>NC_092587.1:32665000-42490000 GCF_047663525.1 Anas platyrhynchos
TTTTAGCATAAAACTAATAATTTGGTTGGGGAGGAGGATGGACTATGAAAAGAAAAGAAGAAAACAAATGGCTTTTTTGCATACTAGTTTTTGTGTAAGTACTTCCTGCCCTTTGAGAGTTAGTCTTAAAGCTTAGTTTAAACTGATGCTGAGTTTGCGTTGCAGTTTTACAACAATCTGCACCTAAGCTGGTTTGTTAAACCAAACCTAAACAAAAAAACCTCACCCACTCCATGTAAATAGACTGAGGGCAGAATTTAAGGCTTTGATTTTGGTTCAGGCAAGATTAAGATCTTTCCACTGACCTGTTCATGGGGAAAGTTTAAGTTTATGAAGATCATCATAGAATCATAGAATGGCTTGGGTTGGCAGGGACCTTAAGCCCACCCAGTTCCAACCCCCTGCCATGGGCAGGGACACCTCCCACCAGACCAGGCTGCCCAAAGCCCCATCCAGCCTGGCCTTGGGCACCTCCAGGGATGGGGCATCCACAGCTTCTCTGGGAAGCCTCTTCCAGTGCCTCACCACCATCTGAGTGAAGAATTTCCTCCTAATGTGTAATCTAAATCTCCCCTCTTTTAGTTTAAGGCCATTCCCCCTTGTCCTGTCATTATCTACCCAAGAGTCATTCTCCATCCTTTTTATAAGTCCCCTTTAAATACTGAAAGGCCTCCCCAGAGCCTTCTTTTCTCCAGGCTGAACAGCCCCAGCTCTCTCAGCCTTTCAGCATAGGAGAGGTGCTCCAGCAGCCCTCTGATCATCTTAGTGGCCCTCCTCTGGACCTGCTCTAGGAGTCCCGCATCCTTCTTGTGCTGGGGGACCAGGACCTGGATGCAGTGCTCCAGGTGGGGCCTCACAAGGGCAGGGACACAATCCCCTCCCTCACCATGCTGCCCACCCCTCTGTTGATGCAGCCCAGGCTGCAGTTGGCCTTCTGGGCTGCAGGCACACGCTGCTGGCTCCTGTCGAGCTTCTCATCCACCAGATTCCCCAAGCCCCTCTCTGCGGGGCTGCTCTCAGTGAGTTCTTCTCCCAGTTCATGTCCGGGATTGCCCTGACCCAGGTGCAGCACCTTGTACTTGGCCTTGTTGTACCTCATGAGGTTCACATGGGCCCACATCTACAGCTTGCCCAGGTGCCTCTGGATGGCATCCCTTCCTGCTGGTGCATCAACTGCACCGCTCAGCTTGGAGTCGTCTGAGGGACACCACTTGTCACCACTTCCTGGGTGAGGCCACTGAGCCAACTCCTTACCCACCAGGTGTCCCACCCTTCAGATTCACGCCTCTCCAATTCAGAGATCAGGATGTTGGGTGGGAGTGTGCCAAAGAGACAGACGGGCGGATGGCATCCCGTCAGCGGTGCTCAGAGCCGCCCCCCGCTGCCCCTCCACTGCCCAGCACTGCCTCCTGCCACCAGCCCCTGCGGGAACCACCCCGGCTGCTGCTTGTTCCGCTGTGACAGTCACTAACTGGGCGCCCTTGCCAAAACAATAATAATAATAATTAAAAAATTAAAAAATCCAGGATTAATTTAATTACCTTAGTAATGTAAGCATGCACATTGCTGGGTGATGTCTTTGGAAGTTCATTGAGGGGATGAGTGACTGATAACGCGTGGTTTGTATTACACATCAATACAAGAATACTACCATTATATATATACATACATATATATACACTATGTATGCTCCTATATATATACTATACTATATATATGTGTACACTGAACTATATATATATACACACAATACTATAAATGCATACTATGTGTATTTTATTATGTGTATCTTCTTCATTTTAAGTCACTTTGACTGAAAACTCTGCTCATTGCACCGGTGGGACAAGTGCTGGGGGCTGCAGTGAGCGGCAGGTCAGGAACTTAAAGAGTTGCTGTTTCAGCATAACTCCAAGCTTCTTCTTGACGAGCAGCATCATCTTGGGGGAAAACAAAAAAACAAAAAAACAAAAAAACAAAAACAAAAAAAAACATAAACAAGAACAAAACCCCACCGTCAAAACTAAGTTATACTACTTCCAGGTCAGACGTGTTTTTAAAGCAAAGCGATCTCATGTGTGTACAGTTAACGCCCTTCTTACGAAGAGTTTATGAGTGTAGCAGGGGTGCCAGTGGTGCCTCTCGCCCAGGCGCACTTTATTCCTCAGTCACCACTCTGAGTTTTCTGGAGGTTGTGAATTTTTCTCAGCATAGAGGCAGAATTTATTTGCTGCTGCATGATCCACTCTGCTGGAAACTGTTGCAGCAGGAGAGCAAGCATCGCAATTGGTGATGTGTAAATCAGCTCCTTCCCCTGTTAAGTTCTGGGCAGCTTTTCTGGTTGATGCAGTGCCTGGGGCACCCCGTACCGGGGCTGGGGCATGCAGCCAGCAGTGGCAATGAGCACCAACCTCCTGCTGCCTGGGGCAGAGCGTTTTGTTACTCCCAACTGTTCGCTTTGATGCTTTGGAGGTGCTGAGGGCAGTGGGGGCAGTGAGGGTTTTGAGCTCTGGATCCTTTTCAAGTGGTGAAGGACTGGAGGCTGAGTGCTGGAGACAACAATTATCGGCAGCTCGTATGTGCTGTTTGTGGCAGGATCAGCGATCTGGGCTTAAATCACTGTGGCTTCAAAGCCATCTTCACGTGTGTGCGTGTTACCGTTTGGTTTCTCTCACACCAGCCTTGCCATTCGTGCCTTGGCTTCTCCCAGTCTGTGATGAGGCAGCGAGGCTGGGCTGACACCTTTTAAAAAAGCAGGGAGAACTGATGGCCTTTTGCAGTCAATGGAAAGAAAGACAGAATTAGTGCAGCAAAACTCTCCAAAAGGGAGCGATGCTCATAGCAAGGTCTATCCACCTGGCGAGGGAGCCCTAGGGGAGAAAGAAGGCCGGGGCTGCCTGCTTTTCCCTTAGCAATTAGCACTTAGTCTTGGCCAATTTGCCAATGGCTGACCCCCAACACGTCGGAAACGTAATCCACTTACTTCATGCTGCACGTGGAGCCAGGCACCTTCATCCCCCTGCTCCAGCGAAGGAGCAGCTCCTCCCTGCTCCCTGTCAGCCAGCCACGCTCCTTCTGAGCCCCCCGCACTGTAGGCCCCCTGTGTGGAGGTCCCGATGGAGATTGGGGGGGAAAAGGGGCAGCAGAGTCACAGCTCCTGTCAGGGAGGCGCTGCCCCATGCGGGAGCTGCCCTCCTGGCCCTGAGTTGTGAAAGGCTGAAGAACTGGTGAGTAAACTCCAAGGGTTACTTTCTTCCCTCCCACTTGCTCTTCTCCCAAAGCATCTAGGAATCCCTGGCTATTTCTGATTTATGCGCCTCATAAAAACTAAAATTAGTGGTTGTAGGTTTAATTTCTGCAACATCTCAGGAGTAATTGTATGACAGCCTGCTGCCAAAATGCCTCGGTTTTGGCTCCTGCAGCCATGTTTCTCTGTGTTGGGTTCCCCTTTGGTTTGGGTTGTTTGCTGTGTGCAATGGCATCGACTGTGTCACTGCCATGCCCTGGGCTTGTGGCACAAACAGCCTGTGGAAATGAAGCTCTGGCTGAAGTCTTACTGCTGGCTCATGAGGCTCTGGGAGGTGTAATTGAGCAATACTGGGGGAAAAAGATTGTCAAGTTCAGTACTCCAGCTGGTGCCCTCTCCCAGACTCATCTCCTTTTTGTGCAATCAGTTATTTGGGCTTTTTTTCCCCCATGGGCTAGTGATTTGGTTTTTAATATTCATAGATGTTCCACTGATTATTTTGAAAGTTGCTGCTTCTAAGAACTCTTTAATAAGTGAAATTGGTTATTTAGCATTGTCCTTACCATTGTTTCCTTTTTAAATAAACTGTTTATGAATATTATAATACTTGATAATAATGAAAAATCTTCTACGGAGTGGTTTCATCTCTAGGATTCAGAAGGTGCAAGCCCATGGGGGGGCACCTTTGGACTCAAACTACTCATTTTACTGATGGCACTGATGTGCCACAACGCCCAGGATGTGTCTCCTGTGCAAGATACAAACTTGTGAGTTATTTATTTTTAATTACGCTCACATGCAATGATCTCTTCATGGCAAAACTGAGCAAAGATTTCAAGGGGATCATACAAGCAGGATCCAGCAGGGCTTTGGCCACATAAACCAGACCAGAACGGACCTGCCTCCTCAAAATTTCGGTCCTAATGCGCTGCCGCTGCACCTGCCTTTCACCCCACCTCTGCCCCTCACGTGGGCCGGTCGCCTCCAGGACCGGTCCCTCCCTGGCGGTGCGGGGTCGCTCCGGTGCTCCTCAGGCTGAGGAGCCTCAGGCAAACCTGACGCGGGCCCAAGCACTGCAGGAGCAGCATCGCACAACCAGCGCAGGGGTCGGCTGCCCACGAACTCGTCTCCAGCTGCAGACAACCAGCGGGGTGGCACGGGGAGCCACGTGCTGGCCGAAGGGTGCTGAAGAGCTGTTCTGGCAGTAGATGAAGTGGCGGTTCCTGCTGTTGGTGTGCCTGAACAGCTCATGGCCCCTGGCAGGTAGGTGGGCATCAGGCTGACTTACAAACCAGGCAATTAATTTTTAATTAACTGCAGTCATAGGCGTCCTTTCCAATCTGAATGATTCTAAGACCACGGAGTCCAACCTTAAATGGATGCAGTCAGTTCCCTTACTTTCTTCTTCAAGACCATCTTTTCAGGTCTGTCTGTCCATCAGCCCCCATCGCAGAGATCCTGACCTACGTGAGGCACCTGCACACTCACCAGAAGTGACAGACCCCGGGAGTGACAGACCCCTTCCTGCAGCCAACGTGCCCATCGTCTCGCTCACCCAGCTTCACCACACCAACTCCCAGGCACTTCACGCCTCCAAGTACTGATCCTCCTTCTGAAGAGCTCTTGGCCTCAATGGCTGGACACCTCTGAACCTCGCTCTCCGCAATTAACACCCTCACCAAGCTGCCTGTCTTGGCCTTTATTTCCACTCTTGCTCATCAAAGCAGTGTGTTCTTTTCCTGATCCCCCGTGCCCACTTCCAGCACACACAGAAGCAAGGCAGGGCCATCCATTGCCACCACAGATATCATCAGAGAAGGGCTACGAAGCTGGTGAAGGGCCTGGAGCACAAGTCCTGTGAGGAACAGCTGAGGGAACTGGGGTTGTTTGGAGAAGAGGAGGCCCAGGGGAGGCCTTAGTGCTCTCTACAGCTACCTGAAAGGAAGGTGTGGGGAGCTGGAGGTCGGCCTCTTCTCACAGGTAACTAGTGATAGGACCAGAGGTGCCAGGGGAGGAGTGATAGGCCTCAAGTTGTGCCAGGGAAGGTTTGGGTTGGAAATGGAGACATTTCTTGTCAGAAAGAGCAGTCAGGCATTGGGATGGGTTACCCAGAGAGGTGGTAGAGTCACCGCCCCTGGGGGCGTTTTAAGGAAAGGTTGGACGTGGTACTTGGGGACATGGTTCAGTGGGTGACACTGGTTGTGAGGGATAGTTGGACCAGATGAGCTTGGAGGTCTTTCCCAACGTTAATGAGTCTATGATCACCCAGCCCTAACAGCCAGAATCTAACAAAGCTTCTCTGAACCTCACACAGCAGGCAGGCAGCCGCCTTCAAGGACAGGAGGCTCTTGCACAAGCCCTGTGACAATGTCTGCATGTACCTGGGGAGGCACCTCGGGAAGTACAGCAGGCATAGTCCCAGAAAGTAACAAGGTGCTTGGAACGAAGCTCCCACCCAAGGCAGGACACCGTGTGCGAGGTTCCCCAGGGGCTGTTTGTGCTAAGCTGTTTGCTCAGTGCTCCCAGCAGCCAGCGTGTGGCACAGGTTTGAGTCCTGGCAAGAACCAGTGCCTGGAGTCACCACTGTGGCACTTCAGTACACGAACATTTTGCCACATGCATTTATTTCTCTTCAGCTCGCAGCATTTTCAGGCAGGCAAGGCAGGGTGAGGGCAGGGTAATTGAAAACAAAGAGTGGGGAAGAGGAGGGGGAGCCCAGACAACACAAACAAGATTAAGTATGCACAGGTATAGAAGTAATAGCAATTAATGCTGCTTTCTGAATTAAACCACTTGAGCCGGAATCATTGAAGACCAAACACAGACAACTGCCAGCTTAGTGAAAAGAATTTATTAGAAAATGTTAAGCACTACACAAAACTAGTTCTTAGAGTATTTTTTTTCAGTAGACAGCACTCCAGCCTTCTGCTACAAACACCGTATCGTGGGCTTTGGACAGCCACTGTGCTCCTAAGACACATCTTTAGGATGAGACATTCAAGCAGCATGCACAGTGAGACAGTGGAAGGAGTGCAAGGAAAATCCTTATCATTTGCATAAGTTCACAGAAAGTATACAGTTTTGTCATTATTTACCTCGAGGCAATTTGGACTGAATGAATTATTGATACCCCAGGGGCAGCAGGTGCACTGTGCATTCCCATCACTTGCCTTCAGTACTAGTGCATGTAGTACAAGGAGTTTCAATAAATAGAAATACAGTTCTCACACTATTTTAACAAAAACATGACTACAGGGTTAAGGTACGTGCCTTCTCAGGCAGTCACACCAACAGAGACCGTACTGCTCCTCAGGAAGAATAGGAGAGTCTATGTATTAAGGCAATGAATTTTGTCATTTTTGTTTTTTAAATTCAGCATAGAATTCGTAGTGAACTGCATATTTTCTGGTAAGTTCTGAATAATTTCACTCTAAAAAATAAAGTCACTAATCACATTCTAATCTATCCCATATTCTTCATTAATGTTTTGAAATACAGAGGAGCATCACTACAGTCACTGCCCCAACAACACGGCAGCACGTGACGGCTGATCAGCCAGCCCGGAGCAGCTCTCGTTTGTGCACTCCATCCTTCCTTCCCACCCAACTTCCACCTCTCCTCTACAAGAAAAACGAGACACGAACACTTATCTGGCTCCTGAAAGGAGCTGTATAGCAAGGCTCAACTGTATAGAGTAAAAAGATATATAAAAAGTCATTAAAAATCCAAAAATTCGGAGAAGTAAAATGTAATAAAAATAAGTACGCACGGCGTGATAAACCAGGATAGACATAGCAATTTGCTACATTTTTCAAAAAGTGCTAACCAATTTTAGCTTAAAATAGTTCAAGAGATCATACAAATTGCTACCACAGTGTAAAACTGAGTATTTTGAAAAATCTAAAGCCTGTCTTGACTGTAGAAAATGTATTATAGCAGTCTCTAATTTACATAGCATTTTCATTTAGGCACACAAAAATAAATATAGACAGTCAGATGCTTCGTTAAGTCTGCAGAAAGTTACAGTTAAAACCAAGTGATCAACTGCTGTGACAAACATCACATTTGTACAGATCTCTCTCTGTATATAGCCACGTGTGTGTGCATGGGTGTCTATCCCTTAGCTCATCCTCAGGCTTCTGCAGAAGCTGCTTAGGAGGTAAGACTGAGTTTTCTGTCTAGAAAAGTTAACTTGAGGAACTACTGGCTACTAGGAGAACAATTATCAAAAACCTCTATCAATACTTTGTGTCAGGATGTTTATTCATGCTTTTGGGCCAGACCTTTGGCTGGAGCAGATGCCAGGCTGAGCCAACACTAAAGGTTGTTACCACGCAGCAGGACTGAAGGGGGAGTGCTGAAGTTTTCACTGGACCCTCAGAGAAAGGGGAAGTCTTCCTATCCCAGAGTAAATCCCAGAGAAAGGTTTCTTCCCTACTCTGAGCTGCAAGGATCCCAAGCTATTTTTCCCAAAAGGGGCTCATATTTGTCTCAGTATTTCAGCAATCTCCCTGCTGTGATCTCAGTAAAGCATGTGCTACATTAGGGGTAAGCATTCCTCTAGCATTTCTGATAACCCTGGATCTGCTTTTAAAATGCTTGTGGTACCTCTACGAACCTCTGTGTAGAAAAGTGGTCAGGGAAACAAAAGCTGCTGCACTTGACTTCACATTGTGCATTTTCAGTGATAGCAGTTTGGCAATCCATGCTACGTCCCTAGCTAACAAGGGCAAGTGTTACGCAGCCAAGCCTGGCACAACTGTCAGCCTCTGATCAACTGGGAACCTGGAGACAAATCCCTGCTTTCTTGATCCTACGTGAAATAACAAGAAACTGGTTCGTGCATCTGAACATCCAACACAGAGCAACTCCCTACACTGTTTCACTAGCTACGGGCAGGATTAGACTGGAACGTGGGTTGTCAGTGTGTAGTGATTGAGGGCTTTCAGCACATAAAAACTGATCAAGTTCATCCCCACTACCTTGAAAACAAATTGAAAAACATCACAAACAAAACCAAGCAGCATAACTTTTATTTGGTGTTACAACAGATGGCGCAGTGCCCGTGATTTTGGGCACTGAATTTCACTGTTTATGATTTTTCTTTTAAAAATCTAAACAGTTCTGTTCAGAGAACTCCATGTGCCTTTTTATATACACATTGTGACCCCTGCATTCAGCCTGTCCAGTTAACACTAGAAGTATCTGTCAAGGCAATACATTTTATCTTTGCTATAATTAGGGAGAAATCAAAAGAAAAAAATTAATCTGACTGATTACATGTACTGTACATACCTGTTCCAAAACCAATGTACTTAGACAGAAGTTTCTAATTTAATGCACTGTTATTCAAGTCAAAATGCTGTACACCTAAGTATCCACACAATCGTACATTCCTAATGATTCTTCTTTACACCTTTTACTTTTTTAGACATCTGTTTTTAAAAAGGAATAAAGAAGTTGCCCTGTAGATCTATATTTCTTTAAACAAAACATTATATACTACATTGAAAAATAATTTTATCAAAAGCAGATATAAATCACTGTCATGTACAGATTTCAGTTAACGGTTTATGTTGAAATTGCACTTTGCAGATAGAATAAAATTAAAAACTGAAAATGTGTTCTATTTCCTGTCACAGGAGACTGCCTCTTCTGGATTTTTCTTCCGAGAATGTTTGTATTTGTCTACATACGCTTTCACTAGATTGGCCACTTTTGCAGAATTAACTTCTCCGCTCTTGCTATGACAAACCTACAACAGTTTTAAAGAAAAATATGTTTGAAATCCATTTGTTGATTTGCCGTTGCTTCATATTTATTTTCCCAATACCCCAGGTTCCTACATCTCAGAGTAACTCTAGAAATTGTCAAAACTTCCCAAATACTTCCTAATTCCCATTCAACTCTTTCCAACAATAAATTACATATCCACAAGAGCTTCTTCAGCTTGTGGTAGAAGACAGACAAAGGTATTTTTGCTTTTCCTGTTCCCCCCCACTCCCCCGCGGCAACTACCAGTAGTTCCCACGTGGTCAGAAAACCCACCCCAAGCCTGCCTCAACTAAAACATACGCATTTCAGATTTTGTTAACAGATCAACTTACTTTATCCACAGCTTTCCGCACAATTTCTTTATATTCTTCCTTAGTGATGTCTTTATTTTGGTAGAAAGGCTTAATAGCTAGCTTGACCTCCTGTGCCGCTTTTTCTTGAATTAACAATTTCTGATGAAAAAAAAAACTGGAGTATTATTTTTTAATGCCTGCATAAATAATCTCATCGTCAATCACAAATTAAAACTTAACAGATAAAAATTACTATAAAAGACTAGAAAACTATGTTCCCTTACTCATACTCCAGCACTTGTGAGAGCTGCCTATGTTTTATTAAGAACGTAATGTTGTCCCACTGCAATTACAGTAATATCCATAACAGTACTGCTTTAAAAACTACTACTCTAAAAAGAGTCAATTCCCTGTTTGTTGTAGCCTGGAGCTGTGACAAAAGTATCACAGAGATGACAGTATTAAAAGATACACAGAGAAGAGGTACCATCAGTCATATTTTTAGTATCTCGAAATGTATGTGTGTATATGGACAACTCTGAACTTGCCTGGTCCTTCTTCGAGCTATCTGCGGTGGCTTCCACTGTCACACTTGCTTTGTTTTCTCCTGGTTTTACAGCTGGATTAGAGCTTTTGACGTGACTCGATGACGTTGCATTACCAGAACTTGGTCCCTGAACTGTTCCCACGTTTCCCAGGACTGCTGTTGGCGCAGGCAAGGCTGGAGCACTCATGTTATTACTCACATGAGCAGCATTTTGCATACCCTGTTTTAAAAAGTTATCAGGAGTTAAAATACATTGGCCTTCAGTATGACAACGTATCTTTCTGCATGTTTCAGCAGCTATTGAAAAAGCACCAAATGCTACACGCTTTGACTCATCAACTCGTTTCCATGCTGTTCATTATCGTGGAAGATACGGAAGTGATACCAGATCTACTCAAAGGGGAAAAAAAACATGAGAAACAAGGCATCCGCTGTGTTTTCAGCGTGGTTGCTAGAATCTGGCTCTGATGGAGATCCCAGCGATACAGTGTCCTGCAAGTAGATGTGGAAGGTGTTAGCACGTGGGTGAAGGAACCTGACAACTGCAGAACCTTTTTGTCACAGGAGAGAACAAGAGGCCCATAGCTGTAAATCGGATTAACACCAAAAAATAAAAGTCACCACCTAAATATACATAAAAAAAACCTTAACACATGCCTGCATTCATGTCTTATAATTACACTGCTTTGAAAACATTCATTGTCATGTTTGTCACTGGCTTTAACTTCCATGTGAATTTCAAACACGTAAATACCTACGGCCTAACACAAGGGAGGTGAAATGCTGGCTGAAGCACCAGGGTCTGTTCTTAAGGAAAAGCCATTTACTACACATTTCCAAACATCACCAAAGGGTACCATGAACACTGTTCAGTTTCTCAATTTCTTCAGAAATTGAGAAATGAAGTAGATCTTGGCAACTCCGATGGATACTGTTTTTGACAAAAGCCAGGAATGTTTCTGGCAGGCTACCCTAAATGCTTCTCCCCTGTTCCACCCCAAGTAATCAGCATTACTTTTTTCAAGTCTGTGTATATCTAGATGAAAAATAATGATTGAAATCCTGGGAAAAGAGGCAGATAATCAAACTGCTATTATCAGTACACTAAAGCTTGCCAGTTCTCCATCTTCGTCTTCCTTTGAACAAGGCAGGAAAGCTTGGAGCCCTGAAGAATTTGTTAATTTGTATTGTGCTACCACCAAGGACTTACTCAATGCAAGCTCAAAGAAAAAGCAGCAGGAACTTCCCATGAACATTCAGGTTCACGGACACCATTCCACAAAAGATAACAGCAACAGATATACCAGGGGCTTTCTTAACACATACCTGTATTTTGGAGCAGTACACAAATTGCTATACAATCGTACCTATTGCTGCACTAGATGGTAAATTTTGCAGAGGTTCACAGCCTGCGCTCTGTCTTCCTACATTTTAGAAATAAAATGTACTGGATTTCCAACTGTGAAAATATTTTAATTACAGACAGCAGGCACAAATGAAATCAACAAAGAATCTACAACCATTTTAATTCAAATAGTACCTTACTGTTTTACTTTCACTATTAAAGTATTTCACATGGCCTGTAAACCCATTCAGTATTTCCCATGGTACTTCGGTTTTTGTTTGTTTGTTCCTATGTGGGTGTGAATGGTCAACAGCAGTTGAGAGTGAAAAAAAATGTTAGCCATTTATCAATTAATTTCAATTTTTTTTTCAGAGACATTGCATAAAAACAAACGTTTAGAACTTGTTGTTCTAGAACTTTTTTTTTTTTTAATTTGGAAGCAAGGGGAAAGCATTTCAGGTTACATGAGGAGGCCTACAACAGAAGAAAAGCACAAACCTCAGTCAAACCCTTACAAATCCTTTGTACATCACAGACACGGCATTACATCTTGCATGGCCGTGCATTCTCTTGGAAGTTGTTCATTTTCCTTTCCCTGATATATCAACTCCTAATATAAACAGCTGTGTACAGGAGGAGCTCACATACACAAAGGCCGTTTTAAGCTATCTTGGAAGGCACAAAGAGTTGGTCTGGTCTGCCCCAAGCACAGCCGAGTTTTTGAAACTGGAGAAATGAAGCAAGAGTTAGGTCTCAAACAAAGCATACAAAACCAGGAGAATTGGGCAAGAAGCAGCAAGGAAAAGGTACCAAAGAAAACTTGGAAATTATTAACAAAAAGGCACAAAAGATTAAACAACAGAGAATGTGGCAGTGGGGGTGGTAGTGGTGGAGCTGCTGAGACAGTGACAGCTGGAGAATGGAAGTGCGGAACAAACCGATGCCATGCAGGACTTGATGATAATTTTACTCTGCTCAAACAACATCCCAACGGATGAGAACTGCAACAAAGAGGCTGAGGTCATTTCCTACACACTGCTGGAAGAGGATTCAAGGATTTTCTACAGCAAAACCCCAATTTTGAAGGGGAAAACTTGAGATTACCTTTTTCTCCTTAGTTCTGGAAACAGAGCAAGGGACAGTACTGAATAAATTTTTCAGTGTTCCATTACCAGCTGGAACATCTCATTACCACAAAAACAAACAAAATCAGTTGTGGTGTTATGTATTATTTAAAAGCTACAGCCCCCCCAAACTTCTCATGTCCTCATGTATACTTCCACTTAAAATTTGATGTGGGGTGGGAGAGAACAGGCAAGAGAGAAAGAAACTGCAAGTATAAATTTATCAAGTATATAGAATTAAATTTAAGAAACCCTTAACTCGTGTGTTGCCTCATTGCTGCTCTTGCCAAGGCTTCTGATAAAGCATACCTGCAATTGTTTTCCATCTTGCTGTGAAGCAATGTAGTTGACTTGTTGAGATGGTGGGGGTGGAGGTGGAGGCGGAGGTAATCCCTGAGACAAATTTGTGGGAGCAGCTACCTGAACGAGAGGCACTCCGGCGTGGAGATGCATGGGCATCGGAGGGTGGATGTTGAAAGGACTGCGTTGCATGTTCATCATGGGAGGATGGACACCCACGGGGTATGGAAACATATTCATGGGTTGGTGCTGTGCGTTCACCTGCGGCATTACGTTCATCTGCTGCTGCATCATATTTACTGGTAACTGAGAGCCATCACTTTGCTGGTTGCCTTGGTCTTTGAGGTTTGGATCTGTCCAAAGAAAAACCAGACCGTATGTAAAACTAAATATGTATTTTATTAAGCAAAAAGTGGAACCACTTGTCTAAACTCTTCACGAAGTATAGAGTATCAAAGAGATTTCTCTATATGAGTATTTTAAAGATACTGCACCACATCACTCATCACACAGCACTCATCACCAGACAAATACTAGTTTGAGTTTAAAAAGGTCAGCTTACTGTGGAAGCCTGCATTTTGAGTTTTCATTTTCTTTACTTGTTCCCACAGGACACCTAATAAATTGTTCCATCACAATGAAACAGGATCTCTCCCGAAGAACAGCAACACAACTTAACTTATCCAGCTTCTGCAATTTCAGAAGTTTAGTCTTATGTTATCACATACACTGCTTTCTGCTCCTCTTTGCCCAGGTTATACACACTCACTGTAGCCATTTCTGGTATCTACAGAAATACTCTGCTGCGTGTTTTCACTGAATAATAAATCACTCTCAACAAACTTCAAAAACGTTCATATTCAGAAAGAGTTGTTCAAAAACTTTGCAATAGTACAACAGATATAGCCTGGAAGTAAAAATAACCTCATGGGATGGCACTTCTTTTAAAAACATGGTTTTACTATCTCACTCCACCTTCAACAGAAGCTAAAATGTAAGATGTAGGCATAAACAGCGAGAAATCCAAAAAGTCAAGAAACTGGTTCTGAGAAATGGTTGATAGGTTATGGCTCAGATGCATTTCCCTTCCCTCAGAATCCCTCCCTGGAGAGCCCTCTCACCTAATTCAAATGGACTTAAAAACTTATTCTGTGCCCCAAGTCACTGCTTTTTTGTTTGTTTTCTTTTTATTATTATTATTCCCCCCCACACACCTAGCCTGCTTGCTCCAGTTTTGAGAGAACACTGCAATGCTCTCATCTGACTTTCAGGTTCCAAAAGTTAGAATGACTGTTACCAAACTATAAAACATGTTACAAGATGCACAGTACTTGCAATTAAAGGTTTGATAAATTTTCCTGCAACAAATTGAAGGTTGACAAAGCTTCCTCAAAACTAAGAAGCCTTTGATGCAGTTACCTTTGAAAAGCAGAATACACAGAATGAAAGACAAAGCAAGATGACAAGGGGGAAGGACAAGTGTTTTTGCTTTCAGAACTGGATTTTATGATTTTTAAATACAATTCACACCTGCCATTTACTTCAGAGCATTAATGATCTGTGGTTGTCTTCTTAGCTATTTAGAATCTGTCTCAACTACAGTCAACTGATTTTCTACCAAAAAGTTTATTTCTATTAGGGAGCTACCTTTTAGTTGTAAAATACTCAAAAATAATAAAAAACAACAACAACTAGACTGACATTTGGAACTTAGAGGAATTTTAATGCTAAAGTAGTTTTTTAATGCTAAAGTACTTTTGCATTAGTAAACTCCTCTTTTAAAAAAATAAAGAGGGAAAAGCTTATTTAGAAGCAAGAAGCACAAATCTATGTTGTTGATCTGCACAGTCAATTGCAAATCTCGTTGAAAAAAAATAATTCCTTTTTTAAAAGGTGGGCAGATGCTATATGTGCCACACACACATATTGCAAAGTGATCACAAATTCACCCCAGTTTATTTTGAAGAACTAACCAAGTATGAAGACAACATGAATAGAATTTTACTTATCTACTGAATTGCAACCAACCTTTCTTTTAAATCTATGAGTACCTTGTTCAGATGTCTCCTCTTCTTGTCTCATTCCCCATCCAGACTGTGGGCTTGGAGAATTTCGTCCTCTTCTGGAATAATAATTCTGCACATCAGCAGGTAAAGTCTTTCTCACAGCCCAGCTGGAGGCAGATGTCCACCCAGATCTATCAGCAGGTGTATCAAAAGAATAATCCTGCTCATTCTTATGTTTGTATGGCTGATGTTCTGAGAACCTTGTAGTTTCATTCCCAGAACCATTTGAGTTCCCTGAGAGAGGTTTTCTATTTTGCCAGTGATTTTCACTCTGGTCTCCATACATGAAACCACCTCTGCCACGTCCACCTCTGCCACGGTGACCTCTCCCTCGATTTGGAATCCAACCTGAACCAAAGTTTTTATTCCAACCGTGTCCTGAATTATCATGTCTGCTGTCTTCCCAATGTGGTTTGTCTCTCTCTCTGTTCCTGCCCTCAGGAACAGAATTTATCCTTTCCATTACCCAGTCCGGACAATCATTCCTCCGCTTGTCTGAAGAACATTGTTCATCACTGTTTTTTTCTGTATTGTCCTTCTCTTTAAGATTTTCATTCTGTTTCTCTTGATCACTTCTTCTGTATCGATCGTTTCCTCTGGGACTCCTCCAGCTGTCATTTGCCCATCTCTCTTTCCATCGAGGTGAATGACCATCCCTCTCATTTCTAGAGGATGAAAACCCTTTATTTCTTGTCCTGGATCTCGATCTCGACCTAGATCGTGACCGGGACCTAGACCATCTCCTATTTCTTCTCTCTCTATCACGATCTCTTCTTTGACTATCTCTATCACTGCTTCGAGATCTAGATTTTTGCCTGGGAGATGAATCCCTAGTTCTTGACCGAGAAGATGATCTCCTACTTTCCCTGACAGTCTCCCTCTTTGGAGATCGAGATGGCGCTTTTTTCTCATCTTTGAGTGCCTCTCTTTTTGGAGACCGAGATAAAGATCTCCTTCCCTCCCTAACAGTTTCCTTCTTTGGTGATCGGGAGCTCCTGTCTATGGTTCTCTCCCTTTTAGGGGATGGTGATTGAGATTTCCTGCCTTCTCTTCTAGAAGGAGACCAAGTTGTTGATGGAGAGTGAAATCTAGACCTTCTTGTTCGAGTCTTTTTGTCTTTTTTGAGTTCTGACTGACACTCTTTTTCTTGAGGAATAGTTTCATCTTTTTCATCAGAAGGCCCTGAAACTGATGTACAGTTTACTGCATCACACCCTACTGAGTCCATTTCTCCCTGCTCTGTTGTTTCAGCCGGTGGCAACTGTTCAATGTGAGGCTCGTTCTGGTCACTGCAAAATGAGTCGCAATCCATTGGTATCATTTCATTGTTATCTTCTCCAAGATGTTTATGTTCAGCATTTACCTGAGGTGACTCCGAAGTTCTACTCTCTTCACCTTCTGGCACAGTCTTCTCATTCAAGGATTGTTCTGATGTACTGTCTGTAGGAGTATTGCTTATTAATGTATCTGGTTCTTTGTCTTGAACAGTTTTAAAGCTTTGAATATTTGTACTTGCACACTCTTCTACTGTTTTTTCTTCTGCCCCAGAATCATCTATTTCTACAGCTTCTGTATGTTCTGTTTTTTCTTCTGCCCCAGAATCATCTATTTCTGCGGCTTCTGTATGTTCTTGCAATTTACTTCTTGGGCTCTCTAATGGCTGATCTTGTTCCAAAGGTTTAGGATACTCCAGCAATTCATTTTCTGGGCTATCTATTGACTGTTGTACTTTTCTCAAAGTATCTATGTTCTCCAGTAATTCATTTTGAGGACTGCACAATATCTGATCTGATTTTTCAGATGTTGCATGGTCACATACCTCATCTGTGGAACTTGCTCTTATTTCCATTTGTTCAGTAGTGTTTTCACAGATATCCTGATTCTTAAGATCTACGTTTTTTTCAGTAAGACCTTTTACTTCAAATTCCTGACTTTCTCCCCCTGAAGTTAGTACTGGAGGTTCTTGGACTGAAAAACTTGTATCTGCATCGCCTGAAGTGTCTTCATCTTTGCCATGTTCTCCTGTAGTTTCCTCAGTTTCCGTATGTTCATTACAGCTTTCCAGTCCATTGGCAGATTCTGTTTCTGCATCATTTTTCTGTGGAAGGCTTGCACTACTGCTTTCATTATCTGACTGCTGGTCTTTATCTACTGTTTGAACTGCTTCAGATTCAGTAGTGTCGTCATCATCTACTGAATCACTGGATGACTTTTCAGAACGTGCAGAACTTCTCAGTTTCTTTTTAGCCAGAGGTGTTTGTTGTTTAACTATTCTTTTAGACTTTCGTTTTGGAAGAGCTTTCTCTGATTCTAAAGAAGACTTATTCAGAGGCTGGTTGTTGCCATCAGGGGCACTGCATCCAGAACTGCTTGACCGAGGTGAGCTCCGAGACTGACCCAGAGTCTCATTTTTAGTGTTCCGTGCAGACCTTCTTCTAGGAGTAGTATTAACTGCTTTCCTTCTAGCTCCCCTAGTGCCAGATGAACCTGAAGCTTGTTTTTTCTCTTCTCCTTCTTGGGTACATGCAACAGCATATCCTTTGCCTAAAGATAAAGCAAAATACATTAAAGTTTAATAACGACCATTTACATAAACAGTGTTAAAAACATAAGTTTATGTTCTCCCCTTAAACAGATACTCTCATATAATGCAATGTAAGAGTCAGTATGAAACGCTGCCAGAGCTTAAGTAGCTAAATACCAGGTGTCCCCCCCAAACCCCAGTGCAGACTGACTCTTTAAAGAACAGAATCAAGCTAACAAAGTGACATGTTAGACATCTGAAGGCACATTCAGAGGAATACATACATGGACAGCATCTGCAATCACAATTAAACTACTACTGATATAACAGTATTGATATTCAAAGGCAGCCAGCATTTAAACCATTAGAAAAGCAACAAATGAAACACCTGACATTGCTAGAATATACAAATTCCTGTCGTAACATTCAGGCCCTGTTGGCAGTCAAGTGTCAATACTACACAAGTGAAGCTCGATACTCCAGTAAGATTTTCGAATGGCCATCATCAGTGAAGGATTGCATGTTGATCAGAAGTGCCAGTGTCAATATGATTCTCTACACGGTCTGAAATCAGATTTTGTAAACACTGTCGCAGATTTTAAGAAAGGCTGTGCACACTCCATGGCAAAATGGACAAATTCTGCTACAAGGCAGAGTCTTAATTTAAGATTAAATCATAATAGAAAAAATATACTTAAATTTAATACTGATTTTGGAACTATATTAATTAGAGATGTCCATTAATTTGTTTTATACTTGGTGTAGACTTCAGAAAGCATCAAGAATTTGCTGTTTAAATTCTCTCTTGACAGCTTCACTTTTATACATGAATAGTAGAAACTTACTTTTACTTAAGATTAATTGCAAAATCTATAGAAACTAATTTATCACATACCACAAACTCACTCCAAATTTTGTTTTACGTATTCTTAAATAGTTTACATAAAAAGATAGGAGTAAGACAAAACAGCACAAAATCCTCTTTCTACAACTTACTACTTTGTTAGCAGAATCAAAAACATAAATTGTCTATTAAATATAAACACAATTTGATCATTTTAAGAGAATTAACTCCACAAGCACCTCACTAGCCTTTAAAAGGCTAGAAAAGAGCACAGTACTATAATCATCTCTTCTTTGTCCTGTGTCTACACAGCAATTCAGATTCCCAACAGTAATTCGCCTGAATATGAAAAACATATCTAATTTGGAGTTTTGGAAGACTACTACTCAGATTAACACTTAAGATAATGAAAACCACTATTGATTGTATAGAAGGTATCTTGTATTTAAAAGCAAATGAGTAGTAGAGAACTCCTAAAGTAGTTTTAGATGACTGTCACTATTTAAAGCATCTTCTATGACAGCCTCCCCAGTAATTACACTAGGAAGTGACTACACTATGGTTAATCAGCAGTTACTCATCCACATGTGGCAGTCTCAAACTATGTCTTCAATACTATTATGATCGCTATGAAAACAAATCAGATATTAAATATTTGTAATGTCACTTAACATCTGTGATAATTTTCTTCAAGGGGGAAGAAATCAACTTGCAAGAATAAAAAAGATCAGAACAGAAGTGAAACATGGAAATCCTGACAGAGCTAAAAGGCGAATTATTATTGTGGCAGTTTCAAAGGCTACTTGCAAAATACAAGCAGCTTTTTAGCATAGCTTGCTACTTGTAAAATTTTCAAGAAACAACATTCACAAGCTTTGCACTTGGACAAACTGTTTTAGCTCAACAAATCTTTATTTTAAAGTACTTTAATCATGCAAAAGAACTGTATAATGTCAGCCTAAGTCATAACAGAATTTGTAGATTTAGTAATGTATTTTTAGGTCAAATTACTAAACAAGGTATTTATGTGCTAAGAGCATGTAAAAAACTGCAGCATCTACAAAGAAGATTTAGGCCATAGCTTTATGACCAGTGGTACTTGTATGCCTCTTTGGACAACTTTTCAAGCAACTATCAACTGCCACTCTGATGCTAAACTGCCTATTTTAGATATAACTAAGAGATGAGGGGAGTGTAAACAAGATGCTACAATTTTTCATGCCCAATTTACTAAGAGTCACAAGGTTATTTTCTCTTTTTTTTTTCCTATTATCTATTTTCTTCATTTCTCTCCTGTTTTTCACCTTTGCAGAAAGTCTGTGTTACCTGTTTCCTCCATCTTCTGCCTTTTTTTTCCATCTCATATATTTCCTGTAAAAGGAGAGCTTGCTCCCTTCTTCTTAACATATTTCCCATGCATCTCTTAACAGTGTTCAGGTTATGTTTCTCCTTGCTTTTGTCCTTAGCATTTGTTGTGCACCTTTATCCTCTCCTAAGCTGCTATACAAAAAACTGAACAGGGAAGGAACACTCACTCACAGAATGTGACCAAATCCTCAAAGGACATCTTCACATCCAATATCCACTAGTTTCACTAGGGAATTTGAAGACTCTGCCTCTTATTCCTGTATACTCCTTATTGGTAGGAAGTCTTCAAGTCAAATCTGAAGATGACTTAAAATTTTAGTGTGCACATATTTTAGTGTCTTTTTCACTTTGTCCACAGTATAAGTGATATACTTATATACATCAAAAATCTGAACTCTGGTTCAGATGTGGCAAAAACATATGGCAATATACAAAATATCTTTTTATTTGCTTTGTCTTTTTAGCATGGTAATTTTACACTTAAAAAAAAATCACACCTTTATAAGATAAGCATTCCATTTTGTCTTTTAAGTATTTAAGTTCTAACCAAGAAAAATGAAGAATTAATTTCAGTTCATATCTAAAATATTTTTCTTTTCTTTCTCTGGAAAGATTCAGATTCAAAATCTGATTCATTATCACTATTTGCACATCAATTACAGAAGTTATCAATGGCAATTAATTATATGTTCTAAATAGTCTAATGTTGCAAACTAATTTGGAGTTAATTTAAATACTCTTCATCTAGTAAGATTTTTCTTCTCTTCCGGTACATACTAACAAAGAAGCCTGACTGTATAAGTGAGAATGGGAAAGGAAAAATCAAGTCGGAGGAGCTAGCATACACACTTATGACTACTAAAACCAGAAACAGTTAAGCATCAGTAAATTGCACTGCCAAAACTCAGAGGCCTGAGGAAGTAACCTATCCATTTTTCACTGGCAAACAGGGAAGTGAAACAAGTACCTTTAACAAGAATGCATAATATTAATTAATAAAGTATCTTTTCCATCATCCTTCTACTTCTTTCCCACAATTCACTTCCTCAATTCAAGTAGGCCAAAAGAGACCCAAATCTCTCCTGCCTCTTTGCCTACTAGTAAAATGAAAGTAGTATAATTCCAAATTCAAAGAAGGCATTATCTCTGGCCTTAAAAACAGCACCCCTTTGTTCCCATTTCTTTGAATTTGTGCAGCCAGTGGGAAGAGAATCTACATTCTTGATGAGTACGGAGAGACAGGCAGTTAAAGCAATTGGAGAAAGCTAATTCTTTCTATATCTTGTCTTCTGCTAAATTCCTGCCAGATCCTGGCATCCTTCGCATGTTTTTGCCCTATAAAGCTTTCAGGTATACTGAAACAGATGCATATACTGCAGCTTCCTGACTATTCTTGTCCATCAGGAAATAGTTTGTAACACTGTATACCACTATGTATGTATGTATACTACTTTGTATACCACTAAAATATGTCAAGCAACTCAAAAGTATCAAAATGTAATTTAGACTTAATAGGAAGAGTTGCAACATGAAAGAAAATTTTGAATTTAGGAAGAGAACTAAGTTAAATAAAATACTTGTTCTTGGAGTGACTGGTTCACGTTTTATATTCCAATTTCAGAAATAGGTCAGCTGGTTTTGAAATACCAAACTGCAAAAAACATATTTTTTTCCCCTTTTAACTATAACTACATGCTTTGACTTCTGAGAATCGTGTTGTAATACTACTCCACATTAGCTATAAATAAAACCTACAAAAAAAAAAAGTTTACCAAAGTTTTCCAAAGGCCTGATATTTGCTGGAAGAATTGTCCCTGCCACTGTAGCAGAAGTAATAAGAAAGGTCTCAGCTTCAGCTCCATAAGACATTAAAGGAATTCTGGAAAATAAAATCATTAACATTAGTTGTTTTAGTTGTTTGTAGGAAGTTTTAGAAACAATGCACAAAACCATTACACAAGCATGACACTTCCTGCTCCATTACAGTTGAAGAGACAGTCAAAGTCAATAGAGAACAAAAGTTTCCTTTTTTCAAGCTTACATTAAGGCCTAATCTACTTAAACGGTTTGAAGAAAGCATGCTATGTCAAAGGAACATATATTTGGCTTTCTTCAAAGTCAAACAGAACTGTAACAAGCAGCCTACTCCAAATCAGTAGGCTATACCACTGGAAATAAAATCCTGATCTAGCACTTCAATGGAAGATCTGCCTTTTCTGCAGAAAGAATGAGAAACAGTCTACAGGTCACATTAATTTAGTCACTTTTTATTTTTTTTTCTTTTTAAGCACACTAAATATGTGTTTATTCAGATTCTCACACCAGAAGAACAAACCTGGTGGAAAAAAGAATTTTTAAATTACCACTAAATTGGAATGGAACTTCCCGTAAGGAAAAACATCTGTAAAAAACAAACCCACTCGTTATTTAAATCCTACATGCCATTTTAAATTTTAATTAAAAATCTCCTTTACTTACTCAATTTTCTTTAGTCTGCTTTATGCCAGAGAAATTTAGAGGTATGTAATGAAATTAATATCACTGACTGAAACATTTTTTTTTTTACATCTGTTTTTATGCTTTTGTCTTATATTCATGAAAACACACTCAGAATACTTTTTAACACTCATCTGCTCTCTGACAAAAAAAATAATTTTATGTTCTGTTTCATTTGATAAAATTCCTCTTACAGAAGAGTGTCAAAACCAACCCATGAAGGAAGTGTGGGTAAAAGGGAATCAGAATCGATCTTCAAGTAATGCAAATATACTCTGATTCTAATGATAGAAATAATTTAAAAAACACATTTACAGTACCTTCTGAGTAACAGAAAATACATTTAAGCTCTCATTTCTGTGAAAGAAGTGTCAAAGATGCATAAGTAGATGGAGTTGCTATGCTCATCGTAAGTATCAAAAAAGCACTACAATATACAGAAACTATTTACATAAAAATAGCATGCAGCAAATACAAAAGATTAGCAACTTACACACAAACATAGTTTAGTTTTACGATCAAATGATATTCTACCTGAAAAGCAATTTGAATTTAATCAAATTCCAAACTTGAAGTAATACATTAAGATCCATTGCACTATGAATACAAAACTTGTACCTTTCAACTCTAGCAAGCACAGATGAACAGGACAATTCCAGTTCTTGTCTCTTCTGCCTGATCACTGCATTGACTTCTGTGAGTTCTGTACTAAAATACAAATTTCACGCCATTTAAAATAACCTTGTCTGATTTTATAGTTCAATAACTGCTTCTATCAGTTACTAATTTTTAAATCTTACGACTTTCAACAGTTACCATGAAAGTATACAGGTATATGGTTTAGAGGGAAAAGTAAATATAAGAGAAGTCCCAAATAAACTTCTAGGCAGAGTGAATGCAAAACAGGAGATGAAATGTGTCTTTGGGGGGGGGTGGATTGAAAGATGAAAAAACTTTGTATCCCAGACAAATTAATACTGTCGTGTGCATGGCAAAAAGGATTTTTCATTTATAGACTGTTGAAAACACAGTATTTTTTTCTGAGTCTGTATTATCCAAATTATGTTATTCCAGACCATTCTTTATCTGTTCTTTTTCTTCTACCTTCTCAATCATAAATATTTGCCATGCTCCATCTTAGGTACTAGGTTCATTAAGCAAAATTACTTCATGTACATTTAAAGTGCTCCTTTTGGAGTCATGGTACAACAGGAACACTTGCTTCTGCTATAGAACAGGAGGTTTACTGTTAACAATTTTACTAACTGCTGTTGTAATACCAGGACTAGCACTTTCCTATTCAAGGCTTCAATTTTGCAAGGACTTTAAATATCAGCTAAATTCCTATTAAATCGATGAGACTAAAAGCACATGCTTAAGTATTTGAACCTGAACACACAATGGATATTGATACAGATATTGAAGAGATATTGAGATGTTGATTTAACTGTACCAATTTTCAAGTGTTTGTGTTTATCTTTTAAATTCTGGTTTACCATGACAAAAAAAGCAGTTGAACTTCAAAATATTTCAAGGCAGTAATACGCAGATAGAAGCAGAAGGAACTATAGTATCTACAATATAGTAACTCATCACTTCATATTGCACGCTGGTATAAACTAACCAGTCATTCCTACAGCTAAGAAAGGATTCTTCATTGCTACCACCGGCCGGAAGTGTACTGTAGAAATTAGTCCTGAAGCACTCGTTCCAGCAGGTCTTTCTTCTGGGCTACAATTAGAAACATCCAAAATGAAATAATTAGCATTTAGCACATAAAGACGCGTTGAAATTTAATGTCAGCGAGGCTTTAGCTCACAGAAAGTTGGCACCATAGTAGCCCCATAGTTTTATACTGAGACTTGCCATTACATCAAACAAGTTTGCTCTATTCAGTCTAAATTTTCAACACCTGCTCTTTGCAGATAAACTTCATTTTTTTAATAGTCTTTCAAAAGCAAAAATCTTTAATGCTTCATAAAAAAATTACACATAAATAAGCCCAATCTTCACTATTTCAGAATTCCCATTTCTGCTACCTAACGAACCACAGTAAGTACAATGCTAGCACATTCAGACAGACCCCTTCAGAGCAATTCATTGCATGTTTGGTTTCAAACTAACAGGAAAACCTGATATAAGAGCTGGGATTCTTTGCCTTCAGGTAGAATTAGAAAATCCAAGGTTGACTGGTGTGTCTGTTTACTGCACCCTCACACAAAGAGACAATACTCAGAAGCAGCTTCACATTTCAACAGATACCACTTTCTATTTCAGTTGCTAACAATGCCTAACAAAAACATTGTATGCTAGTGCATTGCCTTTTCATTGTATTCAGAAAACAGCTTGACTCTGTTGCTATTGCTGTGCGCTGAGCTGGCTGCAATAGAAAAAAATCTGAACAATAACCCTCCAGACGCTGCTTCCAGACTATGAAACTGACACAGTTATCTACAGTGACCTGTTTTTGCCACTTGTATCATATCACCTAAAGGGCTAATGTCAACCTGAATTTGCCTGAAATGTTCCTGTTCACTCCCTACCAGTTGTATTTTAAGATGGAAACTTACAGGGTTTTTCAGTAAATATTTACTCTGAAGAAAAATAAGCTTTGTAATAAGACATATGCAAATGTTCACTCAAGTGTCTAGTCATTTTCTACAAGCTCTATCAAACTTCAAGCTTTGGCACAGAGAACAGGGCCATGCGTTATTTCATCACTGTAAATAATAGTTAAGTTCATCCTAAAATGCTGTTTTCAGAAATGCTTTATTTTAAAGACATCCTGAATTTGAACATTAGCATTTCCATCAAAAAAGGATACCCAAGTGTCCTGTAAATACCTTTATGAAGTGGCTATTAGTAAATCAGTGCTTTCTTTCAAATTTTGAACATATATTGTATAATTGAGCTCTGTACCTCCTCCCAAAGGTTTGTGGTATTTATCTATACTTTTTTTTTTATGTGCATTTTCTGTAACAGGTCCTGTTTGAGATATTGATGCTATTCACCTGTATAGTAAATCACTGAAAACAAGATATGAAAGTTCTCATCAATCTTGAAGCTAAATGAGTGCTCGATCTACCACTCAGCCCTATCTTTCCAGTTCAAAACCTCTTAAAATCAATGAAAGCTTTACTTTAGCTTTACATGGTGACAGAAAAAAAAAATCTAAATATCTGACCTAGAAGAGGAAGGCTAGAGTTAAAGGTAGCCCTGAAAATTATGGTGTATAAGCACCAAATAAACATGACCACTCAGGCCACCAGCTACTGAAAGTCACCTGACAATGTATGTGCCCATAATATTACATGAAACAAGGCAGCAGGGAAAATAAGAACTTGAACACAGACTTCCCTACTGTTCAAACTTAGGTAAGAGAAAATAATGGACAGCAACATTTATACTTCAAAATGAAATCAATTACTTACAACTATTTCATGCAAATATATTTACAGGTATAACTATATACAGGTAATACAGGTATAATTTTCCTGTGATCAGGAAATCATTGATCACCAGCTCACGTCACAGAGACCTGAAATATTTCTGAAAGGAGGGAAAACAAATCAAACAACAGAGCCTTTATATCTCTTTACTTATTGTAAGTGGAATTTATATTACAGGTTAAAATTTATGAACAAAACAAGAAGCCTGGGAATGCAAACATTCCTTAAGTAATCTCCCGTTAAAAGCCACCTTGGTGTAAATTAGAATGTCCATGGCTTATCGGACAAATAATATTAACCAAATTACATGGTTAATTACATCTAAGCATTTTCATAAAACGAATGAAAACCTTCATATCCTTTATATAATGATACTTAGGTTAACAGCTTGCAGCTGATCCCACCTTCAGTTGATGAAGAAAGATGAAAAGAGGTTACAGAGTCTTAGGTAACAATCTAATCTAAATGAAAATACATACCACTACAAAAAGATCTGGGAGAGAACCTTATATAACCTAGCACTATATTCTAAGAGCTTCCTTCAAGACAAAACAAGACAAACTAAAAAGGTTTGGATCATACTAGAATTAACAAATAGAAAAAAAAAAAACAAACTAAAAATAAGCAGAAAGGTAGTTTAAAAAAATGCTTTTATGAGAAAAATGTTTACAAACGTCTCATCATCAGAACCAACCTTGTTTATCTTCACAGACAAAGCTTTCCTGTTACGTTTGTCATACAAAATATTACCTGTGAGAAATAAGAAGCAAAATTTTTGATCTTAGCTTTAATATATTAGTTCTTAATTGCTTGTCAAAATCATTAATGAAATGAGATGGTAATTAAAATGTATCTGAAGTTTATTTACAATGTGTTTACACAAATTCAGTAAAATTAAAATATATGCACCTTCACAATAACTTTTTATAACATCAACCAGTTTTTAACCTCTTGCTTAACTTCAGGAGTTATGAACACACTCAGAACACAATACCCCCCCCCCCCAATCAACCCTCTCAAACTGTTCCCCTAAAAATACTGCCAAGTGCTTCTTCTTCCTGAACCATCAGCAAAATCTCCTGTTTCTTTGCTTATCATTAGCTGTGCATTAACTATCTGTCACAGAAAATGATTCACGCTGAAACCAAATCCAATTCACTTGTGACTGAAGCTGAAGAGGTAGTCTTGCCAGTAAAATGTGTATAGCAATGCCAAGTATTGCAACTTTATTCTCTTAAGCTCCAAGCTTCTATTCTTTGGCATTTGGTTTACAAATGCAAATGTGAACAATAATACAAAAAATTAGCCCATCAAGAAAAGTACTTCTAGAGTTCCCTAATAAAAAGCAGCTTTTCCAGCAAATGGAGAAAAAATAATGACTTACTGTATTTTTTCTTCACAACTTTGCTCAATTTTGCTGTTAAAGGCCCTCTGTTTGGACATAGAGCTCTTCTGTGAGATTAACAAAAGATATTTCAAAAGCAGCAACATTTATGGGCATACCTAAATTATGAGTATATACACCCAAACAAAAACAGTTCCTGTTTCAAGGAAGTTTTACTGTTTTACTTTACGCTCATAAACCAACATTCTGACTGCTATTAAAACCTGAACTTGTATCCAGTATATCATCTTCCATGACTTAAATGCCTCGAAAAGCTTTAGGATGAAAAGAATCTATGTACACAACAGAAGTTAATTTCCTGTATTAAATCTGAATGCTTAATTTTGCTTTATTTCATGGCAACTTGTGATATGTGTCACAAACTGCTTACATAAACATTAAAAGAATACTGAAGTCAACGGTGATTCAGAGAGTTGCAAAGATCAATCTTATTTATTTTCTAATAATAGCCAAAAAATGGTAATTTACTTCCAAGTTATCTTTTCTGTAGTGAAGTGTGATTCAAATTTAACCTCAAGGACACTGCATACATCATATACACAATTAAATGCTGGCTTAAGGTTATCACTATTAGTGAAATTTATCTGTGTAATCCCAAACTATTCTATACAGTACAAATGTGACAACAAAATCTTTCAAAACATGAATGGCATTTCCATACTTCCATCTCAAACTCACTAGACTGAAAGCTGTAGTTGATTACAGCTGTTTTATACTAAAACTTCGAATACCACCATGGTTTATTGTAACATGCAAGAAAAAAAGCAGTTGTCCCTTTAGATAATTGAAGACTGGTATTACTAAACCATGTCCTAGCCACAAACATATTAATAAAAATTAGTAAGAAATTTGTCAGATGTGCTTGATAAAAATGCTACTTCCAGGTCTGAATGCAATAAATATGTTGCTCCTTACTTCTGGTTTGCCAGAATATTTGTTGGAAATAAATAGATCAGTAAACTTTATTAAAAAAATACAGGCTATAACATTTATAAGATTTTAACATATTTTGGATATTCCAAACTAGAATGTTTTACATTAAGTGCACTACCAACCTCAGGAAACTTCTTATCTTTGTATGGCTATATTTTTCCTTATTGCAGGCACAGTTTTCCTCTTCTTTTTTCCTTTGCTGTTGTTTTACCTGAACCTGAATTGAAAAATAAAGTCGATCCAGTCTAGAATCTCAATAAACATGGGCTTTGAATACAAAGTCTTTTAAGGTCTACAGAAAAATAAGCTCAAGCAGAAGGACTTGAAACTCTCAAATCATAGATTTGTTAATTTCTCAATGCACAGATTTCATAAAAAAAAAAAAAAAAGAACAAAAACAAAACACACCTTGATACCTATATTGACTGTGCCAGAGATGCACATTAATTCCACAACTCCAAAACTCCCTGACCATTCAGCCTGTCATGGCAAGTATCTCAAAGCTATGCATTTTCTTTGATAGTTTGGTAACTGAAAAATTTTAAACTAAGTTGGTTGACCTGAATACCTGAAGGTCAGCTTTGGAAAATGCTGAACTTACATTCAACTTCAAATGCTTCCTCATCATAAAAGCAAACAAACAAAAAAAAACACCACCAACAAATAATTATCCTCTAAAATAATGCAAGTTATGGATTTCATATAACATTCCCCCTCCAATTTTCAAAATTCTGAGAACATAGAACAATCTTTATTACATACTATGAAGTTGCTTTAGTAATTACACTTTCATTAGACATTTTGTATTTCCTTATTCTAGAATCTTGACTTTATATGCAATTTCTGAAGCTATTAGCGCTGTAATTATGAATTCAGTGGCTATCACAGTGGATAAGCTGTCTATGTGCTGATATTGCCCCTGTGCCAATGTTTCTCTATCCCTACAGCCCCTTTTGACATCATGACCCTTGTTCTTTGTCTACTTTTTATAGTGTACTTCTGCAAACTAAGAACCCTTCAAACGAAGTTTTGATATGGCCTTGGAACTTCCAAATTAAACCCTTAATTTATCTGGTTTCAGCTGCTTCTGTGATTCTTTAGAGCAGAATATACTATTTTTGGTTTTCCCTGAGAAGGAAATACCTGTGGCTGCCAGTTTGGTTGCTCTGCAGCTGACTACCTGGGGCTTCTTGTTCTGGAAGAACAAGAAATGGCTAGAGGGAGCCAGTTTGCTAAACACAGCAAAATTCAAAGCCAGCAGCTTAGGAATTACTTATAACCACAACTTTGCCACAGAGTCCCAGAGCTGAGCAGAGAAATATTAGCATTTTTCTATATGTATTTTCAAGATCATCTATCATAATTAAGTTTTATTTTCCTAATCAATAACCTGCTCTCCACAGCAGTGTTATTCAGAAGAACTGAAAGATGAAAAGATTCAGAAATTTACATTCACCAAGGCTTAGCATTAATTGTTTTCTCTTGTTTTAACTAGTTTTTCTTCTATGAATTGAAGACTATGGATGTACAAGATTGCATAGTAATTAGTCCAGCAATTACTTAAAAAATCTAGTTAAAAAAAATACTTTGAGACCAATTACTAAACTTCTATTCCTGGATATATCAGGAATGCTCAAAGATACTATATATGATTAATAGCAAAATTATTATTCCTGTATCACTATTACTTCTTGTTACTATTATTATTATACTGTAACTTTTATACAGTATTGCATACGTTCTGTTTGAAAAAAAACAATTAAGAATAATTCCTAGCTTCAAATATATAATACAAACGTTGAAGCTACTATTATTTTACTAGGAAACCTTATTAAACACAGACATATGAGTAAAATCTTGCAGCATATTTTCTTGAATAGCATATAAGATAAGTCTAAAACTTACCTTTATCTGATCTTCTAACGCATTAAGCCTACATACTGCTTGAAATGGTCTGCGATCAATAGGACACGAAGCCTGTGTCTGAAAAATGATTTTTCCTATTACAAAATTTATAGTAAACTGTGAAAAACCTTAATTTTCTGTACTTTCATTCAATATTATAGTAGCTTACAGAAATACAGAAGTTCACAACTTGTTCACATTAAGAATGTATTTGCACAAGCTACCCATACAATCCAGTATTTTGCTTCATATAAGTAGATTTCTCCTTTTGGGAAAACTCAAAAGGAAACAAGAATGTAATTGAGAATTGCATTAAAAAAAAATCATTTAACGTGAAGGTTACATGAAATATTTTACATGAAGGCTTGTATTTTTTTTTAATCCCTGTTAAGTAGTTCTGGTTTTATATCAACACACAAACATTTATTTCTTAAAGTCAAACAAACAAAATAGTAGCACAGTATCAAAAAAAAAAAAAGAACAGTTCCTTGGCATAGGTGAGGACAGATGCTGTATGAGCGGTTTTTTCACTTCTCCATTTCAGAGTTCTGACAACTGTGGTGGAACTCACTGGCTCATCTCAACGTCTCAGCTACTAACCTTTTAAATTCACCAATGTCTTTTTTGACAGAAATCAAACATGGGACTCCCTACAAGTCAGTACTGTTTTAATCCCTGCTCCAACTTCTCAATCTTCCTTCCTCTCTGCCACCAACGTATTGTTTTCACAATTCTCTGCTACCTACTAGCAGGTAAAAGAAAAGTCTTCTCATATTTAGCCTTTGACTTCTACTACACTGCAGCTCTTCCGGTATCAACCCAAAAACATCAACACAGCCAGTTTCCAAATACTGCCAAAATTCCCAGTGCACTGCTTTTCTGTTGCGCGTTGCCAGAAAACATTCTGGCATTTTTGCTGTATGCAGCTTCAACAAATAATTACATTTTTTCTGCTTACCAGCTTCTCCCTCAAGTCTAACAAACAGAAGTGTAAACTGACACTCTATTATTAACAAGTAATAGCATTGGCAGCAACATAATACCAAAAAAACACAAACAAACCAACAACCCACCCACCAACCAACCACCCAAAAACCCACAAGAAGGGAGGCAAAACAGCAGAAAGAACCCAAGCTGAACCCAGAGTTCCCTCCCACCCCCTTCCTTTTAAAAATCGCAGAACTGTGCAGATCAACAGCCAACACAGTAACACCTTCCCTTCGCTGACACATCTGTTTGAATATATACACCTCTCTTCTTTGCAGTCAGCAGAGCGAATAACCTCCCACATTTAAGACAGTGGAAGTTGTACAAAGCACTTTGCAACAGAACAGAATCGAAGGTCATCTTACCCTATAGTCTGATGGAAATACAGATTTACCCACCCCCCCTTTTTTTTTTTTAATGTATATCTAGCCACTCAAATGCCCACTCATTTAAGCTGCACTACATCAGAATACACAAACACAGAAAAATAAAACATTAACAACCACAGAAAAAGGAAGCTTCAAGTGAAGCTCTTATCCAGCAGGATGATGGAATCAGCTTTCAGAGAACTCCACAGGGAACTAGATGCTAGTTTTTGCTGCTATACAATTACTTATTCATTTTAATTCCATAAACGTCTGTTGGTCCCGTCCCCCCCCTTCACTTCAATGGTTCAGTTTAGAAGTCTTTAAAAAAAAAAAAAAACAACACACAATAGACACAAAAAAACACAACACCAAAACCCCACACCCAGCTTTTAATTCACTCACTGAACAAAAACCAGTATATGAAGTGTATTATTTCTGCACTTAAGACAACTGTCAGGGAATTAGGTTTTTTATTTATGCAAGCAGGATGTAGTGTTAGAATTGCATGAACAGCTATGAAAAATTTGTATATGAACTCTGCCCTAAAATTCAATGATGAACTTAATTCTTGTTTTTTCATTAGGACTTTGTTTTTGTTGATTCTGTTCCCTTCTCAATTTCAGAGTGCCCAACCTTCTCATTCATCTACTCAGTCCCCAAACCTTCAGCCTTCAGTTGAAATCAGAAGCTTCAGGAACAAGAAACAGAGCAGAGCTGTACTGATTTATAAACCAAGAACAGCAGGACTTGCAGGAACAAGTTGTTGAACAGTAAAGGTAGAGGCATTACCCCTCCTTTTGAAGCTGTAGTATTTTACCTCAACTAAAAGCTTAGCCCTAGTGGAGGATTTTTGTTCCCTGAGGTGTCATGGCCTGTGTTAAAATAAGCCTGTTGGGCAATTAAGCCAGTTCCCTAGAGGCTCAGATTACTTAGACAGCTGTTGTCCTACAGTCAACACACAGCTACCCACAGCAACGTAGCAAGGTGTTGTTCAACTGCCGCATTTGATGCTATGAAATGCACTGCAACTGCTGAACCAGCTGCAAACTTCCAGGTAAGTACTTCAATTTGCAGATACATCAAACTGTCAAAGACAGGAGGAAGCATAATTTACCTAGTAATTCTCACTCCCATTTCAGGATTTAGCTTAACCGAAAGCTAAGCTTTTCCAAGACAATTTGTTTCTACATTAAATTTACACATGAATGTTATGCTCCCAAATTTAAATCCAGTTTTTATTCATAGCAGTGACATATCATAGAATACTAAGTGTTACTAACAGCAATTCGAGCGACAAGCATTTGACTTCATTAGGAAAATATTCACATTGACATGTCCAGTTCATCTGAAAAAGCATTTAACAATTACATACAGTTATACATGGCAAGAAGAGGGGAAAACAATCTAGAAGAATCAAAAGCTACAGCTAGGTTAAGGTATGTTTCTACTCCTACTAAGTTACTTTCCATAGCTCTAGCATTATCCCTTAGTTTGTAACAAATCTCAGGAGAAATTCTAGTGAAGACAGGCAGTCTCATGTGCATCCCTGCCCCATGATCTCTGCCATAGTACAATTGCTGGGGACCCTTGAGGACAGCTAGAGGTTATTTTGTCTATACTATACTACATCTAAACAAAGTAGAAATGGAAGAAAATTCCCCTGCCTCTTTTCCCAACTGGGAGACTGAATTTGGAAGGAGTGGGAGTAAAAAAAAGCTGTCTACAATTCTACAATAAAGACACATGAAGCGTGGTGGCCTTCTACTCATCTCTTTCATCTTTTTCAAGGAGATGGTTCAGTAACCAAAGAAGGTGTCTTCTTTCATTCAAGGCAAATGAACAGGTTCTCTCTGCTGAAGCTTTATCCGGAAAACATTGTAAGCAATACTAAATGTACACTGTCCTTTTGGGAAAAAGGTTATTTAAAACAAGAAAAAGTTCACACAGCAGCTATCACTTTTATTGTGCATAAGAGGGCATGCATGTGTCACAGCCTGACAAGAATTACAGCTCCATACAACATCTTCATTTAACATAGCTATCTAAAAATCAGAACAAAAACCAGAACATCAGATCATTTAATATAACGATCACAATAATTAGAACTCTGCGGCTGATATTTGAGTGGTTTTTCTTTTCTTCTCAATACCACCTTTCTTGGAGAGTAAGTACATGGAATCGCTATTTTTAGGTCTATTTGAAATAAAATAATAAAACCAAAACAAACCCACAAGATAAACACTAAGTTTTTGTAGTTGTGCTTGACAAAAGCTATTTCTAACAAAAGAAGCTGGTTTATTTTTTCTAGAAATAAAATAGCTGGATAATAAAGATAGAGAGCACATGAGAACAGATTTTAGACTTAATATGTAATCAACAAACTAATTAGTTAGAATTTGAACAACTGTTTCCTCTCTACCTACAACATTCAGATTAGGTAGCTTTCACTTCTTATCCAAAATAGCCATCTGTTGCTTCTATATCTCATAAAGCATTGGCATGTTCTATTGAAATTGTGTCTGTCTTTAGGAAAGGATGAAATAATTTATTACCTGTAAGGATTTATGAAATTATGCTAAAGGAAGCTACTTTGTGTCACTGTACTTCTCTTGATACCATTTTGTTGGGAAAACTTGGACCCAAGCTCAAAAACATTCACACTGAGTTTTACTCCCTAAGACAGATTTGTAAGCTGTTGCATGAATGCACTTCACCTGATAAATACGGCAAGAAAAGATAAATATGGCACAGAATATGTAATTTGAGAAAACGTATCTGGACTCTAGATTTTCTAAAAGACTTTGATTAAAACAGCTCTCCTGTGCAGCAGTTCTCAGATGCATTGCCTATGTATGCATTACCTTCATCAAGAAGATTTTATTTTTGTATTTCAGTTTTTAAGTTCAGGGTTTCTTTGAACACCTTGCATACTTGGTTCATGAATGTAACCCTAATTCAGCCCGCAGTGCTTTTTATTGCAGCAGATCACTGTGGAACTTGTTGCAACATAAGCTACTTCCTTCCTCTATCCTTTAGGACAAAAGAAAAACAGATCAAAAAGAATAATACAAGTTAAGAATTCCAGTTACCATACCAAACTTTGTACCCACAGAGAAAATATACATATGCAGTATATTCTACACAGTCAATGATCCAAGCTTTACTCTAGCACAAAGGTAATGACTGCTGTAAGATCAGAACATTTACTAGAAACGTAATGCAAGGCAGCTCTTTGTGCCAGTTGCTTAGTTTTATTAAGTCAGTCCCTGGTACTACACAGGGCCTGCCTGAATGTGCCTCAATGCTTCGGAGAATTTACAGTAAAACTTACTCCCCTTCCAAATCCTCCCGATGAGGAAAAATGAATGAGGGAGGCCAAGTACAAAGATTAAGAGAGACGTGTTTAGCAGGGAAGGGTCATTAAAATCAAAGTTATTGTGCAAGAGATGTTGATGAAACAGACAGTGTGCTCAATCTTTTCTTCAGCACTCTTCCTCTTGTGATGGTTCATAAGAGGAAATACTAGAAGAACAAAGAGAGTTCTCTGGTGTATTTATTGGCACTCAAAAACAGAAGGGAAGTTAAGAAGTTAAAATGCCTGCAGTACAGAAGAATAAGTGTTTTATCTCCTCTAAGTTAAGATTGTCATTTTTGATGACAAAATAGTTTTCCTCTAATGAATACAGACAAAACGTTTGCTGCTGGAGCAGCTGCCTTAGCTGAGGTTTTTAGGCTACTCTTCGTATCTGCTTCTCATAAAAAAGTCAACCTCTTAAGCTTTACTTAAATGCTTTCAGACCTGCTAGTAACAAGCTAGAACAGGTGTGCCTCCCAGTTCAAACATGAAATACAAGCTTACCATGTATAGTTTTGACCTGTTACATGAGAAACACATGTAACTACTTCCCTTGATACAACACTGCAGTACTGAAGGTGTTTGAAGATGCCAGAGCAATTTTTACACCCAGCAATGGCCAAAGCTCCCTCTTCATTCTGCCCACACAGCAATGTTATGCACGTGTTCCTTATATTGAAGGTAGCCCTTCTGCTTGCCTTCAGCACTCTCACTGAAGGCTGTGCCCAACAGCCTTAGCTCCAGATTTAGACATAAATGTTCCTCACCATTTGTGATCTTCTAACACCCCTTCCTGAAATACAAAGTCTCAAGCATGGAAGGCCACATTATGAAGTACACGATGTCAGTTTACAGAGGCGGATGGATGACAGGTAGCACAGGATGAATCCCATTCATGCTGATCTCACCGAAACCATTCCCTGTCCTTTCACCTGCCCAGGAGTTCTTGGGAGAGCACAGGTTAGCATGGCCAAAGGCACACAAGATGACAGTCTAATAGCACAGGACAGCTTAATAGTATAGGCAACAGGAACCTACTGCACAGCAATACTCTCAGGTGCCACAATTAGCTACAGTAAAAATAGCTATGGAGGACAGAACAGTTCAGGCAACATTTTAAAACAAGAAAGTTCATTTGAAGACTAGCTTCTTAGTGGGGATTTTAATCTTCCCTTCATTTCTTCTTTAGAAAGTGGACACCTTTTCTCAAAAGGAAGAAAATACAGCACTAACTCAACTGTAATGCTACTAAAATCAGCAGACACTCACTTAAAAGCCACACATATATATCTTTTTACAAAAGATCTTCAGAGTGCTGTTGCTGCTGGTTGCATAAAGAAAACCTGTGGGTACAGGACACCTCCCTGTAATAGTAATACTGGAAGTCTTCCATTGCTAGAGAAGGGAGCAAAACGTCAAACACATTTACCATCTACCTAAACTACCCAGGTTTTAATTAGGACATACACAGTTACACATAAGAGCTATAAAGTCTCAGAAAACCAGTGATTTTGCACAAGTTAAAAACAGAAATTTAGATAAATGGTTGATCCTGTTATATTTTGAATTGTGGATGCAACACGGGATAGAAGAAATGCCCAACTTGAACACAGATTGCTGGCAAAGCCTCTGAGTATATGAAGCACAACTGTAGTTATGCAACACAGCTCATCATGGAATGTAAACACTAAGCAAAATCTTTAAAAATAAAACATCGAGACTCTTATCCTCGGTTTTAATATACTCCGACACCTACAGAAACAGGAAACTGTTTTAAAAACCAATTTATTTATACCAAAGAAAGAATGCTTGAACAACAACACTTACTTACTAAATACTAACAGTGGACACAAAAAATACATGGCACTAGCATGCTTTATATGGCCATGTGTTTATAATGTTTCTATCAGTCCAAGCTGTAAAACTTCATCTGTTTCTCAGAGCTGAAGCCTCTTAATGACTTAGACAGCTTTCAAAACAATAAAAAAAATAATTAAACTATGAGATTAGGCAATAGTTTCATGCACTGAGCAAGTCCAGCCATAGAGCATCCTCTAAAAGATGGGTGATTTTACCCATCAGATCTCACTAATGGAAAGACGCAGTATAAGTCTTAAGTAGCTTTAAAAACAACCCCCCATTATTTTTTATATTTAGTTCACTTGTAAACTCTTAAGAGCAGGATTTATTTTATTCTATTTGTATAGTGTTTCATGCCAAAATAAATTTGACATGACAAAATTTTTTTTTGTCAAAAGAGTTTGCAAGTGAATGATATGAAAAAGTTTTCCTTTCTTCTTTGGGCTTAAAAGCATCTGTTAGACAATGTGAACAAGTTTAAATCCAGCAGCAAAGCCTTCAGTCTACTGTACTGCTTCACTTCCCTGTGCACGTTACTGTTTATTGCCTTTCAGCTGCCATAATAACAATCAGCTAAGCAAGTTAGGATAAAGTAAAGGATGAGAATTTCTCGTTCACTGCTAAATAAAAGCATCATAATCATTTGCAGAACAGAAAATCTGGCAATAGGCAATTTAGTTAATTATCTGTTTTGTAAATATAAATTAAGTTTCATCTGATAGCTTTTATAACTTTCTGAAGATTTTATGTGGGCTTCAGAGAAATGATTTTTCTTACTGTGTATCTTCAGTAATAAAAGAACACAAAAATCAAGGTTAAAAACAAAAAAGTACATAAGTGTATTGTATATGTACATACGCACACACAAGTGATAGCAACCTCCTCAAGGAAATACTGAAACCAAAATAACAACTTCAAAAGAAACTTATAAAGAAACCACGTAGCAATCTCTCCTATTGATTCTATAATAAATAACCTATTCAAGTGCACAGAAGCAGGACAAAAACCAGCACCTCATTAGAGCAAGTGTTGCGTCCCCCACCACAATATAGCATAAAGTAATTCTAATTTGGTGCTTTATATTGACAATTGAAACTGCTACAGGAAAGTTAAAGATCCTAAAGACTTGATGCAATGACTACAGGACGTGTGAAGAGAGATTAAACAGAACAATAAATAATAATTAGTTCAACAAGTCATTCTCCTTTAAAGCTCTAGCACTATCTACAAAGGTATGACTATTATGGGATATGGGTCAATCACTATAATTAAAAAACCCAAGGTTTTATCAGGCTCGCTTTGTAAACTAACATGAAAACCAATTGGTCTCAGTCCTATGAGTTCACAGGTGAGAAACAGCATAGAGGGTAAGTAAGATTAAGTTAATGGTACTGCAGTATTATGACATGTCTGTAATACTGTCTGATGTTCTGAACAACCATCACCATTTTTTACTGATCCCTGAACTCTAGTAGCCATTAAAAAGGCAGGATGGTCGGTGAAAGAAAACACAAAGTACTTCATTACACTAAGGAGAAGGTTTCACATGATCTACATATAAAAGTGCTTCAATGACCAGTTTATATCAAGTCAGAATGTGTAACCTATTTTCTAATGCTTAGTAAAAGAAAAACACACTTTGGTTCTCAGTCTTACCTCAGCCCATTTAAGAATACAAGTCATGCAGAAGGTATGACTGCAGCTCTCAGGAACACCGATCTCCTGTTCTAGAAGGCCGTTCAGACAGATGGGGCACATGCTACCATCATACAATGAAGTAGAACAGGAACAGCTTTCTTCCTTTTCTTCACCTGGTATTATGAACATTGACATTTAGAATTTCTGACAGTTTTTGAAACAAAGTCCTCGTAGATTTGAATGATAAGGCAATAAAATATATTTTTCTGTAGTTAGAAGCATATTAATTAAGTTTTCAGGTCCAAGACAGTCAAGACACTGGCCAGAGGAATAGTTCCAAGCATATACTTCAGGTGAAAAATACTGTGCAACATATTCCACAGAACATTGTCTCACGATTCACTGTTTAAGGAAATCTAGCTCCAGTGTTATTGGTGTCTATTAGCTCTAGTGTTAAATATGGAAGCATCACGTAGTATTTCCTACTGCCCAAGGAGTCATTTACTCATTGCTCTTCTGAAATCATAATTCTACTCTCTCCATGCAGTGATTAGCCCAGCATATCCTATACTCATTATCTTCACATATACATAGTCTACTTTTATTCTAGTTTTCCAGTCTCAGAACTATTTTAATCTGACCATGCTCAAATATTTACCTAATCAAGTACATTTAACAAAATTGGGAGCATTTTTGCATAATGAAAACGGGTCCCAATTTAAACAGAAAGAGGTGAGCTTTCCTTCAATGAATTTTACTTCAATTATTTTTCTGAATAGCAATTGCCATTTCCATTTTTGTTCTGCTAGTAGAAGTCAGCAAGTGAAAAACAGAATTCATGGGAAAGTATACAGGGACTCCACAGGACAAAAAAAAATATTATGATGAGACAGCAGTTATGTTTACACAACTTCTTTCAAAACAAACAGTATGCTAATTGAGAGAACAAATGTAAAATCTGACCTTTCACAGCTCAAACCCGAATAATATACTTGAACATTTTTAGACACAGACTTTACCTTCCATGCCTTCATGCTTCTGACCCTCTGTGTCTTGAATACACTGCTTTCTGTTCCTCATCTTCTTACAAAATAAGGTCTGGAAAACATAGAAATAGTTTACACAGTTCATTTATATTGTGACTTGAAGATAAAACTGACCACTACGGACTTAATGAGTGCTCTCCAGCACTCTCCATTTCATTATACCTTTGTAGAGTAGAAACACATGACGTTAGGAGTCAGATACGGATCTTTTACAGTCTGTTTGCAATTTATGGGTATCATTAATGCTGTCTAGCAACTGATACTCGTAACTGAAAAATTGTCTTTGTTTAACAAATGCAAAGTTCTTGCAGTGTTTTAAGACCACCAACAGTGCTTTAACTTTTAGAAGTTAAATGCATTGCTAAGTTTCTATGCAAACCACCCCATTTAACACTGCAGTAACTAACCTCTTGTAAATTGCTCTTCACAAATGGTTGAAGCAACAAAATTAAACACACAAAAACCAGAAGAGTTGGTTGCTTTCCACTCCTAGCATCCCAGCAGTAGTGGAAACCAAAAAATGAAAGCAGCTTACATTTGCTTGCTTCTTGCTTTTGCCATACAATTAGAACTATTAACACCCAGGAGAGAATAAAGGGGAAGCTGCAATATCAAAAGAGCACTTCACCTGTGCTTGTCAGTGAAATGTGAGCAATGAAGAGGATGCACCTTTTAAATGTTATCCAAGGTAGTTGTACGGAGTAAGAATAGCAAGGATAGAGAATATCCTTGGGATCAACACCATACAGGTTGAAAGAACTCGCTATTGCGTAATAAACAGCAAGAATATGTTCTTTGGATGGCTCACCCACAACATGCAGAATGAAATACGTTTGGAAAAGCATCTATACCTCGGTCTGATTCTCTTGCATTTCAACCTGCTGTGGTCACACCAAAGATCCCATAAACACCTAAAGCTCCAACCCACAGCCCTAGAGAAACCAGCGCTTTTATTCTGAACTCTATAAGCTGTTTCAACTCTTATTATTTGAAAGAACCAATTAAAGCTTCACAAGGGATTGAATGAATGAGAAATGCCTAAGATTTACTACATAAGCATTCAGACCTGAACCAAGCTGACTGAGGTTTCAAAGTTCCCATTAGAAGCTGCTTTTCAAACACACGCACACACACCACCCTCTGCGAAGAAGCACATACATCGAGTCAGCTTGGGGAAGGAAGGAAAGACCCCTGTTGGGGGGAACCTCCACCTTTTGGTAACCTAGAGCAGTTATCAACCCTAATATTAATACAGGCTGTGCTGCTACAGTCAATGCCACTAAGCTGCAGACAAGCTCTGTTAACAGCCACCATTGACAGAGCCACCAATAAGTAACCTTCACAGGCTAGGCAAGGATGAACCTCACCAAAAGCAGAACTGCTACAGTAAAGCTTCAGTAAAGCTAAAGTGAAATCTGCAAATCTGCATCAAATTAGGACAGATAAGACCATAAAACACCCATATCTGAACTTAAAATAAGAGATCAAGGTCTTTTGTTTTCCCAACTGGACTTTTAAGTGGCTTTGGTTCCAAAAAGCTTAAATCAGGTGACAGCGTGCAGTATACATGTTTTATGTGTAAACAGAGACGTCCCTTCTGTATGTAGTATGTGTTCACAAAACCTCAGCAATGCTTTCAAAAAAGCAGAAAAATCCATAAAAAATCCTCATTCCTAAGAGCTTTAGGATGCATCACGCAGACAAGAGAACTCCACATTGTGCAGGCATCCGCAGAAAAAAAAAAAAGACAGAGTTTGGATACCAAATTGTAACTTAAGGAGAAGCAGCAGAGTTCATGCTTATTATAATAGAGGTCTTAAGATAACTAAGGCAGCTCGCATAAAAAGAACCCACAGAAGCTCTTTTTTTTTCCACAGAAAGAGCAACCTGTTCTTTGTTGTACTCTTTCTAGACTTTCTAGACACAAAAATATCCCAGAAATTCTTGCTGTGACAGTAATTTGCAAAAAACATCCTAAGATTTTGACAGAATATCAGTAAATCCAAGATGTGCACCGACTGCAAACGCTTATGCTGTGTTGCATCATTCTTCCCACAAACCTCGTATTTAAACAGGTCCTGAGTGCCACCAACACATCTCACAGATCAGCTTTTTGCCAGTTTGACACTGTACATTTCTCACAAACACAGGAATTTAATACAAAATTTATAAAGTATAACACTTCACAAAAATCCATATGGTATTTAACAAATGAATTTCAGAAAGACTATTTTCTCCACTCTTTTAAGAGGGGCATCACAACCAGTAGAGTACCAAAAGTTAATACTAAAGACCACCATTATATTTATAAAATTAAAAACAGTAAAAGAGAACTTAGTGGTTTATAAAGAACAGTCAGTACAGAAAACAGAGGATTTTTTTTTGTCCCCAGATGTGACATTCCTTTAGATTCTTTCAAATTTAAGCAAGATTTGGAAGTATTTCTAAAATTTTTCAGTGGAATTACCGTGTAATGGAAACAGCTTATTTAACCTCTCTGAATCTTATTTAATCTATTTAATTTGAGATAAAGACAAGAATACTCTGGTATATTAAAGTGAAAATAGTGAACAAGGACACTGTTACGACTACCCCTCCTCTCCCCATTATTTTAATTGAGTTAACCACGTCAGTTCCTAGGTTATTACTCATAGGAAATCCCAGTTCTTGTCTTCAAAGAAGGCAAACACCAACAGCATTTCTTAACAGAAGTGCTTAAAGTTAATTGCTGACTTGTTACCATCAGCCTAAAGAACATGGCTTCGTGATATACTTGGACATCTCCTCCTTCTATATCACAAAAATTTAAGTGTAACTTCACCATTTATATTAACACAGACTACTACAGTGAACCCAACCTAAAATACAGATGTATTTCAACTCTAATTCACTGTGTATGCAGCAAAAAAACTTGTTCTGTTTGAAGTTGTGCATCTGTCATGTAACTGTCCCACTGAACTAAAACCTATCACATTAAAGTCTTGATTTTAGGTAGGCACAGAAAAATCATTGGACAGAAATGCACAGCAGTGCAGCAACTGACAAACGAAATTATGTCTGCTTTTTGACTAACTACAAGACAAAAGTCTTCCCAAGAACTCTTCATGCCCAGTAAATGCAACATCTTAATATCCTCTTCCTCCAATACAGCAGTGGTCCACACCTGTCTACAAAGAAGTAGATTTGTTCATTTTAGAAAGAGGGATAAAAATTAAGAGTGTGCAACAAAACCCCCAGTAAGCAAATAAAAAATTATGTCCAATACTGTTTTATTCTTGTTTCCTTAAGGGACTTAAGAAACATTTGTATACAACCTTCCAACTTCGACACGTGTTGTATCTGAATTTAAAGGAGTGATTTGTTTTGACTGTTCTGTTTCTGCAAAAATATTTTCTGTTATTTTACAAGGAGTATGGCATTCTACTGCTTGCATTTTTATTTCTTCACTAACTCAAAACACAATCTGTTTCGAAACTGAAACATGTAAGCCATACATTCAGTGTACAGAAATGCATTTGGTTAATAAAGCTACAGTAACACCCTTTACTCACATCAATTTTTTGGGGGGCAGCAAGAAGTAGGGCTCTATCCTGCCCTATACATTTTGTTGATCTTTAATAAACCTTGGAAGGAGGTTTAAGACTCTCCCTCAGCAAGCATATTTTTAAGGAAAACAGATCTTGGATGTGTACAAAACCAAAAGAGTTTTAGTATTAATGACAGAACACCAAGAAACTGCACATTGAGATCCCTCATAGTTCTTTTCATTTGGAAAAAAACTTTTAAGTTGTCTGAAGAGCCTGGAAGGTTGACTTGTTTCAAGTGACAACTCAGTGATGTTTGCCCTTCAGTAAAGGAGGACTATACTGAGGATCTGGAAGCAGTTATCCTGGATTTGTTCTTAGTGTAAAGGAATCTTGTGGCCCAGAACACCAGAGAGAATAGGGTCAATTGGTGCACTCCAAGGAGACCTTTTAAAGGGGATCTTTACTCTTTGTGTGGTCAACTTGCACCTTGTATGCATTCCCAAATGGAATGCCAAAGAGAAAGAAAGAGACCAGTGCTAAGCTTTGGAGAATGAAAAAAACCCTTCTATTGGTGGTTTAAGCCTATTCATGTGGATCCAGTCTCCAAAAGAATCGGTGCTATTCAGCCAAGGAGACACTGCTGATTTAGAGTCTTTGCAAACCCACTGAGGATGCAATTACCGAAGAGAGTTCATCTAATCTAACAGCTTGATGCCACCAAAAGCAGACACATGCCAAAGAAATTACAAGACAAAAAAAAATGGGTGAGGGAAAAGGCAGAACAGGATTACCCCTTTTGACAGCAGCAAGGTGCTGGAATAGCTAGGACTTTCTTGTCAAACTGCCCTCCTGCACAGACACGCCAGTACCTAGATTACCTGCCAACTCCATGAAAATGGAAGATACTGGAGGAACTGGTGCAATGGCTTGGATTATCTATCTTGCAGCCTGACCATCAAAAGAGCCACGGGTTTCAAGGCAGATTTAGAACCTCACAGTGGACACACAGGGCAATCATTTCCTTCCTGCATCACGTTTGTAATCACAGACTGGCTTAAGACATGTCATACGGACCTTTCAAAGTCAGGTCAAGGCAGCAGGCAGTATTCTTCGCTGAAGTTTAACAAAACAGCACCTGTAAGACACAGGTGAAACACACCAGGGCTCGCCATGGCTTTTACAGGTTGCTATGTGCTGGTACAGACCAGATCGAGTTCTAGCTTCTAGACCTTCAGTCTGCTGGGCAGGATAAGGAGCTAGCCAAGCAATGCCAGAACTGCTGTTTTATGTACAACTGTCCTGACAAGTCACACTCACCTACAAGTTCCTCCATTGCTCTACATTTCCTAACAGGAAGATACTTTTTCCATTATACATTATTCACATGCGTAGCAGAGTGTAATCATGTTATAGGCCGACTAGAAAAGTCACTATCCAAAAAGCTTCGGTACAACAGAAAACTAAGCCAGGCATGCTGCCAACCTCAAAAAAAGGGAAACATTTATATCATAAGGCTCACATTTTGCCCTTAATACCTGCATCAACAGCATGATGCCAACTTAACAACTCTTATTTAAGAGCATTATCAAAGCTAAAAGAAACCCCAAACCCAGCAGTTTTACATACATCTAGGCTAACAATAGAAAGAAAATTAGCATCACCAGCAGGTATCCATTAAGGAACATCCCATGTCTCCTGTACTGGGAAACTTGTGCACAGGCCAGGCACTCCATGCCAGAATCCCAGCCATGCAGCTGGCTGCCTGATATACCAGCCTTCACGTTCCTCCTCCTCAGTTACCAGATCTCATCGGTTTGTATCTTGTACGCTGGGACAGTCTCCCCAGGGCCGCGGTCATGGCTCTGAGCCTGCTGGAGTTCCTTGAAGTGTTTGGACAATGCTCTCAGACACATGGTCTGGTTTTTGGGTGGTCCTGCGTGAAGCCAAGAGTTGGATTCGATGATCCTTGGGGGTCCCTTCCAAATCAGGATATTCTATGTTTCTAATAAAGAAAAGTAGGCAGGCTGCAGGAGAAATTCAATATTAGTACCAAGGAACAAGAGATAACACAAGGACAAAGTCAAAGGTCTCGTGCTAAACATCAGTTGATAAATATCAGAGTCCCTGGCAAAACTCCAAATACCACCCCAAGAAGCCATCTCAGTCTGAAGTATGCAGCTTAGGAGAACACGGGGCACTAAGACTTGTTAAAGCGTTATACCTCTGCCCCCTCCAAAAAAAAACAAATACACATGAGGGCTCTTTTGGTCTCCACTGATTTGCTCACCAAAAACATAAAAATCTACACAACTACCAGGACAACCCACAGAAAGACCGGCATTTCCACAAGACAGGGAAGGTATCATGCTTGACCAAAAGACCTAAAACAAAGAGATATTTGCTCTCTTCCAAATATCTGTCAGAAACGCACTGAAAAAAGTTACCTCACACACATCTGTCCTGACCGTTCTACCACACAAGGCTGAGACCCATTTCTGAGGAAGCTCACGAAGAAGTGAAGAAGAGCAGGTAACAAGCTTGCACAGCAGTTACCAGCTCTGAGATATGACAAATTCGAGCTGGGTACCAGACTAGTTACCTTCCTGGCACTGATGCGTAATTACCTACAGAAAGCAAATTTCATTTCTCATCTTTCTGCACCGCCAACCGTAACACACTTTGTTCCACTAGGATAGGTGGCAGAAGTTTGGGCTGTGTCCTGAGCTTACATTAAGAGTTCACACCCAGTAAGCAGCAATGAGAAACACTGTCTCAGCAGATTCCCTCTGCAAGCAACCTAAATCGATTACCCAGCATTATACATATCTGTGAGGTTAACTCAGACCACGTGAATTTACATACAGAGGTTATGGAGAAATGGCACCTCTGCACCATCGGTACATGCGGCGTGACCACTGACAGCCAAGATGGCCAGTGCTTAGGCACGTTTAGTTCAGACTAAGAACTAGATGAAGCTAAACTTGCTAATCTGCAAGGGAAAAATGACTTTTAGGAGTTGTAAGGGCGCAGTCTCATTTGATTCCAAGTATATATTCACAGCTGACATCTAACCTGCAACTCAAAGCTATGCTTGTCTCCCTACCACCTTCTACCAAGTTCTCCCTACTGATTTCTCTTGTTTGTGAGCAAACACTTTTCTGTTCTGAGAGGGGACAAGCCCTACTCAAGCTCCGTTAGCTCCTGAGGATGCAGAAGTGCTGGGGGGTGAACCTGCATTGCTTACCTACACGTTGAAGTAAGGCTATTTTGCAGGGTAGTTGCTCAGTAGGACTGCCACTCATAATGCTGCTTTCCAAAAGCTTTCTGAATTACCCAAGACAAATCCCAGGCCTAGTCTGTACAGAAGTTTATGGCTGGGCCCACGAGAACCCTAAGACAGAACAAACGTTCATTGGGTTTAGCATGTGTCACGGAGCCACTGCCCCCATGCAAAAGCCAGTTCATTTATACAATGGTCAGGATGACCAGAAGCTTCTGAAGACTGATACAAGATTAAGTGTACACCCACATAAATTAAGAGGACCTCATTTTGCTTTCCAAAGCAGTTATTTTCAATACAAGGCAATAAGCACAGTGCCTGTTGTGCTGTTCCATGCGTATGGTAAGAAACCCCCCAGAACAGGGACTGTGCCATGACCACCCCCACAGGGAGGGCACACCTGTGTGCCAGGGCAAAATCACGCTGCTCCACGCAGGGCTGATAAGCACGCAGGTACCACAGCCATTCACAGCACACAATAAAATACACAACAGAAAACAGGCAACATGAGGTCCTCTCACAAAATGTACGATTCAGCACTTAGGTGTTGCTTCTAAGTAGCCCGTGGCTGAGCTGTGTGAAATTGAGATTTGCCAACAACAGGAACTAATTGGGGATTAGATACTATTGTCGTGGCGCACACGGTCCAGGCAACTAAACCAAGTCAGCATAAACTCACGACCCCATCTTCCGCTGCTGAGGGTCCTTAGTCACACGTATACTCGTACAGCTGGCAGGGCTAGCATTGCATACCAGAGTCAGCAAAAACGGCTCAGCCATTTCCAAGAACAGTTAAAGCCTTCTTTTTTTTCTAGCCACTTGGAAGCAAGCACCAATATTTTCGTGCTTTCCACCCAAGAGCAGATACTTGGCAGTGGGTCACTGAGATCAAGAACATGCCTTCCACACAAGTAACCCTTCCAGACCTACCAGGGCACAAATCTGAAAAAAAAAAAAAAAAAAAAAAAAAAAAAAAAAAAAAAAAAAAAGTTAGCATTTACTCGGGAAAACTTTGCTAGTCACTGCATTTATTTTCTCCCCATAAATTAGATCTGTGCTCAGCACACACTAATAATTTCAAGTTCCTATCCCATTGCTACTCTGCACATGCAGCATTCCCACAAGATGAATGAGCATACTTCAGCCAGTGCTATGGCAACACAGCAGGGCCTGCTGCAATCACCTCTCCGATGCTAAAGAAACTCGGAAGACCATCTTTATGTTTCTTAATACCATCTTAAACATGCCCAAGCGGCGGGGCTTACACACCAGGGATGCAGGAGATCAACCAAAAACACCTTGCAAAGACAGGGAGAAGTGGAAAAGCTAAGACCTTTGAACAGGGGAAGGAAAAAGGATGGCAAAACTGGTAGAGTAAGAGACAGAGTAAGACTGACCTCAAATGAAAAGCTCCAGGGTCACAGCAATGGTGAGAATATTTAACAAGTAAAAAAAAAAAAAAATAAAAAACGCAGCAACAAAACCAGAGTGGTAGGTGATTAGAATATTATATTAAGCCAAAAAAAAAGAAAGGAATGAATCCAGCAAAGGAAGAAATAACATGTAATTGTCCATTTACAGATTGCCGTTATTTTTTCCTTCCACCTACATTATGGTAGTCTTACAGCTCAGCTTCTGAATCTTGAATTCCTGCAAACAATGCCATCCCTTGAATAGAATTATGCAATCCAGAGGCTCCTGTGTCATTTTCTGGAGTTAAACTGAAAAACGCACTCCAGATCACATAGAACCATACCCACACCCTTGTTAAAAATACGCTGAATTTGAGTCCTCTATTAAAAGCCTGCTGTTCTTTCATTTTAAACATCAAATAAAGAGTTCAGTGATACAACATGCTCTTTTGGAACCTATGGAAACCTTCACCTCCATAAGAAGTAATTTCAGCTAGCTTACATTCAAAACATATAGGCGTTGATTTACAAACAAACAGGGCAAAAAAAGTAGCATGGCCATTTATAAGTGTTTTGCCTCGCTGAGGCATACTCTTAAAGAAGTACTAGATGAAAGCTGTGATGTCAAAAACCATGGTTCTCGAGCTCCTTTTCCCTTTGAATAATGGTATTTTATAAGCTAAGGTCAAAGACCTACACTAACCACTTATAAATGTCAGACATAAAACGCTGTATTTTTGGAAAGTGGTGTAAAAATACGGAGCTTGCATAGGTTTTATCATGACAATTGAAACAATCTTGAGCATCTTATTTTGCACAAAATCTCTTACAGCACTTGTAGAGCAATGCATTAGATGCCATTTGAGAAGCAGCAGATAGATGGGGAATAAGCAGTTTCAATTACTGTTCATCTGGCTTTCACGGTTCTTACTTACTCGGTGATCACTTTCAAGATGGCTAAAATAAAGCTAGAAAGGTATAGCCAGGAATGGAAGATGGGGATTAGAGAGAAGCTTTCCTTGACACCAATAGCAACAGACAAAAGGTGACAAAAGCTATTAGCCACGAAAGGGGAAAAAAAACTGATCTGGGCTTGAAAAGGTATCTTGAACTCCATAATCTTTATCTTCAACTGAGGACAGTCTGCTAACAAGCAAACATGTAAATCACAATTTTGAGTTACTTTCACCCTAGCGATGGCATCAAGAAATCCCCTATAACAAATACTTGGCTGTGAGTTCTTCAAAAAATCAGCGTAGCTTTTGTTGTAAGTATTGTATCTCATTACAAAGCTTTCAAGAGAAATTTCCCATGTCACCTCTGCTAGAAGCTACTTACAGTGATGAACTCTCTCCTCATTCACAGCTTCTTGCCACAATAGCAACTACCAAACAAGTGCTGGTGCCAACTGGTGTTTCTCAGAGTGGGACTAGGTGCCTTCTTGTTCAGACTTGGGAAAGTGCGTTTAAAAAAAAAAAAAGAATCACAACTGCAGTGGTACAGAGAGAAGGTTATATGTTACCTTCATTGCTACAGGAAGGTTTCATTTGAGGTGCTACCAAATAAACTCTAATGGGTTCAAGACACTAACACACTGCTTTTCTCATAGTACTTGCAATTACTTCTTGTACACCTCTGTCCACAGGGGCCACTACCTCTTGTATCACAAGCAGCAAACTAAGAACATTTAAGACAAGCAGAACTGCACAGATGTGATTATTCAGTGACAGAGTACAGAAGGCAGAGTGTTTCATTGTCTCTCCTTGTATCTTCAGAATCACTGAAGTAATTTGTTCTAGGCAGCGAACAGCCTAATTAACACTGCTCATCTGTCTTCAGATGCTACCTGAGAACACAAGTGTCAAGTATTATTATGGCTTAGTTTCATGTAAAATTCTCCATTTCAAAGGCAGAAATCTTCCCTGCTGCAGCTCTGTCCTGCGGTGCTATCAAAAGGTATGGACGTTCGCGAGGACTTCTATCCAGATGCTGATCTCAGGGATTTCCCACTCACTGTTACTGTTGGCAGCCTAATAAAAGCCAAGTAGCAAGAAGAGAGACACGTGTTAATGCACTTGACGTTTCCAGGCAATTTCATACTAGTTTGGAAAAGTTCCAAACACTGAATGCGTCAGTCAGGTTTACTCGCAGATAGTATCCTTGATGGAAGATCACAGCTAAGCAGTGCTTACAGACCTAATAGCAGATGAAAAAAGACTGCATTTTAATGGGAGTTCACCAATCCTTAAATAACATCTGCATTAAGACAGAGATGATTATTAGCATCTATTAGAAAAAGTGACCAGATACTGCTATTTGCCACAGCATTAGGCTTTAGATAACAGCTTCTGCAAGACTTATTTCTTTAATATTCTGCTTGAGAGCAAAAAGCAAGCTTTTTCTCCAGTTCTCTCTACATCCTCATTCATACATATTTTTATTGTACAGGTATGTGTGTGAAAGAAACTGAAATAATCTCAGAAATTTAAGAATGCCACTAGCCACAGAGTCAAAGACAGTTGCTGTGATGATGGAATAAGCATGGGTTGCACACTGATTATTCCCTGTACCAAACTGTGACCTAACATAGGGACCATCAACCAAGTCATCCTTACCCCCCTTCAAACACAAATATACTATGGTATATAAAAAAAATTGCTTTATAGAAGATTGACAAATAATTTCTAATTAAAATAATCCAATATCTGGATTATTATTAACATCAAAACTCAAATTTTGCATTCCTTTGGGGGAAAAAAAAAAAAGTAATGCTAGCATTACATCAAGATAATTTATAGAAAGTGTTACGTAATAATAAGAAGTGAAGGGGTAAAAATATTCATTTTATCACTATGTATACAAATGCAACGTGAAGATATGCCTACATGTGTACATGTATTTGTGACCTTACTAAATGCCTTTAATACAAGTTCATTTTAATCTTGCTACTTAGTAGATAATTAGATGCAGTATTTTGATCATCCTTTGTCATGTCAGCTAACAACTTTGCCAGCCCAGAAATGACAACTTTCACATTTGGTTAAGTTTAATTAGTTTTCCTTAAGCCGTTTAGTTGGAGAAACAATCAGAAGTGCCATAAAAATAAGCAGTAGTAAAGCAGTATGTTTCTACAATCAACAGGCTTTTAAAAACAACAAAACAAAACTGTCGGGGAAAAACTGTTTGTTGCATCTGGTGTGGGCCACGGAAGTACAGATCATGCATATTCAGCCTTTGAGTCCCTCCTACAGTCACTCGGCCTTCAGCACACCATCAGACCTAGACACAGGGATGTGATGGACAGCTGAACGTTAAAAGATGCACGCATTCACCTCCCACCAGCTGCAGCCCTTCGTTTGTTATTTCACGACTGCACACCGCTAACTTCCTACTCACAGGAACATCCGTGCTCAGGCGGTTCAGGACACCAGAAGCAAGCAGCCTGCAGACCCACAAAGAGATGTTCACAGCTTTCAGCTTGCAAACTGTACCTATAACCTCACTTACCAACCTCACAACCTCACTGCTGGCTTAAAAAAAAGTCACCACACTCAGATTAAGGTTGCTCCCCTTCAGGGTACAGCGGACTAGTACACACGTATGAAATAAAACGTGCCTATGCTGCTGAAAAGCCACGAACTAGTCCTTGTTCTGAGGCACTCCACATAACACTATAGCCATAAATATCAGAGGTTTCTAATGCGCATGTTAAACTTATACCTTAAAGCTCGTTCTATCTCAAAGTTGGCAAAATAGGCAGAAAAGAAAGAGAACAATGTTGAGACTTATAAAACCTACTTTAATCTCAAAAGCATTTCAGAATTCATTCATACAAGTTGTCAGCACTGAGGAATCTGCTTGGACGTCAGTACAAACTAGACCAGACGTTTCTGTTACTGTTAACTGGAAGGACATTTCTTACCCCTCGCCTTAGATTGCTGGTAAAAAAAGAACATCACAGTGCTGAAGCCATGGACTCAAGAGGCCAGGTTTCAGTAATTCTGGTACTGGTACCACAAGTCAGCCCATCCAACTTTTTCCAACAGCGTTCTGCCACTCCGCCCCATACACAACATTAACCGAAACAAACCACCCTGACGGTAATTACTATATATAGGAAACTTTAACTTCAGTTTTTGCACATTTTAGAACACTCAGGGGAATGGGAAACTGCAAATATTCAGCAAGGAATCTCTGTGACAGGTAAAAGCAGATGTTTGTAACCAGAGCAGAACCATTACATATCACAAGCAGAACCATACACAAGTTTTATAAAGCCAGAGGCTAAAACTCATGCGTGAAGTGTGACTCAAACTACAGTCAGTCAAGAGCAAAAAGAAGCTCTTTATCTCCTGGGTGGTTTAAAAGTGACAGCTGAGTAATTGTAAAACAACAAACTTACATCTCCATGTTGAGTCAAACTCAAGATCCTTCACATATTGTGCTTGAGCTGTACAAATTAACGTTGAAAAAAACTCACCAAATTCCTGGAGAAGCATTCCCTGTCTTAAAGTGATCCGAGCACAAGATAAACTAGTGCCTCCAGTTTTACTTTTCTTAGAGAAGGCCTGAAGAACATTCTGTTTTGAGACCATTTGGATGAGAGAGAAAGAGGTGTTTTTCTGAGGAGTTCTTGCCCGTTCTGTCTATTCAGAGGCAAACTTCAAGTCACGTAGACCATAAAAGAAAATTGGTTAATTTCTGACGTGGGCCATCTATCACTCTGTAGGTCAATGCATCAGCAACTGTAAACTACTGAGATAAAACCTGCTGAAGTTTGACATCGTAACTTTTAGTAAAATCCTAAACAGTACCCACCCTGCCCTCCCCCCACATTTGTCTCGTCTCCTCTAAGGAAAGCAAACAAAAGCCATTATATTCATCAAAAATTCTAAAGGAAACGTTTGGAAGAAGTTCTTGGGAACCTTTCCAAGGTTTCTCCATATGGCAAAAGAGGATGCTGGCTTTTTTGTGCACGCGCATCTCCGAATACAGCTTCCCAATTAAAAAAAGAGAAAGAAAGAGACACGGCTTACCCTGTACGATCAGCCAAATAACAGCAGCTTTTAGCCGCCGACATTTCATTTAAGAATCTCACTGTTAGGTTAGAGAAAGAAGAAACCAAGAGACTGGAGACCTCCCCGCTGCCCCACGCAGGGGAAGGTTTGGGCAGGCAGGCAGTGAACTCCTGAGGGCAGCCGCAGCTCTCTCACGGCTCCGACCCGGCGGCGAGCCAGCAGCTCGGTGCTCGAGCACGGCACCGGCCGCCAGAGTCAGCTCCGCTTCCCTGAGATTAAAGCACAGCACACACCGCGCGCAGGGGCCAGCCCAGCACAGCCCAGCCCCGCAGCCCCAGCACGGGCAGGACACCGCGGGGCACAGCGGCCCCGCCGGCCCCCCCCAGGCCCGGGAGCCTCCCGCCGGGCTGGGTCAGGCCCTGCGGGAGGGGAAGGCCCCGCCGGGCCCGGGCCGCCCCCCGGGCGCTCCCCATCCCCGCTGCCGCCGTACCTGGCGCCGTCCCCAGCATGGAGCGGAGCCCGCGGCCGTCCCCCAGCCTCGCCGCCGCCGCCGCTCGGGGGCCTCGCCCGGCTCCTGGCCGCTGCCTCCCCGCGGGCCGGGCGGCGGAGCGGGCTCAGGCTCAGCGGGCGCCGGGCCACATGGCCGCCGCCGCCACGGGACGGGACGGGGCCGGGCGCTGCCGGCGGGGCCCGCGGGGGGGCGCTGCGCGGGGAGGGAGGGGGGGAGGAGAGGGGGGAGGGAGGCGGCGTGGCGGCCGCCAGCGAGACGCCTCCAAACCGGCCCGCCCGCGGGGGCATTGTGGGAAAGGTCCTCCCGGGGGCGGGGGGCGGCACCGGGCGGGGAGGCGGGGCCGGGGCCGCGGGGCACGTGACCCGCCGCCGGGGGGCGGGGCGGGGCGGGGAGGCGCGGGGCGGGCTCGGGCGCCCCCTGCTGGCGGCGCGGCGGAGGGGCGCGGCCCCGGCCCGGGCGGCGGTGGCGTCATCACAGCGCGACGGGGGGGGGGGCAGCCCGCTCCTTCCTTCACACCCCTCCCCGCCTCGTTATTTTAATAACTTTAACCTGTGTAGAGTCGTTATTTTAATAAACTTGACCCATTTCGAGCCGTCCTTTTAATAAAGTTACCCCAAACTTGACCCAAAGCAGCCTCTGTCTGTTCGTTATTCGCGCACGGTGATGGGGGGCCATGGCCATGGCTGTGGTGATGGCGGTGGTGGTGAGGGAGCGGGGGGCTGTGGGGTGATGGCCGCACGCCCTGCAGGCTGCCCGGGCAGCAGGACGGGGGGGGTCGGGGCTTGGTGGAGTGTGGCGGCGGGTCTCTTGGGGCATGGTGGGTTAAGGGGCGTGTTGGAGGCTGTCCAGCCAGAGTGGTGGCACCTCGTTAGGGAGAATGTTAATTTAGGATTAAGTCAGAAGAGCTCGAATGAAGTAAGAGCAGCCTGTAGGGACAGCGTGTGAGAGGCAGGGGAAGGAAGGGGAGGACTGGCTTCATTAGCAGGCTGCAGGGAAATGTAATAAGCAAGCCGCCGGCCATAGGTAGGAAAGCACAGACAGAAGAAAGATGATGAAATGTGTAAGGTAAGCCTGACTTTAAGGGTTATTAAGGTTAATGAACTCCATCATCTGAAGAAAGGAATGAGCTGTTTTGAAGGATGAGATTAAAGAAAGCCCTGTTGCAGACTAAGACAGATGACTTTCGGTGCTGCATCTTGAGTAGACTGAAATCTTGAATGACCCTCAAACCAGACACTGAAGCAATTAAGAAGGGGGAGTGATGGGGTAACAGCAACACCGTGTTTGGCTATGGCCGCAGAGGTAAGGTTTTGTTGCAAGGAGGCCGTGCTACACAGAACTGCTGCATGCTTTTACTTACTATTGAGTCTTGTAGTTAAAATGACTCCTGAGTCACTTGAGACTCAGAGATGTAGTGGAAGCCCTGGTGTTTGCTGTTTCTGGCACAGGTCATGAAGATGTTGCTGTCATCCCCTCATGCTGCACAGATCATGTTGCGCAGAGGAGCCAGGGAAGCTGACGGGAGGTTTCCGTGACACAGAGGAATGCAAAGAGAAACACTCATCACATCTGAGGTGCTGTCTGTACTTTTGTTTGATCCTCTGATTGGGTATCATACATGGGTAAAAATGTGGCATCCGTATCCTTTCCAGCACTGACCTTGATACCTACTCATACAACTTCAAAAGTACGCTGTATTAGCAGAACTGCTTTGGCCCTTTCTCATCCACCTTTGGAGATGAGCAAGCTGTCTGCAGTCGAGAGAAAATCCTGGGACTTCACTGCTGTCAGCTTCTGAACTTTTCTGTGTGCCCACAAAGTTCCTGCCCTCAGAGGTTTCAAGTCCTTCCTAAACTGAAGAGATTTCCATAATAATATGGTAGATCAAGGGGAGGCAGTGGATGAAAAAGCAAGGATGAGGCAGGGCATGGTGGAGAGGAACTTTGTAGCTATCCATGAGTGCAGAAATTAGGATTAGCATAGAGTGCAGAGGGGGAATGCAAATACTTGTGTTTTGGTGTTGTAAATCTGAATTCTTAACTTTGAAGTATCCTTCACCATTGAAACGATCCTGTGCCATTTATCATCTGCAAACCATTGCAATGAGGGCAAACAAGAGATGGGCAAAACTGACTTTACGATTATTTCTTTCTCAATGTAATAAACCCAAATGAACCTGGAGTGGTATTTTTGTAGTCTCGAAGCTGCCAGTACAACACTGTGTCTCTGAAAGAGATAGGGTGAAAAAAAAAAAATAAAGTAGCAAGCTGTTCTTCCTATAGTGACATTTTTGGGATTGATTGATTAAAGCTACCAAAATATTCAATATCCAGGGAACAGAAGGACCATTGATGACATGATGTTTGTGCTCGCAGTTTTCAGATGCTCGTTTGAGCAATGAACAATTAATCTCTTTGGCTCTTGTATTCTGAGCTTTTGAGGAATGTAGGTATATTCAAATGACATTAAAAAAAGTCTGAAGTGGACTCAGAGTTGATTCAGAACTCATTCAACCTCTTTGCCCCCATGTAGGATCAGTCATGTATCCATTACTACTTTGTTCACTTTGTGCTTCAAGGCCTCTGGAGGTAGACTGTCTCTTCCAAAGCCTCCTCAGACAAGCTATTTCTCTGGTTTAAAATTTCTGCTTTTGTTAAGCTGCTCCTAATCCATAACCTGGATCCTTTCTGTTGCATCAGAAGCCCTTAGTTAAGTCCTGTCCACCACTGGCACAGGGAACAATAGATTGTTTCCTTTCTCTTTGCAACATATTTTTATCTGGTCTTAACTTTTAAAAATTCCTCCTCAGCCTTCTTTTTTAGGTTAAACAGCATTGAAAGGACTACTAAAATCAAGTACATCAGTGTCTACATGACTGTCTCTCCTGTCCAAAGGGCATGTTACTCTGGTATAAAATGAATTGTGATTGGTATGATATTTGATGTTGGTTCATATCTTTGAGGTATTTATAAGAGAGTTGCTTGATCACTTTTTTTTTATCCCCCAGAAGGTTTCTGGGAATCTCTTTCTTCCCCTTTCCAGCAATGAGTTTTGAGCTTTGCTTTCATTTCAGATTCAACTTTGGCTTGTGTTTAGATATGATGAAAAAAAAAAAAAAGACAAAAAGCAACAACAACATCAAAAAACTTGGAAATAAACTAGGTGGCTTGTCTCATTTTTCTAATAAGGTAGTAGTCAGAACTCCCTGTCTTTGGTACTTGCATTCTCATTGCTTCTTAGGGAATTTTTTATTTTGGAGTTCTGGAGCATATGTCTATATATCCAAGTAAGTAGGTTGTGTATTCTGTGTGTCAAGACGCCTTGGATACTTGACTGCACTAACAAAGCTATTTCAGTGTTTTTAATTCTTCAGTAGTTCTAAAAGTTTGATTGAGATATTGTGCTTTTTATTTACAGGCAACATGTCTTTGCTTGTAAGCTTCATTGTTTGGAAACACAGTGTAATATTATATAAATAAAAGTAAGCAGAATGAGTCAACAGGTACTAATGAGGAATTACAGACTTCTGCTTTTTAGCCAAAGAGAATGCAAAAGGCTGGTCTGCAAAAGTTTGGTCTGTAAACATGAAAAAATCTGTTTTGGGAGTGTAGCAAATTTAGATAACTTTTTGTTTTGTTTTGTTTTCCTTGTATTTGTTTTAATAAATTCTAAGGGCTACGCTGGAAATTTTTTACAATTGTCAGTTATCAAACATCTACTTTGGTTCATTGCCCATTAAAACTCTTCTCCCATTTCATACAATGCACTCATCCCTTTCAGACATTGATACTGGACTTTTTTTTTTTTTCCTAGCCACAAAAGACAGTGAAGACTGTAGCCTTTTTATTATTATTATTATAATTCATTAGAAGGGATTAATCAGCCACTGCTGATTCTATTATTGGTATTTGAACCAACCATTTAGTAAACTAAATATAGAAACTCTGTTGGCTTCATCTTTGACAACATTCATCTCCAGAAGGATCTTATGGGTGTGATCAGATAAGATAAGACTTGGCAGCACACATTTTAGAGTCACAATATTTCCATATCCAGGAACCACGCATCAGCTCCTGAGAGTTTCCTGTTCAATTAAAGCATGTTCTGGCTCTGAAGCTGAAGGGGAGGATCTTGGATAAAACCCTAGAAAACAAGACTCTCTCAGTTCTTTGTGGATAGCACCAGTCCTTTTATATAGGATCAGAGGAATTTTATAATGCTCTTGGCCTGGGTTTTCTTCTCTGTATGCTGTTAGTGGTCACACTTTGATTGTGCTCCATGGAGATGGATTGGAATCCTCTGGAATAAATCCCACTGTAGAAATAAAAGATGTTATTAACAGCAAGATCGAATATCATGAAGAAGAAAAGTTTTTTTGTGTTTAGGGCTATGAGGAAACAGGATGTGAGATAATTAGCCATAATTTATAATATATACCCATATTGTTTCCTTGGGAAGGAATTGGGATGGGTGTTATCCTGTCATGGAGACACCATTCTTTAATTATTCCAAGAGTTCCCATGAGCATTTTACAAATATTCTAGCAGTGAGCTGTGACAAACCACATTCTTTTGCAGTCTTGAAACAAAAAATGCTTGGAGCTTTTGACACCAGCGTATATTATGTACATACCTTGCAAATTCTAACACAAAACCAACAGTGCACTCCTTAGGAAAAATAGCTTGCATTCTTTTCCTGTTTCAAATAATGTTTTCTAAGTTGTGGGATGTTGACTCGTCTAGCTAAACTAGCACTCTGGACTTAAGCTGAACCCCGTTATGCAATGGCCCTCTCTGCCATCCTCAAAGACTTACTGGTTGCATTCAAACTTGCTCAGACAGGTTGTGATAAATATTATTGAAAGCCGTGGGTGTAACTACCGCCCTTCTCTTGGAAGAGCCATAGGAGATAGCTCAGCAAAGCCAAGTTAAACTCAAATCAAAGGCATCCACAGGCTTGAACTCTTTGGGTGGAGAGGTTTTGCCACGCTCTGTGTTGAACTGATCCCTGAGTGTGTGCGTGACAGAGCAGCAAGAGGGAAGATGAGGGGGAGCGGAGTTAATCAGTAACGCCAAGGAAAAGCTGACAGTTCAGCTGAAGTATTTAGGGAAGTAGCGTCTTTCACATTTGTGCAAATAAACAGCATAAGCCAAAATGTGACACAACATTCCTTACCCCCCTATCAGCCTCTCCTCACACAGAGCTGTAAGAGCTCACACTGTTATCCACCCACTTCCATCGAATGGTGCAACGGCGCATAACATGTGTGAATCAACCACAAACGTGCTTCAGGAAAGCTTGTGACAAATGCAGCATGAAACACACGAGCAAGCAATACGTTTTGAAGCTACGATGTTTACTAGGAGCTGGTGGTACTACCAGCTACAGCAGGGGATTGCACCTTCCAGGCTGTAAGTGTGATTATGATTACTTTCAGATATAGCCCAAGGATGTGCAACATGATTGCAGCTGCGGAGGTCACTCCTTTAGAAACCTTACTTTCTCAAAAGACTGAGGAATGACAAAAAACAACCACCATTTTTTTATTATTATTTATTTTTTACTATTCTCCCCTTTCTAAAAGCATTGCTTTTGTTTTATATTTCTATTTCTTGATTTTTTTTTCTGAATTAATCTCTGCATATTATTTACTTAAACAGTGGCTGACTAGCATTTTTAAGATCAATCAGTGCTCTTTATCATTTAATACTATTTAAATATGCAGCTTGGCAAGGGTTGGCTTTTGATACCTCCTTCTCACCCAGCACTGAAAGTGTTTCTCAACCCATAACTGTTGTAGATTCAGCCTTGTCTTTGGGAAACTCTTTGCTGTAATTGTCTTGAAACAGAAAACATATAAATTAAAATAATTTGTACTTCTCCCATGTGGCAGTAGGAAAAGGTACATTTAAAACTACATGATGAATTTTAAATGACTGATTCGTAATGTATCTCATGTAAGGTCTTGCCTTTTCTTTCCTTTTGACATAGGAACATATCCATTAATGTTCTTGATTAATGAGAGGATGGGTAAACTGCAGCCTTCTGGTATATTTTACAATACTTCAGCTACATAAAGCAATTGTTAAGTGCAAATTCATCAGTTTGACTTCTCCAGCTCATGTCTTTATTACAAATGAGTAACAAATTAGGCATATCTAGGTGTTACTGAGGAAGTGAAGGAACCCTATGAAATTAAATGTCTCAGAGGCTTGTCACATGGTAGGATTGATTGGTATTTTGTTATTTGCATGTTGACTCCTAACGTTTACCATACAGCTGGAGTCCATAGACAGATGCGTTGCTCCCACTGGATAGCAATGCTCTCTTATGTCTGAAACAATAGATAGTGAAAACAGTGTTCCTTCGCTATCTTTTTTTCTTTTTGTGTACCCTAAGGGATGAAATCATCTCATCTATCAAGAGCTTATGCAGTCTGAACCATTACTGGAGAATATTATAACAGTGGAATTTAATAGCCTTGTTTTACTTGAATCAATATATTTATACTCATATAAATATCAAGAGGATTTTATTTTTTAAACAGATGCAAAAGGGTCAATAGTTGATTTTTTACATCACAAATAAGGGTAGGGTGATTTGTCTGTTCCTTTTCCTTGTATTAGTCTCAAGATGTTAGGAACACTCTTCTGACCTTTGCTGGTTCTACTGCAGAAGAGCCCCATGAACTTTATTTAAAATGCTGAATATTTAGCACAGACATTTTCTCTGAAGTATTGATTAATTACTGCATTTCAAAGGTGCTCATAAACTAACTAACTAACTAAATAAAAAAATCTGGCTTTAAATCCTTTTTCTCCTCAGTTGTCCATCATTTTGAGTCTTGCAGTGTTGTTTGCCCTTTCTCGAGATTTTGAATACACCAGGCTTCTCAAAATTTCCTGATGTTACAGTTCCCCCACTAAGGAAATCTGTATCTGTAATTCCATTGTTTAGCAACAGCAGTAACTGGAGAGTGAAAAAGAGTCTCTGAAATTCAACCTGCAATGCCAGCCAGATCTGATCTAAAAGAAGTTAGAGAACCTGATGCAGAAAACATCTGTCTCCAGAAACATGTTTCTCCAGAAAACATGTCTGTTCATACCAGGAGGACTTACCTTGCCTTCCTGTCTAGACTGTTCATCTCCCTAAAGTTTCAATGTCAGACAAATCCAACAAACAGACTAACAGATCCCAAACTGATCAGTGTTTTACATTAATAAGCAGGGTGAAACACTGATTCTGATGACCGTTATGGGATGGCAACCACCAGCAAAAGAGGAGAGCAGATAACTGGAGGTGGTAACACCCTCTTTGATTGCTCCACACGAGTGGTCCAGCCTTGTCTGGAGATTCATGGAAGAGGCAGGAGACGTTCCACATTCACTTTTGGTAATGCTGATAGAGCTGGTTAAGCAGTAGCAAAGAAAGAAGATTCTACTGAACTGTTTATCTCCTGAGATGGCTCATTTCATGGTTTAGTAAGTCTGTCTCTTCGTAGACAGTTTGTGGACTCCCTTTGTTAATTGCATGGGTCTGTCACAGAGAAGGCAGAAAACAAATCTAGTTCAATATCACAGAACTGGAAAGAGTAGCTGTTCTGAGGTAGTGGCTCTCAGGGGACTAACAAAGCATTTCTTCCGTTAACTTCTAATAACTAGCTTTAAAGTGGTGTGTGTTTCTTTAATTCATTCTTCAAATGCATTCCCCAGATGTCAAGTCCTAAGCACAACAGGCAATAATCCAAATTACTAAATTAAGAACAAAACTTGGCCATAACTTTAGGGAAAAAAATCAGACTTCAGATTATTTGCAAACAGCTCACATGAATGCATCAATGCCAAAACCACCATCATCACCTTTTCCAAACAGCCATTTAGCTTTGTATTATTATCAAATACTTTATGTTGATAACTTAATTTGGACTTCAGTGATTTACTGCACCAAATGTGGGCTATGTTATTGCAGTCCCTAGGCAATAAAACCCAGCTGATCACCCAGAAACAGCGGTAGAGTCACCCATGAGGTTGCTAGCTAATGGTCTGACACAAACTGAAGTGCTGTTAGCTACCTAATAAACACATTTTTCATAGCAGATTTACTAATAAGGACACCACTAAAAAGAACATCTCTTAATCGTATATAATACCACTGATGTATTTTTAGTGCAAAATAAACAATCTTTTTACCCAAAACAAAAAGTAAGTATCCACTCAACTAAAAGTACAACCCATTTAATACACTCTAAGAATAATAGTACAGTATGTTCAAAAGTCTGTTGAAATAAATAATTTCTGGCACTTCCCCCAAAATAACACTTCAACGAGCCTGTGCTTGTCGGCAGCTGCTTGCGTTGACATTATGGAAGGAGGCAGCTAGGTGGAGGAGTTAATGTTATAGCGTTCAAGGTAATGCAGCCACCGTCCTGGGTGGAAGAGGTCCTTACCTTTATGCTCTGCAAAGAGGTTTGTTGAATCACAGAGATTACTCACAGGATATAAAGTTGAACACCTAAGTAATTATTTGTAAGTCCATCACCACATGCCTCAGGTTTTTCTAGGCTGTTCTGTTTTTCTGCTATGGTTACAGTCAACAATGATTTTCAGCAGTTAAGCTAGGATTTTTTTTTTGTCCTGTGGGGCTTTTTCCACTAGAATTACCTTAGTCTTAGAGATCTTACCAAATATGTAAGCACCCTTAGACTTGTAACTCATAACTAAAAGTAGTAAAATACCCTTTCTAACAGTACATCAGTAAGTCGGGCACATTCTGATGCCCCTCTCTGCTCCAGTCTTGGGGGCCCCTTGGCCCCCTGGCCACAGCAATCCTTTAGTGAACCATTGCCCTTGGTGGTCTGTGCGTAATTATCTCACTGAAAGTATCCTGCTGACCCACACAGAATTGTTGTGTACTAATTTGTTCCTCAGAAAAAGTCCCCAGAACCCCAGCATAGCTGAGGCTGGCAGGCCCTCAGGAGCCCAGCAGCTCCAGCCCCTGCCCAAGCAGGGACACCCAGAGCAGGCTGCCCAGGGTGGCTTTGGAAGATCTCCAAGCCTCTCCTCATGGGAGAGGTGCTCCAGTCCATCATCTCACAGCCCTTCATGGACTCCCCCCAGTATGCCCATGTCTCTGTTGTAATGGGGAGCGCAGAAGTGGGCCCAGCATTGCAGGTGAGCCTCACCAGTGCTTGGCAGAGGGGAAGGATCACCTCCCTCAGCCTGCAGGTGATACTTTGCCTCACCCAGCCCAGAACACCGTTAGCCTTCTGGGCAGCAAGGACAAGCTGCTGGCTCATGTTCACCAGGACCCTCAGGTCCTTTTCTGCTTTCGAACAAGTACAGGAAGAAAAGAAAAGAAACTGCTATCAGATTAGATGAGCTTCTTTATAAATTTCCAAACTGGTAGGCTGGAGAGCTAAGTAGATCGTATAAATGCCATCCTCACAGGTTAGTGAGAAGGAAATGTTACAAAGTTTTAATAAAACAGAAAGCCACATTTCTGCTGAGGGAGAACATTATACATTTTGTGGCTGTTAATAACATTAAGCTGCTATGGGGAGTCAGTAGGGACTTGCTCAGTCTGACATTAAATGTGTGGCAGAGTCCATACCTTAGGTGTGACAGACCTTGTGTTTCAAGTGCTGGAGCACGCTGCTCAAAGGGAATGTTTTAAGCACGTAGTGTAAGGGTGATTATTTTTGCCTACCAATCTCTTCCAGCTGCTTTAAAGCCCATAATGGAAGTGCTAAAGAGACTCCAAATACAGTTTTGTACCTTTTTAACAAAAATGAGATCCAGCACCAAGACTGCACATCTCCAGCAGAGGCAGGCTGGACACTCTGCGTTCAGCCCACTCCTCTGGAATAAGTCAGAGAGTTTGAAAATTTTCTATCCCTGTAAAAGCGATGTTTCCTTGATGTCATCTTCCCTGTCACAGCATCGACATACCAGCCCATGCAGGAGGCTAGTGGCGTGGTGGCCTGGAGGGCACTGCTGCCTGTGAGAGCAATTAATTTCTTGCTGACTGCCTTTCCAACAGGACTTCAAGAACGGATGAGGAACCACTGTAAAGGTGGTATAAATTTATCAGAAGGCAGCTGTTTGCTGCTGGGTGCTGTTTTTGTGGGGGGAGAGATGCGCAGTCCTGCAGCTGCCAAGCCACGCCACTTGTCCCCGAGGTGGCCGTGGAGCTGGCTGAGCCCTTGGGCATGCGAGCGCCAGGAGGACAGCTCCGGGGAGCCAGCTTGCAAGCGGCCACACTGCCTCTGGGGAACGCTGCCTGGAGTGGCAGTGTTTGGGGATTTTTAAATTAGCTTTAGCAAAGCAGATTTATGATCTTTAGAGGGAAAATGCAGATTTTTCAATAGTCTGTGGACTGGCAAATCTTGAAAATTTTAAATAGAAACAAAAACTGTTTGCATTCTAGCCACTATTGCCCATATTTCCCCAAGCTTTAATTGCTTAGATAATTGTGGGAAAAGATGTGAAATCCTCTTTGAATAGGGCTTTTTCTCCAAATGAGTGCCAGGATGAGCGCTTGGAAACCCCCTTCAGTCAACCTTCCTGGGTCAGCTCCTGCAAAGCAGTCCCCAGGCAGCTAAGGACATGACTCACATTACAGCAGCTGCAGAGTAACTGAGCTAGCCACATGGTGGAGCCAGTTTTGGGGAGAGGAAGGTCAAAACATCCCGAAAGGTGCTGCTGGCGTTAGGAGAAGAGATGTTGCCCCCCCGGGCTGCTTGTGCTCTCGCAGACAGAAGCGAGCAGCAGGCCTGCACACAGAGAATGGGCCCAGTTTTCAGCAGGGGAGGGATTTAGCAAATGTAAATAGGAGGGCTTGGATGCCAGTGGGCACAGGACCCCAACCACAGACCCAACAAAACCGTAAGATTTGTGAACTTTTTTTTCATTTTCTTGGTGCATGAACACCATGGCTAATTTCCACCTGGAAAGTATTTCCACAGGACTTAAGACACAGAGCAAGGATGTGCTTGTGACAGTTTCTACAACCACCATTCTCTGTGACCACGAAGCATCTGGCCTGCAGCATCGCGTGTTCCCAGCAGGAGCAGATGGCTGCAGCAGCTTTTTGGGGGTAATTTCCACATTCACTGGGGGAAAATCCTCCCAAGGCTGCTGGTTCTCAGGCAAGCAGCACGGAGCCGCCGTTTGGAGGCTGGGCCCGCAGGTGGCAGCACGGCACCATCGCAGAGTCGGAGAATGGCTCGGGATGGAAGGGACCTCAAAGATCATCTCTTTCCAACCCCCTGCCATGGGCAGGGATGCCACCCACCACATCAGGTTGCCCAGGGCCTCATCCAGCCTGGCCTTGAACACCTCCAGTGCTGCAGGCACCGCGCTCCTTTCTGCAATTGCCCATCTCTGTCTTTCCCCTCGAGGTAACCATGTATTCACACCCCTGTCCCAACCAGACACTTCATTTTAAGGGAGCAACACTTGTTTCTGCTGAAGTCTCATTCCAGTTATCCTTTTTTATTTTTTATTTTTTTATTTTTTAGAGAGAGGGCTTTTTTAGAGAGAGGACTAAAGGGCTGCGAGCCGTGAGTGAGCACAATGGGCATCCCTTAGGGAAAGGGAGTAGCGGAGATGTTGTTAGTTCCTATTGAGGGGCGATGCCAAAACTTCACAGGATCGGGCTTTATATGACCGGACATATTTAGCATTTCAGCAGTACTGTAAATGAGGATGTGCCTTTTCCTGTGATTGTCAGCCTTTGATGGAACTCTTGGTATGTGGTGAATAATATTACAATACTGTACTTTCTTAAACGTAGAGGACATAACAAAGGCCCACCCACAAAGGTCAGATGGGTCTGACTCACTGTTGTTAAGAGTTATGAGACTTCCATTTATTATAACAATGACTTGTTTAAATAATGAAGTCAATGAGTTTCTTGCCTTTGTGGAAGTTGTCATTTTACTATGGAAGGGACAATGCAGAGTTTTGGAGTCCAGCTACAAACATGGGACAGATACTATTGGATTAGATGGTCATTTAAGATAAATTAAAGCCACTGATGGAAACAGTGGAATATTATTTACATTCACTAATTGTGTGTTTACTAGCTACCCCGTATATTTGGAAACAGAAATATGTCTTTAAAGTATGCTTGCTAATAACCAATAATCTTAGAAATTACATGAAGCAATAACACCATTAAAATTCAATATTGTTAGATATTTTGCTTTCTCATTTTATCACAGTGAATCACCTTAGACAAAAATTACAGTTCTCATTTTTATATCACTTTTACTCTCCAGAGCTCTTGGAAAAGCACAGTATAGGTCCACTGTATTTGTATCTACATTGCATTGGAACATTTATGGGGATCTCATCAGGAGAAAAAGAGCTTGAACCACCATCACAAATAGCAATGAAATCATTATTAATGAAAGAAATTAACAAAAAGCAATCTCTATTTTTTTTTTAAAGATAATCTTATGCATTTGAAAGCCATTTTTGTGTAATTAGGTTCCCAGTTTTACTGATATGTTCACTTAAACCCAGATCTTCATAGAATCATCAGGGTTGCAAAAGACCTCCAAGATCTAACCATCAACCTGACCTGAGTCCCATTGCTAAACCATGTCCCTTAATGCCAAGTGCACACATCTCTTGCATTTCAGTTTTGAAATCTAGGGCAAGTCCATGGGCAAGTACCTAAATATCCTGTTGGAGTCAGACATTCATCTCCTGATAATACAAACTCATTAATCTCTACCTAACTCTGTTACAGTGAAAAGTCTGTTTGTCAATCTATAAAAGAAAAAAGCAATGAAAGGCAAAACTTCTTTCTCACCTTTAAATAACAAAAGTGGGCAGAAAGCTTACATCCAGCAGTGTGAAAGATATCAGCCAAGTCCAGATTGATTTATTACAGAACAGCCTGTGAGTGGATTTAAGAATCGTCTGGGACTGCGTGTGTGTATTATATGACTTTTCTTTCATGCTCGTGTGAGAGAACCATATCAGCTCACATTACACTATGTGGTACTGATGAAAGTGCTGCATAACTGAAGCAAAAGATTTCAGCAACATCTATCAGTTAACAGAAAAGCTCAAAAAAGTAGGAAGAACAATGCCTGAAAGTGACTTCCCAAATTATTTTTCAGATCTCTGCCATTTTTTCTTCTCAAGCTGAAGGGGAGAGGGCAGGGTTCAATACAACATCAGAATGAGTCTAAATCTTGTTCACGATTGATTTTGCTGTCTTACTTACATAACCCACCTAATCCTGCCACTCAGCTCTGTAAATCACAGCCCACAGCCTTCTCCTTAGGCATCAACCCCAAGGATCATGATGAAAAGAAAATCTCATTACTGATCAGCAGAGCAAGTGATAAAGAATGGAAAGTAAAGAGAATTATAACTTTGCCACCTAGATTGAATCAATTTTATCTTCATTTTTGTCCTATGTTTATTCTTACACACACAAAAACATAGTGCCAGGGGGAAGGGGAATGAAGCAGAACTGGGATACAGTGACCAGAGGAGCTGGAGGCCTGGACACCATGCTTATTCCTGTATCCCCAGTTAAACCCACAAATAAATAGAGGGGATTTACAAAGAGATATTAAAGTCTCCAAAAGAGAGGTCTCATGGGCATATCCTGGCCAGTAATAGCTACGTGAAACACTTCTAAAAAATCTACCGTTATTTATTAGACCTAAGTAGAAGTTGAGCTCTTCTGACAATTTATCCCTAATTGGGAGACTGAGCATCTGGGAAATCTGACCCTGCACACCCTCCCTTGGCACCTGGGAAGTGTGGTTTTGTCTTTGACTCTGTGTGGAAAGCAAGGGTAGTGCTGAAAATATTCACAGGGGGCAGGGACAGGCCTCAATTCAGTCACCCGGGCACTGAAACTGGCTGGGGTTTTATACAAGCAAATTTGGTCTTGCTTCTTCAGACAGTTGCTTTCTGGAGGTAAATTTGCTCTGCACTGAGAGTGCAAGGAGAGATGGTGACTGAGCGTGTGGGGAGGAGGAAGGAAGCACAAGCAGAAGGCAGCTGGTTGTTCGCAGGAGCCTCTCAGGGTGTTTGGGGAAGCGGTGCTGTCTGCTGCCCTCGGGCCACCTGCACCCAGAGAACAGCTCCCCTGGGGGAAGAGCTGAGCCAGAGGCTCAAACCAGCCCCTGCAAACTTCAAGGGCGAAGGAGAGTCTCCTGGTGGTGGAGCACCATCCTGCCTCTGCTGTCCGTCCCTGTAGAACTTGGTCCAGCCCCTGGCAGAGCAGCGGCCTGGGACTGTTGTTCCAGCTGGATGGAGGCAATGCCATTAGAGCATGCATGACCCCACCTCTCTTCGACCAGCTCTGATTAGGAACCGAGTGTTTTGCAGCAGTAGCAGAACAAATGCAATCAGGAAGGCCACGTGAAATCAATTTCTGTTTAATTATTCATTGCCTATCTCTGTGCTGTACTGAGGAAATCATTCAAAACCCTGTAATACCCAGCTACTTTCAGCTGCCTTCCTGAAGGTAAGCATGTGACTCTGCTTTCAATTGCTACTGTAAATATACAATTATTTATAAACTACCTCACAGGGACCATATGGTCCTCTTTTGAATAAAAATGCACAGACAGAACCGAAAAAATCTGTGAAAGAGAGGCATAGTAAATTGATACGTAGCATACCATCTGCTTCCATGCGCGAATGATGTTATAACAAACTGCAGGAGGCACAGCTAAGGCAACTGGAGAGAGCCAACTCCTTTACGGTGTTTGCAGATCTTCTGACGGTCTTCTGCCTAGTATCAGTTTTGTGTTGTCATTTGCTGTGGCACTACACCAAGAAAGCCATATTGGCTAACTTCTGCATGCTTAGGACTGACACCCATCTGTGGCTTCCCCCGATTAGCTAGTGAGCACCCCAGAGTTTGATTCCGATAGCTTTGACTTTTATGAGGTTTATAAAACACACTGGGTATTACCAATCAACCAAGCTAAAGTTTAAAATATGTCTGACAATGTTCATCCTGTAAAATACCAAGAAAACTGATGTAGGACTTCTCATTTGTTGAAATATTTTCCATGTAGAACTGAAACTTATTACGGATTTGTTCAGAGGATGTTAGAATCACATTTGTGTTAGATCTCACCTATGCCAAAGGACTCATGAAGGTTGCACATCTCTACTTTTTATTAGCACTGTTTTAATATCAGGATGCTGGAGCTGCATGTGTCAAATGGAAGCATTTGAGCAGAGCCTTCACCGTAGCTGTTGTTCTTGATGCCATGCAGGTTGTGGTGTGTGACCTTGCATAAGTCACTGGTGATAAAAGTAGGGGGCAGCTCAGCAAAAGCGAAAGGGCAGCACAGGTGGCTATGGATGTGAACACGTTGCCCCTGTATTTTGTTTGGTATTACAGGAGCCAGACTGTTGGCTGTCCCTCAAAAGCACGAAGGAAATGGCTGAAAAATGATGGCTTTATTATGGCATGAAAAGAGTGGGGTGGGTGACCAGTGGGACTGCCCACCCTAGCACCAGCACTGTGTGCCTGGCTGTGGTTTGGTGAGCTGGCCTGGCACATGCAGCACGTTACTTCTGCTCTTGCATGGGTCAGGAGCTAGGCTGGCGGCTGGGGAGCCAGCCCTGCCCATCCCGTCTGCTGTGAGATGTGGCCTGGGCACGTGGCCATGGCTGAAGCCTCAGGTCTGCACTGCCCCAGCGGGAATCCAGCTGTGGTCACACCAGCCTGGGGCAGGGAGAAGTGCATAAATTATTTTGTAAAAGCTCAGAAAATAAAAATTTTCAATAAAAAGGCAGAGGGAATGAACATTTTTAATAATAAACACAATGCACATTACCTGAGTTATTACAGTATTATTCATAATAAAATTATTATTATCACTAATATTATTAAAATGCATTCAAATTGTTCAGATTTTGACACCGAAATTCCAACCACAGGGCAGACGTTGAGTCAGACAGAAAATGACAGAAGTGTTAAAAAGGGAGATATAAATAACTGATTTATCTTACACTCTTCCTCTGCCCTCCTCTGGGCGCCCAAATGCAGAGCAGCAGCTTCCCTTGCCTGGGCAGCTCTGAGGAAGTGCTGGGTCTCCTGTCTGCACTTTCTTCCTTTGCAGCTTCTTTTGTGCCTCACTGCAGAATACACTTGAGCAGAGACTTCACCATCTCTGCTGCCTGTGCATTGGAGGCACTTTGAGATTCTGTGCTGAGAAATAACGGTATGAAATGCTGAGATAAAAGGGTAACACGTTACTGAAAATGAAAGCGTGACTCATCAAGGGATTATATTTTAATGCAAAGCTTTCTGACCCTCTGTCAGTCCTTCCTTCCTTCAGCCAGTATTAAGGCTGCGTGTGCAAGGACCATTTTCCTTTTGCTCCCCTTCTAGGTTTCCCAGGTGACACACAGCTCACTGGAGCATCTCTTTACAGGGTCTACCAAACTCCTTTGGCTCTAAAGCAGCCGAGATAGAAGATAGTCCTTCTAAAAGCACCATCTGCTGACTTGAAACAGAAAAAGCAGGAGGCACCCACTGTCTTGCAGACTTGTTAAGGCCATAACAAGTAACAGGAGCAGGGCTGCTAAATGACAAGCACATATGAGAGTTGTAGTATGACTATTTTTTTCAGCTGTCAAAGCAAAACACCCAGTATCTATCTTATCCCAGACCTAACACCATGAAAAATGCTGAGAGTAGTGCTGAGGATTGCACTAGCCCCTAGTTTCCTTCCTGGCAAGGTGGTTTTGTTCCACAGGCCCATCCGCAGGAACTCGTACGCTGCAGTTTCTGCATGTTCAGATTCAAAATGACAGTGCAGGAAGAAACACTTCTGGTGACCTAGTTTAACCAGTGTTAAGAGCAGATGCATTTTCTATAGCATGCAGTGTTGCTGCAAAGCCTAGTGGGATAGTGCTGAAAGGCTGGTGTCCGTGCTGATTTGCCTCTCCATTGGGTAATTTGTCAGGGATTAGCCTGCGTGTGTAGGCCACAAGAAGAAAGTCCTGCAGCTGATGATTTTCTTCTACAGCTGACAGAATGTCTTGAGTTGGAAGGGAACCACAAGGATCATCGAGTCCAACTCCTGGGTCCCCAAAGGACCACCCCAAAATCAGACCATGTATCTGAGAGCGTTGTCCAGACACTTCTTGAACTGCAGCAGGCTCAGTGCCATGCCCACCGCCCTGGGCAGCCTGTCCCAGTGCCCGAGCACCCTGTGGGTGCAGACCCTTTCCCTAACCCCTCACCTGACCCTCCCCTGTCCCAGCTCCATGCCGTTCCCTCGGGTCCTGTCGCTGACCCCAGAGAGCAGAGCTCAGCGCCTGCCCCTGCGCTCCCCTTGTGAGGGAGCTGCAGGCCGCCATGAGGCCTCCCCTCAGCCTGCTCTGCTCTGGGCTGAGCAAACCAAGGGACCTCATCTGCTCCTCATACATCTTGCCCTCTAGGCCCTTCACTATTTTTGCAGCCCTCCTTTGGACACTTTCTAACAGTTTTATATCTTTCTTTTACTGTGTTGCCCAAAACTGCACAGAATGCACACATTGTGGATAGCAGAGCAGGACCATCCCTTCCCTCTACCGACCGGCAATGCTGTGCTTGATGCACCCCAGGGTACGGTTGGCCCTTCAGCCGCCAGGGCACACTGCTGGCTCATGTTCAGCTTGCTGTCAACCAAAACCCTCCAGATCCCTTTCTGCGGGGCTCATATACAGCATCTTTTCCCCCAATCTGTACGTATATCCAAGGTTACCCCTTCCCAGGTACAGAATTGGGCACTTGCTCTTGTTAAACTCCATATTGTTGGTGATCATCCAGCTTTCCAACCTATCTAGATCTTTCTGCAAGGCCTCACCACCCTCAATGGAGTCATCAGCTCCTCCCAATTCAGTATCATCTGCAAGCTCCCGGAGCTCCTACAACTCCACTGTGGTGGTTTTCATTCCTTCCAATGTTCTCCTCAGCAGTACAACATGGGCATCCTTTGCTATTTGTTATCCTGCCTGTTGGTTGATTATCAACGTCTTTTACAGAGTCACTTTGAATAATATTTTTCATTTCATACCAAGGTCAGAATCAATAAAATATAAATCCTACAGCAGCAATAAAAGATAAAAAGTCTTAAAACCTACCTAACATTCCTATCAATCCCCCTCAAAGCAATTGACGTATATCTTAGTAGAGAAGCTTTGAGGAAGTTCTTCAGATTGTGCAAATCTAAAGCATTTAGCCTGATTGTATAAAACTAAGGCTGATTCCACTGACCACAGTGAACTTTAACCAGTTTGTAGCAGGCTGTGAACCTTGGAAAGTCTTTTGAAGTGATGTCTGGAAGTAATCTTTTGTGTATGTAATCAGTAAATTAGTCTGGTCCCTTTCAGTAGTATTCTTACCACTTTGTGGTGGCTCCCAGTGACCTTTGTGAAAAAAGCTCTGCCAACACAACATCTTTGTGGCTAAATTTTTTTGCTAGTAAAACACAACATTCTTAATGGCATCGTTGTTAACAGTTAATGAGCTCCTCATTCTCTGAAAACATACAGCATTTGTATATGGCTGTTGTACAGCTTATTGTAATTAGATTGTGGGTTCATCCTGATCTTCCTGAAGGTCCCTGGGACCAAATATTTGCTGGGCAGAGCAGTGGTGAGGACACGTGAAAACTCTTGCAGCTTTGAGACACAGGACTTCCCAAAGTTAGTACTTCCCCAGCAAGGTAGCAGAGGTATTATGGACTCTGTGCTGGGACAGTGCTTCCTTTGGTGCACCTCTACAAAATACCAGGGTTGGAAACACTGCAGGTTCTTCTTGTGGGTAAGTGCCCTCGCCACCTCCGTCCCCATGTGAAAAGCACAGCTCTCGGAGCTGGCTTCAATGAATCCTGCTTTTTGTGGATGTTGTTTTCATTGCTCAGCTGTGCTAACCGCACTGTTTTCTCAGAGGTAGGTGGGAAGGTAAAGAGCATGTAGCAAGATTATTTTTTCTAGCTATTGGTTTTGACCTATTTTGTTTACTGGCATCTGGGCTGTTTGTAAATATCCAAATCAAAAAATGTCCAATTTTAGACGACAGTCCTGAGCCTAAGTGGTGTTCAGGTGCCCTCAAAGGAGGTATAGGTTATTTCTGCAGTAAACAGGACTAATGGTCTCTTGTGCTTGACAGAGGGTTGTAATGTAAATATGGCCATGTTCTAATTTGAATGAACTAATTTATAATTGATCTCCCTTTTTTAGTAAAATTTTCCCCAGAGAAGTCAAAGTGTCGCTGACTTGTTTGCCTGGTGAGCTGCGGTGCCACCCCACTTGCTTGGTACTTTAGCTGCCTGCCTGGGGGATGCAGACTTCATGGGGTGCACTTTCTGCTTGGCAGGGTTTGTGCTCTGCTCCATCACAAAGAGGAAGAGAGAAGAGCCGAGCTTGCCCCAGTGTACTCTGGAGCAGGCAGAGATGTGCAGGAGCACTGGGCAGCAGGAGGTAATTAGCTGGCAGGAAGGTGTCTGAGCACACTTCCCGCACACCGGAGACTTCTCTGCATCTTGGTGGGCCCTAACAGCCCCGTACAAAAGATTTCTGATCCTTGGCCCAGAGCAGAGGTGAGGATATTATCCCCTCTCTGGATTGTGTTGGTCCTGAACGTTATGGTCAGTGATCAGCAGGAAATAAACCCAAGTGAAGATGAAACATCTGCTTCTGTAGTGAGCCTAAGCTGGTGTTGAAGCCACCAACACAGCTAGGCCTCAGTTATTCAAGTTTTTTAACCAACCAAGTTTGATTTTTTGCCCCCAACCAGAGCTCTTTAAGAAATCAAGCCATTTCTGCATCTTTTAGCATCCCCAGTCCTGGGTTCTGTTTCATTAGCCGTGTGTTCTGGTTAAAATAATCTGCCTGTGTAAAGCAACGAGGTTGACCCTGTTTGTTCTGCCCGGAAAGATGCCAATTAGTGCTCCACTCGAGTCAAAATTTAACAAAGGCTTGAATGTTCCTGTGCCTGTTGCTCAACAAGATTGTTTATCAATTTACACGGAGGCCACACTGCCTTTTCAAAGTGCTGCTGGAAGGCTGCCAGCTGTAGTAAAAGAGACTGCTTTCATTGTTTAAATGCCACTGAATGCAAGAATGGCAGACTGATGCTTGTTTTCCTTTTATTTTATGATGATCTAATTGCCAGAGATATATAATTCCTTGTTATGGCAGGGAAGTTGTTTCTCCGGCATCTGGTACTTCTCTGATTATTTACAAACGGTATCTGAAAATTAATAGGAGACCCAGCTTTCATGTAAAAATCCTAGTGGGAGCTGTTGTCTGCACAAAGCCCGAGGAGGCTTCAGAGTGTGCAAGAACCGCCTTTGTCAGAGAACGAACATATAATTTTTTTTTTTTTTTTTTTTTACATCCAAGGAAATTACAGGCTTTAGTTAGGGTTTCAAGAAATGTGTTCTACAAATGTTGTAGCATCTGTATGCTGCTGTTTTTACTGCAGTCGTTGTACGGGTCATTAATCTGATCTCACGTCGTAAAAATTTCTCCACCCTCTTTATGACTTTCTTTGTTATCATAACACTTTCCAATACCTTGGCACCTAGCTCTGCTCTGCTCCAGTATAATTACCCAGGGCAGAACAACACTTTTTTATACTTGACATGTTCGTCTCCTTCGGCAAAGCCGCTGAGCACCATGTTCACCACATTTCTGTGGTGGGCTGAGCATCCAAGAACGTGGCTGGGGCTCCGCAGAGCTGGTCCCGGAGGCTAGGGAGACATTTGGCCAACAGACCCTTCGTGCTCTGGGCCATGTGTGAAAACTTGGCAGCATGAGGCTCATGCCTCATCCTCCTCCCACCTCTTGCTTGTGGATGGAAATGGGTTGGGTGACGGCCACGATGCTGTGGTGGTGATAGTGGTGGATGTGGGAGCAGACCACAGAGGGAGAAAATTATCTGTGTGCTCTGCAGTGCAGCAGGGACAAGTACCCTCCATGTGAGCCTTTGGAGAGCCCACCTGCGTGGACACATCCTCATCAGATGCTCACCAGCTCCTCTGCAGCCCCCAAAGCTCAGGACGGGATGCTGATGGCCGCGTGAGCAGTGAACAGAGGTGAGAGCAGTTTCCATAGAAACACAGGGAGAAGGATGAAGCAGCACATCGGAGGCGAACACAGTCTGATGGAGCATTTTGGAGAAAAACATCCAGCTCTGGTGAAGAGACTAGGTTGTACCCCATCCTGCATCAGCACACATGGTTTGAAGGCTGTGGTGAGACCCCCAGACAAACACTGTACCTGTGAGGCACAGGTTTGGTCATTGTGAGTCTCAGGAGCAGAACTGAGAGGGTGTGTGCCTGCAAGGAGCCCCTAGCTGTGCTCTTCTGCCTGTCTTCAGTTGGAGAGCAGAGGGGAAACCACATCTGATGCTACTGCAACTAGTACGTAGCTTTCATCTTTGCAATTGCTGCCAAACATCTCTGCACAAAGCTTGTTGCCATCCAATGCTGTGTGGCTAACGAGAAGCTGCAAAGGGAAGGGATGAGCAACCCAAGCTATCTTAGAATCATCTAGGTCAGAGAAGATCTTCAAGGTCATCAATCCATCAAACCTGACCTACTGAGTCCCATCACTAAACCATGTCCCTTAGTGCCATGTCAACAAATCTCCTAAATACCTCCGGTTGGGACCCCATCACTTCCCTGGGCATCGTATTCCAATGCTTGAACACCCTCTCTGTGAAGAAATTCTTTTTGATATCCAATCTAAACCTGCCCTGGCACAACTTGAGGCTGTCTTGGGTGAGGCAAGGTGGCAGCAGCTCTGCCTGGGCTGCAGGGCCAGTCTGTAATAGGTGGTAGTGGGACAGGGCAGGCCTGTGGCCACAGCATGAGCAATCCCTTGGCTGCTTTATGCCTAACGCTCACCATGGTGGCATCTGAGCACCTTCAGGTGGCCTCAAAGCGTGGTTAAATTCATCATGTGTGTTATTTCACACACTGAAATTTTGTTCTGCCTGTGGCAGATTGGGTGGTCAGAAACATGGTGTGCTTATGTGTGTGCTACACGTGTGTGCCCCGTCAGCAAGATGGGAGGTCACTGCCTTACTGGTTGGGGCAAAGTGATGAATGACCTTGCATCACATCACCCCTAGGGACATCCAGCGGTAACCCCAAATCCTTCCTTGACTGTTAGGATTGGTCTTTACATCTTTCCAATGGCCAAGGCAACCTGCCTTAGCAATTTGCTCCAGCTTTTGCAAAGTTTACACAAAGTGAGCCCTACTGGAAAATCAGCAGGTGTTGGGAAGAGCTGCTTTTAGGATATTACCTGAGTGCAGGTCCCCAGAGGTGTGCAGGAAGGAAGAGCTCACAGGAGCCTGTCATGAGCATGGTCAGTGCCTGGTGCTTCCACAGAGTACAGCCTGAAGTAATGCTCTCCACCAAAAACCAGCCAAACGTCACCAGCTTTTCCTAGCTGGCAGCAGAGCTTGCCAGCTGTGAGGCAAATACACTGCCAAAGGGCCACGACAGGCAGGGGAGGGGGCTGGAGCTGCACCCAGCCTCTGAGAAGAGGACACGAGGCTTCTGAGGAGGGGACGTGGCTCTTGGCCCCGGGTACCTTCTGGCTGTTTCTCTGGGGCAGGAGTGCCTGTGGGGCTGGGCCTGTGGCTACACCCCATAGACTTGGAGGCGGGCGGCAGCCAGGCAGGCAGTGCCGTCACCGCTGTGAGGCAGCTTTGATCTGCGGATGGGCTCACTGACAGTCTGGCTTATGCCCAGGGACACACACCCCAACCATCACAGTTTACTTTCCTAGCCCTATTGTCTAAACTTCAGGCGAGCTACACCTTTTTCCAAGAATCCCAATAACCTCATGTTTTTAGAGCAGTAAGCCATGGCAAGGCTGAGGCACACTAAGCCAGTAGCACTCCCCCTTGCCAAAGCCGTGGCATTTAGCAGTATAATGCACAGAGACTTCATTTTCTGTAATAGCAAGCTGAAAGAGAAATGCATGGCACATAACATTTGCAAAAGACTGATGCCAGGCTGCCGAGAACTCGTGTCTAACAGCACCTTTAACAGGCAGCAGGGCCTACTTTGGCCAGGGCCTGTGAGCACAGCTGAACACAAAGCAAGTGGTGCTGCTGCCCTGTGGGGACCAAGAACAAAGCGAAGCCCACATTCAGTCTGCCGTGGGCTTGTGAGTAGGTAAGGGAAGCATCTCTGCTTCCTCCACACTTTGTAAAGCTGGTGTGAGCACTTAGCTCCAGCTCTGGGCACAGCGGGGAATGAGACATCTTAACAGGGGCCTGAATTTGGGCTTCAGCCTGAAGACTAGTTGCGATTTCACATAACTGAAGTCAAATTAAGATCTCATTTCAACCAACTGGGGGGTCTCTGCCCTTAGATGAGGCTGCATCCCTTGCCCAAGGAAAAGGTAATTTCCCTTTTTTCACCCTCAAGCAGGGGGAAGTCAGATGAACTCAGAGATCTGGCCAGCCATGGGGATGCATGAAGACCAAGCCAAGCCAAAGGTAGCAGTCTGCGGCTGCAAAGGCGGCTGGTGTTCTTCCTTTGGCTCTGTGGTTTTAGGTGAATTTGAGGTGAATCTGTCAAAATGCACTGCAGAAGGAGACAGATGCCTGTGCTCATCTCTGCAAGGAAGGAAGAAAAGAAATACAGCTTCTCCTCTTTCTTCCTCCACTCTGCAGCCCACGCTCCTGTGCGTTAAGGTATGGCTCTGAGGCGATTATAGGTAGAGAACTGGGAGCAAATGGTATGTCCGAAGGGGTCAGCCTACTGGAGCAGGTTAGTGCACTGCTGCTCCCAGCACAGCTTCAAGACATTTCCCTGGGTTTGGGGACCAGGCAGAGGCTTGCCGAGGGTCACCTGGTTCACAAATCCTCCCACTGCGTGTCCTGCGGAGGGGCCCGGCACCACAGGCTGTTCCCTCCCTCTCTTCAGCCAAGCCAGCTGTCTCGCGGCTAGGACTCCAGCCAAGGGCTCTTCTTTTAAGTGGTCACTACAACACGAGAACTATTAAAATAAGCAGTCAAAGGCAAAAAGTTAACATTTGCCAGACCCGCTAAGGCTTTGACAGAGACACTTCAGCGGATCCAGCCTGGAATGCTGAAGACATCACTGTCCTCAGATATCCTCCTCATCCATCTGCTGCAAGTTTCTGCCTCAGTAGCAGACAAGGTACAGCAGGGGTTTATCTAGTCCAGGCATTAGTTTAGCATCTGAGCTGAAACAAACTACAGCAGCCCTTAAAGCTAAAGGGTCTGACTTTACACCAAAACAGCCTGGTAGGGACAGCCTTTAGGGAGCGGTCAGAAGCAAACACTGGGTTTGACAAACACCATCTTCAGCAACCCTGGTCTGTGGTGACTGTATGCCTGGCTTCAAGTCCCTCTAAAGCTGTATTAGAAATGTTCTGTTGATGCTCCACAGCCATGTATTGATGTTTTGCTCTATATATTGCACTGAGTCTAGTACAGCTGGCTTTGCAGAGCTGCATGCCCTGAGGACAGTGAAAGCACTTGCATAAGAGCTGGGAACACATCCTGTTTAAGGGATTAAAATGATAGATATTCATCACTTTGAAAGAATGAGTACAGCCCAAGGCATTAGTTTAGATCACAATTTTAATGTTTAAAAACTATAGAGGTAACAGAGATTATAGAACTTAATACATTTTTTTTTTTCTTTATTTACACACAGAAACTGAAAAACTGCATCTTTTATTCGAATATGAACAGCACAAAGTATGGTGATGTTAGCAGGAGCAAAATATTACCATTCACTCACTTGAACAATCTATTAGAGATGAGCTCATATCAAGTGTACATCATTCAAACAGTATTGTTTATACTGGATCTGGGTAAGCCTTAACATATCTTGGGATGCTAAAAACAGCTTTCTATAAACAAGTTAAAGTTCAAGTCTTGTGGAAAAATACCTTTACAGATTATATTTTGTTGGCTGTAACACTGAAAACAAAACGTACACTTGTACTAATTTGAAAAGCTCCATAGAAGTGACTGCATATAAATTTTTCCTCAAATTTGTGCTCATGGTTAAAGCAAATGTTATTTCAAGTTTCATTTTCATCCAAGACCATAAATTAAACACGAAAAACATACAATTATTTTTAGATGCATTTCTCAACCTCCATTTTTAATCAGTCCTGAAAAAAAAAAGCGCTTCTGCGCTTTACCAGTGAGAGACTCTATGCAAAACTGTTGACAGCACTCGCCTGCAGCGCCGAGGCTGCGCTCCCACCGAGGCACTCTCGGGGCTTACACATCTGTCCCCTTCCATCGAACCCACCCTGGACATGCAGCCATCCTGTGACCAAAATGCTGGCGTCTGCCTGATCATATAAGGGATGTGCAAGCTGTCCCTGGGTGGGGGATGCTCTCCCAGCACAGGAGATGCTAAGTGTTGTGGGCACACCATAGCTGCATGCCTGGGTCTGTCTTGGAGGAGCTGCCACAGGGCTCTGCAGCAAGGGAGCTGCAGGGAGCAGGCTACAAACAGAACAAATCGCTCTGGTTGTCACCCACCCCTGGCACGTGATACTTTTTTTTCTGATCTACATTTCTGCTGGCTGAAAAGGGAGTGCAGAAGTCCTGGTCTGACTTCTATCTGTACTAGTTACCCTCTGCGGAATGATATACGGGCCTGAAACCCAGCGTGGCATAATGCTGGGGCAGGCTGCTGGCTGCAGCTTGCTCTGCTTTCTGCGTAAGTCCATTTCAGCATGTTGCTGCCACATGGCCTCGGCAGAGGAACAGGTACCTGGGTACCAAATGGGCACTTTATGCAGGGAGATATCTTACCCAGTAGTAAGACTGGATAACTTGCTATGGAGAAAACAGGGAGACCTGTGCTGGAACTATTCCTAGGAATTTCATTGGGTCTCTTTCTCTCTCTCTCTCTCTTTCTTTTTCTTTCTTTATTTTCTTTTCTTTCTTTCTTTCTTTCCTTTTCTTTCTTTCTTTCTTTCTTTCTCTCTCTCTCTCTCTCTCTCTCTCTTTTTTCTTTCTTTTCTTTCTTGTTATTACATTAGCAATGTAATTATAATTTCAAGTTTGGGATTCAAATTGTGAACTCTTGGGAGAAAGGAAAGGATATACATTTTGCTAAGTCTGAAGCTAAAGTATTTGTATATCTATTAAAATTATTCGTAATATGCAGAGCCTATCTCAACACTTCTATATAATAGGGCATAAACAACTGCAAAAATATACAGCATCCTATTTATTTACTATATATATATACATAAAAATGAAATTTCCTACAATACAACACAACTGCATAGATTTGTCTTCAGAAACATAGGCATGTGTACAATTTGTGAATTCTAGACCTTTCCAGCCCTGTACTTTTTATTAATTATCTTTTTTTTTTTTCACAGTTTGTTACAGAAATCCTTACATTAGATACAAATAAAACATTCTTTGTGTAAGTTATAGGAAATAAGGATTTTCCTGATGCCAGGTGCTCTGGGGAACTGTTTAAGCGAGCGCCCTGGCACCAAGCGATAAAGCCATCTTGTGGAACCGCTGATGGACCTGACTACATTCGGCTGTGCCTCCCTCATAAAGGCACCAGGGTGGGACGGTAGGACTGGAGGTGGGACAACACCACATGGAAAGTTTTGCTTTGACCAAGATGCTCTTTAGCCTTAATGTAAGGCTCAAGCAAAGAAACGTGTTAATTTAACGATGAGCTAGAGATACCATTAATTGTTACTGTTAATACTCATTATCAGAGAGAGCTGTGGCGCTTGTGCATTGTAAGGCAGATGTACAGACAAAACCCATCTATCACCCAACCTGCATTTGCAGATATGACCTATTCCAAGGGGAGCACAAGCTATAGATCTCTGTGAGGCTCAGGACAGCAGCCCTCAGGAAGGGGTGGGTGTCCCTGCCCTCACAGGATGGGACTGGCCTTTCCCTCGCAGCCCCACACTGGGGATGGGCACTGCTTGGGTCCATGTCAGCCCTACGAAAGGTCTGTGCTGGTGCACAGATTTGGCATTAGCTCTCTGACCAGGAGCAAGCATCACCCAGAGACATCACAGCTCCCAACACGCTGCTCCCAGGTAACAATCCACTGTGTTTTACTTACCAGGCATGCTTGCTGCTGGCCAGAGAAGGGCAGCTGTATTCTGCAACCATAAGAGTGGTTTAAGCTCAAGACTATTTTCTTTGCAATGTGCTGTGGACTAGGAGAGGCAGCAAGGCTGTCTTTTCAGTGTAAGATTAGCTCCTGCAATCTTACTGGGAGCCCCTGCTTCTATTTAGTCTTTCCTTGTCCTTCACCACTCGATTGTTTCTATTATGCAAAAAAGAAGTTTAAATTACTTTGTTGCAGTTATTAGGAGCAATTTTTCACCTAGTCTATGAAATTTGCAGTGCTCACAATAGTGATAAACTCTCTATGAAAAGAAAGCATGCTACCACCTACTAAGTAGATACGGTACTCTGGATCCTATTAATTTAACAACAGAGAAACTCCTACAGCATTTCACTGTGCTCTTAAAATCCTAGCTAAAATGTGGGACTCGTACATTGTTGGCTACAAGTTCACTATTCCAAATGAACTGAATAACAGCAGTACATTTTACAGATAACCTCATACAAATATTGTCATCCATCACTGATGTTGACAGTTACAGCAGGGTCTATTGCATTCTGTTAAGAATGTATAAACCTGATGAGAAAACAAAAAGCACGTTATTTCACGTTCATTACCACAGACATCAATAAACACATGATTCCTTTCCATAAATATCTATAAATATGATGCCAGTAAATCAGCCTAAGCAAAATTCCCTCTTTTTTTTTTTTTTTTCTTTTTTTAATTTTTTTTTTCACAGACCCAGAAACAAAGCCTACTTAAAGACTCAATATTTCAGGAATCTGTCTTTCAGTATCTACGATATGCTTTGATAGTCCGGTACCTTGGGTAATTTCATTCTGTGCACACACCCAGCTCATCCTTCTCCCTATGCATCCAGTAAAACTCCAGTACACATATAAACTGGGAAAAAGAAGAAGGCAGAAGAGCAAAGAGGAGGGAGAAGGATTGTGATGGAGGAGACTAAGGAAGATGCAAAGAGCAATCAGCCACCCAACAGCCCTTCAAGTCCAAGGTAGCTGGGTGTCAAAAGTCAATGGTCATTATTTGAAACACGAGACTACAAAATACGGAGAGGGGGCAGATGTCATAGTTGTGACCTTTCTGGGACCCTGTGCAGCATATCAGACCTCTAGCTCCTACCTGGGTATTTGAAAATCACTCCCAGGATCTCCTCTTTTACAACCCCCCAGTGCACAGAGAGTCACCGCTCAAAAATCAGTAGTAGGAGGATAAAGGGGGAAGGAAAGCAGAAGAGCCCTGGAGTGTTCTGAGGATAACACTGTACAGCATTCTCAGGTCTGAGTTAGGTTCTTTGGGATGAGATCCAGAGAGATTATAAGGTGCCTTGAATCCTGACATGTGATCCCAGCAAGCTGATCATAGACTGGTTTGGGTTAGAAGGGACCTTACAGACCACTTAGCTCCAACCCCTCCCACCAGACCGGGATGCTCAAAGCCCCATCCAACCTGGCCTTGCACACTTCCAGAGACGGGGCATCCACAGCTTCTCTGGGCAACCTGTTCCAGTGCCTCACCACTCTCACCAGGAACAACCTCTTCCTTACACCCACTCTAAATCTACCCTCTTCCAGTTTACAAGCATTGCTCCTTCCCCTGACTCTACAGGCCTTGGTAAGAAGTCTTTCTGATTCAGAGAGCAGCTAGATGCCAGGCTCCTGCTTTAGCTACCAGGGAGAGTTGGGTGCCTGTGAAAGGGAAACCCCAAATGATGTCCTGAGCTGGGAAAATGCTAGAATGAGCTGAGAGGAGACAGAAGCACAGGTTCTTCTCTCTGTGGTTTCACTAACACCTGGACTTGTAGGCTACAGCATGCACTTCTGTGAATGAGGGCCCGCCTAAGGCAGTATTGGTCACATAAAGGGGAGGTGCAGAGAGAACTGGTGAGCTGTGCTGTCACAGGCACGGGCATTTGAGGCCACTTGCTGAAAGCCACAAGCAGCTGATCCTCAGCCTGCCTGATCCCATCTAGCTCAGCTGTCTGTGTTTTAAACCCTGGGCTGCACGGGAGGAAGGATGGCATGCTGGAGACCTTGCTGGGAGCCTGTATTGCTGGGAATAAAAGTCTGGCAGGTCAGGACAGGCTGCAGGAGCCCCACTCTTTAGGCCAGAAGGTCTTTGTTAGAAGGGAGGGGACTTCCTGCTGCCAGCCTGCTCTGAAGGCCTCTCTGCATGTCAGTGCTTAAATTCCAAGTAAGGCCCCAAACTAACCTCTCTGTAGTCACCCTTAAAAACCTGCTCCTAAGGTCCTGAGAAGTGCTCTACAGTCTCAACTCTCAGCAGCTTCAAGCCATATAGGATAAGGCAGTGGCAACTGAGGCAATTCAACAGCTCACAGAAACCCTAAGATCCTGAATTCTCCACCCCTGACCTTACAAAGAACAAGCTGCAATGACAGATTACCCACAGGCAGTGCTGCTAATGACAGGCTCCTTCCACAGCTACAATGGGAGTCAGAAATGAACCAGCCACAGGGAACAAGAGGGTCACTGCATACTGACAGGTACGTCTCACACGCACAGAGAGCATTACATAGCCCTTGCATGCGATCTAGGGCTCCCCTTAGCCATCGTTTTTTTCAGAGGGAGCCTGGTTCATCTCAAGAGCAAAACTGAAGACACTTTTTAGCTCACATTTATGCTGCTGGCAGTGTACTAATAAATGTCTGCTGAGGATGGTCAACAATCACCTGCTTAGCATTTGAATCTCTAGAAGTAGTTCTCTACACCAGCTATAAGGCATTAGGCAAATGCTTGTTTTGTGGACAGCAGATGCAAGTTACAGTGTTTCTGCTAGTAGTAATTTAATGTATTTCCTGTAATTGCTATGGAGAATTGATGTGAAATGTAAATAAAACATTTCAAATATATAAAGTGTGTATGTTTGTTGAAATAAATGTTACATATTTCAATTTCCATTAGATATCCAGTAGTTCAGTAGGGCGAGTCAGATCCTGCTCCCGCTGCTGTCAGAAACCCTGCTGACTTCAGGGGGAGGAGGATGAGACACAAGAGAGGAGCCAGTCTCTACAAGGCCAACCTTAGGTATGTACAGATGAATCCAAGAATGCAAAAGGCATGAGGTATGACTAAACGTGTAGGTTTTGATAAAACTGGAGCTTGCCGTTTCTGAGAAGAACGGGGCATTAGCAAACAGTTTAATGCTGAAGAAAATGCAGATTTCCTACAGATATCTCTGAGCGTCTGCTTCTGGTCAGGTTCAAGTACTCACTGCTGGCTGTCAAGTCTACTGGTGGCCAGGTTCAAACTGAAATGTAGCAGGGAAATGGTGGCTGGTGGTGATTGTCCCTCTCCCGCCCCCTGCACTCCTTTGCAAAAACACACACCCACACACACACAGGTCTGCTCCCCAAAGCAACAAAAGAGCCAAGTCTAGGGCTGGCTCCTCCACCACAACATTACAGAGAGAAGCACCAGATTTAGGACCTAGGTTTACACAATGCTCATTTACACCCATGGTGCTTTTCCTGTCTGTACCAAGAATGCTACACTTGGTGAAGCAAATGGTGCACAAAACAGCAACAGAACAAACAAACAAACAAACCAGCCGAATGCATACAATTGAGAGCAGAGTTTTGGTTAAAAGGCAAAGGGAAAGGGAAAGGGTGTGAACTGATGACATTTGGGACAATCACTCCAGCTGGGATTGATAACAACAAATGCTGCTGCTTTAAAGGAGCAGAGCTTATGGTTCAAGGGCTAAGAATAATAACGGAACAATGCAGTTCATGGGTGGAAGAGGAAAAACAAACTAATTGTGATGAGTTCCTATGAGCAACGCTCTATATAGTCTCTCAACAATTAACACAGACTTAACGCTGATCTGATAACTCAGTATCATGGGACAGAGTGATATGCCTGTTGGAAAAATGGGTCTGTTTTCTGCAAGAAAATACACCCATAACAGTATTTTCAGTACTGGAAAATCATTATTTGGATTTGATTTGAGTAAACTCACAAAAGGTGGAATAGATAACAGAACGGATGGTTGCGATTTTGGTGTGTAGCAAACAGGGATGTCTCCTTTTCAGAAGGTCAGCTTCAGTGGCCTTCGGCACTGCCTCCTGACTGTACCCAGTCATAGATTACCAGAGGGATGCTCACTAGGGAAAACATTATCCCCAGTGCCAAGAAAAGAGAAGCCTGGAAGAAAAAGGAGAGAAAATTAATGAACTAAAAGAAAAGACAATTAATTCAAGTGTGTTAACTTTCATTCTTAAGGAGATTTACAAGGTGATGTATCAAAGCTATGGGCTAAAATGAGATAGCACTGCTGGGGAAGACAAGACTCACAGATAACTAACAGATTAGTGTCATTAATAATTACTTGCTGAACACCAAAACCACTTTTTTCCCCATTTCAATTCATTTATTAAATGTTGATCATCCCTAAAAAGGATTAAATGAGTCCATCTTTAGGACCTATCAGCTCTGCTCTTCTCAAAGCCTGAAGACAGAGTGTGCTGTATGCCTTCTGAACTGGCACACCGAAACACAGAAAGCTCTCTGGGCTAAAAGGGCTGCCAAGGGCAGCTGCAGGGGCACCCATGCCCTGGCCAAAGCCACGGCTGCTTGCAGAGCAGCTGCTCCCCTGGAAGGAAATGTCCCCAGCTCCAAAGAGAATGGCTGGCGAGCACAGGGGGCCTTTGGCCCAGAAGACACACAGGGCAAATGAAAAAGGGGAAGCGAGGCTGCCAGCTGATGGAAGCAAGAGGGAAAAGTCAGGAGAAGCAGCTCACACAAATCTTCAGATTAGTTGGGTTTTCCATCTAGCACGTTTTAAGAAATGACAAGACAAACACATTGACCTGAAAAGAACACATACCCAAATCCTCTGAGTCAGTTTTGATCCATCCTGATGTGTAATTTTTAAATACAATGATGAAGGAAGAATGAAAATCAGCATATTGGCAGAAGTGACACCTGCAAAATTGAAATGAATGAGTTTTCTTAGTTGCCAACACCATAATTATTATGCTGCTGATTATCAACAGTTTTATATTAGCAATACAAAGCCAGGACACTGTACCTACGACTCCAAAAATATCCTTCATGGTTGGAATAAAAATGACTAACAGGTTGATGATAACCAAAAGGACAAAAGTAACCACAACGTGACGGCATAAGTCAAATTTTGTTTTTCTCGCCAGCTCAAATAATGATGAACGTACCTGTAGGAAGAGAGAGAGTTTGATGTCAGGAATAGTCTATTAGCCAGTTCAAAGCTCCCCATGATTATTTTAACTGGTTCTTCATGTGGCAACTCCGCTCTACACTGATCTGACAGAAATTGTGGGGACTCTGACATAATGCTCTTTGAAACAATCCTTGCAATTACTTTGATATTTCACAACTGTATGTTTGCATATATCCAAAGTAGGCTATTCCTCTCTTTTTACCATGCCTTTTGGGGTCCTTCTGCACCTAACAGTGAACTTCACTTCTGAGTCTGCTCCAGTGAAATCATGTGAAGGAAGAGAAGGCCCTTGTGGATTCAATTTAAAACTGATTTAAGACCAAAAGTGAATCATTTATTTCCTGCAGGGAGAAGTTTTCCAGAAATTACTGGGAATCTGGTGTGGCAAAAGACCGATCCAAGCTCGAGTTCGTGTTTGTAGCTGCAGCATTACTGACTTGGAAATGACCAAACTGTGTTTTTAAAAAATCCAACCATACAGACATTACCTACTTCCAAACTGCATGGAGACTTTTACTTACAGTGAAAAACAGCACTGGCACTGTGAGTATAACTGCGACAATCACAGCCAAGCGCACTGTCAGGATGAGGATGTCATCTTTGCTCTGGTACTTGTGAAGCAGATCTGACTGCACATTGTCTATGGAAAAGACAATACGGTAAGTGTTCCAGCAAGTAGGCAATTCATTCACAAAAAATCATTGCTTAACAACAGCCTTCTTGAACAACAAGTGATTTATCTGTAAACAAAAGAGTATGGAATGAAACATTCTTGAGTTAAAACAGCATTTTGAACCAAATCCTAATGCTCCCATTATTCCAGATTAATCCTTTGGAGGCCTGATTTAGAAATGCATCCTAATTCAAGACAGCACATGCCTAAATCTAAGGTAATTTTCACTGTAGGAAAGACAACAGTGAGACACGCACAAAAGCTTGCTTATATATATATACATATAAATAAATAAGTAAAGTGAAATAAGCTACTTTTAATCAGTTCTGTGGGCTTGTTTTAAAGTTTCAAATGATATAAAAATAACCACATGCACCGCAACGGCTGAGTTTAATATAAATTACAAGGTTGAGCTAAATTGGTCTAAACAGCAAATAAACTCCCAGCACAAAGCAGTGCCTCTGTTCTCAAGCAAGAACAAAGCCCGGCTGAGGTCAGCTCTCAGCGGGACATTTTGACATTTGCACTCAAACCCCCGGGCAGCTCCTCTCTCCTCAGAGGGCTGCCCTTCTGTTTTTTTCTTCTCTTGAACCTGCCGCCCCTCCTCAGCAGTGCCCACGGCTCGGCCCCACGCCGGCCCTGTGCTCCTGGCATGGCCAAAAGATCGCCGGGGGTGCCTAGTGGGGAGGCACTGGTGATGCTTTAATAAACCCTCCTGCAAAAATGCTTCCTTTGCACTCTGATTAAATAGTGGTAACGGATGGGAAAAGCAAGTTGCTGGGGGACCTACGTGCTTGCTTTGTGCCTTCTGAATATCTAGGAACAGCAACCCAGGGAGGCGGCTGTGAAATGCGCCACAGAAACACGCTTGCTACCCTCTGTTTTTAGAACAGCTCGAGTTTTCTTTCTGTCTGCTAATCTTAGAAAGCTGACAGGAAAACATAATAGCTTTTAAACCGAAGTCCTTAAGAGGAACTCGGTGGGCACGTGTAGATCAAAACTGTGGTAAAACCTCCTCTTCCTGAGAGCAAAACGCCTACGCTCCCCCCAGGGCGTCCTTCTGGGGCGAGACCATCTCTCAGCGCCTGAATTCCCACCAGGAGAAAGAAAACACTCTCCCACCTCCCTGCAAGTTAGGAGTGGGGTTTTCAAGCCGGGCACATGCACAGCTTCTGCGACACAGAGCTTACTCTGCTCCTGCGAGCACAGACTGCAACTTCTGTACCGCTCACGGACTGCAGCCAGGTAGGAAGTGAAAGGCAAGGCTTACAGTTGAAGGTCTGTTTTCCTTTCAGCTAGATACACCACAGAGCCCAACCACAGTGACCTTTTAGGGGAAGAAAAACACCTCTTTTCTGTAATTCTGCAATGTAAATATAGTCATAACTGCAACACTTTCGAGAACACAGCAAACAGACAAGCACTATTGGCGTAAAAAAGAAATGGCCAAAATAAAAACCCTGGTCTTACCCAGGCAGGGAAGAGGTTAGAAAACCAAGTGCACATATAAAAGGCAAAATCTTGTCAGTCCCAAGAGTAAGGAGGATTGGAGCGTAGAGCTTTCGCATTCCCTCAGTTCCTCTTTGTGCTGCCTCTCATGGCACCGATCCTGTGATCGTCAGTGCTTGCATGAGCCCCAGCGGAGCTGCGCAGAGGCACGTGGCGTCCATGTGCAGGGATGCCTGCTCCGGGAGGAAAATTCCTCTGCTGCTCCCTCCCAAGGGGGCCAGGAGGATGCAGCCTGTATCTCCTCCATGGGCTCCGTGGGGCGTGGGAGGTTCCCGGAGAGGATCCTATGGGTATCTGCCTCCTCACATCCCTGGGGCGACCGCACCAGAGCTTCCTCCCTGCCAAAGCGAAGGGGTTCGTGCTGATTCACTCCCACTGCCCCCCCACGGGGCTACTGATCTAATGCATGCCTGTGACAATGTTCTAGCTAGCAGCAGTCGGGTGAGCACAGCTGCTGCTGCAGTCAGTTGCAGCAGATACCCCCTCACCTCCATCAGTTTTATGGGGAAAATTAGAACTGATGATGTCAAATTACTTCAGTGCATGCAGGCTCAAGGCATTATGAGCAGGACGAGAGCCTGAGAAAACAAATAACAAGACAGGTACACCTTTGAGAAAAAAAAAAAAAAAGCCAATTTTCATATTTACTATTTTCTTTCCCTTGTAATAGGTGGCTTACAGTGAATGGTGTCACAAGGGGAGATTGTAACAAAAAGGTCACTTGGAATACACAGTGGAGATGACTGAAGACCTTTTGGTGACCCTGAGGTAAAAGGTAAATGTAAATTTTGGCATCTGTCTCATAACCCTTTAGTGGTCTATGAGAAAACACACTACATATCAACATTTCCATTATACTGGGAAATGGGAGTAGCTTCCTGGGCCACATTCATATTTTATCCTATTTACTTAAAAATTGTACATACTCCCTTAGGACTGCAATACAACATAATTTGTTTGTTTCTTTAAGTGAATCAATATTCATGAAAAGAGACACAGTGCTAGTCCCAGACACTGAAATAACCATCCTTCAGCTGCAGAGCTGGGACATGCCTCTGCGCTTCCCCACCTTTGCTGCCAATTTATTTAACCAACACCTGAAGGAGTGAACCCTAGGGACACGGGAAAAACATGTGGTCCTTTGTCTCTCAATGATGAAAGTACCAATAAGAAAGTGAAAAAGCTGTGAAGGCTCATTTGATACCCATTTGCTAGGACCTGCTCTCAAACCTGTCACATTTTATACAGATGTGGACAACCAGTCACACATCACTTATTACCAAGGCACACTAAATTCAGGTAGGGACTCTGGAATGCAAATCTTGGTAGGGCCCAGCTAATCCCCAGTTCTGCTAAACAAATCTCTTCCTCATATTTTGAATATGCCTTTTGTAAATACTGCTTTCACTTGTGCTTGTCATCCACAGGGGAAAGACAGGAAAGGATTTGTACCCTCAGTATGAAAACGCTAAGGAAAATTATTTGAAAAAGTATTTTAATATAAGTGAATGGACTTTTCTTTCCATCTGGGATTCGTTACTGATTTCACATGTATTCCCTTTCTGCTTTGATCAGTAAAGTCTGCATACTTACCATAGAAAGTCAAATAGCCAAATATGGCAGTCATAAAGTACATCACAAACATGGCAAAAAATGAGATATTTGAAACCAACTGCATTTTTTTCTGTGAACGGCTGGGGAAAGAAGAAAAGAAGAGAACAAATAAAATGGTTGGACTGTCTTTCTGAATAGCTGCTTAAAAATGTATCAAGCCTTTGCATAAACATATCAATTCTGCAGAGACTCATGAATGCATTTTCATTTAGAACAGGAATTAATTGACAGCTGCATAAGGAAGAGAAAGGTGGGACAATGGACCTTGGAGTTTAAGTAAAGACATGCTGTAACCACCCTGTGGCTCTGCTCCCCAGCCACACTCTTGTAACTGGAGGGAAGAGCGAAGCTGAGTGGGCAGGAAGAGCCCTTAAACACTTCAGTAATTAAATTAAAAGGCCAAAATATAAGGACAGTAGAAGTGTGCAAAGAAGAAAAACAAACAAAAAAACAACAACATTCTGAATGTTTGCAGAAAAAAACACATTTGTATCCCCCATGGGTGGTAATAATGGATGTACACAGACCACTGTAGCAAAATAGATTAAGTGTAAATATTTCATTTTTAGATATTTGCTCTGAAATTTATAAAGTATAGTGCATAAAAATCTATATGCTTTTAAATCCACACAGGGATGCTTTCGACAGGCCCCACGGCACCTGCTGAAGCCACGTGAAACTCAAAGCACCCAGCTTTGAGGGCACCCAGGGGTCTGACTGTTCCCGACCCCTTGCCCAGGCCCAGGCCCCATGCCAGACCCCAGCAAGGCCGCAGCAGGGCCGGGCACCAGCTCCCCACAGCCCTGCCCGAGGCTGCACCAAGCTGGCCGGCCTGGCGACGGCATCGCAGCACGGGCGAGGCTGAAAGCGATTTTTGTTTCTGGTATTGCACCAGATTTTTAGTTGTGCTGGAACAACTGCCGTGGGCTGAACACACGTCTCCCTCCTATGCAAAATAACGGTCGGCACAACTTGGCTCTCCCCAGGCTGCTGTGTACTTCCAGAGAAAACTCCCCAAGTATTGCATTATCCTCAGCTTCCCTCCACCCCAATGGCACATCTGGGAGGCCAGATTTCCTAGCTGACAGCCACACTCGCTGGCTTGTTTGGTTTTATTAAAGCATATCTCCTCCGAATGGCACGAATGACTCAGAGCACCTCTGCACTAACATTTTCCATGCAAAACAGTGCAAAACAATTAACTGGAAAAAAAAAAAAAAGAAAAGAGAAAGGCTTACTCTTTAAGTTCGCTGTAAATTGGAAGGACTGACGGGTGGCACACGAATGCGAAAGCGATGGTGGGCAAAGCGTACACAGTCTGTTCAGAGAGAGTTTCAGACAAAAAGTTAAGAAGAATAAGTATTTTACCCAGAGTCATAAAGAAATGTGTTCAGCTACCTCAACTCCCAACTCTCTGGACTCTTTCAACTGAACGTTGAAAGCCCTATTCAGAGAAGGCAGGAGACCTGTCAACTGGCACGTGTTTAACAAAACATGGAGAGCAGCGCTCTTTCAATGGGAGGACAACATCTTGGCGCTGGTCATGCAAGCACAGCCCTGACTTTGTCCTCAGCGCGCAGTGGTGGGTGCCACGCGGCTGTGGGTTCTGCTCCCTGGGATGGGTCTCCCTGCCCAGCTGCTGCCACCGACACTAGCACACCGCCACGTGTAAGGGGGACGGACGTATGGTGGGTCACCGCTACGCTACCCTGCCTCGGGATGGAGAGGGGTGCGCACCCGTGGTGCTAAGGCTGAAGTCCTGAAGATGAAGCCCATATCCAGACTGTAAGAAAAGAGAAGAGGAATGCAGAACTTACAAATAAATGGATATTTCAAGGTACCAGACTGAGCCCCTTCATTTCCCAGGCCAACAAAAGGGCTAGGAGGAGTGTGGAGGGAGCATGCTTTTCCTTGGGGAAAGAGAGAGACCGTTACGTCACTATGAAGCGCAGAGGGCCTCTGAGGGGAACCTCACCCCCTGCTCAACCAAAAATCTGAGCGGGTTTCCTTGGTCACCATTTGGCCAAACTTCATGAATGATCTCAGAGCTCAAGCACTTCCATTCTCCCCAGGAAACTGGTACGAGCTGAGATCACATGAAAAACAGGTCCTCCTGTGAGGATAAAATGAGCTGATCCCTATGGTCAGCTCTTCCTGGTGCTCTGAGGTTTTCTTGTGCTGGCCACAGGACAACCATTGGCACAGAAGCAGTCCTGGAGCTGCCCAGCGGGGTACATCCCCATCCCATGAGATTCAGAAAGCACACTATTTGCTCTCTGGTGGTGCTTCCATAGCCAGACCTGTGCTGCCTTCTCTCAATCACTTCCAGCACACAGCTGATGTGGAGTCTCCTCTCTTGGAGATACCCAGAAGACATCTGGACATAGTCCTGGTCAACCTGCTCTAGGTAACCCTGCATGAGCAGGGGGCTGGACCAGATGGCTTCCAGGGTCCCCTCCAGCCTCAGCCATTCTGTGATCCTGTGAATCTGATCTCCTCTCACACATCTAAGTTACTAAATTGATTGGCAAATTATTGGCCCCTAGAGCAAATCTCTAAAGCTCAGGTCCAGTGTGCCTAATTCAGATGGACTGATCCTTCTGATGGGCATTCATTGACTCTGAGGTAAACACTGTCACTGCAGGAGAATAAGATTTCCTTTTGTCAGTATCTATCTAAAATGTACCTACTCCTGTGTCGCTACCACACACCAAGTTTACTACTTCTTGGTCAGTTACACTGGTTCAGGGCTGATCGCTGCCCACAGCTGAAGAAAAGTGCTCAAATTAGTTCACACTGACTTCTTGGACTGAAGCTGGTAGGATGATTGGATGATTTTTTTAAAAAGCTTAATTTTTTCAGGCATATACTATACATACGCATTCTCTATGAACGCAGTGGTGACAATCTGAGGACCCTGCCCTACTGGATAAGGTGCCGTGCAAGGATCACTGCAAACCGGCACAGCTGGAAGAAGCAATCCTCCTGCTCCCACAGCTACAGCCAGTTGCTCTTTCGTACTCTCTTGGCACAACTTTTTGTGCAGCTGTGTGGCGATCGAGGAAAGCATCCAGCTGAAAGGCAATCAAATTTTTGCTGGATTAGCTTTCGACTGTATCCTTTTCCTTGTGCAGTTCACCATATGGCTATAAAAACAAATACCCTGTCACAAAGAAGTGGTTTGTGCACAGAAGGACAGACAGATTACTTCTGGCCTTTGGATGCAGGCTTACAGTGTCTGCTGAACCACAGCCTAGGAACTCAGTTGCAGCACAGACAGTACAAAGCAGCAGAAAGGAAAACTCTCCTAAACAAAGCATTTGTTGTCCGGTGTCATCTGGGGCTCACAGCCTTAGCACACGTACTACCAAGGCAGCTCAGCCTATCTTGGCTTCCTGGGGAACGGAGCAGCAGAGCAAGACTGCAAGGAGCTACAGGTGTTTAAGGCACCTCCATAAAACTGGGCAAGGACTCTCATTGTGCATTCGCCATCGGAGCACATGTGGAAGCATGGAGGGGCAGGCCCTACATGCTGCTGAGCTGATTAAGGACATGGAGTGTAGGTGCATGTATTATGTGAATCAAAAATAAGTATCATAAAAAGAAACATACCTTGGAATTAAAGATAACATACTTTGGCTTACACATATGCTCATGTGCTGAGCTATTTGATAGCATAGCTGATGTTGCATTTAGCTCCAATTCGTAACAGGGAATTTGAAACTTCTTGTAAATAACCTAGGACAAAAGCAGAAAACAGCTGTTAAGAATAATACTAAAAAGCAAATTCTAATTGAATTAAGAAATTCTGAATATGCTATCAAGTGACTAATCCAATGAAGAGACCAAGCTTAACTTACCACTATGAGGAAAAATACCATGCAGCTTAATGAAAATCCGCTGGTATAGCCAAGATACCCTGAAATAAATTAAAAAGAAATCTTACACAAGGTTATTTTATTAGCCGTATCTTGCTTTTTAATTCTCTACTTAATGATGAATTTAAATGCATTATACATTTAATATGTATTACAAGCTTCTGGGCAGGACAAAAGCATTCCTGGTTGGTGTGGGAGCCTTCCACATTGCAAGCCTCCGGCTTTCAGACAGACCAGGGCTTTGATCTAACCGATGTGACACACACCTTCCTTCCCAAAGGTAATCGTTACAGTAGTTTAACTAATTTTACTTTTGAAAGGGGCTGTGGTAATTGAAACAAACTTGAAAATGTGAAATTGCAATCAGAACGTGACCCAGATTCCCTACTATGCAGAGAAATGTGAGCTTACTATGGGTTAGTTTCTCAAAAGGAAGATCCCAAGAGGAATGCAGTGCCAAAACTTGTTACATGGCTTTAAAACACACATAGTGCACCATCTGGCATCTCTGTGGACTAAAACACATTTGGAAATGTGGTTCTTTATACACACCTTACTTACAAAGGCAACACCTCCAATTAACCCAACCACTGAAAATTTCAATGCTGATAGAAAAATAAGCAATTTTTTATAATCTTACATTTTGTTGGTGAATATATTTTTACAGGCCACACATACAGTAGAGTCAGTCACCTCATGAAATAAACACCCTCTTAAGCATATTTTTTAAAATCAATTTCCCCAATTATATGGATGAGGCTGGTTTATACCGAGTTCAACCGCTGTAACAATTTAGGCCTTCTTTTTTCCAAGATGCTCAAAACACAGCTTCTTCCTGGACCAGAGAGGCTGCTTAGATTACAGTGAGAGCACAATTTTTGTAATTATATTTGAGTGGCCAATGTGGCTGTCGGAGGCACAACGGGCTCCTGTATTTTATAGGATTTACATCTTACCTAAGTTCTTAAGGAGACATAAAGGGAGGATGATACCAAACGTCACTATGACAACGAGAATCCGCCCATCGACGTACCATGCCCTGTATAAAACATTAAAAAAGTACCGTGAGCACACCTTAAACCCTCTCTGGTTTTCCTCACACTTAGTCATCCTCTTTGCTGCAGTTAGAGAAGCATCTTCCATATCCTTACACTATGAAAGGCAAAATAGGGACCACATCTGAACTTTGCAGAGTACCAAAGGTATTTGGCATCCAGCTCTTAAAACATGGCACTGCTCTGCCTCAGATGCAGCACTATTGGTGTTCTGTGTGATATATTTTCACTGCTTTGTTTAGTATGAAAACCCGAGGAAAGGGATCTCTAATTTCTTTGTGCTCTACAATACATCATATAACCCTGTGTAAAGGCTATTTATTACTGTAAAGAAATACCATCCTCCTATTCCCTCTATTAAAGAAGCTGGTAAATGTCAAGGAGTGACAACTGGCAGACATCTAAGTATAATATTCTGCCTTTGTCATATATTAGTATAGAAGAATTTTATTCGGGGCCAAAAAGTCCTGTAAGATGCTAAAAATGCAAGTAAAAATATAATATCTTAAACTTTTGTTGTTCCCAATATCTTCAAGCGTTGCCCTACACTGTAAAAGACAAAGCTTCTAATTCTGCACAAAAATCTGGAGTGCAAATAGAGAAAATACTGATAACTACACCTTTAATTTCCTATCCATCCTCTTGTCCTTCACAAAGTTTTCTTGTGTTTTATTAATCCACTGAGATACTCCTGTGATCTACTGTTGACAACCCTACAGAATATCCGAATATCCAGTACTTAAGGGTTTTTATAAACATATGCTCAAGATTACCTATACAATGTTAAATTCTGTAATCTAATCGCAAAAAATGAATTCAACTTACGGAAAATTTTCGTCTTTTCCCATTAGAAACTTTATGGCAGAAGGCAGCTCATTTTTGACTATGAAGAGATAGCTCAACATTGCTGGTGGAACAAGAGAATCACTTTAGACAACAGATGAGATATTTTATGGAATAAGTACATAGAAGCATCATGAACATTTTTCCACATCAGTTTCTAATGATAGAAGACCCAGAACTGTAACTGACTGTAAAATACCGATCATTCAGTAATACAGCATCTTTAAAGGGCTGCATGCAAAATGTTATTGAGACCAATACGGAGGAGCATGAGGATCCCAAACTTTTCTAAGAGAATGGGTAACCTTTATTTAGATCTTTATTAAGATCCTCCTGTGTTATTTGTTTGTTTGTTTTGTTTTGTTTTTAAATATCCCAGATCTCCTTTACCTCCAACGTTCTGAAGAGATGTAGATCCAAAGACAATCATTTTCCCTGGGGTGCCAAAGACCTGCTCCCCAAGCTTTTCATACACCATGCAGCCTGTGTTAAAAGAAATCAGGAGAAAGGTAAAGAATTCACCAGCAAAAGCAGAGTCAAACCACTTGTGATTCCTTTCCTCTGTAAAACTGTATGTTTCCATTGTTACTAAATGGAAAGCTCTCTTGTAATTGCTAGAGCTGAAACTTACGGAGTAATCTATATTGGTATCTATAAATGCTGTCTTTGGCTACCGATCATTTATGAGACCCTCTTAATGAGTCCGTCTATACCCATAATGGCATTTTAAGTTCAGGTATCCCCATCCTGGCATATAAGCTTTGCAGTCTCAATGAAAGAAAGGTTGAAGGCCTTCACTCCAGACCAGATTCAGTACAGCAGGGGCCAGAAGCCAGTACTAGCAGCCTGGCCACAACAGACACCAGACTGCAACTCTGTAATTCTGCTTGGTTTGACTAAATGATCCAAATGAAGGCAGCCACTAGTTTACAGGATGATTTACAGTTTTTAATGATGATGCCTTAACTTGTGAATTCTCAAATGTGGTATGTTTTTGGTAAAAGCAGGGAACAGCTTAAATTATAACTAAAACTTCATTTTAAGTATTTGTCAAGCTTGAGAAACTCCTCTATTAATTGGATTGTGTTTCTGTTAAATGCTTTTTTTCCTTGGCTGCAATTCAGGCTGAGAAAAAAAAGACTGGATATTGTGAAGATGGTGAGAATCACAAGAACAGAAAGAGAAATACTACAGATGTTACACTGAACAGATTATTTTAAAAATGGATCTCGTTTGTTTTTCTCTACATTTCCTTATAGCTGACATTTCTTGTTTAAAGCTTGTATAAACAATAACTCTGAGCTTAGCTGTAATGATATATCTGCGATCCAGCAGCACAGAAAACAGGGCTCAGATTTTGGGCACTAAGATGGCACAAATGTGTCAACAATTAGGCCTTCACACCTAGTTTAAATAAGTAGTTGGTGCCTTTGCACACACTATAATAATAACTCATGTGCATCCAAATTACGTATTAAAATACGACAGTGTTCTTATGCACAGATAATTTTAAAAGTATGTCTTCAGAGGTTGTTACTCAAAGAGACTCTTGACTTAGAGCACAAAGTCTCTTTAACATTGTAAATAACTTCTAATTTCTGTGTTTAGAAATGTGTTTTGCTTAGAGTTATACTACTCTCTGTGGAGGAACTGTTTCTTTTTATTTTCTTCTAGGAAAACTCATGAATTTCACACTAGCTGTTAACAACGAGCTCTATTTCCAAGTAAGCTGGCTTACCTGGATAGGCAGATTCATTGTATTTCATTTGCAATTGATTTTGTAATGCAAAGGAACTATTTGAGCTGTTCCTTCTAGCTCACTAAAAACATTTCCTTGCAGCAGAATCCACTCGTTGGCTTGATTTTTTTCTCTTTACAGTGATGGTCAGATGTCATTCCCCTTTGCCATGACATTCATTATTTTTAATTCTGGGCTTCTGACCCACAATCTTTTAGGACTTTCTTTTGTGTCAGCAAAGTGATAGAAACTCTGTCTTTCACAAAGTACCTTGCCTTATTCTGAGCACTTTTTACCTCTTACTCCTTACAAGTCCACTGAAATGCTACAGTAACATCTTATATTACCTGTTTCCTTTGAACACACCAACAGGAGATATATTGAATAAATAGACAGCAATGTCACGGAAACCAAAAGCAGCCTACAAAAGAATGAAAGATAAAGCTTACTGTAAAAGCAGAGCTCTAACATTGCAATATTTTACACGTTGGGTCATATTCCCGTTGATGCCAAGATATTTTTTATAATCTTCTGAGAATGCAAAAAGCCCTATAAACAAGAGTGATTAACATGCTGTTTGCAATTCCACCAGGCTAGAGAGGAGCTATAAAACCTTGTATGCAGAGGAATTCAACTAAGTAAAACTTAGAAAAAATGCAGCCTGTTACTGAGTTATACCCTTCCTTGTTGAGGGAAGCAAGAAGGAAGATGTCTCATCATATAGGAATTAGGATTTAATCAGAGCAGGGATGAGCCAGGTATATTCCTCAGCACCCAGTCTAAAGGATTTTTTTCTGGAAGCTGAGTAAAAATTTCAGAAGGATGTCCTCTATTTAAAGCCTTCTGTGCCAGATGCAAGCATCTCTTCCCAAGACACGTGTCACATGCCACCAGAGGGGTGCCTCAATGGTTTTCTACATGCCTCCCAGTGCCGAAGGAGAGGGAAGAGGAGGGAGGTTAATACCACCCAGAGATGTCTTGCTCTATCCAGCCTTCCACAGGCAAAAAGGACCCGAATGTGAACTCAACGCGATGAATAATGTGGTCTCTAGCTTCGATTCTGTCCGTGTCCTCGCAATGAGTGATCCCAAGGGTTGGGGCCTCTGGGCTTTAGATGTTAGGCATGGAGACAGCTGACCCATCCCCTCACCACTCACAGACTGTCTTCTCCTGGGAGTGAAGGCAGAAAGCAAAGGCTTATGTTTCATCCAGGAAGGGACAGGTGTCCCCGCACTGATGTCACTCCCCTTTCCGCCATGATCCATAATTTGACTTCGCACATAGAAGAATTGCAGGAAGCAATGACTGAACTGTTTGTGTAGTGAACTTGCTGGCACAAATGATAATTAGTCAGTGCCGGGGGCTAAGTGCATAAAAACACATTTGCTCATTGCTCTATGTCTTTAAGCCAAGCACTATGTGTGCCTTCCCCTCCGACACTGACACACAAAGACCTGATGATGTTTTCATGATGTGTGTGAAGAGCATTCAGACAATCTGTTGGCAATTCCTCTCTTTATTATGACAACTACCCTTGGGACACCGAGGAAAACAAGCCTAAAATTTAACAGAAAACATGCTGCTGCCACAGATAGGCAGCGACACATCTTTTTCATAGAAATATATAGAAGGATCAGGATGAGAAGCTTCTTCCCTGCCCTTTTTTACCGTTTTGGACTAGAAATGTTTTAGTGCCAAATACTGACCCACTAGTTTTTTGGGGCCAGAGGAGCAGGGAGGCGGTAGAAGGAACTGCTCTTTTGCAGAGAATCATGGTTGACAGCAACACCACGCTTCTCGTACAGCCTGAAGGGTGTTTCTCCTTGGGGAGGTGAAGGGAAAGGCGCCTGCACTGGCTGAGGTCACTCTGCTCCATTTTTTAAAGACTTGCTAAGCCCTGCTGCTGCCCACGTCCCCTCCAGACCCGCTACGCCCCTGTCTGTGTGGAGGCATGGTGCTCGCAGCCACGGCAGCCAGGCTGAGTCACTCCCAGCCCCAAGTGGCCCTGGCTGCACAAGCCAGCACCAAGTCTATTTTAATATTAAAAGCTCCCGTTCTGCAGGCACTGAGCTCATGGAGTCTTCGCAGCGGTAAAAATAACACCCCCAAGCAGCCAGGTATTTGATCTGTTGTCCTTAGCTCCCCGTAGGACCTGCATGGAGACGCTTGGCGTTTTCCTTAGCACCGCATGAGGAACTTGTTTGTGTTAGGACTGTGGTGTGGACAGGGACACCCGCGCCAGAACCGCCCCTTGGAAAGGAAAGGAAACGTCCCTGCCACTCGCCTCGCGCAAATTCAAAACAGAAGCGGGGTAGCTTGCACTCTCGTCTCAATACTTATTATTTTGCCTACTTTTAAAGCAGTGCTGGCAGCTCTGCAAGCAATCAGCACATGCAAAGCTCACCTCCCCCAACAAATCCAGAATAAACAGTTTAGGGCAGGGGACCGATACAGGGCTAGGAAGAACAAACTGTTCCTGTGGCACCGCTGCTGTTTGCTCACAGCTGCCACATTACCAAGCTGGCTCAAACACTGTCCCCAGCCCTCCGTGGAGTCCAGGCTGCAGGGCCTGGGGGGCTCGGGCAGCCCCCTGCCTTCTGCACTGAACCCCGTAAGGCATGGGATGTGGAGGAGCGAGGCAGAGCAGGGCCATGCCACTGCAGGCCACCCAGCCTGGTGACAGCTTCCAGCTGACCTCAGCAGAGGCAGCTGCAGAGAGCAGAGTGAAACCTCAGCTGTCACCTCACACTGCACCTCATGCGACAAGCTCTGCCTCTCAGAAGGGTTTTTCAGGCCCCATGCACTGCGGGGCTAAGTATGGGTTGAAGGCACCTCATGCCTGGGCGGCCCGCGTGTCTCTGCAGTGCGATCCATCGCTCTGCTGCCAGTGAAACCACAGGCAGGGCAAGCTACCTACGAGTGCTCCTGCCATTCCCAGCTGGCCTGGCCCTTCTTTACCTCCCCAAGCCTTTTGTGCCATCTTTCTGCAGCAAGAAGGCTTTCTGCCCATTTTTTTTCACACAAGAAAGGACGTTCTTCTTTGGTCTAGGTTGTGGTTATTAAAAATATTAGGATTAAGTTCCTCAGAGTTCCTCTGCTGTTTTGCCTAGAAAGTATGACACTTTACTATGGCAATCAGTTATGCAAATATTATGTGACAGTACATACCCATCACCATATTTACTTTGTACATCTTATGTCAAGAGTATAGGATCTGAACTGATCCTGGTGCACTGGGTGCACATTTCACACTGAAGTAGCATAAAAATTATGAGAGTGGAAATCAAGTTGGGTCTGCTTTGTTCGAGCTGAAAATGCTCCTTTAGTTCTTCCTCCTCTGCTTTCTATTTTTCAGAGATGGTGTGAGCCAGCACTGGCAGACAGATGACCTGGACAAAGCAAACTAGAAACTTTCCAGATTTCTGCTGTTCAAGAGCAATGAATGTAAGTGCTTTCTCATGCGCAAAAAGAAATCAAATTCATGCTAGGACTTTTTCTTTTATCACTTGTAAAGCAGAAATGGTTCTAAGATCTGCCTAGGACAGAGACAGCAGAACCATACATTTGTGGAAAAACGCACTGACTGAGTGTGAGCAAAAATATAAAAGTAATGGTCTACATTTAACTATGAGTCTATTGCATGGTGAAAGGGCAATTTAAAGCACTTCAATTTTCAGGCATAACTACAGACAGCACATTAGGATGCTGTATCTCCAGGCTTCAAAGGCAAAATCTCTGCTTGCCCGGTCAGAAAGGTCCTGCTAGCTTCCTTACCTTTCATCTCAGCAGGCTGATCTATCTCCAAGCTAACAGATCTAAAGGCATTACAAAACTAACAAAAACAATTACTCTCACTTAAACCCACATGGTCTAATTCTGTAGAGAATAATGCTGTTATTTACTACATAAAACCTCTACCCAGCTATCAGCTTTGGTGGTTTTTGTACAGTTAGGTGGTGCACAGCTATACACTCACTACTCGGACCAAGACTAGCCTAGTTTCCACCACAAGTTGTTTGAAGTTTTGCTAGTCTTCACACCTCTGATCTACTTCATTTATAAGAAACTGCCTTTTTATATCCTTTAGAGCAAATGCATTTCACTTAAACTCTCATGAAAAACTTTGCCGAGAGAGAGAGAGAAGAGGATAAGATTACTTATGGAAAACTAAAGCAACTGAGGGTGAAATTGAAGGTGCTCTAAAATCTCCTCTTGTAGAGTAGATGTAAACAGTTACTGTTCTTTAGCTGAGACACTGGTCTCCCAGAAGAGGTAACAAGGTTGAGCAGAGGTGACTTCTTTGGTTACAGCAGTTTTTGCAAACCCCAGTCTGTGCCCTACAAGGTGTGCTCATCAGAGAGCATGGGTGGAGAATCATAAACAGGTTACTATCACATGCTGGTTTAAAAATAATAATTAAAAAAAAAAATATATATATATATATAAAATGAACTCAGTCCCTCTGCATAAAAAAAAAACACAAAAAAAACAAAAAACAACTCAATTAGTGTCCATCTACTTTATAGCCTAGCTTAGTTGTAACACAATTATGAGACTTTGTACATTCTTAATGTAAGTGGATTAATTCCTTGGATTATTCCCAGATTTTATCCAACCACAGCAAACTGTACTCCAGCAGCATGGATGTAGCTATGCTGGCACGAAACCCCAGAGCAGATGGCTATACATACCACCTTGGCCATCCATTCTGCTATATGCAGGGCTCATATTATATATTTTCAAAAAAAAAGAAATAACCTAAGCTCTAGATTTTTAGGTTCTGACATTCAGGAAATGACACCTCTGTAGAGTGATCTGTAAACTTAATAACTGTGTTGAACAGGTCTCAAATATTGTAAATTATTGTATTTCTTCCCTCAGTGAACATTTATTACTGGATTCTGCACACAATTCCCAACTGATTTCTTAACAATCACTTTTCACAATGAAATGTCTCACACTGCAAACCAGAATAACACAGTATTCTGTGTCTTACTCATTCACTGGCACTGTTTCATTTTTAAACTATAAAATTCTGTTTTATGAAATGCCTCTTTTTTGGTGGAGTTAAGTAGTCTACCTCAACTCTTTTTTATACTCAAATCTTGGCTGTATTTATGTTGGCTAATAAGGACTCTCCTATAAGAAACTGAAAAAACTGTGGAAGTGAGACAAAAACACTATATGCAACATTTAAAAGAATACAAATATTCTTTTTTCTTGCTCAAAAAAGTAGATATTGCACCATGCTTTGCTGAAAGTTGTAGAGAACCTGTGACACATGCAAGAAGTAGGTACTATCACACTGCAAGTATTACTGCTGAATAAATTTGCTGTTTTTGATGTATGTGCAGTTTGTAGACCATAGGAAAAAATCCCTGGCTAGGCTCAGGTCAGTAGTCAACGGCATGGACATAATTTGCTCCAGAAGCACAACTAGTGGCTATTTCTCCCCATCACTCTGACTGAAAAAAAAAAATATTGAAAAATATAGCTAATATTTTCAGGTTTGAATGCTGTACTTAAGTGCATCTTTAGAATGTGAAACAACTGACCATCCACCAGTACTCCAAACTCCAAGCTACTTATACAAGTTGGTGACTTCACGTAGTGAAAAAGCACATCACATTTCAACCGGACCGTAAATCACTGCACTCGCACTGCAGAGAGATCAGATCCTCAACCCGCTCACACTTACAAAAAAAGGAGAATTCCTGTGTTGGCCAATGCAAAAGCGAGGCCTAGAATGCCACTGCCCATGATGGCATTGCTGAGGTTGAAGACGGACATTCCCAGAGAAGTTGTTCCTGGAATCTGGAGAAATAGAGGTTCACAGGTCAGCAACGGCTTGGAACAGAGCACAGAAATGCCATTACACTTCGACTTGCAGGGTACATGATATATCAGATAGAAGTATCTACTGATGTGGGAGCAAATTAGTAAAAACTGTGAGGTTTGAAAGAAAACAAAAAAAACACCTAACTTTTTCACAGCTATATTCTGATTGCCGTCCTACAGATTTCCTAAATTCTAGTAAATACGTAGGCAACAGACAACTCATATAGATTCAGCTTTAAAACCCATCTCTCACCACGCCTGTGGGACATCTTAGGTACGAGTGATATATTGCAAGGCCACAAGGAATCGCCATGGCCTCCTGCCCAGCACAGGCCAGGGGACTTCCCTTTTCCTGAACCAGCACTTTTTCAAGACCACGTCTAAAGGCCCTCCCAACACCCAGTGTAGTACAGTTCATTTTGATAGAGAAGACCAGCAAGAAGGACTTACATATTCATCACACTTCTTCTTTTCCAGGTGGCTGTTTGTGAGACTTCTTCTGCTTTCTCGGTCCGAAATAAACTTGCTGAAAGAAGTCAGAGGATTTATTTCCAGCAGGAGTGGTTAGAAAATGCGAACAAGTTAATTCTGTGAGCAGCATGTGATTACAAAATACACAATGTATAAAAGCTGTACGCGAAAAGAGGTCAAACTCGTAACTATTTAAGGAGCCCGATTATGGTTCCCTGACACCAGCACACACTGTGCCTCAGTAAAGGTACCACTTGTACAAGATCAGAACGGTATTTTAGGGAATGGTATTTTAGGAGATTTTAGGGAATTTTTGGGAACGGTATTTTAGGAGATTTAGTAATGAAAAAGCATCAATTTTGTGGGCAGGAAAGCAATGAATTTGCACAGACATTAGCAAGATGTGCTTCTCCAGGTGTCCTGCAGAGATGTGGCCACCACTGTCTTAGTGTGATGCTTGTGCCCTGCCTGACTGCGCTCCCTGGGCTTTGGTACTGGCACCACTGAGCCATGCAGCACCCTGCAAGTGGGGTAAGCCAGAGGGAATGCCACATACAAGCCCTGAGTTGCTGCCATCCTGCTGATGTGGGTGGGACCACCCAGAACTGGGTGACGTGCTCTGCGGGAAGACCTCAGTTTTGGGCTACCATATTGTCATCAAAAAGCCTTTCGAAACTCAGTACTGAATTCACCATACTGCAAAATTAAACACCTCTGTGCAGGAGAGCATGTGGTAAATGATTTTTCCTTCTCTGCACCTTTGCTTGTTCTGCGCCCCCACACACTGAAGATCTCACTGACACCAGAGCAAGATTTGCTTCCTGCCTTTGTGTGTTGGTATCCCAGGGATTTATGACACTTCTGATTAGGGTGAGCTGCTATTTTCTCCCAGACATTCTCTTCAACAAACAATTTTCGTTTGTATAAAACATTCTTTCAGCTTTTCGTCTTTTCAAGGTTTATGCACAATTAAGTCCCTGGCATCTCTGCTAATTTACAGATGGTTCTTGAGCACTGGCTACTGCATCAGCCATCACACACACTACAAACTTAGCCAGAGGCCATCACCAAGCTTCAGAGCCTTTTTTGCTGTAGGCAGATTAAGGTGGCTCTTCTTAAATGAAAACAAGCAACCAGTAAGCTGAACACAGAGTTCCCACAACCGGGAACTTCTTTCTGACCATAGACACATAGCTCAGACTCTGGCTGTGCATTATTTCCATACATCTGAAGGCACTCAGTCTGGTAATGTAATGCTGAATTTATAAATATAGAGCTCTATCAAAGTTCCTCACTGCCCTGGTTGTGACCCAATTGCTACCAATATATGAGAGCACAGCTTCTAAGATATACTAAGATCATGCTGCTGACTTGGATCTGCAGCTGACGCACTGAACTCCATGCCTTTAGTATTTTGTTCATCAAACATACCTTGTGCTCATCCGTTAGACATTAAGGCTAAAATCCTTAGAAGCAAATATCTTTGAAAGTTTGACCTTTCTCTACTACACACACATTTTGAATTTATCCTTAAATTTGGGCAAAGCTGTAATTAGTGTTCGGGCAAGATGTATTTAGTGTTATTGCTTTTTTATTTTGCAACTTGGATTCCTACCTATCAGTCTGTTTCAATTTGCTCTATTATAGATATAAACCAACTATAGGCTTATCCTGGAATTTTACAGCTACTAACTTCAGAAACTAATTTGCTGTAAAATAGAGATATGGGCCAGGTTCACCAGCCCTAAAGCAGCTGGAATAGATGGCTGATCCTTCCCTACTGTTTTAAGGAGTGAAAAGTAACCACTTCTAAGCTGGAATGATCCAAAATTAACTTTCTGAAGCTCACCAGGAAGGTATTTCACCCTCACGGAATAAAGTTTCAACCCGGACTTCTATAGATTCAGAGCATGTGGGTTTTTTTCCACGTCTGTTTAAAGCCCATCTCCTGAGCACGGGCAGCTGAGCGTGAGCGGTCTGACAAAGACATTCCTGCTCTCTCTTGAAACACCCTGCAGGCGATTTGTACAGGCAGGAGCACAGAGAAACGTTTTGTCTTTTTTGGAATTTTCTGAGCGCTGCTTGGAACATCTGTGGGCTTTGCCTCCTTCTTTCAGCCACAGAGGTCATGTGTCATTTCAGATTTCGTTAGAGTTAGGAGAGGAGTTAACAAGTCTGATCCCCCTGCTTCTGCTCATCTGTACACATTCAGTCTCTGTTTAAGAATCACAAAAGCAACAAATCTGTAGATACTATATAATTATTACTCCCTGGAAATAAAGTTCAATGAAAATTACTCTTTCCTTGGAGAAAACCAGTCTAATAAGATAAACTGATCCAAAGCACTTTCTTTTGAGTTAGTTGTATGTTAAAATGGACTGGGTTTTCTGCCTGTCGTCTCCTCTGACAAGGTGAGCAGACCTGCAAGACACACGGTGCCCAGGTTTTTGCGGGGGGCTTCCCAGCCCTGCCTGCCAGCTGGGGGGCTGGCTGTGTGCTGCAGCGGGGGACCGTGGGGCTGCAGGGCGTCTGTCTGTCCTGCCGGCTGCACCCTGGCTGCGGCTGCCTGTGCTGGTGCAGACAGCTCAGCCGGCAAGCCCAGACGAGAAGGCTGCCTCGGGACCACGCTCTGTAGGTGGTACGGACGCACCGTGGGACACCCTACACTTCCCGGGAATGGAATGTGTTGCTGAACTGACAAAAAAAAAAAAAAAAAAAAAAGGAATAAGAAGAAAGTAGGGCAAAGGTAGTCTAATAGATTAAAATAGATTCAACATGAATTTTCCCAAGATTTGCCTTTTTTATAAAAACTTAATGCTTTTAAAATTTCAGTGTCCTTTTTCCTATGGTATATGAAAGGAACACACGCTATACGACTAACATTTCTGTTTAAACCACACCATGCATCTGCTCTGCTTAACAGATTAGAAAATGAGCTATTAGTTGTCACAATGTTGTATATTTGACCTTTATAAATCTGACTGGAATGAAGTGAGATGACTGCTGCAGACTCTCCCAATTCGTGCAAGCTCTGGAGCCCCATTACAGGTGCCCCACAAAGGCACAGTGAGGCAGTCTGTGCCTTCAGCGCCTTGCGACTCCTTGACACGCACAAAACCCATTTGTGCTGTTTCTTGTCTTCATTTTGAGAGCTTAGCCTTAAAAGGCATAACCCGTTCTTGTATGTTTCTGCTTTCCTCGTGTACTTCTTACATCACAGCCAAGCATGTTTATGCAAAACATTTTAGATACATTTATAAAACATCCTGGGCAAAAGATAATCAGCTCGTCCTTGTGATGAATGAAGCCTCATTGTTGGCTTGGAAAGAATTTCTTAATCCGATTCTTTTTCTGGCTTGATTTAGTAAAACGTAGAAACTCAGTCTTATTGATAAAGTGATTTTAAAAGGACCGTGCTTAACCATGGTCTCAAAATTTAATTTATTAAAGGACTTAAATGAGAAATGTTTGATAAAGGTGATATCCTGGAGCTAACCATTTTGGCTAAGCAGAGTTAAAACCATTTAGCCATCTCAGATACGTTTAAACATAATTAACTTAAAGTGATATTTGACAATGCCTTAAACATTTGCTAGGGAAAGCTGGTTTTGCCAAGCTGACAGAACCCTATCCTCCGGCAGTTTCTTAAACGGAGCTGCAGCTTGAGCGATGGCAAAGATTTCCAGGGCAAGCAGGAACAAGAAATGCAGAAGAAAACTTGCTCTGGCTTACGCTACAGAACTTCAACCAGATCTGGATACAGCTACCAGCAACCTTGTTAACTGAACAAGGAGGGCTCCAAAACTTACGAGTAGCTGCAGACCAGGACAAGCATTCAGCCAGCAGCTTCCTGAGAGCACCATCATAGTTTCAAGTTTGCTGAACGGCTTAGAGGATTTGTCCTGCTGTCACACGAAGCAGCAGCTCACCTAAGCACTGATGCATGCCATGTTCAGTGACGGCACAGTTGTGTGGCCAGGATGAATGGTTAAACGATGGCAAATCCATGCCTGGATTCGATGCAAGTTCCTTTATAGGCATTCCCAGAAAATATTTAACACTTGCATGCAAAGAAAAACCCCTCCCAAACGACATCCCCTCCCTACATACAACTGAATATATAAAGGCATATTCAGGTCCAGAAAATGCTGGAAATCCGTAGGGAACTAGAGGATTCTTTTCCAAGATCAGGAAATATTTGGGGTTTAAATCAGACCTGGAATCTGCTTCTCACTGCTGTATCGTCCCCAAAAGACCCTTAAAAACATTGCTCTACATTCAGCTTGAAAAATTATGCACTGAGAAAAAAAAAACATGGTTCAAAATGAGATATGGAGTGTGAAATCAAACAAGTTGAAACAAAAAAAAAAAAGTCAGTTGAAAATTACAGATCTAATCTAACGCTCAAGTGAAATTAACAAAAAAAGTCCCACTGATTTCGGTGGACTTTGGAGTTTCACAAGGTCTTACACACTGTGTGTCAGACAGCACAGAAGATGATCTTCTGTATGCCCGTTAACCTCTTATCCCACAGGGACTGGGAGTTTGCTGACACAGCTGTAGGAAGGGAATAACCACGTCCTCAGGGGATGTGCTTGCTGAGGGGAGCAGAACGGGGTCTGGGTGCCATTAGGGGCAAGGAGTGGCGAGGTGGAGAGCAGCACGAGCACAGCGCTACGCACAGGGCACACCAGAAGTGGACAGGATGTGTGAGTGAGGAGGTGCCCATGGAGAGCGGAAATAGTGGTGGGATATTTGGTACAACCAAGTGGTGCTCCGTGGAGGAAGAAAATCACCCACATGGGAAGAGAGAACTGTGGAATATGTTCATCTGCCTGAAAAGCCAGAATAGGACATAAAATTCTGTCTCTCTGACACTTTCCACACCACGTTTTTCTTCCCTTCTTTGCTTGACACTTCTCAGACTTGACCGTGCTCACAACACAGCTCCACAAGCACTCACTGAAAGAGGATGGACTAATGGGGTTTCTCCCTCTGCCAGTTACCTGTGGCACCAGCCAAGAGCTCAGCCACCCCTCCTCCTGTCAAGGACATCAATCCTCAGCAGGCTCCGGGGCGCTCCTCCACCGCTGTCAGCTCCTGAGCTCTGGGGGAGCCAGCAGGAAAGTCAGCAGGTTCATACAGGAATTGTTTTGTTTTGGCACAGTCAGAGGGGTTTTTTCTCTTGCTCTCACTTTTTTTTTTTTTTTTTAACAGAAGTGGTTTGCGTTTTGCCCTGGCACTTTCCATCAAAGCAGTTGCATCAGAAAATTCCTGACCAGCCCTCACCTCCACCAGCGCAGCTGCGCTGTGGTCGCAGCACTGCAGGGTGCAGCTGGCGGTTGCCCCAGGACTTCCCCGGCCAGGCTGGCTCCAGCCCTGCCCCCTGGGGCTCAGCACTTCAGCAGGAACCTTGGTCAGAAAACAGCTTTGTGCTCTACAGCTTGCAAAACCCAGCCGGGGCATGGCAGCAGATCTCAACACCTGTTGGATGCTAGTGCCCAGCGGAGACACCTGGCAGATGTGCCATCACATCCCTGTAAATGACTATCCTGTAGGAAACTCAATGGCCAGTTTTCACCCGAACTGATAAAGAGCTGCGGTCCTCAGGTGGACACGAGTTAGATGCAGGTCTCTGACCAGCCCCTTGCTCTCCCTGCCTTGGGGACAGATACTGCTGCCTGGTCCATCCCACCCCGTAGTGAACAGTGAGTGCCAGCCGCACATGCCACAAGCCTGGGGCCAGGGATGTGGCCAGGCAGGTTACAACTGTCACAGCAGAGACCGAAGGTCAACAAAGTGATCTGCCCCCTGCTATTCTCTTGGTCGAATTGCATTTATTATTATTACTTCTCCACTGTATGCGAGTTGAGGTCCCAGAATGTTGGCTTTTTGCTACATTATATGTTTGTGCATTTTATTAGACTAATTTGAAAGATTCGAAACGATGAATAAATTGCCACTCTGTTTGCTTTATCTGCTGTTGCAGCCTATGCCCAACAGATGTCACATATGAAATTCAAATTACATCTTCAAATGGAGCATGACTTGGTGATGAATAATTCAAAACATATACTGAAAATTAGAATGCTGTTTTTAAACAGTGTGTTTCTTAGCGCAGGCAGCGTCAGTGGAAAAATACTCACCTATTTATCTGGCCATTTTCCACCTCTGTGAAATCATTTGAATCATTGCTGATGTTATCATCTTCGGGGACAGTCATATTCTGCAATTCAGTCAGTTCTAATCCAGCTTTGAATGGCATCCTGGGCGAGGAACTGTACGTATCCAACTGTTTCTCGAAATGTTAGTGTTTGGTTGAGGTCTGGTGGGTAATCTGCAGCCACAGTGTCAGTGACCTAGGTGAAACAGAAAAAGCCCAAAATGTATGTGCACACCAGCAGCAGGCAATATGACCAGGAGAATGCAGTGACACCTGGACAAGAGGGACCATGCTACCAACCAATTTGATATTATTAGAAGCACTTGAGGCTGCAACATAAATGCATTGCAGAAGAATAGTGATGTTAAACTCCTCAATGAGATCCTTACAAAATTACTCAGTCCTGACCTTACAAATTTACCCAGTCCCGCAACCGATTACTGAGGATGGTACTGGTAGATATAAATTGGTGAGCAAACCAATTCTGTTTGTTTCAGAAGAAAGAGACTCACAACCTACAAATTAAGGAATAAAAATAAAATGGTTTGCTTGCCCAAGGCCCATTTAGTTACTCTGTGTTCATCTTCTGTATGTTCTCGCTGTTGCCTTTTACTTAAAAATATAAAATACCTCACTTCTGTGCCGCTGCTAAGTGGAGAAACAGAGGGACAGAGTTATCACAGTGCTCTCCTCTGCTGCTATCTGTACTCCAGGTAGTTGAATGTATGAAGTTTTTTTTTTTTTTTTTTGGTAAAGAAGATTTACAAAGGATACTCTGTGTATGGATGAACTTATGCTGAACAGGGACAGAAACAGGTCTCTAAGCTTACACCTCATACGTAGAAAGAATAACGTACCGCTTGTGCCAAGCAATTATTATTTAGAGATCAGGAGGTCTCTCCACTGACAGATGCATTGCATAAAAGCAAAAACACCAAAGGCAGATCAAGCGAGGCTGCTACAGACACATTTCCTTGTCAGAAATGCAAATCAACTGAAAGACCAACGTTTTCCGGAGCCTGACCACTCTCAGCTGAACAACAACTCCTGCATGATGCTGAGGCACTGGATTGTTATTCAGAAACCAGCTCCCGCACCACAGCTCTCTTAATTCCCATTTTGTGAATGAATGGTTTGCCCGACTGCCAAACAATGATTTGCAATTCACCCTGGGGTACATGGGGAATGCTCACATACCAGATCCATTTGGGGATATTTTCTCAAACCCTCAGAGCTACCTCAAAACCGTCAAACTACTCACAGGCAACCACGGAAGCAAGAGCATCCCCAACTAACTTTACAGGACCCGATGCTTTGGGCTGGCTTATGCCACCTCCCCAGCGCACGGAGGAGGCCTTTGCAAAGGGGCCCGTTTCCCTGTAAGTGGTTTCTCAGAAATAATTTCATCTTGAAGTTCAGGTGTGCTCTTAGAAAAGCCCATGCTGCCCCAGCGCACCAGGGGTAGAGCCGGGGCAGCTCCATGGGATCAGGGCCTGTCCTCCTGGGTGCTTCCATGGCAGCACACTGCTGACAAACGGCTGCAGGCTGGCAAACAGGGGGTGGCTCTGGCGGTGACATTCTGGAACAGTCTTCCCAGAGGCATAAAACAGTCTACCTATTTTGGAAGGGAAGCGTGATCTTTTTCTGAAAGGATAAAGCCATAGGAGGCAGTGGCTGCTGAGGTAGCAAGGGCCGAGCACACTGCATCCTGAAGCTTCTTGTGACCGTGAGCTCCTAAAATAAACAATGCCTTAATAGAAGTGGCAGTGTCTGTGCCGAGATCTGTATCTGCTGACATTTTTAAAGCTATGCAGAGACTCCTCTGAAATTCAAGCAGTACAACTTTCCCTTTGGGGGCTGTTTTGCATCTCGGTCCCCCAAGAGGATTTTCCCAATCGCCCTGCCGCTGCCTGTGTGCTTAAGAAATTCCACACTGAGCATGTTCAAAAACAGGTGCTGAAATTCACCCTTCTGTGAGGTAAACAGTGTGCTGGAAAGCAGTCTGCACAGCTCATTGACGTGCAGCTCCTGCTTCTCCTTTCTGCTGTGGTGCAGCTGAAACGCTGGGGCTGGACCGACAGGAGTGGCTCGTTGGTTCATTTGCATGGCATCTTTGCAATGCAAAAGTAATGACTTTTTGTTTGTTTGTTTGTTTGTTTGTTTGTTTGAACTAAGGCTCAGATTCGACACACACACACACACACACACAAAAAAGGATTGAATGAAGATGCAGCAAAATGCTAGTGCAACCGAAGCCAGCTGAAACATTAGCAACAACTTCAGCAGATTCCAGATTTCAGACAGATGAGTGGCTCCTGCAACAGCGTGACAGTGTTTTGGAGCCTGTACTAGGTTCTCGCTAAGTTAAGGGAATTACTTAAACAAAACAAAACCCTGAAACCAAAAACACTGTTGAACAAAATAATTCATTGCACTTTCAAGTATGAGAACACTTGATCTCAGTGCCAAAACATGAGGGCAGCGAAGAGAGAACCACGGGGCTGGGGACTGAAACTGTCACGGGGCGTGAACTCACTGCAAGCCTTTGGCGAAGGATAACCACACCATCCCTGGCACCTCCATCTGTAAAGCTGGGATGACAATAGCAACAATACTGCTCAGTCTGTGAAGTGCTCACAGGTTCAGAGAGAAAGGTGATATGTGTGATATCTGGAAAAAAACTCTAAGCAAACCGCCACAATTTTGCAAAGATAACTTTCCTTAGATATATACAGTGCAAATCCTTTGTCAGAGCTAACCACCCTACGCCCCCTCAGCAGTCAGCAGAGTACTACAAGTGGCTGCAGGAATTTCACCCCCAAAACTCCCATTTTACATTGCAGGCTTTATTTTGCTCATTGTGACGATCAGCGCACAGGTCCCAAACAACACTGACAGTCCCCCAGGGTCAGGGTTCACATCAGCCGGGTTTTCTCCCCACGTGCTGCCCATCAGCTTTGGGCACTGCCAGACGACAACTTGCCCAGCCATGCTGAGCTGGAAAGGCAGAGGGAAGGAAGCAAGCTGTGCCTCTGGTGTAGGTGCCAGTGATGCTGTGGGAAGGAAAAAGAAAAGCTTCAACTAGTCAGGGTCACTATATGTTGATTCTGAGCTGTACTTGAAGAAGGATGTTTTTTTACCCGAAGGCCTTTTCATTCAAGCAATGTCATAAGATAAAAGAAAATAAAAACGTTATCTTGGCAAAAAAAATCCTTGACTGAGCTTGATTATTTAATATGAATTAAAAATAATCTGAAGAGTGGCTGCAGCAATCCCACTGTGCTTGCTACTCTGACCATCGTTAAACTTCCCAAACAGAGAAGTTTCAGATACTTGCAGTCAAACCAGACAGTCTCCAGACACACAGAATAAATCAGCAAGAAAAAAAAAAACAACAAAAACAAAACAAGAATTCTGCCCTTACTTCAAACTTTCCCACTCACATGGGCAAATAGTTCACTGAAGTATGAATTGCCCTGAGAGAAAACCAGAAAAGGCTAAAGTCACTTCTAAAGGAAGCTCAAAGGTCTGTGTTTGGTAGCTGATTCAGGCCCTCAGTTCAGTAGAAAAAGCTCTGCAGTGGCCTATGAGCTTGGATTTCTCTTTAGACATCCCATGACATGTCCTGTAAAAACCATTATGGATAATTTACTCATCGTGTGCTCCTTGCAGAAAATGGGAAAGATTACAACTGGTCACAGACTTCAGGAGGAGGACAGTGAGATGACACAAGAAGATAAAACAAGTTTATTTTCCTCAAGGACATGGAGACCTTTACAAGCCATTAAAGCACATTCCAAGAGCTGGGCTCCCTTCTCTGTTTCCTTCTGAAATATCAAAAGAAAAAAACAAATCCTGCTACTCCACTCTTCTGGACTGTCAAAGTTCCACAACAGTAGAAACAGGCTCAAAAAGTTTGTATTTGAAAAAATATGGTCATGCAGACAATCTAACTTAATTCTTCTCCTGACTCGGGCATGAACCCTTTCTAGGCAGTACCTGGAAGAGCTGTATTATCAGAAAACCCTTTGTTAGAAGCAGGATATTTAACAGTAATATCACTACTGGTGGTAATGGTGATGCTGTAACTTACAGGTATTTGTTGTCATACCCTGCAAATGCCATCACTCAAAAAGTGCCATCTTAGGACACATGGCTGCCCAGAAGCTGCCCAGCTATGTGGCAGGGTTTGGGAAGGGCCAGACACCATCTTGCCTATCTCTGGGTATGGTTTTCATCACGTTGACTTGTACACTCACCGCACACTTCATTCATTGCACATTTCCCGCAGTCTTTGGGATGGCAAATATCCAAGACACACTAAGCAATTTTAAGCATGGAATTCAAGACAATTTACTTAAAAGCTGAAATATGACTCAACTTTCTGGCCGGAAGGGGTTTTGCCAATAGAACTCCCTCTTGTTCGGTTAGGAGGTATCAGAATCCAGCACCCGAGTTTCTCACACGCCGTTTCACTCCCGCAAAGACTGAGATATGATACATCTTTCTTTGCTCATACTGTTGAAAGTTCTTTCAAAGAAAAGCAACGTGACCGGTAAGACTCCATGGATATAAATAATGAAACGCCGAGCCTGAAACTCTGCGTACGGACTATTTGCTTAGATGACAAAAAGCAATAATAGGTTTTAGACGTAACAGTATCACGTTGAAAGGCTGAGAATCAACCACCTCCTTTCTGTGCAGCATTAGTGACACCTGACATCTGGAACATCAAGTTCCTGTTTTACTCCTAACCTATATGAAGGACAAAATGGAGAGATGAGAGAAGCGCCACTGAGATAACAAAAGAGCTTGGAAATTAAAGACTGACTCACATCCACTGAGCAAACATCTGAGCTGCTGAAAATGTCACTGCCTCCAGCTACTTGGTACTGCCCCTCTGCAGCCCTGGGAGTGGGAGGAAGGAAGCGGGTTCACCCCAGCCACCCTGGCTCGGGGGGGCCAAGGAGGTGCCAGCGTGCCCCTGAAACCAGCAGCAACCCCGTCAGGCCGTGGGGAATGAGGTTACCAAAAGCCCTCCCAGCTGCAGCAGCTGTTGGCTCGGTGACTACAAGCGGTCACCTTCCACATCCAGGCTCCTCTCGCACAGAGCCCTCCCAGCACGTGGAGAGGGAACAGTTAAAATAAAGAAGGTAGTGGTGAGAAACAAGCCAGTGAGAGGAGACTCGACAAGGAAGCTTGGAGAAGGATGCGATGAGAAAGGAGTGATGTGCACAGACGCAGATGCTCAGCCCTCCTCGGCGCTGTGACCTTGCTTCGCAACGGGAAAACGCTCCTGCTCTGCCCCATCGCGCTCTGTGCTGCCCTTCCAGGCTGCAGGAAGGAAGGGAAGAGTCCCCGAATTAAGTCTCGACAGGCTACTCAGCTGATCAAAGGCAGGCAAATCAGAAATCATAAAATCCTAGTCTGATTCACCCTGTGATTCATTACTTCAGGCAAAACACTTAAAGATGAGCCATAAAGGAAAATGGTTTTAAGTACATTTCTGTTCTGAGCCCTTCCCAGTCACTTTAGCGAAGGCATTTGGCAGAGGAATATAGTCACATTTTTTCCTAATTATATTTCTCTGTGAAATCCTCTCAACAGTCTCGGTTTTGCTGAAGAGATCCCAGGACGCACCCCCACAAATAAACGAACTCTTGTGTTGCACAGGGGCTGTGCGGTGGGAGTGCTGCAGGATGGGCTACAGCAGGGCAGCAGACGACCAGAATGAATCCACAAGGGCTAAATAGCAGCTTTGAAACTCTTATTTAAAATAAATTTTGTACCACAGAAAGAAGAACTCTTTGCGTAGGTTCACATGTAACTCACTTTTCCTTTTTTCCTGTTTACGTGTAATTTCTTTACTTCACTTTCCTTGACTGTACAAGACTCAGAGTAGTATTTACCTGATAACCTCGCTCAAATATTATGAGTTAACTGGAAAAGGGCTGTAAAGCACTTTCAACATGGAAAAGCTGCTATTTTTCCCAAGAGTGGCTGCTCAGGCTTCTTGGATTAGATTAAGGTTACAGCAGTAAATACGTATCAGAAAGAAAACTTCATTCAGGCTTGAAATATTTACATATTCCCACAACATCTTGTTTTGCCTTTTTAACACAAACTTCTAAGGCAGCAGTAATCATCACGCTGGTTGCTCAGAAAAAAAATGAGAAATAACACAGGGGGAAAGGAGAGAGCAGGGGAGGAAGGAAAGTCCCATTTCTGCTCAGTCACCCCTCTGCCCCCGGTAAAGAACATCCCCCCCAAATTAGAAAATCTGGATCAGAGAGAGGAGAAGGAGGAGCCTGCAAGCACAGAGCGCCCTTCCTCCCCCTCCAGGCACTAAAACCCTTGTAAAAAGCAGGGTTTGGCCAGGAAGGAGGATCGATCCTCCATGTTCTCCCGCAGGCTGCAGAGAGGCGAGGGAGAGGCCCGGTGCCCGGGGCTCGCATGGCCCAGCAGGCCGGCCCCGCTGCTCCCTGCCACAAGCAGCGAGGCAGGGGATGCTGCTGCTGCTGCCGCAGCGTGCTCCGCTGAACCACGCTCTCTGTGCTGCCTCTTTGGACTAAAAACCTCCAAAAAGGCAAAGTCAAATAGCAGTCATTTGGTGCGACCCTTCTGTAGTCGGCGCCGTGCCACCAGGCTGCCGCAGAGGGCCTCTGCTCACCAGGAGCGTGGTGGTTCCCAGATCTCGGACAGGTTTCTGCTCGGTGGCCTCTGAGCAATTTGGGAGTGGGCTCCTAGCCTGGAAACGGCAGTTGTTGGTGCTATGCATCCTTCAGCAACAGATGGATTTTCCTTATAGAGGCTTTTTAAATGAAGTTCATGCTTTGGGGGTGAAGGAAGAAAAAGTTAGGTGGAATGGTGCTCTTGCTTTTTCTCCTTGTAGCACCTTTACTTCTGAGGTGGTCAGGCTCAGAATATATCCATGGTTCCTTCCAGAGCATGTTTGATCAATCAGAAAGGAGCTTTTTCTACTTTTTCTAATACTTTTACAGCAATGGTTGGCCACCCTTATTTTGCCTTTCAAGCAACAGGAAAACCCAAGGCCACCAAGAGGGGACGGACACAGCCCGGGATGCCCGCACCCGCTGGCGGAGGTGCCCAGCAGCAGCAGGGCTGTCGGCACGCGGCAGGATCCCCGCTGTGCCTTCCACGAAGCCAGCTGCCGCAAAGGGCTTTCGTTTCACTTCCTCCAGCGTCACATAAACAAAGCGCAGTTTTACACACTTCCCCATCGCCTCTTGCACGAGGGGGGTTGGGGGGGAGGGTGGTGGAAATTAGAGCCACAGGTTGCGTTGCAAAGTCGGGGAAACAATGGATCGATACCACTGCCCTACCAGCGAGCTGCAGGTCCATGAACACGAGTGTGTGTAGGTACTGTGAGCTATAGGTCCATGCATACACGTGTGCATGTACTGCGAGCTGTAGGTCCATGCACACACGTGTGTGTTCGTACTGCGAGCCGAACGTCCTTGCACACATGTGAGCACATGTATAAGTGTGCATCCAAACCTGACCCTTTTTTGTCCGCTCCTTGGGCTCGCCAGGAGCACGCAGCGTGGCTGTTCCCCATGCACACGCGTGCCCTGGGCCCTGCTGCATTTCCCTACAGCCACCCGAACCCCATGGGCCCCTTGGGTAGGGAAAGGCACTGGGGGGGCCCAGCAGGGCTCAGCCCGCAGCAGGCGCCCGCTGCGGCACACGTGGGGCCACCAAGGCGGGTGAAAACCCTCATTATTTCAAATTTCTATTATTTTTTAAAATCATGTTGGCGCTGCCAGCGAAAGCTCCTGGCTGCTAACTGCCATTTTACATTTTTTTTTCCTTTAACATTTTGGGGTCGAGGCAGCATCCCGGCACTCATCCCCCCCCTTCGTTTTCCTCCCCTATCTCCAAGCTCCCCCCTCCGTGTGTGTGTGTGTATGGAGGGGGGGGGGGGGGGAATGCCGCATGCCTCCCCCTCCCCAAAATGCAAACCTCCAAAAAGGCAAACCCCCAAATCCAAACCTCCAAATTCAACCCCCCAAATCCAAACCTCCAAACGCAAACCTCCAAATCCGAACCCCCCAAATGCAAACCTCCCCAAATGCAAACCTCTCCAAACCTCCCCAGATCCAAACCTCCCCTCCCCATTTCCCCCCAAGCCGGCCCCGCTCTCTCCGCGCATTTTTCGGGGGTCGGACCCGGCTACGATTTTTCTTTTGGCATTTTTTTTTTTTTTTTTTTGGGGTGGGGGCCGCTCGCGGCGCAGACAAAGCGCTGCCGGCGGGGGGCCGGGGCCCGGCTCCGCAGCACCGTGCGCGGCGCGGAGACAAAGGCGGCGCGGGGAGCGCGGCCCCGGCCCCCGATTGCATCAGACGCCGCCTTACCTTCCCCGGAGCCGCGGGGACCCCCCCGACGTGCGCTGGATCCCCCCCTCTGCCGGCGGCGGCACCCCCGGAGCGAGGATGCGCTAAAGAAATTCAATAAAATAACCTCAGCGGCGCAAGCGGGAGGACCCGGGGAAAGGGGGGGGGGGGGAGGTTGGAATTAAATCGCAGGGCAGAGGACGCAGAGGATGCCGCTCCTCCTCCTCCTCCTCCCGCCGCGGGTGTGTGCATGTGGAGGTGGGCGGGCGGGTGGCCGGGAGCGCGCCAGGCGCGCCGCCGACGCGGCATCGGGGCCGCGCAGGGGGACGGGGCCGCGCCGCCAGGTGCCGCGGAGCCCCCCCGGGACCCCCCGGGACCCCCCGCCCGGGACCCCTCCCGCCGCCGTCCCGCGGTGCGAACTCTTTTTAAATTATTTTTTATTTATTTTTTTAACGAAAACCCGGTGTTTGCTCGCTTTTTTGCAGCTCCGCGGCTGGCCCAAAGGAGAGCCCCTTCTAGCAAGGAGGCCGCATTTTTTTTTTTTTCTCAATTAATTCTATTTATTTATTTATTTATTTTATCTTACTTATTTATTTATTTTGGTGGAGTCTTCCCCGAAATGGCCACGGAAGGTTGGGCACCAGCACGTTGCCCGTTTCCTGTTTCGTCATGCAAGATGTATGGGCTGCAAGCGCTGCGATTCGCGTGCGGGGTCACGGCGTCTTCAGCTAGGGCGAGACACACGTTTTGTTCAGATGTACAGGAGGATTCGATGTGAGGACCATTTGCTGTAGCTTATTTCTAGAGTTACATCCATAAAGAACCACAGGAGCCTTCCAGCAAGGAAGGAGAACTTGGGAACAAGCCTGAAGCTAGATGCCACTAGGGCTGTTGGGGTGACACTGCAGTCCCTGCCCTCACCCCACGCAGCGCTGGCTCACACAGGACATCCCAAGGCAAGGAGCAGATACTGGCATGCACAGCTTTGGGGCCACTAGCCCGGCTGCCCATTGGGGAGCTCCCATGGCTGCTCCACCCACAGCATCACGGGCTGCACGCTCCGGGACATCCCCTCCCAGGGCCCCTAAATGTCAGGCCACAAAGGCAGATGTCATACATGAAGACCTGTGGTTTTCAAATCATCGGTTTTGCATGTTGGAGTTGGATTCCCTTTACGGTGCTTGTAGAGCATTTTAGTTTTTCCTCACTAGGGTCGTTCTTTGGGCATGAAGCAAACCACAAAGCAACCCCACTGCACCCTGTGAGGAAGAGAGCCACGCACCCTCCTGGCAGTGAAACAGGCAAGAGGAGGAGTGAGCTGCCCAGGGTTGGTGAGCCCAGGGCTGCTCTTTTGACACTTCTTCCCCTGAATGAATCACTCCCAGGCGGCCCCATAGAAATTTCATATCGACAAAGGACGTGGGGTTGCATCCACGACAGGGACTTGCCTCTGGATCCAGCCCTGTGGGCACAGCACCAGACCATGCACTTTACTTGACACTTTTAATATTTCATACTTCTCCACTCGCAGTCTCTTCCTGATTTTGACACTTTTGGCTCTGTTTGCCAAGATGTTTTGTGAAACTTTGATGTTTGTGACCAGCACCTTCTAGTTCTATCTTTTACAATTTCTTGTAAGGTTTTTTCAATAGGTTTTCATGCCATTCGCTCCTTATTGGCCTTATTCACTCATGGGCCTTTATCTTTTTGTGTATTAAATCTCCCTGGCTTCGGATGTACGAAAGGTTCAGGAATTTGCTTTTATATTTCAGGCCCATCGTTTTTCTTCCTGTTGTCTGCCTAGAGCTGGCAGTTCTCTCCTTGGATGCCTTTCAATGCACCTTTATCTCATCAAAATGGATCCTCTTCCCTTTCCTCTGCAACAGTTTTGAGCCTTTCTCTTTCTGTGAAAACGCCATTTCCATCCTTCTTTTGTTCAGACCTGCAGCCTCCAAATGTTCTGTAGATTACATTTCTGCTGCCTAAAATGCATCAGCAGCCGTGCTCATTTTCAGAACTGCTCTCCGTAGTACAATGTTCTTCCAGAGTTTGGAAATTTCCTGTCTGAGCTGTCCTTCAGAAATTTCTGCTTATTGACTAGCTCAAACTGCCTAATAGAAACTGCAGGTATGCAATGAAATGCTCTACCTATGGAATACAAGTGAACTTAAGTCAAAAAAAAAGCAAACAATCCTTTGGTTGACTAAATCATCACACGTCTGAGCACTGGGCAAGCTTCTCCACGCACAGTTTATGAATGTTGCTTGATTTGGGGTGCATTTTAAATGGGGACTTGGTTGGCTCCTTGGCTCTCTTATGGTTGAAAATTTCAATGATGACTGCAAGAGATTCTGGGCATGACTCTTGCACCTGACACAAAGCTGGTGATGGTGGGTCGTTGATTTGGGATGATTACCCATTCTGATATTGTACCCCTGGACAAATGCATGGCTAAAGCCCGGGGGAAAGCAGTTACTGTGCTGGAGGTGGCTGTGTGTGGGTAGGGGGAGTCATGGGGAGTGCTCACAGAGTTCTCTTTATTTTAGTGCATCCATCATTGGCACATTTGGACTTATGTTTTAGGGCATGTGTGAAAGAGGGGGGAATAAAAGAGAGATCAGAAACAGGAAAGGAGATGAAAGAGACAAATGAGAGATCTCGTGTTTTGCAGAAAAAGCTGCTTGCCAGAAAATAACCTTGAACACCTCTGAAGTCCTGACGGGCTTTCAAGAATGGCCAAGGGTGATGAAGAAGCACAGCATGTAGGCAATGGCTATTTCTGTGCCTCTGTGCTACATCTACGTCTTGTGCTAGTTGAAATAAAGGGCACATGGACTTCTGGGGCTTTTCTTTTTATTATTATTATTCTCCTTTTTTAATTTTTATTTTTATTAAGAACTCTATGTCCTGTTGCTGCAGAGTACCCATGAGCTTAGACCTGTGAAAAGCAGCATCTAAGCTCTACTGGGCTGTTCACAGGAGGGCTGATCCTCCTTTAGGAAGTAGTTTAACAGCAAGGCCCTCTTCCCATCAAGACTTCACAGAGACATTGTACTCAGAAAGTGTTGCAGATGTGCTGCAAGGAGGAACAAAGTGCTGATACCTACCTGAAGGCTGAGGGTGCTTCAAGCACTAGCACACCATGGGTATGCTCAGAGTCCACTGAGGAGGCTGAACTCTGCCAGAGTGGTACAGCAAATTATTGCACTGCCTCATGCAGTGTTCTTCTTGGAGGTAAACTTCTCAGCAATTACCTATGGTGCCAGGGTTTGCTCTCAGACAAAAATAAAGGTTTCTTGGAAATGTACCACCATGATGAAAGCCTGCTGGTGCTCACAGGGTCCCAGTGTGGGTTCCGTGATGGTCCTTGACAAGGATATTTTGTCTAACAGCTGAGCAAGGAAGAGCATCACTGACAATGATGCGTAATGGGGAGATTTGTACATGACTGGTCTTGCATGACACTCTGTAAAGAACTGCCCACACTTGTCGCAGAATTCATGAACAATGATAGCATCAGCTGTGCTTAAACGTGTTCAGCCGCCTCCAACTCTGCAAGTTGAGGCAGTCAGTTTTCTGAGGGCTGTAAAATGTTGCATGCATTTCTGTGACTCCATGATCATGCGATAGTACCATCTGTTGGCTTCCTGGCCAAGAAGTGGTGTTCAGCTGCAGTGACTAACCCTTGGCTTAGTGGGAGGAGCTCTCCTCTCTTACTCCTTTTTAGATTCAGGAATTCAAGCAAGGAACCAGGTAGCTGTGCTTTCTCTCCTTAACTTCTGAACATCTGCTCTAGCTCTTTTCTCTGATCTGAACAAATGTTTTACTAGGATAGAAAGGCTTCAAACTTCTTGCATGAGCCTAAGCAAATACCGGTGACTAAAGCAAAGGGATAGATGCCGATAGTGATAGTGAAAACTTCACTAAAACACACTTTAAGAGTATGACTATGTGTAATGAAATGCTCTTTTGTTTATGTTCATTTAAGGCGTTGCTTCTTACCATGAATTTATAGTGCTATAGACCAATTTATATGGTCTGACGAGACCATAAAACTTTGATCTTTCTGAATGAGTAGATTCAGACTTCGTTGTATCCATGGTGCTGTGTTGTGATACAATGCAAAGAAGAGATTATCTCTCCTTTCCCCCAGAAAAGGATAGTTTTGCCAAGCCATTTGTACAGAGTAATTTTAAAGGTTTTCTCAGCGTGTGGAGGGGAAGTATCTGTTAGGTCGGGGTGCCAGAATTGGTCCTGGCAACCTGCAACTCCCAGTCCCAGCATAAGGCGTAGCTGTGGAAGATGGGATGTCCCTAGAAACATGAAATGATTGGTGACTGTTGTGCATTAAATCATACTGAAGATAATTTCTTTAATCAGGGATTGGCCTCCTAGCGCACAGCCCAGCAATTGGATTCTCTGTTAAAAAAGATTTATAATAAGATACTTATATAAAAGAATGTGGAAGTTTAATTTAGAATTTGGATGCCAAATATTATATATCCAAATACCATTAATTAGAAGCACTCAAAGTTGCTGAGCATCTGTTGGTCCTTACATCTATGGGAGCTGAGGGAGCCCAGTGTCTCTAGCAATTGGCGTGCTTGTTTACCTGACAATGTGTGAAATTGGAAGCTAACCTGTAAGTGTCCAGGTTGCACATACTGACCATATTGTAATCCCACAGTAAGGTATCCTGGAGATGTTACGGGACCTTGAAACAACACAAAGTTGAAAAAAAAAAAAAGGAAGGGGGGAGAATTCTTAATTTTGACAATTCCTATCTAATAAGATGAAATCAGCCTTTCAGGATGGTGGCAAAATGAGGAACTAATTTTTAAATCAGCACAGTAACCAACAAACTAATACAGATTAGCTTTAGATACAAGAAACTCATATTTAAGAGTAGAGGGCTAGATTAAAGCGAAGTCCTTTAAAAAAAATCTTGATCACTAATATTTTTAAAATAATAAAACTAAGACAGCTATTGACATACCCAAGGGTATGTTGGGAAATATGGCAGAAATACAGCAGAAATACTAAGGTTATTTGAAAGCTGGGGCTGTTAACACATCTCTAGGACTGGACAGGTGACTCATGTGGTATCTGGTACCTGTGCCATTGCTCCTCTGACAATTACATTTTCTTTTGCAATTCTTTACAATGCAAACTTTTTTTTTTTTCCAGTGTGCTAAGCCTAAATGAATTGGAAGCAAAATTTAATCTGTAATTTACAAGGCTCTGGATATCATGTATGCCGGAGATTCCTTCCCTAGAGATGGTGACAGCACTTGAGGCCACAGCAGTCCGCGTGCACTCGGCGATTATTAAATGTGCAAGCTTTTAATAATGTGTTTGTGGAGGAGTCAAGTTCTGCGGGAAATGCATTGAACAGATCAAGTGAAGCTAGGTGGAAATTCTTGTTACAAATACACCAAAACTTCCTGATCTGCCTCAGATGGGGAAGTGTGCAGCATCACTGTGTGCTTCCCCTGTGCCTCCCCTGCTGCACGTAGCTGCCCACCCCTGCTGCACCCCCTGGCGTGCCACTGAGCTCAAGCTGCAGTGAGGAGAAGGGAAAACGGCGTGCAAAAATGCTGAAGTGTGCAGGCCTCTGCTCGGAGGCACAGCTAAAAACTTTCTGAGGTACCTGTGGGGTATCCTCCTGCATTCTCTGTTTTTAGGCTTCGTGTAGCAGCTGTCATTACAGCAACGAAGTGATTAGATCTGCTCTGTTGCCTAATTACAGGACTAGAAATGGCATGCATTCCTGCAATCTCGTTAAGTACTCCCTATCTGAACCGTCTGATTTCAAGGATAGTCTTTGGGAACTTATCTTTAAAGCAAATCATTTTTTTTTTAAAGTGCACTTGATTAAAGTGAGGAGTCTATCATATTGTAGAATTATTGATTGTGAGAAGCACTTTGAACTTACACACTGTTTTTCATCTCAGAATCTCCTAATATTTTGCTACAAGTGGCAAGTATTAGTAGTCCCGCTGCAGACTGAACGCTTGGAGGAAAACTGAGAGAATACTGAGAGATTTACTCAGGATTCCCTGTCAAGTTGTGGAGCAAGACTTGCGCCACAGCTTGCATGGCTAGCTGTCCTTCCCTTTAATGTGCTTGAGAGGATTGTAGCAGCAAAAGGGCTTTTGTTGGGTTTCTTTTGGATGGAAACCAGGAGTCTTCCATGCCAGACCCAGTGCTACAGATTTTGGGTACAAAACACAAATGCGCATTTTCCTGTTGGATACAACACTTGCAAGTTTTCTCTTTGAGAGTTGTTGCCCTCTCTTGCACATCAACTAGGAAGACTTACATGGTAATATTAATGATAGGAGCACAGTACTAAGAGAGAGAAGACATTTAAAAAGACTCCATACGTCTTTCTCAGCCATCAGTATGTCCCTCTGCAGTGGTAGGTCTGCCTTCGTGCCAGCTTCTGGCATCTTTGGAGGTGGAAAGCTGAACCTGCTCCCACCAATGCTTGTTTTATTGCCTCCCAGTGGCCATATATCTACCCACCTAAACCTGTGTTGCAGAGCTGTGGGCTTGCAGCCCTCTCCTATGCCAGGCCGGGCTGGGATGCTTGGAGTGACCAGAAGTTGGACATATAACCAAGTGAACAACCTGGTCCTCTTCTGGTAAACGGGGCTTAACAGAAGGTGCTGCTCACTTAGCAATGCATGCAGCTAACTGTGTACATGCTCACAGCAGACGAGATAATAATTATCAGTGGGACATACACAGACATCGGTAGAGGCCGTTCGCACCAGAAAAGGGATTCGGTAGTTTTGGTTCCCACTGCTTTATCTCATCTGCACATCCCTCCTATTTTTCCATCTGTTTCACATTACTTAGTCAGGAGGTGAAGAAAGCAAGTTACGTTTTGGCAGAGCTGGGTCAGAAGAAAAGTGCAGTAACATTTCTAAGACCCATGTAGAAGACTGTAGTTGGCTTAAAAAAAAATCTGGATATACGGGATAGCAGAAAAAGTTCTTACAGCATGAGTGTAACACGTGCTTTACCAGCAGGTCTGGTGCATAGAGCTCATGGTAACCAGAAGGCAGAAGATATGGTACAATATGTGGTATACATAAAATTAATATATATAACAATTTTATACCACAAATTTACAGATGGATTATACGCAATATGTATTATGCTAGCAGACATCTATTTTACCTCTTAAATATATAAAAAAAAAAAAAAAAGCAAATGGGTTTAGAACGTGTATTCAATGTATGAACTTGACCATGTTTTTATGAGGGGTTTCTTAGTCTCAGACGGCCACTAGGAAAGGCTGTGCTCCCAAAGCCTTGCTGTGGCTGCAAATCATAGCCTGGTCCTGCAAATTCTGTGTGCTCATGTACTGAGGCCGTATTGTAAATATTGTTATGGACTGGGCTACACTAAGCTGCTCGATCCAATATGTTTTCGCTATTAACATAGTCCCTAATGCAGTAGTAAAAGGAAGGAATAAATGTATTTTGTAAATGTGTTTTAAATTACATTACTCTGAACAAAGCATAACGCATTTGGGGAAGCTGGAAGGGATCATGCGTTTCCCCCTGCTCCATGCAACTGTTGATTGGGCACCAGGGAGCCAGAAAACTGAACAGCAACAACAAAAAAATCCAGCTGCCAACAGCAAAGGGGAGTAACAATCTTTTCACGTGAATTTTCAACAAGATCTTAAGGTTTTAAGAAATCAAAATCAGGACCTTAAAAGAGTGACCGGGCTTTTGGGCATGCCCACTGCCTGCAGTGAGAAAAAGCTAAACAAACACAGCAGCATGTGCTACGGGGAACTGAGGAACTAAAAATATGGCACATCAGAGCTCACTTCACGTTCACAGCTTTGTTTGAAAATGTGCTGGGTTTAACCACAGGGCGAGCCATATCAAACTGATGGGAACCTCACCCTTCTCCTGGTAAATATTCAGCGAGCAGAGAGGCAGCGTCCACAAACTATCAAAAGAAAGCTCTCAAAGCTTAGAGCATTATGCAGTTATTACAATCTGAGCATTTTTTAAGCAGAGCAAACATTTGCTTTCCATTTATTTCAGGGCTGGCTGTTGCTGGCAATGCAGACCCAAGGATCTCCCTCGCTCCATGTTTGCTTTTCGTTTTTCATGCAGGAGGAGGGTTCAGTGCCTGCATCTAATGTTACATGCACAAAGCTGTTTGCTTTTCTCTGACGTCCAGGTAATTTTAAATGGCAGCTGATGCTTTACATTTAATTTCTCAGGTAAGTTAAACAAACACGTGCCACTCATGGCCAACACCGCTGCTTATGGCTCATTAAGCCATGTTTCTGAACCAGGGAATCGATTGCTGGAGCGTGCTGCCACGCCAGGGCTGTGAGCTGTGCAATGCGGAGAGGCAGCACAACCAAAGACCTCTGTGTTCAGGCCTTCTGCAGGCAGCAATGCTGTATTCTAGAAGTAGATTTATTTATTTATTTATTTGTGTCTTTGTCATTTTAATCTCATGTTTGGAAATTTCTGAATTTCTGAATTAAAATTCATGGTTTTGACCCCCTGCCAACACTTAGTTTCTCCTCACACACCTTTTTTCTTCCCTTTTTCCCCTTCTTTTATTAAGGGCCGGGGTCTGCCAAGGATAACATCGTATCATGGGAAGGGTGAAGTGCCATCATTCTTAGGGCAAAAGTGTTTGCTTTCCCCTATGCCAGTGACACGAGAGTATTTAATACCTTGCCTGTTGCAGATGTCATTATGCTAATGCCTGAATTATTTACATCCTTGTCACGCTGCTGTTGTAAAACTTGCCCTCTGGTTTCTTGTCCTGTGGCATATTTTGTGCTAACACATTACACTGCGTGGCAAAAACACAGGGGACAGCGCGTGCAGATAGCGTGCAAGCCAAGGTGTGCAGGCTGAGATAAGCATCATTACGAGTTTGATGAATATCACCAACCAGGTGATATTCAAACTTTTGAGCTCCCAAGGGCTCCTGCAAACTCTTTTTTTTTTTTCTTTTTTTTTTTTTCTAATTAGACCTTTTAATCTAATAAAGGATATCATCTCTACCTATAAATTTTGCCTCATGTCCCTTATGCTTTTTTTGGCTACAATAGTGCAACCTCTCTTGACACACTTTAAATGCACATCAAATACAACTTACTTTGCTATGCGATAACATAATCTATTTTTTCACTTTACAGCATGTGAAGGAGAAAATATACTCTTGTGGCAAAGTTATTTGAGGAAAGGAGCAAAATTAAATCACAATTCTTGCAGGGCAGTCCAGGTTCTGGGAATGTACGTCCTGCTTCTCTGCTGGTTTTTTCACAGTCCTGCTTAAAATGTGCAAAAAGATTTCAGTGTGGGTTCTTTGACACCAACACCGAAAGTTCTTTAGTTGAGTTCTGTTTTCCACACAAGTTTTGGTATGCATTTCGTTTGGCATACATGGGTTTGTCCCTTTTCCCTTTCACTATTCTGGGAGATAGGTGCACACCTTTTAGAAAGCAGGAAGTGCTTTATCTTTATAGAAATGTGTTGTGACAAATAATACCTGTATTGATCTAGGGTGGTGTTGGTCATGACTTTGCTTTCCCGCCAGAGACTTTTTTCAGAACCTGGAGTTAACAAAAACAGCAGCTGAGGTCCTGATAATCCCAAACTAAATCTAAATCATGCTTGTAAATCTAAGTATAAAGTGAAGAGCAGGATGTGAGCAGGGTTCGCATATGTCAGCTTCATTTGCAAAATCAAATTCTGACAGGAAATGGAAAACAAGAAAATCATCCTCAAGAGGATTGTAGTAACTCTGAAATTTTGATTTTTTATCTTTATTTTTTTTTCATTTGATCTTCTTTAAGGATTAATACAGTGCGTCAGGATGGTGCTTCCCACACAGGAAACTTAGCAGACACAAAATAATGTTAAAAAACCTTATATCACAGCAGAACAAAAAATGCTGGCAACAAGAGGGAGAATGAAAGTGGATTCAAAGCGAGTGGTTGCTTTTTCCATAATCATTCTGCTTAATAACATCAGACAAGCGTTGTCCTAATTCTCTACGAGACTAGGCTGCGATCAGCCCATGGGAAGGAGACACAAATGCAGCTCTGTGCTGCATCACCTCCAGTGGATGCTCTTGGTTTCATTGCCCTGCATGCTGAGCTGGCGGAAGTGCTGCCCTGGCTGCTTCCCCAGGCAGTGTGGAAACCCCCAAATCTGACTGAGAGCCCCACAGGCAACCCCACAGCTTCAGCACAGGCACGTTGATGGGGTCCCTATGTCCATCCACGAGTGACCGCCCGTACCTGTCTTCAGGTGCCTTCAGGTCTGTTATCTGAGCATCAAACCATTTGTTCATCAAACCTATATCTGTGGTACCTATATCTGTAAACCTATATCTATCAAACCATATCTGTGCAGCAAACCATTTACTGCCACGGGGCAGCTCTGAGAAGTTCCTTGGTTGGGTAATGTGTCTGAATGTCTCTAAGAGATCACAAAACTGAAAAAAAAAAAAAAAGGTGAGTTCCAAGACCAAATACCTGGTAAATGTGTCCCAGAAACACCGCAAGTTTTTCCACAGCAGGCCTTATTGGCCCTGTGGAAGCTGTGCCCCGTGTGCCAGGCACAATGCTGTAAGGCACACACAGGCATTCTGGTCTTGAATTGGAAAATATCACAAGAATAGTTTTGGTAATGATCCAGACACAATTTCTAATAGGATTAGGAATAAGCAGTAGGCCTGGGAGTGGGGTAACTCTTCCTGTGCCGCAGGGCTTCTCCCCCTGCAAGCACCTGGGTCACTGTCTCATTGCGGTGCAGAATTTGAGTTCTGTTTTCTTGCTTTTGGCTTTTGAATTAATTCCATGTACTTGAGTACAGAAATAACTTATTTTAAGCTCAGGTCCTGGCAGCCACCTGGGCTGGGGCACTGCTCCCCACACCATCCTCGGAGGCTCAGTCGTCGTGCGTGGTGTACAGATACTCATGTTCCTGCAAAAAGGCAGCCCTCCAACTGTCGTGGCTCTACATTCACACTTGGAGATCATTTTAATTAATGCTCCAGCCACCCTTCTACCTAGAAAGGTCAATTAAAGAGGAGTGAATGCCTTCATGGGCTGCTGGAGGGGATTTGTGTCTCTGCCTCTGTTGTTGCCTCAGCTAACCCTTGTTAGCTTCACGTTAGGCTTAAAAAGAGTGAGCTGGGGTTGAGGTGTGACTGCTAGAACTGTTGTTGCATGAGATTGCTAATGCTGATACTAAAATGTCTCCAGAGCAAAAGATTTATCCATTTCTGTCTCTTCTACATAAGTGAACAGCTTTACAAGAAGTATCATAACCCAAATTAATCATTCAAAATCTAAATATTGTTCAATTACTGTTGCTATACTCTTAAAAAACAAACAAACAAACAAACAAAAACATTTCACCAGTCCTCTGCTTTTGTAAAGCCAGCTATAAGAAAAAAGGAAAGAAAAACTACACAAAACCCAAAAACCACCCTCTCACACCATTAAAATACTTCTTCCCCTTGTTAGTTTCTTCAGTAGACAAAGCTATTCTTCCTCGAGACGCAGTGATGGCTCAGACCATCCATTTTGTTCCACAAAAGCTGTTTTTCAGTCCCCAAGAACAAAAATATTTCCTATGAGTCAAGCAAATTCCTCCCTTCAGATGTGAATACCTCTCATCAATCTCTTGGCTGGAAGGAAGTATTCGCCTGTGTCCCTTCCTGTCTGCATCCTGGAAAATCGCATCAAATCTACCATTTCCCACTAGTTTATTTTCAGAAGGTGAAGTTACTGACTCAAGGTTGGAGCCTTGTTTGTGATGTTGAAATTCTTACATGGTCCTGGTGATTCAGAGTTTTTTAATCGACTGCATGGAAGAGTGCAGGGCAGTCTTGGCATGGTTTGGTTTTGAGTATGTCCTTTGGGGCCAGGGGTCAGGCTGAGCATTTTCCTGCAAAGCAAGTCAGTTTTACCTCTTACATCTGTAGCATCAAAGCTCATCACTGCAAAAACTTTCCAGGATGGCAGAGAAGGGTTTTCTGGGGAGCGACACGCACCTGGCTGCATGTTCAATGTACATCTGGAGGAAGGAGGAGGAACCATGTGCACGTGAGATCTGGCCCTCCATGCTCTTCAGACAGGCTGTCTCCTTCATTTCACCAAACACTTAGATGCCAGTATTTGCTCCGTCAGCAGGAAAGAGCTCTGGCTTATGGTGATTTATTTTATTGCTTATGTTAATGTGCCGGTGGGATAGAAGATAGTCCTGTGGGCACTAAGGAACGGGAGTTAAGTAATGACTCAGGCTTCTCTTGGAGGCTGTCAGCATCTACCATTTTCTCCTGCCCTTTTTTTCACATGATTTCAAAATAATTTTAAATGATTTTTTAAATGAAAATTTATTAATTAAGCGGCTTTGCGGGCTGGGCTGGCTGGTGTTGAGTGCTTCCCACATTCTGTTATACGTACCTCCTTCAGGACTACTTCCACATTGCCCCTGCTCCCTCTAAGAGAAGACAGAGAGGCCAACAAATCTCGGTGGGATCACCTTGGGATATGGCTGCTGGTGGTGGCAGCTCCCACCTAGGGGCACAGCTCTGGTGTGGGGGGCCTGAGGCTGGGACCACCCTGTCCCATCGCCTGGCTGCTCCCCCTTTGACGGCAAACATCCCCATTTTTCTCTCGGACACCTCTCTTGTTGGTTGTCACACTGGCTGACACTGCAATATTTATCACTGAGTCATGCAAAAATTCCCCCTCTTGTGTAGTTTTATAAAATCCCATTGTAAAGCTATCATCTGGCAATGTTTGCTAGGCTGGGTGAAAAGGGCATATTTACTTCCTCTTGGAAATGAATTCTTTGCAGCCTCTGGGATCTTTACACGGGAAACTACGTAGCAAATGGAAAGTAAAGGCTTTTCTTTTTGGAAAAAGAAGTCCGGAGAAGTCTGCAAAACCTCATATGAGTATGAAAACTGAAAGTTTTTGGATGGCTGTGGTGGAGGGGAGAAGTGAAAGCCACAGCGTATTAGCCTGAAGAGAAAAAGAAATGAAACCAGGAATGATCTTGCAGAAGGGCGCCTCTAGCTTTATCTGTGTGCTGTTTGGCCGTGGGCAATAACTCATGGCCCACGGATGGGGACAGCACCCGTGTCATGGGCAAGGGAAAGGTCTGGTGGCACACGGCAATGCTGCTTAGTCAGGGAACAGCAGAATGGACAGAAAAAAAAATCACCCATAAAAGCATTTCAGATTCTGTATATTTCCTCTGTATTTATAAAAATTGGAAGGTGAATTAGTTACCAAAGGAGTTGTCGATGCCTTTTGCTAAAAGGGACAGTTTTCAGAAGGGTTTTACCCTACTTCAGACTTTCTGGATGACAAAGAGGGGAAGTGATTCTTTCCCACACTTAGCCATACACAAGTGAGAAAGAAAATACTCCAGAGGTTTAGCTCTGGTCAAGCCGCTGCTGGAAAATGCAGAAGAGAAGAAGACCGCTGCTGCCTGCCAAGCTGAAATTTGCAGGGGAGGATGGATGGATGTGCTAGCAGTTAGCCACACTCAGACATAATAACCGTCATAAGACTTCTCCACTGGGACCCGGAGATAAGCAGCATGTTGATCCAAGATAGGGATTGTTTAAATGGGTTGAGAAATTTAACCACAAGATGGAAACCAGCTCTGTTAAGTGCAGGAATAGGGAAGTGCTGTGTTTGACCTGCCATAATGGCTGGAAATCTGTGGCAGCGAGGAATAACATTTGTTTTATGTTAAACGACAGACTTGGTTTGGAAACACAGTTCATATGCTGGTGTCATCCAGCTGGTGACACGGACTGGGCTTTCCTTGCTCGTTCAGAAGAGCTTACTGCAGAATTTGGGGCTGGCTTCTGGGAAAAGGAGAGGCTGCTGCCTTTCTGCCTTATAGTGGATTTGGGGTTGAAATTGGCTGTTAAAGGTCTGATGGAGCCATGGAGGTGCAGTATGGTGTACACGAAATGAATGCTCTTGCAGAAGAACCAGAGGTGGAAGGCCAGCTAGCAGAGTGAGCACAGGCTTCAAAACATGCAATGTGCATTCAAATTGTGCTTCAAAAACATGCAATGTTGCATTTTGCCCATGCAATGGGCAAATCACGGACCTTTCTGGGATGGAGAAAAATAGTGTAGGTGTGAGTTTTTGTCTGGTTTGCTACAAGAGGGACTCGTGGGCTTCTCTTTCCCATTTGACCTCTTGTTGGCTTTCCAGGTGGGTCCAAGTGGATGAGAAGCCCAATGACTCCAAAGCATTTGGGGATACACACTGCACATCACTTTGCTCTGCTCCCCTTTGTTTGGCTGCAGTCTGAGCTCTTTGCAGAGGATGTGAAGAAAATGTAAGGGTCACCAAGAGGAGAGTTACAGAACCTACACTTCCTTTCCGAGACCCATAATGAATGATTATGGTATTGTTGGTACCTATCCAACATATATTATCTATCAATTTATGTTTTGCAACTGGAAAACCTTTAAAAAAATTAATATATGTAAAATAAAAAATATCACTTATAATTTAAATAACATTGTCGAGCTCAGTTGATGATGCCACCTAGTACAGAGATTACCTGACAGTTCTCTTACTGGAACGTATTTCTGTTCTTTGAAGTTTTATCTAGTTTCAGATATTCGTCCTGGCACTTTCTAGTACAAGAGACTGGGACAATGGACAGGACTTCTCGCCATGCCTAGGAAAGGTGGAAGCTGGGCTGTGGCAGGTGGTCGGGCAGGCAGTGGATGATGAGAGGAGGCAGCTCATGGAAGAACTGGGGGTGGTGGGACCAGGGAGCAGGCTGGGACTGGGCAAAGAGCGAGAGCGACGGAGCTGACACGAGCCGCCTTATGGCAGCCCAAACCAGGTGTGTGAGGACAGAAGCAAGAATGGGATGGGGAAGGGAATGGACTTGAGAGGAGGTGGGGTTTAGGCTGTCACATCTGAGGAACTGAAACCGTGATGTGAGGCTGGGGAAACAGGCACTGGACACTTCTGCACTGGAGGTGTGAGGGCATGTCCAAACGCCTGGGAGGACAGGACTGGGGGTCCCTCATGGCATCTGGGCTCCTTCCAGCACCAAAACCTGGACATACACCGCCTCTCTGCTTGTTTTCTCTAGAAGAGAAGCCCAGGCATGCTTATTAGAAGGGAGCAAGGCTGCTCTGCAACAGGAACACAAGCTAAGTAATGGGGGCCTTTGGGCACCATCTGACAGGATCTAGGCACTGCACGAACATTTGGAGGCGAGGAGAGTAGGCACGGCCTCAGGACAGAGCTGCTGGGCAAGGATGGAGGGGAAGGAAGACCAAAAGGAGAGGGGAGCCAGGAGAATGTGAAGGTGCTGCCTCTCACCTGCAGAGGACTCCAGAAATCCCCAAGTCTGAGCATTGTGAATAAAACCTCCCTAAGTGACAGCTTATCTCTGTAGAGGCCTCGTGATGGGTAAAGGGGTTTGGAGAACACGATTTTACATACACTGTTACACCGTGCAAGGTCTTTTTTTTTTTTTTTTTTAATTACACTCTCTCATTTATCATACAGGGTGAGCCCATATCTATGAGTATATCAACAATAACTTACTTCTGCGGCTCCTCCACTCCCCCAGTTCCCCTATTATCTAAGTTGATGGAGATGCCTGACTGCAGAAGGGTGGGTTAATTGTTCAAAGTTGAGTGGTATTATAAGGAGATGGTTCCTAGACTGCTATGAAGCCTGTGTGGTGGTAGGCAAGTTAGGAGAATTGACATTTCCAGACATGGCTACTGCTTGCAGGTGGCTAACATGGTGCTTAGGGCTCTTGTTTCAAGGATGATGATCACTCCAAACCTCTGTCTTACATCCATTAGGGTTATGGCTTCAGATGCATATAAATAAATGCTGAAATAAGTGAGTGCAGGACATTAAACTGTGCCCTCAAATGCATGTCTGCTTCACAGTGCTGTCCCCACGTGTGGACTGAACAGTAACACCTTCTTACAGGCCTGCAACATTGAGAAAATGAATAATCATTCACATTTCACAGAGATGTCATTAAAATGAGAACTGGGAAGAAATGAGCATGTCCATCACTCACCAGAATGGGCTTTGGTCATTGAGAAACACGTAAATGCTGTGAACGTACTGGATGTGATAGAAAATAATGAACAGTTAGCTACTCTGTGGGGGTTCCAGCAAACAAACAAACAAACACAAACAACTATATGACCCTGTAATTAAAGCAACCTTAATTGAGTAATTCCCTAATTTCAGGGTGCCTAACCGTATGTCTTTAGTAGTCATTTCATATAGAATTTTGTAGCAAATACAACAGTTATACCTTCATTATTCTTCTTTCAAATCTCATTCTTAATACTTAGGAAAGATGAAGATTCATACAAATTGATACAAATTTCTGGACAATGAAAAAATTGGTATGTTACATATGTATCTTAGCCATAAGATATAATTCAAAACACACAGAAGCCCCCCTTTTGATTTTTTTTTTTTTTTTTTTTTTTTTTACAGAATTTCAGTCACTCTCCTAGAGATTAATCTGCAGGAAAATGGAACGAGATTTTGGCAAGGCTCATTTATTATGCTTATACAAGATGTAATAGAACAAATCTTGTCTGCGGGTATTTGTGCCTGTGCTGCAAAGACTGACATAACAGAGCTTTCTTGCTGAATTTCATCTCTCATTTTCTCTGATGTTCAGACTTATTCTGGTTACTTTGGCAGTTTTATAAGTTGTAGACTTCATTGGATGTAATTCCCCCTGCTTCCTTCCTAAAAAGTGCTCGTAAATCTATTAAACATGCATGAAATTATAGGTGCACTTTAATACCAGCTTTACAGAAAAACCTCCCCATGCCTCCACCCCTCAAGAACCACCACAACACTGTTTAAGATTATCTGTTTATTTATTTAATTCAGTTAAAACAAACATACAATGTTTCATTGAAACTGTGTTGCGCTCTTTGCCAACAAGTGCCCTTAGACTGTTGGCCTCTAACAATACAGTGGATATTCACATATGTACACGGATGTACCGTAGGATGCCTGAAGCCGATGGCCTAACAGCTGTTAGATCGTAAAAGTTGTTAAATTGCTGCATTCAGGAGATTGTAACATCCATGGTAGATTTTACAGGAAAAGCATACACAAACCTGAACTACGCTTTTTATGGACCCAAGTGACGCCTGTGTTTACTGCAACATATACATTTGTAATAAATACAACCGTAGTGTTTCCTACACACCTCAGGTGTTAACATGTTACCTCCATTTTTGTAGGTATTCCATGTTGTAAAAGGACCTTTCTTTTGACAGTTGTTACACAGATGTACAACATGAACAACTCATTGAAATGATGTAATATTTAGTAATGAGAGAGGAATATATACATAAATCCCGAATCCCAAACCTACATTATATACATTATACTTACAGTATATACACACATACAAGTTATGTACATAGACTATCATAAATATTGAAAAATAGGCTTAGGCTTAATGGATTAATGTTTTATAAATAATGTTACATTTATGACTGAAATATCATGGAAGACGGTAATGTCTAACTGAGGTGACAAAACAGTGGTTTAATACTGAAGCTGCTCTTTCAGGTGGTTTGTTATGTACGTGACTTTAAACAGACAAGTTTCAAGAAAACCATACATTCGAAATCAACCCAGCCAAGTGGAACTCAACTGTTGCAGGTAGAGAGCCAGTCAAAGGACACCACAATGCAAAATCTAGAAATTGCTACACTAGGAGAATTAAGTGACATGTATCATGCAACATTATGAGGTGTCACCACAAAATTTTTTCTCCTCTGTCTATGGAGTGACTTCTTATTTCCACCTCCTCTCCTATGGCTACTGAAAGAAAGGAGGTTATTTTTCACTTTTTTTTTTTCTTTTTAAATACTGGCAAGGGAAATGCTTCATCCCTTATGTGCTACAAATTGCTCAAAGGTAGACAACATTTTAAATCTCTTCCACCATTCTATATTTGTGGAGAGAAAGAAGAAAGCTGCCAAAGTACTGAGGTGCACGCTCAGCACTCCTATACAGTGATCAGGTATCATGGGATAGTTAGCCATGGATGTCAAGTACCTGAGGCAGAGAAGTACCTAAGGAGCTTTAGTCAGTGCTGACTCCAGGATTGTTAATTGTCAGTTGAGTACCACTGAACTAATGATACAAACAACACAAAAGGAATCTAACTTCTCGTTACAGTTTTACATTACAGACTTAGCGACCAGTACTTATAGCCATGCAGAAGTATCGATACAAAATACCTGCAGTTTTTTTCATAGATTTTAAATGGCTGGGCAGAGCTTGATGTTATCTGTCAAACAATGACCATGATTTAGATTTGTTCCTGATTGATTCTACAAGAGCAAAAAGTCTTGGGCACTGTCTAATCAATGGAATACAGGCCCCTACTTGTTCCCTCTGACATAAATACCGAGCAGAACACTAAGTTGGATTTCTAAAACATTAAGTTAAATGAAGACAGCTGACCACATTGCCATGATTATTTCATTAATAATCTCTATCTAGGCTTTTGTACCCAATATTGTTGTGTTTGAGAACCTCTTATAAGCCAAGTACGCTGTTACACAAGTGTTATTTCTCTTCAACCTGGGATAAGAATGAGAGATTAAACATGCACTAGAAACAAAACAGCTATCACAATCATACAGCACCTGTTTCATCAGCTAGCTAGCTAGGGCTCGTAAGAAACTTACCTATTTCTGAAGCAAACAAGGATGAGATGACTATCCAGTCTATGAGGTTATCTTTAGTACTACTATACAGTATAAATTGGAAGAGGAATCCCAGTTGTGTTTGTGAAGAGAGTTTGTACCAAGCATGAAACACTGGTGCAGTTATTTTGTGGATTCGACTCAGAAACAGAATAGTCAAGTAATTCAAAATCCAATAATGGATAAGTAATTTGAGAAATACTGTACAGTTTTGGAATATTATACAACTAGTAAACTACATTAGGACCTTTTTCTTTTCCTACTGAGTGTTTCAAGATTGGACAGAAAAAAAAAACAACAACAAACATTGCTACAACTGACAGTGGACCTTATTAATAAACAGAACTCCAGGAGGGAGTTTTATATCAATGGCATGATACGCTTCAGTGCCATTTAGTTTATATCTACAACAGAAAACAAACAAGAAACAATAAAAAAGCAAAAAACCCCAAACCCTGTCTTACCCAATTGCACTATTAAGTACCTCAAGAAGGGAAATGTCAACACCATCTTTTTGAGTTCTACATTAAGTATGTTTTCCTCAAACATACCTGTTCTAAAAGGTCATTATTTTTTAAAGCTTGAAAATTTGGGTTTCCACATCATTTTTGGAAATGAAGATAATTGTAGTTTAAGTATAGTGAAATGGGACTGTGAGGATTATTTTCACTATACTGCAAATCTATTGAATTTTATGGGAAGCATTTAAAATTGAAGGATTTTGACTTAAATTGGTTCATCTTCTGTTTTGGTCATTAGAAATATTTTTAAAATAAATTTTCTTCTAGTTATGCCTCTACAGAAAGGCAAACTAGATTTAATTTAGGACACTGATTAAATACTTTTATGAGTTCTTCTATGATATTCTCTCATGCTTTTTAGAAAAAAAAAAGTTTCTTAAAGTCAAAATAGTGCTTTTGAGGTCCATAAGAATTTTTGGTACAAAAAATAATAGTGTTTCTCTTTCTCTCTCTCATTGGTTATTTAAACACTCTGCTGTAAATTAAGAGTCACTTCTCACATCAAATGGTTCCATTAGGCACATTCAAGTAAAATAACAAAATATCCAAGTAACAATGACAAAAGCCAAACATGGCTTGATAAAAGTCTACAGAGAGTTCTGTCCATTCTCTGGAATGGAATAAAGTTGTCACTTCCTTCAGCCAGACACTCGTGATTTGATGTCAATATCCATTTCCATCATGCAGAATAGTTTCTTAAAGGCAGAGTTCAGGTATTCTACAATCTGAAGAACCATCAACAAAGAATCTGCATTTTAAAGGAAGCTGAATAGCTCATTTTCATTCTCAGTAGGTATCTGAGTGAACACTGGCATTTGAAGTGGAGTAGCGAGTATTAGACCAGGACAGTTAATGGCCATCAGACACATCACTATGGGTCCAATCTAGAATAATCAGCGTCATACACCCAGTCATCACAACTATACCACTTAGAAAGAATAACGCAGCCTGAAAAGAGAAAATACAAAGAAGCGTTATCAGTTTTTGCTAGTGTATCTATAAGTCATGCTCATATAAGGCACAAATGCTGCTGCTCATGGGGGAAGGATCAACTATCACAGTAAACAATAAGGAGATGGACATCTGTCTTGTAACTGGGTCTTTTTTCAAATAATACCTTTTTTTTTTCTCCAGTAGAGCAGACCTCACCCTCAACAGAGGGAAATTAATGTAGCTCTGCTGATAGCAGTCAGGCTGTGCCACTCTGCACTGACTTGACTGTTAAGCCAGTAAGTCTGAGATCAGTAAAAGCACCAACAACAGTCAGTCAGGAAGACCCAAATCATAGGTGGCAGTAAACTGTCATGAGGTAAATTAGATAAGTAAGTCTTGAAAGAAAATTTAAGGGAGAACCACAAGGCTTTTTTGGATAGCAACTGTTGAAAGCTGGTTCTCATCAGCAGCAGAATGAACTAAATTTAGCACTATCACTGAGATGAGATTAAAAGAAAAAAAAGCCACTGAAATGAAAAAAAAAAAGCCTTGTGATGGCTCTCTCCTCAGTTCTGAGTACCTATATAACTTCTACATGTTAATTAAAATGACATTCAATGTCAATTCATTGACTTCCTTTACTAGGATTTCAAAGTCATGAAGAAGGAAACTAAAGTTCTTGCTCTGCATTAGTAAAAGCAAGTGTAACCATTCTGTATTTGTCTATACATACCCCAATCTTTTGCACTGACTTCATTGGTTCCTTCTTCACTAGTTTGATATAGAAGGCAGAAGGCAGAATAAAGATCAGCATGGCAGCTGCAGATGCACCTGTGTTTACAAAGCACAAAAATAAAATTTTGTGAACAGGTAAATGTAAGTGAAGAGGTAAGTATAATTTAATTAGATTGTAACTGCATTTTCCAAGACTTAAGGAACTGCCTGAACTGATATGAAAATGCTTACCAATGAATCCAAAGATGTCTCGAATAGTAGGGACGAAGATAACAAGCACATTGGTAAATGCCAGAAGAACAATTGTAATAGAACAGTGACGCCACCAGCTGAACTCTTTCCCTGCCCATAGTAGCTGGGTAATGGAACTGCGGATCTTTTAATGAGAAGAAAAAATGTAATAAAAAAAGATAGGTTAGTTTTCATTGTCAAAGTCAGGGAGAATAATCTGGATTTAACTTTTGAGTATTTTAGCGTTTTCCTGAAAACTTCGGATTTTAATTAAAGTTAAAAGAACTGAAAGTAAAATCTATTCTAAGTTTGCTTTCAGTTACCTAGATTTTAACAACAGACAGTAATAGACTGAAAAAAATCGCAAGGAAACACCTCTTTTTTTAGTAACAAAAATCCTTTTTTTTCCTTTAAATATAAGGATGCTGCTCAACAATATACACTTAAGTGGCCAGAATTACTATTAAAAATGTACTTACAAAAACATACTGATTTCTGTAAGCTGATAACATAACATGACATCATAAGATGATAACAAGTTCTTTTAGAAAGTAGCAATCTGTACCACCACCAACAATTAGATCAGGAAAACAATATAGCTGTGTCTTTGTATCTACTGCTTTGTAAATGTTGGCTATTTAGTTATTTCATTTAACAGCATAGAGACATTTCAATAAACTTATCAGAATAAACTTTCTTTTTTTTTTTTTTTTCCCATGTTAGAGAAAAATTCTAGAAATTAATAAATTGAAGTTGCCCAATCAAATGACCGCAGCAGGACAGATGAAAAAACGGTAGTAAGACTAAAAGAATCACTTACTGGGAAAATAACTACAGGTACGGTAAGGGTTACAGCCATAAGTACAGCGAGACGCACAATAAGAAGAAGAACATCAGGACCCAGATAAGCAGAGTACGTATGAAGCAGTTCCGATTCAACATTTCCTAAAAAGAAAACAGAATTTTAATTAGAAGTAGTTAACACACTTCTCCAGTATGTCTCCAATTTTATGCAGGGATAACTTGGAGGCAATGAATCTGTTTTAATCCAATTTTAATCCTGTGCCTTAGGCGTAGTTCTACTACCGATCTACTTTTGGGTGCAGACTTACAGAAATATTAAAAAAATACAGCGTATTTGGAACCCAAAGTTAAAACTAACTTGCTCTACCTTAAAAATAATACTGTGGTTTTGCAGTGCATAAGTTATTTAAAAGAAAGCAGAGATGGCGATATTTACCATAAAATGTTAGGTATCCAAAGAGAGCAGCCAATAAATACATGAGGAACATGGCAAAAAAAGATACGTAGGACACATTCATCATCCTTTTACGGCTTCGGCTGTAAGAAGGAGAAAAAGAAATACTGTTAGCAATGAGAGGATGACAGTTTACACTACTTTGTTTATGCAGTGAAATAATAGGCTCATATCTAGCATTTACCCTTTCAGTTCTTCATAGATGGGAAGAATTGCAGGATGGCAGACGAAAGAGAATGTTAGGATTGGGACAGCATAGACAGTCTGGAAAACATAAATATGTATTTTTTTTATTAAATAAGCAGACATTAGAAATACAGTTAAAAAAAATCCACAAATTTCCAGTTTTGACTTAGGTTCTCTCTTTCATTTTTTTTTTTCATAAAGACTAGCTATTCTTTGTAACTGAAACTTTGGCAAAAGTGAAACAGCCATTTTATGGTTGTTTTCTTAAACTCAGACCCTGAGATACCAAACACTCTCAAACCTCACTTAACTGAATAGATTTGTATTTAGAATTATTTCTGCAACTCATCATAGCCTGATCTTTATATTGGCTATTATACATACTTCTTTCCCACGTGTCAAGATTCATCACTGTAATTGAGTTTATTTGTCAGAGTCAAGGCTTGAATAAATTAGGTCCTTCTTCCCTTGTGTATATAGTTTCTTTCAGTGATTGTCAACACAGAATCTGATTTTCAGTCAGTTACCTGTGAGTTGAAGATGAAGTATTTCGGCTTGCAGGCATCATCACTTATGTTTTCATGTACCAAAGGTGTCGCCAGTGTTGCATTTATTAATGTCATGTTCACTGTGTCACTGCCCATAGGGCAAGGAATCTGAAACATCTTCCAAATTACCTAGAAATAAAGTAATGCATTTATTGTTACTTTGGCTAATGCAGTATGTGAAACTTTTCAGAAATTCTGTTTAATTCCACTTCAAAATGCAGTTGGAAGTCTACAAAATTATACTTACAACAATCAGGAAGAAGACCATACAAAGTAAGGAAAAACCACTGGTATAGCCCAAATATCCTGTAATCAAGAAAGATAAAAAACAAAGTCTAAGACACAATATTCATGCCATAATAAAATTAAGACAGTATTTTCTGAAAGTTATTTCCTTGGATTGTCGTTTTCCTTGCATTGAGTTAAAAAAAATAAATTATATATCAACTTTGCAATTAATCTCTTCTCTGGAAGTTCTCAAAGTGAGTTTGTGCTGGTGAACTTTATCTCTCTCTTTTTTTAAAGTAAAAAATGTGATTTTTCATTATTATATACTAAATATGACTGCAGGATTAATTCTAGTGGAATACCCCCACCAACAAGTTTGCCTTCCATTCTGTTTGTATTGATTCATTTAACTTGTAGGAATTAATAACTGGAAGTCTTGATGTGAATTGCTTTCTAAAGTTATTAAGGTTCCAGTACAGGATTATTTGAACAAATAGTGTGTTATCTAAGTTATACACATATATCACTGAATTACAGACATTTCACATAAGGCATCTGGTACAAATATTCTACCACTGCTTGGGAACTAGAATGAAAAAGGTGACTTCTGTCTACACTGGTAAGACCATTGAACTGCCCAGGGCTAGCATTCCTATTCTTTTGAGACTGTTACAGGATGGGTAGTAACACTACTATACTATTTCACAGCTGACCAAGATAGGTCAAACTTTGTGATTAAAATACAAAATACTGCTGATCCTTATTCTAAAGCTTTCCTATCTATTGTCCTTTTGTATTCCACAGACACATCTGTTGCCTTAGAGGCACTCATCTTGACCTTTTTGTTTTTAAAAAGCAGGTTGAGAGCAATTACCTAAAGACTGAGTAGTCAGATGAGACAAGCTTAGAGACACTGTCAATTCACACAGCACTCCAAGACTCAAACATCCCATTAGCCATTTCCTCAGTGTTTTCAATGCATTTTTAATTCAATTGTACTCTACTGCTTACCTAAATTTTTCAGTAACGACAGAGGAAGAATGAGGATGACAGACACCAGCAGCACTAAATAGTCGCCATTAAGATACCATTCTCTGTAGGAAAAAGAGTATTTGTAAGTAACTGAAGCATTGAAAAATTACGACATTTGCTGGTTAGTCTTCACTCTTATCTTTTCCTACAACATGTGGCTGCTATTTACATAAATGCACTATCTGATATCACAAGGGATTAGCATTCAACTTACTATACGGACCTAGAGCACTATAGTACCTCCCTATCTCACCCCAAACCTATGTTGTGCCTTTCCTTTAGTGTCCTTTTCCAAAATTAATATGCATCTGGAAGTCAGAAGACAAAAGTAAATGACTGACCAGAAGGAAAGTCAAGTGGGATAAACCATGAAGAACAGTAATTTGCTTAAATGTTGATTCCCAACTCTCCAGATGTATTAGAATATAGCAGGGCCCCAGCAAGGTAATAATTCACTTTAATGGCAATAAAATTCTGTTGGGTACCCTGCGGGAATTACAGAAAAACAGATGAGGGCTGGAGTTAAGGCAGTAGCTCAAGCCCACTGACTGGAAAATACCAAAAAAGCAGTGGGATTCTACTGGAAGCATGTTTAGTCCCTTCCAGTAGGGAAACTATGGAACGAAACTTGGAATTTTTTTCCTTTACATTGGTTTTGCCCTTTATTCCATAAAAAATCAAAAGCTATTTTTGATCAAACATTTTAGAGAGCTAGAAGGTGACCATCTTCCTTTGAAATATGGGAAAACAATCTCTGTAAATATAATGCAGTTTCACTGAACTAACAGGAAAACTGATCTTGAATAGTTTATCGTGGCAGAGCAATTGCTTCCTTTATATGATCCTACAGAAATATCCCATATTCTTTAAGAAATTCAAGTAACACTAAGCATTTATTTCCAAACATTAATACTTTAAATACTGTTAGATAATGTATACAGAATATATTTCAAAATTGTGTATTATTTAAACAAAATTTAATTACCCAATTGGAAATTTGTGCATTCAAACTCAACAGCTGCGTTATAAGTCTATTATAAGCCCATATGCTAGCTGAAATATGGAATAACTTTAACAGACTTGCTCTGGATATATGTAGCAAGTAAAAAAATGATTTGATTCTTTCCCCAGCTTTACCTGGGATAGCTGAATGTAAAAAATGTATTTTACAAAGTTCAGATGTGTAGGACATTAACGTGGTAAGCTCTTATTTCTCCTCTCTTATTTTAAATGTAACAGGTAAATTTGAAAGAAATCAGAGCAGACTCATGGCATTTGCAAGTCATAAGAATGTGCATACTGTTATAGTGTATGTACAACAAAGAGCATTGGGACTTTCAAACCAAGGACTTAACAGTTTTTCAGTACTGAGGACTGAAGAATGGGTCTGCACAGCTTCAAAATACAGCTGAGTATTTTAAAAATTGCAGAACAAACTGTAAAAATTGAGATAGTCTTTGTAATATTGTTGCAGAATTCCAGAACATTTTCTTCTACAGTAAGCATTATTTTGGGACATTTAAACAGGTAAGTGCTTACATTTTAGGCACCAGGCTGCCAGAGTGGAATCCATGCCAATGGTAGCCACCCAGCCTCTCCTAAGCAATGCATGGAGAGAGTCAGTTAAATGGGGTCCACAGTTGCTACAGCACTGAGAAAAAAATTTACTTTAAATCAGTGTACAGCTACCTAGTATCAGCCAACAAGAAAACACTGTAGATACAAATCTCTCAGACACTGCTGCCTCAGTTGCAGAGCAGCAATTTTATTTATGCAATGCAACTCACAGTGCTGAAACTTCCCTCTTGAATTACAATTGATTTTGAATTCTTCTCTGAAGACAGGTCAATTAAAAATATGTCTCCAAGCCCCCTTAATAAGTACTGCCGACTTCCTTAAGAAGTGGAACATAAGGACTTGGATTCAACCAAACGAGGGAAATGAACTGTCCCAGGAATGAACTTGTAAGATCTACACTATTAAGTAAGTCAGGTATTGTATTCTTCATCTGAATACGTTAAAAAAAAAACAAAAACAAAAAAACTAGCACTGTCATCATGATAATATCCATCAGCAAGCTGTATGAACACCAAATGGCTTGAACCCCTTGGGGAACACAGGCAGAAAAATGCCTACCTTCTGAACTCAGGCTTAGGTGTAAGTTGGAGTCTTGAGCTGCTCAGCCCTCTCAAGACTGGGACACTTCAGGACAAGGCACAGAAGTACAACTCTGAAGAGTGAGATTTATAGCACTTAACTCTATCCATCTAAGTTAGGCGTCTTGTTTTAGATAGCTGTTTTTACATACCCTCTCAATACAAAGTGATGTGATAAATCACTCATTGGAGATGCCCAAAACAGGTGTCTAAGTCAGGTGCACTAAACTGACCACTGCAAAGAACCTGCTCTCTTCAAAGATTATGCAAAGACCAGAGCAATGATGAGCTCAAAATCTAACTTTCAGACCAGTACAGTTAGGTAACATGAGCTCTCCCCAAGGCATCCTCATTAAGAGCCTAGCAGGAAAGCCACAATGGAGTTAAATTGTCTCCAGGACTAACTGGCATGATTCAGTTCATGTCATGAGTTCATGATTCTGGTCTTGGGCATATAAAAACTCTTTTAGTTCAGTGTTTAGTCCCCATACCTTTTTTGAAAGCTGCCCCTTTTGACATTTATTACATTACTTCACCTAACTTACACATTCAATCACTTCCCACAGCGTTAACATGAGAAAAACAGAACAATCACTGCAAACTAGTTGGAATATAATTTAAAAAACAACACATAATAGCATTTACCTTTCCTTATCAGGAGTATGTACTGCCATACATATGTTATGCATACATATGTTAACACTTACCTGATGTTCTTTAGAGAACAGCTTTCTGTAATAAGATGCAATACCTGTGTTTTTCTACCCTTTTCCAAGGACAGGCTGGATCTAAATGAAGTGGAGCACTCAGGGGAAGGGCAAACTTACTGTATCTGTCTGAGTAAGAAGCTATGCTATGGTGTACCGAACGTGGTCTTCATATAAAAATATATACAGTCTCCAGATTTGTTTCTCCTAATAGTTTCTCTGATGAGGAGTTCTAACACCTACCCTGTGTTCTCTTCGATGTTCATAAATGTCTTGATGACCAATGGTAACTCATATTTCACTATGAAGAGGTAGCTTGACATAGCTGTAGGTGAATAACATCATAGATCATTACAAATATAGAATATGTCACAAGATGCAAGAATCACATAACATGTTTCATAACCTCACTTGAACACAAGCAGTTAATGAACACATGTTGTGTGAAAAAAAGTCTCCACAATAAGTAGGGAACAATTATTATTCACGATATAGACATTTTAAGATCTTGTCCTCACCTCCAATGTTCTGCATTGTGATTGATCCAGAAGCAGCAAGTTTTCCAGCCATACCAAATGCCTTCATTCCCAATTGTTCATATAATAAAGATCCTAAAAGAAAGCAAAACAACCCATTGGTATGGCATTTCCCCAAAATACAGCATGAAACAAATACCATGCTTGCAAAACAGTACTTTGACATACCTCCTTCATTGGCAGTCTTCAAAAGGAGATGCACTGAATACAAAGAAACTATTGAGACAAATAGCAGAAGTATCCTGGGGGATGAAAAAAACATGCAACTTTGTAATAGCCATAAATGACTTATCATATCCTTATTAAATAAAGGCAGATCAAACAACAAAAGAAAAATCGTCTTAAAATATTATCTGGGAATTATCTGTAGATTCTAAGGCCAGCTAAAAGCATTTTGAAAACCCAATTAATGCCTTGTTTAAAAAGGATTTTATATGAAAATATATTTCAGAGGAACACATTTTAGAGTAATTCTAGTGTAGAATTAATCTATTCAGTATAAGGTAGCATAAGCAAGGACAAGTATCAGGTCATACAGTTGGATACATTTGATATAAATTATTTAACAAACTACCAATGGCAATGGTTTTGTATCATTATTGGAAACTGTATTTCTCCTGTCTTCCTTGTTCAACAAACAGTATGTCCTGAGTATATCATCAGCTAAAACTGCAGCTAAAGACTACCTTAGTCATGAACAAATCAGCCTTTCAGCTTAAACATGTAAACATTTTTTTTTTAATGTAAAGATTAAACTGCAAAAGGAAGGATGTACTGAAAATGAATAAATGAATGTATGTTGAGAGCTGTGCACTTGGTCTTTAAATGGAAATATGAGCTTACATTAAATACTTTATTGGCTCAAAAGTTATTTTTCCTGTGTGAATTGATAGTGGTTTGTCTTCTCCACAGATTTTACATATACTAGTAGAAACACAGCTTTGAAACACCTAAAATCCAGATCTCTGAAGTGAATCACAGCAAATGCACTTCCTGGAGTGGCACACTAGGGGAGACTTCTTTACAGCTGATGAACACTGTGGAAAACTACAATGTATTCAACACCCCGTGGCCTTTCTTACACCAATAGGAGCAAGCTACTTTATAGTAAACTTAAGAAGCAGCACATTTGCTAAAATACGTGAAGCTCCTTTTAGAGCTCTCAGTATAATCTGTCAATTTCCTTTTGTGTCATTTTTAGCATTGCTGGAATTAGTAAATATAGTATAAAGACATGGAAACAAGACCATTTAAGAAAAAAGCTTCACAGATCTGTTCAAGGGATCCAGGAAACTTGTGGTAGCATGCCAATTCTACACCAACGCATGCACACACAAATAAACCTCTGTGTTTCTGACAGGCACAGATCTAACCAGGATTTAATTTAGGCATCAATTAGAAACAGTACAGTGAGATGCATAAAAGGTTACATTTAATTACGTTTAATTAAAACAATACAGGTTCTGGATCCTTTAGTCCTAACCTTGAATAGCTGCTTAGAGTGTTGACAAGATCAGTCAGCAAACTCATCTAGAAGCTCACTCAGTTTCTGGCTTCAGGATCATATCACTCGTTTATTTAGTACAGCGCTGACAAGTGATTCCACGCAGTCTTCTAAGAATTTACTGTCATAATCAACTGCATCTGGATCTGAATCTGTAACCTAGTTATTAAAAGATGTCTGTAATGCCCTCATTGTCATCATAAGCCCTCAGTATCATTAGTGATTGACAATTCTGCTTTCCTGCATCAGAACTCTACCAACTACATCAGATCTTGAAGTGTAACAGGCTAGTTTATCTTTGAATCAGCACTACTGCAAATAGATTTCAATGTACTATCTGGAAATGAAAGGTAAATAAATGACTTCAGCACCAATTGTTAATTTGATAGCTTTAAGCATTCATTCTTCTTCAGAAAAAGAAGCCCCCCATCATGTGCAGATCTGTTTAGGTATCCAACTTTTTATTTCCTTCTCCCTTCATTTCTTTTTTTTTTTTTCTCCTCAGAGATGTTTTAACATGTATTATTCTGGTTATCTTATGCCTGCTACAAAGTATCTTCATAGGGCATGAAACTGACATGTGAACAGGTGAAGTATCTCCCTATTCTTAATTTATGGCAAATTGTTCTTTCTGCTTAGTATCATCTAAGCGAGTATTAGGATTCCCATTTGCACGCAGTCACTTAAATTGCATGTTGTGTGAGCCAAGCTGCCTTCAATATATGAAACATCTCCTTTCCCAGGACATTTTAGAAGCACTGTAGATAACTGTTTCCTCATGCAATTTCCAATTATGCTACTACAGTCTTTTCTTATACCTGAAAGGTTCTGCCAATACAGACATAGCAATAAAGACATGCTGATTATTCCACATGCAGGGAGACAGAGATTTTTATAGGTGTAGTTCAAATCAGTTCCCTGAATTGTGTAAAAGCACAGCAAGAAAAAGGATTTCTGCGTTACGTTACATACATTATTCCTTACAGGCATAACTATGTCAGTGGAGGAAAAGGACACCCCATCCCCGATCACTGGTACTGGGACACAATTTTTTAAGAGTAGAGAAGGCCAGATTTACAGAGGACAAAAATAATTATCTTCCTCCTAGTTTTTTCATTTAACTCCTTATAGCCAAATCCCATACTTTGTGTGCAATTATGACTTCCAGTAATGACCACAGGAATTTTTCTATTAGTTTTCCTTTGAATTAAGTACTTTTCAAGGGAAGTCTATCAGTTATTCATGAAGAATCTACAGCTAAGAAAGCAGCGGAAAAGTCCCTGTAAATCATTTTGTACATTAGACAACTTGGAATGTAGTTGTTCAGTTTTTACAAGTCCCTCCAAATGTATCACAACTGTTTCAATGAAAACAATCCGTAAATACTAAAATGCAATCCTGCACTTACGGCAATGACTAGGTTATTTTGTAAAGGTCAAATTTTTACTTCAAACATTTATTCATTATCAGTTACACATCAGAAAGTTGCTTTTTTTTTTTTTTAGATGAACCAAAAGATACTTACACAAAAAGAGCAATTCCAGTGTTAGCCATGGCATAAGAAAGACCAAGGATGCCACTACCCACAATAGCATTGCTCAGATTAAATACTGACATTCCAAAGGAAGTAGTACCCGGATGCTGAGAAAAGGGAGATAGGTCATAATTAATAGAAAGTCGTTACTCATTTCAGAATTAAAACAAACATCTATTTGGCAAGAAAGCATTTTTTCTGGTTTTGAAAGGTCATTACTAGGTACTTACATACTGAGTTTCGTATTTCTTCTTTCCAGCGTTGGAATCGAGCAAGAAATTCTGATTTTCCGGATCCATATCTGCGTAGTGGCTGTAGAAAACATCACACCGTCAGTGACCATCACGGACAAACTCGCGCAGCCGCTTCCCGAGTACCGTTTCCATTAGAAAGCGAGGAAATCGCGCCACCCGCCCGCAGGGGAGAGCCTCCCGAGGGCACGGCGCACCGCCCGCACACCTCTGCGGCGGCTGCGGCCCCGTTCCGTCCCCGCACGCCTCGCCCCGTGCCCGGCGGAGCCCCCTGACCTCTTCATAGCGGCCGGCTTGGTGGGGTAGGGATAGCTGAAGTCGTTGCTGTTGGAGCTGTAGCTGCTGCTGTCCTCGTCGGGCGAGATGTTGAACTTGCCCATCTCGGCGCTGCTCATGGCGCGGCGGGGCTGTGCGCGGCGGTGGCGGCCGCTCTTTTGTCCTTGGCGGCGGGGCGGCCGCGCCTGCGGGAGGGGAGGGGGGGGGGGGGGGGGAAGGAGGATGAGGGGGGGCGACGTCAGTGCCGCAGCGGGAGCCGCGGCCCGTCACGTGGGCGGCGCGCGCCGAGTGGAAAAGTACCAGCGCGCGGGGCGGGGGGCGCGCGGCGCGGCGCGGGGGCGCGCGCACAAAGGTGGCGGCGGCGCGGGCACGGCCCCGGCCCCGGCCCCTCGGATGGGGCTGGGGGAGCGCCAGCCTCACCCCCCCCCCCCCCCCCATCCAACCCCGTGTACCGGAGCGGGGACTGATGCAACACCGCCGGGAGATTGTCACAGTGCCCCCCCCCCCCCCGCCCTCCTCCCTTCTGTCTTCAGAGGGATAACGCCAGGCTGCGGGGCTCGCTTTATTTATTTATTTTATATTTTCCCGTCCCTCACCCTGCCCGCGATGCGGCACAAAGGCTGAGCCCTGCCACAGCCGCCGCCCCCCCCCATCCGGACCGCGCCTTACCTCTGCTGTCGGAGCCGGGGCGAGGTTTCCTCGGGGCAACCAGGCGCTCCTCGCACGGGCGAGCAAAAAAAAAAAAAAACCCAAATCCTTCGCTACCGAGAGCAGCGGCGGCGGGCCGAGCGGCCGGCGAAACCCCTAAATAAATAAATACAGGCGGGGAGGAGGGCGACGGCTCGCCCCAGGTGCCGGCGGCGCGAGGAATAGCGTTTCCCGTGGGGCGGGGCGGAGCGGAGCGGTGCGAGTGCGGCGGCGGCGCTGCCGGTCTGACGGCCCCCGCGGGGCGCCGCCGCTCTTCAGGCAGGAATGCGGCCGCGTCATCGTGGAGGGGCCGGCCGCCGGCACCGCACCGCGCCGCCCCCCGCCCGGCCCGGCCCGGCCCTGCCCGGCCCTACCCCGCCCGGCCCTTCCCTTCCCGGCCCGGCCCCCAGGGGCCGGCTGCGTGCGGGCGGCGGGCGGCGAAGCGCGGCCGCTGCTCGCCGTGGGGCCGGTGCTTGCGGTACGGGGAGGGGAGCGCTGAGGTTCCCGTCACGGAGCGCCCCGGGCACGCCGAGGGGGGGGCGCTCCCTGGCTGAGGAGCGAGGCCCCTCCGGGCTCCCGGCCCCCAGGGGCTGCGTAAGGCGGCGCGGACCGGGACGGGGGGGGTGGGGTGAGGGGGGTGTGTGTGAGGCGCGAGGCCCGGCCGCGACCGTTAGCGCCGCGGAACGTTCCAGAGCGCGCGGCCCGCGGGGGGCGGGGCCGAAAATTTTCCATCCCCGCAGTGCCGGCCCCGCCCCCATCCGCCGGGTGACGTCACTCCCCCCTCAGCGCCCCCCCCCCTCCCCCCCCTCCTCCCCTCCCCTCAGCCGCTGAGGCGGGGCGGGGGCGGGGGCGCTGCGGCGCCTTCCCGCCGGGTGCCCGGCAGCGGGGGGGCGCTGAGGGGCCCTGTGAGGGGACCCGAGGGGTTCTGGCGGCCACCCGAGGGGTTTTGAGGTCATTTTTCGGCCCCGAAACCCCTCACGGTGTGCCCCGCAGCCGGGTCGCCCACCCTCTCCAGCCAGCCGCCAGCGGTGTTTGTGAGGGAGGTGGCGCCGACCCCGCCGCTGTGGGTTTTGCTCCTGTCGCGACCAACGAGGAGGCGAACCCCTCATGTTTTGGGATGCACCCAGTGCAGACACTGGCAGCAGCACCCTTCTGAAGGGTGTTTTGCTGCGCACAGGTCGCTGCTCACAAAGTACGTGCAGACCCCATCACAGGTGTGGGCCACTTGCCGTGATCAGTGCAATTCCCATCACAGAAAAGTTACAAACTGAAGTTACAGAAAAAAAAAATCACAAACTGATGTTAGATGTGACAGAAAAAAACACAGCCTCGCTGTACAAGTGCTTGATTTTTTTTTTTTTTTCCAGAACTGTCCTCGTATATAGAAAACCACGATGAGGTTCCTGCGCTCATTTATGAGAATAAAAACTGGCAAAATACATTTAGGAAGAAAAATGGCAATTTCTGTATCTAATGGCTCCATTATGGAGGGCTCAGCGTGCACCATGCGGAGTGCTATCCGCACCGTGCTGGAATATTGAGCCTGTAAAATCTTTACCCATTTAGCCCGTTTGATGGTCCAAATGGTCTACTTTTTCAAGCGGTTTTAAGTAATGCCTCACTGATTGAATTATAATTTTCCTGACTGTAATTGCCAAGAATGTCCTTGGCAAAACATACATACAATGTGTTTCATCCAATTTTGAAATATATTTTGTAATCAGAATAATAAAAGTTAATATTCATCAGTTCCTCCCACCATAGTTTCAACAATTCGTTTGTTTTCATTGGGACATTGCTTTTCTTTCTCCTTTTCTTTAGCATTATGTTCTTTATTCCTTCCCTTTCCGCCTCCTTATCCTTTATCCCTCTGTCTCCCCTTATCATTTTACCTTATTTTTTTCCCCTTTTATTTTGTTCTGTTGAGCGTATCTACTCATTCCAAGCTTCCTTACAAAGTTCGAACACTTAGGATGGTTAAGAAGGAACTTGCACAATTTTGGAGACTAAAGACTGCTGAAGATTTTTTTTTTTCTAAATACTTAAAAATATGTTTCTGCATTTTCTTGCATATAGAGCTGTGGGTGATTTGTCCTGTTCTTCTTATGCTAGTTAGGTTCCTCTTGCTGAAAGACCATATAATCATTTAGGGAGGAGTATTTACACTTTCAAAACAAAACAAAGCAAAACCAGACAAACAAAAATAAGGTATATTATTATATGGATGTTGTAAAATAAAGTATGATTTAGTCTTTAGTTAGGTCTTGAAGAAACTGTGTTATCTTCACACGTATATAGAAGTGAACTAGTGTTTCTGGGTTTTAAGCAGGAAAGCAATAGGGTTTTTGTAGCTGGAGAGCTATACACTGTACACTTCCAAACTTCTGTTTGCAGCTTTATCTACACTGTAGGGTCACCTCTCACTCTGATATGGCCTACCAGCTCTCAGCCTGTGAACGATTTCTTTTAAAATTGGATTTGATTTTTTTCTGTGTGTGTGTGTTTAGAAAAAGGAGTAGGTGGTAACTGTGAGTGTTTTTTCTTTGTTATGGTTTAGCAAATAGAAGGCCTTTATAACATGGGAGGTTCTTGTTTCATACTGTTTCTTCTTACATATATAAACAAACCTGGTAGAGTACTTCAAACTACCTGTAGCACATGACCAGCAGAGTAATTTATGTTTATGGTATGCATCGAAAAGTTGCGTGTACAGTAACACTGTAAAAGCCAAGTCTGTCCACATGGTTTTTGGATGATACTTCCTAAACTGCCCAAAGGACATATAATGAAATATGTAATATGGTATGCAAAGCAATCTGCACAGAAAGCTGCATAACATTCAGTTTGCCCGTGTCTTGTGTGTGAATACTAGAAAATTTTTTATACTGTATTCTGCATCTGGTGAAACCCTAGGTCCTGCTGAGAGTTTGCAGAAGCGTGGTAATGCAGGGTAGTGTCAGAGACCTGAGGGCTGTATCGTACCCTGACTGAGCATCTGCACCCTGGCCTCCTCTGCATGGCAGACATGGTTGATCATGAGAAAGGTGGAAGTGTGGGTGAGTGTGGAGAAGGCAAGATTCACAGCTCTTCCGTGTAGACCCAGTGGTCCAGAAAGATGCAGATGGGGCTGAGGATTCCAGCTCCCTTCCAACCAGTTTGGTTCATTCTTACCTCACATTGACTGCCTGTGGCATGCAATTAATGAAATTATAGGTTTTGATTATATGCTTTCTCAAACAAAACTTCTACTGAAGCCAAGAGGAATTACGAGTGTGTAAGGAATGTAGGATTGCATATCCTGCCTCTTGGGCTTTGTGATGGTGAGTCGGAGTTACATATTAAACTTGGTTTAAGCCCTAATTTTTTCCCTCTGTGTTTATCCTAGTCTAGTTTCAGTTTTGCAATATGAAAACAACAAAATCACTATGTTAAGAGCATAAGCAACAGCATTCTTTTAAAAAATAGTACATTTACTATAATTATAACTTGGATTTAAACCAAAAATAGGGAAACATTCTGAATATGAGTTTTAAAGCCATCTGAGTATGCTGCTACACTGCGGAAAACTCAAAACAGTGGGTGCTGCATATGATATGTAGTACTACTCATCCACATGAAACTGTCAGCCTTAAATGGACATTGCCAACTGCTATAAAAATAAGTTTTATTTTATGCTTTTAACTCCATAACATTTTTAGGGGGCTTAAAAATAGCATTTCTCCATCAATCCTGACTCATCTGTTCCACTCAGCAAACACTGATTATTTTTTTTCCTGTGTGAAATTAACATGAGTTTTTAAGTATATCTTTTCATTTTTTCAGTATGAGTCTAGAAAAGTTTTGGGAATGGGATTCGTTAATTAACTGAAACTAGCATTTTCTATAAGCCATCCCACATATATATATATATTTTAAGATTTTTATGGGAATAAAAGCTACTATTTTTGTCCTTTTACTATTTGCTGGTGGCAGAGGGTACAACTTAAGATATGCATTTGGATTCCCAGAGATGTTTTCACCATAATTACAGCAGTCTGTACATCAGTACCACTTACTATGTCAGCAGATCTTTGAGCATATTGCCAACTAAATAATGCTTCAGATCTTGGAAAACTCACTGGCATTTTTGTGGGTCCCTTGAAAATAGCGTAAGTTTAATAAAATTGACAGAGCTCTCTAGGCAAGGCTCTGTGAAAGAACCGTATTCAAAAGGGAAAAAAATCTGTGGTACGTGGTACTTGTGTAGTTACTAAGATGCTTCTGTGCTTCACCAGTTAGAGTAAGGGTGGATGCACTGATGGAGCAAAAAAGGCAAGCTAAGGCAGGAGATCAATAAGCTGTATACTTTGATGGAAAACATAGCCTCAGTGAACCACCAAGGTTAGCTCCCCACTTCTAATTGCTTGCCAAAAAATATACTGCAAACTGATAGCAATGCAAACATATTTTAATTGGATCTCCGTTCTGTAAATACTTCTATGAAATTGTATGTATTATCTTCTTTTTTGGAAAATTGCTGGTATTCCTAAATATTTTGAGGGTTGGATCCTACTTTGTGGGCAACAACCACTACCTACTTACCTTAAAATTCCGCATTTCATCTACATCTATGTAAAGAACAAGAATGGCTTTTCACAGTACCACAAAAGGCCCCAAAAATCTGATACTTTGTCCCTGACAGTGGCCAATAGAGGATTCCTCTGAGACAAAACATAGGAAGAAGCATAAAAGGAGAGCCATGCAGCTTAGGTTCTAGGTTATTGAGATTGTATCTACATTTGTGTTTAATGGTTTCCAATACTCATCTGCATGAAATTGTTAAACCCATGTATAATCTGGCATTTATCATAAGCGATGGCAGAGCTTACTTAGGCATTTACAAAAACTACTTCAATTTGTTATTTTTTTTCCAAACCATCTTATTGATCAATATACCTGAGATCCCTAGAACTGGGTTTTGTGTATACCTTTATTATACTTTGCACAGTGGTCTTTCCTGAAGCCAAGGAGCCCGTCCTAGTCAGTCTGATAGAAACTTTCATATCTTTATTCTGCTGGACTCCTGTACTAGAGAAAACGAATAGTGCTATAGGTTTCTTCTCATTTCTTAAAGAATAACATTTAGAAATTGAGACCTGGACTCCCCTACGGAATGGCAGGAAGCTGATTTTATTTTATTTTATTTTTTGGTGCATGAACACATTTGTGTTCAGTCTGATGTAATATGCATATGCATATTTTAACTTCCTGGGGAAGGACTTTTCCACTGGCTTTTTAGACTGTTTTTGCTGTAGATCTAAGTTGGCTGGTGTCCACGTGTAGAAAACTTGTAGCAGTTTATTTTTTATTCTGGAAAGATGGTTTTTAATTTTTAATATTTATGAGCAACATTTGTAAACATTTGGAGTGTGGTAAGAAAAATCGTTCTACTACCTGTGCGTGGACGGTTTTTCAATGAGCAAAATGGACATCTTCAGTTTAGTCAGAAATCCATGTGGATCAATTCCTCGCAAAAAGTTGGAATGGTTAGATAAATCTCTCTCCGTTATATACAACAAAAAGATCAAAAATAAATTGGTGGAAAACCTACCATGTGCACTCAGTACAGTGGGAAGGACATTTTTGTTTATATACATACTGGGGAATTTCTTTTCTTGTAAAGATGTTGCCCCTTCTGTTTATCTCCCATGTGCAGGGCACTTTTACTGCTTATTTGGCAGCTGCTGAGTCACACTTTTGCTGAATGACTGACAACCTCTGTTTCTCCTTAGAGTTGTTAGACCCTCCCTGCTGTGTATCAGGCGAGGAGTGTTACGCCCCTTGCTTGGGAAGTGAAAGTATGACACAGCATTACAGCTGAATTCACTGAAAATGCTATAAGTGGGAGAAGAAAGGCGTTTAGGCAGCTATGCAAAGTAAATCAAAATCTATCCACATTAAATCATTTACTGGCAGTAATGACTCGTTGTTATTTAAAGGAAAGAATATGACAGTGTTCATTCCAGTGTGCTGAGCTAGGAGGTTTGCAGTGCAGTAATCCAGGGGGAATTTTGCTTGAATATTTAAGGAGTCCTAAACCTGGGGGATAGATGTTACTCTGTTGGCTATGTTTTCTGAACAAATATCTTCATAACTACAGTGGTTAAATCTAAATCTAGATAATCTGCAGTTTATGATACCAATATATAATCTATATTGAATAGTTTGTGAGGCCAAAATAAGCTGCAAGAAGCTGTAAACATTGACTGCCTTTTCATAAACGTAGGCAAGTTTTACTATGGAACCATAAAATATGTCCATTGCATTTGTTTCTCCTTCCTATATGATGTTTTAAATTTTCTCTGCCTTGGATGTGTAAGTATGTGTGGATCTTGACAAGCAGAATCCAGTGCAAATTTACAGAAGTATCTACAGCTATTGCTTATTTTAAAATCCTTGAAGTAGTTGGTTTATGTAGCTGCTAGGAACACAATTAACCCATAAACATCATGGCACTTCACATTTTGTTTAGCCATTTGCATTCTTTGTACAATGCATAGCTATAGTCTTTTAACTGAGACTGAAATTTGGCTTTGACCATTAAAGATTTTACTGTAATTTGTCATGTAAATGCGTGTCTTTTTGAGATTCATTGTACCCCTATGATATGGGATAAACATTTTCTGGATCAGCACACACGTGGAACAATCCACTTACCTCGCAACCACCCCCAAAGAAATGCAGGTCTACATCACATGTTCTCCCTTTTATTCCACATAAAATGCTTTTGCATGCATACATAAGCACATGCAAAGAAACTTAATAAGAAAGTGATCGTGGCTGCTGCTAACGAGCAAGGAGGCTACAGGAAGTAATGCAGCCTGGAATCCCTTCACCAGAAATTTAAGATCATTTATGATCTTGAGAAATATCGTTAAGTAGATCCACTAATTAGTGTTGAAATTAGTAATATTTTTAAAAAGAGAAGCATGCTTTTTAGTCATCTTTGGAGTTAATTATGGCTGGTGAATGTTATTATTAAACACAATTTGTTCCTTTCTGTTCTGATTACTAAGTCATTTTTAACATCATGTTAGTTTACTGAACTCCTCAAGGTCATAATCCGTATTTGTATAATCTTCTAGTAAAAAGTCCAAAACGGACTCTCACATGAGAAATGCTAAGATCATATCAGCAAGTGTTTGGCTGCAGGATGAAGCAGAGTTTAGGCAATAATTACTATATCAGTGCACTGGACAGATACATTATTTATTTGTTTTTCATATGCATTACAAATATTACTTAACATTTTTTGTATTATACGTAACATATACCATTCATTGTTGAATAGAGACTCAGAGATCTTCATTGTTGCGAAAATTGACCTAGAAAACATACACATGCTTTAAAAAATTGTTTTCCTTTCTCTTAAGATATTTAACACAGTATCACAATAGAGAGAATTAACTGATCTGGACAAAATCACACGAACCTATCCTGGAGTTTCCCTAAGTGCAGGCAAGACACCTTGTGTTCAATTGCTTTTAGCTTTGCTTATCCCTGTCTACCTAATGCCCATGACCCATACTCCAGAGATCAGATTGGCACCTTGTAAAACCTTTATGACAGAAAAAAAGACTTCTTGCTTGTTTTTAATTTTATACAGAGTTTTGAAATCAACTTGTAGCAAAGCTTTACAAAAAAGAGAGACTAGAGGCAGAGGAAGACACGTTAGAAGGAGTCACAGAGAGGCAGAAAAGTCTTCAGCAAGGCCTGTTCATTACTTTATTCGCTAGATTATCATCAAGAATGTGTTGTGGACCCTTCACCACAGAATTACCTAGGCTGAGCCCTTACCTATTGTGTTGTTTCAGGTCAGTGGCACAAAATGATCCTATGCTGTCATCCCCCAGACTGCAAGACTTGAGTGTAAGGGTACCTATGACTAGCACAGAGCTACTTTGGCAACTCTTTTTACATTTATTCCTGATATCCCTGAAAGTCTATGACAACCAAGAAATGGCTGTGCCTCTGCATATCCCTTTGTCCTAATGATCCCTTCCAGTTGTAACAAAATCTCCTGCTGGGAGGACATGTGGAACAGGAGTGGAGTGCTAACCTGATAGGAGCTAGTGTCAAAGTCAGGATGTCAGCACTTCACCTGAGAATTGGGCCCTGTGAGAAACCTTTGCATTTCAGTGGATGCTGAAACCTGTAGTGTGTGATACCTTCTGCTTAGATTGAGGAAAGGAGCGAGTCTAGGGCTGCAGCTGTGGTGGGGCTGGAGCGGGGCTGCAAAGATGGGAGACCCCCTCCTAAGTGTGCCCTGTGCCACGGGCAATGGCAGGGCCTTGTGTGAGGCTCTCTCAGGTCCCCTAGGGACCAAGCCTTAGCTGACCCGAGCAGCCTCACCTGTGACACACACCCTGCCCCTGTAAGCTCAGATCTGTGCATCCCATTCCTGCTGGCACTGTGTTACAGGCATGCCCGTGTCCAGCTCTCTTGCAATCTGGGTTTGCTGGCTGCCTTCCTGGCTGGACTTTGGACCTACGATACATGCAACTTTGTCTCCATCCCACTTCCCGGCCTGACCTTGAACTTGTGTTATGGGAAGCCTTGTCCCTGGCTCTCTCCAGCAAGAACACCTGGCTGCAGCCCCTGGGTGGACCATGGACCTAGTGCAATACCCATTTCTGGAGCTGCTGATGGACTGTGTCCTCTAACCAGCCTGACCCTGTCCAGGTGCTGTGGGACTGCCCTGTTGGTGGTGTCTGCCTGCCTCTGCTGGGGTTACCCTAGGCTCCTGGCACGTCCTCCCTTGTGCCACACGTGGGGCTCAGACCAATGGAACAACCGTGTCTGGGCAGCAGTGTGCTGCAACCAATTCTGGCAGGGCTGGCAACGCTTCTCCTTTTTTGACCCTGGCATCTAGTTCCATCCTTCTTTCAGGTGCATGCAAAACCTTTTTTTTTTTTTTTTTTTTTTTTTTTTATGTTTACAAGCTACTGTTAAGTATTTAAAAAGAAAAATGTATCTACCTCATTTCTTGGTACTGCCTAACTTCGCTGAACAGCTTGGAAAGAGCACACTCTCAGATGGAGCCCACTTCCTATACTGCCTTCATAGTCTATTAGCCTTCACGACTCCTGGAAAGATGGTCCAGCTTCATTCTAGCTACCTGTATGTTTTCTGATGAATCTAAGTACACGCAGAAGAAATAAATATATATATTTTAACTAAAATATTACAGCATTTATATCTTTTACTACAGTGAGGATTTTGTATTTACATATTATGTTGGTTGTAGTTAAAGGCATTCAGTAAGAATTTGGCCCCAATCCTGTAGTTAATAAAAGGAAGGTGTGGGAGTCTCACTGTGTAGAGTCACTACAAGCTTTCATGGGTAAACAAAATACTTTCTTACTGAGTACTACACTTTATTTATTTATTTATTTATTTATTTGTTTAATTTTAGTTCTAGTCTGAAGCTCCAGCTGCTTATAAATCACGAGGAAGGCAATATTAGATTATGATGATCTATTTTTGAATGCATAGCTTAGTTAATCTCTAGGTGAGCATCTGAACCCAGTGTTCAGGGAACATCCTTTCCATTTTAAAGTATAGCTAATCTTTCTTAACTAGCACAAATCTGGAAGCTTTGAAGTATTCTTCAGTATTGAAGAACAGTAAGGTTCTGTATTGATTACAGAGTATAAAAATTGCAGTACTGTTATTCTAACATCTTCTGTCTAGGTTTTATTTTCCGCATTAACAAACAAATTAAAAAAGCAGTATTCTATTTCTATAATTTAATGGGAGGACTATACAGATATATGTATTCTGTAAAGCACATAGGGTTGTGGTACTTCAGAACATTGCCTTATCTGGTTACATGCTTATGTACACACAAATCCAGTCATACATACTGCCATATGTAGATGATCATCCCTGTATGAGACCACGTGGTTGTTTAAAAAAAATATTCAAGCAGTAGAAGTTACAAATGTTCATGTTATTATGTGCTCATAAAATGCGTGCAGTTTCTGTAATCAGTCTGTGACTTTTTTTAAACATTATCAGGACTTGTATGACTAATTCGGCCTTTTATCTATCTTGGGATAATCATGTAAAAGCTAGGCACGCAGGAATGCTGCACTGATAATATAATTGGTTGTGTAAATCTGAGTGGGTAGGCACTTGGATTTTCTTCAGTCAGTTCTTCCTAGCCGCTGTCTTTGAAGCTGTAATCCTTTTGAGCCAAGCACGGTCTCAGGTTCCAAACATACATTAGTGCCGTGATAAGAAACTTGTTGCAGAAAGGTTGTGCTTCATTGAGGTGTTACTGCTCCCACGGCCAAACCAGCAGAGCAGATCATGTGAAGTTTCCTCATTTGTTTCAATGCAAAGTCAATAGCTCTCCAGGATGATTTTAAACAACCCAAACTATTTTACATGAAATGCATAAAGAAGGCTCACATGTCTTTCATCAGCTCAGCTCTGGATGTCGTATCTTTCACTAAATTTGTGATCACAAACATCTGGTGACCCGTAACTGTTCTTGCAGCTGGACTGAGTTCAGATACATAGTGTGTTCTGCAGTGCAAATGAGAGGAAGAGGAGAAGGAACAGGGGATGGTGTAATCTCCTCTACTTTTGTAGCTGGCTTATCTTCATTCAGTGGGGCATGTGAAATCCTAGAGACCATTGAAGTGGTTCCTTCACAGACATGCAGATATTATGACTGGAGCCCTAGACTGTAGTTTCACATGCTCAGTGCCATACAGAGCATTTAAAACTTTTCCTTCTGTTTAAATAATCAAACACAAATGTTGCCTGTTTTAAAGCTAGTGAAGCTGCAATAGAATGAAGGTTAATGTTCCTCTTAATTTTCTTCTGATATATGAACAGGTGCTGCTTATGCCAGATAAAGTAGAGATGTAGGTAAAGAACTGTCAAACTTAAAAATGGTTGTTTCTATTTCTCTTTTTCATTCGTTTCCACAACCAGATATCTTTAATACTATGCCTAAATATACAGGCAAAATAGTCTCAAAGGTGTCCTAAGATAAGGTGACATTGGGTTTCCTAATGATTTATGCATTCTTTAGTATAGTATTTCACCATTTTCCAGGTCTATAAATAAATAAATAAATAAATCCAAGTAATAAGTGGTATCCTTGGCTTTCTATTTTAGTAATGTTGCATTTCCAGTGGAAATGAAACATGAAGTAACGAAACTTTGATGTTCCTCTCTTGTGGAAGTGATTATTTCTTCTTCTGGTCTTTTTGAGGTGTATTATTGAGGAAGACATTCTGCATTCAGATATAAATGCTTACTGTGAAATTTTAAATTTCTTTACATGTCTAAAGTTGCTCAGAGGCTTGTCTGACCAGTTGGCCATATATTCACCCTTGGTTGTTTTATAGGCAAAATCTGAAATACCAGCTTTGGTAGCTCTGGTTTGGTTGCTCTTTCTGTCTGTCCATCTTTTACATGTAATCTTCATTGTTTGACATCTCAAACATTTGATGTTTAGCCAAATGATTTTGTGTACTTTATTGTTTTACTCTTGTAAAGCATGAAATTACTCTGATTGTATGGTACTCTGTAGTTGTAAGATAACAATCATATTAATGAGATGCAGGTGTTGACCAACATCAAATACTACCATATGATACAAGCTGTGCAAGGCAGAGGACATTGAGGCAGATTCCTCATTGGTATAATATTACTGCCTGTAGCTGATCAGAGAATTTATTCCAAATCATCTGCACAATCCTTCCATTAAGTTAAAAAAAAAAAATTAAAAAAATGCATTTCTGTTCACATGCAGTTTTGAATGAAATCAGAGTGAAAATCAGTGACAGTGAGATCAGTGAAATGCTCCTGTCTGTACAGAAGTATATGACACAAAACATTAACTTTTATCCTGCCAAATTAGACAACACCAGGAAATATGATCAGTGTTCCCAAGCAAAGAGATAAATTAGTTTGAGCCCCAGTTAGAATTTATCTAGATTTAAAAAACAACCAAGCAACCAACCAAAAACAAAAAAGAGGGAACACTGAGCTCACCTCCACCTTGGAACCCAAAAAGTGGGAACTTAAAGACTCCTTCCTAGTGCTGCTTGGTGTTAAAATAATTACAATAATTAATCCATTCTAACTCTGTAGCTAAAATTCTCCTATGGGAAAAAACATTCCAAGAAAAAAAAAATGACGTAGAAGAATGAAGTGAATACGTTATTGTAAAATGCTATGTCTACATGAGAAACAGTTATTTTGCTAAAACTAGTTGACCCACTTTGTCATTAAGCAAGTCCTTATAACAGTCCTCATATAAATTTGTCTGCGTTAACACATTCATGAGTGCTTTGAGTAACCATCTTGTTACTGTGTTTTCTCTATTTTGGAGAATACTTCTACTGGTTCCCCAAAAGCTGTTTTTCTTCTTTATACCTTTTCTCACAGTTGGTGTGGAGATGTTGGTCTTTGACTTTTATTTTTGACATTGGAGGCAGCCATTTTTAAATGGGGAGTAGTAGATTAACTTAAACATACCATGAGTAGAAAAGGTCCCACAAAGGTCTCATGAAAGATGAAGACATATTTGTATTTTGCTTCTGGAGAAATTCAGAGTTTTTTTTTTGAATGTTTCATTAACAAAGTCATAATAAACAGAGGAGGAAAATAGCCCTTGAAAAGTCAACTTGTCCATCTTCTGTCCTTAAGGCATATCTAGGGAGGCCTGAACCATTCTCGGCAGATATTTGTCCAGCCTTTTCTCAGAAATTCTCTTTCCCGCCTCCCCAGGCAACCAATTTCATTCACTGCTCTCCTGACAGGGAGTTTCTTCTAATGTCTGACCTGATTCTCCCTTGCTGCAGTTTTAGTCCACAGCAGTGTTCTCTCTGCGTTAGCCTTTCACGTGTCTGAAGACCATTACCAAGTTTCCCCACGGTTTTTTCATTTGTAGATGAAGGGCCAGGTCCTTCCAATGTTTCCCGACTTGGGAAGCTCTACCTGCTGTCTTCTGTACTCTCTACATTTGATTCCTGGCATTCCTGGAAATGATGCTTCAGACCAAATGAGGTACTCCATCTGAACAAAGCCTTCCTATTGACACTTTTCCAGGACGATATTTGCTTTTCTTGCAACCCAGCGGCATTACTGACGCATGTTCAGTCTGTGACCTCTGATCCCTTGTGCTGAACTTCTGCCTGGTCAGTCCTTCCCCATCTTGTATTTTTTCAGCCACTTATTCCCAAGTGCCGTGTGGATTTGTCCTTATTGAAACGTGCTCCATTTGTTTAATGGCCACAAGAATCTTGTTTCTGTAATGCATCCTCTTTTTTTCTTCATTTCATCCTTCTGAACTCAAACTCTGCTGTCTGTGTAGGGTAGGGCTTACAGCTTTTCCTTGCATTGCATCCTTTGTAAAGCTAATATGAGGGCTATTGATTCCCTTATGCAAATCATTAACGAAAATACTGCAGAATGCTACATCTGGGATAAGTACTGTACAGTGTAATGGGCATGGAATGTCCTGATCAATGACTCCTTATTGCTACAGCTTGTAGGAGAGGTGCAGCAAGGACAGAGAATTATTCCACTGAGATGCCAAGATCTGACAGAGGTGAAATGGGGTTGTGTCAAATCCTCCAGGACTGAGGAGTGCTGAGCATCTTCCATAGCAGTGTTTATGAGGGTCCCCATGAGGTCCAAAGCAAAAAAGCAATAAGCTGTAGTATCTGTGCCAGCCACACAACCAGGGGAGTTGTATTTGCTATGGTCTCTCAGTGTTTGTGGATATAGAAATCAGCCCTACATAATCATACTAGAACTTTGTTTTAGTATTTTCATAATTTCATATTTAAACCCTTCCACAAAAAATTAACTTGAGTTTAGCCTGGTTTCTCAAAAAAATGTGAGTCAAGTTGAGGGAGAAGGAAAAAAATTAGTAATATGGGCAGGAAATAAAAGTATTATTGGGAAGGAACAATATTCAGGAGCTAGAGCTGTTGTGGTGGTCTGAGTACATACATGCATGGGACATAGGTCTATTGATATTGGTGCATATATTCTGCTGGTCATGGATAAACTTGTTATTTTTCACTTTGGAAATAATAACACTTTTTTTTTTTTTTTTTTTCCTGACTTAAATGGTAGGTTACATTAGAAAATTGTATTTTTCTCAGAAAATGATAGCAAGTTTTTTTTTTTTTTTTTCCTCTCATTATTTTCATTCTTGTCAGGGCTTATCCATGAAAACGACCCACTCAGTATTTGGGTTTCTCACAACATTTTCAAAATCTCATGTGTTTTAAACTTATGTTTCTATTGTAGCTATTATTTTCGGTAGCTTTTAATAAACAGATACTTTACACGAATGGTCTTCTAACAACATTACAAGTGCTTTTCACTCTTACAACCTTTCCTTATCCCAACTTGTAATGAAAATGAATTTATTCTTCTTGATAACAATTGAAATCTTCTCCAAGGCCAGTTACAAAAAAACATAAGTAGTTTAGTTGCACTGGCATTTTTGCTTTGTGTCATTTAGCTCATCATATGAAAAAGCAGAGATCCACTACCAAGTGTTTTAAAACTTTGTGCCTGTCCACCCTTGAAATTAGATGCAGAAATAAATAATGCACACTTATACACAACTCCAGTGTTTTAGGCGTGCTAAGGCAGGATTTCTGAGGCCAAATTTACTCTTTTGTGAGGGCTTTTAGGAGTACTTGCTTATTTAATACAAGCAAAGTTACCGAATCCCACACCTGTTACATATTACATGGGTTTTAAAGAATAGTCCTTCATTTCATTTGAAAGGAGTAAGACATGGAAAAATTGCATTAAAGAATGATGTGTCAGCCAGGTAATTTTCCCTTAAGGTATTAATGATTCAGAGAGTCTGATTTCTGCTACTGTGTTACTAAGTCAACAGCAATGCAGCTTGATGTAAATAAACGTTTTGTTTTATACTTCCATATATAGTTGCTGACCGAGTAATACTGCGTTATATCAGCAAAATGAAAACAGAATCACATCCATAGTAACTCATACATTAGAATAACTAATAAGTGATTTTGCCATCGAAAAAGTCCAGCTCTGGCACAGCCAAATTTGGAAGTAACTGATTTGGATGTAGTTCAAGGTTTGCTCAATACGAGACCCATTCAAAAAAGAGCATGTAGTTACCTAATTAGTAACATATGACCAGAACTGAAAAATATTTGATTGAAAAAGGAATTGGAGACAATAAGATAAGGCAGTGGTGTCTCCATGGTTTATTAAAGTTTGGAAAAGTACATCCTAAGAGACTAACTTGCCCGATAATTGTGCAACTCTCATTCAAAGTCAGTATTTTGAATTTCAAGCAGTGTTTTCACTTGAAAAGTTGAAACATAAATGTATATTTTCAATGTTTGTGCTTTACAGTGTGTAAACAAAAGTTCAAAATTTACTTTTTAATAGTTTTATTTTTGTTTGTTCATTACTTTTTCTCCTTTTACGCCGAAATCCAGATAGTCTGGGCTAGGGCACTCTTGAGCTGTCCTGTCTAGCTTGTTGTTGAATAACAGATGCTGTTGACTGACTGAAAAGCATCACTCATGAGTAACTGAAGGCTTGGGTCAGACTTTGATAGCCAGTATGAGATGAGTCTACATATGGTGGCTGCTAGCAGGGTGAAGAGACTGACTTACTTGGCTGCTGTCACCTGCCTGCTACTTTCTTCCAAGTGGAAATTTTGCCCCCCCTCCCTAACCCCAGCCTCCAGCAGAATCGAATGTCTTGTTACTCATTAACATTATTCTGTCAAAATGATTTGAGTTAGTTTAAATACTTCGCAGTGAAAGATTTTTTTTTTTTTAATTTAAAAAAAAGCATGGATCAATTTTGACAGAACTGGGTTAGAAGAGGCTATGCCTGCAGTGATTCTAGCAGACAGAAAGGTGTAGCTATCTCTATTGGAATGGGTGGTGAGGCCTGGATAAACAGCTTGGGGATGTCCATTGGGTAACCATTGGCACTGGATCTGCCACAGCCAGGAAAAATCATCTAACTGGGCCTTTCTTTAGTCTCACGTTCAGTTCATTTTTGAGTTAACAAAAGGGTGTGTGGTGACAGCAGCATCAGTGAAATAATAATATCACAATATCTGAAGAAATAAGTGACCCCAAGAAAGGGAAGAACTTTTAGCTGTACTTTGTAGATTTTGGGGGTAAAGAGGAACGAGTTTGTAACGTCTTTAATGCCTGTGATTAATTTGCCTTTGCAAGTCACGACTGCTGTTAAAGATTCAGTGCCTTCTCCCCTTTACTGAAGGTGTTGGGAACTTGTTGCAGAGCTCTTCACACCTTCCCATTGCTGTTCCTGAGCCACAAGAGGATATTTCTCAGGATGTCAGTCTGTGTTACAAAGATAATGTTTATAGAAGGAGTCATCTCTCCTTCCATGTGCCTCTTCTGCTCGTCTCTCATTCCTACCCCTACACCACAGTATATCAGCCTCTCCAGGGCCACTCATAATCCAGAGCCTTTCAGCAGCCCACCTTCTTGCAGAGCCCCACAAACTGCTCCGTGGGCATTGCTGGGGAGGAAGCAAGCTGGTGTGGTGAAAGAGGAGAAGCCCAGGCTTCTTAAACTGGTTTCGCTGCTGAAGCCAGTGAAGCAATCACTGAGAAAATAATTTCTCAATTTATGCTGGGGTAAATACATTAAAATGGTCCATAAATAATTTGGAAGACTGTGCAGATGATTGAGCACAGGTAACACATTGTTCAACTTTTTTAGGATGAATAGTTTCTGCACATATATTATGCTTTTCACCATGACAAAACAAGAGCAACTAAATTTTGTCTTTGGCTTTAAAACCCATAGTACATTGCAGTATGATGTATTAAATCTAATTATCATTGCCATTTACCTCTGAAAGTTTCCATTTAGAAGCATAAGAAAGAAAGCATTTACTTAGCATTTTAGCTCCTGTATAAAAACTGCTCTTTTTAAAAGCCAGCTATTTTTACCCTGGCCAAGAGTACTAGACCCATTACAACATAGTTCTTTAATGAAAGTCATGTGTCATTTTGGTTAAAGGGTTTTAAAACCTGTAGCATCTGAACAACAGCGAGTCCTTTTGTACTGTTTCTTCCTATATTTGTAAAGCTCCTGCCGTAACAGAATCCCAGTCATTTGAGAACAATAATAATACAAGTACCAATCAGTTCAACTGGCTAAGCACTGATTCACAATATACTTTGTAGGCAGATTACTAGCAGGCAGCAATCCAAAACACTTCAGTGACCTTAAAAACGTTTCCAAGAAAATATTACTGGTTTTAATAATGACTATGCAATATGTAGTAAACAGAAATGCAAGAGGTAAAGAGATCAACAGAGTTCTCAGCAGCAGGAATTTAACACGGGAAGCAATCGTGAAAGAGTAAGGTTAAACTGTTCTGTTAAAGCCAGAACGGAAATTGGGGAAAGAAAAAGAAAACACGGTGTCATAAAAATGATGACATCTCTATTTATACTAGGAAGATGACTCACTGTACAGTTGTAAAATCTGGGTACAAAAAGTTCTTGTAAATTCTAGAAAGTAAGGCAAATTCAGTAATCATGTCATGTTTTTACCGCAAATAGATCTATTTCCTCTTTGATTAAAAGATCAGGCAGGTGAAATGCATTCAGATAAAGCGTATCACATGCTCAAAATACTCAATGTAATTATGAAATAGAACAATGTGTCAATGAGTCCAGGTTAGGCAGAGGCAGGTTTTTCTTTACACAGTAAAAAAAAAAAAAAAAAGAAAAAGAAAAAGAAAAAGAAAAGTTTTAAGTGAAAAGGAAAGCAAGTTCTAACTCGCTTTTATCTATAATACATCAACTGGTTAAAACAGCTGAGGAAGTTGTCAGGACTATCTTTAGAGTTTCAAATGAGAAGAAATACAAATGCTGGAAGAAGTTGAGTTCTCTGGCTTTGTATCATTACAGCTCTTGAGCATGTTCTTAACTTTAAGCACAAACATTCCCATGGAAATCATTGGGTGGTGATTTGACAGCTTGCAAGTTCAGGTCCTTAAAATATTTATTTTCTTTCATTATTTTGCATATGTTTTGCGGGTTCTTCTATAGCAAGGCAGCAAGCTGCTACATGTCCTTTATAACTGTGGGTACAGAGGAATTTACAATGTAAGCTTTCTGTAATATATTTTGTGAAATCTATGCCACTACCTCAAATCTTTTCTGTAGATTTATTGTTGCACAGAAGTGCTGCAAAACTAACACGATTCAGCCAAGAGGAGTGGGAGATACAGCTTCTTTATCACCAAAAGACATTTATTTGTGAGAGAGTTCATGGAGCAAGAGCCACGTATCACAAGGATTATTACTTCACATGTGAGGTTGGGTAACTAATTAACAAAGCTGTATTGTTTACTGACTGAGTCCTGGCATTTTGTAAATGAAAGGAACCTCCTCTGAAATTCATAAAGAAATATTCTGGCTGTCATCTTCGTAAAGGAAATAATCTGTTTTTATTTCTCAATAATAAAGTATTTCACGATTATGCAAGTACACCAATGCAAGATGGTCATTAACTATTTAAATGTCAGAGTCTAACTACTCAATACTGTTTTTGTTTTAGTTCTTTCTGTTTCATTCATAAGATTTACCATTGGTTTGCACTTACAGCCTCCTCTTTGCTTCTAGTGAACAAGAAGGGACCTTTCAGATGTAGGCAGCTTCTGGCCTGCAATATGTAAAACTGCAATTTCCTTACATTTCAGTGTAGCCTCTGTCCTTATTCTGTGTTCAGATAACATTTTAAGAAGTGGAATAACATCCTCTTCTCCATTGTTTCTGTTGATTCTGTGCCTTGGGATTTTGACAGGAAAAGGGGTTCTAGTTTAAAACCAGTCAGAGTTAGCAACTAAGGGTTTCAAGAATGCAGACTAAGCAATTATCACAGAAGTGGCCAGAGCATCTAGTCTGCATGTGGGTCCAAGATTCTCCAAAATTTTCCATTGAGCAGTGGTTCTGGTTACAGCTAACTCTTAATAATAACAGTTCATTTTGACCTTCTTCACCGAGTTCTGTTTGCAGCATCTAGACAGCCCAAATCCTGATGTGTGCCAAGGACTTCCAGGCAACATAATAACAGGCAATTCTTATGCTAACACTGCTGTCAGTAATAGGGAGTTTATCGCTGTACTTTCAGAGACTGTAAGCTGAGAACAGACTGATATGTTTTTGGGTATTTCCTTTAAAAATGCAACGAAAAGAATTCAGGTCCAAAATCTACTTACTTGGCTTCTGGCAGTAGCTCTGCTGCAATAAATGCTTCTAAATGCATACATGTGCAAAATAAAATATGCTCAGAATTAATGCACACTTCCATTTTTTTACCTGGATATTTAAACTAATGCGAAGTGGGCAGCTCTGGAATCCTTCTGACTTTCTGCTGTTCAGATAAGAGTGGATCTACGCACTGGGACAGATGGAAAGGATTTTAATTTAGGGGAGAAGAGGTTATAGTCTTTCAAAATACAGAAGTTTGAATCACTGTAGTTACTATATATTTTGCAACACAAAAAAGAATCAATAAGCTTCATTCTCTGTGCAAAGCAGGATCAGGAACAGCATTTACTGACATGAGAATGCACCTCCTGTTTACTTTTTACATTTAAAATATGCCTTGTAAAACATATGCCTCTGGTAGCATATTATATAGGATTCTTTAGACGTAGTCTTGCTTTATAAATGCTGAAGTTTTCTTTCTTTGAACCTTTTACCTGTCAAGAATTAGCTTTTATTTTTATTTTTTCAAACTGGTTTGTATCTGTTATGGTTCTTCTTCTGGAGCCAGACTAAGGAGATTGCCTAGTTTATTCTGGGGGTTATTTTTTGAAGTCTTTTTTTAAAAAGTAACTCTTCTCTGCAAGAGACAGTGTAATTTTACAGATGAGATACAGTAGGCTGATTTCTTTTTAACATTCCTTTTTCATTATTGACTATGACTCTCAAGTAGCCAAAAGCAGGGGCTGCTTGGAAGATGCCCTTGGACTTGGAATTATCTGTGTCTGAGGAAGGATGTTTCTTATAAACTGATGAGTTTTGCTCCATCCTTTACATAAATACTATGGTGTTGCTCCAGTGGTGAATAATATCAACTAAACCTCCTTGACTTTAAGATATTTTTTGTTGGAGGAAAGGTGAGATCTGAAGTGTGTGTCACACATAATGACATAACACAGTAACAGAAGCTGTATTTCGTTTTAGTTTTCCTCCTAGAGCCAGTGGTGATGACCACAAAGACAGAACTGTTGCTATGGAGTGGCCGAATGAACCATTAATTCAGCCCTGTCTCTGAAAAGAGAATGTTCAATATTCATGCTGAGTATTGTATTGATACTTATCTGTGTATATTAGACTCTTTTTTGTAAAGAAGTCCCCATTAAATGTTTACAGCTATCTCAAATTTATTCAAAAACATTTTCTGATAATTTCTAGGAATTCTTTTTGATCTTTGGGTCCTTCCCAACAAATGATTTTTTTATATCTTTATTTAAAATTTACTTCTTATTTTGATCAATTCTGTCATCATTTCACATATTAGCATCTTCATGATGAATGAATGAAAAAGGGAGCATGAAGACACCTAAACAAAATCAAATTTTAATTTGAGGTAGTGCTTTTTGAATATTTGGCCTAACTATTCAAAATGCAGTGCTTCTGAATCAGAAGCGATAAACTCACAAGAGAGAGTGCTGGAAATAATCCACGGACATCCTGTTCTTATTAGAATTGGGCTAAGGCATTCTGACAGATTTTAAACCTGCTGAAACATTATTCATTAAAATTTTTGACTCCAGCATTACTGGGAGCACATCTTACTTATCTATCTAAAGGTAGTTACAGAAAAGAAAGAAAGACAGAAGTATATCTGGTGAAAAATAGGGTGAGAAAAGAAGCAGAGAGCTGCATATGTGATAAAAAGAAAGAGACACCCTGGGAAAGCAGCAGAGAAAAAAAAATCCTAATTTTTCTAAGTATGTCTCTTTAGAACTGAGCCTATGCCAAACCTTGGACTTGGAGGCTATTCTGTCCTTAATACATTGCACATGATTGTCTGTAGCTAGAAAAACATTTTTTGTGGGTTTTTAAAAATTGAATTATCCTTATATGAAATAAAACAAACTATGAGTTTAAATGGCAGACTAAAAAGAGACCAAATTCATTTTGCAAACCTTTGGAGAGTTTAAAAATCCCTTAGGTTCACAAAAATTCAAAATCCATAAGATTTGTGTATTCACAGGGTAGCATGTACAATAGACTTACTTCCACCTACTTTAAGTTTTCATCAGACTCTTTCTGTTTGGTTAAGTGATTCTCCTCTCAAGACGTTTGCATTAAGGGTAGGATGCAGAATACCACATAGACACATCCTGTGCAATCCAGACAGAAGTCAGGTGAAGAGGAACCTTATTTTATTGTTTTAACAGACTAACAGGGTCAGATTTTCAGATATTTTACTGCCTTCCTAAGCAATGTGAAGCTGGCTCTGAGCATTAGCTCCAATTAGAAGCAGTCGTGATTCTGAGTGTCAGCCTCATCCCTGACACTTCTGGTACGCTGACCCCTGCAGTCTCTCTGACCCATGGAACATGCTGTGGGAGACTGTGTTTGTATGTTTTCCTGAAATAAAACATAATCATACCCCCAAAGTCCCAGTAATCTTAAATGGATGCCTAGGGAAGGTCATAGGAGGAGGTGATCTGATTGCCTCTTAAGCCCATATTTACTTTTGGCATCTTTGATGTTCCTTGCAATTAATCCCACCAGTTTCATGAGAACTACGTCTTCTAGTTCAGTTTGAATTCTCATTTGGAACTTCATTTAATGTCCTTCAAACTTGAATGGGAAGTTACAGTAAAAGGTTGCTGCCACACTACCTTTTCCATGACACTTATTATTTTATGTGCTCTGCCGCATCCCTCCTGAGTAGTCTGTTTCCCGGACTGCAAAAGTCATGAACTATGTGATCATTTCCTTACACAGAAGTTGTTGCAGACCTCTGACCACGTGTCCTTGCTCTTCTCCTGTTTTTCTGTACTATAAAGTATGTTCTCAGACCCGTTTCTTTACCAGCTTTGGAGCTAACTCTGGAGTGTAGGTGGAGCCATCTTTCAGTCAGGAGTTTTCCTTAGAGTTAGGTGCCTTTGTTATTCCTCTAAAAAATAATGTGCAGTGATTCATTTTTCTTATGATACATTTATATATGTACCTGTGTGTGAGCATATGTGAGTACTTGAGATTTTCTTTACCTGCTCTTCTACCATGGATAGTAATTTAAACAAAGCTGCTTATGTGCTACTGTACCAAAAGGACTGAGAATTTGGGTTTCCTGCCTTCCAGGCCAGTATGTGACCCCTTGACCAGAGAGTCACACAATCTCTTGCACTTATTAAATGATGGGATTAGCACTTATGCCATATATGCTGTGGCTGCTCCAAGAAAACCCTTACAGCAGTGTGGCCCCAAGCCTCCTTCTTCAGGCAGTCTCTGCGAGATGGCAGAGGTGGGTCTGCACTTTGGGAAGTGGGTGTAGCTTGTCCTTATCTGTAATTGCTAAGCCATTGTGTAACAGGATTTTTCTCTTCCTCCTCTAAGTGAAATAGCAGCTGCTGTGGTACTTCCTCCGGTGCTTCCTCCTGTGGATGTATTGAGCGTGTTCACGTGCCACACAGGGCTAGGAAGCATGCACTGTGGCACTGTAGTATCAGAGGACATGGGTCACAGAGCAGTTGCTGATGTGCTCAGATTGTGTCCTTGAGCTGCATGCGGACAGGACCATACACCAAACAACTCTGCTGACAAAGACATAGGTGCACACAGGATTCGGTAGGAAAGATGGCATTTCAAGACTTTCTGTTTGTGCTTAGGTGTGTAACATTTGCTTACATCCAACTTAGAGGCCTAAAATCTGATGAGAAAATAGTTCTTAGCCACCTTATACATTAGTATTTATCTCTTACACAACCAGTTCCTCATGTGAGGTGGGTGGCTACACAAACATGGGTAGACTATTTATATTCTGATACTATATTATTTGGGACTAAGTCCACAGTTCAAACGAATCCATATTAGATGTTATTATATTGTGGAGAAAGTTGTTGAGCAACTATTGCACCATCATAAGTGCCTACATCATATGTCATTTTCAACACGGATGTGAGGTCAATAATGTCCTAGGTGCCTGACATAGGCTGACTTGGAGACAGATGCTGCAGTAAGGAGCTGCCTCTACAGGTTCAGAAAGATGGTATTACTGTTATCCCTGCTTACCTTGGGACTTGGGACACAGAGAGATTTTGACTTAGCTAAGCCAAGGTCACTTAAAAAGTCTTTGATAGAGCCAAGACATGACATCTGTTCTATTGCATCTCACTATCATTATTGGCCACCAAAGCCCTTTTATTTTTTGTTATTCAAATCTTTTGGAAGAGTTGTGATCACTGTTCATATCCTTTCTACTCTCCTCCTGAGAACAAAACAAACCCTTTTTAGGGAAAGCAGAGGAAGATATTGATGGTTCATGGAGCTAGTGAGGATAATCTTTCTTTTGGTGACTTTTCTTTTCCTGTAAGCACCTCCAAATCTTATTGCTCTCCATGGAGTAGTTTTATAAAATAATGGGTGAGCTATCTCTTCTGCAAACTGCAAGGGCTGTCTGCTTTTCATTTAAAGAGGAAGTAAGTCAGCTTTCACATCTTTACTCGAGGAGACCTAGTTTAAAATATTGATGATTGGAAAGGAACTGCAATAGAGATAATTCAGTTTAGAAATGTATTATAGAATGCTGACATTGATATTTATCTCCACAGCTAATGCAAGATTCAGCCATGTGTTTGTTGTGAAATTTCTACTCATCCTTATCTAGTGAGGCAAGACAAGTTTCTGGAGAAGTATTTACAATGTAACTATGAGCTAACTTGGCAAAATACTGTACTGAAGTGATATTAATGAAAGCATGTCAGATTTTCTTGGTTTGGGGCTTTGTTCACCTGTTGTTGTGGGTAAAAACAAAAAAAGGAATGGGGAGAGAATTATTTTTTTTTCAGAAGGGGAGAGGTAATGGTTAATAGTAACGTGAAGTTATAGAGCTGTTCCAGCCAGAGCAAGTCACCTTGACTTCTGGTCGAGTGTCTTCAGAGGTGTCAAAACAGAGGCTGGAGCTGTGTGGGTGCTGGTCCTCTCACTCACTGAGATCCTATGTGGTGGTTTTCAGAGGAAACTTTTTGGATGGGACCCGTCTCGATGTGTGCAATGAAGTATAGTAAAGCAGTGTTGGTGATTTCTCGGAGGAATCTCCCCAGCATGTGGAAAGTTATTGTGTCTCTTAGGTGGTGTGCTGGTTCTGTGCTCAGTGGGATCAGGAGTGAGAGTGGTGGTGGTGATGGCAGAGACAATTCACATGTTGCATAAGCCCACATGGGAGCTCCCCCTTCTTTGTATGTGAAGGAATAGGGGCTAAAATTAGGTAAGGCAGGTAGAGAAGGGGCTCATTTCTCACTGGAGTACAAAGAAGAAAAGAGCAAGAGCATGAGAGCTTGTCTCTGAATTTGCCTATTTCAGTCTCCAAATGTATTGTACATAGAATTTTTGGGTGGTTTTTTGTTTTTTTTTTTTTTTTTTACAAATTCAGAAAGACTTTCTGTAACCATGCACTATTACTTGTACAATAGCAGCACCTTTTTCTGTACAGCTGTTTGAACTGAATAGAATTCATAATTAAAAATAAAATAAAGATATCCTTAACTTAACTGCACAATACCCGATCAGTATACCTTTCAATTAGCAAAATAGCAAGTGCTGCTCTTCTTTGAGTCATAGCAACCAGTTGGTCAATGTCAACAGATATGCTATAGCACCATACTGATCTATGAAGATGTCAAGGTAAGATTTTCTTTTTTGATAAGTCATCATGAAATTCCATCCCCACAGGGGGTATTAAAGTAGAAGTCCAGAGATACCTGGAAGTAACTTTAAGTAATGAGCAAAAATGACAACAATAAAAATAGTTTGTTCTTCATGTAAGGGAAAATAAGTGTTTTCTCAAATACAAATCATTTCCAGTAACATCAATTTCAGGGAGATAAATACAGTTAATGCTTCACTGAACAAAAGTATGCATTTATTATAGTCTGTATGAACCTTTTTGTGCCCATGAGTACAGAAGAAGGAATTCTGTTCTCAAAATCTTAAAAGCTGTAGTGCTGGTGAATTCATGAGGAAAATGCTGCTAACAATTTTTTTTTTTTTTTCCCATCCATTTCCTCTTTATTCCCATTTAAGTGACTAATGTTAACATCATTGTCCACATATATTCATGCACAGGAGCGTATATTCTCAACTTTCCTGCACTGAGTAGCTGTGCGTACATGAACACACAGTTGGTATCATGTTAAAAGATGGTGCAATGACTTCTGTCCCAAGTATTCTCTTGCCAATTACTCTTTTCTAGAGTGAAGTCACATAAATGTCCTTTCCAATTTCCTTTGTTTAGTAATGTATAAGCAGTTACATCCTGCTATTGAAATTATTATTATTATCTTTTGCTTAATGTTGAACAGATATAATATGCATTATACACACTAATATAATATACATTTTATAGAGGGATTAGTGCTTGTTTTTAGCTATTCTTTTAAAAAAGTGAAGAATGAATAGGGACATACCTAGTTACATAATTTCTGATGTCTGCCTTGAGTACTGTAACCTGCTAATGTCAGAATGAAAAGCTGTACAGTTATTCTTGCAAAATAAGGATACAAGAGCAGAACTACCAAAAAAGCATTGGGATATGAGGAAGGGTATATAATCAAAAATTATTGTCAGCTACATTAAAAAAAAAACTAGATTTGACTTAATGTTATGTTCATATCTTAATTGATATATACATTGGTTTTGAAGAAATTTAGCAAGTGCTATTTTATATTTTATAGTGCAGACAACTTTTATAACATAAATTGTGCAATTCATTGGTCAGACTTTTTTTTTTTTTTTTTTTTTTTGTATTCTGGTCAGAACTATTGTTTGAATGATTTGTGAGTAACATCCTGCAGAATGTATTTTTCATTCTTATGTCTGCAAAACAAGGGTTGTTTTCATCTATACAAAAATAAAATAAAATAAAACCGCTTAATCAAAATAGTGCATAATGTAACTCTGAACCAGATAAGGATGTAATATGTTTTGGAAGCAATTGTCTGTTTATTAGATAACAATGATTTGCCTTTAGTTTTGTGTCTAAGCATTTATTATTTTCTCATATTCTAGAGACACTTCATGACAATGTTGTTGATTCTGTTGCTACCGGGGTGTTAAAAAATTCTGCTATTTATAAATAGAAATCTAATATGGGTTATAGTTCTTACCAAAGTTGAAAATAAACTCTTACTAGGTTATGGTGTCTCATATAAGAAATCATTAATATCACTCACGATTCTATGAATGACCTACCTTTTCATCTGAGAGCATTAGGAAAGTGCAAAGACAACACAGATTGTTTTTCTACTGCACCCCATTTGTAGGCAACAGTACTGCAGACGAATATGCTGTAAAAAGAAACAAAGTCTGAAAGTTAATACCCCAGGCGCCAAACACATGTCTGAGAAAGAGGAATGCAACCAGACATTTCTATGTGCAGTACATTAATTCCTAATAAGCCCTTTCTCTTTTACAAAGGTCAGATTATTGGACAGAAGAGGATCCAGTCAACAACGTGTATTACCTACCTTAATGTGTGTAGAGGAACAGCATGGTTGTGTTTCCTTGCTATGGAGTTAATACCCCTTTAAGTGGTTAATACTTCTGCTTGTAACTCAGGACAGTTCAATTGGTAAGCCCTATCAGAGCTGGCAACATGCAAATCTGGCTTTTTAATTATTGACAGATAACTCTCTGTTGCAAAGTGTTGGGTACCACTGTAACAACAGGGGGATGGGATGCTGAGGAGGAGGATGCATGCAGGAAGGCTCATACCCCACCTGTTAAAGCCTGGAGTTTTGTTCCATATAGCACTTGCTTTTCAGTCTCCTGCTTCCCTTTTTGATGGCTGATGACATGATGGAAAACATCGGATTGATAATTCAGGTGTCTGGAAAAAGGGCTTGACACCAGTCTTGCCTTGAGTTCAGGATGGCACTTGTGAGGTTCCTGCCAGGGGAGAGGCTGAGCCTGGGCATGGCGGAGAACAGAGCTTCTTTGTAGTTGGCCTCCCTGCTCCTGCACAAGTGCACAAGTTTCTGCCAGCTGCAGTGACAGTGCCTGGTTGTGGCCAGCTGTCCTGCAGAGACCACCAATTTACATCGCTTAAACCCCCAATCAGCTGAGAAACGCAGCCACTTTTCTGTGTTGTCAACCACAGCTGAATTTATAGAAGAATATGAAATGTTAAAAATAATAAGCAGGTCCTTCAGTCATTGACTCTGTTGGGACACATTTTTTTCTCTAAATTGGTGCTCTTAATTTAGATTTTGGAATATCACTGTTTTCATATGCAAACAAACAACTGTGCAGCTTATAAGTACAGGACTTCAGTGTGCAGTCCTGGTTTGTCAACATTCCTCTTGGCTTCTAAAGTAATTTTTCTCAACTAAGAACTACAAAATTCAGTCATGAAGCCAAATTTATGCAGGATATAAACTTTAACAGGCAGTGCAGTGCTATTAGGTTACCTTTTGTCGAGGGAAGCTGCATGGAACAAGAACAATGGAGCCTGGAGTTTCTCACTGCCTTTATTACCCCAAAACTTGACAAAGATCAAAATCCTTTAAATCCTTTTTTTTTTTTTTTTTTTTTTTTTTTTTTTTTTTTTTTACATGATTAATTCTTTTTCAAGAAGGAAATTGGTAACATACAGTGTGAATTTGTGTTTCAATGATACTTTATGACTAGAGTTCTGTACAAAGTTGTAATCAGTATATAAAACTTGTGATCAGCATAGTTTGAGCATTATAGATTTCATATAATTGTGATTATTATTTTTCTTCTCATTGTTTCTCTAGCCTTTTCAGAACCACTTTAGAGCCCTAAATGGTGAACATAACGTTTCTCTACTTAGATAATTCTTGTTGAAAAGGTAGTGTTTTTATGATGTAGCAAGGATGGAAGTTGTGAAGAACGTCTAATAAAAATGTGATCATACCAGAGAGTTTGAGTCAGATGTGTCTTGTTGATTCAGACTGTACCATCGACTATGAAAATTTTAGGGGAGGAAGAGAAAAGCAGGTTCTGGAATTTCTACCTGTTGTCTCACCCATCACTCCTTTGGGATGAGCAAAATTTGTGGTAAAGCACAAAAGGCGCAGGATGTGAAATCCGCAGATGCTCAGAAAGACATATTATAGTGTTATGTAATGAAGTCTGATGGGTGGAAATGCCCTTCAAAGGCCGTTTCCTTCCCTTGAACAACAAATGCTGTCATCAGCTATTTTTGATTAGCCAGTGAATTATGGTCCAGTCACAGCAATGGAGCTCTGGTTACAAATGTTCCTTCCAGCGTAGCAACGGGCATGTCATCATGAGCAAAACATGGCCACCTGCAGTGGCATAGAGTGCCACCAGTGGCACTTGTTGGCATGCTCTTGATGAAACGCGGGGTCAGGACTCATCTTTGAAGAACATGCCTGAGCCTATGGCACTATGAGCCTATGCACCTATGGCATTGTTTGTGGTTGTAATGTTCTTGTTGCTCAAACGCAGCACAGTCACTCCTAGAATACATGGTTTGGAAATGTGGAAAAAGTGGAAATAACAAATGCTCAATCAGCAGTAAACAATTTCTACTCTTGTCTCTTGGCTACCACATATGTATGTTTTTAGAGAGAGTGCAAAAGCTTTTGGGATGGCAATCCAATGTATTGTGGTGATGTTACTCTACAGAAGAAGTTGCATTAGTCTGTACAAAAAGTGGAAAACTTAGACATAGGAACAACAGATTTGAAAGAAATGCAGTTCCTAGTTTCCATCTTCAAATGAGACTACCCAGTACACGATGTTTATATTTCTTCAGTAGTACAGTGGGTAGGATAAGTTACTGTTCTTACTTCCATTTTCCTGTAGCAATCTAAACAGTTTAATTCCTTGCTGTTCACACTTTTCAAATACTTTATAAGAGTTACCATATTTTTCTTCTACCCTCAGGCTATGTGTTAACCTCTTTACTCTCAACATACATTAGTCTCTAGTTCTTTTATCTGCACTGTTGCTCTTTGCTGAATTCGTTCCAATTTGTGGCTGTCACTCTGGTATTGAGGTATCCAGATGTGTATATAGAGTCATACAAGACAGATCAGCATATCCTCATTCTGTACCAACAGCACTGAATTATAAATTTTTAGGCTTATAAACATTTTGACATTCAGCATCAACTTGGTCTTTTCTACTAGGGCTGCTCCTTCTCAAATGGTTTAGAGCTTTTACTTTCCCTATGAATTTTTTCTAAACCAGATCCCACTTGGTTGTTTTCCACCATTTTTTTTTTTTTAATCTAATGGTTTCATTTGTGAACTCTGATCCAGTTTTGATCTTTATCTGGCATCTCACTCATCGTTAGAAAAGCAGCCTTCTTAGATGAAGGCAACTGCTGGAACTAGGCTTAACACTATTTCCAAAGAGAAATTAATTGCTGCTTACTCCTTACTTCCATGTCTTATACTAGGAAACTAGATACAACTGAGCTTTTCACTGACCCATGGGACATTCACATACCACCTCCAAATTCAATATATAACTTTGCAGTGCTTCATGGTCTTTCAGGAGGTTTGATGTCTGTAGTCAAACCAAAGCAAAGACTACAAGGCAAATTATAAAAGAAGGAAAAGGACAACTGCTCCGAACTCTGCACGGGCTCCTGCTCAAGAAACCAGGGGTGACAGGCCCATACTGACTTTGTCCTTCCAAGACAATGGAGAACAACCCCAAAAACCCCACCTGGGCTACGTGCTAGCAACTGTGCCAGCAGCAACTTTGCTCCTGTCAGCCCCCTGCAATAACACAGCTGCTCGCTGACACAGGGAAGGCCAGAAGCATGGGTTACAGCTGTGCAGTAAAATTCACTCCCACGGGATGTTAGGATGGCCATGAACCTCCAACTGCAAAACTCCTTCCTTTGATTTAGCACTTGCCTCAGATTCTCTCATATTCAACAAACAAGTTATTTATTCTAGTAGCTGGAAGGGGAGAAAGAGGATTTGTGTTTGCTTGAGTATTTTGGTTGTACTTTGTTATTATGGTTGAGTGGGTTTTATGCTTACCTAAACAACCAGAAATATTCCAAAATACCCTGGTTAACCAAGTAATTTCGTTAACACTTCAGTAGCGATTTAATTTAACTCATCATTTTTGAGCAAACATATTTTTCTACAGATTAAATAACACAGTTCAGTTCCCCAGCTGATACCAAACAGTGCGCAGGACCTGAATCTCGGGACAGCCCAACTCACATAAACCACAAGGAAGCATAGAGTGTTTGGCTGCTGGGCTAGTTGTCCATCACCTCCATGCTCCTTGCTCTGTGACCAGGACTTCACCCTGGTGCCAGCAGCCTCCTACCCAGGGCACAGTGGGCATGGAGGGCTCCAGCCTTGCCTCACCTCCCAGGCATCCCCCTACCTAGGAAGAGGGGCAAGTGAGCCTTTGTTTCACTTGGGTGAGCAGACCTAAGGGCAGAGCTGTGACTCCCATATGAAGAACTGTTTTCCAACATCCTGATTTTGGCTTTGTTGTCAGGAATAAGAATGATGCAACTGCTCAGAAATGTTGAAGCAAAAGAACTGTCTTTAAAAGTAATTGCTTCCTCCCTTTGTAAACTGACTACTCTTCGAGCACTGCGAATCATTGTAATTAATCCTTCGTACAAGTTACTGTATATATGTTGCATTGTTATGTTTACTCAGATGTAAAATGCATTATTCTTTACAAGGTCAGGGTATAAATCCACCTCGGTCTCTATGACAGGCACAGGCAGCTCTAAACCAAAACATTAGGGGGAGTTTTAAAAAGCTAGTTAGATGCCAATATGTTAATTAATTAATCACAGGCATGTTTCAAAGCATTCTTCACACATCAGGTGGGGCTCCTGGGCTATTATGAAATGCCAAACTTCCCTTGGGGCTTTGAGGATTGCACTTCTAAATTCCTCAGAAGTTCAGGGAAGTAAAAGGGTATGTTTTTGGTATGAGTCACTGAAGTGAGGTTGGAGATAAAGACTTCTTATTTTGTTTTATATTATGGAGGAGCAGAAACCACCAAGCATCTCAGGAAGGAACAAAGTGGAAAGCAAAGAAGTATTTTTCAAAACCTGTAAGCCTATTTTTCTAGAGTCACTTATCTTTTAATTTAAAATTAATCTTAATTTTGCTGAAGTCAACTTTACTTTCAAGTCTTTGGTATATATCAGCCAACCTCCTCTCAAGTTCTGGGGAGAAACCCATGGTTACCCTTTGTGCCAGCTCCTCATGTAGTAAAGGGTGAGTGAACATAAGTAGCTTTTGCCATTCAGTACCAAAAACTTGCAAACAATGAATGATTCCCTTTTGTTCTGCAAACAAAACACTAACATTTATGTCCATGAGCCTACAAGGCTAGATCTGTAGATCTCCATGATGCTCCTTGACAACTAAATTTTTTTTTTTTTTTTGGTAGTAAAAGAGCAATGCCTATCAAATAGTTTCATTCCATTTCAGTGGAGCTCTGAGTTGAGCAGGAAATATCACCAGACTTGAAGAAAGAAAAATAAAAGAATTAGCAGACTCGATGACTATAGGGATTTCCTATTATTAGGGCTTTTTTTTTAAGCCACACTGCTGTAAAGTTGGTATGTGCTGCAGGAGTGTAATCTGCCCAGGGAAGCTCCTCAGCTCTGTAGCTGTGTGATCAGCCCTGTGCTGTGAGTGCAAGGTAGCACCTGGAAGGTATCAGCGAGAGATTCAACAAGAGAGACTGACTAATGGCCTGTGCCAGCCAGAGTCTGGAGTGTGTCAGGGGCCCAAAAACAGCCTCCCAAAGGACAATAGTGCAAGGTAGGGGTGTGTGAAAATGTGGTTGGTGATGTTTGCATGCACAGGTACTGTCACCCTCTATTTCATCCCAGCCTCTTGAGCCAGAGGAAAATAGGTAGTGAATTGTGAGCCACCTGCTCGGCCTAAAACTTTCACTTTAACTGGCAGGAAGAGTAAGTGTAATGGAATTTTTTAAGGGTTGGGCAACTGTTTACATGTGACTCATATTGCATGTAGATTCATGAAATCTAAAGCGATTCCTGGACTAGATACAGAAGAGAAGCGCCTCACATGTCAGGACAAAGCTAGCACTATGTGGCATGTTAGTGCTGAGGGAAGGTCACTCAGTTTCGAATTTTTTCTAATTAGCATTCCCACTCAGTATCTCATGCTTTACCTGCGGCAAAGTTGTGTAATGCCCTGGGAACGCTGTTCTGCTTTCCCAGCGAAGGTGCAGAGGAGAGACAACGTTCAGAGAACCCCTCCTAAGTCCTGCACAATTTAGCCTGGAATATGTTCAGGCAGGACTGTGGGAGTGCATCCAGTACTGCATAGATATCACTGATGAAACTAGATATCCAAATAGTTGGGTATGATTCAAAGAGTTCTCAGTCCACTGGAGAAATGAGGAAAGCAGAAAAAGCTTAGCTTTTCTTCCTTTGGAAACTTCACAAAAGCTCCTTAGAATAAGATCTTTGAAACCCAGTGTGCAGTTAAATTGCTTTGTGAAAGGTGCCTTGTTTCTCAAGAAAACAAAACTCCAACAGAACTTCAAATATTTTGGTTGAATTCTTCTGGTTTGCTCTAAGATTTCAGTTGACGGTTTAAGAAAATGTCGTCGAGAAAGGGGAAAAACTCAGATGAATGTTGGTGTGAGACAAGAACAACCTTTCACCTGGATTTGTTCTGCAATAATCATGGGAATACAGGCATAAACTCAAACAAATATGGAAAGGGAGTGGCTTATTCAAAGCCTTATAAATAAAGTACAAAGGTATCGCAATGGGATCTTTAAACTTGGTAGAGCATTTGGTAACCAGGAAAGATTTGGCAAGGATCTCTTATTTACATTCTACTGGATTCAGCTGTTTTTAGCTTATTTGCTTGTTGCTTTCAGCTAAAATGGCTAAATGTAAGCCCACAAAAGAACTCCTCTGTCACAGATTTTAAAGTGATAAGTATCTGTGTATTTTTGAGTGTGGTAGAAGAATATCCTGGATTAAAATGTTAAACAAATATTCTAATAAAGGAATTGACCTTTTTTTTTTTTTTTTTTTTTCCTGTTAAGGTGGTTGCAGAAGTGTGCAACAAACACAGATCTGTCACAAGTGCAGGAGTAAAAAAATATAGAAGGAAGGCCTTAAAAATAGCTACAAGTTTTGACTTTTAATAATGTTTTGTATTTATTTTTTCTTGATCTGTGCTGCCAAGTGGCCCGTAATTTACAGAGCTGTCATGAACTTGAATGCAGTGGAACAGATTGTTTTGAAAGAAACTACAGAACAAAACTTGGTTTTATGTTACTGGAAAGAAGTGTGCTTTCTTTCAGTATCAGCAGGCAATCAGAGTTTCTATGGGCCTGGTGTTAACAGAGTTATAACAGCATGAAACTTGAATAATATGGTGATGAATGAGCCTGCAGATTGGGGATGTTGGGGGGGAAATCATGTGCTTTGGAACGGAAAGATGTTTGGTAGCAAGGAGGATGCTGCCACTATATATGGTCTCTCCTTTGTTCATGTTCGTTTAGGAAGAGCCACACCTTGGACGCTTCATGGGTTGACACTGCAGGGTGATAACTGACTGTCACTTCTCTCTGTTTGTGGGAAGAGCACTCTAATGTAATACCGTGATTTGGACAGGCCTGTTTGCATGTTGCAGCTTGTGTTATTTTCATTTCAAGCTTGTGATCACAAATAAGAACTGAATTTCTGCACCTCTGTCCATTGGCATTGATGGAGTGGGGTTTCTCAGCAACCATCTCTGAATAATTTTGGAAGGATTCATGTATGCAACATAACCACTTATTTACATTAGTAAATAGCCAAATAGCCTATCTTTATGGCTGCTTATATCTCTACCTGTCACTGAAACCTGCATGTTTTCTTTCCATGGACAAATAGAGTTCCCTGACAGCGAATGGAAAATACCCATCAATATAAATGGAATTGAAGATTAACCCATTGTTGCTAAGCAGAGAGAGAAGTGGGGATAGACAAATGAATCAGGTGGGAAAGAGGAACAGAGGCTACATCTATTTCAGGAAATGAATTATTATATAGTAATTGACTCGTAAAGCTTAATTATTTTAATTAGATATTACATAGATATATACACATTGCTTTTCAAAAGTGGCCTTGAGGACATAAGTTGCTGCCATTTTGTTTTCTCTTGAGCATTTGCCTGTGCTTGACTATTGAGCCTGGCAGACACCCCAGCTCCTACACGTTCCAGCAGGCACCTTTTGGCTGCTCCTGGGCTGGGGATTTGCTCTTCATGTGGGCCATGAGCGTGGCATTGATGATGGCCTCCAAAGACAGCCTCTATTCACCTGTCATACTTCCCACATTGATGCAGGACGAAAAAATGGAGAAAGCACAAGGCTTATCTTCCATTATGCAGCTCCCTACTTGGTGATTTCCCACTTGCCCTTGGTCTTACTGAAGCCCAGCAATGGTGCTGTTTGCCACTGAAAAGGAGCCCGACTCCGTCTCCCCAGCCTGTGGCTAAGGGACACAGTAGAGCAGCACATGGGATTAGCAGGCTTCTGCCTCGGAGATCAGGGGTCAGAAAAAAATAGTTTAAAAAGATGGATGATGCATTCCAGCAAAACTTGATTTCACTGTGGTGCCAACCCTGCGGAGAGCAGCATGAGAAGATTGACTACTTGTCTGGGTAATATTTCAGGTGACTTATTGCATTAATTTAACTGACAAGACACAGAATCAGCTCAGTGATTTTCTCCTGCCTGAGTGGGTATTTTGTGAGAAATGTGACAACTATATGTCTTCCAAGCTGGATCACAGCCTGTATCCAATGCATCTCACAAGCATATAGAAAAACTGTTCAATGCAAAGACTCAGTCCTATATGCCTACTGTAATTACTGCAGTGAGAACTTGGACCTTTATTTGGGTTGTATTTGTATCTAAAGAGCTGTGATAAAAGGTCTGAGAGATCAAAGCAAAAAAAAAAAAAAAAAAAAAGGTGTGCAATCATGGTAACCTTCAGAAGTTCCCATGCATAAAAAAAATTGTGGAGGTTTAGAAACAGTCAAAGGATGGGCCAAATGCCCAAGGGTGGGCCAAGGTTTGTCTGTTGGTCCTGGTTGGTAGATTACTGAAATCTGTCCTTCTCCCAGTCTCAGCTACATAGCATGGATGATTGATGAAAGTAAACTACTATTGCTTCTGAGTTGACTGTGTAGTCTTCCAGAGCTCATCTTTTATGCCCATAGGGAGTCTAAAGACCTCTTCTCTGTTCAAAATTCCACCAGAGTTCTTTTTACCCAGTGTCACATCAGGGTGTGTTCACATAACATTTTAGTTTGGATCAGGAACGCTTTTTGCAGCAAGCATTCCCTTCATCACCACCTGCTGTGCTTTATGTCGAGCTGAAAGTCTTGGAGCACGCAATTTGATCGAATTCCTTCTGCATGAAGCTAATTCTGTCGATGTTCTCTAGGAGCACACCTAGTGGGCCATGGGGTCAGACTACAGCTCATCCAAAGTAAACCTTAAAATGAACATGGTGTGGTTGCTGGATCCTCAAGCAACAACTCCCTTGCCCTGCAAATCTGCCTCTGTTGGGGCAGAGAGGTTACAAAAGAGATCTCTTTGCCTTGTTGCGTCTCCTACTTTCAGCAGCTCTGTTCTAGTCATTCCAGATTGTTCCTTCCTTCCTTCATGTCCTTCCTTAAAACCAAACTTCTTCACACTTATACTATTGCTTTCCAGTCACAAGCAGACTATCTCTGAGTGTAGGGAGAGCATCAAGCAGACCGCAGAGTGGCCAGAAAGCCACAGGCTGGGTGTCTGCATTTTTTTGGGAGGAATTAACAAGCCGGACAAAGGGGAGGGTTGGGCTCTTAAGAATTTCTCTGTCTCCTGTTCTCAGTCCTCACCAGCCATGAGATTTGCTCTCTCAGCTGGGTGGATGTTTTCAAATATGTGTATTTTATTAAATTTAAAAGGAGCTAGTTTAAAAATGGGATACAGTGCTCTAGACTGTCTCTGCTCGGCAGTATAAACACAGGAGGGTGTGTATGTGATTCTCATTGTCCCACATGAGCAAAGTCCACATGTTTTTACTGACCAAAAAACAGCTAATCCAGTGATGTTGAAGATGGTTGGAACTCAGTTTCTGCTTCTGAAAATGCTGGTGTGTATTTAACCTTGTGCATGGGAGTGGTACAGATATTTATTGACTACACACATATTTTGGGACCTTCAGGGAGCAAGGTGCTTAGCTAGTTAAATATAGACATGTGCACATAGAATAAGAATGATTAAACTTGGCTGCATGAAGCCCTCCTCTGGTCCTTCTCCTCCTCCTCCCCTCAAGTCTTTCCTCCAAAAGTGCATTAAATGACTTCCAAACTGACTAACATGCTCTAGGGATTGTGACTATTTGAGATTACTATACTTCCCAAGCTCTGGAGGCAATTATCATTTGGCCTTATCCTTCAAAGTTAGCTGGGTACAGCACTCTTATAGCTGCATGCCTCTGGAATATTCCTTACATAACTCTCAAGTTATGAAAATACAGTGTTTGATTTTTACAGGCAATGAGATTGTTTGATCTATTGTTTCCTGTTAAATACACCATACCAAATTCCATCCCATGGGAACTGAAGCCAGTCAGTAACTGAGATGAGGATTTAGCCCATTCTATTCTGGGAAAATCAGGATCTTTGAAATTGTGCTTGTTAAGGGACAAATTCTTGTGCAGTATATTGGCTACTATGTGTGTATTAGAATTTTAAATGCACTAGGTTTCCCATTCAAATTTGTCGAACAATTTAACTTACCGAGCAAAAATAAATATATGTTTTTTCTGTACTCATTGATCCTGTCTTTTGATGCCATGCCCATTGTGCTACAATGTGTCTGGAAAACAGCCCGTGATATTTCTTGGGGCGGGAAATAGTTATGCCGGTACAATATTGTATTACAGTGCAAATGATCAAAAGATTACCAACTTAATTTTCAAATCAAGTCCAAACAATAACAGAAGCTATCAAGCTACTGTACTTTGTGTCACAGTTTCTCAGGAATATGCCCAAAATTCTGCCATCACTAGGTATGGTTCCAACACTATATGGTTTGGTGCCTGAACAGATGTGCTGCAGGCTGAGAAAGCACAAAACAAAGTGTAAAATGAAACAAATTTAGCAGTGAAACATATCTGTAATGAATAACTCTAATAGATATATTCCTGCCTGTATATTGCCCTACAAGAAGCAATATGTTGAGTGAGGGTGAGCAAGAATTTCTGTACATCCTTTAATGATAAGTTGTATAGTTTTGGGGTAGCTGCATTCAGAGTTGATAATCAGGCAAAATCTTTTTCTTATAACACATGATTAGACAGTGGAGTTCTTTGCCACTGTGTGCTTTAGAAAATAATAGTTGGCAAAATGGAACAATTCATGTGAAAGTTCAGGTAGGCAGCTGCCATACAGCAATATCCTGAGAGGCCATAGCAGTGAGTGTTGAAAAAAACCCAGGCTGTGAAATACTCTGCAATTCTTAATGGTTAGGATAACTTCAATGGGAAGCAGAGTCTTTACATCAAGCTATTGCAAGGGCTCATGTATCTTTTTTTCCTTAATGTGGTAGTGGTAGTACTTGGGGATAATGAACTAGCTGGAGTAGAGAGCTGGTTGCTTTTGACAAATCCAGCATTTTCCTTTCATTTTCCTTTCCCTTCTGTCTACAAAAATGTGTCATTTTGATTCTGCTGAGAGGAGGGTTTTGTGCAGGCTTCATAATTTATCAGTGTAGTTTCTGAGGGATATAGTTGTATGAAGATCTCCTCTCTTCAGGAGGAAAAAAAACAAAACAAAACAAAAAAACCCACAAACCATCTCACCTCTCAGGTTTTCTTACTGTCTGTAAAGATCTACAACTAAACTGCATGCAATATGGGTTTAATTAAGGCCTCTTGAAATATACTCTGTTCTAAAAGGAATTTGGTTTCTTATTCCTTATTTTGGTAATAATATATTATTTATGGTCTTGGGGTGGTTTTAAAGTAAGATATTTATACTGTCTAATATCAGTAGCTGACCGGTGATGCCATGGTGAGACCATTCCAGTAATGGGATCCTTGATGAGCCAAAGGACCAAAGTGCCTCAGTGTCCCCTTTCTTCATGGTGCTGCATCAGCAGGAACATGCTCTGCAACTGCTCTGGCTTCTTTGTAGCAGGAGGGAAGAAGAAAGAGCTCATAGAAACTAGAAGCCGTGTTGTCTGTCCCTGGCTTCAGCAAGCCAAGGCCACCACTTCCGTCGTGTGACTGTCACACAGCGTGTGTGGGCACAGGTAGGAGTTTCTCTCTGTGGTGTGAAACCTGGCAGAAGGGAATGGCAACCACACAGCTTTCTCCTCCGCTCCTTCTGTGCCTTATTTACACTTCTGGGAATTGGGTTTCCGAGGAAAGATGTTGGAAACAGATGTTTTCCATATGGATCTGCAGGGCATACCAATTGTGCGTTGTGGTGAGACTGACTTGCTCTGAAAGTTGCAGTCACCTAAGGATGCCCAGAGTCCTTGAAGGAGTGAGTATGTTATTGGGGTGAGAGCTGTCTGAAGCCTTCTGGAAGCTATAAAGACTGCCTTTTCCTTACAGCCAGTGTAGAAACCTGAAGCTGCAGTGACAGCTGACGGTGACACAGGATGCATTGGAAATCACCTGGGACGTGAGCTGTATCACTGCAAGGGCTTCAGAAAGGGCGGAAAGCAAGGGATAGGGTAAGTCTGGGTGTGGGCTGGATAACTGTGTAGGCAGTGATCCAGGATACCACAAGAGCAGGCAGAGACCACTGGAGAAAGCCAAGAGTGGTCAAATGAGCCTCAGTAGTGGAGCCCTAAGAGGAGAAAAAAAATAAAAACAAAAAGAATAACATTCACACTTTTTGGGTGAAGTCCTGGCTGGTGAATAAAAGGCTTGGAATAAAGAGCAAAGAAATTCCTTCTTACTGTTTGATGATTGTATTAAGAGAAATACAATTTAATGCCCATTTTCAGTAAATAAACAGGTTTGCTACCCTGTTTATACACAACTCAATCTTCAGTTTCCTCAACAAAAAACAATCTAAGCATTAGCTAAAGACTCTGGCCCAAAGGGGTAATAGTATTCTTTAATGGGAATAAATAGAGGGTAGGCAGTGCTCTTTCAACCCGTTCTTTGAAGAGCAAGCAGAGTACAGCCTTTAAGAAAGGTACAGGTACACAAATATTTACCTATTAGGACTCTATTCACCGTGGGCTCAGCCCTATTGTACTTGGCATTTCTTTGCTTTTCCAGAGATTTGCGTTCAGAGGTGTGAGCTACACTCAAAAGCAGCAGTGACACAGGGTGGCCACAAACTCTTGCCAGGTGTTTCGTACCTCCAGGTCCATGAAGCTGATGGTGCTGGGCTGCAAAACCCTGTGCGTAGTTCTCAGACCTGGGTCAGCTCCAAATTGCTCCCTGCATCAGCATGGAGCTCCTAGAGCTGATACCTGGGAGCCAGTGGTAAGGCTCATGGAGGACTAGGGCCTCGTTACGGTAATTGCCGGATAGAAAGTGTCGTCTTGTGTAAACGTCTAATCACAGAGCTGCCTTTCTCATTTACCTGTCCTGTAATTAAGATACAAATGTGAAAGGTATTAAGAAATAACTGCCACTTCCACATTGTGCATGTCAGGTAGTTTGGTCGTGGTAAACCATTTTTATGGGGTTAATTTATTTTGATCTCAGGTTTGCACTTTTGTAAGATTAGCTAAAGTGGTGTACTTTTTATCAGACCCGGTAGATGCTCTGGGATTAAAGTGCTCCAGCCCTGACCATCCTGAAGGAACTTATGAACAGTGACTGGCAAGACCTCAATGCAAACACACATCCATGAAGAATGAGGCTGGGGTTTGTGCTGTGTCCCCCTTTTTGTTTTCCTTCATCACTGAGTGCTATGGGCAGGGCACACCAGGGCAGGGCCTCTCCTGGGAGGGCTGGGGAGGCCTCGGGCCCGAGCCGAGCACCAGGGCTGACAAAGGCCCCATTAAGCCGGGTGGGGAGGAACATGATAGCTGCCTCTCGAAGCCAGGGAATCTGTAAAGTAAACCGCCGGGCAGTGCGGACATGGAGGTGAGGAATGTGAAACTGGAGTCGAGCTATTTGAGAGCAGCGCCCGTCCAGCACTGCGCAAGATGGTGTTGGCTCACAGAAGCGGTGTAGCTGGTTATAAAATACAGTGTTGATGGGACAAATGCCTTGTTGGTATAAATAACTTAAACTCTAGTCAGATTGAGCCATCTCTGCCCGCTTATGCTGGGGTAAGCAGGCTCAGTGTCCCTATCCCAAGTAGGGCCCAGCACAAGTATTGGTGCAGGCCTATGGGGAGCTTATGGGGCTGTGCAGGCAGAGCTGAGAGGGGCAGGAAGAAGGCCCTGCTGATGGGAAGCATGGTCACAAAACTGCCCATGAGGCTCTGTCAGGGGTGGCAAGGGCTTGGCTGGGCATTCAGTGCCTCTCTAACCCACCTGGTGGCTGGGCTCTAGCATACTGTCATGAAAGGGGTCCTAACAACAGTCTGTACTGAAAAAGCTGATCAGAGGGCAGGAAAAAGGTTAAAATCCTGGAAACATTTTACTAGAAATTTCCTGCAGAGCAGTCAGCAAGTTCAAGATCCTCACCCTCTTCAGTTTTGTTCCTCTACTAGACCAGCTGTTAACAAAGCGGCCCAAACCAGCTGAAAATAGTGACTGGTGCATTTCAGCCAAGGGTAACGAGAGACAGAAATAAAAAACTCCAACTGTGCAGTCAGTCTTCCCATTGATTCCCATGTTGCGTTATTTCACCCTTAAGAAATCTTACAACTCTAAATGTTAAGGAATGTTGCAGTTGAATAAAAAGAAAAGAAAGACCCAAAAGAACCAATTCCTTTTGATGCAAAATGAACTGATGAGCAAACGAGCAAAGCATATGGTAGGCAAAGCCGGTTTTAACCACCAAACCTTCCTATCTGACAGATTTTGTGTAACATCAACTTTGTTTACAGTTCATAGCATTACTAAGAGGAGTGCTCTGAACTGAGACTTGTATGTTTACTATCATAGCAAAGGAACAAACAAACAGAAAGTGGAATAAGATCTGTTTTAAAAGGAAAATGCCGGATTAATACTAAGACAACTGAGCTATTGTCTAAACAGTGGTTTCAAACTTGATTTAGCTTGTAACAAAATGTAACAGTACCCACCACAACATATATTATGTCTAATGCTTTCCCTTAGGCTGAAATGAAGGAATAGTTCATTCTTCTAACTTGTTCCAGGTATAAAATGAATGCTGCCTTTTATTATTTTTAAAATGTTCCCAGAAGCTGATGGCATTATTTCATAAGACACATCGGTACCTTGTGCTGTGTTCCTGAAGAACACACATGCTTCGGTGGAACATGACCAGCTATGTGTTAAACCATGTGGATGAGGAATATGGCAATGATAACCTATTGTGCATGACTTTTGCTTATCTCTTTTGGTTTATGTCGCTTACCTGTATGCATTTCATGAACCTAAATTCTGATTAAAATCAAGCAATAAACTAACTTTTCAGTCATAGTATTCCTGTATTCTCTCTTTAACAGCAATGTTCTAAGAAAACTGAAAATATTTGTAGCTTCTCCAAGTTCTGTATCCATTTTCATTGTTTAAGTATTTAAAGGGAACTAACTAAATATTTGTAACCAATAAAGAGCATTTGATTTATTTGTGGAGTCATTTTATTCATTCTTTGTATATATTGGAATGACTTAATTTATACTGAGGTTCTTGAACAGATGTTTAGACATTTCAGAAATCGCCTGAATTTTTAGTTCAAACAATTATTCCTAAAATGGAAGCAATGTCTTGCTATTGGCTGATATTAACTCTTTGCTACTCCTGTTCTTCCTAAGTTTGGTTCTGCCTGGGCATTACAGACATCCCTCTGGTTTTGATTACCTGGATGTTATTATCTGGCAACACACAAAATTAATGCTTTGCAAATTAACTATAGGCTGAGATTGCATTCTTCACCTAATCACTGAGATTTAAAGACAATCTAATAACCTAGTCACCTTTTCATTAATATTTTAAAAATGTGAAGAAAAGGAAAAGGAGTTATAATCTGTAGCATCTCATTCCTCTGTAGACTTTTCTCATTGTTGGGATTCATGGTATTAGCTGTCAGTGGGAGCTGTTGCTTTTAGTTGTGTATTGCCATATTCTCATGTACATGTATATGCATGCATTACTTCATTTTCAGCAAAGTCTAAAGTTGTTCATCTGTGTTTCCAGGAAAGAGGCTTTCTTGAGAAGGACTTAATAATTCTGCATTGCCAGAGGAGTATCTGTTTTCCCCAGCGTGTCACATGTGTTTTGTTCTTCCCTGTAGCTTGCTGGCCTAGCAATGGAAGTTGAATTCTGGCTCCAGCCTAAGTTGTGCCTATTTATGGTAGGACACAGATTTAGAGAGCAAAATCCTTCCTTTCCCCCTTTAAATGTAAATCAGTGCTGGGATATGTGATGACAGTCCTGATGAAGTGTCTGAAAGCCTGTCTTCTTGTGAAACAACATGTGCACTTAAACAGAATAATTTCTAGCTTTCTTCTAATATAAGAAAGCTATTTATTATGTAACTTTCAAATCCTTTTCTAAAGATAGACTTGCTTGTGAAAAACACTTAAAGCATTGGAGACTGAAATTCTTAGTAAAGCACTGCTGTTGTGCCTGTGGTATTTTGGCCATCAGTTTCTGGTGGGGTGTGTGAGGATCCAGAGACAGGGCAGCGTCCCTCTGGATCTGTGCTGCTCTCCGAGAGGCTGCAAGGCTTCTAGCTGTGTCCATTCTTCTGATGCTTCCTCTGCCACTTCTCTTCCTCACCTTTCCTCCATCCCAATTGATATGCATGTCCAGAAAAAGTTGGACAGAGTTCAGCCCATTTGGCTACCAGCAGATGTCTGCTGCTGATGACTTTTGTTCTATCCTCACTCGTACTGTACGTAAATCAGTAGAAATGAAACGATCCATTTTATGTTGGTAAACTCCCGTGTCATCTGATCTCCACTTAGGAATTTAGATTTAATTGTTCTTGTGTAGGCTGGTAGATATTTATCTGTGGTGTGGGATAGGCAGTCTTTAATATTCTTTTGGATTGTGTATTTCAGCTTTTGCACTCTTGTGCCCAGAGCATAGGATGCACATCAAATGTTAGATCAGACTTCCACTGAAATCAACAGAAGTGAGAACAAGATTTGCCTCTAATGTAACATTTTATTATTCTAAAGAAATAATTGTTCATCCTTGTTCTGTTTTGCCATTTTTTAAATAACTCATAAAAAAAGAAAAAACAAAGAAATGCCTCATATAGAAATGCTTGTAACGCGTGTATCAATGTTGTATCACAAACTGAAATGCAATGTTGCCTTTTAGAGAGTCATTCTTGCCTGGACTCTTTGTTCCCAAACATTTGGTCTTTAAAACAGAGAATATCAACACGTATAATAGTATGAACTCTCCTTTGAAGTGCAAGACGAAGAGATGAGGGCAAAGGGGAAAGTGTTATGTGTGTGTACTGTTTTAAAGCAGGGCACCGTATTGTGAGAAAACTACCGTACTTGCTCTCTTCATTCAGCTGGAGAAGAATCACAGGCCTGTTATGTCAAAACGCAGTGCTTTTCCAACTCAACTGTTCTTATTCTCCTGAGTTGCTGCCCGGGAAACTGAATAGGAGGTTGACAAAGTATCCAGCTAAAAGGATGTCATTTAAGAATGTACCGCTGTGTTTATAGTTGTGCAAGACCAGCCAACAGATCACTTGAAAGCACAGAAATCGGAAAATGGCAGTCTAGAGTTGTGGAAAATCCCATCTCTCAAAATTCAGATGTTTTGTAAAGGAGAGAATTTTCTGCTGCAGATTTGGCTGAATTTTTGACATTCTTGTATTATCTCCTTCTGCTGGAAGAATGTAAACAGTACTCATCTGTCAGTGTAGCTGTTGCAGCTGGATGGCCTTTGGGACTGGGATTTTTTTTTTTTTATGTAGATGGAGATGTATCCCGAATGTGGTGCTTGCATACTGTCAGCTCTAAACAATAAAATTTCCACTGTGATGGGTGAGGTATGACAGACATTTGCTTTGTGCTGCCCCATTGGTCTGTCTGCTGTGACTTGCAGAGGAATTAATTCCAGGCTGGATATGTAATCAGATTTGATGCTTGACTTCCTGCTCCACTAAAGTGACCGATAAAGATACCATTAATTAATAGTGAGCAAATATGAAGGCCAAAACTAAAATCCCCTTTTTGTCAGTTTCTAGAAGACTGAAAAGTTTGTCCTGTAATGATTAGAAAACATTCTCTTTTCCTTGTTGACACCGTCTACAGCAGTAAAATTAATTCCAATCCTGATCTATCCTGCATCTCTGGCTATCTCGCAAAATATGATTTTCTTAACAGCTGTGAACTTCAGACTGGGAACTGCATAGTTGTTAACCACCCTTCTGTCTGCTTCCTGCTCCTTCATCAGAGCTACCCTTACTCATTAATTCCCATTCATTTCTTTTCTGAATGTTATGACTACAGTGCAGGCAGAAGTTCATGCAGATACCTGAACTCATCTGGAAAAAGCCAGCTCTGGAAAACAGTCTAGAACAGTGGAGTCAACTGTTCATCTCTGCTGTAGCTTATAACATTTATCATTTGTACATCTTGTACTAACCAGGATAGGGCACAGGAAAGTGAACTTAGGACTGCTGTCCCCTTCTTGCTCTGAATATTGTATTCTTTCTTTTTGTACACCAGCTTGTCATCTCCAAAATGAAGATTAATCTCCAGCTAGCCCTTCCCAGCAGCAAGGTTTTTAGGGCAGGAGGTGATGGGTGAGGGTGCTGGGTCCATACCTGACAAGAATGGAGAAGGTGGATGATTTTTAGGCTTAAGACATGCCTACTATGTTTTAGGCTTAACTCAGCCTACAGGCAGAGTTTGGAGATGCTCAGAGAATGCACAAGAACTTGAATACCCCACAGCCCAGGCAGCTGTGTGGAGAGCTGGTGGATCACTTGCTTGAACTTGCATACCCAAATTTCTCCTAAATTGCTCTAAGTACCTATTTATTTATTTATTCATTCAGATTAGGTTCTTTCTTTCTCTTTGCCTCAGTCACCATCCAGAAAAGAATAACAATTTTCCGCCTCTCCAGGATGTTGTGTAATGAATATTCAAAGGCTTGGAAAACACCTATCTAATATGATAGTAGGTGTTAGTACGTACCGACCACCATTGAGTTCCCTGGTCACTGCAGCTTCTAACCCAGGAGAAGCAGACTGAAGAAACTGTTATTTCTGCCACCTTTTCTAGATGGATCTTTGTGCTGATGAGAATTTGTGGAAGGATGCTTTTTCTCCATCTATCTTCCTCTTTGTTTTCTCTCCCCTACACACACAAATTGAGCCACTCTTTACACAGTTTGTCCTATGCAACCACGGTAGAGAAAACTCTTATTTGCATCTTGTTATCATTTCTAAGTATAATGGAGTTTTCATTTCCTGTTAACACGGAGACTTACATAAAAGTAAAAGTGCATTAATTTGTCAAAAGGTAAAATGCCTGTGTGTACATGCACCCTTCCAAGCAAAAGTGAGAGGCACTGCTGTGGATGCACTTAGCCCTTACTGTATAGCATTATCTTAGTCCTATATTTGTAAATTAAAACGTTTGTGTGTAAAGCCTTTTTAAAAAGCATAATCCAATTGTAAATTTCATTAACAAAATGACTAATCTTACTAAATGTTACAATGAAAGTGCTGACAGAACTTAAGTTCTAATCTGTGAATGCAGCATTATAATTTTACAAGAGTAGCTGTTCTTAATAAACATCAAAGTGAATGTAATTATTATGTGACTTTAGCCCTTTTTTTCCCACGATACTGTAGTTAATCTTGACAACAGCTAACATTAAGCACAATGTTTTAACTCCCCTGACGATAAAGTTTAAAAATACTTTAGGTTCAGATTGTTCCACTCTGCCATTATCCCCCTTTGGTTGCCTCAGTGGGTGACCTTCACTCTTTTGGCTTGGATGTGTTGGACACTGTCCTGTAGAGGGTGTTTTGTGTGTGCTTTGGGAGATGGAACCAGGACAGAGGACAGTGTGAAGAGCCCCATTCTCTTGTGGAAGAGCATCCCCATTCTGAAAATGAGCTTGGACTGCATTAGTATCTGGAGATTCCCTCCATATTTCACTGAAGCTTATTGATCTCAAAACCAAAGCAAAACAAAAACTGAACAATTGTTTTAGATTTAGAGCAATGAGGGTGCTTTGTCACGGTCTGAGCTCAGTTTCCCCCTGCCCTGCTGAGGGAGAAATCCAGTGCATGGCTGCACACCTTGCAAGATGGTAGGCATTGGGGCTGGGTTTTGGGGAAGGGATTGTGCTTTTGTCTACATAGCCTCTGTTGAGATTGTGGTAATTACTTGGTGAGGGGGAATAATTTAAATTAAATCTTGTACAGTTGCAAAGTGAAATGGACAAGGGTCTCTTTTTGGGGGTTTAAGAAGCAGTTGTGGTTTAGATGGAGACTACTTGGAACAGGATTGAGATTATCATTTACCTCTGTAGATTTTAGACATGTTTTTTCCCCTCCTCTCCACTAATGATATCATCTGCCAAGCCCAAATCTGAAATATTAATTTGAGAAATTCCCCTAAAATAAAGACGAGCACATTGTGTGCAACGATTTCAGCACATCTGCTGCCACTTACAGTCTTCCCTTCAGTGTTCTTTTTTACCTTAAGCTTGACTTCTTGAGCTGGCTTGAAGAGGTCATTTTCTGACAAAGCACATTACAGCCTGAGCCCTATTAAGTCTTCTTCAAATCATGAATCTCATGAAAAAAATACTTGTTGTAGTCTCTAGATAAATGGAAATACATTAATAGTAACAGCACGGTTGCTGCAGTTACGGGCATCTTTATTTTTTGCCTTACATTTGCTCTTTGTGCAAACAAATGTGTATTCAAAAACCCTAACTAGAAACAAATATTCACACATAGTACCCATATTTCTTGACCTGAGTATGTGACAAAATCAAACATTTTTGTCAGGCATGCTTCATAACCATGCATTCCTACATATAAAGGCCCAAGCAGGATCCTTCTTGAATGACACACACGATTATTATTTTGTTCCCAAGGGAAAGTGGTATTACGGCATCAGTATTATCCACTGGTAATGAGGTGCTCACAGATGAAAAGAGGAGGGGTAAGGCAGATATAATGTGAGTGACTACCCTGTGGCAAATATTGCTTTAAAAATGTTTTCATAACACTTCAAAGAGTCTGAGTGAGGGGATCATGTGGTAATACAGTCTCTTGCTTTAAACAACGGGGACTTCCACCCCCAATCCTGGATAACCCGGTTAATATTGCTAGCAGTTCCTTTGCTTGATGCCAAGTACATGATTAAGACTCTGATTCAACAAATCAGAGGTGATCACTTAACCAGAAAGTATCATATGATAGATGAAAGGCTTCTGAAAGGGAGCTCTGTGCATCTGTAGATCTGCTTTGTGTTTTGTCCTCACCGCAGACTCTGCCACTATTGTTAATATCTGTGAAGGACTCTGGAAACAAAAACGCTGGGACAGTGGCTAAACATTTTAACAGTGATGAGTGTCAGATGAAAATATGGGGATATGGGGGAGTTGTGCCAGTGACAAGATGTTCTTTGCTTCTGGTCCTCAAATGTCATGTGGTGAGGTTGCATTTTTGTAATTGCTGAGATGATGGGTGCAGCAGAGACCCAGACCTTATCATCTGCAGGAGATGGCTTCCTCAAGACTTTGCATGTCTGAAGCCTGTCTGGGGTTACTGATTTGCACAACAGCAGGAGTGATTCTCTCTCCTGGTTTCACTAGAGATCTGATGGGGAAGGGATTTCTGAACTGATCCCTTTGATTGTTATAAATACAGAAACACAATTCAACTACCTGTAAAGTGATGTAGCAAAGAGTCAGTAGCCAGTGGTTTTTTTTTTCCTTTTTTTTCCTTTTTTTTTTTTTTTTTTCCCAATATGTGAAATTTTCAATGTGTGTAAAAGAATCAGCTCTTTGCACCCGGGTGATACACTGAGTGCTGATAAGCTGTTCCTCCACAAATGCAGGGAGGGGTTCTCAAATTGCTTTATCTGTGAAAGACTTTTTATTTTTTATTTATTATTATTTTTTTTTTAATTTATATATTATTTGGTGTGGGTGGTCACTTAATTTCAGTGACATAAATGCTTCTTTCACTAAGTATGCATTTTAGTGATGCCTCTCCCTGGATAACTGGGCAGCACAGGTTGTACAGAAAAAGAACTGCATGGACAAAACCCAATGAAGAGGGAGGTGTGCATGTGCTGTACCACTGAGCACGGGCTGAGCAAGCTGATCTGCTTTGGCAGATCAGGCAAAATACCCAGAGTTGCTCCTGTCAGCTGGGCATAGCCACAAGTCCATGCCCAGATGCCGGGGGACCAGCAGGATGTATGTAAGCTGTGAATGATCCTGCCATTGAACTCTTTGCTGCAGTAATGTGTTTAATGTTAAATGCTTCAAATAAAAAACAAATGGATCAGCTGGAGATTGCTGTTTCCTTGACCATGCGGATGATGGGGAGTATACTTAGAATAAGTGGAAAGACGCAGAAAGAAAGTTGTTCACTTTCCTTTTACGAGTGAAGAAAAATGTGGTGATAACCTCCAAACAAATAAATGGTTACTGTAGAATGAAAGGCAATATGACATTATTATACATTCACCAGTGCCATGGCAAGAGTCAATGGGTTTATGTTTCAAAAAAAAAAAAAAAAAAAAAAAGAAAAAAAAAACACAACACAACGACTTTAACAAGAAGTTTCAGTGGAAAAAGGTATTAGGAAATACTTTCTCAGGAATAGGAGAGTGAAATGTGGGAAGTGGTTGCCTGAAGATGGTGAAAATTGACACTGAAGCTTTTAAAAATAGGTTTGAGAAATACCTGTCAGAAATGATCTGTAGTCAGTCCTCAAAGCACAGGGATGTACTACTTGATTTCTCAGGCCCCCTCTGGCCCTGATTTTTATGTTGTGATTTTAAAGCATTTAGTGTAAAGCCTTTATCCCTCAAACTGATTTTTTTTTCTATTTGCCTGCTTTTTCTTAAATCCAGCCTTGTTCTTGGTATTGTGAGATATATTTTTTTAATGGCATTTCACTTCTTGTGTATGTCTATGAAATGATAAGCCGTTTTCATAAAGTGCTACGTCAAACCAAATTCTCTCTGCTGTTTGAGGGTATAAAATTGGTTCTTACTGTGAAGAAAATGCAGGTAATGTACTGTTCAGCTACCTTCATTAAAGATTCACGTAAACTACTGAGAACTGGCCAGAAACATGAGTACAACTGGTCTGCTCCTGGATTTACATTGTGTGCTTGTGGGTGCAGAGTGGGGCCATGTCCGTGTATAGGTGTCTGGAGGTGAACACCTAACAGGCCACTGATGTTATGGGTGTTGGCAACGAAATCAGCTTTGCAGTTTGTTTCTGGGATGATAATGGATTACAGGATCTATTGAATTATCCAGATGATTTATCATGTCTTGCGTGTATTTGTTGCTCACGGCCTTTCAGTGTGCCAGGCTGCCTGGTGCCTTTTGCATTGGGGATGCTTTTTCAGTCAGATAATCAAATCATACATTGCACTTTGAGTAACAATGAGTTTCTTGTCCCTCTCTTCCCAAATCCAGCAAGTAGCCAGCATCCCAGAAGTTTTCTCCTCACAATGTTGAATGCCTGACTTCCAAACTTGGCTCTGCCACAGATCTGACTTGCAGCTCTCAGCAAATTGTTTCTTTCTTCAGCTCAGTGACTCACCCAAGTGGAGCAGATGCTGCTTACCTACATTTCTGCTTTGCCAGGTAACATGTTTGCATGTTATATTTTGCGTAGAGCCTAGTACAGCAACTGTAATTAAATCCTGGCAGAAGTCAGTGGAGAGGCCAAATGATCCAGGGGTGCTGCTAATAGTAAAGCCAAAATTCACCCACCAGAGAAATAACTCGAGTGCTTCAGTGCACTCTAAAACCAGAACGACCTCCTTTCTGAAGGCCAGGTTTTACATCCACACACTTGCTAGGCATTTCGTCACTTCCTTCAGAGACCTTGGTTGAAGTGGTGTCTTTGGCTCTCTTTCTTTTCCCTTTTCCTTTCCACTTTCTCAGATATTCTTGGACTTTGTTTCTTCTTTGCACTTTCTGCTATGTTGACTAGCACTGCTTGAGGACAGAGGCAGCAGGATGGTTTAAATAATGGTCCGATATAAATCATCAGTGCACTATTTTCAAGTATATCAAAGGGGAATACCCAGATAAAGCAACAAGCACTGTTACTATTAGTAAAAACACTGTGTTAGTTTACATTTTCAAATGGTCTCTGCTCTATCAGCCAAGATTGCTCAGTTTATTTATTCAGAAGATCTGATTTGATGCAGTGTAAAGATTTTATGCAATTTGGTAAGACTTGAAGTGGGATCTACTGAAATACGGATATGCTGCTTTACATTTTTTATATTTCTTTCTTGATATCTCCAGTTCCAGAGAAGTCAGGTTCTTTAAAGATGCCAGAAATGCCCAGTGCAGCACAGAGTGTGCATGAAGAAGTCTCCTTCTTGTAATACTATCTGTGAGATTCTCAGAAACTGAGAGTGCTGGCCAAAATAACTCCAGAGGGACCAGAGGCAGGCCAAAACTAACATGGTTTTAAAATCTAGCTCTATATGCTTGCATGCAGCTTTTCTAGGAGCTGTTTCTTCAGTGAGCCTGCTGATGGGTTTTCTAAAACTGAAATAAAATGAGGGTCTGTTCCTCAAGTATTTGTCCATGCCACAGTCTGAAGTCACTTGCTAAGAGAGTGTGGGCAGCAGTGTATAACGTGTATAAATAGCAGCTGGCTCCTCTTCTGTCTCATGAGTAACTCGTGCCAGACTGCTGCATTCCTGGTGCGCGTGTTTGAGATGCAGAATGAGTTAGGTTAGAAGAAATTGCATGGAAACTGTCTGCATAGCTTTGAAAAATTATCTAAATCTGAGAAATATACTCTCACATAACTTTTGATTACTTGCTGTGATGGAATCTGGCCTCTCGATGACTCCCTGGGTTACTTTCCTGGGTGTCTGCCTTGGGGATAAGTGCTCAACTGATGTTGCCTCTGGTGATACTTGGGAATTGCACTGCCCACCCTCTTACACCTCACTTCTTCAGGAGGTGTGTAAGAGGCACTAGCAAACCAAAAAGCTTTGCACAACAACAAAAGCTTTGCACAGGTGGCTTTTATCCCAGAGTTGCTTTGCTCAGGGTTTAAGCACCAGGCTTTGCAGGTAGAAAGTGAAGCAAGGCATCTCCTGTCTCTGGAGATCAGCATGGCCTTGGGACTTCCTGGGAATCTGTCTGAGCTGGATGAACCACGTTTTTCCCCTTTCCTTCACTGAGCCCCTCATTTGAGAGGCTACTGAGAAACCCTGACAGGAGTAAAAAAGAGTTGCTGCTCCTTTCAGAACTTTTTTCTTCCTCTGTTATCACCTTGCATCCTCCTGGCCCCATCCTGCAGGGAATCCTGACAGGTGATTTGGTCCAGAGGGACCATGGCCCTGACAAACAATATTCTCCCTCCACGGGAACCATCCTCTTGATTAGGATTACTCAATTTCAGTGGTACTGCACTGAACTGGGAGAATTAGTCTTGTTACCTCCATGCTAGTGCTCCCTGAGGTTTAAGCTCATCAGGGAGGTGGAAAGAAGAGAAGGCACAAGTGTGTATGTTCAAAATGGAGCGGGCAGCTCATTAAAGTGAGACAAGAGACTGTAAACTGAGACATGAGATCATAAACTGTCATCACGCTGCATCTATTGCACTTTTCTGAGAAGTTCTCTGTGGCCAAACAGTTTATATGATCGATCGTATTAGTGGAGGACTCTATTATTTGGATGTTGACAAAACCCTAGGTTTAAACTCATTTTTTTTTTTTCTGCCAGTTATTATTATTATTTTTAATGTGCCTTTCACATTATGAAATGCTGTCTTTGCAGTTTCATCAATTCTGGTGTTCTTATAGTTTCTTTAAACAGCCAGAACATAAGGTGGTTTTTTTTTTTTTTTCTTCTCCTTTCACAAACTAGAAGCAAAATAAAACTTCATAGCTGCTTTAAAAGACCTTTATTCTATTTACCATGATATTTTTACTTCTGTGAAAAAGCACAAAGTATCCAAAGCTGAGTTTTCTGGTAGGCTTCCCAGTGGGATTATAGAGATAGACTCAGGAGTGAAGCGCCACTGGTGGCCCTCTGCTTTCTTATGGACAAACCATCACCTACTGGGTAGGGGCCCAGTATCTCCTGGCAAATAAGTGACCATGCAGACCTGTAAATAACACCTGCTTCTGTTATTGACTGTCAGGCTAGGCTAAATGTGGTCTAAAAGAATGAACAACATTTCAAATTTGGAAATAATAAAATGCAGTTGTCTGCGGAAGATCACTACTATGAAATCTATGCGGGGCGCCCAAATACAATCTGGTATATTTGGGCAAGAGAGACTGGGAAGAGAAAGAAGGAAGGAACTTTGATGCAATAGGAAACTTCTGAATTTATCCAGGCAAGTCCTCTGGACAGCTCTGGGGCTGAGGCCTTATATATAGTCTTTGCTATTCTTAGAGCATGCAGCAGAACAATGGCTCCATTTGAAGAAGCTCTTTTATAGCTTGCCAATATAAAGAAGGCTGTGCAAAATGATATGATCATGTAATTGAACACTGTAAATAGATATTCTGACCCTGACGATAATTTTAAATTAGTTCACTTTCCTGCCACATCTCAACTTTGTGGACTTAACAGAATGACAGAGATTTAATTAATTTTTCTGGATTTATAAACGTTCATCTTACATATATGTGATTTATAAAATCAACTGAGTCAATGGAACAATGATGGAGCCTTCTTTCTATTCATCGAAGCAGAAGCTAGATTAACTTAATCCCTTTGCTGGTTTGACCTTAATTTACAGTCATGAAATTAAGACCTGTGAATTCTGCGAAATCCAAACCTCAAATGCGAAGAAGGCCTTTTGCTTTTTATAATGCTGCCACAGTTTCCCCTATTAATTAGGATTAATTGGGATTATTAAAATTGGTTCTGTGCAATGCAATAGAACTGGTGGTACAGGCTTGAGTCAGATGTAGCATGCAACAGCAATTTGAATGGCTGCTGCCCAAACAGCAAGCTAATATGACAACCACCACTGGCTGGTGCAAGCCACCAAGTGTCCCAGCTTGCATGACAGCAAGGGGACTGCTTTGTGCCCAGTGCTTTGTGGGAAATGAGCAGTGTTTCACTGCAGAGAAGGTTTTTGGTAGCTCCCTCCCTATCAGAACCAGCGGCTGCTCCATGCAACGGCCTCTGCAAGGCTCTCAGCAGCAGCAGCCTCAGAGCAGGCATCTCACCCAGCTCCTTTTCCCTGCCATCCTGGGCAATGCTATGCCAGCCTGAATCTGTACGCAGTCACAGTCACACCAATGCTTTCCACTCTGCAGGCAGGCTTTCCTCTTTGCCATGTACCACATACAGCAGCACATGGCAGCTGCAGAGAAGGAGCTGCTGGGGATGGAGCAGGACCTTGCACCTGCTGCTGGCCTTGGGTAAAGGTTTCTGGGGAATAGCAGAAACTGAATTCCCATTTAGGACAAAGTTTGGATCGTCCCCTGTCACCCTTGCCAGAGGTCCAGCCAGACCTAGGGCAGGCACATATTTAACCTATGGATCACCAGGATCCTCCTTGGAGAGGTTGCGATCCAGCACCATGAACTCACGCCAGATGAATGTGCTGTGTCATGGGGCCGTGACATTTTTCTTAAGGCTTCTACATATTGCATTTCTCAGAAAGAAATCAAGAATATTGAAGTAAAGCATATGCTTTTAAAGCATTACCATACAGTACTTTAAGCGCGCGGCACCTAGGAAATTACTGAAGGGACTAGCCTGCAGCCATTTTAGCTTGGCTGATTCTTACATGTATTGCTGTGTACCAGCTGTGGCTTCTGCTGAATTGTGCATTGTTTCCCTAAGCTGTGGGCAATGAAAGCCATGAGAGCATGAAATCAAGCTGCATGGCAAAGGTGTCGTGGTGGCAGAGAGGCATCCCGTGTGCAGTAAGGAGAGATAAGTCACTCCTTCCTGCGGTGATCGCGCTGGGTGGCTTCTGGAGAGAAAGCCTATTTTCCTGTGCTCAGTTTTGCTGTGGTGTTGGAATTCATAATAAATGTGGTGGTGGTTTCTCTTGTTTCTCTTATGATTTAAACCATGCATTTCTGACATGGCAGATAGCAGCAGAAAATGTGTGCGTGGAGGGCTAAGCTGGGAATGGGAACCAGAAGTTGGAGCTGCCCGACTTCTGAGTGTCTGGAGTCTCAGCTGGAAGGCTGCTTTGCGTTTGTTTGATTTGCATTGGTATACTGTTACATCATATATATGATACAATAGATTAAAAAAGCCATGTGGCTCTTGTCAAGAAAAAGTGAACAACTATGCACTTCTAGTAATTATTACCATATGGCACTTGTGCTGTTTCTACATGTATAGTTGAGTCACTTATATCCCACTGAAATGCTATTTTTTGATCTGAGAGAACAGTTGAAACAACAGCTTATTGCTATAATAATACTTTTTTTTTTTTTTTTCTTCATTTCAGCTCCTTACATCTGCTCAGTAGCCACATCCTATGTGCCCAGAGAATCTCTGTGCAAGAAAGTGAGCTTCAGATGTGCATGCTTCAAGTAACTTAACCAAGTTTTTAAGTAAATGGATTAAGCAAGTCATACTCCTTTTAAATTATTTTTAAACTGGTGGTGATAACACAAAGCAGAGGCAGGAACAGACTTCCATGTGCAGGGATTCGACATGGCAAGTGGAACGAGTTGTTGCTTCACAGAGAGGTCTTACGTATCAAATCTTTTCTGAGCAAATTCACATAACACCAGAGTGTGAATGGTCATATTTAATCTTGTCAGTGGCATTTTCGATGCTGCACAGTTTGGACTAACCTGCTTTAAAGCTCTGCTCCTTTAACTCGTGCTGTTATTGTCTGCTACAGTTGTTGACTCAGTAGATTTTCTGATGTGGTCTGGGAATGAGTTCTTTTGGACTTTCACATTATCATATTACAATATACACCACACATTATTTATACTGGGGGTTAATTACATCATCTGGGTGGAATTCATTTTCCATTGTATCTTCAAGTTTGTATTTTAAAATACTATTTTCTCTTATGGAAATGCAGAATAAAAATACATTGATTCTTAAGGAAATGAGCTCTGCATCATGATTTTTGGTATATGTTTGGCTTTAAACAAACACATTCAGTTGCAATAATTAACTGGGAATTGTTATTACAGGATGAAATACATCACTTCTGAACTGTAATGGAATATGGAATCTATCCAGCTAAATGTAGCAGATAAATAAAATAAATAACGTTAAGCCTTCTCCAAGGGACAGAGTTGTTAAGTAAAACTTAACATGTTTAGAGTAATCTTAACTCTTCTCTTCTCTCAGCCATTTCTATTTATTTTTAAAATAAAATTTGGAAAAGTTTCTTGTGACCAGGAACTAAAATATGTAATCTCATTCATGTGAAAAACAAGTGGAAGACAGCACATCATTGTGTGAATGCTTATTTTTTGTTTGGTTGTCAACACATAAATGTGAAAATAAAATGGAGGGATTAACTAAAAAAAATTTTTTTTTTTTTGGTCATGGTTTATTAGTGAATTTAAAACCCTAAAGTTCATTTTGGGTCAAACAAACATTTCGTTTTCTCCCTGAAACAAAATGCCTCATTGAGCAGTGGGAAAAGCCAAAGCAGTGAAGGGCTGGATTCCCAAAATTGAGGAGGTGAGTCCTTCCCTTCCCTCCCCGTGCTGTTCTCACCCTGCAGGGGCAAGGCTGCAGGATGTGGACAGCTCTGCCTTGCTTGCCTCATTTAACTGGGCGGCTCCAAGCCAGCATCTCCCTTCTCCTAGGAGCATGTTCTCACCATGGCTATCCTCATCCTCCAAGGGTGGTTTCTCGCCCTGGTGTGCTTGGTCCCCTTTTATGAGGGAAGAAGAGCCCATGCCACCTTCTGCTGGGAACGTGCCCCAAAGAAGGACCTTCCTGCCTCTGCCTTCATGCGCTCGCATGCAGAGCCCAGCTACCTCGCTGCTCCATGCACCCAGCTCTGTCTTGTTTTCCTGGAGCTGTTCAGTGCACCTAGTTTTTCAGATTTTAGGTTTTAAAATTTAGGTTTTAGGTTTTAAAAATTTAGGTTTTGATTGATGAGAAATTAGGTTTTTGAGCATGTGTGAGAAACTCTCAGGCGTGACTGAAGCTCAGCTTCCACACTTCCTTTTCTCCCTTTGAAAGCAAATCGCTCTGAAAAAGCTTTGGATATTAAAAATAAGAGAGCTGTTTTCCTCCTCTTCATCCCAAACAAAAAGCAACACGGGAACTTTATTTTTTCCTCCCATCTTATAAATAAAACAATCCCTTCCCTCAGATGGCCTTGCAGGAGAGTCCTGTCTGTGCTGCACAATGGCAGAAGGAGGCCTCTGAAGTAGTGCCAGCCCGGCTTGCTTTGAAACTGGAGGCAGCTGGGCCATGTCGGCCCGGGAGAGCCTTCCTGAGTGGTGGGGCACTGGGTTGAGAAGTCCTCCTTGATGTTCCTCCTGTTCTGATGCCTGCAGCACAAGAAATGTTGGCCTTTTTCTCCCGCCTCACCGCTTTACTTTGTGTAATCTGGATGGTTTCAGCTGCAGGCTGGTAACAGGCCGTGGCCCTGAGACACAGGAGTGTTGCTGCAAACCACAGCTGATACTGGTCTTCAAAATCCATTTGTAAAGACAATGTTTAATGCTTTCTGGTCACTTAATTACAGGTATGAAAGCATGATGAAACTTCGGTGCGAGGGAGTGAGTCCATTCTTACCTGGTGACCTTCAGCTGTGCTCTCTGAAGCGTCCAGGTTGGTGCACACATGCTTGAGAGTGCCCACGTTTTGCAAGTGCATTTCCCAAGTGCATTTTCACTTGGCAATGGTGGCCAAGAGGTCTTGCAGAGGAAAGATAATTATTTTCCACCGCCTTTGTGTTTTTCCTCACAAAAATCTGGACTGAACTGGAAACCAGTTAAACAAATCCGTTTGATCAGCTCTGTAAAGCTTTCCTGGTCGGCTCCCCGTCGTGCTGTTGAAAACTGGGGGAAGCCAGAGGAAGGATTTGTCAAGATGAAAAAAACCCGAGCCACCAAGTGCACATGTGTGTATGTGTGTGTCTGTGCACACAGAACAAAGGAAAAGGGGGAATTATGAAGCTGTTAATTTGCTAGTAATGAACAGAGAGTTGCCAAGGCCTAATTTTCATTCATGGGCTGTGTTTAGTTGCAAAGCATAGAGGATCCAAAGCAGGGCCTTGGAAAGGTTCTCCCCATCTGTGTATCCTCTGGAGGCACTAGGGCTGGCGTGGCACTTCCAACCCCATAGGATAGAGCACATCAAACTGTCATTAAAAAATTCACCCCAGGCCTACTAATATGCAAGAGCTGATTCAATATGAGCAACCAGAGATGCAAGACACAGAAAGGAACAGAAAACAAAAGTGTGCTTTGGGTCAAATTGAAAGTCGATGAGTGAGAGGATTTTAATTTAATACAGAAAGACTGCATGCTGCCCAGCAAGACACACATTTGCTCCTTGTGCCAGTCTGTCTAGAGGTCCTTTCTACCATTCAAACAGAAAATAGTCCAATAGTCTGGGGGCCCAAATCACTTTTATTTTAATCTGTGCCTGAGACTTCCTTGATTCCTTATAGAGGGGAGCATCAACAAACCCCTCATGGACTGGAGTTACTGTGGGCTAGGAAAGTAAGTGTTCAACATACGCCGAGGCAGAAAAAGCTATCTTTTGGGCCTGCTCTTTGTTTTTAATCTAGGAATGAGGGGGAAGTTCATGGAGAGCTACCAAACCATTACAGGTGGTTGCAAATATTTAACTCTGCTTTTTTAATAATAGGCAAACATTTACACTTAAAAAAAAAAAATGGTTCTAAGATCTAGCTGACTCCCTACAGCCATTCAACAAGTTACTGACAAGATCAGTCTGGGATGTGGGATTCACTCCATGAAAACAACCTTTTCCCTTCTTCCAGGGCAGAAAATCCCTGCAGGTGCCAGTCACCACTGCGGCCCCGTCTATATCGGCCAAAACTGAGGGGAAGCACTCTAGCTAAAACAAACACCTACCTTGCCTGCAAGGGGTCTTTCTTCTGACAAGTTATGAGGACTGAAAGGCTCTTTTTAAATTTTGGAGATGGGATCACATCTGTTGAGCAGTGGCAGTGCTGGGGTGGGAGGCTTCTTTACCTCATCGGCGTGGGTGTACAGGGAGTGCTTGTTTGTGGTTCGGTTGGTGCAATGCTAATGGTTAATGAGGTTACGGTCCTCCCAGGTTGCTGCTAAAGGATGTCCTGCCCCCTCCCTCTCTTTGGCTGGTGCTGCCAAAACCTGCCTGGGTTATTCAGCTGCTCCTCTCATGGTGAGGTTGGCGAGGTCCTCCTCTGCCAGCATCTTGGTTCAGACTCCTCCAGGCCTAAATCTTGAGCCTAATGTGCTTGGCTGGACATAAATCAAAGCAGAACTAAAAAAAAAAAAAAAAAAAAAAAAAAAAAAAAAAAAAAAAAAGTTGTTTGTGTTTTAGAGATATCATATCATTCAGACTTCAAAATACAAATTCTGTTTAAAGTCTTTTTCCCTCCCCTGTGGTTTGGGCTCGTTAGCTGCTAGACTTCCTTAGTCTCAGATACAGTTTTAGTCTAGATTAAGAAGGAAAACAGGATCTTTGTTTGTGTTATACATACATCTAGATTGTGCAATGATTGCTGATGTATTTTTCTTCCTCCAGCTGTTTGTCAGCTTGGGGTTAACACTTCATTGATGTAAAGCCACCTGTACAATGGCAAAGTACCAGCTGAATCCGTCTGTGGTGCAAAGAGGAAATGAAGAGACTTCGATCCTCTCAGCAGAGCCCCTTATCACCCGATGATGGTGACTTGGATTAGCTTTTGCTATCACCTCCAATATGAAAAATGACCAAGCTTTTTATCTACCACAATATCACTCCACCAAGGCTATCCTGAGATGGCGTGAAAATGAGCTGCATTGACTTCGTTCTGCTCATTGCTGTGCAAGGCTGGGGTGCCACATGCAACAGGGTGCTTCGACACCATGCGAGCTCCTGGTGGTCTCCTGGTCTGGACTTTGAGCCCTGCCCCATTCATCTTCCCTCGTGAGGGCTCAACCCATGCCATCTCCACAGCTGCTGACACAAAGAAAGGCACTGCTGGAAGTGCTATGTGCTGTGAGGTCCCCAAGATGTCCTGTAGAGAATAATTCCTCAGGGTGAACAGTAGTAAACAATTTTGTTTTGTTTGTTTTTCTCCCTTTCTGGAGATGCCTGGATTTCCTTACCTACTAGGCTGTTGATGAAAGTCACCATAAGGACGGCTGTGTGTCCACAGCCTCAAGGTCTGGTGAGAGTGCTAGTTTTCCCCAAAAGCTGAGGCTCTGTTCCCTGCTTCTGTCACCAATTTGCCCAGTGTCTCCTGTTCTGGCATTGATGCTTACACGGCCAGATATGTTGGTCACCGTTCTTTCTGCTGGGCTAGGTAACCAGCCAAAACAAAACTTATCATGAGGCTGCAGCTCCTTGCTGCCTGTTCCCTCCTCATCCTCAGGGAGATGCATGGTCAGAAAACTAACAGAACCACAACACCAAAACCTCAGTGATTTTAATTTACTTGGGGTTCAGCTCTCCCATGTTTGCAAGCTAGATGAGTAACAGAGCCAGTATAAGAGGTGGGACAGGGACTTTCACTTCTGGCATCAGCTCAGCCCTACTTGGCTCAACTATGTGAAGAAGCAGAAGCCCCAGCCTCTAGCAGGTTCTGGCTGTCATTTAATTTCATGTGGTATGTTAGGGATTTGGCTCATATTTGCTTGACAAGCAGCTAGAATGGGTTAAAATATGCTTCTCCCTCAGGCATACATCTGAGTTCCTTTGCTGAAGCAATCAGGGTGCCAAGTTTTTTTTTTCTTTTCTTTTTTTTTTCAGGGCTGGTATCAGCCCCTGGGTGATGGCCTCTGGCAGTGGGCAGTGCGGAGGGCTGAGGGCACTTCTCCAGGTTTTGTGGCTGGATTTGCAGGATCCTGTCTCCCCAACCCCTTCTACATAATGGGGCTCAGGGGCTCTCCCTGGCAGTATGCTGGAAGGATCCTGTGCTGCCTTTGAGAGGAGGTGGTTAGCTGCTCTATAAAGTAATATTTTTTTCCTGAAGTGTAATGTGAATGGATTGTAAGCAATGCACGTGGTTCCCTTCTAGGCTCACCATGCAAGAATGGTCTGTGTGTGTGTGTGTGTACGTTACCTCTTTTGCCTCCTCCCCAGCAGCCATTTCTTCTCCAAACAGTAACAATTCAGTTCCTGTAGTTTCTCATCCTAGCTGAGCCCTTTGATCAATCTAATATTTCTCTGAACCTTTTCCAAAGTTTCTGTAGACTTTCCACCTTGAAGGAGCCTCACAGAAAAATGTAAACCTTTTTTAGGCAGAATATTTCTTGTTCTTCTGCTCCTTTTTTTTTTTTTTTTTTTTTTTTTTTTTTTTTTTTTTTTTTTTTTTTTTTACTGAATGCTCACAGCACTTTATATAAAATCTAGTGTTGTAGGAATTTCTTGAGTATTTCTTCTCATTCCTGGTGTAGGGCCCAACCAATGCCCATTCAAATCTTTGGTGGGCTTAGAGCAATAACCTCTGTTTGAAAACTTACGGTGTTCCTTACTCTGGATGTCAGCTGTATCTCAGGCTTTCCCTTCTTTGAACATACCCTCTCCTACCTTGCTCCTCTTGTCACCTGTGAATGGCACAGATGGGGACATTTTGCCTGCAGGAGCTGTGCAGCAACATTGTGAGTCCAGAAGGAAAAGCGGAGGTACTGCAGCTGCTGGCCAGCCTCTGCTCCTGCCTGTGTCTGCTCATGTTCTGGGCCTCAGCAGCCACCCTGCTGTTGGATGTCAGTGTTACATCTGTTCTCAGACCTGGTTCTGTTGCAAAAAACATGCAGGAAGAATTGTTTGAGGGACTTAGACTCTGCTGAAACACACCTACTGTATTACTGCTGGATTTCCTTTTCTTCTTCACTGCCTTCTCCTTCACCCTCTTCTCAGTGTAGCGTGACTATGGGTTCATATACTTGTGCAATGCAAAACATGAGATTTAAAAACAAAACAAAAACACAAGAAGCCTGAACTGAAATTGCCCCTTTAAAGCAGCAGCACGAAGTCTGGCCATGATCCAGCCTGGAGGCTTTCCTTGGAACTGCTCTATAGGACACAGATTCCTGCAAGAACCCGATCAACTGGGCTTTGCCAGGCAGCTAAGCCCACTGCAGTCCAGCAGAGGATCTGCTTGTTCTCCTCCTACAGGCTTCTCTGGCTGCTTGTCTATAAGAGGGAGTAAAGGACGGGAATGGGAGGACAGAAATGTAGCTGTGGTTTTAAATCCTCCTGCTTCTTGAAGGATTTAAGCCATGTAGGTGAAATAGTTCAAGCTTTCTTTATGGAAAATGATTATCTTCATTTCACATGTTCCTTCTGCTGTGCCTCATTAAAAGATTGTTTCATTGTTGGACTGTGCTGAACTCTTACTGGGAAAATTATTGCTCTTTGTTTTCTGGCCTGATCTGGTTGCCTTTAGAGTGAAAAGAAATCTGTTACGTTCAGTGGGTATAAATGGGGAGGTGAGAACAAGTGTTGCAAAACTCAGTGCGTGCTCTGAGCGAGCAGAGCCGAAGACTGAGGTCCCTTGTGTGAGCCACAGTATAATTGAGGGCAAAAAGCACATAAACAGAGTTTATTCATTTCTAATTTGGGCAGTGAAGAGTCTACCCACTTCTTACTGTCTGGCTTAGAATGACAAACAGGTGAGCCTGCCCGCTTTGTTTTCCACCGGGACACGGCTGGTTTGCAGGGTCACCTCAGAACTGGTGCATATGTGTGCTGCTCCTCACAGCAAGCGCTATTTAGGGGCATATATGCGCTGCTGCTATTTAAAGCATCTGTGCCAAGTCAGTGTTTGAAACCCTGCCTCTGACCTGGTTGGCAGGATTGGCAGCATGGAACGTATGGATCAACGTCTCCTCGCTCTGAGCTGACTCACAGGCCAGGTCTCTGAGGCAAGAGTTAACTCAGGGCACGCTCTCATCCCAAACTTCTCGATCCTGCTTAATTTCAATGAATCTGTCATTGCATTTCGCTAACAAGGGTGAAGCGATCGCAAACGTTAGTGTAATCTCTGCTTTCATTTATTTATTTATTTATTTTCTGCTGGGAATGAAACATTTATTTCTGCTGCTTAGAAAGCCCAGCCAAAGCTCATCCATATTTCTGATGCTGGATGCTGTCCACGAGCAGATTGTGATTTAGTTCTGTATGACATAGAGTTTTATTTTTTTTTTAAAGGATATAGTTTATATAATTGCACATGCGAGTTCTTTAAAAGCCCATCGACTGAGCTCTTTCTTCATAGTACTCGAATGAGAACACAGTGTTTTCTGTATTGTTTGGAATAGCCTGGGAAACAATGCCTCCCAGTGTGAACAGATCTCCTTCAGTGCGCTGGCAAACTCATCTCGGAGGAATGTGGTTATCGACTAACCCATGATTTCTGATAGCAATAGCTAAAAAGAGTGGAAAAGTACTCGGCTGCCTGCAGCCCAATAGCATAGCAGCTCAGTGACGTGCATGATAAAGTTGGTTCTATTTAAAATGGCCATAAATCCCCTTGGCCTAACACAGCATCCTGGCTGGTCAGCAGTGGTAACACAACTGTGGGCGAAGGCCTCCAGAGGTGTAAACTGGTGCAAACTGGTGCAGTTCTTCTGGTGTCAGTGGAGCCCCTTCCACACCCGCTGAATATTTGGTCCTGCCATACTTTAGAGCAGTGTCACTTGCAAAGTGCATATCCTGAGTTAATGCTTGCACTTGTGGGAAAACGTTTGGATGGAAAATGTAATCATCCATTGTTACCGAGAGTGTCTGGATTCAATGACTGAAAGTTGGCATCAGTTTGTAAAATATAAATTAGGGAACATGAGGAAAAAATACACTTGCAGAGAGGTTATTTTTTTTTTTTTTTCCCCTGGGTGGAGATTGGGAAGAGAACAGGTTTTGAGCTATTTCTCCAATGAGAGGAAGGGAGCCGAGGGATTTCAGTTCTTGGAATACTACAAAGGTCACTGACACTTGTCCTTGCCTCAACTTGGAGGCTGCCCAGATTTTGGGAGCGAGCTACTACTTCCACCCAACGTCCTATGCGGACAGCATTCTGGTAACTTTCCGGGGGCAGATGAGCTGCAGAAGGGGGCTCTGAGGGGCTGCTCCCTCCCATGCCACGAGCTCTGGCTCTCAGGGAGCTGCTGGCTGGTCAGTGGCAGATTTAGGAGTGGGCCATGGTGAGAATGGAGGCCGGTGGTTTGCGTCAAGTGGTGAATCAGGAGCATGTGACACTGATTTGATTTCCCTTTCCTGATTTTCCCTTTCCTCCCAGTGCAAAAGAGACATGGACGTACTGGAGAGAGCCCAGTGAAGGGTCATGAAGGTGATGAAGTGACTGCAGCACCTCTCCCATGAGGGCTGGGAGAGCTGGAGCTGCTCAGCCTGGAGGAGAGGAGGCCAAGAGGGGATTAAATCTATGTCCATAAATGTCTGAAGGGAGGTTGCAAAAAACATGGAGTTAGGATATTTTCAGTGGTGCCCAGTGTCAGGACAAGAGGCACCAGCTGGAGCACAGGAGGTTCTCCCTGAGCACCAGGTAGCACTGCTGTGCTGGGTGGGTGCCTGAGCACTGGCACAGGCTGCCCAGAGAGGCTGTGGGGTCTCCTCCTTGGGGATCCTCTAAAGCCACCTGGACGTGACCCTGGGCAGCCTGCTCTGGGTGTCCCTGCTTGGGCAGGGACTGGGGCAGGTGGGCTCCTGAGGGCCTGCCAGCCTCAGCCATCCTGGGGTTCTTGGTCTCCACTTCCCCTAGATGAGCTGGGGCTTCCTTTCTCCAGCAGATGCTGAAGGCTGAGCTCTCTTTGTCAGCCAGACGGACTTTGGGGGCAGAGGGAACATGGCAGGAACATGCTGTTGGAGCATCACCTGATGATGATTTCACCGTTCTTCCTGGATTTCAGAGTGGTGTTTGTGAGGAATACCCAAAGAAGCAGAAATCTCTGCAAACCCAAAGGAAACACTTACTGCCCTGGCCTTTGTTGGAGTTATTGAGACCCAGCTGGGGCTGGCAGTTTTCTGCATTGCACAGCTGAAGCCAAGAGATGCTGCTAAAGCACCCAGCACCCCCAAATCCCCTGGGCCTGCCTTGTGTGGCTGGTGCCTGCATGAACACTGGTACTTGGAGCACAGCCTTGGTGCCCGCCTTCAGCACTCTCATTTGTTTGGCTTTTACATAAGTGGCTTTCCCAAGAAATATTTTAACCAGCAGAAAGGCCAACAAAAGGCAAAGCGGCACTGACACCACAGCTGCATATTTCATCAGAAAGACTGCCCAGGTCTGGCACCGCCCTGGGGCCCCCTCTTCCTCTGGCTGCTGTCACCTCTCCCTCGGGTTTTAGCGCTGCAATCTCACATGCTGCGTGTATCGGGGGGAGTTCAGCTCCCTCGTATCAACATGAACATGGATTTCCTGGGTTGCAGGCTAAAGTGCAAGTTTCGGAAGCTTTCTGTTTCGAAACAAAAGGATTTGAGTTCCTCTTTCTGAGGCGAGGCGTGCGCACAATGCAGTTGCTGGGAGCAGCCACACCACGGCACCAGCAGTGAAAACGGGCCCGCGGCCAAAACCCAGAGCTCATGTCAAAACACGCTACAATAGCACATTTTACTACAGCGCAGGAATGTTAATGCGATACAATTAAATATTATGTTGCAAGGAAATTACATGTCCCGAACCACTGCAATATGGACGTGTGACCCTGGGGAGGCTCGTTCTCCCCGCGCTGTGTTTATAGCCGTGCCAACCCGCCTTTCCCACAGCTCCCCTTTGCCATCGCCCTGCAAAATGCAACCCTCGCTCCCAGCCCGTCCAGGCCGCCTCTGGCACCCCACGTCTTGCGCAAGGGGGCCAGCTGACCTTGCTGCTTTGGGGAACTGCCAGCTTGTTTCGTAAGGAGACAACCCCAGAAAGTGCTTTGTGGGGAGCATCAACCAGAAAACGGGGGCTGTACCCCCTCTCACCAGCCCCAGCAGGGGTGGGAGCTGTGGGGCCTGCGCTCCCCTGGCCCTGCTGCGGCTCCCAGGGGACGATGCTGTGAGCAGGGCCGGGTTTGCCTCCTCCCCATTAGGCAAGGCCTCGTCCCCCTGGCCCCATTCTCCCCCTAGGTCCAGGGGGACTTTCCAGAGAGGGGCTGCTGACGGAGGCGTGCTCCCACGTGAGGGCAGAAATAGAGCTGTGTAACTGCATTTCTCACGTGGGACGGGTGTCTCAGGTGTTGTGTCACTGACTGAGCGGTGCTGAGCGAGGGGAGGACACCTTAATTACCGTGTGTCACTGCTGCAGAACATCAAAATGTCTTTAACAGTTGAAACGGTTTTCCTAGATCCTACAGACTGGGAGAGAGCCATCGCATGGGGAAGTGATGGATTTGCAAGCCAAAGCCTTACATTAGTCATTACTTGTCTCACTTTGCTAGTTCTGAGTTACAGGACCAAAACAGAATACGTCACAAAGAACTTTTAAGCAAGTCATTAATGTTTTTTTTTTTTTTTTTTCATTTTGGAGGCTGGCAGGCCTGCAGGTTTTTGGTTTCTTTGTACGGTTCTGTTCACCACTTCTGAAATATACCTTGTTTAATTTTAATTTGCAGGGGAGAGGAGAGGAGAGGAGAGGAGAGGAGAGGAGAGGAGAGGAGAGGAGAGGAGAGGAGAGGAGAGGAGAGGAGAGGAGAGGAGAGGAGAGGAGAGGAGAGGAGAGGAGAGGAGAGGAGAGGAGAGGAGAGGAGAGGAGAGGAGAGGAGAGGAGAGGAGAGGAATCATAACTGATTTAAAACCTACTCTGACTCCTGTGCATGACAGGGGTCTATGGGAGCAGATAAGGCAGGCTGCCCCCGAGCTGTCCCCGAGAAATGCCGAGGCGAGCCAGGCTGGTGCTGCTGTGCTTCCCCCAGGAGAACACACAGGGCCCGGATGCTGATCTGCAGCTTGGAAAGCTGAACCAGCCACACGAGCCTCACGCAGGCAGCAGTGCAAACCTCAGGATGTGTTTGTTGCCACAACTTGTATGATTTTCATCAGCCGTTCAAACTGGAGCCAGTAATTTCCATTGTTGCCAGGGGAGGTGGTTGGGAAGAGAGGGAGAAAGGCTGCATTATGGAAGAACTTGGAAATTTTTGTCCTCTCTTCTGTCAACAGATAATTTTTTTTTGTGGTCTAACTACTGAATGTTTACTTTTTGGATTTTTCTAAGGATGAACTGCTGCTTTGGGGAAGCAAAGCGGCTATGAAAGCTGTAAACTGGTATCCTAAATTTCTATCAAAAAGGGAATTTTTTTTTTTTTTTCTAATTGCTGTTTTCAATGCTAACATACTAACTGGGCCTTCTTCATCCTCGGTGCTTTTGTCCCAGGAAATGAACCTGCCTGTTGGCAGCCCAGGGAACAGCAGGGCCAAGGACCTCCAGAACCTGGGTTTTCCCCACCACTGCCTTAGGACACCATTCCCTGCTACCTGCCTGCTTGACCCAGGATGCCTCCCTGGCCAGCTCCTTGGACACTGCCTCTTCTGTTCAGTTGTCTAGTTGAGCCTTTTTGGGGGGTTGATTTGGATCAGGTCCAACACTGATGCATTCAGTGCATTCACAACACAGTGTATTCAGGAATATTTTTGGTGACACTGAACCTCAGCTGAACCAGGTGCATGATTGTCAAGATGTCTAGCATTTAAGGTTGAATGTCCTTTTGCCACCCCACAGAGTACAGGTACTCACATTATTGCCTTCTCCACACAGAACAATCCCAAATTTCCACTGGGGGATCAGTGTAAATAATCCCTTTTGGCAAGGTCTCCAGTCAAAAGATTAGCCTATGAGCTAAAACTGTGAGGGCAATTTCTCCATCTGTAATCCAAGAAAATGTCCTGAAATTCTGGGCAGTGGGAGAGAGACTCCTTATAGTTATGAAGACAAAAAATTAGCAGTGGCTCATTTTTCAGAGATTACCAAGCAGTCGTGTTTGCACTACTGGCTCTTTAGTGGTACTTGTGCTGACGTCTGTGCTGGACGTGTCCTGCTCCTGACGACATGCATAATTAGATGTAGCAACATCATGGGCTTTTTAATCTCTTAAAGACTCCTTGACTAATATTTATGTTAGTTAAAGTTGTAATTTAATCACATCTTATGCAAGTCCATGCACATTTTTATGCACGCAGCGGGTCAAGTTCTTTCCCGTAGGCAAGGTCTGCTGGTGACAGGTATTTGGAGAGCTGGCTGTAACTGTAGCTACCTACACAGCACCCTGCACATTGTCCTTACCTGCTGTATCTGGACAATGCAGACAGTGCTGAAAAACTGCTGTGGTGTGACCACATCTTCTTCCTTACCTTTGGCTCCTGCCTGGCTTGTTGCCCTCAGAGCTGGAAGGGTGGTGCAGGGGGACTGATGCTGTCTCTGCCGCCTGGTCACTCGTGCTGCAGCAAGGAGATTCCCACTTGGTGTGGAAAGGGAATTCCTCTCCATTGCCCTGCTGGATAGCTGAAAAGGGAGGATTTGGCCAACCCTTTAGTCTGTTAGCTGATACTTCCAACCAGCCAAGGGCTATCTCCCCATTGCAGCAACAGCAGCACGACTCCAGGGGCATCCAGGCCCTTTACTAAATAAAAGGGGCAGAAAAGGCTCCTTGGCATCTATTTGGCAATTTTGCAGGTCAGTTTTTGTACTTGAGGTAGATTAACAGCAACACATGTGAGTTCCTCTGCATTATGCAGTTTATTTCAGCCCCCGATTGGGTTACATGGTGTGCACTATTCCTCCCGTGACACTTGACACAGCAGCTGCCAAGGTTGGTTTCTGGACAGGCCTGTCCTGGGAACAGAGTGTGCCGTGATCTCGATAAAGGGTGCTCAGCCTGCGTGTATGTCTCTGCTTGCCCCTTCCATTGCAGCTTTGTTGTGGGAACTTTCATGAAACCCAGGCCAGCTGCTTCCTAGCTTAACACAAAGCACGTTAATTGGGGCCGCTGCCTTTGGAGAAGCGGCCAGCTCCTACAAGTACTTGTTGTCTACATACGCTGCTTGTCTCCACACATTGCAGAAGTTTACCTCATCCCCAAGTTTGATACAGAGAATATTAAATATCGGTAAATGGAAACATATAAAAACTTTGCAGCGAGTCGTTCGTGGTCCTGTACCTATTAAAAATAGATGTCGACAGATCTGATTTCCACTCGTCAGGGCAAAAAAAGCTGCCAGGAGGTTCATCTGTGTCTGTCACTGACTATATTTTCTGGTTGCCCTTTTAGTCAGCTCCTTGCATGAGTTCTCCTCAAAAGGTGTGTATTGTATAGAGTATAGTGTTTAGTGTTTAGTGTGTAGTGTGTAGCGAAGCTACAATAGTGAAGCATCCTGAATCAGTTCCTCTAGAAGGTTATCAGCTACTAAAAACCAAACAATTGCTAGCTACAGATGTAGCAGCAGCAGGAGTGGAAATATTTGCATCTTCTTACTATGCTTAACTTGATCATATTTCTGTCTGTGTATTTAAGATGGTTCTTAGTGCCTTTCTAAAAGACTCCTACAAATTACAATTTCTGTGCACCTTTTAAAACACATTAACTTTTCAGAATTGTGTAAGACATGTTGGCAGGCAGAGCCTGTATCTTGTTATGGCACCTTTTAGTTTTAGGATAACCATCCCCATGCTACTAGCTCCCCCAGCCACTTGTGCACCAGCACCTACCAGTGAGCACGGTTGGTTTTGTGTCGAGAGTCACTGTGCAAACCCTTCCAACCCATCCTTGCCCTGCTGTGACCTCCTGAGCCCCTCAAATCAAGGGCAGAGCTCTCCTGACGTTAACAGCAGGGATGAGCTCCTAATCCCTGTAAGCACCTTTTCTTGATGACCCCTTGGTGCCCGTGGTTTGCTGCTGACTGTCAGTGTACTTGGGGCAGCATGCCTCTCCCAGCATCACTGGCACCCATGGGTGACCTGGGCGAGCGGTGAGGAGAGGCTGAGGCTGGGACCAGAGGTGCCCTTTGGAGGCAGCCAGCGGGGTGGTCCAGGGGTGCCAGGAGCACACATGCAAGGCTAAAGCAGAAGGACTCAATGCTCACAAGCCACAGATGCCTAACATATCTAATATGGTAAGCTCCAGTCCTGCTGCCTGGTGCCTGGGTCACATTAGTTTCGGCAGTCAAGCGGCTGATTGCACCGCCAACTATTTTAGCTCAGTGACCTTCTGGAGAAATGAAATAGGAACTGAGCGGTTTTGTGGTTCAGAAGCACCAGTTTGTTTCCTAGCATGACAACGCTGCTGCTCTTTCTCTAGGAAGGTTGCTTTCTTGGCTAGTACCCTGGCGGCAGCAGCCAGAATAATATCAGCAGCCTCATGCCTCGGTTAACTCGGCTGTATATGACATTAAAGAGCATGCCAAGGCAGTGAAAATGGCAACCTGAGCTGTGGTGGGCGGTAGCCATTCATCTGCTCCTTGATGTTTTCCCTGCTGTAGAGCCCCTGTCCCAGTCTGTTTGCCCCTCACAATGGCAGGATAGATAAGGCCAAGTAGAAAGTGCACACGAGGAGGAATGGCCTCTTGTCCTGAGGGTGTTGTGTTTCTGGCTTGTGAAGTCATGCAGTGAAATTGTCTGGGTTTGGACAGGGTATGGAGAGACCACCCTGCACTGCTGGCTTCACGGAGTGCTTGGGATGGCAGCTAGGCTGGTTTCCCTGGGTGACTGTGCGTCTGGTCCATGCTGGTGGTAGCTTAGCTGTGGTATGACTTAACCACAGCCTGGGGAGGGATCTACGGTGTCAGCACAGCGCTCCCCTTGCTCAGCTTGCAGCCTGACAACATGTAGGCAATGAGATCCAGAGCCAGGAAGATGCTTAGTCCTACCTGAGCAGTGGGGTGCACTGGTAAACCAAATGCTCCCAGAGGAACTGCCACCATGCCTGTGGGTGCTCCAGTTTTCACTGGCAATGTCCTGGAGATGCTTTAAGTTCGGTGGAGCTGCGTTGTCTGATGCTGGCTCCATTCAAAGTGCTTCCCCAGCTCAGACCACGAGTGGTTCAGCACCATGTGCTCGGATTTATCTCCCCAGCTGTGCGGTTGTCATCTCAGGCTCCCTTCCTAGGCCAGGAAGGGAATCAAGTGTGTATGGAGAGAGCTTTATCTTATATTAAAGCGGCTGTTTGCCATCATTCTTATCCAGCAGCTCCATGCCTGGAGACCTGCTTGGGGTGTGTGTGACAGGGCTTGGGGTCCCCTCTCTGCCTGAGGCCCTGGATCACTGGGTATAAACCACCCTGCAGGAGAGGTTTCACAGCAATGCCTCCTTGCCTTGTGATGCATGTAGTTTTTTTATTTTTTTATTTTTTTTTTTTTTCCCTAGGCCACTGCTTCTGTGACCCCTGTGCCCACTGTGTGTGGGGCTGGGCACCCTGTGGGGCAGCAGAGCCCTGAGGGTGCTCCCTGAGTTGTTGCCCGGAGCAATGCAGGGCACGGCCTCGTTATCCACCTGCTTCCCACAGGGATCACCTTTACTGTTATTGGCACATTCGGTTAAGACTCAAAAAAGAGGCTGTCAGCAGCTGATCTTCCCCAATTTTTTGTCTCCGTGTGAAACATCAACAGCTGCCCTGGGCTGCCTCACACCTGTGTTAGCACCTTCGCACACACTGGAAATAAAGCTTACAGTTTTATTTCTCCAGGATACTTTTATCGCCTGCAGAGAGATGCTGTGCCCTTGTCTCTGCCATGATCTGACCAAAAGCAGAGGCTGTGCTCCTGCAAGCAGCCTCCCGGCACAGCCAGCACAGGGGATACTCGGGAGGTGCAGCCACCCAGAGCACAGCGCTGCCCAGTGAATCTCCCAGCCCTGTGCTTCTCCCCTGGGCCCCAGGGCCCTGATGCTATTTTCTGGTTTTACTCACTTTCCTCATGCAGAGATCAAGACCCCAGAATGGAAAACAGAGAGCAGCCTCCAGCCTTTTTTTTTTTTTTTTTTTTTTTTTTTCCCTGTTAGTGTTCAGGGAAAACAGAACTGAAACCAAGTGCTTGGGGACAAGCTAAAATTAGAATTCCTCATGAATGATGACATTCCCACCAGAGAGGAAATTAGTTAAAATATACTTCTTTCCCCATGGGGCCTGATTCTTCCCTGTGGCATACAGAGCTTTTCTGTGCAGCGGGGAGGAAGATGCCCAAGTCTGCTGCTTCCACAGCAGAGAGCCGGCTGCTGCTTCATTACAGCAATTAAAAATGGAGTTGGTAACACAATAAACACACTTATCAAACGAGTTTGCTTTTTAATTCTCTGGACTTTTTTCTGTGAACATGATGCTGGCAGGAGGTCCTGTTGAAGCCATGGGCATCTGATTCATGTCCCCACTGCCCACGGGCTGGGGACTGTCTGCCCCACTTGGCTGAAGCCCTGCAGCCCATCCAGGGATGCTGGGACACGTGCTGGTTCCAGATAAAACCTCAGGCAGGAACTGCTGCTGGTGGTGACCCCTTTTTTCATGAGCCTTAACAGAATGGATGGGTCAAGGAGAGAAAGGTGCCCTCTGGAGCTTTTGAAGAGCCATGTATCTGTTGCATAAATCAAGTTTAGAGAGCTTTTCTACTGTGTCCTCAAGAAAAGAGCTGCTGTGGAGCAAAGGAGCTGAAGTGTCTGCTGAAGCATCTATCATGACACCAAGTCTCTAGGCTTTAAATAAAGGAACTGTGCAGCTGAATGAAGTAGGCTGACTAAAGCCAATCAGCCGCTTGTACTTTAAACAAAGAAAATAGATTAAGGTCTCTGCCAGCCACGTGGCTGGGAATAATGGTGCTATGCTACACGCACTGAACCTGACCTGGGATATGCTGATTTATCTGCCCAAGCCAGGCTGGGTTCAATGGCCCTGCCTGACTGCAGGGAGGCTGTAAATATGTACACTCTGAAGAAGGCAGCCCTTGCTTGCACTGAGGTGGGAAATGACTACTTCTTTTGGACAGCAGCAGTGCCAATCAAATCCTAAAGATCAATAAAAATGTGCTGTAAAAAATCCCCACAAAACGACCAGTCCAGCCTGTTGAGGGAACGGCTCTGGATGGTGACTACCATACTTATAGAGTGAGAAATATTGGTATGGGCTGCATTTCTTTAACACATATTAACAATAGAAGACATATTTTCAGGTTTGGGATTCAGATGTTGAGGTAGGTCTGTGTGGCCAGATTCCTTGATTCCTGATTCCTTGGAAGTGTGGTCAGTCTAGGACTAGGGGGGCCCAGCACAAAGTGGTGTGAGAAGGCCTTCTAATGCTCTGTTTGCCATGAAAATAATAGAAAAGCCCTTAAAACAGGCTCTTCAGTTCACAAATAAGAGGTTGGGTGAGAGGAGGGGTAAGTACATCACATCTTTTCTTCCTATCAGCTGTGTACTGGTTAAAGAGGAGAAGTTCAGAGCATGCCAGCTACAGATACCAAAGAACTAATGAAGCAGTGGATAGATGGAGAATAGCTCCTCTGGAGACAGCGGCAGGCGTTAAGCCTGTCCTTTACATCAGGCAGGATCCTGAGCAGAACTGTTAGTGGGCTGCAAAATACACGTGCTTCTTTCATGAGCCTCCTTCTATGGACATACTCTTTTTCTGTTTCTGCAGGATGTTTTCCAAGCAATAACTCCTGCTCCCATTGCAAGGTGATACATCTCCTGAAGATGAAATGTTTCCCCACTGGTATTTGTCAAATTAATGTAAAAGTTCTCTTTAAGCATGCATATGTTTAATGCAGTTGTAGAGCCTTATTTTAAAACATGTCTGTTTTTGTTTAGGTAAGCATAGCAAACTTGGTGGTTAGGAAGTAATGCTCATTGCTACTGCTATTATGGTGATAGTTAAGCCAAAGCTTTTCAGCATGAGTGGGTGAAAATAGAAAAAATATCATGTAGCATCATGTCTTCATCTCATGACATGTATTTTTTTTCTCTCTCTTCTCTTCTCTTCTCTTCTCTTCTCTTCTCTTCTCTTCTCTTCTCTTCTCTTCTCTTCTCTTCTCTTCTCTTCTCTTCTCTTCTCTTCTCTTCTCTTCTCTTCTCTTCTCTTCTCTTCTCTTCTCTTCTCTTCTCTTCTCTTCTCTTCTCTTCTCTTCTCTTCTCTTCTCTTCTCTTCTCTTCTCTTCTCTTCTCTTCTCTTCTCTTCTCTTCTCTTCTCTTCTCTTCTCTTCTCTTCTCTTCTCTTCTCTTCTCTTCTCTTCTCTTCTCTTCTCTTCTCTTCTCTTCTCTTCTCTTCTCTTCTCTTCTCTTCTCTTCTCTTCTCTTCTCTTCTCTTCTCTTCTCTTCTCTTCTCTTCTCTTCTCTTCTCTTCTCTTCTCTTCTCTTCTCTTCTCTTCTCTTCTCTTCTCTTCTCTTCTCTTCTCTTCTCTTCTCTTCTCTTCTCTTCTCTTCTCTTCTCTTCTCTTCTCTTCTCTTCCTTCCTTCCTTCCTTCCTTCCTTCCTTCCTTCCTTCCTTCCTTCCTTCCTTCCTTCCTTCCTTCCTTCCTTCTCTCTTTCTCTCTTTCTCTTTCTCCTTCCTTCCTTCCTTCCTTCCTGAAAGAATTCTGCCTGATGAGCCTACCGTGCCTAGCTGGCTCCGCTTGCCTTTTTTCCTACAGGGTGCTCATGGCACGCGGAGATGCTCACGTATAAAATAGGACAGGGGTTTCTGTCCTGAACTGGGGACAGGGCAAGGAAGAAGTCTCTGGGGGAGGATCAGTGGGGATTTAGAAACTGGCATTCTTGTGAGCAGTCACTGTGAATGTTATAAATTGAAGTCTGTTTCTTTGGAAAGCTTTTTACATGCTCTGAAATCCTTTTCCAAAGTAATTACAGTATTTATTAAAAATTTTTACAAGGCTACGTGATATGGAGGGGAACACATACATAGCAGGGACAAACCAGGAGAGGTTCCTTGGCAGGAGTCATTAATAAGCTCAGAGGGGAAGAGACTGTCAGAAAAAGGAAATTCTCTGGCATGGCAGAATGGCAGGTAATTAATAATTACTGCAATTATAGTAGGTAATAACTAGCATATATTCTGACTGCTCATCAGTGGCTTGCCAGGCTTCATTGCTTGCAGATTCTTTCTGGTAAAAAAAAAAAAAAAAAAAAAAAAAGCAAGCAAATCTCATCAAGTTTTGGTGTGAGTGCAGCTCTTTATGAAATCTGCTGTTTCATATCAAGCCAGAGCAGCTCTGCTTTCTTAATGAAGGCAGAGGAGTCCTGAAGGCTTCTGCAGTCTGCCCGGGGCTGGCACCAGGGCTGCCAAAAACCCGGGCTTCTTCTGCCGAGCCTGCGGGCAGTGCTGCTGGAGCGCGGGAGCGTGGCTTCTCCTCACACCCATCCTGCCAGCACCCAGCGCATGCTGGCTGTCCTAATAGACCACACGGCTCTGTTCCTTGGGGGCCGACACAATGCTACGGCCTCAGGAGATGGAGCTGGAAGAAAGTGATTTGCATTCCTGAGGCATTAGGATAAGGGAAAAATTGGGAGGTGAAGTCTGCCTGTGGAGGAGAGTTGTGTCTTGTGGCAACATGAGCCTTAAAGTGAGGCTTTTTGTTAGTGCTGCTGTCAGAAAAGGTGACACTTCCAGAAGCGTTTGCATCATATCCAGGTTGCATGAGTGGTTCTTGGCAACAGAAGTCCCTGTTGCTTACACAGGGATGTCAGAGCTGGGCAGAGAAAATAACAGGGAAGTGGATTTCTCTGTGCTAAGAGGCAAAAGCGCAAGAGAACACCTCTGCAGTAAGACCTCAGCTTTAAAAAAATAGTGGAATAAGGGTACAGGGATTAAGTAATAAGGGTTTTGGGTATGTTAAAAATAGGAAGTTGAAGTAGTTCTCAGCAAAATACATGCTCTTTTAGACCACTGATCTCTGATAGCCATTAAAATTGAGTAGGGAGAATGATTTATTTATGTACATTCATGCAAAACAATCAGCTTTTGTATGCTGTGATCTAACTGTATGGGTGAGAACTGTTCAATCAGTTGGCTTTTGTGGAAATCCAATGAAAAAGTAACTGCAAACTTCTTAGCTAACATGGGACATGTTTCAAAGACATCACAGTTTTTCTTGGCTGGGGAAAGGTCAGCTACGCAACAGTGAAACGAGCTGGGAACCTGCACAGGGACAGCGTGCACTGAGGAGGAGTGTGCAGCTCTAGAGACTTAAATGCTGGTGGGTACTTGGAAAGGTTGATTTGACTGATGGGGAATATCCCCAGTGCTGAGAGCTGCCTGCCTTTTATCCTGCTGTGTACAGCAACTGGCATATCGAGGAAGATGTCGTTTGCAGTGACAGTGCTGTTGAGCCATGGCTGTGTCAGCATGTGCCATTTTCAGGTAGCATCCCTGGCGACCCAGGACAGGAATGATTACCTCGTCTGTTGTACAATGGATTACACAATGTCTCATTGTGAACAAGTCTTGAAGATAAAGGATGGCTTCTGAATATAAGAAGAAATGTGGCATATCTAGTGGACAATTTAAGGCTGAAAAAGTGCTTTAGACTATGAGATGCCCACAGTATTTTTCATAGCACACACTGCAGAGGTGCAAACATTAGTTACTTGTCAGTGAATGTTGGAAAGAAAGGAAGGGGTGCAGAATTTACAGATAAGGTGGCAAACCTCAAAGGGGGATGCAAAGCTTTAAGCAGAATTTGTCACCTCGCTCAGCTTCCTCCCTAGGATGTTTGGGTTTGTGTCCTGAGAGGGCTCTGGAGGGGTGCAGCCTAGAACAGGCCAGTGATGCCCAGCAGGCTCCTAGGTAGGAGTTTCAAGAGCCAGGCTGTTTTGTAAACAATTTTACCACTGTTGATGATAAACACAGAGTTTTTGGATGTGAGGGGTGCCTTTCCCAGGAGCTTGATGTGGTAAAAAGGTGCACAGCCCCACTGAAAAGCATCTGGCCATTGTTATTACCAGATTTTTCTCAGAAAAATGAGGTCTATAATGAGGTCTGTGTGGTACCAGGAATTTGGCAAAATATATTAAGACCCACAGGTTTTCAGAAAACCAAGCTGATTCAGTGAGGGTGTCCAAGACACTGACAGGACTCTCCCACTTAGTACCCGAAGGAAGAGGAACAGACTTCCCATCCTGAAACTGCAGGTAACCAACACCAAATGTGTTCCCAGGTTCCCCAAATCCATCGTGGTGCCTCTCAAAGGGCTTTGGGGTTGTAAACATGCTGAAGGGGAGTGCTTCCTTCAGAGAAGGATGTCTGCCTGTTCCTCAGTGCCTTGTGTATCCCAAATAACAACCCTGCTGCACATGTAACAAGAGGTGCAATGCTGGCATTTGGTCCATGGAAAATTTCTGTGTGCCTTTGAAGAAGGGGCTTATATTTGCCAAAATTGTGGCATTTGTATGGTGTTTTTCTCAGAGGGCCAGACAAGTTCCCTTACACAAAGCACCCATTCAACGCAAGTTGGTGGTACCAGGATTTCTGCTGTGACTTGAAATGGGAAGGACAAATGGAGCATGTTCTTGTTTGTTAACCAAGACAGAGAGAGATGACACATCTGAGAGCTTTGTGAGGAAGCAGAGTTCTTTCCAAGGCTGGAGAAACAAAACTGATAGTTGCTAGGTCACTGGCACAGGAATTGAAGGAAAACAGAGGGATGCCTTTAACACGGTGAGAAACAATGGCCATCTTTGGAAGGTCTCCTAAAGAGTTAGCTTGTGAAAAACACAGGCTGTGACTACTATTATTGTTATTATTGCTGTTGTTGTTATTATTATTAAACGGAATGGCCTTTGCAAAGGGGTTTAAGTGTCACAGGAGAAGGGTCTACTGATGAGACATGAGTTAAAGGGTATTATATTTGTACATAGCAAAGCAGGACGTCTCTTTCCTGACTCTCTTGAATGCTGTCACATTTCCCTGTGCACTATAAATGGTGACTTGTAAAGCCCTCAGAAAACATACTAGATTCCTGGTCCTAATTAGTGACCCGATGGTTGCTGAATTCCTCATCAGGAGCCACTGAAATGATACCAGACTCCAAGGACCACTTGTAAAGCCTCTGCAAGAACACATTTACCAGCTGTTTGGAAGAAGGAGATTAATTCTTAAAGTTCAAAGCATTGCTAAAACAACTACTTGTGAAGACACTGAGTACATTTTCCCCCATGTCATTCTTTGGATATTTTGCTTTGGTGACTACCATGTGCCCAACACAAGTTTGTTCCTCCTGCCCATCTTCCTAAGCAGGTATTTGTGTGGGAGGCTGTTTATGGATGCCCTCTTCCAAACACAGCTGCACTTCTGATGAGATTAGTTCTGGCAGTCGCCCATCATCTCCCCTGTGACCAGCCTGTGAGCTGCAAGGTGGCAACCTCCAGCAAGGCAAAGCAGCAAAGAGCTGCAGAGGTGGGATGCAGGGGGCAATTGTGGCTTCAGGTGACTTTATTGCTGCTGAGCCCTGGAAGGAGCTGTTTCACTAGGCCATCTGTCAGGCATCAGAGACCCTGTGAGCCACAAGTTAAAATACTCCAGAATTAAAAGTTACATAAACTGGGCTGTTCTTCCTGTGGGAATCCCTTGGAGCAACATTATTTGGTATAATAATTCTTATTGTTCCTTGTTTCTTCTGTGGTGTACAAACTAAGCACTATGGTGTTGAAAGGCTCCCTCCAGCAGCTCATTTTACTGGGCCATCCCAACCACTTCACCCCAGGCTGTCTCCTTCCTTCCTCAGGGGGAGCACAGTACAGTACAATTGTCATGTACAGTTGTCATACAGTACAGTTGTCATGTCTGCCTTTACCTACTCTTTTTACATTAAATAGTATTTTTCCTTCTTCTTCTGTCTGTTAAAAACTCCACAGTAATTCTCTCTCTCCCTTTACCTTTCAAGCTGCATGTAGGCCTCTGCCTCTCAATGATGGCTATATCCAGAAGGTTTATACTGTTTTAATAAATGGTTTACAAGCCTGCTTAAAATTCTTTCCTCTGTTTAATCTGCAATTTTTCAAAATAGTTTAAAAGGCCTTAGGGATTTCATTGCCCGTCTTGTCTTTTTAGGCTTAAGGCCCAGGAACTTTTTGATAGACTGCCTGCCTCACTGCAGATGTACTTTTTACCACAGTTTTGTTTGGAGAGGTAATGCATACCTTCACCCTGGAATCTCCCAACATGAATCTGCAGTTGATCCCTCCCATTGCTTCTTATAAAACTTAGTTTTGGGGGGTTTAGGAAAAATATAAACAGTCCATAGTTAGAAAGCTATGTTTTTACCTGCTTCTGAGTTATGATTTCTGGCTGCCGCAGAGGGGTTAGGTCCTTTCAGTCTCAGAACCTCACTGGGCTGCAGTAAATCCTGAAGACCCCCTTCACTGTAGACATGTCTGATAGCTGCAGTGTCACCTGCAGGACTTGCTTGTACCACAGACACTGACATCAAGATAAAGCCCATTTTTATTAAGCAATTGGTGAAAGATATCATTTCAAAGCAGTCTGGGAACGGAAGACACCTGTACTGTTAGAAAGTGAGGGTCACTTAAAGCTATGTTCATTTAACATGCCATCTTAAACATCTGTGCCAAGGACAGGGACGAAAAAAAGCAGCTAGAGTCTGCAGCCAGCCCCAGCTCTCCATGATCCAGCGTGCTCCCAAGAGCTGCCATCAGCCTCCCAGTTTAGTGCTGTGGAGTGGGCTTGAGTCCCATGGGAGACCTTCTGCAGAAGATCAGCCACAGAAGATCAATGGCAAGACGGGCATACATGGCCTGTACCATACTTCTAGTGCAGGCTGGTTAACATCAGGTTAGGAGGTGTACAATCTGCTCAGATGTTTATATGTATCAGACCAAACATTTATTAGGATGAGTCCCAGCTTTCTACTCCTGAAGCTGAGCTCAGCTGCAAGCTGATACACATCTGAGGATGCCTGTAATAGATACTGGCTGAGTCTCCTGAGATGCAGGAGGCTCTCTTGGGCATCCAAGGGCTGTAACCTTGGAGTTATTGATCCCTGCTAGAAAAAGTTTCCAATATGATCTGAGAAGGGATTAGCAAACCTGGCTGCTGGTTGAATTTATGTTGCTGTCAACCTTACAGCCATAGAGAGCTTTTATTTCTGCATGCAAGTTCCCCTTAGAATGAAGAAAAAATACAGATTTTTGTTTTCTGCATTTAAATCTTTTGGCATGTTTAGGAAAGCATTAAACACCTAAACCTCAGCTCTTTCAAACTGCTGTATGTTTCTTTGCCTTTGGAACTATGACAATTGACACCAGCTGAAGCCTGCTACGCTCCTGCTCACTGATGTTCCCAAATGGTGCAGCCCCGTCAGAGAGGCAGCCCCCTGTAAGGAGTCTGGCTGTAAAAGATTGAATTACTTATTTGCAACCAGAGTCACCACTCAAGTCTCTTCTCCACAATGTACTTGTTCAAAAAGTAATTAAAAAAAATGTTTGAGACTTTTATGTTACCTTTAACATACACCCAAATGATACGTCTGCTATTCCTGTCTGAAAGCTTTGCCATAAACTCACTGGGCCAGGGATTTTCATGGCTCTTTTCATTAACATAAATTCTGGGACAAGCAAGGAATGAATAATGCTCCTAATTTCAAGCTGATATTTTTGATTACAAAAACTCATCCCATAATTGAAGTGTATGCTTCTTGGTATTTCTTAAAATCTGCTGCTCAGAGCTTCTGAATATGCATGTAACTGAGATCATAATTGTGCTGCAGCATCTTAAAACTGTTCAATTTTGGACTCTTTGAAGTCTTGTACATCTCTATCTTCTGCAACAAAAATGAAATCAGAACAAGACATTAAGATTTATTTTTCCCATGAAAATAGCCCATTCCAGCTAGCATACTTTTAAACAAGAATTGGAATGTGATAACACATGCTAGTGCTATTTGAAACTGCCTATATTTGCTTTTCTGTTGTGTTCTTACAATAATTGAAATTAGGTGGAGGGTGAATACCAGCAGGTGTCCTAATTTCAATTCTTTTTTTTTTTTTCTTTTCTTTTTTTTTTTTTTAAGGCTAAGCCAGAAATGAATACTAAAAAATGTGTACACATTTGATTCTAGGAAGATATCTGATATATTTGAGGCAACTGTCACCTTTTAGAAGTTGAAAAACTTATTTTTGGCTGCCCATTATCCCTATTTCGGTTCTGCGAATAACAGCAGAAAATTAAGAAGTGTTTTGATAGAGCAAAGCTTCCTTTATATGTTAATGTGAATTCCAGAAGGTTTGTGCAGTCTAAATGTAATGCTTACTGGGCAACTGCTGTTGCTGAAAGGGGCTGCAATAACAAGAGCCTAGCAGTTAGTTTTGGTACAGGGAGACTTGCAGGAGCCAGGAACTTCCTGAGAGCACAAGTCAAAGGGGCAACTTTTTAGATTTTTCTCCTAAATATAGCTCTTTTGAGCAATCACAGGAGTTAAACAAGCATTAAATGTTGTTGTTAGGGTTGCTGGAGTGAGGCTCTGAGGTATGTGGGAGGCTCCACCTTGAACTCCCCTGGACTCGGGGGCAGGGAGCAGAGGTGAGGGATGGGTGAGGCGGGGGTGCACCCATGCCCAGGGAGTAATTCAGAATTTGGATAACCTAGCAGGAGTCTGTCTCGATATCATCCTGAGGGATGGGGCTGGAGAGGTGAAAGAAGTATGAGTTCCATCAATAAGGGATTTGCCTAAGCTCCCTGCAGGCTCTTGGTTTTGGCTACGTGTGACAAGGATGTGCAGCCCCTCCTGTCTCATGCTGTGATTTAGAGCCATAGTCTTGCCTCTTGGTGGCTGTGGGGATTTTGACATGGACAAATTTTCCAGAAACTCATTTCTTAAATTTTCCCTCTTTGTCTGAGTTTGAAAAAATAAATCACTGTTGCTTGTCTTGAACTCCAACTGGATATTAAAACAAGCTGGACTTTTATTTTATTTTATATTTTTAATATCATCAAATAATTGTTGCTCTGCAAATGCATATTAAGCTGTTGGTGCCTATAGATCAGGTTTGAATGATCAGAACATGGAAGAACTATATCTGAATGGGTTGGTTTGATGTTGCAGATATGAAACAAATATGGTGAACAGAAACATTCATAAAAGAAGCCAAGGGCTTAGGGGGTAAGTGGTGGAGCCAGCCTCTTCTCTCTCCCTTCAGATATCCTATAGTCTCCTGCCTGAGGTGCTTCCTAAGACAGTGGTTTGTAAGCCTACTCTGAATTGGACCCACTCTCCTCCTCTGAACTTGTCCTACATGTCGGGAAATGGAATTTGGAGGAGAGCCTCTATCAGCTTCTGCAGTGACAGTGTGCTGTCTGGTGCAGTGGGAGATAAAGTAACTGAAAAAGGTTAATGTTTGGCAGCAATTTTAAATATATATATATATATATATGAAAAAATCTCCAAACAGGTTTTTCTTCTATTTTCCTATTCTCAGTGTACCTCCTGTGCATTGGGAGAGGCTGTGTGTGTGTGATCTCTGGGGACAGTCCCGCCCTTCTCTTCTCTGCTGCAGGTTTTAGTAGCTGGAGATGTTTACCAGCAGCAATGTTTGGTGCAAAGACTGCTATTCTGTGCTTAATGGTGAAGAACAGAAATCAGCTCTGTCCTAATGTATCTGTTCAAAGAAGGAGGAGGCTCAGAGGTGTCATAAAGGAGCCTGTATTTCCAAACTCAGCTCTGAGGCACTCTATGCCCGGTATGGTGCTATGAATCCTCCCACAGACTCAGCACAGCTTTCTGGACGCAGACCTGCTGGGGTGTGAAAGGTGCCAAGGGGACATTCCTCCCTCCATCTGGCTCCACCGCCAGCACAGCTGCACACTGTGGTGCTGAGGTGCGCCCCTGCACACACATACCCTAACCCTCCCCACTGGCACAGGGCCTTGTCAAGCTTCTGATGGAGAACATCTCTGTTCTCCTCTCCTGGAGGTGGCAGTTGTGCCTTGGAGCCACTCACACAGTGTTTGATTTTGATGCTGGGTCTCAGCAGGCTCCTCCTCAGGTGCCTTTGGACTTAATGATCCTTGTGGGTCCCTTCCAACTTGGATATTCTATGTTTCTATGATTTTGGAAAGCCAGCATTGCAAGGGGGAAAGCCAACACTGCAAGTGCAGTAGGGAAAGGCAAGGGTGCCTGCTGCCGGGAGGATTATGACTCACTGCAATGTCGATGCTCCCCATTTACCTTCTTTTGCCATCAGCAAGTACACTGGCTACCCTGAGAGAGGCCAAGCCACAAGAGAACCATGTCCATTTTGCTCTCCTTAGGTAGTCTGGTGCCTATTCTGCCCATACCTGGAGCCAGCCCTGCCTCTGAAGTACCCTAGTGCTGCTGCTGCCATGTGTGTAGCCCCTTCCAGCCAGCTACCAACCCAAGGAGCTCCCTAGATCCAGCTCCTCACTGATGGAGGGTGATACCTGTCCCAGTCCAACACCTTGCCCTTCCTGGGGCACTTGTGGATACTTATGGCTTGCTGTATACCATTAAAGAGCTTCATAACAAAGAATGACTTTTGTGTCCAAAGCACTTGGATTTCCAAGCCGCTGATTTAAAACAGAAGTGTACTTACATGCTGCCGTCCTGTACTCAGCTCTCATGCCCACAAGGAGATGAGGCTGTGTTCTCTGGGAGACCAAGCCGCAGCCTACCCGGGGCAGACTTCATGACTCTGTCAGTCTGGGTGAGCCTCAAAGAGCTTTTGCAGCCCTCTGTCCCTGCTCCTCCTGCAGGCTTGATCTTGACCCTTTGATCTCCGGATCCACAGCCTTAGGAAAACAAGAGTTTCACTGGGGCTGGGGCAGAGCCGTCACATCTCCCAGGCTGTAAATCTAACTATTGTGTTTGAGCCCTGCCTGTGATGCTTCTTATCGAGGTCATTGTTCTACCCTTTCCTGTTTGGTTTCTTTCACAATTTCTTTTGAATGGGCTCCCTAGTAAGGAGCCCATCATAAACAAACACATCAAGCTTTGCACAATGCAAAATAACACTGATTTCCCAGTTCTCATCCCCTGCACTATAAGAAGTGCACCCCAAATTTAAAATGAAAGAATCCCAAAGGGATGGAAAACATCTAAGAAAGTCATGGCCTTGAGGGGCAGCCACCACAAGTAGCTCGGTACCCCACAAACCAGTTTCCAGCTTACCCAGGGTTTTGGTAAGTGGGGGAAAATATGGGTGTGGGCACATGGAGTGCCCCCCAGCCCCCCGCGGCACTCCTGCTCCAGCCCTCCAGCAAGGTCTCGTGTTGATTCAGTGTCCTCTAGTGGCAAATCCGTGGCACAAGCGTGGCAACAGAGGAAAATGGGGACCCCTCCTTGCCTGGCTTCGTGACAATCAGCAGAGCGCAACCTTGGATTACGTATTTTGGGGGAAGGAGGGGTGTTACACATCTTGTCCAAGCCATGTGCGTTATGTGTAGCACCTGTGTGGTTTTCCCCTGTCACAGGTCGCTGCGGTCTGCTTTGGCCTTTGGTGTTTGACGTGCCAAGCAGGCTTCTGGAGGATGCTGCTATTGCAACACTATGAGATTTCTTACAGCTGGGGAAACTGTCCACAATTTTTCAGGGTTATTCACTATGAGCTAGATACTTCAGAGTAAAAACAAACAAACAAACAAACAAACAAACAAAACAAAACCAAAACAACAAAAAATAAAATAAATTGCTTCACCTGGATTAAAGACAAAAATTGAAGCTGAAACAGGGAGACCGAACTGGCTCTGCTCCTGCAGCTGGCAGGGAGTCCTGCAGGGCCTTTCTCAGCAGCAGCATTACTCAGGAGGGCTGACGGACCAGTCCCCAAGTCTTTCCCCTGCATGCACTGGGAGTAACACACTCATTCTTGATGTCCTCAGCATATTGGCACAAATTCTTCTTGACATATTCAGTAGGCTTTGATTACTTAAAGAAGAATAACAACCAGGCTATATTTAAAGTGCTTCCCTTGATCTCCTGCTCTAAGTTACGCTATTTCTCACTCTTCCCCCTTGCACTTTTATTCCCGTCCTCCCAAATTCTTCCTAACTCTGCTGTTGGACGCTGTTTCCCGACTTATGATTTAGTGATTTCAAAACCCTTCAGACTCTGGGTATGTTTTCTGTCTGGAGAGGAACTCTGGCTAAGCTCATTTCTAGCGGTGACATGAAGGCATGACTTGTTCTTTTGGCATGCGGCACAAAGTTGATAGAGAAATCAAAAGATCAAATGGATCTCTGCATTAGGCTGGCTTCCTGGAAAAGATGATGCACTTTTGGTTGTTATCAACACAAGCTCCCGATTAAAAATATGTCCTAACACTACCATTGAGGCATAATGATTCAATTTCTCAGATAATGGAGTATTTCTCCACACTAGAAACACAGCATTTTAGTGGCTGCAAATGCCTCCCCTCTTCTTCCCCAATGTCATTCTGTGTTGCAAAAACACATATCAAACTTTTGGCTGTATTCATTCTCCCACAAATGTGATGTTGAGTGCTATCTAGTGTTTTCCTTAAGCAGATGTGGAAAATTCCTTTTCTATCCATTTATTTATTTATTTATTTTTAATGCCATTTGTCCTATTTCTGCTGTCCTGAAGAGGGCAAGGAAAACTCTTCAAAATGTCTGAGGCTTTTCAGATGATGCTGGCTGGCTGACTGCATTTACTGTACTGGGAGAAATCAAGACTGCATAAAATTAATTTATTTCTACTTTTGTTTGCACAATGTTTTGCATCAGACAGACTGGTTTCAAACATCGCCAACAGATTTTTTTTCTCCAGCACTCCCAACTGTATGGATAAAATGCAGAGCTAGTTCTTGGAGGTGGTACAGGAGCTAGGCCTTCCCCCTGCCTTGCTAAGTGTTGAGAAGCTGCAGAGTTCATTCTAACACACCTCTGGTCTCAGTGATGCCTCTTTGTAAAGTGGAACAATTTCAGGCTTAAGGACTTCTGAGTTGATTTGGGTAGAAAGGAAGCTGCTGTCTTCTGGGAGGAACCTAGACCTGGCTCTGCACCTGGCTGGGGCTGGCACCAGCTGAGGACAGCAGCCCCGCGGGATGGTAAAACAGCCCTGGACTTTTGACTTGCATGGACCAAGCTAGTGCCCTGGAAAGCCAGGTTTGCTGCTTTCTTGCACTTGAGGATGTGCAGAGGTAGATGCTGAGCTGTGTCTCTGCCCTGCACCATCCCTTCCTCTTCCTCCCCAGGTAGGACCATCCTCTTCTCAACCCCCTGAACACAGCATGGCAAAACCCATTTCTGGCCTTGAGGCTAAGAAGCCTGGAGCTGGCTCAGATGGAATCTGCTGTTAGTCATGGCTGGGGAATGGGTAGAAAAGGCAGGACTCACACTGGGAAAAGTTATTGAGGCTGGGTTAGGGCTCAGCTGGAGCTTTTGTCTGATTGGAAGTATTTTGCCTCAGATGCTCCTAATTCCTGCTGGTTGTGGAAGCCCAGGGGAGCTGGGAGCAGCTGCTTCTGTGCTAACTGAGCCAGGGTGCTCCATGATATCTACAGAAATAATGTCCCTTGTAGCTCTTGGCAATATTTCCATTTTCCCACCATGTTCCTTGAACCTATGTATAGAACCCTGCCCTTTTCCCTAGCTGCTGGCTGGGCAAGAGGTAATGCATTTTGTGTCTGTCTGGAGGCACAGCCAAATGGCCAAACAGACCAGAGGAAGCAGGATCAATCTGCAGCCTTTCCCCTGGTAAAGGCCCTGATTTACATCCTTATTCTCTCCCTAGATACTCAATTTCATACAACTCTTAGAAATGTTAACTTCTTGAAGGCTGCTATGTTCTGTCAGATTGTGCTGAAATGGGCTAAAAACTGGTGCAGAAAACAGCAGGAAGATCTGACAGACAGAGAGACAAAGAGAAATTGCATGATTTTCATTCCTGTGGGAACCCAGGCTGATGTGATGTGCTTTATCCTAGCAGTTCACTCTGAGCAGTGAGACTTGATAAAAGATGATATGGTTTGTGGAACCGGAGGCTGTAGCTTCCAGCATGGCTTCATGCCTCTGCGCTTCTCTGCCATCTGCTGCTCATTACCACCCCACACGGACCTCTCACCCATGCCAGCTAGGCTGTCCCCATGGCTTTGCACTGAGCAGCCTGCACAGGGGCGGTTCCCTGCCCAGCTCTCACACCCACTCACTTTGTGCGGTGCAGCATAGGTGGAAGCTCAACAGAGATTTGAAGATTTTTTTTTTTTTTGACCGGAGTGTCTAGATCATACTTTTAAGTGCCCAAATCCTTTAATTATTGGATGAGATCACTGTGATACTAAAACTACTGGGAAGCTTTCTGGTGGATCCTATGTGAGAAATTCTCTCTGAGTTGAGGCAGCCTCCTGTGAATGACTAGTACTGATGGACCACGCTTTTCATTTGATGTGATCTTTTGCTTCAGATTATGCAAAATGTTTTTAGGTGCTTATTTGCTCCAAATAGTTATGTAAGACAACTTAGAATCATAGAAACATCTAGGTCAGAAAGGACCTTCAAGATCATCAAACCCACCTGTCAACCTGACCTACTGAGTCAGGGACACTAAACCATGTCCCTTAGTGCCATGTCCACACCTCTCTTCTATACCTTCAGGGGGTACCACACCTCTCTTCTATACCTTCAGTGGTGGGGACTCCACCACTTCCCTGGCCAGTCCTCCATTAGCTTACTTAATCCTTCCCCATTTTATCCTCTCAACTACCTCATTCTTTTATACTCTGGGGAAGATGAACAGGAATTTGATACCCAAGAAGAAATGGGAAGTTTCTACACTATTCTACTTGTGCCGTGTCACCTTTCTTCTTAGACAAGGTGATGCAGTGATAGTGCATATCCTTTCCTTTAAAAAGGGTTTGAACAAGAGTCCCTACAATTAACTACACAGTGAACAAGTGGATAAAGGTCAGGCCTGATCCTATAACTGGTCAAAAGCAGGAGAAGCTGATCTGATAACACAGGGATCTGTCCTGACTGATGTTTAAAAACTCAGTTAAACAGTTAAAAACTGTTTCTTCTTAAGCGGGTGGAGCATGGAATAATGATGGCCAGATATAAAGCTGATAACATTTTATCTAGGTAAATAAGAATACTGTGAGACTCAGTTATTGGAGGGACCAAACTAAGCCAACCAACACAATGATACAGTAGTGTATTAAATGCTGTATATGCATTTGGGAAGAGTAATTGGAGTTGGAAATGATTTGTAGTCACTCAGGAAATCAGATGTCATTGTGGATAGCTCAGTGAAAACATCTGGTACAGAAGATCAAAGGCAAATGCTATTTTGGGTTGGAGTACAGAGCTATTGAAAGTAATATGATAACATAATGTTTCAATCAATACTGTTTGGTAAGTTGTGTTCAGTTTCAAGCATAGATATACAGCCAAAGAAGCACAGTGGAAAGGACTAGATTGTCAAAGGTGGTGGTATTGAACAGATAGGTAGTCACTGGGGTCATGAGATGGCTGGGCTCTCTTCCTGATGCTACTATTGGATTGTGGGACACTGACATCAAGACAATATTTATTTATCTGCAGTAATGTAGGCATCCTTGGAATTGCTTACTTATGGCAGTGGTAGGTACTGCAGCACTAGAAATCCTTCATTCAGGTATAGTTATTTTATTTTATTTTTTTTTTCCTGTGAGATTTCAGGGAGTCTTCTTGTCTGTGTTCTTATAAAGACAGGTAGTAGTCCCTAGCCTTTACGTATATCAGTAGGGAAAGAGTCAGAGGGAAGGAAAACTTAAGAAGTTGAGTCACAGTTTACAGATGATATAAAAGATTCTAGGAACACATCTGAAGTAGACAAAGAAATGTAGAGTTGTTTTTTAATGAGGAAGACTAGTGAATCATAGACACAACAGAATACCTTTGTTGCTAGCTCATCCACTTATATGTGGCTGAGTTTCCCAGGTTTAAAATCCCCAAACTTAAAGTCTTTCAATCAAATTAGAAAATTTTTTCTTATCCTACAATGAAATACTTCTTATGTACCAAACCAACACTTGACCTTCTTCCTTTGGCCAGGCTGTAAAGGAAAACAGGTGGCTGAAGTATTTCATGTACTGTTTTTTCCAAACTTCTGGTTTTGATACGATTTTACCTATGAGGGGCTCAGAACATGGATTAAAACTGTAAATATTTTGATAAATATTTTACAGGGGCTCATGGACATTAACATGAAGGAGTGGAGAAATGCAAGGCCTAAGCAGTCTAAGAGGGATGGGCATTACCATGGTGAATTTCAAATTAAATCAATTCAGGAAGCATCACTATTAAACTTCATCTAATTAATTTCATGACTCTGCCCAGAGAGGCAAAATCAAATGCAGCATTACAAATAAGGTGCAAGTGCTTATGCAGCAGCAATGCTAAAGAAGGGATCTGGGTGTTACATAGGATCACAAGCCAAACAGCAGTCAGCCACTTATAGTCAGAATAGGAAGCACGGGGAGGCATTGTCCTTCCTCTCTGCCCTCCATAAACCAAATCGAGTGTGAAGATAGACTGCTAGCCTATTCTCCCTTTCTGTATAAAGATTGTTCTGCTACTGGAAAGGCTGCAAATGTAATTCTGGAGCATGTGAGCAAGGATGCTGTGGGATCTGGAACAGAAAATACAGACAAATTAGATGGAGAACAAGAGGTGAGCAAGAGAAACTCCTGAAGGTTTAGAAAACAGCCCCTGTGAAAAACATTGAGAATATGTGATTCTTTGGATTGTTTAAGACAGCTGAGAGAGAAAAAAAAAACAGTAGAAAGTGGCCATTTTAATGAGCTACTCTGAATATTTAGCTTTGATAGCACAGGCCCCAGAATTTCTTATGGTAATATGTCCTTCATAGGTGATGTCATGCAGCCACCTAGGGGGTGTGTTTCAGAAGGGCATGACATTTTGAAATAAAAACTTGGAAGGAGGACTGCCCCGCTGGTGTTGATGACATGAGCTCTGCATTTTCTCTTGGAGAACTGTTTGGAGGTTCTGGATTTTGGTTCTGCATTTTGGCCCTTAGATAGGGGTGGGCAGGGCAGGCTCCATGGCCCCTGGCAGCATGTGGCACCTACTACCCATGATTAGGAAACACAAAAGTGGATTTCATAGTGTTGTGCTGTTTTGGTGCATCAGGAAATGGAAGCTCTTTAGCAATGGGTTCCTCCCAGGGCAGTGTCATTAGAGAGTTGGCAAGCAGTGGCCACTGCTAAACACGTGGGGCATTATCTTCAAAGACTCTTCTTAGGCTCCTTTATGCAGGAAAGTTTAATAACTCACAAGAAGGGTATGTAAAACACAGAACGGTTGATTTGGCAATTACGTGCTCTGTGAAGACTGTTTAGCCTGCTTTGGAGTGGCCAACCTTTCATAGCCTGGGAGACAGGAAACAACAAATATAAATGGCATTAAAGGGCCGTGGGCCTTAAAGCACTCAATTTATTTTTTCATGGATGTTACGAATATAACACATGCTATTCACTCAATCTTTGCTTTCTTTGACTGTTTTAAAAGCACAGTTATTATTTATATATATTCACAAAATCCTGTTCTTGACAGCAAACTCATCAGTTCTAGTTGTCTGGAGGCAGAACTTCACAACAAAACCATCTAGAATTAGTCTGTGACTCTTTCATGCTACCCTGCAGCACTTGTAAGGCTGAAGTTCGGTACCCTGACAACTTATCCCCAGGTGTAGTAGCCTCTCCTTGAAGTACTTGGACCCTATATCTTTACTTTCAAGTAATGCACAGAAAAAGGATTATTTTAGCAGTTCTCAGCTGCTGTAAAACATAGTTTCCACTGCTTTCCAGGCTGAAAGAAAAATCCCCAGCTGTTGAGCAAAATGCAAACATACTGGGGAGCAGTGCAAACTCAGATAGTTTTCTGGAAGGCTGACCACTGCCAAGATGCAACACAGCCTCAGGGTACAGCAGAGATGACAGTGGTTGAAGAGCAGCAGCAGCACACTTTCCATCAGGACTCTGCCAGGTATTTTTGGTGGGAGGGATACAACAGCCAAGCAAAGTCAACTCTAGGACTTTGATACTGCAGATTGTGCCTTTGGGGTCTAACACACAGCCAAAGCAGACAGGGTATGCATAGGTGGTACCACGGAGGGGATGCATAATTTTTTCCTGTCCCACTGAGGATGTGTCTGTTCAAGCATCTAAGGAACGTGATTCAATGTGTTCAATATGGGGACAATGGTTACCAATTAAAAAAAGACCCATGTGTTGCAATGTTTGAATTTACAACATTATTGTCCACAGTGAGCAAAGCCAGTGTAAGACCACAGACTTAGTGAGCTGTTATCAGGACTTTTTTAAGGCAATTGCTGCTGTACTGAGGAGTATCTCATAAAGTTGAGGGGTTGAAATTTCCCACTGTTCTGCAGATTGCTATTTATACCTGGGTAATGATGGACCCTTGTGTTCAGAAACACAGCATACAGTTCTGATGAGTCTGAAGTGAAAATCTGAAGACAGTGTGGGTTATTTTTCTCAAATTTGGTGCCAATTTCTGAGCCAAGGTTGTTCAGCTAGCATTAACCATGTTAGCGGTAGGGACAGCCCTCACATGGGAACCTCTCCTTCTCTTCCCCAGTTTCCTGGTGTAAAAGACCAGCGGGTTACTTCTTAGCTGGGTGAAGTATCAGTGATCTATGGCTATGGGCTGAACTTGAGCTCCAAGTTGCAGATAAAGTCATCGGTGTGGCACTTAGCTTAGTGGAGCCCAAGCTAGCTGGAGCCTTTTAGCACAACAGCAGTAAGAATGTTAATAATAAATCAGTGAATGGCTGAGGGATTTGCCCTAAAAGGAAATCTCTCCAGCTCTATTCTTTCCAGCTATGTTGTTTCTGGGATGTTGGTGTGCTGTTTTCCTACAAAAAAGGGCCCTTTTTTAATGCTTGATACAAGATGCCAAATCTTGAGGTCCCACTGCTCTGAATAATTGAGAACACAACGTCCTTTCCTACAAAGTGATTTAAGTCTTGTGATCCACTATGGTCTTCTCATATCTGATTCTGACTTTAAATGAGCAGATTTCGAATTCTATATGAGGGTGAATAAGTAGTTACTCATACATGCAACCTGATTTCATTGAATGGAGCTAGCTGAGCATGACTGCTTAGCTGCTGGCATAAAGAGCTCATGACCTGCCTGAAGTGACAGTACAGTCATTTTTAGCAACAGTACATTTTCCTTCCTTTTCAGACTTGAAGCAAATATGTTCCTGGATGCAGGAAAAAAAAACAACAACACAACACAGTACCCAGGGTCCCTTGCAAAACAGAGGAACTGACTAAGTGAACAAAAAAGGGGGAAAGAGTCCTCAGCTGAGCATGTCAAACCCATGAATCAACTTGTGAAGTTGTTATTACTTTTTTTTTTTTTTTTTTTTTTAAGCTAGCTTGCTAACACAGTGATTCAACTACAAGGCTGGGGAGGGCAACCTGACCTCTTCTAGCCCCTGAGGAATTCCATTGCGCTTTTTCCAAAGTAGCAGGTGTTAATTCCAGAGTCCTGGCATAAGTGAGTTTGGGATTACGGTTTCTGTCCTTGGGCAGTGATTACTGAACCGGTAAAGCTTTCCTTCAGCAAGAGCTGGATGCATACCAAAGACGGTCTCAGGATGTGACCGTAGAGATCTTACCTGAAATCCTTTTTGTTTTCAGTTGACAAATCTATTTTGTGGCTGCTTTCCTTCCTGTAGTTTTGCTGTTGTGTAGTTTTGCTGTTGTGTAGTTTCGTGTTTCAGTCCAGAAATGGTAACATTTACTAAGCTGAAGTACCTCATCTGTTATATCATTGGCTAAAGAGGTGTTAGATAATGATACTTCGTCAGTTAAAGAGCAATCTGGGACACCGTATTTCATGGGAAGATATATTTGTAGTTCTTAAGCCTGTTGATCAGATTTACTTTTGTGGTCTTAATTTCATGATAAAAGTAAGTTATGCATATTCAGAAAGAATATAAGGTAATATAATTATTGTGCAAACCCCTGTGAGAGACTGGGAGGCAATCTGAAAGAGACAAAACTGGGAGCAGGGGTATCTGGGAACTACTCTGCATAAATCCCCCATATTATCAAATTTCCTTGTTGGCCCCCACAACCAGCAGAATTCTCTCTATCTATAGAAAAGCTTATGGACAGCTGCCAGTAGATGATGCCTGGAAAACAAGAATGGGACAGCTGGTGTGGAATGTTTGACCTTGCTTTATGTGATCCCGATTTATAAAAGATACTGGAAATCTCAGGGCTTCCATGACTCCGATGGGAATCACCCTTTCCAGCCCTGTGGAGCAGCCTTCTCAACAAGATCTAGAAGCCACAAGCAAAGTTTTCCATGAGCCCTGGAATCTTCCTAGTTATTGATTCACACCCCCAAAGGGAATTTCAAAGATGTTCATTGGTGGTGGTTTCATTCTGTGCAAACCATTTGTAGGAGACATGGAATAAATTATGTCATTGCAGCTTGAGAAAACCTACCTAATAATCATGCAAAAGATTCAGCAAATTGATCACACAGTGAGAATTTTAAAATCTCAGCATATAACCCGAGTGGCACAAGGGTTTTCAGAAGTGCATTAATAATGAAAATAATAAAACATGGAGGAAAAAGGATGAGATGTGTAGGAGCTCTCCAATGCTTTAAAATAGGGCTATTAACCAAACAAAATGTTCCTCTCTTTCTTCTTCTTTGTGCTCTGCTTCTGTGGTCTGTCTTCTCAACAAACAAAAATAGCTCAGAAAAATTGAACACTTCAGATAAATTTTCAGAATTCCTGGGCCTTCCAGTAGAGGGAAGTATTGTTTCATTTCCTTTGGCTTTGAAAGGTTTTGTCAGTGAAATAAGGTAAAGTACAAAGAGATGATCAATACTATACAAACACAGAGATGGAAACAGTCACTTGGACCTTAGTCCTTCAGGATCATGTATGCCCCGTTGTCTTGAAGAAACAGATGCTCAAAATAAGTAAATGCATAAAAACTTGGGGATTAGGCCCTAAATCATTTAATATGCATGTGAAGGACAGAGAGACTGTACCAAACAAAAGTCCTGCAATGGAAGCTGAAAGTACAAGTTAAAGTTTATGTATGCTATTGTAAGCATTTTCCTGGATGACAATTGTTATCTTAAACTTGCTCGTTTCCTCACTGCTGTAGATATATCCTGTCAGGTTTCTGCTACTGAAGGGGCTGGAAGACCCTCACAGTACAGGTATTGCATCTTCCTGAGATGGTTCTGTGTAAAGCAAGGCCAAATTTCTGCATTACACCACCAGGAATGCTTTCTGGGGATGGCTTCCCAGTTGTCTTGTGGGTGCCTGGAAGCTGGCTCACAGAGGACCAGAGGAATCAGGTCTGAGCCAATTATACATATACATATATATATAAACATATATATATATATATGCCCTCCTGCAGCAGAGCATGAGGGAACAGGGTGCAGCAGTACGGAGCCAGCTCAGGTTCCCCAGCACCTGGGGCTGCGGGTGTGCAGTTTCCAGCTGGCTCAACCCACATGAACCTAATTTGGGAACCTCAGTTGTACTGAAAATATTAGGGCCAGAATATAGACCTGGATGGCTGCCCTTAATTGTTCACATACCCCTTGGTAGGATTTTCCCCTCTGCCAATTACCAGTCCTGCAGACTGAGGTGGACTGGGACAGTTTGGACACGGGCTGGTGACCATTCCTGGGGGCAGTGTGGACATGGCCATCTTGCCCAGGGGTGGAAGCAAATTTGTCACTGAATCATAGAATGGGTGAGGTAGGAAGGGACCTCTGGGGATCCAATCTGGTCCAATGACTTCTTCAAGCAGTGGCATCTAGAGCAGGTTGCCCATGTGGACAGTCCAGCTTGTCCTTGGGGTGAAGCTCAGAGCCATTTTGTGTGATAGTGTAGCCACAGCCACATTACCCTGGGTAGAGCTGGCTTGGGTATTTCTGTCCTGGGACATGCTGTCTGCTAACTGAGAGCTGACCAAACTGATGTTACTGCTGAGGGCAAGCCTGGCCACAGAGCCACTTGGCCCCCCAGCATGACTGCACCCCATGTGGCTTCATCCATTCAGGCACAGATATGGTGTGTGGCCCACCACAGGCTGCAAAAGCAGCCTGCCACCCTGGGTGAGCACTGGGATCCCTTCTTCTGCTGCTCCATCTGTATGGCTATGGCTATCATTACCCCATCCAAACACCCTACTGCGCAGCTCATGGAAGGCCTCAGTGGTGATGGTTAGGTGAATTCCTCCAGGTCGCTCTCCCCCCGTTTTTTTAAAAAAAACAAACACCTTGAAAACAGACAATGGCTGACTTCTCCCCAGAGAGTCAAGACAGACTCACCTGCTGTCATCTACTCCTCCCCAGTTCAAAGAAGTATGAGCACAGAGACTAACCAGCATTTCCTCCATTATAATTGGAGTAAATCAAAACATCTCTGAATCTCTCTCTCTACTTCTGCTCACAGCTATTGAGGAAAATTTGTTATTTTAAATTTGTTTGTGCCACTCCACCTGCGCTGACTACTTGGTGCCTCAGGGATGGTGTGAAATTACCTTTGCCACATGAAGCAGCATCTCATAGCGTCTTCCTCAAAACATGAGTCAAAGGGTTGGACAGACAACAGCCGCTGCTCTCTGTGAGGCGGTGTAGAGGAGCAGTGACTGTGTATGACCTGTCACAGTGCCATTCAATCAGTTGGCAGGTGGTGCTTTTAGGGTCAGGAGTGGGTATGGCAGAAATTCCTCCTCAGCTTGTTTGTAGTAGTTTTCAGGATTAGTATGTCATGGTCTGCAGTAACTGAAGAAGTTGTCATGCTCTTCACAGAGGCATGAGCAATCAGGAAACAGCAATTAGAGATCATTCAAAATTGCTCATTTCTCTTGTGCACATTGTGTGTTACTACATGCAGAGCTGTTTGTTCTCAACAGAAATGCAGAGAGAATTTTTCTTTCCTCAAACAGAGAATTATTTTGTTGGTTACAATAGATATATTAACTCAGAAAACAGGTATTAGTCCATTTGTTTTAGTACCAGCTCCATTCTATTCATATCCTGATGTCAGGACAAGAGGCAGTGGGCACAGACTGGAGCACAGGAGGCTCCCCCTGAGCACCAGGCAGCACTGCTGTGCTGGGTGGGTGCCTGAGCCCTGGCATAGGCTGCCCAGAGAGGCTGTGGGGTCTCCTCCTTGGAGATCTCCAAAACCCACCTGGACGTGGTCCTGGGCAGCCTTCTCTGGGTGTTCCTGCTTGGGCAGGGGCTGGGGTGGGTGGGCTCCTGAGGGCCTGCCAGCCTCAGCCATCCTGGGGTTCTGTGTGATTTTGAGATACCCTCTAAGTTAAGGGGTATCAGCTGGCTGCTGTCAGTAACCCTGCACACAATGATGGATAGGCATGCATTGTCAGAAGAAAGGGTTTTGGCACTTGAAATACTGCTTTTCCTGTACAATTTACTACTGGCGTTTGCTGGAAATTCAGTTCCTGCATTGAAGCCTCTGGGACAGACACATGTGCTCATCACTTGTTTTGGATCCTGCTCATCCCACAGTGTTCATGGTGCTGCGGGCTGCCCCAGCAGGAGATGCCTGGGCACTTCTGGGTGTCCACGTGGAGGTGGGATGTTGAGCAGTGCCAATCTGGAAAGTGCATTTAATGTACAAAAAAAATATAATTGGTGCATAATAAACAAAGACATCTTGCCTTGTGTCAACAGTACTCTGTGCACATCGCTACAGCTTCCTCCTACCCTGTGACTACTCTCGTATCTAGCTTTGCACAACAATGTTTGAAATAGTCACCCCCAAAGGCTGGTAGTCTTAAAAATGATACTGCTTTGGGCTGTGACTCATCACTACAATGAGAGACATGGAAGAAATTGCAAGATGCAATTCCTTATATTGCATAAACTTCAGCACTAATTTTGTGAGCTCCCTGCTGTCAGGTTGCACTCCTGCCTCCCCTTCTGTAAGGATGTGACTGCAAACAGAGGTGGCAAATGAGGTTATATCTTCTTTCTGAAGATGGGACAAAATCACATAGTACTAATAATAATCATCTAATATTTTTGTTTTCTGATTAGGATTTTTCCACATTGATGTTAAAATCTGTTTGAACTTTAGATGTAACTGAGCTGAATACTTTTAAAGGACACATTGATAATATCAGTAGATCGGTGGAAACTCAATCTAAATCCATCTGACAGTCAGCTCAATTCTCTTTATGTAACATAAATGTAAATATAAAGTGATTTTAACTCAGAAGTTAGAAACATTGTGCATTTTGTTACATATGTCAGGTGCTTGGCTTATCATATTTTAGGTTCATGATATTAATGAATGCCAGAGGACAATGACACCTCAGAAAAAAAAAAAAAAAAAAGCCCAGAGGATTATGCTGAAACTGATAGTTTATACAGGGGTGACAGGCTTGATGGAATAAAGCACATGCTTAGTGTCAGTCTGGGTTAGTGCTTGCATGATTTCCTTCCATTAAAAGATAACATATGGGGGTCTTCAGAAGAAGGGAAATTATTTCAGGAACATGTTTAATGTGTTCCTTCTTGTGGTTTCATTGCCGCTTGTCTTTGGATGCATGTGAATTTGTCTGCCTGCTTTTTTTGGAGCAACTTCATGCCAGCCAGTATTGGATATATGGTGCATCAAGTCTGCATACCTCAGAAGAAATGATCTAATGGTTCAAGGCAAACAGTTAACTCTATATTTACTGATTCCTGTGCATTGCCATAGGAAGACTTGGATTTTGATGAATACATTTGCTACTTAGTTAGTTCTGGACAGTTTTAGCCAGACACTGGATTTCTCACAGACTATGTCCTGTCACTTGATTCAGCCCTGAGCAACCAGTAATTCATGCAATACACAGTGCATTGGCCATCGTCAGTCTCATGGGATTATGCCTGGTCAGTCTCATGGGATTATGCCTGCTCTCTAATTGGTGAGCTGAAACTTTTTGTGAAGGGCTGAATGAGTCCATTGGGACTCAGACCTTTGTACAAACATATATCAGTGTGAGTGTTGCCATAGCAAAGTGTGTTTGTGTATTATCCATCACAGATTGCATGTCTGCCTGAAGCAGCAGTGACTACTCTGGTGAATTCGTTTGCACATCAGTGCTTTCCAGGCCATCTCCTTGCACAAACTGTCAGCAAGTATTTTTGTGTCTGGGAATGAAAAGAGCAGACAGTGCATGGGTGATATTTAAACAGATGTTGAAGAAAAGTTTGTATTCTCCTAGTTGTCTGCTTCATGCACACCAGCTGAAAGAGAGAGGTTTTCATACCTCCCCTCCAAAGCTAGGGCCAGGTGGGTGAATCTGTCATTCAGCCAAACCTTTGTCCCTTGTCTTCTGTTCACCAACTTCAGCATAATTATATACCAATATGAATGTACTACTGAGTTTACGAGAGCAAGAAAAAGTTTTTATTTGCTGTTCCTTAAAAGAACAGATATTGCTGACATTTTTCTCTTCTCTTCTCTTCTCTTCTCTTCTCTTCTCTTCTCTTCTCTTCTCTTCTCTTCTCTTCTCTTCTCTTCTCTTCTCTTCTCTTCTCTTCTCTTCTCTTCTCTTCTCTTCTCTTCTCTTCTCTTCTCTTCTCTTCGCTTCGCTTCGCTTCGCTTCGCTTCGCTTCGCTTCGCTTCGCTTCGTTTTCATTTTCATTTTTTCATTTTCTTTTCCTTTTTTATTTTTCATCCTGGTGATTTTTATGATAGATTCTGTAAAGGGCAGGATGGGGTCACTTTTTACTGGCTTCAAATGTTTTTTTTGTGCAACTTTTTTTTTTTTTTTCTGTTTCCCATAGGGCAAAAATTTATTCCACATTGAAGAAGACAAAATTCTGTACCTGCCACCATGGTGCCAGAAGGCAATACTTAGCATGCCCCGCAGGCCCTTTTCTCCTAGAATTCACATTTTATTGTATTACCAATAACATGCTTAGTTCATATTATTCACTGACTGTGGAGCCTAAGGTAATACGAAAGGAAACTGAAAGTGAAACTGAAATACCTCTTTGGTGAGTGGAAACAATCCAGTTTGACTGCAAGAGAGTTATCTTATTCTCATCCTAGTAGTTTATTTCCTAGAATTTACGGTGATAATCCATCAAAGTATGCACTAAATATTGTAAAATAAGTTTAACATATGCTCATAGCCACGAGGCCTTTTTCTGATTTGGCTTTGAATCTGGAAGATGTTAGCTAAAGGCTGTGGACTTAACTCCAGTGTTTAAGTAACACAGCCTTTATGGTTGTTGTGCTTCTAAGCAGCTAGAGCACAGATTTAACTGGTATTTACTACACAGTCCCAACTCCTGAAGCTAAGGAGGTGAGCCCATTGCTGCTGGTGGCACAATGTCCATAACAGGGATACAGTTTTCAGTCTCATCCAGAGAATGCTGGTGATGCCCTCTTCTTTTACAGGAATATTGAACTTGTCCTTGTCTTGCTTTTGTACCTGAAGACAGGTAAAATGTTCCCGTGTAACCAAAAACTCTGTTGATGACTCTGGCAGTGCGTATGAGTTTATATGAGACAATGAGCTGCCTTGATGAGGTTGCCTTACTCACTCCACCATAACAGCAATTAGACTGAATGCAACTTGTATTTACATAGCACTGTGTGGTCTTGGGCATTGAAGACAGTTTCGTGGAAACTCACAATTTCTGAGTAATCTTGCCTTTCATTTCCCAATAGCTTTTAGGAACACGGTTGCTTTAATTTCCCGTTACTGCTTTAGCTGCATGTTGTGAGGGTGTTTGCACAGCTCACTGTGGGTGAAGCAGTACTCAATGTCCAGCACGTTCTTAATGAGCAATGTAAGGAACCACATTCCCTGCAGCAGCCTAGGGTTTGACGTATGATTTCCTGGAGAGGATAATGGGGAATGTATTATTTCTATTGCATCCAGTTACTCACAGATATAAAAGCAGGGTACTTCAAATGTTTGCTTTTAGGGTGGATTGAAACAGGTCTGAACTCTATTTTGTAGAAAGTTTATGAAATGATTTGTAGAATGAAAAAACTTTTTAAGGTCAGTGGGTGCTTTAAGACAGCTTAGGCACCCTGGGTATATTTATATTGGTTCTCTGTAGGTTCCAGATATATGTAGCTGATGGAGGGAAACAGGTGGCTCCTAACCCCTGCAACAAGGTTTTGAGGACATAAGTAGGGCACCTATTTTTGTCCACTAGCAATGCATTAGGCTGAAGTGTCTCTGAATGGTGAGGAGGTGTTTTTGCAAGCCAAGGGGAGAGCACCAAGTGACCTGTAGAAAATAAATAATGTGGGGTGTCTGAAAAGGTGTCTGCCTTGGCAGCTGCTGCTTCCTGGGGAAATCCGCAGATAAAAGAGCTGGTGGCTTTGTTTAATTGTAAGGCTCTAATTTATTTGAGATGGACCAATTTAAAGGTGGGTATTCAAAGGACAAATGTCAAATCTTAGTGTCTGCAGTCACATTAACCCATAGACGTGAAGCTGTGGGGTCAGTTTGACCATGGCAGTATGGAAACTGGGCTGATTGCTTGAAGTCCATGTATGAAAGCTGAATCCACCAACCTCAGGGAGAGAGGATGGGATGAATCAGGTGTTCTGTGATGGAAGAGGCAGAAGTTTCATATCCGTCAGAGAGGGAAATCAAGGCTGCCACAAGGCTTCTCCTGAGAAGGAGTCTGGACCCTACTTCTGGGAATAGCCAGCTAAGTAATAAATTATATGTGGACAGCCTGTTGTTTAGGACAGGGTAACTTTCCCAAGCCTTCAGACACACGTGCCAGGAGAGGTGTATGCTGTACGTAAAGATGAATGAATGCTGCAAACACTTTCCATTTGAGCACGTGGCATTTGAAGCATCTGTCTCAGAGTGTCCCAGAGAGCTCTGGCCAAGCAAATGTCCCATTATATTTAGTTTTGCTTCTGCTGGGAGATAAACACCTTCTGGTTTATTGTTAGTAACAGAACAAGGTCTCCAGGATGCTATATTTGTTTCCAAGCTATTTGCCACTTTACGATGCGTCGGGTTTAGCACTTAGCTCACCACATCAGCAGGGGGATTTAGCCTCTGTCTGACGCAGCTCCTCGTGGTGCCCCGCTGACGAAGACGGCTGCCCTGCAGCCCTCCGAGTGCCACCGGGTCAGGCCGTGGCAGCTGGCCGTGTTTGTGGGCTTGCTGCAGGGCCTCAGCACGTGGCGGGTGCATGCTGGTGGTGGCTGTGTTGTCACTGCCCTCCTCTGAGCCACTGGAGGCAGCAGGGCAGCAGCTCTTTGCAGGTTTAGTGCTTCTGAGAGTAGTTAGCACTGTTTTACTGTTTTTTTTTTTTTTTTTTTTTTTTTAATGTCTGAAATGACGAGCTGGAGACAATATTTTTATCTGCAAACACCAACCCAGGAAGGTTGCTTAATCCAGCTGTGGAACAGGAGATTACTTGAGACACCTTCCAGCTTTATTTCTTTTATGAAAAGTCTTTTTCATCCAGGTTTAGAACAAGCTTGTAAAGCATTTGCAATAAGTGATGATTAAATTAACTAAAAGCAGCTTCTGTTCTCCAGATTTTCTTTTTTTTTCTTTTTTTTTTTTTTTCAGGATGCTACTGGACACCACCACGTACTGAGGACATGTTGAAGGGATCATCAGAGCAGCACTGAGGCCAAGCTCCATGGCAGGAATGCCAAGCTGCCACCCACGGCTCACCATGAACCCCTAGCCAAAGCACCCAGGCTGGGAGCTGCTACCCTCAATGGAAAACCGGGCAGGTTTCCACTTGGGTCTGCCTGGGCTGCACCACAATTTTGTTGCAAGAGCACATTTTTGGGAAAACTTCCATTGAAATTTTAAGACAAACGAATGGAAAATTTCCATCTCTACCACTGACTAGACCTCTTAGCGTGTAGTTGCTGACTAGGTCTAATGACTATTATGTCAGCCATTGAGAACTAGCCGAGCATGCCAAGGTTTACTGAAAATTAACACCAGAGCCAGCTGCTTTGTGGCTTATCTAGTTCTGCTGACCTTCTTTCAGATAAATGTTGTTTAACATCATCTTTGATTACTTATGGACTAGAGAGGACTTTGCCCTCTAATGAGTGTCCCTTGTTCTGCTTCTTTCCAAATCCCAAACTGATATATTTATTGATAATTTTTTTTTTTTTTTTTTTTCTTTCTATATCATTCCTGACATTCTTATCATGTCCATTGAGTGACACAGCTCTATGTCTGCTAGAATCCCTAATACATTTTTTATTTTTTCTCCTTGAAGGCATGCTTTTTTTCCTTTTCTCTAACTCCCCTCATTCACTTGCCTTAAATTTATCATGTTTAATTACACAGACTCCTGATGCAAGAAATTTTCAGCTCACAAAACATGAAGACAGAGCAAAGGAGAATTAAAGGATGTGTAACCACAGGGAGAAGATCCAGGAGAGCTTCATGTCCCAGACCAGCAGCAGGGCAGACAGAGGTGGCAACATGGACTCCAGGCTGATGGTGCAGGAGGGGAGGTGAGAAGATGCTGAGGGCAGCCTTTGGATGCAACATGGGTATCATTCATGCTGTGGCAATTTAACAAGTTTTTGGGTCTACAGTGCCCCCTGGCTAGTGTGCAGGCTGTGAGTGAGGGCTAGGGGGCACGGGGAATGTGGTTCTCATATGAGCTCATTGGTGCTAGTTAGACCCATATATTTTGGGCTACAATTATACACCAGACAACTATGTAACAGCAGGAAAACCTACAGCTGCAGCGATAGGAAACATTAATACAGAGCGCTACCATCTGGTGCGCGCTCCCAGCAGCGGCTATACTTAGCTGCTGTGCTGCGTATCCCGGCTAATCCCCTGCTCTGAAGTGCGACACATTCAGTGTTGTGCAGATAACCTCACTTTTAATGCCAGCCATTCTCTACCCGGTGATGTCTGTGCAGCTCCATGAATAGATACAAAACAGGGTACGTAACAGGGTTACTATATGAAGGGGCTGCCATATCTGCTCTCTTGCTCATCTGCAGATTGGTGGATACACAATTTCCTCTCCTAAAAGGGAACACAGGTCTAGTGATGCTCGTGTTCAGGCTACCAGATTGTCTCTGCTTGATTTCCAAAATATTCCTTCTCTTGCTATCCTAAAACAGAAGGAAAAAGATCTGCAGTCCTTGAAAAAATTCATTTATTGTACATTAGTGGATGGTTTTGTAATAAAAGTCCTCATTGTCAACATGACAGAACAAACAAGAAACTCCAACATCCACCATTCTCAGCAGTGCTAACAAGTTACTGTGCAACACCAGCCTTACTCCCACCACGAGCAGCAGCTGCATATTGCTGTGAGCAGCACATGTTAACTGCAATATCTGACATTTTGCAGACTTTCTACCATTAACTTGGACACCAATAGCTTTGTGCCATGGAAAGGTAGTGACTTGTGCCATTGTCCCATACTCTTTCTGTTACTTTTCTTGAGGTCATATATATTTTAGGTGAGATACATGAATTTCTCAGCTTCTACACACAGCTGCAGACTACATGTACTGTACTTTTGCTCTGAAATGAAAATGCAGTTACAATTCAGTCCTTCCATACACATAACTCAGTAACTCCAAGAGGAAGAGAGGTGTGTGGGTGTATTGCTATAACTCTAGTCCACTTTATATGTCTCCTCAGAAATAAAGCTACATTCCTGGTATTAGTCTGCTTAAAATAGAACAAAGTGTTATTGGAACTTTTTTTTTTTTCTTTTCTTTTTTTTTCTTTCAAAAATGCAAAACCAGACAGCATTCCCAAGGAAGCGTGCCCCAGTGTATTAAGGATACAGTACTCAAGTGAACATAAGAGAGTGCTCATAAAGACAGCACTTGGCAGGGAACATATCTCTGGTACACTTTTCTAGTCAATTTGTGTGTGTACTCACATTTAGGTACATGAACACATAGACACACAGAGTGGATTTTGTGTGAAACTGACAAGTGGGCAGAGACATTTTTTGTGTGCTCTTTGGCTTTCGGCATTCACATGTGCATGCAACAGATTTCTAAGTTGGATAATGCAAACTCCAATAGCAGGAGCCTGGATTTGTGTAAGCATGTTAAACCCATCGCACCTTCCCACTTGTTCCCTCTGCTATGGAGCTTGTGTCACCTCTCTGACTATTCTTCCTTGGAGAAAAATAGTATGAAGTGTATATGTAGAGTGGGTACCCCACAGCACAGACAAAATTGCAGTCTGGAGAGTACTGAGTGCTAATTAAACATCCTTATAACATGGAGCTTCACATTTTTTTTCTCTCTTGCACAGCTGCATAGCATGATACTCTTGAGATTATCAGTAATTTCTTTTCCTTCGCATGCTATTGCTTAATTATGCATGCTGTTGGATGCTGGCATATCCATAGCCAAGCTGAGATACAGCAACAGAGTGAGTTACCCAAATTTGTGTTTTACAGTGGTAATACAGAACTTTGATGCACATATTAAAAATTCTCAGGAGGAAAACATCTTGCAATTTATTGTAACATAAGTAGTAAACATCTGAATTTGTTTTTACACAGGTAATGGCTGGGGTTTGCAACAGGTATATTTCAAACACAACTGAATAAAGCCGAACCTTTTACAAACCCACCAATCTAGAATGTTTTCTTCAAAATGATATTAAATGTGTGGCTATGAAAACAGTGATGTGTAAAAAAAATCAAAAATCATGTACCATAGGGTAACATTTTTATAACTGGAGGAAAACAAAGGATTATATACATAAATACACATATTTATATTTATAGCAAATTACAGTTTCCTGCACTGAACGTTTATCAAATAGACAAGTACTGAACAATACTGGATAGGGTGCTTTGCCACACCTTGTGGTCTCCTTAAATTCCTGTGAGAATGGAAGACAAGTTTCTATGGACGATTCAACTTGTTCAGTGATGCAATCTCACACAAGAATAAAAAAAAATAATTAAAGAAAACCAAAAAATCCACTCCAGAAGTGCCTGACGTTTCCAACACAGGCGTCTTTCACGGCAAAACACAAATGCTCAGCTGTTCTTCAAGCACTTGCCCCAGCACAGGGGCTCCTGTGCAAGAGAACTTTATCATCACGTGCAGCCATCACGTGCTGAGGGTGACAAATTTGGGCAACATATCTGATGCTCAGCTTTTTCCACGGTGCTTTGGCAAGCTGTGCCAAAGCTGTCACCTTTCAGATAGACTGATCAGTGGAGAGCAGTCACCTTTCTGATCCCCTACAGAAACGGTACCCTTTATCTTGGAGCTGGGCAGCTGCTCCTATGTGCTTTGGGTACAAAACAAGGCACCAGCTGGTTTTCTGGCTAATTGCCTTTTCAGTGCTCTAGGAACTGTGGTTATTAATGTAACGGGAGAGGTCAAAAAGAGCGGGACCAAACTACTGTTGAGGACTATATACACAGTTACTCTTATTTGGGTTTTGAAAATAGAAAGCATCCACACCACACATTTCATTTAACCTGGCCAGAAATGCTAAGCTCAGGTTCCTAATGCATAAATAAGTCCTTAGTGACAAGGATGACGCAGACTCCATTGGGTTCTAGTGACCTTACCAGAAACTGTCTTCAGAATATTGCAGTTACTAGCTAGGAATAACAGTCCCATTCAGGTGTCCTTTGGAGCACACAATAAAAACATTGAGGGTATAAAAAGCACTTGGTTGTCTCCACAGGTTAGTGATGTCTGGAACTTGGGGGGTTGTAAATCCAGTCCATTACAATGAGAGTCATACTCACAATCATGAAGATTATGCCAACTATAAGAAAAATTAGAGCCTGTAATTGGAAAATAAAATTGTATTAGTGAAGAAAGTGACTGAGCAGATGATGGTTCACAGACATTGAAATCACATTTATATAATGTCCAGGGCCTGAATTTAGGTTTTTCTCTGGGACTAAACATAAGTAATACCATACAGGGCTATGTGCATCAAGTTAATTATATGTAAAATTTCAGTCTAAAAAGGCTGGACTTTACAAGAGCAAATTTAAGGAATGAAAAAAAAAAAACAAAACAAAACTCCCACAGTTTTGTTAATGTGAATAATAACACAAAATATAACTGATTAACTTTTTTTTTTTTTTAATTTAAAAATTGACTAATTTTCAGTGAATGTTCATTGTTTCTGCTACCAAGAACAGCTTGAATTAATCTTTTTCGTCCTTATTAGACAAACAGGTAAGCCCATCTCTTTTCTCTGAAGGCATTTCTGTGTGTATTAAAATGATCCAGATGCTTACTTTTCCCCTTTGCCTCAGTGGGGCTTTAGCTTACCCTAATCTGTCCACACTTAACAATATTCTGCATCGCAACACAAAGATGAATATTGTGTGTGGTCTTAGTGCAGGGTATGAAATTCTAGATGTGCCTAGCACAGAAACACAAAGAATGAACAAAATGGCATGAACAAATATTCAAAGTCTCTCTCTAATGATAGTTCTTCCAAAAGTTGTCTTCAGAAATCATTTTATGATAATAAATCTTTCCTTTATACTTTCATTATGTACCAATAGAAATTCTTCCATCCCAATTAATTTGCTTTTTGTGAATGTATATACAGATGTACATATGTACTGTTTACATGATGTGCATGCATATACATTTCACCAATATCTTTTCTGAGTAATTTTTCAAAGGACATGTCCTCAGTGATATTGTTAAGTGTGCAGATGACTATTAATGTGAGCATTAATGCAAAGATAAAAGATACTGCTGCAGCAGTCCAGCGTGACAAAAACACATGCTGCGTATAAATGATAGACATTCATATGTATCTCCTGTAGGTGCGTGAATCTATCCCAGTGGAGAACTGACATCTCTCTATCACTGCATTATCTCTGCAGTACAACCTCCTTCTTAACCTTGACCTCAGATCTTCCTGTTAATCCACAGCTGGCCTTCCAGCATCAACCAACAGCTCCTTATGCACTGTTTAGGTATTATTTATACAAGTGCAGGTGTTAACTAGAGCTTAGACTGGATTAACTAAATGCCTTTTTCTAGTGATAAAAGACACACTTTAAACTAGACTCTTACTGAAGTTTGCTTATCACTAGCAGTGGAGCCCTAAACTCTTTGGTTTGTGTACCCTGGCTCTCCCTGCTACTGTGAACAATGCTGCCCAACCTGTGTTTTGTGTGATCCCTGGCCATTTACGATCAACTGCCAGATGTTGCAGGTCAAAGCTCTAGGATTTGTGTCCAGAGAAAAGCACACACACTTCTATCATCCTTCTTTTGCAATTGCTGCCAGCATCCTTACCCCAATCTTCTGGGGAGAGCCCAGGGACTCCTTCTTAACGAGCCGCAGGTAGAAGGCTGAGGGGAGGATGAAAATCAGCATGGTGGCAGAAGAAGCACCTGGAAGAGAAAGTGGAGCTGAGTACCGTGGTGTGATGCACAGCTGGCATGGTGCATCTGCAAGGTGCAACAGGACGTGGGGCATTTGTACAGAGCTCTCCTGTGGGCACCCATGACCCCCAGAACTTCTATTCCAGGCTGCAAAAGAGTTTGCTCTCTGGTTGGGGAATAATTTCAGTGGGGTTAATGGGGTCTGATTTGGGACATTTTCTTTGGAGTCCTACGGTTCCCTTCTTCTGCTGAGGCCCATCCTCAAGGGCAGCATAGAGATGGCCAAGCACTTATTTGAGTACTCAAATAAGAGGCTGAAGAAGTAGGCACTCACTGCCTGTGATGTAGATGTCCACATGTGAGCTGGCCAAGTGGGGACAAACCATTTTTTATCAGTTTTTATACTGGGTTTATTGAATTCCTTGATCTTCATGCAAGTTAGCAACAAAGGTGTATATCATCCAGCTTTGCCTGTCAGCTGTTTGGGAATTCCTATGTCCCTTTTAACTGATACAAAATCAAATCTGCATTTTTTTTTATTCCACTCTAAGACCCAAATGGAGATTGTCATTCAGTCCACAAATGCAAATATGTTGTGGAAAGGATAAGCAAAGTAAACAAAATGTATTTATGAAACCTACCGATAAATCCAAAGATGTCTTTAATAGTTGGGACGAAAATCACCAGCAGGTTATTAAAAGCAAGAATTACTGCTGCAATCAGAAAATGTCTTATCCAGCTGAATGGCCTTTTGGGAAACAGCAATGCACTGATAGATGAACGGATCTGTAAGATGAAAACCATCAGGGAAAGCAGTTAACAACAGTTAATTTATCTTTGCTGTTTTAATGACCTATGCTGGTTACTTTTGCTGTGAGAAATTCTGACCAAAGAAATGTGTTTTCAGTCTTTGACTCCCTTTATATAAATCTCTCTTTGGTGTAGGTCTTTGAGAACTGGGTTCACAGTTTAGTGCAGAAACTCAAATATTTGCAGTGTAGAAGAAAGACAAGTAAATAGGGTGTAAAATCAGGGAGATGAAATCTGCTCAACTGAAAGATGCTGGTATCAGCGAAAGAAAAAAACAAAACACACACACACACACAAAACCAAACCAAACCAAAACAAACACACACACATACACACGCACACAAACAAACAAAAAAAAAAAAAAAGGAAGCCCCCACTATGAATACTAATCATCAGGCAAAAAATACATGGATGAAATATGAGTTGCTGTCTTCCAGAACTTGATCCCTCTGAAAATCCCACAAGAGTTCTGCAATTTACTTTTGTGAGAGAAAGAGCAATCTTTTGTTTTACTTACATTAAGTATACAAATATACATATGAATATATGTATATGTAAAAGCATCTCTTGCAATGTCATTTGGAAATTATATATATAAAATTATATATGTATGTATAAAAGCTGTTGCAGAGGATCCTTTTTGCTTCACTTTCTCACACAAGAAAGAGGTTTTTCTTCATGAGATGGAAAGTAGGAAAAAGGTCAGCTGCAAATCCCTTTGGTGTCAAGAGATAGTCTTACTCTGAAGTACTGAAGCTTAGAAGACTTGGAAGGTAGAAGTTGAAAAAAAGTGTGCTTACACAGGAAAAAACCCTCAAAAGTAACTTATTTTTAGTTGTTTTAAAACAAAGCAGTTTCTGTATGAGTTTGGCAACTCAGTAAGTGTATGGAGTTCTGTCAGACTTGGAGCCTGTCATTTGGAAACGTGGAATGAATTTTGCACGTTATATTTTTCAGGTTGGTGTGACAACATATTATGGAGAAGAAGGCAGATTGCAAAACTTTTGTCTGGTTCCTCAGTTGGTATAAAACCGTATCACCCCACTAAGGAGTCACTGCCTGCATTCTTGTTCACTTGCTGTCAGCATCCTCTGCATTATTTCTGCTGTGATGTTATCCATAAAATGAAGCTATCAGACTGAAATTTTACAGTCAGTAATGTTTTTTTACAGTGACTAATTGTACACAGACCTATATTTATTTATTTATTTATTTATTTTGATAGCAATACAATTTTTTTTTTTTGGGGGGGGAGGGGGGAGGCTGGCTGTCCTGATGGGCCATACAAAGTTGTCTAATATACTAGTTTTAAAGAAAATGACATTTTCTCTGGGCTTTGATATTTTCTCTCTCTCTCTCTCTCTTTTTTTTTTTTTTTTTTAATAGAACAATTAGTGTTGTGGTATGTAAATGCTAAGCCTTTGTACACTATTTGGATATAAAAATAATTATGCAGAGAGCTAAAAATGCAAAATACTGCATCTGACAGATAGAGGCTTTTGCAATGCTTAGCTTGTTTTCCCATGAATAGTGCTCAGCTAGCTAAGACAAATTTAAGCACTTAAGTCATTGGCTTAAACGTGACATCTGGGGAAGAGCGTCAGAGCACTCTTAGCTAGATGTACTGATTGCTGTGGGTACTTTAGACCAGGACATATTTTGTTTTGCAGGCAAGCTTGAGTGGTGATCACTGCTGTTAAGTATTTGCCAGCGAGCCTGGAAGAAATACGTATGCAGAGCTTGTGTTTGCATCCGGGACAGTGGATTATCTCTTAGCAGACACTAACATCAGACCATGACGAAGATCAACAGGAACCTTACTGCAGCGTGGTGCTGGGCTGGTGTCTGCCCCACCAAATGGGGTGCCAGTCCCCCAGAACTCACTGGCTAGCACTATTTTCTCCCTGGCAGCCGGGGGAAGGCACGGAGAGTCATGGTCTGAGCTGTGTGCACCCTTGTGAGTTTGGGTGCTGTGGTAGGTGCATATGTCTGTATTAGGAAATCTTATAGGTGGTTTGACTACATACCCAGTCCTCAGTATGCACACTGCTGCTCTGTTAAATATAGCACAGGGAGAGCCAAGGCGGTCGTTGCTGATTTATTTGTGATTTATTTATAAAGACTGATTTATTTCAGTCTTTCAAAGTTTGCAACCCTAGCTGCCAAAGGTTCTTGCTCTGGGCAAGCTACGTGTGAGAAAACTGACCCTGCCAAATCAACACTCAGGCCTGCTTTTCTTTAATGTTAGTTAACCTATCCTAAGTACCCACAGTTAGTGTGTATGGGCTGTGCCCAATTTCAGCTCCAGGAGCTCTGTTACTCACAGGGAAAAGGACAAGGGGCACAGTCAGGGTGACAGCCACCAGCACTGCGAGGCGAACAGACAGAAGGAGGGTGTCGAAGGTGTACACCTTGGTGTACGTATGAAGTAGCTCATCTTCAACTTCTCCTACAAAAAGGAAACAGAGAGGAGTTGAGTGCCTTAAGCAGTATCTGTACATGCAAAAGGGAAACCTTTGTCCTGCAGCCCAACAAGATTAGCTCTGGCCCAGCTGCTGCCATCAGATCCATGTTACAGGCTGGGCACGAAAGAGGAATTTTCCCAGCACGTCTGATGCAAGTCCATCATTCAGAGGCGATGAGGGTAACACAGCTGTGAGGTGATGCTTTTGTACTCCAGCATCTCAAATGATTTTCTCAAAGTCATTAGGTTGGTGTGGAACCTGAGGCAAAAATAATTTCTCTGTTACGAAACAGAAAACAACCAAGTGAACTGGGAACAGATCCCTGGACCTCCACCCAAGTGTCCCAGCCCTCTCACCACAGCAGTGTGCTGCAGGTTGTGCTGTGTCATTCACATCTGTGCCGTAACAGAGGAACTAACAAGGTAAAAAGAGGTGCTGTTTGCATAAACTGGTGTGCTAATATAGGGGCTACTCTGTTTACTTACCGGTTAGTCCTGCTCATCCTTATTTTCTTTACACTAGAATGGTCTGCACCTGTTTTTCAGCACAGGTGAGGCTGAATTAGTGGCGTCAGAGCCTGGGTGGGTAGCTCTTAATAGTGTCATGTAAAGCTGTTGAACATTAGAGTATTTTTGGTTTTGCCACTCCTGGACTTTGCAAGAGCCAGGTTTAAAGCAGCTTTCTGTCTGAGTTCACAAAACCAACTGCTCCTACTGCTAGGTAGCCCTGGGACTCAGGGTGGGTGAGGAGCTTGTGGCCTGACAGCTGGATAAGTCTCACCAGTTATGCAGGAGGTTACAAACAGCACATTATTTCTGGGTAATGCTTGTGCATGAATCCAGGCCCACAGAAAACACATGAACACTTGAGCCTACATGTGGTAAATCCATCTTGCCAGATTCAAAATGGGAGGGAAAATTCTGGAGAGAACAGGGGTTTGACCTACCATAGAAGGTAAGATATCCAAAGAGACCAGCCAGAAGATACATGATGAGCATGCCGGTGATGGAGATGTTTGAGACATTCTGCATCCGCTTTCGGGAGCGACTAAGTAGGAGAGAAAGGGTAACAGTGCTGTTCTTACAAAGCCTCTATTTGCACAAGTACTCTGAGGAGCAGTAAGTTCATAGCAACTATGTGAGTTATACAGATCCCCTGAAGCTTCACAGCTCTGTGCAGAACAGCGCAAAAATAAAATTTTCAACAGAAAGTTTCAATAGAAACTTCACTTCTACTATTTACTTGGTGACAACATGTAGATGAGCCACATCATTATTTCTGTGTCAATCTCAAATGATGTATTTTAAATAAAAAATGGAGTGTCTACAATTACAGGGCTGGTAACAATATTGAGACAAGAACTTTCAGCCAGCTTTGTATGAACATGCCCTTATATTTACAGAGAACTGTTCTGTAGGTTCAAGAACCTCCTGCAGGTCAAATCCTTTCTTTAGAGATCCCTTGGTTAAAGGGATCCCTTCAGCTTATGGTGCCTGAGAGCAAATTCCAAGTCATCAGAAAATGTTTACTTCTGAGGTTAAACATATTAAAATAAGAGGCAATGGGTCTTGGTCTCCTTGAGTTTTGCAGCACAACCTCCTGTAAGGTAATTCTTGTTTCTGGACGAGTGCATTTTCTTAGCCCTTCCCAACTGTCAGCTCTGTGCTAGTTTAAGCAAATGTATCTGATTTTTGATATATAATCATCAAAACAGACCAGCTTAAGAGTCTATATAAGACACCCACACAAATGGCATCCCAGGAAACTTTAAAAGTAAGCAACAGCTGACCCAGGCACAGAACTGATTAAGATATTTTTAGAACCCAGAATTCTCTGTTTCAGCACTGTCTGTTTTGCAGTCAAATTCCCCAATATATCTCATGTCATTCAAAGGACTGTCCAGACTCCTTCTTTCCTAAGTAAATATCGATCAACATGTCTCTCTGAACAGCGGCTCTTTGTCACCGGTATCTGACTAATAGGTGAAAGCAAAGCCGATATCTGTTTACTATGGCACACAATAAATCATTATTGGGTGGGTGTCTACACACCAGCAATCAAGGCAGAACAGGTAGAAAGTGATCTCTGTTATGGGTAACTGGAAGGATGGGACAAAATTTAAGAACCTTACTCTTTCAGTTCACTGTATATTGGTAGCACCTCAGGGTGGCATACGAATGCAAATGCCAGGATGGGTATTGCATAGGCAGTCTGTAAAATAAAGCTCCCATTAGTAAGAACGGTCACTGCTGTATCTCTGACTTTTGGCAGGCAGCAGTTTAGCTGTGGTATGAATGGCAGAAGACAAATTCTACAGGATCTCTCTTACCCGTGAGTTGAAGACAAAGTATTTGGGCTGACACAAGTCGTTACTGTCGCTGTGTGCTTCATATTCTACACCACTTCTGGGGGAGGTATCTCTTGGCTCCTCAAGGCCTGGCATGTGCCCAGCTGTGTTGTCCATCATGAAATTCACACCAGAGCTGAATGACTCATTTGGTAACATGATCAGGTGCATCGGCACTGTGTGATTGGTGGCTGTCCAGTTTTCAACCCCGTGCGCCATGATGGGGAGAGGACAAGGTATTTGGGATTTCTTGAAGATTACCTACAAAAGAGTAGACAATGTCATCAGAAGAGTACTATCATAAGAGATTACATTTATACCCATGATAAGCCAACAAGAATAAAAATAGACACGCAGAAGTGAGAGGAGAAAGAGAGGAGGCAAGAAACAAACTGTTATCACTTCTGCTTCTCCTACGAGTATTTATTGTTACTCTAGTTCTGTCACTGCCCTGCTTTATATTTCATCCTTTTAAGTGTTGCTTTTTAGGCTGATTTTTTAAATCTGGTTTTGTTCAGCACTAGGCTTGTTGATTAGATTCACTTGCAGGTGCTACTCTAACATCCACAATAAATTGTTATGGTAAGAGATTTAGCAGTGTTGCACAATTTACAGGCTCTGTATTTGGTTAGAGACAAGTCCTGAATGGTAACCTACCACACTGACAAAGAAAACCATACAGGTCAGCGAAAAACCACTCGTATAACCAAGATAACCTGTGAAGCAAGAAAAAATATGCAGTTCAGCAGCATATAAATTCACAATCCTAACAGAAACAAGAAAAGAGGTTAAATGGGAAATTAACCTTACCTAAGGTTTTTAGAAGGGAGAGGGGAAGAATAACCCCAACTGTTACAAGTATAACGAGGTAGTTCCCATTTAGGTACCATTCTCTGAAAAGAGAGAATTAAAAACAAAAACAATAATTACCATTGACACTGAAGTGAAAAATTGTCATCTAAAGGTCTGGTTGGACAAAGGTACTTACCCAGAATTCTCCTCGAGTTTCATAAATGCTCTGATCACTTCAGGAAGTTCATATTTAATAATAAAGAGGTAGCTTGACATTGCTGAAAAACAAGCAAACACCTTCAGGGAAAACAGTATAATTCCAACAAAATAATTTGTTTTTAAAAACATTGGTGCTATATGAAAAGCATACAGTTTCAATAAGTCAGTTTTTGCTAAAATGGAGAAATGAGTTTTGTTCAAATAAAGAAAAATATTTTGTAAATAAAGAAAAGGTATGTTCTCTTGATATTGTTCTTTGATAAACAAGTCCTGAATGACATCTAGCATTTAGCCTTAGAATACAATAGCCATTACTCAACTAAAAACATATTATAGTCAGCGTTATGAAATGTACACTTTCAAAGTTTTCTTTTGCTTTTCTGCTCTGTTTTTCCAGTGGACATCATCCATCTACTTTTTTTGTAGTGACTTTGGTTGTCAGTTCCTCAAAACCAATTTGTCTCTCTTGTGCCCTCTATTTCTAACTTCTTCCTTCCAGTACTCTACTCCATATATCTAAAAAGCTAGTTTTCAATATTCACGGTGGAAGGGTCGACTTCTATATATCTCATTGAAATCTACTTGCAGAAGACATGATTTTTAAAGTTATCTTATATTGGCCACAGAGAGTTCTTTGGACACCTATGGATCAACCTGGACAGTAAGTTGAAAACCACTGGACTACAGGAACAGCTATTCCTCTCTCTCAGGGAAACATTCTTCCTTCAGTTCAACCACATTTAATATCCAGGCTTGGGGAAGGAAAGGAAGACCATGGAATAAGAGCTTTTATGAACACAATCAAAAAAATCACAATCAAAAAGTGTTTCAATACAGAAGAGATATGAACCACATCTGTCTGGGTAGCAAATATGCTCCAAAACAACAGTAGAAATTTGTTACTAAAGATTTGCGAAACATTCCAAGTTCCATGACAGAGACTAGAAAAAGATATATGTTTCATTGACTAATAATGCATCATTAGTCAATGATAATATTTATAGTGATAATCACAGAATCATCTAGGTTAGAAGAGACCTCCAAGATTACCAAGTCCAACCTCTAGTGCAATAATAATGCAGCTTCTGTCAACTACCTCTCCTGAAGAAATCTGGAAAAAATGTACAAACTCCCCTAAGCTTTCTAATACAGTGTTCTCCAGTATCCTAAAAGGTTTCTCCCTGGGTAGTAAAAGGAAATAAGCTTTGGTGCTTGAGCATGCAGTCCTATGCCTGCTACTTATGCCTGCAAGTAGATTGTCTCCGTTCTGAGAGGACGGAGGTTGCTTGATAGATACTTCACAGGAATTATCCTTGTGGATGAATACTTTCAATGATCATTCTCAACCACCCAACATCTTGGAGAGATCACAGTCTAGATGTGTTTTCAAGCAGAGAATTTAGTTGGCAAATTAATTACTGAAGAGCTTTTCTTCTCTGGAGAAGTCAGTACCATGGGCTTCTCCTTTTATGTGGGATTCATCTTTTCTGACTTGAGGAAGATGTCTTGTCTGAGCCATGGTCAATGAAGAGAAATGGCCAAGCCATCCTTATGAAAAGGATAATGCATATTGTACCCTTCTCATCTCTGATTCTGTTTAGTCAGAGAGAGGAGAGAAAGTACTTGTGCTCTGTAGAAAAGCACTGGAAGGTAGAAAACCTTTTTTTCTAAATACTTCTTACCCTTACCTCCAATATTCTGCATTGTAACCGAAATGAAAACACCACACTTCCCAGGCCATCCAAATGCCTTTTCCCCCAGTTTTTCATATATTAATGAGCCTGAAAAAATAATAAAAAATAAAAATAAACATGGGCCACTACATTGGGTACTCTTGATGAATTGCATTCCAAGGTAAAAAAACGTGCATGTGACTTTTGGTCAGTCACAACCTGATCTTCATACCTCCTTCTTTTGATGTCTTCAGTAAGAGGTGGATGGAGTAGAGTGACAGTATTGCTACACAGAGCAGCAGAATTCTGCAAGGCAAAGCAGAAATTGGAATCCCGTTTAAGACATCAGAAACACTCAGTTAATTTGAATGTATGCTTGTTCTCAAATTTTTACATCTTAGTAAGACTCAACTAAAATAAAGAGATCTCTGTGCAAGAGTCAGGTCTTTGGTCTCTTACTAGCTCATTGACCTCTCCTTTAAATCTCTCTCCTAATGCAGATTTAAACAAACAAACAAACAAATAAACAAACAAAAACACAAGCAAACAACAAACCAACCAACCAACCAACCAACCAAAAAAACCTAGCAAATCCAGAACTGTGTGACAACTTCACTGTCAATTTATGCCTAGACTTCTGCCATTTTACCAAGTAATCATGAAGTTGTAGAGCTTAGCTTTAAATGTACACTTTGCAAATTACATAAGAAATCTTCCATGGTGCTAAAAAGTGTCATGACACTGGAAAACCTGCTTTTGGAGAATTTGCAGCATTCTCTTCCAGCCTAGTTTACTTAAAGGTACTGGTGCCTCCCTTCATCAATTCTGATTACTGACATATTCCTTCTACACAACATTGCACACTAAGTGATTTCAGCTATCATCCTCTCACAAAATACTGGCAAAAATCATAGCTTTATATGACATTTTCAGGGCACAATAATGTGGGCAGCATATCTTATTACCGCAACCATCTTGATGTCAGCCTGTGCAAATGTTGGGCAGAAGGGGATGTGATGACATGACAGAGCTAGGAAATACTTACTCTACTGATGTCCACTACTCCATGGCTGAACAGGAGGTTGTGCCTACACCTTCTATTCAACTGAATGCAAGGTTTGGTATAAATATGGGAGACACTGATAACTAAGTTTGTAAATGAGTTATAGTCTAAGAGGAGACATAGGTGTAGGGGTCAGGTGATGGTCTCCAGACCATGTTTCTTTCTCCAAGAGAGACAGTCAATGCTACAGACTTCATGTGAGTAGGGTTGTCTCTCATGCTGTGGGTGCATGCTGTACAGAAAGGGGTGATCATGTCTGAGGCTGCAGTGTATCCTTCCAGGATGGCATCTTTCTCAATGGCACCCATGCAGCTGCTATGCAGAGACATGGTCTCTAAGTCCTGACACATGGGGTGCAGCTATAGTAAACTAAAGCCTACCTGGTGACACTTCCTGAATACTGCCAGGCAGCAGAGACATTCTGGTGTGTGGCCCATGCCAATGGAAACCTTCCCCATGGCAGAGGAGGATGTAATGGGAGCTGCTGGGGAGCTTCTGAGTTTTAGAAGCCCTCTTCTTGGCTTTACTGTGTAGAAAATCTTCCAGCATGAGAGTAGTTGGGCAATATGAGAACCATAAATTAACTGCTGCCAACATAGTCTAAATTAGAACTAATGTACGTCAGCTTCTATTTAGTAGATGGAATTTTTCTGTCCCACTGACACGAACGTCATGATCTGACAGAGGAAACTCTGGCAAGGGGATGCATGCCATGGGGGTAACAATATCCCTACAGAGTTCTACAATTTAAATAAAACTCCTTCCTCCACCAGAAGGGAGAATGTTCTCATGCACAAAGTATGGAAGTAGAACAGAAAAGAAAATGAGCTGTAGGGTGGAGACATCCTTTGTTTTTACTATATAAGACTCCATAGGGTTGCTGTAGCATTTCTGCAGGGTTGCCAGCAGAGCACTTCTTTAGCACTGCCAGCAGAGCTAATGTCATTAGGTTCACATCCGACTTTTTTTCAGTCACTCTTGTGAATGAACAGAGCCCAAAGAATAAAAATATTACAAAGGTAATGTTTTTTTTTTTTTTTTTTTTTTCCTTCTCTCCCCAACAAAGCTTGATGTATCAGTTTTCTTTCCAGCAATAATTTATGGTATATCGGTTAGCACGAGTGCTCAGACAAAGTTGGGGGAAAAAATCCTACATTTTCCAGACTCTAATGCAGTCACTTGTAGAAGTATGTTCCATTTTGTATTTGTAAATCCTATATCTAAATTATTCAAGTGCAGGTGCTGGGAAGTACTTACCCAGGAGAGTGGCAGCATTTGCATCTACAATTAATTTTCAGTTATAGATTCTACTGGAAAAAAACAGGAGGTGTTTCTTAGCAACTGGCAGCAACGTGTAGCATTTCAAATGCTGTTGCTGTTCTAGTTAAACAACCTCCAGAAGAAAGAAGCCACACAGAGGTAGCCATACAACCTGATTTAGAGGCTTGTTAAGAGTTCAGCAATGTACAACAATGGCCTATTGTCATATGGTACTGTCATACTGCATTCCAGCCTAAAAGGGGGATTAAAATTAAGGGCCCCAGTTAAGATTAAAAATGATTATTAAAACAAAACTAAACCAAACCCACAAACCTTTTGTAGTCTCATTTGACAGGGTTAGCCATAGATTAAAGAACTTCACAAGAATATCTATTACTGTCTATCAAAACCCATTCTGTATAGACACTGCGTGTCAGCCACATACCTCTGCAGTCATCTGTGCACACCAAGTACAAATAGACTGGGGGAGCGGCACCAAATCTGAAGAAATCTGTGCATGCCTTTGCATTCAAAGCCTACTGCCATTTCAGACTTGTATCAAATATTCTTCTCCCATTTCTACACAGTGATTGGATAGTTAGGATGATGTAAATATGTACTTCATGTGTGATTTATTGCCTTTGTAGAATTCCCATAATGAACCAGCAAGATTGCTGTTGTTATTTTGGGACCAATATACTGTTCTGCCTCTCTATTTTTTTTTGGACTACACAGCATTAATGGACAGTTGCGTTCCTGAAACAAAACAGGGCTAAAGAAAAACAAAAATGGTTTGTCAGCAGTGGATGGCTCCTTGCAGAGCAGCTAAAATATTTTCATTATAGAAGGTCTTACAAAACATTTCAGCTAACAAAACATGGCTCTTAAGCTTAACTTACCTCTCTAACCGCCCCAAGAAAAATAACTCTACCTCACTGCTTATATTCTATTCACTTTTCTCTCTATGTACTTACACAAAAAGGATAATTCCTGTGTTGGCCATGGCATAAGACAGCCCTAAGATGCCACTGCCCATAATGGCATTGCTGAGGTTGAACGAAGACATGCCAAAGGAAGCTCTGCCCCGGTGCTGTAGGGAACAAAAAGAGACATTACAACTAACTTGCATTTTATTGAGCGCAGTGGGCTAATTGTCCTCACTGCTGTTTTTCCCTCTATTGATCTCTTGATCCTTAGAGGAGGAGCCTTGTGAAGACAACAGTCTGCTGAGGTGAGATAGCCACAGCTGTCTGACTGCTGGCCAGCCTCTATAGAAACACATGCTGCTATCTAATAGATTTCCCAGTTACTGTTTTGACAAGTTCAGATGATTTACTTAAAAAGCAATTCAGCCATTTCCTGAGTTTTTCTCCAACTAAGATGTATTACTTTCTCTATGGAGCTAAAAATGTGTCAGGGAGCAGGGTGGAGTGCGAAGGAGGAAGGTCTGCGTGGCTCAGGTGGGGGGAAGGACAGTGGAGAGGATAAAAAACAGGAGGCAGGAGATGGTGTGTGAGGGAGTCACACCCGCTGCCAAGTGGGAAGGGATGCGGGAATCTGGCTCTTAATTTTAACTTGCAGTTACAAAGAATATTCTTTTCTTTAACTGGATGGTTTTATTTGAACAATCCTAATAAATATGTAACATGACCAGTAACATAATTCCTTTCTTTGTCATCAACTTCAGGATAACTTTGAATAATGTTGAGCACAGATAACCACAAACACACCCCAGAAACCTTTTCTGTCTTGCCATTTTCCTGTGGAGTTGCCTACAGAGATGGAGGAACACTGCGCCTGTTGTGCTCAGCACTGCAAAGCTGAACACGAGTGTCCCGTCTTTCAAGGAAGGCAGCTGGGTGTAGTTTCCCTTACACAGATGCTGGAAACAAGCAGTACAAAAGCTAGGGCCCACCTCTAACTAGAAATGGACAGCCCCAACCCATGCAGGACATCTTGGGTTGTCCTACTGAGTCTGAGTGTGAGCTGAGGAATTTTTCTGATTGCTTGGGAAGGGAAGACCCAGCTTTACTTGCAAGACAACAGAAAGAGATTTCTGTGCTAACTGTTAGAAAATGTGTTTACTCTTCCAAAGCCAAGATTATGCTGATCAAGCTCCAGAGTAACTTCGTTTATTGAAACTTTTGGAAAATTATTCAGGTCAATATGATTTAATTGTAATTACGCTTAAAAATGAATAAAACTTACATATTCTTCATTATAGTCTTCCAATTTCTTTTTACCCAGATATCCATTTGTAAGGAACTTCTGACTTTCTGCATCATCACTAGCAAATGGACTGAACAAAAAGAAAAATACAAAAACATTAGATAAGGCTTATGACACTTGTTCTATTCAATCATTGCTTTTGGTCATTAGATGAAACTTTCCTTTGGCATTGCAATGTATATTTAGAGGTCCTTCAGAAAAAAAAAACAACACACTTTTTTTCTCTTGTTGCCCTCTATCCCACGCCCTGGCCAGGGCTGCCCCTCTCCTGAATGGCTGCAGCACAGCGGGAATGTGCTCAGCTCGCAGTGCATTGCGTGCATATCAATTTACACGTTGATTTGTGCAGCTGGGGTGGCTGGGAGTTGCAAAGTGAGTGCTCAGGGTTGGGAGCCTGCAAAGGTCACTTCAGGCAGTGGCCTGCACAGGGCACCCTGGGCTGCCCCTGCTCTGCTGGGCACCGCATCTGTCGAGCGCAGAGCGGGGAGGCTTGGTGCAGTTGGAAAGTGCTAGCTAAACAATCACACTAATTTCAGCATATTACCTAGGAAACGTTTTGAGTCCCAGATGCCATTAGTGAAGCTCGTTTTTCAATTACTGTTTTTTAGCCTTAACAGAACAGCCTTCCCATTTAAACGCTTACCTACTAATTGCAGCCTTTTCTGAATCAACCAGCTCCGTGTAGTTGTCTTCGAGGCTTTCCCCGCTGTTGCTCTGATCGTCGAGCTCGATGTTGACTTTTTGCAGCTCCATGCGATCCATTAGAGTGGTCAGCGCTTTCCAGCACACACACTCACTCCTTCAGGGTAAACAGCACTGCAGCGCTTGCCTGCTGGTTCTCCCTACCATGGGGGGGCTGCCAGAACACTCTGTTCTGCAAACAACACACAACAGGACTCATTACAGTTTTCCTCAAATTAGATAAACGAGTGTGAAGCATTGGTTTTGTGTTTGTTCTCTGTAACAGCATTAGGAGAGGAGGCTGTTGCAGGCTGGGAAAATTCTGGGCAAGCATAATGTTCCTTTATGTGCCAGCACTTAGCCCCTCTGTCTCCCTTGAAATTGTGGAGAGGGCAGTGGCCAATAGATGCACAGTGGATGCCCAACATCTGGCAACATTACAGAAACAGAAGAAAATAGTTACTGGAATTGCTGTTTTTGCATTGCAAGTGATGGCTATGCAGAAGCTGTCACTGTTAGAAATGAACGGAGTATATCAGGGTTTCACTACCATTGCTTCCAAACATAAATACACTTTAGGGAAACTCTTAGTGTTTTGAATCATTTGTTATAAGATTAATATTGTCAGTTTTAAATGTCTTGAGGATTTGTCCCCTTTGCTGGGTTCTGTCTGAGAAGGCGACTATGTCTGCATGATTTACTTTGATAATGAGGAGGTGCAGTTCTGATATAGCAGCTTCTGTTCTTCAGAATATCTGTGTCTAATCCTTACCTGTCCCACAGCTGGGAGATCTGTCTCACACAGGGTTTTAAACAGGTATAAAATTCATGATCTTTACCTTTGTCATAAAAATTCCAGCTTTTAAAATTCATATGAATAAATGCTCAGCTCTCTCTATGAATTGAAGGAAAATGTCCAAATCAAAGTTACAAAAAGGACTTCACCCCCAGGATTTCAGCTCTTGTTAGTTTCATCTTCTGAGAAATTTACATTCAATTGCTCATTCCCACATTCAGGAGGAAAACATTCTGCAAGAAACTTTGCAGTTTTACAATACTCTTCCCTTCTTCAAGATACTCCTTGAGGCACCTTGCATCTCCATTTCACAGCTGGGGAGACAACGGAACACAGCAGGGAGGGGAGCGAGCAGAGATCAGGTAGCATTGTAATTGCTGGCACAGCTGGGGCCAGCCCTGCAGCCTCCTGGCACTTCACCTGCTGCCTCACAGTCAGGCACACTGGCTGGATCCATTACCTTTTTCACAAATATCACATGCTAATACAGACCAATGCTTCATAACAACATCAGAAAACATTGCAACTAATAATTTCCATGTCTGGCCCTTTGTAGCATTAAACTTGAATTTAAATTATTGAATAGCGTTTTTCCTGGTTTTGCATTTGTGCACGTGTAAGTCCTCTCTTGAGGACCAGACCTTCACTAGCTTCTGCTGCTGATCACATGCTGTCCTTAAGAGCATCTACAAATGTATTTGTAGTGACAAAATGTTAGAATGCATGGGCTTAAAATGTAAACACAAACTTTAAATACCAGTCCTGGAGGCTAAAACCAACCCTGGGCCAGAAATTTAAGTCAGCTTCCTTACTTCTCTCTAAAACCATCCACCCAGACCAGACAACCGAAAAGGAAAAGCAATATCAGAATGCATTAGGAGATTTCCTACCAGAGGACGCGGCTCTGTTTACTCCTTTCTGCTGCCACTTGGGGAGTGCGAGCGAGGGCGATGAGCGCCCGTGGCAGCAGGGCAGGCTCACGTTCCAGCGACCCGGGGATTCTGCCCAGTCGGGGTATGAATAACACCAGGAGACTAACAAAATTAAAAAAAAAAACTCCAGACCCTCCCAGCTGTGGCTTCATTCACTGAACTGTCTTCAAATGCAGACGCTGCCCTGTCCAGGGAACAGAGTCCTTCCAGCTCCTGAGGCTTATTTTTAATCTAATGTGTAAAAGTCAAGCAGGCACATCTGCCTGCTCTTAGCCCTGCTCTGATGAAATGCACGCTACCAAGTGCTCATTGGAGAAATGTCTTTTCCAGGAGCGGCAGTCCAAAATATACACATCTTCAAAGAGTTGGGAAACAGAAAAAATAAGCCAAAAAAGTTTCCAGGAGTTAAGTTACACAGAGGTTAGACTGAGCAAGAATTCTGTACAGCACAGCTAACACAGCTTGGAAAGGGGAGCAAAACTTGACCAGAAATATGCGTTACAGTGTAAGAATCATTTGGACATTGTCCTGTCAAACATTTACACAATGAGTAATCTGATTTACAGGCGTCATCACAAGAGGCTATGGAACTACTGCATAAAGCAGTGATTTTCAATATACTTTTTTTTTTTTTTTTTTTTTTTTTTTTTTTTTTTTTTAATTTGTGAATTCCTAAAAGTCTTCCAGTGAAGGTGCAAACACTTGGGTGGCAAAATTAAGCCTATCGAGTACTCAGCCACTTGCGGTTGTCACTATTTAGAGAGCAGCTGGTAGAGCTCCAAGGGTCTGCACAACTATGAGCTGAAAGCCATTGGCATAAATGTGGGCAGGATGAGACCCATCAAACAGACTCAGCACTAGGTTTGAATGCTGCTAATAACTTTGACATTAACTACAACCAAGAGTGTCTTTGATCTTCAGCAGGACTTGGCAGAGCCGTCCCTTAGTCAGTGGAAATCCATTTCCTGATGCTCCCAGCATTGCAAAAGACCCACAAAACTGAAGGGTTTGGGAGGATGTTGAGGTCTAACGTGCCAGTAACATGTGCCCCCCATGTACTTAGAAGGGACAAGCAAAGCAAGGGGGAACCACTACCACCCCTCTGCATGACCACACAGACCTTGTGTTGCTGTTCTACCTCCGAGACGTTATTTAGGAGCTGGGGGATGTGCTAGCTGGCTATGTTGATAAGAAAATCCTGGCTGCAGCAGCATGCTGCTCCCAGCCCAAGCTCCCTGTAAGGGCTGGTAGATGGGCATGTGCCAGTGCCAGGGCCAGGGCCAGAGCCAGCACAGCACAACATGGCCACCAAGGCCAGTCAGGCCTGTGCCCTGCCAGAACACAACTCCTCCCATGAGGTGATTTTCAGGTAAGCCAAAGGTCTGCTTTAGCTCCCCATGGTTTAATGCTTTCTGCTTCAGAATTGTGAATTTGGCACCTAAAACCCATTGCAGAAACCTAAACCCATCAAAATCTACCCAGCTTTGTCTCACTTCAGAATAATTTTGTAAGTTTGAAAGAAAGCAAAAATCTCTCCACTTCTTTTTCTTTCAGTTAAAAAAATGTTAGTCTTTGGTTATATGCAAGAAAAATCTCTTAGCTCTATGTTATTCCTTAAACTTGGCTTTCAATATGGTGATGCATTTGCTGCTTCCTATGGCATTCTTCTAAACAGAAAAAAATTTCTGAAAGTATTGCATTAAAATGGAAATACTGGTTGCAAAAGAGATTAGCCTATTATTAGAGGAAAGTTATTCCTTCTTATACAACTATTTTTCTGTTCAAATACAGGGTACAATTCTGCTTTGTTATTAAATAATGGTTTTCATAAACGACTCAGAAAATGATGATTTTTTTTTTTTTTGGCGTCTGATAGCACAATGTTATTGATTTCCATCTGGTCTGCTGTTAGAACATTTAGAGAAGGGACAACCACCAGGCAAATCGTGCCAGGTCACAGATATGACTAACAGCATTTTTGTGGGTTTTGCAGTATCAAGATTTGTAAGCTCCACCATGGTATCTGATTTAGCAGACTTTGCCAGATTCTTCATCTTCATGACAGAGAGTTTGCAATGTTACTGTCTGCACAGCTATTTAAAAATGAAATAAGTGTTATCACTGTGAAATAAACAATTAAAATGCAAAGCCCATTTCCACAAATTCATTTATTTACTGGAATATTAGCCAAGTAAATCAAGAGCCTTGAAGTCAGCCAAAGGCTCCAAAGGAAAGTGAGCATTTATTTCTTAATTGTCTGGTCAATTTCAAACAACTCCTGCAACTTCTCTGGTTGCTTAGATTTTGTTTGTCCATATATATAAAAAAGAAAAATACAATGAAAAGACTAAATTTAATTCCTGAAGAAATTCCAAACATACTTGCCAACATAAACAACTATGTCAGTAAATCTTAAGGAGCCCATCCTTCAAATTACACTTAAATTTACATATTAATTGCATTTTTAATTCTCAGTTTTTGAAGATGTGGACAGTGTCTAAAATACATTGATTATGCATTGTAAAGGAAAAGTTTTAAGTTTACCTCTGAGCCAAGCTGGTTCTCTTGCTTGCTGGCTAAGCAGGTTCTGTCTTTTAGGATTTGCACCTGTAATGAAAAGTTTGCTCATGTGCAACCTAGAGCAGTTGGACAGTGATTTAAAGACAAATGGGAGTGTATCAGATGAGCCAATCAACATCTGCTACACCCCAACAACTCCCTTTGACAAATTTGCGTCAGCTCTTTTTAAAAAAAAGGGAAAAAAAAAAAAAAGAAGAAAGGTAAATCAGTTTATTGGAGCACACTGAGGGCAAACATCTCCCTTACCAGAGCTATTTGCTCTCAGAGCTTAGCACTATTACAAAATGCATCTCCGCAGAATGCTTCACCCAGGCTCGGCCATGCTTTCACTTGATAATCTTGAGTTCTGAGCCACCCATGCACATTAAGCTTGCAGCAGCACAATACCAATATGCCTTGAAAACGGCGTTTGGGAGAAGTAGCTGAGGGCTCCCACATGGCTCTTATCTCTGCAACTGCAGAGACACCTCTTGAAACGGCGGTGGGGTGTGCGGCAGGGCTTAGTCGGAAGCTTTCAACCAGGCTGGCTGACCTATGACTTAGTTTCCCAGTTGAAATATTTACCATAAGAGCAATTGTGGAGGTGTGTGTCAAGTGACAAATACTATTCATTTAACTGCAATATAGGCCCGTGGAGAACTACTTCATTATCTGCAATGTGACTGCTATGCTTTAGAATTTAAAACCTTTTATCCAATTACCTAATGACCAAAATTAAAAAAAAAAAAAAAAGATACAAAACCAAAAGCCCACCTGCCTCTTTCCTTACCTCTCTCCCTCCCTCCCGTGTAGGCTTTGTGATTAAAACCCTGTAATTTTTAATTCCTATGAGTCCCTGTGGAGCCCTTCAGACTGTGTTAGCTCAGTTTGGGTGACAGCCTGCAGGGACCCAAGCACACGCTGCTGTAGGTAGCTGGGCATTTTTCCATGCTGTGTTTTCCTCTGAGCTGGTGCTGACTCATCAGAGCTGCAGCCACCCCAGGGGCCATGTCTGTTCCCATGAGATGTTGTGGGGACCTTCTGGGTGTCCCATCCCAGGTGCCTCCATCCCAGGGGAAGCATGGAGCTCCTGCCGACTTGCTACAGCCACAGACTGTGGTGTGCCATTTCACGATCTCCCCCTCCAAAAAAATCTGACTTCCAATGTAGCCCCAGACAAATAGTTTAACAAAAATAATCTTTGCCTCCTTCAGCTCTGCATTCCCATGAAAATGCAGTTGATAATGAGGACTGTTAGGCCAGAAGATGCCAAAAGCAGCACAAGGCAAATAGTGAGAAATGAAAGCTTTGCAGCCAGAGGTCCCGTCTTGTCTTAAACCTGTTAGAAAAATGGATAAAATTCTGGGGTTAGACTTGCTGAATGGACTTTGAATCTCAAAGCTGTCCGTATATTCCTTTGCATCAAATGGTCCAATAAAGGAAACAGACTCTCCCTCTAAAGCATATGGCACAGAAAAGGTGCCCTTAATACATTAAAGAAGTTCTCAGTTGCCTGAAGGAATCACGTTTTGGCACCAAAATGCTGATACCTTTGGGTAGATGTGTTGTGTTGCGAGAGGGGCTGGGAGGGGAGCCCTGTTTGCTCTGCACACTGACAGAGCCGTGGGTATGGGCGGTTTCCTCCCTGCGCTGTTGTTCATGCGGGTGTCTCATGTAACAACAGGGGAGAGAAAAACATTTCTTTAAACAAATGAAAATAGGATCGTAAACCATAAAACAAACAGCAGGGAGATTTGGGGACAGATGTACTAACAAATCAGCAACAGCTGTGAAAATTACTTTGGATACGTTTTTTTGGAACCTGATTAAAAAAATAATAATCAAGATGAGAGTTCATTTCCTTTTCAAATACCACAGATATCAATACCTATGTCTAACACCCGTCAGTGGGGCATAATTTTCTCCAGGGCCACATCAGGGTGCTTTGGTGGATCTTTCTGCTGCATATGAATGGATGGGGGCATCAAGCCCACAGCATTTGGTGGGAGTGCCCCTGCCCCAGCACCTGGCGCTCCAGAGATGCCAAGCACCATCAGCAATATGGGCAGGTGGGCCTAGCATAAACCGTCCTCATGCTTGTAAGAAATTTTGTCTGCAGAAGAGGAGACAGCTGTGTTAACATGGGGTTTCTTGACATTGCCAGTTCTTTATGCTTACCCCTAAGCAGAAAATACTGGCTAGCTTTTTCTGTGAAAAAAAAACAACACAGCAGAGCAAATGTTGATGTGCAATCTTCAGCCAGAAGGAAGACACACTGCAACCTTTAGGACTGCAGAGCCCTTTCTATATCATGTCTTCAATATGCCTGTATTTGCTTTCACAGTTTCTGAAAAATAAAACTATGCATTTGCTAGGATTACTTGAGATTGTGCATGAGTTTAAAAACAAAAATATATTTTCTTGTTTCTAACAAAGAACAGGATTAAATTATTGATTATAATGTTCGAAACACAGTGAACAAAAGAAAGGACAACCTTGGAATATATGTGACACCCATACCTGGTTGCAGCTGGTGCTAGGTCTCTGTGAGACGTGTCTTTGCTACCAACACTTCGCTATCAGAGGAGCTTCCCATAATTTCAAAGAAAGTCCAAGCTCACTACATTTGATCAAAGCTCAGTAAAACTGCTAAATAAATCTCTTCATTCTCAGTTAATTAGTGGTACTGCCATACAAGCTCTAACAGTCACCTCAGTGTCTGTGGAGCCCCTCAGCAGGGAGAGCTTCCCTGCTGTGTGCAGACCTGTGTTTGCCCTTTCTCTTAGGATGCTAAGTCAACTGCAGCTAGAACTGCAATACTTGTTGGGCAGTATATTATATGTTCCTTCCTCTGGCTTTTTCAGCTAGCTACCGTCTCTCAGAGACAGCACGTGATGCAGGAACACTTGCTATCATTTACAGGAAAACATTCCAGACATGGCAGGTCTGAGGACTGAGGGCAGATTTTTCACCCAGAGAAGCCTCCCCAAAAAATTTACTATAGTGAGGAGGTGTTTCCAGAGCAGAGGCTTGCAGGTGGGACTGGTGCTAGTGGTGGTGGTAGTGCCATTATATAGAGCTCACCAGTCTGAAGAAAAAAGCAACCAAGGTCTGGCTGTGTGAACTGGAGGCATTGGCTCAAGGACAGTCCATCAGGTCCCTCAAACATAGGGAGCACTGGGGCACTGAGGAGGGACCTGGTGCTTTCTGCCACCTACCTCTACCCCAGCCACTGCCCCACATGGACAGTTTTTTTTTTTTTTTTTTTAATAGAATATGAGGTTTTGTTAACTGTTTTATTAGCATTTTCTGTTTTTGAAAAACACAGGAAATCCCACTTTCACTTATTAACTAAAAATAATAATGGTAATATGAGTGTTTTAAAGTAACTGCTGCTCTCTGAATCATACTGCCTTCCTCTTGCTACAAGAGCCTTGTGCCTGTGCTTGCTTTCAGCTCAAATACTATTCTCTGAAAGAGCAGGAGATTTTGTTGGAGCTCTGAATTTAGTTTTTATTCTCTACCCATCACCATTGGCATGGAAGCACACAGTCTATAAGGAAAAGCAAAGTGTGTGTTAATACCTTGCTGTGGCTGTCTGCTCTTCACCAGCACACTAGAAAATGAAGTGATCCTGGTTTAGCACCACTTAGCATCAACATCATTCAGCCCCCTGGTTTTGAAACCAGATGTATTCAAAGCACCTGCCCCTATACATCTACATACGAGTCCAAATCCACACTGTGGAAGGTTAGTACACCTTATACAGGGATCATTTCAGCAATAGCTGACACTTGATACTCTTTATACTTAGCAACACACAGGAATCAAACACACAAACAAACCCCCCCCCCCCCCCCCCCAACTGTTCATTTCACAAGTTTCTTTTTAAGTTCAAGACCAAAAGGGGTAATGTGATCTCCTGCCACTCAAACACCCTGAATTCACTCCCAAATCCTGCAGATCCAAGGAAACACATGATTCAGCTGCACTAAAACATTTGGATTTTTGGAATAAAAAAGTTTGGGAGGAAGGGCTTATTAAAGCTAGCAAAGCGGAAATCAAGGGGGACATGATAGCAAGCTATAGTTATTTAAAAAGTAGTTACAAAGATGACAGAGCCAGATTCTTCTCAGCACTGCCATACTGGCCAGACATGGGTTCAACAGCCACAGAAGGTGCAGAACAAACATTAGGAAAAAGTTTTTCTATAGGCAGGTAGTGCAATTTGGGAAGATGTGGCTCAGGGAGGCTGTGGAGTTGCTGTCATTGGATATTTTCAAAACTTTGCAAGGCAAAGCCATGTTTGGGCTGAGCTGGTTTTCATGACAGCCCTGCTTGGTGGAGGCAGCTGTCCCCCACAGGCCTCTTTCAGCTGATGTTTTGGTGAGTCTGAAGCTGCTTAGTGACATGAACAGAAAAGCAAAGATACTAAAGATGCCTTCAAAATTACTGATGGCAGGAACGTGATTAGGTGAGGCATGGCCAGACATTAGGCAAACAACATTCCATGCATCAGAAACAGGTTAAAAAAGAGACAACAAGCAACTCAATTGTGCATTGATTTCTTGAGGAGATTTGCCATAGAAAGTACTACAGGTTTTGGCTTAGGAAAACTTTTCTTCTTCACACATACACTGTAAATACGTAACTACCTACACAGAGCTGAAAGTGCTCTTTTAAAATAATATTTACAAATTTTGCAAAACAAAACTGAGGATAGTTGGCAAATGTATTAAATTCTTTGTAGCAGAATAACTGGTATGTTCTGAAAAAAAGGCTGTTTTTCATTTCCAAAAATATAGTTCCTTCTTATCCTCAAGTTTATTCCAGTCTCTCTGAAACTAATGAGCTTCACAGGACAAGTATGAAAAGCTGCATTTGCAATTGCCCACAGTAACCTGAGGAAGAGCTAAATTAGACTGTTTAATTAAACTCAAGTGATTCAGTTTAAGAAATAAGATTCCTCATAATAAATAGAGATTTCAGAACAGTGTCTATAATTTACAATAAATTAATTTGTTTACTATTGTGCTTTGTGGCAATGTGCTTATCACATTCTGTATAGCAGAGGATATTTATTTGTGACATTACTGCATCTCCCTATTGTAATGATTCCTGCCAATGCACAGTGTAAATATTTATTATTATCCAATATTTTTAAGCAGAAGGTAAAGATTCATAACACCTAGCAAAAGGCACTTCCCTGCCATGGCTGACCACGGAGATAATTTGCCTTGGGGTCTGTATAACTGCAGTATTGGGAGACAGAAGCCCACCTGGAGCGGGTTTACCGTGATGTCACCAGCCAGCTTCTTTGATACACTGCAGTAAGTGCTTGGAGGTTGGAGGTGTAAGTCTGGTCTTTGGGAAGGGTATAGATATTATTTATAATATTTAAAAGAGGAATTAACCATGAAAAAAAAAAAGAAAAAGATATTTCTATTTGAATATCAGGAACGGACAAAAAAGTCCTCTCTACATTTTTGCCCCAGGTCTTCTTCTTGTTCCACACCCTCACAGAAAAAAAGATTACTTCAGTGGTGTCAATCCCCCCTCCAATATTTTTGGAACGCATTTGGGAACATATTGCACTGTCAGGACAATTATTTCTGGCTTCAAGCCTGTCTGAGTGGAGACAGGGGCTACCTGGAGATTTTCTCTGCAAGCCTGTGTCTCTTGTTTGCTCTGGAAGTGCCCACGTGTGCTAGAAAGAACATATTGTCCATGCTTTACATGGAAAGAAACTGAGCAAACAAAGCAGCAGGGCAGAGGAATGATGAATTCACTAGATAGTGAATTGCCACTGCTGGGTAATACGCAAGACAATATCACAGTTTTATATGCTTTTTAAATATAATAGCTCACAGAGAAATTTCATGGAGAAATTTAGAGAAAGTGTTAGTCCAGTTTAGCCTCTCTTCTTGCTATACAGGTACATATAAAAATGCTAACATCCTGATCATTTTGAGCTACATATTGCAATTTATCTTTGCACTGTGGGATTTGCTAAATGCAGAGAACTGCTTTTTAAGGTGACTAAAAGAATACCAGTGCTTTCTCATAGCTGCTGTCACATTCTGCCCCAACGTGAGTGAGTGACTGCAGGCACTCAAACGTGCCTGCAGCCCGATAAACATGACTTGAATGAGTGGCGCTGAGACTCAGGCCCTAGGAGCATCCAGAGATGTGTTAAGGAGCTCTGCTTCTTTTAGGATCTGGAAAAAGTGCAGGTCCAGATCTGTCAGGATGAAAGGAGCTAAACCTAGTTTGATATTTTGGTATCTATACTCATTTGAGGTGGATAATTTTTGCAGCAACTGCAGTGACCTCTGGATCCTGAGATACTCGTTAGAAGCAGCCTAGCTCAGACATGACCTGCTGGAATATTTCATCCAGCTGGTCCTCAGTCTCTGCTGCCGTGTCTTATGGAGGCCCTTTAGATCTGAGCACTTGTGAGCTAGTCTGCTGCCTGCCACCACTTCCCTGGAGCCCAGTAGGGCCTGTGCATGAGCAGACAAGTCCACAATAACCGTGGTACCATGAGCTAAATACACTTGTAGTCACACAGGACTGTGGAGAGCTCATCATTTGTCATTTAACAGTGAACATACACACACAGTTTTGCTCAAGCCAACTAGTCCAGAAAAGCCTCTGTTTATTTGGCAGTGCACGAATGCCACCATATGCGTCAGCGTGGTGTGCCATCACTACTCCTCACCTCAGGGCCACAGACCAAAGGGCTGAAAGAGCTCTCATGGAGCCATCTGGATTGTATTAGCTAGAGTGCAGCAAGTCAAGGGAAAGGAAGAGATTATTCCCCTCTGGAGCTTTTTGTAGCTCCCATGGTGAAGAAAAAGAAGCAGGTAAGGGGACAGGGCACGGCTTTTATCAGACCAGTGACTTAACTGGAAAAACTGGGCTACCCTTCCCAACAAGCAATTGTCAAGTCTACCTTTGAACATGTTTGTGTTAACCATGATTTAGCTGTCTGTATTTCGATCATTGTTAAATTAGGAGCCAACAAGCTTTAATAAAATTTATATTAAAAACAAAACAAAACAAAAAACACTGATAACTTACTTTCACCAGTCATCTTTAGGATCCCATGACTACATTTCTGTTTATAAAAATAACAACATGTTCATATAAACTAGATGAGATTAAAATCAGTCCATGAAAACAATCAGAATTCCCTTTCATTAGCAGACTCTGTGGGAGAGCAGTACTGTTATTTGTACTGTCTGAGTGGTGTGTAATACTTTGCAGCACTTAATAACATTACTTAGACCCTGGGAGCAGAGTCAGCTCTTTAGAGGAAATCGGGATGAGGTACCACTCTTAAAAAGGTTTTACATTTACATGAGGGGAAAAGTATGCGTTCAGAGACCTGTGGGTGTTGACAGCTTACAGGGATTTCCCATTTATTAAAATGAGTAAGAAAGAGGTGAAACTGATACATTACTTGTCCAACAGAGCAAGAGAACATTTTTCTCTTCTGGCAGTGAGAGGAAATGCCATGTTTCCAATCCTGCTCTCTCCAGTCTCTATGGGAAGGGTGCCCTACAGTTAGGTCAGGACATAAAACTGAATTCCTCGTTCTGCTGCAGACTTTTCCTGCCTTCTTGAACACACCTCTAGGAGAGCTTAGGCAGTCAGAACCCCCACCAATGTGTTGGGCACTGGTGCTCTCCCTGGGGAGGTCCCAGAGGTGTGCAGAGCCCTCAATGGCATGGCCACCACCCAGACATGGCTGGGCAGCTCAGGATCTGGGCAAGTCAGGCTTCACAAAATCAAAGGTTCTTCACTGTTTGGTCTGCCCAGACACACCAAGCATGCACATGCTGTTAGGGGCTGGACTGGCTTTGAGCATGGGCAGTGTCAGTGCACATCTGTCAGTGCACATAATGCACCTCACAGGCAAACTTTCAGCAGCTGAGAATAAGATGTCTCAAAATCCTCCATGGATTTAATACCCCCTCTGTTCCCCAGTCTTCCACCTGCAAAACAAGTGATTTACTGCATACCTGTTTCACTTGAACATCATAGAGATAAGTATGTTCAAGACTAAGCAGCAAAAGAGTTTGCAGGTCCTCAAGGGAAATTGCCATTTATCCTCTGCTATTTAATGAATGAAGGATGGAATAAAGACATGTAAAAGGCAAAGTATAAAAAGAAAGGGTTAAAAAGATCAAAAGCATACTCTCTGTGAAACATTTTTGTTCTTACTTTTTTTTTTTTCTTTTCTTTCTGTTGACACTTCATATCTAGAAAGCTTTGTCTCTGTCAGTTCCACATACTTCTCTTGATAGCGTTCCTTACCCCATGGTAGTAACTTTTTGTAATGCTTTATTAGTTTCTAAAATAAAATAAAATAAAATCACCAGATGACTTACAACGATTCATGTTATTGTTATTGCTCATTATTTTCATTTGTCATATGAGACAATGCCCGGCTGTGCATTTTTCCTCTTTTAAAAGAGAAATCTGGCTCAGCTCTGAAGGCCTCAAATTGTGTTTATTATACTAGCTGGGACATGTTTATTACATTGTCATGTTTCTATATCCCTCCTGCTACCTTGTGAAGAAGATACTTTTGCTCTGACTAAACCATGAAAACTCTGCAAGGTTTTGTCCTCTCTGATCAAGCAATCGATCCACTGAGTTCAACAGCCTCCTGTGATGGTAACCAGTACCTGACCCAGCTGATTGTCCCCTACCTCTCAGTACTGAACCTAATCCTGAGGCACTCCATGGTGAAGTCTTTTTCCAGACTTCCAGTCCTAATTAATGAGATTTCCTGAGTTTTAAGCTCTACTCTTTCCTAAAAAAAGTGAGTAAGAAATGGTCATGTATTGCTTGCCTGTATGGTTGTTAGCATAATGGCATTTGATCAAGGGGAGAAGCTGCAGGAGACATATGTAATAGCTAAAAATAACAATGATAAAGCAGCAGTAATGAGAACCTTATTTTCATATTGCAGCTGCAGTGAATTTGTGCAGAACCTTGGCTGAGAGGCTTTCCAGGCACTTAGCTGAGCTTTTGGGCTCCTGAGCCTCCTCAGCACGATGGCAGAAACACTGCCTAGTTACTTCTGAACACAAACAGCAATCAAGGAAATTCACCTTATGGGAACTGCCTTGATTGTGGACCATATCTGAAAGTTTAACAAGCCTTTTGGACCTGGCACCTGGAGAGATGTGCATGTTTCCTCCTGAGTTCTGTGGCTTGGCCCGATCAGCTTCACTGCCTTTCCCTACAAATCCTGTGCTGTCAGGATTGTCCATGCCTTGATAACTAGTGGGATGTTGCTAGAAATGCACTACAGGTTCATTGTGGCATGAAAACCTCCCAAACGTGTCTGCTTGGCTTTGCGGTGATGTCAATATTTATTGTCACTGTCAGAGACCCAGGAAGATTACATAGACATGGTCAGGACACTGCACTTGTGGTTCATGTAGGGTTACATAAAGCACTCTCCCTCTGGTTTTGAATTTTAGCATCAGAACTGGGTTTTTCAATCACTCCAAAAACTGTTGGGAAAGAAAGAGAACCAGTGACAGACAAATCCTGTCTTCTGCTCCTTGCTCCACAGACCCCAGCTGGGTATGAACCCCAGAGGAGCCTTTCTTACGTTATAGTCCCACAGCTCCCTTAAGTCAACATAGACAAATGCTGATGCTAAAGGAGGCAGTGCCAACTTCCCACTGACCCAATCACTATTTTTACTCACCTTGCTTCCTCGGTGACTGCAAATAGTTATAAATACATATGGGAGGAAGAAAAAGAGGCTAGTTTTAACCCAGAGCATAGCCCTGGTCCCACTCACTATGTTGCTGCATGAACATCTGGCAGAAGAGGGAGATGCCAGGGCAATAAGCAGGCAGAGGTGAGGACTGGAAGGTAAGCCAGGACTGCTTATTCCAGTTTAAACTGATTGTGGAGCTTGCAGGTAACCTTGTATTCTGTTCCCTCAGGGTGGGTGTCTGAAAGCGGGAGGCAGACTTCACTGGTCCATTACACCCCAATTAGGCAGACAGGATGAAACCAATTTTGTCTCCCAGAAAATGCCATCAAAAATGTTTAAGCTAGTCTAAACATAGACTAGAGTACCATTCACTTACAAAGTGCTTCACATTATCCATGATGACATCTAAAATCAAGTACCGATAATTTCAAGTGAAACACAACCTAGTCAAGATCTTTTAAATCAAAATTGGTCTCATCTTTCTCTCTCTCTCTTTTTTTTTTTAAAGAAAATCATTTGCCTCATAAAAAGTTTCTATGTTTCAGAAAATTTTATTGAGAATAATGTTTCTTAATAATGAATCTTATAACAGCATTACTTAAAACAATTAAATCAATTAATTCAATAAAATTCTTCAGCTGAACTGCAATATTTTGGCACTGTGACTGATTAAGTTTACTGCCTTTCCAATTAATGAAAGATTGGTTCCTTTAGCAATTACACTCTGATTAGTCCACAGCAAGAACATTTTCCATTACTCATCCCCCACTGCTATCAAAGGGCCTTTACTGCTGTCTTTTCATTCTGACTTTAATTCTAAATTAACAGAATTTATCACAATCCTTGCTCAGTAGAACTCTTTGAGAAAAATTGATTTTGAATTTTATCACTGCTAAAACTTCGTCGTCACAGGCAAATCCAATGACTAACACTGTTAGCCACTGAAATATCATCCCAGCCACTACCACCTCATGTTTTTAGCTTTATTTTAAAAATTGTGTTTGTGGCTGTTCAAGGTCAAATAAGAGTTAGTGTCAAAAAGTGGGACAAAAATGTAATTGTTTATCACAAGATATTACAAAATAGCCTGAAGAATCTTTTCATAGCCCAAGTAATCAAGCTTCTGTCAAGGTAAGATAATTGTCAATCAAGCTTTCAGTTCAAACACAGCTGCTAAAAATCAGAGACAAGTGAAGCCAGGCACTTCACTGCAGTTTGAGCACCTAGCTCAGAAACAGAGTATGGATGGAGGTTAGCAGTAGCTGAGAACCCGTTGTAACTCCATACAGTTATAAAAGCACTCAGAAGAGATGTCTGTGTTGTGAAGTTTTTTTTTTTCTTTCTGAAGCTGAAAACAAATGCATTCACTATGCTAGTTAAAATGTTACTTAATGAGAAATTCTTTTAGCATATTAGTTTTTCCTGTATTAAAGGAAAAAGAGGTTCTTGATTTCCAATAGACAATTAACATTTCTTTTAATCAAATCCGATTAGTATTTATTTTTTTTTTTTCTGGCTCAGCAGACTGAGTGAACATGCCAAAGACTTTGAACATACCTCAATGAACTGTTGCCATTCCTCCAAATACTTACGCTTCTTTATTTCACACTTGCCTATTTTTTATAATTTGGAATTACATACACAAGTATTGCTAAATCAGAAATATATTTATATTTTGCTTTTGTAAGCTGTCACCAATAGTTCATGTGTGTTTTTTTTTTCCCTATTTTAAAAGGTATTTTGTGTAAGTTTTGTCATCTACTCTTCTTGACTGTTTTAAGTAGAATTCAAATTAAAATCTAGAAACCAGCACTTCTCACAAGAAATTAACTTTTTACTTTTATGTACAGCACATTCATACACCACTATTGTTTATTATACTGTTGTGTAATTTTGCACATTGATTAGTCATTTCGTAAATCTGGAAAACACAATTCCCAGGTGATGACCATGACCCTAGAAAAAGTTTAGAGAAAACAACCTCATTACGAGACATACCTTGCAATAGATGTTTGTTTAACTGGAAATCCACAGGAGCAGCTGCCCAGTGCAACAGTACATATTTGCTTCTGAATCCTTTCTCAAAGGCACTATTTAAACATGTTGATGAACTGAACTGAATTTCTCCCCACCTCCATTTCAGCAAAACAAGGAGACTCAGAAGATAAAATTTGTTTTGATATTGCAAGTAGTGCTATGTGGTAAGTGAGAAATTTGCTTTCAATAACCCTATTTAAATAGGAATGTGAGAAGTTTCCATATTCCTGTACAGATGCAATGTCTCTGCGTACTGCTGCTCAGTCACATTTCTATTTGAAAATGAATTAACTTCTATTTCTAGAAGTGTTTGTGTATAGAGCTCCTACTTGTCCATATTTGGCTTGATATTAAAGATCTGGCTACTCTAGCTTCACCACTTCGGCAAGAAGGAAACAATAATTTCTGTGTAGAGAATGTCAGTCCAGTTCAGGTTATACAGCTTATTTCAGATCTTATTCTTATGTATGTTAAACTGTAAATCACTGACATTGCTAACAAAGGTTTTATGATGTTTACAGCTGGACTAGCTATCACTTAATTTCAAGCAGTGTGCTGAGCAGCAACTAGTGATAACAAGATTTTCAGCTGCCCCTGTTCTGGGCTAAGTTCAGTGCTGTGACCTAGAGGGGAAAGTTTGTGTCTCCTGAGCCAGTCACACTTCACAGTTCCTTTCTGGGCTCTGTTTTAGCCTTTCTTCTGCCAATGACTGCATGGGAATCCCTTCAGCTTGTCAACACCTGGCTTTAATTAGCTGGAGAAATTTCTCAAAGTGCTCCTTCTCACTTAGAGCTGCTTTCTTCAACAATCATAGCTCCAAAGAAAGGAATTGGGAGTGACAATAAGCAGATCATCAATGCACCATGGCTGAGATGGTGCCACTCCTCCGTTCCTCCATCCTTAGCCCAAGATGTAAATCATCAGATAGAACTTGATTCAATGTCCTTTCTACTCCTGTGGACAGCATTTATGCATGTGATCACCTTCACTCTTGCACAGAAGATCTGAGCTAATTTAATGGTGCACTAAGTGCCTCAAAAAACAATCTTTCTCAGAGCAGGAATGTTTTCCACAGTGAAATAGAAACAACAAAAAAGCACAAAATGAATCATGTTGTAAAGATGTGTGAGAGTTGTCACAGCTATATCAAACAAAACTAAAAGCGTTCATCAGCCACTTATTTTTTCATTTGCTTTGTGTCTTTATCTGCACCCATGTCTGTGGAGAGTAAACCATAAAGCAGAAAAACAGACTGAATCTAGAAATACTCGTGAAGGCTAAACTCTTATTACAGGCAAAGGAAGGTCTATCTGAGTAACCTTATCATAACTTTTTTTTTTTTTTCTGTAAAAGGGAAAAAATGCTAAAAAATATAATGTTCCTGCTACATCCAGCAAATTTACTCCTCTTAGATTTTAATTAATCAGAACATTGCACACCAATCTGTTTTAAAGGCAAAGTGGTAAAACCATGCCTCCTAACAAGACTTGTGCTAGGCTTGAGAGCCAAAGGTTTTTTTCTTATATCTCAACTTTTTTTTTTTTTTTTCACTTTTAGTATAATTTTCTGAGTTTTGTTAACTTACCATGTCTTTTTACCTTCTTTGCAATGCCTTTAACATATGAAATATGGTGCTTAAATTTTTAAATCTAATTGTTGTACGAATTAAAGAATTGCAGAAAACGAGTTATATTAAGAATCAAAAGTGTTCCATTAATTAAGGTCATGAATTGCTAGAAAAACAGAAAGATAGTATATTTTTTGATGCAGTGTTAAGAAAGTCTTTTTTTTTTTTTTAATCAATAATTTGAAGCAAAATGGGCTATAATAATGTATAGAGAAACAGTCCATAGTGGTTATAAAATCCTAATAATCCAATGAATTATCAAAGCAAGATGGTAATCTTGACTACAAGTGCTTGCAAAACTCATAAGTGGCAATGACTACACTTTTTCTTTTTTTTAAAGCTTTAAGGATTTTTAGTTCTGATGATAGAAAAAGTGGGATAATTTTTTCCTTGTTTCACAATGATTTTGTGAGAATCAGTTAATGCTTGCAGAATGCTTTGATTGGTTAAAATCCTGTATGAACACTCATCTTTTAATTAGTTATCTGATCTTAATGTAATATTCTTAAACATGCTTAATGTATTTCTTAATAATTTTTATATGGTCTATCAGCTGATATCTTTTACAAGGCTGTGTCTACCATGATTTGAAAATGAAATTCAAAGTATTGACAAGGTGATGAATCGTCTCCTTCTCTGAACTTTACATACTCAGGTAATACTGTTGATTTTTCTAATGTGATTAAAAGTCTCACACTGTGGTTATGCATTCTTGCTTTCTCGTGATAGTAGTTTACAACAGACTACAATCATGTCAAATCATTTACCAAGGTTATCTGTTGCACGATTTTCAAGATATAGAATCTGTGGCCCAATGGTGGCCTGTAGGTCTTTTCATAAAGAGGTAATATATGAGGCTGAATTTCTGGATTTATCTGATAAATTTTCTGTCATAAGAATAGAGAAGGTAACAACAAGCCTTACAAACCACTACTGAAGTTGACTAAGAAGTGCTAGATTTCTCATAGAAGAAAAGTGATGAATATTTATGGTTAACTTCAAAATGATCCATTGTGGCTCATCGTGGAATAACAAGTACTTCATGTTGATGATTTTTTTTTTTTTTAATCATCATTTGGATAGGCTCCAATTTTTGTCATATTTTGTTTACAGATGTCTCCCATAAAACCTGTAGAATTCATTATGTTCTATTATTCCATTATTTATAACTCTGGATAGTATTTTCTAAATTTTTAGTGTTGCAGATTTTGACCCTGAATGTTGTAAAGTTAGATACTACCTTATATTTGGAAAGAAGGCCTTATAACAGAAGGCTCAAAGTACATGATCTATTTCTTATCTTCTTGTACTGTAATACTTGATTTTGTGGACATTGAGATCCGTCCTATTATAAGTTGCTGCTGAAACCAAACAACTATTTAGGCAGTAAAATCTGAGTCCTATAGCTGTTCAAAACAACCACACCCCCAAAACACTGTCAAAAGTACTTCAAGGATCTCTGACTCTATTTTATCATCAATGGCCTCAATTTATGTTGAGCAAAAACCCATTTTCTACAGTTTATGATAAGGCAACATCTGAAATGCATTGCATCTCTCTCTTTCTGACTATGGGAGTAAATACTTAAAAAATATCCTTCCCTTCTTATTACCAGCTAATGATGTATATTTATGCTCTGTTTGAGTTTCTCCATCCAACCGTGTTCTTCATGACTTACAGGAAAGATGTGTTTGTTCAGCCTCACTGTTCAGCCAATTCAGTAATGAGTATACACTCTTACTGGCTGACATGAAGCACATAAGAAACAGTTCCACTTAAGCCTATAGTCTTCATAAGGTCAACATACAACTGCATATACAAATTCCTATATAATTATCTGATCTCATAGGCAAGTTGGAAAAGGTTATTTTTACTGTAAATTTTGACTTTTCCATCCAAATCCTTAATCCCTGCAATTTTGAGCAAAAATATGTGCACTTAAAAATACTTTAGTATCATTTTTTTTTCCTCCTCAGAAATAGTATTTGGTATGAGGATTTTTGATGAATATAGACATTTCCTATTCTAGTTAAAAAGAAAAAAACCTCATACAAGGATAACATTCAACCAGGTCAGCCTACAAATTTATACAAATGCATAATGCAAGAGTTATCCTGGAATACACAGGAAGTCTCATAGAGAAATATCTTCTCAGAAAGTTACTTACTCTTTTTCAAAGTAAATGATGAGAAAAATAAACAGGTGACAAAAAGATAAACGTATTTGATTACTTCCAGCAACACACTTCTTTCTTATATGTTATCCTGGAGAATGACTTAAATAATTGCTCAGAAAGAATGCACTGGAGTCTACAGTTACATTTCTGATGCCGTTTAGTTAAAATGAGTCATTAAATACAAGAACTAAGGACCTGATTCTCCTTTACACAAAAGTCTCTTTATGCCACTCTGGCAGTACAGAAAAGCTGTAAAACAAGTAATGCAATTAATGCCTGACTGAATGCCTACTGGCACAGACTGGAACAGTGAAGTGAAAATTAACCCCCGATTTTTTCTAAGCATTTTTTTAAATGGAATGTGCTATAACTGTCATTAAAATCACTAGCTACAAAAGAATAAAAACAAACTGATTTTTTTTTTAATTTTATTTTTTTTTATGACAGAGGATTTCAGAAACTAACTGAAGGTGTGAAAAAAATACACCAAAAGAGTGAAAAAAAGTTCTGTGGATTTCATTTAGGAATAGTTTTTTCTTTTTGGATGAGTTGCAACATGAAAACAAGTATTTATGATAGAAATGCTGACATAACTTCACTAATAGCACCTCTAGCAGAGATTGTTACAATGTGTATTTACTCAGGTACTGCATTAAATAAGAGATGTGAACTCACCATAGCAACTCCTGCATCACATTGCAGATATGCTGCTTCTAAGATACGGCAAATGTTTCTGAAGGAATATACACGAATATTAGGTAAACATCAATCAATTGCAAATTGGGTTTTAAAAATACTTTGCTAAAGAGTATTATAAAAAGCAGTATAGCTTGATGTTATGTAAATCAATAAATTATGGCTGGACTTTGCTTTTTATTTTCTCACGATTGTTACATCAAAATGTAATTTTAAGCAGCTCCCAACTTTCTATGAGAAAAATAGTGGTGAGCGCATTATTGAGATCCTTCAAAATGTGACCATGAATCTTTACCCACCCAGCAGACTCATCTGTCCCTTTCAGGCCTTCTCTTTCTGCCATCCTGAGATCTTGCTAAGATACTGCTCCACAGGAGATCCAGAGGAATTATACAGATACAGTCAAGACTGGAAGTAGGTTTTCTACTGAATGGCCAGAGTCAATTTTTAAACATATGACTATTTTCTCTTCATTATCACCCTACTCTCACTTTTCAGTTTGATTTTTATCCACTAATATGTATTCATTTAACTTGTCTTTATTCAAATGGATTTCTATTATTTGCACGAACAAAATATCATATGGACAACATTACTTTTTTTTTTTTTTTTTTTTTTCTCCTTAAATTTTCATCCTTTTAGTGAGTCTCCTATGATCAATAAAAGCATTTTCTGTGTGGAGTTTAGTTTTGGCACTCTTCTTTTGGTGGTCTGATCCTTAATGTTCCAGTATTATATCTTAATGAAAAGCTTTTAAGTTGCTACTGAGGTACCATCAACTTCAGCTTGACCAAAATCCTTGGCAGGTTGCCTGTTCATATACATCAACTTTAAATTGCTTCTGCAGTACCTAAAACAGTATCCTGATGATGTGCAGTGGGTTGTCATGCCTGCTGCAATCAAGATTTTGCTGTCAGATCTTCCTTATACTCTATCCAAAAATTCTTAACAGTCAGGAAGGTGAAGTAAGTGATCACACTTGCTTTGACCTTTTCTTGATATTAAGCAACTGTACTTTTCCTATACCACTTGTACAAAGGGAATACCTATTTTCTCACGTTACCTGAGAAGACTGATAAAGAACATAAACAACACTTTTTTGTTTTGTTTTGTTTTGTTTTGTTTCTGCCTTAGTTTGTCTCTGTAGGTTCTTTCATCACTGCTGGCCAGCTTTGTTGGGAGACACATGCAGTATCTTTAATCACTTGGTTATGTGTCCAAGCACAGGATCTCATGTGAGCAGCTCAAGAACTGTATGCAGCTTGAGGACTGCAGGCTTCCGTCCTCTCCATATCTAGTTTATGGGGACTATGGGGGGGAGGAGACTGGGTGTTGTTCAAAATAGTGGTTCACCTGGATGCAAACTGACGTCTACATTGATTTGTGAATGTTGAGGGCCAGTATACTAAGATGAACCATAACGTACCCAGATGCTCACTGTCTGTAGAAACATGGGGTGTTATACCTACAGATTTCTTCCACAGAATATCACAAAACTAAGAAAAACTTGATTTCATGATTCACCACAGAATCACCTATGGGCCTAAACCTCTGAAGTGTTATCCAGTGTAATCAATAGTAATTATTTTCTGCACTTCACATCAGAAACCTCTGCACTTCACGGAAAACATCTTGGTAGTTCTTCTATAATTGAACATTGCATCTGCCTCAACATCAATTGCAGGCCAACAGAGAGATGCTTCCCTTAAGAACACTTTGCCACCCTCTAACATCTATCTGTAGTATAAGAGAATAGGTATTGAATACCAGGGTAGGCCAATAGACCTGTGTTCAGGACTATGTTAAAGTAACATAATATAATACTGCTGTTTATCTAAAACAACGGGTCTCACAAGCATTATTTTTAGTCTTCGAGGAACTGTATAAGTTCATGTGCCATTTTTACTTGATTTTTATTATATTTCAAGCATTCAAAACTTCAGCAGAATAAGTTGTGTGAAGAATACCACCACCTGAACAAAGCAATAAATGAATTGAGTCCTTGTTCTTGGGACTAACAAGGAGAGAAAAAAAGCTGTTAACTGAAAATATTTAGGCATCTTCAATGTATTGAAATTTCCATGAAATGCCAAAGTCCAGAAAAGACGGAGAAATTATAAGATCCAACAGTTATTGTTCAGGTGCATTCTTGATTCATATCCTTCTATTTACTATTCTGAATTATGTGTTGGAGATGTTATACATCTCAGACAAGAATAGTGAAAAATCTTGAGATATGTTAAAACAAATTAATCTGATAAAATGTTATCTGAAAATTATGAAAATGTCAGTTTTTGACAGAAAAAATAATGTGAAAGTCAAGCAAACATTATAGTGCTCTAAAACAACACCAGTGGCACAGATATAAATAAAGAAATATCAAAAGAATTAATACAGCTATTAAAATGCAAAAATAGTATGTTTGATAACAATTACTAAAATGAGTCCTAGTAAGCAGTATAACCTATTTTTTGTAAGAACCTCAGTATACATGGATGTACTTCCTAAATATAAAAGACATGTAAAAACTTGTTTGGAACTGGCTCAGATAAATTATTCTTTAAGGTTTCTGGTTTGTCAGAGTTGAGGTGGAGTGTGTTATGAGGAGTAAGATGAGCAGTATGTCCCTAGTTAGAGTGTCCTTGCTGTTATTGATAATTACAAGCCAACAGATACAGATCTGGGTTAAAATGGTGCTGTCATCAAATTGCTGAAATTTCTGCCTGTGAATGTACATTGTCATTCATACTTAAATAATGAAATTTATCCTTTGATACACAAGAAGTGATGTTCTTTTTACCATGCAAACTCACACATTTGTGTTAATTTTCATATCTACATGGCTGGATTTGTAGAATGAAAAAGAATAATATCAAGGAATATAGCTTAAATAACTTCTATATGGCTAAAACTTATTTTCACCTTGCTGATATTGGATGCCAAGGTACCAAAGCCATGATCAGGTTTTAACACTTCCTTTCCTTTTTCTCTGTCCCTAAGCTTGTCTCACATGCTGTTGAGGTAGCAAACCCATTCACTTTGCAGTTTTAACAGGACCCAAACTGTTATTGGAGGTCTCTTGAAAAAATACTTGTTATACAGTCAGCAACTAATACCATAAGACAGACGGAAGTATGTTGACAGTATAAAATAGGTGCAGTTTAATGAAATGCTTTTTTTTTTTTTTTTAAGTAACAAAATTCCCTGTGATAGTAAGTGTGTTCTTCATTGTTTTTGATCTGCAGAGTGATGCTTATTCTACCTCACTGTTACAGGCCACAGGTGAGCAGGTGAGTCCTTTACTGCCTTTCCTGGCTTTAAATGTTTGAGTGGTTAAACTGAACCACCAGGATTTGAGTATAAATCTTTCAACGGGTACTCTGAAACTGCAAAAAAAAATATACCTTTCCAAACATATGATCACATGAATATATTCAGTGTTGTTCTACAAACTTGATTTACTAATGATCTAAATTTACTTGATTAATGATACACTTTGCAGTCTTTGGCACTTTGTTTATCTAGTCACTCTGGGGTTGTGTCATACTCTTCTAATTGACCTTCATATCAATTTTCCCGAACCAACTGCTTAAAAAACATGTATAGAGACCATAAAGACCTGTCAAAAATATAGACATTTAAGTTTAGGATGATTGTGGGCATATATATAAGCTAGTGGGATGTTGAATACAAGTGATCAAACCAGGGCAATATCATGTGCACCCTTTTGCATTCATCAGTCAGTACAAGTCAGTTTACACACAGCTGTAGCAGAAGTAATCAGCAACTTTCAGAATAAAAATATACTCTTGTTGACCTATTATGATGATATTCTTTATGTTATGATTTGATTTGACTTGTTTTATCCTTTAACCTTGTTTAAATTTATATTGATGAGTTTTAACTTTTCTGCTGTACCTGATTATAGTCATATTTATCACTTCCTTATTTTACCAACAACTTTCAATTATTTTGAATTTCCAGACTTCTAATGGCTTTTGAACAAATAGATATTCTGTGCAGTGAATTTGATCCTAGTGTCAAAAGCCTTGATTTTCCAAGATACCTAAGAAACTGTGAAAAACAATCCAGATAATACTGCTGTATTCCACAAAGCCTTCATTGGCATGCTGGAACTCCCAAATTCTTCCTCTTTGTTAGGCAGTGAACTATTTATTACCTTGGCATACTCCCTTCATCTATCCTAAGAATTCATGTAATTCTAAAATAAGACAGTTCGGGAAGGTCTTCTGCAAAAATCTTAACTGTACTGTGAATAATTTTGGTAGCAAATTTAGAAATGTTGTTAAAGGCTCTGCATATTTGAGTAAATCCAAATGTCTCATCATCAATGAGAGTATTTCCATTCCATCACAAGGATTTTTTTTTAAATGAACTAATGTTTCTTTACCAAAGATGTTAAAAAATCTTATGCAGAAATCTACCAGTGAAGCACCTCAAATGTAATTTATTTCAATTACAACACTGTTGCCCCACTGTGTTTTCTGTCTCCTTGCTTTTATAGAGGGTTAATAATGTCCATGTAATCCTCAGATGATTGAAATAATAATACAACCTAAATTTATTATAAAATAATTATAATCTAGGTTATGTTTCAAGACCATTCACATGAGTTTAATACATGGAAATAGCCTAGTCACATTGGCTTTGATTTTCTTACATTGGCTTGAGATCCTTGTGATTAACTGTCACAGGGGTATATCTGTGCCATCACTTGTTCTTGTCAATGCAAATGCAGGTCACTAAACCCTCTGAAACCTGTATAGAAGTGAGCCAAAGGTCTGCCTATGTGGCTGTCCAAACAAGTGTGACTGAAGTATACCATTTTCTGTGGCAGCCTAGGGTGTGGCCAGCATCTCATTCAGCTGCCTTTGAATCCCTGGCTTGAACAGCCAAGTTTCTATTTATATCTGGATTTATTGAAAATGGCCTTTGGCACCAGTACAGAGCAGAGCTTGGACTTTGACTTCTAATCTGAGGAGGAGGTCCCACCCCCAACCTCTCCCCCACATGAAACAACCACAATAGTGAGCCATGGAAATAAATCATCAAATACCACTATTCATATTGTTGTAGATATTTATCAGGTGCATCCATTCATTAAGAATCACATCACATCTCTTTGTCTTATTGACTTCGCATCACAAGAATATATTTCTTTAGTTTTCCCCCACCTACTTTCCTCCTGATGGAAACAATCCATTCCACATATTGTGAATTGATGTCAAAAATGATTGTTTTATAACATTTAATGTTTTATTTTCCTTAAAGTCTCAGTTCTTATTTTCCTTCTGAAAAAAAAAAAAAAAAAGTTCATGTCAGCTTTACAAAAATTAAATGTCAGCATTTAAGTGGCTCAGAGTAATACCGCAAATGTTACACTATTGCCATCTTAGGTTTTTGGACAACGTGACAAATTGTTTTTCTGTATCTCTGTTTTTATATGGTGCTTCCATTTGTAACATTTGAAAAAGGATGGTTCTCTTTTGCAATAAATATTTCTGTTTGACATCACATAGTAATTCCTCATCAACAGTGTTTCAAATTAGCGAGCATTACAGACTGGTATAGTGTTGTTTAGCTTACTGCTGAGTATGCACTGCACACCAGCCAAGAGAATTGGACACCCACAGTCTTGAACAGATTTATAAAACAACTAAGCTTCTCACAGGCTTATTGGTAAAAATGGTCCATTTTAAAAATTGCACTCCAAAGTCAAATCTGTCAATTCATATTTCTCCCTTTACGTCTTTTTCTTTGAAATTTGATTTTCAGCAATTTGATTCAAAGGAACAAAGAGATCAAATAATCTTCAGTTATCTTTCTTACTGGAAGTATTTTGACTATTTTTTTTTCTTCTCATTTTCCCTGCCAGTGCAGTAATTTTTCCATCGAATATCATTGCAGATACATTTTACAATAAAGTAATGACTAACACAACACAAACACATTCATTCTTTTAATTAAATGAGCTACAGCTTTTTGGCTGAAACAAACGATAATATTATTTATAACTCAAATTACATTACATAAAGTGTGCTCCCATCTATAAAGAGACTATAAATGACATGGTAGGGTTCCATATTTGCTTTTTTATTTTTATTTTTTATTTTTTACCCCATGACTTTCCTGTTGACCTCTCTTTTAATTTACAAATAAAACCATGACTTTCTTGACTGCCAGCACTGAAAATTCACCCTGGGATGTGAGATCAAGCTGTGTTCTTTCTGGTTTATGCCAAAATAGACTCTGGTTCACCTCCCCAGTGCTGAGGTGGCTCTGCAGGGCTGGCAGGAATGAAAAGCAATAACAGTATTTTTGCCAGCAAAAAGATGAAGTGAACAAATTCTCTCAGATGTAGGAAGATACCAATTTTCAAGTCAGCTTCATAGAAAACAGGTGTTTGAAACAAATGCTCACAGCAGAGCTGGGGTGGAAAGGCTCATTGCTTGATGTTCCTCTGCAATCTTCCTTCATTTCTTTTCCTCTTCAGTCTTCCCAGCTCAGTTTTGGGCTTGCAGTGATTCCTGAAGCTGAGCTGCCTATGAGATGATTTTTTTTTCTGTCAGAAGTGATGGACTTAGGTATTTCTGCCCTCTTCTAATTGCTGGCATGCCTACATTTGTGCTGGTATGACTGTGTCTGGGACAGCTCCATGCAATGGATGGAGATGATTTTTGTGGAAGTCCCTGGGCTCATTGCTTTGGAGCCAAGTCTGAACCCAACTCTGCAAACTGTTGCACTGTCAGGCTTATAGCCTCATCATCCTGCTTCAGGATTTGTGGGACACCAGATGAAATCTAAAGAAAGCAGTTTCCTAATTACTTTCACAAATCTCAGCCAAAGATAAACATTTATTGAGTTCTTTGCAATTAGGTATAAAGCTGCTCTCTAAGGAAAATGATAAAGGTAAAGCCAAGCGATGACAGGAATGTATTCAAAGCCACATGTGAACCCTCCCCATTCTGCACTGCCGTCAGTCTCACCATGCTTTTGGCAGAACTTACCCTCAGCTGCTTAATCCTGTAATTCACTGTGTTGTATTTCTCGTTTGTTAAAGAGGACAGAGAAAAGGTAATGATGCCTGACAAAGACTGAGACTGCTGCCCCTGGAGCTCCTTCAGGCTGTGGGCCACAAAATCCCAAATTCAAACTGTGGGAAATATTTGGCAAAGGTTAACATGGTTCTTAGGGAAGCACATAGAAGGCAAGAAAACAAACATGTAAATATTGTTATCTGCCTTCTGTGGGGCACCGTTGATGACTGGACCATCAGTTCTTGTTGTGTCCTATTCCCTGCAAGCCTATGTGCCACCCGCTGCTCTGAGAGCAGTGGGCCTGACCTCCAGTGCCACAAGACTCCTGGAGAGCCTGAGGAACACTGAGAAGCATAGATGTACAATTATTTGCATGACATAACATGACATAGCTAACAAGAGAAGAGACTTTGAGCCATGGGCAATGTGTGCTGGCATTTGCAGTTCACTCAGCTGACATGTCCCCTGTGAAAAGTGATCCTCTGCACTGTCTCCTTGAGTTTAAGGAAAATGAAATTTAATGGAACCTGATTTTGATTTTATATGTAATTCAGCCCATTGGTTATGTACTGACATGTAAACTAAGAGAAAATGAAGATAATTACAAATGCAGATTAAAATAGCTTCTAAACAAAATGGAGATGTATGCAGAATATCTTTCAGAAGAAATAACTCTTGTGCTTGCTTTGGCTGGCACTGGTACAATGCACTTAATTTCTTTTTCTTAATGCATTTTCATAGACTACTTCTGCAAAGCTGTGGTAGAGACTTCATTTTAATAACCGCAGCAATTTGAATATGCACTTGTTTCTGCCTGAGGGATAAACATCTGCACGTGGTAGAAAATGGATCTGTGACACTGAACTCCTGCAAAGCTCTGCTTTCCCACCTGCCAAAATAAAATAACCAAACAGGTAATTCTTTTTTAGGAGTGAAACCAAATGCACAGAAGTAAAGACATTCACAGTTAAGACAGCAGCAATTTTTACCTCTTAGCTCAACATAATTTGTTTATGTATTACAGCATCAGCTGTAGGTTACGTAAGATGTGTTGCAAGATCTTGTGATATCTGATGAATAAAGGACAAAGTCTCAGTTTGGTTTTGAATATTCAGGGTTTAGTGCATTATCTGTAACTCCCTCCTAGGTCTTACTGCTCTGGTTGCTACAATTGCAAATGATCTCTTTCTGTGATTAACGGCAGAGATACGGCCACTGAGCACCTTTATGTTGCAACCCTGTGTTAGGGGCTGTACAATTGTAATCAAAAGACATTCCTAATGTCAAAGTGCCAAAATTCAAATACTAGTTAATGGACCAATGTACTTTTGAATTGGATGAATGGCTACATTACATTATTTGAAGCAACCTTTGCATTTTATGAGTTGTAAGTCATCTAAATTATAAGAACAATCCTCAGAATCAAAATTCTCTCCTTAGATTACATCAATACCCATTTTGACATCACATAAACTGGTTAGCAATCAGTAAGCTTAATCCTATTCATTTGATTCAGATGAGTAGTCTCCCTGGGGTTAACTGAAGCGCTCATAAGAATAATATGAACATGGTTACTTCTTGCTCAGGTAATGGTAAATCATTTGATTAAATTTCTTTTTTCCCCTCAAGGCCACTGACAAGACAAGTTAACAAGACTCACAAATATCTAGTTATGATCTAAAATCAAATATACATACTACATAAATTTCAAAGGGAAAAAAAAAAGTTTCTTTGACATGAGAAGCTTGATGCTTTTAATATCAGAATGGAGACAAAGTTACACTAATAGATTAACACAATTAATTAGGCTAATTTGTAAAAAAACTATGCAGACAAATTACATTCATAAGTTAAGTGGATTCTGCGTAAGAATTAATTATTTTGCATGCTTTATTTGCAAATGTACAATTTTTTCTGGGGAAAAAATGAATGCGTGCTCATTTAATTGAAGAATGCATCCAACTACATACCTAAGAACATGCAGAACAACAGGTTGCAGAACACACGGACAAGTTGCTTATGGCATTTTTTGATTTCTTAGCTCTTGGCAATTAAAACATTATGCCCATCGCACCTTACAGGTGAAATGCAGTTTGGGAAAACAGATTAATATATGATCAATTACTATTCATTATTCCACTGATGTATAAGCTAGAGGAGGTGAATATATATATATATATATATATATATATATATATATATATATATATTGTGCTAAGATTTGTGGAGAGATCTCTTCACACTGAAGACCATTTTTAGCAAGAATTGCACCTGGAAGCATGAACTCTGTTACAAACCCTACTAACAATCACATTTTGAGGGCTACTGGTAAAAAAAGAATATGTATAGTCATCTATTCTATATTATATTCTAAATTATGTATATTACAGGTTTTTCATTTCATAAGCTCCTATTTTCTATTGCTTCAGTAATTGACTGGGATATTAGTAAATAAAATGTTGACCTGTCCCACAGATGAAGCTGGGCAATTGTTCCAGGCAGCACAGTGGAATGGGGCCATTTCTGAACAGTCCTTCACTATGGCTTCTGCTTGAACTGTTGTAGCTGTGCAGCTACAACTGTGCAGCTATCTAGGCAAACATGGAGTAGGGAACAGCATCATTTATTTTGGCTAAATGACTAATAGCTATGGTTAGAATAAAGATTCAGTGAATTAAGGTTAAGCATGCAACCTTTGGCATTTTCTGCCTCTTGGGTAAATAACTATTATACTTTGCTCATTTGCTTAAGTAGTATTTCTAGGTCTCTTTATTTATTATTTATCTCTTTAAAATACAACTCGACACCAAAAAAAGTCATCAGGGAAAGTTTAAGTCTTTTGGTTCTTTAAAATTATTATATATATATATATTTTGCATGACTTATTTATACTCCATGTAAAAAGCTACCACTTTCTTTTGTTCAAACTTTCCAGGACATTTCACCTTCAGTCAGAGCCCAAACAGAAATTTTTAGAAAGAGGAGATTTTTTGAGGTTACTGATATGTGGTAACACAGCAGAAGCAGATAAGACATAGTTACGGTGTTCTGAGATAACATGTTCCAGCAGGTACATCACCTCTTCGCTTGGAAAATTGGCCTGTGTTTTTCTCTCGGAATCTCTTATCACCATTTTTTATTTCCTTCTTCAGTCCTTCCTTTCAGACATTCTGTGTTTTTCTGTGTGAAAAGAAACTGTTTGCTACAGTATGAATGAGAGGGTAGGATGACTTAGTGGACAAAGGAAGAGAGGGATGGGTATATACCAAAAGGAAAATCATGTGATAAGAAAATTTTGGAGCAGATTGTAGAAGGCAGGCAGGCTGTAACTAAATTTAGGCTGATGCTGGGATGAGGCAAAAATAAAGTATTTAATGTATGCCTGTGGCAATTATTAATATTAATATGAATTTGTAATGGCTGTTAGAGACATAAAACTAGGTGAATAAAAATTGATCATAGAATTTATACAAACCATCATGGTGATTTAAATCCTCATGATCAGTGTTTACTTATGTCTTAGGGTAGAATAATGAACCTTTAATTGCAGGCAAGCAATTTTATGTCAGAATAAATCAGAACTTGGGTGCAGTGATTCCATTTATCCAACAATGCAGTTGATTTTGGCACTCATTCAGCATTCTTTATATTAAGTTTTAATGCAAAGCATCTGAAGCACACTTAATAAAGTCATTAGATACAACCCATACATGATGAAATGTTCCCCATCCTCTCCCCTTTTTCTCCTTTCGACCCACACAAGGCTTATTTTTACAATACAGATCCACTTTTTGATCTCTAAACTAAAAGATACAATGAGCCAAACAAAACAAAACACATATGCAACAAACGCGGTTGGCTTCTGAGGCTGAAAGGGTGAAATGCAGAATGAATTCTTCTTCCAGGAATGTTTTGTTAAGCATTCAGAAACATTGTTTTCTGAAGGAACTATAGAGATTAAATGGTCTGGAACAATATCATATGAAAAGATAGATGACTGTGTTTTAAAAGCAGGAGATCTTAATCTTAGTCTAGAATGGAGAAAGAGAATTATCTTTTAAAATTTATTTATTCTAGTTTCAGCATATATTAAACATGATGTGACCTGTCCTGAACTTGAGACTCATTTAAGAAGTAATATAAAATGTTATTAAAGACCAGACATGCTAATAGGATAGCAACAAAACCTCATGTCAATGCTGACTCCTGGATGTCTCAGGCAGCTCCCGCCAGAACTCAGAGCCAGCAAACTAGAAGACTGGGTTAAACACCTAAAGCAGTCTGAGCTGGGGGTCTGAGAAGGTGGCATTTCTTTTTATTTTAGTCATTTAAAGGCAGGTTTTGTGGCCTTTACCATGCAGCTGGAAGAGCAGTAGTGTGCTTATGGGAAATGTCCTGGCCAGGGAGCGAGTAAGCTGCTGTTGGGGAGAACCTGGTGTGTAGAGGTGGTGGTGGGAGCTGCTGATGGCCGTTGCTTTGGAGCTGGCCACCACACCTCAGTTATGTGTTCTGGGCAAGCTAGTGTTAATGGGCAGGTCCTATGTGATAGCTATCTCTAATGAAGAGGCAGGAGCACTTTTGTCCACATGAGTTGGAGTCACTGGGGTGGCAGCAATGTCTTCATCCTGTTGAAGACTGTGAGTTGCAGAGAGCATGGCTGGAGATGCCACCAACATTAGCTGGCTTCCATGCCTTTGGCATAATTTCAGTTTGCTGTGCTGCAAAGCAGCCATCCTAGCAGCTACATCAGGAGCAGCTCAGCTCTGCAGTATCAGGCACAGAGATGACTGGTAGCAGAAAGCTGAACATCTTCCTCAGTCATATGTCCCTGTGCATGAGACAGAGCCCTGCCAGAAACTGCTTCATGCTCTTGAAAAAAGGAAGACATTTAAGCATTCCCTGGGGCAGCTTTTGATCAGCATGCTGGTTAAAAAAAAACACATCCTTTGAGGGTTTACAGTGCAGCTGTTAAAATCTCTACCAGAATTACTGATGCTTGAGCTAGAAGGTGGAAAACCATAAGACAAATGACAAGGTTATTGATGTTAAAATCAAGACAAGGTAACTATAACAACCTTCCAGAAATTAGCAGTCTAAAGGAAATGAAGTTCTATCTTTTTGTAAGAATATTGAAAGTAAATCAGAGGAAATTAGGCAACAGTATCTAAAAAGACATTCTCATTTTCTGGTGGATGATATTTTATAATGGCAAAAACCAGAAAAACCTAGCCCCCAGCACCCTAAAATGATGATGAATTTGCACATAAATTGCAAATGTTTTGGCAAGAATGAGTATCAAGGTCATGACTAAGGTGTTTCTGCTTTTATAAGATATGTTTTTGATTCTTTGTTTGTTTTTGTGTTTTAAATTAGACTTGTGAAATGCGTACAAAATCAGAAAAAATTCCTGAAGTAAAATAAAAAGTGTAACATTTCTGTTTCAGTTTAAACAAGTGTTCACTGTATCACCGGGATATTTATCACTGGGAGGAACTGGAGAAGATAATAAGTCAGAATGAACTGTATGAATTTCTGAGCATTATCAGAGCATTATGCTACTTCATATATATATATATGACATTATATATATATGGTATTTTAAAATGTTAGCAATATCAACATAATTTATTTTTTAACTGTTAATAGTTAGCTTTAATTATAACAGTATCTTACCAAGTGTAAGCAAAAATAAAGTTTGAGTGCCTTATTTTTGGGGTAAATTCAGTACTGAACTCTCTAATTTAAAAGCATTTCTTTACGTATTGAAATGGAATCTCAGCAGGACTTTATGATTAAAATTGAAATCATTTGCCATGCCTTATATATAATTGGGCTAATTAACTGATGGACACACATAAGTCAAATTTTCCATGTAAGCACCTGATGTACCGTATTTTATCTGGTGACTTTCTAATTAATACTGAAAAATACATTACCATCCCCTCCCCCAGCATCCCTTAACAGAAGTCTAAGGCTGTGAGGTTAAACACTTGAAGGATAGAGAAATGCAAGGCTCAAGGCTGTCAGTGCACTCTCAGGTCATATTCTGTTTACAAATGTTCATGACCTTCAATGATGTGATCTTTCCCTGTTCACTGTTGCTGTGCCCACAAATACAGGGGCGTTCAGGTGGTAAGAAACTTCTGCGAAGTCCTAGTCAAATTTTGTCACACAAATTTGGAACATTTGACTGCCAAACATTAGGAAGTATTTCTTCAGTATATGTGAACTATATACATATATATATATATATATATATTTTTTTTTTTTTTTTTTTTCAGAGGGTTTTATTTGGTCAACTCTGTAAAGTAGTAGCTCTGTCTTAAGACAGAGCACTGTCCAAGCTCTTTTTTTTTTTAGTCCAGTTCCTCCTTAATATCATTCGCTCAATAACATCTGAACCATGAAAATTACATGTAGGCATGTAAAGTATTGGTCTGAGGTTGTTATCCACAGAATCACAGAATCACAGAATTTCTAGATTGGAAGAGACCTCAAGATCATCGAGTCCAACCTCTGACCTAACACTAACAGTCCCCACTAAACCATATCCCTAAGCTCTACATCTAAACGTCTTTTAAAGACCTCCAGGGATGGTGACTCCACCACTTCCCTGGGCAGCCTGTTCCAGTGTCTAACAACCCTTTCAGTAAAGAAGTTATTCCTAATCATTGAAATTAAAGGAACCTTCAGGATTCTGGAGTAGAAAAAGCCCATTCAGTCAAGGAGTCTGAAAAAAAACTAAACATTCAATGCAGTTCAGATTCTAGTGTGCAGCTCAAACGTATCTCTTGATTTGGAAGATCATGTAAACACATACATCATTTTCTTGAATCAGAAAAGTTACGGTACAAATAAGACAAACAAAACTGCCACATATTTAAAAAACAAAACAAAACAAAAAAACATTAAGAATATATCTGGTATGTAAAAGAAACTCGAAACTGACATCAAAGGAACAAAAGATACTTAAAGAAGTTCAGATTTCTCACAGAATCATAGAATATCCTAAGTTGGAAGGGACCTATAAGGATCACAAAGTCCAACTCCTGGCACCACACAGGTCTATCCAAAAATTCAGATGATATGACTATTTGTTTGCAATATACTTGGTAAAATTAGTTTACGTTTTAAAATTTTCTATAACTTGCTATTTTGTTGTTTAAAAATTATTTTACCACCACTGTTTTTAAGAACTTATTTTGTCAGTGATTATTTGAAAAATTTGATTTTATTGATGTCTGGATTAGCAGAGAAAAATATAAATCACATTCACTTCAAAGAGATTTCAGCTAGATTTAAGCCACTTAATAGTAGAAGAGTTGAATCTTATAAAGTGCTTCCATATAAAAAATAAATAATTAATTAGAGACAAAACTATTTCTTTACTACTTATCAAATGTGTTCAAAATTTTCTGCGTGGATATTGCAATGAATAAAACTTCAGTCACCTGATTTTGTTGAAAACAAAACAAAACAAAACAGAAATGAATGAGAAAATGAAAGCTACCACCTTCACAGAAGATAAGTCAGCAGAGACAACATTTCAAGACACAATACAGTAATTTAAAGTGTCAAAGAATTACTAATAAAGAGTCCTTATGACAATCAAGACTGAGACCTTGTAATCGATTTCCTGTGGGGGCTACGGCTGTTGCAACTTTTGCTGAACATTGGTGTAAGTTATAAAGTATCTTACTTCAAATTATACAAAAGAAGAATTTACTGCTTTCAGTACCACTACACAGATCCATACATTTGGATTAAAAGTGCCAGTTGACAAAAAATTTCTGCTGAGGAAATGATAAGAAATTTTTGAAAATCTACCCCCATATTCATTTACATGTACTTGGATGACCATTAGTTTTCTTTTCTTTTATCTTTTGGACTCATGTGCCTTGATGCAAAGAGAATAGGCATTGGGATGGCCACACAAAGAGGAAGAATAAGCTTTAGCAAATGCAGATAAGTATCATTATTGAAGAGTTATGCATGTTGGTTGCATTTTAAATACTTCAAATTACTTAACATCTTGTCTAGATCCTTCTATATAACTAGTTATTATTCAAGAGCTAAAGATAATTTTAATTGTCAGTTAAAAGCCAACTTCCATCTTAATTTTTATTCAATTTAAGGTTAATCAAAATTTCTTGACATGTTAAGGAGCCAAACAGAGCATTATTTTTGCTTCTTAGAAGAATTGAGAACCTAAGTAAGTAAAAAAGAAGTGTAATTGCCAGGCAAATCTGTTTATTCAAATTCTATTCTCGTGGACCTTCTCTCTCTCTCTGTTTATACATAAGTGAAAGTATTCATTGTTATGTCAGTTTCCATCTACTTACTCAGTTGCGCAGCTCCTTAGAGTAATGAAAAAGAAAGCAAAATAAGATTTTAAAGCCTCATGTCCAATCTGTTTTTAAATTATGTCATCTCATTCAAGTTTTCTATTTATATTTTTTAAAAAAGTGATTTGCTCTTTGGTGAAGCTGTCTTTGATTATGCTCCTTAATTCTTAAGCTAGTTAAATACACTAAGTTTTGTAGTTTAAATAAATTCTTAAAGTTCCAAAATTTGCAATGGTCCTATTTTTAGAAAATCTGTATAACCTGATAGAGAAAATAGTAATTCAGTAAGTATGTTTAGCCCTCCAGCCTGAGGAGCTTATAAAGCTTCCTTTGTTCATATAATGGATACATTTTCCGGATTTCTATTAATGTAAGTTGTGAAGCCCATGACTTCTTCACAGTCAGAGAAATAAGTATAAATGGATGGTATGATGGCCTTCTGCAGGCAGAAGTTCCCTTGCCCTGCTCATGGTCTGAGTCAAGTGAGAACTTTTAATGGCTCTAGCTAATAGCTATTAGGCCTGTGCAGTTTGCATCAAATGCACCCACATTTGGCTCAAAACATGCAAAGAGCAAACAGGTCTGTCTCTAGAAGACCTTGTAAATATTGCTGATGATATTATCTTGAATCTATCTCCATGTAAAGCAATTAATTGAACAAATAGTACAGTACTGTGTTGCCACATAAAGACTCATTGGTCTCTTTCTTTCTATAGTTCCTGGGGGAGAGACATTCATGCCTGGATTGTTCTGAAAGATGACTCTGAAAGATGATTGCCTTGAAGTCTCCTTAGGAATGTTTAAAGCAAAATGCAGTTTTTGTTTAAAGCAAAAACAATTTTTGGAAAACCTCAGTCACCCATAAGTTTGGAAAAGAAGTCAAGTGTAGAGGCCCTCTGCGGTCTTTAGGCACCATGGGCTGAATGTTGATGGCCACTCTTACTCTAGATCTCACACTTGTTTCCCTGGGTGGAGCCATATCTCTGGTAAGGCTCACAGGCTTCCCAGGAAGCAAACTGGTTAAATGGTTCACATTCTCAGGGATGTGCTGTAGCTCTTCTCTGCAAAGAGCAGAGGGGGAGGTTTGGGATCACTGAGTCCACAACAGTGGTGGGGGTGACCAAAAGGCAGAGCAAGGGCACATAGGAGATCTTCCCTACTCTGGGACTTGCCAGTGGAAGCCATGGAAGCCTCCTTTCCCATGACTTGTTTCTGTATTTTAGCTGCTATTAGTTTAATGCAGAATGCAGAAGTGGTGCTGGGAGTCAGAGCGTTCCTGTCATGCTAAGTGCTGACTTACACAGTCATGTGTCCTTTTTGCCCTCATCTGCTTTGGTAAATCACAGGTTTAGAGGGAGGCATCAGCTCCTCACATGTCTCTAACGCTTGGCTAAGTTTCACCTTGCCCCTACATCAAACAGTCCTGTATCACCAAGATACTGAAGCGTGCATTTATGTTATGCACACTTTTAACAGGATAATTTAACATCATTTTGCAAATAAACACTAGACCAAGAAATGCACTTTAGTCTTCGAAGATCAGACAGAAAATTAATTTTGGATGAGTTTGGTTTCCCTGATCTGGGAAGAAACTTAGCATGGACTTCTGCACCCGCTCAAAAACAATCTCATCCAGTTATAATTCTGGAGCTGGAAAACAAAAAAAAACAAAACACAAACATAGTGAACTGAGATGATTTTACTAGACTATCCTGGGAAAACCATATTAAGAAATTATATTAATAAATATTAAGATATCTAAATTCAGTGTAGTATGAATACTGTAGAAGCCCATTGTACCTATTGGAGTTTTATAACGAAAGGGTTCTACTACCTTCCAGAATCAGATAATATTCAATACTTGATATTCTTCCTCCAAAATGTTGTTATTCTGTTCCAATGGTGATGTAAAATGTATTAGTTTGAACAGCTCAGAGGAACCAAACAATAGGAACCAAGGAACCACACCAAGGAACAGTTACAGCAGTTTTGTGGTTGTGGTAACTTGCTGAAGAGCTTTTCTCCGTGTATGCAGGAAGGCAGCATCTCTGGGGCTCTGACTCACACGGAGAGGATGTTGTGTCTCTCTGTAAGTTCCCCACCACTCCAACTGGGGATCCTACTCTCACTTTTAATTCCCACAAGATACATCTTTTAAAGACCAAGGCATTGTAATTCTTCTGTAACACCAGTGATGTTTTCAGGGAGATGTTCCCTTCTTTCTATTGACATGCTCGCATCTCATTGTTAAAAAAAATACTAAAAGCATTGGTTTGGTAAAAGTATTAGAAAATAATCTATTGCTTTATATATAGGAAATATCATATGTAGCTAGTATAGTCACTACCAGGAGATTTGGACCCTGACGATAAGTATTAAATTTAAGAAACAGGGTTGCTAAGTGGAGGTTTGGTTTCTCCCTTTTTGGGTTCAACTACAGTATGAAACTTTCACAAAATAGGAGAATCTCAAGTGTGTGAAGATGGCCTCACCAGGATCATCTCCCTTGCCCAAATGTGGGGGAAGAGAGGGAAGCTCTTCAGAGGAAGAGAAATTCCCAGGAACAGCAGTCAAGTGCTACTGGTGAATGTACTGAAGATGGTGGATGGCAGTCGGAGGTGTCACAGAATAATGGATAGGGAGCTGTTTATTTTACATCAGAAATAGCCTTCATTTAGCACAGACACAGCTTTGCATCTGACCAAAACACATATGTGTTGGATGCAGAAATAGATTTTTTCTCAGTGTTTTGTCAAACATGGGTTTTGGTACATATTTATCAAACTTTATTGTTGAAAATCTTTGGAATTTTGTACAACTCTGGCAACTGTTTCCATACGTCCAAGTTATCATTTTAAAAGGTAAAACCAAAAACCATTCCCAGTATTTCTTTACTGCTGGCATTTATATTGTGACCATGCTGAAGAGGTGATGCACATGCTATATACAGGAACCAGTGGTGCCTGGCTAAACTAGCTTGGCATAGAGACGTGTGATCTGGCAAAGAACAGACGTTTCCTTTGCTAATGAATCTGTGTGAGCAGTTCGGCTTAGACAGAAACAAACTGTAAAATGCCAGCTCAGCAGGAGCACTTCCTCGAATACATCAAAGCTGTTCCTTTCTACATGGCACAGATGAGCTCTTTCCAAGAATTTCCAGGCCAGTATTCTTGCTTTTCAAAGTGTTTTTAAATGGCTACAAATCCCTCCCCTCCTGAATGCCCCAAAACAAACATGTAAAAATTAGAAGCATAAAAATATTAAAATCATCAGTCAAGCAAAGTGTGAACACAGCTGGAAGCAGTGTCCCCTTGAGATTTTTGAGATTTAAAAATACATGTAGCTCTTATTCTTGGGAAAGCAGATATACTAAACTGTGTTTTCTCTATCTGGTTACTTACTATATATATATATTATATATATATCATAATGTTGAATTCCCCCTAGATCTAAGCACTAAGGCACTAGATACATTATTGACGTGGGATAGATCTCAGCTGCAGCAGTAACTGGGTTGTAGTTTTGCTTACTTCAGCAGGATGTGATATAAGAATCTGAAGCAATATCAGAAGAAACACAATAGCTGAGTTATAAAGTCTTACGGCTTTTCTGAGGCCCACTTCTTGTTTGCATGGCTGTGAGGTGTAAGGGAGCAGGAAAACAGCAAGTCAAGTTGTTAGTAATTATACAAAAGTAGCTGGGTTGTTGCCTCTGCCCCCCATGCCCTAAGGCAGGGAAAAGGCAGCGTGTTGAGAGCTGTGAGCTCTCTCATAGGTCTTCACCATTTGTTTCACAGTTTTTGGACAAATGCTGGCAACTGGTTGCCTGTCATGATAAAGATGGGGATTTTGAGTTGTGATGGGGACATTGGGCTCATAGGGAAGGACTCAATAGCTTCCAGGCTGCTGGTGTCTTGCTGCATGCATTGGAACAGGAGAAATGGAAGAAAGGAGAGACAAGTGAGGTTTCTGGCCAAGGCTGGACTTTTGTCTAAAGCCCTGAGCAGTGTTGGGCCTGTGTATTCACTTCATCAGAAAGGTGTAGTGATTCAGATGCTGGCATGCCATGGATTACTGATCTGCTGTGGAGAAAAGTGAATTATTTAGTTATTATTTTTTTAATAAGAAACAAAAGTATGCTTTTGTAAGAAGTAAGAAGGAGAATTTGGACATGTTAACAACTGGACTAAGGTAGGTCCACTTGATAAGCCAAACTGTAATAACCCATGTACCATGATTTTCAGGTGCTGATGTATAGCAGTATAGGGGTAGTGGTCCCACCAGAGCTGGGTGCCATGAGTGTGTGTGTGTGTGTGTGTATGTGTGTGTGTGGCATAGTCAAGCTCCCTGCACAGAGCTGTGGGAGAAAAGAAAAAGAACATCAGCATGTTTCAAGAGTGGTCAAGCACCTAAGTCTGCAGCTATTCCTGTTTGCCTCTGAGATCTGCTGACAGAGCACCACTGGTGTGAAAGAAGAATCCTCTAGGATGCAGACAGCTCCTGGGATTAAAACTGCTCCTGCTATTTGTGTGTGAGCAAAGCAAACAGCTGGAAAAATGTGGAGGGCTTGTCCTAGCATCACAACTGGATCTCCCTAGACCATTACAGCTGAATCTGCTGTGCTAGTAAAGCCCAAAAGATGGTCTGGAAGATGGCCTGCACAAAGATGGCCTGCATAAAGATGTCCTAGAAGATGTGGAGTGAAACAGGATGGAGAGGAAATGAGGGACCGGGAGGAAGAGAGGACTGTGAGGTAATGGAGAACATTGTCTATCAAAACAAAACAAAACAAAACAAAAGTAATATCATAAGATATCCATCAATAGGGCAGAAAATGTGCCCTACTGTCATCAAAAAAAGACTACGATGTTCTTTTCTGATCACATGCATGGAGACTTGCATGGAGATCACTGATGCTCAGAATTAGAAGTGTCTGCAAATTTTTTGGGAAAATGATTCCTTAAAAAAACATGTTCTTTTCCCACTGAAATTTTCTCACTGAAGATCCGAAGATAAAAATTACCCAAAGATTTTCTCCAGGATACTTCTACTTCTACTTCTACTTGCTACACTAGTAGAGTGTAGTTTTGCTGAGTCAGTTCAAGAAACCTTTTTTTTTTTTTTTTTTTTTTTTTGTTTCTGAACTGAATCAATGTTAATTTTTAATACTTTATAGCTCATTTCCCCAAAAAAATAATTCTGGAATTTATCATGAAACAGATTGTGTAGTTTCCATTCATGGGATACTTTCATTGAAGATGTTGAAGATATTGTTTAATAGAAAAATGACCAGAAAGGTATCTTTAGATATTTACGGATAACATAACTAAACAAATAAAAATTTAAAAATTTAGAGGAAATATAATTATAGACAAGCCTTTAATTAAAAGCAATATGAATATTCTTCATGCTGTGTGATTATGTCAAATTAAGGTTGTAACTGAGAAAAGTGTGACTCTTGTCTATGTGCAGAGCATGGTTCAGATTCTTCACTCATTTTAGGGGCACATAGCTTCATCTGAAACCTCCAAGTGATTTGGATCTCTGGTCATCCAGAGTCCTCTTCCTGACCATAATTTTCTGTGCAGAGTAATTTGGCACCTACTTCTTTTTTCTTAGCGGAGTTGAGTTCCAGAAATGAAGTAAGCCCATGCACAAGTAAATTGTCAGGCTTACCTTGCCTGACAAAAACAAACTTCCTTCAAAAATTCAGTAATTGCAAGTATTGATGGAGATGGCAGTAGTTTCTTTATATAATGACCTCAAAAAGAGTGAGATGTTTGAGTTCAGATTCTTAGTTGGCTCTCTCCTGGGTCATAATTAGTTCAATCCCCTATTGCCTACTGACCAAAGGGTAGAAATCTTAAGAGGAGTGGAAAGGCAGAGAGGATCTGAACAAATTTTGTTGAATCAGTGACATCTTGAAGTAAAGGACGACTCTTCATGGCCCCAGAAGGAGAGAAATGAAAAAGGGGAACACAACATGTATCATAGAGGGGGGAACCTGTATCACAAATGCTTGACTTGGGATTATTGCAAAAGCTGTGTTTAGACTGGAAGCTGTAATATTCTCATCCTCATTTTCCTAAAAATAGGAATCTGGACAGGCATTTAGAGTAAATCTGATTTCAGTTGTTTAATGCATTAATTCTGCAAGTACATAGATAGGGACAATAACAGCTGCCACAGGGAGGATGTGAAAACAATTTCTTGAATGTACATAGATCACAGATCACAGAATTGCAGAATTTCTAGGTTGGAAGAGAGCTCAAGTTCATCGAGTCCAACCTCTGACCTAACACTAACAGTCCCCACTAAACCATATCCCTAAGCTAAACCATATCCCTAAGCTAAACATGAAGCTCTCAGGTAATATTCTGATATTTTCCATAGCAATGGTTGGGAGGAAATGAATCAATCTGTCTTTAGATAAGGCAGTGAATCAGTGAAAAGCTAGTAAGGATAAAATAAAACAGTAAAGAGCTGCTCATGGCTTTGCAGTGATCTGTTATTAAAATGAAGTATATGTGATAATACTGTGACAAAGAGTGTGATATGATATAAGTCTTTACTAGATAGAAAACACTGTTCTCTTTAGCACTTAATGTCTCTGAAAAGATGAATGAGCTAAATTCTGCTTTTCACTGCTGATATTTAGAAGCAGACAAATATCCTGCAAAATCCAAAAAGTTGCCTGTGTCTATATCCAGGCTGGATGGCACAATCCTGTAAATGTATTTTTCTGATAAAATACTTACATAAAGTGACAATCAAAAAAATTTAGTATGTCCTGCAAAAGGATGGAGGTTGCATCTTTCTCAGTATGAAGTCATGTCTCTGTGACTGAGCACGCCTGCATTCTCTTTTTCATTCTCAGTCTGCCATGTGGCCTATATTTAATGTGACATAAATATTGTATCTGTTTTTAGACTAGAGTGGTCTAATAAGGGGTAATATTTGAGGATGTGGAAGGTCTTGTGACAGACGGGATCACAAATATGAATAAAAGGCACACAAAGGAGCTACTGAATGGTCAGAGAGCAATTTCTAAGAAGTGGTATGATAGTATTGTTGAGAGAACCACCCACTTCAAACTTATTCAGCATTTCATGAATGGCCTTGTTTATAGAACTGGTTGAAAATTTTTGACCAGTCTCACTTGTTTGCACACAAATTACAGCTCTGCATTCACAAATTTTGTTTATTGAAAGTTGCCTTTAGAAGTTACTCAGAATACTTGTGTACATCTGTACTTACTGAATATTGAAAAGTAATTTTTAGTAGCGCAGAAAAAAATCAGTAAGCAGTAAAATGGAAATTTAATAACAATTTTCACTCAGTAAATTAGGGGATTCCCCTTATTCTATTCCATAGGAATTTAAAGTTCTCCCTAGGTAATGTTGTTATTGGCAAGCATCAGAAATATTGTTTGAAGTCAGTCATTTTTTACTTAGCTCTTAACACAGATGAATATGTGTGCATATATATTGTACCATATAGATGTATCAAACCTTCACTTTTGATGCCCTGTATTTTTCACATTATCTTGTTGATTATCTATATGACTGTGGTTTTATGTATTGTATGGGAATGCATCCATCATGTTGTGTAGGCATTCTTTTAGCACGCCTAGGTATTCAGCATTCTCTGAGAACTATTAGTAGCATATGACACAGTTAAGGGTGCTGGTGTTTGCAGGATCCCTGTGGGCACTACCTGCCCAAGTCTGTCCTCTCCTCCCTGGGAAGTCTCAAAAGAAAGCGCTTCAAGAGGAAGTGCTCTACATAGTCTTGCTCCTAGCTGCTGCTTGCCTTCATGTGAAAACTGTGTAGGGGCCAAACTGACCTGGGACACTATAAAGAATCTTGAGACACTACAAAGTCATCACCACAAAGAAAATAAGCATCTTCTCTCTCTCTCTCTCTCTCTCTCTCTCTCCTTTTTTTTTTTTTTTTATGCCCTCAGCTGCCCACCAAACATGACAGATGATACAGTTCAATTTTTTTTTCTCCCAGTATCTAAATGATGTAAGTCTTGGATGAAAATTGGCTGGAATCCTTTCCAGATAGGGTAGATGAGATACAGATAGATGAAGAAAACAAATGGCTTTAGATACCAAACTCTGGTGGAAGAACTGGTACATGCAATGCATTGTTGTTTTGTTGTCCTTAGTTGTTCCCAGAATCCTATATATCTTCAGTGTTCTGTTATTAAAATTCTCTCTCTCTCTCACTTGTTAATATTTATACCAGATTCAATCAAACATAAAACTCACCTTTCTGCATAGGTTGTTAGGTATATGTTGTCTTCAGTTTGGAGCTACCCTTGCTACACTGTGCTAAGATTGAAAGGCTACCTATCAGCTATTAAAAGTGTTTTCTGGCTGGTGAGGATTCAAAAGTATAGAAAATTTCAGTGTCCATTGGGCTAATATACTTCAATTCAGCTCTTATTCTGTCATTGCTGAAGTGGTAATGCAGAACAGCTGAAATTCTTGTGTTAATACTGTCTCCATCTAAAATCTAGATATGGGATATTTGTGGTAGACAGATCATGTGACTTCATTTTATTTGTGGAGCCACCAGAATTTCCTGATCTTCAGAGTCTTGTATAGAGCTCATCCTATCCCTCAGGCTTTTTTGTAAGAGCATCTGGTGTGCATAAAGAAAGTGTTGAAATGTGCGGAAAATTCAGTCTTCAGTACTTCTATTTGGAAAAGAGTCAGTCACCACTTAGAATGAGAGAACACACCTTGGGGAGACAAGTTCACAGGTGAATGCAGGAGAATACAGTAATTCTGCACTGGAGTAACCTGAAAAGAAAAAATAATTTAACTAGTTTCAGGTGTATGGTCTGAAGGTTGAATGTCTTTGCTATTATAAAAAGTGGAGATGTTAATTCAAATGAAAAAATGATTTTTTTCTATTTTTCCCTCTAAATTAATGAAAGGAATGCAACTCTTCACAGGTATTATAGTTATAGTGTCTCTGATTCTGTGTCAAAAATGAAATTTCTACACAACATCAACTAGTAGCACAGGTGTATTTCTTTTCCCTTCTTTTGAGAAGGGGAATTCACTGTCTCATCTGTCTTTTGTTGTTGTTTGTTTGTTTGGTTGGTTGTTGTTTTTTTGTTTGTTTGTTTTTCCACTTTCTCCCCCAACAGTTTTGCCACCACTTAATTTTTGTTTGACATCTCTGTGCTGACGTAGAAGTTAAGATTGATGACCTCTTATGTTCCAGTGGGAGAAGATGAATCAAAGTAACTTGTTTTACTAGTTAATAAAAACAACCCACTTATTTTTTGCAAAACTAATATAGAGTAAATGATTTTAGGAAACAAAGACTGGGGAATGACAGGGGAGGTAGTTGGATGTAAACTAGTGGTGTTGGCTAAAAATTGAAGTTGGCTCTGGGCATCTTGCCAGTTTGTTCAGGCTGAGACTTTGCTCTCAGCTTTGAAGCAATCATCTGAGTCCATTAAGTTGATAATATAAACGGATGTAAGTTTGGCTTTGTAACCAGTACAAATACGTTTTGAAAAAGACAAGTCATTTTTACTGCATAATTCACCATGGGTACACTTCTGCCTCTTTTCCATTTACCAACAGTTAAAGAACATATGATCCTTGGATACCAAGCTATAGCTGTAGGAAATAAAACCAGTAAGCCTCAAATTTTTTTGTTTTTGATGGAAGAAGATTCAGAACATTTGAAGAAAGGAAAAAAAAAAAGATGATAAAATCCTATATGTGATAGCTGTTCTTCAGACTCAGGACCACATACCGTTGGTATAAAACTTGCTTCTGTTTTGGGACTCAAAGATTTCTCTTTGGAGTAATCTCACCAGTGATCACTTGTAGCAGACATCAAGTTACTGCAGGATTTGAGACATCCCACCAAAGCAGTCTTGGGCTGTAACATAAGGAGTATGTTCTTGCATTTTTATTAACTGTTATATTGGTCAAAACCCTGAAGGATTTCACTGTGTTTTGTGCTGGTAGAAAATATCCATGTAATCTGTGGAACATTTTAAGATTTTCTTTTTTGCCTTCTTCTTTGAAAGGTGAAAAAGTCTTCAGCTTGGGAGGCAGTGTGTTGGTGTATGCTGCGTGTCCTCCAGAAGGAATCCTTTAACCTCCAAGTAGTGGTGGCCAAACAGGGAGGACACTATTCTCCAATTCCAAATCTTCATTTAGTTCATCACACAGGTGCACATGGCTTGTGTGTATTAGTACTGCTAAATTATTTAAGCCTAATTCCCAAGAAAATCTTCAATAGTTTGTAGATTTTGTTCAGCAGATGTGGAGTCTACTGAGCCTGAACCAGAGCCTCCACCTGGCATTTGCACAAGGAGCCCTCTGGTATCCCCTCTGTCCTTCAGCCTCAACTATGCATTGCTAGTTAGGTCTTTCTCGAACCTTTGCACTTGCCCTTTTCCAGACTACTAGGTCTTCTGAAGCCTATCTAAAAACCAAACCCAACCCAAAACAAAACAACCTTAAATTTAAGGGAAGCTCATAGATCTGGTTATCTTTTAGCATGAAGATAAGGCAGACACCTACCCAGACAGATGTTTTCCCTGTGTTCCCTTGTTAACTTGGAGTGGTGATTAAAATTTGCTAAGTTCTTTACATAGAAACATATCTGTATTTGAAAACAGATATTTTGATGATTTTCTTCATACTCTGGCCATATGCAATTAGAATACCGTAAAGTGGGGTCTGATTAAAATCCCTGTGAATATTTTAAGTTTTGGATCACTGCTGACATCTGCTGTTTATTCCTACCACATACATGAAACACAGAACAGGGAATTATTTTCCGAGTTTTTATTTTTATTTATTTTTTTATTTTTTTGGTCTCAATTCCTTGTTTTGTTTTGCACAAGGTAACATTAATAGAATCACAAGATACAGGAAAACCTCCATGGTCAATAACAATTCTTACAGGATTTTGAGATATGAAATAAGGAGCTGGAAACAAAGATGAAATGGAATATTTATCTTTATAAATGACCATTTATTATTTTAAGTGGGGAAAAAGCTTGAGGTATGTGGCCTTAAAGAATGAAGCTCTCAATGTACAGGGCAGATATTTTGTCTGGAAGCTCCTTAGTTCAGGAATCACTTTTATGTCACGCATTTCTGCTGGGTCCCCTAAAACGCTGGGCTCTTAATCCACAGCTGGGCCAGCTGGCTGCAGGCCACTGCAGGCTGGAGGGGCTATGGCAACAGTGCAAGAACGTGGTTGCTTCATCCTCCTTGCATGCTCCGAGTCAAGCCCAGCACCACTGGTCCAAGGGGGCTCAGCTGCTAGCCTGGCCACCAGCCTGGGTAGTGCTCCAAGTCACCCAGGCCTGTGTCACCACTTGGCATCACTGGGACCTGCAGGAAACAACAGGTGTGAGGCACTGACTTGTTTCATGTAGGCTATTAAATGCCTGTCATGGTCACATAGTCACTGCTGGGCTGGGTTGGATCAACAATATGTAATGTACTTTGCATTGCAAGGTACCTTGACTCTTCCTGCTCTTGCCACTCATCCTCCTTTCGAACCTCACCCAAACAATCACGCGGGACATAATAGTTTTAGGTAACACGATTTTGTCTGTGATAAGGTCACAATTACAACAGACATCAGGGAGAAGACAAGCAAGGGGTTCTGTGGAAATCCCAGATTAGTCCCAGTAGCGTGGCACACAACAACATTATATTTCTGTTCTTAAATGAAAGCCAATTTCACTCAAATGAAGTCACCACGTGTTCTGATCCCAATACAACTATAAATTACATTTCCTTTAAAAGGCATTGGAATTAAGCACAAAAACGTTCCAAATTTTAGGATTTTTTTCCCCTATGTTAAATATCGTGAGTCAGAGAAGAGCAAAATTTCAGGTTGTTTTAAAATCAGAAAAACTTCACAATAATATTTGGATTTTTTTTTTCTGTATTGTGGTATGACAGTCCATTATATTTTCACTTTTCCAAATTTTTCTCCATAACCATTAATCCTATAATACATTTTTTTCTTTCTAAAATGCTTCATTGTCAGTCCCATCAATTCTGGATCTGGGTTTTTAAGTGATTTCCAATTAAATTGGGAGAATTGGCAAAAGAGTGGTCCAGACCTCCTGAAGGAGACTGATAACATTTTAACACTGCCACTGCTGAGGTTCAGGTTTCTGGAGTCTCTCCAGCTTTGATTCTGTTGGTGATGTCCAGTTATTCTGGCTGGAGTTAGTAGGGTTCCCTCAGGAGAATAGATGGCAGCAGGCTACACTACTGGAAAAATTTTAGGTCATATAAGCAAGACAAAACCAAAATATTAATTTGGGGAAAAAGCTGGGAATTTTAACATTCTTTGTGCTAAAAAATGTAGTATTTGTGTTACATTTCTCAAGAGAGTGTAAAGACTGAAAATAGTGTGATAAAAAGACAATGATATGCCTGACATGGAAAATACTGAACTTTTTTTTTTTTTTTTTTTTTTTAAGAACTAAGTTAACAAATACAGTCAGCCTCAAACATGTTATTATGTAAAAGTAGTAATATTGAAATTTAGAAAACTCATTTAAGTTGTATAAGAGGTGACTTTACTACTGTAAATTTGAAATAAGAAAATGACAGATGACACTAATTGTTTTGGATTAGAAGAGATCTGTGCCTTTAAATTACAATCTCAGTGAGTATAAATAACATCTCAGATGCCACTGAGATTTTCATGAACCCAAGGCTAGGGCTGGCATGACATCTCCTTCTCAGGCCCAGGTCCCCTGCACCCTCAGACCAAGGAAGGGCAGGACAGATTTCCAGCCGCCCATGTGTTGCCTGAGAGGTTTCCATGTGCTCAGGGATCCAGTGGACATGGAATTACCATCTTTGATTATGTCACTGAAGGTTTCTCTGGGTGTGCACAACCACAGTGCACTTGGGCTCCTTTTCTGTTGCACTCTGGGGTGGTGTGAGTAACAGGAGGAAGCAAATCCTTGCCTTGCTCACAATCCCTGCTCTATGTACAGGTGGTGATTGCTTATCCCATTGGTATATGAACACACTGTCCTTTCTTGAAGGGGGGATGGCAATAAGTACATTGCTGCATGAAGGTATTTCCATTACATTTTAATTATCTGCAGCTTCAGCAAGTGGTACAAGTTGTTTTACTTCTAATGACTATATAAATCACAGAACTGAGAAGGTTACTGAGAATATGACAGAAATTACAGATCAGACCTAGGGGTTCAGGGATATTTTTGGTCTTCTGTGCTAGAGAATCTTTACTATATTAAAAACCAAATATATATATATTTTTCCCCAGATCCTTTAGGTTAAACATTCCTTGACATATCCTCAAACATCTTTTTCTCATTTAGGACTCAGAAAATTTCTATCTTCTGCTAATGTGAATTCTGGAGGTCAACTTCACCTTTGGCTGAATCACCACATTTCGTCAAGGTGCTCAGATGTGACTACATTATTGACATGGGAGTAGAGGGATGGTGCTCTCTGAGTGCTGCCTTTGTCTCAACTCTGATCCTTGAAATGGGACTTGGCATCTGTGGTCAATTAGAGAATTTGGTTTAGAGCTGGAGAAAATGCAAATTATTGTAACAACAGAGATGGTCAATGACATTAACCTGTTCTGATGCCTTTCATTACCAAAAAGAAGCTAGGGATGAAGAAAATAAAGCTGAGGCTTCAATGTTATGACAATCTGATGCAAACACATTGAAATCTGAAATGGCCATGGTAATAAATTGTAAACCAATAAATAATACAATTTTCATCATCTATTTTAAACATAATTTTGTCTTAAACTCTTATTATTTTAACGGGATTTGTTTGAGAAGGATCTTCCTACAAGTTCAGTTGCAGGTGCATGTAACATATCTGGCCTGCACAAATACCCTTGGTAAGACTGAGCCTCAGAAAGGTTTCCCATAAATACGTTCCTGATGCTCAGTAGTGCTTAAGGACTGTTTCCTTGTGGAAATACATGAGTTGCAGCATTCCCATAGGAATGAGTATTAATTGCAGCTCTACTTCTACTTATCCCAGTACACCGACTGCTGTGCAATTCATAAGGGTAGATTACCATTACCCTGATTTAGACAGGTGGTTAGTTCTTTCTTTCTCTGTCTCCCATCTTTACAAACAGAGCCTCACATCCAATCTTGCCATTGCATAGACTGAGGAAGTGATTCTTACCAATACTAACAAGGGGTTACAATGAGGAGCAACATGCAGTAGTACTGCAGTAAGGAAGGGAAAAATCTGTCCTGTTTCTGCTGCTTTATGACAAGTAGTGATAGGTATTATACTGCATCAGGAAAGATTCAGGATAGACATTAGGTGTAAAAAACATTTTGCAATTACAAAGCAAGTACAGGGAAGTGCTGGAACAAGTTGCCTCAAGAGATAGTGAAGGAAAACCATGAAAATGGGGTAGACAAAGACAGTCAGGACTGATATGGACAGTGGTGCTCCTGCCCGGCTGGGGGCTAAGGGATGGGATTTGTAGCCTTTGCAGATCCCCCCACAGAGGAATTACTTTGCCACTCAATTTGGTTTTAGGCAGGTAAGCTGCCATTACTTCTGCCTGAACTTTGATACCTTTATGTTACTGAGGTTGGGCCTGGCACTCACAGACACCCAGCTGGATGCCAACTAACACCCCCTTTCCTTTCCTGTCCCTTTATACAGCTGATGCAGTGCTATAGCAGCAGGTTGCGAATGGAAGCTAGGTGAACCACGTTTTCACCCCTCTTCCCTAAAGAGTCTTTTAGCATGTTTCAGCAGCATAAAAGCAAGAGGAGCTGGACTGTAAGTAGGAAGCAGGAAGAATCAGTGGTTAGGAAAGTAGCCTGCACCATGTGTAACTGTGGTTAAATTACTGTGCTCTTTCAAACATAATGCTTTGCAAGCTCTCTCTTTTGCCCTTATAAAGCCTCATACTTTGTGTTTCTGCAGTTCATAATTCAACAGTGCTCTGAGGTTTTAGTGTACTGCCGTAGCAAGCTAGAGTGAAAGGAAGCCATTCTGTGATTCTGTGTGATTCTGTGAAGCATCCATGGAAATATTGCACCTATGCTCCATCCCACTATAAGAAATCTTAGCGTGTGAAGAGCTGTTCCATCTCTTTCTGTGTTTGCTCAGCCAGGTAGTGACTTTTAACATGTATATCAAACTGAGCAAACAAAAAGCACGCAGTAAGTGTGGTCTACATATGATATAGTTTCTTCCTGCATTTTCAGGTTTGAACATTAACTGCATACAGACAGGAACAAGTGTGAGTAACACAGACAGGAAAAACTAACACTGAATTATTATGCTAGCCTAGAGTCTCTACATTTTTTCAAAGAGACTTTAAAATACTGCATCAATACAAATGACAGAATACATCCAAGATGGAAGAGGGTCTTCATATGTATCATTTGGCAATAGCGTATAATGGTTATAATACTTGTAACAGCTGCTAGGAGCTCTGAAGCTACACTGCATTTATGGAATTTTCCATTGAGCTCTAAATATTCAGGTCACATACACAGTTAAATTTCCAGCAGTGGCAGTACAGATAAAAGCACTCCAACCGTATGCCATAATTGTGCTCTATTTAGAGAGTGCAGCAACTCAGGCATTTTCACAGCAGTCGTCTTAGATACGGTATACATTCTGCTTTATAAATGCCAATTCATTAGCGCATGTAACACGTTGCATGCTGCTCTTAAAAAAAAAGAGAGACAGGGCTGTGTTTCATGAGGAAGAAACATATAGAAATAACCTATTAGAAGGAGGAAACGAAAAATGGAAAGAAAAATGTCAAATTCAGTTTCATCTTTTATATGAAGATCTGTAGAATACCAAAGCCTATTTTGTAAGAAGATGTAAATAAGTGACAGCGATTTCAGTATCCATCAAATAATATTAAAAAGGCTTAATTGATTAGAAATTGCCCCTTCTGGATATGGAATTGCAATGCATGAAATCTGCAGCAGAAATAATATATCATAGAGAGGAAGTGGTTCTATAGTATAGTGAACAAGTATGTGCATTTTGTAAATTATTGGCAGTGATACTAATCTAGCTACAATTTCAGGCTGAAAGAGTTACAACATTATTTTAATGTTTCATGTTGAAGGTATTTTATGTTCAGCAAGTACTAAGCTAGCAAATCTGACCAATACCAGATACTAAAAATAAAGGAAAAATCACTCTATGACTGTAATGAATTCAAGTAAAACACAAAGAAGAAAACACTAGAGCCAAAAAAAGAAAAAAAAAAAGAAAAAAAAAAAAGAGCTTTAGTTCACCACTCTAAATTGGCCAGGAAGACATGTTCACGTGTTGTACTATCAGTTTTGAGACAGCCAGCATGACTATGTGAGATCAGGTACTCATGAAAAGTAGGTCAGCACAGTCAATCAGAGTTCCTAGTCATGATGTCTAGTCTATTCTTATGAATAGAACATTTTCTACCTCTGTCTACAACTGAACATGGTCCATCTTGAGCGGCAAATACATTAACTGGATTTAAGGTTTACTGTAATTGCAAAATTTGTCTATGCCCAAAATGTTGATTATTAAACTCTATTTGTAAGTCACCTTTTTGTGGCCTTTCTTTTTTAAAATTCAGTACATGTTACAGGAAGGTGAGAAATACATTGACCTTGCACCTTCTCTGGGCTAGAAGCTCAAAGGAAACAGAGAAGCTATTTGCTCACTCCTTTGGCCCTGTCCTGTCTTTTGTCCCATAGTATCTGGGTAATATGTCTTATCCAGAAGCATAACCATGTCTCACCCAAGAAAACCTTAAGGAGGTCTGTGCTGCAGTGACACTTGGGATCAAGGTCATGTCTGGTACATGCTTACAATCTTGGCTGCTGGATATATTTTCTGGAGCCAGAAAAAATAGTTATAAAGCAGTATTTATGTCTCTGGCAGGCCTAGCAGAAGAGTTTTACAATGTTACTGCCCCATTGGCCACCTTCTTCCTCTCTCACAGGAGTTTACATCCTCTTTGCCACAGCTGGAAGAAGGAAATGCCTGGTTCACATCCCCCACTCCAGCTCACACCAGCGAATATGGGCTTGAATTGCTGGCAAACAGGTGAGCAGCAAAACCTTATCCTTGAATTGAGGATAGACATATGTTCCCCATGACCTGCTTGGCTTTGGATCCAGTCAGCTGGTTGGAGGAATGGGAGGTCAGGTGTTAAGCTTGCTCATCTTTGCTCTGTGGGACTCAGGCCATGCAGTAGCTGCAATCCCTGGGCTGGGCCATGTCAGGACATGGGGCTTGAGGAAAGTATCAGGGCTCTGCAAGCCTCCTGGAGAGATATCACAGCTGCTGCATGGGCTCCTTTCCGCACCTCAGGCTGTTGACTGCTGTAGTTCAGGTTTCTTTTCCTTCTATGCACACCTGGCTCACCTGTGGAACAGGGCAGGAACATTATGTGGCACCTGAAATGTGACAGAAGCCAAGTATTCAGCAGCTCCCAGGACTGCTAACTCTTTTCTTCTCTGACCTTGCCATCCAGATCTATTGAATTGTCATTCACATTAGGAGGAGATGTTTCTGCTCAGTGATACCTACTTAAACCATTTCTCTAATTAGAGCCAAGGAAGGGCAGGAGAAAATGAAAGGCAGAAAACCTAGTCCTCCTTCTGTAAGATACTAAAGCCTTACAAAGCAATTACAGCAACTTACCCATAGTTTCAAGACAGAGAGCTGATTCTTGCTATTCTAACTAGATTTTGACTGTTAAAGGAAGTATAAGTTTTCTTTCACAATGTGAGGAGCATGAAACTTTTGTGGAACAGCACACAACCTCTGTTGGAGGCCTCCTTCCAGCTAATTGCCCTCAGAAGACTCCAAAGCAAATATGAATTTCCAGACCCATTTAACTGGCTCAGGCTGTTAAAAAAACAATACCCAAAAGTCAGACAAAATCTCACTTTAAGGAGCATCTGGACAGCAAAAGCAATGACTAAGTGGCTTCCCAAAATCTCTATCCCCAAACTTAATAAAAATTTTCAGTTCATCTGAGTTATATGTCTGGATGTACTGGGCCTAGAGATCTTTGTTTTAATACATTGATTTGAAGTTTATTATAGAAATGCTTAACCTGGGTGTCACAGGTATAGAGAAAAAATGCAGGCATATAAAGAGGCAATCATAGAATAACAGCGAGACATATATACTAAGATATATATGTATACAGTGTCTTATAATAAGTTGGTTCTAAGCAAACAAACACAAAAACCAATTTTCTTCATCTGTCTCAAAAGAATCGCAGATGCATTTGAATTTGCCAAGACATTCTGATTTATGAACGATAAATATGAAACAGGCATTAGAAGCTGCAAACAGGGCTTGATCATCCATCAAGCAGACAAACGTGATGGCCTGAGAAAGCTACTGATTGTATCAGGGTTTTGTTTGCCTGCTTTTCTTAGTTACATCTTTTTTTATGGGCAGTCACTTCCATTTTCAACCATTTGTGCAATCTATTTTGCAGTTAATACAGGCAGAAGCAGTTACTGCAAAATCAGTGAAAGAGGCAACGAGGCAGTTCTCCCTGACCCCTTTGATTTAATTTTGCTGTGTCCCTCTGTCCACACACTGCAGCATAAAATAAAAGGATTTGAAGTTGAACAGTCTGAATACACTCTCAGTGCTTGTAGGTCATCAGATCATTTTTCTGGAAGGCCCTAATACGTAAGCTTCTGAGCTAATAAACCTTGGGAATGTGTGGCTCAATTTCAGCATCCAAAGCTAATGTAAATTAACCATCAGCTATTTTTGTTTAAGTTTTAATTTTTATTCCCTTTTACCCACAGATGAAAATTAGAGAAAGGTTTTATCACAAAAGTACAGACAAAATTTCAAATACTGGCTCTCTTTAAACAGCTAAATGACTGCATGGAGCTAACCTTCTTGTTCCTCTGAGCCAAGTCTCTCTTAACTTTCAAATCCAGTTAAATCTTATTATCAACTCATTTGGCAGAATTAGCATATGGACACTTTCCAAGTGTTTTTATTTATTTATTTATTCATTTATTTTACACTCTTTCTATTCTGCCAATTCGATTACAAATTATTTCTTTACAAGGCTTAATAATATATAATGAATTAATATAAGAAAAAAAAACAAACAAAGAATATATGATTGACCATGTAAGAGGTAAGTAATCTTATAAACTGTATATTTATGCTGATAGATTCAAATCTACATGACATGTAAAAAATGAAACAATCAACCTGACCCAAATCTATTGGAAATGACGATTGTTTCATTATCACATTGAAATACCAAAAGTTGATGATGTTAACGTAAGTCTCTTTGTATCCTGTTTTGGATCCAAATTTAGCCACTTTGCCTGCTCAGTCTGAAATACTAAATGTGCTATAATTTCCTTATTTAGCACCAAAATAAAAATAACTTGGTTATTTACTGGTAATCAATGTTATTCTCAGCATAGATTCTATTAGAATTGTTTTGACCACACAGGGATGGATAACAGCTGTAAACTGTTGTGCTGGTAACATGCAGTGATCTGAGCTCAAAGCAAAGATATAAGTACAATTCGTATTTATGTGTTGTCCAGGAAACTGTTTCCACCAAAAATATTGCTACCAAACATAGAGATGTGAAGAATGCTCTAATTACTTTTGTGATGGTAATAGATTTTCTGTGAACTTTTTCAAATCTAGGATGTGACCATTATGATCAACTATTTGAAAACTATCAGCAGACTTACTTCTTCAGATTTGGATTTGGACATTACAAGATGACCTATAATTGGAACACAAACAACTATCTTAAAAACCTTATTTGCAAAAGATGAAGAGGTGCTTTTAATACCATGTGAATTGAGAATTCCAGATCTATTTACTTAAATCCTCATTAAAACTAAAATACAGAATCATAGAATCATTTAAGTTGGAAAAGACATCTGAGATCATCAGGTCCAACCATTAACCTTGCACCACCATGTCTACCACTAAACCATATCCCTAAGCACCACATCTACACATCTTTTGATGAGTCACCAGGGATGGTGACTCAACTACTTCTCTGAGCAGCCTGTTTCAATGTTTCACAACTCACTCACTGGAAATTTTTTCCCCAGTATCTAAACTAACATCAAAAGGCTCAATTGACACTATTTCCTCTTGTCCTATCCCTTATTGCTTGGAAGAAGAGAGTGACCCCCCACCCCACTACTACCTCCTTTGAAGTGATGGTAGAGACTGATTAAGGCCTCCCCTAAACCCCCTCCCTCAGCCACTCCTCAAAGGACTTGTGTTCTATGCCTTTCACCAACTTCGTAGCACTTCTTTGGACATGCTCCAGAGCCTTGATGTCCTTCTTATAGTGAGGGGCACAAAGCTGAAGGCAGTACTCAAGGTGTGGCCTCACCAGAGCTGAGTACAGGAGGACAATCACTTGCTTGGTCCTGCTGGCCACATTATGTCTGACACAAGCCAGGATGCTGTTGGCCTTCTTGGCCACTTGGGAACACTTGCTGGCTTTCTTTGCTCACATTCAGCTGGCTATCAACCAATATCCTCAGATCCATTTCTTCCAGGCAGCTTTCCAGTCACTCTTCCCCCAGCCTCTAGTGTTTCATGGGGTTGTTGTGCCCCAGGAGCAGGGCCTGACATTTAGCTGTGTTGAACTGCACACAGTTGGCCTCAGCCCATCAGTTCAGACTGTGCAGATCCTTCTGCAGAGCCCTCCTAACCTTGAGCAATACCTGTGCCTACTTTGGTGTCATCTATGAACTTACTGAGGGTGCACTCAATACCCTCATCCAGGTCACTGATGAAGATATTGAAGACAACTGGCCCCAGTACTGAGACCTAGGGACACCAGTAGTGACCAGCCTCCATCTGTATTTAACTTCATTCACCACGTGTCTTTGGGCCCAGCCACCCAGAGAGTTTTTTACCCAACAAAGCGTATGCCTGTCATGTACGGCACATGAACCAGGATTAAGGGAAATATGTTGCATAAGAAGGCAATAAATCACTGCACTGAATGCAGAAGAAAGTTTTATTGGCAAATTTGGCCTTGAGATTTCATGCTCTTTACCGCCACTGAAAAAAAAAAAAAAGTAATATTTTACCAGGCAGCCTATGATGTTCCTGGCCTACTCATTTGTGTGTAAAAATATATTGAAAATACCCACACTTATTACCGGGCTTTTTAGCAGTTCCCTATGAACTCATGAGGCAACCCTGTCTCTTCTAGAGACAAGCTATATTTGATCAGCAGAGATAAATTGGACTTCCAGTTTCTCACCAAGTTGTCCTCTGTTCCTTCCTGCACTCTGGCACTACTTATGAGTCAAACCAAATGGGTCTGTGGTTTCCATTGAGTCAGTGCTGCAATCCTTAAATTAAAAAGTTTTATTACTTACTGATAGGTATACTTGTAGGAGGACTGTCAAGACAAATTGCTATGTCTCATGGAGAGGTAATGGTCTGGGATAGTGACCAAGCATGCTGAAGAAACACATCCTAAGTGGATCTACTGCTACTTATTTCCAATGTGGTTTACAAACCCTGGCATGGGCCTTTATGATGTAGTCATTTTCAGTAGTCACTTTGCTGAATAAGATGTGTCTGGTACTTTCATTAACTTTCCTTCTACCCAAAGACATATAGGATATGAAAATCCAGGAGGTTATTTTAATTCTTCTGTCATTGGAATTTTAGAATAGACTCAAGCAGTGATGTAAAACCAAATTGAGAAGAAAGAATGACAACGTGGCAGGTCAAGTCCAGAGCTGTTCTCAGAGCTGAAAATGTTTCTGGAACAGGAAATCTCTGTTCTGGTCTCATCTTATCCCCCAGCTCCCTCTCAATCAAAGGCCATGCCTTGCCTGTATGCCATTCTCCTGGAATGGGGCTAATATTCATCTATGTCATGGACAACTCTTATGCTGTTATCAGTTAAAGACCACAAGAAGTCAGTATGTGCCCAAGCTGTACATTGCTGGGAGTGATCTGGTCTGGGTAGCAGTCTCCTACACCTAGCTCTGTTGGTTCCCCAGATGAAGTGCTGAGATGTCTTCCAGATCTGTGCCAGGTAATTAAGCACCAAGATGAGAGGCGCACATACACTGATGAACATGACTGGACCCTTGTTGCACCTGGCATTCTTTTTCACTCCCCAAAATAAAAGAACAACTTATTTTTAATTAACTCAGGGAACTGTGGTCTCCTACAAGAGTGGTTGCTGAACTGGAGTTCTGATCACCTTCTTTTTACATAAATGTTTAACTCTAGAAAACACATTGTAACTAATTACTTGTTCTTCAGGCTATTTTTGTGTGTGTGTGTGTGTGTGTGTCTTGCTTCTCATTCTAATTCATGAAATAAATTAATTAGTATAACTGGTCATGAATGTTTTGTGTATGTTATTTTGCATGCTCACCCCTTCTTCTGCCACTTATTTTGATTGATCACAGCATGTATACATTCTTCTTAGCAGACTTAACCACTATGTGTAATGTGCCAGAGGGAAGAAAAGTCTCTCAGTGTTCTCAGTATTTAACTAAAAACATTTGAAATAGCAATAAAACACATGCTGCAAAACCAGAAAAGAGCAGGGCTCAGCAAACTGGAAGTTCTGTCTGCAGGCTGGGTTGATTCAGATCAAGGTTTTCACAGCCTGTACTTGAGCCTGAACCAAAAATTGGTTGTTTTGTTACATAAGGTTATCATATAAGCTGGTATTGTGCTTACTGTAAGCAAATTATAGGTCTTCCAAATAAATGTTTTTAACTATCACAACTTAGATATGTGATTGATGAGACAATGTTGAGTGCATGCCACAGAAACTACTATCAAGAGCTATTTTACAGTCTTACCACTTCTGAAGCATGTTTTTTTTCAAAATTGTCTTGATTCTTCAGGTCCAGTTGATGTCTACAGAACAAACCAAAGCCCATGCCAAAGGCAAGTGGCAGAAGGCCCAAGTTCTAAATCAAAATTTCTGTTTCTGGGTCTTTTCAAATTATTTGAAGTCAAGTGGCCTTTCTGTCAGGAGCATGTATAGCCAGCTATATACAGTGTGGGTATTAGGGATCTTCTGCTCAATGGAAATGTTGAAATCCAGCTTGTGTGTGTACAGGAAAGTCCTTGAGTGACTTCCATGGAGCCAGCCCAGGTGGGGCTTGCAGCAGCTTGACCAGAGCCACGATATGTCACTGAATATTGTTACCCCATGCCATAGACTGTGAGGGGTCACTGCTGTGGGCAGCCCTGGGTACAGGGAATCACCCTGACATGAGGACATATGGACATGCACACCCTGTGCTGAATCACCTGGTGCTTGGGTGTCCCAGCCCTGAGTGTCCTTGTGAATCACATCAGCTGCCTGGACCAGATAGGACGAGGAACTGGTGAAAGTTCACTGAAAAGTTCATGGGGTGGAGAAGTGGGAGCTGGCCCCACATGCACCCACTGAGCTTCTGTAGGATCTTTATCAGAGTCTGTGGAACATAAAAGCAACCAAATTGCTTCCAGATCCAAGCCAGATCTGGAGGCAAGTCAGGTGCTTTTGTGTGGTGCTGCATTTATAGGAGCAATTCAGCCAATTCATGGTGATGTTGCATCTGCAGTGGGTGCTGACCTGCCAAGCTCTTTGCCAGTTTTGCAGCAGGCTCCCTTCCTGACCATCAGCTGCCCATGGTTTACTACAAGCCTCTCTTCCATATGGATGCCTCTCATTATGAATACTTTCCAAACAGAAAGATACAAACATGCTAGTGTGATATATCAAGCATAAAGGAGAGCTACCTGAAAGAAATCACACAATAGCTGCCACCTCTCCCATTTTAGCACTATAAAACACAGTCAGTTTTATCAGTATCATAAAAAGGAAGAAAACATTACCAAAAATTGCAAGATAACAATTCTGTTTTAAGAAGTTTTATGTTCCTTTTAATGTGGACAATGGGGTTCTGTGTTAATGATATAGGTGAATATTTTTTAACATATCTAAGGTATAGTTAAACAACTCATTGTAATAGGAAGTCAACAAGAAATTACAAACATAAATGACTTACTAATGACAAATTCCTGACTAAGAGTCTCATCAATGCCTGTTAAGTATCCTGATCCAAATGTAAACTCCAGCTCAGAACTCGAAACTACTAGAAAGGGAGGTGTTATCATAAAAGAAACATTGTGTAAATGCTTTGTTTTTAATAAGCATTTCTTAAGCTGACATCTCAGATACCAGATACCAGAATAGAAGGAGTCTCACTCTGACCAAGTTGGATTTTAAATGTTTGACCTTTGTCTCATGTATTAACTTTCCTCTTACCAAATGGAGATCTTGTCATATAAGACATACTTGTTAGCAATGTTTAATATGTGATTCTAGGTGATGGCAAGCAGGATTTGCTGAAGAGAGACTTTGCCCATGCCACACTTTCAAAGGGTTTTACTGAGGTGTCTGTAGGTGCTTAGTTTGGTGAGCATCACTCAAAATCTTGGTCACTAATGCTGACTTTTTCTTTCATGTGTACAGGAAAAAGGCTAAACTCATGCCAGCTGAGATCACTACCCTTCAGAAAGTGATGCCTGAAATCTTATTGTGCAATGCAGAAATACAGAATCCACATCACTTGTTTCTGGAAAAGCATGGCTGGGATTTGAGAAAATCTTGCAGAGAAAAGTACAAGACAATGGAAAATGCACTTCAATTTCTAAACCTATAGTGTGCTCTTAAATGGAAAATGAGACTGCAATGACAAAGGCTTGGAGGAGGGCTATTTCTGTACCATCTTTGGGAAGCCAAAGTGGTCTTCAGGCACTGGTGCTTTTATTAAGTATGACAAAGGAGAAGTTTCCCAGTTCAAACATCACTTGCAGTAGTTACACAGACAAAATGTCAAGTAACCTTGCTAATTACCTCTCCACAATGTCTGGTCACTCTGGTCACCAATATACAGCCACAACATAGGCAATTTCTGCTCAGCTAACTTGCAGATTATCTTCTAGTTATCCAACTGACAATGACTTGTGAAGGTCATGAAGAGTTTATATTTGCTTAAAAGAAAAAAGATTTTTAACAGGAAACTCCCTGAAGCAACATGATTTTCCTGTGAACTGTTTTCCTTCCAGAGGCAGTGCTCACAGCTGACAGACTGACAGCACCAGTGATTGGTACTACTTGCTCCTGCTGGCTCCAAGAACAGTCAGCCCTTAGCTTGTCTGTTTTTTTTTTTTTTTTTTTTTTTTTTTTTTTTTTTTAAGCAATGGCAACCAATATATCTAAGCTTGCAAGATTAGCAGCCTCTATGGAAGTGGTACAGAGTAGGCCCCAAAAGGAAGAAGAAAATTGAATGATGTCTCATGTATGTCTCATGTACACAATCCGGACAGTCTAATTTTTGAATTCTTGAAGCATCAGCAGTATCCTGCGCAATTTTATGAATGAAATCTGCTCAGTTTTGGAAAGAAATGTTCCTGCTTTCAAGTAAAAGAGAGCATCTGAAGAGGCAGCATGTGATACCTCATTTTCAGCCTGCTTACTAGGTGAATGCAAGGCAGGTTTGCTGATTTGACCTCACTTGCTGCCCCAGGGGACAACTCTTTTGAACTACCACATGCAGAGGTACCCAGGTTGTCCCCTGGCTGCATACAGATCTTATCTGTCCCAGGGAAAGCACTGTGATCTCCATGATGTGCAAGCTGCCAGAACTTGTCAGTTATAGACCAAAGTCATTCTAGTCCTGGGAGATAAAGGCTTTCAGGATTTTATGAGTATAGACCTTAAAGTGTGTAACAGAAGAACACAGCTATTTCTAATCATTGATGAACCTTAGTGGCTTTTTAAGTAACTTGTCATTGGTTTGTTATTGGGATTTGTTATTCTACAGGTATCCAGAGGCTGTGTCTTTTCTATTAAAATTTTCTGTTGTCACACCAGCAGTAATAACCATTAGTTTCATGTTGTGATGCACAATTATAAAATCTATATTGAAGCTGAATTATCTTGCAATGAGCTAATACTGCTGTACCCTTTGGTGAAGCTTTGTGCATTGCCTACATCACTTAAATCTAATGTGATTCAGCTTGAGCAGCCTTGATCATACTGTGTGATGATACAACTGATAGACTTACACTCCAAATAGATAAATATTTAAAAACAAATTGTCATCAAATATGACTTTGGAGATTTAGGGTTTCTGAAGGCAAATGTAAGGCACTGGCAGCTGGATGTCATTTTATAAGTGTTCTCTTCTAATATGAGGCAGTTACAGTGCAGGTCAGTATGGAAATTTAGTATTTAATTTTTCAGGCTCCAGTTTGAAAACAGAATTTCTGAATTTCTTGGCAATACTACTAGTGATTGATGGAAGACAGCACATATCGCCCTTTAATTTCTTTAAGCCTGCAACAAACTCTTACACATGACAGGGCTTAAAAATACAAGTGCTAGGAGGAAGCCCTCTGGAGATCATCTCTTTACTTACCAGTGTGTGAAAGAAAAGGTCGGGTTTATTTTTTTGGATCTAAAACTGACTGCTTTACTAGAGGGAAAATCAACATTAAAATTGTTTAGCCATTTGCAGTGCTAGTCAGAAGAATATGTACAGCCTTCTGTGGTACTGTAGCTTAGCAAAGGTCATTGAAATGTTGATTTAAAGGAGCCCCATCTCTAGGGTCAGCTGCCTGTGGTTGGATCCAAATCAATGTCCTTCAACCCACAAGAATGTATATTTAATATGGTAACTTATTTTGTGTCTAACATCTGAGTGATGTTATAACTGAGTGAGGCATTCTCTTTATATGACTTAATCTCTTCTGGTCTGTTGTTATGCTTTAGATATGATGTCATAGCCATAGATCCCATCTCATTTTACAACTCATATCTCCATGTCTCATCATGGAGTTGGAGGATGTTTGGGTCTGACCTGGCAAACCAGAGGCCAGTCTCTTTCCTCAGAGGTTCTGACAAACCCTTGTTCTGCTCTCTGCATGTCCAAGGTGGTGTTCTCAGGGATGATCCAAGGCCTTTTTGGGTCTGTTTTGCCAATGACACAGTGGAAAACTGAGAACTCCTTGGATTCCCTTCCCACCATGAGCTGAAACTAGAAAAACTCCTGCAAGTCCCATCTCATTTGCCTCAGTTGTGAACTGAGGTGCTCCATGGTGACCTGATGTAAACTCACTCTCATATGCCAGTTAACATATCCTGGGTTAACTCTCACATGCCATTTAACGTATCCTGGGTGGCAACACTGGCTTAGCTGCGTGCTGTGCTCTGGTACTCATCTGTGTGTGCAATTGACTGCCAATGCCACATCTTGTATTTTTGAGCATGCTGAAACATTCTTCTGTGGTGGAGTTTTCTGGGGCTGAATTTTCCTGTGCCTTTAAGCATGCAAAAGGAAATGCGATATTCTCGGAGCCAAGGGCATCTTATTTTATGCCCTTTCATTGAAATACTTGTGTGAAGTGCCTTTAAATTTTAGCTTGTAATCTGTATTGTTTTAGTCAACATAGTTAAAACATCCCTGTGGAGGAGTAAAAGGTTATTGTATAATGGCAACATGTGACCAACAGGCAGTACTTTGGTATATCTCAATTAAAGTTTACAGTGATTGCATTGTCACAGAGATAATTTTTTTTTCTTAAAAATGAAGCCAAGATTAGAGCTGCATGGGTAGCATATGTTTATCTTTTATACACATAATGTTTAATGCAAAATTTGTCAGTAAAAATTTAATTGAGGAAATTGAATTAACTTGGTAATAATATGAGAAATGAAAAAGACATTGTCAGGGGTTATCCCTCCTGCCACCCGTTGGTGTTTTAGTTAGCATAGCTGTTTCCTAGCAAATGTCTTACCAGTGGTGAAAAAGCAGGTCTTATGTTAGAAGAATGACCCTTACGTTTTCTGATCTGTCTTAGAAGGATGGAAGGTTGCCTGACACCATGTCAGGTTTCCAAATAGCCCTAGCCCACCTTACACTGTTATCAGTACAGAGCTATCAGTCTTCATAGTACTCCTGAATCTGGGATCAGAAATTGCTTTACCTTTGATTTTTCTTTTTTTCTCTCTCCTTGAATGACACAGCATCAAAGAGTGATCTGGTTCTGCAGCATTCTTGAGATTTCCAATTCCTTTTTTTTTTTTTTTTTTTTTCAGGAGAAATAGGACTTGGCAACAACAATAGGTATGCAAAAAAGAATGCAGAGAGGAGGTAAGTGAGCAGATGTGCAGAGAAAATCACTGGGCAGAAATCTCCCCCTTGGGCCACTAAACATATTGTATATGAACTCTGCATAAAAGCTCTGTATCCCTTGGCTCTCTGATGGCAATTATCAGCAACCTGCAACCAAGCAGCTTAAAAGACTGCTCAGCAGCTGCCTTTGCTCAGAGTTCCCAGAGGCAGCCGTGAGTCAGAGGAAACAAACCCAGACTGTGTGACTCTGTGCAGCCTTCTGCTCACAATTACTATCAAGATGGATGGGTGACACTTCTGTTTTTTTCCCTCCACAGTGGGACCCTTTGGAGACCACACATTCAGCACTACAATTACACTATGACAAGTTAATAGCAGGACAGAAAACTGTTAATGAACTATTCAAGATTACTGTCAGCCAATGCAGTGCCAGTAAGAAACAGATACAAATGTACAGGTAGAGTTGTCAAAAAAAAAAAAAAAATTAATAAAAAAATCCTGAAGGCTCTATTTCCATATAAAAGTTTCTTTTTCCTGCTTTCCCAATATCCTCATACCAAATCTACATTAAAAATTCCTACAGGTCTCTGTGTGTGACTAAAACACCAAACACAGTGTCCATAAAAGCAGGTTGGTACCACACCTATAATACTAATGCCTTTTGTTTGCACTGTCACTACATACAGCCACGGGAATGGCTGTAGCACACTAACACAGACATACTGCTAGTTTCAGTCAGGCTGAGTACCAACAGCAGGTTAGCAGGACAGGTTTATTTTGCTTCTGTTACGTGTTTCCTTCTGTGTTTTGGGCTAATGCTGTTGGGCTGGCACAGGGCAGGAAGTGGGTGAAAACCAATACAGGTTAAAACTGACAATGTTGATTTAGGACAAACAAGATCTTGACACCCCAGTTCTTGTTGTCTTGTCACACAAGTACAAAACAAAATTAAGATGCATTTTTCCAAATTGACATCCACAAGAGAAGAACTGGACTCACAATGCCCAAGTGTCATCATACAGTGGTTGAACACATTCAGCTGAACAAGTTCCCAATGGAAATCAAGTCCAACATCAACTACCATTACTCCATTCTACCTTTTCTACTCTTCCATATTTCAGCCCTGGGACCTTCCACCCAAGGAATGCACCTGACAGCTCTGCCACCCAACATGTCCAGCTAAATCCACTGGCCTTCCTGGCATCTGTACTTTCCTGTTCTGAAGTAAATACAGACAGGCTCATCTGAACCCAGCTATTATTAGGAACTGAAAAGCAGCAGAAGCATCCCAGCTGTTAGAGATGTTGCCCTGGATGTCCTGCATGACATTAAGAACAGTGAGGAATAAGGCATCTGTTTTCTACACAGATGTGGAAGAAGAGAAGGACATTAAAAAGATCTGCGATGAGGGAAGTTTTACCACACTGTGTTTTCCCAGCACAGCAAGAGTCCAGAGGAAAATGGGGTTCATGTGCCAGCACCAGAAGTTCATGGGGCAAAATCTACATGACCAATTGTTCAGGCACAAGCTGGTTACCCTTTTCTATCCAGGAAAAGAGTGCAGCAGCAGCATGTGTCAGTGATGAGTGTCAAGGCTGCAAACTGCCCCACAGCTTCTAGCAATGCCAGAGATATACCAAGTGGGCACACAGTGTTTCTGACTTGAGGAATTCCTGTGCATGCCCTCCCCGGATACCCATCTCTGGAGTTCTGTAGGGCCTGAAGGCAGACCTGGGACAGCCTACTAAGAGCAATTATAGTGCTGCAGAAAGCTCCAATACAGACTGGAAACCTTGTGGGATGCTGTATGCATAGAGACAGCATCCCAGACCTGGCTGACTGTGACTTCATTGCTGCTGGCACCTGAATGTATGAAAGCTTTGAGCTGCTGTTATGTATCAATCTGAATGCAGAGGACACTTATGTTAGATCTGTGCTCCAGAACACAAATCCATCTTTTCTTTCCTGATCTGTTTGGTGTCAGAGTTAGGGGAAATCAGGCTGCTTGGACAGTAGGTTCTCTGAGGCATCCAGTAGAGTGCACTGTTTATAGTATATTTATTAATTAAATCCCCAGCAGCAACATGTTTTAGTCGAGAGCTTTAGATACTAACCAGCAGCATTGCTGCATAACTGCCAAAAGGGAAGGCGGGTTCCCAGCCCCTGCAGTGTGTCTGAAGTCTGCCTCTGTCTGGTTTGCTCTCCTGCTGGCTCTGCTGCTTTTGCAGGCTCAGCTGGGCAGCAGCCCGCTTTCCATGGCAGGAACGAAGAGTGCCCCTCTGCAGTCTGGAAATTCAGATGGATGGATTGTATAAACTGGTGTCCTAATAGTACTGCATTGGGTAATTACTGCTAATGCATGTCTTCCTATAGCACAGTGACATCTACAGTCCATGTTCAAAATGAGGATAATATTTTACCAGTGTCACACTGTTATGCACTTTAGGGCCGTTCTGTTTAAAAAGCAGTGCTGGCACTGCCTGCTGTACCTAAGTGCTGTACTGCAGGATGCTGCAGGATGCAGTGTGCTCAGGTTCCGGAGCAGCAGGACATGAGCCAGCTCCAGCCTATAAGCTGTGTGACTTGTTACTGTCATCCTGAGCCTTGCCTGTGGTTATGCTTCCCATAATAAACATACAAGGTCTCTACACAGCTGACTCAAGCAGTCCCTTCTTTTCTGTGTGAGTATCTTGATGTTCAACTCTTGCTGGAGTCTGTAACATGTCTCAGGCATTTGGCCATGACTTCCCATGCTTTTAAGATATTTTCTTCCTGTAGCCCTTGCAGGCTGTTGACTGAGGCAGCCCAACTAGAAGCATTTTCCTGAGGTACTTCAACATTCCAGGCAAACTTTTTTCCTTCCAGTGTTCTTGGGACAAGCAGCCCCTCTATGCACATCTTCATTTATTAACTTTTCCTCTCCTCTTTCACCTGTATAAACTTAACTTCTTGTTTTGTTTATTTAGCATTAAACCATCAGCCAGAGCTTTTTCCTAAGTTGTTCAGAGCCATCTGTCATGCTTTTTGCTATTTAAATACATAGTCAGATCAAAATGTCATCTATGTAAACTTTAGCACATTGGGCTGTTTAGAATACAAATACAGAGAAAACTTGTGGTTTTTGGTGAAACACCTGGAGTTGAACCAACTCAGACCATAGTCTGAGACACAGACAGTAACTGTCAAAACACTTGGATGTGGGAGACCTTTCAAGATCTTAGGTCTGGGTACACTTCCAGCTCTGGGCTGACCTTGGATGAAATTGAGGACAGGAAAGTCAACATTTTCCTTTCCACCTTCCAAAGCTTTGTTTCTGTCAGGTCCCTGGTCTGAACATCAGGGAAATAGATACACGGCTGAGGAATTTCCACAGACTGCATTTGCTATTCATTTGAGATGCAGACAGTGTTTCCCAAAGGAGGTGCTGAATGAAAACAAGTATGATCTATTGTTTTCTTAACTCACCCATCAGACCCAAGCTGATGTATCAGGCATGGAAAAAGCATGGACATTGATCATCTGTCCCAGCATTTCTGTCTTTGTTGAAAGCTGAAAATGTTCCTTTTCTGTGTATTTGATCAGACTTAATTCCAGTAAGTGACTAGGCGGAATTTAGGTGCTTGTATCCAAAATGTGTGATGACACTGCTCAGCTGCTTCTTGACTTCCTGGGGTGAGTAACTTCCAAGGGCACTGCACATTTTGTCTCAAAGGCCTGTAATAATACCTTCAAACATTCTTGAACCATCTTCCTGAATGGTTTGAACAACGTGACATTTAAATCAAATCTGAGCACAATCAGGAGCCAGAAAGTAGTTATTCCTCTGCCTCTGGTTTTGACTTGTTCAATCCTGCTGAGGTTCTCAGGTAGTGGATGCTTTCCTTTGAAATAGTTTTGGAACCACTTTTGTCATACCATCTGATTAGCCTGGATGTTCGTGGAGAACAGGGGGAGATACTATAAGCATGCAACTTTTTGGGCTACCTGAAGTAACTAGCAGGTATAAATCAGAGTACTTAGGGGCCCAACCTTATGTTTTTATTGTATTTATTGTATCTTATTTTAATTTAATTTTATTTTTATTTTGTCAATGAAGGATATGTGATAATGTAAAAAATGTAATTGCAATTCAGTTAAAAGAGTATGTCTCCCTCCATGCTGTGTTCCTGCTTATGAAAGCAGGAATCTTTGCAGCTTTCCTTGTGGCTTTAGGCTGCAGGATGCTTTCTCAGGGTCATAGACAGGACCTTTCCAGATCTATTCCTGTGAGACCTTTGCAGCCTTCTACAAGATATCTTCAAGCTCTTTCCTAGTCTGGTTGGTCCACTACGCTTCTCTGGCTCTTGTCTTTGATGGAAATAAGACCTTGTCATCCAGACTAAGACAATTACAGGGTGCTTTCTTTTTCTGTGGCATGTTAATGAGTCACACTTCTTAAGACCTGATTTTTTTCACTGATCTTTTGGTGTTGAAATGACTGGTCCTTGTTCTATGCTGGCTTGGACATGTTAAATGAATACATGCTTCATTTACTTTCAGCACATTGGCATATTCCTCTGTTATTTCCAATTTCATCTCTTGTCCATTAATCTCTGACCTTAGGGAGACTTCATCAGTCTTATTGTCTTTTCTCTGCATGTTGAAATGGCATCTGCAGTCTCTTGCAAAGCTGATAATTCATTCCAATTCTTGCATCATCTTCCAACATTTCTTTGTCAAGACTTGCAGAGTTTATTGTGGAACATCTGTTCTTGTGGACTGTGATTTTGAGATTTTTTTATATTTTTAAATGTTTTTATTTTTTGCCTTGGGCCTATTTTTATGCTCTCTTTTATGGCAACTAAGAGATTTTTGACAGGTCCAGATGGTAGTTTTTGAGAGTATGAGGATTTTTATGCTGGGACTTAGTCCCCCGCCAAAAGGCAAAGTTTTGCCTGTTTTTTTTTTTTTTTTTTTTTTTTTTTTTTCATCTCACAGCATTCCCCAACATGGTTTCAATTTCTTTTTGTCTGACCTTTACAAACCTTGTCCTCTTGTGGGAGACACAGCTTCTTTCACTGCCTTCTGCCACCACATTCACCCACAACACAGCAGGGTCACATCTGAAATGCACAGCCATGACCACTGGCCCCTCTGAGGTGCCTACCTGCCTATCAGAGGCAAGACAGCTTGTGGGGTGTGTTGGCTGGATGGCCACCAGGAGGTTTTTGCTGGGGAGGTGCAGGGTGATGTGTCCAGCGGGTGGACCTGGGCCAGGGGCTGTGCTAGGTCCACAGGGAGGTGGGGACTGAAGCCAGCCCTGCTTCCTTCTAGACCTCTGCTGGCACTGCATGGCTCCCTGCAGTCCCAAATGTGGGGCACCTCCTCACCCTTCCCTACCCAGTCCTTCTTCTCCTATTGCTGGCACCATTGTAGCTGCAGCTGCAGCAGGGCCTCCCCCCACTTTTCTCTGTTTTCTTCACTCTTCTGCATACAGATGTTATTTATGGCTGGGTCAGAATGAATTACCACCAGTGATTTTGGACACAACCAACACTTTTACTGTGCTGTACTTCAAGCAATCAATCACAGACAAAAAAATGTAGAATATGATAATGAGCCATTGCAGACTTGTGTTGTGTGGGGAGTTTCATTACCTCCTAGAGCTTTCCCCTTGAAAGGAGGGTCATAATTTATTTATTTAATTATGGTTTGTTTTGCTCTGTTGTTGTTCTTGTTGTTCTTTGACTGTTTGCTTGTTTCCAAAGATTTTTGTTCTGTCGTGTCTTCATCACTCGAAATAGTTGTGTCTGGTCGGTTGTGCTGTGAACCACCACTATAAAGCTTTTCTTACAGTTAATCAGAAAGTTACTGAGAATAACTCCAGTATGACTCAAGGGGTCTATAAATGCTTAGTGTAAAAATTGTAAGCAATGATTTGTATTTTTTAACAAAGATTTTCAATAGTGATTATAATAAACAAAAATATAAGTAGGGAAAAAGAAAATTCAATCACAAGAAATTTTTACAGATTTGTCACACAGAACTGCTTCTCACAGATTCTTATAAAGTGAAGTAGATCCTAAATATTTCCAAGAAATTACCTTGCTGAGCCTTTCTTATTATCTGAGTAGTTAAGACCGGATTTTTATTAACAACTGTCCTCTAACCATCTTCTGATGATGGTTAGAGGACAGTTGTTAATAAAAATCAATACATGGAAAACATTTCAAACTCCTGAGAAGATATCAAATGTTAAGTCCGTTGCAATCCATTTGTTTAATTACAGAATATAAAATGATCAAAGATGTGATACAATAAAGCAAAATGAATGGAATCTTTTCTTCATCTCCTCTAAAGGGGGTGAAAAGCCAAAAAGCCATACCCTTCCTTAAGGAGGGTAAACCTGTTGCTGGAAGCAAGAAGACCAGTAAATCCTGGAGGACATACTGTCACTCTTCACTCTTATTTTAATGAATGTTTACCAGATTTGGGGATGGGGATGATTTGAACCTTGTAGGATAAAGTTATAAAACCCTTGGAGGCCACAGGCCTTTCAAGAGTGTGTGCATCAGCCGTACCACAGACTTATTAAGAATTTGGTAAGAGAACCTGCATTTTCCTCTCCGTTAGCCTAGCTGTGCATGTGAGAAACAATCTGCAGCCAATAACACAGGCTCAGGAGAGGATCTCAGTGAAGCAGCATTTTTATCTGTGATTGCAATGGCAGGAGTCCTGCAAGCAGGAATGTGCACCAGAAGTGTATCATAACCTTATATCTCCTATTACCCGATGTGTGATTCCTCCCTTGTTTCCAGGTTCACAACCTACTTGATGCTTGTTACTACCATACCATATATGTACACTTAAATTTCTCCTTCACCCCCCACCCCCTTTTTTTTTTTCTTCTTGTCTCATGACTGGAGGGGCCTGTGATGTTTTGATTTTGCTGATTCTGCAACTGCTTGTCTTGTTTTCCTTAGCCATCCTCCTTATTTTGGAACAGTGGGACCTTCTCTGTCCCCTTATCTGTTTAACATTCCCCCCACTGTTATGCCACTGCTATGCCTGCACAATCACTTTTGAATATGCAAGGTTAGTGGAATTTTCCACTGTAAAAACACAACTTTAATTCTCACATGCAAAACCTCATTGAGGTTAATGTGTGCCGTTTGCCTTAGGAGAGAAGTTGGCTCACTAGCTATGTGATTTTTTTTCACGCTGTAGCTTAAAGATTTGGCAGCAGGAAGTCTTAGGCTATTTCTAAGCAGAGCTAAAGGAAAAGTAATCTCTTATTGCCGATAGTATCAGAATAAAACAGATTTTTCACAGATTCCCTAGCTGAACTGCCAGCAGCTTGTATCCTCGCCCTTATTAGTTTGTCATAGTCACTATCATTTCTGCCGCTTCCCCTGTGAAATTTTATAGTGAGAGACAGCAATTAAAATGTCATTCACATCTTGTTCTTCCTACAGACCTTCTCAGAAGACAAGAGTAGCAAAGAGGCAGGGAAAGGTTGAGGAAGGACAACCTAGAGTTTGTAATTGTGACTTGGTCTCTACAGACAGCAGACAACATTTTTTTTTTTTTTTTTTAATGTGGGAGGACAATACAGAGAAGGGACTTGTTTCTTGGACTCTTAGACCTGAAGATTTTCTTGACTGACTACACATTTGGCAAGAGAGTGGGGTCTGGCTGCTCTTACTCTGAAGCCCGTGTAAGGCAAGGAGGTGACTGCAGAGGTTAAAAAATCTGACCTAAAGAAGAATGCAGTAAGAAAGGTTGTTCAAATTCTGTTTGCTAAATGTTAGGGGAAGATTTTCAAAGTCCTTAGCAGATTTAGAAGAGAATCTTATTAAAGGACTGCATGCACCTAAATCACTTCAGATATCTGTCTTGAGGAAATAATTTTTGAAAAGTAAGTGCACTTTCTTCCTCTTGAAGATAGATAATAACTTTTCATCCTTTGAAACAGTCCAATTTTAAAACTGTTATAAAGTAATATTAAATATATCTTGCACTGCTCCAGTGTTAAATTCAATATGACATGATATTTTAATGTAGTTAAGCTTCACGTGTTTCCTTTTCTATTGCCCTTGTGGAACACCTAATCAGACAGATGTAAAGAAGATAGAAGTACAGATGAAGTCAGACAAGAGTGGTCAGACACAGAATCAGTAGGTTGATTTATGTTCACTTCTCAATAGGTCTTTTTTGATGAGTACATTTTTTGTTTGTTTGTATGTTTTTTCTTCCTGTGGTCTCATAAGTTCATGAACTTGTCTGTTTCTTGTCTGTTTAAATACTGTCATGTGTGGAGGTGCCACATGAGTCAGTGCCTTGCTTGTTTTCTCTATGGAGCTCTTGTACTGGAATGCTGACAAACCTGATTTTTTTTTTTATTATTTTTTTTTTTTTTAGGGGAACTGTAATGAAATGATAGCTTAGGCTGGTGCCTAATATATAGGTTTAATCATCAAATTTTGCTCCATAAATGACAATTTTCTCTTGGAAGAAGACTTACTGACTTTGCATTCCAACAAGCAAGAAGTTAGTTATTTTGTTCTCTGTGAGTGTTATTTAGGACTTCAGAATGTTTTTGCATTTGGGTTTCTGCTCTCACTAGCGCTTTAAAACATTTGGAAAGACATTTTTTTTTCCAGAGTTAAAGAGTATCTGAATATCATTAAATGTTCTGATAGCAGAAAAATTAATCTGAATTTTCTTTTCCTTTGCTCTTTAAACCTATGCACTTTTAAAACTTAGTTTTAAAACTTTTAATTAGTTTTGTTAGAATGGTTTAGAAGAACCCTGGAATATTAAAGTATACTTCAAAAATGAACACGCTAAATTTCAGAAACAAAACTGTCTGTAAACTCATAATGAAGATTTTTTTTTAAATTTTATACTTTTTATAAATATGCTTTAAATAGAACGTAAATATTTGAACAAGTGCTGAATTTTAAATTTCAAAAATTCCAAAAGTAAATGGAAATTTTTAGCTAGTTCTTAATTAAGGTTCAGTTTACAGTTTGGTTTTGACGTAGTTGAAAGATTGTTACACTGATATCTCAGAACTGCCAGCCTAACGTGCAGTGTTATGACAACTTCCAGATGAAGGATATCCACATCCATAAATCATTTCAACTAAAGAAATCATATTTGTTGTCTCTCATGGTTACTTGAGGTAGGATGGGGCATATTGTCACATTATGGTTGAGACAAATTTTGCATTAAGGTAAATTTCTAATTATGAGGAAAAAAATGTACAAGAAGCAGGTAATCAAAATTTTTATAAATCATGGCAATTACGAAGAAAGAGAAATTAGCAAGCAAGAGATTCATTGAAGAGATCTTATGCAAACATGACTAATCAGTAATTAATGATTACTTTAAAAAGAATTTATTAATAAAGATGATATATGAAGAATATAAAGCAGAAAACGGTATTGTTGATAGGAAGTGAGAAGCAGAACAGAAGTTACACAACACAAAATGAAGGTAACTTCTCCTGTGTTTTTCTGATACAATCTATGATTTATTTCTTCTTTTCCCATCATGGAGGTGCTCTGGATTTTTTTTCCCCTCCTTGATGGACATGGCTTATCACAGCAAGATTATTCTCCAGTTTTAAAATTCCAAACAATGAAAAAACAGTCTGGCCCCTTTCCGTTTGGGGGTGTTATTAAACTTTATCATTTTTGGATCTAGAAATATACCTATAATATGTGTAAATTTTTCTTAAAAAGATTTTCTAGTTTTAATTCTGATAATCCAATAATTTTAATTTCCTCACTGATAAAAACAATAAGTACTAGGTTTCTTTTAGCATGATAGTGGGAAATTTTTTTGCTGTTGCACCATGTTTGGTCAATTGGCTGACCTTCTTTTGGTCCTACACACCCAGTAAAACCTTAAGAAGTTACCTGTTGCGCAAAAGACTATTTTCTGTCTCTCTCTCAATATTTATTTATTTTTTTCCCTAAGCATGTCTGTATTTGTTCTAAGGTAATATTTGACCTGATGGTTGAAGTGTTTTCTTTCTCTTGGCTGACATAGATGTGCTCCAAGCAAATTTAGCCAGAATAGTTTGCCAAAGAATTATTTACCTTGAGTCACTTTTTTTTTTTTTTTTTTTTCTACTGCACATTTTGCTTCAGAATAGCAGTAGATATTCTGTCATATTTGATGTTGTGATATTCAAACTCTAGCACTTTGTTTTTTTGTGATGTGAGACACCAGAATTGCTCACTGATCTGGGTTATTACCTAACATTGCCATTGTATTATGTACTTTATTTTATTGAATAGGAAGAAATTGCAAACCTATCTGACACTGACAAAAGCTTATGTCCTTGTCTGTAGGTAGAAAACCTTGTTGAACAATGTCAGTACTTTTTCTGAAATGGGAGATGGGGATCACAAAGCGGTGGAGTTTTCTGCCTCACATCTCACTGCTCTTTTCCCTTTACATTGCAGTGTCTGCCTTCTACATTGTTTTCTTGCCTTTTTACAGACTTATGTATGCATCTGGCAGTTATCCACAATGACTCTAAGCACTTCCCCTATAAAGCTAACAATCTCAATCTCTTATGTCTTTGGGTTTTATTTTTGGTTGGAAGGTTGGGTTACTTTATTATCATATAAGAAATAAATCTTGTGGAAAGGGTAAAAGTACAAAATTCTAAGATTAAATAGCTTTTATTTCTCACAATCTATCTCACAGACCTGTGAGATCATGAGAAAATTTTGATTTTCTCATGATAAGTTCAGGGAAAGAAGTAAATGAAGAACTAAAAATGTAGTGTACGTGCAATATACACTATGCTTTTGGAAGTATAGATGCAAACAGAACACTCAAAATTTCCGTGTCTGAACAAATATTGTAATCATCTTGGGAAATTGATTACGTCTAGTAGGAATAAAGTTGTTTTACAACTGAAAATGGAAAATTATTCCAAAAATACTTTAGTAAAAGGAGTGAGACTTTATACAAATTTAGCCAAATATTGACAAATCCTTTATTAAGAAAAATGAGAGTGATGTATTTTCTTTCCAATAATTGGGTGGAAAAATGAAAGTGATCAATCTGAAAGACAAAAATGGAGAACTGTATGTTTGCCTCTGGATGAAATTTTCTGCTAAGACCACATACTTAATGAGTAAACTCAAGATAGCCTGCGAAAACGCTGAATAAGGGGTAAGTGGCAGTAATGTATTGAATTCTTTGGAACTCAGTGAAAATTCTAATGTTGAAATAAATGTGTGTTTGGGCACAAGTTTAAAACATAGGAGGCTTGTGGCCATAAGATCAACCTTAACTGCAAATATAGATATAGTTTAAATGACTAAAATGAAATTGTTATTGAAACATATGTAAAAGTCCATCATCTATACTTAATATCTCCAGCTCTTGCAATCCAAGAATGGGCTTAAAATAAACTTGTTAAAGATACCTAACGTTTTTCTGTCTGATAGTTCTAAGGGTGATTCCTAGGTAATGCGTATGACCCTTTGTTATGATTAAGCATTTGAAATATAAATATATATATATATTAAATTTAGACCACACCATTTTTAATAATGGTAGTATTTAAATAATGTGTTTTTCCTAAATCTGTGCTTTCTGGACAAACAGTTTGGCATCTTCAAAATCCATACTGAAAATAAAAACCATTTAGGTGAAGATCTTGATTTGTATCCATGGATTTAAGTTGAAGCTCTAAATCAATGTTTAAATGGTATGTATGACACAACTGGGAAACATCTGTAAAATCATAAATGAATTGCCAGGCTTATTGATACATGATGAGATCCAGCCTACTGACTTAGTTTCCACACAAGAATTTTCCATGCTGGGCCAGTTTCAGAAACCTAAGCGGACACAGGGGTTTCTTCTTGAAGACTCACTGAAATAGCTATGACTACTTAAGACCATTCAGGGTGAATAAAGGTTTCAGAGTCCAACTTGTGAGTAGGGAAAATGAAATCTTCAGATTTGAAAAGTAAGGCTTTTCAACTCCCTTTCCTCCCCTTCCTTTCCAAACAGCTGTTTTTACACTAGCATGCCAAAGAGACAGGTAGAGAAAAAAAAAGTCTGAACATTGTAAGAATGCATGATTCATATAAGCTGAGAACTAGTATTCAGATTTTATTCCTGCTCCCATGATTGGTGAGAGTGAGGAGAGTAAATAACAGTCATTAGAGTTAAGCATTTGATTGGTAGCTCTAATTCAGACATTGCTCAAATTTGAGTAATGAATCAGTCTAGCTCTGCTTGTCTACTACCTCTTGGTTGAGAGCAATTAGAACGTAAGATGACTCAGAAACCACACTGGTTTCAGGGAGTTCATATGGTGTAAATTCAAGGAGATATAACTTAATTCTTGCAGTCAGACAAAAAAGGTGTTTCTGTACTGGTTGTAACAAGATGAGAAGTATGTGATCATGTAGAATGGTTTGACTTGCTGTAGCCTTCATTTTTGCTGTCATAATTATACAATATTTTTTGTGAATAAAGGGCTGTGTATGATCACTGACAGACATTATTCTGCTGTTTTCCCTCTGGCAATCCTGAATCTATGAAAATAGACCATCTTGGCCCTGCCTTGTCCTCTGCCTTGCTCCCAGTTTGGAAGAGGGGAAGACTGAGCATGACTCAACAGCTGAGTAGCCATGCGGCCTTTGCACTGATCACCACAATACCAGAGACACAGGGAAGAGCAGAACCACCTACCAAAGAAATTTGTTCACCAGGGGTGCTAACTCACTGAATCATTTGTCAACTTTGGAAACAATGACCTCCACCATCTTAATTCCCTCACAGATTTAACTTCTCATTACTTGTGCTAACCAGTCTCTCCTTTTTGGACCACATTTCCTTGAATATCATTTCTTAAACCTGTTTTGGACTATTTTTTTTACTTTTATTTATTTATTTATTTATTTATTTATAAGCTCACAAAAACTCTATGCTGAGTTCCAAGTTCAAAATCTTTTACACTTTTGCACTGCACAGCTTTGATTTCCCCATGTATAAAGCTATGTTTTTTTTTTGTTTGTTTGTTTGTTTGTTTGTTTTAAGATTGCTGCCTAAACCATCTCTCATGTCTTAACAATACTGATGGAATAGACTGAAAAAGGAGGATTTTGAAGAAACACTGAAATTTTGATAAGCAAGATACTTCTCTCATCAGGAGAAAGGGAGCAAAAAGAATTCAAGGTGCTGTAGCTTTCTGCTCTAGAACAAGAAGAAATGCTAAAGTTGACATTTAGAAATATAAAGGAATGAGAAATGAAACATATCATTCTTGTTCCTGGTTTAACCACTGTCTTTTTTGTTTGTTTTATAACTTATCTAGAAGTCCAACCCTTTACGAATAAACATGGCCAAACTGTGCTCTGGTTCTCTACACAGTGAAGATTATTTTCTTGTTTACAATATTGATCTTTTTACCATATTAATCTTTAAGCAATTAAGGGCAAGCTATTAATATTTATTTTATTTTATTTTATTTGGTGGGGAGGAGATGGTGTAGGGTATAGTGGTTAGATAGCATGCCAAAGGTACTTACTCTTTCTTCTGATATCATTTCCTAATTGAATTTTGGTGTCAATGGTGTAGTATTATAGCGCTACGAAGCACAAAGTTTTCCAGGGATATCCATGGTAACTCACTGACCAAAAGCAAAAATGGTTATACTTTCTGTCTGGTTTGACAATGATTAGCATTTCCTATATGAAATTGGGTTTGTCTGCTGTATCCTGGAAAGCATTTGAACAGACAGTGAAAGACTAAGGTCAGAATCTTGCCCCTAGAAAATAGTCATATTCCAACTCTTTCCCCTCAAATCTTTTTCTTGTCTTTTGCATGTTGTAAACCTACAAGTGAAGAACAGGAAGAAGAAATGTCATTCTGACCTAGGAGAAACTCACTCACTGCTTATTGAAAGAAGATATATATGTGGTCAGTAATGACAATGCTTTTTTTTTTTTTTTTTTTTTTTGTGTGTGTGTGTGTGTCAAACCATTGAAATAGTGTGGGAATTAGGAAGTGAACTAATTCTGATTCATGCTTATATAACTTAGGGGTTTTCCTGATCACTTTTTGATCCAGTAAAAAACATGCTTTCTGGCAAATCTATGTGTGTCCTGTTTTTATGGCACTTTTGGTCTCATCCTGGATAAGGTAGAACAGTTTCTACTTGTTTCTCCATGACTGGAATGTAAAAATACTGAAAATCTGTGCCTTGCAATAACTGCATGGAATGCTTTATTGAATTGTCAGCAGAAACTGCAGAAATTAACAGAGCAATGAATGAAGTAGTTCAAAGTATTAACTATAGTATGCATTTTCAGTAAAATCACATTTTTTCTCACAGTTCTTCAGTGAAGCTTTCTGACTATGTTGGGAGATATCTTGGATATCTTATTTCAAGACTAAAGGCAAACTACATAAAAAATGTGAATGGAAACAATTTCTCTCTTCAAACTAATCTCAGACCCTCCATTATGAAAGTAATTATTATACACCCCAAAGTTCAAATGACTGAGTTTTTTCATTCAAATGAATCATGCTCAAATGACTAAAGAGCTTGGTCACTACAAGTCATATACTTCACAGGTAGCATGAATAATGACATTGAACAGACTTTTTGTCTAGCCTTCTTTTTCAGCCTTCTTGTCTTCTTAAAAATATTGTTAAACATTTATTTAAACTTACTTAGACTAATTGCCCCAAAACAGTAAAGAATGTCTGCTCCATAAAAAAGAGAATATACTAACATTTCTTCATATTCTTGCCTTTTCCTATTGTCATTTTCTAGCTTCCTAATAAAACAAAATAAAAAATAAAAAAACACTCTTGTTTTGAATTCTGTTGTAATCCTTAACAAAAGGACCTGAAATTTATATAATTGTACTCCCTGTGAATAATTATAATTCCATGGAAATAATTATGCCATTTTGATTTCAAAACTTACCATTTCTACTATAAGAAGAAAGCACTTCATGGTTTGGCATGATTTCCTATCATGTCCTGAAGAGTCTTTTATTTTTAATTCTGTGACTTATTTAGCTTTGATATCTTCTTTAATAACAAAACAATATAATCAAATATTTTTTTAAATTAGTTCCTTGCAGTTGAGCATAGGGATAGCTGGAAATTGTCTTTTTTTTTTTTTTTTTTTTTTTTAAAGTCAAAAGGATTTCTGGTAGTGTGCCTGGTGGGGAACAAAGAATGGACAACATCTTAGACTCTGGGCTGTTCACTGATGCAAGTTAGAGCTTTTCTGAAGGCTCAGCAACAGGAATTTTAGGAGCCTGGAAATCTCAGCTGCAGAGCCAGGAGTAGAAAACTCCTTGGGTATGGATTTGCCAGATCCTCAAGCCTCAGAGAAGGGAAACTAAAAGCTCTGTTGCACGTTGTTTTCTAGTTCCTTGGGGGAAAGCTAGTGAGAGTTACAGCAGAGATAATTCAGCAGAGCTAAGCTTGTCAGCTCAGAAGAGCCTAATTAAGACTACTGCCTGGAATCTGGAGACAGGCAAATTAATGTTAGGATTATAGTGTTGGAAGATTGCATGATAATTCAGACTAGAAGGGACCTCAGGAGGTCACTAATTCAAATTTCTTCTCAAAGCAGGGTCACCTCTGAGCTCTGACCAGCTTGCTGAGGTCTTTATCTTGCCAGGTCTTGAAAATCTAAGAACAGAGAGCACAAGCACCCTGGGTAACCTGTTCCAATGATGTCCTTGTGGGGAAAAAGTTTCTATCTGTACTCTGTAAGAATCTTCATTGTCAGACATATATTGTTGATGACCATTGGGATCAATCTACCATAGGAAATGGTGGATTCTTCATCTTTTGATAACTTCAGGACTAGACAGTTTTCCAGGAAAAATGGCTTTTTTCAAAAGTAAGTTGTTATTTTCTGCATATCCAACAGTTCCTTGTGGCATTAATTTAATAACTACATGAAGAGATATGCTATCACCTAGTTGGAGAAACTGAATGAGGTGTTTTTAACAATAAAATAATTCTTATTTCCTCAAAATGTCTTTTAAGTGAAATTCTTGAAAGTATCTTATGGCTATAGAGTTTATAATGAACTGAAAACTCAGTTTGAGAACCTGGTGCTTCTTCTAATCTGTCTTTTGAACTTCAATACTTCTGAGACATTCCCATTCCATTTAATAAACAGATAACTTTAAAAAAGAGCAGGGATATTCTAAAAATATGGCTGAGCAAAGCCATTAGAAGAAAATGGTAATAAAAAAAAAAAAAAAGAAAAAAAAAAGGAAAAGACTGCTGTATTTCATGTTATAGAAAAACATATGGTTTCCTGCCTGAAAACAAACAAAAAACACAACACAAACAAACAAAAAACAACAGTGTTGTTTCAAAAAATGTAGTGGCTGAGTGCCACTACATTTTAAAGTCAGTAAAGGGTACTTCACTGATACTTTGGCTGTTAAGCTAGTGTTGCATTCCAAGCAACTGAACAGCAGCCTCAGAGTAGGGGGTCACACAGAGGCACAGAGGCGTTTTTTGGGTTTTTCTCTTGCTTTTCTTTCTTGCTGCCATTTTAACATGCAATAGGCTATATGACTAGAAAAAAGGACTTATTGCTGGGATGCATCTTTGTCATAATGACATATTTTAGACAATTTTGTCTCCTTTGTTACCATCAGATAGAGGCAGCAAGTTCACGTAAACTCAACATGGATGTTTACCATATCTTTCCATACTGAACACCCAAACCAGGAATGTAATCATATACATGCATGATGGAGTAAACTCAGTTTCAAACTATTCAGAGGTGGGCAGTTGTATTGGGTTTATGTAGTAAGGTTTTGGTAGCAGGCTGGGCTGCAAGGGTGGCCTCCATGATCAGAGCCCAGAGGTTGCCCCATGTCAGATCACAGCCAGCTCCAGCCAGATCCGAAAGGGACCTCCTGCTGTCTGGAGATGAGTGATGCTGGTTGGGCCTCTGGGAGAGTGGATCAAAGAAAGAAAAACAAACAAACCTGCTGCACAACAGCAGCTGGGAGTGAGAAAATGCGAGAGAAGCAGCCTTGCCGCCTCCAAGGTCAGTGCAGAAGGAAGGCAAGAGGTGCTCCAGGCACGTAGCAGCAGTCCCCTGCAGTCTGTGGAGAGGCCCCTGGTGGAGCAGGCTGTCCCCCTGCAGCCCATGGGTCCCACATGGAGCAGATCTCCACGCTGCAGCCCCCCCATGGGTGGAGGAGCCCCCGGTGGAGCAGGTGGCTGTGGCCTGGAGGAGGCTGCGGCCCATGGAGAGCCCCCACAGGAGCAGGCCCTGGGCCGGAGCTGCAGCCCTTGGAGAGGAGCCCACGCAGGAGCAGGGGGCCTGGGGGGAGCTGCCGCCCACCTGTGGGAGACCCGTGCTGGAGCAGTTTGCTCTTGGGGGATGGACCCTGTGGTATGGAGGCATATGGGAGCTGTTCTTGAAGAGCTGCTGCCTGTGGGCAGCCCCCTCAGGCTCAGTTCAGAAAGGACGGCATCCCGTGGGAGGGACCCCACATGGAGCAGGGGCAGAGAGTGTCTGTGAAGGAGCAGCACAGATGAAGCCTTAGGGACTGACTGCAGCCCCCATTACCTATTCCTCTGCACTGCTTGGGGGGAGAAGGTAGAGGAGGGTGGATAGGGGGAAGGTGTTTTTAGTTTGCTTTTAATTTCTCACTGCTCTAGTCTGCTAGCAATAGGCAATAAATTACATTAATCTCCCTCTGCTGAGTCTGTTTGGCCCGTGATGATAACTGTTAAGTCACTTAAGCCCTTTCCATTGTATTTTCTCCCCTTTTCCTTTGAGGAGAGAGATTGAGAGAGTGCTTGTGGTATGGTTTAGTTGCCCAGCAGGGCAAAACCACCGCAGCAGTGAAAATCTGCAAACTTCGAATCATCCAAATTAAAAAATGGTTAATCTCTGTTTACCTACTTTTATCTGACTGACCATCTAACTCAGTAGCTTCAGACCAGTATTGATTATTTATCTAAAGCCACTCAGCTGTAAAGAAAACAGAAGATGAGTGGGTGTGTAAAGTACAAAACTTCCACCAAGTATCCAATTTCCACAAAATTTCCAAGCTGAAAGAATTATTTACCAGTTACTACTCAATGCAGAACTTCCCAGATGAAAGGACAGAATCTGAACAGGAGAAAATTTTATTTACCTCAACCTGTACAGCCCGGAGCAAAAGCAAGTAAAGGTGATGGTACATATGCTGTATCAATGCATAGTAAACCATCCTCATCTTTCACCACTACCAAAGATTATCAAATGGTGGTCACTGTCACAGTGCAGTTTGGTGAATGTGTTATGTGTGTGTGCCTTTTCAGGAGCAGTTCACTTGTTCTTAATAGTAATACAGAGAAAAGCAGGGCTGTAGGACAGTTACTTGGCTTTTTCGTACTTACTCCTAGCCTCATCTACTGTTTTGTACGCTATTGTTTCTTCTCGTTAACTGAGCTTGCTGGGGCAAGTTTGTCTCTTTCCTTTTGGTGTGACCACAGTGTGTAGTGTAATGGGGGTTTCTATAACTGATTTGGATTTTCAGAGACTAATTACTATGGAGAAAAATTTAGCCTTATGGGATTTTAAAAATAAAAAAGGTAAAAAATTATGTCACTGATGGGGATAAGTAAATTCCACAAATTTTAATTAATCTGGCATAAGCATTTAGAATCTAATTGTTGTCTGATTTTCCACTAGTGGTGGTAGCAGCCTGCTCCCTCTTTAGGGTGGCAGAGAGTTATACTCTCAGACTTTGTCTGAAGTTCAGATATTATACAAGATGAATTATTTATAATGCCTAATTATACAAGAAAAAGAGATTTGACTTGAGTAAAAATGTAGAAAAAAGTGATCTTGTGTAATGCCTGCACAATTATAAAAGGGCTTTGTCTAGGAAAAAAAAAAAAAAAAGGGAAAAAAAAGGAAAGCTTCAATCTGAATCCTATCCAAGTATTGTCTTTCTATAAAGAACTGAATGAGTGCTAGGGTGGAGATAAAAATACAGATAAAGAGAAAACAAATAATTGTTTGCAGTAGAATGGAAAGAGTGGGATCCATTTAGTATATGCTTGTGTGGGCTGCTGTAACTTGGCAGCTGCACTGGTTATGTTTCCACCACTGGGAATCTACATAGAAACTCTTCAGCCCTTCTCCCCATGGCCATATTTCTTGCTGTGCTGTCCCTGGGGTCCTCTGGGGTCCTCATGATACCTTCCTTCTTTTCTATCACATCAGGATATGTGCAATGCCTGCCTTGGAGTGTATCAACAGTGACCACACACATAAACACGTGATTGGTAGCAAAAGTGGACAAAAGTGGTATTTCTTATCAAGGACTGGGCTATAAGTAAGACTCAGCATGAAACAGCAAAATGACTGTTTTAACTAATTACTTAGTGGTAGTTAGGGACCTCTTCAAATTTGATCCCTGCTTTTTTTTTTTTTTTTTTTTTCTTTCTGGATTTTCTTTGTTCCTTTATGAAGATCAATACAATTATTATTATTATTATTACTAATACTACTACTATTACTATTACTACTATTATTATTAATTTTGGTTGAAAAATATTTTTTTCTCTCTTAAAACTCTAAAAAATAATCAAAAACTTCACAAATTTTAGCATTCTTTGAAAATGTTCAGTTTCCAATTGTAAGTTTTGGTTTTGTTGAAAATCTAAGAAGGTATGTTGCACCCAGGTTGCCCTTGTACTTACAAAGACTTCTGGTTTAATCTGAGAAATATACTAATATCAAGTATCTAGCTAAGCACAGCAAAATTTAATCTTTATTTTTAGTAGACACTGGAGATGATAATACTGAGTAATATCTATCCTGAGGGGAAAAAAAAATCACTCAAGTTTTGCTTTTTACAGATTATTATTATTATTTTTTAATGTGTTTTCCACACAGATGAGGCTACAGATACATTGGTGTGACCAGACAGAACCAGTAGTAGTTTTGGCTTTCCTATGCTCCAAGGCAGCCAGGCAGATTTGGAACTGAAACTGCAAAGAGTTGCAAGACTGAATTTAAGTCTCTAATCATGCACATGGAGACATCTAAGCAGGCTCTTGAAGAAATACAGAGTCAGATGTGTTTGCACGTGAACAATGTTACACCAAGCAAAAGAAGTGGAGACCCATCACAAATATATGAGGGTTGTGTGATGTATTCAACAGGAAGTCAGTGAGTGTTTAAAAATCTACTGACAATCAAATAAGCATTTCTTTCCATGAGCATTAAGAGTTCCCGTAATTTGTTTCAAAGAACCTGTTTTAGTACTGTAGTTCACTTTTTCAGGGGGAAAAAAAAATAAAAAAAAAAGAGTTTGCCACCTAATGTTGATCTGTTAGAAGATTTGGAAAATTTTAAATAATACTTTGTCTTTGGTAGTCATTCAGATGGTGATTGGATTTTGAATAACAGATTTGAATCTTTGAAGATTAAATAGAGAAAGTAGTGAAGCTGTATTTTAAACAAGGTTGTAGGATTTTAGTGTTCTCTGTTATGACTTGAGCATCTAAGAATGATAGGTGTTTAGTGGGATAATGGCATGTATTTTTATGATCCTGATAAAAATTTTCTGAGTAATGAATTGACTAATTTATTTTATTTATTTATTTTTTTAAATGTAAACAGCTTTGGGTGAATCTGTGTTGTTGAGGACTACTTCTAAACTATTTTGAAATATAAAAATACAAATTCAAATAATAATAGAGTATGAAGAAAAGTGAAGCATTTATGTTAGACCTCCTTTTAGCCCAGGAAGTGTTAGGAGAGTTAGAACTTGATATTTTGTTGCTTCTATAAAAGACGAAGGGAAGGACAAGAAAAGGCCTTGTATTAACTTTATGTGAAGATTTATTATTATTGGCCAGGATTATCTGAAAAGAACTTTGCTGTTATCCTGTCAAGCCAAAATTTATCCTATGGAAGCCCTTTCTAGCTTTGATGTTATTTATGCATGGTATTATGTATAACTATGAAGTCCAATATTCCTTACAGTCATGATAAAACTTCTGTAGAATTGAAAAGGATACCAAAACACCATGTCTCCAGCTTTGCAATGAATATTGATGTAATAGCATATATCTTAAAGTGTTGTATAGAAATTCTGCAAACATTATGGCCTTTTGAAGGCTTTCTGTGATATAGCTTTGGGTGATTTGCCATTTTCATATAAAGATAGAAAATAAAGATAGACTGCTCTCCCAAATTCTGTAAGAACATTAAATAGCTAATTCTGGGGAGCCAAATGTCCTATTGAAGCTTAGCTTTACCTGGGACTACCTAGTTTTTATTTGCTTTGAAGTTTCCAGATTTTATTCCAAGTGCTGTGAATTAAAGTCCGTTCTCCTAAGAAAACATTGCTGAGAAATGGGGATACTTTAACTATGTTATCTACTTTCAGCCAATGTGGGATCATTTTAACATTTTACAAGGATTCAGTATTGTATTAAGAAACATGCAATTAAGAAATATGCAATATTCACCAAGACCTTTTTAAAATGGTTAAGCCTTTCTGGAAATTCAGGATGAAGTCATTATAGTTCACCATAGTGAATAACATTTCTTTATGAATGGAATACTTAGGGGTTCTTATTCAAGAAGTTACTGCTTGTACTGGGTCTGTTCACAGCTATGGATGGAACTCATCCTTGACAAGAGGTAAGTTTAGTGCTTAGGAGGTCCAAAGCTCTGGTGTGATAGTCACAATGCTGATAAATAGCACAAAGACCGCTCGTATTTCAAAGAACTTTTTCACAGACACGAAGTAACCACCTTAAGACTCATGAAGCCAGTTTCCTTACACTTCATCTACGGTCTGGACAAGCCCAATTTAGAGACTCAAAAGGAACAGCCATTAGACATTTTGATTTGACCTCTGTTGAAGTTTAACTCCCTGGGTTTGCTCTGGAAGGACTTTCCTTTGGAGCTGAAATTGACCTCAAAGAACTTTGTATGTATCCAATCCAGTGAAGAAAATAATCCGTTTGGAGGAAGGTGGGAGATAGGAATTGTTCCAGATGGAAGCTGTCATCCTATGTTCCAGGTGTACTGCAGTGTGGGAAACCCCTACAGCTTTCCACTCCTGTATCATGTTGCCATTAAAGCACAAAATGACCTTTTCTTCAAAAGTGTGGCAGAATAAGGTCCTTACCATCTCAGGGAGTGTGTCTACATGGGAGGAGTGGAAACTTACATATTTAAGCTTTAAATTTGTAGAGTATTGAGCTCATTACAAGTTTGAAAGAGAAGACTATGAGTTTGTAACTCATTAATGACAAAAATATTTTGAAAAGACATTGAATAACTTGAAATTTCTGTATTGGGTTGCAAGTCTTCCTACATTCCAGGGGTAGCTGGGTTCCAGAAGTTACTGGAAGTTAGGACATCCTGCATGGGACTCATGTTATTCAATGTACATATCCATGATAAAGATAACTGTAAGTGAGCTAATTATCCTTTTATAGTCATTAAAACATGATTAAGTACTTCTAAGGTGCAGTTCATCTAATTATTCACATCTAATCATGCTAATCACAGTTCATGAATCATAGTGTAGTTGAATACAGGAGAGCTGAGCATTCCAGAACTGCCTAGTCCACTTGCTCATTATTCTGATGTTCTTCAGTAATGTGATTCTTGGGCATGTAAGCATCTACAGGCTGTACTTTTGAGACTGGAAGTCCTGCCAAATGCAGACCCAGAGGTCTACAGCAAGCTAACCTACTGCCCCAATAATATCATGATCTGAACATAAAAAGCAGGCTGGGAGAAAGAAAGACATTCACCCAGTTAGCTGGCTGGAAACTGAAACAAAGATACATCAAAGAATGTCCCCATATCGGCGTGACCTGAGCCACCAAGGTTTACTTCCATCCTTACATGCCTATTTCAGGTGATAGTTTCTTTCTCCTTACCCACAGACCTCCATGAGGGCCAACAATTTAAGATCTCTGAAGGAAAATGGGGCAAAAGTAGACTTTTCATTAAAAAAAAAAAAAAAAAAAAAAGTTAGTTTTCTCATGTTTTATCCATGCAGCTTGTTCCAAGGTCTTACTCTGTTTTCATAATTGCATGAAGTTTCTACTATTACATGAACAAAGTTAGTGTTTTTACTATATTGTAGGTTACAGTTATATGGAATAAACTTAAGCAGATTAAATGAGTAAAAGAAGAATCTGTAGTGCCAGACCACCTTTCATGAACTTCTGTGTATTTGTGCAGCTAATATCTTCATTGAATTTTTATGAGGAATGTTTGCATATTTATCCAGCTCAATTGTTTTGTGCTAGTCATGGACCCATTTTCTCTGTACATTTCTAGAGCTCTGTTGAGCCCTATATATAATTTTGAGCTTGGAAAACATGAAGACAAGAAAACTCCATGGAAAATAACAATGCACAGAGGATAGCGTGTGACAAATTGTGTTACATTAGTACTTGAGCCATTACTATCTCACAAAACTGCTTCTGTGAATAGCTGCATTTTTCATTCTTCATTCATTGCACAGAGAAAGAATGACTGAAAATGCTACTAACAGGGCTGGATTCCTTCCAGCCGGAAGGCCATTGTTTGTAAATCCTCACCAGGCACAATGCAGGATGGCACTCAACCCAAGCAAGGCACTTGTAGGATTTATGCAAGGACATGGAATTTTCCACTGACCAAGACAGGTTCAAAATCCTGCAGAGGGATACATTGGTAGGGGACCATAAAAATAACATCATGATGTGTTGAGTAACATTCAACTAAAGGTTAATGTAATTACTAGGAAAAACCCTCTGCTAACTGCAGGCTGTCCTGTCTTTTAAAGCTGTTATAATCAAATTGCTTTCAGAAATGTAACTGAAGCTCACTAATGTAGTCTGGTATTTGTGTGTATGTGACAATTTGAATGACTTCTGAAAAATATCTAAAATAATGATTTTACTGCCTCAAGGATGGGGTACAAGAGCCTGGCAGGGTCTAGATTGCTTCTGTTACTGAAAATGAAGGGGCAGGAGCAAAACAAGGGCTGAGACTGGGAGCAAAATGGAGAGAGAAAAACTGCCACTGCATCTTCTGACTGGAGAAGGAGGTTGACCTAACCTCTACCCGTGACCCAAGGTACCCCCATGCCTCTCAGCTTTCCAGAATTTAGTCTTAGATAGAATAGGCAGTAGAAACTGCCTTCAACAGCCTGCTATCCCCAGTATCTCCTAGTTCAACTCTTTAGGTACTTTCTAAACACAATAGAGGGTCTAGTTCATACAAAGGCATTTGTTTTGCAGTATAAATTAATACTCAAATACACAGGCTAAGCAGAAGAAAATGCAATGCAAGCAAATGATGTGGCTTACTTCTGAGCAGTTCTCCAGCAGCCCCCAAAAAATGTAAAAATGTTTTTTTTTTTTTTTTGCATTACAAAAGGAAGTGTATACCCAAAAACTTGTGTACATGTCTATTAGTTCTGCCTTGATCCTCCAGATGTGAATAAAAGGGAAACAGAAATAACCACTTCCAAGACTAATAATAACAATATTAACAACAACAATAGAATATTTCAGATTCTGTAATTATGAAGAAAGCCAGAAGGCACTTTCTGAATACTAGGTAGATTTCTTTTGTCCAAGACAAACAGGAGCCCCACTGAAAACCTCTTATGCAAAGAGAGGGCTTGGTTAAGTTCAGTGATAGCTGAAATAATGAAAATTACCACCTAAAAGCAACATTATTCAAAAGTTCAGACAGATGGTGGGATATGTTGGCATTGGGGTTCCTGTGAGAGCTTATAATTAAAATAAGAGTTGAGGAGTAACCACCCTGTAAATCAGCATCAAGCAGAGGGTCCAAATGTGTGTATTCATAGCTATGGCCCTACGAGCACTTGGGAGATATTTAGGCCTGGCAGTTATGGTAAAAACAGGCTGGAAACTGTGGCATGAGCTTTCCAAATTTATCCATAGTTTGCAAATCATAACTTATGTCCAAGGAAATATGTTTCCATTGTCATCTTCTCTTCCTGATATAAACTACCTGTAAAGAATCTCATATATACCAGCAAGTCAAGCAACTTGCTTCTCTCCAAGCATCCACTTCTGTTTCATCCTTGAGTCACTATGCAACCAGCATTTGGGCTTGAGTGAGCACATTTTCTCTTCCCAATATTTCATAGTTTCTAGTTTATTTATTGAGAATTTTGCATTCCCTGTGCTTAATATGTAATTTAGAGCTGTTCTGAGCTGGAAAACAGCTGTTAGAATCTACACCCTGAGCTGACATAATTTCAGCAATGGGTGCAATGACAAGGAGCTGTTGGGAGCCATTTTGATGCCTTTCCCTTGTCTTCAGTGGAGTGTTCCCAATTGCTCTGCCCCTGCGGACCAGGATGCAGCTGTAGCAGCAGCAGTAGCTTTAAGAGCAGCAGCCTGAGAAACCTGCTATGCCTGTCCGCGTAGCTGCCACTGCTCCCAAAGGCATGTGGGACAGCTGCCCCTCTGGACCTGGTGTGCCATGGTCCTGACCAGGGGGACAGAGAAGATATCTTCCTGGAGACACTGCGAAAGACTTTTTACCCAGCTTAAATAACTCTCCAGTGGGTTTTGTTGAAAGTGGTCGCTGGAGTATGGTGGAAAGGAAATGAAATGTTAAATAACAGCTTTACCCTTGCAGCTTCCCCACAGTTTCATAGCTCCCTGGGCTGTTATATTGGAAATAAATGTTTGTACATGCAGGATGCTATCTAAAGGATGAATGTTTATTCTGAGTCAACGCTGTGTTGGATGCTCAAATTCCGTGAAGATCTTGATGCTTATATTATTGATGAGGCCCCTACAAAATGGATGCATGGGATACATCCTGCATCAAAAACAGTGTGGCCAGCAGGTGGAGGGAGGTGGTTCTCCCCTTCTGCTCTCATGAGACCCCACCTAGGGTACTGCATTCAGTTCTGGGGCTCCCAGAGCCAAAAGGACATGGACCCATTGGAGTGAATGGAGGGGAGGGCCATGAGGATGACCAGAGGGCTGGAACACCTCCCCTGTGAAGACAGGCTGAGGGAGTTGGGGTTGTTCAGCCTGCAGAAGAGAAGGCTCCAGGGAGACCTTGCAGCACCCTTCCAGTGCCTTAAGGGGAGTTATGGGAAAGCTGGGGAGGGACTATTTGTAGGGAGTGTAGTGATGGGACAAGCAGTAATGGCTTTAAACTAAAAGAGGGAAGATTTAGATTAGATATTAGGAAGAAATTCTTTACTGTGAGGGTGGCACTGGAACAGGCTGCCCAGAGAAGCTGTGGATGCCCCATCCCTGGAGGTGTTCAAGGCCAGGCTGGATGGGGCTTTGGGCAACGTGTTCTGATGGAAGGTGTCCCTGCCCATGGCCATGAGTTGGAAGTGGGTGGACTTTAAGGTCCCTTCCAACCCAAGCCATTCTATGATACTATGATTATATGAAAGAGACTGACACCATTCCTCTGGGTACTTCCTTACCTCTCTGTACCATGTCACAGTGCCTTTTCAACAGCCTTGGGATAATTTTATTTGAATTGCCTCCCTTGTTTCCAGATGAAGCCCACCATGGAGCTGTCTGACATTTTATCCTGCCCTACCCTGGGGTACATGGCTGTGCTGTAGGCAGGAGAAGGAAAGCTGTGTAAAACATTTGCTGTAGAGACCTCTGTGATTCCAACAAGATCTGTATTGTCCAACCTTGGGAAGTCACAAATTAATTTGAAACACGAAAGCTGAAATATTCTTTGTTTGCTGTTAGTATGCACCACATTAAGCCACTGTTTATTTGCATACAGATAGCCTGCTTTTTTTACTATACGCCTAAACAGAGATTTATGTGATAATGTCTGATGTTTATCACACTATTAGTTTGCCATCTAGTGGCACACCGAAGAACTAATTTTATATCATATTTCATCATCTCAGTGTAAAGATCTGTCAAAACAAAACCAAACCAAAACCAAAACGAATTGTATTTATTTATTTATTTATTTATTTATTTATTTATTTATTTATTTATTTTATTGCTACTCAATTTTAGTAATCTGTTAGCAGAAGAAAGTCCAATACCTTCTGCTCAATGGTCATTAATTAACATTTTATTCTTAGAGTTTGCTCTTGGTTCTTTAAGAGCAGATGCTGAATCGAGGTGTGGACAACTTTCAGACTCCACAGGAGAACTGCTGTACAAACCCAACTGCTGATCTCCATCTTAGGCCTTATTGTTACCCTAGTTACCCTGAGTTAACCTTGTTTTCCTAGTTACCCTAGTTTTCTCTAAGGCTCTGAGAACAAACCTGCCTATTTTTATACAAGTATCGAGGAATCTCAAAAAGTAGAATCTGAGTGGTACATCAGAAAGTGTTGTATGACAATGGGTCTTCAAGGAGAAGGCACGTCAAGGCAGGATGAATGAGACCTGAGCAGTTATTTGACCTGACAGATTTGTTCATTCTATTCCACAAAATTTTCTGGTTCTGATGGTTTCATAAACCTGTCTGGATGGCACAGATCCAGTGCATCAAAACTGCTGCTAGTGGCAAGTGTATCTTAACATCTGAATGCCCACAGGGGGGAGTAAAACTTGATTTATTATGCACATAGAGAACCAGTGCATGTCTTCCCATTTTGCAGCTACTTTTTACATACTTATAAACTGTTACAGTGCATCTTAATCCTTTCTTCTCTACATTAGATACAGTTCTAACAGGTTATTTTCATTAAATCCTCAATAATTTTTTTTTCCTGTCTTACAGATTTTCCCATTTTTTCCACCAGTTTCTTGAAATTAAAAATTTATTTATTTATTTATTCTAATTAACTGGTCATTAACAAAGCATAGGTTCAAAAAAACCGTAGCATCACTACTTCGCCAAATGAAAATGAATATCCCATCATGGAAAAACAAACAAACAAACAAACAAAAGCAAACAAACAAAGAACAAAACAAAACAAAAAACACCCTCTTCTATGTCTGTTTTGTTAAGACAGCTATAAACATGTCTTTTTCAAGGATGAATACTCATTAGGAAAGTTAAAAATCTCTTGTGATCATCTGACAGTCTCTTGTATGTTCCATGTGTAGATATTTATTCACAGACACCCCATATATAGTTTACCAGATTTTCGTCTTGTATGTGCAAGTAACTTGCTGCTGCACAGACCTTAAGGTCCATTTGCATTTCTTAGTTTAATTTCACTGTCAACCTCTTCAAGTATATTCTGTTCATTAGATAATTTTTATTAAAACAAAATTCTTCCAAGATCATTGCTCTGGGATAACCTGTATATGCACAAATGTACAATTTCTACCATAAGGGCAAGTAAAAGTTTATAAACTTCTTTGGTGTTTCAAGTATCCCATTGACTGTAGGACTGGAACCTCATCCCAGCCAAATGCTTCCCTGATCAGTCTGAAAAAGGTTAAAACATGCAGGGAGTCAAGCTGGGTTTGGGCATAACCAGCAATCCATCACCTGCAGTTATAGGAAATTAAAAATATTTAAAAGGCATTTCAGGGCTTGGGTGATACTTCTGTAGTGCCTAGTTTTTGTCTCACTCAAGCATAAGAGAAATATAAGAATATTTTCACCTCCTGTAATAAGCCACACACCCTTTCCTCCTTTCAATATAAGGGGTACATGGACTATTGCTACAGATGGTAATCGCTGGTACTACTTATAGGTTGCTGGGAAGAGACGAACTACTGTTACATGGACCACAGAGTCCCAGTTTATCACTGCCAGCCAAGTCTGAAGCCTTTGTCATCAGTTTTAATTTTATTTTATTAAATAAAGTCACAGGAGTTTCAATACCTGGCAGTATGCTCAGCTGAACAGGCCACTGAGAGCCTCAGGCAGTTTTGATCAGCCAGTCATTTCAGATATAAATACAGACGGAACAAATGACATTAAAGAAGAAAGGAACCTTGCTTGGGAAAATTTTTCTTTGTGAAAAGTCTCAGATGTGAAACTCCACAGGGAAGGGAAAACTGGTGAGAGAGACTTTGTTGTTGTTGTTATCTCTGTACCCCAAAATGGCAAATAACCATTTTCAGCAGCTGCAGAACTAACTTTTCTCACCCTGACTGCAGGAAGGGCTGGAAGAGAAGATTGGCTTTGTAAACAGCAGAACTGAGGCTATGGATGGAAAGCGATGCTGGGTCTGTTGTTATGAAATTATTTCTATCATGTTAAGGAGTTGCAAGGGAGCAAGACGGGAAAGAGAGAAGCTAGAAGAGCCATTTTAGGAAAGTACTGTAAAGTGAAGGGGAAAATTTCAATTTTGTGACAAACTCAGTTTATATGGGCTCATTTATTCTGCAGGTTTTATACAAAGGAATTTTCCTCAGTAGTTTTAGTTAGCTTTTAAAAGGGGAAATTAAAGGCTAGTGAGACAGGCTGAAAGAGAAAATGGCAGCATCAACGTCAGAAAGACTGAGGAGTCTGAGCCACCCAGGAGGACAAGAAATTTTCAGTAATATTGCAGACAATTCAAGCTTGTTTGGTGGCAATGCAGGCAAAGGAGACACAGCTTTGACTTACGTGTTATAGGATATATAGCATCAGAGCTGAGAGCAATGGTTTGTAGATCTCGTTTTAACAGAAGACTGGTTGGGGTATGCTCTTCCTTTTTCCTTTTCAGTCCAAATCATTTCTTGAGTACTAAGATGGTGTTGCAGGGAAACAAACAAAGAAACAAAACAGAAGTACACTGCACAAAATTATAGGTAGAGAACCAACCAACCAACCAACCAAAACAAAAAACAATCAAAGGAGAAAAACAGATTCAACACTGGCACAATTTCTTCCTGGAAGGAACATGGTGATAGATGGAAGGTAAAAATTTTGCTTGCCACACTGATGTAGCACCATCGGAAATACCCTAATTTACAAGGGACAGTGCTAATGACTTTAAACAGTGTTAAAATCTATGGTAGGTCCCTTAGGTAAGATCCCAGCAGAGCACAGCTGGAAGAGCTGGTGATGGCAAGAAGTGGTAGAAAATGCAGTTCTTATATGGCATAAATGTCTCTCCCCCCAAAAAGGGAATTAATTATTTGGCCTGCTTGTACAGTAAGTTTTTAAAAATATATATACAGCGATATTTGAGGAAGTCATCAAGCTTTTCATGAAAAAGAGAAAGGGTTGATGGGGCTTTCCTTGTCATTTCTTTTGGAGAGGTGTAGGCTACTCAACCTTGGAGTGTGGATATACAAATCTGTCCTTCTGGCTCTTCTCTGAAAGCTCCGTTTTGCAGGGTATTTACCTTAGTACCTGGCTTTAGGCATATGAGTAGACTGACTGATAAAATGGGACTGGTCAAATTAAAAAAAAAGTATGTAAAGACCCTCTTCATGGAATTTCTTCATTCTGTTATCTTGGATTTGTTGTAATTTCTTGCTAGTGGAAAGGAAGACTTAGAGGTTTTCTTAAACATTCAAATAATTGTGTTTAATGTTTTGCATTGAACTGCTAACAACTGTCTGTTACACTGCTTTTAAAATGCTTCAGAGATTTACAGAGCGAAATGCACTTATAAAGGATGGAAATTGAAAGGTAATAAGTGAAAACCTGTCCTTTGTCGATTTTATTTGAGTTGTTCTCCACCTGATTGAAAATAGCAGTATGGAAATGAGAATAAAATGAAAATGTTTTCTTTGGAGTCATATAATTTATTTTTGTACATTTTTAGATTATTGTACATAATGTATTATTGTATTTTAGAAATATTCCCAGCATATGACTAAGCTGACCAATCAATACAGTCACTTCCAAAATAGACGTATGAACAGAGCTACCAAGTATATTCATTATTTTCAAACACAAATATTTTTAAACTGGTGTCAATGATGACAACATATTAAATATCTAATGATTCTATTTAGCTAAAAAGTACTTGTAAAACAGAAAAACTTTTCCATGCATAATTAACACACATATATATTACCTTTTATTTGGTATGTTGTTTAGTTACTGGTAAGATGCTTCTTTTACCATTGCTTATTTGATTTTTTTTCCTCCATTTTGGCACTATCATTCTTCATTTTATTCTGAAAAATTCTCTGTGATGTATAGTGATTGTTGGATCACACAAACTTCACAATTCAGTGTATTTGATTAATGAATGAGCCTTTATCTAGCGTTGGGTAATGAAGATATCTTATCTTGGTGCCCATACCACAGAAACTACGGAATACAGAAGAACAAGGCATTTAGTTTACACTTCCAAAGTATTTTGCCTATATCTGTATTCAGAGCACAGTTGATCAAGCTCAGTGTTCTGAGAAGTTATTGAGATAACAGCCATGGTTTGGTGAAGGGCAAATACTAAAACGAAACTTTTATACCCATTGTGTGGCAGGGAACAGATTCACAAACACAGCCAGGAAGGGAGTTGACGTTATGGCACTGTCTGTTGGCTGATTTGGCAGCTAGGTGAAGAACCTGCATGGGCTGGGTTGCCCTGCCTTACCCAGAGGAAGGAAACCAGGTTTCCACTAGCTACAAAAGCAACGAAACCTCCACCTTGTGCAGTTCATTTTATTTTATTTTATTTTATTTTATTTTATTTTATTTTATTTTATTTTATTTTATTTTATTTTATTTTATTTTATTTTATTTTATTTTATTTTATTTTATTTTATTTCCCCCCCCCCCAGAGGCAAAAATTTAAATGGAGAATATGGTAGAAACCTTTGAAGTTTGTATAGTATAAACCCTTCAAGACTGGAAATATATTCAATGTGAAACTAGCAGATACTGTATCTACAAAGACCAAAAGGCTATAAGAGAGAAGAACTATCTTTATAATATAATATAACTTAGTTATTCATTAACTCTGCTACTCCCCAGATAAAAATGGCTGGGGAGCTATCAGATTCAGTAAGTATGTTCTGAACTATGTCTGTCATTGTCTTACATTCTTTCTCATCTTGCATTACTCAGTGAGCTGCCCGAATACAATTCAAATGCTGTAAGTTTTGACAGAGCACATCTCCTACCAACTGTTTATGTCACAACACCAAAACTCTGGAATTACTGAAGAAATATTGAATACATCTTGACCTCTCTTACAGAGCAGGATAAAAGAAAGCAAAGAAATTGCATGGACTGCTACTTCCTTAAGCTGTGTCTTTTATCTTGTAGTGGTTCAGTGCTAAGCAGCTAAGTACTGTTATTGGGAGAGAGAAAAAAAAAAAAAAAAGAAAAAGCTGTAATTACACTAGATGGTCAGAATCACCAGAGTCACCAGGTTGAGGAGAGAAATGTTCTTTTCCATTAGGAAAAGAACAGAAATTATATCAGTTTGATTATTTGACAGTAGTATTGGGAATGCTTGACTAATTTTGTCAGATTTCCCCACTGTATTCAGCTGTCTTAAGTAGTTTGTAAATCTGAGATACTGTTCTTAAGAAGACAAGTAGAAAAGCAACTTGAGATACCTGATCACAGTGCATTGATGAGACACTTTTACCCTGGAGCAGCAAACACTTAGGAGGACTCACCCATTTTAAATTGGTGGCCTTGGGTCAAAGGGGCTTTTTCATTGATTTAAAGAAAAACAAATCTGTGCCCTATTCTGCTAACCTTGGTTTCTTTGAAAACTCATTATAAAATCTTTAGGGAGTTCAAATACTTCTACAGAACCCTGCACTGAAGCTCAGTTTGAAATTGCAACTGCTGAGTCACAGAAGTCAGAGGGATCACTAACCTATTACATTGTTTATTTCTCAGCCTCTTGGTGAATTAGTCCCAAGGGATACCATCTCCACTTCTTCCACTAAGTGATTATTTTCTAATCATCAAAGAGTTCATTATCATGAAGTTTTTCTTGATATTCTGCCAAATTATTATTTTTGAGCTCTTTTCTTTTTTTAAATCTTTTTTACTCCCTCCTTTTTTCCCTCTCTTAATGTAAGTATATCACACTGAATGCCCTAAAATTACCCCATAATGTTGGTAGGAAAACTCTGAGTCAGAGAATAGCATTTTTGAAAAGGAAAAAGTTGTCTTATTAATTACAAAGGAGGAAACTGGTGATTAAGTTTTGCTAAAGCTTGAGCACCTGTGAGAAAGCAACAGAACTATTTATGTGGTTCAGCTGCTTTATATATATATATATTTATTTATTTTTATTAACATATTGTCTTTAAAAGCATCTGATTACTGTCACAAAAAATACCGCCTGCTTTGTTGTACTTACACTTTAATTTGGGAGTTGCACAGCTTAGTATTTTTCCCAAATATTAGTTGCAATACAACATCGTCTCCATCTGTTCTGAAAAAAGCAACATGGATTCTAATACCCTCCCATCTGTACGTATATTTTTAGTCATGTATTCAGATTTGTAATCTCTATGGTCCAATCTGACAAAAATCTCTCTGCTCCACTCCCGGTACAAAGCATAAATCTTGTTGTTTGTCTGTTTTTTTTTTTTTTTTTTTTTTTTTTTTTCTTGTGTATGTGCATGTCCCAATATTTTAAATTCTTTTCATACCTTGGTGGAAATTATTTAAAATTCATGTGTCTGCCATTAGACACTTTATATTTCTCTTAAACTTTCAAAAGTTTGTGTTCTTGACTGGTGAGTCATATAGTTCCTAGATAGCTGTTAGGAAAACACCGCAAGATGGAGAAATGAGAGGAAAGAAAACTCTGAGCTGAAATGCCACTAGGCAAGTGTATCAGTAAGCACTTTTTAAACGTAGTCCAAGCTATTTTCTTTTCACCTTTCCATACCTCTGACTTATTTATAAGGGTTTGAAGGACAAACCTAAGGATTAGAGTGATTGACAGATGACCAAAGGTGGAAAACAATCCCAAGTGAGGCTTTTAGTTGTGTTTTTGGTTCAGAATAAGGAAATAGTAAACCTTCTAGGTATCTGCATATGGTATGAAAGGAAATAAAGATTTCTACTGAATAAAGAAAATGCAACCAAAGGAGAAAAGCAGTCTGTGTTCAGTACTCATACCCTTTGCATTGCCCCATGTTAATTTTGGTGAGACTCTTTCTACAACGTGAAAAACTGCCTATTTAATTAACAATGGGAAGCAGATATTCCATCAACTGAGATATTAGTGCAGCTCTTGAGAACCCCAGGGTCAGATCCCTGGGCTACTTTAAGGAAGCTGGAAACTTCCTGTATCCCAAATTCACATTCCCCGGGGACCTGAGCTTTAAGACAGCCTTCCACAACTTTGTGAAAGGTACTTTTGTGGTTTTCAAAGAGCTACCCAGTCTCTGTGCTTCAGTTTCCCGCCTCCTTATTTTAGAGAACTGATGAGATGATATCCTCAGGATTACCTTGCCCTGGTGTGAGGTCCTTAGTCTCTGATGGTGTAGGGTCATCATTCCCTATAAAACATCCCAGTGCAGCCATCCATCAGAATTCTGGCCCAGGAACCAGCTCATGCCATGCGCTTTATAGGAAGGAGCATGACACTGGGTAATAAAGAGTTACACAAAAAACTTCCCATTAAGGTAGTTGTTCTTTTCACATAAATTCACAGTTGCCTTATGCCCTGAAACACAAGTTTTATATCGCTTTATTTACATAATTTCACAAGTATGATGGAAAGCTCTCGTAACCAGTCATTAGCTAATCCTTTCCCCACCCCAATCTGCTGAGGCAGCTATGGGTCTTTGACAGACATCTAACACTAAACAATGCATAAATAAATAAAAATATTTCTCTTTCTCCATTATAAATTGTAGCATTTTACTGGAGTTTCTTACATCTTTATATTATAAAAATACCAAGCATGAAAATCTAGTTATATATTTTTTTAATCTCTTCTTGATTTTTAGTGTCTCTGTTAAATTATTTCTAATAAAATGGTCTTTCTCCTGAGATCTTCTTCATATTTGCTACCTCTTATGCTGCTTCTCCACACTTCATACTGGGGTGAGGTTTACAGACTTACATCCTGTATTGCAGATATACACGTCCAGTGATAGAAGCAGTGTAGAGGCATGTAAATATATTTTTAGGTTATTTTCCATTTAACTACCTTACCATTCTCGTGTTTCACTAGCCACTGCACTTTGGGTGGAGTTTTCCAGCTGGATATTGCAGATGTGCTGGAGCTCAGAAACTCAGAAAACCATGTGTCTGAAGAAATTGTATAGTAAACTTAGCAGAACACAAATGTTTAACTTCCAGAAACACAGGGATCTTTAAAAACACCAGACCATTGACCAGATACCTTCTCCCTGAGAATGGATACTACCAAATATTTTGGCAGAGACTCTTGGAGAAGAAAAGCAGAAAATTAAAAAGAGAATTTCAAATGACTTCTCTGGGCTTTGAACCAAAACATACAGAGTGCATATTATTCAGAAATATGCCAGTTATTTTAAAAAAGATACCAATTATCTAGAAATCATTTCTACTACTCATCAAGTTTTTCCTTTTCTTCCATTCAGCACTTTAATTATTTTAGGTTTAAATGCCACAATCAGCTTTGAGAAATGTAAAATTAAACCCTAGCATTTGTAAGTTTCCACTTAGAATAATTACCACAACTTTTTATTTATTTATTTATTTATTTTAAGGAAACTAGAGACTTAGGAAAAAAAAAGAAATAATACAGAAAAAAAAAAAAAGCAGATGCAATAATTTTACTTGTAGCATGCTCCAGATGAAGTATTTGAAGTATTGTGACAATAACAATACATTGCTACAGGTACTGACTAAGCACATTGTGACTTAGAGGATGGCTTAAAAGGAAATGTCACAGACAGGTTAAAATGTCAATTAGTGCAACATTTCCTAATATCCCACAGATGCGTTTCTTCCCTTGTGAATTTTAGAGAAACAGATAACATTGCACATTTAATCTACTCTCCACTAATTTGATCCTTTGGGGCTCTTCATAGTATGTTTTGTTCCAACTTATCAGAGTGCAAGTGAGAGAGGACTTACAGATGAACTGCTAATTCACTATGACAGCATGTGGGAAGAAAAGTTCATTCAGATAGCAGATCAAATATAAGGTAAACAAAGCCATATCTTCTGCTTGGTTCAGGTTTTGCTCATGAAAGTAGTGGATCAGAGCATGGTGGGAGGTGGAGAACAGCTGCCACCATCAGTGCTGAAGGCACCAAATATCACAGCCCTGTGGCTTCTGTTCAACATTTCAGGTGTCTTCAGTGCTCTAGCTACAGCCCTTTTCCTAAGCTGTATCTTGTTCAAGAAAGTAGGCTGTGACACTTGGAGACTACTTTCCTGTGTGCCTACGGGAAATAGGATGAGTTGGTTTAACTGTGATCTGATGAAATACTAAGAAAAGATTTTTATTTTTTTTATTTTATTTTTTATTTTATTTATTTTTTTTAACCTGTAACCTATTATAGCAGTGAGCCTGTCTATACAGGAAATTATTCAGAAAAGGCTATTGTGGTGGTACAAATTCACACTCAATAGAAATGGGTTTTAACTTTCAAGCGTGCTTTATTACCTACATAGGGGAAATAATTGGTGTGAAATCAGCAAGAAATAAAAAACAACAACAACAACAACAAAGGAAACTAGGCTTTGAACAGGAGATGCACTGAAAAAAAAAGCAGTTATTCAGTTTATTCTCCCATTTGAATAATAATGTTTTATTCAGGTGGGAGAACTACTGATTCGCCCTTCAGGTAAGATGACCAGTATGACGCTGTGCTCAGCAGAGGTAAGTGTTACCAGAAGCAGTTATTGCTGCCCTACTGCAGTGCTGGCCTTATTTCAGATACTTAAGAAAAGACTGTACGTGCAGCTAGACAGTTTCTAGGGGCATGACATGTTGTTGTGTTGTCTAGCTGTGTTGTCTGCTGCTGTTTACAGCTTGCTGAAATCTGCAACCTGACCAAGTCAGGAGATCAGGCTTTCACAGAAGAGCAGAGAATGCATGGACTCTAAATGGATCATGTCAACAAAACCTTTGGGTCTTAAGAGTCTGCAGTGATTACTGAGCAGTCACAGAACAGGTCAGCTGAAGATATTTCTGTGTTCATGCCCTTCCCATTTGCAGTGACCACAACAGAGCTTTTGGGGTGTCCTCAAGTACCTGCCCTTCAGGTCCTGGAAAACTTGCTGAAAGCCACCAGGGTACAGCCCATAAACTCAGCTGCAGCACAACATGACCTCTCTGTTGTCTCTCAATCTGTATGACTTTGCCTGTGCCTGTACATGTTGTAAAATATCTTCTGAAACTTGACAATAATAAGGCAATTTTTTTTCCTTGATTAAAAAAAAAAAAAGATCTTAGATTACCTGCATATAAGCATGCTGCAAACATGTTTGTCAGCAAGACTGCAACAGTAAATTACTCTGCTGCCAATTGTGACTGTTTTTGTGAGTCTTGCCTAGCAGCTACTTTCCTTCAGGGCTCCAAGAGGCCTGTGGAAATCTCAGCTTTTACATAAAAATAGGTTTCCACCTGGGATCTGAAGGAAATCCTACACAGAAAATGCTATGGAGAAGGATGGAGATCAGAAGTTAAGCAGAAAGAACCCCTAATGCCTTTCTTACACTGTCAAGATTAAATAAAAATCATATGATTCTGCACTGAAAGACATTCACCCTGAATTTCAGACATTCTGGGTGAACAATACTGAAACTGGCTCTATGGAAACTATCTCAGATTCTCACTGAGTATTTTTAAGTCTTCCTACAGTTTTACATCACTTTCAGGTGTTTAAAAAGATCTCAGAAATATTTAAAGGACTGGCTTCAAAAGTTTTGGGGTGAACAAAGTCAGCTGTCCAAATTTATTGCAAAATAGCATGGCATTTTAAAGAAAAAAAAATATGGCAACGTGCAACATCCAGTTTAGTCCTACTTCAAAGAAGAAAAGTTGATGGGAAGAGCAAAACATGGAAATGGGCTAATGTAGACTTTCAGTTCTGCTGGAAATGATGGACGAACTCTGCTTTGTGTTTTGGCTCAAAACCAGTAGAAAATGTGGCCAGCTTTTTGGAAGGTCCGTCATTCCTCTCTTGGAATTTCTACTCTCCCAAGCCACTAGAGGGCCCCGAAGTCCACCTTAACTTGGCTTGGCTTGGTGTTCTTGAAAACACCATTTGAAAAGCCAGTGCAGAGCTCTCACACATTCAAGTATTGCTCTTTCCAACGCAGTTGTTGTGTAGGGTGAATACAATCACAAGGAAATAAGGATGTAGGGACAAAGATGCCTTGAAGGTAGCATCACCAAATGACTTCTACCCACTATGGAAGAGCAAGTCTTTCTGGAGTTTGGTGGAGAACCTGTGTCCTCTCTCTTTTTTAACTGTCACACATCTGCGTAGTAGATTCTGTGTGTGTGCAGGAGGCCAGTGATTTCATAATAACCCCTTTGAAGATCTTCGCCTGACATTAAGCCTTACTTCCATAGCTTGTCTTTTGGTTGTGGAGGAGCAAAAATGTCTGTTTGCCCTTGCTTTTGAGCATGGGGCATGGACAGAGCAAATGCTTAAAGAAACGAGAACTGAATGTTGTGGGTGAGCATGCTGATCTGCTCTACATTTGAGTAATGAAAAGGCTAATGTATGCATGCAGAGAATTTCTCCTGTGTCTTTGGTCCTCTTGTCAGAAGACTACTGCCTTGTGCTCTGTCTCCTTGTAATCCAGAGAAACACCCAGGCCTTTGAACATTCTCAGAAACAAATGGTTTAAAAATAATTACAGAAAATTGTCCTTTCGATTCCTTTTTCCATTTATTTTTTTTTTTCCTAGCCTCTTTATTAAATAGGCCTGATATCTTACTTGCCATGGTCTCAACTCTAAGAAATTTAGACGGAGTTGTAAAATGCTATTAAATTATTGGCAACACTTTCAGGACTGAAACTGAAAGCTGGATGATATGAAGAGAAAGGATGTCAGTGGGACCAACCATTCACTCTCTGTTGTCCTGAAGTGTTGGGCACTGAAGTACAAAAATGTCACAGTGAGTTTTATGTTTTTTGCCGAAACCTATATCATCTGACGGATGAAAACTAAAGGAGCTGACTCCACAGTCCAGAGAAGGCAAACTGGGTGCCAATAATAAAATGTTAAAATTGCTAGAAACCTTCCTAGAATACTTTGCCTGTGACACATAAGGAGACATACGACAGTGTAGAATGGCTCTAGTGACTTTTGCTTGAAATTACCTGCATGATACCTGTGACCTTTTCATCCTGGAGTAAAAAGTAGCTGTTCACAACCTCACTTATTCGCTTGAGATACTGTAGATACATAGTCCAGTTTCTTGGAGGTCTGTTTCTGGATACAAATGAGGCATAAACTATGTGCTTTCCCTCAGGGTTAATTTTGTCTTTCCAGAGAAAATGAGTTACATATTTGCATAAGAAAGTATGCTTCAGACAAATGTATGTCTGCCAGGCTAGTGATTGTGATTAATGATAATGAATGAATGCATGCTAAAGGATAAAAGTCCCCTCCTGTTCTTTCTAAGCAAATCTTCTCCTCATTAGCAGTGATATGGAAGACACTCATGTATATGTGAGTAGACTTTGATACCATCTTGTTTACCCTATACAAAGACTTGCTAATTCTCCAGCAAGGTAAAATGGATGGGATTTATCTCAGGTAACTTTAGGATCTGACTCAGTCACCTGGACTCCTACTATGGTAAATGCAGAAAGAAAAGAACTTCTGAGAAATTATTCACTTCATCCTAATGTGATGTAGCTTACAGAAGTACTTAGAAGTACACGTTCCTGTCCTTTAACCACAAGAGAAGTCTAGATGCCTACATGGTTTGTTCATAATATACATCTAACCTTTGTCAAAGATGAATCTCACCTGCCCTGTCCGTGTGGTCATGCAAATCTCATATTTGTTTGTGTTAAATCGCTAGGTACAGTCTCTGTGCTGTGTATGTGGTAGCTGCAGTAATTGGGACAGACAGGCACAAGCAGCAGGCAGCTGCTAAAGCAGATAGGGTCTTGGAAGAAATTGCAGCTTCTGGGAATATTTGGATAGAGCTCAATTATTTCAAAGGAGATTCCTTTCTCAGTTTAGGACTCTTTGGAGATTCAGGAGCATAATATGGAGTATTTGCAGGAACTTTCTGGCCAAGTGAAGTACGGCCAAGCTGAGGCGTAAGAACCTTCCTAAGCTTGGCTTGGATCATGGTAACTCATTTTCATGTCACAAGCACTTTTTTGGGCTCCCTCTCATGGCCCTTCTCAATCCCACCTGGACTCTCAGTCCATCAAGGAGTGATGAGTGCCCTCCGCCCAGATGCCTGCCTTGGGACACAGGGTATGCAAAGAGGGTGACACAGGAGGGAGTGAAAGGATGGAGATAGGGCTCTGGTAAATCGTTTAAAATACACTGCCACTCTTCAGAGAGTAGTTTAGTGTGCTGTGTCCTTTCTTGGTTAGTCTGCTATTGTTCTATTTGTTTTATGAGTAATTATTTTTTGAAAATAATAAAGCTTTCCTACTAAGGATTGGTTTGAGTTAACAGTAACTCAGAACATATATATATATATATACACATATATAGAACATATATATATATAGAGAGAGAGAGACAGAGAGAGAGAGAGAGTGCATAAATGGAATTATAAAGTGCTTTATATTATTTTAATTCCTTCTGGATTTCTTTCACAAACACTTTTTGCGTCTTGAGGGATGTTCATACCAAACATGTGGCTTAGCTCCAAGTAGCTTTCTTCTTAAAAACCTTGTATTTTGGGGCAAAGCCAGACAGGATGACAGAATATCTATTATTTTTATAGCTCATATGTTGAATTGACAACATGAAAAATGTTTTATCCTTCAGAGAAAATTAAACATTCTCGTCCAATTTAAAAAAGGGGTTTTCTGAAGGACTTGCTTCCTCTAGGCTCCCATATGCTTTTGGGATCCCCTTCCTGTTCTTTAGGAACTATTATCTGTTCTCTTGAAAGCTGCACTCATCACTTAGGAACTCATTTTGTCATTTCAATTGTAAGTGGTTTACAAACTAAAAAAAACCTCTGTGGACATTTAGTGCATTAAAGGGATATGGAAGAGGTGTTTTTACAGTGGGATATTAAATATAATATAAAATATCCCTGGGCAAGATACTGCAGTTTAGTGGCTGACTATATAGTTCATTCAATATTGTATGAGGAGCAACATTTTCCTTCAAGTAATGGGTGTTTATTATGTGTTGTGTTTTTTGTTTTGTTTTGTTTTGTTTTTAAATGCCCCTGGGAAGTCTAGAAAAAAATCAGAAGCACATTGAATAAAACTATAATTGCATTCCCGGAAAAGAGAAAGCTTTCCGAAATAGCAGTGAAGTTTGTCTCACCCTCCTTCAGGCTAATGAATGATAATATATTCAACTGGCAAAAGGTGTCTTTAGAAACATGATATCATCACAGATAAATCTTGTTGATTGATTCCCATGCAGTAAGCAAGACATTTGTGACATTCTCGTACAAACTAGTCTCTCCTTGAACTTCACATCCTCATCACATTTCTTTTGATTATTTCTTTCATTGCCAGAGGTCACTGGGCAGAGTTTATTCAATTTCCCTCTGAAGGGACTAACACGTTTTGCAAGATTGCTGCCATTCACCCCTCAGTCTTTTCTTCCCCATGCTGAACACCCCAACCCCCTATCCTCTACAATTCCTTCAGACTTTTTGCACTAAAGATACAGAAAATATCACTACAGGGACTTTTCATCCAAGGACTGACACATGACTATAAGCTGTCTGCCTAGTCTTAAGTGCTACCACATAACTTCTCACATTTCTCAAACTGGCTTAAAAACAGCCCATGGTTTTGTGTGTGACCAGTGCTGAAGCAAATAATCTGCCAAACCCATTTAGAGACTACAGGAACATGGTATCAAGACTACAGTTCGTGGTTAGGTCAAAACTGTGTGTGGCCCAAATGAAACAGTATTCCCCACAAGGGAATATTAGTGGTGGCTGTCCAGTCATAGAATCATAGAATCATAGAATATCCTGAGTTGGAAGGGACCCTTAAGGATCATCAAGTCCAACTCTTGACACTGCACAGGTCTACCCAAAAGTTCAGACCATGTGACTAAGTACACAGTCCAGTCCCTGTGCTCCCCACCTCATCAGGTGGTACCTGCATCTTAGGAAGGTGATTTCACTCTAGGTTCCTAACTGGGATGCTTCAACACCTTTCCTTGAGGAGGAAGCTGCCTCCCTCCCTAAGCTACACCAGAAGTATGGGGAGAACTGCCTCCTGCTCCAGGCATGCAGCTGTGTCCCCAGAGCTCAGGGGGAGGTCTCATCCCCAGAGGCAATATTAGGCACTGTTGCAATGTGGAAGCATGGTCACCCATGAGGTGCTATGAGTTGAACTGTGGCCACAGAGCCCTGGAAAGTCTCACAAACCCAAAGCCATGGCCATCTGCCCTTCTCCAGGGGAGGAAATAGCATCCGCCAGGCACTTGAAGCATTTTCTCTGCTACCTCAGTAACATCAGGCACCTTTTCCTCCAGCCACCTGGAGAAAGTAGGAGAAAGCAAATGGATGAAAACAGGAAAAAAAGAACAGAGGAAAATTTATGTGGGGAGGAAGCTCCCTTCCTCATGCCCTCTCCTCTCAGCCCAGTTAGTCAATAAAGGCCTTGAAGGATGAATTTTACTTCTGTATTTGTTCCAATACAAAGCTGGAGGAGTTATAGATACACTAAAGTCAACACAAGCAATTCCACTCTTCCTCAGGGACAATAACATTTACAGGTGGACAACTTAAAAAAAATACAAAGAGATGAGGCTTAAATGCTGAGTTAATGAAACCTGTAGCTTCTGTAAAGATAATTGGGCTATAGACAATAAACCAGGAAAACCTGTAAGAATTTGCAATCACAAACAAACAAAAAGTTTCTGATAAGTGGAGTATCAAAGAACAAGAGTCTGCTCTTATTAAAGTCTGTGTGACTTTTTTTTTTTTCTGATTTTGAAAACTGTCATTTTGAAAACACTTCAAGAAAGAAGTTAAAGTACATTCTGACATCAAAATTCTGCAAAATCAATATAAATTCACAAGACTTTTCAGTGTCACCAAATTTGTGTTTTTATTCAAGTGGTCTCATTGAATAGTAGCAGAAAAAAGAGTCCTAAAGTGCTTTAGTAGTTGAAATAATGTACATGGAAACTGTGGTCTATTAAAGTAGAGCACACAGTTAGATGTTCAGAAATGTACTGATGCTTTCAATCTCTCTCACTTTTTACTGAAGTGTGCAATATAGTATTCAAAGAGCTATGGTCTAATTCTTTTGTTAAACTCCATTGATTTTAATAGGCTGTCACTGTTGTGCACAATTAGTAGAAATAATGTTCTAATGCAGGCATTTACTTTTACAGACCACTTTTAGATGTCCTTGATAATGATTTGCCATGATTTTGCACCTTCTCAACCTACTCTGCAGACCTTATGGGCTTATTCCCAAGCCCCCTGGGCTTGTAACTGGAAGTTCTTTGAAATGGGCTTATATGGCAATTTGCAAAGTTTGCATTTCTCAGGATACTAAGTGCACAGGCTGTGACTTTAGGTGCCTATGGATACAACAGCAGGACAAATAGGCTTCGTGGGAGAAAGCCTACGTTTCTACATGGAACTTAGTGTCTGCTTTGACTTCTTGTTATGAGACCTGACAGAACAGATGCAAGATCAGGAAAGCAAAGGACAAATAAACTTGATAGTCCAACAGAGTGAAAATTATTCAATAATGGCAAAGGGTCTGAGCTGTATTTAAGATGTATGGGGTTTAAAGTTCTCTCTGACAGAATGTCAATTGTAGTATATTTATAACTTGAGAAAAAAAAAATATATATAATGTTTCAGTAGTTTAAAGAATGAGACATTGGGGAAAAATGCTTCTAGAACAGAGAAAAAAGGAAAAAAAGGAAAAAGAAAAGAAAAAGAAGAAAGAAAAAGCTTCTGACATGGTGACATGGACCAAAAGCTTTTCAAACCACAGTCACCTCACTTGCAGGAACTGATGGTATCAGTGCTCTATCATGAAAACATATTTGGAACTAGCACCAGGTTGTTTGATTTCTTTTCTCTATGTCTTACAAAATGCAGTGCTGTGTGAAGGTAAGAAAACAATTATAATTAATTTTCCTGATAAAGTTATTGAGCCCATGCTTTTCATTTGGCATCCATAGCTAACCTTTGCTGCTCTCAACAGCCAGGAGAAAAATAGCTATACAATAAATTGTATGGATAAGAATACAGAAACAGAGTTATAGAATATACTTTGAATTAAAAATATAGAAAAATGGTTTGGGGGAAAATGAAATGAGAGATATTGAGAGATATTCTGAGCTTGTGTTATTTGGCAAATTTGAAACAGTAATCAAAGGCACATGTCACAATACTTCATTTAAACTTATTTTTTTTTTAAGTGAAATCTTTCACTTTCCAAGCTGAAATGATTTTTCTGTCCTTTGACTTCATCAAAACCACTACATTGTTTTAAATGAACAACACTGAAAGCACATTGATTTATTGTTTCTGGAAGAAAAAAAAGAAAAAGAAAAGCAAACACATAACAACTGTTCAATTAGTAATAATTCAAACTCTTGATGTTGCAACATTTTCAAAAATTTCAGTGTTTAAGCTGGCCAGAAAACACCGCATTTTGTAGCTGCTAATGAATTAAAAAAAGTAAATCTGCTGTTTCCTTAGTTGCTAATGTTAGGTGGTAACATTGCATATTGCCGTGAAGAATAAAACAAGCTACACTCAGAATTAAAAAGGGGAAAATACATGGAAATACATGGAAAAAAATCAGCATAAAGCCTGATAGTAATCAAGTGTGTGGTAGGAAAAACAGTTTCATTGATTTTGAAGGTAACATAAATAAAGGAGTGACAAAAGTGGTACAAAACTAACATCAACAATCCTGTCTTTTTTGAGAGAAGAAAAACAACTTTGTGACCTAGGGTACAAAGGGGAATGCTCAGGATGTTCTCTGTAGCTGTCTCCATATTTGCTAGCCAAGGCCATCTTCTGCAGCCTTTGCAGGATTTTTGTAGCACTAGAAAAAGAACTAAAATAAAAAATATGAAAAAATAAAAATAATGAAAACTTTTCTTCAAAGATGCAGGTCAAGAGGCAATGGGCACAAACAAACACAGGAGGTTCCCTCTGAACTCAGTATCATTTCTGTACTGAGTGGGTTCCTGAGCACTGGCACAGTGGAGGTTGAAGAGTCTTCCTCCTTGGAGCTCTTCCAAAGCCACCTGGACATGGCCCTGGGCATCCTGCTCTGAGTGTCCCACCTCAGGCAGGGGTTGGAGCAGGTAGGCAGAGGGCTCTGCCAGCCTCAGCCATTCTGGGATTCTCTGGTCTCTTGACAATAAATTCTTGTCTTGTCCCATCCTTTCATGTGGTGTGAAGGGACTTGAAGCTGGAAGTGGTTTCCCTATTACAGCCTAGAGCTGATAGTGTCCCCACTGCATGCCACCTCTGCATATTACGCTGCACAGGTATCAGAGAGCAGTGGTGTTAGGAGTGTTGTCTTCTGAAATCTTACATGCTGTCTACGTGAGTAGACTTCACTGCTGTTGGGCTTTCTTGCTTTCTACTTATTTCTGTGACATAGTAGCATAGGTGGTCTGTATGATGACTGTATGGGTGTGCTCTGTACCTGTGGGAAATCAGAAAAGTTAATGCAGCTAGGTCTTTTATGAAACCTATGGGATATACATATATATATATATTATTTTATTATCATTATTATAATGGTTTACAAGGTAAAATTAGATTAGATAATTCTCAGAGAAGAAAAATTTCCCTGTCATGATGGGAGTCACGATATTTCTCTCCTAAAAATATAAGACACCTAACCTAGGCAGTATAAGACAAAATATAAGACACCTAGACAATATAAGAACAGATAAGATATTTTGATGGGATTTTTCTCACACAACGCTGGGCAGGTTGACAAAGAAGGAAATGAAGAAACAGTGTTCCTATATACTTTCTTCAGTGTTGGAAGTTGGAGTTACTGGAAGAAAAGCTGCTCTATGAAGTTTTTGATCAATATCTAAAAATTTGTTTGACATGTAATTAAATCTGAAAATGCAAGTAGAAAATTCAGAAAAGAGTAGGACTGATCCAGTTTAAAGAACAGATTTGACAATATTATATAACACAAGGTACAAGAATAGCACTTTGATTCAATTCTATAGTACAAGAACAAGGAAACTTATTGTGAAAATGAAAAAAAAGCCTTTTTAAAACTGATAAGATAAAACTTGTTACACATCACACTGTTGACCTGTACTCCTCATGATCCCTATCATGGGCAGCTTTTGGCTGGACTAACCATAGCTTTCTGGAACACTGAGCTAGATGATGGTAAAATGCTGAAATAAAATCAGCACTTAAATACGTAGATACTAGTGATTATTAAATCAAACATTCCCATGTTTTACAATCTCCTTATTAACAAAGGTAAATGGATTTTGCCTTCAATGAAAAATAAAATAAATCAGTAAAAGACACTGCCCTTTGACGGAGCTAGTCCTTGTTTGTGTGAAAAGCTTACAAAAATAGTTATTTTTCCGTTCTGCTCTAATTTCAAGCCTGTTGCTTAAATTACATGTCTAAACAATAGGAAAAGACAACTCAAAAAAACATCCTCCCTGGTATTTTAGATGACAATAATAAACTCCTACAATAGCAATGTAAATTTTTCTATTATTTTCTTTTCTGTGTAGGAGACATATTATGCTATACTTTTTTTTCACATTTCTAGACTTCTACATGCCTTTTTTTTGTTTGTTTGTTTATTCAGGGTTTTTATCTAGTATGCAAAGGATATTGTATACAATTAAATATAGATATATATACTTGACAGCTGAGAAAGCAGAAAATGATAAATCTCCAACTACTTTGGCTTTTCCATGGTTAAAGGAGTCTATAAAAGAGAGGTGAATCTACAACATTGTTCATTTCCACTAATTTATGTTCTGTACTTGTTGTGTCTCACTGCCATTCCCTATGTTTATCTGAAGTGTCTGAACAAGACACATTGGAGACCATCTGCCATCGATTTTATTTTCATTGTACTGCACTAATAGCAAAGTTGTTTATCTTTCAGGGCCTTATTCAATAATAATAAAAAAAAAAACAACAAGTCTAGCTGTGACTGCATGTGGGGTGGCTGTCTGCTGCTGAAAACAGCTCACAGAAATAGCTTGCCTTTCCATCTAGTACAATGAAGTTAAAATCTGTGTCCAGACAACTTGTGAGCCATATGTAGTACCTGTATGTTTATTGACTGAATGTAGAATGTAAAGATAAATGGCTATTCTGCCACTGGTGCTCAATGGGATGAATATGAGGCACAGGGTCGTGGCTGGGCTCCATGACTGGTGCTCTGCACTGCTTGTGTGAATACCACTGGATGTGCAGGGAAAAGCAGAGGGCCACCTCCAGTTCAGCTGCTCCTGCCCAATATCCAGGTTTGGAGATGGACAGAAACACTCCATTACGTCTTCAGATGGAAAAGTCTTCTCCTTCTCTTCTCTCAAGCTCCCTGCCTCAGGGAATAGAACAACTGCTAGTTTGGAAAATATTGTTTGGAAATTTGTCTGGTTTGCATTGCTGTTTGTAAACACTTAAAGAAAGCTTATACATACATACATATATATATATATATATATATATTTAATCTTCCTTTATTGGTGGAATTCTTTAATTAACAGAGAGGGGTTGATTTTTTTTATCTATTTCCATATTTTTCTGTGTTCAATGCAACCATTTATAGTTTGTTCTATATATACTGTTTTGTAATATGTGACTACATATTTTGTTTAATTCTATCTATTCTCAAAAGGAAGTCAGTTCACAATTACTCATTTAATGCTTAATTTTCAAATGGTTGCACAAAGAATTTTCTTGGTAGAAAGAGTACTTACAGAGCACTGGGCAGCATTAAATAGATCAGAAAGCAGCTGCTTCCAAAGACATTTTTGTTCACCTTGCGTTTCCAGTAAGCCAGATGCAAAATATCCTTTGCAAAAATCTCTTTTGGTAACAGAAGACCATCATACCATTATTCTCACCTCCTCTGGCCTCTTGATAGACCCTCTCATCTGTGTGGACAGGCAGCGATCACCAGGCAGAAGGGCCAATAAATTTGGTAGCTTTATCAGCAGGAAGAATAGGATGCCGAAGGTGATGCTTGTCTGTGGGATTAACACATCTTTGCTAGGAGAATAATGTTCTTGTGATGAGCAGCTCCAGGTCATGGACACACCAGGGTGATCTCTCTGGCCATGCCCAGGGACCAGCTGGGACTGCAACGCCTGGTGCCCTAGGACACCCAGTCGCACTGATGTCTAGGATCAGCTCTGGCTCAGAGGGTGTTTGCACCACAGGGCACCACAGACTGTCTGCCTTTGTGTTCCCTGAACAAAGCATCATTGATTTCAGGTACTTTTACTGAAATAGAGTGAAAAATCTGACTTCAGTAGCCTGTTGACCTCCTTTCTTAAAGTGCTCAGCTGGTAAAATAATAAACAGATTTAAGTGGTAGGGTACTGAATTCTAACAGAAAAGTGAAATACCCTGGAATTCACCAATATCAATATTATTTTGAAAAATACTTATTTACCTATTTTGATTATTTCACTTTCTTATTTATACACTGATGTGCAGTACTTGGAGGCACTCCTGCATGATTGAAAAACTATGGTCAGCAGAGTTCAGTGAGCTAAGCCTCAATTCTGAACTAGTCATCCGTGTGTTTATTGTTTCTACTGTAAAGCCCATGTGTTAGATTTTAGATTGTTTAATCAGAGGCATGACTAATTGCAGGCAATGAGGTAAAACACAGCAAGTGCAACACCACTATTTTTTCATATTAATCTGTGTGAATGCACTTGTCTTCAAAGCCTCAGTGAATGTGGGTAGCACACACATTTTGAAAAAAAATAAAAGTAAACAAAGTAAATATGTAAAGAAAACCAGTAAAGGAATAAAGAAGACACACTGGCTACTCCAGTAATGTCTTTGTGGTAACATGACCTGTCTGTGCCATACCACACTCCCAGCAGTGGCCCATACTGGTGTGAAGCACCACTTGGAGCACTGCCCTGTGGGAAAAGCCACCTGAGAAGTGTACAGACTAGTCATCTTGCTCACTCTGCACACAGGGAGCTGGGGAGAGAGGTTTGCCAGAGGGACTTAATATTTTCCAGAGGAAGAAATGGTGCAGACCACACTAAAGGTGATTCATATTTGCACCTCTTGTGACCTTTCAGTAAGGCCCACTGCACACAGGCTTGACCTTTCCATGGTCCAGCTGCTGCAGAGTTTGCAAAGAACATGTTTAACTCTGCTATTTGCAACAGGAGCTGTGTATTTGTAATGCAGGGTAAGGTCTTGCACGAAGACCAGAGGGCCAGCCACCCGGTGTTCTGGACCAAGATTGCCTTAATTTGGTTTTACAGCTGTGTTCCTTAAAGTAACACAATTATTTTTAAAAAATAATCCTGGGTTGAACTGTATAGGCATGCAAACATCTCAGATGAGTAACATTTAGTGTACTATTTGCATTAAATAGGAATACCAATAAAGTTTAATTATTAATATAGCTTATTATTACAATAGAAATATTGTGTAATATATATTACTAACTAATGCCTACAAATTGTTTGGAGTAAGTATTGTTTGTGCATAATAGTGATGCTGTAGTATCTCAGGGGAGCCTTTCACATCAGGCTTATTCCTTGTGTCCATCTCCATCCCAACTGTCCCCAGCATGACCCCAAGCCCTCCTGATATATTTTCTGCTGTTGCAGGGATTAGTGAGGACCTTATTCTCTTTTGCTTTCCTCTTTTGCTATGTTTTTGTTGTGACTTTTAGAAACCTGGTGTGTGGCAACCTTGCTGGTAGTTGTGCTGTGCTCACAGGTCTCCTGTTGATGTTGTTGATGACTCAGGTTTCCCTTTAGTCACCCAAAGAGAAGACTGGGGCTGGAGAAGTGAGCTGAGCTTTGGCTGGGTGCTGGGTTAGTGTGCACTTCAACCCCTTGTGTTGCAAGAAGAATCTAGCAGAGATCCATGCTACCCATATAGCTACAAATGTGTCTTATTCAATGGTGAAGCCAGGATCAGTTGCCAAAACAACTGGAAGCCTAGGTAAGTCCTGACTCATTCTATTCAGTACTACTAACAAGAACCACACAAATAATACACTGATGGATGTGCAGATTTGTACATACATAATACCACTTGGGAGAAAATTTTCATAGGTGACTTTTTAGTGGTGTAAAAAATGATCTGAATGTTCTTGTTTTCTCAAAAATACATCTGAAGCTCTAAACTACCACAACTGTTTTTGTGACTTTCCTTGTGTAAGTAGCTATAATATAAAGGATCAACACCTTTTCATATACTATGAAACTTTTTCTATATAATACTAGTCTGAATTCGTGTTATTGATGATAGCAGCAGTAAGAGAAGGAATTAGGCTGATGGAGACCCTACTTTTGGGAGACATTTTTTTGAACTACTGCTTGCTCTGAATTTTCCATTGGCATTCCTGTAAGAAGTTGGTTATGCTTATTTCTGCTGTCTTTATCTTAGAGTAACAGAATATGCCTCTGGACCTGATTCTTTGTTTGCATTGCATCACTAAGAGGTGGCATAGCTCTGAAAGGCCAATGTAAAGGGATAAATTACCCAAGCAACTGATTGCTTAGAATAATTAGTTTTAGGGGGAAGAAAAAAAAAAAAAAAGAAAAAGAAATAAAAGAGCTTATATTACATGTGCTAATTATAACAGATCACTGAATATAAAAGTCAATTTAATGTTTTAGTATGGAATCTGTCATGCCTAACTCTAGCTGTCAAAACTAAATTAGGGACACACAGGGGATCTAGACTAACAAAGATAGTCATTTAGCTTCTTTCATAAAAGTGGAGAGAAAAAAGATACCTTCACAGAGCAAGTTTTTCAAAAATATTTATATACATATTTTAGATGTACTTCACTAGTTATGGAAAAACCCACCTGATTAGCCTAGACTAAATGATCAACATATTTAAATTAGATGTAATAAATCAGCACTCAGTGCTATAGCAAAACAGATCAAGTGGCAAGAGAATGGCAAGTTAGAAACAGCCATTGCTAGCAGTAATGACATTTGAATTTCTGAGGTAATACTAATATTCAATAATCAGGGAATCAGCCATGAGGGATCAGGACAAGTGTGTCATTAATTTACCTGTTTTCAATCTGTCTTCCTGCATCCATATTTGTATCATGGTTCATAACCGCAAAGTCATAATGTGTCTTCTGTCCCTCTGCATAGATATTATTCTTTCATTTTCTTGTCTGGTCAATAGGATACACTAGACACAAGGCTAAGCTGTGTGGAAATTAGTTTATTTGAATCTGTCTATGGTGTCTAAATTGACAGAGTTACGCCAGAAACATGCTTAATGTGAAAAGGGGGAATCGATTCAAATGAAAAGCCAAAGTCTCATCTTGAGAATTGAGGAATGAGCCAATTAGCTGTGACTGGAGGAAACACAAAAGTGCTCATGTGTAACCTCAGAAGACTTTCAAATATCTTCTGTTTTCCTGCATTTTATTTTAACTCTGAATATGAGGTTGCCACAAATGGGGCATGGTAATCAAAGCGTATTACTGACCATGACTCAACAGCAGAGGTTTCTAGCTGCAATGAAATCAGAGATGCTTGTTTAAAAACCTTCTCCCAACATAAAATCTAGTACTGTATAGATAAAATATTCATTTTATGGTTTCAGAATGTAATGGCTTGATTGACTGAATGTTTAGAATAGAACAGAATAGTTCACTTGTAAGGAACATACAAAGATCATCTAGTCCAACTGCCTGACCTCTCAGATCTCAGAAAAGTTAAAGCATATTAATGACGGCATTGCCCAAATGCCTCTTGAAAACTGAAAGGCATGAGCTTAACCACCTGTACAGGAAGCCTGTTCCAGTGTTTGACCACCTTCACAGCAAAGAAATTTTTTGTGTTACCCAGCCCGAACCTTCCTTAGTACACCTTTGTGCTGTTCCTGTGCATCCCTTCATTGGTTTCCAGGGAGCAGACAGGCAGGTCCTTCTGTGCCTCCCCTCCTCAGAAAGCTGTAGGGAGCAATGAGGTTGCTTCTCAGCCTCCTTCTCTCCAGACCAGATGACCCAAGTGTCCTCTGCCTTTCCTCATAGGACATGCCTTCCAGCCTTATCATGAACTTTGTTGTCTTCCTCCGGACACTTTCTGGATGCTTTTTTGTGATATGATTTATTCAAGAAATACAAAAAAATTACAAAGAAAATTCCAATGGAACAAGGGGGATTCTCAGATTCTAAGAAATAACATTTCACTTGCACTAGATCAGCAATATGCTCTGTATACAGTGAAGGTATCCTGCTGGTTACTTTTGATTGGTGACTGTTTTTTTCAGTTGAGTGTTGGCAACAGAATTAAGGAACCATTGTTATTCCTCATCTTTGTGTCTGGAGGAACTTGAGATACTGAGACCATGAGAAAGGTGATATTTCTATAGCTTCAGTTTGTGGTAGTGAAAGGCTGAAAATCTTTGCTTTGAGTGTGGGGAGGCTATTTAAAAGCTATTTAAAAGCAAGGTCCCCAGTGTAGCCAGAGTATTAAATACAGATCTTGGAGACTATGGAGGGGTGGAGGGGAAAAGAAAGAAACAATAAGAAATTTTTGTGGCACAACTCTAACTTGCCTATGGGTAACATTTCATTGAATTAGCTGTGAATCATAGGAACTCAGCACTGCATTGCACTGTGACTTTTTCCCTCTATCAAGCTGCAGTACGTGCCTGTGCATTTGGTGGCTGTATTTCCATGTTCCCTCTGATCACTTCTTGCATGTCAGTCATTTTTTTATTGTGTTAGAGGCTAAGCTTGAAGAGCAAGCTATATGCAAATCCTGTGACATTGCTGACTTTCCATCTGTGCTAGAAATAACCAATAAAGCAAATATAATGAGAGGGGTAACCCTGCCAAATACCTGTATCACATATCCAGAAAACATTTCTATAAAGGCCATGAGAAGTGTGAGGTGCGGTAATAACTAGGAAAAAACAAAAACAAAACAAACAAACAAACAAACAAACAAAACACAAAACCTAATCATATCCTTAAAATAAACACAAAATGGATATCTGTTTTACTCCTCTGCCAGTCTTCAAATGTGCTGGAGACAAAACTGCTGTTCCCTCCAGAGCAGCACATGAGGAGAGAGAGGCTGACTTCTTTCCTCCAGTAATTAGGAGGGTTTCACCTGAGATCAGAAGGGCCTGCACTATCTCAGAACTGAAGGCATGCCTACTTTCTTTGGTGGACATACTGGTCCCTTCATACTCTTCTGCTGTGATCCCTTGAGGTTGATGGTCCTGCAGTTAACAAAGATACATCATACATTTCCCACCTTTCTGCTGTTGTTTCTTTCTGCCTATAGAAATTCTTTGTCAACTTTGCCAACTTTATTTTCAAGGAAAGATTTCCCTGTTTTCAAGGATTTTTTTTAATTTTTTTTTCCCATTAATGGAAATCACGATTTAGATATGAACACATGTACCCAGAAGCTAGGTCCTATGGGCCTCTATAAACAGACTGCAGCTCAACAGGGCCACCTATACAAGTGGATGGAACTTGGGAATCTTGAAAGTGCAACAGATTTCCAGTGCCTGACCATACTTTGCCTATTCTGCTTAACTGCAGAATCCTATGTTGGCAGGGAATGGACATATGATGTTTTGCACAATGACAAGCCAGAACTATAAAATGTGTTGTTCTAATGTCGCCAGTATCAATGGCTTATAGTGCAAAATTGATGAGTCTTTTACTAATGTAAGTTAGGATAAAGAATAAAAATCAAATCAAAATCAAGATTGTCAGTCACTAAGCTGGAAAGAACTGCCTAACACATGAATTTCATTTAGAAGCATGAAATATTTTTTCTGGTTGTCAGTCTCTTTGAATGAAAGACACTACAAATTTTACAGTACTTGTATAAGAACAAGTTCTATATTGCCTATGGAAATCATTTCTCTAGTCTGTAAGCCTTCATTTCTCCTGGTTTGATGTTATTCTTCTGGAGGATTGTCTCAGATACACTTGACTTGGAGATAACCAAAACTTGGGATTTCTTGTTCCTAGTAAGTTTGGTCTCTTCAGATTTTGCTCTTGAGTGATGTGGAATAAGAAAATATTTTCTTAAGATATTTTTTTGTTTTCCAAAAAATTAAAAAAAAAAAAAAAGATGATAATTTTTAATATTATAATTTAGAGAGCATTAAAGCATTTCTATGCAGCATATATTTCCCCAGACTCTGGCAGCAACTAAAATGAACTGACATTTTTGACAGCTGCCTGCTTTAAGCAAAAAAAAAATAAAAATAAATGTAAAGTAGAAAGTTTAGGCAACAACTGAGGCATTTAGGTTTCCAGAGTTGGGAAGATTTTCCACCACAAGAACTGACCTTCATCACTTCTGAGGAGATGAGGCTTCTCTGCAATCTAATGACTGTGTTTTCTGTAATATTTTACAATCAGTGAAACAGTATTTTTTAATGAACATCTGGGATTCTTTAGTGTAAACACTTTGGTTCTTCTGCAATTATGAGTGAACGTACCCCATAAAAAAATATGTGCCAAAGCCTGATCCTGTAGATGAGCCTCAAATCACAGACCTATGTCTACCACAAAAGACTAATCCTTCTCCTCCTTCTGTGAACAGGTTTCACAGTCTCTCTTAGACATAATCCTGTGCACAGAATAGAAGAGGGGGCTGATGCTTCTCCCATAGGTAGTCTTGTACCCTGGTATCTTTATTAGACTTTTGTACTGGCATATGTTTCACTGAAGTTCAGACCTCTGCGGTGCAGATATCTATGTGTGACCTAATCAAAGGATGTGCTTTGTAGTCAGCAGAGCATCCTATGACCTGTGTTGGACAAGTGTTTCTCTTCACAAGCTATAAAGGAAATCTAGACAACCAGCTCAGATGCAGGCATCAGCCAAACACAGGGCTGGGGTTGTCCACTGGATTTCAGTGTGTGGGTCCTGGTGTGCTCCCCTGCTTGCACATTGCCTGATCTCTACAGCTGTGAACTAGACACATGCCCCACATCAACAGAGTCGCTTCGCGTGGTGTCTTTGCTTTCAGTTGTCATACAAACACCCCATGGCCCTGGAGACACGATGCCCTCAGTGCTTGCATTGGTCTGCTGACAGACTGACTTCTCTGATGATTTGTTGGGGTACATTTGAATATGTACTTACTGTGAAAGTTTCTCTATAAAGAATAGCATGCGTCAGTAGGACTTTGACAGAGCTCATAACAAAGCAGCTCTTTCATAATTCTGCATGTTTAGGGTTTCTAGGTAGATTAGATGTTATAAATTCTCACAAAAGTTTTGTGAAGTAAGACTTTTTAAGCTTTATGTCCAGGCTCAGTACAGATGGAAGTGTATCTGGTCTGCTTGCCTGGCTGATTTGCTGGAACATCTTTCACTACTGATCTGGAAAGCAGAGGCTTTTCTTTTGAAAGATTGGCATGCAGAGGCAAATCTGGCCCCAGCACTGCAGATGCATAAAGCACTTTGGCAGAGGGATAAATGTGGTTCTGCTGCACAGACGGTGCTGCTTCTCTCTGGAAACCAAACTCTCCTCTCCAAGTATCTCTGTAGGAAAGATAGAGCAGTGTTGATGGCAGTGCTGAATCTGCAGCTCTTCACATTCATCTCTGGGACTGATTCATTGCATTTGTCCAAAGACTGTGAAAAGGAGAGCTCTGAAACCACTTCTGCATTTAATGAAGATGAAAGGCTATTTGGAGACTTCAGGAGACATATTGTTATTAGTCAAGGGTTGGAAGAAACATCTGTCATCAATGCTTTGTATAAGACAGCATTTTGGGCTTGTTTCAAGTCTCTGAAAATATGTCTGTGAAGGGTACCTTTAAAAGACAGGAGACTGGAGAGGCAAATTTTGTTTTAATGCATTACCGTGAGGTATATCTGAGCAGTAACATTTCAGATTCCCTCTGAATAAAAGACTGAATGTCAGAAAACTAGGCCTAGGATGGGCACAGCATTGTCTTTAAGTGGCTTTCTTCTCAAATTATTCTGGGCTGAAGTGGAAAAAATGCTTTTCTAATGGTGGGTTGGGAATATAGAATCATTATTTTGTCCTCATGCTATTATGACCAAGGCTTAATGATTCTTCAGATGAACTGCCTCAGCTGAGAATACATTAATACAAATGTTCTGCTTATCCTGATTTGCTGGACTTTCTGAAGTAGAAATTGGGAATAGCTTAGGTTTATCTATTTCTCATAAAAAATGCGTTGAAATAAGTTAATGTTGCTTACAACGGGCATTGGAATCAAATCAATGAATAAAACATCACTGTTCCTACACAGTTTTGTAACTGAACAGAATTATATTTTAATAGTTAGCATATAAATATGAATGCACTGAGAGACAGGAAAAATAAAGGGAATTTGGTGCTTTGTATAAAGATCTTCACTAGCAAGAAGAAATATGTACAAACTTTGACCAGATGTGAAAATGCTGCCCATCATTTTGGTCAGAGCACCACATGTTGTCAGGCAGGGAGAAACAACCTAACATGACAATCATCTCACTCAGACAGGATGGTAAGAAGTTAAATATCTGTGTCAGTGGGATTTGTTTCAGTAGGGAACAATGGGCAATGGGAAGAAACAGGTGCCTTCAGTAAACAATTTATCTGCCCTGTTTTTAGGATTAAATATATCATCCTCTGGAGATACCTAAGTTTTGTAAGGAAAGTACCACAGTATGAGATGATGAATTTAGTTGTAAATGATATTATTTTAGGTCCTTAACTTGGGGTGAATCCCACCACTAAACTAATGTGAGATGTGGAATCTCTTTGAGATTAATTTTTCAAGTTTAAGCGTTTTATGGAACCAAACCAAACCAAACCAAAACAACACAACAAACTACCAACAACAAATCTTGACTTTAAAGTGATCAGTAATGAAGAATCTATCTTTTCTAGTAAGTCAATCCCGTTGTTAATTATGTTAATACTGAGTTTAAAGCTTTTTGCTGTACTTGTAGCTCAAATTAGTATAGCTTCAACTTTTAGCTGATAGATGTCATTGAAGCCTGGCCTGCTCCAGTGAGCTATCGCATAGCTTTGTTCCCATAGAGTAGAAGTGGGGATTAATCTTGCCTTAATTCACTTGTCTCAGAGTCAGGTGCCTTCTCTGAATGAATCATTTAGTTTCCACCATTAGCCAAGGAAGACAGATAATGATGTATCCAACCTGTTTGGGACATTTATTTTATGCTGGAGGAAAAACATTCTGTGATGGTGATACTTTCTCTTTCCATTGGTTACAGAGGGGGCCTGAAGTGGGTGGCTTATGAGAGATGACTAGCTTTAAACAGCTAAAATCAGGTGGAATAAATTCTTCTCTGGGATGCACTCACAGTATCCTTGACCTTTACTTCACTAAATTAAACAGACTAAGCTGGAGGAAGCAGCCTTTAAAGTATCTTTTTTTTTTTTTTTTTCTTATTTTTTCTTTCTTTCCCCTCTTCCTTCTCTTCCTTGGTCTGTTATGTTATTCTTCTTTGAACTCCCAGGAGTTTCTTAACACTCCTTTTGAGCAGACGCCAGACCTGCACACTGTTCCCACAAGGTAACATACTCTCCTTCTCCTACTTGGGATTTCCATTTGAAATTGTAAGGAAAGGATTGTGTTAGAATATTGCTTTAGGACCTCAGAATGAGTAAGTGCCTCCCATGACCCCCAAATCCTTTCTGAATAACCACGTCCTGGGCCATGGTTGTCCATCCGGTGCACATGGCCCACTTTATTTGAAAAGATAAATCTTTTGAGAGACTAAGCTAAGCCGATTTCTTTTTAAATTCCAGATCTCAAGACACGTAAGGCAGGCATTTTTTAGAAGGGTAATACTTCATCTGTAAAATTTGACCTTAACTGAAATCACAGGGATGTGGATCAGAGAAGGAGTAGTTTTTGTAAACCATATAATCTCATCTCTCACATATTATTTTTCTGGATTTTCAAAGGGAATGATTGATTTTTGCCTCAGGAGACAGACTGCAGCCACAAAAAATGGTCATAAATTAACTGTTGGAATACCTGACAGTCTCTGCTGCACAGGAATCCTGCAGAATTGGCCTCACGTTCACACATACCTCATATTCGCAATGGCAGTTCTGTAAAAGGAGACATATATTTTCTGTGCACATACAGATTGATTTGGCAGGAATCCGATCTCAGCTAAACTAGCCTGAATGCAGAGTTACACCACTGACTGTGCAGCTGTTGCTTTAGGTTTGTACATTTGTAACTCAACCTGTGCTGAAATCTCAGAGTTGGCATCTCCACGAGCTGTTTACTGGCCATTTGTTTGCTGAGGGAGGAGATAGCATAAAGGGAATACTGAAAAGTTTCTCCATTTAAGGGACGTCCTCAGAATTTTAGAAAGATGTGAAATATTTTTAAAGAAATGACACAGACACTAATCTGGCATGCTTTATTCCAGATTGTTTTACTAAAAATGCATGGGTATTGCTGGGCAATGCCTACATGCCCAGTGGCAGACAAATGCAAACCTGATATCCTTCAGCACCATCCAGGAGACAAATGTCCATTACTGTTGCCTGTGCTCGAAATATAAGATCCTGACAAGTTTTTTTATTACCTGGCATTGAGTATCAGAATAAGCAGCCTATGGTGAGAAGAAAACAATTCAATGTTTCAAAACCATATTTTTAAAAAGAAGCCTCAAATGCTCTGCCACAAATGTACAGGTTTGTATCAAAATATAGGTAAAGTCTGGGCCCCTACCCCCCTTCTGTTCCATACTACCATACTGAGGTCCTGGAGATTATTTATTTATCTATCTATCTATTTATTTATTTATTTATTTATTTATTTATTTATTTTTAAGCCCTATTTCTCATATGTTCACTAAATCCTTCTGACTACAAACAACAAAAAATGTTCATGTCAATAAATGTACTGTTTTAAGTACCGGTTTTGTACAAAAGAATTTTGTCAGAATATTTCTTTTTGTTTATTTATCGATCTTCCCTCCTCTCCTTTCCATACAGCCTATTATTCAGCTTTTCCTCTCATGGTCAAAACAGATCAGTTAGAGATGAAATTATTATTAAGCATTTTATTTCTAATCCATAACCTTCACAGCTTCAGACTTATTCCTTTGGGAATGCATTTTATTTTACCCAATAAAGTTTTGACTGTAGTTACAGAAGGTTAGCTTTAATAAAGGTGGCTGGAGAATTTTCTAGTGAATAATTTTCTTTTGGAAATGCTCCAAAGAACAAATCTTTCCCCAGAATGCATCAGAAGATGAATGAATTGTAACAGGAAAAAAAATTAAAACTGTCACAATAACATCAAAATGTTTTCTGCTGGTTATGTGGAAATACAGATTTTTGTGCTTCATTATTTTCATTTCAAATATGCTGTGAGTTTGGAGTTTGTGTATATAAAACCAGCATGAAATCTGCATCTTCTATTACGTAGTACTATATATTTTCAAAAACATGTTAAAAGTATGACAATAAATTAAAATAAAATAAATTATAGCTACCCAAATGCATACAAAGAGCATCCAGACAACACGAGAACAGCTCCTTTTGTACAGTGGCATAATGACTGAATCTGTGCATGAAAACAAAACCTGAGCCCCAGCACAGTTTCAGGCATCTGGAACAGCTTTTTTTTGGAGCTCAGACCTGAGCAAGGCCTTCTCTGAGCACTTTTTCTTTACACATTCCTTCTAGCATGATAGCTTTATTCTTTTTGTTTGTTTCTTTTTCCCCAAGCTGTCTCTGCCTTTCCTCCTGGTGTCTGCTCCCATGGCTGTCAGCAGAATGAAGCATACAGTCCTGGACTGCCCCGTTTCTCATGTAGGAAGCCAATGATGCCATCTTCGAGCACATGACAAGGACTCTGACAGTTGCTTGACAAAACAGAGAATTGGGACTGGCTCTGAAGCATATTTTCTATAAGAATCTGGGCTTGAGGAAATACATTGAGAACAGGTGGCTTTAATGAAATTTGTTGTGGCATGATATGACTCAAAAGCCCTAGCTCTAGCCACCATTTGCCCTTGGTTATTTATATGCTAGTATCTAAAACAGGCAGATTTGAGCCAATTAGCAAGCATAAGTCACAACTGACTTGGGGAGGAATAGCTTATCCACTTGAGACTCCTTAGATGTGTAACTAATAAGAAGTTGTCAGCTTACATTAATTTTTACACATCTTGGCTACATCAGAGATGTAAAGGCAAAATGTAGCATTCAGGAAGCTGATGTGGAGTTGAAGACTCCACAGGGAACTTAATCAATGCACACATTACATTGATCACAAATAGTTTTTCTTTGTGTCAGGCGAGGTTTCTCTCCTTATATAATTCTTTCAGAAAAAAATGTGTAGGAGAAAAGATAATAGAATGGAAATTGCATCTGCAAAATACAAGAGGCAGTTGTAATATTTTGTGAAATGCTGCTCAGTGAACTGAAACATCTCTCACAAGATGAGATCTCTGTCCGGAAGATGCATCCAATGTGTGTAAAGGTGAGTGACATTCAACCACAGGAGCATGGATTACTTACGAAAGGCTGGAGTCTGATCTCAGCTACACCTGCACACCCCGAAATAAATTATTTGACTGTACTGTTGTAAACTGGATCTGAGTCTGACACCATTTTTAACCTGAGGATACTGTTGCCCTTTTCTGTAAGTGTTACATTTTCAAGATAAGTCGGTAAACATGGATATTTTAAAAGAAATGTTATTTATTTACAAAATAGACAGAAAATTGAAAAGTTGTCCAGAACAAACTTCCAGCCACCTACCCGACACCAGGAAGCAGCTCTTTTGCTCTTTTGCATCTGGACTGGCAAGACAAGCAGCATGGGGTTCACACTTCCAGGTGGCTGGCAGAAAATTCTGAGTCTGGGTCCCACTTTGGTTTTGGATTGAGCTGAGGGTATCTGTAGCTGGTGGCCCCAGACCAGCTGCCTGCACAACTGCCCCTGTGCCCCCACTGCTGCCTCAGTTCCTGGGGTCTGACAGTCCTTACAAAGGTTTTATACCCACAGCACCACTGTGAAGCAGTACATGAACGTTCTTCACATTTTATCTATGGGAAATTGAGGCACAGGTGAATTTAGGAACTTTGTCTGAAGTTACAAAGATCATCTCAAGGTAAAGGCACATTCCTTGCTTAGAATACAGTTTCAGCGTTAGTATGGGTCTAAAGAGAAGCCTGGACCAAAATAGAGTCTTCTCAGCACCATTTTGTGCTCTCCAGAGTTGGCTTTATCATCTATCATGCTCATGTACAGCTTTCTGCAAAAGTGTCCCAGAGTGTCACAGATGTAAAATGTCCTTAATGTAAAAGATAGAAAAAATCATCTCACATAAAAAGACATAATTCAGCTGAATGTTGATAACTCTGAGCCTTTTTTTACTCCATCAAGTATGAAAAATACATTATTAAGGAGCCTAATGTCATGCTTCTGATGACTGAATGTGCCCTGAATACTTCAGTGTACTAGGATATAAATACTGTGGGAAATCCAAAATGTCTCAGTCAAAGTTCACACTTGGGGTAAAAATTTAGAATAATATTACTAGTTTTGCAAATCTCCATCACATTGCTGCTTTGCTGTCAGGATCTCAGAAGAAAACAGACTGCACAGTGGGCCCTAATTCTGCTTTTAATCTAGTTTATTGTCGTTTTATTATGTTTAGTAGTTTCTTCTGATGCAACCATATGAAAGAGAACAATCAAGCCCTAAATCTGTACGAGGCTAAAATATATCTTGTATTCTTTATGAGTTTCCACTTTAAAATGAAATGTAGCAATTAGCTTTTAATAAGGTCTCATTATTTTAATAGAAAGATCTACAGACATTAAGTTTTCAGACGTGTTTAAAATCACAAGCTTGTTCAGACTCCAGCTCTGTTTTTGTTAGATGATAACAAGATTTTGAGACAGGTCTGACTGCTTATACATGTACATGCCACTTATTATGGACATCTTGATGTCTACCACTGACAGGGTGAGAGATCTCTACCTCTGTTGTGGTTCCTCATTACTTCGCACTGTAAAAAGAAGTATATGATGTGAGCATAAGGTTGCTTTTCCTACAGAGGCTGGATCTCAAAAAAAAGGCAGAAAAAGTGGTAAAGAAATAGCTGTAGTGAGGTGGCTCTGCCTTGCTCACCCAGCAGATAATGCCCCATTTCAGTGAAAGTGCTAGTGGAAATGCAATAGGACTTGAGGATAAAATATTTTAATACCTGAAAGCACACCTACAGGCTATACCAGTAAGTAGTCAGCAGTTAAATGAGGTGTACCTTACATAATGAAGGCAACCCTACAGTCACATTGTTTTTGAACACTTTTTGCAATCACTTTTTTTTTTTTTTTTTTTTTTTTTTTTTTTTTTTTTTTTGAGGGAGAAGGAACATTTCTGTTCCATCTATGGTGACAGGCCCATCTTCTGAGCGAGGAAGTGAACCTCTTTCATTTTCAGAAGCCCAGCCCAGACTGTGTATTTTCCTCCTTCTGAGTGGCACTAAACCAAACCAGCAACCCCCCTCTTTCATGCTAGGCTTCCCTTACTGCAAGCAGACTCCAGACTTCCTCAAGGTCCCCAAAGTGTTTGACAAGTTTTCCCATCTCTGCACCCCAAAGACAAGTTAAACCTACTGGTTCTCACAGAGGCTATGGAACAGAGAAAGGTTCATATGGAATGATCAGCATTCTCAGCCATGGCAATATCTTGGTCCAGTGACTTGGAAACATTTGAAATGTGAACCCAAATGACACTTGGTTTGTGGAGCTGCTTCCCACGGTGGCCCACGCCTTTCCCAAAAGCCTAATGTTCAGTGCAAGATGATTTCAGGACCGAATTGCATTCACTCTGGTGATGGAGTGACCACAGTTTGCCTGACAACTAATTTATTTAGCATCCTCTGGTACTATTTCAAACGCACTGTTGGGACAGAGGAGATTTCTGAATTACCATTTGTATGAACCTAAAGAGCTAAACCATCCCCCTTCCCCCAAAAAAGGAAAAAAAGGTACTTCCATTTGCTCATATTTCTAGAAGAAGAAGAAGCAGCAGCATACATGAACCATTTCAATTTCCAGTCATTTTTATTCAAAAGAATTTGTATGTAATCCTAGACAGTCTTCAGTTGCCAGCATCCAGGACAAGTAACCTGCAGGACAAGTCATGGGACAAGGCTAGGGGGACCTAAACAAACATCTCTTACAAAGAGCTATAGGGCCAAAAATGACATTACAGATCCCCTAGACCAACACCGTACACTGAAGAGAGATCAAAGATGCCTACAGCATTTCCAACACATGTATGCCCTACATACATGTTTGTATGTTTTTAAAAAACCTCTACTTAAAAAAAAATAAAAAAATACAAGAGCCTCAGTCAATATCCTGTTCCACTGTTTTACTGTCCAGGTGGCCTGAAAGCTGTTCCTATTATCCAGCCAAGGCCAGTTAACTTGTCAGAAGGGAATCGGGTCAATACAATTTGTTCTTGTCAAATCTGTCAGCAGCTTTTATCATCTTAGTATGCTCCAGGCACTTATAAATTGGTTACCTAGCCACTTGTTCCAGAATCATTCCAGGAATTGGCTTTACACTGAATAATCTATAATTCCTGGGCTGTTTTTTAAAAGGCAGGTATTGTATTTGATCTTCTTGTATTATCTGGGAGCTACCCATGTTTTGTGAGTTTTAAAAAAGATAATAGTGAGTACTTCAGAGATTTCTTCCTATTCCTTCAAACAAGCAAAGGTGAATGTTATCAGGCCCTTGTGGTTTCAATTGCACTTAGCTTATTCAGACATTTTTTCACCTAATTTCTCCCTATTCTGGCTATGTTTCTATTCTCACATTAAATGTGGTTAAGTATCTGGTCAGAAATTAAACTTCGTGTGTGTAGACAGTGAACACTTCAGTATTCTGTGCATTGCCTGTTAAGTGAAGAGCTTTTACTTTTCCTTTCTTTTGTTTCTCATGTATTTATTATATCTTACGTATTTTTGCTGGCTTTATGTCCCAAAACAACATCAACACCTTAACCATTGTGATCTCTCTATGTTTTGTTTAACTTCATATCTAATTATATTCCTTATTTCTACTTGTTGTATGACTCCTTTTTATTTCATGTTCTTATCAAGGTCTCGATGCTGTGTAATGCACTTTGCCCCCCTATTTTTTAACTTGTCTCCTCTAAGCTTATTGTTGTGCATTTGATGTAGATATCAGCAATTCCTACCTTTCCTGATGTCCTCCATCCCTCAGATTACCTAATTCAGAGACTCAAGTCACACTTAATTTTACTGATTTTTAGGCTTCTCTCATTGTCCTTTCTTCTAAAATATGGTTGAAATCTTTTCTAGCTTTAACAGCTTCACTGATGTTGTGATTGCTAGATAGTGGGTGACTAAATTAGAGGGTTTTGTTACTTATATTCTTAAATTGGAAACAATGATAGAAAACTGCAGTGGTTTTGTGCTTCAGCTGCCAAAATTAAAATTGCTCACAGACACAGTGCATTTATATATATTATTCGTGTCAATCTGACAATCTCAGAGGATTTTTGAAATGTTCAAAAAATCTTGCTTTGAATACTAAGAGATGAATTTGGGCTTTGGCTTCAATCCAGAATGATGTGTTCTATGTTGTCAGACTTTACCTGGATATTTCCAAATTATTCACCTTTACAGGGACTCCTCCAGGGTAAAAGACCTCTTTGGACCTCCTGAGTTCTCTTTGGACCTCTTGCTAGGTGCATGTCTCAACCTCAGGCTACCATGAGCAATGCCCATGAGATACAGAGGAAAGGAGATAAGGAATAAAAAAGGCTGCACAGGAGCAGTGCAGTTAAATCTGACTTATTTTCATGAATTCATGTAGAAATCAAGTGAAAACAAGAGCTTAAAAAAGTACTTCCAGATTCTGCTATTGTTCATAGAAAGAAGCAGAGATGGTGGAAAGCAAAGCCTGAACTCAGATTCTGTCAGCAGATTGGTGTCACCAGTGCTACTCCATGAAGCAATGAGTACTGACCGCTCTTTCTCAGCAGTGAAAGGCTTTGAATCCTTGTAGTGAAAGTCAGCATTTTTGGCAGCTGGGAAAGGTCAGCTGGCATCAAATCCTCACTGATCAGCAGGGTTCCTTTCTGGCTACTACAGCACAGATCTAGACTTCAAGGGCTGACTTCATATGTCAGGTCTTGGAGAGTCTTTCAGCATAGATGTTAGAGAAACACATGTGCCACTGCCAATAGCATCATGACCTTCTGATTCAGAGAGTTAGACTATAGCATCATTTCCATAGGCTAATGTACATTCAATGACATTTGTCCTCCTAGATTTCCTCTCTCTACTTTAACTCTACAGGAAACCTAAGCAGATAGCAGCAGGCTACAGTTAAGAGTCTGTTTTCGCCTCTGTGAAAATATTATGGTCACAGCAAGTAAAGTCACCATTTATTTGAAAATACAGTCATTGTATATTGGTAACAATGGTAACTATCCATGAAATTGGTAACTGTGAAAGATTTTTTTTTTCCTGTAAAGTAGAAGGCAAACTTACTGTGCTGCCAGGAGACATTCAAGAAGCATCCATGGTGTGGACAGATCCTAATATAACATGAGCTATTGTAATGCTTTCTGACCCAAGAAATCAAAATGTTTTTCAGCTGTTGATGAATCAAGCTCCACAGGAATGCTCTGTGTCAGATATTAAAGCAGGCATTACCAAAATATCATTACACAGTATTTCTGTAGTTGTTATCCAAGGAGTCATAAATTGTGGCTTCCAGTTTCCTATGCATGCATGAAGATCCTTTTTCAAATCTTACAGGCCTGATCAAACTCCACTCATAAGCTCTGGGAAAGAGAAAATTTCCTCATCAGAAAGATAACGCTTATCCTAGTCTGCTTTATATCAGTGTATTAGAATACCTGAAATTTGTGCCATTTGTCAATTCTGGTGACAGCTGCAGTTGGCAAAAGTAGCAGACAGAAGAGCTGTGTTTCTTCTGGCCTTTATGAGGACGTGCTTTCCCACACTGGCTGGTTGGGGAACCTTAGAGAACCATCCTTACCTTTCTATATTTAACCACCAGGGATGTACACATTTCCCCATTAATGTGTCAGCTATTTTCCCACCACGAGGGTGCAATATTAATTGGTGAAGCTGACAGCAGCACACATAACCCGTTGCAATGTCACACAATCTAGTGAATATATTTTTAAAGAAGAAAATGTTACATTCTGTCTTTAGGGCACAATTAAGGTAGCTACTTGATTTTCTGTAGATGGAAAATAAAATCCTAAATGCTACTACTTCTTTAATGAGTTTTTAGCATCTCTCCTGAAAGTTATTTATTTTTATAAGCAAGAGCTTGGAGATAGCTAGAGGTCTACTCAAAAGCACAAAAACTTAAGGAAATACCTAGGTCATTAGTCCTGTGCCACCTCTTACAAATCACTCCAATTATTCACTGCCTCTTAGGGAGATCATAGATTAATATTACAGTCATTTTCCTACTGTGAGCTAAGTTGCCTAAGCCCATGACATGATGACAATTAAAGATAAAACCCAGAAAGTATAAGGTTTGCTCATTTATGGGATTAAATGATCTGTATCTGCATTATTGAGACAACAAATAATGTTTCAGTTTGGTATACAGGAGGAAATCATTAAGGCAGTATTAAAATTTAATATATTTTCAAAAGCCTGAGTTCCTCCCAAGGTTCAGGTACTGCTGTTACTTTCCAGTTTTCACATCTGACCCCTGCATGTTATTTTCTCACGTTTAACTCAAAGGGTAGCATTTCCTCTGACAGAAAGGCCCCTTTATGGTGTTTCTATGTTTAATGTTATAAATAATAATAATAATAATAATAACAATAACAATAACAATAATAATGGCAGTTCAGGGTCCAAGCAGAGCTCACTGCTTCTGGGCCACAAGGGAATGGGGCCATCCCTGAGCCTCAAACCTCACTCTGCCCCTTGAGCACCATTTCAATAAAAAGAAGTATTCACACATGTCACCCTAATGAAATGCATCCTACATGGTACAGAAGAGGACATGCCTGCAACAAGAATGAGAAATAGTCCATAATTCTTTATAATAGTTGAATGTATCCTTTACAATGCTTATGCCTTGTGCCAGGCTGTACAAGAGCTGTGGGAAGTTTGTTATTCCCAGAGAGCGTAGTATTTTGCATAGGTCTAATTTGATATTGTTGTATATACAAGAGAGAGAGCTCTATTTAAAGTTTTGAAGAATATGAAAATGGCACAGTAATAACAGGGTAGATTTATAACCATGCATCACAATGATGAGAAATTTAAAACTTCCTTCTGTTCCATTTCTTTATTATGAAACAATTACAAACCACCATGGATGTGCCAAGTAAACAGCATGTTGATCCTTCTGGCTTGCTTTCCAACAATTTCTCTCTGCTAAACATGGAAGGAACAGGGTCTGGCTGCTTGTGTTCTTATCAACCCCAGGCACTTATGTGCCATGACAGGCACATGACTGACTAGGAATTCATCACAGGGACTCTGCATATAGCAAGAGGCACTTTGCAATGGCAATTTTACAGGTGGAGCACCAATGAGAATTCATTTTCTCTAGTACAAAACAATGTCAGCAGCAGCCACAATGCTAACGCTATAAAATTCTTGCAGAATAAATGATGAGAATATGGCTTCTACAGACCTGCAACATTTCTTAAACAAGACACAGACTACACCTAGGATGAAATTGTATGACAGACCTTGCAGATGTGGGTTAAAATATTGATATTCAGAAAGAAAAAAACCTGTTTGCATAGCTAGCTTAAGAGAAGAAGACTGTTTTCACAACTGATATGAAGTAGGTGTTGCTGAAAGCCAGACTGACTCTGTATTAGGTGCAAATTAATAGCTGGGACTACCAACGGAAAAAAAATAAAATAAAATAAAGGACAAAAAAAAAATATGTTTTTAGTAAATGCCATGATTTCTGATATATTTTCTCTCTATATATTTTTGTAGTGGAATAGAAATCTTAAGAAAATTATATACCACAAATGTAGCAACAATAATAACTGCATGTCTAAATATATTTTTAAAATGTGAAAAGATGCACAGGACAACATACTCAACAAATCAGCTTATCTCTACAGCACATATGGATCACAGATACCATTCACTGCAACATGATCATTCTGCTTAAATTGTATGCAGTAATTATCTGTGCTTGAAAATAAACAAGCAAGGGGAGGCATGTGCATTGAAAAGCAGATCAGCTATCTTCTTTATGGAAGAAGAGAAAAAATTAAGGGAAAGTTCTCTCATTCCAGAATTACAAATCACTATAACCAGGTTGGATTGCAATAATAAATGTCATTCACTTATCCTCATAAATGCTAGTTTAAAAATTAGGGTTTGAAAGGCTTTCAGGCTTTAGTTTGAATATACTTTCTGCTTTAAAAAACAATATTGAGAAACATTTATACCCTCTTCTACTTTGATAAACATCTTCAGCAGGACTAGCCTTGATTGACAAACCTGAGCAGCATGCTAGCAGCAATAGTAACATCAGACTAATACTGTTCCCTCCACAGCTTAAATCAGAATCTCAGTTTTGGCACTAAAACAGGAGAAATCTAGCTTTGTTTCCTTTCCACTGAGTTTTCAGCAATAGCTGACTGCCTGGGGAAAGACTCGAGATTTTTTACTTGTCTTAAATAGTTAAATATATATATAGAAATACAGTGTTTTTCACTGATTCTGGTGCCAGTTAAAAAGAGCAAAGGGGACAAAAGTCAGATGTAGTCTGGTCTAAAGCTCTATCTAGTGCTATAAAACCCTTCAACTCCAAGTGCAAAAGGCTAATTGAACTGCTCCAGGCAACAGCGGTGCTTATCTGAGTTAATTTATTTTGTGGTGTATTATTGCCAACAGCACCTCAGCTACCAGGGAAAGTGCTAGAAATCCTTTCATTTCTGTGAAAGGACATTGTGTCTTATGCAAAGGGCAGTGTTTACACTAGCCAAGGCTCTGTGCTCTGCAGAAGGAGCACACATCAGAGCTTCTAACCCCTTCTGGAGTTGTTGATAATGGCTTTTTTGGTCCTGGTAAGCATTTTGGTTTTAGACTCCATTGGCTATTAACCCTGGAGGAGAGAAGATGGCAGCTCTTGAATAAACATATTCCATCCCTCCCTGATGCTTTTCCCATCTACTGACCTTCCCATCAGGGATACATGCTGTAACAGCCTGTAGTGCTCCACACATAGTTCAAAAGTGCAAACAGAGGCACCGAACTGGAAAGGCAATCTGTGGTAGGGCTAAATGAGGATTTCAATTGAGTTTGTTGATTGAACTAATCTGATTGAAGAAAGCATCTTCCCACATGTCTAGGAAAGGTCTGCATGATGCAATTTGGCTCTAGCTTGCCAAGGAAATATTTTCAGATGATCCTTGACTGTCCTCAGAAATATTCATGCAGACTTCACAGTCTCTCTGCATACCACAGTTGAAAAAATTAATAAATGTTAACATAAATGTTAAAGGAGTTGTTTCACGTTATTGATTGTTTTTAGATCAATGAAGTTGATGCAAAAAGTTGCATGAATAGTCTTATTTACCTGAAAAATAAAAGGCTTAAAGAGACTTTAACTCATAGTAAGTAAGTCAAATGAGACAGAAAATTTCAGTTAAATTAACATAAAGTTCAGGTTGATGGCTGGTTAATCTCATGTCTGAGTAAAGAAAACAACTCAATTGCCAACTGACTTTTCCTGATACCTGTGTGTCACCAAACTGATTGTGCCATTCTTGACTGTCCTCTCCTCACATACCGAGTGTAGGTCACTTCATTAGAAGAAATAAATGAGAAGATATTTATTCCAGTAGATTAAGTTATTCTGCAAAGGAAGATACTATTTGTATAAGGAAAACAAATCTACCTAATATAACAGGAGAATAAAACAGTAATTCAAAAGAAAAATGTGTTCTCCATTGTATCGGTTCAGTTCTTTAATATTAAAATTAGAGCTTTATATTCAGTAAGGCAGAGCAGCACAGTCCTTTTACTTATGACATGATCTCCTCAGCAAAGTTAGGATGTTTTTTCTTCAGAAACAAACATTTATATTCTTACACTTTGATTTTTTATAAATCACTTTCATATGTGTATTATTGACAGGACCCTGTTAGAAACACCAATACCTTCCAGAACACCAAAAAAATCTGTATTTAGGCAAACTCATAAAGCGTTTGATCTAATGATTTTATCGTGTGCCCACTGAAGGTAGAAATTCAGATATCAGCTCTTCTAAAAATACTAACTTAAATTTGATCAAAATTATTTCTTGCTCTTATCCCCCTAATTCTCAAATTCTCTCTTATCCACATCTGAGCCCTATTGCACTAATTGCAAGGTATAAACATAGTGGAAACACAAAAAATGACTTGAACATGCACTTTTCCCCCCTATATATATAATGATTCAAGCATCATTTGCCAAAAAGATGAAAAAAAAAGTCAGTAAAATCTAAATTGTCCTATCTGTAAATGACATTTATCAATTTATAAATTTATCAATCTATAAATTTATCAAATTTATCTATTTATCAATGCCAGTTCCCATCATTTAGAAGCCATTTGGAAATAACTGTTTGGAAGTATCAATTTAACTGATCCAGCAACTTTGTAGTAGGTCCAGATGATATTGTCAAAGAATCAGTCTTGACGTAGAGAACTATTAGGGACCAGACTGGAAACAGTCCCTGCACCTGCCACAGCCAAATGGTAAAGGATCAGCCTCTAAAGCCCCCTGACCTCACTAAAGAGAGAAGTGTGTCTGTCCACAGAGGACTGTCACTTCGACATTGCTTTAGAGAAGGCCACAATGTGTTTATCTTCAGTGAAGTGGTCGCCTTCAGATATTTTATTGAGTTCAAGAGGAAAAGACTAGCAGTCTTTCACCTGCTGCTCTACGTGCTGAGTAGGTGATATTGGTACAGTTACGCTTGCTATGCAGTTATTGGTACAGTTATGCAGTTGCTATTGCACTCAGGGCAGGCTGGAGAGGCTCCACGCTGGCCTAACATAACTGTTTTCCAGCACATGCACAAAAACTTATGACTTGCAGACATGGGCAGTACTAGAAACACACGGCAGCAATGACATTGCCTCCAAGAGCCACCTGCAGCTGTTATCATTATTTTTGATCTGTGACACAGCCGGAGGTGATGCAAGAGATCCTTGAGTAAAAGAAAAGCCACTCACCAAAATTAAAGTAATGGAGGACCTAGGTTTAAGGGAGCCCCGAGAAAAGATCCTGTATTCATCTATAGATTAGAGCCCTTTCCTATGACCTTCTGTGGCAAGATCAGGCACTGGAAGTAGACAAAATAGAAAAAAAACTCAACCAAGGTTATCTGAGCTGCACATGGAAGACCACCTGCTGGACATCTGGCAGAGGCAGGGAGCAACCCCACACCCACCCAGAGACATTTTGCCAGTGGATTGGTACCTCTGCCTTCCTGCAAATGAGATTAAACAGCATGGTTGGATTGGAGCCAAAGCACTCGGCACCTTGCAGAACTAAGCTCACTCTGCATTAAAAATAACATCCAGCTCTTTGGAGTTTGCTGGAAACAGTAACTTGAAAACCAACATGTGTGCTGATGGGGATGGCAGAGCAGTAGAACAGGCCTGCCAGACCACACCAGAGCTTCTGGGGTGGCACCGGCCTGGAGACCTCCTGTCTCTGCAGCTCCCCTGGGTGCTGTGAGGTTGTGCAGAGGCCCAGCAGTGCCAGATCCCAGCTCAGAAGCCTCAGTGGGGCTAGTTTCCTGGTGGGAAAAAAGGAAGAGTTGCTTTCCCCAGGAAAAGACTGGGATTGTATATCCATGGCATTTTTTAGGTATGATGAATATTCATTAAAGACTTTAAAAATCTTTATTAAAGCTGCACCTACTGAACTCAAGAGACTGTGATATGTAAAGCAGCAGCAAACAAGCCAACAGCTCCTCCAAAAATTCAGTTTTACCACCTTGCTCATAAATCACTATTGCAATTCTGAACGCTTTGAAGCAGTCACTGAAACACAGTCAATTAATAACAACAGCAAATATCCACAGCTTAGATCAACGCTCAGCTGCTCCACTCATCTGGCAGCGTTACTCTGATCCCAGAAAGCCTTATGCTCTTCCAGCAGGATAACAGCCCCACAGGCAAAGAAAGGGTGTGGGATCTCTCCATATTTTATAAGATTAAATAGAGTTTTAAAAAGAATAGTTCAGTGCTCTGTGTCACTGCCCCACGAGCAGGAGAGGGGGCACCTGCTCAGCCCCAGCTGTGCAGGAGATGAGTGCAGCTGGCATTCAGCCACCAGGCACCAGGCTGCTTGCTTTTCCACTCCAATTTGGAATTGACCGTCAGCACACTTGTAAACACGGAAATCTGGGTCAATTAATGTTATGTATGACAACAGACCATGACATCTGTCCAGCACTGTTACTAATACACACAGCTTTCCACAGGAATATTTGCCTCTCAGTTTCCTACTCTGTCTCCTCTCAGTTTCAGCCCAGTCCCTGATTCCCTCCTTAAAGAAACTGGAGTACATGCAGCACAAGTGGGGCACATCAGAAGATCATGCAGCTTATTTAAGTCTTTTTAATTATTAAAAAAAATAAATAAATCTTAAAAAGGAATCAGTGTCTTAAAAGTCAGGCCTTTCCCTCATTGCTAGATGACCCAACTGTAGCACTCATTTCAGTTTTTCCATCAGACCTTACATGTAAGCTTACTGATTTTGTTTTAATGTGTCTTTACAGATAAAAAAGAGCTTTATAAAAAGGACACTGACTTGCTTGATAGTGGAAGCTAGTTTTAAATTGACATAGATAAAGGCATAAGCAAAAGACCCAAACCTTTAGTGATCCTTCTCTCCTAAATATTTATTTTGAGCCTAGAAAAAGAATTCCTATCTTCCCTGAATATCCGAATGAAAATCTCATGCAGTTGTTTAATTCCATGTACTTTGTGCACAACCCAGCAACACTGTTTCCTGATCTTATCTGTTTTCCAGCCAGCTTGCTTTCAAACAATTAGCTACATCAAGCCTTCCACTCAGCAAATCAATTGTTGATAGCTTTGGCTCAGCCAGATGTAAGCTTGAGCATGACAACAGGCCTCTCAAAAGAAATCATGAAAAATGGCAAGCAACTATTACAGTAAGCCTCACAAAAATAAATTACAGTTGCCATGTCCTGTGGCCTTTTGACTCTGATTTTGTTTATCTTTCTCTATTTCAGTATATTCCCCAAAGAACTAACAAAACAGACACTATCCAATTATTCTTTGGTAAGCTGTAATTCCTTCTAAAACGCCTTTGAAGTTGGTAGTGTTCAATGCAAGAAAGACTGGCAAAGCCCAGCCCAGTCCCAACATAAGCAAACTTTAAGCAAACAAAAAAAAAAAAACACAAAACAAAACAACAAAAAAAAAAAGAAATAGCAATTATAAGAGTAAGTTCTCTACAATAACATGACACTTCATGTAAACAATGCTGATTGACCAGTCCAGGCCAATATTACTGTTCATAAACTTTGGCAGTGATACATTTGGGCAAGGAGGGAAGCAGTACGTATAAGACTGGGCCAAGCATGGAGGAAAAGCTGCAATTTCTGAATTCACTGTGTGTTCTGCACTTTTCAGGAATTTGTCCAAGCACTTTTTCCTCCTTCAATAAAAAAGTTAAAAAAAAGTAAGAAGCAAATTTTGTGAGACTGCTGGAACCAAGTACTCTGAAAGGATAAAATATTACCTCTCTTATGTGAGGTTACCCCTGAACAGAAGCAGCCCACCCCTAAGATGAAGCAGGAGCCCTGGTGACAGCGTCAGGCTAGTTTACCACACGTGACACCAAGCATACTGTGAACACTGCAGGTTTAGACAAATGATAACAAGCAAACAGGTTATTGCAGCTTAATGAGTTACTGCAGATTAGCTTGAGTCCTCATGACTGAGAACTCCCCTAAGGCAATTAAAAAGGAGGTAACCTGTTAACTTTTACCAGTTTTCTTTATGTGTCAGTATTTGTAAACAAATACTACTACATTTCATAAACAATCCCTTGATTAAGATTGGAATAAAATGAACACACACATTTAAAGTTTTCACACAGTTCTCAGAAAACACATTATCAGTTTATGGCCATAAACTTTTATCCAGTACTGCTAGGCATCCTGGTGGCAAATCTAATCTTTTTGTTAAGATCAGTCTAGGAAAATTATTTTCCTCTATGATTTTAATGTGAAGATTTTATGGACCTGTGAAAGGAATGGCAGGAAGGCTGGGCACTTTCCTCTGTAGCCACCTCAGTTTGCTCGTATGCTCCTTGCAGAGGAGGGGAGCCAAGAACCAAGAGTCTTGTGTGGGGGTCAGCATCTGCCCTGAGAAATCAGCTGTATGCACTGGAAGTACCTCTAAATAAGCACAAGAGATGGCTGCATACATCCTAGAGAGTAAAAACCAAGGCTAGGCTTTCACCAAAGGCATTCACATGAATGCCATGCTGTTTGCTTTTCTCAAGCAAGGTATCCCTGTTGCATGGCCCTGCACTCACAAAGGAGAGGAGATGCAGTTCAAGGACTGACAATAGATACTTTTTTTAAAACATTTTCTCTCTTTATTTCTTTTTCCTGATGACTGCTACAAGCAAAGGAGGTATTCAGAAATGTGACTGCACAATACGAACACAGGCAGCAAACTAAGTTGATGGCATGAAAGGTGTATCTGAGAACACAGAGTTGACAGAATCAGAGTCGGATTTTGTTCGAGTGGTTTTTAAGATACTCTCAGCTATGGCATTGTCATTAGGAAACAGTTTTACTTTTCCATTCTGACCGTGTTTTGGTTCGTGTACAGGTTCCAGGAAAACCACTCGTTTGCCAGTGCTGGCCTTCTTCTCATCGGCAGGCAGCTCTTGAGGTGGTGTGGAGTTCAGTATGGACGAGTGGGCACTGCTTTGGTTCAGCTTCCTCTTCCTCCTCTTTGTCTTGCATTGACACGGGCAGGGGGTCAGATAGAGATAGAGCAGTACTAAAACAATACTGGCTACACAGGCAGCAAGGGTGGTAAAAGCTGTATTAAATGCTTCATGAGCATGGGACCTGTTAACTGTGAAATTGCTCACATTTATTCTAACCTCTATGGTTTCATTCAATAGTCTTTTCTTATTTATTGCAATGCAGGAGTACAGCCCAGAGTCCTCTAGCTGGGCATCTGTTATCTCCAGGCTCCCGTTATGAAACACCCTAAAGTTGCCTGTGTCCCTGTCTGGCTCCAGCAATTTATTGTCTGGACTAACCCAAACAAAGTGTGTGCCTGCATCACTGATTCTGCTGTCACAGTGAATGATCAGCCTGTCACCAACCTGGGCATCATGAATAAACCCAAAGGCTTGGAAAGAGCTGTTGATGGTGCTTTCTGAGCAATTCAGAAAGTTGTCATGCAGTAAAGGCAGTTTATTGTAACCTCTTGGGTCCGATCGCAGCAAACAGGTGTACTCGCTTTTGAAGTCCATGACAGAGTTGAAGTGCCTTTGATACCAGAAGATCAGCATGGAGTACAGTGTACAGTCACAGTAAAATGGGTTGCCGTGAAGATAAACTCCACTGAGATGCTTGGCTGGCACCGAACTCAGGCGCTGGATAGGCATTGACTGGATGTGATTAAAGGAAACATCCAGCAATATGAGTTCTGTCAGCTTGTGTTTGCCAATGTACAAGTCCAGTGGGAAATGCGAGAGCAAGTTATAGCTTAAATACAATTTCTGCAATTTGTACAATCCTCCAAAGGCTGAAGACTCTATCTGCATTATCTGATTGTTGTACAGCAGGAGAACTTCCAAGGCCTTCAGCTCCTGGAACACGGGGCTGCCCAGCGTCTTCAGGCTGTTGGACGACAAGTCTAGGTACTTTAGGTTTGGGGTTGTGGAAAAGCTTCCAGTGATAATGCTGCTAATGCTGTTATGATTGATTATTAAAGTGTTCAGCTTCTCAAACAGCACCGGGACCCATTCAGGCTCTAAGAATCCAATTCTGTTATAACTCAGATCCAGCCTTTTCATACTTTTATAGAGATTTCCTGGCACCCGAGAGAGGTTTTTACTGGTGCAGCTTACGATATCGCTGGCACAGATGCAGGCTGTTGGACACATCCCCGGGGCACTGCCACAGACACTCACTGTGAAGACCAAGAGGCATGCCAACCCTCTGCAGTTCACCTTACAAACTCCAAGTCGAGTAGGAAGCATCCGGCAGTTTAAAGACATTGTCGCTGGCTCTTAGCTGGCTCCCAGTGCTTCTTGCCACAGATTACATGTGCAGCTAGCTTTGCACTAATCGCTGTCAAAAGAGGAATACAGAGGTACAGCACATTAACATTTAACATTCATACCCTGCCTGATTTCTTATGCATGCCTTCTGAACAAACACAGTGAATTAATCAATGCTTCATACAATTAGTTAGAAAATCTAGTTGTTAGACGATTTTAGCTTAGCGCTGGCTTTATGTAAACATGACGTTCTTCACTCATCTGTAAACATTCACATTAGAGACATGTTTTGCTCTTCAAAAAAATGCAACCGTTCTTCAGTCTTGGACTAAGGAATGCAATTTCTGACAATTTAAAATATATGTAAATAAAAAAAAAAAAAGAAAAAAAAAACGAAATGCTCATCTGTGGAACTTGAATGGACAATGGCATCTCCTAGCTGTTTCCAAACCAGCCTAGGCAAAAAAACTTATGGTAGAGAGAGGAGGAAAACAAAAACAAACAAAAAATCTTATCCAAAAATATTGCCTTGTCTAGCAAGGAGCAGTTATGATATGTGTTTCTTCCCAGAGAATGCCTCACATTTTTAAGCAAAGAATTTTATAAGTCTCTTTAACTTTAAAGGTCATATGATTTATTATTATTTTTATTGTTAATTCAGTAACTGATAGTTCAGGAATCAACAGTCCATTTTTAAAGTTATTCCAAGTTGTTCAACTGGAATGCTTCATATTCTGTTACTTCTACCTTTGCCAAAATAATTGTAGGGGAGGAAATTTCCCATGCCTGTGCCTACCTCAAGCAGAAGTTTTGGGACCTTTCAGTTAGGATGAGTCAGCCATTTCTCAAAACTCATTAAAGGGGAAAAAAAAATGTTTTGCTAATTTTTCTTCTCAAGTAATAAGAACAAAACCTATCATACTCTTCTGAGAATATTTTAGTGTCACTATAGTTTGAAGCAGGGACTTAAAATTTGTCAGGCTGGTGGTTCCATGCCCAGGTATATGTTTTTTGCCATCTCCTAGGAAAATGTACACATAATTAGCAGAACAATGAACATTTATTTTCACTCTTGCTCTCCCTGGATACCTGTTAAGAGTTTGCCAGTAAATTCCCAGGTGAATCCATATGCATTGATTATCCCCACCCCTTCACAGATCAAGCGTGGTATTCAGCTCCCACATATTAAACTTGAACTCATTCCTCCAGTCTCACCCACCCATTGGTACAGTATCTGAGCAGGGAACCCCACACCGACAGTTGCTCTGGGCTGCTGACAGTGATATGTCCCAGAGCTGGGAGATGGAAGGATGCCAAGGGGCAGCAGGGAGAATCAAATGGAAATTAAATAGAGAGAAGCAGAATAAAAGGAGTTGTATTCGTTGATGAGGGGAGATGGATGAAAAAAGGATTCAGATGTTAAAATCAAGACCTGGAAGGTGGAGGACTAATGCAGAGATACAGGCAAAGAAGGGGTTAACGGGAAAGGGAAGATAAGAGATGCATGGAAAAGGAAGGGCAAAGCCAGGAAAGGAGGATGCTAATGGAGCATCATCATTGTAGCTAATGGAGCAAGCATGAGGTAGTTTGGATGCCATCAGGGCACAGAACTCAGCTAAAGCATACAATAAGCCTGGGAAAGCAGATAGGGAGGAAATAAATGACATAAAAGGGTTAAGCATAAGAAAGACAAGTGTTTCAAGAGGTGAACATTAAAACATACTTTTATGGAGAATTTGCATCTGGTACTTGTGAGTCTAAGATTACCTATGCAATCAATTAATCAATGTGAAATGCACTAATTTCCACTTGTCCCTCAGTTCCTTACTCCCCTCCTCCCTAACACTCTGCCAACCTGACAGGCTGCTGTCTTCTGCCAAGTCTTCTATTCTTAAGTCAAATGGTAGAGGTTGTGCTATGAATCTAGAGAGCCGAACCCTTCTAATGACCCATTAAAAGAAGAAATATGAAGGCAGCAGGAGGGGAGAATTCACCTTGCAAAAGAATTTATATATACATTGGATTTAAATGCTTGTGTTACCCAAAACTATATTAAGAGAATGACAGGGCAGCCATATCAAATATTCAAAAATTAGTATCACAATTAAGGTTTTCTGTGTCATTTAGATTTTTATATACTGCCCTTAGTTACATGCTCAGTTAGATTTCTCCCCTCCCAAAACCTTTTCTCATACTGTGCAAAGGATCTGTTGAAGAACATGGAAAAGCAAGGGTGATTAGGGTGATTACACCAAGAACTAAGTAAATGCCTGTGCATGACAACTGCAACATATCCTAGCTTCTGCTACACAATTCCTGTGACATCAGGCAAATTATGTGAACTGATGACTGTTAGAAAATCATGAGCTTATTGCAGTCATCAGCCTGAGACTCAGCAAATAAGGAGCTTGTATATGTTAAATCTGGGAAGGGCTGATCTGAAGAAGTGTCGAGATGAAAGTCAAAATTTTACGACTCTAGCTGACAGCTTTGACTATTGAGTTTTCTCCTTGCTTCCCTGTGTATAAAAGAGATATAGAAACATAATGTTAAGTATAAGAATATTGTAAACATAAATTAATTGATTATGAATCTTGATACTAAGATTTTATTCTAAAGTCTTATAGGTTTTCAGGTCATTCTGAAGTATCTAACAACATGGGGTTGTCAGTGGGAAGCTAGGAACCAAGAGGAATTAGTTTTAACCAATCCTAAGCACCTAGCTGGGGTGTTTTTGCTAGACAGCTCATCGTTTATGGAAACAATTAATAGATATAAGTTCATCTAGAGAGTGAGACCTATGAAAGCATTAGAGAATTGAACATAAGGAAATGATTCTGTACTCCCTCCACTGTGGATTTGTATGGCAAGCAGTACATAAGGCACAATGGAAACACTGAAAGATGTAAAAAGATTTTCCTAACTGCTCATTTAGTTAGCACATTGCTCAAAACAAGGTATGTGAAAACTGTATATCATAAAACTAGGTGCATAAAGACTGAATTATAACACATACACAAAATGGGGGATAATTTAATGTTGCATAGGTTGCCTTTTCCACTAATATTTGACTGTCTGATTTTGCAGCCTCTGCAGACTAATTTCTCATGGAACTTCACTTGTAAAAAGATGAATGGCACTTTCAAAATCATCTCCTCTGTTGAATATAACTGCAATCCTGGAGATACTCCAAACAGAAAGTACTAGGTCAATGCCCAGCTTGAGAAGGCTTACCAAGTTGAATACACTAAATAGCCGCGCATGTTTGTTTCTGTCCACACCTACAATTAACTCACCAGAAACTCTGAGCTCACCTGCAACCAAATCCCAAGGGCAGATTTGGGGCTGGTGTAAATCATCATAATTTTGACTTCAGATGGACAAACTTTTTTGTCTTGCTGGGGAAGGCAAAGCCAAGTTATGGATATCGCACATATATCAGGGGCCAAACCAGGTTATTCTGAAAGCACCCTACCAAGCAGAAACCTTCCTTGCTGTGCCCAAATCACAGTGCAGTGTCTTCAGTCTCAACGGGGCCTTTCCCTTTCTGGAGGTTTGGGCTGCTGAGATGCAGCTTGTTCCATCCTTTGAGTACTTGTGTTTCCCCAAACTTCTGCATAACTTACACAGGCTGGTAGCAAAGCTAAGCATACCGAACACAAATATTTATAATCTATGTGATCATCTGAACCCTTTCAAAATGTCTGCACAAAGAGTTAGGTGTTGGTTATGTGCAGCTGTTAACTGGCAAGGAAGAATAAGGCTTATAATCAGCCTTATGTTAAAAAGCATTTTGTTTCATCCCAAAAGCATTACTTTGGGTCTTATAAAAGTATCACTTTGTAAATTTCAATATTGCATATTTTCTCAAGAATTAATGTTGTTAGATACTAGCAGCTAATGTGTGTCAACAGGCTCTGGCTAAAAGTACTTCACCATTTTCACTTCATTTCTGAATGGGCTTGGTAAATGGCTTTTTTTGAGTGAAGGGCATGGTTGGGGGACTTGCACTTGAATTCTTTACAAATAAATCATTTCTTTGTGGTGTTAAATATGATATTTTAAGTTAACTGCCAAAAACACAGTACTTCCTGAGATGAATCATCTGTGCAGTAATGGTGCACGTTTTTTAACCATTTAAGAAGAAATGCAGGATGTATTCTCATATCACAGAGAATATTCTCTGTTGTCAGTAACAGTTGACTACAATAGATCAGCTCCTAGATGATTTGGCTCCTGCTTTTGGTATTTTTTTTTTTTCATAAGTTTTTTGGAATTAATAAGCACCCAGAGCTGCTTATGGAAAGTGGGAATGCTGGAAGCCTGTGAATTTCCTCATTATCAGTTATCACTGCAAAAATCAACTAATGTCTTAAACAGTCATTACCATTTTCTCTGGGTTCTCTCTCCTATTAATGCTACATTTGTAATCTCTGCACCAGCTTTCTGTTCCTTCCAGGAAAACCTATATACCGAACTATTTCTCTCAGTTCATTTGAGACTTTGCTTAAATATATATATATGTGGCACCGTTTTTAATTTAAGTAGTGAAAGGGACTGGAGATTACAAGTCACCTGAATGCTTTTGCAAACACTGTCACTAGTCTTTTCAGTGTTAAAGTGGATCGATCTGCTTTCACAGTAGGAATAACATCTTCCTATACACTGGTGATACAAACAGTCTCACTCCTGGCTGGCACTTTCTGCACAGTGAAAATGCAAATATTTGTATACACCCCCCCACTCCCCCACCCCAATGTTGAGTTTATAGAATCACAAGCTCAAACACTAGAAAATATTAAAGACCTCAGTACAGACTTCTAAAAGGTCTGTACTATTTCCACATCTCCTAGCTCTTTTTATGCCACATCCTTGCACTTTATACAGTCCCTTAGCCCATCTCACCAGCCCACAAGTCACTCACCCACCTCTGCACCTTCCCATTGAATTGAATGCCCACACAGTTGCTCTTCCCCTTTCACTTTTCTAGATATCAGATGAATTAAGGCCTTATTAGTTAAACAGAATAACAGATGAAATGAAATTGTGGTGGCTCAGGTGTCAAAACAGTTTCCCCACAGTCCTTTTTTGTTATGAAAAAAATCATAATTAAGAAAGCTTTCATCATGAACAATGGGGGGGGGGGAAGACCATCAAAATGGGGTTTCAGTCAGTTATAGCAACGATATTATAGAAGTACAATTAGTAATACTTTTAAGCCTAACTTTACAAATCCTGCTTAAGTACACGATAGAACCATTAATTGCGAACAGACTAGTGGCATCTCACATGATTAATCTTTCTAAATGTTAGACTTACTAGGAAGGTCTGCACACACTTCCATTCTGTGTGTGGTGGGGAAAGAGTCCAAGGAAACATTGCTGTAGTGGCCACCTCACATATCTCCAGGTTTCGCTCTGCTTTTAACACTCTAGGATGCGAAGGCAGTCTGTGTCGAACCTGCCTGTGACAGCTGGGCTCAGCATTTCTGACAGAGCAGATCTGGATTACCCAGACATCATAATCCATGATATTCAGTGACATGATGGATTGGGAAGCAGAGCCTGTTTGTGATCTACATCTGGGTGATGCCTTGATATACTGGACTAAATCCCTGAACTGGGCTAAGCTGTGCTTGGTGCAGGACCTAACAGAGATGAAAAAATGGCTTTACATCACCTTTGCAGCAAGCCGATCCTGAGGTCAGCCTGGCAAATGGAGTGATTTCTCTGGCCAGCACCTGGCCAGACCTCAGCAGTGCTGGACTGGGGAGGAATTTGTCCCAGTAAACCTGGCCAGCTAAAACTATTTTCTCCCACACATCCCTCACCAAAGACCGAATCTCTCTGAAGACAGACTTGTTTATTTCTTTCCACCCGTGGCAATTCACTTGGCTTAAAGAAAACTGAGCAGCTGGGTGACGTGCCACGGGTCTGAGCTGGGCTGATCGCGACAATTTGGCTACGGCACCACCATCTACGTGAAGTCAACACCCCACAGCTCCTGCTCCTCTTTAAGAGCTCAAGGGAAATATGCTCAGCGGACCAGCAACGCACCCCTTTCGCCATGCTTCTCTGTAAATCAGGCTGCGCCCTAGCTCCAACCTCGCGGACGACTTCAGTTGCTAAGGAGATCGCCCCACAATTAAGAAAAACGCAGTGACAAGCAGCGGTGCCTCACTTACAGCACCACCAACCAGTCTCCAAGCGATGCCAGATCCCACGAAAGTTTACTTGCCCAGCGGAGCATCCCCACCGCCTCCAGGAGCTTCTCCCACAGCCTAAACTTCAGAGCCCCCACCCCCGCGCCAAGAGGGCTTGGGGCAGCACCCCGAGGACCAGTGCTGGGACCCGGGACAAAGTTTTAGCAACCCTTTCGGGGGCGAGCCAGGCGGGGAGCAGCTCACCCCGCAGCCCACCGCTCCCTACTCTCCTCTCTTCTCCTCTCCCCCCGCCGCCTGCCGGGCTGCGATCGCCTCCGGTCCCCCCCCGGCGGGCAGCGTTACCTGCAGCGCCCGGCGGCCGCCTCATGGCCGGGGAGAGCGGTGCCGGTGCCGGCCCCGCCGCCAGCCCCGCATGCTCCGCTCCGCTCCTCTCCTCTCCGGCGGCTGGGGCAAGTTTGGGGCCGCAGCCAGCGCCGGCAGCACGGCTGAGGATGGTGATGATGATTATGATGATGAAGATGATGATGAGGAGGAGGATGAAGATGATGAAGAGAGAAGGCAGGAGACTGCCAGCCACAGCAGCAAGCAGCGGGCTGGGGCTTTTATCCCCTCCTGCCCCCGCCCCTGGTCCCCGCCGCCGCTTCCCCTCGGCGGCAGCGGGACGGAGCCGCCGGTGCCCCGGGGAGGGCCGCGCCGCCCGCCCCGCTCCGCCCCGCTCCGCTCCGCACCGCCCCGACCCGATCCGCCCCGCTCCGATCCGATCCGATCCGATCCGCGGGGATTTCCGCGGCCCTGCGCGGGGGGGCGCGCCCGATCCGCTCCGATCCGCTCCTCACCGAGCCGGCGGCGGCTCCCCCGGCAACTTTCGGGCTTGCCTTGAGCTGTGCGAGAGCCGCTGCCAGGTCGGGGAGAGGGAAAGCTGCAAGCTGCAAGCATCCAAGCACCCTTCCCTCCGATCCTGGGTGGTTGTTAACCTTCCCCGGTGAAGTTGCTGCCTAAATTTCCTCCATCGTTTCGAGCGCCCTGCGTGTAGAGGCTGAAGCTGAACAGGGACTGGCTTAGCGAATAGCAGGGGTTGGGGATTTATTGTCATCCGGGCATACAGTTTATAGAAAAATTCTCAGCAAAGAGGGCTTGTGTCTTAAAGCTGCTGTAAATCACACTTCTTGCAAGGGCACATATCGAACTGGTGTTTAATATCAGCGTTCGTGGCTACATGTAATGCTCAAGGGATCCTTCTTACCCTAAAATTCATGCTACAAGCAAACTGAAATTTTTTAGTATAGTACAAGAGATCTGTTAAAAATTGGATTCCGTGCAGATTAGAGCCTTGTGAGCTGTGGGTGATACTGCTATCAATTTCAAATACTTTTGGATCACTATCTTATGATAAAAATTCAACTTTTTATTAATCATTCATATTCTGTGTTTATTTTCTGCAATTCTGGGTGTTTAGATGATGCACCATATATAATAATAATTTCAATCTCCAGGTTACTGATTTGACACTGTTTGGTTTCAGACACTCCAGTTGAATTTGTTTAAAGAAGCTAGTTATCTCCATTTAGAATAAACCATTAAGCATTTCTAGTTGCCTCAATATATAAAATAATGGGTAAAATTTAAATTGTTCACACTGTCAATAGACTCTGAGGAAGATGATATTAGTGTTCTGTTTCCTTCCCCTGCTATCAAAACTGAAAATGTTAAGCCTGAATTCTTTTTACAGTCCTTCTTGTGGAATGGTGATGTGATAACATATGGAGTAGCCATCCATTTGTACTTTGCATGCTTTCTTTAAATAACCTGGTTTTGAAATGTTAACAGTTTTAACTGCGGTTTGTTCAGACCATGATAAGTGTGAAACACAGGTAGGTGCAGTGATGGCACTACTTGTAGCCAACTTAGTTAGATTTCAACCATGAAATCTTGGCATAGTGATAATTACTTTGGGGAGGCAGGATCCAAATCATAGCGAAGTGCCTAATACTTAAGGAAATAAAAATGTTGTTTTCCAGGATTGTTTTTTCCTCATGAATGCTGACTGGGATTTGCTTTTGTGTAGGAGATGTCAGGGCCCAGATGCTCAAGAAATCAACGGGAGTTGTGATGATCTTTACATGACCTGCTCAGCTTATGGATGGAGGCCATCTGTCAAGGAGCAGACTTTGCACAGAAATCGTGATCAAGGGATGCATCAAACAGGCTGAGGGGAGTTCAGAGCTACAGGATTCTTGTAAGTCTGAGAACAGCTGGTTGTGAGCCCAGCAATTCTTTGTTCCCACTGAATGTTGACAAGTTTGCTCATGGCATGACGCAATCTAATGCATTGTGCTAATTCACAGCCTAAAGGTGCTTTTGACACTTGTTACGTACTAAATTACAATGAATATTGTTTTTAAAATTCTAACTTGGATGGGAACAATTAGTAATTATCTTCCTTCTAGCAAACAGTACTGGTGTGAAAACAGTACCTATCCAAAATCTTTGTTGATCGTATGTGGGCACAAGCTGTGTGAAGCTGACAGTCCATTAATTAGGACATGAAGCCTTTCTTGTGATAATCTGTACAAATGTAAGGTTTCTGGCACCACCAGTAGAGATTTTTTATTACAGAGAATTGCTGATAGCTGTCTCCTTCTTCCAAAAACATCAGGATCCTGCCTGTGTTTCCCTGCCCCTGTACAAAACTATCTATTAGTCAAAACTATCTATTAGTCAAAGCTTTTCGGTGATGGAACTGTTCTTGTTTTCATGTCCTGTGTAGTACCAGGGAGACTGATGGGCTTGAGATGGGCTTTTAATAACAGTATTTTCCCTGTGCTCTTGAAAGCCCCACAAATACTTAAATGCCTGTATTATCTTTAAAAAAAATAAAAATACGTGTATATCTCTTTTTAGTAAAACAGCAACTTTATTACAGTTATATCATTAAACTGATCATTAAAGGACTTTTTTCAAAAGCAGCATCCTGATTTGACTTGGCTTCAGGGAATTTACAGTCCCTTCATGAACAAGCAACAAAACTGTTCTGCTAGGGACTGACTAGGAGAAGCCAAGGGGCTGCTGAAAGAAAGAAATATCCTCCACCTCTCCTGTCATGCTCTGCTTCTGGCTGGAGCATGGTTTTCTACCATAGTGCTCACACGGAAAGAAAGGGTGCCAGTCTCCAGTCTAAGGTCTGCTGTATACAGTTACAGCCACTGGGTAACATGCAGTAAAAAGGGTTAGACAGCCATCTTCCTTTCTGTGATTCCTCTGCCTCAGTACTGAATTAATTCTGTTCCAGTGTAGGTCTACTCGGATGGTCAGTGTAATTCAGTGTGCTGGGGGCCATGGGCTGCAGTCCCACATGAATGAACTCAGAGCTGCTGCCACATGAGGATTAAACACTGATTTGTGTGTACCTAAGAGGAATAGTATCGCCTCTTCCCCCAGCCATGTTTTAGGAGAAAGCAATATCCAACAATATATTTTGTCTAAAACCAAAGAGCTCGGACAACACCTAGTGGATCAAGCCCCATGGGAGAGAGCACTGGGTCCATGGATTCTGTCTGAGCTTCAGTGTGAGATACATGCACAGGCACTGAGTCCTGTCAAGACCGTAATGCTTTTGGCATGCCCTGAAGCACAACATAACTGCTGTCATGTCCAGGGAGCTGGAGACTGGAGGGTCAAATACTGCCATGCCTCAGGGGTTGACAAGAACAAAGAGGTCTGGCAGTGATGGAAGAGCCAGGCCTGGGTTTTAAGGCTGTCCGTGTATGTCAGATGATGAGCAGGACTGTCACCTGAGGGTTGTAATCACTCTTTCCGGCTCTGTTTTCTGCCCAGTTTGGAAGAGCTGTGCACTGGGCCCAGCTTCATTCCACCACTGCTTACCAGCCTTCTCAGTCTCTAAGGGCTCAGCCTCTTTTCTTCTTTCTCCTGCTGAAAACGTCCTTATCACTCCCCCATGTGAATAACTATGTCGTTAGACTAACTTAGTCATTAGACTAAGGAGAAAGAAAATAAAAGCCCGATTCTTTAGCCCTGTGACTGGAACTCTTACCTATCAGGATTGTACTCGCTCCCTAAAGGGACAAGCTATTCCTTGCTCCCCATCCTTACATCAGAAGTGTCTTTTGTTCCTCTCTGTCACTCAAACCTATTCTATTGCTCTTTATTTTCAGGTTTATAGATCTGCAGGTCTGGAAGGGATGCTCAAAGAGCTATGGAGTATCATCTGTCTGGAGTATCATCTTTCCCCACTCCACTCTCAGACTTGCCACCAGCTGGTAAGTACTGTTGAACAGGGAGACAGAGTGGCTGGCATTAAGTTGAGGTTCTCATTAGGGGGGGAGTATGCTACAGGATAAAAGCTTTTCAGTACTTCTGTTTATTGATTTGGCCCTGACTTCTTGCCCTTTCTCCATTCAGATGTTCCTTTAAAACCTCAAATGTCAGTTTCTCAGTTGGGCAGGTTTGCTGTTGTCACTTGCAGTCTTCTGTGATGTCTTTGCTACCTCTAGGATTTCATAGGACTGAGGATGGGAAAAAGACCAGCAGATATATCTTAGATGTCTCTGTCAGTTAAATAAACTGATTTACTTTAAGGGTTGTCTTATGTGCTAGTCCCATTTTTATAACTTACAGAACACACAGTTGATTTCTGCACAGTTGATTCTGGTTGATTTCTAAGACAATCAAAGAGCTTATACCTAGGTGTTCACAATACAGAGGTGTGCTTCCTATGTGTTACAAAAAGAAATGAGCATTCTAAGACACGTGTCTACTTGGGATGGGATTAGCCATTGAAACCTGAGGGTTAGAAACAACACAGGTGAGTCCTTGTGAATCCTCGTGGATTGTCAGGGTCCTTAAGTCTTAGAGTCTGCAGATCTCAAATACACATAGAAACTTTGTTCAGTAGTCTTCAAGTCTTTGGATCGCATTTACATGCAAGGAAGGCATCTTTAAGCACTGGAGGATAATTTATTTTCATTTTCTATTCCAAAGGCAGCACTTCAGAAAATGTTACAAATTAACAGAAAGTTATTGGTTCACTGAATTTAGCCTTTAATAGTAAGAACATTTGGGAAAGTAATTTGTCATGGCCTCAAGCACTCTCTTTTAAAGCAGTACGATAGCAATTGTGTGATAACAGGTAGGTAACCTAACCTTTAAAATGCAGTTCTCCATGCAAATAAACCTTGCTGATGGACTTAAAAAGGTGATTTTTGAATGCAGTCAGATGTTACTTATTTCTTGAGACACCAAATGTCTCTCTCATACCCAAAAGCAGGAAAGCTTTTTAGAATACCAGATTCATTTTGCTGTATAATGGGCTGTAGTGACTTACTGCAGTAACTCTAAACATCTAAAAAGAGAATATGCAAGGGGATTTTTTTATTAAAGCATTAATACTACCCCGTGGCAATATATGCAGTATTTGTGAATAACCTCTAGATTTGCAATATGAAACACAGGGAAAAGGAAGAAGAAAGATCTCCCCCTCTGGACTTTAATGGTTCATGAATGCAGCAGTGGGCTTCTTTGCACTCCAGTGGCTACAATTCTCAGTGGAAACCCATCTTGTGGATATGCAGCACTGGTAGGAAACTTGGGGAGGTTCTGTGAAGTGTCTCATATTGAGCGTGTGACTCATTTAATTAGCTCCTACCTCCTGCTCCCCCTCACACTTTTCATGGAGTTTCTTCACATTTTCCCTCCCACACCAAGACCCCACATGAAGTTATGGCAGTTCGGGAATGGTCAGTCTTAAGTCTGATCTCTCAGGTGACTCTGGCTTGTGCCTGGACTCACAGCCTAAGGGAGAGCACAAGGTGACACGTTGCAGACAAGGGTTCCATGCAAAATTTAAAAAAAAAAAAAAAAAAAAAAAGTATTTTGAAAGCTTGTCTACAAGATCAGTCCCCCCCTGCAGCCTTCCTCTGCATCTTTTCCTTATCATATGACTGGAGGCGCTAGACGTGGGCCACCTCTCTGTGACCAGCACAACTTGCCTGAGAGCATGATGCTGAGGGTGTGTGGAGGCTGATGCGACGACTCTAGGTCTGGTACATCAGTGCTGAGAGTTTGCTCTGGGGGATGTAGTTATATGGCTACAAAAGACAGATAATTTTCTGCCCACAAATCTCTACAAAAGGCAGTTATAGATCTGTGACTCCTCATAATCATGCACTATGGTTGTAAGGGATTGGAAATGTTCTTTGTGAGATGTGGACCAATGTCATATTTTTACCTTTTGCAAAACAACAAATTGGAATTCCTAACGATTACTATGACATCTTCTGCCAGCTGGTGTTCTTTTGTGCTTTTTTTTTTCTGTCTTAAGCAAACATTTTACTACTAGCACTTAGCAAGCATTTGCCAAATAACATAGGAAAACTATGCAGGAAATAAAGAAAAATATACAGTACTTTGGTGAACAACACATACTTTGCAAAAGCTTTTATGATCCGTATTAGTCCAGGCCAAAACTGGACTTCACTTGAACTAATAACAGGGATGAGAGCAACCATCCATTATCATTACTCACTTTTGAAAAAAAATAAATTTGATATATGAAATAAAGTCAGGAACTGACACTGTGATCCTGGATATGAATGCAGCTTCCCTGCTTATTTGTCTTGGCAATATATTAGCTGAAATAAACAAACACATTTTCCTGTTATTTATAGCCAAGCATCTTGAAATCAACAAGAGTTACTGTAAGGGTAGACTTTTGTGCTGAGTGTGCTGCTCATAAACAACATGGTCCAGCACAGCAGTGTGTCTCCATAATGGCCATGTGGTGCCTTTTCATTTGCAGTGCCCATGGGAGTACTGGTGTGCCCCATCACACTAAGCATGCTTCTGACCCATTTCAGATTTTGCAGAGGACCTTTCTGTTCTTTGTCCTGATCCTTAGATTTCAGGGCTGAAAAGGTCAGTGTTGTTCAGAACATTTTATTCCAAAGTTTGAGTTTGCAGCAACTGGAATCTCCTGCTTTCTTGGTCTGCCTTGTGTCTTGCACTGAAGTAAAAATCACTGTCAACATCTAATCTAGGCAAAGTTTCATAATGAGGATTGGCTTTAAGTGCCCTCTAAATTTTTTATTGGTATAAAGGGCAAGAATTACATATATATACGTGTAGATATATATATATATGTATTATTTGACTGTGTTTTGAGGCATATGATCTGGCAAAAGTTGAGACCAAATTGTGGACTTGACAGCATACCCTGTGATATATACATGGCTGATGGCATCTGAGTACTTTAGTTGTGAGAAACTGAGAACTGAGAAAAAGATAATGTATTCAGAATAATTTCAAAATATTTAGAAACATCTTGTCATTTCAACTTCAAGTATAGTTGGAAAAAATCTTGACAAGCTTAGGACTTAAGATCAAATTTTAAATGAGGGAAAATAATATTCTGAAAAATGATTAATATTAAAGCACCATTTGTTCTTGTGCAAGAATAATTGCTGCAAATAGAAGCTTCCACAAGCCACTGCTGTAGCCACCCGTGGTAACATTAAGTAAAGCAGAAATGTTTGGGAGCGTGGAAGAGCATATGGTAAAGACTGGTGTGCTGTGCCTCCCCTTTCTATTCTCATTTTGGTGTCCTGAAAAAGCAACTAGTTCTTTCAACACCTGAAACAATAAAGTTATTTATTTATTTTTAATCTTTGTGTCTTACATTTGATTGCAAGCTCCAACTGAAGCTTTTCATGTGATCAGAGCATCTGCCATGTGTCCTGTCCATATGGAGTTGCTAGTAAAGCCACAAAGCTCGCATTGACTTTGTCAGTATTTTTTCACACAATTAGAGCATTTGCTTGTTATTTCTACTTTATCTAGGTAATTATTTTTATGAGGCTTGTAGGTCTACCATTATGACAGAAGCTTCCACTCCCCTGTAAGTTTCACTGAAACTTGCAGTCCCCAGGGAGACAGAAAGCTACAGAGACAGACAGCCTGTCTGCATAAACCTTATTTACTTGGGGGTACCGCCTTAGAAACAGAACAGATGAGCATAAGACTACAGTACCCAGAGCCTGAAGAAGAGAAAGTGGAAGACTCCATGCATCATCTGTCATTCGTGCCTTTAACTGTGCAATCAGATATGTTTATAGCTATATACATATGGCATAATTTATTTCAGTGGGTACCTTCACTTAGGAGCCAGTGTAGCCTCATTTACAGTTGAACTGATTGGCAAAAGGGAGTTACTGTGGCAGATATTTCTGATTTTAAAAAGTCATTGGATAATTCTGGTAAACAACTCTTGACAGTCCTCTGACCTGCTCAATTCAAAAACCTTTAAAAGTGCAGGGCAAAATGGACATCCCTCCATCCATTATTCATTCAGGTAAACTCATCCAATCATTACCACTATTCCCTGAACTCAGTTTATGTTTTCCTTTCTTGGACTATAATTTCACCTGTAATGCTTTTGAGATCTACCACAAATTTAAAATGCAAAATTTGAGACTAAGATCACGATGCCATTTTTTGCCCAGGACACAGACATCTCTATCATTCATGTCAGTAAGTAACCAGAGGGAAGAGATTTATAAAGCAGCAAATCTTGATGTTGGAAGAATGTCAGATCTGCCTTCAGATGATTTTTATAAGTTTATTATCGCGTGTTCTACTGTGCTTAAGAAAAAAGAAAAAAACAACAGTAGTGCAATGTTTTATTTGTATTATTAAATAAAACACATTAAACAGGTATCCTGCATTTGAAGAAGTGGAAATAAATTGCCATTGTGATCTTTAGAAGGAGTTTTGCTCTTTTGCCCCTAGAACTAGATCAGCTTTTTTGAAGCAAATCCTTTATTTCTTGATCAACTCCCTGTGCCCTCATGGATGACCATGTTTTTTCCAGAAGACAGCTGACTGCTAGAAGCTTGAAAAACAACACATGTTGAAGTAAAATAACTGCTGTGCTTTAACCAGCCAAGCCTGTTTTTCTATTGCTGCAAGCTTCTGTTCTTTTGGCTACAGAGAGCATCTGCTTTTAATGAACACAAATAAGGCAGTACAATACATAGGTATGTTATTACGAACTTTCTTTCCCTTTCTATGCAAATATGATTAGCAGCATGAATTCCAAATGCCTTCTTTGTAGTTTAAAAATAACTCCCTATTTTGATGGCATAGCTACAATAATTCTGATCATACACATTGGGAGAAGCGGCAAGATGACAATCTGGGAATCCTTTCCGGATTCCTTTGCCTTACATAGATCCATTAATACCTCTCTGGATTTGCTAGTGCTGATTTCTGTAGTTGTGTCTGCATTCAGTAGGACATCATGAAATCTGGTATGGGTAGAGACAATGGTAAGAATCTGATTCTGTTTTTGCTAGTAGGGTTTTTTTTTTCTTTTTTTTTTTTTTTTTTCCCCGAGTGAAATGAAAGAAATTTTCCCAACTCACAGAGTTAAATTTTGAGAGCAAGATGGATTTTTATACTGGAACACCTTTGTCTTTTTCCAGCTTTGGTCTTTGGTCATTGTTACCTTTCTTTTCTTGAGTCATCAACACCAGCAAGTTTTCTTTTATCTTTTTGTTACTTATGAGATTTATGATGTGACCCGTGGCTTGGACCCAGGTAAGCATCAAAGCATGTCCTCAGATGGTACATAAGAATTGTTTTTCTGAGGCTATCAGGTCATATATTCCATAGTTTGGGTAGTGCTGTTAGCAACTGCAGGATGATTTTACCTTTCCATTTCTTTAGATCTTCTGGCTGGGAAACTGTGAAGATACAGTCAATACTCTATTTTCTGACCCTGTCTATTCACCTCTGGTGGTTAGTTTCCAGCAGTTATTTACTTCTCTCAGACTGTTCTGGACCCTGTCATAATGGTGGAGGAATAGTTCAGTTGTTTTTGAGGGGAATTTAATTTGGTATGATAGGAAAAAAAATATTTTTCTGGCCTAGTTTCCAGCTTCTCTGAGCAACCAGTTCCTGTGTCCCACTTCAACTTGTCCAAGAGAGACCTAGATCCCCAGTCCTGGAAGAGGTGATTTCTCCTAAGCAGAAAACCTCTGAATCAGTCAGTGCTGCTTTGGTTAAGAATGTTAATTTTGGTGTAGGTATTCACAGGAGCTAGCAGTTTACTATGAGCTTTCTGACAGTGATTTTCTGAGACAACCACTTGCATAAAGTGAAGCAAATGGGTACAGCACCTGTCTGGAGTCACAGAGCTCCTCTCTGTATTCCCACCATTTTTGCAGAAGACAGAAATGTACTTTTCTCCCTGCCTTCTCTCCCTTCTCCCAGTTTATGTGTTTCTAATCTAATGGGAAGGAGATTTTACTGGAAACTAAGCTTTTGTTCAGTGAAGTCTGGCTCTGCATGCATTCAGCATTGGTTAAGAGAACCTCCTTTTGTTCCCAATAGCAGCCCCATTCAGCCTGAGGATTTAACTTGGGAGAACTCAAGGTTCTTGGGGAAATCAGCTTTACAATTTATCTTTACATCCACCCAAGCGTATCACAAAACACTGCCAGGTAGCAATATTTTTTTAAAAGTACACTTGGAAGGAAAAAAAAAAAAAGAAAAAAAAAAAGCTAATTTTGTCTCCTTCCTAGTTTTACAAACTAATTAAGAATGTTTGAAAATCTTCATCAATATTTTGATTATCAGTATTTGATTGTTTCAATGTTGTATGACAAAGCCTCCTAAATAAAAAAGAATGTGTATATGTCTTGCATCCAAATATTGCAGAAATTTACAAGTGTGAGCAATACTTACATCAACACATGGTTTGATTATGGCAGTAGGGTCTAAATAGACCAAAAAAAAAAAAAAGAGGAAAAAAACCTTGTTAAGATTCTCTTTGAAAGTGTAAGGTGATGCATGCAGATTTCCTGCATGGGTTTCATTAACACAGAATCATTAAGCAGGTTTCCTAAGGCAATAAGGATTACGCAGTCCCTAGGTCCCTGTGTGCATCTCTGTTCTGTGGTAACAAAGTTTTACTCTACTCTCCAATGTTAATCACATTTCTTAGATGAACAGATGCTTTGTTATTAAGTTACTAAAATTTATTGCATATCAAACTGTGTAAAAGAAACCCTTCCTGAGGGAAAACCTGTAGGACTCTCTTTCTGTCTGTTGGTCACCAGGTGAATGCTGAACAACTGAGCACAGCAGAGCTGTGAACCAGTCCCAGCACTGGACTTGGAGGACATGGATAGTGAGGGGTTGTGGGGGAAGATGGGTGGCATCATGGGGAGGTGATGGGGCCTCATCTAAAGGAGAGAACCTGGGATTATGACAGGGCTGCAAGACCTGTGAGAAACAAAGCCTCAGGAATTCTATCATTGAAAGAACTCAATACTTTGCAATTTAAATGCAAAATATGAAATTTAAACTATGGTGATGCTTTATAGTGAGATACCCCCCACAGTGAAATGCAATTCTTGCAGCCTTCTTGCAGTTAGCTCTGAACTCTGATGTGGGACTTTGCCGGATTTGGTATGAGTGCACAGTTCTGCTTTTATGAAGCCTGTGCTTGGCCTGGAATCAGTACACTCCTTCCAAACCATTTAGTATATTGTGTGGTAGTAAATTTTTATTCTGAAACACTTAATTTACAATGACATTTATATGCTTTATAAGCACTTATAACCTTAAAAAACATCTTCCTCTTCTGTCACAAAAAGATCACAGATGTGACTGATGTCTCATTTCTGGTTGTGTTGTGGTATTATATTGCCTTGTTTCTACTTCCTTTTCTGATAGCTCTGGGAGCTCTCCACATAGTCTTCATAAAAATTTAAGAAGCCAGAAAAGTCCCTTTGGAGCCATGTAAGGTTCAGGCAAGGAAGGAGGATATGCCTGCTCAAAGTCATACTTTTAGGTAATGGCACTTTCAGGTCTAATTGCCTTCCAGAAAGGAAAATAACATGGAGAAATCTGAAGTGAACAAACTTGAAAACCCTCAACTTTTCCCAATCAGATCAGAAAGAAAATTCAAAGGAATTGATGTCTTGACAAAGCTGGATTACTTTCTCACGGGCAGTCAGAGAGGACAAAGTGCTTTACAAGTACTGTGTTAGTACCAGACTTTAGTATACTGGATACTAAATTTATACTGGATTGGACCATCCAGTATAATTCTGGAACTTTTCCAACATACTGGGGGGAAAGAATGAGCAAAGAATCAATTGCTTCACTTTTATGAATGTTGTTTGATTTGTGTAGTTCAACATTTGTTCTTTCTGAGAGTTGAGCACAGAGGAGTATAATGGTGGTATTGCTGAGCTCATATGTAGATAACAATGCATGGATTTGCAAGAGTCTTATGAAGATGGTTCCTATGATTACTATCATTTCACAGATGAAAAGCATGAGGAACAGAGACAGCTAATGACAGATTTTCTAAATGAACTGGGGTAAATGGGGAAACTGGTCGTATACACTTTTATCTTTTCCTCTCCATTTTTTTCAGCATATTTTAGGTAAAAAAAAATCTTGCTTCAACTTTGAGGTAAGAAATGTAACTTCTAAAGTACTTTTTAAACCATGGGTGTTATGTTACAATGTGAATCCTTTCTTTGCAAGTTAATTAAGTGATCTGTCACTTTACTTGTATTTAGAGGTAAAAATTCCAGAAAGTGAAGCTTGAATATAGCACACACACACACACACACACACACACACACACAAAGTAGCATACGTTTCCTGAGCAGGTTTTGCTTTGGCGTCTGTTCTGCAGTGAAATAAGTATTTAAGTAAATGTCTTAAATGAGCTCTGCACAGCAACAAAAACATCAGGATTCCTTTATATATATATATATGTGTGTGTGTGTGTGTGTGTGTGTGTGTGTGTGTATATATTAGAAAAACTTGATTTCCTTTTAAATATCTGGTAGTCAAAAGCTAATTTCCCAACTGTAAAGTTAATATTTACCATCATCAAAATTATCATCAATCAGCAATAAATTTACAAGAATACAGACATGGACATAATGCCTGATCAAATAGTGAGGGTGAATGAAAACTGTTGGAGTTTCAAGGGGCAAAGCAAGGGGCAAGGTAATTTCTGTGACACTCAGCACTAAGCTGCTTCTTCACTACATACACTTCAGGGAAAGAATGGATTGTGACGCCTTGTGTTGTCTATGCAAGCAGCCTAAGATACATACCGATCTCCTTGTAATAACACAGATACTTCCTTGTAATAACACAGATACTTGTACAATCTGTTTTTCAGAAATGCATTCAGGCACAATTTATCAACATTAATAATGTTGATAAATTTAAATTTAAATGAGAGGGGCGTCCACCACTCTCCATGATAGTCTTTTCCAATATTTACTCATCCTTACCCATAGTAACCTCTGCTTTATTTTAACCTTGATTTTGTATGGATTTAAATCATTGGCTCTGTTTGCATCTTCAACATGTGCATTTCACTGATAGGTGTGGAAGACAAAGGCATTCCAAGATGTCAACAATTTGGCATGACCCTGACAAAAACCCATGCCCAAATCCATTATCATGCCTTTCTGTTACATCATACCAACACATGACTCAGTAAGCCTTCTCTGTCTGGGAATTTAGCTTCAAGCTTGTGTGTATCTGAGAGTAGAAAAAAACCATGCTTTTGCATGTAATAAATAAGAATGTTATTTTTGTTTTATGGTTAATTAGAAATTGACCTAGCTTTGCTTAGGAGTAATAAACATTACTGATACTGAGTCTGTCTGAAAAAGACTGGAACATGCAATTGCGAGAAATCCTTTTGATTCTGAAATTGTGTGTTTATCCTGGATATGTCTAACATGCATATAATTTGATTCAAGCTTAGTGCAAGCCAGAATTAGAACAGCAGATTGCTTACTTTTAGGAAAAAGTGTAATCCAGGGCTTTACTGCTTACATTATTTGTGTAATTAGAAAAAGACCATGGTTGATGTCACTGGTTTAATCTCCAACAAACTGGAGCATTTGATAACCTACTGACATTGAGGTCCAGAAGACTCTGGAACAATTTATCTAATCCACCACTGAAGGAAAAAATAATTTGTCTTTCACATATCATCATTACACTGCAAATGGAAATGAAACACAATTTTCGAATTATTTAATCTATTTGATTACTTCTTTGAGAAGTCAATATTTTTATTCAAAGGTAAGGTGAGGATCGTGTCTAATATTTTTAAAACAGCAGTTCAGTGTTTGGATTTTCAAAGAAAAGTATGCTTGTTTCACTCTCAGATCTTGTTTAAGGATATATTCTTAGTTATTATAATACATGCTTCAGTCTTTGTCTGCTTTATGCCCATTAATCAAATTGAATTTAAGCATTTTAATTCACTGATTTTTAATCATGATTTAAATCAATGATCAGGAAAACTTAAGTATTTGTTTTTAACTTTTTTTTTTTTTTTTTTTTTTTGCATGGTAATTAAGATTCTGCATAATAGTATGCTAACTATAACTCATTTGAATCCTGACTTTCAGTGAAATTTGACCTTTACACTTTTATGTTGAAGATTCATCTTGATGTACGAAAGACAAAATGCATCTAAGCTGAACAACTTCTGCAGTATTACATGTATTTATAAATGGTTTTAAAGTGTTTACAACATAGAAAAATGCAAACAATACATTTAGTCTTTACTAAGTAACTAATGTACAGTTCGCAAGTTGTGGCAAGCTGTATTTGATTGGAAATTAGGATCCACTTACACGCAAACCAGATTTCCTTTCTATTGAATTAGAAACCCTTCTTCAGTTCTTTAATAAAAGCAATAAAAATATCAGGTACTTAAATTGCTCTGTCATATGGAAGAAATACTGGTTGTGCTTATTGGCTTAACTGAATCAGGAGATGACTGAGTCTTTCAAAGATTTAGAATTAATAGATCCTCTGCATCTCTTTTTTTATTTCTGAACTGGAAGAATACAGGGTTTATCACTTTCTTGACTTTTGGTTTCTCAACCAAATAATCTGATTCATGGGCAAAAAGACAAGGTCCTGAAAAAATGATAACTTTTTAGTCACTTTCTGTTCTAGGCAATTAGCCAATATAGTCCATCATTGTCAACTTTCTTTAAACTTCCTAAAATCTTGTACTACTTCATTGACTACCATTTTAATGCTTGGTTTGAGTGATTGCTAATAACTAGGGACATGGAACTCTTTTTCCCTTTTGCGTTTAGGCATTTAATTTAGTACCTTATATCTATAGTAGAGGCAAGTGCTTTGTTGATCTACCATTTTGCAAACTGCTATTTAATGTCAACCTTTGGCAGTTCCTTCATAAAATTTTTTGGAGGTCTTTCCACATCTCATCAACATTCTCAGCAAAATTAATCCAACCATCACCTAAAGCTTTGTTTGGTAGTAAGTAAAATATTGGATAGTAAAGCACTATTTTAGAAATTCAGAAGGAGCTTTGATATAGAATAGCTAGTATCTTTAAAGTAACATATATAATTAATAATATTTCCAGTATATGTATTAATAACACAAAGATAGACTTAGGAAAATTATTAAGTTTCAATTAATATTATTTTTTATGATAGTAGATGAGAGGAAAGCTATGAATATGCTTTATAATAAAGAATAAGTAAGGAATTCAGTTAATTCTTTCACTCATGCTAACACCATTTCCTAATCATTGCTTTCAAAAGAATAATTATCCTAATGTCATTTCATTTTTATTGCTTGTTTTAAGAACATTTGCATTTGCTGTGCAAAGAAATGCATACTTCTTTTACTTTAAAACAATTCACGACAACAACATAAAAACAAAACCAATCAACCAACCAACCAAAACAAAACTTATTGAATCTCCTCGAGAATTCTCCATACAGGATCTTTATGGATATTTGCCTGTGTTATAGGAACTCTCCCTGAAGAATGACAAGAGATTCCAATAAACAAAAAATAGAAATGAAAACTTGAGCTTTTAAACTGGAAAAAATAATGATAAAGGTTGGTAAAAGGAAAAATACCAATGTTATGTCCATTACTGTGATTTAAATCCTCCATCAGTTATATGGAACTGTATCATTTTTATGAAGCTAGAGTTGACATAAGAGGTTAAATATACATTTGCCACTAATTCTTTACAAAATTCAAAAAACACCCTCCATCCAGACAATCAGGGATGACTCTGTTACTTTGTACAAGGTTATGTATTAGTTAACGAATTTTAGTTTTTCTTTCATCTTGTTTAAACCAATCATAATTTGAAATCCATTTTAAACATATTTATTTAATAGAAAAAATCCTAACATTAAAAATATTTAAATAAATGTATAGGGAATTTTAATCTTTTAGGAGTCCAAAAATATAATGGCCCAGCAACTTAGGCCAGATAGCATCAATGAAAAACTTGCTTTCTGTAAGAAGCATGGGGGCTTTTGGAAGTTCACCTCTTGGTATGTGGTTGGTGAGGGGCCACTATTAATTTCAAATATTGAAATTAAATCTTGTTTGTTGTACTGAATTCAGCTGTTGGTGAAATGCTTTCTATATTCTTGACTAGATAGGTACATTCCAGCTTAAACTGTAGAATGCAGAAGATACATACATTATTTTACTTTTTTTTTTTTTTTCTTTCTAAAGGTTAGTAGATGATCTTTTAATCTTAGATATACACAAAATACATGCAGATAACAAAGTAAACAATCTCTTCCAGAAAAATCTTTGTCCCTAATACACTCTCACATGATGACAAAATATTCTGGGGGAACAGCTGTCATTATACCCTCTCCTTTGCTTCTAGAAGAGGTTAAAACTTCAAGAAGGGAATGAGAAGCCTCCTAAGGTATGATTTCTTGTTTCTTTTTAGCTGTTATCTGCTTTTACAGGGACAGTTCTGCCTCCTCACCTATCTGGCTGTATATTCCTGCTGCTTCCCTCCAGCTGGGTCTAGTGCTTGTCCAGTCTCTAGAAAGCCAGTTCTGCTTCCCAAACCATCAGCAAACTAACTCAGGGACGAAAAGTCTACTGCTTCTAAAAACTTCTGTTTCAGTGAGCTGCACTGGGGAGCCAGGCAGAAAACGAGATGGAGAGGGAAAGAGTAAAAGTAGATTGGGATCTAGATGGGAGACAAGAACCAATCTGCAGGGTGTTGTGTCCAGCCATCTCTTTGGATAAATGTGTATTTAGGAAGGTGGATTTGGCATTGGCTGAATGAGGAAAAGCAATTCATTGCAGCCTTCATTTTGAGTAAACACTTATTTTTGAGTAATCTGTATGGAAAAAATACAAGCTAGGCAAGGATGTACTTGTTGGGGAACTCAGAAAGAGGTTGTACAAAGGAGTACTTCAGAGACAAATCCACCTATGTAAGTGCACAGCTTGACTTCTTGAGACTTCTCCATCTACAGCATTTCTGTAAATAATTTCCTGAGTAGAGACCTTGACATTCTTTTATGTTGTTTCAGTATACAGTTCATGAACCACTGAGGAGAATGAGTTTATTGTTGCATCAGAGAGACCTGACTGAACACAAGGTAGAATGTATGGTTCAGCATGTTTGTTATGGGTAGGTACCAGTATTACATTCACAGTTCTACTGAACTTGTTATTAAAGTGTAGTTCACAACTGGACAAAGATAGATTGCACACCAAAACAGTAAGCAATTCTTAGTTGGCTAAAGCTATATGTTGAGTGCAACATAAACTGCAGTAGCTGTATATGAAGAAAATGAAACTGTTACAAATGTTATGTTACCCCTTTTTGAATTTGCATTTTCAAATAAAACATTTTGATCAACAAAAAATGAATTTAAAATTGTCCATTAAACAAAAACCAAAATGCTCAAATGTTTGTAACAGTCTTGCTATATGAGCTTTCTCTGCTGGAACAAAACCCTATAGCATGTAGGATTTTGAAATGTTTGTGTCTTTTTCTCTGAGTTTCTCAAGGCTTCTCCACCTGAAAACACTATACATGTGGGAAAGGTGTGGAGATTCAGCGAAGGTAGTTTCTGTAGAGCTATCTACAGAGGTTAGTTTAACCAGAAGCTGAAAGTAGCCCCTCTTTATTGTAGCCCTAGCTATACTTAGGCTTTTCTGTATGTATGACAAGCTGAGTAAGACTCTGCAGTACACAGTGAATGCTGCAGGTTTTCTCCTGACCCTCTCTCTCTGCCTTTTGTATACACTGTAGAAGGATAACTCTGACATGGAGAGAAATGGTTTAGGCTGGAGTCTAAGCTGGAGGTTGGGAATGAGGAATGGGAGAGGGAACAAGGAAGAAGAGAAGGCATATGAAGTGAGATGTATTGTAGGAAAGCTGGAAACTATTGCCATATAGTTATTAAATGTAGGTTTGTAGAGCCCTTTCCGAGGCTAAATATGAGCAGAAAATGAAAGCTATTCCGTCTAGAGCTCTACTAGGGAAAAATAGGAGCTCAAAACTGAGCTCTTATCCATCTGCAACCTGAGAGCTCTTATCCCTTTGTCTTCATTGTGCTAAAATGTAGTGTGAGAACCTGCTGAACATATTGACAGCAAAATACTCTAAAATATTATTTATCATTATTAATTAGTCCTTTTTGTACTGACAGTGTCTTTGTAACAGGAGAAAGAAAAATTTCCTTTTTAGGGGAAAAGGAAGACAATGGGCCTCTCAAAAGAGTTCAATGACTTAAGCTTTAGGAAAACAGGAGGACAATCTGCCAGAATTCTGTAAAATTTGCAATAGAAAATGCTGTTACGTGTGGAAAGACAGATAAATTAAAAGTTTCAGAAGAGCTGTTCAAATAGAATTAGATACTTTGCTAAAATACAATTCCTTTCCCCTAAGAAAAATAAAATAAAAGTGTCTTAGTTTTATAATCTTTCATGGGAAAATTAGTCAGGATTTGTCACCTGATACCTGTAGAATTTTTCCTAGATTTACTAACAGAGCCACAGTTAAAAGCAGGAATGATGAAGTTTTATCTTCAGAGCCAAAATCTTTTCTTAATTGTACACAAATGCACCATCTGTATTGATGTAGACTGTGAATATTTGCTGGTGTAGATTCTCATTTATTTGTTTGAGAGTCTGGAATGTTTTTATGCATTATAAGCCATATGTTACATGTGTTACATACATTACTGTGTATATAATAATTATTTAAGTTATACTGTATACTGGTAATGACATGTAGAAATGTTTTGCTTAAATATATTAGTAACAATGGAACACTTCAATGAGCTGGAGGTAAAAATAGCACAATGTTCAATACTGTTCATCTTGCAGTGCTTTAGACGACCTGCATTACATGCACAATGCCTCAGCTTCACAGCAGCTAATACAGGTGCTGTGAATGTTTTCTTTGATCAAAATGATTATTATTTTTTTTAAATCTTGAAATTTCAGGCTGTTTATCATCCTATGTCCTGAAGGTCTCTAAGATGCCTTACATTTCTGTTAGCCTAGGAAAAATCCACAGTCAGTCAATCAGGTAGAAAAATAGGTTGTATTTTCATCTCACAGAAGATCTTCCAGAAATGTTTTCTCCATTAGGAAGCTTTAAAGTGACCTATTCCTTAACAAGAGAGCAGTAACCATCAAATTCTGCATGTTTAGAAGAGCTTTTGTATTCTTGATCTCCAGCATTGTGACAAAGATGTAGACCTGTCCTGAGGGCCCGCAGTTTGAAAGCCGCTGCATGCTGTACTTCAGTGATGTGGATCAGTTCTATACCGGACCATCACTTTTAATCACAGTTTCTGGAAATGGCCCAAAATATTCTTATAATATCTACTTACTGTCTGTGATGAGCTTAGAGGTTGGAAATATTTAAATTCAACTGGGAAGAACCTACCTAGCATGTGAGGGTTATTGTTTTGGGATATTTGTGCTGATAAAGAGTGAATGCAGTTTTAGGTATTTTACAAATTTTTGAAGTGTTTGACATGGAAAAATTAGTATTTGCTATAGATGTTTTACTTTGCAAATGGATAAACTCAGAACATACACATACTCATTTGTGGATCGGTGATCAGCTGATCAGGAGGAACATGTTAAGTGTCTTAGTGTGATCATGTATGTATACCCAGAATCACCCTTAAAATTGTTTACCTCCATCTGAGAGTGCTACAGAACTGTAAATGTAAGGCAGTGTATGGGCCCTTGGCCACTTCTGCAAAACACAATCTTCCACATAAATAATCTAAAAGACTATTCCCTGAAATGGACATGTCTGCAAATGTAACAGACTAAAGTAAATCATGCTTCTCTGGATCAAGAGTCAATCAAAACCCCTTCTGCTAATGAGAGACAAGAAACCAGAACAGTAGAAAGCATATTGTGAACAGTCATCAATTAATAAAAGAAAAATGTCTGATTTGGGGATTGAGCCAGACGTGCTGTGAATGGGGTTGTCATGCACAAGTGGTGCTGAATAATACTAGTGGGAGAGAAAGAGGAAATTGTAATCATCTTAGTCTCTGGTATATCTTCTAGCAGTGTAATCATAACTAGTTGGCTAAAGACCTGTCTAGCCCTGGAAGAAGCTACCTGCTGAAAGGCTCCTCAGCCATTCAGAAAACAAGGAAAAAGGCAGGTTATACAGTGTTTTGACCACATTCATTTGAGAGAGACTATGATATTATAAAAAATAAATGAAAATCAATGTAACAGAAGTCAGTTGACAGTGAAAGTTTAGGAGCAATTTTCCTTTCTATAAAATGAACCTTGACACTGAAGTATTAGAGGACTTAGATCACAATAGCGTGTCCCAGACCAGGTTGTCTGCTAAGGAAACTATACTTCCCTTAAGGTAATTAAAGCCACTGGTAGACAAGTTTGACAGTACTGCTAATTACTCAACTGTATTCACTGAAAGAGAGCTTGCAAAATATAATGTGTAGTATATTGGAAATGACAAAGACTCTAAGTTCAAGAGAAAAATAATAAGTTCGGAATTAGAAGTGCAAGCATCTTTGTTTAGTTTCTCCTTGTATTTACGTAGACCTGAAATTCATTCATCAGACAACTGAGGGGAACAAAGAGCTAATGTGACTCATGAACATTGGCTTTTTTGTTGGCTTGATTTTGTTTTTTATTCTGAGTACTGCCTTTTTCCTCAGTGAACCCAGTGAACCAGTATTGTGTGCTTAGAAGTGCCACTCCTCATCATGACCATGAGTCAGGCTGCTAGAATTGGGTTGGCCTTGCTTAATAAAACATCATTTTTATAAATCTTTCTGCCTTTGCCTTTTATCAATAATGAAGTATGCACATCAAATTGCTTTTTTTTTTTTTTTTTTTTTTTTTCTCTTTTCAATTACCATAAGCCAAGAGCAGGAAGAACAAATAATGGGATAAAGGATTCACATGTCAGGCTTGAATTTCTTCAAGCATTCGGTAGGCAACTGATTGTGCCCACACACCCATCTGCATTTTTAAACGTTCGTATGTCATGTTCAGTGGAAACAGTATTGTTTATTTCCTAAAGGATGAGCAATTAGGAATGAATATAATTAATACACGTGATACAATTTTGGGTCTTATCACAGTTCCAACAAGCCATCCACATCTATGCTTCAGTAGGTTTTTTGAAACATTTGCAAATGACAGGCAGATGGCCTCTTTGGGTTGTGGTATTAAACAACAAAGATTAATATTACCACTTTTCATGCAGTATGTTCAGTCACATCTTGTCTGCCAGAAGCTGGTTGTTTTCAGTGCCTCTAACTATAAATACTTATGGTCTGCTCTATAAATGAAAAAATAAACAAACAAACAAGCTTAAATCCTTAAGAAATCTCAACCTATAGATACACAGCCTTTGTCATAAGGTAATATGAACCTATCTTCTTTTTTCTCTTTCTCTTTCTCTTTCTCTTTCTCTTTCTCTTTCTCTTTCTCTTTCTCTTTCTCTTTCTCTTTCTCTTTCTCTTTCTCTTTCTCTTTCTCTTTCTCTTTCTCTTTCTCTTTCTCTTTCTCTTTCTCTTTCTTTCTCTTTCTCTTTCTCTTTCTCTTTCTCTTTCTCTTTCTCTTTCTCTTTCTCTTTCTCTTTCTCTTTCTCTTTCTCTTTCTCTTTCTCTTTCTCTTTCCCTTTCCCTTTCCCTTTCCCTTTCCCTTTCCCTTTCCCTTTCCCTTTCCCTTCTCTCTTTCCCTTTTCCCTTTTCCCTTCTCTTTCTCTCTCTCTCTTTTTTTTTTTTTTTCCTCTTTTCCTTATTCTTTTAATCATTCCTTCCTTCCTTTCTCTCACTGCAAGTGGCATTTTGGGGATCCAGTTGGGATCATCCCCATCCTTGGAGAGATCAGGTGTTATTTTATGGTTCTGCTACCTATCTACCTTTTTAAGAGACCAGAGTGTCTTCCTGTGATTTTACTGACTGTTTCTCATTGAAGAAGAATAATGCTTATTGTGATACCTTGTCAGCTTAGTGAAATTAACATGTGATCATACGCTAAGGTTTCAACTTGATAGTGTAAGAACTACTTCAGGTCAGCTGGAAGTACTTTTAGAGAAGGCAGCTCCTTCACCTAAAAGCTTGAATTCCCAGCACTTGGAGAAAGCAAATCTGCATTGTTAGGCAGGAAATAGGATGGAATTGGATATTTCTAGCTTTGTGACACTTTGGAACATACCTGGCTAACAATGTCAATGGTAGGGTGTAAGCTAATACCTTAATTTTACTTTACCTTGACTTCCCAAAGTGGAAGAGCTCCAGATGATTCCCATTTAGAAACAGGAATTTCTACAGAATAAAGCCATCAGTGGAAAATGTTGAGTAGATCTATTGAAAAATCTACTTATAGTGGCATATACTAATCTCTGTTAATCACTGATTAGAAAACTAGTTGGAAATGTCATCTTTTCTCCCACTTCTGTATAACCCTATGCACATTCTTAGCACTTAATATAGAGTAAATGACTGCAATTTCATCTCCTCTGCACCCCTGAGGAAAAACTTGCTGGCTTAATTATTTTTATACAACCATTGTCCCAGTTTTTATCCACTTCATTTCATTTTTCTGTTTTAAATGACAACAAGGAAATAATTCTTATGTCTTATTACTTTGAAGGCATTGCATCTCTGTCATTTAGTAAACACCTGCCACACTAAACAGTCCCATTAGAGACCATGAAAGTATCCAAGAAGCTGTCTCATGCTTTATTCTGTAGCTTTTCCCTTCCATATATATTCTTGCTTGTGCTGATTGGTGGGTTCATTGTGATACTATAAATACATCTTTCAGTTCCTATACAGTTAGTTGGAAGACTTCCTGGAGCAATATTCGATACTCAAATCTTCATGAATAAGAAGCTGAATTGGCCGTATCTGTGAAAACTGCGTGTTGGAAAGTTCAAGCCATTTACATTGAGACATTTTATTTACTTTGACATTTTATCATGGATTATTTTTGCTGAGGACTTCATTAAATGAGCTTGACTGGATAATATGAAGATTCTTGGCACCACATTTTCTTAGTTCTCAAGATATGACAACTGGGATTAAACTCAAAGTAAATTAAAAAAAGACAATTGCAGTATTATCAGTGTTATTAAATATAGGATACTGTTTATGATACTGTGCCAAATATTGTTACTTTGTTCAGTTCTTTTTCTGAACTGTAATAGCAGGATCTGAAAGAAATGGGGAGCTTGTGTTTTAAGAATATGGAGAATCTAGGCTGTGTCTTGTACACTCCCCAAATGCTGTTCCTAGCATTAAGTCCACTGATATTATTGAGCCTATGTAATGGCAAAACAGCCATGCTGGCACTCCTCCTTTCAGTCATTTGCATGTTATTGAACTTCTGAAGTGAGATGGTGCTTAAGGTGAGAGAGGGAACCACAGTCCCTCTGGATGAATAAGTGGATGAGTAAGAAGAAAATGGCCAAATATCTGAGAAATGGAAAATTAGATTTGAAGGATGTAACTACTTCACTTTTTATTTAGGGGATTTACATGTTGCAGAGCCTTTGTTATTGACATTGTGGCTCAGAATCTCAAAATATAATCATTAATCTTAACATTTAATCATAACACCCTGAAATAAAAAATAAAAAATTGCAAAAACTTCAAATGCATCATCATGTTGTTTTATTGATAATTTCTTTGACTATTAAGAATACCTTTATTTTAAAACTGAATGTATCTTACATCATCTTTCAGATCTTGTTGGATCTCATATGCTCATTGACTCAGCAAATATCTGTCACACACATGTACTTGATATATTAAAAGCTTATTCAGTTTAGACATTGCAATCCCTAGTTTAGAGACATCACTCTCAGAGTATTTTGGAGTATATATAGGTCCTGTAGTTGTAAGTTTCTGTCCTTTTTAATCAGAAGTCTTGGAAAAGTCTCTTATGTCTAAACTGTTTACACTTGTACTAATGTATAAAAAATTAATCTTTCTTCTATTAAAATAAACATGACATAAACACAGCTAAGTACACACCCGGGAAAACAACTTTGAATGAAAGAAGGTAAATCATTCCGTGGTTAAAAGCAAATATTTCACTGTTGTTGATTTTAAACAGTTGTCTTGTTCTCTCTCTCTCTCTCTCTCTCTCTCTTAAATTAGAAATTAGTTCTTCCCAAAGGTAGATGGTTTCATTACATCTGCCTGAATAGCCTGACTAATTTATTTTCATGCCATATTTAGTAACTTATGTTGCTAAAAATAATTACAATAAAGTTATAACAACTATGCTATGTTTTGGCAGTCTTAAAATCACACATATATAGAGAGAATCAAATGGAATGGAATGGAATGGAATGGAATGGAATGGAATATGTCAGTTCTAAGGGACCTATGAAGACCGTTGAGCTGGACTGCCTGATCACTTCAAGGCTAACCAAAAGTTAAAACATATTACTGAGGGCATTGTCCAAATGCCTCTTGAACACTGGCAAGCTTGGGGCATCAACTACCCCTCTAGCAAACCCGTTCTAGTGTTTGACCACCCTCACAGTAAATAAATTTTTCCTCATACCCAGTATGAACCTCCCTGGATTCAGCTTTGTGCTGTTCCTGTGCATCTTGCCACTAGTTCCTTGGGAGAAGACTGGCACCTCCCTCTTCAGGAAGCTGTAGGGAGCAATGAAGTTGCCTCTGAGCCTCCTTTTCTCCAAACCAAATGATTCAAGTGTCCTCAGCCTCTCCTCATAGGACATGCCTTCCAGCTCTTTTACCAGTTTTGTTGCCCTCCTCTGGATGCTTTCAAGTACCTTAATGTCTTTTATTATTGTGGAGCAGAGACCTTTACACAATATTCAACGTGAGGCCAGAGCAAAGCAGGAGAATCACCTCTTTTGACCATCCGGATACACTGTGTTTAATGCACCCCAAAATATGTTTTGCCCTCTTGGCTGCCAGGGCACACTGCTGGCTCATGCTGAGCCTGCTACCAACCAGTGCCCCCAGGTCCTTTTCTTCAGTGCTGCTCTCCAGCCACTCGTCTCCCAGTCTGTACCTGTGTCTAGACTCTCTCCATCCCAGGTGAAGAACCAGGCATTTTCTTTTGTTGAATTTCATGCCGTTGCTCATTGTTCAATGCTCCAATCTATCTTGACAACTCTTCAGGCCTCTTGACTCTCCAGGAAGTCAACAACACCTCCCAGCTCAGTGTCATCAGTGAACTTGCATTCAACTCCTGCATCCAGATCATTGTTAAAAATGTTGAACAGAACTGGCCCTAGAACTGATCCCTGCTAGTGACTGGCCACCATCCATATGTATATATATATAATGCTGTGTATAGTATTTTTAATTCTTTAATGGAGTTCAGTGTTCTTATTGTGCACCAGGTGTGCACCATTGTGCACTGTGTGTCTGATTCAATGTCCACTGTGCATTTCCTTTAGTGAGATTTGGTTTATGAACTATTGTGAAATGTTTTACATTTTCACAACTTACACCTGTATTGGGGCTTTATATACATGGCTAAAAATGCTTGCAATCATAACACAACTGAGAGCGCAGATAAATTAAAGTCTCATATTGAAGGAACAGTATATTAAGCAGGACATGCTTACTAAATGTTGCATATGTGAAAGCAAAGCAAAGTCTCATAAAGCTTCAGATTCCTCTGTGTTGCTCATCTTTAGATCTGCAGATGCATTATTGCAGTAGTTAGAATAATTCTTGGACAAATAGGTTTTCCTTTTTTTTTTTTTTTTTTTTTTTTTTTTTTTTTTTTTTTTTTTTTAATTTCCTTTAAGAAGAAAAAAGAAAGAACTGAAAGGAAGAATATTTCCCCTCTTCCCCCCCCCCCCCCCCCAGAATTTAGGGGTAGTTTCTTTAGCAAAATTGTTCTCTGAATAGCAGTGTTTAAAAAAACACTGTGATAAAATACAGTGTGAAGCCTATTCAGAGAAGGGTGTGTATTTCTGCATCAAGGACGTTGAAAGTTCCTGTCTATATTTTCTGCTTTACTCCCCCTTTTCTGTTCTGTGTAGCACACCATGTAATTTCCAGCCCATTTATATCTATAATCAGAAAGTGCATAACATAGTCTACCCTTGAGTGATTGTGTGGAAGAATGTATCAATGTTAAATAGCAATGTGACTAATTTTATTTTGAATTCTTATAAAAAACTAAATTAGATTATGAAGCACAGTCTAAAAATAGTTTATAAATATGATAAGAACTTAAAAATAAGAAATGGAAGACAATTTGAAGACTTGTGTCTCATAATATTCAGGTCAATGTTAATGCTAAAAAGGGCTATTGTACTTTTTCTGTTTAGAGTGTCCCATAGTGAGAAACTTTGGTGCGCTTCTTCTTTAGATGGCCTGGTTATTACCTCTCAGATGCAATAAAATTAAATTAAGGAATTGTCTACATGAGTTTTGTACAGAATGTAAAATACGTGGTAGTAAAATGTGCTTTAAAATGCATGCTTAACTCACTTGCAAGCAAATCAGGCTTATTGCAATGACACCTCTCCTTCAGCAGCTCCTTGACTGTGCTCTGTGGGCCACCAGTCTTCTTCAGAATGTTCTGTGGCTCTCTCTGGAGAGCTCATGGGATCGTGCAGTGCTCATTCACTTTGTTTCCATTCCTTTAATTGCATGAAAAGAAGTTAAAAACCTGTCAGTACTTTCCCAGTGCAGTCTAGTTTCACTATAACAAACCCAAGGGAGTCCTGGAGAATTGTTCATCCTAACAGGGTTGTTTTGCAATTTGCTGCACTGAAATTGTGAAGAAACATCCAATTTCTAATACCCAGTAATCAGTTGTGCTTTTATGGCAATTACTTCATGCTGTTTAATATTTAAATGATGCTTTAAGAAGAAAATAATGAGGAAATTAAAAAGGGAAAAACAAAATGCACATTCAAAGGCTAAATCCTGCATGCTGTGATAAAGACAAAGAAAATAGAGCTTATATGTAGATCAGCCTTCTGTAAGCACACACTCCAGTAGGCCTGATGACCAAGGAGAACATATCTTTTTTCTGTTGAAATTATTGAAATTAGGGGGAAGTCATGACTTACTTTTAATGAAGTTAGTCCATGCTTACTTTCTTTGTAAACATAGTCTGTAGCTGTGAAAGGTATGGAACTTGTTTTCTGTTAAAAGAACTGATGAATGATGAATGCAATTGCCATGATCTGTAGAGAAGAGGTCCCACAGTCAATGTTTTCTAATGTCACCTGTGTTGTAAAGCTTATGACTCTCTATTCTACTTCTCATTGCAACATCATATAGTATGTACTAGCAGGGAAAATTCATGGCCCCCATTTAAAGTCAGCCAGACAACATTTATTCCAGAGTTCTGTTTAGTTGCTCTTAATCTCAATAGGCTGCTGTAATTGGTTTATTCAGGCAAAACCAACAAGCATCACTCTTTTTTTTTTTTTTTCTTTTTTTTTTTTTAGACTGTCTAGTGATTGTTGCTCCACTTTAATGTAATTTTAGCTAAATTTAATTTCAGACCATCTCAGCTGAATTACTAAATAATAACATTAAAACCAAAACAAGCCTGAAAAAACAGATACACACTCAGATCTTGTTGTGATTGCAATTCAGGAAAGCTAAAGCCAGACATAAAAGAACTTGAATTTATTTGAAACAAGGTATATTTTTTGAATAAACTAGATGTAGGTATTACATTCTCAGTATTAATATTGGATGTATGCAGACAGGCATCTGCTTTCATTTGATTCAATCACTTTAAAAACATCTTTAAGCTTTAGCAACTTTATATAAATTCATTATTTTTAATGTCTTTCTTAATATCAGCATTTATTATCAAATTATCTGTTAATTAAAAAGGAATGAGACATTGTCCTAGTATCTGGCATATTCTAGTTGAGTTACTCCTTCATGTATACCTGTAGATATTTATAGTTCCCATTTGCTAGTTTCAGATTTCATGGTTTGTTCAGTACTCTAGCCATGACCCACTGAATTCTCTGGTAGGGAACCTAGTAGCATCTTGATAGACAAAGAAAATAAAACAGTTATTTACCCTGAGCTTTTATTTAGCTATGGTGTCACTGGCCATCCCTCTTTCTTTGGGCACAAAAGAGCTGGAGAACTGGCTTAACACTGAGATATACATGTAATGTGAAGATGCATATGGCCCTGCTGTTGGGGACCGATGCTTCTGGAAATTACAAGGTGAGGAAGCAGCAGATCTCCTCCTGCTGTCCAGCACACGAGGTGCTCCTGTGGGGGTGAATCAGTGGGAACATCCTCGTGAGGTCACGGCAAACTGAAACAAGTCTATGCCAGTCAACAGTAGCTCTACCTTTTGCTAGGACCACAGTAGTGTTTGCTCAGGAGAAAGAACTAGTTAAATAAAAGTTATATGTGTAAAAATGGCAAAAGTACTGTCCTTCCTGAGTCCATTCTAATTGTTTGCTGAGCTCTTGTTAGAAGCTGTTGGTCCAGCTGTAGCCTATTCTCTTTAGACATTGTTTATATCCTAAATTTTAGATATATAGTGCCTCTCTTAGACCCTTGAAGCCCATGATCAGCATAATAGGGCAAGTCCTATGCAAATTTCTGTTTTGTTTAGATTTAAATATTAGCACATAGCAGACAATTAGCAGTGATGTCACTGGTCTGGCTATGCAGAGGGTAAGGAGAATTAATGGTAATGCTAATGCTGACTGAAACTGTTTAAAGCCCTCTCTGGTTCCACATCTGCTGCTCTTTTGGTTTGGAGAATTTTTGCTAACATAACAACTAGTTGAGCAATGGTTTGGTGTTTACAGTTAAAACCATAGCTGCCAGGTATTTGTAGTAAATCAGTGACTGGCTCTATCCAGATAACTGCATTATCATACCTTCTGTAAAACCAGACAAAAGTAACAGTATTGGACAAAAAAAGGCCTTTATGACTTACCATGATGGGTCATGAGTGCAATATGTGCAGTTTGAGTATCACTTCTGACCACTCTTTAGTACTACAGTTCCTGTTCTGCTTGTTTCTGCATGAAAATAATAAATTTGCACTACCCTTATTGCTTGCAGATAGGAATACATATCAAGAAAGATTGCAGCAAATGCTGTTTTAAATCTCATGAAGTGCCATGTGATAAATCTAAAGGTGATCATCTGTGGCAGTAAAGAATATATAAACTGAAATAAACAGAAATAAACTGATCTAGTTGGCTGCCACTGTCATAGACATACAACATTCATGACTTTTAGTTTTCACATTTATTTTGCTATTTGTTATACTGTACTGATATTTGTGATGTTTTCTTGTTCCAGATCATGCAAAAGAACTTTAAACAGTGCAGGTATGATCATGTAACTTTCTAAAACTCACTGGTGGTTGATAGAACTGTTCCAGTGTTGCCTCAGGTGCTGCTCAGAGAGAGGTTACCTGCATGCTGGAGCACTTCTGTAACAGAAATGGGACAGTGGTTATTTGTTTGCAAATACAAATTTCAGCATAATGACTTGAAATGTGCCTTGGTTATTTAATCATCGATAATACTAATAGCATCCAAATAAAGCAATATTTTACATCTGTTATATATTTAAAGTTCAGTCATTCTCTGACAGCTGAAATTATTTAATAAACATTTTTTTTTTCTGAAGATTTTTTTTTTTTCCTTGTACATCAGTTTTCATACTAACACACTATTTCTTTATGGCTTTGAAAACAAGTACATATTTACAGAGACAGAAACTTGTCAAATATATAATACATATGCTACTTTAGCTAAAACATCTGTAATGTAAGTTGTTCTAAGTCATTCCACTTCATCATGTGTTATTTTATACATCGTTGTACTCTGCAGTTGTCACAGAAATTTTGCAAACTTTTCTGAGGTAATAAGATAATACCCAGCTATTGTTTTCCAGTATTTTTTTTCCCCATGAACGTAGGAAAAAAAATTATATATATATATCTAATTCCCATTTAAAATGTGTAAATGTAACAATGTTTACCATTGATACAGTGAAATCTAGGATAGTCTTGCAACTTAGATTTTAGTTACCTAATGTCCCTTTAGACATGCTGCTTTCTAAGAAGAAATTAAATAAGATTTTATAGTATAATTACTTTTTCTATGTCTTGAAAATCATTGATCCTGCTTCCCTTTAAATCTCTAAAAATGCCAATGATTTAAAAAGCAGACTCATGTCTCAGGTTTATATATATCACTGATCACATTTAGCCAACTAGGGTTCAAGATGAGAAAGATTTGATATCTCTGATCAAATGTAGGCACCTATTTATGGGCAGGAGGAATAATTTGTCAGGTTCTGCTGGCTGATCTCTTCATGAACACAATGGATAAGAACTAGCTCTTATGAAGACATAAATTTTAGACAGCTAAAATAACGTAAGATTAGTCTTACCTGCCATTCTTCACCCTCACCTCAGTTCCAGCAGGCTGAGAATTAAAATCTCTTTGTGTAATGATCATTATTCAACATTCAGCCATCCACCAAGGACTGCACATTTTACTAGAGTCATTGCAGTATAAACAACTCATGTTTCAGAGGACTAAGATACTGCCTTAAAAATGCAGTTTCGTAAGAGTGCACAGTTCACAATTGTTGTTTATTTATTTTTTTTCCACAGTTCATCATGCTGGATTTCAAAACATCCAGCTGTATTTGTCTGGGAAGGGTCTGTTACTGACTGTAAGGAGACACTTTGAAGATGCTTGTTTAAAATAAATATTTATGTGAGTTTATAACAGTTGTGAAGATAGTTAAACAATATAATTCTCAATATGATTTAGACATACAATACACTTGGAAGGAAGAAATAACTGATTTTGCTCTAAAGTTAGAACTATGCTGTCAGCTGGTTAGTCTCTGGGAATGTCAGAAACTAAAGCAGCCCAAAACAAAAGAATGAAGTTGTTAGCAATCTTGTCTCATGAGCTCTCTCTCTGTATCTTTCTCTGTCTCTCTGTCTCTCCAAACATAAACCTAGGGTAAGGATTGCTGGAGCTGCTGCTTCTGCTGAGAGACCAGTCTTTTAATGATATATGTGGAAGAACAGTAGTATTGTGTCAATACTGCCATGTAAAAGCCTTTTTATTTGTTGGGGGTTATACATTGTAAACAGGTCTTTCACTGTGACAATGGAATATTTCTTCTAAGCTAAAAAAAAAAGTGTTCTGTAGTGATTAGGCCAAGTACTTCAAATCTCATTGCGTGGTACCTTCTGTGTCTTTCTAAGAAGATTACTGATTTAGAAGATTTTCAGCAGAATTTGTTGCTAACTTCAACACAGTCACAGGTGTCTGTGTCACCTTGGCTGAGAGGGGAGCTGTACATGAGCTAATCCCTGGTAATTGACTACATGCACTCCAAAAGCACTGTAAACATGCTATGATAATACTGTGATTGCACTATCACACCACAGTGGAGGTGGCTTCAATGACTGTTTCACTTCTTAAGAAGTACACTCTAGAGAAAAGTGAAGGGCAGTTTGTTCAGCAGCCAGTTTATAGGGTTTGCCTGTAAATTTAGCCTAAAATAGCAGAGCCAGCTTAAGTCCTCTGGCTTTTAAAGCCAGTCTGTTATCTACCAGCTTATCTAATAGATTCCTAAATCACACCATGCTGTTTGAAAAATAATCTTAAGAAAACTAGATTGAGAAGGAATAACTGGAAATGTGACAACATCAGTGTGTCTCAGTTGATATAGTACCTGGTGGCAGTGAAGTGAAAAGATAAGAAGAAAAGCAAGCAAAAGAAAACTGAAATGTTATTCCAGACTTTGAAGAGGTTAAGGTTCACAAGGAATGATGAACTGAAATCCAACTGGAAAATTTTATATGATAAACTGGAAGAAATTATGTAATTTTGAAAGCTGCTTTGCTATTGTGTGACTGCAGTATGACTTGCATATGAATGTTCTTTCTTGGTAGCAGCATGACAAATTCATAGACCATAAGGAGCAGAGACTGGGCATGTGTGCTATTATGCAACCTGAAAGTATAAAAGGTAGAAATAAAATATTTATGTTACCTAATGATAACATACTCTTTAGCCTAGGCTTTCTAAATAGGCACAATTAGATCTCAACAACTCGCAGATCAGTATGGCAATGGTTAACATATCATTGGCAGCAATGAGAAAGGAAAAGGTGATGGTTCCTAATATTGTGATTAACTTGCTGATCATCATATTTTGCTGTCTCTTTTCCTTTCCTTAGGCAATTTCTTTGAAGAGTCATGTACTAGAAGAAGAGGGGTTAATATGAAAATCAGAGAGAGCTGAGGCTGTATCAAGAAGCCAGTGCAGGTTGAGTGGATTTTTGCACAGGGGAAGCATCTGTAGACAAGATGAAACAACCACTGTATAAGCAAAGACCTGAAAGGTATCACTCTTTCTAATTATCATAAGTATGACAGCCACCAAAATCATACATCATAAGAATGACTACTGCCCTTGAGAATTTAAGACTTAATGCTCATCAGGATATTTATGGCCTCATTGAGTAAAAAGCCATCTTACTTTGTAAGAGCAACACTGAGCTCAGGCTGACATAAAGTTTGATGAAAAGTCAGGATGTGGTTTTGTGGACTTGGTGCCACATGGACATGGTCAGAGCACTGGAAGGGGAAGCTTAACACCATGATTTTGGAATCTGAGGAACACAATTACAAGGCTGAAAACCAGCAATGGTTAACACATCATTGACAGCAATGAGAATGGAAAAGGTGATGGTACCTAATATTATGATTAACTTGCTGATCTTATAGTACCTATTATAGTATCTGAAACCTATAGTATCTATTCCTCTTTTTCAGTCCTAGTTAATCTCTTCCTTTTAACTACAAGACTGCAGTCTATCAAATAGAAAGCAAGTAAAGAGAGATTCTCTAAACATGAGTTAAATTAAAACAAATTGTTTTGGGTTTAGTAGCAAAGCAATTCCCATCCACTGCAAAGGTGAATTTAAGAAGCATAAGTCAGTTAAAATCAGCACCTTCTGAAAAGATTTATTCTTCTCATGTACTTTCAGAGTTTTGTAAGGAATAGCAGTCCATTATATCAACGGAGCAATCCTGTAATCCTTGTGAAGAAGCAATTAATCTCCAGTGATGTAAGGTATGTCTGCAAGCCTGATAAGGTGTTTCTGCAAGTTAGTTCCTGCTGAAAGGCCCTGTGATTCTGTTAAATTGTTATTCATTCCAAAGCAACCCATCTGAAGAGGCAACGTGTGCTAATGTGGGTTTGCCACTTTATGGCTATGACCACACAGCTGCTTTTGATCTGCTTGGAATATGATCAAACCTGCTTGCTCTATATTATATGGGTGCATCTATCATGAAACATACCTTTTGCAAAGTGCATATAAAAGCACTTCAGTGTAAATTAGGCCAAACGCATTCTTTGAGTAGGTCTGAAGTCCATTGAGGTTATTCCATTGAACAACTAAGTTAAATTTAGTTTTCTGTCTTTTTAGCAACTCAGCAGAACTCCGTGCAAGCAAATGACATCATCCAAGACTCTTAGCTAAACCAAGGATAATAGCATAGCTGTTCATATCATTGCAAATGCTAATTGTATTTTTGTGCACAATAATTGGAGTGAAACATCAAAAAAAACCAAAACCAAAACCAAAAACAAAAAAAACTGTTAGGGCTGTGTGTTCTTGCATTGGGGTTGTTATTTCAGTGGGTCTGGAGAGGATGGTGAAAACAGTGAAGCAGGCTTTATAAACCCTGTAGGAGCAACACTAGTGCTGCCACTGAGCTTTCTATTTTAGCACTGTTGCAACTGGTTTCTAAGTGGAAGAAATGTGAGAGGCACAATAAATATTAGAGTGGTAGGAAAGCAAAAGCAAGCAAAGACTAAAACTTGTGCAGCTGTAGGCCTGCCTCTATACTCTAGGGGGGCAAAGGGTTGGTTCAAACATATCATGGCTGTGCTTTATGCAGGAAAAGAAGACTTGCTTTCCCAAAATGGTGAAAGCTTATAGTGTAAACACAGCCCATGGTGTGTGTATATCCTTATGAAGCTTTCTTTACAGTGCAGTGCCAGAACTTACTTCCTTGATAAGCTACAGAATGTAGTACAGATGCAGGCCTGTAGCTGAGGTCGCAAATTAGAGTTAATTTGGATATCTCTGCACTGGGTTGGTTTGGTGACATTTGTGTTAGTAAATAAAAGAGGACAAGGCGTGCTCTCTGGTCATGTGGACAAATGTCCATGGCATAACTGATGTCCATATGATAAATTGTTTTTGCCTTGCCCTTTCTGCCTGTGAGGCGTAGTCCCCATCTCATGTAAAACCCTCAAGCTGTGTGTCCAGTTCTATGCGCAGGAGCACTGCTGAGCCCTGGCTGGTTTCTTGGTATAGCCTTAGTGGCCGACTTTCTTTTTTATCCTATAAACTGAGTTAAAAGGAACCAAGGTAAAGCTGAAATGTAAATACTAATGTATTTACATTTAATGTAAATGTAATGTAATTAAATGTAAATCTGCCTAGATACCTGTCTATACTGCTGCTGGTGTAGTGGTGGCTCTGTATAGCTGAATACCGGAGAACTGCCTACTGAAGACATTAGCTCATTTGGCTTCACGAACCTCTTCATGACCTTCAAGCCAAACATGTGGTTAAGTGTTTGGCTGGAAAGAGGCCTCTTTTATACTGATAAGAAATACTGTTTTCAGGGCAATTGGACACTCATTCTCTCATCTCTCCTTTAACCTTTCTTTTCTGCTGTTGCCTATAATAGATGCACAGTCCCACTTCACTTTCCTACCTTATTACCACAGTTGACATCTCCATCTTACCTCTCTCAATATAGAGATCAACATTGATCTCTCAACATCTTTCTTTATCTTTTTTTTTTTTTTTCTTTTTTTTTAATTTGAGCCTTTCCTATACATTCAAGTCCACCCTACATCAGATTTTTTCCTCAGACTGGCCTGTGAAAGACTTGCCATATCCATCCTAGATTTCTCTAGTTACTTTTCACAGTTGTGTGAAGTATTTCATGATAATGGCTGTTCATTGTATAGACTGTTTCTTCATACTAAATCCAGAAAGTTAAAGAGGTTGTTGTAGAAGAAATAGAAAAGAATAGAAATAGATGAAATCCTATCTCCAATCAGTCCTTTTTGAGGTACCTAAAAAGAGTGAATATTAGGAAATTTTTTGTTTTATTTATTTATTGTTAGTTAACTGTCACATACCAGAACTTAGAGACTATAGAATCAGGAAACTTCATTTATACTGCGGTACATGGTTGAGCTGATCCAAAGAGCCACACTTTGTCAGAGTTTTTTTTATTTTGTTTTGTTTTGTTTTGTTTTGTTTTGTTTTGTTTGTTTTCTGATAATTTATAATTTGGGCTATTCTACTATTTCCCACACACCTGGATGATGTCTGAGTAAACATGCACTTAAAGAAATGCATTTCTGATACTACTGTCTCTAAGCAGATCACCTGTAGAATTTCTTCAAATTTGTATATACTGAAAACATAGATATGTTGCACAAGCTTGAGAATGCACCTTCCAAATTATTCTAAAGATGGGTAGAAAAAAACCTGGTGGTATTCAAGAAAACACAAGACTTCACCATGTACAATTTAATACTGTATTAAACACTGAACTGAAAGGAATTTAATGATTGGAAGTAGAAAATGTCTAGTCTTTTAATCCTATCTGTTAAACAGAAATGTTATTAAATGACACTGTAGTTACCTAAAGTATTTAATATCTTTCTTAGATGGCAATCAGACAATTTAAGCTAATTAAAAAACAAAAATGTACTGCTTTTCCTGTTTGGAAAAACATCTATAGAATGTAATGGGAGAAAGACAAGACCTTATTTAGGTTGTAAAATGCAATGAATGATTTCTGACATGTAGAAGATGTTGTGCTTTCCAGTAAAAGAAGAAGTATGGCTAATCTTTCACTATTTAATGAATTGATTTATTTCTTTAAATTGTTAGAAAGTGCATGGGCATCATTTCATTACTCTGCTGTTTAAATGAAACATCTAGATCCTTAGGGCAGGCTCTGTCTTCCAGTGATATATACATAAAAAGGTTGGTCCTCTGGACTTGGACTGCAATTTCTAGGCACTGCCATGCTGCAAATTATAAACATCTATGCGAAAATGCTTTTTATGCTGTTTGGCTCTGAATCAAGAATGAATAAGTCACTTCTAAAGATTCTGGCAAATAAATTGGATCTCCAGTCGCCTCTTGTACACATGTTCAGCTTCCAGTAATCTGCTAATTACTCTTAAAATTAGCACTGCCTGCAGCCTGCAGGAAAATATGCAGTAAATCTTCAGTCACGTGAACTTTTGAACCCAGACTTTTAATAAATATAATGAGATGGTCACTTAATAAAGACTTTAATCAAAATTTTAGAGTGCTTCATTCTGCACTAAAATGCAGAGAGGATTTACAAATAAGGAAACCAAATTGTATATAATGAATTGGGAATAAAATATGGCTGATTATTCCAGCTTCAAATGGCTGGAACAGAGCTGTGAGAGAACATCCCTTACCAAAAATCCTTAAATCCCCTTATATTCTTCCTTGAAAAAGTTGAACTTCTATTTCTGAAAAAACTCTTTGAAGTCTATTAGGTGACTCCATCTTATTCCAAAAATTAACTCCAAGAAAACTGCTGACAAGACATACAATCACTCTCTTTTTAGAAAGAATCAAACGTGCATTTTCAAGAGGGAAAAATACAGAGGAGCTTTTTCTTTCATAAGCTGGGGGAAATGGGAAGACTGCAAAGAAGCTTTTATGATGGTATGGAGTACAGCATTGGGGTGAAGTGGCTGAAAAGGATATAAGAAATTAGTGCTGTATGGACTGCCATGCCACAATCTCTAATTTTTTTCTTGTGGTACCCTACTGGGATGATCCAGTTTTGAGAAGCTTTGACATGACACTTCTGTTTGTATTCACATTCTTGTTGGGGTACACCTGCATTATGCCCTGCACCACCATCCCCTTCCCTTTTCCCTCATTCAATGTTCCTCCATAGTCTGGATCTACAGGACTACACTGTGGGGAAAGAGGCATCTGGTGCTGAAGTTCTGCTGATATGGGTCTAAACCCAGCCCAGATCTTTTGTACATGGTAGTAGAAAATCAGGCTGATTCCATGGGCACTCACACTCTCAACATTTTAGCCTGGTGTTTATTTAGTGTTCAGTATTTTAAAAGAAAAAACAAACACACAAACAAACAAACAAACAAAAAAAAAACAAAAAAAACAAAAAAAAACCACCAGGAAGCATTTTAAATATCGGGAATTCAAAATCTTGTGCATGGTATCTACCATGTTTGGATTTTGAGCCTGTTTCAGCTGGTAGGCATGATTCCAATCAAAACAATTTGTGAGTAGAATCAACCTTTGGCAAGGTTTCAACTATTTGAAGATTTAGAGAGCTGGAACTCTATTTTTACAGCTGTTTCCATATGAATTTATGGATTTGAAGTAAACCCCTTTTTGGTGTATAAGCACTGTTCAAAATGGCATCTTTTGGACCCCAGTTCAGAGTTTCATCTAGTCTTGAGCAATGCATCTTTTTCAACTTTGTGCAATTAGTATGTATAATTTTACAGAAGCAGCAGTGTAAAATGTAAACTGTGTCTGTGTGACCATGGCAGTAATCATTTGATCAACACTGGTCTTTTGAAAACTTTCAAGACTTTTTCTCAAGCTATGAATGCCTAAAGGATTCCTACTTTTCCTTTTCTAAAATACAGTTTAAAAATTATTATGTTGGATTTTTTCCTCTATTCAGCCACATATTAGAAGTATTTTTCATCAGTTCTACTACTGTTCACTTTAGAATTAAACCTGACATTACAAACACTGAATGTACTTTGTTAGTAGAAGTCGACCTTTTAAGCTTTCATTTTTCAAAGTGTCTGCTTGTCAAAAAACAGAAAGAAGGTGGGGGGATTGGGGGTGGGGACGGATCACATATTGTATAGTAACAAACAAAAAAGCAACACAAAAGATTTTTCTTTTGAAACCTGGCATGTACTCCAGAATAGTTCTTGCCATGGGAACATTTAATTAATCTCAGCAGCTTCCACTTTTCCCAGTTGGGTACTGTCCTGTCACTTCTCCTGGTAATTGCAAATACAAAGCTGTTTTACATACAATAATGGGTGAGTGAGTTGGTGTTCCTGCTCATTTTGCTAAGCTGCAGAAGCATATTCTCAAGTATATTGCACATTACTGGAGAGTGCATTTACCCAAGGGAAAATATGCCCCAAAATAATTTATGATCAGCCCAGTTCTAGCAAAATGCAAGGAACATGTTGTCCTCTATGGAGCAGTGACGCAGTTTCACTGATATAAAATTAGATGAGGCTAAGACTGGGTGCTCTGAACGGCTGCATGATGGACACATGGCTTTGAGTCCTGCACTGGGTTTGTGTTTTCTTTGTGTGCATTTAGCACAGCTGTGGGGTGAGGACCCAAGCCCATCATATACACACGGGTTAGTAATGCCAGCTTCTGCAGATTTTTTTTCAAAAGAGGTGGGAGGTTCATGACTTGAATACACACAGAATGAGCCCCATAGGTCATTTGATTGTATTGGGTAATGGTCTGATTTTTGTGGTGAGGGGGAGAGAAGAGAGAGAGAAAAAAAAAAAAAAGAAAGAAAAGAAGGAGAGAGATGAAAACAATCATCCTCTGATACCTTCAGACTTCAGCAGAGAAGATGGGGCTACCTGTCACTTGTCTTTCAACTCTTTAAAACTGACCTCTCTAATTCTTATATACAGTGAGGACTTAGACAAGAAATTAAACTATAAAGATACAATTACTGGGGAACAGTGTGTGTGTATACATATATATATATAATTATATATACTCATATATACACTACCTATATAATACTTTTATATACAACTATAAAATAAAAGGCAGACTTCACTAATAAAAGAGAAGTGTTAAATACTTCCAGGGTTCTTCCACTACTGAAGCTACTGCAAATCAGTATACTGCTACAGAAAAGCAGGATAATTAAAGTGTTAATTATTGGGTTAATCTACCCTGAACTGCCTGCTGGAGTGCAGTGTTGAGGCTTGACCATGGATGACCATTTGGGAAACACAACTGGATTGTGAGAGCTGACCTAGCTACCTCAGTCTTAGGTTTTCAGTTGTAATGATTTTTTTTTATTCAATTTAAAACATACAAGAAACCCTCAAGTATGCTTAATTACACTTTCTTATAACACAAGAACCAGCTCTTTTCAGTTCTTTTAATTAAGAGATACTTAAGGAAGCAGAAGCCAATAATTTTATGTGTGTGCTGGGCCTGGTCTCAGAAACTGGAGCTATCAGCTGCCCACTGTGAAGAACTCCCTACTTTCTACTGCTTTCCAAACTTTCATTGTGTGGGTTGAAAGATAGGCAGGAGCTTGCCTTAGGCTACAATTATCATTTTTACTGTAGCATCCCCAATAGCATTTGTACACATCATAATGTGATCTTTAGCAGTGCAGTTACTTTTCTTCTCTTCAACGCACATTTTTGGATGGGACTTTTGGGGCAGAGGAGTGGGAAGTGAAAGGTGACAGCACTTCGCTATCTTTCACCTGTCTTGGTGCTGGTGTTGGTGTTCCCAGCCTTGCCCTGTTGTTTTCTCCATGGAACTAGGAAGAAGTGATTGCTCTGCATGGGGTGGCCAGGGGTGCTGCCCACAACCAAGCTCAGGAATGCAGATTCTTCACAATGGTCATAAAGTCTTTGAGTCAAACCCTCTTGTTTCTGAGCTAACCAACATCAGCTTCAGGGGGGACCCAAAGAATGAGGAGCCACTGCCAGAGGGGAGCAGGGGGAGACAGTATCTGGTGTAAAGGAATATATAATTATGGATTGCTTGTACTTGCTTCCAAAAAAAGTATATTAACACATGGTCAATGCTGACCAGCAGAATACATTATCAGCCTTCAAAGCTGTGCATTGAAAGCTGTGCATTGACAGTTAATGATGTTGTAAAATTCTGTGTAAAAAATCACCATATATTGTATTTTTAATAAAATACAATAGGAAATAAAATACAGAAGCAGAATTAAACATACTTCTTTTCAAAATCTGAAAAATGTTTTCAGATGCATTTTTTCCCCTTCCCTCTTCTTTCCACCTACTGATTTTCCACCAGCAAAATGACAGTTTGGGGCAAAATGTTGGGTTCACAGAAACCAGCTTTGCATTCACAAACTTCAACCCACAAAAACACCTCTGAGACTTTGTATTTATGCCCTGTAGAAAAACAGGATTATTTTTTGTTTGTTTGTTTTTTGCCTTTTAGAGTAACAATGATAAATGTTAAAATGAAGCTGCTTTTCAGAAGATGTGCCTTCAATACAACTGTTTTGGGCTATTACAGGAGTGAAATACTGCAGCCTGGCTGAAGGAGGGCTGGTCTTCATGATGCAAGAGCCCTTCCTGATTTTATCAGAAAAAAATGATCTAATTGTGGTGAAATCACTGCCAGTCTGAAGTTCATTTGGATAGATTAATTGATCTGGATTCTGACCCTAAAGATGGAAAAGTCACCTGAAACTTTGTCATTGTTTTTGAATGAAAAGTATGCTGATGCAGTCCATGAAAAAACAAAAGAGAAAGTGACTGAAGAAAAGTAAGACCAGCTACACTGTTCTGTTTATAGAGATGTGAATAGTTGGGGGGGGGGGGGGGGGGGAGGACTAACACAGCTTCACCTCCTACCTCCCTGTGCTACAGGGTCTTTCTTCCCAGCATCTCAGCACATGGTCACTCCAGCTCTGAAAAGTGAATGTAAATAAGCTAAGTAGTAAATACCTGAGGAAGTGGGCTTTAAAAACAAAACTTAAAGCTGTGGGTCTAAAAGTCTATGAGTAGCTTTTCATTAAAATATATATATAAATATAAAATATAAATATAAAAAATATAAAAATATAAAATATATAAGTATTTTAGTGTGGCATCTTATTTGTCATTGCTGATGCAGGCTCCTGCAAGTGGCATTTTGGGGATCCAGCTGGGATCAACCCCATCCCTAGAGAGATCAGGTGTCATTTTATGGTTCTGCCAAGAAAAACATTTTCAATAACAGCCTGGCCTCTGTGGGAACTTTGCCAGCAGGGGCTGTCATGAAGATATTTAGATGTTGTGCATTTCATCCCCATCATGTTCATGATCTCCTTGCTGATTTGCCTTGGGCTGGTTTCTCTCTTGAAAAGGCACCTGTTTTCCTTCATTTCAGTGCTTTCCAATTTGTTTCTGCTTGAAAGTACTAGTCTATAGTTTAGAGCAAAGTGAATAGCTAATATACATTTAGTTTTGCTGGAAGAACAAGTATTTTTTTGTTTGATTTTTACTTGACCTAAGATAAACCATTTTACTTTGGAAATATATATATTCCAAAGTGTAGTGCCTTTATTTATTTCATTCTTTATTAAAAAAAAAAAAAAAAATCTGAAGGTTTAAAAAAGTGACTTTTGTGGTTTTTTTTGTTGTTGTTGTTTTTTTTTTGGTAGTCTTTCTCTCTCATTCTCTTTCTCTCTTTTCAGAACTATTCAATAATTCAACACGAACTTGCACATACTATAATTAATTAAAGTCTTAATTTCTGATGAACAGAGGATCTGTCATCATGACATCCTTCCATATGAACATGAACATGACATCCTTCCATATGAAGATTTCATGTTAGAGAGCCTGACTTGATTGATTGTTCTTTTTGATTGTCATGGTGTCTGATAACTTTGGCTAGGATTCTTTCTGCTTGCCTGAAGAGAAATAAAAGGTATTGGGCTTTTGGGCCTAGAGTTACTTTACATGTCAGACCTTCTGGTGTGACAGTATGCCATACTCCAGAACACATGCCTATTCTTTACCAATTTTCTTAGTAGAAATGGTAAGAAAAGGCTAGAAAAGGCTAATGGTAAAAAAACTTTTAACCCGGGGGGGTTGCAACTTTAGACACTACTCCTAATTGCTTTATTTTCATTGTGCTTATATTCTGTAGATTTTCTGGATATTCAGATTTTCTACAGGACTTTGAATAGATATATCTTCCAAAAAGATCGAGTAAGTACAGGATTTGCATGTTTCCCTGTCGGTTTTGTTGTTGTTTTCATTTTCTTTTTTCTTTCCCAAACCACAGCTGCACATTAAATTGGGGACTGTTCTATTTTTTTAGCAGACAGTAGCACAGCTGTGCCCTGGGGAGTATTTAGCAAATACAGATTACCGGACAACTCTAAATTAGTTCCTTGTATATCATGATCCCTGCCTCGGGTTGAAATGCCCCATTATTAAGTGGGACTATATTCTATTCAGATTTAATGTTTACCTTTAGAAGTAATGAATAACAAAGATAATGTGGATTCAACAACTTATTGGTAAAATCCTATTATGTAAAGTGGCCATCCTTCACATTTTTCTGAGGTCAGACCATGCAGTTATTTAGTGACACTCAAAGCCAGTCTAGCCTTCTGTACTCAGAAGTATGGCTGTCATCACCAAAACATTGGTCATTACTTGATGGACATCTATCCAGCTTTGTGTTAGAAAATAGGGAGAGCCCAAACATACATTTCAGACATGTCATGTAAGAGCTTGCATTATTGTTTTTTGGTGGATACTCCATTCCTTGTGACAGGAAAGAGTGCTGGGAAAAAAAAAAAAAAAAAAAAAAAAAAAAAGCATAGTAGAAAGGGATCTGTAGGCTGAATCTCAGTTCATTCTTCTAGAATTAATTTGGACACTTGTGATGTGAAATCATTGCAATTCATCAGGCTATTTCTTATCTATTATATTATCTACATCAGATTTGATGCGAACTTCTGTGTCAGATTCAGTATCTGAGCATCCTAAGTGTACTGCCTAGAAAACAGTTTATATTTGAGATAATACATTTCAGGTGATGAAATCCAAGAGTAATTGCAATACTATTTTTTCTGTTTCTAGGAATTTGACCTAACCTATTTGATATGTAACACGGAGTTTAATTCTACATAGATTGGAAACATGATCAAATCATCTTGCAAGCTCAATATCAGTTATTAGAATTTGTTAGTTAACCACAAACATGGTAAAATATTTCTTTGCTACTGTACCTGAGCTGCAATAGTCCAATGGTTAGCCAATTTTTAATTTAATTATTATTATTTTTTTATTTAAAACTTTGAGTTTTAGACGTTGTGTTTGGAAATGTTGTAAAAAAATGTCCCTTAAACGTACTGGCTCATCTGATGGAGTTGCCATAAGAATCTATTTGCACCTTGGTGCTAATGCAGCAAGACCACAGAGAAGCCCCAGTTATGGGTGCATGGGGAGAAGGACAGGGATGCTCCTTGGTGAGGCTTCTGTGGAGAATTTACTCAGCTCGGCAGCTGAGCTCCACCACAACCACTCTCTCACTCCCCCTGAAAACACCTTCCCCCATCCACCTTATTCTACATCCTCCTCCCTGAGTGGCACAGGGGAACAGGGAATGGGGGCTGCGGTCAATACTTCACCTCCACTGCTCCTTCTTGGTCACTCTCTACCCCTGCTCCCTGCGGGGTCCCTCCCATGGGATGCCGTCCTTCCCGAACTGAGCCTGTGGGGGCTGCCTACAGGCAGCAGCTCTTCAAGAACTGCTCCCACATGGCTTCGTACCACGGGGTCCATCCCCCAGGAGCAAACTGCTCCAGCACGGGTCCCCCATGGACAGCAGTTTCCCCAGACCTCCTGCTCCTGCGTGGGCTCCTCTCCACGGGCTGCAGCTCCAGCCCAGGGTCTGCCCCTGCAGGGGCTCTCCATGGGCTTCAGCCTCCTCCAGGCCACATCCACCTGCTCCACCGGGGGCTCCTCCACCCATGGGGGGGCTGCAGCGTGGAGATCTGCTCCGCGTGGGACCCGTGGGCTGCAGGGGGACAGCCTGCTCCACCAGGGGCCTCTCCACAGACTGCAGGGGAACTGCTGCTGCGTGTCTGGAGCACCTCCTGCCCTCCCACTGCACTGGTCTTGGTGTCTGTAGGGCTGGGTCTCACTCCTCACTCTCCCAGCTGCTGCTGCACAGGAGTTTTCCCTTTCCTGAATTTGTTCTCACAGAGCTGTAAACAGCATCACTTATTGGCATGGTTCTGGGCAGCAGCAGGTCCCTTTGAAGCCATCTGGAGCTGGCCCTCATCTAACATGGGGCAGCTTATGGATTCCTCTCACAGAGGACACCCCTGCAGCCCCCTGTTACCACAACTTTACCACACAAACCCAATACAACTTGGGTCATGGCTCGAGGGAGAGAGAACAACAGCTGAGGATGACTGTCATGCAACAATTTCTAGCAGCTGGATTGGGGGTTCATGTTGCCTTTAATAGCCACCTGTACTGAATCAACTCAGACTAATACTAGTACAGGCTCTTTGAGTAGTCCTGTAGAGAACAAATCCTCTGTGGGACAGAACCTCTTTGTGTTAATGACACATCACCTAAATTCACAGTTTGCTCTCGTATAGCTTACAGCAGTTTCAAGCTAGACTGAATCTGGAACTGTATTTTTCTTAATCTGATATTTGTTGGGCTCTGTTTATCAGTATTTTAAACACAAGATCCTTTAACAAATGTATTGAAGCTGTTTGCATAATAGAAATTTAATTGGAGCTAATTAAACCTGACTAACATGAAAGATTAAGAATATAAAAAGTATATTCTCTCAGCAGTGCCTCATTCTTCAACTTTCATTGTATTTATTTGTATTTATTTATGATATATAAATGGTGCAGAACTGCCTATACAGATAAAAGTGAGGTTTTGTTAAGGGTTTCTAAATACCATATATAGTCCAAAAAAGCTCAGATGAAAATGCATCCGTGGATTTTCTATTTCTATGTCAAAGTGAGCATTCAAATATGTTCAGAAATAACTGTTTTTTTGAAATTAATGTATTCATAAATGCATCACTGGATTATTCATTTCTGAATGCTACATCTGTTTTGTACAGTAAACATTCAGCTAATATATTTTCACTTGCTAAAAACCCTCTAAAATTGTATACCCACTAGCAATTGTTTAGATAGATATGACAGTATCTGTAGCTGAAAATATTCAATAAAATTCCCCTTTTTTAATCCTATACAGATATAATATGGTATGAAAATATTTGATTGAAAAATGTGTATGGTGTGGAGGCAAGCTAGACTTGTGTCATGCTTCCTTCAATGTCTGGACCACTCTGAGCTCTCTCAGTTGGCTGTGTGCAGGGAAAACACAGCATGACCCAAGGAGAAAAAGTCATGAAGGCATGAGGAGCTTTGGGGGCATCAATAATATAAGCAATCTGCAGAAAAGATTAATGCAAACATAGAATAATTTTGCCTGGAAGAGACCTCTGGAACCACTTTACGCAAAGCAGTACAAACTTCAAAGCTACACCAAGTTGCTCAGGGCTTTTTTCAACAATTCTATATATTTAAGGGTAGAGATTGCACAGCATTTCCAGACATTGGTTCCAATGTGTGGCCACCTTTCTTGTGAAAGCTATCTACTATCTAACTGGATTTTCTCTTGCTGTGAATCCTTTCCTAAATTTATCCATCTTGATGGCAATTGTCTAGTTTACTTTTGCAGTGAATTGAAAGAAAGAACTGCCCCCTGAAGCCCTTAGGGATGGTATTTAACACCCTCAGGAGATGTCTCCTCTTCCTCCTTGACACAGAAGGAGACCATATAACACAAAGAAATGGTCATAAAGCACTTCGAGGAGGTCAAAGCAGGAGAGGAGCGTTACTTCTGTTCTATTGTAGACACCTCTGCTTCTGCTGTAAGTAAACTCTTATGAAGAGTGGTATTGTAGCACCTTCTCACTGGGTCTAAAGGACTCTATCTAGTACTCGAGCAAAATGCAGTGATTTTTGCTATTTGGATTGTTTCAGTATATTGCCTTTTTTTTTGCCATCTTAGTTAGCTCCCACTGCTCGACTCATGAGCCCTCATGTAAGATGGTGGCTTTTTTTTTTTTTTTTTTTTTTTTTCCTTTGCTGTCTGGCTCTGAAACCTTATTTTTTACAGAATAAGCAGTTGATGTGTTTCCTCCACAGAATAAGTCTGTAATTTGGAAGTCTCAACCTTTTCTAAGTAGACAATTTTTAATGGGATAATTATTTCATTATACAGTCCATTTATTACTCATTGATACTATAAATGGCTCAGTCTGTGGGTAGGTACCATATATATTAGTATTCTCTTGGAATACTCTCAATGCTATTTTTTGCTATTTCTTAGTTCTTAATTACATACTGTAGTCCATACTGCGTGTTGAAAATGCGATATATATATATATTTGTTTACCATTTGTTGATTCCTTATACTTTACTGCACAATCATTTCTGTTTCATCTCATTGTGAAATTCTCCAGTACTGACATATGAGTGGTACAATTCATGTCACAGGTCTGAAAGGATGAAGCTGAATTTAGTGTTCCTTATTCTACTAGCAGAATACTTTTTGTTTTAGTCCAAATGGTCTTAACATCATTTTACTTGCTTCATTTTCACACTAAGAATTTTATCTACAGAGCTTTTTATTTAGAGGAAAAAAGGTTGCTCATTAAGTAGTAAACTTCTGGAGGAAAAGCTGAACAAAGTAATCAGAAAGGTAGAGAAGAACGAGACAGTGGAACAGCTGTTGAGGAAGAACTGGCACAGGAGAACAGTTTCATCCAAGAGCTGAAAACTCTTGCAGGAGCATGGCTGCCATCATAGAGAAGCAGTGGTGCCTTTGTTTTCAGGGGAGCATCCCTTCTGTGGCAGATCCAGGGAGAAAGGACCCATGCTTTAGCCACAGGATATAGGCATCATTGGTTTTCTTTTAATAGTAGGAAAAGTAGTCTCATACTGCTAAACATGGTTTGACATTTCAGAAGTTTAGGAGCCATCATCAGCATAATAACAATAGAGTCCTTACTGAAATATCTCATAGCAAGAAAGCTAAGATCTGTGTTGGGCTGAATTATGAACTTCAGGCTGGATTGTGTTCAAGGGCAGCAATCCAAGTTCTACACTTTCTTCTCATTTACATATTTTGTAGATTTGAGAAGGCAGTTTGTTAACTTGTTTCAGAAACAAGCATCATACAAGACCATATAGAAAATGTTGATTTTTTTTTTTTTATTTATTATTGTGTGTGATCTGAATCTACTTATGCAATGACAGTTTAGATGAAAACTTCAACACTGAAAATTTTAAGGAAAAGATGTTTGTCTTTGACTTTAATTTCTGGGTAAATGTGCTGACATTGAATTCTTTGCTTGAGAAGCTATTTGGGTTTGTTTTGTTTCATAGTTATTTTTTGTTTGTTTTGTTGTTGTTGCTTTTTTTTTTAATTTTTTTTTACTATCCTCTTAGGTACCAGGAAGCTTAATTAAAGAGAAACAAAGAAAATGGTAATAAAGCAAATCTGGAGTTGATAGTCCAGATGCATTTATGTTGGAAAGGGGAGAATAAATTACATCTCTTTTCCAGTGCAGGGCTCAGAGGAAGGATCCATGGTGTTTCCAACAAACAGTTCTCATTACAGCTTCCACTTTTGGAGGCAGCATCTGGTTCTGGATTGCACTCTGTTCAGCCTGCCAAATTAATACAATGAACACATCCATTGCTGACAGCTGACATGGTCCTGGCACAAGTAGCGCAGGTGAGTGGAGGGACTGTGGCTGAAGTCCTATGCATGCTTCATCTCCTCCAGACGTGTATCCTTGTTGCAAAAGTGACAGTCGGGAGAGGACGTGTCCTTCTTCCTCTGTCCTTCCTGCTCAGCCTCTTCAGTGCCAGGCTTCCCCTCAGCCTGGATGTATCTGTCCTCAACAATATACCCAGAATCCTTACGTTTACTCCAACACCTTTCCCCAGTCCTTCAATGTTACTATTGTCACAGCCATTTCAGTCTTCCCTGAGCCTTCCCAGATGAACCCCTCGTCCTTTTTATCAAAGTCCCACAACTCCATTTTTTATTGCTCCATGCAACAAAAATGCTTTTTGACTTACTTATGGCAGTATTTAAACTAATATTTAGCAATTACAGTGAGTGCAAAACAACTGGAAGAAATAAAGGCTGTTGGTAATTCTAAATTGTCTTTGCAAAAAGGCAGGTTATTAACTGCTTGTTCAGACTGGTATGTTGAAATATAAAACCAGTAGGAACTTCTGTAGGAGAAACTTCTCTTTTGTATAAGATGTGGTGATCCGCCGTGGGAAGGTCTAATGCACTGTAGTTATAGATCTACCCTAGGCTTTCATATCATTAGATTTTCCAGAGAAAGCAGTCAAGTTTCATTGGCATTGCAACACAAATCTTTTGAAGGAAAAGTTAGACACTAGAGGTTGTTTTGTGGCCATCCCATATGTACCAGCGTGGAAATAGCCAGGCTCATGGACCCAGGAGGCAACAAAGAAACAAACAAAAAAAAGCCAAATAAAATCAATCCTGCATCAAGAGGTACACGTAAGCCAATCTATTGGGTCTGTGCTCTGTTTGTAGTCGAAGATAAAATGTATTCTGATTAAATTTATAATTTTGATTATTTTTTTTTTTAATCATAAGGTTTATGGAGAATATCATCAATAATAACATCTGATAATACTGTCTTTTCCCTTCTGTAACATTCATCTTTGCATGAAGTCTCACCTCATTCCCCAAACAGTTCAGATGTTACAGGAAGGTAATGGAAAAAAAGATAATAGGTTAGATAATGTGTTTCTCTCAGGAAAAGACATTTATAGCCATGCTTGAAAATCATAAGATGTTGCACATAGATGCACATGAGGCATTTAATATTCAAGCTCTTAAGTTAATTATATATGTTTAAGATAAGGCTAATTTAAATAGTATCTTGACTTGAATATTGAAGCAATATCCAAAACTTGTATTAAATTAAAAAATAGACTTTAAAAGACCCAGAGAAATTTCAAAATCCCTTATTTTTCTCAGAGAACAGCTTTAAAAATCCTAAAGCCTACATATCTCCTTCATATTGAAAGTGATCTAAGTGTCTACATTTGAAAGACTTTGGAAAATCTTACTTTAAAGCCACATAATCAGGAACTAATGAGCTATTTCCATCCTACTATGCTGGTAGAGACAACGTTTAAATTCAGCATCCCCATACCAGAATGCCCAGGGGAGGGCAGTTTAAAGCTTTTTGTCTTAATTCCTTCTCCTCAAAACCTTGGAGTAAAACAGGCTATTTTTTTTTTTTTTTTTTTTTTTTTTTTTATTACATGACCTGTAGTTCCAGGGATAGGTTGAGATTATCATAATGATTATGTTGGACCATAATGTGTGTTAATCCAGTCTGAAGTCCTCTGGTGCTTAATATTTTCTTATCAGGCACTGTGCTTATGGTATATACTGTCAGCAGAGACAGAGCTGTAGTGGTACTCTTTAAATAGAAATGCTTGCTTTGGCACATAGCTGGTGGCTCATGTCTTCTTTCATCAGTCTTTTTGCCACTTTAAAACTTAAGGCATTTATATATATATAAAACAATATTTTGTGCTTGATATTTTAATCACTTTGCTGGTCGTTATGTTATTCTTGAGAAGAAACAAAACAAATAACAACTCCTAGAAGGTGATCAGAGCAGGACTGGAATAGTTCAGCATTTCCTAGGAATCTTGGAAAAATCCCTCTAAGTCCAACATTAACAACATTTTGAGACAAGGTTTGTAGACTGCTGTAGCTATGGCTCTACAGCAGCCTACCAACAGATTTAACAGTATGAAGAGATGAGAAAAAAAAGATGCTGTTGTAGTTAATAAAATTCTTCATGCAAATAATCATTATAATGCTAACTTCAGTGAGGATTCTGACTTTCATACGAAAGTGTGTGCAATGTCTGTTGTCAAATTCTTACATGGACATGGTATGGCTGATGTTTAAGGTTTGTGATGACCAAGTCTTAATAATTTATCTATCAAAATCGAAATATTTTTGTTATTTGGCCCACAAGATAATCCTGATTATAAAAAAATATTGTGGGCCATATGTATATGGTATCTAAGTGAGTGTGAACTGTGAATAAACAATGTGTTTTTATATGTATGTATAAATCCAAGGTAGCTATCAATATTTTTTTCTATAAAATATTTACATTATATAAAGTTATGCATTTATGTTTTTATTCCATTTCCAATTCCATGATCTTTTTTATGCTGCATTCTATAATATATTTTCAATATTGCTTGTTCAATTGCAAAAGCAATGTACAACAAAGTACAAAATAATAAAGGATCTGTACTTGGCCTAACTTTTTAAGATCTTATGCCTTTTGCCATGTGTAATTCTTTATTTAATATCTGTCTTCAAATCACACATTTTAGAGCTGAATGTCTCAGAAAATGAGTAATCATTTAAAGAGGAAATTTACTGGAAATATTTAATAGCTATTTGTGCTCTGTGCAAAAGCATCCCACTGACAGTACTGTCTGTGCATTTCTCTGTGATAATATTCATCCTCCTTCCACTCTTCCTACTTGTTTGTTACACCTAAAAACTTTTCCAGAAAAAAAAATAAAAAAAAAAAATCTGTGTTTTCCAAATCCCATTCTATTGGAGGATTTCTTTCCATTAGAATTTTTCTTAATCGTTTGATGTGAACATCTCTAACAAGCCAGCTTCCTACTGGAAAGCATCAAAAATCTGTAACTTTCATTACATCACCCTCTATTACTATAGCAAATGACCAACATGGCATTATTACTTCTGAAAATAAATGAATTAGAGAATTAATGTTATAGAGAAATAAAATTAATAATAAAGCAATCCTTCCTTTGAGCAGACAACTCTCTTTTAGTATGACATTAATTTTTGCCAAAGTCTACTCAATAGCAGACAATTCCCCAAATTTACCAACATTTTCCTCAGGGCATAAACAAGGACTGAAGCCAAAAACGAGTGAAATGCAAATGGATTCTGTTGATCTGTCTGAAGTCATTATTTTGGAAGTGCAATTTGCCCTGGTTCAGCCATAAATAACATTTATAAGCAGAATTGAAGAGAAAACACAGAAAAGCAGCAGCCATGGTGGCTCTGCTGTGCTTGTTGCAGATATAGGGTCAGAAAGGGAGAGGTGTCTGGCCTCAAATTATGGTTCCACGCAGAAACATCTGAGAAGAGCTGTGCCTTTCATGCCCTCTCAGAGGCCACCTGCCCAAGGCTGCCTGCCTTACCTGCTCCACAGCTCCCTTCTGTGGTGTCATCTGCACAGGATCCGTCAGCTCCCAGTCTCTCCTGCTATGTGTCCCTGCTCATTTCCTGCCAGTGTGCCATTCCAGAAAAAGGGGCTCCTTCATGTCCTAAAACTCTTCTCTCCCAATGCCATTCTGTGTTTTTTAAACACTAGTCCAGCCTTTCCTCTCCTGCCTCTTTTGCTGTTCTCAAACAATATAACTACAAGTGGAGTATTAAAGGAAGGAAGGGAAGAAGAGAGAGAGGTCGGGTTGTTCCCTTTGCTTACCTTTGTGTTGGTAAACACATCCTCTGGGTCATGCTGTCAGGTCCAGGACAGGCTGATGAAGGCCATGTACATCTACTTTTCTTTTGATGTTATTCCTAGGAAGGAGAAGTTTCAGAATACATAGAAAGAATACATAGATAAATTTCAAGTCCCAGAAAACAACACAAATGCAAGAAAATTACTCATCCCATGGGTTGCTTCTAAAGTCCTGAAGAAAATCCCAAGGGGTCAAATTCATGTCTATTCGTGACTATTTTGTTCAGAATGGATTTTCTGGTCACATTGATACTGACAGACTGTGCAGAGCTCATTTTGATGGGAAAGCTCTTCTTTTGGTTGTTGTGTACAGTTTCTCTTCCCCTTATGTTTTTCAAGATTTTGTGTTCTTCTGCTTCCTCTGTAATGTCTTTATTTCCAAAGCAAACTCAATTTGATTGTTGGTCTCATTTGATATCATTTCATGGTTTGATAGTAATGCAATTTTTCTTTAAACTTATTTTGGCATCTTAATTATTAGAAATGTAAGCACTTTTATCTGCAATGCAACTTTAGTGTATGGGTTCAAGTATTTCAGGGAAAATTTGCTTCACACTGTGGACATCCGCATGCCATTCCATGGAAAAAATGAAGAAACTAATGGTTGCTGAAGTATCCAGAAGTACTGCAAACACTGGACAAACATTTTAAGATGAACAATTACCTGTTGGCAATTTTCAGATAATGTGGACTATTTAGGACTTGACAGCTCTCAGCTTAGGAGTTTCCAGTTTGTTTTATTCTGAAATAAGTGATGGGAAACCACCCGTTTCTGTTCATTTTTAACAGAAGAGACATAAGGGACCCTAGGGCTTGATTTAAGCAAAAGTTTGATTTAAGCAGGGGCTTTTTTAGCTTGAGAAGCATACATCCCTGTTTCTTTGGTATAAGGGTATTCACCCCTGTTCTCTTACTGACACTATGCTTGAACTAATTAAGTTGTTGCTCAGTCTGAACAACCACTGAGCAAATTAATAAAAAATGCTCTTAAACACGGGACATAAGACTCAGCTTGAGCACAGTGGTTATAAATGCTACATATGGTTTAAAGTCACCTTATCTTTTTAAGAATAATTTCCCTACAGTATTCTTTGCAGTTATGTTGTAAATTTATATCATTTTTCTGATTTTAATTTTAATTTTAATTTTTTGCTTTAATGTTTCATGGGAAATATCATTACATTTTTCTCATGTCTATTTGTTTATTGGAGAATTAAAAGCTAAGAGTTACAGTGAGATACAGTCTAAATGACTGAGTTTTTCTCAAATTGATAGGCAAAGTTGTAATTAGCCTGTCCTAAGCACACTTCCATTTGCTTCTTTATTTCTTCAAGTTAAGTAAGATAATAGAAGTTTCAAAGTGTTTATGATTAGAGAAATGAAGTTAGTCAGAAATGAAGCTCTTACTTATCTGCTATAAATTCGATGGTGAAGATGCAAGATGCTTGTTTAACTAATTACCAATATTTCTTCTTTGTAATTGAACAGTCTATAAATTCTAGCGACCTTTTAGACAATTTTAACTTTTTGCTTCATAAACCTGTCCAAGGAATAGATAGTTCAAAGATATGATTACTTTATACAGCTGAGGATCAATAAGGGAAGTCATTCTGAAACTTAATTACTTATTTATTATCAATGAAATAAAATATTACAGACTCATTAAACTGTTGAGATTAGGATTATATGCTGGCACTATTAAAGAGTATTGCACTCAGTGATTCACGAAGTCTTTTGATATCCTCTGTTTTAAATGACGTACCCAGAAGTTAGCAACTGAGAAGTCTTTCCTTTAGTTGCTATTAAAAGCATGGACATCTAAGCAAATCTTTCAGCTACTTATACTAATACTTATGAGCATGAAAGGATGTCTAAAACATATCCTTATATGTCGAAAATATCCTCTCCGTGACTTTGTCATTCTTGGCTCTGTGGAAGAAAACACTCGCTTACTCCACAGCATGATTTAATTTTTTTTCAGTATCAGGAATGCTTCTGAAGCATAGTAAGTGGAACAGCTTTGAAAAATGAAACTGCTTGTAGGCAGGGCTAGCAATATCTCTGTGGTGAAACTGTATAGTACCTCCCTCATCACGTTGTTTTGAGCACTATCAAGCAAAACTAACAGGAGGCTGCAGCCCTTCTCCTTCTGTCCATGTGTAAAACCACTCCAATGAGCGTCTGCTTGAACTGCTTGTAAATTGACTATTTGCCTCTGGAAGTAAGTCAGTTGTTTCCTCAAACCTTCAAACACTTCCCTCTTGGTGTATTTCTGTGTGGTCAGTTCTACGTCCAATTTCTCTACTGCATGCAACTCCAAATTCAATCAAAATATCAATCAAAAAATAACTTCCTGATCACAGGAAGTATGAATTAAGTAGACTGTATTGAAGAACATGGGAAAGCAATAACAGGCCTGGTCCAGAAAAGATGGTTTACTTGTCATCCATTAGACCTCCATCTGTGTTATGCAATGCAAGAAGTGTTTGCACTGTGGGGGAGCTTAGCATCTTGATATTGCTGTTCCCCAGACCCTTCTTCAGTGCATCCTTGAAATTTAAATTATGACGTTATTAAACTTAACGATGTTAAGTAATGATGAGCTACTTGGTTTCCATCTTATGAGCAAACTTGATAAATGATCTGATCACACTTGCAAGAAGGAGACACAGCTTTGACACTCTGGTTTGAGAGGGTTCAAAACCATCTTCCCAGGAAGATTCTGCAGTCAGAGGATGGCAGGTGGGCTGGGGAGTAAAATCTAGATTCTTTGAATGAAATGTTTGGTCAGGAAAGCTTAAGGAATATAGCATTAGGTAGCTAGCAAGGCAGCTCCTAATGTCTAAGAACTTTCCCTCAGGTACCTAGGTTATGGGCCTTATGTTAGTCTATAATTCAGACAAGGAGAAAAGACCTCTAAGGGCAAAGTAGAGATGTATGTTTTCCACTCCTAGAATAACTTGTATATTTGGAAATTCTCCTGCAAGTGCTTGGCTTGAACTATCCTCAGGAACAAAATGAAATTAGGGTCCCCCAGATTCTGGCTGAGTACCAAGCCCCTTTTTCCTGTTGCACACACCATAAATACAGTCAGGTGCTGTGAAAGCTGATCTTTGATCTTGGGACATTCTGAGTTGTTTTGGAGAGGTGCTAAGGGAGATCACTGACACAGAAGGGGTCTGGGTGAAAATGTTTACCTTTGGCTTGAGCAATCTCATGATGCAGATTTGATTCTGTTTTGAAAGTCAGTCAACCTCTGCTCATGAATATTAGCTGGAGAGTGTACATTAAAACATCCCAGGGGAACATTCAAACCTTTTGCAGTGTTATCTCTGGCAATTTTCATCTTCAAAGTGCTTTGCAAACATTAAAGCCTAGCTTTTGTCTGAAGCATTTAGAAAGAGAGCTGGTACAAGTGCAGCCCATACTCTTGCTGTCAATGCACAGGTGGGCAAACTGAATGCTTCCACCCCAGAATTCAGTGAATGGAGGCTGGTGTAATGAGCTTCTACTCCCAGAAAATGGTTATGGCCTGCCAAGGAGGTAATATGTTATCCCACTGCCTTAGATTTTGGATTAGGTTTTGCCAAAATACGTCTTCTGAGGAATATTCCTATCCTTTCCACACTGAGAACAGTGGTTTTCAACCATGGGCAGTTCTGAGTTATTTAACCCACATAGCCAGTACAGCATCTTTTTTTTTTTTTTTTTTTTTTTTTTTTTTGTAGCTGAACCTGTGTGTGTGAAATAATATCAAAACTTCCTTAAAACCAATAATTCTAAGTGTTTACTGCTGTTACAGTCTAGGAATGCTTGCTTCATCTATTGTGGTTGTATCATATAAACTTTGTTTTAAAGGGGTTTTAAGTCCTGAAATATCAGAACAGGGTTTATAGGATAGATGTGTGCTCCTCTGTGTACCTAGTTACACATTACACCCTTATGCTTTACTCTTCATAAGATTTACTGATTTGTACTGTACAGAAACATTTGAATCCTGGCAACAGGCTTGATGACACGTTGCATGAATATGCTGCTCTTGAGAAAATACATTCACTAGCTCACCGTGTTTATAAGAATTTTCATAAAGTAATAATGTTTTCTCCAGGCTGGTAAATCCTTTTGAGTCACATTATTTTTCCTGCTGAGAGCCTCATGCTGTTAATTAGTGCTTTGTTGACCCAGCTCCCTCACAGTGTTATGTGTAGGGCTTATATTCTCTGTATATTTATTTTAATACCTTTAAAAAATATATATTAAATGTTTAATTTTTCATTATGTTGCTTAAACAAATTCATAAAATAGCCCATGAGAAATTTGTCTTGTTTTGTTGTGCTTTTCCTGTATTTCTGGCATGATGAAATTATTCAGATTTTTTAGTGCACTTGTACAAAAGCATGAAATGATGACACCAAAAAATATTCTCTGTGTCAAAAAGTAATCTGGAAGAGATCAAAAAGAAAGGCCTTCACTCACTGTGCAAAACACCATAAATGTCATGAGTTGAAAAGTTCCTCAGTATTTTCCAAAACCTCATCTGAGCAAAAAGTTAATAATAGAGATGTTTGACAAAATTCCATGTTCTGAAAATTAATTTGAGAAAAATGCAAAATTGAAAAATATTCTCCTTTCAGTTTTTACAAATTCCAAGTTTTTTGGTGTCACAAAGAACTTTTCAATATAAAATTTAAGGAAGATAATCTTAAAAAAAAATAAAAAATCAATGAAAGCAAATTGCTGGACCTAAAGCACATTTTTTGGGGGGTAAGGGCGTTAACCATAAACTTTTGGTTTTACAGCCATAATCTTTTAGTGTATTTCATCTTTTTATTCCAGTTTGGGATAGGAGAAAGATGTGAAATCTCTTTAAATCTTCTGGGATAGACAACCCTTTTCCTCTGCATCTCAGCTGATCCACCATGGTATATCAGCTTCATTGGCATCTATATGCTGTCCTTCAATCCTACAGAAAATGGAAGAATTAAATCTTAAGAATTTTTGAGAGAACTTTTTTGAGAACTTGTAAAGTATATTTGTAAAAATTAAGATGATGAAAAAAGATATATGATGTTATATATTTTGATAAAATCTAAGATATAAAATGTATTTGAATGTATCAAAATAACCACTCTGTTCTCAGGGAAAATGAATTTATGTAAAATATTATTTTAATGAATTGGCATTTGAGTTTCAAGTCAGTGAACAATATGGTCCATTTACTCTGTGCAATCCTGACTTTTTTGATCTTTTTGACTGTGTTGTTGTCTGTTTCTTTGTTATTGGATCTTAAGTTATTCTGAAAATTTGTATGTACTTAAGCATGCAAGCATGTTAAAACTTTGATTGCTTTTATTTATTTATTTATTTATTTATTATTATTTTTTATTTTTTTCCTCTTGACATCCACAATACTTTTACTCTTTAAATTCCTGAAAATCTGAAATTGGATTTTCTTGGGAATATCAGGTCTTAATTTTTATTTAGTTATTGTCCTCAACTCTCTGAGGTTTTAGTAAGAGAACAAGCTGCAAAACTGTAGAACCTTTTATTAAAGCCTATCTTTTTCATTGTTGTGCTGTCAGATTCTGCTTTCTTCCTGTGATATATATCACAAATTTATGGACAGACAAACATCTCAACTTCAGGCACAAAACAAGATGTTTATAAACCCTTTGAGGAATAATTAAATGAGGGATAAATTTGAAAGGCTTTCTGCTGCTGCTTTAGGCTTACTTTAGTTAGGACTCATTCTTATCTGGGCAAACAGAAAAGTTTTCAGCCATGGTGACTAAATGACAAAGATTGGTGCTGAAGGCATTGGATACTGCTATGTGAATAGTGCTCAGGCAGATGTGGACGGCATAGCGTAAAATGAAAACTGAGTAAACATTTATGCTTTTCTTGCTTTGTCAGCCAAACTATACAAAGGCAGGGGGAGGGAAAGAAGACTGACTTGGCTTAAGCCACGTTTGAACTCTTCAGGATTTCTGTCCAGAGGGAGGGACTGGAAAAGAAAGAAAGAAAGAAAGAAAGAAAGGAAGGAAGGAAGGAAGGAAGGAAGGAAGGAAGGAAGGAAGGAAGGAAGGAAGGAAGGAAGGAAGGAAGGAAGGAAGGAAGGAAGAAAGAAATTTTAGTGTTTAACAATGAGCTCTGTCAGAGGGTTACAGAGGGCTAGAGGAAAGCACCAGCAGCTCCTGCTTCTCCTGGTTTCCCACAGCCAACATGCTCAGACTGGGGAAAGTGGGCTTGAGGACAGGGACTGCACCCTTCTCAGATGCAACTCAAGTCTTAGTGGCTCTCACGGCCTGAAGGGCACTCACCCCTTTACTGCCCTTCATCAGGTTGAAATCTTTCAGTTCATTTCTTTATTTGTTTATTTATTTTGCATTGTTCAGCTAGGTGTTATGATGCAAAAGATCGTTATATTCAAGGTTAAGTGCTGTGGCCTACCTGCATTCTCCACTGGGCCAGAAAGGGAACATGGCTGTGTTGGTGAATATGGCGCTATACATGTATAATAGAGAATAAGACATGGTCTAGAAGACACTGAGAGCGCCCAGAATTATCTTCATATAATAAAGATGTGGTTTCCAGGTCCTCAGCCACAGAGAGACTCAGTCTATACACTTATTGAGAGGCCTAACTCCTTAGCTTTTGGCACAGTCTTTGTATCTGTCCGGAAAAGTTTTTGAGCTAAAGGGACATGAGGAATACAGCCCACTTTTTTGAGTGTCTTCAGCATCATCAGAACAGCTTTTTAGTGTATATGCTAAAAATAAAGAAATCACTCAGCTTTAGTCTTGTGCCTTTGCTCCTTGCTGCCATCAGTTGTGGGATTGCTTCAGGGCAATAAGCAGCTTTTCACCTAGTTACTAGACAAAGTGTCCTATCATAGGAAATTTTATAAAGACTAAAATTATTTCCTATGTTAGTGAAAGGCACACAGGGCAGAGAACTGCACGCTATGTAAAAAGTCCAGAGGAGGAGTAAATCTTGTTTTTCCTTCTGATGGTGGTGATGGCCTTTGCAAAACCTACCTCATCACTTCCATCTCAGATCACGGATGAAGATTCAACTAAGTTCTGAACAGGGATGAAAGCTAGTCTTCTTTCTATGAGTCCCCAAGCTCTCCAGAGGAGATGAGTAATGTTTTTGTTCTAGTAAGCTACTGTGCATATCATCTCTCATATATTCTGTTCTTTTGTTTCTGCATCATACAGATAGAGCAAGGAGCAGTGAGAGTGGGAGGACAACTAAAATGAATGGTTTGGAGACAGTAGTCATCAAGTCTGAAATAATGGTAAAATTATCATATTTTCTACACCAAACTTAAATATTAGGGTCAAAATCCTGGCAAGTGGAAAGGATGGCAATCTTCCCTCTTTCTTTTAGCTTCTATCCTATGAGTAGATCTGAGCTGTGTGTGTGATGAGACAGAAAAAGCTCACAATATAGTAAAATCATCAGCTAAACTAGTGATTTCAGAATATTAATTAACCCTTCTTAGCCTGGACACTCTCCCAGACCTAAAAAAACCATTTCTATTAGAGGCAGTAGTGCCTCAAATTCCTCAGTAAAATTCTGCATAATTGGGGTCCTTCTTCCCTACGAGGAAGTTACTACCTCAGCCAATATTACTCAATATCCATATACAGAAGCATAAGCAAGGAACATTTATTTTCCTTAGGATGTGATTTTTCCAAGTCTCTTATATTTTTTTTTTTTTAAATACTGAAATGTTTGCCTATGTAAGTCATCAGTTTATTGCTAAATGAAAACTGCCTATTAATATAAAAGAGAACTTGCTCCTGTATACTTAATAATTTATTTATTTTTTTTGTCGTAGGCCGTGCAAGGCAGTGGAAAAACAAACAACCCCCCTCCCCCTCCCCAAAGGATATATAGAAAAGAAAAAGAAAAAAATGGCTAACTCCACAATAAACCAGTCTAGTTATGTGTGTATTAGGTTATTTTTTTGTGTTTGCCTCAGAATATAAATATTATAATAGGCCATGATTTGTTCTCCCCACCCTTGTCTGCAGCTAAGAAGATAGAAGCACTATATCTACTATGGCAACAGAAAGCTGTGTTTGCTCTGGATAATCTCCATGAAAACTCCTGCTGTTGCCTCCACAGTTTCAAGCCCAGTGTGTGGAAAGGCTGTTGGCTAATTGTAGTTCTGTCTTATCCTGTTCTGCTCAGAGCAAAGCCTGTCTCTTTGATGGGCTGGTTTAAACCCTGGCAGCTGCTATTATCTTGTGTGTGTGCGATCCTGCAGCCATGACTGCAGGAAAATTTAGGGTTTCATAAGGAAAGTTTTATTCTTGTGATGTTTTCCAAAACAATGATTAGAAATAGTCTTGCCCTGCTAAAGGCTAGATTTTAGTATTGTTTAAGAATCCAGTGACATAAATAGTCCCCATAATCCCACGCAGTTTATTAACTGAAAGATAGCAATATAAGCAATCAGGACATGGGTCTTATCTGCTCCTGTCTTTCCATCTCCCTTCTCTGTTGCTCCAGTCCCACAAATCTGAGCTTCCTAGAAGCTTCCTCCATATATTGCATAATCTATTCTTTCATTTGATGCTTCCAGAAACTTGATCCAAGAATAAAAGCATGAAGTGAAGATTTTCCTGTTATTTAAACACCATACCTCTCCTTCTTCCATTGTGGTTCCATTTCATTCCCTTTATTTTCCTTCATGACCTGTGGACAAAGTAGTTTCACTGCTTGTGTATCATTACTTTCATTCATGGAAATATTGCAATATTTGCAAGATATATAAAAAATCTATCATGGAAAAGGCAAATGTTCCTTGTGACTCCCTTGAATCTGGAAAGTGATAGCCTCAGGCAATAGAATGCCTTTGTTCAAGGCTTTTCTTAAGGGGGAAAACTATCTCATAATAAAGAAAAATAATAAAATATCACAAATTATGCCTCTTCTTTAGCATTAGGAATTAAAATTAGCCATTTTCAATTACATTTTCCATCCTGGACCTTTCTCCTTCAGGGAGGTGTTATAACTGGAAGAACTGTATTTCATGTAATTTTTATTCTGAAGAAATTCTACAGAGAATGCATTTTCTACCTCTTAAGTTTCCTATATTCTGGTTGTAGTTCTCACTCAGGAAACTGAAAGTATTAATTCATTGATCTTAGTCTATACCTACAGGAGAATTAAGTTATGATTAGACTTAGGCTCGTTTGACTGGGAGACAATTTTCCTCCTCTCTCCTTCACCACATACTTAATGCTGAATTTGTGCTCCAGTGCGGAAACAATTTGTGATTCTTGAAGAGGAAAAGAGACATCGTAGTGGTTAAAACAACTAGCTGGAAGAGGTTAATGCTGGGGTTTAGTCTTGGTTTCTGATATTGCTTTTTAGTTTATTCACTGCAAAATATGTAGATTAGCATAAGAAAAAAATGATTATATTTCTGTTTGAATATCATCTTCGTTTCTTGTAGTATCATTCAGGTACTTGAAGAGAAATTTTGTTTGGTTTTATCTGAGCAAGAGGAACAAATTGGTTCTCTTTGTTTAGTTCTCCCCTGACATCATGAAATGTATATGGCTCTGCCAGTCCACAGTTTCAACAGAAAGGCTGAAAGGCAAATACTAGACCTGAGAGATGGGGACATTTTCTAAAGATATTGTTTTAACCTAGGCCAAAAAGTGTGTTAACTACATGCCAACCACAGATTAAGCAGCCTTTAGGATAGCCAATTGTTCAGAGCAGGGTTATGGGTCTAGAGGAAGGCATAAAGATGATCAGAGTGCTGGAGCACCTCTCCTATGAGACTGAGAGAGTTGGGGATGTTCAGCCTGGAGAAGTCTCCAGGGTGACTTTATTGCAGCTTGTCAACACTTAAAGGGGGCTTATAAAAAAATGGAGAATAACTTTTTCTTCGGATAAACAATGACAGGACAAGGTGGGATGGTTTTAAACTAAAAGAGGGGAGATTTAGGTATGATTTTAGGAGGAAATTCTTCACTCAGAGAATGGTGAGGCACTGTAACGGGTTGCCCAGATAAGCTGTGGATGCCCCATCCCTGGAGGTGTTCGAGGCCAGGTTGGAAGAGGCCCTGGGCAACCTGGTCTGGTGGAAGGTGTCCCTTCCCATGGCAGAGGGGTTGGAACTGGATGGTCTTTGAGATCCCTTCCAACCCAGGCCATTCTGTGATTCCATGATTGTTAGGCACCATCACATACTGCTTATTGAGGAACTTGGGAGCCATGTAAGAGGACAGAGTGAGCTGAAAGGCAATTCTTAATGGCAACAAGAAGAGGGGAAATTTGCTCAAGCAAGCAAAGCTGAGCCTCTAGAGATCAAAACATTTTTGGTGATGTAATTCAGCTTTTTGTTTGTTTTCTTTAGGAACTGTGGGGAGAGGGGTAGGGTGTATGGGACAGAAATATTTGCTTTAGAACAGTTACTGTCTATGAGTGGTGATGCCTTGAGAATTATGGCAGGATAATTTTCTAAGGGTACATGTAGTAGCAGGTATACTTAGATTCAGAAATTGCAAATTGTAGCTATCAATCTCTGTAAGTGTAAGATTAGATACAATAGCTATTGATAAGATCAGTACTGTTTGAGTTGGCCTTCTCAGAAACTCAGGGACCATTGTAACCTGTACCACCTGAAACTAGCAACCACAAATAAAAATAGGAAGAGGCAGCAACATGTGCTGGCAAATGGAAAAAGGACTTGGGTACAGCAAGTGCTATGAAGTCACAAGCCTTGCTAAGTAAAGATTTGGTAAAGTCTGTATCACTGTGACTTTACTGTTGCTAAGAAGTTGGTTAGATTGTGCTGTGCAGTTAACATGAGCCAAGTATAAGATTAATTTAATGAAACCCTGAAATATCATATAGTCCGTTGTTCTTTTTCTTGCAAGAGGCTCAATGACTCCAACACCTTTCTTGACAGGTGTTTGCCAGGTCCTGAAGACAACTTTAGGAAGTGCAATGACCACCTTAGTAAACCTACTCCCAACTCCCTGCTCCCAGCTCTCCCTGTTTTTCCTCTGAGGTTTAAATTTCCTCTTTTACAATTTCAGACCATTACCTCTTCTTCTGTGCAAGACGAACACAGAGAACAAATTACTATAATCTCTGGAACAGCCTTTTATGTATTTTATTTTTTTTTAAAGTATTCATACATTCGAAGCCAGTCAGATTTTTATTGCTGTGAAAAATAATCCCCAATCTCTCATTCTTTCCTAATTTCCAGAATTTGATTTCTGTTGCACATTTCTAGACTTTCTCCTTTTATTCACATTTTTATTAAAAGTGTGGTGCCCTGAACTTGCCACTTATCTAGTCTTGTCTTGCTAACATTGGGCAAAGCATAATGGTCGTTTAATATCTCTTTCACAGCAAATAAGAAAATAAATAAATAAATAAATAAATAGCTCATAAATCTGAAAGAGTGATATTTAAGAAAGTATTCAATAGAACTTAACAAATCAATAGGCTGTATATGTCTACTTCCTAAGAATGGAAACCTGCTTAAATATAACATTTTTCCTATTATGTTAAATAAGGCATTTATCTCCAAATATTACTAAATTCTATAACTTATTTTGTTTTAAATTAGTTATGGAAGAAAGGAATAAGCTTTTTGTTGAAAACAACTCTAAACAATTTATCTTGTTCAGCATATTCTACTAAACATTCAAAGCAATTTGTAAATCGTAATCATGACTATTGCTCTCAGAAAAGATTAACAGTGGACTAATACAATGAGAAAATCATAATCTGATTCTAAACAGGTCATATTTATCTGCTTTCTTTGAAAGGATTATAGCTCTAGCAGTTATAGCTCTAATTTATGCTGCTATGGCTGAAATCTTGAAACTTGCTGAAGTCTTCTACTTGTATCATCAAGATTGCCACCTAAAATTAACTACATTAATTTTACTTTTTTGCATTGAATATTCTAGAAAATTGCCATTGTAATCTTTTACTATCACACAGAAAAAGAAACAAAGTATCACTTGAGCTAAAAAAACCTGTTGCTTTCATGTGAAGTGGACCAACTACCATGCTTGCTCAATTTTAAAAACAGACAAGTATGAAAAAAATAGTAAAAGCCTAAAAATTAATCCAAGTATAAGTCACTGTGAATTAGAAACTATTAATGAGGTGGCAAGCTCCTTTAATTCTATCCATAATAGAGCAGAATGCTAAAGAGGAAGCGAGACATTAGGAGGTTATTAGGAGGTTTTGTATATTACAAAAATTAGTGACTATGCTTACAGGTAACACTAGGCTTCCCATTTCATAGAATAGATGAGACAGCAGTGATGCAGTGTTTAATTTATCTGTATCAGATTCCTCACTGACATCTGTAGCACTAAGTAGATACCCTGTTAAAACAAAAAACAATAACAATATACAAGATAATTAATGGTTCTGTAGTGGGGTAATATATACAAAAACCTACACATCTGTACTCTGTGTATATAGATAACTTTAAAGGTCTATACTTATCTATAAATAGTTCAATAAGCATATATAAAATGGTGAAATAATCCCTGAACCAGAATGATGGTGTACTTACATGACTTCATCCAGGTTTTTCCAGCAAACAGCTGTTATTAGACAATCTTTTAACATCCCTTCTAACCCAAACCATTCAATGATTCTATGATTTAAATTCAAAATCATTATGTTTGTGTGGTATGATGGCTTCGTATTCTCAGAGTGGAAAATCCTTTATTTGTTTTAAGAGAATTGCTTCACAGATCTGTTCTATGGCATAGTCTTACAAATAGGGTTAGCTCAGGAAAGAGCTGATAAACTCTAGGAGATATAGCTAGCTTTTTAATTAGCTTTATTGCTGAAGAAAATTTGATGGGGAGCTGTGTCCTGCCATGAGCATTCCTTGGGAAGGAGGACAGAGGAAACTGTGCTAACAGAAAAGGCTTTGGAGTAGATGGTGTCTATTGTTTTCTCAGATGATATTGTTTAACATTTCTCAGAAGTGCAGTTCTCAGGAAATTATAGCATCTAGGATTACATTTCAAGCAAGAGAGGAAAGAAGGGCAAACAGCTGACCATATAATCAAACTGGGATTTGCTGCAAGCATAAGATGGGTAAAGCACATCAAACGATTAAGCTATGACTTGTACAGTGCCATTGGCTTTTCTGTCTAAGGAAAATGATTCCAGTTTATAATACATTGTCCTAGAAACACTGATATAAATAAACACTAGTAATCACTTATAATTCAGAATTCATTGTGGTATTTGTGGTATAGAGATTGTGTGCAGGAATAAGTGTAGGTAAGTTTGGAAGTATATGAAATCTCTAGCAAGTTCAGCTGAGAAATTAGTTTTTAGCTGGGGATTCAACTAAAGCCTCTTAGTTTAAATCATGCATAAAAGAGCTGTAAACATCAAACACTCACAGCCCAGATAAGAGCTCTGATTGTTCAGGTGTGAATTTTTCTTCACTTATACTCTTCCACTGTGAAGTTTTCCTTTGCTTCAGATGGAGAAATCTCATGCATTACCAAAATAAATAAATAAATAAATAATAAAATCATATTTGATTGTTTGATGCAACAGCATTTTCTGACTTAATGTTTTATTGAGAAATTCTTAATCAATCCTATATAGCCTTTCACGTCTCTAATGCAGCTCAGCTTCCAACTGTGCAAGCCTGTCATATACTTGGGCCTGTTTGCATCAGAGCAGCCCAAGGGAAGTCAGTGGAAATACTCTTTGACTTAAAATTACTAATTATTTACAATGTTTGAAGTGCTTGAAATAAACAAAAAGAAGATAATATCTTAATCTAAACACTATATGTGTGCATTTTATAGATAGGTACTCTTTTGCTAAATATAAATGAATTATAAGCAACAGTTTAAAGATCATAGATAACTTTATTTTTTATTCTGCTTTTCTTCCACTTCCATTCAAGTGGTATACTCCCTGGTTTCAAACAGCAGATACGATTAAAAAAGCCTTGGTAACCATTGGATAGGGGAACTAGGAAATGGCACTTCATGTGAAGCAGTAAGGCTGTCTTCATGGGTGATATGGTTAAAAGATTTCTGTTTCAGAACAACCTTTGGAATCTACTTTGCCAATTCTTAAAATAGGAGTAGTAATTTTTAGCTAGTTGAATTATTTCCTTATTATCTATTTAATTATTTCCGTTTACACATAAAGTATGTTGAGTATAGCAATGAAACTTCATGAATGCAATAAAGAAAAATATGCAGAAAATCTTAAGTGCAAATAAATCCTATAACTTAAAATTATATCGTTTCCTCTCTTACTCAGTAACAATCTTCTCCCAAGGGAAACCTCAACAACTTTTCTGAACCCTTGGAAGTTCATTGTCTTCTTTCTAATACTCCTACTAGTTTGGCTAAGATCCTCAGTTAGAGGTATAATTTCAACCGAAACAACATCCCCTATTTTCTGAGTGCTGACTTCAGATTGTCTCAGCTTTTATCTTGCTTTAATTGAAAATGGGGTGCAGAGACAGTTTTTTGTTTCTTCTGATATTCATGGCTTATCCTGGAGTACTCAGTTCTTCCTCAGAGTCACCTTCTTGGTAGGATGTCTTTTGCATTTCTGCTTCAGCCAGTTCCTCTCTGCCTTCAGTGACATCATACAAATAGTAAAATCCTCCTTTCACATTTTTCACACACCACACCACTCACCACAGGAAAAAAGCGAGTGTTAGCCAACAGTTCTGCTAAGCAAATGGTATGTTGCTGGCTTTTGATCAAGACCACATATGACACATTAGCCAGACACAATACAGGCTGAATAAGCAGGCACTCAGACTAAGCTTCCTTCCCTGAAGCTATCAAGTTGCTGGATTGTTGTTGTTTCCCAGTGTTTTCATGCTGACAGCAGAGCACATGGTCACAGTTTGACATTCATAATCCAGAGGTTATCAGACTCACCTTGGCCTTGTTGTGTGAGTTTATTGCTGTCACTTACTGATAGAATTGAATAATTATGTCACCCATGTGTTTAAGTCAGGAATGTGACTAGGCGCCTTGCTGAACAAAGACCTGGATAGATCTGCTCTTTGAAGACAGGGTTCTCCTATAAGGTAATACTCCCTCAATACTAATAGACCATCTGTGAATTACTGAGATAAAAGCATTATTTGCACAGGGGAGGAGAAAACTTCCTTTGCTCCTACTGCTGGCAGAGCACCAGGCTGTGGACACTATTTATATCACAATGAGCCAGAAACAGAAGTAGCTTCTCTCCGAGCTTCCTCCTTTCTGATTCATCCCTCACATATCTGCAGCCAGCACAGAAGCTTTGAGGGAAAATAGAAGGAGAGTGCTTAATACCCAGTGTTCTAAAAACTATGGACAAAAGGAGTTACACGTGATCCCCCGTGAGACAGCTGTCTGATGGAACATCTCAGGATCATATGAAATCACGTCCTCTCAGGACAGACTTTTTTCTCTTCCACAGAGATTTTGATCTTTGCTATTTAGCTTCAAATAACCCCCACAAAAATTTGCTTTCTGCTGTTTGTGACATTGGAATTTGAAAATATTTTCTATAGAGTACCTTTTTTTAAGTTTGTAGAACAGTTCAGGATTTTTTTTTTTTTTTTTCCCCTGAGCAGAACAACTATTCATTGAAATAAAACCTATTATCTTGACAATTCTTCTGAAGACCCGTAGTCCCTATTATTACAAGAAATTGCCATCAGGAGACTGAAATTCAGTACAAATTTCTGGAGATCATAACCTTGCAACATTAATCTAGTGCTGTCTATATATGCTTGTATGAAATGTGTGACAGTGTCTTTCATAAACAAAGTTAATCTTGCTAATTCATTTACTCCTTTTAATATACTTCATTTATCCAGAAGTAAATCCCAAGCCCTACATTTCTGAAGAACTGAAATGTGTGAACATATCTGGTCTTGCACAGTTTAATGATTCTATCTTTATATTCACTGAATATATATGAAGTAAAATAAACCAATATGAAGAAGGATAAAAAATCTGGTCACGGATTATCTGACTTTTATTAGACACAAGGTGAATGGCAAGTTTTCTGTTCCCTAGTTAGAGAACTGCAATTTTAAGCTTAGGATTCTGTTAAAATATACAATATATGATATTAGTTTTTCTTTTCTGTGATTATTCAGCAATGTTCATTTTACATCAGCTCTTTTGATGATGATATTATTTAGCTCTTTCATTCAGAAATGCACTTCAGTGTGTGCTGTGTGTGAGAGGGCAGTGGGGTAAACTCAGACCCATGAAAACTTTGGAACAGATTTGTTGGGGACGTCTAAGATTCTTCTATAAACATTGTTTTTGTTTGGCTTTGTTTGTTTGTTTTGTTTTGTCTTTCTACCCTATTATGACGAATATGAGTGTTTTCTGTAGACAATGTATTCAATTATTATTATTGTTGTTGTTGTTGTTATTATTCCTGGTTTTAATCCAAATTTAATTGAAATAAACAATGTTGATTAAAAAAAAAAAAAAAAAGGCTAACTACATTCAAAATATCAATTCATGACGCACTCATCTACTCAAAGTAAAGTCTGTGTGTTTAGCTTCTCTGAAGAACAGACTTTCCAAATACCAAAGTTGTTTTGAAAAGTGATTTATGAAGAATTCTATTTTACATACTTAAGAAAATCTCCGCCCACTGTTGCATCTTCATGATACACAGAATATGACTTAATTGCTTCTCTTTGTATAATCTCTTCTGGAATTGTTAGTATTACTAACAATAAGTTTATCTAAGGATTTTGTCTGACATGCCAGAGAACTCAGATGTTTAGGTGTATTAATCCTTCAGTAAAAACAGAGTCACAGAGCAGATATTAGATATGTCCTTTCTTCTGATTTGCCTGGCCTTGAAATTGAAATAATAATTGTAATGATAAACAGATATACCCTCAAGTTTCTTGAACAGGGATGTCTCAGTAATATTTCCTATCTTCTTGACCAGGGTAAATATCTCAATTAAATCTGGACTCACTTTTCTTCCCCTCTGCTCTGCTTCTCTTCCTTCATAAGTTTTAATTTCCTTATGAAGAAAATAGAGTTATTTTGCATTAAATGGAGCCAGGCATTGCTATAGCTAAGCTGAGCCTCCAGGGCAAACTGTAGAGTTTACCGGTTTGATGTCCTAGTGTTTCAATGTAGACATAACCTTCCAGGGTAATGGAGACCCTGAGCCTGTAATACCAGAAAAAAAAAAAAAAAATCAATAAACCCAAACCAACGGAAGTTAAATTCTATTTTTTTGCTGTTCATAAACCTGCCAAATTCTTTTTGCAGAGACTATAAAAGCCATAAAATAATCCTCTCCTTTAATTCTCCCTTTACCCTTGAGTCCGGCAGGGAGCTTGTAGTTGTACGGTATTCTCAGATACAATTTCAGGTTGCTCACAGAAACTGTGTTAAGGTTGTCACAGCAACCCAAGGCAAGATTTACCTTGCCTTTGAAGATTCTAGATTCAAACCAAGCATTATTTTCAAATGAGGGGAGGCTAAACTTTGTGGAACTTTGTAAAAGCCACATGCCTATTAATTCATTCTGTTGCTATTGACCTTCTTCACTCTAAGTGCTCAAAATCAGCAATTTCACTATAGCTAATGTAATGACTTAGTTGGTTGGCTGCAAATAATATTTACTCAGCTGGATGAAATGCACAGCTCAAAGACAAAATTAGTTTGTGAAATGTTATCTAAAGATACTTTCTTACTCCCTAGATGTTTGATACAGAAGCAGAGACTAATGAATCCCAAAGGCCAGACTCCCAGTCTGTTATTCTTCTTTCCTACCTCAATTAATGACTTTTTCTTCCAGTTTATTTTTAGAGCTTATAAAACTCAGCAATGCAGACATTTTTTTTCATGTTCCATAGAGAACAGGAGAATAGAAAAAGCATTATAGCTCTTTGTATTTTGCTTCAAATAAAACAAAACAAAAACACAGTTATTTTTAAGTTATGGTGTTAACGTCATTGAGCTTAGCTCTGTTGCTCTTTCTTATTTATCTTTCTTTATCTGTTCTTTAGGTACATGCTCTTAGGACTGATTCTCACCCAGTTTCAGCTAGAGCTGTTCACAGGCAGGATTAGAAATGAATGGGAAAGGTTCTTTGAGCTGTGTAATGGAGCTCTGTTGTAAATGAGAACATGATCCTCTGTTATGGTACAGATGACTTTATCTCAGAAAGAAAATCCATATAAAGAAATCCAGAATAGTACAGATGGCAGGTTTTTCAAATGAAATCTATTTTTCTCTCTAAAAGTCCTCATGTCTTTACTAGTTTAAAAACAGAAACTGTCACCACCACATTTCTTTACCCTGAAAAGCACTTTAATTTCCTTTTCTGGGGAGAGGGTTGAGTGGAGATATTGACTTTCTGCTACACAGTGATTAAATCACTAATACATGCAAGAGGGAAACATATCTATCCTTATGCATATAAATATATGCTTTCCTTAACTCAAAGCTGGCACTTCAATGTTTATTTCAGTTTTAGTAGGTTTCCTTATTGTCTGTTTTGACTTCTTTCACATCATTTATTGCAAGTATAGCATTGTCCCCTCAATCAATCCACTGTTCAGAACAGTCAATTGCTGATCTGAAAGAGCCTAAAGTAATTTATCTTGTGTAAACTAGCCAAGAAGTTTTTCAATGACAGATGGTGAGTCTTTATATATATAAAAAATTATTTATTTATTTATTTATTTATTTATTTATTCTAGAATTTCCTTTTGCAGTTAGGTTGTAGCAAGGAACAAGAAATTTTATTTTCCTCTGGAAGTATGAACATTGTCTTTCTCTTCTATTATGACAAGATATGAATATTTTGTGTAGATGATGCATTTTTTTCCCATTATCTCAGAATTTTCTCTCTAGTTATGAAATGTGCTTCCTGTGAAATCCATACACTTCAATTTTTCATGAGCTCCAGGGACCTTCTACCTAGAAGTAATGTTGCTTGGCATCTCCTCCTAGTTAATCTTCTCTATGTCAGTGAATGTAGTTTTCTTTCAAACACTTATTCATAGAATAAATAAATTACTCAAACGTGCAGATTACTCATAAGGTCTGTCTTTTGTACACCTATGCCCTGCATCTGCTTTTCCATGTTAAGAGAAATTTAAGAGGTTTCTGTTTCATGATCCTTATGATACTTATGATACTTCATGATACTTATACTACTTATACTGGAATAAGACCACAGTGGTATCTGGAGAGCTACTGAGATGTGATCTTAATGAGATATCAGAATTGGTTCTAAATAAGAAGGAATTATTCTGTTTTCTTCTCTTCAGAATAGTTTTTTTTTTTTTTTTTTTTTTTTAAATTAAGTGTGTATGCACAGACTGGAAAGGAATGAATACAAATCTGCATTCTTCCATCCTTTGAATTTGAATGAGAAATAAAGTTGTAATTGTTGGAAATCTTCACCTGTACCATGCAATTTGCAAAGTTTTAAAGAGTAAACAGATTATTGCATGCATCCAAAATCTTGATCATAAGGATTAATACTTGAGAAGATGAAAGGAACTGTCTAGCTATAAGGCTTTGGGTTAATCTCACATTTAATATAAAAGGGAGAGATCTGGTTTCTTATTTAAAGAAAAGCAAAGTAAGTAATGCAATCTATAAATACTTCCAGTCATAACAGTACATGAAACTTTTTTGATTACTGTTACTGCAAATGATCTCAATGTTAAATCCGATTTGTAATCTGATAAACCCTATATTAAAAATAGTTAGATTTTAGACCTGCAGTTCTGACTTTTTCTGTCTGTTTTAACATCTCACCATTTGGTTAATTAGAAAATTTTCCTCATTTCCAGGCTGAATATATTCATGGATACTTCCATTTATTTTTCTGAGGTAATCTAGTAAGTTAAATATCTCCTAATGGCAAGTTCTCCTCTCAATGTTTGCTTTGTATTTTTTAAGATCTTATTTCCTCCCATTTTTATTTTTATTTTTATTATTTTTATTTTATTTTTTATTTTTATTTTTATTTTTTGATTTTAATTCTATTTTTTTATTTTAATTTTATTGAGTTTTGTAATAAGCAAACAAACTAGGCTGCTTTATATTGTCGCTATAAATGATACCCTTGTGCAAAACCTGATATCTACCTTTCTTGTTGTTGTTGTGACCAAGGTAAAGAGCAGAGATATGTGAGCAGTTTTTAATTAAATAGGTTGAATGTGGGTAGCAAACTTGACAGTAACTTAGCCCATAATGAACTGTTTATTGTTGGAGTTGGGCTGTTGACAGTATGCAGGCTTTCTAGGTTAAAGCTAGTATTTCTATGGAGCACTGTGACTGTAGTTCAGCAATATATTTGGACTCTCATAAGATTCATGTTGTTCCTATGAGCAACCTTCAAGCTCTTTCTTAATACTGGTATAATTTGGGTAAATCTTCTTGAAAATTAGTGTCCAGAGTGTCAAAAAATATCCCCCAAAAGTACAGATAAAATGAAAATAATGTGATCATTGAAGATACTTTTGCTGTGCTTCTCCATTTTCATGGCCACATCCTAACTTTTACTTTGTCATCTATTACTTTTGTCTATCTATTACTTTGTCATTCACCAATATATCAACTATAGTTTAAAGCAAAAATCCTTAGGAATATACTCATGGGTTTTCATTATTGCATTAATAAATTTGATGATACTTCTGTTGCTCACATCCTTGAGGTTATCCAGGTTTCTCTTGCTCATTCTTACTCTGCATTGGCAGGCAGCTTTCTTTTACTGGCAGATTTCATTAGCAACTTCCCAAACTTCATGTTGCAGTCAGTAATGAAAAATTAAGCTGTTGTAAGAACATAAGAAATACTTCACTGAGTCAGACCAGTCGTCCATCTAGCCCAGAGTTGTGCCCCAGTAGTGGCAGGAGGAGATAACATTTAGGGAGCCCATGTGCCTGTGGACCATAGAATCCTATAATCCTAGAATGGCCTGGGATGGAAGGAACATCAAGGATCATCTAGTTCCAACCCCCTGCCATAGGCAGGGACACCACCCACTAGATCAGGTTGCTCAGGGCGTCATCTAACCTGGTCTTGAACCCCTGCAGGGATGGGGCATCCACAACGTCTCTGGGCAAACTTTTGGTACTAAAACTAGTTCCTCAAGTGAATCTCCTTCTAGGAAGATCCCATTCCTATCCAATGCAGTGCAAGTCCTCTAATCTTTCAGTTCTTCTATACAGTTCATATTTATTTATTTTTTTTTCCAACTAATATTTCCCACGTATACTACTTTCCCACGTTTACTATCAGCCGTCAACAGTTTGAGTAAATGCTTCCCTATTCCAGTTTGTTTGCATGTGCTAACATACATGCCTCTAATCCCACACAGAATGTTTTAGTGTTCAAATTCCATGAGGAACTTTATAAATGAGTGCCTTCCTTTTACTCACACCCCAAGGCAAATATTGTGTATTCCCCTTCCCCTTTAACTTAATAAAAGAAGACCCCTTTTCCCTAAGAGATATAGAATAGTAAAGATTATGGAATAATCTAAAGAGATATGGAATAGTAAAGTTACAAGGAGATCTGAGAGCTGCACCCTAGGAAACCACAATAGATGTCCTGTGGGCCTATACCATTTTTAGATGTTTAAACCAAAAACAGAACTTGGTCTCTGGTACCGCAGTCTCTCCTGAGTAATCTTTCCTGTTACAGGATCTTATAATCAATTTCAGTACATAGGAAATGAACAGAGGATCTTCAATGTGGTTAAAAATCACAGCTAGTCCTTAGAGAGAGATGACAAAGCAGTCTAGCCTCTCTGGAGAAGATTGCCCCTTGTCACTGAGGAAATCTGTGACTGTGTGAGAGTCACAGAGATCACTGACAGTAATTAATTTGTGTGTGTGTGTGTTTGCTTCATGCTTTGCTCTAGTTTATGTGGGATTATGGCATTCTTTTCTACTTATTCACAAAGTTTTATGATTAAGATTAAATAGAAGTTTTCTATAGAAGTATAGTTTTTAAGGTTCTGCCAAGCCAGGCCAAATGCCTATGTGTCATAAACACAGCTGGTCAGCACACAGGTCAGCAGAAGGCATTCCTGTTGATCTAGCTCCAGTTCATTAATACCAGCAAATTAATCCTCCTCTTTTTTCTTTTTTCTTTTTTTCTTTTTTTTTCCCATCAACTTTAACATTAAGCACACTCTGAAGTAACAGCACAGCTGAAGTAACATTATGCAGCATCAGATACCTGGGTTGTTGTTGTTTTTTTGTTTGGTTGTCGTGTTCATTTTTGTTGTTGTTTGTTTGTTTGTTTGTTTAAGTCTCTGTCCAACAGGTTTGGCATAGAAACAGTTAATCAAATCAAAGTGACCATATCTAGATGACCTTTAATCTCATTCTTACTGCAGAGTAGCCCTGTGCAGTCCTCCTTTTTCTTTTATTATTTGCTTATTATGCAAATAGCTGGACACATTAGACAACATCACTCATAAAATCAATGTGATGTGATTGTTTCCAGTGCTTCATCTGGAAAGTTGCATTTGTTTAACTCACTTCTCAGATGGTTAGAAGCAATTTTAAAGTTTTTATTTCATTTTGTTTTATTTTATTTATTTTATTTTATTTTATATATTTTATTTTATTTATAATTTTTATTTTGGTAAAATGTCAATGCCAGTTGCACATCTGCAGCAAACTGGATGTATTTTAGAATTGAACTTGCTTCATGACATGTAGTTCAATATTATTCCACAATCAGCTTGTAGGGTTTCAATCTTCTGTTAATTCCAGCAGAATGGAAGAAACTTCAGTTCGGTTAAGGTTTAGTAAAATAACACTATACTTTTAATACAATGAAGTCATACATTTCAGTTTCCTGTAAAATATTCTGTGCCTCTGAAATCATGGTAATGACGTTTTTGACTCTGTCTGTGTGACACAGAGTGATGCCCAGAGAATCCTGGGCTGCATAGTTGGTTTTGTTTTAAAATTTATCACAATATTTCACTCAGTCTAGTAGTTGCCATTCATCACTATTTTTGTCTTCTTTTGAACCATTTCCTTACTGACCTCACAATTTTCCTAATTTTCTGTAGTATAAGTAAGAATTCTCTACATAAAATTTTATGTTATGCCTAGCCAAATGCCAAACATAAGTGCAGTTTTCCATCTCTCACTACACTAGATACTCACTTACCTCTTCAAAGGCAGCAGATTGATCTGACGTGACTGATCTCTGGTAAACCCACATAATATTTAGAGATCCCAGTTTTGATGCTCAGATTTCTGATTTATGGGGAGAAAGAGATTGCCATACATCAAATGATAGTGAGTAATCACAACACGCTTAGAGCTGATGTGGGTGATATTGTGGTGGTAGTGTTGTCCCGACACTTGCAGAGACTTAGTTCTAGGAAGATTACTTGATGAACAGGGAACAATTTCTCTCTCGCATTTGTCTTTGCGTATGAGATGAGATCACAGAGATTACATGGTAGATACTGGGATAAAAGATTGACATGAGCTTAAAAATATATTTAAAAGGGATTTATAGGTGAGGATTTTGCCCTGAATATCAGCCTGAAATACAATGACTCAGCATTACTTGAGAGAAGTTACGCAGCCTCCAGTGCCCCTTTGTTAGTTGATATGTTTTTCTGTAGGGACAGGTTTTAGCAGCTGAATATTTCTGAATCTTGGTCTATACCATAACTGGTATGCAACAGTTGCATGTTATTCCTAAAAACGTTGTCTTCAGTATACTCATAGAAAACACGTCTCTTTTCATTATCCTGCAGTACCTCCACATTTCAGAATTTACACCCTATAATAGCAGCACATATCTTAAAAATATATATATTTAAAATATAACATTTTCTTTAAAACTCAATGTGTGTTTTTTTCTCTGTTCTTGCACCATATGGTTTCACTCACATCAGAATATCCATCAGCTTCATACCATTATTGTTACTATTAATCTCACTTAAAATAAGAGTTAAAACTGACATTTGATTCACATATCTAACCTTCTTCTAAAGAGATAACATTTATCAGTTCATATTACAGCTAGTCACTGTATATGGCCTTCTTCAACAGAATGGCATTTTGTGGCAGTTACTATAGTTATCTTTATACAAAAGGTTTTTGTTTTTTTTTTTTCCTCCTTGTGGAGTCTTGTTTTCCCTAATTAGTCTTCATTAATTTTAAAAAGGAGATTAATGTTGTGTATGTGAGGGCTCAGCTGTGGCTGTATGAGGCAGTTAGAAAGGGGTATGGTAATTGCCTGTTCTTTCTGTCTCACTGCTGCTAAAGGGGAAAAGAAATGAAACAATAACTTCTAATATCTGATTACAGGAAGTTCTTGATGCCTACATTCGATTTTGCTGCATTGAATCTTCATTAACCCAGTATCTGTTCTCATACTCTGAGTCTGGCATAGAAAAAATTGAATATATTTCTTTATGAAGCAACTTGAGTTGTGGTTAAAATCCTTCCAGGGACAGACTGAATCTTTACTGTCTCTGCTATCATCCATTTGGATTTAGATTCCTAGAAGAACCTAGGCACAGCATTTTTCAGTTTCTATATACATTTGAAAGAGCTGAAATGCAAGTTGGGGGTATATATGTGTAGATTTAGGGTAAATTGAAAATGAACCCAAGAAGCACATCTTGTGAACTAATGGTTTTAGGACAAATGCTACAGTTCTAACTAGAATATGCAATGTTTATAATCTTGATTCTCCACTCTCTTGCAACTATATATATATATATTATTAAATGATGAAGTATCAGGTTAGCCTTTTGGCTTTTCACTGAATGCCTCTGCTTTAAGGTAAGAAGGGGGATGGGGCTGAAACAAGGCTTGTTGGGGCTGTGCCAGGGGGAGCAATGGCAAGGCCGGAGGATAAGGTAAAGGCCCAGCTGAAGTGCATCTACACCAATGCACGCAGCATGGGTAACAAACAGGAGGAGCTGGAAGCCATCGTGCAGCGGGCAGGCTACGACTTGGTTGCCATCACGGAAACGTGGTGGGACCAGTCTCATGACTGGAGTGCTGCGATGCCTGGCTATAGGCTCTTCAGAAGGGACAGGCAGCACAGAAGGGGTGGCGGTGTGGCTCTCTATATTAGAGAGTCTTTCGATGTTGTAGAACTCGAGGCTAGGAATGACAAGATCGAGTCCCTTTGGGTTAGGATTGGCAGGGACAACAAGGCTAGTGTCCTGGTCGGGGTCTGCTATAGACCGCCGAACCAGGATGAGGAGACGGATGAGGAGTTCTACAGGCAGCTGACAGAAGTGGCGAAATCTTCAGTGCTTGTACTCGTGGGGGACTTCAACTTCCCTGACATATCCTGGAAGCACAACACAGCCCAGAGAAAGCAGTCTAGGAGGTTTCTGGAGAAAGTGGAAGATAGCTTCCTGACGCAGCTGGTTAGTGAGCCTATCAGGGGTGGCACCCCACTAGACCTTCTCTTCACAAACAGAGAAGGACTGGTGGAGGATGTGATTGTTGGGATCTGTCTTGGGCAGAGTGACCATGAAATGGTGGAGTTCACTATTCTTGGCGAGGCCAGGAAGGGAACCAGTAAAACCACTGTATTGGACTTTCGGAGGGCTGACTTTGGGCTGCTCAGGACACTAGTTGGTGGAGTCCCATGGGAGGCGGTTCTGAAGGGCAGAGGGGTCCAGGAAGGCTGGGCGCTCTTCAAGAGGCAAATCCTAATGGTGCAGGAGCGGTCTGTTCCCATGTGCCCCAAGATGAGCCAGCGGGGAAGAAGCCCAGCCTGGCTCAACAGAGAACTGTGGCTTGAGCTTAGGAGAAAAAAGAGGGTTTATAATCTTTGGAAAAGTGGGCAGACCACTAGGGAGGACTATAAGGATGTAGCGAGGCTGTGCAGGGACAAAATTAGGAAGGCCAAAGCTCATCTGGAGTTCAATCTGGCTACTGCCGTTAAAGATAACAAAAAACGCTTTTATAAATACATCAACACAAAAAGGAGGACTAAGGAGAATCTCCATTCTTTACTGGATGTGGGGGGAAACTTAGTTACAAGAGATGAGGAAAAGGCGGAGGTGCTCAATGCCTTCTTTGCCTCAGTCTTTAGCGGTAATACCAGTTGTTCTCTGGATACCCAGTACCCTGAGCTGGTGGAAGGGGATTGGGAGCAGGATGTGGCCCTCACCATCCACGAAGAACTGGTTGGTGACCTGCTACGGCACTTGGATGTCCACAAATCGATGGGGCCGGATGGGATCCACCCAAGGGTACTGAGAGAACTGACAGAGGAGCTGGCCAAGCCCCTATCCATCATTTATCAGCAGTCCTGGCTATCGGGGGAGGTCCCAGCTGACTGGTGGCTAGCAAATGTGACGCCCATCTACAAGAAGGGCCGGAGGGCTGACTCGGGGAACTACAGGCCTGTCAGTTTGACCTCAGTACCAGGGAAGCTCGTGGAGCAGATCCTCTTGGGAGTCATCATGCGGCACTTGAAGGGCAAGCAGGCGATCAGGCCCAGCCAGCATGGGTTTATGGAAGGCAGATCCTGCTTGACGAACCTGATCTCCTTCTATGACAAAGTGACGCGCTGGGTGGACGAGGGAAAGGCTGTGGATGTGGTCTACCTTGACTTCAGCAAGGCTTTTGACACCGTCTCCCACAGCATTCTCCTCAAGAAACTGGCTGCTCTTGGCTTGGACTGGCGCACGCTTCATTGGGTTAGAAACTGGCTGGATAGCCGGGCCCAAAGAGTTGTGGTAAATGGAGTCAAGTCCAGTTGGAGACCAATCACTAGTGGCGTCCCCCAGGGCTCGGTGCTGGGGCCGGTCTTCTTTAACATCTTCATCAATGATCTGGACGAGGGCATTGAGTGCACCCTCAGTAAGTTTGCAGATGACACCAAGTTAGGTGCATGTGTCGATCTGCTCGAGGGTAGGAAGGCTCTGCAGGAGGATCTGGATAGGCTGCACCAATGGGCTGAGGTCAACTGCATGAAGTTTAACAAGGCCAAGTGCTGGGTCCTGCACCTGGGGCGCAATAACCCCAAGCAGAGCTACAGGCTGGGAGATGAGTGGTTGGAGAGCTGCCAGGCAGAGAAGGACCTGGGAGTGATGGTGGACAGTCGGCTGAATATGAGCCAGCAGTGTGCTCAGGTGGCCAAGAAGGCCAATGGCATCCTGGCTTGTATCAGAAACAGTGTGACCAGCAGGGCTAGGGAGGTGATCGTCCCCCTGTACTCAGCTCTGGTGAGGCCGCACCTCGAGTACTGTGTTCAGTTTTGGGCCCCTCGCTACAAGAAGGACATCGAGGTGCTTGAGCGGGTCCAAAGAAGGGCGACGAAGCTGGTGAGGGGCCTGGAGAACAAGTCCTACGAGGAGCGGCTGAGGGAGCTGGGCTTGTTCAGCCTGGAGAAAAGGAGGCTCAGGGGCGACCTTATTGCTCTCTACAGGTACCTTAAAGGAGGCTGTAGTGAGGTGGGGGTTGGCCTGTTCTCCCATGTGCCTGGTGACAGGACGAGGGGGAATGGGCTAAAGTTGCGCCAGGGGAGTTTTAGGTTAGATGTTAAGAAGAACTTCTTTACTGAAAGGGTTGTTAGGCACTGGAACAGGCTGCCCAGGGAGGTGGTGGAGTCACCATCCCTGGAAGTCTTCAAAAGACATTTAGATGTAGAGCTTAGGGATATGGTTTAGTGGGGACTGTTAGTGTTAGGTTAGAGGTTGGACTCGATGATCTTGAGGTCTCTTCCAACCTAGAAATTCTGTGATTCTGTGTGATTTATCTGTATGATTACATCTGTGTTAGATTTGCCACATGAATGTTTGTTACTGTGTGGTTTCTTCTTATGTCATAGTAGGCTTTCTATCTCTGCTGCACCCAAAATCTGAAATGCATTACAAAGAACACCCATTTTATATGGATTACCTTTCAGCTGAACCATTCTGCAGTAAAAATGACTGAATTGTAAATTGTGATACAGTCTCTCTGTTATTTAGGCCAATTTTTCTTAGGGACTTCTAATTCTCTGTACTTTTATTTTGGAAGGGGGAGGGAAGTAGGAGGTTGCACTGCAGATTCTGTTTTGCCATGGGGCTCATCACACAAAAATCAAGTGGGTGATTTCAGTACAAAGATATTTGATTATGCAACAAGAAATCATGTAACAACACAATTGCTTCAAATTCATGGAATTATTTTAATTATCTCAGAGTAATGCTTGCCTTTAAAAAAATTAAAACAACAACAACAACAAACTTTTTTAATGTTCTCATGTATTATCTGATTATTTTCCCTAGGCACTCTGGAGTCCATTGTCTCTTGAAATGGCTGTGACTACAACATTAGCATCAATGAGAACTGAGATTCAGAATTTTCATAAGGCTCAGCCAAGGAATACAAAAGAGGTGGTATTGTGATTAAACTACAAAAAAGTCACAAAACGTGACAGGAAAAAGGAGCCAGTACTAGCTTCTGCAGTATTTTCTCTGATGATTTGTTAACTGAATGAGGCTAGAAATTTAGCTATCTATGCAAAGCTGAAATTTCAATGAGAAACCATAAAACTTGTTTTGCTGTTTTGTTTATTTTTGATTTTCCCTGGGAAAATAATAAAAAAGAAAAGGAAATTCCAGGAGATTACCTAAACCAACTGTGATACACATCCTGTGGGGAGAGAGAATTTAGCATACAGACAGCTGTATTTCTTTAATTTCTATGGGAAATTACACTCTGATCTGACGAAATATTTTGTGGGGTGAACTTTTAACCAAAAAGGATTGTTCTTGTGAAAAGTTTTTACTATAAGGGTCATTTTTTTTCCTTAACTCACTCCATACCCAAACCCACTCCTTCAAAAAACAATGTTCAGCACCTTCACACTTTGAGTGAGATGGATATATTTTTAGAGCTCCTTGTACCATCTTCATTAAAACATGTAAATGTATACTTCTACATCAGTGGTGCTATATTCTACAGCTGAACATCCTAATGTGTTATAGACGAGATCCTTATGTACAACAATATATAGAGCTAAAACTACCAGTGATTTGTAATTGATGTTAATAACATAATGCCACAATATTTCTCAGAAAATAAGCCACCTGAAACTATCACAACAAGCACCCACAAGCACCACCATTTATTAAGCTAACACTTCTCATTGACTACCCCATGTATAAAAATGCATATTTGAATGTCAAAAAAACATTCCATCAGTTATCAGGGATTTTCTTCCAAGTATTTGAAAGCCTGTGACATTACAAAAATGTATCATATTTTATCAACACTATTACTGTTTCTTGCAGATGACTGTGAAAAGGCCACTGTATAGCTAGCGGCTACCAAATATTGCTTTCTGTATCATAAGTCACAGTAATTCAAAATAATGATGACATTTGGCTTTGGAATAAGTTTTTCCTTTGGTGACCTGAATTTTTATTGTGTACTTGGCAGATGCTAATTTAAGAAAAGCAAAAGCGATAATCACCACTGGATTTATTTTTGCTACAGGTGAACCCTGCAATTTAGCTCTTGTCAGCACGCAAATTAAAATTGTCTTATGTTATTTAGCTTGGTTAGATGACATTAATGTGATTGCTTATGCACCTTCTGTCTCATGGACTTGAAGTGCTCATTTGAGGCTCATCAGCAATGAGCTATCTTTGGTGACAGCTACTGTAAATGTACTCTGGGAAATCTGATTTAAGAAACTGGAGCTCTTCAAGGTAAATGTTTTGTGGTGTTTCATTCCAATCCTCTGTGAATTCATCAGAATCCTATTTAAAGATCACTTTCTACAAAGTTTGTGGGCTGCCGCCTTGAAAGTGAATTCTCATCTTGCTGTAAGGAAATATGGCCTTAGGAAGAGTGGAAAAAAAAACACATGCCAGGGATTCAGCCTCTAGTGAAAAATCCCAACAGGGCAATGTTAAAGGAGCTTGTCTAAAGCACATCAGAAAGTCAGCATTTTGAACTATGAAACCCACAACATTGTCTTTTTGTTGTTGTTGTTGTGTTTTTTTTTTGTTTTGTTTTGTTTTGTTTTAAAAAAAAGGCTCGATTTTGGACATTGTTAGGATTTTCTTACTGAAAGGCAGTGATCTTTACTCAAAATGTAGACATTGGCCTTTCTATTTAAGTAATGATAATAATAATAATGTTCAGCCACCTTTTCCTTCTATTTCCTTTTACTTATATTTTTATAATGGAGACTGTGGAAGGGCCAGGATATCTGTTAGTTAGTATCTGGGTGGGATGGTGGTCCCCTCCCTCTTCTGTGTGATGCTGATGTTGAATGGTGCTGAGCTCTCATTCTTTTGGTCCAAAGGTCCAAAGTCAGTAAGTAAACGGATTATATTCTTTAGGAAATTCTAAAATTCTGAATAATTCTTTTTTTTTTTTTTTTTTTTTTTTTTTGGGGGGGGGGGTGGGGGGAGTGTTTATTATTGTTATTATTATTATTATCGTTATATTATAATATTCATAATGTATTATTATCATTGTTATTATTATTATTACCTTAATGAAAATATTATATTAAAATATTGAAAAGGTGAAATTGAATCTGAGTCTGCTGTGTGGAGTTTAAAGGCCAATTCTGGCATCCTATTGGTGTTGGGGAGCTGGGAGTCCTGGAGCCATGAGGAGCAACGAGTGTGCCTGGAGCTTTACAACCAACCTGCTTAGCCAGGGGGTGTTCAGTCTTTTGCCACGATAGAAGGGCTGTCTGGCTTGGTCTGGGGTTGTTGGGTACCCCAGACACCTTGTTACATTACCTTTCTTATCTCAGTGCTCCCAGGTGGATGGGATATGTGCATGAAAACTGTGGAAGTTAGTGGTTTCCAGTGCTAGAGCATGACACATGGTAAGACTGCCCTGGATCCAGGCAGTGCTGAGACAGCCAGCATCTGTGAGACACACCAGCAGAAGCTGTGACAGATTTCCAGCCAAATTCTGCCTGTAGTTTAATGAGAGTTTGATGGGAAACTTTGTTTTCAACAAATTAACCTCTTCCATGCTTCTGAGAAGCATTCAGGAAATCCTCTACTAGCTCCACCTGATCAGAAGCTCCCACAAGCTTGCTTTTGTCATCAGTTTTGCTCAAGACTCACATGATGCCTCAGAGTGTGTGTGGAGGGGAAGACACTTAGCAATAGAATAGCATCAATCTGTGAGAGAGATTTTTATGGGGAAAAAAAAAATCAACTTCACCTAAACGACCGAGACTGAAAAAGGTATGAGTGATTGAGCATTTGAAAGGGTAAGACTCTGTCATTTTGAAAATGCTGCCTTCTGCTTTATTCTCATCAGACCCAGATGGTGTGGCTAATGTTTTACAGTTTCTAGCCAAGTCAAGGGCTTAAACAGTAGCAAACTGACTGATAAATCATGCAGAGGGATCGGCACACTGAACACTTGGCAGGTATTCCTCTGACTCTTTTGTTGGGGAATTTACCAACACGGTTTTCCCAAGAAAATCATAGTTCAGGGTGAAGTCAGGCTTTTCTTTTCTTTAAGCGGTAGTAGCTCAGAAGCCAAGAGTGTCTCTTAGCTGAGATGCATACCCAAGTACGTGCTTGACCTCTTCTCTGGATGCAGTCAAAACCAGAGTGATGCTTATTTTGGATGTTCTACTGTGTTATGGCAGCAGACAGGCATGTTTGCAGAGTATCTGAAAACTGTGGCTTTTTTATTTATCTACGTTACTTAAAGGATTATATATTATATTTATTTCCTCTTTCATATATAGGGAAGTTCAGACAGTAAGATACTTCATATCTTAATTTATCCTGAAGGTAGAGTTTATCACTATCACTATACATCACAAGGTCAAAAGTTGTGCACAAGATAGACTTAATCATCAAATTAATTAATCCGTAGATCTGGGACACATAGTACCCACACATACTTTCTAAATGCAGGGGTAGGATCCAGGTTTATGACACTAAGTATTCAAAACTGCCTGTCCATCCTGCACAATGTGCTCTAGGTGATCCTGCTTGGCAGGGAGGTTGGACTAGATGATCTTCAGGGGTCCCTTCCAACCTCAGCCATTCTGGGACTCCTGCAAGGCTGGGGACATTTCCCATACATTGTGGAGTTTGTTAGCTTGGCTCTAACTTAATGCCAATGTTATGCTTTTGTGAAAACTATGGGACAAAAGGCAATCCTTAGTCTGAATTTTTTTTTTATAAGGTTTATAACTAAGTTTGCAGTTCTTTGCCACCATCTAATGCAGAGCATATTTGTCTTTCCAAATGAGTTGGTAGTAAAAAAATCCTGTATCAATAACCATAGAAAATTGATTTTAGTTTATGTAGCAAGAAAACCAGGCTAATTTAACTTAGCCCATCCAGCCCATAAACAATGTTTTGGACATTTAATGTTTCTCTAGTGAGAAATCCTGATAAGAAACCTTACACCTTTTATTCTATTAAACAATCATTTTCTACGTGGTTAACTTCACATTAGCTGCTTCAGTACATCTGCACAAAGAGGTTTCCAAACAAATCATGACTCTTTAAATGGTGTGTGCAATGAAAACATCATGTAACTTGTAACCAGAGCAATTTAGAATGTTTTCTTTACTTTTTTTTTTTTTTTTTTTTTTTAATAGGGTACTGCTAAAATCATACTACCCTGCAATTAATAAACAACTTTCTTAAAAATTAACTTTAGCAAATGGCAGCCAACATGAAACAAATAAAGCTTAAACACATTCATAGAGTAATTTAAGGTCAGAAATACAAGCCGGGGAAGTGACTATATGAACATATATTAAAAAGTCATAAATAACACCTTTGATTTAGTTTGTTTTATATTTGTGCTCAAATGTTATTAAAAACTGTTTAAAATAATAGTAATAATAAAACTGAAATGCTCTTTGCCTCTGGTTGCACACATTTATAGCAGAAACAAAAAAATATTTTTTCTTAAAAATCGAGTTGAGTGCAAATCAATGGCTCGTCTTGGAAATACTGCAAAAATTCCCTACTACCACAACTTTTAGTTTTAGTATTAGTATTAGTATTAGTATTAGTATCAGTATTAGTATTAGTATTAGTATTAGTATTAGTATTAGTATTAGTGTTAGTGTTAGTGTTAGTGTTAGTGTTAGTGTTAGTGTTAGTATTAGTATTTTAGGGGAAGCTGTGTTTCGAGAGACTTTAAAAAATGTTAAGGTTGCAGTGAGTGTTAAAAGACTGACCTTTATTGGCACTGACTCTTCTCAGTCAATCAAATTGAGAAACACGGAGTTTGTTCATTCCCCAGAGGCTTGCACTCTGCTGAGAGCCCAGCAGATACATTTTGTTAGAGGAAGACGCTGGTGTCTGACCACAGGATGGGGGCAGCAAGGTTACTGCACATCACATATGCCATTCCTTTTTGTGTTAGCCCAATGGGAAAATGGACAATAGCCATAAAGATGTATATGTTTACAAAATGTATTTCAAATAAGGTTGAGCAGACAGCAGCAACCCTGCCTAAGATTTGTGGAGTCTGAAGCACGTGCAATTCTGAAGCAAAGGGGCACTCTGCAAAATCTGTAATTCCTAAAGAATACAGATTTGTCTGATAGGTGGTTTGTCATCACCAGTCAAGAGGAAATTAAAAGGTGTAAAGGCTCAACAGCCAGAGCCTCTTGTCCTCCTTATTGCACGCAAGTGATCCTGACAGACCACCCGGGCACGCACATTTTGGGGCTTGTAAGTACAAGGGTGTGAGAGCATGAGGGAAAGGAGGGTACATATTTGCCTAGACATTTCGTAAAATAAGACCCTCCCCCACTTTCCTAACATTGTCCTTTATTTTTTTTTTATACTGCTTTTATCCAGACCAGCTTTACAGCTGAGTTCTGTGATATTGATGAAGAGTGAAGCCACTATAGGTGAGCGAGAGCAGGGAGAGCTCCCACATTTTCTGCAGCAGTTTCTCTGCTCTAAGGAGACAGCGATGTTTTGCAGAAGTACCCACTGAAACCCTCCTTCGGCTGCAGTGTGCTGTTGATCAGAGGTGAGTACAATCAGAAAGATTGATGGTGCTTTCTGAAGGGCTTCTTTAAAGCACCCTCCAACACACATCTTCATGGTTATATCACAGTGAATTTAGCTTGCGATTCCATATAAGTAGCTAAGAATAATAGAGTCTGATTTACTGCTGTATTGCTCTAACTCTGGACTCAATTGAGTTACACAGGCATAAAATTCAATAGTGAATAAATCCATAATATATGCCTACCCATATAAGTCATTTCCCAAGAAAATGTAAGCATCCTCAATATCATCTCCTCCATAAACAACAAAACCAGAAAAATGAGTTCTGCTTATAATCTTTGTTATACATCCAGAGACACATTTTAAACTGTTTCTTCCCTGCTACGTAGATTCTACTAGACACCATCCATCAAGTAACTCCTGCACATGGATATTGCCTCAAAAAGAGTGATTGTAGAACTATTTCCAATACTTATCTGTTTAAAGATTTCCACCCAGCATAAAACAAACGTACCACAGCTGCTTCTCCTGTCTGTACTCATCATATTGGCTCTAAACAGATTATGGTAATTATGATGGAAATTGCAGGAACTTGTCTTCTAATTAAAATGGAAATGGAATTTACAAAACAAATATGTAACAAACGCTGCTTTCTCCTATAGGAAAATAAACTAAAATACAATCAGCATGGTGCTTCCAGATGTGATTCAGTGCTGACATTATGGGCAGGAAGGGAAGGTTCAATCCCACTGTTTGTCAGCAATGGACAAGACAAACAACAACACACAGCTGTCTACCTGGAAGAGAGCTTAGCCAGGGAGTAATGGTTTTTGCCTTCCTGTGAAATGAAGGTTGTGCAGCATTTCTGCTGTAAATGTATAAGCCCTGTCTGTTTGATATGAATTAAATGGAGACAAAGCAACTGTCTTTTACCATGTATCTGAAAGTGTATTTCAGGCAATGAAAGCAGTATGGGAGAAATCAAGAAGAGAAGCAGGAAGAGATCCTGGAGCAGGAGGAAATGGCGTAGGAAAGAAATTGAGGGAACAGCTGGAGCAGAGTTGTGAACTAGGAAAGGTACTGTCTGTCTTGATAATTTGTTTGTGGTATAAGAGTGCTGACCTTCTGTGGAGATAGCGAATGCTCTTACAAAACTGTGGAAAAGTGTTCTGGCAAATGAGTGGCACAATAAGGGTTTCATCAATTAAGAGCTGTATTGAAAAAAAATTAAACAAACAAACAAACAAACAAACAAACCTACTAGTAGAAGATTCCTGTAGATTGTATCCAGCAGTGCAGGGAAATAGGAGCTTCTTCCTCAGTCACAATCTCTAAGGCTCACAACAGGACTGCCATGAAATGTAGCTGTGGAGCTCACTCTTCTAGCATCTTTCCTGCCTCCACAAATTGCTATAGCCTGTTCTTGCTTTCCTATATAATTTGAAAATACCTATATTACTGGACTGAGAACAAAGAGTGCCTTTGCTTTATATTTACTACTACTAGAGGAGCAGATATCTGGCTCTGACCCATCTGGGTGATGATCAGAGCTTCTTGCCAAGTGTACAGGACATATACCGATACAAGGGGGAATAAATGTACACTCTCTTTAGGAAAGCAGGAAAAGGAAGGAAACTTAAAAGAGCACCTATGAATGACAAGAAGTGAGCATACTCCTGTCTCTTGTCCAGGTGTAAAATCAGGCTTTACATTGATTTAACTTCCATCTCTCTCCCCCATATGCCTCTCCTTTGATAACAAACAGGGCTTGTTGACCCAAACAAAGCAGCAGGCAAACATAACTGCAGGATTTCCAGCCAAAGGAGCAGCACACTGAACCTTTCACAGTCTTGAGGGTCTATGGGCTTAGGTTTTTTATAAACAGGCAACCCAACCCTTTTTCTATTTGTTCCACTAAAAAGAATATGGAAAAAGACTCAAGGCACACTGCAATAAGACTTTCTTGCAATTAGGACTTAAACCCAGATCCATACCTGGCATGCATTCAGGGACCTTAGATCATGTTGCCTGAGAGTCTGATTCATCACCTCACAGACCTATTTATCATCTGCCTCAGACATGCATTCTGTAACAGCATGAACCCCTTTCTAAAATATTACACAGAACACGTAGGAAGTGGATGTTGACTTTATTTGACCCATCCGTAGTATGAACTCACTAGGATTTTTTTTTCTCTCACAAAATATATTTGCTTTGTGAACTACGAATGTCTGTGAAGCCATCCTGACTTAGCCCACCTTCTAGACTTGTTTTCTGCACTGAGGCCCAACTTCATCATGAACAAGGACATCTCCAAGTGGAACAGATTACTCTCCTCCCAGCTGGAGAGCTGATAGATTTGAACTCTTATAGTAAAGAAAGAAGCTTTTTCAGAAGTACCCTAACCTCTAGTTAATATGGAAAAAAAAGGCACACTAATGTCAAGAAAATACCTCAGTTTTTATAAAGGCAGATTTTGTGCCCCAGATACAACCAAAGAAGAGATTTCTTAAGAAACCACATGAATATTTTGAATCACGCCTTCATAAAGGGCTCTTCATAAAGGTAAGGTCTATCCTAGTCCCTTACAAACAGCATTGTCATTTCTTCTATCATTGAAGCCCAAAATTAGTGTTAGCAATAAAAATTTGCCTTCTGCCTTTAGAGCACAGTGAATTACTGAGAGAATTCATTTTTGATCTCAATCTGTAACAAATTAAATAAAAAATTCAGTGTCCTAAATTGTGGTCTTTTTGATTGTAACCATGCACAACAGCTTGCTTAAGATCACTGTGATGTAAATTAAATTATGATTTAAAATTTATTTTTTGTGAACATTTGTTACTTGGCAAAGTAAAATCAGATCCATATTGATTCTACCAGCTTCTCACTAGACACAAGTGTTTAAATCTCTAAAGCTTGTAATTTTTAGGACAAGGTGACCTGAATGTATTAAATGTATGAAACCAGGCTTTTTATATCCAATTATTTTATTGATTATAGCTCTCAAGCTCTCTTGAAATGTGCCTAAAAATCAGGCTTGATTCAGAAAATTTGTGTTCAAAATCAAAGGCCAATAGACCAATTTAGCATTGCCTGTTCTGTGGTTCCCACATTAACTGAAAAATTACTTTTCATAGTGTGGAAAGGTGAAAAAACTATATTACTTTTAATTTTTCTGATTATAGTAATTAGGGGATGATTAACAATGGACCAGTCAAAGTACTGTCATGCCACATATTTCTTGTTAAATCTTTTATATTCTGCTATCATTTTCTCTCTTTTTACCCCTCTCTCCCTTTTTTGCTTATTTTCCTGAGATTCTTCTACTTCTCACATTAATGTTTTTTACATTACAGTACTAAGGTAATACCTCTGCACAGCAGACAACAGCTTTAACTTGCCTCCATTTACTTAGCACCTGATACTCCTTCAAGAAGCTTGACCTTAGTCTGGTATTTTGAAATATTAGTAATACTGTACTCCATGATTCCATGTTGATAGTGCTTCTATCTGGTTTAGCTTAAATGTATTGTAATTCTAGATTTGAATGCAGCATTTCATATTACATGTACTATTCAAATGTTCTGTATCAAAGAAGAAATTAAGCATGGGTTAGCAACCATTTTTAAGTGACTAATAGATATTGACTTCTTATAACTTCATTTTCTTGTCCACTAAGTATTGATATGGAATGCCTGGAAATGGTAAATTAATTCTGCAAGTATCTTTCACTATGTTCTGCTCAAATGTGATGCCTCAAACTGAATGCTGTTTAATGGGGTGGTTGGATAAAAGCTTTGTAGAGCAGCTATTAGTTTTTTCTTCTTTTTACATACCACGGAATTATGTCAGTCTTTTTGTAGTTATTGTCTCTGTATGGCTAGCCATACATCAGCCCAAGATCACTTTCTATATATAATTATTTTTTAGTACTGAATTTCTTCATTTCAGATAGCATTTCAGTTTTTTCCCTAAGACCTAATCATTTTTTTTTCTTTTTTTTTTTTTTTTTTTTCCCCTTGTGATAAGGCCTAGGAAATTCAGCTCTATTATGCATGATACAGAAGAAAAAAAAAAAAAAAAAAAGGAAAAGAAAAAGAAAAAGAAAGGGACTTATACTTTCACTCAGACTAAGGATAATGAGCAATGCATGAATTACTGGCTATTAGAAGAACTACAGCCTCAGGAGAATGCAGAGTTTGATGCTTTTCTGGAATACCTAGAACAAATGGACAAGTCATGGGTCTTCCTGTGAGCTCTAAAAGCTCTCCAGATTCATTCATTCATTCATTCATTTATTTATTTATGTGGGTATTTGATGAGGCTCTTGCTCAACACAGTATTTCAGTGTCTAAGTGCTGCCAGACTATTTGCAGCTATTCCTGTGCAGGTACCTGGCAAGAACAACTCCTACTGCTCAGTACCACAAAAGGCTGCTTTATTTATTTTAAAAATGCAAGTATTTTCCATTAAATAATGTAAAAAAATAAAATAAAATAAAATAAATAAATAAAATAAAATAAAATAAAATAAAATAAAATAAAATAAAATAATAAAATAATGTAATAAAATCTTTAACTCTACTCCACCTCTACAAGATTCTTATTTCAACAGGTATCTACATGCCTTCCAGACCTAGCTGCAAGTGATGGAGATGTAACAGGGACAGCTGGGGTACGATAGCAGTGAAGCTCTGCACCTCTAGATCCCCAGGGAAGAGCTTCAGCTCCACTTGTCTTATTATATGTTCAGGCAGTCAGGATACTCTGAATGAGGCTGAAAATGAGGACTGTTATGACATCATGTATCACACAGGGGGAGATCAAGAGGGAGATCTGTTGCAGTTGCCATACACATGGCATCCTACGTACAAAGGACTGTACCTGCAAGAAATATAATTTTTGTGGATGTCAAGATGTGTCTGTTGAAATGCCAGTCTCTCTCTTTCTCTCTCTCTCTCTCTCTCTCTTTTTTTTTCTTTTTTTTTTTTTTTAATCTCATTGCCTCCACCCCATTCCTGAGAGCACAAAAACATTGGCTTGTCCTGGATTCCCTAGCACCAGTAACACAAAGCTATTTTTTTTAGGGTTTGCTTCTAAAATTAGAAGCTGGAAGACTACCTGAGCTCTTGTAAGTAATGTGTTTTGCTTTTTTTTTTTTTTTTTTTCTTTCCCATTGGATCTTCTTTACCATAAGACAGGAATAGTAGCAGAATATGTGGAAAACAAAGACGAAATATTAGTGGCAGGTCCTGCAACCAAAGCAACAGCAGAAAGACAAGTAGGTCTGGAAATGCCCCTCATAAAATATCTTCTCAAAAGAGCATTATAGTAAGAAATTGTAAGAGACAAAACTCACTTCAATGCCAGATTTGCAGCCATCCAATCTTGTGGATTTATATTCTTCTCACTGAAAGTAATAATACAGTCTGAAAATACTATTAACACATCATTTAATTTTAATCATTCACTTAAGGATAATTTCTGAGTTCATTAGAGTCAAAGCCTATGATTTTAATAACTAAAGTGATTACAGAATTGGGCCCCTTTTAAAACCTTTTAAAAATGTATTCTTGTTTTGGCCATTGAAAAAGGAGTGCAAACTATCATTCAAACTAAGTCTCTTATGACTTTCCTGAAAATTCTTTACATGGCTGAATTGTGTGTTAGGTGAGTTAGTTATGAGTATGTGAAAATACAGCATGACATGTTTGCATGAAACGGAGAGAGTTCTGTTGTCTTTGCCTTGCCTTTATTTTTAGCTTTTACCACAGTATTTAAAGGCAAAATTTTGCTGACAAATATAAACTTTTCTTTAACATATCTTAGAGCTGGGTCTTCACTGAGATTTCCACAGAGGCTATCACCTCTCATCTCACCCCTTCTTGTCTCAGAGAAGATCCTGAACTTTGCTATGGCCCTTTCCAGTTGACTGAGACCTGCCTCCACTCCTTGTCATGGTAGTTCCTCCCTCACTGCTTCCTTCTGGGAGCAGAGTCAAAGCCATCCACTGTATTTTGGAGAGATGAAGAAAAATTGAGTCAATTACAACATTTTTCAGAGAAATGTATTTTGCTGGAACACACCACTTAGTTAAAGCTTTTCATGAAGACACAATGACTTCAACTTCTTTTTCTGGCAAGAATTCTGAGACCAGCATTATGCTAGCAATTTTTATTTGAAAGGAGAGAGACAGAGATACAGAGAGAGAAGGAGAATAATACAAAAACTTTCCTTTTTCAATAAAAAGATGGATATTTAGTGAAAGCACTGAAGAGTATCAGGGTTTTGTTCTGATGCAGAAAGTAACCAGGAATGAAATGGCATTCTGCCTGGTCCTGCCTTCTTGCAAAGAATACAGCTGGTAATGGAAACAACTAGATGTCCATCAGGGCATTTCTTGTGTTACTCTTAATCTCAGGATTGTTTTAATTCAGCTCCTCACCTTCGCACCCCTGCTTGCCCATCTGTCTGCAGCCCCTAGGCATAGTGTGCTTTTCACCTTTGGAGTATGCTAAAATTGGTCATTTAATGAAGCTCATCAATCTCTCCTTTGCCTACCAGGTGGAGTGCCTAAAGGCTTTGTGTTTGGCTATTACTTGTGTCTCTCTTTATTCAATTTATCACTCATTACTGGGAGCACATGCTCACAACAGTGCATTGGACATGTATCAACCAAGAAAGCATCAGGTCCTGATGGCCCCTGCCTGCTGTCCCCACATCCCCAGACTCACCAGTGCTGCCAGATGTCTTTGGAGTGTCTCTCCTCTTCCATCTCAGGCTACATTTTATGGTCTTTTTGGTCTTTTCACTCTTTTTCTAAAAGGAGGGCCAAATTTTGACCTTAAGCTTATGTTTCCTTTACTTGTTGCAGTATGTTTTTAGGCCTGAATTTTACAAGTATGCTTTGTCTACTAAAAATAAGCTGAGATTTGTATTTACATGGATTTAAAAGAAAGGATCTACTTTCACAGTTTTATGACATCTTCCTTTCACAATTACAATGCACTTTTCACAGAGCATCCCCAAATGACCTTCTGTACAGGAGATGGCAGATACCATGAAAATGCTTCACATAGACCACAGAGCTGTAAAATGTTGTGAAAGAGATGAATGAAAGCTGTGCTGAGTGATTTTGTGGAAGTTTTTGCCTTCTACATGAAAACATCATATAGGAAGAGTCTAAAAAGTCTATTTTTATTGGTGTTGTCTCCTAAGATTTGGGATTTTTAATGAAAAAACTTCCTATGTTTTATGTAATGGGAGCTGATTCAATGAACAGTAAGGTAAGTAAATGAGTAACAAGTCATCATCCTGGTTGCACAGACATTGTACCCACTAGATAAATATTGACACAAAAAGAAACTCAGAGGTTTGTGTACAACTGAGTTGTTTCTAGCCTGGTTGAGTAAGAAAGACAGACTAAAAGTATAGGTTATTTGTGTCTAGTCATCCACTTCTATGTCAGTCCTTCCTCTAGTAGTGTTGCTTTATGGATGCCCTGAAACAGAATACAAGGCTCTTGGACTGTTGGTCTAAAACACTTGTCCATGTTTATTTAATTTTTTTCCACCCCCAGGAATGAAGCCTACATCAATGATTCTGCTGTAAGATTTTCCTTGCCCACTTGTTTCCCTCAAGCAGGTACTGCCTCATAGAAATGTAATGTGATAAATTTAATGTGTGACTTGTTGTCTTTGTTGTCTTGAAGGCAGAGAATTTGCCAGAAAATTGACTTAATGTCCCTAGCTTTCTAAACTTAATGATTACATCTAAAATTACGTTGCTGGTCCTTCAGGGCTCCACAGTGTTTCCATGACACTGCAGTGCTGCCATCACTTTGAAACAGTTGTCCTCAGGAAATGCAACTGCTGTCTTTACGTTGGTGGGATGCCACATAACGAAATACTTGCAACACTGGTCTGATAACTTGTTAATTGTTCACTTCTGCTTGAATTTTCTGGCAACATATTTATTTGACAATTTATGACTCCTGAAGTTCCCATTTGGTTTCTCCAGGGCCACCAAAATATTCACCCTACCCTATACACTGTCTAACAGGAGGCATGCTTCAATCACCTACTTTCAATAAAATGTGCAGTGCAAACTCCCTGAAAATGTCCAAGTAAAGCAGTAATGTTATACAATTAATTTACTTATAAATGAAGTTACAGGAGAAATACCCCAGGTGTTTTGGTGTTTTTATTTGTTTGTTTTATTTATGATTTTTTTGTTGGTTTTTGTTTTGTTGTTGTGGGTGGTCGTTTTTTTTTTGTTTGTTTGTTTATTTGTTTTTTTACTGATTTGATTCACAGGGTCATGGGTCCTTCTTATGGTTCTTCAGTAATGCTTTCTTAACCGTATGACGACCCAGAACTTGACTGAAATAGATATTTAACAATTTCACATATATATATAAGCATGGGATATATAAATTTGTATAAAGGAAATATTCTTGGTCAAGGAATAGAAAAAGTATCAGAGGTGGACCCTAAATCTTTATTTTTCAAATCCTCTTTCTCCTAGCTACACTTTGCTTTCATCCTAAATTGGCACTTGTAATGTCATAAAGGTAATTACTGCAGCAATCTGGGAGTAGTGGTATGTAGCAAGCTGATATATAAAAATGTCGATTTTGTAACACCATACTGCTTTTGTTTTTTCAGGAAAATTGAAAATGGATCTGAAAAAGGGTATTAAAAGTAATGAAATATAGTCTTCATCTTTATAATCATGTTGAAATAACCCTCCTGAGTATTGCTACTACCCTTTTTTGGAGAGAGAAGTTTATAATCTATTCTGAGTTTACTGGCTGAGGTTTATCTCTTCTAGATCCAATAGCAGAGTGAGACTGAGCTTCCCAGTCTTTAAAAAAACAGACAGCATTTAGGTATAAAACATCACACTTCTCTACGAAACATTTGTTTCTACAACAAGAAACTTGAAGAAAGCACCTAAACAGTAACAGTAAAAATGATTGATTATACACTCTTATAGTGCCGAAGCAATTGAGAAGAAGAAAATGGCATTTTTCTAAAATGTAATGACATGTTAAAAAAGTATCAATAAGACAGTAACACTGATCTGCAAGTCAGTGCGTGATCATGTGGCCATATTGAGTGAAGAATATTTATGGGAGAGAAAGCCGAGGATGCTTGTTACTGTTAAGAGGTGTGTGTACTCCAGCCAGACTCTCCATCTATTCAGGAAGCTCACACATTGTTGTAAATAAAGAGAGCTCATTGTTACTGGCAAGTACTTTTAAAAATCAGGCCATTAATCTCAACTACAAATCATTACCAGAGATGAAAGTACTCCTACTAATTTATTTAAAAGTGTATGAAGTTTAGCAAAAGGATTATCTTTATCTTCAGAGTATGAATGCAGTCAACTTTGACAGCCAGACTGCCTAGCTGGGGGAAAAAGCTGTCTGTACAGGTTCTGGATGCAGTGGAGAGACACTCAGGATGGTTGTCTGAAGAACCCTGGATACACCATGGTCCCTAATTTTTGCTGTATCACAGTGTCACTGGCCGTGTGTGCTACGTTTTCCAATATGATTAGCTTGGGCTTTTGTGCTACCCCCAAAGCAGCTAAACTGCTCTTAGTCCCAGTCCAGCTCAGGAAGGTCAGCAGCAATTTTTGTGCCCCCTGGAGTTCGATGCAGAAAGGTAAGGGCACTCAGAGCTGCAGGGCAGAATTTCTGTCTGCTTGCAATAAACTCTTCAGAGGTTATTGGCAGCTTGCCACAAGCATCAGAGCTGAAGGGCTCTGATCAGTGACTATTTTATACTGGTGTTGAGCTTACTGCTCTAGAAAACTACAAAGAAGAAAGAGAAAAACAATGGAAACACTGTTACAAAGAATCAGGCCTTGGCCTATATAAGCTGATGTTCCACTGCCTCCTACACAGCCCATCATGGTCTGCATATTCTTGGGAAGAAGCATAACATTTCAGGAGATACCTCGTACCAGAGGATTCTTAAGGGACAACTGAAGCTTACTTGACTTTCCTATGAAACTGCAATGTCTTCAGGCTGTTTCTGGGATTGGCAGACAGCTCAGTGACATCTGAGGTCCCCATGTTGGAGGGGCCATGCTGACAGCTAGAGGGCACGTCTTAGTGAGCTTGGAAGTCAAAGATGCTGATTGAAAGCGAAGTATTAGCTTTGTTTTATAGCTGGAGACTAAAGTCAAAGAATTTTGTAATGCATTGGAGAGACTGTGGTGACTCACACTAAGACTGTGTATTTGTGCCTAAATTACATAAACATGGTAGGATGTCCATATGGCTGAGTGGAAGGAGCTATTTAGCAATTGAATGCAAAAATGAGGTACCCCTGATGGTAATCTTTGCTGAACATTGTACTAATGTGCTGCCTAATGGTTTAGCCAGATATGCCCTACTGTGGCAAGACCAAAAGTGAAAAGTTACTTTCAGTCTTTTCTTTCTTACTTCTACCTCCAAGCTGTGGACCTAAAAATGTTAACATTTTCTATAGGAACAGCAATATTTTCCATAGGTTTGACTTTTCTTCAACAATCTCCCTGACCAATGGATGTGCTTTTCATTACTTATGGGATCATAAGGTATTTGGAGGGCAAAGTGGTGGGGAAATCAGTGCTGGGCACCTTGCAGATCTCAGGAAAAGGCTTTCTAAGGTGCATTGTGCTCTCTTCCTTGTACATCTCAGGTTTCCAGTCTGATTTGTGATGCCTGTAAAGCATTACACACTAATGGCTCATCAACATAATGAATGCACAACTAGTGTTAGGACCATGACACTGATGTCTGGGGGCATTACCTCCTCACCTTCCTATCTCAGGCACTGATGAACATTAGTGTTTAGAAAGCACTTAAGGGTATCAATTTTATGTTGCATGTGGGTAGTCATTTATTATAATGATGTTTATTCTTTTAAAAGTCTATTCTAAATAATTACCCTTTATTTTTGCCAGTAAAAAATAATATTGAATTCAGTGTAAAAGTACCATGAGAATTTTAAGCTCCAAATAGTTCACCTTCCTCTTCCAAATGAGTGATGGCCACTTGCAAACACAAGAGTATATCCACATGTTGAGGTCTGCATTTTGCATTTTTGTTTTTGTTCAACTTTTTTGTTGCTGTTGTTTTTATATAGAAGTATAGTTTCATCTCTGACTTTGATCTTCACTTCTTTGCAAAACAAGGTTTGTATTAGCTTATTTTTTTCCTAGTGAAGTTGGATTCTTTTGGTGTGTCAATAGCTGGGTCATGTGGAGAAAGATGGTTACAAGGTTGTTTTGGTGTTGCCTCTGTAATGAATGAATGCCTGGGAGTCAATTACCATAGCACAGAATCATTTAGGTTGGAAAGATCATCAGGTTCAATCTTCAACCTAACACTGACAAGTTCACCATTAAACTATGTCACTACATCTACATGTTTTTTGAAGATTTCCAGAGATGGTGACTCAACCACTTCCCTGGGCAACCTGTTCCAATGCTTCACAATTCTTTCAGTGAATAATCTTCTCCTAATATCAAACCTAAACTTCTCCTGGTGTAACTTAAGGCCATTTCCCCTTATCACTTGGTGCACTGGGAGAAGAGTCTGATTCCCACCTCATGATAGCCTCCTTTAAGGTAATTATAGGGTACAAAAAGGTCTCCCCTGAGCCTTATTTTCTCCATGCTAAACAACCTCAGCTCCCTCAGCTGCTCCTCTTAAGATTTGTGTTCCAGACCCTTCACCAGCTTCATTGCCCTTCTTTGGACATGCTCCAGCACCTCAGTGTCCTTGTACTGAGGGGCCCAAAACTGAACAAAGCACTCAAGGTGCAGCCTCACTAGAGAGGAGTACAGAAGGACAATCACTTCCCTGGTCGTGCTGGTCACACTAGGTCTGATACAAGCCAGGGTGCTGTTGGTCTTCTTGGCCACCCGAGTACACTGCTGGCTCATATTCAGCTGACTATCAACAAATACCCTCAGGTCACTTTCTGCCAGGCAGCTTTTCAGCCACTCTTCCCCCAGTGTGTAGTGTTGCATGGGGTTGTTTTTAGTGAGGACTTCTGCCAAATCCCTCAGTAACACTCATGAGGATCCCATCCGGCCCCATAGACTTGCTTACATCTAAGTGGTTTAGCTGATCACTATTTCCTCATTGATTATGAGGGCTTAATTCTGCTCCCCTGATCTACCAGCTTAGGGGGCTAGTTGTACCTGGAAAACAACTGGACTTGCTGTTAAAGACTGAGGCAAAGAAGGCAATTAGTACCTTAGCCTTTTCCTCATCTCTTGTCACTGTGTTTTCCCTCACATCCAATAAAGGATGGAGATTCTCCCTAGATATCATCTTCTCATTTATATATTTATAATATCATTTTATATTATCGTTAACCACAGTAGCCAGTTAGAGATCTAGCTGGGCTTTGGCCCTTCAAAGTTTCTCCCTGCACAGCCTCACACGACAACTCTGTAGTCTTCCTGAGTGACCTGCCCCTTGTTCCAAAGGTCATAAACCTTCTTTTTCTTCCTGAGCTCTAGACAAAGCTCTCTTTAGCCATGCCAGTTTTCTTTGCCATGGGCATGGTACATGGGGACAGCCTGCTTTTGTGCCTTTAGGATTTCTTTCTTGAAGAGTATCCAGACTTCCTGGACTCCTTTGCCCTTCAGGACTAACTCCCAAAGGACTCCACCAATCAGTCTCAGAAACAGGCCAAAGTCTGTCCTTCAGAAGTCCAGGGTGGCAGTTCTGCTAACTTCTCTCCTTGCTTTTCCAAGAATCAAAAACTCTATTGATTCATGATGTACCCACATTAATTCACCATAGTACCCACATACCGTATCATTAATTCATGATGGTACCCACATACCACCTGTTAGGAGATAACACAGCCCTTTCAGCTCTTCAGAGGAGTCACAGTCAACCATTCTTGTTAAAAATATGGTCCTCTACTTGAGGGGATGGATTTATGCTCTGAGTGGTAGGATTGTTTGTAAAGTACACTCAAAAAGACAGAAAAGTAAAGAATGTACTCTTACTTCTTGACTTTCCAAGTATTAGTGTTTTTAAAATGGGATTTTTTCCAGATTTTACATAGTTTGAACTGCAGCAACAGTCTCCACATCACCTCACCTCTCCTTTAAAGTTACTGCAGCAAATGCTTATGTGGAAAAGTGTCCTTGAAGGCAATTTAACTGCTGGAATCATAGAGGAAGAACCAGTCCCTTGTGAGCAATAAGCTCTCAGCAAAGCAAATTTAAAGCAATTTACCAGTTCCTCAATGGTTCCGCTATGAGCATGTTCTGGGGGAGTAATGGGATAGTTATATTTGTGTTATCTAAATGACACTCATAATGCCAGAGAAAATAGCTGCTGCAGTTGCAGGGAGCCTTGCCGGTCACTTCATGCTGCCACTTATGTCTCTCCCTGAAGGGAATAGTGCCTGTTTTGAGGTGGGCTTTCCCCTTGAGGACTGGGCAGCTATGCACTATGTCTCCTTGTGGAAACCTACCAGCTACACCATGTATTTGCTGCATAAAGAATTCTGAAATCACTTTGCCTATTAATAATCTGTGTTCCTTTTTTATCTTGTTTGGAAAGGGCTATTGAGTGTAGCTTTCTTGTTTGTTTGTTTGTTTGTTTTTGTAGGTATATTTGTAACCTGTTCATTGATCTAGCAATTTCCAGGTAATAAAGTTTTTTTGTTGTTGTTTTGGACTAGAAGTACTTGCATTTTCTGTTAATGAAATATTTTCATTTTCATAAGTAGTAGGCTTCTAGTTAAAAAGATTGAACATAAAACCAGGTAGTTCTAAGTCTACATTTCAACTCCCTTACACAATTAAAGTGTTCCCTTAGTCTGTACAACACAGACAGGGAAGGTGTTTAGTTGCCAAATTTAGGAGCATAGCAGGATTATAATATGAGAAGTCTTGCTGAGCATGGAATTTTTCTGTTGAATGTGAGGAGGCACTGATAAAGTATCTTGACTAATCTGGCAATTAGTGAAAATAACTCTGGTCTTTAAGAGTGGCTGGTGTTTTTGACGTGAGAAGCTCTGCCCACCATGCCCTGAGTCATTGTCTGTGGTACTACTCATTCATGCTAAAAGGGTTGCACTTCAGGTACTGGGACTCAGACACAAGGAATTATTACAAGTACACTCCACAGAACAGCTCCAATTATATCATCTGGAAATGTGATGTAATGAAACTCTAATAATGTGTATAGTCTGAAGTTTAGAAAGTCTGAAAAAAAAGAGCAGGTCTAAAAGAAAGACTTCATGATCTAGGGTGGAATTTAGGATATTTTCTATGTTAAATGAGTTTCATGCAGGGCAATGACAACAAGGCCTGTGCCAAATTAATGCACTATTCAGAGAATGGTGCAATTGAAGCCCCAGATGAGCCTCACTGAGTGGATTTACTGTCTGACTTGCTGCTCTGACTAAGTGAACCTGTAGTGCTAGGATGTCCCTGGTTCATGCTGACAATAAAACCATGTGCTAACCTCCAGATTACCTCTTCTACCACATTACAAATGAAGGAGGTCACACTGATGTTCTCTGTTTGGGTTACTGGGAACATTTGGTTAAGAAGCAGGAAAGATGGATCCCAGTTCAGTTCTGGAGGAGGGTGGAAGAGAAGAGTGATGAACTTGTAGATCATACCAAGAGCTGAACCTGGGAGGCCTTACAGTGTTCTGTCAGGAGGAACCTTCTGTCTCTCTCTGCAAAGTTTTCTCAGTATAAACAGGAAGAGGAGTCCTGGGGAAAGGAGTATGAGGGGCTTCTGGTACCTGTTCTGTTTGTTTGTTTGCTTTTATATTATTATATTATATTTATATTTCCATTGGAAAAACCACAGAAGTACCAGGGAGGACAGGAACCATTCTTCTCTGTGAGCTGATTTGTCAAGGTATGAAATCATGCTTCTGCAGATATCTCCTCTCTGATTTTGTATTTCTCTGCATCCCTGTCTGTAGAATGGTACAGCTGCAACAAAGAGCGGTAGAAAGGTCTCCCTCTGTCTAGAGTATCACTGTCTGATTAGGACAGTATCCCACAAACTGACAGGTCAGAGGAACTAAATCACACTTTACGTCTGAAACCATTAAAGATCGACCCTCATCTACTGTTTGATTTAAATGACAGTGAGCAGGACTGCTGAATCCTCTGCTCTTAGAATCAGCACCCAGAATGCAGCAAATTCCAGATGTCCAAGGGACATAACTGTAAGAATCACCTAGTTTTCAAATTACAAATCCATAAGCAGGAGATAGGTTTCATCAGCCTAAGCAACAGATATTTTTGGTGTGTGCAAAAGCCCAGCTTTGCAGACACAAAGCAGGTTTCACTGAAAAAATGCAGGTACATGAGTTGAATAAAATGTGGAAGAGCAAAGTGTTTTCTAATTTGCTTCTCTGAGTTTAGATGTCTAGCTTGAAATTAGGCCCACATGTATTTTGGATCTTGTAATGTGGTTTTAGATTCTTTTTATTAAAAAAATATTTGACATCATTTAAAAAATTATCCATCTGCAATGAATTACATTTGCTGACTATAGTTCTTGAACTGCCTTCAAGATGAATAAGCAGCAGACAGCTTTATGTTGTTCATTAATACACACTGCATGCTACTGTTCAGAGTACATTATTGTTTGGTGTACTTGCAAATAGTAAGGAAATAAGGAAATCAGTTATTGCAAAACTGAGAAACACGGTGGTACAGATAATCTGAGATGGGCTTCTGGCATCAGCAATTACACAATTTAAAATTATTTCCAGAACAGGCAACAACTTAGAATAATTCACAGTATTGAGTGTACTTTGGGTAGTACTCTGATTTCTTACTTGCTTTTGAGATCTTAGTTATTAGAACTAGCTAGGAAATGATACTAACATTCATTTAAAGTACTTTTATTAAGGGACAGACATGGGAAAGATAGCATTTTAAAATTCTAGATTAAAAATATTCAAGGGCATTTTAGAAAAATGTTTATTTCATTATTATAAGTAGTAACTAGAATGAGGTGACAGAAATATCTTACTTTTGATTAGATAAACATATCAAAGTCATGTTTAATTTGGTGTGTACTTTACAGACTCAAAGACTTTTTCTGGGAACAATTTTATTTTTTTTTAATATTTCATACTAATTTTAGGGTTTTAAGGGCGAAAAAGTGCTTTAAAAATAAGCATTCATTGTTAATAAAGGGTAGTTGTGAAGAAAATAATTGGTGTCATAGTTTTGTGCTTTGCTTTTTTAGTTTGCGTTGATGTGATGTGACTTGAAATAAAAGTCAGATATGTTTAGAAGGAACAAATATGAAAGATAGAAAAATATTTCAGGGACCTACAGGGGCCCTATTACAGGGACCTACATAATTTATCATATAGAGAAAACACTCTGCATGCAAGAGTTAGTTTAATGAGTGCATAATTTTCTTTAATCCACAACTTGTTTTGTGGTCATGTGGAAATAGTTACAATTAGACTTGTCTATCAAAATTTCTGTTGATATTTAGGGTTGAATAATTTCAACAACAAATCTAGTGGCATATTTTACAAGTTATGAAAAATGTTCACTAATAATTAACCAAAACTTGTTTATATAACTGTAGAGAATGAATTCAGTAATTCTCATATTTATTAGGATTTATGATGTGGTAGCTTATAAAACTGTAAAAGAGAAAAACTGAAAACAAACAAACAAAACACCAAAAAAATATATTAACCATAAAAATGTTCCTGAAAACCAGTGAGATGAAGCTAAGCCCTGAATTTTAGGCAGCCAAGCTATCTTCCTTTCATGGTTACTTTAGGGGTTTAGAATTTTTTCCATGACAGTTAAGAAACTAAAAAATAGCTGCTTATAAAAATAAATAATATTATTTATTTATAAATAAATAAATTATAAATATAAAATCATGACACTTTTTGTATTATCATTATTTTTGGAAATACTCATGAATTTCACGTCAAAGAAAAGAGCTGCCCTCATTTGTCTTATAAATCTAGAATACAAGAGAAAGTGACCAAAACAAAGTTAAAGAAAACTTTGCATGGGAAAAGTCCTACCAAAAGAAAATGATTGTATTCTCTTTAAGCATTGGGATATATATTACATATATAGATTAAAAATAAACTGAAATTAATGTATGGGATGACAGCTGCTCCTAAAATATACAGTTAAAAAGAACAAACCAGAATAAAGTAAAATGCCTGTAGACCATTTAGTTTTCTCTCTTGGTTTCTCAGTTTCCTGGTGCTGTAGCTGAATGTGGAAATGAAGCTAGAAATCCGTATTTCAGTTTTCCATCCAGAACCTGACAGAGTGCATGTTTGTTATTTAAATATCTCTAATACGTGCTGCCAGTGGGAAGAAATTAATCTTTTAGATAGCATTGTGTAGCAGAACTAGGCACTGAAGGGGGAAGCAAGGACTTCACTTCAAAGACACTTGTTATTAATATAGTACTGCAGGTGCATATAGTGTTATGCACTAAATCAGCAACACCAGCTAGATGTGCTTCTTGCTTCAAAAGGCTGCTAAGACGATGTGCATCTCCAGCCACTGCCTAGTTCATGGAAGGGAAGTTCATCACTGTCTGGAGGGGGGCAGGAAATCTCCTATTCGGGTGGCAGAAGCAGCAGAACAGAGGGTACAAGGGGTGCTGATCAGAGAAATGCCCAAACACAGCTCCTGCTGTGGCTTTTAAGGAACAGGATTATACATCTGTGATGAAATCTGGAGGAAGCTTGAAAGGAAGAGGATTTCCACTGACATCTAATTACCCCCTGGGGCCATTGCTGGTTTGCTATTAATTAACTTAAACCATGACAGCAGCCTGGTTTGAACTGTGGTTAAAAATATGCATCTACACATGTCCTGGTAAGGGCATGGCTAAGAGCTAAATAATGAATTAGTCATGTTGTTGTCAATAGAGCAGGGCAATGGTAAGGTCATCTGACTGTGCTCAAGGGAGTATTTCAGCTACCCAAATGCTTCCAGCAGATTCCCAGCCTCTGTGAGTGATGATACCTCCTTGAAGCTTCATCCTTTGCACAGGTTCCCCTCATTTAGCAGATTTTGATGTGGCATAGATGTGGCTTCTTGTAGGGAATTTGGAGACTATTTCCTCCACTTGCAAAATTTCCCTAGGTCAAATGCTACTAAGGGATGATGAATGTAAGTATGCAGACATAAGTAAATATAATAAAGATTTACTTGCAAATGTCCCCACAGTAGAATGAAATGTGCAGGTGTATACTCTTTAGCTGTCTTGTATTCCATCTGTAATCATTCAAATTAATTTTTCAAGTTAGTAATTTAGAATAGTCAAAAGCCTGTGAACTAGAAGCCAGGAATGTCTGAATGCTAAACATGACTTAGTGGCTGATTTTATGCAAGGTATTTGGAAAATCACTAAATCATCACTAAAATCATTTTTAGAGGTGCTTACCTGCCTAAAATCTTCAGAAGTCTAATTGCGTAATATTGAATTTGCAAAAGTGGTTGCTTTCTTCCAAATCTGTATACAGTAACTGAAGTAGGTCAGTGTGCAGCTATACTAACATTCCTCAGATTGTTATTAATAAATGGATAGGTTCCCTAACAGAAGCTACACGTTCTTTACATTGCATCCATCATTTTAAGTAATCAGTATAGGTGTATATGCCCAATTTTAGAAGGGCTAATGACCAGTAACTCCACCTACAGTCAAAAACTACATATTCCTGTACCTTTTGAAACAGGCTTGAGCTATTCTATATTGCACAAGAAAACTCAGACACTCTGAAAACACATTTTTGCAGCTTTTTTCTTCTCCATAAATAATTATACCTGAATTATCTCATAGATGTACTGCAGGACTTAGTTTTCCACTACACAGAAATCTTTCTGAAAAACTCAGTGTTAGTATTGGAAGTGTTATTATACAGTGACTGCTTTGATAGTTTAGTTGGCTGTAAATATCAGTAATCTGTCATAATTTAACAGGGTGATGATAACATTCTCTGTTATTTATCATTTTGAGCACCATTTGCCTGTCTGGGTGTGCATGGTAGCTTTAGTAGCTTCTACATTGCTCACAGCATCTTCCTGTAAGCTCAGCACTGAATTTTTCATGATACAACCGGACTTAGTTACTGGGTTCTTGTAAAGTTACTTAATTTTTCTGCAGTTACTGGTACTGTTACTGCTCAGTTTTCAAGTTTCAGAAAGTAATTTATCTGGGACTAATTCAAAGACTCTTAAATTATCAGTCTCTGTATGAAGCTCAATTTTTATTTCCTTCAAATTACAAATATATATATATATAATATATATGCAGAATTAGTATCATTATTTTCCTTCAAATATACCTTTGAAAAGTCAAGCAGCTTGAAACCTCTGTAGTATTATACCATGGCGTGGGCAAATGAGCAAGGATCTAGTTTCAATGAAGAAAGCATTTTTGTAACAATCAAATTTTACAGAGGAAATGTAATTAGAGACTTGCCATCCATTGTGTAGTGCCAAAAGCCTTCATTACTTTAATATTTATAATTTTGTAAATGAGTTGCAAAAATCTACTGGAGAATAGAGTCTAGTAAATGTATTATCCTGTTCATTATGAGCATTAAAGAAAAGAATTACTTTGACTCCACAGAGAGTCCTTAATAATATGGGATTTTGTTCACAAACAGAATTAAATGGAGGGCAGAAAGAAACAGTGTGCAGATAGTGTCCTTGGCCTTGTGTCCAGTGCAGGTGTTTCATGTTTCCCATATGGTCTGTATTCTGCACGATGAAGTCCTTGACAGCTCCTTCTGTGATTCATTTATTTAACTCTTCATGTCCAAAGCAGAAACATGGTTGCATTCTGCTACATTACCACGATAGATTTCCAGCTCTCGAGACTTCAGTGGAGTGATTTCCATACCATATTTTATGCAAATTTCTCTGTGGGCAGCATCAAGATCTGTCAGCAACTTGTATTTTAATAATACTTTTAAATTTACCAGCTATTAGAAAATATCATAAAAGCTTGAAGTTCAGAGGGAGATGAAGGAATTTGAAACCAAGTCATATCTGCTACTTAAAGGAGAATTAAAATACATTGATGAGCACTACCGTTGGTCTATACAAAACATCACTTCTAGCTCCTGTTACATTGCTGAGGGGAAGCTGTTGCCCAAGTAGAGAGAATGTATAACCAGCAAGCTGCTATAGCAAATAGCATTTTGCTGTTCTGGAGGGTAATAACATACTTTCAGTTGCTGCAGAAGCAGTTATTTGGGTGTCAAGTTTCATATGCTCCCCCTTCACCAGAGAGAGAATAGGTATAGTGCAATGACTCATTAACATGTGCCAATGAAGTAATTGTGCCCTTTAAGAGAGTCTGTTTATTTGTTTCAACTTGGCGGGAGATTTTAGCCATGTACTGCCATTCCAGAAGTAATAAGGTAAAAAAGTAGAATACTCAACAAGTATCAAGTACATTTTCCACATTTTGAATTTTGGAAAAGAAACTATGGCATTTGTAAGACAGCATTACCAGGAGAGGAAATGTTATGCTGGAGTCTACAACTACATGTGGAAGAGGCCGTTACAGGTTGCAGCCTTAATGGAGACCCAAAATTTAGGGAATGGTGCATGAAGTGCAGCAAATCAACATCTGCTCCATGATTAGTTCACTGCTACTGGAGAGCCTGGTGTTATCTGTCTTCACGCTGCCAAAAGCACATTTACTCGTTTGGGACGGAATTTCCAAGCTGCACAAATATGTTCATCAAAGACCGGGGCAAAATTGTTTGCCATCCCTATCAATCTGAAATCAGTTAGATGTGTTTCTGTAAAGTGAAGCTGCTCATTATCATTTCCACTGGTGGAGACTGACAATGTGTGACAGTTTGTTGTGATTAACAGATACAATTTGGAGAGAAACCAAGGCTGTAAAATATTTCAAGTTAGCACTAGAAATGTGAAAAAGCCTTTAAGCAACTGTCAAGAGCTAACATTGGAGTGTCTCCAGCCTTCTTCTGGAGTTCAGCATCTGGAGAGCATATTGCTGTTTATGTTTCTAGGGGAGAATACAAATTTAGGCTCTTTGTACTGTGCTGAAGATTTATGCTGAAAAGTTCAAGATATTTAGCATTTCTTTAGAGCTTACAATTTAGTAGTAATATATGTTGTGTTGCTTATTTGTCTTGATTTTTGTCTTGTTTTCAGCTAGGACACAGTTAATTTTCCTCCTAGGTGCTGGTAGGGTACTGTGTTTTGGATTAGGATGAAAAGTGTGTTGATACCATGCTGATGTTTTAATTGTTGTAGAGCAGTGCTTACACTAAACCAAGGACTTTTCAGCTTCTTGCTCCATCCCATCAGCAGGCAGGCTAGGGGTGCAGCAGGAGCTGGGAGGGGACAGACCCAGGACAGCTGACCAAAGTGGCCAAAGGGGTATTCCATACCATCTGACGTCATGCTAAGCAATAGATAGGGATGGCTAGCCAGGGTGGGGGGCTGGCTGCTCGGGGATAGGCTGGGCATCGGTCAGCAGGTGGTGAGCAATTACATTGTGCATCATTTGTTTTGTACACATTATTATTAGTAATACTTTTTTTTTTTTTCTTCCCCTGTCTTAATAAGCTGTCTCTATCTCAACCCACAGATCCCTCATCCCAAAAAGAGAGAGGAGAGGGTGAGCAAACAGCTGTGTGGTGCTTCACTGCCGGCTGGATTACACCACAAAAATTTTCCTTAGGATTGTTGTTTGAGGACAAATACTGATGAGATCTAATGCTTTGTGCTGTAAAGGAGAGCTTCCAAGATTCCCTAATTCTGCCAAATTCTCTGTAGAAAGGATGGAGGAAATTTTCTGTGTGAACTTGAGTGCAGAGCCATGTGTTGTCTTGACACTGTGTGTCAGGATCATACTGAATTACAAAACTCAATTATATGATACTCTATTAATATATTAAAAATATTGCTTCTCTGTGATCAAACAGGTATTCCTCATGCTTGCTGTACAATTTCTACTTTCTTGTTAGAAGGCACACAAATAAATTTTATTGTTTACATGTGAATTCCTTTATTTTATATCAGATTGATTTTATTCATCCGCCTGTTTTTGCTGTTTGTTGTTTGTTTGTTTGTCTGTTCTGTTTTGTTCTGTCTGTTCTGTCTGTTCTGTTCTGTCAGTTAAATTGTTGGAAACGGTCCCTTTTGCTGTTTTCTGGAGGTAAAGGACAAGATCTTCACAGCTCTCAGTTGCCCCAATGTTGTGCTAACTGGCCTTCCATTTCACTGTGTCTTTGACTTTATGAATTTGTAATTCAGCCCTGGAAGAGGTCAGAATAGCATTATATTTCAGAGCCCTCAGTCATCTGGGTTGACCTGAGAAGAGACAGTGCTGGGTGCACTCCTGAGACTCAATTTTAAGCAAATCAGAATTTCTTTTTGCAATCCTAAATTTTACCTCTTTCCCCACTGCTTTTCTGGAAAGTTATGTTGGGGACCTTCAGGAAGATCCCCAGGCAATCTGGTCTGCTTGATGTTGGCCATGTATCATCACTGTAGAGAAACTGGGCTGCCTGGGGACAACTAGCGTTGGCATGGAAAACCTAATTTTATCCATATTGGTATGTTGAAATGAATGCTAAATCTAGCAAAATTCAAGAAGGGTTTCTCCTTGACATTCAGCTATTTGCCATAAATTGGGATCTGGGTTGACTCCTGCAGATAATATGTAATTGAATTTAGACACAAAGTTGATCTCAGACCTGCTAAGGATTTTATTGTAATAATTTGTTTGTGGTGGTGCTTATAGTGCTTCTGTCTCTTGATTCAGAACCTGTAAAATGAATTGATAGACTTGAACCCAGTTCCTTCAGATCTATTTGCACTCTCTCCAAAATGGTTTGTCCAGTCTTCAGTATTAAAATCTGTATTAAACTGAGGGATGGTATAAAGAAAAGCAAATGGAAACACTTTAAATAGAAGAAAAATTAAAAAAATAAAATAAAAATGAAAGGATATGTCATTAGGTTTTAGAATAAGCTACCTATTTAGGATTCTGCAACTGAATCATGATCTCTGGAGAGTTTTAAAGACAACTGAGGTCTTCAGTACTCAATTTATCCCATCTAATTAATCCCACTCCATTTAATCCAGGTGGGAATTTAGTCATCCTAGGTTTTCTACAAAAGATTTCCTAGTTGTTGTTTTTTTTGCAAAGTCAATGTAGAGAGACAGATTTTCTGAGGGTGATTTAGCCTACCTAAGAAGAACCTTGTAAACTCAGGGGACAAAACCTTTTTGAAATAGATTTTTTTTTAGCCCAAATGTATAATTATTATGCCATTACGAATAACTCAAACTACCGATGATTTGTTACAAGAACAGAGGGTCACATTAATTTTCTGATAACACATCTGGTTCTACTTTTTCAAATCATTCAATGGGCTCTCTACTTAAGTTTGAATTAAAGATATCATTCCACATTAATTTAAGACTAGATGTTCAAAGGTGTTTAAATCACTCATTCTTAATGAAATCAATAACTTTTGAAGTTCTGGACCTCTGTGATTAACAAGTTCTATAAAAATCAACCTGTGCTTGATGGCCTATTGCACATTATGCTCATATAAGATATTGTATTAAAAAAAAAAAAAAAAAAAAAAAAAAAAAAAAAAAGTCTTAGTCATTTCATTTGTATTCTTTTTCTGTGACCATAAATCAAATATAATCAGCAGAGTCCTATTTCTTACCCTTCCATATCCTGTTAGAGAAAAGGGAAGTGCTCTGAATGATGCCAACTGGACTATCAGGTAATCATCATACAATTTATTTTACCTTGAGAAGACTGTCATGAAAGCCTCAGCATTTGGATGCAGGCAGACTATTACACTAGGTTTCAACTGGATAGAATCATAGAATGGTTTGAGTTGGAAAGGATCTTAAAGATCATCTAATTCCAAACCCACTTCCATGGGCAAGAACACTTTCCATTGGATCAGGTTCTGGGTGGACTATGTGCTATTCAGATTCCAAGAATTATTAGTAAATCTACACTCCATAGTGACTGTATATCTCATTTTGCCTCAGCTGAGTTTTTAACCTACAGTCTTATATATTCTACATCTTCACCAACCTTGACTACTCAGAAGGAAATGTTTTAAATGTATCTCTTCTGGAAATCACTTCCTCTGAGAACAGAAAATATCTGAGCTGTAATATATCAAAATTTAGTAAAGATGAACAATTTAGTTTGCATGTGATTTGATTGCAAAAGCTGTCCTCACTTTTCAGAAGCCTTCTGTAACAAAACTTCATGTTTGGTAAAAATGTAACCTAAGCATGCTTTCAGAATGTGAAAACCTTATGTCACATAGACGCTCATTTTACAGTACGCTTTCTGTAGCCGTACCATAATAAGAACTGGACTTGTATAAACAGAGTGAATGTAATGAGCAATTCATATCACCTGTGCATTATCCAAGCGATATAAAATAATCTCAGACTATTTAAGATTTGAGCTCAGTATTTCTCTTGAAAACTGAAGCATTTTTTTGTTACTTTTTCAGCTTTGATATATGATTCTATTTCAGCAGTTGATGTTGCAGTGATTATTATTCTAAATGAGAAGAGCTAATTCATGTATCAAAACAATCCTTTGTGGAGATATAATTGCACAGATGAGACCGTAGGGTGTAGGTTTCCTCATTTATTATTGTTATTATTATTTTGTTTACTTTTTGGTTTAATGTCTTTCTAAGACATGTGGACAATTGGACATGTAGTGAGTCCTCAGTTGAGCAGAAAACTGACAGAATTGTAATATCTTTTGTTTCAAAACAGAAAGAAAAATAATTTTCAAATCTTATGATCAGAATTCTGACATACTTCCAAAATCTGTTTCATATTTGAAATATTTTCTACTCTTAGATTATTATAAAATATAACCGTTTTCAGTTTTATTAGAAATCCTTTAATAAAAAACTTCTTTTTTTTCTTTCTGATTACTTTTATAGGAACGTATTCTGCTGTTATCTGTATATAATGTATAAATAATATTTGCTGTATTTCAAAAGAAAAAAAAAAAACAACAAACAGGAACGATGATTGGAATGAGTTAAAATAAAAATAAAATATTTGCAAGGAAATTGAAATAAATAACTCTTATACACAGCATGTGATTTTTGTTTTATTGTTGTTGTTCTTGTTCTTTTGGAGACCTACCATGTAAAATGAAGATTAACAAACTGCTTGTTACTTGATAAAAGAAAATGACTTTGAACAAAACACACTGATAAGGCTAAGATGACAGTAAACTGTCAGCTTCAGAAACAAACTTGATTCAGTCAATTACATCTCCTCATTTTATCCACAGAAGTGCCTGTAAAATGCATATACAGAACTATGAGTGGAAAAATACATTTTAGGCTAACAGAGACAGGAGATACAGCCACTTGCCTTAGATTGTGGCCCTTCCAGTTCTCTCTCCCTCTTCCTCATCAGGCAGAGTCTTGCTAAACTGAGGTTTGATGAAATATATTCAACTCTAATTTTATGTTTTTAGTTATATCCACACTGGATTCATCAAGAAGAGGCTTAACCCCCCAAAATATGAAGAGACTCAGGTGGGGAAAAACAAACAAACAAAAAACAGCATAAAAAAAAAACATAAATACAGCAATAATTTCTTATACAACGTATTCCATAAACAGAGACTTTTGCATTCTAGATTGCCTCTCATAACAGAAATACTAATAAAATAAAAACTGTAGATATTCCCAGTCCTATTCTTTGTGAGGTCTTCATCCTGTGCCAAGAAGTTTCCTCTCATTTGTGCTGAGTGTTGAGTAGAAGACACCAAGATTTGCAGTACTCTATAGTGCTAATAGGATCTATCATAGAATCATAGAATGGCTTGGTATGGAAGAGACATTAAAGATCATCTAATTCCAACCCCCCTGCCATGGGGAGGGTTGCCACCCATTAAATCAAGTTGCTCAAAGACCCATTCAACATGGCTTTGAACACCTCCAGGGATGGGGCATCCACAGCTTCTCTGAGCAACCTGCTCTGGTGCCTTAGAACCCTCAGAGTAAAGATTTTCTTCCTTATATCTAAGCTAAACCTCCGTTCTTTTAGTTTAAAGCCATTACCCTTTGACCTATCACTACAGCCCCTTGTAAAGAGTCCATCCCCAGCTTTCTTGTAGGCCCCTTTTAGGTATTGCAAGGCCAACAAAAAGTCTCCCTAGAGCCTTCTCTTCTCCAAGCTGGACAACCCAACTCCCTCAGCCTCTCTTCATAAGAGAGGTGTTCCAGCACTTTGACCATGTTCGTGGCCCTCCTCTGGACTCCTCCTAATGCATCCATGTTCTTCTTGTGCCAAGGACCCCAGAGCTGAACGCAGTACTCCAGGTGGGGTTTCAAGAGATCAGGGTAGATGGGAAGAACCACTTCCCTTGACCCATTGGTCATACTTCTTTTAATGCAGCCCATGATATGGTTGGCTTTCTGGGCTGCAAGTGTGTACTGCTGACTTTTGTTGAGCTTTGCATCCACCACAACCCCCAAGTCCTTCTCCACAGGGCTGCTCTCAATGAGGACCCTTAGATATGAAGGTGTTTCCATTTACTCTTTGTCAAGAAATGCATTCCAGAGGACCCACACCTTATACCTAACTAGGACTTCTCAAGAATATGAATTCCAGGTAGACTTTTATTCTATTTCTTTTCTCAAAAATGTAATCAAAAGAGGAAAATCTGTTTTGAGATGTACTCATTTATTTATTTATTTATTAACTAAATTACTCAATCTTATGCAAGGATTAAGTGATCTTCCCCCTCTACTCAGCCTTGGTGAGGCCACACCTGGAGTATTGTGTCCAGGTCCGGGCTCCCTAGTACAAGAGGGATATGGAGCCAGTGGAGTGGCAGGCTACAAAGATGATTAGAGGACTGCAGCACTTATTGTACAAGGACAGGCTGGAAGAGCTGGGCCTGTTTAGCCTGGAAAAGAGAAGACTGAGGGGAGACCTCATGAATATATATAAATATCTGAGGGGAGGGTGTTGAGAGGATGCAGTGAGTCTCTTCATTTGTACCCAGTGAAAGGATGAGAGGCAACAGGCACAAATTGAAGCTTCCATCTGAATATGAGGGGGCACTTCTTTACTGTGAGGGTGGCAGAGCACTGGAAAAAGTAGCCCAGAGAAGTTGTGGAGTCTCCTTCTCTGGAGATATTCAAAACCCTCTTGGATGACATCATGCACAATGTGTTCTAGGTGGTCCTGCTCGGCAGCATGGTTGGAGCAGATGATCTTCAGCGGTCTCTTCCGGCCTAATCCATCTGTGATTCTGTGATTCTGTGACAAAATGTGAAACACACAGCAAGGTAAAGCTGTGTGTACAAGAAAGAGCCATATAGTGCTGGAGGACACGAAGTACTATAGTGCCCACTTTGCAGAGTCATAGGGCTTCTCTTTTGGCTGGACCTGCTCTGGTCTCATGTATTGTTCTCCTATCAGCCACTGGAGCACACAAGGTGGTGACTCCTGGTGTACCTTCCCCCATCTGCTCCAGGAGAATTCCTGCTTCTGTGCTCTCAGAGTGCTGTGTGCCACGAACTCAAGCTCTATATGTGGGGAAAAATTAAGAGACTCCTGCAAAGCAGTTTCAAACAATGCTATAGATACTCCCAAAGTCTACCACAGCAATAAATAATGCTTATCAAACTAGGAGATGCAAAGAGTACATGGAAAGCATAGTATTTCTCCTATTAGCCTTTTTGTACTACGGGGTAACCCCAACATTTCATTTAAAAAGGAATCTGTATTTTTATTCTGGCTATAGCACAGCTTAGGCAGCTTTAACTTGAGTTGACAAGCACACTTTAAATTACTGCATATGTTTGAACCCTTTGAATATATTATATACATTTCATGACATTTTGACACTGGGCAGGAGGTTTCTAACGATACTTGACTGTCAGTAGGGCAAATATTTCCTCTCACTAAGTTTAACAAAAAATAAACTTTAGTTTTGTAGAGATGCAGGAGTCAAATTAAATAATATTTTCCAAATTCCAGAGCCTCTCATGAACTTTTTTCACTTCCTCTCTTAGAGTTGCTTCTCTCTCTAAAATATAAATTGTCAAATCTGGCTAATGCTAGGGCTGGATAAATTTTATTTTTTATTTATTTTATTTTATTTTATTTTATTTTATTTTATTTTATTTTATTTTATTTTATTTTATTTTATTTTATTATTTTGTTTTATTTTATTTTATTTTATTTTATTTTATTTTATTTTATTTTATTTTATTTTATTTATCTGTTTGTTTGTTTGGTCATTTGTTTTTGATAAATGAAGAAGCTATAAAATATGTTTTATCTACTCTTTTGGTTACTGGAATATTTTCTGGTATGTGCCAACATATCTAATCTGCGTACCAGAGAAATCACTTCCTTCTTGGTGTAAAGCCTTAGGGATTCTCTCACTTCTCTCTCTCCTTCTCTTTTCTGCCTTCCTGTCTGAGCTAAGCATATTTCCTGTAATCCACATCTTTTCTTCAAAAAGACAATGCATCAGATCTAATGAGGAGGTGGATCTTTTTATAAAATTCTGTATTTGTAGGATTCTAGTTATAAATTTTGCTGATATCCTACTAAATTATACATTTAAATTCTTATTCACTTGAATAACATTCTGACTTTTAACCCCAATATATTTTTTACTCATCACACAAGATGTCTGAAAAACAGATAGAAAAGTTGGTGAAGATTAAGAAAAGTTTAATGACAGCCAGACACAGAGAATAATGCTGAAATTTGTTACAGAAAACATTTCTGAAATGAAAAAGGTAGCCTTTCATTTTTACAGAATGCTTATTTTTCAACACAACTGTTTTCAGTCCTTCACAAACTCTTATCAGAATCCCAAATAAAAAAAAAAAAAAATTTCTGTTGAAATATAAATTATATGATTGTTTAAGATTTTCCCCATTCCAAAAATTGTTTTCTGCAAGCTCTAATAAGTTGCTTCCTATGTATGATCTATAAAAATTCAATTCTACAGATGAATTCTGTATGAAACCACCATAAGTCTATTCTAAATAATTTCCTAAGGAAACATAACTCTTTTAAAATTATTTTTTTATCATCCTAATTTAGCAAGATTTTCCTTGACTTGAATGTCCATGATCCTTCCAGATCTTTATGTCTAATCACATCTTATTTTAAATCTTCTTTCCTACTTTGAGAAGCTTTATGCACTTAAGACTTTGGTATTGCCTCTTAGCCTTTAATGCATTTCTTTTTTTCCATTCTACTCTGAGCTTCACATGTAGTCATATTTCCTGTTTTATAAGCTCTCTTTCAGTTTAAAGCACAGCTGGATGAATTCACCCCTAGGTCAATCTGTGCATGTAGGTTAAAATGACAGACAAAAAACCTAAACCAGCAAAGAATGATACTTGCTTCTTGCTTTGGGACAAACAATATTCTTACATGTCTTAAGTAATATTTTATTACTTTGGTATTAAACAACACCCAAACTAGATGTAAATGTAAACTTTGAGCATAAATAATAGAACATCAGTGATTCTTGATACTTATTGATTTGGGGAATCTTTCATTTATTGGGCTGAGGTGCTGATCCCTTTATTTAGCTATTCAACTACTGACAACAGCCTTCCTTTTTCGAGATATATATATATATATATATATATATATATATATTCTGAACATTCACAGCTTCCTCTATTGCTAATTTTACTGCTTTAGAAACTCATTTTGATAAATTGCAATTAATGACAGATCTGATAAGACTTCAATATTCCAAACCATTTCTATAGCGGGAAACAGCCATTTCCTCAACGTCATTATGTTGAAGAGTAATGGACTTCAGTAAGAGATATTTTGGTTAGATATTAGAAAAAACTTTCTAACAGGGCAGACTGTATCACTGGAAGTAGACTGTGAATTCTAACAGGGCAGACTGTGTATCACTGGAAGTAGACTGTTTAAAGAGAACACTGTCACTGGAATCCTGAAAAACAATCCAGGCAGCTGTCTTTTAGAAATGGTAAGTGATCTGTAATCAGTTTATCCCACCTTGCAACAAGAGGATATACTTAATCACAGAATGGATAAGGTTGGAAGGGACCTCTGAAGATCATCTAGTCCAAGCCAACTTGATGATCTATTCCTTTCTTTAGTGCTTTCAGAAAAAAGAAAAAAAGAAAAAAAAAGAAAGAAAGAAAAAAGAGAGAAGAGAAGAGAAGAGAAGAGAAGAGAAGAGAAGAGAAGAGAAGAGAAGAGAAGAGAAGAGAAGAGAAGAGAAGAGAAGAGAAGAGAAGAGAAGAGAAGAGAAGAGAAGAGAAGAGAAGAGAAGAGAAGAGAAGAGAAGAGAAGAGAAGAGAAGAGAAGAGAAGAGGAGAAACGAAACGAAACGAAAAAAGAAAAGAAAAGAAAAGAAAAGAAAAGAAAAGAAAAGAAAAGAAAAGAAAAGAAAAGAAAAGAAAAGAAAAGAAAAGAAAAGAAAAGAAAAGAAAAGAAAAGAAAAGAAAAGAAAAGAAAAGAAAAGAAAAAGTTGTAACTAAATTGAAGAGTTTTTTAATGATAGCAATTCTTTCGACCAGCAGAAGTCTCCTCATCAAGGGGCTGTAACAGTAGAGATCAATTCTTTTCTGAGTGATATTTATCTCTTTGCACCTAAGAGAGCTTGCTGGCATAGGTATATCCTAGCAGAGATGTCATTTATAGAGTCACAGAATAATTCAAATGTTCCTTGAAAAAGTATCACTGGACAGCAACACAACAATTCCCACAAGAATTCCTTAAATACAGTTTAGAGTATTTCTCCTAGTGAAATTATATACTGGAGTAATTATGCAAGGCAAAATAATGCTTTGCTATCAAACTAGACTTTCTGTTTGCAAATGTCTTTTGGGGGGTTGGGTTGTGTCTTTTTTGTTTGTTTGTTTGTTTGTTTTTCTTGTAGCTAACTGTTGTAGACATGCCAGCAAGAAACATAAATACAAGCATAGCCAGTCATACCATGCAAAATGCTGTGTGTAGAGAAATTTTCCATCTGGCAAAGACTATGCATATGTCTAAAGTTAGTGGTGTAAGTAAAAGGACAATCTGTGCACTGTTTCTGAAACTGTCTGAAAAGTCTAATTCCTCAAAGAAGAACATTTGTTGCATCTGAACAGTGTGCAATGTAGGAATCTCTGATCATACCCTAAGAGAATCAACACACCCTTTCTCATCAGTCCTTGTGAGAGCCTTGGCTGACAAAAACTAATGAATTTGAAGTGCCACCTGCAGAGCTCAGCTTCTCCCTGAAGCCACGCTACTGTCTCTGCAGGGTGCTTTTTTGGAGCTGTACTTTGAAAGCTGACTTAAATATATCCCACTATGTACACTGTAAACATGCAGTAAGGTAATCTATTCACCATCCTTCACAGGAATTTTTCAAGCCAGAAATTATGACAGGATAGCGATCACAAAGAAGTCTTATGGATTAATCTTTGAAAAGTCTTACACATTTCAAAGACTTCAGCTGATAGTTGTTATTTTCTGCCATGTGTGTAAAGCAAGAGCAGTAAACCTACCAAAAATATATTAAATTTGATAAATATAAGGAACTTTTAGTACATTCCTTTGTGGTAAACACAAATCCATTGCATATTATTTACAGAATGAATCTTCAGATCTTTTTGGCTATTCTATTTTCCTCTGTTTTGTAAAAGAAAGCTAGCTATTCATAGTGGTAATATATATATATACATATGCATATACATTAAATGCATATACATATATTTAAATATATACACATACATATATGCATATGTATGTGGAGAATTCTAAATGTATAAATTGGTTAATCAGTTCATTTAGGAAATGAGCATCTGAAATGCTAGTGCCCAAAGTGCATACTGATGATCACAAAGCTAACATACTGGGTGGCCTGGAAACAGGTAAAACTGAACAACAAGCAAATAAAATAAGTAATGTAGATTGGAAGGAATATCTGTGAGCCACTGTTGTTCTTGATTCTGTGCTAAATGTAATCAATCAGGTAAAAGGATTGAAATCATTCTGAAACACTTTGCTTTACTGAAAAAAAGTTAACCCTTCAATTTTCTAATATTCCTTTATAATGGATACATGTGACCTTTTTTATTCATCTTTCTGAGAAGTTCTAGCATCTCCAGTGTTTGCAGCAAGGCTTTGAAATATTGTAGAAAGGAAAAAAAAAAAAAGAGAAAAAAAAAAAAAGAAACATCTCTTCTTTGTCCTAAGAAATTCTATTTCAATTTAGTGGAGCTATCACATGTTAAAACCAAATCACTGGCTCTGGAGAACAGCCTGTACTAAAAACTTCTCAGAAGTGTGAGATCAGCTGTAGCAAAGGAAGAGTTAGCCCTATTATTGAGTGTGTACCCTTGGCCCTTGCAAAGTACCACAGCTTCCCAGCCCTCCTTAATCCTTTCCCCGCGGTGTCTACACATTGTGGTACAGACTTCAACTGCAGGATTTTCAGGGATTTTTTTTACAGTGTCTTAAATCAATTCATAAACAAGGTGGGCACAAGCTGCGATGAAATTAATGTTGTTTCTACAGTTGTATTGGCTTACCCTAACATCTAAGTGCCTGACTTTACAATATATATAACTTATAACTCTGATTGTGGATCTCTGTAAATAAGAGAATAAAATAAAATAATTTTTATATATATATATATTCATATATATATATGAATATATATATATATCATTAATATATATATCATTAATATATATTCATATATATATATATATTCTGGTATTTTTATAGACTTTGCTGAAGTGACTGTGCAAGGCATCAGGGGTGTTCAGTTCTCATTATTCTGTTTCACAGCAACAAAAAAAGCTGCAGGAACAGAAGTTCTGAAAGGCTGCTTGTTAAAGTCCTTTCTGCTCTCAAGTCTGTGAACTAAAAGCATGTTATTTTATATTTATACACTATAAATTCTTTTGACGTGAGCAGTTCGCAAAGCTGGTCTCAAGACTAGAGGGACAATTGCACTTTCTGGGTTACTTTTATCTCTGTTAAAAAGTCATTTATCATTCAAGTGGTTTTAATAAAACACACCAACACAGTTGATTATACACAGTTTAATAGGATCATTTTCAATAATATAACTAAAGCCTTTATGATGGTAAATCACATAAATCTGCTGTAAAGGTTTAATCAGTTTAGACTTTCCTGCTGTTGGCTGGTTTAGATATCCTTGTCCATCTGCACAGTTCACTGTAGTTCAGTAGGCAAAAAATTGGCATACACATACTGCAATTATCCATGTGCTTACACTCATTATTTTTCTCCTAGATATTTTAGTGCTTGTGTAATCCTTCTTGTGGAAAATAAATAAATAAATAAATAAATAAATATAATAAAAAATAATTCAAAAACAACAACAACAACAAAACAGTATTATACCCCAGAAAATGACAAAATCCCATAAAGTAAACTGTAGTAATCAATTAAAAGGTAAAGACATCTGGGGTGGAAACTAGTAAGTTCTCCTTCACTATCTATCCCTCCTACAAACTTGTCTTTAGCTGTTGGTCCAGGCATAATAATGCCTGTTAGTTGCAGAATAATCAAACCTGCAGAATAATCATACATCTCTTATGGCTATTACCTAGATTTATGAGGGGAGTTTGGCATGTTAAACAAGGTATAGGTACTGATGGCACCTAAATCACAAACTGGAAGCCAAACACACTCCAACTTTTCTCCCAAATGCGCTCTTATGAAGGAAACAGATGAATACCTTAATTTGCTGAGCACCCCACTTCTCACTTGCAGCCCTAGGGATACCTCTAAAAATGTCATTTGATATACTCAGCCTGGAGGAGTAAACAGATCCTTCCTCATCAATAGTTCTCAGAGGTTTTATACCATCAGAAGTGGAAGGAAAACCTGAAATTTTGGACTCAAGATTTCAAATACAGCCTTAATGTTATTGGCTTCATTATTATGACTTTTTTTTTTTTTTTTTTTTTTTTTTTTTTTTTTGGCATGCATGCATGTTTCAGTATATGCTTGATCTCATTGGCTCTAACAGGATTAAACTCTTTACTGATGTGTTTAATCACCTTGCAGAATTTCGGTGGCAGTCTGGAGCACTTGTATTGATTTCAGCTGGTTTCTGTCTGTCCAACACTAGAGCAGTTCATGGCATTCCTTCACAAAATGTTGTTGCTTGACTCCTTTTGCTGATGCTGATGTCCCCAATCTATATAAACACTGGCATCTTTTACTGTATGTGGTTTTAGTGTCATTTTGTTTTGTTTGTTTGTTCACCTAAACCTAATAGGAAAGAAGACAGAAATGCTTGTTTCAAGACAGCTGTGGTCAGTTGGTGTGCCAGTCTTCAGATCTCTTGGAAACATGTTACTATGGGTCTTCTGCAAGAGGATTAGACTTTAGAAATATTTCCCTTCCAACCACAAAAACATTCACTATAGCTTCTTCAGATAAGAAAGTTGTTATCTGAGGTGAACATTTAACACCATAACAAAATGCATGATACATAAAACTATGCAGGATACATAAAATTCTACACTCCTGGAGAATGAGAGTTTGAAGAATGTGTGCAGCCCAGTATGGGCATCTATTAACCTGCATCTATGAGACCTTCCTAGTACTTTCTACTGTGTTTGTGGTAGATTCATAAAAATTGGTCAGAAACAAAAACTTTCAGTCTGATTTTACAGAAATTATGAGCATCTGGAAGTCTAAATGATGTCAGAGAAAAGTAGTTCATTCTCTACATATTGAAAAACAGTACTGTAATGAACAAATATTTCCTGATAATTTACCTTGTAATTTACCTCATGATACCACATCTGTGTGATGTTTCGTGAATATGAACAAATTTCTGGACCTGCTTTGTCATTTACATCAGTCTTGCAAAAAGTGCTAATCCCTTGACTTTCTCCGGGTTAACAGTGATCAGTTTGAGAGAAAAATAAAATTCAAAATGTGGCTGTTATCTGCATAAAGCTTTTAAAAATAATAGTTGTCTCCCCTGCTCATGGATGATATGCAGGAGACAAATGAAAAATGACCACTTTTTGTAATACCAGTTGTTCCATAGTATTCTATGGTTCGTCCTTGTACCATTTTATGACTTTTATGACAGAATTAGCATAACTCTCTCCAACACAGCCTTTCTTACAGGTGAAGACTGTAAGTACAATGAGGAATATGGTCACTCCCTCCCAACAACTTCTTATTTCTCTGAGCTTTCAGATACTTGCAGTTGCTTCTCAAGGAGTAAAATTCCAAATGTTTAGGTTCATAGCTTCATAGCTGCCAGAATGTTTCCATTAAATAAAAGCATTCTGTTGTGATGTTAACACTGGAAATTCTTAAATGGACATACTTTTAAAGCAGTAGAATGAAAAGTCATTTTCTAGCTGGAAAGTTAAATCTAGCTGAAAGAATTGAATTTTGCTTTGCTTTTCATAAGAAAGAATATTGCCATGATTTCTGGATGTCATCTGATTTTCAGTGAGCTGTATTTTAATGAAGGTTTTGCATTTCTTTTTCTCTCGCTTGCTCTTCTCTTTTTGATCCTCATTGCCAACCAATAACAATCTGTTTATATTTGTAATACTAAATTGGTTTAAGTGCAATCTTGAAATTTTATTTCACTAAGTGTTTTCCAATGCAGACATGATCTGAATTATATTGATGCTATATTGACCAGAAAAACAGTATGGAATCTTATATTATTTCTCTCTTTCACTTACTCATCAAGGTATACCTATACGCTAGAATAATACCTTTATTCATTTCATAGATCTTGACAAAAGTTAACAGTTATATTGCAATTTGATTACTTACTGCATGATACCACATAGTGAATCTTATGGTATTGCAATCAAGGAGAAAAAGAAAGATATCTCAAAAGCTCTCAAATATCAAGCTATTTGCAACTTAAATTCTTCCAGAGGAAGAATTCCTGGGGAAGCCAATTGATCAAGTGGTCTTTGGGGAACCTCCTGAATAAATGCAGAAGAATAAGCCTAGTAACAGTGAGTGCTGAGCCAGAATGAACTTACTCATAGTGCCCTCACACAGCAATGTACTGATACTTCCCCTGATTGACCTTAAAAGGGTTGCTGGGACATAAAACATTTTGTTATCTTTAAGCTCCAGTTCCTTGCAATGAAACTCAGGGGAGGATGATGTCACAATCATCTGTCACAAAGATTTATATTCTAAATTAGAGTTAACTACAGTATATGTATGATTTAACAGATTGTCTTTACTATATTATAATGTCAATGCTGGACATTGCATGCTTCATTTGTCTCTAGCTGGAAGATTTAAGGGGTAATAATCAGTGGCTGTGGAGGACTATAAATCATCCACTTTGTTAATCGGCGTTTTTTTTCAAACATGAAAAAAAATGTAGCTTAGAAATGTACTGTAGGTGACCTGGTCTGACTACATTTCCATGCAAAAAAAAAACATGGGCCATGTTCTTCTACCCTTCCTAAAGTCTAAGGTAAAACAAAAATTTAGTTGTATATTATGAATTGAACATATTTAGGTATTTACAGAACATAAATCTTTGATGAGATATTCTCACTTACAGCATGTATAAAGAGAATGCATCAACAGCTATTATGGACAGTTATCAAGAAACTACATCAATAACACAGCCATTGGACTTTGGTAAACAAAATTATGTTTGGAAGAGTCTCAGAAACTGTATAAAGTCTGCCACAAAATAGACTTCTCTGTTAAGAAACTTAAAATTAGCTCCCACTTCTATATGACACACAGATCGCATCAATCTTATTCTTCACTTTGCTGGTTTTCATTGCTGCCAGTTGAGACACTGTATGAAAAACAGATTTCCTAAGTCAGCACTTTTCTATCTAGAAAGCAGAGTAACTCTCTAGAGGTTGACAAAGAGGTGTTACTAGAAATGTTTTATGTTGTGAAGAAGTATATGTCATCTATAAAGAACACAGAAACTGCAGCATGTCTGTACACCAGAAAAAACATCACTGAAAAACTTATTCAAACTGGATTTAGTAAAAACATTGACAGATAGACAGAGAAGTTCAATGTAAATTACAGGTAAAGATGGGCATTTTGAAGTGTGGAGGGTCATGTGAAGTGGAAAATGGGTTATGTCTAGGTTCATCTGAACTCTTTTGTAAGTGATCTGACAGAGTTAATAGTTTCATATATTATACCAACCTTACAGGATCTGTCATGAAACTGTGTAGTGGCACATATACAACTCACTGCTGTGAGACTTCAGCAAAATTCCAAGATTTCATTAAGAATGGAGACAGGGAAGTGTCCAAAAATTTAGTGACAGTGAGCAGATATTTAAGAAGGAAATTTCCTCTACTGGAAATTTTATCTATCATTGCACATACTGTTGTTTTTTTGGTTGGTGGGTTGGTTGGTTGTTTTATTTTTTATACTTACCCTAGAGGCTTCAATCTGTGTGTTAGAGATAGAAAAATATCCAAGAAAAACTACTGGCCTTCTCACATACGCAGACTAGTTTGGACTTTAGATAGGGAATAAAAACAGAAAATCTATTTTGCTTGGGGAAAAGTTTTCAAAAAGTAATTATTCTACAGTAGAAAATCATTCAGAAAATCACTAGGGTTTTGATTTAATAAACAATCATAATTCTGTTTCTAACAAGAAGGTCATGTCACGCAGAATAGACATGTTATGTTGCAATGCCCTTCAGATATTCAAATTCTCAATTATCCACAAGTTTTCAAGGTCCCCAGTGACATTTAGAAAGACATGTTATGAAGTAACACAAAAACATGAATACTCATGGAAGAAAGAATTTCTGCAATACTTAAGGGGGTAGAATAAAGCAAATTTATCGGTGAATGAAATTAAGATGAGGGGCTTGGTTTGACTGTAAAATTCTGTGTCAAATCTATTTAGCTAGTGGAAGTAAAAATCCTTCCTTAAAATTAAAAGTTCCCATTTCTACTAAGGAAAAATATGTTTTATTGCAAACTTCCTAAGCATTCATAGTAAAGAACACAGCACATGAAACTCAGTAAATTCAACTCAATTATAGTAACAGAATAGTATTTTTTAGTGCTATTTCATTCCTGAAATAACAGATGTTAAGATCTTTCACAGAATCACAGAATAGCCAAGGTTGGAAGAGACTTCTGAAGATCATCTGGTCCAACCCTGCTGCTGAGCAGGATCACCTAGGGCACATTGTGCAGGATGGTATTCAGGCAGGGTTTGAATATCTCCAGAGAAGGAGACTCCACAACCTCTCTGGGCTACTTTTTCCAGTGCTCTGCCACCCTCACAGTAAAGAAGTGCCCCCTCATATTCAGATGGAACTTCCTGTGCTTCAGTTTTTGCCTGTTGCCTCTTGTCCTGTCACTGGGCACAAACAAAAGGAGACCAGCTCCATCATCTTGACATCCTCCCCTCAGATATTTATATACATCAATGAGATGTATATAAGTATACATGAGATGTATATAAATATAAATATATAAATATATATGAGATGTATATAAATATAAATATATAAATATACAATGAGATGTATATAAATATACATCTCAGTTTCCCTCAGTTTCTTTTTTTCCAGGCTAAACAGCCTGTCCTCATACAAGTGCTCCAGTCCTCTAATCATCTCCATAGCCCTCCTCTGGACTCACTCCAGTAACTCCCTGTCCATCTTGTAATGGGGAGCCCAGAACTGGACACAATACTCCAGGTGTGGCCTCACCAGGACTGAGCAGAGGGGCAGGATCACCTCATTTCACCTGCTGGCAACACTCTTCCAAATACAGCCCAGGACCCTGTTGGCCTTCTTGGCCACAAAGGCATATGGTGCCTGATATCAGCCCAATATCCTCCCAGGTCCCTCTCTGCAGAGCTGCATCTAACCTGCAGCACATAGATAAAGAGCAGTTTAGATTAATAAAAACCTTCACAAGACCATAATATACTATGACTATCAAGGTGCAGGTGTTCATAAATGAAATTTGCTCCCAATTAATACCCATACCAGTGACTAGGGTAAGATAATGACGTGTCATATTAGCTCAGCTGTTCCTTTGCCAAGGCTTGGCACTGAAAATGGATCTCTGTATTCATTTGCATAGGGTGAAGTTTGTAATCATAATTTATAATGCTAATAAAATTGCCATTGACACTATTTCCAGAGAAGTGTTTTTATTTTTTGAAATGATATTCAGGGAAGCATAATGCTGGTCTACAGTTATAAAGAAATAAGATATGCAGAAGTCTAAGACAATATACTGCTCTCTGCAGTCTTATCTGTATTGTTTCAGCAAAGAGCAACTGCAACATTCAGATGACAAATAAATCATCTTTTGGTCTAATGGATGTGTGATAGATAGATTCGACTTTACCACTTAATTAATAGCTAGGAACTGCAATACTTGATTAATGAACTGAGCTCTCTAGAACAAAGAACTCCTAATTATTTTTTGTGTAGTCAGGGTATTGAGCTATGCTGCTTCCAATAGTCACTTGGTATGTCCATTTGTCTTTTACAGATGAAGTCTAAAGAGCAACAGTAACTCTAATTGCTGATGTGAAAGTCCCATATAGAAGGCTTTTGCTCAAGTGAAACAAAATTCCACTGATTTTGATAGGAATTAGGTGATGACATTACATGGGTATCCTAAAATATCTGTGTAATCCATTATTTTTCTCTCAAACCTCTGATTTCAGTTCAAAAGTACTAAATTAAAAATTAAAGTAATCTCTTTAAAACAGAGATTACACTACAATGTGCCAATAGCTGCTGCCACAAAACTGCAGCTGAGAGCAGGAGATGGGGAGAACTCATGTGATGGTGAGAAGCAGGCAAGTGCCTACCTTGAGATCTGCTGGCTGCATCTCTATGAAATTTAATAAAGTTCGTAAAACAAACAAGCAAAAAAATTAATTATATATATATATATATAGTTGGACTCACAAAAGACTGGGGCTTTTCTCTGCTGCAACAGACTCTATTCCTCCTTTCAGAATGCTGTGGAATGAATTCACATTCTCTCAGAACACCTGAGAGACTCTCTTATGGTCGATGAAGTCTGGGTGACAGCTGGAGAATGATGTTGTGGCATGGGTTCAGGTGTTAAAATAAAACTAGATGAGCATATGTGGTAAATGAAGCTGAGAAATTATTCTATTCTTGTCAAAGAGATTCAGCCTAAATCTAGTAATCAGGTAGCAGCACCCTAATTTCCAGGCTGCCAATTCATGTGTTCTTTGTCCACCATTAGTGTCAGCTCTGTGCCGGATTCTGTGCCTCATTTAGCAATTTAAGAGATGTGCTTCTGCCCTGTTAGTGGGGAATTATGGGCAGAGCCACCACAGAACTGAAGGAGACATTGTAGTAGGACTTCCCATTGTGGTTCACCAGGAGAATGGATTGGAAATCAGGGGAAAGACAGTCTGTTACAGCCATCAGTAGAAGGCCCTGGTGTGTTAGTGACAAACTTCATGCTGGAAACCAATGCAATGTCCACAGGACACAACTGCAGGCGAAATTGCATTACAATATAACATCATCTGAAAGCCAAGCTTACCTGGGTGTTTGTAACAAGGTGTGAAATCAACACAGTGGTTTCACTCACACACTGGCTATGGTTTTAGCGTACAATAAAGTTACTCAGCTTTTTTTCAGATCAGTTTCCATTGTGGAGCAAAGATCTGCATCATAGGTAAGAATGTAAGTCTGGATAAGAGCTGTTTAGACAAGAATTCATGGAGACAGAAGCAAGTGAGCATCTGTCCTTTGGGTAAAACTATTTATTTACTATTTACTTTTGTACTGTTATTGCATGATCTGCTGTGAGGAAACATTTTGGGTTTTTGGACATGTTGGAAACCTCAGACAATAATTATGGCCAAGAATTCAGCTTTTCAACCTATGCTGCATAAACGCAGTGCAAACATTTTATTTATTTTATTTTATTTTATTTTATTTTATTTTATTTTATTTTATTTTAATTTTATTTTATTTTCTAAAGTAGTCTTTTCTGTCTCTGGAAAGTAACTCTATGTGTTGTGCTTGAAGCTATAACTTAAAAATATTCAGAATATTGACTGCAAACTGTAACAGATTTTTTAGTTCATTTCCAGAGACAATTGAAGATTTCCATTTCAACTTAAAATTTTTAAAGCTAGCTGGTAACTTTTGGGGTCTAACTGTATTTTATTTTGTGTGATGCCAAACAAACTCTCCATATTGCCAGAGCTTGAGTTAACAAACACCCAATTTAACATTGGAAATATTTAGAACAGAATGAAATATCTCATTTGGAAGGGATTTTCAAAGATCATCCAGCTGTTAGATCTCTTCAGAGCTAACCGAAAAGTTAAAACATATTAATGAGGACATTGTCCAAATGTTTCTTGAACACTGGCAGGCATGGGACATCAATCAACTTCCTAGGAATCTGTCGTGGTTCCGCTCAAGTGGGCAGCCAAGCTCCACCACAGCCGCTCTCTCACTCTCCCTCCTCAGAGAGGAATGGGGAGAAAATATGATGAAAAGGGCTCAAAGGTTGAGATAAGGACAAGAAGATCACACAGTAGTTATTGTAATGGGCAAAACAGACTCGGCATAAGGAGATAGTAAGATTTATTGCCTATTACTAACAAGCTAGAGAAGTGAGAAACAAAGGAAAGAAAACCAAAAGGACCTTCCCCTCCCATCCACCTTCTTCCACCTCCTCCCCCTGAGTGGCGCCGGGGAACAGGGGAATGGGGGTTATGGTCAGTCTACAACGCTTCTTCTCTGCCGCTCCTTCTCTGTCACTCTTGTCCCCTGTGCTGTGGGGTCCCACCCATGGGATACAGTCCTTGATGAACTGATCTGGCGTGGGCTTCCCACAGGCAGCAGCTCTTCCAGAACTGCTCCAGATATGGGTCTGTACCACGGGGTCCATCCCTCAGGAGAAAACTGCTCCAACCTGGGTCCCCCACAGGCAGCAGCTCCTGCCAGGTCACCTGCTCCTGAGTGGTCTCTCCACAGGCCACAGGTCCGGCCTGGAATCTGCTCCGGCAGGGGTCTTCCACAGGCGGCAGCCTCCATCAGTGCAGGGCCACCTGCTCCACCGTGGTCTCCTCCACGGGCTGCAGCGTGGAACCCTGCTCCACCGTGGTACTCCATGGGCTGCAGGGGGATATCCTGCTTCACCATGGTCCTCACCACAGGCCTCTTCTCCGGCACCTGGAGCACCTCTCCCCCTCCTTCTTCACTGACCTTGGTGCTTGCAAGGCCGTTCCTCACTCCTCTCACTCTCCCAACTGCAGCGTTTTTTTCCCTGTCTTAAATATGCTCTCACAGAGGCACAAAACAACATCGCTTATTGGCTCGGCTCTGGTCAGCAGTGGGACCCTTACCAAACATGGGCAGCTTCTAGATCCTTCTCACAGAAACCACCCCTATGGCCCCCCGCTACCAAAACCTTGCCACATAAACCCACTACAGAATCCTGCTCCAGTGTTTGACCACACTCACAGTAAAAAAAAAAAAAACATTACTTAATATCGTCTGAACCTCTCCTGATGTAGCTTTGTGCTGTTCCCTCACATCCTGTCATCAGTTACTAAGGAACAGAGACCAGCACATACCTCTCCCCTCTTCAGGAAACTGTAGGGAGCAATGAGGTTGCCTCTGAGCCTCCTTTTATCTGGACTAGACAACCCAAGTGTCCTCAACCTCTCCTCATAGGACATGCCTTCCAGACCTTTTTTTTTTTTTTTTTTTTTTTTTTTTTTTTTTTTTTTCCAGCTTTGTTGCCCTCCTCTGGATGCTTTCAAGCACCTTACCATCATTTTATATTGTGGAGACAGGACCTTTGCACAGTATTCAGGGTGATGCAACATCAACTCTAAATACAGTGGGAGAATCACCTCTTTTGACCGGCTGGTTGTACTGTGTTTAATGCACCCCAAAATACAGTTTTCCTTCTTAACTGCCAGGGCACACTGCTGGTTCATGCTGAGCCTGCTGTCCTGCTGTTCTGCCTGCCTTTAAATGCACTCTTGAAAATAAGAGTAAAGTTTCTCATTAATTTTAGTGTTTTCTTTTTGGTTGGTTGGTTGGTTGTGGTTTTTTGTTTGTTTTTTTTTTTTTTTTTTTTTTTTTTTTTTTTTTTTTTTTTTTGCAAATCTTACCTTAATTCTGTGTTTATGCATATCACTTTTTAGTTTTGAAAGTTCTGAACATGGATGCCTTGGAAAATCAGACTCAGTTTTAGCTTAGACAAGCTGGGTTTCTGAGGCTTCTCTTCCTCATGAATAAAGACAAATACCTGCAGAGAGTGATTCAGAGCAGCAGACTAACTGTAAGTGCTCTGATTCATCTGCCGGAGGAGTGCATCTCTCTCTGGTGACTCCAGATGGAATTTACCAATCTCCCTCCCTGGGCTAAAGTTAGCCTTCATGGATCTTACCTGCTTATTTTTCTTGTTAGTTCATTTCTTCTGTCTTCATAAAATATTTAATGCTGATGAGATAATTTCAGCACTGTTTCCCAGTGCCAGGTTTTTCCTAATCATACTGAGTTTTGCACTTGAGATTCCTGGGGTGCAGGGGTTAGGGTTTATAATCACTTCAGATTGAATGTTCCCCAAGGAGACAAACACATGATGCCATCTTTTCATAATAACTTTGTAAATAACTTCAACACACTGTGCCCTTGGGTGTGATGTGCTTGATTTGGTGGCTCTCAGGTTGTGGATGATGTTTATAATGTGGCTACCTGGGACAGTGGGAGCCTCATGGAAGGGAGAGGCTTATTGCTGCCTTCAGGAATTTCTGGGCCTGATCAGGAAGGAGAAAGTTCCCTTCCTAAAGACTGAAAGGATGGGCAGAAGAAAAGCATCATGGGGAAAAGCAGAAAACTTCTATGAAACTCCTGAGACATGTAGGGAAGAGCAAGTTGGGTCTAAGAGAAGGGAAACGTGTTTTTAACATAATGCAAAAACTTGAAAACAGATCTTGTTTGAAACTTCACCTGCCTTGTGGTCTGAGCACATAGGTAAATGCAGATCTCATTCAATTATTTAGATGTGAATGCATACATGTCAGGATATTCCAGTAAACATCCTCACAAAATTAAATTCCAGAAAAAGCATGTGAGAAAATGAAAGTCACATATTTCTGGTAAATTCAGTTATGTGATGCTATCCTTCTATTGGCTGAGTTGTGTCTCAGACCTGGGGATGCAAAAGAAAAAGTGGTGATCGCTGTATGAAGGCAATGAGACTGTCATAGGAAAAACTAAATCCAGACCTGACAAGAAAAAATACCTGTCTTCCAATATATTACAATTTTGAAGGAAGATGATGAAATAGTATTAGAGAAAGAAGGTAAAAGCAAACCTACCTATTATCAAAATAGGATTTAGCTCTCCCATTCCTTAATTAGCATGCCCTGCCTGTTTTGTTTTGAATTCTTTTGTTTCTTGTTCCATGATATATTTTTCTACCAGTAGAAAGGAAATTAATTGCTCCTGAAGTTTTTACTGCAGAAGTTAGAGGCAATGTATTCAAATTTAATGAAGTTGTCACTCAGGTGTTTCTTCTTTCACCTAAAGGTATAAAGGAATATTTGCTCTCACCACAGTTCTATCTGTGATTTTTGGTATGCAGTCTTCCCTGACATAGTGAACTGTTCAAAAATCCAATTTTAGTCTAAAATTCTCTGCTTCCTAATTGGAATCTTTTCATGTGCCTTGTCTAAGGTCTATATTGTTCTCAGTGAACCTCTCTGAACTGTTTTGAAGTGTGCTCTGTGAGGAAAAACCTTCATTTAGGAAAAATGACTGCTGCAGTTATGTGAGAAATGATTGTGGCTTATCTAAAAGGATATCTCTAATTGCATGTTCTCCAGATAAATTGAAGTTCTAGGAAATTATGGTACAAAGAAAAATAAAGGTCAGAGCAACAAGTGAAACTGTCACATTCCATTGCCTGCAGTACTAAAATATTAATGATGCCTACCAGGGGTATTTCTTGCATGTTAATAAATCATTATGGTGGACTCCTGTGAAGAATCGCTGTAGAATAAAATAGATCATATCTTCAGAGAATGATGTCATTCTCTTTCAGAATTATCATTTTCCCTGTTTTGTCTTAAACATTTTATACAGGAGAATTTTCTGTTGTCATCTATTGGATGGAAATTAATTACTCTGATAGTTTGGTGACTGAAGACATTGATACTTTGTCTTACTGAATTCAATTGACTTTCCATGGGGTGAGATCCATTTTATGCATTGTTCCTCTAAGCACCACATGTCCCGAAGATCAAATTGCCATCTAAAATTTCCAGTTTACTAATTTGATTTTTTCTTTTTCTTGCTGCTAAGATAATTGATCTCTTTATTGTTAGATCATTTCCTTCCTGAGATGAAATTGATGATAATTAGATGCAGGAACTATGGATAAAAGACCTGCTTTAGAAGAAAGTCAATTGCAAGTGTATGGGTGGCAGATATATTTAGTTACATTATCACTATAATATGTATCTATTCAAAAGCTTTTTCTGTATGCAAAAATAGTTTGAGAAAAGGACATTCTGGAGAAAAAACAGCTGCTAAGATTTTGTAGGGGATCTCATAGAAAAGAACAAACTGAGCAGAGAGCAACTTTATTCAGAAACTCTTTCATTTCAAAGGTAAGTGGAAAGCTCTTTGTTTAGCATTCATAAGTTTTTCTCTACATGACTTAAAATTTTGACACCTACCCCTGGTTCTGTTTGGCTGTTAAGATTATACCCCATCTGTGTGCCTAGAGCACACTTCTGTCAGCACATTCCCAGAACTGTCAAGTCTTGCATGTTGAGCCTGAGACTCAATATAATTTAATCCCTTTCACATTTCCTTATAGGAGTGTGACCAAGCATGTTTCCTATGTGGCTCTCTAGTTTCTGTCTGTCTGCAGGACCTCACAGACCAGCTGTATGTATCCAGCACATTCCTGTCTGCCAGACCTTTGTGCTGAGAATCCCATGTAAGAGTGACTGAACCAGGCTGTGCTATAACCAGGAAAAAGTACTGGTAGAAAACACCTACCAAATATAAGATAAGTGCTGCAGAACCCTGTCACATGCTGTGAGACAACTGGGGATCATGTCTATCCCGTGGTTTGGTGTGTAGTTCAAGAAGGATATCAAGTTTGAGAGTGTGCAGAGAAGAGCAATGAAACTTGTGATGAGACTAGAAAACAAGACTTATGAGGAGCAGTTGTGGGAATTGGATTTTTTTTTCAGTCTGGAGAAGAGCAGGCTGGGGGAAAACCTCATCTCTCTCTGCAGCTACCTGAAAGGAGGTTGCAGTGAGTCAGTTTCTTTTCTCAAGTGACAAATGATATATCTTGAGGAAAAGGTCTCAAATTGCACCAGGGGAGGTTTAGATTGGACATTAGAAAGAATTTCTTTGTGGAGAGGAGGTCAAGCATTGAAGCACACTGCCCCAGGAAGTGGTGGAGTCCCCAACCCTGGAGGTATTTAAGAGATGTGTGGACATGGTACTAAGAGACATGGTTTAGTGATGGGGCTTAGTAGCTCAGGTTGAAGGTTGGCCTTGATGATCTTGCAGGTCTTTTTCAACCTAAAGTATTCAATGATTTTATGTTTAAGTGTCATCCAACAGTTGATGAGATACCCTTCCAATCACCTGGAAAGTGAATCTTATACATCAGGAGCTGTATACATTCAGCTGATGTATACATTCAGCTGAGAGGTCTGAATTCAGTGTTTCACTTGAAAGCTCTTTTATATGTAAGAGATGAATAGAAAGAGCCACTGCTAAGCTGAGGTTAAAAGAAGAAAATCAATACTGTTTCATATTTCTCTTTGTGGAGCTGGGGGAAGAGTGCCTACAGATCATTATCATGTGATATTGTGAAGAGATAGAAATAGTTGTAATCATCTTTCAGAAGGATAGATTAATTTTAGGACACTGAGCAAAAGTCCAAATTAGCTTCAGATTAAGGGCCTTGTTTCTAAGACCAGTAAAAGGAGAGTGGAATGAAGCCCTCTTTTCTTTCTTGGGGTCTTTTACTATGTACCTAGCTTATGACAAGGAAAAAAAAATAAAAGCAAACAAACAAACAAAAAATCACAGCAGCAACAACAATAAAAACAACAACAAAAAAAACCTAAATGGTCCCTTTATGTGACATAATATAGCAGTTCTTGTGCACCCAGGTGGCTAAGGAAATGAGATTTCTATACTTATATATTCTCTCTTTTCTTCCCTGTGTTCCATGGCTGAACTTTTAGAAATGCCATTCTGCCCTAAAATCTTGAAACAAACATTAGCCCAAAGGAAGGTACAACAGAGACTCAGACAGATATATTTATACACACAAGAAAACATTTTTTCTCCTAGGATTCTGGAATGGGAATAACTCCAGGAGTTAGAGAAGTGTCACATTCTGCCCTTCCATGGGTAATGTCAGTTTCAGCCAATGACCTTCTGTTGCACAGCCATTAATTTTAACGATAGATCCCCAAAAGAACAGCTTCTTAGTTGCCTTCAGAATTAAAATGAAAAGATATATCAAATTAGCAATCTTGTATATTAAGAAGGGGATTCCAAAATTCTCAGCTTTAGTGGCCTCCATTATTACTGATAATCAACACAAAACCTTAGCAAACTTTGTTCTTGTGGCATTATTTTTTTCCTCTTCTGATATACAAGGATTCTCTTTCCCTTCATCAACAACAACAACAAAAAAAATGCTAATATGGGACAAATTGTGAGGCATCTCCTTTGCCTTCATTTATCACTAATGCTCAGCATTGTCAAAACAACACTGCACATCATGGCTGATAAAGTACATTTCCTCTTCTGGCTGGCATATTGTGTTCTAAAAATGGAGCCAAATGATGTCATAAATTAATAAGGTTTTTGTTTGTTTGTTTGTTTTGTTGTGTTTTTTTTGTTTGTTTTGTTTTGTTTTGTTTTGTTTTGTTTTGGCGGGGTTGTTAATTTGGTTTGTTTTTTTACACTAATTTTTATCATAATGCATGTATACACAACTAAGGGCATGTGATTTAGGCTAGCTCTGAGTATTTTGCTGTGATCTCCGTCTAAGAAAGATACTATAATATGATATTTTGACATAAAATACTACTATATCCTCCTCACAAAAAAAAAATGAATATTGTATTAAATTGTTGCCAGGTCTTTTTTACAGCAGCACCATCATGATCCTTTGTAATTTCAGCTTTGATTTTTTTTTTCTCATTAACAAAGCACCCTTATTTTGAAAAAAAAGAGGTCCTAAAACATTATGAAAATTGTAACAGATTAAAACCAGGCATAAAGATTTCACTCCTTACTTGCACCCTACTTCCTGTGGATGAAAGCTTTGGGGATTAAAAATTGTTTGGTTTTAAAAGAATAGTACAAAAGAAAAAAAAAAATAACGTGTTGATTTTATGGTGATTTTAGAGAGCTTTGTAGAAATTTGAAATCTTGAAATCTATTTGAAATAGTTTTTGGGACTTCACCAATGCATTTAAAGGCTTGCTTTTTATGTTTTAGAAAGATTCACAGTGAACAGCTGTCAGCAGGCTCTTCCCTGGAAAGATAAACCAAAGCGGTATGTCTTCCAGGTAGTTCTCAAACTCTACCTTGAAATTATTCTGTCACCATAGTAACCTTCTTATGTCTAAACATGGTGTATAAGTGTTCCATATTGCCTGAAAATAACCAAAAACTTAGTTTCAGTTGCCGACTTTCATGGTTGACAGAGAATTTGATTCCTCTCTGAAACAAATGTATATTAGCAAACACTTGAAAAGTGAAATAAATAATTAAGTTGAAGTACAAGGTTTTGCAGAACAGATTGGAATAAACTGTACAGGCAGGCACTAAGATTGAATGTCTATTACAATCAGTTTTTTTGTTGTTGTTGTTATTGGTGGTGGTTTTTTTAAGTACAATTTCTAATGAGCATTGTGGAGCCAAAGGTTTTTATGATGAAGTATGTTACGTAGTTACCTGCCAAAACTGTCCTTGTTCCTTGTCCAAGGTCACCAGGGAGAGTCTACATACCGAAAATTGGACTGCCAACAGGAAAAAAAAAAAAAAAAATTAATTCAATTCATTCTGCACTTTATTTCTCAGAGTTCTTCTGGGGATAATCAGACTACATACCCTACAAACCTTGCAGACAAATTTATGGTGTCAGTTTTTCCAAATTATTTCATACTTACTCCTGTGTGACTGGACATGGCTGGACAGAACATCAGCAAACTACAAGTTTTTTAATTCTGTATTTTTGATGTGTCCACATGGGTCCTGCCCACACATACAGATGCACACATGCACACACACACATACCAGATCATACAAGGAGAAGTTACTGTCAAAGCTCTAGCATGTACACGTGTTCAGGATTAAATGTTTTTCACCAACATGTTTGACCCCATCAGGGGAGCGCACTTTCAGTTCACAGGGTGGTGTTCAGGTCATAATGTTCAATTCATTCACATTCAGTCAAGACATGGGAAAAGGTGAAAGGCAATATACCTTGAATTTTCTTCTTATATAGCATATAGCTTTGCTGTCCTTTATAGTGCTATAATATTCCTCACTTAGTGCAAACTCCAGCAAATAAACACTCAAAAAAAAAAAAAAAAAGGCATTTAAAGATTTAGCATCTTTTCTTATTTCTCTTCAGTCAGTCTAAGGAAATGTTTCAACTGCATTTTTGAGAGCCTCATCAAGCCTATGAACAAAATCAAGCCTAGAATTGGTACTTCTGGTACTTCTGAATTTAAAATGCAGAAAGAAAGTTCTTTGAAATTTTGCTGAACACAAAAGCATAAAAAGAGCACAAAACCTCTTAAAAATTTATTTACAGTTCACATTTGATTCAGGTTATTAGGAGAATTTATAGATTTGTATATCCTGCTGTTATAAAATACATATTTATGAGGTCTGGATGAATAATTCACAGAATCAATGTAGTGCTTTGCTACTGAAAGGTTATTTGCAAACAGATCATGTTTTGGGGGTTTTCTTTGTTATATGAAATTATAAAATCAATGCATTTGTGATTAGAGTTTTTTTAATCTGTTGCTTGCCTGTGACTGGTTCTCAGAATATTTGATATTCTTCTTGTATTGCCTGGTGGTGATAGGTCAGATAAGTCATGTGATGTTGCTTCCTTTGCTCTGATTTTAATGACATATAAACCTTTCTAAAATAAATTGTCACGTGGGAGGACTGAATATTCAGTTCCTGTGAATTCTGGTGCATATGATTGTGAAATCTGTTTTCTATGCAAATTGATGCCAGCTTGATCATACAAATATTTGAACAAAAGAAATATAAGCTGAGAGCAATCATGCGAAAGCAAAATATGAGCAAATATTTAGAGAAATATGTTTTTTTTTCCTGTATTGTCTCAACTTGAAATAATTAGAGAGAAACTAGGGAATTTTTGGAAACCTTTTCTATGCATGTCTTGCAACATGCCAGCTTCTATTCTGCTCTGCCAGAACTATCTGCTCATTTTTTTTTCAATGAAAGAAAATGTTTGTATCCAAACGTGCTTCACTTCAGAAAAATGAATACATTTATTATTATTATTATTATTATTATTATTATTATTATTATTATTGTTGTTGTTGTTGTTGTTGTTGTTGTTATTATTATTATTATTATTATTATTATTATTATTATTATTATTATTATTATTATTATACTTAGGGTGGGTCCAAGAACATGACTTTCCACATGCATTTCACAAGGGAGGAAAAGAACCATTAATAGCATCCCTTCCAAATGAATAATTAAGCTAGGACTGCAAATGATTCTTTCTTCTCTGCTGAAACCAAGGGAACAAACCCATATTGGTGGTAATTGGCAAGCTTAAGAACATTACTTCAGTTCTATTGCCCAGGGGATGATATGACATGGTAGAGTGAATTGAAGAATTATTTTCTGATTTTGGGCAAGCTTTGCTTTTCTGATTTTTGCAAGCTTTGTTTTGTGTTTTTCATTTGTGGACTTTCTTTCCCTTGGTTGTGAGTTGTAGTGGCTGGTTGCAGACCTTTGGAAGCTGGGATATTTGATTTTCAAAAAAGCAGAACAACGCTGTAAGGTGGTCTGCAGGTGCGACACTCAGCTAGAGATTAGCTATTCTGGTTTCTATACAAAACCATACATTGATTTTCAGTGTTACCTTGGGCATATTATTTATAATTTTCTTTATTTCCATTTCCTATCTGTAACACAACAATAATAATACTTCCCTATTTTTGTGAGGACAGCACAATGTTAATGAGATAGTTAGGTAAGTGACATAGAAAGGACTAAAGAATAGATCCAGATGATAAAAACAAAACAAACCTTCTGCACAGATGTCACTGCCTGACTCAGAGACAGCCGAGTGTTATATTGTCTGAGTGCCGTACTGTCAATCTCTGAATGTCAAACTGTCAATATTACACAAAAACAAAATCTCACAGAGATTCATGCATTTGCTAGCAGCTTCAAGATATTGTTATGAAATCTCCCTTTTTATTATTTGAAGTTCTAATAAAAGCCACTTAAACATTAATGCTTGTGCTTTAGTTCTGCAACAAAGGCAGATTATACAAAGAGCCATTTCTCTCCTTTGTGCCTCTTTGTTACAATTTATTCTTCAGTCTTTGAGTGAAAAACATCCATTAGGAGCTTCCAGGAGGAAGAGTGGCCTCCCTCAGGTGACCCAGTCTTGGAGCACTGCAGAGAACTCTCTCTCTACAGGTGGCAGAGCATACTCAAAACCTTTGTAAAGGGCAACAGATTGGCTACCCTCCCCAAGCCTCTGCATAATGCTGTGGCAAATATAAGAAACAGGCTCCTTTGGACACCCCCTGTGGACAATGCCCTTCTCTGCCATGGTCACCTAGTAGAGAAATGAAATGGAACGTGATGAGCTGGTGCAGTCACATGAAGTAGCATAAAATACCTGGCTATTTTCATGAAAACTGGCTTCAGCTATATACCTGAAAGAAATGTTTGACAGAATGGGAACATTTAAAGTGTTTGGAAAAAAAAAGACCATGATGGTAAAAGCTTCGTATCTTATATTGTACTGTGGGGGTGGCAATATTATTAACTGATAGCAGGTTACTTTCTCTTTTTTTTTTTCGAGAGTCAGCAGACTGTTTGCTACTGGAAAAGGGACAGCATATTCAGAATCAAGTGTGTGAATGTCTTTTCCCCTTATAACTTTAATCACTTTGAAGAAATGCACATGGATATGCATATATGATATGCATATGCTTTTATTCATATGAAGGTGACATGCCTATTTGATAATTAAAATAGAAGTGGGGAAACTCCCCAGTGGCCTGTTTTTCATCCATTTCCACTTTGGAAAAAAATCAGAATATATCTTGGATGTCAATAATATTATATTGGTCCATTTTAACATATATGACATATGTATGTGCATGTGTATGGAGAACATTTAAATGTAAACATCCTCAGGTTCATTCGTGCATGTGTGTATGAACATCCCCCAGATGTTCCCTCCTAAGTTTGTGCTTAACCATGCCTGTAGGAGAAAGGATGACGGAACGTGTATGAGCTTTTTCCTTGATTATGTTTGTCACAATGTCAAAGTATTGGCAGCCATCCTAGTGAAGATATGAGTAAATCTGGCAGATCATAGTCTAAAATTAGTTCCATCTATATGTGATTGTCCTACTTTTGTTTGCAACAGTCCCAGCTACACTGAGTTTGTACATACATCATATAACCTCTGTATTTGTGCAGGCTGTTGAACACATTTTCTTTTGTGAAAAATTAACAGTGAATTTTTCACTTTCATAGATTCTAGAAGGCAGACTTCTATTTTTAAATAAACTGAAGGATGATTACTACATTAGCGCAAAAAAAAAAAATAAAAATAATGCCCTTAATGAACTCTGAAATTTTGGTTGTGTATTTACTGACTTAAATCAGAATGAAGGCTGGGAAGGAGGGTGGCTGTCAGTCCATCAGTGGTACAACAGAATGATTAATGTCAGGACCTTGAAGGGAATTGCATCATTCTTGGACATCTGTACCTCTGTACTTGTCTGCCAATCTTTCATTTGAAAAAGATACCTTCAAATTGAAATTGTTGTTTCTTTCAGATTTTGCAGATCTTGTGTTTGTTGTTGTGGTTTTGTCTTGTTCTTGTTTTAATTTCAGTGTGTTTGGAACATGAAAAAACCTCAATTTGTAGATCGGAGTTTTCTCTGATAATATGTAGAAATTAACCCTCTACAAAAATCATGTATCAAACTTAAAAATGATGATATTTAAGATGGAGGGAGGGGGGAAGGGGGGAAGGAGAGAGATGGTAAAAAAAATAAAAGATAATACTTGTTTCAGTTTGCCATTTTTTATTATTATTATTTTATCTTAATTTATTTTTTCACGTCATTATTTATTTTATTTTATTTTATTTATTTCATTGTATTGTATTGTATTGTATTGTATTCATTTCATTTCATTTCATTTCATTATTATTTATTTCTAAGGGAAGACTTCCTGTTTACAAGAGCTTCAAGTCCATTGTTAGATACAGGTACACACATCCACACCTAGAAATCCATGCAAGCATACCTCTACTAGTTGGTAGAGATTCCAGCTAGTAGGCTGCCTACGGTCTTGAACAATTAAGGTCTTACTCTGTATAATTATATTTAGTCTTGTGAGTAAAACTTGAACAAAATTGGTGAATAAAGACAGTACCTTTCTTAATGCCTGTACAAGAAGGCAGTACCTTGTATTTTGTAGTTAAGTTTGTAGTCTCAATGACCTCTAAAAGAACTCTTCAGATTCTGCTCCTGCAAAATACTGCTTACCAACAGCATAACTATGGCTCCTTGTCTTTGTTTTGCAATGTCCAGTTATCCTCATGACTGTCCATATATCTAGTGTGTCACAGTTTACTGAACTTCAAGATCACTTCAAGAGCAGTTTGTCTTATCTTTGTCTACCCAAATGATACAGAAAGAGTTAGCATAGAACTTCTACTAGTATATTTCAGTGTTTCCTTTCAGAGTCAGTGAAGTATGCTGAAGTCCTGTAAAGTCATTGGAACATCTAGGGAAAAACAAATCAGGAAAATCCGCCCAAGGGAGATTTGCAGGAAAAAGCATTACAGTCTAATGAGTATCATTTACATACCATCACAATAATGAAAGAATAATAGAGATAGGCAGTGTGCTTCCATTAATGATAGCTTTTAGGGTCAATTGGAAAGGATCATCTGGATTTATGGCCAGCTTGTTTTAACAAATTACTTAAAAGCAAACTACCAAGAAAATGTATAACAAAGAAAATTTGTGGGTCATATTTGCACATGTGTAAGATTATTTCCACGTGTTTTCTAACCAAAAATTTTGCAGAGGACCTGTGAGTTCTCTGAAATTTTCTGATTTATTCTTTTGTTCAATGTAAGCCTGACTATTCATAAGGATTTGCATCAATATATCTTTATTCTTCAAATATTTTAAGTGTGTGCCAGATTAGTGAGATTCAGCATGTGCTTAATTAGTTTACATAAAGGGTTGTATCTTTTGTAAATGTTTAAAACTATGTAATTTTTTCATAGCATTAAATAATAGGATGCCAAAAGGTCATCTGTGTTTATGGTTCTTTCTTTTCTTAACACCAGATTTCTGTTGCTACTCATTTAATCATTATAAATAATAAATCATTGCAGTGGGTAGGTAAATAGCCTCATTTTTCTTCAATTAGAAAATAATAGTGTAGGCTGGCTTAATTTACAGGCAAGTGAGTTAATATTAGAATGATATGGAGATTTTTTTCTTTATGCTTCTTTACCCAGAAACAAGGACTTCTGTTAGTGTCTCTGTTCTGCTCATTTCTGTTCCTGAGCATTTCTTATTCTAGTATTTGCCACAAGGTTTTTGCAAAACTTAAAAGTCACATTTTGTGTTAGGATTTATGGTCCAAAAGACTGTAGAATCTATCAGTGAATAAGAAGATTTTTATATGCCTATTTGAGATAAATTGAACTAATTCTTTATAAGAAAAAGTAGCCCCTGTCTAGCCAGGTAAATGCTTTTAACCTTTAACCTCTGTTCTGTTGTATCTGAGCGCTAACTAGAAAGTTACACCATTCATGACTCAGAAGGTCAGTTATGCAGAACAATTCCATCTGTTTATCTGTATGATAATATAATAATACAGGTTGAGTTTTTCTCACATAAACGCAGAAATGACAAGGTTCTTCTTCCCCTAATCTTAGTCGTACTAAAAGATTATATAATGGTTTTAACTTTCAAACATTTAAAGGCCTGATTAAAAACTAGAGTGACAAATGATGGAGCAATACAGGAAATAAAAAGTAGATTGGATGAATTAAATCATCTTTCTCTTGATAGCAGTGTCAAGGTCTTATACCATTTGAGGTCCAACTTCTGTTAGTGGTCATGAATACACAGAGTGACACTCCTTTATTAAAAAACTTTTCTACCTTTGAATAAGTATGATACAGCTCAACTGGTAATATTTTATCTGTACCTGGTCTCGCTGTCCAGGTCCCTTTTGTGTTCAGAGACATAGAACAGTTATAGATTTTTTTTTTTTCCCTGTGCATGCAGTGGTTATGGAACTTCTATTATTATTAATATTATTGTTGGTGTTTCTTCTGTGGACTATGGCATTGTGCAGTATCTACTTAGCTCGGCAGTGAGTCCAATGGCTGATGGATGCATGAGTTGTTCAGTTAAAACAAAAATAGGGACGAGGATTGATTACAAGCTAAGCAAAATTAACTTGCTTGTCTCACACTGTGCAGTTCATCCCAGATCCTCACCCTCTGGTGTAAACTGCTTGGCACTGACAAGCAGTGCATGACAGGGGTGGTTGATGTGGGGGGGGCCACTGGGACTGGTTGTGTTTTGGCAGCCTGGAGAGAGGTGCCCCTGGTGTTGGCCCAGGAGGTTCAGCACCATGGAAAGCTGCCTTCCAGAATCACAGAATTTCTAGGTTGGAAGAGACCTCAAGATCATCAAGTCCAACCTCTGACCTAACACTAACAGTCCCCACTAAACCATATCCCTAAGCTCTACATCTAAACGTCTTTTAAAGACTTCCAGGGATGTAAGACTTCCCATACTGCTCAGCACCTCCATCCGGGCTGCAGTTGGCCAGATGTGATATTCAGGGTCTTATCCTGAGGAGGTGTTTTGTTCCTGCAGCTGTGATCAACATTATAGGCTTTAAATACAACTTTGAACCATACAGATCTTTTGGAGGACTGAGGGGTAGCTCCCTTACCTCCGACTCTAGGCTTCCCATCTTTTATGTAGGTTTCATAGTCATTTTAGAAATCGAAAGTCCGGAAATTTGGGTGTAAGTATCATTTGATCTACTGTACATGAAGTTTGCTTGAATATTCTGTTTGTCAAGGAAAAAGCAGACTTCTCTTGTCCTGATGGCACTGACACAAGGACTGTTCTTCCTTGTAATGGTAGGCATATGCTGAGGCATTACAACAGGCACCTTACAACACTTGCACCTTAAAATAATGCAAAGTACATGGAGAAATTCTGTCTTACAGTGTCTCTCCTGATATATTGTATTGAAAATACCCTACTGCATACTGTCTGGCTCAAAATAGTTAGCCTGTGGCCTCACAACATTTTAAAAATAAGATCCGAGCAATTTGATGTAGACTGCTTATACACAGCCTATGTAGATATGTTTACAGGCCATCTATCTTTTTTTTTCTTTCTTTCTTTTTTTTTTTCTTTTTTCATGTCTGTGTGTATCCTCCTATCCCCATATCTAACAGCAATATATGGATACCAAATTAGATGCAATAAAATTTGAAGAACATAAACTTATTTTTTATGTAAGGGCAGCTGTTCTTCAGTAGTTCTAAAATCCAGGTTTCACTTTTGCAACCTCCACTTCCACCTCTGCAGGCTTTGATGCTGCCAATCGCAGCATCATCCCTGCCCATTTCGAACAAGAAAAAGAGGAAGAGAAGGAGGAGCAGGAAAGCTTCCAGCACACTCATTTTTCTCATGGCAGCAAAAGCTTCTCACTGATTTGGCTGGTAAATAATTCAGAAGGCAACAACCATCTGTTTAAGGCAATGTCCTGTTTCATGTCTCCCCAGGGAAAAAGCAGCAGTCCAGAAAGAAGCATCAAGTGCAACTTGCTGACTTTCTTACATAAAGACTACCTGAAAGCTAATACATTTTTCTTCTACAATTTCTTTTCCTTGAATTGGAATGAGCTAATTCAGACTTTAGTACACCAGAGACTAATTATAAATGGAGGACAATGTCCTTCCCCTGAAATACCTTCAAGAAAAGAGAAGAACTGCAAAGATCAAAAAGGTGCAATTGCATAAACATTCTTGAGAGTCTGAAGAAAAAAGCAGATGAGGGAGATTCAGCTTCAGGGACATTCAGGTACCTCCAGATACCTGCTGCCTATGTGCACATTGTATGCAATAATTTTTCCATGTGTCTACTGGCTTGGTTCTGAATCTCAGTCAAATTTAAACCACTTTGAGATCTGATTCATTCTATGACAATCAAAATGTAGCTTTTTAAAGCTAACATGTAATTGATGCTCCAAAGTTTCATAGAATAATAGTAATCTAAGTCCACACAGTACTGGTACTTCTGCATTCTTTAAAACTGATAAATATGTGAAAGAATGATTGAATGTGTCCTTTAAGGCTGATAACATAGACATTTGTAAAATGTGTTATGCAAACATGAAAAATGTGTCTGGGCCTCAGATACTCATGTTATTTGGTTTTGGCAAGACTATTACATAAATGTGTGATTTTTCTTCTCATTATGCCATTCCAAATCTGAACAGATAATGCATGTAATTTTGCCCATTCTTGTGTAGGGACTTTCTCTGTGTGAAATCAAGTATGAAAGACTGGAAGAGGGCAGAAACTTTGCCAGTGTTTAAATACATATTTTCATTAATAGTAAAAGAGACACAAGGAGAATAATGTGTGAAAAATATAATCAGAACACAATTAAGAAAATACTACTAACATTGCAGTAACACTGTAGTTTAGAATTTAGGTAATGCTTAAGGCTGGATCACTGCATTGGCTGTTCACCAAACTTGTCCACAGGATGGTTTTTGGTCACACATAGGGACCACATAGAGACCCTCTACACTTTCATATTTTTCAAGTCAGAGCAATTCCAAATACTACCTTTCAGTTTAGGACTTGACTCACCTGAGTTAATTTGTTTAATAGATAGAGAGAACATACCTAGTTGCTTGGTTTTCTGCAGTTAATAGGGAGAGACAGACACTTTCAGAAGGTTAGTCATCACTTTCTAACCCAGGGGGACAACATACTGCTACTGAGTTTGATTAAAGAGCCTTTTCTATACTGTCTGTCTATATTGATGACTCTCCAGAACCTATATGATTGTTTTGGTTTGAGCCCTTTACTTTAGAAGACTAGAATTAGGTAGAATAATCCTACTTGTTTACAAATTGGTGACTGCTATGTTAATCTACTGACTTGTACCATCTCCTGAAAAGAGGGCCATTAGAAGAGCTGAGGTACTAAATTTCAAACTGGCCCCCTCATTCTTCCAAGTGGCTTAAATCCAGCTTTTCTTAGAACTTCAGTGTTACAGAGTATATGTGGTTAAATAGATACAAGACAGTTTACATGTCATCACTAACGTGAAGTTTTCTTCACTGTTGTGGACTGCTCCCTGTGGTATGAGTAAGCATCTGTTCAGGTTTGAAAACCATTTCTCTTGGGTTTCTTTCCTCAAATCAATCCCTCTGGAAGTTGAAGTCTTATCTCTTTATCTTTCATCTAGCTTGCTTTGACCTTTGTTTGTCCCCTAATTGAAAAGTACCTCTCTGTATGAAGAATTTTGTATACTTCTTTCTCACTTTTCTGCACTTCACAGCTCCTTTTTTTTGTTGTTGTTGTTGATGTCATCTTAATCCAGACTTTTCTGTCTTACTTTTTTGTCAGTTTATATTGACTTATCTTTTTCAGATAAAGGTGGTGAAATTGTTTTCCTTTATTTATTTATTTAACATCAGACTTTTTTTTAATATTTTTTTCCCAATATATCCAAAAGTCCTGGAACAACTCTGCTGTCAATGATAATAATTTCTTTTTTTTTTCTTTCTTTCTGCTTTTTTTTTTTTTTTTTTTTTTTTCTCAGCCTGGGGTTGACTTACTCAATATCGAGTTAAACAATATTGTGACTTCATGAAACAAACATTCATGCACTAAAGATAACTAGTTTTCCCAAATTAGCCCACTGTATTAGAATGGATAACAGGTGATCTTAAAATTCTGAAAGAATAATTGCAACCAAAAAAGTAACTATATCAAAATATTGATTTAGTTACTCAGTAAATGTGAGTTTTTTTTCATGAGAACAAAATATATTATTCTATTCTATTTTATTTTACCAAGGGCAATTTTGAAAATAGCAATGGTGCTTTTCTTATCACTTGAAAAGTACTAGGTCATTTCATCACAAGATTTATATGCTCCTTTAGCAGACACAGGCAATTAATTCCTTATTTTGATAGAGAAGATATTAATTCCTTAATTGACAGAGAAGGTATTTATTTACATGTAATGGAGAGGAATCTAAATTTTCTGCTTAATTAATTAATTCCTAGCTGCTTTCCTGAATGTGTTTGCAGATACATAGAACTCCAGGTGGAAAAGAATCAAAAATATCTAGCTTATTGGTGATTGCTTAAGGAAAACATGAGTTATGATAGGCACAATGTTTCTTACCTAGTTACTATTTTCAGGACAATGAGGTTAATACAGAATCTCATTAAAACCAAAGTTTATATTTCGTGTGATATTACTGCCTAATGTTACGGTGGTTTAACCTATAATGAGATAAATAAGGCTTTGAAATTAGAATTATTAACTAAGAGATGATGCCAAACAGCACCATCTTGTTCTGGATTGCTATCTTCCCCCAAAGAACTAAAGATTCACCTCTATTTTCTATTTAAAAAATATGTTTTTCTTCTATTGTGTGCACCACACAATCCAACTGTGAAGAAATAATTTTGAAGCAGAGAAATAATTTGATTGATTCCAGTCTTTCCACAGATAATTTAACTTATTTTCCTTTATATCCACATGTAACTGATGTTACATGTTCTCTGTTCTCTGTTCCAGTGAAGCCCTAAATACTTCAGCTTGTCTTTTGATCTGTTGGAAAGTTCTTCATCTAAGGACTCTGACAACAGTATTGCAGGGTTTATTTCATGAGAAAATGAATTCATTTTAAATTATATTTATAGTGGAAAAAGCAAGGTGAGCAAAAATATTCCACCTGCAGATGAAGGTATTCTTTACAGTTCTGTATATGAGCTAAATCTGTCTAGATTAGATACTGATAGCAGAGAAGTCATTGCAGTGTTTCTGGGCAGCCAATGAAAGGGTGAGCTGATCAGCATGCTGGCCATTGCTGGAACAGAAACCACGGCATTTTTGACATGGAAGCAAAGTCAGCAAAACAGCTTTATGGTTAGGTTATCTCTTCACAGCAAAGATAGCTGTGATGCTTAGTGCTAAAATCTCTGTATGTAAGTTATGTCAGGGTGGATGTGAACATGTACAACTCAACTCTTCTCAGATTTATTTTCCCCAACCTGGTGCTGAGGCAAAATTCTGTACAGATATGATTTTTAAGTTACAAGCCTGGAAAGGTGGGAAGCCAAGTGCTTTCTATGCACATGGTCTCCTCTCCTCCTTGCACAATTGTCAAAGGTTATGGAAACATCCATCCTTTTCATTAGGAAGACTGTGGAGAAGTGAAATGGTTGCTGTATTTTAGGTTCTCCTGCTGTAGGCAATTGGTCCACTACTGTTGGAACACCCAAGTTCTGAAATGGTGAGGAGCCTCATCCATTGAGGTGCTAAGTAATAACCCCAGATCCAGAACATCTCCTTAGTCTTCTGAATCCCTTTAAAAATATCCATCCATTATTTCTCTTGAGTAACAAAGCAAATAAAATGAGATTCTTATCCTGCTGCTTATCTTTTGCAAAGCGTGCAATCCACCTAAGCACAGCAACTAAGTTGAATTATACAAAGAGTTCAGATGAAGGATCCTACTTTTTATTTTCTAGAGTCCTGTGTTAAAAGCCTATGCTTATTTTTCTTTTTAGAAAAATGAAAGATGTTCAATAACAAAACAGGTTTGGGACTGCTGAGCCAGCTGCTTATACTAGTATCATTAGATTTCTCTTCTAGGAAAAGCCAGAATAAACATTTCAAAAAGCAGGCTTCCCATTTACACAGGATGTAATAAATATGTACTAGAGTACTCCTGGGCACTGGAGTAGTTTGGAAGCAAATGGACATAATTCATTTCCATTTACAAACATCCAAATCAGAGATGTCTAAAAGAAATTTAGCCAAGTTTGAGAAAAAACAAACAAACAAACAAGCAAAATGGACGTCTTCCGGTTCAGAGAGAAGTAATACATTAAATCTGTACTTTAGAATCTATTTATCTTCAATGTAGGCTTGTTTCCATAGTTTTCATGTGAATATTACATCTTCCTCCAATTACACTTTTGGCTAATGTTTTTCAAAAGAAGGCTCTTTGCCTGCAAGACTCAGGTTTCTCTTTGTTGTCATCTGCAGACAAGGATAAATGAGAGAAACTGTCACAAAAATGATTTAGTAACTTCAATAAGATTTCCAATCCATTTAAAACATTCTACATTTTAGACTTCTAATTTTCTGCTTCTATGTCTAGTTTTACAAAAACTTCAAATAACATACTTTGTACTCAATGGGTGAATCTAAACCAGAGCATAATGGTACACAGTGGTAATTTGAAGGCAAAATTCTCATGTTGAGAGCTACTCTAGTGTCCTCAACCTCTTTTCATAGGACATGTTTTCCAGTCCTTTTATGAGCTCTGTTGCCCTCCTCTTTCAGTATTCAAGTATTTTAATATCCTTTTTATATTGTGTATCCCAGAAATGCAGACCACATTCAAAGTGAGGCGACACCAATGGCACACTCTTCACCAATAGTTGGAGAATCACCTGTTGGTCAGCTAGGTATGCTGTTTTTAATGCACTCTTGCATTAAAATGTGGTTTGCCCTCTGGCTGCCAAGGCTGAATCAGATTGAGCCAGCTGTCATTCAGCACCCCCAGATCCCTTCCTGCTGAGATGCTCTCTAGTCCCTCAACTCCCAGTCCATGCCCAGTACAGCATTACTCTATCCCAGGTGCAGAACCCAGCATTTTCCTTTCTTGAATGTCATGCTGTCAATGACTGCCCAGTTCTCCAATATATCTACATCCTTCTGCAAGACCTCTTGCTTGAATCTATCTAGATCCTTCTGCAAGACATCACTCCAGGGAGTCAACACCTCCCTGTTTAGTGACATAAGCAAACTTGCTGAGGATGCACGCCAGCCCTGTGTCCAGATCACTGATAAAAATAATAAACCAAACCGGCCCTAGTATTGATCCCTGGGGAACATCTCTGGTGACAGTTCACCCACCAGATGAAGCTCCATTTACTATAACCCTTTAAGCTGTACTGCCAAGACAGTTCATCACCTAGCATAGAGAAAACCTCTTTATCTCACAGTTAGACAATTTGTCTGGAAGGATGTTGTGAGGGACAGCATCAAAGACCTTACTAAAATCCAGAAAGATTATGTCTACTCCCTTCCTTCATCAACCAAGCAAATAACCTTACCATAGAATGTCAAATTACTAATTCATGAGCCTATGCTGACTAAACTTGAAAATTGCTTTGTTCTTTAAGTGCCATTCAGTGACACCCAGGATAATCTTCTCCATAACTTTTCCAGGCACTGAGATTAAGCTAACTCTTCTGCAGTTTCTGGGTCTTCTCTTAATCCCTTCTTGTAGATTGGCATAATGTTGGCTAGCTTCCAGTCAGCAGGGACCTGCTCATACTCCCAAAACCTTTGGTAAATTATTCAGAGTAGTTAGACTGTATCATCCACTAACTCCCTCAGTACTCTGGGGTGAATTCTCTCAGGCCCCGCAGGCTTTTGAACATTCAGCTGATACAAATGGTCCCTTAAATTTCAGTGACCACAGATGGAAAGTCACTGCTCCCCTACTCATGGTCCTCCATCTCTGTGGTTTGGGCAGCCCAAGATCTATCTTTAAAAATTTAGGCAGAAAAGACATTAAATGCCTCTGCCTTTTCCACATCCTTAATTGCTTGCTGACCATCTTCATCAAGCATCTGTCCAATGTTTTCCCTAGACCTTCTCTTGCTGTTGGCATACTTTAAAAAAGCCTTTTTTTTTTTGTTTGACAGAACATTGGCCAGTGTCAATTCAATTTGAGATTTGGCTGTTCTTGTTTTCTCCCTGCAGATGTCAACTGCAGCTCTGTACTCTCTCTGTGAAGCCAGAGCTTGCTTCTTGAAGGTGAACATCTTCAAGGTTTAAAACTCAGTTCAGGGTTCATCACATTTATCTCTACTCATCTTCAGTACCTATCTTGCAGTTTGCTATCTAGAATCATCCTAATGGACAAGGACTTGCTTAGTGTCATTCATTCCACCATCCCAGATGAAGTTAAATATTAGTTTAGTTAGTTAAACATTGCTCTAACTTCATCTTGGATGGTGGAATGAAGGACTCTCTAGAGGTATGTATGAAAGGATTTGATCTTAGTTTAATGAAGTTGAGCAGGTTGGTTGCACACTCTGTTTCTTTTGATATGCATATGTAATTCCCAATAACACCAACAAGAATAAAATGCTGGAACTAAGGCCTGAATATATCGTTCACTTGATTTATGCAACTATTGTTTCAATTCCATGCAATCTAATACTGCCTGCCATTGTCATTAGAATTACGTATGATAGATATGAAGCACAGAAAATCAAGAAAATAAATCAATTCTATGAAAAGGATTAGTGAGAATTCAGAGTTTTTCATCCAATTTTTTTCCTCTTTGTGAAAGATTGAGGCACTAAAATTTATCTTAGTAAGAATTTGTCTGCTTCATTGTTTATTCTTCTTTATATTTAGAAACAGTGAATTAGTTTAGAAACAAACTCTGTGCCAGTTGTTCAAAAGTGGGTCAAAATTTAAATTAATTAAAACCTAAGTCAATAAAGAAATGTTAAAAGTGGTTCAAATGAAGACGTATGGTTCATTTGACTCCAAGTAATGATTTGAGAAAAGAAGAAAATGATACTTCTCTGCCAGAATTGTTAGATTCTGGATTTTGTAGCCTGATGATGTGACATTTTAAAATCCCAGACATTTATTTGAGAAACCACTTTCACATACATCTTTTTTCTCTATCACTTTTACAATTTAAATTGCCTTCTTTGGTGGGTTGACCTTGGCTGGCTGCCTTACGCCCACCAGGTTGCTCTCTCACTCTCCATCCTTGGCAGGACAGGGGGAAAAATAAGATGAAAAAAATGGGTCAAGATAAGGAAAGGGAGATCACTTACCAGTTACTGTCATGGGAAAAACATAATCAACCTTGGGAAGATTAATATATTTTATTGCCAGTTAATGACAAAATAGGATAATGAAAAACAAATACAAAAATTTCCTTCCTCTTCCCAGGCTCAGCTTAATTCCTGAATCCTCTACCTCCTTTCCCCAAGTAGCTGAGGGGAATGGGGGTTGCAGTCAATTTATAACTCCTAATTTCTACTGCTCCTTCTTTCTCGCTCTCTTACCCTGCTCCAGCATGGGGTCCCTCCCACAGGATGCCATCCTTCCCAAACTAATCCTATGTGGACTTCCCACAGGCAGCAGCTCTGTAAGAACTGCTCCAGTATGAGTCCAGGAGCAGACTGCTTCACAGTGTAGGTCCCCCATGGGCAGCAACTCCTACCAGACCTTCTGCTCCACTAGGGGCTCCTCTCCACAAGTTGCAGCTCCAGCCCAAGGTCTGTTTCACTGGGGCTCTCCATTGGCTGCAGCCTCCTTCAGGCCAGATCCACCTGCTCCACTGGGGTCTCCTCTGTGGGCTGCAGCACAGAGATCTGCTCCACTGTGGTACCCTATTACTCCATATGGCTGCAGGGAACAGCCTGCTGTACCATTGTTTTCTCCATAAGCTGCAGGGGAATCTCTGTTCTGACACGTGGAACACCTCCTCTTCTTCCTTCTTTGCTGACCTTGGTGTCTGTAGAGTTGTTTTTCTCACATTTTTTTATCACTCTTCTCTCTCACAGCCTCTGCAGTCATTTTTATCCTTTCTTAAACATGCTTTCACAGAAGCACAATCAAATTCACTGATGGGCTCAGCAGTGTCCTGGAGTAGGTTTATTGGAGTCAGCTGGAACTGTAGTTCCCCTAAAATGGGGGCAGCTCCTGGTCCTTTCTCCCCGATGCTACCTACGCACTGCCTCTTCTCTACTGAACCATTGCCATATAGACCCAGTACATTTCTAGTATTATAAAGTTGTTATTGTGCTGGCTTGCCTGGAAGATAACAACAGCATTTCAGTATCTCTAAGCTACGAGAAAGTTTTTTTTTTGTTTGTTTGTTTGTTTTGTGTGTGTGTTAGAAAGATAGAGGGATTGATTGTATTGCCTATCCCGTTATATGCTGAAGAATATAGGACAGGATTTGGTATCTCCTCTGAGAAACATTACAGCTAACATTGCTTATTGCTTATTTTGGGCGTACAAAGTTGTTTGAAACAGGTCAGAATGAGTAGTGTACAATGACAGTGGCTTCTGTCTGCACCAAAAATATGTATCTTCTCTTGAGATCATCATGTTCTTTGTAAATGTCAAAATGTTAGAAGGTTGCTCAAATAAGCAAGGTGGTAAGAGTTATTCCTCAGCAGGTAATGTCCTGGGCAGTCAAATTATCACAATGCTTAAAGGAGCCAAAGTAGGTATCATCAGCTTATTTCTATGGTATATGTAAACATTAGCTAATACAAAGAAGCCATTTGTGTCAAACTGTCTTAACATCTTTTACAGGATAAATATATGGACTTTTTGTTTACTTGCTTGTTTGATTTTCTAAAATTGTGAGTGTTTTAAATGCATACTGGTTTATAACAGTCAGCTAATAAACATCAATGTAGGAGTTGATCCCAGTTAATATCACTTGTCCTCATAATTTTGGTATCTCTTGTCTATCTGAAAAGATATCAATTTCTTACTTGCTGTAGTCTCTACTATCTTGGCAATCTTGTGATGGCTGCAGACTAGTTATTCGCATATGATTAAAAGTTAAGTGCCTTTGGTTTCTATGAGATTTTTTTTTTTTTTCAGTCAAACTCTTGCAGCAGCTAAAAGAACATCTTATTCTCAACTTGTAAAACTAAAAATTGCTATTTTCCTACAATGATACCGTAACATTTAGCAGCCAAAACAAAACTATCTACAAACAAAGAAAACTTAATACAAAATTAAAAAAATCTCCAGTTCATTTGTGTGTTGTTGTTGTCGTCACCACCCTTGATAATGGCTACCTATATCCTTAACATCCCATAAAGTCATATCTGCAAAATACCACTTACATGATATGAAATAAATATTTTCTGCTTCCTCAGATTTTCAACTTGGCAGTGACTTGCTGTAAACAGAAATGATATATTTGGAAGTGTGATGTTCTGTAGAAATAATTGAAAGGAAGCACATTTGGGGTTATCAAATAATTTTGATTTGGGGTTATCACAGAATCTTGATTATCTTCATTCTTCACTATGCTTCATGATTCCCATGTTTGCAAATGTTTTCATTAGTAAGAAAATCATCAGATCTTCTTTTACACAACTCATTCATATTATACCAAGCCTTTTGTCACATCTTAAACTCTCATTACAATTTACAACTAAATCTGACTATATAAAATTATCTTTACTCCCACTGTTTCTTGCTATGTGAGTTATTTTGATGTGCATTAAAGCTTAAACTCCTTCTGGGAAGATTTTGGTGTCTGTAGGCATGTTAGAGGTAGAAGGATCCATGAGTCAGTGCAAGACACCTACATATAAAGAGTGAAGGTTCATTATGTGAAATGGTAACAGAACTTGATTTACTATTGGAAAATAGTTGTTAGCGATTAGAGACAGTAACATCACAAGCTGTTTTAAACACAACATATGTGTTTAAGACCTTCAAGCAGATGTTCTGTTGCTGTGATGCTGACTTAAATACCATCCAATTACTTGACCTTGTCTTACATTCTATATCAATAAATTGAAATAGATAATACTTTCATTTGTACAGTCCAATGTACAATTCAAAATGCTGAAAGGATACCTCTCTCATCCTTGATAAAATCCTGTAAACCCTTAAGTAGGAGCTATACCAGTGACAACAACAATAGCCTTGAGACATTCTTAATTATCCAGATCTTACAGATATGTTTATTTTTTAACTAGTATAGTATAAAACAAACATCACATTTTAAGCACAAAAAAAAAAAAAAAAAATCAGCCATGTCAATGTATGTGATTTAAAGTGTGAGACTATTCAATATCTGAGATTCTTACACAATGTGATATATTAAGACAGATTAAACTGTAAATTGAATGGTCAGTGAGTATGCATAACCTTTGTAAGGAGCATTATTCCTGATAAATGAATGGAAAAACTCATCAGGAAGAGCAAATTTCACAATTGTTTATGGGACATTCCCTACTCCCCCTAGCCTCAATGTTTATGGACATTGTTGCTTGTTGCAAAAAAGAAAAATAACATATAAGCTTGTGAATGTCTTCCATATTTCCTCTTCCTCCTTTTGCCAGTGTTGAGATTGTGCTTAAGTCAGTGGAATTTGCCAGTAAAACCATAAATTTTTGAAATTTCAACATTTTAAATTATTTGTTGGAAACACTTAAAGATATTCTGACAAAATTCCTGTTAAAATTCTAGCAGGAAGCAAGTTTTATTCCCACCTGATACATGGCCAACTATGAAAAGGTTGAGAGCTTTATTACAGGCTTAGAGATATCAGCCAAAGTCAGGGGAGGGGAGAATGGGGGGTGTGGAATGGGGGGACAACCTTGGAGTTTTATTCCTACAAAATGTGGTATAGAAAAGAGAAGTCTCTGTTTAAGGAAAGGTAAGCAATACAAAATTTTCTGGTGTAGCACTAATGAATCTTGGGTTAGGACGGAGAGAACACTGAGGAGTGGTTTTGTGGGAAAACACACCAGGGATCTCACAATATCTTTAAAGGTGATTTGGATAGAATTCTAGAATTACAGAATACTGCAAGAAAAGGGGAGAGCTAATCAGTGTATCATTTTGAAGACCATTAATTAAAAAAAAAAAAAAAAAAAAAAAAAAAGATGAGAAACTCATAGCTGTCCAAATAAACATATAAGGACATGAAGGGTATTTGAAGCAAATTACTGAAAAATAAAAAATATTTCTAGAGAGTTAGTGATTTAAATCAAATACAGTAATTCCTAGGAAGTGTTAGGTAACTATTTATCACCTTAAGTGGGATTCTGAACTGTGCACCTCATAATCCATTAATAGTCAAAACAGTACTTTTGAGGCAGGTGCTTACAGTAGGTTGATGTGTTAGACACCAGCAAAAGCAGGGCTGCTCATGCAGGAGCATAAGCCAGGAGAATGGGTGTCAGTGTAGGAATTGGAAGGAGTGCATCTGGCCAGCTAAGGTGCCCTGTGCTTTTAGAATCCTTCAGGGCAGGGAGATGTATGGAGAAGGGGAGTCTCTGGTGGGCAGCACTGGGGTTGTTTTAACATGTATCTTTCTCCTTCCCCCTGTAACTTCTGTTCAAACTCATCCAGACAACTCATCCATTCAATGTTTTCTGGCCATGTGGTTTTTCTAATTGCCATAAAGGAACTATAGTCAAACTTTTCATATGAAGAATGCAGTCAATATTACTGCTAGTTTAGAGAGCACCAGAGGTAGACAAGCCTAGAAGCATTCACTAGAAAAGGCTTCTCAGCCTCTGTGGAAATGAAACACAGTTCTATTAGATAGATAGATAGATAGATAGATAGATAGATAGATAGATAGATAGATAGATAAATATTCTAAAACACAAGAGCTTGTGGAAATAACATTTTCTCTATGCTGGATGTATAATCACTTTAGAGAATGCTTCAAGAGGAACCTGCTATCATCTTTTATAGTTCACTATTTCCAAACTAAATACAGTATACTTTTTTAAGAAAATAAACCTAAAAGATATAGAGGATGAATTGAAGTTGATATTTGCTGGACATAATAATAAAATCAAAATATGGAGAGAAAAGAGATGGACTAGAAATATCTCTAGTCAAGAATATTCAACTTACAAGTTAAAGAAAATCAAGGAAAATCTGAAAGCAATTTGTTTTAGTGTCTGCTGCGTGTCTGCTGTCTACAAAGTTTTATGAATATTACTGGAAAGTACTGATTGCAGAAAAGCTGGATATTAGGCAACTCTGAATGGTGACACAGAATGAAGTACATGTAGGTGCAAGGTTTTCCTAGGATAACTTGGGTGATTGCAAATGATGTATTAAAATGTCAAAAAGAGGACTGAAGAAGAAAAAAAATATATAATAAGATAAGACATGGATACAGGTCAATGAAGTGTTCCTTTATTCTTTCCCCTTTTTAAACATAAAGTTGAAAGTACACTGTTAGCCTATCAACCCTGCAAAATATCTGCTTTGCTATTCTTCACATCAAGGACATTTTCCTGGCCAGAACTGAATTGTTTCAGTTGCACTGACATGAAATTCATTTTTCATTCGTCAACATCAAATGCTTTTGTGGAGTGATGAAGCTTTAAACCCAGATTTGGCCATAGTAGTTGTACCAGAAGATTAGTAGCTTCAGAAAAAAAAAAAAGAGGATCAGAGGATCAGCATGTGACTGGAAGAGTTTCTGTCCTGGATATCCAAGTAGTGATATTGCACTTCAATTTATTTTTTTTTTTCTGCTAGCTTCTGCTTATCTTCATTATAAATATTATAAATAAGTAATTTGTTTTTAAATAGAAATGAATGTTGGAGTTAAACTCTGATGTGTAGAAGCTGGGAAATACTATTAGGAGTGTATCTGTGTGGAAGATTATTTTCTATTTTATACATTTGTGCCCTTTTGACCTCTCCAAAATGTATGTAGATTAATTTTGATTTTATTTTTTATAACTCAAAATCCCATGGACATAGAATTTAAGTTAAAATATATTTCTTCTCAGGCACTTTGGGAACTCGTTTTTTTTTTTTCTATATCTGAAAAATATCTTAACATAATTAACTTATAGTTATGCTCTTATAGTTTTATGTCTTGTAAATGTAAATAGAAGTTCCTTAATAAAAATTCTGAACTGTGCAATTGCACGTTTAAATTTCATCAGTTTCCAAATCTTTTCTGAAAGAAAACAAATCATTCCCATGATAAAACTGTGAATTTCTGCACAAGGAAAATGTTTCATTGAAATAAATCTCAGGATGCTTATAATGGTAAGTCTTTGTTTCACACTCCTTAAGAACAGCAGCACTTTATGGGACCCTTAAAAGTTAATGTTTCAAAAGGTACTAAATGTTCTTTTCTATTCATTTATTTTTCAGCCCGGATGTGGATAAACAGTGTATGCAATATCTTCCTAATCAGTATGCTCATATCCCAGTGGACTCAACCCTGTCAAGTGTGTTCCCTGCTGTAGAAAATTCAGTTTATTTGCACCATTACAATACCCAGGAAATTATTGGAATTCAGATCTCCTACTTTTATCTTCTTAGCCTACAGTACTGACTTTACAATGCTCAATAAAAATAAGGAGACAACCTATTTATCATCTCCCACAATCTCTTTCTGGCAAGTTCTTAAAATGATAAATAAAGAAAAAAATAGGTCACTCGTTTCATGCTTGTTCTTTCATAACACAATTGTTTTGCTGTGTATATTGTGCTGCTTGCATGCATGGCTTTTTTTTCTTATTTTATTCCTTGTCTGTTTTTGTTGTTATCTAGTGCTGAGCTCCATAGACAAGTATTCCCCTTTCTCCAGAGAAAAAGAACTCAAAGAATTTGAATGGTAGGTCAAAGCCTGATGTCCAAATAGCTCTTCCTTATGCTCCATCCTTATCATATATGTACAAGGTGCAGATTCAGCCTTAGCTCTGGAGTTCCTAGTGTAGGTCCAAGTACTTGTTCATGGAGCAGGTTGTTCTGATCAGGTCACGTACAAATGTGGCCAAGCATGCACAGATTTATCTTGGTGCAGCTATCCTGACCTGGGGTTTTGCTAAACTTTTATGCCTCTTTTGAGCTGAAAATCATTTCAAGCAAACAAGTAACAAAACAGATGGAAAATCACTGGAACACAGAAGTCCATTCTCATGACTCTTTCTCATTTGGGGTGAACAAGGTTTATTTGTGAGTGCAGGCAGTGTTTTAAACCATGTCTGAATAAAAAGCTCATTCAGATTCACCTATTGGTACAGGGCCAAAGAAGGGAATTACATTCTTCAGTCCATAAGATTCAGAGATTGATTGTCATTCTTCAGTTTTGATTCATCTGTTCAGAAAGCACTTAGGAGATTTCATGATAATTTCAGTGATCTCACTGAAGGTAAAGAACACACAAGGATGTTAAACTAAGTTTTCCTATAAAGAAGAGGTATGCTGGGGATACCACACTGACTGTGCTGTGGTCATTAAACACACTTAGGCTGCGTTTGGGAGGGTAGTTAGGTTTTGAACTGGTTGAAGTTTTTGGAAGATCAATGTACCTAATCCCAAATTCAATAAACTGCAGTAATACAGTTGTCTATCATGATGTGTCGATTTGGTGAATGTTATACCTGGCCCATTATGCAAACAACAATAACAAAAATCGTTTTATTGAAAGGTTAAAAGACTTTTTTGATTAATACCCTACAAAATGAGCTGTTGAGAACTACAAAATGAACTGTTGAGAAGCTGTCATGGCAAAAAGTAGCCTGCCCTTTATTATCAGCTACTCTAGCAAGGGGGAAAGGCTGTGTTTAATGATGTGGAAAGTTGTTCTTAGTATCTCAGCATCACTGCCTTGGCTGTCAAAATAGCTATTCATTTCCAAGGCTTGAAATGGACTCTGTACAGCTGTTTTATGAAAGTGCTTTGAAAGCTTAGCATTGTTGCCATGCGGGTTTATGGAGCTCACATGGTAGCTTCAATAAAGAATTATATGAATTTGAACTACATAAAACACTAACTAGAGTGAATATGATGGTTTAGATAATTTCTGATGGTCTCCTATAGAAAATCAGGCATTGCATAAATTATCAAACAATAAAATCATCCAGCTACTTCTATTCTTTATGCATTTTTCTGCAACAGAGCAGTTTTCTCTTTAAGCACAGCTCTACACTAATGCTGACAATTTGGATGTGATTGCAATGTACTGATCTTTAACACTGTAATTGTCATATGGTACTTTGTGTTCTTGTAATAGGCCTGCATGATACTGGAAATGAATTGTGACAATGGATATCCCATGGAAACTCAGTTACCCACCTATGCTATGCTCCTTCTACTGAAATCAATGGCAGTGTTTCCAATTATATCAATAAGAGAAATATTTTGTCTATGTGGGGTAGAATAAAAAATAGAGGCAAAGAAGAAAAGATCTGCATGAATCACATAAAAATCACCTTCTTGATGTTTGATTTTAGTAAAAGGTTTTCAGAACAGGAAAGTTAATATGTAGGAATGTAATTTAACCGTGGTTAAACTATTCTTGTCAATTTAATTTCATCACATGAACTTCCTTTTATAATAAAACAATGGAAATGTTAGCAATTGTTCCTGCCTGAGGTCTGCTTTCCTCTCCTTCCAGAGTGTCTGGCTCATCCACTAAGGGATTGTGGGTTTTAGTCTCTCTTTTTGTGAAAAAGCACCCAGTGCATCTGCACTCATCACTGCTGCTGTGAGAATTGAACTTGTGATCAATTTTGACTTTTTCCTGACAAGAATTGTCCTCTGTCTGTTGTGGTTCTACCTGTGGTCCTCGTTACCAGAGATCTGCTTGGGTCTGCCTCATGGATGACCCTACCTCATTATGGCACTTCCACTTTCCTCCCTGCTCTCTCCAAACTCTTCTCTTCTCAGACACACGTCTAGATACTCCATCACATAGTCAATTATTTTCTGTTTTCATACTTCATTTCATATTCTTTTTACCACAGGGATCTGCTGTCTATTCTTGGCACCTTCTTCTTATCTGCATGGACTGTCATTTTTATTGGAGTACCTTCCAGGAATACAAGAGAGCTTTAAAGTAGGATAGAAACTACAAGTTTCCAGGTCTATGCCAAACTAGTCTCTACTCTCTGTGTCAAATTCTCAACTTGTGTTTAATACATGTAATATGAAATTGAAAAGTAGAAATTAAGTCAGTGTTAGAATTTGAGCCACACTTGTCTTTTTGCAACTTTACTTTCAAAATTCCTTAAAGAAAACAACCTTCAAACTAAAGCTTTGAATCAAATTCCTGTGGCTCCTATTTGTGACACAGTTTGGTTGTGTAAAATAATATGATGGGAAGTACAAAAATGTGATGGGAGGTGGCAGATATATATGAATGTGGGAATTCAGAACAGAGAAGCTCTATGTGAAGAAGAAGACACAATTCAAATACAATTATAGTACATTAAAATGAAAACTACAACACAAAATGAATAGGCAAAAGGACAGAAATTCTTGTGTTTAATTTCTTACTTTCTCAGCTGTTTAATTGTAGCACTTTAGAAAAGTTCCAGTGTTATCAGACATAAGGTATCATTAAAGCACAAAGCAATACCTTATTCTTAACCTCGAGGTGTTTATAAGGAACTGTAGACTAAAGAACACACTAGTTATGAAATATGGGATAACATTTTTTTAAAAGACAAAGTAAGAATAGCTGTAATTCTTTTTAATTCATGTTATCCTTTAATTTAATTTAATTTAATTTTTTGATTATTTTATAATAGATTCCTAAATCATAGTATGAATTTTATTAATTCTGCCTTTTGAGTAATTGAAATGTTTGGCTATCAAAGTAAAAGAAAAATTAAGAAAGTAAAGGATAACTGGGAATGATAATTTTTTATCTGAACTGTGTGAAGCCTCCATTTCAAATAATAATAATTTAGAGCTTTTTTGTACTTATTAAAGAATTATGGATTAAAGTCATCTTAATATATTCAGAGTATTTAACATTATTTATGTAAATGTTGTGTTACATTAAAAGCTGTCACATTTCTTTATGAAACTAAATGGTTGCAACATAATAAATATTCATCCAAAATACAGAGGTACATGTTATTGGTCAAAACAAAAGCATGAATGGATGGAAGATTTTCACAAATAATTGTTTGTGAAGGGTTTGGGGAGGCAGTACTTGCAGTTGCAGAATTTCATGGTGGGATGAAATTGGTTCTCACATTTTTTCCTGAATGGATTGTTATAGCTTTTTCTTTTGAAAGGAAAGCAGAAATACCAAAAATAAGGGGCATTTGTACTAGCAGGAAAAGTAAAGAGGCTTTTGGAACATGAGGAACAATGGTGGACAAAGAGCTGTGTAAGCATCTTCAGTCAATACTTTTCCCTGTGCATGGGAAGATGAGAGACCTCTTGTCAGTCTCCTTTTAGGGTGGTGAACTAACCATTTCTAACCAAAATGCCAGTCCTTTGGAAGGGGAGAGGGATTAATGAAAATCAAAGATAAGGAGGACAAATAGCTGGTGATGGTGGACGATGAAGGAGGAGCATGAGGGTTGGTGGCTTAGACATATGTGGCAGAGGAACTGTAGTGTGACACTGAGCAGAGCAATTCTGAGAGCACACACCTCTCCTTGAAGTGGTACAGTGAGTGACCTGAAGTACTTGGGGTACCCGTGTGTCAGAATCTCCCTTTTACCACAGAAAAGTCAGGGTGGAAATACCCATGGTGTGCCCATGCTCACCTATGAAGGATATTCCTGCATATGCCACCTATGAGTTGAAGTACAGGTGAAGGCTCACTATGAGGTGATTAAAGGCTCCTCTGTGTGACAAGATACCATATCTTTTGGTGCCTGGTAGGACAAGGGAGTGAGGAAATGGAGTAACTGGAGCACAGACATTTAGAGGTGACTGCAGGGCCCAGTTTTGAGATGAATGGCCTCTAGACGACATGGTCAGTTTGGGGAGGGGATCACAGGGGAGCAGATCAGGGGGAAGAAAAGGGTGGTGGGTTGAGGAGGAAGACTGGAGACCTGGGGCTGGGGGGCCAGGGGCTGTCTTCCAGCATAGGCCCCAGGAAAAGGGGACACAGAGGAGGTCTCTGCAGTGATGAATGAGATGAGTGGATTACCCCATGCACTGGGAGGGAGGGGGGTGGGGAGGGGAGAGAGAGAGAGGGAAGGAACAAACACTTTTCACCAAGATGAAAGAAAAGGACATTAAGAAGATAAGACTGCCAAAAGTACCAAATACTTTTGGATAGAATATAAATCAAAATACAGAACAGGTCTAACGACAGATCTGTTAAGGCCCACAACTCTTAACCTGAACAAGAGTTGTAACTGAGTGGCACTTGGCTCTTTTTTGTTGCAAGGGAAAAACAAGTGATCCCAGTGGAATAATCTTAGATCAACACAAGCAGCTGAGCCTCAGCCCTTTCAGATGCCTTTGTTCAAATATTTCATCTGAACATGAAACACAACCAGAATTCAAATAAAGTTGAGTCCCACAACATACAAGGCTAATCCCATGCTTTGATGAGCTCAGAGCAAATCCTCCTCAGTTGATTTATATATGTTGACTTGCTGACTTAGTGGCACAAACTGTTCAAGGGATCTTCTGTGCTCAGAAATCAAGTCCAAACCAGTGCAAAGATCATTCATCCATCCCTTTCAAGGATCAAAGGAATTGGCTGATGGCTAAATCCCTTTGAAGCACAAGCTGGATGCAGCCAAACTGTGGACAAAGGGAGGGAAACTGCAGTGATGTGGCAGCTGTAATTGCTTGTGAAATAGAATGTAGGCCATGATCTGAAACCCTGGTGTAAAGTCCAAGAATTTTCCAGTATGGGTGTTTCAGATTTTAACGCCTTCTCATGCTTCACTGATGTGCTAGCTGTACCAGGTAGATGACTTCTAGAAAGAGGCCCTACCAGCATCTTCTCTCCCATGAACACATAGGCAGATCATTCTCTGAGTTAACTTCCCTTTCCACTTTTTGATTATACTGAGAATATAAAATAGTATAGAATATATTCTGTCACTGGCAAGTGCTTTCAACCTTTTATTGGCAAGGGCAAAACTGACATTTATTTCCTATAAAAAACATTTTCACAAAGCTGTAAGAGGCCTGGGAAACCATAACACAGTTAGCTGTTTTTCTTTCAAAGTGCCATGATGCTTGTTGTGATTTTTGTGGTGGAACTTGAGTATTTCTGAAGCAGACACCCTGTAATATGAGGTATGGTGCCTGGGACTTATTCCTGTGAACTGCCCCAAACCTTTCAGGGGGATAAGTTTAAGGTGTATAGAGCTGGATGGAAACTAGCAGTCTTGTTTGCTTTGTCGGAGCAGTCATAGCCCTGAGATGCTGAGGAAACTTCTGTATGTAAGGGGAAGTGGATAGTGCCTTTAGGTATGTGCTGACATTGAGATTTTAGGACTTTAATTTTGAATTTAGTATCTAAGCTGGGATTGCAATTGGAGTTGATATCCAAGTTGAGAAGAATCCTACCTGAACTTTAGCTATCTAAATATTTTCTATCTGGTCTAACACTTCTTAAGACTCACATTTGTTAATCCTAGTTTGTCATGCAAAGGAACATGGCACATGCTACATTATGCAGTTTAACTCCTCACCTATAGAACTCTACCAAGTTCTACAGATGTGCTACTTCTAGATCTAAATTACTCTACATTTGCATGGCTCTTATTTCTCTATGTCCGGGCTCTGAGAAATAACAGTCTGGCTAGAGATAGGGCCAACTTTATTCCTGCATTTTGTATCTAAATTGAATATAAAGCAGTTCCTCCTGCTTGCTAATATCTGGACTGTTTATTCTCTGTAAGATTTTGCTGAGTTAAAATAAAATAACCTAACAAAATCTTTTCCTCTGAGAACAGCAGTAGTGTGAGAGTTTGATAAGATCTTAATGACCTAAATTGACCAAAGTTGCTTCTTGATGAGACAGCTCTGCAACCCATTTTATCTTCAGTTTGCAGGAGCTAATTAAACTAATTTGAAGAAAGAGAAGACAGCTCCAAAATGCAAAGACAGACTTGATTGTTCCCAGAGGAGAAAAGATAATATTTACGATGTCTTCAGCCAAACTTTAGTAATATTCAGAGTTAGACTTTGATTCAGACCTATGTAGAAATAACTTATTATTTCTAGAAGTCTCTACTTGAATATTGATGAAGGTGTCACATTGTAAGAAAGAATGTTTTTCATTTCATCTCTTAGCAGTGTAGAAACTGTACACGTCATAGCAATAGATTCACAGAGGGTAATTTCTTTGTTGTGTGTTACTCCTTTGAATCAAATGTTCTAGTTCTGTGGGACACTTCAGGCTAACAACATTTCTATTTGTTAAACTCTGTATTTTTTATTTACCATAATTGATATACAAATAATAGGTTTCTGCCAAGAACTGGTGTCAGCTTCAGAAATACTTGAACACTGGTAGCCATTGCCTCAATGTAGTCATTAGCATAGTAATATAGATGCATTACACTTTGCAGACAATGGAAATCTTTCTGTTCAGGCCAGTAAAATCTTCATCACCCTTTGTGAGTGATTAATAGTGTAGATATGAAATCAACATTCTCCCCTAATTTTGTGAATTCTTACATTTCTGCTTAACTCCTAAAATATACACTTGAGAAAATTGCCTTATCTCATTCAGTTGCACAGAAAGGAAAGAACATTTTAGTAAGCCCCTTCACACACCCTCCAGAGTGTTTCTCTTCAACATATACATGACACCACATGTAAAGGCACCAAGGGATTCTGTTGTTTTCTGTGCCTGTTAAAGATCCCAGAGTCATCAAAATGCTAACTTAATACCTATTTATTTTGTACTTTTATGCACAGTGTACAGCAAACTTAAATGCCAAGTAGGTGTGCAGGTGGCATTTTGAATCCAACCCAAGCAGTCTTCCGTGACTGACACAAATTGCTATGATTAGACTTTGAGTGAGAAAATGCATATGCCACCCCAAGCACTTTTATGGTTGTAAACCAAAGAGCCATTAGGCTCTTTGTAGGGTCATTTTCTCCCCTACAGATTTCAACAATGTGTGTTTTAATTTTTTTCAGAGAAGCCTCTGTAAAAGTCACCACACAAGAGGATCACAGTGTCAGTTTGGAACAAAAAGATTGGGGCACTGTCTTGAAATATATCAGGAAATAGAAAATGGAGAATCAGTCAACAGCACAGTATGACTGGGAGATGTTTTCCCAAATCCTAGAGTCAAGGTGATGGCAGAAGCATATCTTTCTGGATATCTGCTGTACAGTCAAGGCCAAACTGCGTCACAAATTTTTTTCAAGTTACACACAGAAAGAAAACCAGCACATACATGTAATCTTCTCAGAATCATAGTACCATCTAGATTTGAAAAGACCTCCAAGATTATCAAGTCCATCTGTCAACCTGAGCTACCAAGGCACATCACTAAACCATGTCCCTTAGTGCCATGTTCACATGTCTCTTAAATACTTCCAGGGATTGGAATTCCGCAACTTCCCTGGGCAGCTTGTTCAAGTGCTTGACCACCCTCACCATAAAGAAAATCTGAATATCTAATCTAAACCTCCTTGGTGCAATTTGACTGTTTCCTCATGTACTATTCCTTGTCTTGATAAAAGAGACTGACACCCTCCTCACTGCAACCTTCTTTCAGGTAGTTGTAGACATCAGTGAGGTCTCCCCTAAGCTTCTTCTTCTCCAAACAACTGCAGTTCCCTCAAACACTCCTCATCAGTCCTGTCTTCTGATACCTTCACCAGCTTTGCTGCTCTTTGCACACACTCATGCAACTCAATATTCTTCTTCTAGAGCCGGCCCCAAAACTGAACATATTCAAGGTACAATTTCTCCAGTGCCATGTACAAGGGGACAATCTCTTCCCTTATCCTGCTGGCCATGCTATTTCTGATGCAGGTCAGGATGCTCTTGGCCTTCTTAGCCGCCTGGGCACACCGCTGATTCACTATGACTCTTTGAGCCTAGACATCCAGCCAGTTCTTCACCCTTAGGACTGTATACCTGTCCAAGCCATGAGCAGCCAGTTTCTCCAGGAGGATGCTTTGGAAAGACACTTCTTGCAAGACACTTACTAATAAAATATCTTGCTCAGTAAAGAATAGCTTCTGAATTCTCTATGAGCTTGACACACTGAAAAAGAAATATAACCTGCATGCTCTGTGACCATCCCCAGCATGGGTTCAGGGGTCTGTGTTCCTATGGCCTGGGCCTATTTCTGACATGTCCCCATTGTATAAACCTGTCCAAGACTTCTAAAGCAATTAATTAAGCTCTAAGAAATGCCATAGGAATGTCTGTAAGGGGAATCATACAAGATAAGGATAAAACTGCAGAGAGAGATAGGTGATTTAGGGATTGATAGCAGCTGAATGATTCAAGGGGAAAAGCAGCAATGCAGAAAGGAATAAAACCTTAAAGAAAGAAAGACAGAGTCAGAAGATGGTAACTCATCGGCATGAAGGTTCTGAGCCAAGAGGAGAGGTTAGTTTTCTCATTCCTGACTGGCACTTCAGACCAGAAAAGCTCTTCTGGTGGGTCTCTTCAGAGTAGTGAGCACACAGGAGTCTACCCTCATAGCATTCAGGTGTGATAGCCAACAATTGCTTTGCACTGTAAATTTTTGTATATCTTACAGAATTTCTGTGCACACAGCTAATGGAGTCTGAGCTAATGGAGATCAAACCTTTCCTCAGATCTCCGTAAGGAGGACTTAAGCTATGACAGATAGTAACAGAAGGTAATTTAGATAGGAGAACTGGAATCTCTTATGAATGTGGTATAGGACTAAAAATACCCCAGGACAAAGTGCCAGGAGAGAATTTACCCTCCAGAGTATACTAAACGCAGCTGGTCATGAGGATAGATCTTACCCATGAGACACATGGCAGCATGAGGTTGGTGGAAAACAAAAATCCTTGTATACCAAGATGTGATGAAGTGGATTTCAGGAGCACAGAACCATTGAAAGAACAGCCTGCCCTTCACTTTCTCTTCAGTACTTCCACATATTTGCACAGCATTAACACGGTTAACAAGTCAAAGTCTGCAACCAAAGCCATGCTGTTTTCTATATATTGAAAATATCAAGGCTGTTAATTTAATTTTTATTTTACACCATTAAGAAAACAATAGCCATGACCAATAAGACCATTATCATTACCACTTTTTATAGTCCTTTATAGTTTTTCTTCTGATTCAGTTACATGAATTAAAACGTGTGACATGTCAAATATATATATTTGGAAGGTCTTTTGAACTTAATATTGTCAGCAGCAGGAGAAGACCTTATGCTTCCTGTTGGCTGTATTCACACAGTTCAGCTGGGCCTTTTTATAGATTCGTGTTGTGGGTTTTATTTATTTATTTATTTATTTTTGTTGTTGTTGGTTGATGTTTTGTTGTTGTTATTGTTATGAACATTAAGTCATACCATTTGGTGAATCTGCTATGTCTTGAGCATTTCGTGAGGTTCACTAGGTGAAGAGCCACTGATTTTTCAGACCTACTGCTCATAAAACCCTTTAAGCCTGGAAATGACATTCAGTGGCAATTAGAAGAAAGTTCCTGCATCCAAGATGATGACTAATGGACACAAATTAGACATTGTGTAGAGCTTTTTAATATTTAAAATTAAAAACTACTATCAGTATAATCAATATTGTTTATAGAAAAACGACTTGCATAGTGCAAAACCTCAGCTTGTGATGAGAGACATTTTCCAGGGCCAAATTATCTGTATATCAATAAGTAGAGAAAATAATTGCATATAAAATATGCCACCTAAACAGCATTTTTACTGTGGAACAATAATTCAAGAACAAACAATTTTCACAAAACTCCCACTAACAGCAGTGTTTCATTATAATCAGTAAGTCAAACATTTACTTAGCATCACTGGTGCTGACAATTAGCCTTTTGTCTTTTTCACATCTGGTGTTTTAGTAAGATTCATTTAATCACGAAGTTTATCCAGATACTAATTTATTTCCTGATACCCTCTTGGTTCATTTGGCAACTTCCATTCATGATCAGAAGATCCTAATTCTTTCATTATCAAGAGACTGTAATAATGACTGTATGAGCAAGTACATGGATATACTAAATACTTATATAAATAAAAATTGAAGGTATGTTTGCACTTAATTTTATATATAAGTGTATATATCCAGATATATTTTACAAATATCCAGAAGGTGTTTTTCTTTTTTAGGGGGATGGGGTGCAGTGAGGAGATCACAGATTAGCGCAAAACTCAACACAGGTTTATAAGAATGATACAAAGTATGTCTAGATTAAGGACCAAATGTTGCTCCCTCTCATTAATCTGGGAAACAGCAAGACTGTGGATTGCCGCCCAAGTCTTATTATCACTGTTAGTATTGTGAAAATTATTTTTTTTAATCAATAGCCAGACACAAAATAGAAAAGCCCTTTAACATGAAGAGCTTTTCTCTCTCTCTCTGTTGTTGTTGTTGTTTGTTTGTTTGTTTGTTTGTTTGTTTGTTTTTTTGATCACTTGTTTGCATTTTTGTTGTTGTTGTTGTTGTTTTTTCCTTATGTAAACAGCTTTTCTCCTTTCCCTGCCCACTGGAAAATAATGATGAGGTTGAAAAAAAGATTGTCCAGGGTGTGGAATAACTGAAATCTCTTTAAAATATTTCATCATTTTATTTAATTAGATTCAATTAGATTTTTTTTAATGCAGCATCAAAAACATCAAAAATAAATAATATATGATTTTAATATTAAAAAAAAATAAATTAATTAAAAAATCCAAGCTATTACTAGAAATTTGGACTTATAGTCAATAGTATTGTAGTAAGCTGTCTTGTTTACATGTTGCCAGTTCATAATCTGCAACCTTTTTCTAGAACACATAACAGATTCTCACTTCCATCAGTACCCCTCCAGAACACCACACAGCTTCACCTCTCCAGCAAGCATCTTCTGCACTTACTCAAATTGCTTACAACAGACTCCCAACAATGGTTGTAATCTGGACACCCCAAAGTATAACCTTTGGGTTTGTGTAGATCTTCACACAAACAAACAGCATTCATGATCAATAGCGCTGTGGTTTCTTTGAAAGGAAAACAATTTGTGTATTTTAAGAAAATCAAGTGAAAATAAAGTTCCTTCTTTTAAACATCTTGTTTATAAACCTTGGAGGAAATAGAAATTTAAAGTCAATCTCCTCTTCTTGATGCAATGTCTTTGATGCAGTCTTTGGCAGCAACTGTAATTATGGACTGAGGTGAAAAGAGGAAAAAAACTAACCTTCTCTCTCAGCCAACCCTCTTCAAATCCTAAAGGTTCAAATGCTGAAATGGCAAAATAACTTTACCAGACACACCCCTTCCTTCTTTTGCTGAGTGATTCTTAAGCATGTTAAGCAGGATAAGTGAATTTTTATCATAGAACAAGAATTTTAGCTGAAACAGAAATTAAAAACAAAACAAAACAAAAACAACAACAAAAAGTGTCTGACAACTATTCTGATTATTTAACATTTAGCCCTGCTATCACTTGGGAAATTTCCTGGAAATATGTTATGTCCCCTTAATATACTCCAGTAATGGCAATAGGATTTACATCACTGTGAGAAGAGTTTTGGGCTTGTCCTGTAGCTCCTCTAAAAATCTGCTTTAGTAAAATAACAGCAAGGAGCAGGCAATGTTAGGCAGCCAGCATTGTACCTGATGCACTTTTGGTGCAAACATGGTATCTTTGTCTCAAGACAACAGTGAATATAGTCAGCTATGGCACTCCCTCCTGGTGGTCTGCATGTAGCCAGGCTGCGGGGAGGGGAAGGGAATTTAGCTGTGAGGTTCCAGTATTATCTGGCTGCCTCGCAGAGATCAGCCTCCAGCCTACATTATTTTCACCTCTGCCATGTGCATAGTGTTTTAAACCAGTAGGCTGACATTCAGACTTCTGATTTTATTCAATATAAACAGATTTTTGCTATACTTCACCACCCCTCAGGCAGTGCAAAGTGAACTTTGTTTTATTTTTATGTGAAGAGGTATTCAGTTCTCAAAGGACAAAGCAGTCTGTAAAGGAAAAGTCCCCAACTTTGGAAACGCTGTACTTGATTTCCCTCCCTGGACATGTCAGAAGGTAGACTGAAGGTAGGTTACTTTCCCTTTGAGTGCTAGAGTCCCCTACCAGGAGCTCTAACAACACAAGGATTATGGTGAAACCAGCTCATGTAACAACTGTTGTTTCTAAAGGTCCAGAGAGCAAAAGACAGATTTTAACCTTGCCTCTTTAGTTCCAAAACAAAACAAAAAAATAGAAAAGGATATTAGTTTTGTATTGACTTGCAGCTGTCAGCACAAAGGTAAGTTTTCATCGCTGGCTAACTCACTCTTTCACAACAGGACTGTAACCATCTAATTTCTGGATCCACACATTTTTATTTAGTATTTTCATGGCATTCTTTTCTCGAGCATATTTCTTGTGTCAGAGTGGAAATGCCTTACATATCTTGTGGCTGTGTAAATGTGTGTCATTTCTTAGTCATGTTTGGACTAGAAATATATTAATAAGTTAAAAATTTAATTCCCCTACATTGGCATAAACAAATGTTGGAAATATATTCTGTGTGCTATAATCAGATATTCTTATCAGGATGATTCTCTTAAGAAGCTAATAGTTGTTGGAGGAAACAGAAAAGGGAGTATGGAATGACTCATTTTCACGGAGTTTGAAGGTTTAAAAATTAAAATTACCTGCATATCTACAGGCTTCATGAATAAAGACAAATAACTTGTAAATTAGAAAAGTTTCAGAAAAGTGGCTACATTATTTAAACATTTCAATTGAGTGTAATGAATGGTTTTCTTCACAGTAAATAGAATTTATAAATTTTAATCTGACAGATACCATTATAAAAGCTGGAGGAAGATTGAAAAATCACACGCCGAAATAATGTCTATATTGCAGTATCTTAAATTGTATGAAAGCAATAGTTGCACAACATTTGCAGTTATTTACGTAATGACAGCTTATTAGGGAAAAGATGCCATTCTCTTTATCACATCTTCACTTGCTCCAGAAGTGTTAAGAAGCTTCTTTAATACTGACACTAAACAGTAAAAATAAATCACAGCAGAAGAGATGAACGTATCTCTGGCTGGACAGGGATGTGATTTTTAACAAAAATTCATCTTGCAGAGCTGGTACACATAGTGGGAGTACAAGAGTGATTAACCACAAGTTTAGGAAAAAAGTTTTCCATTAGATCAGTTCTATAAATAATGCCCCTTGATTTTTTTTTAATTAGTGAGTTTATGTCATGATGTACCAGAGTAGATGCAACCCGGCCTGCATGCTGATTTAAATCACTGTAAGAGCAACCAGCCAGTTACACAGGAGTGATGGAGGGCTTTCTCCTCCTCTGTTGCCATCAGGTCTTGCATGGTGCTAAAGCACATCCTACCATATGGGAAGAAACTGTAAGGATTGCACTCTAAAGTGCAAATTGTCTTCTTTTCCACTTGACTATATGGCTGTGGGTGTAGATTTGCACACACAAAGGCAGATTAAATTGAAATGGTTGGTTACTGTGCCTGCCTGCCTACCACCACCTCTCTTGGTCACACCACCTACTCTGTGACAATAAGTGAACCATGTGTGTAGCTCTTTAGTCTCAGCCTACACAGCTGAATCAAAGCTTCTTCTGGGATCTATGAGAATGCTATGTTATAAGCAGAAGAGGTTCAGGAGCTGCTTCATATATGATTACATGCTTCTGTTGTAAGAGAACTTAGTCTTACAGCTTCTGGACAGATTCAAGCCTTCCATAATTATCTAAGGGCCTTAGAAATATGATCTCCACCCTATCATTCTTGGTAGTCACAAAAGGATCACAAATGTTATCTGCATTTCTTTGAACCAAAGTTGTTTAGGAGTTTGACAATCTGGTGATCAGACTGGAAAATGTTTGATTTTGCTTATAAAGTTTTCTGATCCCATTTATCCCACTTTATGGAAGTGATATCCAAATATATTTTGTGTTGGTATGGCTATACATTACTTGAGAACAAACTTATTCCCTCTAAGACCACCCAAAATCCTGAGATGTGGTGAGTAACTTAGAAATAGCTTTTATTCCTTCAATAACTGATTAAGAAATTCCAATAAAAGAATAAAATAACTTCTACAAAGTCAAAGCAATGGCTAAGGCATTGGTCAGTTGTTTTAGGCCAATATGGCAGATTCTTCATCTAGAAAACACACTTACATTTTAAAACCTTGCAGATAGTTTAAGAAATTACATAACAACAGTTCAGTTTTCACAATATTTTCTGTGAGGTTCCCTTCCCAATTTATTTTTGCAAGAATTAATTTTGCCATGAAAATATTATACAGAGGAGGTGTCTCTCTGATATGTTCTGGGAGCTGTTTATTCCTCTGTGCAATGTGAAAATTGCTCATGAAGTGATCTAGATGTCACCACACATAGCAGCAATGCAGAAAAAAAAATAAAATGGGTAAATTAGAGGCCACTGGTGAAGATAAAGATATAAAAATCTGATTTGGTGAAAAATATGAACCTGTCTTCTTGTTTTGTGATCTGGTTTATTTTTATACAATTTATTTTTTGATTTGTGACTGTTGGTCCGAATTATATTGTTTTAATTAAGCAAAGTTGTTCTGCCAGAACGCAGAGGGTCCTCAGCCTTCCTCACAAACCTCACCCCTAAAATAAGTGAGGATAACGTGCAGACAGCAGAGTGCTTTTTTTAAAGATACTCTTATGCATGATTTTCCATTGTTTACATTTTTGTTTGTCTTTACTATATTATAGCACTTACCATATGATGTCTTAGTGAGAAATCTGGTCCTGCACAGTAGACTTGAACAAACCTATCAAATGTTCATACCTGGCCAGGGTATAACAGAACATCTGACTCTGGAGAAATCACTTCAGCTCAGTTTCTTTTCCACAGTATGCCACATCTCTGGCATAAATTGCCTTCAGATTTCACTCTATTCAAGGAGCTGTGGTTAATGACTATGAATTATGTCCAGTCATAAACCTGAGCACTGAAAATCAGGCTTGGGTGGAACCAAGGGACATACAACTGTGAGAACTAACTTTTTATTCAGCTCCTGCTTAACAGCCCTGTATTTCTCACTTCTTTGGGCCTGCTGATTGATTCTCGACATTCTCAGAGATGCCTCAGTCTTAACAGTCCTGAGTACTTCAACACCTCTCTGCTTTTAGCCCTGCTTAAATTTACAAAACTCTGCCCAATCTGTCTTCAGGTCATGCTCCAGTCAGATTGGGAACAGTACAAAATAGCACCTTATCTATTTTATATTCAGTAGATCTGTAATGCGATGAGTTACCCAGCACATTAAACCTCTAGACTACCCCCTCCTTTCTCTGAGGAAATTGAATCTCCGTATCCCACCTGATCACTAAACTATGAGACACCCTTACAAAGGGAGCAGAGAAAAAGGCTCGTAATCTCTTTTGTTAACTGCATCCTTTTCTCAACAGACTAATTAAAGTTTAATTAAACAAGAGGAAGAAAGACAACAGTAAGGACATTGGACCAGGAAGTAGAAGATATGACTTTCAGTTACTGTCTCTTAGGCCAAAGGAAATACTTGAATTTCTCTACTTGTGAAGCTGCTCCAGCCTTTAAATGATTGCATATTTGTCTTTGGCATGTCTTGTGCAAAAACTGTCACAGGCATCTGGATCTGAAAGAGGTTCAGGGCGATGAAGCCCAAGCCCTTGGATGGAGGAGAGGGGTTCAGAATTGAAAGCTTCTTGGTCTCCTCTCTGTGAGGCTTTTTTTTTTTTTTCATGAGGCTCCCGACCAACCCTGTGTGTCCCATCTATCCTTTTACAGCCACTGCACAATACATCCTCATTAGAAATAGGCTGCAAGTTCTTCTGAAGCTAGCACAGACCCAAGTAAAGTGCTGTCATTTTCTGGATTGTTTCATACCATCCATGTGTTCTTTAATTGACACAAATATGTGTGCCTTTGTAGTACAATTTTCAGAGGGAGAGGCTGAAGGTAAAACTGCCATTTGCTCTATTCTTTATTTTATGAACAGACAAAGTTAGGTTAAAGGTTAAAGGTAAAAGGTTAAAGGTTAAAGGTTAAAGGTTAAAGAAATGTGCCTGCAGCATGCAGTTTTTGTGCTTCACTTAGTATTAGCTTCCAAAAGGACAAGAAGATTGCCAAGGAGGAACAGAGCTATGTAAACTTTGGCTTTTGCAGTGCTCCCAAGGAAGACATGGGAAGAAGACAAACGAGGATGGTAATGGATTACTTACAGCAATTTACACTGTCACTTGTCAAGAGTGGCCCAAACCGAGCTCCTGACTGAGCACAGCTGCTCCTTCCTGGATGATCTCCTAAACTCAGGAGTGTCTATTCAAAAGCACCCCAGCTAGCACCAGCCCAGCTCAACACATCCACATCCATGTGGCACTGTGCAGCCAGACAGCTTTCAGTCTGAAAGCTGTGCCCATGTCAGCTGGCTGTTCTTGCCAGCAGATGATGAGCTGGGATGCAAAGCCAGCACTATGCAGTTCTGGTGTTTGCCTGGTCTCTGCTAACACAAGACTCGCTGCCCTGCGCTGCTGCACCTCAGTCAAACAGGGATGCTGGGAGCTAATCCCAGCTAAGAAAGACTGTGTTGGTTCATGATCTGGCAGACAAGCTCAACAGAAAGCTTAGATGAAGGGCACACTGTTCCCAGGACCTATAAACCCAAGCATCACACTGATGTGCATGTCATCTGAGCAGAGGGAGGTATTGAAAAGACAAAATAAACACTTATCCTGAGGCTTTTAAAACTGAATGCATAAAAGATGCTCCAGATGCTCTAAACTTTACACCTTTAATTTTCATCTATGTTCCCTGATAAATGTTAAATATCAAAAGATAATTGTGGTGGCAAAGATGCTGTGCTTGGAGACACTATAGAGATCTGTCAAGTTTATCAAATTTGCCAGGACAGTTTAAACATTACCAGTGAACATTTGGAGAGGAAGAAAACCTTAGGTATTGGAGGGCTCGCTAACCTACCAGAATAAAAAATTATGTCTTTTTTATTTTTTTTTGGAACTAACTTTGAATGAAACCCAAGTCCAGCTAAAACTTAGGTGCAGCCCCTTTCAGTGATGCAATGGAATTTATGAACCACAATCAAACAGTGATGATTCGTCTCCTGCCAACTCCAGATCACATGCAGATGCCTTCCTGCAATCTGCTCCACCTGAATACAATTATTGGTCTCAATACAGGGACAGGAAAGAGAAGTCTGCTTTCCTGTTGTGTATGGGGTATCTTGTAAGGTGATGGAAAACACAGTGGTCCTGAGCCACATGGCTGCGGCTTTGGTGGCTTCAGGTCTCTGGAGTAAGGTGCAACCCTGGGAGGAAACCGTGTCAACACAGCTCCAGTCAGGTGTGATAATGAGCATGGCTATGTAATGGAGCAGGCAAAAAGAATTTCACCAAGAGCTGTGTGTGCACTTTAAGAGGTGGGTCAAGTGATGGTGGGCAAGAAGAGAAAGAAACTGGAGGCTATTGCTCCTAGTGCAGCTCAGAACTGTTCTCCTCTCTCTAGCATGTGATGCAGGCCGTAGATGCACACAGAGCATACGTTGTAACTAGGAGAGGGCTGTATTCTTGGCTTAGTAAGTTCAGATCTGATTTTCCTTTTAATGCAAACTGCAGTCTATGCCAGAGAGATTAATCAAAAAGATGAAGTAGTTTTAGAATCCATTCAGGAAATGCTACCTTAATCATTGATTTTCTTTTACATTACAAAAAGAAATTATCCGAGAGGCCTCACATCAGGCACTCAGCATTCTTTATATTTGTTGCTAACAGTCTAATAAAAAGATAAGAATTGCTGCTGTCCCCCATCTCTCTGTGCCTGGCTGATACACATTATATTTTATATTTAAGTCAATATTTTTAGTTTTATTTGTATTTTGAAATCAAATATTCAGTGCTGACCTGTTCTGTTGGGCAAAAAAGACTGCTTCAAATGACTATTAAAATATTAATACACATTCAAGATTTTGTTATAACTGTGACTTTAGTCTGCAGTTTTGATTCTAATTAAAAACAGTAAATCTGTCAGAAAAATCTAATTCTATACTTTCAGGATCATTGTAAAACAGGAACATGTCATACCTCAATGTTGTTTTCCAGCAATACATCTTTAAAATAGGAAGGAGAGTTGTTTTTAATGACAACATCCCGATAAAGAATTTATGTTAGTGTCTTGCTCCTAAGAGTTCTTCAGTGGTAGCTTCTCACGTTAAATCATCAAAGACTTTTATATGAAATCAAGTTTTCAATTCAGGTAGTCCATCTGTATTGTAATGAAATGAGGCAAAGTGGGAAAAAAAAAAGTCTGCAGTAGCCATATCCAGTGAGGTTCAATATATTTTCAACAGAACTTGATGCCAAACCATCAGTTTAAACAACCTCTCTTGCAATGTCTGTTAGATGCAGAGGGCTAAGAGAGAGTAAATATGATAGTTATTTCTCCTGCTGCCTTGTTTTGTATTCATAGTAATTGTTGCTATGCATATATTAATTTCTTTGTCTACCAATTTTCTGTGACTCTGGGGAACTGTTTCAAAGCCAGAAGGATAGGTATGGAGCAATATCTTCCAGAAACTTGACATGATGCTTACAGCTTGTAGCTGAAAGATACAAATATTGTGAAATGGGCTGGGAAAATCTCTCCAGTAAAACTGAGCACGTGTTTTAAGATATCCTTATATATCCGGTAATGTGGGGATAACAGTCAGTCACCTTAATATAGACCCAAAGCTTTTCCTAATAACTATTTGTAGGAACAACATCTACAACTGTGAGATTTTTATGGGCAGGAGACTAGCACTTGAAGGCTGGGAACAGAAATTATCTCTGAATATGTAGGGCTGGTATTAAACTCATGAGGTACAGGTGTGGACCCTTCTGCCATCAGGCATGGAGATAGACACTGGGGCTGTCTGCCTCCCAGAAACTGCTTCTCCTGAGGAAAATTTTGAACATTACATTAAGGATTCAGGTTTTATGTTGCCTCCTTTCTCTCCTGGGTACTTTGAATCATAAAATCATAGGAAAAAAAAAATGAGGTTGTAAGAGAGCTCTGAAGGTCTCAAAGTAGGGCCAGCTTTGAAGTTAGATCAAGTTGCTCAGGGCCTACTCTGGTTCGCTTTTGAATATCTCTTAGGATGGAGCTTTTACAGCCTCTCTGGGCAACTAGCTCTGGTGTGTAACTGCCTTTACTGTGAATATTTTTTTTCAATATATGCAATTATTTATTTATTCATTTTTTTTTGTTGTTGTTACAACTTGTGTCTATTGCCTCTTACCCTATTAGGAGAGGACACTTTTTATATATACCCATGAGAAGAGTATGGCTCTACCTTTTTCTTTGAGGCAGATGAAGGCAGCGATTAGTGCCCCCCATGATGCTTCTCCTCTGTGCTGAACCAGCCCAGGTCATTCAGCCTCTCACGGGGCAAGTGCTCCAGCCCAAACAGCTTGGGGGCCTCTAGGGAACTTGTTCCTGTTTGTTAATGCCTTCCATGTGCTTTGCAGCCCCAAACTGAATCCAGTAGGACAGGTGGAACCCTACAGCTAGTAAACAGAGAGGAAAAGTCATTCCCTTGACCTAGTGGCTGCACTTTCTGCCCTTTTGAGGCTGACCTTCTTCACCATGAGGACATGCTGTCCACTCTTGTCCATCAAGAAAACTCAGAGGTCTTTTTTTGCAAAGGTGCTTTCTAGCCAACTGGTGCATAGTCTGTGTTGTTGCATAGGGTTATCTCATCCCAGAGGCAGGACTCTAGATAGGTTGCTGTTAAAGTTCAAGAGTTTCCTGCCAGTCCATTCTTCCAGCTTGTTGAAATCTCTTTGAATAGCAGCTCTGCCCTTAAGCATGTCAACTGCTATTCTCATTTCATGTAGTCCACTGTCTTTTTGATGGTGGATTCTGCCACATTGTCCAGGCAAAGACACTAAACAGTATTAGCCCCAGTATTAACCAGTCATGGCCAACTATCAGGCAGACTTCAAATGATTGACCATTACCCTTGAAATCTGAAGGTCTATGCAGTTAGTCACGTGTCTTATAGCTTACTCTTCTGGTGTACACCTCCTAGGTTTGGCTACAATGAATTTTGCATCCGTTCACATAAAGAAGCCCAGCTTCAAGAGGAGGAATGGAAATTTCCCCCTTCCTCCTTTATTTGTCCTGTTCTTTTGTCTTTTCTGCAGATCTCTCATTGTGGGTGTGTTATAGCCTCCTTTGCTTACATAAAAGGTGAGTGGCAACATAGATTTTTGTTATGATTTTTGAATGAAAAAGACTGTAATTCTAGGCTGTCGTTGCAAATTCAGGGAAGTCTAAGTATGCTTGGTGTAGTAAAGACATCTGCTTGCTGTGCTATATTTGAGCTGGCATTGAGGCTCTCCCACGCATTGAACATGGCATTGATGTTGAGGTTTTTTCTCTCTCTGATAATTTATGTCTGTGCATGGATTCCTACTGCCTAAAAACAGATTGGACATCACATATTCCTGTTCCCAGCACACTGTCTGTTTTCCATCACAGCTCTTCCTTTTCTTCTGTCAGAGATAGATGGGGGAATCTACCCTTGATTGACCATCTAGACTGGAGAACTGTCTGGAACTACTGTATGTTCCTTTTGCCCGTGAATCTGACCTGAGTTTCCTTTCCACAGGAAGAATAAGAATTGAGATGGGAAGAGAAGAGGGTGTGATACAAGCACAAGCCAGGAAGGCAGCATGTACACCAAGACAGACTGCTACAGGTACACTTAATATTGGGCAAAGCGACGTTCTGCAGATAACACTGCAGATTGTTTTCTATCTGCAGTCTCAGTATTAGTACAGGACTTCACATATACCTGGCCTTCGTGCTGGAGACTGCAGCTGTAGCAATCTATCCAGAATTTATGCAGTTAACTACGAAGCAGTCATGAAACTTGCTCTCAGCAAATGGTGAGAGATCAAGTTTTGAATCTTTGTATTCTGTCACTTTCTTCCACAGCTTTTCATAGTAAACAAACACCTATGCCAGCAAGTACTTGAGGTGACTAGTATTTCCATCTTCTTGTAAGTGTTCATTGTAGTGCACAATTTCCCCATGCAGACAGTGTTTTCTGTGCTGTTTATTAGTTGAGTATACACTGGTGTGTGTCATGTCTGGGAAGCATGAAGACAAAACCTAAAATGATAAATAAAAAGCATAGAATGAGGCACATGTTAAGTGGCACGCCCTTGAAGAAAGCACCACCCAGCATTTGGCTTGGCTGAACTTCCTGTCTCTGTCTGGGATTTGCAATCAGTTCCCTGCTAAAACTCAGGGCCTTTAAAAACCCATTATAGGTTTTTCTCTTTCTAAAAAGAAGGCTATTAGAGTAAGACATTTCCTTTTGATGTGGTAAATAAGACAACAGTCAGGGCAAACATACTTGGGATAGTATAAATCTGAATACAATTTTTCCACCTGTCAAAGTTTACTCCTGCTATACCCAACAGACTATAGAGTAATCTGGTGGCATGAGAAGGGTGGCTCTAACAGTATGCTTTGAAGGTGCTGCCCTTTGCATGCAAAAATATGAGTGAAATAAATTCCTATTATCCTACTGCAGAGAGGAAATTTGGGGCATCTCAGTTCCTATCTTAATATAAAACTGGAATTTTTTTAAAAAAAAAAAAAAAAAAAAAAAAAAAGACCTTTAATTAGATTATAAAAAGAGGATTTTTCAGAGGGATTTAGAAGCCTCAGTCCTAGGATGTTCTAAGGCTTGAGCTATAAGGATGGAGAAAGGAACTTGAGTCAGGACTTCCCATTTGGATTCTTGTCCATTGGGATCTTAGATCACAATCACAGGGGCACCAGGTTTTTCCCTTGAAATGTATGGTTAGACTAAACAATCAGGCCCTATTCAAAGGGAAGACAAATATCCCCAACTGGTTTCAGTTCAGTTGGGTTGCACAGATCTACACTGTCCAGGTTTTGGTAGCTGTGTACATACCCACTGCAAGGAACTAAAACCCTCTTTGGGCTTTTAGCCTTCCAAAAAACCTCTCTCCCCATAATTGCTATGTGTGGAGGAGCCAACACGTCTTATGACTGTTTATGCTTCCTCTACCACTGAGAATACACATATCACAACCTTCACATCACCTACACACTGCTGAATGTACTGAATGTACAACAAAATTATTTCAATAATTAAACTGCAAAATTATTAAATTATTTGAGACTCCAGCAGGAATATTAGAATTTTTATACCTTAGAATATCAAGTCCTCTTAAATAAGAACATATAACAGCAATAGCTGTTGAGTACATCATGTCTCACAAGTGCAAGTTGTACGAGTCAAGAAAGCCAAGGGTAGAACAGTTTGAAAAGTAAAGATACAGGTTTTGTTTTTAACTAAGTTTACTTTCAAAGCCTGGGCTTTTGTGCACACTTCACTGTGCTCAGCCTAATTTACTGTTATTATTTTTGTTGCTATTTTTGTGGTGCTAGGTTTTTATTCCTGTCGTCATTTTTTCCCCTATTTTATTTGTTATAAAAGTGTTTGTATATTTCTTATTCTTAAAGATGATTTAGAAAGAAAACAAAACAAACAAACAAAACCCTACAGGCTACAAATGTAATCATGAGGCTGGCAGTCAGGTTCTCCTGACTAGAAATTCCTCACTGTGTGTTTTCTTTTCTATACCAGTTTTAATGCTGGCTTTTGCAGCTCAGCCTAGAAATCAAGCAGAAAGTCACCATGTACTTTTTGGTGTGAACACACATTCTATTAACCTCATCTTTTAACTATCAACCTTTTTTCTTTGGCATGAAGACCCCTTTGGTGGAAGCTATTCTAAAAAGAAATTTATTGCTTTGCTTTTTGTCCATTTATATTCACAAATAAAAGAACATTTTGAGGAACAGCAGTACTGCTTTTGCTTCATGTCCTGAACAAGAAGGCTGTTGCGTGAAGTCCAAAGAAGCATGGAAGAATCATGAAAGATTCATACTTGTCATGTTTTCACAAGGTGGATTTAACTGAGGAAAAGCCATTCTGAAACCACAGAAGGGAAACGTGTGTTGCATATGCTATCGGATACACTCAGATGGTGAGAGGAATGTGTGACATGCTGCTCTGTGCTTGAAAGCAGTGTTTTTCATTCATTCTTTGTGTTTAGCAAACTTGCCTTTCCACAGGAAGAATTACTGTGATTTCAACAAGTGTGGAGGTGGACCAAGTCAGACACCAGTCTGGCAGCCAGAGAGGATGGTGGGCTCCTGGTGCTCCCTTGTACCCCACCAGTACCCCCTTCCCTCTTTGCTGCAGCTTGCCACAGCTGCTGCTTGCCAGGCACAAGGCTCTAGCTGTGAAGTAATGCTGCTGGGTTTCCTCCAGGCCCTCTTCTTTGGGCAAGGTGGAATAGGGAAATTTATGAAAGGCATTTTTCAGCCCCTGTGCAGCTTCCTTCTTGCAGCTTTCTCTCAACCTGTGCCTATTTTACATAACATTCATTCTTGTGGCATGTCTGATTTAGCCTCTGGGCTAAGTGGAGTGCGTAATAGTTCAAGCCAGTTGAAGATTGTTCCTTCATGCAATAAAACTGTGTTTGCTTCATTTGCCGTTAATGATAAGCAAGAAGTTCTGTAAATCAAACAGCCTTTCTTTTACTCCCTGTTACAGAATTATTCATAACAACGATTTCATTTGGCATTCTATTAAAAGATTTTAATTTCTCCAGATGGAAGTCGATTTCTATTCTCTCTTTCCCATTACTTATATTTATGTTAATATTGTAAGGGCAGTTTGACATGGGGTCTTTCATTTAAAATGTGTGAAAAATAAGGAAACTGTGAACGAAATGATTTCTTACCAGTGCCATTTTCTAGCTATTATGTTGCAGAATGTGAAAACTCTGAAGAGCATGATGTAATTTTGTTTTTGACTCTGCTTATAAAAGAAGGGATGGAAATACAGAGCCATCTTATTTGCTGTCATTGCAGAGGCAGTGAGCCAACCCATTTCTCCTGTTGTGCTTTTTCCTAGAAAAGGACTAATCTTTCCTCTCCATTTAAATGCTCCTTCATCTGAAGGCACTCACACACACCTTCAATTACACTAACTCCACATGTTCCTGCTGTGCTGGCTGTTCCTTGCAACGTTTTCCTTTCGCTCTGCCCTCGGACATTACTCTCTTTTCTTGGAAGTGGTGTATTTTCAGGCAAGACCCAAAGTCTGCAGAGCCTCAGTGGTTTCACCTATGCAGCTCACAGCAAGAGACTCACCCCATGCTGCTGCTGCAGCCAAGCACTGATGCTCTCACTGCTTGCAGGCTTTCTTTTAACCCCCAGCACTGGCGATTCTTAAAAAAGGCTATTAAACAGAGCTCCTCTTCTCCCCATCTGACTGACACCAGATGTGCTGGGTTCGGCTCAGCTGGCAGCAGTTCTTCTCATGTCTTTTGAGGTGCTTTCACAAAGCCCATGGCTTGTTCATTAGGAAAGCGTTACAGCTCATAGGCACACTTAATTAGTACTTATGAATAAAAGAAAAGTAAGAAGGAAAATTAGGGGAGTAGGAACAACAAAAATGGACTGGAAGAAAAGTAATGTAAATCCATAAGAGCAACTCACCCCAAATATTAATAAACTGTATATTGATGCTGTAGGTTTTATAATGATTTTTCATTCCCACTTTCTCCAACATAAAGCAAATGGCATGTAGTCCAGCCAAACCAGCACACACACACACGTGCATTTCAGTCATACAGGCACCTCTGTGGTGCCAAACAGCCAGGAAAGAGAAGACTACTTCAACAAGGACAACAGAGTAACCGTGCGCATGGTTGTCATCAATGCCATCATGAATTTTTTAACAACCAGCTGAACCAGAGCTACCAGGCTTACTTTACTTGCCTTGCTATGGCTGCAACTCATTGTTAAGATTTTTTATTTAGTTATTTATTTATTTTTTCACAAGTACATTATAAAAAGCTTAAAAGCATGAACTGTGCTGCAGAAGTGACACTTTACTCTCTCAACAGCTAACTAGAGGCACCAAAATTCTTCCTGGAAAAAAAAAAAGCTATAGTCTCAAAAAATCCATTGACTGAGGGAGAATAAAGATATTGAGAGCCTTGCTGTTAGAAGTAATTTGGTGTAGCATGTAACTAAAGATTATACCCTGGTATAGAAAACACACATATTGACTGAACAAAGGTTAAGTATCACTTGGGGCATAATTAATGTTCCAAGGCTTTTGGTTGCTTGACTGTATGATTCTACTGTAACTCTTTTAAGATGGACAGCTGTTTCTGTGATTGTATTCAAACATGGTCCAGTAGGCTTAGCACAGCTGGTGAATCCTATTTATTCACTAGGCAATACACACATTTTACATTTTCTAAGAGAACGAATCAGTGAGCAGAAGAAATCTATACATCAACTATCATGGTGTCTCAACTCTTCCAGGATAAATAAGCCCAGAAAAAGCAAGGAGTTGCAGCAAACTTTGCTATTTCTGTCGGAGCAGAAGGTCGTGACTCAAACTTTTTTATTTCCTTTGACTCCAAATAGTGCCAGCGAGTCATTTCAGGAGAGAGAGGCTGCCCGTGGGCCAAGGACTGGCCACCACTGTCTCTTTCTATCTGTCTGTTTATGCTGGGTTTTCACACCCTCTCTGTGTGCTGTGGTCTTATGCTACTCTTATTTTTAATAGCAACAGCACTGTCCCAAAACACATCAGCCTGGAAGACCTACTTCCAGTTCGTGCCCTAGCTGTCAGCAGTGATCATTTTCCCCCGGAAATTGGATTTTATGGCAATTCTGTGTAGCTCCAAAACTTCCTGTCAAAACATGGCTCATCAGCAGGCTGTCGGGTAAGGAGGGGAACCGAACTTCTCATTTTTAGCATTAGGCTGAAGAGAGAAAAACAACCATGACAGGTCAGATGATCCAGGTCTGGGTAATAGGAAACAAACATTGGGTTGGGACTGAAATAATTGAAGAGCCAAAGGATTTCTTTGCTAGCAGAAATAATTCAGTGAAGATAAAGGCCTTGTGCTCTCTTTTCCTTCCAGTATATCTTTGCCTCCAAGCTGGGTCAGACTCAAAGCTTGTCAAATAAATTAAACAAATCAAATACAGTTCATAGCTTTCCCTTCACAAAATTCACTTTATGAATAGTCTGTGGATATTCTTGAATCATTATGCCAGCTCTGTAATTATAAAGGGAAAAAGGATATTTCATGCAAATTTCATCAAACACAATCTTCAATGAGTAGCACTCAGCACATGAGCCCTAGAGTTGCTGTAAGCTCTTTTTCCCTCCTAATTTGCAGTTTTCACCTAGGTTTTTCAAGTACCTCCTGCCATCTCAAAAGGTGCAGTGCACTTCTGTACCAGGGAGTTTGCCCTGACTCCCCTGCAAACCTAGAGTTGCCTTCCCCCCAAAACAGTTTTACTTTCTCTTGCAAATGCAAATCTCTTTGCATAGGACAATTCTCAGCATGGGCTGATTCATTATAATAATTAAAAATAACGATGGAGAGGCTTGGCCACATCCCCCACTTTGTTGTCTTGTTTCCTTTTCCCTTCTTTTCCTGAGCACTCATTAGTCCAAGCATCCCTGTGGTCAGCAGTAAAGTTGGACCTAGCACTTCTCCAGTAGACTGCATCATGCTGATGTTTTCTTTTTTCATGAGATTCAGAGGCATTTGGGCATCTAGTTGTCACTTGTGTCTTTGGCAAACTCCCAGAAGATGCTCATCAGTTTGGAATAGCCATCTTGTTAACTTTTGAAATTTGTCAGTGTGCAGTACTATACCTGAGGGCATTCTGTACACAGGGAGGTGGAAGACATTGAGGCATCTGAAAACACTGCTTTAGTCTATTGTTCAGATTTAATTTGCTCCATACAAAATGTCCTTCAGGTCTTGTTCTGACAGACACATGGGCTATACCTAGGCAAGAATTGGCAATGAGAGCAAGCACAGGCAGGCTGAAGGATGGCAAGTTTAGATGGAAATTTAGGCTTGACATCAGGAGGGGGTTCTTCACAGAGAGGGTGGTTGCACACTGGAACAGGCTCCCCAGGGAAGTGGTCACTGCACCGAGCCTGTCTGAATTTAAGAAGAGATTGGACTGTGCACTTAGTCACATGGTCTGAACTTTTGGGTAGACCTGTGCGGTGTTAAGAGTTGGACTTGATGATCCTTAAGGGTCCCTTCCAACTCAGGATATTCTATGATTCTATGATTCTATGATTCTAAGTGTCAGACGAGAAGGAATCGGCAGGGGAAAAAGAAATGAGGATTAAAACAAGTTCTATTTCATGCATTAGGCAACTGGAAATTGTAAACTTTTTTTTTTTCAAGTTCTAAGGTTTGACTGTCTTGGGATGAAGAGCCCTACATTGCTATCCTCAGTAGCTGACTAGAAACAAACACGACCCCTAGTCTGAACACAATAGACTTTAACTATGATCCCTACAACACCATTTTGCATCAGCATTATGAGAATGAAACCTTATTAAATGCCTCGAGACTGGATCTCTGGCTATATGGTACTGTGGTTTCCTGTTTCTAATAGTGCAAACCCTATAGGAAGGTTTGCTGAAAACTACTCTGGATGTTTTATATGCAGCATGTGGGTATCCTGATAAAACCAAATTTCTTCTTCACTTCTGTACCAGCAAACTTGTTCTGACTAAAGCTGATAATGGGAACACAGACTGCAGGAATCTGTCTCTAGTACAGCTTGCTTCATAAAAACCTCGTATGTAGCAGACAAAAGCGCAAAAGGACAAAGACAAGGACAAAATGTAATTCTCAGAGAGGAAAGCAAGCTGAAGTTAGTAAGACAGACTGAGGGCTCAAAGTGTGCTAGTGGGGTTCATTTGGTTCCTACCTTCTCCAGATTTCATGTTAAAAATGCTCATGAAAGTTTAGATTTTATTGAAATAGATGTGTTGAATACTGAAGTTGAGACTGAAATATCAAAAACATTAAAAAATGCTGATTTTGAGTCTTGTGAAATGGAAATTCATGTCTCCTATTCCTGCATTACACGGGAAGGAGCTGACACTCAGCAAGATGCGTATAACACATCTCTCCTGCACCCCACATGACATGCTGGGCCAGCTGGCAGCCCTGCCTCCATGGCAGCTCAGAGATGTACCACCTCTCCTCCCTCCTAGCTGAGCTGCTGAGTCCTTCCCAGACCACTTCAGGGAAGAGGCATCAGCTTCACCTGGCTGTAAATGCCACAAAAACAACATGAAAGCAGGTTCTGTATTTCAAAGCATGCGATACAGTTTGTTTGAGCACAGCACGCAAACAGTTGATCAAGCTGCAAAGCATTTGTTTAATCCAGAAATTGGATTTGAAGACAGAAATAAAACAGTTTTGCCTCTCAGCTCCTCAAAAAGGCTCCAGCCAAGGAAGTCCCCTCTTGCTGTATTTATACCCATTTTCAGACAGTATCCAGTCACTTGCAGCAGTATTTTAAATGCAGCTGAGGCGGGACATGGGATGCCTCAGAGGACAGAGCCAATTTAACAGCTTCAAAACAGCATAAGGGGTCAATCTACTTTGAGCTGCTGCTTTTAACTTCAGAGTTCAAACAAATTCATTGTGGCCTACCATCATCACTGCTGAAAAAAATAATTCAGGTTTCAAAAGCTACCTGAATCCCAGTGCTGCAGATACATAAGATCATTTGATACAGCCTGGATCCAAGTCAGGAGGAAATGAGAGCACATGAGGCCAGCAACGAACGTGCTTCTGAGGGCACAGCGCTGCTGCCACACTGCGTGCCGTTTACCTTCTTTCAGAGGAGCTTTACCAGCTCTGCTGCTCAGGTGTCCTGTCCTCCAGACTCAGGTGTGCCACTGAGCTGAATGAGGCACAGAGTCTGGGACCCAGAGAAAGAGAGCATTGTGTCATGCTTCCGGTGCAGAAAATACAGGCACCATAAAAGAGGAGTGTGAAGTGACCAACAAAAGAGTATTTCAAAGCAAGGCTTGACGGGCCTGTTTTTCACTTGTGATATTGCACATCCAGATAACATTCTCCTTGAGCTTTATTAATGCTTGCAGAATCCAATCACAAAATGCAAAGAAAATCTAACTGCAGGGACAGAATTGGAATCAAGGCTCATGTGCTACATGGTATAACAAACAAGCTTTGTTGTACAGCAGTATCTCCTTACTTTTCATTTCAGCAATGTGAATTTCAGACTCTTTTAGAAAAAAACTCACAGCATTTCCACCTCCCAACCAAGACTCTGCAGCATGCTTTTCTAAAGAGAAAATGATTGTGATTTTTCCAAAAGTAATAGCAATTCATTACAAATCAAGTTGAAGCATCACTTATCAAACTGAGTCCTAAACCCTGTGCAGTCACAAAGACATTGGATTTTTGACTTAAGAAATACAAATTCTCCCATCAGAATCACAGTTGGACAAGCCAGCCATTGCCAGTTGTTCCTTTCCTGCTCTTTAGTAATATTGATTCTTTAGGGAGGAAGCTGTTTCTGTGCAAGCTGGAGTACAGTCATTCTTGCAATATGTGTTATATATACATCTTCTTTTTGGCTATTTTCCATACAGAGACTGATTTACTGCTCAGATCCTTGAGGCAGACCTGTCCAAGAATGTAGCTACAAGGCAGGAATTTAATTTGACAGTATATATACAGAATATTAATTTGTCCTATTCTCATCAGGTATGCAGAACAAAGACTATTCTATACTCAGTTTTTTGTTATCATAATTAGTATTTGTGCCTAATGGTTCACTTCTTCCTTTGCCCAGATAGAGGTGTTTGGGTTTTTTTTTTTGGTACACATGGACAAGAAATCAAATTTATTTTTTCCCCTGTCACCTTAAACTTTATAAATTTAACAGCTGCTGGAAGAGAACAAAAGGTTGAAGATAAAAAGATGTCTGAAAAGCAAATGTTGCTTTCTAAATAGTAGCAGAAAGTAAACTATTCCCACGTAGGCAACCATAACTGAATTCAGCAACCACTTGAATAGGAAGCAAGAAAAAAAATAAAATAAAAGGAATTTCCTTAGTTTCTGTGCCGTAACTCCTTTGCTTTATAAAGCCAGACACTAGAGAGATATTTCTACAAAATGGAGTCTGTAAGCAGAGGTATTGAAAGCTTTCAGAAACAAGCCTTGAACCAAAATTTTTAGAACACGAAAAGGAGACTCCAAATGATACTTGTAGAGGCGAGGCTCTTTGCAACTAATTGCAGGAGAGAGAAGGCAGTGGAGAAGAATGTTTGAACCTGATTGAAAACAGACTGAAATTTGGAGAGAGGGATTCAGCAGAAGGTGGCATGTAACTAAAATGATCTTACATACAAAGGGTTAATGTGAAATAGGATGAAAAGGGAATAGACATGTATAAAAACACATGCATCTTCAGTGCTGCAATCAGGCTGAACAGTATGTTCAAAAGATGTTACAACAACGAAAAACAATTTCAGCTTTTATTCCAGAATTCCTATTTCCCCTTTTCCTAATCAGAAAAGCTGTTAAGGCCAGACTAAGCACTAGTGGTCTTTAGCTGTGGTGGTTTTACTCAGGTGGACAGCTAAGCTCCACAACTGCTCTCACACCCCCCCTCCTCAAAGTGAAAGGGCTCAGGGTTTGAGAAGGACAAGGAGATTGCTCAACAACTATTTTCATGGGCAAAATAGACCCATCACAGGGAGATTAGAGAAATTTACTGCCTATTACTAATGAGGTAGAGAAGTGAAAAACAAAGAAACTAAAAATGCCTTCACCCCATCCACCCTCTTCCACCTCCTCCCCCCTAGCAGCACAAGGGAACAGGGAAGGGGGCTGTGGTCAGTCCCTGATGCTTCATCTCTGCCGCTCCCTCACAGTCCCTCTCTGCCCCTGCTCCCCCAGTCAGGTCCCTCCCACGGGATGCCGTCCTTCCCGAACTGAGCCTGCGGGGGCTGCCCACAGGCAGCAGCTCTTCAGGAACTGCTCCCACACGGCTCTATACAACGGTGTCCATCCCCCAGGAGCAAACTGCTCCAGCACAGGTCCCCCATGGGCGGCAGCTCCCCCCAGGCCTCCTGCTCCTGCGTGGGCTCCTCTCCAAGGGCTGCAGCTCCGGCCCGGGGCCTGCTCCTGCGGGGGCTCTCCATGGGCCGCAGCCTCCTCCAGGCCACATCCACCTGCTCCACCGGGGGCTCCTCCACCCATGGGGGGGCTGCAGCGTGGAGATCTGCTCCGTGTGGGACCCATGGGCTGCAGGGGGACAGCCTGCTCCACCAGGGGCCTCTCCACAGGCCGCAGGGGAACTGCTGCTGCGTGCCTGGAGCACCTCCTGCCCTCCTGCTGCACTGACCCTGTGGTCTGCAGGGCTGCTTCTCTCACATTTTCTTATTCCTCTCTCCCAGCTGCTGTTGTGCATCTTTTTTTTTTTTTTTTTTTTTTTTTTTTCCTTTTCTCCAACCTGCTCTCCCAGAGGCACAAACAACATTGCTATTGGTTTGGCTCTGGCCAGTGGTAGGTCCCTTTGGAGTCAGCTGAAACTGGCTCTTATCTAACATGGGGCAGCTTCTGGATTCTTCTCACAGAGGCCATCCCTGCAGCCCTCCACTACCAAAGTCTTGCCATGTAAACCTACTACATTAACAGACTTGCATCTGCTAATGTTAAATGAAGACTAGGTTCAAACACAGAATGTGTTCCTGAGGGGTCGGGCTAGTTTTCTGCTCTCAAGGATAATCATCAAGAGTAATCAATCACTTTTGCAAGGTAACTCTGTACTCTGAATAACATAACCCTAAGAAATACATGTTAAGGAAGTTCCCAGAAGATCATGCCAAGGCAGCAGTTATTCAAGTGCAGCTCAGAACACCATTTCAGAGCAGGAAAAATAGTGTGATTGATAGCTGCTATGAAAGAAAAGCTACAGGGTGAGTTTTACCTGAGGAGAAGTGAGAATCAACAAATATGCAGTGCTGTATTAAGGCCCTTGTTGCTATTCTTAAAAAAGCACTTATTTACCGAAAGAAATATAGTGGCAGAAGACTCACATAGTCCCCCTCTTTGCTAACATTTGTTATAGCTGTCATCATATAGGACAGCAGGAGAGCAAGAGGGGAATGTATATTTAATACCCCGAATTCTAATATTGATGGTAAAGTGATCTCAAGCTGCCTAGACATCACAGCACCTGAGCACAAGTTTGAAAACTTTATACACTTAGTCTGTCTCTTCTTCTAGCTCAGTAAGTTTTCATGGGAGGAAAAAATCTCTCACAGGAGACCCAGCAGTTCCCAACTAAGTATCAAGATAACAAGCTTAGATTATGTCAATGGAAAGAAATGATAGCAAGACTAGCCTAACCAACAAAGAGCTCTTCACCAATCTCGGAAGAAAAAAGCATTCAAGAAATGGAAATGAGGACAAATTATTTAAGAATTAAGAGCAACAAACAAACACAGGCACAGTATCAGAACAAAAAAAAAAAAAAAAAAGAAAAAGCAGCAGACGAGATTGCTCTGTAAGTGCATTTGCATAAAAATAAAAACAAAACCACCACCAAGGGAAGTGTTAGTTATGCAAGATGAATGAAAATGAATGAACTGTTTGATGGCTGGGAAGACATTCCAGTCTTCCCTAGTGATAGCAACTACAAGACACTGTATTTGTATCATTGACAAAAAAATAAAAAGAAAAAAGAAAAAAATCTGTCTAGTGAAAGAAAAGAACATAGAAGAACATATGTAAGTTTCCTGAAGTTAGACTTTTGCAGATTGTCTAGGCCCCAAAAGACTTCATTATAAGATATGTTAAAAATTAGCTGAGGCAGAATGAAAAGCAATAGTTCTCAAATATAGCTATTGCTATCACACAGACATCATCTGTTTTTAAACAGAAAGGCAAGGGAGAAGAGAAGCAGTGAGGACTTTTTTTTTTTTTAAACCAGAGGCAAGACCATTAATTCTTATCTCAAAAAAAAAAAAATAAAAGAACAAATATCCAGACTATATTAATTAATGCTTTCCACAGAAACTGACATAAGATGACCAAGAAATTTGGCCAAGAATAAGTTATGTTAAAACCCTCTTTTTCACAACATTCGTCTAATGACAAAAAGTAGATGAAGTATCTTGATGTCTGATTATCACAGGACATCCTCGTAAACAAGACAGAGAAACGTGGCTCAGATGAAAATACTACCATATGAATGCAGGTAGCTAGAGTTTTCAGAAAGAATAAAAAAAGTCTACTGTGAAAACAGAGCTGTAAGAATGTTTTGCAGAAGTGTCCTAGGATCAGTTCCACTGACATTCTTGCTCATCACCTAAGTGATAAATAGAAAATAATGAATTTGGATATCTTTCAGGTTTACTGGACGACAATATTCAAAGAAAAAATGATAATAGCAAGTAGTCTAGAAAACTGTAACATTTAATACTGAGGAAAAAAAAGGAATAATCATCTGTATAGACCCACCTCACAATGAGATTCGGAAGGTAAGTCTGAATAAGCCATGGCAATAAATATGACCTGAAATTTTTGGCATCTTAAATGCCACAGCATTCAAGCATTGCACTGGGACATTTCTATATTTTCCATAAAAATATAATAATAATTATAGAAATTAATAATTTCTAAGTAATTAATTTTCTCTAAACTGTTGACCTTAGACATTTTCCCCCACTATGACAGAAATGCAGCCACTAAGAGGGTGTAGAATTAATAAATTAATAAATAAAATCTTTCTCCCTCCAAAAACAATTATTTACTTGATTTACTTCAGATTTTTGAATTTCCTCCATTTTTCATTAAACTCCTCAATTCAGACACTTAGTAATACCTATAGCAACTTAGAAGGGAAAAATACTGCCATCACCTGGATGAAGTGAAGTTTGCAGTTCTCTTAACGTGTTCATCTTGCATGCTTTCATCAGATTTTGTACATGTATTTAGAAATATAAGCTGAGAGCTAGGGTAGAGTGCAACATGCAAGGTAAATCTTGGTGGCCTAAATTCAGCAGCAACATGAACCAGGTCCACCCACAAAAATTCTACATGTGAACACCTTCCTTTCAACTAGCCCTCCTCTTCCTCATGTACAAACCAAATGCAGTTTGTTTTCATTAAAAGCACAGCAGACTGGATGAAGTAGAGTTACAGAACTCCTGACCTACAGTTTTCATATCTTTCAGTTATCATCTTGCTTTTACTATTAAAGATCTGCAATTGAATCACCTGTTTTTCTCCAACAGCCTTCAAGCAGCAGCTTCTGAGAACATACCAAATGCTCTGAATATAACCTAGTCAGGTTATCTGTGTTCTTGGGTCATTGAACAAATTACACAACAAAAATCAAAAATAACAGTCCATTAGTGTCTATTTTGTATCTACAAAGGTGTATAAAATTACTTTGGTAACTACTCGTGTTCCTTTTTTTTTTTTTTTTTTTTTAAACACATCAACTACAGAAGGATCTCTGATACATTATCAGAAGTGATTTACGACAGGGAGCGTGTTTGGGGGGTAAAGCCAGTTATCTAGTAACTTGGGACACACCTAGTAATAACAGTTCACATTGTAGGTAAGCTGCAAACAGCATTATATAAAGGCTCATTCATTTCCCTAACAACACTGGCTGTTGTCCTAGTGCTAATTTTGTTCCAGGGCTAATTCAGAGCTACATTAGGAATCTACTGCTCTATTCATGTCAGCTACTCAGAGACAGCCTGAGAATGTAGTTCAGTTATGTTTCTTCCCTGGATTATATCTGAAACATTACACAGCTGTGAATGTTTTAAAATTAGTTTTCTAACACCAACTACACAGCATGTAATATTAATAACTTCTCCCATCGATCCCTCTGAAGTTTGAACTTTCTTTTTCATGCTATGTTTAATTATTCCTCTGGAAAAGACCACAACTATACCAAACAAAAGCAGTAATGTCAGAAGGCTTCCACAGGCAGAGAAGCATTAGGAAAGCACAAGGTTTGAATGAAAACAAACTGACAGAATGTATCAACAGAATGAAAAACACTAGTCAAGTCTACAATACAGACAAATTTTTGGCAGCCATTACTTGAATACTACAATTATGTCTTAAAGTATTTGTAAGTGCTGTTACTTCCTTTTTCTGGCCATGTGAACAGTCTATTATGCATCTGCCTGATGCTATTTCTTATCTAAGAAAATGATGTAATTTCATGCCTTTGTCTTCTTTATACTGGAAGAATATTCTGCTCAGCTTTCTGACGCTTCTTAAGAACTGTATGTGGATAGGAAAAAAAAAAGACCCAGAAGATAAATGTGATAAGATTATTGTAAAAGTACTCTCTAAAGACAAAAGTGGTTTTCTCCATAATTTTTAATTTCATAGTATTTGACTTTCTTCTACTCTGCAATTATAGTTGAGGTTTACAGCTGTTAATGCTTTTGGATAAGCTGAAGTAAAGAAATTCTGGAATTTTTTGTTTATTGTAACTCAGGTTCTCTTTGCAGATTATATGTTATGGATGCTATGGCATGGTCTGTCCTTAGAGGAGTAATTTAGGCACCGGAGTAAGAAAAAAAAAGACATTTTGTATTTTCAACTCAACATTTAATTTCTAAAAAAAAAACACAAACAAAACAACATGCAAGTTTGTAATATACACCATTTGATTCTTACCAAAAGAGATGTGTATAAATATATGTTTTCTTTCTAATAGAGATCTCCATCTGTAGTCATAATCCTGAATGCCAATCAATCCAATTGTTTTTTAGGCAAACTGATTCCACTGAAGAATGTAGATCTGTATTGTTTCAAGTGCTGGACAGCAAACGTGACGGCAGAACTTTCTCCAGCTACCTGCCGTTCCGGTGAATCAAGTTTAAGAATCTTATTACTTATACAAAAGCAACAGAACTCCAGTCTTTACAGGCTTCTTCAGATGATTTCCACATGACAAAAATGTGGAAACAGCAATTTACATGCGTAATGTCAGCGAACTCACTAAACTAAGAGAAAATGCCATATTTCTTCTCCAATTCTTCAACCTGAGTATCTTTCAACCCCATGTGTTTCACATGACTGAACAATACCTGTGTAACTGTAAAAAAAAAAAAAAACCACAAACCATTATTTTTGCAATTAACAGTCAGAATGTAAATTAGTTCAACTCTTTCTTCTGTAAGGGTTTTCAGCATTATACAGCTGAAATATGAGTAAGTTTTTAGAATTACTCAGAGGATCAAGAAAGGCAGCAAAGAGAAGCCCTCTGTTTTGATGCTCGTGAATTGCCTAACAACATTTCCTTAAATGGATATACAATACTGACAACGTAAACAGACAGATTTTATTTTGTTTACTATCTTGGCACTACACCATTAAATGCAGAAGATAAAAGTTAATGCCAGATGGCAGATAAAGCTTACATCAGGTTATGGTGTGAAGGCAATTCCTGAGTGGAACTGACTTGCACTTCAGTAAGTCAAACAAGTAATTTTATTTTAAGGAGATTCACATAACAAAATTTTCAAATTATAATGGTTATTAGTGAAACTCAATTGTAGAGAGTAAATCTAACATTACTTGTTCCTAAAGAAAAGTTTGGCTTGTGAGTGTCTCACTGTTACTCAGTCTGTCTGGCAATAAGTAAAACAAGAAGTGTTTGACATGAAAACCACAGTTTTATAAACCTGGAATTCAAGCCAGTGTCAGCCTGGTTTGCAACCTAATCTAAGTGACGCCTCAAGGACAGGACAGAGGTTTAGAAACACTTGCTTTGTTTCTAAAAAAACAAAATAAAAATAAAATAAAAAAATAAAAAAATGCTTGCTAAAAAAAATATGATTTTTTTTGACAGCACTAAAATCATAATTGCTGAAGTGGTCATACCTGTGAAAACTGTAATTGGTACACCTTGACCTGAGATATAAGATTTCATACAAATTCATAAATTTGTAGCATTGCTAGTTACAAACTGAAGTGGTAATGAGAAGTTATTTTATCAGAGTAAAGTGCGGTGCTATTACTGACAAAACCAGAAGGATTTAGCTATATTTTTTCAAGTCTTAATAAATGATCAAAAGATTTAAGAAAAATGATATATTTTCATATTGGCTTCTAAAGTAATCAAAAAGCATTGAATTAGGCAAGTAACTAATCTTAAATTATTATTTCATGGAATAAACAATAGTAGCACTCTTTTGCACGTTTCTTGCAAAATACAGTATCAACAAACCGACTTTTAGAAGATGGTACTGAACTACTTACTTTTTTTCTCTGAGCCTGACATAAACATTACAGCCATATCAAATCTTTTTAATTCAGATAGCCTCTGGAGGACTTCAAGGATGAGTGATGGCTCCTCTTTCCTGTAGAAGATTATTAGAAACATAAAAATAACTACTGTTGATTAGAAAGATTCAGTAGCTGCAAGCAATATTAAAGACTTCAGGAAATGAAAGGACCAATGGAATTCCTTTCCCGTTCTCATCTTTCCTGTGCATTCTTCCACTGACTTAGCAGAGAGCCAAAACCAGAAATATTTATCCAAGCATCCTTTTAATACAGACCAAGAGCAGAGAAGTACAAAAAAAAAAAAACGGACTGATGCAAAATGATTGCTGTTAATGTACAGAATAGCTATTAAATGATTTAATGCTTTCACCTTGTCGTAACAAGCACCTCATTACAGCTACTGACATTTTTATATGTATAGGCAATTCCTAGATTTTGTTCATTTTATATTCTTCTGGACAATAGGCAGTAGTAAGCAAGCACCATCTTTGCTACAAATACTAAAAACTAAGAGTGTTTTTCTTCTGTAACTTGTTCTGTCACCCTACAGAACAAATGCCTTTTACCTTACTGCAAACAACTTAAGCTTACTAGCCTTTCAAAGTCATACCACAAATATAGGACCATGTCTCGTCACACAAATGATGGGTATTTACAGAAACTGAGAAAAAGCCTGATATTCATTTACATTTACTTTTCTCCATAAAACAAGGACTGATCAGCATTTTGAATGCATGCTCACAGCATAATTCATGTAAGTAACAAACTGCCTCCAACAGGTAAATGATATTTAAGAACCAAATGGTAGCAGAGACAAATTTCAGAGCAAATTGTCATTCCTTTCACATTAGAACTTCTAGCTCCTATATATTTACTACAAGCTACTGTAAAATTCTAGCAGGTAATTAAGAATTCAGAGTGTATCACAATAGGCATGGCATAGAAAAATTAAACCACATGTATTTCTTATCTTCAGGAATAGACAAAATTAATATCGTGCAACCATATGTGATAATGGGACATACATAGTAACATGAACAAAAATTATTTCGTTCTATCTAAATGTTACTAACAGGTTAGTCTAGGTAGAACCTATTTATTTCCTTACTTTTCTGACTTTTCAAGATATGTCTAATTTCTTAGTAAGGAAGAATTAAATCATTCCAAGTATTGTACCCAGATTCATGTAATGCTATATTCAAAATAATTTTGTAAGCCCAAAAGTGAGGGGCAGGATGGGAATAGCAACAAGCAATATACAACAAAAGAGAAGCTTAACTTACGTAATGTAGAAGTCGTGTAGAATTTTCAGTATCTGGTTAAACAAGTCTGGATCTAAGGACTTCTGGAACAGTTTTGGATAAAACGAAGGCTCTATTTGCTTTGGGAAAATTAAGAAAGGTATGTTATTTAGGCAAAAAGAAAAACACATTTGAGTCATAAGAATTATAAATGAATATTTAGGATATCTTGGGCAATGCTGGATGTGCATGAAAACTAACAAATTACTGTTTGTGTGTTTTGTCTGGCTTTAATTTTTTCTTGAGAAGATTTTTGCTACATTCTTTAAAAAAAAGCATTCTAAGCAATTTCTGTATATATATATATATATTTTATATATATATATATTATATATATATATATATATACACACACACACATATCAGCAGAAGCTGATAGATGTAGATTGATTTGTTTCTTGATGTGTTTCAAGTATTTTTTCAATATAAAGGGAGAAGAATTTTGCTATGTCTGGTTACCCTAGAAGCATTCATCTGAAGAAAACAGAATTTCACTTTGCTGACATATTCATATGTTTACAGACTTAGGGCCTACGCTTAAAAGATGACAGATTATACAGAGACTGTACTCTACACGAGGTAAGTGAAAAGTCAGACCCAAGAGGAGAACTATTCGGATGCAGCTCACACTACTTATAATTATGTGCAGGCAATTAAAGAAAGGGACTATTTCACACCGCTAAGACAATCTAACATAGCTACCCTTTTCGCCTAAGTTGATGCTATCAAAGTACTGTCAGACAATACGTTTCATACCTTGAGATACAAATACAGTTTTTCTGGGCAGTCTTTCAGCTTCCTGAAATCAGATTCAAGCTGGAAAGAATTTGCAGGAATGGCAGGGACTGCAGAAGCAGATCTATATGATGCTTTGATTTCTTTTTCTGCCTGCTTGTTTGTAGTAAAAGATGGATGCAACACTGGTGAAATTCCTTTCACACTAGCAGGAAGCCTGAAGAGAGATTTCAAAGTATGTAATCTAGAAAACATTTAAGGAAGTTTTGCACTGAGACCTAACAGGAGACCTTTCAAATCCTAAAAAATCTAAAACACTTGAACACCTCCAGGGATGGGGCATCCACAGCTTCTCTGGGCAACCTGTTCCTTTGCCTCACCACTCTCTGAATGACAAATTTCCTCCAAACCTCTAATCTAAATCTCCCCTTTTACTTTAAAACCATTCCCACTTTTCCTGTCATTATCTGACTGACCTGAAGGTTCATCTGAGGTTAAACCACAGTACCATGGCAAGTGAGCAACCTGTTTCAATTTCAATACTGGTTACAGTGGCACTATTTTTTGTCCTATAATTTGTCAGTTAAGTCCATTTATTTTTTCAGAAATTATAAAATGATTGAGGAATTTACTTTTTTCTTCAACACCTGGTAAATCCATTTGACTGAGCTGAAAAAGCCAAGGGGAAACAGTCCTCACAAAGTCTTCAATCAGGATTCCATAAAAGGTACTAAGGAAAGATACAGTGCACGAGGAAGTGAATATGGAATATGGGAAAATATTTCCAGTTTCTTCCTCTTCGAAATGTAAGAGCAACTACTAACTTTCCATACGACACTAACAGACTATATGTGTTTCTACCACTAAAGAAACAGACATGTAAGAACTGCATGTTTCTTTGCATATTTTTTTTAATTCAAATTCTCATTATTATGTTATATATCTCATCACGTGTAGAAGTTTGAGAATTAAGATTATATTTCAACTACATCTACCTTCCTAAAAGAGGGTCAGAATTTTTATACTTACTGTAACGGTGATGTATCAGCAATTTCTTCTATTTTTAATTGTTTTGCTTTTGGAATGTCCATTGTAGTTAAGTGATCATCCTGATCCAGATTCTCTGTTGCTTCAGTACTTGTCAAATTTGTACAGTTATTAACGAAAGAAGTAGTGCTGGGGAAGTCACTATTTGGCATGTCGTCATCAACTACTTCAATGGGTATTGTTCGCAAAGGCTTCTAAACAGAACACACACCTGATGTCATGCATGTAAGCCTTTTTGTATAAATATACACTGTATTGGCACCAGAGAAACTCCTGTTTATAATTAAACAACTTCATCATACCCAGTTTCATGCATGTTGAAACACACAGGAGACACTTAGTGAAGATAAATGGCAAAAAAAGGAAGCTTCATGACTTTCTACAGGAAGTCTTATATTATCATTTGCTCAATTTGTTATAAACCAGCATACCCCTACAGTATCTCAGAATCTGTATTCTGTTTTTCCAGTAAAAAAGAAAAAAAAGTTTTGGGGGTTTCCCCCCCCAAAAAAAAAAAGGTTTTGACCAATGACCTGATCAAGCTTTGTAGTTTAGCTAAACAAAGAAGTACCCATAAACATATGACTTATCTCTCAACTTCATATTTTGAGATAAATATTTGTAACTCAGGCCTCCTGGCTGACCAAGTTACATACAACAAAAGGTAATAATCCTTCCACTGGAGAACATGCTGAGTAATTAAAATGCTTCAGCTTGTTCGTTTCATCTCTGCATGATCACCATTATTTCTGATCACCTACCACCACATTCCTAGGTCTTATGAAGCACCAGTTAGTGGAACTTTGGAATTCTTTGAATAGAATCTAAATTGCTCTACGAATATTGATGCAAATATACATGGTTAAACTAAACATATTCAACAATTTATACTTCTAGAGATGGCAGATTTCTCTGCCCAGCTCTAACATAAACCCTCTGCAAGTCTTCACAACAATTTGCAAACTGCTTTAAATTATGCCCAAAAAGCCCTGTATGGTTGGTACGAACAGACAATATACAGTTTACTTTGACAATATGACACCTCATCATTGTGCTAAGAGTGCCTACTCGATATGAGACACAGTTACAGTTCTTCTTTGGGCAGTACAAAGAACACAGATACTTAATCTGTACTTGTTACAGATAACACAGAAAAAATTTACAGAGTTACACAGAAAAAATGCCGCCTAGTATCTCAACTTAGCAGCCAAACTGAAAACTGACTATAATCAGGCGTCGTATTTCAGCTATTTCACAATAAATTAATTAAGGTTTCTAAAGATACTATATTAAATAGATATACTTTTACCATCTGGTTGTAGAGCATATAATACTTTAAAAGAAAGGTATCAAAATAATCACATATTTCCTACGAAAACTAGCCACACATTTTGAACATGCTTTGTATTTACACAAGAATGCATACTCCGTATCATCATATTTTGTCATATGTAACCCATCAGTGGTTATAGTCAGAATGATAATTCAGACTTTAAAAATGTTGCTTCTTGAAAAAAAATAATTCAGCTATTTCACAGCATACATGGATGAAACTGCAGGCTCAAAGCTATCGCAGTAGCCCTGAGTGATACCAACATATGAGATCATAGAAACACAAGGTTGGAAAGGACCCACGGGTATGCAACATGTCTTGTTACTACAGCAGTTGCTATAGGAACTGGAAACAGCTGATGAAAGAGAGGGGACATTTACCCAGAGCTTTCTCAAGTCTGCAGTCAAACATGAGAGGCTGAACCCATTTACCCATTAGCCACCCATCTACTCTCAACTATAATGTTAGGACTCGGGAGAGGGTTGTGGAGTTGCCTCCCTATTTCATACTGTTGATATATATACACACTATGTTTCCTGTATAGCACTGTTTACACTATGGATACTGTTGAACACACACAGAAATGCAGAAGTTACATTCTTGAAAAAATATCACAAAAGTAAATCTCTGAACTTTTGAGATTTCCACATGCAGTATATATCTATCAGAAGATGCAAGGAGCTGACTGTAACTTAAACTCTACTTTTTCCCATCATTATACATAGCAATTCACAAAGTTTTTTTTTTTTAAAAAAAAAAAAAAAACAACAACAACTCACTGTTGATTTCAGGAGTGATGGATCATCAATGAGTTTCACTATATTCTTTATTTCTGCTTCTTTTATCAATACTGCAGGATATTCTTTATATTCTTGAGCTAACTGTTCTTTCTCAGCTAATTCCTGGAAAAAAAAATTAAAAATGTAATTTTCCCAGAAAGACTGCAAGTTTCAGAAATAATTATTTGTTAAAATTTACGTAATAAAGAATGAAAAAACTATTACTGTAGGTTTACATTAAAAAAAAAATCATTGGTGCACATACATTTCTTATTTTAGTGAGTTCATTTATTGCTTGTTTATTTCCAGGTTCCAGCTTCAGAACAGCTTCAAAATCTGAAGTGAAAGACAACATATGAAAAATGTACGCATTTCAAGTTAAAAATTGAAATTTGTGAATTTAATTTTTCTAATGGCAAATTTTTATACCTCCCATTTGTTTTCATAGCTATAAAATACTTAAAGACAAGTAACTCATCCTAATATCTATCTTAATCTAGTTTTACATTAATTTTTCAAACTATTACTATTAAGTAGCAATTGTAATTTAACACAAGCCCGTCCTCCTATCATATGAATACCAATATAAAAGTTATACATATTCATTGAAAAACAACTAAGCCCATTCATCCTAACTTTTGCACTGAAACCTCAGCTAGTCAGCACGTTATTTAATTGTTATTTTAAGATTAAAAACAAAAATCAGGACCTCCTTTTACTTATCTACTTCTATTATTTCTACTTATGTCCTTCTACCTATCACACATCCTAATTCAGTCATACCTTGCATAGCTTCTTTTAACTTTCCAAGAGCAACTCTTGCAGCCCCTCTTCTGGCAAAAGCTTTAGAATAGGAGGCATCTAACAGCAAAGCTTGCGTACAATCATTTTCTGCCTCTTCATATCTCAGCAAAAGAATGATACAAAATTAATGATTAGTTTCAAAATAAGCAATTTCAACTTAAAAGACAGAGCTACACAGAAGTTAAAATACAAAGGCCTTAATTACCTATATACTACTGATCCAAAACATAGAACAAAAAATAAAAGAGCATATTTTTAACAATATCAGAAATTATAAGTCAGCATATTCTTGTATTAAGGTCATTTTCTTTCATTCTAAGATCAAGTCATTCCAGTTATATTTGATCATGACTCCAATGTGTGAATATTAAAGTATTTTTGTTCATTCCTTTTCTCTCAATCTATCATTAAATTTACAGAAACGGTACATTTTTTTCAGCTCTCAAAAACCTACAGAGCTGGTGAGAATACCAATGAGCTTTTGTTGCATTTTATGTTTGAGTCCTCTTTGAAGTGTAAACAATACAACGATTTATCTTGCACTATCAGTTTTCTTCTTGGCCATTCAAGTAGAGTATCACTTCCTCTGATTCTCTGACATTACGTGCATTATGGTATCCTCTACGGCTTCAACGGAAATAGTACCCATGCAGTCTACTTTATAATTGCATACTTTGAGATCAGTGCATTGTCTGTACATGGTCAGCCACAACACATTAGAAGAGATGACTGATAAAACATTCAGCTCTCTGCTTCTCATGCTATCATCAATTTAAAAGGTTTAAACTCCTATACCAACAGGGAGTCAAAGCAAAAAAAAAAAAAAAAAAAAAGCAAAATTCAAAGACTTCAAAAACGGTCATTTGGAATTTTGCTCATTTGGTAGAAAGTATGCATTTCCTACTGTTACTGGATTACGTGAGAAAAGTTTAGAAGTTTAATTAGAGAAATTATACGTACACGCTATTAGAGTTAGATAAGTATTTTTAAAGATTACTTTATTCTCAGAAAAAGCTCCTACCCATTCCTTTTCAAGTTAGCAATTGCAATCCACTTTTTCATACAGGGCAACACTCAGTAGCTGACTGTTTTTATAGCCAAAAAAGACCAAGGTGCCGGTCCTTGGATAAAGGTAAATATGTAGAATTTTACACGTGTGAAAGAATTAGAAGTCAAACTTAAAAAAAAAATCAGTTAGGTTTCATTATAATTTCAAACTGATGTTATTTTATTTTCTCAGAACTTTTTTCCTATGAAATACATTATGAGATCCCACATATTCGGTTGTTTTTAAATCGCTTGTTGTTTTCAGTATGATTTATTCCATACCGAATTCTAGAAAGAATTGCAACAAGTGACTCATGAAACTTGGGTGAAAACCCACTGGATCAGGCTTCCTTCTAGTTCAGAACTACATACAGAACTTCTTATATTAGAAATAAAGAAACAATACAGTACATGCAATCCTACTTACTTTTGAATCTTCAGATAGGCCATAGCTCTGTTAGCTGGCAGAAGTGCATTGGTGCCATCTGCTGCTATACCACGTGTATAACATTCTATTGCAGCCTCATACTTCCCTTCTTTGAAATAACCATTACCCTGTTATAGTTAAGTTCAGAGAAAAGGTAACGTTGAGAAAGATCTAGTGCAATTAGCTATTTTTTTCTTTTTAGTAGACAAGGACACAATATCAAGAAGATGAATCGCAAAAAACACAAATTTCAAGACAGGTATTTATGACATTTTTTCATATCTAAACTCTTTGGAGGCAGACCACAGAAATTTCTTATTTTTTTCCAATACTTCGTGGATTAAAAATAATGCTATCTCTACAGTTTAAGGTGATTAGTTGGAAAAGAAAGAAATGGTATATTAAGTAGGCAAAAGGAGAGGTGCCACAGTAAAGAAATTTTAGTCTAGTACAGTATGTTGTTGACAGCACAGTTGAATGACTGTAGGTCTGTTCCTGGCAACACTGATCCTATTAAGTACAAATTGCAGCCTCTGCTTTTTTTTTTTTTTTTTGCCAGTGAGGAAAGTAGTAGCAGAGAAGATGATGCACGCATAATATTTCTTTACTCTTGATGTGCACTATAAGCCAGGCTGCACCCAAAGTTAGTGATTCTGTAGCCAAAGCTAATAGCATTTTGTTACTGTGGCCCCTTTTTGTTCTGTTTACCTACCTAATGTATCCTTTCATTATTTCCCTACTCTTAATCCTACTAACCTCTTAAAACCAGTAAAAGAAAAATGAAAACTTATAAAAAGTCAGAAGTTAAGTAGATAAGAGAATAGTAAGAAAATTTTAGTTTAGTAGGTAAAGTTATTTTTAATTGCAGTGGTGGGGAGGGAGAGAAATCAACAAGCCAACTATGAGTCAAGATAATATACCCAGAAATAACATTATCAGAAATAACGTTGTCATTGTTGCCTGTACTCCTTTAAGTTCTTACAACTACATTTCACCATGTCATCAGTGGTTTGAAAACAAAAGATAGTCTACAACCCTAGTTGGGAAAGAGTGAAGATGCACATCATACTGGACAAATGGGCTATTTGTAAAATATAGTTCTGGTTTTATCTTACTATATATCTGAAATTTATCATGTACAAATGAAGCTCTAAAAGCGAGCTTGCAATTATTCCCCCAGAAGATTCCAAAAAGAACTGAACCTGACTCCCCTTCCTCCCACCACCAACAGAGCCTGAAACAGCAATTAAGCTGTGCATCAAGCACACTGTATATATGATGTTCAGGACAGAATCAAATTTAATTTGAGCTAACAGCACAAGACTATGCTCTAGTTTGCTAGTTCTCTTCTTCCATTAGAAGTTGCAACTTACGAGATCTTTTTCTATAACAGCCTTCTGCTTGAGCTGCTCGTCTTCAATGCGCCTCTTCTCTTTGTCTGTTAATTCTGGTTTTACTGCATCTTCACACTCCTTCTGTCCTGAGCTTTCTTTTGATGATAGAGCCTGCAAAGATGTTGTTTCTCAGTAGGTATTTCCCTCACACATTTTCAGAACAGGAGTTACAATAAATTCTAAACTTTTAAGAAGTAAAGATCTGCCAAGCATTTTAACAGAAATGTTCTTACTTTAAGATGAAAACAAATTGAAGACATCATTCTAAGCTCAAAAACATATTTCTGTGAGGAACTGCGAGTCAGAATATTACTTGGGAAATAGAAGATATGTAATTTTTGCAGCACAGTGTAAAATGATCCATGAAAACTGTCTATATAATCCTGATTCACAGATTCTTCAGTTACTTTCAATTTCTTCAATTATCAAAGACTTTGGGTCTTCATTTGAAATAAAGCTTTATCAAAGAACTTTAAAAACTACCATTGAAGAGGTAATGCTAGATACTCTTATATTTTAGTAAGATCATAATAATAAGCATTCTTTCCCTGTCACGAAAGAGGTAGACTTGCAGCAGAGTTTCTGTTCTGCTAGGCTTAAACTGACTTTCTGGTCTGGCATAGCACAGCAAGCAGTGGAACCACAAGCAGCCTAGCAGTTTAGCTTTACTCTGCTACCAAGAGAATATATCATTTTTCTGATTTTCTGATATACCTGTACTGCTACCTTGTACCAAAACACTAAACATGACTTTAAAAAAAAATCATTAACACAAGAAATTGAAAAAACACCTGATGGAAGAAGATAAAGCCAGAGAAGCTGGTGTACACATCCAGTCATAATCTGCCAACCCACCATTACACTGGTGTATGCATACTCTCCAGAACTAGAAGACATTAAATTACAGATTTTGACTTCAGAGAACTTGAAGTGCCAGCAAAAGCCTATGAGATTGCGTTGAATTCAATTCTTGTTATAAATTGATACAAACTAAACAGGATGTATTAATTTATATTGGGGCCTATCAACCTTATTACCTGATTAATTTTCTTCAGTTCATTTTTTGCTTCAAAGTTGTTTGCATCCAGCTCTAGAACTTTTTCATAATCTATGAGAAGATCAGAAAACAACGTTTCAAGTATGAATTATAGGCCTGTAACTGCATCATAAAATAAGAGCACTGTTCTGGAGATAACCTTTTTCTGTAGTTTCCTAAAAATCACGATATTACAAACAACACTAAGATATTTAATACTGGATAATTCTTTAACTACGGACACCTATGGTAATCATTTAGACTTGCTGCTTGAATTTCACCCTCACAGAAGAATATGCAATATGGTATTTCATTATTTTTGTTTACAGATTTTGAAAATTAAATTCCTACGTCAAATACACGAATCACACAAGCTTTAGGCAAGCCCACAGGTAAACAATGTGCATGTTTCTTAAGAAATTATTAAATATGACCCACCTTCTTTAGCACCTTGAAGATTTTTTAAAGCAAAGCGAGCAGCCCCTCTTCTGGCATAAGCCTTTATGTAATTTTTATCTAAAGCAAGTGCTAAATTACAATCAGATTCTGCAACAGAAAACCTATTAAAAAAAAAAAGTGAATTAGTGAACACATCTAGGAAACAAAAAATAAAACCTCAGCATTACTCAGCAAGTTACTCCTTCCTAAAGTGATAAATTTTCAGGCTTCACAAGGGGTATAGAACAAGTGTTTAAACACCTCTTGATTCAGAATACATGGGAAAAGCAAAGGAAAACAGATGTCAGCAATCTCTACTGCAACAAAAAGAATAACCAACTCCCCTATACCCTTAACTTCCCCCAAAAGAAATTAAAACCTTAAAAATAGAGATCATAGAACCATAAAGGCAAGTTGGATGCTAAACTTCTGTTTTTCCTTTTTTTGAAGTCTTGTGCTATAACATAGAAGGTGGCAAACTTAAAGCACGAAAAGACAGAAGGAAAACAAGATGACAGAAACTACCAGATTCCCAGATTCCTATTACACTTCGAAACTGCAAAGCAAGTTTGAAACCAGCCTTACATAGGCCTACATATTACAGCATGATAAGTAGTATAATCAAAAGTTAAAACCACACACACATTAAAAAAACTGAAGGTAAAATGTCATAGAAAAAAGTATTACGGATTTAACAATACAGTTCTTACTTTTTCATTCTATAAAAAGCAGATGCTCTGTTTGTGGGCAATACTGGATTGTACGGATCATAATGCATCCCTTTAGTGTAGCATTTTATAGCTTCATCAAAGTTTCCTTGTTTAAAGTAGTTGTTACCCTGTAAATAGGAAGAAAATAGTAATTTTAACAAATTACTGTGTAAATACATTTTGTTCTTTTTTTAAGCAAAAATCAGTAATCAAAGCTTGTATTTTAGAATGCTCACGTTTTTTTAACATCTTTCACAAATTACTGCTTTACTGTGAAACACTTCTTGTAACTAAAATATTAAATATTCTATCTTAAATATTTACCATCGTTTATACAGTAAATTGTTCTTGTTATGCTAACTTTCAGTATCTGTAGGTCTTTTCTACAAACATAGAAGCAGCACATACAAAGCTGTTTGAACTGCCATATAAGTTTACTGAAGTTTTTTTTTGTTGTTTTTTTTTTTTTTTTTTTTAAAGAGATTAGATTTGGCATCCTCCCTTTCCTAGGTAAGTATTCTAATTTACATCTCTTTTGGGACATGGCTTTTATCTGCTGCCAGAATGATAACAGTCACAGATATCTCAATTTCTCCTCTGTGTAGAATGCAGATTATACATCTGGGAATTTCACAGCAGTAGGGAACATAGGCAGATGTCATGCATGCAGACAATTTAAAAACAAAACAAAGCCACTAAGAAATTCTACTGAAGAGTATGGACTGACAGATGGTATCAGATGGTTGTTTTTAAATACACTTTCTCAGAACCTCATAAATTTCTACATAACTATCTTAGACTATCTACCTCACAAGTTGATGTAGTTCAGGTGTTCTTTATCTGATGCTCTTTATTCATTCCACCTAGTATTATTAAAATTCATATTCCTCCTAATTACTATTTGGGGAAAGTCCTGAAAAGACTTTCACAGTGGTATCAGGTCACAGAAATTAAGTATTCAGCATGCAACTCGATTAACAGAAACTTCTAATATTATATTGAGCTTCTAGCCAGCCCAAGACTGGGAGGAAGGAACGCTCATACAAATGAAACTCTTCATAACACTAAAAACCAAAGAAGTATTAACACAGAACAAACAGGTAAAGCTTTCACTAGTCACACAACAGCAAAGTATGTTTTTTGTTATTGTCTATGCCAACAAAGAGTGCTACTTGGTCAGTTGATACTGTTGGTACTGCTGAAAAGTGCTCCTGTTTGATTTTGGGGTATTCCTGTCTTAGATAAAGAGATATGTACAAGAAAGCACCTAAAAGGCAGAAGGCAATAAATTACTACTTTCACTCTGAAGAGGAAATTATTAGGGCTAAAGTTATTATCCTGGCTTGACTACATGTCTCTGGTGCTTGAATCTGTCATGTAGGACAAAACCATGATGTGAGAACCTTAGAGAATTTGTTCATTTTTCTTGCAGAGAAACATTGCTGAGTCCAAGATCTACTAGGTATCTATAGCAAGATCCAACAGGCCCCTGATGATGAACATGGCATGCCTAATAAGGATCCTGTACACCGAGAAAAGCTAAAGACCAGCATTTATTCGGTTTTCCTTCCACAAATGCAAAAGCATTTTTTGCCACAAGCTGGAAACTGTTTGGCACACATCTTAAATGTTGTTCAGATGACTAGCATTTATTATTTCTTCCTCCCAGATTCGATCATGATGACAGGAGTTGTTTTGTATACTTGCTTGCCCAAAGGCAAAGTTTGATCAACATCTTGTTGAAAGCAACCAAAGATTTTGTACTTTTTATCCGAAGAAATCCTTGCTATGCCCATTAAGAAGGTGAAGCATAAGATAGGTCTCATTGTATTTTGTTTGCAAAACAGGGTAAAAATCTTAACTGGTACCAACTTGCCATTACCAAGCCAGTGGAGACACATGAGTTTCTCCATCATTCAGAGACACAGAGAAATTCTTGGGGATTTCACTTGGGGCACTTATACCTTGGGCTCCAGTAAGCATGTTTGGTCTATACAGCAATTCTACAGAGCAGTCCAACTTTTTAATGAAAAAAAAAAAATCCACAAATACATTGATCATTATAAACGTACATTAAGTAAAGTGACAGCCTTTGCTGCAATCAGTGATGAGGAGAAACAGAAATGTAGTCAGAATTCTGTATGTTGGAATAACAGGCAGGAACACAGACATTAAAAAAAAAAATCTGAAGAGCAGGCACATTCCAGCAGAACTCTCATCTCAGCAGACAATCTTTTAAAAACAAATTACAAATGCACCTACGTCCAAGTCCCTAGTTTGTAGATAATAAACATTTATAATGCTATTACCTTTTCCTTCTCTGCAAGAGCCTTTTCTGCATCTATACGAATTCCGTCTTCTTCAGAGTCTGATTCTGGAGACACAGAATCATGAGTACTGTCATCTTTATCAAGTTCTTCCAGTATTTTATCCTGAAAAGGGACAAAATAATTTATTATAACTTATCAATACAAAATAAATCAAGTAAGACTAAGAAAATGAGTCGTCTGATTAAAAATCTCTACTCCTTAAGTCCTCTTCATTCTGCATTCTACATTTCACAAGACTTATCTTCTAATACTGACAGCCATGTTTAGTCTTATATTCTACAAGAACTATAACCTTTTAACAGGCTTATTGATAAAAGATTGCATTTGATTTTAAGTGAAGAGAAATCTGCTGGATGAAAACAGAATCAATAGGAAGCTGCAGTATTTCTCATTATTCCGCATGTTAAAGTTAATCCCTTTTGGGGAAAAAGCTACTTTCTACATTCATACAGTATTCAGCACAGTAAGTAAATCTGATTTCAAAACAGAAGTGCCTAGGGAGAAAACTAAATTAACAAGAAAATATCCTGACTCACCACATCAAGTTTTCCCCATGCTTCATAATCATAAGACTTGATTTTGTTTTTCTTGTTTTCCTCAGTAGTTGTCTTTGATGGGACTTTACTTTTGCTTTTCTTCTTTTTCTTAAAAGCCTTGTTTCGAATTGGTGGTAAATTCTAGATTGAAATAAGTAATTTATTATCAAACAGAATAACTATTATTTACTTGTACTGCATAGTCTACAGTATAGATATTATAGAAATCTATTTCTAATAATATTTCTATTTCTATTTAGAAATAGAAATATATAGAGATATTTCTACTTCTATAATATCTGTATCTGCTGGCTAGTTTGACTTTAGAAATCCATTAAGCAAGCTGTTCTCAGGAATTTCTGCAAAACCACTAGAGACAAGCATAAATCTTTCAGTATACGGTAATAACAAGTATTTTATGCAAGCAATGGCTGCAAGTTAGAGCACAGGAAGTTCTGCACTGACATGCAAAAGAACTTCATGGTGAGGGTAACAGAGCATTGGAACAGGCTGCCTAGGGAGGTTGTGGAGTCTCCCTCTCTGGAGACATTCAAGGTCTGTCTGGACGCCTACCTGGGCAGCCTGCTCTGAGGAACCTGCTTTGGCGGGGGGGGTTGGACCCAATGATCTTTCGAGGTCCCTTCCAACCCCTACAGTTCTGTGATTTGTGATACAAGGTTAAGTTTTACAACAACTTTCTGCAGAGTATCACTGAAAAACTAGCATTAATATATTAAAAGACCACAATAAATAAATAACAGTGATGCTACAGATAGAAATATTCTCCTAGGTCTACCTGGAATCGATTAAACACTTATTGTCACAAAGCATTCATGAACTCCAGAAGCTACAACCCCACAGCTCTGTTGGTGGAACAGTTTACAGAGGAATCCTCAATCTACTTCAGACGAGGAACAAGTCAGCTGGGTTAGCTCGTACCATCTACTCAAATATTACATGCCAACATGTGTAATTTTGCTGAAGTTAACTGGATTCTCTGAAATAAAAAACCTGCAAAAGGATTATCTTTCAGTAGCTTGACTCTTCATTAGACATGGGAGGGAAGAAAAGGAACGGAACAAGAAGTTACTAAAAACACTGTCATGTAATGAATAGCTGAGTTAATAAAAATCGTAAGTCCATCAATTTTTACCTCTTCTGGAACACCACTCTGTTTCCTTAATTCAGAATCTACTTCCTTAATATCTTTTTCCCAACTCTCCAGTTCTCTCATAAAATCCTGCAGCTCTTCAGCATTTTGCTTTATCTGCAGCTGTAGCTCCAGAGCTTTATTTGGTGCAGTCATCGTAACCTGCCAAATTTCAAGGAGAAAACTTCCTAAAGAGAATTTCAAAGTAAGTATTGAAGGAAGCTAGCTCCTTCAAAATGAAGAAATCTGACTTGCATACAAGACAGGCTTCCCAAATAATCCAGTAAAAACATTAGATAGGAAGAAACCATAAAGAAACACAACTTAAATGTCTTTGGGAGGGAACAAAGAGAAGACATTATTTGTTCTGATATAATTTAGATTATATAAATATATATAAGTCATGCTCCAATTTAGTGTAAGTTATAAGACTTAACAAGTCAATGAAAGTCCTGAAGGTGATAATGGATAATAATAAACTATGATAGTTCAAAGCAATTTCTGTAGTATTTCCCAGAAGACAGAATAAAGAATACTCCATGTTAAGTCTCAACTACAGATTAAGACGTACAAGGCTTCTGACAAACCAACCCCAAAAGCATTTTCTGCCCTTAGAAACTGCATATGTTTAGATATGCACGCATTTTTAGGACAGGAAAGAGTAAATGCATGAGGTGGTAATACATAATATAGATGAAGGGCAACTCCGTATATTATTTGAATGGGCTCTTTCTACACACCCATGGCCCTTCAAGTCCTGAAAATACTGCTTAATAGTTTTTAATGCTTATATGTCTTCATGAGTTTTGTTGTCTGAATTTTCTTTTTCTTTTTTTTAAGTGAAAGACATTTTATTATCATGGGTATGACAAATCATGAGTAATAAGCAGCCTTAAAAATATCCTTGGTTGCAATTAAAAAAATGAAGCAACAATCCATAGCAAAAAAAAAAAAAGTGAAAAAGGATGAAGCAAACATACATTGAGAACAACTATGATTAATTAGCTCAAGATGAAACTAAATACAAACTTTATCAAAAACACTATGAATAGTTGATAGTAACTTCTTGACCGAAAGAGCTTCAGGACCCTTTGCAATCCTCATGTGTAAGTAGAAGCTATTTATGGAGATACTGCATGCGAAGTTGTTATGGCAGAAAAAGGACTAAAGTTCTGTTCATTTATTTTTATATATCCATATATACGCACACACAGATGGAGCATGTGTGCAAGATAATAACATAATAGCATGGAAATATAAAAATACATGGGCCCAAGGTAATGACTTCTGCAATACAATGCGCTGCCCATAATTATAGGTAGCAGTCTCATAAAAGACGCATAAGACATACCGCAATGATTTAATGCTACCCAAACAGAAAGGCTTCTCCATCCTCGGGAGCAAGCAGTTGAGCACATACCCTGATGCATCAGCTGTGCTGCTCACTGATACGTGCGCAGAGGGCAACGTGCTTCTTAGCCTTAGCAATACGCTTGTCCTAATCTCTCCTCTTTATTCGGCCTATTTTAAACTAAGTGGAAAGAAACTTCAGATGAAGCCAAAAATACGCATTTTTGAACATATTTTCAAGTATAACGGGTGTTTTAGTTTTTCCACCTGCTGTTGCTGTGTCCTGAGCCGTCTCCACAGCTCTCAGGCAGTTCTGGGGAACCCTGCGTGACCTGGCCCGGGCACGCCAGACGCTGCGGGCAGCGGCACCTAGGCGAAGATGCTTTTCCTTCGTTACTAATACTTAAAATAACACTCCTCCACAGCTAAAAGCCTAAAGGCACGTTAAACCCTGCCATTTTCTGGGGCTCTGAAGCGTCTCCGAGTAACAGACAACGCAAGGCCGGAGCGGCTGAGGCTGGCAGGCCCCCAGGAGCCCCCCAGCCCCTGCCCCAGGCGGGACACCCGGAGCAGGCTGCCCAGGGCCGCGCCCAGGCGGCTTTAGAGGCTCCACGAGGAGACCCCACGGCCCCTCCGGGCAGCCTGCGCCACGCTCCGGCCCCCGCCCGGCCCCGCGGGGCTGCCCGGGGCTCAGCGGGAGCCTCCTGCGCGCCACCCGGCGCCCAGGACCCCTCACCGACACCCCCCGGCCCCGGCCGCGTCCCACCTGCGCCGCACCCCGCCTCTTGCGGCCGCTGCCGTCGCCGCCGCCGCGCGGCCCGGCCCGGCCTCCTCCCACCACGCAGCCTCCCGCGGTGGGAGGGGAGGAGGAAGAGGCGGGGAACGCGGCGCATGCGGCATCGCCCTGCCGCCGGGACGGTGGCCGGGAGAGGCCGGGCAGGGGGAAGGGGGGAGGGGGTTGAGGCCATGGCGGCAGGGGGCGGCGCGGCGCCGCCGGGCGGGGGGGAGGAGGAGGAGGATGACCTCGGGTACCGGCTGTTCCCCGACCGCAAGAAGAAGCCGCAGGGCTTCCTGGTGCGCAGCCTCTTCACCTTCCACAACCGCTGCCAGCTGATGCTGCGGATGAGCCTGGAGACGAGTAAGGGCCGGGAGCGGCCGCAGGGTGCGGCGGGGGGGGCGCGGGGTGGGCGTGAGGAGATGGTCCCGGTCAGAGGGGGCAGCGGGCACTGGGACGGGCTGCCCGGGGGGGCGGGGGGGTCACCGTCCCCGGGGGTGTGCAAGGAAAGGGCGGGCGCGGTGCTTGGGGACGTGGCTCAGTGGGTGCCCGGGGTGGGGGGGGGGTGGCTGGGCCGTTTGTGTCACGTCCAGGCTGAGCGCTAGCAAGCGGGAGTTTGCACACACAGCGCTGCCTTCCTTGCCTGTCTCCGTATTTTGGTTATAGACGACTTCCAAAGCTTTTTTCTAGAGAAATTGATTGCAGCAATGTTTTTCTAGATCCATACGCTCAACTGCTTCTTGCGGCTATGAAGCAATCTGGTTGGTACGTAAACTAATTCGTCCCCTTTTCTGTAGTACTGTCCGTATTACGCAGACTTAGCAGAGTTCCTCGACTTTGTCGCAAACTTTGTTCATTTGGGCCTTTCAGCACTGTCTTCAATGACCGGCACTTTTCTTGCGAAAACTGTGATGGCTGTGTCAGTGGAGGTTTTGATTCTGCCACATCTCAGGTAGGCACCAAATCAGACACTGTCATCTTACAGGAGAGGCTACAGTTTTTTTACTGTCCTGTTCCCTGATGAAAAAAAGAGAACTGGATTTATTCATGCTGATACCTGAGTTAAAGTCCTGAAAATAGATATGCGAAAGGTGTTTTGACGTATTGAACCGGGCACTACTGGGACACTGAAGAATGGTGGGGCTGCTGATGATAAAAAACATTGATCTAAAGAGTCTAATTGCTGTAGGTGTTCTGCATGGGTCTCTAAGAAACTTGGTGAAAAGACTACCTATATCCCTTCTACAGATTGTTCTGTGTCAGAACAACATTCGCCAGCAATCCCATATGAACCGTGTGGTTGCGCATGAATTGATACACGCTTTTGATCACTGCCGTGCACATGTTGACTGGTTTAAAAACGTCAAACACTTAGCCTGTTCAGAGGTAAGTTAAAATGCTTCTAACATTGCCATTGAATTCATTACTGCTGGTTATTAGGGATGCTTCATGTTTAATTAGGTATCCTGTTATACAAACTTCATTTGATTGATCCTCTTAATACATTTTGTCCTTTCTGTCTGATCAACTTAAACAGCTTCAATCAGAGAACAAATATCTTGTTTTCACAAATATTAATATGTCAGTGTCATACTAAGTAAAATGTTGTCCCTGTGCATGCAAGCATAACAAGAAGTGGTTATTACTAAATGAGAATAGTTGGAGATTAGCATACATTCACATCTTAATTGAATATTTAGTGTTCCTTTTCTCTCCTGCAAATCTCTTTGTTGGGTATATTTTTTGTTGGTTTATATTTTCTGGTTAACAGTAATCTTGTCTTCTCACTTTTTTTGATTGTGATGTTGCTAATAATGCTTTTAGTTTTGACTCCACGTCCATTTCAGAGGACGTGGGGATATGCAGATTGAAGGGCCTCAGAAATTTGATGCATTAGTAGGTGAAATTAAACAGTGAACACAGCCTAGTAAGGATTTCTCTTATATACACAACTTGTGTATTCATGTGCTTGTAGCTGATATCTGATGTAATTCCTGTTGTTTGACCACCGAAAAGCTTTGCCTTATGATTAATATTGTGAAACTACATTTCTGTCACTGAGTGAATTAGATGGCTTAACTATACTTTTCAAAAATAAAATAATGTAACAGTATTTTACAGAGTTGGTGTGTTTTTTTTTGAGAACATATTTGATTCCAGGCTTAAGATATGCCCTGGTTTCATCTATAGATAGGATTTAAGAGAATTGATGTGAATTGATGTGATCAGATTTCATAAAAATTAATTTTATTCATATTTGCTCTGGAAAAGATTCACATCATCATGTATTGTCTTTATATTTTTTGTAGATAAAAAGTTGTCTCACTTTTTAAATTCTTATGGTATCAGTAAAGCCATTCTCTATAATTGCTGGATTCCTGCTCCTCTGGGTATCGCAGGTGGTACTCTTTGAAAAGTTCCCGTGTTTCTTCCAGACTCTTTTATGAGTTTTTAATCTAGATGGTTTTATGAGAATCTTAATTTCTATGTTCTTTTAGTAGTCTGTATATGTAAGTATTATCTTTTCTGCTCAATCATTTAAGCATTGAGAATATGCGAGCTTTTGGCCCTGTAGAAGCCTACATGTTGAGCAGTAACACTTTGCGTTCACTGGGGTTGAGAGGGTGGTTAAAAAAGGTATTAATAAGTACAAGTGGGAAGGGAATATTATTCTCTATCAGCAGCCAACAGAAAGATACCAAAAAAAAAGTTATCTTTATTTATTTTTTTAACTTTGTATTTCCACGTCTTTCTCTGATCTTCTATTTCACTGTATTTTTTTCCTCATTAGATTCGAGCTGCTAATCTCAGTGGAGACTGTACACTGATGAATGAAATAGCCAGGTTTAAATTTGGATTAAAAGCACACCATCAGGTAAAGACCATGGATATTAACGTCTACTGATTTGTTACGAGCCTTCTTTACATATTCGATCACTGCCTTTTACACTCTCTGCGATACTTCCATTGCAGAAAGAAGTAAATGTCTGAGAATCCATAATACTGTTGTACAGCTTTTATCTGCCCTGCATTTCTCCCACTTTATTTTGTTCTCATGTTACTGAGCCCTACTTAGTTCTTGTTTGTTTTACGTCTTAGCTTCCTCAAGGCCTTTCCTTTCTCATGTTTTCCTTTGGATGTGTACTAGGTCCGGTTTGCGCATTTTGTTTCTTTGCTGTTATTTCTTTTTCCCTACTGCCTCATTCTTGGCTCCTGTCACTCAGTTTTTCTGTATGTATTTCCCATTGCTGGATTCTTTCTTAAATCTCTACTAACAAGAACAGAACTGTAGCTGCATGAAACATTGATTGCTGCAGAGTAATCTGCATCTTCCTCACATTGCTCTGACAGGAGTATATTCTTAACAGGCGGTGGGGGGACGGAAGGAGGGGATATGCATAGGGAGCCTGATCTTGTCTGGTTTGGCCGGGAAACTGTATTGAGTTTCCTGTTGTGTCTTGCAGTTGTAGCAGCTGACTGAATACTTCAATGAAAAGTAGAACCCTTCTAATATTCAGTTTTCTGCATTATTTTTTCCTATTCCTCCTCCTTACTCCTACTGTTTCCTTTACACTGTTAGCTCCTTCTGCTATTTTACAGACTCAGGGTACAGGACCCTCCTGTAACTTTAGTCTGTAATTTAATTTCATAATTTGCATAATCAGTTATTATCTGCAAAGTGTGTCTGTAATAGCATTCCTTCTTCATAGGTTTTGACATTATTGTCAGTTTGTTACTGTTCATCTCTTCCGTGCTCCCCAGCAATTCTGTTTTTGCAGAGCAGTAGTGTGACAGGACCAGTGCTTGTGAATAAGCTGTGGACCTGCTACTCAATCAACCTTTACTTAATTAACCTTTAACGGTTCATGGTGTTTTTTTTATTATTTTTTTCTGAAGACCTTTATTATTTTTGTTGAAGTGAAATGCCAGAGTACTTAGTCATGTCCTATAGCATTACCACTGACAATGGATGGTCAATAAGAACCCAACAAAAATGGGGTTTGCAAGAAATGTAGCAGCAATACTCTAAGGCCATAAAACTCTTAAGTGTTTGAAAACTGGATTACAAGGGGTCTAAATAACCATTTGTCACCCAACACTACAGAGGACAGGAAGGTTGTTTTAGAGATCCTTGAAGGAATGACAACTGGCAATGGGGTTTTTGTGTTATAATTATATATTATTTTTACACTTTATTGTTGCATAATATGTTAGCAATCAGCATAGGTTGTTATCTACAATTTCTGCCACTTAGTGTAGCTGACAGTTACATAGAATTTCTAGAATTCTTAGTTCCATGGACTTTTCAGTCACCTGGACCCTCTGCAGATCAGGTCAAATTCTGATTAGTCAGTAGTGTATATTAATCATAAGCCAGACTCAGACTTTACCTAAAAGAACATGAGCCACTCACTCAGTCCTCCAGGAAGATGACAGTGGAGGCACCAGAGGATTCACGGGTTTTGCTGTCCAGCAGCAGTGCTGGTCTAGCTTCCAGTGCTTGCTGTTGCATGATCTTGTAGACAGTTTCCAGTTCACTGTGTCCCAGTTCCAAGCTCCATGTGCTTGTACAGTTATGTGATGGGTGTAACCACATCCTGACAACCCAGCACCTGAGCCTTAATAATGCGAATGGCCTTAATAACCCTGTGAGTGGGTGCCCCCATACCTTGGCACCAGAGAGGTAGGGAGAAAGGGAGGGAAGAGTGATCTGTGACCAGCCCAGTTGCATGCTGTGCACGCGTGCCTTACCGTTGGTTATAATAATTGGTAATATACCATATTAGTGGTATATTGGTAATATACCATACCCTATACCAATATAGGGCTAATTGGTAATATACCATATTACCATGTGTCAGGAACAGAGGGTACCAGTCACACAATGCATGTCTTGGAGGAGCTGCTTCTTTCTACTTGTAGAGAAGAGTACAGGTTGAATCCCAAATAATTGTTTTTGTTTATTCTAGAGCAGTAGTCAGCTTATAGCTGGAGATGCTTACATTGTTTTTATCTTTTAGTAGACAAACTGTGTAAGCAAAAGTAGTCATAAAGAGAGGTATCAAAATAAAGACTATTAGAGGAGTCATTCCTTCATGTTTTACAACATAAAGGGGGTTAGAAGTACTAACTTGGATTTATGTATGTTTCTTTTTACATATTTTCTCTTGTGTGCAAGTCGAGTTGTACAAATATTTGGTACCCACAACAAATCTCAAGTTTTATTTTTTTTCCTGTTGAGAGGAATATCCTTTTCTTATCTGGAAGTTTATGGAAATGGAAATGGTATGGAAAACTAAAACACATACTTAAAACAAATTTGAACAGAAACGTCTTTTAATGCTTATTGCAGACGTTATTTTACTCTTCTGTGACACAAAATTATTGCACATATAGTAGGAGTTGATACTTGACAAAATCTTTTTTTTAAAAGGGAAAAAAATGGGTTTATTCTATTTTTATTTTTTGTAATAATGACATTTTCTAATTCCCACTTTAGACTTGTGTACGAGATAGAGCAATTCGTTCCATTCTGGCTGTTCGAAAAGTTAGCAGAGAGACTGCGGAAAAAGCTGTGGATGAAGTGTTTGATGCCTGCTTCAATGATCTGGAACCATTTGGAAGAATCCCGCACAATAAAACAGATGCAAAACGTGCTTATAAAGACTTTCTGAACAGAGATCGCTACAATGCTAATTTGTAAAGGAAAAAAATGTGAAAAACTATGTTAATAGCTGGTTGTTCTATAGTATATGGAGTTGCAATCTACACCTGCAATGCTGGTGGAAAGGGGCAATTCTTTCAAGTGCATCAATTAATTTTGTAAACTTTTTCAAGGAGCCAATTTACATCAAGGTAAATAAAGTAAATGAACTTGACTAAAAACTGTGTTTCTTCACCTGTTATTCCAACAAGCTCATTTAGTACACCTAATGATTTAGTAGATAATGATCTGCACATTTCAATGCACATTTAATTCTGTTTGGTTTGAGTAGGAATTGGTTTCTAAAAATTTTGTTGTTATTGAACAAATCTTTTCATAAAATCTTTAAATTTCCACCATCTTTGATACATAGTCATAAATTTGATTATCTTCTTCAGTCCATTTAAAAAGCTCCTGGACCTGTATTTAACAACTGGCGCTTCCCAAATGTAGTGAACTGCCCCATTTGTCTCTGAAGTCAGTTTTTGAGCACCTCTTAATTCCACCTCATCTAATGTTAACTGTACAGGTACATAAAGCCCTTTTGCTTATTAGAAATTTGACTGACAATTCTCCTGCTTACAGGATCAAACCTACAGGCTGGATAAGCATTGTCAGAGTCTATCCATCAGACTGAGTTTTACATGAATAGTGTATGGAACTTACCTGCTTGACAGTATAGGAAAAAGACTGGAAGTTCATCTCTTCCTCTGAGGGAAGGGAAAGGTTGCCAACTTCATAATAAATCTTAGAGAAACTGTTATTCCCAAATACAAAGTATTATAATGATTGTCTTGGATACAAGAAAGCCACATTTTCCTCTTTCTTGAAGTTGAAGGTATGATTCTACCACAGGTACAGTTCACTGACGTAATGGACTTGTGGCTCCACAGTCAAAGGGTTTGTAGGTATAACTATTAACAGTTACTGGATTAAGACTCAAATGGGAAACCTAGATCCACAAAGGAGCAAATAGTCCTCTGATTTTTATTGTTTTGTACTGATTGCCAAACAAACTTAATGGGATCTCAAGGTCTGAGAGGACTTTTTGTTACTGGTTGTGTCAGTTCTGTGCAGAATTTGCTGAGGTTGGAAGGGACCTCTGGAGACTGTTTCTTTCAACCCCATTGCACAGAATAGGGTCAACTAGAGCAGGTTTTGCAGGAGCAAGTCTAGTTGAGTTTGGGTGTCTGCAAGATTGAAGATTCTACAACCTCTCAGTATCTGGTTCAGCATTTGATCACACATGCAGATACATATGGAATTATGTATATGGAAATAGATGGAATTTCTGGTATTTGTGCCCATTTCCTCTTGTCATTTCCTTAGGCACCTGTGAGAAGACTGGCTCAGTCTTTGCTTCCACCCTTTCCCCATCAGATATTGATGATAAAGTCTGCATGTTGATAAAGTCTGCCTGAACTTTCTCTTCTCCAGACTGAACAGTCCTACCTCTCAATCTCTCCTTGTGTGCTGGGTCTGCCTGGGATGGAGTTAACTTTCCCTGCAACAGCCCATACAGTGCTGTGCTGTGCACCTGTAGCTAGAACAGCACTGCTATCACACCAGTGTTTTGTGTATTGCTGAGCTGTGCTGGCACAGTATCAAGACTCCTTCCAACCCCCTGCCAAGAGCCAGCAGGCTGGGGGTGGGCAAGAGGCAGGGAGGGGACATCGCTAGGGCAGCTGACCTAAACCAACCAAAGGGATATTCCATAACAATTGGACCTGTTAGAGTGGGTCTGGAGGAGGGCCACAAAGATGGTCAGAGGCTGAAGGACCTCTCCTGTGAAGAAAGATTGAGGGAGCTGGGGATGTTCAGCCTAGAGCAAAGACTCTAGGGAGACCTGTTTGCATCTTTTCGGTACTTAAATGGGGTTTATAAAAAAATGGTGAGAACTGTTTCACACAGCAGATAGTGATAGAACAAGGGGGAACAGTTGTAAAATAAAAGAGGAGAGATTTAGATTAGATTTTAGGAGGATATTCTTTGCTCAGAGGGTGGTGAGGCACTGGAACAGGCTGCCCAGAGAAGCAGTGGATGCCCTGTCCCTGGAGGTGTTGAAGGCCAGACTGGACAGGGCTTTGGGCAACCTGTTCTGGTGGGTGGCATCCCTGCCTATGGCAGGGGGTTTGGAACTGGGTGCTCCTTAAGGTGCCTTCCAACCCAAACTATTCTATGATTCTATGGTTCTATCAACTATACATGAAAGAGGGGTCTACATTAGCCTACAAAATATACCAGAAAGGGATAGATATGAAATCCAGCCAAGATGTCGAGATTAGACTGACATTCAGTGTGTGAAATTAACCCATGGTCTTAGAGACTAAGGCATTCCTTTGATGACAGGCAATGCAGTCACTTCTGCATATAAGTCCCAGTAAAAGAGACAAAACAGTTTGGGGAACATTTTTGATAGATAGTTTGTGTGCGTGCTCCCTGAAGATTTAAAAAGTTGTAAAATATCAATGTGAACTGCCTTAACTGTCAGAAAATCATTCAAGGCATGTTTAATTTACCTCTCCATGTATAGTGATAGATAAAGTACCTGGAACTTGGGCCCTGAGCACAAGAATTTGCCAATCATATTTTGTTCACACTGAATTCAGTCAGGCAAAACAAAACAAAGCAAAAGAAAAGCAACTCTTTGTCCCACTGCTTGTTGAGATAAAACTATATGGAAATAGTGGTAGAATGCCACCTGCTTTCCAGATGTGCTCAGACAACATTAAGGTCACCATGCAAATTTGCAACTTGAGCCCAGAGCTCAGCCTTCATTGCTTGAAAGAATAACTGCGCACATACAGACATTTTGTTTGTTTTCTGTTTAATGTAAGATGTAAAAGCAGCCCTGGGAGACCTGGTCCCACAACCCAGTTTCTCACTCACCCAGTCCCAGGAGAACGTCTCCACCAGGGAGTCACAATTTTGTGGCTCTACTCATGATTTCCTTGGCCCCGTGCATTTTGTTTTCTTCAGTTCTCTCTCCCAAAAAGATCTGGAAAGAAAGCAAGAAAAACTCTATGAGAGTGGAAGCGATGACTCCATAAATGTACTGGGGCAGGGAATTTAAGTCATGGTAGAAGGTCAAATCGTTATGAAATGGACAGTGTAAATTTAATTAGGAAATTAGAAGCTGGAGATTAAAGGTATTCTAAATAGGATAAAGGACAAGGAAAATGCATTATTTATACTAAGGATGGAAAATTTAGGGAAACGGTTGAGCCCAGAATGAGAAACATTAAGTCCTTGAATATTCAAAAAAGGCTGAAGTAAAACTGGATTGTTGTGTTTTCACATTTATTTGTATCTTATTTCTGATGCACCACTCCTATATTTTAGTATTTCTGTTTGTCATTGCCAGAATTTGTAAAGGAAACAAAAACCCTTTGACCTTTTTTTACTCTCAACACCGCAAAATATATAACTTTGGTTTCCTGTTCTTCATTGTCCTCCCCTGCAGCACCAGGGAAGCTGCAGTAATACTCATTACTCATATTAACAAGTATGTGAGTTAGGACAAGCTGATGGGTTTGAGATCTTAAATCCTTGTATTGCCACTTGAGCATATTTTACTCACATGGTCAAGGTTAAAGTAATCACCAAATCTGGGATCAGAAAGAAATTTTTCCTCGATTTATTTGATAGGGATGACTTTATTTCTTTAATCTACAGTATGGAGGCTGAAGGCTTAAAAAAGGCTTAAAAAGGCTTAAAAGGCTTTAAAAAAGAGGTATTGTAGTTACAGTAGCTGTTCTACTGAGAGAATGAGATGCTGAACAGAGTGTGGAAAGGGATATAGGTAGATGCCAGACTAGGAACAAGACTGCCTATAATCTACTAAAAGACCAGCTAAAGTCTTCACCAGGCACCCATGACACTAAATTGGGGAAGATGTTCATATACAACAATATGTAGCAGAAGCAGAACAAACAGTGCTGCTAATGGCTGGCATCTGCATGCATGCTTAGTATGGGAGCAGAGCAGAAGTGCTTGAGAGGCAACCATAAACAGTAGGATAAACAGTGTGATATAATATATAAGGACCTAATTAAATGCACATAATAGAGCTGTTGCTTGCCTTGATTTAAGCAGACGAGCAGCTGGACGCTATTTCATGCTGTTCATTCACCAGTGCACAGCTTTATGTTTCCTGGCTGCTATCGCTGCTCTAAATCGAGATGCCTGTGTGATATAACCAGTGCTGAACTGAGCTGTGACTGGCAAGGCTGGGTGAGTCTGTCCCTCATAAATGAGCTCTGGTGTTGGCCCTGAAGCAGGTAATTATGCCTCCGCAGTAGGAGCTACCCTGCACGCTGGGGTTTTAGCTAAGAGTTAGGCTTCCTGGGCAAGGAGTAACCACTGGAAGAGCACGGTAGTGGGAAAGGCAGACCTAGAAGGAACTGCAGTCGGTAATCACAGAACAGCCAGAGAATTCCATGTTAAATGATGTTGCTTCTTGTTGCAGGGCTGAAACTCATTGGCATGTTTTCTCTTTCACTGCTGTGGCTATTGTCAGAGTATGAAACTTTTTCAGGCATACATAACTGCTAGATCTGGCTGCTGTGGGGCACAAGACCTTTGGATCTGAATGTAATTATGTAATTCCTTACTAAAAAGGATTCGGTCATGTAATTAGTCTCGAGCCTAGTGGGCCCTCTCCTCATCTGTCACTCAAGAACAAGCAGCATGAAGAAAATGATGGCAAAGTCAGCCACTTCCCATGCCCCCTAAGCAGGGCCAGTGATTTGCCACCATTTCCTGAACAGCAATAAAACACTGTGGAAAAATTTATATGTAAGCACTGCCCTCACAAAGGACAAAGCAACACACCAAACAGTGCCTGGGAGATTTGATCGAGCCTGAGTTGCCTGAGTTGTTCTGTTTGTGGTGAATTATGTGTGGATTACACCTATTCCCAGGCGTAGCATAATACACACCCACAGGTAGCATTGCTTCTAGGGCTAAGCATTAATGCATATCCCTCAGAAAGTCATCCTAGTTGTCCTGGAGAAAGTAAAGTCTTGCCCAAGATTCCCCAAACCTGTGTTTTCAATAGTTTTGCAGAATTTCACATGGAGATTTAATAATCTTATTTTCTCAAGGTAATTCCATCAGTGACTGACATAATCACACAGCTGAATATCCAAACAGAAAAAAAAATGGGTATAATACCCTACATACCTATGGAGAAAATTGCACATTGAATTCTAAGCTTCCCATCTTTGATATAATCGAGCTAGACCTTCTGGGTTTTCTAAAATCCCCTGCAGATCAGAGATGCCTTGGAACAGCATAATCTTGTATGTTAATATTCCCCTAACCTTTACTGTTTTTCAGATTCCCATTTTGTCAGTATGATACTGAGTTTTTCATAATACTTCTAACGTATATTCTGCCAGATCATTCCTTCCCTTCATTATACCTTATTAAGCAAAGGTCTACTTCACTGAATGTGTGTGTGTGTTTGAGTGTTTTGTATTTATATTGCTTTTTGTCCAACACGCTTGTTGAATATTTACAGTTATCTGTAAATCTGGTATAAGCTATCTGGCACAAGCTCTGTCAAGTCTGTCTAGAAATGAAAAAACAGCAATAAAGACGGGAATACAAGAATACTAACTGCAGCTTATTTTCTTTAGCATTTTTGATAGATGAACACCATAAAAATCTGGGGGAAAAAGTATTCCAGAAATGCCTGAAAGAGACACTGGTAATAAAGAGTACACTTAGCTATATGAAGGCATAATTATTTAAATAAATGATCAGTATGATATAAAATTGCATAACCGGGATATGTCAGTTTAAGCAGCAGATAGATTACAGTTACACCGAGTTGCCGGAAAGCAATCAGAAGAGTCTGATGGGCTTCTTGTCATTCCCCAAGAAAATGAGGGACAGTAATTATAAGAAACTTTTTGCATGCTGTTTATCAATTCAGCAATCATTTCATTGCTTTAGGTGCAATTTTAATCTGCATCATTTTTTCTCATCTAAACAGAGGTTTTAAAAAAATGAGTAAAAGCTCATAACAATTATGAAAAATGGGGGGATGAACTAGCCAGCAGAGGGAGCAAAAGGAGCGTGGAAGAACGTGTTCGTGCAGAAAGCCACCTGCCGACTATACATAGCCGTTGCTCAGTGTGCAGATCAGTTTTTGTGGAAATCTCTGTTTTAATCAAATTTGCATAACTCTAATGTTAAAGTAGATTAAAAATTATACATATTTCAATCACATTTTCTGCTTCTACAGAATATATCCTTCCTTTAGAAGATCACCTCAAGACATATGGAAATAATTTTGCTATCTGTGATGCTTTGGATTGTGGCTATGTTTGCAGGGGCAGTTAGATAAATGCTGTGGTGCATGTTGCAGACCTAAGCTTCAAGCTTTGAAGACCCATCATCAGTAATCAGAATCATACAAGTCACATTGTCTCAATTCATTACTTCTCATGCCTGAATTCCCACCATATTTAATCTTGTTCCTTATTTATGAAAGATTTGGAAGTTTTGACTCAAACTGTACTTTTTTTTTTTTTTTTTTTTTTTTTTTTTTTTTTTTTTCTGGTTCTGCATTAATTCCACAATTCCAGTGCCATACTGCTACCTCTGTTTGTGGAAGTATCAAACGCCAGCTGAGCATCCAAGTCTTATAATAAATATCTCTAGAAGTGCTGGTTCTTTCTGCTTATGCCCTGTCTCTGTCTGAAGCTGCTTTTCAATGCTAACTGGGAAAGAATAAAAATAAAAAATAAATAAAAAGTGACATTGTCCAAATAGTAAAGAGACGTAAAATTACAAAGGATAGTAATTTAAGAACTGTTTTAATTATTTTCTTTTTCCTAGAGAAGAAGTGCTAACCATAACATATCTCACTGAATACTTCCTTGGGCAGATGTATTTTTAAAGTTTTTAGTACCTGCTCCTCAGTTTCATGGACATTTGCCAGAATTAGAACTGTAGCCCACATGTGTTGATTATAGTTTTGCAAAATTTCTTTGGAAAATTTTAGCAATTACAAGGGAAGAAAACAGAAACTATAAGAAAGAAGGAAAATTCAACCACGATAAAAAATGTTATTAAAGTATTCATAAGTTTTCAGGGCACAAGCAGGAAGCTCTTGCTAGAGCTGAGGAGTTCAGCACTGAGTTTATTATCCAGCAGAACTCGACCCCAATTCACTAGTAAGCACTCCTTTCTACCTTGCCTGCAAGCCTGATCAAAAACAAAACTAGAAAACTAAGCTTTCTATCGTCTTTTTTTTATTATTATTATTATTTTTTATTTATTCAATAGTTTTCTGTATCATAGTTCTTAAACGGGACATGAGAAATCCATTAAAGGTTTGGGAGAGTGAAACCATCACTCTCACTTTGTTTGAAAAGAAGATGGCAAGAAGGAAAAGGAAGGGCATACACAAAGGGCATGCTAGTGTTTAAGGAACAAATAAATGAAGAGAGATCTTGGTTTCATCTCCTGCTCCACTGAATGTTAAGTAAAAAACATAGAAGCATTTGCTGGATTTATAACCATGTTCCCCACTCGCAGGCATCTGCTGGGGAAAAGGCTGTAAACAAATCCATGACAGGTGACAAGCTGGGCAGAGCGATGGCTGCAAGGGGAGCAGGGGTCTCTGGTACTCAAAAGTTTGGTTTTCCCTCTCTCCCTGCCAGAGCAAAATGGAACTGCCTCAGCAAGAGGGACACCTTTATCTCTTCCCAAAATACTTCATATTTGACTGGTTTTCATTCATCTCTGGTTTTGTCCTCCTATTTTCTCTTTGTTCGAGAAAGTTGCTTCCCAATGAACACATTACACTCAGCCCACTTTCCTCTTCAACTTCCTCCTCTGTGTGTGTGTGAGTATGTGCAAGGAGGATGTTGTTCTTCCTTTTCTTCCTGCTATGTCTTACCTCCTTCTGCTACCACTGTGCATCTCTAATTCACACAGGAGAATGCAAAGGAAATTATATTTGGGGAACCTATCCACTATGTTATATGTGTCAGTACAAGGGATATTTCATCCCAATGACCTCTGTCGATTTCCATCTCCTAATCCCAACTGCATTTTTATCTCTGATCACTTAGACCTGGACTGGTAGGACTAAACTGGCAATTCACAGCAGCAGACTGCGAAGAAGGATGTGAATCCACTTCCTTCTGGTGTTACTTTTAAGGAGCTTCCTCCTCACCTCTGGTCTTATGCCTATATATAAATGTAGGCATATATATGTGTCTCAACTGCCCCACTTGCTGCAAAACCCAGCTCCTGCAACTGTATTTATTTCTTTTGCTGCCCCCATACTTCTGCCTTCCTTGCTGAACCATTGTTGATGCCTGCTGGTGGTCTGCTTGGCTTTACTCTCTCGGTTCAACACTCTGCTGGAATCCATTTGGGAATATGTTTCTTCAGCAAAGAAACAAGGGCAGGGATTAAGGATTACCAGTTTGGCCTCATGGTGATACTGGACTAAGCTCGTGGCAGGGCTGAGTACTCATCTGTGGGATCTGAGAAACATTCCTGGGTAGCAGAGAATGCATATTACCCTCAGCTGTTATTCCTGCTGCCTGACACCTGATTTAAAGAGTAGGAGACTAATTACCTATAGGGCTGGGCATACAAGAAAAGAAGCTCATGAGGACACATTTTCATCTCAATTTCTTTTTCTGACTGCTGGATAAGAGCAGAGGTAAAAGGACAGCTTTAACATAACCCTTTCTTTCTGATCTTTGAAAGCCTCTGGGGGAGTAAATTTGTCTGCCAGACACTAACTGAAGAGGACTGGCTATTATGTCTACTTTTTTCCTGGCTCCTATAGCACTTTTACTGACTCCATGCCAAAACATACCAAGGGTGTCCCTTCCTTGTTTTCCAAGTACCAGTAGTGACATAGTCAGGATGTTCTTGAGCAGTGAGAAATTTGAGTTCAAATCCTCTCTAACTTTTGCTTAAAAAGAAAGAAATGCTGCATATTTTAGAAATAAGGGCTAAGGAAGCCTTCCTATGTTCAGTCAATGAATCCAGAATGCAGGGTAGCTGAGTTCTTGTCAAGGGAAGGTTTTTAGAAATCATACCACTCACAATCATTTTCGATTGCCTAGCTTGGGTAGAAATGTGAAGACATTTTCTTGTCACCCACTAACACATCTTAGAGAGGCCAGTCATGTAACTTGCACACTGTGTAAATCACCTTGAAGTACAGCACCTACTACATGTGCAGTGCTACAGTAATAATCCCTCCTGTGACATTTAGACTTTTGTAACTTGATCTTTACATGACATTTTGCTCCTTTCAGCACCTAAATACCGGAAAACTATTGCTGATATACTGAGGACTAGTGATCATTCACCATAAAATCCTTTCCTTGTGGATGCAACATCAAAGCATTTTCTAGGGTTTAAAGGGTTTGAAGTCACATTAAGCTTTCTTTTCTGCTAGGTTCACCCAGATAGGCTTTCTTGGGGATAGCTAGCTGGCTTGACTGAACCTTTGGGATTTTCTCTTCAATAGTTTGAAAGCTTATTGATAACTTGGATCTACTATGGAAAATGGAAGTACTTAACATGCTGAAGTATGGTTTAAAAAAAAAAAAAAAAAAAAAGACCTTTCCTTCCTAGGATAAACTTCAGAGAGTTCTTCCCCTTACCTTGGGTCAGTCAGTAATGAATTGCAGTATGGCATACCTTCATTAGTCTGTAACCTATTGGTTGGGGCATCCACTGGAGAAGTGGGAGATGAAAGTTCATTATCCTTAGGGTAAACAAGTACTTGAACCTAGCCATCTGCTATGTAAATGAGTTATCTAACGACTTTTTTGACTTTTTTTTTTTTTTTAAGAGTTTATGATCCTTTCCCTCCGACTTTTCTACTTTTTAAAACAAAATAAAATGTACCCTCTACTTCAGTTTTAGGTTACTTTGTCTTTCCATGCTGGCCTTTCTGTATGCTTTTTGAGACACGTAACCGTCACCTTTCAAGACATGTTTAACATAAGGAACCTAACTTTAACCCAAACACAGATGTAATAGGCAGCAGATTTGGTCCCAGAGGTAGTGATGTCTGAGGACCATCAGTCTGAGGTTGTCCAAAGGTGGCTGAGACACCTGTGCACGAACTTTAGAATATTAGGGCAACAGACTTCCTTATCAAAATCAACCTTCACTCTGGCAGCTCTCCCGCTTGCTTCTTTGAGACCCTAAGACATGCTTCTCATCTCATGAGAGCCTCATCAGAGTTCTGCCTGCTTTCTCCATCAACACATACCTTCAGCAGCTGTGGCAATGTGCTTCAAGCACATTTGTTTCCACCTGAGATGCCTCTTAAAGCAGTACTTACAGTAGACCTCCCTCTTGTACAATCCTTGGTAGAGTTCTGGAGGAGTATATCGAAATAAGTATCTCTACAGTTAGGTTGACAACTACATAGATTTATTTATTTATTTATTGAGATGTAGGTATTGTCTGAATCTCTTCCTGTATGCTTTATTCCTTTTATTTACTTATTTATTTATTTTAACAAGATGCTTTTCATATTCTTCAGCTGTAACCCCATAAAGCAAATTCTTATGGAATAGGTGAGAGAAAGGATTTTGAGGGGAACTACCTCTTTCTGTCTTTGTGAACCAAGCAAGCAAAAAATACTGACACCTCTGTCACATTAAAGGGTAAGAGTAAACCAGAGTAAAATATGTCTGTTTTGGAGGTAACTTTAATATTCATTTCACAAATATTCAAGCAAAAGATTTCACTCCAGGCACTGCTGCTTTTAGGGGCATATATATAAACAGGGCCATACCGCCACCACAGTTCTCCCTCCTTTGGCAACCTCTCTAACCAAGCTCACAGACCTCCACCCTTAAGTCTGTATAACAGATAAGCAGAATCTAGCTACTCAACTTCCCCATTGCCCAAGGCTGATGTCTATCAGTGGCACTAAGTCTGACTGTTCTCCACACCCCTGTCACTGTTTCTATTTCTCTCCTTCAGGAGTCCTGGTTTCAAGACACGAACTTCAGGCTCTCAGGGACACAGACTCTTTCATAGAGCTCTGCAAGTTCTGAGCAGCAGAGCACTTAGGCACTTACTTACCTTTAATCATGTCATATTTACAGACTTAACATTTGTTGTCTTGTGAACCACTGTGCTGAGCACCTTGAAGAACTGTGCTCTAAGTGCATCAAGTGCACTTGGACTCACTCAGTGAGTTATTGGACGTACAGTCCTCTCAAAACACAAAAGGAAGGTCATTCAATCAATGTGCCACACTTCCTAAGTACTATATCAACTTCAGTGGTCTCTACATTTCCATTTGAAGTGCTATTGTCAGCTTGCTGAGACTCTTCCTGCTTATAGCAGTCATATCTTGTCCTAAAGTGAAGGACATTACTGTACAGTCTTAAAAACCTTTTGCAACAGAGGCTGCTGAACTTCAAGGGTGAATGGAAAGATTTTTACATATGATTTGTCGTTTTTTTAAAGCATTTTGGGGTTTGTTGGCTTGATCCCCCCCACCTCCCCTACAAATGTAAGATCATTATGATTGCAGTCTGTCTCCTTGGAGAGAAAAAGCATAATGTTCTTACGGCTCCAACAAATCTTAACAGCATCTTCATCCCATCTCAGCCTTAGGTTTTGTTCATTCAAGTCACAAATTACTGAACAGAAGTGGAAATAATAGGATACTGATAGCATTTTTTTTCCATATCATGAACTATAAATAAGTTACCTAAGCCAACTTTTCTAATCCAATTTCAGTATAAATTTTTACACAAATTTAGTGGAAGGAAAGATGCAGATGTCATGCAGATTAAAAGTTACTTGAACCTTAATGCTGCTTTTTGATTAATGCTTGGATCCTATGTCTTAAATAATGGACATGTCACAAAGATTCAGAGTTATAAAGAAGGCAAACAACATAAACTTTAGACTGTGAAACCTACAGCAAAGAAAAAAAAATCACTGTTATGACAAGCTATGTGGATAGTAAAATGCTGTATTTGTAGAAATTTTTTGTCTTCTAAGCAAATTTTTGTTTCTGATATATCCATACCCATTCTTATTTTATTTTATTTTTGTTTGCAAAATAAAAATCTTATTTATGATGCTATATTTGTGAGGATATACTGTAAGGCAGCAAGAGAGATTTTTGGTGAGATGGTTATGGAAGATTAGGTTAGCCAAAGAAAGAACTGAAAGAACTAAATAAATAATAAAATGTGCTTTTGGTGGACCAGCACACAAGTTTAGGCACTGATGCACATGAAGCACAAAAAAAAAAAAAAAAATGTTCATAAACATCCCAGAAATTAAAGTATTTTGTTGTCTGGTTTGGTTTGGTTTTGCACAAGGCCTTTCTTGATGAATTTCAAACATAAAACATTTTTTTCTTGAAAGCTGCTGTTTGCCAAAGTATATCTTTTATAACTTGTGATAGTTATAAAAGTTATAACTATAGTTATGACTTTTAGTTATAGTTAAAGTGCTATTTACTTACATGCAAGTACTGACAGGGTGCTGTGGACTCTGGTCTTGTGATGAAATACTCACAGTAAGACCTAGCTTATTGCCATGGGCAAAAGATATGGTGGAACTTCTGGAGCTGTTCACCATATCACCATATCTGCTGTCTTGCCCTACCCACGATGCTTCCATTAAGGGGAGAATAGGTGGCACAGTTTTGATTCTTCACCTTAACATTTTTCTATTGCTAGTTATTTTGTAAGTTTGAGGTACATAGATTGGGAAAAAATCTATGGGAAAAAAATGGGAATTTGGCCTGCTATATGATTTAATAACTACTGACAGAGAATTCACTTTTGAAAAGCATATTGCATATTTATTGTTATTTACTAGAGTTCACAACACAGATAAACTTTGTCTGGAAATCTATATTCCTTCTATTTTAGAAAAGTATATATTTAAAATGCATAATTTTTTTCCTTTTTCAATCCTGCAGCTGAATGGTTAAAGATGCAGTGCTGTTAAATTTCTCCCAATTCCTAAGCATTAGTAAGATCAAAGCTTGTAGCGTGATGAGATCCAAATGGAGGACTAAAGAACATCATGTACTAATGAAAAATGTGCCTCATGTTTGTATATTTTCTAAAATCAAAATTATACAGCAGTGATATAGCTAATTGAATGTCACAATATCAGTAATTGTGCTGTCTGTGAAAGAAATTTGTTCCAAAGTCACAGTGTCACCTTGCTGTCAAATAATCCCATAGATTACCATAAACAGAGCTAGCGAAATTGTACTGTGACTGAAAAGATATGTGATGTGAATCCTAGTCATTACTGAAGACATGACTTCCATTGTAATTATCTGCCTATCACAATAGCTTCCTTCTGCCAACTCTTGCTTACCTGCTGCCACACATACTCATTAACATTTTTGTCAATACTGTACCATTTGTACAGGTAACCTTTGTGCAAAGTGGGGTCATTCCTTCATTATGATGGATTCTATAATACCACAACAACTTGCATTGAGGATTAATATTTCTCTTTTCTTCATTTATGGTTAAATTAGAAATTAGTCTAACACCTGGGTTCCATTATACTGAGTTGCCTTGTTATGTGTGAAAAATCCAATTTGTTTTACAGGTAGCTTCAGTGTTTGCCATCTAAGAAAGGATTAAACTGCTATTGGTGAAATCTACTTTTAAAGGCAGATAAATTCTTGCACATTACAGCTGTTTTCCAGTGGAAAATAAATATATTCTTCATAGTAAATTAAAGACTTATGGTTTTTACTTTCAGGTGTCAAACTGTAGAAAGTGTGGAAAACCTGATATTTCTGGACTTCGTAATAAAAATGTTACAATCACTTTTCTAGATGATGCTAGGCTCAAGATTGGCTTGATATTTCAAATTCATAGTAGCAATCTTAGTTTTTTACTCAATTTTTTATGGTCTGCAAACATAGCCTCCTGTTGCATTTGTTATACCACTGTAAACTGAACTGTTTCTGCAAAGCCCATAGAATACTTTCCAGAAGTAGTTACCTGATCCTTGTAAGTCTAGATTGGAATTATTATTACCTGATACTTTTATTAAATTCACCACTACTGAGAAATATAAAAAAGAGAGTTAGTATTAGCCAGAGGAAATCTATTATGTTTCAGATCTTGGATAGATCTGTAGAGCTTGTTTCAGACGATAAATCTGACATTTTATCTAGAAATTTCATGAAGATTATTAAGCACCTGGTATTTAAATTAACTCTACACTTATCTCAGTGATATGCTTTGTGAAAATGAAGGTAAATGTGTTGATAATTCTACACTTACGAGTTTTCTCTCTGATATGTAACAGCCATATCAGTCCCTTCTCAATTCTTTTCTAAGGTTGCCTGGAATACCTGTCTTCACATTCCTGTGCTAATTTCTAGTCCCAAGCTGATGCAGCAGCAGGGAGGCAGTTCTCCTACAGACTGCATATTGGAGATAGAAGAGGACTCTTGGCAGCAACAGGGTTTGTTAGGTCGGGATATGTTTTGCACACTGATCAGAGAGCTCTGTTAAAATCTAAAGCTTGCAGGTTTGCCAGACAGCTCAGCAGAAGAATTTGATACAATGCACAGTGATCTGAGACAACTGCCATGATACAAAATGAAAATAAACTCTGGTGTTTTTTCTTGAGATGGTGTTATAATTACAAAACATGCACAACTCTGTGACCCTATAGACCTGTAATGCCTGTAATGTTGTATTGATACTGCTAGTATCTGGCTATAGGTTTTGAACTGAGCTACTGAGCTTTTAAGGCCTCTGAACAGAGTTGTCAGGCTTGTCCTATGTGAACTCCTGTCTTGCTTGGGTTAGCTTTAACAACAATTCTAAAGCTCAGGAGGTTGCAGCTAGTGTTTTACGTTATTATTATTATTATTATTGTTATTATTATTATTATTATTATTATTATTATTATTATTATTATTATTATTATTAATCTTTGTGCAATCATAGTTTTACTGAAATAAAAACAATAAGGAGTAATTATATGTATAGTGAGGTATTTATGACTGCCATAGCAATGTAGTATAGAGAAATACAGGCTGGTAGGATAGCAGGAGCACTGGGAAGTAGAGGGGAAGGATGCAGCGCATTAAGATACAGGCACAGGGTGATAAAGATGGGCACAGACTAGAACTGGAGACCCCATGGCAATAAACAACATACACTTGTTCTGCTAAAGAAATGCAGACCTGGAGCTGCACAAAACTGCTTTTAAGGGTAACACAGAGAATAAGTGATAAATACTGAAATTATATCATAAAATGAGGAAGAAAAAATCATCAGCATTAGCATCATCTTCCTCCTGGAAAAAAACTCCAGATACTGACACTCACCTTAACACCTACCACTGCAACGAGGCTGAAACCACTGACCTCAGGTCCTGGAGAAACAGAGGGAGGGTAAGCATAACACCAGGAAAAAAGCTGTAGAAATTAAGTGTATAAAAATGTTAGCTGTATTATTATCATTACAGAGACTTTTTCCAATATGTAACATTTGTTTGTTTTTCTTTTTTTTTCTGCAATAATTAGATCTACAACCAATAATAATTCTCAGATTAGAAATCTTAATAAATTCTGATTAAGGGGAAAAAAATAGACAGTTTGAAACACTTTATAATTATGGGTGCAAGGGTTAAACCAGAGAGTATACATTTTAAATAGGCACTACAGCAACATGTCAGATATGTCCATATTTGCATATACTTTATTTTAAAAACAAGCCAGCACTTCCTCATATATTCAGAGTCTAGCAAGTAGAAGTCAAAGAGGTCACCTGTACAGCTGGTGCAGGTAATGGAATTCCCATCAGGCAGATTTAGAAACTCTGAAGAAATGTGCTGAACACAACACTCCATCTGTTTGTAGCCTTTTGAGACAAACATGCAATTTGCATGCTTTAAAAAATAGATACTGCATCTTTTAGTATATTACCATATTTTGAGTGTACTCTATTGCATTTCAATGTGTCATTTATTTGGAGAATATATTAATCTGTACCTATACGCTAGCATGTTATGGGGTTTGCCATCCCAGTTCTGCTTGTGTTAAAGAAAATAGGAAATGTCATAATGATCTTAATGGTTAATCTAACACAACAAATGTTGAGAAATAGTTTATAGCCATACTATACCAGGTGGTTGTTGCTAGGACCTCTCAAAGGGTAAATACTAAATAAAACGATAAAATCAATCTGAAAAGGTGAACACTAAGCATGGAAAACATGAGAAAAATACTTGTGAGAGACATTATAGTCCAAACTCCTCTCTTTAGACAGCCATGAAGATCTTTAGTGACAGGCTGCGTAAGAATTTTGCCATAGAACAGAATTTATGACAATGTTTGTAGTACTTGCTTTAATCTAACTACTTTTTGACTCTGTAATGAGAACTACTGTAGCTTAAGACAATGACTAAATATAAAAGTTTATATAGTACAGTAATTATTGAACTGCAATTTTATAGTCTATCCTGCCTGTAACTTTACAGTGATCCTATCTAAATTTCCTCAGGAGACGATGAGGGAATATGCATCTGCTGAGGCTGCTACCTTTGACAGTCGCTGATTGCTTTTATGTCTCACTGCCTGTTATCCTGCCATCTTTAGCCATTTTCTGTGGGATTTCTGGGTGCCCAGCAGCCCACTCAAAGCAGTAGCAGGACAAATGACAGCTGTCTGTGTTCAGGTCAACTGTATTTTGCATGCCTGGTTAGTCCAATCTACTGTCCTTGGGTATGCGCTGTGCTTTGTGAATGCATTGATCACTATGTAGGGGCTGCAGAGACATCTGCTCACACATTGTGGACCTGATAAAACTGTCCTTAACTAGACTAACTACACACGTGCTGATAGCTACACAGAGGACCCATACAGTACTCATGATGTCCCAGCATATTCATACTTTTATTTGTGGTATAGGAACTGATGGTATCTGTTATTATCAGGTTTCTGATGGCAACATCACTTTTTACCACCATACGCTTATCTGAAAGATACCTATATATCTACATGGAAAAAGGCTGTGCCATGAGGTCCACGAGTTGCACAGAATAAATTTTGAAGCCAATGGTTGAAGATGAAGAAGCTGTGAGTATTGTGATGAAGGGAGCAGATAGTAAAATGTTCATGGGAAATATGGAGAGGTGTAAATCTGTTGTTGTGTAGTGTAAAGGGCACGAAAAATTCGTTGGAAAACAAGCTTTGCTTTACAGACCTTCCAGCTTCACCATTTATGAATATAGTATCTTAAGTAAATGAACACTTTTTTAGTGTCATGTGGATATAGCAAGTGGTTATTACTTTAGTCCTTGTCAATAATATATTATGCATTGTTCATTCAGCATTTGGATGAGTAAACTTCTTTCCAGTGATGAGTAAAGTACTCCCATCAGTTTCTTTATTCATGACATGAAGAAAGTTATGGATAAAAGAAATACAAAAAGAAATACTCACTTGGAATTTGTATTTGTTCATACATATTAAACCCCTTTTTCTTTTAAAAGACTATCCGAAAGATTCATTGGTAATTTACCATTGAGATAAAAAAGTAGATTGTTCATAATGAACCATTAACTGACATTTACAGTGTCAGTTAAGTCATTTTAAGGTGCAGTATAGAACATTTAGATATGAACACAGCTCATTTGATGGTCTCAAAGCTTTAAGCTCAACACACATAACAACACACATAACAACACAGCGTATGCTGTATTTAGCCTGTACTTAGCTTATTTCTGAAGCAAAATTTACACCTCCTTTTGTACCACTACAGTAAGTGGGTGATGAGTGTTATTTCATTGAACTTATCAGGTGAATTAGGACGTGATTCTGAGATCTTGCTTACCTTGGAACTCCCCTTGAAGAAAATCCACTGGCAGTCACTGACTAATCATTTTCTCTTTTTTTCCTTAAAGGAAAACTGTGTTGCAAGAAAGATCAATATAAACAATCCTCTCACATACTGGCAGGCACTCTATATATTTTGCCCTCCAGAAATTGATTTCTAGGAGGCAGAATGCTTAATAACTAAGGTGTAAGGAACATTGTAAGCTAAGACAACCTTGTCACTGATATGGCCTGGCTCTGCAGTCTGGCAATGGTTATGGTGTCCTCTCAGCACTTCTCACCAAAAGAAGAGCATAATCATGCTGAACTGCCTTTTAAACTGTAGATGAAATGTGCTGTGAAAGTGTTTATTATTAGTAAACAGAAAGTCATACCTGCAGAAACAGCTCTTCTTTTCAAAACTGGAAGTTTAATTTGTGAAAGAAAGAAACACAACTTTTGTCTGATTTCTTGTAGTGTTGCTATAGGCCTATTATTTTACTTATAAAATTTACAAAGAAATAAGATAGGATTTATACAATTGAGGTAACATGGCAAAACATTTCCACTCTTCAGTTAAGGATTCTCTAAATCTCTATGTATAAAAACTAGTAATGAGGAAAACACAACCCAAGATATTTTAAAACATACTCTTGGCATGAAAAATTCATTCAACAGCATTACTTCATTATAATGTGATAATTAGATAAGTGGACTTGGAGAGAGGAAAAGTTTTATTTATCTTTCAAGAAGAAACTGTCAATAGATGAATATATGTACATATATGTGTATGCATACAGTTATGCATGTACATTGCATATGGTAACATAATCAAAGAGCAAGCCGATCTTTTTCTGCCAAAAGGCAAGCAAGTGTTGTGGGGTGTGACTAGTCAATTTTCAAGAATTCACACTTAAATTTTCACTTAGGCTCAGCCATTCGTACACCACATGGAACCGTTATAAATACAATTTCACTGAGTGTGAGATTTGAACAAAGATATGGTGGTTACAAAATGCTTTGAGATCTCTTTACAGGTAAAGCAAAATAATAAATATCCTTACCACTTTCAAATATTATTACTATTACTTTTAGGAGTATGTTAATATTTCTACTACATGCAAATATTAGGGTGACCTCACAAATTCCCAATTTACATTCATTGTTATGATGACATATTAAGAGTTTATTACCACCTTCTTAGATCCAAGAAATATTATACAAAACTCAGGGGCATCAGCAGAGCACAGTAAGACAGAAAAAAGAAAGATGCTCGTGTGTTACAGTATGTGTAGTCGTATTGGGTTTAAGTGGCAAGGTTTACGTGGGGGACTGCAGGGGTGGCCCCTGTGAGCAGAGCCCAGCAGCTGCCCCATGTCAGATCAGAGCCAGCTACAGACACCTCCAAAAAGGGACCTGTTGCTGGCCAGAGCCAAGCCAGTGAGTGACACTGTGTGGGCCTCTGGGAGAGCAGGTTGGAGAAAGGGGGAGAAAAAAACAAAGATGCACAACAGAAGCTGGGAGAGAGGAGTAAGAAAATGTGAGAGAAGCAGCCCTGCAGACCCCAGGGTCAGTGGAGCAGGAGGGCAGGAGGTGCTCCAGGCACACAGCAGCAGTTCCCCTGCAGCCTGTGGAGAGGCCCCTGGTGGAGCAGGCTGTCCCCCTGCAGCCCATGGGTCCCACATGGAGCAGATCTCCACGCTGCAAGCCTGTGGAGGAGAACATATAAGAGGGTGGTTGGGGAAAGGTGTTTTTAGTTTTTTTGTTTGTTTGTTTTGTTTTTGTTTGTTTTGCTTGTTTGTTTTGCTTGTTTGTTTGGTTGGTTTTAGTTTCTCACTTCTCTAGCTCGTAAGAGGTAATAAATTGCATTGATCTCTTTATGCTGAGTCTGTTTTGCCCATAACGATAATTGCTGAGTGATCTCCCTGTCCTTATCTCAAGCCCTGAGCCCTTTGCATTGCATTTTCTCCCCCTTTCCCTTTGAGGAGGGAGAGTGAGAGAGCAGTTGTGGTGGAGCTCAGCTGCCCAGCTGGGTAAAACCAGCACAGTAGTATGATGAAACAAAGGTTTTGAATGTCATAGAAGAGATGAGGGGAAGAGAACAATATGAACAATATTACACTGTTATATTATATTACACAACATATTAACATATATAGTACTTAAAAAGGGTATCACTTGTTAGAACTTTGTAGCTCAGATGTATCAGTTAGAAAAGTCAAAGGTGAAGTGATGACCTTATTCGAGTTAGCAATACAAATTCTCAAGGACTTTAGCGAAGCCCAATATTTCAGTTTAGAAAGTGTACAACATTTTGTACAACAGTATACCAATCTCATGTTAGAAAATAATCACAGTTCTCATATGTTAGAATAATATGTAAGATAACTCCCCTCAAAAAAAAAAAAAAAAAAATATATATATATATATGTATCCTACAGCCTTTACCTCACATTCTCTCAACAAATTGATTTTTATATCCTCTATAAATCCATATCTTAATCTGTGGATAATTAATGACTTTAATACCTTTCAATCTCACTGTGAAAAAATCTACAAAAATATCATTTACAAACCACATTTCTACTCTATCTTCAAATATACTCCTTAGGGAAAAATAATAATAATAATTCTCTTGGGGTAGAGAGAGAATATAATTCACATGTAAATGAAATGTCTTGTTACTGGCATTGCCATATGTGTCTTTTTGGTCTAGAATAAAATACTGATACTCCTGTGGTATCAAAGAGATCTTTATATTTTATGTTTATTTCAGTTTCAAATCAACAGCTCAATGTCACTGTTTTTTAAATTGCCCTTTACAATTTTCTATGTACCTTTTATTTTATATGCAGCCACAAACACACTTTTTCTCTCTCCTTTTCTTTCTCCTTCTCTCTCTCCCACACAGATACAAAAATATACATACCCACATAAGGTCCTTAGAATATCAAATTGGGAGTTGAATTGAAGCTTTATCTTGTAATACTGATGCTGCAAGACTTTGAACACGCGTTGTGTGGTGTTTGGTTTATATATATATATGTATCTGTGAAACAAGTTTTTGTTAATAGTTTTTACTGGAAAAAACAAACAAATAAACAAAGGATGCTAAGTCAGTGTCTACCACAGGATTCTGGTCTGAGTAAATTGTTAACATATTATAAGCATCTGCCAAAACACTCAGTGGAGTTGACACCAGCTTCTTGAAATCTGAATATATCCAGGCAATATGCCTAGAACATTCACACCTTGGCTCTATCCCAGTTGTTGTCATGCACTGTATCTTACTTCTTGAAGTTAATTTTGCCTTTGGAGGAGAGTAACATGAGGAAATCAGCCAAGTGCTCCTCAAGACTACTAACTGCCTACTGAGTGCAAAGAAAAAAAGAAAGTATCACCCACCAACACCATCAGCCATAATAATACAATTAATTACTAGCTGCAAAATATTTCCATAATTTTATTCCATTCATTCATTTATGGTCATAACACTGTAATATTTAGCATTGTTGACATAATTCTTAGTCACCTGATTTATATACATTAAAATAAATAGCTAAATTCTGAATCCAAGGTGGCTAGCACTGTACCAATTAAATAGTGGACAGAATGGAACTAAAACACCATTTATTGTAGAAGTATAAAAAGAAACAAGTGTTCTGATTTTTTTATTTTTTTTTTTTATGGGGGGGGGGAGGGAGGGAACAAAGAGGTGTTGTGATACATGCTACCTTGATCTGCCACTTGTACAAGAAAGTTAGGTCCATGTTCAGGGTAGTGGTGACTTTTGCTTTTTGGATCTTAAAAACTGTTATGCACAGAGGTGACACATGCAAAATGCATGCCAAATTTATAGTCTTTTAATCCTCAGATATTTTTCTCATCCGAGAAAAATGAATTTTAGATCAATGTCTAGTCTGTATTTGCTCAAGTATTGTTTAGTTCACCTTTCTTTCACACATTACTTATCTGAAGATTAAGCAGAATGTATGTTCTTGACAAGGAGTTGCAACAGAGACACTTAAAATGGCCAGATATCACAGATATCTTGTCATTTTCCACATAAAATGCAAAAATCAAGCAAACATTGAGGCAGAACTACTTTTCTGTCTTTACTGTGATATTTCAAGGTCAGAAAAAGTCATGTTAATGAGGCAATTTAGCATGTAATAAATAGTGCATTGCCACTGCATGTGTTATATTTCTTCTACTATCTGGATTTCAGCTTTCTGTATTTTCAGTCCCACTTTTCCATGAATCGTATTGCTCAGGTTTTTAAAATGAAGTAAGATGACAGTATAATTGTGTTTTCACTTCAATACTACCAATCATGTGAAGTGTAATGTTAAGCTTCTCATGGTGTTTCTTCATTTCTTGTTATAACATCTGAAAACAGAATATATCAAGGCAGCCTTTCAAACATTGACAAAAATCTATATATTGACAACGTTTTCAGATGTAGAAATTTTGTGAAGCAGCTACACTACATTTGATAGCAAAATCATTGCTGTTTGAAACACATAGGACTAAACCTTGCAACTCTTGAGGCTGTTTTGGGGAGTGGTGGTGGCTGGAGGAGTGATTCAGGGGTAGCTTCTGTGAGTAGAGCCCAGCAGCTGTCCCATGTCAGATTGGAATCTGCTTCAGATGGCTGCAAAAGGGACCCACTGCTGGTGAGAGCCAAGCCAGTGAGCGATGCTGGCTGGGCCTCTGGGAAAGCAGACTGAAGAAAGGGGAAAAAACTGCTGTGCAACAGCAGCAGGGAGAGAGAACCAGCAGAGACCACAGGGTCAGTGCAGCAGGAGGGCAGGAGGTGCTCCAGGCACACAGCAGCAGTTCCCCTGTGACCTGTGGAGAGGCCCCTGGTGGAGCAGGCTGTCCCCCTGCAGCCCATGGGTCCCACATGGAGCAGATCTCCACACTGCAGCCTGTGGAGGAGCCTCCAGTGGAGCAAGTGGATGTGGCCTGGAGGAGGCCACATGGAGAGCCCCCGCAGGAGCAGGTCCTGGGCCAGAGCTGCAGCCCGTGGAGAGGAGCCCACGCAGGAGTAGGAGGTCTGGGGGGAGCTGCCACCCACCTTTGGGGGACCCGTGCTGGAGCAGTTTGCTCCTGAGGGACGGACCCTGTGGTACAGAGCCATGTGGGAAGCCCCTACAGGCTCAGTTCTGGGCATCCTCTGGGAGGGACCCCATATGGAGCAGGGGCAGAGGGTGACCGTGAAGGAGCAGCAGAGACGGAAGAAGCATTAGGGGCTGACCACGGTCCCCAATCCCCATTCTGTTCCCTTGTGCTGCTGGGGGGAGGAGGTAGGGGAGGGTCGTTGGAGGGAAGGTGTTTTTAGTTTGCTTTTAGTTCTCACTTCTCTAGGCTGCTAGTGATAGATAATAAATTATATTAATCTACCCGAGTCTGTTTGGCCCTTGGGGGTAATTGGTGAGTGACCTCCCTGTCCTTATCTCAATTCTTGAGCCCTCTATCATCATATTTTCTCACCCTGTTCTTTAGAGGAGGGGGAGTGAAAGAATCGTGCAGTAGAGTTTAGCTGCCCGTCAGTGTGAAACCACCACACAAATTCATTAGGGATGGAGCAGAACTGGGAACTCTGTCTGGGACTGTTATTGTTTATCCATGGTCTATTGTAAAAATCATCTCTCTTCCAAGAGCCCTGGCCTTGACAGATTAAAGTTTTAGGTATGCTGAAGAGCTCCATGGAGGTGATTAGCTCTAGTTGGTGATCATAGCAAACACTGGAGACACTCATTCCTGAGTTAAGTGGGATGATTGTGCAATTGGAAATTCTGCTTGCAGCTTGAGAACCTAACCCTCTGCTTCTGGTGTAACAACTTCCCCTGTTTCAACTAGATTAGTTACTATTAGCATCTGTATTTGCTTTGGTGGGTCTCATCAATTATTTACGTTTGTTGCACTTTGTGCAATTTTTGGAATCAGGCTTGTTCCCCATATTTCAAAAAGCATGTGGTCAACTCTGCCATCCTCATCACTGCTTCTTTGTGTCTGGATAACATCAAAGGAAAAGTGTGATGTAGTTTGTATGGTAGGTGTGTGAGAGGAGGGCAGAAGGCAGTGTGGTCTTGCAGGTGCCGATACCTTATGGATTTTAAGACCTTTTCATACCATAGACTACTCTCATCTGCACTAGGCACTACCCATTAATCCCTGCTTCACCTTTGTGTCTTGTGTTGTCTTTCACTTGGTGTTCAGTAGATCTTTGATCAGGACACCAACACTCTCTTTTCCATCCATTTGTACAACAACCAATAGCTCCTGGAGGCTCTATAGTCAATTGAAGGGTGGATATACTTTGAATCATTTATGATGTTTGGACATTTTTATTTTCTTACAGTTTGCAATTTTGTACCCGTTGATCACTCTGTCACATTCCAAAGCAATACTGCTTCTATCTATTTAAAGAAATATTTGGTCCAAAATTTGAACCGCAAAATGAAAAGTTACTCTTAACCACACTTACATATTACTTCCCATCTTGCCCGAGATTTGTTGCATTTGCTATTGCAAAGACTTTCCAAAACACATTAATTAAATGGAACTGAAAATCATTCATGCATATTTTATGAAAAAAGTTACAGATATATCTCCTGTTTTGGGTTATAAAATATGTCTTTTCTTGGACTATTAAAATATTCTGCTCCATTTAAAATAAGCTACGTAATGAAAATGATGTGCAGTAATACTTTTACAATTCTTAATAACATAACACACTTTATCACAAAGTGCATTTAAAGAATTTTTATGCATAAACTCAGGTATGTTTGTTCCATTCTGCTCAGCAAATAAAGTGAGACAGTGATAAGCAATTCCTGTCTAAAACTGGGGAAAAAAAAAAAATATATATATATATATATATTTTTGCCAAACTTGCAAAAATTAAAGAGGATAAGTTAGGTTGTCTGGGGCTGAGGGAAGCAAGACAGAAAATATCATGTTCAAAATCTACATAACACAGATTTTTCAAATTTCTGTTACAGAAAGAATAAAGGAAGATTTTAGTTTAATTCTTAAGCTGTAAGTTTATGTGATTCAGAAAACACTGACACTTAAGAAAAGCTTACTGATCAACAAGACTTGTATCAGTACTGTTCTTTAACGTGCAAATTCACCAAGCGATTTGGTGTGTCCTATCATCGTAAGCAAAGTCAAAGTACCTAACAACAGATTACACACATTCTGATGGTGTTGCCCCTACACTGTTAATAATTAGGAGAAAATAAATTGGAGTTGGAAACTCAAAATGTGTTTACTCATGAAAAGTGAGTTATAAATCAGTGGTTCAGATTATAAAACGTAAGAGTTTAGTATAAGGTAAAAACTAAAATTCTAACATGGGAGATCAACCTTAAATAAACGTATTTATTAAATTATATCGGAACTGAAAAACAGGATCTAGTAAGATGTAAAATAAATAAGTACACCGATAGCAAGATATTAAGAATTAGAAATGCACCAACAAACACCTATTTTAGATGTTGGTCAGCATTTCAAAGAATTTATTTACATAAGAAAACCTCCCTTTTATATGTCATATTTGACAGCTTTTGTTAAGCTACAGAGATTTCTAAGAGATATATTAAGATTAGCATGAATGCAATATAAATGGGAGTTGGAAAGTGCGTGCAAGCACCAGAAAGAAAGATTTAAAAGGTTAAATGAATGGCCTGTGTTGATATGGCCCCAAGCCCCTATTGCCGGCAACCCATTCCCAGCAATAAGATTGAGGAATGAGATGCTAATGTCAAAATCACAGGCCTTGCACTCTGATAAGATCCCAGTGCAGAAGTTTTGCCAACAGGAGGCCTTGTACCCTTACACCAGGAGGATGGCACCAAATATGCATCATAACTCATTTAGAATTTCTTTTCCCTCTGTTCCAACATCAAAATAAACTACAGGTCTACATTCCAAACAAGGGAAAGCAGACAGTGGGTCTAATCAACCTGTTCCAAGAGTTAAAGAACAAGCAAAAATTTGAACTAAGGAAGACCCCTTCAGAGCTGACAGCTCCTGAAAGGCATGAAAGGTCTGTCCAAAGACTAGCTCATCATTGCCAATCAAGAAGAGCCCCAGCCATTTCTTGACAGCCATCATCCCCTGCTCTTCTGTGGGCTAACTACCTGGGAGTACATGCATTGTGCTTGTGCACAAGTGGATATGAGTGTGTGAGTGAATAAAACCTAGGAGCAAATGAGTGAGTGAGTGTGCACATAAAATCAACTTGCTTAAACGTTTTGGAAGTAAATAACACTCTTTTGTTCCTTGAGAAAAAGACTCTTTCACACTGAGTTTTATCATGTTAACTGTTCCATGTAGTGGTATCAGAAAAATTGCAGCTGAGTAGTATGGTCATGGATGGAAATCATGAATTCATAGGTAGAATTCTGCTCAACTTTCAAATCAAAAACTGTGGATGTATTCCACATGAACCAACTGAATACACCAGGCTTTTGGTCAGGATACATCTATACACATGTAATTTTCTTCAAGTTTAGCACTAAAAAATTAGTCATGTATTTCAAAATGTATTTACAATGTTACTGGGTTTTTCCCACATGTTTGATTAACGAGTATCTGTCAAAGCAATGCTTTCTTCCTACACAAGGAATTGGGGTCATCCTTTAAATTCTTTTGAGTGCTGAAAATACCCACAGAGCAAGTTGAGCACCATCATTCCAATACTACAGATCCAGAGTAGTTTCTTCTTTTGGGCAAGTAGTTGCTTAAAATGAGTACTGACTTTGAAGTTGTCCTCTCAATAGATGAAATTTCTCTTGCACAGGAGAAATATGCTCTCTGAAAACTGACTGTTATCTGTACATCCTGAGGGAACATTGGAGGAGTTGCCCACTGACAACCAAAAATTCACTCTTAGGTTTCGAGTATCTAAGATAGATGCTATTCATATAAATATATTTTTTTAAAGTATTTAGATGGGGAAAGCTGAAGGTGAGAAGCAGTCAGAACAATAAGAGCAATAGGCATTGGTGAAATGGGTGTGTCCATGCAAACTGTCTAAGGGGGCTTTAGCTGAGAAAGCAAGTCACATGCACCCTTCAGGGCAGAACATGCAATGCAGCATATCCTGGTTTTGTTGATGGCTGCTGAATTCACTCAGCTCTTTCAAAGCAACTTTCACTAACCCACTGGTTACAATAACTTGCTTTGCTGAGTCCCTCCTCCTGCTGCACCAGAGCTGGAGCCTTTTGAACCTTCTCATACTGTGTTCATAGAGCAGATGGTCCGTGAAAGATACAGTCTGGACATTACTCACCAGATTCTGTTTCAGTTTCATCCTGTGTTGATTAGCCTTCATAGATTTTATATTAAAATATCTTTGTTGAAATTTGTCTATTAAAACAGGATTTGAAAAGAATTTGGAGAAGACTTTTTTTTTTTTTTTTAATCATAAAATGTTAAACTGCATCGTTGGCTTCATTCCCAGCCTTGCCATTTAGTGTGGCATAGAATTTTTACAGCCTGAATTTAAAATAATTTTTGAAAACCTGAAAATCGTATGGTTTCAAGTTATATGTCTTGCAATTTGAAGCTGAACTAATTATGTTATTAAACAATTGTTATTGTCTAGTGACTAGTAAATATGTGTGTTGAAAATGTGCTGTAAAATGAGCTTAAATTCCATTAATAGAACCAAACAATGAATGATAAAGTAAAAGCTGACTTTTTAGCTATAATATTCCAAAACTGGTTTATAGGCCAGGAGGCAAGTGTGCTGGCTGGGGATGGCTGCATAAAAACAGCATTCAGGCAAAACTCTTTCCTCAGGACTAGTTTTGCTTTCACACAAGAATTTCAAATAGATGTAAATAAGTTCCAAATAAGTTCCAGATACTGAAGACCACCTGTTAAGGGGTGATAAAGCTACAGCAAGAAGCAATTTACAGTGTCTGTGACTGGATTAGTATTTATTAGTGTATACACACACACATACACACAATTAAGGAAACCATGTTTCTCAGTGTCCGTTCTTATAAAAGCAGATTTTAATGGTCCATCATGGTTACAGCAAAAAGACACACATGAAATGTAAATCTGTTTCTCTTTTACCAGGCAGGTTTTCATGACCAGCTTCCTACAAATGATAAAAGGGCCTATGGCTTGTGAACGTAAACCTTCATTTCATAGGGCTCTGACATGCATATATGCTTATTGAAAGGCAGCGTGGCATATTGAGAAAAAATGTGTTTGTACAAAAATGTTCTGTACACTTAGAGAACCCTGACTCAGGCTTACCAGTCTGAAGAATCTGCTCAGATATACATCATTAATGTGACAAATTAATATATATATATATATATATATTTTAATAAGATTTCATCTGACCTTCTATGTGACTTTCTTAGTTGTCTGGGCTGTTAATATGGCACTATGATTGCTGGCTAGGAAAGACATATTAACTTCTTTAAATACTGTCTTTAGAAATTCCATCTTTTTTTTTTTTTTTTTTTTTTTTTTTCCTTATTATTAATTAGAGTGGTTGGTAAGAAGCCAGGGCTTTAGTTTCAGTTTTGATTGGAAATTCCCTTCCTTCTCCCCCAGCTATTATTAAGAAGCATTTAAATGTTTGCATTGGATAAAGAGACTGAGGGTAGAGGATTTCTGACACAGCATAGAAATGAAGCAGTCTGGTGAGCAGTGCCCTGTGTGCTCGGTCACCAGATGGGAAAAAAATGGGGGAAAGAGAAGGGTCTTAGAAACATAAAATATTATAGTACTGTATAAAAGAGATACCTGCTTTCTGCAGAAATATATGGGAGAGGTGCCATTTTCTGATCTTTTATTAAATTTCTCTTACAAATATAAATTCTTGTGTTTTCCAGAATTCCCTCTGAAACAGAGCAACATTGTAATTTTCTTGGTTCTAACCACTGCTGTGAAAACACAGCCAGCTCCTGAATACTACAGTTTCATTGCATATATCTGCCAAGAGGTGTGTAAGCTTGAGAAGGAAAAGGTATTGCTTCCAGGACTGAAGGTCACTTAGTGCCATGTGTCATGTCCTGAGGAAGGAACATATCAGTCTGTGGGCTATGACCTTGACATCTTGCATATCAAATTGCAAAACTTTCGGGAAATGGGACATGAAAGTACTCTTTGGAAATGTGGCCATTATGTGGGATGGCTTTCCTAGTACTTCAGAGGCAATATGACCTTCACGAGTGTCATCAACACTTGTCAGGTCACTCTCATCCATATTTTAGTGCAGCACTCTTCACTTACGTTGTTGCTCTCTGCTTGGTAAGTGCTGTACATGTGGGATGGTAAAGGTGTTTCACTGTGGTGCCCCAGTCATCAATAAGAGCTTTTGTTCAGGGCTGGTCCCAGAATTCCTCCATTCTGTTAATCCAACATGTGCTGGTAAAATGTCTTAGTTGGAATAGGGCATCTTGACAAGTTAATTAAAACAGTAAAATGTGTAATTTTCTTCACATCTTTCTTTCTGCAGTCCCAGCAGATCCAGGTTAGGTCCATGAATGGACTGAAAGAGAAAACCTGTGCCTCTCCTCTTTCTGTCACAGGTTTGTTTTGAACAGTTATGTCTGATGCTCCCCTTCACACATTCTCTAAACTAGCATGTAAAAGACATTCTCCGGTATAGCTGGGTATTAGGCCAGTAACTTCTTCACATGGAATAGCCTGGTTGCTAGTGATTGACTAGGTGATTCCACAGAGAAGTCTCTGTTCATCATCTCCTCTACCAGCATCCCCCAATTTCATTCTTTGCCTCTGGGCAAGATAATATCTCACAGGTAAACTGAAGTGTAGGCAATATTTTATTCTTCACATCAAGATAATATGCATATAAATATGTATAACTATGCCATCCTCAATGCCCAAACCATCTGTACAGGTGTCACCATAAAAGCTATTGGTGGCTCTTCTGTATGTCTCTTTCCTTATTTACAATCTGATTAGAGCTCTAAACTCCAGCTTGACTTCTAATTAACAGGGTAGCAGTTACTCGTTATTGTTTTGTTATGTCTTGCAAAGCCTGTTCTAAGACAGCAAAGCAGTTTGTGGATCTACTGACATGCCAAACTATTTCAGCTCATCTTTAAGGAGGTTTTTCAGGCTTAGCCCATCCTTATTGGTCTTCAGCTTGCAAGCAACATTGACAAACATTACCAGTTGGTAGCGGGGAGTTTATTATGGGAAATTTTAACAGGAAGCAGAATGAGGCCAGCACAGTTCCCAGAGGCATTAATAAGCTTTGATCTGGTATGATTTGTGTTCATTGTATTAAGTCTATCTCATTTGGTTTTAGGTCATCTACTGAAACTATCTTAATCACATTTTAAACTTTACCTATTTATTGTCTCCTTTTTATGATCTGATGCAATTGCAGATTTATTTTTATTTTTATATTTTATTTATATTTTATATTATTTTTATTTGCCTGAAGATACACATTTGAAGAGAAGGACATCACCAGTGATGGAATAACTGGCTGATTGATGAAGATCTCCACAAGTGACTCATCCATAAGTGAGAGGCTAAATAAAATCAAGGATTGCAAAAGAAACAGTGAGCATATAGCATGAGTTTATTTGACAGGAAAAAGACTGCATCCATTTGAGGCTTTACCATGTGGGATGTCTGCAGGCATCCAAATGACTTTTGCAATTTCTTATCTTTATAAATTACTTGAATGGACAATAAACAAGTCAGATAGGCTAGCGATGTAATAATGAGAAGAGGAATGACTGCATATCAAGTGGCAAGAAAGATTCAGTATCAGCCTTGTAATGCAGCTGACACCTAGGAAATATAAATTATTCCTGATAAACATTCAGCTTTACTCCAAAAAATAATGTAAAAAGAACAAGAAAAAAAGTAGCAGAATTTAACTAAGGAAATAAGATTTTCTAAATAAGGCCTTGAAGAATAGAATAGTGGATTTCCTTGTAAGGAGTACTTTAATTATGTGGAAAGATAGTTCACTGATATGGCAGTATATTGCGTCTTCCATTATATTAAACATTGTGATTTAGGTCAACCCTATTTCACTTACAATACACATCTAGGTTTTCTTTCCCCAAAGTTATGTATTTTATACAATGATTGCAAATTAAGAATGTACTCACATTGTGTGCACACATACTCTGTTTCAAAACCAGTATCTCCTATGCCATTTATCAGCACCGTTCCCCGGAATTCCTATCAGTACAATTCACATTGGCACAACATCTTTCGTAACTATTTAAAGAAATACAGCAATGAATTCCTGGTAACTCCCTGTCTGGAAAAAATAAAATTAAATTAAAAATAAAAAGCATGGAAACTCAAGAAAATGCTGATGCAAACTTAACCTAATTGGTCACATAAATAATACTTAAACTCTATCTGCATAGTAATTTTTTCAAGTTAAATGTTTTAAAGCCTTTCCTGCAGGGATTTCAAATTCTTCAATAAAATAAAATTAAAAAATCATTCTGATATACAAAAGATGAAAGAACAAAAGCAATAGTTTTGAAAAATGTACATGGAGTCAACTGTGAGATTCCCTTTTGTCAGTAGAAGAACTCCTACTTGAACTAAAGGACCCATATTTTATGCCTGGACTCTGCCTAGTGGAAGCAAATACCAGAACTATAGTGACAAACAAAAATATTCTCATGCTAAAAATAGTGTACAAGCCTACTAAGAGAAAATGATGTTTAGGTTATTGAAACAAACCCACAGATATTTCTTTTTTTGGTCATTGGCACATCATGTTTTACAACTTCTGGCACAAAAAGTAGCCTAGAGGTATATTTGTTTGGTTTTCCTTCTTTCTAATACTTCACAGGAAAAAATAATCCAGTAAAATCTGAAGGATTTATGAAAAGCAGATGGCTCATTGTGATGCAAATGGAATTAGTAATATTTTTTTTTTTCTCTTAGGTACTTGATGTTAAAAGTCTGGTAGAAGAGTTACTAAATGGTGTCCTGGTTTCATCTAGGGTAGAGTTACTTTTACTCATAGTAGCTCATAGTGTTTTGGATTTAGGGTGAGAATAATGTTGATTTAATTGATGTTTTAATTGTTGTTGAGCAGCGATTACAAATCAAGGACATTTCAGCTTCTCATACCACCGTGCCAGCAAGGAGGCTGGGGGTGCACAAGCAGCTAGGAAGGCACAGAACCAGGACAGTTGGCCCCAACTGGCCAAAGGGATATTCCATACCATGTGGAGTCATGCTGAACGTGATGGTGAGCATATTGGGTGGCTGGCTGGAGCGAGCAGGTGGTGAGGAATTGCATTGTGCATCACTTGCTTTGTACATATTTGTAGTAGTAGTATTGTTACTATATTATTATATATCTTCCTTTTTCTGTCTTACTAAACTGTCTTCAACTCAACCCACAAACTTTAACCTTTTTTTCACTGATTCTCTCCCCAGTCCCATGGGGGGCAGAAGTAGTGAAGAGCTGTGTGGTGCTTAACGGGTTAAACCACAACAACCAGAGATGAGAGGCTGGAAGGGTATAGGACCAGTCTTCCAACAAGAGGAAGCTTAGGCAAAATCTTCTCCATGTGTATGAGCACAGGCTGCCCAGAGAGGCTGTGGAGTCTCCTCCTCGAAGCTCTTCAGAAGGCACCTGGATGTGGCCTTGGGCAGCCTGCTCTGGGTGTCCCTGCTTGGGCAGGGGCTGGAGCAGGTGGGCTCCTGAGGGCCTGCCAGCCTCAGCTTTCCTGTGAACTAAGAGGAGGTTATTGATAAGATCGAAAAATCTCTTCATATGACAGGTGGATGAGAGACAGAGATTGTAAATTGAAACAGAGAAGATTCTGACTTGATGTAAACAGAAAAACAAAACAACAACAAAAAAAACAACAGTGTGGAGAGAGTCAGACAGTAGAAGAGGCTGCCCCGAGAGAGGTTGTGCAAACTCATTTCCTGGAGGTTTTCAAGACCCAAATGGAAAAGCCCTCAGAAACCTGGTCAGAGCTCAGATGTGACTCTGCTTTGAGCAGGAGGTTGCGCTAGAGGCCTTCTGAGGGGGGGGGTGAATTCCAGGAGGTAGACAGTTGGGGGGTTGCACAGAAGACAAGAAATATTGGAAGATACAGGAAATACAAGACTATAAATGAGCATTGGATGTCAAGGTGATTTAAAGAACATAAATATTTCCTTAACCTCTTGATACTTGAAAGCGTCATGTAATACCAGCACTGAAATCATCTAAATGTTGTTGCAATGCAGTCAGTAGCTAGAATTGATGTTCACACTTATTAATGAATCTATGCCAGATCTCAGCAAAGATTTAGTATCTATGTAATTTAAATTTGGAGTGGATATTTTAAGATGTGTTTTTTCACAGTGGATCCTAACTAACTTGACCAGTTAAACTCTCCCAGACTATATAAAGGAGCCAGCAACAGTGAGCTTATTCAATGAGAAATGTCTTTTGTTAGGAAAGGAGCATTGTCATCGTCCTGAATCTTCAGTATATAAGGTAAAATTCAGCATTTGAAGAGTATCAAGAACAGAGGTAATATGGGCTTTGAGTAAGAGTGACTTTGCATTGGAAATTTAATTTTCTACACATTGGAAAAAGAATAAAGTACAAGATTCCTTTTTTTTTTTTTTTCCCCATACAATATTGTTCAGTCATATAGTTTTTCTCTAATCCATGTTTTTAAAGCATGCCATGCTTTCTGGAGACAGGCTGTGTGGGCTGAGTGATCCTGGGATACTCTGAAGGGAAGCACACAGAGACAGGGTCCACAAGACATCCAGTTTTCTGCTAATTCTAGAAAAAACTTACTCCTTGCGTCTAACCTTTGTGGTCTGTATGGCTTTTGAACTAGTAAAACCTTCAGTATAACTTTTCTCTTATTTATTTATTTATTAATTTATTTTCTTTAGAGAAAATGCAAAATCCCTTTACCATGGAGGGAGAGAATAAAAGATATTTTTTTTTTGTTTATTTGTTTCAGCATGGTTTTTTAAAATGTAATTGAAATTTCCATTAAAGGAGGATTTCCAGTTTCCAGCCTGTTCCCAGAAGAACCTGTTTATTAGCTTCCATTAGTCACATGTGCTTTCACATCCCTGGAAAAATGTTTTCTTCTCATGCATCCAGCTGTCAAAAGAGTTGTCATTTAGCCCTAGGCCATGATACATATAGTTCCACTGTGATAATCTGCCTTGGTTTTGTGAACTTTAAAGAGTTCTAATATCATTCTGAATAAAGAATTAAAGCATTTATCTTGTTTCTATGCAACTTCTATGGAATTCTCTGTATGCTTTCATGAAAACTGCAATAAATTAACTTTGCTTCTGATCTTTAATACCTTGTTGTATTAAATGCAGTTTCTTCTGCTCAGATTCTAATGGAAATAAGGTAAGGATTAATGAAAGTTATTTCCTTTTATGGCAGAATTAAAGAAACAACCCTTAGAGACCAACAATATGCAAAAAAAACCATTCCCCTTAATAGCAGAATAATGCATCAGAAAACAACAAAAACGCCTAACCCTGAACACCAGAAGTATTTTCCAGTCATCCTTTGTGTGTTCTCTTACTTCAGCAGGCTTTTAGTTTTATCTGACAGACAATAAGTAGAGAAATAACTGGCAGTATTAATTCCAGTAATGTTTTGTATTATAAAACAAACCTGATTAAAAGGAAAGGAACACAAAGGAAATAGTAAGTACCTTACACTGACAAAAGCTAAATCAACTATCTCTAGTTTCCAGTAGTATTATAACATAAAGATATACCAACAAACACCAGAATATTTATTCTTATGGACATAAGGTAAAGCTGGATGTACAAGACAATAAAGAGACACATGGACTCACATATGAAAACTGTTCTCGAGATCGTTTCTACTATATATTCATTCTGTAGTGAAGTCTATATTCTTCTCCTAGTGAAGTCTCCTTCTTCCAAAGTGTTTGTGTTGTGGGAAAGCGAGGAGAAGGGCAAGAAGAGAGAGCATGCCTTTGTTTTCATCCCAGTTGCAGTTGAGTTTTCAGGTCTATATACACATACCTGAAAATGCTTATGTTTTTGTTCCCACTCCTTTTCCTAGTGGGACTCAGGAATCACAGGTGATTAAAAAACTGACTCCCATTGCACAGGGAATAAGGTAGCAGGGCTGCAGTGGAATTACATTATATATATTTACATTTCACTAGGGAGTTATTGAACTAATTGTACTTAATGAAACATATTATTCTAAAAGCATAGTTCTCTGAAAAAATGCTATTATGACTATAAAGTCCAGACTCTACCTTTTGGCACAGTTGGAAAAATATACCTTATTTGTTTGTATTATATGTTTTCTGTATTTCACTTCGCTGCACTTTGTAGTATTAGATCCTACCAGTTAAGCAGCAATTGAGGTGTGTTTTTTGTTTTGTTTTATTTATGTGTGTGTGTTTTTGTTGTTGTTGTTTTGTTTTGGGCATTTATTCATCTCCAATCTACTGAAAAATAAAGCCATAGTCTTGGACTGTTATTTGGTTACATCACAGCAAGTGTAAAAGGTACATAAATTTTTACTGGATAAGTATTAAGGTACTAATTTCACTTGTTAAGTGCTTTCATAATTAACAATAGGATTATCCATCTGCTGAAATTTGTGTTGGCTCAGGGTCTAATTAAAAATCTACTCATTTTAAAGATAGATATGGCTGTATAACTATAACACATTATGTTAGTAGCATACAAACTATTCAATTAATTTGAAGATAATCACTAAATGAAAGATTAATACAAATTGAAAAATAAATATCACTATTTGATATGTCATTCCAGCTCTAATACAGTCAAATATATTTTTTTAATTTCCCTTCTCGTTACACCTTGATAAGGTTATGTTTCTTTTTATTTTTTTATTTTTTTTTTATTTTAAAAAAGTTAAACTAGGAGTTTCTTGTCATAAAAGCACATAAGATTAAAGATTTTCTGTCTTCACATTCTTTGCCCATCCCTCCCATCCAGATTCTTATTATCTTACTTTTGTTTTTATTTCTTTATTTTACTGTAACTATCTTTTCTTCTTTCATTTATTGCAACCATCTTTTCCTTCTCCTTACATTAAATGAATGTCATAGCCTAGGAAATTTGAATCTTTCAGCTAAGATGGAAATAAATTAAATGGGGTCTTTTTGCCCTGTTGAACAGCCATTAGTCCTAAAATGAGCCCAAGGAAGTGTGTTTCAGAACAGAGATGAGGGACTACAATCACACCCCAAGCAACACTTCATGTAAAAGTCATTGTCATGATAAATTTGATTGTGTCTTATATAGTTTTCTGAAACTTTGTTTGTGTTTGTTTCTCATTTTTTATTGTGGTTTGGTGGTGGTCATGATTTTGTTATGAGAATGTAAGCTTTTGATTATAGGCATTGTGTTTTTGTGTATGTCTCTGCAGTGTGCAACCCAGTGGAGACAAATCCTTATTTCTGCCTCAGATTCGTATTAAAATAACAATAGGTGATAAAACAAATGCTGGGAAGATTAGTGTGCTATTGACTCTCAGTAGGAACTACTAACTCTATTCAGCAGCACAACTATTTGAAGAGATTTTGTCTGATACTTTAATGTGAATTTACCATGCAACTAGCTTTGCAGGCAAGTTTCCAGTAAGTACTGAATTGGAGGTGTTTCCAAAGGCCCAATAAATATGTCATGGAAAAGTTCTGATAACATGTGGCTAAAGGCATCTATAGTGGAGCGTGAATGGTTTGTCAGTAAACTTACATGGATAAATTTGTATACATTAATATGCTCAAGGATACATTAATATGCTCAAACCCTCTAAAAGTTCAAGCATTATAAATTAAAGACTGTTACTGGAAATGTTCACCATCAAGGGTATGATGAGAATAATAAAGAACATGACCTTCTGGTCTGTCAGCCCACACTGCACTGTGCTTCTTATGAAGGGCTCATATGGCACACAAAGATCATCTCAACTGAACAAGGGAACTGATGGGGACATAGTTGCTGTCTTTCTGCTAAAGCAAAATGTCCAAAGGCTCTTGCTTTGTCTGCCTCTTCTTCAGGAGACAGGGACTGGGCAGTCCACACAATGCTCTCAGTATGAATCATCCTCCCGCATCCTTTACATGTGGATAAAAATAAGTTATGGGGATCTTCTCCTCTCTTAGAGAGCAAAATTTAGGTTGAACTGGACTCAGTAATGGTATTCTTACTGTGAACTTCAGGCACAAGTTTACTTAATTTGGAGAAAGAAACTGAGATAGCTACTTATTGCTGCCAAAGACACTTCAAAAAAGAATTAAACTGATTTTGAATGCTTGCAGAAACCTTGATATATTATCAACTGAAATTAAATTAAAATCTTCCATTTATTTTAGTATGAATATGACTAGGATGATAATAAAAGATTGCAATGGCAATCAGCAAGAACTATAAAATAAGTGTTGAAATGCTCTATAAAATTTATCTTTGAAATTTCTAATTTATTTTTTTTCCATTTGGAGACTTTGGAGACTTTTAAAAGAAACAGTGTAGGATTGGCGTTGTTTGTTTGTTGTGGGATTTTTTTTTTATTTTTTTAATTTTTTTTGGCAGGAAAGGAGAATAACATAGCCATATGTTTGTACTAGATTATGAGGAGATGAATATACATGTTATGACAAAAAAAAAAACAACAACAACAACAACCTTAGTGGATTTATTTGTTTATGTGTTGTTGGAACACCCTACTTCCATTTATTTTAATGAAACTTAAAGAAAATAATCCATCCCTGAAAAGTCTCTTTTTTCTGGAAATTTTTAATATACTGAAAATGGAAATTTCTAGTGGAAATGTCACTTCAACTACAATGGTAATTAAGAGCATTTTGGCAAAGATTAATTAAAATTATGAAGTTTGATATGGTCAAAGCAGCATAGGGAAGGATATCTAAATCAAAAAATGTTAAAAGAGGAATTATATTATACATATCAATTCCACTTTGACTAGAAATCAAACCAAACACTTTTTCATCAAATAATAATAATAAGGCAAATCTCAGAGGCCTGTATCTTTTTTCTCAAAATCTGGCACACAAAGATAGATATATAAGTATTTTATGGATTCATACTATTTTCATATCTTCATTGCGAGAACATATGTAGCTTTTCTGTTGTCACAGTCATGTTCAGCCTGGAGAAGAGGAGGGTCAGGGGCGACCTTATCGCTCTCTACAGATACCTTAAAGGAGGCTGTAGAGAGGTGGGGGTTGGCCTGTTCTCCCACGTGCCTGGTGACAGGATGAGGGGGAACGGGCTAAAGTTGCGCCAGGGGAGTTTTAGGTTAGATGTTAGGAAGAGCTTCTTTACTGAAAGGGTTGTGAGGCATTGGAACAGGCTGCCCAGGGAGGTGGTGGAGTCACCATCCCTGGAAGTCTTCAAAAGACGTTTAGATGTAGAGCTTAGGGATATGGTTTAGTGGGGACTGTTCGTGTTAGGTTAGAGGTTGGACTCGATGATCTTGAGGTCTCTTCCAACCTAGAAATTCTGTGATTCTGTGATATATGATGGCCAGGATAAATTTTCCACACTCTCCTAGTACCCTTCCATCAGGCCTGTGGGTGATCTTGCATCTATCAGCTTCCTCAGTTTCTCTATTACCAATCTTCACCCCGGCATCATTCACTATCTCTATCTCACAGTTATCCCAGTATGCCTCAATCACAGTCCAAAAATCGTTCATCAGTTAAAGATACCCTAAGTCTTATTTAGCAGTCTATTTTGACCTCACTCATCCTGCCCTGAATTCCCCCAAGCTGACTTTCCTTAAGATCCAGAGAAAAGGTGAAATATGATGGCAAAAGCAATGGTTTGGAGTTATGAGGTCAAGGAAGAGAAAGTTTTATGTGAGACAAGTCTCCATTGGGGAACATGTTGAAAAAGAGAAAATGAAATTAAAAAACTTTCCAGATCAAAAAGTCTGGAAAACAGGCCTTAAAACTTAAAGTGTCTCTAGACTTTGGAAAATCATTTCACAAAACTTGTCTCCAAATACATCCCTAATGGACTATGCATATGTTGTGTTTTGGTGGCCCCTTATATACTTTGTTAGCTTTGCCTTAAGTGTTTTGAAATTCATCTCTTCATGGTAGATCACCTCTGTCATACAATAACTGTTGTCACTGAAGGTGCTCAAGCCTATAGGATCATCTTAAGAAAAATAAAGGTTGTCAGCAGTCTCCAAGGAGTCTAATCTAATTCATTGCCCTTCACTCTGTGTTCAAAATAGACCAAGCTTACAACCTTCATAATTCACTCTCATCATATCATATTGTAATTCAGTTATGAAGCATTGTCATCCCCCATGTGTCTTGTTCTGTAGAAAAAACAAAGAGACACCAATGTTTCCTATAGCCTTTTAGGTACTTATATATGTATGTATATTATATTGTTATATGTATATTGTAATATATATATTATAATAATAATCAGTTATAACTGTTTTTTAACCCACTTTCCATCAAATATGCAGCTTGCATTTACTTCAGAAGCATTTCTCCATGTGAATCTGGGAGCAAGTTTTGGTCTTTAATGTGACTTGTAGAAATCATAGCTTATTAATTCTGGGTTTGACAGAGTAAAATGTTTAAAGAACAATAAAATATAACAGTATTAGCAAACTCTGCCATGACTAAAAGTCACAGTTCTTAGGTGACATTTGGCCTAAAAAAAAGTTGAGTGCAAAAACCTAAAGCAGATTGGTGATGTGATTAAGTAGTGTATCCTGTGAAATTGGACTTGTTAGAACTCTTTTTGTCAAGAGAAACAGTCATTCTAATTATAATGCCTGCTTTGAACAACAATTCTACCACACACAGAATTTAATTTAAAGTTTAAATTCAGGATTAAAGTTATTAAATTTATACTGTCTCTGGTACTTGTCTTGAAAAGATACCTAACTGAAAATAAGACAGGTATGGAACTGTATCTGACACAGATAACAGTAAAGTGTCTAAATGATGGTGAGAAACACCAGGGAGACATGTTTTCCATGTTATAAATTAAAGAAGATAAAGCTAGATGACATTCTGGATGAACACTGTGGAATCTCATGCCCTTTCAATTGCAAGTTATTAAAGCCAAATTTTATTGCAATAATCTCAAGGAGTTATGAAGAATGTGAATAAGAAAAGTAGACAAAAAAACCTGTGTTGGGTCTGTCTGAGCTGAAGTCACCTCTTCCCTGCAGCAGCCCACACAGTGCTGTGTTCTGCACTCGTAGCTGGAACAGCACTGATATCACTCCAGTGTTGTGTCTATTGCTGCATAGTGCTGGCACAGCATCAGGACTCCTTCCAAGCCCCCAGGAGCCAGCAGGCTGGGGGTGGGCAAGTGATGGGGAGGGGATATTGCTAGGGCAGCTGACCTAAACCAACCAAAGGGATATTCCATAACACCTGATGTCACACTCAGCAATAAAAAGTGGGGTCCTCGTGGGGGAGGGGGCTGTTCCTCCTGAACAACCACTATGCGTTTTGAGGCCCTGCTTCCCAGGACGTAGCCTAACATTGCTCATTGATGGGAAGAAGAGAATAATTTTTTCCCTCTCTCTGTGCTTCCTCACGGACTTATTGTTTCTTTTGTTTCTTTTTTCTCCTCATTTCCTTTCCCTTTAATAAAACCTTTCTCATCTCAAACCTTGAGTTCTCTGTGTTGTATTTTCTCCCCCTTCCTCTTTGAGGAGAGGGGGAGTGAGAGAGCAGTTGTGATGGAGCGCGGCTGCCCACCTGAGTAAAACGACCACAGAATTGACACTAGTAAGCAAACTGAATAGTAAATAACAATAATACTGGAGTTAATTCTTTTCCTGTGATTTTATATTTTAGTTGGCTTTAGATGAAACAAGTTTAGTGTGACTGAATTAAGTGAGACTTAACTCAGCGAGTCCAGCATCAGCTTTTTTCACAGGTAAAGTGTTTTATACAAAGGAGAAAAATTAGTTTTAAGGACAACAGCAGACTGAATTTCCATGTGACATTACTATGAGCCTTAAATCTGTTCCACAGGAACTTTTTCTGAAGTGTGAGTGGGTGGACAAATCTTCATAGCTTTTAGAGAAAATTTTTCTTAGTAACTGATTTTATGTTACCATTTTTAACAGGTCAGAATAAAGCAGAATAGGTTAAAGCACTTCTTTTGCTCAGAGCAAGAAAAAAAAAAAAATAAAAATTATACTCAAGCTTTTTCATGTCATGAAGGGGTTCATAACCTGTCTCTTCACACCCTGGAAGACTTCATGTACACAAAGCTGTGTGGACAAGAAAGAGTCCTACATCCAATTCTGCAGCATTCAATTTGAGATGCATATACACAGAGAACCAGAGCAATAAAGAGTGGCAGTGCGGAGCAATAAAGAGTGGCTCCTACCGGTGGTGAGAAGCTGGCACCATTGTTGCTTTCTAGATTACGTCTGTCTTTTACAGGAAACAATTACTGCAAAACATTCTTTTTTTTTATTCCCTCCCCCCCCAGAAAAAAAAAAAAAAAAAAAAAGACATAAACAGCTGCTTTCTATATGTGGGTGCATTACCAACTATATTAAAGGAGACATAGACACACACAGAATTAAAAAAAATACAGATTCTATGAAGGTGATCTTATGGACAAACAGCTATGAATGCTACAAAAAAAAAAAAAAAAAAAAAAAAAAAGCCCTCAATCCCAAACTTCCAGGGGCGTCTTACAAACCTGTATACTTGTGGAGTTTGGATATAAAAAAACAAGTTTTCTAAGAATCACTTTCTTGTATTTCTTTCAGTCTTTATGCTTGACCAGTTCTTTCCTGATTGACAGAATAGAGTTATTTTGTGGATTTGGTGTTAATTTCATAATGGAGTTAGTCTTTGATTCTTTTACAGCTTTTTATTTTTGTTGCTGTCATTATTTGGTTATTTTTTAACCAATAAATACTAATAAGCATTATAAAAAAATATTCTTGTTGAAACAGCAATGATGGATAAAAATCTGATGTTTGATAACAACAACAAAAAAAAAAGGGCTTTTTACCATTTTTAGTGTGTATTTATCTTTCTAAATCATATGTTTTCAGGTTATATTTGATATTATATTTTGCAATAGGTTAACAGGAGGCAAAATTATTTGAGGCATGGACAGAAGATGATAGGCAATCAAAAGCAAGGTGCCAGTTTATGAACACAGATTGTAAATGAGAGAAACAAGCAAACAATAAAATAAGCAGGGAGAAAAGCCATGAAGAAACATGATAATGGAAGGGGTACTAAGATTTCATATTGCAAATGCTGTGGCAGTTAAGTGAGCAGATTTTCAGTATCATTGATATCTTTAAGCCACATCAAATGAAGTGTCAGTGAAAATCACCTCTATTGTAAATGATATAAATGTTCTTAGGCCTTACATGACACGAAGAAAATTGTTTAGGATATTGACTGCCATGTTTAATCTATCATAAAGAGAATTTCAGCTGATTTCATTTATAAATTTACTAGCGTTTTTGTATCTCCCATATACATATGCACCTATATCATACCCTTTTCATAAACTATGATGTTAGATAAAGAAGTATCTTCCTCAAGTGTTTGTGTACTGCCAGAAAGAAGCAGTGGACTGTTTGCAAGGTCATCAATTTTCTCTAGCTGTTCATAACCTTCAGAGGTTGGAAGGACCTTTTTCCATCAAGTGTGATGATGTTAAATTTCTTTCATGAACAAACATAAATACTGTATATTCCATAATAATAGTATGTAAAAGAGCTAGTTTTGAGTGTGGGAAAAGCTTGTGGTTTCTGATGGAAACTGTCTGCATGGGTTGGCCGTGACTTTGCTACTGGCATGAGATATGCAGAGGTCCCTTTGGACCTATGACAGTCTGTGGGTCTGATTTCTCCTCCAGGAAGAGAGAAAAGGGAACAACCTCTCTTCTATCTTCTCTTGACATGCAGCAGTTGAAGGGGGTTTAAAGGCTACCTGATTCCTTTCTGTTCCCTCATTTTTCACTGACTGTTCTCCGAACTGTCAAAGGTGAAGCAACTGCTGCAGGTAAAGGAGAGCTGAGCCTTGTCAGAGCTACTGGTACATCAAAAGGCTTGATAAATCCCTGGGGGGTGCTAGGATGTAAAAGCAACTCCTGTGTTATGGAGAAAGAGGAGAGAGGAGGTGGAAGAATCTGGGGAGAATCCCAGCAGGACAAAATTTAGGTACTCATACATTTTCTTGGTGCCTGTGTCTTGCACTAGCACCAGGAGAAGCAGAGAAACTCTCAGCCATTGCCATTCTGAAAATCTCCAAATGCCTGTTAATCCCACTTTCTGTCTCACTCCCTGGCTGATCCTGGCGCCTTACCACTGCTCCTTGAAACTGTTGATCCATCACAGTTTCCCAAATCTCCCTGCTTTCTTTCACCTGCCTTTAGCAGTGTAACAAAATTAAAGTTGTTGACATTAATGATAAAGAAAAATAAAATTATGGTGTATCTCCTATTAGCTGCAGGAAAGTACAGTTCTGCCTACAAAGCAGAGAGGTTTAGAACCAGCTCTGATATTCACACATGTTACACTAGAGAGGCTTTTAGGCATTGGCCAGTATCTCACAAAGAGTGAGAGTTTCAAGACATTTGCTGCTTTAACAACTAGGTCTGAAATTATAAGCAAGTTTGTTCTGTGTCATCCAGGACAAACAAGAGTCCTTATCCTTGCTGATAATCCTTTGAGCCACCTGATCCTCCAACAATTTCATTCCTAATACAAGGGCTCAAAACAACATTTCTGCATTATACATGACTATTTTGTTTTAAATTGAAATGGAATCTCACAGTCCATTGGTACATTAGAGTCTGACTGTAAATCATAGTCTGAATTATACTGTTCACATAAATTTTTCAGACCACAGGATTGAGTTCAAATCTCTGAGATATCTCTTACAAAACATAATGGGTTGTTGAGTTTTTTAGTTCAGTGTTGAACTAGTCATCTAAAATTGGAAAAGAGGACTTGTGACCTTAATCTTTCAAAACAATGCTTTCTCCTAAGGAAAGAGCTACAACCATTCAGATTTTCACTATAGCCATTTTCCTAGGATGTCAGAATTGCTGAGATTGGAAGAGATCTCTGGATGTCCCTAGTCCAATTCCCTGCTCAGAGCTGGGGCTGCTAGCACAGATCTCTGTCAGGTGGGGTTTTGAATATTTCTGTGAGTGGAGACTCCAGAGACTACTCTGGGCAACCTGTTCCTGTTTATAACTTTCCTTGCAGTAAAAATGTTTTCTTGTGTTCAGAAGGAACTTATTTCTTCTTCTTTTTTTTTTTTTTTTAATTGTTTATTTTTAATTTGTTTCCATTGCCTCTTGTCCTTTCACTAGGCACCACTGAGAAGAGATTGACTTGCACTCTTCTTTACTGCACTCCATCAAATATTTATACATACATGTATTTGTAAGATACACCTAAACCTTCTCTTGCACAGGTTGAAAAGTCCCAGCTCTCTCTCTCTTTCCTCATACAACAGATGCTCCAATTTCATTAACATATCTGTTACCCTTCACTGGACCACAGCACATCATCCCAGTATGTTCCTGTCTCTCTTGTACTGGGGAGCCCAGAACTGGATTCAGCAATCCAGGTGTGTCTCACCAGCTCTGGGTAAAGGGGAAGGATCACATACAACCTAGTGTCCAGTGGGACCACCAGGGCCTTTTTTGCCAAGATGATTTCCAGCTGGCCAGACCCCAGCCTGTGTTGGTGCCTCGGGTTATTCCCCCCTCAAGGTACAGGATCAGTATTTTCCTTTGTGAACTTGATGGTGTTTTTTGGCCCATTTCTCCAGCTTGTTCTGAATAGCAGCAGAAACCTGTGGTATATCAGACACTGAGGATGCATTTCTTCCTGTCCTCTGGGTTGTTAATGAAGAGGTTAAACAGTATTGTCTCCAGTAACCCTGTTGCTGGTACCTCTGGGGCACATCATTGGTCCCTGGCCTCCAGTTGGACTTTGTGCCACTAATTACAACTCTCTGGGCCTGCAATGTCAGCAGGTTTCATTCCTTTCATTTTCTTCTTTGCATTCTTAGATCAGTAGGACCTTATTTCTTCCTTTTGCTTCTTCCTTTATTTCAAATACACTGTAAGCATATGAAAAATCCAAACTGAAAATGTACTTTTTAATGTTAGGAGTTAGAATTCTAAATAAAATAAAATAAAGTAAAATAAAATAAAGTAAAAAATAAAAATAAAAATAAAAAAAAATAAAAATAAAAATAAAAAAAAAAAACAAAACAAAAAACAATAATTTAAAAATAAAAACAAACAAACAAACATTAAAAAATTACATTGTCCTTCCAGGTAACAGAGATAAGTTGGAAGAGGTCTGGTAGCTCACTGGTCCTGGTAATCAAAATACAGATCCATAATCTAATCAGATTGTTGGAAATGGTCATGAAATGCTTTCAACTCCTTTTTGTAGGGCCTGGTTAGAGGCAAGTATGCTTATTAAACCCTTCCAACAGATGGCAGTCTACAGTTATAGTTTGAGATTTCCTCTGTCTTTCTGAGAGCAAAACAAGATGATGCATTCTGCATAAAGCTGTAGCTCACTGTATAAGTAAGTAGGCCCACCGCTGTGCACATCAGGATAACTCTCATGATACATGGAGGTAACACAATGGAAATCACAGCTTAGAAATCCAATTTATCTTGCTGTGAATAGAATTGCATCCACTACAGACAGCAATTAGTTTTGTTCCATAACACCATTATAGAAAAGTGACATTGAAAAACTATTTGCAAACTACTAAGTATTCACAGAGGTTGAAGTTTAGAAAAATGTTAATTCCTGGTATGTGACAAGTACAACAGATTTTTTTACCAACTGCAGCCAAAAGGTCAGAACACAACTGCTGATATAATGAAGCAAAAGCTTCCTGCAACTTGAGTTGCTTATACAGTTTAAGAAGGGCATAATATTCTGTGAATACTTCTTTCTCATGTCACTGTTTCTGTTACAGCTGCAATACTTATAGCTCTATTGTGAGTCTATGCCTTCATACCAGTACCTACATGTATAGCCCCAAGACTGATAAACAAAGGATACCTGCTATATAGAATTTGGACGCTGTGATTTTTTCCCCCTTGCTTTTTCCAGTGTCAAATAAAAAGTTCATTCATAATGTAAATATATGCTGCCAGTCCTGTAGAAGCTTTAGCATGCTAATGTTGGGTATTATTTGCTGTCTAAATTTAAGACATTGACTGATGGATTTATGTATCAGGTCTTATGAGCTGACTAACTGTGATATAAGGAGATGGGGCTTAACACTCTAAGTTTCTTGTGCTCCCATATTCTGACTGCATATGAACCATTCTTATAGCAGAGATTAACGTTCAGAAAATCAAAGAATCAGAGTCATAGAAATGTAGAATGATTTGGGTTGAATTTACCTTAAAGATCATCAAGTTCCACACCCTGACATGGGCAGGGACACTTTCGACTAGACTTGGTTGCTCAAAGCCCCATCCAACTGACCTTAAACATTTCCAGAGATTGGGCATCCACAACTGCTCTGGGCAACTCGTTCCAGTACCTAAAAATCCTCATAGTAAATAATTTCTTTTAATATCTAATCTAAATCTACCCTCTTTCAGTTTAAAACCACTCCCCCTTGCCTTATCACTATACTACGTGATGAAGCGTCCCTGTCCTGCTTTCTTGTATGTCCCTTTTAGATACTGGAAAGCTGCTTTGAGGTCTCCCTGGAGCCTTCTCTTCTCCAGGCTGAACAACCCCAACACCCTCAGCCTGTCTTCATAGGAGAGCTGCTCCAGCCCTCTGATCAACTTTCCAGCCCTCCTTTGGACTAGGTCCATATCTTTCTTATATTGAGGGCCCCAGAGCTGAATGCAGAACTCTAGGTGGAGCCTTATGAGAGCAGAGTAGAGAGGGATTATCACCTCCTGTGACCTGCTGGCCATGTTTCTTTTGATGCAGCCCACCATATGGTTGGCTTTCTGCGGTATAAATGCACATTGCTGTCTCATGTTGAGCTTCTTACAAGTCCTTCTCTTTAGGGCTGTTCTCAATCCATTCTTCGCCCAGCCTGTATTTGTGTTTGGGATTGCCCCAGCCCAGATGCAGAACCTTGAACTTGGCCTTGTTGAACATCATGAGGTTTATACATGCCCACCTCTCAAGTCTATCAAAGTCCCTCTGGATGGCACCCCTTCACTCCCATTTGTCAACTACACCACAGAGACTGGTTTTCATCAACAAACGTGCTGAGGGTGCTCTTGATCCCATTGTCCATGTCACCAACAAAGATGTTAAACAGCACTGGTCCCAATACCCTCAGGAACACCGCTTGTCACTGGTCTCCACATGGACATCAAACCACTGAGCACAGGTCTTTGTGCTGAATGGTTGTATACAGGTAGTGAAAGCAGGAATGTGTGGTCTGGGAAGAGTACAGGGATGCTCTCTGGATATGCAGGATCAGGAAAGCCAAGGCATGGATGGAACTGAAGTTGGCAAAGGATGCAAAGACTGCAAGAAGGGATTCTATAGGTACATTGGCCAGAAGAGAAAGCCCAAGGAGAGTGTACCCACTCTGATAAACAAGAAAGAAGAACTAGTGATGAAAGAAATGAAGAAGGTAGAGGTACTCAACAAATTATCTGCCTCAGTCTTCACTTCCAGTCAGGCTTCCCACATTTCTTGAGTCTCTCAACCTCTAGACAGGGGCTGGATAAGTAGAATCCCTCCCACTATAAGCAAAGAGCTGGTTCGAGACCACCTGAAGAAATTGAACAATTCTTTGGGCCTGGAAAAAGGGAAACATCACTACCATTTTTTAAAAAAGGTAGAAAGGAAGACGCGGGGAACTACAGACTTCACCTTGGTGCCTGAAAATAGCATAGAACAGATCCTCCTGGAAGCAATGTTAAGGCACATGCAATGCAAGGAAGTGATCTGAGACAGACAGCACAGCTTCACCAAGGGTAAATTGTACCAAGGACCAATCTGGTAGCCTTCTGTGATGGAGTGATTGCATCAGTTGACAAGGGAAAAAGGACAGATGTCATCTACCTGGACTTCTGTAAGGCCTTTGACACTGTCCCATATGACAACCTGATCTCCGAATTGGAGGAGAGAAATGGATTTCTAGGTTAGCCATTCAGTGGCTAAGGAATTGGATGGATGGATGCCAATCCAAAGAGTTGCAGTCAATAGCTTGATGTCCAGGTGGAGGCCGGTGATGAGTAGTGTCCCTCAGGGGCCTGTATTGGGACAAGGACTGTTTAATATCTTTAACAATGTCATAGACAGTGGGTTCAAGTGCACACTCAGCACTCAATGACACCAAGCTGAGTGGTTCACTTGATACAACAGAGGAAAGGGATCCAAGGAGACCTGAACAATCTAGAAAAATGAGCCCATGTGAATTTAATAAGGTTCAACAAGTCCAAGTACAAGGTACTGCTCCTGGGTTGAGACAATCCCAGACATGAGTACAAACTGAGTACTCAATGTTGTACTCAATGAGTACAACTCATTGAGAGCATCCCTGCAGAGAGAAGCTTGGGGGTTCTGGCTGGTGAAAAGCTCAACTTGAGCCACCCATGTGCACTTGCAGCCCAGAAAGCCAACTGCATCTTGGGTTGCATCAACAGAGGTATGGTCAGCAGGCTGAGGGAGATGATTCTCCCTACCTGCTCTTCTCTCATGATGCTCCACCTGAAGTGCTGCATTGAGCTCTCGGGGCCCCAGCACAAGAAGGATGTGGATCTGGTAGAGCAAGTCCAGAGGAGGGCTACAAATTGGTCAGAGGGCTGGACACATCACTTTCAGCTTGAAGAAAAGAACACTCTGGGGAGACCTTATTGCAGCCTTTCAATACTTAAAGGGGTCTTATAAAAATGATGCAGAGTTACTTTTTACTCAAGTAGATAATCATAGGGCAAGGGAGGATGATTCTAAACTAGAAGAGAGGAGACTTAGATTTGATGTCAGGAGGAATTTCTTCAGTCAGAGTTTGGTGGAAGAACCATTACAGGTTGTCCAGAGAAGCTGTGGATGCCCCATTCCTGGAGGTGTTCAAGGCCAGGTTGGATTGGGCCTAGGGCAACCTGATCTAGTGGGTGGCATCCCTACCCATGGATGGGGATTGGAACTAGATTATCTTTAAGGTGTCCTCCAACCCAAGACATTCTATGATTCTATACACTTTTCATTACTTTCTCTTGTCCTGACATCATTTTCAATGTTATTCCTCAAGATAGCCAAGAAGAGACATTCTAGAGCTCAGCAGAACTAGCTGCTGGGAAATAGAGGATCTTATGCAATCCTCTTATGTAAACTCTAAGAAACTGTCATTTGATTTCCCTAGGAATATTCATTACCAGAAGATGCTGTTAGTCAAGGTTCCTCTTCACTATTACCTTATAATTACCTTTCAGTTAAGAACAAATCTTTTTCTTTCTTTTTTTTTTTTTTTTTTTTTTTTTTAATTGAAAAATCTTGACTCCATTCAGAACTCATTTATTTCTCCATGAGAACTTTTCTACATGGAGAAACACTCAGAATCAATGTTTCAGAGTAAAGCATCCTATTATTTTCTACTCATGAAGGTAAATACAGCCTTCATCTGAATTACAGAAAGAAGGAACTATATAGATGTTTACCTGTATCCATGCCACATGACTCAGAATTATGCACTTAATATGCCAGTGACAACACAGGAGCTGAAGTTCCTTTGCTCTTTTTTGCCCTTTCTGCCACTTTTTTTTTTTTTTTTTTTTTTTTAACATGGAAAGAGCCTTGTTGCACAAATGCACCCTATTCTAGAATTCTTTGTACAGAGACAGATATTTACAAGTTGTTTTAGTGTGTTTTAATGAGTTACTGCTCATAGTAAGTACATCTACTTACAAGTCCGAGCAAGTCTGTACTAATACCAATACTTAGCCCCTGCATGTCTTTTTGTAGTGATAAATTGTACAAATGGGTGTAGGTTCCTCATTTAAGATGAGGAACTGTTAGCAGAGAAACTGAGAAAAGGTGAGGAAGATGGACTAGGTCAGGATTCTCTCTGTTTCCTTATGTCATGTCCAACTTGGTGTAGAAGCTTATACATTTATTTTATTTTTTCTCAAGTTCCACGTGAGATATTTAGGAAAAAAAGAATCCTGAAAGAATTGAAAGGAATCACCTTATCTTTCTAAGCTATCTGAAAATCACCTAGAAAAAAGTAAAACAGCAGCAGTCAATACAAGAAACAGTCACCTCAGAAGGATGATTTACTTGCTCTGTTACAAGTATCTGAAAGATATGGCATTAATTCCTTAGTGGGTGGGTCTGATCCAGTCATTTAAAAATAAGAATTTACTACCTTTTGAGGTAAACAACTTCTTATATATGAGAGACATTCAAAAGAGGCTGGAAGATGTAATCCCAAACACAAAAGATTCTGCCTATCCAAGAGGGATAGCCTAAGGCCTTTAGGGAACCATTAAGAGACCTGTGCATGGGAAACCAAGTAAAACCTGAAACATTTGTTACTTTTTCCTAAGTGGTAAAAGGGTTGTTGATGCCTTAATATTAATTGGGTGGCTAAAGATGAATGCAGTTCACTCATAGCTGTCACACACCTTTATAATGTGCCAGAGCCCCATTCTGCAGTGCATGGAAAATGTAGTTGCACAACTGGCCTAACCACTTTGAAAAGATTAGGACTGTCTTTCATTTTATGTTGAAAAGTCTAATCCAATACCTTACCTTACTAGGCAAAAGTGTGCCCATAATTTCACACAAAATAACTGCAATGGGTGAGGCAGTGGAAGGATCTTTAAAACAGATGCAGTACAGGAGTGATATCATTTTACTTCAGTTGGCTGATTTACATGACAAGCAGGTAAGAAATCTGAGAGTACTGAATCTCTCCATGGACTAAAGCTTTAATTGGATAATGAGGTGAAATAATGGTCTGATGTGCTAGTTTGGCCATAGTTCACAATGTTAAGCTCAACATTAACCATGTTTCACTTGCTGCCAAAGTTTAAAAAAAAAAGAAATCCAAGAAATCAATTCAGTTAAATAACATGCCAATTTTGTACACTGTTTACATTTTATAGACTTGGATTTTGATTCTTATATTGATTTTATGCTGCTATAAATCTTTTACTTCAAAGGAGCTACTTGATCTAAATCTGTAACAGAACATAACAGGACCTATTTGCTTTCATTAAAGTCTTTTGACTTCACTAGTATCAGTATTAAACAGGAATGGTCAGAGGACTTCACCATAAATTATAAGAGCACTTCATTTCATTTCAGTACCTACCACATAATTACATTCCTAAGGACAAATTCTTTCTGAAGACTGTGTTGCTGCTAATTGTAAATAAAAAGAAAGCAAAGAGAAGTTCAAAAGAGATGTACATCTTGAAAGTAAGGAAAAAAAAAAAAGATACATGTTCACATGTATACATGTAAACCCATATAAATATTTAAACATTAAAATTGAGGAGAAGAATTAGGGAATCTGAGCAGGAAACAAACAAAAAGCGCTTGTCAGATCTCAACTCCTTAAGTCTTTCATCAGTCTAAGTAAAAAAGAAGGAATGAAGCTCATTCAGTCTGATTTTTGGTAATGGCATTGTTGTTTCTCTTGAGTCTTGTTGCCTTCAGAGATTGAGAATGAGAAATAGTATTCTAAAATTTTAAAGTGTTAATGACAAATTTTTCAGTTAAACTCTTAGATTCCAGTTTTGTGATTTCAGAAGGATTTTTTCTATTCATTTTAGGTTCAGTGATTTTTTTTTTTCTGCCATAAACAGGATTTGCACAGGAACCCTCTGGGTTTCTGGCACACACAGCAGTTTGACAGCTCTGCTGTGTACATCTGGAAGGAGCTACCCTCTCTTCCATGACTCCTCACACTGCCCAGCTCCAGAGTGAGAAGACAATTTTCTGCTGTACTCAACAGCTGTTTGCTTTTCAGGGTTTGACAATGCTTTATTTTATTCTGTCAACTTTGACTATTCAAATATTGGCTCTCCTTCTGTCCTTTCACCAAGCCTCAATTTTTTTTCCATGTTGCATCATCAAAATGCTTTTTCCATTCTTGTCCTTTAACAAGCTTATCTTCTTTTCCAGCTAACACCTGTCGATGTTTTTGTCTCTGTCACACAACACAGGTTTGTACTTGCTACTTTTTCTGAAAGATGGACCTTGGGTAAGGACATAAGGACCTCATGAGGGCAATCAGTAATAGTCTGTAAAACACACCCTCTTTTCGCAAGTCACCCCATCTGGCTGTGCCTGCTTTTGATTAGAAGGTTTGCTAAAAATAAAAAAAAAAAAAAAAAAAAAATTAAAAAAAAAAAAAGAACACGAATAGTTTTGCCTTGCAGAAAAAAAAAATAAAAATAAAAAATCATGATTTATAGCTTTGACTATAAGGAGGAAAAAGAGAGGAAATGGAGAAGGTGTAAGAGACATTGCAAATGATTTTTGACATCTCTTGTACTGCCAATATCACTCTCTGTTACCTCCATTTTACAATTCATTACTGCAGGTTCATGATTTCACAAGTTTTTACAGTACTAAAAATGAGCTAACACCAGATTTAGCATGGCAGAGCTTTGCAGCTGTAGAGAGGGAATATCCCTCACTCCACAGGTTTGCTTCAGTAGGATCTGGGCAAATGCTGGAAGAAGAACTGATGGCTCTGCATTAAATGCCTGTAAGTGCTCCTACTCAACTGTGTTACATTGAACGCTTAAATTCATTCTTCACTTTTTTTTTTTTTTTTTTTAATAAAATTACTTGCTAAATAATTAACCCCATGTCCACTGTGCTGTTGTGTCCTCATCTTGGAAAGAGTGACTATTGTTTGTTGTAAGGATGCGTAGAAATTAAAAAGTCTCTGACCCATCAATGATAATAGAAATGATACAGCTGAAGTCTTGCCTCTCAGGACCTTCTACTCTTGATAACTTTTGTGTTTGCTGGAAGATATAATATAGCCATTGAAAGCAGTCCTCTCTGGGACTGTCACATAAGAGCTAATGTAGCTAATACTGATGAAAGTTCATTAGAGTCTTGAAAGGTAGTGATTGGGGCTTGGAAGGATAACCAAAGCTCAAAGGGGAGGTAGTAAAAGATTGGAACCTCGGAGTGTGAAGTTTTCTTTGGTCTTTCTAGAAGGCAAGATGTTTCATAAAACCAGATAAAAGTCTACACAGAAGAAAATATAATAAATAAATAAGTTTTCATCCATCACACACAATTTATTCCATTAATACGATTTTTGGAACCATAGTCACATCATCAGGCTTTTGCTAAAAAAAGAGAAGAAATAAGGTGGAGTATTGGACTGTGTTTTTTCATGGTGCCTAATAGCTAGCACACTACAGGCATTATAATAACCCTGGCCAACTAGTACTTCCTAAGACAAGGCTGGGCATGGGTTGGGCTATTTTATGCATCAGAGACCATTTCCAAAATCAATATGTATGAGCCTGAATGAGGTTTTGCTTTTCTCCCTCTCAGGACAGGTCTACAAAACTGTTCTAGGAGTTTCTTAAACACCTCTATGTTCTCTTAATCCATAGTTTAGTGGAGTAAAAACACTAAAAAACACCATGCACACCAAAACCAAGGACTATCAGTTTCACACTGTTAAAACACTACTATAAGGGGCTGTAAAGTAACCTTTAAAATATTTCAGACCTTTAAATTTGAGAAAACAGCAGAAATGTGAGCCATGATTCAATGCGAGTGATTCAGACATGGACCTGGAGGGCACCCAGGAGCCAACATGAATGTAGCTTTTTGGTCTTCTTAGCGTGATGTTTATATAGCAGTGTGTGGAGTGTGGGGATAGTATTAGAGGCTTTACATATTCTTGTGCTGAAATGTTTATTGAAACTCTAAATCATTTGTTAGTTTTCTTATCTTCTCTGTTTCTTTCCAGCACCTGAGTAGTAACACTATTTTATTATCAGTCTTTTCATTTCAGTAGTTGAATGCCTATTTATATAGCTTAGGTAATCATTAAGTGTAAGCATCCTTGAATATTGCATTTCACTAGCAAGAGATGTAAGAACTGATTCTTAAATTCCCCTTTTTCCCACCTACACATTTTTTATTCTGGTCTGTTCTGTAAACATATCGCTGAATGGATTCTTTTTATTGCTTCCCTCTTCTGTGTTGTATATTTTATGTATTTTGTACACCAGTGTCATATAGCTTAGTAATTCTCTTTCTGATTCTGGAGAGAAGACATTAGGGTACCTCAGATCCTGGCACTGTCCATCCCTAATTGTCTTTACTCTTTGCAGAGACGTTGTAGCAGTCCTCCTCAATAGCACTTTTCTTTCAGGGATGAGGGATCTAGCTATACACTGATTGGACTAGTGGCTTCTCCTAAGCTTGGACTTACAGCTCAGAAATTGTCATTATCAGTGCTTTAAGATAAAAAGAAAGAAAGAAAGAAAGAAAGAAAGAAAGAAAGAAAGAAAGAAAGAAAGAAAGAAAGAAAGAAAGAAAGAAAGAAAGAAAGAAAGAAAGAAAGAAAGAAAGAAAGAAAGAAAGAAAGAAAGAAAGAAAGAAAGAAAGAAAGAAAGAAAGAAAGAAAGAAAGAAAGAAAGAAAGAAAAAGAAAGAAAGTCTTTTTATGTGAAAGCATATTTCCTGACTACAATACTCTCATTCGCCGACAGGTGATACTCAGGAACTAAGCTGCATTACCATGTCTATAAAAAGAGCAATCATAGGAGCACAAGCAGCCTTGACTGCCAATATGTCTTAGTAACCTTTTATATTATAACAGTGTTGTTACTGCCACACTAGGTTAGAGTATGTCACCATTTCTATTATATTTGAAACCACATTTTTCAGGGTTTTATAACTTTCGTACTGTGATAAACACTGAACTGAATCTTTATATATGACTTGTCAGATAAAATAGATGAAGACATAGTAGCTGGAAGTTGGGTGGTATATTACAACAAAATGGCAAAAAAAGAAGACAAGAACAAGATGAGTTCTCTTATTTTTGATAGTACGAACATTAAATATTCTTGAAAGAGAACATAATCTCTGCTCTGAAATTAGGCTTTCTACTTTTAACCCTCAAAAGAAGATTCCCCAGTTACCTGAGTGAAATAGAATCCATGGGCTCTCAAGACACAGGATGGTATGACATTTTTACCACCTCTGGAGATTAAACAAATGAAGCTACTAGTTCCTACTGGGGAATATCCCTTGCAATGTCTGGCAGAGCAATAATTTCAGAGTCTGTGAGAGGCTTTCTGAGGTCTGTCCAGCAACACCAAGAGGCATACTAACAGACAAACTGTCAAAGCAATAGGAAAACTTCACAGCTGATTAAATAATGTAAAAGGGTCATGGCATTCCTCTTTCCCATAGGAACTTTTCTACAGAATTTTCTGTGCATGAAATATATAATAAGCCTGATACAAATGTGCAGTTCTTTTCATAAAATATGACAAATCAGGTGATTCCAGCTAAATTAATTCCAGAAAATTTAATCCATAAATCCAACTAATAGTAGAAGAGAAAACAAAAGACACAAAACCAGGACTATCACTTTGCAGTATCATATCTGGACAGCAACATCATGTCACCAAGGTTGTTATCTGTGTGAGGTCTTTAAGAAGGCCTGTCCTGCATCCAACAGAATGATAGATAGGTGCTTCCATGAACCCATGAACCCCGCCACCATTTCCACCATATTTCTGTTTATTCACAAACCTCTGCGCTGATTCCCAGCTAAGAAGGCAAGCACTCACCTTGGCCTCACCATGGCTGGGGGAAACAAGGGTGTGCTCGTCCCCACACTTTGAATAGCCAGCAATATGCCTGAGTGTGTCCAGAGGTGCAAATGAGTTCCAGGATGAAAGTTAAAAAATTATTGTCCATTCACAAGTCCTACATAATGCAAGCCTTAAAATGAGACCTTTTTTCTTTTTTACTTTTTTTCTTTTTTTTTTTTCTTTTTTTCCTTTTTCTTTTTCCTTTTGTCTTTTTTCTTTTTCCTTTTTTATTTTTCTTTATTTTTTATTTTTTTTTTTTTCCTAAGATTAAGGTTATTTTAATTAAGGTTGGATAGATAATGGCAAAATATTAAATAAATCATACTTTAAATTGCTACAATGTCCCTAACTCCCTGACAGACTTTATAAGGGACTATGGGGAGCAATCATTCCCAACTGAGATGAAAATCAGGATTTTCTGAGATTCATAGGCATTATTATGTAAAAACAAATAGTAAATATTAGTAATAATATTTTAAATGAATTTGTTTTGTTCATAATCGTCCTTCTCGATTTTTTTTATTTTTTTTTAATTTTTAAAAGTTTTTTTTTTAAATAGTTTTTTTTAATTATTATTATTTATTTATTTATTCCTTCAAGTGTTCGGGCAAATTTAACTTTATATTTACAAAGTGCATACTGTTTTTAAACATGATTATTTACACCACAAATATGTGTGTGCTTACACAAAAATAAACAATAGTACCTTGAGCAATTACTACTAAACACTATAGCTCACATATTACACTCATGAACCTAGAAGTCTTTTCTAAATCGAATTTTCATGAGTGATCCAGCCCTAACTCCAAGCTACAACATACATTGTACTTTCTCTTCTGCATCTTGGTTTCAAAGGGAAAGCTACCTGCATGGATAGATGAGAGTTAACATCTGCTCTAGTCAGGACAGTGGGAGTACATTGTGTGCTAGAAAGCACATCAACTTTGCTTGTCATTAGAGTTATATTTTTTCTGTTTGCTATTCAAACAATCACATTTGTTTAAACAATCACATTCTTTTCCAAGAAAGCCAGAGATTTATAAACCACACACACGCACACACACACACACAAAAAAAGCATTTTCCATACAAAAGAAGATTCTTGAAATGTAATCTACTCATAGATATTTTACAAAAAATAAGGCTAAATGAATTATTTATATATATATAATTGGATAAAAAATTATCTTAAATTTAGTGGACTAAATTTATAGAAAACATTTTGAATTTTAAAAAGTGCATTTTCATTGAAAAAAAAAAAGAAAGAAAGAAAAATGAGGTACTGTTTAAAACATGTATGTTTTACATACATTTTGTAACCTGCTACAAAGAATGCATGAACTGAAAGAGAGGTAAACTTTAATTAATATAGGTATTGAAGGTTAAGCACTCATTTCTAGCAGTCATCTGAAGCTGGATTTATTTTCATGTCCAAAATTTAATCTCTTGATGCAGGAAAATAATAATAATAATAAAAATATCAACACACTCACACAAATTTGATGTGCTTAAAAGAATTTTATGTAACATTTTAATGAGAAATTATGGTTAATAAAAATCTAATAATTAAGGAAACAACTCAGCAGAGAAACAAAGAAGATAAAGCAGCTCAGAAAATCAGTAATGTGGGTTTTTAAGATTTGTGCAATTATGTTTTTTTCTTTGGTTTGATTATAAGGTACGTTATTAGTATACATCATTTTTATTGAGTTGGGAGTGCTGCATTTTTCAACTTACTGTATGAAGAATAAGTTGTTCTTGAATTTCTGTGTGTTTGCTGTTGCTAAAAAATGTACACTTGAGGTTATTACTGTGATAAACAGCAAACAAATGTGATCAGATTATTTCTGGAAAAGTTATATAGTGTCCGTTAATATTTATAAAAGAAATAAAGCATGTAGTGCATTTTTGCAGTGGAAAGGAATAGAATGTTGATGACCACAACAGAATCTCTGTAGAAGCTGGATTGATCACAATAAAAAGGGTACAAAATGCTTATATATTACTTACTAAATGAGATGACAGCATGTTAAAATATTAAAACTGTATTACTGTTCCTCATTTCCACAATCATTTCCACTATTAGTTTAGCATCAAAGAAGGTGGCATTCTATACTTTTACTAAATCATTTTTCATTTCTGGGCTAATGGTGTATTTTTTCTGAGCCTATTAAAGAGCCTTTAGTTCTGAAAACACAGTTTCTATTGCAATGCTACTGGTAGTTCTTGTAAGTGAAGCCTGAACAAACATTTAAATACTGCAGCCTTGGATCTTTCTATTTTATTTTATTTTATTTTATTTTATTTTATTTTATTTTATTTTATTTTATTTTATTTTATTTTTGAATATGAAGCACTAGAAAAAGCAGAGGATGAACATTTTAAAAAAGAAAAGTGTCTTGAATATGCATTCTCTTTGATTAGAATAACAGTGTTTATTGAGAAATATGAATCCTAATTTCAGTCAATGAAATGCTTCCATTCAACATCAGCTGAAGTGCACTTTCATATGCTAGGCAGAAAAGTAATGTGAAATATAAAACACTAGACAAAATGTTGATGAATACATTTGATAAAATAATGGCTGAAATTTCTCAAAGTGTGTTTCCTAAGCTTTATTTGACAATAAATAAATAAAATGTAGTGTTTTTGTCCACATTGTATTTTTTGATTTTCAGCTTTGGCTTGAAATTTCATTGCTGAGTATGAATGCTTGAACATTTTAAATGAAATCAGATGCAAACTAGAAATCACTACAATATTATACATAGATCAGAAGATGACATTTGGGCCATGAACATTTTTATTTTGTCTCCAGAAATTTGATCCCCAAATTTTAATTTTTATTTCTTGTTACAGACTTGGCATTTATTTCCAAACACACATGGATTTGCAATCATAAGTTTGCAAAGACTAATCCTCTTATATCATAAGCTTTACTCACTTTGCAAGCTCAACATGTTACTTATGTGCCCAACGAAAATATATCACTATACATGTGCCAGGGGACTGTCACACTGTGTGTTCTACTGTGTGGCAGGGGACCCTCAGGGTAACACTAGCTGTGTGCTTCATCCTTTTGGGGCTCTTCTAACTTTGCCATCACCAACATTAGGCTCTTCTTAATGAATTTATTAATTTAAAAATATGCAGTGTAGTATAAAAATGCTATGTGTCAAACATTTCAATATCAGTTACACACAAAGGCATATGTTTGGTTTAAATACGCGTTGATGATGCTTTTTACCCCCAGTCGCAACTGAAAGCCAAATCCTGAAGGTATTCAAAGGTCTCTGCTAGGGATCATGTCATTTATCAGATTTTTTTACCTGAAATGTAGGCTTCCACAAAATGGTAGTGACATTCCCTGAAGGTCTGATTTTAGCTGTTAGAACTAGATCTTTACAATGTTGCTGTTAAATAATTTATTAAATATACATGTAAATATGAGAATGTAAGAATCTAATAGACTTCAGATACTCAGTGTTGATACAACTGCTTGAACATTAAAGGTTCAGAGCTACTTTGAGTCTTGTAGCCATTATCCTTCTTTTTCATGAGATTTCTGTTCAATAAATCTTTGGGTTTGTTTCACAGTGTGTAGTATCCCTGTGAGCAAAGGGCAACCTGCTATTCCCTGGCATATTGTAGCCTGGAGGCAGATTCTATTGTGTTGAGTTTGTGAGCATTCATTTCAGCTGATCACAAACACTCAGTCTGTGTCCACCTGTTGGTCGAAGTAGAGTCTGAATGTATTTATTTTATTTATTTATTTTTTTTTTTTCTGGAGATTAGTAGGAACCCTACCATGCACAAGTCTTTCTGCAAGAGACTTGTAACCATGCCTACCTCCTGTCAACAATATGGTAGTACCAGGGGATAAGGAACTCTTCCTACTCCCAGGAAATTGTATGCTTAGATAATTCTGGAAGGAAATTTGCTTTGTTTATATCACGAGCATTTTTGAATGAAATATATGTTTATATTGGGAAAACTAGCACCTTTGTAAAATGAAAATTCAACCTATCCCAGAATGTTAACACTGAAGTGAAATAATGGAAAGGAAATTTAATGCATTTTTTTTTTAATGATTAATATCAGAAAGACCAAATTATTTGTTCAGCATATATAATCCAAGCAAGGCTGCAAGTGTTTAATAAGTAATTAAAACTACATAAAAGTGAATTTGGAAGTACAACTGATTATTCATAAAATGTTTTATTAATCGAAATGCTAACCAAATTGTCAGACTGTATGAATATCTGCGTTAAGACCAGAACAGCTGCTTAAGATGCTGCATGGGTGATTAAGCACTTGCTTTTCCTGTTTCACTGCATCAAGGTCAAAGCCTTTGTCCTCACCCTCAAGGCCTGTCACAACTGTTTTAGGATTGCATTACTTTTATTTTTTATTAGTTAACAGACATCCACTGCTTTGCCTGCCTTGCCCCTCACAATTTAGTTTCTTGTGCCTCTGAGGTATCATCTGCTACCTCCTTTTTGCATTGTCAGCAGTAACCCTGGTAAGACAACCATTGCCCTGCAAGGCTGCCCTGACAGCTGCCAGGTGGCTGATACTTAAAAAGTGGGGAAGAAAGGGATTGTCAGCATCTGTTTAACAGGCTTGTGACACAACACATGACTACACCCTTGTACTAGCAGTTGTCCTATGTTGTAAATGCTTTGGGGTTTCTGGGTATTGGAGTGACATGAACTTAACTTCAGAAAAGAAACCACCCAAGAAGAAAATAAAATTAATTGAGGTTGCAAAACAAAGGATCTGAAAACTATGAAATTCCTCACTTAGCTTAATTTGCTCAGCAGACTATATACACCAGGATATATCCTTTTATTCCAAGATCACAAAATATGTTTTGCACAGAGAGTGTTTTCTGTACTTTAGTGGACAGAATTAGTGCTCTGGGGAAGAATCACAATTACATAGTTATTCTCTACAATATTCTTGTTTTACCTTTTGCAAATGCTGGAAGACAAGTACAGAAAAAAAAAAAAAAAGAAGAGTTTGGGGAAAAGTAGCCAGAGGAGGGCAGCTACAGGGTTCCTGTATGATATGAAGAAAATAATTTATTAAATGATTAAATGACATTACTTTTTATTTATTTTTTGAGTCTCTGCCTGTGATTACTGTCTTTGTTTGCATGCAGTTAGTGGTCATAACTGAATGCATAAAGTGGTCAATCATCTGGTGCTATGCCAGAGCTTCAGTTACCTGGAGACTCATTCTGTGTTTCACTTGTGCTGTGTTGTCTCATTTTTGCCCCATTTTAGTTTCTAGTCCCCATCTAGAAACCATAGGGTTAAAAAAACAACCCTATACCAGCTTCCAATTCCCCCAGTTTCCAGGGCTCCCATTCCAGGCTTATTTCCCTTTTCTCTAATTCTCTGTGCAGTTCCTCGAGTCTCTCTACTCCTTTTACTCCTATTATTTTCCATTTCTGCTCTGGTAGCTTCATTTTCTGCTCTGCCTGGGCACCCAGCAGGGACTTGTAACTTGCAAATCAGAGCTGCAGATTTGGGACTTTGTCCTGAGGTAGCCTTTCTTAGCAAGCATTCTTCTAGAAGTTATGAGCAAATGAAAAGATTTAATGCTACACAGGTAAAACACGGAATACTGAAAATTACAAGTGATGACTACTATCCTTCAGGAAGGAACTCACCCATCAGAAACAATAAAAAAAAAAAAAAGAGGCCACCTGGCTCTGGCCACATTTGGTTTTGCAAAAGCCAGGATGATGTGTACAGAGGATCAGAGAGAAAAACCTTGCTGGACTACCTAAGGAGCCAACCTATTGAAAATATCTAAGACCTACCAAAGGTATGTGTGATCAGCAGGAAAACACTGCCATTCATGGTATTCAGCAGACTATAATACAACCTAGAATCGTATGTGTATACACTGTGTTTATTTAATATCTTTTTTTTTTTTTTTTTTTTTTTTTTTCTTGTACAACAGCCAAGTGCACTCTAAAGGGCAGAAAACTTTCTGTCTGAATCAACACAAAAGTGTTATCTCGAAGTTAAATATATATATATATGCACAATACAGGACATCAGAGTATGACTTGATCTGACCTTATTACTTTTCTGAAAGTCTTTACGTCTGTGTAAAAACATGTAATGACCCCAAAAATATGTTTACTCAGCTTCATAGACTGCACTTGTGCTTAACTCATTTCTCCTCTGGATATATAGAACAACAACAATGAATTCATAGTGATTACTAACAAGTCAGCGATTTTACAAACTCTTGCTGTAATAAATAGCCTAAATGAGAACCAAGCAGAAAGCTGCATTGACCAGCTCCTGCACTAGCTGGGCTGGGAACCATTTGTTTGTTTAAAATAAGTGAGGAGCCGTAGTGTGGATCCTTGCACCCACCTGAGAGTCCCCACTTTCTGTACCCTGCCTTCCCCCTCCACCCTCCTTGATCCTTCACACTGCTAGGAACGAAGGATCACTCTTTCCAGACAAATAAATAAATAAATACGTTGAGGGGAGTGAGGGGGAACATCAGCTAAAATCCCAGTTTGCTTGCTATGTAATGATATTCATGAAAATTCTCATCTAGTGACATATTTCATGTCCTGAATCCAAATGATTTTGTCTCCCATGTGTATTTTAACGTTTTTGACTTAAAAAAAAAAAAAAAAAAAAAAAAGTCAGGTTTTAGTAAAAATGAGTGAACAATGTGCCCTTGCTGCTGAGACGGCTAACAGTATATTGTGGGTTAACACTGGCAGGCAGCTGAGCACCACACAGCTGGTTGATCACTCCCCCACAGTGGTATGGGGGAGAGAATCAGAAAGATAAAAGTGTGATAACTCCTAGCTTGAGATAAAGACTGTTCATTAGGTAAAGAAAAAGCTGCACACAAGCAAAGCAAAACAAGGAATTCACTTGGTACTTCCCATTGACGTATTCAGCCGCTTCCAGGAAAGCACCACTCATCATGCATAGCAGATTCTTGGGAAGAAAAATGCCATCACTTTAAAGATTCTCTTTTTTTTTGTACTCCCAGCTTCTTTCCCTCAGTCTTTATTCCTGAGCATGATGCCATGTAGTATGGGACATCATAGAATCATAGAATCATAGAATATCCTGAGTTGGAAGGGACCCTTAAGGATCATCAAGTCCAACTCTTAACACCGCACAGGTCTACCCAAGTTCAGACCATGTGACTAAGTGCACATCCCTTTGGTCTGTTTGGGCCAGCTGTCCTGGCTCTGTCTCCTCACAGCACTTTGTCTACCCCAGCCTCCTCACTGGCAGGGTAGCATGAAAAGCAGGAAAGGCCTTGGCTCTGTGTAACCCCTGCTCTGCAACGACTGAAATAACCTATGCATTATCACAACTATTTTCATCATAAATCCACAACACAGCATCATACCAGCTACTACGGAGAAAATTAATTCTGTCTCAACCAAACTCAGGATAAAGTATTCTTGGTTGCATTAGGCAAAGTCATGAGCAGTTCAAGAGAGGTGATCCTTCCCCTACAGCCAAAGGTCATGCAATGATGGCTTTCATTAGTAGGTGCAAGGAGTGGTGTTGTGTAGCAGCATGGCACCATAAGCACAACAGCAAGCGTACTTTATTATCACACCTCAGCTTGCTACTGTGAAGGTTTCTGCAGTTTCTTAACTTCCATAGAAAACATAATTCCTTCATTCCATCATATCATTTATTGTAGAGGTGAAAAGGTAACAACTGTGATGAGATTTTAATTCAGAAATACTGGGGGAAATGTGTGAATCCACAATGTATGAATCTGAGCTGAACACTACAGATAAAAATGAATGTTTGATTGCTCAGTGAAGGACAGGATTTTCTGCAATTGTAGCCTACAACAGTATGCAACGATTATTAACATAACTATTGAGAAAAAAAGATGCAATTTTATGACATCCAATAGGAGATAAAACTTACACCCTATTTGGTGATTTCATCATCCTTATTAGGTACCTAGAGAAAGGAATAATTGTTGTGGAGGCGTCTTACAGAATAACTCTCTCCCAAAGCAATTGGTGCTTACTATCAATTTTTTAAAATGAAAACATGAAACTGTTTCTAATCATGTAGCTAAAATAAATAAATAAAAATGCTGTTAGTTTACAGAACACTTAAATGATATATTAACAGACTGAATGTACTTTATTTGCAAAACAAAGTAATTTAAAGACTACTGCTGACAGACTGAATAGACTATTATTTTAATGATGATAACTAATGTTGATAATACCAGGTGGGACCATCATCCCCATATAACCTAAACTACATATGTAAAACAAGTACAGATGATATATGTCATAATCTAGACAACAGATTAACTTCAATCAGGCACAGCAGTCAATACTGCCTGCATGCCTTGATCATCAGAAATATTCTTTCATGCTAAGGTAGCTGGTTTGAAGATCAATCTTTTAAGAAGCAGCGGCAAACTGGTGGGAAAGGGAAGTGAAAATTGGTGCAGAAACCACAGTGAAGAAAAGGCAATCTTGATTTAGACTGCAAAACACAGTTTGCTAATCATAGAATAGCTCGGGCTGAAAGGGACTTTAAAGATCATCTAATTCCAACCTCCCTGCCATGGGTATGGATGTCACCCACTATCTCAGGTTGCCCAAAGCCCTATCCAACCTGGCCTTCAACACCTCCAGGGCTGGGGCATCCACTGCTTCTCTGGGCAACCTTTGCCAGTGCCTCACCACTATCCAAGTGAATAATTTCCTTCTAACATCTAATCTAGACCTCCCCTCTTCTAGTTTAAAACCATTCCTCCTTGTCCTATCATTATCTACCTGAGTAAAAAGTCACCCTCTATCTTTTTCATAAGCCCCCTTTAAGTACTCAAAGTCTGCAATGAGATCTCCATTCATCACCCAGCCTCTATTTGTGCTTGGGATTGCCCCAACCTAGGTGCATGGGGGTTGCACCTGCACTTGCCCTTGTTGAACCTCATTAAGTTCACATGGGCCCACTTCTCAAGCTTGTCCAGATCCTGTTGGACAGCATCTGTTTTTATGGGATCCAGTTAAGAAACTATAAATGTTTAATTTACCAGGCAACACATTATGTGTTAAAACTGAGTTTCACGGTAGGTGCAGGGAAAACAAACAAACAAACAAACAAACAACAAGAAAAACAACAAAAACTTTACAACATGATATGGGTTCACTAATAGAAATTACAGGAGAGATTCCAGAAAGCTTCACTGATATGAGAAATCCTTGACTTTGAATATGGTGAGAAGGGAGACTGTAAAAGTGCAAATGACATACACTAAATTCTACATGACAAAATAGGATGATATTTTTATCTCAGAAAGAATGTGAGAGAGAGGCTCAGAAGGAATAGCAAAGCACAAAGTACTTACTGATTAAAATGATTATTAGAATCATTTATAATATTTACAATATAAGTATGATCAATATAAACCCAAAGATATCAAAAACTGCACAAAGCACTCCCAAGATATATCTTATTGGAGGTAATTGCTGTTTCTTGCCTAAAATAGTGACTGAAAGAGGTGGTGACAAGAGCACTTAAAGGTCTCCTTAAAGATAAAAGAATCACAGTCGGTCCGCCGATATCTTTCCTTGAGCCATGGGAAAGTTTTTGGAACAAATTTTGTTTTGAGTGAGATATTTCAGAAGTCCAAGAAAACTGACATTTTTCACTGAAACTTTGTTCTACTGGAAAATTTTGACATCTAAAAAGGATAAAAACTGCAGTTGCTTAGATACAACATATTGATATAAAAGTTTTGTGCAAACTTCCAGATAGCATTTCTGATATGTAACCAAGACATGCAGGGCACGATGGACTATCATTCTTTTGAGATCAGCTATCCAGCTGTGTGTTACATCTCATCCATCTCTAAGCTGCAGGTACTGAGACAGATGAAACACCCCTAATCACCCCAGTCAATTGAAACAAACAGCAGCTTTTCTATTTTTCACACTCATCTTAAATTCATATCTCTGCAGACTTTGTAAACACTACTTGGAAACCCAGCAAAAATTTCCCACCAGGAAAAAAAAAAAATCTGTTATCAATGAAAATGTTTTGGTCTGCTTGGGTAATTGACCTTTTGAACTAATGTAAAGGTACTACAAATAAGTACTAAGGGAATTAGGTTGTTTATAGCATCTGGGAATTCAACTAATTTAGCAGTTTGTAAGACATTTAACAACCACTGCATGAGAAAACACTTTGGAACAAGTAATCTGATATGCAGAAAAGAAATTCATTTTGCTTTGACACCTCTTCTTTAGCTTGGAAATTATGATCTGTGCCCTAGGCTATCAAACATCAATGCACAAAATTATTCACAAAGGGTTTATGGTTCAAGTGGTAAATCCAGTCATTTGCAAAATGTTGACCCAAGTGAGTCAGCACAGAAAGCTTGATCTTTCAGTTTGATGAAAATGTAATTTTATGGATGTCAAGTTGAAGTTCAAAAGTGACATATAGTGTCATACAGATAAATAGTTTTGCCGACAGCAATGCCATAATTCATAAGTACTTGTCTAGCCAATAGTAACTACTGTGATGATTAAGAAGGCTGCTTGCTAGCAAATGCACATTTTATCTCATTGTACATATCATGTAAGGCCCTAGAATTAAAAATTAAGACAGACCTGCTTAAGAACTGCATTTAACACCTCAATTCCATATTTCATTTACATGCAATGAAGATCTATGGAAATCTTTTAAAATTTTATTATTTTTGTGAGTATTTTTTTTTACGTACGTTTTTGGAAGACTGAAGAAAAATTACAGTTGCTCCGGTCTTGAACCAATAACAAAGTGAAAATGCTGTGTGGAATTATGGTTTTAGTTATATTGTTAACAAATAAAAATTGAAAAGAGAAATTATTTCTAATATGAAAAAAAATATTTTCCATGTATTTTCTTGTAACTTGTGAGAACAATATTATTCCTTATATATGTTCTCTTTCTCCTCTCTGGAATAGTTTCATGTATAATGGAAAAGCATATAAAAACTAATACGTAGAGCTTTGTGGAAAGTACACAAGACTGTAACAGCTGTGACACTGTTTATTTACAACAAAGTGATGTACAGTAATTAGTTTCTTATCTGTTCTCATTTAAAGCAGTTAGGTAAAGCCAATCTTTCTATTCAAACACCAGCTTTCTACACAGTTTCTTAAATGTCTTGATTCCACACAGAGAAAAGGAAGAGAGCAAGGGTCTAACTGATATTTAGGACTGAGTTCTATGTTTACTGGAAGTTGTTGCATACCTCAGATAGGTCTTGCCCTGTTAAATAAATTAAGCCTGTGAAGAGGTTTGTGTCTAAATACCTCCAACTCAGTAACACTGTGTCTCTACATGATTAAACACAACAAAGACACATAAATCTGTTACCTAAACTTCTATTTTCTTTACACCTGCAATGCATACCTTTTCTTTACACCTGTAATGCATGTCAAGAATACATATGATTTCATATTACTTACACTTATTATATTTATTATAAGTTGAACTTCTGCTGAAGCCCAAGAGCTATGGCCCCTGCTATACAATATGCAGGATCAGTCTCCAGAAGTAATATTCAATGTCAGGCACACCAGAGTCAATCAATTCTAATTTAACATGTACTAAAAATATTTAATAAATTAGAAAATATGCATAAATCTTATTTTGTCTTTGACTCTGCTTATTTTGCGTGTAGGGCAGGAAATTCATAGTGCTGTTTCAGTAAGGAGACTAGATCAGAGAAAGTCAGTTCAAGACGGGCCAGTGTAAGAAGATACGGGGTGAATTCTGTCCCAGGTGTGGTCTAAAGGAACTTTGAGTGTGTAGGGTCTGGCTCTGTCTTCTCCCTCAAGCTTTGCAGTTCAGTCCATCCTAAACACACTGGAGGTTATAAATCCAGATACTGGACTTTACAATACATCTTTCACAACCATTTATAGGAAACACCATCACTCCTCCTCCCTCCCTCCCTCCCTCCCTCCCTCCCTCCCTCCCTCCCTCCCTTCCCTCCTTCCTTCCTTCCTTCCTTCCTTCCTTCCTTCCTTCCTTCCTTCCTTCCTTCCTTCCTTCCTTCCTTCCTTCCTTCCTTCCTTCCTTCCTTCCTTCCTTCCTTCCTTCCTTCCTTCCTTTTTTCCATTTTTTTGGAACCACAGGCATTAACAACTGTCATCAGTGACAGTCCTGTCCAAGACTATGTTTTCCCAGTTAAAAAATGTATAATCTTCAAGAACTGTAACATATGAATTCCTCCCTGTCTTCTCCTCTTCACCCCTAAAAATCTGCCTACCACCTTTATTTCCATTTCTCCTCCAAATTGTTTTCAGTGTCCAATGGCTAGCAGAATCTGCATTTACTTTTTAACTTATTCCTTCATAGAATTTGGAGAAATGTATTTTTACTTATTGATAGCTAAAAGCCTTTATTTTGGGGACATTCTGGGGACAAAGCTGATGTTTCACAAACATCTCCTATTTCTTCTGCAGTAAAGACTTTTTAAAGTTTGTTTCCCAACTTACCAAAAATATATTCAGTAATATTTCAGCAATGTCTTTATTTCATTCATCATTTTATTTGTATATCTTTCAGCTCTGTCCTCACAATTATAATTGCAAATTTGAAGATGTTTATGGATATGTAAGAGGTTCCATTTGGGAACTTTCTTTTCCACTCCTTATCTCCTCCACAGTAAGTATCTGAGCCAATATGAGTCTCTTCCTACGTTTGATCCTTTAATTCTTGTGAAATTACAGTGAAGCTATAGTAACAACAATCTGTGAAGGAATGCTACAAAATGCTCAGGCAACTGCAAGGTTAAACTGATAAGTAGAATTGTATTGGGATGCAAATATTGCAGCTTGCATTACCGTGCAAAGTTTGCAGACTCTCATATGTCTTCTGGGTACCTCTGATTCTCTAAATCCCGTAAGTCTTGAACCAAGCATCCAAGAAATATTCTTAGAGCACTCCAAAATATCTTATTTAATATTTCTGAGTGCCATGCACTTAGCTAATTTATTCTTTGGATGTTCCATTTCTTAGTGAAGTTTTCTCACTAATCTGCATTTTTAATTTAAAAAATATTTATTTTTTTTTTCTACATAAATCTGATACAGTGTGTTAGACAACTATTTCACATGACCAAAAACATCAGTGTAAGTTAGGAAGTAGTGGATTTCCTGAACAAGTTTTTGTTCTTTTTTTGTGATTCAGAAAGAGACTTTTTGTGTTTTTGAGAAAATACCAAGAAGAAACAAATATAAATCCACAGTCATAATAAGCTTTAATAAATACAACAATTGTTTCATGCATTCATTTTGAAAATTGATTAGATGTTAATTTTGGCACCTCTTACAGATTTTTTGCATTGAAGAATACTGTTTTTGTCAACTTATAAACACATTTTTTTTCCAGTAAAGTATCTTCATAAGTATTTTTCCAGCCCAGAGTTTGCTAACATCACTCTTCTGGTTTTCAGCCTATAAAAAGCATCAGTCTCAAGGGAGTTCATTAACTAGGTGCTCCACTGGATCTGTATCCCAGGTTATCTGCCCATAGCATGAAGCAACAACAGCAGATGCAAAAGAATTGACCTTGACTTTGTTATTAATTTCCATAGTATTATTAAAGGCTGAGGACAAATATACAATCACCTGACTATCACTAAAACTGATTCATTGCTGTAACATCAAATATTTACCTTACTTGGGGCTACAAGTAATTATAAGCTCATTTTGTTGTGGCTCAAGCAACATGGACCAAGAATTTTTGTTAATTATTAGGTTGTAATGAAAAATATGATTTGCCCACTCCCAGAGATATCATATGCATATGATCTCTCAGTACCAGGGAAAACTTCAATTTGTATGAATATATTCAATTGCTGCAAGGAATCACTTCAAATGTGTCAACTAGAAGTAATTACCAGTCCAGGAAAGTGATTAAAATGGCTTAAAATTAAGATTTAAGCTTGCCATAGTTATTTCTATGCAAATATGCTATATTTTTTCAACCAACATGCAAGTCTTAATTAAAAGCAGACTAAAGTTTTGAATAACAAGAAAATTTTAACATTCATGCTGTAAAAATAATTACTTGGGCCTCAGTTGCAAATGAGTCTTTTTTTTTTTTTTTTTTGCTTGCTGTTCTTGTTTTCACTCCTCTTTTCTAATGAAGAAAGACATTGCACAATGCACTATTAAATTGTATGTTCCTTGAGTGACTGCTTGAAAGTATTAGTCCATTTCCTTTATACTGACTAGCTATAATAGCTCAGAGTGGGATGCTATATTGCAGATTTATTTTTATGTCTAATATATATGTCTTCCAATATATGAGTTGAGTGATTCAATCCTGAGAATATGACATGAAAATTTTGTTGCAATTTGCAATAGGAAATGGAAATCACAAGAAACACTTTTGTTGACTGTATCTATTCAGGAATATTTGATTGACAGTTTGAGGTCTTCTGAAAGCTGGGTTAATATCCTTAGTGCCTCCTGGATATCAGTCTGCTGAGTGTGTATAGTGACCTCTGCTAAAGCTCTCCATTTCACATATGCCATATATCATAAGCCAAACTCAATAAAATAGGGCACAATACCTGCATAACTCTCATTGGATGTAGGTTGTCCTTGCTCTGAAAGAGTGGGGCAATCAAATATTTTACATTTTTCATGGGTTAGAATTTCTTTGACCTTCAAATAAGGGACAACCAACTAAGCAGGAGGAAAAACATCCAGAGATTTGATAAATTTTAATATTTTCCTCCCACCTGTTTTTCATTATCTGAAACAGTTCACTAGTACATTTAACTTGATTTTGTGAATTGTTTCAGATGTTCCAAACCTTCATTGTTAAGTGAAATTGCCATTTTTTCAGGAAAATCTCTTTTTCTGCTTAACTATTCCTAAAGTATGTTGGGTTAAAGACAATACACTAGTGCATTATTAGTTCATATGCTGGACTGTGAGAAATATGCAGGATTTTTTGCAAAATTATGTGAAAGGATGACATTTTGAAACAAATCTATAAAGCTCTGAGAGTTCAGTATTTAATTCAAAATCTAAAGAAACTCAGTAAGTTATAGAACTCTGGTGCAATCAATCAAAGTATCTTTCACCTAATGAACAGTTCTCCTCAAATTTGAAGCAATGTAGTTTCATACTCAACATTTTCTGAATTAGTTAAATGAAACTATTAAAGGCTAACTATCAAGTCGCTAAAGAACCAGATATTTCCAGAAAGAAATCTGTTCTCTGTTTGTTTTGTTTGTTTGTTTGTTTGTTTGTTTGTTTCTGTTTACTATCACTTATGTATTGGACATATGGAATGCTTTTGTGAACTGCCTTCGCTTATCTTCATTTTAAAGAGAGTTTTGGTTCTGGTGAAGCTTCTGAAGTCTCTATTCCTCTCATTGAGTTATTTTTGTAATGTGTTCAGAAATTATGAAGGGTAAAGCAATCACAGATACATCTGTTTCATTCACAAGAAACCTATAGAATAATCTAAAAGTGCTTGGAAGTATTATTTGACTTTGAGGCCAGCTGGTGCAGGAAGGTCTGCATAATGCTCTTGTTTTCTAAATCAGAATGGCTGGATGCAAGCTGACTGTTGGAAATTGGCTGCCACTTCTGCTTACACTTGCACGCATACCCTGGTATTATTTGGGAAAAGATAGGTGATCCAGAAAAAAAAAAAAATAGTGCCAGGAACAATTTCAAAAATTAATTGTCCAGACAATCAGGTTCCACTTTAATTTACTATAATAGACATAGCTTAAATGTTTGAGCTCTACTGATTTTAACTGCAACACAGCTTATTGCTATCCAACAATCATTCCCAACAAACTCTAGATTCAGGTACATAAAGCCACACAATAATCTATTAAAAGAGCTGTATTAAAAGAGCTAATTCACTGCAAAGGGTTCACCTGGCTTCTGAAGATTTCATAAGGTGAACCTGTTTGAATACAGGGTAACATTTAGAGTTTGACCTTATTCTTTGCTGCTATCTGACTGCCTGTCTGTGACACTCCATTATAGCTGTTTTTCAACGAACTAAAGCAGTCAGTGACAAAGATGGCTAACCAAAGAGTAGGTGCTAGAACTGGTTGTCAGCTGGTCCCTGGAGATGAAACTCACCCTCTGGAAATGTTTTGCCATTCTGTACTGACAATGCAATATTCATTTTCAGCAATTGTTTCTCTCAGTAACTCCAAAGACATTTAAGAAGAAAGATAGCAGGAGACATTCAGATGCTGTCACTAGTGTCATTCACCACTACATCCTTATACATTACAGAATTTCAGTTTATCAGTGATAGATATAATAAATATATTAAACAGAATACAAAAGCACTTTTTTACTTTTTTAGGATTTAAAATTTACTATATTTTACCTGTGATCAGAGCTGCAAAGAAAAGTGAAAGGAGTCTTTCTCCTTGATTCATTTTAGAGGACATTATCTTCAAAAAAAAGGAGGATTCATATATTTTCTCACTGCATGGAGCTGCTTAAAAATATTGGCTATACCTTTAGATATGAAGGAGGTTAATTAAATAAATAATAATAATTTGAAGTTCTCAGGGTAAGCAGACAGACATATTTGGTTCAGGGAATTTTAATGCTTGGTAGCTTTTGTTCCTCCCTTTCTACATGTGATTTCTTACCTTTCACATGTTCCTGTTCAGTATACTAATGAAAAGTACTCGTCAGTGCTCTTAGTTCCTGTATATTGCTATTACTGTAACAAACTGGGGTATATGACAAAGATGAGACTATGAACTGTATTGGCCAAAAGTGTAGCTGGACAGTGCTACTGGTGTTCAACAAACATATTCTTCCACTCATCTATATAGACCCTGCTGTTGCTTCTCAACTCCTCTCCTGGGATTAGAGTTTGCAAAAAAAGAGACTATAGGGAAAAATATTTATTTGGCTACTCTTTACATCCAGTGATCTAGAGTGCAATGAGTATGACAAAGATTGACAATTCTAAACCTTTGTACAAGTTCCTGGGATAGGAATGCAAAAATAAATTGGAACTTCCACTTAATTAAAATATTTCTTCCCATATTCATAAAAAATAACTTGAGCAGGCAGTGCTGAAATATGTCAAAAATCTCTCTTCTTGCTCAAGACCAAATGTGAGATATTTCAGTAAAAATGTTTTGAACTACTGCAGTACTGAGTGAGGGAATGAAGAAGGGAAAGACGTTCAGTGCTAGCTATTACACTGTCACTGTAGTGCTGCAAGGCTGTTCAAATTATGAGAAGTGACAGTTAAAAAAACAAACAAACAAACAAACAAAAAAAAAGAGAAATAAAACTTTATGTAATTTCAGTGGTGAATGCACTTTATTGTTGTATGCAAGAAAGTGCATGCACGTTTTTATAGGAAATTATAAAAATATAGGAAATTTTAAAATTAAAAAATATCCATAGTAAGTCAAATTACCTGCTTTTTTTCATGAAAGTCAGATACAAAACTGAAAAACTCTGTCTCAACATGTGAGACTTTATAACAGAGCGCTGGCAACTATACGGTTCTTTAAAAAGTTCAAACTAATTCAGTGGTATTGTCTTGCTAGTATAGTATATAACTTTTAGGATTTGTCTTTTTTCAGATTTAAAATTAAGAAGTGATCTTGTCCAGGATAAGCTAAAGAGCTTACACTGTGTAATATTCATCTTTGTAGCTGTATGAAACAGTATTAATACAGGAGTCATAAAATGCACAATAACCCATGATTATCCTATTAAAAATAGTAATACAGATAATTGCCTATGAGGAAAACAAATTATGCTAGATCTATATACGGAGAGAGGAAATACTTCCAGTACAGTTTATTATGCTTTCCTGTAAAGCTAAGATAATATAGTGAAGTCTTAGCAATACACTTTCACACACACATATACACGGTTTCTGTTTATTTTTATGATCCTTTAATCCCTGGAGCACTTGTCTCCTCTTTGTGAAATTCTTTTTCTATGCTCTTGGCTGAGTAAAAATCATTCTTAAGAATCACAGTCTCCAGAGTTGGAATAATTGAAAAATATAAAACAAACTTTTCTCAAATGCCTAGTTAAAGTTGTTTTAGGTCTCTCAATTGAGTCCTCTGCCAATTAAGCATATAGATAACAACAGAGGGACAAAAGGAGAAAAAACAACAAAAACAAACAAAAAAAAACCTGAAGCTTTCTAGGTAGATCTGTTCGTGAAAAATACTCAAAAAGTAATATAATCAGAGTTTAGTGCATGGGGTTTATTTTTGCTTTTTCTGTAAAGACATGGGTATCAAAGGTGTTCCCATGGTTCAACAAGCAGAACGAAATATTAAAGAAGTTTATTTTTCCATTAGAAATATGCTAGTGTTAACTACTGTGTCAAGAAGGATATTCTGATTTTGGCATGAATAAACTGAGTGTTCTAAAGGATAATAATGAAATGTTTTTGGATAATGTAGGGAGAAGTAAAAAAAAAAAAAAAAAAAAAAAAAGATTAATATATTTGCTATTTATAGAAGGAACATTTCCTTAGCCAGTGACACCTTTTCCTGCTGCAGTCATAGATGGTATGTGGATCAGACAAATTTATTGAGACACAGAGTAAAGAGTATCAGTGGAATTGTGAAAGCAATGAACACCATCAAAAATGTCAAGAATAATAAAGAAAGCTGAAAAATTGGGGTTATGGATTCTATGCATTCAAAAACTTGCTTCAGTAAAGGCACAAGAGTTATATATTAATACAGTCCCAAGAGGACAGTATACCCTCAAAGAAATGCAGGCAAATGATGAATGTCTTCTGTTTTGTATTTCTTTTTTATATGACAATACCTTCTTATATGCTACTCCTCGCACTTAGAAGTGATGCTGTTTGCATTTAATTTAGTTAAACCTGACAATGCTCATTGCACTGAAGTATTTATCTAGAGAGGTCTGGAGATCATTATTGCCAGGAATGTTATCAAGGAATCAGAGATACTTCTTGTAAAGTCAGGCAATGTATGGTAAACAATTGGGCAGGCTTGTTGACTGACAGATGAAACAATTTGTTCTGAAAATATTCTGCATATAATCATTATTTAGGTAAAGTTGTTTGTTCTCTTTTTCTTGTCAGTTTATTCAAGTTCCTTTTTGCTTATACATGGCCTTAGATCCTAATGTTTTCTATTTTTTAGCAAAGGTTAAGACTGCAGCTGAAAGGAGCCCAATGTAGTACACATAGTAATATGTGTAGTTTCATATATTACACAAGTGAAAGTATAGTTTCCTTTAGATTTATTCAGCCACTGGTTCAGTATTTACATATTACAGTTTATTAACAGATAAACACATATTATTAAAAATAAATAAATAAATAAATAAATATTATATTAATCCAGTGGAACACATCAGGTTTTTATGACTTGCAATCAAATGAATACCAACCAAAAATGACAAATAATAAGCACTTCAAGAATCAGCTTCACAAAAAGAAGGCAGGTGTTTCAAAGAACAGTGAAGGACACTAGGTTGTTTTGTGGATATCTAAAATACCCCCAGCAAAATTTCTATCTTAAAGAGTCAGTAAAAATTTAAAAAGGACCAAACATTATAAAATAGAATATGATATGATATTCAACTCCTTGATAAGCTCCTAGGAAACTGCAATGTAACACTACCAGAATGGAATTCATCTTTTGGGTGAAGTGGTAAAGTGACAGTTCAGACAGTGGCATAACTCTCATAGTTAGGAGTCTTTTATGAACAAGACTGTATTTATTCCTCATGATTTTGTTATTGGTGGTGATGGTGGTGGTTGCTTGGTTTTGCTTGTGTTTTGTTTATTTGTTTGCTTGCTTAATGCCAGCTGGCCTTGTATCATTTCCATTCTTTACTTTTAATCACTATCCTTCCATAATGGATAACCAATAAGCATCTGAAGAGTACACTCATATCCCTCCTTCACTTATTTTATGAAACTAAGCAGGTCTACCTATCTATTCTGCTCTTGTCAGAATGGTCAGTTTCTTCTGTCTTAACAGTCCTTTCCTCTACCAGTGAATGATTTATTTATTTATTTATTATGCTTTTCTATCTAGGGGTGTACACACTATAGAAGGGTAATATTTAACAATGCCTACTACAACACTGTGCTATACACTTCCCCATGTGGCTAGAAATACCACCTGATTAGGATGCCTCTTGCTGCAAACCAAATCTTTATTGCAAAAAATAAAAGCAAACCAAAACCATACAGAAACACCGAATGACATCTTACTCAATCTAACATGGAACAAGAATGTAAGAGTGAGTAATTTGAATAAAAAAATGTGTGTCTCATCACATCTATTACACATATTATATTTTCTAATTATTTGCTCAAACGTTAGGCTTCAACAGAAACTATACAGCCATTGAAGAACATGTTTGAAAAGAATAAATAACCTGAAGTATATAATCTACACAGTATATGACAGGTAGCTTTAAAAGGCAGAACTCCATCTGAGTTTATTTGCATTTTCTTGGATCAGATTTTAAGCTCTTCAGTTACATCCTGAAAGACAAAGAAGACTGCTGAATCATAGACAGGTAATATTTCATATAAATACCAGAGAATTAAATACATACAATGTGAATTTGCATACAGTGTCAAGTTTGTCTTAAAATTATGTTAAACTACAACTTCCAGTCAATTAAAAAAAAATATTTAACATTTCATTATTTCTTACTTCAAATTAAAATAATCACTTTGCATTCAACAACATGTTTAGCTCTAACAAAATTAGTTACAGTGACTAGAAAATTATGAACATCACACCGGAGATTTTAGCTCATCTAAAAGACAAAATTTCATTGATGATAGCAGAGATCTGTTTGAAAAGCTCAGAAGACTGTAACAGAATATATGACTCTCAAGAAAAGCATTAATGTCTTGACAAACTCAGCTGAGATGAACATTTTGTGCTAATGGAGTAGTACCAAGAGCTAAAAGAGTAGTAAAAGAGAGCATGAACTGAATGCGGCAAGTAGGTATAGGCTGTGTTGCATTGTATGTATTTTTATACATATTATATGGCCAAGTTTTTATAAATATACATAGTTGGAGGGATTTTTTTAATGTTTTCTTTAGTTCTTGGTGCTTTCACAACTCAAATTCCAAAAATGTGCAACACATGGGTAAGTGTTATGTTGGGTCATGAAGAAGAGACTAGATGAAATGACTGTTTCTTGGAATAGATAGTCATAAACAGCCAATGGACAAGATGCACTAATCTTTTATGTCACATTCTTGTAGGAATGGAAAAAAAAAAAAATCACAACAGTAGCTGAATCTGAGGAATAAAAATAGGGTTTATAGTTAGAACAGCATTAATTGGTTGAAAGTATATTGTCATTACCTAAACTTGAGGCTTCCAGAAAGGTACAGATTAAGGAGCAAGCAAAGTGCTAAGGTTTCAGTGAGACCAAGAAGTTACATAAGGATCACTTGAAATAAGTTGATTTCAAAGATAAAACTGAATTTATTATTAGCACTAGTGAAATGAGTATGGAGGTTCCCAGACTGGAACTTATTTTTATGAGGTGAACCTGATGAACTGGTGGGAACAGCAGTGAAAAAGGCTTTTTGAGTGAGTACAAGAGACAAAAAAAATATGTTACCAGGACTATATTGTAGATTCTTGGGAACTCTGATGGTGAAATTATTCATCTACCACATGTAGAGATATCCTGTTGTTTAGTTAGTCTTAAACCAGATGTGGAATTGAAGGTGGAAGAACAGAAGGCAGGAAATACAACAACATTTGAGGAAAATGTTAGCTATAATAAGGAAATTTCAGGCCAAATCCTGGACTCTGTTAGAGAGAAGGGTGAGAGGAATGGGCTTTATCTGTTCACACAGTCTACACAGTGCTAGCAACTTTTCTTACAAAGGTTATTTTACTGTTTCTTCTTTTTGTCTTCTCTTATGTAGAAAAAATCCCAAATTCATGGTGATCGGTCTTATTTCACTCATTCAAAATAGGATGCACTTTTCCCAGTGCATCTGGAAGACTGCCACTTCTGAAGAGTAAAAGCTCTCAAAGGATTAAAATATGTTAATTAAAACAAGGAAAAAAAGTATCTTTTTTTGAAAATGATCACAAGTCTGTCTTCTAGACTAATGCAATAATTAAGTTTTTCTACTATATTTGCTTATTGGAATTTAAAAATTGAATGCCCTTTTATATTTTTTCTTAACTTCTTAGAATTCTACAAGCAAAGCATCTGCCAATTTCTTTTTATCAATGTGTCTTTTATCTTGTCTGTAAATTGTAATGCAGATGAAGTATTTGTGCAGTTTGTGTCTCCTTATGGACATAGTTAGAAATTCTACATATTTTAATACTAAGGCTGCTAAGCACTGGGGGTAGTTTTTCGCATATGATAGCCTTACATACTGATAGTGTGAAAAATCTGATCATGTGTATAAAGCAGACTTACAATTGCCATTCAAGGTGTTTCACATTATTTTAATTCTATTGAATTTAATTTTACTTGCAAGCCTGGGAAAGTCTTTTGTCTGGTTTAAATGTAGCTTGCTCATTCAGCAGGTTTATCTGAATCTCACCAGTTATGTTTATTACTTTTGGAGGATTCATAGTTGATTTGATAATAGAATGATACAAGAAAAGTCAGTTTTCAGCAACAGTAATATTCAGATCCATTTGGAAAAAAAAAAAAAAAAAAGATTTTATATATACACTCTTTTCTGGAGTTAAAACTGCTTCTGTCAAGAAGTTAAAGAACTACAGACTTACACAGAAAATATTCATAATTGGCATATATATTGGGGGGAAAGGCGGGTAAGGTATGCTCTTCCTACTGTCTAGATAACAAATATGACATTTTTGTTTTAACATTATTTTATTACTTTAACTAAACCCCACAAAAAATAATATTTTGTTTTTATTTTATTAGTTTTATGATCAAAAGGCAGAAAAAATACTACAAAGGAAGTTTTATTATTTCTGATATCTTTTTAATTATATTAAGATGGCAAAATGTGCACAGACTACCTGCCTCTTAAGCAGCTGCAGATTTAACCCTTAGCGTATGATCAGCTTGATGTCTACTTAAACACTCAGAAATGGAGTGTTTAAGTAAAACTGCTAACAAATTTAAACAGCAAAACTTTTTAAATGTCCTTTTCTGTCCTACTGTTGAGGAACCACCTTTCCTTTTAACATCTGGACCCTAGTGCTTTCAAAAGCAGAATGGGCGTGAAAGACCAGCTATTTCTACTCATTAAAATCAGGTTTGAACTAAACTATTACATGGTGAAAAGGAAGGTGACAGATGGGGTCAGGCATGTAAAAATATAATTAGGAAACTGGCTATGTAGAGACATGTCTAATGTAATGTTAGTCTTCAAAAGGCCAGCAGTTATAACATCAAAAAAATAGGTAAGTGTAAATGCTGTGATTATGGGATTCAGTCCAGCTGTATTCCCTGCCCTGTGGAAAGGCAGCACAGGTTTCAATTTTCTGTCTTCTCCAAGTATGCTGCTTTACTGACTTGGCACATTTCTTCACAAGTATCAGTCTAATGTGAAAAATTTGTTAGCAGTTCAAGTTATTGTGCAGAAAACAAGTCTTCTTTTATCATTAACCAGGATAGTTCAGATTAAATAAAAGTTTACTGCAAGTAGAGGCTGAGATATGCCCTCATGATAGCTGGGGGATGGGGTGGTCCAAGCTGGCAGAGGCAGTGCCAGACGCCTGCTTACCATGAAAGATGGGCAGTCATGGGGCACTGCTCACAGCCATGCTTAAACCCTGTTTATTATTTTATTAGTCTAGACATAGCCCCTGGTTTGTTGCTATATTAAACTGCACAGCACAGACATGCCCAGAGCTGTTATGCTACAGTCTGGGTGAAATATAGTTCATGTTCAGCTGCCCCAAGATTTAAAATTTGCTTTTGGAAACAGACATGGGAGAAAGATAACAGTATAGCAATACAAACCTGCTGTCTGTTTCAGTTGGCAGCTGGGTGGCACAGCAGGTGTGCAGCCTGGGCACTGCCCCTCCATGCCTGCCCGACCAACACGCAGACAGTGAGGTGGCTGCAGGATGTGGCTGCCCTACAGAGGTGAGGTTGTTGCAGCTCTGTCAGCCCAGTAACTGGGCCCTGGGTCCCCCAGTCTCTCCAGCTGCTGGCACCTGGGGACAGATGAACCCTCGAGGCTGCAGTCCTACTGCAGCCACATAAACACTCCACCAGGTCTGACCCCAAGACACCATGACCTCTCCAGGAGCTGTCTTGGGCCTTATGGTCAGTCCAGTAGCCACAGCACAGACCCCTAGTCTATCCAGTGTCCATGTTGGACCAGTGGTCACTCTGGTTCCCAGCCCCGTGGCTGTTTCTCTGCTCCCTGCGTGGTTTGGTTTGACATTCACAAGTGATTACATGCACCCACGTATGCACCTGCATGCACAACACACATAGGAGCTCATCTCTCCATCTGCTGGCCCCACAGGCATGCAGGCCCCACAACCCTTATCCCCCAAGTCAGTAATCAGTGTGTCCATCCCCCTCCTTCATCCCCCCCTCCCCCTATCCAAGAAAAGCCAGGTGTGAGTCACTGCGTAGGTCAGAGCCATGCTCATAATTCCAAAATGGTTTATTTAGTTACCTTCTTAATTTCTACCAGCTCCTGGGAAAACAAACAAAGTTACAGCCATTGAGTGACTCTCATACAAGAAAGATTCTTTTGGAAAATATAGAGGGAATCTAATGAGAAACACTGAAAAGGAAGAAGAAAAAGGAAATTAAGCTCAGAATATGAATCACCTTTCAACCCCAACTTTACAATCATTACCATAACCAAATCCTCATAATTTAAACTATGCTTCCCTCAGCAGAAAATTGATGACTCTCATGTTTAAATGGGAATTTTACTGTATTCCAATAATCTGTTTTGTATAAATTAAGCCTCTAGGGTAAAATTATCATTTTGAAGCATACATTTGTTTGGATTTTCTTTCACATTACAACAGGTTTCAGTCTAAATATGGCTAATGTTCTCGCAATTTGGAAACAAGGTAATGATTTACTGTCTGTGGCATTAATTAAATAAGAAACACGCTGACAACAGGAGCCTTAACAAAGTGGGGAAAAAGAAAAAAAAAAAAAAAAAAGAATTCTCTTTAATCTCTAGCACTCTCAGTTTATGCTTGAACAGAGTCAATTATTTTAGTCTAAAACCCTTTACTGCCTATGCTTGAAAATCTTTTATTTTCCCCTACATTCATTTGAGTTTGGGCTTCTTCATCTGGCATACAGAGCAGAACAGCAGTTCCTGGCTTTTTATAGAACATCCAGCTGCCATGGGGGCTGCTGATGCTGTCTGTTGTCATCACAGAGAAACACTATAACAGGAAATTTGCTGTTGCTGCAATCCAAGCAGAGCAAATAGTAAGGCTGGCAGAGTAGGTGGAGTTGATGGGCTTGCAGTTGTATATGTTCTATTATCTTAGAGTAAATTCTGGGTAGTTTACCTATTTGACCTCACAGAAACACCCTTGTTTTCAAAAAATATATATTTATTATTATTATTTTTCTCATATCAAGTCCAGTTTTGATCACCATTTCAGCTAATTTTTTTTTTTGGAAGTCATTATTGCCTGCCCATCTATCTCCCACAGTATAAGGCGGTTACCTCCTAAAACACCATTTCGTTTAGTGTCTCTTCTTTCTCAGCTTTTGTCTGAGATGTCTGAGCATGCCATTGGCTGCTCAAAACCCCCTGAATGTCAGAGACTTCCTGCAAAGGCCTGTGGTGTTTGTGATTTTAAAAAATATGCCATCTCCCAAAGAAAAACATATCCAAGAGATTGATAGAGGGAAAAAAAAAAAAAAAAGAGAGGTCACCAAATTAGTGCAGAACAAGAATAAAAAAAATGAAGGATGTTTATGAAAAAAAAGAAAAGAGAAGAAAAGAGAAGAAAAGAGAAGAAAAGAGAAGAAAAGAGAAGAAAAGAGAAGAAAAGAGAAGAAAAGAGAAGAAAAGAAAAGAGAAGAAAAGAGAAGAAAAGAGAAGAAAAGAGAAGAAAAGAAAAGAAAAGAAAAGAAAAGAAGAAAAGAAAAGAAAAGAAAAGAAAAGAAAAGAAAAGAAAAGAAAAGAAAAGAAAAGAAAAGAAAAGAAAAGAAAAGAAAAGAAAAGAAAAGAAAAGAAAAGAAAAGAAAAGAAAAGAAAAGAAAAGAAAAGAAAAGAAAAGAAAAGAAAAGAAAAGAAAAGAGCAGTATTTTAGGGCAGGATTTGGTTGTCCAAATGTAGATCTCAAATGAGAAAAAAGTCCCTGTGGTAGCCAAGACATGCACAAGGTGGGGATGTCAGGTTATATTATATAGCCATGACCTTCCAGAGAGGTGGCTAGAAGATAACCTGATTATCCTGATGCATTGAAATAGCATTAGAGTTCTGCACTTGGGAAAATGAATTGAGTCCCTTTACTCTGAATCTACTCCCACGTTTGGGAAAATGGGTTGAATCCCTTTACACTAAAAGAGAATATGTGCTTGCCCTTCCTCCAAATTTGAGGGCCCCTGCCATGCCAAGGATACTTCTTTCAGTGAATTAAAGTTCAGCACAAGCCTACTGGACCACATACTTTGTGGGACTTAGCCACTGCCAGACTTCATTTATGCCTCTCTATAAAGCTGAGGCACTTAGCAGGTTACCTTGGGGTAATGGTGGACCTGCATAGAAAGAACTGCTCTCTGATCAACATTTATGGATCATTTAACAATTTGGACTCTCTTCCCATAGCAAAGTATTAGGACTTAAGAAAACTCTTCAATGAAGATATACCTCAGTGTGAACGCCTGCAGCTGCTAACAGCAGCCAGTTAATGTGCGAAGTCTTCTGATTGGTAATTAATAAACTTAAGTCTTTACTAATATGTAACAAAAAAAGATATTTATATATATATTTATATATATGGTTGGAAATGCTGATGCCTTCACAGAAATTGGTGGTTCTAAAAATCATCCATCTCTCTCTCTGTGACTCATACATGATTGCTGCTGTTCTCCTTGTGGCAAGAAATGAGAGTCCTTCCAATTCTAGCAGGCTCTCTTCTAGGAGCATTAAGGGGTATGTAAAGAGAATATTTTATGATTATTATTATTTTTTGGCCACGAAGCCATACAGCTATAAAACCTCATGTCAGAAGTGGAGAAGCAGAAATCCATCATTTTGCAGAGAGAAAATATCAATTGTCTCCTCTCCCCAAAAACTTTGAAAGTCTTCGGGATGTTTGGAGCATAAAAAAGAAGGAAGCAGAGAAAGAGGTGAAGTGATACATAGTGGCAAAGAAAGCTGATTTGCTGAAAAGTTTGGTTGGTATCTCTAATTCTAATTTCCTTTCCTGTGAGTTTTGTCCTACATTTTTGGAAATAAAGAAATGCCTGACATTCTGAAGTATAGCAAGATTATAAAAATCTATCTAGTAGAGCCACCTGAGAGTAACTGTCTAGTTCTTCATCTTTATGATGGAAACTTTTTTACCGAGCACCAGTAATACTGAAGAGGTAACACCTATATTTAACAGAAAAAGGAGACATATATATCTCTTCTAAGAGTTACTGCCCACTGTAGCATATTGTAGGATTCAACTGTCACTAAGCCTGTGGGACTTGAGCTGTTTCATAATAAAATCTGCCAGCAAAGTCTCAATAGGCAAGCAATCCAAATGCTTCTTTGCTTTCAGACTGCTGTTTTAGTCATTCAAAGTTTCCTTAATTGGATTCTCAAGTCTTTTCATTGTTTGTAAGTAGCTTCAGTTTGAAATATGGCTTTAGTTAGCATGCTACACATCAGGTCATAGTCAATGGCAAAAGGACAGATTTTGATTGTATGTTTTTCAGTCATGTTAATAGCTTAGAGACACTGTTTGAGAAAGATATTGCAAACCAGAGCTTCAGCTGAGGTAAACTGCCTTTGGCTGTCATTGAATTTTATCTTTTTCCATCAGTTAAGACTCTCAGTTTAGACTGTTAATATGTGCAAGCTAGGAAATACTTTGATTACAAATATTTTGATTACAATAGCACAAGAAATTTTTAAAATTAAAATTTCCTACCCTTTTATACCATTTCTTTTGGCTTTTCAAATTTTAGTTCACTTGCACAAAAAGTTGTACTCGGTAATTTGATTTTGTTTCTCACATCCTGGGAGAAAACGACTTCACATACTGGTGTAAGATGGTAAAACACAGCTAATCACAAGACTAGGAGAAATAGTGATCATCGAATGTACTTGGAATTACTCAAATGCAATATTTTCCTACAGGGAAATGAAAAATACTGAAAAGGTTCCCAAGTGTAAGAGTAACAGAACATCTGTCTAGTGTTGTAATATCTCAGTAATGAATAGTATGACACAAATTAATTTTAGGACTTTGTGAAAATAAAAATATAACCTCAAAACCTCTTTCTGCTGCATTGTTATGTTCCTTTTTGCTACAACAGGAAAATTGAATCTTTGATAGAGAAACATAACACCACTTACACAAAACAGTTGTGTATAATGAATATCTATGGGGAAAAATAAAGTCTAAATACTTGCTTTTTCTTATTATTTAATGTATGTGTAAAACTAATCAATATGACTTTTTTTTTTTAATTTATTTTTAAAGATTGTAGAGCAGTGATTTTTTTTTTTTTTTTTTTTTGCAAAATTCTATGATTGAGGTGGCCAGTCTCCTACACTTATTAATTGATTTTCAGGAACTCCTCTGGATGAAAACTGCTGCTTCAAGATACATTTATCACATTCCATGCAATCCCTCTCCTCTCCTCTCCTCTCCTCTCCTCTCCTCTCCTCTCCTCTCCTCTCCTCTCCTCTCCTCTCCTCTCCTCTCCTCTCCTCTCCTCTCCTCTCCTCTCCTCTCCTCTCCTCTCCTCTCCTCTCCTCTCCTCTCCTCTCCTCTCCTCTCCTCTCCTCTCCTCTCCTCTCCTCTCCTCTCCTCTCCTCTCCTCTCCTCTCCTCTCCTCTCCTCTCCTGTCTTTCAGGGGCTTGCACTGTCAGGTGTCATGTTACACCCATGAATTCATTCATTGACTAAATTACAAACTAAATCAAATTTGTAAATGGTTTCAATTTTTTTGCATAAAAAGTCACATACTTTTTATTTGCAGAGCTTACAGAAAGAAAAAAAAAAAAAAAAAGAAAAGAGAAGAAACGGCACCATATTTCTCATAGTTAATCTGGGCAGCTAAATTAAATAATAATGTTGTGTTTTTCAGTAGATTTTCCAAAATATAATGCAGAACACCTATTTGAATACCTCATCTTTCTATTCTTTCTTGCAGTTGTGTATCAGTTAGGTTCCAGCATCATAAAACTTTAACCTTGTTACCTTTCTAAAAATCAGATCTGAAATCTGATTATTATTCAGATTAAAATCAGATCAAATTGGTTGGTGTTTTTGTGATTAAACATATTTGTCTTAAGAACATCTGAATGATTGAACTTACTTATGAGAATCTGATTTATGGGATCAAGTACTTTGCAGCACCTTGGGACACTGGAAGTCAAGCAATTCCACACAACCATAAGGTATATAAAGGCTATAGAATTAAACACTGAATGAAAGCCTGAGAACACTAATATCTTGTGTGCTACACATATAGACACACAGAAGAAGGCATTTTCATGTGTTATTTTGCTCATCTCTGCTCCCAAGATCTCCAGGGGATGAAAGGCTGTAGGAAATAAATTTATTAATAAAAGACAAACTCCAGGTATGCATTTCTTCTTCTTTACCTGGTATTAAAGTAAGAGAAAAAGAGAAGTGGCATGGAAGACAGTCACTGAGAGATATTCCTGGGGAAGAAGTATCACCAAGAGATGCTTCAGAATTAACACAGTGAATTCTAATCAGATGCAGGAATAGACCAAAATGTGTATAAAGGAATTAAATTAAAATGTGAAACGTAGATAAATTTGATCATATGGACACCAGGAGCAATAATTGCAGTGTTTTAAATGATGCATTGTAGCTCTGTGTTTGCATTTTCCATAGCTGCAAACAAAAATGCTTGCCAGCCAAGAAACCTTGGAATAATGAAAAAAGTGCACAGACTCAACAGGAAGGTGTTTCAGATATATAGCAGTCCAGCTGTTTCTTAGTGGCCGAGAAATTTGGCAACTGATGAAAATGATTTCAACAGCTAGCTATCCAAGTTATTGAATATATAACCCTGCTGAAGGTAGCTTGGTCATTTTTGAAGCAAGGGACAGCCACAGATCACATCACAGGTTATGAAGATATACTCTCCAACGTGTTTTTTTTTTTTTTTTTTTTTGTTTTTGTTTTTGTTTTTGTTTTTATTTTTGTTTTAACCTGATGCCAGGCTGCAGATTGCTGAAGCTCACCTGGGCACTTCTGTATTGAGGAGCTGTTCCTGGAGTGGTGGAGCCATTGGGCCATGAGCAGAAACACCTGGAAAAGTTCTATCTCTAGCTCCCACCTTCCTCAGAACAATTCAGAGCTCCCAGGGGACTACACTGAATTTTAATCAACCAAGACAAGTTGTTAGGGATTAAATATTCAGACCTTATGCTCAAGAAAGGCATAAGAACAGAATAGTTCCATTATATCAATAGTTCCACTGGTGTATGTTAGATGGGATCTGACCTACTATTTTCATTGTGATGTCTGTGTACTTAATTCTTTTATTTATATTTTATCTGCCTCAAAGCAACAAAAAATATATATATAGTGGTTTTTTGTTTGTTTGTTTGTTTTCATAGATATAATGCATCTTCAGTCTTTTTATATAGATTAACTTGGTTGTTACCTTTTTTAGGTGTAGAAGATAATGGTACTTTGAAACCGCTTTTCATCCTAAACCAGCAGATTAAGCATGTGTGCAATGCAACATATCTATATTTCCCTCTTCTTCAAAAAAAAAAAAAAAAACAGTATGTTTGACCATTTTATTTCTATTCCTTATACAGTGTTAGCAATCTTTTATTATAAAAATCCCATCTCTATTCCTTATAGAAGTTTTAAAGTCATTTCACAGCTGAGTGGAACCCTAAACAGAGCTATCTTAGTGTAATGAAGCAGAAAACGATTGCTCTTTAACAAGACTGGTATATAGTGACAAACAGCTCATAAAAATCCCATCTGCTGCAAAATACTTCTATTTTAGTTGCTTTCAAAACCAAATGCTATATTTCCTGCTCCTTTTCAAAAAGAAGGGAGGGTATATAAAACCTAAACCATCAAATTGCCTTTTAATAAAAAAAAAAAAAAAAAACAAAAAACAAATAAAAAAAACACAGCCACAAAAATAATCATTTTATAATACACTGGTGCTAACCCTTCCAAACACCACTAAGGTGTAATGTCACTTTTGAATGTATTTACACTGTATAGTGCGTTATTTTTTTAAAGCAAAAAAGAGAAAGCTAACCAATTGTACTACAAAGAAAAAATTCTGATGATTTAACAGTTGAGGACTACATGTAAAAGTAATCTGTTTCTGACTTTGCATTGTAAAAATAGGCCTTTAGTGGCTGAAATCAAATAGAAGGTAACTGTAACTTGACCAGTAGTTATCCTGTTTCAATGACTGACAACTGGTTGGATCCTGTAGATTTTTTCTCACCCATAGACAGAATAATATCTATTTACTGAAGTTCTACATAGTAATTATGGGATTTCTTCATTAGTAAATACTGCAAAATCTCCCTCTTTTCCAAATAGTACCATGCATTGCTGCAATTTGCTTGGATTTGCTGTGAATATTCAAAAACAAATGCTTTATGTTGTGGGCATTTCTCCTTTCCATCAAATGGGTGCAAAACCACATATTGCATCTCTATTGCCCAAGGAGGTTGTGCTTTAGTTTTAAACAACAACTAGTCATTTATCTCTTTGCAGGAAGACACATGCTATCCTTACAGTAGCAAAGAAACTCTTATGTGATGCTTACAGTCTACTATGCACAACTATAAGTCCTTGAATCATGATGGTTCTTACCTGAATTGACTTTCACATGTATTCTTCAAAGTTATGTAAATAGAAATAATTGTTTAATCAGTACCTCCCCATCCTTAGACATAAGCTTTTGTTGTTTCCTTTGCATCCACTGTTTATAGCATGTCTTGGTGATTAATTTGGATATTTTCTGAAAGACCAAAATTTTATCTTGCTGAGCAATCAATTTTTTTGAGCAATAGCATCACTTCTTTCAGAGAGGTAATTTCATACTGGACACATGAAGATAGGAACCAGCAGATCACTGGACCTCAATAAACCAGTCAAAGCATGGGGTTCAAAGCTAACCTCTACTTCTTTGTTCAGGATTTAGATTGCTTTGGGGTAGCAGTTGCCCTAACAGTGACAAATCAGCCAAGAAGATAAGTGATCATGATACTTAACAACAGAGAGGAAGAAAAATCAGTAGCATACATTTCAGTTGTTAGAAATGCAACAGAAATTATCATAATTTGTTAATAATAGCTACAAATGCCATTCACAGACAAAAAGCATTATTAAAGAAAAGCTGTCCAACAGCATTCAAAGGTTTGAAGTATTCTGTTGCAATTTTGTATTCACCTATAAAACTACCTGGAAAATCATGTATCTTTATATACTCACAGATGTCTTCCTGCTCACTGAGCTACTTTTTTGACAAAATTGCCTGCACTTTGTTTTAAAGTGTGTAGAAAAGATGTACCCAGAAGGCTTCTTTTTGACTACATAACAGCTGTGGAAGTGACACGATGGCAGAAACGTCACTGAGGGTGCCCCGAGGCTAGGAGAAGCAGATTAACAAGATGGAGATGAGGAAGGAAGTGTCATTTCCACAGGTGTAAATGTGATCAGTGGCACTGAATATTCAGTAGAATCTAAATGGTGTAAAAGAGCAGAGTCTGGCCTGTGGTCATCATCCTGATAAATGTGATACACTTTTTTTGACAGGAAGTGCTGGTAGGGGCCCGCTGGGCTGTGCCACAGACTCTTTTCTTCTCATCCAATTCTCTCACCATGCCCTCATCCCTCCAGCATAAATTGCAGCAGCAATTTGCACTTGGAGAAAGTGTAAATGGAGAAAATTTGTCTGGTAAAGAGGGTTTTGTGTAATGTAGTGAGCAAGTTTTGAACAGAAGAAGGCATTTGAAAACACAGTGGCATTGCTTTTCTGGACAAGGGCATTACTGTCGGTATGCAATCTGACAGTCTGCCAAGCAGTATATGGCATTTAGGTTGAAATTTCTTCCCCTTTCTTGCTCCTTCACCATTTTGTCAGCTTTTTTGGAAGCTTAGATGAACCTGTCCAGAGAACAGGTGCTTGTATATACACATCATAGTTAAAATGTGAGCAATTTAGAGCATTACACAGCATTCTCAATCTATGCCAAGAGCTCCTTAGCTTTATATATCATTATCATGCCGAGACTTCAAATTCAGTTGTGTTGGGGGCTGTGCAAAGGAAGGAGCACTGCTACTGGGGGAATTCAAAATCAGTAATGTGAAACACGTTGCTAATAACATTGAGTAACTAATAAAGCCAGCTCCTTGGCTTTTATTAGGAACCTTTCATGTGATGAGAGCATTATAGAGTCACCTTTGAGTGGACTGCAAGAGCTGGTGTTCCCTCGGTGCAAAGATCATCAGGAGGTAGAAGACCATCAATTTTAATTATTGCCAAGAGTGGTTTCAGGACAGTGGTGACTGCCTATGCAAGTGTTAGCATCCTTAATTTACCCAGAGTTTTGTCAGAAAACTATTTTGGCTTTTAATGAGGATAAGTCTGTATTAGGCTGCAGAAAATGAGTCAAAAATCAAGTTGGTGATTTATTGCCCTTATACATATTTAGGTTCCTAAATTGTCAGTAGTTTAAATTCATAATTAAAGAACTAAACAGGTGTTAGGAGTTTAAATGTTTTGTTGGACCTGGATCTGAACCCTGTGGGTTTAGATGTGAAATTCAACAATTCCAAGTAATTTAAATATGATTTTTTTTCTTGTTTTGAGCTAGCCGTGTAAGATGTGAATAGCTAAGAAGTTATTTTACAAACCAACGTGGTGAGGAATAAGTGTCCTTGTACCAAATGCATTATATTCTAGTTCCAATCCAAACAGCTTGATCCAATAATTTGAAAGGTACCTCAACAGCTGTTCAATTCAAGTGTAGCAAGACCAGAAACAAGTTTTTAATGTAAGAAAAAAACATTCATCTAACTCTGTTTTCCATCTCTAATTTCTACTGGAAGCAGATGCTTAGAGAAAAAACAGACCAGTACAAGCATAAAATGACATTTCTATGAGTAGAACATTCTTTCAACTACCTACAAGTCAGAACAATTTAATTTAAACTGCAAAGGTTTATCTTTTATTATTTGCGATTTAACCTGGCTGTAAATTAATTTTTCCCCAATGATTTATTTATGTATTTATTTATTTATTTAACAAAGTCTCCACTCAGCCTTTAAGAAATAATAGTTTTACTTATTTTAGCTTAATCTATGAAGTCATCCATTCTTCTTTGGTTTTAATGTTTCCTAATTTTTTTTCAGATGGAAACTATTACATGTCTTTCAAAGTTTTTCTGTTAGAAAGTAGTCAAATCATTGTCTTGGTTTGCTTTCTCTTTTCTTTCTTCATTTTTCTATCAGAGAGCATGATAAAAGATACGCATCAATCAAATCCTTCAAAATCTAAAATGAAAAATAAATAAAAAACAGCAACAACAACAAAATACTTTGCGAATATCAGCTACGTTCATATCAGGCATTTTAATTACATTTGCAATAATAAATTTATTTTGTTTTATTTTATTTTATTTTATTTTATTTTATTTTATTTTATTTTATTTTATTTTATTCTATTTTATTCTATTTTATTTTATTTTATTTTATTTTATTTTATTTTATTTTATTTTATTTTATTTTATTTTATTTTATTTTATTTTATATTTTATTTCCAAAAGCAGCTATAGTAAACTTGAATGTGATATGTAAGGCAGAATTAACAACAGCAAAGACACTGAGTGTTAAGGATGGGAAATGAGTGGCCCAATCCAGTGCACTCAAAGGACGCAGGATTTGCTCCCTTCTAGTTGGTGTAGCTCAGCTGGGTACACTGTCAGCGCCAGCGATCTTGCCATCCAAGACCCAGGGGTGTAGCTGCTGCTGTGACCGATTGCTGTGCCCACTGCAGTAGTGGGGCTGAGCAAGGATCCTGGAGAGACTCATGCACACACATGCATGAGAATATACATGTGAATGCAGTTCCTTGGGCTGATCAGGTCTGAAGTTCATTACTGAGAACAACCTGGATAATATTAGTCCCTCCAGTTACTGACACCTAGACCTGTGGGTACCGTGACCCATGGCCCTTTCTCCAGTTGCTGTCACTTAGACTGCAGCACTCATGTATAGGGTAAAGTGTGAATTACACAGAAAAATAAGTAAGAATAGTTTTTAATAGCAAGAAAGGACAGGCTGTGGTAATGAAGTGCAAGGCTCAGTCAGACAAGCATACTGGCCAGCTCACATCTGTCTGGCCACTTTTATTCTCCTTCTCTGTTTTCTTGTGTTTGTTCTTCTGTGATTCACCTTGATCTTTTCCTTCTCTTGGTGCTTCTCCCAAACACTTCATAACAAGATCTACATAACCTCACAAAACTTTTTTGATATGCCAAAACACAGTTTTCACCTTCCCGCTTATTTCCAGCAATAAAGTTGAGACTGAACCTCTTCAAGGTTGTGCCTGAGCACCTCCTCCTGTGGTCCATCAGGCAATGACTGAGGAGTTCTGGTCTTTGTACTGCCTCCATTACCATCTGCTCATTCCTGCCTGTGTGTCTGTAGGATTAGTCATTCACTTTCCTTGTTAAACGTTATTTTGTTTACACTAAACTGGCCATAACCAGGTAATTTAATAAACTCTATGCTCTTTCATTCTACACACTAAGGAACTAAAATTTTGATTTTTTTATCTCCCATTTCCACAATTAAACATGCATGAATCAAGTTTCTGTTCAGAAAAAAAAAAAAGTGACAAATATGTCAGCTGACTAGTAATGGAGGATTTACTTGAACTAGATGTCTATATGAGATTAATGTGCAGTTAAATTCTTCCTAATAATTTCTACAAGGAAATGATTTAGCAGAGCATTAGTGATTAAGTTCTTCTGTAGTGTGCTGTAATCTCTTATATATTTGACTGTTTTAAAAAAGTCTTCAACAAAAAACATGTATTCAACCCAACTTTTGGTTATCTGTTGTTATAAAAGAACAATAAAATATTGCAAATGTGATGGCCTAGCATCAAAGTACCGATGAACAAAATTCAAGCAGCATACAATTCAGGGCATGTCGAACAGAGATATGTGAGCATGTAGGTTTTATGAACATTGTCTGTGTATCTTCAATACAAAGGAAAGTGATTTGCTTTGTTGGAAATTTTAATCTCATTTTTTTCTATCCACTGGTTAATGATAAAGGGTAGTATTAAGACAGTGAGAAGATTCCTGATGCAAAAATCAAGGTTTGTAAAAGACACATTTTAAAATGCACATCTTCATGAGTAATGCATTCTCGATTTTTCATTTACTTCACTATTAGATATACAAATCCCATAAAAAATTAAAGCTCTCATATACTGCCAACTAATCCCCTTTCCCTTCCTTGATATAATGGAACAAGAATTTAAAATTCAGAGGATTATGAACAAATCCCGATCCTGAAGGTATAAATGCTGTTCCAGTTGACTTCAGTGGAAGATTCACATGTGCATCAGAGGGAAGGATACAGCCTTTATCATTTAAAGATTCTGGCTAGAATTTTATTTATTTATTTATTTATTTTCCCCTGAGTGGTTTCTTTCTCTATTTCAAGCACTTTCAATTTTCCAGGAAACTTGAGCATAAACAGGATTTAAATCATTCAGCTGCAACTCTACTTCTCCCTTTCTATCAGAACATAATAGGATTCAAAATAATTACGAGATTTCTCACTAAACTAATAAATTGAAGAAAAGTATAAGTTACAGAAGCTTACCTGTCTACACCAGTGCCTTCTGTCATTGAACAGCAACTCAGCATTAGCTGGATTAAGGCAAAGATTACTTCTGAACATGCAGGACTCCATTTTAGTTAGATGACTCACAAGTAAGCAGAACAACGTATTAATGTTTGACTAGACTGACAAGACTTAAAAGTCATCCATAAATGAGTGAAAGCCCATGCCACTTTGACTCTTCAGTGACTTTGAAGAGTTGGCATCATGCATAGCCACACATACACACTCTAGTATTGAACCTAAATTGAAGGTAGATACACTGAAATGAGATAGAAGTAACAAGTGATTAAAAAGACCCCAGATAATATTTTAGGCTCTAACATCTGGAATTCATTTTACCTGTCCTGTCACTGGCTTGTAGGGGTGGGATGTTGTATCTAAATTCAGGTATCCATAATGCAGCTGAACGTGTCTGTACAGGGTGTCTCAGTTCCTATGACAGTCATTGAAGACCCATCATGTTTAATACAGTAATCAGACTCTTTAGAGCCACTCTTCATAAAGCAAACATGAAAGGTGTAATTTAATTTTCTAAAAATAAGTAATTATTTTCACTTGAGATGTGATACTCATGGTTGGTCAGCAGTAAAGCTCCCTATCTGAACTGTCAACAGTTCAGATCCAATCACCTACATCTGTGTCTAGGGCCATTTGAAGTACCCTAGGACATGAGACCTGTGCTCCAGCTGTCATTTTAAAACATTGTTGGTCTCCAGTAAGTACATAGATACAAGGATGCTGTCACATCTTTTACTAAGTTTCTACATCTACATGACAAATTATGCCCTGTATTTCCACTGAGTTGAAATAGCTGTTTCAACTGGAGTTGAAATAACTAATTCAAATGTAGAAAACACAGACATCAACTTTAAAGTGTCTGAATCTCTTCCCAAGTATCATTTTAAATAACGTATTCAGTTTTGTAATCATAGATGCATGGTATGATTTAAACAGGATATCCTGATCCCACCTGCCAGTTCTCAAGGATAAGAAAGTTTTACAGTCAGAGGTAAATGATAGACATCTGTTTTAGGAAGAGAGAAATTGCCCTCTAAAAGTGCCTATCACAGAGAAAACCTGGACAATTAGCTTACAAGTTTTTAGACGGCTAGCATGCAGCCTATGTACCTAAATGTACTGAGCACCTAAATGTAGTCCCATTACAGACATCCTAAACTGTCTTGAGATGTGCACAGAAGTGGTAAGCATGGACATGTGAACCACAGGCTCCCTTCTGCATCGGCACCTGCAGGCTAGGTGGGATATCCCACCTATAATGAGTTTGGGTATGTATGTTTATATATCTGGATAGATTCAGTGATACTAAATTGAGTTTGTGTTGCAGTTCAACCCAGTCGGCAGCTAAACAGCACACATCCATTTACTCATCCTCCCCCCTCCCTCTCTGGGATGGGGGAAAGAAATGGAAAGTGAAGCCTGTGAGTTGAGATAGGCAGTTTACTAAGACAGGAAAATAATAAATAAATAAATAATAATAATAATAGCATTACTAATAATAATGCATACAAAACAAGTGATGCACAGTGCAATTGCTCACCACCCGCTGACCAATGCCCAGCCTATGCCCGAGCAACCAGCCCCCCCATCCTGGCTAGCCACCCTTATCTATTGTTTAGCATGACGTCAGAGGATATGGAATAACCTTTTGGCCAGTTTGGGTCAGCTGTCCTGGGTCTGTCCCCTCCCAGCTCCTGATGCACCCCTAGCCTGCCCACTGGCAGGACAGAGTGAGAAGCTGAAAAGTCCTTGGCTTAGTGTAAGCACTGCTCTGCAACAAGTGAAACATCAGCATGGTATCAACACTTTTTTCATCCTAATCCACAACATAGCACCCTACCAGCACCCAGGAGGAAAATTAACTCTATCCTAGCTGAAACTAGGACAGTTTCACACTAAAAGGATCTAGAAAGCATCCCAGTTTTGGTGTGATTTTGGAATACAAAGAAGCAAGCAAGGTTCTCTGCCAATTAAATATGAGGATCTGTGAGACAACTGCTTCCAACATGCATTTAGTTAGGCTACATATAGTATATATGTATATATAATGGGTTAGAAATTGGGTAAAACATATACAGTTAATGAAAACTTACCTAATAAAGAGGTAATTAACATTTCAGGAATTCCGTCAACATTCTAGAAAACATTCACTAAATTTCTTCTTACTGCTGTTGAAAATCACAGAATCACAGAATCACAGAATTTCTAGGTTGGAAGAGACCTCAAGATCATCGAGTCCAACCTCTGACCTAACACTAACAGTCCCCACTAAACCATATCCCTAAGCTCTACATCTAAACGTCTTTTAAAGACCTCCAGGGATGGTGACTCCACCACTTCCCTGGGCAGCCCGTTCCAATGTCTAACAACCCTTTGGTAACATTTTTCTTACTATGTTGAATAGCAATTTATAAAAGGTATAAAGCAACTCAATTCCAAATATACATATTTTTAAGGACTGTCTATAATTGCTATTATAGATTTTTAAGTAAAATGAATTATAGACTTTTAAATAATAAAACAATAAATACTATCTTGAGTCTGGAATAACAACACCCCTATAGACAATGTAGCATTTGTTAACTAATGACAACACAACTTTAATTATGCACCAAGTGGAATTAATGAATGAAACCTATTGCTTCACATAATTTCATGCATAACTTTACTTTTCTTGGGTCATTAGTATTCATGGTTAAACTGTCCTTCAGTGTGTATTAATAATGTTTCTTGGGACCACGCAAAAGATAATTCATAAGTATGCCTGCAAGGAGTAAGACACCATAATGAAATCATAATAATTAACACAGATATCAGATTACTTTGAATAACTGATCTGGATAATCACATTCTAAAATTTAAAGATGGCTATGTTTTAAGAACGGTTTGGTTCATGCTGCACAGGTAGGTCACCTTTATTTTGCTTTCTATATAGTTAACTTTTTCATGAATTAAATTGAATTAATTAAGAATCTACAAGAAATTTGAAAATGAGATAATACAGATTTCATTTTCGGTCATGCTGTGTAGAGTAGGAGATGAGTAGAGAACTCCAGAGGTGGAGTTATCACCCAGGTACAAAACAGCTGTGAAGTCTTGGCAATGAACTGCAGATTCAAATGTCCACTGTTGTGTGGTTCCATAAGCTGGAAGAGAGAGAAAGCAGAGGGTGCATCCAGCCATGCTCTGTAACAAGGGAAGACAGCAATAACCTGCACCTCACAGTTTCCTAGGGAAGATCATAGACAAAACATTCATGAAAAAATTGATTCCAACTTCCACTGTCTCCTCTGGACTTCTTCTTTACTACTGTCACTTCACCATCTTTTTTTCCCTCAACATTTTATCACCCTTCTGCCTTTCTGCCTCTTTGATTTCACAATATTCCCAACAGGATCTTTGTCTTCCTATTCTATGGCTGCTGGATAAATCTGACAGGGCTCACTGGCTATCTCTATAGTACAAAATGAGATGGCCTCCATTCATAAAGGCAAATGATATGGCTGTACGGATATGTCAAACCACATACTTCAGCTCTATCCTGCCTTAGCATTGAGCAGTTGTGTCTGAATTGCTTTTTGGGGGATGAACTCTGAATTGGAGTTTTGGGGATGGACTGTCCATCCCCATGGATGTACTCCAGACAATGTACTCCAGCATCCTCCAGAAGCAGGCTCATTAGCACATGCCAAATGGTACTAAGGAGAGTTTGAATAATTAATCATTCAAGAGGTCAGAAATCAAGAAAGAGGTCAGAAATCAAGAGGTCAGCGCATGCTTTAGCAGTGTTTTATATACTGGTACAGGTGTAGCTAATGAATTTATGATAACAAATGAACAGAAGTTATAAATGATAGCATAGAAATTGATGATTATGTTCCCTTTCATACAAAAAATAAGTATATTCAATGAGATACTGAGATTTTTTTCTCCAGTCTGGCCAGTATTTTATTTTTCCCTATATATTTTTCTTTTTAACTAGTTTGCATTTTACAGCCTACACATTGACAAGAGTGACAAAGAAAATTCTCTGGTATCCAAGAAGATTTTACAAAAGCTTGTTGCAGTGTACATCCTTGTGATTTCTATATGTTGAGCTTTAAAACAAGAATGCTTTTATCACAATCTGTGTTAGTAATTCCCTCTTTGTGCATATTACCTTGCTAAAATATATTTCATGTCTGCTTCAGGAATGGTAAATATAAGAAATATGTAGTACTTGTGGAACAAGTACTTAACATTGAAGGTGGAAAAGTTTAACTTTGTAGGATGCAACTAAAATTCTGTGATTTAAAATGATTTGATCTTTAACAACTATTTATTAAATAATTATTTTGTAGTTGTTGTTGTTGTTGTTAAACCAATACTGAAAAATGTTAATGTAAAAATGATAGTGAGAAAAATAATAGAAACCAGAATCTGAGAAAGTGACATTCAGTTCATGAAGAATTCACAGAGAGGTGAAAAGGGAAAATAATCTAATACATTATTCATTCTTAGAAGTAATTATAATATGTTAGGACAGCTGATAAGCATCTTAGGTGTCAAACTGCTTGACTCATTTGCTTCTCTTTGCATATGAAATATTTTTGTACCTGCAAATAGTCTGAGTATATTTGTAAAATAACTGTTCACCCAATATACATTCTAAACAGTGTTTAATGCTATATGAGTACATAAATAGAAGAGCCCTATCATGCTTTTGCATACAGACAAAGAAGCAAAATTAAGGCAAGGGAATGAAGGGAGAGAATAACAGGAGACAATGACTAACACTTAATTCTAAATTTCAGAGAGATTATGCTCAGATTTAAAGCAGTACCATAATATTCCAACAATATATCTTCTGCACTCATTAAGCACTAGGATTTTGTTGTTGATGCAAACAGTGATTTGTCTAGAAGTGACCATCAATACAAAGGTTAAATTAACACCATTCTGGAGGAGACTGACTGTTTTGCATCCTATGGTGATGGCATAGGAATAAGATTCCCACATGCTTTCCTGCACAGCTTCATTTGTATTTCATATATCTTATTTGATATTTAATATTTAAGAATTTGATACAAACTGTGGCCCAGCACTGCCCATGTTTTGGCTGCATTTTTATCTACTAACAGACTGATTCTAAAGTGGCATTTTTATTATCTATAACTTAGTTGCCTAACTTATGCATCTAATCTCTTCTCTTTCCTATAGAGTCAACAGAAAAATGAAATCCAGTAGAGGAAAAATCTGAGTATTTAATTATTCGGTTTTACTTTCCCATCTAGAATCCATACATGACCCTAGGGAACCTGGCCTTACATCGGGCACCCTACATTAGAGTAAGGGAAATATATGCAAATATCACATTCTCTTTTCTCTCTGCAATCTTCATATATTTCAGGAGATATTTTTCCCCTATATTATTTATTTTCACTTTAAGAAACAGTCATCACTGAAGAAAATAAGAGCAATTTGGCAATTTCTACTAAAAATGTCTGCTGAAACCAGTGACTGTCTCCTGTGCATATTAATTCCAGAACTTAAAACTCTCCTAAATTTCAAAAAGAAACTGTCAGGAGTGAAAGCTACACCACATTCAGTTTCCATTTCACAGGGATATTTGGAAATACTGATGAAGGAAAATATTATATTTTAACTGGAGCTGATATGACCTGTGTCTGTTAAAGACCTGCCACCAACTTCTTCTACTGTAACAAGGTACGTTTAAACAGAAATGAGGCCAAACCTATCTTTACAAGAAACAGATCTCCAAGTTCTGTTATCAGCTCTCTCCCAGGGAAGATCAAGACTTGAAGTATTTTTTGCCTGGCCAGTGCCAAATCCAATCCATCCAAATTTCATTCTGTGTTGATGTTTGAAAAAGGCACTTTAGAATAAACTATCAGGGCTTTATTGGCTTTATATGAAGTTACAAAAAATTCTTCAGGACAAGGAAGTCACTAGCTGAAGCCTATGATATTTCACTAGGTGTCAAGATAAAACATGAACTGTATTAGATAATCTAAACATATTTCTTATCTGTCTTTGTGTACATGCAAAAATAGCACCTTCAGTAGTTTGCTCACATACATGTACATGTTAGGAAACAGACCTGAGAACTGAAAATGAATTGCTTTTGTGTTATACAAATATTCAAACTGGCAAAAGACTGACTCAGGGGAAATGACAACACCATACTCCTGTTATCAAGACAAATGTTCCTACTTTGAAGAGGAAGTTAAGTGTCTAAACTGCCACTCTTTAAAATGTCACTGAAATTAACTGAGTTATACACCTGTGAACTGGATCAGGGACAGTTTCCAGTAATTATTTTCTAATGATCCATCTCCAGATGGTTTATCATATATAAGGTTTTCTGCTTGGGGGCCTTAAAACACAAAACAGGCATATGGAGTGGTTTTAAAGCTAAATGGATCTATTCCAAATGTAAATCTTCCTTAAGATGTCTAGCGGAAAAAAAAAAAAAAAAAAAAAAGGAAAGGAAAGAAAAAGAAAAAACCTTTCTATCGGCAACATTTGGAAAATTATATTTAGATGTTTGTCTCACAGAGTGACTATGTCCTTGAGACACCCAGAGAATTGCATTTGCACAGTTTGTGCTGCAGTAATGTGAATTCATCTTATTACCACTTGTTGCATATCAGCTGCATATCCTTACAGGCACTTCCTAGCTCAATTACCATGTGAATTACCATGAAATAAGAGAATTTTTCAATGAGAACAGCCTAGCACTCTGTGCCTATATTACTTACATTCCTTCCCCTTCCTAGATAGCACTTCAGAATATACTTTGAGGTTGTTTAGACCTTAAAATGAAACATGCTAATTATGGCAACAATTACAGAAAATTTACATAATCACAACACTGACTTGCTATGGCTCGCAACCAAAATAGTTAGCAACATACTGCAAAACCTTCTTGAGAAGTACTACTCGGGCTTGTTACAAAAGAAATATTTAGATGCAATGGAAGGCAAGCCAGGTACTCCCAGGGGTGAAGGAAATGAAAGAAGGGACTGTGGAATCACTTGAAAGAGGCAGCATGAATCAGATTCTCATGGATCCCCTCACCGAGTGGATTTGTGCATTTTTAACACTGCATAGCTGCAGCTGTGTGTGGCTGTCTGTGAATTATACATTGCACCACAGGGAGGTGCAAAAGGGAGGGGCAGATTTCACAGTCCTCTCTTGATTAAGCTCCTTATATTGTGCCTTTTAGATCTCCAAAGGAAGTTCTGCTATGTTCACCCATTTTACACTACAAATTAATTCCAGATAGTGGCATGCCTGGGGCATGATCATGAGAAGGTGCACGGCTGCCAGCTGTCTACAGCACAACAGCTCATAAAGGAGAGGGTGCCAGCACAGTCCTGGATGGAGTGATTTTTCACCTTGCCAGGAATGTGCAATTCACAACGATGATAAAAGTCTGATCACAGACTGTAAACATCAGTCTGTTACAGAGAAGAAACAAGCAGTCTGTTACAGAGAAGAAACTTATCTTTATCTGACGTCTGTCCGAAGGAAAGACGAAAGCTGTTTGCTACCCATCAGTGCTGGTAATAAGATTTCATCCAGTAATTATTTATTTTCATTTACTGACTATACTTCATTAGAAAAAAATATTAAAAAAAAAAAAAAAAAAATCATGTTGCTATAGTGTAACTACAGCAGATGGCTTGTCAGCTCTGTGTTCACTTCTCAAGATGTATCTGTGCTAATGCTGCTAAAAGGCTAAATTATTTTCCATAAGGTTGACTTGCTCCTATCCAAGGGGCCAAGTTGCCTTTCACAAAAATTTGAGAATAGAAGTCATGAACAGAAGAGAAGAGAACAGAACAGAACAGAATCATTACGGTTGGAAAAGACACCCAAGAACATCTGCTCCAGCCATCACACTACTACCAAAGTCACCCACTAATCCATGTCCCTGAGTCGCAGGTTCAACCTCTCCTTAAACTCCCTCAGAGACAGTGATGCCAAGACCTCCCTGGGCAACCTGTTCCAATGCCTGACTACTTTTTCTGAGAAGAAATGTTTCCTAATTTCCAACCTGAACCTCCCCTGGCACAACTTGAGGCCATTCCCTCTAGTCCAATAAATAGATATCTGCAAGAAGAGGCTGACACCAAGCTCCCCACAACTTTTCTTTCAGGTAGGTGTAGAGAGCAGTAAGGTCTCCCTTGAACCTCCTCCTCTCCAGACTAAACAACCCCAGTGCCCTCCACCACTCCTCATAAGGTTTGTGTTCCAGGCCCTTCACCAGCTTTGTAGCACTTCTCTGCACACACTCCTGGGCCTTGATGTCTTTCTTGTAGTGAGGGGCCCAAAGCTGAAAGCAGCACTCGAAGTGTAGCCTCACCAGAGCAGAGTACAGGGGGACAATCACCTCCCTGGCCCTGCTGGCTACACTATTCCTGACACAAGCCAGGATGCCATTGGCCTTCTTGGTCACCTGGGCACACTGCTGGCTCATGTTCAGGTGAGTGTCGACCAACACATCTAGATCCTTTTCCTCTGCACAGCTTTCCAGCCACTCTGCCCAAGCCTGTAGCACTGCATGGGGTTGTTGTGACCAAAGTGCAGGACCTGACATTTAGCTGTGTTGAATCGCATCCCATTGGTCTCTGCCCATGTGGTGGTTTTACTCAGGTGGGCAGCCGAGCTCCACCACAACTGCTCTCTCACTCCCCCTCTCCTCAAAGAGGAAGGGGGAGAAAATACAACACAGAGAAATCGAGGTTTGAGATGAGAAAGGTTTTATTAAAGGGAAAGGGAATGGGGAGGAAAAAAAAAAAAAAAAAAGAAACAATAAGTCCGCATGGAAGCACAGAGAGAGGGAAAAAATTATTCTCTACTTCCCATCAACGAGCGGTGTTCGGCCACGTCCTGGGAAGCAGGGCCTCAAATGCGTAGTGGTTGTTCAGGAGGAACAGCTCCCTCCCCCACGAGAGCCCCCCTTTTTATTGCTGAGTGTGACATCAGGTGTTATGGAATATCCCTTTGGTTGGTTTAGGTCAGCTGCCCCGGCAATGTCCCCTCCCCAACACTTGCCCACCCCCAGCCTGCTGGCTCCTGGGGGCTTGGAAAGAGTCTTGATGCTGTGCCAGCACTATGCAGCAATAGACACAACACTTGAGTGATATCAGTGCTGTTCCAGCTACGAGTGCAGAACACAGCACTGTGTGGGCTGCTGCAGGGAAGAGGTGACTCCAGCTCAGACAGACCCAACACAGCCCATCAAACCATCCTGTCCAGTTCCCTCTGCAGGGCCTCCAGCGTATCGACACTTCCCCCTAACTCGGTGTCATCTGCAAACTTACTGAAAGTGCACTCAATTCCCTCATCCAAATCATCAATAAAAATATTTAAGAGGATGGGCCCCAACACTGACCCCTGGGGAACACGACTGGTGACCAGTCACAAGCTGGGTTTCACTCTGTTCACCGCCACTCTCTGGGCCTCGCCATTCAGCCAGCTTTTAACCCAGCAAGCAGTGTACCTGTCCAAGCCTTGGGCTACCAGCTTCTCCAGGAGAATACTATGGGAGACTGTATCAAAGGCCTTGCTAGGTAGACAGCTTTTCCCTCATCCACCAGGCAGGTGACCCAGTCATAGGAGATGAGGTTGGTCAGGCAGAACTTGGCTTTCATGAACCCATGTTGACTGGGCCTGATCCCTCAGTTGTCCCACATATTCTGTATGACTGCATTCAAGATGACCTGTCCCAACACCTTTCCTGGCAACGAGGTCAGGCTGACAAGCCTGTAGTTCCCCTATGACCCTTCTTATAGTTGGCCTTCACATTAGCAAATCTCCAGCCATCTGGGACCTCTCCAGATGACCATGACCACTGATAGATGATGGAAAGCAGCCCAGCAACCACATCTGCCAACTCCCTCAGCACTCTTGAGTGGATCCCATCTGGCCCCATGGACTTGTGACAGTCCAGGTGGAGCAGGAGGTCCCTAACTCTTTCCATCTGAACTGTGGGGGGTTCCTTCCACTCCCTGTCCCAGGCTTCCAGGTCAGGCAACTGAGTACCCAGAGGATAAGTGGTCTGGCTACTAAAGATGGATGTAAAGAAGGCATTAAGAATCCCAGGCTTTTCCTTATCCTCAGCAGTCAAGTTCCCCCCTGCATCCAGTAGAGGATGGAGATTCTCCTTGGCCCTCTCCTTGCAGTTAATGTATTTATAAAAACAATTTTTGTTATCCTTAACCACAGTGGCCAGGCTAAACTCATGCTGGTCTTTGGCCTTCTGGATTTTTTTTTCTTTGCATATGCTGAGAACTTCCTTGCACTCTTCCAAGTAGCCTGTCCCTTCTTCCACCAGACATAAACTCTCTTTCTCCCAGACATTCAGCAAAAGGTCCCTATTCAGCCACAACTGTCTTCTTCCCTGCCAGCTCGTCTTATGGCACATGGAGACAGCCTGCTCCTGTACCCTTAAGACTTCGTTCCTGAGGAATGTCCAGCCTTTCTAGACCCCTCTGCCCTTCGGGAGTGATTCCCAATGTCTTCCCTCTGGAAATCCAAGGTAACAGTTTTGCTGATCCCCATCTTAACTTCACCAAGGATAGAGAACAATACCATTTTATGGTCGCTCTGCCCAAGACAGCTCCCGACCACCACATCTCCCACCAGTCCTTCTCTGTTCTTGAGCAGCAGGTCTAGTGGGGTACCCCCTCTGCTAGTCTCACTAACAAGCTGAGTCAGAAAGCTGTCTTCCACACATTCCAGGAACCTTCTAGACTGCTTCATCAGGGCTGTATTATATTTCCAGCATATGTCTGGGAAGTTAAAGTCAGCCATGAGAACAAGCACTTGCGATTACCTGACTTCTGCCAGCTACTTATAAAATACCTCATCCATCTCTTCATCCTGATTTGGCGGTCTATAACAGAGTCCCACCAGGATGTCAGCCTTGTTGGACAGCCCCCTGATCCTTATCCACCGGGACTCTACCTTATCATTCCCAAACCCAAGATCAACAACACTGAAACACTCTCTAATAATGAGAGCCACACCACTTTCCCTCCTTATTTGCCTGTCCCTTCTGAAGAGCTTGTAGCCATTCATTGCAGCACTCCAGTTGTGGGAGTGGTCCCACCATGTTCCAGCGATGGCGACTAGGTCATAGTTTGCCTACCACACGATGGCTTCCAGCTCCTCCTGTTTTTGCCCGTGCTGCGTGTATTAGTGTAGATGCACTTCAGTTGCAGCATGGCCTTTACCCCAATCATGGGACTGCTGCCCCAGGCTCATCTTCACTGAGCCTCGTTTCATCCCCATCCCCCTTCATACCTAGTTGAAAGACTTCTCGATGAGCCCAGCCAGCTCCAGGGCTTGAGTCCATTTCCCTTGAGCATGACAGTTCCTGAAGTACACTGGTGCTTGCAACAGTACTTTTAAAATGGAGGTCCACAGATTCCTGAGATTTCAAAGAGCACTTCTGAAGCTGAGGTGAAAAGTCACCAGTCTGTTGATGACAGGCTCAGGTTTGGTCTGAAAGGCTCTATACTGTTGCTGGGAAGACTGTGGATGTCTGAAAATAACTGGGCATCACTAGTTCCCAGTCCAGTTCCAGAGCTAGAATTGGGACTGCAACATCGGTAAGGTTTTATGTTCAGGTTAAATACCACAGCAAAAGGTGCTGTCAGAATTCTGGGATGACCTCTGAGGCCACACCTCACCCCATCCCTAAACTCAAAATAATCATCTTCAGATCCTTAATTTTCATTTCCAGGATTCTATAGCTACTGTCATTCTTAGTAAAAATTTGATAAAATAACTTTTTCTTTTACCATACTGGTAAGGAATACAATCTTCTCCATTGCAATGTCTCTAATAGGTCAATCAGAGGAAGGTGGCTCATATAGGAAGGCTGTTCTGGCACTTATAGCACTGAGATTTCATATCACTAGCCTCACAGCATCCTCCCTTTTAAGTCCTTCCCCAATTTCCTTTCAATATCACCATAAACACAAGTGTACACACTTGCTCCTGAAAAACAAACAAACAAACAAACAAAAAACTTATGTTTTCCCCTTTTCTCTTCTTGTTCTGTTTTTATCACAGGTGGGATCATTAGGTACCTTTGCATACATTTTTCAGATAACATAATTTTCCCATCAATACAAGGGAATTAAAATATCCCAGATTTTGCCAGATTTTTTTACTCAGGAACTTGGGATCCAACATAGCTACATAAAATTCTCTCCTGAAAACAAGTTTTTCAGCCCTTGATGTTCTGACAAAAACTTTGTATTTTCAGCTTGCCATTCTTAAGCAAGATGAAAATAATTTCAAATTTCAAAATTTCCAGCAAAATGGAGATCCTGTTTTCTGCATAGCTCTAGTTTGAACCTGATCTTCCCGCAGCTGCTAATAGATTTTCAACTGTGACACCCCCCCTCAAGTCATAATTCAAACGCTGTTTATAAACTGCAGCCCTTGTCTGAAAAATGAAGTGATGGGAGACATTGTGAATATATTGCAACAGGGAAGAGTGATTTAATGTTAGAGGTCTGAAAGTTCTGAGCAAAAAAATTTGCCTGTCTCACATTAACAGTCCAAGAGCTTTTTAACATATACTATAAAAATACATTGGTAAGTCTAAACCTTTTTTTTTTTTTTACAAATTATTTATAAATTGAACTTTTAGATAAACCATGGCTTAAACTGAACACATCATTTCATTGCATAGAAAACAATAATATCACAGACAGAAACTTTATGACTTCCTCCAGGAAGACAGCAGCTGAAAACAAATCATTTAAAGAAAGATCACCTTTTCATTTGAGTGTTCTTAGAGAAGAACACTCAAAAGGTACAAGAAACAGTGCAAGATGCACACTATATGCTATAAACAATATCAACAATATATGTCTTATTCCTGTTGAAGTAAATGCTGAAAATTTCAACAAACTTTCATAGCATATGAACTCAGGTCCCCTATGAAAATGAACTGAGCATAGGCTCTAATGCCATTTCAAAATTTCTGGTATTATTACATTTTTGGACTTTTATTCTATATGGAAGGTCTGAAGACATCACTTTCTTTTAGTATGGTTCAGGTTTTACCAAAAGAATTACCTTTCTAAACATAATTTGCTCCTAGGAAACAAAACAAAACAGGAAGAAAAATGTCTCTCACTGATAACAGCTTTAAAAGAAATCGCAATATATATATATATATATATATATATATATATTATATATATATATATATATATTAATATATATATATACACATAAGAATGTTAGTATACCTTAGTTCATTATTTATTTTTTCAGGTGCAAGAAAAACAACCAAACAGCCAAACAACAACAACATCAACAACAAACACACACAAAACTTTCCTTAATGTTTTTAAAACAAGTGATTTTTTTTTAAATCAGTGTATAATACTTTTTTTTTTTTTTTAAAGCAGCACTACATAATAGAATTATTATGATAATAATTGTATCATGATAATAATTTGCAACCCAGTCTGTAAGAAATCCTAATCCAAAGAATTCACGGGAAAGAAGCTAACAGGCTCTTTAGATGGTAATTACGAGTTCTGCTGCTTAATCTGAGTATCCCAAGACTTGTCCCACTTTAATTTTGTTCCCTTTGCTTTCTGCTACAGACTAAAATTAATTCCTTTATACACTTCAAATCTTAATCATGAGTGATACTGAATTCCTGCTATTCATTGCACTTACTGGGAACTGTGGATGCCTGAAGTCACTCATGAGCTGTCTATTACAGATGAAAATCCCACACAAATTTAATAAAATGCTAACTCTTGTGGATCCTGGAAAATAAGTCTGTGATAGCTATGGATCACTGTGCCATTCTAAGAAGATGCATAAAATCCTTACAGGGGCAAGGGTGGGGGGGAAAGGAGGGTGCTAACTTTCACTTCAGGTTGTGTTAACGTTAATTTCCAGAAGAATTCCATGTGTTTTTCTACCTGTGTGTCTTTGGCAAAGCATTAGTGTACCCTTTTACAATGCACCAAAGTTGATGTTAAGATATGAGAACAGAAAAACATGAGTTGGCTTTTATTTCTTATGCAGAGAAGCAACTACAGCTAAAGTCATTAAGCCAAAATTAAATGCAACTGAGTAAATAACATTCTATTCTCTTCTTCCAATAAAAGAATGCCTTATAACCTGTGTCTCTGAGATAAATGAATGCACTGAAGCTCTTAATTGCTCTTTGATGGACTGCGAAAGGACACAATGCAGGACAATATTTGAACAATAATGATTTATCCTTTCTTCTTCAAGAGTAAGCTGATTGCAAAGGCTTCAGGACCATGGATTAAATAGCTAAAGGGGTCAAGAATCTTAATAGCTTCTAAACCAGAGAGATCTGCAACTTACATGCTCTGACTAGAATGTGTATGGAATGTATAAATGTTAATAGGGCTGGCAAGCGCTCAGCAGATGAGTTGTCTAAAATTTCACAGTGGGAAGACTGAAGATTGAAGTAGCTCTATGCAGAACAGCTGAGAAGTTCCCACCTGAAAATGAACTGTCAACATGTGCATAAATACATTTTTTCTGAAGCAATATTTAATATTCTGAGATGTCCTGGTACATAGGTGTTGCATTGGTGTCTAACTCCACAAGATTACACGTATTTATCATGATGAACATGCACACTAGGCTGAATGGCATTGTTGGGGAAGAGAAGACTAATATGTGCCATGTGTCTGAAGGTTGCTTTGATGATCTTTCTGCTCAGACAACTTGCTTGTAGGAACTATCATGAAGTCCATTGTCATGACTACATTAAAACATAAAAATAAAAATAATAATAATTATAAAAAAAAACCCTTGAGAATCATGTTTAAAAAGTTAAGAGTTCAAAAGTAAATGGCAGAAGTGAAATTTTCACTTACCTTTAGCTTTGGCCAGTCTTACATAGACTTTTGCAGACAATAAGGATGAATCAATTTCTTAACACATAACACAAATGGAAATTGGGATCTTTCTTGGCTTAGAACAAAGTAATCCTTTCAGGTTTTCCTATTTTATGTATAACACAGATTTCATCCTTGTGATTAACATGACTATTTCTGCTGAAATTATAGTTTATTACCTGTTTCTGCTGCACATTTCTGTGTTGCAGTCTGAGTATCTGCTGGACATGAAAGTCATGAAAGTTGTACGAGAGTCCTTTCCCCTTTAGAAAAAAAAAAAAAAATCCCAAAAATATTGTAATTTTAGCAAAGCAACATCTTCTGAGTGAAGGACTCCATTATGAGCTTCTATCTACTGAGTTTTAAGATTTTTATTTGTTTGTTTGTTTGTTTGTTTGTTTTTTATAAGCTTTACAGTCTCTTTACAACTAAAAGGATAGATTTGCTATTTACTCTATTTCCAGTAGGACACATTGGTAAATATGAGTTTTCAATGCCCCAGAGAATACCACCAGCATAATACAGGCAATTAATAGTGTGTCTCACTAAATACAGCTTGCAGCACTTTTTATAGTAAAGCTGTGCTGCTTTTCCCTTTGTATCTCCACCCAGAGGATTGGCATCAGAGTCCATTTATTTCTTAGGATCATTTGTAGCAATGTTAAAATAAAAGAGTAATACTGAAAATTCTGAAATCTGAAAATGCTCCTATAACCTGTTTGGACAAACATTACCTTATGCAATAAATACCCCATAATGCATATTTTTCTGTCTGATTAAGCTTATTAAAATAAACCTCTGTGAGGACTCCCTTTATTAAAAGGAGAATATAGCATTTTCATTCTAAAACTTACAAAATTAAAATAAGGCACATTCTGGATAAGCAAACACCTGAGGTGCTCCCTCTTTTCTGAATAGGAAAAAGAAAAAGCGAATTTTCTCAATAAATTAACATGGTATTAGATGTTGCTTTGTGTTAAGAAAACTTTTCATAAAATGCTATAATTATGTTAAGACAGAAGATGATCCCAGGAGGTAACACTGAAACAGCTTTATGATCAAAAGCTAGAATTAGACTTGCCATTATTTGCACTATGTGTTGGCATGTCTGTGTTAGTTCTCAAGGGAAGCAGGTTACTACAGAATCTGCTATTGCTCCTTGCTACTTGATTCTTCAGTTTTCCCTTTTGTCCTCAGCTTTTCACATTCATTTCGTATTATTTTCAGCTCTCCAAGCTAACACCTTGTTTGTTTCTGTTTCCTCTATGCACTCTAGTCTGCTTTTTTTTTTTTTTTTTTTTTTAAAGCTATCTTTTTTTAAGCTATCTCTTTTTTAAGCTATCTATTTCTTTTCTCTGTTCACAGGTAGAGAACAAACATGGCAGCTACTTTCACTGTTGCAAAATTGCCTTTGTCCAACTAAGAACAGTAGCTTTTTCATTGTGGCCAGTTTCTTTGAGGTTACAAACAGGAAAAGGAAAAAAAGGGCAGCCAGTGATTTCAACCTTAACAATCAGAAATTCAGACAAAATAATCAGAAACTAGTGAATTACTAAAGGTGGAAGTCCTTTAGACATGAAAAAAGTGAAAAGAAAAATACATCAGAAAATTGCTAAATTCAAAATTTTCATAAAGAAATCAATTATCTTCTAAGCAACAGTAGGATTTTTCACAAAGACAGCAAACAGAGATGCTCTAATGGAAAACAAGCAAACAAAAAAAAAAATGGTACATCAAATCTTATAAGGTATAATGAGGTCATAGAAGAGGATGAATATTGTTACCAGTTCAATTTATCAGCATTACATTTCAAAAAACGTGAAGGAAAATTCTCACTCCCAGAGGTCACACAGCAGCATGACAAGGAAAGGACACAAGTTCTCAGTGTAGATATTCTTAATGTTAGATATGATCTTAATTTCTATGACTGGAAATGTTATAGTTATATTGCTTTCATTATTCTGTCACTTTTGCTTACAAAAATCTTCTGTGACCCAGATTTTGTTTTGCAAATGTTTGTTTTGCAAATGCTTTTGCATTTTTATCTCTTGTTTTTGAAGTGTTTCATTTCATTCCTGAAAAGTAATAACATTACATTTTATTTTCTTCAGTTATTGAGAAAGAAAATCTGCCAAGGGAGAACTGAACACAGTTTAAATAAACTCAGAAAGATACATACAAATGTTAATATGCTTTGGATTTATTTTTGGTAGGGTGAGTTATTTTTATTTTTGAAAGTGAAAAAAAAACACACTTAAATTGAAGCAAAAAAAAAAAAAAAATCTTTATTGAACCCTCCAATTGGTGTTTATTTGGCTACATAATAAATTTAATCTTTAGTATGCATTCTTATGAGTATCTTCTTACTTCAACATGTAAGAAGATACTCATTTTCACTTTCCTCTGAAAAGATGTTAAACTTTCAATTGAATGCATTTAATTAATCAAGTATTCATGGATCAGCTGATGAAAGTAAAACTCAAAGAATGGTCAATTCCATAAAGAAAGAGCACAACTATATTTCCATTTAAAATGTATTTATATATTTTTTTCAGCATCTGTGAGGATAAATACTGCCATTTGAAATCCACTGTGATTAAAATACATAGGTAATTGCAACAGTCTTCAGAGTAGAATATACACAAGAATAAATTAATAAACAATGCTATAAATAATTAAAGTATTCTAATATCCATTATTAAATAAAAAAAATATCATTCTTTTTCCTAGGACACTTCTGCTTTAGCATTATGGATGAGTTTCATTTAACTAGTTTAACTATCTTTTAATATTATATTCAAAGTAGTGGTAGTTGTGGTAATTGTGGGTAATTGCCAGTAGTGGTCCAAAGCTTTCCACCTTTTTTTTTTTTTCAGAATTGAAAAGGAAGAGATCACAGTGTGCAGTGTTGTGGTCAGTGATCTCCATGATGGGTGTTCTCAGGACTAATTTTTTTTTTTGTTTGAATAATGAATAATGAAGTCCAAGTACTGCTCCCTATTTCAGAGAAGGAAAAAAAAATATCCATGAGAAACAGTCATTCTCTTGTGCTTTGAAGAGTGTAACCATTCCTGCAGGTAATACTTTGTTTTATCTTTATAGTGGGAGAAAAGAGGTAGGAGAAAGTGTCAGACTGATTAGCCCTCAATGTGCTAAATCAAGTACACTTGGTACCTGAGGACTAAACATTGAACTCCTCACTATCAAGGCCTTTTAAATCTGTCCAGTGATTTTTTTGTGTTCCACTGGTGATCACAGGGGATCAGATCAATACCATGCCCCCATTTTCTAAGGTGAAACTCAGCTCTGGAAAACTGGATTTTAAAATAACAGATTAGTTACAGTATAGAGTTGTCTGATATTCTGAGATGAGGCATGTCAGAGCTCAGCCTTTGTAACTTTTAACTGTTCAGGTTCAATATAGGAATTCAAGAGTCATTTTATATCTAAGTTTTGAAGTACATGTGAGGAAACTCTTGTGAGTTTGGTCACACATGAGTGGCAATTACACTAGTCACAGTGATGGAAACCTTATCTCAACTGTATCTTTGATGCTGTGACTTAGAAGTCAGTCTAACAATTAAGTTTCCGAAGTCCAAGTCTGAAATGCTATAAGAAAAGTACAGAAATTTCAAACAGTTAATTGTGAATCTAGATCTCCAGTTTACGTTGGTGCCTAATCTTAGTGATATAATATAATAATGTGGTTCTTCCTCTCTGATCACCTTTTCAACCCATCTCTAACTAAAATGAAGAGTACCAGTTGAGTACCATTTAAATTTCACCAATATTTATTTATATTAGACATAATTTCTAAAAGAGGCTTCCATTAGGTGGAAATTCATTTGATTTTTAATTCCAAGACATGGTTCTATACCAAAGTGTCCGGTTTGTAATACAAAAATCTGTTTCCAACATCTGTTCAGATTAATTTATTTTTCCTAAGTGCTGCTTGCAAGTCAAAAGGTTTAATATGTATGCTTATTGAACAATCCTGTCAAAATAAGGATAAAAAAAAGTATCTTGTTGAAAGTATCTCACTCTTACAAGGCTCAATAATTGACACTGAAAGCTAAAATCAAATGTAAATGTCATAGTATAAAAACCAAGTCAGAACTGGGAGGTGAGCTTTCCTTTTCTTCAGGTGAATGGGTAATAATAACAAGAAACTTACTGTCTTGTAACAAGAAGAAGGTTTTTTGTGTTCTGGTGAGGAAGGGAGCTTCAGAATTAAAGATCCAGTTTTTCATTTGATCACATAGCACAATGTACTTTGTTAATTCCTAGATTTTGAATTAACCTTTTCCTAACTACCAGGAATCATTAACCAGACAAAAATCTTTGCCACCCTTATTCTGTTACCTGTTACATTTGTTTAAATTCATAATGATAGAATGCTATACTCAAACAAAAACCTAAGCTTGAATGAGCCCAAAGGAAATGTATAAATTTTATTAGAAATCCTGCTATGTATAAAGTGCTTCTAGGTAGTGGATTTACTTCTTTAGAAAATGCAAAGTTTTAGATGTCTGTCATATCTGTCATACTAAGAAAGAAAGAGGAATATAGAAGTTTTTAATCTATATCACATTGAGTATTTTATGATACTTAGAATATCTTATGGTTCTTAAAATGTCCTAGGCACTGTGCAGGGACACTAAACACTGTTATCTTTCATGTGAAGGAATCATCATAGTGAGAAAAACTGAATAAGCATTAAGAAATATAACTATTTCTTGAAGTAAATCTAACAAGTTTGTGCCAGGTTTGCAGTAGTCATTGATCACCATTTTCTGGATAAGAATCAGTTTATTAATTAAAGTGTATGCAAAATTTATTAAATGAAAAACATTTATAAGAAATTATAAACTATGGACTATGGTAAGATTCAAACTGTCTTTGTTTTAAAATACAGAGCTGATTGTGAAAGGGCCAAAGCTTTTTAGATTGAGAGAGATTTTAAAAAATAAAAAAAAAAAAAAAAAAAAAAACATAAAAAGTCAACAAAATATTTCTTTTCCACCAATTTCCTTCTTTTTGTTAGAATTGTCTGATACAGAATTGTGACCTAGGTACTATGTTAGCCATCAAAACTGGACTTGGATACTACGTATAGACTGAAATTTATTTTGCTATGTAAATGCTAATGAAGTCTATAGTAGGTATATGATGATAGCTAATCATTAATCATCAGAGTTAACTACTCTTGGCTTCTGTATCTAAAAAAGTGGTGATCCGAATTATTCTCTGGTGGCAGAACTGAATTTGTACAGTTTGAAATGAGGCATTGCAAGCTGCTGATGTTCACTTAGTTTACAGTTATATGATTTATCAGGTAAATAAGGTTTAACAAATGAGTTCTTGAATGTGAGTAAACAGTCTACAGACGTGACCATATTTGAAGTGTGATGGCACCTATCACAGAATCACAGAATCATCTAGGTTGGAAGAGACCTCCAAGATCCAACCTCTGACCTAACAAGTCCTCCACTAAGCCATATCACTACGTTCAACATCTAAATGTCTTGATGTGGTGACTCAACCACTTCCCTGGGCAACCCGTTCCAATGCCTAACAACCCTTTCGGTAAAGAAGTTCTTCTTAATATCCAACCTAAATCTCCCCTGACACAACTTTAGCCCATTCCCCTTCATCCTGTCACCAGGCACATGGGAGAACAGACCAATCCCCACCTTGCTACAGCCTCCTTTAAGGTACCTGTAGAGAGCAATAAGGTCGCCCCTGAGCCTTCTCTTTTCCAGGCTGAACGATCCCAGCTCCCTCAGCCACTCCTCATAAGACTTGTTCTTCAGACCCCTCACCAGCTTTGTTGCCCTTCTCTGGACTCTCTCGAGCACCTCCATGTTCTTATTGTAGTGAGGGGCCCAAAACTGAACACACTAGTCAAGGTGCAGCCTCACCAGAGCCGAGTTCAGGGGGACAATCACTTCCCTAGCCCTGCTGGCCACATTGTTTCTTATGCAAGCCAGGATGCTGTTGGCCCTCTTGGCTACCTGAGCACACTGCTGGCTCATCTTCATCTGTCTATCAACCAATACTCCCAGGTCCTTCTCTGCCAGACTGCTTTCCAACAACTCATCTCCCAGCTACAGAGCTCTGCTTGGGGTTGTTGTGCCCCAGGTGCAGGACCCGGCACTTGGCCTTGTTGAACTTCTTATGGTTGGCCTCAGCCCATCGGTCCAGCCTATCCAGATCCTCCTGCAGAGCCTTCCTACCCTCAAGCAGATCAATACACATACCTAACTTGGTGTCATCTGCAAACTTAGTGAGGGTGCACTTGATCCCCTCATCCAGATCATTGATTAAGATATTAAAGAGGACTGGCCCCAGTACTGAGCCCTGGGGGACGCCACTAGTGACCAGTCTCCAATTGGATTTGACTCGCCACAATTCTTTGGGCCCAGCTATCCAGCCAGTTTTTAACCCAATGAAGTGTATGTCAGTCCAGACCTAATAATACTACTATTAGGTACACCAGGCCTAATTAATAATCTCTATTGGGATCTGTGGTCATATCATAGGTACAGAAATACACACCATTCTGGAAATCAAACTGTCTGCAGGGGTTGTACTTCAGTGCAGATTTTTTTTTTAGGTCTGCTACCTCAGGGCATTGCACTTTGCTCTGTGGCCATATCTTTAGACCAATAACAGGCTAAGGAAAAAAATGCTTTGTTGCCACGAAAACAGAAGGTCAAGAATTTTGCATACTTTCTGCTTTTAGCAGCTTGTTTTTCAAAGCAACAACAGCCACAAACACTGTCAGATTTACCATGCCTTTGGCTTGAATATTTCCAGACCTTGTAAACCAAACACCTAAAGCAATCCCCAAAGGTTACTGTGACTTGCAGGTAGTTTTTCTTTTTCAGCAGCACAAGAGATTGCTTACACTGTGCTGGGAGACTCTTTTTCTAACTTGAATTTCCTGGTAATTAGGTGTTCCTCAAGCAACTTTTTGATGTGCCTCTGAATGTATTCTTCATTATTTGGCTTCCTTGCTGGGTAAGAAGAGGGTGTTAATTACATATACATTCCTTTCTAAATACTTTTTTTTTTTTTTATCCCCTTCCTCTCCTCATTCTCTCCTCAGAATTTAAATTTCAATCCCACTTCTCTCCTCACAATTTCAATTTATACACAATACCAGCTTTTATCCAGTCCTTGATTAAGTACAAAACAGTCAACAGTACTTCTAAACAAAAAAGTATCTTAAATCGTCCTGCAAAAGAACTCCAGTCGACTTTTCACAACACTACCCCAACCTGAGTCATTCTTAAGTTCCATCTGGAACCAAGCAATCACATTGAGACAGGTACATTTCCACATGGAAAAAAATGTATATATACACACATACATATATAAAATATATCATATATATGAATATATAATAAACATATATATCATACATATATATATATAACAAGCAATTCCCTAGCTCACAAATCAATGTTTTCCAACAGGTTACTACAAACAGGTCTTCAAAGCAAGAATTGTAGTGAAATTAAGAGCAAAGAGTGCCCAGGTATTTCAAGTATACCAGTATTTGCATCCATTTTTCTAGATATTATTATTTGGAATTCACAGAATCACAGAATCACAGAATCTCTAGGTTGGAAGAGACCTCAAGATCATCGAGTCCAACCTCTGACCTAACACTAACAGTCCCCACTAAACCATATCCCTAAGTTCTACATCTAAACGTCTTTTGAAGACTTCCAGGGATGGTGACTCAACCACCTCCCTGGGCAGCCTGTTCCAATGTCTAACAACCCTTTCAGTAAAGAAATTCTTCCTAACATCTAACCTAAAACTCCCCTGGCGCAACTTTAGCCCATTCCCCCTCGTCCTGTCACCAGGCACATGGGAGAACAGGCCAACCCCCATCTCGCTAGAGCCTCCTTTAATATACTTATACAGAGTGATAAGGTCAGTTTCTAACCCAACGAAGCGTGCGCCAGTCCAAGCCAAGAGCAGCCAGTTTCTTGAGGAGAATGCTGTGGGAAACGGTGTCAAAAGCCTTGCTGAAGTCAAGGTAGACCACATCCACAGCCTTTCATACAGGTTCACATTGAAAGGAATGGAATCTTACACTGAAATGGCACTGTAATATTTTTATAGGATTCTCCAGAAAAAAAAAAAAAAAAAAAAAGTATTTTGTGTTTTTTTTTTTTTTTATGTTTGCAAATTAGAACAGTGTTAGAATATAAACTTTAGAGGCATCTTTTGGAGGATTTGGACCTTATGGATAGAGAAAATAATGTGGGGTCGCCTAACACACAGGTAACATTGTGCTTGCTCAAAGCCTTGAATAAACATCAAGAAAGTCATCAGCAGCTGTTTTAAGAATATTCTGCTTTTAAGATTAATATTCTGCATTTAAGACTGAGCTGTGAGTCCCTCTAGTAGGTTATAGGCAAACAATGATTTTTTGTTGCAATTCAAAATATTAGAAATAAAAATGTGTTTCCTTACACCCAGTCGTTCACATACATGAAGCAAGGAGTGGCTTGGTGTACATTTTAGTATACTTAGTAAATGTGATGTTATTAAGCAACATAGTAAGCTGCCTTCAGTTAATAAATAAAAATCCTCTTTAGAGTCCCTTGGTAAATCATATGTTGAAAACTCAGGTATTAAGCATAAACAATCCAGCTTTAGAATAATAAGTATTTTCTGTATGAATCTTACTTTGGCCCTCACTGCAGTACATAAACCATATAAATACCATCTGAATCAAGCAGAAGAGTTTTAAAAATAGAAGGCAGAGCCTTGTACTTGACTGACAAATCATCACAGCTTCATTAGAGGCAAAGGATCTATGTTAATTCATGAATTTGAACTGTTATCTTTAAGTGAAGAGTTAATATTGTGGCAAATTGATCAAACAATGAGACAGAGATTATAAAATTAGAGCATGGGGTGCTAGATAAAATTCAGAAACAATATATGAAGTGTTTTAAATTAGATCTCCTCTGACTGTGTAACAAGAACTGATTGACATTAGAGGGATTTTATGTTTTTCAGGGAGCAAAGACTGAGATGATGACTGCTCTATCCTTTTCGTTTGAATTTCAACAGAATCATTTTTCTTACTCCAGAGGACAGAGTGAACTATCATACTAACGGCATTAATTACATTACCATAGTCTCTGTGTTAATGGAAGAGACTACAAATTGTAATAGGTAGTGCTAAGGGGGACTGATAATTCTTCTTAGCTTCCTCCAGAAAATCAGCTGTTATTAATTACCCAGCATAAACCAAAACTACATCAGCTCATAATAACACCATATTACTCCCACTATGCCCTTACGTATCTGACTCCATAAAGTATAGCACAGGGTGGTGGGTATGCAGTGAAACAGACTCTGATTCCCAGTGTTCATGTCTCATTGTCAGTATCAGCCTCTGCACAACCTACCTCTTTGCAAATGCCCCCCTCCCCTCCCCTCCCCTCCCCTCCCCTCCCTTCCCTTACCCTTACCCTTACCCTTACCCTTACCCTTACCCTTACCCTTACCCTTACCCTTACCCTTACCCTTACCCTTACCCTTACCCTTACCCTTACCCTTACCCATTTCCTTCCTTCCTTCCTTCCTTCCTTCCTTCCTTCCTTCCTTCCTTCCTTCCTTCCTTCCTTCCTTCCTTCCTTCCTTCCTTCCTTCCTTCCTTCCTTCCTTCCTTCCTTCCTTCCTTCCTTCCTTCCTTCCTTCCTTCCTTCCTTCCTTCCTTCCTTTCTCTTTCTTTCTTTCTTTCTTTCTTTCTTTCTTTCTTTCTTTCTTTCTTTCTTTCTTTCTTTCTTTCTTTCTTTCTTTCTTTCTTTCTTTCTTTCTTTCTTTCTCTCTCTCTCTCTCTCTCTCTCTCTCTCTCTTTCTCTCTTTCTCTCTTTCTCTCTTTCTCTCTTTCTTTTTCTTTTTCTTTTTCTTCCTTTCTTCCTTTCTTCCTTTCTCCTCCTACTTTATTTCACTAACGTCTGACTTTCTTTGGAAGAGGATAGGAGATCTAAAATGACTATAGCTCCTAATTCCTATAGGCATTAGCCAGTGTAATATGTGCACCCAAAAACTAGCAAGAGTACCTGTTCCTTTACACTTATGGGTTCATATAGAAAGAAAATTATCTTGATACATGAAGTTTTATACCAGTATGTTGAGCAGCATCTGTCCCCTACATCTTTTCCAGGCATTTTGATTTTGACTATCCCACTCTCCTAAGACAAAAGTAATTTTAAGTTAGCCTAGGTTAAAGAATTGATCATGACATATTTATACAGAACACATTTGATTTCCTTTATAGGGAAGAAGCTTATTATTGTTGTTTGTTTTATATGTCAAAGGTACTGTTTGAGGAGAGAAAGATTGAAGGACATTGCCTTAGTATGAGTACAACAGCTAGAATATTTTTTTTTTTTCATACACAGCATGTTCTAAGGAACCTGCTTTGACAGGGGGGTTGGACCCAATGATCTTTCGAGGTCCCTTCTAACCCCCTTCAATTCTGTGATTCTGTGAAGTGAAAAAATTGAACTGTCCTAGTTCCATAAGGTCTAAGGGCTTTCATTATAGTTCACAAGTGATATATAAGATTACAAAATTTATGCACAATTATGTTCAACATCTACTTACTTTTAAATAAAATATAACTCACTACTATTAGCAAACTGTCAGCTTTTATTGAAATATTTTCAGCTTGCTCACTTTTTTTTTTTTCTTTTTTTTTTTTTAAGTGAGAGATCATATGGAACCATATCAAGTATAGGTAGGAGAGAGAAGACAAGGCTTCTTCCCCATCTTATAGAATTGCAATTTTTCTTTTCAACTGGTAGTTCTCTGGCAAAAAGCTTACAAGTGTAAGTAAACTGTGTTTTCACATTCATACTTGGACATGCTTAGAGGTCTGAATACTGACTACCATGACCGACAGTGTTAATACCATTAACAGTACAAGATATATAAGTGAGTTGGTTTCACATACATTCCTTTATTTCTGTTGTTTCTTCTTTCCCCCACCATAATTTTATTGTGCTATTTACCCATGTGGTAAAGAGGTGGTGTGCACTGCTCCTCAGATCCTTCTGATCCTCCCTTCCAGGCACACCCAGAAAGGAATGTTGAGCTATTCCAGAAGGTCCCCAGTCCATGTAATGAAACATTGAGCATGGTGGATGTAAGTGATGTAAGTGATATAGTGTACATCATCTAAAAGTGATATAAGAAGAGTTATATCTGTTTTACACATGAATGGACTTGCTATAATTCTTATTTCATATTGACTGTGACACCCCCTAAAGATCTGTAAACTGACTGTACGATGCTGTCTGTGATCTCGTTTCCTGCAGCCAGAGATGGACCATAGAATAAATATATCACTGCTGCCATAGAATAACTGGTTGTGCAAGGTTTCCAGTTCAAGAAGTCTCCAAAGGAAAGTCTGGAAAAGAAGGAGGAGGGAAGGGGAACCAAAATAGACCTGATATTACTGCAATCTCCCACAAACTTTTGTTTGCTCTGAGTAAATAAGGTTAGAAGGTTTAGCTGAAATAATTTAATGGCTCACTACTACTGAGAAGTTCGTGCTCCAACCATCAACCTCATCTTTTTGGTCCTAATCATTCCAGGGTTTACATTTATTTCTATCTGCTCTCTCATGTCAGATGTAGCTCTCATCTGTCCCACCATGAGCTGGTTCATCTCACAAAAACAGAAAGCAGATCACACAAAAATAAAATATAGCTTCTGTGCAAGGTTAACTTAGATTATAATACTTGTATTAGTAGACTGTAAACTAAGAACTGGTATTAGACCAGAATAATGATTTCTGTAAGGTCTGGAGAGAGAAATTCTAATATATTTCAAACATTTATTTATTTATTTTTTAATTGTATTTCTACCTGAATTTGACCTGTCCAGAGTCACAATGGCAGAGAATCCACAAGTAGAACTTAGTGGATATAGTTGTATAGAGATCCCAAAGCTAGTTATAACTAGTAATAGTAATAGTCAAGCAGTTTTCAGTTAACAGCCAAACACATTTTTCTATATTCAGGATTAAATCAGATAGATTTATAAGAATAAGATAAGATATAAATAAGATTTATAAGATAGATTTATAAGAATAAGCCTCTGTAATAGACCGTGAGGGATATGATCCAGACTTTTGAAAGACAAGAAACTTCCTAAGTCATGCAGGCTCCTTCCCGTCTGTGTCAAGACATAAACTTTTCCACAAGCATTTCAGCCTATTTCAAGATAAATGTCTTTCAGAGGTGTGACAAATCATTCTCTGGATGTGACCTTTCTCTTTCCATTGGCTATAGGAAAAATGGAGTTTAGCACTGAAATAGACATGTTGACCTGTATAGTCCATTACCAGTTATGAAATACTTGACAATTAAGATTCAAACAAATGCAGATTTAACTTTATTTTTATTTTTATGTTTATTTTTATTTTTTCCTTCATTGCAGTAAAACTTGCAGTTTAAAATTTACTTCATCAGCCAAGATATTTTTACAGGATATCCTATTTGAATATCTATGAGATAATTTAAAGACCTTAATTCTTATGTCCCTTTGAGGAAGAAAACAAATAATATTGAGAAAGACAGAGACTTTTGAAGCCTTTTGCCTTCATGAAAATGAAAGACAAAAAAAGATCAATAAAAGAAAAAAAAAAAAAAGGAGATGAAGAGAAACCAAATGCACTGATGTCAGATTTAACGTAGTTTTTCATTGCTATAGGAATCCAGACAGATGCAATTTTATCAGCCACTCTCCCATCTGTCAAACTGGTACATCAGTTTCTGCTGTTTGAAGGCTTTAACATGGCTGTAATCATAAGCTTATGTTGTTAAAGCTAAAGTCTGTACTGTTGAAACAAAACTGTACTACTTCCAGAGAAGGGAAAGAGAGAGCTGAGAGAAGAAATAGATGTCAGGCAGGGGATGGAGGGAAGAAGGGAGGAGGAGATGAGAATTCATTTCTCAGTTCCACTTTGTTTTTGCAAAGCCAGGAGTGCAGTGTGTTGCTAAGCAGACCTGTTTCATTCAGGACATCATTTTCAAAGGAAACCAAGAGAAAGTAACACATTATTTCATTCCCCAATTAACTGCAATTTACAACATCCCGATTTTGATCCATTACTTTTCCTCTCCATTCTGCTCCTGTTTACCCATCGTATTTCAAACCCCTAGATGGTATTAATGCATTTTTGTTTGTACTAATTCAGTCCTCTCTTTTTTGTACTTTTTCTAATAATGATAGAAGAAAAACCCACCCTACTTCAGTCTAAATAGTTTTCTTACTTTGGTTAATGGAGATAAAATTGGAGATAAACAAGTAATAGTTACTAGCAGAACTGTACATAATGCTTCCAAACTGAGTCTTGTCTGCAGAGAAACTGTATGAAACATTTAGAAAGGGATTAAGAATCATCTAATGATCTTTTAGTTATGTATTTAAAACATGTCTGGTCAAACATGTTTTCCTCAACTTTAGGACAGAGTCTGCATGTTGGCCCTGAAAACACAAAATTTAGCTGATTTTCTTCTAAACTTAACAAACTGTTTTTACTTTCTCCATCTATCCTCTGTCATGCTTTCTAGTCCCAATCCCCTAAAACCAGTGACATTTGCTAAAAGCACAGCTTCACCTTGATAGATAAACACTTTCATAGTGCCATTATTAATTTAAATGTGCAGCTTTAATAATTAATAATTAATAATTATTACTTAAATTATTTAAATTTAAATAACTTATTAGTACAAAGTGGTTACTCTAGGCCACTATTTATCACTTAAAATACTTTTATCAGAAACCTGAAGAGCTTAAGTGTTGATGAAATGAAATACATGAAGATTAGAAGCAGACATCCTAGCGGGCCTCCACCACACCCTTCTGCTTCCATTTCTTCACCCTATATGAACATGCATGGTCCTGCTTCCCTTGAGACTTTCCAGCTTCTTTTCTTGTCACTCAGAGCTTCAGTCCTGAGAAAAAAAAATTGTCAGTTTATCTTAGTTGGACCTTAACTAGGCAGCCAGGTGTGGTAAAGGCCCTCTTTCCTTCATACTAAAATACAACCATCTCTTTGATGCTCCTGTCTAGAATTTGCTGAGTGATTTTCTTTTTTTTTTTTTTTTTTTTTTCACTAACCTCAATAGGTTGTCCATGAAGTATTTCCTTTTTATCATTTTCTTTAGGAGATATTTTTCCCCAGACTCTCTTCATAGAGACAATTCAGACTGCAGACTACTTTTTCAACTACAATTAATGTTTTAAGATACAAGTTACCTTGTCAAATACACAGTCATTAATATTAAATGTTCTCCTACAGTTATATGTAGGAGGTCTTGTAAGAAAAGGCAGGTACATGGAGATATTTTGTGACCATAGTTTTCCCCATAATGGTATTCCTGTTTGATTATAGAATTGCTTTTTTTTTTCTACATTTTATTGATTTTTTTGTTTGTTTGTTCTTCTTATCTGCAAAGCATTAGCATGAGAGTAACCAGAAATTTACCAACAGAATTATTTTCTATCCGAAAAAAGGACTTATTAGCGTCATGATTTTACTGACCACAATTTTGATAGGTTATTTATTCATAAGAAGAAATATAAAAAAGACCTTTAGAAGAAAGTGAATAATTTCAGAATGTATCATGATATAAGTCCGAGGTCATTTAATGCCATACACTGCATGGTTCTCTGTGTAAGTACTGCTGTCCTGTATCTTGTCTGGGCAGACTCTTCTCACTTCGCTCTCTACCATCCAAACCCAGACAAACCATACAGAATTAAATTCTTGCATAAAATTTACACACTAAAATATGTACATTTTATTTCTACCATTTAATATCAGCTCCATAACCTAACCTAGCTGAACCCAAGCAAGGCTAACCTAACCTGATCTCCCACTTCTTTTGCAGACTGAAACTTTGGTCTGAAATAAAGAGCTTGTTGAAGGTATTGAGTGATGCTTAACCTGGAAAGAAGGCATGTTTATGATAATACTAAAGACTTTGAATCAAAAAGTCTGAGGCTAAAGTACAAGTTAAATACTGCTTGCAGTGCTGTGGATGAAGGACATGAACACTCCAAGAAATAATTTCTTAAATGCCTAAAAGTAGTGTCACTTGAACTCATTTGTCATCACTCTTAGGAAATGATTTAAACAAGCTTTATTGACAATTCATCTTAATTTTTTTCTGGAGGGACAAGACTGTCATCAAGAAAGACAAGACTGAATTTAAGACTGTGGGCAGATGTGCTGTTCTGTATGACAGTTCTTCTAGTGTTATTCCTTTCCTTGTAAGGCAGTAAAAAAATAAATCCTAGAGCACGTAATAGTCTATAAACAATTACTGGAGTCCAAACCGCAGACTGTCACCAGAATGCAAAATATGCATAATTAAGAAAGTTGAGAAAATGTTTAGAGGGAAAGAAGAAATGCAATAGCTGCCTAGAGTTCAAATTAGACCTATGATTAAATACAAAACTATGCTTAAATAATATCCTTAATATTATTGAAACTGATAAAGATGAAGAAATTCTAATTATGTTCATAATGAAAAGGCTAACAGCCTTTTAACTACAGACAGAACTTGCCAAGATACGATATTTTAGTGTAAACATAAGATTCTTTGCTCTGCTTAGAGAGTAAATGTAACAGCTAGAAATTTCCAATCCCATTCAACATCCATTAACTGTAATATCATTGCTAATTAATAGTAGGAAGAAAATCATTTCAGTGGTTTCCTGGCAGCCTAAGTATTCTTCTCCTAAATTTCTGTCAATTAAGAGGGCAAAATCTTCTGTAAAATTTACCAGTGAGGTTACTTTATTTCTGAAGTATGCTAAGGATATTTTCAAAGAGTTTCATAACAACTAGAGAAGTCTATCTGCAATATAGGCATGCAAAACTCAAATATTAGTCTGGCATCAACCTAGGAAAATTCAGATGGCAGTCAAGTAATGAAAAGTAATCAGTCTAAAAGGATTTTCACTGGCTGCATGCAAGTAGGCAGATGTATATAAATGTATGGGTGCAAGATTTTCTTAGTGGAAGGTTACCATGCCATTTGAATTAAAAAGATGGTGTAGTTTTGAAAGAAATAAATTATGCTTTTAAAATATATCTTCCCTTTCCCTTTCCCTTTCCCTTTCCCTTTCCCTTTCCCTTTCCCTTTCCCTTTCCCTTTCCCTTTCCCTTTCCCTTTCCCTTTCCTTTTCCCCTTCCCCTCCTCTTTCCCATACCTACCTATTTCTATTTTTTAAGAAAATCATACAGTTTTATGATTTTTTTTCCTTTTGCCATATTTTCCTTAGTTATATGCTCTAGTATTTCTTCAAATACAGTGGAAACAGTTTCTAGTCTGCATAAGTACTCTTGTAAACAAACAAATCTACATTTGCCAAAATAAATGAGGAATTGAAGTTTGTGGTTGTAGGCTTTTGGATTCAGTAACAGGAAATACCAAAACTCTTTCCATACTATTCAAAACATTATTGTTTCTAGTTTTTTTATTATTTCTTTTTGCATTTTTTTTTACCACCTGTTTATTTTAGGTAATACAATTCTTTAATTCTCTCTGCTATCGGTAGTATAATTTCATTTTCTCTTATGTCTTTTCCAGTTTGCTCTCACTTCTGTATAGCTTTACTTTATTTCATTCTTCTTTCATTCTCCAAATGACAATTTTTAGATGGTAGCTGTGAGAGTTTTTCAGGTTGGAATCTGTTTGCCCAGAAATGTTGCAGAAACCTGTTCTTGAAGACATTCAACACTTCACAAGATATGGCCCTTCGTAACCTGCTCTGACTTAAGTCGGACCAAATTTTGTAATTGCCCTATCATGTGCAGAGGTTTAGATGAGATGGCCTCTAGACTTTCCATCTAGTAAAGAAAGTTTCCTTAGGTTCATGATGGATTCTGGTAGAGATCAAAAAGAATGGAATGATAGCACCTCTCCAATGTGTCTCTTGCTGTGGATCCTTCAGTGAAATGGAAGATACATCATTCACAACCATGACACAATGATCACATTTAGCCTACTAGCTTGTACTGATAATTAATCCATTGCTACTGGCATATTTTCATTCCCATCATGTTATTGGCTGTTTTGTAAGTCAGTATGTTTCCCTATATTTTAAATATATACCTCTTGAAGGATGCTAAGCAATGAATTATTTTTTTTTTTCACTGTAGCCTGCTTTGCTGTTCTGAAAAACATTTGCTCTTCTGTTTAAAAAAGTTGACTCTTTAATATTGTATAGAGGATGTATTCAAATCTATGCAAATCAAGTTTCATTTTATGATGCAGCATAAATATGAATTATACAACTAGTGGCTTACCTTAAAAATTCTCATTTAGCATTAGGAAGTTAGCTGTAAATTGTCATTTGCCATCTGCTCACCATATACTTACCACTTCTGGAAATGATAAACTGAATTATTTGCCATACCTAATGCAGAAATAAACTCTCATTCAAAGCCTCAGTTACACTTATTAAGAAAGATTTGCAGACACTTTGGAAAAAGACTCAAGTAATTTTAAGTATCAGTACAATATGTACAGAAACACGTTAAAAACTGTTCTGACAATTAATTTATCATATGAAATTAAATATCTTTTTTTTTCCATAGCAAAACAATCTTACAAATGTTAAATCCTAATTTAAATTAAGAAAGGGATGAAACTAGGAAAAAATAGAATGATTTTACTGGGGGAAAAAAAAAAAAAAAAAAAAAAAAGTTAACATTAGTAAACCAGTAGCTGGAATCCAGATTAATTAGTAAAAACTACCTGCTTTTGACAATTCTTTTTCTCATATAGCAGAGCATGTTACAAAGGATTAATAACACTGTAACTCTCAATGTCCTTTTTTATAGCATAGCAATAAACTGCAATTAACATTTTACCCTGCTCCTCATATGAATTCTTTAATACAAATATATCAATAGAAACTTCAGCAAAAGACAGACTGTCTCAACACTTTATCTAGTGAATCTCTGGGGCCTCCACTCCTATACATATTACTCACAGGTGACTGGATCCAAACAGAACTAAAATCAAAGAGCTAGAAGGAGGAAGAACCAAGTTCAATGCAAATGAAATTCAAAGCCCACAACATTTACCAAGATGCTACAACCTCCTGGAGCATCTTGCCACTCAAATATGTTGTTCCATCTGATTGTAAACCTCTACAAGGTCTACAATAGCTTCCAAGAGAGACTTTAAATACTTGATTTCAGGTTCTCATCAGATCCCCATATTGCTTACATTTAGAAATATTCTCATAATTGGATTTAATGTGATATGGATAACTTACTTGGGGAAAACCTCAAAATACATGCTACAGTGCATTTAGGCACACAAATAATATGTAAAGAGGTTACTCCCCGGCCAACCCAATCTACCCCATTTGCTTTTGACGAAATTACATGACCAGTTCTAAACAAACAGGATAACCATATTTCTTCATGCAAAGGCCCTGATTTTGGTAGGACAAAATGGTATGTTCTGATCAGGCTGTCTGCAGGACCATTTGGAAAAAAGGACTTAGGTCTGTGAAGTCAGGGCAATTCCCAGCCTCAAACAGCTGATGTATGGCACAGACTTGGACTTGCGGTTCTGTCTTGGGTTTCCTGCAAGGAATAAGCTCTTCATCACTGATGTACTACTGAAGCCTTGCAGGACTCAGAAAAAGAGATTTGTCTCCTGATAGACCCAGCATTAGATGTTGCTGGTGGCACTATGATTTTAAATCATAGCTTTTTGTTTTGTGCATTCTCTCAGCACGTGGAAGAGCTGAATTAAGTTTCCCTTATAGGAGGGTTCATCCTGACATTTATTAACCTCTTGGAAAATGCTTTAATTAGTAAGCTGTAGGTTAATGGCAGGAGGAGGCTATTCTGTGGCTGAAGACAGTATGCTGCACAGTTTCATTCTTTATTCTGCTTTTGTTAATTTTTAAATGTGCTTCTGGCTTCCTCCTGTAATGACACTTGTGAATACCAAAGAAGATTAGTCTCCATTCTTTTCCTGTCCTATGTTCAACACAAAATAAGGAACAGCTCTAGCTCCAAGCAGATTGCAATACACCTAAACTAGCTAGAAGACAAGATCTTACAGAAAAGGGAGTACAAAGTGGTATAGTGTACACTGTGATATTTGGAAACATTGCCAGTTTTGTGACATCTTTGGGTTTCGCGTTCCTTTATTGTCTTTCAATAGAACTTTGAGAAAGTATTAAATAGAAAAATAAAATAAAATAAAATAAAATAAAATAAAATAAAATAAAATAAAATAAAATAAAATAAAATAAAATAAAATAAAATAAAATAGTGCAGAGGGAGGGGAAGAAAAGGAACAAGTTTAGTGATAGCAGAAGGAGAGAACATGTCCCAGAAAAATCTATGAAAGGCTGTCAGACATTGACAACTTCATTGCTAGAGCTGGCAGGGATTTTTCAAGCAGAAACCAATTTAATCAGGAAATGCCAATTTCTTGAACAAGGAATTTTCTCCATGCATGTTTTTCTTTAACAGCGGTTCAATGAACCCTAGTTTGAACAGTACTCAAGTGGTGCTCTTGGCAACCTGAAGGTATTTGGCTTCGGAGCAAGGACTAGCTGGTCCTCTCCCTGGGCAGCCAGTTTGTTGGGTCAGTCTTTTTGTTGGGAATCCAGGGTCAGGGGAAATACTTGAAATTTACAAGTGGAGGTTATCTGATTCTTGTCGACTTTACTGGTTCACATCACTGAAAGACAGTAGGAAAACTTGGAAAACTAATAACTTTGCCTAATTCAGTGAAACAATGCTTAAAGTTTAAATTCATCAGAGCTCTCTCCAGTTAGGACAGTTTTTGGTTCAGTACTCAAGGCTACATGTCATGAGACCACATCAATCAAACATCTTTGCATATTTAATTTCTGGTCCCACTATAATGAGACAAAATGTTGACATGCTTTATCCCATAGTATATTCAACAATTTTTTTATGGTTTACCTGTATTTTTCCTGAAATTCCACTGCATCTTATATACATGCATGTGCATGTGCATGTTCATGACTGTGAATATAGCTTATATGACTAGATATAACTTATCCCTTTGAAGTCCAGACTGGGTTAAAAAGCTATTAATTTTCTGTGACATTTGAATATTCTACTGAATATTCGGCTTAGATACTGAAAGCACATTTCTTTTCTTGGCAAAACCGGTATACTCGATCCCTTAGAGATTTTAGCACCGTCCATATTTGCTGAGGACTGTTTTCTTCTCTGGAAATCCACGGCTCTGAATACTCCAGTGCAGGAAACAACCTTCGTTTCGTCAGGGTTAAAATATTTCTTATATCACTAGGGGGCAATGTTGCTCTTCATTTAATAAAAGAATTGTGGTGGTGGTGATGCATTCTACGTTATTTTTAGCAAACTTAAGGGAAGTGTTAAAAATGGTTTCTTTAATACAAAAGAACAGTTTTCCTCAGCACTATAGTACTTTCACAATGGATACTCACATCGAAAACAATCAAAATACTTCTGTTTTAAAGAAGAACCAAAAATAGGATTTACTGATGTCAAATTCTATCAATTTATTGGTTAGTGTACTATTAAATATGAAATTGTATCAACTGTCCAGTCCTATTTTGGACCAAGGAAAATAGTTTTATTTCTTTATTTATTGTTTAAATTATATTTTTTTTCCTTTGGGATAGAGAGATGTTTGCTTGAAGAGCTCATTAGTAAAGAAGAATTAAGATCAATTAATAACACAGTCAGATGTGCACATACTCTGCATGAACCAATTCTCTCTGTGCCCTAGTCAGAGACACTAATTTGTGGAAGCTCCAACACATATAGTGTTATAGAAATGCATAGTTTCTGACAAATGAGAAACAAGAGTGTTTGAAAAAAGACTCACTGGTTCTAAGAGAAAAAAAAAAAAAAAGAGAGAGAGAGAGAGAGAGAAATGCTGAAGGAATATACAATTGATTTGCTTTTAATATTAGTCATTTTCTGAATATGCATAATTATCAAGACAAGCAGTTTTTCTGCAATACGGAAAAAATGAAAAATTATATGCATCTATATATTCTATTATAGATGCATCTATAGAAAATTATATGCATCTATAATATATTTCCCTCCCCCCCCCTTCCCCCAGTCTCCACCCAGCTGTAGTGGAGGGAACCTGTACAGGTCTCAGGGGATGAGATCAGATCCTCTGATGCAGATATTCTGTCTCTTTACATAGGCTCTTAAGCACCATGGATCTAAAAGCTATCTGAAATCACTGGAGTTGGTCAAAATTCTTCAGATAAAATGACAATCTTCAGAAAATATTAGTTTACATGAGTTAAAGTTTATAGGGGTTTTGTATCAGTTTTGATGATGAGTTTTTCTTAAAGCAGCGTAAAATTTGGATGGAAATCCTGCAATAACCCTCATGATAGCCCTCAGACCAATTGTCAGGTGATTGCTGTGGGACACTGGATACAGAATTGGAAGGCCCTAAAATAAAACTGACATCACAATGATTAAAGCCAGGCCATAAAGTAGTTTATTAGTACCTCACCCATGCGTGTTTTATCATTTCTTATTGAAGTATTTGAGAGCACTTGCTTTTGGTTGTACTTAGTTATGTTTAATATGTTGAGGTAAACACAGTATTACCATAATTGTAAAAAGATAATCAAGATGAAATGGTTTCTGAAATACACTTAGAAACAGTGCAAAAGAGATCAAAAACTGTGCATATCACCAAAATAACAACATGCTCTGACATCCACTAATCCAAAAGAAAAGTAGTCTGATGCTAGTTGAGGTATTGGCAACCTGCATTCAGGCATAAAGACCACTCCTCTACAATCTACAAAGATTTGCTTAATGCCACCACCAGATGAATTGTGTTAACCATATTCCTGCAGCACTATTCGAATCTGTCTGTAAGATTATAAATAAAATAAGAAAATGGTGTGCTATGTCTATCCAACAATTCAGAATCACTTTTTAACTGATGAGATTGAAAAGACTGGTGAGACTACAATTCAGGTGGCTGCTTCAAAAGCTCTCACATCTTCCTGATAGCTGTTTTGCTCTCTACCTATAAAATGTTGCTTCCAAGGCCACCAGCATGTGGGGCTGCCTTTTACCTATGTTAGCAGGGACTACTTTCTCTAGTTATAGAAGACATTTCATTTTAGTCTTGAGGTCGAACTAAAGGAGATGACATTTAAAAATAGACATTTAAAAACAACAAAAAAACAACCAGAAGACAAGAGTTCAGCTCCAATTACAATAAGTGACATTTGGTAGTGCTAATTCTAAGAGTGAATCTCAGTTTTTAAATCCCCCTGCTTAAAGGGAAATGATCTTTAATGATAAAAAGGTTAACTTTGAAAGAGGAAAAGGTCTTCTGCTTAGACACAAATACCAGAAGTGTGACTGAAGAAACAAGAAGACAGGATCCTGATCAAATAATTTATTTTCTGACCAACATAAACTGGCATCTTTTACAATAAGGAGCAGACAGCAGTCCTGCAAGCTGAAGCCTATGGGAAAACAACGAGTGATTTGGGGCTCAGTTGTGGAAGGTGTGTGACACTGATTTCAATCACACTGTCTGAAAAGCTGTCAGGTGCTGATTTCCCCTCTGTTAATATTTTTATATGACCTTAAAGGAAAGCCAGTGGAGGACGCAAAGCATGGAAATCAAATGTGAGCAAGAGCTGTGGAAGGCAGAATTCATGGTGCTACAAACTCAGTGAGAAACTAGACACTCATTTGTGCAGCTTTCAGAACCAAAATAAGCTAATACATATTTGTGGCTTAGTGATAAGGAAGGATGTCAGCACGTGGGGGCACAGTTCAGTCTCATCTATTCAAGTCACACAAGATGCATTCAGATTAGGTTGAAATGCAAGACAAAGAAAATTAACAAGAAGAAAGATACAAAAGCGCAGTCAATTATATTCAGGATATTACATAGCACAAGTGCTTCTGCCTTAGTTATGATATCTGCATATAAATGCAAAATTGTGATATGCCTCTTTAGACTCATCAGTTGAAGTTACACCTATTTCTGTATTTTGATTTTGTCATATCTGTTTGGCCAGTTATGAAAATAGCAAAAGATGGGTTTTTCATTTTCAAAATGAATCATAATTTGGCCTCTGCATATGAAAAACATGATAATCTAGCACCAGCTGATTCAGACTGCTGCAGAAGGGGTATGGAAGAACAAACACTGGTTGGCTGTTCTAAGTCATAAGTGATCTTGGTCAAATTCTTTCTAGATCTTTTCCTAAAAAAAGTCTGTACACTGTGGCCTGTTAGTAAAAGAAGTACATGAAGAGGCAAGTAGTCTGGTGGATGCCAAAATAATTAGTCAAATATTGACAAATTTGCATGAACAGGGAGTTTTACACTGAAGTTTATAAACAATTTCTAAACAAACAACCAAATATAATTATATGAAATTGTGAGTCTAAAAGTGTCTCTAATGAAGGTTTGAATGCCAAAAGGAGAAATGTAACTTTGCCCAGGGTCCAAATGATCTGAAAAACATACCCAGCTGTTACCTATTCCTGGAGGTACTTAAATTTACTTGCTGGTTCCTTCCTTTAAAAAAAAAACCCAAACCCCTTCAAACAGTGTTTTTGGAAGTGCCTAAAACCACTAAATTCTGAGCACCCCAGGACCTGACTCTTACCTGAGTCTAGCCAAAGTAGGGATGTAAGTCATCTCCACTAAGTTTAGATGTCTTTAATGTACATCCTACTTCTGTGCAAACCAGTGGAAAGAATGCTTTATAATGGGATAGATTTTATAATCTCTTTAGAACCAACAAAAAGCAATAAGCATTTCTGCTGCAGGATTCAACTGATCTGTTTTCAATGTCTATATTGGAAGATGAATCACATCCTAGATGTGCCCAAGTGGCTGTCTGCACTGTAGACATGTAAAATAGATTAGATGAATCCTGCCAAGTTAGTTTTTGCTGAAGTCCCCTAGGGATTTTGATCTGATTAATGACTTCTCAATGTTTCTAATAGATATCCAAAGTATCAAGGTCCATAAAAACTTTTTTTAAGTGGCTGCTTTTCACCTAATCATTGTGTTGTTTATGCAGCAAACTGGAGGCTGACATCTCAGCTCTGTGTGTTTCAACCAGCTGTAGGTTCTTATGAAAAAGTTTAAATCTTCATGCCATAATTAGTGATGACTGATGAAAGATTCTGGATTTCCATTTTTAAGTAAAGTTTCAATGCAAAGAAAAGTATTTGATTGTCATTTAGGCAGAAGGAGCAGAAGTCTGTAACCTCTTCCTCTTCCTCTTCTTCCTCTTCCTCTTCTTCTTTCTTTTCTCAGCCACAACACTACAACAGAGTTACTTTTCCACTGTGGCATGCATATTGGTATTCTGTTTTCTCTGCACAGTTTCCACTAGAACATCAATATCACATTGCAAGTGCATGCTCAACCCTCAAGCTGTCTTTTGTCCATGGAGCTTAGGTGACCCTTGAGCCTAAAGCAGGAAAATTACCGAGATGATCTGAATGTGTCCAGGCTCTGATGCAGTGGGTTCGGCAGTCTGTGTAAGCCACCCCACATCCCACCTGCTCTTGTGCTCTAATCACATAGCTGGCATCCATCAGATACATAACCATCCTACAAATGAACCATACAGGTGAACAGGTGAGATTTTTCAAAATTCTGTCTCAAGCTGCTATGACAATTACACTACTTTTGCAGAGAAGGAAAAGAAGTACACCTTCCCAACCCGAAGAGCATTCTTCTTCAAAGCAGGGGAGGTCTGGCTCCTTGATGCCTTCTCAAGTGTTCATCCCCCTTCTCAGAGGGCTAAGAAAATTGCATACAGTCACACCATTAAAATCAGACACTTCAGGCCTCATGTTATGTACCCTTCCCCTCTTATTATCCCCTCTAACATGTTCTTTTTCTTCCTGTTTAGACAGTTTGGTTATATAGAACTAGAAAATCTATTCCTAATGCCACATGCAGCATTCTTTTCTTCTGAACAGGCCCTGATTTTTTATTTTTTTTCTACAAAGTCTACTGTTTCCAGATGTCATGGAAAGTTTGCACTTGTGCAAATTCCAGAAAGCCAGAAACAAACAAACAAACAAACAAGCCTAGACAATTTCACCATACCAATAACATGTGGAAAAGAGAAGAGTAGCTAACTGGTCCTGACTCTGCCCCTGCAGGGCACCACATGGAAGTTTTTTATACAGAGGTGGAATTAAGCCCAATAAACTGTTTCTTGCCTGACATTTTCCTTATGTATCCTCTGTTCTTCTGGCATAGAATAAGTAGAGCTGAAATATCAAAATAAAATTAGCTATTTTTGTGAATAATTGTGAAAACTGTAATTTTCAATTATTCAAAATGATTCCTTCAATTTAATATTTAAATTCTAATTGTTTGCCTAAGGAGTATAGCACAGGCACAGTAATTTTCATTTTGTTGTTTTTCTTACAATTCCTAAAGCATTTGAATATACACAAGTCTTACGATAGCAATAAAAATGATTACATGATTAAAAATGTAAGGGTTTATTTTATTATAAGACTTTTGCTGGAAATAAGTGTTTTGCATGAATATTAAAATACACACTAGTTAAAATAACAGAAGTAACAACAAAACTAACACCAACAATAATAATGACAATATTATTTTTTTCCTGTGGCAAATATTTCTTAAAACTATTGAGATTTTTATATCCATACCAAAATACTGACCTTTATAAAACAGTTTTTAAAAAGGATTGTAAAATAGGATATTTCAAGGTTGTTAGATAGGATTCTGTATTTTCGTTCATTCTTATCCATTTATTTCTGTTCTTTCCACCTTTCTTTCTGTTCTTTCTTGTTCTCTGCTTTTTCTCTTTTCCTTTCTTTCCCTTTCTTTCTCTCTCTCTCTTTCTTCTGTATGTTATCTTTATTCTATTTTCAACTTAAATAAAGGGAAAGAAAGAGAGAAAAATCATTAACATTTATTTACTACAAATAAATGATTATTTTAGGGAACAATTATTTTTTCATCCTAAAATATTTAATAAAATAGGACCACATATTTCAGTGAGCTCATTTTATAACTGTCCTATCATATAGCAACTGTTCATTCATGTCATTGAATATAACTCACCAGGGCTACCTTACAACCCATATTTAAGTTTCAACCCCTGAGAAAACATGCATTATTTAAATGTATAATGCATTTACTCTCTTCATTGCACTGTAAAGTTCTTACGACTTATTGTTGAGTGTGTTTCTTTAAGGATGTGTTTGGCATTGTTACAGGAGCCTCATTTTTTATTGAATACCAGAGTGAATAACTATGTAAAACCTGCATGATTTGTTGGCATTAAAACTAAGGCTGCCTCCAGGCACTGTTAACTTATGCACCATCCTTTACTTAATTTCTCTGTTTTGTTTTAATTTGTAAACTGTCTCTGAGCTGGAAAGCACATTTTTCATGTAGGTTTGCTTCACTGATATTAAGAACCTATCTTACTCTCTTGAGTATATGGCTTACTTTAAAATAGGTGCAGAGGAACAGAGTTTATTAAATTGCAGTAATATACTTTCTGTGTTTCATAAAGGCACAAGAAATCCATTTAAATGGAGTTTTTAATTTTGTGTACATCATGCTTGAAATGACAGTGTTGATTTGCAGATATAAAATAATCAGTCTACCGGTCACTTTTCTTAATTTCATGTTTTAATTTCCTTTCAAGACAGCCATTTTTAAAGTCTTATACAGAACCAGACCATCATTTAAGTCTGTGATCTCTGAAACTAAACTAACTGATATAATTGTGGTGTGTTTTTTTGTGTGTGTTTTTTTGTTTTGTTTTGTTTTGTTGTTTTTGTTTGTTTGTTTTTATTCTCAACAATCTTTTTATCTATCAGCAATGCTGCAGCAGTTTTTGTTGTTATTGTTTGTTTTGTTTTATTTTGTTTTGTTTTCAGCTGGCTTATAGGTGTTTTCCAAGATTTTTCTTTTGTTCTCCAGTCCTAAGGTGTGGATGAGAAGAACAAGCCAGAGAATAAGCCACAGCATCCCAAAAATTAGTCTGAACCTGTCCCGGATAAAGATTTATACTGAATTAAGGGATAGTCATACTCATCTTCCCTATAAGGTCCTAAATGTTCTTGCTGAAGGAGCCAGTTGACTGAAGGAGCCAGACCACAAAAACAATGTGGACCACTGGCAGGTTTGACCATTGGCAGAAATTTTATACTGAGCTCTTGTGATAATTATTCTGTCCTTAAATGAGATCTAGGGTTGCTAGAAACTGTGCCACTGACACAAGGTTATTGTTGCAGGCATAGCCTTAGCTAACAATTCCATTTGCCTTTCTTTTATGCCCACCAACTGAACTGTGAGTGATGGCAACACAGCTGTCAGTGTAGAGTCTTGTCCTACCAGTTACACAGTAGAAGAAGTAAACCCTTAGAAATTGTCCAGTCTTCACAAAAGGGTGGATTTCACCTGAAACAAGCAAGCAAACAAAAACACGAACAAACAAACAACAAAAAGAAAACAGTCTCTAAATGTCATTAATACTGGGTTTGATTCTTGTTTAATGAGAAAAGTTACTGATCTTTTGGTGCCTGAAAAGATAGGTAACTAGAGAGAACTATAGAGAGAAATATATGTATTTCTGGTAGATGTCTTTTCTATGCCTATCTAGTGATGTTTTTTCTGATGCCTGCATTTCTGACAGAGTATTTGAAACCCAGAGTTAAAAAGTATCTTATTCTATCAGAGATTTGTTAAGACTCTGGCCTCAAAACACCACACATGTATATAGCTAGGGAGACAGTGAAATGGGAGTGAAAGAGCCATGTTATTATCATTCAAAGTCTAATAATATCTTATTAGACACAGAAAGTAATATTAAAGTCTTTTCCTAAAAGAAGTTCCTACTGAAATGCAGATACAAAATTATAGGTTTGCTGGTCTCACCCCATTCTGTGCTTTTATTTCTTTTCAAGATTTCATTGTGTTAAAGATCTTGAGCAGAACCACCTAATTCTATGAACACGGTTGAAAATTAAGCTAGCTTTTCTAGCTTTTTTTTTTTTTTTTTTTTTTTTTTTTAGTACTGGAGTACAAGTAATATACCGGGGAGGCTATAATTTTGGACCAGAAACTTAAAATTCAGACTTGCCCAAATATATTATTGAAGTAATTTATATTTTTCATTGATTGTATAGCGGGTTTTCCATCTAGATCAATAATAATAATAAAAAATTCAAAATTAATGAAAATTATAAATAAATATTTAAAAAAAAAAAGTTCATTGAGGGAGAAAAATAAAAGCACAGAAGTATGAATTACGATTTTTTTTATTAAAGTGAATACAAAACTTGAAAAATAATAAAAAAGACGGCAACATCCCTGCATCTAACTAAATAAACAAGCAATTTAGAAAAATAAATTATATTTAACATGGAATAAAGAGAAATCTATATAAATGAGTCTGTTTGAAGAATAAATTTTTAGAAGTAATACTGAAATTATTGTGAAAAATTTAGAGGGGTGCAGTGCCATTAAACAAAATCTGGTACTATGTGCCAACTATTGCACAAAGATGCTAAAGATGTTAATGACGATTATTTATCTTTAAAAAAAAAAAAAAAAAACAAAACAAAACACTTCTATCCCATTCATATGGTGTTCATATGTTTATTTAACAGGATGTAAATCTAAGGTATACCAGTAAATCTGAAATTAGTTCAAGTTAATAAATAGCTAAAGAATAAAAAGTGTTACCAGCAGTGTGGTAGTTTTTAATATTTCATTTTCTGATAAGGATGAAATTTAGCTTGCTGAAAGTAACTCCATAACCATAATAAGTTTTGTATGTATTACCTAAGATTCTGATTAATTACTGTTATATAACATCAATAAACCATGTGTTAATATTGATTTAAACAAGAAGGACTGACATATATCAAGAAATAGTTATTAATGAGGAATTGCTGTTGAAAATGATATTCCACAGAGACCAACAGCATGTCTGGCTTTTCGTAATTTTGTCTTGCTGTGGAAGTAAAAATACAAATCACTGCTGAGGGAAATAAGCAATACTTGCATGGATTTCATGGGCGTGAAGTCATGCGTCTGTACCACAGGTCTTGAACAGCCACATTTTCTGTTTCTACCCATGTGGTACTTTTCTCTTATTCCATCTGGATTTTTCATCACTATTAAAAGTGTCTTTTTTTGTCATCCATCTTGACTGTTTGAAAGCTTAATCATTATTTGTTCCACATGCTAAATAAATCCCAGCCTGTAATTTATTTATTTATTTAATTGTATTAGTCTTCACAGAGTAGTATAACAATATGACACTATGTGTTACATAAATACACATAACAACTTCTTATCTGTAGGTACATTTCTCAGAGCCCCAAACTTCTTTGTCTTCATGTTTCATTACAAATCTATATTGAGATACACTTAGATATTTTGATTCTTGTAAATTACTTGTTTTTTTACTTGTTTTTATTTTTTTGTCACTATACCATTAACACCTCAATTTAGTATCCACTAGTTTAACATCACTGGTTTCTTAATTCCAGTTTAAACTCTAAAAACTTATTAGCACTTTTTTTTTTCTTTCACATAAACAGCTATCCTATTATTTCTATAGTAGTTTCAAATAAGAAAAACAAACAAACAAACAAACAAAAAATCAATTGCTTACTGTATGTGGTACTTTTTTTAAAAAAAAAATTACATTCCATTTCTTGAACCATAAGCAAAGATCAGTGACCACACATTGCAGCATTATAATCTTTAAATAAGGATCATTTTATCACTGAAAAAAAAAAAAACCAACCAACCAAACAAACAAAAAAACATTCAAGTTATTTCTTTGTGTTGATGTATCGTGCATATAATTTCCATTAAGTGGGATTATGTGAGCACATTCACAGGAGAATTGATCTGTTTTTGTTATTCAAGTTCATCTTCAGTCATTCTCCTGTATTTATTCTTCCAATTTTTCTTCTCTGCTCTTGGGCATTTATGCTTCCAATTTTTCTTCTCTGCTCTTGGTCTACATATTAACTCTTTCCAGATGTAACTCATATAGATAATTTCTGCTGCAGTAAGCATGCATAACAGTTATTTGAATGTTACTTTGTTTGGTATGTCAAGAGTGAATTAATCAGGTGCTCATTAAAGCTTCAAGGAATGGGTTTCCTTGATGGATTTTTTTATGTCATTTGGACAATTAATATAGAATGGTTTCCACCATACTCTGTAGAAACAGCTTGATATTTGATATGTCTTACATTTGGAAAGTTCCCTTTTTGCTTTAGATGTTACTCATTTCCATGCTGTTCAGACAGCTAGAAACACAGTCTAAGCATTATCCTGACCTCTTTGAAACTTGAAGTGTTCTGCCTCTTACAAGGCATTTACAGCCTTCAGGAGAATCATGAGAACATTTCCTTTTTCTGAGCAAAGATGAGAAGCTGAGTTTCTCATAATTCATATACAATTATGGATCGTACAAATTAAAATTCCAATATGAAACCATTTTGTAATGCATCTGTACACTGTAAAATAAAATAATGTTCAATCAGAGATAGATTTATGGAGGGATTTATGATCCTTTCATCATCATCACTGTATAGTGTGAAATGAGCAGGAAAAAATACCTGCAAGTATACAACCACACCACAAAGCCTTGCTCTAGCACCTCAGAGTAGCAACATGGATGTTTAAGTAATCTTAAATTAAGGCACATTAATAGTTCTGAAATTTGTTTAAAATTTGACAGTGTTTAATCAGTTCTGACTTTTTCATTTACTAAATAGTAAACCTCATGAAACAGTAGCACATAAAGCATATTGCCAATAGATATTGCCAGCAAAAATCCCAGCAAACAAGCAGCAGGCAAGAAGTGTTCCTTCCATAGCCCTTGTTTTCCTTTGTGCTTTATTATTTTAGCAATCTAAATCTTGCAGGTGTGATCTTTAGGGAAATTTGTGGCAACATAATCAATGTTCTAATTAATAGAAGAAGACTTTACAAACAAGTAAGAAATTCTAACCAGTGATAAGAACTTTAAAACCAATATAAGTTGCTGGTTTTGTTATAATTTTGGAATGACAAATGGCTTGACAATAAGCCTATGCTGTTAACAATTACTCTAACTAAAGTTTCTAAAAGGGGGCACATTCTGGTTGTTGGACAGGCTCAGGAATCAAGGCACACATTGGCCTATAACAGCAAGCTTATTTAAATGCATATGTAGAAAAATTCTATTAAAGTTATTTCAAGGCAAGACTGAGAACCCAAAGTATTAGGTAGAAAGAATGTTGTGTAAATAGTTTCTGTAAAAGCATGACTTCAAAATTTATTGAAAAGCGTTTTTGATTCAAACAAACAAACAACATATACATGAACATGTAAAACTGCAGTTCCTAACAAGACGGATGATCGGTTTCTCCAGTCAAACGCATTGCTTTCCTTTTCAGTTGGTTGAGCTGGGACCTCTTCCTCTTACTGTGAAGTCAGTAGCTACATTTGTGTCCCAAGAACAGCATCAGGTCACGAGCCACTTGTGTCCTCAGCAGTTTTTTTGTGACAGAGAAAATATAAGTTTTGCTGTAACAGCAAAAGGCAAATAGTCCAACAGCTAGTTGGCTAGTTCGTATAAATGTTCATAGAAGTAGTATGTGTATACACACAGAGAAAATTTGACACGTGGTGTCTGTTGAACATGCTTGTTTACAACATAGCTGATATTACCATGCCTGTCATTATAAAAGCTGTGGCTGGACTGTTGGGCAGGAAGCTGGATGCTTCTCCCTTATAGTTCTGCTTTGGGTCAGCTTGAAACCCTGGAAAAAGAAGCCATAATGCCTCCCAAAATCAATGCTGTTTGGGAAGAATCCAGAATGCATGGGAAGTTTTCAAGTCCATATTCGTTATCTGTTAGTATTATGGGTAGAGCAAACTCCACAACAATCTTGTTTACTCATTAGGAAAATGAAATCCCACACTATCATCTCTGATGTTTTGCTGTGAAGCTGTTTTTAATTTAGGTGATTGCCCTGCACTTTCTGGGAATCCCACAGAGTGTCTCTCCTGCAGGCCCTGCTTCTGGGTCCCCCCCTCCCTTCCTCACCTGGCATCTCAGAGGGCCTTTCTGTGCCAACATTTTCCAGCAGGTTCTGCCTGAGCCAAAGCACCAACCTGGGAATAAAACTACTTTGCTCCCTGCTGGTCCAACATGCCACCTTATTACAAACTGTGAAAAAATCAATTAAACATCTAATCATACTTATATACATATACTTATTTCTATGTATGCAAATATATAGTCAGAATCTAACATGCTAGGGCAAGGTCATAACTGAGCAGAAGATTAATTAAACATAAGCCTGGTGCTCATGATTACTGCACATCCACAAGAAGAAATAAGATTTTGATGCTGTCTCACTTACAGCCAATAACTTAATGACTTATACAAAGAAGATAGAAAGATTTTTGTATCTATGTTCACTATATGACATTCATTCTTTTAAGTCTCACTGTTTGATTCTGTGAGCCTTGCCTTTTGGCTTCATATCTGCATATCTTCAGTAAGATGCATGAGAAGGGCACATTCAAAGGTTTTGATTACGATGTAGCATATGGTCACAGCTTTCACATGAAAAGGAATTTCTGATAATGTCCAGAAGAAGAAGAGACCATGGTCTGATATTGTTCACTTGCCTGAGGTGGGAGAACCTCTAGTTCTCATCCTCTGTCATCTATTCTATCACACTAAAGGACTGCTCCAGCCCTTGGACTCAATATGCCCTTCTGTCCTCTTTTCCTCTTAACAGTTGCTTATTTGTATAATTTGTGTAAACTCCATAAAAAGAAAGGGAGGCGAGGCGAGGCGAGGCGAGGCAAGGCGAGGAAGCAGCTCCTCCCTGTCTCCATTCATACTCCTACTGTAGTCAGTGACAGCAGAGCAAGTAGGAACAGCAAAGTTACTGGTCCAGGTTTGCAGCAGTCAAAGACATGTGAATCTGGATCTTCTATGATCATGGGGACTGGAAAAACTGTACTTCTAAGTTGAGAGGGTTTTTTTGTTTGTTTGCTTGTTGTTGTTGGTTTTGTTTGTTTGTTTGTTTTTTAATTAGAACAGAGATCAATAACACTTGGTTTTCATCTGAGTATGGAACAGGAAACAATGAAACTGGAAAAACTTTGTAATACAGGTATTTCTCAATGAGTTCTCCATATGCCAGTTTCATCTCTCCAGATGCCTTAGTCTGTCTGTGCTGTGCTCAATACAGGGATACCTAGTTGAATTTTAATGACCTCTAAACTAATGATACAGCAGAGGGCAGACTAGATGAACTCTTTTGCTTGTAAATGGTAACAAAACATTCTGAAGTTCCTCTTTTTATGCTGTGTAAACTGTATCACATCTTAGAATAACACAACACAGCATGAAAGATTATGCTTTGACTGGATGTCATTCAGCCTTCATTGAGCTGGTATACTATCTCTCTCTCTATCAGTCCCAATCTCCCTGCCCAGACAAGTGTCACAGTTTGTCTGTCCTCTGCCAGAGCCTCTGGCATGGAAACCTTTTTCCTCTCTGTTTTCTTTTTGCTTCTCTCTCACCTTCGCACTCTCAGTTACTCTGAAGATACAGTCACTCTTAAGATACAGTCACTCATGAGTTTTACTTTAAGCCAGCCTGCACTTATATTCTTATTTTCTTTATGTCTTTAATATCTTCCCATGTGATTCAGTTCCTGCCCCGTAGTTTTCGGTGGCTGCTGTTTCCCCCCAACTGCCACAGCTCCTTCAACTGCCACCTGCCCCAGCTGCCCTGCTTACTTGATGCCTCCCTCTGATCCTCCCAGGCTGCTCTATGCCATTTCCACTCTGCTCACACAGCCCTTGCCAAGGTCAGCAGTGACCTATTCTCTCTCTAGACCTCCTTTCTACTCTCATCCATCTCAGTCTATTGGCTGTGTTCAGCAAAACCTATCATTTTTCCTGCCTTAATCCTCCATGGCACTTCAGTTTCCTGGCTCCTCTCTAATGCCCTTCAACTGTATGTTACAATTGCCTTTCCCTCCCCTCTCCTGCACTTAACCCTGAAGCCCTATGGGGCTCCACTTTTATTCATTTTATTCCTTTCCCTTCTATACGTTATTCCTGGACTTGGATGTTGTCATTCAAAGTAAAAAAATAAAAAATAAAAATAAAAATCAGACTCTTTATCCTCATCTTTCTTACACTTGTGCTCTCTCAATATATATGTCCATGCATATATATGTTTAAGTAACAGCTGCAACAGCATAGTTCTAAACCCACACTGAAAAGTGAGCTCTCCCTCCCTTTCCTTCAATTCATTCTTCACTTTCCATTACAACCATCACTCTCAGGTGGGTCTTAGAAGTTCACTTTTCCTCTCTAGTTTTCCAGCAGAATTCATGAGGGAGATCTTTCTCTCTCTTCTGATTCTCCTTACCAAAGATATTTAGGCATCCCAGTATAGTAACCTCTTCCTTAGATTGCCACAGCATCCTTTCATTTTATGCCTTCATTTACGATGCTGCTGTAAATCTCTGTGGTTGCCCATTTCCATTTTGTCCATTCCCTCCACTTTTTCCTACTTTTCATATCATATTTATTCTCTTTAATCCTGTTGAGCATTTTGATACTGTTCCAGATTCCAGTTCACCATCTCTTAAGCTATATATAAAGTTACAAAAATGGTTATATATTTTATTCTCCTCCTTTTTTTTCTTTTTTTTTTTTTTCATGAACCTTGAAGTCTCTGATGTGGTTAGTAAGCCTGCATATCCATATCTGTCTGGTGCACTTCTGGTATACATCAGTGCTCACAAGAAAGACTTTGGGAGACATCAGGAATGATGTAAGCCTTTCCAACTTATTTCTCTTTGCCAGCAGTGAGTTCTGTACAATAGCAGACAAATTAATACTTGCCTAGTATTTATACACATTTGATTTCCTCAGGACAGAACATTTTTTTTCCTACGTGTTGTATGAAATCAAGCATATTGCCAGCCCTTGGCAAATAAAAATGAAACAATAAAATGCAAAATGGAATGAAGTCACTATCTCAGGTTTTCTGAAAGTATTCAGTGACAAAGAAAAGTTCTGTTGTTTTTATTTCCCCCCTGTTCCTGAGAACACAGACAGCTGGATTATTTTCTTGGTTAACAGAAAAAAAATGGAAGGATGAATTTTACTTTGGGCTGGGTAAAAGAACAGCAGTTGGAAACACTGGTTCTCAAGAGGGGCATGTTGCAGTGAGTAGTGAGGTAGTACTTCAGCAGTATTGAAGAGAAGAACAAGGGAAAGAAAATGCTGTGACACCAGTGACAGTGAATAAAACTGAGTATGTAAATCAGTAAAATTTGCTTTACTCTTCATAGGCAAAAGTATGAGATTCCTTCCTATTATTTTTCAGATTCCTCAGGTTTATTATTGAACACAGCATGGCGGTAGCCATGGGAACACTATTAAAGTTGTATCTAGTTTGCAAGGCAAGGCAAAGACTTTGCAATCCCACAGGCTGCTGTTCAAAGTATTTTATATTTTTTTTTTTGTCCATATTTCAGTGTTGCCAACATATGTATTGTAGTATAATTGGCAGGGTTGCTTTTTTTTTTTTTGTCACCTTAATTTTTTTCAGTAAACTTTTTGCATAATGCTGTTTTAAAACAGTTTTTAAAGAAAAGCTATAGTACAGCTAGAATATAACATATTTTACCGGTCTTATTCCCCTGGGAATTTGTTCCATTTCTTCTTCTATTTACATTCCATTTCCCCAATCACCTCTTACAAGTTTAAAAAGACTTACACCTTTATAACGTACATGAGACCAATGATGAGACCAAGATAACATGTTTTTCTTGTTGTTTTCACAGCTGAAATCTGCAAACCAGGACAAAATTGGTTTCACTTTTCCCTCCAAGATTAGTCTATGTCATTGTGTGAACTGGCAAGCTCAGTTTGCTTGGGTAATCCTTGCACATTTAGATTACTTATTGCCAAGGCACAGCAAGATGCTGTGAAGGGAAAACGTGTGTGTGGGAGAGCAGAAGAACCAGGTCTCACCCTCACACAATTCTGGATCAGAGTGGCTTTGCTGCAGATGATATTCAAAATGCTAGTGTTGTGGGGTGTGAGCAGCCAGGATCTCCTCTCACTCACCACACTGTGGTTGCATATATATTGCCTGGAGATAGGAATCCCTCCCCTAATGTCTTTCAGGACAATTTGGTTTAAACTCTTCTGCAGGTGTGCCTATGCCACAAACACAGGAAGGACAAGCTTTTGCTTATAAAATAAAAAATAAAAAATATAAAAAATAAAAAATAAATAAAAAATAAAAAAGTCAGATCTGTCTTCATTCCTACCATCGGCTACTGAAATAGGAATACAAACAAAGTCACCTCTATCTCATTTTGCAGGGATATTAGTGATGGAAAAAAAAAAAAAAATCAGGCCTCAGTACTTTCTTGGTTATATTTCTAATTTCCTGACACATGCAAAGCTAATGATTTTCATTTTAGCCTGTGGTAAATTGAGGCCACTATTTCAGGAATATGTAATAGTGACTAGAAATTGCTTCGTACTTCGCAGGCTTATAGTACCAGATGTTGTTTTCAGACAATGTTATAAACTTAGGTGTTTACCTGTCAACATTGCTGCAACCTTGGAAATGTTCTTTGATGCTTTTTCCAGTTTTGAGTGATAAAACTATAAAAACATTGGAAGGAAAATGTCTGTCTGGCACTGCATGGTACTCGCCAATCCATAGCAATACCAAGAAGAAATGACAATACTAAATTTGGATAACTTTGTGACCTCTTTTTGTCCTTAGGGAAGGGACCTTGTCCTTAAAGCAGCAGAAACTTTCCTGAAACTTATTCAGACTCCATCGGTTTTCCTGTGACAGCCTTAGAAAATACATAGATATTGCTTTATAGCTCAGAAAGGAATCTGACAGATCAGGTTTTCCCTATTTGATCTTGCAGTACACCAATAAAACACACTGCCCAGAACTAAGAATGGTTGGTTCTGGGTTTGGGTGCTTTGTAACATTGTGATGAATAGAAAAAAATGAGAAACCAAAGTGTCCAGAGTGATGTCAGTAAGATGCAGGAAAAAAAGAGATAAAAATATCAAAGTGCTGAGAGGGTGTGGTGGTTTTACTCAGCTGGGCAGCTGAGCTCCACCACAATTACTCTCTCACTCCCCACCCTCAAAGGGAAAGGGGGAGAAAATATGATGCAAAGGGCTCATGGGTTGAGATAAGGACAGGGAGATCACTCAACAATTATCTTTATGGGCAAAACAGACTCAATGTAGTGAGATTAATAAAATTTATTACCTACTACTAACAAGCTAGAGCAGTGAGAAAAAGCAACAGTAACAAAACTAAAAATACCCTCTCTCCATCCCCCCTTTTCTATGTCCTCCCCCTGAGCAGTTCAGGGGAACGGGGAATAGGGATGCTTCATCTCCGTCGTTCCTTCATGGTCCCTCTCTGCCCCTGCTCCCTGTGGGGTCCCTCCCACGGGATGCCATCCTTCACAAACTGAGCCTGCGGGGGCTGCCCACAGGCAGCAGCTCTTCAAGCACTGCTCCCACATGGCTCCATACCACGGGGTCCATCCCCCAGGAGCAAACTGCTCCAGCACGGGTCCCCCACAGGTGGGCGGCAGCTCCCCCCAGACCCCTGCTCCTGCGTGGGCTCCTCTCCACGGGCTGCAGCTCCGCTCCAGGGCCTGCTCCTGCAGGGACTCTCTATGGACTGCAGTGTGGAGATCTGCTCCATGTGGGACCCATGGGCTGCAGGGGGACAGCCTGCTCCACCAGAGGCCTCTCCACAGGCCTGAGGGGAACTGCTGCTGCGTGCCTGGAGCACCTCCTGCCCTCCTGCATTACCTTGGGGGCTGCGGGGCTGCTTCTCTCACATTTTCTCACTCCTTGCTCTCTAAGCTGCTGTTGCTCAGCAGATTTTTTCCCTTTCTTAAATCTGCTCTCCCAGAGGCAAAAGCAACATTGCTTATTGGTTCAGCTCTGGCTAGCGGTGGGTGCCTTTGGAGCCAGCTGAAACTGGCCCTTATCTAACATGGGGCAGCTTCTGGATTCTTCTCACTGAGCCCACTCCTGCAGTTCCTCCACACCACCCAAAACAAACAAACAAAAAACAAACCACACACCTTACCATGTAAACTCAGTACAGAGGGAAATCTTTTTAATTAAAATAATTAGAATGAAATATATACCTGTGTCAAGCAGAGCGGTATATTTGAACAGAAATGATTTCAGGTTGAATAATATTCACAGCAGAGGACTTCAACAGGAAGGCTTAGAAATGTCCATGCTATTGAAGGGCACATAAATAAACGTGGCACTCAATGTTCTATTGTAAAAGGAGAGATGGTTACAAACAATTTAATATTCCTACAAAAAACGTAGTGGTAGAATCAGAGAGCTGTGGAGTAGGAAGTCCAAGCCTCCTGCTTGCAGATAGGGCCACTGGGATCTGGTTGCTCAGGGCTGTGTGCATTTGGAGGATGAACATCTCCAAGAATAGACACACCACAACTATTCTGGGAGAAGAAAAAAAAAAAAAAAAAAAAAAACATCTTCCACATGTTTACATGGAATTTGCTGCATTTCAGGCTGTGCTTATTGCCTTTTGTCCTTTTTCTGAGCACCTCTGAGAAGAGTTTGGGGGAGTTCTTTCCTTTCCCATATTAAATGTTTATACACATTGATAAGAACCCCCTAAACCTTCTCTTCCTCAGGCTGAACAGCCCCAGCTCTCTCATCCTCTCCTCATATGACAGATGCTCCAATGATCTTCATGCCACTTTGCTGGGCTTTCTCCGGTGTATCTGTCCACTGCTACTGAGGAACCTAGATCAATATCCAGGTGTGTCTCACCAGTGATGAGTAAAGGGGAAAGTCACCTTCGTCCACCTACCCATATTGCCCTAAAATGATAGAATCAAAGAGTGAATGGTTTATGTTGGAAGAGATCTTAAAGATCATCTAATTCCACCCCCCTGCCAGGGGCATACTACAGTTATTTTTTATTTAAGTAGTAATTTAAAAGTTAGAAAGGTCTCCTCCTTTGCAATGACACTGACAGCTTCAGAGCATTCAGTTATCAGAAGATTGTTTTTCTGAAAATTTTAATGAATATTCTTTCAACATTGCAGAACATTTTTTCTAGAGAAGTAGTCATCATTTAGAACTGCTTAAGTTTGTATTGCCTAATTAATAAGAATAAATGCAGGTAAAGATTATTGACACCAATAATCAAGCACCACCTGTAATAAGATGAGGTACATTTTAGACCTATTGGCTGATGCCCTGTGATATCTATAGTATTGATCAAACATTCATTTTCTAAACATCTGATAAGCAAGACCTCTTCCCATGATCAAGATAACTGAAAATGCAGCTCGTGATCTTCATGTTAAGGAAGATTAAGGCTGAGCTGCACAGCAAAGGACAGGGAGCTGGGAGCTGAGGTGACAGCCCTTCCCACTATGGAGTCTGGCCCCACTCTGCCTGAAGATGGAAGGCAAGGCAAGTCTGGCACAGCCCAGGGATGGTCAGACATATCAGCAGAAATGCAGCAGGTCTGAGGTCCAGCCAGCCAGGTAACGCAAGCTGGGCACAATGTGGGCACAGCATGACTGCAAGAAACTCAGGCAATTTTGTGGCTGGCAGAATAGATGCAGCTCCTGATCCATGGATGGAAGGTGCAGAGGCGGAGGTCACAGGTGATGCTTCTCCCATCTCCTTCTCACTACAAAGCTGCTTTCAAACCAGTCAGCTCTGAGACTGCACATCTGCACCAGATCAGAGCAGATCCTGAACACAAGCACCTCTAGCTCTGGAATGAGTGGTTGGAGAAGCTGCAGAAGAGCAGAAAGTCATTAGAGAAAGCTGTACATACAAGGGTGATACACTCAGGGCCCTGATCACAGAATCACAGAATCACAGAATTTCTAGGTTGGAAGAGACCTCAAGATCATCGAGTCCAACCTCTAACCTAACACTAACAGTCCCCACTAAACCATATCCCTAAGCTCTACATCTAAATGTCTTTTAAAGACTTCCAGGGATGGTGACTCCACCACCTCTCTGGGCAGCCTGTTCCAGTGTCTAACAACCCTTTCAGTAAAGAAGTTCTTCCTAACATCTAACCTAAAACTCCCCTGGTGCAACTTAAGCCCATTCCCCCTCGTCCTGTCACCAGGCACGTGGGAGAACAGGACAACCCCCACCTCACTACAGCCTCCTTTAAGGTACCTGTAGAGAGCGATAAGGTCACCCCTGAGCCTCCTTTTCTCCAGGCTGAACAAGCCCAGCTCCTTCAGCCGCTCCTCGTAGGACTTGTTCTCCAGGCCCCTCACCAGCTTTGTCACCCTTCTCTGGACCCTCTCAAGCACCTCGATGTCCTTCTTGTAGCGAGGGGCCCAAAACTGAACACACTACTCAAGATGCAGCCGCACCAGAGCCGAATTCAGGGGGACAATCGCTTCCCTAGCCCTGCTGGCCACACTGTTTCTTATGCAAGCCAGGATGCTGTTGGCCTTCTTGGCCACCTGAGCACACTGCTGGCTCATATTCAGCCGACTGTCCACCATCACTCCCAGGTCCTTCTCTGCCTGGCAGCTCTCCAACCACTCATCTCCCAGCCTGTAGCACTGCTTGGGGTTATTGCGCCAACGGTGCAGGACCCGGCACTTGGCCTTGTTGAACTTCATGCAGCTGACCTCAGCCCATTGGTGCAGCCTATCCAGATCCTCCTGCAGAGCTTTCCTACCCTGATGTTTTGTCTATATTATTTACTAAGACAAAAATATATTTGATGACATTCTGGTCCTCTGTTCTTTAATAGGGGACTTTGAGTGAAATTTTATCCCTGTGTCTGGAGTTCATGATGGAAGCAAAGCAGTGTTATGAATTTCTCATTTAAATGTACTCAATGGAGTTATCTTCTGCAAGCTGATCCTTGCTTCCACAAAGCTCTTGTTAACATCTGTGAAAGTCTTCTTTGGAGCCTAGTGCAGTGCTACATGCTGAAGTATTTCATTCCTATTAATGTAGTTTCTTCTACTTAGTAAAACAGTTATATCACTTGTATTGATTCAAGTTATCCATTAACCTACTGCATTATTTTGTCTGTAATGGGAGTTTGATTTAGAGTTAATTTGTTGTCTGTAACAAATGTGCACAATGTATTACAGATTTAACTATGATATTTATCCCTTATTTCAGAGCTGGCATTTGGTTAGGCATTTGGTTCTCATGCAGCTTGAATCTTCCCTTCTGCAGCAGAGGACACTGAAGTTCAAGAAACTTTTTAAGCTCACTTTTGTACCATTTTCAAAGACTGACAGGTGTAAATCTTATTCAGTCTTTGTGACTCAGGAAGTTTATTAATCATTTTAATTACAATCTTACATTGCTGAGATATAGAAATACAAAAAGTTTATGCTTATTTTTAATTTAGCATATGCTGGAAATACATATTCTCCTTTTTATTGTATTCTTAAAACAGTATAATGGTCTACAGCAGCTGTGGAGCCCTTTTGTAACAAATGTACATTTCCAGACAGGTTTTGAATATCTCCAGAGAAGGAGACTTCACAACCTCTCTGGGCAACATGTTCCAATGCTCTGTCACCCTCACAGTAAAGAAATACCCCCTCATATTCAGCTGAAACATCCTGGGCTTCAGTTTCACAGAATGACAGAATCATCTAGGTTGGAAGAGACCTCTAAGATCACCGAGTCCAACCTCTGACCTAACACTAACGAGTCCGCCATTAAACCATACTTGTGCCCATTGCCTCTCATCCTGTTCCAGGGCACAACTGAAAAGAGACCGTCTCCATCTTCTTGACACCTTTCCCTCAGATATTTATATACATTGTTGAGGTCTCCCCTCAGTCTTCTCTTTTCCACACTAAACAGGTCCAGATCCCTCATCCTGTCCTTGTATGACAGGTGCTCCAGTCCTCTCATCATCTCTGTAGCCCTCCTCTGGAGTTGCTCCAGTAACTCCATGTCCTTCTTGTTCTGGGAAGCTCAGAACTGGACACAATATTCCAGGTGTGGCCTTACCAGGGCTGAGTAGAAGGGGAAGATCACCTCCCTTGACCTAGATACCATTGCCCTTGGCCACAAAGGCACAATGCTGACTGACAGTCAGCCTGCTGCCCAACAGGGCTCCCAGGTCCCTCTCTGCAGAGCTGCTTTCCAGAATGACACCCCGCAGCCTGTACTAGTGCTTGGGGTTGTTCCTCCCTAGGTGCAGGACCCTGCACTTGCCCTTGTTGAACTTGATGAGGTTCCTCTCAGCACAACCCTCCAGCCTGTCGAGGTCCCTCTGAGTGGCAGCACGGCCCTCTGGGGTATCAGCCACCTCTCCCAGTTTTGTGTCATCAGCAAATTTGCAGAGGGTCCACTTTGTTCCATCATCCAGGTCATTGATGAATAAATAAGTTGAACAAAATATTTTTTTCTTTTAAGATGTATAGTACTTATAATGACTATGTTTCTTTTCTTACAGGAATCCATTTTGAAGAACAATCCTAAAAATAATTATTAAAAGGAAGATAGATCACAAATCTTTCTGGTTTTAATCTATTTTGCTATAATTATAAATGATTTTTTAACTTGTTAAATGCATGTGGGGGGTGAACTGATGAAATTTGGTAGGAGACAAAGCTTTTTAAAGAAATAGGGAAGCATTTTTTTCTATAAATACTGGTGTGTATATGAAAACATATTCATTTGAAAATTTGATATATGCTACAACAGGAATGAATCCAAATATTTGTTTTTTTCATGTGTTTCATTAATATTTTCTCAAAAGAGCAAAGTGTTGATACTTCAATTCAGCATCAAGATATTTGAATGTGGGTATCTAAATGCAAGTTTATTTGTGCGAGTTGGTTCTCCAATGCAGACAGCGGAGGTCTAGAATTCTGACCTTAGATGCCACCTGAATGTCACTGTGGTGACACCTGAGGCACTCTTGTCATGTCCCTGATGACATACAGGAGCAGCAGATCTGGCTTTGGTTGGAGGTCAGATGGGCATATCCTGGAACCACTGGGATGACACAAAAGAGCTAAGTCTGGGCAAATGAATTGAGCTTTCTGCCACCACAGCCTTCAGTGGTAGTTTATACACCTAACCTGCATACCAGCACCTCCATCCAGAGCTTTTCATTCAGAGCCAAATCCAATTCAAAAAGCCAGAGAAAAGCTGTATGCATAAATTTCCACAAAGAAACGTGCATATTTTCTGTCTGTTAAATGCCATATATCATGACACACAGATGTCACATTTGTGCACACTCCATCAGTTAAAAAATGCAATGTCAGATGAAGCTAATTCTGTACCATATGATGGAAGATTGTTTTCAGTTGGGTATAACTGCATTTCCACAGAGTCAGATAAAACTGAAAATCTGTGACTACTGCAAAGCAGCCTAATTTAAGCCTGATGTGCTCCATGACGCATGCCTGCACAAATTCTATCGTAATCATGCAAAGCAATTTTTCAAAACCATTTGCATGTGTAAAGTATTTAACATCTGACTGTGATCACATCTCCTGGTACTAATGGACTCATCAGCTATAAGCATGCTAACATGTTGAGCACTTCTTCTGCTCAAGCCCTAAAAGCCTATATTTTCTACCTACATTGAATATATGCAAGACACTCTATAAAACTTTACCAGAGCACGAGAGTGCTGATATAAGAAATTCTTGGGAAAAAAATACAAAAAAGAAAATGTGTGTGGTCTAAGTGCACAATCCATCTTCATATCAAGGGTAGATGTATGTAAATCATACTCAAAAATTGTCACAGATGAAGCAAATGGCACATTTTGCAAAGCTTTATTGCATTCTGTGAAACCTTCAGCATTTCCAAGAATTCAGCAGTGTGGGTATCCATATACTGATTTCTCAATATACTGTGACTAAGGTTTGCAAAGCTCAGGGATGTTTAACCACACACATCTACTTCCAGGATCTAAACAGATGGCATGCAGCTAAAACCTGCATAGTTAGAGGCATCTCCTCATACAGTGCACAGTTCAGGAGGGGTTGATAAGTCCAGAAATCACTCATGCATTTTTTCTACTTGTTACGTTTTAGGTCTGCTAACATATACACATTTACATGTAGCTTTTTATGTATGACCATCAAATCATTGTATTTAAGTATCCTCATACAACAACAAATGCATGTACTATACATATTATGTGTAGTTCAATGTACATGCATTGTACATTCTGTATTAACAGAGCAATCTAGTAACAGCACAGATTGCTCTAATGGCTTTGTGGGGAAGATAAGCTGTCTGCGATCTTCATGGTCTGCTACAAATTTTGGCACCAAACTGCTATAAACACTATGCATTCAGACTTCTCTGCCCAGGCAAATGCTGCCTAAATCTCATTGCTGCTTTTATTCACAGTCCCACAGAAAGGCCTGGCATGGTGGCAAATTTGTCTGTACTTTTCAACTGCATTAGCAAATTGTATAAAATTTTCACTTTTCACTGAGAGTCTCAGCTGGCTGAAAATCCTAATTCACATCAACAAACACATCATTCTTCCCAAAGTAAAATGAAAATGTCCTTGATTTTAAACTGTTTACATTTCTATGTACTTAATTAAATAAATAATTTTCTGATATGTTATTGCCACACACTCATCCAGAATATTGAGTTCTCCTGGGACATGCAATAGTATCAGCTCTGACAGTCAAACTGACATCTACTTTTTGCTCTCTCTCACCTACTTTGTGATTTAATTCAATTTGGTATACCTCTCCCTTTTTGACTTACCATATAATTTGGATAATGAGCAAAATGGAAGGGCAGAGATTAAGGTATTCGGCTAGGCAAAAGAGCAGCAAATTGTGTTTCACAGTTTTTGATATGTTCTAGGTCAGCTCCCTTTTAATTGCTCTGGCAAACGTAAGACTGACTTCTATTCTGTAGTTGGCTAGATAACATCTGACAGGGAGCATTTTTGCCAGTAATTAGCAGTTCAGATGGCCTACCAGATGAGTAAATGCTTTTTTTTTTTTTTTTTTTTTATTTAATATATCTGAAGTGGGAAGATAGCAACTTTCTACAGTTCAGTATGTCAATAACTTGCTGTCACTGATTTCTGTGATACATAGCAGTGATGGTAAATCTGCCAAGGCAGGCTTTGTAAAAACACTCTCAGTGGTGTCCCAGGGGTGATGGTCAAATTCGTCACCATGGTGACTGACACAAAAAAAAGTTGCCATTTGACACAAAAAAATAAATCTGTGACCAAACCTAGAGTGTCCTGTTTTGAGTCACAATCTTCTGAAGCATTATCATCAGGTTGCTGAGCTACTGTGCTGGCTCAATACGTTTGCTTTCCTCTGTTGAAAACATGTCTTGGCATTCAAGCAACTGTGACTCAATGGCACTAGCAGTCAAAGTACACTTTAAGTGGCCTTTTTGCATCAACTTGAGGATTTGTACCCATACTGAACATTTCTATGTTTTCATTCTGGGAGTCCTACCGTGATTCATTCCCAACAAACAAAAGACAGATTTACAGACCCTGTTTGTGAGTCTAAAGATCATCACCTTCTCAATGTGGTTCCCCTAGTTTCTTCATACATGCAAGATACATTTCAAAACCTTGTTTTTCTTCCCTGCTTTGACTTCTTTCTTTTGTTGGTATGGAATAACAGTCTAGTTTCACTCAGATCCAACCGAGCTGGCATTCAAAGACCATTCGTGTCCTATGGAGGATGCCCTTTTTAAAGAAAAAATAATTCTGAACTTGGAGAACGAGAATGGAGATACTGCTGGCATGTAAAAGTTGCTCTATGTGGTTCAAAATCTGGAGGAAAACTAATTTTACAACTGCAATGTGCAATGATCATTGTTGATATATGTTATATTTACCTGAGAAAAAAATGACATAGAAATAATTAAATTGTTCTAGTTGTTAGGCCTCCATTCAGTCTTGCTCTGAATTTAAATAATAGAAATAAATACATATACAAATTAACAAATAAATAAATAACAATTCTAGTTTCCAGCTCTTCATTTGATTTATTTATTTATTTATTTTATTTGAATTATAAGTCTGGGTTTGGGGAAGAGAAGGAGTCTGCACTTCTATTGCCATGCTTGAAGTGATCACAGGCTGAGGGCATGTGTATTATGTTCTTTGCTTTTCAAGACAAGATTCCATCTTCATGGTGACATTCAATATGGTTCTGCATCATATTAATCCTACTGCAAAGTCACAAAATCAGAGAATCATCTAGGTGGAAGAGACCTCCAAGACCACTTGATCCAACCTCTGACCTAACACTAACAAGTCCTCCACTAAATCATATCCCTAAGTTCTACATCAAAACATCTTTTAAAGACCTCCGGGGATGGTGACTCCACCACTTCCCTGGGCAGCCTATTGCAATGCCTAACAACCCTTTCAGTAAAGAAGTTCTTCCTAATATCCAACCTAAATCTCCCCTGACACAACTTTAGCCCATTCCCCCTCATCCTGTCACCAGGCACATGGGAGAAAAGACCAACCCCCACCTCACTACAGCCTCCTTTAAGGTACCTGTAGAGAGCAATAATGTCGCCCCTGAACCTTCTCTTTTCCAGGCTGAACGATCCCAGCTCCCTCAGCCACTCCTCATAAGACTTGTTCTCCAGGCCCCTCACCAGCTTTGTTGCCCTTCTCTGGACTCTCTCAAGCACCTCCATGTCCTTATTGTAGTGAGGGGCCCAAAACTGAACACACTACTCAAGATGCAGCCGCACCAGAGACGAATTCAGGGGGACAATCGCTTCCCTAGCCCTGCTGGCCACACTATTTCTTATGCAAGCCAGGATGCTGTTGGCCTTCTTGGCCACCTGAGCACACTGCTGGCTCATCTTCAGCTGACTATCAACCAATACTCTCAGGTCCTTCTCTGCCAGGCAGTTTTCTAACCACTCAGCCATCTTCAGACTTCCAGATCTAGAGGAACACTTTGGCTGCAGCCTAAAAGCCATGTGTACAGAAGCTCTGCCAAGCCAGCCAATCTTCTTCCAATGACCTGCCAGAAAACAGCTGTCCTGGTTTCAGCTAGGATAGAGTTAATTTTCCTCCTGGGAGCTGGTAGGGTGCTATGTTGTGGATTAGGATGAAAAGCGTGTTGATATCACGCTGTTTCAATTGCTGCAGAGCAGTGCTTACACTAAGCCAAGGACTTTTCAGCTTCTTGCTCTGTCCTGCCAGCAAGGGGTGCAGCAGGAGCTGGGAGGAGACAGACCCAGGACAGCTGACCCAAACTGACCAAAGAGTTATTCCATACCCTCTGACGTCATGCTAAAAAATACATAGGGGTGGATAGCCAGGATGGGGGGGCTGTCTGCTCGGGGATAGGCTGGGCATCAGTCAGTGGGTGGTAAGCATTGTGCATCACTTATTCCGTACACATTAGTAGTAGCAGTACTATTATCGTTATTTTTTTTTTTTCCTGTCTTAATAAACTGTCTCTGTCTCGACCCACAGGCTTCATTTTCCTATTTCTCTCCCCCATCCCAGAAAGGTAGAGAGGAGGGTGAGTGAACGGCTGTGTGGTGCTTAGCTGCTGGCCAGGGGAAACCACAACAACAGCAATGTAGTCATGTAACCAAATTAAAGCCAAAACTTTCAACCCAGTTCTTGACCTGAATAGGGAGTGAGCATCCAGATCCTGGCATTTATACATGACAGTTTGTATGCAGCCAAAGTAAATACCGTAGTCAGAGGTCATGGTGCTAGATTTTGAAAAGTCCTGCATAAAGAAGAGATCTCAGGAAAGCTAATTTAAATAACAGTAATGTCAAGAAAAGTCATTCTGATTGCTATATTCTTTATCTGTCTGACGAGACAGATGAAAATCTATGACAACAATTTTGCCTTTAAGGTCATTTTCTTTATTCTTTTATTTATGTTTATTTATCTTTTTTTAACAGGCTCTGTACTAATTTTCCTCACAGAATGACTAACAGAAATATGACCCGTATGCACCTTTTGTAGTTAATTCATTAGATCAACTCTAACCACTAAGCCCCTTGTCAGGTTATTTCTCTTAGTGATAAGGAGCAAATGACCTTAAAACATTGAAGCCAAGTAGATGAGCCTATTCCACAAGGGCTTTTGGCTCCACCCTTGTGAAGTGAAATCTGCCAGGTGGGGATCATTTGACCTTTGCTATATAGGTAGCATGAGGAGTGATGGGAGGAATTATTTTCTGAGGGGGAATTTGAGGCTCAGGGTACCTAGGGTGCTATTTTACTGTAATGGTGAAATGGACTCAATGTTCCCCAGTTGGCTGCTTTTTTTCTTCATGTTTTCTACCGTCTCTGCGAAATAATATTAGAGACTCTATGAGCTAGTTACGTTGGTGGTGCCTTCTCAGTACAGTAAAACCCTGGTGGTACTACTTCACTGGGAAATAGATTGGCAGTGACTCAAGTTCAGAGGCTGGCAGGTAAGTGTTCCCTGGGTTCTACAGTTGTTTCATGTTGGGGAATTTGAGTACTTCCTTCACCTTGTCTGTTTTCAGTGAAGCTACTTACATGGATTCTAAGTTTCCTTCCTTAAAACTTAATAAATAAAAATAATAATAATAAATTAAGGAAGCCAACCTCAGAAGCTCAAGTGTATGCAGGTAAGGCTGACCTTGAAGAATGTTTCTAAGTATTTGTGAAGACTGAACAACAGGCTATATGAAAAAGGTGCCTTACTGTGAATTCTTACCTTACTTTGTGATAAGAAGAAACAGATTTGGGTAGATACTGATGGTGTTATCGCTACTTTTGCAAAGTGTCAATTGTGAGAATGTGCTGTTCATAAAAGAAATGCTGTTTTCACAACAAGCAAGTCAAAAGCCTTTAATCTGCGAGAAGGTAGAGTTTCAGAGAGATAACTTGAAAGAAAGAGATTATTGTTGGCCATCTTCCCCCCTCCCCCAGAGACGGGCACCCTGAGGAAAAAGTGTGAAAGGTGTCATTGTTAATAGCTTCTGAGGTAGGTTCAGGGGAAGATGTGTCTTCCCGCTTGTTGATTCTCCCTTTCTTCTCCTCCAGGCGAGTTATGGTAGCTTTCCAAAGCTTTGACTATACTTGGGACGTTCAGACAAGCTTGTTCGTCTCAGTATGTCTCCAGAATGCACTTGAGGTTTTGTCTAAGGTTAAACAAGTCCTTAAGTGTTATCCAGAGATCTGTTGTGAGGCAGGATAGTTATCCATGGCAGGGAGAGTGGTCCCCAGTCATGATCCCCAGATTTTTTGCACCAAGAATGTGATGCCTCAGAGCCGTCAACCAGTTCTTTAGCTTTGTAGATACTGAAATCATCCCTGGCTTAAAAAAAAAAAAAAAAACTAATTACTCACCTGTCACTATGAATTGTTGCTGAGGACTAAAATCTGAGTTTCTGTTCTGTTATATGAACAGGCCAGGAGACTTGGCCTCCCTTCTTTGAGTTTGGTGCTGCCTAGTCTTAACACTCAGTACTCAGTAGTGTACCCCAGATTCTTGTATTTTGAGAGGGCTTGTACTCCACTTGCATCATGTGGGAATCCCATTTTTCTGTCCCAAGGTTGAATGGTGTAATTGAGCATGCTGTACACTATAGATACTGTATACAGCTGATAATTTACTGTTGGCTCCTGAGATATTCTAGCTGTAAAAGAATGTGTTTCAACCTATATAACCACATTAGAAGGCAATGGTAGTACAACAAATTTCTATAACCCATATAATTCATCATCCTTTCAAACAAGCCACCTGGCATTCTTCCTGGAAAAGGACAATTTTCCTTGAAAAATAAACCCCTGTTTCATGTTCTATGCTTACTTGGATAAATACCTGCCTTGGGAAATACAGAACGCCACTGCTGATTAGCAGAATGGTCTAATGTTTCCTCTTATCAGCTTTGGCTGGACCTATATGAGTAAGTGAAACAAGGCCAGGGCATGGATCAAGTATGGAGGCCATCCAGTCCCACAATTCTTTGTCCAGGTTCTGGCAGTGGGTTCTCTTTTGGTCTGGCACAGCAAGCACTTTCAGGGCAACACCTGAGCACAAGAGACAGACTGGGCCAGGGATTGTTCATAGATAGGGCTACATTTTGGACAGGAGACAAGCTTAGCCAAAGAAGATGATCTGAACTGTGAAACATGCCATCAGGGCCAGAGATTGGCCACCTTGCCAGTTTTGGATAGTAGCATAGACTTAACCTGTGAGTAATGCAAGCTGCTTTCCCTAAAAGTTGTGACCACATAAAATAAGTGGTCTTTTCATGATTTGCTTTGTTATCCACACTTCCATTCATAGAATATTAATGAAATATCATTCTTCATCCTATTCTTAGGCACTGATGGAAATCTCAAGTTCACTGATTTATTCAATATCTTGTCAAGTACTAGGAAGAATATAGCAGCAGTATATTTCTCAGTTTAAAAGTCCCTTTCATGAGATCTGCTCTAGCACATCTTATTAATGTACAGAATGAAGCATTTCATTGTAACAGAAGGAGGAAAAATACATTTCAGAGACTTCTTTTGAAGTGACTGTCAAACAGTGAAGCTGCACATTCACACACAAAAAAAAAGCTGCCGTTAACCTGGAAAAGGAAGTCCCACTGGGGCTACTTAATTGTGCAAGAAAGTCAGAAGGATTTTACTACAGTATCTCAAAGTGTAAATTGAGTCGAAAGGAATGAGACTCATACATCTCTTGGAAAAAAAAAATAAAGTCACAATAAAAATACACACAAATACTGAGTGAAGGTATCATTCCACTTTGCTTACAAAAATAATATTATTTCATCCTAATTTCTGAACAAAGAGGAAGTTAAATTATATATCCATAGTCAAAATGTTACATAAAGTGGAAGTATAACTTTTTAGCTATCCCTGGATCCAGACAGCTTGAAAAGCAGTTTCATAGAGTCATAGGGTTGGGAGGGACTTTAAAGATCACCTAACTCCAACCCCCCTGCCATAAGCAAGGATGCCACCCACTAGATCAGGTTGGCCAAGGCCCTGTCCAGCCTGGCTTTGAACACCTCCAGAGATGGGGCATCCACTGCTTCTCTGGGTAACCTGTTCCAGTACCTCACTACCCTTCCTTAGGAGGAAGAATTTCCTCCTAATGTCTAGTCTAAATCTATCCTCCTTTAGTGTAAGACAACTTCCCCCTTGTTCTATCATTATTTACCCAAGTAAAGAGGCCTTCTCCTTCTTTTTTATAAGACCCCTTTAAGTATTGAAAAGCTGCAATGAGGTTTCCTTGGAGCCTTCTCTTCTGCAGGCAGAACATCCCCAGTTCTCTCAGCCTTTCTTCACAGGAGAGGTGCTCCAGTCCTCTGACCATCTTTTTAGCCTTCCAATCATTTCTGTAGCCCTCCAAAAGGTTAAGGTTTCTTTAAGATGTTTCTGAATATAGACTGGGGGGGAAGACTCCGATACATAAATCTCAGTGTGGATTTGGTCTGTGTGCAATACATCATCCACTCATGCCTAGAGGTGTTCAAGATCATGGTGGCATCTGTATCTGAATCCAGATCTCCTGTAACCCAGATCTGTGGGTACTGCAGATTGCTGGAGTAGAGATATATGCAGCTTTGGATATGCCCAGAGCAGTATGTCTGGGACACTGGGGCAAAAGGCACAATTCCAAGACTATGCTTATTTCAGTGTCAGCTCATAAAGCAAATAGAGATGTGTAGTGTCACAGGAGAACTGATTATAAGGAGGGATTTTTTTTTTTTGTATGTAAGGGATAGTGTATACCTGACACAGGATATCAGTCAGCAGATCCAAAAATAAATAAGATCCATATTTTACATTTGTACAAACACTCTTCTGCAGATTTTTCCTTGTCTTGGCTTTCAGACCTACTCCCCCACCACCCTCCATTCTCAGGATGATATCTTCATCGGATTTATTGATTTGAAAACCTGATCAAAGAAGTGAGCTTGTTTTCATAGCACAGATTACCATTTGAGAGTTAGGGCTACTAAATAATTGAAAGTGTAGACTTCCAATTAGGTAAGCATGAACGCAAACTGTTATCTTCCAGACTCTGTGTATGACTTAAAAACTACAGATTCATAAAATAAATGCATATTTTTGTTCTATCTTAAAACATTGCATTTTCCTCCCTCATGGAGATCTTGGTCAAAATCTATATTTTCAATATGGCTACTACATAACATTTTAAGAGCTTCTTATTTTAGCTACTTCAAAACAAAAGTTCACATTAGGATGACAGGAAAATGCAATGCGAATTTAGAGGCCATGACAGGTCTCATCACAATGGACTCTTCCATTACTTTTATCTCTTATTTCCAAATGCTTTTTTCTTCTTTCTTTAATAGTTTTCATTTAAATATATATATATATATATAGTTTTTATAACTGTATAATTTGCATTATGATATTCATCTGTTCCTGCCTTCTTTTAGCTTTTTAAACTTAAGTTGAGGAGATCATGAAGGTAAAAAATCAGAGTCTACTTATATATACATGTATAGAAGTATGTACATATAAATACATAGAAAACATTTATAAAACATGAAGATGGAGAACAACTTTTTGCATAGGCAGACAATGACAGGACAAGGGGTAATGGCTTTAAACTAAAAGTGGGAAGATTTTGATTAGATATTGGAAGGAAAATCTTTACTCGTTGGGTGGTGGGGCACTGGAACAGGTTGCCAGAGAAGTTGTGGTTGCCCCAATTGCTGGAGGTGTTCAAGACCATGTTGCCCTTGGCCACCTGATCTAGTGGGTTCTGATTCTTACCCATAAACACTCAACCTTGTTTTCACCATCATTAAGCTTAAGACAAAACATTCCCTTACATACAGGACTCCCCCCACCTCTTCTTTCTAGCCTATCCCTTCTGAAGATTTTATAGCCATCCCTTGCAACACTTCATTGTGTGAGTCATCCCACCATGTTTCTGTGATGGCAACTATATCATAGTTTTTCTGCTGCACCATGTCTTTCAGCTCCTCCTGTTTGTTGCCCATGATGTACGCGTTGCTGTAATGTACTTTAGTTGGGTTAGTGATCTAGTCACCTTTTTGGGGGGACAAGCCTATGTGACCATTCTCAGGCCATTTTTTCTAACCCACCATTATCCCTTGTGTCTTTGCTGTCATATGGTTCTCCATCCTCTACCTCCACTGGGAGAGCAGACTGAAAGATCTTGCTAGCACAACATCCCACAACTATTGGTATACTGCCCCCAGGTTTATCTCTCGATGCTTTCTTAATATATATGCTTTCTCAATATATTAAGCATCTCCAACTTAACTTATGAGCCCAAAAATAGAGCATAAATCCACATGCTATGACAACAGGCATATCATAACATGTCAGAAGCCTTTGAACTTTTTGTTTAAGAAGGTTATCATTTAGCTCATGATTTTTTAATTAGGTTCCTAGTAAAATGCTGCTCATGTCAGGAGACAGATACTGAGCATGAGGGAGGAAAATTTGTAAGGTCAGTGAGTGGAAAAATATGTAACTATCAGTAGTTACATGTAGGGTATAATAGATTTAGCAGACTATGTTGAGTGGCACCAGCTGGCAATTTGCCAGAAATGCTCAGAACATTCAGACTGGTGCACTTCCACCCTATAGTTCTAGTCCCTAGGTGGCCAAAACCTGTGAGACTGAAAATGCTCTGCTGGGAGATTGGTCCTTAAACCTTCCCTGTTGGGGAAATGGCACATTTTCCTCCAAGATATATTGCAATTCTGTGTATCCTGCAAGAGCTGTATAATTCCAGGGGCATCACTAAGGCAGTCAGAGCTTTCTGTGCACAGAAATCTTTCCATTTGTTTCTGGACATAACAGACCATGCTGCCAGAATTTTTGCAGATGTCCCAGGCAAAGCCTCTCTCCTAAGAGTGAGAATCCATCCCTCAGTCTTGATAATCCGTTGCTCTTTATTCAGTTGCTCTGTGGAAATTTTTTCTGCATGTAAAAACCCTATAATCAAAAGAACACTATATTGAGTATTTTGGCTTGACCAGATCATGGAATCAAAAACTGGTTTGGTCATGCCATCTCATCTAAAAAAGTTGTCACAGTAAATCTGAAAGTCAAGTAGTAGAACAAAGCTGACAGGGTTCTTGGCAACAAATTGATTTTGTGACCCTTGGGGAGAAGCAGATTGAGACATGTCAGCAGGATACAGGGGACCTCATGAGAAAAGCCATTGGAGTCTGTAGGAGGTGTCTGCCACTCTGATTTATCTCACAGCTCATCATCCTGTGTGACCGCCATGGATAATGATAATGAAAGCAAACTCATTTATGGAATGATCTTGATCACAGCTTGGACAGAATGTAAAATTTCATGTGAGTGACAATATTTTAAAGTACAAGGAAAAGTCACTTATTTACTTCACTGAAGGGTTGGAATATCCCACCAAGCAAATGAGGGAAAGAAAAGAAAAATGCATATATTAAAGTTGATGGGTACAACTTAGCCCTGTAAGTCCTTTAGCTCTGTTGTTTCTTGAATAAAAGAAAACATCTTTAATTTGATATATAATTAAAAGGATGCAATTCTTCAAGAAATAAATTCCTTTCCAAGCTTCATCAGAGATACTGCCTCAAAGTTAGTCTGGGACAAAACAGGCAGCTTATTTGGAGACACTAAGGAAATAAAATGGCTGTCTCTTACCCATGACATTTAGAGGTATTTCAAAGCAGGATCACCAGTATTGTTTGATTGCCTCCATGCAGCTTCATCACAAGTTTAATCCTGAGATGCTCGGCTCTCAGCAAACCTTATAATGCTTTCTCTCTGCCTTGCCAGGCACAGAATGTCATGTTTATATCCCTTGCTAGACAGATAATTTTTTCCTCCTATTTTTTCCCAGCTCACTACCAAAATGTAATGAAAATATCTAGATTCATTTACACCTACTTTTGTCACCCACTGCTTTTGCCCCCACTCTGCCCACACTGTAACACATTGCTCAGAAGTAATTGCAGCCACAGGCTCTGTGAGCAAAACAATGAAGGTGAGCCAGGGGATTAACAAGGCCATTGCGTGAATGTTCTGCAAACCTAAAGCATGTATCTCTGTTAAACACTACCTCAACTTTCTCTCTAGAATAGCTAATAACATTTTATGACCTCTCAGTTTGGTGCAGAGGTTTGAACAAGATCCTCAGAGGTTTCTCCCAGATCTATCATATTTAAATTTCTTCTGGAAAAATCACATTATATTTTCTCCTGATAGTTAACATAAAAATAAAATACTAGAAAACAAACTTCATTTCTAAGAACACTACATTGGAAACAAAGATATTGAAACAAGAGTTTAGCACAGCAGCTAGGATTTTTGTATGTGCCTAAGTGCTAAAACCCTTTAAGGGATGAAGGAGCTTGAACATAGACATAGGTAGAACTAGGTCTCCCCAACCAAACTGATATCCAAAATATCCCAAGCACAGCTCCACCTCAAATGAAGACTCCTTGTGCAATATGACCCATTCTCTAAGCATTGCTGTTCTGTCTCTGTACCGAATTCACTCAGCCTGAGCAGTGAGGTATGTAAATACTCTGTGAACCTTATCAGAAACCCAAGACTGCTTGAGAATAGGTCTGATCTGACAGGGGCTCTCAGTGCAAGCTTAACACAAACTAATAGGATCAGTCCCCTCAGATAACATTACTACAGTGATTATATGTTTTTATTAACTGCTGGACAATAATTAAGCGATAACAACATTGTCAACAGGGGTAATGAAAAGCTTTCTCAGAAAGTGAGACACTGGTTCACTGACCTTCATATTCTTTGGTGTTTTGTCTCATATTTACTGTTTTGTAGTAGGTTCACCTAGGGAGAGCAACATATTTCCCACTGCCAGCAAAAGCTGTGCCTCCTTGCAGGAAATGAGAGAGACTGCTGGACAAGAGACAGTGAGCAAACAGAGGTGGAAACAGCAGGTAACCCCCTAACTTCTCCAACTCAGTGCACAGCAGGAAGGCACAGAGCTTGCTTTGGGTCTGTCCTCTCAGGACGGCTTCTTTGTATTTAATGAAATGTTTTCTTTTATGTGCTTATTATTGCAATTCTAATAACTTTATCTGGTCTGCCATCTTCTTTTGAAGTTAAGTTTTCCAAAGGCTGTTAAACTAATTTATATTTGATTCACTAATGTTAGGTATGTGCAAGGGCATTTCTTGCATAGAAAATAAAAATCAGGAGCCCTATGGCAGAGGGAAACATTCTTCACAAACTTATAGCTGTCTTCTACAAACTGTTTATCAGATAGGATGTCAGTTCCAAACTAAATTTAGAATGTTTCTGTAGAAAATTCAGGTTTCTGATTAGGACTAAACTTTTGATCTATTAGTTTTACTATTTAGTAGTATTTCTGCCAGTATCTGTCAGAAATAATAATAATGAAAACAAGCAAAATAATAATGGAAATAAAGAAGATATTCAGAAAAAATCTCTAAGCATGGGAAGGATCACATAAAAACAAGCTTTCAGGAAATGTACACCACCACCACCCACCACTCCCCAGATAAAGATATGTAGATTATTATGCCAGTAGAAGGTCTGACAGCATCATCAAATTCAAGTAGCTATTCGGATATGATTGATGAGTTTTCTGAGAAACTCATTTATGAACATTCAGGCCACACACACTACCCACATCACTTCCATATTTCAGTTAGTAATCTCCAGGCTGAAAGAAAAGGAATAAGTCAAAGAAATAAGGGAGTAACAGTTCTTTACTCAGAACTGAAAATACAACTTGAATTGAACAGAACAAGAACAACAACCAAACCAAATCAACCAACCAAAAACAAACATACAGCTTCAGATTAGAGCATGGAAACTATGTAATTGGGCTGTGCAGGAATAAATTATCATGAGTTAAGAAGTGACCTGCATTTTAAAACTTTGGAATCTTGGGAATGATAAAAAAAAAAAAAAACTCATACTCAAAAATAGCTCATACTATTAAAACATTTGTTTTTAAACACACAGTAAAAAGAGCAGATACCATGCTATATTTCCACCTTTTGATAAAAGAATGTCAGCTTTTCAGAGTATAAGTACCTCTTGATTCTTTACTAACACTACTCTACTAGAATACAAGGTTATCCTATTGGTTTGTATTGGGTTTACATGGCAAGGGTTTGGCAGCAGGGGGGCTGCAGGGGTTACTTCTGTGAGAAGACACCAGGACACATTTCCAGCCAGCTTCCATGGGCTCGCAACAGGATGTATCTGAGCCAATGAGAAATGCTTCTTGCACCTCTGTGGAAATATATTAAGAAAGGGTAAATATGCTGTGTAGCAGTTGTGAGAGAATAGAGTGACACTCTTCTGCAGACACTAAGGTCAAAGAAGGAGGGGAAGGAGATGCTCTAGGTGCTGGAACAGAGATTTCCCTGTAGCCTGTGGAGAGGCCCATGGTGAAGCAGGCTGTCCTCCCAAAGCCCATGGTATACATCAGAGCAGATATCCACACTGCAGCCTGTGGTGCATCTGACTCCAGAACAAGTGGGTGTGCCCTAAGCAGAGTTCATGAAGGAGTAATCCCTTCCTGAATAACTACAGGCACCCTGTGGAAAGGACCCATGTTGGAGTTCTTGAAGATCTATGACCTGTGAGAAACCCATGTTTACAAAGGACTGCATCCCATGTGAGGGCCTCCATGATGGAGCAGGGGAAGAGACTGAGGAGAAAGGAGCAGTAGAAATGAAGTGTTATGAGCTAACTGCAACCACTGAGTTGCATTGCGGGGAAGAGGCAGGGATGTCAGGAATGAAGGACTGAAGTTGAGCCTGGGAAAAGGGGGGTTGAGGGGAATATGTTTTTTGTTTTCTCTTCTTTTCTCACCATCCTACTCCATTTTCAATTGGCAATAAATTAATTTCCCCAAGATGAGTCTGTTTTTCCTGTGATGGTAAGTGATCTCCCTGTCCCTACAGGAGTCATCCTGAAGCTGTTCAAGCTGCTAATGCAATGAAGGCCTACACCAAGAGCAAGTGTTATGTATTCTGTTACCCATACTCCTGTGTATGCATACCGCTGAGGGGTCCTCTGACACTCATAGCTTAGGTCTGAGGAATGAATTCTGTCTTCATATATGTTTTGTAAACCATCCTCATGTAAAAACATGTTGTTGGACCAAACATTCTCTAAACAGGCTTGTGCTTGGGTCCATGCAAAAGGGCAAAGTAAACTCATCTTACCTCAATTTACCTCAAACCTGAAGCATTCCTCCAAGGTTTTTTTTTGTTTGTTTGTTTCCCCCCCCCCCTTTTTTTTTTTTTTTTTTTTTTTTCCAGAGCATAGTCTAGAATGCAATCTATTCAGATAAGATGAGAGTAGACTGAGGTGCAGGTTTGGACTTGTTCTCAAATGGAAACACTTTAGGTTACCCATTTATGTACTTTTGGGGATGAAAGAATACACTAATGTCTCAGGACACTTATTTTTAAGACTTAGAAGTCAACTTCATCTTCAAGAATCTTACTTCCTCCACACAATCTTCTTAAGTTCAAGAATTTGTGTAGTATAGATAAGGATAACAAAAGGAGATTTTCCTAAATCAAATGTGGTAATAAAACATTTATATTATGAAAACATAAAGTTTACATATTATATCCAAAAAAGCTGCAGAACTTCTCAATCTTTAAACCGCTCAGAGGTGTTTTGTGGAAAATGCAATATGAGCATTCCACTTTATGGCCCTCAGTTCTTGACATTTTCTCTCCTGATCTTCTCTAAGGAACTCCATTTCTGCCAGATCCTATTGCCATCCTTGCCTCTCCATTCTCACTCTTCGCACCTGGTCAGGCTCTCCTGCTGAAACATTTTGTATACGTCAGCTTCTTGTGGACAAGACAAAGGGCAATGGCCAAAAGTAGATCATAGGAAGTTCTGCACCAACATGCAAAAAGAACTTCACAGTGAGGGTGACAGAGCACTGGAACAGGTTGCCCAGGGAGGTCGTGGAGCCTCCTTCTCTGGAGATATTCAAGGCCCATCTGGACACCTACCTGGGCAACCTCCTCTAGGGTACTTGCTTTGGCAGAGGGGCTTGACCTGGTGAGCTCTTGAGGTCCCTTCCAACCCCTACAATTCTGTGATTCTCCTCAGCCTTGCTATTGGGTCAACAGCACTCACAGCCCAGTTATCCAGTCAGTCGGCAAGGAGAACTAGCAAAAGGGGTCTCGCTAGGCCAAAGAGACTACAAAATGGCACATGCTTCGTGAGAAGAGTAGCTTTGGGATACACGGCCGTCTAGCATATCCAAAGCAGATTTAAAAAAAAAAATAAAATCACACTTCCTATATCCACCCCTTTACAGGGGTTATCCTTAACAAAGCATACTTGCCTAAAGGTTTTGGTCAACACAATCCGATTTAACTTTCAAGCAGCAAACAATGTAACTGGATTCCCATTCAGGTAATGTCTCAATGTCTCAGGATATACGTATCTACTACTGTTTAAAGATTAAAACTCTTAAACAAAATCCATATTACCTCTCTTCCCCCCCCCCCCCCCAAAAAAAAAAAAAAAGTCCTCTGAAGGGTACATGACGATTAAAAATTTCTTATTTTACATGCATTTATTATGCATTTATTTTATACTCTAAAGATTCTTATTCTTCATACATAAAAGCAGAGAGCTTCTTTATTTTGTTTCAAAAAACAACAACAAAACTTTGTTTCTTTGTGATTCCTGTAGCCAAAAAGCTAAAACAACTGAAATACAATTTACTTTAAGTCTTAAGACGTACAAGGAATTTCTTCACAAAAAGCTTAGTAATACCTGTGTTTGGTGGCTTCCTTTTTCTTTGATTTTATTTTCATCATTGTTGCCTAGTGCAATAAAATATTTTTAGTGCTTCCATGAAAAGTTTTAAACAAATATTTTAATATTCTTCTATAGAGTTTTGGTTCTTCGTATTCGTAATCATTTATATTAAGTGCATGATCAACTAATATTTTGACTACTTCACAATGAACCATATGATGACATCTGATTCTTAATTTAAATAGACATCTGTGTATCTTCTCTCTGAACTGTGAAAGACAATTCACCATAATATTTTTAATATTTTATATCCAGAAATAGAAGTATGCCATTATTATCTTTCTAGATCAGTTCTGCTTTCCTGGATGGAATTGTTAATGTGTAGAGGTTCTTCAAACTGCTTCATTTTATCTCATTCTATCACTAGGAAAATGTTATTTACATGTTAATACTGATTTTTCTACAGCAATCTGTTCTTTTTTAATTTATTTTTTTTAATTTCATATTAATGAGTATTTAAAGACGATCATTGATTAAAAAAAAATATTTTCTCATACATCCCAGAATTCTGAGGAGAGTATATTATTGCTTAAGAATAAAATGCTGTTAATAAAAAATAAAAAATAAAATTAAAATTAAAATTAAAAAAAAAAAAACAAAAAACATGACTACTTCTGTTATATTTCTTGAATGGAATTTGGACACTGAGAGGAAAGCAGAAGCATGTAGTTTCTGTATGCAAATTGTATTTGCTATATGTTGTAACCAAAAGTTTTGAGTTTTGTGCTTGAGTTATGTGGCTGGAAAATTTCACTAACCTTAACGAGAACTTGAGTAAGGATTGCAAATCATGCATGTTATAAAGCACAGACATTTCCTAATGGTGCAAGACAACAGATAATTGTAATTTTCAGTTATTACCATCCTATAAAAAAATATTTTCTGGGAGGACTCCTTAGCTAACATTGGGTATAAACTCATTTCTTCGGATGAAGTCTACAGTAAATGAATGGAAGCAGTTATAAACCACATGTAGTCTATAGCACAGATCCTGCTGATTGATTCTAGTGTGAGGATGTCTCAGAAAGTGTGACCTTTCCTGTGCTTGTCAAAATAACAGCAAGGACCTCGGATTTTGTTTGCATATTTTAAGGCAATCCCCAAGCCTTTGAACTGTTTTTTGTTTGTTTGTTTTTAAATAAGTTACTCAGAACCTCTTTAAGAGATTTACCCATAGATCAGGAAAAAAAAAAAAAAGATTCCAGTAACCATCTGATTCAAGGGCAGTGTCCCCAGAGACCTCAAGAGAATAACAGTCACTTGAATATAAAATCAGCTTCTCTGTAGCTCAGTAAGTATTTACTTACAGAAAATGAAATGGCTTCAATAAGAGAAAGAAATCCTCTTTGATATCTCACAATGTGGAAAGTTATACTTCGACATCCTGGAATGAGTTAGGCACAGTGGGGCTCTTGAATTCTAGCTGTATATATCCTCAGCATACGTCAAAAACACTTGGTAGTTGAGTAGCTGCATGGATGGTTTCATAATCTTGACTTTTCATCTTGGTCTGAGTATAGGACAACCCTCCCTTGCTATTCAAATAGATGTAGCAATCTCCTACCTGCTGTCATAAGTGTCAATAAGCCATATCCAGTCCATCATGTGCAGCTGAATAGCTTCTTGTTATTACTACATTTGTGGCTAAAAATCTCAGATATGTAAACATCACATTTTAGGTAAACATACTTCCTATGTAAGCTTAAAGAAATTCAGACATACTGCTTAAGACCTCCATACTCAGCAGAAAAGGATCTGAAGATTTCAGGGAACAGCTAGTAAAGGAAAGTCCACCAAAAACTTCTGTGAGCAAAATTAGGCAAGAACACATATAAAAACAGAATAAGACAGCAATGAAGCAATACCCTTAGAAAACCAAGCCATAGAAAACAATTACCCTGAAAACTCCAGGAAGAGTTACAGGAAGAGATGAAGCATGGTTTGTTATTACTAAAGGGTAAAATATCTGCCATAACACTAAAAGTGTTAAAATAAAACCACCCCTGGAATCAAACAAGCCCAAAGAATATACCATACAGAGATCATTTCTCATTACAGCTTGTTAAAAATGGAAAAGAACTAGAAGGAGGGGGGATACAACTAAAAGCCTTGTATAGAAGTACAACTAAAAGGCAGGCTGATTATCATTAAGACCTCAGCCACCTGTTACTAATTATTTTAGCTTCAGGTTCTTAGGCAAACACAGATGCAGTTAAACTAATAGCTAGAGAAAAAGAAATGCTCAAGCGAAGTGTAGAAAAAAAAATCCTTATCCATTACATTTCCTTTATAACACCCATTCTGAGAGATAATTGTTTTGAATGGAACAATTAATGAAATCTTTTCATACCAAGGGAAATTACTCCATAATGAAGTATAATGTTTTAGAATTAAGGTGGAATTCATTAAAAAATAAATAAAAACTTTATCCCAGGTGAAAGGCAGCACACTGGATGGTTAAGGGTGATGCATTTTGAAGGAAATTCTCACAAGTTTTCAGCACATAGACAAAGCAAATGGACCAGCTAAGTGAGGAAAGCTGCACAACAAATGAAAACTGAGGGAAAAAAAAAAAAAAAGGCATAAAAGGCATAAACATCAAATATTAAAGCAATTGCTTAATAAATTCCAATATACTTTGAAACTCTAATTACATGATATGTTAAGCTTACCTACCAGCTTACTGACTGAAAAGAGAGCTTTGGTCTTGTCCATCACTTATTCAAGTTATGTCACATTTCAGTAACATTTATGTTACTGTACCAAAATTTTAGTCAAGCTAAGCATGGACTCACTGACATGATTTCTCACTAGGGAAACCAGGAATATTAATAATGTGTTGAATGGTAATCATGTGCCATCCTCTTTTCCTGTACAACATGAAGTACCACCTCCCTCCAAAACAGAGCGGGAAGTTTTGCTACATATTCTTTGCTGCACCAGAGCAACTTGCCTTAGTTGCTTAGCACTGTGGAAATCACAATACATGTATCAGGCCTTTGTGAAGGGTAAAGTTTGAATGAAAGAAATAGTACAAAAATGATGAGTGAAAATGCAAGGTTAACTAAACTAAACCAAACCAACCCCCCCCCCCCCTCAAAAAAAAAAAAAAAATATTTCAGTGCAAATCAGAATAGTAAAATCTCAAGATACACAGTTAATGAAATAGATTTGAAATGCTAAAGGTCTGAAAATATTGTGCATAAAATCCACTTTTGTGCAAAGCAGTAGTGAAAGGCCTGTGCAGTGACTAACTTGGCAAGCAGAGCACAAATAGGGTTTATCTGGTGCTGCAGCAGGGTGAATTTCTTTCAGAATGATTTGGGCCTTGGGAATACGGCCAAGACCAGCAGTGCATATCTTGATAGAGTACTTATATTATTTCACTGCTAGTGTTCAGCCTCAGCTACCTAGGACATGAAGAATGTTCAGTCTATTCATTATAGCTTTGAAAAATATGTAATTTTAGCAGCACGGAAAAGTCCCCCAGGTAATTTCAACAAGAGCAGATCAAAAAGCAGTCATGGACAGTGAACATCAAAGTTTGATTTATATACTTATATAAAAATGATCGTCTATTTTACTTATCTTAAAGGAATAACCAATAATTAACATAAAATAATATTTAAATCTAGATAAAGGTAATTTTTTGCACTTGTATGAGTCCTAAACACCCTCACAAATCAGTTGGGAAATGTACAGAAACCTTAAATGTAGAGAGGACACTTTGAAATGCAGCTGCTGTTAGGACACACTCTGATCATAGCACTGATGTTCTAGTAGCTCTGGGCAAGAACTGGGGGGAAAGAGAAGTGAAATCAGCTGAACAGAAATCTCAGGGGAAATTATCATAGTTAAACAATAGCCAAGATCTCTAATTAAAAAGTATCCACAGACACTAGAGCTCATACTTACATTTCATTAAAGAGGGACCTGGGATATACATTAAGCACAAGTCTTCAGTTTCTTAGTTGTGCATTTTGTATGGGTATAAGAATCTGTAAAGGTGAAATTACATGTAGGTAAACAAGTTGTGGAGGATGTACACAATCCTTTAAATATTTCTCAGGAGTTTAATGGTAAAACTGAATAGAGCTTTAGTGGGGAGCCCTACAACTAACTAGTGTGATAACCCTAATTTTATGTCATGAAGAGTTAATTTATCATTAGAGTATTAACATTTTTTATTATCAGAGGAAACTGAAGGCAAGTTCAAATGTTATCAAAGGCTTGTGAGTAGAAGAAACCTAAGCAGAAATGTGACAAATATTTCTTGAAAGGAGAATTATCTGTCAGAACTGTCTTATTTCGTTAGGGCCATATAGTAAAATAAAAGCTCATCCACATTTTGCTTAGACAGATTGTTATTATGAATTCTCTCAATTCTTGCTCTTGGAACATTCAACCAGAGGAGGAGAAAGTCTAGTGGTAGGAAAAATCACCCCTATAAACAGTGAAAATTATAAAACAAAAACATGTAGTCAGTGCATTAAACCCAAAATGGCATTACATTTTTATCAGCTTCATTTCAACTGACATCAAGATACAGAATCTTCCATAGGTCAAATAAATACTTTTTTAATACTGCATTACAAGAGCAGAAGGGAATTATAATTTTTCTCCACAGATTGAATGACTTTCTATTGAATTTTCCACAATGGTGAAAAATTAGGAAAGAAGGTGATTCATATAGTAGCTCAGCTCAGCTAAAGTTTGTGTCACTTATAGATAGAACAGAAAATATTGGAATCTCTTTGAAAGAAGAAATATTGAAAGTTGACATTGCACATCCATGAAACAAGTATACTCAGATTGAAAAATGTTTATAGTAACATTATGTGTTTAAGTTGCTAAAATGGCTAATGATTTTTTTTCTGCTGATTTTCTAAATTTGTCTTTTTCTAAGTATCAGAAGTTTATTTGCTTCATGTTTTCAGAGCATAATGATCTCAATAGAAATCCAAAGTAATTAAAGGAATAAGTTCAGTGTCAACCTACAGCAGGCAGAAGGCATGTTTTGTTTCAATTTGTGTTGGACCCTGAATTGCAATTATCATTTACATTGCATTTGCACCTAGAGACCATTTCAGTTTGCATCGATACTAAATCCTCTACAAAATAATATTGAATAAATAATCTTTAAATCTAAAAAGACTGTGAGATAGGAAAACAGAAGTTGTATAGCCTTTATTGAGAACACAGGTGACTAAACTTAAGCAACTTCACATTGAAAAGCTGTGTCAGAACTAGACTTACATCTTCCTTTGTTTGTTTTTTTTTTTTTTTTCATCCTATGTGAATGTACTACATCATTAATGTTACACAGATCATTACATGATTAATGTTTTAATTCAGTTTGCATGTAAAATCTCAGGCTCTGCAGATTACTTACTATTTCAGGTTGTATTTTCACCTGAGTGTAGGAAAAAAAAAAAAAAATCAATATGAAACAAGCAAATACCCATGAACACTGCATACTTATTGTAACAAAACCTTATTGAGCTTATTGAACAGAAGTTATGTAATTTTGTCCCCTTTATTTATCTTTTATTATTATTTTGCTCTGCTTTTAATATTATTTTGTTTTGCTTTTTTTACTTTGTTTTGTTTTCCCCTGGAAAACAGATAAATATATTTGCTGGGGCACAGTTTTAAAACTTACACAAATACCTTTCAATATATATAGATAGATACTAGAGAAGCAGAGTGTGAAAGCTAAATATTAACAACATCAAACAAAGAGAAATTAAGCAACTGCAACAGGTACAGATCTAAGGCAGTGAACTACATCAGGCTGCAGAACCTGAGATCAAATACTCCCGATTTTCCTTTTACCCTTTGGGGTCGTTTCTCTGATAAATAATTCACAGACTGCAGTGCAAAGTAGTTTGCATACTGACAAGATTAAAAAGAATGCTTTGTCTGGGTTAAATTTACAATCTGAAACCTTCCTTTAAAATGTCAAGCAGGTAATTAATTTAAGATGGTTTGCCAAGCAGAATCTCTGACCCTGTCAGAATAATTTCATTTCTTGAGGGTGAAGGGGGTTTTACATTTATCTTTGTGGAGTATCTCATTTGTTTTCTTCTTCCCTTCTCCTTTCTTCTCGCCATTTACTACCTGTTTCAAAACATCACGTTGAAGTAAAAATTAGCACCACAATCTTTTCCTCATTAATTTGTGACGATAAAGCAAACATTGGCTGCAAATTGCCAATGAATAGGGAATAGAGTACATGTCAGACCTCTTGACTCAAACAGAAGATGAGCATTTTCCACAGAGAAAGCTCTCCCCCGCCTGAGCATTCAGACAAGCATTTTGAGTAACAGTGGGAAATGCATAAATTCAACAGCATGAAGATTCGCTTTTGGCATAGCAAAACATCCTGTCCCACATATGCACAGTAGTGTGCTTTCTTATGAATGAATGCCTAAATGCATGACAATCAGCAGGGTTTTTACATCTGCTCTTCAAGCCAGGTTTACTGGTGTAAAATTTTATTAGAAATTGTGTCACCTCAGCTAATCCCTGCAGGCATTATGGGAGAGATTAAACAATGCAGTAACAGTACTTGGAGGCTTAATTCTAGGTTTGCATGGTTAGATGGAAAGATGGATAAAAGGGGGAATGGAAAATTGAAAGATTAAAAAAAAAAAAAAAAAAAAAGGAATATAAAGAACTCTCCTGTATACACAGTAAACTTTCTCTTGGAAACAGCTTGTGATATTATGTTCTATGTGTTTAAAACAAATGCTGTTCCAAGTAACTCTAATTAAGAGATAGTCAGGTCATGGTGATTTTCTTCAAGAGGAAGAGGTCACACCAAGATTGTCTTCCTCCCAAATCCAAGAAAAAGTAAATCAAATATTTATAAATTGCAAATGTAAATCCCAAGTTGTATGGATAAATTTTTATGCAAATTGACATTACATATATGCTAAAGTACTAGAAATAATTTGGACTGCTTAGTTGTCCTCCATGTTGACTGAGCTTTTGAACCTTACTCTGATTTACTGTTCAGGTGGCTACTTAATAAATATTTATTTTTCTGATCAAGATATTTCCTGCATCTAACTAATTCAAGAATCAGCATATTGATTCATACCTTTCTTTGAGGAAACAGCTCAGAAAAGTGAAAGTAAAAGAGGAATCTTCTGTGTTCTGTAAAGAAACTTGAAGTGGACAGCAAGAGTATGAAACTGTCCACATTGTGAGGTCATAATTTTGAGTGGCACCTGAGAAGGTTCCAAAGAGACTCCTCAAATTCTGCTGTTTGCAATTCTTGGTGTTTCAACTGAATCATCTAACACCTCCTAACAAGCTTGTTTTGGCTCAGTGGGTATACTCAGCCTTTTAATCAATAAAGACCATGTCAAGTGAATGAAGGCAAAATCCTGTTTGATTTTTCAAACATCACAAATCCTCAGTTCCCAAAATTGCAACATAAGATTTATTATTATTATTATTTATTTATTTATTTATTTATTTATTTATTTATTTTGAAAATCCATGTTGAGAGTGTTTTAAGATGTTACACCTTTCACTGATCAACATCTCTGTTGATCTGAGTCTCCTGGAAAGCTCTGCTTAGCTTTTAGGAACTCAACCAAATTTTCATTAGGCCAGTTTTCATTCCTGTAGTTGAAAATGCAGCCATTTCCTTCCTGACCAGACACTATCCATATGGGAAAAGAAAGGATGGAGATGGATGCAAGGCCAGAACATGATATGCTGATAAGAGATTTTGTTTGTTTTCAGATAAGTGAAGACAAATGTATCTGGAGCACGTTTTTGCAGCCTGACTGCAAAAAGTTTGAGTTTCCCTCATTACTATAAGCTGTACCTTCAAAATGTGTTCTAAAGACAGGAAAAGGATAGATATCATAGAGCTAACTCCCCAGCCAGGAGAATACTTACTGCTCTATTGAAACTAGTAGAGCTCTGCTTAGCATTTTGATCTTTCTTGTTCCCTACTCAATGCAACATGATCTCTTCATGTCCAGTGCTGTTATGCAAACATTCAGGCTGGCAAGAACAGGTCTCTGAACCATCTCTTCTTCATTATACCAGGTTTATGGATGAAATAAAGCCATGCTTATTTCACAAAATTTTCAGAGTAAATATGAAGCCTCTCCATAGAATAAGATGTGATTTCTCTTGATACTCTGTACTAAGAAAAGTACTTGGGTAGCCCCAAAACATACACATATCTGAATTACCTGTGATAACTTCAAGACCATTCAGGCCTTGATTCAGTGAAAACAAACAAACAAACAAACAAACAGACAAAAAACTTATCTAATTTCAAACCATGAAAGAGTTCCAGTTTAAGCAGAAACCCTTGTGTATTCAAAGCACTTTTTTATTGTTTTTTTTTTGTTTGTTTGTTTGTTTGTGTTTTTTTGTGGTTTTGTTTTTTTTTTTTTTAGATAAAGATCTTCAAAGATCTTTATCTCTTCAAAGAGCCTCATACACCACCACAGAAAGTTATCATTTTCCATTCCATTAATGAGAATTTCAAAACTGGATAAAGAGATGTTCATGTTATTCAGTGGCAGTTATGAAGGTGCTTTCCTGTTTTACAGAATATGATATTGCATCCTTATTCCACTATAATAGCTATACTCCAGGCTACACACACATTGCTTTGAAGATTACCAAAGCTGTTTATATCTCTATTTGAGTGACACAAAGTCATCTTTCTTTAAGAAGTTACAATTGGAAATTACAATTTGTAAACTTAGATCTATGATAGGAACAGCTTGAACAAGTATGGTTTACACTGGGTAGTTACAGAAATCATAAACAAGTGATCAAGAAAAAAATCTTTTTGTTGTGTGCCTGGCCATAATGGCAGTTTAATATCATTCATGAACAACTGATGATAATTCATCAAGAAAACAAATGTAGTTAATTAAACAATTACATATAATAGTTTATTAGTATGTTTTGTGACTAGCATGATCATACGTAGCTTACCTTGTAATTATTGTTTACAGAACATTTAGCATTCTCATGTAAAAGCAGATGAATTACTTGCTATCTGAAAACATTTAGGACAAAATAAAACAGTTTTCCCCATGAGTAAAAAGGTAGATTCCCTATGAATTTTAATATGTTTTCAGTTATTCTGGCAGCAAATTATGAACAGAACTTCTATGATGTTAATAAAAGAAAGCTCCTGGGAGATAGGAAATTGAAAAATTATATTCAAGCTATGAAAGACAGTAAATGTATTAATGTTATTGCAAATATATTCTCAAATCATTCCACCTCTTTTCTTTAGTGTGACACTCTTAGTTCTTTCAAACTTTTAGACTATTCTTGGAAACTACTTTCCAGCAATTTTGTAATTGCTGGAAAGTAGTAATTGAAAATCCATAGTTTTCTTATACAATTTTATTTGCAGTGCATGCTTTCAGTAATGATATCCAGTAATGTCTCTTTTCCATAATAACAATTACTTACATTTCTATGTATCTACAACAGTGACTTCACTACAAACATGAGATGGAGTTGAACATACCTTTTTCAGTTATCATCTAAACAAATGTTGTGCTTAAAAACTGTGTTGTTGAGAGGAAAGTTAGCTACATCAACAAGGTGCTGAATTCTTCTTTCATCCTATTGGTATATTCAGAGGTGCAGGTAAGAGAAGGGAAAAGAAGGGAAAAAACAAACCCATGTTTTAGCTTTCAAGCTGGCACCACAGACCTTCTTTCCCTTCCTCAATTATCTGAAAACTGATGATGAAGTTTTGTAAAGTTAGTCACCTGCTGAAGGTTTGGAACTTCAAATTAAATAGCAAAATTACCAAATGTTTTGATATTAATTCAGGTGAAGAGGAGTCTACCAAGACAGGTAACAGAATATCTAGAGTATTGTAGGTTAACAGATTAGACAAATCACAGTATAATATTCTATAGGAGCTACTACACACTAATATCTAAAGACTTGTTGGATGGCTAAATTTTTCCTTTTCATCCTCTTCTTTTTTTTTGGAACTTATAGCAACTTGCTTTGCTTATGGATTTTCTAATAGTGAAAATGTAAACAAATATTATTTCACACACCAAGTTTATTAAACCTAGGAAAATAAATAAATAAATAAAATCTAAATTCTACAGAATCTATGTACTTCCTCAGAGTTTATATCTGATGTGTTTTTACAAAATTATAAGTTTTACCTTCCTTCACAGGCAAAAAGATGCTGTCAGTAATATTAGTTTTCACCACAAAACAAATTCAAAAGGACATTTAGAGAATACCAGAAAAGCTTTTAGCAAATATCTTAAACAAGAATGCAATTAGAGAATTAAGGACAGCCACTTTATTTTAACATGTCAGATGTTATTTTGGAATCTTAAATGAGATTTTTCTGGGAAAAAAATGTTACTAATAAATATAAAATTAGACAATTTAGGCAAGCCAATTTTGATATTTGATTTTCAAAATATATTAGCACTTTCATGCTGAAACACTGTAATTCATTCATGTATAAAAAAGGACACAAATATTCCCAGGTACCATGCCAAATCTGGGAAGAGATATTCTGTTCCAAAAGAAAGTTAAAGGTAGTTTAAGAACAGGTTGCATCATGATTGATATATTTACACATTTTTCTCTCTATGTTCCTCTTTACTATTTGTGTTGCACTTTCAATAGACTTTCACTTATTAATTACTTCTGTAATATTTGAGATATCTAAATAATGTCTAATATCCAACTTCTTCATTAAATTAGAGGTTTTTTTGAACAAAATATTACTCACAGCTAGAGATGTACCTTGGCCAAAGAAAGCAAAGGAAAGAACTAATATATCAGAAGATAAATGTAGAGGTTTTCAACAGTAAGAGTTAAAAATGAAACTCTTTTTCCAATTTCCTTAAATTCTTCCAGATACATGTAGTTTTTATCTTAGGAAATGATGAGTGAATGGAAAACCAGAAAGTTTTACAGACACACGAAGAAAAATCAAATTTAATTTTGCTAAAAGCATCATGAATCTTTAACATTATGATCCCCATTCTGTTTTCGGGAGCCAGGCAGATGTAAAGTAGAGGGGTTACATCATAAAGAGAGACTTGTTTAAAGTTTTTACTTGTCACTTTGCATGGAGGAATCTGACTTTGGACAAGAGGAGATTCCTGCATAAACAGCCCACTACATACCTTTTATCATTCCTTCTTCAGAAAAAAAAAAAAAAAAAAATTGTATCAAGGTGGACACTTATATAGGGGAATATTTATTTATTCTGTACTCGGGGTGATACTGGTGACTTTGGTCAGGCTGACAAGCAAGTCTCTCTAGCCAGGAGTGCCTTGTACTGGCTGTTTTCTTGTGGCTGCTCTTTTTTTTTTTTTTTATTACCAAAATACAGCTGTCCCATACAGTGTTCTAGTCCCATGCTTATGTGGTAGGACAGTTAACAGCTTGCTTAGATTTCCTGTCACTTTGCTAGTTACTCTGGAGTAATGAAAAGGCCAGACACTTCTTCTGTTAATCTGTTATTCAGCTAAACCTATATAGTTATCACCAGCTTCAGTGTTGCATTCCTCCTAAGCTGAGTAAAGGAAAGTTTACCTCAAACAACTGCAAACCTTGTCTCAAAGGCTGTGGATCCTGTTTCAGGTTTCAGGGAATTCCTCTTTTCCTATACTTACTGTGCTCAATATAACATCTTCCTCAAGTCTTAGAAAGGCTCCCACTGATGTTAGCGGAAGGCATCTCAAACCTAAAGAACAATGTCACAACTGTTAATCAGTTGAAATTTCACATTTATGAAAATAATACACATTTTAACACACATAACACACGCAATAATACACTTTTTTTTTTTTTTTTTTTTTAATTTGGTTAATATTACAGTCCATAAATTTAACCATTCTGTTTCTGGTCCTTTTGTTGAGGCAAGGTAAATGTTTACTAGTTTCCACTGCAGTTTCTTAAGTGGTGCAGCTGCTCTGCTACTATGAACTAGACTGAAATAATTAAATCCTGTCACTGAGACCAATGAATGAGCATAAATTAGCAACAGTGACCTTCTACTGCAGCTAAAGTGGGTTGCAAAGTACGAAGTAAAAATCCACAACAAATATTGAAAAAATACAAGTGATAATTTTTTATTTAGCCTTCTTGCCACTCAACCACATAGTAAACAAACAATGTAATTCTCTTTCTTTGTTGTTAAAATTTGAAGGAAACCTACAATCCTTGAAAAGCCTCTTCTGCATCTTAATAGCAATAATCTCAGATTTAAAGTGAAAGGGATAGAGACGCTAACTCTGAATCAGCTTGTGGATCTGTGAAGAACAAACCTAGCTCATTTAGTGCAGTGCTTTGCAAAACCTTTGTAATTCACAGAACAGACCTTCAGGAGGCATTTCTCTGTTTTGTCACAAAATTCCATCAGCTCCTGCAGTGAAGGAAACCTCTAGTATTGTGAATATGATTAGGTACAGGGGAATCTAAGGAAACCATCAGCAGACACTCATCTTTCTTCACGCCCTTGCAATGCTGCAGCTAGAGAGAAGGTAAATTCTGACAGCTGATTTCACAGAGTTTTACCCAAAGCAGGATATATCTTCCCTAGCAGGGATATCAAATCCTTGACCTTTGCTTCTCTTCTCTCCTTTGTCTTTGATTTAAAAGATTAGAAACCCTATAAAAATGCAATCTCCTCAAATGACTTGACAAATACATTGGAAAAATCATATAGAGGGAATAAAAGCATTCTGCTTACCACATAAATAGGCAGTCTACTGTGAAGCAGATTACTTGGAAATATCCAGCCTCTCACAGTTTGATCTCTTTAAGGGGAGAGAGGCTCTTATATATGACAAAGTTTCAGCTTCCACATTAACACATTTTCCCCTAGTTTTTATTATTACTGTATCATTACTATAGTTATTGTTATTTTCCTTCCTATGCCAGATAAGCTCTTCAAACATTCCATCCATAAGAACTTTAATATTTAGACACCAGATGGTGATAACTGACTGTACCCAAGACTGCTGGCTAAAGATAGCAGCTTTTTAGCTATGTCAATAGTATTTGCATTTGTCTTCAGAATCACAGAATAAAGGTGTGTCTATAAATCACTGGAGTTTGCCTTGGAAAGGGAAGTAGAAAATATTCTGTTTACAACACTTAAACTGCACAATATTCAGGGTGCACTGTGCAGTTGATTCCTAAGAGCTGCGTGTGTCTGCATATTTCTATGGATTTGTGTCACAACTAGACATCTGTAGTTTAAGAAGCTCAAAGTTTAGATTTGGAGTGCCATGGCTTAAACTCCAACCATCTGTCCCTCTATTAAATAGTAAGAATTTTTCACCATATTTGATACTCTGTCAATTGTATTTACATAGGTGGAGATATACCACAACCAGTGATATGAGTGTATGTTACTTGAAAAATGAGAATTGTAGAACTTCACCCTAAATTCACTGTGTTTTTATTAACTACATAACCACAGGAGAACAAAAACCCCTGTATATATATCAATATATAAACTTGTTTCCCCCAAAGTTCTGCAATAATAGTGCAACACTGCGAAAGTAATCTAGCACATCAGGACCTTTTGCGATGTCTAGCAGAACACTATGGGGTGGGAAAGCAGAGGCAAGGCTGATGCCCTAAGCATTTTATAGCCCTTCTGGCACCCTCTCTGTTCTTATATCCCACTGACTGCTTCATGTGCTGGTCTGAAGTAGCAGCTAACGAATGATTTAGCAAAGCTTCTATGAAGAAAGAAGTGCTTTCCTAGAAAGAAAGGAAGATAGACCTAGAATGAAAATCAGTACTGACACTGGTATCTTGGATTTAGCTTTTTAAAAAGAAACTTATAAAAGAGAACTTACAGATATCACTGACATAATTGCACACCTTCTACAATTTCAGTATCAGAAGATATTCTTAATTAAACCTAGAACTGTAAAATAAAATATTATGAAATATAAATTAGTTTTTAACAAAAAGTTTGACATCAAAACCTAATACTTGTATCCTTAAGTAAATAAGTAGGAAGGGTCTTCCTTCATGCTGTCAGATTATTAACATCGTCTTTTCTTGTCATCTTCAAGGTGCAACATAAGAAGTTCTTTAGATTTTTAAATGTTTAATTCTAATTTACTTTTGCTAATTTTCTAATAAGCCTGTCAACTCCCTCTGCCACAGAAAACAAACGTTTACCTGAACTAAGTCTGACAACTGAAAATGTATGAAAAACAACTGGCTTTTCAACTGGAAATGGTCTTGGCCATTTTCAATTGAAAATGGCCAATACCCCTCCATGTGGGTCGATGATGTGGGAAGAGACCTAGCTGCTCTCAGCACCTCTGACATTGAGCAAGACTTCCAAACTCTTTGACTCTGCTTCTAATTTTAAACACTTGTGAGCAAGGATGTTTTCATTAAACGTTCTATGCTTGAATTTGATACTTTAGCACAAACAATGCATAACAAGCTTCATTCCTCAGGGACATACAGAAGTCAGAAAGCCAAGTATTTGTACCATTCTTTAGACACATCTTGGAGAGATGTGCAGCTCCTAAGGACACGCTCTGGTTATAAGTGACATTACCCTTTGGTAAGAGTAATTACTTTAGCTTTTACCCACATATCCAAGCTGGTTTCCAAAAAGATATTTGAATATTGATAAGAGTGTAGCTGTGAAAACACAAGGGTCAGAACAAGCTGTAAATACTTTTGGGATCCTCACATATTTGAGCACATATTTGAACTTTTAGCTTGTACTGAACTCCCAAGATGACGGAGGAGGTATTGGCCTTGGCAACACCAGCAGCAGCTTTTGGAAGGAGAGGCTGCCTGTTTTTCAGGTAAAAGGAAGGTGTGAAGAGTGTGGTGCCACCAGTGCAAAGAGGCTATGTTGCTTTGCAATGTACTCCAGACACCCAATGACTGCCTGAAGCCTGAAAGCTGCGCTGATAGCTGCACTGTACTAATACTAACAAAGCATTATGCTTGCTATTGATGGCAGTTTTGAAGTGAATGTATAAATGCTAAAACAGCTTCAAATGATCACAGAAAATTAAAATGGCCATTATTATTCAGGTAAAATTTCAATGAACATGAATTTCATATAATTATCTTTATAGCAAAAAGAAGCTCTGTTAATCCTCTGAGATTTTTTATGTGACCCTCAGATGTAGTTATCGTGTCTGGTACCTGAATTTTCTCAGAGATCTCCTGCCTCTGTAATTTAAAAGCACTACCTTCAGCTGTTCCGAGTACATAGGCTGTAATGAGACCATGCCAGTGGTTTGAGAGAGACCTATTACTCAGAAGAAAAAAAAAAAAAAAAAAAAACATATTAAACTAACATACTGTTTGTGGTTTTCAAAACCTCAAAGGGAGCTGCTGCTGTTGGGGCAGAAACAATGACATCAAAACCAGCATGTAACTTATAGTTTCATTTGTTACCCAGCCTTTTCTTTTGTTTTTATGGGTCATCATCAGATTGGCTGCATTTTAAATATTACTGCTTTTTATTTTCAAGCAGCAACATAACATTAAATAAATACTGGCAAGATCTACATGGAACAGTTATTTCCCAGCATGATTTTGTGCAGCTCAGCAAGTAATTTCACCTGCTGAGGGAACTCAGGAAAGCAACCAGGCAATCTCATAAGGCTACTAAATCAGTGTAAACAAAGTTGTATTTAGACTGGACCAGGGAATGATCTCAAGTTCATAAGCATAGGAATTTGCAGCTTATACTTCTTAATATCAATTTTAATACTAGCTGAGTTTGGCACAAATCACAAAATTCTTGTCAAGCCATTCTGGCATTTGTTTGTTTGCTTGTTTCACTAAGAGGTTGTAGGAATATTCTTTTCCTGGAAAATGTTGTATGGAGAACATGATAAAAAATCTCCTTTACAGGAAAAAAATCATGATTTTTGATTCTTTCTTGGCAGTGTTATTTTGTTATTTAAACCTGAATCATGGAAGGGCATAAATTTCAAATTTAAAATTTCAAATAGTGGATAATAAAGGAAGAATAAAACATTATTAAAAATAAAATAAAATAAAATATTAAAAAAAAAAAAAAAAAAACAGGCTTCCAAACTCAAGGTTTAGACAGTATGCACCTCATGTGTCTGAGCTGCTTTTTCTGCTCACAGTGTCCATCTGACCCTGGTGCATTTTCAGCTGCTTCTTCTTGCTTGACATATCACTACCCACAGCAACATAAGGAGAAGCAAAGCAGTGGTCACCACAGAGGCTCACTCTTTGGAGACCAGGTTGTTGGCCTGTTATTTTATTTCATCATTGTATACTAAAATAGATCGTTTTTGGACTCAGAAAAAAACACACTTTAAAAAAATATATAAATAAATAATAAAAAAGAGGGATTATATTTAATACGTGATACATATATATTATATATTTTTTTTCCCCATGGGTATATTTTTGGCTTTACACAAGCTGCAATATAAACTTTGAACTCTAAAGAACCTGTCCACAACTTACAATAAAATTGCAATAGTGGCCAGCAATCAATTTTTGACACAATTAGAATATAGTTCCAGGTAAAAGCTGTTACTGAAGATGTGTTTTAAATATTTTCCTGACTGAAGCATGGCAAAAAGTTTAGTACATTTCAAGAACATGGTAAATACTTTTCTAACAAATTACTGTATACATGTTATTTTAATAGTGACCTTCTGGAATCTGTTTGTTTAAAGTACATCAGAGATTTTGGAAAATGAATCCAGAGAGAGTAAAACATAGAAAAGTACAATGGCAAAAGCATGTTAACTAAACAGTTATACAAATGTCTTAGTATCTTACCACATAAAAATGTCCGCCGTATTTGTATAAAAATGTCTGCCCTGTTTGAATGTTGCATGCATATTTGTCCTTTTAGTTTTAGTTTTCTTTTGTAAATGAATGATGTATGCCTTTATAATGATATGGTCTTGCCTCATTTTTCCAGTGTGCCTGAGCTTTTTTGTCTTTGTGATAAAGACTGGTGGCAAACAGCCATTTGCAATTCCCTGGTCAGTGACCCATGACTGATCAGCCTCAGTGCATGTTAAAGCAGGGATGGTTCTGCTCTAATTTATACCACTGGGCTAAGACCCCTATCACATTCCTGTCACTCTTAAACAGCCACTCTGACCCATCACCACATGCTCCTTCTCTCTCTTTGTGCTGGGAGTAAGAAGGGGAGATTGAATAAATTACAGTTTTGGCACATCCACCAGATTTACTCCAAAGCTCCTGCTCAAGCAATATTCTCCAATAGGGATCTTCAGACAATGTGATGTGAATTTACACAGGATGAAGTGGGGTTAATAGAGCACAAACATGTGTATACACTTACTTTGTGCATAATTATACACAGGTACACACATACACAGAAATTCTCCATCAGTGCTGAGGTCTGCACGCCCCAAACTGAGTCTGAAATATTTAACCTGATGTTCCGCACAAATTAAATGACATAAAAATAGGAAAAAATAAGCTCCTTAACATTGTTCTTTACTTGGTACTATATTTTTATGTGCTTAATCATCAGAGCAGCACAGAATAATGTTGATGTTATAATGTTGAAGAGAAAAAAAAAAGTGTCAATATATATCTACCCTAGCAAAGCAATATTTCTCAGACCTCGTAATGTAGGACTGTGAGTCAAAGTGACAATTGACAAATGTTCGATAAAAGGTCAGAAAACAACCATGCAGACAGATTTGTCAAGGGCTTATGTTATCTATTTTTGATAAGTGAAACAATTGGCCTAAGTCATGTCACCTGAGGCTCTCCACGTCTGAGTGAAGAGCAGTCATAGAGTTGAAAAAGATTATAATGATTTTTTTTTTTCACTTTGTGTCCTTCCAGGAGAACTTGCTGCTTAGTTTCAAAGGCAAATGCAGTATCAAAAGGCTGCTAGCTTGAAATAAAGGTAAAATCTCACTTTGGTTTATTTATATTTAAATAGATTATATCAGCAGTGAATATGATTATGTAGCATATGCAGTTAGGTCAGTCAATTAATTTGTGTACCTTACTGAGGGGAAGATAAGACAACTTTCTAAAAACAGTTAAAGTGACAGCATAAAGCCCATTAAAACACAACGTTCACTACTTATATCAAATGATTTGCAGGTGGGTATAGACAAAATGCCCTAAGAATGTCTATTCTCTGTAAAGTACCTTTAAGATACAGATTCCTGTGGGGAATTTCCTTCATTTTCATCCCTTTTAGAATTTAGGGGTGGAACCTGCTTCTTAATTTCATATTTTCCCTTTCCACATTGGCTAAGTACCAGGTCGTCTGTCCTCTTTGTCAAGACATGCTTTTCCTTTATCCTAGAAAAGGGTTTTCCTTATTGCTTTGCATTCAGCCTGGATCCTCAGAGGCATTATATTTCTGTGGGAGTTAGGTGCTGAATATTCCTCTGCATTTGGAGCTGGGTGCACTGTTCACAGGGAATAGGTGTTTGGGGCAGTGATAGCATTTGGGTTCAGTGATGTTAAAGAGAGAGAAATTGCATTAGGTATTGCGGCTGCCACATTGGGAAGGAGGGAGAGAGAGGAAACAACTGTGAGGGGTAACAACATTTGAACCTCCTGGAAAGCCATCACTGAAACAGTTGCCTTTGTCCATATTCTTCCAGATGCCAGTTAGTAAGGGAAATATAAAACCTCAGTTTTTATGCTAAGTACAGAACAGAGAGTGTTAACTACGAGTATTGCTTGCCCACCTTAAACCGATGGTCACACACTTAATCTCTGCTTTTGCCTTCTGTGCCAAATGAACACACCAGCTGAGGCAGGGCAGGGAGCATCTCCTCTGCTTTCACTGGCATCAAAAGACAAAGAGCAAGAGATTTTTGAGCTAGATTGTCTTTGTTTCATCTTTCCTGCTTACCTGAACGTCTTTCTCTCATAGTCACCTTAGAAAGAAAGACAAAATGATGTATATTTCTGTGTTTCATGACGACACAGTAGAGGTGTAAATGGAGATGACCCTTGCCCCTGATATTTTAATGTGAGGCTAATGCTAGAAGTTAAAACAAAGCTAAATTTAGTGGAGGAATGATAATGTTAGCTCGAAGTGGCGTATGTAAGCATAAAACTGAGCATGAATTAATCATTAAAATGTGGGAGAATATACCTCGTATATTCACCATATATATGGGGCATGACATGTCACTCTGCCTTTAATTTCCTGGTTTTATATCCCAACTCTGAGAACATAATGACCTTCACAGGGTCATTATTTCAAAATGTACTTATTGTACTGTTGAATCTTCACTTTAGAGTCCTCAACATTTTTCTCTATAATGATATGGACTAAAAACACAATTTATTTATTTATTTATTTATTTATTTATTTATTTTCAGAACAAATATGTACAGTACTTTTAGCTTAAGAAAAAGATGCTATAAATGCAATGGTAAGCATAATGGATTTCAGGGAAAAAATGAAAAAAAAAAAAGAATGCTCTTAAAAATAAAGCACTCTCCCATCTTTGCCTCAGGAGGTAATAACCTAGCTTAACTCTAGGGGCTTCAAACTGTGTAAGGAATGCAAAATAGTGTGATAGAAGGACTGCAGCTATGCAAACTGAGCAGCATCTAATTGAATTCCTAACAGATGGGAAATAATTAAATCATTTATTATCACTTCACAATTAGTTAACTCAGAGGTATACCTCAGACGATAAAAGGTTTTATCCAACCTTCTGCTAGGAATTTAAAGTTTTTATCATCTCATCTTCTCTGGATTTGTTACTCAGTTTAATCAACAACAAACTAGTCAAAATGAAATGATCTCCCTGGTTACTTAAAAATAAATAAATAAAATAAACCAACAAAAACAAATAGAAAAAAAAAAACTTCTGGAATATCACATTACTACCTATTTTGAAGATATTATTCTTTCACACAGGCTTCTACTTTCACTTGACATTTAAAAATGTGTGATATGACAAATATTTGAGGCTATTATGCAAAGTGCTATAGGAGAAAATAGCTTGGTTTTCAGATGAGGAAATGGGCTGCATTTGGAATAGTGGTGGTCTGTTTCGGCCAACTGCATCTATTATGATTTTTTACTGTCCTTCCTATAGTACCCAAAGGCTCAATTCACTGAAGAATTTGGGCACTGGACTGCTAAGCCCGGCAGCTTGTCCCCATTAGGCAACTAAATGTTTGGTGAAATTCATGTCTCTGGGTCAGGCATTCAGGCTCGGCACAATGTATAAGCAGGAATAGCCTAGCGCTTCATAGTGGGATGCAAAAGACAGTACAATAATCCTTCAAAGTTATGGAAATGTCAAGGAAAGACATGTAGTTTAAGTGTGGTGTGTTTTGAAGACACAAGCCTAGGTCCTGGATCCAAGGTGAACCCAGTGATGGTTGGCATTAATAGGTGGAAATGAGGAATGCCTGCGACACACTCCTCCCAGTTACAGAGCACCCAAAGTCACCTCCCTCCCATACCTGAAGTCATTCAGTGTGAATATTAAGACTGTGAAGTTAGTTTTTGAGACCTGGGCTCTCTCCTTCTTATCTTGAAATCCTATTTGTTCTCATATGCATACTGTTGTGCTATGGAAAATATGTTGTGCTGGACTATAGTCAGCCTGGGAACGGAGAGATGTAGGTTAAAATCCCCTCAGTCAGAGAAAAGAATTAAAACTAACCTCCTAATTATGAACATATATCTTCTACCCTTCAGAGAAGGAGTAGCTAGCCAGCTTTCTGCTCAGAACTTGTGGATAAATTCTGCTCAGAGCTGTGGATAAACTCAGGAGTACTTTAGACATTTGAAAAATGTACATTCACAAATAACTTTGCTGGTTGTGGAATCACAAAATTGCTGATGTTGGAACGTACCTGTGCAGGTCATCTGGTCCAACACCCCTGCTCAAGCAGGTTACATGGGACCATGTTGAGTTTTGGAGATCTCCAAGAAGGGAGAATCTACAACCTGTGCTTGGTCTCCTTAACACTGGAAGAGCCTTTCCTGAATTTTGTTCAGAGGGAACCTCCCATGTTTCAGTTTGTGCCCATTGTCTATTGTCCTGGAGTCAGTATTCTGTGAAATTCAAACAACTCCAGTGCTAGCTAGTAGCTAAGTGGAGTCTGAGTAGACCTGTATTTCAGTCTTGGAATCTTCTGTAAACACTTCATTAAAATTAAAAATAGAAATAAATAATAATAATAAAAATAGTTGTTTCCTGAAACAGCTGCAGATCACGACCATCTCCAAATCTTCTGCTATCCTGTATTTATGATATCCCCCAGAACACTTTGTCGGCTCCAGTCTCTTCAGCTTATGTTTCTGGGTTAAGATTTTGTCTCCTATTTAAATGATCCAGAATTTCAACATCCTCTGTTCATAGATAGGGTATAACAACAGTAATATGAACTTTTTTTTTTTTAGAGGTAACTGACCTCCATTTAATCATAGCAATTATATTAACTGTATATATGCAATCTTAGCAATAATCATAAGAAAGAAAAATAAGGTTAAATTGCTAATGGCTTTTTAGGAGCATGATATGTTCCTTATACCATATTTCTGTCTTCTATATGGAAGAAAATAGGCCAAATGTCTAATAATCTAATTGTCATTACTTAATCTTATTGAGATCAGGAGGTTAACTGCTTCATTTAAATAGCTACAAGGTAGAATTACAATTCTAGATGAAACCAGACAGGTAAAACTATTAAAGTCTCCATCTTTGCATACACAAGTTCATATTACCAAGTAAATGCACAAAGTCTCTGAGAAAACTTTAGTCCTTTTCAGGCTATATCTTAGTTACAATTTTCTGAAAAGACATTAGTATTTCTTAATTTATACTGTTATGAAATAATTGTTATGAATCTATTTATCAAGTAAGATAATTATAAAGAGTTTGTACTCCGTTACATAAATTGAAAACTGAAACATGAGCCATGGATGAATGGAACATTGTTATCTGGAGTGACAGAGATGGAACTATTGCTCCTGGTGGATATTGTTAAGGTTTGTAGCTGTAACAGAAATAGAAGTTCAGGAAGCAAGAAAAACAAAACAAAACAAACAAACAAAAACATACTGTGGAACATACAGTCTGGAAAATCAGTGATGCAGCTTTAAGAATAAATACATGCAAAATGTTTGGGGTGAAACAACAACTGAAAGCATTTTGAAACTGTTTGAAAAGGTACTATTTCCTTGATTGTTTTGCTGGTCCAGCTCAGGAGAACATTTTTTCTGAACACAGTACATCAAAGAAACACGCAAATATATTGCCAATTTCTCCTGATGGAGATGAAATGCACTAACCCCAAACCTAAGAGACTATGATAGAAAGGAAATGATTTATGATACAGTAGTTCAGTTGGAAGGGTCCTTATGAGAAAGGGTAGTAGCATGCTGTACTGTAAGAAAATAAGCTTGCTTGTACACATTTTGTCCAGCACACATGAAGCCAAAAAGCTTTTAGTTTAATTTGCATGTTGCATGCACCAGATAGGAGTGCACATCTCAGATCAGCTGTCTCAGACCTGTGGCATCTACTCCAGAAGTTCCAAAATAATCACTTTCAAACGTGGCTGTAAATGAATTTCAGTTACAATTTGGAATCCATTGACCTCATGAGAGTTTGCAGATAATTAATAACACAGAGATACAAACAAGCCTTCCTGAAATCGCCTTTCTAATTTACTTGATTACAAATGTACAATTCAAGTTGTTCACATCCCTCTAACCTCACATCTGTTGTTCACATATCTCACCATAGGACTGGAATAGAACATTAAAGTGCCTTGAAATACACAAAGGCTTATCAAATCTTATCATCCTCCTCAAGCAAATCTGCAGCACAGATTCCCAAAACCTTGATGCAATGATGCAATGATGAACCCGATGCAATTCACTTTCCTTAGATGAGGCAGCCTTTGAGGCAGATGAGGCAGATGAAACAGAGGCAGCCTTTGTTTGACTGCTTCATCAGTAGGGGCTGAAGTGTAGCCATGTACCACAATCTAACATGATTGTGAAGGTAACAAAATCCACGTCCAAAATAGGGAGAAGAAAATGGATGCAATTTTAAATATAACTGAAGAGTATCCATAAACAAGAATAAGAGAATAAGACTGCAGGCAAATACCTTGCTGACTCCAAAATGCATACCTTTCTGAACAGACAATGCAAAATATGAAAACATTTACTTGTCATTTGGAGTTGCTGCTTTCTTACTATGCTTATTAGTGTTTTTTATTATTATTATTTATTTTTGTTTATTTATTTTGGAGAAAGCCTAGTGGAAATCATACCCCAGAGACAGTACATTCACAAATAAACAAGTGCTTTTTAGTGGCCCAGACATAGGCTTCACCATTTTCTATCTTTTTGCAGTGTTAAAGAGATGCATTGTGAACAGAGTAATTCAGATGAACTGCTTTTTCTTTTCCAGATGTAAAGACTTTACAGAATTTAACACCTTTAATTTGGGATGAAGTTTAACAAGGCCAAGTGCCGGGTCCTGCACCTGGGGCACAATAACCCCAAGCAGAGCTACAGACTGGGAGATGAGTGCTTGGAGAGCTGCCAGGCAGAGAAGGACCTGGGAGTGATGGTGGACAGTCGGCTGAATATGAGCCAGCAGTGTGCTCAGGTGGCCAAAAAGGCCAACGGCATCCTGGCTTGCATAAGAAACAGTGTGGCCAGCAGGGCTAGGGAAGCGATTGTCCCCCTGAATTCGGCTCTGGTGAGGCCGCACCTCGAGTACTGTGTTCAGTTTTGGGCCCCTCGCTACAAGAAGGACATCGAGGTGCTTGAGCGGGTCCAAAGAAGGGCGACGAAGCTGGTGAGGGGCCTGGAGAGCAAGTCCTATGAGGAGCGGCTGAAGGAGCTGGGCTTGTTCAGCCTGGAGAAAAGGAGGCTCAGGGGTGACCTTATCGCTCTCTACAGGTACCTTAAAGGAGGCTGTAGTGAGGTGGGGGTTGTCCTGTTCTCCCACGTGCCTGGTGACAGGACGAGGAGGAATGGGCTTAAGTTGCACCAGGGGAGTTTTAGGCTGGATGTTAGGAAGAACTTCTTTACCGAAAGGGTTGTTAGACATTGGAACAGGCTGCCCAGGGAAGTGGTGGAGTCACCATCCCTGGAAGTCTTTAAAAGACGTTTAGATGTAGAGCTTAGGGATATGGTTTAGTGGGGACTGTTAGCGTTAGGTCAGAGGTTGGACTCGATGATCTTGAGGTCTCTTCCAACCTAGAAATTCTGTGATTCTGTGGGAAAAACAGATCTTGAGATCATCGTTTCCTTGTTGAGGATCAATATTGACTATTAGTCTGTGTGTCTGTGTGTTAATTTATGCTGCAGTTTTAGAGTTTTAAACAATACTGCAAGTACTTCATCCATCCAAGCACAAAATAGTAAATTAATTCATACATTTTTAAAATTATTTTAATTCATTTTTAAACTCTTTAAACAACAAGGTCGCTAACATAAATTAGTAAAAGATAAATCAGCATAGCATGTTTGTACTTTTTTAACAGAATTTTTTAACAGAATTTAACACATTTTTTTTTCTTTTAATGTAGAAGCCAGAAAGTTGAAGGAACTGCACCATCTTTTCAGGGTACTCTTAACAGTAATGCTCAAAACTTCTTTTCTTTTTTTTTTTTTTTTTAGCTGGACTCAGACCTGAAGATGCTAAAAAGTCAGATTCAGCTTCTTAATCTGAACTTTCAAGACACTTTTATTAAACTTATCCAACTACTAAAAGCAAAAATTTAAAAAAGATGTGGATGGGGACAGAACTTCTAATGTAATTTCTTTCTCTCCTCCATAATATTCCATAATAAAAATATAAAGAAGAAAAACTGTTAAGCTGGAAAGAAGCACTCATTTATCTTTCAGATTTTAGATGGATCAGATCCTATATATACTTATGTATATAGTCAAATAAACTGTCTGTTTCAGAGCCCAGAAAGTCAAACATCTAAATAATTAAAATCATTGACAAATCATCTGATATTTTTTCAAATCTGGTGTTAAATTCCTGATTCTAATTAATCATCAGATAGTTGCAGTCCATAACTAACTCATAGATGATATGTTGTTTTTCAACCACATACATCTAGTACAGTGTGTGTGTAAATTTAGTTTCATTCCATTAATAGATGTTCTTTTCTTCACATGATTTAATCTTATTCATCATTTCTCAAATATTAAGACCAAAAAAAATACATCTTTTAGTCAATCTGTACAGATCAGATAAACATTCAATAATTTTTAAACGTTAATTTTCAGTTTGCTTCTAATCTTATAATTTTGTCTGATCATAGTGTTGGCCATATTGAGGATCACACTGACACATTGAGGACTAGCTTTTGTTCTCTGATCTCCCAACATGTTCACACTAAATAACAGCAGCCTGTCATGTTGCCAGTCTCAGAGAGAATAAGTACTGCATTAGCACCTTATCTTGTTCCACAAAAAGGATGGGAGACCAAAAATCACATAATTATATTCATGTTGGAAGGCTTGGAAGACTTTTTCTTGGGGATACATTTCTCTTTTCTCAGAAATACATATCCTGCACATAGAAAATGTTTCATTCCAGTGACCTAATGGAATAAAATATTGAATATGAAAAGACCAACCCATGTTTGTCTGGAGAAATTATTTGGTTTTTAGCCTACTTGATATAGCTGGAAGAAAATAGGCAGTCTTTTCATGTTTGGAGTCCATGTATGAAGAGTGACTGAAAGTTTTTCTTTTTGATTTAGTCATAGCAATTAATTTAATATCACTTCCCATCTGCCTTCAAACTGTACTTCTGTATGTGAAGCCACCATGGTACAAAAGCTGTGAATGATTAAGACTGACTACAGTGTTCCAAAGTGGCAGGTTACATAGTGTTCAGATTTCTGGAGCAGGACTACAATTAGACTAAGCCTGCACTTAGTAGGCATGTTTTTGGATCCAGGTCTCTCTGGCTTCAGGTCTCTTTCTTACTTCCCAGTGTAACAGCAAATCTAGAAAAGGTCAAAAGGGAGACCAATTTGTTGCCAAGCTTATAATTCAGGCTGTCAGATATATCAGCTATTAATACAGTGTTTAAAAGTGAAGCTGTAGGCCTGTGTGATGTGATCTATTGGCTAAATAGGAGCTGTGACATTTTGCAAAAGCCAAAAGAGGTAATTATGATGCTAAGAGCTTTTAGAATGGAAGCTGGAAGGCAATAATAAAACTGAAGAGTGGATGAATCATTACAGCCTCTATTGTTTACCATTCAGAGAAAGACCACAGATTTTGCTTTTATTGGAAAAGCTCTGATTTTAGAACTTTCTTAAAAGCAGGATCAATTTTCCATTAAATGTGATCCATAGTAGAACTATAGAAGCATTTCTTGGATTTCTTTTAATTATACATTCATAAACATAAGAAATTGTATAAGGAAAAATCCTGTTTTATTCCTCTTCCATGCCAGAACAAACAGAATATAAAATTATATGCAGAGACACACACCAAAGCTATTTCTCTCTGAAATTTTCACTCCACTCTCACCCAAAAAGAACTCTCACCAAAAAAAAAAAAAAAAAAAAAAAAAGAGGAAAACTTTCTTATTATACTTCAGAATTTTCTGATGATATCATATTGTGAATGAAGAGTCCATAATCATTTGATCATTCATCTTCTGAGGAGGCTACCTATCATTAATTAAGGGGAAAAAAAATAAAAAGATTACTTTTGGCTAATAAATACCCATATTACTCTGGCTAGAAGGCAGGGCTTTCATTCTCTCAATCAATACATCATTGGTATCCCTGGGGTTTAAAATCGCAGAATTTTATTTAAACAAATGAGATTACCACATCAGTGTTTTCAATCATGAGACAAACACTTTTTTTCTCCATGTTTTTTATCACAGTGATTCATTTCTAAACTATACACTCCTATACATCATAGTGATCTTAAAATGTCTATTATATTTTCTCTTATATAAACATATTACATATAAACATATTACATATAAACATATTACATATTACATATTACATATAAACATATTACATATATGTTATTTATTTATAATTACATATATGTTATTATTACATATAAACATATGTAATATGTTTATATGTAATAATAACATATAATAAAATATAAATATATAAACATATTACATATAAACATATTACATATATAAATAATAAACATATTACATATGTTTATATGTTTGTTTTTTTTTTTTTTTTTTTTTTGTCTGTGGTTTGTTTTGCTTTATTTTGTTTTCTCACAATGTGAAAGAAAGATGTCTAGAAATAGCCACACCTTTTTTTTCCCCAAACAAGAATGTAGTTTTAATTTCTATGTGTATATGCTATATGCATTTATTTAACAGATCTTGTGGAGCAATGTCAAGAAATATTTCAAGTACCTTTAGTAAACAATTTATTTATTACTTCCCAACCAGTTCTACATTAATACCTTGTTATGGTAAAAATAAATGGATAAATAAATCATGCAATTTATCCTAAATTTATTGAAAGTCTGAACTGTTTCTGTTGTAAATTGTACTTGAATAATCATATATTCAATTGCAAGATGGATAGACTGAAATGCTCTGAGAATACATCCAGGGATCCCCATTTTTCCTCCTCTGTAGCTAGAAGGAAGAGACCTAGAAATATGAGTTATTGGGAAAACAGATATAGTTTTAATTTTAAATAAAGCTGATAATGGGTATTCAATATCTAATTATTATAATTTCTGTCAAATACCTTGGAAGGACCTTAATTCAAGAAAACACCTAAACACATATCCAATTTTAAATATGATTGAAGATATGCTTAGGCTAATGTGCCTTGCTGATTTGGATCCATATAATAAAACAGAGACAATTTAAAAATGTTTAATTTACTTTTTAAAACACTTTGTTGCTGAGTCTTTTTTTTTTTTTTTTTTTTTTTTTTTTTTGAGAGAGAGAGAGAATGAGAGAGAGAGATTCTAGGGGTTCAGTGTCTTGGTTTGAAAAAGGTGCATTATATACACCATTACAAAAAGGTGCGTTACATACACCTTGAGCAGGTTTTAAACTGGGTACCTCAGAACAAAGAAAACCAAGATGACTTGTAGTTTCAGGGAAGGTAAGTACAAGCAATCAGATCTCACACTCAGCATGGAACTCACTCAAGTAACAGCTACCAGATGTATCATAAAAACCCATCAGAAATGACAATAACATCTCAAGCATTTTCAGCAGAGCCCAAGTAGCGCAGACTTTTCTCTGTACACTTCCCGTTCCTAGCACTGGTGCATGGAGCCCCAGGGACATTGCAGCTGTTGCAGTCATTACATCTTCCCCAGCCCACATTTGAAAGGCCTAATGATGCTGTACCTTCCCTCATCCTTCATGCAATCCATCTCACCCATCATCTCAGCAATGACATGCCCTACACAGACTACTCTGAAATGCTAAACACTGGGCCATGTCACCTAACCTGGCATAGGGTCATTCAAAGTAATGAAGATGTCAGGCTACAGTCACATCTAATGGGTATTCATACTGATATTACTACAGTGAAAATCACAACAAACCTAAACCTGATCAATCTTTTCTCTCCTAATGCTCATTTTTAGCTTGTTGTACATTGCCCTAGACTTCAGCAGATCTTATACACCCCAGAAGAAAAGTTCACTTGCTCAGTTTAAGTAAATTTCGTTCTGAATCTCCTATCTATAGCTGACTGGGCAAAGCATGGTGGATTTCCACAAATTACAACAGTAGGAAAGCAGTTTCAGTGGTGGAAAAACAGTAGCACAAAATAATTTGAAACCAACACTAAGGCTTCATAAATGGAGTCTGCTTGTGACGGACAGCTGTTTTCCCAGCAGCAAAGAGCATTCCTCAAAAAGGAGTTAGCCCCTTGTTAGGTAGAATTACTTCTACAAGATTATTTAGAGATGATTTTTTTAATCTTTGCTCTATCTCAGTCTTCTCATGTGCCATTCTTCAGCACACGTGCTTTCCCATCCTTGTTATATAGACTGGCGCTGGTGTTCCTCAATATCTATACTTAACAAAGCAAACAAATATGTCCACTTCAGTTCCAAATTAAAAACTATGAAGTTATCAGTTGTGTTTCCTTGAGGGAGACAAAACATATGAAGTTCCCCTCCTCTTTCCAGTAAATTTAATAAGAACAGAAATCAATATACAACTTAATTTAAAAATAATTTTGTTAGTTTTTCTCTGGTTTATTGCACATTGTGCTGGCTGGCGGCCAGAAATATGAACAATTTGTGTTGTACAGAAAGGCTGAGTCCTTAATCAATACACCAGAATATTTCCATAGCCTCTCAGTATGATAAAAATCAGGTAATCAATTATTTTGTCATAAAAACAAAAAATACCATGTTGTTGTAAGCATGATTACTATATTCCTGAAAAATCTCTGTTCACTGGCTGAAAGAAGGTAGAATGTTTTTGCCAACCAAGTAACAAAAATCACTGTTAAAATAATAAAGCTCTGTCACACAGACCCACAAAAGCAGAACACATCAGAGCTAAAGAGAATATGTTAATCAAAGAATATCAAAATGAAAGGTGATCTTACTCTGCCTTTAACAAGCTCCTCTGTATGTGTACTGAAGCATATATACATTTAGTTATAATCTTTCAGCTGGAAGGGGGATTGTCCTTGCAATTATATTACTAAGTAAGAGTAGAAATGGAAATGAAAATATGTTCTTGAAAATGACAATGTTGTAAAATTCTATGTTCTGGGAAAATTGCTCCATTAACTCCTTTGTTAACAGGCAGGCTGCTTCTGGTACTTCATTAAGTATCAACAGAACTGATAGATGCAGCTAAAACTGCAGACAATAAAACTAAGGTTGCCACTTATGATAGGGTAAAATGTTAGGTTGCCTAAAAGATTCCTTTAAAAAAAAAATCAAAAAAGGATAAGAAAAGTTAATCTGAATCTGGATGTGCTTCTCAGGAAGTCTGAACTCATATCCAGTTAATTGTATTATGCTGGTTTTCAGAAATATTATACAATTCTTAAGGGACAGGACTTAAAGCATAAGAAAGAAAAACAGGAAAGGTGAATTGAGAAAGGACTGTTTATCATGAAATAGAAGGATGAGATGAAAAGAAAGATTGAGAACATTTCAAAAATGTTTACAATAAAATTCTATCTACACATTTCATGTCAGACAGAGGGCATGGAAAACTTACCAAAGATATTAATCACAAACATGTAAAACATACTTTTAAGAGCATTTTGTAGCCTAAGACATGTAGTTCTGCGCTTGAAATGTAGACCATGTGCTGCTATACAAACTAATATAATGAAGAGAGCTTTGGGAACTCTTTTAGACAAAGCTTTCTTCCTGTTGTGCCTGATCTCAGGCATCCAATGCACAGTTCAGGCAAAACTGGTACTAATCCTATTGCCTTAATTCCTTTCCCAAAGAGGGCTTGACTGAACAATTGTGTGCCCCCTCTCAGACAATAACACCAACAAATACTAATGAAGATTAAAAATTTTTAAGTTATTAGTGGTGTGATTTCTTTCTTCTTTCTACAGATAAATAGTTACATCAGAAGACCAGCTAACTTCCATCACTCTTGATCTCCACTAGCAATGAAGGGGCTCCCAGAAGGTAGTAGGGCTCTCCTGTTCCTTTCTTAGCCAGCTTTTTGCCCTATGCATCTTACGAACTATTCTCATTTACCCTAGAGATGTGATAGGAATGGTGCTGACGGCAGAGATGAGATGGGGAAAACACAGTTCAGGCATGTCTGCTTTGTATTATGCACATATTATCTGATAATTATCAGACTTCTGCATAATCTGAAAGCAGCAGAGCACTAACTGTAGCTTAGAGAGAAACTTACTATCTGAACTCTTAAAAGAAGTGTGAAAAGATCTTCTTTCCATCCCCTCCATAGTGTTATGTCCCCTTGGAAATCCTAGGGGATGTTAGTCTTCATTTAGCAGCCCTTGTTATTTGCATCCATCCTTTCTGGCTCCAGAATCAATGGACAGAATGTATGCTAATGGATGTCCATCAGCTCTTTCCAGTTTTCTCATTTGTATATCATGTATAATCTCAACATCACAATGGATAGTTAAGCTGCATTCTGAATGAAAATTTCAATTGTCATGTAATCAATTTTGAAGAAAACTCTACAAACTCCACATATCATATATACCCTGGAGAAAATTAAATTTAGTACCTACATACTGAACTTAAAATATTCACCAAACATTAATAATCCATGAAAATATATTCATATATATGTCAAATGATATTAGCTTGTCTCAGAAATTATTCCTGCATATATTTATTATGAAACACTGAAATTTCAGAACCAACAAAATCTGCTGCTACTGTCTGAGGCTATGCAGTCTGGGCCCAAAATGAAGCACAAGCGGAATTCCCATGTAAAGCCAATATATCTGTATCTACTGCATGTGTTTTTTATTTGGACTCTAAATATTAGACACAGTTTTAAATATAGGACACAGTTTCACAAATCCGATGTGGACGCAGTCTCAGAACATGTCCGTTTATAAATAAAATATATGCACTAAAAGATGCCATATATTTTATTTTGATTATTTTTTTGTTTGTCTAAATAATTAACTATGCTTTCTTCATTACTATTTTCTCAATTGAGCCATTTAATTTCTTCTCAAAACATTTTCATGCAAGAAATATATTTCACTGTCTTTCTAATTTGATTTCCAAAGTGCTGCATTCTTTCTAAGTCATTTCTTATGTCCATTATTTTGTAGCCTGGAAGTCTTTGCCTGAGCATGTTTTCCATCATTCTTGTTTTTGTTTGTTTGTTTGCTTGTTTGTTTTTGTTGTTGTTGTTTGTTTGTTTGTTTTGGTTTTTGTTGTTGTTGTTTGGTTTGTTTTTATTTTGTTTTGTTTGGTTGTTTTTTGTGTGTGGCATTTTGTTTGTTTGTTTGTTTTGTGTGTGCATCTGTATGTGTTTTGTTTTGTTTTATAGTAGATCCTAGGTAGAGACAATGTGAAATGGTTTGGGATCAAATTCAGGTTGAAATGATGGGGCACAGAAAAAAAATAGCAGTCACATAGAAAGAAAGAAAATATTTTCTCACAAATTTATAATATATAATATATAATATATAATATATAATATATAATATATAATATATAATATATAATATATAATATATAATATATAATATATAATATGTGTATATCACAAATACATGTATAGGTATATATAATTTATATAACAGTCTTAAAGGCATAAACTTGTTAGTAGCTCAAAATCATCCTCATGAATAAATTAATATCCTAAATAGGTCATAAATGAAATTTGTTTCTAGCCTCTTGTTGTACCAACAAACTGACAATGTTTCGAGCTGCAGGTAGTTGCTAAACTTCCAAACGATGAATAGAAAAAGTGTGACAATATGAAACCTGCTGCCCTCCAAAACAAACTTATGTCCGTTTCTGCCAGAGTTTTATTACAGGTATGTAAGGACTTAGAAAGGTTAAAAAGCACCATCTGTAGCAGAAGGTCTTTTATCTTCAGGAAAAATACCCTTCAAAACTTCAGAGGCCAACCAGAAAACTAACATCTGGGAAACAAATACTCTTCCCATTTAGTTCTGAGATCATCAGTTTTATCTTTGTGTATACATGACCTCATTCCTGGGCGAACTACTGGACTTGTGTTGCTTGCCTACTACTTTCCTTATAACAAACTTCCTGAACATACTCTCTAACAATAAAGACAAAACAAAAAACCACTTTCATAACTCAACACCAGCTTCTCTCTTACTTTACCAAGCAGATGAGACCTGGATGAGAACAAGCTCTTTAGCTACATGAGACTATGCAACTCTATAACCACATAACTACGTGAGAACAAAGCTTCTTTAAACCAAAGGCAAGACTATTCTTTGATTTTTATCACAAAATCAGAGAATGATTGGGATTGGAAGGGACCTCTGGAGCTCATCTAGTCCAGTTCCCCTGCTCAAGCAGGGAAACCCAGAGCAGGTTGCCCAGGACCATATACAGGCAGCTCTTGAAGATCTCCAAGGAGGGAGACTCCACAGCCTCTCGGGCAATCTCAGTCATCTGCACAGTAAAAACTTTTTCATGATGTTAGGATGGCACCTCCTCTGTTCCAATTGCTGCCCATTATCTCTTGACATGTCACTGGGCAACACTGAAAAGAATCTGGCTCTGTTTTCTTTGCACTCTTTCTTCAGGTATTAATAGACATTAATAGATATAGACATGATACAGACATCCCCCTGAACCTTCTCTTCTCCGGGTTGAACAGTTTCAGCTCTCAGCCTCTCCTCATAAGAGAGATGCTACAATCCCTTCATCATTTGAGTGTTGCTGCATTGGACTCACCCCAGTATGTCCTTTTATTTATTTATTTATTTATTTATTTATTTATTTATTTATTTATTTATTTATTTATACTGGGGGGCCCAGAAGGGGTCACAGTACTCCAAGTGTGGCCTTACCAATGCCGAGTAGAGGCGAACTCTAACACTGGAGGATGGTAAAGCTGGTGATTGAAGACCAGGAGAAAAGTAAACTGGCAGCTCAGACTCAAGATTTGGGATGCACATTCATCCTCCTCTGTGTGTTCTGAATTCCTCACAACAATGCTCAGCTGCTGCCTCATGCTCTTAGTTCCCATACTAGTTTTCCATACAGCTTCTGACAAATGTTCACAACTTTCCCTAATGTTACCCAGCAGATGAAGGTCAGGGATGAATATCTAATCTCATCTGTATGTTAGTGTGATGCTTCAGCATAGAGCTTGAATTTATATTGAAGTCCTGACATGGAGAATGAGCACAAACTCATATTCTGCTTCCTGCCTCTTTGCTTAGATCTCTGAGTTTCGGCTCAAATAGTAATCAGTATCACAGATGTTACTGTGACTCCTTCAGATAAGAGGGAAATTAAAAGCTGTTAGATACTGGAAGGAGGGAGGACAAGACTGAGCTAAAAAGCCACAGTTTTGATGAAAATTACCAAGATTTATATTGTCATAAAAGACATTCTTGTATCAGACAAGCCAGACCAGCTCCAGGCAAGAAGCTGGTCAGGGACCCTCCTCCTTATCCATCAAGAATGCTGTGTCTCAGACAGACTTGACATCCATGTTCAGGAGGGAGGTGGTAGTGCAAAATGAACCTGGGCATAGACCACAGCCATATTTTATTCTGAATGGGCAGCTTTCTAGTGCCTTGGGTCTTTGAATCTCTTTGGAGGATACTGTTTGTTATAACACAAAAGTAGGCTTCAGTAACATACAAAATTAAACTTACTTATATTGCTGAGAAACCTTGAAAAAAGTATCTGATCAGGAATTTGACTCATCTCCCAGAAAGCTGGGCAGGGAATTCTGAGACATTCTTGGTCCTCTGAGTAGTTTGCTTCTGTGCCTAGTAAAACAGCCATGTTCTGGTGGATGCTACACTGATGTTCTTGTCTCACTGACACTTTACTGGCCTTGAAAAAGATCATCTTAATGTGAGATCAGATTTCTGTCTTTTATTTGTGTATACTGTAGCTGGCAAACCTCTCCTCAACTGAGAAAATTTACAAACAAAAATCTAGTATTCAAAGAATAGTTTCAAACATTTATCCACATAACTGACTTTATGGCTGTTCTCCATACTTTCACTGCAAACATTTAACCTTTTTCTTCTTCCAAGTAAAAGTAGTACCAAGAACAGGTTTGAAACAAGATTTAGCTGATTGTGCTTCATGGTGTTCTGAAATGTCCCTTTTATAGTTTTTTCCCTACTTTGTTTTTGTCTACCTTCAGATGACCTGTGTGGTGGTGTAGTTAAGAGAGAAATGCTAAAAAAGATAAATCCCATTTCTCTGCATTTCACTAAAATCAAAAATAGATATACTGTTACTATTCTTATTAGGAAACTGATAGACTACAAGTACATGTTTTTTTTTAATAGTATTCTTTAATCCTTTGATATTTCCTCTTTTCCTTTATTTTTATTTTTCAGTGTAACAGCTCTGGCTTTTGTGGGAATATGTTTGAAAAGAAAACCTTCAAAGTGTCAGAGTAAAAGTAATAAAAACTTTCCAAACACTTCTAAGTGTCTGTGTTCTCTTGCATAACACTCACTGTCAATTTATGCTGCATCATTTGTGTTGAATCACTGCGTGCATTTCTGTGCCAAAAGAAGGCAACTTTTCTGTCATTTCATTGGAAACTGTTGTTTGGATGCTGATATACCAACTGCCTACACACTCAGCCAATACAAAAATCACACATGCTCAGTGATTAAAGGAGGTGATCCTCAGGAAAGTCAATTATATGTTACTATTAGAGTGAACAGTTGGCAATCTGAAAGCATAATATTAAAAAAAGTTATTACCCTAATCTGCTCTGGAAAATGGACCATAGTACAGAGTCAAACAAACATGTTGAAACCTATTCAGATGGATTTAATTACAGTACTTAGTGCCTAGAGTCTCAAATTCAAGGAGAAACCTAGAAAATTAATCATAATTTAAGGTCATAATACAATTCCACTCTGCTCACACCATTCACCTTATAGCTCATTAATTCTGCCTCTGAATTTGGGAAATCATTACCACATCCAAAAGCAACACACATACACTTGTTCACAAAACACTTACTGGCTTGCAATATTCTTCCCATCCCACATTTTATAGGTGATTCTTTCCTTTCAAGTCAGTGGCATGTTACCTAGCTGAGGGCTGATCTAAAATGTCAAAGTCACAACCCTCTCATACTAAATAGCTCTGAATAGGGCAAGATTTTGAGAGAAATCTGACTGATATTGAGAGGTGCTCTTTAAGTTAATCTATGTCTTCATTGCCATGTCTATCTCTCCAGGAACATAACGCAGCTTGATCACCTCCCTTGTTGAAATTGGAGGCAAGGCTCCCATTTACCTTAATGTTATGGAATCGTGTCCCTAAAGAACTTAAACTAGCTAAGGACCAAAAGCAGAAATCCAATTTAGTCATTATTACCACAGGTGTTTATCTGAGTCCCTACTCATGGGGACTGTAACATAAAATAAAAGACATTTTATAACACCAGACAACAACAAAAGTATATAATTCCTCAAAAATAGGTTATCATACAATTACTAAATGGCAAATATTCTTTGAAATTGTTCTCAGTTTGAGCATGGTGACTCTTAAGGTAGACGTAGTGCTATCAAATCCATTGCACACAATGTGAAATACAAAATAGTCTGCATATGCTCTGAACAAGAAGCTGTCTTTACTACTTTGCTGTTGCTACTACTGTGAAACTAGAGTATCATGTCCTGAACTGATCAAAGGACTCTTTTGATGTTGTTGAGGGCCTAAGTGCTGTTTGCTCTACAGGATTTCTTCAGAGTTCCAGAAGCCCTCAGAACCATGAACATGCTCGTCCATTTGCACAGGCTAGGTCTGGCATTTCATACTGATGAAATACTCATTTCCACAGGCAGAGCAGATTCACTGGGCACGTGATGTGGGGCCTATGCAACATGTAGACTTTGCACTCAAACACTAAGGCAAGTCAGTCAACAAGCCATAGATTGAACTGGTTATGGCATGGGAAATCAGGGCTCAGTCCTAGCAGTAAGATACAGCTGCCTTGGAAACTTAGGAAGATCTGTAAGGGACAGACTCAGAATAAAAAATTTATGCTAGTTTGGAAAGCCAAATTCAGATTATCAACATCCCTGCAGCTCACAAGCATATAATACATCCATTGCACAAGAATTTATGTTGGAAGGAACTTCTGGAGGTCATCTTGTCCAGACCCCTGCTCAAAGTTTCCACCACCCACTCAAGTTTCAAACTTATATCCAACTTCAAAGATAGAATCCAAGCTTTGCAAGCTAGTGACATGTGCACAAGGAAGGATTAGAGTGTACAGGAAGAGAATCCTCATTCAATTCATTTGCCTAAACATAAAATGTCCAAAGGTATATGAGAGACAGGATATTGTATGCTACAAGCCAGGGGTGTCAGTTTTAAGTGTAACATTGTATTGACTTTAAAGAAAAAAAATCTGGTCTTGGATTATAAATAAGAATGCTAAAAATGTAAAGACAAGAAAAATAAAAACAGAGAGGTGAAATAGTTGGAAATTTTTGGTTTAAGTAATAGCAGCTACTAGCTGAAGGCCTCCAGAGAAACCTCTCTACACAAAAACCTGAGGGGAAAAAAGAAAAAGCCTAGAACTATACTCCATCTGTTTGCTGTCTGTGTTAGGCAATAAATAAGATCATTGTTATGTACTCATAAATTGTGTGTGAATGTCTTTGCAAGTGTCTGCACATAGTAAAATGCCCTGTAGATGAAAGGTTATGTACTACGGAAAGATCTTTGGCTGTAGCATTTGCCACCTGCATGAGAATGTCTTCAACATCTGGGAAGTCTCAAAGGGCATGAAATGCCTATGAGTAGAAAATTAAATCAAGTCATGAGTTTCTGTTGCTGAGAGATTGATGGTATTTTGTAGCACTGTGGATATTCAAGAAAATAAAGCTTTTGCCATGAATTTATATGAGGTTCCTCTGAAAATATTTAAACATGGACAGACATTTTTACCAGACAGAAATCTCTTTTTTAATTGGGATTAATTTGATAAGTGGCTTTCAATGAAGAAATTATCAGGTTGTACATGGCTTGGGATATATGGTCCTGGATGCTTGCAGGCAGATGCCACCCCATTTTACTAACATTTTAGCTGATCAGAAAAATGTGTGAAGTTTGACTGAGGAGCCATATGGCCACAGTGTCATGTCTCAGAGGCTGTCTAATAAACTCTCCAGAGTGTGAGGAGGAAACAAACCTTCTGTATGAATCCCTCTATGTAGATATAGCACACTGTAAAATATGGACAACAAAGATGTTGGAATTTTCTTCTGTTTACTTTCTCAGAGACTGAAAAATACCCCTAAAACATTTGCTGACGTCTTTTCCAGCCAGGGACATCAGCAAAATCTCTGCCTCTCTGCGTCAGCAGTTGCTAACATTGGTTTTGTTTCTGTGTTTCATACATACCTATACCGAACTGCTGTAACAGTAATAACTGTTTATTTAAAGCTATAGGAATCCCCCATGGAAAAATCTCTTGAAAGTCACGATCAGATAAACTGTCCCATGCAAGCCACCAGTGATATTTTGTCATTAGGTTGGACTTCTATGTTCAAGCACATCTAAATACAATATAAAAAGGAAAAAAAAAATAATAAAAAAAAAACTCACCTTGCACTTGGACAATAAAAAACAATAAATATAGAAATACATAAAAGGTTTAGTTTGAATGTTACTTTAGCTTTTCCTGTCCCACTGCATCTGAAGAATGTGAGGCATAATTGAGAGAAAACAAAACAACAAAAAAATCAAAATTTAATAAATTGTGATATTAATCTTTTATTTTGTGTTACATTCAATAATAAAATATATTTGAAAGACTTTTTTTCTGAAGTTTCATTAAAAGCAATGATTTTCTTTGACAACAATAACACTTGAAAATCCATAGCAAAAAAAAATAATAATAAAAAAGTATTAACCTTTGTCAGCAGAAAAACCCCCAAAGGCAAGATGATGAACAGGTTATGAAAACATTTTACACTAACACTCATGTCTTTATACAATATGAGTTACAGAAGAGAATCTGGAGTGTTTTGTTTAGTATCCTTTTCTTATAACTACTATCTGTCTTTGACAAAAGACAGAGATATCAGATGTCTGTAACAGTATAATTTCACCTACAGACATGATATTTTGAATCACAGGAAAAAAAAAAAAAAAAGACTTCTGAAACTTTTGTTTTCTCTTTTGTTATTGTTGTGATTCACCTGCTATGAAATGAATTGTCTTATTGATAAAACTACTAATCTAAGTATGACAATGAAGAAAAGTCTCCTTTGGGTGTGACTGGATGCAGTCTGCTGTTATTAAACTTTTTAATAAATAAATACAGTGGGCTATGTTAAACTATTATTCATGTTCCTGGTGGAGAGGGAGGGGAGGGGAAGGAAGGGGAGGGGAGGGGAGGGGAAGGAAGGGGAGGGGAGGAGAGGGGAGGGAAGGAGAGGAGAGGAGAGGAGAGGCGAGGCGAGGCGAGGCGAGGCGAGGCGAGCTATCTGTACAGTACTTCTTTCAGCTTATATTATTTCTTATTGACCAAATATAAGAAAGAATAATTAACTCACTTTATATATGTTTAATTATGGGTAGCAGTATAGATTACAGAAGGGATGTACCCATGCCCTCTGATTTTATTTCTCCTTTTCTGTATAGGTTCTGTAAGGTTGCCTTGCTATTACTTCTCAGAAAATATGTTGTTATTTTATTCCTCACAGAGAAAAAAAAAAAAAATGTTCCTTCCTTTGTGCTGATTATCCCAAGGCAGTGGGTCCTATCCCAGATTTTCTCTTAGCTAAGGAAGTAGCAATGCCAAACCCATTGCCCTGTGCCATTGGCTGCAGAAGACCATTCTAAGGATATAAACACAGACCTCTGACTCTGGCAAATATATTCTTAAACGGGCATCTGCAAAGGACAGCTTAAGTGACCTCTGAATGGTGTTAATAAAGGAAATAAAATATTTTGTGTTAAGCCAGAACACTGATGCGTAGAAATTAGAAGCTCTTGCTTGGTGACTGGAAAACAGACCTGCCTTTTACCCTACCATACAGTAACTTGTGGCCACCTGACATTTCTTCTGGTAAAGAAAAAGTAAGTTACTATTTGGACCTTTATGACACTTTATGAGGGCTTCCATTAGCTATATCTCATCAGGAGAGCTGACACATTGTGTCACACTGACAGAAATATCCAACAAAGCATAGTTTTTGTAGAATTTGGAATCTGATCACATAACTAAGTACTTTTCTTTCTTTCTTTTTTTTTTTTTTTTTTTTTTTTCTTCTTCATGAGCTGTCCCTGCAGATGATAAATGTACAAGTCTGTTTGAACACATCATCTGGAGAGTAATCCAGACACACACAGTGCTATATGGAATGGATGTCTAATCCAAGTTGCTGACTGGGGTTGCAATAAAATGCTCAAAACTTGCAGCAGTTGTGTACTGCATAAAAATTGCTTGGCTTGAGCTAGCTATTAGACATTTGCTAGGTACTCCTCAGATATGTAAGCCTGCAGATCTCTCCAAATAACTAAAGTCTTTTTGATGTTAACTTACCTCTCAAAGTCAGTACTCCTGTGTTTTGTACAAACAATATTCTATTCTTCCTTTTTAAAAGCAGTTTGGTTTATTACAACATCTTTCAATACTGTCTATTCAGTTGCCTGTTGTTTTGCTGTCTGTAAGGTGAGGGTCACTGAAATGAGAAATAAAAATGATACCTTATTCAGAGCAAATGTCACAATATTTTTCACTGATCACAATAGTGTTTGCTGGCAATATATGAGTTCCGGTTTACAGTTTTTTCAAAATGTTTACAACCTTAGACAAAATGCAAACAGCTGTCAAAGCAAGATGTTCTCACTAATCAGAAATATCAGCAGCATTGTCACTTTCCCAGAAAAAGTGACAAAAAGGGACTGGTAAATAAGTCTAAGATATTTTTGTATATAGCGATAGAAATCTGAAGTGGAGCCAACAGGAATGAAATTTTTCAAAGCATTATTAAGTATTTGAAATGTTATCTCAGGCAATGAGTTTTAAGTACTATAGCCTTTACAGAATATTTCTATGGAAATAAGCAGAAAAAAAAAAATCTATGAAGATGGTTTTGATCCTGTTTTCTCAGCTTATTAAAATAACTCTCCAGTAAGTCTTGTGGGTGACCCACTCAGCAGATGGGTGAACTACAGATATCAGAAATTCAGTTCAGTTTGTATATGCACACAAGACTTGGAATGTAAGCACTAAACTTCATCCAAATATTTTTATTTTTTTAATGGGACTGAAAAAACAACTTGGAAAATCTGACAGTGAAAGTTTTCTCCTGAGATTTCAAGGACTTTATGCTTCTATTAAAACAATATCTTCTCCCAGAATATTTTGATGCTTTTAATGCTAAGTGAAAAGAGGAGCAGGAATTGCAGGGATACATGAAGTTAAAAATGTGTGAGAAGCAAAAATGCTCTAAATATTTTGGATCCAAAATAAGCTTTGGACTATCTTCAAGTTTTGGGTTACATTTTGAATTATCTATCTCTTTATCTGGCCGGTGAACCCATATATTTATTAATGGGAACTGCATACAGTGTGTTCCTGGTGTGATCTCAGAAGGATCACATAGAAATAACGTCATTTCCCTGCTGGGTATTGCAATAGCTGTGCTTATGCAGCTTGAAATTGATTTTGCTTTCACCACAATGTAATGCCAGGATAGATGCAAGCTGCTGTTCAATATCAGGTCTTTCTGAACAGTAGAGCTTTCAGAGAACTTTCTTACATTTCAGTGGTTCTGATGAAGGATATTTTTCCTACAGGAATTATTTGACACTTTTTTTTTTTTTTTTTTTTTTAATCTTACCTTATTTCTAACCTCTTCACATCAAGTGATAGTAAATGAAGATGTCAAAGAGTTAGAAGGATTTGGGGAAAAAAAATCATGAATAAGAAAGCAATACAGGGAATGATCTTTTGGGATGGAATAAGACAACTAAGTCCTCCCTCATAATATAAACATGAGGAAGAATTTCCTGGACACAGAGTTAGAAGAATGGTCCAGCAGAATTCTTGTACAGTCTACATTATGCATATATCCACCTACACATCTACTCAGCATCTCCAAATTACTAATGTGTTTGGAACATGCATGTGCTGCAGCACATAGTTTTAAAACTGGTTTTATCTTCCACTGTAGAGAGGAGACTCTGTACAATGCCAATGACAATCCTGGGACATTGATTCTATTTTCAGCCTGGAAAATTGTTGACAAACTGTAATTAAGGTTAAATACTGGCAGTGTTGCTGTTTGATGCAATTGTTGCTTGCCAAGTCCAAAATGGAAATCGGATCTACCTTATATCTAATGAGAAAAGGGATGTTACATTTAGGAAGATAGGTAGGGGATAAACAGCTTCAGGTGTGTGTACCTGTCTCCCAGCTCAGGAACCACTTAGTCCACTTAGAGCTGCCTGGATAAGGGGACTTGCATAGTTTTTGTCTTTGTTTGTTTGTTTGTTTGCTACTAGAGAGAACATAAACCAAAGACTTAGCTTCAAGGGAGTTCAGCAGAGCATCCTCTTTTTCTTAGCAGAGCTTCCCAGGTTAACTTAACTCCCTTTCAGTAACTTGTTTCTATGTACATTTTGGCAAGGTGTGAAAAAAATTATAGTGAAAAAAATAAGAAAATTTTGGGACAGAGTTGACTGAAATAGAACAGATTAAGAAGAAATTGGGAGAAATGAAAAGAGAGGTAGAAGCCCCTTTGATTCAAAATGTTACAGGAAGCACAGAAAAAAGGTCAGAAAATTAGGAGGAAAGAGTCCAGGCTAACATTTCCTGACATGTAAGACATTTTCACCTTCATGGAGACCATAAGAAACTATGCACAAGTAGTAACAAAATAGCATACTTAGGTTTAGCTTAGTACTTACCAATTACTAAGCAAAAAGCATGATTTAAAAATATCATAATTGAAAATAAAAAATAAATAAATTAAAAAAGATATCATGCCTACAGCTTTTGAAAGAAGATAGAGTACTTATTTAATAAACCTGAAAACATACAATGGGCAATATAAAATGCATACAAAATTAAATCAAGCAGGTACATTTATCACTGACAATAAAATAAATGGATCCAAGAACCAAACATTTATTTTAATGACCTAAGGCAGCATAAGGATAATGACATAAGATAAAGAACACTGTGGAAAGTTTTTGTATTTTTTTTTCTATAGGCTGTAGCACAAGGGCAAACAGATGCTGGAGTAGAATAGCACTTAGCTTGACACTTTTTTGACTGTGATGGAGAACTAGGTTAGGAGAGTGGTTATCCTCTTAACAGGTTAATTGCAAATCCATACACTGTAGGTGACCAGTTCGGTTTTATTGTGTCAATACTGGCAGGGACAATATGTTTTGACTTTAAATTTTAATGCCCTCCATAATATGATATAGCTAGTAGAAAAAAAAAAATACCGAGAAGTCATTTTAAAGTGTGAAGTATTTCATACAAAAGCTGTTTTAAAGCTGTTAAGATAGAACTTTTTTAGTCTTCCTCTAAAACAAAGGTTTAGCAAAATCAGCATACAGCATATTCTGCTGGAGGTCTGCTTTCTAAAGTTTACTAAAGATTTTTTTTTTCCAAGCAGCTATATATAAGGATCGGCCTATGTAAGAGGAAGATCCTTTAGAACTACATTTTCTTTAAAAAACACTCTCTCTTAAAATACTATCTTTAAATGCCCAGTAAGTTTCTACCTCTTGCATTCTTTCTGCTGCTCTTCTTTCTGTTCTCCTTCCCTCTGTTCATGGAGGACTAAAACACTCATCTGGACTGGCTTTGGGTGGAGATAAACTCAAGAAGACAGAAGCACACAAACCAGATTGAATATTAAGAAAAGTTTTTTCACTGAGAGGGTGCTCAGGAACTTGAACAGGCTCCCCAGGGGAGCACCAAGCCTGCTGGATTTCAAGAAGCATTTGTACAATGTTCTCATTTAATTTTCAGTCAGTCATTTGTGGAGCCAGGAGTTGGACTCAATGGTACTTCATTACTGGACCTGGTGCTTACCATTGTAGATGAACTCGTTAAAGAGGTTAAGATTGGAGGCAGTCTGGGCTGCAGTGATGATGCTCTTATTGAGATTGTGATCTGGAGGGATATGGATCTGACAAGGAGCAAAGTGAGAACCGTTGAACTTTAGAAGAGCAAAGTGCAGGGTATTTAAGGACCTAGTGGATAAGATCCCCTGGAACATTGTGCTTAGGGACAAAGGAGCTGAACAGAGCTGACAACTCTTTAAGGATGTTTTATCTTAGAGCACAAGAACTCACCATCCCACTGTGTAAGAAAGCAAGCAGGGAGGACAGCAGACCAGGATGGTTATGCAAGGGCCTGCTGGTCAAAGTGAGGTGCAAGAAGGAAATGCACAGGCATTGGAAGCAGGGACATGTGGCCTGGGAAGAGCACAGGGATGTTGTCTGGAGGTGCAGGGATGGGATCAGGAAAGCCAAGGCACAGACAGAACTGAGCTTTGCAAGGGATGCAAAAAATATCAAGAAAGGATTCTATAAGTACATTGCTCGGAAAAGAAAGGACAAGGAGAGTGTACCACCTCTGATAAACGAGAAGGGAGTTTTGTTAACAAGAGATATGGGGAATAATGAAGTACTCAACAACTTCTTTGCCTCAGTCTTCACTGCCAGTCAGGTTTCCTACATCTTTCATTTTCATGAAACTGAAGATGAGGGTTAGGGGAAGAACGTCCCTCCCACTGTAAATGAACAGCAGTTCAAGAACACCTGATAAAACTGAACAGGTACAAGTTTATGGGGCCTGGTGACATGCATCCCAGGGTCCTGAGGGAACTCAAGGTGCTGCACCTGTGTTGGGGCAATCTCAGATCTCAGAATAGACTAAGTAGAGAACTCATTTAGAGCAGACCTGCAAAGAAGCATCTGGTGGACGAAAAGCTTGACATGAGCCAGCATTGCACACTTGCAGCCCAGAAGGCCAAGTGCTTCCTGGGCTGTATCAACAGAGAGGTAGTCAGCAGGTCAAGGGAGGTGATTGTTCCCCTCTGCTATATCCTTGTTAGCTCGAAGTACCTCTCATACAAAGAAAGGCTGTGAGAGCTGGGGATGTTCAGCCTAAAGAAGTCTCAAGGCTCAAGGGTGACCTCACTGCAACTTTTCAATACTTAAAGGGGGCTTATAAAAAAAAAGATGGAGAGGAACTTTTTGCACAGGAAGATAATGACAGGACAAGGAGGAATGGATTAAAACTAAAAGAGGTGAGATTTAGATTAGAGGTTAGGAGGAAATTCTTCACTCAGAGGGTGGTGAGGCGCTGAAACAGGTTGCCCAGAGAAGCTGTGGATGCTCCATGTTTGGAGGTGTTCAAGGCCAGGTAGAACAAGGCCCTGGACAACCTGATCTAGTGGATAGCATCCCTGCTATCCCTGGGTGCATAGCCAGCTGGTCAAAACAGGTGATTCTCCTGACTTTTGGCTTTGGTGAGGCTTCAGCTTGAAAGTTGTATCCAGTTATGGGCTCCACAATCTAAAAATGGATGTTAAGATACTCGAAAGTGACCAGAAGAGGGCAACAAAGCTCATAATAGGGCTGGAAGGCATGCTCTATGAGGGAGAGGCTGAGGACACTTGGGTCACCTGGTCTGGAGAAAAGGAGGCTCAGAGGCAACTTCCTTGCTCCCTATAGCTTCCTGAGGAGGGGAAGAACAGAGGGAGGTGCCTGTCTCTGCTCTTTTGGAACCAATGTGCATTGGAACAGCACAAAGCTGTACCAGAGGGGGTTCATGCTGGACATGAGAAAAAATTTCTTTACTGTGAGGGTGGTAAAACACTGGAACAGGCTTCCTAGAGGGGTGATTGACTCCCCAAGCCTGCCAGTGTTCAAGAGGCATTTGGACAATGCCCTCAGTAATATGTTTTAACTTTGGTTGGTCCTGAAGAGATAAGGCAGTTGGACTTGATGGACTTTGAATGTCCATTCCAACTGAACTATTACATTCTATTCATTCCTTATACATTTCATTCATTTCAGTCTTGCAAATCTCTGCAAATGGGTGTGTAAGTGTGAAAAGAACTTCACCAAAAGAACTTCACCAAGAACTTTAACCAAACCAAAATCATTTTACTCCTTTCAGATCATCAACAACAAAAACCCAACACCTAAAAGCCACCCTCTCAAAAAACAAAACAAAAAAAACAAAAAACAGTAAAAATAGTCATGCAACAGAAGACACATAGAAAAGTAAAACAATATTAATCCATCATGTAAAGAAAGAGTCAGAAAGACGGCTTTGGCTCTTTCTAATGTATAAGTAAATTAACTAACTAATTAATTAATTAATTAATGCTGGGAAATTGGAGAACAAAATCGTTACCAGACATGAATATGTGGATCATACATGGTATTTGGAAACTGATACGAGAACACACTAGGAAATTTAAAGGAAAAACAAGACAAGGTGACACACAGCAAAAAGAGAGAACATTTAACAATATTAATTGCCATGTTCACTTCAGAGATATTAAAAAAAAAAAAAAAAAAAAAAAAAAAAAAGGAGGTTAGACCTACAAAGAAAGAGAACAGGAGAACAGTAAAGCTTAGGTGTTTATAAAGAGCTGAGAAGAATTATGAGACACTACCAAAGATATCATGCAGCCATATAGACCAATAAATCTTCTGTAACCCAGCTCCCATTTTCATTTTGTCTTTATTTCTAGTGAAGACTTGAAGATGGATGGGAAAGATTTTGACTTAGAACTTTTGTAATCCTGTTCTTCTGAAGCCAATGGATGCTCTAACTTGTGAAAAAGTGTGAACAGTATATACTGTAAAAACAAGGTCTTGGCCCCATCAAAAAGAGCGCAAAACTCTCAGTGATGTCTGTGCAGCCAGAAATAAAGGAATGCTCTTTCTACAGAAACTTTATTCAAAGATTTACAAAGTGAATATTCTAACACATAATAAAGCAAGAGCTCTACATTATCTTTCTTCAGTCTTTCATCCCCAGTGAATGTTGTCCTTCCAGACAAAAAATGTTTGGACTGGGACAATTGCAAAAGTAAGTATGATAAAGGTTGTTATTAAGTATGTATCATACATAAATTATTAGATATAGTTAGACATTACCTTAAGAAATTAATGTAATATTCTGCCACACTGAAAATTCAGTGTCTTCCCACTCTAATTATAACCATGGCTGAAAGTAGGGAAGTGATTCAATTGTTTCTTTTTTCCCAGGTGCCTTGGCAGGGACCTGGTGTGTTCACAGTTCCTTTGAATGGATGTATTTTTGTTTTGTTTTGTTGTTGTTGTTTGTTTGATTGAGTTTGGTTTGGTTTGGTTTCTGTGTGTTTTCAGCTAAAATCTGGGAGCAGTCATTTTGTTTCATATCCTCACCTGTAAAAACGGGATAGCATTACTCCACCTAAGACTACATATAAAGATACTGCAAATTGAGACAGGATACATCAGTTCTAAGTTAGATGTTTAAATGGTCAGATCAGTAATTCCCTGGCAGATCTTATTTCTCTCCGCTGAGTATAAAGAGATTCTAGCATGACTAGCTCAGGCTCAGGCATCTATCTTTCTGACATTAAACTTAGGCAAGTGACTCCTGGGCCATAGATGTTAAAAATTGTGGTAATGAGTCATAGTAAATAACTGGGAAAAATAAATTTATTTCAAGTTCTACCAAAGGGTACATTTTGACCCAAATGATTTATTTCAGATTTGAACTGAAACTTCTGTTCTGCTTGATCAGAATACAACATCATCAGAATACAGAAGTGATCTAGTAACAATCACATTATTTGGAAAAAAATTAAGGTTTGAAAACTCTACAAGAAAAAGCAAAAGTAAAGGTTATTTATAGACATGGTGAGTGAGGAATCTGCATGATTTTCTAGTTGTTATATGTTTTTTTTTTTGTATTTATATTTTATATTTTTATGTAAATAAATAAATGTGTAAATAAATTTATAAATATATTTTATATATTCATTTATATTTAATATGTAAATATTTTTATATATTTTCCAATAGCACAAGCTTTGGAAAAAAACATTTAAGTCACAAGTTGTTTCTTCAGCAAAAATGTTGTCAAGAACAATGTATTACATAAGCCGAGGTGAAAACTGAAGCCCTATTTTACTTAACATGTTCTTCATCAGATTTATTCTGTAATGCTTATTGCTCTGTATTATCAGAGCGAACAAACAGCTGTGGGAAAATGAGTCACAGAAGTACTTCAACTAGGGACAAGGGAGGGAATTTAATGTCTCATGCAATAAGAACAACCACACTGCAGCTGGGGAGGGAGCAATATTTTGCCTTTTTTTTTTTTTTTGTGGAAGAAGGAGGAAGCACATTATACTTGTGTAAAGATTAAAGGAGTTGTGAGTTCGAAGTCTTGAGTGGAAAGAAAGAACTTGTGTCAGAGTGGAGGTGAGGAGGGGAGAAGACAGAATCTGACAGAAACTTCATATAACAGTTAAGTACTGAAAGGTTTAATAGAAGGGAAAGTCTTGTCAAATCTAAGCTCTTGATAGGCTTCAACTTAAGGATCACATCCATAATTTAATATAAAAAATATTTTTTGGTAAAGCCCTCCCTATTTTTATCACATACATAAGACAGTGTGAGAGGTTTAGTGAAGTTGGAAAAAAAAGCTATTTCCATTATAAGAAAATGTCACAAGAGTAATATTATAATATAATCTAGGTAGAAATCAATTTAAGCTAAAAAAGAGAACATGACATCTACCTACCAAAGTAGTTATATTCTAAGTTAGCATTCTGGGAGAATAGAGGTGAAAATCCTAGCCAGTTTAAAGGTAACTTTTTTTAAAGGATTATGTGATGCAATTTTCTGTGGCATAGATTACACTAAAAGATACAAGAGGTCCTAAACGTGTCCTGTTGTCTGATGTTCTTAAATACAGTAGTGCATGCTCAACCACAAGTGAAAGTTGTTCTTTTGTTGCAACCAGAGGTACAACAACATCTATATGTTTCATTCTTTTCTATTTCAGAGGAAAAGTTAAAGGGCTTAAACTAGAGAGCCAAGTGAAACGATGAGGAAAAAGTCTGATATGCTGATATGATAACATATACATGTGCTTTCACACAGTAGTATGTAGTTCTAGGTGGTGGAAAGCCTTAGGTTGTCACGTTAAATGTGATGGTATTGATTAAAAATAATAAGCGGAAAGATCTACTTCAGCCTGCATGTGTTCAGGATGCTGGTTTCCTGCCACTATAAAATAAATGAAGGATTTGGCTAGTTCTTGTAGACCTGAAATATAAGAGAGGAGAGAAGTTTTACAGTGCTAATTGATGGATTTTAAGGCTCGACGCCAGTCCATCTCATTAAGCCATCTATCACTGTGTGTCATGGATGTGAGTTCCTACAGCATTTTAAATGCCAGCCTTGTAATCATTTCCCTTATTCCCATGAAGTACCTGATCTGACAGCTGTTGCTTTCCTTTTACTCTCGAATAAGGTTGTGAACAGCAACAAGGGGAATGTGTCTGGGTGCTGCGAAGTCCTAGCAGGCAAAGGCTCCATTTGGAGCACCATGAAGTCAAACCCTACTGATGGTATCCCAAGTGGGATTCAGTTGCTGTGCAAAATTCAGCTGAGCAGAGAGAGGAAATCCAAAGCTGAATTATTTTGATTGGAAGTCATATGTCTTCTTCCATCTTTGATGTTATCTTGACAGATGATGCAAAAGAGCAGTGGCCTCTGAATTACGAAATAACTCATTAGCAGCTCCAACTGGCATTATTTGCACATACAGTACTGAATGTTGTACTGTTACAGCTTGTGGTCTCAGAATTAAGTTCTGCACAGAAGGCACACAGTTGTATTTTTGAATATGGAGCACCCTGACAAAAACCTGTAATTTTTTCTCTGTGTAACTGGATGCTTAAGTCAATTAAATTAGGAGTTAAAAGTTAATGAAAATTGGTCTTCTAAGAAATGGTATAACTCCTGGCAGATAATTTATTTTTCTTGAATAGTTCTTAATAACTGAACACTGCATAAACTTCAAACTTTTATTCCAGTTAAAATGCACCACTTGCAGAATATAAGGTACATCTGAAATATATGCTTAATATTAATTCTTATTACTTACCCTGCTGTTTTTCATAATTGAAATTTCTTCACCAGCAAAAGAATAACTTTATTAATCTTTCCAGCAATCAGCATAAAAATAACACAAATATTAAACTTAAAAGACATTTTTGTCTGTGTTCCAGGCAAAAAGACTCACGTTTCTACTAACATAAAGAGCTTAATACCTTGCTTCTGTCCCAAAGATGAGTTTTGGATTCAAACATATCCCCTCCAAGATGAACAACTACCTGAACTTTGTGGGGTTTATATTCTGCATAAGAGATTTGTAATGTCAAGCTTCACAGCTTCTCCTCTGGATGCAGGAAGGAGGTTACAGATGTATAGAAGGGCAAGACAACTTCCAAAACAACATTGCATTGCCACAAAACTGCTTGAACATATCCCTGCAAGCACAGAAACCCCTTTGCAAACCACCACAGGTTAGACATTAGGGCTAGAGAGTATGGAAAGGATTGTTTAACAACTTTATGCATACTGACAACTTTATGAGCCAGTCAAACTGAGATGAGACCTTGAGATCCCAACTATGGCTTGGATATGCTGTGCACCATAGAAGTTCCTCCACAGAAAACGTCTTATTTTGAAATTACGAATACTTTTTAACCATTAAGAGCAGAATTCTGGGACAGAATTCTGGGACTGTGTACTGCCCCCACAATTTGGGACAACACATTTCTTACAAAACCTTTCCTCACCCCCTCCTCCCCTTTTATTCCTTGCAACTCATGTCCCCCTGCATCTAGCATTCTTGTCAGTTTTCTTTCCCTTTTGTCCTGTTCTCTCTCTCCCTGGTCACGTATCATGGTGTTGCATGGCGTGTGTACCCACTCTGTTGTCTTCCTTGCACAGAAGGACACTTACCCCTGATAGCTGAGACACTGGTTCATAGAGCTTGGGAGGAAGATCAATTCTCTTCAAGTTGGTGGACCTCTTCAGAAAGCACTGCGCAGCTGAGACCCAGGCCTGAAGGGAAGATGACAGACTTTCTTCATACTGCTTTTGACCTGCATATTGTGCAAACAGTATTTCTTTTATGAACAACAGCACATTCTCACGATTTCCACTTAGTCAGAGTAGCAATCATTCGACCAGTATCCATCCCAACCTGTTTCTACTTACCACAAAGCAGAATCTGCATTCACATTAAGGCACCTTTTTCCACACAGCCCATTTTTCAATCTTCCAAATACTTAAGACCATTCTTTAAAGTCAGGCTTACCTGCGTGCACTTGGGCTTCTGAGGGCTTTTTTTTTTTTTTCTTCTCCAGTGCTTGGAAGGGAGCTTAGAATGCACGTAAGTAATTTCATGGAAAACAGACAAGGTGAAGGAAGTACTCAAACTCCTCAACAGTAACAACCACAGAACCCAGGAACACTTACCTGCTATCTTCTGAACTCAAGTCACCTCCAAAGCACTTCGCAGTGAAATAGTGCCACCAGGGTTTTACTGAAGAAGGCACCACCAATGTAACTAGCTCATAGAGTCTCTAAAACTATTTCACAGAGACAGTAGAAAACATGAAGGAAAAGCAGCCTACTGGGGAACACTGAGCCCAATTCACCACAAGAGAAAAAACACCCTAGGCAACCAAAGCCTCAGTCTCTCCTGGGGAGGCAATTCCCCCACAAGTCCTCAGGCTTCCTATATAGCAAAGGTCAAATGACCCACACCTGGCAGGTTTCACTTAACAAGGGTGGAGCCAAGAGACCTTGTGGAATAAGCTCGTCTACCTGGCTTCAAAGTTTTAAGGTCAATTGCTCCTTATCACTAGTAGAAATAACCTGACAAGGGGCTTAGTGGTTAGAGTTGACCTAATGAATTAACTACAAAAGGTGCACAAGGGTCATATTTCTGTTAGTCATTTTGTGAGGAAGTTAGTACAGAGCCTGTTAAAAAAAAATAAATACAAATACATAAAAGAAATGAGTAAAAAAGAAAATGACCTTAAAGGCAAACTTGCCATCATAGATTTTCATCTGTCTAGTCATGACAGATAAAGAATTTAGCAATCAGAATTCCTTTTCTTGATATTAATGTTATTTAAATTTTCTTTTCTGAGATCCCTTCTTTATGCAGGACTTTTCTAAATCTAGCCCCATGACCTCTGACTACACTATGTATAGAATCACAGAATCATAGAATATCCCGAGTTGGAAGGGACCCATAAGGATCATCAAGTCCAACTCCTGGCACCGCACAGGTCTCCCAAAAGTTTGGACCACGTGACTAAGTGCACAGTCCAGTCGCTTCTTAAATTCAGACAGGCTTGGTGCAGTGACCACTTCCCTGGGGAGCCTGTTCCAGTGTGCAACCACCCTCTTCTCGGTGAAGAACCTCTTCCTGGTGTCCAGCCTAAACCTTGCCTGCCTCAGCTTAACACCATTCCTGTGGGTCCTATCACTGGTGATTACAGAGAATAGGTCAGCACCTGCCTCTGCACTCACCCTCGTGAGGAAGTTGTACGCTGCAGTGAGGTCCCCCCTCAGCCTCCCCTTCTCCAGGCTGAACAGGCCCAGTGACCTCAGCCGCTCCACATACGTCTTCCCCTCTAGGCCCTTCACCATCTTCTTTTCCAGTTTTGGATTTTGAAAACTTCAGGAAATTCAAGAATCCTTTTATTTCCTCTTTAGCCAGTTTGGGATCAAAAACACAGACATATCTCAGTTGCAAGTTTATTGTGCATATTTATTCTATAATGTGGCCACTAACACATAGTTTTCATATATACTACTTAATATCGACTATTATTGATCTCAATAGAATAGAAGAGTGTAATTTTAGTAAGTTGTATGTGCAAACTTGCCTCAGTATTTCAAAACAACTTACATATAATTCTGTGTGAAAGAAATACTCTGAATAAAATTGCAAAGCAGTACATTTCAGCACATCTCAGTATTATTGTAGGGCTATCTTGATAAGATTTAAAAAAAAAAAAAATGCTTGTTTAAAAATGTAGTTTAATCGACTTTTTTTTTTTTAATTTCTTAATAGATACAGGAAGAGAGACCTCTGCGGACTTGTCCTTCAGCTAGGCACTCACATGGTGACCCAAGCCTTTCCATTGTTCAAATTAAAGGAATTAGACTATTGGCCTTTGCAATATTATAGGTAGATGATGTAATCTAGATTGCCTTTGAATTCAAATATTCTTTTAAGAACAGTTTCAGATTAAAAAATAAATAAATTATTTCCGATTAAATAAAGGTGACAAGCCAAATGTGATTATTCCATTTTACACAGCATATATGTGCTAAATTATAAAACCATAAAAAATATACTATTAGTCATATGTATTATCCCATAGCTTATATGTTTTTAAAAATAATTAAAAGGAAAAAAGTTGATTAGAGAAGATTAGAGAGTAACTGTTTTAAAAATATATATGAAACATAAATGCATATGGACATTGAATACTGTACCCTTTATAGACACAAATAATCTACCATAATGTAAATTTAGACTTTCAAGAAATCTTACACTGCACTTTTTTTTTTTTTACTTTTTCTACTGGAAAAATAATGCTAAAGAACACATGACAAGTTTTTAGACATCAAGTGCACTAGCAGAAGCATGCAATCATGGGAAGGTAGAAAAGGAATATAAAAGTTGATATAGGACTGATCTATTTTATAATAGTTGCAGTTATAAATTTACCATCTTTTAACTTTAACTGGGAAATTCAGATTACTATCATTTCTTTATTTTTTAATAAAATTTTCCCAATTTATGTTTAAAAAAAAAAGAAAAAAAAGAAAAAAAAAGGTTTTAAACTTGAATGAGAAAAATATATAAAATATTCTTATTTTCTTATGAATCAAGAAGAAAAAGACAAAATTCTGCCAGAAAAATTAATATATAAATGTTATATAATGTATAATAATATATACATATATATGCAATGGTTTAGAGTTATATTTAATATTGATTAGTCAGATTTTGTCAGCCTAAATTTATTCTGAGCAAAAAGATACTACTGTGTTAAGCTATAGATCTTTGTAAATGTCTGCTGAGGGGGTGTGGGAAACACCAACCCACCAACTCCTGTTTTGTCTTAAACTTTAACTGTTGCATATTTCCAATATTTTTTAGCAGATGGAGAACAATTATTTTAATGTACAATTATTTGACTTAATAAAAACATATTGAGTATGTACAGTTCAGTGGTGATAAACACTATGGCTTATTCTATTTTTTGCAGAATATTAAATGTTACATTACTTATTGAAAAGAAAGAAAAAAAATGTTCAAATGAAGACTGAGAAAATCCCAAAGACGTTTAAGTGCTTAAGTGATTTATTTTTACATCTCTGTTTGAAAATATTCTTGAGTTCCCTTCTGTAAATGATTACCATGAACATCTGCTTCTATGAATATACAAATTATATTTTAACTTGCAAATGTCTGGCAGACTGACACCTAATATTTGGGGGAAAAGCAGTGCCCTTGCAGTAGACTGGAAATATCAACACAGCTCATCCTGGCTTAGCTAGTAAGTGTATCAGTAACAGAGGCTGTTTTTTTTTAAATAAAATGTTAAAAGACTGGTTCAGTTTAAAACATCCTTTCAGTATCTGGGATCCAAAGTACCTATAGAGCTTGAGCATTGTGAAGGTGAAATTACATGAGACAGCTGAACTCACCTGAAAGTTTGTCACACCCAAAAAGGGTAAAATCTGTTCATTTCCCCTTTACCTGTGCTCACTTCCATCCTATCTCGTTGTTCCCTAGGGTTGGGATGCTGGGCAAAGATGTGAAACAGGATGAAACAAAAGCCTATCCCTCCCTTCCTCTTCAAGTTGCTTCTCCCATGACAACTAAGTGAAACAGATTAGGTACCAAGTTCTGACCTGGTACAGTTAGTTCATAGCTGAGCAAGGAAGCTTTTAGTGAAATAAGTAAACTGCAAGAGGCAGTGGCTCGGAAGCAGTTCTGTTTTCTGTGCAGTGTCACTGTTTGAAATAGTAAGGAAGACTGGGCTGTGCCCACTTTGGACAGTCCAGTTCAGTTCAGAAAAACATAACTGCCAACACTGTTTGCTCTCTCCAACGTGATCTAATGTTAGAGAGATTCTGTTTTATAATAAGTGATGAGAAATGGAAAATAATTAATTGGGAAAATAACACCTAATTTGTCACTGTTCTGCACAATTAGCAGCCTTTGCTTAAAAGAGACTTTGGAAATAGAATATAAAAAGCTCTGCAGTAAGTACTGCCAGCAGCACTGTTATTATTTTCATTTTACAACCCTCAAGGTACTATAGTCATGTATAGTACAAAGGGAACATAGCCATTGTCTAAAGATGCTCTGCAGTCTCAAGATAGCAACAAAACCACCAAGAAGAATATAATTGGCTTTGACTCCAGTCCTGTATGTTGATTTGTGTAGGATTGTGTAGTATTTACTGGGGGATGAGATATGATTGCAGACTCTCTCTCATTACCACCATCTGCCCAGAGAAGCTATGCATGTCCCGTCCCTGGAGGTGTTCAAGGCCAGGTTGGAAGGCACTTTGTGCAACATGATCTAGTGGGTGGCATCCCTACCCATGGCAGGGGAGATGGAATTACATGACATTTAAAGTTCCTTTCAACCCAAGCCATTCTATGATCTGGTTTATGACATATATTTTGGAGAGGGGTGAGACATATGATGAGGGAATTGTCATTGCACTGAGCAACTCCTTACCCATCCATATCATACCTGCCACCAGTGATGTTATTGGAATCTAGGCCACTTCCTGACCATGCCTGGTGGGCATCGTTTGATGCTGAAGAAATAAATGCTAAGATGAGTAGCTCCTTTCAGGTACAAGCACATTTCAAATTGTAAAAGATGAGATGTTATTTTATTCAGTATATAAAAATCAATATCAGTACTATTTGTATAACAATGGCCATAAAGAGATCCCTGCGGAGATCAGAACTGTAGCATGTCTTGAGGACTGCGCATGGAAAGACAAGACCCACCCTAAGAAATACATAAACACACAGGGCATTTAGATTCCACATTTATATAATATACAGAAGAGTAAAGGTGGGATTCATCTCCTTTAAATTTTGCTGTCTAAAAATGTGTTGTCTTTTGTGAGGTAGTTACTTGAATTCTCTTTGTAGGATGGGAAGAACACCCAATCCCCAAGGGTGAGTTACTTCCTTGTAAAGTAGATCTCCAACACAAGTGTAACACTTTGTCCAGTGGAGGTACCTGATCACTTCATTGCTTGTAAAAAAGGTCTGGTTTACTAGATTAAACTAGGAAATTTCCAGACAACTAAGTGAAGAGAGGTATACACAGGCCAAAATATACAGAGCAAGTTCCTACAGGATCAGAATCACAAGGTATGCTACATTCTAGCTGTCACACACACACACAAGTTTGTCAAAGAAAATAAGCATATTTGTAAAATAAAACACTGTAATTAACTCTTTCATCTGGTATGATAAATAATAAAGATGAGTTTTGAAATGCAAAGCTGCAAAAAAGGTCTGAAATCCATAAGCTTTGGTACTATAGCTGTCTGCTGAGCTGTTCATGTTTGCTGTTGTTATATGCATGAGGAAGTGAATGTGGAAGTGATTTCAGCCTCCTCAGTCCCAAACTATTGATCAGTTATTACAGAGCAAATGTCCGAAGGTGGAACTTCTCTAAAGAGAATATTTGTGAGGATACAAGACAATAAATAAATAAATAAAATAAAGATTTTAAGTGCCAAAAGAAAGGGAGTAGGCATTGAGAAGAAATAAGTTATCCTTTGTTGCAAATTCCTCTTGGGTTCCAGGTAGCATAATGTGTGTGTTTGTAGTAAATAAATAAATAATTATACCTGAAAGAAATAAGTATCAATTTTTCCTTCTAGAGGAAATAGTCCATAGAACCCTAAATTCTGGCTAACCACATGGGTTAGACAAAACAATCACAAAAACCTCTGAAGAATTTAAATAAAATACTGAATGAATTATTATAGTTTTTATGTACACTTTACATAATAATAATACAGTACATGTGGCTGCCTATGCTAAAAGACAAGCTGTTGGTGAATTTAAACGTAAAATGTGAAGTGAATAGGATTTATAAAATTGCCTGCTTTATGCTTCCCTTGTGCTGCAAAGTAGGTAACTAGAGTACTAAGGACAAAATCCACTTGCTACAGAAGATAATGATTTAAGCAGGAACACTGTGTGGTCCTAAAGGCAATGACAGACAAATCACTGGAAAACACATTTGAAAAACCACCGAAAACTGAAAGAACAAAACCACTATCCCACCAGAAAGCTAAAAAGCAATTGTTAACCATGCAAAACATGGTACACTGTCTCAAAATAAGCTTTTTCTCTACCATAAGACAAAAAGAAATTGAAGCTAAAATGAGATTATTTCTGATAGCCCTAAAAGTAATGGAAGCATAACCAACTGAACCTTTGTTATCTGGTGAAAATGCACATCTGGGTTATCAAATTGTAGAACATGTTTCAATGACACTATCATCAAAATTAATCTGCATATGATCAGCTCAGGCTGAGTCATTTTTTCCCTTACATTTGTATTTTAACTCCTTTCAGTAAGGGCATGAAGCAAGCGGATGCATGATAATTAACTACCCTAATTTGCATGCCTCTCTCTAATAAGATAGGAAAGTAGCTCTCTGTGTTACAGCAGCTTTGAATACCAATCCAGCATGCCTGTAAAAGTTTTCCAGGACACAGGAATCATTTGCTAAAGCTTCAGTCCAGAATCCTGTATTTTGGCTGTGAACAAGAATGCCACTGATCTTCTCTATCATGTATAGCTTTCAAGCTAATTTTCAGGAAGGCTTTATAGTCAATAGAGCAATGTTCTTCTCATTACTGTGAGGTTTGTAGGGTGCCTGTCCTTGGTAGGATCTCTAATGGGATAAAGCTGCAAAAAAGGGCCATCTGCCTTCAACAGTCCTTCTGATGATAGTGCTGGTAAAGTATGTAGTTACCATTAGCGGCCAGCTGGCCTCTTGCATCATTATACATTACAAATGTTTTACAGCAAGACAATATAATATCAAATGACATTTTTTAAAAAACATAACATGCTTTGAATTGTAAAAGCATCTTTAAAGAGAACGATTGGCTGTGATTCCCAAGGCAGCTTGTCCAGGTTCATATTTGTTTATACAAGCTTTTTAATTCTAACTTTGGGTACATTTCATCTTCCCAAAAATGTTGGAAAAAAAATAAGAAGGAATAAAATATCTAACAAGTTATATTTTAGACATAAATTAAAAAAAAAAAAAAAAAATCATACTCAATTTGGGTCTTTAGTGTTTTATTTTATTGCTTAATGTAATGTGACCTTTTTTATATGTCTTTGCTTTATAAGTTTTAGTATGATAAACATATATACAACAAAGCAGAAGTAATCCTTGAAACGTCAGAGGCTGAGAGACACTGTTTTACACTGTTGAAAGTAAAATCACATCTACCTTAAATATATATATACTGTCATTTTGACATTTTATTTTTCTCTTTGGAACACTAGACAGCTAATCTGTAATCACGATGAAAGCCCCACCAGATAAGCAGCAGAAAAGTCACACTTGCTAAATTCCATATAAAAGTTTCAAGTAATGGGAGAAATACAAGGAGTATGCTAATTTCTATTCTCCCTCCAAAATCCTTTACTGTTTTTTAACAATGTTAAAGCCTTATATTACTATACATGAAATTAGAGTTTCATCCTTGGGATGAAATTGCTATTGTTATGGTAATACTTTAAAAATGAAAATCTACCCTTTCTTTTTTTCACTAAAATTCATGGCAGTTTAACTAGCACTGTTAAACAAACCATTGCAGAAGCACTTACTACCACTGGCTAGTCCCATTAGTTCCTAATTAAGCAATTAGCAATAAAGTAAATGTCTAAAAACTACTGAGAGCTGATAGCTGTAGGTGGAAGGTTTTGTTTGTTTGTTTTTTGTTGTTGTTTTTTCAATCACAATAATAATTTAGTGTTCAGAATATTGAAAAGAAAAATCAAGACTGAGACCCATATTAACAACTGAAGAGTACACCCCCCACCTTTATTTTTCTTTTCCAGTAAGATTTGGTTTGTTTCTGACCATTCAATACTGAAGTCCTTAGTCTTTACTCAAAAACAACAACAAAAAAATGCCTTTGAAATCAGCTGACTTGCAACCATGTCAATGAACTCTAACAAAAAGAAAGCTCCCTAAAATAATGGAGATAATTCACCTCAAGAAGCATAAACAAAGGATGGATTTACATTGTTTTGGAAGAATTGAAAAATTAATCTTGAAATACCATCATTTCTTTCAAATTATAGTATTGTTGCCCTAGGGAGAAAAGAAGACAATAGCTAAGGAGTCAGAGAAAATAAATTAACTTTTTTTGTTTGTTTTTTTGTTTTGTTTTGTTTTGTTTTTATAGTTAATTAACAAAGCTGAGGAAACATAATGATTCCAGAAGAAAATACAAGAAAATCCTGAACAGAAACAAACTAAGATTTTCTTGATGCTAAAGAAAAGAAATACAACTTTGTGCTAAAGAAATGTTAAAATTCTACAGAGATGAGACATAGACTTAATATTTTAGTAAAATTCTGCTTATGTTCTGGATAGAAAACTCATCAAAAGTTTATGGCATATATATATATATATGTATACATATATTTAATAGAACACATTCATTCATGGTACTCAAAAAATCAAGCCATACTTGAATATCCTGTAAGTATACATGTATGTGTCATTATACTGCCATTTACTTTAGATGTTAGAGGCTGCTCTTTTTAAATAACACTTAGGTGCCTTGAGGAATACTATCTCTATGTAAACCACTTAGGGTAAATATATGCAACCATTTCAACATGCTGTGATGAATTTTAGAGTTCATTGCTGTTTGTTTCTTTTAAAGGCACATTTACAGCTTGTTACATTTTACATTCTAAAAATCTCTACAATTCTGTCTCTGGAAATAATGGCAGATGCAATAAACTCAGCTTTTCTTTGAGAAATATCCTAGCTAGGCAAAGGTTTTATTTTAATGTTATTTTTAATTTGTTATTTAAATAATGCCCTCACTGCTAGACAGAAAAAAAAAAAAAAGAAAAAAAAAAGAGTTTGAAATGAAAGCAGGGATGCCTCTGATAGGTTGAAAATTATCAAGAAACAGCTAGTATCTCATAATTTCCTCGAAAACTCTATAAAATCCTCAGTTAGGGGGGCACAGGAAAATGCAGTCCATTAATAGTCAAACATCCAATTAGAACCAAAGTGTTCTGGAAATGCTATGAAATTATGGTGGGATATTTTCTTTTTTTGATACAGTATAACTGGAGCTCCCATTGCACTGCAAGAGGAAGCAGTCTGAACAATATTAGTCTTGTATGATTTTGGGCTCAAAAAAAAAAAAGGAAAGAAAAAAAAGTTTATTTTCAAGGGATTACACATGAGCAGTGATCTAATTTCATAATAGACACACTACAAGAAAATGACCTCCTCTGATATGTTCCACTCCTACTCCACAAGATTTGAATGTTTTAGAGTTTGTTTTTACTGAACTGAGTCAGCTCACACATAGGTGTCAGACAAGGTTCAGTGCTCTATGTAAAGGACAAGCAACAATGAATAAGGATGAGCAGGTGGGATCACTTATTTCCCCTCATCATTCTACTTGGTCTGTAGGTTTCTAGACTTCAAATTGAAGGGGATATTGGCTATCCTTGTGTATCATACAAATCACAGAGCTGACCCAGAAATTTCTGGTATTAGTTTCTTATTGATTTGGTGCATGTGCAGCTGAAAGATACGATAAAGATATCTAATATTGATTAAAATATGTTGAGTGTTAAAATTAAATTATTCTGGCATTAAGTGTATGCTCCCTATTCCTAATGTGAACTTGCTATCAGCTTTCAGCACTAGCCTTCATATTTTTTTGCTTTTTTGAGATGTAGTATCCCGTTCTTCTCAAATAACTCCACATCACCCAATTATACAGTTTTCTCTATAAAATTGTCCGGTGCATGACAGTATCAACTGTCTTTGAAAAGAAAGGTGTCCTCACAAATTTTACAATGGGCGTTTTGATTCTTTCTGCAGGCCTTTAACAAGGATATTGTTTACATTCAAACCAGCTGCAGACCCATACACCATCCATTAGAACTTCCTGTTTATTTTTTATTTTTTAGAACTTCAATCAGCATAAGTTGTCTAAATGTGATTTTTTTTTAATATATTTTCTTTCATGTTAATATCCAATAGCTGTGTTGTAGTAAAAGAAATTTCTTACCGGAGTCTTCCACTTCAATGGATTAGACTCTAGCAACCAAATTCATAATCTCAATAACAGAACTTTAAAAGGTGATTGTAATATAAAGAATCCTGATATTTTCCTACTTGATTCTATGTATCCTATGTATTCTAATGTAACTAGACAGGTAAGTAGAATATAAAAACTACATCCTCCAAATTAAGGATTGTTCTTTCCATGAGACACTGATCATTTATTGAAAGTACAGAATGGCAAGCCTGACAAAATCTCTAAGGGGATGATCTACCACTGTCAGACAACACTACCTGTAAATCTCCCAGATTTTCAGAATATTTTGAAATTATTTGATTTAGTTAAATTAGTTGAGAGTCAGAAACTGTCTGATGCAAATGAAGAACAGGTACAAGATGAAAAACATAGAGAGGGATCCATGGAGGAAATTGAGGAGTAAGAATAGTTTGAGAAGAGCAATGGCAAATATAACTGGAGCCTTGGAAGAGAAATAGCTGGCCTGGAAGACAAATAGATAAATGAGAAATATATATATATCCTGTGAAAAGATATATGTATATATGAATATGATGTACGTATGATATATGTATATATTTATTTATTTATTTGGTGAGGGAATGATTTTTCAAAGATCCAGAAGCATCTAGGGCATTCTGTATGATTTCAAGTGAGGTATGCAAATCTCTAGGTTATAATCCTCTGCTTTCTCCTCTTACTTTTTACTACAACAACAACAACAAAAATAATAAATATAATATAATATAATATAATATAATATAATATAATATAATATAATATAATATAATATAATATAAAAATCGTTTTCTGATCTTCAGGATACAAAATTGGGTAGTCCCCCATACACCTTCTAGACACCCTGCATCTCAATATCTTTACAAGTTTTCAAACATATACAGTGCACCACCGCAAGTTTCTTGTTTTAGACAGGTACAGTATCTGCAATTATATTCCTCCAGAACCATTTTTTACAAATTATAGTGACACTATTAAAGCCACCTCCTTTATGTAACAGCTTCAGATAAATAGGTGCAAATCCAGCTGTCTGAGGAGTGTATCATGAAATTATGGCCAATGTCTATGCTAGTGAAACAAACAAGCTGAGGCCCATTACTCTGTCCTAATAACTGCCTCAGCAGGGTCATAGCCCTGCAGCCACCTTCTCTTCTTCCCTTTCCGCTGAAAAACTGAAAGCTGTATGGTTCCCATTTTCATTAAACCCCACGTTGTTGTTTATTGTACCATAAAGTTTGGTATTAGTTTGACCACCCCAAAACTGTGCCAAGGTTTATTCCATCCATGTAATAGTATTTGTGTAATTGTAGGGATGGTTTGGGCTATTTCTCAGCCCTGGCCCTTGCCCTGTTTAGGTCACCAGACCAGATATATCTATAGGATACTATGGGGGCTCTGACCCAAATTTTAAAACCAAGGTGTGACAGTATTAAAGTGAAAATAAACATATAAGTGATGAGGCAACTTGTAAGGGAAGAAGAGAGATTTGTACACATCACTTAGTCTGGCTGTTAGCACCACTAGTTTAGATCAATAAAATCTATTCTCTTATTACATCTGTGGCTAGCCTTACATCTTCCCTTTCCAGAGGGGAATGAATACACCATCTGTTATACTGCTTTCTCATTCAGTCCCTAGGCTGGTTTTCTTCACTTTGCAGGTCTCTGAAGAGAGTTGGTTACAGACATTCATTACTCTAGCACTCCATTCAGCACTTTCCCACGATGTTGTTTGGGTCTGTGGCTCCTCTGCAGCCATCTTTTCCTGTCTGCTTGTGGAAGAAGCACAGGATTCTATGGTTTTCTCTACAGGTTGATTCTCACCTAGCCACAGCCTTCCAGAAACTATGCATATCTTTATTAGAGATGACAATATTGGTGCCTGTGCTCTGTCATTGCACCAATAGACATTGTCTCATGGCTGTGAAAGTACTGAAATTATGTGATCCTTTATCAGAATATATATCTTGCATTTGCTGCCTCAGTTTGTTTACACCAATTCACACTAGCCCTATTTTCATTACGTCAGGTCCTGAGGCAGTCCAAAGTTCAGTCTCTACTGCTAGCTCCTTCTCTTACTTTATCCAGTTTTGGCTCTTGACTGATACAAATATCTGAGTCAATTTATTAACCTGGCCAGGTATTATCTTTTTTTTTTTTTTTTTTTTTTTTTTTTTTTTTGTTAGATTAGTCTTCTGCTAGCTTAGTGAGATGATATTCAGCTTACTGTGCAATCAAACAAATGCCAGGTCAGGCACCACAGCACTGGCAGGAGCGCAGAACAGTAAAGAGCAGGGAAGGTGTTTAAGAAGGATTGGTGGTGGAAAATAGGAACATGACCTCCTATTTTTGATTGTGGGTAATTGTTAAGTACTATGTTAAGTTACAAAACTGCACCTTTACGTTCAAGGCAGGACTGCTATTCCTTGCCTATTATGTTATTTTCCTTTCTAAAGATTCTTCTTAAGATTTTCCATTTTTTTTCTAATACCAAAAGACTTTGAATGTCTCAGTCTCTACATAATATGTCTAAATAATACCTTTTTCCTTTTTTTTCTTCCCCTTCCCCTTCCCCTTCCCCTTCCCCTTCCCCTTCCCCTACCCCTTCCCCTTCCCCTTCCCCTTCCCCTTCTCCTTCCCCTTCCCCTTCCCCTTCCCCTTCCCCTTCCCTCTGTGTTATTAGTTCCTAAAGTGTTACTAGTTCCTAAGTGTTATTAGCTCCTAAATTTCTGCATGGCATTTTTCATTTCTGGGGACTTTTACTTTTCCTTGCTATGTCTTCATTTCTCATGCTTTAATTTCTGTGTGTTTTCTTCCATACCTGCACTTTTACATGTTCCCTCCCTTTTTAGTCATCTTCTTTGTTTAGTTGACTTAGTTGACTATTCTTAGGATTTTGCTCTTCAGTTACACAGTTGCATCACACCATCTATCCTGCTTCTGCTTGATAGTCTGTCAAACTTTCACTTTTTTCCATTTTTAATTCATGATTTCCTAACAACATTTTTTTTCAATAGCTCATTTTCATTATACCCGATGTCTGATCCCACATAATTCTACAGACTGCACCTTTGTCTTCACATACTGAAGTCTGTTAAACATGTCCTCAGAGTTGCTGCATGATTTAATTTTTTCAAACAGCTAACATCTTCAAAAAGTTCATATCTTTATATCAAGATATATTTACAGAAGTGGCATTTTTTGCACCGCTTTTGTTTCTGGGTGAAACAAGAAAGAACAAAGAAAAAAAACTCTACACACTCCATCACATCTCCAATCCAATGTTCAAATTGCAGCAGTGTTGAAACAGTTGCCTGAGCTGGAATTTAATCATCCAGCCTCTTGGAGACATTCCCTGCCGCCCATAGCATTAGGATTTCAGCCCTCTCCAAAATCCCTGTATTGTGAATATGCCATATGTACATCACCAAATGCTGGCAGTTTGAGGAGAGAACAATGTAAGATTTTGGTGCCCCAAGCAGTGTGCTCATGCCCCCACAACCACCACCCCCTCACCCACCCCTCTGGAAGTCACTGCCTCTTTTGTTTACTTTGTTTTGCAACAAAATATGTCACAGCTGGAATATTCTGGTTGACTTAGCTGAAGGTCAGGTTTTTAAGAGGAGAGAAGAAGAGTAAGGACATTTGCTTCCTAATAGTACACATTAAACCTCACCTAACCCCTCCTCACTGCTCTCTCATTATTCAGCCTTTTTCAGTTTTGTGATGGCACTGGAGAGATCTGGCCTTTCAGAGAGCCTGGTTCCAGACAGTGTATCATAGTGTGCAGTAAATTAAATGTGTTCTCTCAATTTGTGTCCTTTCTGTATTACAGTGTCCCTGTCTGCTGTGCTGTCCTTGAAATGCAATGTGAAATTAGCTCTCAATAGTGCAGCATGGCAGAAATCAATAACAGAATTATGCCAGTACGTAGGATGGGCTGCTACACCCTGGCAGCCCCAGCAGCATCTCAATGCATGTCATGACAAATGCTGAACTCTGGAAAAGAGAAGTGTCTCTCTCTTTAACCGCTTTGGTTCTGGCTGATGTGTTCCCAAAATGGCTGAGGTATTGGAAAAGTACTGAAATACATCAGCTAGTGATTTCTAGCTTTTATAAGAGCATTTCCTGACTATCTAAGCAGACTTTAACTCACTGAGAATACGAGGCTCTGCTTTATTACTACACTGAAAATGATGAGATAAAAGCTTCTAGTGATAAATATTTTTGAGCTTGTTTGTGTGTTCCTTCAAGGAAACAGAGTAATCTGTCACAGAAAATGAAACTTCAATCATATTTGATGGCTTTTACATCAATTTACTATGTTATCTGATTAAAACCTAAAAGTCTTCTCACTATGATATTACGTGACTTGTCCCATGTAGAACGTGCTATTGTCTAAAAAGATGTTAATGGGAATTGATATTCATTCTGGTTTCTGAATCTTTGAGGTATGTGAATAAAGAGGAATTTTAATGATATAGTTAATAGAAAATGATCGTGAAGTGGTTTGATATTTTGGTATTATTGTACTTATGGAGTGATACACAGTTTAGCAGAGCAGGTTGTTTTCAAGGGAATTAATTTGGAAAGATAGAAATAAATGCTTTAATCACAATGCACAAGTCCAAATTCTGTCCTGAGAAGAATCTTCTCAGTTACATGTCTGACCTTTTTCCATTAATTCTGTGCCATAATAAAAATGCACAAATCATTTTAACAGACACGGAGAATTTCCAATTACTGCAGAGATTGCAGAAGTAGGTTGCTTTTTTTTTTTTTTTCAACAAAAATGTTCATTCACTGGGAAAATGTTGCTAAACATAAACCTAGACTCTTGGAGGGAAAGGGTTGCTTTGGACAAATTACTTCAGGGTATTGTCTGAATATAGATGCTGCAATTATGGTAACGTTTATTTCTTAAGTTAGTCTTATTTTCTGGAGATGAAAGCAATTGTATTTTCCCCATTTATGGTTTCATAAAGTATTCCAGATTTATTTACTGTGCATTTATCTGTGAGTGATTATGTTTCTGAGGACCGCATTCAGAGTTTAGTTTAAAAATAAAAATAAATTTAAAAAAATAAAAAATAAAATGTGTGTGCCTGTAAGGGCTTGTAAGGGCATTTTAAACAGTCATATTTGGAAAAGTTAAGGATTTCTTCTGCCATTTCCATGTCCCTTCTCTACCCTCTGTTCCTATACAGTCCCATATTTCCCCTTTGACTGATTCAGTACAGCCCTGAATAAGTCAGCTTCTAGGGGAAAACACAAGAAACTAAGCAGATGCATCAGCAAATGTCCCCAGGCAGGCAGGAGGCTACCTCAGAGCCTTCTAAGGCTGCCAAATTTTGAGGACTTCCTTGAACGACATATCCTGTAAAAGCCACAGGCATGAGCAACTTTGAGGTTAGGCAACAGTCAGAAATTCTCTTCAGAAAAAATATAAGAATACCTTTACTCTTATTACAACATCAATTTTTTAGTTGCTGTCTCTGAATCCTGTCACTCTGAACTGAGTGTTCCAGTGCTACAATCAACCTTTTTTGTTTCCCCTCCCATTTTCCTCCTGAACTAGCTGCTGTGAGGTACTCTCATGACAAGTCTCTCTTCCTTGCTGCTCTCTCCTGCCAAGTCAGTTGGCGGACGAGAAGGAGAAGAAGGAGGTGATGTTCCCACACTTGCAGCCCCACAGGGCTGGGGCCAGCCATGGCAAGAGCCCCGCCAGCCTCGGAGACCAGCCCTCTCACACCCACCTTCCTGCAGCATTGCCAAAATGCTTCAGTGCAGAGCCAATGTCCTGGGGAGAAGGCGGAGAAGCATCTAAATTATTTCCTTCAGAAAATATCCAAGAGGTTTAACTGCTGCAAATCAGTTCTGATTGGCACCGGGTGGATTTCAGATGGAAATCTGCTCAGCTTTCTGCCAGTCTCTCTGCCTCCCAGATCCCAAGGCAACCCTGCTGGGGCTGCCAGAAACCCCCATCTCCTGGGAAGCCTACCTGGCATACAGCCAAAGAAGTCCCTTTGACTCTGGATTTGAGATTCCCCTGCTCTCCAGTTCCCAAGGCATTACAGCTCCTGTGCTGCACACTAGAAAAGCATCCCACCAATGGACCACAAGGGAGACAAAATAACCAAACGTGTTGTAATTTACACCCTCACAAATAGGATTTTCTTTTTTTCTTCCCTCTTCAATCTTCTCACTTGAATCTGAATGAAAATACAGTTAGAAATCAAAACTTCCCAGGGGCTGGAGATCCCAGATTTTGCACAGATTAAGTCAAAACCTTGGTTTGGGGAAGGCACCGCAAAATATTCATTTGGTTAGCTACTGATCAGTTTGGCAGATGGAATGGTGCCATTTCCACAGGGAAGGAAATGCTGTGGAAAGACTAGAGAGACAGCCAAGAAAAAGAAGAGCAGGAGAGGCAGGAGGGTGGGGAATTAGAGGACAAATTGAAGGTGAGAGGAAGGTATAGATTTTGAACAGCATTATGAACTAAAAAAAAAAAATAGAGAGAGAGTTTTATTATTGTAGTTGTTATTGTTCTTCTTTTTCATTTCCCACAGCTTACTTTTTTTTGTTACAAAAGAAAAAAAAAAAGTAATAAAATTAAATTTAAATTAAAAACTTAAATAACTTTTAGATAGGTTTACAAAAGTTTTGCTACAATGAACCAGCTCTAATTAGAGTCCCAGGGTGATGTTGAATGAGTCAATACAATCCTGAATAATACATATAAAAATAAAAAATAAAACAAAAAAATAGATAGTTGGGTACTATTCAAAGACAATGGCTTTGATTGCTGCACGAGCCTCCTCATGCTATCATTGGAAGAGATACAACAGGAAATTCATGTTATTCTTGCATGTTTAGTTTATATCTGGACTCCTGGATAATAATTGATGATAGAATCCTGCCTTTTTGTGAAGTAATTGTGACTTTGCTTACATAAATAAAAGTATTTTAAAAATGCTTTTAAACAAAGACCTTATATTGTGATTGAAAATAGAGGTGTGAAAAATGAGGCTGTGTTTTAAAAATCTGTCTTTGTGCAGTCTTGGGGCCAATTTACAAGCTGATTTACATTCTCTCCTAACCCTATGTCAAGAAACCATTTATAATTTGTGCAACTGTTTGTTGTTGTTGTTGTTGTTTTTGCTCCCTCTGAGTAGCTCCAAGTGCTGTCTCTGATGATGTCACCCTCATCCTAGTTCTCCATCTGCAGAGTTCCAGGCAGAAAGAAACAGATTCAAAACAAATAGAGAAAATAAAATGTTCAGGCTTTCTTCATTCAGCAAAAATCAACATTGAGAAGGCTGGAGGGGCCAGGAGAAGGAAAAAAAAAAAAAAAAAAAAAAGATAGATAGTTTTCTTGGAATATTTTTAAATGTTTTTATTAAGTGTTTTCTGGTATAATGCATATAAATCATTTCAAATGTTCTCTGCACACAACACAGCTAAGCGTTTAATTCCAAGTAAGGCTAAATAGAAAACTAATTCAATCAGTTCAGCTTAAGGTACTTGCAGTTCTTTGAAATGGTTTTGGAAACCTGAAAGTTGGACAGACCCAGAATTTGAAAACTTATAGGAAGTTTCATCAATTTCAGCAGAGCTGCACATATTTATACCAAATGAAGATCTGACCTACTGCAGTACCTAGTATGTTTTCTGAAAAGTTTTGCAAAGAAAGGTAGAAAAGTCTGGATTTCTCTTGGCTTAATATTGCTGACATGTTTTATCACTTAAACTTTGCCTCATTTGTTTTTTTTGTTTTTTTTTTTGTTTTTTTTTTTTTTTATGTAGCTTTTGAAACCATTTCTAGTAGAAAAATGCAGCTGTTAGCAAGATTTCCTAAAATGTACATGGAACTAATTTTCCAAGCATTTCTCTCAAGGACTCTGATGTACGTACAGAAGATATTCTGCCAAAATGATTTTTAGTATAACTAAATGAAGAAGGAAAAAATGATTTCTAGAAGCTCACATACTTGCTTTAAATAAAAGCTTGAAACCAGCAAGTTTCCTTTACAGAAAGTCAGTGAAATTCTAGAGAATGAAAATTAAAATTAATCAAAAATAAAACTGTTCAGTAATGTAACATATAGAACTGTATAAATATCATCACCACAGAACTTGGTTTTATACACTGTCTCTCTTCATCAAGTTGTCAAGGCACAAATAGTCAAGAATATAGAGTCCTGACTCTATATGACTCAATATCATATCATATCACTCAATATCACATCAAGTCATACTCAATGTATGACTCAATAAGAGTAAACAAGAAGGTCACAAAGTGCCATCTCCTCATCTCCTGCATGGCCACACAATGGAAAGACATCAAAAAAAAAAAAAAAAAAGTGGTCTGGTGGGGAGGAGGTTCTCAAATAAAGGGGAAAATTCAGCTCATGTATTCTTCCTGTCGCATTTTCTTCTCTTAGACACTGGTGCTGCAATGTTATTCACTTACACCTCCATACAGATCACAATATAAGCCTCAGTTATCACAGATGAAATTAAATAACCAAATTATTAGGGGAAATAGACATAGTTTTAAACAATACCCTTTGATAGAGACAATGTCATGCAATTAAATTTTGAAACCCCAGTCTACTTTTGGCTATGAACTGGATCAATAAAATTTAGGAATGTCTTAGACTTTCTGGGACAGATTTTTTGTTGTTCTTCTTCTGCATTGTAATTTACATCTGTTAACATTTCAAGCAAGTGAAAAGGGGAATTTAGACAGGAAGGCTCTAGTCCTTTTTTTGGATTAGTGACAGTCACAACCCAAAGTAAAAAATTGTGGATAATCTACTCCTAATCCCAGCTGTAAAATATATTTAAGACAATGTCTGGCCCCTATAACTGATATATATAAACACTTCATGAATTTTAATATGTTTATCCTCATAACAACACAGAAAGGAAAGTGTTATTATTCCTATTTTATCAATGAATAATTGAGGGCACAGATTCATATCAACGGAAAGCCAATTTGATGTTAAACTGCTGCCATAAAACACGGTCCTATTCTACCTTCTGCACCAGCTCACTTTTTCTGCTTCTTCTCTTATTCAAGTCTGAGTGAATAAGTCTCTTAGGCAGGAAGCCTACCCAGCAAAGAAGGAAGGCTCAAGAAATTATTTCAGCTTCATATAGTCAATAGATTACTTTAACACCACCCTAAATGCATTTCACCCAATGACAATGAACTGTTTCAAAATCAATAAACAAATTTCAGCTTGCCTTGAAATGAATGGGTCATTTGTGACTGAACAAAAAATTAAATTTGAACTCTCACCACACCACTTTTCTGATGGCTTGGTTCCCTGCTCTTGCTCTATCTGAATTGGAAACATTTGACGGATTTAAAGGGAAGGCAAAAGATGATAATGAAAATCAGAATTATAAAAGTGATTATACTTTATTACAAGCAGGAACAATCCCACTTATCTCAGAAGTTAGACTGCAATTATAGTTTCATGATACTGGCACTCAAAAAAATGAGACCAGTCCATGGACTTCCTGCTTCCTTCCTGCCTCTGGAGACCTCTTCTCAATAGCTCTTTACTCTTCATTTTTACCAGTGCAACTGTTTGAGAGGTCATGCAGTAAATGGAATCAATGATATGATCCAGATTAAAAAAGACCTTTTTCTGTTTTGGAGGTCAGGAAAAGGTTACTTTTAAATGACTGCATTTACTGCATAGTCCACAGTCATCTGTGTCAAAATAACCTGGAGGGAGGAAGAATAGCAACACTGATCAGGTTGAGAGTTAGAAAGCAGTGGTATGGAAACTGTGTCATACTTCCATTAAAAACAGAATATTGTTAAATGATGGCTTTATACTACTAGAGGCAGACATGGCCAGAAGAACTTTTGGACTGTTTTAGATAACTGAAAGACTACATATTAACAAAAATCTTATATATGTATTATGTGTGAGTGTATGTAGTAATAGTATGTAGTGAGTAGTATGTAGTAATAAATCTGAATGATTGTTAGTAATAATGGTAAGTTCATTATAAATATAAAACTAAACTGCAGGGAAATGGTCTAAGATATTGTTGAACAAATAAAAATACTTAATTAGCCAACAATATAGACAGGAGCCAGAACATATTTGCTGTTAGATGGTGATGACATGCTAATAATGGTTTCCCAGTATTATACTTGCCATTCTGCTTACAGTGTTTCTAAATGACAACAGCTGGATGGCTGCTTAAATACAACAGGGAGCAAGTCACAACATGCCACTCTCTTTTAAACATATCATAGAACACTCAGTAGTTAAAGTATAAATTTATATTATGTACATTAGAGGAAAAGTCTGTACAAATTGTTTTCATGAATTAAATATGCCTATATTACAAACCACTGATCCAAAGTTATAATAAAATGAAATAAATTAAAATGTATTAGAGCAAAAGCAACAACATTCATAGGTAATTAATATGATCCTGACTGAACAATCAAAAGTTTTAAGAAACTGTTTATTGAACATTTGGAATACACATTTATTATGTTTAGCTGAAACTTAAGCATAAGAAAACACTGGTTCCTTCCTTCTGTAAGATGTAGGTTAGAAACATTTTATGGCTATCAGAGCTCTATTTAAAAAAAAAAAAAAAAAAAAAAAAAAAAACTACTTTGTGTTATCTCAAAAAGCAGTATATACTGTGCTGTGTGGCTGGGAACAAGTAGTGGGTGTAGGGAGGAACGTAAGATTTTTTTTATTGCCAGAAAGCAAATATTTCATTAATCTTTATCCTGAAGTTCATTTCTCTTCATTGAGAAAACTGTGATAAAACCTCTTAGAATCTCATTCCCATTAAATTTTACATCCTGATCTTGAATTTTTGTTGCTTTGTTATTAAAAAAAGAAAATGAACAAAAAAAAAAAACAAACAAATAAAAAGACAACAGCAACAAACATTTAATTTAGGGATAAAGATTTCACTGAGCAAAAGTGCTCACTAAGCAAAGAACTGCAGTGGTTCAAGATGTTATTGTTGTTTAGTTGTCTGTTGCTGTTCCTCTACTGGATGCTACTGGTCCTAAAATAAAATGTAGAGAGCAAAAATGCGCCTCTACTAGGGTTAACAAGGGGTTCTCTTCCTCTTCTAGTTAAATCTTAGTTCAACTTCTTTGTGTTATTATAAATGTTCTATTCTCCAAACAGCAGAGCAGAGGGCATTTTAACAGCATCAAATGAAAACAAGAACATCTTGAGTCCGACAGAAATTACTTGGAAACAAAAATTTTGCTTTGGTTACACTATAAGAGGAATCATTTATAAAATGGGCCTAGGTTATTTATGGCAAGTCTGAGAGAAGGCAGGTATTCAGATTACAAAAGGAAGCCATTTGGAAAAACATTATATTTATAGATATGTGTTCTCCTTAGAAGTGTCAAGGCAGAGAGAGAATTGGCAGGGCTCTTGATTTGATTGTTTAAAGCTTATGAATGCTTTGTCCATCAGGAAATAAATGTCATGCTCCCTGATTATTTTTTACAAAGAGTTTGAAACAGATTTCTAGACTTCTAACTGCACAGACTTTAACAGGTTACAGTGATATAAATTTATATTAGTAATTAAAAAAAAAAAAAAAAAAAAGGCAAAAACCTTTTCAGGGAGACAGAAAAAGCTAAAGCATTAGCTTTTGCATGGAGTTTAAATCCATTCAATTCAGTAATATCTGTGACAGATGTGTGGTAAATCTGCAGTGCTGTAAGCTAGGTAAAATTTAAGAAAAATATATAATGATTAGATGAACTGGTAACATTGAAAAGAAAAGAAGAAAAAAAAAGAAGAAGAAAAAAAAAACTTTTGGCAGAAAATTAATCACCTGGTAACTGATAAAGGATTTGTGTGTTCAACAGTTTGCCCATTTCTTCCACCTGTATCTCTTGGCCTCACAAACAAAAATATATCTTCTTCACACATGCCTTCAGACAAAAGCTATTAACAACACATAGCAGCAGGTTAAACACGTTGTTCTGTGGTAAAGGGAAGATATTTCATCAGTCTTCCTTGTCAGAAGACTTTGGAGCTATTGATGGGGATGGGGATGGATTCTGCAAGCCTCCTTTACCTGGCAAATAATTTAAAGTTTATCTGGCAAGTAATTCCATATATTATCTCCAACTTTGTTTCTTAATTTTCCCATGTCCTGATTAGTTCAATGATTTATTTTATTTTATTTTTCAGTGATGTACAATCTACCTTAGGGAGATGAATTCATATCTCATTAGTTTAGACAACTTCAATACAGGAAACAATATCTGATTTAGTCTTTTTGTGCTCCTTTTACATGTATAATAGAAGGAGTAAAATAGACTTTTACAGCAGATGAGTCATTTGATGTATTTTAGATGTCCACTTTGAAATTAGATGCCGATGTCTGCCTTTGGGAGACTATCTGTTTACTGCTGAGAGAATCTTACTCACTGCCTCCAGATGTTGACTTCATCTTTTCTTAAGCATACACCTAAGTACTTTCTGAATTTACAGAATCACAGAATCATCTAAGTCTGTAATAGACTCCTACAATGACATCCCCTTTATTTGTTCGTCCCTTAATCCTTACTCAGAGGCTCTCAACTTTGCCATCGCCAACTTGAAGTTCCACATAGTCCAGCCCATGCTTCACATACATAGCCACCCTCCCACCTCGCCTACCCTGCCTGTCCCCCCTGAAGAGCCTGTAACTATCTATTGCAACACACCAGCCACAGGACTCATCCCACCAGATTTCACTTATGTCAGTGATGTCATAGCTGTGGGACTGGGCCAAGACTTCTAGCTCATCCATTTTATTCCTCATACTGTGTGCGTTTCTGTAGAAGCACTTCAAATGTGCCTCCCTGCATGTAGCACCTTGTGGAGCAGACCAAAGGACTTCACTAGCACACAGTCCCTCTGATTCTAGCACACCATCCCCTAGCTTATCACCGGTATGCCTGGTTTTATCCCTTTTCCCCTCTGATTCTAGTTTAAAGCCCTATCTATCAGCAGTGGTAGCTCCTGAGCAAAAATCCTTTTCCCCTCTGAGAGAGGCACATCCCATCTGGTGCAAGCAGGCCTGGTGTTGTGTAGACCTTCCCATTGTCAACAAACCCGAAGTTCTGCCAGTTGCACCAGTCCCGAAGCCACATATTAATGTGACGAGGCCGCCTGTTAACATCCTATCAGAAGGACAGAGGCAAACACAACTTGTGCCCCTGAACCTTTAACTAGTCGCTCTAAAGCCCTAAACTCCCTTTTGATCACTCTCAGACTTCTCCTTGCTACCTCACCATTACAAGCCTGAAAGACCAGAAGCGGGTAGTAGTCAGTGGGTCATACCAGGCAAGTGACTTTCTTACCAATATCTCTCACCCGAGCCCCAGGGAGACAGCAGACTTCCCTGTGGGTTGGGTCCGGTCGGCATATCAGACCCTCTGTCCCCTTCAGAAGGGAGTCCCCCATGACGATAACCCTTCTTTCTTTCTTGGCAGAAGATGCAGCAATGCGGGGAGTAGGTTGCCTTGCCTTAGGCACCCTCTCCAACTGGGACGGGCTTTCATTCTACATCGTTGTTTTGACTGTCATGTGCTAGAGCTTCATACCTGTTATATAAGGGTAGATGTGAAGGTAAGATGGGCAGGGACAGGGCTCGCCTACCACCCTGAGCAGGAACCTGCCTCCATTCCCCTCCTTGGCCTAGGTCTCCTCCTAGTGCCTGGCAGGATGAAGGAACTTTTGTCTTCTGTGTGGCAGGAGGCACCTGTGCTGTGGCAGGCTCATGAGTCTGTCTCAGAGAGGGTAAAGTACACCACCACCAGTCGGTTTCTCTCTCTCATTCCCTTATGCTCCTGAGCCTGCTCGCCTCCTCCCGAAGGAGGAACCTCCTCGCCTCTTCAACCTGGGCACACCTCCCACAGGCATACCCCCACTGCTGCTGTCAGACACCGACAGGAGACTCGGGCACACCCTGCAGCCCAAGACCGTGGGGGGAGCCTCTGGCTCCGCCCGTGCCCCATCAGCCGTCCTCGAGAGGGCTGCAGGGCCCTGGCGGCTCCCTCGGCTCCCTCAAGTGGCCTCGATGCCGAAAAAAAAGCCCTGCCCGCCTCGAACATGTTCTGCCCCGGAGCCGATCGCCTCAGCGAGTGCTGTCCTCTAGTTCAGAATATTTTTCTCTATAGGTGAAAGCAGTGTCTCAGATGCCAAATGCCTAAATTAGGAAGGATGAAGTTGAGTCTACCCATATTTTAGCTTATATATCAAAATCATTATTTTTTAGATCAAGGTTTTCTTTATTTTTTGTTTGGTTTTGATGCAGTCCTGACAGTTCAACAAAATTAAAGTAGTATAAGTAGAAATAGGATTTTTTTAGTTTACACATACCAGGTTAGGTTCTCTACTGGCATATTCTGAGGCAACTTTGCTATTTGAGCCAAATCAATATACACCCACTGAGGTATGAACTTACATTTTTAATAAACTTTCTTGTTTTATTTTGTTTTGTTTTTGAGAGAATTTGGAAATAATTGTAATAAAAACAGAGATTACATGAAAGCACATATTTGTATGTGTTGTCAATTGTTATTTTAGTAGAATCTGCCTTCAACAAAAAATGTGAAGTTTTATTGGCCAGAAAAATCTGGCCAACTGAAACACTGCATTCTTGGTTAGAAGATGAGTTGCACAGCTCCTTTATCATATGACCAGATGTGTGAAGATCAATATGTCCCTGATATGTCCTTGCTCCATAACTTCTGGACTAAATCAATTACTGCTCTCAGCCTCCATGGAAATTCAGTATGAATGTGTTTTGTTTGTTTGTTTGTTTGTTTGTTTTTCTCTTGGTCTTGAAAGAAAGTATATCTGTAAAATTGGGATAGACCATGAAAAAACAAGTGTTAATGATTTCTGAATACTTTGTCAAAATGCTACCTGAAAATCACTCTAAAACTTAAAGCACAGAAAACTTGTACCTAGATGACAGCTGTCAGCCTTAGAAATAAGATTCATTCATATCATCTCTGTGAATGACATTTTTCTGCACAGCTTTTAAGATGCCATTTGCATTTCTGACTCCAATTTTCATGATTCTGAAACTTCTTGTCTTTTTTTGTTTTTTAATAACCTGTTTTTTCCTACTGTATCTGCTATAATTGTCAGTTTTTACCAATACTTTAAATAGATGTACACTATTATTTTTTCTGGTAGATAAAATCAGAAAGAATAGACTTAAGTTGGTGATTCAGGAAATTAAAAACTGCTGGAGGAACTAGCTGTTCTTTGGTAGTCCTTCCTAGATCTAGACTTTTTCAACAGGTGTGTGTTCTCAAAGCTAAACCCAAGGCAGCTTGACCATGACAGAATTCATACCCTCAGAAGAAAAAAAAAAAATCCATCTTTCTGCAAAATAGGTCATTTAACAATGGAAGAACTGGCTGTTGGTCTCCTTGTTCTCACACTAATTTTCAAGGGACAAACTCCAGAAGAAATGTGGACCTAGAATTGACGCCTTCCAATTGAGTCCTTATATATGACAGTTGTGCACTTTTACCCCAAAAAAGAGTAGTTTAGTGGAGACTTTGCATCATCTCTATTGCTCCATCTCTATGTTCTCTACAGTATGAGAGAGTATCCATCATCCTCAGGAACTGGTAGCATATATTTTGCTCTCTTCCCACCTTAAGGCTGTAGCTGTGTGCTACCCACACACAGTCTTTTAGGCAGGAGAGGGAATAGCAGTTTGCTGTCAACCTTTTTCTCTCCTCTCTGATGATTTGACAAGTCCATATAGGGGAAGAAAATCTCCCTACAGCTCTCTGTGTGTGGCACCATTCTGAACATAAAGAACCTCATGCATATTTGCAGGCACAAAAAGCAATGAACATTTAGGTCTTTTTTTTTTTTTTTCATTTGTGCTTTCTTTATAACGCTTGTTACCAGGGGCACTTCTCAGCTTCCAGCCATGCATTGGGTTCTCTTGAAGGAGTTTTTAAGGATATTTATCCTTTTCCTTTTTTTCTCTTTTCCTTCCCCTTCCTTCTTCTTTCTTCTTTTTTTTTTTTTTCTTTTTTTAAGCATGTATAGAATTAAAGAGAGTTGCTGAAGGCTGGCTGTTTTATTTAACATTTAAAATTTAAACTGAGTCATGAGTTAACCACATTTCCACATCTGTGAATTGTTTTTGTTGGATTTAGTTTATACCTTTAATAAGTGTTAGAGCAAATGCGCTAAGGAAATACTTTCCAGTTTTACTATTTTTATGTTGTTATAGTGAACTTAATTTTAATTTTTGTTTTGAAGTCCATATTATTTTCTTAAGAAGTTCCTTTGAAAACAAAATCTTCAGTTTTACGGAGTGAATTTTTTTTTAAGTTTGGTGTTAATTAATAAATTCACATGCAGGTGGACATAGAAAGTTAGTAGATCCCATGGTTTATTTTTAATGTGGTTAGAATTGTGTTTCTTATGCTCTTGCCAACGTTGAGAGTGAAAGTGTTGGGATGATCTCATCCACAGAAAGGTATGTATCTACATGCTCCCTTTCACAGGTGCAGCAATAGAAATCCTACCCGCTCAGTAACGGATAACCCGTCCTGTTTGCTCAGTGTATTGCAGGCTTGCTTGTCCAATGTGGGTGAGTACTGGAATTATCACAAAAGCAACACCAAGATTTCTTTTTTTTATTTTTTATTTTTTTAAAGTTCACAGACAACCCCAAAACATTGAGATATTGATCCAAAGTTTCATTTAATATATCCAAGTTCCACATGGATGACAAATTCAACACTTCCCAGGGAAAATTTAACTTACTTTTATATTTTTAAGTAATATAATATAATGTAGTTTGTGGCTGTGCCATTTCAGGCTTACTTATGACTGTGTATTCAAGAAAAAAGTTTGTTATCAGTGTAATTTGAAATGTACCAAATAACACCTCGGTGAGATGTTTCTAATTTATTCATCATACTCAGATGAAAGCGATATATCTTCCTTACCTTGATCATATCCTTTCTAGTTATAGCCTCAAGGATCATAGAATCATAGAATGGCTTGGGTTGGAAGGGTTAAGGTTAGGGGTAAGGTTGAGGTTAGGGTTAGGGTAAGGGTTAGGGTTGGGGTTAGGGTAAATGTTAGGGTTAGGGTTACAGTTAGGGCTGGGGCAAGTGTTAGGGTTAGGGTTAGGGTTGGTTTTAAGGTTGGGGTTAGGGCTAGGGTTAGTATTAGGGTTAGGGTTGGTGCTGCGGTTTCGTTTTGGGTTGTGGTTACTGTGTGAGTTAGGGCTCATTAAAGTTTGGGTTATGTTTAGGGTTGTGGGTGGGGTTAGGGTTAGGGTTAGATTTAGGGTTAGGGTTAGAGTTAGCGTTGGGGTTAAGTTCAGGGTTAGGGCATGGGTTAGGTTTGGGTTAGAGTTAGCGTTAGGGCTAGGGTTAGGGTTAGAGTTAGGGTTAAGGTTAGTACTGCATTAGGGTTAGGGTGAGGGTTAGGGTGAGGGTTAGGGTGAGGGTTAGAGTTGGGGCTGTGGTTTCGGTTTGGGTTGTGGTTACTGTGTGAGTTAGGGCTAGTTAGAGTTTGGGTTTTGTTTAGGGTTGGGGGTGGGGTTAGGTTTAGGTATATAGTTGGAGTTAGGGCTAGGGTTAAGTTTGGGGTTAGGTTTAGATTTAGGGCTGGGTTTAGTATTAGGGTTAGAGTTAGTGTTAAGGCTAGAGTTGGGCTTTGGGTTAGGGTTAGAGTTAGGTTTAGTTATGGTTAGGGTTAGTGGTGGGTGTGAGAGTTAGGGATTATGGATATGAGTGTTAGAGTTAGGGATATGTTTGGGTGTGGGTTAGGGTTAGTATTAGAGTTAGGTTAGTTTTAGGGTTACAGTTAGGTTTAGGGTTATGCTTGGGCGTGGGGTTAGGGTTAGGGTTGGGGTTGGGGCTAGAGTTGGGGTTTCGGTTTTGTTTAGTGTGTGAGTTAAGGCTAGTTTCAGTTTGGGTTTTGTTTAGGGTTGGGATGGGGTTAGATTTAGGTATAGGGTTAGGGTTAGTGCTGTGTTAGGTTTAGGGTTCGGGTTTGAGTTAGGGTTAGGGTTGGAGCTGGGCTTTTGTTTTGGGTTGTGGTTACTGTATGAGTTAGGGCTAGTTACAATTTGGGTTATATTTAGGGTTGGGGTTAGGGTTAGCGTTAGAGTTAGGGATGGAGTTAGATTTAGTTATGGTTATGGTTAGTGGTGGGAATGGGGTTCGTGTTAGGGATAGGATTGGTTTAGCGTTAATGTTAGGGTTAGGGTTGGGGTTTAGGGTTAGGGTATGGGTTAGGGTTAGAGTTAGCATTATCACTAGGGTTGGGAGTTGGGTTAATTTTAGAGTTAGGTTTAATTACGGTTAGAGTTAGTGGTGCGGGTGAGATTAGGGTTAAGGATATGTTTGGTTTGGGTTAGGGTTAGGATTCGAGTTAGGTTAGTGTTAGGGTTATGGTTAGGTTTAGGTTTAAGCTTGGCTGTTCGTTTATTGTTAGGGTATTGTTGGGTTAGGGTTGGGGCTGGGCTTTCAGTTTGGATTGTGGTTACTGTGTGAATTAGGGCTGGCTACAGTTTGGGTTATGTTTAGGGTTGGGGGTGGGGTAAGGTTTACGTATATGGTTAGGGTTAGGGTTAGGGTTAGGGTTGGGATTTAGGTTAGGGTTAGAGTTAGGTTTAGTTACAGTTAGGGTTTGGGTTAGCGTTGGGGTTAAGTTTACAGTTAAGGCTAGGATTAGGGTCAGGATTTGGGTTAGGTTTAGAGTTAGGTTTAGTTATGTTTACGGTTAGTCTTGGAGGTGGTTTAGGTATAGGGATAGGGTTGGGTTTGGATTAGGGTTATGGTTAGGGTTAGAGATGGGGTTAGGGTTGGGTTTAAATTTAGAATTAGGGCTAGGATTAGGGTTACGGTTAGAATTAGTGTTAGGACTGGGGTTGGGATTCGGGTTAGGGTTAGAGTTTAGGTTTAGTTACAGTTAGGGTTAGACTTAGGTTTAGGGTTTGGGTTAGCTGTGGGATTAAGTTTCAAGTTAGGGTTAGGGTCAGGGTCAGGGTTAGGGTCAGGGTTAGGGTTAGGGGCAGGGTCAGAGTTAGGCTTAGGGTGGGGGTTAGGGTTAGGGTTAGTTACAGTTAGTGTTAGGCTTGGGGGTGGGCTTAGTGTCAGGGATAGGGTTTGGTTTCCATTTAGGGTTCAGTTAGGCTTAGGGTTGGGTTTGTGGTTAGTGTTATTATTGTTAGCACTGAGGTTCAGTTTCTATTTAGGGTTAGGGTTGGTTGTCGTTTTGCGGTTAGGATTAGGGTTAGGTTTGCAGGTAGGGGTAGCGTGTTTAGGGATAAGGTTAGAGTTAGTGTTATTTCCATAGGAACACAAGTAGAATTTTGATGGCATATTATGGAATTCATGCAGGTATGATTCTGTATTTATATTCTTCATTTTAATCAAGGGAAATCTAAATTAGAAAATTTTCTTGCCAGTTTTACCTCTTGTCATCTACAATGCTCCTCCCAATATTTTTGGAGAATACCTGAGAGAGGAACCAAAAGAAAAGTTAGAGCCAATTGAAGAAGCCAGAGTAAATACTCTGAAGATGCACAAATGTTACAGCCAAGAAACACAGATTTAGATCTCCATATTCAAGGCTTCTTTATTCTTGCTAGAGCTCTCTCTTTCTCTGTGACCTAGCAAATGCTTATCCATTGAATTCTACTTCTAGATGTTGAATCACGGTACCACCCTAGAACTTTATCTGTGAGAAACAATATAGCACTTACCTAATCACACATAGCTCAAAAGGTCAAAAGATGGGTTATATTAGCTTAATTTCAATTTTTATGTTTTTGCTTAAGGACAAAGGTAATATGATTTTGGCAGAGACATTATCTTAAATCTGCTAGCAAGCTGGAGGGGAAAAAAACTTCAATAAATACTGCATTTTAAAATGTGAAATAATATGGATAATAGCATATTAAATTTCTGTGTGCTCTGTTTACAGGAATAGGTAGGAGGGAATTAATCAAAGGATATTGTGATCAGCTGCACTTCAGTAAAATGTCTTCCACATAAATGTGTTGGCCTACCTGTTTACCTACCTCTTATCAAGTGAAAGTTTGTATAGAGGGGTGGGAAAGGGGTGGGAAGGGAGGAGTAGGGGGTGGAAGTGGAAGCAGAAATTGTGTGATGGAAAATTGTTTCTACATGAAACGTACAGGCCAAAACATCTGATGATGAGCAGATCATCACCCCAACACTACAGAAAGATTTATGAAACTTTTAAATACAGCTTTGCTCCAGGCCCTTAATTAACACACATTTCTGAAAGTAGAACTAAAATCTAATTAAACTTTGCATTTTAAAAGGGTTTACATTGAAAGCACAGAGCAACTGCAAGAGCAATTTTATATATTGCCCTTGCAATAACCACAGTAAGTTCATGCCGAAGTAAGGAACTCAAGTTCTGTTTCCTTTACACAATGCTTCTTTCATCTGTATGATCACATACAGAAGACTCATGTAGGTTCCTCAGTATGGCTGTATTCTTGAAACAGAGGAAGTACAGGTTCACGTGAACTCTAATTTCAAACATGGTTTCTGATGTCCACCTATTGCTATATAGCATTTATTTGCCATGATTTATTTTACTTAACTCAATCTGTCTGAAAACTTACTGTCTAGCTTAGTTTGTTGTTGTTGTTTTCGGTTTGAGTTCTCTTCATAGTCAACAAAAAGAGGCACCTCTGAATGGTAATTCATGCTACTTATGTCAGACCCCTCTTTAGGACAACAACAGTCTCATCATGGAGATGCCAGTGCCTCTATTCACTACAATGAAAGCTTAACACAGCCTGCTTAGATTAAATTCCTCAGCCTTTGAGCTGATTAAGGTTAGCTAGATAAGTTGAATCCCCAGACATGAATTATGCACTTTCATATTTCTATCTGTATGTTGGGATAATATGGGGAGATAGTCTGTAACAAACAAGTCCAAGGTTGGCAATTGTTTTCCAGAGGATCTTTACAGTTAACTTTTTCCACGTGTTTTTCACTGGAAAAAGATTTTTCACCTGAGTCAGAAAAATCTTTAAAGGATCTCAGTAAGAGGAGGTATTTGAGTTGTGAAGGTCTTCATGAAGGAATAGAAGATTTGGGTATCAGGCTGAATACAAATGAAGGGCCATAATTTGGGGTGCTAGGTTGAAAGCTTCAGGTGGTGATGGCATAGGAGGGAAGTAGTTAGAAAAAACAATTATTTCTGCATGTAAATTTATATCTATATTTTTTGGTAGCAAGTAGGTCTGAAATACGTAGAAGGACTTACGAGGGCAGGTTAGTTTCTGCTGCCTAAAGATGTTGAATATATGACAATGAAGCTTACTTTGGGATAATGAAAATTAAAAGGGTGTAAGCAAGGCAAGGCTCAGCTGTTCTCTTGAGTCTTCTGGACACTGGTTGGCCTAAACATTCCCCGCTATCCAATATAACTTCTGCAGATTCTGTTCTGAATTTCCATCATAAAAAGTCTGTGGACATTATCCCCTACATAAAAACAAATCTATTTTGTCCTTCCTTTCTCCTTAGATGTTACAACAATAAAGTGTTGAGGGAAAGGCAAACTGTTTGCCATCAATCAGCATTGTTTTCATTTAAATCGGTGATGAAAGAAGGGGAGAAACTTTCAGGCCTTGATTCTACTTGTAAGATCTGTTAGACTAGTTGGATATTTAATAAGTAAGAAGGAAATTTCAAAAGAAGATACGAGTGGTGTATGGCCTTACTCTTCCAAAAATAGGCTTAGATAGTAGTATGAAATAATAATCCTCTAAAAACCTGAAATATATTTTTCAGTGTAAAACTGTACCCATACCAATTTTTAAATTCCTGTTGAAACACAGAGGCATTAGCACCGAAAATTTTCTGTCCTTGGATAGTTTTACTTGAATTGAGATGTACTACTTGGAATTACTTCTCTAACAGTGCATTTTCTGTAAATAAATAAATAAATTTCCAGCCAAGACAAAGCATGCTCATTGAGTATATCCAGTGATCATTGGAGTGAGACTCACATTAGGACAGGTGAATTCATTTCATCTACCTTTCAACACTTATGAGACCTAATTTAAGCTGGTTGTTTAGTCTCTCCCAGTACTCTATTGGAGTTGTCCAATTCATAATTTCTCACTCTCTGTCCCTCTCTGTTGACTGTGGAAATGACTATTTTAAAACTAGTTATATAGGCAGCTAACATACATGTAATGTGTTTCCAAGTCTGTGCATTTCCCTAGCCAACTGCAGACAAACTCCCAACCTTAGAAATATTATGAAAAAATAATACTAAGAATAAATATGTTAGAGAATTATTGCCACATGCTTTTTCATGATTTTTCAGCTTTTTCTTTCCTGTTTGTTTTAATCCTCCTCTGAACATGGAGTTCAATGTTTTATTATTTTAAATAAAATGACATAACTATTTAGAAGATTTTTTAGATAATAAACTTGTTTTCTTATACTTTTCAGGGTATTGTGTTAGATTACTTTTTACTTTAGAACAGACTAAAGAATTTTTAGGCAGTATAACAATATGTAGCTGTGACAAAAATGCTATTTTATTTCTGGTGAAAAATAATTAGATCATTCTGCACTTAAAAAAAAAAAAAAAAAAATCTGTGACAAATTTTGTTCAGAGTCATACATCTTCCCAAAATGTTTATGCTTTACTAAAACAGACATCCTTCATCAAGAAGAGATTTTTTTATTCCAACCAAATCTACCTGTAAACAAACAGGCTTTGTCTAAAAAGGATTTGACAAGAAAAAGAGGGGTTTATTTAAGCAGTATGCAAAAATTTGGATGATTTTAATTAAATTGCCAAAACTAACACAGATTTGTGCATCCTTAGATGAGTCCCTAATTCAGATCTGTAACAGCACTCTGTTGGTCTTCCAAATGATAGCACAAAATTCAAAATTTTGATGTAAAAGATCCTTGTTGATTTAGATAATTTTGGAAATGTTTTTAAAGCATCAGGTAGGTGGGCTAATATGATATGCTAACATGCTTTTGTGAATTATGCAGATGAACATTGGTTGCAATAATAAAGCCACCAGAGCACAGGCTTCAGCACATAAAGACAGCCAAAATACTTACTCTGGTCCTGGAAACTGTGCTGTGATTACGAGCTTATTGAAAAAGTGTATTGTCCCAGCTCAACTCTTGTTGCTTTCTGGCCTGATTAAATGAATCTTTGACCAAGTAGCAACATATCTTCACAGAAAAAATATCACACATCTTCATGCTTGGGGAAATGCTTCCTATTTGTGCAGCCGTGAGCCTACACAGGGCATGGGTTTGGTAACACTGACAGCACCTGTCTGCCCCTCCCCCTTCTCCAGAGCACACTGCTTTCATCTCAGTAGTATGAATGTCCTCTCTGCTGTCCTGGTTTTGGCTGGGACAGAGTCATTTTCTTCATAGCATCTGGTACAACGCTGTGTTTTGGATTTACAATGAAAGTAGTGTTGATAACACACCAATGCTCTGTTGTTGCCGAGCAGTGCTCATGTGATGTCATGCTCAGCAATAAAACTGGGAGAAAGAAAGAGGAGGGGTAGACGTTTGAAGTGATGGGATTTGTCTTCCCGAGAAACAGTTATGCATGATGAGCCCCACTTTCCTGGAAATGGACGAACATCTGCCTGCCAGTGGCAAACAGTGAATGAATTTCTTGTTTTGCTTAGTTTGCATGTACAGCTTTTGCTTTACCTAGTCAAGTGTCTTAATCTCAACCCATGAGTTCTGGGTCTGTCTGGGCCAGCTGACCCAGCTGTGTCCACTTCCAGCTCCTTGTGCACCTCTGGCCTCCTCACCAGCAGGGCAGCACAAGAAGCAGAAAAGTCCTTGGCTCTGTGTAAGCCCTGCTCAGCAACAATAAAAGATCGGTGTGTTTTCAACTCATCACAAATCCAAAACACAGCACCATTCAGGCTACTATGAAGAAAATTAACTCTATCCCAGCCCAAACCAGGGCATCTACCCAGGAGGAACAAATGGTCCTTAATATCATGACCTCATTTGCCCATATCCAAGGTCCTAACACCATCCTGGCCAGTGACTCCATCTTGCAAGAAGCACAAGGTGACTCTGTTGGGCCCAGTTCCCCCAGCAGCACGTTGACTGGCCAGGAAGGCCCCATGAGGTGTTCATGTGTGAAAGCAAGGCAGCAAGACCAACACAGTCTGGCAGTCTGGGGATGGAGACCATGAAATAGTCACTTTAGGGTGTGCTCACCTGATGCAACCAGAAAATGGGTCAAACAGCCTGAATAGCATAAAGTATGTATGTTCTTATGATTTGGAGTAAATGTCTCTGCATATCAGCTAATTTCCAAATATCAAGGAAGTCTTTCATTGATGTTTACCTCAGGTCTACCACAGGATCCAAGTATTTAGAAGGGACAGGCAGCATGGAAGGGGTGGCGGTGTGGCTCTCTATATTAGAGAGTCTTTCGATGTTCTAGAACTCGAGGCTAGGAATGACAAGATCGAGTCCCTTTGGGTTAGGATCGGCAGGGACAACAAGGCTAGTGTCCTGGTCGGGGTCTGCTATAGACCGCCGAACCAGGATGAGGAGACGGATGAGGAGTTCTACAGGCAGCTGACAGAAGTTGCGAAATCGTCAGCGCTTGTACTCGTGGGGGACTTCAACTTCCCAGACATATCCTGGAAGCACAACACAGCCCAGAGGAAGCAGTCTAGGAGGTTTCTGGAGAAAGTGGAAGATAGCTTCCTGACGCAGCTGATTAGTGAACCTAGCAGGGGTGGTGCCCTGCTAGACCTTCTCTTCACAAACAGAGAAGGACTGGTGGAGGATGTGATTGTCGGGAACAGTCTTGGGCAGAGTGACCACGAAATGGTGGAGTTCTCTATTCTTGGCGGGGCCAGGAAGGGAACCAGTAAAACCACTGTATTGGACTTTCGGAGGGCTGACTTTAGGCTGCTCAGGACACTGGTTGGTGGAGTCCCATGGGAGGCGGTTCTGAAGGGCAGAGGGGTTCAGGAAGGCTGGGTGCTATTCAAGAGGCAAATCCTAATGGCACAGGAGCGGTCTATCCCCATGTGCCCAAAGATGAGCCAGCGGGGAAGACGACCAGCCTGGCTCAACAGAGAATTGTGGCTTGAGCTTAGGAGGAAAAAGAGGGTTTATAATCTTTGGAAAATTGGGCAGGCCACTAGGGAGGACTATAAGGATGTAGCGAGGCTGTGCAGGGACAAAATTAGGAAGGCCAAAGCTCATCTGGAGCTCAAGCTGGCTACTGCCGTTAAAGATAACAAAAAACGCTTTTATAAATACATCAACACAAAAAGGAGGACTAAGGAGAATCTCCATCCTTTACTGGATGCGGGGGGAAACTTAGTTACAAGAGATGAGGAAAAGGCGGAGGTGCTCAATGCCTTCTTTGCCTCAGTCTTTAGTGGTAAAACCGGTTGCTCTCTGGATACCCAGTACCCAGAACTGGTGGAAGGGGACGGGGAGCAGGATGTGGCCCTCACCATCCACGAAGAACTGGTTGGTGACCTGCTACGGCACTTGGATGTGCACAAGTCGATGGGGCCGGATGGGATCCACCCAAGAGTACTGAGAGAACTGGCAGAGGAGCTGGCCAAGCCCCTATCCATCATTTATCAGCAGTCCTGGCTATCGGGGGAGGTCCCAGCTGACTGGCGGCTAGCAAACGTGACGCCCATCTACAAGAAGGGCCGGAGGGCAGACCCGGGGAACTACAGGCCGGTCAGTTTGACCTCAGTACCAGGGAAGCTCATGGAGCAGATCCTCTTGGGAGTCATCATGCGGCAATTGAAGGGCAAGCAGGCGATCAGGCCCAGTCAGCATGGGTTTATGGAAGGCAGATCCTGCTTGACGAACCTGATCTCCTTCTACGACAAAGTGACGCGCTGGGTGGACGAGGGAAAGGCTGTGGATGTGGTCTACCTTGACTTCAGCAAGGCTTTTGACACCGTTTCCCACAGCATTCTCCTCAAGAAACTGGCTGCTCTTGGCTTGGACTGGCGCACGCTTCGTTGGGTTAGAAATTGGCTGGATAGCCGGGCCCAGAGAGTTGTGGTAAATGGAGCCAAGTCCAGTTGGAGGCCAGTCACTAGTGGCGTCCCCCAGGGCTCGGTGCTGGGGCCGGTCCTCTTTAACATCTTCATCAATGATCTGGATGAGGGCATTGAGTGCACCCTCAGTAAGTTTGCAGATGACACCAAGCTAGGTGCGTGTGTCGATCTGCTCGAGGGTAGGAAGGCGCTGCAGGAGGATCTGGATAGGCTGCACCGATGGGCTGAGGTCAACTGTATGAAGTTTAACAAGGCCAAGTGCCGGGTCCTGCACCTGGGGCGCAATAACCCCAAGAAGAGCTACAGGCTGGGAGAGGAATGGCTGGAGAGCTGCCAGGCAGAGAAGGACCTGGGAGTGATGGTGGACAGTCGGCTGAATATGAGCCAGCAGTGTGCTCAGGTGGCCAAGAAGGCCAACGGCATCCTGGCTTGTATCAGAAACACTGTGACCAGCAGGGCTAGGGAGGTGATCGTCCCCCTGTACTCGGCTCTGGTGAGGCCGCACCTCGAGTACTGTGTTCAGTTCTGGGCCCCTCGCTACAAGAAGGACATCGAGGTGCTTGAGCGGGTCCAGAGAAGGGCGACGAAGCTGGTGAGGGGCCTGGAGAGCAAGTCCTATGAGGAGCGGCTGAAGGAGCTGGGCTTGTTCAGCCTAGAGAAAAGGAGGCTCAGGGGTGACCTTATCACTCTGTATAAGTATATTAAAGGAGGCTCTAGCGAGATGGGGGTTGGCCTGTTCTCCCATGTGCCTGGTGACAGGACGAGGGGGAATGGGCTAAAGTTGCGCCAGGGGAGTTTTAGGTTAGATGTTAGGAAGAATTTCTTTACTGAAAGGGTTGTTAGACATTGGAACAGGCTGCCCAGGGAGGTGGTTGAGTCACCATCCCTGGAAGTCTTCAAAAGACGTTTAGATGTAGAACTTAGGGATATGGTTTAGTGGGGACTGTTAGTGTTAGGTCAGAGGTTGGACTCGATGATCTTGAGGTCTCTTCCAACCTAGAGATTCTGTGATTCTATTTGCACAAGCAGTTACAGGGGGCATTTGACACCAGAACCTATCACACAGGGTTACCTGCTCATTTGCCCTGTCTTTACCAAAACACCATAATGAAAATTTTTCTTCTGTTTCACATGTTTAATGTTTATGGTGGATTGCTACAAGCTATAATGAAAATTCATTTTCACAATCAGTTTGAACCTGCTTATTTCAGCTTTTCTGAAAGGCAACAAGATGGAGAGATGAGACATATCTTGCACAGATGCACAGAAAGGTAAAAAAAAAAAAAAAAAAAAAAAAAAGAGGACAACAGTAAGAGAGAAAATAATGGAAGTGTTCTGCAGGTAAAAACAATATGAGAGAAAAGATTGATTTTTTTCTCTGAAATAAGATGTCCCCAAAGCACTCTCATTTATTTGTCTAATGGCAGGATAGGCCCCTTGCTACCTTTCCTTTATATGTCACCTGTGCACATCCACAGGGACCTGTCAGCTTGATTAAAACACATCAATTAGTTTCAACAGGCTTTAAATCAACCCCTGCACTGCTTATGGGCTCTATTTCTCTTTCAGATCGTTGTGAAAAATCTTCTTGCCAGTAGGGGGTGGATCTGTCCTGGAAACAAGGACAGACCAAGAATGCATCTTAATGCACCAGACACCACCCTGTTTTAATCATTATATTTATTTATAACAGTATAATAGGGAAAGTGCCAAGACATTATCTAATACACGGATGGTGCCTCAACAACTTTTCATCTTAGCCTGGGAATCATTAGGATATTCTCCTGCATAAATAACACAGTAAATTAAGTCTTCTCCTTGTATCAGCACCATATGTTAATAACAAACATATTTATAATGTTTATTTGAATAGCTTCAAAAGGGGATATTAAAACAGATCAGTTGAATTGTAAACACTATTAAAACACTTTCTAAACTTTATCTCAAAAGCCTCTTAGTAGATGGTGAAATATGCTGGTGAGAAATTGAAAAAGTAGTGAGGAAAATGACATTTTTACAATGAACTTTGAATTTCTAACTACTTTAATTAGCTATGTGAATTAGTTGATCTCAGTAACCTCCATGCTTACAATTCTCCCTTAGACAAATAACAGCAAATGCTGGGCTGTGTTATTAGCCCATGGTCTTTCATCAGTAAAAACTTCTGTTCCAGGAAGCTGCACCACTGACATTTATAAGTTTCTGTGTGATGTATTAGAGTTAACATAAATACAGCTGATAGTAGCAGTTGCATGGTCACAAATTAGACTAGTAAATCAAAAGTAAGTATTTCCATGGCTATATTTGAGAAAAAGTAACAAGTTAGCAAATTATTCTATGGAAGCTCACATTTCATAGAAAAATGTTCGTGAGTTCCATCCAAGAGACAATCTAATCTTTCCAGTCCTCATGTTTGTTAAAAATACTGCCATCAGCATTTTTATTTTCTTCTCTCTTTTTCAAAGAAACACCATTCCTATATGAACCTGGCATCAAAGAACTAGTCAAGTACATTTTCATGTACACTGTTTCCTTTAAATGCATTCTTGAGTTAAACTTATTAGTTGTTAGGATAGCGATGGGACTATCCAGTGGGAAAGAATATTTAGCCTTCTACAACAGAGGGAGATGCTGATTTTTTGCATTTGTATCCAGCCAGGTTAGTCAGCAGAAAATCTGGCTGCACAATGAAAGCATTTTCAAAGGTTCCCACAATGGGCTAGAAATAAATGCCAGACATCTGTACATCCTGAGTTAGTTTTCTAAAAGAAAAAAATCGTTAATGCCAAAATTTTGATTTAATGCAAGGAAACAAGCAAAATACTATATTGGCTGGGATTCACTTGCCTAAAGTGAATAGGCATCCAGTCTCATTTAAATTGTGTTAAGATATTCAAGAGATCTGTGCGTGGCTGGCATATATGCTATAGGATATATGGAGGTCTTTCCCACAATATCAGTTTGAGATATAACAGGGTACCACAGAGCATCCAAAATGACATTACATTCCTTTGCATGGGCAAGTTAATTCTATCCACACTGACAAAAATCTCAGTTGCCATTAAGAGCAGTGAAAGGTCTAGGTAAGTTCAACAATTCCTTTCTGCTTACATCCCAGAGACGTACCTACTTCCTTGGCTATTTCCTGCAATTTCAGTCTGTCTGAGAAATTAGGATCTTCCTGGATAGTGAATAATCCCGACACATATGTGAATGGTCTAGCTATCTATCCCAAATTCTAAAAATTATGTTTTGGAATGAGAAACATTTCTGGCTACAGGACTGCTAGTCTCAACATTGTAAAGGAGCCCAGGAATGGGTTTATAGGCTGAGCACTTGCTTACATGTAGAAATGAACTCACTAACTTCACTGCGCCTCACACAAGTCATACATCAGCAAAGTTCTTTAAAACAGCTGAGCCTTTCTGCAGCTTCCAATCTGCTACAATGCAGTTTGTGTAGCAAAATGGTGAGCCAGCAGTGAAATAATTCAGCTAGATTTGGCAATCTTGAATAAAGTTGCACAAGTACAGTATTTTCCACCCAAATCCCTGAAATTTCATGGTGCAGAGGTAGATCCACACTGATTATTTCAGTATGTGCGGGTGGAACTAGGGTGCTGTGTTGTACCTGGCTCTCAGTACCAATAATATGGCTTAGAAGCCAAACTTCTGAAGTCAGTGCAAAATTAGGGTAACTGAAAAATCATTTGGACATATAAACCTCACAAACAAGAAGTCTGAAAATCATTAGGAGAATATAATATTGCAAAGCCATATACTCCAAAAAGTAGAAAATACCAGAATTTATCTGGTAGTGACCACATAGCACCCTAATTTATTTTTCTTTAGGTATATGCAATATAGTATGGTGTGTGATTGTATTCTAACATGTCACAGAGAATGAGCAATTTCAGTGCACAGGACAGCATAGAATGAATAAGAAAAAAAAAACACCACACAGCAACTCAGGCAGTAGACACTGCTTCTCAGAGACTAGAAAAGAAAAAGCAATGTCAGGCTTTGTTTCAGTATTTTTGTTTATTTGTTTCAGCTTGCTATATTCCTGGGGAATATATAAATATATTTAATATGCTATATGAACTATGAAGGTGGAGGTGAAATGAAGTCCGTCACCAGCTGCATGGGGTAAGGGGTCACTGATCATTGCTTACACCTTGTCTCCTAACAAGCCCGTCATTTTACCACATATGTACTACCTTCAAACGCCTGTAAAAGGTCAACTCTTTGTCAAAAATCACAGAATGGCTGAGGTTGGCAGGGACCTGTGCAGATGATCTAGTCCAACCCCCCTGCCGAGAAGGATCACCTGGAGCACATTGTACAGGATGGCATCCAGGCGGGTTTTGAATATCTCCAGAGAAGGAGACTCCACAACCTCTCTGGGCAACCTGTTCCAGTGCTTTGTCACCCTCACAGTAAAGAAAAGCCCTCTCATATTCAGCCAGGTTAAGATGGATTAAGATTATTTGAGTACTTTTTTTAGTATTTTAGTCTCTGAGCAAGAAAACCTAATACAAAATATTGTGGTTTCTATAGCATTTCATGTGGGCTTTGATCCATATTTCTCTTGTTGCAAAGAGTTTGCTGCTTTCAGAATAGCTCATATCTTATTCCTCTAACCATACTATAACCAAGAATACTTCTGCATGTATTAAAGTCTAAACTAGCTTCTGAATTCTGACACTCCTCTCTGTTCTCCCTTGGAGCAGCAGGAGTACATCTGCAAATGGCATCCTTGCTTCAGTAGCATTTGGTTAAGGGCTTCAACCAAACCACATTAAGAACAGATATGCATATTAATTTGAGATCCAGGAGTCTGCAGACGGAGACCTGAGATTCTGAGCTGTGCTACTTATTTCTGACACTTAGCTGTGAATTTCTGCCTGACTTTTGGATCATAGGTGGGATCAGGGCAGGCTGAGTTGGAAGGGGTCTAAGTTCCTGAATTTGGCTCCTCCCATGTGCTGTTGGACAAGAGGGAGATTATGCTGTGACTACACTGGAATTATTTACTTAGCAGGACAGGATCAAATTGTTGTTTAGAAATAACCTTTCATGTATGAAACCTCTTAACATGCCAGAAGGAAGAATTAGCTCCAAGATGCAGGAATAACACTAGTCTTGGTCATGCTCCAAAATTTAGGAATAATACTAGTCTTGACTTTGTTACTTTCTTCAGCATTACAAACCCTCACACACTTTGGTCTGATTGCCAAGAGAGCCTTGTTGAAGTCCACAGAGTACATAGAAGATCTCTACAATGGCAAACTGTATGCTAAGTACTGCTCTTAAATATGATATTATTTTAATATTTTTTTCATTATATTGTTTGAAGTGGAGCCGCTCAGTCTGCCTGGTGAAATCTGCCAATTTTTAAACATGGACTGAAATTTGAAATGCTTATTTTATTAAGGAAAAAAAAAAAAAAAAAAAAAAAAAAAGCCAACATTGAAAATATAATTATTAATTTAAAAATGTTTTAGTTATTTTCTCAAACAAAAACAACACAAGTCTTCAGTTCATAGATTTAGAAATGTATGTAACTTATTTACATTGATTGATTAAGCATGTAAATGTGTTTCTGTAATAAAATCTTTAAGTGATTAGACAGAGTATCCAGTAAACATATTACATCCACAAACAAGATGAATATATGTGCTATTTAACCCATATTAACCCACTGTGTGAAAACATTTAACAGCTGCCTGCTCTTCGTTTTTGTTCTTCAGACAATTTAATGGAAATTATTTCCTCCTGCTAGATTCTTTGCTATACAGACTTTTTCCATTATGCATTTTTCTGCCATTGCACTTTAAAAGGAATCTTTTTACCAGTACTTATTGACATTTAACGGCAGGCAAGCCACCAAAAGTGCAAGTCTCAGAATGACCTCATTACTTAATTTTGGCTTCATTCTGCTTCCATATTTGAGGTTGGAAAAAAAAGACAAGTGAATAAAGGACTCAGCTCCATTCAGTATGGATCACCATGACCTTGAAAGCTGTATTTTCCCCTTTGTGTTCAACACCCCTACTTTGCAGAAAAAAAAAAATAGACTGCTTTACTGACTTTGCTTGTTTTTTCCTCAGTAAGACACTTGACTATGTCTATCTCTTTGTCACATTTTTTGCCACATTTAGGTCTACTATTCTGACACTGTGAATCACATTTCTTCAGTAAAGCCTTAATGATCCTGGCAATTATATCGTAGGTTATACTACTGACAAGGCATATTCATTTAAACAACTTAAATATTTTAAGAGATCTCACAGAACTTTGCTACTGCCTGAAAGGCATTACTTATCTAATGATATAGAGCGTATATTTTCATTATAACCACTTGAAGTTCTGGCTTACCATGAGAAATCTTCACTGAGGGTTAAGTGCAACCCATTACCTCAGCTCATTGCTATTCCTAACTCAGGATATGCCTAATGGAAGTCAAAGAAGTGATATACCCTTAGACTTTGTTATGCATTTTCTTCCAGACTTTGGCTAAAAAAAAAAAAAAAAAAAAAAAAAAAAAAAAAAAGTGCACAGGTAGTATGTTGTAACTGATAAACTGATACAGATGAGAAAAATGGGTTTACAAGAAGCGTCAGCCACTTTCATTTGAAATGTATGTATATTAAAAAATGCTATTTTCAGCTGGATCCAACAGGGCTTATCATACCAACATATATATATGTTAGTTCCTGCTGTGCTAGCTTTCACACCATACAGAATAGCCATACCAGGGCAGCCTCCTGTTCAGGTTTTGCTTGTAGAAAGAGATGGGTATCCCAGAGTAGGAATGACAACATCAAAAAGCAGAGGAAGCACTCACCCAGAGGAAGAAAACAATAAAGAAATCTATGCATAGAGCTGTGTCACTAAGAACGTATGTCAGAATTTCTCTGGGACTTGGCTACACAGGAGACACCTTGGGACTCACAGTCCAGCATTCTCTTGAGGTAAGTCCTCATGTGCTTCTTCCCATAAAATCAAACAAAACTTTTCTCAGTTTTATGGAATAGTTAATGGATATCAACAGTGGATATTGGCAATCTGATTACATGAACCTTTTCATCAGCTTGAGGAGAGTCTGATTTACAATTCTCGCCTTACCAAAGAGTACCATTTCTATTCTGGTCATTTCTATTCTAAGTCATGCTCTTCTTCCTCCAGCTAAAAGCCTACTACTGTGCAGTGAACTTGACAGTTACTGAGTTAGAAAGAAGGAACGTGGAGCAGCTGGCCCTGCTTTCCAGAAGGGAGGCTGTTGGTTCTTCCACAGGAAGGTATAAAGACAGAACTAATACTGATGGTGTAGATCAGAAGCCAGGTTTTCCACCTGCCAACTCAATACTTTTGAGCAGCAAACTAGGAGAAGCAATCATATTCCACCGTGTTTCTTTTCTGCCAGGACCATAGTCATTGGCTCAAGATATTTCACGCAACTGATTTAATTAGCTTGACAAGCCCCTACATTTTAGGCTTTGCAATCTCTTTACCCACAGAACAAAAACCCAGAGTAAGATACCGACATTGGTGAAAATTTTACAAGAACTAACATTCTTTGGAAATCTAACCAGCTGCGTATGTCTGATATAGAACTGCACATTTTAAGGGACATTAGAGGCAAAATCACCTTCAAAGTGCATTTAGCTTGTGCAGCGTGCAATAAATATAATCCATAATTATGCTTCCATTTTTATCAAACAGACAAGAATAACTTGTCAAAAACATATTTTAAAGGTCTTTGCATGATTCTCTCATGGCTAATATATTCTTGACAACTGAGGGAAAAAGGTATTTAAGTAGACACGGAAATTCAACTAGAAATGGAGAAGGTAATTTAGAACTCCAATCACAATTCCCTTTTGGGAGGAAAATTAAATGTAAACCTGCTGAACTCAGAATTTTTGATTGATTAAAAAAGAAAAAGAGAGAGAAAGAGAGAGTCCTTATTTTCATGACTGATCCATTAGTTTGTTACTACGTTTTGTTGTTGTTGTTTGTTTATTTGTTACTTCTGAAGGTTTCTTTTCTCATTTCAAGCTCCTCCATGAAGAACACCAGGTTCAGTGTTCCTGAGCTGTACTGGAGACAGTTCAGCCTCATGTAGCTGCTAATAGCTGTTTCTGTACCAATTTCTTCTGCTTCCTAACCTGAGAATTGATCCTTAATTCAAATGCAGAATAATATCCCTCAAAAGAATTTGGGGTAATCCTTGCTGCTTTCTCACTTGGAGCCCTACACTGGCTCCATTTTCAGGAAAAGGCTGATATTCAAAGGTCAGCACACTCCTGCCTTCTTTCTTTTGTTTCTGTTTCCCATATTAAAATAAAATGAAACCTTTTTGTTGTTTTGAGTTTATGATGTTGCCTGTAAATAAAGATTTTTGTTAAAAGAATTAGGAATGTGTTGAACTCTACGCTGAGACATGCTTTCTACCTTCCTCAAACTTGCAAAGAGCAATACTTAACCAGCTTGTTCTTTCTGGTCAGTCATTTTAATTATGTAAATGAGCATTCCATATGTGAAATGAGAAACAATGGGCCTACAATTTTGTCTCCTATAATATTGGCAAAGTCCAAAATTCATAGGTAATGATATCAAGTTTAAGTTTATGGACATCAACCCAAACTTGTTACTAGTTGGTCATAATTATGCTCTCACACGAATAATCCAGATGGTTCTTTGTTGTTTGCATAATTGCAGACTAAATTGTTGTCAGACATTGAAAATCTTTTGAAGTGCTCTTTTTTTATCCAAACAATAAATCAAGATCAGGAATATAGAAAACAGTAATCTGGGAAAACATATTCTATGAAAAAAAAAAAAAAAAGATACTTTACTTGGGAAAGACAATTTCTAGTTGCTGAAAAAGCTTATGAACTGATGTTTGTATAATGATTTAAGTTTCTTGCTGATGGTTGGATTTTTCTTTAAGGAATTCTCCCTACTTCAGTCTTTGAAACAGGTTGGAGCATTTCTACAGCTCATTGTCCATTCTAGATGCAAAGACTGTGGCATACCAACACCACACCAGATGGAAATTGACCTCAGGTTGCAGAAGTCTCTAGATGCAAGTATATCACAAATCACAGAGTAGGAAAATTTCACCCAGACATAAAGTACCAGACAAGTAGTAAAGGCACAAATCTGTTGTCCATGCCAGATTGGAAAGGCAACTAAGCAAACTCTGAAACTTCAATCTATATGGAGTCCTGGGCCTTGGTTGGGGTGGAGGAAAGCCCAAGAGGAGGGGTCCCTCAGGGCTCTGACAACCCCAAGGACCATGGTCATAGAATAAAGCTGATGAAATTAAGTGTCATGGCTATTAAATGACCTCATAAGCAATGCCCCAGGCACAGTCATACTTCTACAATACTAAGAAAAGCAGATCAGGATCCATAAAAGCACATTCAGCACACGTCGAAGGCTCTTTCAATAGCATTACTGTCCCTAGACTCCTGAACAATATTTGTAGTGCTGCAGCCACTCCACCAGCAAACTGGGCTCTGGAGAGTAGGTGCTTCGTGCTGGCAAAACACGCTGCGAAATCAGCATGTCACACTCGTCACAGCACTGCTGTAACAGAGACTTCTTCCTCTGGTGTTGCCTCTGCAGACACAGTAAATCATTTTCCCTGGCTACTGTTCATGAGAATGTAGCCAAGGGAAAACTTTAAGATGTTATGGGGGTGACAATTCCTGGCAAAGATAAGTTATAGTACAGCAAAAAGAGCCAAGAAGCTGTTTTATACTCTGTTCTGAACAATGATGGATACTCTGCACTAAATTGCATTTAAGGAATACTTTAAGAGCTGAAGGAAAGGAAAACATTTGCCATTTTCCCTTTTTACTCTTTCTTCTTTTGAAAGTCTCTCCAAATTAAAATTAATGTATAACATGTATGAGTTATGTCCAGCACATATGTTATATGGCACAGAAAATCTCACTGTGTGCATATTTCTTCCATTAGAATTAGATGAACCTTTTTTTTTTTTTTCTTTCCACAGTACCATATTGTTTTCAATCTGATTTAAAGCTCCAGAAATGTTCAAGCAATTAGCAAAAGAGGACTTTTACTTCTTATTAGCTCATTACATTTGTATTTGTAGAGGGGCTCTGGAGACACAAAACCACAACATACCTATTCTTACCAGGCAGTTAAGCGTAAGGTAGAGACCCCTTTTTGGTAGACCTAGTTATTATGATTCACCTTCTTAAGCGTGTAATATACTTTCCCTGTGCTCATCATGATGCATTGTGCTCACTTAGATCTAGAAGTCGCTTTCCCAGTTATTACTCTAGAACTGGTTGTCAGTAGTTTGACTGTACAGTCACAACTAGAGTCAAACAGTGAGAGTGGCACCCAAAATAGACACAAGAGAGAAAAAGCAAATTAGAGAAAATGCAATAAATTACTGACATATCTTCCATATGGCAACTAAGAAGTTAGTGCAGCAATTCAGTGGCCTTATTTTCAAGTATATTTTCTACCAAGCACCTCATCTCTTGAGCACCATACAAATCAAGCATACCAAACGGCCTAACTAGATTTCTCCATAGCAGGACCCCTTCTCCAGTTTTGATTTACTTTAAAACTAAAAAAATGCGGTTAAATCTTGGTTATCTGAAATTCAATAATGCAAAATTGTTCCTTGCCTGAAACAGATTTTCGTTGCCCGAATATAGCAGTGAACTGCTAAATCTTTGTTTACCTGAAGTTATGAAAATAACCAAGGCCACTGATAGTTTTAAGACTAGCATAAAAAATAAAATAAAATAAAATAAAATAAAATAAAATAAAATAAAATAAAATAAAATAAAATAAAATAAAATAATGTTAATAACAAAAACACTTAATAATTTTTCCCAAATTCTCTGAAACAAAGTCCCACAGTTATCACTAACTCCACGCTTTGTCACTCACCCAGTCTTCAATATGGCAGGTGAAAATTTAATAGCTCATATTAAAAAAAGTCTTTCTGACTGGTTACATTTTGGTGCCACTCACCTTACTTTGCACTTAGCATCAAGAAGAAGAGTGTGTGGACTTTAAAATTTATCCAGCACTGAGTGAAAAATGTGATAAAAAGTCTTCTAGAGACTTCAAGTTCTTAAAGTAATTTACCTGTCCTTGAACAAACTGACTGTAAACCCTCACTTGGAGATTACATTACACAGATAAATTACCTTACATCACATGAACCCAGGGTTTTTGTCTGTTATAGGTTTGTGTATTGGTTTTTCTGTTTTAATAAAATCAATCACTTCTATCTGATTTCAGAAAATGGTAGCAACCCACCTGTGCTGGGAAATATCTGTACAATCACAGAGGAAGAAAAATGATCAAACAATAATTTAAGCTAGATATTGGTTTATTTAATTACTATTGATATAAAGAGAAACATGTTAGTTTTGTCACAAAAATCACAACTTCCCCAACTATCTGTTCTTTCATGAGTCTCAAAAATAAAAGTGAAAATAAAGCCACGGTAACAATTCTTCCAGCAAGCAGCTGTCAAAATGTGGGATAAAAATACGAACCTTAGTTTTGCAGCATAAAACTATATCCAGTTTTAAAGATTATTTAGGAGATTTATTTTTCTTTTCCTTTTTGATCCTCCTTTTTTTCTGTAAATCGGATTAGTTGCTGTTTTCTTTACCATGTTGCCTTAATTCTAAAGCTCATTAAGCTAGTTTTTACCTTTTCAATTTACTTCCTAAATTTTCAACCGGGGAGTCACTGAAAGGGAATTAAGGAGAAAGGCAGTTGGTGAGTTTGTGCATTTTTTTTTTCTTGTTTTTTGTTTTCTTGATGATCTGATGCAACTGCCCTTCCTGGGGTAGTTGTCTCACAAATATCAGAGAAAGAATAAAAGAATAATCCTTTTTTCTTTCCCTTTTAATCTCTCAAAAAATTGAATCAGCAAGCTCTAAATACTTAATAACTTTTTGATATCCCTATCAATCATTAAAAAATAAAATTAAAAAAAAATAAATAAAAGAACAGAACAACACAAGCCCTCATGCTGACTTGTCACACTGACTGTTTTGCCGCTGCTGTCAAAAAAAGACAGACTTGACTAACAATTACTCAAGGAAGTACAAATATAAATATTGCTTTCTATTTCTTTCTTAGTCCATGTTGAATACACCAGTTGTGTGGAGAACTCCTACAAATTTAATGTAATTCCCTAACCTCTAAGAAAATACCTTTGTTTGTCTTTATACTTGCATTTTCAGTAAGAGTACTATTGTACTCTAATATACATAGTATACATAGTATATAAGACTGCATATATATAGTATAGTGAATATGAAATGAACACATGGAACATGCTAATTCTAGTGACAGAAAGTGCCTGAAACTTGCTCCCTCACCAAATAGTCATTGTAACATTTAGAACCATGTGACCCTTACCTAACATTTTCAGATTTAAGTATCTTCTTTAACTTAATCATATAGATGGATGAGACAGATAAACCGGCCAGTGGAGAGAAGCAGAACATGATTCATTCCTTATTTCAAACTTATTTTGTTTTGAAGAATCATGCTTTGAGAGTATTTACAAGACAGAAAGGAGTCTAGATAATCAGATAGACTCCTATTTTATTTTATTTTATTTTATTTTATTTTATTTTATTTTATTTTATTTTATTTTATATTTTATTTTTTCAGAGGATTAATCTTAGGTGTCATGGACTCTACCTTGCTTTTTTGAGTAACTCTTTGAAGCTTTTCTTGAGCATCCAGAATCATTCTTGAGCCAATCATTACAGAGAGAGACAGATGGACAAAGATCTTTAGAACGTTTTTCTTTCTCTGTAGCAAGAAATTTTTGAACTATTTCAGCTGAAATTTCTGTCACAACACTGACCTAAGACAGAGGTTGTGTCCTTCTTGTTGACATTTTTTTGATTTTTTTTTTTTTATGACGTGATTTCTAAATGTCTACAAACTCAGGGACCTGAACACGGTGTCACAGGCAGTGGTTTTCAGATTATTATTATTTTTTAAATCCATTGGATTATTGGAGTGATTGAGAATTACAAAAAGGAAGATATTACAGATTTGGTCTTGAGGGACCAAATAAGTGCTCAACCTAATCAGGACATGTATAAATATAAGTATGTGTATATATCAATTAAAGCCTGCTGGTTTTGTTGGCATTATCTTGTCAAAATTTGTTTTTCATAGATACAATGTTATCTACTGGAGAAGAAGGAAAGGACAAGAAAAACAAAAAAACATGGAAGAGAAAGTCAAGGTTGATATGACACATTATGGCTTCTGTAAGTGGTCATTGTGAAAGATCAGAGACCAGAATTAAAACTTACAGGAAGCAGAAAATTAGAACTGTAAAGGGCATTAGAAGTCAGTATTGGCAATATGAGTTCAGGGTGAGAAGAAACCTTGAGAAAGAATGAAAATATAAGGAAAACAAATAGAAATGCCAGAAAGGTGATGAATTTAAGATGAAACAATATGCTGGATGTTCACTCCTTTACTCATTAACAGGCAAGGAATGAACAAGTAATAGAAATGGTCTTGTGAAGAAAGTAGAAAGCACTGAGCTGAGCCATTTTATGTGCAGTAAGTCAGAAGAATTTAGCAACAGACACAATGTGGCAATGCCTGACTCGATTACTGACTTGCATAAACCTAGTACGTTTGCTGGGGATGGCAGGATTGCACCCATAATCACAGGTTTCACCATCAGGATTACAGTCTAGGAACGGTTTCTCCAAATTAGTCTTGCATGTATGTGGTCATGTTTGTTTTGGCACTGCAATACGTATACAGTGTACTACACATTGCTGTCTTTAATATTTTTTAACAAATACATTATTTGCGGCGTTTTGGAAACATTATTCTAATTGAGCCCAATTCTTAAAGTGAACACTTCTTTACTATAAGCATATTTAGCTCTATGATTTATCCATGCTGTAATTGTGTTGATGAAGGACAACATCAGTGTGTGGCAAAGGACGATGAAATTTTTATTTTGAAGTCATTGATTTATTTCTGTTATTCTTCCAGGCATTTCATTTAGCCATTATGACATTTGTTGTCTATTTTGTAGCTCTTGCACTTCATATTGATGCTGATATGTGCAATATTTTTGCATATTATAATTCTTACTAAATTATTATTATTATTAATTGCAACTGGTAATAGGTAGAATATTATCCATTCTACTTGTAACTAATGAGAAAATAAGAAAATCTGCTAAAACATGTATTTAGTACACAACCTGAAGTTTATCTTTGGTATAAGTCTAATCTAATAAATGATGGTACAGATGTTATGAAAACAGTAAAATATGCACTCAAAACCAGCTAGTATGTTCTTATTTTGTCTTGTTTCCCCTTCCATCTATTCTGTTACAAAATATGCTGTTATGGATATGTACATATTTTTAATAGCTAGAGTGCATATAGCAGCTCATTCCCAGTTAAAGTAGTTCTCATTTGTTCTGCTTTGCCATATCTTTTTTCCTGACTTCTCCTGAGCAGCACCCTTCTTATTCCCTGCCTTTTCTTACTTCCCTAGAATCATGATCTGGTCCGTGCTACACTATTTTGTTTAGCTGAATTGGCTCCCAGTGAACCCAGCAAAAATAGCTCATGAAAGCAGCAGAATAAATCCAGCAAGAGAGAGCAAAAGTAGTCATCTTGGTCAGATGAGAGCTGGGAAGAGGATGTCATGTTTAAGTTAATGTTAACTAACTATCCATAATTATTTATACAAGTTTTTACACCAAGAAACACATAGAGAATATTAATCATGTTGAAACCAGAAACTTAGGAGACTTAGTTAAATTTTTTTTTATTATTATTTTTTTCACAATCCAAAAATAATTGCCCCAACCACAGATCCCTTCTTTTTTAAAGACGTCAGAAGATGGCAGGTTTGTCCTGTTAAGGAAGGAGAAAGGAGTAAAAATATTGGAAAGATTTAGTGAAATAGGAGAAAAAAATACCCTATTTTTCTCTATTAAGAGCACCTACACAACTTGTCATTTTTGCCATCTCAGACATACCGGATCTTGTAGGTAAAGTTTTCTAGAGCATACATACATACATGAACTATGACTTGAGCACTGTAAAAAATATAAATCCAATGAGCTGACTGAAAGGGTCTCTAATCTGTTATTACTATTTTCAACAATTCTATGAAGACTGGATGAATTCCAGAAACTGTAAGAAAATTAACTTTGCACCAATATTTAAAAGGGATAAACAAGCTGACCTGCCTAAAGATACTCTGTCAGCTTGATCTTAAACAAAATAGTAAAACCCTATAGTGACCCTAAACAAAATAGTAGAACAGATTATGAAAGAATGCATTGTTAAATAATAAAATAATATTAGTGCCACTCAGAACAATCTTCTGGAAAATAGATTTTGTGAAACTAGTGCTTTTTTTGTTTGTTTGTTTGTTTTTTGGTGAGATTACAAATTGAAATTACAAGCTGACCAGAGACACTAATATTAGATTATATGACTAAACTTCAGTAAAACCTCTGACTTTGTATATCAGGACATTTTAATTTAGAGTATATAATGCTACAGAGTTAACACAGTGAACAGTACATATATTATCCATTAACTAAGTGACAGATGTCAGGGAAATCATCATCAGGCAGGTGTGCTTTTAGTGTGATCCCATAGGTAATACATTGGTAATATATTTTAATGAGTTTTTATCAATGACCTGGAAGACAACATAAAAACATCATTAACAAAGTTTGCAGATATCAGGAAGAGTTAGAGTTTGGCATATAACAAAGAAATGTTACTGACAAAGGGCAAACTTGATTGCTTAATAAACTAGAAGCTTATAAACAGCGTGTGTTTTGATATGAACAAGCCAAAAAATCAAGTGAGAGAGAGAATAAGGAATAAAGGACATAAACCATACTAAGAGGAGAGGAGATGCTAACATGGGAAACAGTAATTCTGAAAAGATCCAGGGTCATGGTCTTGCTCTAAATGGATTCATGTGAGATTCTGCCTGAAAGGGCTAAGATGACCCTTGAATTTAGTAACAAGGGGATTCTGGGAAAGTGTAAAGAGTCAATAGTACTTTTGTACTTGTCCCAAAGTAAACATTACTGGAATACTCAATCAAATTCTATGCTTGTAGTTGAAGAAGGATTGATAGAGTGCAGAGATGATTTATAAGGATAATTAGTTTATAAGACATAACTTATAAATATATAGTAAAAAAAGAAAAACAAAATAAAATAAGATATAATAAAATGAAATAAATCCAGATATCTTAATCACTTTAACAAAGATAAAATGAAGGTATGAGTTGATCTTAGTGTACATATACCTATGTGAGGAAAAAAAGTATTTAAAAGGGTTATTCTATCAGTCACGGTCCAGCTTCAGTAAGGCCCAGTTCAGCCCAGCCCTATGTCCTGTGTCACAGGTCAAGGTAGTTAACCACAGTGGTCCTTTCTGAACATGTAATCTATGACTCATATACAACTGTTCATTTCAGACCAAACAGAATTAAAAGTTGGTTTTGAATAATTTGAAGTAAGGTTATATATGACTATATTTCTGAGACAGAGATTGTATCTTAAGCAACTTCTCTTGACTGAGATGGTACTTACCAAGAAAGAATGAAAACAGAACCATTTGTTAGATTATGGAAATAATTTGTCTTAGTTATGGATTCCATACCTCAAATATATAGTGCAAAGGATTAACCTCTTCTTTTTCTTTCTTTTTTTTTTTTTTCTCTTTGAAACAGAAAAATATGCATGAAAGTGACAAAGTGTTCATTTCTGTTTTTTTTTTTATCACATTTTTTTTTCTAATTTTATTTTTATTTTTTAAAGTTAATCCTTTAAGATAACTAGGCATGAGAAAAGCAGTTCAGTTAGCATATGAAATGAACCACACTCTGTCCCAGATGCTGACCAAACATGAATGACCATGTGAAGAATGAGGTTAGGGAAAATGTTCCCTTAGTTTAAAGAGAAGCTATTCATATTTTTAGTTCTAATCAGGTTGGGGGGGGGGGGGAGGTGGAGGGAAATAATAATAAAAAAATAATAATAAAAAAACAATCACAGCTGCTTCCTAAAGTACAAGTACAGCTGCAAGCAGATATATAGAGGGAACTTCAGAGATAAGAAAATGCAACATCACTTCTGCAACAACAGAAAATTGTCTAGTTATATCACTCAAAAAGCTGTGATCCCCATCTCAAAGAGGGTACATAATGATGTTAAAAATGTTGCAGTGCACAAAAAGGAACAAGGGGAGGAAGGAAAATATCACCATCAGCTCTTGCTCTGTTATAGGACACTGCTTCACATATTGCTTTACTTACCACACTTTGCTTTACAGTTAGAAAAACTAAACCATAGTGAACCAAGCTAAAACATGGTTGACTAAACTTATTTCTTTCAGCTGCCTGACCTGTATAAGCAGAGAACCAGTCAGAGATCCCTGCAGAAGAAAGTGCCACATCTACAGAGAGCTGAAGATGAGGTTCTCACAGAGGTGAGGAGACCAAAGAAGCAGCTGATAAGAGTTCAAACTTTTGAATGCCTTATCCAAGCCTCTCTGGTCTGGAAGTATGACTGGAAATAACTCAAACAGAATTTCTTGAAAGATTTCCAGAAGTACTTGGTTTTGGCTGGGTCAGTAGTACAGCAAGAATAGCCTTTCTGGGATATTTTGGTATTCTGTTTCCTGTCTCAGACACAAACAGAACATTTGGTCTTTTTCTTTCTCCTCTCTTCTCTTCCTGCTTTCCTGACTTCCTTTCTGTCTCCCTTTCTCTTTCACAATTTACTTTCAACATTTCCACACAGTTTAGGCTGTGGTTCAGTTAGAGGTTAGGACAAAAGATGGGAACAATCCCACAGCTTTGGACAGAACAATCACCAAGTGCCCTACATGCTTCCTGAAGAAGATTGCTATACACCAAAGCCCAGGGTTCTTCAGAGAAACTGAGAAATAAGAACATTTTGTACAGCATGGAAGTGGGAAACTAATGGAAATTATCATTCAGGAAAATATATATATATATATATTTCTCTTTCTCCTTATTAGCACTGTATATACAGAGAGGCATATGTACGCATATGTGTACACACAAGCAGCCAGATTCTCTCCCCAGCTATGCATGTGGCTTCCCATTGAAGCACGGAAGCCACACACATGCATCTGAGGACAAAAAGTGGATCCAACAGCTGCTTTTTTTAATGTAGCCACATTAATTACAGAGCTCATTGACCATGGCATACAACTGAAACTATGACCACACTGAGCAGAAGATCAGCCTTGTTGTGCCGCTTCTGAAAAACAAGCAGCAGCATCTAAGGGAAACACCCCAATTTTGAAGATTCTCATCTGTTTGTTCCTGCACTGCACATTAGCATCAGTACCCCTCCCTTTTTCACCGAAGACTCCTTGCTAGGTACGTGGCCACACACAAAGACTGCCTGGCAGCCAAGGAGCTCATAAACCAAGCACTGTAATCTACTCTGCTGGCAGTACGTAGCACTATGGTTGCAACTGGGATAGTGTTGTTGCTGACTTGGCCAGACTTTCATTAGCTGTTTCTGTTAACTTTTCCAGGGTTGGCTGCCACAAGGCCTTCCCAGCTGTCTTCCTTCACTGGCTTGGTTCAAAAGCCCCAGCAACTTGCGTACATAGAGAACGGGTTTACTTCATTCTGGTATATACATGCACATACACCCAGCTGCGTTTATTGAGCTGGAAGTGGTCTCCCCATACATATACTCATTAACAGTTAAGCAAATGAAAATCAGTTTCCAACACTTGATAATAGAAAATAAAATATTTAAATGATAAAATGATAAAAATTATGGGCTTTGCGTTACTGCTAAGTATCAGAGAATGGGCAGAAAGGCTATAATGAAAAACCTGTGACATATAATGACTAATAAGTGTTCTGTATTTTTGGGTATTGTATGAGGCCATAGGACATGGTCACGTGAAAAAAGGCAACGTGTTTTTTTGGCATAGAAAAGAATCTGACATCATATATCATATACTAGGTATATGTATATACTAGCACTACCTTTGGTGTCTTTGACAAAAAACATGCATCTTGGCCAGCAATTCTAGTGGAATTACAGCAGAATTGAGCTTTGCTCTCTGTGATTCATTAACTCTTTTTTTACCTCCTCCGTTGTTTTAATGGTGAACAAAACAAAACAAAACAAAACAAACAAGCAAACAAACAAAAAAAGCTCATTCTTCAGCTGCATCCCATCCTTAAATATAAAGGATGGGACATAAATATAATATAAATATAAATGCATTGCTAACTTTGCTTTGTTTGCCCAATGCTGAATTACACAGTTGGAAAGGAGAAGACAAGGTGAAAGTGTCTTTAGAATACAAAAGTAATTAGCCTGGCTGATTTCTTTACAGAGACAATTAAGAGTCAGAAAGGCTGACTACATTTTACCAGCTGGAAATCCTGCCCTACAATGTCAGAAAGGGGTAATGCTGCTAGCATCAAGAGGAATGAGACAGCAAGGAAAAGCGTTGCCACCTCAAAAGTATACCTCATCAAGGGACATCTGCATCTAATAACAGCTTTTGGGAAGAGTTAATTGAATAGTGCACTAGCTGATTTTGATTTTTCTTCCTGGAAGTATTTTATAGACTTATCGTTCCTTCTGCATCGGAGATTTTCAACCTTTTTTTTATTTATTGATGTTAAGAAATAACCATCCAGTATGTACAGACTCTGCCACAGGAGATTCTGTAGCTTCATATTGATTTGGTTTTGCTCTGCTTTGTAAATTAAAAATAAAGTCTAATAATGTAACATGAAATTAAAAACAAAAACAAAAACACAAAGAAGCAGTGGCGTTCTAGTAAGGAAAGAAGCTGAGGTTTTCTCAGCAAAGAGAAACACAATTAAGAAACAAAGAAAATGGTAAATTGATGTAGGAGTCTATGAAGTACTTGCAGCAGAGTTATTTCTATCTATTTGATGTATACCTTGTATTTCAGATGCTCGTTTAACCCTCACCCTTAGTCTCTGCTCTTTCATGGGTGAGATTTGCTCATTCGCTTCTGTTCTGTTAACGGAACATGTCATCCCTTGAACCCACCTTTGTGTAGCGAAGGTTCTCTAATTTTTTTTTTTTTTGCCGTCTTAATATAGCACTCAGTGATAAGTACACTTGTATGCTTCATCTCTTCACACCTCCTTCACTGTTCTTTAGACAAGGTATTTGTATTTGTTGATTTGAAAAGACAATGGGGAAAAGAAAAAGAAAAAAAAAGGAGAAAAAAAATCCTGAAAGACCATTTGTTTGGCAAATGAGGTTCGCAAAGCACCTTCCTTTTGCTGATATCCATTAAATAAAATGGAGATTTGTTTAAATAATGTTACTTTTTAAGTATTTCTTAAATGTTTTCTCAGGTATGTAGCAACACAGATTTGTTAAAACACAGTCCCCAAAATGTTAAGTGCCAAGATATGAGAACCTTTGTTCTGAGACTGTAATCTTTAGCACTAAAAATCTGATAATGAAGCAGTTTGGTCCCTGATAGATCTCTGTAAATTCTGAATAAATAAATAAATATAATTTCTTATTACTTTAAGAAAACATTTTAAAATATTTCAATAATGACTCTTTTTAAGGAAAGGGTATTTTCAAATGATACATATAGATATCTTGAGTGTATACAGAAATACCAAGAAAACAGCAGCAAGCTTTTTAATTTTGTTTTAGGAGGTCAGATTAAAAATAACAAGATGTGTGATGTGTGCAGATAAATTATTTTGCTTGCCTTTTTACTTCCCCCTCCCCCCCCCCCCCCCCCCCGGAATATGTTTCTGTTGTAGTGTTTTTACATGTATATAAACATCCTCTACTACAGTTTGGATAAGTCTTCTGAAAATATGGCTACACTTCAGCAGGAAAAGACATGTAGAAATACCCACATTAACTTTAAATCAACTACCTTAGAGACTTGAAGCAAAGTAGTTTCTTTATTGCCATCAAACACTATACGAAAAAGCCCACGTCATTGTCTTTCAATGCACAGATTAACTCATTTAGGACTAGTTCCTTCTCTAAGTTTATTGAGTTCAATGCTTCAATGGACAACCTTCGAAGAATAACTTCCTCAGTCCAAGTCTGTTCTGTTTAATTTAGATTCAGAATGTGTGAAGTTTGGACTGTATCAAATACCTTGATGCAGAAGACAGCACATGTCACTTTTAATAGGACAAAAGGGAGGATGCTGTCTGCCTTGCAACCTGGTCAAGATACTGCAGGAGCAGATGGCAAAGAGATTTGCTGTACTATCTGCTCTAATCTCACTTCCCAACAGTGATGGGTTTATGTTATACTCCTTTATGTTTTTACTACCTTAACTGCTTCTTTTATCTAGAAATTCCACATCTGGACAGACTTTAGGGATTTTCAGCTCAATATATTAAATATTATTATTTTAATTAAGTGAATTTTAATTCAACAGTTGAAATGGTCAGGATCAATGCAACTAACTCTTGACATTTTTCAGCAATTGACAATGTTCTCTTCACCTTCTGATTCACAGCTCTAAGTCTGTATCTAAGACATCCACAATGTGTACACATATAAATACATTAGCTATTATTTTTGATTCCATTATTAAAAAAAAAAAAAAAAAAAACACAAATGGTATTTTTTCTTTGAAATCATTTTTATATCCTGCTACCTTTATTCATAATCTTCATTGATTCACTTAAATAAATATTTGATATTTGATATACTCAAACATATCATTAAATGTCATATCTGTATTGAAGCATACTGGTCAGTATTTGATTTTTATCCACTTCAAAGTTGTTAAAGATCCGGAATACAAAACATGTGCACCAGTTTCAGCATGAGGCATGTCATGTCTTGACACATAGCTCTATCAAAACATCAAAAATAGCGTAATACTCACACTTCAATAAGATCATCAGTGGGATTTATCTCAGTGAACTTTTAAGCATTGACGCAGCAGCCAACAATATCTTAGATACTCCGCCAGATTCTTTTTACTGTTGTTGGAGAGGAAAAAAAAAAGCATTACTAAATCACATTTGATTTGATTAATTTTAAACCTGTTCATCAGGTTGAGACGAGATGTTTTCTATGAGTAGCTGCTTCTTACAGTATTCTGCAAAAGGAGAAAGGAATATGCTGATATGCTGTTAGGTACAGTTTTCTACAGTACAGGTATGTATCTACACTGGAGACATTTTGAAAGCCAGCATTGCTGTCTTTGACCATGACAGCCTCTTTTGAAATACATCCCTTCAGAGAGAGACATACTGAACTCTTATGTATATACTGCATGTTGTTAAATTTAATTACTGATTTTCCCAGTGATTTCCTTCAATTCACCAAACCCACCTCTTGTCCATACTTTTCCCTTATGAAGAATGCAGATCCCATCCCTTTTTCTTCTTCTCATGAAAAATACAAAACCAAAAACCAACCAACCACCAACAACAAAAAATATAACTATATCTCCATATGCAAGGACTAAAGGAAAGAAAACTATGTATAGTGAATTTTGTTTAGTAGAGGTGTTCTAGTAATATATGTAGGATAAATAGCTAGATAGATAGATGAATGAACTTGATGCATCTATTACCCTTCTTTGAGCGTAATCTATTGTTAGGATAGCATTGACTTCTGATAAGAGTGTTTGCTGCCCAAGTAAGATAGGAGCTGAAAAATAAAATAAGTTAATTAGATTTATGTTCTGAAAGCCAATTGCCAGCTCAAAATGTGTTATGCCAGTACCCAATGGTATGTGAAATGCTTGATGTTATTTGAACAGAAACTTAGTCCAAAGACCTTTGCCTGTATCTTTTCCAAGCTGCAGAACTAAACTATTCAGATCAAAATGAAAAAGGAAAATAGATCATAAAGGAATTACAATCCCAAAGGTAGTTTACTGAGGCTCAGATGTTCTTGGCAGCACTACAAATGATGCATATATGATCAGCAAAAAGCATGGAAAAGATGCAAAGGATAATGACATATTTTACTATTATGTTTGTTTTTCTTCTATTTTGTTCATTATATACAAAATTAGAGGTGGGAGCCCCAGCCAGAAAGCAATAGCTCGGTACAAAGTAAAACATAAAGACCATCCAAATAGCTGGCTAAAATAAACCAGGAAAACAAGGAGAAGATGAGCTGCAACAACACAGAAGAGAGGCGTAGGTAAATAAAATAAAATAAAATAAAATAAAATATAAAATAAAATAAAATAAAATAAAATAAAATAAAATAAAATAAAATAAAATAAAATAAAATAAAATAAAATAAAATAAATAAAATAAAATAAAATAAATAAAATAAAATAAAAAAGATAAATAAGGAAGGAAGGAAGTTCTTATCTTTCCATGGCTGTCATAAGTGATGACAAAGATTGTGAAAATGGATTTGAAAAAAAAATAAAAGAAAGGAAGTTTGTATTTCAGTTGTTAATTCTCATGTCAGCCTCAAGAGAAATTCCTAACAAAAGTCTGTAGAATACTTTAACTTCACTGCAGTCCTGCTGGTTCCCTCCTTCATTTGGCTGCTCAGGTGTCCCTGCTATAGCAACACTACCTGCTGAACACACTGTCAAGTCATGTCTAGAAACTGAAGCCAGGTTCATGTGTAGGATGAGAATTTCACCTCCTGTGTGGCATCTGCTAGATGGTGGCTCCTGGTAACAGCTACAAGAATGCACATCACAGATTCTGAATACTGTATGGCGTAACTTGACAGTGGAGATAAGTAGGGTTAGGTAGAGATAGTAAAATATTACCTATCATCTACTCTGTAGTAGATTAAAAATACAATAAATAGTCTACAATAGCATCATATAAATTACTGTAGCCTGAAAGAGCAAAGATGGAGCATTTCAGATCAATACAGGTACACTGAGACTTACGGAAAGGGCTTTGCCTCAAGTTTTGGTTTAGTTTCCACTTTGATTAGCAGCAGCTCTCTTCTACCATCAGTCCTACAGAAAGCTGATGAAAGCATATATACAGCCTATTTGTGCAGGGTCAAAAATTTTCTGGTCCACCTGAAGTAGAGGTCTATCTTTGTTCTGAATGCTAATGAACAACAGATTTTGGTGCTGGCCATTCCTGTGAGAGTTGAGAAGTCCTGCAGGCTCACTGGGCAGCTGATGACAAGGAGGAGCTAGGAACGAAAGTAGCTTTTCCTGAAAGTAACTTGAAGAATGAGCTTCTTGGGGTCTCCTCTTTCTATTCAGATGCCAGTTTGAGTAATGACCGCAAAACAGAGTAGCCATATTATATCTTTAACCAAGCACTATTTACCAGTCTTCTAGCCAGAATTTTGAAGTTGTTAGGGAAACAGAATTTTCATCCTTAAAAACAAAACCTACATGAAGCCTACAAAATTCTCTTCTACTTTTAGAAAAAAAAAATGGTTTTAAAAGGGGGGGAATAGGAAAAAATGTAGTTTCTGAACAGAGAGAGAGAGAGAATATAAACTCTGTTAAAATATGTTATATTACAAATAAAACTTTAGAGGAAAAATATCCAACAGTTCTGACTTATTGTTTCAGTGATTATTTTATACGTCTCTTTCCAAGAATGTTTTTCTCTCTGTGAATTCACTTAACCATCTCTCTGGGTTGTGAAGGAGGATTTTGTGTATGCAGGAGCCTCATACAGCACTGTTCATGTCGGTAAGCTTTAGAGTTTTTATTCCAAGGAATTATCTTGATAGCCATGCTTTTGATAAAGGCCTGAAGACAGCCTTTTGCACAAACTAATTAAAAAAAAAAAAAAAAAAAAAAAAAAAAGCTGAAAACAAGCATTGCTTTGCCTTATTTCTTTGAACCCCTGCAAAATAACAGCTTCAAGAGCTATCACTCGGATGAACCCAGGAAATACACAGCACAGTAAGCACTCAGGTACTTTTCACTGTCTACACTTCTACTTTGTCTTCTGAGTTTCTCTCACTGTTTCAAAGCATGAGTGCTATCCAGCATAATAAATAGGGAGTGAAAATAATGCAATCACACTATTTTTAATGCTTTTTGTGTCTTGTAGAATCATTTTAATCTGTCTTTTTGTTATTCATTCCCCTCAGATGGATTATGTTACTCTGAAATTCTGCACACTCCCCTCTGTATTCAAATCCAGCCTATCCCAATGTAGAGAAAGAAAGAAGAGACTTGGGATTTCTGGCTCTGACTTTCTACATGACCTTGGACAACTCAGCACACAGTTGACTGATTTATTTTTCCCACCATCACAATTTTTAAAGACTTTTTTTTTCTCTGATGTGTTGATATCATGAACTGAAATTACATTATTGTCAGAAAGGCTGTCACAGGAATTTGGCAAAGCAGCAGAAATGCATGAGACTGAATTGCTATAAAAATCCCTTAAAACAGCATTGGGGGCTATTCCAGTTTGGGAAGATTGCTCTACCAGTGCTCGTCACGTCCCTACTATGCATATAAGGAGGGAACATTGTTCTCCAGATTTGACAAAGTCACAAACCATAAATTCACTAACATAAACAGATAAAATGTTGAAGCTTTTTAAAACTCCTTTCTCAATATAGATTGCACTTATAGCTTTCTTTTATCAGCTCAGCACTTTCCACATACACACACAAAATTAAGGTGATTGTTAAAGACTTATAGGTTAAAACCATAAATAAAAAAAAGTCAATAGATAACAGTAATGTATCCCATCTCTTTCTTTTATCAGCCAAGTGTGAAACACTGGAACAGCCATTGAACATAGGTTTAATTGAATCACAGTTGCTTAAGCAGTCTCAGGAGGTGATAAGTGAAAAAGTGTTATGCATGAAAGAAATAGGTTTCTGCAAGCCAGAAAAGCAATATGGCATGAACGTAGTAATAAATTGTTGGTTATCTACTAACACCAAATTGCTACCAATGAAAATTATCTGTGAACATTTTAACAAGGAAGAGTAAACAGAAGATTTTACAACAGGCACGATTTTTTATTTTTTTATTTTTTTTAACTAGTCTCAGATTACCTGGAGATCTGGTCAAATTATTTACTGAAGATGATAATTCAGTGAATCCAATTTATTTCGTCTTGAATAAACATTTCCTGGCAGATTGCTGGTTAGATGTTTTTATGGCTGCTTTTCAAATCTTCAGGTTAGGAACTTTGCTTTTTTGTAAATTTATTTTAATTCTGCAAAAAATTTTGCAAATTTTAAAAGTATTGAAATTCAAAACTCAAGCTAGTACATTTGCTTTCCTAAATCATATGGTACTCTTTATGTAAAGTCACTGAATCTGACTAGAAGTTTATAAGCTTACCTGCAAAAATCTTTTCTATATTTTTAGGTATTTTATTCTTTGACTTAGTTTCTGGATTAAATCCTGACCTCTCTAAAGCTAGTTATTACAGCAAGAGCAAGGCATTATATTAAATATCTTACAAATAATTTAGAAATGCAATTGAATAAAACAGGAACAACACTTAGAAATATCCAGAAAAGGATGGCAGCAGGTAAATTTGGCAATACTCCACAGTTGTGATCTCACATTGCCTTTTTTCCACCAAAATATGAAATGTTAAGGTTCCAGCATATCTGACCAAGAGTATCAGAAGTATCCAAAGTGGCCAAAGTATCAGAAGTAATTCAGTTCTGATGAAATTGAATGGGAAACCATTCCAAAAATATCCATGTGATCCCCAGGATGCTGTAGAAATCAGAACAGGACTTCTGTTCTGATGAAATTGAATGGGAAACCATTCCAAAAATATCCATGTGATCCCCAGGATGCTGTAGAAATCAGAACAGGACTTCTGTTCTGATGAAATTGAATGGGAAACCATTCCAAAAATATCCATGTGATCCCCAGGATGCTGTAGAAATCAGAACAGGACTTCTCCTTTGACCTGGAGACAGACAGTATTTCTTTCTTTCTTTCTTTCTTTCTTTCTTTCTTTCTTTCTTTCTTTCTTTCTTTCTTTCTTTCTTTCTTTCTTTCTTTCTTTCTTTCTTTCTTTCTTTCTTTCTTTCTTTCTTTCTTTCTTTCCTTCTTTCCTTCTTTCCTTCTTTCCTTCTTTCCTTCTTTCCTTCTTTCCTTCTTTCCTTCTTTCCTTCTTTCCTTCTTTCCTTCTTTCTTTCCTTCTTTCCTTCTTTCCTTCTTTCTTTCTTTCTTTGTAAAAAAATGTTTTAATCTCTCTTTTCATTCTGTATCTTGAGACTCACTTTATCTTTTGTTAACTTATCTAGGTGGTAGTATAAAATTATAAGAGTTTCCAGCATAAAAATGTATATTTACTATTCAGACTTACAAAGTACATACTTACATAATGGAACATTTTATAACAAAACTGTAAATTAAATATAATACTCCTCCATGTTACTTGGACCCACCTCTCAGGATTCATAATCAGAGTGAATATATTAGGTCTTTGGGGAACATGAGATAAAAACTGTGCCTGTTTTCACATTTATGTATTTAAACAGAGCTTGTATTTACATTCAGTTTAATGATGAATAGCTAGCTGTTAGAACCTCTTGTAAAAATATAACATTTCTGAATGTGTGTATGTTAGCGATAAAGTAGTCTCTCCATCACATGTGGAAAAAGCAAGACAAAGCAAAATCATAGGCATGATTCTTGCTAACACAGGTTATTTCCCTCCATCCCATCTCTCTTCCCCAAGTATACTTTGTTGTATTTGATGAAACACAGGCACTTCCAGAAGGCCACCTGGTCCTTCTGGAACCAGCCTCTGTGATCAACCAGCCTCTGCAAGGCAAGGATGGCAATGCTTCCCTTAAAGCACTCTGATCACATGCTTCAAGAGTAATAAGATGAATATTTAAATAATAAAATAAAATTTTCATTCTTGATCTGTACAATTTCTTTTATCTCTGGTGGTTTTGTGTGCTCAGCTAACAAGGGACTTGAATGATCTTTTCAATTTAGAAAGTATTAATAAGAGATACAAATCATTCTGTTGTGAGAAAACTAATTCTTTTTAAATGACAACATGGAAGGACAATACCCTCAATACCCTTCACCAAATACAGAAAACTAAACAGGAAACCAAATTCAAAAGTTGAAAGTAAACACCTATTAAGTAGTAATTAACTTATCAATTAAGATTAATCAGCCAGCTGCAGAGCAAAGCCAACTACCCTGTGTATGAAATTATTATGAGTGTGAGGAAAACAGAAATATGAGGAATCTGGTGCACAAAGGTGGATCTCAGTTTTGAAATAACCGGGAGCTGGGGAATGCTCTGCAGGCAGATGTGGAGCTGCCTCTTCTTTTCAAAGGAATGACCCTTTCAAAGAATGACTTGCTTTCGACTGCTTATAGTAGAATACAAATATCAGAGCATGGCAAAATGGTAACCATTTCCACTTGAGGTTTATAACCCAGATAATTATAATATAGGAGAAAAGATCATGCTTATTTTATAAATATATATTCATATATTTATGAATCTCAGATGAAGGTAAAAAGGAGATAAATATGAAAAACAAGACCACTAGGCTTTGAAGGTACTTTGTGTATATATGTTGAAAAAAAATCTTTTTTTCCAAACAAAACTAGGACTCAGGCTAATGCATCTCTCAGGCCATAAGCAGTATTTACTAATTTCAGGGCTTTTCAACCATCTACCACCTGTCTGGGAATTTGTTTCACCCAGTTTTGCCATCTAACAGTTAAACACCTGCTCTCAGTGGTCCCTATGAAGGTTCCCTATGAAGGGAGAGAGACTGATCAGCCTCATCTCCTCTTGGAAATGCTGTTTCTAGGAATTGTCAAGGAGCATACCAATGATTCCTTCTTAACATAATCACTAAGGAAAGTGATGGTTACACATACATGTATGCCTTACTTTTAGGTGATGGAAGCACCATGAGGTAACCTCCAACAATAGGCAAGTTTAGGGTCAGAAATGTCATCCAGCCATATAGTACTTGTATGGAGAGAAAGGTTCCTGCACCTCTGGATCGTCTGTAGTCCAAAAGGTTTGTTACATTCCTGAACTGAGATGCAGGAGTTATTGCAACAACAACTTTGGACATGTAGGTGGTCTGAATATGAATTTGCTTAGTTTATTATGCTCTGGGAAAAGTTAAAGCTTCTCTTGTTTTTCTTTCACTGCCTTCTCCTACATACACTGTTTCAATTTAAGGCTAGAATATTAAAATGGTACAGTGTAATTAAAATTATACACGTTTTAAAGAACTAACATATTCAGTGTGAAAAGAATGGAGATCAGACAAGCTAAAGTGTCAGAGTATGTTACTACTTTTCATTAAAATTCAGGTTTCTGAGAAATGACACATTTTGAACATTGATTCAATTGATTTATTTCCATCACTTGTTGGTGCCAATTAATTGCTGGCTGCATTAATGAGAAATTAGATCATTTTAATAGAAAGATCTAAACCCAGCGTTCCATTACACTGTTACAAGCCCTTCCAGTAGTCCTGTACTTAACTGTTAGAACACTAAAAAAAATCTTAATGGGAATATTATTACTGACTTCAAACAAGGCCAGCTGGTACTCAGTTGTAACAGAACTGGCCTCAGAACAAGAAAGTATCTTTTCATGGTTGTGCTTAACAGATTTTTTTTTTTCCTTCCTTTGACTATCCCAGTTCTTGAAGATCTGCGGTTTTGTTAGGGTTGTACTGTAAGTTTTGTGAACCCCACCAGGGTGGTTTAATTAAACCTAAAGGATACACTTAAAGATTAACTTTTGTTGTTCTACTAAAGGTGCTTCAATATTTAACTCATTTTTTAAAATAAAGGTAATTGTTCATAACTGCCATTGTTGATTTATAATGTTCCTTGGTTGGATGGGTTTAGAAGAAGGAGATGCAGAAATGGGTACTAAATTCATTAAGGAAAAGAAAGTCACATTCAAAGGGCCTTCTTTGTCCCTCTTAGCTCTTTTTTCCCTTTGGAGAAGGGGACACTTACCTGCTGATTCCAGATGTTATTGGAGGCTGGAGGCCTGTCTTTTATTTCATCTAAAATGAAGTGGGAAGAACCCCAGCCCTAACTACTACCTGTATGAGTTAAAACCTCCATCAAAGTCATCAGGCTGCACAGTGTGGGTTCTTCACAGTGCACGTGAGGAAATACAGCTCTTTCAGGGCTGGGTGGTGAAGACGCACAACATACAACTCTGTTATACAAGACAATGAAAGTATTCTTCATAACAACCTATGGCAGAAAGGCTTGATTTCAATTCATTCAACAGAGTTTAAAATGCGTAGAGTAGTCCCTCTTCTTTGTGACAGTAAGACAAAAGTCCAGATTTCCAGTCTCCTTCCCACCACCCCAACCTCCAGCCTACAGGGACAGCTGCAGGGAGGAGCCAGCCAGATTCCTCTTGCTGTTTTGCTTGGACTTACTTGGGATTTTTTGGTAGCTGATCATCCTCATTCCTCCCAGCCCATGAACAATTATACTGCCCAGTTTTTATATTCCTCCCACACACACTCCTCCCTGGATATTTTCTTTCTCTTTTCATATACATGTATTTCCTCTTGACAGTTATTGAGTCTTCCCACCATAACCTCCTGACAAAAATGAGCCATCACAAAGGACCACTCCCATATTTTAGCCTTTGCCATCTCTGTGCAAGCTGGAGGTCTGCTCAAGGAAGAACCTTGCCAAGTGGGAGCTAGCCTGGTGTGGCTTCTTGGCATTGACAAGGTACAACAACAGTAAAAAGCAGCTACTGCTTAAGGGGAAAATCTACTCTTTTGGGTCACCTTTTGGACCATTTCTTTTTCAGTTGTGTGGGACATACATTTAGGTATGCTATTTTGAAAAATGCAGGGTAATTATAATTTTTGTGCGTAGACTGATTTTGAAGCATGCTGAGAATAAAATCATGAATATTCCCATAAATCAAACATTTTGCTGGCTGAGAGGACTTTAGGTTTAAGTATGTTCTGTTTGGGAAATGCTGGTATAAATACTAATAACTGTACAAGAGTAGATAACAGAAAAAAAAAATAGAAACCTTACTGTTCAGTTTTCCAATTAAGTTAGTTGATTTATTCTGAAAACTTTAAAGTTTAATAATTCTTGTCAGTTCACAATCCTATTACACATTAGTAGGCAGATTATATCTGAAATAAATTTAAGTAGTGAAAATACAGCATTCATACATCACCTTATCTAAGAAATCGCATTTCCAACCAGTTGAAGACAGAAAGCACATGAAGATATTGAAAAGGTTAAATAATCTTGTTTAACTTTAGTAATACCACCTGATTTTAAAGTCTACAACTTTGGGGAAAAAAAAAAAAAAATCTTTTAACACCATGCATGCAGATCTATGTTAGTCACAATATCTGTGTACTACAGATATTGTGTACTGTAACATGGTGTTTTGTTCTAAATCATGTTTCTCTAGTGATGATTGAAATAATAGCTAAGAAAGAGGTTCTTAGGCTGGGCTTATTATTTGATTGCTAAGCAATAATACTTTCTTGCAGTGATTGTAAGAGAGGAAATATTCACAAAATCAATGTTCTTAGAGCACAGCAGAAACAGCTCATTGATTCTAAGACATTTCAATGTTTCACCCTCAGCTATTGTGTAACAACTCTGGAGTAGTCCTGCACTTGTGAATTCAAATGGAACAGCCAGAAACTACTTATTTTGGGCTGAAGGATGGTCTGACTCCTTGACAGGCTCAGCACATGTTCAGGTGAAGGCCAGCTCCTGCAGGGAAGGCAGAAAAAAGGGCATGCTCAGGGAGCCTGGACAGGGCCACCTCCTCAGCGCAGGCCACTCAAGCAGATGAGCCATATTCCTAAATACAACCATACCTTGAAGTGGCCTAAAAAGGTGTGGGATTAGAAAATGATTAACTTGGACAAGGAGGAAACTGCCAAACATCTTGCTTCTGGGACTTGATCCCACAAGGAAATAGGAAAGAAAAAGATGTTTGGATAAGGCATATCCCAACCCTTGTAGGGAACTGCGGACCATCGGGATAGAGCTCCAGCTCACTGCTGGTTGCTCTTGAAGATAATAAGGGGTGCCTTCGCTCAGCCCTTGGAGAAGCAGCTGCTCTCAGTGGGTTACTGGAAAGGCTCTATTGTCGCTACTTGAATCAATGCCATGAAGCCTGGCATGGCTCACCAGGGCTGGCTCCTACCATGGCTGCAGCAGCCTGCTTGCTTCAATTTGCACTTAATTCTCACTGAAACTTAGTTAGCAAGATTATTTTGATTTTAATGAAGGCATTTCTTTTCTAATTTGGTTCAAGTAGCTGAATTAAATCATGGATGCGGTGAAACACCCAGGGAACCCTTTAGGAAGAATGAGTACGTGAGAACCTCTGCTGCCCACCCTCCCCACATGCACGTGTGTACACACACACACACTTTATTTATGACTTTGTTTCCACCTGCGCTGACATAGCTGGGAATTTACAACGACATTGAAAATGTTACAAGCAGTAACCTCATGAATTCCACATTTTACTGAGCTGCATTATTATGGAACATTTGTCACCCAGCCAAATGCTATGTCAGCCCCATAATTGATTTACAGCAACATCTGTAAGAACATTTGAAGAAGAGGAGGCAACTAATGTGCACACTTGAATTTTGTCTTTCAGTGAAACTAATGATGGTAGGAGATTCACAAATAGAAAACACTAGAAATAAACAATGTTTAAAAATGTATATGCTAGACATTACAAGAAATAAAAAAAATGCTTTACTTTTCAGACAGAAGAATAACCACAGCCATTCTAGGCATGTTTTAACTTAGCTATATAAAACACCTGGCCCTAAAAATGTGCAGACCTTTTTTTTTTCCTGAGGAAAATTTGAAGCTTAAACAGGAAGCCCACATAGGCTCAAAACTCCTTTGTGAAAGGCCTCATTAAAAGAAAATATAAAAAAAATAAAATAAAAAATCCACCAAATGTATATAATAGTTACTTTGTAATTGCTATGAACCATATGAACAAATCTCTGCTTTTCCATTTAAGAATGTTTTGTGAGGAGGAAAGAGGTCCAACACTACTGGAGAGATGGAAAGGTTGGGTTGGAGGGAGGAGTGCCTTTCCCAGATCACTCTTCCCAGCCTCTGTGCCTAAAATAATTTTTCTGTTTGCTTATCAAACATATCTTCTGTGAGACAGTAAAGAAAACAGGGAAGACAGCTGATGATATTTAGAAAAGCTGGGTATGATTTCCATCATCCTGCAATACAGTAATACTTAAGAAAAAAAAAAAGTTGATCAAATGTCATAGACTTCAGAAAGTTTGCTCAGAATCCTTGTAGGAGTGAGACCTGTGTGATACAGCCTCTTGTTTGCACTTCACTTTAATGGGAGTGCTGATGTGGGCAGTGCTCATACAGCTCTTGAATGCTGCTAAATGCTGCTGGTGGTTTGCTGCAGCAAGACAAGCAGGGGTGGTGATGTGTTCAGAGAGGCCACTTGGTGCTGGGAGTAAAACCATGCTGGGTTACACAGGAAGACCAGGGACTACCTTTCTGTAATTCTCCAGACATATGGAGACTGAAAAAAAAAAAAAAAAACTAATCACACAGAAAAATATTAAGCCTGACCCTATGGCCATAGAAACTTGTTGAGTCAGAACTGGAAGAAATCAGGACAAGAAACAGGACAAGAAACATGCTCTGTCAGCAAAGAGAATCAGTCCGCAGGGACCTGCAGAAGTCAGATCAAATGGATTTGGAAAGAGGGATGTGTGGTGGGAAGAAAACAAGTGACAGCTCTGCCCACAGGAGCACTGCACCTGCGCTGTGCTGTGCCGATAACCTGCAGGGCTCTGTGTTCTGTATTCTGGTTCTGCACAGAAAGGTGAGAGCTTCTTGGGAATTTGAAAATAAAAATGAAAATTATTTTGCAATAGCAAATAATTTCAAAGTAAAAAGTCAAAGCATTTCCATTTTCCAAGACATTTTTCTTGCTCTGATTTAAGCAATTTAGCAAAAAGAATTCTGTGGCTCAGTGCCACAGAGTTTCTCTTTTCAATTTCATCCCTTTTTTAAAAGAAAAAAAAAAAAACTTACTTTTTTGAGTGAAAATGTTATTACTTATAAAACTGCTAGAGTGTGCTGGTAGGTGAAAGAAGCAGAGTTGTTACAAGCTACAGAGCAGTAAACAAACACATTTTTAAAATGAGGCACTTCAGAACCTTCATTCACATTAAAGCATAATTTTATTCATTAAGTTAATACAGCTTTCTGATTAGTCATATTTTCCATCATTGCCATCATTTTACTACTCTACCTACTGTGTGGTCACAGTTATGTGAAATTTAATTCATCCTAAGTACTATTTTACACATAGGCTTTGTCCTTGTGCCAAAATCCACGAGCAGATTAACTTTTCCCTGCTTACAGCAAATACCTGCGAAGCCGCTGCGAGTGCCCCTGACACTTTCCATTCTTCAGCTTACACAGAGGGCTGTGTGAGCTAATTATGATGAGGGCCATGTTTCCCCTTTCCTGAGGGAAGGTTAATAGCAGAAAGAAGTTTACGCTAATAAAGAATACGATCAGTGCGTGGCAGAAGCCAGGCTCTGGGCAGTTGGCTGCCATAGCACTGATGCTCTCTAAACGCTGCTGGCATACAAACCCACAGCAGGTAGCAGTACAAGTACAGCTTGTTTTAAGCCAGCAGAGGAACTAGCTTCAGTTATAAGAACTGGCTTGTTTATATGTCTTCTACCACTTACCCAAGCAGTAGCTTCTTCATAGCTGCACTAGTGACCCCCAGCTGTATAATGCTACTGAACAAAAGCCTCCTTGGGAGATGCGTTACCATTATTATGCGATACCAGTGGACTAAGTTCTTTTTTGTGCTAGCTCTCTGTTTTTCAGCTTTGTCAGTCAATAGTCCACAATATCTTTCTGCTTGTAGTTAGGTAAGCCATGAGCAGAGTGAGGGAACTCTTGATACAAAATGAAAGAATAAGTTTTCCTGGTTATTTGTGAGAGTGTGAAATCAAAATGAGATTGAAAAACAGTATCAAAAACTCCTAACCAGTCTCGAAAAAGTGTGCATCTCTCTTCATACGCAATTCTCCCTACCATCTGGAGGGCCCTTTGTCACCAGCAATTCTGCCATATGTGGACTGAGCATCAGAAAAGTTTCTCACCGAGTATCTCCATCTCAAACATATTCCGTGTCCTGCAGAAAATGATATAGTTGCCCTGTTCAATAGCTGACAGGGCAGCTCTAACTTCTCAATAAATATATTAAACTTTGTTACAAGGGAGTAAATGGTAAAATCTGCATAAATTATCCCCTTGGAATAAAAGGATTATTCAAAACCACTTCATGATACAACAGAAACATCAGTCTTCCTCTCCTACATTCACTTGAGGGTATCTGTGGATCTGACTTACACCACCGTGGCATGCTAACACATTGGCAGCAGGGCAGAATTAGACACTACTGTCACATGTGAGCACTTCTACAAAAAAAAAAGCATGAAACCCCACCACTGCTGATGAATGGAAGACGGAACCCTTAATTCTCCATGTTATAGTAATGCAAACTGGAAGACAGAGGCATAAACTAAACCTGAACATCAATGCCCATTCCTCCGTTACAGTCTTTTTCAGTAATTTCTAAAATAAGCAGACTGGACGCCAGGATTAGAGCCAAAGGTAGTTTCTTTAACTATATAGGAACTTATGCTTTTGCATGCTTTTGCTTCAAATGAGGCCAAAGCCTCACTGTTTGAGGAGACGTTCAGTTGGACTCAATGATCTTTCTAGGTCCCTTCCAAATGAAAACATTCTTTCTACTCTATATTGCTCCAAATGGCTGTACCATCAACACCTGAATTTTGATTATCTAGCAGTGGACCCAGAACATAAATCACAGCTTCTACATGCATATCAACAAAGGAAGAGCTGACAATATTTAAGGTGTATTATACATTGCTATGGCAAACAAGGGGCTCTTCAGACCATGCTGCATACAAGTCTTTCAAAGTAAGGGCATCACAGCCTACATGATCTCAAAGCTTGATTTATATTCAGGTGATCCGATTACCTCAGTCAAGCAAGTAAAATCCTAATTTCCAGTGTGAAAATTTCACATTTGAAATTTGCAGGGCTTAAAGTTATTAATTATCCATTTCAGAACATGTTTTATACAGGTGTTCAGACTGCAACCTCCTGCATTGCATTTGTTGGTAGAGAGTCCACAGTCAACAATCAAGCAAGCACTTTGAAGTGACTGTACCAATGTCTCAAGAAAACTGAAGTACTGTAACTGAAGTCCAGAACCTAGAATAATTCGTGCTTCTGTTCTCTGTTGTGTGGGAAATAAAATCCTGGAGTCGAGTCACAATGCCTAAATTTTGTTTTACAAGCAGTGAACTTAAATTACTACCAATTTTACTTTCAGGTCCTGTTATCCCATGACATTCTTTAGTCACATTGACCATCAGTCAGTGGACCCCATGGAGCACATGACTCTGGGAAACTATGCATTGCACCAGCAATATTTAGTCTTGAACACACACACACACAGAGGGAATAACAAATGGATCGTATTTCTTGTGGACCAGAAAAGGAGAATGTAGATGCAGTAAAACATAACTCTCCAGATGACACGCCCTTTGGTACATAGCTGCCTTTGGCATTTTAGAGCATGGAGAATGAGTGGAACTAAATACACAAGAAGTAGGGTAAAGAACAAGGAAATGCATGCATTATATTATAAATATTTTATATTCTGTCTCTTCAATTATGCATTTAATGCATATTCAGACAAAAAGCTTTCTAAAGCTGTGACCTAGCCTGCCTCCCCATGCTTCCTCTCGTTTCCTCAGCACTGCTGACTTCTTGCCTTGAACTGTGCTCTGCAAACTGAATACATTTGTCCTAGCTTGCAACCACAGTGACAGGGCAAGACAAGAAAATGGAAACAGAGTACTGTGGGTTATCAAAGACGGTCCCTAAAGGACATGGGAGCAGTACCGAACTGCAGAATAAAAGGCAGCCTGGGAAATTGAAGACACCCTATATCTTTCAGTAAGATAGGATAAGGCCATATCCTGTGGCAGTGGAACAATTGAGTCCTAATCCTAAGGCACAACCACCCTCATAAGCACTTTTTGCCACACATAACTGCACAAAGACACTATATGGCTTTAGTTCCCAGGTGTAATGCTTCCACAAAATATAATAAAGGAAGGTATCTGGTAAGCGCCTCTTCTAAGTAGAACTGTATGTACAGGAAGTGCACCTCATAATACACAGATTTCCTTTCTTCACTAAAGTGAGACTCTCCCCACCACTTTTCAGATGAAGAAATGTCATACAGCTACTAAACAAAAATATTAAATTAGTCAGACACATTCTCTGCGATGAGAGTCTGCATAGCTTCCGAACTGAAGACTGGATGCTACAATTTTGAACATATAAAACCTTAAGAAACTCTACAGTAATTCAGGACACAACGCTGTAGCTTAGATTTTTTTTTTATTTTTTTTTTTTCTGTAGTCAAGTCTAAATGGATTGTGACAGTGCCACAATGAAAATTAGTTAGGCCCAAACTTTCTGCTGAAGAATATGGCTGCTTTTCTAATTGTGGACTCATTAGACTAGTTTACTTAGGAAATGCTTGCTCCAGAGAGATTCCAGTAAACAGATCAGTCCAGTTCTCTCTTTAAAGTTTTTATTCAGAGCTTGCAGAAATCTATACCTCATCAATTGTTTGTATGAGTTTGTTGGGTAGAACATTTTTTGTAATATAGTAAGAGCATACTGCCCCTAAAGAGCATTTTACAAGTATTATGTGAGCCTGTAACAAAATTTCAGCTGCTGCTGCTGAAAAAGCTGCAAAATGTCTATCCTGCCATCCAGCAACACTTGTTTCTCATTCTAAGGCTCTTCTAAGATTCAGTGTAAGCTTTATTCAGTGTTGGCTGCAATTTATTTTCCCATCACATCAGCTTATGATTTAGTTTTCAGCTGTGTAAACATCAATCTACCAGCTCCCTAATCTCTGTATCTTCAGAGGAAAGAGAATGAAGGTAACACTTGCAAGTTTTTAAAAACAGATGTTTGGTTATATCAACAGTTTTTAAAAGAACTAGTAAGTCATCACAGCTATCTTGCAGTTTACAATTACCACCGTATTTAAGCACAATAAACATGAAAACTCAAACTAGCAAAAGGACTTATGAACATTCATTTCTGAGTATTTAAGGCATCAAATAAAATTGCAGTCATTTGTATTTTTAGGTTGCTAAAAGCAACCTGCTGATGGGAAGGGTCTAAAATTCAGGCGTTGACCCTGAACCTCTACTTGGGTACAGGGATCCACATCCCTGGAAGATTAGGATCTTTATACTTTTGGACAGAAAGTCCAAAAATAAAGTATTTAAGGGTGAAAATGAAAGGGATAAATAAGCGACGCTGCCTCCGTTCCCAACCTTACCCCAGTTACAGAAAACAAACTTAAAGCTTGTTTTTCATGACGGACCTTTAACATGGAGTCATAAGTATAAACATTAATTCTGGAATGAAAGATGTACTTACTTTTTAAAACTTTTTTCTTTTTTAGATATGTCAAAAAGCAAAGCAATCACACACCCCTCCAGCTTTCCTCCCCTTAAAAAAAAAAAAAAAAAAGAAAAGAAAAAGCTGGGATCAGTGGTGGGAAGAAATGATCTCAAGTTACTGACTGAATCAAATTTAAGATTTCTTGCCTTATTGACTTATAGCTTTGTGCTTAACTCAGGAAAAATTAATCTCTTTCAAAATGCACTTAATTATAATCAAATACCCATATCAATGTCTGTCACCACATCAGCACATCTGGCAGCAATGAAGACAAATTAACAATAAGAGTCAGAAAATCTGGCAATATGATAAACTAAGGCACGCAAAATCCATTCTCTTCACTTAGACCACCAGTGACTAAGGATGGATTAACTTCCTGTCTCTAATACTGGCGCCTAAATTAAAGGAAAATTGCATCGCAATCTGGGTACCAGGTTTCTGGCTGCAAAAAACAAAAAGCCCTTAGCTCAGCTACACTAGGCAGCGAAACCTTTGCTCTAGCTTTAGCCATGTCTGTGATGGCCTCCTCTAACAGCTGCTTTTAATTTAGTTTAAAAGAAGTGATTTGGCAACCATGTAAGTTTGCACCTTCAAAGTAGACAGATTTAAAAAGCCAGTGTCCTGTAATATTAACCATTTTGGAGTCTCACTGTTTTAATGCAGTGATGACAACAGGATTCACAGCCTTTTTAAATAGTAGACATCTGTAAATAGAAATCTAAAATAGAGTGTTTTCACTTAGTTTTAATTACCATTTTAGAGTAAGAGAGCCTCTTTCTCTGACTTTGTATAGTTAAAGACATTGGGTTCATTACTGCAAATTTAATCCAGCAACAATTTACAATTGCTCAACTTGACTGAGCAATTGAATGAAGCACAGATCTCATCTATAACCAGAAAAGGGCTGCTGAAAAAGGAACAGAAGCGTGAGTTAAACCAAAGAAAACATTATCTTGTACTTTGATTACCTTTTCATGTTGGGCATGGAAGTGGTTGCAGAAGCAAAAAATAGGAAGAAAGGGTATGGGAAAGCAAAGACTCAGACATGCACTGCATATTTGGCAAACATTTAACAGTACACCACTTAGAAAAGAGTGATGGTACCAGGCAGACTTCCAGCACCTTTTTTTTTTTTTTTTTTTTTTTAATTTTCTAAGTAACTTGATATGGATTTGTGCATATCCTCCACCAGATGCATGCACACTAGTTGCAGGCACAGACAGTGTTACAGTCTTGTGTGCATGAAAACTGAGAATGTGTGCATACATAGTTGATTGTGGGAATGCAGAAAGTGGAAGATTTGCATATTTATTTTCGCACAAATAGATTGAAGCTATCTTACCAACCACCAGGAGTTGTGGCAGGACCACACCCACTCTTAGAAGATGAACACATTTAACACAGTAAATCCAGAAACACAAGTTTCAGGCAAATCAAGGTGAAAACATGCAACAGAAGGCACCTACAGATGCAATACTCCTTTTCTCTATCTACAAACAGAATTCACACTTCTCATTCTTCATACAGTAATGTGGGTCAGAGACCACATGGCAGCATAGTTTATTAAAAGTAATGTGCAAATAAGATGCATGATACCTGCAAACAGCATGGAGTTTCCATTTATAAAAAAGGTACAAGTAACAGTACAAAATTAGAATGCTCACTACTCATTTCAATAAAATGAAGTCTGACATAGAAATACATATGCTGTATTATTTACACCATTAATTTACAAGATATTATTTGCATAAAACAAAGCTATAAAATAATTAGAAATATAGTATTTTTATAAGGAATGCTTTCCCTGTATAAAAACTTAGAGCATTTTGGCAATTTTGTTTTATTTGAATAAAAATGCATTTATTTGTTCTGAGTTCATAGCATCATGTGGTTTCTTTCTTCCCTTCTTCCTTTCCTTATTCCCTTTTTAAATAAAATTCCACACTGAGGTAGTAGTATGTCAAAGTATTTCTTTGGTTCCAGATATCAATGGCAGGTCTGAAAGAAGCTATGTATCCAAATCACAGGATTGAAAAGTAGAAGTCCTGAAGTTTTCAAGTGACTGTTTGTAAGTATAAATGCTATCTTCTCCTCTAGAAACTGTCCTTTCCTTTCCATCTTCATCTGCCTCTGAATCAAAGTCCAATGAAGCATGAGGATTAGTATGGGAGGTTTTTGGTTGGCAACTTGCTGGCTGTCTATGACTTGAAAGAGAGTCCAGCTGAGGCCTCCATAAAGGCTTTCCAAATGTTCCTGAAAGATAGCAAATGTGTAAGTACAGAAACATTGATGCAGACAGATTTGTGTTTCACTGAGGGCTTCACATTAGAATGAAAGCCAAGGACTGGCACAAGCAAAAGTTCACAAAGGTGAGATTTTATGTAGCTATTATTCTTCCTGTTAGAAGAAAACCTAAGTGTGATCACAGCTATATGGCAAGATTCTACCACCTGAGACATTATAAACATTTCCAACGTAAATGACTTGACAGCCACATACGACATAACTTCATTACCTTTGTTTTCATGACTACTCCCATGCCTGTTTTCTTTGGGGAAGGACAGAGACCAAACTATAAACAAATCACAAGATTGTTCTAATGCAGAACTGTTCTAAGTCAGAACAGTCACTCTGTCCTGTTCTTCAGTGAACCAATGACACATGAAATCTGCAATGCAGTTCAGCACAAATTAAAAGAATAATTAGAATATGGTTATACAACACCCACCATCATGCAATCTGAATGCTAAAACAGTCTTTCTTCTGGCTAACATTTCCTATTAGTAATAAAGGTCCTGTCAGCCAAACTGTGCTTTCATTCACACCTGTTCATTTCTCTGCCTGCAACTGGCTAGAACAGATATAAACCAAAGGAGAATGTTGCATTTCAGTTGAATGTCTATTTATAAATATCTGTATTCACTAGCCAGAAAATAATCAGTGTTCCCCTCACTCTTCGCTATTGGTAAGGTGCTAGTGTTAACACCTCCACAAGAAGGTCTTTCTCTGATGCCCTAATACAGCTGATACAAAGCGTAGTATCTGTGATACCTAAAACACTTTCTGCAGAGAATGTGTCACAGGCTCATTTTTGAAGCCATACTTCTAGTTTCGCCTATTTGCTAAAAGCAAAAGTTTCAACTGAAATTTTAATTTGAGATGTTACTAAAAATGGATTTGGATGAGATCCATATTTGTATCAGTGATTTGCAAAGCAATTTTGCTCCTAACACAACATAAAAGGCTGTGCCTCAGCACCAAAGCTACAAATAAACTGTCTTTAAAAAAAAAAAAACCCAAGCTGTGAACTTTCTGCCTCACACACCAGCAGTGCTGTTAATGCCTTTCTTCATTGTGATTGTAGGGGTAAAAAGGGGGCTGGATTTGAAGACAATGATGCTGAAGAAGCAACTCCAAAATTAAAGGCAAGAAAAGTATCAAGACCTCTTCCACACCCATCTCCGAGATCTAACCACAGGATCTTTTGAGTGAAGAGGTCTAATGATAATGAATATCCAAGACAGTGATAATGCAGCTTGGGTTGGTAGTATCTCAGAAAACTGACAAGTAACTCTGTATAGGTTTTTAGGGCAGAAAGGGTGGTATGAACCCTCAAGGCTGTATCCTCACACAGCAGAGCCACTTTCTTTCTGAAGGACATGTGTGGTAAAGCCCTATCTGCAGAGTCCTACCACTGCAATAGTGGCAGGCAGCCAGGAGGCTGTGTGCAGTCCCAGGGCCTCTGCCAGATGTTGTGGCATCTGCAATGTTTTATGTTCTGAACATCTGGCTTTTGAAGGGGTAAAGCTTTAGAACTTCTACCTCCCTCCCTACCCCTGGAGAACAAAGAGCCCTGTGATACACATTCCCACAGGTTCCCTCGCCTCAGCAGGCAGATCCAGGCCCTGAACAAGTCTGCTGACACACGAGCCAGGAAAGAGTCGACAGTATCTGAGTGCACTTGGCACTCAGATATCACAGGCATGAAAGCAGTACGTGTGTTTATATGCATTTTAAATAAACCAACCAAACCAACCCAAAAAATTAGTGAGCTTCAAAATTAAAGCAACCATTTTCCCCTTCAGAAACTCTTCTGTCATTCACACCAAGAAAAAAGGAGACTGGAGGGGTGGACAGAGCATTTTTCTGTAGTGCCTTATGTTGAAGAGTAAATAGTTGTGGCTGACAGCATTACAATATATCCTCACACACTAGAGTCAGTCTCCTCACCTGCCCCAGCCCTCCTGTGCACCTTTTGCCTGGTAGGCAAAACTTCTGTTATGCCTGAAGTTTGAGAAGATGTACTTAAGAACCCTAGCATTTATGGAAATCTGCCAGCTACGTTAAGATAAAAATCACACCACTGAAGAGATGTGTAAATGTGAGCTATTAAGACATTCTGGTAATCTAAAATCTGCTCATTACACAGTTTTACTGCAATCACTTTTCTGTTCCTGAGCTTCAAACGTTCACTTTGCTGTACCTAACACTCCTTAGAAGAGGGCTCACAGTTACAACCAGGGGTGAATCACCTCACTGGGCTACCACGTCTGTGGTACAAGTCCATGTATCTGAGGACTTCTTTGAAGAAGGTCAATTCTGCTTCTGAATAAGCCCCAAGCCACCCTCTCTGTAACACAGGAGAGGTCCCACATCCTGCCTAACTCCCAGTTCGATCCAGAGGGCACACCCAGTTCGGAAGCATCCAACTGTACTGGTGCACTGCTGTGGAGATACAGCTTATACATACAGTTCTGTATCTCATCATGTTGGGCATGCCTTAAAAATAGACACTGCCATATTGTGAATTACTTGGGAAGGAAGAGGAGAGGACACAAGAACACATGCAAAATGTCAAGTACAACTCTCCAACTGCCTTTCCTCAGCTACTTCCCATCTCTCCTCTCCTCCTTTCAATAGTACTTGTATTCCACATGCTGTATTATCTTACTGAATTTGCTGACACCTGCTGAAAGAAACCCATACAACATTGAACAAAAATATTTTTTCACAACACTAGCTATATGAGCAAAGCACTATTGAAGAGTTACTTATTTTAGGAGGGGGAAACAAAAAACTGAGAAATCAGATTTGCGTAGTGTTGCAAATAGGGAACGGCAGATGATAAGAACACCAACAGCTTGAGTAAAAACAGTGAGAAACATACCCATGAAAGTGCTGTTACTGATAATAGATGATGGTTCCAAACTTCTGTTTAAATCAAATTTGTCTGAGTTAAGACTTCTGCTTTTTAGTCCAGTTCCTTCATTTTGAGTATAAATGGAGGTAATCAATTTGCCACTTGCAGCCTGCATTCCAACAATGCCAACACATTGGTCAAAGGGATCTTCCAGTGGAGGCGAGTATTGATAACAGTCCTTTTTCTTTAAATATCCAGACTCATATGGGTCCAGGTTTACTGTTCTTTGGTCAGGACTGCAACCTAAAGAAGATGACAATTTTTTTTTATAAAGATTTATCATTGCGTAAAATTGAATTAGAATTATTTTGTTTTCCAACTTACTTGTGCTGCAGGCTTCAAAGGCCTCAGAACCATACGTGTTTCCTTTTAAATACAAAGTCCCTGAAGTCCCCAGATAGTGGCATAGGAATGGATCTGCAACGCCCTCCATGTCTGTTTCACTGCCATTATCTAGGTGGCAAATACCTTAAAAATATAATTGACATGTCAGCATATGGTCTTTTATTAAGCTTCCATTTATGCTTTTTTGAGTAAATTCTGCTAAAAACCTAAGCTTTTCAATTAAATTTCACAGTATATTTAGAGCTTGCTTAAGTTTAACCTAACCTTTTGATGAAAAGGCTAATTCTAGAAAGCATTCAATTAATTAGCTTGACTGAGAACGTTGTCACACTTTGCTTCATTATATTATCAGAACCAAGGACTTGCTTCCTCTAAAACACTGGAAGCCAGGCTCATTTTCTGTTGCATAGCAGCGCGCACTGCTCCTTTTGGAGCAGAGAGAGGTAATGATAAATTTATGGGTGGAAAAGTCAGAGGGAGTCACTGGCTGCTCCAACAGCTCTTCTGCCTTACAGCTCAGCAGCCTGAAAGCTACGGATTTGCTCCATGGTCCTTGCTCTGCAACGAGGCAGCTCCTCTCACTACCTCACAACTGCTCCACTGACATCAGCTGACGGCATCTCTATTGCTAACTCTTTCCCAGTAAGATGCATTTTCCTCCCAAACTGAGGTATGCTTTAGATTCTTAGTGGCCAAATACGTAAAAATACTGCAGCTTTAAATCTACACTCACCTTAAATTGCTTGTTAACTTTGACCCTAACAACTTTTCTAACAGGAAACTTTACCAGTTATATTATACTAAAGTTACGCCGGTATTAGCACGCATCTCTACATTGCATTACAAGCATCCTTTTCAAGCTGCAACAGAGGAAGACACACAATCCTTTTTGGACACTCTTGTTTCAGAAATGTGAACATCAGTTTAAAGTTACCCTTGAGACTAGAGAAAAAGATTTAAGCAAAACCATAGTGTCACCTAGATGGACAGAACCAAGTTTCTGTTATTAGCTTGTTGATGCAAGCACATGCAATAAGTCTTATACCCTCTCTTCAACTTTGGTGAAGATGTTTCACTAGTGCTATTTCAATAAGTTTGAAAGACAATAGCCAAACTGTAGCTACTCAAGTGAGCTGGAAAATCTGCTTAACATTTCATACTTACCATTACTGTCCCTCTGCTGTAAGAAACACCCTCCCACGGAAGACGTGAGAAACTGATGATGACTGCCATTTTCAGATGAACCATATCCATCCTGCCTTTCAGCCAGTGTGCCCTGGGATGACAGGTAACTTGGAATGTCAGCAGGCAAATTTGTTTCATCTGTGGTGAAGCAAAACATGCACAAAAGCCATCAGCATACTTCAGGGTTTGTAGAGCATTTTTAAATTTGTCAGCACAGTGCTGAAAGTAACAAGCAATTCACTCTTCTGAATGAGTAAAAGCACATAAATGTTCCTACAACAAAGTCATTGGAAAGTAACCACAAACATATTTTTTTACTTCCTTCCAAGACTAACCTTCAGTTTACACACCTGTATTTGTGATGCTGCAATCTTCATTTCTCCTTCTGGTGTGATAGATGATGACCACCCACACCAAGGAAGTGCCCACCACGCAGCAAACCACAGCTATGATCACAATGCCAACTGTGGCCCATCCATCATCATCAAGTGATGGAGCAATGTTTTGAGGAGAATCACAGGTGGGAGTAGGAATTACGTTAAGACGAATGTTGCCTCGTTCTGTTCCAAGTGTATTAGACATTTCACAAGTGTACTTCCCAGCATCTTCTACATCTGTATCTACAATAATCAGTAACTGATTGCTTGCAGCAAAGAAATGTCTTTCTGTTACCACGAGAGGGCTGTCATCCTTAGTCCAGTTCAGTCGGGGTGGAGGGCTACCACCAGCAATACACTGCAAGACTGCAGTTTCACCTTTTGTTACAGTTCTATCCAGCAAAGGCCGCAAAAATGATGGTGTTTCTGAAAAGAAAGAATAGGCTTTATGTGACCTTGAAAGAATGGGAATATGCCCCTTTCCTTCACAGCTCAAGAGGAAAAGCTAAATTAAATGCATCAGTAAGGGCTAATGAAGCTTACTGTCGTTCTGAGAGAAAACACTTTCAAGGAATTTGAACGAAGAGCCTGCAGTCTGCATGTTAGTTGATCAGATTTAGATGCTTGTTTTCCTTACAAAGATAAAATCACACACACTTAAGAGTGTAAAAGAATAGGTTAAAGATGGTTAACAAAACATCAGGAAATTAAAAGTAAAAAAAAAAAAAAAAATCTCTAAAGAAAGACATCAGCCCATTTTTCTTTTTCTACATATTATAAGTTGTTTCATCTATATCTGAGAAATGAAGCATAACTATCCTTTATTACTGTGCATTATAATAGTGATTGTGTGCTGGAATACATATTTCTAATCTATAATTATGTGTCAATACATAATATTTCAGAAGATTATAATTACTATTCTATTACTACTATGACTAAAAATAATGCTATTTTTAGTCAGCATACAATTTTAAAACTGCTCAGCAATAGTTCTCATCTTCGAGAAGACTTATGTCTTTAAGGATTGCCAATTTTTTACCTAGTACTGTTAACGTTGCATTAGCTGAAATGCTTCCAGCAGTGTTTTGAGCTGTACAGCTATAAACGCCTGTGTCCTCTATTTTCACGTCAACAATAAAGAATACGTCATCTTCAGGCATGACATGCATACGCCTCTTGCGTGCTGCAGGAAAATCTGTTCCACCATCTTTCTGCCAAGCAATCTGGGGGACAGGATGTCCAACTGCAGCACATTCCAAACGTGCCATTGCCCCAGCACGAATGGTTAAGTCCATGGGAATCTTCGTAAATGAAGGCAGCACTAAAGGAAAATTAGTGATACCAAAATGAATAATAAATCATATATGAAAGACAGATTTATTTTTTAGCACAGCGTATTCATTATTTTAACACCCTTCTTAGGCCTAAAAAAGCACTAAACCCATACAACCTTAATTTATCAATAGACAGCTAACAGAAAAGGAGGGAGATATGAAGTCTACAAGACTACCAAGATCAAAATCTAATTCTGCTAATAGCTTCCTTCATGATCTTGCCACAGAAACTCTTTAAACAGTATAGACATACCCCCTGTGAAGAAAATATTAGTATTTAGATTAGTATTTTCCTGTTGTGTTACACAGACTTTGTCACATTTACTAAAAATTTGGTTTGTTTATTTCGCTATACTAGTTCAGCACAGTGGGCCCAGATGTAAAACTGGACGGTGATCTTGGAACCAGATACATTTCAAGAAGAAATCTCAGCTTATTAAGGGATCTTCTAAAAGATGCAGATGATGAGAATGGAAAGAAATATGTTTACATATCTTGATTAAAATGATTATATTTCAAATCCACAAGCAAAAAGTAACATACTTACTGTTTACTGTAAGTTTGGCTTTAACAGAGTAGGATGAACCAAAGTGATTTGAAATAACACACTGGTATTTCCCTTCATTGCTGAATTCAACGTTGCGTAGCCGAAGGATGGTAGTATACTCCATCACTTCACCACCCTGTGCCCGGAGGTGTGCATAATTCTCCATTTCAGCATCATGCAGTAATTCATTGTCTTTCTTCCATGCAAAAGTCATTGGGGAATCACTGCTGCTGGCTGCCGAACATACAAAACTCAAATTGGAGCCTTTAATTGCTGACTGAGTTTCTGGCTGGACAGTTATCTGTGGCTTAGGAAAATCATCTGCACAGAGGGGAGAAGGGAGAAAAACAAAAAGTAACACTGAGGAAGAGAAAAATATATGTGAGCCCTGAGGACTCTTTTTAGAAAGAGTTTGTAAGACTTGTTTTTATAGGTTTGAGAGAAGAGTCAACTAAGTATTTATAAAATGGATACACAATGCTTTCATTTTAAGTTTTGTCAACCTTAGGGCATTTAAAGATGCCGTATTTATGATTTTTTTGTGCCAAGTCATCTCTTATTGAAGAGAAAGTACATTTAAAAGCAGACTGCATGTACAGTTTGTTCAACAGAAGCACTGAAAAAGAACTACCCCTTGACATCTGTAAGAACTATTTCAAATGTCAGTCATGAAGCCTACCCTTCATATTTACAACACCTGAGGTTGCTATGATTTTTTCTTTATTGAAAGCATAGTTCTTCTGCTATCAGAAACAGCAAGTTAAAGTCCAGGGTTTTCCCAAAACCCATACACACACAAAAAAAAATCATGCACAAAAGTAATTTTTCAGATTATTTGCAGCTGTTCTGTATACCTTGCAAATGCAGCAGTGCTGAATCCCTTAAGAAGACACCACACAAAAATATCAAACGGTTATTTTCTGGAGGTCCTTTCATGGAGAGTAAGTTACCCTAACAACACTTATGTTACTTCACACGGTTAGTCACCTTCTGAACTAGTTATTTTGTCAAATGCATGTAGACGCATATACAAAAGGAATGGGCAATTAAATGCTTGGTCTCCCAGAAGTAGAAGGCTTAGAGTATTCCCAGCTCCCATGATGTCTCCTATCTACCAACAAAGGCTCAAGCCCAAACTCTGCACGTAGTGAAGGAAAAGCCTTCCTAAACCCAAACTACTCCTCACCACAGACTTGCTCGCACTGCAGAGCGTTAAAGGCTTTACCTCACCCCTTCACCTTTTTATGCCTCATCTGCTTCAGAGCAACAAACAAAAGGATCAAAATTTCCTTGAAAAACCTCAACATAGCATGTTACAAAAGAACATACAGATAGCCCGTACCTGAACCATCTACAGAACACCTGGAAGTCTGGAGCTGAGCTCCAGCTACAGGGTAACATGGAAGTCCTCCTGATCTGGGACTCCTGATCTTGATGTGCATCTTAAAAATCTCCCAGGCCACTTAGTATTACCTCCTTTATACCTGTGTATTAATCTGTCCCCAAGACAGATTACAGCAATTGCAAAAACACTTGATACTTCATTGACTTTGCTCAAAGATAACTAAGAAAACATAGTATATACTTAAATGAGCCACATGAAACTACAGCAGGACATATTTCACTCTGTTTCAGTTGTATTATCAATGGAATAACAATATAATTTAATGTGGCAATTATTTGGGGGAAGCTGTGAGAAAGTCACTCAAATAATCAGATATTACAGAATACAAAAGAACATCTCAGGATAAAATAGCAAACCTGGTTTGTTTGTTTGTTTGTTTTTCAGTACAGCATGTTTATTTGAGTACATGTATCACACAAACACAGTTACACAGACGTATCACAAACATACACTCTTTCACTTTTGAAGAATATATTTCTTACTTTATAGAAGCCACTCGACTATTATATAATGGATAACTATTCCTCACCTGGGCTATACTTTTTTTTTTTAGCAACATTGAGTTAAACTGAATTAATTCAGGTCACAAAAGCATCTCTTCTACTTTTCTTCCAAAGGTATCTTTGGTACAGAAATGTTTCGTGATTTGTTTCAACTTGAAATACATGCTTTTAGAAAATATAAATTATATGGTTTTCCTATTTTTTAGCTTCACAGAAGCTTGTCTAATATGTGTCTTCCTTTAACAAATACAGGATGACTCCCTCCTGTCTCCTGTTTTTAAAAGTGTAACTTCACATGATTTGAAGGATTTGTACACTTACACAAATAATATGTAATAGATTATTTTAGTTTCAGTTTCAATCTATTCCTCCTGAAAACTCTATAAAAACAAAAGTGGTCATTTTAAACTTATAATGCATGTACATCCAGAAGTCTAATGATAGCACACTTTTAAAGATTTAATAAAGTAAGCAGTGAAACACCCACTGATTTCATTAACAGATTCTAGTTACTTCTGCATCACAGTTACTTTGTGTGTTAAATGTATCTACTTACTCTTAATACATCCCTTTTTGCCAACACATTTTAAATGTTTTAAAATTAATTCATTACAAATGGCATTCAGCAACTAAAAGAAAGATCGCTGTCCCCTGTGGTTTAAAAAATAAGAGATACATATTTAAATCCCTCAACTGAATATATTGCCTGAGTTTCTCATAAATAATTATATATTATTCATATATACTTCATTAACTATCGAACAATCAGTAATTTCCTGCACTATGTCAACTTCTACTTTTCAGCACTAGCTAAATTATGCACTATCTACTCATTATTTAACATTAATATATTAAAACATTTGAATGCTAACATGAAAGGATAATTATTATTTTTTTAATGTATTATTTTATATTCTGTGCCTGCTTTGTCACTAAAAACAGGATATGTTTAGAAATAGCAAAAATTAAGCAATCCGGTTTGCAACAAAATGAAAGTTATTGAGAAGACAAATATGATAATTGTTGTCTCTAAAGAATATAAAGTTTGAATTGCATTAAGAGAAAAATCAAATGTGCACAACAAAATATGACATCCTGTTAGCTTTCTGTTTCCTGTGATTTTCCAAGATCTCACATAATGTATCAGAGTACTCAAATACACTTGTATCTTTGCTCTGAACTCCTAGTGTATGTTCACTATTCTCTCCCTCACGTACATCAGGGTGATAATGAATGCTACTAAACATATGAAGAGATATGTTATTTTAAGGCAAATGCTATCACCTCAAATTCTCACACTGTCAAGTAAGAATATTTTATTAGCATTCACTATCTGGTATACTAAAATACAAAATATTAGTAGCACAACTGTGGAAATTGGATATTTCAAAATACAGTTGAAATACAAGCAACAATTTGATGATCCCAAACACTGTTAAAGTAGACTTCAGGCACACACAAAAAAAGGTCAGAATATGGCTATTTTACCTTCAAATTTTCTCAGCTTTGGAATAACATCAAATCCGATGAAGTATGAAAGTAATTTACAAATAAACAAAACCACAAACGGCATCCTAAGTTTGCCAAAATATGTCTCACTTAAAAATGATAGTTATTTAAACAATATCAATCCTTTAAATCTAGAAAAGCATATACATTTGCCACCACAAACTGTTGAGCTTTCGCTTGTACACTATGCTATGTTCTATATAAGCTGTACATGAAACAAAAGTCAGAAAAATGTCAGTTCCCATCTTGTAGAAAGCCACAAACTTTTTTTCTACATCAGAGTTTGGGAACAGAGAAGAAAACGTTAACAAATATTAAACCCTTTCCATTTTACTAGTGAAAAAAAAAAACATATCAGAGAAACCACAACAAAAAAATTGATTCATTTAGCAGATTTTTTTTCTATGAAACGAGGAATAGAGAACATACTCACCACAGACAAATCCATCAAGGCTGACGGCAAAAATACTTCTGCCTTTTAGCAGCTGAGGATGGGCACAACTGGCATTTACAAAGCTCTGAAAGTTGTTCTCTGATAACCACTGTGGTAGCCATTTTAACTGGCAGTCACACAAGAGACTCGATGTGTTTAAGTGCCTAAGAAAAAGCAATTACATTCAAAGACAGTTTGCCTTTTTTTTCTTTTAGACAGGTCCTTATGAACACAAGTCAATACAAAGCTAAGCTTCAACCTAAATACATACATAATAAGAGAAAGATACCAATACTATTTAGTTCAAATCTGATTACTGTATTGTCAGGACTTCAGTATTTTACAAAGCAGATATGTTATCCTCAACTCCTTGTTTCTACTACATACATGATTCCAGGCAGTTAGGCACATTTCTAGTGTTTTGGGTACAAAACTATCATCAGCAGTGGAAGACACAGAATGGGCACTTAGGACAACAGTCCAGAAGGCTCTCTGAAAGCTAACATCAAAAAAAAATCTGAGGCAATTTCCTCATATTCCATTTTTTTCCCCTCCTTGGGGAAGGATGGTTAAAAAGAAGATGTGGTGATGAAGAACAGTCAGTGGTGCAATAACAAGTGTAGGAATGATTATTGGCTTACCTAATTTACATGAATAACTACATCCACAGAGAAAGAAAGAAAAAAAAAAGGCAAAAGAATAAGCCAAAGGTATATTCTGTTTGTATACAATCAATAGGTAAAGTAGGGAGAGTTTCAGTTTCAGCTGAAAACTTAGAATGACCTTTTTAAAGAAATAATTAAAACACAGTCAGTAATGAAACTCTTATCAAAGTCTGCAATATTACCTACTCTTAGAGAAAAAGGAAAAGTAATTTATGGATCCAGCAAGAAAAATAGCTGTAAAGGTAAATGGAGACATACTAATTAGCATAAAATTGTTGTGTTTTTTTTCTTGAAAAGGAAGAAGCTCTGTGCTATCTTTTCACCCTAACACTGCAGAAACAAAAATCCAGGGATATCAGCTGACCATTTCACATCTAAATGAAATAGGTCATCTTTCATTGAAGTTCTAAGGGCATTCTTGTTATTCTCAGGAGGCAGTAAAAGCACAGTAGTTTTAGCTATTCTGATGCACAGGATACATGTCATATTGTTTTCAGATTTATTCTCTAGGGGCCTTAAAATAAAACAACTAGATGGGAATTTTTATTAAATAACTGTACTTCTGCGAAAGTAAACATAGCTGTAGACATACATATTGTTTAATATAATTGTCTACATATTGTTTAACATAATTGAGGTGCACCAAATGTTTCAGAAGTAATAGGGAAACAACTGCAACTTCTCAGTAGTTACTTCACTTAAGTGTTCATTGACCGGTATCTTGTAGCATCTTGTATCTCCTGGAGCAGTGTTTTAGCCTGTCATTCTATCACATTTGATCACTCTTCAAATCATCTCCATCAAAACCCGTCAGTCCTGGGCTCCCACAGCTTCTCTTTTGCCAAATCTAGCAATTGCCCTGCAACTGGCTAGCTAAGTTCAGCAAATTAATCAAGTAATACAACCAGATCCAAACTAAGGAAGTGGAAGGCAAAAAATGGCTGGCTACGTGTAGGAATATGGCTGCTGCTTTCTACAACTATGCCACAATATGAGTCAAACTGAACTTTAAATGAACCAAATACGTAAGGTTTCTTGATACCCTCTCTACTGTGCCCAACACGGTAATGGTAATACTGGAGAACACAAGTGAGAGGCTCCAAGTACTCATAATAAGAGCTACATCATTTTGCTATTCTCCAGTTTGTTGCTGCAGTACACAATAGAGAAACTCAGAACAACAGATCTGACTACAGAAGACTGATATGAATAGAGGAGAAATAAGGAAGTATGAACTGTGATCAAAACACCAGGAACAATTACTAAATTTTTCTCTTCAGCAAAATGCAGCTATAAAATCTAATGCCTCGATCTACAGAAAAAGAGAGGGGAAAAAAAAGCTCACTAAAAAAATACAGTCTTCCCATTGACCGCTTCACAACTTTTGTGAAGATCTGTTCCTTTGCTACTACAGGATAGAAGGACCCAATTATAAGCACTGACAACCAGGTCTTTACAAAAGAATTACGTTACTTCATTTCACTGGTCCAGTAAGCTTCAGCTCAGCAATAGCATTGCTGATGTTATAGCACATTACATCAAAGTCTGCCTTACCTAACATCTATTAGAGATCAGCCAATTTAAAATCAGGACCCCGGACACCAAATGTAGCAGAAAATGAACATTTCCTACCCTACACTATCTTACTTAAATATATTCATCACTTAAAAAGTAAAAAGTAAGAAAACTTTGACACCTTCAGAGATGTTAAAGTAAGAGTTCACCACTGCATCAGGCAACGTCTCACAAGGCTTTTTTATTAATATATTTATATGGATATACGCATTTAATAGATGTGACATTTTTAGACAGAAACTTACAATTCTTTGAGTTTCTTCATTTGTGAGAATGCATTTCCTTGAACTGACATAATTGCATTGTTACTTAGATCTCTAAAAAAAAAAACAAAAAGAATATAAAAATCATTAGGGGAGGAAAGAGTAATTTATTAAATTGAATGTATTTAGAATGAAGACTCCAGGAATAGTTTGCTACATTACTGATACACAAATGGTTCCCTAGCTCAAAAACCAAAGCAATAATATTAAAGAATTTTATAGCATGCTTAATATATGTAACACTTTCTGCATTAATATCAAAGCTCATATTCAGCAGATTTCCGAATTAGAAGAAAACTCTTAAGAATACTACATCATCCAGGGTAGGAGTGTTCCATTCAAAGTCATGAGTAAAGCTTGTCAGTCCTATTTTTGATTCAATTAGTATCAAAATTCATTTTTTCCAATGTTGGTTTAAATGTGAGTATCTACTACTTACAGGTGTTCAAGTGCATCCAAGCCAGAAAATGCTTTCTTTGTAATGGATCTGATCCTGTTTCCTTGCAGTATCCTGAAAAATATTAAGAATATAATGCAAAAAAGATGGAAGCATTTTTGGAGCTAAACAATTGCATTTGTGGCATTTGTTTCTAAACTTGGACTAATTAGCACCATTCAATCTTCCCCAGTGCAGGCAAATGTCTCACCTTTAAAATATACCCATTTATTGTACTCAACATCTCAATTTTACAATGATTTTAAAAGATGTTGAAAGTATAGAATTCAGTGATGTAGGTTACTTAGAAGTACACACGTAAGCATCTTTTTTTATTTGTAGACGTGCATTTGCAAATTATATCTTTTTTGCACAGAAACCTTTTCTATTGGATGCTGCATTACTTTATTAAAGACTATTCCTGTCACTATGCCTCTGTAGTATTTGATAATACACTTATCACTTCCTATATTATAGGAAACCCTCATTCCTTCTAAAATGTTTCTATAAATAGTACAGCATTTAAAATTTGAATGTATATTTCAGATTAATTTGACTTGAAGTCTGAAAGTTCTGTTTATAGAAAGGAAAATTTTATAGCAAACAAAACGGTAAGGGAGAAAAATCATCTCAGCTATGGAAAATATAACATCATGTTGGACTGGCCCCTTGGAACAGGCATAATATAAGCTTTTTTTTTTTTTTTTTTTTTTTTAAGGAATCAGACAAAATATTGTAGCAGTACTCACAGCTTTGTAAGTTTATCCAGACCAGAGAAGGCACCATTCATATCTTCAATAGTCCATGATATTTCATTGTTTTTCAGATCCCTATTTAAAGGGAAAGGGCATAGGGAGAGAAATCAATGAGAACTATCAGTTATGCCTTTTTCCACTGAGAATTAGAAAGATCACAAAACCAAAGCTTTGAGAACTGTCAGAAAACATACCCACATTCCCCCATTCCCCTGCAAGGTTTTTCAGATATGGGACTATCACTGAAGGAACATCAGATCAACTGCAGCCCCTTTCAATGAAAGCACATTTGCGCCTTTATAAGTTCTTAACATTAACACACAGAGAACACATGGATTTATTAATAAATCAATCATTTTTATATCCTGTAATGTCTATAGTAGTAGTTAAATTACCTATGAAGCACAAAGATTAGAGAGATTTGTGAAAAGATGGTGTCTCAACAAAGAAGCAACAGGGTAGGGCTACAGGAGAACAAGTCTAGGGTAAGTCTACTACCTAATTCCTACCATGTCAATGTAGGCAACTGACAAATCTCTGACTTCATCTTTTTCTGACCCATATCTCTCCACATACTTAAAAAAAAAAAATAATAATAAAACAACAACAACAACAAAAACATAGCATACACCAAGTGTATGAGGAATGAATATACCTCTGAATGTTAACAACTATTTCAAAGCCTAGAGGGAAAAGTAACTATTTCATTGATCTAGGTAACAGATGAATTGGTGATACAGAATTGGAAGAATCTAATGAAGCAGAATATTTTAAGATTAATTTACTTCTTTATTCTCCCTTTAAAAATGCTATTTCAAATATATATATATATATATATATATCAAATGCTTACAACAACTGCTCTACCAGTGTAAGCATCAACATAAGCAGCGTTGAGTTGTGCCACCCTAGCTCTACCACGATGGAAAACATTGATTCAGTTAAGACACAACTGTGACCCAGATCCCAAAAGCTGTGGGTAGCAGTGCTGCCTGCTGCCTTTGAATTTGCCTTTACTCTAATAATGTCACAGGAAGTTTGTCTTATAATTACCAGCATCCATTGCACACAACCTTAAAGAAAGAAGTCTTTCCTTTTACAACTACTCTGAAAAGAATAACTTACTGAAAAAAAATATATGCTTATCTAGGAAAATTAAGAAAAAGTTTGTGCATTATTTTAATTAAAAACACACAAAACAAAACCCTTCTGTGCACTAGGGTTTTTGTTTATTTGTTTGTTTCCTTTTCATTTTTTGTTTGTTTGTTTTACATCAAAAATCAAGTCTGTCAACTTACAAAGTCTGTAGACTGGAAAGTCCCCGGAAGGCACAATCAGCAATGTAGTTTACTTTGTTGTTTCCAATATATAGTCCAACCAGCACGCTTAAGCCAACAAAGCTTGAATCATCTAACCTTGCTAAGTGATTGAATGTCAAATCTCTGCAAGTTCAAGGAAAAAAGGACTTTAATGTTTATGTTGCAGCATTTATTACTCAGTTCAACCCAGGTGATTCTTTCAGGCAGGGAAAATGTTCTTTCCCTTACAACTATCACAAAATCCACTACAGTATTTTTGACCATACAGCTTATGTAGCATTGCTGATTATTCACAAATTACTGCAGGATGAATTTCTTTTATTTGAAAATGACTGTGTTACAGCTTTCATACAACTGCCACAGTAAAATGAAGCAGTCATGGTTGGCTTCAATTTCTTCCAACAAAATGTAACTGTCTTACACACAAAAAAGTTGCTGTCACCTTGGAAACTTTGTTATGAAAAATTCACAGATCAGTGGTAAGAAGCTCATGCTTTGGCACGCACCCAGGTTTCAAAACTGGAATAGAATAAAAGCTACTCACAGCTCACTAAGTTTTTGGCAAAATTCCCAGGCATCAGGACTGATCCTGCTGATGGCATTTTGGCTGAGATGGAGCTGCTGCAGCATCAGCAAGCCATAAAGCCAGCCTTTGGTTACCTCTGTTAAGTTGTTATGGTCCAGCTGCCTGTACACACACAAACAGACAAAAGTCCTAAGATTCAGAAACTCAGTGCTGTGCGTGCTTTGCCATGGGTCCACATCTGACTTCACGACACCAGCTAGATAGCTGCAGCCTGTTTACATTTAGAGTTGTATGCATGCATTCAGAGTATGTTATTTTACACGCGTAGTGCTTAATACTAGCTGCTTTTCAAGCCACACCAGAACAGTTTATTTCAAAAACATCTTTAAATCTTAGCAAGCAATTCTGTTCTTTATGTGCTATTCTGCTTAATATGCTATCAGCAGAATCTATGAAAGTTGATACTTACAAGACTTCCATGTTGGTTAATCCCCAGAAAGCACCATCCATGAGCCTAGTAACACCATTTCTCTGTAATTTTAATGACTTCAAAGCTGGAAGTCCTTGGAAAGTGAGTCCATCTATTTTTTTGATTTTGTTGCGATTCAGCTCCCTGCATCAATAGATTTTACAGTTACAGCAAAGCAAGTTTACCTGCATACCAACAACCTTGCCTACCTCCCTGGAAACAAACCTTATTTAAGTACATGTCTTGCATATAAAACAACAGAAACGAGATGCAATACAAATTGAACATGTTACTGTAATATGTTATGTTTAACTATTTGAATGCTGTTCTACCTTTCCGATACTGAGGACAAGTACTTGATAGGTCCTTGATGTTCAGCTATAAAGAATACTTGTACATGTAGAATGTTATGATTAATTCTGTTCTCAAAAGTGAAAGTAAATTCCTGGTGTCTATCCAGAAGTAAAGTTGTAAATTTGGGCTTGTAATTGCAATCAATAATCCAACCTAGCCGGTATTAAATATGCTGCACATTTTTTCTCTCTTAATCTGGAGTCAAGCATTCTTCCCTCAGTCTCCACAACTAGTTAGGGATAGTTTCTTCCCTCTTTCTCAGTGGTTTTGGCACTCACCCTCCCACCACTATACACACACCACTTTTAAGTCAGAGACTGTAAATGTACCCAAGTTAGTTATAAGTCATAACTAGCTGGAGAACTAGCTGCAGTGACGGTAGCACTCTGTATTTTCCATTTCCCTGCTCTTCACAGCATTTTCTTGGTTTTGGACGGTTTCAACCATAACACCTGCATCAACCCCAAACAGATTTCTGAGCTACATGAAAAAGGAAATCTACCCCCATGCAATCACAGAGAACATTAACTACTTTTATAATGGTGAATTTTAAACTAGCTACTCTTTGCTAAGTTAACAGTTTTCTTGTAATCCTTTTTTTCTTAGCAGCAATTGATATATGAAGAGACAGGATTGTACAATACTAAGAAAAGGCCCTCATATAGCAGTGAGTGATCATTTGCCTCTTCAAGATAGTCTTTGGTCTATCAACCTGCATCCCATCAAACCAAGAAGAATCCTCTTCTTCCCTCCAGGATATAAAGACCTCAATAATTCTCTCTATATACTTATCATTCTACAGTTGCTATACAGTTATTTTATTATACAACTATATTATTACACAGCTATTTTGCAGAGTCTCGGTCTTGGAATAATTCAACTTTCCTCTCATGTGTATACAAGCTCTACCTGATAATAACAAATACCCGACATAAAACCCTACTCCTCAGTGTCTGACCATCCACAAGCTGTAAAGAACATTAAGTATAACCTTCAGTTCTTCCCACTCCTCCTCTGAATACCTCTTTCAGGTGATAATACAATTTTTCTGCCTTCATTGCAAATTAGCTACCTGACATAATTGGATCTGCCTACTGACTGAATTGTGAATGGGTAGAACTTTTGTAAATAAGAATATTATCAACTTACAAAATTTCTGTTCAATCTGAAGATCAAAAAGTCTACTGAGATCATTAACAAATCATGAGCTTTTTATGACTATTTTCACACACTTCTGCAGAGGCTTAAGTCAAACAAAGGTTTAACTTTTAAAAAAAAAAGTTTAACTTTAAAAAAAAAGTTTGACTGTGTCTTTCCTGGGTGCAAATGCAGTTCCCAGTTCCCACAATTCCCAGTTCTGCCAAGCATCCTAACACTTCACTGTTCTCGTGACCTTTTACTTTCAAACTTATTATAAATTATAAACTAACAGGGTTTTTAATTTTCAACTCTTGACTAACTTATATGGAAAATAATTATTCACGATTTAACAAAGCACAGTTCTAGCCCATCCTCTTGTCAACTTACTACACTCAGGTTTTCCAAAAAGTGGAAAAAGATGTTTCCCCAGCCTCTTTCATATTCAATAGCCTTATCTGTTATTTATTAAGCAAAATATTTATAGACAGCACTATATCAGTGAAATCGATGGAGGTCTATTTGCTTGAGCATATTACTTATTGTCCTACCTTCTGAAAGCAAATTAATTCCCTCCATTTAACCATAATGGTTGGACTTGATGATCTTAAAGGTCTTTTCCAAACTAAATGATCCTACAATTCTAAATATTTCTATAAAAATAAAGACAGACTGATGTAGTGAATGAAGTAAGTATATTTCACTATTTTCCAATGTTTTCTTACAAAAATACTATCACCCTTTCTCCATTTTGTCTTGCCTTTTTTTTTTCTTTTGAAAAGCAAAAATAATTTTAACACAAAGACTATTCACATCTCACCAATATATAAAACTAGTTTTGTTCAGTACAAAGCTGTGGTTAGCAAGGGTTGTAGTAATATGTTTTCTGTGTCTGTCTCACTCTGCATCTGGTTAAATTAAAGGCTAAAGTTCAAGCACTGCCAGTGCTTTGGAAAATCTGAAAACAATTAGCCAATTGTAGGTTGCACTTACAGGTGCTGCAGATGGGAGAGTTTAAACATCTTTTGAGGGATTGCTGAAATTTTGTTCCTGTTCAGTTTCAATACTTGAAGTGTGGTAGACAAATTGTCAAAGGTACCAGGCTCCATGGAGGTTATTCGGTTACTGTTAATGTACCTGTTGAAACAATGTCTAGAAAGTTAAATTTACAGGTATTTAATAATTTTTTAATACCTAATAGTGAAACACAAAGCTCTTACACTGCCTATTCCACGATAAACTCAATTTCATTAATCGGAGCTCTTGACAACTTAATCCACAGTCAAATAGTATTTCACCACCAGTATTTTCGCTCCACTCTACAAGAGTGTGTTATCGGCAGATGATAGCATGTTGCCAAAATATATTATGTTGCAACCCCATTACTTTATTCTCAGCATAGCTTTGGCTTTGCTGCATTACTATAAAAAGAATCGACAGAAATTCAAAAAGTCCGTAAGACCCCATGTAACTCAAGACTTGACCAACCCCCCACAACTTAAGTTCACTTTGCTACATAATTATCTCTCTCCAGACACATCTATTTGTTTCATCTTCAGATAATGACCTTCACCATGGACTAAAACACTTCATTGCACCAACTGATGTATTCAAATTTGTAACTGATAATAAGAACGGTGCGTGAAAGTAGGAGTATTTAGTGGGTATCTAATTAAAAAAACATTTAGTGCCTCAAAACACAGCCAAAAATTTCCATCAAGATTTTTTGAAAGTAACTTGAAAAGAAAAAATGCAATACTAGGTTTTACTTACAGATACTTGAGCTGTAAAGAAGGAAATGAAGATATCTTTAGCTCTGATATGTTGTTGTTGCTCAAATCCAAAGTTTCTAGACTCTGGAATGGCTTCAGATGTTCAGACAAAATGTTGGCAATCTTGTTACTGGTCCTGAAATTTAAGGACAGTAGTTGAAAGTCTCTTGTCATTTTCAGAGTAAAACTTGTTAACTATGCACCACTTACAAAAGTTAGTATTTCATTTCCCTGGTTGTTCTCTAAGCAGACCATTCATTTCTAGTCATCCCAAATCCCAAACCAGAATGCTATAAATAAACGTGTTCATCAACAGTTCTTAAAAAATATTCCCAGGACAGTGGATGTAAAAAAGTACTTTCATCCAATTACTGCATTTCACAACTTTTAAAACAAGACATGAAGCTTTATGATCATTTATTTCTGAACTATGCAGAAATATCTGGTATTTGCACTGAACAATATATCACAATATTATAATGAAATCAGATATTATTTTTTTTAACCAAACTAACATCATAGTAGCCATATATTCTCCTTCTTTGTTCTGAAAATTCCTACAGCATGAAAATCAGTCTGAATTTCCATTAAAATAGAGCTAGATGAGATGAATGACAGTGTGCCCTCCCCTCCCCCCCCCCCCCGAAAGACATTCTATAATTTTGCAAATAGATCTAGTATTTCATCCTGCAAATTTTTCTAGTGTCTTAGCAAAGAATAAAACTTGTGCTTCTCACAGCTCTTCACAGAGGGTCTGGACTTCATGTCTGGTCAGGCTTCAGCAAAGCATCACACCCAATTCCACAACATAAACTGCAACTACTTAAAGACATGGGTATTCTGGTCTACTATAAGGAACACACCTACTTTTACTTCCAGTAAAATGTACTTTTTCCAGCAATCCTATTTTGTGTTCATATACAGCTACTACCAGGCTTTTCATTCCAGTTGCATAATGTGCAGAATTGTATGCATACATCAGCAACATGAACAGGGTTACTCGTTTGGGGTTAATGGTACATAGAGGAAAAGTGATCATGATTAATTAAGCGAATGTAACCCAAAATGATCCTTGCTACCTTGTAAGTTCAAGTCAGTTCTGGCTGCAGTACACTCTGTACCTAGTATAATGAATGACCAAAATTTAGGCACTCTCCCCAGCTTCGAGAGATCGCAGGCAAATGCGATTTCAGGTTAAATTATCAACAAAAACATTGATTCTGGAAAGTGTTTGCCTTTATTGGAAATAATTGCTCTGGATTAATAGTAAGCTACTCATTTAGGATAAGCATGGACAATCCTCACATATGCAAGGGAGGGATTACTACTTAAAACAAAAAAATCCTGACTCAAAAATTAAACCATAAGTTAGATTAATGGGCCTTCTGACCACATGTGGGAATGGGTAAGTGATCTTGCAGCCCCTCCAATGCTGCCCTTGTATCGTGTTTCATTCCTCAGGCTGTCTGGTAGAGCTACCTTTTTTTTCTTTTAGCTTTTTTTTTTTTTTCCAACTCTTAACTGAAAGTATTTATAATAAATGGTAACAAATTACTTTAATAAAAAACAACAACAAACACCACCACCATGTGTCAGTTCCACTGGCCAAATGAGACTGTGAGCTAGATAACAGGTCATAGAGAGTTGCCTTTATGCATTAGTTTGTTTATAAGGTAATTACTAACAAGGTATTAAAACTGCCAATTACTTGAGTGACGAATAAAATTTTCCTTGCAGTAAAAGTGTGCTCCAGCAGAAGCCAGCAATTTCCTGAACTGCACGCCTCCTAAATTGCAGTGTGAAAGTGTTCAGTTATAGACATGGCTTACACAGTGCTGTCTTTGTGTCAGCATTGCTTCATAAAACAGAAATTCCTTACAGCTGGCAGGATAATAGCCCCTGTATTACAAAGTTTAGTTGGACCTAATGGAACTGAATAAAACTCTTATACAGCCTTCAGATTAGCACTTAAACTAACTGGCAAATTACCTGACACAGGTCAGGTTACAACAAAAACAAACAAAACAAAACAAAAAATACAGCTTATTTGTTTCAGGGAATGTTCTTTCTCAGTGATGACAAAGTCATATCAGGAGGAAAAAGTAACTTCTTTTGTTCACTGAAACAGAGCTACACATCAAAGTTCTCATCCATTTCACAGTGAAAATCCAATGAGCCCCCACTGTACCCCCTGCCTAGTAGAAGGTACTGAAATGCAAAATATCTGTTTCCCTTCTTATTGCCCCAGACTGTTTTCTCTTGAAAAAAAATTCTCAGCAGTTCTACCTTAAGGTCCAACTTTAGTTAAAATGAGAATTTAATTCTAATTCGATTTTTCTTCACAACATCATTTAAGTAAATCAAATAAAATTTCTACCAGCTTCCTCATCAGTGCCAAATACATGTCAAAATTAGTCAAGAAGGACATGTTTGAAAATGCAAGCATGCTTAATTGTCACAACACAACCAAAGAGCATCCTCCTGTCTTGTCACAATGACGTACATTTGCTCACCCTACAAAAAAATTCCAGTGAAATTTGCAGTTGCTGTGCTCAAAGGGAGCTGCACATACTACACTGGTTTCATTTTTCACATCCTCAAGGGAAGATGATCTCCGTCTGGAGATCCCCCTCTAACAAGCGAACCAGTGCACCAAGTTCTCACAGAAGCATGCCTGTGGGAGTCAGATCAGTTTCTTCATATGCACAGGGAACAACAGCATGCTGCAGCTTCCTTACAACTTTTCCTGATTCAGGTGAAGAGACAGGAGCACTGAGAAATATAGGCAAAACCACCAACATACCTGCATGAATTTGGATATATGTCTCTTGCCATTTGAGTGTCTACACTCCAACTTCCAGGAGAAAAAAAATAAGTGCATGCAGACTGATCTAATTATTCTCACACAAGTCCATGTGAATAGCATCTTAAGACAGAATATCAGTTTTTCATTAGGGATATGAGAAACCCTAGCTTTTCCTCTATGCATTCATGACTTTAGCCATACCACTAGTCCAAAACATTTATAACAGCCCTATCAATCATGATCTCAAGATTCATTTCATATAAACAACAGCTACAACACATTTGACATATTGACTTGTACTTTCCTTGCCTCTAGGGAAATATAAAGTGGGACAGCAACTGCTGTATCCATTTTGTTAAGGATCTAGTTAACACTACTTCAACACATTTCTTACATACTGAAAAAAACATTTTTTAAGATCTGAGATAGTATGACTAAGAATCTTTTGATTGTCAAAATGCAATGTGTTCAATTTCAGAGAAGTAACTATGTAAACCTACAAATTAGACTGCTCATTGCTCTCATTCTGTAACACGGAAGCTGCAACTCTGAGATAGATTAAGACCTGAAGTCTTGATCTGCTGTGTTTTGAGAACCTCTTCATCTTTTTATCCTACACCATGATCCTGACAAGGAGCATGTGTATGAGTCTGGAGGTGGAGCAAACTGGTAAAACTGCAATTGTCTAGAAAGACAATTTTGGAGAGCTTTGTCTGTGCAGACTGTTTTCCAAAGTTGTTAGGTATAAAACAACTCTGTTTTAACACTTTTGTAATTCTGGACTAAGAGTAACTCCTGTCCCCCAACTAACCCCTTACTGAAAGGATATATTAAATTTGTCTTAGGAACATGCAAATGCAATCATGCTGGAGTCTCTTGTTAAAGACTATGAGTCTTTAAGGAGAAAAAAAAATGAGAAATAATAAGGAGAATAAGGAGAAAAAAAAATGTTCTGCTAGGGCCAGATATGTCTTTCTGAGCATTGCTGAAGCCAAGACGCTGGGGTTCATAGATGTTTAGTTTGATGATCTTATGTTTACACAGCTTCCAGATTAGAGCTGGCTTGGAGGCAGCCATGTCAGCACAGGCAAAGCAGACATGACTGTCCACATCCGAGCACGTACAGGGTGGTCTCCATTACGTTGCAGCACAAAGCCTCCTTTCTGATATTTCTTTAAATCTTTGTGGTTGCTCCAACCTGTCTTCTTTCTGTTCACCCACTGGTGTCATACAACTGCTGTCATACAACTATTGCTTCTTGCACTTCCCCTCCACCCTCCCCCCAAACTCCTCCAGACTTTTGGAGCTCCCACAAGAAACAATGATGTGAAGACAATGAGAAGAAAACTTAACCAAAAGATAAGAAATAATCTTCTATTACTTCATCTTGTAAAGATGAAAGATCAAGATTGTAATAAATTTCCTTAGAAAGTGTTGGAAGACTCATGTTTTGTGGCTTTTAGAATGAGGTTAGAAAACTTTAAGGAACGCATACCACAAAAAAAGTCTCAAGAATAACTCCCCAGAAGAGAGAAAAAAGATTACATTTTTCCACTGATTTCTACACAGTTGACTACTAAAATTAGACAGAACTTAATGAACAATTGCATTACTTAAAATATTGTAGTTGCAATTTCAAGCTTAACACTCCCCTTACAAAAATTCCCAGATGTGAATGAATGGGACTACAAACTTCTCATCACCAGACATCCAATTAATTGTATTGAATTTAGACCCTCCAGTTTTTTAAAATCTTTGCAACAGTTAGATATGGTGAAAAAAAAGGTTTCACATGAAATATTTCTGAGATGATAGTGCCAGAAATAGAGCCAGGAGCTGGCTCACTTCTAGTCCTACTTGTAAGTCTACAAGTCTGCTGCCCAGTTGACACACAGGCTCCACATGTTCCTTGAAGCAAGCAGGTCTTTCTTCTGAAGGCCTCGTTCATTCCACATTCCTTGTCTGTTATTGTTCTTTCAGGCCAGATGTCAGCAAGTCTATGGTTTTATTTTTTGTGCTTTTTGATATATAGTCGTAGCTTTATAGTATAAAACCAAAACTCAGAAGACCACAGCCTATCGATTCCTTGTCCAAACCTTGGGAATTATGAAACCACACATAAACTGAGAAAAGGTGTAGAGAAAGATGCAGAATAAAACTACTCCAGGATTCAGAGATGATTTCATCATCAAAAAGAAAACAGAGGCAAATACAAACTTACAAACACTTGATACTTCACAACAATTCTCTCCTGATTCCAGTCATAATATCAGTACGTAATATAAGTTTCCTTCCAAACTCTTCTCTTGATACCCTGGCCTCTTCCCATTCCACTTCTTGGCCTTTCCAAAATAACCATGTTACCTAGCATGTGATAGCTAAATGAATGCATAAGCTCATCACTTTATTTTAATGAAGGTAAACAAAAGCAATGAAAACACAGCTATTTCAGCAGGAGCTGACAATAGAAATAATAACCCATTGCAGACTCGCTGCACTCCATGATTGTTAATTAATGCTAAAATCTTACACAACTTTAAGTATGACTTAGATTAAACCCAGCGTAACACCCTCCAATGTTATAAACCACATTCTTGATCTGATTTATGGACTCATTAAGTAAAAACTTCTATCCTTTACTTTCAGAGACTATTCTCCCTTTCCTAGAGTGCACTGAAGACTAGGCACTTCAGACTGACCGCCCTTCTAGGTCCACTCCAAATCTCAACTGTTGAGGGATCTTCTCCTTGTCCACTTCTATTTCACTCAAGGCACTGAGTCACCACATACCACTCTTCCTTGCAATAACCATCTACCACATCTCTATGCTATAAACCCAGTACTTAACGCTTGGCATCTCAGTTCATTCCAACTTTTAATGGTAAAATTTCCTGCCATTCTTCCATTTTGTCCCATGAGAATAGTGCTCTCTGTTTTTCTGATCCATTATTCTTTTTAATTCATCTTTTTCTTTAACGGTGTTTCTCAGAAAATCATGCCAGTTTTTCCACTGCAAATAGCTCACAGAATTTGCATTCTTTTCCATTCTCATTGCAAAAGCATTTGTCTAGGCTCTCACTACTTTATATTTCTGCTACAACAAACTCTGAGTTTCTAGATACTTCTTCCCTTTCCCATCATTCAATCTAATTGCTGTCATAAAAATCTAGTTTTCATGTCTGCAGGTCTGACTAAGGCAGGTTCCTTTTCAAATTCTTTCATTTACCTCCTCTTAGTCTCCACACCAAATGTCAAAGACTGCAAAAACTAATTCCAGTAAGTTTCTTTGCTCTAGCTTTTTGCTCACAACTTCAGCCCAAGTCACACATGGTTTACCACCACTCTCATTTTTGGGACTTCCTCCAAGTTGCCTTATGCCTGAAGCCCAGTCTGGCATTCCTCTATCCCTTTTTTCAATCCTTCTTCAAAACAAACTCTTCCAGGCAGCATCCAAATCTTAATCCTTCCCATAATAAAGTGGTAACTGAAGAGATGACAAGGCTGTAAAATATTTGACCAAAATTTTCTTAATATTGGGAGCCAGACTTCAGTTCAGTATGCTAGATTTATAAACACACAATACCACTTTCTCTGGCAAGCATAGAAGGGAAAGGCATCCACTCCTACTGAATGCAAGCTTTCATTTTCAAGACTTGCATCTAACCTTCTTTCTTGTGACTGCAGCTTTCTAAATATGAACTGAGATAGCAGTCTTCTGAATTCCACATACAGCTGCTTTTCTCAGCCTACTGCAAGATGGCAGTCTGATTTGTCATTCCTACTCTTACTCCAAATAATCCTGCAAACAAGGGCTATGAAAAAATGTCTTTACTGAAGGCACTTTACAAAAGCTTTCCTCACTGAGATACTGCCAAACAATGAAAATTATCACTCTTATTTCCTATATTTCTTATAGGCAGTTTAGCAGATGTATAAACTATTTTACATGTTTGCTTCAACTAATTCAATTCTACTTCTCAAGATGACTGTTTGAAGCATGATCTGGAATGTCAATATTTAGATATACATTTCCCTATTTTAAACAGAAAAGGGCACACAATATTACCCAGGGAAGTGGTGGAGTCACCGTCACTGAGGGTGTTTAAGGAAAGGTTGGACGTGGTGCTTAGGGACATGGATTAGTAGATGACATTGCTAGTAGGATGATGGTTGGAGCAAATGATCTTGAAGGTCTTTTCTAATCTTTACGATTCTATGATTAAAATAAGACTACTACTAAATAGTACAAAGGATTAATCACCACTTTTTTCCAGTAAGTACATTTGTGCATAAAATTAGATAGGTATTTTTGTCATGTCAATTAATCAAACCAGGATGAGATAGCACACAAATTAAGAATGAAAAACAGTGATCAGTACATGTTCAAGTACTGCTCCTCCAAAAAAGAAGTGGGTGCAACACCCTCTTCTCATGGTAAAAAAAAAGGAAGAAAACACAAAGATGCCAAAAATACAGATGAATTTACAAATCTTTCATCATAGTTCACCATCTTATTTAGCAAAGATCTGAGAAGCCACTTCCAACTTAAAAGAGTTAGTTTAGTTACATGTAGGAGTGGAAAAAAAAAACACCTTTTTTCAGACTATGTATCTGAGTTAAGTGGTATGGAACACTCCCATTTTTATTACTTTTAAGAACCTGACATTGCAATACCATAAACTATACAAAGTAAAGGTTTGTAACACAATGGAGTTAGCTCTGCCTCCACTGCCTGAAAGCATAAGGCTTTACCAATCTCAGGGAACAACTGTGTTTTAAGTGGAGCAAAGCGCGCTGTCCACAGAGGAAATTTTACTGATGACTGAAATCATGATTAATGAGCAACTAAGCAAGATAAAGGGAAGAAGCTAATATAGTAAGACACAGAGATAAAGCTAGGTTATTCAGATAATATAGCTTTAAAACTTCACAGCTTGCTTATGCAACCTAGTATATTAAACTTGCAGATCTTCTCCAGTAAGTTCACCACGGCCACTGCACAGATTAGGTGAGCAACAAGCAGAACCAGCCTTTCAGAGCAAATACCTGTCTGCACCTGAAAAAACTTTTTAGTCATTCCCTGTTACTTTTCGTTTGTTTTGCTTTTTTTTTTTTTGGTTGTTTAAAAAAAACCTTTTTTTTTTCCTCCAAACCTTTGTTCTTGACTTAGATAACTTTGCTGCTTTATTTTCCCTGTAAAGATGAGGACCTGGCACTTTTTCAATATAGCAAGTGACTTTTAACTTTGCTTTTCAGAAGTACTCCTTGAACAGCAAAGGCCTGAAATTAAAAATTGAATAATTAGTCATTTTAGAGTGGCTCATCAGAAAACTACATTTAAGTTAGAACAACTTTGCTTACTATGAAAAATTGTGATGCCCTACAGTTAACTGACTATTTACTTCCTAGTTCTTTTGGCCCATTTTATCTCCTGGACATTTTTTTTTCCATTTACTTTTTAAGCATCCAGGATGCAACTTCATGTGTCTTCAAAGCATTTAAACTCAGCATATATCAACAAAAAGATGTTACAAATTGAATGCTGTTGAAAGTCTACTGAAAACCAACCCATGGATTCAGTCTAGCAGCTAACAGACAAGTGTACACTTTTCAAGAAACCTCACATTTCAAGATACTGTCGATGTTTTTATCATCTTAGATAAACTGAACAGCTATGTGGTTCCTTGTTTCAACCGCCCTAAAGGCTTCCTGTGCAGATGGGTTTAAAGAACCCTCCCAGGTAGCAAAAAAAAAAAAAAAAATCTACAGTGTTGCATATTCTTTGTTGCATATTAAGTAACAATGTAAAACTTGAAAAATAGAAAAATACTGTTGAATCATTGCTCCTTTGTTCTGTGTCATGAACTTTGTATTTTCCACTCTGGCTTACTAAAACTGACGATGTGTGTTCTAGATTAACATGATCATTTTTTACAACATCAGCTACAGGAATACTTCTATCTAGATCACCTGTTCCACATATATTAGTGCTTTTAAATCAAAAAAATTCTATTCATCAAGATGGAAAATCTCTTAATTATTTAAAGCACTTCATAATGTTAGAATTTCCCTATATACATGTTGCCGCTTAACCTGGCTGGCAGCTAAGCACCGCACAGCCATGGACAACATAATAGAGACTTTGGCATTTATGTCTTTTCAAGTCCCTATTGCTGAGATGATTATTGTACAGCATAACCTGGGTGTAGGTAATAAGAAACTTTTTTTTTTTTAATATTAATTATAGTTCTTATATTTTGATAAGAACAATATAATTTATTTGGGGAGGCAGAATACTCTAATACATGAAGTTGTTCCATCTCTCCAAAGTCACTGACTGCTGTCTTCCATTTTCTAAATCACTCAAAATACAGTACACTGACGATGCTGGATGATGTTCACTATTTATTTAGTTATTTATGTTCTACATATGAAAGAGCATGAGTTTACAGTTTTCCAAAGATATTAACTGAAGTAGACTCTGCAGACAAATGATAGTTGGTAGTTAAATGCCATACAGGACTTTCATATAAGGATGGTGCACTTATATTACTCAGTTTCAATTAATTTCTTCAGCTTTAGTTGCACCGCTTTGCCCTTAGGTTAAAGCGCAACCCGAAGCATCTTTAAATGCCCTTTATCACTGACTGTTGGGAGGTTCCCAATTATTGTGAATGTAACCCAATTTAATTCCAAGTCATCTTTTATTAAACCAAATCATTTCTTGAGCTCTTAACACACCATGAAAACACATACTAGACCCACAGGCCTTTTTCGTATCACATACATTATGCTTATGCATGCATACACAAAAATGACAACATTGAACAAAGCCTCAGTCTTGTATGATCATACCTTGATTCTGGTATATAGTAACAGCATTACCTATTTCAAATTAATCAAAGTTAAAGCATAAAAAAGTCACACTCAAACAACATTTGTTTGTTTTACTTATGTGGGTTAAATATCTCTTCCCAAAAGTGGAACCAAGACTTCTTAGTACTTTGTGAAGGCATCAAGTCTACTGCAGTAAGCTCAGATCCTGTGTGCTAGCACGTTTTTTTGTTTGTTTGTTTTTCCCTCTAGGAAATCATTAAAGAGCTTATCTATACTACAGAGACACTATGGAAAAGTTCTGGTAAGTCTTTTGAACATTACTAGCTTACAACCAAAGCAATCATGCTGAAACATACTTGATTTTAGTATATACTACCTTTATACCAGTACATATAATGGACATCTGAAGTGTAAATAAATAAATCACTTCCACTCTTCAGAGTACAAATATAAAGAATCCGGATTCAAACTAGGTTCAAAACTTTACAGCAATGAAAGACCTAATAGGCAAGGTTTTCTTCCCATGTATCAATATCATGGATTCTAGCAGGTTTTCATGATCCACAGGACAGAATTAGTATATCTTGGTTAAGGAATACCATTAGAATGGGAAACAATTTGAGAATTTTGCTTGTTTTCCTAGAACCAGAAAATCTGTGTCTGGTAAAGAAATGGGCACTGAGATCCACTTATCCAGAAATAATGGAGAATAACTCATTCATTCTCCCCTAAGTAAAGAATTTTCTAACCCAGCTCCCTGACGGTGGCAGGGGGGTTGGAACTAGATGATCTTTAAGGTCCCTTCTAACCCGAGACATTCTATGATTCAAAGCAATTTCTACATCGATTTAACCAATTTCAAAAGAACTTCAGGAATGCAAGTTAGGAAACATAACTTATTTCAGGTTCTATAGGTAAATATGGCTACATTAATACAGCTACATTACTGTGGATGGCATCCATACTCTATATATTTGTGGTAATCAGTTAGCAAATCTAGTATTCCCTCCAAAACCTGATGTTGACCAGCACCTGGAGTGACCTGGCTGCCAGCTACAGCTACTGTTCTGACTGGTGAGCTGGAAGTCCCTGGAATCAAATGCCTCAACTTCTCTCTTTCTGCCTTCTCTCCCAGCAGATAGTGAAAGACTGTGTGTCTAGGCAGAAAGAAAGCCTGACATTTCAGTTTCAAATAATTGACTTAAATGGTCAATCATGCTGAAGGATATTATCAAACTTTTACAAGTAACAATCACTGTAAAACATGCAATGCCCAAGTACATTTGCCAGACATTTAAAAAGGAACCTAATTTCAGATACCTAAAAAGTAGTTTGAAGTAGATACCTGGATGGGCTTTAGTGGGCAAGTCATCCGAACTTAGAAAAGACTTCAGGAAGAACAGTTTTCTCCATTCATTCTGAAGAAGATCTACAGTTCCCAACTCATCCTTATTGTGTTGAACTCTCAGGAATTTAGGATAGGGAAGATAAGTCCTACTCTTTGCTCTGTCCAGCAGGTATTACATCTATTAATGTCAGGGAAACCATGACAGCTTCACAGCCAAAGGCCTTCAGAACAGATTTAGCTCAAAGTACCACCCATTTAGTTCACAGGAGTTTCTAGATTCCCAGAAGGCTCAGCAGCTCTCCTATGTAGTCTGATATGATACATATTCATCACATTTTATCTATGCAATGAGCATGTTAGATGCATCTCCAGCCATATAATGAGGCTACCTGCATTTGCTTGTATATTCCTTCACACAGACATATGGTCTTTCCAGGGAAGTGGTGGGGGTGTGCGGGCCCAATACCTTTCTCTCCCATGGTATTCAACTCTGTTGGCGTCCATACAAAACAAGAAGTTGGCATCAATGTTTAATATTACCAACAGACTTTGACCATGAGACTGGGAACATCTATTGCTCCAGGTATGTTTACCCTGCATAATTCAGCAGTATGAAAATATCTAAGCTAGATAAATATCAATTAGATAGCTAGAAGTGAGGTAGCTCCAGAAATAGAAACTACACTAACATGATAATCCACCCATGCTTGTTTATACTGCTAAAAGAATTCAGACATTCAGTACTGTACCCAGATACCTGCAGTATCATTCACTGTAGACACACCATCAGTGCAATTCCTTTTGCAAGGCAAAAAAAAATCTTGCAGAACAGGTAAAATTAAGTCTCCACTGCTGATTTGACAAGTACTTGGAATAATTTTATCCACTTCACAGAAGAAAGCTTCTTGACCAGTAAAGATTTTGGCCAGAAAGGAGGGCACCATTTTCACAGCATTTCTTGAGGAGACCTTTGAAAAAAGAGCTGGCTTTTCACTGACAGTAATGAATGGACTTATACGTATCTTATAAGAAACATAATCAAATCAAGTTTCAGAAGAATAACCACCTCTTTTCCACTACTATATGAAGCAGGAACAAAGACTCAACAAAGAAACAGTGGTTTGTTTTGGAAAGGTTCCATAAGCTTCTTTGATTTTTCAAGTTGAAAACTGCAGAAAGTCATCGGAAGTGTATTTCAAGCAGTTATTCTTTGAAGAGCATAAAAATTATATTCTAATTGTTCCATATGCGTTTCCTTCGCTTGACATAAGTATCATATTAACTAAGTTTGATACAACCCCTCCAATAACTGAATACATTTTTTTACCTCTTAAAAAAAAGAACTATAATTAGATAGAAACATCTGCAGATTTACGAAACTGGTTTATTACGGATTTTTTTTTTTTTGCCAGACAACTGCTGCATATTTATTCTTATTTACTTATATCCTTTTTTTGTAAATAAGGCTTAACATCTTTATACAGAAATAATTTTTAACCTGCAAGAAGTTTGAAAAAGAAACCTTTGCTAAAGGAACAAAATGCTTTGTTTTTGGAACAATGTAATACCACTCTAATTATCCATGCCATATGCAAATTATGTAGAAGGAATAAGCAATTGTTTTTAACTATTACATACTGACAATTGTTAGCCAATGTAAAACTTTAATGTGGTTGAAATAGTTCTTTAAGTACTTAATCTCAATGAATCTTTACAGTGGTCATACAATTAGTATTAAATCTGAGTTTGGGCATACCTATATTCAGTAATCTCCCAAAACCATACAGAAGTAATTGAAATTTGAATAAGAACAAGCTATCACCCAACCAGACCAACTTTAACCGCACTGGTTGTATGAAAACAACTTTTAGAACCTTCTTCCCCCCCCCCCCCCCCCCCCCCCCTTGTATGTGTCATAGTACAGAAAACAGATCTAGTAAAGTTTTTTTTTTCCATGTTTTACCACCTGTGCAAAAGAACCGAGCTAGTAACCTATGGATATGGAACAACCAATCCAGCAGCGACTGATTTTCATTCTCTCAAAGGAAAACAAGAATCTTTGCACAGCTGCAGAAGAATGATTTTAGGTTCATCTAAACTAGTTAAGTTTCCATGAAAAGGACTAGAGGTGATGTTAAGACAAATTCTCAAGTTTGTATTCATCACAAATAAGGCAAGACGGTATAAAACTTTATTAAGTTAGTATTTCCAACCTTGTGGTATAAAGAACCTTAACAAGGTAAAAAAAATGAACAGGAATACATTCTTTAGATCAATGAAATGCTTAAACTACAGAATGCTATGCCAGTGTAAAAATAATGTCAACACTAATGCAAAATTGAAATAGATGATACGCTTAAATTCAATAGTTATTTGTCAGACACCATCTGCTTTTTCTTTCACTCTTTTCTGATTCTGATCTGTAAGAAACCACATCAGTATCAAATGTCACTTAGTTCTTATTCAAACAGAGCAGTCCAGACACAGCGGCTGCACCAGCTGACTTAGCTGACCTGGGCCTAGAGTAAAAACAAACCCCTATAAATCACCAGATGTAAGCAATTGAATAGTGATCAATTTAATTAGCTGAACAGCTTTCTGAAGTTTACTGTATTGTTTTAACCCTTCAGGCTTCTTCAAAAAAGGTAACTTGCAATTTGTATTCATGAGTGGGATTTAGCCAGAGGGCTACATATTACTAGGCTTAAACACTTTAGATTCCCATTGATAAAACTCAAACCCCACACAAGAAAACATGTTGGCTTTTTTTCTCCACCTAACAGTAGGATACAAACTTTTTTTTTTTTTTTAAAAAAAAAAAAAAAAGCATTATTCTCAACATTTTGGAGAAATTAGAACACAAGAAAAAAAATTAACTTATTTCAGGTGAAATGCTCAGGAATAAGATTTCTTCTAAAAATCAGGAAATTTGGTTTGGGGTCCTATACACCTTTTATAATTGTATGCCTGTATTATAGATACCACATCAGGCAACCTATTATTTTTTTCAAACAAAGCAATGAATGTGTACATAATTGTGTCACAACCATATGTATTAACTGCAACTGGAAAAATTTTATGCCACACATAAGAATGGTCACAGAAGGATATTTTAAAGATATTGACAAAACATCTTCTAACCTAGGTATTTGTCCTAAAGCTGCGTGTCAAGGGGATTTCCCCACACTGCCCACTGAAATTAATGGATTTCTGCCATGATTTAACGCAACTGGGATTTCAGCCAAGATGTGTAAAGAGTTACACTCTATTATTAAAGTCTGCATTGTATGAGTTTACGTAACATTTACTAATGTTTGTTCAGTGCCTAGCACAACAGGGCTGAGGCTTCTGGGCACTACCACAACATAAATTTATTCTAATGCAGTCTTTGTATCTGAGGGAAGCATAAAAACTACAAGGATTAAGCTCAATTATACACATTTTAAACAACCTGCTAAATAATATGACATAATCAACTTCCTAACCACAAGCCGCTCTATTTCCAATTATTTTACTTTAATCTCTGCAATGCACGTATTTCCACTAACTCTAGAGAGTTAGTTCCACTACATAGGGACAAGAGCGAGATCTACTTACAAAGACAGAAGAGTTATATTTGCAGATACTGGCCCCAGATTTGGAATCATCTCCAGTTCATTGTTGTTCAACTTGCTATTAATATTAAAAAAAAAAAAATGAGTTAGCTTTACCGTAAATCAGAAGACTATACATTGGATTTTTTAAATTGCTGGTGTCAACCCAAATTTTGAAATTAATTCCAGTTTCACTTGATGTAAAATATCAGAGCATAATTGTCAACCTATTATCCCAAGTTACTGATATCCTAGTGATACAATTAACATACACAAACCATTTTTTTAAAACTAAGACAAATTGACTTACACTTCCCGAAGACTATGGAGGTGATCCAAGAAACCGGTCTTGATTGAAGATAATTTGTTGTGACTTAAGTCCCTATGAGGTTACAAAAATAAACAACCTGTCAGTTTTGCCATAAAATATTGCATATAACAAGACAATTACAATCAAAAATATGTTATCATTCATTTCCAAGTACATAAAAAGTTATTTGTTTTACGTTAGTAGAACCAGAATAGAAACACATTTAAATTTACAAGGTATATAAGTGCTAACAGTTTGATCACTGCCGACAGTGTCAAAGAATTTCCTGAACCTTTTAAAAGAACTGCTCATTTTGTGTTTTGTGTGCGCCTGCGTGTTTATGTATTGAAGAAGCATGAAAAAACACCTCAAAATGTTGATTTATACACATCAAAAAACCCTCTCTTCCAGGAAAAGTATCTGGCTAAAGCAACCTGTTGGCTACAAGGAAAATTCATAAAGACTCATTGCCATTTCAGCCTTGAGTCAATTATTATACTTGCACCATCTACTCCTCTCACTTGCTTCTGCAAAGCAACTCACAAATCTTCAGTACCTTAAACAAGAAAATATACACAGGAAGGCCTAACTTCATCTTGAATTTTAAGGTGTCTGTGCACTATTCACATTATCATTGCCTTACTTGCCCTTGAAGCTCTCAGCTTGTGCCACTCCACACTGAAGATCCCAAAATACAAATTGATGCAGTTTATGAGAGCCCATGTTAGAGCCTTTGCCAACAACAGTTTTCTGTGAAACAGGCTAGGGTACTAAGAATGCAACACACCTTGACCATTGTCAGGGAATTACCTTCCCTACAGACACTGTGTATCTTCACCATATGGCCTCTTGACCATTTGAAAGCCATCATGAATCACAGTCCTAAGAAACATTTGCTGTGGTCTCGGAAGTACTGGAAACATCACAGAAAAAAAAAAAAAAAAAGAATGGCTATACAGTAGAAGACAGAGAAGTTAACTACAGAAATTCAAACTTGCAAGTCTATAGAGATCCGTGCAAGCAGTACAGATTTACATCTGGCCACGTTACCACAGCTAGCCCTGCTTGAAGACCTCCCTCTTTTTAGTCATCCATTCCCACAACCTGCAAGTTCCTGCTCCCATACTACGACCTGTCATTACCTTATCTGCACTGACAGCGCTGTCTGCAAAGTGCTTGCTGTACATCCTAACACTCAATTTTTAACACAAGCCAGGAAACAAAAGTTCCACTATTCTGAAGGAGTTCTTAACCTCACTTCAGTGAGACCCCCAAAGAATTGCATCAGCACACTTTTTCCCTGTGCTAATTGAGCACTGAAATCTGGAGCACTCAGCAACACGCCTGGTTGTGATAAAAGCTGAAAGTGGCTTGGAAACAAGGGTGCCAAGCATTACTAGAAGGGTCTGGAAGCCAATGCCTAGGCCAACACCAAGACAGGTCCTCATCAGGCCATGCAGAAGTGAAGCACATTTCCGTTTGATTCTTGGGGAAACTCCCATAGTCCCATACTTTTTCTGGAGAACATAATTCAGTACATGGTTGCCTATGCTGAGAGTGCCAAGCACAAGTCTGTGACTGTCACAAACATGCCTATTCTTCATCTACAGTCTTGGAAGTGATGATACCTGATAACCAGCATAACCATGCCGCACATGGATCAGAACTGGTTTAAACCAAGCCAGCTTTGCAGTCTGTGTGATACTCTGCTGTACGACTAAGCCCTGAGCAAGTGTGGATCTACAGAAATAGTTTCTCTTCACCCACCACCACAGGTCCTTGGACACAGATGTAACACTGAGACCCAGCCAGGTACTTAGGCTTCTTAAACAGCGCAGGGAAACAGCATAATCGTGCTTTAGCCTCCCCCGTTTGGTGCTTTACACAGTACTTTTCCAGTATTGCCAGGACTAGGTATCTGCTTTACAGGACTCTAGCAGCATCTTCCCTGCTATGCCCAGGATGCAGGCAGCCAGCCACCTGCCCCAGTCCTCACCTACGGCACCAGCACAGCCTTGGCAGAGGCTCAGCGACTGCCCACTGAGACCCCCACATGAGGGAGGACTCGGGTCACCCACTTCCCAAGTTAGCAAAGGATAGGCAATGCCACCCGTCCCTCCCCCTTTTTAAACCAGTCTAAGTTAAATAATAATAATAATAAAACTCAACAACCACCAGCATTACAAACCATCCCAGCCACATGCACACATTACCAAGGGTACCCCAGCACTCAGCCACTCACTGCAGCAATGGATCAGGCCCAGGGAGCCAGGGTGCAGCCGCCACAGCCTGGCTCTGTCGGGCACAGGGAGGAGATGAACGTCACCTTTCCCCAGCTGGGGCACTTCAAGAATGCACACAGGGCAGAGCTGCAGGTGTGTAATGCGTTTTTCAGCACAAAAAAAGTTGGGCGGGTGCCAGGGGGAGCCACCTAGAGAAGAGGCACACCCTTCACCACATTCAGGTGGCCACAGAAGGATGCCTTCTGAGATGCAGCTCTGGACTCCCACACCTAAAATACACCTGTGTCTTCTTCCAGGTGTCTAAAACCCTCAAGATTTTCCTCTTTAAAAAAATGGAAAACCAATACAGTGTTAACGTTTTCAAAAAAGCCACAAATGTTAGTTTCATCACTATGATTCTGAGTTCTCCTGTAAATGAGGTTAACCACACTTGAGTTAGAGGACTGCATCTTTCACTGCTTAAAAGTCTAGTGCAAACATTTGTCTGGCCATAGACTTGAGAAAAATCCGTTTGTTTAACATTTGAAGACATCAGCTGTACAGGTTTGATATTCTCATACTGCCTCCTGAAATGTAAATACTGAAAAAATATGCTGTTACAAAAGATCTAGGTTGTAACAGCAACGGGAATCTAACTTGTTCCTTTAAAGCAGACAAGAGTAGAGACAATTTTTACCCTTCAACTTCACTCGGTATTTGGCTTTAGCCTGTAGGGATTATAAGAACTATGCAAATAAACAGCCAAAATTTAGTGAAGCCATGGCTGTTAGTGCCTAATTTGTTACTGCTCTTCATACTTTAGACAAGACTTCAGAATCAGTAATTATTTCAACAAAGAGCTTTCAACGTTAGTGCTAAAAACCTGCATTTCTTCATTTCATCCAAAAACCCTGCAAAAGGTTTATTTAAAACATGTTTGCCTAAAGGACCCACCAGACAGTAACAGACGTGAGTAGATTTGTTCTGCTGGAGTTATAACATGTTTAAAAAAAAAAGAAAAAAAATCTGGCAGAGTCCTTAAACTATAAAAATCCTGCAATTACAACCACTGCTGTGCATGATCACCACACTGGAGCCAGACACTTTCACTCATAGCTCAAGCTCACATCCATCTGGAGTCTATCAAGGCAACCGTGAGCGTAACAACTTGCACTAGGTTTCAAACTATTCTTTCGTGTTTGTCTTTTAACACTAAAGATTTTAACACTCTCAGATTTTCCATATAGCACCTACTTTAAAAAATACATCCATACAAATTCCTTATTCGTGGTTTACTCACAACAGGTTGTCAAACACAAACTGCACCTAAAAAAAAAAAAAGCCAAAGCAGAACTGTAACAACAAACTCCAGACAATACTGAACTGCATGTTTCACATAGCTGTATACATGTTTGTCTACCAATTGTTGGATAAAGGATGCATTGGATTTATTTTTGTAAATATTATTTCAGTACTGCTGACATAGAAGCTTCAAGAAAAAAAAAAAAAAAGCCTTACAAGTTACATTTGTAAGTTAAATCAGAAAGGCTGAAAGTGAACCAAGAGTTAGAACTTTAGTAAAAGACACGCATTGTAAGTGAAACTCAAGCCTAAAGAAGTTTCTGAGACTTATAAGCAATGGATATGAGGCATTTTAAGATATAAAACTCTAGCATCCCTGTCCAGAGCTACAAGAGCATTTCAATTCAATGCATTTCTCCATGTGTCTTAAAACACATACAAGGAAAAGATTTGAAAATGGATCAGTATTTTTCCCTCACTTAGAAATGAACACTGACAAAGTACTAAGATTATTACCACGCATTTTCCATTTCTGAATTTTCCTTGTCTGTTGAAACCACATTACAAGTGAGGAGAAAATCTCCTCTGTGATTTCTTCTACTTCTAGAATTTCAAAAGCCATTACAGATGTAATAGCGAATACCCTCAGAAACTATATTTTTATTAAGAAATTCTTTATAACAATAAAAAATATATATGCCTGTTCTTCACCTCAGATTCTAATGAAAGTGATCAAGTTTTTAAGGGATTGTACCTACTTTAAAAAGAATGCCATAGTTTGAGGCCCTTTAAGAACCTGTTTTATGAAAGAAAATATTTTCTATACACCATTCCTTTCATATAAACACCTTTCATAACTCAGCTTCTGCATTCAAAAACTAAAACGTAACTCTGAACATCAATCTTTATATGATAAAAAAAATGAAAGGAAGGCCTAATGCATAAAGGGAGAGGGTGAGTGTTTCTTCACACATTTTATAAATATAACTTTTAGACTCTAACTTAATTTACAACACTTAGTTACAATTATCATCTTCTTCCTTAGAGAACTCCGAAACCTGAGCCCCAAGTCAAATTTTAAAATGCAAATCCAGCAACAGCTTCTTAATCAGTCCCACTGGGGCCTATAGAGCTGCTAATTCAGCAGAAATCAGGAGAGCTGAAAAACAAAAAGCCAGGCTGTAGCTGTTTTAAGACACTGATCCAAAGTGACTCATAAATCAGCTTGCTATGTTCGAGTTTTAGTCTGGAAAATATTGAAAAACAGCTGTGAAAACCATACGGCCCTTTTTTCTGGCAATTCTGGTAAAGAACTAGAGGATTTATAAAATGTAAATACTAAAGATGTAATACAAACACAAGTGAAAGCCATCTTTCAGATTTTCCCTTCTGTCTTGCTGACAGTTTTTAGCATTCCTAGGTGAACCTGGCAAGGCATACACGACAATGCCTCTGAGAATTTGCAAACATTGAGGACACTGGCCAGTGTTCAAACTCTCTTCCTCCCTCCACTTCTGGCTATGAAACATCAGCAGCTCTAACGCAGCAAAACGTTCTCTCCATCTCAGGACACACATAGTAGAAGTAAATTGAAATTTGACTTTAAAACCATTTGTACACAAAGTCACTATAAATATTTATCTGTGGATTGTTATCATCTGTGAAGGCAGCATTACAAAAGATGGTATTTATGGCTAAAGTCACAGCAAAGCTGGCAATTATACCCTGTTTACACCCCATTTCATAAAGCCTTTTACGTACAAAGCACTAGCCTCGCATTTGCTACAAAAAGGGGGAACATAACTCAGTATTCAGGTTTATCTCCTGATTTCCCCCTTTGCCCACTAGAATGTCACACAGCATTTTCCACATCATAAACTCTTGGTTTATTTCACCAAAGGTTATGAATACAAAAGGAAGTGGAGACTGAAACAGAGCTTCAAAAGCCAGCTTCATCAGATGTCCTTTCTGCCTGGGTGTGTAGACAGCTGGTCAGAGGAAGGTGTTAAGTCCAACATGGGCCTACACCTTTGCAAGCACAAGAGCTTTCCCTACTCAAACACAAGAGTTTTCACCTTGTCGGCTATAGTGGGTTTACGTTGAGAACATGGTGTAAGAGTTGTTTTCTGAAGAGTATTGGAAATAATGCAATTAAACTACTAGCCTTTGGCTATAAATGCTACGGACTCCCATGGAAAACACAGTCACCATATACCAATAAAATTCATAAACAGTCTTTTACAATTTGTAAATGCATAGTTTGTTGCAACAATAATACAGGCTATTCAAACCTTTTTTACGTATGTAAAAAAGAAGAGCGTTATAATTGTACGTGTTGTGCAATCAAAGCTCCAAGCAGCTGAGTAGCTGGAGGTAACAGGCAACGCCACACTCCTCTTGGTCCCCTTATTCAGAAGAGGGGAAAGAAGAAAGAGCAGGGTACTTCTAAGGCATTTGACACAAACAAAAGAAATATTTACACAAAAGCAACCAGACCACATGGCTTGGTGACACCTACAAAGATGTACTCCTGTGAGTTTAAGACCAAGTGACACAGCTGTCCAATGAGTAATCACAGCGGGGTTTCTTACAACAGACCAAAGCTTATTTATACAAGTGGAACTTATTTTCTCACACTTTTAAAGGAATGTGAACTTACATAAGGACAATTTACACTACCAAGGGAATTCTAATTAGAAAAACCTCCCCTGTGCTAACAAAAAAGCCCTGCAATGTGTTTTATTGTCTCTTGGTAAAGTAAGTGGAATAGACAAATTTAATTACTGCTAATGCAAAATACTTTTAAAAACAGCTCTACAAATGAAAGTTCTGTGACTTTTCCATTTGTTTTTTGTTTAGTGGCCATCACATCTGAATTTTATCTTAGCAGCACTAAACTAGGCTCAACTATGAGATTCAGCAGTGAAGCTTAACTTAGCATCAAAAATACCTTAAGTTTGGTCAGAAAACTTCAGTTACGTTAGGTAACTGAAATAGTTCAAAAGAACAGGAGGGATGAAATCTAATAAGAAGCAAAACCAGTTGTTGAATGTAAAGCAGATCCGGTATTTGATTCATATGCTTCAATCACATAAGCCAAAAGAAAAAAAAAAAAAAAAGTTTCTTTCCCCTCACACTTTCCTACACTGCTCATGGAAACATTCACCTCCTGGAGTCACTCGTATGTTTAGTTCCATATGGTGTCAATACAGCCATCCACATTTCATGAGTAAAGCAGCATGACCTCCAGACGAGGCAATTGAACAGAATTAGCCACAGCTAATTGAAAGTCTTCCTGTTTACTTTAAAGTCCTTATCTCGATCTGCTTTGGAAATGTAATAGAAAATTAATACGACTAATATAGAAGATACCAGAGTGACAAGAGATTAAAAACAAATGTGCGAAGTCCCTCAGCACTTTTCAAGCTTTTAGAAAGTTCTCATGATTTATGCTTTGTCCATAAAAGTTTGTCACTGCAGGTAAGTTTTCCACACATGGCATTTCACTACGTGCTAGTAAGTTTCATAAACCCGTGTCACCGAACCAAACTTGGCGAGGTCCAGCCCTAGTAAAGTTGTTTAAACCAAAACCATCAGTGAACGAAGCCCAAGAGCTGCACAAATAAAACCTAGGCCAGCATGAAAGTTTGGTTTTTATTTCCTGACTCAGAAATCGATTTCACTTGGCGATTTTTGCACGTTCCTAGAGAAAGTCATTACAACAACTTTCCTCACCCCCCTCCTTCACGGGGGCCAAGGCGAGCGCCGCCGGCCGGGCGCGGAGGGCTCGGGCTGGCCGGAGCTCGCTGACAGCCGCCCCCCTCCTGCCCCCCCTCCATCCCTCTCCTCCCTCCCCACACTCGCCCCGCTCGGCCGCAAACCCGACATTTCCCTCCCCGACCCCCTGCCCTCCTCGGCCGCAGACCGAGGCACCCCGAGGGGCAGAAGATGGCGGACGTGCCCCCCCCCCCCAAGTACGGAGCCCCCCATACTCACAGCTGCACCGCCCCCCGCGGCAGCCGCTCGGGCACCCGGCTGAGCTCCAGGCGGCTGCAGGCGACGAGGTGCCCGGCGCAGCGGCAGGGCACGGGGCAGCGGGCGGCGGGGCTGCCCCCCAGCACCGGCGGCAGGAGGAGGAGGAGGAGGAGGAGGGCGGCGGGCGCGGCGCGGTGCCGGCGGGGCATGGCGGGCTCGGAGCCGCTGCCCGCGCTGCTCCCGTCCGTCGAGCAGCCCGGCTGACACAGAGCCTCTCAGCGCGGGTGCATGCCCCGGAGCCGCCGCCGAGGGAGGTGAAGGCGGTGAGGGTAGAGAGGAGGAAGAAAAAAGAAGAAGAAGAAAAAAAAAAAAAAGTGAAGGGAAGAAGGGGGGAGTGGGGGGCACGCAGCGCCGCCAGCCACTCGGCAAACTTTGCAGCGCCTCAGCCCGCCTCCGCCCGGCCGGGGGAGCCCCGAGCGCGGCGCGGCCCGCCCCGCCCGCAGCCCCCTCCCCCTGCCGTGTGACAGCAACAGCCCCGGGCCGCCCCCCGGCCTCGCCCCGGCTCGGGGCGGCGGGGGCAGGCGGGTCCCGCCGGGGGTGCCCGGGTCCCGCTTCCAGCCCCGGGAGGTGGCTGAGGGCCGGGCCTGGCAGCGCGGCGGGCCCCGGGGCCTGAGGGGGAGCGCGGCGAGGCCGTGCTGCGCCCGGGATTCCCAGCGAGCCCGCTCAGCGCCGGTCGGAGCGGTCCCGGAGCTGCTCCGGAGGCCCCGGCAGGTTCCCAGCCAAGGCTGGGGTCACTGGCATGTAAAAGGTGAGGTGAGGTTAACTCCTGCCTTCCGGGTCCTGCGCGGCTAGTCCAGACACAGTAATTAAGCCCATTATGTTCCCCACAGGATCCCAGCTCCAGAGGTTCAGGGAAGTAGGCAGGGCGTACAGATTCCACATCTCTGAGGTAATCTATGTAATTTAAGTAAATACCTATTGTTCCAGTTCCATATGGAAGCCCGGACCCTGTAGTGGATGCAGTTATTGGAGACGTCGCACGCTCCTGCTCAGCAGCAGCAGAGCATCAAACTGCGTGGACCCTGCACCTTGTGTCCCACCTGTACATACGCACATTGCACCTCAGAGATGGGAGATGGCCTAGGCATCGTGTCCTGCAGCACGGAGAGACCCTTACCTCCATTACCAAGATACATATGGCTGAAACTTTTTTGTTGTTCCCATAAGTACCCCAGGGAACAGGTTACATTACAGAAACAAAACTACATTTTATTTTAAGTCAGAAATCCCAAATTTGCAAACCAAGCAGGCATGCCATAACTAAGAACACTCACGTGCTGCTGTCAATGCAACTATTTCAGGTGCACAGGGTACACAGAGCGATGTGGTATTTTCTCAGCCTCTGATCAGTTGACCGCTGGTGGTCCTTAAGGAAATCGCTGCAGAAAAGCAAACAAACACTGCAGAAATAAACATTTTTGTACACGTAAAAGCAAACAAGCAAACAAATGAAACACAGGATAAAAACTAGTGTGTATTTGCAAGTTATTCTAATTTATTTCTTGTAAATTATAACTATCTTGGGAACATTGGTATGCCATAATCATTCTTTTTGCAGCCGTCTTCTTCCCTTCAAAGCCATTAGGTTGACATGAGATTAACAAAGCCTGTGAAACAGTGAGCTGTTCTGTATCCAGTAGGAAACAAGTGGACAGTGCCAAATTCAGATTTTCAAAACTATACATCATTAGCAATCTTCTGTTTCAAAAGTGCTAGCATTTGTTCTAGCTGTGCAGTTGTCTCACACCATTATACAGGAGACTTGAACATGTTGCATTCATTGTTTAGGCAAAATAGGCTGTATTTGCTAGTTCTGCAAAGTAGTCAAAATTCAAGATGATGATCCTTATGTTGCACCAGAGAATTATTGCACACCTTACTAAAATTAAAATTGATTTAAAGTAACCAAGCTCTGTACTACAGTTCCCGGAGTACACAGCAAAGTGCCTCTTACTTGGGAAAAGCGAGCTTGTCTTATCTTGAGTGTTGGCAAGGGCAGTGATTCACTGGTAAGTGGCAACAGAGTCATTAAACTGTCAGTTTTAACATACAAGGGTAAGAAAAAATACAAGCAAAGCATTCTGTACTTAGTTTATGATAGCAGTGAATAATATATCTGGTATATATGTGAAGTATGGAACAAGAAAAAATCTGAGAAAAAGCAGGGGAAAAAGTGAAAATACTGAAAAGGGCAAGAACTTTTGTTATTTTGAAAACCATTCATGCATTCATGGAATACTGTGCCCTTATAACACACAACCTAATGCATATTTAGTGCTAGTAATATATGAAGCTGTTTTAAATTAAGAAAGGTAAATCAATTCAGAAAATTAAGCCATTTGTCTTTGCAGCTTCTTTTCTCTGAATACTCAGAAAAGCATTTTAAAACTGATTATATTATGAATTCTGAAATGCCTGTATACCTTCAGAGCCCATGAGAGGAAGTCTTTCTTTCCACAGGGAGATTTGTTCTCTCCAGAAATCTCAGGGACCAATTCTGCAACTGATATGAACGCTGCAAGGGCTGGCAGCCCCCAAACCCAGGGGTCTCTTCATCATTAGTTTTAGTTGAGAGTGCAGTATGATTGTACATAAGCAAATACTAATGGGAGACTTCCCATTCTTCATGGGTTTGGCTGGGCTATATCTGCCCTAAGTAAGCTTCTATCAAAACGAAAAGTCTCACGTTCCCCCACCCTATTATCTCTACATGTAACAAGGCTTCTTAGCGACCCTTGTTTGTCATTGGCATTAGTGTAACTGCAAAGTCAATATGATGAAGAGAATGATTTGACTACAAACCCATCAAAAACAAAAACAATCACCCACCACCACCACCTTCCATTCTGAGCTGGAATAATTCCCTCTTCCAGTTTTCCATGTAACTGTACAGGGAAGCTTATCAGTCGTGATGGTTGTTTAGGCAAAGACGGGCCCTCTCCCGTCTTCAGGCAGCCAGAATATAGGTCTGCCTGAGGGGACAGTGCTGAAAAAGGGGAAGCATGGCTGCAGAGAAAAAATCTTGTAAAACTAGACCCTCAAGCTCTCTGTTTGGCTAATGAGATTTGTTTTCTCCACAAGACTACCAGTGTGGTAGCCTGAGTGAGTTGGGAGTGGAGGAAAGGAAGTTACACAGTGAACTGTAGACCGTTCATTGGGATGTTATGAGTGTTATGGGATGAGACTGATGGTGTCTTTTTCTTTCCTTGATTATTTTAAATCAGATAAACGAGCGTTTACAGATTCAAGTCCAAACGTGTTGTTTAAAAGATGCATTAACTTCAGGCAAAAGACACACCCATAAGCTAAGTATGATTTTTTTTACATATCATTAGCACATTGAAAATAAGCACTGCTTTCAAGTAACCTACCTCTACAAGAAGAATGCTTCAAATGGTTTAGCAGATGACTGAAAGTAAAACCAAACTAAGATCCTATACATTTTCTGTTATGTCTTAAAGTTAGAATGTCTTTTAGCAGTACTAGGAACTTTAACAATTTGATTAATCTAAATTCAATTTGTTTAGTCAGTTTTCAAAGGAGTCAAGCCACTTCAAGAGACATAGTTCTATTCAGTTATGTGAAGTTTAATTTGCAGAATTTATGTCAGAAGGTCAAAAGGAGTGAATGATTCCACTTCCACATCCACTAAATGATTGTGTTCATTAAGGACATCATAGTCTCCTTGTGTACTCCTTGATTACCAGGTAATCCAAAACTGTGTCTACTATTTGTTTCAGATATTCTACTTTTCATGGGTAAATAAAGTGAGTTAGGTAGTGTTCAGCAGCAAGAAGCAGAAGCAAAACAGAACATTACTTATGCTTTGACACATCTCAGTTCAGATAAAGTGAGATAGAAATCAGTGGCCCATCTATCCACCTTCCTATCCATAAATGCCCCTGCAGGAGTATTGGCAGAATTAGTGTCCCGTCTATTCATTCCTAAATCTTCCTAGTGACGTTTTATTTCTAGCTGAAGATGTTTATGACTGACTATTTGGGAGAAGGAAGTAAGAATTCATCCTCAGACCATCACCACTCTCTATTGCAGGTTCCCCTTACTTAACCCATTTAAAAAAAAAAAATAAATGAAACTGTAAAGCTAGTAAAACTTTTTCTAAAGCCACAGCTGGAAGGAGAGATTGACTGTTGAGATCGTTCTGCTTTGAAAAAAGAAAAGAGAAAAAAAAAGTAGAGCAGAACGCAGAACTTTTTTTTTTTTTTTTTTTTTTTTTTTTTTTTTGGTGAAGACTGCTTGTGTACATGAAATAGCTTGCAATAGGCAATAGAAGGTTTTGCCTCAGGCACCTGTCTGGAAGTTGCTAGAGAGTCCCACAAAGAGTCCCTCCCCTGTTGGAGCAGAAGACCTTTTTCACTTTTTCTCTTTGTGTATATAAACAAGAATCTCACCCCACATCATGTGATATTTTTCATGGAAATGTTTCTAAATACAGAGGTTTCCCACCCTCCTTTTCGTCTGCCAATTTGGTATAGGAATTGATATTACTTTTAGTTAATAATAGCATTAAAACTTTATGACCATTTATTTCAATTCCTGTGATTAACCATTGTAATTTCACTTGCATTTGCGGAAAAGCAATATACTGTTCTTAAATAATTTCCTAGCAATTGTGAATCTCCTACTAGTGCATCATAAGTCCACAGTGAATATCCCAAGGTGCATAAAGGAATTTATTTTTGGTAGTAATTAAACTTGACTTTATGTGATCCAACACTGAAACCATGAAAACCAAATTATGCATAATTTGAATGTACTGATTACAACCAGAAAAACCGTATGAACTCTTTCTGAAAACTTTGCCTAAGGCAGAAAATGTTCAACATTTATAGAATTCATCCAAACACTGTTTGCCTCCTTTACAAATAAACTTAAACATCCTAAGGCAATCCACATTAGTGACGATTGTTAATGTCTTCAAGTCATGTCCTGCATGGGGCTAAGTGGGAAGTTAAGTGCATGATTGGAAGGACAATTAAACAATCAACATCTACAATGATGTGACTTCAAAGGGGAAAAAAGAAGAGTTAGTTTTATGTCATTAAGGAGCACTCAAGTTGAAATGTTGTCAATTTGAATAAAAATAAGTAGAAGTAATTTCAGGATAGTGCTACTGTAGTAAAACACCTGCCAGGTCTGTTCTACTAGTTGTTTTAGTACGTTATTATTATTTTTTTTTAAATAATCTTTTAAAATAAATAATCGTTTTGTGGTAAGAAAGATCAAGAAGTGGCCAAAAGGGGAATCTGAAAGACATGCTCAGTCAAATGTAGCTGTGTCTCTCCAAGACACAACCACCTCCAGTTCTTCCCTCCTCCCCTCCTTGCAGTGTGTGTGTTACTGCAGCTGAAGCACTAACACATTCCCTTCTGCAGTGGAGATGGAAATGTCTGCCAGAGGGGAAGCGTGAATGTTTGAAGGCAGTATTTGTTTAAATTATCGTGGGCAGATATGGTACGCTTTTTGTCAGTGTTCTGAGGCCTCCAAAATTAAGTATGCACTGTGTTTAGATGTGTGACTCTCATTGAAGTCAGTGGCTATATGAATTTCACAGTGTGAAATCAGTGGGACTCAAGGCCTAAATCTTTGAAGAATTTAGGTTTAATTGACTGTTCCAGAGGGAATGAGCTGCAGCTGGGATTCATCTTGTGTAATTTTAGCAATTTAGAAGTTTGGTATCTATTCTAAAGCAGTTGTCTTGGCTCCTTCTGTAGTCAGCGGATAGAGGAAGACACCTCCAGAGAGTGATTACTACCTTTCTAAAATGAGCAATCAAGGCATTTCGAATGAATCAGCCTCTGGAGGTTTCTCTCCCTCTCCACTGCGTGGAAAGAGCCTTATGACTAGCTGAGATTAGATCCTGTATTTTTAGATGATTCCCACTGTATGCGTTTACACATACAAATAAAATAGCTAAATAGACTAATATGTATATATATTTCTTAAACCTTTTAAACTGTAGGTATCTTTAAGTGTCATTATAATAGTAACAAGCAAAATTTCTCGCGAATATGAATTGGTGTAGTTTTTAATTTTTTTATACCCATATAATAGTTTGCTTGTGGTCTGCTGGTGTAACAAGTTCTATTAAGGATTTATTAACATTAAATCAAATGAGATTTAGTAAAACTAAGGGGTAGTGCTATACTTCAGAGAAGTATCATCCGAATACAAAATGGGGACCCTGTGAAAAGGATCTAGTAGCGTATCACAAACTAAACAAGTATGTGTCAACAATGAAACATCACAGAAGGCATTTAGGATATATCAGTTGGAGTTTTCTATGTGAGGGAACTAAATAATGACAGTTGGACTGGTGAGGGCTGAGGTGAAGTATCATATCCCATTTGGGGTCAGATATAAGGGGAGGGGAGGAAAGGAGTGGAGTGGAGAGGGTTACAGAAAGCTGATAACAGGCTCAGGAGGACACGGTTTATAGCTCTCAAAAATGAATACCCAGTGTTGCAGCACAGCAAGTAGCACTTGAGATATTGCACAGCTATCCCGTTGCTATCATTGGGAAGCTGGTGAGTTATAGCAGACTGTGTGTCATCTGGCCTTGCTCCCCCCTTTCAGCTGTCTGCCGCCTGTTGCTTTCCCAATTATTATATAAAGCAAAATAAGCAAGCACTGACCTGGTAAGAAGTAGGCCAAGCAGACATTGCACCACTTACTCAGATGCTCAAGCAGTTACTTGCAATAGCCATGTTTACCAATAAAGTCTGACTTTGTGAGCCAGAGCATCAAAGAGCAGGCTGGGTCTGACAGCAGCAAATACTGCGTGCTGATCTGCACGGGCCAGGCGCCAGCTAGAGCCCAGCAGGAGCTGCAGAAAACACCAGCACTGTGCACCAGCTGGCCAGATTGGTGAACAACCTTCTGCAAAACTCTCTTTGTATTGATCTTCTTAGTATTAAATGGGGAGAAACTGCAAAGGATACCATTTTCATCACTTTGACACCTTTTATGAATCTTACACGAGCAAAACTTTGTGTGACCTCTTTGGCATCTCTCACATTAGGGCAACATGGTTTGAGAATCTTCTGAAACGCAGATGATACCTTCCAAATAGCCTTGCTATCTGTCAGCTTTCCAATCCTAGGTGCGCTGCACTGACTAATGGCCATGACACTTCTCTTGGCTTGGGCCCTCCATGACTTTCTCAGGTGGGTTTTCTTCCAGGACAAGCGAAGAGAACAGTTACCAAACATTTACACAAATGTTTTCTGTTGTGAATTTTTCCTTTGTTGTTTTCCATCCCGGGTCCGCAGCCTAGACAGCTCCTCTCACTCACTGTTCCCTTTCCTAGGCCTCTTTGTACTCTCTGATCTATCAAAGGAAATATTTCGGAGTGTGGAGAGTTGCACATGTTGAATCTCAGTCTTTTTCTGGTTATTTGCTGTCATTGCCAGACAAGAAACTTCTGGTTCAGGGACTGTCTGTGCAGTTTTGTCCTCTGTGGCTGTTGCTGCCTATGGAGAAGAACTAAATAGCCTAAAAGGGTGCAATGCTTTAGCAGTGTTACAAGCTAAATAGGTCAGTGTCTCACTGGGCTGTTCTTTTTGGACTGTACCTGACCTGAGCAGTAGAAAAAGCAACCTTATATAGAAAAAAAAAAAAACAGCATCCTACTACAACCTAGGTGGATAAGAAGACACAATATAGGTTTTTAGGTGCCTTTGCCAATGTGTGCCATGTCAAAATCAAAGTGATACTAACATCTGATCAGGCTGGGCATAAATCTGGCAACAGTGGTTAAGAAACCATGGCTTTGGCTTTCATTGAATTGCAGATACTCTATAATTGAGTTATCCTTTCAATGATTTATAAATCAAAAAATGTCTTCTTAAGCTTGGCTAAGTTAATTCTACAGTACAATTTTCCCATTTTTGTGAAACAAAAGCTAGAAAATAAACAGGAAGAGGCTTGCTGATCATTTTAAATGTAGGGAAAATTACATCTTATTTTAATCATAATGAAAAAAATCCACTGCACTATTATTTTTCATTCTGATTTTTTGTTGTTAGAAAAAGGCTGCTAATGATAAACACAAAATTACTTTCCTAGAATTTTGATAATTTCATACACACACTCCCTGAATACCACATGTGAGTAATATTTCAGTTATCCGACTGATGTCACTGAGATGGAATTAGACATGCTGAAATTTTCAGTGATGGATATTTCACTGCAGCTGTGAGCAATGTGTTCCTCAGAGACTAATTCTCCTGAGGCAATGTTAAACCCTTGGACTTCTATATTATTAGTAAAATAATACAACTTTAAAAATACTATCAAAAGAGATCTAGCCAAGAAACTTAGTCATGTGTATATTTCAGTTCGTATATAAATTAAACTCTTAAATTATAAATATGTGCTTTTTACCCATATATATGGCTATGTGTCATAAAAAATAAACCATAAATTATGTTAAAATGAAATCGACAAAAAAGGGTATTCAGAGGTATTCAGAGTTAAGACTAAACCCATAATCTCTTGCATGGCTTTTGAATGTATGTTGTTATTTTAAAAAATGGCAACAGTTAAAGATAAAGTGGTATGATTTTTTTTTTTTTTTTAAGCATAGCTGTCTGACTTTTTTTTTTTGTATTTTTTGTCTCTTAAACTTACTATAATGCTTTCCAAATTTCCAAATACTTCATTCTCTAATTTATTTTCTTAAACATTTTTTTAAATGAATTATATGTATCTACTTAATTTTAAAATGCATTATAGAAGCTCACATGAATGAATAATTCTATATTACCGACTACTTTGCAAATGCAAACAACCCTTTTTTGCTGTCGTTATTTAATGGCACACGCTGATCTCCAGAGCTGTCTGAGTTCCAGACTCTTGTAAAAAGCCCTGATTCAGAAAAGCATTTGCGCATGTATTTAAGAATAAGTCTTGGATACAAAACTGAAAGCCTGTTGGGATGGATGGTGAGCATGCCTCCTTACCGGAACTCTTTCATGAACTAGGATCTAAGTATGCAGATTTCTGGTGGAATAGACCTGACTACAGTCAACAGGAAAATGATCGTAGCTGCAGCTGTTCAGTAAGCATGGGAAGTCTGAAGCTGTCTCCAGCACCTCTTCTTCAGCAAATTGCACATCTGATACACCAGAGGACTTTTCTAGATCCATGGACAACTTTTCAAGTTGGGAGGATGGGGGAATGCTGTGCAAAGAGTATCCCTGTGAGCAGTTCCTCATAACCGTTTTCTCAAGCAGTTGTGGCTGCAGATTTTCCCATTCAGTGCCACTACCTGCTCAGACCTGCCCCTGCTACCCTTTCCACAGCGTGAGCACAGCTGCCTGTGGTGCCTTGCAGGAAGCTAGATATTACCTTTTTTTTTTTTTTTCTGAAGTTATTTTTAACCTGGCTTTGTTCATTCATGTAGCTTGTCATGCAGCCCCACAAAAAGTGCCAGGTGTCGTGATATGTAACAGGGAGCCAGTAGCAAGAGGTCCTGACTGTACCTTAGGCTGTTGTTACTGCTGAAAACAGCATATGAAATCAACTGTAGCCTGAAGAATCTGATTTATTATAGTGGTAAATCCAGGTTTTGGGCACCGAGTCTGAGATAAGAAACAGCATAGTCCTTTTAACCTACAAACTTCACTCTGCTTCTTAAATGCATTCAATTTCTTTCCATTAGTATCATTGCCCTTGAAAAGGTGCTGGCTCAGATATTGTCCCCCTCCATTGGTTTAACTTTGTGCTGGATCACATATGATCTATCCATAGCTCACACAAATCTAGCATAACATCCTAAAGATAGCATTAAACTGTATATTGTTCAGTTTTGCAGAACACAATTACATGGTCACACCTGATCTGGCTCCATTGTGCACTCCAGAAATGCAGAGGTCGGGTATTACTGATCATGAAACCAGAATTACAAGAAAAACAACCTCATTTTCATAAGCCTGATAGACATTCATATTGCCAGCAAAAAATGTATAGAGGCTCAAAAATTGCAAAATAGTTGAAAAGAGTCCAGACAACGTACATCAGTGCTTGTACTGTAAGTTCTTCTTCCATTTCTAGTGTTGCAGAAGCTTGTCTAAGCCACAAAGTTTGCATGTATGCTACAGTTCTCTAATGCACATTTTTAATCTTGCTTTCTTGACTTGAAGTTAAAGCTCAGACCCCCATTTGTATGTTATACCTGTAAATTCATATATAAACACACATTTATACACATACACAAATATGTTTTATATGTACTTTAACTTTCTCCACACATGATCAGACATATTTAACTTCATATGCTGCATATGTTTTTGTTAGAAGAAGGAGCACAGTCAGTTCCCAGCACAGGTAGTGCAGCCTTCAGCTGAGACTCTATAGCAGCCTGAGGCTCAACAGCCTGGCAGGAAAACCTGCAAATCCTGCTGCATCCCACAGGTTTCTGTGACTGATAGAAGCACCATCTCTGCTGGGGCGTTAGAAGTTCCCAAAGAAGTAACCTTTGCTTCACTCTTTCAAACTCACTAAATTGTTACACAACTGAATTTTCAGTCTTTTTGATGCTAAACTTGAAATATGTTATTGCCATACACAGACCAAATGAGCTTCAAATAAAGGGTATAACACTGAAACTAATGGGAGTTTTATTACCTGGCTTTAAAGAGGCTGTCATTTCTCCCCAAGGTTGCTAAACTGTCAGCTTTTATAAATTTTGTTCTAAAACAATGTTTATATAAAGTCCAAGTTTGTAGGTAAGGGAGCTAGTGAGAATTATGCTGTTGTATCCCATAGTTAACAGTACAGTGATATCTCATCGTATCTAGCAGTGACCTTAAAAACAGTCCTACTGCTGCCATGGATTCGGTGAATTGTTCTGTATTTGGTCCATTCTGGGAACAAAGTAGAACAGTCAATACATATGTGCCATGAAATCTGATTTTTTTTGTTTTGTTTTGTAATTGATCTGTCACAGCAGCTGGAAACTTCAGAAAAGAACAACAAAGGGACTGGAGACACCAGAGAGAAACGTCCTGTAGGATGTCAAGGCTTATATTTATTGTTCTCATTGGTGATCTCAAAGAATGGACAAAAATGATAGGACAGCAAATAATAAATGCAGCCTGGAGATATTAGAAACAGAGACGAGAGGTAATTTCAGGCTCTGTTCTGCAAACAGTTATGCACATGCTTAATTTTAGAAGTGTGAATGATGTTTTAATTCCAAAGGCAGGCTTCTGGGTTTGTTTTCAGAAGAAAATTAATCTAAATAGCCAAATCGATATAAATAGGGAATTGTATCCTGAAATGTAGATTGCAGTAAAGGAGAATAATTGGAAGGCAGGAAAGTTAACACAAAAGTAGGTGTAAAAGCGAAAGATCCAGTAAGCATATTTCTGAGCTTACCAGGAAGCACAGACAAAAGACTCAGTCCTGGTTCACCCAGAACATTTGACATTTTCTTCTTGGTAAATACTTGCAAAGATGTGGATGGGAGTGGCCTGCTACTTAAAAGTTTAGAAGTCTTTACAAGTGATTATGTTTCCTTGTAAAGAAGCAGTAGAATATTCCTACATTACATTGAATAATAATTATAACTGGTCTTTTAAAAGAAATAATCATCTACTATTTATTTGCTTTTTGAGGTTACCTTTTCCTGGGAGATCAGAAGTAGCTTTCAGAAGCCATTTACAATGCATAGCACTAATTAGAGCTCGAAAGAGCAGGCCTATTATCACTTACTTTCTCAAAGTGCCAAGTAATTTGAGATGCTGAATGCCCTCAGTAACTAGTTGTTTAGGTCCATTATTGAGCTGGTGGAGTTAAGAGGATCCAAGTGCAAATACAAAGCAGTCCTCATGATGTGTAGAATAACTGTGGATGGAGTCGGAGACGATCAGCTACCTGGCAAGGCTTCAAGTCAGCGGGATACTTGTTGCCTACTCCTGGGAGAAAAAGAAATCCCCAGAATAAAGCATCAGCTAGGCAGTAAAGATAAACAGAAAATATGTTACTAAACACTTTGTCCTTTCTGAAAATAATTATATTTGTACACTTAATGCACTTCAGGTATTAATCACTATTGATTTTTCAAATAGCATTGTCATATACCAGCAAGTAAAGACATTTCATTTACTTGGAAAGGCTTACTCACGGGTAGTCATTATTTAAAAGCTGATTAATCAGCATATTAAAGGGTTCTAATCCTTATAGAAAGCCCTTTGGTAATTACTTTTTCAGCCCATCACTGACAGCTTTGCTTCACACGAAAAAGCGTTTAGTCTGCTGAAAAGTTTGCACCTTTTGGGCATCAGCTGAAAGAGGCCATAAAGATGTTAAAGATGTTAGCTGAACAAAGGAGAGACTCGATGTGAAGTCTAAAGCAGTTTATTGTGTTAAAAAATGTAATTTAACAATTCAATTGTTTTGTTTTGTCTCTTCAGAAGTTATTTCTACTTAAAATATTTTTTTATAACTATAAACTATGTAACGGTGCAGTTGTAACTATAAAATATTTAAAGCAAATAGAATGAGGAAATTGAACCCAGAAAAATTCCAACATATAACAAAATTATTTTCCGTGTTATAATTTATAAAAGTGTTAAATTTTTTAAGAAATATTTATTTTTCTCCTTAAGGAGTAGAGCAAAAGGGAGTGAAACCATTTAATTGCTGAAGGGAAGGAAGCATGATTAAACCGATTGTACTTGAGGACTGCAAGGGCTTGACCTTGATGGTTTTAAAGGGAACCTCAAGCAAGAATTACTGAAGGAAAAGATTATTGTTACAAAAAGCAACCCTATCCCTGGTTGCAGTCGTGGGAACTTACCATTAATCAAATGGTTTACTTTCCTCCGTTTTACCACTAAAAGGGGAGGACCTTTTTTAGGGGGACACAGATTTGCGTTTAAATAATGAGAAAAGAGGGCACTTTTGGTAATAGAACCTATTATTAAAAAAATAATAATAAATAAATAAATCACAAAAGCTGTTTAGATGCAACAATGGATACCAGTAAGGAACTTAAAATATTCCAGTTCAAACTGAAGGTAGTTTATTTCCTTGTCTCATGACCAAATATGCTATTGATCTGACAGAGGATGATGCATGTGAAAAATGGAAAACAGATCATAAACTCCTGAATCTGAAGGATTAATTGTGATTGGTAGACACCTGTTTGCTTTACTCACTCATTTTTTGTGAATGTTCAGACTGATCAGACTAGTGAAAGGCAGGACTAAGGCCCATGTGCCTTAGAGCCAGCGATTTCATACGTAACTTGTCAAAGTCAAACAAAATAGATGTAATTCCTCCATCAAACACACCCTTTACCTTTTAATGAAATATGCAAGAAAAGTAACTTTGCTGTTTCTGAGTTGAAATCCAGTAACTGAAGCAGTAGGTCATGCTCATTTTTCAAACTAAACAAGACCCTTTCCCCATTGCCTACAGAATAAATGTGGTAAATTTCAAGCTAAGGCAAGTCAAAGGTACAAAGCAGCTTAAAATAGGGCTTCATAATGGGTGCAGGCCTAATTACAGAAAGTCTATTGCCTCTCCAAAATAAACACGTAATAAAATAATAAGTAATAAATATGTAATAATTAGCTCACACCTGCGTATAATAAATCAGGTGTTTCAGTTCAGTGAATGATGGCACTTTCTGGGAATCACGTAGCCTGTGGAGGTGCAAGGTTATTTCTGGAATCATTTTGTTAAATTTCAGTAACAACAGAAGGCTGTGCTTTGTTCCTCCCTAAATTTAGGTGGGTATTTTGTGATTCTTGGATGCACAGACATGAGGAAAGCTAGGGTCCAGTTTAGAGCCCGTTCTTTAATGTGCCCAGTGTAGTCCCTGCAGTGTGACCACCCAAGTTGGCTGCCACGAACCAAGGCCCCCAGCAGCTCTCAGCTACAGCTAGGTAGGACAGGAGGGAAGCTATTTGCGCCTCAGGCTTTGAAGCAGGTGCTAACTCTTGCTTGGATCTCCAACAGGAGATACATGGGGATAGCTGGGGAAGTTCCTGTGGCTAGCAGATGGGCTCCCTCATCCTCTGCTTTCCATCTCTTAAATGTGTTATCCAAAGCCAGCAGCTTCCACAGAGTGAAGAGTCATAAGGTGCTGGAGAGACTCAAGATATCTCTAGACAGGTCCAATAGGTCTCCGTTCTCTCCGTTATGTAAGCAATTAAGACTGTCTTAGCCTTGGGCAAAACATGTGTTAAAAGTTCATCAAACTTCTCTGGAGAAAAAATGGAAATTTGTATTTGCAATTTTTTTTTTTTTTTTAAGGGAACTGCCAAAGTCATCATCTCTCCTGCCCCCCTCCACCCAAAATAAAATAAATTCAAGTATATACTTAAATTTGCTTAATCTCAGAAAAAAAAAAAAAAAAAAAAGGGACAAAGCTTATTTCTGCTTTGATTTTAAATGAGCAAGGACACTGCTCCACATATATTTTCTTGATTATAAACCTGGTAAGTTCAGCTTCTATTCAGTCACATAAGAGTAGTCTCAGCACAGAGTTCATAAAATCATAGAATATCCTGAGTTGGAAGGGGCCCACAAGTATCGTGGAGTCCAACTCCTGGCTCTTGACAGGACCACCCAAAAATCAGACCGTATGTCTGAGAGTGTTGTCCAAATGTTTCTTGAATGCCAGCAGGCTCGGTGCCGTGACCACTGCCCTGGGCAGCCTGTCCCAGTGCCCGACCACCCTCTGGGTGCAGAACCTTTCCCTAACCCCCAGCTTGACCCTCCCCTGTCCCAGCTCCATGCCGTTCCCTCGGGTCCTGTCGCTGTCCCCAGAGAGCGGAGCTCAGCGCCTGCCCCTCCGCTCCCCTCGTGAGGGAGCTGCAGGCCGCCATGAGGCCTCCCCTCAGCCTGCTCTGCTCTGGGATGAACAAACCAAGGGACCTCAGGTGCTCCTCATAGGTCTTCCCCTCTAGACCCTGCACCATCTTTGTAGTGCTCCTTTGGACACTCTCTAATAGTTTTATGTCCTTCTTATGCTGTGGTGTCTCAAACTGCACACAGTACTTGAGGTGAGGCCTCACCAGCACAAAGCAGAGTGGGACAATCACTTCCCTTGACCAGCTAGCAATACTGTTCTTGATGCACCCTAGGAGATGGTTGGCTCTTTTGGCTGCCAAGGCACACTGCTGGCTTATGCTCAGCTTGCTGTAGACCAGAAGCCCCAGATCTTTCTGTGGGGCTGCTCTCCAGCCTTTTGTCCCCCAGACTGTACATATATCTGGGGTTACCCTGCCCCAGATGCAGAATCCAGCACTTGATCTTGCTAAACTTCATGTTTTTGGTGATTGCTCAGCCCTGTAATTTGTCAAGATCTCTCCACAATGTTCCTCCAGAGAGTCAAGAGAGTCAGCAGCCCCTAACAATTTAGAATCATCCTCAAGCTTACATAATATACCTTCAAGTCCTGCATCCAAATCATTTATGGAAACATTAAATTGAACAGGCCCTAAAATGGAGTCCTCCAGAACCACCGCTAGTGATGGTCGGATGTAATCCCATTTACTGTAACCCTTTGAGCACAATCTATCAGCCAATTGTTCACCCATACTATTATGCATTGTTTAGCTGTATGTGGGACATCTTGTCCAGAAGCATACTGTGAGAAGCAGTATCAAAATCTTTGCCGAAATCCAAAAGATTACATCAACTGGTTTCCGATGGTCAATAAGGTGGGTGACCTTGTCATAAAAGGAAATTAAGTTTGTTAAACAGGACTTTCCCCTAGTGACCCCCATGTTGGTTGTGACTAGTGACTGCATTGTCTTTTAGGTGTTTGTCAATAACTCCCAAAATAATCTTCTCCATATTTTTACCAAGTATGATGGGCCTGTTATTACCAGGGTTTTCTTTCTTGCTCTTCCTGAAAATTGTAACAACGTTTGCCAGCTTCCAGCCCACTTGGAACCTCTACAGATTCTGACAACTGTTGAAAAATAATTGAGAGGTCTTGCAATATCGTCCAGCTCTCTGAGTACCTTGGGATGAATCCTATCAGGTCCCATAAAACTATATGCATCCAGGTGGAGCAGCAAATCCTGGACGAGTTTGGGGTTGTCTGGGAGTTATCATTACTTCAGTAACATTCCTTCAGCTCAGGGCCCCAGGGATCCCAGAGCTGTCTTCAACACTGTCTTCATCAGTGTTGAAGGCAGAGGCAATGAAGGCATTAAACTTCTCTGCTTTATCTATGTCCCTGTTTGTGAGGTGATCATCCTCATTGAGTAATGGACCAATGTCATCTCTGGTCCTTTTGCTGTTAATAAGTAAATAAATAAATAGATAAATAATTGTTGTCCTCCTTTTGCTGTTAAATAATAAAAAAAGGGATTTGCCAGCTGCCCTGAGCAGAAACCTGCTTCTGTTCCCCCCTGTCTCTTAGGTCCCCATTTACTGCCTGGCGGCAAGAGGGTAGGGGATACTTCATTTCTTGTGTTGTGGCTGGCTGACACATCAATTCCAAGGACACTAGAGTATGATTCCACCAGTCATCTCCCCTTCTTCTTCCTTTGGGAGCTCTCTCTGGGCATCTGCATCACTTTTTGTGGCTGGAGAGTTCACTGCGTACACGGAGGACATAGTTTTCTGCTGGGCATAGGCTATGACTGAAGCTCCTTGTGAGCGGGTTACAACCACTCTTGGAAGTGTCAGTAAGAGTGTCCTCCCTGTTGTTCCTGAGTTCTGGCATGTAAGGCAAAACTCAGTTTCCAACTCTGCCATTGACTCCCAATGCACATTTGAGTAAGTGACTTTGGCCCACGGAAGCAGTCAGGTACTGTAGGTTAAAATTAAGTTCCTGATTCCAAGACTGCAATTATCAAAATCCTGTCTCTGTGTTGGTTGCTGGAGCTCCTCAGGGCACACTGCACAGTGCGCACTGCATACTGCCAGGAACTGCATGCTAAGAGCTGTTACTTATTTTCCAAGCAGTTCACTAACCAAGCGCGGATTCATAGATTTTTAAAAAACATGATTATTTGTAGACTAACAACTGCAGCCAGCATTTGAAAAAAAAAAAAAAAAAAAAAAAAAAAAAAAACCAACTTGTGATGATTTTCTTAACCATTTCACTGCAGCAATCAGCATTCCCTTCACTGATCTCCTCATATAACTATACATATATATTAATTACTATATATATATATTAATTACTATTATTTTAAAATTATTCTTAATAATGGTGCTCTCACACTGTTTGTTGTAGCTTCTGGATGGAGAAGGCAGTGACTGCCTTCAACTCCCTCTGAACATAGCCATCAAAACTGTCCAGAGATTTTCATGGCAGACCCAGAGAAAATCCTCTACTGTGCAGAGCATGAGCTCTGGATTGGAGGTGCTTTTTGAGATGCTGATTTTGGAGAAAACACATCTTAATCATGATCCTTTTTTTCAGAGAAAATATAGACAGTCCTCATTTCATACAGTTTATAGCTTATCCCCAGTTAGCATGAGCTCAACACTTAGATGGTGGGCGTATACTTCTTGAACAGCTGTGCCATAACTTTTGTGTGCGCTCTGTGAAAGCCTTTCTTGACTTGCTGGGGCCAGACAGTAGTGTGCAGATGTTTGATAAACCCACCCTTTCCTTTCATGTCACCATGGATTTGCGAGTCTTTTTCTGTGTTCTTGTTTGCTTTCTAGTTCATGTTGCTTTTACTGCATTTGCCTCCAGCTTGCTCCTGACATTGCTTGCTATTATCTGATGTTTGCAGGTCCTGTGGGAAAATCAGAAGTGTTTGGTGTCACCGATGGTCCAGATTCTTATTTAGTCCAGACCCTGTCCTCAGCTTAACTACATAAATAATGACTGATCACTAGCAATTCTCCAGTGCTTGTCTGCCTATTGCAGGGCTCTTGCCCAGTCCTTGAGAGCTGTACCCGTATCTGCTGACCTGAGTATATTTGCTTTGGATCTTTAGATCATTATTCTGCCCTGTCATTTACTGCTTTTTTGTTCTGTCATTCATTCTTCTGTTAGAGTGTGAAATGGAAACATTGTTCTCTGATGCATCCTTTTTTAAGGCCCATTCTTGTATGGTTGATAACTACTGTGACACTCTAGGATGTCTTGCAGCTCTGTCTTCATTTGCTTTCAAAGCACCTATTCCATGATTAGTTGTGCTTAAGTTCCCAATTGACACTGACTGATTTGTGTTCTACTGCAGGGCATGGAGGCCTGTTGTCTCAACAAGTCAGGTTTGCCACACATCTTCCAAAGATCAAAAAGGGAGTCCCCGCGTGAATTCATGTGTAAGCTGAGAATCCGTGCACACAAGTAGAAATGATGATAGAGTAGTGCAAAGAAGCAATAAGAAGCTCTTGGTCAGCATGATGTTAGCGGTCTCAGCACAATCAGAGCAACTTGTTGACAGGCTTTATAGGCATCACAGACATTTTGGCTGTGACCTCAGTTTTGCCTTCCATTCAGCCCACTTCCTAGTAAATGGAGTGCTAATCTGTTGCGATCTTGTAATTTCTGTAATTTTTTATAATGAAAAAATGTATTACAGATCTCATTTTTTGTTGTTGTTGACTGATGGACTATGAATATTTTTTACAGAACCACGTATGCTACTAATTTAGCATTTCTACTTGTGAAGTAGCTGTTCCGCCAGCTCATCACAAACATCCCTTCCTCTACATGCGATGAATGCATTTGTGCCAACTGCCATATCCTCTGTGTCCTGGTTTCAGTTAGGACAGGGTTATTTTTCTTCCTACTAGCTGGTAGAATGCTATGTTTTGGATTAGGATGAGGAGAGTGCTGATAACACACACTGATGTTTTAATTGTTTCAGAGCAGTGCTTACACCAACCCAGGGACATTTCAACTTCTCACTCTGTCCTGTCAACAGGCAAGGTGGGGGTGCAGCAAGAGCTGGGAGAGGACAGACCCAAGATAGCTGACCCAAACTGGCCAAAGGGGTATTCCATACCATCTGATGTCATGCTAAACAATATATAGGGGTGGCTAGTCAGGGGAAGGGAGCCAGACTGCTTGGGGTTAGGCTGGGCATTGGTCAGCAGGTGGTGAGCAATTGCATTGTGCATCACTTGTTTTGTACACATTATTATTAGTAGTACTATTATCATCATTGTTGTTATTATTATTATTGTTATTATTATTTTCCTGTCTTAATAAACTGTCTTTATCTCAACTCACAGGCTTCACTTTCCTATTTCTCTCCCCCATCCCAGAGAGGGAGCGGAGAGAGTGAGCGAACAGCTGTGTGGTGTTTAGCTGCCAACCAGGTTAAACCACAACACTCTGGAACTGCTGCTTTATCCCTCCCTTTCAAACAGAAGTCCATCTTGTAGCTTTGTCTATAATAGAGACTAACTTCCTGAGGCATTTTCTCCTTGACATATGGCTAGCTCTGGAGTATGAACTTTCCTACTGTCTGCCATCCTCACTACTCTCAAAAGAGAAAAAATGGAATTGCATTTTGCATATATTTTCTATTTCATAGAGCTGGCAGAATACTTAACTCCAGAAGGCATGCTTTGATGTGTACCTCTGTCACTAGGAATGCTGTTACTGAGTTCTTCCTTATCCTTGCAATACAATAGTGTTTCAGTAACATGAACTGTGCTTAGTCTTGCAGCACGCAGTGTTTTCTTTGAAATGGTTACCAGTGCTTGCAGTGAGGCACCACACCCCACTAACTCATACTTCTCTAGAGAACATGGCCTTAGGTTTTAGTGCTGCTCTGGACAGTGTAGTTCTAGTTGTTCTGTAGGTACATATCATGCACATTTGGACTAATACTTTTCCTATGTTCTCTTCTTGTGTCCCTAGGTGTTTTTATACTGCATAATTAGTTGCCTTAGTTTCTCACAGGTAATTACAGCATCTGAAAAGGTATATTAGCACAGTCTCCTTTCATTTTTTCTTCTGGGCAGTACATTCATTCCATGATTCTGTAATTCATGGCTTTCAGTGTCTCACTGTCTAACTGGAATCTGATTTCTAAATAGAGAACATTAATTTTTCCCCAGTCTGCTTTCAGCTCAATATTCTTGTCTTAGCACCTGTGTAGGCATCTGCTGCAGCTTGATGATGGGCTGTCATCATGGGCTGCCTCTCTCCAGATCTCTTGTTATCCAGGAATGAAAATGTTCCCAGCTTCTATCTTGATTCATGGGAGTCCCCTTAGTGCCTGCTTCAGTTTACAGTGAACACATTCCGGCCTCGGGATGATGCCCGTTGGCATTCGTACCAAGTGCTACCTGCCAAAAAGTGTGGGAAAGGTTGTCAGGTGGTGGGATGTCTCATTGGGCCCGACAAAAAAGAGCCCATTCTTGATGAAAGCTGGTTGGGAATTTTCCAGTGAAACTTGCTTTATTGGGAAATGTGGAAACTGTTATGTGTTGACCAGGTGGAATGTCTGGTCAAAACCAAAGGCAAGAGACCCACCACAGAACAGTCTGGCAGTTAATGCAGCAATGTGGAAGAATATCATTCATATCCATGCTTTGCACAACTAGTTCTTTGCACAACCCAGTGGATGTCTTAACCACAAGATCACCGAGTACTCAGTCACACCTCTCAGCCCCTCATGGTGCAGCTGCTCAAATTTATACAAGCAATTCAGGAACCTACATCCATCGTCTTATACCATACACACCTCTCTCACCTACTGGCTGCACTGCTATCTTTTTTATGCTTATTTTGATCAAAAACGCTGTGTTGAAAATCCCCGCATTAAAAGCTATTCATTAGATCTTCATTTTGAATCTCAAGGAAGATCTGAAACCGTATGATATTTTATGACAGAAAAATATTAGATCTAAAATTCCAGATGATGTCTATCAACATCCTCATTGCTGCATGCATTGCTGATTTCTAAATTCTTAATATACAATTAAGTAATAGCAAAGTTCTGTTTTTCGTACTTTTAGTAAGAAAAGTAGTATACGAGAAAAGTAGTATACGAAATTGTAACATACAACAGTAATGATTCTATTTTCCATACCGAATATGTTTCAGTTTCCAGGACTTTGCTTTCTCCGGGGGCAGCTGCTGTTCTCAGATGGAGCTGCACTTTCACGACAATAAGATTTTTTTTATTTATTTTTCTGGTTTTGTTGTTTCATTTAATGTAAAATGACTTATTCCAGAAAAGAAAATATTGTCTCATTTTCTCTGTGGAAAACATAACACTTCACATTTTCTTTATGTTAGGAAAAACTGAGCTGTTGTTTGAACTTGTTTAATAAAGGGGAATTTCTGATACTGGCAGAGAATAACTCGGTGGAAATATCTTTTTCTCTGCAGTAATCTATTAGGGTTTAAACAGCCCAAGATACTCAGAACATTCAACATACCATTAGTTTTTCACTTTTCAGATTTCCATTTGTATGAATATGAGAAAAAGAAGGAATGCCTTTTTCTGGTTTGTTCCTTTGCAGAATTTCAGTGCCTCTTTGCTACAGCTCTGTTCTTTTAGCTCTGTTTGCCCAATGTAACTTAAAACCAAAATGGAAGTGAATGGTTTGAAAGAAAGATATTTGCTTAACAGCTAGTGGCTCCAGCTAAAAAATCTGCAGTGTTGCATTGCTCTCACACACTGGGTGAGGCAGCCCTACTTTGACTGCAAAGCTTATAAAGTATTGGCTCCTTTTTTTATATAAAGTGGTCCGTTTTTGAGTCTTCTGCTTTGATTTTGGGAATGTTTTCAATATTTTTTTCTTTATTTTTTTTATTTTATTTTTACCCCTGAAGAAATTAAGCCTAGAGGAGTGAGCAGTCTTTCAGCATTCATGTCTTTCAGGTCATCCCCCATCATTTTGGAACCTACTACCAGTTTTAACTGAGACAGAGAACCAGCAGGTTATGTGCTACCAATTACCAGAAAATAGATAAAAGAGCAGAAGAGGGAACATGCTGAATGGAGTGAAGAATGGGTTGAAAGACTAGTTTACATTTAGTAGATAATTTAGTAGATATGGAAGAACTCGCATAAGGTCATGCTGTTAGAAATGTCCTATTCACACAGCATTCTCTTCTTCCCTGATGGACAATGTGGCATTTGTTTCCTGCAGTGTAGAAAGCTATAATAAGCTCATCATGTCAAGCTCTCACTACAGTCAACAGAGAAACACAGGCACTTATGGAGCTAGATTCCATCAATTTTACTGACTAGATCCCTAGTAGTCATAAGGAGGGTATTTTGGCCCCATTTTCCCTGCTTTAGCTCACATTGTTGAGTAGTCTCAGAGATCATAAATGCAGATATATTCCAGGAATGCACCCGGGAGTCTCCAACTGTTTAATGGGCATTCAGTCCACAGGACCAGACTAGTAGTCCAAAATAAACACATCTGAAATATGTACAGCACCAAGTAGCTTGCATCCACTGGTCCATGCTACTTGCTGATGTATTGTGAACTTTGAACAATGTGTAAAAATTCATTGCAGTATTCATTCTACCTAGCATCAGGCAAATAAATTACAGGCAAACTCTCAGTATTGGGGTATTTTCCCATTTTCCATTGCTCTGCTGCTCTTGCTATAGCAACAGAGAGTATGTTAATGTAATCTTATTACAAAGATTTTAGCCACCCTCTTGTGTTTAAATAAATTTAATGGTAACAAAACTGAGATCAATTTATTATAATTCTAACACTATTGGTACAGTAACAGAATCAAAACAAATTATTAAGAGTGTCAACAGTCTTTGGTTATGACATGGAGACATTTCCACCATCAAAAGTCTGAGATCTGTTATCTCTTTCATTGGAAAAGAAACCCTGGGGGGTCTGAAGAGCTGATTTTTGGCTGTTTGAAATATCTAGCTTGGGTGTGATTCAAAATAACTGAAAGTAAAAGTCTAAATCTGTTACAGTTGAAGCAACATCTTAAAAGAGTTATTCAAATCACTTACATTAGATTCCATTCTCATACAAGGAACATGACTGGGAAGGACCATCTGGCTCATAAAGTCCATATCCTTCCAAACAACTGAAGAGAGATTTACTCGAGAGAGATTTAGTCCCAAACTAAATTTTCACTGAGTTGAACATTTAGGCTCTTGAAAAAAAAGGTGACCTGGACTTTCTCTGCTTTCTGTGAAGGAGATGGAGGTGAATAGTTCTCTACGTATATGTTTACAAGTCTTGCACTGTCCAGGCATGGGTTACCCAAGTGTTTCCTGTTAGCTGCTGTCCCTGAAAACATGATTGTAAGGGTATATCAGTGGCAGCTCTGTGCTTTATACCTGCAAGTATACCATCTTCAATGTGTGACTCATGGATGATGTCCATACTGTAATTTGATTTATACAGAACAGTGGGAAAAGCCCTGTCTTTAGGTTTTCTGGTGCAAATGTTTAACAACTGCATGTTTCAAAAGAGGAAAAGAGCTGTCAGTGCAATTTGGAGCAAAATCTGTTTCTTTGCCCTTGGAATAACAATAAAATGGCTGATGTTTATAAACTGTTCTTTGGAAAATTCTGTCGTGTTAGAGATTAAATTGCAAACTGTGTGAGTAATATTCTGCGAATACCAAATACCACTGTGGGCTACTTAAGGAAAACTAGTCAGCAATTCAAGAAATGCATTATTTTGACATAGAAGATCCATTGGTAGGAATGCCAAAGAGGTAAATACCTACCAAATTCATTTGTTTCATCATAGAGCTATGAAATTTCTCTTGATTAGAATGGAAGGGTTAAATCACTAGCCTTGAAAAGTAATTAGAATGTAGAATGAAGAATTTTAGGTAGAAAATTATGAAAATATGTTATTTCAATTATCTTTTTCTGAAATCTTTGTACATTTCCCTATTTAATATTTTCCAGTTTTCAAAGCTACTTTTTTTCCTGGAATGAGTTGACTTGGCTGCCTACCTCTGATGAACCTATATGTTGCTCCCATTGATAGAAAGTCAGAAACATCCAAGTCCACATTTATCATTTAGACTGTGCTCTTCATTTGCTCAGTCCATTTATGTGGCACTCTTACCACCTGGATTTTGTATGGTTACAGGTAAACAAAACAAGTAAGCTCCTCTCTAGGTCAAAACATATGTTCAATTTAAGGTTGCATAAGCTTGGCATGTTGCAAAATAAATCATTTATTAATCCTATATAGCTTTTTAATTTAATGTACTTATATTCAGTTATTGGTTTCAACGGTGAAAAAGAAGAGAAATATACAAGGCAAAAATGGTTAATGTGAAGACATGAATACTTCTGGTAACTGGATTTAGATACACAGTTCCTCTTACCTTAAAGTGTTGTGTCATTCAAGTCATTTTTTCTGAAAATGAAAACTTTAACATTCCCACCACCACCACTACCCACACTCCCCAGACCTAGTAGTTCCTGCTGCCTGAATTAGAGTAGACTTAATTTTCATCTCTGAACATTCTTTGTTTGTAACAGGCCTAAGAAAATGGTCTGTGAGGTTATTCCCATATTCTCCATCTCAGGAAGCATTATAGATGTGATGAGGTGGAGTCAGCTCTGCCACTGAAATGCTCTGGGGATTCTGCATTGTGAACTGGAGAAAAGGAAACTGGAAACCACTAGAAAAAATATGAAAAAGGTAAAATAAAATACTTCTCACTTGTTAACCAGAACTAATTCTGTATTGTCTTTGCATCTTAATTTCTAGCCTGCAATCTACCAAATTTCCCCTGCCCTGATCTCTCCTAAAATCCATCTCCCCATCAAAGCATAACCTTATCTCCCTGCATGCCATTACTATGCTTCTTTACTTATCTTCCATCAAGAAAATAGCACTGTGGTTAGCTTCTGAAGGGTAGAACCTCTTCAGACATTCTCTGTACGCATTTCATACAAGATGCTGCTTGTGGGCTCCCTTGCATTCTTTTTGGTTTCAGCTCCTGACTGCACTGTTTTCTTTCAGAATATTGAAAGATAATGTCTCATTCCAGCCCTCTTCACTCGGGGAAAAAAAAAAAAAAAAAGTAGTAAGTGGAGTTTCCTTGTTTCTTCAGATCCAATCTCAGAGCAGCACTTAAGTCACAAGTTCTTCAGGAACTAAACATTGCCAATCCCATTCACAGATAGCTAATGGAACATTAAGTGAGAATAAAATAAGCTGGATTTATCCTTTTGATTGGTACACACTGGCATAAGAAACTGGATTGAAAGATCATTCACTATATCAGATGGATTTTCACACTGTCTAGCACTTCTCATTTCAGTGTGTATAGAAGTACCTGGATTATTAAAGATTTCCACATGCCAAAGACTTTACTGATGATAATGACAATGGATAGGCACAGACCTATCTTGATAACCTTTTATCTTCCTCTCAGAGCCTTACAATTTTGAAAATCTAAAATAAGATCTTCCAGTAAAGCATATTCGTCCATATGGCTGTTGGCTTATGAACGTGTCATATATCTTTGTAAACTGGCAAAAATATTTTAAATAGTTTGCATTCTTTTGAAGGGAAATATAATGTGTAAAGCAACATTTCAATGCTGTGTTTTCAATGTTTGGAATGATTTCCAGGACCAGAAAATTACACTTATAGGTTCAGCCCTAGATTCATATCAGAGTCTAGACTGCATGTCAAATATACTGAGCACTTGTAGAAAATTGAAAACATTTTATTGTTTTTATAGTAATGAAGATTTACATTTCTTTCCAATGCAATACTATAAATATGAAAGTATGTATATATAAAGAAAGAAGAAACAAAGATTCACTGATATTGAAAATGAACACTGAAATATGAACTGGCAAAGTCTGTTAAACAGATGATAGAGAAACCATATATTTTACTTAAAATACTGTACGTACTAGACCCCCATGTTTAATTCATGGAAACATTAATTATAGTGCTAAACTTCTCCTGACAGGCAAAGTATAACAAGTCTTTAAATAATAAAACACACCTAATTTCTTCTCAACCCCTTTTCTATAAACAAATGCCTGAGTGTGTCTCCAGAAGTACACAGTCTCATCTACATGGAAACCTAAATATTTAAAATTAGAATCTCTATTGAGGGGGAGAATTACTATGGGGGGACTTGATCTACAGCTGCTGGTTAATACCAGCCAACTTAAATCTTGTGCCAAAAATGTCTAGTGTTTGTTTTCTTTTGTGAAGAAGCAGATGATTATCCAGATGACATCCAGATGATTAAAAGGAAGCTGAATCTGTATCCTATCAAAACCCCTCTGAAGATCATCCATAACTTCTCCTTTCTCACACTACATATACTTCTTTCATGTGCAAAAAGTTACAAGAGTTTCAGACAAACCAGGGACTTTTTATTACATGAAAAAATAATACTGTGGTGTAGCACAACTAAATCTCTACAGTACATTGCAAGGTGATTGCTATGCAATCCAGTAAATATCTTAACCTCCAATAACAGTTATCCTGTGTTCTATCATACTTCATAAATGACCTCAGAAACAGTGACTGGTGTAGATATCATTATGGTCTAGGCCAACATTTGTAATATTTTACCATTAACCAAATAATAGTGCATTTACATTAAATTTGTTTGCCAAAGAAAGTATTTTTTATGAGTCTTGTTTTCAAAAACCAAAAGCTTCTAATCTTTTTCTGCCAACTACATGAGACTTATGCAGTTGAGAACAGATTTAAAAAGAAAAGTTTTAAAATTATTTTTAGGGACAATAGCACTAATTTAGCACCTTAGCATATCCCTTGAATGCCTCTTATGGAGGTATTCTGTGTGATTATTCTGTGCGTCTGTCTAGATTGTGTGGTCAACAATGCTGATGGCAGCACATGGATCTAGAAAATGAGTATCAGCATTTTACCGTATGCACTGGTAAAAGTCCATGAGGTGCTTGGGATCAGTGCTGTCTTGGTCTAACACCTTGGTCTGGACCTAGGTACTCCTATCTCAGCTCAGGTCGACTGGAAATTTCTTATAAACCTCATTTGTGTAATTTGATTCATTACCTTCTCTAAAAATAATGTGTCTGGTTTTGCACGATTTCAGCGTGAAACCAAGTGAAACTCAATGGTTTCTATTTTGTTTTGCTTAGAACTCCTGGGCACATTTGAATCTGTAACTTGGAGTTGGGGACTGGAGATTCAGGAAGCCACACAGAGCAGAGCAGGACAGAGCGGAACAAGCAAATGAACCAAATAGGCAGCTCCAGTCTTGCAAAGGAAAACTGCAACTTCACAGGCAATTTAGCTAGTACAATTTATTCTAATTTATTGCAGTAAACTACATATTAGCAAGCATTAACAAATCAGGGGCAGATTTATGGCAGAGAAGGCTACTGTGCTAATGAGTGGCCCCCTCATTAGCATTGCCTGGAGCAGCATATGCTCTCTCTCAGCCTATCCTTACCACATTTTCCCATTACCATAACAGCAGAAACAAACCTTTCATATCCTGTAATCTCTGACCAGGAGGAGCCTTGTTTGGGAGCTGAAGAATTAAGCTGAAAGACAGTTATTTGTATGAACTACAACTCCAGCTGTTTTTTTTGTGGACAAGCACAGGAGTTAACGGGATACTGGGCACCTCTCAAAATACTGGTCCCATTTATGATGCCTGCTTCAGTGGTTATAGCTTTTTTTTGTGCTGTATTGCTGCTAGCTGGCCGTGACTATCAGCTTCTTGGCTGTTCTATTCCCATGTATACAAAACAGGATTCAAAACACCTACCTATGAAAGAGAATGATTCTTATTTTTAAAAGTTTTTTTTTTTTTTTTTCATGATTATGTATAAAATATTTGCATTTTCATCATTAATGTATTTGGCTTGCTGAGCATCTGTGGGTTTCACTGATTAATTATTGTAGAGCATTTGAGATCTTGTATTGGCAGGTGCTGTCAAAGTGTAAAGTAATATCAACATACCTTTAAATCAATGAAAGACCCAAAGTATCACAATTCAGAGAGCAAACAAACCTAATTGTTTACTCTCCACTCTGCTGCAGTCTGCAAGAGCAGACTTAAAATTAATGTAGTATACTTTGGCCACCCAGCTAAAAACCACAAAAATCCATATAAAACACCTTCCAAATTCCTCAACCCCAGATTGCACTAGTTTAAGAAAACTCCTTCTATGATATCTTTTCTCCCTTTAAAGGATTGGTCTTTTATTAAGTACATAGCAATTTGAAAAGATTGGAGTAATTTTTCTGTCACAGATTTGCAATCCAGCAGTTGATAAAACTACTTCTTGATGTCTCTAATGGTAAACTTTGCAATCCCTCCACCCTCTTCCCTGGAACAACTCTAAAGAAAAACTTTCCATACTGAATATCAGCAAACTGTCTAAAGGCAACACTGTAACCCGTGAGAACATGATTAAGTCCTGATTTGTAATAATCTTTTAATTAATTGCTGGCCCTTTCATCAGGCAGTCTGGATTTCATTCTATGTACATCTGCAATGTTCCTATTTTTTATTTTTTGCTCGAGACAATTTACATTTACAACGTAACACTTCATTGAAGACAGGGAAAAGGAGAGCAATGCAAATGTCCTGATTTTCTAAACGTCTCTGGCCACTTTGAATCACCCCATAAAACTTCCAGATCCGTCTTCCCTGGGGAAAACTGCAGGTGGTGGTGGGTTGCAGGAGGAGCTTGCAAGCTGAGCTCCCCTTTGGCCACCAGCAGAGAGGGTGCAGAGGGGAGGGAGAAGGTGTTGGTGAGACTGTGGGTGTCTGGCTGCCACTCGCCGGCCATTACCCCATGTGGGTCTTGGCAGCCAGTGAGATGGAGCTGCTGGGAGAAAACAGCCAGTGCCTGCCAGAGGGGAGACCATCAGTTTTCCTTTAATAACTCCGTAACGTTTTCAAGCCTGAGGAATTCCTGAGAATAACAGAGAAGGAGGAAAAAAAAAAAAAAAAAAAAAAAGACTTCAAATGGAGTGAACACCATTATTCACTGGTGATTGGAGGGGGTAAGGGAAAACAAGGGAATGCAAAGTTTTAAAAAGATGACATTTTGATATGTCTAGTTTGGAAAACCTTGAATTATCTGAAGAATTGTTGAGAGTTGTTGGCATGTTTTTTTTGTTGTTAAAATATTAACCAGAAACTTGATTACTATTCCTTGTATGCTGCACTGATCCTCTCGGGATGGATAAAGCTTTAGTGAGGGTAATTTTTTTCCCATACATAAATTAATACATTTTAAGACAAGAAGGGACTGTTCATCTGACCTCATACATAACAAAGGCAACTGATTTGCTGTATTATTAATATCAAGTCAGGTAGCTCTCATTCAACTTCAGCATACCGCTGAGAAATCTTCCCACTTCAAACTGTTATCACCCTGTTTACACTTCAATGAGCCCCACTATCTTTTTCAGTACCACCATCATTTTGGGAAGTCTAATCCACCAGGGACTCTAAGACCCAGTGCAAGTCCCCTTGTCTTGGTTCACCTCCCTCAATCTTGGGAGAATGGTCCTTAGTCTTTGTGATAAAGTACACGACTTCTGATCATGACAAAAGTCGTATAATTACCTCAGCAACCAAGATAAAATGATGTCAGTATATAAGCTTTAGTTTTTTTTTTCTTTTTTTTCTTTTTTTTTTCTTTTTTTTTTTTCCCCCAGCACTCTTCTCACATTTGTGCTATAAGCAAGCTATGGTGATGTCTTTGGGATTTTTTGTCTGGGAGTATAGTGACAGGACAAGGGGGAATGGTTTTAAACTGAAAGACAGTAGATTTAGATTAGATATAAGGAAAGAAATCTTTACTATGGGGGAGGTGAGGCACTGGAAAAAGTTGCTCAGAGAAGTTGTGGATACCCCATCCCTAGAGGTGCTCAAGGCCAGGCTGGATGGGGCTTTGGGCAACCTGGTCTGGTGGGAGGTGTCCCTGCCCATGGCAGGGGGCTGGAACTGGGTGGGCTTTAAGGTCACTTCCAACCCAAACTATTCTGTGATTCTGTGATTCTGCGATTCTGTGATTCTATGATTACAGAATAACCATAAAAATTTCTTCAGTTTCATATTTACTGTAAGTTATCACATCTACCATGTGATCAGATTATATAGCTTCATATTTTCTACATGCACAGCATATTCAGGTCACAAACCCTATTTGTGCTCTTGGAACAGCAAATGTATCAGCTTCTCCAGCAATGCATTCCTCTTCCAGCCTAGAAAAACATACGAAATCAAGAATGCCATTTATGTTTTATCACAATCAACACCCCCTGATTTCATGAACTTTTGATAATGTTCTCAGTAAGATATCCTGCTGGTTTTTTTTTGAAAATTACATTTTGAAAATCCCTACTAACAGTAACTAAACAGAAATCATCCACACAGATTCTTTTATTAGGTGGAAACTCTGATATAAATCTGTATTTAACCACTAACCTCAAATGAATACAGCTCATTGGAAAAAAATCTATTTTCTTTGAGTGGGTTGCTTTTACTGGCTTCACTAATGTCCTTCAATACATATTCTCTGCTCAGTTTACCCACAAGTAACTTTTGGTATATTTAGTCTTTTCTGTGAATACGGAAGTGATCAGAACCCACAGCAGTAGGGTTTGTCTCACTTTGATTAGCTTCATCTAGAATGGAGCAGATCCAGTGACACACCAGCCTAAGGCACTTTCCAAGTTATGCATATTAGAAATTACACCAGAGTACTGGAATATGCATTGGATTCCCAAATCATAAGACAGGTCCTAGAATGTGTTTGTGTAGAGAGAGAGGATGAAAGAGAGGAAGGAGATGAGGTATTGTCCTACCACTGTGAGAAGCCTGCTGAGAAAATAACGTGATTTTCTGAACAAATGAACCAAAACTCTAAAGAATTACAAAAAAAAAAAAAAAAAAAGCTACATAGAGTAAGGAAAAGCGTTCATTCTGCCAGTGTACGGTCAATGCTAAAAGGTTTACAACTATGAATTCCCCTCTCCCTCCTCATTATCCCCTCTTTTTTAAAGGAGGAAGGGGTATTTTTCTTCTAGCTTGTAACTAGTGAAATAACACACGCCTGTCCACCCATGCAAAGAGCATGTGAAGAGCAAATCTTGCAGGCATATTACACAGTGCTCTGTACAGGTGGTAAATCCAGAGTGCAAAGCCCGTTGCTCCTGTTCTGAGATGATCCTCAGAGTGATCATGTGGTAGGTCCACTGCCAGACAAGTTGAGTCAGGCAGTCATGGCACAGTAAGACTGGTGCTTTGGCCCCCTGTGCATATAGATGGTGGTTAAGCTATGTATGTACCAGATGTATATTAGGTGCAATCTCATTGAGTGAACATATCTGTAAAGATGTGTCTAGTATCCTTAATCTCCTGAACTTTATATAATTAATTTCTGTTTTGGTTAAACTCCATTGTGTTTCCTCTCCATTCCCTTGCTAGGCAAATAATATTTTGCATTCTTGATTGCTTTTACAGAGTCTCTGCTATACCAGGTGATTCAACAGTACAAATACTATACAGATTATGTATGGGCAGATGAACACATTTATGCTGAATTACCCAGAGTACACAACAGAACAATTATGTTGGCTTTCTGCTTCTGTGCTGGTTTTCCAGCAGCTGCGAGTTCTGCACATGCTAACTGATCTGGCACAAAGTTAAGAGTGGGGTGAAAGACAATACCTGATCCTGCGTAAGGCCTAGCAGCACAAAAAGAACCCCAGGTTATTGTTTTTCAACAAGTTTGCATTGGAATGAGCTCAGGCTATATTAGAGTTGTGTTTTGTTTTGTTTTAATATTATTTATTTTAATTTTTATTCTGTGGCCAAGATATTTTTAGGACAAACTACTAAAATCCATAATCTGGATTTACTGTAACATCAAACAACAGCCTGAATTTAATGAAAAGATTTGTTGAGACAATGTATTTCAATGCATTTATTCAGCATTATTTAAGGCTACCCACTTTTTAAATATGCTGTTCACAAACAATGCCAAAGATGGCTTTATACCTACAGATGACTGAATCATTGTGGTTTATACGACTTCCCTTGAACTTGCCTCTGTTTTGGAGGACATTGCTTGGAAACTGACAGTGACAGTTCAAATCATCTGGCTTTATTTTTTTCCTCCCTGCATCTCACAAAGTGAGAGAGTGGCCAACTTCATCAAATTAGTTGCTGTGAATTATATTCTTAGCTCTGTCCTGATTCTCTGAAATACCAATGTTTCAAACACTAGATATCTACTAGAAGACGACAGAGTTCAAGAAAGTAAGTATTTATTTATAAGTGAGGCACTACAGCATTAACTGTTGTGTATCAAAACTTTAGAGTGAAATCCAAAAGTTTTGGGTAATTTCTTGTGCTTCCCCTACAGGCCTGGGCAAACAGACACATTACATGGAACCTCAAATCCTCCAGGCTGTGCAGAAATCTGCTCAGGGTATGTAGAGAAGTCTTAATAATACATATTAAGCCCACATATTTTGAGGTGCTCAATGCACGTCTGCTAAAACTTGCTTCTGTCTTCAAGGTCTGCCTCTTGATCCCCTTCCACCAGCAGCAGAAACTTGAAACCCTCCTCTGATGTAATGGAGCAGGGTTCATGCTTTTCTTCTGAAAGTTGTTGACTGGACGAGGACCTTTTTTTTTACACAACAGCCTGGGTATTACAGCAGTTGCAAAGGAAGCACTCAATTAATTAAGCACTCAGCCTGAAAATTCAGGTGCACATCTGCCACCTCTGAGAGAAACGTGAGCCCCCAGCCACACGTTGGTGGAGGATGAAGGCACACAAAGTGCTCACCAAGCCTCCTGTTGGAGCCAGAACATGCAATTTCACAAGTCAGTGAGCCACACAAACCTGGCTTTATAGTCCAGTAGTTAATCACTCACATGGAAAAGAGGCACCCTGGATTCTGACTCCTCTATCTTATACTAAATAACAAGACTTAGGCTGTCCATATAAGTGTGTGTCTGTGTACCCAACCCTGCCTCCCCACTTTCAGCCCCAGTGCTTATGGCTGAAATGTTCACAGGTCAGTGCCAGCACTGATACTGCAGCTTCATTTTCACTGCGGATAAGAGCTTGTTTCATGGAGTCCTGCATCCATGAGGGAGCTCTGACTCTGCAGCTAATCTTAGGCTTCCCAGGACCCTCATGCTCAAAGATACCCAGTTTCAAAACTTTTCCGTCTAGAATAACAGATCCTATTTTCCCCTGTCCTGTGATCAAGGATGCTCATCATATGAACATCTCCCTGTCAAGTGTGTAGTTTTCTTTATTTCTACAGAGGCTGCTGCTGCAGTGAATTCTGGGATATGGAGGTTTGGATTGATGTGGCCTATTCTCCACTGAAGTTTCTTTAAGAGCATAAATTGTGCATCCATATGCTTGGATCAAGTACATGGACGAACAACTTATGCTCCTAAAGGAAACCAGTTTTTAGTCTGAAACCACTCTCTGTAAAATGTAATGGTTTGTAGGAGTGTTCATGTGTGTGTCAAATATTTTGAAAGCAGATAACAGTATATATATTAAATATATTTTATTTTATTTTATTTTATTTTATTTTATTTTATTTTATTTTATTTTATTTTATTTTTTTATTTATTTTTCTCATTTACATAGTGCAAAAGATTCCTCTGACACAGTAAAAACATTTACGCTGCTCCCTGTCTGAGGAGTGATCTAAAGTGGGTAAATGTACTAGTGAGAGGAGATAGTTGCAGGCAGACATGAGAAGTGAAAAAAAAAACAAAAACACACACACAAAAAAAAAAAAAAAAAAAAAAACACAAAAAAAACTGTTTATGATGACATTGGTGTTTCAGGATTAATAAACCTTTAGTTCTTTTTAAAGCATCCTACCCAGGTTTCAACCTCTACCTCTACCTCTGTGGCCTCTACCAAACTCAGGAAATATGTTTTTTAGAAACTTTAGAAATGTGGCTTTAGCTCTTCCAGTTGTCCTGTGTCATTTTAATCTATCTAAGCATTAATTAAGCAGTTACGTCTCAGAAACATGACTGACATGTCCATTTGTAAATCCTGCCAACAACTCCTCCATTCTAATTTCTCTTTTGCCACTAATTTCTGTTGTGGGTTTGAGTTCATCATTTAAGTTTAATTGCTGATCTTACTGGTGTTGGAGCACTGCCGCTGAATTCAGTGGAAGTAATACAGGCCTTGCTTCCTTGTCACCCTGTTGCTGAGAACAGATGAGAAATCATAGAGCCTGGTGCTAAAACAGCAGTCAGGTGTTATGCAGCTGTATCCTGAAATGTGTAGGTATTTTATATTAATCTGTCACTGCCCGATGAACAAACACAGTGCTGGAAGTGGGGGCTGGGTGCATAGCCCTGCCCCTACAAGCTGAGGGCCTCAGCCTGTGGGCTGCAGCAGGGCCACTTCTGCTCTGCTCTTCTCCTAGCCCTGCCATTCCCTCCTGCCCAGCAACTTATATTCCCCAGGGGATGTTGACTTCTCAGGTTTACCCTGCCACTTGGTACTTTGCCACTAGTGTGCTGAAGATGCATGTTTGCTTCCCTGTGCCAGTTAAGACCTAAATTTCAGTTACCTCGCTTCCTGGGTGAATATTCCAGCAACTAAACAACTATGCCTAGTGCATAGCATCAGACGTGCTTAGTTGTACTCCTGGCCACAATTAACAATTCAGTCTTCTCCAGGGGCTTTTAACTGAGTTCAAGTACCCATCCAAGTAACCCATTAAATGAGAGGTGTAGGAAGGAGATAAGCACCCATCTTTCCACTTCTGAGTGTATGTGGGAGACTAAAGGCAAATATCTCAGAAGATTTCAAGCTAAGAAGGGAGTTACCTAATGAATTTATGTAGCCATACATGAGATAATCCTGGAAAGTAGGACAGACTGTATTGCTCTATGAGACTGAGGGAAAATTTGGGCACCTGTTTCCCATTTTAGACAGAATTTGCTTAAACTGAATCTAAGACAAACAATGGAAAAATTAAAAATATTCTTTTTAAATTATTTTTTTAGCTCAAGACTTACAAATTTATATTACCTATAATAAGATGGTCTTTTTAAATTTTGTTCCTTCCTGAGGTTTCTCCTATGCATTAGGTCTTCTTCATACATGTGTGAGTTTAGTCCACTGGCTGTATCACTTGCTTCCTCACCAAAGAACAGGTACTAGTGAGACAAGAACTCTCCTCAGCCTCTCAGGGTTTTTATACAATCTATAATAAATGGTAATAACATATGACAGGCAGGATGTCTCAGAAGCCTGGAAACTTCAAAAACAATTATACTGCGATGTCTTAGATGCCAGAACAGGGAATGCTTAAAAAAATGCTGTATTGTGTATTATATTCCCAGTTCACTGGAGAGATTAATGCAAATTCCCCAGACAGGTAAACAAGTCTGGGAAAGCACCACCCTCTGGGAAAGTTGCACTAGTTCGAAAAGGCATATAAACACAGAGGTTATTATATATATATATATATATATATATATATATATTTTTTTATTTTTTTTTAAAGAGACAGGCTGGAGGCAGGACCCCAGTCTAGAGTGCGACAGACAGATGAAGACATGGACTAGAACAGTTTTATGAATTTATGTTTATAGCTTCTGGCACACCTGACAGCAAACTGAAGATGTGTGCAGATTGCTGACTGTCTTATGGCTTGTTTTCTCTGTACCTGTTTGTCCTAAACCAAAAGAGACTAGCATGAAAGCTACTTGTGGTACACTGTACCATGGGAGAGAACAGGAGTAATCCTGCTGAATTTGGTCAGACCTACTAGATTATAAACACAAAGAGCTGCAGGGGTTTGGGGTAAGAACCTGATCCAAGCAGAAACAGCCATTTTAACATGCAGCAGAGGAGTGGAGATGACTGCTGACAGCCATGGTTTAACTGACTGCAGTTAGGACTGATAGAAGCGGTTGACCCATAATACTAGCCCACTCTTCCCCAGTTTGCCCTTCTGCAATTCATATGGCTTTTGGATATTCACTAGCTTATATGATGCAAAGTATTCAGAGTCTGGCATGTCTGCAAGAATAATATTTGAGAAATCCTAATCTGAATTTCCCATTACTTTTGCCAAATGAGAATTATTGTCTTAGCTGAGCATTCCTCAGTGTCTTCTAAATCACCATGCCTTTGTATAGTATGTATGACAGAGTGCTTTGTAAATAGCTTTATGTTTAATAAGATTTTACAAAGCAGGACTTCTGATGAATTAGGTGTCTTTTCAGGGGTCATAAAGTATTTCCTACCCTGTTTGGAATGCATTTTGTTCCTTATGATGTATTCAGTTAAAGTACTGGTATATCTGTGAAGAATTACAGTGAGGTTATAAGGCAGTGGCTACATTCACCATACAGTAATATTAGCAACTCCTGTACAGTTCACACGGCTTTATAATTTTGCATAGGATAATTGTTTCTCTAATGCAAAGGATCTAAGTAAAGTCTATTATATATAAAAGTGATAATCAGTACACTATACTGTTACTAAATCTTATTTATCATAAGAATATATAAGAAGTCAGGTTATATTACTCTCAGCCAGTCTTTTTTTTTTTTCTTTTCTTTTTTTATGGGATATAGATCACTTACAAGATAACAAATTCCAAAATTCTTAGAAGTTTTATATGGACTTAAAGGGGCAGCTCCTTCAACACCACCCATGAAGTCTTTATAGCAATACCTTGGTCAGCAAACACCAACTACCCTTACTGATGTCAGCTGATTCAGATGTTGCTGTGTGAAGTGGTCAGAACATGAGATTCCAGGGTTCCTAAAGAAGTGCTGTGCAGTGGTACTGGGCTCATAAAATGCTAGGAAAAGTACAGCACAAAATGGACACTCAGTCACAGGGCCTGAATACAAAACTAGGTCAACATTTTTCTCCACAGTTGTCAACATGAAAGGTATTAGTCTGCACTACAGAGTAGACAGTTGTCACTCAAATTATAGGAAAGTTTTTTTTTTTTTGTGTGTGTGTGTTGTTTTTTTTGATTGTTTGTTGGGGGGGGGGGAGGAATTTGCATGATTTTTCTTTACTGTTAAGTCTTATATTGTACTTGTAGGAAGTTAAATAGAGGTTATATAGTATAATTCATGAAGTCTGATATTTCTAAGAGAAAGCTAGTGCTGAAACTCTGTAGTCTCCTTGCATACACATATGTTGTAAGAATGAATCCACGTGGGGTGGCCGCCTTACCTATGCAGATCTGATAAGTCTGGCGGTATGACTGTAGCAATAACTCTAGGAAACAACCTGGCTTAAATGTTACTCCTTTGTTAATAAGAGCAGTGTACAGAATGTCCTCAGTGGAGTAATCAACTCAATAACCAGTGGCAAAGCTCCCAGATGAGAAAAAGAGCAATGCTAATTTTTTGTGGGAAAACATCATGCCATTTGAGACACAATGTAGTTCTGCCCACACTTAGTAATAAGAAAGCAATGTAGTAAAATGTTATGATAATGGTTGCTCAGAACTAACAGTGAAGTATAAGCACCTGCATATTCCAGTTCCCTGTCTTTAAATCAATTGTCAAAAAGCCCATCCCTTTTTAATGACTTAACAACATTTAACCACACAGAAATCAATGAGAATTTTGTGACTGACTTTTAAAAGGGCCCCAAGGAGAGCCTTCTCAAGCATGCCCAGCCTTTTAGCAGTACCATCTGTATCCTTCAATCCAAGAATTTTGATGAAAATGAAAAGATTCTCAGAAAAATGTTTTAAAGAGTCTGATACATCAGCTGTTGCATACAGTGTAAAGCTGTCCTGGATGACAATCCCCTGGAATGCCCAATTTAATTCTTGGAAACAGGTATAGTTTATCTGTTCAACAGTAAGCTGCAGTGTACATCCCTTACGAGATCTATATGCAGAGACCTCATAACAGCTAGTACTTCCTTTATCTTTGTTTGTCTCTTCTTTTTATTGTCATCGAAGCCCATCCATATTTGCCTTCGGAGGTCAGACCAAAGTATCTTGTCTCTCACTGGGGAGAGCAGTGGGTACCTCAGGAAGAGATGGACATACTTCCTCTATCTTTTCTTCTTATTATCTTTTCTTCCAGCATTCTGCAGTCTATAGGTTTCCCGAACTTCTAGTGGTATCTTTGTAGCTTAAGGCCCCAAATACATTATTTTTCTATAAATGCTTATATTGCTTTTTAACCATTTCAGATTTTGGCCTCTACACCATTCTTCATAGTGAATTCTATGATTTAATTAGATGAAATGACTGCACACCTCTCTCTTTTTGCTTTCAAACTATTGTCCAATAACTTCATTTGTTGTCCTTTAATTTTGACCACAAACACCTGAATCATCATATCCTATTCATCTTCCGCCACTTATGGTTAACACCAGTGATTTCTAGCATAATTTTTTTGAGTCTTCTCTCTTCCAAACTAAAAAAATAGAGTGTACCTATTGTTCATATAATTCTCCTGTTCATATGATGACATATTTTTTGACATGCATGTCTTCAGAATAGCAAATAATACTAAAAATATGGACCTGTCATAGCCTAATAGTGACATAATAACAGTGATTTCTCTTTTGTTCTTTACTCCTTTTCTGACACTTTCTCTCTTTACCTTTCTAACTAGCATTGAGCATTGAATAGATTTTTATGGGGACTTGTCCATACTAACTTAAAAATATTTTTCATAGAATTAATACTCGATATTATTTGAGGCTACCATTTTAGAGATCTAGTTAGGACTGGTATTGTTTATGATCCTGTATTTAGGAGCATTAGATTTCCCACACCAGTAAATAACATGAATATTCATTTTTAAAACCTTGAATTATCAGAGAATGTCGTTGCCTTACAATCTGCTTCCTTTTCTAGGTCATTTATTATTATTATATTGAACACCACAAGCCTCAGCACAGATCCCCAGTGAACTCCCTTACTTGTAAATCAGCTCATTATTTCTACCTTTTGTTTCTATAATTTGATCAGATCCGAAGTTTAGAGGGGATCTTCCGTGCTGTAATGGCAGGTTTTTTTTTTTTTTTTTTTTTTTTTTTTTTTTTTTTTTCCCCAGAAGAATGTTTATTGAAAATTGGATTGAAAATCTACCATGATTACCCATATCTGCCTACTCTTGAGCACCCTTGAAAAACTCTGGTAAATTTGCAAGGTATGACTTCCCTGTACAAATGCAGTGTCCACTCTTCCCTATTAGAAAATGTTTATCACATTTTGATTGATTCTGGGATATTTTTATTACAAGTTTCTACCAGCTTTCCTAATTTGAACAAAAGATTTCCTAGCCTGCAGTTCTTTCAGTCCCACTTGGAAGATTTTTAAAAGTCTTCATCCCTTCGATCATTTCTCATTACTGTGTTGTTGAGACCATTTCGAATGTCAGCTCCCTTTGTTTCATAAAGGGATTCCAGCATGCTTTGCAAAAACATGGATATGTCTTTAAGTGAACTGTGTAATTCAAAACAGAACGCAGTTTTCTAGATGTCCTCTTTGTAGTAAAAATGATCACAAAATTCCGCTTTGCTTAGGACACCTTGTTCTACTGAGCCACTGAACGGTTTTCTCTTCATGACAGAAACAAACAGGTATTAGTAATGCAGTTAGCCATTGCAGTCACATCCTTGCAATCTGTAGACTGAGGCAAGCTGAGAACCCATCTGAATCAATGGCTTCACTTCTGTTTACTTCAGTGGACAGGAATTAAGGACTCGCATAATTGTACTGGGAGTTGAATACCTGCATGTTTACAGACTATGTTGAGAAGGATTGAGGTTTGCCAAAATAAATTTCCAGTTTTCAGCCAGGCAAGATTTTTATTTACCATGTTTATTGCCACTGATTCCTATTTCACCTTTGAATAAGGCCTGGAGGGTTTTGGTTCACTGATTCTTATGAAAAGCAAGCTAATTTGGGGATCACAGAGTTAGGATCTAGATGTATAGGGCCAGAAATTTTGGTCATCTTGGACCAAAATTGTATATATATTTACAGCTTTTTTTTTTTTTTTAATTTTATTTTTTTCCCTGTGGCTATGTTTTTATGGTAGGGAGTTTTTTCCCCCCATTGTTTTGATTTTAGAAAGGACTAGCTGCTATCATCTTCTGCCTTATTAAAGTGTGTGTGTGCTCCCATCAGCGTCTTAGGAAAATTTAACTGCATAAACAGATACCTCTGGCCAAGACAGCTCAGAAAGGCTACAGCACAGAGTGCTGCCATCGGGAAAACAAGGTTTGGAATTGAGAATGTTTTTGCTGGGCTGATGGAAACTTGGCATGTTGCATGATAACTTAAAGTTAATGAATGCTGGTGGAAAACAGGCCCCAGACTCCTGGCAGTGGAAAGTAAGCCAGGATCAGAGGTTTAGTAAACAAGCTACTCACACACAACCCTAGCTCCAGAAGGTGGGATTAGTGCTGGTCATTGCACCTTCAAGCACTGGCGTTGGAGGGGGAGAGGACCAAGCCAGATAGGAGCAGTGCAGGAGGTCCTCCTGCCAGAGGGCAGCTGTTGTGCAACCGCCATCCTTTAAGGCAGTGAAACCATGCCGTAGGCCAGGGGAGACTTTCTGGATTTTATCCTTAATATACAAAATAGATTCAGGTATCTGAGTGCCATTCAAGTTTGCTAAGTCTAAAATACATAGCCTCAAAATGACTACTTGGCTGCCACTTAACTCTGGGGAGGCTGGTTATTATAAGTACTGAAGTTTCTATCACTAAAATTTATTCTGTGTCTAAATGTTTGCAACTGTTCATATGCTGGAGTTGCCAAAACATCATCATATGAGCATCTTTAATCTGTGTTTCAAACATATTTGGGGTATATAAATTGGACATTGTGATAGCTGGCTGGCTGGCTGGCTGGCAGGGCCTAATCCAGTCAGCAAACTCACAGGAGATCTTCATTTCTGCTCTTCATTTAAAGTGCAGCCAGACGGTGTAATGCCCCTTTTACTTTTCTAGTAATGTCGTTATAATATAGTTAGTTTCCTCCTCTGCTTGGTCAAATGGTACACTTATCTCAGGAGTATCTTCTGACGGAAAGCTGTGTCCAACAGCAGCTATGTGGAGGCACATTTTAAACACCGAAGGGGGATGATCAATAGGATAAGACGACACATGTTTCAGCTAAACAGGGAGTACTCACAAGAGAAGGCCTTGGCTCCTGATCTTTCTCATCCTATGACCTGTAGGCAAGAGTGTCACTAGGTAGTGAGAGCATACTTTATCTTATTTCAGAGTTCATTGCAGAAGGTTCCTATTGGAAGAACAAAGTATCCAGTTCTGAAATGCTCAGTAATCTGAAAACTGGACATCCAGAGCATGTGGATTCAAATTCCCTTGAGCAGGAAAAATGTTAAAACTCTCTCCAGCCTGAGGCTGTAATCCTTACAGTATAGAGCAAGAGAGAGAGAATGCTGTGTTTTGTGAGAAGGGGGTTGGGACAGAGACCTGTGATCAAGGACAGACACTTTCTCCTGGGTCCAGGAGTGCCAGCTCTGGTTCACAGTAGTTGCTCATCCCTACACTTCTGCAGGTTGTGCATTAACACATGCATGCCTTAATTTGCTTCAGGCTCAATAAAAGGAGATTAGCTCAATAGTGCAGATTGTTGGCATGAGCCTGGCTGAATCTCCTTGGGGTGAATTAGGGAGTTGCCCCACATACTGACTCAGTCACAGGTGGGCTGGGGCAGGATTCTCCAGCCAGGAAAAGAGAAAACATCTGCTCCTGCTCTAACTTTAGGAAGCAGTTCAAAGCTAAAATTACCTCAGGCAGGAGGTTCTTCCTTTTATTCCATATTTCCATGCTGAAAAGTCTATCAAAATGGATTTAAAAGGTTTGGATGTTCCTAAATCCCTCTGTGGCCTAAGCCACTACCTCATCTTGTTTTTCTACAAGTATGCCCTGTTTATTGCTGACTTGGAGTCCAGTTCTGGTTTCCTCAAAACTATTACCAAGATGTATTTAATATGGCAACAACAAGATTAAGCAATGCAGGGTAGTCTCTTCTGTCATTCTGGTTTCCACCTGCCTGGATGAAGAGGTCCCAGCTTCTTAACCCTCACCTCCTCTCTCCCCTGTCCTGGTTGCTTTTTCTTGTCACCTCCCTTTTACCAGCTCAGGTCTTTGTCTAATTCCATACTGAGCAATTTGCTGGACATTTAGGAGTTTCAGCAAGTTCTCTCATGGCCCCTGGAAAGGGGAGAATAGAGGGACAGGGATGGGTTGGTCTATATCAGGACTGCAGCAGCCAGCAGTCAGCCAGATACAGAACCCTAACCCTAGATCCTCTAGCACAACTTCTTGTGTAACTGCTCCCTAACCCAGTTGGGTCAGACAGATATCAGTTTCAACAGATTAAATACCACATGGCTCCAATTGTTTTGACCAAACTGATTAAGAAATAAATTGTTAGCACTTTATCTTGGCAGATCTGAAGGGTGCAATTAAAAGAGGAGGTGGAGCTTAGAGTAAAATGAGCTATACTTTTGACCAAGATCAACTTTGGACAGAAGAGAAAGTCAACTGGGGTTTCATGTGCCAGCATGGTCATTGCTGACAGGAAACTAAACCTTGCTAATATTAAGCTATTTCAGAAGAAGGTCTTATGCTGGAGTAAATTCTAAAGATGTATTTTTGGTTTTGTAACATCTAAGTTAAACAGTTCATCAAAATTATACATAAACATTTCTTAGCATATTTACTAGGGGGCACCTGATATATACTTATTTTGTAGAGATAAAATTGTTCTTCCAGATTGCTAAAGTCATTTCAGCTTTCATATGTTTTTTGCTTTCTGTGCTAAGAAGGAAAGAAGTTACTAATATAAATCTTATAAGAGAGGGAGAGAAAGAGAGAAAAAAAAATATTCACAAAAATTTATCTTTGATATCAACAATGAAAAAGTAGGAGTGAAGTTTTCTATGTGGTCTGATAGAGTCCCAGGCTGTGATCTTCCCAGATAGTAAAATTAGCATCTATATTGCTAGGACAAAGCTCAAGATTATCTCTGTTAAGAAAACAAAGGAGAAGGTAAATAGGGCTTTAAATATAGGTATGCTTATTTCCTTTCAGACTGGAGTCATCAAAAGACAGTTTAATTTAATTTCATTTAGGAGGTTAGACCAATTACTTTGTGGCAGAAGAGAGCTAACACATGCTTTAGACTTTGGTTTTCATTTAACTAGAAAGTGACTATGCAACCATGTGAAAAGAGCTTTAAAGCATTTAATATCTTTTGTATACTGAATGAGTGAAAGTTGGCAAAAAGACAATTTCCCTCTTCATATCAGCAGCAGAAATAAAACTGTATTTATCACATTAATGATGCTACTTTCTTTAGATTAAAAACAAACAAACAAACAAACAAAAAAACTACTGCATGTCCACCTCTAAAAACCTGGTAGCATATGGGTACCATTAACTCCTAAATTAAATAAATGATCTTACTGGTAAACCCAATAAATGTTCTTTAACCTGATATTGTTTAAATATTATTCAGATTATTTTGGCTTTAATCAGGGTTGAACAAAATACTTATGACAGACTCATAGAATGGTTTGGTTTGGAAGGGACCTTAAGACCATTTAGTTCCAACCCCTCTGCCATGGGCTGGGCTACCTTCCATAAGACCACGTTGCCCAAAGTTGCCCAGGTGGGCCATCCAAACCGGCCTTGAACACTACCAGGGATGGGGCATCCCCAGCTTTTCTGGGCAACTTGTTCCGATGCTGCACCACCCTCACAGTAAAGAATTTCTTCCATACATCAAATCTAGATCTACCCTTTTTCAGCTTAAATCCATTCCCCCTCATCCTATCACTACACTCCCAGACAAAAAGTCCCTCCCCAGCTTTTCTGTAGGACCCCTTTAGGTACTAGAAGGCTGCTATAAGGTCTCCCTGGAGCCTTCTCTTTTTCAGGCTGAACAACACCAACTCCCTCAGCCTGTCTTCAGGAGAGGTACTCCAGCCCTCTGATCATCCTTGTGGCCCTGGACTTATTCTAACAGGTCCATGTCCTTGGAGACCCCAGAGCTGAAGGTTGTACTGTAGATGGGGTCTCACAAAAGCAGAATATAGTAGGAGAATCACCTCCTTTGGCCTAGTGGCCATGTTGCTTTTGATGCAGTCCAGGATATGGTTGGGTTTCTGCACTGCTGGCTCACGTTGAGCTTCTCATCAACTGACATCTGGTGGTCTTTCTCCTCAGGGCTGTTCTCAATCCATTCTCCGCCCAGCCTGATTTTGTGCTTGGGATTTTGCCTCAACCCTGGTGCAGGTCCTTGCACTTGGCCTTGTTGAACCTCATGAGGTTTGCATGAGCCCTGATAATGCTATACATCAGATTTAATATAATTTATGCTCCTTATGAACATCACAGTGAGTTTTGTTAGATATTGCCTTGTATATGTGTAACATAAATTTTAAAATAAATTGCTTTTTAATAATAATTCTTCCCTCCTATAACTGTATTCTTAATTCTTCCAAATTGGGGTATTCTATGATTCTGTGATTCTCTGCTAAGGATTAAACAGGCTGTACATAATTTAGAGTTGCCATTTATTCTAATTATTTGCAATATTATTTTCTGTAGAAGTAAACATGTATGCCAATAATAATCATCATCGTATCATAAACCTCTGACATGTAATGATTGTTAATCTTCTGTATCCTTTAGTTTGCCACAGTTCATTGGCACCATTGTTGATATAGATAGCTTTATGTTTTCTAGACGCTAAGCAAGCAATTCATCAAGAGAACAACAAAGGCTGGAACTGAAAGATAAAACATCCAGGTCAGTAACTCATCAAGTGTCTTACACCTGAAAATGTGCTGGAACATAGAGAAGCTACAGGGTAGTTCGATGTCTAGATGTTAGCAGTGAGAGTGTCAGTGCACACAAAGGTGTGGGTGCCTCGGAGTGCCTGCTGTGAACCAACACACACAATTACATATTTCAGTAAAAAAAAATATGTTTGCTGTCAAAAGATCTGAGAAAAAAATTAAAAAAAAAGACCTGCTAATAAATTATATTAAGTAATTCCCAAATTCACTTTTCTGTAATACATTTCTAAATACATTTAGTAACTTTCCAAACAACTATGCCAAGTGTGGGTAGTATTCAGCCATCTAAAGATGCTGGCTGAGAGAGATTTGCAGAATCAAATTGGGTCTGTACATCTCCATGTATTTACCTCAGATGATGGTTCAGGCCTTTTTTAAAAATAGGAATCTAAGAAGATTGGGTGATGTGCCCGAGCTCATCATATGGCCAGTAGAGAGTGTTAGCAAAACCACTGAAATCTTCCTTTCCACTGATTATAAAATGCCCCTATATGCATTTTTAGTGTCCACATGCTGGAGCAAGCTGATGGGAAATGGGCTTCGCATTGAAAATCCCTTTATGTATGCTCACCCCACACTTTTCAATGTCTAAATATATATGTAAGTCTACCTCTAAGTAGTGCACTGGTTTTATAACTGAAAATGTTAGGACTAAAAATACTACTCTTCCATTAAGGGGGAAAAAAAAAAAAAAAAAAAAAAAAAAAGAGTTAAGGAGATTGATTCTATTTCAAAGGCTTCTATGCAGAACAAAATAACCATGCTTTACTTTAATTAATATAGCTGGCAACGATGATACAATCCCGAAATAGCAGAATAATATCTTGTTGATGTTTAAGATAAGAGGATGAATACCTGGCATGGCATTTTGATTTTGTTTATTAATAATCAATATTGTTATTACACTGTCATTTATATAGTGCTGTAGATGAACAGAACTTCACAGAAGCATGAAAATACAAAACATATGAGAAACTGCTAGTCTAATTTCCAGAGTATATTTTATGTATTTGACCTTTTATATCTTTAAACGTGTTAAAAAAATTTAGTTATCAGTTTTCCCCATTGGCAGCTAAGGTAAATGTTGAACAGCTCAAGGCAGGGAACCTAAGCCTGAGCTCGTTCTCTGTTTTTTCCAGTAGTCCAGTAGTCCTTCATAGACTTTGAGTATCTCCTATTATTGTGACATCAGTCTATTTCTTAAAAAAAAACACACTAGGTAGTACAGGAAAAGCACGCGTCTTTTATAACATATTAAGACACCAATGATGTCTTTGTCAATGTAATTGAATGTTCAGTTTACTTCATGTCCTGAAATTTTCAGTGTACTTAAATTCCTCCTCAGTCCTCTGTTCTACAGAATGTAAGTACTACTTCAGGGTTAGGCTTCATTCCTTTTTAGGTCAGGCCAGCATAGTAGCCAGGCCAGGGATCTTGAATTGTTAATGCTATCTAACCACATTTTACCAGCAGTAAGTTGTTGCCTAGGAGTTTGGTTGCTTTTATTCTCCCCAGAATTTCTCTGACTGGAAGAAAAAAAAAAAGGAAGGGGGTATATTTAGCCTTGGATGTGCAACTGTCAGAAGATACTTTTTTTTTTTGGAATTTTGCTTAATCATGTTAACAGAAGGTTTCTTAATATTTATCTTTTTTTTCTCTAGTATTATCAGACCTTTGAGTAAACAAGAAACCCCCCAGAATCCCTGAAGAACAACAAATTTTGAAAGCTTTCTACGTGACTTCGGACTCTTGAGCTTGGATTACTTGTGAAAATCTAATACTACTTGGAAGAAAAAAAAAGTGGCAGTTCCAGCTACTAAATAGATTGTTTTGGAAAAACAAAACAAAACAAAAAAAACAAAAAACCCACAAATAAACAAAAAATAAAAGTAAGAGTTAAGGAGATAAAAAGATAAAAGACAATTTACCTTTCTTACTAATTTCATTTCTGATTTCAGATAAGGACTCTATTATGTACTAAAGTAAACACAATGGTGGAACACTATTTCCATAGTGGAATGTGACATCATGTAGTCATTGGTATCATATTTATTTTTAGGTAGGAATCAGTAACTCAACTATTGGCTACTTAAATCTCTGTGTATTTTTTTTTTTCCTCCCCTCTCACTGTATGTGAGGTGCTGATTTCCATGATGTAACCTGAATTTGTCTGAATACTCATGTATCTTTCACCCCTTTTTTGACTTCTCAGTGTATTTACTGTTAGGGAATTTGAAAAGATGGTTCTTGCTTGCTTATAAAAAACATGGATTAACATCTGTTTGGGGAACTCCGGGGCCAGGGCACAAAAGAAACTACAGTGGTTATGGCAGCATCACATATAATTTTCTGTACAATTTGTGCTTTTCCTGACCCCCTCTCCTGTTTTCTTGTAGGCACTCTTTAGGTCCTAGGAGGTAGGTAGGTACAAGGTCTCCCTGGAGTTTTCTTTTCTCCAGGCTTAACCATCCCAGCTCCTTCAGCTTGCCTTCACAGGAAAGGTGCTCCAGTCCTCGTGGCCCTCCTCTGGACCTGTTCTAATACATCCATGTCCTTCTTGTGCTGAGGGCCCCAGAGCTGAATGCAGGGCTCCAGGTGGGGTCTCACGAGATCAGAGTAGATGAGGGGAGTCACCTCCCTTAACCTGCTGGCCACACTTCTTTTGATGCAGCCCAGGATACAGTTGGCTTTCTGGTATGCAAGTGCACATTTTTTACTCATGTTGAGCTTCTCATTAACCAACACCTCCAGGTCCTTCTCCTCAGGACTGCTTTCAATCTGTATTTGTGCTTGGGATTGCCCCAGCTCAGACACAGGACACTGAACACTTGGCCTTGTTGAACTTCATGAGGATTGCACAGGCCCACATCTCAAGCCTGTCCAGGTCCCTCTGGATGGCATCCTTTTTCTCCAGCATGTTGACTGGTGTCATCGGCAAACTTGCTGAGGGTGCCCTCAACCCTACTGTCCATGTTACCAACAAAGGTGTTAAACAGTGCTAGTCCCAGTACTGACTCCTGAGGAATACCACTTGTTACTGGTCTTCACCTGGACATCAAACCATGGTCTTAAATTCTTTGAGCGTGACCGCACAGCCAATTCCTTATTTGCCAAGTGATCCATCTGTCAAATCCATGTCTTTCCAATTTAGAGACAAGGATGATCCAACTTGCCCACAAGTCACCATATAACCTGCTCCAGTTAACCTAGATCTTCCTGATTGGAATGGGATAAAAATCAGGACTAGAAAAAGTACAGGGAGTTCCTGCAGTAAGGGAGAGTTATGAGCAGCTGGAAAGAGACATATGGAGGAAGAAAAAAGATAACCTGCCACCAAACTATTTTGAAGAAATTAGAGTGTCTGTGATTCCAAGGCTGACAGCTACCTCGCAGTGAAATGCTGCCATGAATGCTGTTTCCCTTTCTCTGCTGTGATCAGGATATCAAAGTGCTAGGATCTATTTCTATAGCATATCTACAAGCTATGAACTGACAGGACTTAGCTGTTTTATAGTTCTTCATAAGGCATAGTACAGTATAATGTTGACATATAAAACTACTCTGCTTTAGAGCAATGAGCAGACTGTAGCCAAGATATTCTAGAAGAGTATCTGTTTAATTGCTTTTTTATCAATGGAAGATGGTTGAAATGTGATCAGGAATGCAACTTAAACTCTGAAACATAATCTGCTGCTATTTATATATTTATAGCATGGAGAATAGGACATTTTTTGTGTTTTAGCATGGCAGCCAAGTGAACCTATCTTCTGGAATAGCAAATCATATGAAGTCATTCCATCTTTGGTCTCAAAGATCACAGAATCTGTAATGACCAGAATGTCTAAATTCAGACTGTTTTTCACACGCAGTTTATTTCTCATTTATTAGGCAGTGAAGAAAATACTCATTCTTTTCTAATTTACCCATTCTTGCAGAGAATCCACAAATGATCCATAATTTAATCATCTGTTTCAGGGTATCATGGATAACACAATAACTCATACTGTTTTTCCACCAGTACATAGAGAAGGACCCAGTTATTCTGATATATACCCTTATACAATTTGTTTTTGGAAAATAGTATGTTTCTGGTATAACAATAAAATAACAAATAAAGCATGTTGCAAATCAATAGCAAATCAATCAGCAACAAAGCAAATGATCAGCTGAGGTGTGCTAATACACCAGTGCATGTATGTGCTTATGCACAAACACCAACAATGTGGGTGTATGGCAATTTCCAAGCCTCTTCTGATGCTTTCTTCCAAGTTGGGCATGATGCCAGTTTCAAAGAGAAGACCTTTCAAGCAACTTACCTTATAGAGAAAGGCTGAAGCACAGCCAATGCTAATTCTTTCTTCAGGAAAACTCCACACCATTAAAACACTGTTTAAGATCACATATAAGCCTATCTGCAGTTTTCACTGTGGAAACTTCATGCCAAAATGTGATGATAATAATTACACATAGCTGTAAAGTTCAGGTCACTTAGGGGCAAATCAAACAAATTTTGTACAATCATTTTAGTAGTTTTGCTGAGCTGATCTTCTAGTTAAAACTGCACTGCAGTTGTGGGAACTAAAGCTATTATTACATAATTTCCAAGGAATTTAAAGTAAGTCTGAAGCTAGCAGGGACTTGTCTGAACATGAAGGAAGAAGAAATCATCCATCTCCTAACAAGAAGATTTTTTTTTTTTTTAACCTTCACAATTCTGAATTTGCATTGTTTTTATTCTTGTACCAGCTACTGAAAGAAATGTATCAGCCACATGGAGACACGCCTTTCTCTGTAAGCTTCAGTTGCTGCTAGCAGCTAACCGGGAATTCTGTCTGTAGTGATTCTTTCTGAATTCCATATTTAAAATCCAGAAAAATTACTACTATGTTCATCTATAAAATTAGGATACAAAACAGGACTGAGAGTTGCTATCAGTAGTTGTTCATTTAGTTATGTTAATATTGAAAGCACTTGTGAGTTACATAATTTCTAGTCCTTCAGATGCAGAGTAATAGGTTATTTACATTGCCAACACATACTGGGATATAATTTTCATCTGGAACAGAGTGGTAAATTTACTTGATAAGAAAGGGGAATATTTGTTTCCTTTGATTACTATGCAATTGATAAGCAGAAAAGTATGTTTGACAAATACTGCTTTTCTGCATTTGGGGAAAAAGAAAAAAAAGAAAAAGCAACAGTTGATATATTTCTTCCACATGATAATTATTAAATTCTTTTAATTTCCAGCTGTATATAAAGACATTATTAAACAAGTCCTATTATAGATTTTTAATTATCAATTAGAATGTTATAGGCAATTGGCATCTTAGATCTTTTCAAGTGATACCTATAGTCTGCTCGTTTCTTTCTAATAAGTCTGAGAAAACATGAACCTTTTCAGAAATTGCAATAAAGTTGGTTTTTCTAGCTATGTTCTCTTAATTCTTAAATAAGCAGCTAGACATCTGACAGACTAAATAAAATGCTCAATGATGAATAATGTTCATTAAACAATCAAAAAAGTATCAAGAGGATCATTTGATCTTGTCAAAACAGCACAATCCATTTGTTTTAATGAGATCATAAATTTAATCAAAATAAATGCTATGAAGTTCTGGACCTCTGTGATATATCACTCAGTATCACGTAATATCACATTTTTGTTAAGAAATTTGAATGAGAAAATATAAATATAGGGTATGTGCAATGGATTAAAACAGTAAGTACAATATAAACTTGTTTGTCTGTCTATACTGAAACAAGATCCCTCAGGAATCATAACTCAGCCTTATATGACTCACTTCTTACTAGACACTTACCTAGGCCTGTATTCACTTGTACACTGTGTGATCTCAGGCAAAATATTATAATACAATCCCATGTATGGAAGCTAAATCCAAGTAAAATCAAATTAGATTTGTAGAGACAATAGTTAAGAATGAGGACAATTAGTCATTGAAGACACTTCCCAAGGTACACAGTCAACAATTCTTCAACCAATATTTTTAAATCAATACTTGGTATTTTTCTAAAATGATCGTGGAAGTTCAAATAAAGATATCTGGTGGGAATCAGTCCAATGAACTACAAAGGAGAAAGACTGAAAAATCACAATATGTTATTAATCTTCTAGTGACAGTTTACCCAGTAGTGGCATCTATATGTTGGGTTCTGTGCTTGTGTCAATCTCACAGTTTCAAACATCTATCATTTTAGATAACACTTTCCAGGCCTTTTTTTCCCCTGAAGTATTATTTATTTTATTTATTTTTAAAGCATTCAGCTACTTCTAAGAGAAGAAATTGGAAAATTGATGTTTTCTGCAGTATAAGTATTTCTGGAATTATTGATTATTTTAGATACTGAAAAAAAAAATGATTAAAGGATGGACACCGATGACAATGTGAGTGTTATTTTTTCATTTGGCTATGTCTTTGAGTTTTAAAAATATTACTGTTTGAAGTATAGTGCTGTGAGAACAGCCTTTTTTACCCCCTGTTCACATCTGGAAGAAAATAACTTTGAGAAGCATGCTGCTGCTTTTAATTGTGGAAGTCTGCTGTTGGTAGTTTAAATATATATATACACATATATATGTATATACATATACATATATATATATGTAACATTAATGGCAAGATTTCCAAGACCAAATACAGGATTTGGTCCTTTATACACAAAATCCTGGATACAGGATTTTACGTGTTGCAAAAAATCATTCATCTTTGAGAGTAGAAAGTTATCCACTGAATTCAAGAATGAACAATATGCAAGATAAGCGTTTGTGTACTTAACATGAACTCACCTCTGCTTAGAAGTGGCAATTCTCAGGTCAGTCATTTTATTATGAAAAGTAATACTGCCTACACTTTGAAAATATAAAAGCAGCGCTGACTGGTTACACCATTGTAAAGCATGAAAAAAAAAAAAGCCAAAAGCTTTATTTTAAGCAACCAGATTTAAACCATAATAACAGAACATTAAAGTTGTACTGCTAAGTTTTCAAAAACCAAGACAAAGGTAGTCAAGTATGCATATTAAGTCTTAATTTTGCCTCTTGTGAATATGCATTATTAAACATTTTTTAATGTTCTTGCAATGTACCGTATCTTGCATGCGAATTTGCGTTTTCTGGAAGTCATTTGAAATGAGTGAAATACAGCTTTGAAAAGCTGTTTACTAAGTATGCCACATTCTAATTGTAAAATTGGGTATCTTAATTATGCCATTATGGTATATACATGTAATTAGGCAATATGGATATTTAATTTTGTGTTGATTATCATGTGCAATTATGAACTGAGTAATCTTAGGAAATTGTGGCCAAGATTGGCACATTGAGCAGTTTGAAAGTTCTCCATCCTACTTTTTGTTTTTCTGTAAACGTGCCCTAGAATATAAACTGTGTTAATATGCTAATGTCTCACTTCAGATCATGTACTGTATAAACAGTGGCATGCAATGGGCAACATGGAGTTAGGACGATGGTTCCTTCTCATGCTATACGGCAACAGTGCTGAAATTTGTGTTTCATAGGGTTTCCTCGTACATCCTGAACATGGCCTGACTGCATTGAAGCTATTTTACGCTTTTTTATATAGTAATCTTGCTATCACTCATACCCATTGACGTGATATTTGAACGTTAACCCCTCTTAAAAAAATGGCTCAAGTAGCGGCAATAGAAATATAAACATGGACATCAACAGCTGAAAAATTAGCACTCAAACTAGTCCTGAAAATATCCTAAGTGAAAATATCTTCAGACCAACATGAGGACCAATAGATTCTCTAGCGTTACCAGTTCAGATAAAATTAAAGAAGGCAGACATCTGCCTGTCGCTGGCTGAAGCACCTGGTTTAGACTACAATGACTTAGATACAACACAAAGTTTAACAGCCTATAGCTTTCATATGGATCTTTATCTGAGCCCCATGTAGATGCAGTCTAAGTTGCAGTTATTGCAATCTCCATAGAGCTCCACAAAGAACAGATGCAAGACAGTGCAGCACCTTAGAAAGAGCAGATAAAGGCTGACCTGTGGTGGTGGTACCAGGAGGCATCTGTGTATTATGACACCATTCAAAATTCCCTTCGCCTACTAACTGCAAGCCATGGTCTGCTGGGCCACAACATTCAGCCTGCTAGAGAAAGGACATATCTGAAAATTTGCTAATTAGTTTGTATTCATATGCATTCCTTACGTAATTCAACACCTGCCTGATCCCAGACTGCAGGAAATTATAATTAGAAGTTATAATTAGAAATTTAGATCATTTTAGTTAATAATAATTTTGGATAGGAGGTGTATACCTGTCCTACCCAAATAGGGTACCTCAATAGGTACATATGTCAGCTGAAATTGAGTGGCCAGGAACATGAACTGAGATACCTACAAAACAAATAATCCCAGAAAGAAAGTAGGCAAAACTGTTGCCTGTGAATATTGTGGGCTCTGGATGAACCATGTGAATACATGGGATGTCTGCATTCTTCCCCATTCTTGATAACTGTTACTATTTAGTGTGGAAGGTGGTTAATCTTATTTCCTAATGCATGCATAAGAGATGAGTCCAAACAATTCTCATCATTTTGTGTCAGTGCATCATTTAACTTGAGTGGGAGGGTTAGTGTTTTCACCTATGGTTCATTGACCATGGGTTGAGAACTAATATCTGTAACAGCTCTAATGCATATATAAATATATATTTTTTCAGTTGCAGTGAAAAAAAATTTCCTGCAAATAATTTAATACCAGATAACTGTTCCTACTCACTACTCAGTCTGTGTCTGTTTTGCTGCTAATTAGCAGATCATACTTTTTTGAAGATATATCACCTTTGGTTACAGTTATGAGCTTCACTCAGAGGGGTGCTGTCTCCTGCATCTATCTCAAACCAGGCACTGGCAGGAAAGCAAACATACGATTTGCTAGGCTCATGATCCCAGGTAAGAGCAGACAAAAAGCGAATTTTTTGTCTCACACTTGCAAGTGCCACAGCTTCTGGCTTGGGAGCTACCAGCTGAAACATCACCTTATGGTACTGATATGTCAAAAGAGAAGAATTAGTATTTGCAACAAGAGAACAGGGGTTGGCATGTGGTACTATTATAATTCAGGACTGCAGCATGGCACAAAATTCAGTCTGACATTGAATTGTTCTTTTTAAGATAGACCTCATACCACAAGCAACCTCACATTGCAAGCAACCAGACAGAATGTAGAGTGTTTTCGCACTCTCTCATGAATTTCTAGTTGATGGCTAACGATGAATTGTTAACTGTACATAAATAAGTTATATTCAACAGAGTGAGTAGTATGAGTAAACATCTAGTAATGTGTATGTATAAGTCAAATGGAGTCATAACAATTAGTGTTAGCTTATAGGATTATTTTAGGTTAAAAAAAAAATAATCTCTTTCCTAATGATAATTTTGTTTGTATTCAATTTTGAACAAATAACAAAAATTGTTCCTGTTGGAAATAAGATATCTGGGACATTTCTTGTTTACACTATGTATGACACCAAAAATACAAATTGTATTTAAAGGGAATGAATATTCTATTCACATCTGCTTTGTCTACTTTATACTACCAGACTGGTATTAAGGGGCTTTTGGGAATCCTTGAAGAAATCCTGAAAGTTACGAAAGGAAAATATATCATATTCACTTTGGCTTTCATAAGATATGAAGCCAAACCTAACAAGCGTTATCTTTAATCTTCTCTTCCCCAAGGTAACATATAGGAAGTACAACACAAACAAAATTCAAAACCAAAATGGTTCTGGACACAAAATGTTACCCAAGCACATAGTCAAGAACATCATTGTAAACTTCTGCATGAAAAGTGCATTTGCTTTTCTGCTGTAAATGGTTATCAGAGAAGAGCAAGTGACTAAATGCAGAAAGTATGTGTCGTATTGTCTGTTTTGATGCTGCAATGGTATGTTCTAATGACTACAGAGCATGTACCTGAAGGCATTTTATCTAGATATATGATTCCATTCAATTTTATAAGAAAAGTTTCTGGTGGATTAAGAAGCAAAATTAGTTATTTCAGTAAGAACTGATTGATTAGAATTAAAAAAAAAAAAAAAAAAAAAAGTTAAAACAGGTATCTTCTTTCTCCTTCAGCAAAAATGAGAATTAAATAAGTCTGCCTTTTGAAAAAAAAAAATAATCATTACTAAGTCACTCATATTTTATCTAAATGGTGAACTAAGTAAAAAATGATATCCTTTTTGGAGTTTGTAAGATTTTTTTTTTTTTTGTTAAGAAAAATTAAGATCACCTTTGGAAAGCAAACATTTTATTTCAGAATTTTCATTCCCACAAAAGATCAAATGCGTTAAAATTATGCCTCCCTTCTCCCCCAGTTAAAATGCTTCTCTCTTTTCTTCTCACAAAAAGCTGTAAACCAACAAATATCTGTAATTCAACTCAGCAATTTAGAATTAGGAAGTGCAGTACAGGAGATACCATAATTTACACTGCAGCACAAAACCAAAATCCTTTCTGCAGATGAAATTTAAAAATGCCAGCATTTTGAGATAACTGTATCAGGCAAAGTGTGTCAGATAAATTCCATCTTTGGTTATTATTCTGTGTTTAGCTAGCTGTTTAGCTAAGTTGCACAAGTGTTTTTTTTTTTTTTTTTTTTTTTTTTTTTGTTGACTATAGCATTCTCTATTTATTTCTAAATTAATATGTATTATTTTTGAATATGATTATTAGGTAATTGATCTTATGTTCACCTGAGGTGACTGATGGCATTACAGATTAATATGAAGTGCTCATTAAATAAACAGTATATTAGCTCTTTCACAGTAATTGAGGACAAAATATATACTGTGTTCTGTAAAGTTTGAGTAATAGAAAGCCTGAAAATGTGGTAGTATTTATCTTATTTAAAAGAAATGTAGAACCTACGATAGTGTAACAATTTGCATAGATTACTAGTATGTCTTTTAAGACCTACATTTAATATATATATATATTTGCATGCATAAACTACTTCCTTCTATTCCCATAACATCTCATCATTTTGTTGCCATTACTGCACAATGTTGAAGAAATCAGCCCCAAACAACATACTTCTGAATTATGGAATTTAATTTCCAACTAAAATCATGTCAAGTCATGTCAGATACTGCAGAGAAACAGCAGGAGATGCCTCTTTCTCTGTTTTGTGTTAGTCTTTCTCTCTCTTCATCTATCTAATACACAATACATATTCTAATATTTTCTTCACATAAAGGGAGATTTTACTGGACTTGTAATGATTTGATCAAGAAATATTCACCAACATAGGTAGATAACCCCATGAATGCTCATTATTAAGACAAGTTCAGTGGAATCAAAAAGAACTGAGAACAGATCCCACCAATGCTTAAAAGAATTCTAGATCAAGCCCTGTTTAAAACAAAACCAAAATCTATTTGCAGATATGATGCTCACTCAGAAATTAGTGAAAAGAGCTCCCTGAGCACAAGATTCAAATAAATGCCTCATCTTACACAACCATATATAACTAACATGACCTAACATGTTAGAAAATAATAAATGTGATTTGGTAAGTTATTTTGTAAGAGCACAGATCTGGATTTTCAGATGCTCACTTTGTGTTTTACTTGGCTCAGACCACTCTGCTTTAAAGTCTTGTGCCATGATGGAATGATAATTGGGCGTTGATGAAAAACATCAATCATCATTGTATTGTGATTCGAGTTATATTTGTTTTAAAGTTGAGCAGTAAGATGTTGTGAAATAAACCATATGGGTTTGGTGATTGCACTTTAAAAGCTCCTTCATTTCCAGTCCAAGTGTGAATCATTCCTTAAATCAATAGAGTTTATTGAAACTCTAGGATTACCTGAAAGGGTTTTGAAGAGTTTGTCAGTAAAGGAAAAATATTCTGACTCTTTTCTAGTACATATTTCTTTGTGCTCCATATCCTCCCTAATACTTCTGAACCCTTACTGTGGACATTTTCCCAACATTCCTGCTGGGACAAGCCAGACTGATTTTGAAGTTTTGTTTAGCAAAGTCATTCAGAGGAAGTGTTCTGTTATCGGTAGTTTAAATGATTCATCCAAAAAGAAATGAAAATAAAGACAAAATGCCCAAAGTTTCATTGCTCTTTTAGGCATATTAATACCAGTTACTTCAGATTACTGGGAGGAGATTAATTTTTGCCTGTGGTTGAAAACAAGTATCTAATTACATAAAAGAGATTATATAAAGCTGGTGCTGTTTTATACATGAAACTATTTCGAGTGTTACATACATGATAATCAGACATTAACATCACAAGTGATTGATTGCTGGAACAGGGCTGAGGCTTTTTAGTTGTTTAGATGACCCAGAAAGTCCAGAGTAAATGAAAGTCTTACAAATGGTGGTTACAGATGATGTAATCAATATGCAATGCAGCTTGTGTAGAAACCTATAGCTTCAATGAGGGACACAGGTGCTCTTTTCCTTCTTTAACCACAAAGAGCACAGACTTAAAATTAATTTTAAAATGTTTTCTACTGTTGCTATGTGTAGGTTTCAATGTAAAAAATTTACACTAATATGAAGTTATTTCACTTCAGTGCCTGGCAGGAGCCCATCCTCTTTTTCTGCTTCTTCATATCCAGCATGCTAAAACTTCTGAGGCTAACACCAGTAAATACCTAGTGATTTGGAGTTTCTGAGATTGGGGTGGGATTCTGTCCTAGTTTCAATTAGGACAGAGTTAATTTTCCTCCTAGTAGCTGGTAAGGTGCTATGTTTTGGCTTAGGATGAAAAGAGTGCTGATACCATGCTGATGTTTCAATTGTTGCAGAGCAGTGCTTACGCCAAGCCAAGGATGTTTCAGCTTCTCACTCTGTCCTTCCAGCAAGAGCTGGGAGGGGACAGACCCAGGACAGCTGACCCAAACTGGCCAAAGGGGTATTCCATACCATCTGACATCATGCTAAAGAATATATAGGGGTGGCTACCTGGGGAAGGGAGACAGACTTCTTGGGGTTAGGCTGGGCATCGGTCAGTGGGTGGTGAGCAATTGCACTGTGCATCACTTGTTTCCGAACACATTATTTATTTATTTATTATTATTATTATTCTGTCTTAATAAACTGTCTTTATCTGAACTCACAGGCTTCACTTTCCTGTTTCTCTCCCCCATCCCAGAGAGGGAGGGGGGAGGGTGAGCGAACAGCTGTGTGGTGTTCAGCTGCCGTCTGGGTTAAACCACAATAAATTCTTAGGTCAAGTATATCATACATATATGATGATCCTGCACAGACTTTTATGTAGGTCGAAAGACATTAGTTTCAGAGCTGATGAGCTTCACGGAGAAGTGTGAAGAGGAGGGATTATCAATTTAGGCTTTTGTTCTGTGGTATTCCTACACTATAGAAACTAAACTGATGTGTGAAAGTGAGTCAGGAGTTATGACTAGGGAGCTTGGCTGATCAGGGCCAAATGCAAAGAGAGCTCAGTAAAGCGACAAATGAACTGGAGAAGTGTGTAAATGAACAAATGCATTTGAAGAAGGTGTTGAGAGTGAAGTAAACAGTAAGAGTGATTCATGAGGAATCTTTCCTATTCTTTACTGCAAAACGTCTTCAATCTTCACTCATCTCTTTTCATCCACTTGTCATCCATCTTCCCTTGCTCTCACTAAAACACTTTTCTTTAACTTCTCCTTGATTACAGCGTCCTTGTTTTCCATTCTGAAACTACAATGAACATGCACGGGAATGTGTGGTTCAGACTATTGGCTACAGCCCCTCACTTATTTTGGCTACAAAAACTACTGTTAATTTTTACGTTCCTCTAACTGCTTTCTGATGATGAACACAAAGCACTTTCAAAAGGATGAAATTAGTTAATGATCCCTCATGAGACTTTTGCCTACTTTTGCATTAAAGTTTACACTAATTTTAGCTTGGGTCGGAAGGCTGAAGTTATCTGTAAGGGTCACATGAGTCAAAATTCTCAGCTTTTAGAATTCAAGAATCACCTGCTTTTGCAATGGGGAAAAAGACAACTTGTACAATGTTAACCATTGTGTTTTAATGGATAAGCAAATAAAAATAATGCTTAACTTCTGGTGTTCATATATTACTTCAGATTTCCCCAATTGTCTCAGAGCTTTCCTGCATGTGTGAGAAGGGGTGTGCACATGTTCTAGCTCCTTTAGAAATTCAGCAAACACCTAACGTGCAGCCAAGTTCTGAATACTGTCAATAAGTGTGTAAGATCCTCAGAATGATTAAGGCAGTTCTTAGTCACTTCAAATCAGCTTTTCAGAAGAGCTTGGCTCTTACTTAACTTTAAAAACAGTTAAGATTTTGAGTAGTGTTAAGAAGCAAGAACCTCTGACTTACCAGGCTTTCAAAAATACTTACCAAGACCTAAGCTTTTCATATGATGGCCACTTAAACTGATCCTAGCCAGAGGTTGAGCTTGTCTTGAGAATATGACAGTATCACTTCTGTTTCATAGATATGTTTACCTTCAAGACGTCTCTGACAAGAGGGGAAAATTTCTTCATTAAGAATAAGTTTTGACTTTGAATACTAGGCTTACTTCCATGCTTTCGCATGAACTGGAAATTTTAGCTTGAAAATAACTCTCTTGAGGCATAAGTGTATAGTTTCTATGCCTAGGCATGCTAAGCCTTGGCAATTCTGTTTTTATTTATCTGGACTGGATTTTATTGTGTTCATTTATGTCATATTATCCACCTTGTATATTGCATGTAGGTTTTTATTATTATTATTATTATTATTTCAAGTGGTATGTTAAACCAGGCTAGCAGAGACATGATTTCTATTACCTTCTTTATATGAAAGAGGAACATATGCAGAGTTAACCAAAATCACCAACTGTGGTTTGTTGCAGTGACATTACAAATCATGGTGATGACCTCTAACAGAGTTTGCTCTAATTTAATCAATAATCATTATACCCTCATTATGTTTACCTCTTCATGCTATAGACAGTAAGAGGATTAGTCATTCCTTAATCACTCTGAAGCATATTTTTAAAGGATTTTGGGGTAGATATTCAGTCCAGAAAACTGGTTCTAAAAATACCTTTCAGTTTTTAAGAAATTCTGTTGTTTTTACAAAGTATGAACAAATGACATCTCTGTTTTCCAAAATATAATAAACCAAACTAAAATATCCACAAACTTTCCCCATATCCTCTTAAGCAATCTTAATTTTCTTGAAACATAACCTCATAATGAAAAACTGAGTCTGAAAAGGCAAGATGGGGAAGGGAAAAAAAGACATTCAGTTTAAAAAACATTTGCTTCTGTGTATTCAGGCCTGCAGAAAGTGCTTGGCCTCTTTACCTATCTGTAAACACAGTCAAAATGCCCCGAGGTACTAAAACCCAACGTGTCAGCAAATACTAGGAGTCAGGTGTTTAGTGCTCTGGATGTGTGGATGCTTGAGATTTTGCCAGGCACCACTGAACAGCTTTCATCCATACATAGTTTATAATGTGACAAAATATGCTGAATAAGAACAATGTTGGAAGCAAGACAATAAATAGTCTCTCACTTAGCTGGGATTCAGTAATTTTTACTGCCCACAGCACAGTGGTCTCAAAATATCTTTTTTTCCAGTGTGATTGGTTCAGCCTACATAAGCTGTAAGCATTGATCTTACAGCCGGGTTTGGAGAACTTAGACTGTAGGGACCATTAGCAATTTTTGTTCTTCCATTAACGAAGTGCAAGCATCCTCATAGTTGCTAGTTTTCTCCAGCTTCTCAAATAGTCTTCACTATCCCAAACTCTTTGGAGTTTATTGCTCTTGTCCTCCATATACACTCTTGCTATTTTCAAGGATCCTGAAAACTTCTTTCTCAGCTTCCTCTCTTAATTGTAGAGACCAGATGCAGTCAAACGACCATGGCTGGGGCTACTTTGAGCATCATAGAAGGAATGAGGGGAAGTGAAATGTTTGTGAACAAGTGTCAAGAATACTTAACAGCTAATGTGTAAATGAAGTTATAGAGATGCTAAGTGAAAACCACTGTCATTCTAAAAAGAATTATACCCTCCTTGAGATAAGTATCACTGTATGTCTCCCTTTTCTTTTAGTCTTCCCTCGGTATCTTCTACTATCTGAAGCATCAGAAAAAGAAAATTAAAACTAAATCTATCTGAAAATACTATATTTTTTTTCCCAATAATCAGGGGAAGAGACCACAAAACCGAGACTGAAAATGGGTATAGCAGACAGCTAACCACAAAGTAGGATGAATCTTACGGATTCGTGGGGGAGCAACATCAATCAGGCCATTTTTGTTAGACCGCAGGAGCCCAACTGACCTTTGCTGGACACAGCATGGCAGGTCAGGTGGAGTTTGGATATGATTTAGTCTGTTGAAAGAGTTGTTTACAAAACTTGTTTTTATATCTAAGTTATGTGGTTTTGGAGAGAAACGTTTTTCATAATGGGTAGCAGCTTTTGTGCATGGACCCTCTTTTACTCATTTAAAAGCCATGCACCAGTTCAACATACACCTTTGAAGAGTAGTTGATGCAGACACATCCTCATCTGCCAATTCTGCTACAGGTGTTACTGCTGCAGGAAAAGTGGGACTGGCAACTGGCATCAATAACATCTTAAACCACTGAGAACAGAGCCACCAGCAGTGACTTGTCAAAACCCTGTGACACATGAGGAATTGCAGTGGAAGCAACTAAAACCCAACAAGTACAATGTGGACAAAACTATTCCAGTTCTGTGTGCTTTTGGGTAAAAATTTATATCAGCTTGAGGTAACTGATAGGAAGCCAATAAGAATGATTAGAGGGTTAGAAGACAACAGTTCTCCCCATGTTTCAGAGGAGAATTTGAACAAAGTAAATTTTCTAGTTTGAAAAATTAAGGAGGTATCCATGTGTATGTTTGAAAATCTTTTAACACAGCTGCAAAAGGGAAGGAGGACAACATTTCTTTGCATACCTGCATAGGTATATAGACTTTCATTTTAGCAAGAACTATTTAGAATAGAGGCAAGGGGATGCAAATGGGATATTTTTGTCTTGTGGTACAGAAGTAGATTGAAGGAACTGTGAAATGTTCATCACTGGAGATCCTTAAAGACAAACTAAGCTACCTTCTACTCAGAATTTTTTACCTACAGCTCATCCCTAAGGTTGGATCAATTCCTATGAAACCTGTATTTGATGGAATATGTAAGTCCTCTAACAGACTTGGTTACATCATGCTTAGGCTTTGCTTCAATTTTATTATTATTATTATTATTATTATTGTTATTGTCATTGTTATTGTTATTGTTATTGTTATTGTTATTATTATTGTTATTAGAAAAATGTTTTGGTAAAAACTGCCAATGATAAAACTAGCAGGGAAAATAAAGTAATAAAAAAATCCAAGGAGCGTAGCCAGTGTAGGTGTAATTTTTCCCAGTGTCTACTTTGAAGGGCTTTGCTGAGCTTCATAAAAAGATTGAAGTGAAACTGGACTGACATAGAAGACTCTTCCCACGAGGATAGTGAGCAGTTTTTAGGATACTGAGATTTGGAAATCAGAGTTAGATGTGAGTGTGATGCTTGTGCAGTATGATGTTTACATTTGTAGTCATTCAAGCAATGAGAAGAAACCATTTACAGGCATGAACTTCTTTTTCAACCTACCATTTTTGTATTTATGTTTAGTATAGTTGGTAGACTTGTACTCATACATGATTCAGACATCCTGTATTTTCAGACAAAAAAGGGCCATTTTGTCACTTTGTCTGATTTCTGTATAATGCAGGTCAAAAAAGTTTACCATACAATCAACTTCATACAGCATAAAATTTCTTATGCAATGCCTTGTAAAATTATCAAAATCAGATTTTAAGAAGTCATATGATAGAAATACCCTACTATACTTTATTAGTGATTTATCAGCCTTACTGTTAAAGAAGTACAGTACTGAATAAGCCTTTACAGCCACAAGACAAACACTTAAAGTGGTTTCATTGCTTTGCAAAGTCAATACTAATATCTTTCTCAAATGTACCTCCTAATTTCCTATGGCAATCAACAGTGTTAGAACTAAAGTAAGTCTCCCACCTGGATTTATGTTCCTTGTCATCACTGGTATATAATCCCATGTGCTGCTTGTTAATTTTTTTCCAATTTGATAGTCTTTAAGGAGAAATATGTTCACCCACTTAAATATCTTAAAAATACAAATGCAATGTCCTGCCAAAATAAACAACAGATGCTCAAGCATACCTTGGGGTGAATACTTCAGTCAGAATAATCATTATCACATAATACACAACCACATTATCTTCATCTGTTCCTGTGGTGTGTTCCCAGGAAACCTAGGCAACATATTTCATTGTACCAGGAGACAGTTGGGTTCAAGGCACACTCGTCAAATCTTCTCATTCCCTTTTTGAAGAGATGAAAGATATACATAAACATTTATAGATAAAGCAAAAACAAACAACATGTGCAGCATATGAAATAAATTCTAACATAATTTTACAATCATTTTTTCTACTACCACAAAGAGGACCTTAAAATGGCAAAGCCAGATTGGGATTTTGAAAAATAACCCATCAAAAAATATGAGGATTTCAGGGTATGTATGCTGAATATTTGAGATAACAATCATTATTGTGAAATTCTGATGCTGACATAGAACTTGGATCCTGAATAAACTTGATGTTTTTGTCTTATTTTTCCTCATTACAGTTCACTTTCTACATACGATTCTTAAGATTTAATTATTAGTTTATGTAGCTCTGTGCTGTCTAATACCAAGTCCCATAACACATGAAGACTAGGTTATACTGGAGAAAATCTGGGTTTCTGGCCAGTGAACACTACACATTTTTTTTGTGTATTGAACAGAAAATCCTTGCATTTACCTTCTGTGTGTTGATCCATTTTATGCATATTAAAACACATGATTTAATAGCTCTAAATGTTTCTTATTTCACTTATAAAGCAGATGTTTGGTAATTTTACATTACCTGTGGCACCTTCATGCCTATGTTTTAAATAACCTAACAGATTACTTTTTTTTCCTTACAGGTTTTAGCTGTAATATTTGGCTTATCTACCCACTATTTTAAAGGTGCTAAGGATTTGAGTCCGAGCACTGAGAAATTTACAGTGGGTATTGTACTAAATGCAGGTAGGTGCAAGTTAATATAGGGTAGCAAATTATAGCTATGCAGAATCTAATTATCAGGTGAAGTAAAAAAAATAAATAAAGGAAGTAAAAAAATGACTTAGATGGTAAGATGTTTATGACACTAACCTAATCCATGCCTCTGGAAGAATGGGGTATTTATAAAGTGATGCAGTTCATTCTCTTGGTTTTGAGATAGAAGTGATTTCAGGGCTAAAATATATTAAATTTACAATCTCCTTAAAATATCAAAATACAGCCCAACTAAGGTCTAGACAGAAATCTAGTCCACTTACTGCCACCACTGCTTAACCCAATTGCTACGAATTAGTGCAAATGCTACAGAGATCAACCCACTCACAGAAAGGCTAAGAAGTTCTAGGCACTGCTTAGGCAGTTTGTTTATTTTATTTTATTATTTTTTTTTTTAACCCACTGTAATTCCTAGCCATAGGGATACTTAGACTATAGCTATCTTTATCTATTCCCCTCAAGGAAATGGAGAAGGAACCTGAGTTTCACAGCTGGGGCTCAGGCTGTGATTGTCACAACTTCAGCAGCTTCTTGGTTCACTTGGAAGTAACACCGAGCCAGATCATCCCATGGCCTGATCATCTCTTTGGCATGTGTCCAAGATCCCACATATATAGTCTGAAAAAAAAACCAGTAGTCTCCTGCTCCCATGAGTGTATGCTTTGAGCACACATTATGCAGAGGCTGGATAGTGCCCCCAGTATGGTGTTTGCAGTAGATACTCAGTTTATTATGACTAGGATCCAAATAGGGTCCCTACCTACTTTTTCCTATTTCTTGCCACTGGTTTGTTTGGAAAATGTAAATGTAACACTTAACTAGACTATACTGCTATCTGGACAGGCCTGATTATGTTTGCCTGTATTTCCCTCTATGTATTTTCAGAAATATTGGTAACATACACACACACACACACTCATCCATAGCAGACTACTAGTCTTTCAGTGAGGCAGCACCTAAGTTTGTCATCTCAATTAGTTAGACTGTATTCTACCCAAAGTTTTATTGTTACAGCTAGGCCCATGTACATACTTCATGCCAGATTCTGCTCTCATACTTATCACCGAAGTCTGTGAAGTTATTCTAGATTTGTACAAATATGATTCAGAACTAGAAATTATAGATCACTCCAGGCTATTGGTGGTGATACACATTCAGACTCAGGTTGTAAATATCTAGGGTATTTTCACCCAAGGTTACCTTTGAATACAGAAGCCTTTGTAGAACTCTGACTGACACGTTGATTTTAGAATGATTTTAGACAGAATAAGGAATCAATTGGATCCAAACTTTGGTTATCACAAAAGCATTTCACTGAATGAAATCAGTAGTGGGTATTGCAGGGATCAGCTTCTGGTATAAAGGACGTGTATTATTATTATTAATTATTATTATTATTATTATTATTATTATTATTATTATTATTATTATTATTATTATTATTATTATTAAATTTTGGTTATCAAGAAGATAATCATAATTTTCATGGTAAACAGTAGGTGTGGAAGAGTTTGTAGGATGAAAAATAATGAGGAGCTAGAGCAAGTTACTGTTACAGAGAATTATGTATAATTTAAATGTTTGTGTTTCAGCCAAAAGCTTTTCTGAGTATCAAAATGCAATATTGTATTTAGTACAAAATAATAATGCAAAATAAATGATGCAAAATAAGTAATGCAAAATAGTATTTGGGAACCAAGATTGCAGATGAACATAACAGGACAGGAAACAGCCCTGGGAAGCAATGAAACACATACGAATTGAGCATTCAGAGCAATTAATGTCTCTCAGTATGAGTGAATTGTTAATGAAAAACTATGACAAAAAAGGATCCATGTGATTCTTGGTTATTTAAGAGAGAGTACCAGGTGGAAGCAGACAAGCAATATTACTTCTAGTATAGCACTGTTAGATTAGATTAGTGTATCCGTGCTATCAAAATCTACAAGAATGCAGATACATTAAAAATATCAAACACTCCTGAAGAGAAACTTGAGAATATAAAGTCTCTAATACAAGTTAAAAGGAGCACAGTTTCTGTGAACTTCTTGGTTCATAGAAGACATTCCCTGTGTTCAGGTGTTACTGAGGAGAACTTTGATACTGAAAGAGAAGAAAAATGTAACAAGGATTAGCAAAGTAAGGCTCAGTCAAACTGAACTTCAAAGGAAGGTGCCTTCCTAACAGTGGTTAAACATGGAAACAGCTTACAGCAAAAAGGCAGCAGACACTAGATTACTTGGAATCATTAGAACAAGACTGTAGCTTGTTTTTAAGAACAATAAGTTAAACTTCTTGAAGAAAATCTATGTCAGAAAAAGTCAGAGGGTTTAGGGGAGTGAAGTGGTCACAATGGTTCTTTTAGCCTTGACATCTCATTTTGCACTTCAGGGAACTTCCTTCTTTCCATTCTTCTAGCAGTCAAAAGAGAACATACAGTTGGCATTGTCCTCAGAAAACACATGACAATAATTATGATCAAGTATAGCATGCTTCAGCATTTCAGGCAGTAATATGCAAGAGGAAATTCATCATTTTTATCTCACTTTACTTGTATTTTTGAGTTGCTTTGTCAGGCCACGTTTTAGTTTGAATCTGCAAGATAGGTCAGATTAAAATTCGGAGAGTGTATAAGGAACTTTCCTAGTTTGCTCTGCAATGCTGGTGTCAGAGCTCAAACTGATTGTCCTGTCTTGAACCAGTACTACATTCTGGTTTTACAGACTAGATTGGCCTATTGGTTTTCCTTATTGCTGTTTCACTGTTTTTTGTTTGTTATTGAGGAGGAGAGGTTGTTTATTTACTTGTGATTTTCTTTCCTTTGTGGCATGGGATATGAATCGTCCCAATCAGATCATCTGAACATCCCTTACTTAATGAGCTCCTTGCTGCTCAGAAGCCTCAGGCCCTGGTGGAACCTGCATCTTTCTTTTTCACCACTGGGAGAGCACACTTGTTTCAGCTCTCGAAAGTAAAAATGTTTTTGTTTAACTCCATTTGTTGGCCTTAGCATAAATTATCTGGGTAAAACTTAATGGGTTGCAAATTCAGGAAGCTGGAATACATAATCTAAAGGCCTCAACTGGTCACAAAACTTGCATACTGTCTTGCAGTTATATGCCTAGTCTCTCTTAGAAATGTGTTTCTCTTGTGTGATAAGATGATGTGATACCTCAATTATTTCAGTAAAAGGAAGAAGAAATTGTAATACACTGCATGTGAAAGCTGTGAAAATATTGGTAATATTAAGATTTTCAAAGACTTTTTTTATTCATTCCTTAGGACACAGACTAAATCTGTCAGCAGCTTAATAGGCATCCTGTTTTCACATTATGTCATCCCATACAGCACATGCATTATATAATATTTGCATTATGCAACTCTAACATATAATATTTATACAGTCTGTTTCCCCCATTGGTTACTTAGTTTTATAGTCCCCTATTTAAATTAAATTTAGCTGTTAAATACATGTTACTACATTTCTAATTATTTCTTCACCTGTGGCATGGAAAACCAATAATGGATATATTTTTTTAAAAAAACAACAATTATATACAAAAAAAAAAAAAAAAAGAAAAACTTTAACAGGAAGCTCACTGTTTAGGAATCTAAAACACTCCCTGCTCCAAAGCCAAAATATCAATATTCATAGCCCTTACAGGTAAGATTTTTGTCTGTAGGCTATGTTTGCCCACATTGATTAAGCCCCTTCCTCAATACCATACATTTTGAATTTGCTCATACTTATTAAAGTCTTTCCCCAATATCATACATGTTGAGTTTATCCATATTTATTAAACACTTTCCACAATACCATATATTTTGAGTAAAAAAGATTTAAAAGTGACTTTTAAATAGAAAATGAATGCATGGATTAAAATGTATGCAGTATTTATTGTCTTTTAAGGCCTATACAGAAAGTTCTATACATTCCCAATTTAGATGGAACACATAACACTGATTAAGAATGTATCACATGCATGTGTCTCTCTAAGCAAAATATGAAATTGCGTGCTCAGTAAATACAGAAATAAAATTAATTTTATTTCATTTCATTTTATTGCTGCAAAAGGTGTCAGTAAATGGTGTATCCATATACAATACACATCCATCTATACCTATTCAAACACATGCTTATATACGACTCATGGTAATAACATATTTTCCCATTGGGTTTGTAATTTCTTTCATTGCTCTAGGCATCTTTGTAAAAAAAGAGAGCATGCTGCAGCTGCACACAGCCATAAAGAATCTTAGTCAAATGTGTTTCCTTGGGTGGCTATTTTATTTTAAACAATGTTGGTAACCAAACTTCTCAAAAGTAAACAAAAAACAAATCCATCTTTTTCTTTCATATCATTTTGTAGCTACATGGTAGAAATGCAGAATGCAAAAACTTTTTTCAAATTGAAAAAGTTATATAATTACAGGAAAGAAAATCTTTGGATTTTACTTTGCTTTTTTAGTCTTGATGTTTTCTGAAATGGCCAAGTCATTAAAACCCTTCAAGTGAGAGATTGCAGAGGATGTAGCAGCCTTGATGAGACTTAGTACTATTCTACAACACACAGGTATATTATTTTGAACACACTTCTTTATTTTCAATTCTCTCCACAGCAGCAAGAAATAGAAAATATCAGCATGGGAGACTTTGTGTAGCATGAAATTCTGGCAATATATTGATGAGTCAGAAGATTCAATTTGCTGTAGCCAAGGTGAATATAATTTGTGGGACTATTTTCAATTTATGCTTCATTGCATTATTCCTTCCCTGATAGATAATAAAGCTGGTTTTATTTATTTTTTAAGAAATATTAGAGATCTGTAAAAACATAACACTCTCTTCTGTTCTTTATCTGCACTGAGATCCCTTTACACTTCCTTGGCTATAAATGTCATTTACAGCCCACACTGCCAAAGTGTTTTAATGGATTTTGGAGGTAAGTGAGGATAAGGCTCATCCTGCTAAACATAGATAGAGTGTAAAACGTTGAACTATGAGACCACCCACCTCCACTTACTGACAGGCATAGACTAAATGAGCCTATAGAGAATCAAAACTATTGGAATTTACAAGCTGGGAAAAAAAGGAAGAATGTGTAAGAAGGTGGAAATTAAAGCCAATTTACACTTGCCCTACTCCTCATGCTAGTTATTTTTCCTGTTACTTCCTTGTCTTTCAAACCCTTGACATGCAGGCTACATCATTGTATACTGAGATTCACACTTTTTTTTTCTGATACATTTTCTCCCTCATGTACATTTATCTTTCATTTGGGACCAAATTTTTAAGATTCTGTCCTTCCACTGCTTTCAAATGACACTGACAACAGTGGAATCAAAGGACATGTCTTCGCTCAGAACGCTACACCAATGCCATTATAGGTTTATTTAATCTGGTAGTAGAGTTGAGACCATATGAGGCTCTTACTCTATTCAGGAAAAGTTAACGGTTCCCTGCAGGACTATATAACTCTTCTTTACTTACATTAGGAATAGTTTGATTATAGTAATACCCTGGCACTGCAGCTCTGGAAAAGACATTCATCATGTCTTTCTTCTTCTTGTTCACTGGAATTATGCAAAAATGGTGTGTGAGAAGAAATTTGAAATGCACTTTTAAAATTATATGTTACAGAAATTCTGAGAAGTCACAGAGGATTCTTCTGAATTAGCTTTCTTATTGAAATATGCAGTTTATTACAGTGAGAAGGGGCTCTAAAGAGCAAATAAAAAAAGTCTGGGTGTAGTGACTTAGTGTTTACAGAATATAACTTACAAGACTGATTGCATGATATATTACTTCTTTCATTGTGAGCCACAAAACAGGTAGAGGCATGGTAGACTAATTTGGTTTATATATTCAGCTGTAGGGCTAGACACTGCATCATTCTTTTCATAAAGCAGGGGCTGGAGGCATGTGGAGCCTGTAGCCATGACAACAATAAACCAGCTGAGAGCCTGAGCTGCAAGTAAGAAACTCAGCCTTGTCTCCATCCCTTCCTGCTCATGACCCGACTCTCCTTGCTCTCTGGATGGGGGGCTGGGTTCTCATGAATGATCTATTGAACAGAGGTACGGTACGGAGCAGTGTGTCCACAACGAGGCCTTTAGCAGAATTTCTCACCGTTACACTAACACTAGCACAGCTCCGCTCTTGCTGGTGGTGACTTCAGCTAAAGTATACAAAACCTCTTGGCAGCCACTCTACTTCGCTGTATATATTTAATGCTGTATAGTAAACATTGGTGATAAAAAGACAAACAGCTTGTCTGCATTGGGACTCCCATTGTTACCAGTATTGATGGAGATGCTGGGGGTGGGAAATGGTGAATACTTACAACTCCTGCTAGAATACAGATTGCACATACTCAAAAGTCACTCGGAGGGTGGTTTTCTTCACTCAGAGGGTGGTGAGGCACTGGAACAAGTTGCGCAGAGAAGCTATTGATGCCCCATCCCTGGAGGTGTTCAAGGCCAGGTTAGATGAGGCCCTGAGCAACCTGATCTAGTGGGTGTCATCCCTGCCTGTGGCAGGGGGGTTGGAACTGGGTGGTCTTTAAGGTCCCTTCCAATCCGAGCTATTCTATGATTCTATGAAAAGTCCTTAAAGATTGGACCCAGCTGCCTAAGCTGACATTTTATTGGCATGAACAGGCAATATGAACACCATATAGAAACTTCTAATGTGCTAAATGATAAAAATGGAGTATCTGTACACCTCACATGAAATGAGCACTAGTGATAAAAGAAGATATCCATTTCAGACAGCAGATCTCTTTTCACACTGTAGTTCTTTGTTGCTGATGGTTTGTAGTGCATTTTGTCATGGTCCATAAAGACATAGATAATCACATGGTGATAACTTGTTCCCTTTTCTTATGCTCATTAGTATTAAAAGTCAGCTCTTCACATGAGGAATGACAAGAGATTTGTAGTTGGCAAGGAAATAGGGAGAAACTCAGGGGAAATAATTCAGCAATTTATCCCATCATATTTTGTTCCAAATGAGATTTTCAACAAATCTTATGTGGAATCATTGCAGTGCTTTCTGCATTCCTTACTCCATGAAGATGAAAACCTTGGTATTTTATACATCTGTTTTCTGCTTTTTTCTTTCTTTTTTTTTTTTTTTTTTTTTCTGTCACAAAGGATGTTGAAGTTCACATCCTTACATTTCCATTCTTCAAACCATGTATGACTATACCAGGACCTCTTTTCAATAGGATCTCAAAGCTATAAAAAGCAAATGAGCAGGGACTCTGGAATATTATCTTGAGGAAAAGTGAAGATTCATTTAGCAATGCAGTTAATGAGATCTGTGATCATCTTTATCTAGATTCCATAATGACCGGGAACAGTACTGAGAAGGAAGAACTGTGATGATGCAGTCATTTTGGAGTGGTTTAACTCTGAGTCTGTTAATTAGTTTCATTTTCATCTGTTTTGCAGCAATGATAGTTTCTGGTTTTAGATACAAAAATGCACAGTCTACATTTTGCTAGTGTACATTTACAATTTTGCTAGTGCTGGAGTCATCACTTGATTCACCGAGAAACTTTTTTGACTAGCTACAGTTGTCAGTGGTTCATCCATTATGTTTGCCTTACTAGATGACAGTGTCTCAGTGGATCTTAAAATCTGGCTTCATATTTTACTATGAATTCACAGAAACACAAAAAAACAAGCTGGTTGGTCTGGAGGTCATCTGGTCCAAACCCCTGCTCAAGCAATGACACCCAGAGTGGGTTGTCCATGACCACATCAGGCTGCATCTGAAGACCTCTGGAGAAGGAGACTCCACAGCCTCTCTGAACAGCCTCTGCCAGTGCTCAGTTACCCACACAAAAAAGAAGTGTTTCCTGATGCTCAGAGGGAACCTCCTGTGTTTCAGTTTGTGCCCATTGCCTCTTGTCCAGGCACAGGACACCACTGAAAAGAGCCTGGTTCCGTCTTTGCATCCTCCCTACAGGTATTTGTGGACATTGATAAGATCTGAGCCTCCTCTTCACCAGGCTGAACAGACCCAGCTCTCTCAGCCTTTCCTCACATGAGAGGTGCTCCAATCCCTTCATCATCTTCATGGCCCCATGCTGGGCTATGTCCATATCTCTCAAACTGAGGGTCTCCAAACTCCACATGTAGCCTCACCAACTGTGAATACAGTGTAATTCTTGTGCTCACATGAACATAAGAAGTCCCAAACATCCACTGATGTGATATACCTAGTCACATACCATTGTTATGCCAAAGAACTTCTATAATCAACGCCCAGAAAGTTAGTTGTTACAAGTTTGTTAACTGCTGTTGACAAAATTTGCTGTAAGACACAATTTGTGCCACACTCACTGGCAGCAGATTAGGCCATAAGACTTTAGTGGTACTTTTCTATACATTTTTCTTCTACTTAACTTGCATCTGTATCTTTTTCATTCACATTCACTCAGACTGTTCAGAAAAATGCTATGAACTTAAAAATGCTTCCTACTGCTAAGTATGTCAGGGAACTAAAGTAAATTAAATGGCTTTCATTGTATTAACTCAATGATTTTCATTATTCATCTAGGCAATGCATAGTAGAATTTTAGAAAGAGAGGCTGTGAATTTCTGTGTACAAACAAATATAAGCAAAAGTTGGAAAAATAAAACAATATATAACATGCCTTGGAACAGCACACCAAAGATGAAAACCAAATATGCCATCCCTACAATCATTTTGCTGTTGTTACTCAGCTATACAATTTTGATTAGGTAGCAAATTCTATCTGGTGTTTAATGGACCTTTTACCTGGTAAGAAATAAATGTATTGTTTTTATAATTGAAACAAAGAAAAAATACATTTGACTTTTGTATTACTAGTTATTTTGGAAATATTGCAATCTTTCAACTGTAAACATAAACATAAAAAGTACCAGCATTTTACTTACTTGACAAAAAAAAAAAAAAAAAGTTTTATTTTAATAAACAAACAAACTACCTATGTAAGTTGGTGTCAGCAATTTCAATCACAAAGGCTTAATCCTTCACAAAAATAAGCAAAAAATAAACACTGCATAAGACAATGAATGATTTCTGGAGGGCAATTTTTCTTTAGGACAGAAAAAGATTAAATGTACTGGATATGTTCAGTTTCAAGTATTATAACCGAGCCTCCTTTATAGCTTGTCTTTATAGTCTTGAAAAGATACAATTTGGAGAAGTCTAAGATTTTTACTCCAGCACCAAGCTAACATAGAATCATAGAATGGTTTGGGTTGGAAGGGACCTTAAAGACCGTTTAGTTCCACCCCCTCTACCATGGGCAGGGACACCACCCCACCTCCCACCAGACCAGGTTGCCCAAAGCCCCATCCAGCCTGGTCTTGAACACATCCAGGGATGGGACATCCACAGCTTCTCTGGGCAGTCTGTGCCAGGGCCTTACTACTCTCACAGTAAAGAAATCTTCCTTATATTTAATTTAAATCTACCCTTTTTTAGCTTAAAACCTTACTCCTTGTCCTAGCGCTATACTCCCTGACAAAGAATTCCCTCCCCCCCCCCCCCCCAGCTTTCCTGTAGACCCCCTTTAGGTACTGGAAGGCTGCTATAAGGTCTCCCTGGAGCCTTTTCTTATTCAAGCTTAACATCCCCAGCTCTCTCAGCCTTTCTTTATAGGAGAGGTGCTCCAGTCTTCTGACCATGAATTAAAGAAATTTGCTAAATCTGATCATCAGTTAAATAAATGTTCATTCAAAAATGTCATCCAGGTATCTTACAGTACCTTAGAAGGAATTCTTGACAGTAACATTGAATAGTTTTTCCAAGTTTTGTATGCCTCTATGTGCATGTCCCCAGGTTCACACAGAGTATCTGAAATGTGATACAGGACACCTTCTCTTTCCCTTCTATTCTATTCTATTCTATTCTATTCTATTCTATTCTATTCTATTCTATTCTATTCTATTCTATTCTATTCTGTTCTGTTCTGTTCTGTTCTGTTCTAGCAATGCTTCCAAAAATCCATTTATTTATTTATTTATTTATTTATTTATTTATTTATTTATTTATTTATTTATGGTACAGTTGGGCAAACAGTGATGTTAGAAGTTCATCTGTAACCTGCAAGGACAGAAAGTAAGAATGCTGGTTGTGTGACATCTGGCACATATACACTGCTATATGACTGGAAATCCTCCTTGGTCTTCCTATTTCATCTGTGCATCTTCCAAAGACACTTTTCAGGTTCTGAAGTCAGCCAGAGGTTCCAGGAAGGAAACCCTTCACCTTAGGCTGAAGTCATTTCCTATGGTGGGCACTGTGCACCTGAGGAGAGCCCTGTGATATCCTGTGTTTCCCTGCACACTCCTTGTGATGTGGGCACAGGACAAAACTACAGGCAGAGAGATGTTCTAGGCCTATGTGTACTCCTCCTGTTCTGAGGCTCCTGATGCCCAGAATATGTCAATGGAAAGCTGGGCTGGGAATATCTAATTTATCCTTTCTGTGACAGGGAGGGTCAGATGCAAGCCTGAAAAACAGAAATTTCACTTTTATGCATGGTTCTCTACATGAGCATCTGAATTAAGGCAGAGGAATAAGAAGGGGAAAAAAATACACTAATAGTTATAAGAACAGGAGTATTAAAGAAATGAGCTGTGTCTAAGACAGAGTTGGGGATAAAAACCATGTTAAAATTGGTTGTCTTTAGAGTCAAAGATAAAACAAAATTGTTTGGTTTGCCAGAGGAATACAATTATTAAATAAATAACACTCTATTGTTAGTCTTTTGATGAAGTGTATACTAAAATGAAAAGTAGTAAAAAAGCACCAACAAACCAATATGTTGTCTCTGCTCATGCAGTGGTACTATCTGTTAATTAAAGTTAGCATGCTAGCAAAGGCAGAAAAAAAATATTCAGGAATTTAACTGATTCTGCAAAACAGAGTATAATTTTAAATACGCATTGATACACATTTTGTAGATTGTTATACAGTTTTACAAGAAGAAATTACTTCCTATTAAGTCAAAATTTTTTGATATTTGTATTATGTAGTCTATTAATTTTCTTTTTAAATGAACACAAGGGAAACTATGCATGTCTGTGTATGTATTTGTGTATACGCTGAGAATGTACAGCCTATAAAAATATTTTTGCATTTTGTTGTTCACAGACTTTTAAATGTAACACAAGCAAGGAAAATTAATATAATAAACCTAGTCCTCAATTTGGAAATGACCAGTTATTTTAATCAGAGTTGTATATCACGAATGTGTTATAGTTTATGTACTTTACCAAAAAGACTGAATTTCAAGGTTATCCTTTTTCAGAGAAGAAAATACTACAACATTTTTCTACAGTGTCATCCTACAGGGACCTCTTAGTGCTTTGTAACTATTAATTGAGCTTCACTACACTTCTCTGAGGTAGATATTTGTGGATAAAATGAGGATCAGAGTGACTAAGTGATCTGTCAAAGTCAAAAGAAGCTTTAACTTTCAGTGGTTTTGCTGACAAAAAGGAATGTTTTTTTTTACTACAGAGTAAATAAAGGCAGCAGAAGTGCAGCAAATACCTGTAAGCTTCAAGAGCAAGATTGGCCCACAGGCAAGGCAGATTGTGCTGGAACTTTCTTAGTTTAGATACCTGTTGCTACACCATACAACTGAATTATTTATGCTAAGACTTTTAAAAACAAGTGATCACTTTTTTTTTTTTTTTTTTTTTTTTTGAATAGTCTATCTTTCTTCTAATTTAACATGAACTTGAGGGCCTTTAAGATAATCCAGGCAGAAGGAGAAGATTTAGTAGTCTCCATTGAATGCCATGTTCTGAGCCTTGGACAAACAATCTGTTTTCATATATCACTGCAAAAATTAACGATCTTATGTACAAGTACAGGTCTTTTTATTGGTTCATGACTATCCAGAACTGTATGGAAAAATAATCAATTATGCACTGGCCTTTTTGGAATGCGCCAGCTTGAATTATTATGTGGTTATTGTGCATTTAACAATGGAGCTCCCTGGTGCTGTTGCTTAGAATGATTGCTTTGTCTCTACCAGGTACAGATAGCTTTTATGAAACCTCGGTTTCAAAGAACAAATAATAATGAAGTACAGGATTTTGTAATTCGTGGACACATGCTTCACAGATCTGTACACAAGTAGTATTTTCTTGTGAATACTTATTCACAGGTACTTTCAAAAGGCTCTGCAGTTTATTAATTGCTTTCCTTTATGTACCCTTAAAGATTTTATGTAACTTGCCTTCCCTCTAGTTCCCTTTCATTATTCTGTTGTGTTCCTATTATTATAGCTGTTGTAGAGTACTGAAGCTTTCCGCATTGACTTTATCTTTATTCACATTCTTATTTAGTCTTGATCTGGTAGCTGAGGGATAGATGCAAGAGTGATGAGAGTTTGGTTTATCCTTAGCCTTTATTATCGGGTACCCACAAGGAAATAAAGCTTTGATCTACTTCCTTAGAAAGCTAATCCTGGTGATTATGTGGAGATATGTGCAGTGGTAGCTACAGGGATATACATCTTTAATCTCTTGGTGTTGAATACTTAATCCAGTAAAGATTCTTGGCAAGAAGATTTAAGAAAGAACAAAATAATTAAACTGTTCACAGGCATTGTTTTCAGGAATGCAGATTTGGTAGCTTACTACTGCAGGATCTCATGCTTATGCTTTTATTTTTATTATTTATTTATTTATTTATTATTTTGTAAAGAGACAAACTTGTATCATTCTAGAGGAGTGTATTGTAAAACATAATAGTTTCATCATTGCAAATTGCTAAACCCTTAAAAGTCCAGCTTCCACATTGTGGAAAACAGAAATTGGTGTGTGCAGATATGACTAGACCAACAGAAATTTTATTTCACTTTATTCAACCATAGCCTCAGGTTTTTTTGTTGTTGTTGTTGCAAAATGAATATGATGAGCTATAAAAACAACATATAATTACTTGTCCAGCTAATTAAAACTGAAGCCTTTATCCCAGATCTAAATGTTGGGCACTGACAACATATCTGCATACTTGCATATACACCTCTTCAGTTAGTATCTGGGGGAAACAGAATTATACTATACATATTTGAAAGAAAGGATGTAATCCTGATTACCTGTATTTTCTCTCTTCCTTTTTTCCTTTCCTTCCTTCCTTCCTTCCTTCCTTCCTTCCTTCCTTCCTTCCTTCCTTCCTTCCTTCCTTCCTTCCTTCCTTCCTTCCTTCCTTCCTTCCTTTTTTTTTTTTTTTTTTTTTCAGACTGATTTTCTTTTTACACCAGCTATAACCAATTTGACTACTTAATTTTTTTCTGGGATTAAAAATCTCTGTGTATGTGTGTGTGCATGTGTGTGTTTGTTTTCAAGTTCCTGGGGTGCACAGGAGGACTTCTTTTGTTCCTTAAAATGCTGAATACCATATTTGAGAAAAGTGTCTCTTTTCCTCTGCTGTTTTTTTTTTTTGTTTGTTTGTTTGTTTGTTATTATTTTTTTAAATGCTAACATCAAATTCTCTCTGGTATAAGGCAGACTTTTAAATACCTATTACCCATGTGGCTTTTCTTCATAGCAACATTTGTAATTAAGAAGAAATGGAATGATTGATTTTTTTTTTTTAATATTACAAATCTTCCTTTATTACAAGATGTTTGTACTTAGTTTGAACAAAAAGAACATATGAAAAAAGGCTTGCTGCTTCTCAGTAACATTTTAATAGTTAGTATTTTACTAAAAGTGCAGCAATTTCAAAAGGGCATTTTCTTACAAGTTGAATGGTTTGAAATTATTCAGTTTAATTACAAGTGGCAACAATTCTGAATATATACGCTTTAACAACAGGGGAGAATGAAGAATGTATCTGTTAATGTGACAGTAATGGAATTCCTTCATTTCTCAAAACCAAGATTGCTTTTTACACAAAATTAGTTTCATGCTTTACAGTGATGACACAGTGATTTAATGTATACTATGCTGTATAACTTAAAATGACAAACACATTAGATGAAGTTCCTGTGCACACACACGACTTGCTAAAGTGAACAAACTTATGTAGACCATAAGTAAGGATCAGGTTTGCAGAAATATACTTATGTTCTATTAGGAAGAAAGTACATGAAGACTGTATAATTTATGGCCAACCAATTATCTTCCAATATATATTTCACAAATTTGACCAAGCATTTTGATTTTTTAATCATCTAAAGTTAGCATTTTTCCCCCTAAGTCTTATGGTTGAAGAGGAGTTATACAGCATCATGTGACATTTAAGCTTGATTACAAGGAATTGTAATAATAATAAAAGAGATAATATATTATTAAATAATATTCCCCAAAAGCTAGAAATAAACTAGAAAATATATTAATATAAGCTAGAATATAAGCTAGAAATATATTGTAATGAATGCCCATCCATCTAAGGATTTCCCAGTTGTCACTACTGTGTGCATCACACTCACTCAAATTTGTATCAGCAACAACAAAATTCACAGGTTTTGTTGTTGTTTCCTTGTTTGTTTTCTGTTCTAACAACTCTGCTCTGCTACTACAATTAAAGGAGAACTTCTCTCATGCATAATGTCTATGGGTTCTGATTCACCTGAACTGAAGCAAACAGCATGATGTTTGAAAACATTACCATTACATAGCTGTTCACCGGGGTCTGGGACAGAGACCTTAATTCAGATAGATTACATTTACAGACCATGGAATTCCTCATAATATCTATAAACTGAAAAAATGTAAACAAGTTATATTCCTGTTTAAGTATAAATCTAAGAACAGCTTAGGTAGATATGAAAGAAAACCTTTGTTTTAATTTCATTCCTTGTTGCAATCGGGTATTGGTTTTAAAGAAAATGAAAAGAAGTTCTTTTTTTGCACAAGGTATAATTTTGTGTAACTCATTGTCACAGGTTATCATTTATGATAAATATATGAACATGAGTTCCAAAAAGACTTCGAGAAACTTTCAGGATACAGTTTACTGAGAAGGATGATCCAGACATTGCCTGTGGCTCAGGCAGTTGCAAAACTACTGGCTGCCAGATGTTGACAATATCCAAAAAGGGATCATACTATAGAAAAGGGAGAATGAATCACTCTCTTTGTGTATTGATTCCTATGCTTGTTTGTTAACTATCAGCTACTGGAGACAAGATCTGCACCTAGGGTGATGTTACATGTTCAGTTCAAACTATCCACCTAAACTTTTCCTTAGCAGGAAGAAACTCAAGAGAGAGAAAGAGAAGAGCTTCCTGAAGCTATTTTACTACTTTCATTTTAACATGTACATGTATCAAATGAAATGCCTCCTGGATGTGTCCATTCCTTTACCAACTGTTAAAGAAGACAGAATAACTTATACTAAGGCCTTAAGTTTTAGAAAAACTACAACAACAGAAACAAACTAGGCTGGATAAGCCCCGATCTAAATGATTTACTATTGTTTGTCTATGGAACTTGAAACAAATTCCACGGGGGGAAAAAAAAAAAAAGAGAGAGAGAGAGAGAGAGAGAAAAAGACATAACAAATCTCTCAAGGCAGGTAGATGTTTATGCAACAAAATAATAATAACAAAAAATCTTAGAGAAAGTCTCTAATGATCACAGTTAAAGTGCAAGACAGCCTCTCATAAAAGGGAGAAAAGTGCAGAGAAACTCCTTGTGAATAAATTATCCAGTAGGTCCTATTACAGATTTTCTTGTTTCAGTGAAACACTTGGTACTTCTGGTTATCACATTCCTGTCTGGAACCTGCTGGGTCCACACTGTGCTTGAGCCTGTTATCTGACACTTATGTGGAATGGAGGTCTATTGGGAGACCGTAGTTTCTTCTACCCGCTTCTTCCTTCATCAAGAGAATCATTGGCAGAAGTTGTGCAGAGAGGAGAATTCTTTAGTGGAAAGAATGAAACAAGAAATTGAGAAGTTAGAAGAGTACGATGTTTGGGATCAACCTGAAATTATTATTATTTTTTGTCACTCAAGTCCAAGCAATACACTTTTTCATTTGTTTTGGGTTGTTTACCTCTCAAAAATTCAATTCAATCCCATAAGCTCATATGGAAATTAAAGTTCTAAATACAATTACTTTCCTCATCAAACTACAAGTTGCTGTGGCTTATATATTGCACATCAAATTCATACCTTGACTCCATGGTCTTGTATCAATACTTTCAAAAGCTCCTTTATAACAACTCAGACTTTATTTTCTTCCCTGTGGCTAAAATTCCCCACATGAAGTTTGTGTGTTACTTAAGAGCCAATCTTTTGACTGTGAGATGATGGGGTGACATCTAGTACTATACTTTTGTTTTCATTTTCCTTGGTACAGTACTCATATACATTCACTTGTGCAGCTTCATCCATTCTTGATCACATATCTCCCGGATTGAAAAGATTATAAATCTTCTCCAGGCTAGAAAGAAACATAAGTGAGAGACTGTGAATGTTACATGAGTTCAAATGCTGGGAGATGCTCAAATAGATATGATATATTTAAGTCACAGGAATACATAAAGAGCACTCTAGTACCATAATAAAGAAGGGGACTTTTCTAATTTCTGTCCTTTAATGTTATCTTGTTAAAAAACATTCAGGTGTAAATCTTATGGTAATTTAGGACCCAACATTATTAAATTATTAAATAACCTTAATATTTTCTTGCTGATTTTCCTTCATTGAAATGTCTGGTTTTCTTTATCAGGTTTATGAAATATCAGTGAAATAAAATTAAGAAATTGAGAGTGTTTCCAAAGTACTTTATTATAACAGTCAGTTTTACATAAGTGATGCACATTTTAGCCTGCCCTGCTAACAGGATTCAAGCTAATTTCCTTCACAGGCCTGCACTGGTTCTATGCCATTCATTCTAGTGGAAGTTATTGCTTTTATTTGAACTGGAATGGGATATAACTCCTGCTTAATGAAGAAAGTGTTTACTAATTTTCTTTGAGAATAAATAATTTCTTTGAGAATGTCCTCAAAACTCATCTTGAGAATTTGGCCAGGAAACTGCTAAATGGTTTGCATTGTAGGTAGTACAGCAGCTGGTTTCTAGATAACTCAGGATGTCCTCTTATTAACAATATAGATGGTGAAAAGGAATTCTTTCCTGTGAAGAATTATAACACATAAAGATATTTCTGATTTTTTTTTTGAAGGAAAACAATTTGTGGATATAGAAATATGGGCCAGTCAGTACCACTACACCAAATCTATAGGATAATATGTATCAGATCCCGCTCCACAGCTGGACTTCAGACTATGCTAAGGTTTGACATGATTTGCTTTACTTCCACACCCTTATTTTTCCTTTTCTGTGAAAGCAGAAAGAAAAGACAGTTCAGACACTGGTCTTGTCCTAACACAGACTGGGTATTCAACTGGACCTGAGAGGAAAGATGTCATCCAAAGTCTTCCTTTTAAGGTTTTGTAGTTGAGACACAGACCATGAAATCACCTGTTCCTGTTTACTGCTCTTTAATGTAATTCCAGTTTTATTACTGACCCATTTATTGCTGAGTCAGACTGGCAAGTAAAATATAATTACCTTCACTCAACATGTGAAATGTCGACAATAAATGTCTAACCTTGAAGTCTGTTGAACCTGAATGTATTCCTCCTCTTTTAATTTATAACTGTGAGTGATTAAAATTGTCTCCCATGTATACAGGAAAGATTTTTTTCAAACTAGGCTGAAAAAAGCATGACTTTAAGACAAAATTCTCCCTCTGCTCTGAAGGAATCCTCTTATTTGTGAAGTGAAAACAGGCATTTATTTATTTATTTATTTTTCCATTTTCATCCATATTATATGAAAAGAGATTTCAATTAAACCACCATTTACACGAAATGGTGATATCCCAGGATGATCCCGGGATGATCCCAGGAGAGCTATTTAAGCTCAGCCCAAGGTATCTTGCAGTAGTTTAAGCTGTGTTGGATGAGTGCTGAGCTATGGGGTAATGCTGGGTTTTGTCTCAGCACATGGGGGCTGGCTTGCCTTTTGCTCTACTTTGTCACCACAGCCCTGCATGATAATCATTAGACTCAATCCTAACCCTGATCTACAAAATGACTTCCCAGGCTGATCTCAGACCTGCCTATTACGCTATTGCCTTATGATTTGTGTTCCTTGTTGGACCTGGATGTTGTCCCTTGGCCTGCCTCGATTCCTCGCTGTGGGATGTGCCCTGCTTGATGGGTACCCCATGGCTCCCAGATTTCTACCCTTAGAGAGCAGCCCTGCTTTTGCTGCTTGCTGACAAGTTATTTCAGGTCTCCCCAAGCCCTAAGCTGAGCACCAAGGAATCTCTTTTCTGACCATGTGTGGTCTTGTCCCTACAAACCTCCCTGAGGGGACAAGTATTTCCCTAGACTCAGTCTCCCCACAGTGCTGCTCTACCTGTCCCAGGCTCCTGAATGAGCTCCTGTCCTGCTTAGTCCAACCAGCCTTGAGGGCTTACAAAAGGCATTTTGGACCTCCTTCTCCCCTCTGGGGTTTGTCACTGGTGGCCTGAACATCCCAACCCTGTATGTGATGCTGTGTCCATTTCCAGTTTGCTGTCCCTGCTGCAGCTCTCTCCCTGCTGTATCCCATGGGTGCCACACTGTAATTAAATCACTGTGCAGCAGGGCCCTTCTGTGCCCAGCAATGCAGGAAGGGGAGCTGCTGTGGAGGTCCTGAGAGTGACAACAGGCCTTCCTGGTCCTGACTACCTCCCCCAACCCTGCCTGTGGCCCCATTCTGGGCCATCAGTCCCTGCTGCAGCAGTTCCAGGCTCCAGGCCCCAGCAGCCCTGCCATTAGCCCCACCAGGCTGGGCTGGTGGCCTGTTCTCAGCCTGTCCCCAAGGAGGTGCCCGATGGCTGGGGCTGCCCCCCAAACTGCTCTGCTCCTGGCTAGGGTGGTGGGATGGGCCCAGGGTGGTGGGGTGGGCCCTTGCTGTGGGGGGTCTGCCCTGCTGCCCCATGGGCAGCCCCCACCAGGCAGAGCTTACCTTCCCGTAGGGAGCTGTCTTGCTTTTCTCACTTCTGACAATCACTCCAATTTATTTGTAGGAGAAGACTGAGCAATTAATAAAACTCTTCCAGATCTCATCATGAAACTATAGACATTAGGTGTTGTTTCTATATAATATTCTCATGAGAGATATATCTAATTGATTCTTGAACAATGGCAAATTCACTGATGCTGCTTTCATTGTAACTCCACATGATTTCTAAACTCTTAATCATCTTGTACCTGCCCCACATGTGATGTTTCAGTTTAAGGCTGTTTTTTGTTTTTCCTGAGGTTTATCTCATCCTTTTGTGTCAGGGGTGCCCTGAGGGTACCTGTAGGCCTGGATGGCCCTGATCAGCCTGTGGGGGGAATCACATTGGGCCCATTTCCTCTCATCTCTGGATCTGTCTCAATACTCATGCTGTGCTCTGTCAGGTGGAAAATAACTGGTTGCTACTGCATAGCTAGTAAGGAGCTGTTTGGTGATACCTGACATAAAAAGCTATTTTGTAAATTATATAAGAAAACTTTTGGTCCCCGTGTTGCTTTTTGGCTCTTTTGGCTCTCTTGGATTCAAGATGACCATAACTGATGATACAACACAGTCACACAGGTTATTTGATTTCCTTATCCCTGTATTCATTTCATGTCCCTTATTAATAGACTAGGGCACACATTTTAGAAACATAAATGCATATAACAAAGCTGTTACTATTATTCAGAGCAAACAAATTACTGACTGAGAACTGAGACCCTGACACAATACTTAAGTTCATAACTGGACAGACAACTCAACCTGCACTAATACCACTGTGTAAAGAAGCAGCTTCACCCAAATTAAGCTCTTAACCCCTGTAACTTCACATGAAATTAAATCAAGAGATGATATGGTGGAAATGTAGTCCTCTAAATTTAGATTGTGCTTCATGGCTAGCCAGAGCAGTTTCCAGATTTCACAATACTCATTTATGCTGGTATTGGTGGTTGTAGGAGGGGGAGCAACTCCTTCCAGTTGCAGTGCTAGTTTGTATTATCTTAAAGCATTTGTTGCAGCACAGCTTAAATGTGCATTTTTTTGACTGACTTAACCTTAACGTTATTTTGACATCAGCCAAGTTTGTGACAAAGTCTGCCATAGTACTTTTGTAGCCAGATTGGGATATATGGCCCAGACAGGTGGATTAGAAGGTTTGGAGACAGCAATAGGAATAAGTTTGCCCTTCATGTCAGCAGCTTGGATTTAAGTCTGACTACTCTGACCAGAACCTCATCCTACATGGCAACAAAACTATGTCAGTTACAGAGCACAGAGGGAAGTGAAGGTTAGGCTAACACCACAAGTGATTAGAGTCTGCTATGCTGAGTTGCTTCAGTTCACAGGGTGAATGAACACTTCTCAAGTCCTGGTTGGCAACATTTGAGAGGTTTTTAGATCAAAGCTGATACTCTGTATAGCATGTGGAAGTGAGGAAGTTAGTGAAATTGTCAAATAATTGGTGTTCCTTTTGTTCCCTCTTCCCTTTTGTTAGTAATCTCCAAGAACCAAATCACAACTTTACTTAGATTGCCATTTCTCAAATTCCATTCAGAAGAAGTCAAGCAAATGGGTCTCTGTAAGCAGATGGCTAAACCAAAACACAGTTTCTAAAGATAATTTAGACTTGAAGTGCTATCAGGAAATAAAAGTAAAGAGGTTTCTATCCATACTCCATACTGGCAAAAAATGGGGAAAACAAAAACAAACACAAACAAACAAAACCCCTCAACGACAACAAAAAACCGTGTTCATCAGAGACTTACCATTCAATAAGCCAGGAAAAGATCTGACTTCATCACTGAGAAGTTGAGCACTGCAAACATAATTGTTCTGTACTGATGACTCCAATGAGGACTGGCAGACACTGAGAGCCATAAATACTATGAGTTCATAATATTTCTTGTGGGATGAAACGCTGTCTGCTTAAAGAAATTAGCAGGACTGTTCCAAAAACCCCTTCCCAGAGCTCAAAAATCTGACCACACCCTGATTACTGGGACCACACATGAACATGCAGCTCTACTCTCTCAAAGCAACGAGACAAAATTACACTCGAATCATCACCAGACAAATACATCTTACTGTCAGACAGGTTTTCTTGTTGGTTTGTTTCTTGTTGTTTGTTTCTCTTTGTTTTATTCCAACATACTGTCTCGGGTAACTGTATTAGGCTGATAATCTTATTTTTTAGCTTGTTCTGGTTTAAGCTGGGGTACAGTTAATTTCTTCATAGTAGACAGTCTGGGCAGGACCAGGTGTAAAAAATGTGCTCCACACTGCAGCTGGGGAGAATGTCCCTACCTAGAGTGTTTGGCTGAAAGCAGCAGGGGAGACTTGAACTCCACCCCTAGGGTTTTAGTGTCATGGATACCAAGGATTCAAGACCCACCATATTCCAAGTAAAAAGGAGATATTGGAAGCATATGAAGGGGTTTGAGTTGCTTCAGAAGTGGCTGGTACTGAAGCACAGCTCCTCCTGGCACCCTGACTGCCAGTGCTGGCCTGGATGTTTGTTCAAAGGGAGGGTCCTTGTTACACATCATGCGACTGATGCGACGTGGAGTAAGTGAGTCGCACTCATGCAATGGACTCAAATAGGAAACACCAGTTGCCCAGGAATCTTGGAAGTGATCATGGACTGGTGAGAAGGCAAAGATTTTGGCACATCATCAGAGGAGGAGGTGACACCAGAGGAGGAGGTGATACATGCTGAAGAGACCCTATTTTATAGGGTACCAGAAAGTGAGAAGCAATATGCCCTGTTCATTGATAGGTCCCGTTTTATTTTGGGACAACTTTGGAGGCAGAAGGCTGCTGTACAGACTCCTACATGGCAAATTGCAGAAACTGGCAAAGGAGGTGAATTGAGACAATTTGCAGAAGTGAAGGCCATCTAGCTTGCTTGAGATATTGCTGAATGAGAAAACTGGCCAGTGCTTGATCTCTGTACTGATTCATGGACGATTGCAAATGCCCTGTGGGGGTGGTTACAGCAATGTGAGCAGAGCAACTGGTAGTGCAGATGCAAACCCATCTGGCCTGCTGCACTGTGGCAAGATATTGCTGCCCAGGTAGAGAACCTGGTTGTAAAAGTATACCATGCACACATGCCCAAAAATTGGGCCACTAAAGAATGTCAAAAAAACAAAACAAAACAAAACAGCAAGTGGATCAGGCTTCTAAGATTGAAGTGGCTCAGGTGGACCTGGAGTGGCAACATAAGGGTGAATTATTTGTAGCTCGATGGGCCCATGACACTTCAGACCATCAAGGCAGAGATGCAACATATAGGTAGGCTTGTGATCGAGGGGTGGACCTGACTATGGACACTATAGCACAGGTTATTTACGCTTGTGAAGCATGTGCTGCAATCAGGCAAACCAGAAAGTTAAATCCTCTTTGGTATGGAGGATAATGGATGAAATATAAATATGGGGAGGCCTGGCAGACTGATTATATCATACTCCTCAAACCCGCAACAGCAAGTGCCATGTACTTACAGTGATGGAAGCAACCACTGGATGGCTGGAAACATATCCTGTGCTCCATGTCACCACTCAGAACACTATCTTGGGCCTTGAAAAGCAAGTCCAGTGTTGACATGGCATGCAGAAAGAACCGAGTCAGACAATGAAACTCATTTTTGAAACAACGTTATAGACACTTGGCCAGAGAACATGGTATTGAGTGGGTATATCACATCCCTTATCATGCATCAGCCTCCAGGAAAATCAAGCAATACAATGGCCTGTTAAAGACTACACTGAAGGAAATGGATGCTGGGACATTCAAACATTGGGATACAATGTAAGTACATTAAGGGATCTGCCAACCAAGCCAAGCCTGCCCATTCAAAACTTTTATGTATTATAGAAGGTGATAAAGTCCCTGTAGTGCACATAAAAAAAAAATAAATAAACACATTAAAAAAAACATGCTGGGGAAGACAGTCTGGGCTATCTCTACCTCAAACAAAGGCAAATCCACCTGTATGTTTTCTCCAGGACCTGCATGCACTTGGTGAATAATGGAGAAGGATGGGGAAGTCCTATGTGTACTTCAAGGGGATTTGGTGTTGGGTGAGAATATCCAATGATTTGAACTGTATGATGTTAATTGCTATGTAATGCTGTATGACACCACCACTATGGTTTCTTTATGCCATATCAATGGTATCACAGTAAGAATCACCCAGATTAATGATGAATGAATTCTGATGGAACCAGACAAAATGGAATCAGAACTGGCTTCAGTATGCAACAATCCAACACCACATACAATCTCTTCTGCCCTGAAAGACTGTTATGACAGCTGGAGTCCAAAGTCATGGACTAAATGAACTCTGGACATTTTAGAGGGAAATAGACTAAGAGAATATCTGTGTATGTGTATATATCAAAGGACAGGAAAGGTGGTGATTATTTCAGATATATATATTGGAAAGCAAGACCTGAGCTTTCCAATATAGATGGCGTGGAATTAAGAGATGGATATTGTCCTGGTTTCAGCTGGGATAGAGTAAGTTTTTTTCCTAGTAGGTGGTATGGTACCATCTTTTGGATTTAATAATGTTGATAACATGATGTTTTAGTTATTGCACACAGCCAAGGACTTTTCAGCTTCTCATGCTGCCCTGCCAACTGGAAGGTGACACAGGATTTCTGACCCAAGCTAGCAAAAGTCATCATTCCATACCATGTGATGTCAAGATGAACAGTAAAATGGGGTGGTTGGTTGGGGTGAGGGGCCTCTGTTGGGGTCAGGCTTGCCATCAGTCAGTGGGTGGTGAGCAACTGCATTGTGCATCACTTGCTTTGTATATTCTTTTCATTTTCCCATCCTTTTCTGTCCTATTAAACTGTCTTTATCTCAACCCATGAGTTTTTACTTTTGTTTCCAAGCCTATCCCCCATCCTGCTGTGAGTAGGGGGGGAATGAGCAAATGGCTGTGTGGTGCTTAGCTGCCTGCCGGGTTAAACCACAACAGTCTTTAAAAACGTTTTTGTTCTCCCATGTGTCTGTGAACAGTGGGCATGTGCAGAAGCTGGGGGAAGGAATGAAGGATATTGCTCTCGTCACCCTGTTCATTTATCATCAATGACTTGAACATGTTTGTTCCCTCTGTGTTGTTTGTATATCCACTGACTTGAAATCTCTCAAATATAAAAGTGAAGCACTGTTTATGGGATCAGGAGAAGAAAATAGAAACATTGTCAGGCTCTTTGACATTGCTTACTATCTCTGATGAACCACACTCAGTATGTTAGACTGTCTGGCATAGGAGAGTTCATCCATTCAGTAAATTTACCATAAGTGCAGCTACATCTGGTGTGTATTGAGTAAACTAGTTCTAATAACAGAAATCTGCGTGGAACTAGTGTAAATTGTACTGGTGCAAATCACAGTTCAGAGCAGCTTTGTCTGGCTCTGCTAGAGGCTGGCAGTGATACAGCCGCTCTGATGGAGAGCAAGCAAAAGCAGAAATTGCAGGAAATCCACAGGGTAGTTAATGTCCTTGCCTGAGACACTGTAAATGACAAGCCTTTTGCAGCAGACACAGAAGACAGCAATGCAGCATTAATGTGTGATGTGGCTTTCCTCAATTTATTTTTCACATACCTTTTTCATAAAACAGAAAAAGAACTTTTAAATTAACACATTTTCATAAGGTGTGTTTGTTTTATTAGACCCTTTCTTGAGAGAATTCCATACCCTCCCTCTTTAAAAAAAAGATCACTTGAGAAGAGAGGGAAAAATCTCTGTGTGTCTCAGAGTAAACATTCCCTGCTGGGCTCCTGGCAGGCACTGAGCCCACCCCTTCAGAAAGAAATTGGATCCTGAAGCAAACTAGGTAAAGGAAAAAAAAAAAAAAAAAAAAAAAAGCAGCTGTTAAAACATTTGGACTCTTCTTTCCCCAGCCTAGTGCTACAGATGTGATCATTTCAGTTGTTTGGCTTGTGTGCTGGAAGCCTCAGACCCTCTACAAGGGGACGTTAAAGAGGATAAGATGTAACATTCCCATCTTCCTCACCACTGTCCTCTTCATCACTGCCTTCCTTTCCACATTCTTGGAGGACAGTCAGAAGATTTATTACATAATTTCTTTGGCGGCTGTTAACCAAGTGTGCAGATACAGCTTGGTTTAATTAAGAAATCAGAGTGATTCTTTTATGTAGGTCACATCAGTTTTTGATTCTGAATCTCATAAAGTTTTAACCTTTCTGAAAAGTCAGAAGTGTGTATATGGCTTTTCAAAAAATTACTTTCTTACATGCTTCTAAGTGTTGTTTATGCCAGAAAATGCCATTGCCCCTTTACCAGATAAATAGTCAGAAACCTTTGTCTGAATGTGGTATTTGGTGAAATATAACTTTTTCCATCAAAATGCTTTCAGATAGGATTCATACATACAATATGAGCTCCTAATTGTCCAAAACATGGCTACATTGGAAAAAGAGCAATGGATGATTTGAGTTTTCTTTCTTTGTCTCACCACTATTTGTATCAATTGGAAATGCCTAAAAATAATATATTCACAACCCATCAGAAAACAGGGGTATGCTGGCTGAGAAACATTGAATTATTTTTTTAATTATCTGAATCACTGACTTCACTCAAAGTGAGGAGCCTTTAAGTCTATAATACTTACACATTTATTTCTTTTATTGGTAACCAGGCAGCATACAAGTACAAGGACATTGGCTACTGCTTCCAGAACAACACATCTTTATGACCACAACACAGTTGCTCAGTGCCTCACTCCCTCATTATATCAGACTGTCAACCACCATTTTTTTGACGGTTCATCCCTGCCTCTCTTTTTTTCTGAAAAAATCATCATTCCCACACGTGATATTTTAAATCAATTTCTATTCATTTTAGAAAACTTCCTGTTCTTTCTCTGACTCAATATCGACAGAGTTAATGCACTAGTATTCCTTAGAGCACAATTTTAGATATGAAATGAAAAGATCAGTCATTTGTTGAGAGTACAGTGTTTTCAGCCTTTATCCTCAAAGTTCTTCATGTCCTTGACACAAGTTATGTAAAGAACTTTGTAACCCTCTGAGAAGGTTACATCATCTTCAACAACATCTTTATTGCTCAAGGACAATGAGCAAGGTACAATGTCTTCACTGCTCAAACACAAGGGTTCTCTGTACCTAAGCATAATGCTAAGTTGTGCAGGAATTATAGCTTTCTCAGCCATTTGGGATATTTCAAGCCCAAAGCTCTGAAATGAACTCCTTCAGAGACTTGAGACCATCATAGGCTGCATTCCCTTCTACTCTGCAAGGCCTAAATCCACTAAATCCTTGATTCCTCTAACTCATAAAAGTATATCAGCATTAGAGGCTTTATATTAAAACAAAACAATAAAAATCCCAAATATCCCTGTGCACAAACACATGCGCTCTCTCTCTCACACACACACATACAGAAAAAAAAATAAATAAAGCAAACAAACCACTACTGAAACAAAGTCTTTATTAAGGTCTGTTTTTCTTCTTTGAGAGTGGTGAGAAGACAAAGAATGTGGGACAAATGTTAGTCACACATATTACTTCTATATTAATAAACAAAAATATCCAGAGCCTGCTGTATGTCCCCATGGTTGGCATTCCTACATTTAAACCTCTTCCCACTGCCCTCCTAGCCCTTGCTGTGCACCCTGACCTATGTGATCCACCAAACTGCGACTGGAAGAGGCTACAACTGTGCTCAGAGATTAACATTGTTCAAGGGAGCATGCTAACAATTAAACAGGATGGGTAGTCACATTCCAATGCTCTGGATGTAAGTAATTTCATTGTGTATATGTAGCCATGGCATAGACTAGGATCTGTTGCAGTCTGTTAGAAAATAAGATGCAACAGAAATGAGAAAGGAGGACAGACTCACAGAAAAAGAAAAAGAAAAAAGGAAAAAAAAAAAAAGAGGGAGTTCAGCAGAGTTTACAGTGTATTACAGAGACAGGAATTTTTATCTAGGTGTTTAATATCACACTGCAGGCTATGCTGTGCTATCTGTATCATCTGAAGGTAGGATGCCAACATAATGAAGCACTGTTTATGAAAACTTTTTGAAGGAGAGTTGGAAGGAATGTTATTCCTATACATCTGTCCAGGGAACTACTGCAAAAATAGAGTTAAACTCTGCATGGAAGGTTCCTTTTCACCTGAGCTCAGCAAAGAACTGTGCTTTTCTTCACCCTGGATGAGGCATATCTTCTCCTCCCCAAGTTACAGACTCCTTCCCACATATTTTTCCCTTTTCCTAGGCTGGAAATGCCTGGCAGTAAATGCCTGTAAGACTAGGACCACACCAAGCAACAGTTCAAAACTGGATTCATAAGTTGTGTTAAAGTTGGGCATTTATCGGATACAGGATTCAGCATAATACCTAACATTAGTTTCTCTGGCTCAACCAGGAAAAGATGATAGCAAACCAATATTGTAAAGCTGAAGGGTAACACTAGAATCAATATTAAGTATTCATAAAATAGCATTGCCTGTGGAGCTGATGCAAAAATCATGCCCCAACACAGTTGTTAAAGGGTCCTGGATAACCCACCAGCATTGAAGGAGAACCTGTCCCATACTTGAAGCTCCAGCAGAGCTCCCTCATGGAATCTCTCCCTCATGCTAGCCAAACTCGAATTTCAAAAATTACCTTTGCCAAACTTTCCCTACCAATGGGTTTCTTAATTCTTTTGTAACTTCTCTATGCCATTAGCATATCTGCAAAACACAGATATGAATTTACTGGGCAAAATAAGGAAGTCCAAATGTTTTTCTTGAAGTACCAACAGCACATGTATAGGTGCTTTTTAGTCACATGACTATGTTGCCATAAAGCAGCTATACTGTTCCTTCCCCCCCTACATTGAGGCCCAGTGTGTCCCCATTCCTCAGGCTGCAGCTGCATTTTCGAGAGGCACCCACAAAACTTTTCCTCAATTACAATCAATTACTTAGTACCTCAGTTTCCTCAACTGAACTTTAGTGTGAGTCAGGACCATGTGAATTCATTATTTCATAGGGAAACAGGAAAATCTGTCCTTACAGGTACTGAAAATAAAATAACCTCCTCACTATTTTTTCCTGAGTCAGTAAATCTGAAAGGCAGTTTTGACTGGAACTTTTATTTTCTATTTATTTATTTGTTTAGTTAGTTAGTTTTTGCTTGATATTGGGTACTAAGACAGTTGGTTTACAATTTTGTTCCATAATGTTTCTCTCCCTCCCCCCACATTTCTGCTGGAGTAATCTGTATTTTCCGGCAGCAGTAGTGAAGCTTTGCCCTGAAGCAATCCCATAAACACTTGCAAAAAGCATAATTTTTCACAGTCAGATATTCATGAAGCAAAAACTGGGTAGCTTCATGCAGCAATAGTGAAGTGCTGCAGACAGGCTGTCTAGTGGATTGTGCGCTAGGCTGGGATCCAGGAATGCTTGAATGCTAGTGCTGGCTCTTCCACCAGCTTGCTGTGTGGTCTTGGGCCTGGGCAAGCCGCAGCCTCTGTCTCACAAGTTGCCCATGTATAAAAAGAGGACAATAATATTTGCCTGCTTTGCAGGAGTCAACACTCTTGTGCTAATGTTTTTGCAGGACTCTGAAAAGCTAAAGAGCTGCCAAAGTGTTAAATCTTTCTACCAAGCAAAGCATTTGTCTTTAAATTTAGAATGCAACTTGCTTCAGTGAGAAAAACAAAACAAAACAAAACAAAACATTTCAGCCACCTGCAAGGTTTTACAGAAACTGTTAGATATCCAGTGATATCCATTTATATAAGTAAAATCAGACACAATTCTTTAGAAGATGAACAAGGCTGTTTTGCACATTCTATGCACTTTAGTTGACTTTCTTATCCCCTTACCCTGTGCTCTGTGCTTTATGTTGTACACCAGCCAACTCCTAGATTCCCAGATCCACTACTGAATTTAGACAAGTGCAATCTATTGAATTCATATTGCCTTTCTGTTTCCACATCTGACATTTATGCAGTCAGTCCTTTTAAGTAGAATTAAACTAGATGACATTACAATGTATGCAAAAGAAAATCAAGATAATCCATGATAAAATTGCCAGACAAGGGCAATAATAATTCTATCCTCTTGAGCTATCAAAGCACAAGGCCTTTCATATGCAGAGGGTGTTTGCTGTCTTGCTGGGAGTCCTGCATTTAATGTGTCACAGACTTCATGTCTAGGTTCACTAGATTCACTTCTAGAGAAATTCTTTGCTCAAATTGTGTTGAATTTCCAGAATTCAACACAATTGAATTGTGTTGAAATTCCAGAGCCCCACAGTGTGGGGCTCTGGAAGAAGAGGAAAGCAAATTTACAATTTTTTACAGAAAGCACTCTTTTTTCCTTAGCCCCAAAATACAGCTCCAAGGGCAGATGAAACCATATGTGAACTGAGGTTGAATTTCAAGAGCCATTTTGGTCAACATGACAAATGTTTCAGAAACCATGAGGGAGTTTGCTTAGATGTTTCTGTTTTGTTGTTTTAAAGCACCACTTGTGGTTCAAACACCAGAAGGCAGTAACTAGTGATGAGAAGTCAATGCCCAACAACTTTCAGATAAAAGCAGCATCTGCTTCTGTGAATTCTCTCTCTGCTTCATTTTAGTGAAACCTTTGATGCTCTTCAGACTCTTCTCTGATGCAACTCAACTCAGCAATGCAAAAGAAAAGCCATTTTTTACAGGTTAAGCTTGGCAAGCTTGTGAGATGAACTGCCCTACAAAAGGGTCTAGTGAATGCTTTGTGGGGGCTCAGGCAAGCCTTGGGAGCACACACTGGGAATGTGGGATAACTGGAGGAGTGGAGAATAAGATAAAAAGATTTTTTTTTTTTTTAAGGGATCCATAAGCCTGTATTTTAGCTCAACTAGGTATCTAGAGGCTTAATGGGGCTATGACCAAAAATGAAGGTGTTTTCCAAGCTGCAGGCTGAGCAAGTAAACATTCTTTTCTGATCAACTTAAGGAGTAAGGGTGCAGTTTCATGTTATGTTTTATGTAAACATCAAATATTGCCCCTACCCTAGGCACAGTTTTACCGGTTGCTTTGGTCAGATGTAGAGTCCGTACAGTTTTGATGAGCTTTTGAGTTTGGAAGTATCTTGAACAAATAATTCAATATTTTGTTGAGACCAGCTAGGTGAGCCAGCCCATCTTGTAACTGCACAAATATTAAATCCAGTGTGAGGGAGAGACAGCAACCCATAGCCTGGGGTCAGAAAAAAAAAAAAAAAAAGGAAAGCCATGACTTTTTTTTTCCACAGACACCAGTTAGATCTGATTAAGTGTAATCTGAAATTGTACCCTAAGAAACGCCTCAGTGCAGAAGAGGAAGTCCTGAATTTCAGAAAATCCCAAAGAGAGGCCTATGGCATACAAAAAAAAAAAAAAAAAAAAAAAAAAAAAGATCTCAAGATCTGATCCACAAAAGGTAGAATTAAAAATTATACCTAATCTAAATGTTAATTGAAACAGATTTTGAAACAGTTTGTTTTTGGGACACGTATGTATTTAGATGTCTTGTTTGCTCGTTAGAGTATTTCAGCTAAGCAAATATATGCTTTTATCTCTATGGTATTTAAGTTCTGAATGGTCTCACTGTGACTGGGTAGTATAAGGTCTCCCAACTCTTGGAAGGAACCATTCCCTAAACATGAATGCATTTATCAGTGCCTTCCTCCCCAGATCATTCCAACAGTTCTATGTTATCTATGAAAACCAGCTGTATATTAGGCTATATCAAAAGATTCATGTTCAATGCATATCAAAAGGCCAGCAGGTTGAAGGAGATGATTCTCCCTCTCTGCTCTGCTCTCTTGAGGCCACAGCTGCATTCAGCTCTGGGGCTCCCAATTTGAGAAGGACATGGTCCTGGTAGAGTCAGTCCAAAGGAATGTCACAAGGATGATCAGAGGGCTGAAGCACCTCTCCTATGAAGAAAGGCTGAGAGAGTTAGGAATGTACAGCCTGGAGAAGAGAAAGCTCTGAAGAGACCTTCCATTACTTAAAGAGGGTCTGCAGAAAAGATGAAGAGGGAGATGAGGACTCTTTATCAGGGAGTGCAGTGATAGGTCAAGGGAGAGTGGTTCTAAACGAAAAGAGATTAGTTTAGATTAGATTAGATTAGATATAAGGAAGAAATTCTTTACTGTGAGGGTGTTGAGGCACTGGAATAGGATGCCCAGAGAAGCTGTGGGTCCTCCATCCCTGGAACTGTTTAAGGCCTGGTTGGATGGGTTTTGAGCAACCTGGTTTAGTGGGGAGTGTCCTTGCCCATGGCAGATGGCTTGGTACTAGGTGATTTTCAAGGTTCCTTCCAACACAAGCTGATCTAAGATTCTATGATAAAAAGATAATACGTGAAAAAAGATGTCTATGACAACATCATGCACTGTGAATGAGAACAAAATAAATGGGTCTGAGTGTATTTTTTTTGCCACTGTTTTTTTTTTTTTTTTGATCTCTAAATTTTTCAATAGTACCTAAAGATCGGTAATACAATTGTCACCAACTGAGAAAACTATAGAAGTAACAGCTACAGTATTCAGGGCCTGTTTCACACATAATGCTTTATCTGTGGCAACAAATAATTCAGCTAATCAAGAAAAGAAGTCAGTCTCACCTTGTAAAAATGTGAGATCTTTGTGTTAATACCAATACAAAATACAAATTTCACAATTCAGAAGATTTTGCAGAAATTAACAGTGATTGGTAGAGATGGACACCTGGAGATAATTTCCACCACTCCCTCATCATTCTCCAACAGTTATCATTTGATCTGCCTGTGCTACCTAAGTTTAGGGGTTTCTGTTAAGCAAATTCTAGGTAGTGAGACTACCTAGAATTTTTAAAGAATGTTTAAAAAAGGTGCTCAGAAATGATTTTGTATGTGTGGTCATTCTTGCAGCTTAAACAAGACAGATTTGGTTTGTACCTTCTGACAGTTATGCAACTAAAATAATATTCACCTGGAAATAAAAGCAAGGAAACAGATTTGGGGTATGGGAAGCTGTAGAATGCCCTATCATTCGAGTTTTATTATTTTGTAACAGAGAAGTTTTCTTAAAAAAAAGGGGGGGGGGGGGGATTTTTTTTTTTTTACATTTGAAAATGTATTTTCTCTGAGGAAGTTGGATATTTAAATATTCGTTAGATATCTTATCTACATCTCTATGTTCCTTTTCAGCCTTGTCACTGGTCACAAAAGGTCAAAAATGTGTGGCTAAAAATTCAGCTACACATTGTCTACATCTGACATGAGTTGCAATAGTGAAGGGTAATTTTTTTGTTTCTGTGTGAATGCTATTGAAAGACTCTAGGGGAATATTGGCAAGAAAGAATATCTTTTCCCAGTGTCCTATAAATAGACAAAGATTTAGCTAATTCATCAACAAAATCAGAATATTAAGAGTTCAGTGTTCCTTTTTAGGTTTACCCATATGTGTTATTAAAACCATTAAGATAATTCCATGAAGGCAGAGATGACATGGAAAGCAAGTTCCTGTTTTCTTTTGGGTTTAATTATCTCTGTTATCAAAACAACAAACTTGTTGTTAGAAGGTGAGGCTTTTGACACTGCTGGGGGTCAGCTTAGTCAGAAATGGTATAGCTTTCATCTCTAAGAACAGATGTTGTCAAGATAAAAGAACAATTATAACAAACTTCTCTACATACAAACTAAATATAAATATATAGATAGACAGCATAGAACATTATAACCATGCATACATTATTACAATGATCAGTATTATTATATAATGTATGTATAATATGTATTTATACACAATTAAATATAAATTATAAATAAACATAATGCTATATATGCATCCAATGTTATAAAATATTAACGAACAAAAATTATGTGTTTATACTCCCTTCTTACAGATAATACCCAAGGAAGGTAGCTATAATGTATCTCCCTGGGGTCTGTCAGTACCATGGTATAAATAGTTGCTTAACAGAGCTTTGGATCCATAACTGGTGTAATCAGGTTTACTGCACTATGAAGCAGATGGCTATATTTGCAAGAGCAACTCCTCTGCCCATCAACATGGCCAATAAGCAGCCATGCTAGTAGCCTGCTGGGATTTTCAAAACATGTTACGTGTCACATAACCGCAAGCCAGAAAGAGTTCTCGGCTCATGGTCACTAGCTTTCACAGAATGGTTTCGGTTAGAAGGGATCTTAAAAATCATCTAGTTCCAACCCCCATGCAATGGGCAGGGCCATCTACCACTGGACCAGGTTGCCCAGAGCCTCATCCTACCTGGCTTTGTACACTTCCAGGAATGGGGCATCAACAACTTCTCTGGGCAAATTGTTCCAGTGTCTCACCACCCTCTGAGTTATGAATTTCCTCCAAACCTCTAATCTAAACCTCCCCTCTTTTAGTTAAGAACCACTTCCCGTTTTCCTGTCATTATTTGCCCAACCAAATAGTTGTTCTCTGTTTTGTTTATAAGCCCCCTTTAAGTATTGCAAAGCTGCAATGAGGTCACCCTTGAGCCTTTTATTTTTCAGGCTGAACAACCCCACCTCTCTCACCCTTTCTTCAAATGAGAGGTGCTCCAGACCTCTGATAATCTTTGTGGCCCTCCTCTGGATCTGTTCTAACAGATCAACATTATTCTTGTGCTGGAGAACCCAGACCTGGATGCAGTATTCCAGCTGGGTCCAAGGCCATAATAAAGGGGCACAATCATCTTCCTCAACTTGCTGGTCACTCCTCCATTGATGCAGCCCAGGATGCAGTTGGCCTTCTGAGCTGCAAGTGTGCACTGCTTGCTCATGAAAAACTTTTGATCCACCAGAACTCCCAAGTCCTTCTCTCAGGGATGTTCTCAATGAGTTCTCCCAGTCTGTCCTCATGTCTAGTATTTCCCTGACCTAGGTGTAGCACCTTACATTTGGACTTGTTGAACCTCATTAGGTTCATGTGGACCCAATTCTCAAGCTTGTCCAGGTCCCTTTGGACCTTCCTTCTGATTTATCAACTGAACCGCTCAGCTTGGTGTCATCTGCAAACTTTCTGAGAGTTCAGTCCATCCTATTGTCTATGCCATAATTTTGCATTTTAAAAATTCCACACCAAAAGTTCTTACCATTGTCCTCAGAAAAACAACAAGAAACCAAAATGAACAATCAAACAAAAACAAACAAATACCCCAAAACATTCTAAAAGATCACCAAGATCAGGAGACAGTTTCATATATTTGGCCTATATTAGATATTTCTGCATTTTTTAAATATGTATTTTCCCTCTTTATTCTCTAAATAGTGATTTCCTTCATTGGTATTTATAGCAATCAGAGATTTTTAGGTCATTCTTGAATTAGGTAGACAGGAAATTGAGGTGGATTTACAGTGTGCTCAACTCTATATTAACCATCCAAGTCCATAATAATAGGAACCAACTTCTGCTAACTCCACTTCTGCCCTTTTTATGTTCCAGCTGCACTTGGAAAACTTTAGTAGCACATAGCCATATGTAAAACCCACTATATATAACTATATAATTGTTATTAATCTTAGCAGATAATCTTGCAAGAAATAAAACTCTCAGGTTTTGTGCTATCAAAATATACATGCAATGTACTATGGATGTATAATAACCTATGTGGAGGACCTGTATTTAGTATACAGCACCATATCCTGCACTAAACCACAATTTGCAGTAATTGAACTTGAGGCTTAGCAAGACAGCTGTACACATGTGGAAGATTTATAAAGGCTTTAGAATGTTAAAATAATCATTTAAAAGCTGTAATATGAGATGGACTTGGCTAGACTGGAACCTTTTTATTTTGCTGGTACTTTATTCTCAAGTTAAAAAAGAGTACTTTGATTTTTTTGTTGTTGTTGTTTTCTTTTTGTTTTTCCTGTTCTTTCCTGTGTAACTGAAATGAGATCTATTACAGGAGAAGACAGAGAAAGATGCTGAATCTTTTCACACACATTTTAATGGTCATTGGGCTGGAAAAAACAACAACAACAACAACAAAACAAACAAGAAAACAACACCAAAAAGCACCAATTCACAATAAAAACAAAACAAAACAGAAACACCAACTCACGATAGCCATATGATACACCTGTTTTCAGTTTGTATGACTTGTATGACTCCTTTCCTTCTGTTACCCTTTTTTTTTTTTTTTTCTTCTTCCCTTACTTTCTGGCAGAATAACATTTGCACTCACTGGTTCCTTGTACTTGAAGTATCTTTAGAGCAGGGTAATCTCTTGGTTTCTGTTATTTTCAACCTTCTGGTATTACATGGACAGTCTGTCACTGAAACTTGCTTTCATCTTTGAAAACCACTAAAATAAACTGCCCCTCTGCTGCAGAGACAGACTGTTTATTTGATACTGCCTGCCTTTATTATTTTATAAAGCTTTGATTTGCCCATCTTCAGTTCTTTGGAACTGTCTGTGGGAAGTGTAAGGGTCACATTCAGCAATATTGCAACAACACAATAACATTAGAAACAGGTAACACCAACAAATTTTATAGTGACCTACAGGAAAGAGCATTCACCTCTGAGAAGAACAGTGGAAGAATAAGGACCTCTGATGAAATAACTTTAAAACAGTCCATTTGAATCATTCATGTAAATCTCAGGAGTGGTAAGAACGTTTGTTCTGTCAAACTAAGAAATTCTGATTATTTCTGAAGTAGGGATATTCTTTTGGAAGGTATGTTAGCAAAACCTCACTGAAAGTGTGTAATAGCAGTAAGAAATAAGTGTTCATTTGTTTGTTTTATAATTTCCAAGTCATACTATGATCCCATATTTCTTAGTAATTTTCTTAGTAATTTTCTAACTAAATCTTACAATATGAATGTCTATGAAAAGTACATTTCAGGACTATAGTAGTAATTTATTTGATGAAGAAAATACATTTGATGAAACTTAAATTGAGATCTACATTATATTTGTTTCAAAAGGAAATGGATTTCCCTTATGCAATTATGCAAATAAAGAAAAAATCAAGGTAGATCAACAATGTCATGAATTCAGAGACCAATAGCAGAAGAATTACCTGAAAACTCCTGTGAATAGAATAGTGATAAATCTTGGGTTGAGGTCTGTTTAAACAGATGGTTTGCAAGATAGTTTCTAATAACATTCACAAAAAGCCTAATCAAATAAATTATTACACTGAAACAAAAGTAGGCTCACTGGAAAATATATCCACTAAAATTACTCAAGAAGTTTTGTCATTAAGTAATGATACAATCTGTTGGAAGAAGACAAAATGATAAAATGATCCTAAACTTTTTTCCTCTTTTTTTTTTCTTTCTTTTTTTTTTTTTTTTCTCCCATTTGAAATGCAAGGAAACTGTCAGGACCAATATATATTAGTTTGCTCTTCTAGTGAGATATGGGAGTCTGTGGCTTACGTTCTATTCAGTATAACTGAGCTATTATTTTTTTCTAATTGTGATTCATTACGAATGAAGAAATGAGCAGAATACCAACTGAGACTTTCTGACTTATAGACAGTAATTACAAGTTCTGAACCAGTTTGACACAGGGTGACACGTAGAACCAGGAGCAGGATGCACAATGACAGGGACTCCCCTCATTTGTCTTGGGTTTTGCTCAAAAAATACCAAAACCTTTCTGCATTTTTAGGTATAGCTTAGTGTTTTTTAGTATTATCATCAGCCCAACAGATAAGAAACTCAGATTTTGGCCACATCTTTTCACAGAAATACATGGGGGAAATGGACTGAGAGAGCGCAAGCATTTCCACCATCTTGTAAGTGACCTTGACTTCCACTGATTTCTTCTACATCTTGATGTCTTTTAGTACTTACTAAATTTTCATGGGAACCAGTGTTTTCTGTGTCTGTCATCTGGAGCTTTGCTATTTCCTTCAGAAACTGAAGAATTTTGTATGTACCAGGATAAGTATTTCCCAGAGAAGTCAGTGAGTATTTTGGGTCAATGACTCAGTCAGGTGGCAGAATGGCACTTGCAGGTCCTGAAAATCCACAAGATGCACGTCTTAGAGACTTGACATAGTCTTGTACGTTCTTTCTGTGTTCTCTCTTTGCAAACCCCTGGACAAAAAGCACAAGTTTTAATTTAACAAACAATTTCATTATATCTTTTAAATGTACTATTGTTGTTGTTAGCTCTTAAAATATGTATTTTTTTAAATTTATTTTTATATCATTTTGCTCTCATTTCCACATGGCTGCTGCACAATGAAATCTATATTTCTTTATATAGGTTAGTCTTCTTTATTGCAAATACAGTAGATGACTTATTTTTTTACCCCTGAGTTTGCCATAAAGAAATGTTTTTAGAATTCCATGATTTTACTTGTTTGTTAATGAAATACTGCTTAAGTGTACTTAAATTAGTTTAAATGCACACATTTGTTTATGGCAAAGGAAACTTCAGAGCTCTATTACATCCCTGGTGTATGATAGTTAAAAATTCTTCTTTATTTTTCTTCTCTCTCTCTCTTTCTCTTTCTCTTTTTCTTTCCCCTTCTCTTTTTTCTTTTTGTTCTCCCTTCCCTTCCCTTCCCTTCCCTTCCCTTCCCTTCCCTTCCCTTCCCTTCCCTTCCCTTCCCTTCCCTTCCCTTCCCTTCCCTTCCCTTCCCTTCCCTTCCCTTCCCTTCCCTTCCCTTCCCTTCCCTTCCCTTCCCTTCCCTTCCCTTCCCTTCCCTTCCCTTCCCTTCCCTTCCCTTCCCTTCCCTTCCCTTCCCTTCCCTTCCCTTCCCTTCCCCTTTCCCTTCCCTTCCCCTTCCCCTTCCCCTTCCCCTTCCCCTTCCCCTTCCCCTTCCCCTTCCCCTTCCCCTTCCCCTTCCCCTTCCCCTTCCCCTTCCCCTTCCCCTTCCCCTTCCCCTTCCCCTTCCCCTTCCCCTTCCCCTTCCCCTTTTAAATGTATTTTATAATATACAGTTATAAATATATTTCTTAATTAAAAGACTTGATTCAAAATAAAGAAATTATATATTCAGGGCAAATTCAGAGGGAAAGCAAACAAACAAACAAACAGGAAATTTTCATTAAGATGATCTCTCTTGTTCTTTAGTTAGAGAATTATAATATATGTAGTCCATTTTGGATAACAGTTTAAAATTAAACTGGATAAAATTCAGCAGAATAACACAGAAGAAATTGTTATGTCTGATCACTGCATCAGCAGAGATCACTCATAATATTGGACTTTTTATCTCTAATTTCTAGTTTTGCTAGAAAATTTATTCTGCCATATGTTTGATATAATAGTATAGAGCTCCTTTATTCATGGATGTGAAAAGGAATGGCAAAGAAAATAATAATAATAATAAATGTTCTTGTGAAAGTCCTGAAGCAATTGAAGAAGATCAGTGCAATATATTCCCACCAAATGTTCACTATCTTTATACAGATAACAAGTTGCAGAGCTGTTTTATTTCTCACTGCTGATACATTATTTTCTTTTCTCCCATGCTGTGTCACAGCATGCTGTCTTGCTTTGCAACATTTGAAGCCATGAGACAAATCTCTAAAACACAAGAAAAATGTATGTAGATGTTGTTTAAGAAGCAACGTACCTCCACTGGTGACCAGGTATTTTGCAGGTGGATTGTCATTCTGAAAACATAACATTTACATAATTACTGGTTCTAGGATTATACTTGTAAACATTTCAGCTTCTGCCTGCAGAATTTTAAGTATAAGAATAGCTGTCTCAAAAAATTCTGTGATTATTACTGTTAGTTAATTTACCTAAAACCAGCAAGATAAAACAACAGCAACCACAAATTAATTCCTATCTCAGAGTTTGCAAACCTATACTGTATGTACTGCAAGGTGATGATGATATACAAAGGTTTGACTGTTGCAGTCATCATACAGTCCTAATTTAGAGCATAAGTAGTATTATATCTCAGACTGAAGGACTGACTTTAATGAAAGTATAACAACTATATTTGCCACTAACAGTATTTTTACATCAATTCTTAGAATATGGCAAGATTTGCATTCCTTTGGGTATCTGAGTAGTTGATAACTGTAACCGTGTTTTTGTTATTTTTAATATTTTCTCCTCCTTCTCTCAGCTCCCCAAGTAATAACAATATATATTTATGCACAAAACCCTTTCAGCATACAACAACAATTTTTTATTTCTAAAAACAAATTCTATACTATCAACTGTATCCTACTTCCCCAGAGAAGGGTTTAGAAGTCTTTGAAAGAAAGCACGCGTCCTAGGAAAGGTTCATTCATGACTGCCAAGAGGAAAATATCCCTGCTTTCTCATATCCTGTACTCTTACCAAGTATCCAGCTGCCAAGCAACAGCATGTAGGAGACATAATGAAATGTGGATGATTTGGAAAGAAAAAAAGTCTTGTAATTAGCATAGATGACCATATTTAGAAATTGGGAAGCACAAGAATGTTGTAGGTTCTGGGATCAGAATATTTTTCTCTGCCTGCTCTAGTATTTAAATAGCATCCAGTCAAAGTCCATTTTTCCCTCTCATAGTCCGGAAACAGGACAGGCTAGTAAGAAAAGGATCATATGGAAGACTCCCTGTTGATTTCAATTTGTTTCTTTTCTCAAATCTTCTTTAAGTAATTCCAACTGAATGAGCAAGTCCTGCCACAATTAACCTATCTACATATCTATGTGACATTTAACTCCCCAAAGAAGGAAGAATGAAGCATTTTGTTTTGGTTTACTTTGTTTTTAAATCAGTCAGGTATCTATTAGCAAACACTCTGCATCCAAAAACAGAACAACATTCTGCCACGCTGAATTGCTATTGTACCTGAGGCACCTTACTGAGTTTCAAAACTCTGGTTTTCTCAGTGCTTTTTAAAATCACATGAACTTCACCAAAGATGTGCATCTTATACCACTCCCTGAAGAAAACATGAGTTCTTTGGTGATAAAACCTGTGTGGTCTGTTCATGCACTTACTCAGTTGCTTGGTACCAACCTTGTTATTGTTGATTGATATTGACTGCAGGGAAGTTCTCAGCCAGCGCAGTCCTATCCCCTCTCAGAAAGGCTGCTGTAGGCATTGCTACCCAGGCAGAACCTACTCTGGGATCTCTGGAGAGTGAAAATGTTGCATAAATCTAAGAGAGAATAATTTATAACAATTCACACTCTAAAAAGCATTAAAAAGGAGTGTAGACAAAGTCTGGGTAAAGACTAAATAGGAAAGAATCAAACAAATATATATTTTTGTAATGATTTTTTAAATGTTTACCTCTTTCAGAGGTAAAATAGCTCTTAAATTTTTAGCACCCTAGTCTATATCCATAGCTATATGTAAATAGCTAAAGTTTTTAAAATGAAATAAAATGTAGAGCTCCTTGTTGGTTATACTAAATACTAGTTAGGATAGGGCTTCAATAGGTTACAATAGGATTTTGTGGGTAAAAATATTAATATTACATTTTTTTTTTTAATAATTACATTCATCTCTAAGATGTACTGCTGCTTTGTTCATTGCTAGTATGAAATTGATAAAACTGATTCAAACTGATAAAGGAACAGGAGGATCAGAGATAATTAAAAGGAAATAAAGGATTCCTGAGCTTCTGATCTTTATATTATATTAAATAATAATAAGTTCAGCCAGGATAATTGAAAGTGTCACTAACCTCACATGTTTTTGGATGTATCAATTAAAAGTAAAATAAAGTGCCTTGTGGAAAATAAAAGCAAATCAGATATCAAAGAAAGAAAGAAAAGTTCAATGAAAGACTAAATGTAAGTTGCTTGGCAGAAGACGGGAAAAAAGATCTGTCCTTACTCCCACTAAATGAAAAGGGAAATTCTTTTGTATAAACCATCTTCTTGGGAGATCATTATAACCTGGTGAGCTCAAATTTCAAGGATTTATAGTGAATTCTCATCCTGGTTTAGTGAGAGAGACTGTTCTTATCCTCTGCTGAAGAGCTTATTTATGCAATGATAAAACCACATGAGTTCTATCTCCATCAGCAGGGGTCAAGACACAGGTAAGTAAGTGGACTGATATCTATTGGGTATGCTTAATGAAGGACAGGAACAAATTTAAGTAGAGTATTGTCAAATTGCAAGAAGTCTCTTTCCTTCCTTATTTGCATATATTAGTACTTTGTTTCCTCCTTTTCTCTATAGAGATTTTCTTATCTATGCCAAGCATCAGGGTGCTTTGAATGACTAGTTCAGACTGGAAATGACGAAAAGAGGTCATCTCATTCAGATCTCTAGTCAAAGCAGGGCTAACTTCAAAATTAGGAAAGAGTTCTCTGGGTCCTACCCAGTCAAGTTTTGAATATCTCCAAGGTTGGATATTCCACTGCTTCCCCAGGCAACTCGTGCTCGGCCACATCCATGGTGAATTTATAGCTGATCTGAATTTCCCCTCCTTCAGCTTGTGACCTCTGCAGCTTGTCCTTTCACTGTGTTCTAATTTGAAAAATCCAGCTCTTCTCCATAAAATCCTTCTGGTGAAGACTGAAATCAGATCAGCTTTCTTTTTTTTTTCTTTTTTTTTTTTTTTTTCCAGGCTGAACAAACCCAGCTTCCTCATCCCTTTTTCATATAACAAGTACTTCAACCCCCTCATCATTTTGGTGCCCCTGTGACTGGTTATTGACACTTGGTTGATCTTTCTTGCATGGAGAGGTGAACCTCAACACAATATTTCAGTTGCAGCACCACAAGAGCCGGGTAGAGAGAAATAACCAGTTCCTTCAACCTGCTGGCTATGAATTTGCTATCGCAGCCCAATATGCAGGAGGCCTTCAGCACTCTCATGCCACACTCATTTTCTGTAGATTCTGTCACCCTTGCAGTTATCACAGCAGACTTCCTGGATCTGTTACTTTGAACAAGTCTTTCTGTAAAAGTAAATGGGCTAAAGAAGTAAGGGTAACAGTATTCACATGCTTCCTACTAAAAACAGGGGAAAAAGGAGACAACATTTTATTTTCTTGTTGTTTGAACAACCATTAAAATTAGTAAGCATAACATTTAGCTCTTAATTTATAGAAATAAAAGATAAGCTTACATTCCTTTATGGAATCAGGTGACAGAAACAAGAAGAGTCTCCATCCAGAGCACAGACATCTACCAAGATGTGAAATAATTTGTAATTCTGAGCTGTGCTGGTAGACAATAAGTACTTGGAAGAGAAGGAGGGGGAGTGAGAGAGCAATTGTGGTGAAGTTCAGTTGCCTAGCAAGGTAAAACCAACACAGCTATATACATGAGTGAAGTCAAAAGAGAAATAGCAGAAAAAAAAAAGGAAGGATCCAGTGGTTATATATCCCAGAGTAAGACCTGTATGGAGAGGTTTGGGACTCTGTCTTGAGAGAAATTAAAATATAAATAGTGAGAGTAAAACATTTAGAAGATACTAAAAGGATACTGCTAGCATGGCTTTTTCCAGCTGTTAGCCCTTTGTGCTAAATACCTCCCTATTTGTATGTTATTGCTATTAATACAATATAACTTTTACAGAAATAAAAAATAGTTCTTTTTGTAGTGTAAAACTTCTCAAGTGTCTAATTTGGTTCAATGGCAAATAGTTTTACAGCCTTACAGATGGCAATCTTCAGCGAGCTTGTACACACCAAAAAAGTACAGATTTAAGTGGCCATGTATTGTATAAAAACACCACTCTAAGTAACTTGATTTTAATCTAATTGAGTTTGATTATTTTAATACCCTTCAAATGGCAGCCTGAAATTGATCTATGTGGTTAATACAGATTGGTTAAAATTTATAAAATGTATACATAGACAATGAGAACACTGAACAAAAGCCCAAATGCCCCTTCTCTATATTCCCTCTCCCTTCCATAATACACTGTACTGCAGGAATGAAGGAAGTATGAGATTGTTAAAAGTTTTCACAGAATTAGAATATTTCAGTTATAATTTCTTCCCTTCCTAGCATGCCCTCTCCATTCCCAGAAGGGCCCTGTTTATGTCACATACATAAACATGTCTGTAAGTAAAATACCTTTGTTCTGAGAATGCACCAAGTAAAGAATAAAACTTTCTTTAACAATACTATGAATACACAGTGTTATGACTTCAAATTATGGACTCAAGCTGAAGTTATATTGCAGGGCAATTTTAAAAATAAGTTTAAAAACAATTACAGCCTATTTTGTACAATTTCATCAACTATTTCTTTCTTTCTTTTTTTTTTTTTTTCTTCTAGGAGTGGTTTCAGAAAAGGGTGTCTCTCCAGATCTGACAGAGTTCAGCTTTACTGAATGTATCACATACACCCAATTTCATTTTGTGAACACAACAGAAATGATGTAAGAGATGCCTGAGTAATTCCTTATGCATCATATGTATGATATATGTATGCCCACTATCCTCTTTCTTCTACATTGCAAATTAAAGGATGGGCAGCAGTGGAAAACACTGTACCAACACACACACATGCACATGTGTGCAGAGGACACGCTGCACTCCATGGGCACTAAGGCTGTGCCTGTGCTAAGCAACACTGCATTCTTTATCTGTGTGAGGAGGCATCTCCCACCCAGGCAGTATAGAAGCCCAGGGTTTGCTTTCATAGCCACGTGAAAAGGGGTCCCACCTTTTTGGTAAATGCAGAGGGAGAGAGAACACCTATTCACTGATATTCTGAAAGGCAGACAGGCTTTAGTCCCTGCCTTGTGCCTGTTCTCTCATCACATAAAAAAGCCATGCTGGTGCAAGCCCTGGACAAGTAGTTCAGGGCTGCATATGCACTGCTAACTGCTCTTGTCCCTCACCTCCTTCATGGAAAATTTCTGTGTTGGGAACATGTCCCCATCCATTCTGCATGTCTCATGCATAAGGGAAAACATGCAGAATTCCTTTATTGCACTGTATGGGAAGAAGCAGGATCAGCTCCAACAATAAGATACAGTTTCAACAGAAAGAGTTTGTTCATGCCCTGTTTTGTGGGTGCTCTGAAAGGGGACAGGCAAGGTAGTGCCCAGGGTAGATATTTAAATTGATCCCCAGAAGACAGAAGTCAGCTGTATTTTATACAGCTTTTCAAGCTAGAGTGACTACCCTTTGTGTACAGTCACCTGGGTGGGCATACGGTTGTAGCAGAAATTTAAGGTGTCTCGTTTCAGATAAACAGGAATAAAGATTTATCCGGCTTTACACAGTGCCTCTGCCTAGGTCATGTATTTTTGGTCTGATACTCCGGTTGTTGAGGCAGAGGTATCAAACACACCTGGTGTGATACTCACCACACAAATCCCACTGACTGCACAGGCGGGTATGCTCCAACCACAGTAGCTGATGATCTTGACATCCTTTCCTTTTCTGTACCGCCCCTCTGGCACATGCACACATTCTTGCTGCAGACACAGGACCACCCAGCCAGGACTGGTACACTGATTCCAGTGTATCAGCATTTGAGATGCTGAGGTTCACAGCAGAAGTATTTCCAGACAGACAGCTTAGTACAGAGTCTGAGACACTGCCTTCAAGAGTAAGCAGAGGAAATATTAAGGTATCAGCTGGCTCATATACAACATGCTCTTTAAATTGATCTTTGTGGTATAAGCAATATTCTGTGTTTTTAATCCCAAATAGAAAAAGATTACAATGAACTAGATGTTAATATCCTAGTGACAAATGTTAATGCATTATGTTATACTGGATGGTGGTATTTTATTTTATACACCCATAAAATATGAAACTGCCACCATCCCACTGTATGTTCTGGATGTGTTCCTTCAGATTTTGAGTTCTCCTTTTTTTCTGCTCAGTATGAAATTGTTAATGAAAATGATGGAAGAGAAAACACCTGAAAAGTATTAGACAAACTGTTTATCACATTTGGGCTATAGATCGAAGCCCAAATGGAAAATATATTACGGTCCCTTTCCCATGCATAATCTTGCAAAGTATAAATTTAATAATGGAATCTGCAGGGTGCTTCTTCCTTTTCAGCTGGCATGTGTAGGGTAGGCTGGAAACAAAATAATTTACAGAGAACTACGGTTACATGCAGACATTTCTTACCACAGGTTCCTGAGTAAGTTTTGTCCACAGAAGAGTTAAAATAGGATTGGGAAAGAAGGTTTTGGAAGTGGCCCTGAGCCACATAAAAAAGACAATTATTTCTTCCTCTTCACTCACACTTTTATGTTTCCAAAGCATTACTCAATGTTCATCAGAGCTGCAGTCAACAGTTTGCCAGAAATTCAGAATTCAAAGTCAAGCTTAATTTGAAAAGGCTACTGGCTAATCACTTTTTGGCTTCAGCTGACAAATGAAGTATGAAAACTGCCAGCAGCTGTGTATTTTGTTCAATTGTTTGATCTGAAAACTAGACAGAACAGAGTAGGGGGTACAGAGGAAAGAGTGAGCATAACAAAGTGGAAAAGGGGAACATGTTGTCCTCACAACAAACAATTGTGCGCTAAAGTGACTAATTAATCATTCTGATGGATATCTCCATTGACCCAAATTAAGCCTTTGCTAGTTTCATATACATATTAGAAATTAGTTGTCACATGGAGTTTGTTAGCATACTGCTACTCCAGTTCTTGAAGGCAGTATGAACAATGCAGCCTTGATCAGTCTCAGGGCTGTGAATTACTAGTATGACTCCATTCTCTCACTGGACCATGTCTAACAAGTCAAAAATATACCTGTTTCCTCTTGTTTGTACTTTACCCTTTGCCTCTTGACCTTAAACAGCCAGGACATTCCACTAAAAAGGACATGGAGCAGCAGGAAGGGTGGTATAATACAGTCGTAGAAAGGGGTACTATTGTTACACTGGCTGGTAAATTTTCACCAAGCATCAAAATATACAGAATAAATAAGTTAGACTGCAAAAAATAAAAATAAAAATGTGTGCCACTGCCCAGGGTCAAATGACAAGATCAGTCAAAATGCAAACAAATTTTATGGAAAGAGGTTTCAATGTAAGGTCATAAGCCTCCACAGCATCTGGACAAGTTCCATGCACTAAGAGTAGGTGTGACTGGAAAGTGAAGAGAAGGTCAGAAAAGCAAAGAGAAGTTAATTTTATAAGAGTCAAGAGAGAAAGCAGAAGTCAGCAAATTATTTCTTTAGAAAAGTCTTAAAATTATTTTATCTGTCCCTTGTTCAGGAAAAAATGTTGTTTTAAACATTTTTTTTTCCCAGTAAACAAAGATTGTGCGAAAGTACCTACCTACAAAATCAGTGCCCCCCCCAAATAACAACAACAATGCATATACACACACACACACAAAATAAATTAAGACATTACATAAAGTGACAAATCCCACTCTATCCAAAAACTCCTCAGGAGTCCCAACACAAACAGACACACAGAAGAGAAGTTTCTTTCCTTCCTCAGCACACCAAGGGTTGTGCCACTGCTTTGTAACACGGTGCCCATATATAGCATATGTTGGTGCCACATCCTTATTCCACAATGCACGATGGAGATAGGCTCATGTCAGTAATGGCAGGGCAGGGATACACCCTGGCAAACCTACAATCTTGTTCCTTTTTGTAATTCATTTTCTTCTCAACTTGAGAGAATCTGTGGCACTGTGCAGCACTGGGGAGCATGTGATTGGCAGCTCCACAGGAGAAGTATACTGATGGCAAGTGAGGCAGCAATGGAAGAGCAAACCCTTTTAGCCTGACCTTTTTCCCTCCCCAGTACAATCTGTGCCAGAAGAACTTGTTGGAATACTCACTTGGCATGTGGGGATATGTCTTTACATTTAATAAGAAATTTAACAGTCAGATTCCCAAGCCAATGCCCCTGCCAGCGTTGTGAGAGCTGGCATTCTGAACTCATTTGCTTTCTGTTGATGCGGTCCTACTCCACATTTGCCATCTGTTTAAAACACACATGAGAGATAACAAACTTTGTTTTAAATCCGTGCTCTGAATCAGACCTCTGTTTCAGATGTATCTGAATGTTGATCTCCTACCTCCTAGCTGATTATCCTAAAAACTGAGTGTTGCAGTAAAGAAACACCAGCAATTCTGAGAATCTAATTCCTGCATTTTCATCATAGCAACCCCAAAAAAGACATTGCTGCATTGTCGAAGCAATTATATTTCAAAATCTGACTGTTGCTTTAAAAGTAGTCATTTTCATATTAAAACTGAAACAATTACCAAATTTTCTCCAAATTCAGAATTATTTTCGGTCATTCAAAATCTTTGTTTTTCCCTGATAGACAATTTTTCAAAGATTCCACTCAAATATATTAATATGGGAACTAATACCAGCCAATTTCTTGAGTGAAAATGATAACACTGTAATTTGACAAATCTAACCAGGAATTAGCTTAAACTACAATTTACACAGCAGATTCTAGCTGAGGAAGAAGACCAGCTTTTGGAGTAGTTCTTAGTAATGTGGACTCCAGCACAAGTAAACCAAATCTAGCTGCAAAACATTGTAAATAAGGTCTCAGGAAGCTGCAGAGAAGAGTTGTAAGAAACTAAAATGTGGTTTAATTTTTGTTATAAAACACTCATATTCCAGCTCACAAACATTTCTGTGTTAGCATGGACTTCTTTGTCTTCTGAACTGCAGGCAGTAATTACAGGATGAAGATTTCACAAATGAAGAGTTTCTCAGGGAAACTCAGGTTTCTTTCCTGACAAAGCCATCAGCTAGCATTTCCTCTCAGTACAAGAGGATAATTTTAAAAATGTTTCAATGGAATTGAAAATTATTCAGACTGTAGCTATTTGTACAACCAAACCAAGCCAGCAGCATAAGGTTCAAAAGGAAAGGCTAAACAGAAATCTATAATTCCTTGAGTGCATCTGTATCACAAAATTCAAGCATTTACGTGAAGTCACTCAAGTTAAATTGCTTCTGAATAACAGGACATTACCTGTTGAGTATTATTGCATTGATCATTGTTTAAAATCTTGATTTAAGAAAGATTTAAATTAACCTAGAAGAAACAGAAGTTTAAACTGTGTCTTTCTCTCCACTGAAATTCAGTGTAAACTCAATGGTAAAATTGCATAAACAGACAGTAGTGATTACACCTGATATTTGGTGAATTTTCTTGTGTAGACAAAAAATATGAGGATTCTGTGTCTGTAAGTAATACAATTAGAGATGAGTTAGGTGTTGATCAGCTTCAGTTTCCAGGGTCTGTAAAAGTGAAGTGGACATGACAGAAAGACAAGTGTGTCTCCAAATGCAGGAACAAGTCCAGATGTTCAGATGCACAATAATGAGATATGGACTGTCTGAATATATTAATCAAATGCGAAGCTCAAAATACTTTTGTCTGAGGCTGGAATTGTATGAACATAATTTTCATATTTTTTAAACAAGATAAACAAGTAATCCTCAGGTCTTAGTGTTCAGTCATATACATATATATGTATGTTTTATACTAAATTTAAATGATTCACTACTATGATAGCTTCATAACAACTATATACATATGAATATATATGTAGAAAAGAATGTAAAACAAACATATTTTATCACTCCTTTTTCAACCATAAAAAACATTTCATATTGTTATACTGTACTGAAAATGTATTTAAAGTGATTAAAACATGTATAAATCTGGTGTCTACAAGTATAAATGCAAATGGAGTCAACAGCTATGACATAATATGAAGTAGTCTCTAAACAGGGACAAAAACCTATAGAAACTTCCTGATAAAAATGAAATCTGTGTTTTCAAACATTTTACTCAACAATTTCTATACTGCTTAAGAGTGAGATTTTCAGAAGTGCTCTAGAATGAAGCTCTTTAAAAGCATTTTAGCCCTTCAATGACCGTAGTTAAAATTACTGTGGACAAATATATTAGTGCTGCTAAATTCTGGATCTCCGGTTTAAGCTCACAGGAAGTGAATATTGTAATGTACAGAGAATATCTCTGTTTGAACTTTGTTCAGTGTAGGAGCATTTTTGCTGGACTGTTTCTTAAGCTGGTTTAAGCATCTCTGATATCCTCTCTAATCACAGCCTAACACTACTTTAGTAAAAGAAAAATATTTTATCTGTAAGGTAAACTAGATCAATGAGATAATCCAGCCAAGAAAGGGAAAGAGAGGAAGTAATGGAAGGAAATGGAGGAAAGGAATTAAAGTGAGGAAAAAAAAGGGAGAAAGGAAGGAAAAAAAAAAAAAAAAAGAGAGAGAGAGAGAGAAGAGCAATATATTAAAAAAAAAAAAAAAAAAAAAAAAAAGCAAGGAGAAAAAAGAAAATGAAAGAATGAAAAGGAAGAAGAAAAAGAAAAAAGAGAGAAAAGATTAATTCTCAGTTGTCTCAGTTCCCAAATTCAGTTCAGTACATGACCACCCAAGCAGCTAAGCCACCACACCTGAAGGGGCAATGTGAGGGCAGAAACAAATGACTGGAATGTGAAAAGACAGGAGGAGTGTACTGACCCCACACTGCTGACATAAGAAATGCAGATCAGATCCATTTTCAGGCTTTGAGCAATTTCTGACAAGAAGCAACACTGCCATGCTTTGCATGCTTAGCAGACCCATGCTAAGAGCTGGGTCTGCTCTTACTGAGCCCCAGCAAAACACATGCATCCACCAGATTCAACAGCAACTGAGCAGCCATTTTGAAGATGTGGGTGATGCCTTAACAGAAGTGCCTAAAGCCAGAGACATACTCTGAAGTTCTTTGAATGTCCATGGCTTGGTGACTTTGGAGTAGGCATAAACGTGACAGCTTCTAGTACCTGCACACAGGAGGTGCAGAGCTATACTGCTCTAAGTAGGTCAGTACGACTGAGCAATACAAGTTTCCTAATGTACACTTTCCCTAGAAATATTTCAGAAGTAGAGGATTCATAGTTTATTTTCTGGCAAAGCACCTCTGGTGTCTATGCAATGTTGCAGGCAACTCTCAAGTTTATATATTTACATCATTCTCCCAGTGAAGCAGCTACTCCTGTAAAAACACAAATTTGCTTGTGTGGCTTTGCTTGTCTGTTCTGGGGCTCCTCTCTGCAAAGCTTTTGGTCAGGGCACATCTCTGCTTGCCTTTCCTCTCAGCTGAGACAACAAAAGCCTACAGCACACAGCTTAGGCACAGATATATTTTTATACGATTGTTTTTTATTTGTTCTGCAATGCTGTAAAGATGCATTTCACAAACTGGTTGGGCAGCACTTAGCTTGGAGTTGTGAGAAAAAAAAAAAAGCTTTTTGGGATTTACATCATTGGAAATGCTAACTGTAGCTGGTGAAATTCACTGGAGAGGGAGCAAAGTCAGAGTTCACCAGGGGGGAGCTCAGCAGAAGCACTTGAGTAAAGTTGCTGTAAGAGGTGAAGAATCTTTTTTGTCAATAAAACAGCTCCATCACTGGAGCTTCATAACAGTGGGAAGCAAAACTTCATATTGTTTACTGGTACCATAACAGCAACACACATTTTGCACACAGACTGCATCTAAGCCATTGAAACATATTATGAGTATGGGTACTTGGGTAGTGATTTTTTCTACAGTCTCCAGCTGAATAGGAAAAGATCATTAAAAAGGATTTTTTTTAAAGATTTGTTTTTCCTGTCTGATTCAGTGCCCATATACGTGTGTATATGTATGTGTGAAGATGCATAATATATTTCAGTAGTAATCCAAAGCAAGTCAGGGGGCTTTTACCTGGGATAGGGTGGAAAACCCAGTATTTGACCCTACTGGCCTGCCACTTCAGTTTTGCACTACTCCCAGGGGCCCTGCAGCAGACAGAGGCAATGGATAAGAATGGAAATTGCAGTGGGAAAGCTCAGCACTTGCCCCCTGGACCATGCACCTACCCTGCCAACCCACAAGGCCAGGGAGAACATCCTTCCCTGAAAAGCCTGTGGAAAAAAACAGTAGAGGGGGAGGGTTTTGTCTCTCACCAAACCACCCTTGGGAGCAGCATTTGCAGGATGCGTCCATCTGGCCTCTCTGGCCACTGCAGCTGTGGTTGTTTGAAATGGGGTTGCTCTTTGCTGGATGTATGTATGCTGTGCAAAATGCAGAGCAGACAGCTCAAAAAAGGTGGGGGCAGAGGAGAGTCTACCACTGGAATACAAGAAGCACCTTCACCAGAGAAAACCATATATTTTTTTTTTATAGTTGTTCTTATCCTATTGCTGAATTTACCCCAGGGCATCTTTTGGCTCTGTAGTGGAGAGACATTAAAGGAAGCCTTGGAGCCTGCTGTGGTCTCTATTGGTTCTCCAGATGTGTCTCCTCACAAAGCCTTTCGTCTGCATGGGTACAGCATTGCTGAACTTCTGAGCCCCTTCACTCTTCATTAACACTTAGCAAAACCTCGTTCCCACACCAAAGGTTTCCACAGCTTGTGAGCCAAAGGTACATTATCACATGGTTCCCCTTCCCAATAGCTCATGTTACTTGTACAGACTGCATATGGAGCTGTGGGTCTGGTTTTTAGCATTTTATAGCCTGTCTTCTGTTGGTTTAGTATGGTAATATGAACATTGCTAAAGACTCTACTAGAGTGGCACTTACAGTAAACCTGGAACCATGTCATGCCCTTAAGCCCATGTTCAGACACAGCCTCTTTGGCTGCAGTGAAGTTCTTATCATATTTGTCTCCTTTTAAGTGTAGACTTCAGAAAAATAAAGCTTCTCTTGTAGGCTTATTCAGTGAATGTAGTTAATTAATGTGTTGGCCCTCACCATTGTTTTAGAGTTTTGGTTGCATTATTTCTGAGGGAAAATTAAGGAAAAAATAATACATAGGTCTTAACCCTTGTATTTCTCCATAGATTTCCAAAATGTTTGGAGTAGCACACAACAGGAATAAAACACCTTTCTTCATTCTTCAGTAGAGAAAGGACTGCAAGAGCTAAATTTAGATATTCTGCTCAGGATCTACAATATCCCTGCTATTCCTGGAAACATAGAAATATCTAGGAGACTTCCACAACAGCCTCTCTTTCAGTTCTTCCCCATCCTTTCTACCATGAAGTTTTTCCTAACATCTGGTTTGAATTTTCCTTGCTACATAAGCCTCTCTATCGTATTTTCTAGCTCTCTGTTAGTTCTGTTGTTCTTTGCAGATTCTTTCAACAGGTTCTTCCAGCTTGGTACTGAAAAATGGATGTAATATTTCTTCTAAGCTCTCTACAGGCTTTCATGAGACAGAAAGATGAGTCTGTAGGCAATGTAATCATAGTTCTGTGATTAAAGAATTTGCCTGGAGGGGAAGAAAGTAGGGCTCAACTCCTCACATTATCACAGATCCTGCAATGCTGATGGTAAACTGTGTAGGCCCAGATCCAAAGAGGTATTAGGGGCTCATTAAAGGTTTCTTGTTCCATTCAATTACAAGACTAACCTCTCTCCTACATTTCTCCTTTCATGCTGGTAGGTTTGCTGAGAGAATGCTTTCAAGTTGAGGTACGCACTGGAAATGAGCAGGGGAACCAAGTTCATTGCCGTTGATGACACTTAAGTATGAGACAGAAGCCAAACCGTTGTTAGTCATGTCAACAGTGATTTACTTTTAAGCCTTTGCAGACCTAAAATTCAGGCATGTGAGGAAATGCAGCGTTGAAAAATGAGGTGCTGATAGAGTCTGGGCACCTCCGAAGATTAAGCAGGAGCTTTCAAGAGCTCAGTTTTAGGTTCTTAAATTCGAAGTCTTACTTAAAAACATTATCACCTTTCTTGATCCAGGCCTTGTGATATCTGTTTTTGTGACTCCCTGTTTGTAAAGGGATTTGGAAATACCTACTCTCCCAAGTATCTCTTAAATGAGATATTAGTTCTTGAATATTTTGTGGGGTATGAGGCTTAATATTTTCATGGAAACTGAGTAAAGCTCAGATAACCAACGGTTTCAAGCTGCAAGTTCAAATTAAAAAATATTGTAGACTTTTCTCATTTCTTAGTTAAACAGTCTAATCTCTATGCTTGCTATATAAGCAGAAAAAAATGAGACTAAACTACAGAATCCATATCTCTGTGGATGTGAGGTTGTCATTAGGAAAATGGGGTATATATGGAGCTTATTTGTCCAGGAACAGACATTTCAGTATAATAGTTTCAAGATTACATTTTTGGATGTATTCTCTTTAATGTTCCTATGTCTCATTTTACAAAACTTTGGCGTGCATTTTTACATTACATATGCTTAAATACATTACCTTCTTTAAATTTTAGGAAGATATTCAAAAGTGAAGAGATCAGATATAGCAAAATCAAAGGTTCCACTAAAGCACAGAGAAGCTTAAGTTTTTATGAAAAAAAAAAAAAAAGAAATATTTTTATTGCTAATCTGCAAAACTGAGCTAAATTTTTTGAACAGGTCTTTTTGAAAAGTCTGGCAATTGCATCCTGGAAATACCACAATCTCCTTCACATTGATCTCTTTGCAGCTCTCTCTGTGGTGCCAGCTAAAACTCCTCAGAAACTGGTCTGTTCTGAGATTCAAAAAAGATAGCTAGAGAAGTTAACTCTGATCTCAGTAAATATTATTGTATTCTTATCTCCTGAATTTCTCTGAAAGTTTTCATTGAATGACATACCTACATTCTCTTTAATATAATAGATTTCCATGAGCTGATTAAGCATATTAACCCAGAAGAAAATGAATCTGTCTGAAGAAAGAAAAGGTCTGAAGAAATTGTACTGGATTCCTGAGCTGTGCTCTCTACTGGTCTACTGCAAGGATGTAAAAAATGTCAGCTTGATGCTGGAGACAAAATAGGACCCTGCAGCCTGAAACAGATAAGAAATGGAAGAGTGAGGGCCAGTGGAAGAAACAGATAGGCGCTTTCAGTGGCACTGAACTCTTATTGATTGAAGAATCAAATCCTGAGAAACTCACTCAAAATGTCAATAGAAGAACTGAAAGCAGTTACCATGAGCAGGTGGTAAACACCTAAGAAATCTAAAGCAACTCAATATGAAACTGAGGAACTGTTTCATGGTAGCGTATAACATATGCCTTGGCAGCAGTGCCCAAAGAACAAGAAAAGATGAAGGTTTGTCTTTTTAAAAAAGACGCTGAGAAGAGCAATTAATAAATTCCATGAAAGCTAATAGAAATTACAATAAAAATGAAGTTACAGAAAAATAAATGTATAGGAAATAACAGGGAAAAATTAACACAGTTTTTGTGAAAGAAAACTCACCCTTATAAATCTAGCTGTTAAAAATATGAAGTAAATAAATATAGAACATTCACTGTGTTCCTATATTTTCACAAATGCTTATAGCAAGGTGCATTATCAAAAGCTCTTAAAAGCTTATGACTGTAATGCCATAAAAGGATCTCATAGTTATAATAAATTAGTAGATACTACACTTTCATGCAGAAAGGAAATATTATTCATAACGAGGAAGAAAAAAATTGAATTATATAAAAGCAACATCTGAAAATCACAGTTGATCACAGTTCTCTGAAAATATCACCTCACCACTCATTCAGAAGTGAGATACTGGAAAACCTGAGGTAATACAAAATGTTACGGTATTACTATATACATCTTGATCTAAAAATTTCTCAGAGAGATAGGATGTGAGGAACTAATATTTTCAGAAGTTACATTTATATTCCATTGTGTTATATATGTCAAATTATAAAACAATATAGCTCTTTCAGAATAAGAAGTCATACACATTTAAGTTTAAAACAAACCAAACCAAACAAAAACAAACAAACAAAGAACAACAACAAAAAAAACAACACAACACACAGAACAACAAAGATAAAACTTTTCAGGTTTTTCAGATTGCAGGTTAATATATACTGTAAAATATTCTAAACCTGGTGCACTGCTGAAGGAGAAGTGCCATCATGCTGTTAGTCTTCTGCTAGTCCTCTCCTCTCCTTTTCTCTCCTCAACATTCTGTTTGTTCAGTTAACTTTCAGCTGGTTCCAGTCTTGATTTTACTCACAAGCACCAAAATAAGTGAAAGTTGAAATGTATGGCAGAGACTAGGATTAAATAGCATCCTCTTCAGTGCCACTTCAAGTCAGAATTTTTTTAACTACAGCTTCATAACACAAATCCTTGCTCAGATTTTGGTTTGATAGCAGACTGGGAGATGGTTAGTGTTTGTCCCTGCACCTGTGAACTTAAAAGCCTTCCTAAATCAACCACTTTATACATATACATACAGACTGTATTGAGCCAGTCCTATGCAGCTGAGATAAAAAGCCCATGGCATCTAAACTGCTTCTAGCACCTGACATAGTCAAAGGTAGATATCTTCAGATACCTTCATGTTACAGCAAAATTACTATTATTTTAGTAAGAAGACTAACTCCTCTTCAGGGAGCAGCACTCTGGATGGACAATATTGAATTTCATAATCTCACATCATGTTTTTTGCAATCTATGAGATTAGGAAAAGAGTAGGAATGAAGTTGTGGACAGCAATATTTAATTGGTGTTGTTGTCTCAATAAGTTCTCTTTTATGTCTGGCATCTTCATTGGTCTGATAGTATGTAAGAATTTTAATAACATTAACTGTATGTGCCCCTATCTGACAAAAGTCTTTTTAGAGCTCTTTTCCCTGTATAAGGTATCACCTGGTGATTGTTTGCTGGAGAATTTTCATCCTATGAGATTATATTTGATCTCCCTAGAAGTACTAATGTGAAAGACACTGAGCAACAAATCAAGGTATGATTTCTATAGCCAGAGGGATGTAGTAATGAGTAGATTCATTATGTGAATAAGGGTTCAGAGACAAGGCCATAAGTGTGCCTAGAATGTTGTCATTGTTCAAAAGGAAACAGAAAAAGAAATGCCAAAACAAAAACAGTCTGTCTTTTCACTTGCTTTTGCAGTGTACTTTTTGCAATGAAACGGAGAAAACAGAGAACAGTAGCACACATTTTCTTCTGCCATTTCTTTGCTATATATCTTTAGTAGAAAGCAAAACCATCAGAGCAAACCCACAAGATTCACCCAGACCTAAGCACTGCACCTGTTATATTCATATGCTATAGGAAATAGGAAAGAAAGGCAACGAGTCATTCCTTCTGGTCTTTCATCAAAGCATGACAAAAGCTTTCCACATGTGTAACTGTATGAAGCCCTGGGCAAGATACCATATGCATCACTCCTTTGGAAATTAGTGTGTGATATTATGCTATGGATGAACACTAGAAATATTAAAGGACAATCCTTCTTTTTCAACAGATTAAAAATCTCCCCAAAGAAGGATATAGTATAATCCACCTAAACGGGGATTGGGTGCCTTCTGTAGGCATTCTGATTTGTGTTGATTTCTTTGTGAACTCCTAAAATACACACGAAACAGAGGATTTTTGCCTTTATGTCAATTGCCTATCTCAGTGTAAGTGCATGCTGTCCAGGTAAACCCTTTTCTTTTCCAGCACAAATCCAGGTTTGTTGCTCAGCTGGGCTGAATCCCCCCTTGGCCATTGCTAAGTCTTTAAAAAGAGCCACACACCACACAGGATAGTTAAAAGCCCAAAGAAGAAAACGTTGAATGAAGTGATCTTGTGGGTTTTCATACTTTTATGTGCATGTTGCCTAGTCACACTGGTAGCATGTGGTTGCAGCATAGCTCTTGAAAATCTCTGAAGCACAGAGATCTGTTAAATGCTACTGAGAATATAGATCTCCTAGCAGGCATGTAACCCTCTAAGTATAAGTCAAGAGCTTCTTATGGGAGACAGTAAAGCCACACAATAGGAAGTAATGCCCTTTTCTGCCTCATAGGTGGGGAAAACACATCATTATGGTGGTAGAAGTTGTAAAAATTCTTATGACTTGCACAACTGATATTTTTGTTGAAAATTGTTATTTTGGAAGAGGGCATGGTAAAAGCATAATTTAATTGGCCTAGCTAATGGAAAACAACTCATATACAATTTTTATCTCTGTGTCATTATGACTAGAGTAAGGTTATTGTTTCATCCTTTCTCTTTGTTCCCAATTAATATCATTTATCCTGTCACTATTAGAACTCCACAGTTGTTTGTCTGCATGGTGAAAAACTTTACCATTTAAAAGAAGAAAATACTTAATGAGACAGCAAAACAAGTGAAAGAAAGGATATTTCCACTTATGTTATTGAGCTTAATTTTAGCTGATTAAATCTTACAACTCTGAGTGGCCTCATGGTAGATTTTTTTTTTTTTTTCCAAAACATGGTTTGTGGAACAGTGAAACATTATATTTTGTTGGCAAACAGTTACAAGAATTTAAACCTTTAATCAAGCTCTGCTAAATGCTTCAGTTTATAAATTGTTTATGAGTTAACCAGGACTTTCCACACAAATCTGTTTCACTTTAATAATAGTCTGGAACTTTTCTACACAGTATTCTGTCTAGCACAGTCTTCTACTGTTCAGATCTGGCTACTGTTACAGTCTAATCAAAATTAGTCTCACTTACAGAAAAGCTTAAATATTGTTTGTGAATAAGTTATTGCTGTGAATAATAAATAATAAAACTCTCTAAAGATCTTCCTTCTTGCTCTTTTTATGTACCATACGGAAAAAAAGCAAGCACTGACTCATCTCTACTTACCCATTAGCCTTCCTTGGCAAGCATGATGCTTGGCACAGCTGTTTCTTCTTGCCAGACTGTGATTGTGCTCTCAGCCTCACAGAGCTGCAGTTCAGCAGTGCCCCTGACCCTGTGACCATCCATGGGGATTAATCTGTCTTACAAACGACAGGTCAGTCTGTTGGGTCAAAGGATTTTGTCATGTTGTTAAGCGCTCAGGGTACATGCTTCAACACATAATGCTATAGAGGGAAAACACGTTGGGTCACCGTCCTGACAAAGACATGGTGAAACAACCAGTGGAAGACCTGTTTGATAAGCATTTCTGCCCTCTCGTGGTAAAACTGTGCTAAATTTAGTTACATGTCACGTAAGCTTGTAAACAGACCAGAAGAAAGTGATCCAATACTTATGCTCTAGTTTCTCCAAAAATCAGGACTCATATTCATTCACTTACCTTTTGGTGCCTGAATTCCAAGAGGTCTTGCCAGTCTTTCAGCTTTATCCTGCGTTAAATGAGATTCTTAGAGGTGTTGTAAATTCTAGTTAAAGAAAAGATCTGTATCATATTTAGCTGGTTCTGTGAATAAATTCTTCACACGAATAAGAAATGGGATTTATTCCAGTTTTATGACATGACTACTCAGAGCCTTTTTTTTTTTTCTTTTTTTTCTCTTTCTAACCTGAACCAATTTTTAGTAGGCGTAGGGAGCCTTTTAGCAATATGAGAAGGTGAAATAGGGAAAGAAAAGTGTTTTGGTTGTAATTATACTACTTCTAAGTTTCTTCCTAACAGCAGCATACATTACATCATGCTGAAAAACATTGCACTGTTGCCCTCTATTTTAAAAATAATTTGAAAACTATCTGAAAATGACAGCAACAAGGAATCCATGTTTTTCTTCATGTCTCACAAAAAATGACACGAATATTTAAAAGGAAAAAATCACATCTTTCAGATAGCTCCAAAAAGTGGTGACCTGAAGAAAAAGAAATATTTTCTATTTGGGGCTTTAGGTACAGTCCCATCTACACCTCAAATGTATAGCTTACATTGTATTAGTTCACTCTCAGTCTTTACCAGGACTGAGTCATACTCATACCCAACCCTACTATCTTGTGTTTCCTTGATGTGGCAAAGGTGAATACAGGCTTAGACAGGCCTAGCGAAGACTATATGGAAAGAGCAGATCAATTAATTTACCTGTTGTGATTTCACTTGTCACAGTGAAATATTATCTAAACAAAGTGTGTGCCTGTTCAAGAGGATGTGCAAAAATACAAGAACTAGCAAAGCAAATGGTAACACCTAGTATAAATGAAGTAATATAAAAGTGGATTAGAAGAGTCAGCTAGTAACACGTATATCTTTATTTTACAAAGAATCTCTGATTATCTTTACATCTTTCTTTTTATAAATAAAGATAGCAGCCTATAAAAAGCAACTAAGACAGAAAGACAGAAGGAAAGGAAAGGAAAGGAAGGAAGGAAGGAAGGAAGGAAGGAAGGAAGGAAGGAAGGAAGGAAGGAAGGAAGGACGGACGGACAACAGGGTGGAAGAAGACAAGAAAGCTTCCCTGTCGTGCCTAGGAAAGAAAAATGGCTTCAGCTTGAGCGTGACTGTAAACTTTTCAAAGAAAAGTGAAAAAGAAAAAGAAACGATGAAAATATTATTTTTATTAAACAATGTGAGAAGAAGCACAGAAAAGAAAGTGAATACAGAGACAGACATACACATTGCAATGAAGAACACAATTTCTTCCAAGCTGGTTGCTGTGACTAGTCACACATCGGTAAGACACAGGTCTGGCTTTTCTTTGAGGGCAATGTATTCATGCATTTATATCCAAAGCTTTTTCATGCATGAGAAAAGGTTTAGGGCCAAGGTTTTCAATAAAGACTAATGATTTTGATGTCTCAAGTCCAAACACCTCTAATGAATTTTATGTTCACTCATATTAAATTGCCAGGTGGTGATGCTGGAAGTGAATGCCTGTAAAAGTCATGAGCAACTTGACCCAGGTAGTTAGCTTCTAGAAGATACCTAACAATTTTACTAACCCTTGCAGTATAAAAATGACTCTGTGAAACACCTATACCTGAGACTCACTCTTGCTGGCAATAACCATTTCTAAAATACAAGATTTTAAGTTTTGAGAAGCTTATTTAATTTTGCTGTTTTCTGTAATTGGGTTTAATTTCAGGGTTGTTAAGGTTTCTTTTTTTACTGCTCAACACATTCATCTGGGTAATTATTTAAAAGAAAGATACAGTTTATAATAGCCTGCTACAGATGTTCTTTTTTTTTAAAAAAAAAAAAAAAAGTCATTAAGAGGGTGTGTTGTTCTTCATTTGTTGCATTATGGTGAGCCTCCAATTATTGTTTCATCAAACAAATTAAAATTATTTAAAAGGGATTATTATTATAGTCATGTTGTTAAGTATTTCAGGTAGTAAATGTGTCATAATAATGTTTCTCAATTAATTGTTCTTTGTGCTGGAAATAACACCTACCACAATATATTGGTATTACATACAATTGCTTACTTGTGGGATGCAAGACATAACACCTGCCATAATATTTCAGTCCTATCATTCCTTATGTATATATCTATCATTCCTTACTCGTGTGATGTATCAGAATTCAGGCTACCAACCACTGCTTGAAAGAATGAATGAGAGAATTGTACTCTAATGGTTTATGAACATATGTTTTTCCTCACAATCAAATTAATTTTGGAAAACAAAGTTGGAGTGAGCTTTTTTCCCTTTTCTCTGTGATGCAAGTATGAGAATTAGGATATTTAAACATTTCATATGTATCATACATGTCTCTCTTCTACCACAGTTTAATATAACAGAAACTTAAGGGAAGAGCCCTTTCTCAGTTGCAGAGTATTTTGAGAAACTGTAGTTTATCCTGACTTACCTGGAGGATGTCACAAAGTTCCCATGGAAGTCTCCATATAACCTTAGATGTTTATTTAAGATATCTGCATTAGAGGCTTATTCACCTGAAGTTCCCTTAATCATTGATGGTAGGTGATAGATGTCTTCAGACAGTGATTAGGATGGTGGCCTAAATTGCCTTTTTATCTTGTCTCCCCTGTTGATTGTGAAAAAAAATAAATGTTTTCTTGATGTTTGTTTTAGTTTTTGGTCTTATCATGGCCTTTCTAATAGATATGTGGACTGCAGTTTCTATTATTTAAATCTGCAAAAAATAAACTTGCTTTTCTTTGTTGTCGTCCTCAGATCTTTCAAGAACTGACTGTGTGTACAGAGATCTATGGATCACAAGTTGAAAAACATTTCCATACAGGCAGTAGTTGCTACAGCAACAAGGCTTCTACACTAGATAAGCAGTTAACAGTAGCTGGAATGAATCTGGGTTTTTATGAGCAGTTGTACCTTGAATGAATGGATATAGATGAAGGTATGTGTGAAGGAAAGTATATAAAATGAAAATTTGTTCACTTCTACAGAATAAGGGAGGAATAACTTGCATTTCTTAAACATATCTGTCTTAAAGTAGGAGCTACTAGAATGAATCAAGGCTGTCTAATATTTCTGGAATTACAGCCTAATTACCACGTCCCAAAAACCATCAGTGTGCCAAAAATAGGCTCAATTTAGAAACAACAAGACAAAGAAAATATCACAATTAAGTAGTAAATATTTGCACCTTGGAGTCTAAGTGCTCATTAGAGCAAACAGGCTTATTAGCTTTAAAATATAGAAATGTGCAGATTTCTGTTTCAAGGAAGAGTCAGCAGCTCTGTGGCACTCACTGGGATAAAGCTGCTTGGCAGAAAATAGAAATTGTTTGGAGATGCCAAATCTGGAAGCCCAGCAGGGGCAAGGCTGCTGCAGCTCTACCATGCCTGCAGGTCCTGCTGGCAACAAGGCTGAGCATCTACTGTAGGCACATGCACACACATGGGTCTCTTGGCAGACCCCAGGATCTCCCTGGGACTGGCCAGGTCCCGCACTCACACTCTCCTGGTAGCCCAGGCCCCTGTTCGAGGAACACCTGCCCAGGCACCTGTGCCAATCTCTGGCTGGTCTGGCTAACAGAAAACCACTGTAACTGAAAATTTTTAACCAACCATCATTGAACAGTCTTGGTCCTGCACCTCTTAGCTGCTATAATTGGAAGTTGGTAGTGATATTTCTATTGCACAGAAGAGGGAGCGTGTGCTGGTATTGATTTCAGCTGGAAGAGGATGAGCATAGTGGAATCTTCAAGGAACATGTAGAAGAGATGCTTAAATTTTATAATACTACTCTTATAACTTCCAGCCAAAAGTAAGACTATTAAAAAACTACAATAAACCTTTTTTTTTTTTTTTTTTTTTTTTTTTCCTTTAAATCCTCAATTAAAACTTTCTTTGACTTCACAGACTTACTCTCTTTGGGGAGTTATAAGTTGCACATACTTGTGAATATTTTTCCCCATTTAATTTTAAAAGTGTGCCTCAGCACAGTGACTTTTGCACTGCTACATACAATGTATGTGTTCAAATTTTGACTGTAAATTTATGGTTATTTTAAAGAGATTTTATGCACAACAGATGCACTTTATCAAATAGATTATTTTTTCAATTGCGGTCTAACTTATAAAGTGTCCTCCATGATACACATTATACATTTTGATTATCAGATCAACTAAATTTTATTGAGACATTAAACTAATATATTTCCCTTTTGCCTATGTTTTGCTTGAACCTATTTGTCTTCTTTGTATAGTGCATTTTATCAATCATATTTAACACTGATAACTAAATGGATTATTTCACCAGAGTCAGCATCTGTTCAGGTGTACACACAGCAGATGACAACCTCTGCTCAGGACTGATTGCCACCATGGACCTTAAGTTAAGAAAACTCAAGATGGCTGAGATTTTACCGGTCAATTTTAATGACTGTTAGTATGACTTTAGAGCTACTCTGTGGTTTAAAGTTTAGGTTTATTGCTATTTTTTAAACAAACTATTTTTTTGTTCTCTTCAGAATAGGTTATAAGATGTTTAGTTTATTAGTTAATATTAACTTGTCTAGATTTTCTTTTTGGCACAATAACCAATTCTTTTGAAATCATGACTATTGCTGTGATGGACAATGGGACTTACAGGTGGGATTAAGAAGTATAGTTTGATGAATCTAGTTCTGCATTTGGTCAATGTCTTCTCATGAAGTACTGCAGTTGCCCACCCCTCTTGATGACTTCTGGTCGTGATGGATTATACTACTGTTTTGACTAGGAGTCCAGCCCCCAGTAGAGACAAAAAATACCTCAGTTCAGATTTCCATGTGTCTTTGCAGGAAGATAGCCAAGGCAAAATATTTAGTTTTCAGGCATGTGGTCTTTAGGGAAAATGAAATAAAAAAGAAAGCAGCTTTCTGTGGAAAGCAGACAGTTTTTGGAAAAAAAAAAAGGGGTGGGGGTGGGGTGGGGGGGTGGGGGGTAGGTTGTCCAAAAGCCCAATTTTCAATTGAAAGAGAATTTCAATGCAAAATATTCACCCAACCTTAAGATACAGCAATAAACATAAATTAATGGAATGTAGTGTTTCAGGCTATCTTCTTACACTTACTCTCTCACACATTAAGACACACACACATCTGAAACGGACAGACTGCTAGCCTGTTAGAGAGACTGTAGTGTCCATTTTACTTGTAATTTAAAGAATCAGGAAGAAGATAGTGAAAAGATGTTTTCTGAATTATAATCCTTAAATAAGTTAAAAAAAAATCTGCAAGGTGTTTTGAAACCAACTCTATTAACAATACTTCACTGAGAAACTTCTTCCTATTCTTTAATGCAGACACCTGTAAAAGATAACTGAGCTTAGATAAATATTTTAGAATATTAATTCACTGAGTAAGTGTGGGGTCTCTAATTGTATTATTTTAAGAGGAAAGACAAATGTAGGATGATTATTGTCTCTACACTGCTTAATGAGACATAGAATTAGCTCGGCTTCAGCTTTGTCATATCTGTTAAGTCAATGGATTATTAACTGTAATGCAGTAAAGGCATTGTCACTCTTACATTTTACAACATAAATGTCTAAGATAAAGGTTGGGAAACTCGTGAAATAAAAATCTGTACATTACAGGTTCATAAGTAAAATTGGAGACCTATATGTATATTTAAGGGGATAAAAGGTGGATGGTGAATAACAGCATCAGAAGGAAAGAAGACAGATATGTAAGAGCGACTATTAAAAATTAAATAATTCAGAAAGCAGTTCAAGCAGAGCAATATCCCATGTGGTTTCTATGTTCATCACTAGCTAAAATCAAACTAAGTATTTATACTAATCTAAGCAAGAGCAGAAATGTCAGTAATAGGTAATAAATTTTACCATCTGCCTACTCTGAGCCTGTTTTTCCTCATCATGATAATTGTTGAGTGATCTCCCTGTCCTTATCTCAACCCTTGAGCCCTTTGCATCATATTTTCTCCCCCTTTACCTTTGAGGAAGGGGAGTGAGAGAGTGATTCTGGTGGAGCTCGGCTACCCACCCGAGCACCACCCCCCCTAAAAGAATTCAGAAACCAAAGGTGTTTTGAGCTCATTTTCATGCAGACATCTTGAACATGCTGTCCTTGTACAAAGTCACAGTAGCGATATGCTGCAGTGAGGGATGGGACTCCTTTCCAGCCAGCTGTTAGCTGATCTTTGCTTTGATCTTTTTTTTTTTTTTTCTTTCAAAAATTAGATGAAGTAATGGAAAGTCTTAAGACAATGAAGGGCTGGCTACAGATGCACATTTCTCATATAGACCAATTAGCCAGCAAACGGAATGAAGTCAAGTCAGGTTAGCTCTAGGAATCTATTAGCTCTAGGAATCTATCTAGGTTAGATCTAGGAATCAATTCACAGATTCCTTGGACTTCCTTTGTGATAAGTTTAGTATAGTTTGTTTTATAAAAACTTCTGTGAAAAGTATCTTTAAAAATATTTTTTCTTTCTTGAAGGATGCTTGAAAATTTACATAAGCATTGGTCATATATATTGTAGTTTTATTAAAAACATCTTTATTTAAATCTGCAAATGTCAAAGTCAGTAGTGAACTTCAATTAGGTTATACATATGTAAACACTCCAGGATCGTAAGCAGTTAGGTGCCAAGGTGAGATTTTTGAGCCAATATATTTTCATTTCAACTAACACTCTTTTCTTTTTTTAACTCCTCCTCCCCCTTCCCCTCCCCCCCCCCCCCCCCCCCCCAATTACAGCTGTGTAAATTATATTTCCAAATGTCCTAGAGTAGGTTAGAAAAATTCATAATGGACTCAATTTCTCACCACAGTCTTCCTGAGACAGATACATTTTGATACAAGTTTCAGTTTGCATATTTGAGCTTACAGGGGATTCAGAAATGGATTAATGTTCTCAGAAATTCTTTTATTTTAGGTAGACTCTGACACAGTATCAATTTAAAGAGTCCAGGGCAAGTTTTTCTTTGTTTATTTGTTTTTATTTATTTATTTATTTTTGTTTGAAAAGGGGCAGACTGATTGGAAGGTCACTCAGATTTTAAAGTAAAATATTTAAATACTTTCAAGTATTTATTTTCCCCTTCTTTGACAGAATAAGATTTTCTTTTTACCAATCTGAATGTGCTAAACATTCTCAAGACTTTCCCAAGTGGCAAAAATCGATGAGCATAATATAAGCTATAAAGGGTTTATTCCCTTTCTGCAAGGAAATACACTAAGCAACTTGCAAAACCAGAGAAATTTGAAGAATCATATAAAATACCACAACAAAATGTTAAAAGTCTCATGAAAAAAAATATTTTGAAGTATCTTTTAAAATAAGAATTGAAGTATAATTGAAGTATAATGACTGTAGGTCATCTGTATCTGAATTATTATTTTTTTTTTCTGTAGATACAGCTGAAGAGAAAGTCACAAACATTTTATTGTCTCTCTCCAAGGTTATAAAGTTCTCATTTGCAACAATTTTTCTTGTTGACATCTGAACCTGTTCTACCATGTCAGAAGAAAGACTGTTGTTGTTAGTACAAAAGACCATGAAATATAAGCTCTAGCATGAATCCTGCTTCCTCCCAAACAACACCATTTTATCCAGCAAACATCTTTTCTGGATGCATTCTGTAATATCTGTCTGTGCCAGTAATATAAATAAGCTTTCTCTCCTGCAGAGACAACACAGCTAGTAAATACTAAGCTGCAAATTTTGTTCCATCTTCTATATCATCAACAGAGTGGTTTAATAACTTTCAGCTGGATACACCTGTTGAGGGAAATAGGGTGATAGTATCATCCATAGAGGGTTTAATTTGGAATTTAGTGTTGCACAGATGTAGCTGTGAGCTCATTTGGTTTGCAGAACATTTATAACTAGCAATGATATGTGACATAAAAAACAAAAAAAAAAAAAAAGAGAGAGAACAGCACAATAAAATAACCATATTTAACTTGATTCTAAGGAATAGAGAGAGAGCATTTAGAATAAGCAAACAGGCAAAACACACACACAAAAGAAGAACCTCCAAACATAAAACAACAACAACAACAACAAAACCCATGACATTTAATCTGTAAACTAAACACATTTGATAGAGATTCTTGAGTGAAAATGATGTGAAACCCACAATGGGATTTTTCAGGACATGACAATGTTTATATTAAGAAATCAAAATCTACAGACTAAACTGCTGATTAGTTTGTACCAGACCATTTTTCACCACTGGGAAAACAGATTTATTTAAAATTTGCAAGTCTAAATTCATCTTGAGGGATGTCTTGACCAATATATCCAACATGATGAAAATTTGGAACTAATGTTACTTTAATTTTATGAGTGTGGTCACTGCAAACACCTAGGAGCATTCATTAAAATGGTTAATCCAAAGCATATTTTCAGGGGAAATTTTGCTTGAAAATGAGCTATACGTTTCATACAAAAAATGATTTGTGTGCTCCTGTGAGTAACTACTACAGAGCCATAGGGTAAAGAAAACTGGTTCTTCTAAAATAACTACAAAGTTATGTTCATTAATTGCCTTAGGCAGTGTGGTCCTGAGCAGTCTTATATCTGTGCAGGTTATAAAATGTGGTCAGAGCATTTGATTTGCATCTGTCTGCATAAGCATGCCCGCAGCTTCATCAAGAAGTTGCACAGGGTTTTGTAGAGTCTGCATTGCAGCTAAATCTACCAAGCCAAATATTTGCCTTGGAAGTACTCATGAATACAATTGTACTTATTTAGATCAAATTAAATTTTAATAACTTTTCATTTATTCAGGAGGAAAGGCAGATATTCTGTCACTGTGTTTCATGGGCTTTTTGGGAGATTTTTCTTAAGTAAAATCATGAAAACATTTGTGTGCATATATAGTAACAGAAAACCTTATACTTTTACAATTGTAGAATTTCATGAGTACCAGAGCTGTATCATATACAATGTTATCAATGTCATTAAATCCTTCAATCTATAAGACAGTGTTCCTATGACTTTCGTAGGCATGATACCAATTCTAAAAGTCCAAGTCTGCTGTGTATAAACTGCAATCAGATTTGCTAATGTCAGAATTGTCGAGGCATTTCATATAGTATGAAGTCCTCTGCTGCTTTGGTAAAAGGAGAAAGGTAGAAGGCCTTCAATAGATGGAAAATATCTCATTTCCAAATAATTATAATTTTCATTATTTATTCAGTATGCTAGCTTTTCAAAGAAAACTATGAAGTAATTGGTGTAATTGTCCCCAGATAAAAAAGTTGGTTGAAATATAGATGTTTTTAATGTACTTTTGCTTATCTATCCATTTTCCTTGGGAAAATAAATAAATAGATCATATTTGTAAGGACTTTACTTGTATTCTTTGATTTGTCTTACTATGATCTTTTTATATATCCTGACCTTTTTATTAAGACTTCCTTCAAACTGCATAGCCAGCATGATGTACTATCATCTGTTGCTTGTAGAGTATGCATTTGTTTTATGCCTGATAAGAGCTAACTTGATTTGTGCATAAGCACAATCTCTGATCCTTAATTTCAAATACAACAGTGTGAATTTGCTTTCCTACCAGATCCACAATTAAAGTAACCATATGGAAACTACAGAGACATCAATGACACTGGCTCTCAGAGTGATATCCAAGCCTTGGGACAATTTTCTTGAAGTCCCAGATTCTGAAGATGTGTAACTTCTCATAATAATTTGTAAAAAAAATTGCACAATTCATATGACCATAGGAAAAAAAAAAAAAAAAAAAAAAAAAAAAGAAAATCTTTTGGTTTTAATTCTACAATTTTTAAGATTTTTCAGGATTTGATGGTCTGACTCATGACATTCAGATACTGATTTGGCAATATTGATATACTCACAATCCTTTTAGCCAGATCTTACAAAAGATTTAGAAGTGCAGTGATGCAGACAAACACTTTTAAAACCACAGTCTATCTGAAGATAGAAACAAAGAAAGATTGGGGCATGAACACACAGAAACAATAACTCTTCCAGACAAAAACAAATAAATAAAAATGAGGAACTTTATATATTGCCCAATGATAGATGTGACTTCAGTTCCTGGCTACATTTCCAGTGTTGAAATTCCATAAATGCCAGTGCTGAGCAACCATCTAAATTGTAGCAGTGTTCAGACATGAATATATCCCACCCTGTTTAGACATCAGATTGAGGTGTCTCAGTGAAGAGAGGAAGTTCTTTATCTTCTCCTTTTGGCTAAAGGTAAGAAGTATCTGCAGAAAACACTCAGGAAAAGCTAAGATCGCATTGGGAAACCAAAGCTGCTGAAATCAGAGCAGACCAGACAGCTGGCTGAGATATCCATTCTGCAGACCCTTGTGTGGTACAGGCCCGTGATTCCTGGTCACTCTGAGTGAGTTGCTTGGCTTTCTCTAAAAGGAAGGTGATTCAACCTTTCCGCATTAGTCCTGTCATTTGCTATATATAGTCACAGTAAAATAGTCAATGAATGTTCTACAGTTAGCATTCACCTAGCCCTACTCTGCTGCTAGCAGGAAACCTGTCTGGAAAAAAAAAGTATCAGTGAAATGGCAAGCTGTAAAGAGGAACATTAGTAAATCTCATGTAAAGAAAATATTGTAACAGTGAATCACTGCCAAGAAATTCAGGAAAGTGATTCTCAGCAGATGTAATTTTAATTCCTGATTTTGCATATATATCCAGATGTGATTATAATCAGTCTACAGTGTATGTAAAATAAATCATGTACACGTTTTTTAAGATAAAGCATTCTTCTGTAAATATTTATATAACTTTGGAAGATCCCAATTCTGCACACACTTACTAATAAGTGGAATGTTTATGACAAGTATTACCCTTCATAAGAGTGGTCTAAAATTTATACTACAGTAGCAACAAGTCTGTGTGAAGTAAAATGGTGCTAATTCAGGGATGTGTTGAAACACAAACAAACATTTTTATTCAGAAATATGCATGACTTGGTGGTTTTACAGAGCAATATTTAGGACTAAACTACCTAGATCCTGTTGGCCAATTGTTTTCTGAGAAAGCTTCCATTTCCTTCTCCTTCCCCAGCTATGGATATTATGTCTGCAGTCCATAATCACACCCCACTTTTACTCCATGTCATAGCTTCTCCTTTTATAAAATCAAGTTTGGGAAATACCAGATTAGAGAAGACAGTCTCTAAAACCTCTCTAAACTGTATATTTTCTGTTTCTATTCAACTGTTGTTAAAGAACTGTAATTTGCTGTAGTTTGATATACATATCACAAAATAGTAATTTGTGGCCAACATTGTCTCTTGATTTAAGATATCAACAAACAGTCCAGAGTTTCCTAGAATGGATTTTTACTACATAGCTTGCTCCTGTGATTTTCCTAGTCTTTTTCCCTTTTGTTACCGAACCTATTTTGTTCTGTTTATTATTTTCACAGCATGATGTGAAAATAACCAGTGAAAATAAAACAATATTGCATGCAGTCAGAGGGAAGTTTTGGTTCATACAGGTAGGGTCTTAGTGTGATGGCTGCCTCAATCTAAGTGCAGGTATTTTTCAGAATACATTTAGAAATAGTACTGTTAAGAACTGAATTAAGAAAATATTGCAGCTAAAGTATTTAGTTGATTTTCTGTTGTTAAGTTTTCTATGCCAGGTATTCTCTTAATCCATTAGCTGCTTCAAGTGTTTCATATCGACCCTGATAAAAGATATAATGAATCTTCCTTAGAATTTTGTATGTATATTCTGAGGGCTATAATATTATTGTCATTTTGGTACAGAGATTCTAGCAGTTTTCTTATTTAAGTCTGAATCACAGACTTAAGTCTGGGAAGTTTTGAGAAACATTTGTGTAGTGAAGGACTGAAGTGATTTTAAAATGCTGGGACAGTGTTGTCATCTGTTATGACCAGCCTCAATCTGTGTGATTTGGCCCAAGAAGATTACTTACTGACTGTTGTTGCTCTCACTGTCCCATACTGCTACTCAGCTGAGACTGGAGCCTGGCCAGGCAGTTTTGTTCCTCTTATTTTCTGTCATACACATTCTGGTATGTTACATCTACCTGGGAAAGCAATGACAGAAATAAGTGCATCCTACTTGTAACTCATTTTGCAGAGAAGAAAAAAAAAAGTCAAAAAACAAAAACAAACAACCAACAACAACAACAACAAAACCACACACATCGAATCAAATAATTTTTTTTTTTTTTTTCTCATTTGCCATTTGCTCTGCTTTAACATTAGTAAATGCCAGAGTCTCTGGGAAGTAGCCTCTATCAGTCTTCTCTGCAGTACAGTAAAAGACGGAAGAGGGAAGACACTAATTACTGCTAGTCATTACTGCAAATAGATGGTTTCTGATTCTCACTGATCTGATGGCCAGAAATCTTCCTCTAATTTTTAACCTAAATTTACTCCTGATTATTTTGCATATTCATTCTCAAAGCAGAAATGTCATTTATATTACATCAACAATTATCACTAGTTTAATCATAAAGGAAGTCTTTTTCTACCTTAGTTTTCATTCAGTGCTCCTATAGAGCTAAGTTCTCTTAGTCTTCTTCCATAATCTAGGTTGCACACTTGCTAATATCTTCCTGGGAACAAAGTTTATATTGACACCAATCACTGATATTCACTTCCTTTGCTCAGGGCTGCTTTACACTGATGTCTGTACAGTGAGTGGCTGTGAACAGCTGACCAGCTGTGCTAGCATGTTACCCTAGGTTGTGTGCATGTGGCTGTGCTGCCTCTTCATGCAAATTGAGTTGTGAGGAATAAACTTGGATGTCTCTTTCCCATGTTTTCTTTTATTTAAGCATCAGACCTGGTTTGTGTGAACATGGTAGGTGTGGTGTTTTTGCCTTGCTGGGCAGCTAAACACCAAAACTGATCTCTCACTCCCCCTTCACAGAAGAAGATGGGGGAGAAGAAAATATGCATGAAAGAAAAAAAATGGCTCATGGGTTGAGATAAGGATAATTTAAGCAAAGGAAAAAGAAATAAAGAAAAAGAAAAACAACAAAAACAACAACCAGCCAACCAACCACCAGCACCAAAACCACACAAGTAAAATCTACATGGAATTAAAGAGAGTAGAAAAAAAAAGTATTCTCTACTTACTATCAACAAGTGATGTTTGGCCACATCCCGGAAAGCAGGACCTTAGTATGCTCTGTTTGAGGGGACACATGTCTTCCTAACAAGAGCCACCTCTCTCCTCCCCCTTTCCCACATTTTATTGCTGAGTATGACACCTTGTGGTATATCCCTTTGGTTGGTTTAGGTCAGCTGCCCTGTTGATGTCCCCTCTCCACTTCTTGCCCACCCCCAGCCTACTAGCTCTGGGGGTGGGGGTGTTGGAGGAAGTGTTGATGCTGTGCCAGTATTGCTCAGCAGTAGACAAAATATTGGTGTGATGACAATGCTGTTCTAGCTAAAAGTGCAGAGCACAGCACTGTATGGGATGCTTCAGGGAAAGCTAACTCCTTCCCATCCAGGCCCAGTACGGTAGGGTGCCTCTTCAATTTGCTTAAATTTTTCATTCTTGGTGTTGTGTAGGCATATTGCTTGCCCTCATCTACGAAGCAAGATGAGACTTGTATATAAACTTATAACTGCCCAGTTATAGGGGAATAAAATCTGTCTTTGTCCCAAGGAAAAATTCTCCCGTACAGTGATAACATACTGCATCTTCCTCTGTGTTCATTAGACCTTCATGATATTAATACCTAAATCATTATCCCCATTGCCTTGATTTTTGTTTTCTTAGATGCATTGATTATAAAATGTATTACAAAGTGCCTCTAGGTCCTGTAATATTATATCCATGGTATCTGTATTAGTCTTCCAATAAATAATCATCACAACAAGATAATGGTGTAATTGCATAATTTAGATATATGACAGTAGAGATTTTTGTTAGGTTTTGTTTTAATTATGTATTTATCTTTAAAGGATTTCTTCTCCTTTTCACTGTCTGATTTTCCAAAGGCAGTATATACTTTATCTTAACCACAAAAAACAAGGATCCTAATAATAATAATAATAATAATAATAATAATAATAATAATAATAATAATAGTAATAATAATATGCCTGAAATAATTAATTACACAGATTTCCTATATTCCTTAAATGTATGAGAAAAAAAATAATCTATACATACAATTTAAAATGCTCCATCTATTTTTTTCAGCATGAAATTAAACATAATGCCTCATGGTTCTGTAATGGTTTCAGTTAACTGAAGTTGTGCCAGAAGAACATGTGATACTCAGAGCTCTCATTGCACTTGAGCAAAACAATGAAGCAATCAGAGTATCCTCAGAGGGACAATCATGGCTCCATGTTTTTTTTAAACTTTGCAAGAATTAAGTGTAAGTAAACAAGAATATTCAGAATTTTGATTTTTAGACTTCAAATTGTTTTTAATGATGATTTCAAATAAAACTTAATTTGAAGGAGAAATTTCATCCAAATTTTGTTATTCATATTTTGGACTCCATTTGTGAAGTACTGCTTTCAAAAAAAAATTAAAAAAAAAAAAAATAGTATGTGACTAAAATAAATTTTATTACCCTCTATAAACAGATTATATTCTAATATGTTCAAGTCTTTGAGGTTTTCCAGCTGTGTCCCTTTGTCCGTTTCTTTCTTACATAGACTAAAAAGAAAGGGTTTTTTGTTTGTTTGTTTGTTTGTTTGTTTGTTTTAGCAAATGAGAGAAACTGACATTTCATGTTTAAATAAAGAAATAAAGTTTTTGTGTATTACAAAGATCACTGGACATACATTACTGTTTTCTGGGAGTTACTGAAAAACACCTAAAGGACAACAAAGTCACTGGTCACAGCCAGCATGGGCTCACAAGGGGAAGGTCATGTCTAACAAACTTAATTTCCTTCTATGACAAGATCACCCAGCTAGTTGACCAAAGGAAGCCGGTCAATGTAATCTTTCTGGATTTCAGTGTAGCTTTTGATACTGTCTCTCACAGTATTCCTCTGGACAAAATGACCAGAATACAGTTAGATAAAAGCATAATAAGATGGGTGAAAAATTGGCTGACGGGTTGGGCCCAGAGGGTTCTTGTAAATGGGTTTACAACAGGATGGTGTCTAGTGGAGTTCTCCAAGGCTCCATTTTAGCACCAGTCCTCTTTGATGTTTTCATAAACAATTCAGATTTAGGACTTGTAGGTTTTTTGGGCAAGTTCAGGGTCAATACTAGATTGGGTAGAGCTGTTGACTCTGTCAAGGGCGGTGAAGCCTTGCAGAGAGATTTAGACAGGTTGGCGAGTTGAGCAATAACCAACAAAATGAAGTTTAACAAGAGCAAATGCTGGATTCTGCACCTGGGAAGGGGCAACCCTGGCCATGCGTACAGACTGGGGGACGAGATGCTGCAGAGCACTCCCACAGAAAGGGATCTGGGGGGTTTTGGTCGACAGCAAGCTGAACATGAGCCAGCAGTGTGCCCTGGCAGCCAGGAGGACCTACTGTATCCTGGGGCGCATCCAGAATGAAAATGGTAGCTGGCTGGGAGAATTGATTATCCTGCTCTTCTCTGTGCTGGTGCAGCCTCATGTCAAGTACTGTGTGCAGTTTTGGGCGCTACAGTACAAGAAAGATATAAAACTGTTAGAGAATGTCTAAAGGAGAGTGACAAAAATGGTGAAGGGTCTGGAGGGGAGTTGTATGAAGATCTGATGAAGTCACTTGGATTGTTCAGACTGAAGAAAAGACTGAGGGAAGAACTCATTGCAGTCTACAGCTTCCTCACAAGGGGGAGTGGTGGGGCAGGTGCCGATCTCTTTTCTCTGGTGACCAGGGATAGGACCCAAAGGATTGTTTTGAAGCTGCTACAGGCAAGGTTCATACTGGTTGTCTAAAAAAAGTTTTCTCACCAAGAGGGTGGTCAGGCACTGGAGCAGGCTCCCCAGGGCAGTGGTCTTGGCAGTGAGCCTGATAGAGTTCAAGAAGTGTTTGGACAACATTGTCAGACACATGGTCTGATTGGGTGGTTCCATTGGGAACCCAGGAGTTGGACTCGATGATCCTCGTGGGTACCTTTGAAGTTGGAATATTCTATGATTCTTCTGTTTATAAAGCTAAAAATGTCATTAATATGCTTGAAAAATTATGAAATTCAATGGAAACCTTTATATAATTCTCCATCAGTAAAAGTAGTGATTAAAATACATAAAGTAAGAAGAAGGTGACAATTTAATTTTTAAATGTCTCATTTTCAGTAATGTGTGACTTAAACAAATAAGATACAATTTTGCAACTTTTACTTCTATAAGAACTGCTATTTGACTAATGGTATCAAAAATGAAGCACAGTGCTGACTGGCAATGTTTTTCAGTCACCTTTTGCAGTTACTGAACCAAATTAATGATTCTAAACTCAACAACACATCTTTAAACAGGAGAAAAAAAGAAATGTATATTTCTTTTTTAATTATTTTAGTGCGAGTGCACAGCCCATCAGATTGTGCAGCATCTGTGTCTCTATGAATGAACGTATAGTGTCTTAAGTTCAGTGAATAAAGGTTTCCATCTGCTACTGATTCTTAATCAAGAATTGTAATTATTATTTTTTAACAATAGTCAAGTGCTTTATTTTTAACATGTTCTTGATAAGGTATTACCTTCTACTACAACTCAATCTTTAAAACTTAACTTTTAAGCATTTATTTTTATTCCAAAATGTTATTTGAGTTTCTAAGACTGTTTAATTTTTTATTACCACTAAACTCACTTCAAGGATATAGAGAAAATGAATTATTGCTAAAATGTCTAAGTAACGTTTTTGATTTGTTCATTATCATTCTGGCTTGGCAGCTAACCATTATGAGGTAGAAATTAATTTTATGTTCTCTTTTGTTATGCAAACCAGTCCAACAAACTGAAAAGAGCTGTGAAAAATCCTGAAAACTGTAACTGAATGTGAAACCATGTAGAAAACAGTTTTCACTTTTTAAATTGCAACTTGTTTTTCTCAGGCCTTATATTTGGTGTAGAATAACACTTACTGTGCTAGAAAAACTGGTTAAGTGCTGAAGAGCCTGATGGTGAGTGCACTCAGAGGACACATTACACACTTCTCCTCTCAGGAAATAATCCCTGAAAATATTTCCCATGTCTTTTCACTGCTCAGCTTTCCCCTGCAATAAGCTGTTGAGTCTCTTGCACTCCTGGTGAAGTTAATGTGCAGGATGCATACTATACATGGGGATGTACAAATCCAAGAAATAGGACCAAGAATTCATCCCATTGGTGGTTAGGTCATGGTGACAGAGAATGGAAGAAAATGAAAGCTGAGATTTCACCCAGGCAGGTACTTTAGATCCATCCATATTCTTAATTCAGAATTACTGGATGAAAGTGAGGAGGGAGACTTTAAGGCTCTGTAAACTTCTGCCTTACACTTTTACAGTATATCTATGGAGATAGCCTCTGGGGATGCTTCCTGTAAGAATCTGATGACACATTTCTATAGGGTATTTCTGTAGTCTGAGTTTTCCCTGATCTAAGAGTCAGGTCAATATCCGGAACAAGAACAGGTAAATAAATGTGTACAAAGTAGGTAAGTATAATCATGACATGTAGTTCTATAAACATAGCTTTTGGGAGATTAATACTGATTTACTCCTGATTAATCCATGATTTACTGTCATTCCTGAGAACAGCTTCAAAAGTTCAGAGTAGCAGTTCTGATTTGCCTAATTTGCCTAAGCCTTGTCTGTTACTTAAAAGATGTAAGATGCTTGATGTGGTCATCTGGAAGAGACATTACCTCAGTGATGGATATTAGTGTCTGCAATTAATGGGACCTTAGGTGAACAATCATGTTTTCCCATTTGACACTGTCTCTGATAAAATTAAAAGCAAGGTTACACTATAGTGCTGAAAAAACAAACAAGTAAACAAACAAAAAAAAAGAAAACAACAACAACAGCACGGTATTCTTTGGCCCTGAGGCCAAGTGACAGCATACAGCTCATACATCCAACTAAACATTTTTTCACTTCCTATGGAAGAACTGAGGCTACATTCGCACTGTCCTATTGGGAACAGTGTCTTAAATAGCAAAGCTGAAAATCTAAACCAGGACAACAGGTGTGCTATAAATTAGTAATACATCATGTCATTGCTAAGGGCAGTGCTTTGTTTTATTTTTTTTCCATTAGTGTAGCCTATGAGACATTAGTGTAGCCTATTGACTCCACTGTCAATGTATGATTATGTTATAGCTAACTCTGTGCTGTTCTGTCAGAGTACTTTTTTTTTTTTTTTCCTTTTAATATGCTGTGGGCTTGACTGAGATCATCTCTATGTCAGTGGTTTGTTTTTTTTTTTTTTTTTTTTTTTTCTACAAAGGCCATTAGATCATCTAGTCTGACCTCCTGTAAATTGCACGATTTTATATTTCACCTGACTGTCCCTGTATCAAACTCCATTAGCTCTCATTTAGCTAAAGTAAATCTTTTCTCAAGGTATTCAGTCTTGAGCTGAAGATATGTAAAGATATTTCTTGCCTTGATATTTTCAGTGAGTGGAAAAATTGTTTTCCATGTTAAGAAATCATGCTTTACTTCTTGTTTAAATATATCATCATTCATTTCCTAGCCAACAATACACTTTAGTCCACTATATTAAAGATTCCTTTAGCATAATGTAGTTTCTTTTCATTAATTAATTATGCATGGCAACTAAATAGTCATCTATCTAATAATAATGTATTTACATACACAAGTACACATATTGCACTATTGCATGTATTTCATAGAATCATAGAATATCTGAGTTGGAAGGGAGGAAGGGACCCACAAAGATCATTGAGTCCTACTCCTGGGTCCCCAAAGGACCACCCCCACCCAAAAAAATAATTAGACCATGAGTTTGAGAGTGTTGTCCAAACACTTCTTGATCTCCAGCAGGCTTGGTGTCATAATGACTGCCCTGGGGAGCCTGTTCCAGTGCCTAATCACCCTCTTGGTGAAGAAACTTTTCCTTATAACCAGTATGAACCTCCCCTGTAGCAACTTCAAACCATTCCCTCAGGTCCTACCACTGGTCACCAGAGAAAAGAGCTCAGATTCTACCTCTCTGCTCTGCTTTGTGAGGAAGTTTTAGACTGTACTTGTATTTCTATATATGGTTTTAATAAACATAATACAAAGTATTATGTTTATTAAATACAGTGCATGCAACATCCTACTGTTGGTCTAAGTATTATTGTGTTGCAGAGCTATTATGCTTCCCTGTATGCACATATATCCCACAGAATTATTTTAGCACATTTTGCTGACAGTAAAACTGACTCCTATATTAGAACTTAGAGTGAGGTAGGCTTGTACTAACTTTTGCTCCTTATTATTTTGCATTAATATTTTTCTAAGCATATTTTGTGAGAATAGTCCTGTTGATAATAAAAAGTAACCAGATTATACAGGATGGTTATAATTTTCTCTTACTCATTTATCATCTAAGCATTCCTTCTCATCTGTGTACTTTATTGGCTGTGATTTCATGTTTGTCTCCGTGTTATTAATGCAGATGTTGAATTCAACTCCTAACATAGTTAATCCCTGAAGAACCTACATGGAAACCCTCATATAATGGCGATTTACCACTGACCTTTCTCTTATGCTAGTTAATTCATTTATGCCTTATTAAGATTGCACAGTGTACAATTTTAAACAGAATGCCACAGTAGTTCAAAAAACATACAAAATTTTGTCACTTCTAGACTACTTTTATTAGTCACCTTTACTGAAAAAAATAATAAAAGTAATCTCATCAAAGAATTAAATCAATTTTCTTTGATAGCATTTCTGCTCTTTAAAATCTACTCATGAGCATAAATAAAATTCTTGTTTGACAGTCCTATACAAAATAAAAAATCCTGTCAGTTTTCCTATTATTTTCCCTTGAACTGATGCTAAAGAGGATAAGGCCTTTGGCACAGTCTCCCATAGTATTCTCCTGAGGAAGCTGGCAGCCCATGGCTTGGACAGGTAGTCTTTGCTGGGTTAAAATCTGTCTGGACGGCCAGGCCCAGAGAGTGGTGGTGAATGGAGTGAAATCCAGCTGGCAACCAGTGGTGTTCCCCAGGGGTTGATGTTGGGGCCCATCCTCTTAAATATTTTTATTGATGACCTGGATGAGGGAATTAAGGGCACCCTCAGTAAGTTTGCAGATGACAACAAGCTTGGGGGAAGTGTCGATCTGCTGGAGGGTAGGAAGGCCCTGCAGAGGGATGGGGACAGGATGCGTTGATCGGTAGAGGCCAATGGGATGAGGTTCAACATGGCTAAGTGCATGTTGTGCACAACAACTCCATGCAGTGCTACAGGCTTGGGGCAGAGTGGCTCGAAAGCTGCTCAAATGAAAAGGATCTGGGGGTATTAATTGATGCTCATCTGAACATGAGTTGGCAGTGTGCCCAGGTGGCCAAGAAGGCTGATGGCATCCTGGCTTGTATTAGGAACAGTGTAGCCAGCAGGACCAAGGAGGTGATCATTCCCTGTACCCAGCTCTGGTGAGGCCACACCTTGAGTACTGTGTTCAGCTTTGGTCCCATCACTACAAGAAGGACATTGAGGCCCTGAAGTGTGTCCAGAGAAGGGCTATTAAGCTGGTAAAAGGCCTGGAACACAAGCCCTATGAGGAGCAGCTGAGGGAACTGAGGTTGTTTAGTCTGGAGAAGAGGAGGCTCAGGGGAGGCCTACCCCTGAACTACAACTACCTGAAAGGAAGGTGTGGGGAGCTGGGGGTCAGCCTCTTCTCAAAGGTAACTAGTGACAGGACTACAGGGAATGGCCTCAGATTGCACCAGGAGAGGTTCAGGTTGGAAATTAGGGAAGGAAGGAACAGATTCAGTGCCCCCTTGTCAGTGGAGCTGGTAGTGGTTGAGGGGATGGGGAGCTCTAGAGCCTCTTGGCCAGGCTGGTAGGATTCTATCAATTTGGTATGTTGCTGACAGCTGAGTTTTCTAGAAGAGAAGACCATTTAGGTTGCTAGACTGGGACAGACAAAGGGCCCTTTCACAAAATTGAACTTTCCCTCTCACAAAATAGAACATTTCTAGAAAAAAGAAACACTACTCCACTTAAATACATTCACTTGACAGTAAAATATTTTGGCTTTTCACTGGAAAGGATTTCTATTTCAGAGTCAGCCAATGTTCTATATAAAAACCAAATGTGAACGTGTAAATCTCTATGTGTTACTTTGAGGTAAGATTAGGTCCTATGAAAAAAAAAATAAAATTAAAGAATATTCCCCAAGCTTTGTTATCCCTTCTGCAGATCAGTTTTATTTCTGACTGGCATGAGCTGTAATTTTAATTTCAGCTTATACAGCTCCTCACTTAAGCTTTTACATTTTCCAGTACTTCAGGAACCTGACAACTGGAATACAACCTAAAATTTCAACAGAATTTTATGATTTATACTAAGATTTTTTTTCCTCTGAAATGATTTGTTGCTCAAAAATAATTTCTAATATCTGGGTGTCATGGTGGGGTAACAACAACAACAACAACAACAACAACAACAACAACAACAACAACAACAACAACAAATTTAAAATAAAATTACCTTTATGATACAAAGTAGGATACTGTAAGCCATTTATTGCAGTGTTAAAAAATTGGTTTAATAATAAAAAAAATCAACATGTAAGATAAATTTTCTTCTACACATTTTGTCCTTCAAAACATTGTGGTTAACAGCTCATTTTAATTTTATAATTTCATAATTTTAATTTTTTCATAATTTCATAATTTTAATTTTTTTTTTTTTTTTGTACTCTCAGCTCTGAAGAGAAAAATATCACAACAAGGAAAAAACAGACAACATTTCTGTTGGACCAAGTGTTCAGTGAGTTTTGTGGTGTTCCTGACGCTCCTACAGTGCAACAGTGCAAATGACAGGCAGCCAGGGCAGAAATTCAGCTTGCCTTGTAGACTGTCTAGATCTGCTTGAGTACTTGATCTGTGCAAAGAGAATATTAATCTATTTAAAATATAAATGAGCATTTTTTTTTTTTCCCACAAAGAATCATTAGGCAATTTAAAGAAATAAAGAAGACAATGCTTCAAGCAAGCCACAACGGTAATGGGAAACAAGAAAAGAACCAATGTAAGGCTCTCAGAGATGCTGATGCACGTTGTACTACATAACAGCCACCTCTAGGATGCAAAGACACCTCTTTACACTGATAGTTTGGCAAGCAAGCAGGCAGCTCTCCGGTGGTAACCAGACTCTCACACTGAGATCACTGAGATTCAGCTTTCAATTAAGCTCGCCCTTCTGCATGCTGATACCAGTGAGGATTTTGTTTTTGTTTTTATCTGTGCAGTGCATAAAGGATCTTTGTAACTTTTCAAGATTTATCTAAATGGAATCATAGTTATATACACCCTGTCCTTACCTAACCTAAGAGAAATCCTCAAATAATATACATAGTTTCCATCAGACTAGGATATATTTTTCAACTTAAACAAATCACCCTCTCCCTTTTTGGTGGGTCTGCAATAAAAATATGTCCTAAATTCATAGAATAATACTCTACAGTAACATATCTAATCTTTGCTTCTAAAGGATGTGCATCTTTGTTTCCTTTCACTTAAGTTGTAATGTTGATAAGCATGCAAAATCCATATACAAAATAAAAATGTTTTCTCTCTTCCACTGGTGACATTTTTTTGTTTTGTTTTGTGCTTTCAGCTTTAGGTGCATTAGTGCTGCCCACTAGTGGACGCCTGAAATCTCTGTCAGCAAATTCCTGGGCAGATATTGGTTATTAATCACACTTACTTGGCCGGCTGATTTTAAGTAAATATAACCCTGGTGTTTTTGGATTTTAAATTAGCTCATTATTGTATTCAATTGTTTTCCCTTTAAATTATTTTCATAGTGAAGAAAAAAATAAAGAGAAAGAGAACTCTACTGTGCTAGCTCCAAAGTTAAATGCTACATGTGTGTATACATTTCCAGAAACTGTCAAAGTAGACTTGGCTATAATAACTTCCCTGACAGAAGAAGCTGACTTGAGGAATATGTACTCTGCAAAAATAAGAACTCACCCACTTAAGATATAATATTACATTACTTTCTGGAGTGCAGAGAAATTACACATAGGAATAAGTTAGAGGAGAAAATTCTGAAAGACTCATTTTAATCTATTGCAACATGGATCAAACATTAAGCATACCAGTAATGACACAGAATTCTTGCATACTTATATATAGATATGTGCTAAATTGAGCCCCTAACTTTACAATTCTTATGTTTATTTGGATCAGCTTTTTTACAGCTCTCATTCCTTATCATTTTGGTACAGAATACAGCTTTTTGTTTTCATCTCACACTTTAAAGTAGGAATAGTGAAGTCTTCCAAAATATCTATCATTGAAGTGGTAAGTTATATTTCTCCTACTGAAACTGGGTATAGAGAAGACCATTTGGTCAGGATAGGATACACAACTGTACAACTACAAGTATGTTTTTTGTTTGTTTGTTTGTTTTAGAATCAGTTTCTTCAAATTGTTTTGATAGGAGTATAGACCCTTTGGCAATACAGTGTGTCATATTTCATAAACACTTCTGAGTTTTAGCTTAGTCTATATGAAATTTGCTTTCTTTGGCAATGTAATGTCTTACTGACATGAAGATGAGCATGTCAAACATACTGACATGAAGGTGAGCTTTCAGGTCACCACGTCCTGTTCCTCTCCATGATGTACACGTGGAATTCCTGTTGATATAATTGAGAGGAGTTCAAGTTTCTCTAGGCTTGGCAAATGTCTTCTATTATGTCATTCCAGCCTTTCATATTTATTAAGAACCACTGCTTCTAAAAAGGCAAATAAAATTATTATAAAATAAGAGTCTCAAGGCATATGATGTTAATTTAATAAAGACCATACAATGTATTAGAGATGTTCCTTTGGGAAGTGTCATAAATAGCTCCACCAGCCTCAACAATGCAATCCTTAGCAAACTCTAAGAGGTTTCTTGCAGGGATACTATTTTGTGACTCAGAAAGGATTTAGTGTATCAAGATATATCACCTAAATTAGGCAGCATATTAAAAAGTAATGTTAGGACAATTTCATGTAATTATACTTTTAACTGGGGGACTGACCATTTCTTGTTTGCATGATGCTGTTGTCTATTGCCTGTGCAACTTATTTCCAACTGGCAGGGAAATCAATTAGCCACTGAATAATTATCCCCTATGAACAAGCAACAAAAACTGTGGTAACTTGAGTGGTATGGACAAAGTGGCCCAGCATTAACAGCTGTGATGAAGAGACACATTCTTGGCTTCCTCAGCACTTGCAATATGTCTCTTTCCCCTGTACTGACCATCTCCATTTCATCCTTCCATCTGCCACACTGCCTGGTTACAGCATGAGCAACATATGTACACCTTTTTCAAGCCTGGAACATCTACTACAAAATGGCTACTACAATGCTTCCCTGTGTGTTTCTTCCGACAAAGATGCAGTGGAAGACTGACACCTCAAATGGTAATCAGCCTGTGTTTGTTACTACTTTGGATGGGAGTGTAGGAATTGGAAAGGTGATGTGGAGTGGTAACCATCTCCTGATGTGGGGAGCCAGTCTGCAGCAGCCTCTGGCAACTTCAAGGAACATCAAGGAACATCTCTTTTTGGATAATGCAGATGGCATTGTCCAGCTTTGCTGTTTGAAAATATTCTTTGTCTTCTTCGGAATAATCTTTAAGGCAAGACTTTTGTCAATATGCTTTTTACATGATGTATAGCATACTGAGACATTTTCAGAAATAATCATAGAGGATCAGTTCTGAAAAACTTCTCAAAGGGTGCTTCAAATATATAGCCTAAGTAGATGTAAAAATGAAGTAGAATTTTGTATGACAGATTCTCAACCTTCATTGCTCCTTCCATGAGTTATTTCATTCATACATTTGAGAAAACGAGTCTGTGTGTAGAGTTTAATTCTATAAAATAAACCAAGGCCAGCCAAAAAGCACTGAATGACAAGCTCAGGTTGCTTAACAGAAAGTCACATTTTTCGGCAGTATTTTGCCCTCCAAGGGAAAAAAAGGGATTTTGCTGAAACATCATTTAAGACCCCACTCATGGGAGTGGAGAGAGGAAGACTTCATCAGGCTAAATTATATATGACATCGTGTAATTAAATATTTGTAAGCTAGACCTACTGAAATCACATCATTCCCATCTACTGGGCTAGCCAAAAGTTTACAGAGAGCACGGACAGACAGGTTTCCATTCCAACATTCCAAACAGTATTATACAATGCAAAGTAGTGCAAAAAGTTTGAGCAGAAGTTAAAAGAGCAGCAAAACAAATAAAGTATATCCTATCTGTTCATGTTCATATTGCTTGTGGTATTAATAATGATAAGCTAAATGTTAGTGTATTTTTATTTTGAGGAAAAACATCATAAAACATGTTAACCTGACACAAATTTATATTTAACTATTTAATTATCTCAGAAGAGTTTTTGTTTGTTAATTTGTTTTCTTAACTGCTGCAGTGAAGAGTGTACTAAGCAGTATGGGGTAGGTTGTGCCTGCTTAATTTTATGGATTGCAGTAAGCAAGGCTTAGTTTACTTGCTGAACTCAATATTGTAATAAAACTTTCACTACTTGTTTGATGACAAGGGATGGCACTTTATTACCTTGTGTAGATTGCTGACTAGGATTCTTCAATATTTCAGTCAAATCTTTTGGCAAAGATATGGTTTCCTCCAGGGAGATGCTTAAATGAACACAAGACCTTACTGAAGTCACAAATGTATTTAAATGGAAACTTCTGAGCATTTCCTTCAGACGTGCTGCCTATTAAGAGCAAGGGAACCTGTTCAGTTTTGCTCTGCACTTCTGAAATGATCTGTAAAACTGTAGTGCAAAAATTCTCCGTATCCAAGTAACTGCAAAGCAAGAGATACCTACTTTTAAATTTACCTTCTGTTTTCTATTTCCCTCATGCTTTCCTTGTATGCACAGGAATTGATTAGGATTGGATAAGTTACCCTGTGTGAAAATTGATTTGAAATTGGTGAGTGAGATGCTGAAAAGCTTTTACATAGAATTGAATGAAACAGGAACTTCCAGAGCATAAATCCTCAAACTTTTTAGACAAAAATCAGATGAATCACACACTCAAGATTCTTACTTCTCTTCATGCAGTGGGCAGGGAGAGCACAATGACTAAAATAAATATACACCTCTAACTTTTAGATACTTAATTTGGGGTTAGTATACTCCACTGTTTGATCCAACATATTTTTATGATGTATTTTAGACCTTTCATAAGCACATGGTATTTTTTTTTCTTGTTTACTGGAATGGTCCTGTCTCATGCCATATTCTTTTATTTGTGTTTTGATCTGCAAAAATTCAGGTAATAGTTGCCTTCAGTGAAAATCCAACATAGTTGCTTGCTCTGATCAAGTCTTTGACTTCACAGCTCTGGAAACAAGACAAGCCGAAGAAGTATGTATCTTATTTTCACATTCTATTCTGGGAAATCTGCAAGGATCAAGCCATATGTCTTGAACTAAACCCAAAGCATAAACTGAAATGCATTATGAATCCTCATTTGCTCTGTTTTGGCACGATTGAGTTTACTTCTGGTATCAGTTTGGCAATCCTATACCAGTCTGGTAATCCAATCTGTACAGCACAGACAAGCCTCCCAATTTCTCTCTTTGATCTAAATTAAAACGTGTTCTCATGCCCTTTCAGTGTTATAATAGTTTTGGTGATATGCACAAGGATTAGAGCAGCCACTCCTGATCATACCTGTCTCGGTGAAAAACTGGAGATACTTTGCAGGCTATGGATCGTGGTGTCTGCTCTTCCTCCCCACCTCACAACACTCATCACCTGTATAGTTTTGGAACTGGTCAAGTCAGTGCTTTGCCATCTTGAAACATTTCTCCTTGCTGCCTACTCTCACTTCCCCAGTGAGACAGTGGGTAGAAGTGGATAATGCCCAGATTTTGTTACAGGACTGTTGATTTGGATGTATTTTAATGTCTGCAACTAACTACACCCAAGAAATCTGTAATCTTTTTGTATTCTGGCAGATTAGATTACAGTCTGCTGCTAGCTGGCAAGAGTGGAGTGCAGTTCTTTCCTTAAATACTCCATCCAGGAGAAACTTTTGGGTAACTCTGTTTAACTGATTTTTTTTTTCTTTTCTCTCTGAACTGCTTCAAATCAACTATTTATCTTTGTTTTTGTTTAAATTTAAGTTGGTCATAGAACAAGACATGTGTTGACAGCTTCTTCCAGTGACCCCAGAACTACAACTCGTTTGTCAGTAAGTGGTTTGGAAAAAAACAAAGACACAAATGTTGGTGTTTTGGACTCAGCTTTGCTCTCTATCTCCCTCTCTGTCTCTCCCTGTTTGTGTGTCTGTGTATATATGTACGTGTTACATGTTCTGTTAGGCAGAGAACAAAAAAGATGATTTAAAGGATTTCAGCATCTCCATACTTAAGAGTTCAAAGGTAATGATACCAAGTGATGGTACTAAAAAAGCCTAAAATTGTCTATTGTGCTGAAAACCTTATGACATCTCAGTGAATGCAGGCCGCTATAGAGATTATGCTAGGCGAAAGGAGGTTTTCTGTGTGTATGTGTGATTGGCATAGGTTTGGAGATAAATTTCTGTATACAGAAAAAGTGGTGTGAAATCAGCTGTGCTACAATGAGGACAGAGAAGTAAAATTCTCAGAGACCTTTGTTACTGCTTCACCCAATGTTCAGGAAGAAACGAATGAGGAAGAAATGAACAAAGTCTAAGACAAAATCATCTTTTCTCTGTGTGTTTTAAGGGCAGTGAAAGGAATGCAGATCAGGACACCATTTCTGCAGGGAATGCCACCACAGTCAAACTGGATAAAATAATTTATGGAATTGCTAGTAGATTAGGATTTGCCCTTCTCTTTTTCTTTCATTTGTGTTTTGTTGTTGTTGTTCTTCTCCTCCTCCTTCTTCTTCCTTTTCTTCTCCTTCTCCCTCTCATTCTCCTTCTCTGTATTTTTTTTTTTCTTTTCAATTTATCTTTCCCCACTTACAATTAGACCAAAGCCAAAACAGTAAGGGTACCTGTACCAGGAAAACACAGTGTGTATACTGACAAAAAATTTGAACATCTCCCCCTTCAGATACAGTGATTTATTAGAGCTGAAACTAAAACAATGCAGCTGCAGTTTTTTTAGCTTTTTATTATTGGATACTTTTACTGAATCTCTTTTTTCTTATTTACCTTGATACTTTGATAAACTTCTCAAAAAACAATTAAACCACATAGAGTAGAAAGTCTTGGAGCTCCAAACCTATCCATGAAGTTATTCTCTTTCCCATCCTTAATATGATGATGCTTTTAGGAGGCAATAACATAAGAAAATTTATTATAGGCAGGATAAAATATAGGATAACATATATGGTAGTTAATATTCTGGGTTTTAAATTTTGGCCTGATTGAAAGATAGGTGCTGCTAGAAATATTAATATCTACTGATAAATCAGATGCTGTCGATATATATATATATGTGTGTGTGTGAATGAATAATTAGTTATCTCCTAATTGTCATACCTAGCATTATTTTCTACTTTGAGGAGCTATACTCAGATAGGAACACAGCCCAGGTTTTCTCCAACTAGGTGTGCTGTGAAGGAGGACATGATTTCAGGCACTGTGATTTTCAGCCCTAGCACATTTTAGGTAATAATGGAATTCCAGAGAATTCTCAAGTTGCCTATGTCATAGGAAACTCAGTCACTCCCTAAATTCACTTAAATTCTCCAAGTCTAAACACTCCAACTTTGCTGTCTCAATATGGATGTGTCATCTGATTCTCTTGGTTTAAGTATTGCTCTTCCTGCTATGTGCATGGCCATCATGGCAAGGAAATCAGGGAATGCACAAAGTCATGGCTAGGTTTCCAAAGTCTGTGCAGACTGAAATTATTCATATCTGTTGATATCACACATATGATTATTTATTTGACACATGCCTAGAAGCTCCAATTGTATTTGCCGGAATTATTTCAATGGTGTTGTTCTGAGCTCAAGAAGGTTAAAGTAATGCTTATACCAAGGAGTCCTGAGTCTTTCTACTCATTTTTCTTCAGCATTTTTTTAAACCCAAACAGAAATTATATGATTTCCTTCTAGAGTAATTTGATGTCAGTACTTACCCACACTGTTGAGATGTTCAAGCCTGCTACCTCTTTTTGAAATGTGGCCTTTTTTGCTGTTGATCATTAAAATACTTTATAGTCATATGCATCTTTGGCCTTTCTTTGTAAGTTACTCACCTGAAAAATCAAGATGTAAAGTAGGAAAAATAAAACAAAATATTCCTTCAACTGCCAATGCTCTCAGCTGGCAGGAAAGAATTATTTGCTACTTATGCAAAATGCTTGTGATCATAAAAGTGACTTTTTGGAAATAAAATTTGATCTATTAGAAAAACAAACTTACAGATTTGTTTGCACACCATTTATAATGTTACATTATTTGGAGTACTTCACAACTGATTTTAAAATAGAAATACCTTTGACTACCATGACTGAAATATAAATTTGCAATAGTTTTAAGATTGCTGGAAAATACCTTTGACTACAATTTTAGACTTCCACTTTGTCTAAACAGCACTGACAGATTTAAGACCTACTACTCCATTCCAATGGATCCCTTACTCAGCTCACAATTTTTAGTATAGTTACCCTTACAAAATTAGCCAGTTAAGTTGTGATGTTTTTCGGTAAAAATGGTCATACCATAACTTGAGGTAGGAATAAACAAAAAACACTACTCATTTCACTTAAATTCAGACTCCCAAACAGTACCTATTCATTCAAATTAGTAGCTTGAGTTTCATTAATAGCAAATACAACTATATAAATATATAAATAACACTTCTAGGTACCTTACAAGAAATGTGTTCTAGAGCTTTATTTTGCTGAATACTCCAGGCTGTCTTTCCTCCTTTTGCAAATGCAGGTTGTATAACTCTACAGTAAACCATTTCATGGAAGAAATGTGGCTAGAGAATATACTTCAGGGGATTTCCTGTGATGTAAGAATGAGAGATTTCTTCCAGTGATGATATTGCAGCACCTGCCGAAAAGCCGTGGATACAGAAGCTTCAGAAGCCAAATTTGGAACTGGGAAACTTTTAAACAACAAAATCTAAGTGAGATAAATCCTTTCTAAAACCACAAGGCCTCAAATCATGCAAAAAAGTCTTTGAAGTATCTGAGACAAAAAGTCAAATATCTCTGACCCTTGGCTAACTTTTTAAAATCTAAATAAATAGTCTCCAGTCTATAGGGCTGCACATTTTACTGTTGAACACATTTTACTTTTTCCTTTTGTCTTTCTGTCTTAGAAAAACTAGAGATTTTCAATCATTTTTAGTGAAAAAAATAAAACTGAAGTACTACAGTAAGAATCATTGTCAAGAATTCTGAGCAAAAGACAAATTCATATTATGATTTGTGTAAAAAATAACACTTTCTGTAACAATTGGCATGCACATTCAAGCTATAATTACAGTCACTCAGATGCAGCATAAGTTTCTTATCCCACCTGCTGCCTTTTTATTCCACTTGTCTATCAGAGATCTTCCCCTTCTATTGTTTTTTTGTGTGGATAGGTAAAGAGCTGGATCTAGAACAAAAATAACCATTAATATGTTTTCTTTTGATCTGGATCAGTACATCAGCTCATTGTTCTGGGGTTTATGCTGGCTAAGAGAAGATAGAACCAGAGTAGTTGAGGGCATGGTCAGAATGACCTTCACAGTTTGAGCTCTCTGCCAACCTGCTTTCCAGATGATCATCCCCCAGCTTGCACTGGTGCCTGCAGTTATTTCTACAGAGGTACAGAACTTGCTAGTTTCCCTTGTCCTGTTTGCCCAGTTCTCCAGCTTTTCCATCTCCCTCTGGATGGCAGCACACACATACGGTGTGTCTATCACTCCTTAGTTTCACATCATCTGCAAACTTGCTGAGGGTGTGCTCTCTTTCCCATCATCCAGCTCACTAATGAAGAGGTTAAACAGTACCAACACCATTCTCAACCCTTGATGTACACCATTAGGGACTTGTCTCCAACTGCAATTTGTGCAGTGCTCACAACCATTTGAACCCATTTGTTAAGCTGGTTTTCAATCCACCTTGCTGTCCATTTATCTAACCTGTATCAGAACCTTTATGAGATGCTCAAGACTTTTTTCCTATATGTGCTGGATGCCCTGGAGTTCTTCCAGAACACTTAGCGATTCCTAGCAATAAGCTCAATATTTTTTCTCATTTTTTTTTCTTTTCTTTTGGGTGGAGAGATTTATTTTACATTAAACTTTTTATTTTTATTTTTTATTTCCTGATTTTGGTCCTGTTTCTTGTGCCCTTCCCTTCTTGCATGTCCCCTCCCCTCCTCCCCCGCCAAGCGGAACCACACCAGGCTGGTAATATAAATTCAGAAGGCAACAATTTTCTAATGGTCTTTTTTCTTCTATTTCTTTACAGTGCACATGGCATCTGATTCATTTCCTGTTGATGACATTCAAGATGTGTCTCCTGACCTGAGGGGGAGTGAGATTAGTCTTTGATGACGTATGCACATATTCCACTACAGCCACATGCTCCTCTGTTTCTAGAGACCAAGTATAATATTAAAGCAAAGCAATACAAACAACCCTTGTCCTATATTATCCCTTGCCAATCTATCTTAGGACAGAAAAAGTATTTTTAAGAAAACACATCAAACAAAGTAATTTGTGACTTTTTTTTTTTTTTTTTTTTTTTTCTTAGACAATGCAGGCTGCATTACAAACAGTAATAGATTGTATCAGCTTGGGCTTTGCTCATGGTAGATGGATCACAAAATGTTGACAGTAGGAACCTGGCTCTTTTTCTCAAAGCTGTTCCTGCTTACTAGATTTATAAACAACTAAATCCAGATGGATTTGTATCCTAGCTTTCAAGACAAAGCTAACCCTAATGCTATTTCACTTGGCTATCATGAAAGAAACAATAAACTGAGATGACTCATATGGTTACCAGCGGAGAAAGTTGTGCTTTACTGTCTTGTCTACCAATATATATCATTGTCTCCACAATATAACTGATGGAATATACATCTCAGTCTCAGCTTAAGTTTCAGAAACTGTAAAGCTACCAGTAATACAAACAGGAGTTGCATTTAGCTGCAATGTGACTTTTTCTTTTCACCAAGGAACTGACAATGATCATTATTTGAGGTGAAGATTTTGGGACCACTGAGCAAGGCAGGCTAAACAGAAAATACTTGCTTAAAGAGAAAACCTAAGCCAAACAAGACTTAACAAATCAGCCACTCCCTGTTTCATTGGCATCTCTGAATCAGTATTTGCAGAACAGTTAGCTATCTTATTGCACTAATAGCATTTTCTCCAGTAAGAAGAGACATATAAGTGAGAGTAAATGTTGTTTACAGATCACTTACTATGAGTCAGTTGAGCACACATGTGGGCTGCGTTACTCACATAATTGTTAAGTGAGTATTAGGTATGTAAACCCATTTTTCCCACTATATTTTGCTTTGTTTCATTTGAATCCATTTGCAATTCTATTTCTTAAATGTAAGTAGTTAGATTGATGCCAAATCTATAATCATTGTTTTAAGATTAAAAATGCATGATAAATTTCATTTAAAATATCATGGTCTAAACTCTATCGATTTTTAGCCATGGAACCCAGTAAAAAGGCACAATGAAAATTAAAAACAAACAAACAAACAAATCAATCAATCAAACAAACAAACAAACAAAATCAGATATAAGAGGCATAAGACTTATCGCATATTCCCATTCTGGAGGTGTGGGAATCTTCGGACTCATTTCTTGCTGGGTGGAGAGTTGGGCTATGCTGCTGAAGTTTTGTTCAGTGCAGCCAGGCAGGGGAGAAGGCACATGCTGCTTCCAAGAACTGGGGTGAAACAAGCTGTGAAGAAAGGCATCAGCTCTTGTGCTGAATAAATACTTCAGTGCCACTAAATTCAACCTCTGTCTTGAACCTGGATTTTCATGCAAACAATTTCTGTTGATTTAATTGGGGATCACCCTATTTCAATCCCTATTAGTAATTATCTTTCAGGGTGAGATGAAACATATTTCACTGCTGTATTACCATATTGAAGTGTTAGTAGGGTTTATTCTTACCTTTATGTAGTATATTATTTTTCCAGGAGTAGAGAGGCATGTTTTAGCACATGTAATAGAAATCTTAATGTTCGGATTAACCTGTGCAATTATTTGTTTGGCCTCACTAGAACTGGGCTGCAGAACTAAGCATCTCAGAAAGTATAATTCCAAATCAGATGACCAGAGGTACTTGACTTTCTGACCTTTGAATAGGTGTCCACAAGCTTAACTACCACATGCCCTTATTTAACTCAGAACTGTGCAAACCAAGAATTAAAGACAGGTTGCAATACACGGTTTTGTTACAAACAGAAGTAGAGACAGCTACAGGAGGGAAATACATCAGGGAATGTAAAAACAGGACAAGGTGAAACAGGAAAGATAAAATATTCTCTAGAAACAAATGAAATGAAACAATTTTCTAAGTGAGTTTTCATTTATGAAAATATCTTAATTTATACCTGTATGCATTTAGATTTCATTGTTCTTCTGCAGATTATTCTGTATGTTCACAAAAGTCATTCAGATGAATAATTGTTAGCACAAAAGGAGTAGCCATGGGTTGTTGGTGTCATCTATTATAAATTAAAATAGAAATGAAATTGGTTATTTGTCGACTCACATTTTCTCCCCTGGTGCACATCATAACAGCACCTGTTCCTCATACAGTCTTCCTACTTGTAAAGAATCCACAGAGAAAAAAAACACTAAAGTCTTGTCTTTTTTTTTTTTAAAAAGGTCTGTCTAGCACTCCAACCAAGCACAGCTGACATTTCCACACTTTGATAAACCTTTGCTCATATTTGCGCAGCGTCTTTATGTCACTACTGATACCCTCATTGTGTCACCTAAGTGATGAATTATTTGCATGTTTTAAAAAGGAAGATAGCTTAACGTGTGAAAATAAAATACTTCAAAATCTTCAGATCTGAGGCAATGAAATGTATAGAATTAAATCTGCTGGCAGAAAAAAATAGCATAGGGCCACATGAGAGTTCCCAAACCAGAATATAGAGACCTTTGCTCATATATAAAACACCTGTCTTTTGTGTGCAATCATGAGCTTTTGTTCATCATTGAACAAATGAAAATTCACTCCCTCAAGCTCATCACAGATATTTAACATGCTGGAGCTGCTCTCTGCACCAGGAATCTACCTGTACAGGAATTTCTGGTAACATAGCTACAGACCAGTTTTCCAGATTCTCTGTTTCCTAGTGAGGACTTCCTTTTTTTTTTTTTTTTTTTTTTTGGTATGGACAGTTATTTATATGGTATTTATTTATGTGGACATCCAACAGAGTTACCCTCATGTCAGCTGAGAGCACAGACAGTCAGCTTTCCCAGAAACATAACTAAAATTTTGCAAAAATACAAGATACTTCTTGCTATGTCAACTTAAATAGTTATTATTTGTACAGAATTTTGAAATTAAACAGTTCTTTATAAATATTCAGTATTAACAGCATAAATAGTGGCTTGACATGTTGCTCAGAGCTGAGAGAGTATGTAATTTATGTAAGGCGTTTCATGCAAATTTACATCAGAGACTCTAGAACGCATATATTTTTTTTTCTTCCAGATTATTATTCAATTATAATGGCAATATTATTGTGAAGTTTACTATTGCTTACAATTCACATTTTTTATGAATTACTACTTTTGTGCCTGCAGGAACTCAGTAAGTCATATAAATGCTGGAGGTTACAAACCACGACAGAGAAATATTGCACAGAGACATCATCATTCACAGATGACACAAGCCTTGGCCTCCAAATGAAATAGAGGCTTGCTGCAAACTGGCAAAGAGCATCAGCCAAAGGCTGGCTGGTTCAAACCTTTTTGTCACCTCCCATTTGTCAGCTGGTGTTCGTACCCTTACATCAGTATCACTGATGCAAAGCTTGTTTTGCTGTTTCTTCTGATAGCTATAGTCAACTTGTGTTCTCTGCATTGTTAATAATTAGGCAGTCTAGATAGGAAGAAAAAAAATTGTTTTGCCTGCATCTGGAAATCTTGAAATGGCCAATGAATTAATGCCATAACAAAGAGAATTTAGTATCCAGGTTAATCCCACATTTTAATTAGCTCTGGCAATGTCCACCATGGCCACTCCCCAGTAAAATGTAACATGTAATGACTGCAGAGGAACAAGAAGGTAGGTAAAATTTTCAGGCAGTAATCACAGAGAGCGATGCCAAGAACCAGCAGCATCCACATTTTTAAACCTTTCATAGAACAGCAATTGCAGCTGAAGCTTGTTAACACACTGCTGCATCTTAACATGTATGCATCTCCAGTGCTGGGACAGGCTGCCTGTCTCCTTCTGGACAAGATCCAGATGAAAGTACCCATTGCCGCTGAGCTATATATGAACTATAAGACAGCACAATATCTCTGCCAGTGTACTTTATGCAGGGCTTAAGCAGTACAGAAGGACAGTATGAATGGACAAAACCTCCCATGTCTCCTGGTGCATATTCCTATTGCCCCATACGACAGTTTCAAGTTGCAGCGCTACAATGTGAAAGTAAACAGATATTGCAGGTGGTCTTGGGAGTGTCTGTGCTCCCTGTGCCTCTGGACCATTCAGTCCTTCATTTCCAGTCAAAGACACTGTAACACACTTGATTTGAATAGCCAGCTTGCAATAAATTGTCTGTAGGTCTGTGAGAAGGAAGTATCTATCTGTTAACTTTTATTCTCTCAGTGCAATACAGAGAAGCAAATGGAAAACAGAAATTCACAGCTTCATAAACAACAACAAAACCATGAGTGGGAGGAGTATCAGAAATAAGGATTATAATGGTGCTTCTTTTGCACTCTTGCTAGACCTTCATCTTGTTCTGCTCCATCCCACCTCCTCTCTGCCCTACCTCACTGTCACTGTATCTTCTTGAGTTTTCTGCTTTTCAAGGAGTACCCAGAGAACTGCAAATATTCCACAATAAATTTAAAAGTGCATGGAAAGAACATGAGAAACTGTTCATGTGCTGTTGGACTGTCAGTCCAGCATCCACTGAACTGAAGCACATCTATGGAGTCTACTGGGTAGACTCCTTGCCTAGACCTCAGATAATATTATTGTAAAATACTTTTATTTGGAATCATCCATAATATCAAAATAAAATAAAAAAGTCTTAGGTGCATTAATCTCTAAGAGACCTTTAACATTATTCCCAAAAATGAGTTCACTGGGCTGTGCTAGAAATAGACTTGAGATATATTTATATATGTATACGCAAATTTCCCCACCCTCATCTTGTGAACCAAAATCAACTTTCCAATGAAAAAGACATCTTTGCTGTGTGCCAGGTTGCATTGCTTGCTTCTATGGATATGAGGAATTATTTAAACAAGCACACAGATCTTATTTATTTATTTGTTTCCTCTCCCCTACTGACAAATACACCCCAGGGATTTATTTCTTCACAGGAGAGAATCTGCTGAAGCTACATGATAAAGATTTGGCAGTGAAGCTTTGTTCCTGTGATGGTTTCAACACAAGCACATTCCAGCCAGAAAGACTGTTGCGTAAGGATTGGCATATTGCTGTTGGCACTGTTGCTCAAAGCAGGGAAGAGGGGAGCCTGCCACTGCCTATAAATTACACCATGAGAAAATGACTTTCAGCCCAGCTATAAACAGACAATTATGAAAAGCTATGGATTGCCATCCTCAGGCTACCAGTGGTGCTAGGAGAATGAGCTTGTAATGAGCAGCACATAATGATAACTGTTTTGGGTTTTGTAAAATGCTTTAACCCTAAATTGTCTTCAGATTCAAACAAATTTAGTGCACAGAACTTAATGCAGATATAATATGTACATGACAGCTCTGTTATTTCCAAGCGTTTGTGTGGGGAAAAATTTTCTTTCCCTAAATAGGGAGACATGACTGCTCCCATGCAGCAAAATGGTTAGCAGAAGAAAATATAAGTGTTTCTGCCTTTCCCAGAAACTAGATAACAATAATCACTTTTAGCTGGGAGACAGCAATGGAGTGCAAGCCTTCCTCTGAAGTCCATACTTTCAGTTCACAACTCAACAGAAGATCCTACTGTTGTGGTTCCGCTCGAGTGGGCAGCCGAGCTCCACCACAGCTGCTCTCTCACTCCCCCTCCTCAAAGAGGAATGGGGAGAAAATATGTGAAAAGGGCTCAAAGGTTGAGATAAGGACGAGAAAATCACTCAGTAACTATTGTAATGGGCAAAACAGACTCGGCATAAGGAGATAATAAGACTTACTGCCTATTACTAACAAGCTAGAGAAGTGAGAAACAAAGGAAAGAAACCAAAAGCACCTCCCCCCCCATCCACCCTCTTCCACCTCCTCCCCCCGAGCGGTGCAGGGGAACGGGGGAATGGGGGTTATGGTCAGTCTACAGCACTTCTTCTCTGCCGCTCCTTCTCGGTCGCTCTTGTCCCCTGTGCTGTGGGGTCCCACCCACGGGATGCAGTCCTTGATGAACTGATCCGGTGTGGGCTTCCCACAGGCAGCAGCTCTTCCAGAACTGTTCCAGATATGGGTCTGTACCACGGGGTCCATCCCTCAGGAGAAAACTGCTCCAACCTGGCTCCCCCACAGGCAGCAGCTCCTGCCAGGTCACCTGCTCCTGCGTGGTCTCCTCTCCATGGGCTACAGGTCCAGTCTGGAATCTGGTCCGGCAGGGGTCTTCCACAGGCGGCAGCCTCCATCAGTGCAGGGCCACCTGCTCCATCATGGTCTCCTCCACAGGCTGCAGCGTGGAACCCTGCTCCACCGTGGTACTCCATGGGCTGCAGGGGGACATCCTGCTTCACCATGGTCCTCACCACAGGCCGCAGGGGACTTCTGCTCTGGTGCCTGGAGCACCTCTCCCCCTCCTTCTACACTGACCTTGGCACCTGCAAGGTTGTTCTTCACTCCTTTCAGTCTCCCAGCTGCTGTGTGGCACAGCGTTTTTTTCCCTGTCTTAAATATGCTCTCACAGAGGCGCAAAACAACATCGCTTTTTGGCTCAGCTCTGGAAAACGATGGGGCCCTTACCAAACATGGGGCAGCTTCTAGATCCTTCTCACAGAAACCACCCCTATGGCCCCCTGCTACCAAAACCTTTCCATGTAAACCCACTACACCTACCTGTCCCCTCCTTGTTTTGCACTGTTGATTCTTGCACAAAAGATCTCTGCTACAAATATGAAAATCACAAAAAACCTCTACTCTTCTCTTCTGAAGAAAGAAGATGAATTTAGCTAATGGACACATTGATACTATGAAAAAAAATATTAAAAGTATAAGCAGACATTAAGATGAAGCAGTAAAAAGATTGTGAGAGTTTCCTTCTTCAAAAAAACAAAAATTTGACAGTAACAGGATGTGCAAATTTCAGATAGATGCGAGTTCTCCCATTTTATGGGGTACCTTTGTCTATTTAAAAGGTCTATGATGGCAGACCTACCATTGTGGTCTTCTCTACCAGAGTTCCTTGGACTCTGTAAATATGTAAAAATAAATGTAAAAATAAAATTGTAAAAATAAATTTGTCAAGACAATATTAAGTGCTCATAGGTGTAAGCATGCAATGAACTTTAAAGCTGAAGAAAAATTAAAATACAATATTGTCAATGGAAAAGCTAGATAATTTCCCTTTTGTTCAACTCCCACATGTAAAATTGAGTTGTTTTCAAAAGAAAAGGAGTCATATAATTTAAAATATTATGAAGGTCATACAGGCTAAAATACAATAATTGCAAAAGAACCATTTGCATTAAAAAAGTAGAATCAATTCTTAATCCTTAAAGCACTAAAAGAAGACAGACATAAACATATTTTTAAAATCTAATGGAACTGAGTAATAGGTTCTTTAGACTATCATGACAGAACTGTCTTTATACATTATTAATTAAGTTCCTCAGTAACCCAAGGTCTATAAATAAACTGAAAGGCAATCCACATATTTGCCAAACTTATTCCTTTGATCATGTTTTTTTTTTTTTTTCTTTTTTTTTTTTTTTTCCCTCCAAATCATCTCTGTTTATTCTGAATTTTTCATTGTCTGAGTATGAAATATTCAGCAAGCAGTCTGTGTGGTCAGTTACCTGTGAGATGATCCCCTTTTTCTACTGGAATTTGCATCCTTGTTTGCCTTACATTGCCCTTATAAATGATAGATAATAAGACTACCAGCTCATGATTTCCTTTATCTGTTGGAAGACCTGTGATAAAGTAGAAGTTGATAAAGTGAAGATTTTGATAAATTATAAATCAATGCCTACCAGTCTTAGGAAGTAATGTAATTATTTTACTTATGAGTAAACAGTAGTTTCTCTGCCACACATCAGTTATCATTATGTAGGCCTTCCAGATAGTACTAATTTCTTTAAGCACAGAAAAAAAAAAAAAAAAAGTTAAATGGTGACTATAGTGGCATAAGAGTTATTTATTCATTGAAAAATGCAGCTTCAAGGCAGAAAATGAATTCCTGGTTATTATCTGGATGAAAATTAAATGTTAAAACATGTCAAAAACATTTTTTGGGGTATTTTAAACTGTTGAAGTTCTTTGGCTTTTTAAAAAATGTTTAAGTTGCATGTAATACTAAACAAAACAAAACAACAAACAGACAAAGAAAACTGAGATGTGCTGAACTTACAAAGAAAAAAGTACTGCTGCTATTGCTCTCACCCAAACAGCCTATCATTTTTGAGACTGGATCTCCGAACCACAATGACAACATGAAAAAGGTTCTTCTCCTGAATATCTTGTCCTTCTTGTACTGGCATCACCTAACAGTTACTTGGAAAAAATAAACTAAATAAAACAAACCATAAACAGAAGCTGGAGCATCACTTCAAACTGTTGGCCTAACCAGACAGCATATACATGAACCATATGTGATCCTAACCTAGATGCAGTCCTTTTTCTGTTTCCATGCTGTCTTCTAAGAAATTAGAAACTAACATATAAATAGAACAGTTATTTTTGTATAATAAACAAATTTTGCCTGTAACAGCAGAAATACTTGGGATAAACACCAGTGCTTTCTTCTCCTCCTAAGTTCTTTAAACGCTGGTCATTCTCATACATTATTATTGGACATAATAATTCAAATTAATCTTTGACCTCATCCACTATTATACTTTTTACTTTCTTATGTTCTTATAAATAATTTCATCTACAATATTATTTGCAATACTCAGCAAAAAAAGTCTATTTAATCTTAAAATCCCAGGAAATATGTTTAATATTTTTTACCGCAATTTCTTGACATGTTATTAAGAAGCTCTCCAAGGTACAGTTGTCTTTATTTTATCAATGTTTTATTTCTGTAAGCTAGACGTTAAAGGATTAAAAGGGTAAGATGGTATTACCTAGCTTTATTTTTTTCTACCTTGCTGTAATACCAGCAGAGAAGTGCAGTTGCAAAATACTCAAAATGCAGTATGGACATTTGAATCCAATCTGTTTGAAGAGTTCAATTAATTTAATGTACTTGCCTCTTGTGCCTGAAAACAAAATAAATAAATAAATAAATAAGTGGATAACAGGAAGGATTTAGAATAATTAAGATGTGATTGTGACTTCTGGAATTACCTTCTAGGGTGAATGAGAACCAAGAGGGAGATTGGTTCAAATACTAAGATAGCGCCCGACACAAGAGAGTCCATCTTAATAAATCTTGATAAATCGATACACTATGCATATTGGGAATCTATATTTTATTCATATGCTAACTGCTATGATCCTGTGAAAAAGAACACAACATTTAGGCCCATGGCAGGATCATAGCCTGCAATTTCATCTCATATGCTTTATAGCCAAGAATTTCTCCTCATATTATTTCTGGATAAAACCAAATTGTGCTTTAAATGATGACTTAAGTCCTCCTTAGCTCACAGCAAGTAAAAAGTCCCTTAGTCCTGCTTGCCTTTAGTCTTATTTCATGCGATTTTCAGGATATACATGGTAGTTATGTCTTTACCAGGCATTAAAGTAGAAAACACACAATTTAAGCTGATCATAGCAGTCCTATAAACTCTCTCCTTGGCATTCTGCTAGTATGTGACAACTGGTGCTCTGCTGTGCCTTGTTTCCCAGCTGTAGCCCAGGAAATTGAGTGGGCTGTTCCCCATTGGTGGAATGGTTGTGGAAATTTAGATGAGGAGAAATCAATTACAGAGGTGTATCATGTTGTGTCACTTACTTCTTGGGGTGGGGTGGGGAATAGTTATTTGATAATTTCTTTTACTGATATGAATAAAACCAACTGGGTACACTCATGAAATTCTCTAGCAGGGTGACTGCTCAGCCTGGAAGGGCTTGGCAGAGGACTTGGAAAGTTGTGAACTGACACATGGCCTCAAAGCAAGCTAAACACTGGGATCCCATCATGAAAGAATTACAGGCACAGCCTTTCACTGCCTACAGGGATATTGAACATACATCTGGCTTTGAAATCATTGCATGCCTTTAATCACTGAAATGTATCTGCATACCTTACATGTATGTCAAGATACCCTGATATGCCACTTCAGGATGAGTTGTTGAATCTTTCATATCACACAATTTGAAAGTTTTTTTTTGTTTTGTTTTGTTTTGTTTTAAAGAAAAATCAGTATTTCTATGACCAGTTTGACACTAGCAGCTGCCAACAACAGCTGTCACTCTTACCTAATTGACCATTTTGGAACTAGAGAGGAAGCTCTATTAGAGAAGGCTTGCAAAGTGACATTATGAAGTGACTCCAATGTTCCATTTAATTATGCCAAAGTGATAGTTTTAAAAACATTTTGCACCACCTCTTTAATGGAAAAAAAATCTTAGCCAGTCTCATGCTGAATAATTCTGGCATAAGAGCTAAAGTTTCTCTGATGATTCATGGAAACCATTCTCTTTAAAACAATTCTGTTCATAATGAAAATAAGTTTATTTATATTTTTCCTCATTCATGACTATCAGTATAATCAAGAAAGCCAGATATTTATTAAATAATTAAATATTGTTTGTTTTGATGCTTATTCTAATCAGGTCTGAAAGTTGAGGCTGCTTGGCACATAAGCCAAAAGAAATCCAATATGAAGTTTGACTTCATAGTTTATTAATCTGAACGTAGAAGAGATCTTACTACTAAATGTGCTGTTATGCTTTTTTTTTTTTTAAATAAGTTGGAGTTCAAGATGTTAATCTCCTCCCTTTTTATTACTTATTTCCTGTAGTACTTGCAAATTGCATGTTATGTAGGATAACTACACTATGCAAAACCTCCTTGGATGTGAATGTATCCAGTTAGGACTCAAGCATTGCAGAAAAATCAGGAGCTTGAATGGAGACATAAGGTGTATAGATTTAGATGTGGGGGGACATGTTTGAGAGTGTCATATTTAGGTAAAGGCAATACCTCATGCTTGTGGTATGATGAAAAGAGAGTGATTACAGTCTTACTTTATTTTTGCATATGCAAAAACACATCTGCTAATAAATGCATATACATACCATTATTAAATGAAAGAAAACAAAACAAAACAAAAGGTAAACATTTAATCAGATAACTACGTTCCCAAACCAAACAGCTAGAAGCATTGCGACTTGAAGTTTCAATAGACCTGCGTATTTTTGCAATAGACATAAAAAGTGGTCCCTCATACTCAGGATCATACTGTAGTCTTTTACAAAGGAAAAGTTGGAACTCCAAAATCTTAACCCAGTATAGCAAGTGGCAAGTGCCTATGTATAAACATGCACAAATTGCTGTGATTTTTTTTTTTTTTCTAAGCATTAGCTTAGAGAGGACAATTGCTCTCAGCACACTGGATGAAGACCTACGTGTGATAGCCAAGGAAACTGAAGAGTGCTTAGGGATGTTACCTGCCACCGGAACCTGCAAGCCTGTTCCACTGAGCTGTGAGAATAGTCTCTGGCATGTTTGGGGCTCAGGCCAAGTAGCACTCTCCCAGACAGATCTTTGATGATTCAGCACTTACAAAGTCCTTTAGAAACATTCTCAAAAGGTGGTTTTGCCACGTCCTCTTAGGAAAGTGCAAGTCTTGCATAAACATAGGCTGTTTTATGCCAGCTGGTCTTTGTGCCCAGAATATTCCTGGACATGTTTCCTGTATTAGGATAGAGGTAGAAAGTGAAGACTTTAAACAGGAAGTTTAAAAACAACTGAACATTTAAAGATCTCTTTGCAAAAATAAGGGAAAACAGATGAACAAACACCAGAAGCTATTACAGCTTCTTTTATCTGAGGTGACCTTAAGATTTTTCCAGCCCAGCTGATGCAGGATAGTCCTGGTTTTTGTTGCCCAGAACCCCTGGATGAAATTCTTTTAATATTTACCTTTCAGCTTGCGAAGAAGGCTTCATCTTTTTGTTCTGAATCCACAGAACACTGTCTCTTATGGTTACTCTCTGCCCCTGCTTCCTGTGGGTCCCCCCCCCGGAATGCAATTCTTCCCAAACTGATCCTGTGGGGCTTCCTATAGGCAGCAGCTCTTCAAGAACTGCTCCCATATGGCTCTGTACTGTGGGGTCCATCCCCCAGGAGCAAACTGCTTGAGCATGGGTCCCCCACAGATGGCAGCTCCCCCCAGACCTCCTGCTCCTGTGTGGGCTCATTTCCACAGGCTGCAGTTCCAGCCTGGAGCCTGCTCCTGCAGGGGCTCTCCATGGGCCGCAGTGTGGAGATCTGCTCCGTGTGGGACCCATGGGCTGTAGGGGGACAGCCTGCTCCACCAGGTGCCTCTCCACAGGCTGCAGTGGAACTTCTGCTGCATGCCTGGAGCACCTCCTGCTCTCCTTCAGCAGTGGTGTTGGGGACTGCAGAGCTGGTTCTCACTCCTCACTGTCCCAGCTGCTGTTGTGAAACAGGTGCTTTTATCCCTTTCTTAAAGATGCTCTCACAGAGGCCCAACCAGCATTGCTCACTGGCTCGGCTCTGGCCAGCAGTGGGTCCCTTTGGAGCTGGCTGAAACTGGCCCTTACTTAAAAAGGGACAGTTTCTGGAGTCTTCTCACAAAGGCCACCACTGCAACCCCCTGCTACCAAAACCTTGCCATGCAAACCCAGTACAGGTGGAACTCATTTTTCTGTCTGTGTCAGAACTCAAAATACCTCTGATTACCAGAGGAGGTCTGGATTAAGTGAAGAGAGACTGGCCTAGCCTAAGGTAGAACAAACAAACAAAATCATCCTGAACTCACTTTTCCTTAGTTTGCGAATATTTGCCCTAGCTGGCATATGGTAATCCTTTCTTTTTTATAGTCTTTTCATTTGAGATAATGGTGGTTGGTTGAATCATATTTTAAGAATTTTTTTTTCCAGACAGAAGCTTTTTACATATGCATTATGTATGTATTTTGGTATAATTAATAATCTTACACCTATGCAAACAAAGAATTAACTTGCATTTGCAAGATAGAGAAGTTTGTTCTAGAGAGCAGTATCTGTTAAAGGCTGTCCAACTCAAAGACACATCAAGGAAGAAACCCCATTTTTCTGGTTTAGGTATGTAGTTGACTCTGGTTTCAGGTGCCTACTGAAGAAATACTCTTAAAAGATACGCCTTGGTTTCCTGTTCAGTGAAGGAAAAGGTCAGTACCTCTGAAAGCTTTCAAAATGAGATCTTGCCATGCCTGAGTTTATGTGTAGTGGTTCAACTGTTTTTCCTTATCTGCACCATTAGGATTCTGTCTGGAAAATCAGGAATATATATATATAATATAATATAATTATATATATATATTATTATTATTTAAATTCAGATGAGAAATCTTGCCTTCAAATGTAATATCAGCATTTATGTAGCCTAGGTAAAGCAGATTACACTGGTCTTTTCTAGATTTATGCATTAAATGATTAGTGCTATCACCTAATACAGTATCTAAAAGGATGCTGTTTTCATTGCTGGATTTTCGCAGTGCATCCTGCATGGATTTACTAGGATTCTTGCTTTTTTTTTTTTTTTTTTTTTTGAGGAGGAGGAGGAGGAGGAGGGAAGGAATACACTTTTTTTTTTTTTTTTTTTTTTTAATTGGTATTAGTAGGATAATAGGAGTACCTTTTCTCTGAAGTTGGGGTGGAAGATGAAAGCCACCTTTCTCTACAAATACTGTTCAGATTGAAAGATCCACAATTGAGAATATATAAAAAACTATTAAATTATTTTGTTATCATAGGAATATGTACACTAATCAGGCAAAAAAAAACAACAACAACAAAAAAAAAACTTGATTTGCATGTTTATTAAATGTTGCATTATATAGCATGCTCTTGAAACACACTGTGCTCTCTAATCCTTCAAGAGCAATATTCCAGATTTCTTCTTTCATTTCAGCATAAACTGTCCCCTAGTCTACAGAAAGAAATATAGCAAACCTATTTCTGTTCAAGGGCATTTACTTTTATGAACCAAGCCATCATGGGATGAATAACCATAAGAAAAAATACATTTCCAAATTAAAAAAAAAAATAAAATACAAATTTTAGTAACTTGAAGACAGAGAAAATAATCAAGGAAGTATATTATATGAATTGTTTAAAAAATATATATATTAAAAAAAATCCTACAGGAAAAAATAAAGCAAACAAATAGTAACACCTTGGAGTTATGTTGACTGCCTGCCTGTACTGACTGCAGAAGTTCGCACTACAGATTCTGTTCTGAAAACCTTTATTCTACTTTAGATCTTCAGGTAGTTTAGCACCTTAGGAGATGTAGCCTTTCTGTTATGTGAAAAATTTTCCTGTTTAAAAATGCACAAGAGAAACAAATAGTGTAAAAAATAAAGGGGAAAATATCCTTTCAATGAGGAAATAATGATAATATTTCTCTGTTTCTGCTTGAAATGTTATCATAACAAGGTGTTTTTTTACCTCTAAACCAGGTTTTACCTGGTCTACAGGTCTACAAACTCATTAATTTCCAGTATGGAATTTGCTACTGTCTTGAGACGGTAACTGTAACTTAAACACTTAAGTGTTTAAAAACCTGTACAGTGGCAAATTCATCTGCCAATATCACATAAGTTTGGGGAAAACATCCAAATGTCTTCCTAGGGAGAATCTTAAAGTCACCTAAATCAATCTGTGCAATTCTAATATTCTACAAAAAAAGGGGGAAGTCTGAATATTTTGTTTGGGACTAAAATAATTCTGTTCTGATATCACTATTAAATTATAAGAAAAGTCAGAATTTAATCCTGATTATTTTGTTGTGATGATGGATAAAAATGGGCTAAATGCCTCTGGCGTGGTTTCTAAGCTGATCACAAAATCATTAAATAATTTGCCAATGTATAATAAATTCTGAGAACTCCAGAAGAATTACCTTGACTTGCTCACTCTAAAAATAAGCAAAAGATGAAAAGTGAAACAAGGTCAATATACCATCAACATGAAAAATTTTTGTTTGTTTGTTTTTCCTGTTCTGTTTTCAGTTTATGACACCACTACCTAGGCAGTCTGAATAAATTCAAAATCTATTAGTTCTGTTGTTATTCAGAAAAACAAGACCAAACTACTCTAGCATTTTTAGAAATTTGGTGAAAGTTGTTAGCTAGAAGCACAGAAGAAGGTGACCCTTTCTGTTACTATAAAGGCCAGTAGGACTACCCGTTGATTTATGGTAAAGTGTGTTGAAACACCAAAGAGGTGTCTAAACTGGAAATGTTAAGTCTTTCCATGTTTTTTTTGTTGACAATAAAATATTAATTAATTTTAAACATAGCAACAAAGCAACACAGTTACCATCATTGTAATTATGATTGCCTGGTAATGGTATGCTTCTCAATGATAACGATAATCAATCAAATAATTAGTACTTTTGTTTGTTTGTTTGTTTGTTTTTTAATATAGTTTTCATTTCCAGGTGGTGATTACCTGTTAGGTGAAGGCATGTGGATGAAATACTCTTCTACCCCATAAATTTTCAATAAACAGTCTGAGACCTGCAGCAACCTGTGATAAATCACTTACTAATTGGATCATTCCTTCACTGACATTAAGTTACATGCTGCATACAAGGCACTCAACTCCACTGTCTACCAGATTGCTGTTTCAGAATTGCAGCATATTTTGTAGTAGGAGAATTGTCACAACAAAAATGTTGTTTATTCAAATGCAAAGCGTACTTGATTTCATCATATTACCTCCCATAGTTTTGCCTGCTAGGAAAACAAAACAAAACAAAACACACACACACACAAAACCAAAACAAAAACAAAAAACAACCAACCAACCACCACCAACACATTTGCAAGCAAATGTTTTCTTTAAAACCCTAATTCTCCTCCTAGACAGACTTGCAGAGCTTCCACTGATTTTAATGATACTGAAATGTAGGCTGGATAGGATTTAACCTAAATGTATATGTTACTTGATTCATAGCACACTGAGAATGACATATATTAAAAAAGCTTTCAAAACATGCAGTAAAGATGAAATCAAATCCTACATCCATCTGAACCTCAAATTTGAGAATTATTATTTCTACCAGTTTCAATTTTAGAAACAGTGTAGAAAGTATGGTTGTGATACTCCATGTTAACACAGCCTGTGGGTTAAGGATGAGAAAACACAAATGAGTATAAGAGAATCTAGAGATCTGGAGTTGAGATAAGATTATTCTTTCTTTCTGGAAAAAAAAAAAAAAAAAAAAAAGAAGTAGCAGTTGAGTATTTTGCTTCCTAGTAACTAGGAAGCTAACATTTAATTATTTTAAAGTTTACATTTTTTTTTTTCTAATTAAAGGGGACTACCTTCCATTAAACCTTGGTTTAAAGATCAGTTCTAAACAGCTGCAGGATAATGGTAGATTAAATTTTTATTTTTACTTGGCCAGATCCCAAATTCTTTATTATGGCTAAAAGTGGAAGGGCATTAAAGTAACGTGGAAATACATAAATATAAATTGAAAAGCACTTACCAACAAGTATTTACTCCAGTGGAAGAGCTTATAGAAAAGAGTTTTTCTTCAATCTCAGTTAAATTTTCTTAAAAACATGCAAGTATTACTTTTGATGGTTACATAGATTTAAAAAACATAAATAATTGGGTGGCACAATTCATTTAATGTCTTTAGAAGTTGCAAACCACACCAGACATGCATGGGCTTCCATATACATAAGCATGTACAGCAACAAGAAATGTACCTGGTCCCAAATGCACGAACTGAGGACAACTGGAAAGGACTAAATGTTGTATTTAAAGACTCCAAAGTCACTCCCTCATGAGCTCATCAGTGAGGGAAACGACATACCTCCACTAACAAGAAGGAAAACAAGAAGAATCTACAAGAAGACTGGTTCATCAGTCTTTTTTGATTTCTATGTTATTACAAGTCCCTAGAAACAGACCTGAAAATTGAATTTGGGGGAGGGAGGAGGTGGCAAGATATTTCTGAGTAAAATTTCTGCTTAGACTATCAGCACATTCTTGCTTTGCTGAAGTCACTGAACTGTTGCCATCCCACACTGTCACTTTGCTGGAGGTTTTGAAGCACTGATGGAAGGGGCTAACAGAGGCAGCCAGGAGATAGGTGCTGGTGCAATTAATTGAAACGTCCAGAATTGATGAGTGCTGTCAAAAGCTCACTATAAGGATGGCTACCAGGGGAGCCTAATAAAGTGACTGGAAGAGATCAAGGATATTACAGGATCTCAGGGAAATGGCTGGAAGCAACAAGAAACAATGGGAGAGCACAGTATGATGTGTAAAAAAAGTAGAACAATACTTGTAAACCCAATTAAGCATTCAGGAGTGATTAAGATGCCAGGGGGAATTAAAACACTGCACAGTAAATACCAGCTTCCACTTATCAGTGATCAAGACACCACTATCCTGTGAAGATAATATTAACTTATTTTGCTCTACAGTAGCATGATCCCTGAATTTCACATACATCTAATGAAAACAATAGTGGCTGGGATGTTGCTGTTTTCTTTCTGTATGAACTTTTGAAACTACAAAAATAGATCTAATAATAGGTTTTGGTTTTATTTTTATTTTCTAAGAATACCATGCTGAGTGTATCTTTCAAAAGTGAATGAGCAGCTGAGATCTCCCTGGAAAATGTGCTTGTAAAAAAATAGCAATGGATATTTTGCAAAAGGAATTAAAAAGAAAATATGTGCAACTTGTAGCAATATCACAGAGAGAGGAAAAAGGGATAAGGCACAAAGAGAGACAGAGGCAGAGAAACAGTGAAGTTATTTTACCAAGTAGTCTCATCCTTTGGATGACTACAGAAATAAAAACCTGTTAGTGGGTTCTACGGCAGTCTGAAGATTGATTATGTGTCCCAGTTCCCCTGTGCTTCCAGTGCTGACAATGTCTTTTTGAACTGCTGATTTCACAGTCTACAAAGGGCCTGTAGAAGGAGGCATTGGCTGCGATCTAGATGTAAGATTGAAAGGTTCAGAAACCACCTTGAGAACATGATAAATATTTCTGCTTCTCCCAGCACTTCAAAGAATTGCAGTCACTGAGGATGTAAACTTCTTGATTGATAGTAGGTAGTCCACCTTGCATAAGCCTTCACTTTGCAGCTGAATCAAAGAAAGGCAAAACAAAATCTGGAATAAGATTAATCAGGTCACTGACTCAATGAACTAGTTAAATGTTAATTTAACTTTTATTAAAATAACTTTTATTAAAATGTTATTTTCATTTTAACTTAATTTAACATGTATTAACTAGTTAATACATGTTGCATTTGCCTGGCTCAGGATACATACATACATATGATACATACATGAACAGTCCTACTCAAATGATCAAGAAGGAACAAAGTTGTAACAATTTACACCAGATGAGGATCTGATGTAAGCATATCTCTCGAGTAATTTTACGAGCAGTGAACAGTTTTTAATGAAGGCACTGTTTTGTTCCATTATTCATTCTAAATGTTGGTTTAACTGACAAAAATATTCTGTCTTCCATGGTTTTTGTTGTTTGTTTTAGTTTTAGTTTTAATTTGGGGGTGGAGTTTTTCTGTGAGTTTTCTGCCACATTGCAAAACTAATTGCTGGGGCAATCTCTTTCTATTAGGGCCTCTAGTTATTATTTAAATAATAATGTATTTAACCTTTAGAATCAACTCTCTGTTTATATTTTGTTATTACAGTTATTTATTAGTAAATACATCAAGAAAGAGGAGGAAAAAAAGCGAATGTGCAATATTGACCAGAATTTTGATCAAACTGAAATATTTCAGAAATACAATATAACAGTCTGCAAAACTGTAACAAAATAAAGTGTATCTTATCCTATATGTTGCTAAATTCTCTTTTAAATGAAAGAAAGAAAGAAAGAAAGAAAGAAAGAAAGAAAGAAAGAAAGAAAGAAAGAAAGAAAGAAAGAAAGAAAGAAAGAAAGAAAGAAAGAAAGAAAGAAAGAAAGAAAGAAAGAAAGAAAGAAAGAAAGAAAGAAAGAACAACAGGGTGGAAGAAGACAAGAAAGCTTCCCTGTCATGCCTAGGAAAGAAAAATGGCTTCAGCTTGAGCGTGACTGTAAACTTTTCAAAGAAAAGAAAAAGAAAAAGAAAAAGAAAAAGAAAAAGAAAAAGAAAAAGAAAAAGAAAAAGAAAAAGAAAAAGAAAAAGAAAAAGAAAAAGAAAAAGAAAAAGAAAAAGAAAAAGAAAAAGAAAAAGAAAAGGAAGGAAGGAAGGAAGGAAGGAAGGAAGGAAGGAAGGAAGGAAGGAAGGAAGGAAGGAAGGAAGGAAGGAAGGAAGGAAGGAAGGAAGGAAGGGAGGGAGGGAGGGAGGGAGGGAGGGAGGGAGGGAGGGAGGGAGGAAGGAAGGAAGGAAGGAAGGAAGGAAGGAAGGGAGGGAGGGAGGGAGGGAGGGAGGGAGGAAAGGAGGGAAAGAGGGAGGGAGGGAGGGAGGGAGGCAGGGAGGAAGAGCGAACAATAAGAAAGGAAGAATAAGAAAGAGAAACCGGAGCTGTAAAGTATTTTGAATTTCATTGGGATTTAATACCTCTGTTTTATGAAAACCTTTAGAAACCTCCTTAAAATGAAACAAAACAAAACAAAAAACAAATTTCAGGAATGCATTTCTACATTTCTCAAGAAATCAGATCATATTTAACCCCCTATGTAAAATAGGACTATTAATGGAACTAATGAATTCTTCAATCGTTTGTAAAACTGACATCAAATATACATTATATTCTTCATTTCCTCAAATTTTGATATTTGAATTTTGAAAAAATTTCCTCAAAAACTGATATATTTAGTATGTAGTAAAACCAATCTGATTGCTTTATTAGAAGTGCACACCTGGAAAAAAAAAAAAAAAAAGATTTTAAACTGTGTCTAAAAGGGCTAGTTTTGATCAACTGTTTATTATTATTATTATTTTATTGTTATTATTATTATTTTTAAACTGTATAACCCTTAAACTAGTTAATCTGGTCTTTAAGATAATGAAATGGAATAAGAAGGAAAAATTTATGGGCTTAATAATTTATGAAATTTATGGGCTTATTTTTTTTAATAATTAAATTTATAGGCTTAAACTTACATAAATATACTGATCACACATGACTGTGAGCTCTAATCTCATAATACTGAAATAGTTGCAGCAGAAGTGCCAAAAATAAGAAATAATAAAAAATAAACAAAACAAACAAACAAACAAACAAAAACACAACAAACCAAACCAAAACAAACAAACAAAAATAAAACAAAACAAACAAACAAAAATTTAGAATATAATGTTGTATAAGATGAGTGAGTCCATGGATATTCAATATCTTGTACATTAACCACTTCACTGCTCCAAGAATATGTGAGGACATGAGGGAAAAGAGCAAACTGATAAACAATGCATTACAATAGACCTCCTGTGACTTTACAATGACAAGGATTACTAATAAAATACCACTTGTACAAACTGTGTATTGCAAGAAGTCTCCAACTGAAAAAAGAGATAAAGGTGTCTGTCACTCGTGCTGGCAGTTAGCAGTAGTTATGGGGGCAGGAGAACACTCTTCAGTGCTTTATCAGACCAGGGGTTTCACTGAAAAAATTCAGCTTAGCTTAATGCTCACAACACTTCTATCCCCAAAATGCAAATCAGGACTTCTGAAAAAGGAAAAAGAATGGCAATGGTGGGTGCTTCAAACAGCTTTGTGACTCTACCAAGTGACAGGGAAGCACAGAATTTCTAGAAATGTACCAAATGATGACTCCATGATTATTCATTCTTGATGGTGAGAATGTGGAAAAGGTAGAAAATGGGTTTATTGAGGAGATTGCAGTTTGTAAGCAACTGACTAAGTTGATGCCAAGTGCACACAAACAACATCTATCAACATTACATTGAAAACAGTTCTGTGATATGCAGGTTTGTTATTTGGACAGTTGAAGTGACAAAAGAGATTGATGCACCCATCTGAGAAGAATAAGAATATAAATCTCTGTCTTATCATAAGGAGAATGCAGAGAGCAGATAGGGATGAAGCAGTGGGCATAATCTATTTAGGTTTCCAAGAGACATTTGACATTGCATTGTAGAGTAGAATAATATATCTTCAAGTTAGTGAGTAAAGCACAGCACACTCTCTTCCTTCCAGGCTTCTCAAGATGCAATGAAGGAATGAAGGACACTGATTCCCAAGTGCAGAACATGTTTTCATGTTTTCTTCCCTAGTTTTCTTCTCAACTTTTTTTGTTTGTTTGTTTGTTTGTTTGTTTTTCCTACTCCTTGCATTTTCTAGAAAGTCTCCTCCTATCCACCATTTTCATGCTATTTTTTTTTCTGTCTTTTGATTAATTTTGACTCATTTTCTCTGTTTTATTTATTTCTTATTTATTTATTTATTTATTTATTTATTTATTTTAATCCTTGTTCACAAATTGAGAGTGCTGATCAGGCATCCCAGCCCATTCAGATTAGTGTGCTTTTCTTCTAGTATTAGTATTTAGAGAATGTTGATGAAATATCCCAATCCATTGTGACCTGGGAGCACTAAAAACATTTGCAAATAAAAGATTATTGTCTATTATTGTCTTTTCTTGGGACTTTTTTCAGTCTTGTCAGGAAACAGCACTTCATTACAGATAATGCAGGAACTGCTTGAAAACTGTATTCCAGAACTGATACGAGTAGCAGTTCATAAGATATGCATAAGATTTCCTTGATGAGGATATACAAACAGTAGTAGTGATAATAAAGGATAATAAAGGACTAATAAAGTTGCAACACTATTCAGGCTTCTACATACATGTGCATGATCCCTAATCTATTCCATTTGGCAATATTTGGTCAAAACACAGAAAAAAGGAAATGCCCCATACTTCAGTATGTATTACTTTTCACTCACTGCCTTCTCTTTTGTACAAAAATTAAAACAGCTTTGATATGCCACATCACATGGCTTGTATCAATATCTTTGCAGTTACCCAGTAAGCAAGTCTGTCATTGAGACTGCACCAGTGTTAATATCAGCTTCCGTTATAAATTTAGGATGCACTCACCACTGTTTTACCACAGCAAAATGTGAAGCTGTCTTTGGCAGCAAGTAATGCACTGTGCTATGGAAAGCAAGATGTGGTACCAATGCATGTCAGTTAGGATTTTGCTTTTAATATGCAAACCAATTTGTATATGATGCAATACAGATAACTCTTCCTCAGCACATTTACACTTCTCGGGTGAGATCAATTCCATGTTCTCAAAAGAAAGGATAATCCCCTTGAGAGAAGGAGGTGGGGAGATTATGCAGGGATGTTTACACTGGTGTGTGTCATAGAATTGTAGCAGAATTTAGGATTGGAGTCTGGAGGTCATTTTGTTCGAACCCTTACTCAAAACAGTATCATCCTTTATGTTACAGGAGGTTGCATGGGATCTTGCTCAATGAAGTCTGCAATATCTTTATGGACAGAGGTCCCTCTGGACCCCAGTTTTACCACCATCACTGTGATTTCTTTTCCCCTTATATCCAGTCAGAATTGCCCTCTTTGTAATTTGTGTCTCTTGGTTCTTGTGTATTTGCTGTGCATTTCCAAGAAGAGTCTGACTCCTCGTTCTTCACAATCCTGCATTAGACAGCTGAAAACAGTAGCCTTCCAGCCCTTTCTGCCTTCTTGTCTTCAGGCTAAATGAGCCCGTTTCTTTTGGCACCCCTCTGGTTTTCAAGTGCTGTAGTCTCCTAGATGGTCCTCAAGGGTGGCCCTTTGCTGGACTCAGCCCAATTTTCATTATCATTTTTGATGGACACAGTATAGATTCAGCGTCACAAGTGCTGAACAGAGAGGAATAATCACTTCCACCGAGATGCTGCCAGGTTTTTACTCAAGCAGTCCAGTATACAGTTAGCCTTCATTTGCCTAATGGACTACATTAGTAACAAACATTTAAGATTTTAAGTTTAATGTGTTTTGTAATCTCAATTCAAGAATATCAGTATATAAAATTAACAGCTTAATCTGCCAGTAACATTTAAATTGCCAGCAACATGCTGACTAAATATTTAGAAAAATTTGCAGAATTACAATATGCATCTCATAATTGTTTTGTGAAACTTAAATTTTTATTATTATTATTAACATAAATGCAATGGTATGCAAGGGCTATCACTTAAGAACAAAAACTTTTTACCTTTTGAAATAATGTAAGTTAATTCTTCTATCAAACATCCTTTTTAAGTAATGAACACAAATGTAGAATCTGTCTTAAGAATTTTCCTCAGTGCATTAAACCTGCCCTTTAAAAAAATGGTAATTGCCGAGTGAGATAAAATTCATATGAGTTTGCCCTTTTCTCTACTGTCTATCAAATATTTGTCAGGAATTTTAGGTAATGAAATGAGCTTTGGGTGCTTCTGACACGATATAGCAACGACACAAGAAATAACCATCAAGTTCAGCAGGTGTACTGCTAATTATGACCACAATGATCTATTCATACCTGCACAGTAGGCCTGTTCAATCCTCATTTGCATACTGATTTATGGACACATAAATGTATATCATTGTATTTTTGGCTGGAATGGAATGAGAAATCAATTAAATACAAAAATTCTGAAAAATAAAAAGGAATATTGTCAATACAATTGTGAAGCAAGATGAAAGGAAGAAATTTCATGTAAGGTAGAGAAATAAGATCAGATACTTTCAGAAATTAACATAATCCTATCATGTAAAGACAAGGCACAACCTTTCTATTGCACAGAAATTTCTTTCCAGGATGTGGATTGCCTATGGAAGTCAAAACCAGAAAGACTGTAGCAACTAATAACATGAAAAATAACAAACTACATATAATCTTGGACTATTCAGGACTAAAACCTTGGATTTGGACTTCACTGGACATTGCACTTGACAAAATTGAATTTAGACATTTAGGCTAAGACTATCATATTAAGCAAAACAAGGTTAAAGCACAGTTTGGTTCAGTGATCAGCAAACATCTGCAGTATTAATTGTACGTAAGCTTCTCAGGCATGGTTTTGACCTCTGCTTACCCAGAGGTCAAAACTCTGTTTTCCCAGACAATACTCAAGTCAGATGGGGGAAAGCATGCCAGGGACTGTTCCTGATAAACTGTTTTAAATCATAACTGTTTAAATCATAAACTGTTTTAAATCATCATCTCTTTTCAATAACACAGTTGCAAGTAATGCTAAGGAAATGATCAGACCATAGGTGTGCTGCTGTGATGTGAATGTACATCACATGCTCTTCAGGCATCTTCATGGCACGTTGTCCAACCAGAGTTTGCTGCCTGTCAGCTGTAGGACACTTCATGGCCATATCACAGCTTTCCTGGTTTTTGCTTGTTTTTAAACAGTGTTCAGTATTAGCTTTACCTGAAGAAGAAAGTATACATCTTTTTCTATTTTTTTTTTCCCAAAAACGTTTGCCATCGGAATTCCATAAATTCTTTTTTTTTTTTTTTAATTTTTTTATTTTTTCATGAGAAGTACAGGAGAAAATACACTTCCTAATGTGCATGTTTTGGATAGGCTTGAAAGAAAAAAAAATAAATCTTAAATATCTGGATGTAACAAAACTCATTGTTGGCAACACTTATCTTAGTAAAAGGAGATATCTCAGTGTGGATTGCCATGTTTGAACTAGTCAGTTCTACTATAAGAGAATTATCAGCCATAAAGTGGTTGACTGCATTTGGCCAGATGAACCACCAAGCAGTTTTGCCTCTCCATTGAAAATAAAATGATTAGTTTTATTTCACAAGGATATAAAATTAATATAATCAAATCCCACTCCATGTTTTATGGACTGTGTAAAACAAAGATGACTTTTCCTGCCTGAAGCAATTGCATACTGGCAAGGAGACTTGACATCTTCGGAAAGTGTGATCTTCCATCCTAAACCAGAGGAACCTTTTCAGATAGAAATATAAAGGAGTCTGTCACTTAATCTGAGGGAGTAAACAGCAAAACAGCTTTGATTGCTGTCTATTGGTATGAGAAACCTAAGCTTTGAGAGAATTTTTGTACATGAGGGGAAAAAAAAAAAAGAGGACAGATTCTCTCTCTCTCCTGTATCTCAGCCCTGCTGGTGAATCAGTTCCTGGGTGGGTCCTGAGGAAAACAGAATGAAATGGTCTTTTAGCCACAGAGTGGTGGAGAGAACAGCACAGAAATGGAAACAAAAGACCTGAAATTCTATGCCTATTGCTAAAGCCGACTTCATGGGTAGCCTTGAATAAGTCACTTATCGTCCTTATGTCTTTGGTTACCCAGATGAAAAATGAGTAAAACCTAATGCATTGAGTGCTGGGAAAAATAGTTATTAGCTTTTGGAAAGCACTTTCAAAGGGTCTGGTGCAGTATAAATGGCACATACTTTTTTTAGACAAGAAAGCAACAGATATGACCGTTTTGTTTCAAGGATTTTATTAAAGGAAAACAGAACTGTTGTCAGTGTAAATTATTTTCTAACAGTGGGAATAGAGGATACTCTAAGTAGGTGAATACAGTAGATGTAAGGCAGCTCCTTTTAAGCTGACACATTAAGAAGCTGAAATAGTTATATGAGATAACTGAGGGAATGTGCTGACATTTATGCTGTACCTCAGGTTTATGCTACCGTTATTTTACATGCTATGGAACATACACAGAGACATCACAGTTTGTGACAGTGCATATAAATTCTGACCAAAAGCTTTACAGAAGAACTTATTCTTAATGTTAATACACTAGTATGAAAGTCCCTGTATTGTGCTGAAAGATACGAGCATGCTGAATATATTTTCAGCACAGATCACACGGATTGAAAAAGGATTTTGAAATTCTTTCTAATGCTTTCACTGTGAAAGGATCGATTTCTTTCAAGCCTGACATAATAGACCTTAGCCCTATTAGAAGCTTCTAATTGAAATAGTCTTTACTTCTGAATACCACTTTTAGAGAAACATCATGAAAGATGAGATCCATTTCTAGTGTATGTGTTTTCAGTAAGGAGGTATAGGATGAACATACCTCCACAGAATGAATAATGAAGTGACATGAAAGAGGATGGAAAGATATCACTTCTGATTTTTTTTTTTTCTTTTTACAAAATTTTGAGCTGACCAGCATTCACCTTCTCTCTCCACCAGTGTGGCAGAGAATTTGGTTTTGGTTTGGATCCAAGGATGGAAGAGATGACTGATGATTAGCAGAGAGCACAGCACTAACATGGTTCCCCTCCCTTCCCTATTTGCTTTATATGCAGTAGCAAAGGAAAACATTAAGTGTTATACAGCTGGCTGGAAACCTTATTTTCACTTTTCTATAAAATTCCATATTCAGAGGGGAAATCCAGCATTTAGGGTTTGTTTTCATTCCAAATTAGCACAAAAGCTTGATTTCTATAATTATCAATGAAAAGAACACTCCCTTCAGTTCTTCAAAATTTGGACTGCTTAGAAACCTGCATGTTGATAAAAGAAAAATGTCCTAAATATGATATAATTGAAATATTATTAAATATATGTAATATGATAAATAATGATTTATATATTTTCTGAAAATCAGAATGGCCTGAATGTAAGCAAGGAACGTATAGCACAATATGTTAATATTTATTTATATTTATTATATGTATATTTATTATATTTATATTTATTTATATTCATATTTATATTTATTTATTTATATTTAATATTATCATTACAGGAAAATCAAATGATCAGATTTTTTTTCTTTTTCCCCAGGAGAAATATTATCCAAGCTACCACATTCCTACAGGTTATTCTGAATGGGATGAAGCTGCATTTTCCAATGGAAAATCATTATGTCATTTTTATCTTTTTTTTTTTTTTCCTTTGAATCTGCTTTGTTGTCTAACAGCCTCTGAGTATGTCATTGTCATGACAGGCCAAGACAACGTGTTCAGATGGCTCCTTACCCTGCCAGTCCATTTGTCTAAGAAAGCAGAAGGACCTGTAGGGGTGTAAGAAACTGGATCAAAACAAGGCATTCTTTTTAATATTTCTTTATATAAATAAATAAATAAATAAATATATATATATAAAGAACAAAAAAAAAATGAAAAAGAACACATTCTGGCATTTTTTTAAATAAAACTGTCTATCACAATTTGTTCTCATAATTCTCCTAGCACCTCCTCCTGTGAGAATTCAACAACAAAATATTGTCTAGTGTTGTTGCTAATGTTTGAGAGTATTGGTGATTCAAGAGGAGCATACGATTTTGCTTATTTTCCGTTTTTTGTCAAAATTTGAATTGTCCTTCACAATTTTATCAACTATTTCAATTCCTAGTCCTTTCTTTACATACTAGAATAGCAAAATGAGAGAAATCACAAACCTTTTCCCAAATGTCTCATGCCACTGGCAACTGCCACGTGTACATTTAGTAACTGCAAGCTGCTCAGTTCTGAGTGAATGTGGAAGAACCAGAAAGATTCTTGTGCTTGATTCATTACAGTGAGCTTCTACATACATGCATCTGAGACATAAGCTATAAGAAATGTTCAAATAAACCTGGCGGTTATGACACAGGACCCGAAGCACACCCAACTACTTCTGAAGTAGTAGCAAAGGCCAGGCAAGAGGACTTAGGACATCTCAAATAATAAAAAGGTAAAAATGATAAAATATTGACATTTGTATCAAACTCAGAGGTTGAGATTTATCTCCAAATTAAATCAGTTGATCTGTGACATCTCCATGTGCATTTGTCTAAGTTTCTTATGGCTTCCACTGCTTCCTAGGTAGTGGAAACCTAGTCAATAGGTGGATGCAAGTGTCCAGTGCTCCTGGACAGGCATACATCACCCAGAAGTAAGTGCCTAGGTTAAGTTCATTTGCCCTCCAACTAGTTTTAGAGAAGAGTGGAAGCACCTTAAAATTCCTATCAGAGTTCCTGGTACACATTAAACTACTTCCACAGGATGTTTAGGACAATCTAAGGTGTCTAAAATGGTTTTCCATGCAGGAAATAAATAGTTTGAAGCCTGTTCTCATTCACAGTCATGCATAATTCTAATACTGAGTAAATAAATAAATCGGGAGAACAGGAATAAATCTTAAGGCTTTTAAATAAATTCTGTTCACTGACATGATCAAGATCTAACTGTAAAGTTTAGACTTTGTAAACTTAATGCACTGGATTTTCTTCACGAGCAAGAGAAAATATAAATAAGTGTTAAAATGGCATTGGCTCTTAATCTCACAACCTTAATTAATTAAAAAAAAAAAAAAAAAAAGAGAAAATTACATTAGGACTATACTTTTATTGTCATGTATTTTATAGAGGTCTCTTGTCCTTTTTTGTGCTTAGTTCTTTAAAGCAGTCACAGCAACAGCTGTTCTCTTCTACAGAAGGTGCCTGCGATGTTTAAAACCAAGCATATGTTTCTAATTGTATTGTCTCACCTGAGTCCAGTTCCTTCACAACTTGAGTTGTCATGAAGGTTTGGGTTTATTTGCACATGTACTCCTGAAATGGCCTATGAATCCTCTGTTGGATATATTCCAGTATAGTCATAAAGCCTCTGGAGCCTGAGGATTCAGCCTCCCTATTTAACATCTGAGAGATGTTCCAAGCAATGAGAAAGAAATTTACCTCCTTCCCTTCTGTCTAGCGTAGTCCGTGCCAAATCACTTATAATAGATCTGGGCAAGAATCACTTTCCACCACCCGGTTCTTTGCTATTATAAAACACAATGGTTGAAAGTTCCCCAAGAAAACATATTCACACGTATTTTTGTATCTGACTATTCAACAGAGCTCATTTTCCTGATGCTAAAGAGATATCAATTATTTCTAGTACTGCCAGTACAAAAAGACTGTTGTACAGTGAAGCTAGCATCTGGCTAGATCATCCTTTGTACATTCAGAAGGGATTATATGAAATAGAATAGCTCTTTGTTTAGACACTAAACCATATTCAACAGTGAGCTCTCCCTCTTGCCCTCATTTTGTTTTGCCTGTGTCTTTCTGCAGGAGGTCTGCTGGAATGTTTCTGCTCTTCCATGCTTTTAATACTGGGATGGGTGGCCAGTAAATTCTTGGAGTTCTGTATGCTTCTGTAGCATTTAATTTCTCTTATCTAAAAGTAATAAAAGATCATTTGGATTTTCAATGGATTAAAACACTTATTGGTCTTCACATTTTTGATCTTCACATTTGTATCCTTGTTACATTAACAACCATGGTAAATAAACACAGAAAACTTACCAGCATTGAAACCTGTTTGTGAACTCAGAAACTAAGCAGAACAAACACCTCCCTTGTGTTATATACATGTGGCAGAAGCAGAACATTCCAAGAAAACATTGTATTGTAAAAGAAAGAAAGAGAGATCATTTTATTTCTGATACAGTTAATTACTTTTATGAGTTCAAATTATAGCTACCCTAAGCTATTAGCCAAAATAGTAAACAATACTGGTCCTTTTAGAAAGCAACTGAGGTCCTGGGTGGTTTGAATCACGGTTTCTCTGTATCTCTTCACTGTATTCAGAAGGTGTCTGTTGCACCTGCTCTTCTAGGTTAGAAGTAACCTGTTAAAAGTGATGTGAGATGGTTCCAGAGACTTGGTGTATTTCCCTTATCAGAGAATGATATGATTGCAAAGATACCAGTTTATCTTCTGTAAGTGGGAACTGGGCTCCTTTTAGACTGCATTTGCTGAATTTTGTAGCAGATGAGCAAAAGTATTTAATGTAATAGGTGGAAAAAAATGTACTTATTTAATGAAATTCCCTTTGGCTTTAATACAAGAACAATTATTAATTATTTCCTTTACTCTCAAGTATGCACAGACAATTCAAAACAGAGAAAAGAATTTCTACAGAAAATTAGGAACCTTTTTCTTCCAAGCTGCAACAGAAACCATTTAAGGGCCATATTTCCATGAACATCCCTCTGCTAGGAGTTCCTCTTAATCAGTGAGCACTGAGTTTATTGACTTAACACATTTTCAGACAACGCTACATACTTTTAGACTGCATATGTATTAGTAAATTAAGCTGCTAGTGAACAGTCCCAGTCACAACAAACAGAATTACATAGATAAATGGATAGGATATTTGCTTACACAGTTCTGTCTGAGTTAAATAGGCCACCTTCTCCCAAGCAAATCCTTGGCACAGTTTAGAAGACAGTATGGACCGGGGACTTGTTGCAGTGGTGAGCCCTTTTTGGGGGGTTTAAAAACTTTAAATAACCACAGACCTTTCAGTCTGTGGCTGAGAACATTCTCAGTCCTATATAATCATGTAGCAGTTCGTGACAGGTCAAGGTAGTCTTTTGAATAATTATAGTGAATAATACGTAAGACAGAAGCACCTTACGGGGCATTCATATATACTTGGAATGAAGAAACCCTACTATTCCTTCCAACGGCGTAACCCAATTTTCTCAGCTTGTTGAAGGAAAAAACACAGAAAATCTTGTTGTTCCCTACCAATTACCCTTTACATTTCTCTTGAAGTGCAGAGTTGGTGAGAATGGTGACATTTCATAGGGAAAGAATATGGCAAAATAATGATTACTTTTCTTTTTAGAAGTCTTCTAAAAGTATGTGGCAATTGATCTCCTTTTGTAGTCTTTTATTCACTGCAGTCATGATTATATTTGTATGTGTTTGTCTTGTCTGGAGGTACCTGCAATAACAGAGCTATTGTAGAAGTTGCTCTTAGCAGAGACATTGAGCTAACAAAAACAGTGACTGATCTTTGTCTAGATCATTCTGAGAATATTTACAGACTTTCTGATTTGATAAACATGTAATGAAGGTGTCATAACTAATAAAAACCTAGTTCCTGTCACTTGTAGTTGAACTTTAAAAAAAATAAATCATTGAGATTTACTAGGTAGGCAAAATTTATAGAAATGAAAAATGCAAACTGTATTAAGATATCTGCTATATGTAATCTACCAGTATTTGTTTGCTGATAGCAATCCAGGGAGATCTAGAAAGATCAAGAAGCTCTTCCAGATTTTAAAAATAACATTGGGAAAATTGTTAAATCTTTAAGAATAGTCATATCTTCTCTTGAAAAAGAAGCTTATAATGCTATTCTCTTACCAGTAACTTTAGTGTTCAGTACTGTGCATCTAAAGGACATTAGATTCTCATCTTTTTATGGCCTATCTTATGGTGTAATAAAATAGCATGATAAAACAAACAAACAAACACAGATGCTATAATCAGGCTGGAAAATGGAACAGGAAAATACATTTGAAAATTGTATTCATTTGAAAATACATTTGAAAATTGTATCTCAGAAATAAAATTTTTCTAAAAATGCACTGGAGTAACGCAGTTTTAAATAAGATCATAGCCTCACTAAAAAAAAATAAAAATTAAAATATTTCCCATATCTTGTCTTTTGAAGATGATTATTCCTCCCAAGTGTAATACTTTAAACATATTACTATTGAATTGTATTTTATTTTTGAAAATCATTCCTGCAATTTGTGAAGATTATTTGAATTCTTTCCATCCCCTGCAGCATGCTTCCAGTCATTCACATTTAGATGAGCATAGTCTTAATCCACTAGCTATTAATGAAAATATTAATATGAATCAAAAGCAGGACAGATGACTTTCAAATCCATACACCTCCCATTTTGACAGAGAACCAATATTAACAACTCTGGATATTACTTTCTATCTAGCTTGTTTTCATCATGTCAAAAGCATTACAAAGGTCAGGATATATTATATCTTTGCTGAACTCCATGACTTTTGTCCTGTTTGTTTTTATTTATTTATTTTTTCCAGTTAAGCTCTTTACCATTCTAAGTACAGTGAATCTTACCATGGGAGTTCTTATCAAAGCTTCCTTTCACCTTCAAATTTTCAACTAATTCTCTATATGGACTACACTCATATTTAAAAGGGATCTCTTTTTCAGTTATTATCTGTGATTGTCATAGAGTGACAGATATCCCTGAGAGTGAGGTTACTAGATAAAGCAAGAAGTTTAATAAACTTATTTTTTCCTTTGTTGAAGACCAGTTTTCAATAATTTGTGGCTCTGAAGAATTCAGAATTTAGAACATCAGAACTTAGAATTAATTAATCTGACACCAGAATGTAACTGGTATATCTAAATTACCCATAAATCTCTTTGAGGGTCTGTATGAGTCTCAGCGATGGAAAGACAGGCATTTCTGAGAGGATGTGCCAGATCTTAGATGGGATGAATCATCTCACAAATACTTCCTCTGTATTGATTCTACGGTGAGTAAAAGGCAACTGTGTTCTTATTATAGGTACCTCTGATAGGTCCCTAATATAGGTCCTAGATTCATTGATGAATCTAGGTTCAAGTATTTGCAAAAATACTAGTGTAAGTCTAGTTCTACATTCTTAAGAAAAAGAAACACCGTACTGTGTTTGGAAGTCAAAACTGATGGCAGATACACTGAGAAGACCCTTATCTTTCATCATATAATACAGAACAGCAGATGGCACTTATTAACGTGCTATAATAAGTTTGAGATGCCCCAGGCAGACTGATAAAGCAGAAAACAAGATGCAATGTTACAAGCAATAAAACAGTTCAACTCAAAATGGGAAAGGTGCTACAGGGGATATACGTTCATAGAAACACAGGGATAAACTGTGTTTTTGATGGAGAACAAACAAAACAATCCAGGGGATTTAGGAGCAAATATACTGAGACAGATGCATTTTTTTTTTTTCAGCTTAAGTCACAGGTACAACTGAAGTCAGTGCATTTGCTGCTTGGGCATACAAAGAAAATAACAATGTGAGGTATACAAAGAAATGATGATAAGAGAAGAGTTTATTATCCTGCAGATTTCTGTTCATTTACCTGATAGAAACGAGAAGAAATGCAAATAACTTACACAGGGAAATCATCTTACCTGCACATACACCCTGATTGAATCCAAACTGATCACTGCTGCTCAGGAAAGAGATTTTGGAACCACTGTGGAAAGTTCATCTCATTGCTCAACAGTGTCACTCATCTACAAAATTAGAACTTTACGTTAGCATTTATATCACACACCATCCCCTAGCTACAGAAAGATTTGTTAGCCCAAAAGACAGTGATTAAACTTGAATGTTGTCCTCTTAGATCTGCTGATACTCTCTCTAACGATTATTATTATTATTATTATTTTAGTACAGCAGAAATATATACCTCTTGGCATTTAAAACATGGTGAAAAACAATTTTCTTTGACCTACAAGATCATTCTGTTTCCAGCAAAACAGTACCAATCTGTACTGGGTCTGGCTGGAATGTTAACTTTCCCGGCAGCAGCCCAGACAGTGCCGTACTCTGTACTTGTAGCTGGAACAGCAGTGTTATCACACCAGTGTTGTGTCTACTGCTGAGCAGCAGTGGCACAGTATTGGGCCTTTCTCTAACCCTCCTAGGGGGTGGGCAAAAAGTGAGGAGAGAAACATCACCAGGGCAGCTGACCTAAACCAATCAAAGGGATATTCCATACCATGTGATGTCACACTCAGCAATAAAAGGTGGAAACAGGAAGAAGAGGGGAGGGGTGGGCTCTTGTTAAGAAGATGTTGGTCCTCGTCTCGAACACTGGCTGCGTGCGTTGATGCCTTGCTTCAAGGACGTGGTCAATCATCGCTTATTTGTGGGAAGTAGAGAGTAATTTCTTTCCTCTGCACTTCCATATAGCTTTCATTTATTTTGTTTGTTTGTTTTCCTCCCTTCTTTTTATTTTCCCTTTTTCCCCTCCCTTTTCTCCTTTCCCTTTTTATTTCCCCTTAATTAAATTGTTTAGTTCATGGTAGTCTTTATTTAATTATTATAATTATTTCCCTTTAATTAAATTATCCTTATCTCAACCCGTGAGTTGTTCTTTGCTTTACTTCTCCCCCTCCTCATCTAAAGGAGGGGGAGTGAGAGAATGGTTGTGGTGTTTAGCTGCCCAGCACGGTAAAACCACCACACAATCAAGCCACAGAACAATTTACTGAAATTGATTAAAGAATATATTTCTATTTTCTGTGTGTATGCAGCACATTCTTATCTAAAGAACTATATAAATGAAAAGCAAACCAAAATTAATGCAGCCTTCATGTAAAAATTCATGATAATAACAAAGCCTTCTAATAAGAGAATACAATTCTTTTAGGTAGTGACCTTCATATAAAACCTCAGAAAAGGCTTTCAAAGCCATTATTATCTAAAGTTAATTGAGTTAGATGTGAAATACAATCATATTCAAATGTACTTCTTTCAAAACAATAAAGCTAATAGATATATTTTGATTTATATTTAATTTTTTGAGACACTACATCTGTTGTAGAACATCATTTTAGATATGGAGATAGAGGTCAAATCTCCTAAAGGAAAGATTGAATGATAAAGTGTTTTAGCACTTTTCTACATTTAAATAGCTTTTTTTATCTGTCTCTTAAAACTTATTCTAAAATATATTATTAATCTTCTAGCTACAATTTATATCAGTACAAATAAGCAAATAGAAATGAATAACACAAATAATAAGAACAAATTTTGACAGTTCCAAGTGTTTAGAATTATTCTGTCAACTTTAAAACACTGATCATTATTTCAATAAAATAATCAAAACAATTCAACAGTTGCACTTTTTCCAAAAAGAAATCATAATCACAAAATCATAGAATGGTTTGGGTTGGAAGGGACCTTAAAGATCATCCAACTCCAATCCCCCTGCCATCTGCAGGGATTTTACCCACTAGATCAGGTTGGCCAAGGCCCCATCCAGCCTAGTCTTGAACACCTTCAGGGATGGGGCATCCTCAGCTTCTCTGGGCAATCTGTTCCAGTTCCTCACCACTGTGACGAGCGACGAATTTCCTAACAGCTAATCTAAATCTCCCCTCTTTTAGTTTTAAATCATCCACCTTTGTCCTATCATTATCTGACAAACTAAAAAGTAGCTCTCCATCTTTTTTATAAGCCCTCTTTAACTACTGCAAAGCTACAATAAGGTCACCCTTGAGTGACCTACAATAAGGTCACAATAACCTACAATAAGGTCACCCTCTTCTTCAGGCTGAACATCCCCATCTCTCTCAGCCTTTCTTCACAGGAAAGGCATTCTAGCCCTCTGATCATCTTTGTATCCCTCCTTTAGACAGGTCCACTTCTTTCTTGTGATGGTGCCCCAAACATGGACTCCAGGTCCATGGACTCTGTCCTCATGAGGACAGAGTAGAGGGGGAGTAATAATAAAAATGAGTAATTTGATAAAGTAGTATAATTTCAGTTCAGATCAGAACATTTTTCTGAATTTAGTAAGGGACTTTCCTACTGGTGGAGTACCCACTTTTACAATTCATATCAATGGAGCTTCACTATCATTGCTGAAGAGCAAAATTTTTCAATTCCTTCATTATTAATAATTTATTAAGATAATGATCTTTCCATAAATCAGAGCAGGTAAAGATGTTTAGTTTTTCATACAGCACTACCAAGGACTGTGAATTCATGTCCATCCATAGAGCCAAAGTTGTAAAGTTAGTAATTATAGCTAAGACAGAAACTTATTTTGGTTTCTGTATGTTGCAGGAGGGTTTTGCCTGCAAATAAGGAAATCTGTAATTTTAAAGGCCTCCAAATTTTTGCCCTTCAAGATTTCCCATTCCTCTCTTTCTGGATACCCTAAAGGAATATTGTTAAACAGAGAATTAACTCCATGGTTCCTGAAGAAAATGGACTGTGGCAGGAATGCAGGAGGCTTGCATATTTGAAGGAAAAAGCCGAGGAACCATGGGTATATGTTCTCTGTTTCTGCATTGCCTCATGGGATTCAAATTGTCCTATGAAGGGACAATCCTTACTCCTCTAACAATAATTTCTGTGTAGTTATGATGGTTTTAAAACCACAGGAATTGTCTCTCCTGTAAACCATTTAAAACATAACTCTAAATTCCACTGTACATTATTTACTACACAATCTATACAATCAAAATACAATTTATTTTTTTGGATCCCAAACTGGCCTTGAAGACAGGGATTTTAAAATTAAAGTTTACCTTGTCTCTTACATTGAATAATATGGAAAAAAAAAAAAATCAGTGATATAATTCATAGGCTTTTTATACAAGTAAAAAATATGCTTTAGAAAATGACTTTTTAAAAATTTGTATATTTTGAGATTTTATTATTTGTACTTTTTTTTTCTTTCTTTTTTTTTTTTTTTTTAAACTGCTGATTGGGTCCAAATCACATGAAGATGTCATTGCAACTAAATTGATGCTATTTGATATAATTTATAAGTACAAAGATTATAGATCGCACTATACTTGCCTATTTATTTACCTACACAAACCCATATTTAATAGATATTATTCAATGTCACGTAGACTGTGAAATAATCCTTCTGATGGGAACAAAAAAAATCAAAATTAGTGGCATAAGTTATTTGTTCCATGCAATTCAGCCAGGCCTTACTAGTCAGTTTGCATATTGTACAAAAGGATAATTGAAAACCCTTTATCACTTTGTTAACCTCTCTTGCCCTTCTTCATCTTCTTTGCAATTCCAATAAGGCTGCAACAGCACTGCAACATAAAGATTAGTTTAATGATTCTATATAAAAGTTGTCAACCTTGTTGATCATTTCCTACTCCATTGTCAATATAGAAGTATATTTTATTTCTATTCTGAAAGGGCTATGAGAACTATTTTGGTGAGTTAGTGATTTCCCTCAAATCTGTTCTTCAAAACCAAACCAAACCATTGCTGTGATCTTATCATATCAGAACAGTTTTCATTTTTCTGAATAAGCAAATTATTACTTTAGAGATCTATTAGGATTACCAATTTTGACTTGTCATCACAATTTACAATGGAGCAGAAAAAAAAATCCTTAAACTTGCTTGTTTTGAAGCATAATGCTTCTTTCTCACACTCTTAGTTTAATACTAAGAGTTTTCTCACACACATTGCTCTGGATCTGAACCTCATGCCACCTCCACTGCATTTCCTTAGTCTCATTTTTATACAGATGAATCCTCTGTGCTATGGCCATGCCACACATTTACTGTAAGATCTTCAGCCCTGTCCTTTCCTGCTCACTTCCCTTCCAGCAATCAAGACACAATCCTTCAGGGATTTCTGGGTGTGTAGAGGGCTCTGAGGAGGAGGAGTGCTTGGAGGTGCAAATGAGTCCCTACTGCTTGTCTGTCCGGTCTTTTGTATTCACTTATAATGTGCTTCTCACAACTGAATCCCTTAGTATTTTATGCATCACACTAAAGGGTTGAGGTTTCAGTTTTAGAAAAATAGATATTTATATACTTTAAAGTGATAAACATTTGTGAAAATATGAGTGGGAAAGCAGGTGATAGATCAGTTATGTGCTCTTGTTTCCATTTTACCATCCTGAAAACATCAGTTAAGTCCCCACTTTGTAAACAAGAACACAATTTGTCAAAGGTTGTATGACCTAGATCTCATAATTCCCATTGCAGGGCTAAACTCTGTTTCCTACCCTTCCAGATGATTAATGTTTTCTGTTTTCTTTACTTTGTCTCTCTAGTACAAGAGAAGAAGTATTCCACAAGAGGATTTGTTTCTGTGCTTTCTTACAGTCCAGTAAATCCTGGAAGGTATTAAAAAACAGGCAGAATTACTCAGAACTATTTCCAAAGAGTTTCTGAGATGTTCAGCTGGTTGAACCATATCCTCAAGTTATGAAATAGTCTTATGAAGCATACAATAGGTCTCAGTCTCATGAAGAATTTGTTGTAATCTTTATTCACACTAAAACTTTAAAGGAGAGAACTTTGAAAGTCTACATCTGAATTTCCAGTCTAGGTCTGAATCTGAGAACTGTTCGTGAAATCTATAGATCTGTTCTTACAATTCAACAGAGAACTTATCAGGTTTATCTTCAGTTAGTTTCCTTACTAAATGAGGATTTAAAAAGTGAAATGTAAAATCCCCCAACGGCACATTCTTGCCCTCAGTTTTTCCTTAGGTATTATCTGAAAATGTAAAGACTCCTCTGACTCCTCCGTTGCAGAACAGGGTTACTCAAGCCTAACCCATTACCTCTTAATTTCTCTGCTGCACCACATAGCAATCCAGACACTCTTCTGGCTTCATTACATCTCAAACATTAACAACTGCACATTTGCACATTTGCTAATAGTACCTCTTTGTGTTGCCAGTGTGCCCTTGCTGACACTCTGTTTTCTTTGCTTGACACTCCACTTGCTGTTGACTCTTAGTGAAAGGAATGGAATTGAAAGCCCTGGCATTTCAGTGTGTGAAACGAGGCAGTAGCTGATGAAGTACAGTTTCTCATACTGTGAGAAATTATCAGTTATATTGGCTTTGGGAAGGCTTTCAGAACTCTCATTCACAATACTGGTTTTTAGTGTTTTCTGAACTGAAGCCAAATCCTGAAAAAATACCCATGCATAACCATCCTATGAGTGCTTACTGGGCCTTACAGCAGAACCATCTGAATAAAGTTATGGACTCACTGGCAAGCAAGACAGAGTACTCCATGTAATTAAACTAAATGAGATTGTGTCTCAGAATAAGAGGCCTATAAGCTAGCTTTTGCTTGCAGTGCTACATAGAATTTTTGGCAGACATAAGAAAACAATGCTGTTAAAGACAGCCATAACAACAAAACAACAACAAAATAAAACACAACCATGTTAATAAATACAATTTAAATTTCATTAAATTATAATGAAGTCTTTATTGTGGAAGAAAAAGTTTTCATAGTTATTTCCAAACTAATTCCATATAAAGTTATTTCTACCTCATTCTCCTCAGATTATAATCAAGTTATTACAATTTCACGATACATTTCATATACTAGATAAAGCATAATGAAACCTAAGAAAGACATAGACCTGTTAGAGGAAGTCAAGAGGATGGTCAGGAGGGATGATCAGAGGGCTGGAGCACCTCCTATGAAGACAGGCTGAAGGAGTTTGGGTTGTTCAGCCTGCAGAAGAGAAGGCTCTGCAGAGACTTTATAGTAACTAAAGGGAGCCCACAAGAAAGCTGGGAAGGGACACTGTCAGGGAGTGTAGTGATAGGACAATAAGTAATAACTATAAACTAAAAAAGGGTAGATTTAGATTAGATACTAGGAAGAAATTCTTTACTCTGAGAATGATGAGGCACTGGAACAGGTTGCCCAGAGAAGCTGAGGATGCCCTGTCCCTGGAGGTGTTCAAGGCCAGGTTGTATGGGGCTTTGAGCAATCTGCTCAAGTTGAAGGTGTTCCTCCTGGAGGGGCTCTGGAATTAGATGATCCTTAAGGTCCCTTCCAACCCAAGCCATTCTATGATTCTATGAAGACAAAATTTGGGAAGAAACTAGAAAGCTACAGGGTAAAATCCTAGCAAGGTGTATTTTGGAAGTCCAGAATGATCTACAAACAACAGTGACTTTTTCTTGGTCTTTTTGAGTTCAGTAAAAATGTATTTATCTTTGTCTACATTCCCACTATGGAAAGATTTATTATATATATTAAAGATTATTAAAGATTTTATTATATATCTATGCTGTGAAATTCTGTAATAGCTCAGGAACAGAAAATGTTGAAGATGGGAAGGCTAACATTTGTACCTGCAACATTATAGGAGCAAAACAAGACTTGCGTTAGCTCTGAGATCTACATAACATATTATATCTTTATGCCTGGATGTCAGTCAGCTCTAAGTCTGTGTACTTTGTTTGCTTCTAAGCAAAACACAATCTTATAAGACTGGAGAGAGTCTACAGAAGGGCCATGAAGGTGATGAAAGGACTGAAGCACTTCTCCTGTGAGGAAAGGCTGAGAGAGCTGGGACTGTTCAGCCTGGAGGAGAGGAGGCTTATATTATCAGGGTGGATCTTATCACTGTGTATAAAGACCTGAAAGGAGTATGAAAAGAAAGCGGAACTACGCTTTGTTCGGTGGTGCCCAGTGCCAGGTCAAGAGGCAATGGACCACGGGGTCCATCTGTCAGGAGCAAACTGCTCCATCATGGGTCCCTAAAGGGCAGCAGCAGCTCCCCCCAGACCTCCTGCTCCTGCGTGGGCTCATTTCCACAGGCTGCAGCTCCGGCCCGGGGCCTGCTCCTGCAGGGGCTCTCCATGGGCCACAGCCTCCTCTCAGGCCACATCCACCTGCTCCACCAGGGGCTCCTCCACGGGCTGCAGCATGGAGATCTGCTCCATGTGGGACCCATGGGCTGCAGGGGGACAGCCTGCTCTACCAGGTGCCTCTCCACAGGCTGCAGGAGAATTTCTGCTGCGTGCCTGGAGCACCTCCTGCTCTCCTTCAGCAGTGGTGTTGGGGACTGCAGAGCTGGTTCTCACTCCTCACTGTCCCAGCTGCTGTTGTGAATCAGATGCTTTTATCCCTTTCTTAAAGATGGTCTCACAGAAGCCCAACCAGCATTGCTCACTGGCTTGGCTCTGGCCAGCAGTGGGTCCCTTTGGAGCTGGCTGAAACTGGCCCTTACCTAAAAAGGGGCAGTTTCTGGAGTTTTCTCACAAAGGCCACCACTGCAACCCCCTGCTACCAAAACCTTGCCATGCAAACCCAGTACAGGTGGAACTCATTTTTCTGTCTGTGTCAGAACTCAAAATACCTCTGATTACCAGCAGTTTTTTTCCCTTTCCAAAATATGCTCTCAAAGAGGCCCAAACAACATAGCTCTTTGGCTCATCTCTGGCCAGCGGCAGGTCCCTTTGGAACCAGCTGAAATTGGTTCTTATCTAACATTTGGCAGCTTCAAGAGTTTGTGTCAAAACTTCTATTTATTTATTTTTTTTTTCCCAATTTCTTTCTTTTCTTTTATGAAGACGTCTGTGAAATACACTTATTTATAATAAAAACATTGTAAGACAAACATATCGGTCTGATTGCAATGCTTCTATGTATGAAGAGTGCATGAGTAACATCACTTTCATGTATTTATTTATTTCAGGTCCTTTACTACTACTTTACTGTGTCTCCAGCTAGAAACTGAAAACTCATTAAAGAGAATCTAAATTCAGTTAGATAACTGATGCAGCATTTCTGCTTTTCTGAAACAAATTTTTAATATTTTTTTTTTCATAGAATTTTCCCACTTCATGTACCTCAATCCAAAATATATCAATTACTACAGGAATCCCACTTCTTTGCTCTTTTAAGTGTACATCTGCTAAACAGTAAATCTTTGCAATCAAAGACTAAATGAAAATAACTGTAAATTGAAATGTGATTTGATATATATTTTTTGTGCCTAGTGAGAAAAAAGTCATGTTTCAAATTTAACTCAGCCATTTTTTTGAAATACATTTTTTTCTATTTTTTTTTCTTTCCCGCCTTTTATCCCAAATCTTTCATCTTATTTTACTGCTGCTAGTAGATATTCTCCAGCAGTGCATGAGGAGCCTGGCTGCATTTAACAATGCATGTTCTTAGGCTAAGAACAATGCATGTTCTTAGCCTAAGGAAAAATTACCCATTTCAGAAAAGCATCTGACTACTGATATACAAAAGATATAGTAAATTCCACTTTTAAATTATTTAATTATTTTTATTTTATTTTTATTTTTAACATTTTGCCATCTCAGAATGATTTTTTTTTCAGTGCCTTTGTTTCTCTAACTCCTTTGCTCCCATCCCTGAAATTTTCTGTACCATCCTCCCAAAAAGTGCACTTCCACTAAAATGTCTGAAGGAGAATGGTATATTCCATAAATGTATATCAGTGAATATTGTTACAGTAATAAAATTTGTATTTTACCTTCTATTTTTCCTGAATCTTTCATATCTATTGAAACTTGGTATATGACCCCGGAATCATAGGAATTTTCTAATGCAGCATGCAACCTCATTCTCACCTTTGTATTTTTCAGGGAGATCTTGATTCTCCAAGGCAATTTCCTCCCACCATTCCCTACCATTTTTTGTGCCTTGGTTCTAAAACTTCTGATAAGGCCTATACCTTTCACACTATGCCATTCTGTTTGATATACATGGAACACAAACTTCAAGGAGTGCTACCTGAAGAGTTAATTAGTTTCAAATTAATTATGTGTGCAAAGAAAATAGATTATTCTACCTCATGACTAAGCACTGTAGATGCCCTTCATACTCTTGTGGATTTTACTTTGACTAAGCTCTGTGACAGTAAATGCACAGTGAAATAAATGAAAGTTTTCAGACGTTAGATGATGATTTCTACCTCTCTAATTCAATAATCTTTTTGTTCAGGTTACAATAGGAAATTGAAATGTGTGTGGCAGAATGTTCAACTGAAACAAAAATCAGAGGACAGATGTAAGAAAGAAAAGAAAATTAAGTACACACCAGACTACTTTCTAGTGCAGGAAAATTTAACTAATTATGTTGTTACTGTGGAACAAGGTTTTAATTGGGTCTGTTGGCAAAGGTGAGTGGCTAAGACTGAAAGTTTTAAACCCTACCTCAGCACAAAACCTCAAATTACCCTTCATCCACTTATTAAAAAGGAAGGCTATATTTTCTGCAGGTAGCATCTTACACAGCTTATGGGCTCTCTTTGAGTAGCTTCAGGACTCCTGCAGACTTTATCACTGCTCTTTGATGCCTTTGTTTCCCTTTCTCCTCTGTTTCTATTCCTATTCTATCCTCTTCAATGGTGCAGCTCCACCAAGATTTTTGAAGCTGATTGTTATGTTCCTTAATTATCTCAGATTCCTTTACACATTTCAGAGATGACAACGGTACAAAAATAAATTATATTAAACTGAGCAGTACTTTCTGTGTTGGCAGAAAAGAATCATAGAATCAGAATCATTAAGGTTGGGAAAGACCCCCAGGATCATCTAGTCCAACCATCCCTCTACCACCAATATTACCCACAATATTACCCACTAAATCATGTCCCTAGATACCACATCCAACCTTTCCTTAAACAACCCCAGGGATGGTGACTCCACCACCTCCCTGGGTAACCTGTTCCAATTCCTAACCACTCTTTCTGAGAAGGAATTTTACCTAATTTCCAACCTGAAACTTCCCTGGTGGAACTTGAGGCCTTTTCCTCTTGTCTTATTGCTAGTTTGTGAGAGGTGACCAACACCCAACTCCCCACAACTTCTTTTCTGGTAGTTGTAGAAAACAATAAGGTCTCCCCTTATCCTTCTCTTCTCCAGACTAAACAACCCCAGTTCCTTCAACTGCTCCTTATAAGACTTGTGTTTCAGACCCTTCACTAGGGTTTAGACACAGCAGCCAGCGTAGATTGGTTATAGGATCTCAAAGACTTTGTTTCAGGGGCAAGATTTAGACTTTCTAAGCCAGGACCTACAAAGATAAACTCACTTCTTGATCTTTTGACCACTAAAATGGATCACAGGAAGTTCTGCACCAACATGTGAAAGAACTTCTTCACAGTGAGGGTGACAGAGCACTGGAACAGGCTGCCCAGGGAGGTTGTGGATTTTCCTTCTGTGGAAATATTGAAGGCCTATCTGGATGCCTACCTGGGCAACCTGCTCTAGGGAACCTGATTAGGCAGGGGAATTGGAACTGATGATCTCCTGAGGTCCCTTCAAACCCCTACAATTCTGAGATTCTGTGATCTTCCTCAGTAGTCCTACCTAGCAAATGAAAAAAAAAATAAAATAAAAAAAAAAAAAGGTTGATTCAAGTACTTGCAGACTACATGTGAAAATTAGTTTTGCCACTTATAGGTGATTTCTTTTTTTTTTTTTTTTTTTTTTTTGACTTGCAGACTGCAATAAAATGTACATGATCATTTTAGAACACACTATTGTGGGGATCTGTGGGAGAAGCATGTCTTTTGAATTCTATCTAGGTGTTAGGAAAAAACACAAAATGAGCCTCTAAGAAACAGGGAATCCCTGATATGCCAGGCTCACTGCTCAGAGGGCAGGACACTTTCCCAATTAAATGTCAAGACATTTTTGGGTGGGATTCTTTTGCTTAAATATAGGTTCTTCTTGTCATCTCAGGTCTCCTAAAGCATCTCAGCTGTCTGATAGTTGCCTTTCCAGAAGACTTAATGTGGATAATAGATCCTTTATTATATCTGTTATCCTTGTGCATACATCTTGAATACTGAAAGGTATAGAAGAAGGCATAGTAAACCTCTTCTGACACACATTTAGCAAATATGTCTATCTTTCAGTGAGTAGCAGTTGGTTTGGATTAGAGTTTTGGGCCTGGGTAAGTTTTCATTACTGATAGACATGACATTCCAGTAAGCCTTCAAAGGCAAAATCAAGTTTCAAAAAAGCTTGTTTCTTTTGTAATGTCAGCCTCACTGAATCCACTCCTGAAATGCACATATAAATTCTGCAAAAGTGAGACATTCACATACAAAACAACACACAGAATTAATCACTTCCACCCTTTTCTATCAGTTTGCTTTCTTCACAAAAACACCACCTGTGGAAGTGACTTGCCATGACCTTTCTGAATATGCCAGGAAACCTGCTTGATGCTTTCTCAGCATTTAGTTAAAATTTTTGTTGGCTGCACCTGAACAATTTCCAATTCTGTCTTCCATAACTAAATGAAATTACCACTGCATTTGCAGCATTTTTTTGCCTCAGGAAAAGGTCTGAAATACCACAATAATGGCAGCTTCCTCATGTAACTAATTGGCAAGACTTTAAGCAAAGACATGACTGTTCTGTATTCAGAAGTTATGCCTGTCAATATGTACCTTGCTGACAATATGCTTTACTTCTTACTGCTAATATGCTGTATGGACCACACTGAAAATTATTACTATTTTTAATAAACAAACTATCATCTGGAAACCTACAGGGAAATATCCTTATCATATAGCACAATATGTGATGGCTGGCAGAGAAAAGCAGTCCTAATGCCATGTCTGTTTTGGCAGCAATCATTCTGGCCCGTTTTGCAGTTTCCTCTGTAGCCTCAAGTGCAAACTTTGAAAAGAGCAAAAGTCTAAAGTGAGAAAGATTGACCAGGACTTCTTGAGCTCTGTGAAACAATTTTCATGCAGCAGCCTGAGACTCAGCTTCCATTTTACATCCATTCTGAGACGTCTCAGGAGGGAAGCCATAGATTTCCCTCCTGGCCCCAACAAAGCTCAGGGTGACTTTGTGTTGTGAGTTGTTATTAAAATTTTAATCTCCAGACCAGATGCTCTAAAACTGCAGGAAAAAAATAAATAAATAAATAAATAAATAAATAAATAAATAAATAAATAGTAAGATGTACATTGCTTAGAAGAACTGATAAGGAAATTAAAGTGTAAAAGGTGGTATTCAAGGAACTGAAGAGTGCAACTTTGCTGTTGCACTCTTTCTTTACAAATAATTGCATAAAATAATGATGAAAAATGCATGAAATGCATCAAGGAGTTGCTCACCACCTACTGCACTAGTTCATTTAAAATGTTTCCCTTCACTTGGGAAGAGCTGAAATTGCAGCACTGTCTATTAATAGTTCCAAAGGGAATCTGAAGCAATTTGTCACTGGCAGGTGTTTGAAGTCCATAGTAACTCTTTTTTTTTTCTTTTTTTCTTTTTCTTTTTGCTTTTTATTTATTTATTATTATTTTTTTTTATTTCCCCTTGTATGCTTTCTTTGAGTAAATGAGATGAAATAGCAAGTGTCACCTTCCATTTCAAGAACTGAAGAACTGCCACTCATCTACCTTTAAGGGTAGAAGGGTAGAAAGCACAAGAGATATTTATGCACAATAAAGCAGTATAGAAGCTAAGATTACAGTAAAATTGTTATAAAAGCACAGTAGAAAAATACATCATGCCACTTTTGAAACCATATGCTCACTCAATCACACTACACCTGGGCTGCCAGTACTGTAATATTTTTATTCATTTTTTGAATAAAATCCCTCATATTATACCATTGCCACAATATCCATAATCAGTAGTTTCATGTCAAGGAAAGGGTAACGGGTAATTCAGGAGTACAGTACAGGACTTATTTAGTTGTTGGGTGTAAATAAGAATATAGAGAGATAGATTGATAGGAATTATAATGGAAATTGATTTTAAAAGAGAAACTGAGTGCAGAATTAGGCAGTTTGTCATCTTTTGCTAGCTATTATGACCAGATTCTATGTATTTTACAGCAGTGTTATCCATAAGCAATAATATTCATAACCATTATGTGTTATCAAAACAAGTCTTAGTGTTAGAGTGAATGATTTCCTTCTGTAATATTTTCATATTGAAAATGAGCTACAACCTGCACCAAGCAAAACACACACATATCTCCTGCCAATGATATATCTTCTAAGTCCTACACAGATTTAGCCATGTAATGCATGGACTGAATAGAGTTAAGCTCCTCAAGACTCAGTTCATGAATGTTTGAGAGATAACACTCTATTTATTACTTTAATATATTGTTTGACTTGTTATAAAGAGGCTTTTTGCTGTTCAAACTCAGAACATGAAATAGTGATGCTTTGTTTCAATGAAATATTTTTTATAGCTCATTCAGAGCTATCAAATGAATATCAACATATTACATATTAATTTGTAACTGTGAAGACACTTATAAATTGTATTTTATGTCTGCAATTTTATAAGGTAACATCTGATATTCACTTGCAATAAAACTGGAGAAAGATTTCTGACTCAGGAATTCAGAGTTTATGAAAGCTCTTCTTCAGTCTACAGGCATTTCATCTGGCTTTAAAGCTTCTTGGGACAAGATATTTTTATTTATTTCTGTTAATAAAGGTCTTGCCCAACAGAGGCAGTTTGGGAGGGATAATAAACCCGTGTATTAGGTTTGAACTATTATAATGATTAATGATATGATATATCATGATATATCATATAATGATATAATGATAACCTTAAAAGGTTCTAGCTGCTTTGAAGTTATTATCATCTTTATTTTTGCTGCTGTTGTACACAGTCCAATCCTGTTTAAAATTTGCAGTTTGATAAAGAAATAATTAACTTAATGATACAGTGAGTGACTATAAAAACAAACAAAACAAATAACACATCATAAACAACAAAACCAAAACCTGAAGAAGAAATTTAGTAATGTTCTTTAATTACTTAAACATACTAGTAATGAAAAAGAACCCTTTTTAAGTGAAGATATAGGTCAGCAAGCCTGAGGGAAAGGAACATTTTAACCATACAACACAAAGTAATACTACTAGGAATTTAGAAAGAGAACATTTTTTTGTTGTTGTTGCCTGTTTTTTTTTTGTTGTTGTTGCAGATGTTAAGCTAGGTTTCTGTCTATAAGCATGGATCCTACAATGGAGAAGCATTTATAGGCTTTACAGGTGAAGATAAGATTAAGTAAGTTAATCACTACTGTTTAGTAATGCAATTGCATGTCTTTATCTTATGTCTGGTGCAGGAAGACAAAATATAAAGCAAATTCATCTTGATACTAGAAATTGTCAGAAACACCTTGACAGCAAAAGATGGGCTGTCCACAAATATGTCTATTTTCCTAATACAGTTCTCCTGAAGAAGAAACAGAGAAGGAGAAAAAATAGTTTTGGTACTTTCAAAAATATTTTCACTTTTCTCACAATGAATCTTGGTTTTTGGTTTTCTTTGTTCCATTGCTTTGGTGTATCCGAAATATCTTTAAAATAGTTCTTTTTAAAGAGTTTTTTTTTTTTTTTTTTTTTTTTTTTTTTTTTTTTTTTGGGGGGGGTCATAAAAAAAGAAGATTAACTTTTCATATAAAATTATCATGACTTGAAACACAGAAGACTTGTTGAAATACAATTTTTTGTTCTTGGTGTTATCTATATACAACATGACAGATGCACGTAACATTTTAATATACTAAAATGGCCCTGTGGCATACTAAGGTCTCAACCCTGCTCTTCTTGAAGCTTGTGGAATCAAATTGTGGCATGAAGTCTCAACAAGGTTGCAGTAAAATAGGAGGGATATATTATTTATTTTATTCCCCCCCCACACACACCTAAATTGATGGGATTTTAAGGTAGTTCTACTGTACTTCCAATTACATTTTGTTTGTGAAGTTCCTCTGCCTAGCACCTCTGCTTGAGATACTTGATATACTTTCAAATACTAGAATTTTACAAAGCAGATATTTGTAGTTCAGTGCATTCATTGTTAAACTGAGACCAGAGTGTTTCTTACAATGTGAAGAAAACCATGGTCCAAGCCCAGTTACAGGCTCTCAACAGCTTCCCAACTTGCTGACAAGTGAGGCAACTCAACATTTCATGAATTTAATTCCTGCAAAATATTAAGGACTTCTCATCTTTTCCTATCTACCCGAGTATACTTAGTTCCCTTTAAATCATTGCAAATTGGCAGTATTTATTTTATAAAAACTGTTCATCATCTGCAGCCAGGATGTTTTGGCATTTTCGAGACTTTCTTTTGTGTCTCATTTGTTTGAGGCCATAGGTTATATGTACATTTCAGCTACCAGGTTTCTAATATACTTGCAGAGACAAAGAAAAATAAATCTTCTGGTGAAACTGAAGTACTTTTAGGAACTTTGTATTTGGCTATCCTGATTCTGTTATCAGAGGTTTTAATTTGATCTCTTCCCAAGTTCTTCATGAAGACTGGGGAGATTTATACTTGTATTCCTCATGTTAATATCTGTAAATGCATTAATTTATTTGTTTAGTCTAATACTGTATGTTTACTGTGCCACCCAGAATAGCTGTCAAAGAATTTTTTCTGACTTAAATCACAGATGTCACAGATGTCACTTTCCGGTCACATGAATTAAATATCCTTCATATCTGAAATGCTACAGAATATATGCTGTTGATGATCTTCACAAGATGCTGCAAAGCCATTTCTAATATACACTTTTTGATATTTTTCTTTTAATTAAATTTTATTTTCCTGGGCATAAGGAACTGTGATTTATGTTACTATGGTACTCAAAGCATTTACCCTTGGAGTTTTGATTCATGGTATAGCTCATGTAATGGATGCTAAGGAAAAGGTTTCAGGGAAAAACAGAACAAAACAAAACAAACAAACAAGCAACCAAAACCAAACCAAAACATTGCTGTTTTTTGCCTGTTTCATCAGAAGGATGTATGGATAAACTGATGGGAAATAAGATTGGGAAGGGAAACTCATTTATGTTAGTGTCTTTTTTGACATGCCCCAGCTCCTCATCTTTACTCTGCATTGGTTCTACAAAGGGGAAATGAAACAGCTGAACATCTCTTCTTTCTTTCCATGTGTTGCCCATAAATCCATGTCAGGTATGAAACAGCTAATTTGGAGAGGCTGGTGCATGGCCCTCAGTCTCTTAATTTCCATAATCAAGAAAAACAAACAAACAAACAAACAAACAAACAAAAAACCAACACGCTTTACAAATTCTACCTCAGATCAGCCTGCCAAACATACTTAGGTAAATAAGAGATAAAGAAGAATTTTAATTTCTGAAAGGAAATAGTTCCTTTATCACAATCTAGTGCTGAGAGGGCTCAACAGGAACATAAACAAGAAGCCCAGGAGACAAAGCCTCCAAAACCCCACAGCACATAAGAGAAGATACTATTTCTTTGTCCAGTGAGGTATCCTTCCTTTATAGTATCCTTGCTCATTCTAGGCTATGAGCATTTAGAATTAGGATGAATATGAGAAGTTAGGCTACATGAGCTGATTTACACGATTTCCCAATTTAAACCAGATTAATCCACATTTCCGTGTATTTCATGGCTTGAAAATATATTGTTATATCTATGGAAAAATATAACTAAGAAAAAATAAAGTTTAATGCATAATTTATTAAATTTAAATTTTCTACTTAAACAGTACTCTGAAGTTTATTGATAGAATGTATTGTTCAAAAAATTCTACAGATGAGTAATGAATAATTTAATTTACTGTTCTTATTTAACTGCTCTTCCTTAATAAGAATTTTAAGCTCTAAATCGAGTTAAAAATTCTGTCATTAAATACAATAATTCAGATTCTAGGATAATAATGCAATGAATATGTATTTTAAACAGGTGAATCTTATTAACTCAGAAAACACTCTTCATTTTCATCTTATCAGATTTTGCCAGCAGCATATTTATTATATGGTTTTCAGCTGCTTTTTACTTTCAGTAACTTTTTACTTTTTTTTCTTTCCTAAAATTTATTCTGAGAAGTTTTTGAGTATTGGCTGAATTAAAAGATTAACAATGTAGATTTTTTTGTGACCAGATTGCAGTAAATAAAATACTATGTTAGTTTGTCCAAGGATATAGAGGTATTCTAGGACTACTCTCAGATCTTCTGAGTAAAAGAGAATTTATGTGCCTGGCTGTTTTTACAAGTTTGCATTAATGTACCACGGCTTACAGCACCTTCTGGCACCTTCCTTAGAATGAAAAAAAAACTTGCAGCATATGTTGGGACTGAAGAATGCCTAATGGAATTATCTTTACTACTGAGATTGATCCTGCTATAATTGACATCATCCATTGCCCATTGAAAGGTAACAAGGGAGCAAGAGAAAAGAGCCTGTGGAGGAGCCTTTCCCTTGCTCTCCACAGGTACACTCAACCTTTGCCTCCTAACCAAGATTGGAATAAAAACAAAATGTAAAGTAACATCTGATAAATACAGGGAAGATTAACTTTTTTCTCTGTGTTCTCTCTACCTCTTTCAATGGCTCAGTCATTGTTATAATCCTACTTCCATATTGTCATACTGCAGGTTCCCTCCCCCGCCCCCCAAAAAAATACAAAATCAGAAGAATTTAGAATCCTTTTCCTGGACTGAACCACTTCCTGCTTCATCTGCTTACTCATTCTCTTTCCTTGTAAATTATCTCTCTACATACAAATACTTGCTCACTGCTCCCTGCCTAAGCTTGATAATGTTATCATTAGCAAGGAGGGGAACAAGATGGGGAAAACTGAGTAATTACCATCCTTTATTAAATTATGCAGCATTAATTAGTTGACTGGGTAGCTCAGGGACTGTGTCTGTTCGTATCGAAATGGTGATTTTCAGTTCAGAACAGCATCTGTTTCACAGCTTTAGAGCAACAACAACAAAAATTAATAATGTATGGATTATGTCACAAAAAGAGAGGTGCTGCATTCATCCATCTCTCTGCCACTTGCATGTCAGAAGTAAAGAGCAGGCATCAATGTGCTGCAATCTCTGCAGGACCACAGAGGCTGAAATAAGCTTTACAATTTAGTTGATAACAAATGTAATATTTCTGATAAATTTTAAGGGCAGGGGAGATTAATTTGCTCTCTAAAGACTGAAAATTTTCTGATGGAGTTGTTATACTTTTTTGTGATGTTCAAGTTTATTTTTCTTGCCATAAGACAGAAAAGTATTGCTTTGACTGATCCTAGTATCAATTTGCAATCCATCAAAACAGACCACTTTTATTTCTGCTGGAAAGAAATTGAAGTATAAAGGCTCTTTTCTTAAAAAACACTGAATTCTTATGTCTGAAAAATACCACTATGGGTTTCCCCCTGACCTTGTAGCTTATAGGCCTAAATTGACAATTAGAGTTTATTGGTTCAATTGTGGTGAAGATCTGGAAGTGAATCCTTTTGCTTCAGTTTCAAATTGTCGATAATTACATGATGCAACACTAGACATTTGCAGCAGATGAGAAAGTAAGTTGCCACATCATCACAAAGCAGCAGGATATTTTTCCTTCTAAAATGCCACAATGGGAAAATGTCTACAAATCTCAGAGGGATTCTTAAAATCATATTTTATTAAAAAAAAAGTATGTAAAAGAAAAATTGAAGTACCTTCAGCAATACGACAATGCTTATTCTGGTGAAGAAATACAATCTCATCAAATGTTATTATGTAATTTGTTGTTTATAAAACTACAATATATACCGTATGTCTCTACATATGCATACATATACCTATATAAATATATATATACATATAAAACATATGCATATACAGTTAGAATATACAAATATATGTATATTGCAGAATACTGTAGTGGCAATGAATAAGGAATAGAGCCAAGTAACCAGAATCAGAATCTACATCTTCCACACCAGTGACAGAGCAGAGTACAAAATCTCCATGTCAGTCACTAGCCTTTTCAGGAATGGCTCTTTTTCTCAAGAGCCCGGAGCTGCCAAGACTACCCAGTTTCTTAATGAAAACATATGTAAGTTTTTCTTATTTATTTTGGCACCTTTAAAAAGCTAGCTTGTGAGCTTGCAGCTGCCAGTAATCAGTTTCCAGAAAGATCTTATATTAAAACAAAACAAAACAAAAACAAAACAAAAACGGGGGGGGGGGGGGGGGGGGGGGGAGGCAAGTGACCACTATCACTTCAGAATTTGGTTTTCTAATGTCAGTAGCAAGATGCAAAGTGGATAAAATATTGAATACAGTTACCCCTCAAATAGCTGGGTGGGGAAATGTCTCTAGCAACTGAGAATGTAATAAATAAATAAATTAATTAATTTTAAAAAATCTTTGCAAGCTTTGTTCTTGTAGATGATTTAAAATTATCAGGCATCATTCTTTATGATGTTTGAACATTCTGGCTTAACAAGATGTTTTGACACTTTCCCACCCACCTCCCTGCCCAACCCCCACCTCCAGAGAGGAATTTTAAGTAAAGAATACAGTTTATGAGTACTTTGAGCTTGTTTCTTTTACACAGTTTCTTTTGCAGAATCAAAACCTTAAAGGGAACCCCCAAGCACTGTAACCTCAAGGCACACACAGGTTCTTATTATTGTCAGAGGCCCCATTACCCCTCATACAACCCCTATTAAGGAGTCTGAATACTGCCTCTGGCTCTTCCTTTCACATGCTAGTCAGCTTTCTGTTTAGCCAGGAAAAATAAAAAGGGTGAGAAATATGCAGAAATTCTGTAAGTTGTTTGCATTCCACAGAAATATTTCTTTAGCTGACGGGGATCAAATCAATGAAATATAATGAAACCATATGCTCATTATTTCAAAAGAGAGCAGCTGCTTCAGGGAGTATTGAGAAGATTTATTAATTCTACCAGCACTGCTCATTAAATCTAGGTATCTCCATACCTGTCTTTCTCAACAAAAGCTCCTCAATAGCAAAATCACCCCTGTGGAGTTCAAACTGATGTTCATCTTGGCATTCTTCCCTGTATTCTTCCAGGGCAGAGAAGACAATATGCCGAGCTGATGCTGCTGGAGAAGTGCAAAAAATCACCTGTGTGGAAAAAGCTATCTAGCATAGGTAGAATTTGGAAGTGCTGTAAGAAGGATGTGCATTGGCAAACATGGATTTTGCCTGCTATGGACCATATGTGAATTTAATTGAGTTTGCAAGTTTCCAGGCAAAATGCCAAATGGACAGATTACCATCTGATAGGAGTGATAAAGTTTTCCCCTTTTGTTCTTTCACAAGCTTCAGGTTCATAAAGATTCTGAGAAGTCAAAAAAAATGATAAAAAAAAAAATTGTCCTTTTCTGGGACTGACACTGTACTATGTATGTCAGCAAATAAATATGTTAGAGAAGACCAAAATACAAGATTTACTTAGGGGCTATGACTTCAATTGTAATATTGAAGCTTGAATCAAAAAATATAAATGTGCCTCTCCAGCAATATTATCTGAGACCCAATTAGCTCTATGACTTCCTCTTATTTTTAAGGACAGACAGATAAATGATGTGAATTCTAGTTATAAAGTACAGGACACTGAGTAGGCTCAAGTAAAAAAAAAAAAAAAAAGTAGGAGATTTTGCAAAACCCACACATAGTGTGAGGTTGTATTTGAACAGATGCTGCCGGTTAATTTCCAAATCTTAATATGGCCTGGGAATACCTTGTTCCAGGCACTATTGTATCTTTGCACTGCTAAACAAAGAAGGTCAAGAAACAGCTGAAGAGATAGATGCCTGGTTGCCTCTGTTGCACAGTTATTAGTTTGCTTCTTGGTTCTGTTTTTGGGAGTTCCAGCTTCCTCCTGGGTTTGTCCTTCCCCAACTGTGTCTGCTGGGGAGCAGTGGGGGAGAAGCTGTGTGAAATGTGGTCATAAGCCTGTCAGCATCACTTGGTTGTGATCTTTCTGAAGTAGGTGCATGGACATAATGTATGTGATCAAATAAAGTAGGAATTTATGACAGAATTTATGAGAGTATCCCTCCTTCTGGCCTAGTGTCTTTCCCAAGAGAAAAATACATAGCTCCAGCCCAAACCCGACTCATGAGTTTTCATTAAAGGAAATATAAAGACACCTAGTTTTAAGACTATTTCCAGGAGGTCCTTGGAGCAGGTTACATCCACACAAGAGAATCCTCAAATAAAGTGAAGTCAAGCATTCACTCTTCAAGGTGAGAACTCTTATTTATGATGTGTTCCCTGTAAATTTGGCTATTTGGATGTCTATATAGGACCTGAAGTCTCCTGAACAAGTCTCTCTCACTGACAGAATTTCAACCATAATCTAAATTTGCTGACAATACTAAAAATGAAACAGAAGTAGGTGAAGTTAGACCCAGACTACAAAGCAGTCTGACGAAACTAGAGAAGGGTAACCTGTGAACAACGATAAAGCATAGAAGACACAAAATATCATGCCACATGAGAGGAAGGAAATAAGCAACAGATACAAAACCAAAGGTCAAAGATAGACACACAGCTGAACTTATCCATTACTCTGAGTTTATTTAAGTTATATCTCCTTGCTAATCTGTACTGATATTTTAGCTTGATGTTGTTGCCCAGCATAAGCACAACAAGGAAATTGTGAAGCTGAGAAGGGAAGTTGCTCTTTGACAGCTTTCATACCTTACACAGTGGTCTGTGATGTGAAAGCAGTCTATAGCAGTGGTTCAAAGCATCCTTGGTGTCTCTGTTGTTCAGAAACAACAGTCAACTGAAATAAACACCCTTAATTGCAGCTACATACATTCTTTCAAAAACAGAAAAACTCTAAAATAGAATAAAAACGTTAACCCACTTGGCTTTACGTGCTTTGTCCTAGAGCACAAGAGCCGTAATATAAAAACAGGAACAGAACTGTGTTTGTAGTGAACATGAGTAAAATGAACATCAATTTAAAAGGAACAATGCAGTGCCTTCCTGAGATGAAATAGTAGTGCAGGTACCTTTCACTATGCTGTTCTCACTGGACATTGATTAGCCTGAGGCTAGTATGTGGAGGCACAAATGCAGTCATGCCTTCTCACTTCTTAACCCTGTCCAAATAATAGAGGTATAATCACAACAAATTCATGATTTTTTTCACAGAGGTTTCCATTAAGTTTGATTTCTATAGCACTGTCTGGGATTGCAGCAAAACACATAAAACTATACAGCCATCGTCAAATGTCATTTTCTCTATAAATCATATTCAAATAAACTTCTGTTACTAAAGAATCAGAATGTATTTATTTCTCTTATAACTATGACTAGAATATATTACAATTCAATTTTGACTGGGGTCACTCTTTTACATACACTTTTTTTTTTTTCCTATTAATTGGCCCAGTAACTGAGAAACTGTAATGAATATCCCAATAAGTAGCTGAAAAAGAGCAAAGAAGAAACACAACACACTTTTATATCATCTGCTTCATAACAAATGACAGAAAATGGTTTGCTTAATCATCTGGTGTGAGACAAATTACTATTATTGCAATAGAATACAGAAAAATAGTGCCTTCTGCATCAAAAAGAGGACAGAAAGTGTTTCATGTGACAAAGTTATTTACAGATGAGGCCAATAGATTAATCTGGCATGAATCTCTTTAAGAATAACCATTAGGAAAGAGACAGAAAGAAAAAATACATAAAAGGAGTTTGAACAAAAGTTCATCTTTGTTATTTTGTCTGTGAACTACGTTCAGTGTAACCATTTCTCTGAGATCTTTGAGTGATAATAATATCCGTTAGTAGTGAACAGTGTATCACATATATGGGCGACCAGGGATTTGAGAAGGAGACTTCAAGATCTCAACTGTATTTCATACTGACTATTCAACAATGGAATTTCTCAGGATATTTAGGTAATTTTTGGTGTTTGTGGATACATATCTGAAGTGGTTGCAATGAAGGAAAATTGTCCATTCTTAGAAAAAATAATCATTATTGACTGTGAAAGTGGAGAGACAGAAAATGTTGTAAGATTGACTTGGTTTAGATATCGACAGTTTTCTCCCTGGTAATCTTACCAAATAGCAGTTAGATTAGTGGTCTCACCCATAGGTAGTATATTGGATAGCCCATGACCTACAAGACATTCTAGTGTTATTGCTGTAGCATAAGATAAGGAAAATTGACTACAAGAGAAACAGTCAAGTATTCAGTGTTATTCTCTTATGTGGGCAAGAAACTATTGAGGCTTCCAGGCTCAGATCAGCAAGTTGGTCTTGAAAGACTAATTGATCTCTTTCTGGAATAAACAGATGGAGATTTTTATGATTGTAGTGTTAAACAGCAGAAAATACCCCTCTTCTCTAGTTCTGTTACTGCAGTGAAGGTCTGTGGTGCTGGAAGATGACTTTGCATCATTGCTTCCACCAGTTTATAGTAGTTTAATTCTAACTTCTGTATATTGTATGGAAAATACTTCTAGATACTTATAAGGCAGCAAATGCCCTAAGCACTACTGTTAGCAATTGTTTATAACACCAAGCACTTTGGAATGCTTATGTTGTGGCACAAGGGAAAAAAATAACAAACAAACAAAACAACAACAAAAAAATATCCATAGAGGCAAAACAGAAACTGACCACTGATAATGACAGATTTTCTCAAAGACAGGACAACAAAAAAACAATCATTCATACATATTCACAGACATTCGTGTATCACGAAAGGGACAAAGGAGCTGAAAAGAGCTGGCAACTCATTAAGGGTGCTTTCCTTGGAGTACAAGAACTCTCCATCCCCCTGTGTAAGAAAGTGGACAGGGAGGGCAGACAATTGGGACGTCTGAGCTGGACCTGCTGGACCTGCTTGACCTGCTTGTCAAACTGAGGTGCAAGAAAGAAATGCACAGATAGTGGAAGCAGGGACACGTGGCCTGGGAAGAGTACAGGGATGCAGTCCAGATGTGCAGGGATGGTATCAGGAAAGCCAAGTTCCATGGATGGAACTGAGCTTGGCAAGGGATGCAAAGAATAACAGGAAGGGATTCTGTAGGTACATTGCTAGGAGAAGAAAGGCCATGGAGAGTGTACCCTCCTCTGGTAGATGAGAAAGGTGAACTGGTAACAACAGACAGAGAAGGCTGAGGTAAGGTACTCAACAACTTTGCTTCAGTCTTCACTGGCCCACCATGTCTCTCATTTCCCTGAACCCATACATGAGGTTTAGGGGAGCGAAGTCCCTCTCACTGTAAGGAAAGAGCAGGTTAAAGAGCACCTGATGAAACTGAATAGGTACATGTCTATGGGGCCTGATGTCATGCATCCAAGAGTCATGAGGGAGCTGGTTGATGTAGTTGTCAAGCCTCTCTCCATCGTATTTGAAAAGTCCTGGGAGTCAGGTGAAGTTCCCAGTGACTGGAAAAAGGGAAACATCACTCCCACTTAAAAAAAAAAAAGTAGAAAGGAGGACCCAGGGAACTGTAGACCAGTGATTCTGACCTCTGTGCCTCAGAAGATCATGGAACAGATCCTCCTGGAAGCAATGTCAAGGCACATGCAAGACAAAGAGATGATCTGAGACAGTCTAGGAGGTTTCTGGAGAAAGTGGAAGATAGCTTCCTGACGCAGCTGATTAGTGAACCTACCAGGGGTGGTGCCCTGCTAGACCTTCTCTTCACAAACAGAGAAGGACTGGTGGAGGATGTGATTGTCGGGAACAGTCTTGGGCAGAGTGACCACGAAATGGTGGAGTTCTCTATTCTTGGCGGGGCCAGGAAGGGAACCAGTAAAACCACTGTATTGGACTTTCGGAGGGCTGACTTTAGGCTGCTCAGGACACTGGTTGGTGGAGTCCCATGGGAGGCGGTTCTGAAGGGCAGAGGGGTTCAGGAAGGCTGGGTGCTATTCAAGAGGCAAATCCTAATGGCACAGGAGCGGTCTATCCCCATGTGCCCAAAGATGAGCCAGCGGGGAAGACGACCAGCCTGGCTCAACAGAGAATTGTGGCTTGAGCTTAGGAGGAAAAAGAGGGTTTATAATCTTTGGAAAATTGGGCAGGCCACTAGGGAGGACTATAAGGATGTAGCGAGGCTGTGCAGGGACAAAATTAGGAAGGCCAAAGCTCATCTGGAGCTCAAGCTGGCTACTGCCGTTAAAGATAACAAAAAACGCTTTTATAAATACATCAACACAAAAAGGAGGACTAAGGAGAATCTCCATCCTTTACTGGATGCGGGGGGAAACTTAGTTACAAGAGATGAGGAAAAGGCGGAGGTGCTCAATGCCTTCTTTGCCTCAGTCTTTAGTGGTAAAACCGGTTGCTCTCTGGATACCCAGTACCCAGAACTGGTGGAAGGGGACGGGGAGCAGGATGTGGCCCTCACCATCCACGAAGAACTGGTTGGTGACCTGCTACGGCACTTGGATGTGCACAAGTCGATGGGGCCGGATGGGATCCACCCAAGAGTACTGAGAGAACTGGCAGAGGAGCTGGCCAAGCCCCTATCCATCATTTATCAGCAGTCCTGGCTATCGGGGGAGGTCCCAGCTGACTGGCGGCTAGCAAACGTGACGCCCATCTACAAGAAGGGCCGGAGGGCAGACCCGGGGAACTACAGGCCGGTCAGTTTGACCTCAGTACCAGGGAAGCTCATGGAGCAGATCCTCTTGGGAGTCATCATGCGGCAATTGAAGGGCAAGCAGGCGATCAGGCCCAGTCAGCATGGGTTTATGGAAGGCAGATCCTGCTTGACGAACCTGATCTCCTTCTACGACAAAGTGACGCGCTGGGTGGACGAGGGAAAGGCTGTGGATGTGGTCTACCTTGACTTCAGCAAGGCTTTTGACACCGTTTCCCACAGCATTCTCCTCAAGAAACTGGCTGCTCTTGGCTTGGACTGGCGCACGCTTCGTTGGGTTAGAAACTGGCTGGATAGCCGGGCCCAGAGAGTTGTGGTAAATGGAGCCAAGTCCAGTTGGAGGCCAGTCACTAGTGGCGTCCCCCAGGGCTCGGTGCTGGGGCCGGTCCTCTTTAACATCTTCATCAATGATCTGGATGATGGCATTGAGTGCACCCTCAGTAAGTTTGCAGATGACACCAAGCTAGGTGCGTGTGTCGATCTGCTCGAGGGTAGGAAGGCGCTGCAGGAGGATCTGGATAGGCTGCACCGATGGGCTGAGGTCAACTGTATGAAGTTTAACAAGGCCAAGTGCCGGGTCCTGCACCTGGGGCGCAATAACCCCAAGAAGAGCTACAGGCTGGGAGAGGAATGGCTGGAGAGCTGCCAGGCAGAGAAGGACCTGGGAGTGATGGTGGACAGTCGGCTGAATATGAGCCAGCAGTGTGCTCAGGTGGCCAAGAAGGCCAACGGCATCCTGGCTTGTATCAGAAACACTGTGACCAGCAGGGCTAGGGAGGTGATCGTCCCCCTGTACTCGGCTCTGGTGAGGCCGCACCTCGAGTACTGTGTTCAGTTCTGGGCCCCTCGCTACAAGAAGGACATCGAGGTGCTTGAGCGGGTCCAGAGAAGGGCGACGAAGCTGGTGAGGGGCCTGGAGAGCAAGTCCTATGAGGAGCGGCTGAAGGAGCTGGGCTTGTTCAGCCTAGAGAAAAGGAGGCTCAGGGGTGACCTTATCACTCTGTATAAGTATATTAAAGGAGGCTCTAGCGAGATGGGGGTTGGCCTGTTCTCCCATGTGCCTGGTGACAGGACGAGGGGGAATGGGCTAAAGTTGCGCCAGGGGAGTTTTAGGTTAGATGTTAGGAAGAATTTCTTTACTGAAAGGGTTGTTAGACATTGGAACAGGCTGCCCAGGGAGGTGGTTGAGTCACCATCCCTGGAAGTCTTCAAAAGACGTTTAGATGTAGAACTTAGGGATATGGTTTAGTGGGGACTGTTAGTGTTAGGTCAGAGGTTGGACTCGATGATCTTGAGGTCTCTTCCAACCTAGAGATTCTGTGATTCTGTGATTCTGTGAGCCAGCCTTCACCAAGGGTAAACTGTGCCTGACCAGTCTGTTGGCTTTCTATGATGGAGTGACTGCATCAGTTGACAAGGGAAGACCAACCAATGTCATCTACCTGGACTTCTGTAAGGCCTATGATGTGGTCCCACATGACATCCTGATCTCCAAATTGGAGAGATATGGACTTGATGGGTGGACCATTCAGTGGACAAGGAATTGGCTTGAAAGTCACACCCAGAGAGTTGTGGTCAATGGCTCTATGTCCAGGTGGAGGCTGGTCATGACTGGTGTCCCTCAGGGGTCTGTCCTAAGACCAGTGCTCTTTACCGTCTTTATCAACAACACAGACAGTGGGATTGAGTGCATGCTCAGCAAGTTTGCAGATGACACTAAGCTGAGTGGTGCTGTTGATATACCAGAAGGAAGGGATGCCATCCAAAGGGGCCTGGCCAAGCTTGACAATTGGGCCCATGTAAACCCTGAGAGGTTCAACAGGTTCAAGTGCAAGGTACTGTGCCTCGCTCGGGGCAATCCCAGACACGAGTACAGACTGGTAGAAGAGCTCGAGAGCAGCCCTGCACAGAAAGACTTGGGAGTTCTAGTGGATGAAAATCTTGACATGAGCAAGCATGCTTACATCCCTAAAGGTGAACTGCATCCTAGTCTGCATCAGTAGAGGAGTGGCCAGCATGTTGAAGGAAGTGATTGAGCCCCTCTACTCTGTCCTTGGATTCAGTTGGAGTACTGAGTCCAGGTCTGGGTTCAAGAAAGGCACAAGAAGGATGTTGATCTGTTAGAATGGGTCCAGAGGGGGGGACACAAAGATGATCAAAGGGCTGGAACATCTCTCCTATGAAGAAAGGCTGAGAGAGCTCAGGCTGTTCAGCCTGAAGAAAAGAAGGCTCAAGGGTAACCTTGTTGTAGCTTTGCAGTACTTAAAGGGGGATTATAAAAAAAGATGGAGAGTAACTTTTTGGTTTGGCAGATAATGAAGGGACAAGGGCAGATGGTTTAAAACTAAAATGGGGTAGATTTAGATAAGCTGTTAGGAGGAAATTCATAACTCAGAGGGTGGTGAGGCACTGGCACAGGCTTCCCAGAGAAGCTGTGGATGCCCCATCCCTGAACGTATTCAAGACCAGGCTGGATGGGGCCCTGGACAACCTGGTCTTGTGGGCGGCATCCCTGCCCGTGGCAGGGTGGTTGGAGCTAGATGATCTTTAAGGTCCTCCCCAACCCAAGCCATTCTGTGATTCTGTGATCACAGAATAGCTAGGCTGAAGTCACTTCTGAAGATCATCTGGTCCAATCTCCTGCCCAAGAAGGCTTAGCCAGAGCATGTCGCTCAGGGCTGTGTCCAGTCTACTTTTGAATATTTTCAAGGATGAAGACTTCACAACCTCTCTGGGTAAGCTTTAAATGTTCAACCATTTTCATAACAGAAAGTCTTTTTCAATTATTTAGGTGGAAATTCTTGTTTTTCAGCCTCTGTTCTTTGCTTCTTTTCCTTTTGCTGCTCATGCCACCATATGATACCATGTGTATATAAATTGAGTGAGAAATTTTTATTTACACATTTCAAAATTGAACCCACGCATGAGAAACAACAACAACAAAAATCTATTTTAACTTCTTTAGTGGAGTTGAGCAGATTTTATCCTGTTAGGCTCAGAAATATAAAGTTAATGGGATATTACATTGCTATAAGAAATACATATTGGATTTCATTTTAGCTGTGCTTATGTTTAAGGAAATAATCGGTCATGTCATTCCTTAATTTCAAACATGTGCTGTGAATAGCTAAATATCAAGAGTTCCTAATGAAGTGATCTTAATAATATTTATTTATTTATTTATTGGAGATAGTTCATTGCTGACAGGCTATATTTACTTTTTTTTTTTTTTTTCCTGTAAACAATGTTTCCTGTATTTTGATGAAATATGGAATTTGAATCTCTATGAGCCTTATCATTCCTGAAAACAATTCAGCCATGGAAAACAGTCAACACTAGCAGAAGATTATTGATTATAGTTTTAACAAGAAGTCCTGCTGATGAAAATCTAATAACAAAACTTTGTGATAAGAGTCATAAATTAGAAGTCTTTTAAAAGAACATTAACTTTTGAATATAAATGTTTAGAAACACCACATAAACCTAAGATTACTGAGAAAGAATAGGATACAAACAAACACAGGAAGCCTGAGATTTGTACATCGTTGAAAATAAAGTATTCCTATTTTTTCAAAATTGCTTCCTTTTTTTATTTTTTTCATCTCATTTATCTTCAGACCTTTTTATTGAGATCATTCAATGTGAGTTACTTTGTTCTCATTTGTCTTGTTGTAAGTATTGACGTCCAAGATGCTACTGAAGATGTTTAGAAAATTCCCAGGGTTGTAGATGTCTTTCCACCCATTTTTTTGCCAAATGAATACATAGTCCATCTTCTCAGTTTCTCATAATAATTTTAAAAATAATAATAATAATATAAAAATGATGTTATTATAGATTTAACAAACATATCCCCCAAATTCTTGAGAAAACATTACAATTTATTAACATTTTTGTCCAAAAGAACCACCCAAAAAATCAGACCATGTATCTGAGAGAGTTGTCCAAACACTTATTGAACTCCAGCAGTCTCAGTGCCATGACCACTGCCCTGGGGAGCCTGTTCCAGTTCCCGACCACACTCTTGGTGAGAAACCTTTTTCTGATATTCAGCCTGAACCTCCCATGTTGCAGCTTCAGGCTGTTTCCTTGGGTCTTATCACTCGTCACCAGAGAGAAGAGATCAGCACCTGCCCCTCCAGTGCCTTTGTGAGGAAGCTGTAGACCACTATGAGGTCTTCCCTCAGTCTTTTCTCCAGGCTGAACAAACCAAGTGACTTCAGCTGCTCTTCATATGTCTTCCCCTCCAGACCCTTCTCCATCTTTGTAGCCCTCCTTTAGACACTCTCTAACAGTTTTATATCTTTCTTATACAGTGGTGCCTAAAACTGCACATAGCATTTGAGGTGAGACTGCACCAGTGCAGAATAGAGTGGAACAATCACTTCTTTCAGCCAGCTAGCAATGCCATTCTTGATGAACTCCAGGATACAGTTGGCCTCCTGGCTGCCAGGGCACACTGCCGGATCATATTCAGCTTGCTGTAGATCAAAACCCCATAGATCCCTTTCTGTGGTGCTGCTCTCCAGCATCTTGTCTCCTGGTCTGTATATATAACCAGGGTTGCCCCTTCCCAGGTGCAGAATCTGGCAGTTGTTGTTAAACTGCATATTGGTAGTGATTGCCCAGCTTTCTAATTTGTCCAGATCTCTTTGCAAGGCCTCACCACCCTTGACGGACTCAACTGCTCCACCCAGTTTGGTATTGTCCACTAACTTGCTCAAAAAACCTGCAAGTCCTTCATCCAAATCATTTATGAAAACATTGTGGAGGACAGGTCCTAAAATGGAGCCCTGGGGAACCCCACTGGTGACAGGTTGCCAGACTGATGTAGCCCCATTTACAAGAACTCTCTGGGCCTGACCTGTCAGATAATTGTTCACCCATCTTATTATGCTTTTGTCTAAGTGTATTCTGGTCATTTTGTCTAGAGGGATACTGTGAGAGACAGTTCAAAAGCTTTACTGAAATCCAGAAAGATTACATTGACCGGCTTCCTTTGGTCAACTAGCTGGGTGATCTTGTCATAGAAGGAAATTAAATTTGTTAGACATGACCTTCCCCTTGTGAGCCCGTGTTGGCTGTGACCAGTGACTGTGTTGTCCTTTAGGTGTTTTTCAATAACTCTCAGAATAATCTTCTCCATAATTTTATCAGGCACTGAAGTGTAACTGACAGGCCCGTAATTGTCAGGATCTTCTTTCTTGCCCTTCTTGAAAACTGGGACTATGTTTGCTGGCTTCCAGTCAACTGGAACCTCTCCAGATTTCTCCAGATTTCTAAGACCTTTGAAGAATATTTGAGAGACGTCCCACAATGACATCAGGCAGCCCTCTGAGTACCCTGGGATGAATCCCATCAGGCCCCAAGGAAATGTATACATCCAAGTGGAGCAGCAAATCCCACACAAGTTCAGGGTTGACTGGGAGTTTATCGTATCATGATCAGACCTAAATTTTTTTTAAGTCATGGTCAATGTCAAATTTTAAGTTTTTGAGTTCCCTTAACATTATGAACATGCTGAGACCCGTGTTAACAAAACAAAACAAAATGTACAATCAATCAATCAATAAATCAAACAATAGGCCACTGGATAGAGTATCAGAGTCAGAAACAAAAGAATGAGACCTGCCAAAATGGCCACACTGACAAGAATTATCTAACCATAAGTCTCAGAACATAATATTTATGTAAATATCAATATAAATAACATAAATATATGCAACACAAATATTTTCCATCATTATCTTCTATCTCCAGGTGTCTACAAAAATCAGGAGCAGCACTAGGAAACGTAATCAGTGATTAGTGGCTTTAGGTTTTTGTTTTCTTCCTTTGTTATCCAAATAAAGCACAGAGTTACCACCACAGAGAATGGCCAGGGAGAACAAGTGCACTTATGAAACTTCTTTTCTTTTTAATTAGATCATTTTACCTGTGAAAGTTTAGGTAAATATTTCCTTCCTGTATGCATTATATTTTCAATTGAAGCTACTCAGATAAGTGTTATTAGTGATAAATATAATCCTGGGCAATGGAACAAAAAACCTTGGCAAAATTTTCATGATAAAAGATACAAATAAGAATGTATTTTCACCAAAACAAGATTTTTACCAAAACAAGATTTCTTCAAAAGTCTGTTATTGGTTAGAAAATAATGGATCCATCTGACTCGTGATTCTATAGTATCTGTCATATAATATATTTATACGTATATAACATGGTTCCTTTTCAATTAAAAAAGGAATTTGACAACATAGGGGTCTCCATGATTCAAACAGTATCAAACACATTGCTCAAAGAATACACGCAGGCTGTATGTACAAATAGATTTATGATTGCCATCCCAGACAGACAATTCTGGCTTTGCACACTACAATAGGATGTCTCTGACAGTGTCAGATTCTCTGAAGGAGAATCATAATTGTACAGTAGACTCATGATTGCACAGACAAAAATGAACATATTTCTTGAACATACATGTATTTCACTTCTGTTTTGTAAGAATGTCTCATTCCTCACTCCTATGCTCATTCTTGGTAGGGAATCATCTTCAGGTTGAGGGAGCAATTAGTAATGTTCTAACAGTCCAGAGCAAGTTGCTTTGAAAGCAAAGAATTGAACAACCCCTTAAGTTAAGACAAAGTGTCTAACAGTTTCTAGGAAAAAGAGGTACGAGAAAATTTAGGGTAAAAAAAAGAGAGGACAGAGAGTTAGACTGAAGACATGCATGTATCTCTTAGGCAAAGTGAGTTTATATTGTGAGGATGGTTAACATAATATGGGCATACAAATGCTCCAGAGTACATAGTGTAGATGTCCCCTACCATATCCTGCACATCGCTGTGTTTCTTCCCATTGCTGCTTTTCTTTCCACAAAGTGGTGCTGCACTATAGTACCAGAGAATAAAAGGACAACCTCTTTGCTGTAGTAATGCAATCTGGTAAAAGAATCACTACTCCTGAAGAAAGAATTTGAAGTGTTTCTCTAAAAATTTAGAGTAATTTTATACTATTCATGTCTTATTTCTAGGCTTGCTGATTTGAAGTGAACCAAGTGAGTTTTTTTTTTTCCTTGCATACATATATTTTACCAGCAAAGTCAAAGAAAATATGTCATCAGCCTTCCACAAACTAGAATATTCTATAAATATCCATCTATATCTAGAAGAACAACTGAAACAAGAAAAATCAAAACAAAACAAAACAAAAAAAGAGTTTTAGATAATGATCAAATAGTGTAAGGTTTAGGTGGGGCCACTCAGTATCAATCACACACTGAAGCAATGAGCTTTTCTAAGAGGGAAGCTTTTCCCATCGCCATAGGTAAATCATACATGTGTTTTGAATAAAAGATATATAGAGAAGAAATGGAATCTCCAGACAATAGAGATGATGTAAGCTAGAATGTATTCTAGATAAATTCTTTGGTGATACATACAGTAATGTAATGTATACATACATTACATTATTGTGATACATTAATATTAATAATTAATTAATTAATACATTAATATTGTGATACAGTAATGTATGGAATACTTATGTCAGCAGCATAGAATACAGCACCAGGTAACGGATCAATACAAAAATGGAATAAGGAATCTTGAATCACTAACATTATCTTACAGGCTTTAGATTTTATTTGCTGATTTCCTTTGAAGCCTTGACTGAGTTTGATGTTATTTAGTTAATTATAGTCCATAATGGTGTGAAAATTGGGAAAATAAGTGATGCGTAAGTGAGAATGGGTCTTTTTCTCTCCCTCCTTCCCTCTCTCTCCCTCCTCTCCCCTCTCTCTTCCCCCACCCCCACCCCCACCCTTCTTATTTTACTGTGGTTTCTCTATTACTATGAAAATGTTAGATGATTTTGAAAAAGCTGTAATGTTTTCATGGACTATTCCTAGCATAGCACCAACGTTTGTTTAGGAGTCTAAAAATATTTTTAGAAAGCATACTTTGAATTTTGTACTAAAAGTTGAAGAGCATTAGAACATATGGTGAGGCTCCTTATGAGTCTTTAGGCTGCTAACAGTGCTAAAATTGCACACAGAATTAAATTGTGCATAGATAAAATCTTACTAAATGGTTAGAACATACAAGCAATGAGCACTTGATTCACAGTAGAATGACAAAGCAGAAAACAGACTTTTAATTAATTACACATTTTTAGAGTCAGATTTATTTATAATGGTAATTGAAATAAAATTAAACAAAGCAAAATAAATCAATTTATCTGCCACCCACCTTTTTAAAAAAGGGAAAATCTGTAGGACCTGACTAGTAGTTATTTTACCACTACTGCATCATCCATAAGATTATTTGACATCAGGTTTTTTCCTTCTTTTGTGCCTTGGGTATTCAGTGTCAGAAAACAAACAAACAAATAGTATTACAGCAGGATCCAGATCTGAATGCTGCCCCAGATTCTCATCTTTGTCTGTAAAATGTCATAATTTCCTTACTGTAGAACAATGTTGTGTGCTGATTTGTCTGTATGGTAATGAAGGATAACATTGATTGAATGCAAAATGTTTTATTGGGGTGCCATAATTCTGAAACATTTCTTCAAGTTCAAAACCAGAAATTAAGAACTTAAGGAGTGTTATTTTAAGTAGAAAATGAGCTTTAATTTACAGATTTTTTTTCATATCAGTTGCATTTGCAATTATGTTATTTTTATTATTAATATTACTCCTGTCAATACAGTTTCTACTATGAGCAGTAGTCAAATTTAAGAGAAAATTATCTAGTTGAATGACTGCAGTTGTGGGTCAATATCACAATTTTGAATCAGTGCTTCTATTTAATCTAGGGGCTGGACAATGCTAAAAAAGTGTTGTGATTTTTCATCAGTCTGCAGTAGGTGCATCGTTTCTTTATGTGCTTCAATTTGTTGCTGCTGCAGATGTCTGACAATAGCAATCATCACTTAACCTGGTTAATTAAAAACAACCAAAGTCATTTTTGTCCTAATGTCTAAAGTGGTTATAGCCTATGGTTTCTTTTTGGAACTATTTAGAACAGGAAGGGAAATGGGGAGTGATTGGATTTTGCTAATGAATATTCACACAGCTAGGAAGCAGGAAAATGGTCTGTACCGAAGGCAACCAGAAGCTATAAAGCAACTATAGTGTTACTCTGTAGTAACAAATGCCAATGTGCTAGAACAGCTGCAGATATTTTTAAACAGTAAAAACCACCAATAAACTGGGCATTTTCGCCTTCAGTTTCACGTTTCATTTTAGCTCTAAAGCATTGCTTCTTAGACCAATTATTTCCTTTACTAACCTCACATGAAGATGAAAAGCCACAAAAGCAGACACATTCAATCCCATAATCTCATTCCTTTCCTTTTTTTTTTTTTATTATTTTTCATGATGTGTTTTTCCTTTCAAGTCTTTGCACCATCACTTCTACCAGCTAGCTGCTTCCTTGGAACTCCTGAAATGCAGAATTTGGATGTCAGCATTTTCCAGCACCTTTATGACAAAATAAAATGTTATTTTTTTATTATTATTTTTTATCTAATTCCACTGCAATATGCAATAGAGCAGAAAGATAAATAATCACTTATAAGCGCACATCAAATATGACATTTTAATCACCATCTGAGCATCAGTAACAACCTTATCACCCAGGATATGGAGAAGACTGCAGAAGACTCAATGACTTTTTTGCCTCAGTCTTCGTTGGCAAGAGCCTATGCCATGTAGCCTGGGCCCAAGAAGGCAAAGGCAGGGACTAGGGAAATGATGGACCGTCCAGTGCAGGAGATCAGGTCTGAGACTAGCTAAGGAACCTAAAGTTGAACAAGTCCATGGGACCTTATGCGATACATCCATGGGTCCTGAGAGAACTGGTGAATGTCATTGCTAAGCCATTATCCATCATATTTGAGAACTTACAGGTGAAGTTCCTACTGACTAGAAGAGGGGAAACATAACTCCCACTTCTAAAAAGGGGAAAAGACCCAGGGAACTACAGGCCAAGTCTGTCTTACCTCTGTGCCTGGCAAGATCATGGAGCAGATCCTCCTGGAAACTATGCTAAGGCATATGGAAAATAAGGAGGTGACTGGTGACAGCCAGAATGGCTTCACTAAGGGCAGATTGTACCTGACAAATCTGGCGGCTTTCTATGACTGAATTAACAGCAGTGGTGGGTAGGGGACTGATGTCATCTACCGGGACTTGTGCAAAGCATTTGACACTGATATTCTTGTCTCTAAATTGGAGACATGAATTTGACAGGTGGACCACTCGGTGGGTGAGGAATTGGCTGGATGGTCACACTCAAAGTGTTGTGGTCCATGGCGCAATGTCCAGGTGGAGATCTGTAGAAAGTGGTGTTCCTCAGGGCTCAGTGTTGAAACTGGCATTATTTAACACTTTATTGGTGACACGGGAAGTTGGACTGAGTGTACCCTCAGCAAATTTGCCAGTGACACCAAGCTGTGTGGTACTGTTGGCATGCTGGAGGGAAGGGATATCATTCTTAGGGACCTGGACAAGCTTGAAAGGTGGGCCTGTGCTAACCTCATGATGTTGAACAAGGCTAAATGCAAGGTCCTGAATCTGGGCCAGGGCAATCCCAAGGACAAATACAGGCTGGGCAAAGAATGGATTTAGAGCAGAACTGAGAAGGACCTGGGGGTATTGGTTGATAAGAAGCTCAACATGAGCTAGCAATGAACAATGCAACCCAGAAATCCAGCCATATCCTGGGCTGCATCAAAAGAATTGTGTCCACCGGGTCAAGGGAAGTGATTCTCCCTCTCTACTATGCTCTCAGGGGCCCCCATCACAAGAAGAACATGTAAATATTAGAACAAGTCCAGAGAAGGGCCACAAGGATGATCAGAGGGCTGGAGCTCCTTTCCTATGAAAACAGGCTGAGGGAGTTGGGGTTGTTCAGCCTGGAGAAGAGAAGTCTCCAGGGAGACTTTATAGCGGCCTTTTAATATCTAAAGGGGGCCAGAGGAAAGCTGTGTTAAGGAGTGTAGTTATAGGACAGGGAGTAATGGTTATAAACTAAAAAAGAGTAGATTTAGATTAGATGTTAGAAAGAAATTTTTTACTGTGAGGGTGGTGAGGTACTGGAGCAAGTTGCTCAGAGAAGAAGTGGATGTCCTCATCCCTGGAAGCGTTGAAGGCCAGGCTGGATGAGGCTTTCAGCAACCTGGTCTAGCGGAAGTTGTCCTTGCCAATGACCGGGGAGGGGGGGAGAGGAATTAGATGATATTTAAAGTCCCTTCCAACTCAAACCATTCTATGATTTTATAAAAACAAACAAACAAACAAAAAAACACAAAGTAAACAACAAAAAACAAACAAACAAGATGTTCTTTACTAGGAAGAGATTCCTAAAAAAGTTCTTTAAGTTCTTTAAGTTCAAGGGGCACCTTGTAGACCAGTGTAGAGAACACACTAGGAAATTCAATTTTATCTTCTAAGTTTACATGAATGTTATGGATTATGTAACACAATTTTGATATGACACACAGGAAAGGAAGTCCTCAGATATATAATGGAATCATGGGGAATATGAAGTCACACTAAAAATGAAACCAAGCGACCAAGCAAACAAAGAAGCTGCTACCTTAGACTTGTCATTTTTGTTTGTAAATTGTGAAACATATCTGATTTAAATTATTATATTTATTGAATTGAACTGTCCATTTCAGAAACTGCAAGTCAATTGTTGCATGAAGCTGACCAGTAGACATGTGTAACACAGGAGGACCCCTCCAGTTTTTATCAGTCTTCTATTGAGGACGGGTTAGAACCTAGCTGGAAAAATATTAATGTGTGATGTTCTGATCTAAAGCAAGCCCATGTCTTAGTATATACCTGCTTCTTTTTGTGGAGTATTAATTACTAGGCCTAAATATAAGGTAATGGATGCCCAAGCAGTGAATATACTCAAAATTTATGGAAAAGGGAAACAAGTTCTGGGAGGAGATAATCAAACTGCTTTCTCTCACTTACTGTCGTGAATTATTTGTGTGGAGTATTGAATCTGAAAATGTGTTTCAGGTTTTATAAATCTAAATCTTTGATAGAACATGCAGATCATCAAAAAAACAGGGAAAAATGGACTTACTCTTGCTCCATTTGGTCTGGTTCTCTGTCTGCTATGCATTACTAGAAAGCTAAAAATCATCAGAGCTATCTGCAAAAGTCACCAGTGAGGTGGAGTTGTTGAAGAAAAGCCAAAGAACAGTATGCTGAAAAACCAAAAGAACTGAAGAGGAAAATGGAACTTGTAACTATGCAGAGTCTTTTCTTTCTTATTTTTAAGAAAGGAAATAATCAGCATAAATAACTCTTGGACTTCTTATTTCCTTTTCCTTTTTCTTTTTATATTATTCACATATAATATGCAAAACAGGAGAGGAAGAGTGTAAAAAAATGTAAGAATATATTTTAGATTCTTCTTCTCCAGAATAAATATAGAATTTGCTGACTAAAAACACCTTGGAATCTAAATCACCACATGGTAAATAGGTAAGTAGAGAATCTAGGGATTTCTTTGAAGCCTGTTATTCTGCACTGTTATTCTGAAACAAATTTTTAATGGAGATGCAGCTAATGATTTCCATCATCATCTTACCCAGAGCACTTGCTGCATACACTGTGTTGTTTTAATAATTAAAACTTTTTAATCCTCAAGGAAAAATGATCACCATTTTTCAGAGTAAGATAATAGGATAAGCATTAAACCAAGTACTTTTGATTTTAGAACTCCAAAGACTGGATGTGGGCTAGAAGAAGGAAAATGCGATGTTAAAAAAAAGACTGTGTTTAGCAAATAAAACTGAACCTTGAAGCACCTTGAAAACTGTAGCAAATGAAAGCAATGGGATAAATTAGATAAACTTTTAAATCTTTGAGAGCATAGTATATTATCACACAGAATCACACAGAATCACACAGAATCATCTAGGTTGGAAGAGCCCTCCAAGATCACCTAGTCCAACCAACTCCACTGGACTGTGAACAGTCCAGAAACTGGGCTGTCTACAAACAGTTGGATTAGGTGAGAGTCTGTAATCAGCCAGTAAACCAGCAATGTATAAGCATTGCAGAGGTAGCATCTGCCTCTGTTTGAATGTGTTGACACATATTATGTTACTGTTAAGCTTCCTAAATTCCAATTGCTTACCTTAGCTATGTGGTAGATTTATCTGGAAATAGGAGAAAATAAATGGCCAATATTTCAAGTAAGATTCACAATAAAACAAAGGAGGAAAGGGGAGTGGAAAGGAGAGGAAAGGAAGGAAAAGGAGGGGAGGGGAGGGATTGCAGTAAAAATTTGCGTGTGAAATCAGGAAAAAAATAGGAGAAAAAGTCACTAATCTCATTTTACTCAATAATTTCCACAGTCACAGAGGATATCTCTGGCAGATGTAGAATGAAGGGGAGCTCTCCTGCATGTGTGGAAGCAGGTGTTAATGCCACTATCAAATTGTCTCTTCTTGAGATTGTTATTGTCCAGTCATTGGGATATTTGTGATGCAGTTGGTAACTGGAGGTCATAATAACAGAAGGCATCTTCTCTGGTTGATGTGGGGAAACATGCTGAGGTCAAGATCCCTTTTCTCATTCTAATATACACAGCAATGTGTGATATGTGTAATCCTCTGATTTGTTTACCACACCTCTTAAATTAGGCACACCTCGTGCCTGGTGACAGGACTAGGGGGAATGCGTGCCTGGTGACAGGACGAGGGGGAATGGGCTAAAGTTGCGCCAGGGGAGTTTTAGGTTGGATGTTAGGAAGAGCTTCTTTACTGAAAGGGTTGTTAGGCACTGGAACAGGCTGCCCAGGGAGGTGGTGGAGTCACCATCCCTGGAAGTCTTCAAAAGACGTTTAGATGTAGAGCTTAGGGATATGGTTTAGTGGGGACTGTTCGTGTTAGGTTAGAGGTTGGACTCGATGATCTTGAGGTCTCTTCCAACCTAGAAATTCTGTGATTCTGTGATTCTGTAAATATGGAATGGAGAGGAACATGAACAAATGCAGTCTTATGGTACATCATACTAGCTAAGAGACCATAAAATTTAAAATACTGTGTTCAAATTTGGAAGGGAAAAAATGAAAAGCACAGACATAACCAGAGGAAATAAATAAAATAAAATAAAATAAAATAAAATAAAATAAAATAAAATAAAATAAAATAAAATAAAATAAAATAAAAAAGATTTGTCTTTAGTAAACTAGTCTACAGAAGAGAATGAAAACCAAAGTGTTACAGCGTTACGGGATTTTTTTATTTTTTTATTTTTATATATATTATTTCATTGCTTTGGTTTACTAATCTAATCCCAACTCTCTAAAGAAAAGTCCAACCATATGAATCTTTCTGTACAATGTTTTTCAGGTCAACACTGGTAACAGAATCTGCAGTGAACCAGATACACTCTGTTAAATGCTTCTTGACATTTTTTGAGTCCCTGCAAAGCAACCCCAAAGACTGTACAAGCTTCAACAGGCATAATGCCCTTATTGCTCTTCATTTTATTATGAAGTATTAAAATAATATTTTATCAGGTTCCAATGAAATATACATCTTTCACTTTGTGAATGTTGAAACTCTGTTAAAAGATTTAAAGCAATGTTAGCTTACCAGCTGTCAATCCAACCCCTTGCTAATAAATTAGTTTCATACATTTTATGGCAGAGCTTTTCTGTCTCAGGGCTTACAGCTACTGTAAGAACAATGTAAATATAATTATGAGCAACTCTCTTCCCTGGTGGAGTCTCACTAGCAATAAACAAATACATTTTATATATATATACACACTTATATGTAAAATGTAGGAGTAGAAGAGAAAACAGAGAAAAAAAAAAAAAAACAAAAACGTTCTACTGCTAGAGTGTTCAAGGAAATCAGAGCTACGGGTACACTTAATATTCTGTCAGGAGGATTTTGGTCAGAGAAACTGTCTTCAGTTATCAGTGGTGTAATTAACTCATCTAGCTTTAATTGTTTGAAAGGTGAGAAGCTTTTTGTCTTTGCTTCCTCTGTACTCAAGAGGAAGAAAGAGAAGAAAGTGCCTCCAACGTGGAAAGTCATCCTATCTACATGGTATAATTATTTTAAAATGAGATGATTTACTTACTGAGTGTTTCTTTCTCCATTGAGTATAGGAGTAGTGGACAAAACTACTGTTGACTAGATCACTAACTTGTAAAAGACTAAAACTAGGTTAGCTGACTTGTTGCTAAGCCATAAGTATAATGGAGCTTTCTGCAGCAGAATAATCAAATGTCCTGAAAAATTAAGTACAAAATGATTAGTGCTATCATACCTGTCTGTCATATCGTTATCATATCAGTCTGTCTCTCTAGAATCACAGAAAGATGAGAGAACCCACTGGACTAGGGCTTCATTGTTACTCACTGTCTGTTTACTGACTGCAGCCAATGCCAAGTGCCTCAGATGACGGCACAAATTTTTTTTCTAAAAGGGAATTCTTTTATAAAATTTTCTGAAGTCAAGCAGTAGTCCCAGCTCCAGTCTCTCCAGCCTGGAGACATCACAGTCATCCTTTCCTTGTCTCTTCTAAAAGAGCAGCATGGGTGTTGCCTCTGATTTACGATGGAAGAGATCTCTGATTTTTGCTACCCGCAATATGAAAAACACAGTTTTCAGCAACCCAAAAACTTTTGCAAATCCATGACTTGTTTACACATACACACAAGGAAAATTATTAAAAGTGTAGATGTAAAGAAGTTTTGTCACACGAACATAAAATAAAAATAAATAAAAAAGTCTAAATTAAAAAAAAAAAGAATAAAAAAAGGAAAAAGAAAAATATTAAATCAGTATCTGTTAAAAGAAAAAAAAAAGTTATTTCAGGCTTTACAGGCTGTTCACAGAACCAAGAGAAGAAAATAACCTCCTTTTTCTTTTTCTTTTTCTTTTTCTTTTTCTTTTTCTTTTTCTTTTTCTTTTTCTTTTTCTTTTTCTTTTTCTTTTTCTTTTTCTTTTTCTTTTTCTTTTTCTTTTTCTTTCTTTTTCTTTTTCTTTTTCTTTTTCTTTTTCTTTTTCTTTTTCTTTTTCTTTTCCTTTCCTTTTTCTTCTTTTTCTTTTTCTTTTTCTTTTTCTTTTTCTTTTTCTTTTTCTTTTTCTTTTTCTTTTTCTTTTTCTTTTTCTTTTTCTTTTTCTTTTTCTTTTTCTTTTTCTTTTTCTTTTTTTCCTTTCCTTTTTCTTTTTCTTTTTCTTTTTCTTTTTCTTTTTCTTTTTCTTTTTCTTTTTCTTTTTCTTTTTCTTTTTCTTTTTCTTTTTCTTTTTCTTTTTCTTTCTCTTTTTCTTTCTCTTTCTCTTTCTCTTTCTCTTTCTCTTTCTCTTTCTCTTTCTCTTTCTCTTTCTCTTTCTCTTTCTCTCTTTCCATTTCTTTCTCTCTTTTGTTCTTTTTATTCTTTTCTTTTTTTTCTTTCGTTCTTTTTTTTGTTCTTTTTTTTTTCATTCTCTTCTCTTCTCTTCTCTTCTCTTCTCTTCTCTTCTCTTCTCTTCTCTTCTCTTCTCTTCTCGTCTCGTCTCGTCTCGTCTCGTCTCGTCTCGTCTCGTCTCTTCCTCTTCCTCTTCCTCTTCCTCTTCCTCTTCCTCTTCCTCTTCCTCTTCCTCTTCCTCTTCCTCTTCCTCTTCCTCTTCCTCTTTCTATTTCTTTTCCTTTCCCTTTCCCTTTCCCTTTCCCTTTCCCTTTCCCTTTCCCTTTCCCTTTCCCTTTCCCAGGAATTAAAATGGTTCAACTAGTGCTTAGTAATGCTAGAGTGGTGACAAATGACCCAATCAAATAATCAAATTATTAGTTTACTCTATTATCCATGAAATTCCTTACAAATTGAATACTGTATGTAGTATAACTGTAGAAACAATAACTATTTACACATCAGTAAGTAGAAATGACATTGCACTGTATTAGGTTTACTCAGTTGAGAATTTCTAAAAATAAATAAGGAATTGAATTTGAACAATTGGAATAACTGAGAATAGAAAACCTATGATGTGAAGAACATACTTTTGACAATTGTACATTAATTTGTAATGAGATAAACCATTTACCATAGATGTGGATTAAGAACCAAGTCTGAACAGTTTCAAATATTTGAGATATATGAATCTGTCCCTCCAGCTTGAGCTCAATTCCATTTATGAAGTCTTACGCAGAACAGAAACTGAGCTTAATCAACTTAATTTTCAAGTGGAGAGCAAGTGAAAAGCAGAATGTGCCACTGTTTACTTCAGAAGTCTCCTTTCTGAAACTTGATATATACATATAAATTCCATGTAGGGTCTCACTTATGGAAAGCTGAAGGTACCTTTATCCAACATACGAAGACCCAGGTTCCAACTCTAAACTATGAATTCTTTTCAAAGGTTCAGAATTAAGTGTCATAAACATATACATTTTTTTTCTTTGGGAAATAAGCAGTTCTGGCCTTATATTATACTTCAGTTGTCTAAAAAATGACATCCAATTTTTGTGTGTGTGTGTTTGCTGTCTAGAGACAGAGACAGATGAAAGCTGGACTACCTTTATTGTTTCACATAAAAATGTCACAACATTGCGGCACTTTGTGAGCATCTCTTATGAGAAGAGCTCCCAGAGGAAAAGTGCCAGATTCAAAAAAATATTCTTGAGTAAAGAATTGAGGTATTTCAGTATTCGTTTTTCAGGTATTTGTTTTTCTCAGTAGAACGTAGAGTTCAAAATTAAACATTTAGTCTCTGGGTAGACACCAAGGGGAGACAGGTGCCTCAGAAAAATTTGAAAATAGCCACATGCTGGAAGTGAGCCAGAAGTGTACAGTCATTGGCAGCTGTCACCGAGTACTACTTAGCAAGGGAACTCAAAGACAAGTCATTGAACCTCATTTCTCTCACTGGACTACATGGAAAAATATTCTTATTACTTTACAACTCCCTCTTGAAGGTAAGAGTGTAGACTTTAACTCAAGGGTAGAGTGGGGTTCTCACTTTTACAGACTAGTTTTCATGGTGCCTGCCTGTGGGTGAGATTGAGAGTTAGTGTCCTCTGCCCTCAAGTAACAGATTTGGTATGCATCTTTCACACCAGTGCTTGACATCTCATAGTGGTAGGGATCATTCCCTTCTCACCTGATGTCAGTGTGTGTCAGCTTGGAAAGGCACAAAGGGAAAGGGATAGGAAGAGTAGAACTATAATTTGTAACCCCATGCTTTTGTTCTTTTGGGGAAAGTGCACAATGACTTGTAGCATTTTTTAAAATTTGCTATATGTAGCACCAGCCTGAGCAGAGAAATTCACCATCTTCTTTTTACCTTCAAGCAGAACTTCTCTTTCACAGGTAGTGCTCAATATGACACTTCACAAACAGGCCAAAGGAAGGTGAAATTAGATAGTTTGCAAAAACTATCTCCCTCTACCTGAAATCTGACACAAAGTAGTGCTCTCACATACTGAAGTGCATAAGGTATGCCCTAGGAACAGGTGCTAGATTACGGTTCATGCAGGAGAATTGTGGAAAACCCTTAATCTCATCATCATCATCATCAAATAAATAAATAAATAAATCTTGTCAACCATTTGCTAAGACCTGCGAAGTCCTGGACATGAGAAGAGCATCCTTCATGTACCTGAGACACATGCAAGGCTAAGCAGAAGATGACCAGCATTTTGCACCCCTACTGTTTTGAATTTAGGGACCTTAGTTTTATCTAAGTCTGCTAAGTCATCTTTTGGATCTAGCTTGAAGTTTATTTAAATTTACTAGAATTGTCAGAAAATAAGGCCAAAGTAATGACTATTGGATCAACAACACATATATTTACAGTTCACACTGACCTTTTGTGTATGCAAGTTAAAAATATTCAACGTAGAATTCGAGTAAAGTACATGTATAGTAAAGCATAAAATTGCACTCATGAGGGTTGACCTCACAGTAGCTGTCAAGGTGAAACAAAAAATGAAATTGCCAACAAACATATTACAGCTAGTGATTAAGTGGCTTTTTAGACACCCTTGGGAACACTGGGACAGACAGTTCTGATGGAAAAGACATGATTAGTTCTGATTACATCTTAGTATCCTACTGCAGAGGTCTGATACCAGATTTCAGTGGAAAAATAGTTCCAATAAATATATGAAGTATATATCATGCAACCATCATAAGTATCCACAGCTATAACGAAATTGAGTTACACATCATGAAAAATTACACACGGGATCTCCCTTTGAAAGGTTATTTTTATACTCCTTTAATTTAAGCCATAGATACAAGGGTTTTTGCACCTTAGACATTTTAAAATAAGATGCATTAAAAAAGAAAAAAAAAAAAGTGTTCTTGCATGAAGCTCTCTAAAATGAAATGGATTCCATATTATCATGTTTTAAAATACCAAAATATGCTACGCAGTGTTTATCATAATGGGTGTCAGGAGAGATGTGGGGAAGAACTACTTTTTTGTTATCTTTACTTTTGTGACTATGAAAGGAAAGTCCCTGGTGGTTTTACCCAGCTGAGCAGCTGTGCTCCACCAGAACTGCTCTCTCACTCCCCCTCCTCAAAGGGAAGGGGAAGAAAATGTGATGGAAACGTCTCAAGGGTTGAGATAAGGACAGGGAGATCACTCAACAGTCATTGTCATGGGCAAAACAGACTTAGCACAGGGAGATTAATGTAATTTATTACCTATTACTAACAGGCTGAGTGGAGCAGAGGAACTGGGAATGGAGGCTGTGGCCAGTCCCTAATGTTTTGTTTCCACAACTCCTTCATGGTCACTCTCTGCCCCTGCTCTGCGTGGCGTCCCTCCCACAGGATGCTGTCCTTCCCGAACTGAGCCTGCGGGGGTTGCCCACAGGCAGCAGCTCTTCAAGAACCTCTTCCACATGGCTCCATACCACGGGATCCATCTATCAGGAGCAAACTGCTCCAACACAGGTCTCCCACAGGTGGCAGCTCCAGCCCTCCTCCTATGAGGACTCCTCCATGGGCTGCAGCATGGAGATCTGTTCCATATGGGACCCATGGGCTGCAGGGGGACAGCCTGCTCCACAAGGGGCCTCTCCACAGGCTGCAGGGGAACTGCTGCTGTGTGTTTGGAGCACCTCCTGCCCTTCTTCTTCCCTGACCTTGGGGTCTGCAGGGCTGGTTCTCACTCCTCACTCTCTCAGTTGCTATGGCACAGCAGTTTTGTTTGTTTGTTTGTTTGTTTGTTTGTTTTCCTTTCTTAAATATGCTTATTGTCTTTTGCTTATCTTAAAATATTGCTTATTAGCTCAGCTCTGGCCAGCAATGTGTCCCTTTGGAGCCAGCTGAAACTGGCCTTGATCTAACATGGGGCAGCTTCTGGAGTCTTCTCACAGAGCCCACCCTGCAGACCCCAGCTACCAAAACCTTGCCACGTAAACCCAATACAAGGTCTTTTTCCAATGATATACAACACAGGGAAGCCCCACCAGGTTTTCCCCTTTTTGTACTTAAAGCTTGTTATACCGTTGTGCTTGCAGTCTGCATAGGTTGAAAAATGCATGGATACATGCAGTCTCAGCCTGATGTAGTTTACTTATATAAGACAGAACTGATATTTTTTTGAAGCACTATGATACATCAGGATATTAGAAGGAATGATCAGGAGAAGCTAATATTTGAGAGGTGAAAAGTGTGTCCAGAGTTCTGGCACTCCTAAGATAAATTAGGAAAGGAGAGGAATGTGTGGCCATGAATTTTACAGCCATCATTCAGTAAACATTTATTATCATTATTAAGAATGTGACATAAAATGGAAAACAGCAAACAATCCATATACTTGGCAGATATATGAAATAACAGATGGCACTTTAAATGGGATGGGGGAATACCCAGCAGATATGAACACTGCCTGGCCGTAGACCTGGCATTTATATAAATAAGTGAGACACAAATGTGGACCTAATAAGGACCCCACATGTATACACTTGTGCACAATTATTTTTGTGTACGCTGGGCATCTCACAATGCTGCCCTATGACATTCTCACCCCCTTGTATGGGAATCATTCTAGACATGTTCAAACAGGGATCTAGTAGCATAACCATATATAATACTCCTTGAGCACAGAAGAGGACAGAACAAAATTAGCAGCATCCTGCCCAAATTTGCATTTGCTCAGAAAATAAGGATCAGTGTAGTTTTTACCTGTTTCTTGAAGCAAAGCTACCCTTTCTGTACAATATATTATTTCTATATTATTCCTCAGTAAGCATTTTGTCAGAGCACTTTTTTTCCTTCTTTTTTATTTTATTTTTTTTAATGGATCCTGGTGCATTCATATGTGGGAGTACTTTACTGTCATCTCTACACTGTAATCCATACAATGGTAACTGTAATTTTATCTCAACGTATATAATAGCCTTGTGTTATTCTATGCTGTTTAAGAGAAAGAAGAAATTTTAGAAGCTTGTGTGATCTTTTCTACTGGTTGTACAATCTCAAAAGTTGCTCAAGACCAGAAGATGTAATGATAAACCATTGTTCTTCCTTAGTAAGATGCATTCAGTTGAACATCTCTAAACTATTTTTTGTGAACAACAGTCCATTTCATAGAAAAGGCTGTACTAACAATAACTTCCCCAAATCCAAACAGTTCAAGGACCAAGTCTATTCCTTGGAAAAGGACTATATATAGGTTTGGTTGGTTTGAATGCACTGAAGAGACCTATGATAATAGGAACATTTCATAGGTACATAAAGAAAATAGATGCAACTACATTACACTAGATAATTTGGAAGATATGCTTCTAGGCATAGAATAAAATTGCATCAAGGTTTGCTAAAAGCAATTTCTATATATATAATATTGACAACAATGTAGTTTAACTTAATTTTGCATGCAGGCAGCTGTCAAATCCCTTGCTGATTTTGTAGACAAATTCAAAAAGAAAAAAAAAAAAAAAAAAAAAGAACTCCATGACTGATAATAATTTTGCAGAAAATAATGGTGCTTATTCAAGAGCACTCAGGACTAGAGTTTATTTTAGAAAGCATTTTTCTGGTGTTCTTATACTAAAAAAACCTGTTTCTTACATTTTTTTCCCTGTTGTAATCTAGTGTCAAAATACTGAAAATATGAAAGCATGGTCAGCCCCTGCCTCTGGTGCATGGTGTTATTCCTCCCCAGGTGCAGAACCCTGCACTTGCCTTGTTTGAATTTCAAGATGTTCCTTTCTGCCCAACTCTCTGTCCCTCTCTGCCTGTTGAGATCCTTCTGAATGGCGGCACAACACTCTGGGGTATCAGCCATTCCTAACAGTTTTGCATCATCAGAAAACTTGGAGAGGAAGCACTGTATCCCTTCTTCCAAGTCATTGATGAATAAGTTAAACAATACTGGACCCAGTATTGACCCTTGAGGGTCATTGGTAGCCAGACCTCCAACTAGACTCTGTGTCACTGATCACAAATCTCTGAGACCTGCCATTCAGGTCAGAATATGTATTTGTATACATCTGTATGTGTAGCATAGGGTCCATCAGCTGAGTTGCTTCACTTGAAGCTTGCTTCTCCTCAGTTTGGAGAGCACTAAATGTGTTCATTAACTGCAAGTCTTCAGGAGGAGCAAGAGCCTTTCTTCTTATATGAGGAGTCACCAGTTTCCAGGCATCATCTTCTACAGACTTTTGATTTATTTTTTCACATGGCACATAGCCTACCTGCATCTCCACTGTAAGTGGATGTTGAGACTCATGAAGCTGTAGGGTCTCTGAGAATATCTTCTCTCCCTCTCTCTCGTTCATCTTCATGAATGCCATACAGTCTGCTTACTTCGTCCTGTAACTCCTGTAATGGAGATATAACTCATCAACAACAACAACACTCCTTCTGCAGAAGGGATGACTGTCAGCTCTAGCTTCATGAAGAGGTCCCAGGCACTCCCTGAATGCCAAGAAATGCAGAGCTATATCCACTGTCAAGTCTGTCTGGGTAGAATCCTCTGAGACAGCTGACATGTAGCTCCAATAGCTACCAGGGAATCAACTCTGAAGCATGTCAAAACCACACTTTTACTAAAACAAGGAGTCCAACACATTGTACAACCTATTACAAAGAGGTACTAATTTTCATTTGAATTCCACAGAGGAAAAAAAAAAGGAAACAACAAACAAAAACAACAACAAAACAAAAACAAAAAATAAGTCTGTAATTAGCAAAATATATGCAGTAGTCCATCAATTCTTCCCATGCTTTTCTTCTATCTCATGTTCTTGCAGTCTATTTACATATCTGCCACTGCTTTACAATCTTAAAAAATATATATTATTTTCTGAAAATTTTCTGGGATTGTACAGATAATAAATAGTAACAGCAATCCCTCATTTATAAATGATTATTTTTGACAAACTAGTTAACATAAAGATGGCCAAATAGATAGAAAATATATTGACTGAATGCAATGTATTTTGAGGTGTTCTGAAATTTACTAAGTATCAAATGTATTTGATCAATTAATCTCTGGAGATATTTGACAAACATCTCCAGGAAAACAAATAGACAGCTTTTCTTAAATCCATTCAGGGAAATAAACTGAAATTTATTACTTTACTTAGTTGCCAAAAACTACAAAAGTGTCTACAGCAATATTTTAAGTGTCTACAGCAATATTTTAATTATACAGTTCAGAAGATGTAGTACAATGGCTGATTCTGTTTCAGACTGAAAAGTACATGTAAGCCTGATTTTTTTTTCTTTCTTTTTCATTGAGATATAGAAGATAATGCCTTTCCCTAAGAATTTTGTCAATCATAAATTCAATCGGATGTGAAAAGATGGATCAGGGAGATTTAGTGCAAGATTATTGCACTTGTGAAATGGAAAAGGCTGAAAAGAAAAATTGGACACAATCATTAAATTCTTGAAAAGTTTCTCATTCTGTTTAAGGTTAAAAACAAAAACAAAAACAAGAAAACAAACAAACAAACAAACAAACAAACAAAAACGGTTTATGCTGGTATTTTTCCAGCATTTCTAAGCACAATTACAGAGATGGACAAAAATTTGGATTAAATTTCCCATCTGTCTTTCAACTACCAAAACCCTTGGAACATATAGCATAAAAGAAGATTTTCTCTTGGATGACGTTTGTGAACTTCCTCTAACATAAACAGTTGCTTTGAAAAATGGCAATGGCACTCAAATTGCTTTATTTTTACATAGAGTTTCTCCATTTAAATTACTAGTAGGAAAAGAAAAATCTGTTTTCTAATTTTCTATTTTCTATATTTCTGTTTTCTAAATTTTCATTCTCAATTTTCATTCAAATTATGAATATAAAAAATTTCTATATTCTATTTTCTAAATTTTGAATTTTCATTCAAATTATGATAGGAAAAAAAAAAATCTAACAGAAAGCAGACTTTTACAGACTAACTGCATCTCTCATGTTTAACTTTACTTGGCCAGTAAAGTTAAGCTTTTAAATCTTTTTGAACAATGACATTTCAGTCACTGTACACAACTGAGGCAAGAAATATTTAGTGTTCACATAATCTAGTTCTTAGCATTGTAATGGTAAGAGGTACCACTTTTTGAAGATGTACCCAAAAGAAAATGCTTGACTTCACCATGTGTGATTGCTGGAGGCTTGATTATTTAACCTTAACACTTTATTGATGCTCACTTGTACATGGATTATATAATTTGGAAAAGAACCTTGTGATGAAAGATGTTATATAAATGTTCTATGTTTATTTTGATTATCATTGTAGGTAAAATCCATTACTCAATTATGATGATTAAATGCCTCTTCAACCTCGAACAATGCAGTAATGAAATGAGTAATGCTTCTTTAATTGTAAATTTTTGATTCAGTTGATTTAACAATTAGAAAGCATATGTGCAAATATAAAGTACATCTTCCTTTATTTCATCAGACAGTGCAAAATTTGAAAAGAGTCAAGCTGTGCTTCACTAGTCATCAAGAGTGACAGGTCTATTGCTGGCTGCTGAATAAGTCTCAGTCCCAAATATTTTACTATTAATGTATTTATGTCAAGGAATTATTTAACAAGGGATTGAATTGTTGATAAAAAGAGCATTAAATAGGATCTTCGTCTTTTTGTTATAGTTACACACACACACAATTCTACTGTGAATTAATCAATAAAAATGTGAACATGTAGCCCTTGTACATCTCTCTGTCACCTTTACAATGCAATAATAATAAAGAGTTAGTGGTCAGTAATGTATTGCTGATATATATGTGACAGAGATCACAAAGTCTGAAGTAACAACTGATATCAGAATAAGATAGAAATGTGAACTGTCTTTCTGTAAAATGTGTGATTAAAAAAGAACACACGAAGATTTCCTATACTCAGTCCTTATATAAGCTTGAGGTGACAGGAGAAGGTGAGGCAAGTACATCTGACCTAACCTTAACTGAGGGAGGTAAACACAGACAGACAGTTACTTCCAGATATCAATTCATACCCATTCTAGCAGGGCTGTTTTATAAAAGAGCACACAGCAGAGTGAAACATCAAGAGGTTAGATGAGATATTTAACTTTAAGTTGGCTAAAATTTGGTAATATGAATTTGATCTTATGAAATGTTATTGCAATGTCTTGAAGATACTAGCATTATTTTTCTCTGAATTAATAACAAGACAATGCTAGAGTGTTATAAAGAAAACACTGAAAAACATATGAAAATATGATGTATGCATTCAGTTAAGAGTAATGTGTGTACTTAATCTGCATTTATTTCTTTCCTAGGGCTTGCTTTTCATTTGGTTGACTTTTTATGCCCTTTTCAGCTGATAAATTGATACACTAAGATATATTTAAAAAGACCAAGAAGAATATATTTTCATTAATAAGGAATTGCTCATGAGAACTTTCAAGCGAATTCTGTGCAATAGAAAATAAAATAAACATTAACATTTCGCTGTCCAAAATCTGGCATAAAGGTGAGGCAAGTCCCATAAGAACACTGACACTGTGGAAAAGGCTGCAGTAAATTATTTGTCTAAACCAGCTGCCAACCTATGTAGCTATAGTGGTTTAGGGATTTTTCTTTTACCTTATGAAGAGCAATTACTAATCTTTTTATTTTTGTTTTCATTGAAAAATAGACAAATATTTAAATAAACATATAAGTCCTCATTTAAAATGCTTGTGTCCATCACAAACTAGTTTCAGTGACGTGTTATTGCAATTGCACATACCAGGCAATCCACCATTTTAGCAATAACCAATGTGTCTACTTTGTCTGGGGGTACTCATATTTAATAATAATAATAATAATAATAATAATAAAAAAAAAGAATGAAGGGAACTATAGAACTCTAAAAATACATGATCTGAGTGTATCCACTTGGAATCTTCCTTATTTTGAAAATCTACAACATAAATCTGTACACAAAAATGTAAGGGACACAGTTGCAGGACATAAAAACCAAGCTGTCCCGAATCATACTCAAACATTTAATGTGCTTTTCTTTTTCTCTTTTTTTTTCTTTTTTTTTTTTTTTTTTGACATAATCTTTTTAAATTGTAATAAATATTGTTTAGAGCCACACAAAACTCTGAGATGTAAGTCCTTACATGAAAGAGGGCTAATAAGATTACTTTGCACCTTGTTTTTTAAGAATGTGTTTAACAAACCACCACATGAAGCATAACCAATGAAAATAATTTGGGATACAATCACTGTAATGTGTTAATCCAAAGCACATAAATGATTTGGCTCTTTAAAGTAAAGAATTGGTTTCAGCTGACTTGGAAATGAAATAAAGTTATAATGTTCTCATATAAACCTCAGAATATAATATGGGCACTTTTTTGAAAACAAACAAACAAAACACCTCTCAAACTAAGGAGAGTTTAACTCCAAACAGGTATACCCATTTCTGAAAGTTTGGAATTCCAACTCATAATATTCAGGATCATATTTATATCCATATATATTCAGGATCCATATATATATTTAACATATATAAATTAAGTTTTTATTTCTTAATAAACAGTGATAGATAGACATTGTAAAATTACCCTGGATAAAATGCAACTAACAGGCTGTTGCTTAGAATCATAACTTGGAATAAAAGGAGCCATAGAAATATTTCAGCAATTAAGATGTAAGAAGCATTGAATCATAGGAGTAAGATGACAGTATCCCATATAAACGAAGTTTTAATAATGTAAGACCACAATTTTATTTCTTTTCTCTTTGTTCCTAACAGAAGGGAAAGTCCACTGCAGTGAAGTCAAGCCTAATTTGTGCAGCGTTTGCTTTCTGAAGAACAGCACAGAGAACAAATAGTTAACAGCTTGGCACGCAGGAAAAGTTCTTACTCAATTTTTATTTCTCAATTTCCAACTGGTTGATTGAAAGAGATCTTTAACAAAACACAAACTATATCTTTAAATAGTTTGTGGAGAGATACAACCCAAGACCACTATTTAAAGAAAGTAACCAGCTCAGTGTGTAATTTTACAGTGTTGCTGAGAGCAAATTTATTGTTACTGTGTTCTCAAGTGACTGATTCTACTAAATGTTTGTTTGTAGAAATTTAAAATCATCCCTCTTGAGATCAATGTCTCTGACATAAGCATAGTTAATGCCATATGGAGATAATTTATTACGAATTTTGTAGTACTCGAATAAGCATCGTGACCCAAGAAACCCTGTCAAATGGAGTTGCTGGTCTTTTTTTTTTTTTTTTATTCTTCTACAGTGACAATTTAGTTCTGCAGTGTGCTGTCATCATATGAGATTAATCACAGTAATGACATGTTTTTCACTAAGAACATTATTAGTAATTATTTGAATATAGAGCAGGAGGAATGAGATTCTAAGTCAAATGATATAAACATTGAAAAAGGGTACAAAACACATCTTAAATGGAGGTCTTACATGTGTTCTGTTTGCTTGGAAAAGGAAAGCACCAAATGAGGATTATACCACAGGCAACTCTGTGACAAAAGTTTATTTACACAAATATAAATGCTTGACAATTAAATAGGAAAATTTATCTGATTTTGGAAATTAGAGGATGATACATTGATTTACTTAAAATCAAAGCATTTTTTGAAAAACAAACAAACAAAAATAAAATAATAATAGTAATAATAGTAGTAGTAATAGTAATAGCAATAGCAATAGCAATAGCAATAGCAATAGCAATAGCAATAGCAATAAAAATAAAAATAAAAATAAAAATAAAAATAATAAAAACCACCCACTACATAAATAATGAGTGGCTTTTTAGCATTAAACAGGCCAGGTTATATTTCAGATCCACATTTGGTTTTATCCAGAAGACTAATTAAAATGTGTATTTTGGTTTGGATGTGACAGCACCAAAATCTTGTGACATGGTTACACAAAAGCCTCTAACATCAGATGCATTGCAAATCAGTTGCTCTAACAATTTTTCTAATCCCCTACATAATTCATATTTTGAAAAACTATGTGCTTTCATATGATTTTACCCCTAACCAAGAAATAAACTTCCACAGCCAAGGTTCATTCCTGATTCAGTATATCAGATCTGGATATGGGAATTAAAGTAGAATCACAGATGTGATAGTTAACCCTGCTACCAAATAGCAAATAGGTTGAGGAATAATGAATATAAGAACAGAATAGTTGCAAGAGTTTTGGAATAAATCAGAGAAACCTGGGAACAGATCTTCTCTGGTATAGGAGGCCCCAAAGCTAAGATTCAGGCAGATATTTTCTTCCATCATTACAAAATTATTGCAATGTGGGATTCTTCCCTCACCAAGATGATTTGGTTTAGCACAGGAGCCTGGTATTCTTTATTTATTTACTTACTTATTTGTTTATTTATTTTTTTTTTTTTTTCACCATGTTAGCCTAGAAAAATTACTGCCCCTGTTCTGGGATTTCTTTTGACCTTTATCCAAGGATTGTGTTGTCATCCAGTAAAAACCTAATGCATTTGAAATCCTTTGGGACGGATTTTTTTTTTTTTCCTTTTAGTGTGCTTTAGGCCTTGAGTCATTTTGTTGCCTCAGCCTCTGTCGTGGCTTCTGAGTCTGTGGCCAAAAGCTCACAGCCTTTGGGCTGCTTTGCTGCATTTCAGTGCCAGAAAAGGGCAGCCTGATTCAGCAAGGGCATAAGGAGAACGGAAAAGCAAAAATAAATGCCAAGAGCAGAAAAGGCCTGAAAGAAGGGATTAAATCAGTGCCAAAGCACTGACAGTGTCAGGACACTGTGAGGACAGGAATGGTGTGGGTTGACCATAGGGATGGCAGGGCAGGATCTTCCTGGCCAGGGAGGTCCTGCCCTGCTAGCTCCCAGCTGGGGACATTCATCCAAGATTATTTTGTAACATAGATATGATGAATTTTACTTTTGGCAAGAAACTGAGACAACTGGAAGTACTCGCATAGGACTGACTCATGTTTAAAGTCAAAGAGTTTGACATAAGTTCAGGACTTACCTAAAAACTCAGTCTCCTAAAAACATTTTGTGTTAAGGTCACCTATATTTTCTGTGTAGTCCCTGGCATGAAACAGACACCTCATAGAGATAGTTCGCTGTTCCAAATCATTGTTCTATAACTAGAATTTTTATTTTATTTTATTTTATTTTATTTTATTTATTTATTTATTTATTTATTTATTTATTAAGGTTGCTCAGCTACAAAGGTTGCCTTTGACTCTAAGGAACCTAGACAGCCAGCTTGGGTAGATCCTGAACTTAGGTAGCCAAAGAGGTGTGAGATGAATTTCCTTGGATACAACAGACCAGAACATGCTCCATTCTCAGTGGTGTGACTCACTTGTTATTGGTGCAGATCTGCTCTTCTCTGAGGATCTTATCTAAAACATAGTTTATCAAAGAGATGAGCTAACTATCTGTCACACCAAGTGCTTTTCCTTTTAGCTTCACTGGTTAAAAAGATATCTTACCTTGAACAAAATAACAAAAATCTAACACCTTAAAAAGCAGTGTCAGCAACATGAACAAAGAGCTGTATGGGACCCTAAGTCCCTTTCTGACACAGGGAAGTGTAATCAAGACCAATTTTCAAAGCAGTTAGTTTCTCTGCTCCTACTATTTTAGCTGTTCAGAAGAGAAGAATTCTCGCATTTTGTAGACCAAATGTATTTATTGTCCATTTATACCCATCTGGCTCTACACCAACATCAAACAATAACTTAAGTGTTTATTCTCCCTCCCAGCATCTTATTTTTCTGATGTGTCTACAGAAAGGATTATATGTTCACTCAGCTTTGTTTTCCAAAGGATGAACTATCATTTTTTTTCAGTTTAATTTCATAAATTGTATTTCCTGAAGTTCTTGCATTTTGCCATCTCACACTTGTACAATCTGCATTTTGCATTCTCACACGTACAATTTTTTAATTTTCAGCCTTCTGTCATGCTTCTTGCTACTGCTAATGATAGATTTTCTTGTGTTTACTTTTTCTTCATGTGTTCGCTGTGGCATATAAGCCATAGATATAGATATATAAAAACTATATATATAGTTTGTCACTTCTCTCTCTCTATATTTATAGAGGTGACAAAATATACACTGCAAAGCACAAGAGAAAACACACAAGTCATATAAGGGTACAATTTCTAGAATTAAGAAATAATCATAACACTTCATTTATCATCTCTGGAATGAAATACTACTTCATAACTATATATGAATGAAATAAGTCTTTCCTGTATAAATATGGACTCTGAATAGCTTATCAAAAATCCTCAACTTAGAGTCACTAGGAGAATTAAGAAGTATAAACATTTTAAAGATGATAAAGTATATAAGACTAATTCTTGCAAGGTGGCAAACTTTGCTTTGCTACAGAAAATAATCACTAGTTTCCGTGTAAGGATATGTCTAATTCTAGTATATTGAATGGGATTACTCAGGTTTCTGATGAAATTCTGAATAGGAAACTTAAGGACATGTTTAATAGCTCAGAGATATCTTCCGTACAGATTAGAAATATTAGTGTAAGTGGCCCTATCTTGTTTAACTGTCCAAAATTTTGAAGCTGACATTTATTGTTAATTCAAATAATTTATCAGCCAATAGGTGGCACTGAAAGTATTTAACATTTATCTATATCTCCTAATTTCTTTTAGGCAAATTCCCATTTCCCTCAAGTAAATGGTATATTATGCTCACAAATTAAAAGCCAAGGCATATATTGAATTCTGTCATTAAAAATATTAAGTATCTTTAGATTGTTGGAGAACTGTTGAGAATTTAAACAATTCCCTGGAAATAAAAACAAGTGCATCGTAATACATGAATCTTTGTTGAAACCAATTCTAAAGCAGGAGATCATATTGTGATCCTGGGACCAATGACATCCCAGAGACTTAATATGAAATTTAAGCTGCATATATCTGTGGAAACTGTAACATACCAGGAATTGACTTATACTGGCTTCTGCAGGCTGCATATATATTTTTTTTTTTCCCAGCTGCTATTGTTTTGCAACCCTGTGAAGAAAGAAAGAAGATTCTGTAGGAAATATAATGTAATTTTTCATTACTAGCATTCACCTGAATTTTATTAGGACAATCTTTTCAAGCAACTGCTTCATTCTCTGTGGTAAACAAGCTCATAAACTATTCTACAAATAGAGTTAATGAGACATTTCAGATCAGATTTCCAAAGAAACATACCGTAACATATCCGCAAAGAAGCTATCTTTCCCTGGAAAGCTTTTGCTAAATTTAAATGTTCTTTGAGTGAATGCAATTCAGGAGATAATATCAGTGTTTTGGTTTGTACTGAGTGTAATGCAGTCATTCTCTGTGTGTTCTGTTTCACAGCCATACATACACTTCCTCTAAGCTTTCTATTGAAAGATATGCTAAGATGGTGAAATGGGAGTGGCTTGTTCTGAAATAAATACAACATTATGACACAACATAGAATCTAACTATTCCATTTTGAAGCTGCTTCTCTACCACATTTATATAATAAACTGTTTTTCAGAAAATAGCACAGGCACCACAGTGTTCAGCTATATCAAATGATAAGATATGTGATATTATAGGGGACAAGAAGTAAGTAGCATTGAAATATAAATATTTATAAAAGAGAATGCTATGTAGGGACAAACAGTGATTTCTATGGTGCTTTGTAGTGTTACCTTGCTTAGTAATTCAGCACACTAAAAGTACTATTAACATTTGCATCAAAGAGGGGGAAATCATTGCATCATGTGCCAATACAGAAACTGAATTTTGCTAACTATAAGAGCTTTATTTGTGAGATTTTCAGCTGTACCAATGTTCCTTAATTACAAGCAACTAGGAGCTTTTCATTCATTCCTGCCTTCATCATTCCTCAATAGCAAGAAAATTAAAATGCCTTCAAATCACAAAGCAGTAGAACATAATAATTTAATGTTACACCACCAGCCTTAGGCAAGGTATAAGACTTTCCAGCTTCACCTGAATTGATTCAGGAGAGTTATGGCACCACAGTTAGTCGTGGGCATGAACATATCATAACAGAAAGTATATCAGGTTAAAACTGGAATCACTAAAGTTAGGCATTGATTTCTCTGATAAGGAAACAAAGTGAGCAACTAAATCCAAGCCAAAGAAGACAAAGTAAGGATCTTCCACTTACTGTATGACTGAAAATGTCATCCTTCTCACGTCACTTGGAATGTGAAAAAATAGAACCATATGCATATTTTTATTTTTTTCAATATGCATATTTTATTTTTCATGCATATGAAAAAATAGAAACAATATTAAGGCTATTAATGTTGTCTACGTTATTCCTACTCCACAACTTCTATAACCTAGTATTAATCTGACTACCTTTAAGATATAAGTAAAAACAGAACTATGAGAATTTAGATCTATCAGAAATCACAGACAAAGACGGTGAATGAATTCATAAATATTCCGGGAAATAAAAACATACAATTTTGCTGATATCTATGTTTATGAATATCTGCATAACCATACTTTGGTCACAAAAGATAAAATTATATTTTAAAATTGCCTATCTTGAAAATGCCATATTTTATGAACAATTTGTCACTAAATAAATTATTGATTCTTCCATATACATATTCAAAAATCCTACAAACTAAATGAAACCTTTTGTGCAGCCTTCAATAGATATCTGATATTGATAATTTTATTATTTGCAATAAGTCTGTGGATCAGATCTTATAAGAGACTTATGTTTTTCCATTTATTTTATCATCTGAATATTTGAATATAGATATATGAATAGAATTAGATCATAAATCTATTTTACCTATTAATTTTCTAACTATAATTTTTAACTATTAATTTTGTACAAATTCAAGTTGCAACATTGTACAAATCTATTTTTAAACTATAATTTTTTAACTATAATTTTTAACAAGACAATGTAATTTTTATTTTATCAAATCAAGAATAGTTGCACATGGACATTTAAGGAAAGACAACTTAATTTCAGTCCACATTTTATCTAAGCTTCAAACCCTTTCAGCAGTATTACTTAATTCTGGAAATATACTCACAATAAGCTTGAAACATCACTATCTGCCTATGCTAAATATTCAATTGTTGCTCAAATGTTAATGTCTGGAAAAATTCAAGTCTAGCCACTACTAGAGTCCTGGCAATCATGAATTTTTGTATCAAAATCCAATCACAGCCCTGATTCTGATGAATGTCTACCTCTTCCCAAGAGTGCTGAATTAAACAAACAAAGAAACCAAAGCAATAACGGATTATAAATGCAGAACTAAAGTTCTTTTCTTTTACATAATGGTCACTATGAGTATATTCACCTAGGATGTTGAAGACATTTTAACCGTTTTCAACAAAATGAAATCCAGTTCATATATGCTGCTTTTACAATCCTTCCTATCCATCAATATTTGTTCGAGGTCTTACTATTTTTTTTTTTTTCATAGGATATAAATGCATTTGCATAAGTGGTCCCCTAAGGAGTTTCTACTATAGTAATGTAACATGTTGGTTTTCTGTAAGCAAACTTCAGTGGTAACTATCAGCAATGTAATTTATCTCAGGGTATTTCCTCTTAAGATCACAGACTGTCGAACATGCAGCAGCCCTCCAAACTACCTTTGGTCCTCTTCATGCACATCAGATTAAGACTTCATAAAGGATGGGAGATTGTCAGAAAAAAATGATGTGCAAACTTGCTTAGATTTTTGCAAGCAATATGTACAGAATTCACTGCACTATGTACTCTTTGCAAACGCTTTCCTTTCCAGACATCTACAAGCACCTGAGCACCAGCAGAGTAGTATTCTGAATGTATAGTGAGGTTTGCTTAAAATGCTGGCTAGACATTAGGCATATTTATACAGCTGATTGCACCTCAGGATAAATTCATTTTAGACTATATTCACCCTGACAGGTCTCGGGGAACCTTTCAACAGTAGTTATTTTTTAATCATTTGTTTGTGTGGGTTCTGTGATCAAACCAGTATGTCTGAGGAAGACTGTAAACAGCCGTTACCTGAAGATGATAGTCTTGAAGATGATAGTTGAACTTATTTTATATTAAGTGCTAGATTAAGTCTTTTATGTTTCTGTAATTTTTTCTTTCTTCATAGAGAAGATATAATCCTAGAGCTGATATCCAATGCTAAACTCTGGCATGTAATCCTGGTCTTCTAAGAGCAATTTCCTATTAATATGTTATTTCTGGTCTATACCATGTTCTTGTAGCAGTAGTACCTGAAACTATACAGCACAGGGTACAAGCTCAGGATCTGTAATGCTTCTCATAACTGCATAGAGTACCACAAGAAAACTCTAGGTTGGACAGCAACTTGAATACATTTACCATGGATCAATACAATAGGAATCAACTTGTTATAAATAAGTAGAAGGATTAATTTTATTTATTTATTTATTTTCTACTTACAGGTAAGCTTTTTTGTACAAAGCTCTGTCAGGACAAAAGGACTCTCAGCATATACTTTCCTTACATGTGTTATATGGATAAGATAGTATGCAGAGACTACAATAATAAATTAAAATATAAAATCCTAGATTTAAATATTGTGTGTCTCCCCCTCCCTTCTACTGAAGTTATCTAACTATCTCTAATTGGGCTTGGATGCTAGCTTAGAAAGCCTGAAGTTGTTATGAGTTCTTGGATATTTGTATCACAAGTAGAAGTCCTGTAGCTAATGAAGGAAATCAGATCTTGCTTTAATGAGGAAACCAACAACGTGCTGTCCAATGGGGAGACTTGTTAAAACTCTCATTGAAACACTGCCTGCTGCTAAGTGAACAGGCTTGGCAGGCATGAATTAAAAACAGTAGCTATTGTAACCTGCCAGGGTTCTTTATGATGGGATAATCATACTAATACAAGGAACTATTAAGGAGAACTATAGAGAGTATCCAAGTAACTGCCGAGGATGTGATTTCACCTTATGCTTCAGTGCACTCAATTTCTAATTAGTGATAGTAAGAATTCTAAACAATATGGAAATCAGCTGAAATGCGGATAAATAACAAGCAACAAATAAGTTGTGCGTGTAGAGGGTGACAAGGGCAGCAGGAATCAAGGCCAGCACACCCTAAGCTAAAACTCTTTTTCTTCACAGAGTCAATAGTCATTTGGAAAATGACTAGGACTGCAGTATTTACTAAGCCCAACACATCTTCCTTGGCTCTATTCCAGTAGCTGCCAGCCATACCAAGAAGGACACAGCCTGTGGCAAACAACAGGTTCCTTCATTCTCCTCTTCCTGTCTCTTCTTCCCTTCCCTGCACCACTCCACTCTCAATTTCTCTTCACTAACCTCTTAACATTTCTCTGCAATGACACTGTAACATTGCGGAGCAGAAGCTGTGCCCTTTCACTCAGAAAGTGACTACTGCAGATGTTAGGTAGTTGAAAGGTTTGGAGGGAGAAAGGGTCAGAATGACAAATGGTGAATGGGACCATATAAAGAGGAAAGAAAAAATAAAATAAAATAAAATAAATAAAATAAAATAAAATAAAATAAAATAAAATAAAATAAAATAAAATAAAATAAAATAAAATAAAATAAAATAAAATAAAATAAAATAAAAAGAAGAGAGAGATCCCAAATGATACCAACAGCTAAATAGGAACACAGACAAAAGAAAAAGGTGAATGAAAGGAAAATAATTAATCTAACTTTGGAAAAATAAATCTGAAGTATCTTCTGTATAAAATGCAAATGATATAAAATTGATATGTTCAAATATATTTCACCTATTCATTATAAAGCTCCAAACTATTTCTCAATTTCACAATTCTAATAGAATTAAATGGTTGCAAAATTAAAGCTGACAAGTTGGAAAACACCAGAATGCCATAATCAGCTTCTGGAAGCACACAATGATACATATTCTTCCAGGTACAAGACTCTGGAAGAAGATCTGCAGATACAAGGCTCCTCTGAGGGTGTAGTGTGTCATTCTTCACAATATTATTTTCTGTTCTTTGTTCAAAGTAGATGAGCAACAGGGCTTCCAGATAATGAGTGAGTCAAGACCTTATCTCAAGTTCATCCTCAGCAGTTCCTTCTTTGAAACCTTCAGGAAGTGAAGAAAAATACCTCATAGATCTCTGTGGGCTTCAATGCAAGCTCATCCTCTTGACTGAGGTTCTAGTTACTCCCAGTGATTGCAACTTAAACCTTTCACTGACTTGCTTAAAATCACACCGTAGTTCTGAGGCCAGAAGCATTAAACATTTTTCCTGTTCTCTCTCTTGTCTCTGCATACCTTCTAAATCCAGTAATAAATTAAGCAATAGCAGCCACTTTTACATTATAGTTCTGAATCTTTCTTATGATTCACACAGCTTACCAGGAGCACTGAATGAAGTATCCCCCAAAATCAAAAACAAAGCACAAAACAAAATTGCATCCCAATATATACACATTTGGCTAAGGTTGCAAAGGCAACATAAATCTTATTATTTCATAATTTTACAGCATTTGAGCATTATGAGCATTACTTGTGACTTCATGAGAAATGTGATTTTGGATTTAGAAACAAAACAAAAATCCAGGAACTATCAGACATAGCCCTGACATTCTAGAGAGTCAAAGACTGGAAACTCATCCATGGCATAGACTTCTGCTTTTGGTTATAACAGTACATCTGATAAAAAGTATAACTGATTTTTCACCCAGCATATTGACCTACCCTACAGATTCTAGTTATTCCAGTAAGTTTCACAGATACTTGCTGGCAAATGGCTCTTAATCCAGAAGCTTACTCCAGTGCCAAATGTCAAGCTTCCTGTTCTATGTTACTAGAGCCTCGCAATAACACTCCTGCAGTGGTTTTACTGATTTTTAACTTGAAACACCAATGCAGTATTTTTTAGTCTTGTTCTATGAAATGGCCACACACTGAGTCCAGAGAAATTCAAGATAAGGCAAAATTCTCAGTTGGAACATTTTACTCCAAAGGTTTAGAACCTAACAGAATTGTGAAAAATTGAGGGCAAGTTCTTGAAATACTTGTTCAACCAGACTTCATGAAATGTTTGCATACAATTTTGTGTCCCAGTGAAAATCTGTAGGCAGAAAAGTCATTGAGAACTATATTTTTAAAGTTATTTTGACTCATGTTTCATCAGTGTTTTTTCACTGATGAAATGTGTTTTTCAAGCACATTTGTAGCAGAATCCAGAATTTCCATGCTATCACTGGTCAATAAAACCAAGTGATCCTCCTTCTAGCCAGTCTAGAAAGAAATTGGCACATAGGTACATCCATCATAAATAATGAATGGGCCAATTTCAAAGTGTAATATTACTTCAATATGCACACTTGTGGAATATTGATGTAAATTGGTTTAAATTGACCAGATGCTCAGAAGATGGCTTAGACAGGTGCAAATTATTTCTCTCCTGTCAGCAAATCCCATTAGTCTTTAGAAGAGATACACTATAAAGGAAAGCAGCTGCTTGTTCCCCTTAGGGCCTGCAGAGAAAGGCACCTCTAATGTCCCTTGGGAATTTCACAGAAGTGCTGAAAATGCAGAATAAGCTTGGGATCAGATCTCTAATCAACACTTTACCATGACTGCCTACACATTTTACTACCCATTTCTCAGTAGAATGACCCTGTCACAAGATTGTCTATGCTCTGTCCTCTCTCTGAGGCCTGTTATCATGTTTACAGAAGTAAATAAAAGATGCTGTGGCCATTTGCTACCCCTGAGGCCTGGTGATGACCTCATTCTTATTAATTTGCTCAAACACCTTCTTTCCAAGTGGTGAGAGAAGTCAAACTATCAATTTTCTAAAATGTTTCTATTTGATTTAATATTTTGTCACTTACTAGTTGTGCTAAAAAATAGGTTTTAGATATACTCACACAATAGTGTTTGAGTCCACAAGGCAATTCTGGTTTATTTACTGGTGTGAACAAAGCCTCTAAGTGCAACCAAAGTCTTTTTCTTTAAATCTGACCACTTCTCTGTTTTGCATCTTAGTATGAATGCTAAGGGTCCTTCACCCTTTCTTTGTGAAGCCTTGAGCAACTTTCCAAACCAGGCTTTTCTTCTTTCCTTTATTTTACAACACCATAGCCTACCCTGCTGAGGAAGGGTACCTTCTTTCTAGGTGTACTTGAGTGTTGACTGTAAAGCCATCATAAAAACATAATTCAATCAGCATGTAACTAGAGCTGCAAAGGAGTTATATTTTTATGCTAATTTTGCTATAATCTTATGATGCAGTAGAGATTGTGTGGTATGTAATGTATATGGAGATCTGACCTTTAAAATACCTGTGCATAAGGAAATATATGGGGCAAGAGAGAGAATATTAGTGTGGAGAATGCTGGAGAAGGAAAATACGAGTACTTCAGGATCACACAAAGCATCTAAACCAGATAAGAAAGGCAAAGAGAAAGAGTGACACTGCATTAATAGGAAGGGACTAGTGCATGCAGTCTGGAGTTCTGGTGCTAACAGAAATTTAACAGAAAAATTAAAACAGAATTCAACAGAAAATTAAAGCTGTTCTCCTCTTGCCATCTCTCTCAACCTGTCTTTAGTAAATTATTAATCATCTTTTAATTTTGTAATTTTTATACTGTTTTGCACCCTCCCCTACATGCATGCATGTTACAATTGTTTTACATGTAACACACTATCCAGATATCATTAATATAAATTACCCCTTTCTGACTCTGTGACAGAATATGTATTTTCAGCATTAGTTTCTAGGTCAGTTTTAATCCTGTTTTGTATTCAGGGTTTGTTAGATATATTCTTTTGATTTCTTTCTGAAAATCCATGAATATATCATACAATAAATGATCAATTCATCTTTTCTTCTTTTTACCCCCAGCCGTGGCTGTTTGTGAGAAAATTGCTGTTTTACTTTCCCTCTGAAAACAAGATTGTCCTTAATCATTCAATGAATGCACACTATTTCCTTTTGCTAATAGAAGATGTCTGTATATTGTCTGAAGGCATACATACAACATATAAACGTGGAAATGAGCTCACAACAATGATCATACCATTTGCATCAGATTGCTAAGCATTCTGAAGCTTTCAGATTTGCATAACTCAGTGGAAATAGGGTATAAATCAGTTCTTCCAGTTTGTGTTGCTGTTTCTGTGTGTTATGGGAACAGCAGCTTCACTTCTTCATTGCATACCAAAAATAGGTCAATAAATGAACAGGAATCTGAGAATATATAGCTATATTTGTAAACCATTATAAATTCACAGGGTAGATCCATCCTCCCACCTTGCTGAGTGTGATTCTTCTCTATAACTTTCCAATATTCACACAAATTCAAATGTAAGCTGCTATTGCCACAGTACCCATTCAGCTTCATAAACACTATTTATATGGCAGTTCTGGAGAAGACATAGGCCAGACTTAGAGGGGTTTTAGAGAGCAATGGAAATTGCCAGAATTGCCAGTGTAAATAGAAATAACAGGAGGAGGTAATGTTATGAGGATAAATATTGGAAATGCACCTAGGAAATTGGTTGGGGCAAATAATTTTAAATCTTTCTCCTCTGCAAATATAAGAGCATGGAGTACCCTGTCTGTAATGTACATAGCTTAAGCCTTCACACTCAATACAGCTGCCACTGGAAAAGGCACTGTGAAAAAAACAGTTGATTCAGAGAGCAAACTTGTGAAATTAAAGTAAATAGTTTAGGATTTACTCTTTTTGGCAGGTCAGATACAGATACAAGAATGTTAGTAACTCACTTTTTTCCAACAATTTAGTGAAGTTCAAGTTCTCAGTCCCTTAAAAAGCTGCCATCACTAGGACACACTGAAATCCTTCACTGGAATGCTGGTTTTGCACCCTTTCCTAGGCTACATGATTTGTTGCTCTGGGGTGATACATCCACATGGAGTTAGCAGAGAGAGGGGGAGGGTAAATAACATGCTGTACAGCATGATACCTGCCTTACTAATCATGACACAATCACCCAGTGTAATGAAAGCTCCTTTGAGTTTGTACCCAATGGACTACAGACAAATGATGTAGCCAGATTCAGACAGCATGAATTTGGAGTAGGGCTCAAAGTCACAGTGGGAAGAAAGAAACCTCTGGGAATCAGTGAGTTTTCTAAGTATAATTGCTGAATGGCTCTTCTGTCATTTTCATAAGTAAACCAGACGGTAAATAAAATAGAACATAAAGAAAATAAATCACAGATATTCAACAATACCTTTATGAATACTAGCCCCCCCCCACCCCCCCTTATTTTTTCCAAATTTATAAGGCTTCTGCATCCCCAGCAGCTGATGTAATTATTCACACCCAATCATTAGCAAAACAGTATCTTATTGTCTGGAAGTATTTCTCTGAGATCTGTTAACACCACTCCCTCCTGACACATATCAGGTAGGTTTTATACTGGGTGAGAACCACATTGCTGTCACATTCCACTCAATACCATTCCATACTAAGAAAGAATCCCACACCAGAGAGCAATTAATCAGAACCCCATACAGACTTCCATTGAACTGCATTGTAATTCAGTCCAGTTGGTTTACATGGTTGAAAACTGCTCAGATTGCTGAAAAATTCAGATATAAATACTGCAGACTCAAAAAATCTCTAACTTTAAAGAGGAAAAAAAAATAATTATATTTCAATGGCAACATCAGTGTGAAAATTTGCCCTCTTCCCCCCTTCCCCCCCCAAAACAGATCCATTTTTAAAATGGTAGAAGAAAAATATATCAAACCAAATTGGGAAATTTGGTTCTCTTTTTTAGAAAATATGTTATTTACGAGATTATAAATAGAAATTGCACACTGCATTTTTGGTGTCTAAGGAGAAACTGATCACAGATTCGTAAGAAACCGATCCAGTCATATGATCAGACATGATGTATAGTTAAGTGGTTGGAAAGATTAGATGATATAATTAGCAAATGAGACAAATCAGATATGTAAAATAGAACAGAAAAATAAATTCCTTTTTTGAAAACTCAGCATCTATGAAACAAGCCACTAATTCCCTCCTATTTAAAATAAAGAAGCAAACCAATGATCAAGTAACAGAACTAGATCACAAAAATCAGAAAGAGTAAGAAGTGTGAAGAAAGAAAATTTTGCAACTAGAAAAAAGTGGTATTTTTAGATATTAATTCATCTGGCCTCTCAGACAACCCATAACTATCCATTGCAATAGCTTTTATACAAAACTGTACTGCATAGTCTTAAACAGACACTCCCGCATTCAGTATATTGTAAGAGTGACTATAGCTCAAGCTTTACAAGAAGCAGCATGAATGGGAGCCCTGCAGCAGGGACTGTGTTCATATGCCAGGAAAAGCTACAGCTGAAGGCGAATTACAATTTGAAGACATGCCTGCCTGCTCCCTCAGCTCCAGCTCCATGATCCAAGCTGCGAGGGAGGAATAAAATTAAATAAAAAGCACGCAAGCCAAAGGTCTGAAGGCTTCATTATTTTTTCAGGCAAACCTGAAAGTCACTTACTAATCTCAAACATTTTCTTCAAGAGAAAGGGTCTTGAACTGGCTAGAAAATTAAGAAGTATAACAATAGATATTCTTGAAGCTTGCACCTATTATCCATGAAAGAGTGTACGATCAAGGTCAGAATCTAAGCTACGGGGTTGGAAGAGTCAGTGCACTATAGGAAGTAGTGCAACATTAAGACGAAATCAGTCATAAAGACTAATTTTTGTCTGAAGAAACCTAACATAGAGGAAATTAATAAGCAGCCAATTCTTCCAAGGCATGGAGTTTTCTTTTCCCCACCTACAGTACCTTCTGCAAACAACTTCCTCGTGATGCTAAAGCTGCAGCAGAGCTACACACGGTGAAACTATGGGGAGGAAAGATAACTAAAGATAATTCTATACTCTTTTTGTATCGTGGCTCTGCTTTAACACAGGAATTTGTCACTGCCATTTTTGTAACCCTCAGACTGGCCAGACTGCATACGTGAGGAACATGTCAGTGTGAAGGCACAGCAGGGGACAGCTGGGGAGCAAGTAGGGTCATGGACCCAATAGTTGCCATCCAACAGGGACTGACCATGCTGGGAAGAGCTGGGACTGACAACAGGGTCTGCAGACAGCCTTGGTTAAAACAAGCGATGAACCAGGGTTAGGGTCTATCTGATGGATCCAGCCAGGAGACCAGGAGACGGGGCCAGAGACAGGTCTTGAAGAAGTAGAGCTACATCATAGCTTCAACTGGGAGTCATAGCCCAGGCCTCAGCTTAAATGAAGCTCCTGCTGCAATGGGTAGGATGGAGGTGTGGGTGTGATAGTAGTAGTTATGAAGGTAACCTCATTATACTGAGAAAGTACTAACATAAAATGGCTGCTAAACACTGACAGGAGAAAATGTCTGCCAGCCAGGGAACTGCAGGCCTAGGAACTTGGTCTTCAAACTAGAAACTGGCCTCAGAACTATGGACTTCTTGAGGGGTTCAGGTGGCATCCTTGAAGAGCAGCTGGACAAGTAAGTGAAAAGCAGAGGTAGCTTGAAGAGACCATCAATAAAGACAAAACAAGAAACTGAGGAACAGTTTATCACCTGGAAAGGTAAAATATTTAAAAGCAGAGGGAATCAACCTGACAAAGTGGGAACTGATTTGAGAAATAAAATTTTGTTTAAAGAATGTGAAGGAAAATAAGGAATGTTGTCATCTATTGGCTGTCTCAGGAGAAAGATAAAAGTTAACAGCATCTGTTAACCAATAGTGCTGCCTGAAGTGGTGGTATCCTGTGCTCTCTTATGTCTCTGTGACAGGGCCTCATTTTTTTGCATTTCCCTCTCTCATTTTTAAACAGATTGAAGCTTTTCTGGAACATCAGGTTAACTGTGTTGCTGGAATGTTTACTCAAACTCTAAGATGCTCCACACCCTATGACATGGATCAGCTTTGAAGACACTTTAAGACACTTTGAAGACACTTTTTTTGAAGTCTCCTTTCTGGGCTCACTTCTGGGGTCTCTCTTGAGATCAGCTTTTTTAATTAGACCCTGCGAGGTCGGTATGATCCTGACCTGTCCCCTTCTGGGATTCATTTGATGTGCTTATTTTACCAGTGATTTTATGAATATATGCATATAAAAGTATGAAAGTCTTAATTAGTATAGTGGAAACAAGCATAGTCATGATAAATAGAGTCTTGATAAGTGTGTTTGTCACAAGTATTTTTGCTGTTATATTAGTTTGTTATCCATAAGAAATATATTTACTGTCATAGTATTATTGATGTTTGCTGAACTTGTAATACCAATCCATATTCGCTGCTATATTACTGATTTTACTACCTCTAATTGCCTTTCTACTACTTCTCATTGCTGCTATTATTAATTAGTGTGATATCAATAATATCTACTACTTATATATTTGCATTTTGGTAATATTTTCAGTAGCCTATTTATGTATATATATCTTTAATTTTTTAATATTCATAGTATAATTTCTCGTGGTGATTTGTGGTGGTCTGTAATAAACATCAAACAAAGTTTTTGTGTCCTTGTGTATTACAAAATCCTACCTATCCAATGCTGCAATCTTTATGCACCTATGGACTGTGCAACCCTACTTTGATCGGGACAGGGTCCCAGGTGAGACTGCTTAGGGCACATAAGGACTGCTAGTGCTCTCGGGTCTGACAGTTAAAACTAATACATACTTAAAAACCTGCCAGAGCCTTTCTCACATGTCTGTACCAGCCGGCACAGGCACCAGCTTTGCAAGGCAAGTCACTGTGCTCAGTCCCCGCTTACCTTCTGAGTGCTTCTTTCTGAGTACATTTTCATAGCTCCTGCAGTAAGACACAGGAGAGGGAACAGGCCTGTATAAGCCTCATGTAAACCAAAACTATGGAGTCACTGTAAGAAAAGTGAGAATGTTCACATAACAGTCGAGAAAGTTGGGGTGGGACTGAACAGATGTTAGAACTAAAAGAAAAAAGGAGTCTATCTTTTAGGCTGTCTGTGACCCTGCTTCTACAGGCTGCAAGAAATACGGAGGAAGCATTGACCTGAAGAGGAGACGAGCCAGATCTAAGACTCAGCAAGGAAAAATGGGAACAAATGAACGGATGATGAGCAGATTGTGGTACAGACCTTTAAACAGAATGAAAAATATACTAGGTGGGATAAAAGAGAACAGGGAGGAAAGAACTGACAATCATCAGTACTTCAAGGAATGGAGCTGCTTAACTGAGAAAGTATATTTTATAACCAAATGGAAGAAAGAAGCAAGATACAGGTAAACAGTCAGATTAGGTTCACTAAAAATCGAGATTCAGGCTAAGCAAATAAGACAGCAAAAGGCAGACTAGACAGCAAATAATGCTACGTGACTATCAATGTCCAAGAACTAAACACTGATGCTGAAAGACTGGCGTGCCCTGTTGCTCACCCTTTCTCCACAGTACAGATCCATAATGAAGATTGGGTGCACACTATACACACTTTTGCTTCCTTGTCATAAAGCCAGGCATCTCAGCAGGGAAGGAGTGGACACAGCAGTGTGACATGGCCCTCACAATCTAGGAATCAGCCCTGCATTTGCAGGTGTCCTGCAGGTAAAGCAAATTATGTCCCTGGGCTCGTTTCTAAGGCAAACCTTTGTTATTTATCAAACAAATTACAAATATTTTTCTAAGAGCTGAAAAAGGAAGAGGTAAGGTCTGCACCTGTCCTTGTATCCAAATTGGCTCTGCTTGTATACAGACGTCGAACCAGTTTTACAAGAATGTTCCAGAGGTGTTGCCTTGCAACACAAAGTTACACATTACTTGCCCTTCAACAACCCTTTCCAATGAGACAATACACACACATTACTACATATTTGCCCTGTGTTTCTTTGCTCAGCACTTCCTCTCGTACTTTTGCACTCTACAGTTTGTTCTTTTTTAGAAGGCAAGCGTACAGAGTCCACCTCTTTCCTACATATTCTTGATGAGGACTCTGAAAATGTGATTTATATTCTTCACACAGCTCTTTTTTTGTTTAGCTACCACTTATCCCTGAATAAGGGAAAATTCCTCAAATTTTCTTTTCCCATATTTTTACTTTTTGTATGCATTTGAATAATACACACATATACCAATTTATCTGGTATTAACAGATTTGATCCATCATATGTGCCTTTATCCCCCCTCCATATATATACATGTATGTATACATGCACATGCACATCCCTATAATCTCTTATAACATTTACAGCAGCATACAATGCCATTATTCTTAGCTAAACAACTGAATGGTCTAATTTCTGATTTCTGTTAACCAATATTGGAGCAGGTAAAAGGATCAGATTCAAGGATACTACTCTAACTTAACCACATAGTTGATGTAATTTTATATTTAGTACTTATATTTCTGATACTTTCACATCTGGAAAATAGCCAACAATCATCTGGAATCGACACAGAATAAAGCCTATTATTCTTAATAGTACAGCTTCATCTACATTACAAAAATCTATTTCAAAGTCATTATAAGAGTAAGATATTAACAGCCATCACTATCTTTCAGTTTGATTTTATGCTGTGGTTTTTGCAGTGACAGACCATATTCTGGGAGAGATGACCATCAGACCTTGTGAATAATTTTCTTCTGACCAGACACATCTAGTTCCAAAATCAGACTACTATGTCTTTCTACTTCATTTCCATCCAAACTTGAGTTTATATATTTTTTAATGTGACCACATAGTCTTTTCCTCATTCATCTCTGCTTCCAAGTTGTATAATTGAAACTGAAAAATAAAAGCTTCTGAAATGCAAAATTCTTTTCTAACTTCTTTTTTTGTTGTCATTATTCTAAACTCATGACATTTTTCTACCAAACTTAGTTTCCCTTGAGGAAAACAAAATAACACAACAAAACACAAGGCCCTGATTGCAAGCACCAGGTGACATGGTCCCACACTTACTGTACTACCATTGTAGTAGAGGTTCCTTCACGAACTACATGTAAGTAAAAATTTCAAGTTCCGTGCTTTGATCAGTATTTCCTACTTGTTTTGCTGTTTTACAAACTTACAAAGGTGTTAGTTAAAAGTTAGCAGTTGGACTAGGTAAAAAATTTTCCTGAAACGTGCTGTTCCCATGAATTTTTGTGCACCATTTTCTTTCTATAAGTCAAGGAATTACACATATTTTATCAAGATGTATGTGTATCCCATAACAGGATATGTCTTCTCCTAGTTCTGTGCTTTCTTTAACCTTACATTTGTTGTTGGTGAGCCATTTTCAGAGCTTATTTGCACGTCTGGTTATCTTTCTGCATTGTTTCACCTTACATTTGACTGTCCTCTTTGTACTATCTGAATGATTTGAAAAGCATCAGCTATTAATATCTTTGGCGAATATATTTCAGGAACAAAGCATTCCTCTAAATAGCAAAACCTTTATTCTTGAAACAAAGCATTAAAAGCTTGCAAACATCTTTTCAAAGAAAACAAATCATTATTATTCACAATCAATGCAGAATACTGGACTTTTTTTTTTTTGGGGGGGGGGGGGGGCAAAAAAATCATCTTTATTAGCTAGGGGATGATATATATATATATTTTTTCACCACAGACATTCCAAATTATTTGTGATCATCTTCTCCACTGAAATATAGCTACTGAGGAATGAATCTGTTCAGCATGCTATTGAACACTCTGTACTATACCAAACTTAATGAATCTATCTAAATTATCATTCAGATTGAGAGGTTTCTTTTGAGGCTGAAAGGACTATTTTTATTACTTGTATTCCAGGATAAGTGAATTTTCTTATCTGTTTCATAGTCTGTAGACATATTACCTCTTCTATTAAAGATTTCTTCTAAAGGTATTTTATACATCTAAGGATTTCTGCCCTATAGAATACAGTCTCTTAAAAAACAATGAATGTGTGATCTGTTCTCATCTTGACCTAAGTATTTCTTTTCTGCAAACAATTATGAAATCTTATCACAGTCTGATTTATCTTTCCACCTAACTAGATCAACAAAATAGAAGATTCCCTATCTGTCCAGCCTGAATCTTAGTATGTTGCACAACACCAGGACTATTCACTGTGTCTCCAGACAGAGCAAAAGGTTTCTGTCTGGTATCCATAGACGTTCAATGTAATGTTCAGTTTGGGATATGCAGCCCTCCTGTATGGTCTCCATCAATAAACTTACTAGTTTTCTCTTGCTGCTCTCTCTGTGCACAGAAGGTAAGTTTCATTACTTGGTAGACACATGGCATGTTCCACTAAAGCTTACATATGTCTCAGGGGGCACTCCAGTGATCTGTCAGGCCTGTTAGAGAGAACTAGAATCACCTTCCTCACTCCCAGCTGAACACCCTAATAACCCACTATAGTCAGGCTTCCTCTTCTCTTTTCCCTTTTATTTCCTCAGGCTGTTGAATGGTTCAATTTTGAGAGAAGGGGTAAGAGTATGTTCACCCCAGAGATCTTAGAATCAACTCTGTAGGTGAAACAGGTGATACAAGTCCATCTGACTATCAATAATTATTTCCTTAGGTAGACTAGATCCCAAGGGAATAGGAGCATTGGACATTTCCTATTATTTCCTGCTATTATTTCCTCCCTCCTTAAAAGAGGAGCTGAGTGCCCTAGCTTAAGACTGGATCCTCCCCTGGGAAAGTTAAATTTTTGGTATGTGGTAGAGAAAAAGGAAAAAAGATAATTTAGAGAGTGCCTAAAGATAATCTGGTCTCCTAGTTTCGAGGGTGGAACTGACAAATCTGCTGCATACCTTCTGCCAACTCTGCAGCTTTTGGGACTGTGTAATATTCCTGTTGGATGAGAAAAATACCAGAAAAGGAATATCCTAACCCTTAAAAATCTAAAAAGCATTTTACCATTTTAGTTCTGTGAACTTGAGGTTTTGGGATAAAAACAAAACCAAACAAATCGAAACCAACCAACCAAAACGCACACACACACACATATATCCTTCTCTTCTCTCCCCCCCCCAAAAAAAATCAAACAAATAAAACCAATAGAGCCAGCACTGCAATGGAGATAGGATACACAATCCAAGGACAGGAAGCAGGAGTTAGAAGAGCTTATCTACAATGCGGGACCCCACCCTCAGTAAACTAGACTTTTTTTTTTTTTTTTTCCAGATGTTTCTGTCTCCCTTTACCTAACATGGAATTTAAATTGTTATTTTATCACTATATCATCTTTTACAGAGCCAGTTCTATTTACTAGGAAGGCAGAAAACTGGGTGGCAATTATATCATGGAAGATAATCTCAAAATCTAAATACAACCTAAATAAATTTACACAAACAGTTCAGACATTCATCATTTTTTGAGTGACTAGTTTTACAATTCTCAAAACTTTCTCTGAAGTATCTCTCAATGGGCTCTCAATGAGTAAAAAGAATACATAACTGAAATCTCTCAAAGAAGTTGGAAAAAGATCATTCAAACAAAACAGATAAAATGAATAAAATGCCTAGAAATATTTAATGCTGTGGATTGTCTTAAATGATTAGTGATGGTTTAAAATATCAGTTAGTTATTTAATGTAGTCAAAATAGAAGTAAAATTATCTTGAGGAGTGCTGCAGTGAAAAGAAGCCTCTTTCAGTATACTGCCCTGAATGGACAGAGATATTGAATCTAAAAGCTTTAGACATTAATAGATCATTCACTCATTTTTGCTACAGCTAATTTATCTCTTGCATTTCATTTTCACACATCTTGTTTTTTTACTCCACTACCACTTCTGTTTTGGACATCTTCTCTTACATCTCCACTTCTGGGTTGCTACAGTTGCTTCAGCAGAATTCTGAAGATTAATCTAAATTGTACATGTTTATCCCCCATGAAGGAGGATTAGACACTCCTAATAAATTATCAGTGCCACCACTCACCAGGCAAGAGTAACTAGAACAAGCTCAGAAATTTGCCTACATTATTATACATGTACAAACAACAATCTGAATCAGGAGTGCACTTTTCCCTTTCAACTGCAGAGAAAGCAGCATGGGAGAAGTATCGTAAAGCCCATGTTTCTCTCTTCCCCTCACTGTTGTTTGCCCAAAGGAGAACAGTCATAGCTGACAACTCAAAGTGCAAAGCAAAATTCACAGATCACAAGAAAAGAGGGCGTGAGGGGTTCTGAGTAATATCCATCTTAAAAATTTGGGTATTCCTTTAAGTTGAAGTTTGGCTATTCATATTCATTACAGTTAATGTCTTGAAAATCTGTGATTACTGACAAGATGACATTTCCAAAATGTTTCCCTCTTTTATAGCTGTGTTTCCTGAGCTGGATGAATTTGGACACTGTCTGAAACAGAAAAATGAGATTTCCAAGTATACTGGGCCATAAATCTCTTTCTATCCAGCTCCTTAATGCAGTGCAGGTTACATTTTATTTTGATTACTTGATTCAAATCACAGATGATACACAACCAGAGCAAACAGATCACCTGAGCTTTGATTACCTCTAGATTACCTCTACTCTTGCACTAAACAAGCAAAAGCTAATTCAAAGCTGCAGCTTGCACATTCTTTTAGCATTCTCTCCTTTCCTGTAAACACCAGCAACGAGTCTCAGTTAGGTGAGACTAACTCGCTTCAAAGTACACTTGGTGATTTACAATTTCTCCTTCCATAATTTAGAATATTTGGGATTATTTCTTTCTTTGACAGAAATCCTAAATAGCAATTGTCATAATTAAAATATTCTTTAAAACCAAAAGTCTCTGAGATAACATCAAAGACTTTAATCTCAGTGACTTTTTCTCCACATACATGTATTCATCATGAAAGTTAGTTTAAATGTTTAATTCTGCTGTGTTCTTTAAAAAAATGTAAGAAAATGTGCTATTTCAGAATTTAAGAATAGTCACTAGTTTTATCATTAAGATGTTTTTCCTTAGCTGCTATTATTATACATATGAAATGTAAACAAAAGTCTACATGGAACTAATGGCATATTTTTAAACTTCTGGTGACGTGATTTAAAAACTAAACAGAAATGCTTCAAAAAGTATATGAAGTCAAAATCAATTCCTTCTGCTCCTACTTGTTAATGGATAGGAAAAATGACAGTGCCCTTATTTCTTAATGCCTTTACAGCAAGTCATATTTGCTATATGCCTTAATGAAGCTTAAGCACTGGTTGAAATTTCTAAATGGAACAATTAACAAAAGATAATATGAATAATGTGAACTCAAAGCCACTGTATTTCTATACAAAACTTTGAACTTTACTCGTCCGTGTTATCTAAAAATAAACAGAACACATTTTTCTTTGTTAACAACACTGAAAAATGCCAGTAAGGAGATATGTCAGACTGAAAGAAGGTGAAGGATAAATAGAACTGCAATTTCAACATGGAACATGGAGTATCAGCAATCTCAGTATTAGGACTAATCTGGCTTCCTTGTGTTGCAGATTAGGAAAGTGCTATTTAAATACTGATGTTTGCAACTTCTCACTAAATAAGGAATTATACAATGGGAAGGATATTTCACGTGAGAAGTGATAAAAACATAGACCATGGTATGAAAACCTCATTCCAAAGTTATAAGTAGTTGTGGATCCAAATCTCATGAGCTGATTTGGAATACTGGGCTATATATTATACATGTAGTTTCATACGCAGTATTATCCAAATCTGAAATAACTGCATTTTCCAGAAATCCTGAATATCCACAGACACTGAGAGTGGGTAATATTTTTCCTATGTAGTACCACCATTCCAATCACAGAATTAAATGCTGATAATTTCAATATAGCTATACAGTCAGTTCCCTGGCAACAGCTATTATATGTATTGTATACACATACAGTGAATACAAGTATTCTATTCACACACAGCCTTTGTACTACAATAATAAAGACAATAGAAAATATCCCATAGTGGGGTATTTTTATTACTTTTTCAAATTCATACTACTTGCCACTATGCACTTCTAAAGCTACATTAAGACAAAATGTTTAGGGGGTTCCTGAGTAAAATCTAGAACTCCAAACATTTAGTGCTCAGTCAAAATATGTCTAAAAGACATCTACATTTGTTGTATTCTCTTTTGTTTTCTCTCCTTTCAGCCAAAAGTTTTAGCAGGTAGAATTAATCTGTTAATTGTAGTAGTGCAATTTCAGAAACCGTTCCTGCCTGAAGAAACTACAGAGTAGTTGTGATTATCCTGGAGCATGAAAATACCTATCTTGTATTCTGTGACCCAGACTGTGGCAATCTGTCATTTCATTCTCATAATGTTATAAACTTTGAAAAGTTTACCAAAGTATCTTTTTAAAAAAACAAAACAAAACAAAACAACAAAAAAAAAAAACATCATTTTTTTCCTATATAGTCTCTTTCCAAGCTGAAAATTGATATATGCATTTTGCTAACTAAAGGGAACTGATTTGATTCTCTACTTGAAAAGTCCTTTTTCTAAAGAAAGCCTTGCAAACTAAAATGTTTGTACACCAAAATGTTTCTAAGGATTCTTGGTTTTGATGACTCATGTGTTTATGACCTTATTTAGATATCTTTATTCATGGCTCCCTGCTGCCTTTTATCACCTCATCAGTAATCATGCTTATATAATGTCATTGCATCAGCGCAACCACATTTTTTTTTTCTTCTTTAATTTCAGACCCATTTTCTCTACCATTTATTCTGTCTTTGCTTATGCAGACCCTACTGAATCCTTGATCAGTTATCATAGTCTCTTTTCATGTTTATCTGGGTGACTAGTGGTTTGGCACTACGCTTTTCTCTTTAGTCCCAAACTTCTCTCTTAGGACAAACAGAACAATTTTTCACTTTCCATATACAAAACAGTAACAATGCCAGAGATACATATCCCCATGTTCAAAAGAATTCCACGAAGTTGTATTTTATTTTTAGGCTAAACTGTCTGCTGAAAGTCTTGCAGATTCTGTTCTTTATTTCATTCCCACTGGTATTCACAATGTGTCTGTTTCCTACTGCTGAGTCCCAGGATAGTTACAATCTCTCTGCCAGCAGTAGAGAAAACTTTTGTATCTGTCATCTACTTCAGATCCTAACTCCAGAGCTTTAAATCATGAATGTATCTTCTGACCTTACCTTATTTTTCTTACTGAGTCCCATGCATTCTTCTCACTCTGCTCTCTTCCACAAACTTTTTGCATGTCCCCACATATGTACACGAGCTCCAAGCAGAAATCCCCATTTATCCACACTCATACTGCACAAATTGTTTCTTGACAACTTACCTTGGCATACAGAAAATTATGTCTGTTTGGATCTGAAGTGTGTGGTACATAATAAATGCCCATTGCAACTGGGATTTAAAATATCAGTAAAACTGTGTTCCTTTCCAGAATGTTTAATCCAATGACTTTCAGATATCTGAAAACCTGGAGACAAGTTGATGTGTATGTAACCAAAACTTGTGAATATCAAGAAAAAGAGTGCTAAAATACGTGTCAATGAAGCATTAACTTTACTCTTCCTTCCCAGATGGCAAAATCCACATGCATTTCAGCTGGATTCACTGTTATGTTGAATGATGAAAGGATTATTTGGAGCAGTTTGGCAATGTGAGATCTGGGTCTGAGCCAGTACTGGGTGTATTCAAGGAGAGAATGTGTATCTTAATCCAAAGAAATTCAAGCCTTTTCTTGTCAAGCATTTTTCAGTGGTGTGAGAGTGAAAATCCTGTGGAGAAATCAACTTAATTTATGAAAGAGTTGCAAAACAGCATTGTTGTGAGTAAACTGCAGATCTCTAGTCATTGAGCATTATTTCTACTGATAATTTTCATACTAATTTGTGCTTGTCTTTCTGTTACATCTGGATACCTACAAGATGTGGATATATAGTCATTTAGTTATTTTGACAGTAGTACCTAAAGGGGCTTGTAACAGGAATCACTGGGTCACTGATCACATAGATATTACATAATGGCTCCAGGAAAAAATACGTAACAGGATAAACTTACCAGGTATAACACCTATCCAATTTCTCAGGTGTTCTATCCTATCTTTCATATTAAGAATATCAGACACACAAAGCATCAGACTGCTGTTTGTCCAAAAGAGAATAGACTACTTATAGAACAATGCTTTTTATTTTTAAAAAAAAAAAAATGTCAAGGAGTATAATACAAGCATTAAGACAGAACACATGGAACTAGTTCAGTCTTATCATCTAGATCATCTGTCCCAGAGACAGCTCTTATATGTGTTTGTTACAAGGGTCAGTATTTAATTTTAAAACATATTCTAAGATCACCTTTTGCATTAGACATTTTTTTTTAAAGTAAAAAAAGTATTACCTAACTTCCTTGTAAACAATGTTTTCCTAAATTTCCTAAATATTTTACTCTACAATTTAAGCAACTTTCCCTGTATGTATGTTGTTGGAGAAGCTGTAAATACTGACAGCAGCAACAAAAATTTATGATTAAGATCACACTTCTGCAAGTGTCATGGTCCATCTTTTCCACATCATCACCCTTGCCTGGCAGGAGATAGGTAAGTCACTACTTTCAGTTCAACTTCAAAGACCAACTCTGAAATCTTGTTTTTGTCATATAGAAATGTCATAATCTATAACTCCACTAGCTGAACAAGAATGCAACTTAAAATTTCATACCTAAGAACTCATATTCTTATCATGTCAGACACTGCTCAAGCCAAATAATTAAATCTAATATGTCTTACCTTCTTATATACTGAAAAAGTATATGAATGGTGAAAAAATTATAGAATCACAGAATCATTAAGGTTGGAAAAGATCCCCAAGATCATCTAGTTCAACCATCTCCCTACCACCAATATCACCCACTAAACAATGTCCCTAAGTACCACATCCAGCCTTTCCTTAAACACCCCCAGGGATGGTGATGCTACCACCTCAAGACATGTTCCAGGGCCTCGATGTACTTCTTGTAGTGAGGGGCTCAAAACTGAAACACATTACTTGAGTTGTGGCTTCACCAGAGCAGAGTACAAAGGGATGATCTCCATTGTCCTGCTGGCTACACTATTCCTGATACAAGCCAGGATGCCATAAGCCTTCTTGGCCATCTGGGCACACTGCTGGCTCATGTTCAGATGAGCATCAATCAGCACCCTCAAATCCTTTTCCTCTGTACAGCTTTCAAACCACTCTGCCCCAAGCATGTAGCATTGTGTGGGGTTGTTGTGGCCACAGTGCAGGACCCAGCACTTAGCCATGTTGAACCTCATCTCATTGGCCTCTGCCCATCGACCCATCCTGTCCAGGTCCCTCTGCAGGTAAATTTATAATAATTAACCATGTGCCAACACTGTCCTTTAAGTTTAAAACTTTTATTTTCTTTTATAGCTTTTATTATTTTGATACTTTTACAAATTATAAAATATTTTCTCGCAGGTATACTTTTGCTCTTACAATATCTACTGATAATACTGACCCTTAGCGTCCACTCATTCTATCTGTTTTTTGCACTTATACAGCTCACCTGTCTTGATCATCAAAGAGAACCGTATTTAGTGCTTAATACAATACTTCACTGGTATCTTTAATACTCTCTACTTCTGCTGGAAACATCTCTGACTTCTGTTATGTTTTCATTTGTTTGTTTTATTGTTAGTTCACATCCAAAATCACTTTGCTGATTTGATGACTGGTTACGGTACTCATGGTTCTTTCTTCTACAGATGTGCCTTATCATATAGGGGAAGTTGCATTATTTGTCTCCATTTGCATAATCTGGTATTTGCAGAACTGAATTCCACATTACTGTCAGTTACATGCAGGTACCCTGAGAAGGGACACAGAGAGGAGTCCTTTGCTTGGTCAATCTCCACCGTTCCATCCAGAATGAATAATGTTCATGAACTCGTTATCACTTCACAGGGATAATTCAGGTCAGTAGTGACTGTCCCATAATCCTGTATTTCCATAATTCAGCTTGGACCAAGACATAGTCAGAGTATGCTGCAAACTATACCCATGTAACATGACCATCACAACAACGTTCACATTCTTTCTGGGAATTAACCACCCTTTTTCTTGTTTAGCATTAGTATACATAAGGGTACCATTAAGCTTCTTGTAACATTATGTAATGTCTTTAAATGCATTTCAAGAGCTTGCAAATTTAGCTTGTTGTTGTTTTGTTGTTTGCTTTTTTTAGACTTTTAAAAACTAATCAATTAACTGTGAAATAGAAACTGTCACGTCATAAACTTCAATGAAGCTTTTCCAGCATTTTATAATGCTGGATGATGTATCAGAGATGCCATCAAAATTTATTATTATTATTATTGTTATTATTATAGTTATTATTTACCACTAAAGATAGAGGAACATAAGCAGTTTACTTACTACAATTGGAAGTACTGGGCCCGAAACATCAAAAATTTGGTCTCCTCCTGCAATTCCAATGAATCCCCAAATTTCAGGCCTGTAGTCTTGTTTCCTAGCTTGCTCCCTTGCCTTGGGTAAAGCTGTTAATCCTAGCTGTTGGTTCATTAACAACTTATAGCCATACCTTGAGTTTCCTGAGGGAATTCTTCAATTAAAAAAAAAAAAAATCTTAGGTAGAAGGTTAGACAAAACCATTCCTTTATCTACTATGTTATGCCGATAACCTCCATAGCCTACTAAGGGATCATTGCATAACTTAAATGTTTCCCTATAGTCCCATTCCTCTAGATACCATCATAAACATGCCTGTTTTTCTGCGCATACTGTATCTAATGAAGTCCCTGTAGTCCTCAGTACTGTGAACAGGAGACCAACATTTCACCTCCCAAACTGCCTTCAAATTCTCAGCTGAAACACAGTGTGTGGCTGACTCTGTTTACCCAGTCTGGAAACTAAATAAGATATATCAAAATATGTTACATTATGGTATCTACATGGAAAGGTTCTGTGGAGACTTCCTGAGCTCTAAAATCTTTCTTATTCTTTAACAGAATACTGCAATAATCCAACTGGGAAATTCAGTGCTGGATAAATATATTATACACTTTCGCCCGAGGATTCATTCTATATCAAACCCTTTATTTCATTCTTAATTTTAAATTATTTGTATAAAAATTGCATAGAATAAAACATTGCATACAAAGCTTTGCTACTTGAAAGATGTCCCGGTCTTCAGTTGTGAGAGAGATTAATAAATAAATAACAGAAAATAAGTTCAACAACAAAATTCCTGATGGGTTTGTCTTACACATCTTTTATGTACCCCAGTGATATCACCCACAGCTGAGTCTGCTTTTATTGCAAAGAGGATTTCAGGGGAGCCTGATACATGCTGGCTGTGACTGCTGTCTAGGTTCATTTCCTAGTGGTCCGTTAGGAAACTCACAATGGAAACACACACTGATTTTTCTTTATCATCTGCTGCCTGTGTAGAAATCCTGATTAGCATTAGAGTTTCCCTTTCTGTTGCTAAGCTCTTTCTGTGAGAAAACCAAAATAAAACAGAACAACAACAACAACAAAAAAAGGCTCTCACTTCATACTCTAAAACATACCTTTCTGGAGCCACTTTTTTCTCTACATTTATTCTGCACAGTATATGGAATACTGTCAAGGAATACAGCTGATAATTAACTGACACTATTACAAACCTTTTCCATTTGTTAGGGAAAGAGGATGCTACAAATATATGAGAAAATCCAGCCTTTGGACTTATATTTCTTAAAACTTCCCAGCTCTCACAGTGCTTTGCTGTGTTCCCACTTAATGTCAGGAAATTCCATTTCAATTAAGAGTTTGGCATTAATGACATCTTGCAGCATTATTTCCTAGAGAGTGACCGTGTATATCTAAGATGTCCTGACCATTGACTACAAACAGCAAAGCAAAGTCTCACAACCTCCTGCTTTCCTTTCGTATTCCATTTGTTTTCACTCTGAATCTCATAGAATCATTTATGTTGGAAAAGACCTTCAAGATCAAGTCCAACCATCAGCTTGACTTACTGAGTCCCATCACTTCTTTTGCTCCTTAGCAAACTTTTCCCTTTACTCACTGAAATTCAAATTACATTCCAAGAATAAAAATCCCAACCTTTATTGCCAAACAACTGCTGTCCTTGACTTAACAGTCCAAAGAAGTTTCTAAAACCAAGCTCCAAGCAAACTGGTAAAATGATCTTCTATCAGGAATGCCAGAAACCTTACTGATGGACAAAACTCCTTTTGCCCATGTCACCTTAGCAGTTATTATGGCTACAAGGGGAAATACAGATTTTCTTTTATCACTCAAGAAAATTTTATTAAAAGGGATTATTGCCCCTTGCATGCTTTTAGCATTAATGTAATGAAGTAATTTCAGTGACATAGTCATAGTGTGATTGCTCTATAAAAATAAATAAATCAATAAAATAAATAGCTGTAAAGTTTGTTAAGACAGTTAAAATGCTAAAACAAGTCCTAAGCTTTGTGATTTTCTTCTACATAATGTACCCTCCATTAATGTAAATTACTGCTGGATCCAAAAGAACAAGAGAACAGCCTTAGCCATCTGCAGTCACGCACAATAATGTCAGATAGGTAACTATAACAGATGTTATTGATATAACTTGTTATAATTACTGATATAATTATACAAATGTTCCCTTTTTTTTTCAGACATGTTTTGGAAAGCCTTTCATCTAGGGTTCCTCAGAATATATTTGATTTGGAGGACGGGCTATCTCACTAGAAACAGACAATGATAAATTCTTTCGAGGGTGCTGAGGACCAGAACTGGACCAAAAAAAAAGAAAAAAGTTAAAATATGGCTCTAGGGGAAATTTCTTGCCTTTAGGAGCATTTAGACAGGGATCAATTCCTGAAAGGCATGGAGAAAAGTAGGGTGGAAAAGCAAGACTGGTAAAATAGTTCAAGAAATGGAATAGAGGTTAAGGCTATTGTGTTATTGACCTCACTACAGAAAAGAAGGCTTTGAAAAAGTTCAACTGATTCATATAACTTGAGTAATCCTAAATAACTGTTGAAGAAATCCTGGAAGTCCAGCTCTTTTGATATTCCTCCATAACTTGCATTTGCTATTATTCTTCATTCACCAGGCACATTTGTTCAGCTCTATAGTGCAATGTCTACTTCAATATTAGATGAATTTGAAACTAGAGCAGTTTCTACTTAGAGCAACCTAAGTAGAAACACAAGACAGAACAATCTTGTATTCTTTTCAGAAAGTCCACTAAATAATGACAAAATTATTTTTTTTAATAATAATGTTTTTTTAATAAAAACGTGGTGGGATGACATTTCCTGTTTATCACTGAAGCTCCAATTTCACTATGAGAACAGCAATGATAAATACTCTGTATACTGTACATGTAGCAGTTTCACTAGTCACAGGCTCATCTAGAAGCAATGGCCCAAGATATATTTTTAATCTGTTATTTGGGACATATTTGCATATGAAGTGTCAAGAAATTTAGAGTGATTCTTCGTGGAATATTACTTTTTCTTGGTAAAAAGGACTGTTTTTTCTCTGGATTGGCAAAGTTTCATACGAACTATTTCTAATCAGGCACGGGGCTTGAAATTTTTGCCTGGGAACAAACAAGATAATACTGAAGAGTTATTGTACATTAAGTTAGCAGCTAACTGCATCTGTGCTGGGATATTACAGTAATAGCAAGTAATCCAGAATATTAAAAGTTATTTATTCTTCAAATAAAGATGGAAAGTACCCACAATTAGCCTTCATTTCCTGTAGAACTTAATCTCTTTCCAAGGAGACATGAAATAATTAGGAATCAGAACAAAAAGTGACTGATTTCCGATCCATCTCCAATCTGGCATGTACTTTTATTTGCAGATATTCAAACTTCAAAGATGCTTTCTATTGCCAAAATAGCATGTCTTTTATGAGTGATTTTTTTTTTTTTTTGTTTTGTTTTTTTTTTTTTTGTTTTGTTTTTTTTTTTTTTTTCCTAAAATCTCTATATTGGAATATGTTTAGTTAAAATCTTTTTTTTTTTTTTTCCCCTACTTGTTCATACTTGGTATAGTTTCACTTTTCTAAAACGAATATCATGCTCTACGGACTTGTTCCTTTGATTTTGTAGGTTGTATACATGATGTGGCTCCTTCTTGGTCACATTTTTAGGTTACCTTCCATATTAGTTAGGTCACAGGTGGGAAGGGTTTGATGCATTCCTGGGTTTTTGGAGACAAACACACTGTGTCTGACTAGGTGTTCCTAGATTACACTCTTTAGGCCTGGTCATAGATAACCATTAACTGCTTTCTCGGATTGAAATGTGACTTCATTTTATGTATGAGAACAGATTAGAAAACTGCAAGCATAAGATTAATTTCAAAAAATATGTCCTCTAACTACCCCAAAATATTTTAATAGAAAACTGATTGATGTTTTTGCTGTAAAATATTTATTTAACTGTGTAAGCACATAAATGTTTATTCTGTCAGATACTATATTTTTCTATGGAAAAAACAAAAATCAAACAAACAAACAAACAAAACTTTCTAGATTTTGTACCTAAAATACATATTTGTCCATAACAACATATATTTGTATAAAAGTTTATTTGAAATTTTGCAATTACATGAGAATACTGCATTCATCATCTAGAATCAGAAAACAGAAGAATGCTGGCATAATGGTAGAATGAATCTTCTGTGAGGCATAGTTTATCCTCTGAGTTTATACTGGTTGACTCTCTTCTAATTTTAGAGAAATTCTGTTCATCTGTAGTAGCTATTCTTTAAATAACATTGAATCATCTAACCATTGCTGCTCTATTTTGTTATTCATTCAAACATGTGCTCCTTAGAGACTCACACATGGTAAAAACATAAGGATGTCCTTTCTCTTTAACTTCTGTAGCTCTCATTTGATTTGCTTTTTAAGCTCTGAACAGTTATTTCAGGATACCTGCTCACATACTGCATTCATTTCTTTCACAGCATTTTCACAGACAAGTGAGAATCTGAAAAATTAAAAAAATATTTAAAAACACACTGAAAGGGGGACTTTGTCACTTGTCTCTAACATCATATTTGAAATATTAATGTTTTCACTGTCATGAAATTTTATGATAATCATTGTAGTTTGTATATTGAGTCTCTTTTAATACAAGAATTCTTTCCTTTGTTTGCAGTAGTTATATGATTTCATAATTCATATTGGCAGATTCAAAACTGTATAAAATATATATGAACATGTGTATATCTATATATATATGAATGTGTAGGAATATCTAACAGAAAAAAAAACAAAACTAACAGCAACATTGTAACATAAAAACTAGGTAATACTTGCAAATCACATTCTGGTTGACTGCTTCTAGTAAAAAAAAAAAAAAGAAAAAGAAAAAAAAAAGAAAAAAAAAGCACATTACTTGGAATAGAAATAGGTCTCTTAATAATATGAACTATTTATTCATAGAAATGTAGTAATAGCCATAACAGTCATACCATCATGCTAAGAGCAAATTATATTTAGAAGCAAGGCTGACTTTATTTGCCAATGACTTATTTTTCATTTTCAATGTTGCTAATAATAGTTCTTCAGGAAAAATGAACAAACAAACAAAAAAACCCTTGAATTGATATTGTAGATTACCAAAAGATAAGAGAACTTATGGTTGTTATTTGTTTTTGAGACTACCTGTGTGTCCAATTTAAGCTCTATATTAACAGAAGCAAAGGTTTTTGAAGCAGGCAGTCATCTTTTGGAATAGAAACATAAAATGATGACAAGCAGATATCTGGACTACACATCCCACAGAATAAACAGCTGGTTCCCTTGAGATTTGAGCTGTAAACTCTATTCTGAAGAGGGGAATTGCAAATTATTCTTCCTTTTTCTTTTCTTTGGAATGGAAGAGGATGTTTATAAGCCAGTTTTTATTCACAGCCATGCTCATGAAGGAAATGTATTTATTTAATTACATTGTAGAGATAGAGAAACCTGTCAGGGATGGATGGAAATTATTAGAACTCAATGTATAAGGCTAATTGTCTACGTAAGATAGGACTTGGAATAAGTCTTTTTACAGGGATATTAGGCCAGTTGGCATAGTGGGAAATCGAAAAATGGAGACCACGTGGGTATCACTGGAATGCTTGAAAAAAAGTGGAAATGTCAGGTGTTCAGAGAAAATTCAGAATTTTCTCTGAATGTACAAAAAATGTACAAAAAATATTTATAAAATTAAACTGTAAAGATTCTGGACATGGTTTACATATCCTGAACATACAGGATAAGAAAACACAGAATAAGATCACAGAGTCATAGAATAATTAAGGTTGGAAAAGATCCCCAAGATCATCTAGTTCAACCATCTCCCTACCACCAATATCACCCACTAAACAATGTCCCTAAATACCACATCCAGCCTTTCCTTAAACACTCCCAGGGACGGTGATGCCACCACCTCCCTGGGCAACCCATTCTAATGTCTGACTACTCTTTCTGATAAGAAATGTCTCCTAATTTCCAACCTGAACCTCCCCTGGTGCAGCTTGAGACCACTCCCTCTAGTTCTACCACTAGTTATCTGTGAGAATAAGCTGACCCCCAGCTCCCCACACCTTCCTTTCAGGTAGCTGTAGAGAGCAATAAGGTCTCCCTTGAGCCTCCTCTTCTCCAGACTAAACAGTTCCCTCAGCCACTCCTCACAGGATTTGTATACCAGGCCCTTCACCAGCTTTGTAGCCTTCACCAACCAGACCCTTCACCAACGGCATGAAGTTTAACAAAAGCAAGTGCCGGGTCCTGCACCTGGGATGGGGCAACCCTGGCTTTATGTACAGACTGGGCGATGAGATGCTGGAGAGCAGCCCCGCAGAGAGGGATCTGGGGGTTGTGGTTGACAGCAAGTTGAATATGAGCCAGCAGTGTGTCCTGGCAGGCAGGAGGGCCAACTGTATCCTTTATCAAGTATGGCATTGCTAGTCGGTCAAGGGAAGTGATCTGCTCTACTCTGCACTAGTGTGGCCTCACCTCGAGTACTGTGTGCAGTTCTGGGCACCACAGTACAAAAAAGGACATTAAACTGTTGGAGGGTGTCCAGAGGAGGGTGATGAAGATAGTGAAGGGCCTAGGGGGGGAAGATACATGAGGAGAGGCTGAGGTCACTGGGCCTGTTCAGCCTGGAGAAGAGGAGGCTGAGGGGGGACCACAACACAGTCTACACCTTCCTTGCAAGGGGGAGTGGAGAGGCAGGTGATCTGTTCTCTGTGAACACCAGTGATAGGACCCACAGGAACAGTGTTAAGCTGAGGCAGGGGAAGTTTAGGCTTGACATCAGGAAGAGGTTCTTCACCGAGAGGGTGGTTGCACACTGGAACAGGTTCCCCAATGAAGTAGTCACTACACAAAGCCTGTCTGAATTTAAAAAATGGACTGTGCACTTAGTCACATGGTCTAAACTTCTGGGTAGACCTGTGCGGTGCCAGGAGTTGGACTTGATGGTCCTTATGGGTCCCTTCCAACTCGGGATATTCTATGATTCTATGATTCACCAGCTTCATAGCCCTTCTCAGGACACACTCCAGGGCCTCTATGTCCTTCTTGTAGTGAGGGGTCCAAAACTGAACACAGTACTTGAGGTGTGGCCTCACCAGAGCAGAGTACAGGGAGATGATCACCTCCACGGTCCTGCTGGGAAGGATATATGACCCTTCATGTTTGTTCAAGAAGGTTCTCTTGTTTAATTTTGGTTGACCAAATCTCATGAAATCTTATAAAACTTTGTTAATTAATAAGTTATGTGCCATCTCTCAGTTCATTTGGACTTAACATGTCTAACCTACTACCTCCTCCTTTTCAACCATTTCCCACATTTTTCAGTGTCTGTGGATTTCCCTTAATAACATTCTCTACTTTGCAATACTTCCAACCATGTTGTGGCCTCTTGAGTATCAAACTTAGGGAGATCCTAGACAATCAGCCTGAAATGGATAGTATAGCTTAAAGAATGAGTCCATTAATGTCAAATTTGGACAGTTTCCTAAATGTCCTTTGTACATGCCAAGTAATTGTCTTAAATATTCATTTCTTAATATAGTTGTTTCTCTTTATATAAATAATTATGCTTAGTTGAGATGGAAGACAGAAATTATTCTGATTTCAGAATTCACTCCTGTGAAGACCTTTGTAGCCATAGGTTGAAATATCATCTTCAGATATATTTGTATATGGAAAACAAACAAACAAACAACAATAACAACAAAAACCAGCAGGAGACATGGAGAAAGAACTTTTTTGATTGCACAACTGTCTTATGCTTTGGGTATTAACTTGAGAGAACAGTCAGTAAGGTTCAAGTAATATCAGTTAATGGAGGATGGACAGGTCTCACTTAGGAAAGGAAAAACATTCTTATGAGGAAAAAATTGTGGATAATGACTTGGAATAAAATAGTTTTTATATTCACTTCTTAGGAATAAAAAGGATAATGTTAATTAATTCTACTGAATAGTTTCCTTTGTCTTTCTGAACTCACTCCCGATTTATTTATTTTCCTCCTGTAACATTGCACTATGCTTTCACTAGATCTGATCAAACTCCTGTATTTTTAAGTTGGACTCCTAAATTTAGTCCTACTGAATGTAAAAGGGTTGAGTTCAAGATCTTGCCATGTTGTGCAAAAAATATACAATAAAAGGCATATTTGTACACTTCATTTCACATCAGTGTCACAAATTCGGTTTAAGATATGTGGTATTTAATGTGAAGCTAAGAAAGGCAAGAAGCAAAATCATGTGATTAAGGGAATATGGAAAAATACATTGCTATCCCAATGTTACAAAGCAATACATATGGCTGACAAACACTTGACATCACAGTGCCTCACAGTTTTTCTTTATTCTTTAGGAATATTCAACAGAATCATCTAGGTTGGAAGAGACCTCCAAGATCACCTGGTCTGACCTCTGACCTAACACTAACAAGTCCTCCACTAAATCATATCACTAAGTTCAACATCTAAACGTCTTTTAAAGACCTCTGGGGATAGTGACTCAACCACTTTCCTGGGCAGCCTATATCAATGCCTATCATCCCTTTCAGTAAAGAAGTTCTTCCTAATATCCAACCTAAACCTCCCCTGGCACAGCTTTAGCCCATTTCCCCTCGTCCTGTCACCAGGTACGTGGGAGAATAGACCAACCCCCACCTCACTCCAGCCTCCTTTAAGAAGGTACCTGTAGAGTGCGATAAGGTCGCCCCAAGCCTTCTCTTTTCCAGGCTGAACAATCCCAGCTCCCTCAGTTGCTCCTTGTAAGACATGTTCTCCAGACCCCTCACCAGCTTTGTTGCCCTTTTCTGGACTTGCTCGAGCACCTCGATGTCCTTCTTGTAGCAAGGGGCCCAAAACTAAACACAGTACTAGAGGTGCGGCCTCACCAAAGCCAAGTACAGGGGGACAATCACTTCCCTAGCCCTGCTGGCCACGCTGTTTCTTATGCAAGCCAGGATGCTGTTGGCCTTCTTGGCCACCTGAGAACACTGCTGGCTCACCTTCAGCCAACCATCAACCAATACTCCCAGGTCCTTCTATGCCAGGCATCTTTCTAACCACTTATCCGTCTTCAAACTTCCTGATCTAGAGGAACACTTTGGCTGCAGCCTAAAAGCCATGTGTACAGAAGCTCCCTCAAGCCAGCCAATCTTCTTCTCATGACCTGCCAGAAAACACCTGTCCTGGTTTCAGCTGGGATAGAGTTAATTTTCCTCCTAGGAGATGGTAGGGTGTTATGTTGTGGATTAGGATGAAAAGAGTGTTGATACCATGCTGATGTTCCAATTGTTGCAGAGCAGTGCTTACACTAAGCCAAGGACGTTTCAGCTTCTCACTCTGTCCTGCCAGCAGGCAGGCTAGGGGTGCAGCAGGAGCTGGGAGGGGACAGAACCGGGACAGCTGAGCCAAACTACCAAAAGGGTATTCCATACCCTCTGATGTCATGCTAAACAATACATAGGGGTGGATAGCCAGGATGGGGGGGCTGTCTGCTCGGGGATAGGCTGGGCATTGGTCAGCGGGTGGTGAGCAATTGCATTGTGCATCACTTATTCCGTACATGTTAGTAGTAGCAGTACTATTATTATTATTATTACTTTGTTTTCCTGTCTTAATAAACTGTCTCTGTCTCGACCCACAGGCTTCATTTTCCTATTTCTCTCTTCCTTCTCAGAGAAGGAGGGGGGAGGGTGAGTGAGCAGCTGTGTGGTGCTTAGCTGCCGGCCGGGGGAAACCACAGCAACAGCAATGTAATCATGTAACCGAATTAAAGCAAAAACTTTCAGTCCGGTCCTTGACTTGAATAGGGAGTGAGGATCCAGATCCTGGCATTTCTATGTGATAGTTTATATGCAGCAAAAGTAAATATTGTAGTCAGAGGTCATGGTGCTAGATTTTGAAAAGTCCTGCATAAAGAAGAGATCTCAGGAAAGCTAATTTAAATAACAGTAATGTCAGGAAAAGTCATTCTGATTCCTATATTCTTTATCTGTCGTGACTAGACAGATGAAAATCTACGACAGCAATTTTGCCTTTAAGGTCATTTTCTTTATTCTTTTATTTACGTTTATTTATCTTATTTTAACAGGCTCTGTACTAATTTTCCTCTCAGTATTTCCTGACAAAAATATGACCCTTACGCACCTTTTGTAGTTAATTCATTAGGTCAACTCTAACCACTAAGCCCCTTGTCAGGTTATTTCTCTTAGTGATAAGGACCTTAAAACATTAAAACACAGGTAGATGAGCCTATTCCACAAAGTCTCTTGGCTCCACCCTTGTGAAGTGAAATCTGCCAGGTGGGGATCATTTGACTTTTGCTATATAGGAAGCTTGAGGACGGATGGGAAGAATTGCCTCCCCAGGGGAGTTAGAGGCTTAGGTTACCTAGGGTGCTGTTCTACTGTTGTGGTGAAATGGACTCAGTGTTCCCCAGTAAGCTGCTTTTTCTTCATGTTTTCTACTGTCTCTGTGAAATAGTTTTAGAGACTCTAGGTGCTAGTTACCTTGGTGGTGCCTTCTCAGTACAATAAAGCCCTGGTGGTACTACTTCACTGGGAAGTAGATTGGCAGTGACTCAAGTTCAGAGGCTGGCAGGTAAGTGTTCCCTGGGTTATACAGTTGTACTCATGTTGGGGAATTTGAGTACTTCCTTCACCTTGTCTGTTTTCAGTGAAGCTACTTACATGGATTCTAAGCTTCCACAGATCCTGTCCCTGGATCGCCTCTTCTATGTGAACAGCCAGAGACACTCATCCTACAACAGAAACACCTGTAGCACATTACTGTTGCTGATGTAGTCATTCTAGGCCCTTTTAGCATAGCTGAAGTGATGAGCTAAGACTTAGGTCATTGAAAATTAGACACCTCACTTAATATATATACATTCAATCCTAAAGAGTGTCATGGAATATGCTAAAATATTTTCCTTTCAATAAAGATACATGTTGAGCATGTACTCAGGATATTATATATTTTCTATCTATCTGCATCTATACATTCATAAATTGTATCTAATAAAGCAATCAGAATTAGGAAACCCAGGATCTTTATTTCCTTTTTCACTTGTCCTAAGAAATTTTATACCTATTTACACATATCATTCCATGAAACCTTCTCCATAGTTTTTCAGATTTTGAGGTTTTTATCTGTTTATTTTTTTCTCCAGAAATTCATGAAATATTTTAAATTTGCAAACATCACAGTTTCATACAATGGTATAATTATGTGTTCTGCTTTGTTCTACATTATTTTGCTAATAATTCATATAATTGTGATTGGCTTTTGACTATTACTGAGAATCAAGCTTGTAGTGTCAGAGAACTAACCAAAAAGACCCAAGATCTTTTTCCAGGTGGAAAGAGTTAGAATGATGCAACCCTATAGTTAGGATTGTTTTTCTTGTGTGTTTCTGTGCAATAATTGGTATTGAATTTCATTTCTATTTTAACAGCTACCTAGATCATTCTGCAGCTGCTCAGAATCAGATTCATAAACATTTTGGTACAATGCTTGCAAGTACATCCACATATTTGTCCTTTTCTCTTTATGATGTTCTTTTGAGTTTTTTTGTGTGGAAATCATTCACAAACAGAAAAAATGATTATAGATTTTTTTGTTCAAATGCATTTCTATGTAAGTAATTATTTCATAGATCTTTCTATTCAAGTGCCTGTCCCTTCGTCTTTTTATTGTTTTTATTACTCATCTGGCACAATTATAGTTTACTATTAGCAGGTTCTAATATCATATTAAAGTCCTGGATAAAAAGCTGTGGTCATAGAATATGCTGATATTTAATATGAAGCTGTGTATTCCGAACATTATGAAATGTAGCAATATGATGCTAATATAGCTTATAGCGATAGAAATTCAAACCTTATCAATATGAATTGTCAATCAATTTCTTTTTGGCGTTAAGTACTATTGCAGTATTTTTCACAACTTATTAAATAAGTGTGGGTTCAATTGCTGTTGATCCTTTATTTTTTTTCCTAAGGACAACATTCAAATTCAAAAATAAGAAGGTTCTAGAAAATAACGGTGGATTTATTTATCCATGAGAAGAAAGGTCAAAGCTATTTGTAAAATGTTGTTATCTTACAGATGAAGCAAACAAAAGCTTCACTTTACATTTCTGAAGCTGAGAAAGCTAGTCCTTTATTTACTGAGAGACATCCATTGAAATGATTTCCTGAGTTATGACCAGAACACACAAAAAAACTGCACTGGGTGACATTTCAACTATTTTATTAGCTAACATCAGGATTCTGTTGATATACAGCCACATAGGCAGAAAAAATGCCAGGATGCTCAATGCAACTACTTGCAAATAAGGTATAAGACACTTACATGATCAAGGAAAATATCTGCAGTCAAATATTCATTCCCAGTTACTTGGAAATATGGTAGCTACTCAAATCAGATTCTGGGCCAAATTCAGCTACAGCATAACTATTCTTATTTACAAAATTGCACATGGCAATAGTCTCTTTGAAGTGTCTCAAAATGGGATTTCTTCTCTTAAAGTCTGAATGAGACCAACGGTTTAATTTCTGCTCTGAATCACATGGAGCAGGAGGTTGAATGTGGCTCTCTCCCTCTCAGATAAACATCTCACTGCTGTTGAGTACTGTCTGTCTCATCTCTTTAATCTGCTCTTTTCCTCCTTCCAGAAATGATTCATACTTGATCTGACAAGGGATTCACAGAGTCTCCCAAACACCTTGAGTCAAGACATCTGTTGTGTGAAGTGCATCCTCTCCCTGACGAAAAGGATTAATACAGTGGAATTGTCATCACTAAGTCTCAGAGCAACCCCATCCACTTCCAGTCAGCTCATTTTGGCTTTCTCACTTCACCCACAGTGATATTTGCTTTGCATACTTTATGTGAGCATGTTCCCTGCTTCTAAAGACACAAGGATCAAGAAGGGTTTTCCCAGTTTTACTGTCAAATAATGACACCTGTAGAGAGTGCCTGATGACAGATTTGAGCTACCTGATAAGTATAAACCAATCCCCTTTGCTATCTGAAAATAATACATCAGCCCAGTGAAAAATAGCTTTGGCAGTAATTTGTTTAGTTCCAAGATGGATTTACTTTCATGTAAGAATGAAAAAAAATGCTTTTATGGTCATACAGAACCAATATTTGTCTCTGATAGAGGTGCAGAACTGCACATAGGTGAGGAAATTTGTTTAAATTATGTTTCCTCACAATTTAGGGTCTCCAAGGCAGCTGCAACTCATGAAACAGTAGCAAGCAGATTCTGCATGCAAGCCAGGATCCTAATAAACTACTTGGCTGGGTGGTTGAGGCTGATCTTCATCATTGTGTCTGAGCAGATTAGAGATCTTTTTAAGCAAGACAATGCAAAAGCCTTTTTATACAGCATACACACACTGAACATAAGCCAAGCTTATTGAGTTTTGTGCTAGCAGCCTGCCCTCAGAAGAATCAGCACAGCACTATTTCTCCTATTCACAGCAGAGACCTGCATTTCTCAGGCTCATCAGTACAGGGCTGCAGTCTTTCCAGCTATGTTTTGAGAGGCAAACATGGTATGAAAGCCTCGTGAAAGATTTATGATAGATCTGCATCTTTATATGTTAATGCAAAACTTAAAGCTGCCATTCAAGCTTTTCCTGTTGCCATCTTTACTAGTAAATAATATACTTGATTCAGTACCTTTACAGATTTATATGGCTGTCAACACATTTAAAAAAAAAAACAAACAAACAAAAACAAACAAACAAAAAAAACAAAAAACAGAAGTCTTGTGCCTCCACCACAAACTACAACTAGACAGAGTTACAGTGCAAGGATAGTCAAAGGATTTAAATGTGTTATGACTATTTTATCTCTCCCTCCTAACTTGGCTTCTTGATTTCTCAGCAAATATTTTTCATAGATTTTCTCATCTCCTTGAAAAATTAGGAAGAACATTTCTCCGAATCACACTCCAAAACCATGTTCATGGGATTCTAACGACAGCAGGATGATGATTTACTTTGCAATGACAAAAGGCTTGATCAGCACTTCTTCACTTCAGGCCATTATTCTGTGAAGAACCTTTCACATTAACTTTTAAAAATCAGAACTGAATTGAGAGACTAGTGCGTTGCATGGAGAAAGATCTGCCACATCAGATTTCTACAGATACACATTTTTACTGTTGTCAATGCACCTCATTCAAGGTGTAGTCTCAGTGTTAATTTTCTTATTTAAATAAATATCAGTACCATGTAACTGGTAATCATTTATAATGCTTAACAATTTAAAAAAAAAATGTTAACATCCATAATGTTAACAATTTAACATTAGTTTAGGTAAAAACTGCAAAACCAGCAGCAGAAAGTGTTGTAAGGAAAATGCCATGAAAAGGGACTTTCTTCAAGGAGTGACAATGCTGTTCTGTATTTTTAACACATTATTACAACTGATTTTTAATGTAATTGCAATTATTTTACTTTTCTTTAATACATTAACAATACGCTATGCAATACGTACTGTTACTTTGTTTTGTAAACTTGCCAACTGAAAAGACTTGTCATTTCTTTTTCTGTTAGTGAATTGTCTACAGTTATTTGCAATCAAAGATATACAAATAACAGTAATATAGGTATTTTAGTAGTTATTTTGCAAAGCCATCATTAGAATAAAGTGATAATGTAAAAATCCACAGGCAACAAGAAATAATTAAACTGTCACGTTTCCCTGAATGGGTATAGATAGTTATTATTTTGTTGTACTTTATGGAGAATTTATCTGAAGACAATTCAGAGTAACAGTATGGCATTTCTTTTCTTTTTTTTTTTTTTAAGACAAATAGATTTGGACCCCAGAGTTTGCCATACGTATGTGTTCATTTTTAAAAATCAGACAACATAACATTCTGTTTTAATGATGTGGTTCTGGGCTCATTTATCTTTTTCATCTTTTATTTAAAACAAACATCTGGATAAAACTTGTATAGCAGCATTAGTGTCAATAGTCCTCCTTAAAGGCTTATTGCAGTACTAGAATGAAGGTGTCATTGCAACCTTTGTTGTACTTGTGAAGTTCTATTTGAGCTTTTGCCCATTTCTGTAGTTCTAAGCTTCCATCCTTTCTTCACAACTCTGATCTGTTTTTCTGTTCTAATTTCTGTTTCTGCTCTGATGTCCCTACAGAGCTCTTGTTCCAATAAAACCCACTAAACAGCTACGTGTAGCAGAGGGTAAAGTCATAGTTTCCTTCAGCTGCAAAGGGAAAAAGCATATATTTTCTGGTACCTTTGTTCATTCCCTGTTATTGAAACCAAACTGATGTTATCTTCCTCTGTCTTCTTATCTAGTCATGTCTGAACATTTTTTTGGATTAGGAGAAAATGAGCCCAGCAGTAAAATCTTATCTCAATTGGCTATGTCTATAGTGCTAAAAATATTGGACTACAGAGCAAGCTCAAACTCTGAACCCAGCTGCTCATAATACTTAATAATTAACATAATCTCTGGCATGGTTTTCACCTGTACTAACCAGCACTCCTAGACAATGCTTGGGGATTGCATGTGCTGAGAGCCATTCTCAGCCCCAGAGCTTTCTCTACTCTGCTATCCCTTACTAACCTAATTCCCATCCCTCCCATTTCCTGCACTATTCCAGCAAGTCTTGTACCTCAAACCCACATGCCGTGACACTCTAGAACCTGTAGCAGGTGCCCTCAGTAACATGGTCAAAAAAAAAAAAAAAAAAAAAAAGCTGATTGATGATGGGTTGCAATATTTTTTTCATTTTTTCTTAAAAAAAAAAAAAAAAAAAAAAAAAAAGACATGATTGTATCTGTGTATCCAAAGACACCATCCCAGGCACAGAACCAAGGTCAAGAACGTTGTGTGGGTGTGGCTAGTCTGTGTCAGTTGGCCTTAAAGCTGATGACTGTTCTGTTGGTGTTTTCGGGTGTACCTGTTTTCAAGTGCAGATGCCACCAGTTGTTGCCAGGCTGGGGATGTAGGTCAGCGGTATTGTTTATGCAGAAAGTCACTGAACTTGGCAGGGTTTAGCTATTGATGGGCTGCACATTCTGAATATGAAGTCTAGAAACAGGTTAACAGGAAATGCTGAAGGAAGGTATGTAAGACCTATTTATTATTATTATTTTTTTTTCTCCCAGATTTGGAATCTAAAGGGGCTTCTCTAACCATTGGATTCAGGTGCTAAATCCTTTCCCCAGACTAAACACATAAACATTCAAGTAGGGCTCGCCTTCTTTCCTTCTTTAAAACACACTACGTGCTATCTATCCTATGAATGTAGCCTATTTTGTAAATACATGTGTATTCTGGGGAATTACTGAATTTCCTTCAAATCCAACAAACTTAATTCCATAGTTTCCACATCTTAATAAAGTGCCCTAACCATAAGGCTATAGCTTAGCCTGGGGCTCACAGTGTTACCCAAAGCACGCAGCTAGAAAGATTAGTTTTGCATCTACTCTGTACTAGGTGGATAATTTGTGCTGTTGTTAATATTTTTTGTTTTAACTCTAAAAGTAATGTAATCTCCACTAATCATCTAGGGAGCAATGATTAAACTTCATGTATAATTTCTTCCCATCAGAATGTTCCAACTATTTTGTAAAGTGTACACACCACCATAACATCTCTTCTCAGGCACTGATTCTGAAGGAACAGGTTCTGGTTTGGCTTAGGTTGAACTCTGCTGCCAATTCATGAGACTGTCCAATGTACAGTTACTACAGTAGGTCCTTTTGGCAGCAAACTTTAGATTTCTAAATCATAATGGAATTCAGATGCAGAAAAGGTAATGCTGCTCTGAACAATGTAATTTTGTAGTAAAAGTATAAATCTTTAGACTGAAAGGGAGGGGCTAATTGAATAAGACATTCCCAGAGTTAGAAGTCACTCAAGTGTATGTACGTTCTGAGACATGGATATTTTAATCTGTTTCCGGTGCCTAAAGCAGGGAACCTGAAATTCAATATAAGAGTATGATAAAAAAAATAATTTCTAAAAATCACAGGAAAAGACACCCTTCCATCACAATAGTAAAGGCTATTATTTGTATTCAAATAGCTGCAGACAATGGGGAATTCAGTCCTGAAGGAGATCAGAAATCTATTCTTGGTTTGTACAGGAAGCTGAAGGAAAAAATGTAGTGCTGGGATGGAATCTGCCTGGCATCTGCAAATGCCATAGAAGTTTAACAATTTTGAAGGTAATAATTCTGTTTTTTTTGGCATAATTTTTATGATGTGCTTCAGAAATAGTCTTAGGGTGATTCACACACAAAACTATTATATCAGTGGTTGACTGCTGTTGTAAACAGCCTTAGTCAAGAACCAGCATAAACACTATACATTAACAAAGTTGTTTGTATTAATTAATAGGCAGCTTGATCTAACTATATAGTGTAGCAAAGAAAAATACTTTACTCTTAAAGGTATGTTTGAGTTCTTTGAATAAATAAGATTTATCCTTTCTTGAGACAATAAGTAACTATTAGGTCATTAATTACAGGAAAGAGCTTGTAGCTTGGGAACTATTTAAAAAAAAAAAAAAAAAAAAAGACATTCTTATCTCCAAAAGTAAGTTTAATTTAAAAAAATCAGTGTCAAAATAAGGTAAATATGTGAATAGGGATAGAACAAACTGGCTGCGAACCTTAGAGGTGGTTGATATTTTACCCAATTTAAATAAAAAGAAATCACAGATTTATCAGAGAGAAGTTCTGAAATGTATCCATATGAAGTGAGGAATTGTGGGAAGTAAATATTGAGGAATTCTGGGAAGAAAAAAATATTTTATAACAACATAGACAGCAATAGCAGGAGATTGAACTTGATTGAACTTGTTTGCCTAAGATACCCTTTCATATCCTGTTTCTAAGATCTATAAAGAACAAACCTCTAGTGGTGCTGTAAATGCACACTTCCTCTAAACAAAATTTTAAGTTCTCACTAAGGCACTTTTATGACTTCCCTAAAAACCTTGAAACTGCATAATCAACTGTTCTTTTAGTTTAAACAAATATTTCTATATATTTATATATGTTATATAAAGGTAAACTCTTAATACCTCTTACTCACTTTGATCTAAACCAGGCTCTAATTCCATCTACAAAGTTCTAAACCATCAGGTTGTGTAAAAATACCTATCCTTAATTTTCTCTCTCTCTCGCTCTCTGTGTAGGTGGGACAGAGAGAAGGGAGAGTTTTGTATTGAGCAAGTATTAATGTGGTAGGGAATTGAACCTGCTGGAATTCTGAATGAGATCTCTTAACTCAGTCTATGAAATACACAGAGACATGACATGGAAATAACAGGGAAGTAACAAAGCCTCATGAACAGAAGAATGAATGATGGCCATGTTGTCAAATTGTCATGTTTCAAATTTGCAATGCGACAGCATCTTAACTTTATTATTATTATTATTATTATTTTTAATCTTCATATAAGCATGTTAATTCTTTAAGAAAACAAACTGTATTTCCAGCATTTGGTAAATTTGAGAAACAATAAATAGTTCCTCTCCCCCCTCCTGTAACTGCAGTAATTTAGTAACACAATGCAAAATTAAACCTGTCCTATACTGAACATATCCATTGTGCCAAGTTTTCCCAATAGTATCCCTTAATTCTGTTCCATCCTTATCCATTGAAAGACTAAAGCTAAAACTGTTGTCATATGAGCAAAGGTGAGAAGAGTTGATGGCAATGTTGATGATGACACAAGTGTAAATTCCTCAATAAATGCATTTCCAGTCACTTCAAAATGATGTAAGTGCTAGACAAATGTGTACGTTACCAGAATTTTGAAAATTTTATTACACATAAATGTAGAGTTATCATTATAGGTGTTCAAACTAATGTTCCTGATATTTATACAAGATTCGGCAGTCCCTGCTGACATTCCCAATTTTCTCCTAGATCCTAGGTTAGTAGTCCAACTTCAAGAGGAAGCAGAAGTATAAATATAAAGCAGAAATGGGAGGTCATATTTAGCTTTCACTGAGCTGTTTTATGTTAGTGCTTATAAATCCAGTGGCTCCTGAAAGGTTCCCTGACCCCAAAACAAGCAATTGCTCTCGCTGTCTCAGTAATGACGTCTTACACAAAACAGTGTCTCCAACATACACATACCTTAGCCATAGATTTTCCATCCTTAGCACGCTCCACACCTATTACGGTACTTTCTGAACTCAGATCTGTTCCCTTTCTGATTGAGGGCAGGAATCTGAATTGGTTTCTTTCATATTTTAAATGAATTCATCCTCTCAAGGTTATAGATATTCTGAGGGCAATGCAGACATAAGGGAAGATGACACTTAAGTTACTTCTGCCAGAATTGTTCTTCTCCTTATAAAATCATGTATAATGGCAGTTAAGATAAGAGCAATTTAAGATTTAATTCCTCTGAGGTTAACTGAAAAGTAAACTGAAGTTACACAGCACAGCTGGATATTCTAACACTCCCACAGAAAGAAATACTTGACTTTCTCAGCAGGCTTGTCTTGATCTGGCCCATCTCCTTTGCTTTTTCTTATCCGTGTTCTAAGAAAATTGTTTGTGCAAGGCCACACAATACTTCGATCTCCAACAAATTGATTTTTTTTTTCTATTGGCCCAGAACCTAAATTACACAACAAAACAAAAAGCACAGCCTTTTCAGAATAAAAATTATTTCTGATGCTTAATTCAGAAGCTAAATTGAAAAATCAATTCTTTGCACAGCTTTAAAACATAATCAGTCTCATTCAGCACCTAAATGTGCTGAAGTACACAAGAGAATTGAAACTATATTCCTCTATTATTGCTGAGATCTGTCACAAGTAATTTTGGAATCACTTATTGATCTTTCATTATTAAGATTTAGAAAAGCACTCATCTGTAAATCGGGATGCTTCTGATTACATTCACAATAAAAATATTGTGATACCACCAAAATTAGGTCCTCAGACAAACACAAATAAATTATCCCAAATATGATATAAATATAAAGAGAATTTTCTCCATCAGAAATAATAATAATTATTAATAATTATAATATAATTATAATACCAATATAATTGCTTATTTTAGCCACTCTAACTTCATCCCTTTCATTCAGGAGACTGAAAAAATGCATGCCAAAGAACTAATCAAACACAGTTCTCTGAAGATGCAAAACTAATCATATAGTCATATATATATATAATAGAACATGAGTGTTCATTTATAATAAATAAATCAGTCTCATTGTGCATGCTGCATACAGATGAGTATAATTTTTACATCTTTCTCTCCTTTAAAAATTCTCATTGAGAAATACTGAGAAATAAATGGAAATTGAATCCATTATATACATATCCAATTTGGTCTCCTTTGAAAATCATGCCTTATTGCATTTGATAATTGAAAATGATCAGTATCACTAGAAGAAGACTGGTAGATTTTTTTTTTAATGGATATTATTTTATTTTACTTTTTTTTTTTTTTTTTTTTTTGTAATATGAGAAAATCTTTGCAAAGCATAAATTCATTAACACCTTAAAACTCCAAAAATTTTCCTTTTCACTTTCTAAGAACCTTTAGACTTTATAATTAGAAATTATAATTAGAAACCAGTAAGATGAACTTTCACGTATGTGTAAGAAGTAGCTAAAGCTAGCATATCCTGAAGAGCAATCAGAGCTAACCATGGCTAGCTAAGTATTTGATGAAGGCTGTGAGAAACACAGAATACAGTTTTCATATATGGGAAGGAAAAAAAAAAAAGAAATAAACAAAACAAAACAAAAAAAAACAACACATGACCAAACACCAACATTTCCTTTCAAAGTAGAAAATAGCTGAGCATCAAATATTTCTACCTGTGCCAAGTCTGAATACACTTGGCAAAGGAATGTTGCACGCAGGAGAAAAATATCTGCTCCACAAATATCACAGAACAGCTGCCAACTATGTGCAGGTCTATGGTAGCTGCATTGTTGGCCTGGGTTCATCAGCCATATCTTTGGACTTGTCAGTCCATAATCCTGCTTCTGGAGACCATTATGTTGTTGAAGCCATCTGCAAGTAGTTTTATTATACCTTATACAAAATGAGAGTGCAGCAAAATTGTGCTTTTTTTCCCTTTCTATTGGCTATTACTGCCGAACTATTCTGTTCAAAGCCCACTCTTCAAGTAGTAGTCAATATAGATAGATAAAAGTAGTAGCCTGGAGTTAAAGTATACTTAAGTGACGAAAAGAAGTTTTAAGACTCTATATTTAGGGGTATATGTTGATGGGCAAGTAGCAATAAGGATGAAATTTCTGTTAATATATCTAAAGTAAAACCAAGAAGACAATATAACCTGTGTCTTCTCAGTTCTTACTGCTCTGTGTCGAAGACTACAGCAGAAAGACCTGTCTGGAAAATCATAAGTTCTCATCAATAACAATTCTTTTTTTATTATTATTATTTTTCAGTTTAGCTAATGATGTGCTTATCTAGTGCAGAACTATCAGCTAAAACTGGAAGCCTGTGGTAAGTCATTATATGACAGGACACAGATAGAGTGAATATAATAAACTACTGAGCAATCAAAAAACAGCTAACGATGGTGTGATAAATCTGTTATGAGTCCACTGCTCAAATTTTCCCTGAAAAAGGATGGCAAACAAGGCAAAAGTTAGAATGGAAGCCATTTCACTTAACTTTAGATATTTAAACTGCAGACATTTATCTCTGTACAAACACCCTGGACTGTCTTTGTAGACAATTCATCTATTGTGTTCAATTCACCCATTTTAGACCTGTCCAATTCAAGTATTTGTGTCCTTGAGGTGCCTGTTTTTACTACTGAAAATAAAGGTAGTCTAGAAGCTTTCCTCAGATGTAGCTGTTAAATTGCAAAAGTTCCATTTGGTCATACAAATCTCACAAAAAACAACTGAAATCCAAAATGTGTGTTGCAGGGGAAGCCCTTCCCAACCAAATGTTTTTATGTGTAGTGTTTGGGATCTTCCTGCACATGCAGAACACTACAAGCCCTTTGGAAGGAACTGCTGTATCTTGCTGAATCTGTCACTGCATCTGTCATTGCAAGTGACCCATATTTAAAAGGATTGCAAGTGTCTTTCAGTCACAGAAGATGGGTCATCTTGCCCTCAGGTAAGACCAAGCATATTTTCTGTGAGGTATATCAAAATGCATGTTTACATGAAAGCTATTAGATGGTTTCATGAATTATTACTGAGAAAAAATGTCCATATTATATGACCCACATCTGTATTGTTCTGTTACCTCAGGTCTGTGAATAGGTAGGCCCTTGATAAAAAAAACGTGACAAAACTACCCAAAACCTTTGGCCACGCTAAATGCAGTAATTGTAAAATGTTCTTACATTCCATTTTATGGACATGCTGATTTTATATAAAGCCCATGCCCATTGTTCCAGTGATTTGTGTGGGACAGAAATATCTGTAGATCTATCTGACTAATGTGCAGGCTAATGGGAGCTATAGAGTAATGGTCTGCCCTTAATTCACTGACTTCTTTCAGAGATCCAGATCGCTGTACTTCCTATTAATCTACTAATGAGTCAAACCTTTTCTGAAGTATACAGGCACCACTTCCAGACTTGTTAGAATTTGTTTGTATCTCCCTGGTTTTCATCAATGTCAAAATACTATCCACAGAATCAAGCTATTCTATTTTAAGAAGTACTTTGAAAAAAAATGCCCTTATCAGGATTTTTTTTTTCAATTTGATAGGGAAAAAGAATATCCATAGCACATAACACACAACTTAATAAAAAGTAATTCTATTGACATTGACATGCACTAAAAGAAAAAAAAGTTAAGAGGCTGTGTCATATCTGATGCCACAGTTTCATAATGGAAAATTGAAAAGGTTTAAAAGACAGACTATTCTGAGTATCTGTGGCTAATACAAACTACCATACCAGAGTATACCCCACAGACAACACTAGTTGTCACACAGTGTCACAGACAACACTAGTTGTCACACAGTGTCACAGACAGCTATAGGCTTTATGAAGAGAACTTTTTACACTGCACTACTTTTTGAGCTGTTTATTTGCCTTTTTATTTTCTATTTTTAGTAAGGCTTTGTATTAGGTTATGCGTGGCAGGGACAGTGGGAGGATATCTGATCTCCAGTCCAGGTCGCCAGTCCTGGTTCCCCAGATTTTTGCTCCAGGAACGTGAAGCCACAGAGCCCTCAACCAGTTCTTTAGCTTTGTAGATGCTGAAATCGTCCCTGGCTTAAAAAGAACCAGTTCCTTGCCTGTCAGTATGAATTGTTGCTTAGGACTAAAATCTGAGTTTCTTTTCTATTACATGAACAGGCAGAGGGACTCAGCCTCCCTTCTCTGTTGAGTTCGGTGCTGCCTAGTCTTAGCACTTTTAATACTCAGTAGCATACCCCAGACGCTTGTATTTTGAGAGGTATTACATTCCCCTTGCATCATATGAGAATCCCATTTTTCTGTCTCAAGGGTGAATGGTGTAAGGCACTTAGAAATCATTGTAGGTTGTCCTTGTTGTCAATTGCCATGTAAATTAAGGCCATGCATGTACTTTCTACTCTTTCCTCTTCCCTTTCATTTGTTGTCTGGTTACTACCAAGTATTATATATTTGGTGAAATGCCTTAAAACAACATTACTTGTTAATTAACAACTTTTTTCTTCTTTCTTTTTTTTTTTTTTTTCCTCTCTGTAGGTCTGCCAGTAGCTGACAAAGTAGAAAGGTGTGCTTTTCTCTTTCATTCTTGTATAGAGTTAGAGGCAATGTCAATTCAATCCATGACTGAGGCTATGCAATGGTGCAAGTCTGTCCTACTACTTCAAATTCAGTGATGCAACCTGAGTTTAACTTTCAGGGATTGAACCAATTGAAAGCTTTTGGACTATGACAATTCTGGGGAAACACAGGTTTATTTTCTTCATTTACATTTGTTTGCTCTCTCCATCTCATTCAAAGCAGTCAGGACTGGTTTGCTTCTCTCTTCTCTGGAAAAGTTCTCTGCACCAGGAACCATTGTTAGAATCAGAATCTTGATCTAAGAGTATGATGAAAAATGTTGCGTTCCAAGTTGGAAACCGGAGAGGAAAATGTTCATGTATACGTAAGAATTGTACTCAAACAGCTGATTACACCTTTTCTTACACCTTAACAGATGCTTACACCTTTGAAGGGAAAACTTTAAACCTGAGAAGCAACAGGCAGTTTTCTACGTTTCCCTTGGGGATAGCGTACTCTTCTGTACTTTGCTTCTACACAAACAGTTCAAACTTTTAAAGTCCCGTTGTCAGACATACAACCAAACAACCTTGAATGGCATTACATGTTCCCCTCCAGATAGATCAAGTCCTGAATGCAAGATCAGACAAGTGAATAATGCCAACATGTAAAACTAATTTGTAAATACATTACTCTTTGGCGGTTTTTTTTTGCACTTTGTGGGGCTTAACTGTACTGTAGTGAAAAGAATGTCTTCTATTGTGACCTGAAATTATAGCTCTATGATACAATTTTTTTTTTTTTTTTGGTGGTGCTGGGGGGGTGAGGGGAGAGGAGCAATATTCTTTGTGGACACCTGAAGGAGTTGCAACATAATAAAATTAGGTGAGGGAAAAGTTCCTTCTCTGTTGTTGTTGTCTTTGTTTCCTTTTCCATACAGTCTTATAATGAAGGTCCCATTTTCTGGCCTTTGGCATATCGTAAGCAAGCCGGAACACTTCACATTATGTGGATCATAGTTGTCTGAAATGATATCATACCTATAGTCTGCTGCAGGGTGAAAAGTAGCCTATGCCTCAGGTACTGTTTTATGCCTTTGCTTTTGTTACTATATACCTGTAAATCTTCAAAAGGGAAATTAAATCATCCTACCCAGAAGAAACACCGTCCAGAAGATACTTGAGTTGTTTGGGCCTGAATTCTCACTGAAACCAAACGCAGGTATATTCCTGACCTGAAGAAAGAGGCTTTAATCTATTCTGGCTTGATTACTCGTGAAGGAGCGTGAAAGAGACGCGTGTCCTTGTATCTGAAGAAGAGGTGAAGGAACAGCTAGTGCAAGGAACACAAACGTCTGTTGTGCCAGACTAATAGGTGGTTAGCTCTGAGCTTGGAGACTGCAACAGAATCATCTAGGTGGGAAGAGACCTCCAAGATCACCTGATCCAACCTCTGACCTAACGCTAACAAGTTTAGTAACCATATCACTAAGTTCAATATCTAAACGTCTTTTAAAGACCTCTGGGGATAGTGACTCAACCACTTCCCTGGGCAGCCTATATCAATGCCTATCATCCCTTTCAGTAAAGAAGTTTTTCCTAATATCCAATTTAGGTTACCTAGGGTGCTGTTCTACTGTTGTGGTGAAATGGACTCAGTGTTCCCCAGTAGGCTGCTTTTTCTTCATGTTTTCTACTGTCTCTGTGAAATAGTTTTAGAGACTCTAGGTGCTAGTTACCTTGGCAGTACCTTCTCAGTACAATAAAGCCCTGGTGGTACTACTTCACTGGGAAGTAGATTGGCAGTGACTCAAGTTCAGAGGCTGGCAGGTAAGTGTTCCCTGGGTTCTACAGTTGTTTCATGTTGGGGAGTTTGAGTATTTCCTTCACCTTGTCTGTTTTCAGTGAAGCTACTTGCATGGATTCTAAGCTTCCTTCCCAGCCCTAAAACTTAATAATTATACTAAAAAAAATAAATTAAGAAAGCCAACCACAGAAACTCACGTGCATGCAGGTAAGGCTGACCTTGAAGAATGTTTCTAAGTATTTGTGAAGACTGAACAACAGGCTGTATGAAAAAGGTGCCTTACTGTGAATTCTTACCTTGCTTTGTGGTAAGAAGAAACTGATTTGGGTAGACCCTGGTGGTGTTATCGCTACTTTTGCAAAGTGTCAATTGTGAGAATGTGCTGTTCATAAAAGAAATGCTGTTTTCACAACAAGCAAGTCAAAAGCCTTTAATCTGCTAGAAGGTACAGTTTCAGAGAGATAACTAGAAAGAAAGAAATTATTGTTGGCCATCCTTCCCCCCCCCCCCCCCCCCCCCTCCCCAAACCCCTCCTGAGATGGGCACCCTGAGGAAAAAGTGTCAAAGGTGTCATTGTTAACAGTTTATGAGGTAGGGTTAGGGGAAGATGTGTCTTCCCACTTGTTCATTCTCCCTTTCTTCTCCTCCGGGCGAGTTATGGTAGCTTTCCAAAACTTTGACTATGCTTGGGATATTCAGACAAGCTAGTTCTTCTTGGTATGTCTCCAGAATGCACTCAAGGTTTTGTCTAAGGTTAAACAAGTCCTTAAGAGATCCAGAGATCTGTTGTGAGGCAGGATAGTTATGCATGGCAGGGAGAGTTGTCCCCAGTCCACTAGCTGTCGTAATTCTTGTCACAGTATGTAAAGTTCCTACATAGCTTGTTTGTTCTATATTAGTGTAGCTAATGTCTGAGATTTAAGTTCTCCTCCTTTTGGCCTCATCTTCATCTGTGCAGGAACACTGGCTGGCTGCCACTGCTCTGCAGCTGTCTAGGCTCTATCTCTATAGCTCTTCTGGGTCTGTAGCCACCCTCTGTAACCTTAGTCCTACCATAACTTGTGGATTGTGTCCTGTGCGATTGCTTTCCTTTTTTTATTTGATGGTTGGATTCAAATCTGCTTTATGGTATATTGGCTGCTGACCCTTCAGATCAACCCAATGCTCTAAAACAAAACAGATTGGAGGTGATATGTGAAACAGAAATCTTTAGACAAAGGGACAAATGGCTTCCCCCGATATATACAATCATTCATTATGAATATAAATATATATTTGTAAAAAAAATAAGTATTTTATTCACATGGAACAGGTAAGAAAGATACTTTAACACAGAATTCAAAGCAACCTTCTGCATCAGCAAATGTAGCCTCCTCTTATCATAGACCATGAACTCACATAATCCTGTTAATATCTTAATGCATTGAAACAGTCCAAGAAATTCAAGAACTGACTTCATTAAATTGATAGATATTTTCAGGATAGAGGCATGCTGAAGATTACCAAAGACTGCATTTATTTGGTGTATTCAATTTACAGTAGTGTAGTGTATGATGTGCACCAACCACAGAAAATGACAAAAGATTTGATCATTTCATGGCATCCCAATTTAACTTGGGAAAAAAAAAAATCTAGGGAGATTTTATTACTTTTCTAAGAAATTTAATGATTACAGTGGAATATTTTTCAGTGTCTGGGTGCATTCAGATGCAAAAGATGCAAAACTGTCAGTATATTTTCACAAGATGTCATTTCTTCCTCTGTATTGAGATAGAGCCTAGAGCACAACCCAGCTCATTTTGAAACATATGCAAGGCAGTTCACTGGCTGACAACGCACTGACTAGGCTCTGTGGATTGGATTAACTCTGTTGTCTAGAACAGGAGTTTACATGCATAGTTTACACTTGAGCTCTTCCACACAGAGACCCAGAGGTGTCTTAACCTCCACTGGAATCTTACCCTAGACCACTATAAACTGCTGCAGAATTCATTATTTGATGGGAAGTAAAGATTTCAATACAAGATATCACAGTTTTGTATTCTGGCAGTGAGAGTGACAATGAGACAATGACTGATTAAAAAAAAAAAGGTCATAACATGAAGAAAGCAATTTTTATTACTGATTTTTTGACATAGCAGTACAGTCCCCCAGTTCATTGGTACAGTGATTCACTACCCACAGGAAAAAAATAAATATTTTACTCCCATACAGGCTGATGCACAGGAATGACTGGAAGTACCTGGAGAGAGTAAAGACAGCACAACAGAGAGAAAGCAGTTTCATTAAACAAAATGAAGGCCAAGGACTTAGACTTTTCCTAGGACTGCAAAGTAAAGGGTAAAAATACAGAGTGGAATAATGAAAACAGAACAGGGTGACACCAGAAGAACAGCAGAAGCTCCAGCACAGGCTGTTACAAGATAAGAGTCACCAAAAAGAATACGAGAACACCTGCAAACATACAGCTGTCATACCATCCATTCTTTATGGACAAGAAGGTTTAATTAGCAATCCGAAGCCTTCCCAAAAGGAGAGATGAATTTTGCTTCCTCATACTTCCCTACAGAGCCATACACAAAGTATCATGTGATTCCTTCTTCCAAAGTCTCCTGGTGTTGACTTGTGTGTTGAGAGAAGGACTTGTAGTAATACGTTTAAGTTTTGAGGGCTATGTACCCAACACCTGAAACCTCCCATCATTCCTTCAAATTGCAAAACTACATTTTTTGATCTAATCAGTAAAGAAAGAAAATACTTCATATCCTGGGGAGTTTTGTTTTTGAAGCATGCAGAACTAACCAAAACACACTTCTTTTTTTATTGTTAGGTTTGCCACTATTGCAGAGGATAGTTGCAAAGAAAACCTTTATTTTACCAAGAAGACATAAAGATAAGAAGCAAAAGCTCTTCGTGTATGATTCTGAACATATAGTCCAGTGCTTTCAACAATAAAGGAAAGTACTGCACATTAAATAGGTTTACTGTATTCAAGATGTTCATGGTATTCTGTAGACCAAATTACAATCAGCTCAGGAGTTGGCTTTTTATTTCACCTTGAGTGAAGAATGTGATCCCATCAGGGTACACTTATTGAGGCTTAATGTTTCTGCAAACCAATCTACACTAAAGGGCCATATTCAGACTATTGTAGCTGCCAGTATGCTAACATCTACATAGTAGGATGATTCAGATATCTTCCCTCGGGTAACCCAGCTCTTATGCAGTCAGTGGGTTAAATGGTTCCAAGAGGAAATTCAGAAAACTCAAGTAGGTTGTCTTTACCTTTCAATTGGCAGTACAGAAAGTGTCTTTGGGTACACTAAACCAAGACGTTTGTTTGAACAGTTAGATAACTCATGTATCTATGCAGAACAGGTACCTTTATCCCTTGAGATTCAGAGCACTGAATTCACTTTTTGAGCACAACCAGAGGATGCTTCCCTTTATTCCCATTTAGGGAATGTCACCAGAAAAAGATTCTAGAACCCACCTTTGTTTATACCTCCCACATGAATGCCACCGTAACAGAGAGTTATGTGACTGGATACTGAGCTGAACAAGTTATTCTTCATTTTTCTTGTTAAATCTGAATCACAGCATAGAAAAAGACTGAAATATTCAAAGAATTAATGAGAAGGAGAAAAAAAGTTAAAAAGACCTGTTTATATTCCAACAATAAGGATCATACCCTGGGAGTGATACTTTCTTAGTTCTAGCTTTGTATATTCCTTGTGTATTATTTGCACTGTTTAGGACAACATGTCAACATCTTGTTAGCTGATAATTACTCGTATACTGGAATTTTATATGAAAAAAATTAGATATGTTCTAGAATTTTATTGAGTAAGTTATTTTTGACTATTTCTCTGTCATCTGCTTAAAATGAAACAAGTCAGAAAGAAAAGTCTCCTGCTACTTAAAAAGTTTTGTAATCTAATGAAATTAGGTATAGCTTGTAACACAATGATAGTAATTTACATTTCCATAACAGCTGAACTAAGTAAGTGATATAAAAAATGGATTCAGACTGGCCCGAAGTCTATCTCTAGGATTATATTCCTGTAATTACAAGACCAATCAAGTTTCAAACTAAGATCTCATGGTCATTTTAGGCTTTTAAGGTATGTAAGCTTTGAAAGTTTGGCCTGTTATTATTTTCTTATTTTAGCAGTCATCAGACAAGATATGAAAGGAAAATATCCTAAGCAATCACCACTCAGAGTTGGAACTTACAGAGGCACACAATTATTTCACGTTCAGTGGCATAGTAAAATACCTTAAAACAAGACATTAAAAATAAAAACACATACTGCAGTTACTTTTAAAGAATTACAGAGAAGACTGTTCAAAGGACTCATTATTTAAATAACCAGCAACATGGACACATCCAAATTTTGTTAAGGGGTTTTGTGAATATAATATGCTGCATTCATAAAGAAAGTTAGAATTTTACTTAATAGTGGTAGCTAATGTCTAAAACAACAAACAAAAAAACACATTTAATGCATTGTCTTGTTTTTTGCTCTTTCATTGTAAAAGCACAGAATGATTTATAAATCCTGTTATACAGTTTTTTTTTAAAGCATATTGCTAAGCAAATGGGACAAAAGCCTCCCCCCAGCCCCAGCCCATGTGTGTTCAGCTCCATAAGAATTCATGTTTCACTGACATCAGCTGCTTTACGTAACCCACCTAAGTGTGTTAATGAATCGAGAAGGATGTCACTTTTTACACTTTTTTTGGTAGAACGATGCCACTAGCAGATTTCTATTCTGTGGCCACCTTGACAGATCAACATCTGATGCTGTCTCCCTACCACCATTTGTTCAACGACACCTCAGAAAACAGCAAGAGAAGATCATATGGTATCATTTTCCTTGTGTGTTAATGCAGGATTTCATGCTTTCTATAGGTATGAATTTGGGAACTATGAGTGATTTGAAGCAAAAGATCTTTTGCAGACTATTTTAATTATAGCTCATTCTTCTCCTACTCATAGAGATGGACCTTTCTCTCTCTTCTCTGTGCTCATATTATTGAAAATATAATGGTTCAACTATTTTTAGGCAACCAGAAATTACTCACACAAAAAAAATTAATAAAATCATGTTCTTCACAGAGAACCATGATCAATAGGACAGGAACGTTATGTAATGGTTACTCTTGCAGCATAGACACAACAGCATGTAGAATAAGAAGTGGGTGTAAGTAGCTTTCTGTTCTGGCAAGCATAATTTAATACAGGGTCATGGTGTCCCTGGGATTGTGGTCAGCTGCTTTTCAGCAGCATGATCCATCTTCACTTAACTGCAATAGCAATTTCTATAACTGAATATATCAAACTGTGTTTCCAACAACATCCTAAATACTACTTTAGACCTGACAGGCACAAACAGCAAACTGCTGCTGTATTTTCAGCAGTATTAGATGCAGTACTGATCTGGGAGTTGAGTTCATCAGTGACCTACCAGAGTTGTTACCTCTCCTCTAGAACAGAGGTTTATTATATCTCCTAAGTTTCCAGATTGCTTTTCTATTATCTTCTACACTTCTACTGACTACCTGCTTCAGCTGATAACTGCCAGCTGTCTCAAATTCTCTGTGATGTGTGATAGAGATCTTTTGCAGCTGAGTCTATTGCTGCTGTTATGATGTGCTGTGTTTTCTGCATCCAGGAGCTGTAAAAGACAATAATTTCATTGGGCCTGCAACAAGTGTGGTTGATGCTTGTAGAGAAAACTGACCTCAATACAAAGACACCTATTGGCTGTATTTTATCATTAGAAATTTTAGAGTCTAATCATAATCATATGAATTTTATCACACATAAAAATGTGTACATATCTGTTTCACTAGCCAAACTAGGATTTAAGTTTTTTTGTCAGTGACTGTGTGCACAAGTGAAGGTGCAGTGGGACACAGGCTGGCAGTTGTTGATACAAAACTTGCAGAAAGTGGCTGAGGTGAATTACCAATATGATTTTAATGATAACACTGAATATTTGCTGGAAATGGGGAGCAAGCACCACAGCAGCTTACATATATACATGAGAGAAATATGAGTAGTGTGTGTGTGGAACAGGAATCAGTCCAGAAAAAATGTAACCTTATGTATGCTGTAGGCCAGAATGATGCATAGACCCTTTAGATACAGACTCTGTGATTAGAAGACATAATTTTAACGTAGCAGAGGAAAGTGAAAAATTTGGCATTCAAATGAAAATGCATAACAAGTGGTGGTGGGGAATATGAACTAATTCAGTAGGAGACTTACCCAAACTGTCAGTGGACAGACTCACAGAAATACCTTTAGTTATTTGACATTTAAAGCATTTTCTTTTTTTCTCTGGTGATGAAAAAATATTTAAAAACATTTTCCATTAAAATCACTAAAAAAGACTTCAAACTGTTATGAACCCAAAGGGGAAAGTGTATAACATGCCCTAAAATCTATCTCACTATCAAATGGATGTGGAATGAATAACCAAATGTGTGACTTCTTTTCACACATATATTAGATGGGTAAGTTTGTTTAATTCCTTCAATTAGATCACTGAAAATACACAATTCTTCCTCCCCCTTGACGCATACACACGTACACACACAGCTCTGAACCTTTGCTAGCTTCATATGTAAATTATTAATCACTATCACTAATACATTTTTAATTCTTACCCTTAGAGGGTGGCTGTGAACATTTTTACTTTGAATAATGGGCTTCCTACACTGAAGGTGCTCAGAGGCTGGAAGGATGTAGGATGATGACAGTTGTATCTGCATCAAGGACCTGACTCACTCCTGAGCCCTTGTTCTGCAGCAGTCACAGAGGAGTTCATTTGCTTTAAAAAATGGTGCCACTGAAACCAGGGTCTGCATAAAAAATAAAATCATATGCCAACTTTTAATCTAAGGGTAAATCATAGCTTTTTGTTACTTTAAGCAGGCCACTAAACTGTATCAAAACTTGTGCAGACTGTAGGCCAGAATCGCACCATTATAATTGCAGGTAACCTATGTTCAATTTCTGCCTCAGACTAGAAAATTCAAAATGTGATGGCGCACAAAGAAGCAATAAGTCAATTAAGATGCACGCATGTTTCCTAGAGAGGCTGTTCTGAAAAGAGGTGTAGAAAAAAATGCATATATATATGTATATACAGAATATATATATATATATATAATGGTTAACAGATTAATATAATCTACTATTTCTGTATAACTATGGTAATGTATAAATATTTATTATACATACGCACAAAGTATATCTATTCGTAGTGCATGTGGCATTGTACTGTATAGTGAGTTGTATGTACTATGCACAACAAATACTATACATGATTTATCACATACATCACTGTGAAATTTATTATCTATAATATATATTGCATACATTTATAAATGAAGAAATTCTATAACTATATATTCATTCAAGTTAAGGCGCATCAGTGATGGAAATAGAACTATGCAATGAAAAACCAGTATCATTTCCATCTTCATGCACCTATTGTGCTCAGCTTCCCTTTTGAACTTTTGACATTCTGTATAACAGTATGTAAACTGTGAATATTTCACTGTAAAAGACAATTCACCCATGTTCTTCTGCATTTTACATGAACCATCTAAGATGCTCTATGGCCTATGATTTTCCTCAGGGCACACAAACTGTTTCAATATTGAAGACAGCTTACCACTCCTATAATGCTCAACATAAAGCTTTGATTTCAGCAACAGCAGCTTGAAAAACCCTAATATAAACAATTGTAGTCCTGTAATTGTGGGCCTGCCTGGAAGGCAGGTACAATGCCACAGGCATTTGTACCAAAGTCCCCTTTGCACATAGACCCAAGAGTCACTGGTGACCGCTCTCCCCTCTGCTTGTTGTAGTGGGCCTCTCTCAATTGCTTTTTGGTCTTCCAAAGCCTGCAGTGCAACCCGATGCTGGGGCGGACGCTGTGACTGGGGATTCTGGGCACAGGCTCCCTTCACACAGTTGCACAAGGGATGACTGACACTGCTACCTACATCAAAGCAACTGTGACTTTGAGCTGCCCTGGCAGTCACCATGGATGTTTGTCCCTAAAAATATGTGTGGACTCAGGAAAGTAACTCAGGTACTGCTCAGCTTATATAATGCCACAAAAACGACTCCTAATTTTTCAGTCAGTTTCAGCAACAAAAGTGTTCGCTGTGTCACCCAGTGAACTACTTACTGCTCCTTACACGACTACTGTGCCAGGATCTGCCCAGAGACTGGAGTGTACTGGCTGCTTTACAAGTACATGACAAATTACTCTCTCCTTCTGAATCTAAAGAACTGGCAGTGGAAGCTGATGATGCATTACAAGAACAATATCTTAGAAAAAGAAGGAAAGTAAAATATGACATTACTGAGCTTTCTAAGTCTGTCTTCTGGTTTAACGTTAGTTTAAAATAGAAAAATTCCTCACATTTCTCACATAAAAGCAAATAAAGTAAATAAGCAATGGACCCAAAGAAACCAGATTTTTATGAGCTTGTGTTCTTCAAGATGGCAGTCCTCTGTGCTTGGACTCCGACGGGTAATAGGTATTGCCATTCATGCTGCAGCATTTTCTGGGGTGCCATGCTCCTCTGCAGATTATTTTCCAAACTTCTTTGTTCATTTTGGCTGATGATATCAAAGGGATTCAAATGTTATTACCGGAAAATAGACAAGCCTATCAAGTCCTTGCCCTGTTCAACAGCTGTTCAGCAAACTCGAATATTCCCAAGCCCAGTTCTCTTTCTTTCTTCCTAGATGTAGCCTCAGTTCCTGATAAGCCTATAAAGATCCTATTCATAAAGCTCATGCCAAACAATGTACATGCAATAAAGTTATATATATATAAATAAATAATCCTGATAACCATATTTACTTTTGCAACACCCCATCAACAACTGTAATTACTCTCTATGCTTCTTAGACTACTTTAAATGTTCCGCATACAGTGCAACCCTACCTGTGTGAGTAGGCATTATGGTAAGGGCTTTAATTATGCAATTATGTAGTTATGTTCTGCAGTTTTCCCCATGAGCCTTTTAGCCTCAAGGATAGGATTTTAGGAGAATTTAGTGGCCATTCTCATTAATATGTTCGTGACACACACAAAAAAGTTGTGTAACTTTTTTTTTTTTTTTTGGGGGGGGGGAAGAAGAGGGGATTGACTTCTGGAAGGCAAGAAGAGAAAAGGGGATTGAAGGGAGAGATGACGATTTTCATCAAGAACTCATTGTTGACTGGCCTGTTTGATGAGACGAAGTTCCCATATTTTGGACAACAAGCTTGCTGTGATGTATTTATTTATTTTTTAACACACAAACTGAGTGTTTCTTTCTGCAACCTCCGCGTGGAACAGCCAGCGATCTCAAGCAGCCCCATAACGCCAACTCCTCGGCCCTCCGCGCCCCGGAGGGGCGGAGGACGGGGTGGTGCCGGCCGCGGGGGGGCCGGACCCGACTCTCCGTGCCAGGAACGAGGTGCACGGCGCGGTACGCGGCCGCAGCCGCCACCCCCGGCGAGGTCGCGGGGGAACACTCCGCGCCCCGGCGTGGGCAGGTGGCGGGGGGGTGATGCTGTCGGGCGGGGGCCGGGCGCTGGCTCGGTGTCGCCGGGCTGGGCGCCGCGCCCCCGCCGGCCCCGCAGAGCCGGGTTGGGCAGCCCGGGAGGCGTCTCCTCGGCAGCCCCCGCCCCACCGCGCCGGTGCCGAAGCGCCTCGGCCGCTCCCCCGCGGCACCCCCGGGATAGCGGCGCCCCGTCGGCCCCGCAGCAGCAGCAGCAGCCGCAGCCGGGCCTCCCTCCTCGCGGCTGTGCTGCCGAGGACGCCTCATGGGGGAATAAATAAATTAATAGCCCCGCTCACCCCTCACCCCCCCGCGGCAGCGCGAAAGGGAGCCGGCGGCCGCGGGATTAGATCCAGCCCGAGCTAGAGAGCAGGTAACGTAACCTACCCGCCAGGAGGGAGGAGGAGCAGCGAGGCCGCTGAGGTCGCCCCCGCCGGGGAGGGCTGCGGGGGACGGAGACGGGGCTGCCGCAGCCGGGGGGCGCCGGCGTTGTCGTCGTCCCCCCTCCCAGCCCCCTGGTTCCTCGCGGGAGGGCGGCTGCCCCGCCGCAGTGTCAGTCACACACACGCCCACGAGCCGCCGCCCACGCAGGGACGGGCGGATGGACAGGCAGACAGAAGGACGGACAGATGCGCTGCCCACCCCCCCTCCACCCCGCGGTACCGAAGCATCCGCTGCCAGAGAGACGCCCCTGCGGGCTCCGGGCTCTGACAGCGGTGCCGAGGCCGCGGCTGCGGGGTGGGGGAGCGCAGCCCCGTCCCTCCCCGGTACTGCCGGGCGCGGGGGCAGCGCGGGCGGGTGAGGGGGAGCGAAGTGCCGGCGGCGGGGCTGCCCCGTGTGGCCTCATCAGCGCGGCGGTCGGGGTGACCTTGGGCAGGGGGCTCCGGGCGGACCCCGATGGTGGCCCCCAGTGGCCCCGGGTCGGGCTGCTCCGAGCCGCGTAGCGCTGGTGGTGACATCCCCAAAGGCTGCTGGGTTTGGCTGGGGGCCGTGCGGCGAGCTGCCTGCGAGGCTCGTGCCGGAGCAGGGAGGGTGCCCCTTCTCCATCTTTTTTTCTCCTTGGCCTCTGTAGCACACAGGGTACTGTAGCCAGGGGCAGTTGTAGGCTTGTCCCGAGAGAAAAGCATTTCTCCATGCTCACAGTGCTTTCTGTGCCCTGGCTTTGTGGTTGCTGAAGTAGCCCCAACAAGACGCTAGAAACAATCATGAAACAGCCCAAGAAGCCGTGCTGTTTGCACTTTGAAGACCAGAGTGTCTCCCGGTGCTCCTGGGAGGGCAGGCTGCCACACAGTTCGCAGGCCCGCAGCATTCATGTGGATTCCCCGCTGCTTCTAAAGTCAGAGGTGCACAAGAAAATAAACCAAAGTAAAATAACATTTAGAGAGAGCAGTTTTTTCAGGCACCAGTCTGAGCTTTCAGCAAAGGAGAAATGTTATTGAAATTATTCTTGCTTTTCCCCAAAACAGCCTTCTGAGGGATGCTGATGCCTCATGGAAGCGTCCATTCCTATTTCATTGGTCTCTATAATAATCACTCCTGTTTCCATAGTGACATCCACCTGTGGGTCTCATGTTACTTATCAAATAGTAATGAAAGAGATGCTTGCAGCTTCCATTGCACGAATGGGGCCATAAACTTAACTGCACACCAATCAAGCCAAAAAAATATTGCCTCAGCTCTGTCGAGGTGAATCATGATAAGAAAGTTAGTCTTCAAGACAGAGGGAGGTAGACTGATATCAAAAGGAAACAGAAAACTGACAAGTAGTTCAATAAAACTGGCGAATGCTTTTATGTATACATTTTAAATCTGCAAATAAAGTATAAACAATTCCCTTCTTATTTTAAAAGACAGTGCTCTCCTCTCTTCTTCCATGCCTACTTTGAATACTGTACGTGAGAACGAGTGCTGAATATACTCCTTCCACAAAGAGGAATAAAGTATATTCCAATATTTTTATTATTTGTGCAAGTTATTATAGAACTACTCATATCTGTAATCACTGAGCTAACTTACTTTGGAACACAGTCCTTTAATGTAAGTGGCTTCAGAGCAAAGCAGCTAATTGTTTTGGATAGGGCAGAGAGTGGTAGCTGGAGGGCCAGAGGTGTTTTTTTTTTTTTTTTTTTTTTTTCTTGTGGTTGCACTGAGTGATTTTGGTTGATGAATTCAGCATTATTTTTTTCAATATGATAGAGATGTGGGTCTTAATGGATTGCAGAAAACTAAATTCCTACATTTTATGGATAGGAAGACTTTCGATTACATGCTGATGCAACTGATCTGAAGAGGTGTTTTACATGTAAAGTGGTGAAGGAACAGTAGATAGAAACTTTTGGGGGAGACTTTTTTTTTAAATATCCTCTTCAGTATTCCTTGTTTCTTAAGTAAATTATCTTCTCTTCTTTTTATGACATGCAGGTGGTTTTGCTTCCAGTAACTCTGGTTATTATTGGGCCCTGTCTAGTTTATGGGAAGTGGCTACAGCTCACCTGATTTTATTCCTATTGCAACATCAGGAGATACTTGTGAAGAGTTGAATTTTTCTTGAGTAGATTCCCGCTTTAGCAAATACAGTATCTGTATACAATTCTGAATTAACTCTATCCCTTAAACCCGCTATAGTTAATGCTGTCCATTTTATTATTTGAAGATCAAGAAAAAGAAGAATAGTATTTGGTTATACTAATTACCTGTGATATTAAATGAATTTAATGTTTCAAGGTCAGTATGTCTATGAAAAAGTAATTTTCTTTTGATATTTATTTAAAAAAAAAGGGTTAAGTCATTGCAATTAATCACTGATAGGGAATGTTACTAGATTCTGTTCCTGTACATGTAATAAATATGTGGCCTAAAGTTTGCACAACACCAAGGAAAAGGTTACATAGGAAAACAGGACCTCACTGACCAACTGTTTTATGTATCAAGTGAATGTGAGAAACAGGCTGCGTTCCACATGTGCATCTTAGTCCAAACCTGCATTCCTTGGCTTGTATGTATTTGTGAGCCATTGTGCCAACTTTCATAATTTTATTGTGAACCTTGGAACATTCAAACAAAAGTAATGGGGTTACAGGAGTAAGGGGATCCATGACTTCAGGAGTACAGGCTGTTGGACTTACTGACTGGGGAACACTGCTTAGCTTTACAATCTATTGTGTGCTTGTGTGCTTCCAATATTTTTTATAGCTGTTGTTCTTAAAGTTATAAAGTTAAGTGATCAAAACAACCTTAAGCTTTTATTGAAGAACAAAATTTTAGCTCACCAAATCATGGTGGCTGACAAACACTTTCTCTCTTTTTTTTTTCTCCCCTTGCAGTCTCAAGAATTTTAGTTTATAACTTTTATGTCTGGGGGGAGGTGATTCATGATCTCCTTTTGTTGATTATATTTTTGATTTTAGTTTATACAGTTGTGCTAAATAGTTACTTTATTTGTTATCATCAAGGTCAAGTCACCAGTTACTTCCTAATATTTTTTTATTTTCAGGAGATGGTGCTTTCCTGTCTTGTGACACTTGCAGTAATATGTAATCAGGGATGTGCATGAAGAGTGTTTGCCGGGGGAGAAAAAAAAAAACTGAATAACCATTTCCCAAATGATATTGACATAACTAGAGCAATTAAAAAAGTCCCCCCAAAAGAAAGAGGAAAACTGTTGGAAAAGAATGGGACCTTATCTTGACACTTCATGGTATATTCTTCCCATTGGTGGCTGTAAGACATAAGATCTTAAGAAAATCGAATTAATCTTAATTAATTAATTAAACACTTAAGCACTAGAGAATAAACTTAAGCCTGAAATTATTATTTATATATATATTTAGGTTTAGCTGCTGATGTGTTTTGTTTTAACTTGGTGTCATAGTTATTCAATGTGAAGTACTGAATGTATTTCAGTTCTACCCAGCAAGAAAGTGGTGTTCTGAATAATGGTGGAAAACTTACAGAATTCTCAAATAACTTTATACAGTGGGAAACTTGTACTGCGAGCCAACTATTGACAAACTGTAGAAAGCCCAAACATTGCATGAACAGGAATATTTCAGAGTAGGTGGATGTGACATTCCGTTCATATGGTTACCATGAAAGATAATGACAGTGTGTGATTTTAACAGTTGAAGCATAAACCTCTGCAGACTTGAGTTGCCCAAACACAGGCAGGGTTATTTAAATGGTGCTTACTTTCTGAATACCCCTCAAAAGAACACTTTCCAGTTGTTTTGACAGGAAGATCAGTATTTATTTCACTTTTAGCTCTCTTTCAGGTTTTCTTACGCAGGACTCGGCTGTAGGTGATGATCAAGGTGATGATCAATCTGAGAACATTCAGAAAGCACATGCTATGCAGAAGACAGCTCAGAACATCTCCTGTACTCATGGTTTCTCTTATCTTTCTCTATATTTTTAAAGTGTTCTGATTCTTTAGAGTAGCTTTCCACACCTGCTAGCAGACGCCTGCTGTTCCTTCAGGCACGTGCATGTCCCTCCCATCATATGGCCTCAGTGGTAGCAGACTGTTGGCAGCATTCCTGGTTTTGACACACAGGGATAACAAGTATTAGACAGAGCTGTAATTGTGTTCAAAGTGTATTTGGCATCAAAGAACTTTTTCCATTTGCTGTCACTATGATGGTGATAATGATAGTATGATGATGTATGTTGCCTCATGCATGTGGTCCATGCAACAGAAATTGGTAAAAAGAGTCACAAAACAGCACTACATAATCCCTAAGCATAGAAGTGATTTTATTTTCAAAGAAATATATTTTTAATTTACATTTTCACATTTATGCTTAACAACATGCTTCCAAGTATAAGAAGCTACCAATCATTTAGATATTCTTGAAGTCTATGGAACAAGCAAAAAGGAGAAAATAAAGGATGAAATCTCAAATTGTTTCAACGTCATACTGTAAACTTTCAGGCTTATACTTCTCAGTGCTTGTTTTCCAAATTAAAAAAAATATTGAAAACAAATGTGTACGTTACAGTGAAAAAAAACACACATGCATATTTTATTTCTTTAAACAAAATTGGATTCTCTTATAACTTATTTGATTGGTATTGGAGATAAAAAATATATTAGAACTTTTTAACATTAGAAATGAAGTATTTTGTGGCCTTTTTTTTCTGTTTTCTCAGATAATTGTATAAATATTTGGCAGCGAGGGTTAGCATTTTTGAAGTGACATAGGACTATGTTAGAACTACCGGTTCTAACAGCTTGGGTTCTTAGACACTGCTGCTTTTCTCTGCTGACCACATTGGGAGACAGAAATTGAAAGCCTTAACATGAAGGACATTTAATGTTTTGCAACACTGTTGAATTAAAATGCCATAGGAGTTGCAGTTACTAAATTGGGCTCCTATAGTTTGCATTCTTAATGTGGCCCTCAGGACAAGTTTCAAACAGAAGGGAAAAAAAAAAAACTTGATGCAGATAAGCTCCCCATGGGAATGTAGTTGTCTGATTTCTTAACAACTGGAATTGTATCTGTTAAATTATTTGATAATTCTCCTATTGGTGGGTAAGTTCTCCACTAGAACTTACTAGGTTCTCTTCTAGAAGTCAGCTGCTTTTGAATGCTGTGCCTGGGCTGGATTTGGGTCTGAAGCTTGATACTAGACCCCATGTTTTCAGCATCTAACAATGCCTCATGCTGATGTTAGGAATGGAGACCAAGGAGACATAAACTGTAGCCTGGAACTGATGACTGATTTAAAGTTCAGAAAAAAACATGCCTGAGACAGAGACTCAACCTGGTTGAGCAAAGAGATTGCGTCTGAGAGCAGGTGGAGAGAACAGAATGGACGAAATTGGTGCTGGAGTCTGAAGAAGGCAATGAGCATATCAACCCATTACCAAACACTTTTCTAAGATATACATCTTTGTAGTAATTTGTACATACTATTAAACTAAGGCCTTCCTTTCTGCGCTGAGGAATTTTTGGGATTGTTCATTGTATCACACAGAGGTCCTAACTGGCTGTCTTCCATTAGGCATCCTCTTTCTCTTCCTTTCATCAGCACTATAAAAGGGGACTCGGTAGCCCATGATTAGAAGTCACAACACCAGGTTTTAGCAAGGAGTGACAAAAGCTTGTATATTTTGTGACCTCTAGGTTGTATATTTCAGGAAAATACATAGAAAAGAATATGCCATAATAGCCTGTGTGTATAAAGCATGAAGCATGCATTGTATTGCTGAAGAATAATGGGAAAAGAGAACCTTTTCTCTTGTTCTTGTGCAGATATAATTATGTTGGCTAGAGGCGTACGGGCTTTTGTTCTCATGTTTTTCTGATATAGTTATCCAAAAAGAGATGTTTTGATATGGTTATGCTGGATAGGAGAGTATTATTTCAATTTAGCTTATTTTCTCATTCATACACAATACTACATCATTATGAGTGCCATACATGGCCTGTTTCAGTTTTAGCTATATTAGAGTAGTAGAAGAGGTTTATAAGCAAAGCTGATGAATGTAAGGGCCAAAATGACATGAGGCTGAAAAATCAAGGAAGGGCACTTAAAACTGACACTTAAACACACTGTGGTATTTTCTGTAAATTATGTTTGGAGATGCACTCAAACAATTCAACAGTACTGCTAAATTGGCAATTCCTCTGTTTTTGTGACTAGTTCTAAATCTTGATCTTCATTCCTTGGTACTATTGCACTGTGTTACTCTTGGTTTGCACACAGTAAGGGTTAAGATACTCTTCTGATTTCTACTGAAGACTTAGCCTTTTGGATCACTTGCTTTGACTTGCCTTATATTTTTAAATTAAAAATATTTATTTTAATTATTGACAAAATCATAGAATCATAGAATTGGAAGGGACCTTAAAAAACACCTAGTTCTAGCCTTCCTCCCATGGACAGAGACACCTCCCACCAGACCAGGAGGTTGCTGAAAGCCCCATACAGTCTGACCTTCAACAGTTCCAGGAATGGGGCATCCACAACTTGTCTGAGCAACCTGTTCCAGTGCCTCGCCACCCTCTTGAGTGAAAAATTTCTTCCTAAAATCTAATCTAAATCTACCCTCATTTAGTTTAAAGCCATTACTCCTTATCCTAGCACTATACTCCCTGGCAAAGAGTCACTCCCCAGTTTTCTTGTAGGCTCCCTTTAGGTATTGAAAGGCTCCTGTAAGGTCTCCCTGAGGCCTTCTCTTCTCCCTGCTGAACAACCCCAACTCCCTCAGCCTATCTTCATAGGAGAGGTGCTCCAGCCCCTTGATCAGCTTCATGGCCCTCCTCTGAATTTGTTGTAATACTTCCATGTCTTTCTTGTGCTGCAGGTCCCAGAGCTGAACACAGCACCCCAGGTGAGGTCTCATAAGACCAGAGCAGAGGAGGAGAATCACCTCCCTCGACCTGCTGGCTACACTTCTTTTGAGGCAGCCAAGGATACAGTTGGCTTTCTGGGTTGCAGTTGGTGGCTTGTGTTGTGTTTCTCATCAACCAACACCCCCAGGTCCTTCTCAGGGCTGCTCTCAATCCATTCTCCACCCAGCCTGTATTTGTGCTTGGGATTTGTGCTTTGGTCCAGCCCATGTGCAGGACCTTGCACTTGTTCAACTTCCTGAGGTTCGCACAGGCCCACTGCTGAAGCCTGTCCAGGTCCCTCTAGATGGCATTCCTTCCATCCAGTGTGTTGACCACACCACACAGTTTGGTGTCATCAGCAAACCCAACCCCGCTGTCCCTGTCACCGACAAAGAAGTTAAACGACGCTGGTCCCAGTGCTGACCCTTAGGAACACTGCTCGTTACTGATCTTCACCTGCACATTGAGCAGTTGACTGCAACTCTTTGAGTGCAACCATCCAGCTTATTCCTTACCCACTGAGCGGTCCATCTGTCAAATCCGTGTCTCCAGTTTAGAGACATGGATATCATGGGGTTAAATGCTTTGCAGAAGTCCAGATAGACGATGTCAGTTGCTCTTCCCCTATCCACCAATGCTGTAAACCTGTCGTAGAAGGCCAACAGATTTGTCAGGCATGACTGAGGGTATTGACTGCCTTTGGTGAAGCCATGTTGGCAGCCACCAGTCACCTCCTTGTTTTCTGTGTGCCTTAGCATAGTTTCCAGGAGGATCTGCTCCCTGATCTTGCCAGGTACAGAGGTGAGACCGACTGGCCTGTAGTTCCCTGGGTCTTAAGTTTTTCCTCTTTTAAAAATGAGAGTTATGTTTCCCCTCTTCAGCCAGTAGGAACTTCACTGGACTGCCATAACTTCTCAAATATGATTGACAGTGGCTTAGTAATGTCATCCCCCAGTTCCCTCATGACCCTTGGATGTATCTCTTGGACGTATCCCATTGTGGATACATCCACCCCTGGATGTAACCCATTGACTTGTGCATCTTTAGGTTCCTTAGCTGGTCTTGAACCCAATCTTCTTCAGTGGGCCTGTAGTGTCCCTCTTATCATTTTTTCAGTCCTTGCCTTTGCCGTCTCAGGACCAGGCTACGTGGCTTGAGCTCTTGACAGTGAAGACTGCATACATCATATATCATACATCACTGATGTATCTACAGAAGCCTTTCTTGTAGCCCTTGATATCCCTGGCCAAATTTAATTCTAATAGAGGTTTGGCTTTTCTGTGATGTTCCTTGGCTGCTTGGACAATGTCTCTGTATCCCTCCCAGGCTATCTGTCCACCCTGCTTCTGTAGGCCTCCTTTTTCTGTTTGAATTTGGTCACAAGCTCCTTGTTCATCCTTGCAGGCCTCGTGGCATTTTTGCCTGACTTCCTCTTGGTTAGAATGCATCACTCCTGAGCTTGGTGGAGGTGATCCTTGAATATTAACCATCTTTCTTGGGCGTCTCTTCTATCCAGGCCTTCGTCCCATGATACTCTACTAAGCGGATCCCTTAGGAGGGCAAAGTCTGCTCTCCCAAAGTCGAATCTCCCAACGAGATTCAGTGTAATACCTCTTGTATCTCCTTGTTGGCTCCTGTATCACTTGGAGAAGGAAAAATAATTTCTCTGTTTCCTGACAAATAATTTAATGTATCCATCTTCTTTGTCCTTTGATGTGTCCTGTGTCTTTCTTTGTCCTCTTTCTTTCTGTAAGAGCATTTTCCTTCTCCTCCTTGATAATAATATATATTATATATTTTACATGATAATAATACCCCTAGGTAAAAAGTTAAGTTACTATTCTACTCTGCTCATCTTACAAGCATTCTGTGTTCAAAACTGGAAACTGTCACAAACATGCTCACTTGTAAGACAGCTTTTATATGGCATAGTTGATGATCTTCCATAGTAACATGTATTTTTCACGCTATCTTTAGACGTACAAGTGTTTACATTTTTACCATTTTTTTAAAATTCTACCTTTCATATTCTGCCTCCTTATGGTGAGGATAAAGGAAAACATGTAGCCTGAGAAGGATGACAAGCATAAGAGATGAAAATAGAGTAGAAGGACAAGAGATGTTAACCTGAGAAAACATTACTTTGAGGAGTTTCACAGAGGCAAATATTCTTCAAGCTAGGAGAAGTAGAATAATGGGTCATATTTTCTGAGTTGTATTTATTTGTCTTCAGATATTTATTTATGTATTTATTTATTTGGAAAGAATGTTGGCCTTTGCTTTTATTACATCTGTGTGGTAATTGCAGGCCATAGCCAGCAAGGTCTTTGTTTTTGATGAACTGTTGTGTTATCTGTTCACAATGGGCACACAGTCTTGGCTGTGTTGTCTTGTATACCAGTATATCTGTCAAACAGGATGCTAATAAAAGATTGAATACCAAATACAATATGAGAAGAGTTAACAGTCAAACAATGCAATTCACAAACAGTAATACTAAAATATTGAAAATAAAAAGTGTTGAGTTTTATGGTCATTGTTAGGCCTTATTGTTGAGAATATCTTGGATTCCAGAACTACTTTACAAAAATATACATTCAAAAACATTACAGTTAACACTGTAAAAATGATTAAAGGTTGGATCTTTAAGATTTCCTTGAGTAATAATAGCTGGTGACCTCATGAGTGGGAGATGTGGACTCTGCAGTATGGATTTGTTTCAGGTGCTTTAGTGGTGGGCGGGTGAAACAGGCATTATTCTCTACTTACTGCTTGTACAGCACTGTGAAGCCAGGTACCAGCATGCAGCCTGTGAACTCATTCTGCAGTGCGTGTTTGCAAGGTTCATCTGCACATGCACAGGTGGTTCTCCCTCAGTGCCATGAAAAAAGTGCTCTGACATGTGAAATGAAGATATATCATGGGTACATTGCCATGTCCTATACTGCCCAAATGCATAAGGGAGTGTTGATCCAGTTGAGGGTTTCCAACTCAGAATTATTTTTGTGATTAAAAAATGAAGAAATTACAATATTCTGTTTAATAATAAAGTTGATTGTTTTATGCAATTTGAAAAACATAGTTATACTGTATTTATAATGTAATCGGATATAAAAACCTGTCATTTCCATGATTAAAATAAGTTCTTCTGATAACATTGACAGCTGTTAATGAAACTAGACATTCTTGCTTAACTAGGTAATCAGCTTGCACTTCTGGATGTATTTAAGTATTGCTTAAAAGTTGTATATCTAAAATTTAAATCCTGTTCTCACTCATGAATGAATATACAAGGCCATTTTTTTTCTTTTTCTTTTCCTTGTACCTATTTCCTGAAAAATTAGCAGAAATATTGTCGTTCACACGTACAAGCTTGTTTTAAAATTATTATACTCAAATTGCCAGTCTAATAGAATAGGGTTCTTTCAGAATATTGAATTATACTTTTTATTGAGGACAGAGAATATGTTTTTGACCCAAATAAGGTAGTTACATTTTTTTTTCCATTTACCAGCTTTATCCCAGTTGTATAAATACTTTTTTTTTTTGTTATATATGCAGAAAAATAGTCTCATCAAATCAAACCTAAATTAGGCACCTAAATTGGGTTCTTTAATTTCAGTGGTATTGGGTCCTGGATAATTAGGTTGTTCTCGCTTAATAACTGGAGCTTAAATCCTACTTTCAAGCCAGTCCTCTCATCTACCTAACATTTACAGAATGAAATCAGAAGTTACAACTGTAGTCTGAACAGCCTAGTTTAAAAGTATGTTGAGAAGCAAATACAGTTCTGTAAGCAGAGGATGTTTGGAACATTTTTATGACCAGGTTCATAGAAGGACTAATAGATACTGATAGAAAAGGAAGACTATTTCTTTCAAGGAGAACAGTGTGAAAGAAGGCATAGGGGTGAAGGAGGGGAACTTGCTGTGCATGTTGTCAGTACTGGAGAGTAAGGAGATGTGGATTCTAGATCTAGTAAGAACATGAAAGAATTGAATACTTGGAGAAGATGTTTCACTGCCATTGCTTTGTCTTACCCCATGAACTGTCAGAACTGACCCTTTAGAAATGACTTAATAGTAAATTTAGACCCCTAAAGAATGAAGGAAACGGAAGTAATGGAAATTTTTATTGATCCAAAAAAGCAGAGCAGGTTCTGTTTTCCAGTGCCAAGTGGCTAACACTTACTTCATGGCTATTCTCACTGCTCTGAGGTTGAACTGTTTGGTCAGTCCCTGCTAAGTTCATTAATTTTGTGTGTTCTTTTTTTGTTACCCCAATCAAGAAGGGAATGGTTTGCATTTGTGTTCCTAAAAGACTAGACCTGAGTTATTTATCCAAACCCCACACAGCCTGGAATCTTTTGTATTTGGTTGAACTCATGCTCCCACGGTCAATTTCATCTGTCCCACTGACCTTGCCTGAGGGAATCCCTGTTTATTTCTTCACTTGGTAGACAAGTTTACCTGGGGCCTGCTGGGGAGATATGGGCTGCCTACTTTCTGCTGCAAAAGGGAACCAAGAGAAACTATTGTTTGTCCAAAAGAGAGAAGAGTTTATGTAAGATTTTTTTTTTTTTTTTTTTTTTCTTCAGAGAATTGGCAATTTTTTGTCTGGATATTGTTGCAGTGATTCTTTGCGCAGGAATAAGAATGCTGGTGACAGCAGTGAAAAGATGTAAGGTTTTGAAAGTAGAGAAAGGAAGGAAAGCTATGTGATATATTACATCAGGCTGCTGGGATTTTATTCTCAGGCAGTCCAGCAATGCATCAACTCATTTGCTGCTCTGCTCTTAAGGGAAGGCATTGTAGCCCAAGATACCTAAAAAACCTCTGTGCCTCAAAGGGAAGGGACATCCTGTACTGTCAGAGAACTGGCTTTAATTTAAACCCTAAAATACAGCAGAATAAATATTAGATCAGATTGAGCAGTTCTTTTGTGGACCATAGGTTGACTTTTGAGAGGCTGTTTTTGCTAAGTTTACAATCTTTAAAAAGCACGTACATGCACAAAATAGCTGCTGTAGAGCTATAACAAAGTTGTACAATCTGAATCTTTTGTCTGTGGCTGTTAAAGCTGTTATATTTCTCTCAAATACTCAGGGTGGCTTGAAAGAAGCTGATTAGTTCAGAGAGAAAGAAAAAAGAAAAGTGAGCTGTGAGGGAAAGGTGCTGCTGTGGCAGTATTCAGGCCAGCTGGGAGTTGCATAAAATTTGTATCTCTCTTGAGGAGACTCTGTTGGCAGGACTTGTGTGGATTTCTGCCCATAAAAATAAACCTGCTTTACCCTGGTAGATACTACAGCCAAGAGTCTATCCCTCAAGGCTGAGGGCTTTTGCCAGCACAGCTGCCCCTCTAGGCAAAGCAGAAATAAATTATACTTTAATCAGTAAGCAGTATATCTCCTTCTTTTCTTTAAATAAAATTACTTCATCAATTGCCAAATACTTTTGTCACTATGCTTATGTGAAGTAATACATACCCAAGTACTATCACATTCCCACTATAATGTACACCTACACTTACTGCTTACTTGTTTTTCATCATTTGGATGAAAACTGAGTGAACCTCCAACAAATATAACACATATTTAAAGATTTATGTATGTAAATTATAAACCTAAAAGCTGTAGACCATGTGTATTTTTTTACAGACTGGGTACAAATGTTTTTCCTTAACATAATTATGCAACTATAAATATTTGCCAAGATAAAACTAAGAGTTACAGGAGCCTTTCACAAGACTAATACCATTAAAAGTTAAGTTGCCAGAAAAGACAGTGATATCATTCTATTCAAGCTCATTTGCCTTTTACCTTATATTTTGTAATGCCTTCACAACATACTGTCTCCTCTGAAGAATACCTTTTCTATAACTCACTAATCCTCATGTACACACACTCGGTTCTACAGAATTAGGCTTAATACATTATCTGATCTGACTACAAAAAGATATTTTTCTACTCTAAAAAAAATACACTGCCTGCAAACACCATAATCCATGAAAGATAAATGAAGGGATTCAATACCAGAATTTGAAGTGACCTGAGTAAAACAGAAGAATGGCAAACATATTAATGATTTGTTCACCCATGTCCTTCATGAGCTATTTAAAACAAAATAAAGAAACAACAACCACAAAATGTAAGAAAGTTAGTGGCTATGATTATACTGCTTTATTTAATGCATTAAGGGGTTAAGAACAGCTATTAGCTCTGCCCTTATAGAATTACAGCCATCTGTAGCCTTAAAAATAATTTTGGAGGTAGTGCATTCTTTTATCTTGTGTCTGATTGTGTATACATTCGTATAGGTAATATAAGGTGGTCAGAAGATTAGGGGAAGCATTAAACAACACTCTTGTGGTGAACAAGCCTGAAGTCAGTTGTGGAGCTTTTCTTCACTTGGACTTTGTATGCTGGCTTGAATGTGTGCTTGAATTACTAGAGCTGTAACAGTAAGAGAAGTGAACCCACCAGCCTTGGAGGTTGGTGGATTAGAGAGGCAGAGTGGACAGCAGGCTGGCAGCATGTGCTCCTGTGGGGCAGGCGTATGCAGTGGTGGCTGCTGTGGAGGGCTGGCAGACTGGTAGGGAGCATGTGTTTTCACAGCAGTGCCATTGCAGTGAATGCCAGATTAGAGGTAGTGAGAAGGAAGCTACTGATATTTTTGTTCAGCCTGAGCTTTTGCAACTTGTACACAAAAGTACACTTGTGTACACGGTGTGCTGCAGCTTGTAACCAATCCACCGGTGTGTTTGGCTAATTCTGAAGGGTGGTGTGCAAGAGGGAGAATTATTACCACTGCCTCTTCCCCATTCCTCACCTTGCAGGCAGATGAAAACCCTTTTTTTCTTTTCACTGCCCAGGTGCAGCAGCTCTGCCTTGTCCTGCTGTTGTCTCTTCATGGTTCCTTACAGTCTTCTCCGTTCACTTCTTGCTATCTCTTAATGCTAACCACTGAAAACAAGTGCCTGCAGGAGAATCGAGCAAGAACCAGACCAAAAGGCTGTGAGTTCACACAGTGTTAGGCAACATAACATGCAACGTAACTTTCAGATTTGCATTTTCTTCATACCTAACACACTCAAACTTGTTTTTATTAAGTACTATCATGCCTTAAGGCATGCCTTATTACTCAAGCTCTTGTGTATCTGCAGTTATCTAAGTCAACAAAACTTCAGGCCTGAATGATAACACTTTTAAAGTAATTCACAGAGAATGACTTTAACTGAATATTTATTTTATTTTATTTTATTTTATTTTATTTTATTTTATTTTATTTTATTTTATTTTATTTTATTTTATTTTATTTTATTTTATTTTATTTTATTTTATTTTATTTTATTTATTTTTTCCCCTGCAAGTTGATTTACTAGGAAATTCTTGGCCTCGTTCAAAAAGTTTGCCACTTTATCTGGCAAACCGTTACTGTTTTTCTGGTCAGTAGTGAACTTTCTCTCATGAATATCCAATATCTATATCAACAGGAACATCCTTTGCTGTTTTATTGCCTTGAATAAAATATATTCTGTTGCTTCTACTCCAACATTCACAAGAAATTGTATTTAGTACTACACATTTTATAGACTTTCAGAATGATACATATTCAGCTGTTACAAAGTGCAGTCTCACAAAATCCCACAAAAAATATGAGACAAAGTATTTGTACCTTATGCAAATTAATGCCTTATTAGCAATTTAATCAGTGCAGTCAAAAATTGGCTCTGAAAATGCTGCCTCTCCAATTTTGCAGCTCTGGGCAATTGTCCAGTCTTTACATAAGGTAAGCTGTCCTCTATGTTGTTCTGTAAAACATCGAACATTTTTTTCAAGTTTTAATTGGTGTTTGTTTGGATGGTTTATGTGATGACTTAGTAGAGTAAATTGTGAATTAATATGGCACATATGAAATTTGTCACTTTTTTTTTTTTGACTAAAGACAGCTAGATATTTGCTTTTGCTATATAAGACTTGTCCTGAAGATTTACTTTCAAAAAGGATAGTATTAGTTGACCATGGTATGTACATAAAGCATGAGGTAGTGTATTTTCGCTTTCCCTTTCCATGCATTTTCTTCTATGTAGCCATGATAGCCACAAAAACATTAGTAATGCAGCATTTCTGAGTTGCACACTTTATAAACGCAGCAAAAGAAAATCGTGCACAAAATATGAGTATTGCAGAACATGATGTTCAGAGACTCATTACTCAGCCAAAATGAACTTTTTTTTTTTTTTTTTTTTTTCCTGAGCAATGAAGAAAAGATTGCAAAATTTCAGTTTTCAACACCATGCTGTCTAGTTGTGGATCTATTTGAAGGAAGATTATAAGAACTATTTTTAGAATCCAGAACACATACTTTTCAATTTTTTATTTTGAGTTGAATAAACAAGAAAAATCACCTCCTACTCCCCAAAACTTAACATTTAAAAGTATTTGACTCGAATAAGCAAATGAGTTATTATTTCAGTCTCCTGCAATACCAAGAAAATGTATTATGAGCATGTAATTTCATCTGATCAAATGCTGAGTTCATCGGCATAGATATCTATAATTGAGCTAGTTACCTAAACTCACTTTATATAATAGCAAGATACAGGCACTTTTAGGCAACAAATACTTTCATTGTAGCTTAGACACCTAAAAAGGTCAGTGAGATACATCCCAAAAGCCCATTTCTGCCCATTGACTTTTGCCCATTGAGAACGCAGATACTGAGATCCCATGTAAATATCAGCACTGTCAATGTCGATGGCTGTGATGAATCTCTCCCTTAAATCATAAGGAGTGACACATGGTGTGTAAGGCAAAGAATACCCTGAAGTGCTTTATTACAAACCTTAATCTTTCCTAATATACGAAAAGCTAAAATTACGTAGCAGTAGAAGAAGCAGGAGAAATCGAGACTCTCCACCAATATCTGAGGTGTTGTAGGGAATCAGACCAAAATAAATACATAAATCACACCAACAGAAAACACAGTGACCAAATCCCTATTATTGGAACAAAACATTATTTAGCTTTAAGCACTATTACTACTGCTAACATAAAGCATTCAAGAAAGCCAACATCCTTAAATTGTGTTTGAAGGACAAATTGTGCTGGAGTATTAAAGATACCGCTTGGCTGTATGCAAATGGGACTAGTTTTTAGGTGTCTGTAAATAAGCAGGCATTGTACTAGAACAGACATTAGTGAGTTACAAACTTGAGTGGAAGGTAAGCATCTGAAGTAAATGATCGTTGTGAACCTACTTAGATATTTATAGTTTAAGCTCATGATCTGAGAATAAAATCTCAGCCTCTTTCTGAGGTCTGGATCTCTTCCAGGAGTGAGTGGTTAAATTTAATGAGTATGTGCGTATGTGTGAGTGGGCTGCAAGGTGCAGTAAGGCAGTTACATCAAGGCATCCATATCAGAGGTGCTCTCAAGTAGTTAGATCCATATTTAAAAATCTCCTGCAGTTATTATTCACAAAATACCCTGCCAGATTCGTCCTGTACATTGAGTTGAGCAGTAGCCCTACTGGTATCTATACATTTTTATAGACAACAATCCAAGACAGCATTAACTTTATTTTAGTCAAGTTCAAGCTGACAGTGAACTGGAAGCCAGTTGTCTGCCACCTTTGTGCCCTGTGCCAATTAGCTCTGTCACTCAGAAGCACACTTTAACGTGAGCTCTGACCTTCTACCTCATGCTCAGTTCCCTGAATTTAGAAGATTAGGATTGCTGTAGGAGTGGATTTAAGACATTCTGTTTGCTATCTGAAGTGGGTGGACAAAAGCTGGTTCTGATCCGCCACTGTGGTGCCAAGTTAATGCTGTACTGTGCTGTGCTTGCTGATGTTGACTGTGCAGTCAGTGTCTCCAGAGGTCAGCTGGGGATTCACCTTCTAGGGACATTGAAGTGGTACCCAAGTGTTGATGCTGTTTTCTGCATCTGCTGTTGATGGTTGCAGAGATCTGGAGGTTGCAACTGATTTGTCTTCCCCAGTCCCATCTCTCCTTGGGTGGGACAGGGAGCCTGTGAAAGGAAGGGCCTCTCCTGAAGGCCACAGTGGGGGGAACAGCTTTGCTGACACAAGTGAGAAGTTGCACCCAGAACTACATGCAAGTCGTCAAAATCTTAACAGAGGGTGTCCAGCAGAAACAATGGCTTGCTTCCTATTTCTTCCCAATAATAGGAAACACAGTATTGTTGTTACCACATTCTCTCTGTCAGAGTTCAACAACCCATGTTTACTTCCCTTTTTTTCTCTTATGTGCTTCTGTCAGCAAACATGTTCCCTTCCTGCCGTTGTCCTCAGTGCTGAGATAAATGCCGCTTGCGAAGAGCCCTCCCTGCAGTTCTACATTAGAGACTTACCTATGCCTGCTACATATTATCTCCACTATATTTCATCCTTCCTGGAGGAGACATTTCATCTTCAAATTAAAGTTTCACACAGTACAGAGATCAATTAAATGATAATATTTTCTAATGTTTAGGCTGGTCTTTTTCTTCGAGTAACCCTTGCATTGGGTACCTTTATAGGAGTTCTAAAATTGTCTCAATTTCCATGACAGATAACCACAGCTTTTATGAATAGTTCTCATCATTAGCATCATTATTTTCAGACAAATAAAAAAAAAAAAAGGTGTAAGAATTGCTTCTTTCCCTGTGAATATTCCAAGCACTGGGCTGTAAAAGTTACAGCAGTTTTCTCATATAATCTGTCCGAGAGACAGCCTAAAATTCATAAACAATGCTCTTCTAAGACCTTTGAGACTTTAATATTTGTTGCACAGTGGATATTTGGGACAAGAAGTTTCATTTTTTTTAACCTGAGTCATCAGAATGTTTTTTCCATTTCACTTCAGCATGCAGTTTCATCCCTTCCAGCATTTATTGGGTCAAGGCATAGTGAATGGGACTGGTGAAAAATAACAACTGTAGCAACAGGTACGCTTTTTGTTTGCTTCTCCAGCAAAATAGTTAAGGTCATTATTGAATTAAAAAGGAAGATGTTTTGAAGTGAGCTTGTGTATGCATTTTGCTTAGAATTCATGAGTGAAGTTGTGATTTGTTCCAAGGTACAACTTGCCTTTTATATATGCATTTATTTTGTCATCAGTATGGCAAATAATTAGATGTTTGTTTGTTTGTTTGTTTTCTATACAAAAATGGTGAGTTCTTGTACAATTTAAGAAATAATAAAAAATAAATTCTGGAGCTCTGAAGCAAATTCTGCATTATTGTCAGCAAAGTACAGCTTTTTGATTAATGTAGTGGCTAGTATTGCTTATTAATACAAAGAAGTTTCTAATTACTCTACAAAGCCTAATGTGGAATTTTACTATGCCTGTAAATGGAACAGTCTAAAAAAGTCTAAGTTAATTGCATATTTATAGTCAATTGCTGGACAATTTTCTTCAAATGAGAAAAAATATGAGACTTTTGGAACTTATTAGCTGGATTGAGTGCCTGCATTTTGCTTTTAAGTTTCCGCTTATGATCTTTAGAGCATTTTGTATTAAATTTTTAATTGGTTGAACAAAATCATATTAACGCTCTACATTTTAAATGGCAAGTTCACGCCCACCATCTCTGTAAATGCTGAACTCCTGCAGCATTAGGCATAAGCGATGTGTAGATGTCCCCAGATAGTAGCAGTCATTTTGGAGGCTATAGCATTTGAATGCACTTTTGAATGCACACATTTCTACAGGGGATGATAAAGAAAAGTCCTGTATGTCAGACAAAGAAACTGTGAAAGAAACCCTATGCAGAGTTCATAAACAAAGGATACACTTTTGTGGGATCATGTTCTGTGTCTTGAGCTTCACCTCTTGTGCCTCAGTAATTTGAGATGCTTGTTGGTTTGTCAGTTGGTCACACAAAATAAACTATCCAAACAACATGTGCGATCATCAGCCAATCAGGTCTCCAAAGAGCCTTTAAATGTTCAGACTGAACAAAGGCTCTATATCTGTCAAGTTCAGATTATTGTCTTGGACAGCAGCTCCCTGCCAGGTAATGTGCTGTTTTTCTATTTCCTTTTAGCTTTACTTTGTGTAATAGATAGTTTCAGATTACTGTGGTAATCCATGCAAAACTAATTGACTAATTAAATTCAAGACAAGTCAGTGCACCAGCACACATTGCACAATATTTGCTATAGTCTTTTTAATGATTGTATAGCATATATTGACAAAAAAAAAAAAAAAAGAGTGAAGTGCTTTAAAAAAGAAATTCTAACACTCTTCCTACCTCTAAAGATTTATAAGAAGGATTGATATGACTGAATGGTGAAATTCCCTGGTCTTGTCAGGCTTTATAGGTTTGATTTTGATTGGCATTTGTTCGTCATGTATTTTGCCAACATTTCTGAGAAAATAGAGTTCAAAGATGAGACTTCTAAGGAGGAACTTAAAGAAGTAGCTCAGATCAGTGTAGCTCAGGTCAGATTTCAGAACTAATGGATGTGAAATGTAAATTGGAGTTAGAATGAAGGATGTGATGGAAGTTGCTATGTGGCTATGTGACTTGGATTGAATTAGCAGAATGATAAGATGGTGATGAAGAGCACAAGCAAAGTGTTTGGCAGAAGCACAGCTTCTAGGAAACTCAAGAACCTCACAACTAATATACAAAAAGATGAATGAGGGCAGGAAGAAGATTTGAAGACAAGTTGGACACGGCTGAGACAACAGGGAAGGTGGATGATCTCTGTGGCAACACGTGTGGTAATAAAGACTACAGCCTAGGCTGACAGGGAAAATTAATCTCGTGTTCTGAAGTAACATACAATTTATAAATGCAATATCAATTTTACTTAACAAGAAAAGTCTTTATCGTATACATCTTATTTTCATAAGCATTTGGGAGGGCAGCAATAACATAAGCACCTTGCATGGAACCAAGTAATGGAATCAAAGCTATTCCGCCTTGCTGAGCACTTACGCAGTTGGTTCTTCAGCAGTGCCAGGGATTTTTATAATAAAGAATGATGGACTGCTTTTAAAGCAAGCACTGCGGGTGTCTATTTCACTGACACAAGTAACTTTTTTTCAGTCTTTTGCAACCTCAGAACTCAACGTCCTATGACTGAGTTTAGCTGTAGGCGCTTTAAAATTATTAGATTCCTTTGAAGCAAATGAAATAGTAATTTCCAATTCTGTTTTTCATATATAACAAACTCCCCCCTCCAAAACCTCCAACCAACCTAAACAGTTTTTCTAGTGGTTGATGCATTAGCAGTTTTACAGTGGCTGTTTATACAACATTGTGGACAAGTGTTTATTGAACTCATTTCATGGAGATAGGATGTTGTTTTTAAATTCTGTTTTTATTTTACCTCTGTTATCAATGTTTACAGCTTCAAGGTCTAATTCTGTGCTTACTGAGCTCAAATCAGAGCGCAAAACTGTCTTAGATTTCACTAGAGATGGCTCAGTGACCAGAATTTCATTGTCATCTTCACAGCTCTTCTAAAGCACTCTAATGGCTTCCCATTTAGCAAAGCTTAATAACTAAGACTACAAAATTAAAAATTACTCAACAGGTCAGTGGTGACAGTTTTCACACTTAACTTACATTGAGTATTTTTATACCTTTCTCTATATATTTTTGGTTCTTATTTGTTCATGGTATGTTTCTCATTAAATCTACGTGAAGCATTATACATAAACTGTTTCTGAAAAAAGAAAATATTGGGAAGATTAGAAAAAAAATATATATTGTTTTTCACCAGGTGCTGGAACCCCAGTGTTTTTTCATGTAGTCCCATCCTGATGTACAACTGATGTATTGTAACTCTCCAACAGTAAAAACAGTCATTTGGTATTAGTAAAGATAGAAGGAGATAACAGAATGGTGTTCCAAAAGGATAAAGATAGAGAGGCCTTTGAATCTTTATATAAAGGACTCGTGTTTGAACAAGTGTGATGCAACATTCAACCTTAGTGAAGCTTCAAAATGATGACAATTCCTTTTGTTTTAGCTTACCTCCTAAAACTCTGTTTTTCAGATTGTCACACAAAGTCGACTTGCTAATACACCTCTCTGTCCCCTTAAAGAGTTGGAAAATGGAAAGAAATGGAGTAGGAAAAAAAAATAAAAAATCAGCTTGCCTTTCTTCCCAAAAGTCACAGAGAAAGGAAGCACTGTGCTTGACCCACATAACAGAAGAATGCAGGAGAGTGAAAGACGTGTGCAGTGTAGTTACAGACATTATAAAACAATCACTGCATGATGTTTAAACATTGCTTTATGGTGTTTCCACTGAGATATTCCATTACTATGTGATGATAATGAATCATGGTTGAACTTCGCTAAGAGCTCTTGCCATGACTGCATACTTCTCTATTTTTTTTTGTTTTATTTTGTTATGTTTTTGTGGATTGCACATGGAAACAAGGCAGAGAAATTACTTGAAGAAAGTAACTAAAATAGAAGTGGCAAAATTATAATGGCACTTATACGGAGACAAACTTTTCAACACAATTTTATTTGAACTTGTGAATATTATTTTATTCAAGTTAGAAGTGCAACTTTAAATATAATCTTGTAGGGAATGTGAAAGAATGCCTTTAAAAATGTCCCTGGGCAGTGTATATGTGTTGACAAGTGTTTTTTTTTTTTTTTTCTTATTTTTTTCCATTTCTGTAGACATAGCTTATCTACAGCAACTAATTTGAGAAATAATATTCCCAGCTAAAGAGGGAGATTGAGACAAGCGTTTATTATTATTATTAGTAGTATTATTTTACTGGTAAGGTGCTCAAGATCTGTAAAGCATCTCAGTTCAGCTGACAGTGTTTCTACCAGATCTAACTCCTACACACTCAGATGGCAAGTCTTTAGAGAAGGGAAAAGTGGCATCTGGTGATTCAAAACAATACAAAACTGATGGAATCAAGTTCTTGTAGATGACAAATGGATATGGCCATCAACCTCAAATAAAATTACCATATGTGATGCATGAAGGTCCTGAAAATTCTGGTAAAACACTCAACTATCTGCATTGTCACATTTAAAATTCTGTACTTTGATTATGCTGCAACAAATTAGTATTATAGGTTTAGAAACAGTGTATCATAATTGATGCATTTCTTTGATCATAAAATTGTCACTGTATGTGGTGTACACTGATGCACAAGCTATGAACTGTACATATGCAAATTAAATAAGGTATGAAAATTATAAACTGTAATTTTATCTATACTTGTGGTTTTGCACTGCATTTTGAACTCTGATATGGGGATTGTGATTTACATGAATAACAATGCACATATAAAACTAGCAATAAATATCTGGTGTATGAAGAAACTGGAGAAGGAGTAGTAGGTTGTAATAACAATTCTAATTATTTTAGTAGTAGTAATAGTAAGTTGACAGCTGGTAAGCTGATAATGAACTTTTAACTGCAGGACTCAAGTTTAAGCACAGAAAGGTCAAAAAAAGGAAAGAATGGGCTGTGACTTTGCAAAGAAAGAAAAGATGTAAAAATGGCAAAATTTTATTCAGTGAGGTAACTCCTTTTTCTGGGTGATACTCGATCTGATGCATGCTGTGTTTGTTGGTGAGGGTGATTAGTAGCTAAGAGTAAGGTAAACTCAATTGTAGTTCACTACATTTGTATAAAGGCTCACATCTGAAAACATTTAATCTGAATATTAATTTTATTCATATAAAAGAATATTTAGTTGTTTTTCATAGAGCACATTATGTGAAGTTGTGTTTTTTTTTTTCTTTTTTTTTTTTTTCCCATCAGTACTTCCTTTAAGAGGCTAATCAGAGTGAAACTTTATACCATACAGCCTATTAAGAATATGCACAAGTACTAAAGTGGTGTGTGAAAGCATTCACAAGAACACAAGAATTGCTCCTTTAGTTCAAAAACTGAAATATTTGTTGATAATAAGGTGGAAGTTGTAAAAATGCATTTCTGTTCTTTGACAGATTCTCTTTGAAATCAGTAAACAATGAATTAAAAGGGTCAAATTGTACACGTATTTCTGTAAAACCAACCCTTCAGTTAAATATAGATAAATAGTATGAAAATAAAATTTAATTAATAATATGCATAATCAATTTTTCTAATTCATAATTTGTATGTTTAAAAAGGATTTAATACAGAGCTCTGTTTATACACTGCTGTTAATATATATATATATATTTTTTAATTTAAAATCCACTTTAAAAGAAGAAAAACACATGAAGAAAATGACACTTGTGGATCTCAGTGGGATTGACAAGTGTCTTTTGCATAAAATTTCTAACAAGTTGCCAAATATGAGCTCAATGTGTCCAGTCATATGCTGAGATGTTATAACACTTTTTGTATAAAGATGCAGTGCCATGGACAGTAATGCAATGAAGCAATATTTCTCAGCCAAATCCTATTTTTCAATCCCCTTTAATTTGCTTGTTACATTTTATATACTTGGGTTCAGTTTTTACATTAGTATATAATAGTACCTGGCAATTTAAACCCTGGCGTAAACCTATCACAGAGGATTACTGTGTTGTGATGTTGTGTCTACAGTATATATAGATAACTTTATCCATAATAAACAGTATATATGTTTTAAGGCAATTAATCAAGGTGGTGATTTTTTTAAATCGACACACAATCACTGGTTGGGTCAGTGTGGGTTTGTATAGAATAAGAACCCTACAGTTACCCTTAGATAATGAGAACCAGCATCAATGTTTAATTTATTCATTTCTTTTCACTTGGAAGGTCAAAATGAACTGGTATCTTCATTTCTGCTTCTATAAGCTTTCACATTAGTTTTACTTTTTTGTTTTCAAGTAATATTTAATTTGAAATATCAAAAGAACAAAATTAAATTCTAGGTGTCTATACAAAGATGAGAATGAATAAAAGATAGTTTCTGTTCATTGTAAATTTCAATAACAACAGTCTAATTTTAATGCAGCTTAACTATTTCAGAAGTCATTTGACTGTCAAAGCCAGTATTGCTGTAAAGCAGTGAGTGGAAGCAGTCATCCTTGTGTTAAATGGGACAGATGATGACCTTTTTGCATTTATCATGTGATTAGAAGTGCAAAGAACTTTCTCCTTCAAGGGCAAGATACTTTAAAGTGTCAACAGGTGGATCAAGTTCTGTTCACAAAACTGGAAAATTTTACGGCATGCTTTCACCTTGTCTTAAACAAAAAGAAATTTAAAGAACTGAATAATTAAATTCCAGCACAAACAACTGATCTGAACTTAAATGAACTGGACTATTAAAGTAGTAGATAGGCAATTTAAGAAGTGCTTTGAGTTCTAGGACTCAACTGTTGTTTAAAGCCAGGTCCCCTTTAGAAGACCAGGGCTGCATTAGTTAGGATTCCTTCTAGACAGCATGTGATGCAAAAGGAGCTGTGAGATGGAACAGCATATCCCCATCTGTTGCTGGCCAGCTGTCCTGTATATCCCCCTCCTTTTCATGAGATCAGCCTGACAGCAGTAGTTATGCTCTCAAGCCAAGATGCAGCTGAGCTGCAAACAGGAAGCAAAAAGGGGAAGATGAACTTCTTAGTAGTCATTTGGCCTGTCTAGAAATCAGTCCCTGTGTGTGTTGGGCTTTCTAGCTCTGAACCAGAAAAAGATAATTAGCCTCTGCTTGTGCCACTGAACCGCCAGTCTTTTCCTAGAGGCAAGCTACAGTCCTTGTTGGGAGAGATAATAACATTGTTTGTTTGTTTATTTATTTATTTATTTATTTATTTATTTATAGGGAATATTGTCTGAAGAAATTAGTATTTTCCTGGTTAACTACCATTTTACAATGCTTAATAATGAACTATTTTACATTTCATTAAATTTAGCATTGCCTTGTGTCAGGAAAGCTCTTATCACTTAGCCTCCAAAGACTAACTCCTGCGTTTGGGAATAATAATTGCTCTTCCTTCTTCAGAATGGTTAATTTTGCAATATGTTCAGGAAATACACTACTGACAGTAACTGCAAAATGTTCTAGTCCACACAGTGTCTTCTTATACCTAGATCTGTGGGAGAAAGATGAAATAATATCAAACTACCTCTTTAATGCTTTTTCTAAGAGAAAGGAATAGTGGCATTGCTATGTATCTATTTGAGGAAGAGAACTCTGTTCCACATTTTGGAAATCTTTTAGACAAGGTTCAAAGTGCAGTTGAGGAAAGTAGAATGGGATGCAATTCACTCCTTCTGGATTTGCCTTAAAAACATGCATCATTAAAGAAAACAAACTTTACAATGTAGATGCACAAGAAAAGGAGAATTAAAATATTGTAGGCAATTTGTAGGAAATTCTTATAAATCGTCTTCTGAAACACATTGTTGATTTTTATGTCCTTAGTTTTTCCTTTGAAACCTTTTCAAAGGACCAGGAATAGTAATGAGTAAGTAGTTTGTTATTATATTTAAATATATATGCAAAAGTATATATATATGTGTATGCATTAAGAGAAATCTTCACAAAAAATCTAATAATTATATTGGTTGTACAGTTGAGAATCCTTCATTCTATAGAATACTTTCCTAATGGAAGCTAGGTTCACTGGTTTTACACCACTTTTTATAGTCTATGTCCCTTGCAAGAACATGAAAGCTAACAAATGATGTGAAATTAATGTTCCAGTCAGCCCAGTATCCTGTTTCCAAAAGTGTTGCACTGGATATGCACAGACTATAAGAAACTGGAAATATCTAGTATGATCTTGTAATAAACATTTGGTGGTTTGATGTCCATCATGTCCTGAGACAAGTTTCCCCCTGTCAATCTGAGAAGTGTTTGTAAAAAAATACTATTTTTAAATCTACCTAATCCTTTCTTTGTGTGCCCCCCCTTTGTATTGTGAGAAACAGCAAGTGGTTCTTACCTTCCTTCATTACATCATTCAGATTTTATAGTGTCACAGACACAGCAGCAAGAATATGTAATTAATATCATTACATCACCTTCAGACTGCCTGGGAAGAGCCATCTCATGTGTTTTACTTCATTCACAGTTATCTCTGGTGACCGTGTGAAGTGTTATGTCATTTTTCTCTTCTCCCCCATTCCTGTCAGACTCATTGAAGCTCTTGCCTTGGCTGACAGTAAACTTCAGATATTTGTGAAAGAAGAGTATGATACAAATGGATTTTGAGAAAAAAAAAAAAAGAAAAAGGATACTCATTTGATAATGCAGTATGAACGTTTTTGTCTTGGTCTTTGTGTTTGTTTCACAGCCTTCACTTTCTTGGGAATGCAGACACAGAGAAATGCTGGTGCCGCCTGGTACTCAGGCCACTGTTGGAAGGGAAGCCCCTGGCAGGCTTCACACAGCAGCCAGTGCTCTCAGAACAGTTAGGGAGGTAATTCATACCTATGCTGCTGGCTGGCCCTTGCTGAAGTTGTCTGAGCTATGGCTCCAGGCGAGAAACTTAATCTAAATTTGAAATGGCAGGTGGATACACCATCAGCCTGAGATCACTGTAATGTTATGGTGGTGCCCAGCTCAAGCAATCATTATGGCTAGTGTGCTAGGTGGAGAGGTGTTAGAAAAGCAAAAATAGAACAGTTGCTGTGTGGGGAAGAAAGTCTCTGACACACTTTGGTTTTGTCCTTGTGTGCAATGGGAGTTGTGGTAGTCCTGAGTGATGTGAGACCTTGAGACATGCAGTGGAAAGGCAGGACTAAGGAGGTGTCTGTGATGAAGAGAATATGATGTGGGGGACAACTGATTGTACTAAATTGAGAAGTTTGCATGAGCGGCAGCCAGAAAACACTTCATTTTGCTGTTTTTTTGATTAGGACAATTGAGATGTGGCTACAGGAACATGAACTGGCTCTTTTTGAGCATGGTGACCTAAGATTATCTACTCAAATGCAGAAATCTTTAAGCTGTGAAACAGAAAGCCTTTACCTCAAATAGTTTTATAACAACCACTCATCTTAAAAGTAGACGTCATTAACATTTGAAAAGATCTGTTTGAATGAGGGCAAAATTACACCCTCTACAAATCAGAAGACAAAGGATAGTTTCAGGAGGAAGCAATTTTTCATTTTATGCACCTTCATTCCCACAAAACAGGTAGTTCAAAAATATATTGAATAGTGAAATAAAGAAAGATGGGAAAAGAAGAAATCTTGCTTAATGACAAATCAAGAATCTATAAGATGTATTTTAACCAGATCTGGTGCTACAGACACTTTTACTTCCTTATATATAGACCATCACTGTACTAAAATGACTGGTATAATGAAACAACCATTTAAAGGCCTCAGCGTGTACATTGCTGTATCTTAAGCGGCTTGGATTATCTGTCTGTCTGTCTATCTATTGATTTAGTAAGATGGGCTTTTCAGAGATGATGAATTGAATTTTAATAGCACTACAATATATACAGTTACTGATATGTCCTCAATCTGAAATTCAAAATGACTCATTTTTAACTTGGAAATAAGAAAAGACATAAGCAGGAAGGTAACTCCATAGATTAGGAATTTTTCCATTAGTAATGAACTCTCTTTCACATGTTATTAGGAAACTCATTTGTATCCATAACTATGAAATGCACCATTGGAACAAACATTAATATTTTTTGCTTAGTAATTCATCTCTGACTCACAAGGAAGACTTACTATAATGTATGAAAATATAAAGAGTTAATTACAGTCTATTGAAAAGCCTTGTGAGATGCATTGTATCCTTCACATAAGACACATTGTTTTCCATCCCACAGTAAGTACTTTATTTGTTCAAAATGATCCCATGGTATTCATTTCTGACTTGGCAAGAATGATTTAGATCAACTGTATGTACTAACATCTGGCTGCATAGTGCAGCTGAATTACTCATGTGATAGCAGTAAGAGAAGAAAATGGCAAGCAAATATACATAATTTTAGGCTCAAGGGCCCAGTATTCTTGTGCAGTGCTGGTTAAACAGACCAACAAAGCAGAGACAGTTTGAGATGTGTTAATATGGGAAAATGTAATTAGTTCCAAAATAAAAGTTATTTAAGCAGCAGATATAAACAGGAAAAATTGTACTAGGCATGTATGTATTCAAATCATACTGTAAGGCTGGTGATTTGCTGGGTATTGTACAGTTGAAATAGAAGTTTCAAGAAGAAATGACAGAAACAAATCTTTCACGGGTAGATATGTTATCACAATTAAATGTATCAACAACAAAAATGTGTCTTTGTTAATTATTGCAGTTGTCCTATTGGCTGAGTCACAAAATTGCATCTAAAGACTAGGGTAACAATTGATATCTGTTCTTGAGGAACATTTCATTTCAAACACAGAGGTGTCTGAAGGGCAACTTAACCTTAAGTTCATGGAGAAGTAGGTATGACTGAATTTCCTTATCCCACTAGGAAAACATTGTCCTTTAGCTAAATATAAATTCTTCATCTCTCCTTCTGTGCTAACCATAAGAGTGCAGAAGTTGAAACTGTTTTTTTTTTTTTTTTTTGTCTGCCAATATTCAATAAAATTCAATATTCGATAAAAATATCATTTTTTTTTTGTCTCCCAGGTATTAATTTATCCATGCACCCATCCATGCATCCACCCATGCATCCATCCATCCATATCTCTCTCTCTCTTCCTCTCCTTTTTTCTTTCTTCCCCTTCATCTGACACACAATTAATTTTGTCCTTATCCAACCAAGATTCTACTGAAGGTTTGTAACATCCCTCACTTTCAAAAAGAAGTTGAAGGTGGCAAGCTCTGACTTTGAGATCCTAAGCAGCACTGACCATGGCATCTCCCCAAAGTCTCATCTCCCCAAATTATTTTGACATTGGTGCAGTCTTTAATTCTTTAACCCCAAATTTGTTGTGGTTTGGTTCTGCAGCTAGTGTAAGATCTCTCTGTTTGTCTAGTTATCTGTATGACATCTAAGGCTTGCTTTCTAAGCATTGGTATTAGAGAAATCAAGGGATATCTTGTGTGTTTTGGAAGCCTAGAGCACATTTTTTAGTTGGAGGTATCTGCAGTTCCCCACAGAGTGGTTAGGGGTGTGTAGGTGTCTCTGCATCACTCAGGTGGTAGGTGAATCCAGCAACAGCATAGTATTTATCTCAGATGTTCTCCAAGGTAGCAGAAAATAGCTGCTTTTCCAGATGCAAGATAGCCTAGTGTGTGGGTACCTGCTAACAGGACCAGTGCCATGAAGAGATGTATGTTGGTGGCTTCTTATACAAAACCTGAGATATCAGCAGAAAGCATAGACTGTCCTGATGGCCACATACCTGATGGCCACCTGTACATGGCATTGGACAAAAAAACATTGTTGAATCTGTGGGTAATTTAAAACTGGTGAGCTAGACCATGGCCTCTGAAAAATAGTTTCAGTGTCTAAAATGGCAGGTCAGAGGGGTATACTCTCACAAGAAGGCTTGCTTTCACTGTTCCCTCATTTCATATGACAATAGTGTCTGAACTTGCTTTCAGAACACAGTTTGCTTATCTGTTCATTATGAGCACCACAACTGTACTGAACTGGAAGGAAGATTTTTCTGAACTTATACCAGAAATGCCTAGCTACAGACTTCTAGCTACTTCTCAATCTTTTCTTTCGTTCCACTGTATGAACAGCACAAACGTGATTCTGCCTACTCAGAACTGAAAAGGTTCATCCAACTTTAGAAATGCTAGATTTCCGAAGATCCTTATGTCACCATAGACACTATTTCTGAGTGGAGATGTCATGGAAATACCTTATATCGCTACAAATTGTAAAAGTTGCTTTGCATTTTATTTAAATACTGAAAGTCATCCATTAAATTCCTATGCACATTTTTACTTCTCCTCCAGTCAAGTTCATAAATCTTTATATCAATAACCACAAATGCCGTATTTATTTAAATAAGTATAAGGATAAAATGCTATTTTGTTTCACAGAAGATTCAAAGACACATCTTTGAGATGCAACAGACTCCTGCTGTTTTTTTGAGATCTTATCATCTCTGTGACTAGAGAACCAACTTTGTTTCTTTCCTATGCCCTGTAAGGGAGGATGAAGTCAATTAAAGATAATAGTTGATGCTGTCATGATACAGCAATCAAAAATCAAGACATCCCTCTAGTCTAAAACCTTCTTTACAAAATGTTGTGTCATCTGCTTGCCTGCAATACTGATTAAAAATTATTTTTTTTTTATGAAATTTATGTAACCTGCAAACTACCAAGTAATCATGGAAATACTTGAAATAACAGCAATAGGCCAAGCTTTTGGGACTCAGTCATTTACTGCGACTTTCCTTTCAACTTTTGTTACATGTGACTTTCACAAGGTTTCTTTTATTATCCTGGGTAGTTGCCATAATAACAGCATGTCTGTTGTTGGAAACCTCAAGTTGTATTTGTTGCAGGCATACCATGCAAGTAGGAAAATTGTACTTAAGCTTTGACATAGTGCAGAATGACTTGGTTCATTTATCTGGATTCAGCTAGCTGGGGGTGGTTCAGCAAGTTACTCTATTAGTATAAAATTTACTTCCTTGTCATTTTTGATAGACCATTAATTACCCCTGTCAAGTAGTAGCAAAGGGATTTGTAGTCTGAGTCCTGAAAAAAGGGATTTGTAGTCTTGAGTCCGGAAATTTCTGAGAGACAGCGTGTGGAGTAAAACTAAAATTAGGCTTTGGTGTGGTTTGGTTTGACTCATTTGACATAATTTCCAGTGTTTGCCATTGTGCATTTGTTGCTTTATTGCTTGTGTTTCATAAACTATTACGTACCATATATGACATGGTTAAATAGGCTTTGGTGATTATATCACATAAATCAACACCATGGATATGAGATCGTTTGACCCCATTCTTCATTTTCAGTATCAGTGTGAAGTTTTATATATTTCCACAGAACTAAAATTTCAGTTTTTAAAAAGAATAATGTTTTTAGTGGAATAATTTAGAGTCCTCATTTTCTTAGTTTAACTCATTAGAAATTTTTCCTTTGGCTGAAGTACATATTGTTTGGTCCTCAGAGCTGTAAGGTTTGACAGGGTAAACTTTTAAGGATATGGAAAGATTGTGTGTTTCATTTTCTACATTGTCAGCTGATTGTTCTCAGTAATTTCCATTCATTGCTAGTAAAGCCAACATTTTCCTTTAACATTTTCAGAAAAAAAAACACACTGGCATTTGAAATGTCTGTGGGAAATGTACTTCATTACTGCTTGATGAACTCTGAATTAATAGGTCATTTCTAAATAAGATTATTCTGCCTACTCAAAAAAGAAAAAAAAATAAGAAGGAAAGAAACCATAAGGAACTGAAACAGATATAAGTGAATTCTTTCTAAATGCTATTTGTTTTTTTCTGTGATGATATGATGAAGAAAAAATGAATTATGGGAAATAGGATTAGTAAAGGCAAATTAAAACGAACATGATAATATGAAACATACAAATATTATTCAGAATATTAGAATAAACAGAGGAAGGTTTCACATAAATATTTCATTGCAATTGGGTTATGGCTTAGTTGAGTATTTATGACAGATATTTATACCCTGATGTTGGGGTAAACCTAACCAAGCCCCCTCCCAGTTTCATATCTATTTGACTGTTGGAAACTGCTTAAAGAGAATTATGAAAAGTTTTACATAATTTTCTTTAAATGATATACTGAATTTTTTATTCTTACCCCCCTTCCCCCATGTATAAAGCCTCTGAAACTTGGGGGGGAGGAGGGAGGCAAGGGGGCGGAAGAAAGGTTTTACTATCCTCTGAGTCTAGTTTTAAACTCACCTGCCCTTCTCTAATTTGATTCAGATTTTGATTGTTCTAAGATAAAAACCATGACTTTTCTTCATTGTACCTGATCTTTGCTGTACTGGCCAGAACTATTTTTGAGAAAGGGGTCAAGCCCACATATCTATATTTCTTGCAGGAGATAATGAATCTGATAATTCCAAAGAAGCAACTGGTTGTATGCTGGATGCCACACCATAGAAATTATGTTGTATTTGCTCCTTGAAATACTGTTTAATTAGACCATCTAATGAAGAAACTAAAAACTTAAATTTTCTTACAAACCTGCATGAAATTCTTCGTTGATAAGTTCTATTTAACACTCAGCAGCTTGGCCCAGATCTACATCCTTTCCAAAATCCATTGAATGATGTCACTGTTGAAAGCTTTTTGGCATATCAGTTCTCCAGAAATGCTGTGGCATTCAGAGCTGGTCATCTGAGGTGAGAGTGGCTCTTAGAAAAAGTGCTGCAGTGTGATAGCAAGCCATGAATAGTTTTTTTAAAAATTCCTGTCTCTGTCGATACTATACAAAAGAAACATGCCCTAACTATTTGTGTGAAAGTACAGATTTTTCCTCTGGATTGACTAGAAAAGAGGAGAAAGGAAGAAAAATCTGTCAGGCCATAAAGAGAAGCAAACCCTGTTGAGAGGAGAGAGTTGAGTACTTCTTTTGTAGCAAGTGTATGTGGCTATACACACTGCTGAGTCTGTCTGCATTTTCTTACACAATTCTCCACCTCCCTGCATGACTTAACACAGAATATAGTACAGGCAGGGTCAGTGATGGAGAACCAAAACCTCTAGTCATAAGGCTAAAAGGTGACCTTGTGCTGTGTTGCCAAATATTTTATCTGAAACCTGAACTGAGTCCTCTTGCTATATCCTTGAGTGTTAGCACAGGTAGTGAAGTATTGGAAAAATAAATAAGTTTAAATAAGATGAGTGTGGCAATGTAGAAACCAGAATGGATGAGAATCGAGGCTTCAGAAAAAATAAAATAATAATACTATGCATAGTATGCTATTCCCTTCAAATGAGATCCTGTTTTGTTTATAGCAACTTTTATTTTTTAAAAGTAAATTGTATTTTGGCACAAAAAAATAGGCTGATATGCTCCTCTTCCCATGCCTTTTAACAAGTGTTTGCTCATGCTGCAAAATACAAATTTTCAGTAACTTTGTTAGTGCAGAATGTGTGGAATTTGGATATACAATTTCTGCTAAGTGGCATATGACACAAAGCCAGCACTGACTTCAATTTTTCCAGTAAATCCATACATTTGGAGGTGGGGACAAATACTGAGTCTTTTACAGATTAGCCTCTTTCATTTGTAACAAGTAAAAAGGGGAGGTTATGGCTACATAATGATTTCAGATTTTCAAAATCAAGATGTCATACTTTTCCAATAGAAGAGCTTGGACATAGATTCTAACTTGGCCTGCTAAAGATGGAATCTGTTGAAGTAATAATACTAAAAGAGATACATTTCTTTGCCTAGGAGAGAGAAGTAATCTGGGATGAACTGTAGAGAGAATGTTGGTATCATATAATCAATGATTATATGATAATCATTCACTCCCAATTAAAATAGTGATTGTCATTGAAATTGCCAAGTTTATACTGAAGACGTAGGAAAATATTTTTGCAAAGTATACATTAGCCTTAATATTTTACAGTATCTCATATTACAAAAAATTCTTCTCATCTGAAATGTTGACTTCAATGTTTGTTTTGCCTCTTTTTCAGCTAAGAAACCCCACAAACTCATTATTGTATTCCTTGCAAAATAAATTAATTTGTAAATTTTGAATGTGTATGCTAAACCAAATAAGAAAGTTGCATTTAAAAATCGGTGGTTTATTTTTCTTTTATAGAAAAGAGAGGGTGAGAAAGAATGTTTCTGAAATAACCTTTCTCTCACTGAGTTATCTTTTCAGGCTTTATTGTATGCAATGTTTTTGATAACTATTACCTAAATTGCTGGAAGTTATCACTTTATTTTTATCAGTTTACATGTAAGGTTATTTGCATAAACAAACCTTTAATGTTGTCACAAAAATCTGTGAGAAAAAAAAAAAAAGACATTCTGAAATTTGGAGTTCAGCGCTACTACCACTCTCATTTTGGAAAGTTTTGTGCATGGTCTCTTTTTCTGGTCTTTTTCTGTCTGCCATGGCTGGTCTTTTTCTGTCAGCCATACTTGTTCTGGAGAAACTTCATGGTATCACAGCTCTCAAAAACCACAGATGCCACTACCTACCTGCAGGTAGCTTGCCTGTTGCATTTTAATCTTTGTGCATAACTCCCGGTACTGTGACATGGCGATAAACACTTAAAAGTGCAGTTAGATTAAACAGGATTTGACATTGGCTTCCACAGAAGGCAGTTTTCAAGGGCAATGATAATATAGTGTTAAAGACCTTGCCATCAAGAATACATATTCTTTTACTGAAGACTGAAAGAGAAAAGAAGCCAATAAACAATATACACTACAACAATAGAACCACTGAATTCCTCTAATGGACAAAACAAAACTAACAGAACTGCTAATATATGAACAGTTACACTGATTGCTGTTCATGACCTGAATAAATGGTCAACATTAGTATTTTCCTTGTAGAAATGTATTTGGCCAGTTCTCATCATCCCTTAATTCAATACAATTGATACAAAATGGAGTACAAGCTTCACATGTAAGCTTGATATACAAGCTTCATACATATAAGCTTATATTTATTAGCAAGTATATAAATGTCAATAATCAAAACTTCAAACAGCCACTGAATGCCCTTAAATTTCTTTTTCAACTTTATTCAGGCTTCTAAAATTCAGCTGATGAGCATGGTCAAAAATGCCCAGTCTTGATCATGCTAGAAGTTTTTCTGCCTTTGGGATCTGTTAAGTAAACAACATAAGGTTATTTGATAGTTCTGGGCTGTTTGACATTAGTAGAGTACACCTAGTTGGTACAGTGTCACATTGTTGGCCATGTCAGGTGACCCTGTCACTTCATTTTTAGCTGCTTGTGCAGTGATCAGAGCATTACCTAACATTCAGGTTTGTTTTCTATCAAACAGAATTCTAGCCAGTGTGTTTTCTATTTCAAGAGAGTACTTCAGTTGTGAGACTGTTCAGGAGAACATTGCTGCTCCATGTAATCAAATTGTTCAGTTTTGGAGGGAATAATCTCATTTTCCATGGCTGCTGAAAATATAACTACAAACAAAATTTAGCTTGAGCTAGAGAAGTTGCTGCTTTAGAGGTGAGTTGAAGCTCTAGAGATTTTCCTGTAGTGGTTTCTTTCTGATACAGACATGTTAGGCACATGTAACTCACAACCAGTTTGCAAAGGTCTTAAGACTAAATGTTTTATTTGAAATAAAAATAAGTTTATCCTAATTCTTAAGCATTTTGTTGAAATAAAACATGAAAGGCTTCCCTAAAATTATTAGAAGGTTTGATGCAGAGTGAGAGAATGGCTCCAGGTCATCTGAAATGCAAGTTACTCTCTTGACTGGAAGAATATGCTTTTGTGTAATGCAGGGAGTTAAAAATAAGTCAGGTGTATACTTATTATTATTGGTACACTCATATTATAGATTATGAAAAAATCATTAAGATGAAAGAATAAATATAATGGAACAAACTAAAACCAAGACACTTCAAAGAAGGAATTAAATGTGTCAAACAACTTGACACATACCAGTCAACTCATACTGGATTAGAAGCATGTGCTGTGGTGAGAGAACTAATGTATGCCTTTGAAGACTTTCATATGTCTTTCTGCTACATGTTCCCTGTCCTGGTTACATCAACCTATTTGCAAAATAAGCATCATACTGCATATTTTGCACATTCAGCTGCTAAGACAGCATTGTTATTCCGAAAAACAAAAACTAAAACAAAAACCTACAACCAGTTATTATATTTACATTCATCTGTGTGTATCATTTTCTGTGAAGTAAGTGGAGTACCCTAGGATGCACATAATAATTCTATTTTGGATAGAGTTTTTTTTTTTTTCTCTTTATATATATATATATATAACTGATGAGGATAAAGATTCCATCTGGGATTCTATAGTAGCCATTTTGTGTCAAATATGCCCTAGAGCCATCTTTGCTTTGCTTTGCTTAAAAAAAGCACTTATTTCAAGTGTTTTATTGGCAATTAACAATGATTTTGTAGCTACATGACAGCATATGGTGGAGCAGTATCACATTTTTGCACATCAGAACAGGTATGTATTACATATTAGAGAAATAAAACTGCTTTGCAGTGTTAAGAGACAAAAGAAATAATTTTCTCAAAGTGAGGTGCACCTGTGCATATATCTTCATTGTAAAGACTTGCAGCTTGTGTATGTGAGGTACATAACTGCAAGTTATCTTTTCCTTATGCAGTTCTAGAGGAGGAACAAGTAAAACCTTGTTATCTAGCTCATGTCAACATCACTGCTATTTTTAAGTCTATTTTCATAATTTGAATGATTTTTTTTGGCATTATATAATTATTCATAGAGGATGTTAAGTCTTCACTTTCTTAGGTTTTCAGAGAAAGGTAACTTGTAAAACTTTTCTTTCAGTTCTTTCAGACTGTGTTAAGCTGTGAAGAATTATGCTTTTTGTACTTTTTTTTTTTTTTTTTTAAACCTACCTTAATGAACCTTGGGAGATGTTCCACTTGCAGAAACCAGGATACAGTGAATTTCACTGAGTGATGTAAAAGATTTAAAGTGTGGGTGATTCAAGACTCAGGTTATGGTCAGAGCAGCTTTTCAGAACACTAATTTAGGAGCAACCCACAGCAATGTTTGGCCACTATAGCCATACAAGTTCATTACAACCAAACTGATTCTGAGTGTGGAGCTTCAGTATGTTTATTTTATATCTAAGAGCAATTCACAAATTACAGCACCTAATATATTACTACTAGAGCTCAGCACAAAAGTTCTTCTAGTTGTGGATTTATCAGGTTGCTTTTGAATAATGAAACAATGCTGGCCCTTGTTCATGTGCTGTGTCCAAAATGAGTAATCTATCAGCTAAAACAACTATCACAATAGCAATTTCATACCACATATACGCTGCCAGACTTCAAAACTCCTTTTTGCATATCTTTTGGGGCCTGCAACCCAGACGATGGTCTCTTTAGACTGTCCATTTGTATTAAGGAAAGGAGTTACTCTTAATGTTTGAAAGAGCCCTTTTGTAACAGGCTAAGATGCTTGATAAGTTCTGATCAAAAGGCTTAAGTTCTGGAAAAAGCTGCAGAGCCACCATAAGCAAGGGAAACAGGTGGTGTATAAGGTAAACACTGTTCTGGGCTCAATGAGAAAAATATTATCAAAGAATCAAATCTGGACAAATACAGAAAAATATGAAAAATTGGGAAAAGTAAATACTTGATTTCAAAAGTCTTTGTCATTTCTCATGTCAACATGAGAGGGAAGGGGTTTCAGAATTGTGTAGTGCTTCTCTTGATCCCTTTAGTGGCTGGTCATCTCTTCATCTTGTTAAGTGCGTCAAGCAATGCCAAACAACGACTTTTCACTGACACTATTCCAGAGCAGAGGCACAGACTTCATACATGTATTCTGGACATTCAATGAGGGCAGAATGTAAAAGTTGCAAATGATACAGGTATAAACAATATGTTTAACTCTCGATCAATTCTAAAACTTTCTGTAAAGTATTCAGAGAATGTTTTAGCTCCACCATTGTAGAACAGCTCTGTGAGAGGTACAGCTGTATGATACACTCTCTGGACAATGTGTACTGTGCTAGGAAGGTGTCCCCCATAATAGGCATGAGAGGTTTTTTGAACTCCCCATGTCCAATTTCTCACAATGGGTGGCAGAGTACAATCAGAATTTGATTAAATCATCATGGTCTTTAAAGTTATGTTGTATATATATCAGCAGGTCACCTCATTAACACTTGGACAAAGTACATAGTAAGTTTGTAATTAAACATCCTCTTCCTTCCCATGGAAATCAAATACAATCCTAACTTCTTCCTTCCCTATATTTGTTTATACTAAAACATTGTCATTGCCTAAATTATATTAGTTTTGGTACATACTTCAAATGAATTTTTTATCATCATGTTCCAGACTGGACAAATAATCGTCATACATGTACCTACTTTATGTAGCACAGTGCCATGATACCGGAGGAGAACTAATTTGCTTAGAAGGGGTAATGAGCTAATATAGCTGTTCTGCTCCTACTAGCCACGTTTAGTCATCAAAAGAGTGTGAGTATCTCTGCATAATGCTACAGTGTTTCATGTAAATATATGACTCCCCATTTACTTAGTTGTCTATTCAGAGCTTAACAAATAAAAATAGATCTTCTTTTACAATCTTTTACTAACATAAATATCAGTATGAGAGAGGCTGTAAAATTGGATGTGCTGGACTTGCTGTCTTGTTTAGTGCTAGGTGGTTAGAGATGTTACCTTCCCCCTGCACAGTCCTCAAAGTGCTATTAAAATCCGATACCCATACTAAAGGAAAGGCAAGTGCATCTGCAAGGATGGGTTCTGCATGGCCACAACACAGATATATTAGTATAATCTATTGCATGGAACCAGAGGTGGTTGGAGTGAGCATACCTTGCTCACTTTTTATTAACAAGTTTTGCTTTTCCAGAGCCCTGGGAAGCACTGGTCATAAGATAAATACAATGGTAATTAATGTCTCCATCTTGAGAAGACTCCTGAGTAAACTGTGACTGTAAGAAAAGTGTTTACATTTTCAGAATTCTTCTACTTTATTTTATGAGCTCTCTCTGATTCAGTTTTCAAATTTTTTTTTTTTTTTTTTAAATAAATGTATACAAAGTTTTAATGTCTGCTAAATTCTGTTAAGGCACATGGATGAAATAGTTATTTTCATCATTTCTACTGGCCTTATATATGTTTCAGTACTCCTTGAATGACCTCTGGATTAATTTCTCTCTTGATTCTATTGTGCGTGGAATCAGTGGCTCACATTTTAACCTCCGCTGTCAGAAAGAGCTCATGCATCAAGCCTTTATGGGCAGAGATATATTGATTTGATTTTTCAGTTTGAATTAACTATACGTTTTTAATTTTATTTCGTACAAATAGATGGCTCACTTTCTTAGCTCCCACAAAGCTTTAAAAATTCTACATTACCCGAATAGCTTCTTACTTATGACCTAAATTCTTTGCAAGTTTTTAGACCATATACCTACAACTGCAGAAAATATTCTGGCTTTTCCAAGATACAATAGTTCCCAAATAATTTCTTTTAAAAGGTATTTTGCTTATTGTAAGTTTTGATGGTTCTGTCCATTTCTTTCTTACCTGCCTAAGTGGTAAGTTTCAGTACAGTACACAAGTTAACTGTAGCTAAGGTAATGTATAATTCTTTAGATCTCTCAGTTCACACTTTTAAATGTTTCTATCTCATCAGAAGCATTACTAACCTTTTCCATTTTATTAATAGTATAGAAAACATTTCTTAAACCAGTAACAATTTCCAAACTGGAAGGAATACTTGAATTGTGAACCCTTCATAAGCTTTTGCAGTCTGGAGATACTTTCCAGGCTTCGACTGTTATTTGATCCCAGTCATATGTTCCTAGGAACAGAATCCAGATCAGTTTGCTTCCTGTTACATAATCTAAGTAGTTGTCACTGAGACTTAAATATTAGTAACTATTTCCACCCATGGGAGTCATGTGCTGCACAAATGTTGAAGAAAAATGCTTTTTTATTATGTCTGAGATGATGTTTCCAGGACAGGATTTAGGTGAGTGCTAGGACATGTGCAGAAAGTACACTGGTCTGTAATGTAGAAGTAAAGAAGACAGCTAGGGCTTGGATTCTAGCCTCAAGAGCAGAGATTAACTTTGATAGCATTTTCAGAAATTTATGTCAGCAGAATTTGGATTGGAATCTATTGCATCTTCATAACATTAAATATTAAAATGATGGATGTGAATATTATCTTCAGTAGGAAATGAATTAAATATTGCCACTTCTGAATTATATAATTATGTAAAAAGATATGAGTCTTGATTTTAAAAACTTTAACTAGTTGCACAGACTAAGAACAGATTATTTTTTTCCCCATCATCAATATCCAGCCTAGTACTGGAGAATGATATTAAAATGAATATATGTTATTATTGATAATGGAAAATCTGCTGCTTTGGAAAGATTATGCTATATGTTTTTCAAATAATGTGCAGCAGCAGTGCAGATAACTCCATTAACACTGACTTGAAACCTTTGTTCTTCCATGTATAAAATATTACAAGTAAGTGAATATATAACTCTACTCCTTCCAAATATCAGAACTGTTAAAAATATCTATCAAACATACAGCTCCAGATTTATATGAAGTCATTTCTGTTATTCTGGATATTCTTTTTTATAACAATTCATTCAACATAAATTTTAAAGAATATACACGTGCTGATGTACCGAAAAGGCTTACAAATATAGTGCCAGTGGTCCAAAACTGGTTTCTGAAGGGTTAAAATAATAAGCTTATAGTTAAATATGATGGAGTACTCCCAGAACTGAAAGAATGGTAGCGGTGATTAGAAATAAACTAATAAGCAGATCAATATTCTTACAGTGCAGAGAGCTGATACTTTGAGCTATAACAAACAAGTTTAGCTGAGCTTATTAAAACTTGTTCTTTAATGGTACAACAGAGGTTGTTTTTTGTTGTTGTTCTTGTTTTTTAAAGGTTGATTAGTTTGGGGATTTTTTCAAGTGCACAGAATTTTTCATCAGCCTCAGTCAACTTACTGTTAAAAGTAATTAATTCTTCGGACTGTATCACTGTCATTTTCAATGTAGCCATCAACATTTCATTTCAGTGTGCTCCAATTTGGGTGGGATGCCAGGTTCTCTGGGTTAGATATTCTATTGACTTCTTTTTTGAAGTAATTAAAACAGAATTGCAATCACTTTGGTTGGAATTCATTTCACTTAACTTTACTCATCTAGGCATTTAGTCATCCAGAGTAAGCCAGTCATTTAGTTTTCCCATAAAGTCAAAGAAAAAAGGTAATAACAGAAGGCATGATGAATGGAAGTCCTACCCAGAATGACTGTGAATACAGAACAGGTTTCTAAAGTTTCGAATATGATTTCCTAGAAGAAAGAGGCAGCAACAACAACATCAACAGGAAACTAAATCCAAGGAATTATAAATGCTGCATTAATATTAGTTTTGAGAAATGTTATTCATCTCACTACTGACTTAATAGTGCTCACAATCTGATCTCATACATGTAGCAACACTAGTTTCAATATAATTTTGTCAGGTGGAGGTCTCAGTTCTGTAAAAACCTGACTTTAGTGACTTAGAAACAGCCTTTGGCCTCAGACTTTGTTTAAACATCGATTAAACAGTGCCTTAGTGTGAATGGGATTTGCTACTCTCTCCCAGTGCAATTTATACACTTTTGCTTTTTATAGGGCAATATCTTACCACACCGGACTCACTTCTGTCTCAGTAATCCTATTTTGAGTCCTCAAACTGGGACAAACAGAGGACGTGCCTTTATTCCAGTATTCTTGGTAAAAGTGAATTAGACCTTTCATTATTCCCCCAGGCATCAGGAATTCACATCTGTAATCATGCTTGTTTTACTCAACAAACAGTTCTTGCTTTTCCATCCAATTATCTGCTCAGCTGATGCTGTTACTAAGACTCAGTCCATTACAACACCAAACCCTAAGAGGAAAGAAAGGTACTAGGATTGTTCATTTATTTTATCTGACAACACATAGCTTTCCATTCCTTCTGCCTCCTTCCACAGAGCCTGCCTATGTTAACCTTCCACGCATTTGGAAGAAAGATACTGCTATGCCTGCTTTGGATGTGTGAGGGGCTGTTATTTTCCCACGCTGTCTTCAGGCACATACTTGTCTTGGTTCTGCTTCAGTGGGATGAAAAGTATTCTACAATATTGATTCTCAACTATAAATTATGGATGGGTTGACTAACAGCATGTTTCTTTCATAAATATGAAAATTTAGAGCTACGCCTTCATCCCCTCATCAAGGGAAAAAATAATTTGTCTTTTTTTTTTTTTTTTTTTTAAGTAGGATAAAACTGGGTATGTAGAATAACCATGGTAATATATTTTAACTTTGTTGATTATTGTGCTGTTGAGGACTGATGTGAAAAAGGGTTTAAAACCAATTAAGGCCAGTGATTTTTTGTTTTTAAGATTTGCCTAGACTTTTCTCAGAAATAACAAATCCTAACATAAGCCCCATAAATGCAAATGAATATAGTATACTATAGCTATAGTATAATGTATTTTATTGTCACATTTTGCTGTCTGGAAAGCATTCACAGACATTGCCTTTCAATTCAAGCATGTTGGAGAAACTACTAAGTCCAACAGCTTTCGATAATGCTTGATAACATGGGTACATTTTAGCAGGTTTGTTCTCTCACGGGGAGTATTTGTCCTGCAGGTTAGACCCCAGTGGAAAAAGTGCAGTAAACTCAGATTCTGAGTATATATGTAATATACCTGGGTTTTATTTATCACATGCTCTTCAGTCTCTGAATACAAATATTCACACAAAATATAGCCTATTTTCCCCTTTCAGGAAGACTGGCAGTCTGGGTACCAGTGCTCATTAGGAGCTATTTTGCCTCCAGAAGTGAGTAGTTAGAGATAAGAGCAGAGAACAATCTCTCTTGGTCCCTTCAGTCCAAGTCTTTCCACATCCTCCCTTTCCCCACAACAAAATCCCAAGTCAGAACAACATCATGTCTCAAAACTAATAAGATTTTTTTTTCAAATACTGAATGTTGCTCTCAAAATAATGGGAAGAGCTTGTAGAAGTTGCTGAGGCAGTACCATTCGGTGAGATGATACCCCTTTCCCTGCTTGGGCTTGATGTTTTTTAAAATAATCACAATTATTATTATTATTATTATTTATATCTTTAAAACAAGGGTATTTAATAAAAGTGTAATTCCTATATAGCTCATTCTTTAGGTAATGCTACCACAAAATCATTGATTTCAAATATAGGAATGCAATTAATATTCATTAGGTTTTAGCTAGAGCAGCAGACTCTCCAAACCTATAAAGCAAAAACTGTACGACACCTGTGCTTTCAACTCAGGTATCAAGCTGTACGATCAATCAGCATTTATTACCTAATGAGCTTTTAAAACACGCGTTCTCATCTCAGGCTTAACTGACAATTTACTTAGACATTAGTCCACATCCCAGCTCTGCCATTCATTTGGTGCAAGACTTAGTCAAGTTATTTAACCTGTTGCTGTTATTTGTTTCCCATGTCTGAAAATGGATGATACTTCTGAATCACCCTGCAGAAATATTACAAGACTGAATTAGCTCAAATTTGTAAATCTTTGCGGTCCTTGGCTTACCACATGGAGCTGGAATGCCCTACACACATGCCAAATATTTGTACTCTACAACTAGGGACAGATTTTTCTCATATCACCTCTTTTCCTCTGGGACAAATATCTGCTGAGTTAAAGTGATGGGGCATGTTGAGGGCAAGGCAGACAAAACAGGAATGGAAAAGAAAATGGTTGCTCTAATGTTGCAGAAATGCAAAACTAAAACTCCCAGTAAAATCAGTGTCTCTGTAAGCATGAGAACAATGTAACACCTTTTGAGAAGAGTTGTATTGATAGCTGGTTCTGGCAGCTGACAGCTGCAGAATATTAACAAAGCATTGGTACAAGAGCAGTCTGAACAGGTTGATCATGACTGAATGAAGTCTGCGTCAAGGTGCATTGTCTGTAGCATTTGCTCTTAGTTTGACCTTGCTACTTGCTTGCTTGCTTCTGTCTCTCTCCATTCCTTCCTCCTTTCCTTCTTCCTTTCCCTTTCTTATATTTTTCCTTCTTCCTTTCTTTTTCTTTTTTTCTTCCTCCTCTTTCTTTCCTCCTTCCCTTGCGTTCTCTCCACCTCTCTCTTTTTAATTCAATTCTCTTTTGCCCAATTAAATGTTGTTGTGATGAGAGACCCACATAATAATAGTGTAGCATGTCACATGTTTTTAAAGTGTACTCTTGTCCTCTTCCTACTGTTTATTAGTAAACACATGGAGCTCTTATTACTGTAAGCTACGTATTTGTTCACTGCTTTCATAAATGCGATTTATACAGAGGACAAGATCCTTGTGCACAGCCTGATTCAGGGTATGGAAAGGCTGAGTAGCCTTTCTGTACCTGACAGAGAGAAGAGGGGTTGATGGCTTCACCAGGGACATACTTCAGTAACTTGTTGCCCTGCTCCACACTGTACAGATTGCAGGCAGTGTCCCTCACTCACCACCTGCCTGTAAAAGGAGGGGTATGAGCAATGCTCCCGTGTAAGCCCTGAGCACACGGTGGAATTCACGTGACTGACTATGGATTCTGCTGGTGACCTTTATTTACTCAGATGCAGCTTTTGTTGTTGTTATTCAGGCGCAATGTCCTTCACTTGAACATCTTCACGTATGCCTGCTTTTACATTTTCTACCCTATGTCTTTTTATTCTTCATAGCCCATAATAAGCCCTGAGAGCTCTGGGAAGACATTTCACTTGTCACTGCTTCAGTCCTCCCTCTTCTGTCTCTCACCTTCTCGGCATCTACATCCACTCATCTAAAACACTGCTTTGTTTTGGTTGCTAATGGATTTTGCATTTGTTTGTATACTTCCTATACTATCCAGATCTTTACAGTTAGGCTTAGATAAGAGATGAAGACGTAAACATGCTAGACTGCTCTAGAAGTTCAGTTTCAGGGACATTAAATGAAAATGTTACAGAAGAAAGCTGCTTTAGCTGCTAAGAAGGATACTTGAAATGTTGGGCTTAATGTTTCTGACAAAATGAATACTTTTTTCCTTTTGGTGTAAATGTATTTGTTTATTTTTTTTTTTCCTTTTTACCTTTTAACTGCTGCTAAGTTGACTATCACAATCATAAAGAAATATCAGGGAAGCTATTATTAACTGTACTCTGTGGGATAAATAGGAGGTGTGAGATACGATGATCCAGACTCCTCTTTCTGGCAGGGTAACACCTGGCATACATTAGCAGGCAGTCTTTTACTGTAGCAGTGCTAGAAGCTGGCAGTGCAGTTGGCTTTGCAGCAGGTTGCCTGTAGGCTGAAGCATAGGAACAGCCACTGCCCCTTTGCTCTTTTCCCTGGTGCCTTCTTAGTTTACTGTGAAGCTTTTGAAGGGAGGAAAGCATTGAATTGTCAGAGTCTGTGATGCTCCTCTGGAAAAGTAGATATAATGGGGTCTTTACAAAAGGCTTCTTTGTTGCTCTTCTCTGTACATGTTTGAACAACTCAGTATCCTTATTAAAGTGAGGTGCCCAAAACTATTCAAGGTGCTGTCTCACCAGTGCCACTTACAGGTAGACAACCACTTCCCTAGTGCTGCTGGCTGTGCTATTTCTAATGCAGGTCAGGATGCCCTTGGCCTTCTTGGCCGCCTGGGCACACTGCTGGCTCATGTTCAGCCAGCTTTCGACCAGCACCATCAGGTCCTCTTCTGCTGGTCAGCTTTCTAGCCACTCTTCCCCAAGCCTGTATCAGGGCATTGGGTTGTTACAACACTCAGGAACCGTTGGAGTTATTCTGACCAATGTGGTGGCAGTGACTTTGCAAAACAGTTGTGTGTTGTTTTTAGAAAAAGGAGTACTTCCTCAATAAATTGGTAAGCACTTGCCATTTGTATGGGGAGCAATGCCTTGATGTAGTGTTGCATTACTCAAATTTATAATAAAGATAGAAGTGTTGTCATATGAATATGAAATATGAAAACAAATATGCTCAAACTTTGAAGTGTAAGAAAATAATAGTTAACCTTTTTTTTAGGATATAACCAAAAGTTTTCTCTGATGAGCAGAACAACAGCTTTCTGGGACAGATAGAAAACTCTGTTGTTTACTACCACTTAGGTTACAGAAATAGGCTCTGCTTTTCATGCCAATTTGTGTTTTGGTGTTTGTGGTGGCAATCAATTACTATGTGTTTTTTCAAGTCCAGTGTTTTTTTTTTGAGATACTCTTCCTACCAATGGGTCCTGATTCAGCAACAGCAAATGGGTGTTAAACTGCTTTGCCAATGTTAAGTTTCAGCAACCAGAAGTGTCTCTACTTGTCCATCTTCTAGGGGCAGACCCAGGTTTTCCTCACTGATGCATGTCAATGGACTAAGCTGAGACCAGGGTAACTGGAAACAAAGTATATGCCAAGGGTTCTTTCTAGATGTGCATATAAAATATATATATGCAGTCTGGGTACAGAGTGGCAAATACCTATTGCTGCCAGCAGCAAATCTGTATGATATGATGCAGAAGCCAAATTACCTGGGCTTCTCCAACCTTGTGTAGAAGCCAGATGTTTTAGTGGTTGATTTAGCTCCTTTGGAGGTCTGCCAATATGAAGGTGATGTCTACAACGAAAAGCAGTAAATTGGAGAAACAGAAGTACAGAGGTTTCTGTCACAGGAGTGGCCTTGTGATAATCTGAAAAGCAACACTTTGCAATTTTTTTGTCGTGTTGTAGGCAGTACTACATAGCATTTACCCTGAGAGTACTCTAGACGCTATCCTGAGAGATTAATATAAGCTGGCACAGTTCATTTTTTATTTTTTGTTAAGGTAATTATATCATCCCACTTGCTAATGCAGTTTGCTGTGAGAAACTGGGATATGGCGTAAGTGGCATAGAAGTCTTACAGAGACTCGCTGTTAATCATAAGCATAACAAAAACCTACATACTATTATGAGTCACAGCTTTTTGTACTGGTGTGGTTGGAGACCAATCAAGAGTACTAAGTTACCTAAATGCCCAAGGAAGGAACACAGAGGAAGGAGGAATTTTCGGTTCATGCTGTCTGTGTAGGCTGGATTGCACAGAGGAAAATACAGTAGACTCCCAACTCTGTTTAGTAATAAAGGGTTTTTATGTTGGAAAAATCTCTGAACTACAAAATGGATTCTTGCTACTACATGTTTTCTAGAAAGGTAATGGATAATATAGTCATCTTAAGTATTTAGGTATCAAGGTGATTAAGTATAAAATTCATTTCAGGCCTTAGGAGTTTTATGTGAATTACTTATGATTTCTTGAGCTCCTTGAATTTCTTGATTGCACCTCTCAGAACCGCTTCAAAAAATCACTCTGCTGTCCTCTATTATGGTAAACTCTAAATTAGAGTATAGTTGTGGAAAGTTTGAAAATTTATTAGTGAAAGACTTCCTGATGTCTTTAAACATGTGGAAACAGCAAAAAGAGTACCACCACCTTGTTCCTGCAAGTAATAGCAACATCTACCAATTCACATATGAAAACGTTAAAAACAATACAATTTGGAATTGTAATATTTTACATTTATTTTACGGATACATGAGGAATTTTAAGTCTCTCTCTCTCTCTCTTTTTTTTTTTTCTTTTAAATATGCTTTTAAATGTTCTCATGAGTTAAGCGAGAAAAATTAACAATTGTCAACAATTGGAAAATGGCAGCATATGACAAAGCACTGTGTTATGACTTGCTGTCATTGCTGATAGTTTTTCTGAAGTACCTGCAAATGTTGCTAAAAAAATAGCATTTAGGAATAATTTACTCTAACTTTTTTCCATTGTTTCCTGTACATCTGATTTCATTTTTTTTCTGTTTCATACCTATCCTAAATCCATACTGTAGAGCATAATGTAGAGCATAAAGCTACATAAATTTACCCATAGAGACACATTTGTTTTCTAAGTGACTAATGTTCTAAGTGACTAATTGCAAGCACAACTTCAGTAACTGAGGTCAGTCCTTTGTAATAGTGGAACATACTGAATCGGATATTTCAATTATTCTTGACATATTTTTTGTTTGTTTGTTTTTCAGAACAGGTTTTGCTTCCAAAAACAGGTCCAATGTGGTCCCATGTAAATCGGAAGGTCTCAGCTTTGAGGATTCTGCAGAAGATGACAGAATACTGCTGTTTGATAAAAAAGGAAAACTGTTTGAAACTTTGTCTCTTCTCTTCTTTTTCAGCCTAGGTGGAGAAGAGACAAAGAATAGAAATGCCACCAGCAACAGGAGCACCACAATACCCTCCTCCAGATGGAGGCTGGGGATGGGTTGTGGTCTTTGGGGCTTTTATCTCCATTGGATTTTCCTATGCATTCCCCAAAGCCATCACAGTATTCTTCAAAGAAATACAGGAAATCTTCCACACATCATATAGTGAAATAGCTTGGATATCATCAATAATGTTGGCTGTCATGTATGCAGGAGGTAAGATGTTTGTGAAATTTGCAAATATTGTGTTTGTCTATTTTTTTCCCTATGATCTTAAAGCAGTTGAAGTTAATTACTATCTGATTTTATCATTATTACCTAAATTTATTAGGTAATATTTTTAAGATCAGGTAAGAATTTACCTAATGCCCTTTTTAAAATAAAAATGTTTTGAGGTAAGCACCTGGAACATTTGACCATTTGCAGTAATGGGGCTATTAAATGCATATATTATGTATGCATATGTACATATGTACAAAAGTGTATACAGAGAAACTGAAAACATTGTGCCAATAGCACTGTGTCTTTACTCACTGAAAAGCATCACTCCAATATTTTTCAGAAGTGGTATCTATAATAAAGTATGGTATTATCGGGTCCAGTAAACAACCTGTTGAAGGATGCATGGTCTTATTTTTTCATGGTAATTCTTTTATCACTGATTTCAGCCTTCCTAAATCTTAGCACTTGTCATAGTTGCTTTAACAGTCAAGGAAGAGAGGTAGGTATGCATAGAAGAGATTTCAGGCTATGGGAGTTTCTCTAAGTACCTGTTTTTCACCTCTGACTATAAAAAAGATCCTGCAGCCAGCACAGTGTTGTCTTAAGTACTGCAGGTAAATATTTTTTGGTTAATGGAATGAAAAATGAATGTTTTTTTTTTTTTCAAATGGTGACAGAGGCAGAGACCCAATAAAGATGACATGACAAGTGGTGTCAATAGCAATAACATTTGCTGTTACGATATTTTTAACCTATATCTGTTCATATGGAGAATCCTGAAGGAATTTATAGGAACAGCAACAATCATGAGAAAATTCACCAAATGAAGGAGTAACTTGAATTAATGCCTTCAAGAGCAGGGTAAAGAGCAAGATCATGTATGTTCTTGCTATGTGTGACCAAGTCATTCTTAAACCAGACTGGCTTTTATGGGTACTGCAAGCCTAGAAATGAGTTTCCCTGTGTTGTGGCATTTCATGTGCCCAGGCTTCCTTGACTAGGACTCTGCCAGGCACATCTGGACAGACTGTCTACAAGAATCCAAAGGCATGGCAGTATGCATGGCTGCTCTGGGCATGGACAGCATGTCATGTTCAAGTCCCCTCTAAATTAGCTTCTCGAAAGGGTGCATATCTACATTTGAGTAGATTTGCACTGTAGAGAATACATGAGTGTGGAAGCCCCTGAACAAGTGTGGACCCATCTGGAAGAAGGGAAGAACACAGATGATGAAGAGCTGTGTTTTGCTTCTACTTACCTTATGCTATGACTTTTGGTCTGGACCCTATGTATTTTTTAGCTAAATTCATAGCTAAATTTTCTAAGGGCAAATTTGCTTTATAGCACAGGTGCTGTTTGTTTGTTTTAATCTCTGAATAACATTTAATTTATGCCATTTCTGTCATCTCAAAGTTCACCTAAGTTTTAATAACAGTACAGATGCAAATCATTCGGCTGTGGTCATGTTTATATACCAGATTCAATGTACACAACATTTAATGTAAAATGCAAAGCATTCAGTACTGCTGCCTTTTCTCTAGTACTTCCTTCAGTGTTACGAGTACCAGCATGATATCTTCACCTGTACATTGATGTTAAACATTACAAAATAGTTGACTATTCATTCTGCTAAGACCTAGTCCAGTCCCTATGAAGACTGTTAGCACAGGAACAGTAGGCAAAGTTGTTTGCATATCTTGTTATGGACTCATGGTTTTGAAATGCTGAGAATGACGATCCTGCCTGATAAAACACTCTTTGAAGCCACAGCTTCTCTAGAACCACTTCCTAAAAAATAGGCCATTTAGACAATCACTGGCAGAGTATGAAATAGGAATCAGGAAAAACATTTCTGGAGGAAATCACTGCATTGTTTCTACTGTCTGAAGGTGGTTTGATTCCTTAGTATTTGATGTGCTGTAATGTGAAAGACACATTAAGACCATGGTACAGGGTGTAGTGTTTACTATGAAGTGTGATATGTCTGCATGAACACTCTGTTCATCATGCTATTAATTAAGGTAACTTGAAAACATCTAAGATCTGTCATCCTCATTAGAGCTTAGCATTCAACCTATTAATCATCACAGTGGGGTCAGTGAATAAGTAAGAGTCTGTGCCGACACTCTTTGCTTTAGAGGCTGCAGCCTCTTGCAGTTAATTAGCTGGCATCTGTGTTTCAATAACAAGGTATTAACTTACCTTTCAATTCCTGAGGAAAAAAAACAAAACAAAACACTAATAAAAGGCATCCAGTAAGGAGCTAAAAGAATGTTAATTATGTTTATCACTTACTTCATACTTAGAATAAATGGCATTAAATTATAGCAGACCATCTGGCAATCCATATGGTCTCCTGCAGTCCTGGTTAATTCCAGCAAATAGGTCAAGCACAGCATTCACCCTGTTAGGAAAGCACTAAACAGAGGTGACAAATCTGATAAATCAAGTCAATACGAAACTCTTTTCCCTCTCTCAATCTACCATATTATGTACTTTCATATAGTTCTTGTTGCGGTGGTGTTTTTTGTTGTGGTTGTTGTTGTTTGTTTGTTTGTTCTTATTGTTTTTATTATTTTTTTTCCCTCAAGCTCTCTGTTTTCTCCCCTGTTCTTGTCTCCTGGATATTTGTTAGAGTTTACTAAAAAGCCTTCCCAAACTGCAAGATCCTGTAATGTGATCAAGGTTACAGATATTGGACAGCCTCTGTTGTTCAGCCTGTGCTTGAAAGAAGCATCCTCTGGAGAAGAGCAATAGTTCAGTCTCCATGGCAACTCCTTCTTCTGCCTCTCTTGAGCAGAGACTGTCAATTGTATTAGATTAGGGGTGATGGTTTTGTGATGGACTCCTACACACAAGGGACTGTGACTGAGACCACCAAACTTTTTGTGCTGGAGGACAGAATCTGGGATAAGATGAAATTAGTTGAGCTGTCTTGACAGGGTACCCTGTGTTTGTGTATGTATATGAACACATAGGTATATATGATATGTGTGCATATATGTATTCTTATATATATCGACTATGTATGTATACTTACAGAGCTGTATGTATGCTCTGATGCATGCAAGCATTAAGGAACCGAAGAAAAAGACCAAATATATTTGATATCAAGTTCTCTCAGTTCATTCTCTTTTTCTAAACTTCACCTTTTGCTTTGTGCATCATTAACCAGCCAAAGATGATTAGAGAGCTTCTTTTCAAAGCTCAATCTGTTTCCAGCAAAAAAAAAAAAATAAAAAAAAATAAGCAAAACAAAACAAAACAAAAACACAACACAAAATATTTTTAATGCTTTCATTGTAGTTTTGATGGGAGCCTTAGTGGCAGCCATGAAAGCTGCGTGACAGGTCTGTTGATTTCAGACACAGTTGACCTTGGGTTTTAGATTTCCTTAGGGAAAAAGCAGTTGGTTTACTTATTTAACTCTTTTTCTGTCATTTTTCCAAGGACAAATTTGTATTTGGTGTTTTTTATTTGTTTGCTTGGTTTTGGTTTTGGTGGTGTTTTGGTTTGTTTGTTTTCAAAAATTACTTTGTGGGTTTGACGTTGCATTGTAGAAATTATCTGAAGCGCTGTTAATTTCTCCAAGCCAGACTCAGCTGTGAAATGTAGGATTGTCTTAGAATCATACAATCATTAAGGTTGGAGAAGACCTCAAGATCATATGGTCCAAGCATCTCCCTACTACCAATACTACTCACTAAATCATGTCACTAAGTACCACTTAAGTACCTTTTCTTAAACCACCCAAAGGATAGTGACAAAATTCTAGATGATTTTTCAAAGTAAATGATTAAAAAAGCGTTTGGGAACCTTTTTTTGAAGAGAAAAGTGCTATAGAATTTTAAATAGTGGTTGTTACTGGTTTTGAAAACATACCAACAATCAAAAAAATGCAGCATTTAATAGTTTCCTCTTTTTTTTTTTTCTTTAATTGTTCAAGTTTGAGCTTAACTGTCAGGTAGTGACAAACTATTAAAAGAGTTTTCAGGTGACAACACAAAAGTAAACTAAAAAAGTTCTCATTATGACTTTGTCGAATATTAATTTGGAAAATAACGTATCATATGGTATGTTCAAAATATTTGTGATTTTATCTCAGTGGGTGTTTCAGAGATATTGCTGTGAAGATGAAATGGCGTGCACAGTGGAGATGACAGTTGCGAAATGCATGCAACACAAACAACAGATGGTTATGGATTTTTACTTTTGGACAGAATCTATGCTCCTACACTTTTCTCCCTCCCTGGTAACATTTTCTTATTTAGATTTTACAAATACTGGTACAAGGCCTTCAGTACCCATGGATGAGAAGATTGAGAAGCTTTCTTGAATTGACCTATGTCCTTTGTAGTCAGGGACAAACGTTTTTCTCCATCAGAATATGCAAAGTGTTGAATTTTAATAACCTCATTTAGAGTGTCCTTGAAAGCAGAACTTATCAACTTTCCAAATGCCTCATGGGCATGAGGGAATACTTCACATTTAGCCTAAAATATATGTAAAACATCTATGTCAAGTTAATTTGAGACTCATAGATAAAGGAAAAGAAGTCGTAATGAGGTGACACAGGAACAGAGCATTTTGAATCTTACTAACAAATGGAGATAAGTACAAAAAAGAAGTATCAGGAGTAACACAAATATTATGAACTTACAGTAGTTCAGTTTTTAAAAGAAGACCTGAATGCTAAGGAGTTCTGATAAAGCCTCTGAAGGGTAACACAGCCACTTCTTATATTTCTTGGAAGCCTTTGAGTTTTAATAAAACTGTACCTTGTAGGGCAATGCTCTGTGGTAGTAATGAGTGTTTTAAACACAAAGAGATTTTTAACACCCTAATAAGTTAGTAAACACCCTTAAAGTTGGATGTGGAAAGAAGGATGAGAAAAAACACCTGTTGTAGATGGTTTTATATATATATATATATACACATAATATTTTTTTGAACAGGAGTGCCATTCTGTCTACAGGAGCTAGCTAGTTGCTTTTTTACTCTTCAGCTTGTTATGTTTGGCTGAACAGACAAGATGCAATTGTTATTCAGTGCCTTTTGGTTATCCAATTTTGTCAAGTTTTCATGAAACAGTTTTTACAGGGATCTGTTTAGCCACACTCAAAAAGCCAATCTTAAAGTTAAGAACATGCTGCCATTGAGAGAAATATTTTTGTCTTTTCAGTAATTGACAGAAAACCATTCATAAGAAAATTCCCACTGTACTTTTACTAACATTTTCAATGTCCATGACATAGGATAATAGTAATGATTATCATAGAGATATTTGTGGTGATTGTAATTAAATTAATTCAATCCTGTAAGGAAAAAAATTCTTGTTTATATACAAGCAGGCAACATAATAGACTACATAATGAACATTAGTTAAGTTCTTTTTTTTTCCCATTTAAGGCTTTGTATTTTTCTTGATCTTCATTTCTATAGGTAAAAGTAATCAATATTTACAGCTTTTTTATCCATAAAGAAGATTCTTTTTTCTCTCGCACTTCATTTCAAGTAACGGGTCAAAGACAAACAATAATAAATAGCATTCATCATAAAATACATTTTCTGAGGGACTAAAACTTCGGGTTTGTTTTAAAAAGATATCAAGGGACTAACTTAGGCCTTTGATATATTCATTGAGCTTGTAAAACTTAGACGAAGGAATGCTTTTTTTTCTTCTTCTTTCTGTATACTAATAATGTTGGATCAGTTCCCATATAGTTTTTCATATCACTGGATTATACAATGGCTGCATTTGTGATCTGTGTCGCGTAATTCAAAGGTAATGAAACAATGGTGTAGCACAACTGGGAATCATGAGATATTTAAGCAGATACCAGAGAAGTTCTGTGAGGAAGGAAAAGTCTATCTACTCATGCTGTGTATACCATTGTAATCACACCAGCACTTCAAATGAAATAATAAACCTAACACTCTACAAAGAACTTATTATAGAATTTTACTGGTCCATTGTTTTGGAATGTCTAAGAACTATTCCCTTGTTTATTTTGAAAGGTATAGCCAAGGGAAACAGAGCTGAACTGAGATATTTATAAGATACTATAAACCAGTATAAATTGGCAACAACTGAGTTTTTTACTGACATTTGTAATGGTATGTAGATACATAGTTGCTAACAGAGGTAACTGGACTTAGTGACAGGTTTATTCTGATGCCAGGGAAACTACAGAAATCAAAGAATGAGATGATTTTAAATTGTCTTTTAAGATTACTTCAAACAATCTTAATTGATTAACTGATTTTGAAGATTTTTGCAGAGATTGCATGTAAACATACATGCCATGCAGAGAGTTTTCTAATCAGTCAGAAACTTTTCATGTAACTGAAGTTTATTAAGATTGCTATTACTGTGAAGATTATTAAGATTACTGTTAAGATTACCCATGTCAAAGAGTACATACAACTACAGCTTCATTAATAATATATGTTTCATTGGAGCATATAAGCAGAAAACAAGTTTATCTTCATTTTTCACAAATTTTGGCATTTTTATTTAATTATCAAGAAATAGATAAGTGCAATGGCTGCAGTTTTACCTGACTTTTGTTCAGATTAATATGTACTATAAAGAGACAACCAAATGGCATGGATTTAAATGTGAAGATTGTGATTAAAATAGGAGAATGTATTGTGAAATAAGTTGTTCATTTCATCATCTAGTTCAAACAATTCTTTTAGCACTTTTCCATGGACATGTTTTACATTAATTGTGCCTTCTTGGGTATTCTGTATGTACTGCTTTGAAACACTTTTCATTAACTGCTTTGACTCTTGGAAAATTGTGAAGGAAATAGTTGTACACTTACATTTTTTTAACAATAGTAACTAGAGATCATATGGATGGGATTCATGTGTTGTTTAGTCTTCCTCAGCATAGGTACTTACATCTGAACCAGTTGTCTAGACAACTTCTGTTGTCAGTCAATAAAAATGGAAATTTCTGAATCGTCCTTTCCTATGTTAACTGTCCAAAACACGACAGATAAATCATGTTTTAGAAAGACTGGCTGTCTTTTCAGTGCTAAAGGAACCTAGAGGAAGTTTTCAGATCTCTATTTTGCGCACATCTTAAGTGATGCTACCCTACACAATTGTTGCCCTATACCAGTATGTTATATTTCACTCTCTAGAGACTTTAAAATCTAAGTATGTTCCTGCAGAGATATGCACCCAATTGATAGTGATTTTGAACTCGTCCTGCTGGTTTTATTAATATTTGTAGTCTTTCTAGATCTCTTGAATATTGCATAGGTTGTAATTTTTCCATGTTTCAATGACACTGTTTAGGTTGTACTAGTTTTGATGCTATTAAAACTCTCTGGTAATCTTAAAATTATTTATTAGCTTGTAAATATCTAATCTTTCCTCATACCCATAATTCTTCAGCTCTCATCATTAGCTAAAAAAAAAAAACAGCTGGGATAAAAAGTTTTTTGCTTAATAATTGACTAAGTCCATATCCTTCTGTAGCTTGATTATAAGCTGATAAAAAGCTATGGATAGAAATCTGTAATCTATGTATTTTCCTATTCTCTGTGAATGATCTGAAAGTTGAAAACATTTCAGTCTTTTTGTAGAAAGCTCCAAAACACTTCCGTATCAGTATCAGCTGTCAGTACCAAATGTGTTTTGCTACAAATCTTGCTCATACCGCTCTCCTATGGAGGAATGTCTTTGATTTTCCAGGAACAGTAATTATGTAATTATTTTTTTCCTCTTTTACAAGAATAAGCTTTGCTGTCCCATACATGCTGCTTCCAGATTTGAAGATGTAGCCTAGATTTCATCTTCTTGTTATTTTCTACATAGTAGAACATAATTTACTCAGAGGAACAGTTTAGTGTCAGGACTTCCTAAGGACTCTTTGCAGTGACTCTCAGAGTAGGCACAATTCAAGAAGAGAGGTTTTCTATTAGGCCTTCCTAAGAAGTGGAGTAATCTTGTGTCCTTGGAAGTCAAATTTCACTCAAAAATGCTTCAAGACCAATTCTGTTCTAAATTGCCTGAACTGTTATCATATATGTAAATGGAAGAATTAATCCCTCCTTATTGTGATGTTGCTAAGCCTTGAATGTCTCTAATTAAGCTCTTGTTATTTGCCTAATCAGAATAGTTGTAATTTTCAAAGCAGCAAGTAAATAAACAAAGTGCAGGAGGCTTTACTTTTGGATCTTCTATTTAAAAACTGTTGCCATGAAAGATTTAATTAAGACACATGAAGTATTGAAGCTGGTGAGAAGCAACATGGCATTACGTATGGTGAATAAGATTTATTTATTCATGTATTTACTTATTTTAGTTTCCCCGGATATCTCCTGAGCAAAATGCAGTAAAATAAAATAACTAAACCAGGTAAATAGATACATTATTGATAAAGAACTGTAGTTCATGCTCAGCATATGATGAATCTGCAGGTCTTTTTTGAATCTATAGCCAGATACTCTAGAATCATTGTTTGGGGGCGGGGGGAGCGGGGAGAGAGAAGGAGTCGGTAGAAAAACTTAAAACATAAAATATATAGTGATGAATTACATGTTTCAGTAACAATGTTATGCTGTTATCAGAGATACGCAAAATAACTGCCTGGGACTCTGTTCCAAGTATGGTCTCCATGATGCTAATCCTGTAATACGTGCTTAATTTGAAATGCCTAAGTGATCTCATCAGGTTCAAAGCTAAGATTTATTTCTCACTTGCTTCAAGTCAACATATAAACATATGCAAATATTTTTATGCATAGGTGTTTGTGACATAAAGGTCTTTTGGCAGTGTACCTTCAATGACTTAAGTGCTCCCACAGGCACTCATTAAAATCTCATTTTTATTAATATCAACCTTAAAAATACATTATGCATAAATTATTATTTTCCCCCAAATAAAATATAAAATATGCAAGAGTTGTTTTGAGGGTGTATAGCGTTTAAGAAAAACTAGGAGTATTCACTTTATTAATCATTTGACCAACCTTTTTGGTACGACTTGTTTGTCAGTAATCTTGTCTCTACTTCATAAATAAATTAAAAATAAAAATAAAAATTCAAGGACGCAATTTGACCTGAATTATGAGTCTTTCTCCTAACATAAATGTTAATTATTTTGATTCTGTGTAGTTCCAGTATTGCAAAGTGGGCTGAGTAGTAGGCAAGCAGGCACTCTGACTGTAAGAATTGTTCTGATATTTACTGATGTAACACACAGTGTAACAAAGTATCCACCGGTAATGACCTGAAACTATATGATTCTCAAGTGAGAATACAGTTGACATGACAGATGGTTTTAAGCTGTTGATAACCTGAACAATCATTTCTAATTAACACGTAATAGAAACTTACAGAAAATCTCAAAATAAATAAATGAATAAATAAATAAATAAATAAATAAAATCCCTCCTTCCAATTGGCTGGACTTACACAAAGACTGCACTTCTGAGAATGTGATGGGGGTTCATCCCAGTGAGTTTATGTATAATAATGAGCAATATAGTCCTGTAGCTGGTCTTACACTAGGCTGCAGTTAAAAACTGTAGAGCTGCAACATTTTTTTTTATTGAGTGACCTGGAACATGGGAATGCTGCATAGTTTTATTTCTGATTTCTTAAGTTAGTTCCACAAAAGAAGTTTGAGATAATTCAGAGTGAGTTATTTGAAGATTTTTAACATATTTAACTCAGCTGAGAATTCTGAGATTTGAATTTTTTATTTCATTTTAGGAATAAAATGGATGTTAAAGTATGTTTCATACAATGCTAGTTCTAATTTATGTATTGTTCCTTAAAAATCAAATAGTATTTCACAAAGGTAATGAATGCATCTGGGAGTGATTTTTTTGTGCTTCACACAGTGAATCTACACCTGTTGAAAGAATGAGCAAAGATATATAATCCATTGCTATTCTGGTTCAGAAGCTTTTAATATTTACTTACTCAAATATAAACAGTAACTAGAATGCACAGCACTTGACCCTATACTCAGAACCAGTTGAAGTGGCTGGTGGGATTAAGACAGGAACAAATCTGGATCATGTAATTTCTTCTTGATCATTTCTCCAGATATTATTAAAGAATAAATACAAACCAACCAACTAACCAAAGAAAAAAACAACCAACCAAACAACCAAACAAAAACAACAGGGTGTTCAGATACACATACTGCCTAAATAAGTCAATTTTCTCAATTTTCTAAGAAATAGCTTTTCAGTAAGATGTATTAAAATTTACTAGAGAAGCATAGTTCCTCCTGAAGGAAGAAAATAATTATTTTATTAGGAAACCTAAGCAATATTCTCCTCACAAGCACATATGTTGAATCATTGCAGAGGATGGTGTATTTCACTGGATCATTTAAATATGTTCTGGCTGAAAAATATCAGCATAACTCCTTAGATGAAAGGTGGCTCCAGGAATGCATGATATCTAGGCAGCATCTGTAATACAAATCATAGGAAGCCTATATTTTAATGGCCACTAATTTATTTTGAATTTATGATACATTACAATCATTAGAACTAAGCTGCTTTATATTACTTGGTAGAGAATAAGGTTTCTGCCAGTACTAGGTTGTTTTATTTCTTCACAACAGGTAAGGAAATATGACTGTTTCAAAATCCATACAAATATTATCTTCAAGTGCAATCAGATGGCTATGGGTCACCAAGACACTTTATGTTGCTGCTTGCAGCAGAGCTCAAGTATTCCTTATTCATATGTGCAAACTTGAGTTAGACCTCCCCAACCCCTCCCATTTAAAAAAAAAAACAAACTTGTCTATGGGGATATATTCTCTGTTGCTATAAGGGAAAGGACTTTGTAGACAACATTATGCATGTTGTTTCCGTTGTAGTCCAGGCAAAACACAAATGCCATAAATAACTTTGCCCAGCTCCCTGCTAATATCTTCTTTTTCCACTCATTTTTTCATGACTCTTGCACTCCTTACTTGGTAATATTTTATAAAATATTCTTTTTATAGGGCAAAGTGTACTTTCCCCCGCATTAAAGGAAGTCGTCATGTTTTGGCTGATTGCGGTCTGTGGAAAGAGTATGTGTTGAACAACACAAAAGAAATGGCATATGGCTAATATCCATAGGAAACTTTAAAAAATTTGAAAGACACATTATACAAAGCTCTTTAGCTAGATGGAAATCAAAAAGTGTCAGTCTGATGACAAATCAGATGACAAAATGTATGTGAAGTAGGTATGGGAATATGCAAAGATAAACTGACACCTGCTCATATAATGTATAGATAAAATATCCATGTATAGTATAGAATCATAGAACCATAGAATTAAAAAATAAATAAATCAGGTCATATGTCTGAGAGTGTTGTCCAAGCACGTGTTGAACTCTGGCAGACTCAGGGCCTTGACCACTGCCCTGGAGAGCCTGTTCCAGCGCTCAACCACCCTCTTGGAGAAAAACCTTTTCCTGATATCCTGCCTGAACCTCCCCTGTAGCAGTTTCAAGCCATTCCCTTGAGTTATACTGCTGGTCACCAGAGAAAAGAGATCAGCACCTGCCCCTCCACTCCCCCATGTGAGGAAGGCTTAGACTGTGATGTTGACTCTGTGATAGCTTCAGGCTGAACAATCCAAGTGACTTCAGCGGCTCCTCATACATATTCCCCTCCAGACTTTTCACCATCTTTGTAGCTCTCCTTTGAGAGTCAATAACTTATTGACTGTAAAATATTTTCCCAAATATTCTTATTAAAAATAATAAATAAATATATGAATAATAATAATAAAATAATAATAATTTTGGGTGTCTACATTTTAAGTGAATTGGAAAGTGTTCTGAACCCATGGAAAACTTCCAAAATTCTGGAATTGTTCACTAAGTTTTCTCCATCTTATTTTTCACTCGTTTGAAAACAGGGGGAAAAAATAATAAACAAATATATATATATATGTATCTTACTTTAAGTTGTCAACTGCATGTTGTTGTGCCTCTACCCCATCCCTTGCCATTCCACTACCCTGACTGATCAGTCTCCTTTCTTGCAAAATACTGGGAAAAATGCAAATTCTGCATGTGTTGTGATATTAATATTATATATATTATATATAGTATATATATTAATATACTGCTATCTCCTGCATTTACACTCTAAATATCTTGGATGCCAAAATCTAATGAGAACACCCAGTTCTCATTTTGTACAATGTCTCTGAACAAAAAATAAATTCCCTTCCCTTTCCCCCCTTTATTTAGTACTTTGTGACCTAAATATTATTGAGATATGTTTATTTACCTTATACAAATTTTCAGACATGAGCTAGTTTAGAGGCTATCAAGGAACTTGGGAAATTCCCACTTTTAAGCTTTTAAAATTGTTACCACTGAAAGTTACCAGATATTACCAGATAGTTTTATCAGATATTATTAAGAATACAATTATAATGGAAAATAATGGTAAAATAATATTTTAGAAATATTTTATATAAAGTATATTTTAAATATCAGGTTACATAGGTGTTAAATAACAAATGCATTTGGAACTAATCTAACAGTATTATCGACAATGACGTATATATGATGACTTCTCAGGACGCCCCATTCTAAATAAATCCAGATTTATACTTCTCATTGCATATATTCTGAATATGTAGATGACATTTAATGATCCACTCATGATCCGTAAGTCACAGTAAGTGGTCCACAGAAACATTGTAGCCAGTAGATTGACTATTTTCACTTTCATATATAATTATACAGTGCAAGATTGAGACAAGACAGAAATATGATGACAAAGGAACTAGGCAAAGGAAGCATGTATCTTGTGCTTTCTTTGAAATTATATATGTTATGTCTGTTACAATATGTAGAGAACCATTTCAAAGTTGAGTTAGATGTAATATTGTTCTGGAAGAAAACAAACCATAGGATGATGTGTAGGGAGAAAATGGGATATTGTATGAACATAAATACAATGGGCAGTTTGAAGAAGACAGAGAAATCCAAACGGCAATATTAATATTAACTGAAGTCGGTTGAATTTTTCACAGTGAATGCATTATCTGAAAAACATACTGAATTGGGTTGCAGAGAATGTATCTTACATTCATAAGAACTATTAAATAGCCTGTTCAAGGTCTTCTGAAAGAGTTTGTGTTGACTTTTTGCTCTCTGTGATGTCTGCTTGGCTTCCAAATGACAGTTTTGTTCTGTTTCCAGGAAAAGTAGCCTGTGATTTTTAAGAAAGTGTATAAAAAAATTATGAATCATAATAGGGAATAATAAATAGAAAGTGTTGAATAATAAACATTTATGAATATTGTGCTCATGTGTGCATGCACATACGCAGAGAGAAAAGACAGTTGTTACTCAAAGAGGAAATAAAGAAAAAATCTAGGGAAATATTTGTAACTATATATTTGTAATATAATAACATTGTTTGCAAAAATACCTGTGAATAATTTAAATATTAGCAAGGACTATTTATTTTCTTTTTTTTTTTTTTCAATGCTTAGCTCTGAAATTAACAACATAGCTCTTACTTTCTAGTTGCTACAATTGTAGCTGCAACAATGGTATCCTGTAATTGCTGTCTTTCATTTCAGTGTTGTGATCTGCAAGAATACAGAAATTCATCCCCCTTTTGTAGCATCAGAATATACAGAACTTGTCTGGTAACCTGATTCATACAGGTAGCAAGATGTAAAGACAACTTGTATTGCTAAGAATTGTGATCTGCATTGACATGCAAAATTCTGCATTTTGACCATTAAATATGTCCATTGTAGCATTCTGTAGTTCTGTACCTACTAAAATTCTTGCTGAAACCCTAAAAAAGACAGAAATTTAATGAAGTTTATTATTAACACATTCATGTTAACTATTTGCTATAGATAATTATTTTTATTAATATTTATGTATTAGTATTATTTTGTATGTATTTTTGAGAGGCAAGATGATTGTCTCTCCTTTCTTTTTTTTTTTTTTTTTTTTTCATTTGAAGGAGAAATAACCTTTCATGGCACAGGTTCATTGTGCTTGTCACCAGTAGCATTATTTAAATGTAATTTCCAGCACATTTTTAAGATTGAAAAATATGTGTTAACTTTAGATTCACAAAAGTACATGAGCTACTAAGGAGCTAAATTGATTGCTGTTAAATACCACCCTGGAAAAACTCATCATCTTTTCTTCTACAGGAAACTTTCATTAAGTCTTCCAGGAAACTCACATTTGTAATTGAGTTTTCTAATGTTCATGTTGATGCACTACATTACATTTACAGCTTACTAAGTTACAAGCTGGTTGCAATGGTTTTCTGAGAAGAAAACAACAGGTTTCTGAGAAGACTGTTTGGGATTCACTTACCATGTGCTGGTTCTATTTCCAGCTATCAGCATTACAGAAGCATGCAGGCTACTATGTGAGAAGTATGTGCCTGGTGTTACAATGTCTCTATTTAAATACATTTCCCTTATAGGTGCTTTTGTTCCGTCTTATCATTGGCTTGTTCCATCCTTTCTTTCTCTTTTCTTTCCTTTTTCCAAGTTGGAAAAATCATTTATTTGCAAATATGCTTCATATTTATATATTTATGCTTTGTATTTATGTTATTTATGCTTCATATTTAATATACCATGTGCTTCAGTTTACTCAGGGATGCTGAAGTTAACAGGAATACAAATATAAGTGAAGTTTTAAAAAATGCTGAAATATTCTGCTGCTTCTGACCTCTCTGAAAATAAATATGTTAATGCAAAATTTGGACAACTAATTTTAACTTTTTTTTTTTTCCTTTTGGGTAGTCGGTGACCATAAATGTTTCTGAAAACTGCTGAGTGTTCAGCAACACACAGATTTACATTCATTTCTGATTAAATGTGACGAAGTTTCATATTGCTAGTTTCCAAAAAAAATCATAAATCATCTTCAAGACTTCAGCTTTGTGACCGACTCTTTGAACCTTTCATGAAAAAAACAAACATAGCAGAGCATACAAAAGATAATTAATATCAAGCATTGATATGTATCCATTTAAATAATAATCAGCTACCCCTAATCAGTCTACCCCTTGATTAAAAATTGGTACTTTTCCAACTTTTTAAAATTCATATGCATAGAGCAGTTCATTAACTTGGAGATAAGTTTTATAAATTATGTGGTCCATAGCTCCATATACCTCAGTACCCTAGCAAACAAGAAAAAAAAAGGACAAGCCAGTCAACACCTTTCATCAAAGTATGCAATGCCTCTTATATATCTGCAAAAAGAATAAATAAAACAAATTAGAAACAAGTACAAGGATCTGTAATTTCTATATAAAAGTAGTTCATTTGGAGTATGCACCAGCACTATTCATCACTTATTTATGTTTCTTCTGAATATTTCAGGAAATTCTGATATTTACAGCTGGATGTATATGTTATTGAATAAGTACATCAGTTCAAAATTACAAGCTGTAACTTTTTTTTTTTCTTTTTTTTTCTGAGGGGGAATAAACATGAGAAAAGTTGCAGGCACTCTGCTATCACCCAGGCTTTTATGGGATACCACACACAATTATTGTATTTCTTATAAAAGTAATTCATTGTTCTTTCAGGATGTAAGGTAATGACACTGAGGAAACATAGTCTGAGATGGGGAAGTGATGAGCAAATCTCACCATGGCAGTGGATGGTTGAGCCATTGACTGCTTGCTTCCTGTCATGCAGTGCTTTGGGCTGCTGAGCTATTTAACTCATACTTCAACTACCTGAAATTGGTGTTAGCCATTTTTTTGGGGTGCTATTTATTGCAAGAACATTTTTTTTCCTCTTTGCTTTCTGTCAAAGTTACTATATTATCTGGTTTTATGGAATCAGTGCAGCCATGTTACATGAAACAAGAAAGAAAATAATACTGCAAAATGCATAAAGGAGCCACAGAGAAAGCTTTACAGCCATTGTTGAACTATGTTACCTCTGTTGCTGTTACACAAACAGACTGTGCTTGAAAGGGGTTACCATTCCCACAAATGTGATAAAGAATCTAATACAACAAAGGTTTCCTGACTTTTTAACATGCATACTTTTTTTTTTTTTTTTACAAACCCAAGAGTAATGAGAAAAATTATAGTATATAGCCAAAAGTTTTTGAATTAGAAAGAAAAATATCATAGGTTGCTCAGTATTCTGAGTTAGTCCACCTTGAGAAAAACAAAGTAATTTTTAAAACACTTTTCACCTTCATTAACAGATTTTCAACAGTGTCAGAATCAATTTTGACTTGCTTTTCCTCTGAATGATAGAGATGACATTGTTAGAGTAGTACTAAGTACTAGCATAAAGCATTTGTGGTTGAAGGAATAGTTTTAAAATGAAAGGTAAGATTCTACTTTAGTAAAATACTGGAAACTCTTTGCCAAACAAAGCAAATCAGCTCCAGAAAGTGGATTTTCTATGTAGTAAAAAATAAAAAAAATACAAGTCTGGCTGATATTAGCAAGTAGCTTGTCCTCATTTTAATTCTTGGAACTCCTCTGGGTTTTCCAGCCTTGTAGGAAACAGAAACAAAATACAGCCAGACTAGAAGGATAGCTGGTGCAATGCTCTGCAGGTGCCAAAAATGTATGTGTGTTTAAATCATTTGACTTGACAGGATGCAATCTACGATACTGCATTTGTGCAACTTCAAATATTATTCCATTTATTCTCAGCTTCTTTCACGATTTCACTTTATTTGAATAAATGTCAGATTGTTCAGACTGAGTCATGTCAGATTGCTCTGGGTCAATGACACTATGAACACTGTATGACATTGTCAATTTACGTTAAAAAATTACATTTATATCAAAAAGGGTTCTTTTCTAGTTGCCTACCAAAGATAATGCATGTAGGAAAGTAAAAAACATAAAGGCATGGGTTGTGTATGAAAAAAATTACAGATGTGAATTATCTTCAATTGCATCTTACATTATATCATCAAGTAATCAACCAAGAACAAATAAATTAAATACTAAAACTTAGCTTTTTATATACTTTTAAAAAGTGCCACTCCAGTGAATATAAATGTAGAAAAGACCCAAGGATGACTTCATTATTGAAATAAAAGATAATTATGGCAGCTTGATACTGCTACAAATATCTTGTTGGATCCTATAGTACACTGCTACAAACCCTGTTGGAATTGTTCTGACTAGTTATTACATTTTTAAGCAGCAGATCATTCTTTTCATCCCTCATAGAAAGTGCTGTCTATTTAGGGGAGAACTGAGGTAAATATATTTTATTTTTCCTTTTAGTAAGAAAAAAAAAAAGGTGGAAAAGAGAGAAGCCAGCAAGAATTCTAGTTCCCTAGATTCTCTTCCTCTTATAAATTAATGGAGCATACATTTGGACAGATAAATGTTACTCTACCAGAGAGCTGAGCAAGATATAGATTTTATGCCAAGTAAATCTTCCTTTATTCTATTTCGTGGCCTTCAAACTGATCTGATGGTATTACCTGTAGCTATTAAGTGGAAATATTGTTATCACCTGTTTTGCATCCTTTACGCTTTTAGAGATATTAGATACACAACCAGATTCAGATCATTTTTTATATGTGTATTTACCTAGGACTGGAAAAAGCAAATAAATACATGTGTACATAAGTGTGCATGGGAATGTGTCAGAATGTAACATGAGAGAGAGACTATTAAATGTATAGTGCATAGTGTGAGTTCTGTATTTATTTCCAAAAAAAAAAAAGCAAGCAATACAAAGCGATCATACCTGTAAGAAGAAAACTCTATTGTTCAAGTTCTGTTTAATACATATTAGCACAATAGAAATCTTTTAAAAGAAAAAAAAAAATGTTTATTTCTTCAGGCATCTGCTTTTAAAATCTACTCAGTTACATTGTCTTTTTTGGTGCTTTTCATTTACAACAGTATTGCTTAACAGAAGAAGGAAGATTTAAATGGGGAGTGAAAAGTTTAACTTGGAAGTGAGAGAAAAAGAGATTATTGCTAACACTGCTATTACAAATAATAATAAATTTTATTTTTAAGCAATATATTTCTATTTTGGTATTCACTGAAGTCAAAGCAGCTTTGTCTACACATTTTCCACAGTACAGATAGACAAGTAAATGTTTTACTTAGCCATCAAAATAGATGGCATGTTGTTATAAGCTTTTTATTATGTATGTATGAGCATATGTTTAGTATTTGTTAACATTTTGACCTTCCCTCAAATTATGGTAGTAGTAAATGTTGTCTTGCTGTAGTCATAATGTTCCTTAGCTGTTCCTTAGGGAGAAACAAACAAATAAACAAACAAAACAACAACAAACAAACTTCCGATGTATAAGCAACTCATAATAAACAGTTCCCAAATGCATAAGTCAATTTCTGCCCACATAGCTGAAATAGCTTTTGCCATCTTTCCCTTGACATATGATGAACATGAAAAGCTTCTTTTTTTTTTTTTTTGTTTTTGTTTGTTTGTTTTTTGTTTTGTTTTTTCATCCTCTTCTAAGGTGTTTGTTCCTGAGTCTCTTCTTCAGTGGCACAGTTATGGTTGCTATCTAACTCCTTCTTAGGGTCTGGTCATTACTTCAAACAGATAGATATAAAACAAAAATACAACCAGGGGACCGTTAGCATATTATGATAATGGCCTTAAGTTTAGTTTAGGGAGTACACAGTCTTATGTGGCCAGTGTTTTGTAGGTGCTAAGGGAGAGATCAGAGTAAATATTCTTATGAGCTTAACATCTGTTAGGTAGTTACTTCAGGCTTCAGGAAAGTAGAGTCACAGATCCAGTAGTCCTTTAGTGCATTAACATGTGTTAATGTATAGCATGATTTTGCCAGTGATACGTTATTTAAATAGCTTAATGATGCTTCTCAAAACAAACAAACAAACAAAACAACAACCAAGGTAACTGCTGCATGTGAGCATTGCTTAAGTAATTGCACAAGCTGTTAAATGTGAAGTGAAATTTGTGTATAGCTATAAAACATATGATGACAGGCGAACATCTGGAATTTATGTAGATTAATATATATTTGATAATGAATATGCATGATTTTATGAGACTCAAAACCAAGTATGTACACAGTTGTCACAAGAAAATATTTAACCTACTCATCAGGTTGGAAGGGTTTCTAGATAACTTATGGAGTTAGCTTAAACTAATATAATGGCTTATAAAACAATATTTCCCAAAACCAAAAATTTTAAGCCAATGACCAGAATATGCAAAAAATAGAAATAAAAATTGAGCTGTTATAGTAAATACACATCATTAACTTGAAGAGAATATCTCGAAGAGAGTCTAATGTTTAAAATAATTTTCGATTTATAATATGGTCCAGATTTAGGTCATTTGGAAGTTAAGAGCTCGGACACATGAGGCAGCTTTGTCTTTCCTCTGGTGTCTTCATCCTGAATTCATCCACCAACCTGAATTAATACATATTTGACCTGTAGCTAACAGATCTTGTAAGTTAGGCTGATGTTGCATGCATGTCATCTTAAAAGCTGTAACTTACAGTCCTGGCCCAGCTGCCACAGTTGCAATCCACAGAGATGCAGTTTTCTTGTTCCTAAACTATTTCTAAACTATCTCCCTGAAAGAATTGTGTGCTATGAAAATCACCATTGTCCTTGGTTATATTTGGAAAACTTTATCAGTGCTGTGCAATGCTTTCTTTTTGATCAATAGCTTTACTGAAAATAAGTTTGCAATTTAGCAATGTTATACAACAATCTTTTTTATTACCATTCCTCTCTTTCCAACAGTTGATTGTCTACTATGTGTGGATCTGCCTAATCTTTTTTTCATATGGTCTCATACCTATCCTGGTTATTCATACTGTCTTTGTTTAATGAGAAAAGAAACAGGTCTTTTGATAACTGGATAATTTCTTAAGTATAAATTTACAATAAAGGTACAATTAAAGGTACATAAAGGTACAATTCAATGTGCTGCCTATGGTGAATAAATTTGTAAGTAGTATGGCCAAATATTCCTAATGTCATGCCTCTTTTGTAGATTTTTTTTGCCCTAAGGGTGAGGTAAGGAATATTTTAATTATGAGTACAGAAAGGCAATATTTAATACTGCAGTGATTTGAGGGGAGGTCAAAATATTAACAAATACTAAAAATTGTTCATGTACTCAGCTCAATTTTAGAAGTACTTCCATCTCATCATAAGAAAAGGATCTTGAAAATAATAAAAATTAATTACTTTGGAATGTTTGAAGTGAAATACTGTTACTGTGTTTAGCAATGAGAACAATTCAACTTTTTCTGTCCGGAAATTACATTAAAATTTATTTTTTCAATAATATTGAAGTAATATTGAATATTATTGATATTGGGATGAAACATTTTGCTTTTAGTTAAACAGAGTTGAATTAAAAGTGTTTTTTTATTATTTTTATTTTTTATTGACCCAGAGAAAATATTTATACCACTCATGTATTTTAAAAGGGCTTTCTATCTAATTCAATCATGGGCCAAACTACCAATTGTCCATACAAATCTTTATTGAAAAACTAATGATCAAAATTATCCTTATGTGTAGTTATAAGTGCACAAGCTTATTAAGACAAGAGAGGTAAGAATGGTGCTTTTAGGAAGTACTCTGAACATAAGTTGTCAGTCCTTCATCGTTCACTGCCGTCTGCATACACCTTCCAGGGAGAAACCCCACCTCACTACAGTTCTTAGTAGAAATTAAAGTAGTAGTTCTTCAAGTAGAAAAAAAAAAAGTTGGGTATCTCTATAAGGTGTCATGTCAGCTAAATGTTTTAGTGCTTCTTATGTGATTTAAAGTCTTTTATTAAATCTCTGGGCTATTATATATTTGGTGGGTCATTCTGTGCTGTGGGATTCTCTTTGTTGGTTTCAATACATGGTTATGCTTAACCTAGAATTCAGTGAGCAGCAGAGCTAGCAGAGCCTGCTCTCTTGTTTTATATGTCTTCAAGATGAGCCCTAACACCCTCACTTTGAGTATCTTTTACCTTCCCAGTACAATAGCCATCCCATTTACCATCCATGCTCCCACCTACCAGCCTTGCCCAGCTGCCAGGGCAAGAAGATAAAGTGCTTTTACATACCGTGCTTTTACTCGGGCAGAGCTGAGCACATTTCCCAGTGTCTGTGCTGCCCTTTTATTAACAGAGGCTTCCCTGGGATCCCGGGCTCCTTGAGACCTATACTATTGAATGAATACACAGACTGTAAGATCTAAATATCACTGAAATTTTGTAGTAAATTAGAACTTTAAATTTTCAGTCAGTCAAGCTGAAAAGTTTGTCAGTCAAGTTATATGTAATTTCAAACTGACTTCAGGATTCACAAAAGGGGGACAGGTGAAGGGCAACACTATGGTAGAAGCTTGTTTCCTTAAGGAAGAAAGCTAAATTTTTATCATCTGGAGTATGCCTAAGTCTTCTGCTGTAGATACAGTAATTAACATTTTTGGTATGTTCACAATAGTAATTTAATATATTTAAAGCAATTCAAGCAATGGAGTCTAAAATGACAGTGTACCTATGAAGCGCACATTCTTAAATTTGTTGGAATTTGGCTTCTTTGCATCATGGAAACACTGGCATTTATTCCTAAATAGTAATATATCTATACAGAGAGATTTAAAACTGTTTTGCAGTGAAATCAGGTTCAGTGCTTGGCTCTCCACTTTATGCCAGCTACAGTTTGAAATGTATTACTTTTTATTATGGGTATTTTTATTTTTGAATCAAATAAGTTTAGTTATTGCAAAAACAAGACTATTCATAATGGTTTGGGCCAAATATAGTGCAATCAGATGGTGTGCAGGTTTTCCTAAAGAGCTTTGACAACCTCTTAATCTTGATATGTAGCATGCCATCTATTCTAGTCACGGTCATTTAAAAGACATATACTGCATGTCATGCTAAATTGGACACTAGCTGTTTGTTTAGTGTGGACATAATTACACTATAAACTGAACTGCAGTTGAAACTGAAAAACAGGTTTGTAGCAATATTTTTAAAGTTTATAGGTCTTTTTGCTAAACCACATCTTAGATTTTCTTAGACAGCCTATAGTCATTTTACTGCCCCTTAATGCTCCTCTCTGGGTCAGGTAAGGGAAATGAGACTCAGGGGCCAGAGATTTACATTCTCATTTGATGGTGTTTCTATGTCTCTGTGTAGTTTTAAGTAGGTGTCCAAGACATGCTACAGGATCAAGAAGATCTGTTAGTTTGCTTGCCTGGAGCTTCCCTCTGCTCTGTTAACTGGAGTTTCGATATCTGTCTCGTATGTGAAATTCTTCAGTCCTTGCACTTTCAAAACTTCCATTGACTGATCTCAGTATTGATTCCCTGTGAACTGTAACGATCCCTCTCACTTGTCTGATGTCTTTAATCTTTTGATCCATCTCCATGACTAATCAATAGTTATATTGTCATGGAGGCAGTATATATATCCACATCCAGGCTCATGTGGCCACAAACAGTTTTTGTTCAACAAATTGGTATAGAACAGCTAAACATTTTCTAGGATGGAATAGTAAGACATTCCAACATATCCTGAAGAAAATGGCATGTATGATGGAGTTACTTGTTACCTGCTAATGTTTTTTCTTTCTACCAACAGGTCCCATAAGCAGCATTTTGGTCAATAAGTATGGTAGCCGGCCAGTTATGATAGCAGGGGGTATCCTGTGTTCATTTGGCATGATTGCTTCTTCTTTCTGCAATAGCGTCTTGGAGCTTTATCTATGTATTGGGGTTGTTGGAGGTAAGAGTGTTCCTTAAAATATTTTATTTTTTCTAATGCTGTTTTACTTTACTGAGCAAGAACCCACTGTGCAAGGCATTCTACAAATGCAATACAAGAAGGTAGCAAGATCAATTCATTTTAGCTAGCTGAACTGCCTAATCTTTTAAATTAGCTGGTGTAATGTTAAATTATTTCATAGGATATTCCAGGAATAACTGATGATTTTATTCAATAAATGCTGTATGTATGTACTGTTCCATGCTTCACTGTAATTATAGTATAAAAATTGATTGGCTTGTGACAGCACTTATTACAGTAATTTGTGTGGAATTTCACATTCATTGTTTTAGCTTTCAATCACATTAAATGTCAAATGGGGTGGCAGAGGCTAGCAGAATTCTAGTGAAAATGCAAAACCCACTCCCAGCTTTCTGTAGGTTTATACATACATAAACTCCCATGGAAAACATGACAACTTTCAGCTCAATGGCTTTCTGTTTAAAATCCAAGTCAAACCCCAAATAAAATTATTCAAATGTCATTAAAGATATGGATATTGCCAAAGGCAATGAACTAAAGTAGTCATAAAGCCAGTAAATTAAATAACCTCTTTACCAGAAGTACCTTAAAAGAACTATCTCCTCAGAATAAGGAAGGCAAATGAGATTAGAGGTGAAATATTGGCATGTAATGAATGAATAATACTTATTTTTGTGTTGCAGCTTACCTTTCTCTACACTGGGCCTAAAGGATTCCTCCTTAATTTTTTTTTTTTTTTTTTAAGTTCTAATTTACTACATTTTAAACTTGTTCCCAGTTAAACAGTAAAGTCTGGGGCCAGTAATGTGTCTGTCAGAGAAGAAAACTTATTTCCTGTGCCATCAAGAAGATTCATAGCTACTTAGCCTTTATTGCCTAGATGTCTTAATGTGGAGAGAAGGCCTGGAGGTGCAGCTCATGCACTTGGCTGATGTGGATGTGTGGTCAGCTCCCATACTTGTCGTCCTCTTCCGCAACTTTTCCTCCTTTAGTGGGGACTTCAGTACCTGAGGAAGTAGAGCTGAATGTGTTTCAAAAGAATTAGCCATTTTAAATTCCACTTTTATACACAAGTTCAATCTTAAATAGGCTAGGAAATATAAAGTGAGGAGATTAATGCATTTAAATTCACCCTGCTTTCATTGTAGCTGAGATGACATCTAATAACTTTTGTGAAATGAGCCAAGAGAGAATTGTATTATAGCTTAGTAAATAAAAAACAGAGAGTCACGGCACTGACACCATCATTCCTCTGTCATTCCACTGTCTCTATCATTGTTGAAACACAGCAAGAAATTTGGGCTTTTATTGCAATGCTACAGGGAGAAATGACAGAATATCACTGTGACATAGTCTTGGCATTTACACACATGGAAAGCCATGAAGAAGTTGTATTTTTCATTCTCTTATGCTAGTTGGTTTTCATCTTCACTGAAAATCACTAGATTAGATACTGGTCATTTTAAAAATAGCTTGGTAAATGTATGATATGTTTTGTTTAGTGCATGAAATGCAATAATACTTTGTTTTATATGTTGTTTAGGTCTGGGCTTGGCATTCAACTTACAACCTGCCTTGACCATGATCGGCAAGTATTTCTATAAAAAGCGTCCCATTGCTAATGGACTGGCCATGGCTGGAAGTCCAGTGTTTTTGAGCACATTGGCACCTCTCAATCAATTCCTCTTTAATGCATTTGGCTGGAAAGGAAGCTTTCTCATTCTGGGAGGACTTCTTTTGAACTGCTGTGTGGCTGGGTCACTTATGAGACCTGTTGGACCAAAACCAATTCCTCCTGTGAAAAAAGATGTTGAAAAAGGCACAGGAGATTCTACCCTGCACAAAAACAACAAGAAGTCTTTTTGGCAAACCATCAATAAATACCTAGATTTATCCCTATTCAAACACAGAGGGTTTCTGATCTATTTGTCAGGAAATGTCATTATGTTTATTGGTTTCTTTGCTCCAATAGTATTCTTGGCTCCTTATGCCAAGCATAAGGGAATTGATGAATATTCTGCTGCTTTTTTACTATCTATTTTAGCCTTTGTAGACATGTTTGCTAGGCCTTCAATGGGACTTGTAGCAAACTCCAAATTTATCCGGCCAAAGATCCAGTACTTTTTTAGTTTTGCTGTCTTCTACAATGGCGTTTGTCATATCTTGTGTCCTCTGGCAACAAACTACACTGGCTTGGTGATATATGCTGTATTTTTTGGGTTTGCATTTGGAATGGTTAGCAGTGTTCTCTTTGAGACACTGATGGACCTCGTTGGGGCTGCCAGATTTTCCAGTGCGGTTGGACTGGTTACCATTGTGGAATGCTGCCCTGTGCTCATAGGCCCTCCTCTAGGAGGTAAGAATTTCTTTTATTATTTGTTTTCCAGACATGACAGCATGAAATTTGCAGTATAGTATTGAATTAGTATAAAACTTATACCTAATATTATGTAACATTTTCTCTGTGAATAGGAATGAACTATAGGAACACTGCACTATATCTATTAACTTTGCACTTTACAGTTTCAGACCCACGTGAAAATCTAAAGGTGTATTGCATGCATATGCAATAGATAGATTAAGAGTGTATCTCGACTGACCCATAAGTCCAGGTGATAGATGTATGCTTTCCTGATAGCACTTAGTGCTATCTTTGTGGCCTTAATTTACATGTATTCAATTCCACTTTGTTTTTCAGCAGCACAATTCTTACTGTCCTGAACAGATCAAATCCACTGCTCAGTTTTTATGAAGATCTCAGTTAACCTCCAACCTCATTACAGCTAGAGAAGCACATGCTTACATTTAAAGTAGCAACTTTAATTTGTCTGAATGAAGAGGATTTGTGTATCTAGACAGAAGAGACCAGTAGAGAGGTGCTGGAAAGGACAGGGGCAGGCTCACCAGCCCAGGCAGGGTGCCAAGTACTGTGCTGTGGAGCGTTGTGCTCTGGCATGGACTTCACACCACACCTACAACCATCAGCCTGTTGTCCAGCCTGTTTCTATAGCCAGTAGATATGTTTAAGATAATTCAATCATCCTACCTGGATTGGAAGTTCTTAACATTACTGACTTCTCTTTTCACTGCAAGTAAGGAGATCTCAAAAGGAACTTAAGTGTATAGCTTGGTGTATAGCTATTTTTAATTTTTGGGCTGCTAGCACCAAAAATGATGAAAAGCATCTTCTCTTAGATTATTTTATCTTTTCTATTTTGTTTTTTTTGGTAAGTATTTAATAATGCTGTTAGTGAGTTTTATAATCATTATGTTTCTTAGCATATAAGAGACTAAAGACATAGATGCTCCAATCTTGCTAAAAAGTATAGGTTAAATATGTGTGTGCATGTGTTGCAGTGTAAGCCTAACAATAAAAAATACAGATACTGAGATTCCCAGTCCCGTGAATATACACTACACACAAAGCAGTGCCAGAAAAGTCAGCAAGACCATATGTGCCTAAAGGCCATTACACGCGTCCACATATTTTAAGGATTATTGTCAGTATCTGTAAGAAAAGAGCATTCTTGAGTGAAATTTTAAATAAGCCAAAACTATTCCACTTACTTCAATACAATTATATGTGTAAAAGTAAATGTTCAATAGTCCACAAGATATTCCATATTTTCCTCGTCTTTTAACATATGAGTTCATTTTGGTAATGGCAGAAGAAACGCATTCTTCTCACACAGACTCTGCCTATGCCACCTAGTGGGGGGAGTGAGCCCGTGAGTTACAGAGTCCAGCCTTTTCATTCCAGCTGTGAAATTAAAATTAACTCTAAGGATATAAATCTAATATAAATGCTGCAATAGCATATATGAGTATTTTTCAATATATTAGGTTTGCAGACAATTTGAAAGGCATGCATTTGTGCTATAACTATATGAGTAATTGATTCCTTTTGTTAAATAGAGACAATGGGGAAAAGCTAAATTCCAGTTTTGACTAGTTCATATCCTTTAAAATATTATGCTGAAGTAATGTTAATGCAGAATCTCATTTTTAATGTTTTGCAAGACTGCTTAGAGATAAAAACTGGTAAATAGTACTATTTACACTAACAGGTGAATTATGCACTTGCAGTGCTACTTGAGTTTTTCCTAATACTAGGTTTGTGAAATAGAGAAAAGACTAAAATAGTTTGATGGCTTGTAAGTGTGTCTCAGGTGAATTACGGCATTATGGCTGCAACCCAGTAAAAGCATCTAAATAGATACATTGTAATGGGCAGGTTATCTTTTGCATTTCAGTGCTAGTGTAGCTGAGTTCAGAGCTAACTACTTGGGTATGTACAGATGTTGATTAGGGAGTTGAAAAAATCAGAAAGAATGGCTCATAAAGTGGAACCACACTTAGATTTTATTTTCGTTGTTGTGACCAAACTAATCTGAGAGTTGTGAATATAATTTTAAGGTACAGGCTTCATCAAAACTCAGCAGCTGAAGATGATGGCTGAAGGGACAAGCCTTTCTATCTCTTTCACCACTCACTGGAAAATAAAAATGAAAAGCAAGCACTTGATGCACAGTGACAGCAGCCTAAGAAGGCACATTCCTCCTCATCCTATTGTCTTTATGCAGCTTCTATGAGTGGCAGACAGTCACTCCAAAACAATAGGAAACAAAATTAGGAGGTGAATAAAATAATAAGACAATGAAAGAATGAAAATGAAAAAAAATGGAAATGTCTATCATTATTCATTAAGCTTTACTCATTTCATTCTTCAATATTTATTGTTGTGTTTGATTCCAGTGACAATTGGTAGTTTAACCAATACAGGTTTTGTTAGAGGTCCACTCTATTTTATAGAATTTGAGTGCATTGAAAAAGCTTTTCCGCTCCAACTTCAAAACCAGGCCATATATAAATATTTTCCTGAGGAAATATTTGTATTGTATTGAGTATTCTATTCTAAAAATGCATCTCTTCTCTTGTTTTTCTATTCCAGGCTGGTTAGTGGATGTTACTGGTGAATATCAATACATGTATTTTGTCTGTGGAGTGATTGTGATTGTGGCCAGCATCTGGTTGTTCATTGGTAATGCCATTAACTATAGGCTTTTGGCAAAAGAGAAGAAGTTAGAAGATGAAAAGCAGAAAGCCGAGAAGAACGCTGACTCGAAGGAGGCAGAACCATTAACAAACAATGAGAACGAAGATGCTGCCAGCAGAGCAGACAAAGCTCTTGAAGATCCTTCAGAAAGAGAAACCAATATTTAATCTGCAATGTATCTCAGAAGGCAACATTTATGACTTCCATTAGAAATATGCCTTCAACACACAGGACAGGTTTTCTGGTAATAATGATCAGTCACAATATTGGATGGGAACAGATTTTTGCCCTATGGCAAGACTCCAAGTTAAATTACTATCTACAGATTATTTATTTCAGAGATACAAAATTGAGGTTACAGAGGTAGTGACTCCGTGCAATGAGCCCATCCAAACTATGACTCTGGACAATCAAGAGTCAGGTAAACCACACGTAAGACTTGCAGTGACAGTTTTGTTTCAAAAGTACATCTAATACAAAAGTATCTCTTACTCTTATATGGGAGGATACTTTTTGTTCACCCTTATTGTTAATGTCTGCAAAAAAAATCTGGCCAAACTGTACTTACCACTTAGGTCAAAAACAAATGTAAGCTCAAAGGTCTGTTTGAATGGATACAAGAGTACCTGAATGAAGCACAATGGAAACGTTTTTTTCTCATTTGTATGCTCAAAATATACAAATGTATGATCAAAATATACATTACACCTGTATAAAGAATTATAATATGGATGTAAAAGTTAAGGTTGGAAGACAAACAACTGGTGGGCACCATCTCTAAAATGCAATAAACAGCTGAATTAGAATATATTCTGGAGGTTATTTCCTCCTGTGATAGGTGGCTATGTTGTACTTCAACAGATACATCTGAACACAGCTCACTAATTTGAACTAACCTAAATGAAACAATTTTGAACCAGGATTTACATTGCTAACAGGAGCTTCAATTAGTTTGTTCAGTTGCGTATTCCTGTATGGTTGAAGGAACTGGACCAGACTGTGAAGCCTTCTTTCTACAGGGACTAGATTAACCCTGCTGACTAGATTTAACCTGCTGATGTTAAAAGGATCCAGGCCTCCCTTGTCTTTTGTGGCCTGAACCAGTTTCATGGCAGTGGCATCAGTGTAACTGCTTGGGTTTATTGGCAAGTCATCAGTTGATGGTCTCCTAAGAGGAGATATAAGGTCTAACTGATCCTGATCCTTGCAGGCAGGTAACTTCATACTAGTTCTCATCTCCTTTTCCTATGCATTTAGTAAAAAGCTACTTCTTTTTCATATTGCTGATTTAAACAAAAATGCTGCAAGGCACATTGACAGTGCCACTCTGGGAGCTTTGTATCGACATATCATTTTTTTGTGGAGGGTATTTGATCTTGTGTCTATGGTTTCACACATTCACTTACACCAATTAAAATGTACACAATTTTTCCTCATCCTTTAAGTAAAGGAAAACAAAGCCTAAAAATTTACTTTACAAAAATGATTTAGCATTGCAATCTTCTGAAGGTATTAAATTAAAGTACTTTTATTATTCTATTTATAGGTGAGGAAGGGTGATATTTGTTTTGGAGTGTTGTATATAAATACCTTGGATGTTGTGAAAATTAAGGGTCTGATTCCTAAAACATGCACTGTTTATGCAGGATACACATACATTCAGTTTAGGAAAAAATAGTATCATTCATTTTAGCCCTCTTTTAAATATCAAAAAGTTGCAAATATGTTGGACTAACAGATGTTTTAAATGCACTTTGAAGTGCCAATAACAAAAGAAGAACAATAGTAAAAACTAGGAGATGTTACTGCTTTTGAGAAAGCAGTTTCTTAAGAATAGTGTTCAACAAAATTATCTTAATTCCTTTTTTTTTTTTTTTTTTTCCAAAAAATATTGATAGTGCTTGCCTCTGTTTTGCAGGGTTATCATCATGATATTCCACTATGATTTTCCACAGTAGTGCTGATCTTTTTCATTATCTCAGCAGTTTTGGGGAAGAGACATCATGAATCTACTGGCAACATGGTACAGAAATAAATGTCTTCTTTTTACCTAATTATGTGCAGGAAAAATAAACACCTCCTATATGTTCTGTAGGTACACTAACAAGAAAATAGTTGCATTTCAGAGTTTTGGGAGATAATAAGGGTTACATGTTCGGATTTGAGCAGTGAACTGTGTAAAGGAAAATGATTTAATCTCAGTAAAATTCCAGTTCCTTTGCCAACCCTCAGTTCCATAGAACAAATAAATACATTTCACCTCTTTCCAAGATGTAGTCCTGCCAACACCCCATGAGGTAAAAGTATTTATCTCGTTTTGGCTATATGGGCATAATGGGTGAATTCTAGGATCCAGTCTGTGAAGGCTCTACATGCCCAGAATCAGAAAGAGAGGGAGAGTTTCATAAGCACTAAGCTTTCATAGAGTTAGGAATATCAGCTATGAAGGTTGGATTGCAAAAGATGAACCAAAACTTCAGCTAAAGAGTAGTCATCAGGAACATTACTCTGTTCTTTCTGTTCTTGACAGCAAGTGGTAGAAAGGCAGAGATTATTTGAAAGGATTTGAAGCCTTTCTTGAGTACTTGAATGAGCCAATATGACTGAGGTGCTCATTATCTCTTTGGGAAAAAAAAATAAAATACAAAAAATACAAAAAAAAAATACAGGGTAGAAGACAGCGTCATCTTTTGATTTAAGCCTGTTAAAAGATGCTGTTGGGTAAATAAGAAACTCAGAAGAAAGATGGTAAAAAAGGGCAAAAAGGCTCGTAGGAAACATGCAGGCATCTAATCTGTTCTGTGCAGGATTGCAGAATACACATGGCATAGGAAATAAGGGAAAAACAAGCTTCTTTGAGCCATAGACACACCTGACCATGAGTAACAAAAATGATGTTCCTGTCTCAAAGGAAATCAAAATTTATATAAACACAACCCTCTGCAGAGCTCTTGCTCTTTTATTACCAGTAAATTATGTTAGGAATGAAAGAGCTGCTTCACCACCACTCACCAATATACAATTTTTAATCATACAATAAGGTAAAATGATGTAGCAAGCAACTGAAACAATATAAAACGTGAACTGACTCAAGCGAAACATTTCCTTACACCTCTTTCATTATTTTTCCTCTTAAAACTGGCAACAAAACAAAAAATCAGAATACACTTGATATAGAGGCCCTGAGCAACCTGATCTAGTGGGGACATCCCTGCCTATGGCAGAGGGTTGGAATTACATGATCTTTGAAGTCTCTTCCAACCCGAGGCATTCTATGATTCTATGAGTATTATGGAATTCTGAATCCGTAGTGGGATGAAGAAGATTGGAACCATATCTATGCAAAAACTGCCTGGAATTAAAAAACTATGTCTTCCAAGTAACAGCTTATAAAGAGGCAATTGCTTTGAATATGTAGGTCTTATTTCTAAAAGTAATAACAAATAGCCTTGCATCAATTCTATATTAAGCAGCAGTCTCAAAATGAGTATAACTTGCTTACAACCCGCTGAATATCATTCTTACTAGCACTAATTTTTACTGCATATCATTTCTTTATAATACTGCTTTCAAAATGAGACCTGGGTATACACTGTCTCTCTAAATCCTCCTAGTTACCTCAGCCTCCAGTGTGCACCACTGCAGGGTCTAGATTAAGAGATGCCTCTGTCCTACAATCAAGAAACGTGCTCTCAAATTTGAAGATATACCACATGCATCTGTTAGGCAGTACAGAGTCTGTAGTCTCTGTCAGTCAATGCAAGCAAATCCTGAGTTGGTCTTAACCTCCTTTATACTTCATCCTCTTCAAACCTCTGCCATAGTGTCACTAAGTTAAATTATCATCTTAATTGTATCTGATTAATCAAGTAATGCCAAAATCTTAAAATTTGTAGGAAAGGAGGTTGAACCTACATCAATCATATTTTTCCTTTTTAACATCAAGGTTAAATTTCAAATACTTTAGAGTACATATCCAGGTACTTTTATCTCTTTATTTTTTTGGGGGAGCATACTTCTCTAGTAGCTGGAGGGTTCTTCTGCATTGCCCTTTCCAACTCCAGAGAAAGACTTTTCACCAATAATTCTCAGTACTTGTTCAAGAACAAACGTTCACCCTTGCCACTTCTCACCATTCAACTGTGCTTGCAATTGTTGCCAGTTCTGTATCTCCCTCAAGTTCACAAAAGTATTTTTTTATAAGAAATGTTGTAGCATAGTAGTTAGACTGCAATACTTTTTTTTCAGGAGTGTGATTTGTGAGCTGTTTTGGAAAAAGTTATCTTCAAATAGATTTTTTTTGTTTGTTTGTTTTTATTTACTTTCTTCTTATGAGAATAAATTCAATGTTACTTGGTGCTGAAGTTGATGACAGCAATTTCACTAAATTCATGAATTAAAATTCACATTAATTTAATTTTAATTTTTTTCATGCCAGCATCCAATGTACTTAAAAACAAAACAAACCAAACAAACAAACAACAAAAAAAAAACTTGACAGTGTGTATATAATTGTTTGAAACTTCTCCCAGAGAATTCTGTAGAGTCACAAGCTGTGCTGGCAAATGAGGAGTTTCAAATGTACAACTTTTGTACAACTGCTCATAAAGATTCCATGAAGCAACAATGCATCTTATACTCACTTAAGAAGTAGGATTAATCTTACTTAGTTTTACCCATGTAGAAATCATATTGATTTTATTTCCCATTAGAAATGCATACCTAATTGCAATTTTTATAATTTCATTTGCACTCTCATTGTTCTTGAAGGTTCTGCCCACCCCCAATTTTCCATTCTGATGTGACACAAAGATCTTGTACCTGGCATGTAGTGACTTCTGTTAAATGCTTTCTTTTCATTGTCTTTCCTCAATTGCCTAAGTAATGTTTTTCACTTGCTACTTTCAGGTCTGTGTGGTTGTGGGGTGGTATTATTCAGATATTTGGTAAGCTACAGATACAACATAGCTAAATTGGGTGCTGCCATCAGGATTTCATTAAACAAAGCAAATTACTTTTTTTTTTTTTTTAGATGAACTTGCTGTAATCGATACTGACAATTTTGCCTAAAAAAATGGCAATTTTTGTTAGTTTCTCTATAGATTACTATTTTTCTATTCACACTGAGGAATATAAAGGGAATTTTTAAAAATACTTATTATTATCAGAGATTACATCAATTTTAACAAGGCTGTCTGGATTTTTTGGGGGAGTGGGTACTTTTCAGATATTTGTGCATATATACGTTAAAAGCATTTGCATGTATAGACACCTTTTAAATCACAATTTGCAGAAGTATTGCTATATAATTTCAACATAAATTGCATTTTGTGTTATTATTAATTGTTATTAATTGTTATTATTTTGCAATCATTTTTTTTCTCTGTCATCTACCTCTCAATTACAGTTTGGCGACTTGCATGACCCTGGAAGAATACAGCTAACAAAAGCATAGTGGTAAAACATACAGATTATAATAAAATCTCCCCAGTATTTTTGGCTTACAGTTATATTCTGTTATATTCCAAGGCAGTGCGTCCTGATGACCAAATTCTTTGAATCAATTGGAATAGGTTTTAGTAAGTATGAAGACTTAAGCCATACTGGTATAGTTTTTACAGTATGGAACTGGTGTAAAAAGTGTCATTAAAAGAAAAAAAAAAAGAAGTGTAAAAAGTATCATTTAAGTATCCAAAGCCCTTTCTGTGAGATGATGTTGCCTTTTTTTTTTTTTCTTTTTCCCCGATTTCTGAATTAATGGAATCAACTAAATGGAAACATCACATCATTAATAACTCCACACAGTTCTAAAAAGTATTACAGAATACTTCACATTCTTCGTCACCCCTAAAAATAAATAAATAAAATTATTTGATTTGGAAGTCATACAGAATTTTAACTTTCTTTCCCTTTGTGGGGTAGTTGGGGAAGATGATCACAAAATATTGCACTGGGGCCAAGGAAAAATGATTGTTGTTCATATCGTCTTTACAAAACCAGAGATGATTGTTTCTTCAAAGATACTCTTTTTAGTCTGCAAACCATTCTTGCCTTCTAGGACCTAGTACAGAGTCCACTGAAGCCAACATAAACAAACTATCAAAGTGAAAGAACTTTATGAAACATTGGAAATGATCTGGCTTCAGTGGAGGCTTCAGCCTTATTTTCTCCATATCAAATCTCAGGAATGTCAGATATAAAGCAGCAAATGCAGGATTTGTTGCAACTGGCAAATTTAGCTATCCCTGCGTAATATTCCTAATGACTCAGTCCCTAATTAACGCACAATATGTATTGTTTTAATAGTCTATAAATAAACAAAAACAAAACAAAAAACATTCTGAATGTAGATTATAAATATAGGGGATATATTTGAATATATATCTGATCAAATCTGTTCAACCCCTAAGGAAATTATCTATTTCCTTCCAATCAAGCCTTCCTTTAACAGTTTAATTTTTATTTTTTTTTTCCCTTTTTTTGCCCCCTGTTCTTCTTTCCAGAGCAAGTAGTTTGTGTCTTTTGGAATGTACATATTAATAAATATATATGGGAATATAGACACACACATGTGTATGTGTGTATATATGTATTCTCCTATATATACAACTCTAATTTATATATATTATATATATTTGTGTATATATAAAATATATATAATGTTTTAGAGTAAGTTGCATACTGTGCCTGATAAACGTATTTGTAAACAGATAAAAGACTGCAGCAAATGACAGAAAATTTTAAATGTTTTCTACAAGAGTATATTTTATTATTTCTCAGTTTCTGGTGGTTTCATTTATATTAGAAATTCATTCAGAAAACTGAAATATTCCATAACATTGATATTTCAATAATGATTCACTTGGCTTAAAATAATCGAGAATTATCATTGTTGTTAGACAGCAGAAATCCTCCATTGCAGAGAGGTTGGTTGGTTGGTTTTGCTGTGGAAGTATTATCTACTTGATCTCTGAATAGACTGTAAAATATAGACTGATTTTTCTTCTATTGTAGTATGTAGGACAAGATCATATGAAAAATTGATGGACATGATACTCTTGTAAAAACTACGCAAAATGAGGATACTGAAGGCCCTGCAAACAATACTCCTATAAAATTATTATGGGAAACTCTCCAGAACACGAGGCTATAAAAAAAATGACAACTTTTTGTATCTTTTCCACATTTTGTTTTTATTTTGTCTGCAAATAGGCAAGTCAGTGAAATGTCTACATTTGTCTCTGACTCTTAAAACATTCTACCTTAAAGCTTTTTTTGAGAAAATTTTCAGAGTGGTACATAAAGCACTTAAATGAATACCCTTCCTTAAGTGTGACATAGGTGTATTTTCTGCTTACCACTTACCTGGAAAGTTCACCATGTCTACAATCTACCAATAGAACTTGGTATTGCTATGCAATAATTCAACATGCAGTAGCCATTGTTGTTGACTAACATTTTTTTTTCTTCCTTTTTGTATTTTGCAATACTGTATGTTTTTTACTTGAATATATTGGCTAGGCTTTTATTTTTGTTTTGTTTTGACAATCATTTATTAGCTAGAGGTGCTATTTATGTTCCAAAGACATCTGGGTGGATGATGACATTCTCTTTCTACATGCCAAATGCATTTTTGACCTGACAAAATTCATTGTTCATAATGTATATTAACCCTGTAAAATGCTTATGCACTGCATTAAATTGTACTTAAATGCATTCTTGCTCATAAACCTTTATTCCAGGCCTGTACTAGTGTCTAATGTCCAGTTTGTCCATATATATTTATGGAAAAGTACAAGGAAAAAATGTGTATGATAAGAATTTAAAAAAAAAGAAAAAAGAAAAAAAAAAAGAGAGAAATTAAAATAAAATTTCCATGTAAAGTTTCTGAGAAGATGTAAGAGCTTTTTTTTTTTTTTTTTAATTATTTAATTCTTTAGTGGTAATTTTTTTGCAATTTTAAAATGTGCAGATATTCATAGAGTCACTATTCAGATTTAGCTAAGATCTCAAAATCACTTACACTTGCATACAGAAACAGAACTAAAAATTTTCCTGTATAGGAAGGATACTACCAGCTGTAGAATATGCTACCAGCACTTTGCTGTCCCTACCTCCTCTGTAATTACAACTGAATCTTGTACATTACTCAAAAAATGTCTGGACATCCACTAGTCTGGTTGGGATGTTTTTCTATATTCCATGTACATGCAATATCATTAATGTATCACTGACAGTCATTTGAATACAGAAGAGGAATGTGTCCTTGAATTTGGAGGAATTTGGCTTGAAATACTGGATGTAGAAAACTCTATTCCTTCTCATCTCTCTAAGTGTTTAAGGTCTTATGTATTTGTCTATTGGCTTAATGTTATGGTTGCTTGCCCCAGTTAAATTAGTGTCTATTTATAGAATGTGATTGGGTATTTAAAATCAGAGATGTCGATTAATATCCTTTACATACAGTTTATGAACCTTCTACACAGAAAAACAATAAGCTAGTAGCAAACAAATGTGCCAAATTTTTAAAGAAAGTTGAATTACTGAATAAAAAAAAATAATAAATAAATAATATGAAAGCAAATGGCCTTTATTTTTAGATTTCTAATAACTGCAAAACAAATTTTCAAATAATGTAATCAATAATTCTCTTGATATGGAAATGTTGATTCAGCTAAATTATATTTAGATCTTGTTTAGATTCTAGCCTCTTATAATATTTACATTTTTGAATATGTGTAGTATTCATAAATAATCAATTTTGAGACATAGACCAAACAACGACTAAAATTAAAATCAAAGATACAGAGTGGTAAAAGAAAAGGCAGAATGAATGTAGTCCAATACTGCTCTTTCCCATTTGTTTTCCATGTCAACATAATATTTGAGCTTGATCAAAGACGTTGTTGCTATCACTTCCATGGCTGAACCTATGTTGCCTCAAGGAATCCAGGTGCTTGACTAAAATATATTTCTGATTAATAGACAATGACCAATAGACACTTAAGCAAATGTACTTGTTTCTGAGCCTTTATATTTTGATAGTTCAGTGGCAAGATAGATGGAGACCTCAGTCTGTATTTTTTTTTCTTTAAGGTCATCTGTTTAGAGCTTTAATATGTAAATTGACCTGGAGGGTAACCAAGTAGTTTCTCCTCTTTCATGTACTCTTCTCCTCCTGACTTTTCCACACTAGCCATGCTGAAACAAATACCCATCAAGTGACACATTTTAGCTGCTAGACATTGATTTTATTTAAAAAGAAAATCAAAGCTAAACAAAATGAAGCAGCAACAACAACAAAAGCACAAACACCTAAATAACAACAGTAAGAAAAAATGTTGTTTTTCCAACATCTTGGAAAATTTAGAAGTGTCATACCATATCTGATAAAAAGCATCTCTCAGAAAATTCTTGGGAATGGCTATGTCTCCATAAAGAAAAAAAAAAAAAAAGGGAAAAAAAAGAAGAAAGTAAAAGAAAAAAGCATGACTGGAGGACATATTGTTCAGCTTTCATAAATGCCATTCTAATATACTGCAATATATTTATAATATAATAAAGATCAGATGCTATTGCTTTGATTTTTTCAATTTTAATTTGAATGCTTTCAAGTGGTAATATCATCCCCAACTTGGTATGGTATGGCTCCCTTCAAGAGGAGCCATGAGGATCATCAAGTTCAACTTCTGGTTCTGCACAGTGTCATTTGGACACTCTTTATGTCCTTTGGCTCCCAAAACTGCACACAGTACTCAAGGTGAGGTCACACCTGTTTAGAGCTGAGTGGGACAATCCCTTCTCTCGACTGGCTAGCAGTGTCGTGCTTGATGCACTTCAGGATATAGTTGTTTTTTTCGGCCACCACAGCATATTGTTGACTTATATTCAACAGAATTTATAAGTATTTTGCAAGGCTTTGTTTTCTTACAAAATATATGAAGTTTCTTTCTTTCTTTCAATGTCTGTTTTTTTTTCTTTCTTTTTTTTTTTTTTTTTTAATCTGAATGTAATTATATATTTATGTATGTATATAATTTCCTCCCTGTAAATTGTTCAATTATAGAAAATCAAGCAATAGCTGGGAGTTCATTTTCTGCATAAAACTGTTGCCAATTTACTGTGATACTAGAAATGTTTGGTGCCTTCTATACCAACAATACGTACTCCCAGTCAGGTCTTATGGCTATTAAAATAAGTTTAAACCAAACAGTAAAAGAAATAACTAACTTTTATGTGCTCATACTTTGCACAAAACAAACATTTTCAGAAACGGTCCTTTCAAACCCTAAAGCCATAGCTAGGCATCAAAAGAAATGGCAAAATTTGTAGTGTCATACATATATCTTTTTTTACTGACAAAAAGTTTATTTTGGAGGAACAGTGATTCATTTTGCCAACCATCATAATATACTTTGATTAATAACTGCAATTCCATTTTGGTCTGAATGATAAATGAGTAGCATTTAGGCAGTGCAATTATTCAGTACAATCACTGAACTGAATAATTGAGAAAAAAATGATTTAGGTTGAACTTTTTTTTTTTTTTTTTTTTTTTTTCCAAGAGAAAGTGTTTCTTTGCCTTAATTACAAAACACATGTTCTCAATGACGTTTTGGACCTTTTGAATGGAAATAAAGGAAGATTTGGATACTATTTATGAAACAACAGGTTTCATCCATGATCATATTATTCATTCATACAAACAGACAGATTCAGTTCTTCTGCCTGTACATTCTGTGAAGGTACTCATGATTCCCTCTTCCAAAAAAAATTGAGGATTAGTGAGTGAATTGCTGTTCTCTGCTCTACGTAATTTTTACTGCCACTATGACTGGTAATCTTTTCTTCCATTTCACATGGATGGACTCTAGCACCTGGATTATAAGTCTTCTAACAGTGAATGTTTTATGCAAAGTGAAAGCACCAGTGAAAGAACTTTCTGTTACTCTAGACCCAGAAAAATCCTATGGAATTGTGTTTGGGTAATATTGTAGGAAATGCATTGTTTTAGAAAGATACACTATGCATCACTTCTGAACGATGAAAAAAATAGATTGTATTGATGATCTCTTTCTTTTACCTGGTTGATGTACATTGCAAACAAAAGTTTTAATTTTTGGATATTAATAAAATTAGCAGTCAGACATTTTGTATTTACATGGACACTAGATTTTTTGTATCAAACTCAGAACCTGAGTTGATTGAAAATGACTACCTCAAACAACTAGATATTTCTCTTCCCATCCTCAGATCTAGATTTCAGTCTGTATACAAAAAGTATGCAAAAAGAAAATGTGAAATACTGCCTAAATGATCTCAAATGCCTAATTGATCTCACTAAATGATCTCAATTCAGGGATCAAGTGAAAAGATTCTAAAAACTCATTCCTAAACTCTGCTTTAACAAAAGCAGCATCAGTAACCTGGAGATTCAGTGCAGCTGGTAGAGGGTTGCAAGTGGGCTTTTGACAGAAGTTTATAGTCACAGGCTTTCAAAAGTGTGACATGCTTAATACCCTTCAAGAATTTGAAATTAACACAAGTTTGCAGCCAGCAGACTGCTTGAAGTTCTGCATTTGTTGAAGGGCATCATCAACAAGCATGAAACACCTTGGAACTATTTACAACTCCATTTTGTATATCAGTTAATAACTTATTCCCACATCTGTGTCATCAGTCTTAGCAATGAGTTTTCTGTTTACCAAAGGAAGTCACTGAGAGGCCTCCATGATAATGTTTCTCTCACTTCCCTCCAAGTGCAGATCAGACAGCTACCTGGAGAGCCTGAGGTGAAAATAGCTTGCAGCTTGTCTCGTTTTGTTTGTTTGTTTGTTTGTTTGTTTGTTTTGTTTGTTTGTTTGTTTGTTTGTTTTCTTTTTTTTTCCCCAATTTCTCCAGCTTGTAGCTAAGCATCCACAATACAAAATAACTAACCAATGCCTTATATCAGGTCTGCAAGTTGCTCAGTTCAGTGGCTCAGCTCATTGAAAGTTATGTTAGTGAAAGTTACGTGTTTTAAACACAGTCCAAATTCTTCCTCTATTTGCCACAAACCATCTTAAAGGACAAACACAAAGTTTATAGGTTAAACAGTTTGAGGCGTGGTGGTGGTGGTGAGAGGGTTCTCTCTCTGTTAGTCATGAAATTCAGTGTGCATGAATATATTCCACCAGAAGAAACATAAAGTTTTTAAATATGGGGAATTCTCTTTATGATGGATTTTGCCAAAGACCTTAAGTTCCTCACTTGGAAGGAATCAAAAAGCTTTCTGAATAGATTTTTTCACTTCATGCAACCTGTTCTTAAGATAATTTCATCTCTGCCAAGAAATTTTCAGTCACTGTATGGAAGAATACATTTGGGGATAATTCTTTTGACCAATCACATGTGGCTGTGAAAATCATTAGCTATCCCATGATGGGTGGGTGAAAGGAATATGAAAAAAATGACCGAATTTAAGAAGAATCAGAATTTGCACACCCAGGAGTCTTTCCTCCACTCCTATATTATTTCTCTTGAAAGTCCATACACGCTTTCTGGAAAAACTTGTATATTTAGAAAGTTTATCTTTAAAATAGGACCACAGAATAAATAAAACGAAGATTAAAATGCAAGATAACTGGAAGTTGATTTGTATCTGTCCAGTGGATTATTTTAGGAAGTTTCCTAGTGTCCTAGTGACTTTCTGGACTATTATCCTACATTTCTAAGCATACAAGAAATGATGTCTAAAGACCTCTGGGGGCGGGGGGGGGGAAGGGAGGCTGAAGAGAGAGAGAGAGAGATACCTATGAATTCAAGGGTTAATATCGGTGATTACTGATATTTTTATGTTCTCAAAACACATACTGTTTTCTTTGTCACCTTTGTAGCAGCTGAAGAACCACTTTCCCTGCTACAGAATTGCAGACAATATGTTCTCAGCATGAGGCTGCTAACATCCCTGAAGAAAGAATACCAGAACAGCTACTCACTTTCTAACACCTCTAAGCTAGGAATAACTTCATAGTTCAGAACACTCACAGTCACATATTAAATTAAAGACAACTGTTTCTCTGCTCAGTTTGTTATTTCTGTCAGGCTTATTATCATAGGAGACAAAACTGAAAATGTAAGCCAAGTACCTCAGAAACAATATCTAGTCTGCATTAAAACGTAACTTACCTTGCTTACAGTCACCCCTTTTTCCCTTTTTTTTTTTCTTTTTTTTTTTTTTTTACTATGAAAACACGCGTCTGTAAGTCCAACTGGTTGCCCCTAAATTGTATTGACCGGATAACACTATACAGACTTGCATAGCTTAGAGGATGTGGAGCAAGGGAATGTTCATACAGCTGCCTATTCCCTTGAGCATTCAAAGCTGCTGTGATGAGACACAGCTTCTTTTTGTTACCAACAGTTGAAGATAAGATCAAATGTTGCAAGGCTGGTATAAAGTTTTCTTTCCCCCCATTTCACAAATTAAAGTATGGTATCTCAGAATTCCCAGTCAGGGTCAGAAGGGGTAAGACTCAGCTTTTCCAGTGACACGTCAATAGCATCTACCATGAAACGTAGTAGCTGGGCTAGCTCTTCTCTCACTGTTTCCTTTCACAGAGGCTTTCCCAATCCACCTCTGTGTCTCAAAGTGCAATCCACCTGAAAATATACATGAGAGTTGCTGAATAGGAATAATTTCACAGCAATACAGTTTTGCTGCTGCATGACAGGTTGTGACGTGTGTATGTTGTAGCAATTGGGATTTTCATGGCAGACTTTTAGAGACTTATGTTAAAACAGAAAAAAAAAAACAAAAACACAACACAAACAAACAAACAAACAAAAAACAGAAGCCCTTTCATTTACGCAATGTTAAAGGTGAAGAAACAGATCACTTACTATACTAAGAGATCTTTCACTTCATCTCTGTATGTCCTTATTCCTGGCTACATCACCAAATAAATTTATCTCTAAAGCTGTTTCTACCCATCTGAAAGCAAAAATTTCCTGTACAAAGGTGAGAAACTTTGAAGAAGGTGTGTGTGGGGAGTCCTTTCAGGCAGCAATGGATGGATGAACAGCCCTTCAAAACAGAGTCTGACTCTTCATTCATAAGGCTACAAGAGGGGAAGAGAGAATGAGGAGGTATTCTGTTGTCACATTCTGCTACTGCTTCAGTTTTACCAACCTACATATGTCTGTGAGACTTTCATAGATGAATTGCCTGTTGGGACTCTACAATAACAATACAGCATCTTCTCGGGAAAAGGAAATAAGCTGTTCTCCAAAGCCTTAATTTCAACAGTGCAAAGGCAAGGAAACAACAGATGCAAACCACAAAGGTAAGATATGTTTGGTTGTTAGTTATGGTCTGATATATGAAGTTCAAAGTGTAATGGTGTCTTCAGTTAACAATAGTGTTTATGAAACCCACTGTAAACTGATGAAAATCACATTCACTACCTGCAGTTGCATTACATGAAAGCCCAACCCTCAGCTGCAATGTCGAGTTTCTATCTGTTGCAGTGTAATTTTGAATGCTACTCTTTATTTAAATACTATTTCTTTTACATCATAAAACAGCTGAAACAAACCTCTAGGAAGCTAGTTGAAGCACTTTTACAGTTGTATTTTAGGATAGGACATGTCCATTCTGATACACATTCTAACCTAACACTGGATTTACAACTGAATTGCTAAATACCTATGAAGACCCAGGGGGGAAAGAGAGAGAGAGGTAATACATGTATATATACACACATATTTCAATTACATATGTCTGTAAACAGAAAGAAACACATATACATTTATAAAAGGTGTTTTATCACATTTATTTACACATTTTACTTGGTATGCAATATCTTGTAAATATTCTCCCCTTCCTCTCCCTTGCACCCCCCTCTAAAAAAAAAAAAAAATTAAAAAAATGACAACTCATTTGCTTAATTTGCATTTTACATTTAATGAAAATTGGTATATAGAAAAGATCAGGCAAGTTTTCCGTCAATGTTAAAAATCCTAATCAAGTAAATTAAAAATTCCATTGTTTAATACAGCTTTTATATCACTTCACTTTCATTTTCTCTAGCAAGTATGTGTAAAGGTCCATAGGAATCCACTGTACTGAGTATATACTTCCTGCAGAACTCTCTAGGTAACTTTCAGCTGAATTTCCATTTGATTCATTTCAATTTTAAAATATTAATTATTAAAAATAAAATGTTTCATATTTCAACTTTTAAAGCTTTCCTGCTCATAGGGAACAATCCTCATTTCATTCAGGCAGTTTTTCTATATACATAATTAACTGTCTATTTTATATTTCAGCTCCTTATGCTCTTCTGTTAGGAAGATTATATTAAAAAAAAAAAAAAGCCAGGGGGTATATTTGAAAGTATAACAAATTTAGTCTGCTTGCACTGATCATTAAATGAGATCTATCCTTATAATCTGAGTTATCAGGTGAATCTTCTCAGAAGATTAAAAGAATGTCCCTAAAACATCCTGGTAATCGAAGTTGTGTAAAGTCAAAAAGCATACTTGCTGCTCTGTTCATGAAATCCATACTTTAACAAAAGAAATGAAAGGCATCCTTGCACTTCTCAGACTTCAAGACTCTTAAGCTTTGAATTGAAATGAAGTGAATAAAAAGTTAGGTTTAAGCCTAAAAAGAGTGGTTCAAGTCTTCCTGTAAGATATCTAGACTCTACATCTTTTAAAATAATTTAACAAGGCACACCCAAGTACAAGATGTACCCACTCCAAAACAATCATATTTAAATCTCATCAAAGACTATGTTAATGTGCTGGAACAACACTTTATGCAGTCATCTGAGAATTTTAAAGTTTATGCCCGTCTACAAATTTCTGACCTTTCAGCATGTTTCTGTTCACCTGATCTCCCAGCGTGCTGCACAGTGCATTGCAGTGAAAACCTGTGCTAATTCAATGGTTCTCCCCTCCATCTCTGATTCTTTTATTCCAGTAGCGTTATGGAGAATATTTCCATCATAGCTATCTTGTAACAAGTTTCCTTGAGCCTCAGTAGCATACACTTTTCCACAAAAAAATTTTGGATTATTCCTTCTATATAGTTGTATGCAAGGGAAAAATAATTTTTTGTCAGATAAAGGAAATAGCTTTAAAAATAAAAGTACACTCTTAGAATTAAATGAGATTTGACTAGTATAGAAAAGAGATATGTCACCTGATATTTGTTCATTTGAAAATCTCACCATGTAAGTCATATATCATCTAAAGCATTTCAAGCCTGGTGCTAAGAGATGTGAATTTGTCATAAATAATATTTCAGGGAAAAACGAGAGGATTTGATGTGTCACATGTTTAAATTGTAAAACTGATTAAATACAGACTGAAAAGCAGAAGCATGTGTTACAGAAAAAATAGATTTAGATAAAATCATATCCTTAACACTTGATTAAGTAATGCTGTCTTTAAGACTCTTGTCTGATGTGAATTAGAACAATTACATTAGTTTTAAAGAGCACAAAGACAGTATATTTCTTTTTTTAAAAATAAGTTTTGTTTGTCTGTTTCCTACACAATAATTACACTCAATAAGGAAACAAGGAGAAGAGCAGTTCTATCTAGAATCAATGGGGTTTGATGAAGGAATATTTTTAGTCATGGCAGAAGGCAATCCAAGCAAACAAACAAACAAACAAACAAAAAGAAAAAAAAAAAAAGAAAAAAATGAAAATACAAAAAAACAAAAACAAAAAACAACAACAACAAAACCCAGGAGCTCTTGCTCTCCATGAGAGCAAATACAGCATTTTCAGTAGAAATACACTAGCTACATGATAAATCTGATTGTGTACTCACAATAAACTTAATATTTTTAATGTATGTCTTGTGCTATTGAACTAGTTTTGTACTATTGGAAAATGTACTGCTCTGTTCAGATAGTTCTCTCTCTGAACTGCTAGTATTTGATACTTAATTCATTTCACACATAAGCCACTTTTCTCCTTCTGGTCATTAATCCTATTAATAAAGGGGATTTTTGCTGTCCTCATATCTCTAAGTGAGGTGAGATTAATTATGTGTAGAGACATCTGTCTCCTGCAAACTGAGTCTCCATTCTTCCTCTTCCTCTCCCTCTTCCTCTCCTTCTTCCACACTCATTCTATCTTTGTAAAGTTTAATTTTTCTTCACTGTTCAGATTCCACTGAAAAAAATATACCAGAAACTCAACATCATCAACAACAACAATAAACAAACACCTCACCAAAGTGAAAAAATCCTGGAAGAAAATAACTATTTTCAAATAAAAAGAGCTATTTTCAGATAAAAAGAGCTATTTCCAAATAAAAAAGTAAAACTTTTATTTATTTATTTATTTTTATTTTTAAATTAGACCAGTCTGTTTCAAAGCTATTTTCACTCTCACTGTCATCAAGGATTTCTCAGTACAGTGATCACCAGGACCAGAAGTGTCTGGTCTGGGTGCCTTTTCCCCTACAACAGTAGTGGAAAACAGAGGAAATGATGCAAGAGCCTTCACACAGGTTCTGTATATTTTGAAAATTATCATGTTTCATCTCTTAGTTATTTTCTTGGCTTGTACTATTTCAATAAGAAAATTCAGATGCCTGAGAGTATGTTATGATATGCTATGCTGACTCACTCTTCTCGAAATATTAAAGTGCAAGCCTTACATTTTGTTTGAAAGTTTACTATTCCCCACAACTTTACCGGTGAAGTTACCTTACTACCTTATTACAAATAATTCTAAAATCCAAGACAAGACAGGAATAACAGTACTGAAGAACAATGACTACTCCATTTGATTCTATACATATTATATAATATATATATATTTATTAATGTATTATTATTTATACACAATATTTAAAGTAAAAAATACAGAAATTAAAAACATTAAAAAAAAAAATCAAGCTAGGATTCATTCATCACCTTTATGTAATATGAGAAAAATACAAACATTTTCTATCAATTATGTTGGTCCAGTCTAAATTAAACACGCTGTTTACAAAGAAAATTGCTGTTCACAGGGTTGGCTAGAATGATCACATTTAAGAGCATTTAGGCCTGGACTGACACACCAGTTCACTGACTCAGCTTTGATTTTTAAGCTCAGCAACAGAAGATAAAAATGGTATGTCAGTCCATGTATTCCAGGTAGGCTAGGAAAGTTTATCAAGTTCCTAACACACACATATATATATATATGTAATGAAAGTACTTGCAATTGAGCTAGTACATGGATAATCGAGACAAAGCCATTAGCACGGGTATCCAAGGGTTACCAAATGAGAACTGATACACCCTGTGTGTTTTGAAACTAGTCTGCCTAACTGTCTCATCAAATCACATGTTAAAGACATACTTTTTTTTTTTTTTTTTTTTTTTTGTGTGTGTGTGTGTGTGTGTGTGTAATAAAAGATGTGTAATTACTAAGTGTGAGGCTGGGTCAGCCTTGGTAAGAAAGGCAAAGGAAAACAAAACTGGTTGGCGCCATATGTACTCTCTGTCACTAAAGAAATGACTGAAATCTGTGTGACTATTTCAATCTTTTCCAGTTTGTAGATATTATGCCTTCTCTCCCCATCATTGCTATGATTGCCTATCTCTTTTTTCTGTCTTTATTTTTGGACTTCATCTTCCCACCCCTGCAAGGATGTGCTGCTCTTTACTATAATGTCTCAGAGGTGGAAGGAGGATAATGGTAATTATTTTTTCCTCCTGATTATCAATAAAAAATATTAACTGAACCAGGAATATTAAAACAAACAAACAAAAAACACTAAAATACTATGTCTTTGAATCAGTCTCAAACTTAAGAACTTTTTTTTTTTTTTTTTTTTTTCAGGGTTTGTTTGTTTGTTTGTCTGTTTGATTCATTGTTTTTGTTTTCCTAGTAAATAATTTTCTTCTCAGTTTATTCCTATGGAACATCTACTACAGAGTTCTCAGCATTCAGTCAAACTCCTGTAGGGTTTGGAGATTCTGGGTTTTGTTTTTCTTTTTCTTGAGCAAGGAAAATAAAATGAATGCAGGATAACTGTGTCATAACTTTAGTGGAAACAAAGTATCCCATCATGAGGCAAAGTTGCATAATTGTGTCTCAGTGACACAGACTATCAGTGATAGCAGACTACGGAAGCCTTGTTTGTGGGCAGTAGAGCTGGATAGATACGTGATGACCTAAGTCTGGCAGCAGGAAGACTGAAGTGTCTGATGATTTGTTGAACTTGCATTCAATAACAGGTGCTTAAATTTGTCCATTACTGCATCTGAGAAGAGTGACGTATCTAGGCCAAGATGAAAACATCAATTTGAATAGGAATGGCCAAATGTAAATAGAGAAAAAAAAAATAATGTTAATATTTCAAGGAGCATTCTCTTATGTCCCAGAGAGGTTCCTCAAATATAAGATCCTGATTTACTTTGGGAAATGCAGTCTCACCTGTTGCATTTGATGGAGCTCAGAAAATCATTGTCAAGACAGAACAAGAATATTACATTTGCAAAACTGTAATTCATTTTTTAATTTATTTAAGAAAACTGCATATAAAGGATAAGGCATATACTTACATACTTGTCATCTAACTTCATTTATAAAAGATAAAAAAAATATCAAATCTGTTAAAAGACAGAGTCCTATATGAGACCTACACAGATTCACATATACTTGGAATTTTCTAAATTTGGAAGAGTGAAAAAAAATTGAGGTTTCATGCCACCATTTCCAGGTGCTGCTGCAGACCTCTGCACTCTGAAGCTGAGTCTCCTAAACTCTGTTACCAGAGTCTTGTCTCATGGGGAGCAGAAAGGCTTGTTGCCACAGCCCTGAAGGACGACAAAGCTGTGATTGTGGGGGGAACCCCATTATCCTAGTCTACAGACAGGAGCCACCACCACAGAGGAGCCACAGGCGCACAGGCCAGGTGCCCCAACATCAGCAAGGAGGCTCTCCCCACAGCCCAAGAAGGTTGCCCCACAGCCCAAGGACATTGTCTGGGATACAGGGCTCCCACTGGGGAGAAAAGAAGAGATATTGGGACTGCACAGGACTAGCTGTGGAATTGTTAGAAGATGTAGTGAAGGTGCAGAAAGGGAGGGATCAAGGTGGTTTGTAGAGGAAAAAACATGGGAAACCAGAGGCAGAAGGGTGGAGGGGTAAGGTAGGTTAATACAGAAATAATAAGCTATGTAGACACTAGTTATTTGTAGTATTGTGTTGTACATGAATGCAGCATCTCTCCATATTCTGTATTTTGGACAAATATTAAAAAAAAAAAAAATAAAGAATAAATTGTCCTGTTCACACAGCACTGAGACTCTCTGAGGGATTCCGGAATACAAGTGCAGTCTGTCCTGCCAGTAGTAAGAGTTAGTCCTGCCAGTAGTAAGAGTTAGTGCTTGGAACAGTGTGACTCAGTCAACTTCTAAAGTGCATGTTTGCCTATTTTTCAATTTGGAGAGAATATTAGTAAGTTCTATCATGTGAATGGAACCTCATTTAGTGCTGTGAAGAATCTTTACCCTCTTTTGACTTACATTTGTAAAATTCAGTGATATTACAAAGGTAATATCTTCTCCTTAGTAGATATTAAATATTAATTTATGCCTCACAGCCATATTACTCCCAACTGTTGTCCTGTCAGACATAATAAATGAATTGAGGGTGTGTGGAAGGAAGTGGAGACATTCGGTTTGGATCGGAGACCCTCAAGGAAACTGCATGATACAGGAATTAGTACTGGTGGTTATATAATATCACTTTTCCTTTGAACAAGACAATTAGATAATCTCCACTTGATGCTGGATTAAATGAAAAACAAACAAACAAACAAACAAACAAAAACACAAAACAGCATTTTGTGTACCTACTAATTAAGGTAACACCAAGTTTTTGTGCCCCATTTTTTGTCTTACATTTAAACAGCCTGTTATACATTAGAAGGTAGTCCTGCAAATATCTTCTTAGATTAAATCCTGTTACATGCTTAGGTGCCTTCAACTTAAATAAGGCAGATATTTTTGGTGCCTTTAAACAATTCCTCTACAGAGTTTATCATCAGAATCAGGCTACTGAGTACTACTCGGTATTACAACTATAACAACTTGTATTACAAGTATAACAACTACTACTTAGGAACTGGAGCCTGAAATTAATTCATAAGATTGTTAATCAGAATTTAGCTGAATACAAATTATTCTGTGTCTGTGTATGATGGCAGTGGTACAAGAAGCTTGCCTTTTTTATCCTTTTATCTGAAGGATCACTAAGAGCAATACCCTGGTTCAGTGTTCTGGGAGAAACTGGAATTCAAATCTATGCTTCCTAGGAAAACTTAACTTCCAGCATAAGAGGGACTTGGGAATCACAGAATCACAGAATTGTCTAGGTTGGAAGAGACCTCAAGATCATCGAGTCCAACCTCTGACCTAACACTAACAAGTCCTCCACTAAACCATATCACTGAGCTCTACATCTAAACGTCTTTTAAAGACCTCCAGGGATGGTGACTCCACCACTTCCCTGGGCAGCCTATTCCAATGCCTAATGACCCTTTCAGTAAAGAAGTTCTTCCTAATATCCAACCTAAAACACCCCTGACACAACTTTAGCCCATTACCCTGTCACCAGGCACATGGGAGAATAGATCCCACCTCGCTACAGCCTCCTTTAAGAAGGTACCTGTAGAGTGCGATAAGGTCACCCCTGAGCCTTCTCTTTTCCAGGATGAACAAGCCCAGCTCCCTCAGCTGCTCCTTGTAAGACTTGTTCTCCAGACCCCTCACCAGCTTTGTTGCCCTTCTCTGGACTCACTCGAGCACCTTGATGTCCTTCTTGTAGCGAGGGGCCCAAAACTGAACACAGTACTCGAGGTGCGGCCTCATCAGAGCCGAGTTCAGGGGGACAATCACTTCCCTAGCCCTGCTGGCCACACGTTTTAAAAAGATCATCTTTTGTTTGTTTGCTTGATAAAGAGCTGGGACTGGATGCATGTTTAATGGAAAACTAAAAACATAAAAGAGGTCATGTGCACTTATTGTATAGAGTGTCAAAAAGCCATTATTAGTCACAAACATTCCTAGTGGGTAAGCAACTCAAAGAGAATCAGAAATGCTTTTAGGAAGCAAAAATATTTGAGAAGCAAATAAATGTTTTCTCCTGTCAGTTCACCTCACAGACTTCCTTATAAAAGTTATTGTAAGTGTACAACATGTAAATCAACTTGGTAATGCAGTTACTTACCATTGAGCCTCTAGAAATTTACTCCACAGTCACCACTGTTTTCCCACTTCTTCCAGAGAAAGCTTCCATTTTCACACCTACCAGCACCGGCTTCTTCCCTGGAAAATTAAGTAATATTGTGCATTCAAAGTGTGCCCATGCTACTGACTGAAATCATTATAGCATCTAAAATCCGCTAAAACAGCAAGGTTATATTTTGAATTTAACCTTACTAAACATTTTTTGTGAACATATCCAAACTTTAGTCAAGTGCCTTAAGGCAGAGATTATACCCCCCCCCAAAAAAAAAAAAAGAGAGAGAGAGAGAAAATAAAACCTCAAGTATTAGCAAATAATAGACTTAATTTCCTCTTTTCCAGTAACACATGAAGACATTACATTGACTAAACCAGACATCTAAAGCCTATAATTGATATTTAAAAAAAAAAAAAAAAAGCAAAGAAAATGACTTTATTTTCTTTTTACAGAAGGTTATTATTCTAACTTTCTTTCATCTCATTAGAGCATCAGGCAGATAATGTAATAAAAAATTATATGCAAAATCCAATAGCTTTCCCAATCCAGTTACTATATCTGACAGTGTAAATCGAAAGCACTTTAAACAACTGAAGTTACTCTGTGTTTTAACCAGTGAAAATGAATCAGGTATAATAGGTTGTGGGTTTTCTTTAATGATTCAGAATGTATTAGCATCTTTTGTATTGCTGCTTCTCTTTTGTTTCCTGTGAAATGAAATAGTATTACAGATATTCTCAAATATCCATTCACAAGAGCAGCTGCTCATATTTCCAAGTATTCTATTTCTGACCATTGTCAAATATATATTTTCAGTTAGCTTTAGATTTAAAAAGAGTCAGATTTATTGAACAGTAATTTCTGAGAAGCCCCTAAACATTTTTATAATAATCATCACTTTTTATTGACTTCCATTTTCTCATACCAAAGCCAACTTAATGAACGGAGTACACACCACTAACTAAAAAATGATTGTGAGTATTTGGACAAATAATTCTTTCAGCTTTTTGTGAAAAACAAAACAAAACAAGAACCAAAAACCACTGGTTATACTAATTGTTACTGTTACTAATTGTTACTAATTGGGTCCTGAATCTCATCACAGTCCTGACTGTCCCTGACCTGATCTTCTAGGGCCTCCCCTCCCCTGCCCTGCCCTGCCTCATGTCTGTCCCCTGGGCTGCCAGCCCCTACCCCAGTGAGGCCATAGCAGGGCTGGGCTGCAGCTCCCCACAGATCTGTCCTGCCCAGACTTAGGCCCTTCTGAGTTGGGCCCAACTGTGGGCCCAGTCTGGCCTAGGCTCAGCCATTGCCAGGTTTGGGGCAGAGGTTATACCAGTGACCCTGGCTGTCCTGCTCCTTGCTGGGGTGGTGGGACAGGCCTTGGCTGGGGAGCTCTGCCATGACAGACCCCATGGGGAGACACCGCCAGTGCCTGCCTATGGGAGCCACCAGCCTCATGGCACCATGAGCATCAGCTCTGGGGCACAGGTTGCTCAGGGCTTTATCCAGTTGGGTCATGAATGTCTTCAAGGCCAAAGACCGCACAGATTAGTGTGATCTGTCACATTTCCGCCACCCTTTATTTTTCAATTCCCCATAATCTTTTAAAATATTCCATTTTGATTTACCTGAATCCAATTCTTCCTAGAGAGGCTTGATCTAATTCAAGAGTTTCCCCATTACTACATAAATCTTCATAAACAGATGGAAATCACTTTATAAAATGGAATACTGAAAGATGACATTACCCACCATTTAAGATGTTGTCATGTTGATTCAAATCTGAAATGTAAAGTTTCCTATTTCAGTAATTTCCATTTCATTGGAAAATAAAGTTCCATTTCAGTAATAGTACTACAGATGAGTCAAAGTACCATAGATGAGTCAAAGATTGATTCCAAAAGTCTGAGTCACAGGCACAGTGCCGGTGACATTTGGTGAGCTGTTTCTTGTCCAGCAAGTCACACAGTCACATACCCCTGTAATGGGGCTGAGGGGCTTCCTGCTCTGCCTCCAGCAGCCTGGGCCTCTTGAGCACCCCAGGCCTCCACATGTCCCAGTTCTAGGGACACCCTCCTCTGGCCCCCATGCACCTGCTCTACTCTCCAGCTGGTCCAGCTTGGTGCAGGCCAGCATCACACACTGAGAGCACACCCTCATTGTGCCATGTGCTAGCACCACAAGCACGTGAGACACCCACCTTGTTCCACTCCAGAACTCAGAACCACTTCACTTTTGGCAGTGTTTGTCATGTAATCTGACAGACAGCACTTCTGGATGATGGTCAGCATTAGATACACACGATTCTTCTCAAGTCCCTCCTGTGGAAGCAAGCTGGGACACCATATACTGTAAACACACATGAAATAAGAAAGAGTACTACTGCCACTTCCTACTTTTTGTGTTAGCTGACAAATGTAATTCCAAATCTGCTGGTTGCTTTTGTTTGTCAGTGCTCTAAACAGCAAAGGAATGGAAAACTTTTTTTTTTTTTTTTCCCTAGAACAAAGCTTTTTAATAATTATTTTGGTGAAGAGGAAAGTATCTAATTCTAACCTCCAGAAAACAGTAAACAATTGGCTGTTACTGAACGAAAAGAAACAGAATATTTATTTAGAAGAATACATTCTCAAGGAAAAAAAAAAAAGCAAGAATGATATAAAAAGATTCAGAATGGAAAATAAACTATAACAGCAACAACAACAACAACAAATAAACCAAAACTAAGATATTTTTTTCACTTCCTGTCTTGCATGTTTTCATCAGATCTGTATAATGATCAGACAGTATTGCTGCAAATATGTGAACGTAGAAATCCCACAGTGGTCAAAAATACTTTCCTGTTGTTACACAGAGCTATGAAAGTCAAACTTTCTTGAGTCAATTTGTCAGTGGTTGAATGATGCAACAGTACTCTAACTCCATTGATTTACATATTTTTTCTATAAAACTTTGCATTTTTCCAAGCAGAAATAGATTCTCCAACTCCATATATGCAATGCTGGTGGCTAATGATACTGTCAGTCAATACATTTTATTTAATCTGTGTAGCCTCTGTTCACATGTTGTCTCAGTTTACTAAATGAAAATAAGAGAAGTCAATGTTTCCAACTCAGTCATTCTTCACAACTGCATCAAAAGACCCTGAGAAGACATTTGTGACTGTTACCCTCCTACTGTGTGTCTCAGCGATGAATCACATACAGTGACATGGATACCTTCAACAATGTTTGCACTGTGTGGTAGCGTGCACTGTCAGATTTGCTGAAATTCAGTTTTATTTCTGTGAGTACTAAATCCACTGACATTATAAGTTATAGTAGTAAAATGCTACAGTTTTTTGTTTGTTTGTTTGTTTGTTTTTGACTTACTTCATTAAAAAGCAAGTCTCTTGATTAAATGTGACCTAACGTACTGAAACTTTAAGAGAAACAGACTACATGAAAGATAAAAGTTGCTGTGAGTTGCAGCTCAGAAGTCAAATAAAAAAAAGTTATTTTGTTCAGAAAAGGTAGCTTGATATGCCTGTAAAATTTATAGGAATCAATCTGCTTCAAAACCTCCTAGGAGTTGGAGAAGGAAATTACATTTGACATAATGGGAAACATTTGAGATTTTTAATGCAAGGTAATGTATTCTACATACTTTGTATCAAGAAACTTTTTCAATCTGCTCCTATCTGTGGGACAACACTTCTGATGGTTTTTAAAACGAGAGAAGAAACCTTACTCTGTATAAGGGACATTGACAATATTTATATGCTTATGATGGAAATGTGCGTTTTAAAATAAAACTTTATTGGGAAGTTCATTAGAAAGTTTCCTTAGCTATAACTTGTTTTACCCAATAACGGAAAACAATTATTTTGGTCAATTTATATTTATTTGTGATTGTGTGAGCAGTGGATACAAATGAAAAAAATAGCAATGAGGATTACATATTTGTAACATATCTTTTTCTTCCAAGAATCTAGTTGTTATTATTGTTATTGCTATTGTTATTGTGATTATTTGAAAAAAAATGTGCCATAGATTGAGATAGGTAACTTTTGGTGTGGAGTTCTCATGCATGTAGACCAACATGCATGAAACCCCCATATCTCTATGAACGTCCATAGAGATATAGCCTTTGACTACTATATTCATGGCTTTCTGAACTGTTCCTGAAAAAGTTATGAATGCAAAATTCAGATTTATCTTTAGCTGCTGATAATTTTTTAAGTGCATGTTTGCATAATGTATTTTATTTTTTCTTTGTATTTAAAATACTTCTTTACCATGAAATAATAAATTGCATATATGAATCAGCTAACCTTTGTAGAAAGTTCACTGAATTTGAATAGAAAAATACAGACAATAGTGCAATTGTATTAACCAATTATACATATGAGTGTCCACGGTTATTCAGTACTCATAGATGAAAAGATAGCATGAAAAAAAATCTAAAAGAAAACGAGGTTTCTTTGTTCATTTTGATACAAAATTGTAATACAGGAGTGTTCATGAATTGAGGTAGAGTAAAGCTAAAACTCATTACTAGTCACAGATTCAAGGGCTAACACACTTTCATGGAGACTTTGCATTCAGAGAACATCTAGAACATCAAAGTAGTTGTTTCCAAAGTTAAAGAATGCCAAGTCCTGTTCATGTAATAACTTCAATGTACTGAAGTTAGTTGCTTTTTTTTAAATCTTACCAGGAAGGAGCTAGTGCTAATACCAAGAGAGCTGTCCTGAAAAATACGTTCAAAAGAACAATACACAAAACCTGCTCTATTTACTTATTATATCTTTGTCGTCTCCCTCACAATTTTAAGCCCATGGGAATAATTAGAATATCATTACATATTAACATTTCATTGTACATTTTTTCTTCTACCCTCAAAAGCCTCTGAAATTTCACAGACAATTTCATTGGTGTTTCATTCCATAGCAAAATTTAGGTTAAAGTCCTGGAAAAAATGAAGGTAATCTTTTTCAGTTAGCACCAAAGTGGGAAAAAAAAAATCACCTTCACAGTTTTAAACATCTGAAAACAACCATCTTATTTTCTTTAATTTTGACTGTCTGCAGGTCCAGCACTGACTAATATTTAGAGACAGATGTATGAGAAGAGTTCCCATCATTAACATTTAATAAACACAAAATAAATCATCATAATAAAAAATAATAATGTAATAAATAGGTGAATGAAGGAGCTTACCCTACCATATCCAGGTATTAAAAGAGCTATAAATAAAAAGCAATTTATTTTTATAACCTTCTCTATTAATTCACCATTAAATCCTTCTTTATCGGATAAAATTAAACCTATCCTAAATTAATTGGCATGTTTTCTGTTAACTTAAAAAAAAAAAATCTATGAAAAAGAAATTGGAAGTAAGACTTTATATTCTCTCATGAAATAAATCAGAGCTTGAGCTAAGAGCCAAATCCTGTAACAACTGCTCACAGCATGCCCTGAGAGTTTGCTTTTAAAGAGAGAAGCTCCCTGTATCATTAAGGGAGGGAAAAAAAAAAAAAAAAAAAAAAAAAGATTCAGAACTGCAGTTGTCACCATCTGAGCAGCTAATGAGGATTGCTTCTGGTGAACTACTATGAAATGGAGTGAACTACTAGTGCAGGAAAATATTGAAATTCATGCCTTCTCTGAGGCATAGGAAGAATGCAAAGGGCCTTTGCTGACTGCTTGCCAGCTGTTGTGGGGGTCAGCCCTTTGAGGGGCAGAGTTTAGACTTTCCTCTCCATAGCACTTACTGACATTTTCTATTTAGCTAGCTGGTGCTTCTGCTTTTCTGTTTTGACTCATTTGAACATCGTAGACCGGGGGTATCCGTTCCATGTGGAACAGAGGGTAATAGAAGACAGGTGTTACATATTCTTGGAAGTACTACATTTAATTTCCTGTTAGCCTATTGCACTATCCAGCCACTTCCAGCTGTGCGCAACTTAATGTACCTGCACAGGCTTCTGGAATATTCCATTTATTTTTTTTCAGTTAATTACTTCAGTTACTAAAAAATACCATCTTCAACATTTTAATCCATACTTTCTGTCCTAATGCCAAGGCCATTCCATTCTCATGTCAAGACAGGAGTGCCAGCTGGGTTGCAGCTATGGCATCTGCTCAACCTCCTCACACATCTGCAGTTTGCCTTGGAGTTGCCCTCATCCAGGCATTGAGCCTGTAATGAGATCATGGCTCCAAGTGCAGTCTACAGCTATGGGCTGCTCTTTTAGAAGAGTGATTAATGACAGTAAGATCTGGTCTGTATTTTCCTTTGCCTCTATACATCATATCAGCCACAGTAAAATGTAAAGAATAAGAAGGCTTGACGTTGAAGTGTGCTTCAACATAGAATTGCATCCAAAGCAAGAAACAAATTATATCAGATAGCTTTAGTTTTGTTTATTTATTTATTTTGTGTGTGTGTGTGTGTGTGTGCACTAATGCTGCTACAAATCCAACAAGTACAAACATCTCAACGCATACTGATTTTATTTCATTTGATAATGGCAGGCTTTTGAAGCTTTCTTTACCTAAAAGTGGCATCTTTCAAACAGAGAATCAAGATGTTAGGCAGAGGCACTCATTATTGTTTACTGTTCATTTTTCATAGCAAGAAAGAAGAGCACAGAGGAGTTCAAACGCTATCATCTGTACAAGACGATACATTATTGTAAAATGCAACTTGCTGTTATCGCTGGTATTATCATGAACAATGTATCCATTATCACTTTGTAGAGGGCTTCTTATCCTGTTATCTTGCTTTGAGTCTTGCAAAGTGTACTTATTGTGGATGGCTTGCTTATTACTCAACTGGTAGCATACTCCCTCACATTTTTCAGTTTCTTTCATCCAAAGAAAACAACAGCAGTGCTTTTCTTGGGTTGAGGTGCAGAGGGGTTGACTTAAACTTTGTTTGTTTGCTTTTCTGAAGTGCTTTGTTATTGCAATGAGTTCAAAGATGAAAAATTAAATCTAATGTGGGCTAAAAAAGATAGTTTTGAGGGGATCTTTTCTCATGTCCACATTGGTGCAGAATTTATCTGCAGTTATTTCTCTACTGTGAAAAGGATTGGATTGGAAGTTTGTTTTAGCTGTTAGCACAGCTCTACCTATTTTTTCCTGTTGCCCTGCCCTGAAAATGTGTTTATGCTCACAGATGCAGAAAAGCCATTCTCCCTGTTTCACACCTGACCATATGAGGAATAAGCATACCTTATTAAGGTAAGCTTAAGCATACCTTAAGCTTACCTTGGGACAAATTTATTCCAGAGAGTAACTGGTAGTTTAAAGGATTTTATGCAGGCATCCTAATGATTGAGCCTTTTGTACAACCCATTTGCATCACATAGACTGATGATGAAGTCCTTGTCATCAGTATTCATCAGTATATATACCCTGTCGTCTACACATATATAACAATCCTCTGCTCACAATATTGCTCAGTTCTGTTAACCTGATTATTCAGGGAAGGAGTACAATGTTAGTGCAAGAGAACACACAGTTGAGGCAAAGAAGGGTTTAAGCTTTTGCATGTCTTATTGTCAATAAGCTTCAGCATCTACAAGCCATGCTTGGTTAATTTTGTTTAGTAAATTATATGAGTTACCAGAGGTGGAGCTCAGATGCTGTACCAGAAAACCCATTACATTTGGACATTATGCTAATTACTGAGGTATGTGAGATATAAGGATTCAGTATATCAGGTTGCTAGAAAGTAAGCTGTAATCATCATGCTCATTTTACTTATAAAAATCCAAGCTGGCAAGAAGCTGAAACAAAACTGTAATGAAAAGCAGTTGACTAATTAGCTCAGCAACAGACTTTCACTAATTTATTTAAAAAAAAAAAAAAAAAAAAGAATTAAATGTCATAAGTTGTGAACCATAAGCACTAAGCACTTTCCAATTAGACATTTATTTAAGGGAATTGCTTGTATAGGATTTTGCATGTGTTTGAGGTTGTTTTTCTCTTTGAAGGATATTTTAAAATTCTGTCAGCATCCTTTGAGACAAAGTACTCAGAGCAATGTGATTTATATACAACGTGTGGGCCACACTTGTGACTCAGGCCTTCTACATCATTGATGAATCATAAGGGCGTCACAGGACAGCAGGAAAGGTCCAAGGGAAACGTCCTCTGGCATGGAAACTCTCAAGTGTTATTGGAAATGAAAAACTTAACCTTGCTCTGTACCAACATAGGGGAAGTACCTATGTTCTTTATGTTCAGCCACAGCAGGGTGCCTCTAGGCTGCCCTGAACAGCACAGGGGCTCTGGTGTGTCCCAGGTATCATCAGGCAAAGCAGAGCTCATTATCCCTGCCGCAGGTCAGGTGCTGACCAGGCGCTTCACTCCACACTGCTGCCACTTCTGAATGTGGGGTGGTGGGGCAGATCCTTCAGCCTTCCCATGGGCTGCATACACCAATCTCATGCTGGGGAGTACCACACCTAGCCCTCTCCTCCAACAGCCTCGTGTGAGGTGGGGGCTGCAACCCACACCAACCCTCACTGCCAGCTGTGGGAACAGTCAGCCCAGCAGTCAGAGTATCTGGCAGACTTTTAGTCTGCTCATTAATAGGTATTTTTAAAGACATGGTCAATGGAAGAGGGGGTAGAAACCATTCTGATTTACAGTGTGATTGACTCAAAAGTGTAAGCAGGGTGTCATACTGTGTATGACTTCATTGCCAAAGATTTCAGGACACAGTATTTCCTAAATCTCTACTGAAAGTAAGTAAAGCTGTGGTTGAGACTGAGCTGATAGCTTTCTTTTGCTAGAGAAAAGTCCAGGTTCTGCATTATGTCTCAGGTTTCTATTCTATTTCTTGGTTGTTTTTCTTTTTGTTTGCCTTCCTTCCCCCCTCCCCCCCAAGGTTAAAACTTCTTTCTGTGCTGCTTCCCCCATTCTCCTTTTTCTCAGTCTCTTAGCTGTGACCAGATAAAGCTTTGCACAACCCACCACAGCACCTACTTCATCCTCCTTGTGGTAGTGACTATCACAACACCTGCTCCCACATCCCACTTTTGTGCTTTTTTTGTGGAGGGTGTGTGTATGTTATGGTCTATGCAAATACTTGTCTAGAGAGAATAAAGTCACAGGTTATACTTTCTTTATTAGAGTATCAGATTTTCTTTTTTAGTTCCTTTTCTGGCATCTGTCCAGACAGGTTATTTTTGGACATACATATAATCTCAACTTCATGGCTTTGATTTAACAGAAAAAATGATAGAAAAGATGATTGCTTAAAGCCATCTAAAAGGACAATGGAGAAAGCAGTGTTTCTTTGACTATGTGCTTTTAACAATGGGTATTCACAGCTCTCCAAAGACAGGGTGTAAATGTTGTTGTTCTAACCCCAAAACTTTGTTAAAAAGCATACAACTTTGCTTCTTAAATGACTATTTTGGAATTTAGTGACCTGCACTTAGTAAGATAAGATGCTGATAGGAACACCTGACCTAGTAGGACAGTATGAAAAAGTGTTCAACAGCCTTTCTATTGTTGAAGGGGTGTTATACAAGTTATAAGAAGTAGTGTTTATCTATGACCCTCTTACCTCCTTCCTTTCTCTCCTGTTCTTCATGGAACAAAGAACCATGTGTGGTATATCTCCTTCCCATCCCCTCTGACTAGTCAAACTAGTCTGGAAACCCATAGCCTATTAACTTATGTTCACACAAATATGGTTATAAGGAGCAAATGTTGTGCAACATCTGGTCTTTCAACTTGTCTTATCAAGCTATAGAGTGGACACTCTTTGAAGAACAAATGCTCTCCATCAAAGTAGCCTTCTGTGTGCAGGATGCTCCCCACATTCCTCCACCCTCTAACTCACTTTAATTGTTTAGTGCTTGGAAATCTATCTTCCTGCTCTTTTTGCAATATTTACGTTTCAGACCACCTAAGGCAGGTATGCGGTGACAAAAACAGTGTTTATATTGTGATATGTACAAATAGCAGATAAAAGCTCTTTCTTAGAGCTTTTCTTATATTTCTTATATTTTTACAAGCAAACAAAATAAATGAAAAACACATGGCATAATCAGGTAACAAACAGGTGAATTAAACAGGAAGAAAAAAAATAAAAGGAGCAGCAGCATTGGGTACTTGGTTCATCAAAAATATTAAGCGCTTTTTTTTCCACATTCTCAGTTCAAAAGTTTGCATTACCGGAAAATAAAATGCCTGCTTTCCTGTCCCCCATACCAAAACTGAACAAAACTTTGTTTCTCCATAATTGGATGTAGAATGATATATGTAAACATAATCAAACTTTCCTTGAATCAGCATGTTTCTCAGTTTGCTTGTTGCATGAGTGAATAAGGCTTTAATGAATCCGGCCACTCAACAACACAGTGGAACACATTACATTGCTTCATCTCTTGCTGCAACAAACTTTTCTCTGTGGGGAAAGTAATGAATACCTTTCAAGTCTGCTTCAAATGATCTCCTTGTTTTCCTTTTTTTTTTCTTTTTAATTTTTGATTATGAGGATTTGTTGGATTGGGTTGGGGGGACAATGACACATGATGACATTTATTTTCAACATGAAACAGAGGGGCTTTACAGTAGTTCTATTCTTCAGAGTTGGATTACTAGATCAAAAGTTTTGAGCCTTTTGAAAATTTGAAAATGAAAATGAAAATTTAGGAACAGACTAAGAACCAAAATTAGAACCCCCAGTCAAGCATTAGAACTTAATGGGTATACCATATCTTTATTATTTTCATGTTAATGCAGTTAACCTGTAAGGGCCTATTGAAGTTATGCACAGTATAGAGAGACTCAAGATGATTTAGACTTAAATAACTTATGGTTTAAAGAGGTTTAAAGAGATACAATAGGAAATTTGCAATATAATTCACATTTTATGTCTGGAGAATTGAAAAATGAATGATGCATCTGTATGAAGCTTTTAGTTCAGATCAAGAAAGGCTTCTGAAAGTGAATCTACTGACCTTCTTTGCTGTCTTTCATATCAGGACATTCTTGGAGTACATGAAGTCAATTGTTTTCAGATTAAAAATAAACTGAAAGTCATGCTTCAGGAATGTTCTAGTGCACTTCAACTAATTAACATTCATTACATAACATCAGACTCTGGGCAGAAGTAAGAACCCCACCTCAACCTCCAAAATGCATATGGACATCAAGCCTTCATCATCATGTGATTCATTCTTGAAGATCCACTTCTTTTATTCCTGTGACTTGAAAATGTATATAGAGCTGGAGATGGTTATGGTCCCCCAGGACTATCTTAAGTAAAACCAGGCTTGCAGTATTAAGCCTGAGTGAAGAATTTTTCACAGTAGAATTTAATTTGCAGAATCCAACTGTTCTGTTTTAATTGAAACTGGGCTCTTCTGATTAAAAAAGATAAGGGGATAGAGGGGAAATATTGAATCACAGAAAGCAACATAAGCTGCACGCTGCAAGTCACTGTTTCTGTTGAAGGCTGACTACTGCTTATTATCATTATGAATCAAAAGTCTAAAGCATTTTTCTGCATCATAAACTGGTCTGTCACACTATTTCTTTTTCTTCATTGTCTGGGTGGCTGTGTGCCATCAAGAAAAATAAAAATAAAATCTGAGCCCCTGTATATTTATTAAGCCAGGAGAATGCTTGTTGTAGAACACATATGATCACGTATTAGTTACAGGAGAAGCTGCCTGGAGTCTCTTCCTTGGAATTATTCCATATGCATTTTATTGAGTACACTCAAAGAGGACAGAGATGAAACAGAGAAAAAAAGCTTCCAACTGAAGAACCACCACCAACAAACAAACAAACAAACAAACAAACCTTGTTATGCTGTTTGAATTAATTACATACCTAAAATGCAAGCCATGCATCAGAAGATGTAGATGTTGTCTCTGGATCTGACTTCATTTCATACAATCGTTTGGGTTGGAAGGGACCTTAAAGATCATCTAATTCCAATACTCCTGCCATGGGCAGGGACACCTCTCACTAGATAAGGTTTCCCAAAGCCCCATCCAACCTGGCCTTCAACACTTCCAGGGAGGGAGCATCCACAGTTTCCCTGGGCAGCATGTTCCAGTGCCTCACCACCCTCAGAGAAAAGGATTTCTTCCTAATATCTAATCTAAATCTGCCCTCTTTTAGTTTAAAACCATTACATCTTGTCCTAGAACTATACTCCCTGACAGAGTCCCTCCCCAACTTTCCTGTAGGCCCCTTTAGATACTGAGAGGCTGCTATAAGTTCTCCCTGGAGCCTTCTCTTCTCCAGGCAGAACAACCCCAACTCCCTCAGCCTGTCTTCGCAGGAGAGGTGCTCCAGCCCTCTGATCACCTTTGTGTCCCTGCTCTGTATTCGTTCTAACATTTCCATGTCCTTCTTGTGGTGGGAGCCCCAGAGCTGAACACAGAAATTCAGGTGGGGTCTCACAAGAGAAGAGTAGAGGGGGAGAACCAGTTCCTTTGACCTGCTGGCCACTTTTCTTTTGATGCAGCTCAGAACATGGTTCATGACCTTGGACAGAAAATCAGAGACAGCATGGCCTCTGATGTGACAGTCTCAGCCCTCTAACAGCAAGATCTTCATAGAGTGATTCAGTGCTCCTGTAGGTTTGTCAGGGAGCAGCTACAACCAGCCAATGAGAAAAAGTAGAAAAGTAGGCAAAGAATATGTCTGAGGTGATTTCAAGTGCCTTGACGGTTGACTAAGGGCTGCTCATTAGGAATTTGTTTTAGCTAGGTTTCAGAACAGGCACAGAAAAATTAAAGAGAAAAATATCTGGCTTTTTAGATAAACAGAGAAACTGCCATACTGGGGACTTTATCAGTCCAAGACAATTGAAATCCTCAGTTTTCACTAATAGTTTACAATATTATTCACCAATCATGGTGAGTGACAGTGACAAACTGTCTTTCCCCTCCATAGGCCCATCTACAAGCTTTGCAAGTTTTATGGGACAAAAATAACAACAAGCAGAAAAAAAAACAACCAAACAAAAAACTTATATTCCTGTGGCATGAGGACTCTCTGAGTTCTGTTTTCTTTGAAATCCTTACATTTTTTTTTTGTGGTGAAGAAAAATATGCATGCATAAACCTGAAAGCCAGGATCAGAAGATACTTTAGAAACCATTCTGTGGAACCGTTAGTTACACTGTCTTTTGCAGCTATCACTGTTGAATGAGACCATGGTTATGGTGAAATCTTGCCCAATTGTTCTTTAGACTGAACTCAGCCTTTTTCTACTAGTCTTGACCTCTTAGTGGAGGTATAACCAATCCTTGTATACCACTCTCAACCTAACTTTTAATGTATTTTTTAATGATTTTTTTATGGCGTTTACAAAGAGTCCAAGAGTTTAGAACATCATATGCAGAGTATCTGGGAGCCAGTGGGTAGAGAAATTAGGGATCCAAAATTGGAGTCTTTCTTAGAGTGCTACCAGGGTTAGGTGGCATGAAGAATTCTCTTGGTTTGAGCTAGAATAGAATAAATCTTCCCCATAGTGGGTATGGTGATGTATTTTGGATTTAGTATGAGAACTAAGTTGATAACATACTGATGTTTCAGTTGTTGCAGAGAAGTGATTACACTTAGTCAAGGACTTTTCAGCTTCTCATACTACTTTGCATGGCATTTCCTGCCTTCTTCTGTCCTGCACCTTGAAACTTTAGGAAAGTTCACAGGAGTCTAACACTACAATAACTCCAGCTCAGAGAAGCACTGCAAATTTCTTTTAACTTGAATAATTTAGCCAGACTTGGGACTATCTCAAGCAGGTAAACACTAACATTCATACAATGTAGATGTCCATGGGTGAGAGAGCTAAGGACAAACCTGTGAACATTTATGTTCTTATATTTATAGCCCCCTCACAGGTCTTACTCTGAAGGACTTTTTCAAAGATGAAATCATTACTTTTTCACATCCTTGACTTGAGTTTTAAACCTTGAGCTTCACAGGTATTGATAATATACCCTAGTAAATGCACGTTGCTTTAAATGAGCAAAATTAGAGTTTCTTGCTGCATGACTAATTAGCATGAGCAATCTCTTGTCTCATAGCAACCTAGATCTGATGATGAACACCTGCCAGCCCAGATGGTTTGGGGAGGAATTTTCTAGTTTAATAGAATAAAGTACTGTTTCTGAGCTGTCTCAAACTATTATTTAACAGGAATTTTGCAAGAAGTCTGAAAAGTGATTATTGTGAAATCTTAACAAATAAGCATCTCCAAAATTGTCATGTTCAACTGTCATCACTTGTCAAGGGATGGGGGGTGGCTTTTAAATAATGCATGGCTGTTACATCTTATTCTGCCTATGTGTGCTAACAATAGTATTGAATAGGCATAAACTCAAGAATGCTACCACTGTCTCTCCCCCCCCCCCAAAAAAAAATAATTACAATAGCACCTGCAAAATTACAAAACTTGATCTCTCATAAGAGATAATTTTTCAATATTTATTGAAATCTATATTAACAAAAAGCTGTAGGAATGAACTTAGTGAGTTCTAGTAGATTTTTGTAAGGTTTCAGATAAATGTTCAAATATGCCAATTCTTAAATATTTATTGAGTTGAGTCTTGTAACTTACGGCAATATTTCAGTACAGGTATGTGAAGAACTCCAAAATATATGTGTGCTAGAGATATTGTTTCACCAACCTATTAACTGTTGAAATTCTGATCTCAGTGATGTCAAAGCCACCAAGATTTCAGTCCACTTCTGCCCATAAATCCACATCTCAAACTCTAAAGAGATTAAAAAATTTCTCTGAAGAAAACAACATTAATAGTTTTGGTGAAAAGTCTTGATCTTTTTCACTTCTGCATTTTAAAATTTAAAACCAAATTTGATATAAAACCAAATATTTGATAACACAGAGAGGAAAGAAATCCTTCTTGGAAATTTGGTCATCTCTGTATTATATCTCAGGTTTCTGAGTCTGATATTCATTAGTTAATATCAATGATTAATTTGGAAAATGGACAGGCACACTGATGAAGAAAAAGCTTAGTGTTTAAAAAACTTGTTAATGATTGTCCCGCTTGCCCATCTATCTCCCTTTTATTGCATCAAACCATTCAATATGAAATATGAAGAGCTTGTTTAAAAATACTGTGTTGCTCTGAAGCTCCAGAAATGTCTTTGGCAGGTACTACATACAATAACATATTCCTAAACTGCAATTAAGCAGCTAGTTTTAGCGATCCTTATGTCAGAAAAAAAAAAAAAAAAAAAAAAAAAGTTGCATTTTGTGATTCAAGTATTGACTTTGCAACACCAACAATAAAGACTTGTTTTTTCCTCAGTAGTCTAAACGGACACTTGAAAAAATATGTAAGGTGCATAAAGGGAGCTTATATTCCCTTCTCTAATGGAATCAACACTTCAAATTATATGTAAGATCTGAAGTGGGAGTATTTCACCATTCACTGCGTGCATTATACACCATAAGTGTATAATATAATCTGCTAATACATTCCAGAGGAATATTTGCTAAAAATCTTCAACTAAGAAAGAATAGACTACATTGTGTCCTGTGGAACTTGGCTACTTAAGAATGGAAGAACAATATATTCATAATATCAGGAAAAAAAATAAAATAAATACATATTATCCCCCAAACTTTGGCAAACAACAAGGCAAAAGAAATAGCTACACCGACAAAATAAATAAATAAATAAATAAATAAATAAATAAATAAATAAATAAATAAGATTCAGGGAAAGCTGGGATATGTCAGGCTGCAAGATTAAGTCAGAACATTTCTGTCAGAAGATAAAATCACAGAATCACAGAATTTCTAGGTTGGAAGAGACCTCAAGACCATCGAGTCCAACCTCTAACCTAACACAAACAGTCCCCACTAAACCATATCCCTAAGCTCTACATCTAAACGTCTTTTAAAGACTTCCAGGGATGGTGACTCCACCACTTCCCTGGGCAGCCTGTTCCAGTGTCTAACAACCCTTTCAGTAAAGAAGTTCTTCCTAACACCTAACCTAAAACTCCCGTGGCGCAACTTAAGCCCATTCCCCCTCGTCCTGTCACCAGGCACGTGGGAGAACAGGCCAACCCCCACCTCACTACAGCCTCCTTTAAGGTATCTGTAGAGAGCGATAAGGTCGCCCCTGAGCCTCCTTTTCTCCAGGCTGAACAAGCCCAGCTCCTTCAGCCGCTCCTCGTAGGACTTGTTCTCCAGGTCCCTCACCAGCTTCGTCACCCTTCTCTTGACCTGCTCAAGTACCTCGATGTCCTTCTTGTAGCGAGGGGCCCAAAACTGAACACAGTACTCGAGGTGCGGCCTCACCAGAGCCGAGTACAGGGGGACGATCACCTCCCTGGCCCTGCTGGTCACACTGTTTCTGATACAAGCCAGGATGCCGTTGGCCTTCTTGGCCACCTGAGCACACTGCTGGCTCATATTCAGCCGACTGTCCACCATCACTCCCAGGTCCTTCTCTGCCTGGCAGTTCTCCAACCACTCATCTCCCAGACTGTAGCTCTGCTTGGGGTTATTGCGCCCCAGGTGCAGGACCCGGCACTTGGCCTTGTTGAACTTCATGCAGTTGACCTCAGCCCATTGGTGCAGCCTATCCAGATCCTCCTGCAGAGCTTTTCTACCCTTGAGCAGATTGACACACGCACCTAGCTTGGTGTCATCTGCAAACTTACTGAGGGTGCACTCAATGCCCTCGTCCAGATCATCGATGAAAATATTAAAGAGGACCAGCCCTGTTTTGGTTAAATTGCAGCAGAACTATCTATCACAATTAAAATTCCAGGATTTTATACATATTCTCTCTTATGTTCTTGTTTTTCTTTACAGAATAGAGAAGGAACAGAACTATATTATTTTAAAGGAGTCTTTTCGTTTGTTTTTACAGAAATAGCAGATGTAATTGTATGATCCAGAAGTGATTAGTATGGAATACTAATAATGTTTAGAGCAAACCTCCAATAGTGGGCAAATTACAAAACCTGTTAACTCAGTTCTCTAAGATTAGTTATTTCGAAATTAACAACAGACAAACAAACAAACAAAAATGGTTTTATTGAAATTTAAATACTTAAGGTTAGATTAAAATGGAGGTAATGCTATCCTTGTAAAGATTATGAACAGAAGCTGACAAGGAGGTCTTTGTATTTCCCATTTTCCTGTTTGATATCTTGTGGTATACTACTTCATCCATAGACTATTTGACAACAAAGTTTACTCAGGCTAAAATCGTGGCCTGAAGCACATAGGGCAAAATAGATGATGTAATCAAAATCAAACCTGAAAGACATTTCAGAAAGGATATAATGACAGTAACAAAACTGCAATCCAAATGTTTCTTCAAACCAAAGTCTTTGGAAGTGGCAGAAGCTCTCAGATATACAGGGAGGGGGAGGAAAGGGAGATGTATACACATACACACTTGTGTGTGGATTTGTATTTAACAAACAAACAAAGGAAATAGGGTAGAATATTCAGAACAGGATGAGCCAGATTATCTTGGATGGCAAAGGGCATCCAAATTAGGCAGATAAGGTTGCTGAGATCTGAGCAGACCTCCATATCTGATCTATTTTCAAGTTTTGTATCAGGTTAAAAATTGAGCTAAGACATAAGTTTTGTTCTGAGAAATCCTGAGATGAATGGATTCGTACAATATATAGCAAGAAACTTATTATCTCAGGGTATTGGAATTCTTGTATAAATGACTAAATATAGACACATGCACATTGTTGAACTGTGCTGTGTGTAGGAGTCAGGACTGTGAACATTATCACCCTTCCAGTTCTGTATTGTAGAATTTAGATATGTTTCTCCAGGATAGTACTGAGAGGCCACTGCATTCTTAAGTAGCATCATATGAACCAGGAACAATTCTAGGAAGTTAGACTGTCAGATATACATTTAGATAAATATTTCTTTTTTCTTCTATACAATTTTTTCCTTCCTCCTTGATTCTTTATCATGTGTGCATGTTTTGTGTGCTGTTCATCTCAGGATTCGCTCTGTGTTTGGGTTTTCCCTGTTCAAAAAACTGACAGTTGCCTCTGCTGATCATCATCTCTGCTTATACCTTCTCTTCAGAAGTTCTCCTCCTACTGCAGTACCACAATATTTTCAGATGTCTACTCTCAGAGGAAGTGTGAAAACAAAACAAAGTAATAATAATAATAAAATATTAAAAATAATAATATCTGAGTGCTTTCAGAGCTATATTTAATTTCTATGTTCCTGTCTGGTCTGCCTGGGACTTGTTAATATTATAAATATTCATATTTATAAGTATATATATATAAATATAAAGAGGCAGCAAGGCAAATGGAAGTAAGAGATGAATTGCACTCTGTCAAGCTGCATGAGACATAAGGGTATCCATTTCATATCCTTGTGGGGAAATTATGAACCATTGATTTAAGTTCTTCAGCTAATGGTCAAACAGCAAGATTTGTAATAGCAATAAGAACACATACTCATGAATAAGTCTAAAACACACTGAAACTATTCCATTCTGTATTCAAGTTCCTTGGTATTTTCATAACAGTATTTTTTGTGTAAACTTAGAACGTCAGTTCTAAAACATGGCATCAGAAAATGCATTTGATGCTTACTGTGTCATATATTTCATTCTTCAGTAATATAATCAACCTATAAAATCTGCATAACCAGGTTTATCTGTTAATCGTTCAATATATTCTATATTCTCTTCTTTCACGCAAGTTCATCGAATCATATTCTGGGTGAGCACTGACAAAATAAAACTAATGTAATCTACCTAGAACCTTTCAAGAAGAAGTTACAACAGGATAACATTTATTTCATACTATTTGGAAAAGGATTATTAGGACTTTTATTAGAAGAAACACTAAAAATATACACCTGTAAAGGAACAACCACTAGATGAAATGACTTCCTTGTAGCTTAGTCTCCTTCCCCACTATAGGATCAAGTTGTCTCCAGCATCAACATCAGCTCCTAGTATTAAAAAGAATATCATGAACAATATAAAGTTCTTAGTTGTATTTTTTAGACTTGCTAAGTGAATCTAACTGGCCACATTCCAGGTGTGTTTTTTTTTTTTTTTTGTTTGCTTTCCACAAACATTGAAAAAATGAAGTTTACTGGCATTAATACTTATGGAAAACAGTATTAAATTACTTTTTAATATTTGTGCTGAAGTGGTTTGATCTCTCTTCCAACCAGGGAACAGAAATAATTCTTTGCAATTTAGATAGTTTCATTACAATATGGATATTATTATAATGTAGCTAAATTTGAGTTTTCTTAATTGATCCAGAGAGTGTAAAACATCATTATTGGACAGATACACTCAGAACAACAAGATAAGGAGAAAAAATCATAAATTCATTCAGTGAAATGTGTTACATAAATTATCCATTCTGCTATGAAGATTTGGAAGTCTGTTTGCTGAAGCTTTAACATGTGAATGAAGCAATAACTTAGCTGAGGAAGAGAGAATGAAATTTTATGAATATGTTTGTCTGACTCCATAAATGAAGGCAACAAATCACATAGAACAACAACAAAATAAATTTAGATTCATTGGTTCAAATTATTGTTTATTTAAGCACTTTCTGCACCTAACTTGCCAGTCACTTCTAAGAGCCATTGTAAGAGTTATCTTTCAAGACAATCAAATCAAGATATACCTTACAAGCACTGCCTGTGTAATGTTATTTAATTTGGAAGACAGCAAGAGATGTGAGGAAAATGTCATAGAAAGGCTACAAGGAAACAGCCTGAAAAATCAGGAATGCTGATTGGACAAAATGCAGGGCACTGAAATTATAATTCAAAGGACATGATCTGCATTTCATCTCAAACATGTCTATGCTTTGAGGATTTTTGTTCTGCAACCAAATAAAAAAATACCGTGGGTGTATAGACTTAGCAGGTCCTCCAGTGCTCCCATTACTGCTAGACCAGGAAATGTAGAGTTACCTGAGTTTTGTTTCTTATAGTATTTTTCAAGGAGGAAGAATCTGCAGGTGACAAATTCTTTCCAGCTGACTATTCTGAAACCACAATGAAAAGAAAGCAAAAAATCCTGTTCCCCTCTTTTCTCCTAATAAGTTCTGAGTAAGAAAGCAAAACTGGATCGCTGTCTTCTGTGAGATCTAGATTTCTTAGCAGTTCTCCAGGATTAATATGTTTCACACGGAGAGTCATGTGCAAATTGAGATCTAGAACCACTGCATAAAGTCATGTCTGAGCTTTGACTCCCTCAAATGAAGGGGACCAAAGTACCTTGGCTGTTTCTAACTGGAGTTTGGGATTTGATTAATATTCACTGTAGAAGTACAACTGTAATTTTTCTTCTTCGTTTTCACTGATTACAGATGGATCTGTACTGCAGTCTCAGGACATCTGTCTAAGCTCATAACTTCAAGCCTAATGATATATGTTGGCTTAGAGAGTCTGCAATGATTTATTCTGGTCCTGCTTCAGCGTAACTACTGAACAGAGGCTGGATCTGAGAAATCTTACATGGTAGCAGGATTCACAGTCTTTGCAATGGAAGATATCCAAACCAAGTGCAGGCTGTAGAGATCAATTAATCATATTTTCTCTATGCCAGAGCTCATGGACATAGTCAAACTACATATATTAAATAGTAGAAATAATATTTGAAATTTTTATATAAACATCCACTGGCAGCAGTGAATAAATGTATCCTTCATGCTACTGAATAAACTTTCCTGTGTAAGCACAAAGACCATCTAAAATATTAATAGGACATTCAGAAGTCCTGCAACCAAGGGAGACAAAAAGCAATCTTGTTTATATTTCCAATGCAAAATGAATGGGAGAAGATAAGCCTGTTTCCAAATATAAAACCACCTTTCAGGCCTCACTTCTATACAGTAAATAGTGTAAACAATCACACACATTGATTTGCTTCTCAGTCACCATTCAGAATGCATTACTCATATAAAGTCCACTTTTGTCTACCGTAAACAGTTTATGATGATATTTAACCAGTACACATTTAACTATTCTGTAGAAAGGAAAATGGCTATCAAATGCTAAAGCCAAATTCCAAACTCTTCCTACTCTGTCAGTGAATGAAGTAAGCAATCAGAAATTATCAGTGCAGAATACAAAATAAGCAATTATTAGTTACAAAAACCTTTCATTCTCTGTTCATGATCCATATGAATTTAAGCTCCCTTCTTAAAAAAAAATCCTTTAAGATTTTTACTAAAACTTACATAAGAGTCCTGGACCTTGACTGGTCTTCTACATAATAACAGGATAAAATGTTTGTTCCTTTATTTGGTTCTTCTCACATTGGGCTTACATAGCAAGGTTTTTGGTGGGTGGGCTGCAGGGGTGGCCTCTGTGAGCAGAGCCCAGCAGCTGCCCCATGTCAGATCAGAGGCACCTCCAGTCGGCTCCAAAAGGGACCTGCTGCTGGCCAGAACTGTCAGGTGGTGGGCCTCTGGGAGAGCAGATTTAATGAAGGGGGGTGGGGGTGGAAATGCTGTACAAGAGCAGTTGGGAAAGGGGAGGCTGTCCCCCTGCAGCCCATGGGTCCCACATGGAGCAGATCTCCATGCTGCAGCCCCCCCATGGGTGGAGGAGCCCCCGGTAGAGCAGGTGGATGTGGCCTGGAGGAGGCTGTGGCCCATGGAGAGCAGGCCCCAGGCCGGATCTGCAGCCCGTGGAGAGGAGCCCACGCAGGAGCAGGGGGCCTGGGGGGAGCTGCCACCTGTGAGGGACCCATGCTGGAGCAGTTTGCTCCTGTGGGTTGGACCCCGTGGTATGGAGCCGTGTGGGAGCAGTTCTTGAAGAGCTGCTGCCTGTGGCAGCCCCCACAGGATCAGTTTCGGAAGGACGGCATCCCGTGGGAGGGACCCCACAAGGGCAGAGAGTGACCGTGAAGGAACAGCGGTTGATGAAGTGTTATGAACTGACCACAACCCCATTCCCATGTGCCACTTGAGGGGGATAAGGTAGAAGAGGGTGAATATAGGGGAAGGTGTTTTTCACTTGCTTTTAGTTTCTCACTGTTCTAGTCTGCTAGTAATAATAAATAATATTAATCTTCCTGTGCTGTCTCTTTTGCCCATGAATAGTTGGTAAGCAATCTCCCTGTTTTTATGGAGAAGAATAATCTTAATCCCTTTTTCATCATGTTCTCTTCGAGGACAGGGAATGAGAGAGCAGTGTGGTGGAGTTCATTTGGTCGTAGGTGTAAAACCACCACAGTAAGACTGCCTTCTATGTTACTTCATAAATAAAGTAAATACGCTTAAAGATTTTCAGTTCTATCCTAACTCTTCCTTTAGTTTTCTCAAATTATCAGAAAACAAACAAACAAGCATTACCTACCCAAGAATATATGGTAGAATAGCAGCCCTGATGAAAAGGACCTGGGAGTGTTGGTTGACAAGAAGCTCAACACGAGCTGGCAATATGTGCTTGCAGCCCAGGTCAACTGTATCCTGGGCTGCATCAAAAGAAGCATGACCAGCAGGTTGAGGGAAGTGATTCTCCTCCTCTACTCTGATCTTGTGAGAACCCATCTGGAGTGCTGTTTTCAGCTCTGGGGCCTTCATCACAAGAAGGACGTAGAGTATTAGAATGAGGCCAGAGGAGGGCCACAAAGCTGAACGGAAGGCTGGAGCACCTCTCCGATGAAGACAGGCTGAGAGAGTTGGGGTTGTTTTGCCTGGAGAAGATTCCAGGGAGACCTCATAGTGGCCTCACAGTATTTAAAGGGGCCTACAGAAAAGCTAGGGAGAGACTCTTTGGAAGGGAGTATAGTGCTAGGACCAGAGGTAATGGCTTTAAATTAAAAGGGGGCAGGTTTAGATTAGATATTAGGAAGATATTCTTTCTCTGAGAGTGGTGAGGCACTGGAACAGGCTGCCCATGGAAGCTGTGAATGCCCTCTCCCTGGAAGTGTTGAAGGCTAGGTGTCCTGAACAAAAGGCCTACCACATCCAACCTGGCTTCACCATAAGGGCATAGACAACCTCTTCAAGGCAGTCCTGGAGCAGAGGAAGTTACTCAGGCAAGTGAGGAAGCATTGGAAGCCAGCAGGTGAATGGGAAATATAACAAAGGAACTGAGGGGAAGAGAGAACTAAAGTAAACTTTTTTTTTTTTTTTTTCCTTACCCACAGTGATGAAGAGGATCAAACTATTAAGTTAAGTTCCAAGATCAAACCATTAAGTTAGCCTCCAGATCAGGATTAGGTCCAGCAGTTTCCAGACAGATACTAAGTTGTGGACTAGTTCGTTTCTGTTATAGACAGAGTAAATGTCCCCAGGCTTATCTTAAATCCTTCTCCTGGAATGACTGTTTTGGGTTGAGGTTCCAGACGAGGATGGTTGGGATCCTGACAGAAATAAACTACAAGTTAGTAAAAGTTAGGTTTTGTTTTGTTACAAGAAGTGGAGCTGGACAGACAGCAAGTACTGAAACAGAGCAGGTAGAAAACCTAGCTGGGAATATTTTTTTCCTTCAGTAAACTGGATCTAAGGTATTCAGTATATTACTAAAACATCAATAGAGAGATGTCAAAATTTATTTGACTTTTCATTAGGGGTAAGAAAGTTTTTCTGTTCTACTAGTTGAGAAACATGCTGATCAGATTTCAAAACGAAATGTTGACAGGACAGAGACAACACTAAAAGGGAATGATTTGGTAGCAGCAAAACCAACATTTTAAAGGAATTGTCCAAAGCAAATTAAATAAGAAAAAAAAAATGTATTGGATGAGGTAGAGCTTCAGACTATCAGCTGTTTAGGTAATTAGATTATTTTTGGTACTTTGATCAAATGTTTGATGGACCAGTAGGACCTCTAGACCCAGCAGGTGTGCTCAAGGAGCATCTGTAAGGACCCTCCTCCTTTAAATGCTTTTGTTTTCCTCACTACTCTTTCCCTATCCATATTCTACTTCCTTACATATCTTTCTTCCACGGAACAAATTAATATATGCTTTTGTCAAAAAAGCATATAGTCAAAACAAGATAAAGTTGTGATGTTACCATTCCAGTCAAGCTGGAGAAATTGCATGGCTAGAAACTTCAAAATATCCAAAGAATAGTAGGGGAGTAATAAAATATATATGATTAAAAGCAGTGTTTTCAAGAACTTGCTATTTCAGCTTCTGAATTCTTTCAAGATATTTTCAAATAAAAGCAACTTTTTGTGCCAAATTTTATAGCAGTGTTGTTCCATTTTCCTGTTCACTCACTTCAGTTGAAGATGACAAGCTCACTTTGACAGGGTTTTAATTAGTTTCCATATGTGATCTGTTTGTACCATGTGGCTCTGAGATTTTCTTTGTGTATGGAAAAAGAAGCAATTTAAGCAATTGCAATTATTTGCCTGCATCAGTTCTAACGTTCCCAAAACAGATGGCTTTGACTTTTTTTTCTTTTATTCTTTGTGTATGTGAAGAGATGGTGGATACATATAAATATATATTGCTATATATATTAAACAACAGTACATATATTGAACAACAATACTATATATATGTATTAGACATATATACTACGTATATATGCATGTGTGTAAAATATATGTATGTGTACTATATATATATATATAGCTGGTATTGTTGTTATATACATAAATAGGTGTGTGTGTTTATATGTATTGGTGTAAACAAAATTCCATATTGTTTAGATAGTCTTTTTTTTTTTCTCTCTCCAAGCAATTGTATTAGAAGAAGAAACAAAGATGGACAGGAGGTTAACTGAAGGATTTTCAACTGTTAAACTCAATTATGAGCAATGACTGAAATGAATTTAAAAATGTCTTTCCTGAAGGGTGAATGTACTCTACACTTCAATATCTGACATGACACTGCTTGGAGGCTCTTTCTGAGACGAACTGAGCTCTGCTTATCGTTTTATTTGTTCAAGGGGGAGTGGGACTCATTGTTTTGTTTGGGGGGGTTCTGTTGCATCCATTCCCTTCAGTTTTCATGGTTATACTAAAAAAGCCATTGTCAAGTATATAATAATTTGCTGTATTCCCAGGATGAGCTGTTAATCTGACAGGAGCAATTAATTTGCAACACACAATGCACAAAAAGTGTTTTATTCAAAGTTGCAACAACTTTAAACAGCAAAATAAAATGTCAGAGGACAATTTGGTATAAATTGCAGGGGAAGAAACCCAACACCTATTCTTAAGTAGAAGTGATTGATTACTTTGTTTAAAAAATCCATAAAATTCAAATAGAAGAAAGATGTTTTCCTTTTCAAGTCCTTTCTCTAATTCAGAGTATGGGTGCTGACATATTCCCAATTATGTAATTATCTGCTCTGCACAGTCTCTGGGTTTGCAGACTGCTTCAGACTACTCATTATGTTCTTTTTAAGTAATCACAGTAAAAATATTTACATCTCTCTACTGATTCCATAATTAAAAGTCTTTGGAATTACTTCTAAAATGGTGTTTACTAGCTACAATTAAGACCAAACTGATTGTTGTTAAAGGTTCTGTTTGGTTGGTTTGGGTTTGGATTAAAAAGTACTTAGGTACATGCCTAAATTTGTCAAAAATCAAGATAACATAGTAGCATGTTCAGAGCTTTTGACCCTGAAAGCTGTGGTTAGACCATCTATCCCAACACCTTATGTACCAAAACTGGAAAATTTTATGTACTTATTTGTGTGCTAAGTTCTGCAAGCTGTTTATAACTAAAAATCGGCTTCAGAAGTCTGATCTCGACTTGGTAACTTCATGTTATGGTGTGCTCATTACTTGTGTGTTCTTTTCCATAAAAACTGTGTGGAGGTAATTCTGATTTATGGGATTTAAACATATCCAAAAAATAAATAATAAAAAAAAAAAAATTAACTGTTTTCTCTGATGGAAAAACTTTTCCTGTATCATCCTGTATGATTCTGTATTTTTATCATGCAGGTGACTGAGCCCTGGCACAGGTTACCGAGAGAAGCTGTGGAGTCTGCCTCCTTGCAGATTTTCCAAAGCCATCTGGACATAGAATTATTAGGGTTGGAAAAGACCTTCAAGATCCAACCATCACACTACTATCAATGTCTCCCACTAAACCATGTCCCTAAGCACCAGGTCCAGCCTTTCCTTGAACACCCCCAGGGACAGTGATGCCACCACCTCCCTGAGCAGCCCATTCCCATGCCTGACTACTCTTTCTGAGAAGAAATGTCTCCTAATTTCGAACCTCCCCTGACACAATTTGAGGCCATTCCCTCTAGTCCTATCACTAGTTATCTGCGAGAAGAGGCTGACCCCCAGCTCCTCACACCTTCCTTTCAGGTAGTTGTAGAGAGCAATAAGGTGTCCCCTGAGACTCCTCTTCTCCAGACTAAAAAATCCCAGTTCACTCTGCCACTCCTCCTAGGACTTATGTTCCAGATCCTTCATCAGTCTTGTAGCCCTTCTCTGAAAGGGCTTCAGGGCCTCAGTGTCTTGTAGTAAGGGGCCCAAGGCTGAACACAGTACTTGAGGTGTGGCCTCACCAGAGCAGAGTACAGGGGCACAATCACCTCCCTGATTCTGCTGGCTACACAGTTCCTGATACAAGCCAGGATGCTGTTGATCTTCCTGACCACCTGGGCACACTGCCAGATCATGTTCAGGCAAGCATCGATTAATACCCCAAAATCCTTTTCCTCTGCACAGCTTTCGAGTCACTCTGCCCCATGCCTGTAGTGCTGCATGGGGTTATTGTGACCAAAGTATACGATCTGGCACTTAGCCATGTTGAACCTCATCCCCTTGGCCACTGCCCATCGACCGAACCTGTCCAGGTCCCTCTGCAAGGCCTCCTTACCCTCTAGCAAATCAATATTTCCCTCCAAATTGGTGTCACCTGCAAACTTACTGAGGGTACATTCAATTCCCTCGTCCAAGTCATCAATAAAGATATTACATGGTCTTGGGCAACCTGCTCTGTTTGTCCCTGTTTGAGCAGGGTGGTTGGACCAAATGACTTCCAGAGGTCCCTTCCAACCTTAAACTTCCTGTGAGTCTGTGATCATTAAAGAATCCAGACCTTGCTAGCATTCAGCTACCTTCTTGTTCCTGGTGTCCAGCCCAGCTCCTCCAAGCAACCACAACACAGTTTTTATTATGTCTTAACTATCTTGAGAGGGAACAAAGGTGAGGAATTTGCCTCATGGAGGCACGGCAGTGTCTCACTTGACCTGTTTCCCTACTTAAGTACATAGGCAAAAGTAACCTGGCTGCCTACTCCTGAAATACGAAGGGGGAAGGGAAGAGAGAGGGGCAGGTAGAAGACCACCACAGACCCCAGCAACTACATCAGACTCATTTCTCGAACATTCCCTAATATGAAATGCACATACCCAGGAAAGGGTTGTGTAGGACTCCCAAACCTCCCCAAACAGGCAGGAACTAAGCTTTAAAACTCCAATGCTAGAGTGCCCATGTGCACACCTGTCACTAGAGAACCTGAAGAGGACAAGTGAATGTGGGATCCACAAGTGGTAATCTCTCTATTTCTATGCCTGTTTCTATCCCTATAGTCTTTCTCTCTATCCTTATATTTATTTTGGTTTATTTAGAATGGATGTGTTTTTGCCAAGCCTCTAATGATTCCTCAGTAAATTATCAGTAAAATTTAACCCTGTTGAGATCCTGAAAGACTCATATAATCTTGCTTTCTGACATAGAGATCAAAACGAACATATCTTCTCCCCCACTGAGCAGTACAAGACACCAAGGAATGGCAAAAAATTCTAGTGATGTGAGTAAGGGCAAAATGGATTTTAAACTACTGTGAGTTAGAGGAGAATAATTTATAAGGCAAAATTAACCACACTGATAGGATTACAACTGAAGGAGAGTACTAACATAATCCTGATGGAACCTTTTTAATTGTTCATTAATGTTACTAAGATTCTAAAAGAATTTTTTTGAAGATTTTCATGAATTTTTGCTGATCTGCTTTATGAATTTGACTTCAGGTCTGACATGGTATATTAAGTTGTTAGAAGCACATCAAATAAGTTTTTAATTTGTGTAAGACTCGATCATATAACTGCAGAATAAGAAAAGTTGTGTTCCAGACATGATTATTCATCAAGAGGTAGGCACTGCAGTCTTGCATACAATGCAAAATGTCTATAAAACATATAAGATTATTTGGTAAGTATGATAATGAACAAATGCAAATGTTTTTGCTATCCCAAAAGACAGGGGAAAGAAGTTTAGCCAGTTATTTCTTGTCCTTTTCCAAACAAATTGACATTTTTATTTGTATTGTTTTTTTTTCTTTTTGAGATAGATATCAGCCGTGACACTTGACCGTCAGACTGTTGAAAATTTTTGTCAGATGTTATCACTATTTTTAATGACAGTAGTAACAAGCCCTTAATGAAAGAGTGATTTTACTCCTGTGATCATGCAATTCAGTGGCAATAATAAAGGCAAAAGTCAGAAAACTGGGCTCATAAATTGACCTGGGAAACTTAGAATACAGTTTTGCTCTTTATTGCCCTACTTTCCCTTTCTATTTTTATTTTTTTTCACTTGCATATATGACTGTAAAAATCTTATCCCATCAAGGCTCCTATTTTCCTATTTCATTAGCTTTTTCCTGATGCAACTGAGATACTACATATTACCACTGAGCTAACATATTACCCTAAGGATTCTCTGGAGCCATAAACTGGAAAGAGTTCAAACTGCCAGTAAGTCCCACTTTCCTCACTGAAGGTATATCAAAGAGATGGTGAGCTTTGATTTTTAGCTTACAATCACCCATAGCATATGGATGGTTACATAACAATGGAAGATAAGAATAAATCTTTTTTTAGTTTGTTTCCAAAACTTAAAATAGGGATAAAAGTACAATAATTTATATGACACAAAAGAAAGAAAACAAACCCCATCATAATCAAACCCAAACATCTACCTCACTCTTTTTCCGTTGGTCAGGCTGGACCCTAACTCAGTCCTTGTGTAGTTGTCGTGGTTCCGCTCGAGTGGGCAGCCGAGCTCCACCACAGCTGCTCTCTCACTCCCCCTCCTCAAAGAGGAATGGGGAGAAAATATGTGAAAAGGGCTCAAAGGTTGAGATAAGGATGAGAAAATCACTCAGTAATTATTGTAACAGGCAAAACAGACTCGGCATAAGGAGATAGTAAGATTTATTGTCTATTACTAACAAGCTAGAGAAGTGAGAAACAAAGGAAAGAAACCAAAAACACCTTCCCCCCCCCATCCACCCTCTTCCACCTCCTCCCTCCGAGTGGTGCAGGGAAAAGGGGGAATGGGGGTTATGGTCAGTCTACAGCACTTCTTCTCTGCCGCTCCTTCTCGGTCACTCTTGTCCCGTGTGCTGTGGGGTCCCACCCACGGGATACAGTCCTTGATGAACTGATCCGGCGTGGGCTTCCCACAGGCAGCAGCTCTTCCAGAGCTGCTCCAGATATGGGTCCGTACCATGGGGTCCATCCCTCAGGAGAAAACTGCAAGGCCATTCCTCACTCCTTTCACTCTCCCAGCTGCTGTGAGGCACAGCATTTTTTTCCCTGTCTTAAATATGCTCTCACAGAGGCGCAAAACAACATTGCTTATTGGCTCAGCTCTGGAAAACAATGGGGCCCTTCCCAAATATGGGGCAGCTTCTAGATCTTTCTCACAGAAACCACCCCTATGGCCCCCTGCTACCAAAACCTTGCCACGTAAACCCACTACAGTAGTCCAGAAACAGTTTCCTAATGGACATTATGCCCTTGTAAGAAATATCTGCTTGAGGTAGAACACTGGCTTTTTTAACACAACATTTTTGAGGGATTTGAAGGTGAAGTTTACAATTTCAAGATTTCCCTTCCTCAGAGTTTACTTTCCCTTAATGAGGAGACATTCTGAATCTCCTTAGCCAAGCCTATCATCTGCCCTTTTTTAAAGATTATCTGTTTATTGGAGCTAACAGAAATACCTCATTTACTCCAAAGAACTGCTAGAAAGCACTTAGTTCTTTGAAGGATAAAATGCTCTTTATTCAAGAAACTCCATTGTGATCTAGCTTTATAATTTATCTGCTGACAAAATATCATTAAGAGCAGTCTTCTTGCCACCTCCTTTTTGCTCCCTCAATTTAATTCATTGATTCTTGCTTGTGCTGCTGTAACTGTTAGTGAGAGTCTAAAGTGAAGAACAATACAGGTCAAAATAGTAAAATAAGCAATCAAACAAACAAAAAACACAAAGAAAGCAATGACAACAACAACAAAAAACTGGGAAAAACAAAAACAACAACAACAAAAAACTCTCTGTCCAACCCCCAAATAAATAAATAAACAGGATAGCAAACTCCTAAACTGATAGTCCTGCTAGAAATATGTGGGGTGCCACCACCTGCTTGTGTGTGGGACCACTCCTTTCAAGGCTTTGAGGCTTTTCATCATAAAACAGGGATATTAACATTTCCACTTTTTACAAAAGTAGAAAAAAGATTAATACCCACAGTTTATTACTGACTTTTCATGGAGATCACACACAATGTTAATCACTCCTTTGAGGATGATAATAGAGTTGGGGTGACTATGAGCCTTGTGTTTGAAGAATACTGTGAAAATTAGACTAACACAATCAGAAGAGTGAGCAAACTGAAAGCAATTAAGTATTGAATTGAAAATGAAATGCTGGCAGTACTAATATGAAGAATTGCTTGGTGGTTTGGAGGAGTTTATGAAATTCACCTAAATTGTGCTGTTTTAATTTTTATTGCATTCGCCAGGAGGCTTGGTGAAGATAGAAGATAGGATATGAGGTAGTCAGTCAGTACAGAAGGATATGGTGCCCAATACATTTTCAGGCAATGTTTTGAGACACCAAGAAGAGGGATGCAATTAAATCTCTATATGTTTCATTCTCCAATTTTTATTTTGCAAAACAATGATTTGAGATTTGCAGATCCCGATATGTCTCATACTGGTATTTCTTTAAACCACATGCCCTTCTGGCTGAAAATCCTTAGGGCTATCGATTCATTCACCATTTTCAGTTCAGATGAGTAGTGTGACATCACTTTCCCATTCTCCTTCAGCCCCCAGCTCTCCTGTCTCCCCTCACATCAGTCCATGGAGTTCTTGCTACTAGCTGTGCCTGCTGTAGAAAACAGCTAAGAGACAGTGTCATTGCTTTGTTAGCATTATACACTGATGGTTTTTCCCTCATGAAGGAAAATATCTCAAGTAATTCTCTACATAGGTACACTTCAGGATAGCTAAAAACTGCATGAGTCAGTCTGTAGCTGTTGAACATAAGATTTTTAGACAACTTCTTATGTTTCCTTATATAACAGAATGAAAAGATGCTTTTATGACAGTTTTGAAGGTAATGGCCTCCAGTTCAACAGAAATATTAAGAACTGGGTCAATATATTTATAAACCATAAACTACTTCCAAGACCCCTGGCAAGCCAGAATGCCTACCGAAAATAAACAAACAAACAAAAACTGTTAAATTTCTTTCTTATAAAAATAAGAAAAACAAAATTTTTGTGTATTATAATTATTGAAATTATAATTAGATTTTTCTAACTGAAAATTGGTATTTCTTTCACAACAGAGAATTGTCAAAAAGAATCCACATGCCAAGAAAATTATTTTTTTCTAGAGTAGTAGGAACTAATTTCTAAGCTGAAACATCTGAGTAATTGAAAGACTGTTTTCGTAAATGACTGAGGATTGGAAAGAATAGATTTTTTTCCCACTCTTGATTCTATGGCATGGGAAAGCAATTCATGACTTTCTGCCTTTCCCTAAAGAAAAAAATATAGAAAAGGAACAATATCCCAGAAGCATTGTTTTTAGCATCATTATGTACTTGTAAATTAGTTGATCACTTCCAGATATCTATAGAAACCTAATTTTAAAGGCAAAAATTAAGGGAAAAATACCAATATGACATGACTGCATTTACTCAGTTTTATAAAATCCCACCAACCTCACTGCAAGACTTTAATTATATTTCTATTATTTTTATATGGTTTACATAGCTCATGTTCCCTTTTTACAAATTGAGTCTTTCAGGTTTTTACCTGATATACATCTTTTATCTCCATCAGTAAGGACTCATCTTTTTACATCATGAAATTCTGAGCAAATATGAAAAATATTACAATGTGCTAATTCATGCAGTTGTTCATGGGAAGAGCTGTATTCTGTGAGGGAAAGGCTTTTTTATAACTTCAAGGAATAATGAAAAGGTGTTTCCTAGAAAACAAACAAACAAACAAAATGTTCAATATGTTGAAGAAAGGTGAATAATTAAATAATAACAATGACAATCTTTATGTATCCTGTGTAATATTGTAGCTATCAAATACATTTTTTTCCCCTTAAATATGAAAGGATTAATAGAAATTTTTGTATCATTTGGGCATATGTGGTCATGTTTTACTAAAACAAAGCAGTAGGTTAAGTGGTTGGTAGGTAAAGTACTTAAGCTTTTTTGTTTGCTTGTTTGTTTTTCATGTCTAATTTTTTCATATTGCAACTTCACAGTCTCTTTTTTTTTTTTTTTTTTTGATCTGTTCATTTCAGTACCTTTTACCCTAGACCTCATCATATTATAATTCATCCTCTAAATAGTCATGCTTCCATTTATTGTTTATCATGAATTTGTAGATATTAAGATACAAAAGAATGAAGTTTTGGAGGCAGAGGAAGCTGAACCCTACCAGCTAACAAAGTTAGATGTCTGATTTAGGAGTTACATTGTTTATCCCTAACAGAGAAGTTAATATCTCATTTTGATGTCTGATGTTCTCTTCTCTGATTTATGTGCTGTGCATACACTCTTATTTTCTTGAGAAGTGTACTTCAGAACTAAAATAGATATTTATAGTGTTTTCTTTTAAAAAGACTTGGTGGTTAGTAGGGCATAAGGGACAGAAGAAACAGTAAAGCTGATTCCAAATATTCTACTTCCACTATCCAGAGAAAACCCAGTAGACAGCACATTGATTTTAGCCATTCTTGCTTCTTATCATTTTTTATCGAAGACTCAGCAATACATGTATACAGAGAAAAAGCACTGTGCAGCTAATTCTTATTGGTCTATGTATTATGACATATATATGTATATATAGAATGCATAAATGCAAGACAGATGATGAAAAATTGTTTTCTTATTTCAAAACAGGTGCACAAAAAATGATATGCAGAAATTATGAGTTTTGTATTCAGTCAAATATAACAATAGACATCTCAAAGCTGAATTCCCAAATGTGGATCAGCACCACAATTGTGATTTCAACATTTCTGGAGAGCAGTTAAAAATAAGCTTTAACAAACACAAAATACAGAGTTAATCTTTTCGGTAATGACTAACAATATATTTTTCAATGACACTCAGATGTAGATGGTGCATTCTCTGGGTTTTCCAAACAGAGTATTTATTTGGAAAACCCAGAAGATACCCAGGCCAGAGCACTGTGTAGCACAGGTACAGCTGACCTGCTCCAGAGGAGCATCCCACAGGAGTGCAAGCATGGGCTGTCCTGTTTCACTTAGCCTGAGGATCACTCCCTCCAACAGAGGACTTTTTCAGATTAGACTTAATCATTATTGCTATTTACACAAGAAGCCACAGTAAATCTTTAAAATGTCTTAGGTAGATGAACCAACCTCTTAAATATGAATGTACAAAAATGATGTTTTGAAACCATCATGTTTTCAGACCTTTCAGAGAGAGGAATGCAGAACATAAAAGAAGAAAATGAATGCAACTGGATGTCAGAACAAACTCCTAACTAGTCTATTTAAGATAGGTATGGAGTTTACCACTATGGCTGGTAAAGATATGATGTGAAAGGCGGCCTTGTTTTCTTGACTGAACAGGTTCAGGAATACAAAGTATCCATACACAAAATGTGCTCTACCTTAAGGAAACCCCTCATCAAATTTTAATTTTCCAGAGCTAGACAGGTGTTGATTTATCTCTCTTCTGGTAAAATTCACCTGGAGGCTGCATCTAGACATTGGGTTTTATAGACAATTACTAGCAGATCTCTGATATTTTCTTGAATTCATTCATACCTTTGCATATATCCACTTCCTCATCAGATGACTAAGAAATCAAGAAAACAATAGTAATTGAGCAGGGGTAAAATACTAGCCATCCTACCATCTCTCTCTTCAAAGCTGAAATTTTAACTTTTGAAACTTAGGCAAAATGAGATGAAAGATAATAGCTTTTGAAAACTAATGCCTAGCTGTAAAACAAAGTAATTGTTCCATAAGAATGGAAGATCTCATGGGAGAGTGTCAATGTAAAATCATATTATTCAGAACTTACAATATTTACAAACATTTGTTATTATTTGTTATTATGTTATCAAATAAAACTCTGCCAAGAGGGTGGGTCAACATTCTAGCTGGTGCAGATTGCTTTAATATAAACAGGAGCTAGGTAAGCATAGAGGGTACTTCACCACAGCTGACTACTAGAAAATGACAGCACCTGATGGGAAGTTAGAAACCACAGGCCTGAAGCAATATGTTGAAAGGTAGAATTCAGACACACAAGGCTTGAGACTGTCATCAGGCAATGTGTCAGACTAATAAAACAGAACCAAACTTGGCAGGCAATGAGTCTGGCAGCTCCAGGAGCATCCTCAGGAGACAACACAACTGTAGAGAAGTCACCATCATGCACAAATGGTGCATTTTTCAAATCCATCTTCAAGTCAGAATTATTCAGTTTTATGTGCCTGCCATTTCCCTACTTGGGGGAGTAGTAAAGAGACCCACAACATAAGGGAAGGATATATGTTACTTCGAGGGCTGGTAGACTTGCAATACCTGCTATCTCTGCATCAGTTCTCTTGTCCATGTCCTAAATAGATTGTGCATAGCTACCCCTTTGAGTAAAAGTCACCTGCTGCAGTAACAGAAGCTAGAATCCTTGAAAGAATGCAACTGGAAACTTTCGAATACTCCTTTATTAAAGAATTTAATGAAGACTTCAGATTTCAGATCTTTTAGCAGTAGTATACCTGCAGCTTATAATGCAAATAAATGCAACTAAATGTTCAAATAAGTATGCTATTGATGTTGAAAATTAGCAAGAAAAATTATGAATAAAGATAAATATTAGCAGATGACCATTCTTTCATGAAATACTATCAAACAATGGTAAAAGAATACTTATGTCATATGATGAATGACATATTGATGGAAAAAATGATTTGAAAAAAACGTGGAATGCTATTTGAATTAAGGTCACTAGCATATTTATCTTGATTTAATGAGAAAGAAAAAGACATATTCTATTTAATTTATTTTTACTTTTGCCAATTTGGAAAGTTACAAAAGAACAGGTTAATAAAATTATAAAAATAACAATAAAGTTCATGTCAGCAAACTAAATATGATAGCAAAAGACATTTTTTATATATAATGATATGTAGGATGAAGTCCAAATTGCCTTTCTTCTGCATCCCTTTGCCCAGTTCACCCTGTTCAGATTCTAGCTTTGTCAAAGCTACGAATTCTATGATAATGCATACGATTCTATGATAACTAACCAACAGAAAATAAGTACAAAATTAAGCAGGATAACCCATTACTTATTTTTGCTTCTTACTAAAGCATTTCTACAAAGATTTTACAATTAATGAAAAAAATTTCAGCTGTATTTCATATAATCACTTATATGACAACATGAAGTAACATTAAATCTAGTTAAAAAAAAAAAAAAAAAAAAAAACAACAACAAAAAACCACAAAACAAAACAAACAAACAAACAAAAAAAAAACAAGTTGAAGACCTCATGGATTTCTCTTCAGTTATACCACTGAACATTGCAACAGCTGTCTAGCACAGAATCCCATAAGATAGCCTTAAATGTTGACCTAACCTGGTAAAGCAAAATTTTAAAATGAAGACCTGTCTGTACAATTTTATTAAAAAAAAAAAAAATATATATATATATATATATACTCCAACAAAATCCTCAGTGTCATGATGCTCACTTGCTTGTGGCTTTTATTTATTTACTGCTAAGATATCCAATGTCTGCTGCCAAAACAAGTTTATACTTCAATCTGTCATCTTAAATAAAAAGAAGAAAAAATATGTCGGTGCCAAAGTAACTCTGAAAACTTGGGAGATATTGTTTTATGGTTTGAGCACTGCCATTAAAATGAGTGATGCAATGGAATTAGATGAATGTGTTAAATTGGATCAAAGATGAGAACTTGAAAGACATAACTATGCAGCTCAGTGTTTATCTATGTATCCATTTTTCAATAAAACTTATGAAAGGACCTTTCTGCTTCTAATGAAGAATGTTCAAACGGACTTTTTTGGCTTTCATTTTTATTTTTGTCTGCAGAACCAATAAGGGGACCTATTTTAGAAGCTGTATCACTAACAATCTAAAAATTGGTTGAAAGATAGTTCCTATATCTAATCAGTAATTACATTAATCTTCATAATGCACTTTGAAGACAGAGAACTATATGACAGAGGCATCAGTTTAAGTAGAAATAGCATGGAAAAGTAATATATACATAGAGACTGCAAAAGAACAATGGTCACTGCCTCTGTGTATTAAAATCCATTTCTGATTGAATCAGCAGTATTCATGTTATCTGCTGATAAAATTACATTTAGTTTTCTGGAAGGATGTATTCTTTTCAAGAGTTCTTAATTACTGTATTTTCAGAATTTACCTACAAGCTGAAGAAATATTTCAGTTAAAAGAAAAAGAGACATATGACTGTATGCCATTTTATTATCTGAATATATATGTTTTTAACAAAGTAACTATGGTAATGGAAATAAGAAGTCCTATGTATTAAATGTTAAATTACTTGCTATTCTTCTTTTAAGAGAAGTTACTCCTAATGAGTCAATTTTTACAATGTTCAGTTCTTAATTTGAAATGAAATGGATGATGAACTAGACAGAATTACTTAAAGAAAATAAATTATTTTTTAATTAACCATTGAGAATTAACTAATGGCAATCCAGATCATTGCAATTTTAAATCAAAGCTCCAGATCAAAATGATTGCAGTGTATGTCACATTACAGGGAGCTATAAGGTATATACTTATTAAGTACTAACTGATGCTGAAACTAAATTTTCTGAGGCAATACACATCGGTAGTATGTATTAACTTATAATATAGAAATAGTAAAGGAGCAAATCCATGCATCTTTAATATTGTGCTATAGCCTCTTGTGACATTGAGTTGCTTGGGAGTGGAAGGACAACTGAGTTGATGTGGAGAAATAACCAGTTAACAGTGAGGCAGAGTCTTGGGCACGTGAATAGACCTTGATATTATATTCTTTATTAAGCATTCATAAATTTGGTTCCTAAGGGTAAGGAAGTAACTGTGATACAAATATCACAGCATTCTTGCAGGGTAAGTGAAGCACAATTTTGTTTAAAAAATTATTTTTTAATTATTATTTAATTATTAAAAAAATATATTTTTGTTTAAAAAAATTATTCCCTTTTCACTCAGGTGAAGTTAGAAAATTATATTATGATTCCTTTATGTGAATAAAAAAAATAAATAAAAAGAAAAAAAAAGGAAAATATTAACAGATTACTGATTACTTTTTTTTACTTTTTTTTTTTTTTTTTTTTTTTTTTTTTATGGAAAGGGAAAAGCAAGAGCAATCTTCTAAACTTGATTCTCACTGATACAGAGAAACCTCCGTATCACATGAAAATGAGGAACAGATCATAAGAGTGACCTTGAAATAGCAGGAGTTCAGTATCATTAAGAAAAGGGACATCAGCAAAAAAAAAACAAGTGGCTTCACAAGGTCTCAGGGAATAGGCAGATAGGGCAGGAAATAGGCAGGGAATAGGCTCATGGAAGCAAGCCTAAGGAAAGGTCCTTGCTTCAAAGAAACTCGAAGAATAAAAAATAAGCTTTACTACTAGAGAGAGGAAAAAATATGGGTAGATGTTGCCAGAAAAACCCACCTTTTTAATATTGCTTAATTTTGACTAGAAAACTAGCCTATAAGCAGGAAGAAGGTACAATTAATACAAAACAAGGGGAAAAGTCTCAGCCTTGAATAACTTGTGCATGAAAAGATTAGATAAATGAGACCATAAGGGTATGTATGTCATTTAAATTGGCTGAATTTTATCTTAAAGGCTTTCTCAACTGGCTGAAGTGATCTCATAATTTTTAATGATCATTTAGAAAAACTCTGGATGAGGAAAGTGAAAGAAGATGGTTACAAATCTTCTGAAAGGCGTAAAAATTACAATTGCACACCATTCAGATTAATCTCAGTTCCTACGAAAAAGTAACAGAAGAATCAATCTAGATGTTTGTGAGTACTGAAAATTAATACAAGAAGAAGACAATGCTAAGAATTGCCATTTTTGAAACCAAATTTATTTCCTCTAAAAATGTATAACACTTCTGACAAGAAGTGAGATTTCTCTCTGTTCTTATGGAAAGAAATAAATGTCTAATACTATGGCTTGTCTAAAGCTTTCAGCAGGGTCTGAAATGCTTTTTTGCTAACGAAAATAAGCAAATAGAACCTATGTTGAACTGTGGTGTGAGGGCAAAATCCAATGGCTCAGATCATAATTTAAAAAAAAAACTTTTAAAAATATATTTTTAAATTATTATTTTAATTAACATATCATTTGAATAAGAGTTTTATTTTCCTGAATTTGGATCACTCTATATTTTTTTCTAATGATTTGAATAATGGAGTAGAGGACATGTTTATTAAGTTCTCAGGGAACATGAAGTTGTGTGGGAATGCTAACACGACAGATACAATTTTCAAGTTATTTTAACAAACAAAAAAATGTCACCAATTAGTGGTTCAATAGTGACAACTGACTGCAAAACAGTCCCTCAGAAGAGAATCTAAGAATAATAGAGGAATCAAATCTGAACTACATAAGGAAAAAAAAAAAAAAAAGCAATTATTGGATTATAGCATAACGTGAAAAATCTATGAAGTAACTCTCCTCACTCAGCAATGACAAAGCCTAATAAGAAAGTCTATGTTAGCTTTGGTGTACTGCTTTTCAGGAATAACTAGACTGTTAGGAGACTAGACTAGTTAGGAGAGTTTACTAGAGAACACCAAGTATAAAGAGAAGTGTGGGTAATGTGACCTAGGAGAAGAGATTGAATTTATAGAGAGAATTCCAGTGAGAGAAGAGAAGCATGGGAGCCTGTTAATTATCTGCCTTCAAGTTCATAATAGATTGCACCAGGGAGAAGGGAACAATCTTTTCTCCACCTCTGTTGTAGGCAAGAAAAAGAATGCTAAGCACACACTGCAAGAAGAAATATTCAGGTCAACTGTGTAACGGTAAATGTAGGTAAACACAGGAACAGGCACTAACAGAAACTGTGGAATTTCCACTACTGGAATGACTTAACAAATATCTTTCAGGAATGGCACAGATGCACCCAATCTTTGATAAGATGGACTTCCACAAACAATTCCATCCCTATTTTTCCATATCTGGTAGATTATGTATGCTGGATGCCACAAAATATATGTAACCTTTATTTCTGACAGATGTTATTTTAAAATATACAAGAAAAGGCCTTCTGGAAATAAAGAGAATATAGAGATTATGCTCCTTATTCTGCCATTATTTAAATTTGCTAATTAAATCTATTGTTTGCCCATTATTGTAATCTGGTAGTTTCTTACTGAAACTGCTCAGGAAAGTAGTTGAGTAGCCATGCCTAGAGGTATTCAAAAGATGTGTAGATGTAGTGCTTAGTGACATGGTTTAGTGGTAGACTTGGCAGTGCTGGGTTAATGGTTGGACTTGAACTTAGAGGTCTTTTCCAACCTAAATGATTCTATGATTCTAAACAATAAATGGGGACTGAAGAAAACTATTTGACTTCCGTTCTCTACTTCTGTTTTAGTAGTTTGGGAGCATTTGTAAGGAAAACAACAACAACAATAACAAAAACAAACAAACAAACAAACAAACAAAAAAACAACATGATGAACACTTCAGAAATATATGTATATATATTTTAAGTCATCTATGTTTGTCTGACTAGCAGCATTACAAAGCTCTGGAGGCAAATTTTGGTGTGACCATTAAAATACTTGAAGTGTTTTGATTTATATTGAAGTGAAGAAAAAAAAAATAAAGAGTCTAGCACATTACAGTTGGGGGCGGAAATCAGTGACAAATGATAGCTGGTAAACTGATTAGATCATTGTCATGAGTTTCCTTGTTAATCATGCTTCTTTGCACCAAAATAGCATGCTAAAAATGTTGAAGTTCATCTCTTCAAATTTCCCCCCACGAAACATACAAGTGTGATCTGAAATTAGGAACTCCACACAGATCTTTGCATTTAAACGTGTAATTGTGCCACTCTGCTCTACTGCAGACTGGAAAGGGATTCCTTTGAGGCAAAGTGTTTTGGGTTGATTCAGATTGAAACTTAGACATTTTATGCTTCCTGAGGTGCCCTAGGATACCCCAGGGTATCTTGCCTTCCCTCCAGTTTTCAGTCCAGAAGGACATGTGGGTCCCATTGACCCTGTGTGTCTGTTAGACACACAATGATATCTCTGTTTCCCTAGGTTATCTCACATGACACTATACAGCTACATATAGGCATAAGTCACTTGAATTTCTTGTGCCCAATGCCTTGTTACCAAAGTTACCTTACCAAAGTTACCTGAAAAAATGTCTTCAGCTCCCTCTGAAGAATAAGAATAATCTGGTATTCTGAGTTGTAGGTTACATCAAATGTTATGGATCTGTTGGAACCTGTTAACTGCCAGCCCAAACATCTTTACAGGGAATTTACTCCCATTATCTATCCCATTATTTACTCCCATTATTATCAGTAAAGTATAGCACCTCTCATCATGAAAGATTCTCATGTAGGGTTTTGTGTATGGCATTTTTAGAATTATATGATATTCCTTATGAAATTTTCCCCTGCTCTGAAGTTAGTTAAGCCAAATTACTGAAGTTATATATAATTGAGACTACTGGTTGAATCTATTAAAATGTCTTAGATACCCCACAATTAGAGCAAATTTCAAAATCCTCCCATTTGGATTAGATCTGGTACTATGACATAGGAGATGGTGAGTGATGCCTTGCTAGTATAGGAACCAAAAAAGATTAGAAATCTGAAAAACTGTGCTAGGAACTTTTCAAGGTAGTAAAATCACACTCAGACTAGATGTATCAGTTGCAGGAAATGAAATAGATTTTAAACTGTATTGGGAAATCTATACTGTGTTCTGTGAACAGTAAAGAGGTTTATTAACAGGTGTATTTAAATTTAGAGAACATAACACCCATACAGAAGCTAATAGGATATCCAGATTTAAAATTGAAATAAGTTTTTCTGTGAAAAACATTTTAATAGGCTTCAAACGAAGCAGGATTTTCCTGTAAAATGAAGTTAATGCCACCAACTCCTTCAATGGTTTAACAAACTGTGACAAGTCTTTCAGCACATATGGTGCTTTAATTAGACATCATAGTAGCAGGCAAATTGATCTCCTCTTGCTTTTTTTTTTTTTTTTTTTTTCAAGTGTCAACTAGTGTAAGGTGAAGTCCCAAAATGATGTCAGCTGAGAGGAGTGAAATTAGACCAGCAGCTCAGTCTTGGCCATGAACTGACTTTGTGCGACATTACTGAAGCCAGTAAGTTTCCTCTCTTAAGCATGTGAGTGTTAGTAAGTACATGCTGAGAGCCTGTCTGGTAAAACAAAATATTAAATACCTGTATGGTATGTTATTTTCTAAGTCAAACTAATGGTCATTGAGCTGTTTGTGGATTTGATTCTGAAGGTGTCTAATTATTCCTCTGCTGTCATAAGAGTCAGGGGATAAACCCATCATCATTCAGCCCCCTTTTGTATGCCATCAGGGCATAATGTGATCAAGCCTGTTGTCATTGTAGGTAGTTCTTCGTAGCTTCAGCTACTGCTGCTGAAGCTAAAACAACACTGGGTATGGAACAATTGAAATAAGACTGACAGCTATAGTGGTGCACAGAGACCAAGCAGACAACGTGGCTTATTGCAAGCTGCTGCAGTCCAGTCTGAGTATTTATCTGTGCTGGGGGAAAAACAACAACAACAACCAGCCAAACAAACAAACAAACAAACAAAAAACAAGCAGCCACTCAGCTTTCTCTCACTCTTTTTCTTTTGCAGGGTAAAGCAAAAATTACTGACACAACACTCATCAAAGAGGAATACTATACTTTTGTGGATTCAGGTCCACTTTCCAACACTGGCCCTTATTTTTATCTTTCTCTATGCATTTAAAGGGCAATGTGCCTTATCACAAATGTATCAGTTGGTATATATGACTTTAGCAATGGTACCATATACCTTTTTCACAATACTCCAGTGGACTGAGTACTCTAGAAGTGTGGATTCATTTATTTCACCTCCATGTAAAGATTCAAACTTCTCACTTTTCAAAAGTATTCCCTAAGCATCAGCCTATAAAGTAAAATAGAGTAGGGATCCCAGGACTGTGCTATTGATCAGTGAGTGTGCACAAAGCCATTTTAAATCATAATGCTCACTTGTAACTGCCATCAAAACTAGATAGGTGACAGGTAGCAGTGCGTACCTGCATTTCTCACATATGTTGTCAAAACATGGCTAGCAAAGAGACAGATATTTAGCTTAGGGGTGGAGAAAGATAAATGAAATTGTAGTATTATTCTCTATTATTTATATTTCTACTGTGTGATTTAAACTCTGCTAGGACCAAGGGTTGTTACTCTCTATCTGCGTTTCAAATTGAATGGAAAGAAAGTATATTTTACATTTTTTCCCACCTACCAAAACAATTGGGAGAAATAATATCATACTATATGGTAATTCCACCGTAACCACTATCTTCTTACAGCATAGCTATGTGGTTTCTTCTGGTACAATACATATTTTAAAAATTAATATAAATCATGAACATTTTTTTATTACATGATAACTTTTGGTAAATCATAGTGAAATAAGGTTTTTTATAACAGCTGACTGAGAAATACCAAATTTGAATGTTCAAAAGGCTCTGTCTTTGTTGACAATTTAGGGAAAAAAAAGACATCATATAAAGAGCACTCTGAATTTTCCATCATGTTTTAATAAATAACTTCATTTATTAATGATTTTATGTGTCTTCATGTATTAAGTTTTTAGGAGCTCTGGAAAGATCAGCAAGGAACCAAACCTTTTAAGTTATCTATGATATTTCAACATAATTCTACAAAATGTTATTTCTGAGAGATTCTCTCTTTTTGCACATGTGCTGAGTAAATGGATTTTTATACCCACTTTTACTTGGCTCTTAGCACATTTTGCAAAGCATATTTATTGCTGACTTTGCCAAGCAAACAGGGCTAAGGTCAGAAGAGATAATCAGCTTGATGATCAGCAAATTAAAAATCAGGTTACCTAAAATAGATATTGTTTAACATATAGCAGCAAAATTCCTCAACAGTTTTGTTGGAAATGTGAGATTACTTCACTTAATATTCTTTCCCTCATTCAGCTAGAAACAGTGCACATGGCATTATAAGGAAAAAAAAAAAAAAGCCTAAATACTGAAATAAGAAAAGAATTATCTCTACACAGTTCCACTGAAGAGAAAGCACGTTGTACATCTTAACATGTGGAAATTACTCTCATGTTAGTGATAGAAATTTTTTTGTTTTAGTTATGAAGGTTCCTGGCTTAAACCTTTTTAAATCCATCCATTAGTACAGGTCTGCTTCCACAAGGTAGGGGTTGTCTGCCATTCTAAAAATGGTGAGACTCAGTGTGAATATATATACACATATTAATTATTATTTATTTTTTAATTTATTCTGCAAGACACACATAGCACCTTGCTGTGCACATTTCTCCTGGTTCACAAGGCTGTGAAAATGTTGAAGATCATCTCTTGGCCTTGCCTGTTGGGTCTTACTCCCCAGTCCTCTATGGTCCTTGTCAAGGAGCTTTACAAGTTTACAAGTTGGTCCTTGTTTGATACCACCACCAGTTTGGAGCTGGTGTTTTATTCAGGCACTCAGTGAGGAACATAGCAATGAATCTGTGCCACTGTACAAGCATACTCTTCATGGTGCTCTGTTCTCTTGCTCACAAAATGCTTGGCTGAATATTTAGTGCTGGGATGTTGATTACTTTGGCAGTGTTCAAGTCACTAAAATATTATTTTTATGGTACTAACCATGCTGTGAATGCAGATAAACATTGTGAATTTCCAATAGCAGTATTTCAGAAGGTGGGCTGCTCAGCTACTGTGGGTCCATTGTCATTAATGTTCTTTTTGGCTGAATTAGAACATGTGGATTTATAACTATGCCTGGCAATAATAGTGAGAGGAAAAAAAAACATCTTCATGCTTCTATTTAACTTCTGGTTGGAACTGAAGGTAGGACAGGCAAAATATACATTCAAAAGATATGTCAAAAGGTGGTTCTGAAGATATTCATGGGTCATTAGAATTCAAGATAAATTTAACTCAGACCTTTTAAAATTCCTAACAGGAGATGTATTCTCAAGAGAAAATATTTCAGAGCAGATGTGCTTTTGTCTAGGTGGAGATTTGTTTTTATTCTGAAATAGTCATCCATCCTTAAAATATCCCAAGAAAATTTACATAATTCTCTAAATTCTATTCTTGCCTATTGTTCATCCATGTAAAGACACTGCATATATGCCCATGCTAAGATTTTATTTCAGTCTCATGAAAAAAAAAAAAAAAAAAAAAAAACCACAAAAACAACCAACAACAAAAACTATTTTTCAAAATTAATAAATAGAATCAGCAGATAAGCTCTGGTTTCAGAAGCTAATTTTTCTACATTGCTTTCTCTTCAAAGTCTGTTTTATTTTTGATAATGAGTTTTACAGATGCTTAAAAAATATATTTAAAAGGCCATTTTAATAGATGACAAAATATTCCTGTCACAGAATGCCTTGCTCATTTATTAGGTTGCCTACAGCAGGCTGTTAGAAGTCTAAAGATTTTCACTTTTTTTTTAACATTCTCTAATTTTTCCATATTAGAAACACTGGAAGGAAGAGTGTATGACATCAGCTCTGCATAATTAAGAATACTTTGTTATTGCTTGAATTATATGTACACATACATATACATACACACATGCTACAGGCTATTTTCTGAAGTTCCCTGTTTTCCGCTCCCAGTGGACTCAGTAAGAATATTGAGTTCCCTGACTACCCTAAATCTGCCATAGCTGTAAAACACAAAGGAGGGTATTTTCAAGGCTAGCAGGAAGAATCCTTTTTGCACCTAAAATAGGATAAATAAGTTGCGTAATAGTTTTCCATGTACTAGTAACAACTAGTAACAGTTGTTACTAGTACTGTTTTGTTTTATGGCCATGCCTACCCTACCTCATCAGTGATCCAGTCATCCACCACTAGGCATTTTCAAACACAAGACCAAAGGGACTAGAGGTTAGCTTGTGAACTGGAATTTAAGACCAACTCCATTAAATATATGTTTATACTTAATTGCTATAAGTGAGTACAAATTCCCATTGATTTAAATAAGAAATTAAGAATTTAAAGAAAGGTTTCAAACTTTTGTAGGCATGGCTCCAAGGAAGTGAGCGTAAGGGAATGCAGAATATGCTATCTATCAAAGATATTCAGCTGAAAACAAATAGAAAGCATTTATCTTCCAAATCTTACTAAAATCCACTCACTGCTTGCTGCTCCCACCTGACAGCTTCAAGTTTGTTAGAAAATAATTTCTGCTATGATTACTTGCATTACAAACCTTTCCTTAGACTGGTATATTTCTGCTTACTGTTAAATGGTTTCAATGTTTGTCAACAGTATGCACAGATCCAATTCAGCATCCTTATAGTCCAATGAAATATTTTCTCCTTCAGATAAGCAAACATACATCTATGGTGCACCACAAAAAAAGAAGGGAGATTTCTTTATATTCTTGAGGTTATGTAAACATCTTGCACTTTTATGTTCAATAGCTCAATCCAGCCTGTAGACGGATGTCTTCTGAGTGGTTACCTCAGCTCGGCTCATGATATACAGCATACCAAAGAAGACTGCACAAAGGAAGTTATATACATTACGAGGCTGGTTACTTTTAATTTCTAGGAAATCTCCTGACTGTGCTTAATAATGATGGCAGAGGTGTTTCATTTGAAGAACTCATAATCAGTACCAATGCAAATAAAACACGATAGACTTAACAAAACAAAAACAAGGAAAACAAAACAAGTCAGCATTTTTGTTTGCTTGTTTTTAAAAACAAGGTATTCAATGTAATGTTCTTTTAATTTCATACACAAATAATTCTTTTTAAAATGATCTGCTCACAGACTGTATACGATAGAGGACTCATTGTCTCCAGTGAGATGATCTCTCTGAAGAGCACTGATTAACATTCTTTTAAAGAGCTCAGCTTGTTTCAATGAGAATCATGATTGCTTTTTGATATGGCAGCCGCTGTGAGTATTTACACTTCTTCCCACTTCATCTGAATGTTGCTGGAGGCTTTACAGTTGCATCCAGGCATGACTTAAATGATCTGAAACCATTTGTCACATATTCTGGAAAAATTAGGAGCCTTAATGTAGAGGGATTTGAGTGAATAATTTTCAGTGGATAATTTATTTAGGAAATGTAACCACTTTCTTGTTTAACTTCTCTGTGAACAATGATTTTAGGAATATATTTGCTCTTTGTCATTGCTCAAATTATATTTTTTTGCAAAAAGATACTGTCCTATATATTTCTTTTCTATTGTATGATGATGATATTCAATGGTGGAGATGAGTTATTTTTTGCTTTATGATTTAGTATTTCAATTTCCAAGAGATTTAGTGTGTCTATGAATAAACTAGTTTTAAAATCTTGTGTAGGCCTAGGAGATTGCTGTCAGAAAATAAAGTGATTTTCCTTATTCAGTGGTTCAAACAGTGACGGCTTTGATTAAGAGTAAGAAATAACTGAAACAGGAAGAAGGAAGGACTAAACCACATAAACATTACTTTTAGGAATATAATTTCTGCTAGAAAATATTTCCACTGGTAGAAATCCCAGGCCTCCCATTCAAGATGTCTGTAAATTAGTAATTTATGAATTAAGTTGATACCCAGGATGGTACTTAAATAAGATGAAAATCAACCCCATGTATTGGGAAGAGGGTGATATGTCATAGTAGGAATATACTGCTCTGGGAGATTATTATTTTCCACCGTCTTTACCCAGCAAAAGCAGATGGAAAATAAAGGTATGATACTCGTATCCAAAAGCCAATGGTGAATTAGTGTTGTTTCTGATTTTTTTGAGTCTTTATGAATTTTTCCTCCCCAACAGGCTCTTTCCCTCCTATATCACTAGTCATCGCACCAGGTTTAAAATGGTATCAGGAACATTTTTTCTATGAATGCACTTAAGAGAATGTCACTTCCTTTAGTAAGAACTGTGACTGTTCTTGCTGACAAAAAAGTGCTGATCTGACTATACATGAAAAAAAGCCTTCACTGAGAGACCACTCTTACACTAGCGCCTAACTCCAAGTTCCCTCAGAGGAATAAGATGTCAGAACAGACAACAAGGCATTGCTTTCATGCTTCTAAAATACCACAACTGTAAACTACTGCTGCAGTAAGTGACACAGAAGATGCAAAAAGCAACACTCCTGAGGGTAAGCATGGTGAGATGTGTTTTGGATAATGCAACAATGCATTGTGAGGTTGTCATTTGCAATTAATTCAGCACCAGTGGTTGTCTAGACAAGTGTCATCATGCTTTATTTACTTCCTCCAACACCACTGCTCCTTCTGAGAAGCTCCTTATTTCTTACTTCACAGTTTGTCCAATTCATTCTACTGTTCAACATGAGCAATGGGAATCTGGCCCCTACTGAGACACTTGTTTCACCTAGTGAGAAAGTGCATATGTTACTGAGAAAACAGCATGATCTGAACGATGTATTTTAAAGATTTTCTTTCACACTGGTGTTTCATATTCATATCCTTTTAACCTTTTAGGATTGATATTGCCTTTGAAGGAAGAGAGAAGTTTATCTAGCTCATTTTTATCAAATTTCACACTGATATTTCCTTTATAGTCATTCTCAAGTTTTACAACTCCCATTTTTAAGAGTTTCCCTTTTCTGCCTCTATTTTAAAGTGGGAAGCATGTTTTCTTTTTTCTCTTTTCTGCCTCCCACTTACAGATACACTACATTTAACTCATGTAATCTATATATCTCTTTGTTCTTATGTTCTCTCCCTTTTTCATTATTTCATATTATTAATTATTTATAATATTGTAGATTTTAAAACTTATCTTAAGGACAAATTATGCTGTTTGCCATGACATAAAAGAAAAAAATATTTTTATGTTGATGTGGACAGAAAGAAGAGGGAGAATAAGAAAAATAATTTCAGGCACATAGAAACCCACTTATTTTGGTTTTCTTTGTTTGTTTGTTTTCCGGGGGGAAAGTCAGCAATAGAATATAAAGAAGACAAGTTACACCAATATGAAATATGGACAGAAGTAGGAAAAGTGTGTGAATTATCAGAGTGAAATAAGTAAAAAGAAATGTGAACTAAGAAAATACACTCGTAAGTGTAATCTTAAAACTGCAGTAATGTCTTCATTTCTACTAATTATGTTAGTCCACATAGCTTTTGGAAGAGACAATTTTTAAGAATCTTCTCTTCATGAGAAACTTTCTTCTATATATTATAAAAATTAGACTCAGACTTGTGATTAAAAAAAAATGGCAAATACATGAGTGTTCAGAACAAAATCTAAAATGTTGTGCCAGTCAGGAGTTGGACTCAATGATCATTGTGGGTCCCTTCCAACTCAGGATATTCCACAACTATATTCTGCCCTAGAACAATTACTATTTTCAATGAATAAGAATGTCTCAAATTGTGAGTATGTAAAGCAGAAATCAAACAGCATGACCTACTGCATATTATGAATGATAATAAAATTTTCAAGATATGAGCCAAATTCAGCTGGGCCAAAAAATTACTTCTATATTAATGTGTAAGCCTTGACTGTATGATGGTAGCAGAGGCTCTCATTTCATTGATATTTCTGGTACCACTCCTTGATGATTATCTCTTCACCTGATAGTAACAGAGGACTTCCTTTTAATCCTACTTTAAATATATTTCAGCCTTGTACCTGAAAACAACGTGTGTATGTGCATGTTTACATGTATGGCTGCATCTACAGAATATAGTCAAAGGGTATATAACCAATATATTACATTTTGTTCAATTTTTTTTTTCTTTTTTTTTTTTTCTGATATACAGATTGTGGTTTGCCTTTTCAGAAATCATTACACAGGACCTACCTTAGGTATGGTACACTTAATAAGACTTAAATGAAAGATTAATATCCAGACACCTTGAATGAAATTTCACATTAACACTTCAGGAATTTAAACCCCCCAAAACTATTATATCATCAAATGTGACTTATGGTATATCATACAACATGGCAATCTACCTGTCACTTCTCATTCAGTGAAAAGATTGATTCCTAACTCTGATTCCATGAGATCTGTTTCTATTATGACTTATTGGATTTTCCATGATTTCTTCCATATTTCTTACATTCACTCTAAAACTTCAAAGCTACCAAGTAAATGTCTAAATTCACTATTACCCAAAGAGTTACCTATTCACTGTTACCAAGAGAGTGTAGTAAAAGAGTTTACAGATGCTAGGTGGATAGAAAGCTGTCTGAAAACAAAGTCTTTTACTCATAAAACATTTTATTTCCTGAATGCAAGAAGAGGTTTCCTTCAATTTCAAAACTGAAGATGAGAAAATTCCATGAGGAAGCCTGGAAATAGAGCTTTTCATAACTGCAGTATGCTGCTGCTCAGAAAATTTAATCTTTTGTACTCTACAGTCTGCAGCTTTGGGAGACTCATGAGCTTAGCACATCTCGGGGTGATATGATTCAAGGGCTTAAAGCACCAGGTCGCAGCCTTGTGCCAGCACTCTGGGGGTCCACAAGTAAGGAGGATGTTAGAGATGACGTTGTTTGAGAGAAAAACATTTCAGTCTCAACGAAGCAGCTTTGCTGGTAATGCTTGGTTTGATGGGAAATGTTCTAACTGGCTCTTAGCTCATTACCCAGCATGATGACAAATCTTGTTTTCAAGTTTCCTTTGTGCTTTTGTCTGTCTGCATCTATCCATTATTTCTTATCTAATTTCCAGTTTCCAAGGTCTTAAGGGCAGTGAGCTTTGTTGTTTTGTTTGTATTACCCTACTTTACTATTTATAAATGATGTTTTAACACTCAGGTCTAAGAGTGACAATCTTTCTACTCAATATGCTAGTGATTTAAACAGGAAGAAATAAATCAGCCAATAAATGGAAACATCTCTATTTTAGAAACTTGTGGTAAAATGTTTGACTTGCATATATAATTATATTCTAAACAAAATATATTTTCCACAGATTTATTTATTTATACTTTCTTATTGCAACACAAAGTGGTAGAAAATAAAGAGTTAATTCCTTACCTTACTTTTATATGGTCTGATGGAAAAAGGAATGGGAAGTTGTTTTCCACAAATAAAGTTACCATCTTATCCCTATCACATGTGACAAATAAGACAGGGAAATTCATCCACCATTCTCTTCTTTTCCTCTTGTATATTAGCAGGCGATGCAATTAGACTTCAAGGGGAATCTCATACCTACATGAATAACTTTAATTGCTGTCCATGTGTGGTGGTTTTACCCTGCTGGGTAGCTAAACTCCTCTGCAACTACTCACTCACTCCCCCTCCTCAGAGGAACAGGGCAAAAAATAGCATGGAAAGGGCTCAAAGGTTGAGATAAGGACAGGAAGATCTCTAACCAATTATCATCATGGGCGAAACAGATTCAGTACAGGGAGATTAATATAATTTATTGCTTATCACTAGCAGACTATAACAGTGAGAAATAAAAAGTAAAAACACCTTCCTCCCCATCCACCCTCTTCTATGTCCTCCCCCTGAGCAGCGCAGGGGAATGGGAAATAGGGGCTGGGTTATCCCATAGCACTTTGCCTCTGTCATTCCTTCACAGTCACTCTCTACCACTGTTCCACGTAGGGTCCCTCCCATGGGATGTCATCCTTCCCGAACTGATCCTGCAGGGGCTGCCCACAGGCAGCAGCTCTTCAAGAACTGCTCCCACATGGCTCCATACCATGGGGTCCATCCCCGAGGAGAAACTGCTCCAGCACTGATCCTCCACAGGCGGTGGCTCCGCCCAGACCCCCTGCTCCTGTGTAGGCTCCTCTCCATAGGCTGCAGCTCCGGCCTCGGGCCTGCTCCTGCGGGGGCTCTCCATGGGCTGCAGAGTGGAGATTTTTTTCCCTTCTTAAATCTGCTCTCCTAGAGGTCCAAGCAACAAAAAGAGGCTCTAGCCAGTGGTAGGTCTCTTTTGGAGCCATGGGATAGCTTCTGGGCTCTTTGCACAGAAGAAAGGTACAACCTTGAAGCCCACACTACTATCAAACCCTTGCCACGTGCAGTGGTTTTACTTGGGTGGGCAGCCAAGTTTGACCACAGCTGCTCTCACTCCCCCTCCTCAAAGAGGAAGGGGGAGAAAACGTGACACAAAGGGCTCAACGTTTGAGATAAGGATTATTTAATTACAGAATAAAGGAATAGGGGAGAAGAGAGAAATAATAATAATAATAATAATAAAGGCCATGCAGAAGCACAGAGAGAGAAAAGCAGTTGCTCTCTAATTCCCATCAATAAGCGATGTTCGGCCACATGCTAGGAAGCAGGACCTCAATACACATAGTGGTTGTTCAGGAGGACAGATGCTTCCACAATGAGAGCCTCTCCCCTCCTTCCCCTTTCCCACCTTTTATTGCTGAGTGTGACATCAGATGGCATGGAATATCCTTTTGGTGAGTTTACACAGTGCCAGTACTGTGCTCCAATACACACAACACTGGTGTGATACCAATGCTGTTCTAGGTACAAGTGCAGAACACAGCACTTTATGGGCTGCTGCAAGTTAACTCCATCCTAGCCAGACCCAGCATACCATTTAAACCCAATACACCATGAAAGCCACCGTAGCTTTAGCTAAATGGATGGATTCTCTTTTGTCTCATGTATTATGAACAGAATTGGAAAGTAATTTCTGCTTATGAAACTACGTGCAGGTACATTGACATTAAGTGATGCTATTAGTTACATATGGGTACTCATAGAGGAACCGGTTTAACTTTTATTTTATTTTTTTTTCCTGCCCCACGGATGATTTCATTTTGGCCTAGAAAGCACATGCAAAGAACAGGTTTTTACTAATTGTTGTAAAGTTTGTTGTAATGAAATATAGCAGTTCTTTAGAAAAACATTGACTGTTCTGTAATTCACATACTGTTCTATGGTTGTGGGAAAGATATCCATCAGAAAAGTAATGCCTAAAAGGAAATTCATCACAGTCAGTCCTTTCTTCCGGAAAGCAGAAACAGAGAAAACCTGTGTGGACATAGAAACTTCTTTGAAGAGGACTTTGCTGTAAAAATAAAATTGATATTTTAAACATAGGTTCCCCTATGAGGTACAGTTTATCTGCAGTTTCAATGCTATAAAATACATGCAGTTAAGTGCAGTAGGTGAGATGAATTACATACATAGTTATTGTGAAATACAATGCTAACTAAACTCAGTATCATTTCAACAAAATTAGGTAGTAAGTACACATAATTCCCACTCAGATAATCTTGTTTGTTTTACCTGTTTAATTAGTTGTAAAACTGTAACTCAGAAATGCCATTATGATTAATGTATAGAGCTGTCAAATGAAAGCAGAACCTCATTGTGCTAGGTACTTTACTGATGGAAGAGAAAGACTTCTTCACATAACTTACAGTTGAGAAGGTGAGATACACAGAATGTGGAAAGGAAATCTGTAGCTAAATTCAATTTAAAACATCCATCTAAAATAGGAATGTAAATAAGCTTGTGAAAGGTAACCCTTTTCCTTGAGATGCATTCATTGTCTTTCAGTGCATACAAACTAGAACAAAATAAATGCAAGTGTGTATATACAACAGTTACAATGAAAAAAAAAAAAAAAAGATTCACATCTACTTTACTGACTCATTCCCTATGCCCATCTTCAGTGCATTCTGAATGTCAGCTGTCCCAGACTGCTCTCATTCAGAGTTCATTTTCACAGACCTGTTTGCATCATGCACATAACTAAGGTATTGAAAAGTAAACCAAGAGGCTCACAGATCCTCAGCAGGATGATTTTGTATGATGGCCATGATGTATTCCTGGGTTAAAGTGTTCTTACAGACCTCAGCTCTGCACTGCTGAAACTCCATTTTGTCCATTTAACTGGTAGAGCTGAAGAAAATGATATGGTTAAAATGTAGCACTCACATTGTAATATGACAAATACTACTTTATAAGAATCTAAATGAAACACAAATAATCTATTTCAAATCTGTGTTAACATACAGCAAGCATTGTTGTATTCTGCTGCACACATGGACTTAGACTGGAGATGAAGACTAAACATGCTGAAAGAGAAGCTGATAAACACAGCAAATTCTATTTCATTACAAAAACATAGTTTGATGGTGGATAAATTCTCAGCCACTGGGTTCTTCAACTTAAAGAAACAGTACTGTCCCTATTTAGAAAATGTACCCATTCCTGAAGGGAACTGTAAACGTATCATCATGTCACTTTTCCAAAAGATAGCTGGCAAATCTAATAGCCCAATAGCAATCTCATTTCTTTTGTTATAGCAGGAAAATGAACATCCATTCCACAGACACATGAAGGTCAGACATGACTCCTTTTCAGGAGCCAATTGCTATAGTGTAAGCTGCTTACACTATATTGTTTCCATGCACTTAGTTTTATTATCGTTATTTCTACTAAAGCTATGTGATAAGCACATGTTCTGTGTACAGCCCAAATAAACCACATGTTTCTTAGTATAGCGAGTCCAGAGAAGGGCGGCAAAGCTGGTGAGGGTTCTGGAGAACAAGTCTTGTGAGGAACAGCTGAGGGAGCTGGGTTTGTTCAGCCTGGAGAAAAGGAGGCTCGGGCTGACCTTATCACTTTTTATAAGTACGTTAAGGGAGGCTGTAGTGAGGTGGGGGTTGGTCTATTCTCCCATGTGCCTGGTGACAGGATGAGGGGGAACAGGCTAAAGTTGCGCCAGGGGTGTTTTAGGTTGGATATTGGCAAGAACTTCTTTACTGAGAGGGTTGTGAGGCATTGGAATGGGCTGCCCAGGGAAGTGGTGGAGTCACCATCCCTGGAGGTATTTAAAAGCTGTTCAGATGTTGAACTTAGCGATATGTTTTAGTGGAGGACTTGTTAATGTTAGGTCAGAGGTTGGACTCGATGATCTTGAGGTCTCTTCCAACCTAGACAATTCTGTGATTCTGTGATTTAGCTTTACGTATGCCTAACCTTTGCCTACGTATGCCTAAATTTGCATGTATTCATATTTGGTCTACTCTATAATTTTCCAATTGAGACAGGACTTGTGTAATTTTTATTAGAGTATGCTGAAACTAAGAACTTTTTTTGTGTGGAATGGGGTCTTAGATGCATTTCTTTGAGTCTTTTTTGTTATTTTAAAGAAATTTTATCTCTTATTTCTTTAAATGTATTGGGTGTGAATATATTAAATAGAAGTGTGTGTGTTTTTTTGTTTGTTTGTTTGTTTTTTATATTCTGTTGATACCTAGTCTTTTTAGTACAAAGGAAATATAATTTTCCTTTGTGCTAAAGACTGAGGGAGGTGATACTGTTCTCGTGAGACACCACCTGGAGCACTCTGTTCAGCTCTGGGGCCTCCAAAGATATAAGAACATGGACCCGTTAAACCAAATCCAGAGGAGGGCCATGAGGTTAGAGGGCTGGAGCACCTCTCCTATGAAGACAGGCAGAGGGAGTTGGAGTTGAGAAGAGAAGGCTCTGAGGAGACTTTATAGCAGCCTTCTAGTACCTAAAGGGGGTCAACAGGAAAACTGGGGAGGGACTCTTTGTCAGGGAATGTAATGATAGGACAAGGAATAATGACTTTAAACTAAAAGAGGGCAGGTTTAGATTAGATATTTGGAATAAATTATTTTCTCGAGCATGGTGAGGCACTGGAACAGGCCGCCCATAGAAGCTATTGATGCCCCCTCCCTAGAAGTGTTGAAGGACAGGTTGGATGGGGCTTTCATCAGCCTAGTCTAGTGACAGGTGTCCCTGCCCATAGCAGAGGACCCAACCCATTCTATGATTCTGTGATTCTAGAAAAATTTTACTGTTTCACAGGTTGTGTTGCTTTAAGTGTGCATTTATATCACATAATATACATGTTCAGTTTCTTCAAATTTTAATGCTTTAAATGATATTCATTTACATATAATGGATTGACTATATAGCAAGTAAGAGCATATAATACATTTTTATATAAACCAGTTGTTTCTAATGCAAGGTTGAAATGAAATTTATTTCATTATATCTCATGAAAAATCGACATACACTTTTCTTGTGAACTAAGTAGGTACAAATTTTGTTATTGATAACCACTAAATTCTAATGATTTTTTTTGTTTTGATTTTTTTCTTTTTTTTTTTTTTTCTTTCAGCAATGCATAACATGGGTTCTAAAAATAGTAGAGGACAAAAAGTACAGACAAGGTAGAGTGTCTGACAAATTAAAAAGTATAAAGGTGTTTACTCCTTAAATATATGTATTATATATATATTTATATATATAATGTTTAGGAACAAATCTTAAAACATTTTTATTTCAGTTAAAACCCTATTTTTACAAATAAAGTATATCAATGAGAAAAAAAAAAAAAAGTCTACTAGATTAAGTTCTGCTTGTGAAAATAGCTTATATCCAATACCAATAACAGAGAAAGGTTTACTTTAAACTGGCCTGTCCATTGGGAGGCTAAATGGATCAGAACTCTACACCAGTCTGGTAAAGGAACTCTGATAGTCCTTGGGATTGTACAATAAACATTTTCTCTTTCACAAGCTTTGACACCTATTTTGTGTTCTGAACTGGTTCAAAATTCAAATCTTAAGAGAAATTTATATGAGTCTTTCTCTGAGTCAGGAAATACCTCTGTCACTATCACTTAAAACTCCAGGTTGGCTTTTATCTCCTTTGAAAATCATGTATAAGTCCACAGATTCTTATGATTTTTGATAAGTAAAAATGACATTTTTACAGCAGAATGAAAGAGAAGTAAAATAGAAGAAGAAAATTATGGAAAAGTTTTTGGTCATTGAAAGAACTCTGCTTCTTTGCAAAACACTTCTTAATAATAACAAACTGTCAAGTGGACAATAAAGGTCTAGAGATGGGAGCTAAAGGGGGTTTTGTTTGGTTGTGTTTTTTTTTTTTTTTTTTTTTTTTTTTTTTTTATGAATCAATGTCTTTAGCCAGTAAATCTATTTTAAGACTGCTTGCAGGAACTTGTCTGAATGTGAATGAATAACAGCAGCAAATCCCAAAAGTTCAAAGACAAAGTACAGTATTAGTTCCCCTGGCTGAATGAAATTGGTTAGCAAGATAAAGGCAGAGTAGACCTGTAAATGTGGCAGATCTCTACAATAATCTGAAAGTATGAAGATAGGTGCAATGACTAAGACACTGGCATGCAACTAATAAAGCAGTGGGTTTACTAATGAAACAAATATTCTTTTACTGTCAGCTAGTCTGATCTTTACAAAGCTCCGCAGTGGTATAATTTATATTAAATTCTGAATTAAAACAACAAACAAACAAACAAACAACAACTATCTTCAGTTTTTATTCTTTATAACAATTGTATAATCTAGTGTGAGTTACTGAGTCTTATGAATTCACAAGTGAGTAAAAAGTGAGAATTTTGCATCAGTTAACTTAATTTTCTTTGATTATTATTTTCTTTGTATGTTTTTTAATTCACAGGACACTAATATAGGGGCCAGGTTATGGTAGCTTTGTACTGACTGTCTTTTTGACCTTTAGAAGACTATTTATGCAATAGGAAATCATTTGGTGAAATTAGGTCAGACTTTGACCAAGGATTTTTTTTTTTTCTTCATGATTTATGTTTATTTTCATAGATATTTTTTTTTTTTGCTTTGATAATAAAGTCTAAGTGGTATGCAGCTTTTCAAAGGGCAACTAATATTAATTCTTTTTTTTCAGTAATAAAGGTTGCTGATTTGATGCAAATTATGGAGATGAAGGTTTGAAAAATTGTAGTTAAGCAACATTCACAGTTTAACTTGCATTAAATAAATCACCCTACAGCAATCTGAAGGTAGAAAATGTCATTCATATGCCAACTGTTACTATTAGGGGATGGATAAAGGATATAATCAAGAAGATATGCCACTATTTAATCCTGGTTGTGGGGTTATATTTAATTAATTAATTTATTTATTTATTCAGTTTAATGGACTGAATTTATCAACATAACATAAAACTTATATAAAGGCTTTTTTTTTTTTTTTTTTTTTTTTTTTCTCCTTGAAGTCATGTCAATGCAAAATTTATTCTGAAGAATTTGGCACCATAGGTTGGGATAAAAAAAAAAAAAAAAAAAAAAAAAAAGAAGATTAAAGAAGATTAAAGTTAGTATTACTGAACATCTCAGACAGGCAGCCAGAAATGAGGAATGTGCGAGATAGCAAAAGATCTCCAAAGAGGGGTTTAGCCAGTGAAGTGATTTAGATACCTTTAGACCCCAGTTTGAAAAGGAGTATAGAGGCCAAATCCATTGTGCTGCATAATTGCTCTTTGCATGTACAGCTTGCTTGAAAAATACTATATATAAATATGTATTTTTTTGCTTAGTAATAATAATAGGACTCTCATCATAAGCACAGTGGATATACTTATTCACTAGGTCAAAGGCCTTTCTTGTTATTATCAAATTTAGATATTGTGGATATGCATATTTGGAAAAAAAGGTTTACCTCCCTAAGGAAATTTTATTGTCAGAATGCAAATGCCCATAGGCTCTAGGTGCTCTACAACTTACTATCAGCTGAACATTGGTAGCAACAATTCTTTTACTTTTTTGGGAGGTAAGGGTTTTTTGTTGTTGTTGTTTTGTTTGTTTAGATTTGGAAAACAACATATCACCTAGATAATTCTGAACTGATTTTTTTGTTTGTTTGTTTGTTTGTTTTATTTCTTTATAAGAATGACTAAATGAATACAGTAATACCATATAAATAAGAATAGTTTTAGTCAACATTGGATTTTCAAATATTTTTATCTCTTAAATGTATTAAGGATAATTTTTATGATTTTCTGTTTTCATCCTTATATCTCTGTTCACCCAATGTTATATTTCACAGTTTGTTTTCACTTTATTTTATCATTATAAGAATCCTACAGTTGCTTCCCATCCCCAGCTCCAGAGAGAGGCTGCAAACAATGCATAATCAATTACCAAGTAGACATCTGCTCAGGAAGCTATTGACTACAAAATTTACAAATGCCTGGAAGATGTGTTTTAAATTATTTGAAACTTTTACAAATCAGTAGTGGACTAAGTACCAATAATGAACCTTAAAAATATAAAATTATTTCTTCATCTCAGTGAATCAAGAAAGCATAATAAGTAAAATAAAATAATAATACCACCAAAAGTGCTCAGGGGATAAGTAAGCTTCCCACACTTCATTTCCTCTTGTTCCCTGGAACCTTGTCTTTTCCACTTCTAAGATGATTTGGTTTCTTTCACTGACGAATAAATTGATATGTTCCAATCAACTATTAATACATGTTTTCTTTGCAAATCTCTAATGGAATTTTTCTTCTTCTGTACAGCTTTCCCATCAGAAGCAATAACATCATATTGCCATGAAATATTTAAATCTAATAAGTGTAAGCTATCTTTTAACATAACTTCTAATTTAATAACATGCAATTTAAAAACACGCAACACAATTCAGTGGCAACAACTCTTTCTCTAAAATAGAAATATTTTGGAATCTCCCCAAAAAAACGGGGGAGAGAATAAGGATGCCTGTTTAAATTAAATTTCATCACTTCACACTTTTTAATCAGTAAATGGAATTACATACAAAATTTAGAGTGAAAAGATGTAGTTCTAAACAGTTGTTTTTAGATGCTTAACAAACCAAGTTGTCTTTTAGCTGATGGAAATACATGTATATAAATTTTAAGTGCATAGTTTGTATAAATGTATTGAAATTCTCAAATAATAGATGTGAATATAGGCGCCTTTCCTCTTGGATCAGCAGACTGTGATCTCCATGAAATGCTATAAAGAGCATTAAATTCAGAATAAATTATAGCTGAGTAAGAACATCATTTAGACTTTAGACAAAGCTACTTACTTTTTGTGAACTTTACTTAATACTAAGCCTGATAAAGTAAAAATTATGATTCCATTTTAGAAAAAAATGAACTTCACAGTACTGACATTTCTGTTCACCAATTTATTTTTTAAACGACTATACTGACATTAATATAAATGTCCATGTTGTCATATCATTTAAGCTCCTCTGCATGAGAAGAAAGTTTGGGAAAAAAAGAAAAAAAAAAAAAAGACATCACAGAATCACAGAATTGTCTAGGTTGGAAGAGACCTCAAGATCATCGAGTCCAACCTCTGACCTAACATTAACAAGTCCTCCACTAAAACATATCGCTAAGTTCAACATCTGAACAGCTTTTAAATACCTCCAGGGATGGTGACTCCACCACTTCCCTGGGCAGCCCATTCCAATGCCTCACAACCCTCTCAGTAAAGAAGTTCTTGCCAATATCCAACCTAAAACACCCCTGGCGCAACTTTAGCCTGTTCCCCCTCATCCTGTAACCAGGCACGTGGGAGAATAGACCAACCCCCACCTCACTACAGCCTCCCTTAACGTACTTATAAAAAGTGATAAGGTCAGCCCGAGCCTTCTTTTCTCCAGGCTGAACAAACCCAGCTCCCTCAGCTGTTCCTCACAAGACTTGTTCTCCAGAACCCTCACCAGCTTTGCTGCCCTTCTCTGGACTCGCTAGAGCACCTTGTTGTCCTTCTTGTAGCAAGGGGCCCAAAACTGAACACAGTACTCGAGGTGCGGCCTCACCAGAGCCGAGTACAGGGGGACGATCACTTCCCTAGCCCTGCTGGCCCCTCTGCTTCTTATACAAGCCAGGATGCTGTCAGCCTTCTTGGTCACCTGAGCACACTGCTGGCTCATATTCAGCCAACTATCAAACAATACTCCCAGGTCCTTCTCCGCCTGGCAGCTTTCCAACCACTCATCTCCCAGCCTGTAGCTCTGCTTGGGGTTATTGCGCCCCAGGTGCAGGACCCGGCACTTGGCCTTGTTGAACTTCATACAGTTGACCTCAGCCCATCGGTGCAGACTATCCAGATCGCCCTGCAGAGCCTTCCTACCCTCGAGCAGATCGACACATGCACCTAACTTGGTGTCATCTGCAAAATTACTGAGGGTGCACTCAATGCCCTCGTCCAGATCATCAATAAAGACATTAAAGAGGACCGGCCCCAGTACCGAGCCCTGGGGAATGCCACTAGTGACTGGCCTCCAGCTGGATTTGACTCCATTCACCACGACTCTTTGGGCCCGGCTATCCAGCTAGTTTTTAACCCAACGAAGCGTATGCCAGTCCAAGCCATGAGCAGCCAGTTTCTTGAGGAGAATGCTGTGGGAAATGGTGTCAAAAGCCTTGCTGAAGTCAAGGTAGAGCACATCCACAGCCTTTCCCTCAACCACCAAGCACGTCACTTTGTCATAGAAGGAGATCAGGTTCGTCAAGCAGGATCTGCCTTTCATAAACCCATGCTGACTGGTTCTCATCACCTGCTTGCCCTGTAAGTGCCGCATGATGACACTCAAGATAATCTGCTCCCTGAGTTTCCCTGGCACTGAGGTCAAACTGACAGGCCTATAGTTTCCTAGGTATGCCCTCTGGCTCTTCTTGAAGATGGGTGTCACGTTTGCTAGCCGCCAGTCGACTGGGACCTCCCCCGATAGCCAGGACTGTTGATAAATGATGGATAGGGGCTTGGCCAGCTCCTCGGCCAGTTCTCTCAGTATCCTCGGGTGGATCCCATCTGGCCCCATCAACTTGCATACATCCAAGTGCCATAGCAGGTTGCCATCCATTTCCTCATGGACAGTGAGGGCCACATTCTGCTCCCCATCCCCTTACACCAGTTCAGGGTACGGGGCATCCAGAGAGCAACTGGTTTTCCCACTAAAGACTGAGGCAAAGAAAGCATTAAGCACCTCCACTGTTTCCTCATCTTTTGTAGCTAAGTTCCGCCCCCCCCCCCCCGCATCCAGTAAAGGCTGGAGATTCTCCTTAGTCTTCCATTTTGCATTGATGTATTTGTAAAAATACATCAATGTATTGATGTATTGATGTATTTTGGAGAAGCCGCTTCATGGCTTCCCCAAAAATGGAGAACTTACCATTTCATGCTCACTCTGCCCAAGACAGTTGCCAACCACCACATCTCCCACCAGTCCTTCTCTGTTTGTGAAGAGAAGGTCTAGCGGGGCACCTCCCCTGGTAGGCTCACTAGCCAGCTGCATCAGGAAGCTATCTTACACGCTCTCCACAAACCTCCTAGACTGCTTTCTCTGGGCTGTGTTGTGCTTTCAGGATATATCAGGGAAGCTGAAGTCCCCCACAAGAACAAGCGCTGACGATTTTGCAACTTTTGTCAGCTGCCTGTAGAACTCCTCATCAGTCTCCTCATCCTTGTTCGGTGGTCTATAACAGACCCCCACCAGGATGCTTCCCTTGTTGGCCTTCCCACTGATCCTAACCCATAGGGACTCAACCTTATCATTCCCAGCTTCAAGTTCCATGACATCAAAACTCCCTCTGATATAGAGAGCCACACCACCACCCCTTCCATGCTGCTTGTCCCTTCTGAAGAGCCTATAGCCAGACATTGCAGCACTCCAGTCATGAGAGTGGTCCCACCACATTTCCGTGAAGGCAAACAAGTCATAGCCTGCCTGCCACACGATGGCTTCCAACTCCTCCTGTTTGTTACCCATGCTGTGTGCATTACTGTAGATGCACTTCAGTTGGGCCGTTGCCTTCTCTCCCAGCTTTGCCATTGTTACCCCTGGCACAGCTCTAACAAGCCTTGTTTCAGCCCTGTCCCCCTTCTCACCTAGTTTAAAGCCCTCTCAATGAGCCCCGCCAGCTCCTGGCCTAGGATCCATTTTCCACTTAGAGATAGGGACCTGTCTGCAGCCATCAGGCCAGGTGCTGAATAAAGCACTCCATGTTCAAAAAAAATCATTTCTGTTTTGGCACCAGTCTCTGAGCCATGTGTTTATCAGGTGGTCTTTCCATGTCCACTCTGTACCCCTCCCTGCCACCGTAGGGATGGAGGAAAACACCACCTGTACTCCCGCTCCATCCACTAACCGTCCCAGTCCCCTAAAGTCCTGTTTGATAGCCTTGAGGCTTCTCTCTTCAATGTCATCATTGCTAGCCTGGACTATCAAAAGAGGATAATAGGTAGAGGGGCGAACCAGGTTGGAAAGCTTTCTGGCAATGTCCCTGACCCTGGCCCCAGAGAGGCAGCAGACTTCCCCACAGGTAGGGTCAAGCCGACAAATAGGGCCCTCTGTTCCCCTGAGAAGAGAGTCACCCACAACAATCACCCTTCTTTCTGTCCTGGTGGAGGCAGTCCTGAGGCATGGAGTCAACTTCCTTGCCCTAGGCATCCTCCTGGGTAGACTTTCTACCTCTTCCTCAGCTACCAGTCTCTCAAGCTCCAGAGCCTCAAGCCTGTTGCATAAGGGCACCTGGGAAGGTGGGGCTGGTAGGGGAGGGCATCGCCTGCGATGTCGAGTGGGGACCTGTTTCCATTCCTGCTCAACTCCTAGGTCCCCTGCCTCTGCCCGACAGCAACAGGGCAGGGGGTCTACCCCCATCTGGGGTGTCTCACCCCGGTGCCAGTCCTTCAGGCTGCACAAGGAGTCGGTCCACAAGTCTATCTCACACTCACACTCTCTGATATCCCTCAACCTCTCGACCTCCTCGAGTTCTGCCACGAGGCAGACCAGGTCGTCCACGTGCTTGCACCTCACACACACAGTCTCTTTGGCCCCCGCAGATGGTGGCAACAGGCTCAGGCACTCCCTGCACCCGGAAACCTGAACTGCCGCAGTTTTGAGTGGGCAGTCGGTCTGGGTGTGTACAGACTTCCTGGAGCGCACACTGTGCCTGGTGTACAGCATTGCAGCTGAGCTAGCGGTAGACCACTGTTAGAGGAGGTGTTTGGGGGGGGGGGCACTCTGCCCTTCCTGCTCGCCCTGCCTGCGCGAACTGCCGCGCTAACTGCTGCACCACTCCCTTCTGACATGCCACGCACCCTATTTGCCCGTCCTGGTTGCCGCACTCCTCGTTGCTCGCGCTCACTAGGGGCAGCTTTTGAAAGGCCGCGGTGGGGGCCTAAATGTTATGCATATGTAAAGCTAAATAACCATAGCCAAATGGACCTGGCTTATCTCGCCAGATAAGTAAGATGAATAAGCAGGTAAGTTTTTCTTTATTTCCTTTTTAACCATTAAAGAACAAGTTTGCTTACAGGGCTCCAAACCTGTTTTTTGTTGGTTTTTATACTTTCTATAAAGGCAATATAAGAGGTAAGACAGACTTTTCTACTCATCTGTGCTTCTCTAGCTGATAGATGCATTGGTTAGTACCAGTGAATGGCATTTGCCAAAGTAGAAAAATGAGATTTTTGACACATTCGTGACAGTTCCAAATATCCCACAATTATTGGTTTGTTCTCCTTCTTCCGCAGGTGATGAAGATCATAATCAAGATACAATGAATTACAATAAGGAGATATTCATAGCATAACTTTATAATGAAGATATAATTAAGATTATATGAGAAGGAACACATTTTGTTCATGTGTTTGCTTCCTTAAGTTTAAATCTTTATGCTGTTCTCTAAAAATCTTATATCTTTTTCTTTACAGTCACAAAGTTTAGAAAAACACTAAATTTATTATTAATTTTTGTAACCTGAGATTCTCATATTTCCAAGAACTGAACCTGTAATGAAACAAGAATTAGTAATATTAAAAACAAACAAACAAAAGCAAACAAAGAAAGCAAACAACAAGAGCAACAAACAATCAAAGAGATTTTTGTTTGCTCTTTCATTTGTTTTCTCAGAGCTCAAAGTCATCGAGCTTTAGCAAGCTAGAGGTCACAATTCTCATCAAGCTTTAGCAACCTAGAGGTCACAATTCTAGAGGCAAGAGTACTAAATGGAAATCTAGGGAAATGTTGATGTTAAAACACCCCCAACACGGTTGACAAGATTAGGAATCCTTACAGTATCTGTGCATAGCATAAATATTATTTCTCAGATCAAGAAAAAAAGCATGTAGAAAATAGTGAAATTTTGGCACCATTATTAATTGGAGCAATAAAAGATATTACCATCACTCATCAGTTTTGCCTCCACTAAAGCTTTAAATTGACTATTACAACCTTATGATCAGTCTTTACAGTTACTGCATATAACTGATGACCAAACAGATGCACACATGATTTTTTTTCCTTAACTGATTTGCACTCACTCACTAGGCATGAAACAGCTCCTCCCCATAAGTTGACAGACATGCTTTTTCCCTCACAACTCTTTTTGACAGCTGAAATACTGCCATTCTATTTTAATTTCTCATGTTCATTGCTGATATATTTTTATGTATTTTTTAAAAGAATATTTAAATGATCTCCATTTTGTTAGGTGCTAACAAACAGTGTTCTTACAAGGTTATTTGTTCATTATAGAAGCACTCTCTTCTGTAAGTGCCATATTTTGGAAATCCATTGTAGCAAATGGATCTTTATAGTAAGCCTCAATTTGATTAAATATTTTTGAACATCCCCACACAACTCTCAGCTTTACCCTGCATTAAGCAAAATACATCTTAATTTTACAGCTAGAAGTGGATTAAGGTCCATAGAGATATACATGTTTCTTTGTTTACTGGAAAGTATCCAGATCTGCACATTTAGAATCACTCTCAAGTTTCCCCAGCCTCTGAACCAGCACAGAATCTTATGAGGTCAATTTGAAGCTGCTGTAGTTTCACAAATCATGAGCTGGAATTTCTGAGCTGCAGTGTGAGGATTCAGGCACTGAACCTTGCCTCAAATTTCTTGTCTGCAAACCTCCCTTCTTCTCCTTTCCCCCCAAAACAGAGACCTTAATTCTTTGAATAAATATCCCTTAGCACTTATTGTGTCTTTCTACCACGTGCTAAATGTGATGCCATGAAATTCTAATTCAGTTATCAATTCTCAGAATAATCAAAACTTATTGTGGTGAGAACTGAAGTTTAATTTTCAAAATCTCTCTCATAGTATGTCCTTAAAAACAGTCATACTGAGATAGTTTAACACAGTCTACTGACCCTGCTTCTGTCACGTGCTTACTCAGCGTTACAGGATTATATTTTTCAGATATAACTTTAATCTCTTTCCAAAAGATTAAAAACCAGATCTATGTGCAACTCATTAATCATGGAAGTTAATTAAAATACTAATTATAAATACTTACTTTGTACTGCATGCAGTTCACTGACATTCAGAAGTACTATCAAATGGCTGACACCCATCACCTGAAATTCTCACTTCCACACGCTAATGACATTGGTTTCTCCTTCTAAGCCCAGGGATATTGAAGTTAAATGATATAAGCCTATATCCATTAAATAAAAGAAAACAAATAAAAGATACCTGCTAGAGAATCACAATATGTAATTATACCACCCTACTGATCAAGATCAAATATTCTGTATATTTTGTAGTTAGCAGTGACAGCAGGATAGATTCAGTGTTTCACTTACTTTCTCTATTGTATAGATAATAGAACCATAGAATCATGCAGATTGAAAAAGACCTCCAAGACCAGTCTTAAGCTGTCTAGTTCAGCCTTTAACCTAATACTAAAGTCCACCACTTAAACCATGCTACTAAATTCTAAAACTACATCTTTACTGAAGATCTCCAGGGATGGTGACTCAGCTACTTCCCTGGAAAGCCCATTCCAATGCTGCCCAACCCTATCAATAAAGAAATTTCTCCTAATATCCAGCCTAAACCTCCCCTGGCACAACTTGAGGTCATTTCCCCTCATCTTATCAGTCAGTGCTTGGAAGTCCTAAGAGTCCAAGCCCCATCTCTCTATAGCCTCCTTTAAGGCAATTGTAGAGCATGATTAAGTCTTCCCTAAGCCTCCTTTTCTGTATGCTAAACAACCCAAGTTCCCTCAGCTGCTCCTCATAAGACTTGTTTTCTAGACCCCTCACCAGCTTCATTGCCCTTCTTTGGACATGCTCCAGGGCCTCAATGTCCTTGTTGTGAGGGGCACAAAACCGAATACAGTACTCGAGGTGTGGCCTCACCAGAGCCGGGAAAATCCTCCTGGTGACACTGTTTCTGTTATAAGCCCTGCCACACTGTTCCTGATACAAGCCAGGATGCTGTTGGCCTTCTTGGCCACCTTAGCACACTGCTGGTTTATATTCATCCAACTATTGACCAATAACCCCAGGTCCCTTTCCACCCACTCTTTCCAGCCACTCTTCCCCCAGCCTGTAGCATTGCATGGAGGTGTTGTGACCGAAGTGCAGGACCCAGCACTTGGCCTTACTGAATTTCACCCAGCTAGCCTCAGCCTATTGGTTCAGCCTATCTGGATCCCTCTGCAGAGCCCTCCTACTCTCAAGCAGATCAACACTTGTGCCTAACTGGGCGTTGATTGCACTAGTGACTGCCCTCCATCTGGATTTATTAAAAGTCATTCACCATGACTTTTTGGGCCAGGCCACCCAGCCAGCTTCTAATCCAAAAAGGCATAGAGCTGTCCAAGCCTTAACCAGCCAGCTTCTTCAGGTGATCAAATGAATATGTTTTATATTATCATTTGCAAAAGCTCAGTATTCTTTATGTGCTTATATTTCTTCAGATCACTTCTCAGTAACACTCTCACCTATGGCTGATTAATTCAAGGAGTTTGGAATTACATATTAATTGCATATTTAAGCACTATATACATGCATATATATAGAGAGGGTAATTATTTTTCATTTTAATTTTAGTCTAATAAGTCTATAGCTTTGAGAACTAACAGAAATTTAGCAAGGCTTAATAAAAAGCATTCATGGTTTGCCAATGTAGCCTCTGTATTTTAAACAAAGAAATTACATGGTTAGGTCTCTTCAGAATGGCAGTTATCAGCTACTAATCTTTGAACTCAGCCTTCTCACTAAATAATAAATAATTACATCTGATGATTAGTCAAAAAAAAAAAAAAAAAAAAAAAAAAAAAAGATCTGCTTTGATTTCCTGAGAAAACTAATTGTGGCGTTTTATCTCTTCTGTTTTTCAGGTAAAATTTCAGCCTCTGTGGTTCAGTAAACTTCTGTTTGAACAGAAGATGGGAAGTGTGATTTCTTTCCATAATCTAGAACTCAACAAAAGTTCAAAGATTCTGTCCTGGAAAGACAGGTGCTCACAGGCTTGAAAAGAAAACAAAAACAAATAAAAAATAATTTTACATCTTCAAATATAATACAATAAGCAGATCAAGAGCAATGATATTTCCACAAGGTGCATATCATTCTGTATAACTACAGCTTACAATATCAATCTCTTATGAAATGCATAAATGACAAATATGAACAGAATTAATATCCTCTTTTCCATGAACTTGTCCACCTTTAAAGGTCAGTCTACGTGAGAATGCTTTCCTCTTGCCGAAGTTTCATAGATAAAGATCCAAAAAATTCCAAGAGCACTAGTAAACAGGCACAGCGAAAGCTATCACTTCCTCATTTATGTATGTTTCTGTCTATCTATAACATCTTTCCTCATTATCTTCAAAACACTATACTGCTTTAATCTATCTCTACTATCAAGCTATGTTCTATAACATACTAAGGTCTATCAGACTGTCAAAATTATATGGTGAATTCTAATATTCATTTTGGGTGAAAAAAATCCAGATTTATTAAAAAAATAGATTTTTAGAAAAAAAAAAAAATCTAGACTTCTTGAAGATGATAATTTGGACTCCTGAATGTAAATTTTCCCCACTAACTATGATACTGCATTTCCAGAACCTTTCAGCTGCGTCTCCACATGGATGATTTTCAGTCACTCTGCTACCATACAACATAGTGAAAAATGCTCCACTCTGTTCAGAAGTCCCAATAATTCTGAATTTGGGCAGAATGAAGGTTCACAAATATAGGAAGGACTAGGATTTGCTGGGATCATCGCCTTGTTTTAAAAGGTAAACTGCGCAACAAAATATCTTAGAGAAGAGATGATGTTTGGAGACCGGCTTTGTCATACACAGAGGCTGTGTATCAATGTTATCCTGATGAAATAGGGCAAAAACAAAACAAAACAAAATAAAACAAACAAACAAAAATATTTTGGAAAATTTTACTGATCCTCACAATATATACAAAATGTTAAATACCCAGTCTTTTTTTTTTTTTTTTTTAGGTATAACACAGGTAATAAACAAGATAGCATACAAAAAAAATACACAATGTATGCTGACAGTGAGATTAAAAAAATATATTTTTTTAATGTATTAAATAAGAAAAATGGTTATTTAGTATTCTTATATGGATCTTATTGTAAAGTTAAGCAGGTATGTTATTAATTCCTTGTCACACCTACATAATTGTTTTCATGATATGACTCATCTTAATCATCCTTTCTTCTCTCAGTTTCAGATACACGTTTTTTTTTTGTCTACTGTGAGAAACCTTCAGCAAGAAGAGACTTTTTTCCCCTTAGCAATATTTATTTTTGTTTTGGACAGACTTCTCTTACTTAATATTGTCAATGTGGTATTTTATTCTATGCCATTTATTATTGAAAACTATATGAACTATTTTAAAAAATGCAATTTACCGTAGTCTGCTCAAATAAGCATTGTGAATATGCTAATGAATTCTGAGCCTTGATTTTGCATAAACAATTCATGCAGTATACACTTTTTATTTATGTTTTTATGTCCAATCACAGAATCACTCATCTGACAGGATTGGAAAAGACCTCTTGGGTCATCTGTTTCAATCTTCTTGCACTTAACAAATTTTTTTTTTCATTGCTAGTCTGTCACCTGGAGGTGTGTGTGTGTGTGAACACAGAAACACAAATATATGTATAATGCATATATATATATGTACACAAAATATATTTCCTAAAATATAATGCAATCCTCTGTCAAGCAGTTGCGGCAGTTGTACCTCAACTTTCTCTCCAGAAATCATTTCATTACCTAATTGTTCTTAATGCTAAAAAAAAAAAAAAGGTCAAATGTGTTTATCTTTTTTTTTTTTTTAGTTTCAAGTCCAAATACGCTGTCTCATGCACTTTATATATTCTACCCTGCTCCTTTGAAAAATGATGTGTAAAATACGATTCTAAGGTACAGTTGCACTCTTCATATATTTTCTTACATACAGAAACATAGGTTTTATTTTGTTCCTTCTCAGTTTTATATACCAATGTCCTTTAGTCACCCAACAGGGATAACTGTACTTTGTGAAGAAATCAGCTAGAACTTGTACCCTATCTAAGATGAAGCTGTTCATGTGATTTCTGAGTTACTCAAGAGCCAAGCCAGATTCTCCATTTGCAAACATGAACAAGGTAACTCTGCTCACAGAAAGGGCTGCCTCACAAATTCATGGATAGGAATATCTGATAATACCTTCAGTAGATAGCTAAGGTATCTCAACAGGAATATTTCCTCATACCAGGAATCTTCATATTTCTTATCACAGATTATGCAATAGACTTAACAGGACTTAGGAGCATATTTGTTTGAGAGTCTAGAAAAAATAAATTAATAAATGTTTGTGTGTCAAATAAACCATAATACTGGAAATCCTTTAGTGACTGTGATTGTGGGTAGCCTTTCAACCACCTGGTACTCTTATTCTACTGCCCCATCTCTTTACACATTTCAGATGCTAATAACTGCAAGTAATAAAACTACTTAACAAATGACATTTTCTGGTACTGCCTGGGAAGAAGACAATAACCTCCTCTATTACTCCATTATGGAAATACAGTTTTAATTTAGCTGTAGTATAAAGCAGCTTCAAAAAGAAAATATTATTGAAGTAAAATTCTTTTAATATTATTAGTATTTAAGATTACTGGACTCAGTGTGTCCACTACTCACAAGTCAGGAGTTTTTAAACTCTCTTGCATTTTCAGTCCTTTTTCTGGGCTTTCAATAAGCTAGGAACTCTGTTAAAAAGGGAAACATTTCAGCCAGCAGCAGCATCCCAGGACCTCTTCTGCTGGGCAACTTCCCAGCCACTCTGCCCCAGGCTTATATTTCTGCATGAGGTTGTTATGATCCAAGTGCAGGAACCAGCATTTACCCTTGTTGAATGTCATGTGATTGGATGCAGTCCATTGGTTTAGTTTATCCAGATCCCTCTGCAAAGCCTTCCTATCCTCAAGCAGATCAACACTCCTACCCAACTTGGTGTTTCCTGCAAACTTACTGAGGGTGTACTCCATCCCCTTAACAATATCATTGATAAAGACATTAAACAAAACTGGCCACAACACTAAGCCCTGGGGAGCACCACTTACAATCAGCCTCCAGCTAGATTTAACTCCATTCACAATTACCCTTTGGGCCCAGCCATCCAGGCATGGCTTAGTGGGTGAAATTGGTAGTAGGGGATGGTTGGACCAGATGATCTTGGAGGTCTTTTCCAACCTTAATGATTCTATAATTCTGTGATTCTATGATTCTATGATAAAGTCTTCTTTCTGCTCCTAGCCTCTGTCGTCCAGCCCAGCAGGCTTGGTACCCAGAGAAGAATTAGTCTTACTAATAAAGACTAAGGCAAAGAAGGCATGAAGTACCTCATCCTTTCCCTCATCTCTTGTCACTATGTTTCCCCTGCATCCAATAAAGGGTGGAGATTCTCCTTAGTCCTCCTTTTCTTACTTATGAACTTATAAGAATATTTTGTATTGTCTTGTAATGTAGTGGCCAAGTTCTAGCTGGGCTTTGGACCTTTTAATTTCCTCCCTGCATAACCTCACAACATCTCTGCAGTCCTCCTGAGTTGCCTGCCCCTTCTTCCAAAGGTCATAAACTTTCCCTGTCAGCTCAATTTTTGTCACATAGGGATGAACTACTCCTATTCCTTCAAGATTTCTTTCTTGAAGAATTAATTCCTGCCCTTTAAAACTGTCTTCCAAGAGATCCTGTCAACCAGGTCCCTAAACAAGCCAAAATCCAAAGTAGCAGTTTTGCTGATCATCCTCTTTGTTTCCTCAGGGAACAAAAACTCTGTCATTTCATGATCACTGTGCATGAAAGAGCCTCCAACCAACACATCACCTGCAAGACCTTCCCTGTTAACAAACAACAGGTCAAGTTGGGCGCCTTCCCTAGCCATTTCCCTCACCATGTGTGTCTGGAAGTTATCCTCCCCACATTACAGATGTTTTCTTCTTCTCCACTATTTTGTATTTCAACAGATGTCAAGGAAGTTGAAGTCATCCATGAGAATGTGTGTCATGCTAGCAACCATGACATTTCTCCTAGACTCTAGAGAATATTTCAGCTGCTTCTTCATCCTGGCTGGGTCATCTATAACATACTCCTACCACAATATCTCCCTTGATGGCCTTTCCCCTGACTCTTACCCAGAGACACTTGACCATTTCATCACTATAACTAAGCTCCATACAGTCCAAACCTTCCCTAACATTGACTGGTGGGCTATCCCACCTCTTCTTCCCTGCCTATCTCTCCTGAAGAGCCTGTGGTCATCCATCTCAGCACTCCAGTTGTCTGAGCCATCCCATCATGCCACACTTAGGCTTATGATATCATACTCCTGAAACTGGTCTAAAAATTCATGTTTCCCCTGCTTATTCCTCATGCTACTTCTGTTTAGATAGAGGGATTTAAGTTGGGCCTTTAACGAAACTGACTTACTGGCTGGCATTCCTTTGTGCTGCTCTTCAGGTGCTCCCCTGTTCATCCCTGTCCCTTTTCCTATTTCTGGGCAGCCGTTGCTAACACTGGCATCAACATTCCCATCCTCCTTTTTTATTATTTCTACTTTTAGTTTATAGCTTTATTCATCAGCTTGGCGAGTCTGTAACTAAAGATGTTCTTTTCCTCCTCAGACAGATGGATCCCATCTGACCCTAGCAGACAAGGTTTCTGAAAGCAAGTTCCATGACTTATATAAACCAATTCCTGGCTGTGGCACTAACCCTGTAACCATTTGTTGATCCACCAGATTTGACTAAACCTTTCAAATCCCTTCCCTTTGACAGATTGATTAAAAACTTACCTGCTCTCCGGAGCCCCTTACTTTTGTTCCCACAGCTCTGTAGACTTTCTTGATACTAATCAGAGAGCTCCTAACTATATTACTGGCACTCACATGAAACAGCAGCAGCAAATAATCAGTTGGTTGTACGAGGCTTGGTAGTCTCTCGATGATATCCCTGACTTGATCCCCCAGTAAGCAATACATCTCTCTTAAGTGTGGATTAGGTTGGCAAATGGGTGTCTCTGTACCTCATAGGAGAGAGTCACTTATTACTGTCACCTATCACCTTTTCTTAGTTGTGCTTAGTAGTTACATGGGGAGTAGATCTGGCTGGCTTAGTCAGCTCCAGTGTGTTTCCGTATATGAACAGTGCTTCCTCCTCAGTCCACAGAGCAGTGAAGTGGTTCTGCGAGGACACCTCAGGCTTCTGGAGAAGTATTTTCCTCCTGCTGGTCCTTGCCATTGCAAGTTTCCATTCTTCTGTATTACTGGTCTTGAGAAATTTTGATTTCTAAATTAACTATTTATGTCATATCATTGTATGATTATTTTACTTTATTTTATTTTATTTTATTTTATTTTATTTTATTTTATTTTATTTTATTTTATTTTATTTTATTTTATTTTATTTTATTTTAATTATATTTTATTTTTCCATTTTTAAAGCCAAACATTGTAAATATCAAAAATTACATTCTTGTTAACAGTATCATACCTCATCAGGATGATACAGCCTCCAGGACTGATTGTTCAACTCTGAAACCAGTATTTTACGTAACACAAGGCTAATTTGAGAAGCTGATTTTCATCTTTTATTGGTTTGTTGTTTAATGTCAAGCTTGAAGCCAAAAATGACCTCCAAAATTACAGAATCAAAAAATCACAAAATGGTTGAAGGTGAAAGGAAGGCCCATGAAAGTATCTGAGTCACCATCCCCGGAGGTCTTCAAGAGAAATGTAGTTTTAGAACTTAGTTTAGCATTTAAACTTATCATGGTATAGTGGTGGACTTTAGTACTAGGTTAAAAGTTGGACTAGATGATGTTAGAGGTATTTGCCAACCCTAATGATTCTATGATTCTACCTGGTCCAGCTGCCTGCTCTAGCAGGGACACCCAGAGCAGGCTGCCCAAAACATCTCCAGGGGTGGAGTGTCCATGAACTCCCTGGGCAGCCTGTGCCAGTTCTCAGTCACCCACACAGCACAGCTGCCTGGTGTTTAGAGGAAACCTCCTGTGTTCTGGTTTGTACCCACTGCCTCTTGTCCTGGTACTAGGCACCACTGAAAAGAGCCTGGCTCTTTGTTTCCTCCCTTTAGGTACTTATACACGTTTATAAGGACCCACCCCAAGGCCTCTTTTTCCCCAGGCTGAACTTCCAGCTCTCTAAGCCTCTTCTCATGAGAGAGATGCTTCAGTCCTTTCACAGTCTTGGTGACCCTTCACTGGACTCTCCAGTAGCCTCATGTCTCTTGTACTTGGGAGCCCAACACTGGATGCAGCACTTCAGGAGTGGCCCCACCAGTTCTGAGTAGAGGGGAAGACTTATCTTCCTCTATCTACCAACAACGTTGTTTCTAATGAAAAATTAAATTATTTCATTGTAACAAAGCAGAAATCATTCAGATAGTGAAGGGTGCCCTCAGAGTGTTTCTTTTAATGTGTAAGCTGTTTAAATTCAAATGTAGCATTTGATCAAACTTCAAAATTATATTTTATTTTTGTTTTCATTTATTTTTTGTATGGTCAATGACTATTTGAATGACTATTCAACCATACATTTCTGGGATGTTTCTGGAGAAGCAGACCACATTTGCTTTTTTTTTTTTTTTATGTATTAGGAAAAAAGTGCTGTCACAAAATATTATGTCAGGTGGTAAAATATAAAGACTATACTTTTACAGATAATAAAGAAATTACACACCAAAAACACAAAAAGGCTTTGGAAGATTTATCTTTATAATGGTTTATATATGCTAAGAACTGTGAGGGGATGAAGTGTGTTTAACAAGAATCACATCTTGTAAGATATAATGGTAAAAAATACCAGTATTTACTCAACATATGTAAAACAACACTGCTTTTGCTAAACACAGTGGAACTTGATAAATTTAACACCCTATGAATCATTTCCTGCTTGGAAATCCAATAGCATTTGGTCATGGCCCTTCTCAAGAATTCTGGTTTTCATTTGGAACGTGGGCAAAATAGCACCTTCTCAGACAGAGCTGACTCAGTTTGGCTTGAAGTGGGAATTTGAGATGCTGCTCCTTGCATATACCTAGTTTTCTTTCTGTTTTTATGCCCTCCCCCCACTCAATTAAATTAACAAATTTACCACAAAAATCTGAGCTGTGCAACAGGAAATTGTAACCAATTTTAATTCAAGGTTTCTGGCTGTGCTGTTTGCAATATCTGTTAAGATATTTTTATTATTATTTTAATTATTATATTTAATTTTTGAATATTTTATTCATAATACAATTGTCTAAAGAAGAAAACTTTCATTTTTCAATGATTTTTAAAGCTTCAAAATTTAATTTTGTCATATCAAAGCAAATAAAATACCTTGTGGATATATATATATATATATATTTTTAAGATACAATTTCTTGCATAATTTTTAATTATAGCTTTCATTCTGGGGAAAACATAATAAATAAATAAACTTCTATATGGGACTCAGTAATCTTCTCTGATGAAAAAAAAGAATTCACACTCATATTGATCTTGTCTCAGAAGGATCTGATGTGAGTTCTTCTATGAATCCAACTCTAGAAAAAAAGTGACACTGGAGTTGCTCCATACTCAGGAAGAATACTCTGGTCAGTTGTCCAATAAAGCATGGTCCAATAAAGCGTGTCCAATAAAGCATGTCCAATAAAGCATCTTTTTCTTTTCATCAAAAATAAGTTTCTAAAAATCAATAGGATCCTTTAAAGAATTTGGATTTTGATTTGATTACAAATGCTGTGATTTTTTTTTAATTTTTTTTTTTTCCCCTTAGATCTGGATGTGCTATTCTGCATCGTAAGAGGGCATGGATCAATTCCTCTCAGAACATCATGAAAGAACATCCCTCTCTCACAGCCACAGTCATGTTCATTTCTGTGTGAACAAAAGGAGGATTTATTAGAGTTCTACAGAAAAGAGCAAAACAAATTAAATAGCTGAATGATACCCATGAATAGGGCAGAAAGTTATCTTATGCATCCTAACACCTTGTGTAGCTAAGCCTTTATTTGATTCATCTCATTGTCAAAGTTTTAATGACAGCAGTTGGATGAGTATAGATGTGAGTGGAATAAAACCTTTCCTTCAAGTTGTCCTCAATCTCTTGACAAAGTAGCAAAAAGAAGATGCAAATATGAAGTTATAATTATTTAATTTTCTTCTGACTGTTTCTTAATTCTCTGCTCTTAGAATTGCATATCTGAAGGTTATTTGGGAGGACCCCCTTTCCTAACAATAAGGAATTCTCAAACTGGAAAAGACTGTGTGGAGATTTGGAGGGATTTCCATCAAACAAGTTCTGGAAGAACGGATTAGATAACTGTGAATGATCTAGGTACAAATAAAATTTTCTGAGGCAGCACATGTACTAAATAAACTCCTGAGGTCCATTTCACCCTTATGACTTTAAAAGAAATAATAGCAAATTAATAATTCTTCCTTACTTATCCAATCATAGTCTTTATGTTTGGAATATGGACTAAACAACATATTTTTTCAGGCATAGTTAAAAGCCTGTACCATTCAAACACAGAAGCATAGACTTTCAGCCTTCCAACACAGAAAACCAGACCTGGTATATTAATCCATCCTTTCTTATTTTGGATAAAAATTGCCTCTCTCTTTCTTATCTGCTTGGCTATGAATAAGTGCACTGGTATATATTTCAATTATTTGTCAGTTTGGTTAATAACCTTAGCAAAGTCTTTCACAGAGCATTTATAGATCCAAAAGCTGTCCTCAGAACTCTGTTATTCAGTCCAAACAAAATCATTCAGGATTGTCAGAAAGGACAATCTTGTTTCTTAGCTTCACACACATACCGAAACAGAGCTGCTTTTGTTAAGCAGCAGATACTGCTGCTGCTGCGTTAACCCATAAGCATGCAGGCAGGGATGTGCTTTGAGAACAGATGGAAGAGTTACTTTCCCAGCTGCTCGGCCCCATTGCTCCTCTCAAACGATTGTCATGATTATCACTCCTTTAAGTTTCTCAGCAGAGCTGGTCATGTCAAAATTAGAATCAAAATGATCTAGGTTAGGTTAATCAATTTAAAAACAAGATTTTTTCCTAAGACGTAGCACTCTGAAGCTGTTTTGGTAGCAGAAAAGCCAACATAGAGTGATGGTAAATTCTGCCTTGGAGTCAGAGTGCACAGAAGCAATGATAAATGCCTGGAGATGGCTGCAAGGAAACGTATACCTAGAAAAATATGTATGTGTAAGCCATAATGGCATATCTTCATTAACAGTAATGTATTTCTTTCCCTCTTTTGCTCACCCTTAGCGTTCCTCACTTCTCCAATATTGCACTTTCTTTCTACTAAATCAGCTGTTTTTGCTGCTGTGTGCTGAACCAGATAGTGAAATTCACCATTTTAGAGAAGAAACACTTTCTCTGTGTTTCCTCCAATGTTCCTGTTAGTCTTATGTACTTTAAGACCACCTGGGAGGCACAGATAGATTCACGATTATATTAATGTTGAATTAACAGACCATAAGTTTTTTTTTTTTCTTTTTTTCTGAGTTTATTTATATGTTTATACTCTGCTGCTGGCTGCAGGACAGACACAATACCTCCTTGTACCAGGCTTGCCCACTGATGTTTTTTTTTTAAGTAAATCTAAATTGGAAACATTTGTTTGTACCAAATTGGCACTTCATTTATGCGACCTGTTGATATATGCATGTACGTATACCCAATGAAGAATTCATGTCAGATTTAAGCATTGCTAATCACTTTTTTTTTTTCTTCCTACATCTGATTCACAACATGAGCACATATCTCTGAATCAATGCCACTGATGGGTTTGAGAGATGGGACAAGAACATTTCATCCAGCTCTTGCATCACAGCATTAGTAACAGTAGAACAGTAGGTTTTGTTTGATTGTTTGTTTGTTTTTTTTTTTAGCTGTAGTGAACTAAGTTGGAAGATCACAAACGCAAAAGGAGGGAGTTCTTCTCCTCCATCTCATTTTTCTCGTCTTGACTACATAGTCCTTGCTCAGCTCACCTTGACGTTTAGCTGAGGCTTCTGTGAGTTACTTCATTTCAGTAGCTCAGCAAAAATGCTAAAAAAACTGTAGACCTACTGTAGCTTATCAGCTTTTTGCCAAACTGATAAATAGAGTTGGCTCAGCAAGGAATCCTCCAAGCCATATAACACAAGGAAGGGAACAATGCAGACAAGAGCAGGTGACTAAACAGTGTAATCATCTTTTTACTGGCAGAAAGTTGTTCAGACATCTCTGCTATTCATGGAAATGCATCAGAAGACTTAAAATAGGTGGAAATGCTCCTTAACAGCTGGGAAGTCCCAATAAAGAAATTAAGTTTTCATTTTTATTTTAATGGTATCTGGATTCGATCTATTTAAACAGACTGGTAAATTGCTACTAGTAAGTTATTAACATGCAGATGAATTCTGATCTTTGGTATAGGTACATATTGTGCAAGGAGGGTAAGAAGCTGGGAATCAAATACACCCTCCAAATTTTTAAAACATTTTACATATATATATAGCAACTTTCATATCTAAATCTCAGTGTAATGATTTAAGACTACTCTGTGATTAGATATCATCACTACTAATCATTTGCTCATTTTCATTCCTGATTTGTTCATTTTCATTCCTATTCTCTACATTCCCTCTGATTAGTTGGCTTGATTTTTGACAAGGTATTGAAACTTGGAATAAGTATCTTAAAAGTAAATATGTGTTTAAATATTTCTGGTAGACTTGTTCTTCAAATAGTAAATGAAGGTGTCAATAACCTCCCTTTCCTAACTCTTAAGTCTTCTAAGTTGTTACTGTGTGAAAGAGTTCTTTCATACCAGAATTTCAATTTCAGTCTATTAGCTGACTTTCTCAACTCTTTTAACTTATAGAGTTAACAAAAGTTGACCAAAACCCAGACTCTTCATGCACTGTTTAAGAGAGAATCCATGACTGCACACCACTGCGGTTTTCCCTATTTCTACCTCTTCCTCTTTGCCATGTTAGTTAGCATTTGGATTCTGTAGTCATACAATATTTGCTGTAGAGTCCTCCTCAAAAAAGACAGTATTGCACTTGCTTAATTCGAAGGTCTGATTAACACCAGTACTACAAATTCAGCTTATTGGATTCTTTTCTGCTGACTAGACTTTTCGTCTTGTGCAAAACTGAGCACATTAAATATCATCATCCTGGGTAAGTGGAAGCCATCTAACACAAATAACAGTGAAATATGTAGATGGCTAAGAAATATAGGGCTCAAGTACCTGGAGATAAACACTTATTCTTTGATGTGAAGGATTTCCTGTTTTCCTCTTGCCCTTAAAAACCTCACCAGTAAATTGTACTTGGCATTTATCTTATATAATTAGTATTCATCAAAATTCTACATTTACCTTTTTGAGTTGTCAGCTAGTGTAATTCAAAACCACAAAACCACGAAACCAATAACTTAAATTGTGATATTTTATGTATTTAATACATGGAAGTACTATTATTCAATAATTTGGCTTTTTTTTTGTTTTTGTTTTTTTTTTAGTGATAGTTACTCTAGAAGCTACTGTGATGTTTAATATTATGTGTTTTACCATTGTTGATAATTTCTTTCTATAAATAATTTAAGTAGTCAGTGGAAATAAAATTCTCATGTCTATTTATTAATATGGTGATTGAGATTATTAGTAGACTGTATCATTACCTTGTTGCCTATCAGCTTCTGTTTGCATTTGCTTATAAAACTGTACACTCCCCTTTCTTGTTTTCTCTGTTGTACATGTTTCTGCACATGTTTGTCCAAATAGTATGACCAGTAGTTTTGGATGTGTGTTTGTGTGCTTATGAAGTTAACTAGAGTTTTCAGTAACTGAAACTCTCCAGCACTGTTGAATTTGTCTTTACAGAATACTACAGAACACCTCTTTATACCTACCCAAAGAAATCCACATTATTCTTGGATTCATGTCATTTAGTTCTAATGGGAAATGACAATGAAAAATGAAGATGCCTTTGCTCTGCTGGGAACTCTCCTCATCTTTTAACCTCACTGTAGTTCCTTGTAGAACAATTTAAAGCAATCCCAGCCCTGTGCAACAGAAGATTATTTTTTTTTTCCTTTACCTAGATATAAAACCCTTTCCTTCTACCAAGATAAACTACATAATTGATAATGAACTTGATCAGAGTTTTATTTTTCTCAGATAATTAGATATAACCTCAAAAGACAATGAATTAGGGGTGACTTCAGTTGGTGATTTTATTACCTTAGTTTCTTAAAGGTATAATGAAATCATTCTGAAATACAACAGTGCTAAGAACTCAGGAAACTTGATGCAATTAGAGTCTGTATTCACAATGCATTCACAATGTCATGCATGCAAGAAAAGTGGTGAGTGGGATTTTGAATAGGCATACTGGGAATTAATAGAACTTTCTCTTGGAATTCAGCATAATATATGTGAAAATAGCAACTTAAATCACAGCCTTCATGTAGACGTTGAAGAAATAAATTAACAAAATATTTTACATAAATGTTCAACTACATACTGTATCTTAAATACAACACAAGTGTTCATATAAAAGCACACACATTAAATCTAAATTTGCACATGCATATACATGTACGACTATCTATATAAACAAAACCACATGCCAACATCTGTGTGTATATCTACATGCCTGTGTGCAGTGATTTATGTCTTTAGACTACTACATTGCAAATAAATGCGTAAGGATGGAGAATTGCCTGCACAAATTGGAAAATGCACCAGCAGATTAAGAGCGTTCAAGCTGAAAACATTTCCTTGTGTGGCAGTAATAATGCTGTGATAGCTCTGTTGATAAAGATATTGTAAGTGTATTATAATTTTATGTAGTTGGATAAATTTACAGGGTGATATTTGAAATTAGCACATGCGTGTGGTATGCTGACATTTTGTTACTCTTACATCTTCTGCCAATAAAACACTAATTATTATACTACAGTATCATTGTTATGAAATAGTAATACACTAAAATATACTTTACTATAAAGAATAAGCAGGTATGACTGGTAGGGAGTAAATATTGCAAAATACCTAACATTATTTACTCAGATAATAGTACTTAAGTACTTTCACTTGATTTAATGCTGTCTGAAGAAATATAAAAAAAAGTCTAATGAAGAATGGCAAAAAGTGAATTTCCTGGAAGGCTTTTAGTGGAAGAAACATGAGATCTCTGTGATGTTTCTTCCTACTTCTGATCTTTAATGATCTAAAAGAATAAAGAGCATATTCATGGAACTCACTGATAATCAGTCTGATATAACAAGGAAGAAAATATTGAAGACAACTGAAATAGAGATAGAACAAAGAGATGAAATGTTAGAAACATGGCAGTAAACACTAAAATGAAGTCTGATGTTAAAATAACATGAGTTAACATACATACAGCCATAATGAAATAAAGTCATTGTTGAAGTAGCTGTCATCATGCTGAATGATACTAGAAGGTATTGTGAAAGACAATGTGAAATATAATACGAGTTGACCAGAGGAAGCACTTAATACACAGAAACATGCTTTCCAAAACGGAAAGAAGGAAAAATAGAAGCAAAAATATACTATTGCTGAAACAGTGCTCATGATGTGGACACAGAAGTTATCAGGGCAGTATGAATTTACACATACAAAATTTAACAATGAACAATATATGTTCTTTGTTCTGTCAAATCTACAAAGCTACTCTGCCATTACTATTCTGATCTATTTATGAGATTATGAGCTCTTCAAATGAAGGAACTACATTTTTGCAGAAACCTTCAGTACAAAAATGTTTCCAAGATACTATCATACCATCACCATAGGTGTTAATAATTATGGTTTAGTAATTTAATAATTTATGTTTTCTTCCTTTTTAGTGTGTTTTCTTCATTATCACAGCATTACCTAATGATAGCCTTGACACTACAAAGGCCTATAAAATAATCCTTGGTTTAAGTTGGTTTAAGATCTTTAATATTTTTTAATGTATACTGTGTATACCTTTAAATATTCATCTTTTGTCATTTGTACTTGGCAGGAAGCAAAAGCCTTTTTGATTTTGAGTAGTTCAGTAAACAGTTTTCCCATTACAAAACAATTTCTGAGTGTTCAAAAACTGTTCCTGTTTGACATTAGGATTAAATCAAAACCTTTATGAAATTGAAATTACAGTGGATAAAAAACAGAGAGAAACCATGGGATGCTGGAAGATCATCAGTACAATCATTTGGGCTGTGGGAAACAGTGTTTCAAGTTCATTCCATGTTAGATGTAAAGTTGGAGATGTATGTATATCTCTCCACCTGACTATTCTGAAATAGAAATCTTTCTTGCTGGAAACCTTTATGATTTCATAAATAGGAGAATGGCTATGTCTAAAGTTTAGTAAAAGTAGTAAAAAAATTTGGTCTAGGTCAGAAGTGTACAAGTTTTTTTTGCTCATGCTTCTCTCCTGCACTTGAGAATGAACTTGAGATTCATTCACAGTTTGGCTTCCCTTGAACCCCTTCCCCAGACTGCTATGGACACATAAACTTGATGGATAACCTGGGTCATCTAAACTGCCACTTCATGCATAAATTTAGACAAATTACTTGTCTTACACAATAGAATAGCAGCCTAATCATTGTGCTAAAATCTTTTCAAATGTAGCAGTGACTTAAACAACAATTGTTCCCCAAAACTCTACAAAACTCTAATTTAGAAATATATAGCTTTTTTTTTTTTCTTTCTCTCAAAATGCATGAAAACTGGTGAATGCTTACCCAGACATGCCTACAAGTAACTCATCTAAGAAAAAGAAAGAGAGAAAGAAAGAGAGAAAAAGAAAGAAAGAAAGAAAGAAAGAAAGAAAGAAAGAAAGAAAGAAAGAAAGAAAGAAAGAAAGAAAGAAAGAAAGAAAGAAAGAAAGAAAGAAAGAAAGAAAGAAAGAAAGAAAGAAAGAAAGAAAGAAAGAAAGAAAGAATGAATCCTGGTACCACTGGAAAAAGCAAAAGTAAATATATATCTATGAAATTCTTTCACAGCTTTCTGCTCTCTTCTATACCATCTGCAATAGGAAAAAAAAAAAATAATCGTCCACTATAATTCAATAAGTGACATTTAAATATATGAGATTTTGTGACTACCAACACTGTCAGGTTTTCAACTTTTTTGTTTCTCTTTGTTGGGCTAGAAGGGCAAGAAAGTTGCTTTGAAGTAAAGTGTTGGCAAATAATCGGAGAATTATAGTAGTTGACACTTCACAAATGTTAAATAAAACACCCTAAACTTTCATCTATATATAAATGATCCACATCCACATATAAATGATCTTAAAGCAAATAATAATAATAATAATAATAATAATAATAATAATAATAATAATAATATAAAAAGAGTAAATCTCACATTGCAGTTAACAGCAAAAATTACATCAGCCTGCAGCATTTGACCTGCAGGAATGACAGTCTACTAAATGTTTCTGTACAGAAACTCTGGAAAATAATATTTTTTATTTTTTTTTCCAAGTTGAGATATTTTTTGTATTCATTCTTTGTAATCTGATATTTGGAGAAATAGTAGAGTGATTTATTGCTAGTTCCCTAGGAATGACCCATAGCAATGCACAATGCCAGAGGAGAAGGTAGGATGCAGCATCTGCCAAGTAGTGTGCCTGCAGTAGTCAGATCTACTGTGGTGAAACAGACTACAAATGCACATGTCAATAGGGCAAACATATTCTGAAAAGAATATGAAACTAAAAATATTCCCCAAAAAAATAGCAAAAATATCAGTCCAATTGGCATAAATAGAAGTGTCATGCTGAAAATGCAGAAAGCTTTTTTGTTGTTGTTCTGTTCTGGAATTGAATATGAGGAACTGTGCCACTGCACCATACTTTGAGACATACTTTCAGACATCACACTTCAAGAAGAGTTTTGATCAACTAAGGTCAGCTAATGCAAGCACAGAGATTTGAAAAAGATGTCAAGGAAGGATCAAGAGAACTGGAATTGTTTATTTGACTCATAAGATCACAATACTCAAGAATGTAAAGCTTTGCAATGAAAAGAAAGTATTCCACGTCCTTATGGACAGGACAAGAAGAAAGTATTTAAGTTTTTGGAAAAAAAGTTTTAGGTCAGTCCACAAAAACAAGCAAACAAACAACAACAAAAAAGACCCTTTCTGAACATAGGGATAGCTAAGCAGTAGAAAGCATCATTTAGAGTACTTCTGGAATTTTTGTAGGTAATTATAACTTCTTTTAGCCCAGTTTACCATAGTTCTGTGAAAAGCTTGTTGAATGTTGCAATGGACATTTGTGTTTACTTTTGAAAAAAAAATATAAAAATGAGTTGTTGTGATAGCTTGAGGAAGAAATTGGAAGAAATGGGAGAAATATTAAAAAATAAATAAATATTCCAGAACATTTCCAGGTAACATGCCTTCCAAACTTGTTATGAAAGAAGAATACAGGCATTATTATACATACCAAACTGACTGAATTACAGTTCTTGCTCAAGGTCTTGTCATTCCTCATATAGCCATTAGGTTAACACCTAATGCTATCACCTTCCAGGAATGGATTTATAGCCAGACCAACCCCAAACTATGTCATGGGTTACAGATGCCAGGGCAGTGATGCCAGTATCACTGTCAGCAAATCTAACCTGGGATGACTCTGAAAATTACTGAAAATATTCTATTAAAATGGCATCAAACCAGCTTCTTCAAAACAAGACATTTTTTCATTCTCATTTTCATTCATTTTAATTCCAGGCATGTTTTTCCATTCATGAGTTCAAAGCATACATTTGTCGTTCATCATAGATGGTCAGCCCTACACCGCAATACTTGATATAACCATTCTTTAAACAAGCAAATATAAAAAGTGAGACGAGTCCAGAGACACCTGTAAAAAAAGTAAGAAACGATAAAATGACCTTTTCCAACATTTTCCAATACAAAACATTTTTTTTTATGCATGAATTATCAAATTTTCTGAGATGATGTTGCCTTTGGACACACATCTGACTTGATCATTATTTTGCTTTCCTTCTTTTTCTATCACTGTTTTCATACTCCTTTAGAGTTACCAATGTAAAAGCAGGTGGACAGTAGCATGAGAGAGAGATTGAATCAAATGCTGTATTCATAAACTAAAGTTCATACCCTTTCCAAGTTCACTATAGACTCTGAAAAGCTAGTTCTATTTTAAGAGTTTAAGAGATTTTTGTCACTTCTTTTATATATAAGGTATACATAAATTTAAGTCTTTGAGACTGCACAGACCAGAAAGCGTCAATAGCTTACTTTTCACAAGGGAAACCTTTAAAGGCCTAGAAACATTTGAGAGTGGAAATTCTTTTCAATGTTGACAGTGGGGAAAAAAATGAGACAAAGGAAATTAGAGATCAGAAATAACGAGAATGGTTAAAGAGGGAGATGGATATATGGAGATGAAGAGCTAGGTGAGAAGAGTAGGAAGAAGAGCAAGGTATTTAAAATCCAGCCATCAAATGAAGAGGAGGAAGAAACTGCTTTCATCTTCCTTGAAGAAGTGTAGAAGTTCTCTTGAGAATAGTGTGACATCCTGCAGACATTGCAGAAGAAGCATCTAAAGTTTTCAGTGTGGTGACTTCACTATATACTGTGATAACATCAAGTGGAATTTATCAATTGAAATCATAGAATCATAGAATGGCCTGGGCTGAAAAGGACCTTTAAGATGATATTTAATAAGACTGGTAATCACGTGGGATTTTTACAAGGGACCATTTTATTTGACTCTGTGAAGTTTCTGTCCTTAAATTTCACTTGAATACTTTAAACTAAGCAGAACTAAGCAGATTTTTTTGTCTTCTTTTTCACCATATCACGACGTAATAGGCTTTTAGGAAAACTTCCAGTCTTGATTTGAAGCTATCAAGAGATGTGAAAACCTGTCACTAGCATTGATAGATATTTTTTTTTTCCATAATTGATAAAAATGCACAAATTATTTCCAGTGTGAATATCGAGTTTCAATTTTCAGGAACTGGTTCTTGTTATGATGTCTTCCACTAGATGAAAGAGCTCTGTAGTACCTAATGCATTTTTTTATATCTGTGAATATACTTACACATTGTAATGGAATCACCTTACAATCTTCTTTTTCATATGTTCTGTATTTCACTTTAAAGAACTTTCTCCAATGCTTGCAAAATTTTTGTTAATCTCTTTTTCATGAACTTTCCATAACTGTTATCCCTCTTTTAAAAAACCTAGAGACAAGAATTATATGGAATATCCCGATAACAATCGCAGCAACAGTAAAATCAACTATGTGCTCTTATTAATATTTATCTTCCTTCTCCAAAAAGTAGATTACTTCTTATTTCTACAGCTTTTAAAGTTGGTTAGCTTGCCACTATGACTCTAAGAACTTTTAAATCTCTGCTTTTCAGGGAAAAATCTCATTCTGCAGCTGTAGACTCCATTTTCAAATGAATGGCTTTATATCTCACTGCATTAGAAATATTTCATTTAGATATGACCAGTTTATCAAGCCATACTCTGTATGGCATCTAAATGCTCATTATTATTTACCATTGTGATAAATTTTATGCTTTCCACACATTTTATTGCTTGTGATTAGATAATTACTTCCTTATTATATCTCACTGGGCATTGTACTGTTCCCCGTGGAGCCCCATTTTCCTGTACAGACATGATTAACCACTGATGGCTTATTTTTAAGATGTCAGTTAACCACTTCTAGATTCATTCAACATGTTTAACTTTATGATACTGTACTGTGCATACTGCCTAGATTTATTAAACAATGAAAATTAATGGCCTAGAAATCTCCTTAAAAGTTCTTTCAGCTTCAGATTGCTCTATCCTGCCTTCAGCTAAGACTGGTCTCTTCATTAAGGAAGCATCAGAAATCATGCTTATGTAGTCTCCTTCTGCACTGGAAAGTACTCTATCATTACAACTCCATTGTAAGTTGTTTTCATCCATGCACGGTTGATAGTAGTGACAGAGATGACAGTTTATATCCAGGGTTTTCTGCTTTTCCCTTCATAGGACAAAAACAACCAGTAATAAAATTTTCTACCTAAAAATATTTCTGACATCTTGAAAATCTGGAATTTCTGTATTCTGATGTAAAGTCCTTTTAGGTGTTTGGATGAACTATTACCAGTGACTTTCTAAAATACTTTATAGTTCTTATCATTCTTGGAATTACATTTCCTCTAGTTTTGATCAAGGGTGGCAGTGTACCAAAGCCAATGTACCAGAGAGCTATTTTGTCTCTCAGTAGTTAGGATGCATTAAAGACCTCATTCCATTTTCAGGTTCTTTTGGGTTAAATGTGCTTCCTCAAGTGACAGTGTGTAGCATAAGAAAAATCAACTGCCAGTATAAACTCTCAGAAATACATCACCTGTCAATGTTCTAAGGGGAATGAACACTATTGCTAAGGAAAAAAGGGGACTGTACAGAAAATTAAAAATCTCTTAAATCTAAATGTAGAAGGATCATCAATTTCTGAATTTGTTTAGGAATATACTGGCTGCATAGTTCCATTTTCATAAAGTGATGACACTAACCAAGCATGTTTGCCAGAATCTTTGAAAAACGTACCTGGGATAATTTTAATATCAGAAAAAAAAAAAAAAAAAAAAAAAAAAAAAAAAAAGTCCTGTTAATATCAAAAGGGAAAATCATATATTTCATGCATTTAGAGAATGGATGATATTTTTAGGCTTAGACCTGTTCAGAAACTGAAGGGACTAGTACTCAGATCATTGTGTTTTAAAAAATTCTCTCACCCACCTGAGAATAGTCATGTGCAGTTACAGTACATTCCAACCAAACTTCACACGGTGTTACAGTGGTGCTGCAAAATTTACACAGGACTGTTCAACAACAGGACAGAGCAGCATTTGCAGGCACATTTTACAGTTTCCAGTGAATATTGCTTCAGATAATGCCTGAGCCAGAGGAGGTAGATTTGTCCAATCACCTTTGGAAATGCTAAAACATTTAATAAATGCAAAATACTTTAAAATGGGGTTCTATAGTTTTTGTAATGTACAGGATCACTAAATTTATCTTACAAGCGCCTTACTGTTTTCACCTTATGTTCTTAGTTCACAGAGGAAGTGAAAAATCATCATCCTTCATGATTTTTGAGACTTCCATCATATTTGTTAGCACAGTCATGTTTCATGGCTGCAGAATCTGTTTCTTTCATGGAAACTGTCCTTATCTATATATTTTCTAGTCTAATTGTGTTCTTTTTAGAAACAATGCACAAGAATTATTTCAAATGTGAGTACACAACCAAGTTGTATGGTATGTTGTAATGATATGACCTATTTTGTTGATTGATCCTTTCCTGCTCCATCTTTCTTTTAAAAGGTTTTGTTCTTTCACGGTTACAGTAGCTCTCTCTGTTCTTTTAGCAATTGATTGCCATTTGTTAGAAGGTTAAAGTACTTTCTTATATTCTCTTGCACAGACAGCTAAAACAGAGGGTTCTCCTACAGAACCACATTACTGCCTTAGCTGAGATCTTTTATGTGAGCTCCTTTCTCATAGGATAAATTTAAAAGGTTAAGTAGATTTCATGGGGGTTCTGAATCAGAGAGTATCAGGATATAGCCATCTTAACATTTGCCAAGCTCTAAAGTACATAAATGTGTATAATTATCTTTAGGCTGGACAAATTGTCACTGTGATTTTTATGCATAGCATACTTTTCTATTTTTATTTTTTAAATTATTTTTTAAGAATATCCTGAATTGGAAGGGTCCCACAAAGATCATCATATCCAGATTCTGGATGACCCCCAAATCAGACCACATGTCTAAGAGTATTGTCCAAACACTTCTTGAACGCCAGTAGGCTTTTTTTATGACCACTTACCAGGGTAGCTTGTTCCACTGCCCAAACACCCTCTTGGTTAAGAACCTTTTCCTAACATACATCCTGAACCTCCATCCTTGGTATCATGTCATTCACAAAGGTCCTATTGCTGTCACCAGAGACAAGAGATCAGTACCTGACCCTCCACTCCCACTCGAGGAAAATTTGCTGATTTTCGTGCTAATGAATTAGAGAACATTCTCCAATTTTCACTTGCAATTCCCACTTTCAAATCAACTTAAATAAACATTAGAAAAAGGAGTGTATTTTATATATTTAAGTCTGTTCTCTACCAACCACAGTGCACAAATCCTGTTTTTGTGAACTCTCTGCTCCCTAAAACACAGATCTTTAAGTAAAATAAAACAGTGGAATTAATTTAATGGAGGGGGGGGGGGGGGGGGGGAGGAAAGTAAGTGCATGAGATTTCAACCTGTTATAACATTGAGCAAACATCACAGCATTTCTCAGTCATTGTAATCACTATCACAAGGAAGGATTTGTTTTGTATTTCTTGCACTTGTTACAACCTTTGTTATCAGGATAATGAATTTAACTTCAGTACCTTGTATATTTCTTGAATTACAGTGGTATGTCCTGTTTCCTGACCTTGTCAGTTTTCCATCATTTCTGAGTAGCTAGATAATCTTTTTCTTTCTTTCTTTCTTTCTTTCTTTCTTTCTTTCTTTCTTTCTTTCTTTCTTTCTTTCTTTCTTTCTTTCTTTCTTTCTTTCTTTCTTTCTTTCTTTCTTTCTTTCTTTCTTTCTTTCTTTCTTTCTTTCTTTCTTTCTTTCTCCTTCCTTCCTTCCTTCCTTCCTTCCTTCCTTCCTTCCTTCCTTCCTTCCTTCCTTCCTTCCTTCCTTCCTTCCTTCCTTCCTTCCTTCCTTCCTTCCTTCCTTTCTTCTTTGCCTTGTTGTAACTTTACCTCCATGAGAAACACTTCCACATCAAAGCTTCTCTCTACGTAATTAGGTGAGTAGAAGCAGCTCTCTACTGCATGGTATGAGCATAATTCAAAAATTTGAAAGGTAAAGGCATTTATTTATCTCTGTTGTTTGACACCAGCCTTTGTTTTATGTGGAGATACATAGAAAGGAAGGGAAAGATATTCTTGGCTTCAGAACAAAAAGGAAATAGAAATAGTGCCAAAGCCACTTGTTGCTAATATGGAAAAGATGACAACTCACAAAATCAAGGGCTCCCAGACACTTAAGATCTGAGAGCAATGAAAGAGTAGGGAAGGAAAACAGAGATAATTAAGAAAAACATGCTGTTGTCCACATACAAGAATTACCACACAAAGCACCGTCATTCACTTAAAGAAGGGCCACAGGCATATTTAAATCAAAACTTCTTTCCCTCAACTATTACAAAAAAGCAGACTGAGGTTTTCTGGGAAGCTGCTGTTTTAGCTGGAGCAGGCATATATAACAGACCATTGTTCTGTAACATCTTGTATTTCTGTAATTATATGCAGTACAAAGAATAACCAAACAATGAAATCTTTTATTTATGTATTTATTTATTTATTTTGGGGGGCACTGAGAATATTCTGCCCTCAGTACTGAAATTGTGTTATTTCTAAGAATTCACAGAATTCATTGAACATTCTCCATTTAAAGGAGAGGAATGGAGGCACTTGCAATGAGTTTCTGTTATAAAGTACCTAGTAGCTGCCTTTTGCTTTGGCTGTTAATATTTTTCACCATAGATGATTTCGGGAACCTTCCTTCTAGACAACAGTTAGGAAACTATTAATGCAAAAAGCATTTTCAGCAAAGTGATTTTCTTTATAGCAATGTTTCACCTGAAGCATTATATATTAACACTTTCATCCATGTCCTCTTTCTCATCATAAGCTTCAGGAAAATGTTGCCATGGAATATTTAAAGCAATTCAGTTTACTGTAAACTCACTTCAGCTCATCCCCAAGCAGCAAGGGGTTATTTTACAAATATCTTAACACAATCCAAACATCTCTGTATAATAAAGATTCAGTGGGCATGAGGGTATATACATCTCAGTGCCTCATAATTTCTATATGCTTCCCTTTCACTATGAAGACTCTTGAATGTTTTCATGTGTACAGTAAACCTACAATGCACTGTTTTTGATCTTCTGCTGAAAGTAAATATGTTATTACTTATGAGGCCTTAAAGTATTAATCATAGGGTTTGAAAAATGTATAGCCATTTTCACATGCACAAAAAAATCTATTTTTTGTTTTCTCAGTGTCAAAAGGAATGTGTCTAGATATTTAGAATGAAATTAATAATTTCAGATTTTAATATCTTTTGTATAATCTGTGAAATTTTAGAGTAATAAAACAAAGAAAAAAAGATTATTTCACCCTTTCTTAAGAAGGGACTGAAACAAACAAAAATGTTTTATTAAGTGTGTAAGAAAATGCTATTACCCTCAGTGCAATCTCTGGAACATAGAGGGCACTGTTACATTAATGAAAATAACATTTTACAAACTGAACCGTTTAAAATTGCTTTTAATGTTAAGAACTAAAGCAGTAGTATGCTATAGGATAATGGTAGTTATGATATAGCTTTTCTTGTCTGTAAACAGGCAGTTCATATAAAATGTAAATGGAACCACATGTGCAGAGTATTTATCTCGAATGAGTAAGAAATTAAAATCTCTACATAGAGGTTACCTTTATTTATTTATTATTATTATTTCTCTCAGTAATACTTACCTTTTATTAGTCAATTCTATGGATGTAAAACAGCTTCATACTATTTTAACTTGCAGAGTTACGTCTTTAATCTTTCTTGCACATTGGGAAAAATATTTCACACTTAACTGGAAGATGCAGAGTACCTTACACACTAAGGAGTACCATAATCACCATTTTACAGCTAGACAAAGTGAGCAATTTTGCTTCTGCTCTGCTGGCTTCCTGAGCAGGCAGTCTACTCATAGCAATGACATAATTCTTTGTTCCTGTCATCTTACTCTTTTACTGCTACCCACAGAAAACAACAGTGGAAGAAGAGATGAGTTGTGTATAGACTATTTTTGGGGGGATGGCCATGTTTTTTTCCATACCCTGGAAGACTGTGCAACTGAGAACTACACTTAAGAGTCAGAAAACACAATGTGGGCAGCATTTTAAGTCTGTGACAGAGGCAGAGAATAACAATTTTTTTTTTTTGGTTGGGGGAGTTAAGATCATGTGAGTATTACAGAGTCCGAAGACCACACTTGAAGATCTTTGGAGATGGCTGCAAAACCTGTTTGGGGGCTGCACAGACTCTTGGGAGGGTCTGGGGTGGGCCTCAGTAAACATATTCTGCCACTGGCTGGGAAAGTTGTTAAGAGATACTTTGATACTTCAGTTCACACTGACTTTATTATTTATCTTTACAGAAGAGAATCGTCACACAGACTGAGGTTCATTAGTTCAGCAACACAGATGCCAATGCTTCCATTTCCATTGTAAGACTGTAAAGGAGAGTAATACCTCAGCATTATCTTGTGTCCTGTAGCCTAAGTTTGTGAGTGGGTATGTCTTGGTTTACTTGAAATGTAAAAGTGTAAAAGAGTACAGAAACCAAGTTCTGAATATTTTAATTCATGTCTTTGTGACTTCAGTAGCTACCTCAGTCTGGAAACTCAAAGAATCAGCAAATGGTTTGGTTGGAAGGGACCTTAAAGATCATCTAATTCCAACCCCCCCTGCCATGGGCAGGGACACCTCCTACTAGACCAGGTTCCTGAAAGCCCCATCCATCCTGGCCTTGAACACCTCCAGGGATAAGGCATTCACAACAGCTCTGGGCAACCTGTTCCTGGGCCTTACCACCCTCAGAGTAAAGAATTTCCTCCTTATATCTAATCGAAACCTATCGTCTTTCAGTTTAAAGCCATTACTCCTTGTCTTATCATTGCACTCCCTGACAAAGAGTCCCTCTCCAGCTTTCTTGTAGGTTCCCTTTAGGTACTGGAAGGCCACTAAAAAGTCTCCCTGGAGCCTTCTCTTCTCCAGGTTGAACAACCCCAACAGTCTGTCTTTGTAGAAGAGGTGCTCCAGCCCCTTGGTTGGCTTTGTGGCCCTCCTCTATATTTGTTCTTAATACTTCCATGTTCTTCTTGTGCTGGGGGCCTCAGAGCTGAACACAGCACTCCAGGTGGTGTCTCACAAGAGCAGAGGGGGAGAATCACTTCCCTCACCCTGCTGGCCATGCTTCTTTTGAGGCAGCCCAGGACATGGTTGGCTTTCTGGGCTTCAGGCGCACATTGCCAGCTCATGTTGAGCTTCTTGTCAACCAACACCCCCAGGTCCCTCTCTTCAAGACTGCTTTTAATCCATTTTCCACCCAGCCTGTTATTTGGACGTGGGATTGCCCTGACACAGGTGCAGGACCTTGAACTTGGCTTTGTTGAACTACATGAGGTTCTCACAAGTCCACCTCTCAAGCCTGTCCAGGTCCCTCTGGATGGCATCCCTTCCCTTCAGCATGTTGACTGCAACACACAGCTTGGTGCCATTCTCAAACTTTCTGAGGGTAAAATTCTGTGTCAACATATTGAAAATCTTTACAGAACACAGTAAGTGCTAAGAAACCACATTTCCCTGCTGAATTACACTGAATTTAGTATTAAAATCACAGTCTGGGTGTCCATTTAAATTAGAGCTTTCTAGGTATTAACATATAACATACCTAGTAGTAATGACTCTTCCTCATGCTGGAAAACAGTGGAAAACACAATTTAAATGACTGTGGTATTACAGCTATTTGCTTTGCCATTATTCTGTAGTTTGCAGGTAGCCTTGGGTTAAAATATCCAGATTCTAATGTTTTTTTTTTGTTTTTTTTTTTTTTTACACTAAGTACATAAGTAAATGGGTGTTTATGTATACTAGTTTGGTTTAAGTTTTTTTGCTTTTCTCTGAAGTACAACTGATTATGAATACAGCCATGGGCAGGAAATTAAAAAGACATAGTACCAATATCAAAATTGTTGAGTACATATGTATCGGCTGGCTAATAGTGCTGGTACATTTTGGAAAATCATGCCATCAAAATTAATTAAATATAAACTGAAAAAAGGAATCTGCTGGTTCTTTACTATGGTTGTTGTTATTAAGCCTAAAATAATCCTTCTCCAGAGAGCTTTAGCTTGTCTGCATTCATTCATGGACTTGCAATGTGATAAGCCATGATGCCATTTTAAAACCAACTATCACTGCTGATCCCAGTGTCCAATACTGGTATTTCCAGATGAGATCATACTTTTCCCTATCTCATTACCCTTTTTAAAAGAAATATTTCTGAGTTGAATCTAAAGACATTGCTGGAGAACACTTCTACAATTGTGTGTGAACATGCTTACTCATAGTACATAAGAGAAAAAAATATAACTTTTTGACTGAAACTTTAGAAAATTGAATATAATGAACTTAATAGTTCTGTTTGTCGTCGCAAAAACAGTGACCGTGATCCTGCTGTGAAAAGAAACTTTACCATTGTCTAAAGGTAGACTAAGACTCAGCATTAATTAAATATATCTAGAATGAATACAGAGTGACATTCATATTTGGTACATACTTTATTAATACAATTAAAATATGTTACAGTTACAGAGACTGTTGAAAGCTAACTTTTATGATTTTTTTTTATTTTTATTTTTTACCACATAGTTTATCTTAATTTTCATACACTTACATTTTCAAAAGAAAACCCCATATATGTCAGGTTTACTTCTAAGAAACAATCTTGTCAATAATTGTGAGACATAATATCATTCCTGTAATACCAGTTCCTGAAGACAGGTGATAAAATATTTCTGACAATTGTGATCAAGAAATTTTCTGAGCCTTTATGATAGCACTGAGAATTTCTAAAACCTCAAAAATCAACTTAAAGGAACTTTCAATATTTAATATTATTTTATGATCTTGTAATATTAGGAGTATGACTGATTTTGGAATGTCTAGAAATATTTTACAGTTCTGAAAGTGATATTGAGATTAAAAAATAGAGCTCCATTCAACAAATTACAGGACCATTTGATAAATATGTTAATTAAAGGGTTTTTATGTTTAACTTATGTAAGTTTTAATTTATTCCCAAATCCCTAAATGAAATGTTTTTTTAACAACTTTTTTATTTTATTTATTTTTATTTATTTATTATGATTATGATTCCAGGGATCTATTATTATTATTATTATTATTATTATTATTATTATTATTATTATTATTATTATTATTATTATTATTTCCTCTTTCTTTGTCTCTTTGTCATTTCTTCAAATAAAAGATATTTAATTTCAGGTCAGATTTTTTTTTTTAATTTTTGTTTTTATTTATTATTATTATTGCATAGCCTAGACGAATCTTTTGTAACTCAGAATCATATTTTACAAACATTGGAAACTTTACTGAAAACCTTGTGAAGGACTAGATCCTGGAAGCATATTGGAATCAAAAATTAGAACAAGCAAACTTTTTTTTTTCATGACACGATTAGGGAATGTTTTAAAAGTCATTGACATACATGAAATAATATGATACTATTTCCTAACTTGAAAAATTGTATAGATAGATAAGATAGCCTAACTTACGCCTGGCACTTAACACTGCAATGTTAAGTACATGTATAACACTGAATATTTCCTATCCAGAGCTTCTGCCCAGACAAATAAATATTTGTCATAAATACCAGCTGAAGAGCCTGATAACAGGTGCAGAGAGAGTAGGTGTAATACAAAGTAACTGTGTTACAGACTGGGGATACAGGAGGAAATATTCTTCCTGTGGTCTGGAACAACTTTACACAGGAACTGGTAAACCTTTGAAAAATAAATATTTTTATGACATTAATAAAAGCCATAGGTACTTCATGCATTTCTTGACATAAACTCAGCATGCTTAGAAATTTCAGCATCGTGACCAAAGTCACCAGGCAAATACAGAACAACCAAACTTACCATTCTTGTCTCCTATGGATGGAGACAAACATTCACATCCTTTGTGTAAGCTGTATCTTAAATTACTTTCTTTTTCTTGTAATGCTGTGTATTCAAATAAAGAAAGAAAAAAGATGTTTTAAATATTTATGATTTAAGTGGTCCTAAATGCTTTTATTTTTCTGACTTTGATTCATCATAAGAAGGCAGACTCTTCGCTTTAAGGTAATCTGTCATAGCTTCTGGGACAGTCCTTTATGACTTGTGTTTTCTCTTCCGCTTCTGGCAAGCCATAATAATGTCCTGTTCAGAAAACCTCAACTCTAACACTGCAATTATCACTGTTTTTCTTTTCTAGTTCAGTTCACAAAAGACTTGCAAAGACTTCATGCTGTAGTCTTTTCTTTCTTCCTTTCCTTTCACATTGACAAGCTCTCTTCCTTGCAGCAGACTTTATTCAGCCAAACAACTGGTTTTGAGGAATTTTAGCTATAAATCAGAGTGAATAAAAGCCAGATCTGCGATGTTCAAACTGGAAAAAGAAGGCTTCGTGTGAAGTACCAGACCTAAAAAGTGAGAGCTCATGAGAAAAGAGACGGATTTGCACATTTTGCATGTATGAGGTAACTGACACCTACATCTTTTGTCATTTCATTACATTAGAAGCAATACTATTTTTTTTCTAGATTAAGAATCCTTAGCTCACTAATTGTTAAGTAATTGTAAGTGGTGTTCAGTTCTTGCTGAGCTGATTTCTTGAGGAAATAAAAAAGACTTGAGGATACTGAAATACTACATGTTTCAGAAATGTTATGAGTTGGTACCTGGAGAAACTTCTTCACTTGAACTTCACTTCACTGCGAAGTTACTTCACAGAAAAGAAAGATGCCTTTAGCAAAGGAAATCTCTAACTTATAAAAAAAAAAAAATCATATTATCATGTTATCATATCAGAACATGCCACAAGATTCTGCAAATTTAGTTTTAAGTTATCACCATTTCTCCCTTCCATTATTTTAGACTCACTGATGCATTTTTAAATACATTATATCCTTTATAACTTTTTTATTATAATTATTTTTAATTACTTTATATCCTTTATATCTTCTTCAGTCCCTCCACATCATTTCCTTTTCTGGAAAAATCAAGCACATAAAAGTTGTTTTTACATCATTTGTAAATTGTAAATATGACAAAGCTACCTGTAAATTTAAGATTCTTTTGAAAAGCTTTTTGTCATGTTTTCTGTTTGAAGTCCTATAACCTTTGGAAACGAAATTTATTTCTTGCATCATTCTTTATTCAAAGTATTTATAATGTAACATACTCTGCTCAGAAATTTCCTTACAAAGGTCTGAAAACAATTAATTTTTGAATAGAAGATTAAATTTTCCTCCTAGATACTTTGTAAAAGAAATGCCTTTCAAAACTACCTTTCCTTATTAATATTAGGCTGCACACCAGACAAGGAGTTGGAGCAGAGGGATTTCTGCAAGCAGTATTGCATCCTTTTGTGATTCTGTTTTCAGTTTCTATAGATGGCTTAAGGTAAATTGTGATTAATTTGATTGTACAACCTTTTTATTATACACCAATAAATTTGTAGTATGAATATATTAACAACATTTTTAGTATTTCTAGACTTCATAAACTCTAAGTCCCTGAGGTAGACAAAAAGTATACTTTTTTTTTTTTTTTTGTAGTTTTCTTTCTGTCTTTAATTGGAGATACTCAAGTATCATGATCATGTTGTATCTTCTGTGCACCTGATGGGGTTGGTTTATAGTGACCTGCTTGGGACAAAGTTTCCATGGAAAACAGAAAAGTCCCAAGTGAAAGGAAAGGATGATAACAAACTTCATACAGTCACAGTTAACTAATAGTGGTAATAATTAACTATTAATAATCTATTTTTTAATTGAAGTAAGGTTTCTGTTTTCTGTCCAGAACTGAAGACTGTTGAGATGTTTAAGAATATAATGTCTTTTTCCCCTCACAAACTCTGCCAACTCTGTTACTCCTTGCATCCTGTTTCTTTGACAAGGAGCAGATATAATAGGGAAATTTTTCAATTCACGTTTTCTGAAAATTGAATAAGAAAAAGACATCAAGAAAATATCCCAACTAATATCCCAACTTTTACTATACTATTCATTTTAAGACAAAGTGAGATTGGAAAGTGATTTCATATCTTTCAGCTCTCAGAACTAGCCATATAATATCTTCAAGTCTGAAATACTGCCTGCTTTATCTTTTCTTCTCATAATGTAATTCGTTTCACAAGCAAAAGCATTACAACTGTCTGTGCATCTAGCTATTTACTTTGAAATGTTTCTGAACATTAATTAATGCTTCGGTCAACATATTCATTTGTGCCATTCAGAAAATATGCAAACCACCCACACACACATTCTATTGCCCCAGCTCTTGTAAGATTTGGATTTGAACAATAAAATAAGGTGCTTTTGAAAGGGAGTTCAATCACATCTTGTTATTGTTGTTATTTTCCTATCTATTCAGCAGTGAATATCAAATGTAAAATAAAATAAAATAAAATAAAATCGTTCATTCCTTATATATTTTTTCTTGTGACATTTTAAGGGAGATATTGTAATAGTAAAACACCTGTAAGAATGAAAGTGTAAAGTCATATTATTTCATAATGGGATGATAAACAGGCATTCAGCAGTGCTCAGAAGTATAGAATGAATGAATGAAAGTAATAAAGGAAACCTGACAAATTTACAGATTCTGCTTTTGAAATGCTCAACAACAGCAGAACAGTTTAAAGCATAGCATTAGAAACAGAGACAGCCCTTGGATGACTAAAATTTCTGTTTCTGCAAAATATATGCAAACTGGTAAATAATATACATAGGTGTGTGTGTGTTTGTAAACAAATAATAGCAAAATATCTTATTGGAAGACTGCTTTAATTTATATATATATTTATATATATATATATTTTCCCACATGGAATTTCACTGGCTGTGATTGTTCTGTATTTGCTTTATTCCTTTATTCTTACATCTTCATGTTGATATGACTGCTCTCTGATGAGAGCTACCACAGCCTCCGCCAGATACATGTGTTCCCATAAACTTCCCTGAAGAGCCACATGGTGACAAATTTTCAACCATGGAATGTCACATGCTGAGAGAGAGGTTTCAAACATATCGCTTAGCACATGCAATGTCACAAGTGTATCTGCTATTTTAACAGACAACCTCTTCACCAAAAAATGAGTGTCAGGTCAGCTCAAGTTAAGCACGAGTGGAAGCAAATGTATCCGGAAAACATGACCAATATAAAGAGACTTGCCAATCTCTGATTAAATTTTTCTTTTTGAAAAAGAAAAGTAAATATGAACATTTTGAAGTTACTGCTACTCTATCCATTGCTTTTGAAAGAACTAAATTTTCATACTTTGCATATATTTCTGATTTGGGGGATCTATTTCTCTTTAGAAATACTCTTTTTTTTTTTTTTTTTTCTCTTTTATTATTTTTTTTTCTCCTCTGAGCACCTGTATCCTCTTATAGCTCTCCCTTTTCCTTTTCTTTTGTCCTCTTTAGAAAATAAAGATGAGAGAGTAGAAGTAGATTAAAGGAAGCAGGGGAAAAAATTCCTAATCTTGTCACCCCTTCCCCTATTTTTACAATGAAGTACCAAAATACATTTATTTATTTCTTTTTAATTTTCTATTCAGACCAACTCTGATCATAACTATTGTTACCTCTTTAATGGTATGTGCCTTATTGCATCATTTCAAAATTTTGGCTTCAGTTATATTCCACATGTTGTTGTCATTGGAGTAGGACTGACCAACAATTTGGATGGTATTCCTTCTCTGGGTTCTGGAACACTTAAAACTGCAGAATAATGGGAAATTCACAATCAAATATAAATACTTATCTATCTGATATTGTGGATGAGGTGATCAGCTCCGGGGCAGACGTGTTGTGCAGCGGAGCGGGGGATCGGACAGGCAGGGCTAATTTTTCCGGCACCGAGCTCACTCGAGGGAGCTGCCAGGACCCGGCAGCCCTCGCAAGGGAGGTGAACGAGGCGAGAAGGAGGCATAGGTAGAGCCAGCAGCACCCCCTCCCCGGCCTTTCAAAAGCTGCCCCTAGTGAGCGCGAGCAAAGAGGAGCGCAGTAACCAGGACGGGCAAACAGAGCACGTGGCACGTCAGAAGGGAGTGGTGCAGCAGTTAGCGCGGCAGTTCGCGCAGGCAGGGCGAGCAGGAAGAGCAGAGTGCCCCCCTCCCCCCCCCAAACACCTCCTCTAACAGTGGTCTATCGCTAGCTCAGCTGCAATGGTGTACACCAGGCACAGTGTGCGCTCCAGGAAGTCTGTGCACACCCAGACCGACTGCCCACTCAAAACTGCGGCAGTTCAGGTGTCCGGGTGCAGGGAGTGCCTGAGCCTGTTGCTACCACCTGCAGGGGGCAGAGACTGTGTGTGTGAGGTGCGAGCACGTGGACGACCTGGTCTGCCTCGTGGCAGAACTCGAGGAGGTCGAGAGGTTGAGGGATATCAGAGTGTGAGCATGAGATAGACTTGTGGACCGACTCCCTGTGCAGCGTGAAGGACTGGCACCGGGGTGAGACACCCCAGATGGGGGTGGACCCCCTGCCCTGTTGCTGTCGGGCAGAGGCAGGGGACCTAGGAGTTGAGCAGGAATGGAAACAGGTCCCCACTCGACATCGCAGGCGATGCCCCCCTCTACCGGCCCCACCTTCCCAGGTGCCCTTATGCAACAGGTTTGAGGCTCTGGAGCTTGAGAGACCGGTAGCTGAGGAAGAGGTAGAAAGTCTACCCAGGAGGATGCCTAGGGCAAGGAAGTTGACTCCATGCCTCAGGACTGCCTCCACCAGGACAGAAAGAAGGGTGATTGTTGTAGGTGACTCTCTTCTCAGGGGAACAGAGGGCCCTATTTGTCGGCCTGACCCTACCTGTGGGGAAGTCTGCTGCCTCTCTGGGGCCAGGGTCAAGGACATTGCCAGAAAGCTTTCCAACCTGGTTCGCCCCTCTGCCTATTATCCTCTTTTGATAGTCCAGGCTGGCAGTGATGACATTGAAGAGAGAAGCCTCAGGGCTATCAAACGGGACTTTAGGGGACTGGGACGGTTAGTGAATGGAGCGAGAGTACAGGTGGTGTTTTCCTCCATCCCTACGGTGGCAGGGAGGGGTACAGAGTGGACATGGAAAGACCACCTGATAAACACATGGCTCAGAGACTGTTGCCAAAACAGAAATGATTTTTTTTGAACATGGAGTGCTTTATTCAGCACCTGGCTTGATGACTGCAGACAGGTCCCTATCTCTAAGTGGAAAATGGATCCTAGGCCAGGAGCTGGCGGGGCTCATTGAGAGGGCTTTAAACTAGGTGAGAAGGGGGACAGGGCTGAAACAAGGCTTGTTAGAGCTGTGCCAGGGGAAACAATGGCAAGGCTGGGAGAGAAGGCAATGGCCCAACTGAAGTGCATCTACAGTAATGCACACAGCATGGGTAACAAACAGGAGGAGCTGGAAGCTATCGTGTGGCAGGCAGGCTATGACTTGTTTGCCTTCACGGAAATGTGGTGGGACCACTCTCATGACTGGAGTGCTGCAATGTCTGGCTATAGGCTCTTCAGAAGGGACAAGCAGCATGGAAGGGGTGATGGTGTGGCTCTCTATATCAGAGGGAGTTTTGATGTCATGGAACTTGAAGCTGGGAATGATAAGGTTGAGTCCCTATGGGTTAGGATCAGTGGGAAGGCCAACACGGGAAGCATCCTGGTGGGGGTCTGTTATAGACCACCGAACAAGGATGAGGAGACTGATGAGGAGTTCTACAGGCAGCTGACAAAAGTTGCAAAATCGTCAGTGCTTGTTCTTGTGGGGGACATCAAGTTCAAAGATATATCCTGGAAGCACAACACCGCCCAGAGAAAGCAGTCTAGGAGGTTTGTGGAGAGCGTGGAAGATAGCTTCCTGACGCAGCTGGTTAGTGAGCCTACCAGGCAGGTGCCCCGCTAAACCTTCTGTTCACAAATAGAGAAGAACTGGTGGGAGATGTGGTGGTTGGAAACTGTCTTGGGCAGAGTGAGCATGAAATGGTAAGTTCTCCATTTTTGGAGAAGCCATGAAGGGGACCAGTAAAACCGCTGTATTGGACTTCCAGAGGGCCGACTTTGAACTGCTCAGGACACTGGTTGGCAGAGTCCCTTGGGAGGTGGTTCTGATGGGCAGAGGAGTCCAGGAAGGCTGGGCGCTCTTCAAGAAGGAAATCTTAATGGTGCAGGAGCAGTCTGCCCCCACGTGCCCAAAGATGAGCTGGCGGGGAAGAATCACCGAATCACAGAACTGAAGGGGTTGGAAGGGACCTCCAAAGATCATTGGGTCCAACCTCAATCTAAAGAAGGTTCCTCAGAGCAGATTGCTCAGGTAGGCATCCAAACAGGCCTTGAATATCTCCAGAGAAGGAGACTCCACAACCTTCCTAGGCAGCCTGTTCCAATGCTCCATCATCCTCACCGTGAAGAAGTTCTTTTGCATGTCAGTGTGGAACTCCCTGTGCTCTAGCTTGTAGCCATTGCCCCTTGTCCTATCCCCACAAACCACTAGGAAGAGGTTGGCTACATCTTTCTGTCCCCCACCCCTCAGATATTTATATACCCTTAGGAGATCCCCTCTAAGTCTTCTCTTCTCTAGGCTGAACAGACCCAGGTATCTCAGCCTTTCTTCATAGGGAAGATACTCCAGGCCCCGTATTATCTTTGTGGCCCTCCGCTGGACTCTTTCCAGGAGATCCCTGTCTTTCTTGTACCAGGGAGCCCAGAATTCGACACAGTACTCCAGGTGAGGTCTGACCAGGGCAGAGTAGATGGGGAGGATCACCTCCCTTGACCTGCTGGCCACGCTCCTTTTAATGCACGCCAGGATCCCATTAGCCCTCTTGGCCACAAGGGCACAGTGCTGGCTTATGGTCAACCTGTTGTCCACCAGGACCCCCAGGTCTTTATCCTCAGAGCTCCTCTCCAGCAGGTCGTCCCCCAGCCTGTACTGGTACTTCAGGTTGTTCTTTCCCAGGTGCAGGACTCTACACTTGCTCTTATTAAATCTCATTTGGTTTCTGCCTACCCATCTCTCCAGCCTGTCCAGGTCTCGCTGAATGGCAGCACAGCCTTCTGGCGTGTCAGCCACTCCTCCCAGCTTTGTGTCATCGGCATACTTGCTGAGAGAAGACACTTTCCCTCATCAAGGTTGTCGATGAAGATGTTGAACAAGACTGAACCCAGCACCGACCCCTGGGGAACACCGCTAGTCACAGGCCTCCAGCCAGACTCTGCTCCGCTGATCACCACCCTCTGAGCTTGGCCAGTCAGCCTGTTCTCAACCCACCTTGCCGTCCACTCATCTATCCCACACTTTCTCAGCTTTGCTAGTAGGATATAATGGGAGACACTATAGAAAGCCTTGCTAAAGTCAAAGTAGATGACATCCACCGCTCTCCTCACATCTACCCAGCTGGTGATGTCATCATGTTAGGTTAGAGGTTGGACTTGATGATCTTGAGGTCTCTTCCAACCTAGAAATTCTGTGATTCTGTGATTCTGTGATTCTGTGATAGAAGGCAATGAGCTTGGTCGAGCATGACTTCCCCTTGGTGAATCCATGCTGACTACTCCTCATAACTTTCTTCTCTTCCAATTGCTTGGAGATGGCATCCAGAACAAGCTGCTCCAATACCTTTCCAGGGACAGAGGTGAGACTGACTGGCCTGTAGTTTCCCGGATCCTCCTTCCTGTCCTTGAAGATCAGAGTGACATTGACTATCCTCCAGTCTTCAGGCACCTCACCCATTCTCTAGGACCTTTCAAAGATGATAGAGAATGGTTCGGCAATCACATCTGCCAGCTCTCTTAGCACACGTGGATGCATCTCATTGGGTCCCATGGATTTGTGTGCATTGAGCCCACTCAGACACTTCCGAGTCACTCCCACGTCCACCAGGGGGGAGCCCTCCATTTCCCAGACCCTTTGTCCTATTGCCAGGGGCAAGGAGTTCCAGAGGAGTGTCCTTGAAGCAAAGACTGAAGCAAAGAAAGCATTCAGTATCTCTGCCTTCTCAACGTCTCCTGTCACCAGGACACCCCCCTCATTAAGCAAGGGACCCACATTATCCCTAGTTTTCCTCTTGCTGTTTACATACTTGAAAAAAAACCCTTCTTATTATCCTTTATCTCTTTCGCAAGCCTCATCTCTAGGTGGGCTTTAGCCTTCCTCTTTGCGTCCCTGCAGGCCCTGGCAACACATCTATACTCCTCCAAAGAGGACAGGCCCTTTTTCCACATTTCATAGACCATCCTCTTCCTTTTGATCTTATTGATGTGCTCCTTGCTCATCCACGTGGGTTTCCTGCCTCCCTTCCCCAATTTCCTATTCTTCGGGATGCACCAATCCTGAGCATGGAAGAAGTGCTGCTTAAATGTAGGCCAGCTCTCACAAGCGCCCTTGCCTTCTAGCAACCTAGCCCATGAGATGCTCCCAAGCAGGTCCCGGAAGAGGTCGAAGTTGGCTCTTCAAAAGTCCAGTGTAGCAATCCTGCTTTTAGCCTTACTTCCTCTGCCTAGTTCCATCAGGAACTCCACCATCTCATGGTCACTGCATCCCAAGCTGCCCCCAATCTTCACATCCCTAACAAGGCCATCTGATTTGGTAAGAATGAGGTCCAGGACCACCCCCCACCTCGTTGGCTCCTCCACCACCTGCATCAGAAAATTGTCTTCAACGCATTGTAGGAACTGTTTGGACTGCTTGTGCCTGGACGAGTTGCTTACCCAGCAGATGTCTGGGTAATTGAAATCCCCATGAGGACCAGCACTCGTGATCATGAGGCTACTAGCAGCTGCTCATAGAAGGCCTCATCAACTTCCTCCTCCTGATCTGGAGACCTGTAGTAGACCCCCACCACCATGTCTCCCATACCAGCCCACCCCTTAATTCTTACCCGCAAGCTCTCCACTTGTCCTTCACCCTCCCCCAGCTGGAGCTGGGTACACTCTAATTGCTCCCTCACATAAAGAGCAAGCCTTTCCTAAAGAGGACATAGCCCTCAATGACAGTGTTCCAGTCATGCGAGCTGTCCCACCACGTCTCAGTGATTGCAACGAGATTGTGGCCCCACGACCAAACACAGATCTTGAGCTCATCCTGTTTATTTCCCATGCTCCATGCATTGTTGTACAGGCACTTTAGGGAAGCAGCAGGTGCAGTAACCCCTGGGGGGATGCAAGAAGAAGATACTGGCCAGGGGATCAGGAATGCTACCTTCTCTGAGGAGCCCTCAGACAATCCTATGGGAGAGCGCAGAAGTTTTTCCCTGTCTTCAACAGTGACAGTAGTGATGACTTCCCCCAGCCCTTCTCTGTCACCTTTAGCTCCCCTTCCTTCCCCCATCAAACCTAGTTTAAAACCCTGGTAATCAGCCCAGACAGCTTGCTCCCCAACACACTTGCATCCCACTTGCTCAGTTGGTGTCTGTCCATAGCCCACGTACCCGGCCTCTCAAAGGGCAGCCCAAGATCAAAATACCCAAATCCCTGGTCGAGACACCACCCCCTCAGCCTGTCATTTGCCTGTCCTGTTCTGCTCCTTCTATCTGCATCCCAGTCACCCAGTGGGAGGACAGAGGCGAATGCTACCTGCACCATGATCCCCTCAACAACCTCCCCAGGGATGCAAAGTCCTTTTTAATATTCTTCATTTTTCTAATAGCAGCTTCCTGGGATCCAACCTGAATGACTACGAGAGGACAGTAGTCTTCCGGTTTAATGAGTCATGGCATAGCCTTCCTAATGTCTCTGACACGTGCCCTAGGAAGACAGCACAAGAAGACTGGCCAGGCTGAACAGAGAATTGTGGCTTGAGCTTAGGAGAAAAAAGAGGTTTTACAATCTTTGGAAAAGAGGGCGGGCCACTCGGGAGGACTATAAGGATGTTGCGAGGCAGTGCAGGGGTAAAATTAGAAAGGCCAAAGCTCATCTGGAGCTCAATCTGGCTACTGCCGTCAATGACAACAAAAAATGTTTTAACAAATACATCAATGCTAAACGGAAGACTAAGGAGAATCTCCAGCCTTTACTGGATGTGGGGGGGAACTTAATTACAAAAGATGAGGAAACGGTGGAGGTGCTTAATGCTTTCTTTGCCTCAGTCTTTAGTGGCAAAACCAGTTGCTCTCTGGATGCCCAGTACCCTGAACTGGTGTAAGGGGATGGGGAGCAGAATGTGGCCCTCACTGTCCATGAGGAAATGGTTGGCAACCTGCTACGGCACTTGGATGTATGCAAGTTGATGGGGCCAGATGGGATCCACCCGAGGATACTGAGAGAACTGGCCGAGGAGCTGGCCAAGCCATTTTCCATCATTTATCAACAGTCCTGGCTATCGGGGGAGGTCCCAGTCGACTGGCGGCTAGCAAACGTGACACCCATCTTCAAGAAGAGCCAGAGGGCATACCTAGGAAACTATAGGCCTGTCAGTTTGACCCCAGTGCCAGGGAAACTCATGGAGCAGGTCCTGCTTGATGAACCTGATCTCCTTCTGTGACAAAGTGACGTGCTTGGTGGTTGAGGGAAAGGCTGTGGATGTGCTCTACCTTGACTTCAGCAAGGCTTTTGACACCGTCTCCCACAGCATTTTCCTCAAGAAACTGGATGCTCATGGCTTGGACTGGTGTACGCTTCATTGGGTTAAAAACTGGCTGGATAGCCAGGCCCAAAGAGTCGTGGTGAATGGAGTCAAATCCAGCTGGAGGCTGGTCACTAGTGGCATTCCCCAGGGCTCGGTACTGGGGCCGGTCCTCTTTATTATCTTTATTGATGATCTGGATGAGGGGATCAAGTGCACCCTCAGTAATTTTGCAGATGACACCAAGTTAGGTGCGTGTGTCGATCTGCTCAAGGGTAGGAAGGCTCTGCAGGGCGATCTGGATAGGCTTTACCGATGGGCTGAGGTCAACTGTATGAAGTTCAACAAGGCCAAATGCCGGGTCCTGCACCTGGGGCACAATAACCTGAAGCAGAGCTACAGGCTGGGAGATGAGTGGTTGGAAAGCTGCCAGGCTGAGAAGGACCTGGGAGTATTGTTTGATAGTTGGCTGAATATGAGCCAGCAGTGTGCTCAGGTGACCAAGAAGGCCAACAGCATCCTGGCTTGCATAAGAAGTAGTGTGGCCAGCAGGGATTGTCCTCCTGTACTCGGCTCTGGTGAGGCCGCACCTCGAGTACTGTGTTCAGTTTTGGGCCCCTCACTACAACAAGGACATCGAGGCGCTTGAGCGGGTCCAGAGAAGGGCGACGAAGCTGGTGAGGGCCTGGAGAACAAGTCCTACGAGGCTTGGCTGAGGGAGCTGGGCTTGTTCAGCCTGGAGAAAAGGAGGCTCAGGGGCGACCTTATTGCTTTTTATAAGTACATTAAAGGAGCCTGTAGAGAAGTGGGGGTTGGTCTGTTCTCCCACGTGCCTGGTGACAGGACAAGAGGGAATGGACTAAAGTTGCACCAGGGGTGTTTTAGGTTGGATATTAGGAAGAACTTCTTTACTGAGGGGGTTGTGAGACATTGGAATGGGCTGCCCAGGGAAGTGGTGGAGTCACCATCCCTGGAAGTCTTTAAAAGATATTCAGATGTGGAACTTAGCAATATGGTTTAGTGGAGGACTTGTTAGTGTTAGATCAGAGTTTGGACTTGATGACTTGAGGTCTCTTTCAACCTAGATAATTCTGTGATTCTGTGATATGAATAGTGATTCATGACAAAATGGTAGAAATGTTGAGTTAAAATAACTGTGTGCAATTTCTAGCCATTGACTGGTTATTCATACTTAAAAGTACAAGTATAGATTTGGGAATTATTTGATTGAATACTTGGGGATTAGAATATGCATATGTTTTAGTCTCAGGCTGGGTTAATATGACCCTCACATTGTATTAATGTACATGTGAATCTAAGTGTTCATTAATGAATCTGCAAGATACTGAAAAAGTCTGCCATTCTCAAAAGCATTCAAACTTCTAAAGGCAAACAAATTTTCACAAATGTGAGAAGACTGAGTGCTTGTGAAGTTATTAGGCCAAGTGACTACTGTGACAAAAGAAGATCATGACAGATTTTCCTTCAAGTACTTAAAATAATCATGGTCCGTTAGCCATTCACAAGTGATGTGAGACAAGAGTATTAAGTATTAATGAGCATATTCATTCCTCCTGAGAAAATAGCACTTCACACATATTGACATAATATTTTAGAAGTTGGATATATTTTAGAATCATCACCTTTCTAAGACATTCATCAGAGGGGAACACAAAAAAAAATTACCTTGAATTTAACCATGATGAAGGCAAGCAGCATGAAAGAATGTTGGTTATACCCGCATTGATTGCATGAATGTTGATGGGAACTGTGCTGTGCTTTGTAAGACTGATATGGATAATAAGAAAGCACTGTTTTTGCTTTCTAAATTTTTAGAATGTTCTATGTACTTGGCAAGAGGGTTAGAGAGGATTTATACATGAAAGGGGGAATTTAACAGTGTTTGTGGGGACTTAAGTGTCAGTGGCACTGTTCTTATAGATAATCTTAAAATCTAATAGTAATTATTATTATTTTTTTCCATCCTATTGGTTTGTGCACCCTCCTAACCTTTGGAAAAGTTTACTTTTACCTACTGTTGTAATATATACTGCAGTTATATTTGCTATAATGCTTTTACTCTGCAGTCTTGTTACTGCTATTAATGTGAATCCCACTTTTGTACACAGAAGGTGGAGGCATATTTCTTGCTTGAAATTTTACAACCATGGCTGTACCCACATTTCTCTGCCTCAGTCTTATGCTGTCATGCTCAGATGAGGGGGAGATAACTCTTCATATGTTAGCTGGTCACAAGAAGCTCACACTTTTTGTTTCCAGGCTCCACATCTTTGCTAATCCATCTACTGCATCACGTTCAGAGCATAGACAGTTGCTACAGTGATTTGTATAAAAGTCAAAAATTGTATGCTGCAAAACTAAGCAGGCTTTAATTCCCACAGCATAATAATGTTGCAGTGTTGTACGCTAATGATTTATATAGATCTTCTGAGCAAGAGAAACAGAAATCCAACACTAAAAATAGTTACGTTACAATTTTCTGCATCATTTTATTTGCAACATTTTCTTAATAAAAGCCGACAAACTACTCTAGCATTAGATATTATGTTTTGGGAAGCAATTCTCTGAATATTTTACATATTAAGTATATTAATTTTAAAGACTTTGAATAAATACATAAAATATATACCTCAATCATACATGACAACAAGCAATTTTTAGACAAAGGAAAATAAAGCGATTTTATTTTTTATTGGTTTTTAATTTCTCTTTTACAGCAGAAAGTGAATCAGTTATGGTCACTGATACCGCACTAAAATTACTAAAAATATTTTTCTCAAGTGTACTTAGTGTTTTTACATTTATTTAAATTTCTGCATATTTCTTTTGATATAACAAATTCATTGTCTATATATGAATATAACTTTTGTATCTTGTACATCTCTTTTGTATGTATAGAAAAAGTCCATTAATTTTAAAATTAGATATCAGCTTCTAACTGTGATAAGACTATACGGTAGCTGAGCTGTCCATTGTAGTCAGAATAATAAAGTATCTTAGAAAAAACTGTGGGGAAAAAAAAAAAAAAAAAAAAAAAAAAAAAAAAGACTTTAAGTTCTATTTCATTGTAACTGAATTCTTTTAAAGAAAATGCCTCCTCCTCCACCCTTGTTACCACAGTGGCAAAAATTTACTGAGGACACAATTTAAGAACTTAAATCCTCTGAGGATTTTCGGGCATTCTTACAGTGCTGTTCATGCAAATAACATAGATTTGAAAAATATCTGTCCACTAAAATATTGCAAAACTGAAGAAACTGTAGAATTGTGTTAGATTGGGAATATCTTTTTCAAATCTTGGTAACATCTTCCCAGATATGTCCAGTTATCTCCAAGTCATTATTCTAAAGAATGTATCACTTAGCAGGCAACATTCGCAGACTTAAGAGTTTGTACAATGAACAAAGAGAGGGATATTAGAAGGTGAAGGGAAGTGTCATATAAATTATCTTTTCTGAGCAGTTTCTGTATGCAAAACTTCTTTGCACCAGAGCTTGATTTGTTCTTTGCTATCAACAGCATATAATTCCCGAGAAATACCCTAGAAGTACATTACAGTTTTTATTTCATTTTAGGTGAATTTCTTTCATTACAAATGAATTCTTCTCAGACAATTTCCTTTCTATTCATATCACAGTGCAACTCATATTTTGTGCGTTCCTTGTTCTCTAAGTTGATTAGATAACACACATACACACACAAATCTTTTTTTTTTTTTTTTTTTTTTTTCCTTTTTCTCCTTTCTTTGTTCTTTGAAGGAGTACATAGGACATACAGTGTTGCAGAAATCAGGTAAAGAGCTTTAATTCCACACAGTGAAGCCTATAATATCTAATTGATTAATGAGATTAATTTAATATCTCCTTCTCAACTGTCCTTTGGAAGTTTTCTTAGTTTCTTCAGGCAAAATAATATATAAAAGTGGCACATGTAGTGATGAGGTTACGTTAAAATTTGATTGTTTTAAGACTCCATATTTTGACACTCCATCACCAATTCCAACCACCATACTCAGCTGCCATGTGAGAGCTCAGAATGACATTACCCTCTGATGATGATGTTGCTGGCAACTACAGAAAGCCTCTCTTTTAATATATTTTTAGTTATTATTTTCTTCTCCATCAGGTGTACAACAGCTATTTAATTTCACAGTAATTTCCACATGAATTTTAAAAATACAATTATTTATTTTTCTCAAAACTAAAATAAACAATGCCATCTTTTAATCATGGTCATGCAATATTTCAGTAAACACACTATTTTTCAAACACTAAACCATAATTAAAATAATATCCTTCTTATTAGAGTAAGTCAACGTATTTTAAACTAAAAATCTTGAACTCAGTCAAAATGGACAACTGTCATGGTTTATACATGCTTTAAGACTTTCCCACTTACTCTAAGATCTACTTGATTGTATTTTTATGTTTTTTCATATCATATCTATTATTTTTTTCTATATATGGCATATGTTTATATATGTTGCATACTTGTTTTCCCTAAAATAAGTTTTTATGAAACTTCCACAATTGTATTGTATTATTTCAATGGTCAACAATTGCTCACTGAAGGCCTGCATAAATCCCTGTAGCTTGAAGCCTCCACTTTCATCCTGTCATCACACTGTCAAGATCTTTGTTGTCATTCCACACCAGTAGAACTCTGTAGAACCATATCTTCTGTAGAACCTGTTTATTACAGAACTGTTCCCATAAATAAAATTTAAACAAACAAACAAACTAATAACCAGGTGTCTTATCACCATGAGTAGTACTAAATTTTAAAAAGTAGGTGGTTCTTCCTCTGCCCCTCACTTGGCTGAACTAAAGTGGAATACTTACATCTAGTTAGGAAAATTTTCAGAGTTTCCTCATCAAGTGCAAGCTATGAAGTTTGGTAATGTAATGAAAGAAATATCTGAGAAGGAGTCACAATAAAGGATTTTAACAGAGCTGAAGATATAAACAGATGAATTTGAAGATAAATTCTCCAAGATCCATTCAGTAGAAAAATACATAAAAGTCCACATAAAAATACAGGTTGAGACTCTCCATGATTTATTACCACCTTGATGTTAGACTGGAGCAGTAAATGATCATTCTTTTGTCTTCATCAGAAATCAAAATTAAATATATATATATATATATTTCTCATCTATTTGTATTGCTTTTCTTCAATAAAACAGGTCATACACTCCATTTAATGAAAAGGTTGTGCAATAAAAAAATCAGCAAAGGCTTAAAGACAAATAAAAAATCTTCCCCTAAGGAGAACAAGTCACCAGGAGTGTGGAGACTAGGGCACGAAAACAGGGAATGGCACGTCAGCCAGGGTATGCATGTCAGCACTTTGAGTGGGAGGGTGGATGGTGTGCCATTTTCTTCTACTCTGGGGTCAGCAAGAAGCAGCCTTAAGCTGAAACAAAAGTGGTGGCCATCCACTGCAACAGCCAGGCTGAGGGTCTAGACAGAGGGGCCACAACACCCCTTGACAGATTCCTACACCCAAACAGGCCTCATGAGGACCAAAAGAGCAGCCCAGACCCTCAGACACAGGGCATTTCAGAATCTGGAAGTCCCTCTAGGGCCTGAAGGCAAGGATGTGTGTCATGGATGCAAGTGCACCCAGTTATATGACTAGCTTTCATGAGGTGGCAGTCTTGACTGACTCATGAGACGAGGGAGGCTGGACCCTCGTCTCTGAAGGAGGAATACCCCTCTTCCTTAAAAGTATCCCTGAGCAACAGATTTGTTGCTTTGTGGTTGGAAAACAAACAAACAAACAAAACCACTTCATTGAGGTTTGCTGCATGCTGAGGTCCCACATCTGTGATATCACAAAGAAGCTACCACGCCTTGTAAAGCCAGAGGACTGCCATTCATTCCTACTGTCATGGTTTCAGCTAGGATAGAGTTAATTTTCCTCCTAGTAGCTAGTAAAGTGTTGTGTTTTGGATTTAGGATGAGAATGTTGACAGCATGCTGATATTTTAGTTATTGCAGAGCAGTGCTCACACTAGGCGACCAAGGACTTTTCAGCTTCTCATACAGCCCTGTCAGCGAGGAGGTAAGCAAGGAGGCTGGGGTGCACAAGAAGCTGGGAGTGGACAGATGTTCACTCACTCCTCTCCACTGCGATAGGGGAGAAAACTAGGGAAAAAAAAAAAAAAAAAGGTAAAACTTGTGGCTTGGCATAGGACAGTTTATTAGGACAGAAAAGGAAGGAAAATAATAGTAATACAAATAATAATAAAAAAAAAATAATAACAATATACACAAACCAAATTAAGCACAATGCAGTTTCTCACCACTTGCTGACTGATGCCCAGCCACTGGCCAACACTGCCTAGTTATTATTGTTTTGCATGATGTCATTTATTATGGAACATAATAGAATCATAGAGTGGCTTGGATTGAAGATCGCCTTAAAGATTATCTATTTCCAACCCCACAGACCTGGGCATGGATACATGTACAATTAATTTTACAGGATGATTAGGAATCTTTAAAAACTGTATGTTTTTTACACCAGGTAATCTATATACCTACTTAACATAACTGCATGGTGTATTTCTAGAAAGATATGTTCCCAAAAATAAAATATATTATTTTTCAAAAGTACAATCACCTTAACTTGTGAGGAAAATTTTGATTTCTAAATGTGAATTCCAAGTGGAGACATCATTTATGATGGGGATACTGTTCAGCATTCAAAGCCATGAAGATCCTGCCTTATGATAATGGTGGCAGAAAACACCAAAAGAAGAGTTAAGTATCTAGAGACAGCAGAGCGGGTTTTATAATGGGAAGACATCCTTTTCTCTCTCTTTTTTTTTTTTTTTTTTTTCCCTTTCTTTTATTCTTTCCTTCCAACTGAAGAATACTGATAGTAGAAAGACAGACAAGGTTGAACTATGAAAGGCTGGGAAGTTTAGTCTTCTAAATTACCTGTAGAGACATTGTTGATCACAAATGATTGCAGCTGATAACAAGATGATGGTTTTGTCTGTGACATCTCTGTGATATCATGGACTGTGTTGCAGCTCACTACAGAAGTGGTTTTGTAGCATGAGATGAAAGGTGTATGTTACATGCCCTGATATGTGCATGAGGGCATGTGAAAGTACAAAGTCAACTGGAATAATGTTGGAGGAGTGTGCAGTATGCAGTTTCATCCACACTGCCTTTGAGAGCAGTCCTGGAGTGAACTATCCCAGAATGAGCTCCTTTGTAGCATACTAATAACTATAGCAGCAGCTGTGCAGATCAAAAACTTGAATGGCTTAAAAGAGCTGTCTCAGCACAGAAATGAGGCAGATCAGATACTACATCCAAGCTGATGGACTTGGCATTGCTATTTCTAGCAAGAAAAAAACTGCTTTTTGATCTGTATATCTTAGGCAACAATCCACCATGAAGTAATATTATTAAAACAGTTAAAGAGTACCAATGTAGAGAGAACTTAACTGATCAACCTTCCATGTTGCATTTATATGCAACTTTCTAAGCTCCACCTTTCTCCCTAACACATGTAACAGAGAGGAGAACAGAATGAAATATTAGAACAGAAAGCTGTATCTTCTGTTCTTGACTGAAGAAATATGTCTGTCCTCAGCTATTACAAGAGGTTAAAAATGGTAATTAGTAAATAAATTTTACTGCAATATCTAATATATAAACACATAAACTTTCTGTTCTGTATTCTTTTTTTTTTTTTTTTTTTTTTTTTTTTTTTTTTTTTTTGAAATTTATAAAAAGGAAGCAGAGATGTTTCTGTATTTTTGAGCTGTCATCCTTGCCAGCACAGGAAAACTGTTCATATAGAACTTGACCTAACTTTCTGATATAAATCCAATGTGGAATTGGCAGGCAAAAAAGAATAGTGATTTGTAAATTAATTTAATGTAAATTATGATTTATGTATTGAATAGACTCTGCTTTTTATTGCAAAAGTTAAATACACCAAACTATTGTGCACTTATCTCTAGCGTTGGGTTAAGGGAAGTTCCCAATTATAATGTATCTAGAAAATATAGAATACATATACAGCTCTTCGGCTGATCTGAAAGGAGTATTACTTTCAGAAGAGACAATGCTTTTCCAAAATATGTAGAAAAATGTTTTTACAGATGTGTTTTCTTAATTACTCCATGGCATTATCTGATCTTAAGTATTCTTTTTTATATCTATAGATTCCTTTATAGTGTTCAGCACCATGGCATTTTACTGTTTCTATTTATCTTATTTTCTATAAAGTAAGTGCTTGCTTTTAGCTAATATCAATTGATAGTACAGCTTCACTGGAAGAGAGATGAGAATTTTAAGAGATGACAAGAAGTCCTAGTAAAACAAAAGGACTCATTTTACACAGCTCAGATTATAAGTGATTAGCAGCATGAAGGATTTGTCTACATATACCTTTTTAACAGTACATAAAGGAATGAAAGACTACCCTGTACTGTGTAGTGCAAAATATGTCCATCAAATAATGGAATCAAAGTCTAACCTGTATTGTGTAATGCAAAATATGTCCATCATATAATATTAATGTCACCGTCTGCAGGCCATCTTATTTTTTTATACTTTCTGCACAGCAGCATGAGCAGCATTGGAGAGGCTTACTTTCTTTCATGTGCTCTTGATTATGAATGCAATGACTGATATTCTTATCACGATCTATAAGGAAAGGGCAATAATTTTCCCAGTGATTCAAATTCTTGTATATCCACTGGATGTGCTTGAGAGAACTTTTAGCTGCCTTTTAGAGTATCTTTTTGTGTATTCTCCTCCTGAGCTTCATTTCACTCAATTGCTCTTTTTGTCTCTAAGGTAAACATCACTGCTATTCAGACACTTTTCAACCACGAAGAATCTCTTTTGCTGTCTATAGAGATGATGGCCATGTAACTGAAACTTTCATATGAGCTGAATTATCTGTAAGAATGGATTTACAGAAGTTGAGCATGATTTCCCCAAAGCCTGTACAGGTTGCAGACTTTCCAGCTCTACCACAAACACTGTCCTGGCACTGCCTCACAGTCAGGAGACAAGAAAGATAGAGTCCCCATCCTGGGAAAACATGTCCTAAGTTACTCATGTCAGTTATGCCAAACATAACTTTGGGTGCTGTGTCTCAAAAATGAGTTTTACACTACAAAATCAATCAATTTCTATAAACTACCTTTGGATCTCAAATGTTCTTGATTTTTATATTATTTTGAAACACTAGAGTTATAAAGTAAGTATGGGTTACAGCTTTCTGCTCTAAATCTTCTGTTGCTCAAGTGTGACATTTAGGATTACTGTTGTGGATGTAAATCAAAATAACCAAAGTTTGTCCCTGTAAGTTTCAACATTAAATTGTTGATTAAATTTCAACAATTTCTGAAGTGTCTTAGTGAGTATCTTTAAACACTATTGTCATCCAAAAAGAGGTTATGGATTTTGTCATTTTAAACAATTTCTTGTTTAGCTCTGGGTTTCCTTTCTTTTCTTCTGCATTCAGAATGTCTATATTTGCTTCACAGATAACAAACATGATGGGAGATCTGTGCAAACCTGCCAAAACCAGTGATCCTTTTTAGAACGATTGAAAATAGCTGTGATCCTTTATTTATTTATTTATTTGTTTGTTTATTTATTGTCAACTCTGGTTGAAAGAGTAGGAGAAATTCAAGACAATGTGAAAACGACGCTGAAACAGCAGAATCAGAGATACGCCATTAAATTACACAGATATGATCTTTGTTCAGAAATCACCCATCAGCTGAGGAAGTGTTATTATTAGAAATGTAATCTTTGCACCATTCATTGAAGCTGGGATAGGTGAATCCCAGGCATCTCTTGAATTCTCAGCACACTTACTTATTTGTAACTAGGGGAGAAAATAATAATTATACATGTATATATATATATACATTCAGACTTTTTACTTTCATGCTAATTTTCTGTTGCTTTCTGTAGCATACACCTGTTTAATATTCAAAGAGAAGTTATAAATCTTAGCTAAAATTTAAGGCTGCCTGCTGAGAATTAGTCAAAGCAAGCAGAGAATAAGAATACTTTCTAATAATTCAAAAATAATTTGAACATTAAAGCATGTTGTGGGTCAGGACTGGAGAGAAAAAAAAAAAAAAGAATAGTAACAGTCACTAACTATAAGTTCAGCTGAATCAACTATCTCAGAACCTATAGAATTGAAACTGCTAGTGACCTCCTTTTTCAATGCTTACATACACACAAACAAAACTGCTTGTGTTCCATTATTTTGAGGAATAACTCAACAGAGAGCTCATTACTAGAACAATAAAAAAAATGAATATATGTGTAAGGTGATTTAGGAGCTTTAAAATCACATTAACATGAACTTTTCCAGCTTCCCATCATTATTGCGTTTGGAGCATCTAAGACTTCACAGACTCACAAAATCACAGAATAGTTAAGGTTGCAAGGGACCTCTGGAGGTTATCTCATCCCTTCAAGCAGGGACACCTCAAGCAGTTTGCCCAGGACCACATCCAGACAGCTTCTGAAGATCTCCAAAGAGGGAGGAGATTCTGCAACCTCTCTGAACAACCGTTCTGGTGCTCCATCACCCTCATGGTAAAGAAATGTTTCCTGATGTTTTCTGTTTCACAGAACCTTCTGTGTTCCAGTTTGTGTCCACTGCCTCTTGCTCTTCCACTGGGCACCACTGCAAAGAGCCTGACTCCACCTTCATTGCCTCTTCCCCTCGGGTACTTTGATAATCCCTCCCCTCAAGCCTCCTCTTATACACTGAACAGTCCCAACTCTGTCCCCTTCTCCTCAAAAGAGAGGTGTTCCAATGCCTTAATTATCTTTGTGGCCCTTTGTTGCAATCTCTCCAGTATGTTCATATCTCTCTTGTAATGGGAGGCCCAGAAATTAGAGAGGAGGCCCCACAGTACTCCATGTGTGGTCTTACCAATGCTGAGTAGAAGGGAAAGATCATGCCTCTTGATATGCCAGTGATTAATTTGCCCAATGAAGCCAAGAATTAGCCTTCTTAGCAGCAAGGTCACACTGCTGACTCATGTCCATCTTGGTATCTACCAGGACTCCTAGGCCCTTTTCTACAGAGCTGCTTTCCAGTGACCCCCAGCATGTACTGGTACGTGGAGTAAAATAGACATTAAGGGTGGGTTTTAAATTGTTCTGTAGGAGTTAGGTGTCTCATCTACACCTCTTATCTAAGCTTCTTCAACATTTCAGAATAAGAGACACCTTAACAGGTACATATGAGGGGTATGCATAGTAAAATGGTATCTAAAAGTGAAAGATCTCACACGTTGTGCAAAAGCTACTCTCTCCATTCATAACAGTAGACTACTTTTCTTGACAGCTTCTTAGAAATGCTTTCCACTGAATATAGAGATTTTTTATTTTTTTTCCCATCTGTTTTAGTAGCCATCAGTTTTTATCAGGAATGTGTGAAGCTGACATATGTATATACCATGTACTGTACACATACATATTGTTTGTGATGTTTCTGGAAAGCTAAAACACATGTTAAGAACATTTTTTATAAATTATCAATATAAGTTCCATTTTTCAGTGTCAAGCATAAAAAAAGTGTTTGAGTGAAGTTTTCAGAACTAAATCTGTTTTTATAATTATTTATTTTTATTACTCAATTATGATGCTCAAAAACCTAATAGGAAAAAATTATCTTTACTCATTTAAAAGATAATTCTCACCAAAAAATTCAGAAGTGAAATTGTTTGTCCATAAAAAGAAGAAAAATAAGTGAGCACTGTGTTTCATTCAAATGAGGGAGGAGCATGACAGTGTGTTCTTCTGCTATTAATCTTTTTATGTATCCCTTAGAAAACCTGGGCTGCAGGGAGGCTTAATACCACATCCATAAACTCTAATACGCTCAGAAAAATAACTCTTTCTTGAGCTACGTATCTATCCCCTTCTTGTGCAAATCCATAGGCTCAGAAAGCCATGAGAATCTTTTTGTGACTGTGATCAGAGAACCTTTACTCTTTCACTTGCATTCGTTATTATAAAAGAAGCTATCATCAAGAAAAGCTGGAGAGGCCCTGAATCTTCTTTGCAAACAAAATTCAATTATAGCATAACCAGGGATTGTGCCATGCTGGTAGTGGCTAGCAGGACTGTATTAAGTTTACTTGGCAAGGTTTTGATAGTGGGGGGCTACAGGGGTGGAATCTGTGAGAAGAATCCAGAAACTGGCCCATGTTAGATCAAGGCCAATTTCAGTCAGCTCCAAAGGGAGCTGCCGGTGGCCAGAGCCCAGCCAATAAGCAATGTTGTTTGTGCCTCTGTGAGCACACATTGAAGAAAGGGATAAAATCTGCAACAGCAACTGGGAGACTGAGGAGCGAGAAACAGTTTTGCAGACCCCAAAGTCACTGCAGAAAGTACTCCAGGCATGGAGAAGAAGTTCCTCTGTGGCCTTTGGAGGTGGAGCAGGCTGGTCCCCTGAGGCCCATGGGTCCTCATTGGAGCAGATCTCCACGCTGCAGCCTGTGGAGGAACCCCCGGTGGAGCAGGTGGATGTGGCCTAGAGGAGGCTGCGGCCCATGGAGAGCAGGAGAGCAGGAGCCCGCAGGAGCAGGCCTCAGGCTGGAGCTGCAGCCTGTGGAGAGGAGCCCACACAATAGCAGGGGTTCTGGGGGGAGCTGCCACCTGTGGGGGACCCATGCTGGAGCAGTTTACTCCTGGGGGATGGACCCTGTGGTATGGAGCCATGTGGAACAGTTCTTGGAGAGCTGCTGCCTGTGGGCAGCCCCCACAGGCTCAGTTCAGGAGCGATGGCATCCCGTGGGAGGGACCCCACGTGGAGCAGGGGCAGAGAGTGACCATGACCGAGCAGTGGAGACAAAGCGTTAGGGACTGACCACAGCCCCCATTCTCAATTCCTATGCACTCCTAGGGGTGAGGATGTAGAAAAGGGTGGATGGGAAGAGTTGTTTGTTTCTCACTTCTCTAGCTTGTTAGTAATAGGTAATATATTTCTCTAATCTCCCTGTGCTGAGTCTGTCTTGCCTGTGATGATAACTGTTGAGTGATCTCTCTGTCCTTATTTCAACCCCTGATTCCTTTTTATCATGTTTTCTCCTCCTTTCCCTTTAGGGGTAGGGAGTGGGAACGAGAGTGCAGTTGTGGTGGAGCTCTGCTGCCCAGCTGAATAAAACCACCATAATAAAACCACCATAAAGATATTTTAATGATAAGGGAGAGATCCATGATGATCATCTATGGAAGATTTTTTCTTACTTTTTAATCTTGTATGTTTGCTTTTTTCTTGCTCTTTTCCTCTAGTACATTGTAACTCCTATGGCTTTTGATCATTGTAATGAAAGCTGAAATTTACCAAAAAGTATCATGGTGTATTGTGATGTATGCGGTAGGGATGTTGGGGTAAATGTTCTGCAGATGATTCTGGACTAATTATCTTATTTGCACTGTATGCTTCTGAGACCTTTCACATCTTTCAGTTTCACCTTCCAGTTGCTTAATTTGAAGTTTTGCTTTTATCTTGTATTTTGCAGAAGGAGTTTTAGGCCCACAAGTTATTAGAAAAGCAGTGGGCCAAGGACTCTGACTATGTGTAAAAACAACACAGAAAATGACATTGATACATAAGAAACACAAATTTTGTACTTGTATATGCTGGAAAAGCTGTATGAGGAACTTTACTCAGAATGCAGATTTTAGAGATTTTTTTAATTACGGCAGCATCTGTCAGCAAGTCTAAAGCAATTTCTTGTGAAAACAGTGATTATTTTTTGGGGTGTATGTGGGCATATTTGCATTTTTATAAAGATGAAACTGTGATGTTACACCTAGTATGTATACATGTATGTGAATCAATATCTAGATGCTGGATGTGGCTTAGTGATGTATGGAAAGCCTTGTGCTATCTATTGTTTCATTTGGGGTTCAAGTGAGGTGTCTGTCTTAAGTTTTAATCATTCATGGTTATAGAAACGTTTAAAGGTAAAATTAGAAAATTAGGTTTAAAGGTAAATTAGAAAGCTCCCTTTTGTTTCCTTTTGCAGTCTCTTAATTTCCTAAGGTAGTTAAATGACCACTCTCATTTGTTCACCAGCAGTACAAATACCCATTGATTTACCAGTATTTTTTAACATATAAGAAGACAAAAGGGAAACATTTTCTCAAAAGTGTTTGCATGCATGACCATTAGTGTAATTTAGTTTTGTTTTGCCATATTTCTCTAAGTGAAATAACTGATTAAAGACTTTCAGACTCTGCAGGAGCACTTAGGATAGGTGTATTCTTGTGAAACTTAAAAGGTGTAGACATTGCTGATTTTAATATCTTTGATCTATTTTTTTATTCAATTTCAGGGAAGACTCTTTGGATATAATAATTTAATGACATAGTACTTGTCATTTGCCAGGAAGATTCCCAGATAATAGGGAATGTCAAAGCACTGCTTTGTCCTGCAGTGCATGATGTACATGTACACTTTTGTGAAAGAATGCCAAATATATTGATCATACTGGTTAATTTTAGTAGTTTTGCAAGACCCAGAAAATATCTTAATCACATGTCAGAATGTCAAAAAAATAAACAGAATCAAATTCTCTTATTATACACACACTTCTATCTATTAAATAAAACCTGTTATATAAATACTTTTAGCATTTTTTGTTCTTTACTATTACTTTGGAATGCTGGATAAACACCCATGGGAAAAATTCTGTCCATTCTTTATGATATCAGGAGATGCAGATAAACCCACTGCTATATTTACTGGAAAACCTCTTCAAGGTATTTGCATCCAGGCCTAGTTGATGTAATTCTGCAGGCACCACAAATGTCAAAGACCCAAGAAAAGGCAAACAGTACAAAGTTGGTCCAACCGACTACCTGTATTAGAACCAGTGTCACCAAAATAGCTTGAAGGGTGTTAGCAATTGGTGACTTCTCACTGAGAAGCACTGAGGCACCCATTTTCCATTGAGACAATCTAGAGAGGTTTGCTGCCTGCTGGGGTCATGCACTTGTGATGGTGCACAAAGAGGCTACCAAGCCTTGTAAAGACAGAGGACTACCATTCATTCCTACTGTCATGGTTTATGTTGACAGCATTATGATGTTTTAGTTGTTGCAGAGTAGCGCTCATACTAAGCCAAGGACTTTTCAGCTTCTCATACCACCCTGTTAGCACAGAGGCTGGGGGTGCACAAGATGTTCAGAGTGGAAAAAAACAAGACAGATGACCCCAACTGGCCATTCATATCATGTGATCTCATGCTGAACAGCTATATGGGGTGGCTGGATGGTGTGGAGGGCACCGCTGCTCGTGGCTGGGATGGGCATCAGTCAGCGGCTGGTGAGCAATTGCATTTTGCATCACTTGCTTTGTACATTATTATTATTATTATCATTTCTATTTCTGTCATATTAGACTGTCTATCTCAACCCACAAGCTTTTACTTTATTTTTTTTTCTTTACTTTTTTGTTTTTCTTCCAGTTCTCTCCCCCAGCAAACATCTTTGTGGTGCTTATCTGCCTGCTGGGTTAAACCACAGTGCCTGCTCTTTCACATATCATTGACAGGGACTGCAATGAGGAGACTCCAAAATACCAAAAAGGACTTTACGTCCCTCAGACAGATAAGGAACACAAGTAATGTTCTCTTGTATTCTCCCAGTTGAAGACTGGAACCCAAGAAGAAGGAGATGAACACATCAGATGAATGGCTGGCCATGTGGCTGGTGCTGTGCTCAGCATTTTGGGTTCTGTGATCTCAGATGCATATTTGAGAGACCAGGCATGTTGACACTGGATGGGGTGCACCTGACAAGATGGGGCAAGAGTGTTCTGGGCAGCAAGGGGGCTGGACTTATTAGCAGAGCTTTAAAAGAAAAAGACCTGGCAACGTTGACACTTCAGGAAGCAACAGGCAAATACCTGTGAATTGTGCCAGATGAATTAGGGATTGTTCTTCTAAAACAGTAATGTGGCTGATAGCCCAGGTGAAGTGCTTCTACACTAATGCATACAGCATGGGAAACAAGCAGAAGGAGTTGCAAGCCATGGCACAATTAGGAAACTATGAGCTAATTGATATCATGGAAATGCAGTGAGATGAATCACATAACTGGAACACTGGAATTGGCTGCAGAAGTGGTGGACAGGGAAGGAGGTTGCCCTCTTTTTTAAGAAACTGATAGACTGCAAAGAGCTACCACTGAGAAAGAGCCATGGACAGGTTGAGCGCTTGTGGGTAAAAGTTAAGGACTGGACCATTAAAGGACACTTTGTGGTTGGGGTCTGCTACAGGCTGCCTGATCAAGGGGAGCCTGTTGATAAGGTCTTCCTACTTCAACTACAAGAGGCATAATAGGAGCTCATCCTCATGGGAGATTTCAACCACCTGGAAGCATGCTGGGAAAGCTACACAGCAGGCTGTAAGCAGGAGACTCCTGGAGTGCATCAAGGATAACTTCCTGGTCCAGGTATTAGACAAGCCAACCATAGGAGAAAGACCTATTTCTTCTATATATAACGGACCTAGTGCTCATTAAAGAGTTTAAAACTGGAGACAGACTGAGCTGCAGTGACCATGCCCTAGTTAAGTTTATGATCTGGAGGAATATGGGTTTGGCAAAGAGCAAAGTTAGGACCCCTGAGCTTTAGAAGAGCAAACTTCCAACTGTTTAAAGAATCAGGGGATGAGGTCCCCTGAGACACTGTTCCTATGGACAGAGGATCTGATCAGAGCTGGTAATGGTAACTCTTTCATGACACTTCTCTTAGAGCACAGGAGCTCTCCATATGTGAGATCAAGCAGGGAAGGCAGGAAACTGGCATGGCTGAGAAAGCACTCAGTGGTCAAACTGAGGTCTAAGTAGCGAATGCACTGGCAGTGGAAGCAGGGACATGTGGCATGGAAGAGTAGAGGGATCCCATTTAGATGTGTAGGGGTGAGATCAGGAAAGCCAAGGCACAGATGGTACTAAACTTGGCAAGGGATGCAAGGAATAAAAAGAAGGGATTCCGCAGGTACACTGTGCAGAAAAGAATACATTCTTTCTCCTATGAAAAAAGGCTGAGAGAACTGGAAATGTTCAGCCTGAAGAGAAGGCTCTCTTTAAGTAAGGGGGCTTATAAAAAAGATGGAAAACTGCTATCTCATGATGAGCTTTTTTTCCTCCACAACCCCAAGTCCTTCTAGACAGGGCTGCTATCAATGAGTTCTTCTCCCAGTCTATACTCATGTCTGGGATTTTCCTGACCCAGGTGCAGTGCCTTGCACTTGAATTTGTTGAACCTTACTGAGTTCATGTGGTCCCACTTCTCAAGCTTGTCCAGGTCCCCTTGGATAACATCACTTTCTTCTTGTATTGACTGCACCACTCAGCATGGTGTCCTCTGCTTGCTGAGAGTACACTTGCTGAGGGTACACTCAATTACACTATGTTGTTGATAATTATTTTAAATAACACCACTCCCAAGATGGATCCCTGAGTGACACCACTCATCACTGGCCATTGTACACTGAGCCATTGACCACAACAATCTGTATATGGCCCTCCAGTCAATTCCTTATCCACAGAATGGTCCACCCTTCAAACTCATCTCTCTCCAATTTGGAGATTGGGATGCCAAATATCCCTTTGGCCAACTTGGGTCAGCTGTCCTGGATCTGTCCTCTCCAAGCTTCTTTTGCACCCCCAGCCTCCTCGCAGGCAGAGCGGTATGAAAAACTAAAAAGTTTTTGGCTTAGCATAGGCACTGCTCTGCAACAACTAAAACATCAGTGTATCAACATTATTTTTCTCTTAAATCCAAAACACAGCAACATACCAGACACAATGCAGAAAATTAACTCTACCTTAGCTGAAACCAGGCCAAAAGTCAGTAAAAGAGCTAGTTTCTCTGGTGTTTTTATTTTATGTTAATTTATTTTATTTTATTTGTGTGGTTGGTTGGTTGGTTGTTTTTTGCATGTTTTGTTTGCTTGTTTGGTTGTTATTATTATTATAGTGCATATATATCTAAAATATGAGGTTTCTGTCTACTCTCACCATTAAGGAAAAGGAGATGAGTTATGTCATAGTAACTGTCTAACATTAAAATAGCTAAAGGTTAGTGAGTTATATTAATGATAAGTAAAATGTTCAATGTAATGCAGAATGCAGAGTATTAATACTCTTCATGACACAATATATAACAATAAAAATGGGAGTGGGGTCTGATTATCTGTCAAAGTCATTATCCAAATGTGGATTAATTTCTCCTCAGTCGTACAGGCAGATTGAAATGGTTTACCTTTATTATTTTTACAAAAAGTAATGAATGAAAATGCATGAAGAACTATACCATACAAAGGCAGAATAATTACATTTTGAAACTTTTGATTTCTGAAAGTTACAAAAAGGTATGATTTTGTGGAGATTTCATTGAAGTTGTAAACTTTTAAATTTCTCTTTTATATGATGTATGTTTTCTGCCTACTCTTAAGTAACATTCATTTAAACATATCATATGCTTAACTGCTTTCCCCATGATCATTCGGCAGGGTCAATATATTTAAGAATTTGTGCTTTGCTGTGTGCATTCAGTGTCAAGTACCTTTTTGGTGGAAGAACGCTCTTAAATTATATTTAATTTCAGTTTGGTTAGATATCTTCACAAAGGGGTCAAAATTATTGAAGTTGTTATTGAAGACTGTAAGAATGGCATCCAATCCAAAGGAACTGGCATCCTCTAGTGATGATTGCTAACTTTTATGTTGTAGAACTGTAAAAATTCTTGGTATTGTTAAAGTAACCATTAACAATCCATCCCTCCTCCGGAATGAACGCCCATCAGATTTTTTAAATTGAACTAAACAAAGCTTTATATATGAATTTCCTTTCCCCATCTACCTTGCACACGGAAATTATGAATCAATTTCTTTTATTTTCTTGGAAAAACAGTAACTGTGAAGTAGTATCATTTCTGCATGCTCATAGCACTAATCACCATTCCATTAGATAGAAGTACATGTTCTGTTACATCATTATACTGTTTCAAAAATTTTATGTTCTTATTTGTAGACAAGAAGCATAGAAATATCCACAGCTTTCAAAGTAAACAACCTCATGCTATAGGTTAAATTAATTCTCATGCTTAAATATGCCACTAGATCAATGACAGCAGGATAAAACCTCTTCACAGAGTTTTTCATCACTGAGAGCATCTAGATGAGAAATTTGTCTCTGAAGACCTTATTATGAAAACTTGCTAGACTGTATTTTTTAGTGCTCCATTAGGTACAAATGAAAAAAAAAAAAAAAAAAGTGGTGAGATTGAAGCAAATTTTTGTGAACTTTTCACAAATTTCTCCAAATACTTTACAAATTCTCTCAGTATACATTCAGTTTTCAAATGGCTTGAAGAAGGTCTGGAGGTTACATTTCAATTGCTTTGATCATTTGCTTTATAAACATTCCATTTTTATTTTCCTAGAAGGAGAAGAAAATGAAGAGAGCAAAGATTTATGTCATTGAGTGTCATAGCTGATTACCTCTAGAATTGAGAAGAATGCAATTTTTATGACTTTTTTTTTTAAGACTTTTTATTTAAAACTAAGCTATTTTTCATAAGCAAATATAGCCAGACCGGACAGCTTTAACTTTTAAGAATGTATAGTACACTCTGGTATATACCATATATATATAAATATATAAATATAATATAAATCTGGTATAAAGTTATGATATGTTTTTAGAATCAGTGATTTCCTAAATAAAACATTCAGCACAATTCTTGAAAGTATAATATTTTTGTTGTAATTTGCAATGATATTAGGACAATAGTTTTTCTTAGTAAGATGCAGGCACTATGCACCATTTGAAAGTTCCATTTGCTGATAATTTACTTCTAGGGAAGTAATTTATGCTTACTCTATGAAGCCAAAATATATTTTTTATGAAATTTCAAGAAAGTGACCTATTGTTCCAGTCAGAGAAATGAAGTTGCATGGAAAATTAAATATGTGAAGAATGTGTAGAACAGCTAATGAAATTCAAGGATCAGTGATGTTAAAACGATATGTAATAATTGTGTGTCCAGCATGCATTTTTATCTTCATTTTGTAAGATGGACAGAAGTAGTCATATTTGCATTATAAAGATTATCTGTGCATGACCAAAACAAGCAGTGACCCATGGATTTCCTGCTGGATGCCTACCTGTATGTGCAGTCTAAGAAGATGCTCTCAAAAAAAAAATAAAATTATATGACTGATGAATTATTTCTCCTTGAATCCACTTCTGAACAAGGCACATTCACATTCTTTGGAACAGTTGAGCAGAGTAGTATATGAGAAGGAAGACCCATCCCCAAATGTGTCAACAGGAGAGCAAGAAGGTAAAAATGTGCCTATGCAGCTGGTGCCAGTGGGACAAAGATGCATGCACAGTGCTTAGTTCACAGTCTTCAACATCATAGGTCCTGAAACCATGATGTCCAAGAACTGGGCACAGAAAAATATTCACAGTGAAGCAATGAGTGTTGCAGACAAATTTTGGGAGTAAGTATGGGGGGAGGGGAGGAGGAGGGGAGGACGGGGAGGGTGAGACAGGACACAACGACTGTTATTTTTTAAATAGAAAGTTAGTTTGTTAAATAGAGAATCTCATATTACAAAACAAAACAAAAACCACCAAAAAAAAACCATCAAAAACCCAAACCAACCAACCAAACAAAAACCAATAAAAACCCAAAGCAGATAAGGCTGATTCCCAGGTTACAATGCCTCCATTTTCTAGTTTCTCTTTTCTCTGAAACCTCATTAAGAGACTTCTTACTTGCTGTAGTCATTATGTTTCCCTGCAGGAAGCAAGGAAATTCCAGTGTCACCTACCACTGAGCAAAATAGAAAGCCAAAGCAGAAAACAGTTAATGGAATCCCAAGGTTTAATCTAACACAAATCTGCACTGCAAATTGGTAAAACTGTGCTGCAAGTTAGCGACAAAGTCCCCATAACTTTGAGATGCAATGGAGCTTTGAAGCAGAACACACTTAAGTTTATCTTAATTATTCTGACTGGCTTTCAGCTAGCTCTGGTTGCTGTGCATGTTTGCTCTCAACAAGGAATATGTGAGGTATTTTCCCCTATTGCCAGGCTCCAGAAAATTGCCAGGCCCCACTGCTTCGGGAAAGCAATGTCGGTGCCTGTAATCTTGGAAATTTGAAGCAGGTCGAAAACTGCTGTGTGATAATCTACTTTTCAGTGTTTTTGGCTCTCCCTGTCTGAAAAGTTCTAGTGCTGGCATCAACCCTTGAAGACAGAAACCTGATTTGGCCAGAGTTTCGAAGCAGGTCTATGCACCACCTTCTTTTAAAGAGTACACATGAAAAACATGGAAGTATTGTCAGTCATAACTAGCTTACATTTGACCACAAAAAGAGAAAATAACCTACTGAATGAAGAGGTTTAAAAGATAAGTACTTACAACAAACTTCTGCCTTGTCCACATATCCCGTCAGAACGGTCTCCTTTGAATTTGGATAAATCTCAACTTTTAACAGTTTGTTATATTACAGTCAACTTTATAATCCCATCTGGATTTTTTAGGAAACTTTTTTTTTTTTTTTTTTTTTTTTTTTTTCTGCTACCTCTGAGGCCTGAGTCTGTACATTAGTCCTGGTCTTTCTTCTTTGCTGTAGGTTTCATCCTTACTAAATTTTTCCCTCTCTCTCTCTGAGTGCTGTTCTGCTTTAGGAAAGTTTCTGCTATGTGTATGTTTTTTACTTCTAAAGAAGAGCAAATGTCTACTTTCTTCCATGAAAATATTCCAAAAAGCAGGTAGCAAGCAACACCAACTAAACCAGCAAACCTCCTTCCTGTTGTCTCTTTATGCAGCAACATACAGCAAAATAATGAGCAACACATTATCGCTTGTAGCCTGGTTTTTCTCACTTGTATTGGGTCTGGCTGGGAGGGAGTTAACTTCCCTGCAGCAGCCCGTACATTTCTGTGCTCTGCACTTGTAGCTAGAACAGCACTGGTATTGTGTCTATTGCTGAGCTGTGCTGGCACAGCATCAAGACTCCCTCCAAATGCCCTAGAGCTAGTAGGCTGGGGTTGGGCAAGAAGCTGGGAGGGGTCATCACCAGGGCAGCTGACCTAAACCAACCAAAGGGATATTCCATACTGTATGGTGCCACACTCAGCAGTAAGAGGTAGGAAAGGGGAAGGAGGTGGGGTTCTTGTTATGAAGAAGTCTGTCTTCCCAAACAGCTGTTACATGTATTGAGGCCCTGCTTCCTAGGATGTGGCCAAACATCTCTCATTGATGGGAAATAGAGAAAAAAAATACTTTTCTCTCTGTGCTTCTGTGCAGCCTTTGCTCTTTGTATTTTTATTTTTATTTTTATTTTTATTTTTATTTTTATTTTTATTTTTATTTTTATTTTTATTTTTATTTTTATTTTTATTTTTATTTTTTTTCCACTCTTCCCTTTAATTAAATTATTCTTATTTCAACCTTTTTTTCTTTCCAGCACACTTTCTTCTCCCTTTTCTTCTGAGGAGGGAGAGTGAGAGAGCAGTTGTGGTCCAATTTAGCTGCCCCCAGCAAGGTAAAACCACCGCACTCACCTTAGCATCAGAATACTTTTCTTTTTTCTTTTTTCTTTTTTTCTTTTTTCTTTTTTCTTTTTTCTTTTTTCTTTTTTCTTTTTTCTTTTTTCTTTTTTTTTTTTCAGTTCAGTGCAGAATAGCTTAAACATATTATTTAAAATATTTAAATATGTCATTGAGATTTTTTTTTTTACAAGTTAAAATATGAATGGTGTTTTTTCTCCACACCACCTGTTTATAAGAGGATCCTGAAATAGTGAATTTTTGACCTTTTCACAAGAACTCACAGGACATGAGAATTCAGGTAATCAAAACAGCTACACCATAGAGAAATAAAAAGTATTTCAATATTAAATCGAATATATTTCATATGAGATGACTTGTAGTCCATTATACAAGCCCTCATTTCACAAATTCCCATAGATTGAAATAATTTAAATATTCCTACTTCTCACTCACACACCAGCTATTCATAAAATGTAATCTATTCAGGCAGGATAGGCATTGGGTTAGAATAATGGTTGCTTATTTTTAGACTTCATCTTGTATTCTTGCAAGAGCCTGAGAGCTGCAGTTACCTTAATTGGATGTGATTTTTCTGGTTACTGATATTCTGAGCAGGCTGGTAGCTTCAGCATTTTCTGTCATGGCGTCCTATTGACATATTATAAAAAGGACAGCACTGATATGGGGGGTAGGGGCTGAGGGGTGAGCAAAAAGGGTTGGAAATTAGCTACTAATACCAAGAAAACATAGATTACAGGGGAAAGTTCATCGTCCTAAGAATTTTTACACCCTGAAAGCAGAATCAGTTAAAACATATTCCTATTGAGGAGTCTTCTTCTCGCTGTCTTATATTCTCAGATTATTATGAGCATAGAATTCCTACCAACCCAAACCCAGCTACTAAAGAATGTAAATTCCATATTACATGTTGATAATGTGAAAAACACTTAACCTGGACATGCAAAGTTTGTGGGGGAAAAAAAAAAAGGAAAAAAAAAAAAAAAGTCGTCTATTTCCCTCACTGGAAAGCCACAATTTCACTGGGTGCTAGTAGTTACTGAAAAATGTTTAACAGGTATAGAGACATGTTTGAAGGATTCTGCTACCCAGTCTTTTTTGCTATAGTAGCTATATCTCAGTAGTATAATTTTTTGCATACATATACGTCAGGGGAGTTGGAACTAGATGATTTTTAATGTCCCTTCCAACCCAAACCATTCTATAATTCTATGTTACTATGGTTCCATGATTCTATGATTCTGTGATTCTATGATATTTTGTATACGTATGGATGAAACCATGAAGAATGGTGCTTGTTTTTCCTGTGAAAAGGCACTAATATTTCTAATAGTTCTATACTAATAGAGTTTATGCCTTTGTCTAAAATTAATCAACAGACAGAACAGAAATCAATAGTTGTGAAACAACAGCCCTGCAACACACACACACACACGCACACACACACACACACGAGGATTGTGCTACCACTGCAAAAAGGCATCATTCTTTTTTCCTCTGTTTATAGCTAAGTCTATAAATTTTATATGTCATGTTTGATGGTAGGTGATGTCTTTAACATTATTATTGAAGTCTTTAGAGTGGATTCTGATCACAGATAATCTGGTGAACATCTGGCATAATTCTACAGAGGATCTTCTGTGTCATTCTAATTTATATTGGTGTCACAACTATGAAAAAAGCAACAGGTTTGAGCTGGCTTCAATTCACATATTCTTTCCCATTGGCTGGGAACACCCAGTATTTTGACAGTGAGCGTATTGAGACCATTAATATGAATCACATTTGTATTGTATATACAGTATATTGTACTGTATATTACAATGATTTATTCTGGTAAGTATACTTGTACCATGATTTCAGTACGTTGATGCTTCACTCTACGAAATCAAAATGCTGTGTTATGTCAAGTATCTACAAATAAGTAAATATGATATTAAACTTTAAAACCTCCTCATGTGGAATATCTTAAAAGAATCTTGTCAAAGAGTATTGGATTCCAATAATATGTTCACAGAAAAGTGAGTTTCTGATGAAGTGATGAGAGGTTTCATGTTCTTACTTATATTCATCCCATTTGACTAGAAAAATTTCTTGAACTTTTATATATCCACTATATTCTTCCCTGTTCATTTATTGACAGCTCAAGACACAGTTTTTTAAAAACTATGTGAACAAGCATTAAAGGTTAATTTAAAAAAGTTGTTCAGATTGGGCAAATGAATCAGAGAATAATAAAGATTTTTTTTTTCTCTAATATCAACCACACAATCCTGATATTTGAAAAATAGACTAAACAGATCTCTGTGAACTTGCAGTTCTGTCAGAATGTAAATACTTTTCCATTGAAGGATAACGTATCTTGTTACTTTCAATGCATTTTGTCTTCCTAAGATCTGCACACCCTTAAACACTAACTAATTAGTCATGTTAACATTGCCGGGATTAAGTTCCGAGCATCTGAAGGAAAATGCATTACTAAATCTTGCAAATATAATTGCTGTAATTACATTGCTAGCTATGCTTAAGTCTTTCTGTAATTTTTAAGGCATAGCTAATTCAGCTTTTCCTTTCCTTTCCTTTCCTTTCCTTTCCTTTCCTTTCCTTTCCTTTCCTTTCCTTTCCTTTCCTTTCCTTTCCTTTCCTTTCCTTTCCTTTCCTTTCCTTTCCTTTCCTTTCCTTTCCTTTCCTTTCCTTTCCTTTCCTTTCCTTTCCTTTCCTTTCCTTTCCTTTCCTTTCCTTTCCTTTCCTTTCCTTTCCTTTCCTTTCCTTTCCTTTCCTTTCCTTTCCTTTCCTTTCCTTTCCTTTCCTTCTCTTTCCTTTCCTTCTCTTTCCTTTCCTTCTCTTTCCTTCTCTTTCCTTCTCTTTCCTTCTCTTTCCTTCTCTTTTCTTCTCTTTTCTTCTCTTTTCTTCTCTTTTCTCCAGATTTTGGGATTGAGTTCTGCATTGTTTCCAAAAATTGCCATGAATGGATGTCTTATAAAGAAGAGTAGAGCAGGTATTTCTGATAGTTTCCTATTGTTGGCCTCTAAGTTTTCCAGCTGAATCTGGCTCACTATATGCCATGAGCCTGTTAAATTTTCTTTACAGTCACACCATCTTTCTTCCTGCCATGGAAGAAAGTAGGAGCTGTTTTTGTTTCCAACTGGTGTCGTCCTTCGGCTTTGCAAGATTATCTTCTGAATTTCTTGAAAATTTCCCTATATGCTTCCAGAGAATCCTATGCATACCTTATATCTTGCTGTGCAGTGAATGGTGTTTTCCTTTATTCGAACCTGATAAATTTTACATCAAAGTCTAGCTTCAGTAATGAGTTGGAGTATGTTAAATAGGTTGCCAAAGGGTCCTCCCTCTCATAAAACATTGCTGACACAACCCCATATTTCACACTGCAAATGTTACATTTCCAGTGTTAAAAAATAGTGTATACCAGCAAGTAATAACACGAGCCCCACTCAAAACTATTTTTGGAAATAACTAATCTGTTTCAATAATCTCGAAGAACAGCTGCTATGAGCTTGTATAGGACACAGGAATGAAGGCTATCAGTTGTCCTGGTTTCTTTTTCTGTGTTCCTTACATAGGCCACAAGATACTGCTGAATGGATATAATTTCTTCTCTCCTATTTACCCTCTTGGTGAACCAACTCATACTCTCCTTATTCTAACTTTCTTAATATCCATCCTTCTGCTTAAGCTTTTCTTTTATTATTTTCTTGTTGTCTCATAAAACCCTACACAGCAGCCAGATTTTCATAAAACTAGCTGCATGCTTCCCAATGTGGATTAAATAATCAAAGCTGCTTTCATGCCTGGCAGGTCATGTTGATTATCATAAGGCAAAAACAAAACAGAAAAATTGATTATTTCTCAAATGTCATACTCTTCATGAAATTTGTTAGTGAAATGAGCTCTAAGCACTAACCTGTAATAAAACAATATATATAGCTGTGATGTCACATGTTGTGTACAAAGATGAAAGAAAACAGTGTTTTCAGTTTTTATTTACATACATTAACCTGTTTTTGTCTATTATTTTTTCATTAAGTGTTTGATTTATATTTAAGCAGTTTATAGCCTGCTGTAGTGTGATGCAATATGTTTGATACACTACTGTGCATAATGTATTATTTGACATTATGTTTACTATAATATGTGAGGAAAAGTTATTTATTCATACAGTCACTTAAAAGAAAGTCTACCATTTCTGGAATAAAATCTAGCAATAAGTAATGTCAATTTTGCACATCCCTAAAATTAAAAATAAGTTCCTGTAACTTCAAGAAGATCAGGGTACATCAGCTATACTATAATTTAGCATAAACTGTCTTTTTGAAAGCTAAATGTTCTCTACAGGTTTTCACTTGAAAGTTAAACTTCTACCTTTTTCTATTTGGCAAGATGTTAAACATAATTTATATATATACATATATATATATATATATATATAATAGAGAGAGAGAGAAAGAAACATTCATTCCAGTGATCACATCTTTGATGGGCTGTGTGGGCCTTTTAAGAAGCCTAATTCAAAACATTTTCATTGTTCTGTGTCTTTTCATCACCTTTTATTAAGAGAATTACTGTCTCAAGCCATCACATTTCTTAATATAAGAAGTAATAACCAAAGAGTTACACGAATCCCTGGCGATGTAAAACTGGCATAGCATTCCTACCTGAAATTATATAAATATTTTTACATATGAGATTACAGAAATATTGTAAAATTGTTATAAAACATTTTATAAGAAATTCCTGCATATATGTTGACATCTCTGCTGTGGGGATTTGTGATGCAGAGTGAGATTTATCTCTTTAAAAGCATATGTATTTTACAAAATGAACAATGTCTGAGAAATGTTTAAACTTGTCCTTATAGTCAATGAAGAAATATAGGTAGTTTCAGCACAGAAATCTTTTTATCTTAAGCTCTGCATGCTCAGATGAATCTCCTAGAAGTAACATTTTTTTTTCTCCTTTGAATGTAAAGCAAGTCCCAGATAATTAACTAGCTAGAAATGTCTATACTGCAGACTTGTAAAGTTGAATGAGGTGAGTCCTCACCCCAATGTACTGCAGAGGAGTGTAGATTAGCCATGAGGTATCATGAAATCCTATCCTTCTACAAGACAGGAAAATAGTGTAGTCTCTTCTGGAGGGTAATTTTGAACTGTTAGCACATAGTCAGGAAAAAGCTTCCAACAATCTGTAAAAAATTAATGAAAAAGCTTTTCAGTTTGTTGACCACCATGCATTTCTAATAGTATTGCATATAAGATGATGTGAGTATCCTTTGGTGGGTTAAGATTTCAAAACAAAGTTAAAAATAAAAAGTGAGAGAGGAGAGGAGAGGAGAGGAGAGGAGAGGAGAGGAGAGGAGAGGAGAGGAGAGGAGAGGAGAGGAGAGGAGAGGAGAGGAGAGGAGAGGAGAGGAGAGGAGAGGAGAGGAGAGGAGAGGAGAGGAGAGGAGAGGAGAGGAGAGGAGAGGAGAGGAGAGGAGAGGAGAGGAGAGGAGAGGAGAGGAGAGGAGAGGAGAGGAGAGGAGAGGAAGACAATTTTAGCAATACAGAACAATGTGACTCTGTAAAGTCTAAACAATGGTGTTGAAGGTATCTTTCTGAGAGAAATAGTGGGCTCAGATGGTTCAGAAGGACTATGCAGTTAATTATACAAGTTAAAAAACAAACAAACAAAAAACAACTAAAATGCATGTGGTTTATTTTGGTTTGGTTTGGTTTGGTTTTAGTCTCTAAAATTTTTGTTTTGGACCAAATGGGATTATTTACATTCACTTCTTAGTCCAACTAACATCTGGCACAGCAGTTTCACCAGTGAGTGAGTCCCAGGTCACATCATTCATTACCAAGAGACTGTGTGGAGTGCAGAAGAGGTTTATGTCCTCCTCACCCTGGCTGACATAGGGATTTGAACTGATGCAAAGGATGACAGTCTTAGCATTTGATCCTGGTTTTCTGCGTTGACCTGGTCACATCTATAAGCAACAGAACACGCTAAGCCTAACTGGACAGAAGAAGCCTGGAGCATGCCAGTCAAACTATAAGGAAATTTAGAAGTTTTGTGTCGTCTTTATGTATGAATCTTCTTTGTGTGAAAACCCTCAGATGCTAATAGGGATTTACACCTTAATGCTTACTTGCTACTACTTTTCTTTTATATTTACAAGGGACTCCTTGAAGATACAAGGATCTTTAATTTAATTTTATTTTATTAAATTTAATATATGTTTAGTTCTTCCACTATTTTCATAGGCTTTCTGGCTCATCCAAACATTATCATTATTGTTGTTGTTGTTATTATTATTGCTTCCAGTTGCTCAACATGTTTCTCTTTCTTCCGGTAAGGTTAGCATTTTATCCAGCTTACTTGTTCAGACGGACAGAAGGGTTCTCTTATCCACAGAAACCTGTCTTTTTAAAACCAAACTGCCAAAGCTATACTGCAACTAAAAATGCCTCATCTAGCAGAGGACCACAACTATACCAGAGGAAAACATCTTTCATATACGAATATATCTGTGGAAGAGTGAGATACAATTTGATCATGGTGAAACTTTGGAGCTGTAGTAGCCCTAATTATTCATGTCTCATATAGTTGTAATCAGATTTTATCATATAATGATAATATAATAATCAAACTTTTAAATTCTTTCCTAAAATGCCTCCATGGAAAATGTAACATTGTATGGGAATTGATGCTGTTAATTTGTCTAAATATTCTTCACTCTGAGCCATTACCAAATTTATAGACTGGAAGCAATATAGATACAAGGGTAGAAGTGATAGATTAAACAGGTTAGTGAAAAAGCTACTTTCAGAAGTGATGAGCCAGTGTTTAAACATTATTAAAAAATAAAGTTCTTGCAGCAAAATTTTAAGTGGCATAATAATTCATATTTATTTCAGCACTGGGATAGAAACTCTTAGTATATGGAACAAATAGAAAGTGCATAAGTAATAGAACAATAATTAATAACTGTAGAACATAGTTTGCTTTAAAGAGATTTTATGGCAAACTCAGTTCCAGAAGGATCTTAATTTACAACATAGCTGTTTCCAATTGGTGCATTAAATAATTCTACCAATGCTTTCTTAACCCACCAAGGACTAACAGTAAACAAAACTGCTCCAGTACAGGTCCCCCATCGGCGGCAGTTCCCCCCTCCTACTACTGCGTGGGCTACTCTCCATGGGCTGGAGCTGCAGCCCAGGGCCTGCCCCTGCGGGGGCTCTCCATGGGCCGCAGCCTCCTCCAGGCCACATCCACCTGCTCCACCGGGGGCTCCTCCATGGGCTGCAGCGTGGAGATCTGCTCCAAATCTGCTCCATGTGGGACCCATGGGCAGCAGGGGGACAGCCTGCTCCACCAGGGGCCTCTCCACAGGCCACAGGGGAATTTGTGCTGTGTGCCTGGAGCACCTCCTGCCCTCCTTCTGCACTGCACTTGCAGTCTGCAGGACTGGTTCTTACTACTCACTCTTCCAGCTGCTGTTACGCAGCATTTCTTTTTCTTTTTCTTTTTTTTTTTTTTTTTTTTTTTTTTTTTTTTCCCTTTTTTAAATCTGGTCTCACAGAGGTGCAAACAACATTGCTTATTGGCTCAGCTCTGGGCAGTGGCAGACAGACCCCTTTGGAGCTGGCTGAAACTGGCCCTTATTTAACATGGGGCAGCTTCTGTACTCTCCTCACAGAATCCACCTCTGTAGTCCCCCTGCTAACATAACTTTACCATGTTAACCAACTGCACCTATGGGTCTACAGTCTGTTAAATATGTTACAAAAACACTTTGTCCTCTGGAATGCACTACTTCTAAGAAAAGCATATTTTCAAAATGTTTTAATGGATTGCTGTCAGCAAGGTTAGAGGTAACATTTAAGGGACACCCTCCTAAAGTACTCTATGTACTTTTCTTGCAATTGCATATTCATTCAGAAGTGTATTTTATTAATAACTTGAATTTAGGAACTCAGTTCAAAAAGTAAAATATGCTGTCAGTGTCAGGTCCACGTTACAAACTAACAACATAATTTCCTTCAAGATCAGGACTGAGCCTATCCCAGCACAAAGGTGAGCTACTTCATGTTTATATGGGAGTATCGCTTTGTGAGACATGGAGAGTACAGGGGGCAATCTAACATTAAACATGAGTTTCTTCTTACCTATCTTAGCTTAGCTATCCAAGTTCCTTGTACACCCTGGGAAGAGAGGCCTCTGTGGCAGTTCACGCCAGCCTAAGAAAACTGGTCAAGATGAAAGGAATAATTAGCTCTCTGGAGGATGTCTGCCTATCTGCACTTACAAAAGAGGATGTCTAGTCCTAGGTGCTTACTCTTGGACAGTTAACTCCTAGATATTCAAAGCCAGATAACAAAATTTCTTCTCAGAAGTAGTGAAATATTTTTTGCTCTTTTTATCCCTTTATTCTCCTTATTTTCCTCCTCTAACTCTTTCAAGAACGCTGTTCATCAGCTATTCAAAGTTTGATTCTTCCTTGCTGATGGTCATTGCAGCTTCTTTACTCTAGTTTGACTTCCATTTCATTTTCATTTTCCTGTCTTTTTATTTTAGAGATTCTTCATTTCAAACATGGTCTAGGGAAATAATAAAAGAGTAACTGCAAGAGATTTTTTTTTTAGTCTCTCCTTTTATTTTTGTTTGTTTGTTTTGTTTTGTTTTGTTTTCTTGCATTGCTGTTTTCAACCACAGAGGCTTTGACTGACTCTAATATTCAGGGTGTGTTCATCTCTGTTTCAGTGTTTCCTGCAGCATAGCAACAATCTGACCTTAGTCTGTAACTGTTTTATAAAGGGTAGATGCAATAGATTAAACAGATTTTTATAAACAGCAATAATAATAATAATAAAATAATATGTAACTTTTCTTTTCAAATACTGAGTCTTCTCAGTATTTAAAGAGTGGCAGGAATGTGACTGCCTAACCCATTCATATATTTTCAAGCTACTTTTCATATAAACTGCTGTTTTGTTTCCCTTAGTGTTGAATTCTCATGTGCCCCATGTATGATAATCTGAGCATTGCAGGTTCTTGCTCAAAAGGCATTCTTTTAAGCATGCTATTGACCATGTAGCAAATTCTCCAGTTAGATTTCTGGCTGTAACTCAGAATGCTAATATATGTATGTATCCATGCTTTAATGAGACCTAAGATGATTATTTCATTAGGTGAATTAGTTGTTCTGGTTCATGACTCCATAAGCTCCATAAGTTAAACAAACAAGTCTGGTTTTTTTTGTTTGTTTGTTTGTTTTTAATTGTGTTTTGGATAGTAGTAGTAGTTTTTTTAACTACTTTCTACGTAGCATTAAAAAGAAATATGCTTCTTTTGTCCTATAGGCTTGTGTCGTGGTTCCGCTCGAGTGGGCAGCCGAGCTCCACCACAGCCGCTCTCTCACTCCCCCTCCTCAAAGAGGAATGGGGAGAAAATATGTGAAAGGGGCTCAAGGATTGAGATAAGGACGAGAAAATCACGCAATAATTAGTGTAACGGGCAAACCAGACTAAGCATAAGAAGACAGATAGTAAGATTTATTGCTCATTACTAACAAGCTAGAGAAGTGAGAAACAAAGGAAAGAAACCAAAAGCACCTCCCCCCCCATCCACCCTCTTCCACCTCCTCCCCCCGAGCGGCGCAGGGGAACGGGGGAATGGGGGTTATGGTCAGTCTACAGCACTTCTTCTCTGCCGCTCCTTCTCGGTCACTCTCGTCCCCTGTGCTGTGGGGTCCCACCCACGGGATACAGTCCTTGATGAACTGATCCGGCGTGGGCTTCCCACAGGCAGCAGCTCTTCCAGAGCTACTCCAGATATGGGTCCGTACCACGGGGTCCATCCCTCAGGAGAAAACTGCTCCAACCTGGCTCCCCTACGGGCAGCAGCTCCTGCCAGATCACCTGCTCCTGCGAGGTCTCCTCTCCACGGGCTACAGGTCCGGCCCGGAATCTGCTCCGGCAGGGGTCTTCCACAGGCGGCAGCCTCCGTCGGTGCAGGGCCACCCGCTCCACCATGGTCTCCTCCACGGGCTGCAGCGTGGAACCCTGCTCCACCGTGGTACTCCATGGGCTGAAGGGGGACATCCTGCTTCACCATGGTCCTCACCACAGGCCACAGGAGACTTCTGCTCCGGCGCCTGGAGCACCTCTCCCCCCTCCTTCTACACTGACCTTGGCACCTGCAAGGCTGTTTCTCACTCCCTTGACTCTCCCGGCTGCTGTGTGGCGCAGCGTTTTTTTCCCTGTCTTAAATATGCTCTCACAGAGGCGCAAAACAACATCGCTTATTGGCTCAGATCTGGAAACCAATGGGGCCCTTCCCAAACATGGGGCGGCTTCTAGATCTTTCTCACAGAAACCACCCCTATGGCCCCCTGCTACCAAAGCCTTGCCACGTAAACCCACTACAGCTTGATTATAAATAATTTATTTCTTGGTGTGTTCTGATGAAAACATCCAGAGGATTCATCAGATTTATCAACATATTTAACCTAAGAATGTAAGAAATACAATAACACGTGACTTTGTGTTTCTTTATTTCAAGTTTAGTTTCACTGAAGCTTGTCGACACATTCTTACACAAAGTATATTGTTGGCAAATATCCATGCTAGTATTATTAAATTCATATGTTGACAGTTGATTTTGATTTCTTTTTAGTTAAATTTCTGATCCATAACTTTTAAGAGTGAACAAAGTGGTAAAAACAATCTTAAAAAAACTAAAGCAACATAAATGGCTGACAAAACAAAAATCTCATCTAACCATGAAATGGCCACCTAAAAATGCTATTTGTATATAAAGATTATAATACAGTTCAAAGAAAATTGAATTAACCTAATTCTTTAAGTCATGGTATGTAGGCATTTTCTCCATTTCCCATGCATTTTCTCATTTGTTGGATTCCCTTCACTTTCCTGTTTTCTGAGATATATTTATCACACTATTTATTTTAGATTTATGTCTATATATCTTCCCTGAAGACCTTTTTTCTTTTTTCATTTTTTTCTTTTCCTTTCTCATTCCACTTTTAGGTTCTTGTTATGAGTACTATAGAGGTTGTGATACCAGCCTTTGATGATGAATTCAGAAATTTATTTCAAAAAAAAAAAAAGCATTAAAAGCATAAGCTGAAGGATCAATAGATCAATGCAATTATGTGTCACCAGTGATGGTGACCTACAGTGAGTGTTAGTGAGTTATTTATTGCAAACCGTTTCCAGATCACTTATGTATTGTTCAGTTATCTACATCACTAGTGCTTGTCTTACATTTATGTTCATGACTTTTTGATTTCAAATACTCAGCAAAATGTCTTACTTTTCTGAAAGGAGTAAAATAAGTTATTTCATTATTTTTTTTCCTTGCATATTGAGGCAGTTTATTTGGCATTACCCAGTAATGATTTGTAACTTATCTCACTATTGAATTATTTCAGTTTTCTTAGGATTTGAGATTATTTCATTCTTTGTCATAACACTGGTTTACTATTCCTGCTAGTACCTCTGCTTTTCTCTCTGATCAATAAGGAAATTCTTGTAGAAGTGCAATATTATTTTCAAGAATAAGCTTACAGCAAATTTTATTTATTTATTTTTGGACTGGTTGACATCTCTTGCACTATGATTTTTTGCAAGTCCTATGAGCTGACAAGATAGAGAACTTACAGGGCTGAATTATTGCAGGTCATAAGCACAATCCTACTAAAATTACAGTTGAATGGTTATATCCTATCTAAGAACTACCTTCTGCTGCTTTTCCCTCATTAATGGATGGATAAGCAATTCAGATTAGTTTTGGAGTATGAAAAAATATTTTAAAGATGTACAATTATACCAGCAATTATGTGAAATAAAATCTGTATCAAAAGGGTATCCACTCTGTATCCATTCAAGGTACAACACAAAACAAAACAAAACAAAACTACAAATCTTTAATTTATAAAGGGATTTTGAATCCATTGAGTACAAAGGGCTTTGCCATATATTATTTAAAATTAACGTTAAGTTCAGCTCTGCACAACTACATACACTGTCTTCAGCAATGTTTTTTACAGGACTCCTTGGTAGTTTTAGGTCGCAGAACTCGTAGTAGTGAAGGAAACAAAAAGATAGGCCCTGGAATAGATCTGGGATCCTCTACTAAAGTGCTCACGAAGAGTCTGGATATCTCTAGACAGGGACCAAAACTATCTCAGGTAGAGAGGGCAGATATACCAGCTATTCTATTACAGTTAGCCTACAAAGAGCTATGGCATAGAAAAATCAGAGGACAAGAACATATCTGCAATTCCAGAACAACCCTGGGGTTATTGATGATATTCACGCCTTCAAGGATCATCAATTCTGAATTCTCTTCCAAGCTCACCTACAGGATATTCCTTTAAAAAACAAATGCACACAAACACAAAGGAAAACATGCATTGTTACAGCATTATGCCTCCTTTATGTGAAAACCTGGGTAAAATAATAAAAAATAAATATAAAAAGTGAAGCTTGAGTTTGGGTAACTTTCTGTGTCTGAAATACCTGAGGAGATTGCTTTAAGAGGCAGACAACAGGCTGTTCCAGACTAACAGTGCTCACTTTTCTGAGGATTTCTGACCACCCTGTGCTGGTCAATGAGAAATTTCAGATTCTGTGTAAGTTTTTTGAATGATTTTCTAAATTATTATAGAATGGTATGGTAAGTCCTGGAATGGAATGGAATGGTAAGTACTAAGGATTTAGTCTGTTGTTATTCTGAGTTTTATTTATTTATTTATTTATTTATTTTGGGGGTAGGGGGTTATTATTTGGGGTTTTCTTCTTCTAGTTGTTCCAACACAAAGGAGTCAGCATGGCTTAGGTACTCTCATGGGAGCTGATAGCTGTCAGGAAGGAACTGCTGCTGCTGTTGTCAGTATGAGAACTTCTACCTAATAAAGTCCCTTATGGAAAATCAGCAGAGGAATGTCTGTGATTTAGTTATTATAAATTTATCCTCTTTTCAGACATGGAGATTTTTTTTTAGTGTGGCAAGAGACATAATTTTGGTTACTTGGTTTCCAGTGAAAGATACAGAGGTGCCTACTGCCTTAGCCAGCAGCTGAGGACAATGCATTTGCATCATAGATTTGGTACCTAGAATGAGTAAAAGTCCTTTATGCATTTAAATTCTTGGCACATCTATTCCTGTAACTGCTACATAAAACATACTGGAAAAAAGCTATGTTACCACTAAGTATCCCTACAGGTGACATTGCTATGTTCATAAGATGGTAGCCAAGTTGCACTTACAGAAAAAATTATGGTTCCTTACATTAACTGAAATAGTTTTAACCACAAGAGAGATAATTTTGTATTCTCTATGTGATCTCTTGATCACATTAATCCTAGGATGTCCTAATTGTTCCAAGAAGCCTGTTCTAAACGTAACAAATCTACAAAAGCCACTGAACTCTATTTTTTTTTGTTTGTTTGTTTTAATCTTCCAAATCAATGACAATGCCAAAACAAACAGATAAATCCCTCTCTTTGCTGTACATCCAAATTTTGTGTTAGGTGAAAGAGTATTTTCTAGTGTGTGCCAAGTGTGGGGGGAGAGTTAAGACCAAAACCTAATGATATCTGTACATTGAACATTTATAAGTCATTGGGAATTTCAGTGTAACATCTGTATTTTTGTCTGTTCCTCTGACATATTTTTCCTTGTTTTTTTTTTGAGAAATAGAAAAGGTTTTGCTTTCACTGTCTTTTCTTGACAGAGATGCCACAAGGTATCTATACATCTCAAAGGCTAACACAAAATCAATCTGTGTGATTATGCAATTTAGTTGCTTTTGCAGTGCTAATTTATCTACTAGCATCTGTAAATTACTTTATTATAAAAAATTCAAAGGCTTAGCTGAAAGCCAAATTAGACCTGGTAGGAACACAAAAACATTGTCAGCAAGGGAAAGCTCTAAAAGCACTGACAGACAACAAAACATCAAGTGTTGTGTAGACAGACATAAAATGTGATATAAAGTCATTAAGTGTTGACTATTGTTGTTTTATTTGAGGTCTGAATAAAAGTACATTGCTGGGAGGGATTGTCAGCTTGCCCTACAAGGAAACAATTTGCCATTTTATTTTAACCCATATTATTTGAGTACCTTATGCTTAAATTTCTGTTTACCAATAAATTACTTATGTCTAATTAAAGTGGGAGGGACAGAGATCATAGGAACTTTGATAAATGAAGACAGAAATTGTCCTACTAGTAGGTGAGGCTGATAGCTCAAAGTCTTTCTTCCAGTTGTTAAATGGCAGGCACTGAATTCAATGTTAAACATTTACATATCAGGAAAAAGCAACCTGTGAATTCAAGGTTAAACATTTATTCAAAAGAGGAGCATTAAAAAAAAATAAAGAAAAAGAAATGTTGAAGGAAGTGAATAACCTTTAAACATCAAAGACATTTTTTCTATCCATTAAGAGGTCAGTGTGCTAATGTATCACAAAATTACAGTGACATGACTTCTGATATCACATCTGATACTGAAGGAAGCCCATGTTCTCACATGTTACCCTGTACCCTGTACTTCTAAAACCTCTCTCTTTTGCTCTTTTTTCTTTGCAAGTGCTTTTTTATTTTATTTTATTTTCTGTCTTGGAAGAATTTGATGTAAGACTTGACATTCTTATTAAACTGAAAATCTGGTGAAGACAAATCTACTTGATATTTGAATGCCAAACAGGCAGTAAAATTAATGACTTGATACAAAGATATACAGAAATAGCCTAATGCTCCCTCACTTTCTTTTTCCCGTGTTCTCTATCCCAAGCATCGTAAACAATATCTATTAATAGATATCTTGTTTCAAATTAGAAAGTTCCTTTGTTCTAGATCAGAAAGAATAAGCTAATCATTATTAAGGCAGTTGTAGGACTAATGTTTGTTAGTCATTCTCACACTACTGTTTTGACTGAAAATCCTAAATGGGTCAGATATACTTTCATTGTTATTTCTGGGTGACTTTACAGTGACTTATTATCTTTAAAAATCACATATGATGTTTGTTTACAGGAGTTGGAGATGGAGGGGGGAGAAATACTACAATGTGGAGTGTTTTATCAATAGGAAGAAAAAAACCAAGCTGTTTATAGACCCACTCATATGTTGAGTAATTTAACTGAACATATTTGTGTGTTGCCTTTTAAAACTCCCAATTAGACATATATGTTGATAATGAAAATATATATATATATGTTTAATTATACGCAGAAGAGTCATATCCTTGAAGATATCTTTTCACTCTTAACTTTAAATGCACAAGTGAAATATGACTAATATGCCTTCATAAAGCCCTGTGGTGGTTTTACTCAGGTGGGCAGCCGAGCTCCACCACAACCACTCTCTCACTCCCTCTCTCCTCAAAGAGGAAGGGGGAGAAAATACAACACAGAGAACTTGAGGTTTGAGATGGGAAAGGTTTAATTAAAGGGAAAGGGAATGGGGAGGAAAAACAGAAACAAAAGAAAAAATCAGTCTGCGTGGAAGCACAGAGAGAGAGAAAAAAAATTATTCTCTACTTCCCATCAACGAGCAGTGTTTGGCCACGTCCTGGGAAGCAGGGCCTCAAACGCGTAATGGTTGTTCAGGAGGAACAGCCCCCTGCCCCATGAAAGCCTCCCCCCCCCCCCCCCCCCTTTTATTGCTGAGTGTGACAGCAGGTGTTATGGAATATCCCTTTGGTTGGTTTAGGTCAACTGCCCCGGCAATGTCCCCTCCCCATCACTTGCCCACCCCCAGCCTGCTGGCTCTTGGGGGCTTGGAAGGAGTCCTGATGCTGTGCCAGCACTATGCAGCAATAGACACAACACTGGAGTGATATCAGTGCTGTTCCAGCTACGAGTGCAGAGTACAGCACTGTGCGGGCTGCTGCAGGGAAAAGGTGACTCCAGCTCAGACACACCCAACACAAGCCCATATTGCTTAACCAAGTGAGGCTATTTCCAAAACTTAATTGCAGCAACTAACTGACTGCATAGCCCATATATCCAATAGACATGGATGTTCAGCTGGGACTATTTTATCATGGTTCTTCTCTGGCTCATGGGCTATAACTAATAAGCAAAAACATCCTTTCTAAAGTAAACCTGAGAATCAAGATTATACACACTTGGCCACAAAAACAAGACACAAAAGATGTATTAACTAACCAGCCATGCAAATTTTGGCAACTAAGAGAACGGCTAACCTGTAGACTACTTCAGCCACTGATTATAGACACTTCAATTGTGTCTGTCAATTGGCATGTCCCTCCTGTGTATGCACCAATGCTGTATGTTAACACCTCCTTGCTCACTTTCCTCCTTCATTCCCAGTAGAACAAGGGAAGGGGAAGGGAAGAATAAAAGCAAGAAGGCTTGTGGGTTTAAATAACAAATGTTTATTATGGGAAGAGAAGTGGAAGAGAAAGAAAACAAAATGGATGATGCAAAGGCAATCAGTCACCGCCTATCATGGGTAGACCAATGCCCAGTTCCCAAGAAAAAGAAGGCTAGCCTCTCTAACCCCATTCCTGTCCCTTTGTATTGCTGAGAATGTTGTTCTATGGCATTGGACATTTCATTGGTTAGTTCTGGTCATCTGTCTGATTGTGTCCTCTCCCAACCTCTTGTACATCCAGCAGTCTATTAACTGTGGGGACAGAGAGAGAAACAGACACCTCTGATGCTGTGTAAACACTGTTCTGCAACAGCTGAAGCATTAGTGTGTTATCAGCAGTGTTTTGTTCACTAATCTAAAAAAAAAACTACCATATTAACCCCATGCCAGCCAGACCCACTACAAGCAGGTTATAGGGTTTGAGTATCTCATTCCAGGCACTGTTGCTGTTAGTCTGCAAATTAAGCTTTATAAATCCAAAATGCTATTTCATAGATCATTGCTTTTTACAGATGTGATATACAAATGCTATCAAAAACAAACAAGCAAACAAAAACCAAACAGATTCCTTTGTGTGAAGAGTATACCCATCAAATGGAGGAAAAAAAAAAAAAAAAAAAAAAAAAAAAAAAAAAGATGATGGCATGAAGTCAAGTGCTAGAAGAAATAGCTGAAAATGGACCTGTAAAAACAGTATGTGCTCTAATATGTCTAAACTTCTAATAATGTCATCTTACTCATAGTAAACAGTAGATTAACTATAAGTAAACCCAAGCCACAAAAAATCCCAGATGTGCAGCCCTGTCCTACAGCATATCCTGAAAGAATGAATATTCTCCCTTGTTACTTAAAAGAGGATTTATTAGATGGAAGTGGATGCTTTAAATGCTGAGAGAGACAAATAAAGGAAAAATGGTAGAGAGAAATATCAAGCAGAGTATAAAGACGGAGAGGTATATATACCAAGATAAGAGGTATAATATTGAAGGAAGAGTAACTATATGAAACTAGTTATTATGGGAGTCCAAGAAAAATAAAATGAGGAAAAAAGAAATATAGTCACAGGGAATACGCAGAGACAGTCAGGGAAGAAAAAATAAAAATCATACAAGATAGGGCAAGCAGAGTACAAGAAATAAAACAAAGAAGGGAAGATTGGAGAATAAGAAAGAAAAGAAAACTAGGGGAAAACGTTTACTTTGATATATTCATTTCTTTTTAAATACATGTCTCCCTGAGAAACTTCACTCCCACATGGAAGAGCATGATGGAATATTTGTGACTTAGGGGATTTAGAGTGAACCATAAATATAAAACACAGCAGAAACACTGTATGCCAGACATCCTAAATAACCCATACAACAAGGGAATCCAGAGTATCTGTATTTTTTAAACAGACTGTTTCTGCAAATCTCAAAGGGTAGCTTATATAAATCTTCTATTTATCTTTTTATGGACTGACCTCTGTGCTATTCTTTGTAAGTACTCACTCTAGGAGATATTAGTTCCCATGCCATTTTCATCTCCATCACACAAAACAGTCATCAGGACAAGACTCTTTAGACAGAAGAACTTTCCTAGGAGTAAAGATCTGTTAACATATCAATTGCTGCTGTACTTTCTCCAGTAGGAAAAACAAATTGTTATAAACACTCTGCAAAAAAATAGATATAAAGAGACTTTTCTACTTTTTTCCACTTTTTCTCCAGAAGCAGTTCTATACTCTTTGGCTTTTGGTCTGGTGCCTCATCTTGTCAATTCTCCTTTGTTTTTTTTCTTCTTCTTCTCCTTTCTTATTTCCACAGAACAAAAAAGGTTTTCCTTACTTCACACCCTGCTTCTTTGTTTCACAGATCTTTTTTTTTTTTTTTTTTTTTTTTATTATTATTTTTTTCATCTCCACTATGCCTATCGTTCATAGTGCAATTGTCAAAATAAACAAACAAGCAAACCAAAAAAAAATGCATGTCCACCATGGAACAAATGCTATGCAACAAAATTCCTATTTATATCTGTTACGGAAAGTGAATCTGGAACCAAAGGATATAAGTATAACTACTTAACCTAATAGCCCACTGTTAGCATTAGTACTGTCATAAATTTCTGCTACATTCAGACAACAGGAGGCAGCAGAACCCTGCTGTGTTGGCATGAATTCGAGTGGTGTTTTCTGACAATTCTTTTATTGCTATCCTTTCACACAGGAAAGCTTCCTGAGATAGGTACATTTAGCTGGTATTTATTTAGCTGCACCAACATACGAGTCCATACCAATTACATTTATATTACTAAAGGAAACAAACCAGGGGCCACTCACTAGCTCTGAGAACAAGTGGCATGGCACAACTGACACCCAGATGGCTGAATCTCTTACTGTTCAAAACAGGGTGCCTCCAGACTGTCTTTCAGAATTGACTCAGTCAGTGATGCCCCCTGACCTGTGTCCAGGAAATGTCTGTGTGAATGCTGCCTGCCCAGGAGACGACTATGACTAAACCCATGTTAACAAGGTAAAAGCAATGACTGTGTGGCAATGCCTAATGCCATGCCCCTGAGCAGATTAATCCACTAGTACAGACATTGCCAATGAAGCTTTTAAGTGCTACTGTAATGCAAACAACAAACAAAACTGGCAGTTCTCCCAGTGTTGTGTTAATCTCTTTGAGTGTATTTGAACATACTTTTAAAATCCAATGGATGCTGAAGAAAGAAGGAAAGAAGGAAAGAAGGAAAGAAGGAAAGAAGGAAAGAAAGAAAGGAAAGAAAGAAAGAAAGAAAGAAAGAAAGAAAGAAAGAAAGAAAGAAAGAAAGAAAGAAAGAAAGAAAGAAAGAAAGAAAGAAAAGAAAGAAAGAAAGAAAGAAAGAAAGAAAGAAAGAAAGAAAGAAAGAAAGAAAGAAAGAAAGAAAGAAAGAAAGAAAGAAAGAAAGAAAGAAAGAAAGAAAGAAAGAAAGAAAGAAAGAAAGAAAGAAAGAAAGAAAGAAAGAAAGAAAGAAAGAAGAAAGAAAGAAAGAAAGAAGAAGAAAGAAAGAAAGAAGAAGAAGAGAGGAAGAGAGAAAGAGGGAGGGAGGGAGGGAGGGAGGGAGGGAGGGAGGAAGGAAGGAAGGAAGGAAGGAAGGAAGGAAGGAAGGAAGGAAGGAAGGAAGGAAGGAAGGAAGGAAGGAAGGAAGGAAGGAAAACAATAACGTATAGAATTTTCCCCATTCTAGAGAATGATAACCCTAATAGACTGATTTTTTCCATTGCTTTAATTTGTCACAGTTGTAAAGCACTCAAATAAGGTTTTTAGATGAAAGCACTAGTTTGGACACCATTTGTGAGGCAGACATGGATTTCCATAAACAAGTTACAGGAACAGAAATTGGAACCTGGGGTAAATTACATATGAAAAATGAGCACTTCAATATTTCTAAATTTAAAGCTTAAGTTAAGAGTATATCTGAGCTGTATAAGGCAGTGTAAACATAAAACCATTTCTGGAACAAACTTCAGTGTCTCACAAGCCTATCTGTAACTTGAGCTTGCTCCCATAGTCCAAAACAGGTCAGTGAAGCAGACCTGGGTGCTTTGCTACATCTAAGTGATTTCTGAATACCAGCAAAGAAGGTCAAGGGTAATTTTGCATGCACTGTTCCCATACATTCCTGCCTATTCTGCTTCACCACATTGACACTCTGTTCTCTTTCCTTGCACTGATAATTTTTTGTTCATTTCCTACATAGATGCAATCAATGGCAAATGAGCATTCCGCAGAAGGATGTTTTTAATGATCAATTTTTTAACAGAGGACTAAAGCAGTGGTATGCTATTAATATATATATGTATGCATATATATATCCTAAATTTTTGAACCCTGTCCTTGACACTGTAAGCAATGCCAGGAGGGTGTTATGTATGCAAAAAACACAGACTAAAATAAAAAACTGCACTGCCATTCCTTGTCTTCCTGTTCACTTACTCAACAACTTATTCTATCTATTGAACTGTTTTTATGTAAGTTAGCCCAGTAATACAGCTTATATAGGTATACATTTATAAATTTATATAGTAAAAGTGCCAAACTGGGCTTCTAATTCTGCACCACCACCCAGTTATCAAAACTATGAAGTTATTAGAGTCAAGAGTCCAGTTTTAAGGTTGTTTATATAACATGATTTTGAGTATAAGATTAATTTTGCAAGGGAGGTTATGGGCCAATAAAACTCTCTGTTCTAAAGACAACCTTAAAGACAAAGCCACCTTTCAAAATGTTCCAGACCAACTTCTAGACAGGAATCCCAGAGATATTGGGATATATTTTTTTCCTCTAAATAATAATAATAATAAAATTAGATTCAGACAAGAGTATAAACCTGAGGGGAGGTATTGCATTTGTTTTAGTTTGTTTGTTTTAGTTTACTGTTAAATCCTGGTATCTCAGCCACCTAGTCAAAAAAATCACAAAAATGTTGAAAATAAATGAATAAATCTGAAAATTCAGATTGAAGAAAATCAAGTTTTTGATATGAAAATTCCTTAAGCTTCTCATTGCCTTCACCAATGTGACAAGTGATTATTAAAGAGGAACGTATCACTGTTCTTCTCAGAATTAAAAAAAAAAAAAAGAAAAAAAAAAGTATGATTTTAAATGAAAGATAATACATTGTATTGACATATTGACATTATATTTTTAGCATAGATTTTACTTATTAATTTAGATCCTCCTCTGCTGTACACTTACCAGGTCACTTAGAAATTCGGTTTTGTCCTTCTGAGTTTGCTCTTATTCAGCCTGAAAGGTATCTGCAAATATCTACTGAACACCTGCTGAATCCCTGAGCCATGGCTTGGCATGTGGAAAAAGTTGGGAAATGGGCAAGGGTTTTTTTGTTTAATTTCAGCCACGAATCCAAAAATATCCCAGGACACTAGGACATTCTAAATGTGTTTTGGGTAAGGCCCAGTTAACACCATCTCTCTGAATACTTTAGAACTGAAGCCAAAAGACAGAAATTACTTAGAGGCTACCTAGGTCTGCTACATTTGACAAATATTTTTTGATAAAGAATGTTCTGAAAATTAAAAGAGTAATGATATTAGAAATCATATCATATTATAAAACCAGAAGGAGCAATAAGATTACTTCTGTCCTAATTATCTGAGACATTCCTTAATATTTCATATTTAAAATAAGTGTTTATGGTTTGGCCTGCTTCACCATGCTGACTCTACTTCACACAGAAGAGAGAGCTAGCGCTTCCACCTAAGGGTGTGGGACTGAATCCTGCTGTCTGCTTCAGATGGTGTCAACCCAATTCAGGGGAGGTTTCTCTCATGATAGTGTTTGCTTTCCAGCACAGCCCTCTTAAAATGTCACTTTAAGGTGGAAAAGAGATTAACACTGTGAATGGAAATGTAGGTTGTGCATGTAGGTACAGAGGTTTTCACTGCAACTAAGAATTTCTTTGCCTAAATATAGCTGTGTTGTGGCTTTATGCAATATTGCTTCAGACTATTAAAGTTCTTGTATTAGAGTCAGAATGGGAAATGGACCCTACATTTCATTGGATTTAGAAAAAGATACATCTGAAGATGCAATTAAACTCCAACACAGCCAATATGCACAACCTAAGACATCCTATAGCTCTCTCAATTTGCTTTGATTAAGGATTTTTCACACTTCACATGTTGGTTAAAGTCTTCAGAAAAATTCAGAAAATTACTCAGAAATGGTAACTGAACATTCAGTTCAGCATGATTGAAAGTGATAAAGGGAATCATCTGGATATCTGGATAGAAGATCTTTGATTCTAAAAAAAAAAACACAAACAAACAAAAAAACCAAAACCACACACACACAAAAAATAGAACAACAACAAAAGAAAAAAAAAAAAAACAGCACACAAAACCCACCACCACAATAAATAAGCAAATAAATAAATAAATAAATATTGGCACCATCAAATTAAAATTAAAATAATCCAGACAAATGACCTAAAAATCTCACTAATGAAAAAAGCACGTTCATAGCAAATGGATTGGTTCTTCCCTGGTGATAGCCATCAATCTCAATTTTATTATTTTTTGTTCCTATTATTGTTATAGTTATTATATTTGTATGATAAATCAAGACTTCTAGTTTAAAATCTACCATACAGATCATCAGTTTCATCTGAAGATATCTGAGACCAATTTCAGAATGAATTTTGGGGTGTCTACGTAGTAATAAATCTTAGCATTTTTGAGTTTTGCAACTCAAAACAACCATACATTTGTGTACGTAAAACTTTATTTATTTATTTATTTATTTATTTAATTTATTTATTTTTCTGCTAGCATAACAAAGTAAGTAACTAAACACAGAACTTTTACCCTGGAGCTGTTCTCAACTGATTTAATTTAAATCCAGAATAATGCCAGAGTATCAAGATAACTCAAGAATCAAGATAAGTTCTTCTGTGTGCACTTCTCAGGAAAAGCACATGTACAAAGAATCTTTATCACAGTTTAGCTGGCATTTGGTTTAGTCACTACATGTTTAATCCATAATTTATTGTTACTGGAGGGACTAAAATTTTAGACTGTCCAAGAAAACACACTTAACTGAACTGTGTTAATTATGGTTGTTGTTATGACTTAGACAACATTTCTTTGCAATAAATAGTTATTTTAGTATTATAAAATAATGAAAGAGGATTTTTGTCAAGGGTAATTGTCATTATTGAAAATAAATAAATAAATAAATAAATATATGTATAGTTTTACAGTGGGAGGGGAGAAACACATTTCACATATTTCCAGACAGAAAAGCAAATATTCAGCAATGCAAGGGAGGAAAGCCTATGCTTTATGTGCATTTCTTAGCTGTTTACTCAGGCTCATTTGCTCTGTTCTATATCAATTCTGTGGTGGATTTCTAGTATAACATGATTTGTAGATGCTTAAACTGTATTTGTGCAAATACTACTATCACAATCTGATCCTCAGAGATAACACTGAAATGGTACAATAGCTCTTATCAAATATCACTGGGAAAGAGCAAACTTCAAGATCCCAAGACAGAACTGATTATAAATATTTTATAAGATATATGTCTAATGGATGAATCAGATTTACTCGGAACAAGAGACTTTTATTTCTGTCTTCTTTTTCTTTTTATACAACACAACATAGGTAATGAAGAATCAACATTAGACCATTTGGTTTTGAAAACTCCACTCACCAGACAGTTTGTATATAAAACAAGATTTTCTAGGATAAGTCTGTCCCTGTTGTCTTAATCTATTTAAACATACAGACAATGTTGTTTATTTATGAAGACTTGCATCTTATCTTATAAAGCACCAATTCTGTTTCTGGAGTTTAAGAAGTGGAAACAAGAAGAAGTGGAAACAGAAAAGAAAGGACTGCTTGAAGCTAGCAAGATTTTTTCTTTGTAATAAAATACTATTGGTGTAGCTTAAAAAATAAAATAAATAAATAAATAAAATAAAATAAAATAAATAAAATAAAATAAAATAAAATAAAATAAAATAAAATAAAATAAAATAAAATAAAATAAAATAAAAGGTTTCCTAAAAGTAGTAAGAATAACATGAGAATCTGTACCTTACTTACATGCTTTGTAGGGTTCTTCAGTTTATTAACAAGAGCTTATAAATTCAGAAATTATACAATAAGTCCTAATTCTCAGTTTCCTTATTTATAGTGTAAAAATCTTTTATTACAGTTAACCTATTGACAGATAAGTACAGTACAAATGCTGGGCAACTAATGAAGATATTTCACCACTTTGAGCATCTCCATATACAGTCTTGGATTTCAGTGACAAAATAGAAGGTCTACTTCAATATTACCAGTTTATAGCAACTATTTAAAATAGCTATTATTATGTGTAAGGAGTATGGAAGAGAGAGTTGGTATTGGCATATGATTAAGCAGAAACATTAGATATTGTTCTTTGCCTAGTACTGTAGCAAATAAACTGATTAATTACTGGGAAACACTAAACTTGTTTCACTTGCAGAACTGTTGTACTTGTACTGCATTGAACAATTTGTAATATTCTGCCCAACAGTCTGGACTGTGACTCTGGCAGATATTAGATATTAGTCTAAAAGTAATTTCTTCACTAACAGAGTTTGTCCATATATAAGGTAGATGATATTTAAAACAAAACAAAACAAAACAAAACAAAATGTTATTTGAGAAAAACGCCTGTCTTTTTGAATATTTGAGGCTATGTCTGCCATAATGCACACTCCTTGAGAATTACGAGTTTTCTGAGGATTTTCCTGAGAGATTTCAAATTTTCTTCCATCTTATTTCTTCTGTTTTCAAATAGAGTGTTCAAAAATACAACTCAAAATATTTTCAAATCATAACATTTAACCTTTACACGTATGAGATTGAGCAATTTGCATATTGACTGAAGTTTTAGAAACATTTTAACATTGCTTTTTTCTTTTGCCAAAACCATTCACCTTCATAAGCAACACTTCAATTCAGAGCAACTTTGCTTTGAAAAAAAAGGAAAACCTTTTTGACATGCAAATAACATTACCTCTCCTAAAGCAAATATAATCAACCTAGGAAAAGATACAACACTCTGTGTTCAGTGAAGCATGTGACTGTGGACATAAATGTTATTTCATATTATGCAGAATGAGACATTCTTAGAATTAGAAATGGAATTAAATAAATGAAATATGTTAGAGAGACTTTTAAAAAAATGAATTTGCATTGTAAATATTTTGGTTAATAAAAGAAAATGCTGAAATTTCAATTTTGGTAGCTCTTTCACTTTGCATACTTTTTTGAACAGAAGCTGCTATTTTCAGTGCTCTGGAGAAAGTCAGCTACTGAAAGAGAAGACAACATTGAAATTCTTCAGTGACATTTTTTGTTAGTTTCATTAAAGTGGATGAAATGGGATCAATTTCAGAAGAGTGATGGGGCAGTAATGAAGAGAGGCCCAGTGTTATTGAGAGCAGTATGCATCTGATGTTTTTATTCTGAGACCTGTTCCAGGGGAACATCCTTACTCCTTAGTTGCTGTTCTCTGTGTAATTATCACCTTCACTGCTAAGGACAGACTGCACATCATTTAATCACTTCATCGGCGAAGTCCTTGCCTGTGACATCCAAAAGCAGGCTGAAAGAGAAATGAACACAGGAGGGTTTCTAAAACAGAGAATAGAGGTTTTTGTATTTGGTCTCTATAAGATAATGCATGATAAACAGATATACTAGAAAAAGCGGCAAGTGCTTTCTTAAAATCCAGACTGTATTCAACATAGATTCTTTTCAGCTTCTCAGATAAGATTACAAAACTTTAAATTCTATTAAGCCATTAGATAATGTGGTCTGTTCCTCTGTTGTTTATGGTCAACAAGAGACAGCACTATACTGTGCCTAATGACCTGAATCAGGCAATAAAAAACCTGGCTGACTCTGTTTTAGTGTCTCTCATCTTGTTTTGTCACATCTCCCCTACCAACTTTTTCTTTGTCTGCTTAACTGTATTCTTTTTGGGGTAGCTCAATTTTATAATACTGTTTCCTAGAGTGTCTTGAACTTGATACCTTTTAGGAAGTTGGATCTCTATTCATATTTATTATTTCAAAAGTATTGTGGAGCTGAATTTTTAAACCACAGCATAGAGCACTGTATTTTTCTAACATGATCCAGCAGTTGGGACTTGAAATATCAATATTAATCATGGGTGTTCTAACAAGGCATGTTATATGATTATTCTCTCAGACTCATAAATACCTCCTGAAACGCTTCCTACACAAATATTATTCAAACAGTTCCTCTGTGGCAGCATTCATAGAGATTACATTAGTATTTTTCAGAGTGGGATCATAAAATTCCTAATCCTCCCAAAATAACATTTTAATACAGCTGATATCCATATTTGCCTTTAGTCTCCTAGTCTCTCCTTGAACTCTCCAGAGTAGGATGCACAGATTGTCTGTGCATCAATTCCACCATACTAGATGTAGTGACTTTATCTCACAAAGTCAGGTGTTTGGTTCTTAACTTCTTGCTGCAAACCTCATTGCTATGATCAATGATCCTAGCTGTCCAAAGACCTCCCTAGTCCTCCATTTTCAGCCTGAAGTAACATCTTGTGCTAAGTAACTTTCTCTTCAGAGCAATGAAACCTGATCCCATGCCTTATATACCTAATTTTGAAGTATAATATGAACTGTAACTGTTCAGTCCTGGACTTCTCTAATATAGGAATGGTAGAGACTTATTGGAGTGAGTCCCATGAGGGACTTTTTTTTTTTTTTTTCCCACTTAAACTAAAATCGAACTAAAATCGATAGCAAGTTTTTCACTGGAAAAAATTCCAGTAGTAGAAACTTGATTAGTCTTTTGCAATTCTTTTCTAAAATCAAATTTTGAAATCTTTTAGGTTTTTTTGGATCTAGATTTAAGGTAAATACTTCTTACTGAAGATTTCATTTCTTATATGATCATTCATCAACACTTATACACACATACAAACACATACACAAAAGGCATGTACCTATTCTCATCCTAGTAAAATTAATATATATATATGTATATATCCCATTCAATTCTGTTTTACAAATTCTGTAAATTTGTGGAAACAGGTAAACCCAAACAAATCAAAATATTTCACAGGAAAAATTCAGAGCCATGGGCAGGAAATCAGACCTATTGGCCTGGCTTGGTTTACTTATGACAGGTTTCCAAAAGCTCATGAAAGTGTACATTTCCTGTGGGTAAAATGATTTAGCCTACCTTTTTTTTTCTTTTTTTTTTTTTTTTTTTTCCCTCATACTGCATATTAAGAATAGGCTTTTCAAAAGTGACACTTAGGATCATTTTCAGAAACAACCGAGCATCTGCTCCCTGAAATTCTATCTTTTAATGGTGCAAAAGCGGCCAGAATTTTACCCTTTATATGTGGTGATTTTGAGAATCAATTTACTTTGACTTGGAACTTCTATAAATGGGTTGTCAGAAAAAAATGTTTCCAGACTCTCAGAAGCATTAAACACATATATTCTGAAGAGTACAAAGAGTTATAAAACAATATTATTATTTTTTTTAACAGAACAATGAAAAACAGAATGAGAGTGGGAAAGAAATAAACATAATATTCCTTTTCCTGAGAATCTATTCACCCCAGAAAAGGAAATTTCATCCTGTTCTGTGGTGAGTATTGGAAAAGATAGATACATGTACATGTATGTTATGACATTTTCTAGTTATGTTGCTTTTCTCTTTTCTCTTGAATAGGTAGCTCCTGTTCTCCTAATGTGACAAAATCCCACTTCTTTCAGCTCAGTGATTAAAGTGCTTTAATATTTCAGGTGATAAAAACATGAAGAGTTGTGTTAATATTTCAGAGATATTTTTTTCCCCTTCATTTTATTCAAAGATGAAATACCAATACTTAGCTAGCTTGGAAAAATGCAATGATTATGGAACAGCATGACTATGGTAGACACGTTTAAATTAAAGGTCACAGCCAAAAGAACAGTCTTCTTGGATTCCATCAAACATAACAGAAAATATGTGTCAGAGTGCCTAGAAAGTCTATTGGGGCTAAATCACATTCAGATGGTTGGATCAGATGGTTGTTTATTTAAGATACATAATGCATATGCATTAGGGAAATGGAGTGGCTGATTGGCTGATATTTTTGCTAAAGGAATACATGTAATTCTCCTACTGAATATCTTTACAGTAAACAAATTAAATCTGATTTCACTTTTTTTTTTTCTTTTTTCTTTTTAATGCGTATATACTTTTGAAATGTGTTTCTTTCCACTAAGCCTTCCTGAAATATCATCATTCATGTTTTATTGGACCTTCCCCCTCCTTCCTTCTCACTGCTGTTAGGATACTGTTCACTCAAAGTTCAATTTATGGCTTTAAATCTTGACCTCCCAATTTTGTTTGTTTGTTTGTTTGTTTGTTTGTTTGTTTGTGAATCATTATGTCCAAGCAAATTCTCATTGAATTAAATCATTTTAATTGGAGATAGGATGACGTGACTAGAAAGGATCATCAGGTCCCTTCCTCTGAAGTTATAGCCAGCTGTTTGTACTAGAAGTCACAGAACATTTTAATTACACATCAGAACTCTTTCAGAACCCCACAACAAATCCAAAACCTAATAACACAGATACAGCCCTAGTATGCAAGAGGATAGATTAAAGCCACTGTCAGTGTTCAGTGTTCCTACAGTGAAAACTGAGATTATCACTGTAAATAAGCCGACTACAGAGAAATACTGAAAAACCTATCCCAATTCTATCCTTTTGCTTATAACTCATGGCTTATTAAATAAGCATTCTTATGCTTTTTTAAATTTACTATTAATTTACTAATACTCTAGTTAGTATTGGTGTACTGAATGATATATGATTTTATTTTTGTCCCAAAGAGTTTCTAAACTTCACTTAATACTTCTCATCTTCTATGAAACATAACGGTTAAGTAGAAAAAGGAAGTAAAGTGTTGTGGTTTGTTCACTAACTTTATCAAAGGTATTTGTTGTAAAGGGCACTCACTACTGTTTGCAGATGTCCTCTAAGAGTTAACTTAAGTCAGGGCAACTGATTTAACCTTCAATTTCAAGGTTGCGGAGCATCTATTGATGCATAAATTTTGTGTTGCATCACTTACATCAGCAATATTTTTGCTAATGTTACCTACGTACTGTCCAGACTTTCATGAGTATTAGGAGGTTGTTGCACAAGTACACTTATGTTTACAGAACATGAAATTTATTAATTGTGGTGAAAATACATGTGACCAAAATTTAAATTAATTCTTGCACTGTAGTCAGACAAGCGCCAGAAAGAGGAGTTTGTCAATGGCAGAAGAGTAGAAATTTTATGGGATGGGATAAAAAAACTGTGTTTTAGCAACTGCTAAAGATGATGCTCTTTACTTTTGTGTCCTCTTTTGGTTTTACAGATAAGGAAAGCTGAATCTTATGCTGTTACATTAAAATGTCCTTTCTTAGTGCAAGCAATCTGAGAAACAACCTGGAATACCTGTGTTATTCTCCCATTATCTGGGGAGATATGAATGAAGATCTTCCTACAACAGGTTTTTGAATATTGGTTGGACAATAAGATTTGGTTGAACAAAACCAATCTTTTGGTTTTGAAGACTGGTTGGACAGGATATTTGTAGCACAAACTTTTGTTGTTTCTCTACCTTTTCTTCTCCATATCTTTATCTTGTCTGTATGCTATACAAATCATATTCAGACCCACTTGCAATGCTTAGCTGTCATCAATACTTATTAAAATATCCAAAATTTGGATATATGTATATATTTATTTTTTTTTACAACTTTGGAATTATATTTTAAACAATATCTCTACAGAGAGATTTTTTCATGTTTTGAAGATAATAATATATTGATTTTAAATTTACCACAAAAAATGCTCAATATTTTTACTTCTTTCAAATACTATTTCCTTCTGAGTTCATTTGCTTTGCAACCTTTTCTGCCTGTATGAGATCTACCACAAATACCAGAAATAACTGCAAAACAGAAATAGAAGAGAAGGATGACAAGCCCTCAAAGACAAAATAGGTGCAGATCTGCTGGAGAGGTCTAACCATAGAGGTCATAGCACCAGACAGAGAGAACTTGAAGATGGTTGACAATACTCCTGCTCAGGTTGTGTTTTTACCTGTGAAACTGTACTCTTGGTATCTGACCAGGAAAACATGCATATATAGGAAGCGGGAGGATGTAAATGTGTCCTGAGATGCATAAAAGTATTGTCAACTTTACCACTTGAATTCTTTCAGAATTTCTTTTGACCTATATATTTTCAACTTCTGGATATCTGCAGCTACATTATTCCCCCAGTGAAAAAGCAAGTATTACACAGATATTTTCGCTAATCGTAAGAAAAGATCTTCAAAAGACAGTTTAGATAGATAAGAAAGCTGTTCTGGATACAGATTAGGAACATTGACTGAAATGGCCTCATGTGAAAATCTGAATTCTTCAAGAAGGTTTAATGTGTTTTAAATGATAATGAACTTCAAAGTTCAAAGCCAGTAGAAAACAGTTCCTGATTGTAACCAGTAAAGTTACAACTCTAACTTTAAACACTTTGGGAGCATTTTAAAAATGATTTATTACAAGTGACTTCTCTCTCTCTGCTGTATCACTTTGAAATAATGTCCTTTACCTCAGCTTATCCTCCTCTTTAGGCATGAGTTGTCTAGACTTGTGAGGAGGGAGGGGGGACATTAATGATTTTTATTCAGGCATCCAGCCAGGCGGCACAGAAGAGGAAATGATTATTTTTTAACTGAATGCACTGGTAGTGATGCACCCAAATGCCCCAAATTAGTTTTATTTTTCAAAGTTTCCAGAGGAGCAGAGTGCAGGATCCATAGCATACATATTAACAGCACGAATTATCCATGCGACTGCTGCTCTTCATGAGCTAAGTATATTTCAGCAGATACATTTTCTTTCTTTGGGCACAGAGTGTGAAATCCAATAAAACAAGCCAGAGAAGTATCATTGATATCATATGCTTTTCTATTGCTTCCCTTTATGTCCATCAGGCTAATTAATTCTTGTGATATAACCATTTATACTCTGCAAGTGACTTGTGGAAACCTATGGGCTTTAGTTTTAGTTTTAAAACTTTTAGTTTTAAACCTTTTTAGGAAGGTTTTAGTTTTTTTGTTTGTTTGTTTGTTTGTTTTTCCTTCTCATACTTCATTTATATTTCCCCAACTTTTCCACTTAGTTCTCTTCACAAGAAACAATAATATCAAACCTCTCTACACTCTTACTTCCTTTCCCCAAAGCTGCTGGTCAAATGAGTTATGTTGACAACAACTTTCTAACGTGCTGCTGAAGGAAATTTTTGTTCTTTTTTTCTCTCAGCCAGAAGTACAAGTTCATTAAGTGTCATTGTTTTCACATGTCCATTAAGTAATGGAAAATAATAAATGTTTAGATAGATAGACATAAACACAGAAATACATGTCCAAGGACGCTTTGGTGTGGAGTGGTTTAACAGTGTAATTGGGAGGATTTTAAGTTATAGACTAAATGACACGTTGCAGGACTGTATTTTGCACTCATCTCCAATGGTCATAGCCAGCATGTTATCAGATAAATTAAAGTGCAATACATTTTGAACATATGAGGATTTTGGAAATGGACATGTGTACTGCAGAAGCCTCTATAGAGTAATGTTTGTTCCCTTTTTGTGCTCAAAACTGGGATTACCATTAAAAGTCTGAATGTTATTCCACTGGGTCTTCGCTGACCATAACAGTAAAACACGCCAAAAACAATACCAACACTTTTATTATGAGAAATACTTGGGAAACAAAGACTGCAGATTTGTATTTATTTGTGTATTTATTTATTCATTTACTTACTTTTGATAAAACAATTTTGTTTCCATTCCTCTGGACTTTCTCATTTTGTGCCTATGACCAGCTTTAATGTTTTGAAGCTGTTTTGGTCTGTGTTTTCTGAAAGTAAATATTACATGTTCATCTTCTTAATCTCAAGAGCTAAACCTTCCCATATTTATTATCCAAATATAACCAATTACCAATTCCCTATGAAAACATCTATTTATTTAACTGCACTATGCAACAGTGGACATGTACCTAAATTGTCAAGTATGTATCTTAATTAATATCAAATTACTATAAATTAAAAAGCTGTGTTAATTTCAGAGTAATCAAATCCTTATTTAAGACATTTAATTTAATGTGTCATCAAAATTGTTTGCAAGGGAAATCCTATTGAGAATTACTATCATACTCACAGTATTATCCTGAGGAGCTGAGAGCTATTAAAACTTTCACTTAGGAATACTAAATATCAAATAATTTTTTATGTGATGCTCCACAATGAAATACATACTGGAGTCTAATCAATTACATATTTACTTTTTAAAACTAATCATCCTAACAAGCAGTTTAAGATATTTGGTCAACACATTTTAAGCTGATGATCCAACATATGCAAAGCATCTCTTCCTTATTTCAGTTTTAACTGGAGGAAAATAAAAGGTGTAGCTCATCTGGAAGTTTTAATGCACCATTACATATTATTAGTTTCAAACAATTGGTATCTTTGATGCATTTTAACACTTACAGCAGGGATACATTGCTTCAGTTTCTAACTACCCCTCATTCTCATAAACACTACAATAATGTTCACAGTTTAATATTCCTATTATCATCATTGCCCACAGTGAAATTATGTTATATTAAACATATCTGGCCCTTATGTTAAGAATATGTATGACTTGATGGACCTAATTCCTTATGCTCTTTTGTTCTCTCAACTTTGTTTAGAAAGATTTCTAGGATGAAGTAATATTTTTTCTTGATGAGTATTTCTAAGTAGTACTTTCAACAAAGGCACTTTCTTCTCCAATGAGCTCACTTAAGTGCAAATTTAAATCTTTCTCTGAGAAATGAGTTTCAATTATAAGAAAGAATAAGATTGTGATTACAACTAAGTATAAAATAATTACAAATTTTAATTTATCTGAAACCTTTCATCTGCTCATACTAGGTAATACTTGTTTCAAATATCTGTGTTGCAAAATCTGTGCTTGCAATATTTTAACAGCAATATTGCCTCCAAAACTGATAATTTATTCTCTGTAATGGAAAACGTACTTCTAATGTCTGGCTCTGAAAATTCGCATAATTTTTCTCAATTTGGTTTGGTCAGACATCTGTGGCATGGAGAATGCTGGTGGAGTAATTCTCATTCTTATAATTATGACTAAATTAGAAACCTTGTGACTCAACTTTTCTGTTCCCTGCTTGGCCATGTATATGGATACTTTGACGAGCAACACACATGTACCCATCATTGAAATAATGCTTCTGAAAACAGCAGAATTCAGACCCCCAAGCAGTCTCAGTAAGTGAACACAACTGACATATCTATGACCAAGGTCAGTTTGTTAAAGAATTTTCTATTATAAATTAAATGTATTTTAACATTGTGCAAAAGTTGATTTTATAAGATTGTGAAAAGTTAAGATACTTTGCTCCTGTATAACTCAGGCTCAAGACCCTACCATGGACTGGGATTAAAGCATCCAGACCCACAGCTGTGACCCAAATAAATAAATAAATTAATAAAATTAAAAAAAATCTCAGTTCAGCAGCTTCCTAGTTCAAGAGGTGCCTGAAAGGTTAGTGTCATGTACTTGTCCAGAATGGTTTCATCCAGAGCCACCAGGTGACAAGGTGGTTGGCTGCTGACAGCTAGTTGTAGCAGTGTAGTATGCACAACGGTGTTCAGAGCATACCTGCTACATACCAATGTTTCCAAATTCATTTCAAATACCACAGTCATGGCCACATTATTGCAATTATGTTGGTGTCTGTCTTTAGGACATCATGACCTGAAGAGAAGTGGAAGATTTGGACTGCAGGTTGAAAGTATTCAAATTTGTATATCTCCCCCCTTTTAGAGTGTGCCATATAATCCACTGTGGGTAGTATTACCTCTTCTCTTTTGATACTCTGACATAGAGAGTTATGGGGCAGGAGAATACATGCAGAGATATTGGCACCAATTATTAGACGCACTATTAAAGCCTTTATCGAGGCAAAATCCTCAGACTTTGGTGGGATCTGCAGTGCCATAATTTTTGCATGGTCTGAAACAGGGGACTTCTGTTGATATTTACCAGATTGCCATGGGAGAGGATCCAGGTCCTCTGGTGCTGAAGAGAGCTTAAAACCCTAATCTTGCTCTTAAATTGTAATATTAGAGTTCTATACCACTGCCACTGCTTCAGTGGTTAAAATTTGGTTGCTTATCAGTTTTCTCAGATAAAAACTTTATGCAACATTTGTGAATGGGTTCTAGAATGTATGCTTGTCCACTTTTACATAGCAAGGCCTCTTTTATAGCCCGGAGTCACGGGGTAATGCTCTGAATAAAAGTAGTTGAAATTTTACAGTTCCAATTTTTGAATAATTTCTGTCCAAGTTTCCATGTTGGTTTTTTTGCTTTGTTACTTTGTCTCTTCATAAATACTCCATTAAATCTCTTCACTTAACTCTCAGCACTGAGTTACACTATGTAGAGAAAAAGGTTAAAACAAAAGAGTGAAGAGCCCAAAGCTTAGACTTCTAAAGCCATGGGCTTGGTCTTGACTTTTGTGGTTTAATCTGACAGATAGCTAATCACTACACAGCCACTGTCTCACTCTCCCCAGGTAGGATGTGGGAGAGAATCAAAAAGGTAAAAGTGTCAGAAATCATGGGTTGAGATAAGGACAGTTCACTAGGTAAAGTAAGAGCCATGCATGCAAGCAAACCAAAACAAGGAATTCATTCCCTACTTCCCATCAGCAGGCAGGTGTTCTGTCACTTCCAGGAGAGTAGGGCTCATTGTGCACTACAGTCTCTTGTGAAGACGAACACCATCACTCCAAATGTCCTTCCTCCTTCCTTACCCCAGCTTTTATTGTTGAGCATGACGCCATGTGGTATGGGATATTCCTTTGGTCCAGCTGTCCCCTCCCATCTCCTGGGACAACTCCAGCCCCCTCACTGGCAGGGCAGAACGAGAAGCAGAAAAGTCCTTGACTGTGTAAACCTCTATGAAGAAAATTAACTTAATCTCAACCAAAACCATGACACTAGGAAAAAAAAAAAAAAGAAAAAAAAAAAAAAAAAAGAGAGAGAAGACGAATCCCCAAAGAGATTTATTCAAAGCTGACTTTTTTAGATTTAACTTTACATGTAAGAGCATATTTATACACATCTGTCTACATACATGAATACCTTAAAAATTACACTCTTACTTTCACAGATTTACTGTGTTTACATTTAATTTAGCATTTGGAAGTTCCCAGTATTGTACTTATAGCACTCTTCTTTCCCTTTGTGAAGTATAGCAAATCTGTTCATGGCATTTAAGATAGATGAAACCTCTCTGAAAGATGTTCATATTACCTGGCCTTGTGAGAGTCTGATTACTTTGCTATTGGACATCAATACATTTCTTTCAACTTTGCTGACATCTCATTAATCGTGAGTAAATTCATGCCAGGTCCTTGCAAGAATTGTAATTGATGCCCAGTGGCATCCAACCAGGCTCTTAAATTGTTCATCAATAAACAAATGTGTAAATTCTGTCCTTGAGGAACAATGCACCTACTTTATTTCTAACCCAACAGAGAAATCCAACATTTCTTAAATCTCCACACATGTCAAAATAATACTTTGTGATATATGTTCTTTTATATTTTCATACAAATCCTACTTCTAAAGTAATATTTTTGTCATTTTTACAATTTTCTGTATTTTTAATGCTCAAAGTAATAGTCAGCTTTAGCTGATCAAGTGTTTAAGGCCATTAGAATAAAACTTCAGTGAGTATAACTTAATATCTGCAGGTATGTATGTATAATATAGGGGATATTTTAGAGCTTGCTAGAAATTGAACTTAATGGTTAGCAAGAAAGCACAGACTAAAAACTGATAGATAGAAACACCAATAACGAGAGCCAAATTATTATTTAGCTATTACACATCATTCTCGGAAAGGAAGGAAGGGAAGGGAAGGGAAGGGAAGGGAAGGGAAGGGAAGGGAAGGGAAGGGAAGGGAAGGGAAGGGAAGGGAAGGGAAGGGAAGGGAAGGGAAGGGAAGGGAAGGGAAGGGAAGGGAAGGGAAGGGAAGGGAAGGGAAGGGAAGGGAAGGGAAGGGAAGGGAAGGGAAGGGAAGGGAAGGGAAGGGAAGGGAAGGGAAGGGAAGGGAAGGGAAGGGAAGGGAAGGAATATAGATAATATAATAACATAGTAGCAGATAACATAACATATATAAGTTAATATATAATAACAGACATTTATATATTTTTTGGCAAACTAATTTGTTGCTAACGAATTTCATTCTTATCTCATAAAATATTGACTAGATAAACTTATATAATCATAAATATAAAATAACAATGTTGAAATTTATAATAAAATATCACTGAAAAACACAAAATCAACTGCTAACTCTTTGGAATTGAAGGGCAAGGGCAAGTTTTCCATTGGTTTCACTTCTGTCAGCCTCAATCCAGTAGTACAAACCTTTCCGTGAATTCCTGTGTGCACATAATAGATCTACCAATTTCAGATGAGCTCCAGTTAACAATTCAATCATTATTTTTTTTTTTTAATTATTGTTATTTTATTTTTGTGGTATGTAACGGAGGTTAGGTAGGTAATTAACATATATTTCCAAAGTTCAGCTTTATCAAGTATATGAACACTTCTATGAATCTGACTGCAACATTCAACAGCAAATTTTAGAGCTGATTAAATTAGATTGTTGACCCTGTCAGTTTATATACAACCAGGTTAAAACACACTCTCTTCCCTACTCCAGCATGAGGTCCCTCCCATGGGACGCCATTCTTCCTGAACTAACCCTGCTTCCCACAGGCTTCCCACAAGCAGCAGCTCTTCAAGAACTGCTCCCACATGGCTCTGTACCATGGAGTCCATCCATCAGGAGCAAACTACTCCAGCACGGGTCCCTCACAGGTGGCAGCTCCCCCCAGGCCCTCTGCTCCTGCTTGGGCTCCTCTCCATGGGCTGCAGCTCCGGCCTGGGGCCTGCTCCTGCAGGGGCTCTCCATGGGCCGCAGCCTCCTCCAGGCAACATCCACCTGCTCCACTGGGGGCTCCTCCACGGGCTGCAGCGTGGAGATCTGCTCCATGTGGGACCCATGGACTGCAGGGGGACAGCCTGTTCCACCAGCGCCTCTCCACAGGCCACAGGGCAATTTGTGCTGTGTGCCTGGAGCACCTCTTGCCCTCCTTCTTTACTGACCTTGGGGTTTGCAGGGCTGGTTCTCTCATGTTTTCTCAGTCCGTGCTCCCCAGCTTATGTTATGCAGCAATGTTTTGTTTTGTTTTGTTTTTTGTTCCTTTTCTTTTTTGTTTTCTTTTTCTTTTTCCCATTCTTGAATAAGCTCTCCCAGACGCACAAAAACTACATTGCACATGGCTTGGCTCTGGCCAGCAGCAGGTAACTCTGGAGCTGGCAGAAACTGTCCCTTTTCTAACATGGGGCAGCTTCTGGATTGTTCTCACAGAGGCCACCTCTAAGACCGCTGCTACCAAAACCTTGCCACAGAAACCCAGTACAAAGCCACATTCATCTGGTCCAGATTTGGAGACAGGCCTGCATTGATTAAAAGTGTAGAGTAGATATCTCCAAAAGTGCTTTCAAATCAGCATTTCTAGAATTTTGCTGTGATTTTATTATGCAGGAAAGATCCTCATTTTCTCAGGAATCCTTAAGTCTTTTCATCTATACACATTTTTTTGGATCTTTTTACAACAGCCATAGAAAAAATTTAAAAATAGGTGCTGAAGTCAGAGTCCCAATCTCCTTAAGAAGAGATCTTGTTCTGGCTAATGAATTCCACTGGATGAAAAGGACATTGATTCTCTATGCACCTAGATACTACATTATTTAATGTCTTCATTTTTTTTTACTGGCTTATTTCAAGTGTCCAGTCCTCTTAATTATTCTGTCTCCTGGCAGACTTCCTGCTGCTGGTGACCCAAACAGCTGAGAAGTAACAATGCCTCTTCCCACCATACAGTACAAAGAAGCCAGACTGTTGAAGGGAGATTCCCACAATATTTCACTTCAGTATAAGCTGTATATTAAATTCTGAAATAAAGATCTGTATCACAGTGTATCACATAAGAGTTGTTCAATGACCAACTGCTCTGGATCATTATCCTAAAAAAAAAAGGGGGGGGGGGAGGGGGGAGGGGGCATGTATATGGCACCAGCAAGATTAAATGAGATTAATCACATTATTTCCACAAACTCCTGGATAGCCTGCCAAGAAAATAAATAAATAAATAAATCTCATCCATATGTGGTGGCATTATCATTTTCTTTCTCAACTTTGGCCCACGATCAATAGAATCATTTTTAGACATAACTGGACTAATGCTTCCACTTACCCCAGATGCTTTTCTACTTAGATTATTCCTGAAAATACCACTAATGGGCTTTTACAAAGATTTATGCAGTCATACAATCCTGTCTATAAAGAACGTTATTGCTAGTGCAAAAATGCAGCCATCTCTAGATAAGGCTTGAAAACTGCAAATAACTTCATATAACCTTACATTTGGAAAACTCTCAACTTGCAACACATTTAGAGCTATGCTGTTCTCTTCTATGCAACTTAACAGAAATCTTTGCTAAATTCTCGTGGACGATATAAATACTGACTTTTTCTTATACCAAAAATTACCCTACCACAGAAATAGTCTGTCACAAAGTCTTGTGATTGCTGGTAAAACAGGTAATATTCACTGGGAATGAGAATATCTCAATCTGGTATTGAGACAGCTTTGCATTTCAATCAGAACATCAACATTTAAGAAGTATACGGTAATAATGAATATAATAGTATTGTTCCTTAACACTTTTTGGTCTGGGAGTGGGTTCTGGGCTGAATAGTGGATGCAGAGTGGAGTGCCCCTATCCTTTACAGAGCACCAAGACAATGAAAAACATCTATTATTCTCACTCATCTATCATATGAAATTATGCTTACAAAATTCAAAGAGAAAATAAGCTACATACTGAGATTCAGATCTCGCCTGCTCAGCAAATGAGTACATTTCTTTCACAATGGATTAGTGATTAGGGTTAAGTGCCAGAACAGTCATTGACTCACTGATAGCTTCTTTTTTGTTCCAGAAAAGAGAAAGTTTCATCTGCTATGCTGAAAGGATATTTACATTTTTAAAGCTAGGTGGAATGGTGAATAATTTTAGATTAAAAATATGAAAACAGGTCCCCTGGTTGGGTTGTGGAGAACAGAAAACTAGTATAAATGTTTGAACCTGAAGAACAGCTCAGGAAGATTTTCAACTTAAAACATCATCACATTATATTACACTTTGAGGTAGACAATAACTAGGATAAATATCTCAGATCAAGCTGCACAACCATCTTCACAGTTATTAGCAGAAACAGAAAATAAACTTCTTGTGTGAACTAATAAGACAGCAGGTATGATTTATATTTTAGTTTTAGAAAATACTTGGGATTTTTTTGTTTGTTTGTTTTTTGTTTTTAATGCTAACACCAAACTGCAGGGAAGAGACCAAAATAACCACCAGACTGCAAAGTATCCTGTTTCTAAGATTCAGCAAACAATAAACCCAGGTATTGAACCATTCTCACACATTAATCACTTCATGAGAGTTTTAAGGTATTCAGTATGCAGCAGGATTTATAGTGAGTTGCATGGTATATTTGATTTGTTTTAGTGCTGATAACATGTGATAACAATATGAAAAGACAACCTCTAGGAGCAAATGTCAGCTAGTTTATCGCTGACATAGAGCTGAGCACTGGAGAAGGGTTCTTGATCTCCCAGGAATCTCTCACCATTTTTAACAGTGACCACAATGGTATCTGGACGAGGGCATTGAGTGCACCCTCAGTAAGTTTGCAGATGACACCAAGCTATGCGCATGTGTCGATCTGCTCGAGGGTAGGAAGGCTCTGCAGGAGGATCTGGATAGGCTGCACCGATGGGCTGAGGTCAACTGCATGAAGTTCAACAAGGCCAAGTGCCGGGTCCTGCACCTGGGGCGCAATAACCCCAAGCAGAGCTACAGGCTGGGAGATGAGTGGTTGGAGAGCTGCCAGGCAGAGAAGGACCTGGGAGTGATGGTGGACAGTCGGCTGCATATGAGCCAGCAGTGTGCTCAGGTGGCCAAGAAGGCCAACGGCATCCTGGCTTGTATCAGAAACAGTGTGACCAGCAGGGCTAGGGAGGTGATCGTCCCCCTGTACTCGGCTCTGGTGAGGCCGCACCTCTAGTACTGTGTTCAGTTTTGGGCCCCTCACTACAACAAGGACATCGAGGCGCTTGAGCGGGTCCAGAGAAGGGCGACGAAGCTGGTGAGGGCCTGGAGAACAAGTCCTACGAGGCTTGGCTGAGGGAGCTGGGCTTGTTCAGCCTGGAGAAAAGGAGGCTCAGGGGCGACCTTATTGCTCTTTACGGATACCTTAAAGGAGGCTGTAGTGAGGTGGGGGTTGGCCTGTTCTCCCACGTGCCTGGTGACAGGACGAGGGGGAATGGGCTAAAGTTACGCCAGGGGAGTTTTAGATTAGATGTTAGGAAGAACTTCTTTACCAAAAGGGTTGTTAGACACTGGAACAGGCTGCCCAGGGAAGTGGTGGAGTCACCATCCCTGGAAGTCTTTAAAAGACGTTTAGATGTAGAGCTTACGGATATGGTTTAGTGGGGACTGTTAGTGTTAGGTTAGAGGTTGGACTCGATGATCTTGAGGTCTCTTCCAACCTAGAAATTCTGTGATTCTGTGAATTTTGAAACCATAAAATTAAAAAAAAATAAAAATCATGAGACTCTTATGGTTAACATGGGTGTATATATATATATAATGGTATATGTGTGTTTGTATGTATATATATGTATATATGTGTTGAAAATAACATTCAATTACAGTCCTTAGAGAAATGTTGTCATGGATTAAATTGTGTACTTTGTAGGAGAGAAACATCAATATATTTACTGATATAATTTAGTGATCTAACAAAGCTTAATAAGACAGCAACTTTAAAAGATTCAAGATGACAAGGTGCACCTGATTATTTACTGCATGGAGGACAAGGTAAATGTTAGGGAGACCATCCCACTGATTCATAAGGTTCAAAGGTAACCCCCTTTCTTTCTAAATACCTTGAACTGAAGAGGTAAGGAGCCTAGGTGTGGCTGAACCACGTCTTAGTCACAAACTTGGTCCATAGGTTATTTCTAAGGGTTAGAGGATTGTATGTGCACAGTTGAACTAAGATATAATCTTATCAATGTACTGGGTCTGGCTGGAATGTTAATTTTCCCTGCAGCAGCCCATACAGTGGTTTAATCTGCACTTGTAGTTGGAAGAGCAGTGTTATCACACCAGTGTTGTGTGTACTGCTGAGCAGTTCTGGCACAGCATCGGGCCTCTCTCTAACCCTCCTAGGGGGTGGGCAAAAAGTGAGAAGAGAAACATCACCAGGGCAGCTGTACTAAACCAACCAAAGGGATATTCCATACCATGTGATGTCACACTCAGCAATAAAAGGTGGAAATGGGAAGAAGAGGGGAGGGGTGGGACTCTCATTGTGAAAACGTTGGTCCTCCTTCCGAACACCAGCTATGTGCGTTGAGGCCCTGCTTCAAGGACGTGGTCAATAATTGCTCATTTGTGGGAAGTAGAGAGTAATTTCTTTCCTCTGCACTTCCACATAGCCTTCATTTGTTTTATTTGTTTGTTTTCCTCCCTTTTTTTTATTTTTTTTTATTTTCCCTTTCCCACTCCATTTTCCCCTTTCCCTTTTTATTTCCCTTTAGTTAAATTGTTTAGTTCATAATAATCTTTATTTAATTATTATTATTATTTCCCTTTAATTAAATTATCCTTATCTCAACCCATGAGTTGTTCTTTGCTTTACTTCTCCCACTCCTCATCTAAAAAGAGGGGGAGTGAGAGAGCGGTTGTGGGGTTTAGCTGCCCAGCACGGTAAAACCACCACAATCAAACTTTACAAAGTTTAGCAAACTATTAATCTGATGCATCAAGGAATCTCTTGTGAGGAGTAAGACACCTCTGCATCAAGAGCGACCTTGATAGACATTCCTACTCAAGGGGAGATGCTGTCAAAGGGCTTTTGGCGTGTTCACTAGGATATAGAATATAGGATATAGGATATAGGATATAGGATATAGGATATAGGATAAGATGACACAGAAGAAACAGTCATTGTTTTTTGTTTGTTTGTTTTTGGGGGGGTCTTTTTGGCACATGCTCCATCTGCCCTCAGCTGTTGAACTAGATGTCTGTTTGTCAGTTTCTCCAACACCCAACTTGAGTGGATACTGTGGTCACTATTTGCCTAAGGCCTTGGTGCAACAACCGGGTTTGAGCTAGGCAATGGCCAAAATGAAAGTGAGAATTAGGAAGAGGAGAGGGTGAAGTGGGGAGGAGGGAGGGGCTGAGGGGGAGGAAACATGCTATTACAAACATTCAGTGCAACATGAAATTTTTGATATTTGGCCTCTTCTCTTTACAACTTCCATACATTTAACATTTTTGAGATTTTCCATTAGGAAAATACCTGTGGATGAAGGTTCCAGAAAGAATTTTTTTTTTTTCTTTCTTTATTCTGAAAAAAACACTTTTCCTCTTTTATCCCAGACTACTTCACAACATTATATTCAATAGATAAATATCTTTAACTAGCATATTTAATATTCTCAGTGGTCAAGAGTAATAAAGTTTGAATGGATTTAAATATTTTGTCTAATTTGTTATTAGTACATGAGCTATTTGTAATGTAACATCACATGGGAAAACTACTTCTGACTGCTTGAGATGAATTTCTGAAGTGTATTCTTACAATTACACAGGCATTAGTGGGGAAATGGGTGTGAAAATTTGATCACTTGTTCAAATACGACTGCATGTTTTTAAGGAGAATATTTTTCATCTTAATGTTAAATAGTACTTATTAATACTGTTAATAATAATGTTAAATTATTTATTTTTAATTTAAAAATAAAATAAAAAACGCTATTCTAAAAGAACCCTTAAAGTTTACAATTGATTAGACAATTTTTTTATTTTTTTTTTCATCTGCAGATTTTTCAATATGAATAGGAAGCATGTTAACCTTTGCTGAAATAAGTGCCTGACTTGATTACTTTAGGAAATAAAAAATCACAAAAGAGAATAATAAATTGCAGGATTCCATATAAAAATAAATAAAAATAGATTTAAAAAAAAATTCCAGACTTAAGAAGAAATTGCCTATGCAGTCAAGTTTCTCTATGTATGACCAAACCCCTGAACAGACCCAAGAGCAATTCAGAAGTTCATTTCTATTCAGCAGGAATTGTAAGATGTGCTTAATATTACTATTAGTAATTAATATGACGATTTTCAAAATCATCCAAAACATTAAAATTCAGCAGAGATACCCATAAAAAGCAAAACTCAAGACAAAATTTAATACTGCTGATCGATTTTTTTTTTTTAATTCTCGTGCATGTACTACAATATCCATTGTTACATAACAACTTTCTTTTTTCCTATGCATCTTGTAGCTGATTTAATGAGTTAAGTTGGATAGTGATCACATAATGAACAGTTATTCAATATATTATTTATTTCTTATACAATATACAGTTCTGTATCTTCTATAGGAAGACTACATAAGTCCTTTCCTCAAGAAAAAAATATTAATTTTCTCATAGCCATTGTGTTTTCATCTATGTACTATCTGAATTCTCCATAAAAACTATAAATTTATTTTAGGTTTTGAGGTTACATCACCTGGGGGCTTTTTTTTTCAGTGTAAGAATATCAAGTTCCCTCCTCCCACGTACAAGATCATGTCATTGATCCCTGTCTGCCAAGATATTTTTGGTTAAGTCTTGATGGCAACAGTAGGTGTAAAAACAATTGCTCTATCTGATTGAGATGGATACCTTACAAAGAAATGCCTTTACATTTCCACTCATGAAACCACTGATTCTTAAATTCCAGATCAACATTCTTGTACTTTGGAATAATTTCCCTCAATGTGGATAAGATCATTCCACCATCTCTTTATCAGTAATTTTCTATATCTCATCTTGACAGCTTGGCAGTTAATTAATGTTACATTTTGCATAATCTGTCTCATAAATGTAAACTTTGTTGGCATCTGAAACATCATACAAATGAAAAATTAAAGAAACTGGAAGCAGTATGAAATGAAAGGCATCCTCAGCTGATTTCTAATCTAAGGTATTTCTTCAGTAATATCCACCTATTTACCCGCCCCTATAGGAATGCAGCTATGCAGCATATTAGATTAAGCAAGTTTTCATACATAAATTAGACAAGCTGGCATTGAACTTATTTGGAACTTATAAGTACATTTAGCATTTAGGAATAATTTAAATAACAAATAAAAAATAGGGAGTAAAAACAAGAGAGACTGGATTGTTAAAATTAGGAAACAAGGTTTTCTGATTTTCCAGGAAAAAAAAAAAAAAATATATATATATATTAAAAATATATTTATATATTTATATATATATATAAAATATATTTATATATTTATATATATAGATATGATATATATATATTATTTACACATCTTTTCAAATTTATTTCAAGTAGAAGCATTTACATAATTTCTGTCTCACTTGGCCAAATCAGTGTATGCTTCTAGGGTCATTTTTAGAATACTGTACTCATGCTACTTTTACTAAAGATCATGACTAAATAAATGAATGAATCAGGTGGATCTTGCCATCTTGGAAAACTAGGAAAAGATTCAGTTGCATTATACTGAATTTGTAACTCAAAGAGAGAATAATGACAAATTTATTTGATTTTCATGATAGATGGTGAATCCTTTTGGACTGTAAAATAGAAAAGTGGTTAAATCCATGTGATTACAGTAAGTTTTCCAGACTACTGAAAAAAAAAAAAAAAAGATATTTAAATAAATTAATTAATTAAGACAAGGTGGATTATCTGACACTGCCACTACACAGAAGATCATGCTACAGCCAGCAATAACATACCAGAGATATAAAGGACAAAGATGACGTTTTTCATCCTGCTGAAATACTAACACAATATTTCCTTTGGATCACAAGGACTTTGTATTTTAATTTCAGTTTCCCTTTAGATAGCATAGATTTAAATGCCTTTAAATTAGTTAGTGCATGTGTACATGTATATATACGTAACGCATGCATTGTGTAAAGTTACATTGCTAGAGTTTTTTGTTTAAATCACAATATACTGAAATCATACATGAGTAAGGATACAGCAAGACACATTGAAGTCCAGTGTGCTGCTATTCAATGTTAACTCACACAGATGTGTTGAAGAACTGCTGTTGTTTGTTTGTTTGGTTGGTTGGTTGGTTTTGTTTTGGAGACAAGGTATTACTTCCTTAGAAACACTAAAGAAATAACACACCAAAACTTCTGTATTCAAAAATATGTATGTGGTTTCACAGTCAGTGTTTTCAGCCCCAAATCTGAAGACACAGTGTTTTCAGCCCCAAATCTGATTTGTCTTTCACAAAAATTTTGAGATATATTAGGGTGTCAGATCTCATTTTGAAATTCTGGTTCTCTTCACCACTTGCACTATGTGCACATGAGATTGCTCCAGGGATCCCAACCGGTGTGCCAGAAAGTCTCTCTGAGATGAAAGCCTCTGAGAAGTTCAGTGCCCATCTCATCCAGATGGGGCTGCTTGTAGGACACTTCACTTCCTAAAATCTCTAGCATGGCAGAAGGCTCATGCTGCAGCTGCCCTGCATTCAACACATGCTCTAAATATCATAATCTGCCTAGATGCCTAGATGGGATATCACAAGATAATGTTGTAGTGAGGGGGTGAGACCCAAGTTGTGTTGCAGTCACACACACAAAAGGCAGATAATGTTGCATGTACAACACTTGCACAAGTGTGTGCAAATACGTGTACCACAGTAGACCTATGTGCAGTTAAATTTGAACATTAAGCGGCTGATGTGCTTTAAATGAGGCTAACCATGAGCAGAGAAGGGAGAAGACGTCCTACTCCCATGGCAAACGGTACAAGGACCCTTGAGTACCCTAGAGTGGACCGTGAAGACAGTAGAAATGCTATGCTTTCTCTTTGCTTTTATTATAGAGGGAGTCTGAATACAGAAATAATGCACCATGCGAATGTTCCAGTGAAGTGTAGAAAAATAAATGGAATGAACTTCAGTCTCTGTATTTTATTTTATTTTATTTTTTCATTATAAATAAAATTTTATTTAAATCAATATTCTTTTTTCCCCTTTTTAATTAATTCACATTTCCTGGAAGGTTATAAGAGACCAGATAAATTTTCAAACTGTTATGAATCTTACAAACATTTTTGAACTTTTCTTAGAAAAATTCTCAGCTGTGAAACTGTCTGTGTAACAACCAGGTTATCAATCAAATATTTTGTGGACGTCTCTTTGTTCATAATTCTTAATCTGTATTTCCACTATGTGATTCCTATCATGTTCAGAGAATAACTTTTTAGGAATTTTTGGAAGGAAGCAAAACTCCATCATCAGTTTCTCCTAACCAGAGCAACTTCAATTTTCCTGCGTAAACGTTCAGGTCAAAGGACACATCTATCCTGAGTTCATCTTTTTTCCCTCTATCTCAGGAGCTTCTCAGAAAGTCTTGGTAGTGCGAGGTGCCCAATGAATTGCAAAGCCAGGTGAGCCAGGTGACAGCTGGGAGAGAAGTGAATTTGCTCCCTGGTGAAATTAAAGAACCAAGCTTCAGCTCTGAATTCTTGTATCTTCCAGTTTTAGAAAAGTAGTAAGCTTTACCTGGAGTTCTTTTGTTTTCCTCCAGTAGTGTTTCATGCTGCTGTCACTTGAAAGGACACTTCAAAGTAGTTCAGGTCCTAAAATTTAACCTATGGTTAAGACCCACAATCCTGCAGGGAATGGTCACCATATTCTCACCACATTAAGTGAACAGAAAAAAAGAGAAAGTCTAGCAATACAGCACAAAAGACTTTCTGTAAAGAAGTAAATGCTAATGTGTTTTTTTTCTAAGACTGTGTGAACTACCTTGATGTCTAGGTTACATATATTAACACTGAACATATTGTTCCCCTTTCCCCCTCACCCAAGCTGAATGTCACCTTACACACCTCTGCCTGAGATCATCAAAATTGAGGTGAATGTAAAGATCTGATTCATGGAGAGAAAAAAACAAACAAACAAACAAACAAAAAACCTGCTCTCTCTAGGGAGTCTTCTATAATGAGATGAAATACTGGAAATACTGGAGAGGACAGGAAAGATGATAGAACAGACATTCTCCACTTGCCCCTATGCAAAAGTCAGATACAGCTTAGGGACACTATTTTTTTTTTTTTTTGAAATTGGGACATATCCAGCTGGGAAAGTAAGCATTAGTAGACGAATTTCTACATGAATTGTAGGAGTTAGGTATCAGTGAGAATTTAAATCACATGTTCCTCCACAAACCATTGTGATTCTTCTCTTTTTGTGCTTAAACAGCCTATTGCAAATCCTGTGCAGCCTCTAAATCTCTTCCTTGCTCCTCAGAGGGAGCCCTGTACCCTGGTCTGTAGTATGACCTGGAGAGCCTCCCTTCTTGCTGCTGGAGCTGAGTGTTCCCCAGCAATGGGGAACAGCTGGGATAGCTCAGAGAATGGCACAGGAGCTCTTGTCTCTGACTGGGACATTGTGCGTTCCTTGCACAGTATTGTGCCTCTGTGATCTTTCATGCTTTTAATCATCTAACCATTCAGGATTCATTTCACATTGTCTCCCCTTTCTAATTAGAAAGTAAAATGCATACTGATAAAATGAACACTAAATATATACAGAGTAGGCTGCATATCTTCTAGCTATATATACAAACTACACATCTAAATCTGATCTAGTCACTCAGATTAGTCAACTTTTAATGTAAACGCTAACAGAGAAATGGGAACTGAGAGCTGAAGTAAGAGCTGATTATTTCACTGCAGCATGGTGTATCCCCCCAAAAAGAACTCACCTGTCAGAAAGCCAATGGCCCATTTCTGCTTCACTGGGAGAACAGCACAGTTCTGTTGCAAAGACAAATGTGTTTAAAAAGCATATGAAAAATGACTCAAAATAAGTATCATTTTGTCTTTTTATAAAAACACTTTTTCTTCATGTTATTGAAGAGGTCTGTTGGTTCAGTTTATCCATCTATTTATGTATTTCTTTATCTATCTATCTATTTATCTATTTATCTATCTATCTATCTATCTATCTATCTATCTATCTATCTATTTATTTATTTATTTTACCTCAGTTTCCCTCTTCCCTAGCAGGATTCAATGGAAAAGGCAAACACACAATAGAGAAATCCGGTAGGAATGACAATGTTTACATGTACTTGTGCTTGTGTGTTTTGTGAACTCTCATCTAGAATTAAGTCTATAAAACAAAAAATGCCTGATTCACCTCAGTTTTTCACCACTGAATAACTACTTATTGTAAGAGGGTACATCAGTCTAAAACAGGAGTGACACAGGAGAGAACTGGTTCAAGGGGAGCCTATATTATAAGGAAACTAATGGAAATGAAGGTTACAGTATGTGTCAAATTTATTACCTGCCTTTTCTTTAAAATTAAGGGAGATATCAAAATCTGGAACATGAACTAATTTCTTTATTGGCTTATGTGATACCTCTTTAAATGTATTACCCCAACAACATAGACATTGATTTTGCTGTTATTTTATATACCAGGACCACACTGAGTTTCATTGTACTATGGAACAGTATTGTTGTTATGCGTATTGACATCTGAGAGTTTGTACACTTTACATTTGTTAAACATAAAAAGTGAAAGCCAGACACTACACAAAAAGAGCCTGAGAATGGTGATATATATATATATATATATATATATATATATTTAATTAAGTCTTGAAATTGCACTGAGTGTTCAAATAATGATAGGAACTTACTTTCATTTCATTCAAATTTCTTCAGAGATTTTGAGATTTGACCTTCAAGTCCACTAGAAACTCATCAAATGATTTACTCTGCAGTTCTATTTGGAATGAATTATTCCAGTTCATCTCACAGGTAACACAAGGAAGAGCAGCAGATGGACTGGTATTGGGATGATTGAGGTGTTAGTGGGCTGAAAGGTAATTAAGAAAATACACCGGTTAAACAAGCCTGTGAAAGTCAGAAAGTATTCCATCATGAAGTAAAAGGTGAAATTATTGTCTATCTGATAAACGTGATATCTATTAAATGTCTAATATTTCCAGGAGGGAAAAAAAAAAATCTTTTTTTTTTTTCTTTCCTACTCTTTTGATTTTATGCAACAATCATAGAAAGACTGAATAATGAATTCACCTACAATGTAAGTTCAATGTAGTACAATGTATATGACCAAAATATCAAAAAAGTCTCTACTTTTCTTCAAAGCACACACTGTTCTTTCATAGCTACTATGATCTGAAGATGACTATGTTCATGTATCTGTCCCTACACGACTAATTATATGTGTGTGTTGAACTTAAATGTTGATTTCAGTTTTAAAGCTGTTTCTTAAGCTGCATAGTTAATATAACAGCTCTGCTGATGCTAATACAGGCTCTGCTGTCAACAGCAGCTCATTCCAGTGTACTTGGACTCAGCTGCACTAACATTCCCAAAATAGTGAAGATGCTAATTGAAACTGGCCAATTAGCCTTGCCCTCTTATCAGTGGAAGATCACAATTTACAAAGAGTAATTTTCAAAACTGTTTTGGATGGACCAGCTTTCTAAGGTATTTTGATTGGATATTTTCCTGCTGACTCCTAGCTATTTTCTTCTACTGACCACTCTCAGCTCCCTGAGATACTTGGGCTCTCTGGATGTTCCAGGTTCTCCATCTCCCCAGATGCACTTAATTATAATGATTAACCTCTATTGTATGGTACTAATGTCTTATTGATTATCAGTCTGGACATTTACTTTGTTAATATCCATATGCACAAAAGCATTAGCAATTAGCACAATGTGTTAGTTCTTGCTCTATATCTTGAAAGATCATATATGTGCATTACTGGTTATATACATCTTCCAGCCTACAATACAACAGCACAGGTGTTTGAGTAGACCTTTTCAGACCTTTAATGGCATCTTGCTTTTTCGTCTATTTTCTGTCTGGTTGGTAATCATGCTCTTGGGTTCTTTGTTATGTCACTTTTACAGGTACATTAATTAGATTTTGTATTTTCCAGCTTTCATATCACTGCTTGAGCTTGCACTTATCTCTCCCTGCCAGCTACAGAGGGAGCTGGATGACTGCTTCAAACTAGATACTTAGTTTTTAAGCAGCTAAACTTTGGAAGAATATGCTTCACATCCATAATACTTTTGATTCCCAAAGTGAAACTTTGAGAAAGGTTTGATTTTTAGAAAAGACAGAACCTCCATCTTATGAATATGAAGCCAAGTTAAATTAAGCACTCAGAAGTTGAAGTGCTCAAAATCACCAAACACTTTTGACAGCACTGATTAATGAAATACAGATTCAAAGAGATTTTCCCTGCATAAGATAGAGAGCACTCTTTCAACTAGTGCTATCTTTAAAACTTACATAAACATTAATCATGCCTACTGTGAACTGACTCCGTTCTTCACTTTACAACCAGAAGGGCTCCCCTCTCCCCAGAGTGACTGAAACCTTTATAGTTTAGATGTATATTAATATGTACATACATATTATAGAACATATAGTCCAGGGACAGCAGTGTTTTTTAAACACAAGACTGTGTACTTGGGATATCAGCTGTTACTCTTGATTATGTTAGAGGATTAATTGTATCCTCTACAAAGGTCAGTGTAGCAAGCAAAAATGGCAAAGAAGTTAAAAAGACTTTAGAGATGGCTATCTCCTGGATAAATGAACTGGTGTTTTACCTTGATTATGGTTTATTATATATTCCAAAGAAGCTTAAGTAGGTGAATTTCACAGTCAATAAATACAGATTACTCAGCTTTCATTGGAAACTGATCTTCTCCACAAGGGAAATCTATGGTAGACCTGATCCTTAAACACAATGAAAATATTTCACTTCCCAGTGCAGACAAATGGTGCCTAGGTTTGGTACTTCACCAAATTGGACAACTAATGCAATGAAATAACTCATACATTGATTAAGCTTTGCTCTTTTTAGTGTATGTAGAGACACATAATTTAATAAACTAGTGAATATAAATTAGTAAATTGGTTTCTTTTTCTTTCTTGCCTAAAAAAAAAATAAAAATTAAAAAATAAAAAAATTGGTGGATGAGAACAATGATTTACTCAAACCTGAATGGCAGGAACCAATTTTGTCCTGTGACTGAAAAAAAACAAACATGCATGGGTCTATATTCTTCTGAATATATCTTAAACCTTATAATGAGGTAGAGTGAGTGATTTATAGTTACAATAGAGTGAGGAAGAGGAAAGATTTTATGTCTAAAAGGAATGAACCATGTTTCCTTTTTGTTGTTGTTGTTCAAAACTTTTGTCATAATGATTACAGAATATGATTATGTGCTCAAACATATATTCTAAAAGAGATGGATGAAGAGTCTATTCTATGCTTATGAATTCTTGCATGGAGTAGTATTTATATTGTAAAGAATAACTTTTTTTTTGGTCCCTGCCATTCAAGTTTGACAAAATCATCATTCTCTTCCATCAACTAGTTACAATATACTAGTACCAGTTATTCTTATTATCATTATTACAAAGTGAGGAATGAAAAAAAGAAATAAAGCCGTCTCTAGAATACAGAGAGTAACAAACAAACACCAACAGTCAGACTTGATCACAGAATGAATGGAGAATCAAAGCCTGAGCATGTCATCATGGATTGGACAATAAATGGGCTGGTCAATTGTGACTGGTTAAATGGAAGACAGGCAGCAGGACAGAAATCACCCCAAAAACAATTCTGACAAATAGAGGAAAACAAGCTAGTCTCTGCTCATATCAGATAAATATTGAAGTAGTATAGAACAATAATTCTGCTCTTTTTTGCTCAATTTATGACTTCATAAAGCATAGGTGCAACTAGGTTAGAAAGACATAGACTTTCCATTGAATGTCTATTAGGTTTTACTCATAGATTAATTGAGGTCATTAATATCAAAGCACTTGACTAAAACACATAAAAAAATCCATCTTGGATTATGGCTGTATTAATAAAGAATTTAGTTTTAAATTGTCTTAGAAAACAACACAAAACAAAAAACAGAGCTCAGCATGCTAGCTCCCTACAACACTTCTGTCACTGACAACCTTGAAGAAAAAGGTTTATTATTACTGCAAGAGGTATTTCAAAAGATCAAAGACATGTGTGTTTATCAGAGAGGATATTTTTGAATTTAGAAGTTTAAATTATGTTAAGAAATCCAATAATAAAAATCAGTCAGTTCTACTCCAAATCCATAACATCAGTGAAGCACAGTAATGAATACAGATTGATGCCCAAGCATACCTTCAGAAAAATTATCTATGTCACTGTAGCAGGAAACCTGAATTGAAATTCTTAGAAAATATTGAGGTTACGTCTTAGAAAACAGAGAGGTTAAGGGAATGACATCAAAAGCAAGATGGAAATATTCAAGAAATAGATGAAGGCGACGCACCTTAAACATCTATTCAAGAATAGCATATTACAGCAGAGTCAGAAATATAGCAAAATATAACAAATATAAACAGAAAATTCCTAAAAAAAAAAAAAAAAAAAAAAAAAGGAAAAATTATTAAAAATTATTCAAACACATTGGTACAGAAGATTGATAAAAGCTTTCACTTTTTAGGTTTAGGGCACAGAAAACTACATTTTCCAGAGAAAAGGTCTGATACAGTCTGATGAAACACACTAATTACATTGCATGAATTAAATAAAATAATATTAATATATATATATATTCAGCAGACAAATTAGAAAAGAAGACTCAGAAAAAAAAGCATGAAGACTGGATGTTTTCCGTATAAGAGATAAGCATAACATCTCCACACAATTTTATCAAGAGAAACCACATAGCAGAACAATGTTAATTACAAAAAATAGCTTAGATCATCAGGAATTTTCTAGCTCCCAGTGTTTCCCAGTTATTTGAGATAACTCAAATAGACAAGGGACTGAGATCAACCAGCATAATTCTAGCTGTGTTTTGTTGTTGTTGTTGTTTATTTGTTTCCTCTGCCTTTTTAAAATTCTAATTTAAAATGCATAAATGTGGCAGAAAACTGGTCAGTGTTACCTGAACTGACTAATTGAGTCTAACAGTATTTGTTGTGCTTCTTGTGAGCCCACAACTATGGCTCCATAATGCACATATTTCAATAAGAGAAGTACAAATTCATTTTCCATCAGGGTGAAAATGCTAGTGGGTTTTAGTGCCTTCCTGAAATATGGTAATTGAGAGATTCCAGTGTTCACATTTCTCCTTCCTGAGCAATGTTTTTTTATCATAGAACCATTATGGCAAGAAATGGTCTCCACCCTCTTTTTTTCATTCAATATCTTTGAATGAATCTGAAATGGGTGCTTACTGTGTTTTACTAGACTGGGTTAATCTGATATCTTACATGTATGAAGCAAGCATTCATGAAGTATCGTGGTGGACCTGATGCAAGTTATGGGTACATACCTTCCTATACAAAATGTGTCTAAATATGCTTGTCCTTCAAATGAGAAATTTACAAACATTTTCAGGAAGGAAGATAGTGTGAAAAGGCACCTAGATAGTCTAGCACTGTTGTGAAGAAGGCATATAAATTCTACCCCAGTCCCGTGTTGACTTGTTTGCCTTAAATCTTTCACTGGGTCAAGCTCTAATCGAATCAAGAAGGACATTTCTTGATCCTATATAATACATCTCTCTATATGAGTGGTTATGTTTTACTTTGAGATTTTGACTTTGACTTTTTTCTTGAGATTTTACTTTGAAATTTGGGAAAAAGCCTTGTCAAAGGAAGTTAGAATTGATTTTTTTTGTGATTCAGAATGATAGATTCATCAAATCACAATGAACTACTACTACTTTATTATTATTATTATTATTATTATTATTATTATTATTATTATTATTATTATTATTATTATTATTATTATTATTATTTATAGATTCCCAACATATTACTGTGGTAAGGTCTGACTATCTATTTATTATTTATTATCTACTATCTATGACTATCTATTTAAGAATTTTCCTGTCTAAAAATGAATGAGTCTTCCCCAGTTCAATACATTTTCATTTAGATTGTTCCCTTCTTGAGAAAACTAATGAGACTTGACAGGCTGCATAGCCCTGACAGTTCAGCAAGTCAGCAGAGGACCATTAGCTACAGAATCAAGCTCAAACATTTTTCAGGACTGCTTTTCTATAGGTGGATAAGATACCAATAGCTGAATGAACTAAAACTAGGAGATGAATTCATATCTGTTTTGTCCTAGTATATACATATATATATATTAAAGAACCTTAAAATGCAATAAATTTACATCACTTATGCTATGGAGGACCTACTTTTCTTCCTCTGCTTTGTAACCTGTTACATTGATATGCAGTGTGACAGAAATAGTCTTCATTCAGAAATAAAAGTACGTGAACTTTTCTGATCAGACTACACTGCAGTGATGGAATAGCTTCCATCTTAACTCTAGTATTGTCATCTCAGGATCAGGCAAAGCAGAAATAACCCATCAATTATATTATCTCAGGTCAAGTGATCTAACAGAAATTCTTTCACAGATGCCTGATCAGAAACCTAGTGTACATAAAACGGATGATTTATAGCTCACAATTTATAGTTGTTGTAAAAGAAGAAACAACTGTTTGCTTGAGCTGAACAATAGTGATTCTAATGCAGTCTCTATATGTTTAATACCAGTCTCAACTGGTGTGCAGGAGTAAAACTATGAAATAGTTGAAGAAACAAATACTTTTTCATCTGAATACCAAATATAACATCGTCTGAAAAAAAAAAAATTAAAAGGGATTTTATTATTGTTGTTGTTGTTGTTATTATTATTATTATTATTATTATTATTATTATTATTATTATTATTATTATTATTATTATTATTATTATTCCTGTCAAATTCAGACAGGCTTGCCACTTCTGGAGTTCTTTGACTCATATATAATCATATCTTGTTTAGGTATGACTAGCACTGAAGTTACATCAGAAAATATCATCATCCAATAATCAGCTTCACTTTCCTTTCCTTTGTTTTATCCCATTGATAATATTTAAAATTTCATTCCTTTCTTTAGTTGGGGAATATTTATATTTACATTTACTTAAAATCTACTCTTTAAAAGTTGTGAATTTCTCAATAGGACTGCCACAAAAGACTGGTCTCTGTTGTGTTTGTCTTGTGCATTTAATACCTACACTTAATTCTTTCTTCTCTTTAATAAATCATTAATGTGAAATATTCTAGGGTAGTTTGTGGTTTTACTTTTTTTCTGTTTTTTTTTTTTTGTTTTTTTTTTTCTAAGTTGTACTCACATACATACATGTATGTACCTCATATAGCAACATTGTGAGTCTGAAGATAAATACTGGAACAATATAATTTTTTGGTTCTTAAAGTGGATGAGGTGCTAGTAGAGTAGCCCAAATGCAGAATTAAAATCTGTTGTTATCTCAGTGTCCCCTACATACTGAACTAGGATGAGCTGATGTATTAAATTCACCAAGTAAATTTAAAAATGTTAAAAAATATGACCAAGTGTACTCCTCAAACCTAGTTGCAGATAACCAAATGAATCTTGGTATCTTAGTACTTAGCTTCTACTCTAACAGGTTACCATATATCATTGATGTTTATGGCCTCTGATATATTGCTTTAAAAAGCATTCCTAATCTGTACAACATGGAGAAAAACTTGAAAACAAAATCAGAGTCTCCTTGTCTTGAATATATAGATAGTCCTTAGCAAAGGAGGAGAGGTAGACATTAAAAACATAGTCATGTAATCCACACATCAAACTATACAGAAAACATAATTTCCATTACTTTTTGGTGAATGAGTGATATCCAGAGTGAAGATCTTTGTTGTGCCCATATTTCAAGTTCAGTTCAAGCTCTCCTAACATTCAGACTATCTAGATGCATGGCTTGGGAGATGGGTTGAGTCTCCCAGAGTTTAGTTTACATGTAAACTCATCCAACATAATGACTACTCAGTAGCTATCTACTGACATAAATTGTATAAACTTTTATGGACATAACATCTAACAGGCCAGCCAAATAATGTAAACTCCTTCACAGGAAGGTCCCATATTGGGTGCAGCAGACAGCTAGAGACACACAACTTTGCTGAGCTGTAAGAAGTGAGCTGTAAGCTGTGAGCTGTAAGCTGGTCTGCACTAGAGGCCCACAAAGTTCACTTCCAAAGCACTCATGGCTATTGTTCATCAAGAGCTTGAATAGTTTTTTTGTCTCTATGGAACTACTCTTAGCTGGAACTCAAATTCCATATGATCATGTCACTTGTTTCAGAAAAATACAGGGGAAGAGGAAATGACAGTCAAAATATTTTGTTCAAAGAGTAAGAAATTAATGGAGTTCTCTTCTTCCTTTTTTTATTTTTATTTATTTATTTTTATTGTGTCTTACAATGATTGGTTATTACTTCACATTTTCAATTTTTCTTCATAATAACAAAAACTAGTGTTAAAAGACAATTTAGACATAAATGCATATAATGTCTTCTAAAAGAAGTGTTGCTATTCCAATCTGACCTAATTTCATCTGAATTCTGTAGTTTATGTGTTGATGTATCCTGGCAAATTAAATATATTATGCTAATTATTTTTTTTTTAAGTTAATCTGAATTAACAGTATTTTTCAGTGCTACTTATTATCATTTTTCTGCATCGAACTACTTGTATCTTAAGGACTTTATATGTCTTATATCACTGCAATAACATCTGACATTTCTACTCTTAAGATAGAAATAAATCATGTTTTGTTTCAGGAGTAGGAGACATGGAACACAGAAATGTTGCAGATATTCTTAAATGGAAGCAATGAAAAGCCAGTTCTGACAGAAGAACATTAAACGGATTAAGTTAAATGCAATATGTCAAATGTTTGTTGGAAAGCAAACAAACAAAAACGATGGTGCTTTTATATCTCACATTTGGAGTTAGAATACCACTGGTATGCCTGTTGAGAAGAATATATTTAGACATAGTTTATAGTAGCCTATCAAGAAAAAATAATAAATTGAGTTGTAGAAAGTCAACTTGGAAAGAAATATTATGTGTATTAGCTAATATATCAATAAATAAATAAAGTATATTTATAAAAACTCACACTATGTAAAAAATGCTATTTCTAATAATATGACCATGGCAGTTTTTCCGGAATTGCCATATAAAGCAAAACAGTACATGTGCTAATGCTTAAATTTATTTTGAGAAGAATAAGTTTTTGCCTTTGGAGAGCCTTGAGCTCTCTAAAGACTGCCATTACCTACAGGTGTGGCAGCACCCCTGACATTAACAGGGAGGGTGAAATGTCTGCTCTAAAACTCTTCTTGTTTGTATATGCCCTGTGTAAATGCAAGAGCTGAATGTGTACGAGCATGTGTTAAATTGCATGTGCCAGAGTAATATAGGACTACAGCTAATTTGGAGCTTTAGTGACCCTGGAGAGAGGAACCATGTCTCTGTGTAGCCATCAGGCTTGCATAGCTACCTGTACCTCAGAAGAGGAGTAGAGACCAAGGCACATGGTCAAGGATTGCGGTGGTGGAGTTAGGATCTTTTTTTTAAAAAAAAAAATTATTATTATTTTTTATTTTCTTCTCATTTAAGCCATGTGTGATAATTTTATGAGATTTATGTAATTGATTACATCATCTGTCTCCACAGTTTACTGATCACCATTTCTTTTAAATCATAGCTTCTCAGACAGAAACAAGAAAAACTCTTAAAAGGAACTGCCACCATTTGTGACAGTTGTGGGCCTCTATGGGCAGCGTGTATGGCTGAATAAGAGCCCAGTGTTGTCCTAAGGAGGCGTTCTGCAGGAAGAAATTACCCTGGCTGCAACCAGTTGAGGCATCATGTCTACTGATTATGCCATGTAGAGATCACTCCACTTAGGCAGTTGGGATTTTCCAGGAAAATTATTCAGTATCTGTGCCTTCTGACTGTCAGTTATTCATATAAAATCCAAAGTAATTGCAATTATATTGAAAGTTGTTATTCTTCTATATCTCTGTTTCTCATTAAATATTTTGTCCTGTTTCATTAAAGACATTCAACATCTATTCTCAGTAACCAACTTTGAGATCTGACTATACTGTTCATCAAAATAAGTTATTTAATAAGCTTATTTTCCATTTGGAATAACTATCTTAGCCTGATCTTTCACTATTACAACTAAAATGATGCAAATGTATTCAAAACATTAATCAGCATATATTAACTTTTGGGTAAACTTCTCCTTGATGCATTTTCAATATATATATATATTTTTAATTAAGGACCAAAGTTTTGCAATGGATTATTTTTATTAGGAATATAGCTTCTGTCTCCTACCATTAAAATCTCCCTCACTGTCTTCCTGAACACAGATAAACCCAAAGAAAAAAAACATTGGACAGAATTTTCTGCAACTACATTTGAACATTGTATTGGGTTTGGATCTACAGCTAGGTCACTGAACTGGAGACAAGCAATTTTAATGTCCTGCACTTTCATTGATTGATTTGCCAATGCCCAACCAATATTTGACAGAAGAATGATCAAACCGAATGAAGCCAAAAGAAAAAAAACAGAGAATGCTCAGAATACTGAAAACTGGAATTTAAGAGTTGGAGGGTAAAAAGGAAGGGAAATTGTAGACAGGATGATGGGACAGACTGTGTCAAGAAGGCAAACTGGAAACTGGGCTAGGTCAGTCTGTGTTTTAAAACTAAAAGGCTGAGGCTGATTTCAGCTTTAATATTTTATGAAGGAATTTTCAATATTAATAAATTATTTTATTTCTCATTAGTATATCAAATTCTTAATTCTTCTAGCACCAAAGGATATTTGGCTCACAGCTTTAACAGTCGTGGAGCTTGCCTGTTCTTTTATAGTATGGATTTTGTAATTTCTCTTTACAAATAAGGGAGAAAGTGGAAATTTGCAGGGATAATTTATACTGTGCTAATGTGACTGACTAACATAAGTGGGGTGAATTGCTTTTTGAGTCTCTCTATCCCCTTTGTCTACAGAAAAAAGCTTATATTACATATTTGAAAGCCTTTCTGACTGACCCAGATATGCAGTATGACCCATGCTGAAGTATTAAGGGACCTCTATCAAATAGATTAACCACTAAAAGTTCCTGATGTCATGGCACAGAAAGGTAATGGAAATGTTCAAAATCGGAAAGCAGACTACAGAGATAGTGTAGCTGTAGTCACTGTGGAAACAAAGTAGTGATGCTTTACTTATTATGTCTTAGGATTCTGGTATTTCTTTTGTGATCTATTCATATACATGTATAAGGCTTCTTCACTTTCTCCTGTGGAACATGCACTCAACAACCAGGATATGCAGACTTAATAGAAGGTCTAGAGACTTAGGTAAAAATTTAGAACCCAGACAGGGTTGGATGTGACTAGTAAACATTACTTGTCAGTAATTTTGACTCTTTTTTTTATACTCTGAGCTGTGATACCTCTGTAATGGATGCACTTAGCAGGAACAATCCTTTATAATATGCTAAAAGCAGACATAAGTAAAATAACCTAAACCACATCTATTGTTAATAATTGATGTTCATTCAGCATTGGCAAGCATTGATTATAGGCTTAAAAGGAAGTTCTTGCAATATTGATTTGGATGTTTTTGACTTGAAACTGAAAGCTGTATGCACTTAGTGGAAGTCAGTCACATTTCTTAAAAATTAAGCAGTCATTAAGTTTATGGGATTCACTACCCTGATTTTGTGTGATAGACTGTATGTCCTTGAGGAAATGTCAAAAATGTGTTAAACATTGCAACTTTTGAAAATAGACTAGCGTAACAAATGATCAAAAAAATGCAATAGGTTCTGGAATTCTGTCTGTGGTATATTGGGAAAGACAGATGATTTGCTAAAGAACTATCTTTTTAAAGGAAAAAAAAAAAAGGGGAACATGAGAGCTGGGGGGATGGGGGAGTAAGGGGGGGGGGGGGGGGTGGATGAGATGAAGTAAAGGGCTTGTATTAGCTGTTTTTTCTATCTACTCTACTCCTCTGTCTAAATACCAGTGTCACAGCTGGACTGAATCCTTGGCTGAAACACAGAGTTGCAAACAAGACTAAAGAAAGGGAAAATACAGTTGGATGAAGCGCTTATATAATTGATATTACATTATTGAAGAACAATGTACATGTATGATTGGGAATGAATTGCAGGTTTTGGAGATGATTCCATTTCCATGAAATGTCTGAAACACAAGTGCAAATTTCACTTTTCATTAAGCAGTATTTAAAGCAGTATTTAACTTTTTTTTTTTTTTTTTTTTTTTTTTTTTTTTTTTGGTGCTAGTTTCAGTAGTACTCCTTTAAGAATAACCTCCACTTCCACCTCAAAATCAGTATCGAAAAATATCAATGAAATTTCTGTTGACTTGAAACTTGAAACTTGTTAATAGGAAAATGACCATTGCTGAATGTAATGTAACTTGATGATTTATTTGGAACATTTTCTTTTAAGTAGATATCCAAAAAGATTGGAAGAACATACACATAAATATTTCAGTTTTTCAAATACTAAGTGAAACCAATCAAAGTTCTTTTGCAGTCATAATTAATCATTGAAATGTTGAGATGTTCTTTATTCCATCAAATGAGTTTTTCAAAAGGTTGACAAATAGAGTATGTTTTTTCTACTAGTTAATGAACTCTGATGAAGAACTCTGTAAAAGCTGTTTAAACACTTTTATTTAGAAGATCAAAGCGAGAAAGCTAGAGTGATAATCTGAAAAACAGATCATACAGAAGGCATAGAAAGCTGGTAGTTTGTAACACATATCCAGAAGTAGGGAGGAACTTCCTGCATATGATGAGATACAATGACCAGCTTCTGCCAACAAAAGATTTAGCTGAGCCTTTCATTGTAGAGAGTTTGTCCTAATCTTTTCATTTTCATTTGTGAATACGATAGACTATATTAAAGATTTTGGCAAATGTGATGGAGTAAATCATTGAAAGTATAAGAAGAGTAGTAGCACACAGAAAACTTGCTTGGGTAAGATTGTAAGGGTTGATTGCCTTTTTTTTAGAAGTAGATATTTGTTTTCCATTAACTGGATACAAATATTTGAAGTGTTTGTCTGTTCTGATAACATAGACTTAGCTAATATAAGGTCCATATGACTCTGTCTAATAAAATCGCAAATGTATAAAGGTCAAAAATATAAATTGCACTGATTTTAACCCCATGAAATTAACTGCTGTAATTGTACTGTAGGATATTTTCCAACGACCTACAAGTCAGATGCATTGTTTAATAAAAAAATATACCTTCTACATCTTTTGATCATATTGTTTTGCCAGATAAGGTTTGAGAATACAACCTTCAGCTTAAACAAGACTCAGCTTAAACCATAAAAAATGTTAACTCCATGTGTGAGAATTTCCCTAATATTCCTAGTATGAGAAGCAAAAGTCAAATCCACCAAAATTAATCAAACTTGATCTAATTCTAGTCTAATCTGACAGGCAACTTTATTTTCATGGTTTTATCCTGTAAAATGCTCCTAAGTAAAGCACTAAAACTTAAAGACCTATTAAATAGCATTGATGTTCAATGAAAGAAAATTGCCACAAGACTGCTCATAAATTTAAGGGATGTTTTTTTCCTCTTCCCAAATTTTGTAGAATAGACTTCTGGCTCCCATGTTATGCAGCCAACTAGAACACTGGGCATAACATTTCACTAGAAACATGGTATTAAACCCATAAACAAGTACCCCTTAAACAGCAGAACTGTTTCTCCTGTCCTTTTGGTGACTACGCTGTAAAAATATACAAAGGGGTGGAGAAGAGCAAGAAACTGAGATGGAGTCTGGTCCACCCAGAGGTCAATGGATGATCACTTCTGGTTTCATTCTCTTGGTGATTGGATGGTGGCTCTGTAAATTCTAAGCCTGACTCACAGTTTTAATAAAACATAATTTGCACAATTTTATATAATGGAAAATTAATTATTTTTTCTGGCACCTACACTCTGTAAGATTTAAAACCTATCCAGCAGTAACTAAGTGTTTATTTTTGACTCAAATGTGGTCTGGGTCCTGATGTACACTAGAAATAAAAACTCACACTTGGAATTAAAATGACTGGAACATTCCTTTTGATGATACAGTGCTTCTGAAAGGCTAATTGTGTTATGTTGTTATACACACAACAGAAAAACTTTCTGAAAAGGCTGGCTTCATTCTCACCAGGCCACAATTCTTCAAGTTAAAACAGAAATAATATTTGCACCTGATATTTGCACAAAGTAGATGCATTTGGTGTATAAGGATGTTGCTGTGAGAGAGATCACAGAAATCTTGAAAATGAAATTGCCAGGTGAGACTGGAGTCATTTTAGGTAATAACAGTTTTTGTAGTGTAACAGATCCTGTTTGCAGCAGATGAAGAGATCTGATCATATCAGCTAAAATTTTGCAAACAGATCAACTCTAGAATTCTTTAATTTTGACTGTTTTCCTATTTTCCTTAGTACTCTTTCAATTCACTTTTTTTTTTTTTTTTGGCTAGTTATCAGTAAAGTGAGTACTTGCTGAGTTCAGGTCTCCAAACTTCTTAGCCTTGCTATTTACCTCTGTAACTGTTTCCCTTCTCAATAAAATAATTTCACTCTAAATGAATAAATTAGGTCTGAAAACAAACTGCATAATTATTTGTTTTTCAACTATAAAGGAAAGTCATAATAAATCACTCTGTACCCACAGATTTATTTTTGTCCTTCTACATGTATTTCAATAAAAAATATTTCTTTCTCATTAAATCCCTAGACTTTTGAAGAGCATTCATTTGATTCCATTAGCTTTCACAGTGAAATATTTGTGCTGCAATGAAACCTTTTGGTTTCAGGTGACAATGTGTCACCTGAAATTTAACAACAATCATTGTGTTAAATGTATATAGATTAAAAAAATAGGTAAGATCCTAAAGAATTTACAGTTTGTGAACAAGATGGGAAACAGCAGTAATGAGGAAGAGAGGAAAAATTGATAATGAAGAACTTGACATCACCAATTTTTTATTTTTTAATTTTCATTGTAAATGTAAATTTGTGCAAAGAGACACAAAGCAATAGCAAAACCATTTAATTACAATTATATCTTTTAACAGGAAGATTATTGCATAATTTGAACCCTGGGACTTCTGCCTAAGATTTCAAAACGTACCTGTAGAGTTTTTGTAAGCATCAAATTTAATAAATTTCTGTTCTGCAATTTTAAATGTCAACATGCACTAGAAATGCTGAGAGAATAAAAACATTAGTTCCCATTACTGTCATTCATAGAGATTTGAAGTAAGCACGAACAGGAGAAAAGATGCAGTATAAACAGTTTGTTTTCTCTCCAGTCTTTATTCCATAGCAAGGAGTCATGGAGGGCAACAGAATGAACTGTAGATGCGTCTTCATTTACTGAACAGAGCTGAACTGGTACAAATAATGCCATAGCCTTCACATCCTTAAACTAGTATGTGCCAGCCCAGTCCCTCCTACAACCTTAGGCTCTGTGCAAGATGCTATGAATGTCACCAGCTGTACATAGCCCTGAGGTGCAACTCTTTCTTAATCATTTCAATGCAATATGCTTAGGCCAATATTGAAAATGGCATTCATAAAATCCTGAAACCTTGTTTGTAGAGGCCACAGGGTAGATAAGAAAAGAAATGGGGATCTCTACGCCTGCTGTAGGCTTCTGAAGGATTGCTTTCCTGGAGGATATTTCCATGTAAATGCTAATGTACTGAAAATCTGGCCTATATGTCCGCAGGCTACAAATGAAGCAGGCTAGAGAAAATTGCTTATAAGGAATTCCTCTTCCTCTCCCTTGCCCTGTTCCTTTAGTTACCTTGAAAGATTGATTATGCAGTCTGAATTTAGCAGTATGAACTCAGCTGGACTTAGCCAAATACAACATTGTAATCTTCCAGTTTGCCGTCTTCTTCATCACTTCAAAAATAACCTGGAGCAACCTTGCTGTTTTACAGGTAGACCCTGGTTGCCAATGGGCTGACCCTGACAATATATATTTATGAAAATGTGCTAAATTCATGAAGTGGGTATACCATCAGCAAACTTCATGTTTTTAAATAGTCGAACAAATAATCATACAATAAAAAAGAACCTAAATGTAGATAAATATTCTGAGTGAAATAGTAATGTAAATAATATACTTCTCCCCTATTTAGTTATCTTCATCTCCTTAATTTTATTCCATTATTATTGACTGAAATTGCAAACAATTTTCTCAGTTCTAATAATTTCATGGGTCTGTGAAGTGTCCTTGTGGTGAATTCTAGGGCAGATGGTTTATGTCTTCTTTTTCTGCTGAATACAGATAATTTTCAGTATGGATGTCATGTAAGATGGCTCTAATTTTGAATTAATGCATTAAAATAGTTATAACTACATATAACTAATATAATATATAATATATGGATTAAGATGTAAGGGTGAAGAAGGTGCAGGGTCAGGTACATCATGAGATGTAGGATTACATTAAGTGCAAATGAAGGTGTGTGTAAGGGAGATAAAGATGGACCAGGCCTCCCGTTAGTAGTTCTGCGGTAGATATTTAACTGCTGACTTACCTAACAGCATGTTTCATTAACTAGTTTAAACATTCTTCTGATTTTCAAAATCTTTTCTCATTCAGAGCAACTGATTTGGATAAGAAAGAGGACATTCAGAATTGTCTTAATCCATTCTTACATCAGTGTCCTGGGTTATTTTTGTGGAAAGTGTTAGTTCAACATTACAAGGGTGAGACTATCCAGATAGATCAGCCTGCAATTTCATACTTCGAATGACAGTTAGTCCAATGCCCATTGCTCTTGAAAATGACAATGGTGTACACAAGGACTTGCACAGTTGACTTTTCATTACTCAAAGTCTTTGTTTCTTCTTTACTAAAATGTAGCTAAATGGAATACCTTCTATCATCATATCACCACACAAAAGCATTTATTTTCCCAATATGCAAGGCTAATAACCATGAAGTTTTACAATAGCTTATGTAATTACCAGTAATCTTCAAAATATTGAAACAGTGGAATCCACCAAAACAATGGAATACTTCTTAACTTTGGACTTCTGCACTATAGGAACAGTCACAGCTAAAGACGAAACATGAGATATATAAAATGGAAAAAGGGAAAAGGGAAAAAAAAGGCAAAGGGGAAAAAATAATTAATTAATTGTCTTGTGTTATATATGGAGTAGTAATTAGTGTCGAGAAAATGGTTGATATTAATAAAGAAGGGGGAGATGTGGGAGTGTGGCCATGAGGGTCAGGTCCGAAAGCCCCATGGTTGAGATAACATTATACTCTTAACGATGAGGCCATCAGGAATATAAAAGAGTTTAGAGGGAACAAAGAAGGGTGATTCAGGAGACTCCATGCAGTCTGGAGTTTCTTGTTCTCCAGCCGTTAAGGCATGGAAGTTTCTGGGTGTTTGCTATTGCTGTTATAGGCAAAGTTGTTTGACCAATGAAAAGTTGTTTTGAAAAGAACTACTATGGGGTGAAGGGTATAAGAGGGGAGCCTGTCCTCAGGTTAAAAAAAAGAAGGCAACACGATGTGATGAAGTTATGTAATCAATAAAGGAGCAGAAAGAAGGAATGAAAAGGAACAGGATAGCAGAACGGAGACCAGGACGGGAACAAGCACACTGATTGCCTCATGAAGATAGGTTCTGCCAAACTCAGCAAACCGCTAAGAGAAGCTCGTACAGAAAGTCGCTGGAAATGGGCACACCGGAGCCGGGAAAAAGCTCGAGCTGAGAGAAGCAGACCCGCGCACACAACTGCCCCTCGCTGGTCAGCAGTTGCGCATTATGGGGAATCATACGTCCTTAGAAACAAAAACTGTCCTGGTAACCTTACAGCTTATTCTCCTTCTTAACAATCGGACAGTTTGTGATCCTGAAACATGGGACCAAATTGAGGTCAAGGTGTGGGACTCCGCAACTAAAAACGACAAGTTTGCAGTGCAATTGCTTGGCACCTGGAGAGCAATTTATACTTTTTATTTATTTATAATAATATTTATACTTTTTATAAATATTATTTTATAAATATTATTAAATTCAGATTGAGTTGAGACTTCATTTATAACACTTGGATAAAACAACCTGAAAAAAATGTTCACTGAACCATGGAAAATGGATGGTAGGCTTTATTTTGTAATCATAGAGGCCACCTGTGGCAGTTTAAGCCTAGAGAATTTCCCACGAAGACTAAAGCTGTCCATCTTTTTTTTTTTTTTTTTTTCCCACAGATTTTCATGAGTGTGAAAAAGCATTGAGGCTTTATGGAATGTCCCACAAAGTACATTCCAAAACTTGTGTTCCTGGAGGTTTCTCTTCCAAGAAAAGTAGAATCTGATGCCCCATACTGAGGAATTCTTTTTCTGGCCAAGTAACTAAATGACTTAATGGAAATAAATTGTTTGCTTTGTTGCAATTTATATATTTCATAAAAAAAATGCATCTCTATCAAATAATTTAGGAAAGAAAAAAATACTACTTTAAAGGAGACATTTCATGATCCCACATCTGCATTTACTGCTGTTTCAAACTTTTCAAACTTTGTAACATTTCTATGGTAGTGACTGTATCATTCACTGTTTTTTTGTTTGTTTGTTTTGTTTTTTGTTTTTCAGTAGACCTTGTTTACATCTGTAATGTTTTTCTTTTGCAGTGTATCTTCAGGCTATCAATGTAACCCAAAGGATGTCAAACTTCATAATCGTAGAATCTCCTAACTGAAAAGCATTAATGGCAGTCATTGCAACTGTCAGCAGTTTTTCACTTTTCACGTGAGGACACTGTTTGCTAATTAGATTAAATCTGGTTCTGGCTGTAATCTCCGTAAGCAGCAGTTAAAGAAAGAACTGCCATGTCACACCTAGTTTGCAGGCTGGAAGGTGATGAACACAGCTAATAAGAGTAATTTAAAGCACAAGTCATGCACATAATTAACTATGCCTTATTTCCTTGATTAAAAATCTGCTTATCAATGATAATGGCTTTACTAAAACACAAGGTAATCTTTTAAGGTAGAGTAGATACTTATATTACCTGAATAAAATACTGTTTAAAGGCGCTGAGTGAGTTTTTATGTAGCATTGCTGGTAATATTCAGGGTAATGCAAGGTTTTTTTGTTTTTTTTTTTTTTTTTGTTTGTTTGTTTTTTTTTTTCCGCCTTCTACAGGGAACACATGAAAAGACAGATATTTTTCCAATACAAAGGAAACCTCTAAAGTTTCTGTTTTCCAGAGCAGTAACATTAAATTTCAAGAAGCAGCTTCTCTGGTAGTCCAAACATGACAGCCTCCTTCAATGAAAGTTTTCGTTTCTCCTGCATTATTCTCAACAACACAATTGTCAATGTTTTGCATCGTTTCATTTCTGTTGATTTCGCAATTGTATATAATATATATATATATATGTATATATATATATATATATATATATATATATATATATATTTTTTTTTTTCCCCATATACAAATGCCGATAAACAGATACCACTAAATCAATTCTCACTCCTGCCCATTTGCAGTAGCAACAGCTTCTGGCCATGGTTTCTGTTGTCTCAGTCATCATTAGCATTTAACTCCACCCTTATTGTGCCTGAGGTGAAAGACAACATAAATAAAGTTTACGATTGCTTAGTGATCAAAGACAAGCTTTCTGCGATCTATACAACCTCTAGCATATACTGCTGGATGATTTCTTGAATCTTTATAGTTCCTAATAAGACATGGATTCAAGGCTTATGTTCAATAGTACTGCAAGGGAAGATAATCAAGAACTGATGACTCTGCAGAGGTTTGAAAATTCAATCTAAAGGAAATTCAATCTAAAGAACATTGACCTGACAAGGATAGAGAGGAAAAAAAAAAAAAAAAAAAAAGATGGAGCTTAGAGGCTGTAAAAAGAATTTTGATGCACCATGAAGTGGGAGTAGTGGGAGAATTTCAAGATGGGTTGCAGACAGTAAGTAAATAGATAAGCCTTTTTTTTTTTTTTTTTTTTTTCAATTGTTATTATAACAGCTGAATTCTTGAGGAAGATTATACAAGAGATGAAGGAGAAGAACCTACATCTTTACTTTTCAAATACTATAACAATGATAAAAAGATTTTTTTTTCATCTGAACAATGTTTTTGTCCGTGTTTGCAGCAATCTGAAACATTCTGAAACAGTAGCTATATAACCACTTTATAATACTAGAGCATATTTTCCATAACACATCTAGCTACTGAAAGATTAGAAGCAAATCAGCACTCTCCAGCTGAGACTGTCAGCTTGTCCAGTAACTGTTGAAAGATCTGAACTGGAAGGAGGTGGCTGCTAAAGAGCTTGCAAGCCACTGTGATAAACTCACCAGCAGTGGCTCTTTAAAGCCACTCAGAGAAAAGTCATGAGGCTTGGCAAATGTATTGTGTAGTTGTCTAAAAGGGTATAATCATTTTCTGTTTCCTACTGCATTGTAGAGAAGTCCCTTTTTGTCAGATATGGAAAAAACATGATGTGAAAATTAAATGCTAAAGGGACTAATGTGCATAGAGCTTAACAGTACTTGTATGATGATAGAGATTTTTGATGTAATATGTATTAGAGCTTTGTCTTTACAACCATGTTTCTGGCAATCTATTTGTGTGTTTAAATTAATAAAATTAATCTCGACAGGATTACTGCCATGTGATTGCACATATACTTGAACAGCAAGAACTGCCCATGAAATAGTTTTGGCAAAGGACAAAAAGCATCCTCCCAAACAGTTTCTAAAAACAGCTCAGGAGTAATGCCTAATAAGCATTTTCATTCAGTTGCTGTGGTCTGGAAAATAAGAGCATTTAATTCTAAGGACACAGGCCATTCTGCATCACTTGGCCCCAGATGGCTGAGGCTCATTCCACACACATCTATTTACTGGTATGGTTATGCATCCTCTTCTTAATATTCAAAATCATGTGTTCTATAACAAAAATCTCTATTTCATGTTTTAAGGTTGAACGCTTAGGGAGCTTTGAGATGTTTCCCTTTCAACAGTCTCTCTGGAAGTGCTAGTGTCTTATCACAGAAGGACTTCCATGTAGTGTTTGAATTGCATATGTAATATGATATGACATCTGATGTGTATAGGTTGCGTATAGTTTGTCTGAAGACATATTATCCCTAAGTTTTCACTTTAAATGGTAACATTTCTTTCTGCAGTGCTCATCCCTGCACCTCCTGAGTAGTTTCTATCCTAACACAGACTTGATGTTTGTGTATTTTGATGATTTTCATTTGCAGTTCTCTGCAAACATTTCTTTTTTTTCTTGTCATAAAATGACAAAATGGCTTTTTCAAGACTTGGACTAAGTCCTTTTGATAACTCAGCTGTTTCAAATGCTTTGTCTATAGACCATGACTTGTAATTTGCCATGTACTGCATAGGCAGCAGTTTTACAGGTACTTGCAAATCTATTTTACTATATTCCTTGCCCTTGTCTATAGCTTTTTTTTTTTTTTTTTTTTTTGTCTCTGATTGACCGTATTCTATTATTGTTTTTTTTTTTTTTTTTTTTTTTTTTTTTTTTTTATAAAAAGGAGATTTTACAGGTTAAATTTAATGGATTATAGGCTTTCATACTCCACTATTAAACATATGAATTCTATTAGAACACACAAGCATGGAAAGCTCTTAATTTCATTGTAATTTCACCACTACAATAAATAAAAATAAAATCCTCTGGTGTGGGACTACTAAAGTGCTGCTGTAGAAAAATATTTACACACATTTATTTGATGAGATGTATGATGTGTTTGGGTGTTCAGTTAGGCTTTTCTTAATATACTGAGAAGCTGGCTTTACTCGGGCTACCAATGTGCTAGGTAAGCACATATACAAATATTTATACAGTCAAATTTCAATGTTCCTTTGCTATAAAACTCTCTGGTAAAATATTCTGTAATACCATAATTCCCTGAACATATGCTATCCTCAGTAACCATATTGTATAACAACCTCTTCATATTTCAGAAGATTTGGAATGCTCCTACAACACAGGGGAAAAGTTTAAAAAGTTTTTGTTTTGTTTTGTGTTTAGGGGAGGAGAACACACTGAATCATGAAATTCGCCTTGCATGAAAGTAGTTAAAATCCAGTTTGGATAAATAAAAACCTCTCCCAAATACTATTTTAAACAGAAAATAAAATTCCCAAACTGGAGTTGTAGATGATCCAAACCTATCTGCAATTTATGTTTCAACAGAAAAATAGCGGCAGTAGAAAAACTGAGTGAATTTTGAAAACTGTTACTGAAGTGTTTTGACACCTTCTGAAGAGAAATCATTTTGTTTTGAAATTATTTTTGTTACTTTATCTTGACTGAAACACTTCATGTTGATATACAAATTTGTCTCTTTAAGTAGAAAATGATAAAAGCTTTCCAATGGCTTATTTTTCAGGTCAAGGGGAAACTTAGGGAAAAAAAACCTTTATCAACCAGTTCTAATGAAACAGAAAATCTTCCTGACATGCTGAATCATGTAAAGTTATACTTTGAAATAAAAAGAGAGGGGGAATCCTGTCATTATGCCCTCTTATACCCTCTGCTTATGGTTGTATGCGTATTAAGTATGACAGCACCAAGCCTGCTGGAGTTCAAGAAGCATTTGGACACTGCACTAAAGACACATGGTTTGATTTTTTGGGCGAACCTTCGGGGACCCAGGTGTTGTACTTCATGATCCTTATGGGCCCCTTCCAATTCAGGATATTCTATGATTCTATGAACTAAGTTGAATAAAGAAGAAAAGTCAGAACCCTTGTGATAAGTTAGAAGTGTCTGTGATACTCTGAGTAACTTCTCAGTTGATGACACTGTACCCTCATATCTTGTACAGAAATAGGAAGGCTCCCCAAAAACTGCAGTTAGGAAAAACAGCGATATTGAAAATCATAGAATTATAGAATCAATAGGGTTGGAAAAGACTTCCAAAATTATCTGGTCCAACCATCACTCTACTACCAGTGTCACCCACTGAACCATGTCCCTAAGCACCAGATCAAACATTTCCTTAAACACCCCCAAGGGAAGGTGACACCTGTTCTCTGGGCAACCCATTCCAATGCCTGACTACTCTTCCTGAGAAGAAACATCTCATTTCCAACCTAAACCTCCCCTGGTGCAGCTTGAGGCCATTCCCTCTAGTCATACCTCATAAGCAGCTGAGTAGGAAACACAGAGTTCACAAAATCCTTAAATTGCATGGATGTTGCAGAGAACCCCATATCTTTCTCATTATACCTTTAATTTTGGTCAAACAATTGATAGAACATATTACAGTTGTTTGCGTAACATTCTAGGTCTGATAATATGTCCCAGATGCCAATCATACAAAATGAGGAAATCCAGGTCTTGAACAGCTAGCAATTCACCAGCAAGATAGCCAACAGGTATCTTAATTTTATCTCCAGAATATACCTAATTTCTAATTCTTATAATTTTAATAAAACTTGTAAGTAACTGAATAGTAAGAAAAGCAAACAAACCATAATCAAAGCACAAAATTAGACAGGCAAAGGCTAGAGTGGATTGCGCAACAAGCTGTTGGAATTGTCAAGAGTTAAGTATCAATTTCTTCCATGAATGATACAAAACATTCCTTTTCTTGTGCTTCGATATTATTCCATCTGATATATATTTAAAAAAAGAGTGTCAGTTATACAGACCTATCAAATCTTCATCTGCTTTCAGATACAGGATGGTATTTTACCTTTGAGGATGCCTATAAAAGGTTATATGAAAGTTCTGAATATTCCCTTACCTTCAATTGTTTCTCTTTTATAATCCACAGTACTCTGCTTTCTAACTTGAATTCATTTTTACATTTTTAATGCAAATCTGTTTTTAATGTGACTTTACAAAATAATCACCATGAGACTGCTTTGCAGTTTTCTTCAGACAGAGAATTTTATGCTTGTTTTCTCTCACAGTGATTGTATCCTTAAAACCTTAAAAAAAAATCATATTTGGTAATCACAAGGAACAGCTGGTGTAGACTATGCATTTTCATCTTAGTCCTGTCTTTTTTTTCTCCCCATCCTCCAATCATCTATTCTAAGTAACTTCTAAGAAAATAAAATTCAGGGTCTCTTAATGATGCAAAATTTACAAAGAAATCAACACATAGATGGGTGGGTTTTCAAAATCTTTCTACCATTGGGTACCTTCAGATTAGAAAAAGGAAAAGGAGATGGGGAAAGAAAAGAGAAAACAATTATGAAACTCTGTAAGGATTCATCTAGTTCATCAGCTCCAGTAAAGCACATATTTTGCTCAGAAAAAAAACACATTGGGATTCATGATATCTCTGTTTTGGAACCAGGAACTTACCTGGAGTTTTCCAGCACTAAACTAAGGCAAAACTGTGTGCCAGCTTTCTCTTTCTCTGATAGCCTTTATGAAAACTTCTGCAGCCCACAAACCTTTTCCCCAGCACCTGCAGTGTTACCTAGTGAGCACTAAGATATATGAAAAGTTGTGATGGAGTGGGAAGATTCCTGAGAATAAATTCAATGCCAAACATTGCTGTTTCTCTTTCTCCCTGTTTCTGTCCCTTTGTGTATGATGGGGGTGGAGTGCAGGGAAGAATTCTAACCTTCTGTTTAACATAATAATGTGTTTTCATAGTTTTGAGAATGGTTTAATTGGAAAGAAATGTTCCTAAGGCAGTGTTGTAAGTGCTTTCTTTATCTCATAAAAGATTTTGTGCTTTTTCCATGAAAAACAGCATCTTTCATACAAACAACAACTGAAACCAAACCACTTATTAGTCTCAATTTTAATTAAATGATGATCCCCATTTAATGGTGATTAAATTGCAATAGCTAGATAAATTAAGACAACAACATTTAGTTTAATTAAATTACGTATGGTATTACTTCTTATTAGCACTGTGAATGACTAATACAATGGAAGCTACAAATATCTTTGTTTATCATTTATTAATTTCTTTGAACATGTAAATGTACTTATCATTAAAAGAAAATTAATGATGTTACCATCACTTGAAAACAAACAAACAAACAATCAAACAAAAAACACTCTTCAATTGAACTTCAAAAGACTTTCACACCTAAAAAAGATTTAGTACAAGAAAGCTACTTTCCATCTTTAATCCCAGAGTCTTACATTATTTCAAGGTACTCTTAAATAAAAAGCTCTCATATACATATATAAAAAAAAAAAAAAACTATTTATTTTGGTCCAAAATTTTATTTCTTTGTATCTGAGTACTCTGGTTTTATAAAAGAATTATTTAGGATTAAATAATTTTCCTGGTTTAAAGTTGCACTTTGGAAAATTTACCTGTGCCTTAGAATTTCTGATGGCAGGGACATAACACTGTACTTAAAACAAACAAACAAACACAATAAAATAAAATAAAATAAAATAAAATAAAATAAAATAAAATAAAATAAAATAAAATAAAATACAATCACATTTCATTGAGATGTTTGTTATCTGAGACTACAGCTGAACAAATAGCATGTAACCTTGTTTTCATATTTTCATGAAATCTAAATTTTGATTGTGAAAGAGACAAATAAGGAAATAGTTCAGTTATAAAAGAAAGATGAAAGCATAAGAAAAAACAATTATATTCCTATCTACTGTTCTCTTATACAAGGATACAATATTCAAAATATTTTAAAAACAAATGTACTTAAATAATTATTTTTTTTCAACTGTAAAAGAATTCTTTTAAGAAAAGCATATGAGCTTTTTACTGATGGTTAATATAAGACATATAAGGTTGTGTTTCCAGGTTAACATGGAAAGTAAGGTATCTGATTACAAAATGAAAATCCATTTTGCATAAATATTTGAAACAAAAGCAGACATACAGGTAAACAAGAGAGACACTGATCCTCACATAGAAGATGTGACTGCTCAGCCTGCACATTGTTTATTGTATTAGATTTACATGGCAAGGTTTTGGTAACAGGGGGCTGCAGTGGTGGCATGTGTGAGAAGAATCCAGAAACTGTTCCACATTAGATAAAGGCCAGTTTCAGCTGGCTACAAAGGGACCTGCTGCTGGCCAGAGCTGAGCTAATAAGTAATGTTGCTTGCACCTCTGTGAGAGGTTATTCAAGAAATGTAAAGAAAAAAAAAAAAAAGCAACCACCAAACAAACAAACAAACAAAAACCAAACAAACAAAAAACAAACAAACAAAAAACAAACAAACAGAAAAACACCTGCTCAACAGCAGCTAGGAGAGAGGAGTGAGAAAACATGAGAGAACGAGCCCTGCAAATCCCAAGGTCAGTGCAGAAGGAGGGCAGGAGGTTAATAGTTTTTTAACAGTAGGTAATATATTTTATTAATCTACATACGTTGAGTCTGTTTTGCCTGTGATGATCATTGCTGAGTGATCTCCTTGCCCTTATCTCAACCTTTGAGCCCTTTCCATTGTATTTTCTCCACATTTCCCTTTGAGGATGAATGAGAAAGAAGTTTTGGTAGAGTTGTGCTGCCTGTCTGTGTAAAACCACAACAATTATATAGACTTTTGAATTGAAATGAACATGCTATATGAGCATTTTCATATATAGAAAGAATCTTCCCCTCTCTCTCTCTCTCTCTCATCTATCATCTATCTATATTTCTTTCAAAGATCCCCATAAAGATCATTTCTATTGTGCAGGTATATTTAAATTCCTTTTTAGTGAAAGCAGCAGTTGGGCAGCATCTTAGGCAGGAAGCAAAGAGTAGCAATGCATGTTGATTGAAAAGTTTGTTTTCCCAGAGGGCACATCTAGGCTAGTACTAAGATTTAAGATTTAAGATCAGGAATTGCACTTTTGAAGTTGATCTTTCAACTTTCCCCACTTACTGTTCACACCATGGAGCATGTGAATAGTATTTCTTTGTATTAAACTAAACTAAGAGTTGAACTCAAAGATTTTATCATTAATAGCCGTTTTTTCTAGAGGATCAGGTTAAGGCTAGTCCAAGCTAGAGTCATACAAAAACATGTAGATTGTGGGTCTCCAATAATAACTATTTTGTTTTGCAAATTAGCTTTTATGGTACCATGAATTCTGTTAATGTAGACATAGTCATAAAAATGTCTAATTTATACGAAGTTCAATAAGTGAATATAAAAATAGTGCAGGGACTATATGAATATTTACAGATTTCTAATATGGTCAGTTTTGAGGATTTTACCTAAAGCCCAAATCTAGTAAAGTTTTGAGGGATTATTCCAAGATGACACTACAGTGGACTGGGTTGATGGATATAAGCTTTTCTAAAGGCAAGATTGTGTGGAGTATCGATGCCACTTACTGTCTGTTTTCTTTTTATGTAAGTAAAAATTGCCAGTACGCTTGCAAAAGCACAAATGATATGAACCAACACAGCTTCTGTATTGGCCATTGGCTTGTGTTAAATAGCTGGAACTGTTTGTTTTATTCAGAAAACAAAAACAAAAAACACGTGAAGATGACAGTGAGTACATCATCTTGGATGAATATATGGTAGTAAAGCAAACTTTTAAAGCAATAATAAAATTAAAGGAAAAAGAAAAAAAGAATGTATATATAGACTGAAAAACAACAACAACAACCACACAAAAAACAAAACCCCAAACCAACCAGCCAACCAAAACAACAATTACTTCATTATAATGTTTATCTACCAGATAGTACAGGTTTCCTAAAATAATCACTTTTCACAGAAACTTTATCTAGTGACTTGTATGTCTAGTAAGGACCAGAATGGCCGGGCATCTTGCTAAATGAATAAAACTGGAACTCAAAACTCTGAGTATCCCTTTGAAGTATTTAACAACAAAAAAAACACCACTACCACCACCACCAACAAAAAATAATTAAATATTTAACTGAACAAAAAATAGCTTAAGAACTAAGTTGTTAATTTGGTTAATATTATCATTACAAAAATACACTGTTGATAGTAGAAATTAAAAGCAAGCAAACAAACAAAAAACCAATTGATCTTGAGAACAGTTTCAGAGTAATAGATCTAGTCAGTTAAGCCTGATTATACCAGTAACAACAGAAGTAAATACTTCTGCTGTGTGCATGCTACCACTGGGATCAAAACAAAAGCCCTGGAGTGTTGTATGCAGGTTTGCATTTGGGCTTGTATTCGTTTTACTAGAGAAAACTTAGGTAAGACAGCTCAGAAATGTGTGACTCTATCTTGTGTCAAGTAGCTCAAGTGAATAATAGTGAAAATCTGAAATGACTGTGTTTTGAATGATGAGTGACTTTCTCAGAAGGTTACACTCATTGTCAGTTTCCATTCATATCTGTGTTTACCAAGCCCTTTGTAAATGCAGGTTCCCAGGAAGAAACAAACAAACAAACAAGAAAGGGAATTCTTCCTCATTTGCCTTTTGAAATAATTTTGAATTCTCTGTGAGATATTGTTACAGGTCACCCCCAACTCTGATGATAAATCTTCTGATATTTGGATGTGTAAAAATAATTGTTTGATGTTCAATTGTACACAATATTTAGCACTACTATGAAGGCATAAAGAAGTCAAAAATCTAAAGGATAAAAAATATAGAGTATATTCATAATTTTTTGTCTTTCCTTAAGTCACATGATCAGAGTTTCTTTAAACAGAGATTCAAGAGGTGTGAAGTTATAACATTTCTAGAATTAAAAGTAGGTAAAAAGTTATAATTTTTCCAACAGATAAATGGAGGGCCTGTCAGCTTTCTGAAAATAAACTTCTTCCTTAATATAGTACCCAGCATGAGGCAAGTTCAGCAAGAGAGCAGCAAAACAAATACAGAAATTTAACACTGCAAATATAGATTACACAGCTGCTGACTGAGTACATAACACCTTGTGCTATCATCCTTTTGGATCATGGAAAAATAAATAAAGCTATATGAGGTTGCCCCATGTTACAAAAGATTTCTGCTGAAAGTGCTGCTGTTGAGTGAGAAGGAAGTGTCCTTTTCTGTAAGCCAGAATTAAATTAATATCTCCACCTTTATACACTTCACATTTGTACATCTTACACGCTTCCTATTTGTAGGATGTACAATCTGTTGTATAGATTTTAATTTTGGGGGAGTTGGATTATTGGAATCGGATAGGGTTTATTATTTTATTATTATTATTAATCGGATAAGGAGCCATTAGGATAGCTCCCTATTAGAAGAAAAATGTTGATCCACAGTTTACAGGTTGCCCAAAGAAGTTGTGGATGCTCCATCCCTGAAGGTGTTGAAGGCCAGGTTGGACGAGGCCCTGGGAAAACTGATCTAGAGTGTGGCATCACTGTCCATGGCAGGGGGATTGGAACTAGATGATCTCATCGCGGAACCTCTCTCAATTATTTTTCAACGATCCTGGGAATCTGGAGAGGTCCCGGTAGACTGGAAGCTGGCAAATGTTGTGCCGATTTTCAAGAAGGGTCAGAAAGAAGACCCTAGCAATTACAGGCCTGTCAGTCTCACGTCAGTGCCTGGTAAAATCATGGAGAAGATGGTTCTCGAACTTATTGAGGCGCACCTGGGGGACAAAGCAGTCATTGGTCCCAGCCAGCATGGGTTTGTGAAGGGTAGGTCCTGCCTAACTAACCTGATTTCCTTTTATGATAAGATCACCCGTATGGTGGACCAAGGGAAACCAGCTGATGTGATTTTTTTGGACTTCAGCAAGGCTTTTGACACGGTTTCCCATAGGATCCTACTGGACAAAATGTCCACCATACAGCTAAATAAAAACATCATACGATGGGTGAGCAATTGGCTAACGGGCAGGGCCCAAAGGGTTATGGTGAATGGGGCTGCGTCAGGCTGGCGGGCGGTCACCAGTGGGGTCCCTCAAGGCTCCATTTTAGGGCCGGTACTTTTCAATATTTTTATAAACGATCTGGATGTAGGAATAGAAGGTATTTTGAGCAAGTTTGCTGATGACACCAAACTTGGAGGAGTTGTGGACTCGAATGAGGGTGGAAAGGCCTTGCAGAGGGATCTGGATAGGTTGGAGAGCTGGGCGATCGCCAACCGCATGAAGTTCAATAAGAGCAAGTGCCGGGTCCTGCACCTGGGACGGGGAAACCCTGGCTGCACATACAGACTGGGCGATGAGACACTGGAGAGCAGCCTAGAAGAGAGGGATCTGGTGGTCGTGGTAGACAGCAAGTTGAATATGAGCCAGCAGTGTGCCCTGGCAGCCAGGAGGGCCAACCGTGTCCTGGGGTGCATCAAGCACGGCATCGCTAGTAGGTCGAGGGAGGTGATTGTCCCGCTCTACTCTGCGCTGGTGCGGCCTCACCTCGAGTACTGTGTGCAGTTCTGGGCACCACAGTATAAAAAGGACATGAAACTGTTGGAGAGTGTCCAGAGGAGGGCTACGAAGATGGTGAAAGGCCTGGAGGGGAAGACGTACGAGGAACGGCTGAGGGCACTGGGCCTGTTCAGCCTGGAGAAGAGGAGGCTGAGGGGAGACCTCATCGCAGTCTACAACTTCCTCGTAAGGGGGTGTCGAGAGGCAGGAGACCTTTTCTCCATTAACACCAGTGACAGGACCCGCGGGAAGGGGGTTAAGCTGAGGCAGGGGAAGTTTAGGCTTGACATCAGGAGGGGGTTCTTCACAGAGAGAGTGGTTGCACACTGGAACAGGCTCCCCAGGGAAGTGGTCACTGCACCGAGCCTGTCTGAATTTAAGAAGAGATTGGACTGTGCACTTAGTCACATGGTCTGAACTTTTGGGTAGACCTGTGCGGTGTCAAGAGTTGGACTTGATGATCCTTAAGGGTCCCTTCCAACTCAGGATATTCTATGATTCTATGATTCTATGATCTTTAAGGTCCCTTCCAACCCAACCCATTCTATGATTGTATGATGTAATATGTTATACTTCATTCACAAATGCTGCAGACCAATTTTAGTATCTAATGAAACTGCAGAGCTCCCTCCTGGTGTTATTGAATCAGTCTACCTATCTGAATGCAAAAGTCCAAACTCCACTGCCCCTCGTTCTTCAGATGTGGTCCATGTCTGGTACAGGTGCCTTGCTGCTGCATGAGCACAGCACGGTAAGCTCAGTATATACACATGGTGAATGTAAAGCTTTACTGAGGTTGTCTTCATACATCTAGTACAGGTTTAACAATTCTTCCTTCCATCCAACGTTAGTCCTGACAGCACCCTTTGCAGCCCATCACAACAGCCACTCAGTTGTAGTGCAATATATGTAGCTAAGAGATTCTCAAGAGCACATCTGCATGCAAACACAGTTACTAGAACAGGTGGAGATAAGGGACATGATCATCACACCCAAGACATAGAAATAATGAAGCAGTTTGAACCTTTTCTTTGTAAAACTTCTTTGCAGCAATGTCATTTTTAATGAACCCTGGGTTGAATCATTTTTGGTACTTGTCACCAGTCTCTGGTAGTGTTTGCCATCCTCTGCCATCCGTGATGTTCTCCAGCCATATAGATTACATGGATGTCATCTGTGTGCTGGCATGGTGCACATTCATCTCCCTTGATCTCACCCTTTCCTGAACCAGAATTCAGCCTTACAGCTGTCTCTATCTTCATCATACTTATGTTGCCAAAACTGGCAAAAACAGCTACCTCACAGCTGTCTGTCCCTAGTGGTTCTCTGTCCTTGTGTCTCTCTGGCAATTTTCATATAAAAACTCTACATTGTTCAAAAATGTAACCCTGATAAATTTCCTGTCATTTTTTCAAAATTATAAACATTTCTTTTTTTGTGGCTGAAACTATGTTTAATAAATAGTTTTTTGCCCTCTTCTTGCATATAGTTCATGTAGCCAGTGGAAACCAATTTAAGCAGAAAAAGAATGTTGGCTTCATATCTTGGCAGCAAAACTTACCATAAACAGGCCATTCTTACATTAAAAATAATTAACATTAAAAATATTTTTTGTGCCTTATTTGTCAACAGAAAAGGGAACACTCAGTTTTTTTCCAAAGACCACTAAAATAGTTCTCAGTACTGCACAGTAGTATTGTTTCATGGATCTCTAAATTCAACAGCAATTTCTATTGATTTTTTATGATAATGCTGTTCACACAGCAAACATCCAAGACAGAAGCCAGTGGAAATACTGAAGTTACACCAAACAGATAAACTCAAAAAATTGCTATATTTGGCTCATTTTTTTTTAGTGTAAGTGTATATGAAACGTTAAAAATGTATGTGTTTTCATGATAAAAAAATGTCTAATTGCTAGGTAGAAAAGATGCACAAGGGACCAGGGCTATTATAAATATTGCAAACCAGTAATACTTTTATATGGAAGCTGACTCTCAAAGAGTCTGAAGGTAATTAATATTTAGATCTTCTTTCATAAATTAGTCCTTAAACTCAACAAATGTTAAAATAGAAAATGAGAGCTAGTCCATGCAAAATGTCAATTACTGTCCAGGAAACCTGATAAATGAGTATGAAATGGGAAGCAGATCAAATTGGCATGATGAAAAAGTAGCCAAACTAGTAACCAAACAAAATAATAAAAGAGCAGGCAAATCCTGCTGTCACAGACATTCTACCAACCATGATACCTGGTGGGTGACAGCTGAAAAGTTCCCAAGGATGCACTGACCTCATGAATTCAATCTCCTCCAACACTGTTGGGAATGGAGACACCTAACTCACAAGTAGAAATGTAAATTTAAGGATATCACTGTCAAAGAATCTCAGCCAAGCTGAACAGAAAGACTCTAAGATACCTTCATCAAATAAAGCCTATATGTGCTGGCTTACTTTTGTTTTTTTTTTTTTTTTTTTTTTTTCCCCACTCCAGAACTTCTTTCTACTTTTCTGTTTTTCTTTCCTTTGTAAACAGCCTTTCCTTAAGGAAGCATAATTGGAGCATTTCTGTGGCAACATCATCCACTGTATCTTCAACCTAACTTAACTCACTTTAATTTTTTTTTTTTAAATCTATTCTCATTAATTATCTCTAATGTTAGTAAATAACATTAAACATCAAAATAAGTTTCTTTTCTTATAAAATTCTCATTTGAATGACAAAAATAGCAAAAAGTGATGCTGATAACATTTTAACTCTCTATACTTCATATGTTTGATTATCTTCTTTTTTATAGACAGTTAAGATAGTTAAGAAAACAGTACATTTGGAATGAATAGCATGACATCTGTTTGCTCTGGCCACTGCTTAAAAATCCAAATCACATTTAACTGTTAATAGTATAAAGTAGCAATTCTCATTCTTATGTGTTCCCATATAAATTTATTTATGCCATCAAAACAAGTTCTTTATTGTACTTATTAAATTGTATATAATGCATTATTAAAATTAATATTGATGTCAGTCTCTGGGCTTCAGAGAAAATTATCAACTACTTATGAATAAAAATTGGTTCATCTTCAATAGGTATTTTGGATATTGCTAAAAGTACTTAAAAATAGTGATAAGTAACTTTAATATATGCATGCATAATGTGAAATGCTCCAAAATGCTCGTTATAAAGACAGTGACTTAAAATTTTAAAATGTATTAGAAAACAAAAATGGAAGCATATTGTGTGCTACTGTGTTAATATCCCTATGGATTTTACTAGATTAAGGTAAGAAGTTCTACTATTTTCCAAACTTTGGGACTATCCTAAAAAAAATATTATTTTTAACATAGTTTTTCACTAGATTTTATGCATGCAGGTGTTAGGTTTTCAAACTGCAAGCCTGTTGAGATAGCAAATGGTGTTCTAAGCCACACTTGCTGTACAGTATCTCAGAACCAAGCTTCTCAGCAGTAAATAATGTTTGATTAAGTTGAGCATTTTCCTACATAGATTGCATTCAGCCCTGTTGCTGCTATCCACCCCCTTGCTCTCCTCCCCTTCCACCCTTCCCTCCCTCCCCCCCCCCCCAAAAAAAAAAAAAGAGAGCCACTATCAGTACATCTGTAAGAGCTGTGGAAGAACAGGACATTATTACAGTTCTTGAAATGCAAAACCCTGTTTTAATTATTTCTAAGTCAAAACATTCTGAGATAATGAGGAGGGTCTTGATCAAAGTTCCACTACTCAATAAATATAAGAAAGAGATACAACAAATAATGCAGACTGACTTCATAATGATTGGTCACAAAAAATAATGAGGCAGTTCATTTTAAGTTTTAAACTTTAATTATTCATTACAAACACATTCTAATATTATTGGCAATGCATTCAGCAGTTATCTGTGTAGATGTATATACAATGATTTTCTGATGTCTCAGTAATCTAATCACCATATAATTTAAAAGACACTTTCTTATCTTGAATCTGATGAAAAATGATATTTTAAAAAGACTTCAACAGGTATTCCCAGGACTGCATTTCAAATCGCACTTGCAATATATTACTCAACTATGCAAGAAGTTCGGAATAGCCCACAATTAATATACATGGCACTAGGAGTCCTTAAGAGACTTTTATCATAGTTTATTGCTATTAGGACTACCAATTCTTGACTCCAATGTCAAGGGACAGCAATTTCATATTAGTTTAGCTTTCAGACCCACTATTTCCATTCAGGTGATAAACTCTAGTTGACTTTAGAGGAGCAAGTTCAAGACCTTTGTGGGTAAATAAACACCCATGAACAAGAAGCTGTCTCTTGTAAAAATTAGTACCGTGCTTCCTTGCCAAGAAAAGCAAGTTCTTATCCAGGAACTGTATACTCAGAAAAACTTTCTATGGTTAAATGACTGCAGTAATAGACTACACTAGCAGTTTCTTAAAAGCATTCATAAATAATGAAGGTGAGTTGAGTGTTAAAGGATAATTACACTGTGATTTGATTTACAAGACCTCTGTCTTGGTGTATGCAGAATGTCATTGTTGTTGCATCTTGTGGAATTTTATGCATCTGAAAATCTGGAGAGGATTAAATGGGCACTTCTAGGAATCCTAGTAATTAAAAAAAAGTTCAATAGGACCATGCCTTAGACACATCCTATATGTATGTGCTAATGTTTCATATTGATTATGTGAATATTGAATAACACAAGTTCAGCAGACTATATATGGCCTACAAAGTGCCAAAGCAGCAATTACTGAAACACAAATTATCAAAGGGAGTGCACTGAAGCTGTAGGGGGACTTCTGAGAAGGGTAGTAATTCACTCTTCATGACAGTATACCCATCTAAAGAAAACATTTTCACTACAGAAGTTAAGTAAAATAAAATAAAATAAAATAAAATAAAATAAAATAAAATAAAATAAAATAAAATAAAATAAAATAAAATAAAAGTAATTAAAAAGCAGCTCTAAAATGAGTCATGAATCTTCAATTTTCTTCATTGAGCCAACTACTGTTTTAACAGAATAAGTCTTTGACACAGGATATAATGTAGGCAGCTTCCTTTTGAGAGGAAAACATGTACATGAATTCACTTATCACAGCAATTCAGAGGGGTTGAATTAATGTTTAGTAGATTAATCATGTACAGAATCCAGTCCAGGAAGACTCTGCTGAAAATCATTATTGATAGCATCAGCAGGATGCTATTCTCTTTCTGAATCTGAAATCATTGGGTAATGCCTCTCTTCAGAACATATTTTTATGTTTGTACAAAAAGAATGCAAATATCATATATCATGATGTATATGATATATATGATATATATATATCATATATATATATATATATCATTTTTTATATGTATGTGCAAGTATGTATGCATTGTCCATGTAGTATATGTACTCCCTATATACATATACATGAATATGAACTTTAGTGCTCCTTTAAAATCTTATATTTGAGGAGGAAATTTTCTAACTTCAAGTAATGTTTTCAATGTTTTTCAGGCCCTTCATATGAATGTTTTATGCCATATGATCCACAGTATTTGAAGAAAGTATGGCATCAATAGAATCCAGGAAAAAAATGTTAGTTTATGGTAGTTTAGATAAGCTGCTCTATCTGCAATTTTTTTTATATTAATTTATAAAAAATAATAAAGAAATCAATCACTGAAAAATCCTCATTTAATAAAAAATACTTTACATTTACATACATATTACATTACATATTATCAAAATATAAAATTATTTCTAAAAGTAATGAACTGTATACCTAAACTACAGTGACCTTAAAATAAAATAAAATAAACCAAAATAAATAAAATAAAATAAAATAAAATAAAATAAAATAAAATAAAATAAAATAAAATAAAATAAAAGTCTATGGGAGTAGACATTTTGAATTTCTTAAATAAACAAATAAATCCTTGCTACATTCTGTACAGTCTGTATTGTCAGAAAAATCTGTTAGACTCTGTGCATCTTACCCAGGACTCTGGTCCTGAGCACGCAGGCAGCTTTTTGATCTCCTTTAAAATTGTGTTGTGGCCATGTATGAACTTGTATGAACTTTGGAAAGGTCAGCCCAGGTAACAATGTGGATATTCATAATATCCAGAATTAAACCAAGGAACAGTTCCTCTGAAGGAACAAAATATACTACCTGATATTATATTGCTGTACAGTTAATTCTCTATAGCAAATTGTCTCCTAATGAGAATAGTCTTTTTTATTTTTATTTTTTATTTTATTTTTATTTAATTAAAGTAAGAAAAGCAGTGATTTAAGTGAAATACAGATTGTAAAGGGATCTAAAAGTGTTATTGTGCTTAAAAGTCTTTTTTTTTTTTTTTTTTAATTTTTTTTCATGCCTCTCAGTGTCTTTCTGTTAACTCGCAGCAGTAGTTGCTTGGCCATCACTGCTTTCTAGTGTCATTCATAATAAATGATAGGCAGTAGTAATCCCTGCTTAAGGAAACTAATATGTGTTCTACTTTGAAATTGTTGTCTCCCTTTAGTGAGAAACTAAATGTTTGTATCTGATGCACTGTCTTCACAGCTTGTTTAATTTCACACCATACAGTATTTGAGCCAAGGTCAATGCTGACTTACATTCAGTGTGACTCCATTAGGTTCAGCAGTGTCACATAAAATATGATATTCTGTCCTTTTGTGTGGATGTACAATTGGAAGTATTTTCAGAGAGTCTCCCTGGGTGTTAAACCCACATCAGTTGAACTTACGCTTTTAAGAGTAATTATTGCTTCCTCAGTGGGATGCTAACTAAGCTTTTTGTGTACTATATTGAATGTCTAGGAACAGTAAATTAGTTAAATCCAATGGGTAAAACATACAAAGCAAAGTAACTTGTGTGAAATTTGAAATTCTGGATCTGCAGTTTTTTAAACACACTGAAATGGTGTTAAAATACCCCACTGAGTTACTCTAACTTACACCACAAAGACAAAAATGAAATCCTATCATTAAATCGTCAGGCAAATAACAGTATTTGTGGCCTCATTACTAAAAGAAGTACTAAAATTTCAAGCTTTTGTGTAGCAAAGACCTTTGTGAGCAAAATTAATTCACATTGATTGAAATACATGCTTCAACCACAGCTAACCACATCTGGTATTCTGAAACTTGTTATCCTTTCCAAAGTGTTGCTGGTTACTTTCAATATTGTTTAAGACAAGGCAAGTTATTTGCAAATATAGTGGTAGCCATGGACATTTACTTGCATTATCTCATTCATATCCAATATATGTCTACTTTTATATATGTGGACTTACATATGCATACACAAACACACATCTTTATATATTTACACATATATGGTATATATTTATATGTGTATTAATAAATACAAGATCATTTTTATATACCCTAACTCTTTAAGATTCAAACCAGAAATGTTGGTTTATTGTTATTTCCCCTGACATGTTGGCATGAAGTGAAATTTATTTTCATATTGTGTGTGTGACTAATGATGCAATTCTATTTCTTATTAGTTTTGTAGATAACAGGTATATATTTTAATGTTGGTGTCTGTATTTTTTCTGCTGTGAAATTCACTTCCTAAGAAAAATTGTAACTGCCAAACATGTGATCTGACTTTCTTATAAGAGGCCTGAGTATTTGGGGTATCTATGAGACCTGGATTTCTTACTGCTTGTTAGAAGCAGGTGGTGTCTAAGGCTCCCCTTCCCATGTTTCTTTTATTCTTCTTTAATTGCCATAGGAGCATCTACAACTGCAGCTGTTTGAAACAAGTGAGAAAATTTTAACAATGTAAAACTGAAGCCTCCTTGAAGTATCTGAATTTAGTGTGCCATTCAAAAACACATCACAACAAAACAAACAAAAAAAATCACTTATATGAGGGAATGGTGACTGCCCTATGTTTGCCACTGAATCTATTTTCTTTTATGTTAATATGTCAGCCTTAAGTCAGATCTTGCAACAACTGCTTAAAAATGGACTGGATTTACAAAATAGAACAGGACTTAAAACAGATTTAAGGGGGTCTGCATGGTTTCTGGCTGTGTACAACTGTTTTGCTTGGATAGAAAATGGGATTAGAGACTGTGGATGAACCAGTTGGGAGATGCATTGTTCCTTGAGAAAATTAAATCACTAGGGAATAACTAAGGTGGTCTAGGACATATGGTATTTGGGAAGTTGTTTGCTTATATCCTACTGAGATTTTAGTTTAAAGTAAGAACCAGTTTTAGTTTAAAGTAAAACTGAGCCCTGTGATTGCCACTGTTTCCTGCTATCTAGTTTCTTATCTAGATACCTAGATACAGCTATTAAAGTTGTTTTTCTTTATTATTATTATTATTATTATTATTATTATTGTTGTTATTGTTGTTGTTGTTTTTGTCGTCTACATTTCCATTTGCCTACTTCTTCTGGCACACCAGTGCAATAATAGGATACTACTAACTGTACTGGGTCATTTCGATGGCGTGGGGGAAGTAGAGAGTAATTTCTTTCCTCTGCACTTCCATATAGCCTTCATTTATTTTGTTTGTTTGTTTTCCTCCCTTCTTTCTATTTTCCCTTTTTTCCCCTCCCTTTCCCCTTTCCCTTTTTATTTCCCCTTAGTTAAATTGTTTAGTTCATGGTAGTCTTTATTTAATTATTATAATTATTTCCCTTTAATTAAATTATCCTTATCTCAACCCGTGAGTTGTTCTTTGCTTTACTTCTTCCCCTCCTCATCTAAAGGAGGGGGAGTGAGAGAGCGGTTGTGGGGTTTAGCTGCCCAGCACGGTAAAACCACCACACTAACCACAGAGGCCAAGGTCTCAGGCAGCCACCACTTCTACTGGCGTCCCAATGCAACAGTGTTGCCTGACCTCCGCAGGAGAAAAATACTCCAACCAAATATTCTATTAGTGTGTACATTAAATACAGTGACCTGTATTTAAATGTAGGCAGCTTCAGTAGAGATGTCTTCACAAATGTACAATTTGCAAGACTTGTCTGAAAAATGTATCATATAGCAAAACAGGGAGCTAAAATGTTTCTTCTAACTAGACTGACAGCTTGGCCTTGTATGCCTCACCTAAAAAGATGTGATGAACAATTCAGTGTTATATTTTTTTTTTTCCTAATCCTGGTTGGCAGATTTAAGTCTTTTTATTTTACAAATTATAATAACAAAGTAGAGTCCAATTAAAAGTGCATGTTTTCTTTACATTCTGTATGGAAACTTTTGCTCAGATTCTAGGTGAATCATCTTCAAGAGGTTCAAAAGATGCCTGATATTTATAAATTACTCTATTGCTGCCTACCAAGCAAAGTCTTAGTCTATTTAATCATACTTACCTGTCTTATGAAAAGCTTTTTAAGAAATATTATTCACATATACAGTTTAAACACATGTATTCTAGTATGCCATATGTTTTCCATCTCCCTTTCCTTGCCCATCCAAAGCCTAATATTTCTATGTTAAAAACAAGGTTAAGTGATAGGTAATTAAGATGAGGAAGATTATATCCTGGCATTATTCTGTGGAAGCTGTGTTAGAATGCATCAGAATAGGTATCTATAATCTGCACTATTCCTCTGTACATGAACTCAAATCACAAAAATGCCATTTGACAAGAGCACTTTCTGCTTGGCTTGAATGACTAGATCACTTAGAATATATTCTGCCTGGTGGACTCCCATATCTTTCAGAGCTCTGTAACTGTACAAGCACATGGCAAATGTAAAACTTCAAAGCATAACAATCATACGCTTGTAGAAATTATTTAGATTTCACATCTTCCCACTTGTTGGAGAGTCTGATTAAAGTAAAATAGAGGTAGGTGAAAGGAGATTCATCAGAAGGACTATATGTGTAGTACGGTACACAAATAAAGAAAGGGTTATTATTTATTAATAAATTGGGCAGAAAAACACCAGAGACTAGGAAAAAGCAAACAAACAAACAAAAAAAACAACCCACTATTTAAATTAAATGGCAGTAATAGCACAACAGTAAATGAAAAACTGTCAGTGAATACACTTATACTGAAAGTAATTAACAGAACAATACAGAACAATGAAATTGTTTAAGATCATGAAAGAGTTTTCTAGACTAGAAGTATAACAATTTTATCTGCTTTGAAGACAGCATTCATTTTGTGCATTAAAACATGGTACATAATGGTGATACCAGCAGTAGACCTGAATGCCATGAGATTGTGTCTTGTCCAACATTCCAAAGTGCAGGAGAGTCCTGTAAATCCTAGCAACATCTTTATTTGTATTGTTTATAAATAAAAGGCTTTAAGAGCTTCCATTAAAGAAGACTTCAGTCTTCATTGTTTCATCCACAAGTCCAATTTGCACTGCTTCACAGTCTTCTGTAATATTTTTTTCAGCATAGGTAATGTGTACCCAAGCACAAAATAAAATGCCTCACTCCATTCTGAAAGAAGCCAATAGGGAAATTTCTATGTAATCTGAAACATGGTACAAGATCTTCTATTAAAAATGTATACCTTTCTAAAGCTATATAAGTTTGTACAAGTAGTTGTCAAATAAGTAGTTGCTATAGAAGCTAGTTAGACTGTATCTTGGATGCTGAACAGTTATGAACTTAGTTCTTCAGCATTTATGGCAACGAGTTAAATTCATTTTATCTTATTAACAAGATCAGACTGAATCAATTTCAATCATTCTCTAGAAAAAACAAACCCTTCCTCATCATGTATGCAGCTCTGTACATACCATACTCATTTTCCATAAAAATCTAAAAATATTGCTTAATATTACCTGAAAAAAGAAAATGTAAGTGCTTATTTGAAAGATACCTTTATTTATATTATTTAATATTTTCTTACATGTAGAAAGATATGATGAAGAATCTACTGCAAAGTCCCCTGATGTTGTACAGCACCAAATGATGAACTACCTTTGTCTATTGGAAATATAGTGATTACAATTATGAGATAAATATTAATCTATATCTGGTTTAAAAACATTTGTTTTCTGAACAGCTAATGCTCAGATACAGACAGTGTAATGAAACAAGATCTAATCAAAGCAAATCTGAACTGAGCTAGGTTGGTTTTCAACTTCATGGAGTTTCTGTAAAGTGCAGTCAAATCTGATAAAAATATTTTTGTACTGAGGTTAAACAGCAAATATAAACCTCATTTTAAATTCTATTATTCAGTCCAAGAAACTGCCAAGTGTGATGTCTGATATTGTTAACTCTAGCATATATCAAAATACATAAGTGAAAATAAAATGAATAGTCATGAATTGCAAAACATTTGGCAATATATTGTTAAAGGAATATTTTCCTTTTTATACTTCCTGTGAGACACTCATTGCTTGGAATGCTAGTCAGAGTATATGGTATTTAAATATCCTTGAAAAGGAGGTGTTTAAATCCTTAATCCTAGAGGTACTCATATAGACAATATCTGTCCATTTTTTCCTAAAGCTCTTCATACCCCCAACCATCAGAACATTGAAGGAACTGAAGTGCTGTAAGACAAAAAAATATGATGGTAACATTTTTGATTGGAGCATCAAGGCATCAAGTGATTAAATGGACTCCCAAAGTCACACAGCAAGTCTCTTAATCTTCAGGAGATTTCACCAGGATTGTGCTTCCAGGAAAACCATTGTGCCATCCATCCCGTTTATTTAGATGTTGATTCTGAAGTTAAATGTTAAACACTGCTACAGAATATTTGGGAACAAGAATGGAAACAGGGGACTTCAAATGACTGGAGTTATTAACTGGAATTTACAGTGTCTGAATACAGTCGAGGTGGTAATACAGACTTCAAGGTTGGTTTTTGTTTTTGTTTTTGTTTTTTTTTTGCCCCCTATGGAAGGACCTTGTGCAGTTTCAGAAGAATACTCAGGTCAAGTGTTCATCAATAAGAGTGCTTCTCAAATTGGCATCTGCTCAGCCAAAACAGCCACTGGAGTCACAGCCAGACCCTGGCCTCTCTGGTATTGCAGTGTCCAGAGAGCCCTGTGCCCTGGGCACATGCCACACACTCAGACCGGTAGCCCCATTCCTTCTCTCCACTACAGTTTAATTTTTCTGCCCAGTCCTGCTTCCATCACCTTGGTGTGCACAAGACAGACCATCCTAGAACAGGACACCAATCTTATTCAGCAATCTTAAATCTTGCATGATTTCAAAAAAACAGAGTAGGGGAGAAAGAGAAAGGAAATACTCTCTAGATGTATGAATACATAAAGTTGACACTCAAACAATTTGGTAAGCATAACAAATAACCATAGAGGTTAGGCAAAACTGGACAAAAATATCATAAGCAGCAGTTTAATATTCTGGGTTGCACAGGTGCTCAGTCACCCTGTTTACAGTGCCTATAAGGGCAACGTAGCTGTAGATATCTACACATCATTTCTGCATCAAAGCACTGCCCTTGGGCAGTGTTCAAAAGGAAATAGAAAAAGTGTTTGTTTATTCTCACTCTGTTGCTCTCAGTTTTTTCTCTTGTCAAAAGGTTTCTCTTTCCTCTTTATATCTTTTGCTGACTAGCACTCTCTGCTCTTTGCTTTTGTTTTCTCCCCTCTTCCAACCCCAAAGAATTTCTGCTTTGCTCCTGACATCATTCCAAAGCCCTTCTGCAGCTTAAAATCCTTGTCAGAGGTTTAGACTTTGACACTGATGTAGTAACACTGCTGAACTCTGCTAGATGTTTAAAAGGAAATATAAATTTACAGCATGGAAAAAGGAAAAAAAAAATGATTTAAAAGGTGCGCCATTGACATGGTTTTGGCTGGGATAGAATTAATTTTCTTTGTAGAGGTTCACACACTGCTTTACGTTTTTGATGAATATAGTGGTGATAACACACCATGGCTTAGGTTGTTGCAGAGAAGGGCTTATACCAAGGGTATTTCAACTTCTAGTGCTATTGTGCTAGCAAGAAGGTTTTGTGTGCACAAGGAGCTGGGAGGGGACTTAGCCAGGACAGCTGATCTAGACTGACCAAAGATTCTATGCTGCATGTCATCATTCTCAGCAACAAAAACTGAGGTAAAGAAGGAGGGAGGGTTGATATGGAACAGCATATATTTGGAGTAATGGCTTTTGTCTTCCCAAGAAACCTACACATGATGAGCCCTGCTTTCCTAGAAGTGGCTGAACACCTGCCTGCTGATAGGAAGTAATGGATGAATTCCTCATTTTGCTTTTCTTGTGTGCATGGCTTTTGCTTTACCTAGTGAGCTGTCCTTACCTCAACCCATGAGTTTTTGCAGTTTATCTTTTTGATTGTCTCCCACATCCCACCTGTGCTAAGCAAGCGAGCAGCGGTGTGGTACTTGGTTACCTGTTGAGTTAAACCACAACAGCTATGGATGTCTCCAGGAAACAAAGAAAGATATTTAAATAGGCAGTGAAAATAAATAAATAAATAAATAAATAAATAAAATATTTAAGCTTGAGAAGTGAAAACATCATAGTCAAAAGATCTTTTTGAGGTCTGATGTCAACCAAACACAACGAATCTGGTGGTTGCTCCATTATAATGATTTTATAATGCTCTATTGAAATGGGAATGTATGAATGACATTAAAGAACCTTAGTGTCCACTTTCTGTGGTTCAGGGTCCTGTACAGCTTTGACCTAGACAGATAATGATTCATTTATGTTTCATATTTGGAAACTGACGTTGTGAGGATGGATACTGATAGTCTACATTTCTTTAGTTTTGGGAAAATGTCATTCTCTTCATATTTATTTTGAAGTTGATGTATGTTTATACACATGCTCAAATCCATGTGTTTTATCAAATTGCTGCACTGCAGCTGAAGTTGACTAATAAGAGGCATACAAGCTTTGCCTAGTGCAAATAAAACCTTATTTTACCTGGAGACAAAATATTTTGTGTTAGATACTTATTCTCTTTTCTCCTAACAGTCATATTCTTGTAACTAAATTTAAACCCCCTGATTTTTCAAGTTGTATAACTATTTTCTTTTACCACGTCTCCACCCATAAGCCTCTTACAGTAAATCTTTTATTTATCATAATAATTAAAATTGGAAGCAAGGATAACTCAATTCTAGTTTTTTTTTTTTTTTTTTTTTTTTTTTTTTTTTTTTCCAGGTTATTCCCATCATGATTCCTAAATCAATCTTTCTACCTCACTGTTAACAGGATGTCTTTAGTTGTCTCTGTCAACTTCCATACAGAACTGAACAATTCCAGCTGAAACCTCTTATTCTTCCATTAACTTTTTTAGAGGTTCTTTGTATATATTGTCATTTCTTAAGGAAAATAATTATTTATATTCCTTGTAGCTTAAAACAGGTGATGGGATATCATTCAGATAAGTGGCCATGGTAAAAATAAAAAACAGAAAGAAGATCAGGACATTTCAAATTGAATCTCTCAAAAAGGCACATACAAATCCTTTTCCTAGTATCAATGGCCCATACATATAACCACATTAGTGAATACCTTGCTGATGATTATAATAGAAGTGCATGTGGTTCTCATCATTGAGATGGGCCTGGTGCACTGATAGGGCCTCTCTGAATTAATAACAGATTCTCAAATGAACATTTTGATGAATGTATAAGTGAATTGTTGTTGCAATCATACATTTTAACAACTCTCAAGTTGTGTGAGAAATTTTCTGGAAATGTTCTTTGTTCTAAAGTAAGAAAGCTGATTGTCAAAGTGTAATTTGAATGTGAATCTTGTATTAATATTTTCCTTTTTCTTTTACTCATGTGCAAAGTACATGAGATAAAAAAGGGAGAAGAGAGCCCTAAACAGTTTTGGATCTTTACCCAATGACAGTCCAACAAAAGAAACATTAGACCATTATACCATGGGTAATAAATAAGAGTATTTTAGGTCCAATGAACAATGTGAATATTTCACAACTGATTAGATTAAACTGCTGAAACCTAGGTGTTTTTGCATGCTGTGAAAATCCAGTGTTTACTGGTACTCAAATTCTTACTTTCGCCTGTGCAGAGTGCTCATTTAGTAACACAAAACACAACAGTTAACATATGACCTGCTAATATTATAAAACATAACTGATGTTTATGTTATTTTGTTTATAAAATAATAGTTAAAAAATAACACATTTTAAATAGCTTGGATAGACAGCATTTTAATTTGGAGACTCCCATACCACACATGCAAACAAAGAAAATGTGTAACATAGCAACAGCGATTGTGTGGAAGTAAGGAATACATTTAAGGAATAAACTGAGTAAATCAGCACAAATTCTTCACAGTCAGTTCACGGAACTATCAGGAAAGAAGCAAACTCTCCAAATCTGCTTGAAGCAAACATAAATCTCCGAGAAAACAAGCCACAGACAAACTCGCTCTTTTATGTTGCAATTTTTAGAGATGTTCTACCGTGCTTTTGCATCTCCTGTTTCTAATTAGGTCAGCAACATGACATGAGAAAAATATCCTTTTCCATCTGGTATTTTGAGAATGTTGGGATAGTTTTTCATAGTCTAATGCACAGAAATAATTGAAGTAGTTTGAAGTAGTTTGGGTATCCTACATAATGTCATCTTCTCCTGGAAGAAGATTCTGTACTTATAAATCTAAGACCAAAAGAACCAGAAGGAAAGCTACTGAAACTGTTTTAGGAGAAAAACAAAGCCTCCAACATATAGCCAACAGGTCAAGTGAGGTGATCCTTCTCCTCTACTAAGCACTGCTGAGACCACACCTGGAGTGCTGTGTCCAGCTCTGGGCTCCCCCAATACAATGGAGACATGGAGCTACTGGAGAGAGTCCAACATAAGGTCAGAATGATGATGAAAGGACTAGAGAATCTCTCCTATAAGGAGAGGCTGAGAGAGCTGGAACTGCCTAGCCTGAAGAAGAGAAGGCTCGGGGGATCCCATCAGTGTCCTGAAGGAAGGTTGCAAAGAGGCTTGAGGCAGGCTCTTTTCAGTCACACCCAGTTCCAGAGGTCCCTTCCAACCTCAATTATTCTGTGATTCTAGATGCTACCATGGGAAATATATAAACATTTTGGGAGATTATTGGATGATGAAAACAGGACAACAGCAACAATAACAACAGCAACAAAACATATTTCTTCGAGGGGAATCTTTGTTTTGATTGCTCATAATAATTTGCTTTAACCATCAGCCAGAATCAAGCTTATTTTTTTGCTTTTTTGGTATACTGACTCCTGCATTTTAATCCTCACAGCAAACAATCCCTGTTTCTGAGTCTGTTAGTGTCTGTAGTTAACCCTTCAGCCAGCTTTCAGTACAAGAAAGTGGAAAGTTGAGCTGTGTAGAAGAATGAGTGGTTAGAAGTGTTGTGAATGTCAGTGGAGGGTTTATGTGATTTTAGACAGCCTCGGGACTTTTTGTTTTCTGTTATGGGGTGAAAAAGCAGGTGAATATCACTGATCTGAAAGATGAATAAGAAGATGCATAAGAACGTATATTTTTTAAAAGTAAAGAAATATATTATAAAAGACAAGAAACTTTCTGAATAGTCTCAGATGCACTTTTCAGTAACATTACTTAGTGTTATAAATACATAAAAAATCATAATGGATCAACATCTTTATTCTGAATCACTCTAGATGTGTTACTTAATAAGTTGCTTAAGCCTATTGGTCTGACCTCAGTGCCAGAGAAGGTCATGAAGCAGATCATCCTCAGTGCCATCACATGTCATGTACAGGACAGCCAGGTACTCAGACCCGGTCATTAAAAGTTTATGGAAGGCATTTCCAGCCCTTCTACAACAAGATGACATGCTGGATGAGGAAAAGGCTGTGAATGTTGTTTACTTAGACTTCAGAAATGCATTTGATAATGTTGCCCACAGCCTTCTCCTGGAATAACTGGATGCTCATGTCTTGGACAGATGTACTGTTTATTGGGCAAAATGTTGGCTGAAGATCATTGCAAACAGAGTTAAATCTATGCAGCAAATGGTCATAAGTGGTGTTTTGGTTAGTATCTTTACCTATTATATTGATGAGGGGATTGAGTTTGCCCTCAGTATGTTTGCAGATGACACCAAGTCGGGTGGGAGCATTGATCTGCTTGAGGGTAAAAGGGCTCCGTAGAGGAATCTGAATAGGTTCGATGATGGACTTCATTGAATCATATGACATTCAACAACCTGAATGCTGGGTCTTGCACTTGGGTCATAACAACCCCATGCAGTCATATAGGTCTGGGGAAGAGTGGCTGGAAAGTTGCTTGGCAGAAGAAGTCCTGGGGGTGCTCGTCAAAAGCCAGAAGAACACAAGCCAGAATTGTGCCCAGGTGGCCAAGAAGACCAAGGGCACCTGGTGTGTATCAGAAATAATGTGGCCAGCAGGACTAGGGAAGTGATTGTCCCTCTGTACTTGACACTGGTGAGAACACACCCATGTTCTGTTTTTTTGTTCCTCACTGTAAGACGGATATTGAGTTGCTTGAGCATGTTCAGAGAAGAGCAACAAGCCTGGTGAAGAAACTAGAAAACAAGACATGAGGAGTGGCTGAGAGAATTAGTGCTGTTTATTCTAGAGAAAAAGAGGCTGAGGAGATGTAGTGGGTTTACGTGGCAAGGTTTTGGTAGCAGGGGGCCATAGGGGTAGTTTCTGTGAGAAGGATCTAGAAGCTGCCCCATGTTAGGTAAGGGCCCCACTGCTGACCAGAGCTGAGACAATAAGTGATATTGCTTTGTGCCTCTGTGAGAGCATATTTAAGACAGGGAAAAAAAACACTGCGCCACACAGCAGCTGGGAGAGTGAAGGGAGTGAGGAACGGCCTTGCAGGCGCCAAGGTCAGTGCAAAAGGAGGGGGAGAGGTGCTCCAGGCACCGGAGCAGAAGTCCCCTGCGGCCTGTGGTGAGGACCATGGTGAAGCAGGACGTCCCCCTGCAGCCCATGGAGTACCACGGTGGAGCAGGGTTCCACGCTGCATCCCATGGAGGAGACCATGGTGGAACAGGTGGCCCTGCACCGATGGAGGCTGCCGCCTGTGGAAGACCCCTGCTGGAGCAGATTCCAGGCTGGACCTGTAGCCCGTGGAGAGGAGACCACGCAGGAGCAGGTGACCTGGCAGGAGCTGCTGCCCGTAGGGGAGCCAGGTTGGAGCAGTTTTCTCCTGAGGGATGGACCCCGTGGTACGGACCCATATCTGGAGCAGTTCTGGAAGAGCTGCTGCCTGTGGGAAGCCCACGCCGGATCAGTTCATCAAGGACTGCATCCCGTGGGTGGGACCCCACAGCACAGGGGACGAGAGTGACCGAGAAGGAGCGGCAGAGAAGAAGTGCTGTAGACTGACCATAACCCCCATTCCCCTGCTCCCCTGCGCCGCTCAGGGGGAGGAGGTGGAAGAGGGTGGATGGGGGGGAGGTGCTTTTGGTTTCTTTCCTTTGTTTCTCACTTCTCTAGCTTGTTAGTAATAAGCAATAAATCTTACTATCTCCTTATGCTGAGTTTGTTTTGCCCGTTACAATAATTACTGCATGATTTTCTCGTCCTTATCTAAACCTTTGAGCCCTTTTCACATATTTTCTCCCCATTCCTCTTTGAGGAGGGGGAGTGAGAGAGCGGCTGTGGTGTAGCTTGGCTGCCCACTCAAGCGGAACCACGACGAGAGAACATATTCATCTCTATAACTACCTGAAAGGATATTGCGTCAAGGAGAGTGCCAGTCTCTTTTCTCACATGATAAGTGATATGACATGAGGCAATGGGTCTCAAGTTGCACCAGGGGAAGTTTAGATTGGATATTGGGAAGAATTTCTTCTTGGAAAGAGTGGTTAAGCATTGGATTAGGCCCCCCAGGGAGGTGGTGGAGTTGCCATCTGTCCTAGTTTTGGTTGGGATTGAGTTGATTTTCCTCCAAGTAGTAGGTATGGATAGGTGTTTTGGATTTAGGATGAGAATAGTGGTGATAAAACACCAATGTTTTAATTGTTGCAGAGCAGTGCTTATACTAAGTCAAGGGCTTTTCAATTTCTCATGCTGCCCTGCCAGTGAGGAGGCTGCAGGTGCACAAGGAGCAGAGAGAGAATGGAACCAGGACCCAGACTGGTGAAAGGGACATTCCGTACCACATGATTTCAAGAATAAATATGGGATGTCTGGCTAGGGTAGAAAGGGGGGTCTGCTGGGGGATGGGGTGGGCATTGGTCAGCGGGTGGTGAGCAATTACAGTGTGCATCACTTGCTTTGTATATTCTTTTATTATTATTATCATCATTATTTATCGCTATTATTTATCACATCAATTATTATCACTATTATCATTATTATTATTTCCCCTTCCTTTTCTGTCTTATTAAACTTTCTTTATCTCAACCCACAGGTTTATAGCCTTTTTTTTTCCCAGTACTCTTCCCCATCTCACTGTCAAGGGTAGTGGGGTGTTGGGGTGGGGACAGAGGGATGAGCAAACTGCTGTGTAGTGTTTAGCTGCCTGACAGGTTAAACCACAGCACCATCCATGAAGGTGTTTAAGAGATGACTGAAATGTGGTGCTTAGGGTCATGGTTTAGTGGTGGACTTGTAGTGTTAGGTGTATTGTTGGACTTGATGACCTTAAAGGTCTTTTCCAACCTAAATGATTCTATGATTCCATGATTCCGTATCTAGGACAATGTTGCTTAGTATGAATGAGAAAGATATTTCACAAGGAAAATTTTATTTATTTTTTTCATTCAAAATTTCTAAACAATATCAATTACAGTCAGAGTTATCATGTTTAGTGGAAGCTTCTCAAAAATGGTTTTGACATGACGGAGACCAATACATTATTTACAAACATATGTAAATAATTCTTCCTGATATTTTTAGACATTATTACTAAATGGCATGGAAGGCCTAATTACTTTTCTGTAAAATATGTCAGTGCCCAAATGTCAATAAAGTTCAATAAAGTCAAGAGACTCTTTCAGTAGATAAACTACTTTTTCTTCAGTTAGGTCACCAGCCTTGAACTACAGGCCACAGTTCAATCTGTTTTATTTTTGGATCAAAGAATGAAGATAATAAATAATATAGTTTCACTTCACACAGTACTTGGACCCCATAGGGTTTAGAAATTACATTCAACTTTTGCATTAACTCAAAATACTGCATTCAACATTCATTACTGTAGTGGTTTCATTTTGTACCTGATCTATACCATTGTGCTATTGCCACTTAGGGATTTATTTATTTCATTATTCGTTGTTGTTATTGTTTGGTTTTTGTTTTTAATAAGAACTTGAAGTCACTCTTAATATTCCCAGAGGACTGCAATTTATACCCAGGAGCTTGCTGTTAGCAAGTTATGCCTTGAGGAAAAATGAATATCTAAATTGGGCTTTTCAATTATTTCACTCTTGAAAGCACAGAGATTCACTTGAAATTTTGGAAGTAGAATTTGGGGGAAGAGATGCTACCTCTGTGCCAGAATATGCATTTTTCTTTGCTCCTAGGGAAAAGAACATAAGGTATGAAGAACAAATTAAAGAAACTAATCTCATGGAGAACTTTAAAAATAAAATGCTCTTAAAAATGCAATTCTTTTTGCATAAATATACCAATCAAATGAGTACCTGAGCCCAGGCTGTTACTGGGTGAGGCAGAATATTATGTTTATCCAGGTAATTAATTTCCATTATTCACCTCTACTGGTCAGAAACAAACAAACAAGCAAAACTCATTAATTCCCAAAAGAAACAAACAAAAACAAGAACAAAAATATATTATTGCTTAGCACCTAAGTATCTAAATGCTTTATAATAATCCTTGCTGTAAACAAGCAAGGATTAAAATCTGGGAACAGGACACAAGAAACCAAGCAACAAGAGAGAAATAAAAATAGGAGGGTTGGGTTTGAGCATGTTAGAGGAGGTTTAGCAGAAGTTTGTTGCAGGAGTTGGTGCCACTCACATGGGCATTTGAGAACAGCCTCCTCTGTCAGAAGCAATTGCAATTGGGGAGGAAGATGAATATATTCACTGCCTGATGAGCAAGATGCACACCAGTTCTGGCTTTCTTTGAAAAAGGCCCTGTGACATCCTCTCTGGAGTCTCTGCTAGAAGGCCTTGATGCTAGTTATGATGTTGACTCAAAGCTTTTCAGACATTGCGTGTCCTTTATAGACCACTATTTTAACAACTTCATCATGTTGTACTGTACTTGTCTTTGTGGGGGATGTCTCACATTTGTTCAAACAAATTTAAATTTTGTGTTTCAAAATTTAATTTTTTGGGACCAGGCAAAATGCTACAAATATTGTATCTTTTCATGATATGAAAAACAGTTTTCTGAACAGCTTTTCTAACAGGATATGGAGATACTTTTAGATATATGTGGATATGTGTGTACTTCATAAACATTCTTTTGCTCCTACAACCTTTGATACCATTCAAAATCACCATTTGAAATGAGATGTGTGAATTATGGCAAACCTCCAAAGAGGACAAGGTGTTAAAAATGTTTTGTGAGTGTTTGTGTTATGAATGATGTGGCTATTTATAGCAGATATTTTCCAGTTTATTTAAGATAAGTCTCCCTCCAGCTGGCACTTGTCAGAAGACATGGAACAAACTTGTGAAATTGCTGCTTACAAATGACAATTGTGAAGATGTACATATAATTTTAGCTATTCCTTGGCATATCTGGACATGTAAATCATGACAACTTTCTAACAGACTATCCAAGAGTAAAATAAGCTTAGCCATGGATGTTTGAGTCAATCTAACTCAGTTCTTCTGAAACTCCGTCCTCCATGCACCCCCCAGATAGACATCATGCAGCTCCCTGAAATGTTTCATTTCACATCTGAATGAGCACCAAGACAGTTCTTGCAAGTGCTATCATGAGTGACAGGATAACCCAGCTGAAGGAGAGCTGAAAGAGCAGCAAAGACATTCCAGGGCAGTTTTCAGAATTTGCTGAGGAAAAATTATTTTAACTGATCATTGTAAGGGGAATTGAAATGTTGAATGTTTAGAAAATCAAATCAAAATGTTTTGATTTGAATCCTTAAAAAAAAAAAAAAAAAAAAAAAGCATACATTTAATTTGAAAAGACATATCAAACCAGAGAATTCAGATACTCCTCTTCCAAAATGTTCAAACAGGCTGGGGAAACTGAAACATGAAGAGGTGAGAAACAAAAGAGAAATGAAAAAGAGATAATTTTTCCTCAGCTCCTTGGTATGAAATCAGTTGTCTGTCTTTTTCAAATGGTACCTCCTTACAGTACTAACTTCAACAATCAACCTTCGATGTTCCAGTTACCAAATTATCCAACCTATGTAATAGGTGATTTTAAAACACACAGTTTCTGACAGGAAGATCTCAATGACTGATAAATAACATATTTTATCTACTTCTATTCATCATAGCAAAGATGAATCCCAGAACAGTGCTTACACCATCCTTGCAAATGACAAAGTACTATTAATCAGGTTTCCCTTGTAATATTTGATCCTTTATTTTAACATTATGGATGAGAATTATGTTGAAGCCAAAGACTGGTAACTTCAAAGAAAGAAGTTACTTGAAGGAATATTCTTGCTACTTCCTTTTGAATTTATAGCTACATTATTTGGTAGAGTTACATATGCATATATATATTTAACATAATATAATTAACTATTTATATTAATATATTAATTATTTAATATAATTAATTTATTAATTTATGTATTCTTTCACTTCTTCAACACAAATAGTTTTAACACAATAAGAAATAGCACTGGCATCTAATTTTATTTTAAATGGAAAATGTTCACTTTTTTTTAAATGACTTTAAAAATGTAAGCCAAAATTTTTACTAATATCTGTTGCAGGAAGCACGGCCGAAAGCACGACAGACACCATTAGAGTCAGGTCATGCTCCATTTTATTGCCCGAATAGCCTAACTTTTATAGTGAACTTAACAAGGGCGGATAGTGTCTCACACAAGATTATTGGTCAAAAGCACTCACACAAACAACTACAAGAAAACAACCCACCTGCAAGAAAATAATCCCCTTGTGATTAGCAGTCATGTAGACCTTGTTCTTGAAGCCAGATGCTGGTAACAATATTTTTCTAAATTCCTCAATTGGGCGATGTGGGAACACTGTCATGGGAACTTCTCATAGTTGCCCCGGTAGTTTGGTTTGCTCAGCTGCAGCAAGCCATGGGATTTTTGCTGTTTCAAAAAATCCCTCAAGAAATATCTATATTTCATAAAGAGAATAAATATGTTCTTGTTTTTATTAAAAGACTAATTCATCATAAATCTATGAGGGATGTAGTTTCTGCATTGACAGCAGTTATTAGTCTACTAGTGAATATATAATTTTTAAAAGTCAGTCCTCTTTTTATTTTTTTTTTATTTTGTTGTTGTTGTTTGTTCTTAAAAGAGACGAAGGAATTAAAATGAATAGTAATCATTCACTGAAGCACTAGGGTACTTCCATAACAAAAAGTTCCTTTTTTGACAGGATTTTGACATTTTATTTTATTATTTAATTTCATTGCATTTCATTTATTTATTTTTAGTGCAGGTGAGATAGAATTTTTGTAGTTCATTCTTATGACTAGCTAAACCATGGTAGTACTAAAGTTTAATAAAGTAAAAGTGACTGGCAGTACATGTTCAGCTTTATATATAAAACAATCCCTTGCAATCTGATTCATTATCTTCTTATTACAATGGCTGAATATCTATTGTCACTTAATATGAGCTCAAACTTCCACTTAAATCCAGACTGCCAACATGCTATTTAAACAATGGTTCAAATTGCAAGCAAATCCCCACCCCTCCGCTTTTCTTTTTTTTTTTTTTTTCTATTCTTCTGAGTTATGAGTTGATAAAATCACTTGTGAATTTGAAACTAGAATGAGTTCGTCTCTTGTTCTATCTAAAAGAAGAGTTCTATTTCTTCTTTTTCATAATCTTGTATATAATTGAGGAAAATGAAAGTCAACAGGACTCCATTGGCCCAGAGAACAGGCAAATAAATTTCCAGTTTAAGTAGGACTTCAGGGTACAGAAACTATGTCCAGACTATCACTATTAAATATGAGGAAAAATAGAGAACTGTAGCAAAACACTGATTATTGGTTTCATAGACATTTAAATGAGATGGAAGAATACTGTGAAAAAAGAAGCAATGGTTGAGTGTCTTTGACTAAAATGTAGTGAATTAGAAATCAGTAGTATCTTGTCTTTTTGTGCTGTAGGCTTATGCAGAGTTATGAGTTATGCTGTTCAGAACTGTGTATCCTTAAAACTTTACTTTCAAACAAATGGTAATTAAAAAAAAAAAAAAAAGTTTTGAAGATCATGATCTCACATAGGTTCTCAGACAGGGAGATTTCTGACGAGCTAATCTGAAAAAGTTGCGTTAGGGACAGGAGGCTGTTCTAGATTGTTCTGTGGCTTATGTTACCCCTAAACTAATGCCATATTCTTCTGTAAATAGCCCAGAATGAAAAAAACCTGAACATTTATTTTATTTTTGAGTTATATTAACTTACCTAATGGAAGATTTTTAAATATAATTAATTTGTACTATAATAAAGGAGAAGGTTAATGTGGCCATCCAGAAAGCACAGTATTCGATATTTAAAGGGAAATTGAAAGCAATTAGCAACAGCCTTGGATGTGAATGAAACATTTTTTCCCTTTAAACTGAACACTTGTGAACTCATATTATTTTCCTCCATGTAGAAAAGTACTAAATTACACTACAGACAGTATTTAGGATTTTTTTGTATTAATTTATTTTCTTGGTGTGGTGGCATTTCCATGCAACATGTATCATAATAATAGAAACAATAGAAATATGATCATTCTACCACTTAACATATTTTGTTTGAACGTCACAAGCCTAATATTTCTGTTATTTTTCACTGTTTCCAACAGTTGTTGTTATATTAAAATGTTTGACACAAATGTTTGTATTAATCAGTCATCTGTTTTTTAAATATCAATTAACCACTGAATTTGATAGGACATAACAGATTCCTAAGTTCAAGACCTACTCAATGTACTGTAAAGTACTTGGAGTTGAGATCTTGACAAGTACAGGCATTGTTGCCCCAATTAAAATAAAGCCAATATAAATATTTGTTTTGTCCATTACTGCTGAGCTGAGTCTGAAAATAAAGATGTAACCACACAAATAGTTAGAACTTATTTTTATTTTTGACTGCAACTTGATGAGAGTCTCATTATCTTTATGTATATAACAAAATACTGCTTATCAGATACACACAGAAAGTTCTCTTTTCAATATTTTTCACAAAAGATTATTTTGTTACTATATATATATATATATATATATATATATATAAACATTCATTCTAGTTCCATTTTACATCTGGTCTTTGTTACAAGACATTATTTTAATATTCATTTTAAAGAATGATTCAGCAGTTCGGTCTTTTGGCAGTGATTTGAAAAGCTTGCTACTTGCAGAGTTTCCAAAGGGACTCAGCATTTGTTGTGTAGGAATTGTATGAGGGTGAGCCTTTGGACTGTTAAATTGAATCTTTTCAAACCCACTTTGGGTAGTTCATTTCAGAATTGGAAACATAATCTGTAAAATAGATTTTTAAGGGATTTCCTAGTTATGGAAATTTTATAACTACAGAAGCAATTTACAAAACTAAACTTATTCGGCTATTCCCCCTGGCTGTGTAAGAACTGTTTCTGAACTGTGTAATAACAATTCTTTTGATGTAACGATTTGCAGTGAATGAGTCTGAAAAAGCAAGACTACTTTTGGACCTCTTTTAATACAAAAAAAAAAAAAAAGGCATTGAGGATTCAGTGTCAAAAAAAGCAAGTAGAGTACTGGCCCACTCATATCAGCCTAACCATTTCTGCCTGACAGTCAAAGAACACCTCACCTTGTTTCAAAAATCTAGCTGATCTCACTGTACCTGATGAATTTCTGTTACATAGTGATTGGTATAAGATGCAAAGTAAATATGAAATCTTGTAATGATACAGGAATCATAATATAATATTAACGTGATACAAAATGGAGCCTGTTGTGAAACATACAATTTCCCATCTTCTATGTCTGCACAGGAAATCAGATGTAAAGACATATTTTTTGGGAGCAGGTGACACACACAAAAAAAAAAGTATTTAAGATGTCTGCATGTAGTCATAAATCTGTGAGAGTGAAGGAATGGCATGATGTAAGACATACTTGTTGAGATCTAATTCTTTAAGAGAGAATATCATGTATTAAAAATGATTATAGTGAGTGCAACTAGAATATTTTAATATGTTCTTATGAGCTCTGTAAGTCTGGAAGGACTGTTGAACAACTGTTTGGGAAATCAAAACAAATAAACCTAATGTACCAACCTGACATCTTGGATCGCATTTAAGCTAGGACTAATACAGAGTAAAATATGATCGATATACTTTCCCTCCCCTCCCAGTCTGATTAGGAACCAAAATAGAAATAAGATTTGGAAATAACCCAGAGTAAGGTAACATTCAAGAAGAGCAGTGAAACAAATTCTAAAATGCAGTATATTCTGATTTTCTACTTATCTGAAAGAAAACAAATATTTGCCTCCAGCATTTTTTATTTTACTTATTTATTTTTTGTTAAGATCTAGTCAGGGAATTGATTTTGTTTTAATTTCCTTTTATTCTTACTCAAGTACTCTGATTTCTGCTCTGTACTCTGTCTCAGATGTTGAAATTACTAACATAGATTAAAACAGTATTTATATCTGACCAGATTTGATAAAACCAAGGACAAAACTAGGGTTCACTGAAAAACAAGGATTCCATTTGCCAGAATATAATGTGTCTGGCTTAGTTTTCACTCTGCACTGGAGATAATCTGAGATCTGATTATTATTTTTGTTTGTTTGTTTGTTTGTTTGTTCACACTGCCATTTATAAAAAGTATAGGAGACATGCATTCATTTAAAAAATATTGTCAAAATGACAGTCACTCAAGATACGGGATATCTTGAATCAAGTGTTTGTTCTCTTTCACAAAGGGATTCGAACCATTAACTACTCTAAAAATTGCATATTGCAGTTTTCAGCCTCTGAGACATTCCCAAATGGGAGTGTCACACCCATTTTCTGTACTTCAAACCAATCTATGGAGTGAACTCTGTGTTTAGCAACCAGTATTATCCTTCTGAGTCTTCTCATGCTTTTTCAACAACAGTTTATGTTGGAGCTGAATTTTCTCAAGATTCACTACTCAATCTAAATTGCAAAATTGAAGCAACAAAATTTTCAGTCATCGTCCCAGTCAGTGGTCAGTGACTGTGCATCATTATATTTGCTATTAATTTTGTTAAATATTATATGTTAGAAATATTTTTATGGTAGGTTACTCAGTTTAACCTCTTTTCCAATAAACATACACATTATATACCTTCTTTGGACATTACAGTTCTGCAAAAGGTGAAGAATATGCTATTGTCTTCTCACTTCTCTACACTTCTCAGGGGCTGGTGAAACAAGTCCTTTTTTCTTTACTAGACTGTCTTACTAGAAGTCTATCTGTAGTCTGAAATGCCTCTAGGGAGCAAGAAAAAGGAGTAGGCCAGTGTTTAATTGTACTTCTGGTACAATTTATGTACTTCTGTACTTCTTATTGGATGAGATTAGACATTATGATTGGGATAACTGCAAGAATATCCATTAAACATTTCCCTGTGTTTTACTTCCTTTTCTTTTCATACAGTAGTTACTTTCAATCTTATAAACGCTATTAGTAACATTTTCATAGGTGAAAAACAAATGGGCAACTGTTAGAACTTAAAACCAAGAAAAAAAGAGGTTGGCAATGATTTGCAGTATAGGTCATTAAATTAATGTTTTTTTGACTGTAAAATGAGGCTAGAGTATCACTAACAATTTAGCTGCTCTCCTTTGAGTTATTCTCTGACAAACAGTACAAGTTGCTAAATACACAAGGTAAAGATAGAGAGGAAAATAGAAAACCAAAATATTCCTCATCATTTTTATCCATAGACAGAAGCCTTTTTTTTTTTTTTTTTCCCCAATAAAACTAAAAGCTCATGTCAAAACAAAAACCCCTCTAATTTCCACTGGGTAATGTGAAGTCTAATATTCATGTATTCTGAAACAAGTCATAGCCACTTGAAATATTTTGCTTACTGTGTTCTGCTAATATGTCTGTTTTGAAAAGTTTGACTACAGGCCAAGTTAGTCTGCTCTGTGGCAGCACCCCACAGAGAGCAGTAAAACTTCTGCATGCTTGCATTCTCAATTACATATCAGACTTGTTGTTTGGTCTATTCTTTCACTGATAATATCTTGCTGTCTCCCATCTTGCCAGCCTTGGTGTTACATTTAACACAGAAGTGACATGACAGCAATAAACCACCAGTGTCAGAACACAGAAAAAATGGTGCTCAGTGCATTACAAACACAGCTTTTCAGGAGGGACTGTGGGTGTTAAAGGATAAAACTAAATAATGTTCTGAAAAAAAATAAAAAATCCCTTGAATCACAATTTTATTTTTTGAATTTAATATTTAAAATGAAAAAAAATCGGTTCTATATTTCTCATATACACAAATTTCTAAAGATGGCAGAAGAATTTTGGACAAGAAAAGACTACTAGAATGTTTTGCTTCTTTTAACAACTATGTTTTGCTGCACAAAAAATAATGTACATACAACACGGATGAAATTGCTTTAAACTTTTGAATGTTTCCATGAAGGAAGTAAATTTTGTCACACAAAAGCAATATTTCTTGCCTTTTTTTTTATTTATTTTTTTTGGATAACATCTTCTCAACATCTTAAGTAAATGAATGTATTGTGGAACTACAGCCCTGGCCCAGGCTCCAGAAAGCAAAGGCAGGGACTAGAAGAATAATGAAGCACTGAGGGTAGGAGAAGATCAGGTCCAAGACCTGAGGATGCACAGGAACCTGAGGGTGCACAAGTCCATGGGACCTGATGTGATACATCCACAAGTGCTGAGGGAATTGGGGGATGTCATTGCTAAGACCCAGGGAACTACAGGCCAGTCAGTCTCGCCTCTGTGCCTGGCAAGATCATGGAGCAGATCCTCCTGGAAACTCCGCTAAGGCACATGGAAAATAAGGGAGTGATGACAGCCAACATGGTTTCATTAAAGGCAGATTGTGCCTGATGAATCTGGTGTCCTTCTACAATGTGGTTACAGCATTGGTAGATAGAGGAAGAGCAGCTGACATCATCTACCTGGACTTGTGTAAAGCATTTGACACTGTCCCCCATGATATCCTTGTCTCTAAGCTTTGAACAACCCAGTCTACTGAAAGGTGTCCCTGCCCATGGTGGGGGGTGGGAGCGGGGAGCGGGGGGAATTAGATTATCTTTATGGTCACTTCCAAGCCAAATCATTCTATGATTTTATGATTTCCTGAAAATGCTTATTCTACATCAGATAAATTCATCCCTTTCATGCCTGTATTAAAATCTGACTCTAGCTTGTCACTCTATCAGAACAAAATAAACAAAACCAAAGAGAAAAAAAACTTCAGACTAAGCAGGAATCTGGTGAAGATGATTCTTACACTGGTTATAAGATGTTCCTATTCTGTATCCTACTCCATCTCCCATATCCTGCAGAAGACTTCAGCAGTCTCTCTTCTGGAATTTCTCTTTTGTCTGTGAATTCCATTTTGGGCTTCAGAAATGAAATTTAAATGAGCTTGTTTGGTTGTTGCAATGAAGTTTAGGTTTTAATAAATTCAGATTTTAAAGGAAAAATCCTATCCTATTTCTCCTTAGGACAAGGTATTATGCCACACATCTTCAGAGATGAAAACATGAAATGGCAGGTAGAATATCAAGAAGTGAATGCTTAGCATTTTGAGAGTGTTAATTAGATGCCTTCATGCTTTCTTTGTGATGAATATTTTGCCAATGGTTGCTAATTATTATAGCAATTAGGTTTAATAAGTTGGGAATTTCACAAGCTTAGGTCTTCTGGGTTACACTTTAGCCAATAGGGAATAGGTGTTAATTAAGGACAAAGAAGAGAAGAATTAAGAAGATTTGATGGGTTTAAGGAAACAGCAATTAAACAAAGTGTTAGAGTGATTTGCATATTTTAATAAGTCAAGAACTCTTGGATGTTTAGGAAAAAGATTTGTGTTTTCATTATTCACTGCATTTTTTTCCAAAAGGTCTTTTCAGATTTTAACACTTTGTCTGCAGAAACATGAGCTTTTGGGTACTGAATGTCAGTTGTAAAGTCCTTATTATTAGTGTTTGGAATTTGGTTCTAGACTTTAAAAAAGTAGTATTAGTACAAATATGAGCAATAGTAAAGCTTTCTCTTATTTACAGAGAACCACTGTGTTCTTCCAAGTATTGCATTTTACATAGAGAGATCATCCAGAATACCTCATCTGCATCTATGACACACTATGAAGCACTCAGAAACTTTATGTCCTGTCTCAAGCAGATATATGAACATAAGAAAATAATATTTCTGGTGAAACTGACAACAGTCAGGGCTTGTGGGAGAATAAACTTATCTCTTCCAATAATTAAAGAGTTAGATCATTATATTCATCAATGTTTAGAAGTAGGACCATCAAACATTAATATTGTCTTTATTCATGGTATAAGAAATAAACACCCCTGTTGATGTTAGGGAAACCCATCTAAAATTAGTTCCATATGGCTATGCACTGGCTAAAAAGCATGCTGATGTGTTCAAAAGTAGTTTTACTTAGAAATCAGCTTTATTGTTCCAACAAATAGTTCATAGTTCATTATACAGGCATTTTAATTGTTAAAGATTTTGCAGCCTAGGAAAAGATCTTACAAAGCTTGTTGTAATGAAAACTCAAGTAGCACATTCCACTAATAGTGAATGTTCAGAACTAGCTGGTCAACACTGAATCAGTGTTCCAAAATGTTAGCAAGTAGAAGCTGATCTGGATGCAATTCATGTCAGAAGCACTGACATAATCTTAATGATGGTGTTCTTTTATGGCAATTAAACATTAATGACATTAGATATACCTGAGCCAAGAACAGTGTAAACTGTTGTGCTATGCTAGCAAGGAGCTGATGTGAGAAGCTGAACTTTTGTGTGCCAACAATTACAGGACTATTGAAACCCACTAAAATATCAAACTTTAAATTGCTCAAAATATCACATATATAGGTGGGGACAAGAACATCCATGGAGCTCAATATAAGCCAGTTTTTGAAGTGGGTGTCAGACTAATTCATGAAGTGAGAGGAATATGATGAGGAAAAAGAGATGAAGAAGGACAGAAGGTAGACATAAAGAAATTTCCATGTGTATGGATCAGAGAATGAAGCCTGGTACAGTAGACAGCAATACACACTGTTGAGTGTGCAGGACGAGAATGAAGATGTCTGCCTGTGCCTCTTCCCCCCCCCCCCCCCCCAAAACCCAACAGTAGTTTTGTTACCAAAATTTAGCAAAAATGTATTTGTGTGGGGGACTATGCTTGTAGTCATAATAACATAATAATCTTAATTTTTAGGAATAACTCAGGCAGAAATACCTTGCCTTCTAGTGCTGTAGCTGTTAATTTGCCACTTCTCACAGAACAGACTGTCACAGGAAGTTTTAATGTGGCAGCACAATAAGAATAGGCATAACCAAAATAGCACTCCATAAAGTTGAAAGTTATCTGATAGAAATAATAGTACCAACCCACTGCTAGTCATACAGGCTTAGCCATCTGCTGCTACAGTTACTGTTTTTTTGTTGATTTGTCTGTGTGTGTTTGTGTGTGTGTGCAGCTTGAGCTCTAGGAAATATAATAAAGCATTTGTTCCATTTAGAAAGATGCAGTTGCAGTAATTTTGCTACAGGCAAAATAATAATAAAATCACCTTCTATTTCTCCAGTTGCTCTTTAGCTAACCACAAAGTGATTTCTCTGCATGCCTTGTCATTTCAAAATCAGACTCCTGCTGAAGTCTTCTTCATTTCTGAATCACATTTATCATAAATAGTAATTTATAAATAATCATTTATGCAGAAATGATCCCATTTCAGATACAGCAAGTGAAAACATCTTCTGCTGACCTAGCTGATCAACAGGGAGATGCTCAATCAAAGAGAGATGTAAAAGAAATAATGTGTCCTTTTCCGCTGTAGATGGTGTGAAATAGAAATGTGCTGCCTAATCAGATGAAATTTAGAGATCTATAAGTAGGGTTTATATAAAACAAACTTTTTTTTTTTTATTTTCAGTAAAATCTTTTCATTATGAAAATTTGATCAAGTAAAAAGTTATCCTTTAAGAACACTTTATAATACCTGATTTCAAGCTTTGGATATCACTGATATTTGGCATTTCTCTTTCACAGAACTTCTGTGAAGAGTTCATTGTCCCTTCCCAGTTATGAGAATTGAGGATGCCTTACCAGTATCATCTCATCTCACTCTTCTGTTTCTCTGTGCATTCTCCCATCTCCTTATAGCTGAAGGCACTGATACAGATTCTGGCTTGTGAGGTGGAAAGGAGGTGCATCAGAACACCTCAGTACTCAGTGGAGGCAGTGTCTCTCTATCAGCGAGACACTTCGAATAAGAAAAGGAAAAGACATCTCTTTCTTTCATAAATATTCAAAATAGATCCCCAAAGTATTGTTCCATTGAGTTGACAGTGTTAAAAAAAAAATGAACACAAGCATACTAATAAATGTAAGGGAAATGGGCAGAGAACAGTGTCAGAACAGTGAAGTCCCTTAAAAAGAAATATTTACTATTCAGTTTTGTTATGACTTTGAAAGGGTATTAGCTGTTACAGTTAAATACCATCATATGAACAACATTGTTACTAATACTGCACTTATATGATTATATGAACTGAATTATTGATCTAATGTAAGAATTCTGTGAAACCAGGGAAATTTTGGATAGAATCTGATGGTATGGTCAAGACAAAACTATACATAGTGCTTAAGGACAGGGGACAAGGGGACATTCTCTCAGTAAATAATTAGGTATCTGCTTGTAAGCCGTAAAAATCAGCTTCCATTCTGATCCACTCAAATGTCACTCTAATTTACCTATAGCACAGATCACTTAAACAATGTCTACCTTGTGTTTGATAACACAATGCCAAATTTTATCTATGTGATTATTAAATATCTGTCGTACATTGTACGATAAATTATTTTCCTATTGTCTATGATATTGGGTAGACAGAAAGTGATTTTTAGTGACACAGTTGCTCAGACCATTAAAATTATTTGGTGATAATTAATGAGCTCATGACTTCAGGCTGAGGACTTCATACTTATGACTACGTCCTGCTTGATATTATAAATTGTTAGAGAAATGACCTTTAGTGACCTATGATAAAAATGTCAAATGTCATGTTTCTTCTATTCTGCAGTCAACAGTCCATACTTAATGAATGTTCTAAATTTCAAGACGGCAGCTCAAAAGGGTACTTGAATGGTGGAAATATAATATGGGAGACTGAAGACCTCTTGATAACCTCTCATGGAAAGGTCAAATGCAGGAACCGCTCATTTCTGTGTAGTGGTTCATAATGGCTGGTAGTTTTGCTGTGCAAGGGTTATCTCTGTAAGGAAATTGCATTGGTTCATTTAGTGATTTACAGTCTTTCCAAATGAGAGCATATAATTCCTGTCAAGAAAGACAATCTACATCCTCTCTCATTATACATTTAACTTTTTAAAATCTGCAATTTCCCTTGGTCATCTGTCTTTCTGACAAATGCCTCATGAACCTACTCTGATATTAAAGGCAGGCTTGAATTAAGAGATAGATGTTGTGTTTTAAAGATGAGATTTGGGCTATGATCACCAAGGAAAGAACTTAGTCATAAACCTTCAGATACTTTATCATTCAAATCTGAGAAGTACCTCTAATGGAGGAGGTGGAGTTGCTGAATTTTTTTGTGTGAATACTCTAGTACAAATAACTCTGCAAGGAACTGTTTCACCATTGTTATCTTTATAATTTCACTCTAATACAACTCACATTCAACTGGACCTCTCAGCTTATGTGTTAAATGGCACTTGTCAGATAAAGTCATTTGGGCTTTCTTTTCCAAGAATGACAGACCAAACAAAGGTTATTGAGGAATCTGAAATTATAGTAGGGAGGAGGTAGAAAAGACACCTTTGTTTTGTCCATTAAGAGATCAAATTATCAAAGTGCAGATAGTGAAGTTCAGCTGTTAAATCTTTCCTCTGAGTTCCCTATTCTTGACATCCAGAGTGTGTGCTCATGACAGGATAGAACAGACAACTCCATTTGTATCCAATGTCTCTAAATTACAAACATGCCACCTGGAAATACCCTGAGTGCTCCAAAGCCCCCCAGACCACTTATTTCTATATCAGTCCATCAAACTCTTATTATTTACAGCATTCATGTTTACATCACTTATTTGTCAATCTTTCTGAAATTTGAGGCACTGACTCAACAGTCAGACTTTGCTTATTTTGTATTTTGCTTTCAGAAAGTTGCCATGTATGTGATTTGGTATTTTATTGACCAAGAAAATATATTCATTACATCAGTGATAAATCTGAACTCAGTCACATCATTTAAGCAGCGTCTGATGAGTAAAACTGCATAGGTAGAGGAGAAGGTGAATAGAAAAAAATATATATATATATAAATATTTATTAAATCTATGACAATACTGAAATATTGTTGTGACAAAAGAAAATTAAAAATTTATCCAACTAAATCAAAGTATAGAGTTTCCAAAAGAACAGAATTGTTAAGGTAAAATATTGAATTTCAAATGATCTCTTGAAAGAACATAATTTCCTTTTTGCTTCTAAAGAATATAATGATGTCACAAACCAGTATGTGTTGTGGAGGTAAAAGATTAATCTATCCATTACTAAAATAGAGCAACTCAGCTGTGTGTACAAAGAAAAAGTTTATTTAGTAAAAAAAAATGCATCTCCTCATTACTGAATACAGTGGCAATGGGTGAAGAGCTCACTGATATGCATAACCAGTCAGTGGCTCTGTATTATCCCTGACATGACCACATCATCGAGCAGACTCTATCACCTCACAGTACATCCTACCATTACAGACACTGCTTAAGTGCTATTATTCACAAGGGATAAGATAAATGAGAATGTTGGGCCAGAGCCTTCCTCTCCAGTATAACAGACTTTCAAATTTTTTCTTCACCATCTGTTTGTACGCAGAATTGCATTTCTATACACTGAGAGAAAACTAAACCAGTGACAGCAAGTAGTGGTAACATATGGAGAATAATTTATATATTAATAAAGATAAATTTTCTTTGACATGTCTGTGCTTATACACCTCAATTTTCAGTGCTACTGCCTGTTTAAAAATTATGCATCTATAGAGATGCATACATCACTTAGCTTGTACCTGAAGGACAAGGGCCTATAATGTATGGAAATAACAGCAAACAGAGATAAGTGCTAGAGGACCTGTAGCCATTGCCTTACACTTGGGAAGCTCTCCATTTGTTTACATGAATACAAGACACTCCTGTTTTACTGGCACTTAGTGCTACTGTAGCATCCCTAGCTGTAGCATCCCAAGTGGGTTGAAATGCCTAGTATATAAAATAGAATGAAAAAAAAAAAAAAAAAAAGAGGTATTCTATTAAACATTTTAATAAATATTGTTTTGTTTATTTTTATATTCTTAAATATATATTATACACTAAATATATGTACTAAATACTATAAATATATATAAGTATATATAATATATATACTAAATACTATATAAATATAAATATAAGTAATATATATAATATATAATATATATGTATTTATATTACTAAATATCATTTTATTTATTTACTCATTATTATTATTTATGAGTTCTAAGATAACTTATTACAAAAAGCATAAGTGAAATAGGTAGAACTACCATGCAGTAACTGTGTTCACTGGTCTCAAACAGGTCTTTCTGGATGTAGCTATCTTGTTATGTCAGTTTGTAGTCACAGACTCCCTCATCACTGAAAATAGACTGATTTTAGCTCATGCTCTGTCTCTGTGTTGAAGCCAGCCAAGAAACCTAGGCCTGAGAATTGATGTATCACTTCTAATTCCTGTAGTTACAGACTATATACTTGTCTCACAGGCTCAAGTTAGTCTTCAGTAGAAGAACCTACACTTGAGATGAGACAAGCCAAGAGAGACTAGGACCCCTTAGAATCCATAGGAGATGACAAACCCATCTCCAATAACCCCTCAGAACAGAAACCCAGGAGAAAAGACATCATACTTGATTTCAGATTCATGTGTTTTGTGAATATTAATTGAAAAAGAACCACCAAAAACTATGTAAGCACCATCTTGCACAAAATATATGAAGAGATGAGAGACTACAATTTTTGCAGTTCTAAGTTCTTGATTCACACGTCAAGCCTGTTTCACTAACTTTTAATAGAGTCCATAACAATTATTTGCATTTATATTAATGTATTTTTATTCAATATAAACAATTCTAAATGTCCATTAGACATGCACTGAATGGTCACATCTAAAATGCAAAAAGAATCTACCTTTACTATTGTTTAATATTTTATGTCTTCACTAGAGAAGATTCTGTCTTATTCAGTCATAATATATTTATTTCAGTACAGAAGCTCTTTTACTGGTAAGAATTCTGAAATCAGACTGTGTCTTTACATGCACTTTTTACATAGGTATATTTTTGTCTTTTGCAGTCAAACTTTCAGTTCTACCATGGCTGGGAACCTCATTCCTAACATCCAGAAGAACTTCAAAGTCTTCCATCCCTAGAAAATTTTCAGATTGTGATGGGAGTTTTCATTTTATGTGTGTAAAAATAAATAAATAAATAAATAAAATAAAATTCTTCTAACAACACAGCATGCCTCCCAACAACAATATATATTCAGAAAGGTAAAAAAGGTATTAATTACTTACAGAAGTCAGAACAGTGTTGAAGGGTACACATGTACCTTTGTTGAAAGTGAACTGATATGTCTTGACTAATATATATATACTTAAAATATATTATTTTAACCTTTAACCTCACTAATCCTCTCTTACATGGAGTTGTCAGCTTAATCCAAAATAATCTTTCTATTTTTTGTGTATCAACCTAACATTGTGGGAGGGTAGAAGGGTGGATATGCATGAGATAAGGATTTAAAACCACATCAAAGATGTCCAACTTTGATCTTGTAGTACGCCTTAAGTAAAAATCTTTCAATGTAGCTAACATTCTGTCCACCAAATGCATTGCAACATCTTTATTAATCATTAAGGTGAAATTATCAGGCTAAAATAAACACTATGGTCAATTATATATACTACTGTGATCTCATCAGTTTTTAGAGGAATGACACACATTCAATAATTATGTTGTTTCTGAAACCTCAATGCACAGCTGAATGCAGTTTCATATTGGGAATATGATGCTAGACAGTTGAGATCTTCTTGTTAAATAACGGGCTTGATTTCACATTTTTACATTTCTGCTTTACTGAAAATTCCATAGGTAGTAATACTGGAATATTAGCTGGGTATGACAAAAAGGGTGTTTAATCCTTAATGAGGCTGTCTTCACAGGGAAACAATCTTTCAAGTGGAGCAAACAAATTTTTCAAATCTACTAAATTTAATTCTACTGTAGAAGGCAATTGAGAAACCAACATATAGAATACTTTTTTGCCATCATAGTAGAGAGAAAAACAATTATTTTAAAATTTTATTTGTGATGTCTAAGCTTTCAGGAAGGGCTGATACACAGAAGATCTACATTCCTATGCTGTACGTAAAAGCTAGCAGCTTTAATTATTGTTTGGAAGTTTCAGGGAGACTAGACAGCCATTTGTGGCCTAATCACAACTTCCACTGGCATCTACAAGGGAAAAAGTACCTATAGTTCAACATTATTCAGCCAAGTATTCCATCTGTCTGTGTTAAGAGTCTATAAATATAATGTGTTTGAAAGTTTTGAAAGTTTTATAATGTGTTTTGAAAGTTTAGGAGAATGAAAATAAAATTTCCAGAAATTCTAGCAAATCCTCTCCATGTATAATAGAGCATAATTACATAATCATACTACTTATGTTAATGAAATCTTCTCAATGTATCATGGAAAACTTGAAACATTTAATAAATCTTTTTTTTTTTTTTTTTGGTTATCACATAAGAATTAAAATATTTCAAAGTTATCAAAAATGTATGATCCTATCAGTGACCTATTAAAACAAAGACAGCATGTAAGACAGTTTCACAAGGTAAGTTATTTAGGAGTTTTCCTGGGATGGAAAAGTTCACGAATCCAAATAATCCTAGAATTAAATCCATCTATTTCTCTGTCCTAGCCAAGGTTAGGTCATATCTGCTCTTGGGTGATACATGGTCTAACAGTTAGACATTTTGTATTCTGACTTGATTTAGCATCCTAGTATTGTAGGGAAAGAACGGAAGGAACTATATAACATAATCATTTAGATATTGTGGATAGGCTACAGAATTGATCATATACTTCTTTCCCTACAGAACTTCTTCTGTGCTCAAGGACATTAGGTGATGTTGGATATTTTTTCTAGTAGCTTGTCACAGAAGTTAAAGAACGAGGTGAGAAGGAGCTAGGGCTACCACACTAACATGGAAATTCAAGGAAGAATCTAGGCTACTTCCTTTATAATATCATCTCATTTAGCCTATGGAATCTAAATCCATTTTTTGCTGCATTGCAAACACTCACAGTAGCTGATCCAGAAGATACAGACATCTATACTGCCTATGTCTCCACTGCCATCTAAACAACGCAGACAGTCATCTAAATGTTGTCATCATGTTCTCCCAGACTGAAAGGAAGATCCAGTTTCTAACCACTCAGCCTGTGGCTGACACACTGAAAACCCAGTAGAGTTCCTGATCTACAGTTTATGCAGGTATTTGACAAAAGGACACACTCTCCAACTCCTGAACATAGAGTTGAACTGCTGTACTGAATTATTTTCAGTAATCAAAGGGGACTTGTAAAAAAAGATGGAGAGCAGCTTGTTGCTTGGGCAAACAATGGGGAAGAACAAGAGGGAATGGTTTTAAACTGAAAAGAGGTGAGATTTAGATTAGACGTTAGGAAGAAATTTTTCATTCAGAGGGTGGTGAGGCCCTGGAACTGGTTGCCAAGAGAAGCTGTGGATGCCCCATCCCTGGAGGTGATCAAGGCCATATTGGATGGGGTCCTGGGCAACCTGATCTAGTGGGTGGTGTCCCTGCCCATGGCAGGGGGGTTGAAATTAGATGTGCTTTATGTTCTTTATGTTCCTTTCCAACCCAAACCATGATTCTATATGTACTTCATACATGTCATCATGATAATTCCTATCTTGCCTCTGTCTTGCCTTCTTTTTTTCTAAATTGGAAAAACATTATTCGTTTTCAGCTTCAATTTAGTAATTGATTAAAATTAAACTTTACCTATCTAGTGAGAGAGTGCTTTCTAACCACAGACAACAAAAGTATTTTTCCTTGAAATTTGAACAAAGATGTACTAAGTGATCCATCTTATATTTTATTTTTATGTTGGATGTTGTATCATCCAAGTTTATCCTTTATTTTAGAATTAAATTATAATTTTTTGCCTTTATTGAACAGGCAGGAGGGAAATAAAAACAAACAAAAAAATAATAAAAAGAATGCATTCTGTCATCAAGCTGAAAGAATAATTTAATGTATTTCATCAAAATTAAAGGGGAATAGAATTCAAGAAAAGGAAGAATCTGGAAGAAAGTGATCTCTAATGAGCAAGGTTGGTTACTGCATGCTAGTATGGTACGTTAGTATTTTTGAAAGAGCTGGTGATAAGATTAATAAGCAAAACTGTATTAATGTCTATGTAAATATATGCATACACTAATTGGAATACTACAGTAAAGTTCAACTTCATTAATAGAGAGTTTCAAATAATATTGCAGTTACTTTGAATTCCCCATCTTCTTCCAAACAGCCAGCTGTCCTGAGACTATCTATGCCTAATGACTTTGGGAGAGCACTAAAGCTTTCACATTATTCACAAATTAATTGTGTAATAATTTGTGATTATTTTCAAAGTGTATGACATACTTGGATATAAGAAGGTCCAAGAAGAGAGTTTCTTGTGCTCCTGAATAAAGTTTTTTTGGGTGTCTGTTGGGAGTAGGGTTGGAAGGAAGGAAGGAAGGTGGAAGGGGGTGTTGCCCAGTCTCCCGTTAACAAAGTGGCTGGGGTTCCAGCAGGTGATAAGACAAGGGTTTGTAAGGGTTTGAGTCTCAGCAGAGCACCTGAAAATAAGAGGGCATTCTTCTTGAAAGAAGCTATTCTGAATTACATAATATTGCAAGAGAAATAAAGGGAATTTCAGTTCTTAAAATGGAAAAATGGTGATGGGAATATTGTTTTTACATGTATTTTTACCTATTTCAGTTCTACCTGTCTGGGACAGGTTCTACCTGTTATCTCCAGCTGCTGGAAGCTAATAATGAGCAGAGATTTCGAAATGGTGAAGCTGGGCTGTCATCTGGGATTGGATGATGGTTTTTCTGCAGTCATTATTCTCATCTGAGTACCTGATGAAGCAATCACAGGGGTTAAGAGTACAGGGCAGATGAAAGTCTTATGACTCGTCTAAGAGCTATTCTTATTCTCTAATCAATGACTACATAAGTATTTTATACAAAGTAGAACAGCTTCAACAGGAGGAATAAAGAATACACCCACAATCAGTCTTAACTCAGTATTAAGGCACTTTGCCATCAAATAGCAGATTTCCTTACAGAGAGAAAAAAAGCAATAGGGTTCATTCTGAGCTTTCTGAACTGCTAATGCCAAGCTGCAGTTTCTGCCAATATATCCTCTCATTTTTCTTTCCATCCAAACTTTTTGTGTACTTTAAATTTATAATAGCTTAAGGATGATAAAAAAAAAAAAAGTATGATGAAATCCTGAAAAAAAAAAAAGCAAAATCACTTACTTATAGACCCATACCCCTGCCTTCTGTAAAAAAGTATGAAAAAATATAATATTTTACAACTGCACTTTTTCATCTGCTTGAAATGACTGCAATGTATAATGACTACATAGACAATCCCCTCCATTTTATGAGCCTTAACTTCCTAGCAGAAATAGTAGGGAACCCTCATAGAGAAAAGAATGGTGATTTACAAAAAATCTGTAGATAGCTTATCTCATTCCATTGGTAGAAGCGTATAGTCAATAAGTAGAGACATCAGTAAATTGGGGTGAAAAAATGAAGAAACTTAAATTAAAATATTAATTTATTTAAATAAATTAAATTAAATTATTTTTAATTCAGATATGAAAGGAAGAACCATATAAGAATGAATTTTTTCTACAAAGAATGAAATCATTATATGTTGGACACAGAATGATCTTCACTAGTTATTAAAATAAGAGAATAAACTAATTAGACTGTTAAGTGATGAAGAATATCACATCATATTAAATATGGATCCACCTTTTAAACACAAGAGGAAAAATCAGTGGTTCGATTTTGAATTAATGTAGATATTTGGTACACAAATATTCCTAGTTAAAACCTATGCTTTATGCTTGTCTGAAAGGATTATCAGGTAGTTTGAAAGAATGAATAAACTGTGACCCACAAGTTTATTTCATTGAATGTTCTGATAGATATAATTTAGTGTGAGACATTACACAGAGTTGATGCATTCAGTGTCTCTGCTGAAACTTTGCACGTGACAATCAACATGAAGTAGTCATGAACTGGCTTGCAGCTAATGCAAGACTAGGAAATCCTTTCGTTTTAATGTGAGGAAAGGAGAATGGACATCAGTTTCCAAGTTATTTGGGAACTGATACATTCACTTACAATTCCACTTTTTGGAAGCTGTGATCCACTAGATCTTGGCTACTCAGGCTACTACATCAGGCTACTGAATTTGTGCCCAGAGCAGAAATGGAGACACAAAGGGATGCAGATACTTATTCTGAAGTTAAGAGTTACGAATGCTTAAATGTTGAAATTTCTTGTCTAAGTTCTTCCACTGAAGACAGAAGCAAATACATGTTTTTATTATTATTATTTTTCTTTCTTTCTTTCTTTCTTTCTTTCTTTCTTTCTTTCTTTCTTTCTTTCTTTCTTTCTTTCTTTCTTTCTTTTTCTCTCTTTCTTTCTCTCTTTCTTTCTCTCTTTCTTTCTTTCCTTCTTTCCTTCTTTCCTTCTTTCCTTCTTTCTTTCCTTCTTTCTTTCCTTCTTTCCTTCTTTCCTTCTTTCCTTCTTTCCTTTATCTGTCGTATAAGTAGAAGACTTGTTGCAGTATAATTTATTTGGAATCAAATCTGAAAGTTTGTGTTTCAGATTTTGATAATGCAGGCTAACATTTATTTTGGAGTTTAACTTAAAGTGAGTAGATTAGAATCATATGATGCAGCTGGAGGAAAGTGGGGAGCTTGATTGTTCAATGAATGTAATGCATTGAACAATGCATTCAATGAATATTACAGTTAGAGAAAAGTTGTCTAAATAGCTGAGCATAAAATCAACTTAGGTTTTCCAGATTTGGACCAGAATTACACAACTGGAGAAGAGAGAGAAGCATGTGTTTTTTGCAGCATACTATTTGTTGTATTAGGATTTTGCTTGTTAAGATGCTATTGATCTGAGTTGTCTGCTGGATTAGAAGCATTGTGTACAATTACAATTAATCAGGAAAAAAAAAATTCTGGTGGCTGAGGCCCAGGAGAAGTATTTTCCATATGGTAAAATTTCACTGAGGAAATTAGTATAAATTTCTTATAAATCCACAAATATGAATAATGGAAAATATTCAAAATCCAGGGCCCTGCTCTGAACAAATGGGCTATGCCCTGACATCTGTCTTTCAATGTATTTCTCCCTGAGGGTTCAGAACCACACAGTTGTGCCATAAATAAAAGTGATGTGCAAATGCTAGCAGAATATTACTTCTATAATATTCATTTCATCTCATCCTGGTGGTGTAGGCTGTATGAAGCAAACAATCAGATCCCCATTGATAGGAATATCAGTATCAGCTCTACCACTCTCTATTATTTCTCTTCCTGGAAAGAAAGTGTTCATGCAGAGGCTGTATCAACACAGGTGTATGTAATGTATAGAATACTGCTTATAACTTCTGCATGTAAAACCCTCACTGAAATTCCATTTTTCTTCCTATTTTTTTTTCTAACAGTTAACAGCTGTGCAGTGTCTGTGCTTACAGCACAGTAAAGCAGATGATTATTGCTCTCTACTACATCAGGTGCATCCATATGAAATATGGAAATGCTCAGGTATGACAGTCAGATTTAAGACAGTATTTTGAAAGAACGTTCCTCCATCATGGTATTGACTTACAGTAAGTATGCAATAGGCTTAGGAGCTAATGATCCTTTTGTAAACCTAAAAGAGAATAAATTTCAAGGGTTACAGACTGGGAAAAGATGATAGAAATACCAACTCCAAGGTGAAAGACAACTGAAAAATATTTGAGATAACTATTTATTTATTTAGTATTATTAATTATTTTTTTTCCCAATAGAATGGTGGAACAAATTTTCAGGTTTAGCAAGGATCAGATAGATGTCATAACCCTGTTATGTCATCTGTTAAGGACTTTTAAAAATCATAGTAAGGTAATAATATCCCTAATACCAAACACATTAACATATGAAAAAAAAAAAAATAAAACTGTTATCATAATTTAGGAAATCAATTTCCTTATGAAAGATGTATTTTATACATGATGTTATGACTTCCTCTTTTCCTCTTTTCTTTTTTTTTTTTTTTTCTACTTCATACTCCTAGGAAGGTTATTTTTATTTTGAAGCAAATAGATTTAGACTTCGATATCTGCCCATACTTTTTGTTGTACATGGGTATTCCTAATACATAGCAGTAACAAAGTCATAAAATTAATAAGGGTGTGTTCCCTTAGTGTCACAGAGGCTCAGGGTGCATGCATCCAGAGTGCTGGCAAGGCATTCAGAACTTTTTAACAGAATATCATGCCGAGGAACTGCTGAAAATCAAGTATTCATGGGCTTTCTATAATCTAGGTAACAATGTAAATTAGAAATTGATCATTATCTAAAGCATGGAGTGCCTGACTCAAACTTGTATGCCTGGAAATCCTAAATGTAGTATAAAAAAGGTAGATGCCATACTTTATGCTAGAAAATTATTACTAAAAAGATTTTATTGTAGTCTTCTGCACAATTAGCCTAAAAATTTTCTCTGGATGAATTTTGTTCCATTTCATGAACTTTCTTCCTCTCTTCGATGTTGAATATAAGTCTTTGGATGCTCCACCTTTATGATTCTACGATTCTATGGTGGGGGAACAACTACAAACTGCAATGAGACAAAAAAAATGAAATAAAAGACACAGGATATATGAAAGGCTTTTTTTATTTTGTTTTGTTTTCTGTTTTAAATCTTTTCAGTTTTAAAAGCTATTTCTTAAGTTGACAAAAGTTTCCCCCATGCAAAAAAAGTTGCCACTAAATAGTTTTATAAACAATATTTCTCCCTAAGGTGTTCTTTAAACAGAAATTTGTTTGAAAGAAGATTTTAAAGGATATTATTTAAAGCATGGGTCACTGATCATCCATGTCTTCAGCACTTACACTGTTTTGTAGCTCCATGTTCTCAATTTACTTTTTGCTTAGGGTGCAAAGCACACCTTATTCTTTCAACAATGAGTTACTTGAAAATCAGGGATATCTCACTCAAGGTTCCCAGAGGATTTTCAGGCACCTAAGGCTGACTCTGAATCATTAGTTCATCGTTCTGGTAAGTTGAAGTACATTCAGCTAAGTGCAAAGTGTTCAGCTGCCTGTCTTTCAGTGGGAAATGCACAGATGCACTCCTGGACATTAGCACAATAATATACCCATGGGAATCTGAATTTTCCATTACCACTTGTATCTTTTCAGCTTGCTTTTCCATTACCACTTGTATCTTTTCAGCTTGCTTTTGTACTTTGCAGCACCAAAGACTTTAGAAGCAAATTGATGGACCAGCTGTAGAGTCAGCCTAGGTAAATACCACGCATACTGTCACTTCTAACAGTATAATTAAACACGAGTTAGAATTTGCAATGTGTTGACATTTTATCAGTTAAGGATAGGCAGGGGAGAGAGAGAGAGAAAAAAAAAAAAAAAAAGAAATAAAGCTTCTGTGATATTATTTAATTCCATGAGGTCACTCAGAATTATGGCTTTTTGTTATGTTTGATATATAAGAAAATCAGTTATTATTATTATTATTATCATCATCATCATCATTATTATTAATTATAATTATTTATTATAATTATTAATATTAATAATAATAATCTCTTATGCATTTATTTTGTTATTGTTGGTCTTGGTTGTGTTTTTGTTGTCGTTTTGTTCTTTGTTTTTTTTTTTTTGGGGGGGGGTATAATGTAAGAAGTTCAATAGATTTTCTTTTTTTTTCATTGTGAATTTTCATTTTATATTTTGCTTCACAGCTATGCTTTTCCAGCTTTTGCTGGAAAGTAATTACAATTCAGTCAATTCAGCTTATGCGTGGTATCTGCAGTTTGGTAAATTCTCTAGTGCATCTTCTGAAAAAAAGATTTTCAGCTTACTTAGACAAGATTAGATTCTCCACTTGCTCTACTCCCTGTAAGAGTCAGCATCTTTGTGATAGGTAGTTTTGAGTATAAATGCTGGGACAGAGTCTCTTGGCAGGATTTGCCACAGAGGTGACATATTCTCCTCTTGGCAGTTGACACCATGGAGATGACACATTTTCCACCACCAAATACCTAAGGGAAACTTATAATTAGCCTTCCATGATCACCATAGTTGTTATAGTTTAGTTACAGCAGTACCCTGAAGCTGAACAAGGATACTGATACATGTTTCTAGGCAATCCTAGTTGTTTTTCCTCAGGCATTAAGACAATGGGAAAGAAAACAATTGGGTTTATTCCTTGAGTTGTTTCTGGGAAGAGGAAAATGCTACCAGCTTAAAGTTGAAAAACAAAATGACCAAACATATAAAAACACAGAAACAGTGAAAGCAGGCAAAAAATGAAAGATATACTCAAGAAGGTGTTCCAGCTTGACAATCTGGAAACATTTTACTTGATACAAGTTTAGGATAAACTGAAACTGGTATGCAATTGGCTTCAAACTGGCTTCAGATGGGATTTTTTTTATTATTATTATTGTTGGTTATTTTATTTTACTTTATTTTGTTTTTATTTTATTTTATTTTATTTTATTTTATTTTATTTTATTTTATTTTATTTTATTATTTTATTTTATTTTCCTGTGGACTTATGAGTTGTGATTCCTTCCTTTTTCCTCAGAGAAGGCGAAGGAAAAGAAATTGTGAAGTTCGGACTGATGGAAGTTTGGAGTATTTTGTCTGCAAAGTATAGCTTAGTATATATTTATCTAACTGTTGTGGTTCCGCTCGAGTGGGCAGCCGAGCTCCACCACAACCGCTCTCTCACTCCCCCTCCTCAAAGAGGAATGGGGAGAAAATATGTGAAAGGGGCTCAAGGATTGAGATAAGGACGAGAAAATCACGCAATAATTAGTGTAACGGGCAAACCAGACTCAGCATAAGAAGACAGATAGTAAGATTTATTGCTCATTACTAACAAGCTAGAGAAGTGAGAAACAAAGGAAAGAAACCAAAAGCACCTCTCCCCCCATCCACCCTCTTCCACCTCCTCCCCCCGAGCGGCGCAGGGGAACGGGGGAATGGGGGTTATGGTCAGTCTACAGCACTTCTTCTCTGCCGCTCCTTCTCGGTCACTCTCATCCCCTGTGCTGTGGGGTCCCACCCACGGGATGCAGTCCTTGACGAACTGGTCCGGTGTGGGCTTCCCACAGGCAGCAGCTCTTCCAGAACTGCTCCAGATATGGGTCCGTACCACGGGGTCCATCCCTCAGGAGCAAACTGCTCCAACCTGGCTCCCCTACGGGCAGCAGCTCCTGCCAGATCACCTGCTCCTGCGTGGTCTCCTCTCCACGGGCTACAGGTCCGGCCCGGAATCTGCTCCAGCAGGGGTCTTCCACAGGCGGCAGCCTCCGTCGGTGCAGGGCCACCTGCTCCACCGTGGTCTCCTCCATGGGCTGCAGCGTGAAACCCTGCTCCACCGTGGTACTCCATGGGCTGCAGGGGGACATCCTGCTTCACCATGGTCCTCACCACAGGCCACAGGAGACTTCTGCTCCGGCGCCTGGAGCACCTCTCCCCCTCCTTCTACACTGACCTTGGCACCTGCAAGGCTGTTTCTCACTCCCTTGACTCTCCCGGCTGCTGTGTGGTGCAGCGTTTTTTTCCCTGTCTTAAATATGCTCTCACAGAGGCGCAAAACAACATCGCTTATTGGCTCAGATCTGGAAAACAACGGGGCCCTTCCCAAACATGGGGCGGCTTCTAGATCTTTCTCACAGAAACCACCCCTATGGCCCCCTGCTACCAAAGCCTTGCCACATAAACCCACTACACTAACAAATCGCATTATTTATTGCCTGATTACAGTTTCATTATATTTTGTCACTACTTATATTTACTTGTAAACTCTGACTTTAAAAATTCCTCTGTAGACTTTGACATAACCAATTCCAGATTCCCATCTGCTAGCAACTCTGAAATATTATTACTGTTTTCTATGTAAGAAATTAAATGAAGCATGCTGTAAAGGGACAACAGCAGGAGCCTAGAGACATTAAGAAGGCAACATACCTTGTCAGGTTAGTTTTATTTCTTCTAAAATGAAATCTGTAGGTCAAGACAGGCCATTCTTGTCAATCAGGCCTTTCTTTAATCCCTATGTTAAAGTAGTAGATGTAGCTGGAACACTGGCCTGGCTAGGCAGAGGTGATACTGCATTGTAGTGAAGGAAAAGAAAGCTCTTTTGTCTCAACTGTGTGGTGCCAACACCCTCTTGTCATACTGCACTCCATTTTTAACTCCGGCGATCCAGCTCTGTCTGGAAGAAAATAGTGGTTCAATATTACCCCAGCAGACACTTTATAGACTTCAGAATGGTCTATAGATGCCCAAAACTGCTCCAAAGTTGTAGTAGTTTGTAGTAGTCTTTTTTTTTTTTTTTTTTTTTCCTAGTTCTTTCACTTTTGTTACTGCCAGATCTTATTATAATAGAAACCACGTTTCTAACAATACAGTATGTTGAACTGAATCAATAAGAAAGAGAATTAATGAAGAAAATATATTTATTATTCTCTAAGACAAAAAAAAAAAAAAAGCTATCTTCATATTTTGATTACAGGATATATTACAATAATTACTTCAATAGAAAAAAATGATGTCTGTTAATCAACACTTCATTTGAGCCAGCTTTTGCCTCATCTGAAAAATTAATGAAACTTTGTAAACTGATAAATTGCATTTTGAATACCAATAAAACATTTTAATCTTTAGTTTTTAAATGAGTGACAGTTGAACCAGTATAATGAGAATCTGTTTTGAGGAAAATGTTAAAACTGAAAAATAGAGAAAAATAAAAATTAAAACCATTACAGAAAAGTAAAATACTGACTTTGGGGAAATGGAACACATAAAATAGAACATATATCACGACATGACTTTGGACATAAAACTTGGACATAAGTTTTATATTTTCAGGTGTAATCTATTAGCAGAAATCTATAGTTCTATACACTGAAACAAATAGTTTGCTTTCTTTACCTCACTTACAAAGTTGTATCTTGGAAGGGGGCTCAATAGGCCTGTGAAAAATGAGTCTGGCTTATGAACAGAACAGTATTGCAGAGAACTATGATAGAGAGGCCATCAGCCTCTCTGACTTAGTGTTTTTTTATTTTTTTGTTTTTCCTTAGGAATTACAATGGTGTCATACTCTCATACAGTAATCTGGCACATGAATGAAGAGAACAGATGGGGGACATCTTAGAAGAATCTAGTAATAAAAAGATACCAAAATAACCCCCTAGACTTCAGATAAATTATTATTTAAATTCTCATAAAATATTATTTAAATTCTCATAAATGATTAGTAGACAAAGTATGGTCTAGAAAGCCATGGACAATGGATCCCAATCTAGAACACATTTTAGAGTACATGTAACACTCAGCTCCTCAGTCAACAGACATGAATCACCTGCTGAAAAGTATGTTAAGAACAATTCTCAGTCCATATACTTTGAAACTAGTGAACATTATGTGAATTTACAGCACAGTTATTTCTCTGAGTATTTTTCTTTCAAGTCAGACTGAAGAAATATCACTATCAGAAATATATTAATTAGTAACTGCTAGGTTTATACTTCAAGTACCAAATGCTGTTTCAGATATGAGTTTAACAAATGATAATTCAGAAAAAAAGATAGATAGAGCAAAAAGACTACAGGTGTCATTCAATTTTAAACTTATTTTTTTTTTCAGACACACATATCATAGGATATCATGCATAAAATAGCTCAGCTTAAAATTTAGATAGTTTTTCTGTTCCCTCTTTTCAAACTTATTCCTCAGATTACCAAAGAAATTGGTTGTAGACCTCGGAGCATTTTGTACATGGCATTAAATACAGGCATTTCTGAAAAAGGTGGTTTGGTGTTCTCTGACTGCTTAACAAACCATTTATCTGTTATTTATTTATTTATTTTCACTTGTGACATGATTTAATGTGCAATAAAATTTCTGTTAGGAGATTTTTCCAGCTGAAGATATGTCCGAAAAGGAAAGTTTCCTTTGAGGTTGTTGGATAATACACAGGAAAAAATGAAACAATTCATATCCCATTGGTCAAAACTAAACTAAACAAAAAGAAGTGAGCAAACAAATCAACAACAACAACAACAAAACTACAAGGATGTACTCCCATCATTTTTAGCTTACAGTGCAAACAACAAAATTATTAAAAATTATGATCTTTTAATTTAGATTGTGTAGCAGATGATTACAACTCTATTTAAAATGATGTTTCCTTATACATGTTTTATAGCACAAAGTGAGCCAAAGTGAGCTCTCAGTGCAACGGATTTTTTTTTTTTTTGTCCTGTATCAATGTATATATTCCATTAAAACATATGGGAAGTAAAAGGAATTTTGGCAAGTGTGCCTCTACAGAGGAATCAAGTCTGTAAGAAGACTTGGCTGTAGAATTTATTTCATGTCAAAATGGATTACAGATTCAATCCAGTAGGCAAGAATTCTCATGTACTAGCAAGAATTTTGTTTCCAGAAATGAATTAATTTTTGAAATGTTGTTTGGCTAAATTTGTAGTAGAGTATGTAAATAGGCGTATGCTTCTGGACTGAATAAGATCATGTTTTTAACTCATTCGGGTTGGAATCAAAACGGAATAATTTTAGCAACCTTACTAAGCAGGGGTATACCATGTTTGTAAAAAGTATCTGTGTTTATTCAGGTAGACTAGTGGTATTCCAATTGCATTCCACTGAATATTGGATTTCCATCTTTCTTTGGAGATATATGAAATGAAGCTTATTCTGAGAGACAGTATGTAACACAATATGACTGACTGAAATTCTAGATAAGTGCACCAAAAATGGAGCTAAACATTAACACTCAGAAGAGAGGACTTCGCTAAGGTGGCAACGAAATTAGCAGAATGAAATTCTACCCTTTTTTTTTTTTTAAAGAACAACTTAGGGATACTGTAGCAAGATAGGATGAGAGTAACTTATAATTAAAAGATGATGGAAAAGCAGAGCAATCCTCATAGATTTTCCCTAAAATAGCCTCAAAGCTGTCCAGAGCTCCTTTTCCTAAATGTTTGTATGAAAGTCACATTCAGACCAAATATTATAGATTTTTGTGTTTCAAAATGCTAAATTTTAATTAAAGTATAAAATACAACTAGTGAACTCTCACCCAGAATTAGAATTTGAGGAGCAGATTATATTTTTTATCTCTTTTAGACTGCTCACACAAGCAGAGTAAGTATTTTTTCTCTTCTCTTACATGTGTGATAAGCAAAAGTTTTTACTTTCAGAGCAGCTAGACTGGGTAAGTAATTTACTATTCTCTGTAGGAAAAAAAGTTTCAGAAGTTTCTGTGTAAAGCAGTGAATATAAGTCCAAGCATAATAAGGAATACTAACAAGATCCAGATTAAAAGAAAAGAACAACCAAACATTGGTGTTTCAACTGAAAAGCAGGAGTACTCAGGAGTTTACCCTGTGTTTCACATATGTCATTACTGATTTGGGAGGCAAGATTGCCACAAAAATATTTGCTTGGTTTAGAATGATGTACAAATATTTAATCATGAGCAACATGTATATTTTGCAGAAATTCAAAATGGAGACAGGATTTATGAATGCAGATGTTTCCCCCAGGTCCTTTGTTTTATCCCAAAGAATTTATCATTACACAAAATATCACAAACCAGATTAGTTAAAAGTTAAATAACCATATTTCTATAGTCCACTCTCACCATGGAAAATCTACTAGTTCTTAAAATCCCTATGGTCTAGAAAGAAATTTTATTTATTTATTTAGTCTTCCAGGAAGCTTACTTCAGCACAGAGACTTGGATTTATTGCAGTAGCTTAAATCATTAAGTAGCTAAATTAGCATATGACAGTCATAAATTTTCCATAATTACCAAAGTGCACCCCAAAGCAAGATTCTGATCTTAGATGAAGTAAATTTGACATCTGGAAATTATCTGTTGCTACTTAAATGAAGCTTTCTAAACTGAATCGGTGTGTCCGAAGAATGACAGTGAAGCTCGTGAAGGGTCTAGAAAATTCAATAATTAAAGTTGTGTTTTTGCAGTGGAAAATTCTACTAACCTTGAATATTCAATAGTGATTGCACAGTCAAAAAGGTAAGCCTTATGAGGAGTGGCTAAAGAAACTGGGGTTATTTAGCCTAAAGAAGAAGCTCAGGGAAGACCTTATCTCTCTCTACAGCTACCTCAAAGGTGGATGTAGAGAGGTGGGGGTCAGTCTCTTCTCCCACCCAAGCAACAAGTAATAGGACAAGAGCCTCAAGTTATTCCTTGATGTCTAGATTGGATATTAGGAAAAATTTCTTCACTGACAGGGTTATGAGGCATTGGAACAGGCTGCCCTGTGAAGTAGCTGAGTCACCATCCCTGGAGGTATTCAAAAGATGTGTAGATGTGGTATTTAGGGATTTGGTTTAGTGGTAGATTTGGCAGTGCTAGGTTAAGGCTTGGGCTTGATGATCTTAGAGGTCTTTTCCAACATAAATGATTTTATGATCCTATGAATAATAAAATGTGCAGCTTTTAACATTTACCAATTTTTGCTCCTAATACAGATGTTGCCTGGAGTAAAGACTGGAATTATGAAACTTTTTGGATGCTACCACTTACAGGCAATGTCCCATATAGATCTCATGCACAACTGAGTTGTTTGAATTGCAATGTTCTCTTCATGTCTTCTAGAAATGTCTTGTGACATTCCGGTGTTGTTTTTTGTCAGTTTTTGTATTTTTTTTTCATCATTGGAAAAGGCTCTTTGTGTTGTGAAGAGTATCACCTAAAGTATTATTTTCCTCATGACAAGGAGAAGATTGCAGATCCCACTTTGCTCTGAACATAACCTAATTTTCCTTAGTTATTCTAATCGATATACCTAAAACACAAAGCAATATTTACCAAGCTATCTCTGATTATATTATGTGTTCTTCAATTTATTTTTCCAAATTCATAATGGAAAAACAGTCTTTCTGAAAGCTCCACCAAGTGAACTTTACTATAAAAAACAGAACCCTACTGCCTGAAATAATTGCTTGTAAATTGCAGGATCAGGACCAAAAAATTAATATTCTTAGGCACATGCAGGAAATCAGAGGAAGTGGAAGAAAACTAGAGGATGAAACTGAAACATAAACGTCAAGACACAACATATGAAGTACTAAGTAACATATCTTGGATTTTGGATATCTGGACCTGCTCCAACAATCCCACATCCTTCTTGTGCTGGGGGCCCCACACCTGGATGCAGCACTCCAAGTGGGGCTTCACAAGGGCAGGGAAGAGGGGGACAATCACCTCCTTTGACCTGCTGGCCACTCCTCCATTGATGCAGCCCCTGATGCAGTTGGACTTGTGGGCTGCAAGTGCGCACTGCTGGCTCATATCAAGCTTTTGATCCACCAGAACCCCAAGTGCTTCTCTGCAGGGCTGCTCTCAATGAGTTGTCCACCCAGTCTGTGCTCATGTCTGGGATTGCCCTGACACAGGTGCACCACCTTGCACTTGGACTTGTTGAACATTATTAGGTTCACATTGACACAATTGTCAAGCTTGCCCAGGTTCCTTTGGATGGTATTCCTTCCTTCTGGTGTAGCAACTGCACCACTCAGATTGGTATCATTTTGCTGAGGGTGCACTTGATCCCACTCTCTATGTCATTGATGAAGATATTAAACAGCACTGGTCCCAGGACAGACCCTTGAGGGACACCAGTCATCACCAGCCTCCACCTGAACATAGAGCTATTGACCACTACTCTGAGTGCGGCCTTCAAACCAATTCCTTATTCACTGAATGGTCCACCCTTCAAATCCATACCTCTGCAATCTGGAGAGCAGGATGTCATGTGTCAAAGGCCTTGCAGAAGTCCAGGTAGATGGCATCGATTGGTCTTCCCTTGTTAATTTATGCAGTCACTCCATCATAGAAGGCCACCAGATTGCTGAGGCGTGATTTGCCTTTGGTGAAGCCATGCTGGCCGTCTCGGATTACCTCCTTGTTTTACACATACCTTGACATTGTTTCCAGGAGGATCTGATCCATGAGTTTCCCAGGCACAGAGATGGAGCTCACCAGCCTGTAGTTCCCTGGGTTTTCATTTCTACCTTTTTTTTCCTACTCTTTTTTTTTTTTATTGTGAGTGATGTTCCCTTTTTTCCAGTCACCAGGTACTTCACCTGACTGACAGGATTTTCCAAATATGATGGAGAAAGACTTGCTGACTACATCAACCAGTTCCCTCAGACCTTGAGATGTATGTCATTAGGCCCCATAGAATTGTACCTGCTCAGTTTCATCAGGTGCTCTTGAACTTTGCTTACAATGGGAAGCACTTTGCTCCCTCAGCCCTCATTTTCATGGTTTTGGAAACAAGAGTCAAAAGAAGTCTGACTGGCAGTGAAGACTGATGCAAAGAAGTTATTGAATACCTCAGCCCTCTCCGTGTCTGTTGTTACCAGTTCTCCCTTCTTGTTACACACAGAGGCATTAACTCACGGGGAAGCGTTGATAAGGGTTGCATATTTATTCTGTGAACTTGGTTCATTAGTTATTTTACACTATGTTGTAGATCACAGAATCACAGAACTGAATGGGTTGGAAGGGACCTCCAAAGATCATCGAGTCCAATCCCAATCCAAAGCAGGTTCCTTAGAGCAGGCTGCCCAGGTAGGCATCCAGACAGGCCTTAAATATCTCCAGAGAAGGAGATTCCACAACCTCCCTGGGCAGCCTGTCCCAGTGCTCCGTTACCCTCACTGTGAAGAATTTCTTTTGCATGTTGGTGCGGAACTTCCTGTGCTCTATCTTGTGACCATTACTCCTTGTCCTCTCCTTGCAAACCACTGAAAAGAGGTTGGCCAAATCCCTCTGTCTTCCACCCCTCAGGTATTTATACACATTGATGAGATCCCCTCTCAATCTTCTTTTCTCCAGGCTGAACAGATACAGGTCTCTCAGCCTTTCCTCATAAGGAAGATACTCCAGGCCCTGAATCATCTTTGTGGCCCTCTGCTGTACTCTTTCCAGGAGATCCCTATCTTTGTACTGGGGAGCCCAGAACTGGACACAGTACTCCAGGTGAGGCCTGACCAGGGCAGAGTAGAGGGGGAAGATCACCTCCCTTGACCTGCTGGCCACGGTCCTTTTAATGCATGCCAGGATCCCATTAGCCCTCTTGGCCACAAGGGCACAGTGCTGGCTTATGGTCAACCTGTTGTCCACCAGGACCCCCAGGTCCTTATTCTCAGAGCTCCTCTCCAGCAGGTTGTCCCCCAGCCTGTACTGGTACTTCAGGTTGTTCTTTCCCAGGTACAGGACTCTACACTTGCTCTTATTAAATCTCATTTGATTTCTTCCTACCCATCTCTCCAGCCTGTCCAGGTCTCGCTGAATGGCAGCACAGCCTTCTGGCGTGTCAGCCACTCCTCCCAGCTTTGTGTCATCGGCATACTTGCTGAGGGCAGACACTATTCCCTCATCAAGGTTGTCGATGAAGATGTTGAACAAGACTGAACCCAGCACCGACCCCTGGGGAACACTGCTAGTCACAGGCCTCCAGCCAGACTCTGCTCCACTGATCACCACCCTCTGAGCTTGGCCAGTCAGCCTGTTCTCAACCCACCTTGCCGTCCACTCATCTATCCCACACTTTCTCAGCTTTGCTAGTAGGATATCATGGGAGACAGTATAGAAAGCCTTGCTAAAGTCAAGGTAGATGACAGCCACCGCTCTCCCCACATCTACCCAGCTGGTGATGCCATCACAGAAGGCAATGAGCTTGTTCAAGCATGACTTCCCCTTGGTGAATCCATGCTGACTACTCCTCATAACCTTCTTCTCTTCCAATTGCTTGGAGACGGCATCCAGAACAAGCTGCTCCAATACCTTTCCAGGGACAGAGGTGAGACTGACTGGCCTGTAGTTTCCCGGATCCTCCTTCCTGTCCTTCTTGAAGATCAGTGACATTGACTATCCTCCAGTCTTCAGGCACCTCTCCTGTTCGCCAGAACCTTTCAAACATGATAGAAAGAGGTTCAGCAATCACTTCTGCCAACTCCCTTAGCACATGTAGATGCATCACATTGGGACCCATGGATTTGTGTGCGTTGAGCCCACTCAGACACTCCTGATCTCCCCACTTGTTGACAAGGGGGGAGATCTCCACTTCTCAGACTCTTTCTACTCCCTCCAGGGTCGAGGAGTCCCAGGAGGCAATCCTTGAAGCAAAGAAAGCATTCAGTATCTCCACCTTCTCAATGTCTCCCGTTACCAGGACACACCCCTCATTCAGCAAGGGACCCACATTATCCCTAGTCTTCCTTTTACTGTTTACATACTTGAAAACAAAACAAAACAAAACAAAAACATTATCTTTTATCTCTTTTGCAAACCTCGTCTCTAGGTGGGCTTTAGCCTTTCTTGTCACATCCCTGCAAGCCCTGATGACACTTCTATACTCCTCCCAAGAGGACAGGCCCTTATTCCACATTTCATAAACCTTCCTCTTTTGATCTTATCAATGATCTCCTTGCTCATCCACACAGGTTTCCTGTTCCCCTTCTCCAATTTCTTACTCTTAGGGATGCACCAATCCTGAGCATGGAAGAAGTGCTGTTTAAATGTAGCCCAGCTCTCACATGCACCCTTGCCTTCTGGCAACCTAGCCCATGAGATACTCCCAAGCAGATCCCAGAAGAGGTTGAAATTGGCTCTCCGAAAGTCCAGGATTGCAATCCTGCTTTTAGCCTTACTTCTTCTACCAGGTTCCATCTTGAACTCCACCATCTCATGGTCGTTGCATCCCAAGCTTCCCCCAACCTTCACATCCCTAACAAGCCCTGTTGGATAGCCCTGTTGGTAAGGACAAGGTCCAGGAGCACCCCCCACCTCATCGGCTTCTCCACCACTTGTGTCAGAAAATTGTCTTCAACACATTGTAGGAATTGTTTTGACTGCACGTGCCTGGCCAAGTTGCTTACCCACAGATGTCCGGAAAATTGAAGTCCCCCATGAGAACCAGTGCCCGTGATCATGAGGCTACTACCAGCTGCTTGTGGAAGGCCTCATTGACCTCCTCCTCCTGATCTGTTGACCTGTAGTATACCCCCACAACGGTGTCCCCTATACCAGCCCACCCCTTAATTGTCACCCACAAGCTCTCCACTTGTTCATCACCCTCCCCGAGGTGGAGCTAAGTACACTCTAATTGCTCCCTCACATAAAGGGCAACCCCATGATGTCCATGATTTAGTCAAATACTCTTCTGCCCTCACAAGTGCTCAGGTTGAAGATATATCTTTTCTTATTTGATATTCATGGGAGAAAATTGTTAGATAATGTGTGCGAGACTGACTCCTTTTACAGTGTTTAAGCAATGCATTAAATCTCCTTTGAACAAAATAGTAATAAAATAGAAACAAAAAATATTCAGGGTATTACACATACAGCAGTAGAATTTACAAGAAGAAGGAAATGAAAAATGGCATAGGTTACTTTTTTTTTTTTTTTTTTTTTTTACAGCCACAGTTGAAGTGGTGGTTTGGGAAGAATTATAATTCTATGTAATTCTATGAATTACATAGGTTTGATAATGCCTAGAAGATGCAAACAGTGTGAAAAATTTACCTTTAAATAGTTGCTGATATATTAGGAAATAATATAGAAGTTGTCTGAGAAACAGAAGTATGAGGCTGGACAAATGTTTGGCAGATCAAGAGTATAGACAAACACCTGTGAGTCATAAAAATCTAGTAGGAGAATTTCACTGTAGGGCAAATAATGTCATAATAAACAATTTCACAGGAGCACAGAGGCAGAAGATGAAGCATCTTTTGGCATCCCTTTTGAGAATGAGAGTAAATCTCATCATCAAAAGGAAAATGAAGGAGAATGAATAAGCAATAATCAGAGTGATAAGGGAACCCCAACATCAATTGTAACTGAGATGCCAGTAACCCTAGCATTTGATTAGAAATTCTGATCAGAAAGATTGTTGATCAATGCCAGAGGACATGCTAACACATAGACAGTACAGACAATCTTGAGGCAGTGTCTGAGTCCACGTCTTGTCCCACTTGTACTTGGTAGTTATATGTCAACTTTGTTTCACAGATTTGTTGATACAAAAAACACAGCGTATATCTGGTCTGCAATTGTAAGATAAACATTAAGTATAAAGAGAGAACAAGAGGGACAGAACAACCATAGATTTTATTTTATTTTATTTTTTGAAATAAATTGACTAATTTAATTAGAATATACAAACCAACTACCAATGCCCTATTTTCCCAAATAGAACTAGCATGCTCCTTTATATTAGTCTTTTATCTTTTTAAATTTTCGTTGTCTATTTCCAATGTTCTCTAGAATTTGTCCTTCCTTCGTTCTTCCAAATCCCATGTATGTTTTAAATCCTTACTCTTATCACCTACATACCATACTGAAATACGTTTAAATATGATTTGCCTTAATCTTCAAACTTAACACTCAGCACTATGTTGTTGAGTAATTACTGGCTCATATGCTCAAAGATAAATTTATCTGAAAAAATAAAGTCTTGGGGGAAAGCAAACTTGAACTGTTTGACATTGGTCAATAGGCTACAATTGCCTGGGTATGCTGGCAGTCATCCACTGAATCAGTCACAACATCCTGTTGACCCAGTTTGAATCCTGTGTTGAGATTATACATATTGTATTATTTGGATTCAGCTTTGGGTTGGGGAATACTGTTTCCAATTTATGCAAGTTTTAATTCTGTTTTCACAGCTGTTGACTAGCTGTCTCCGTACCGCTTTTATCTTGAGAAATTTATCATGTTCTATTTCCTTTTGATGCTTTTATTTGCTGGTTAGGAATAGGTTTAGAATTATTTGCCAACTCTACATTCTAAGCCTCACAGAAAATCCTTTCATAGGTCTTCTGAGAACCCAATGTGGAGGCTACTGAGACATTTTAGGACCACATCAATCCCTCTTCTAATACAACAGTGTTTTTTTTTCTGTTCTTTACCCTCCATGTTATTCATCTCCCCCCATTTAAATACCTTCTTACTTAGTTATGGTGTACATAAATTGCAATTTATTAATAATGGGGGCATATAAGGGCATATTCTGTCCTCTACCTTCCTCAATGTCTGTTTAAAATTAACACTGTCATATTTACTCGTTGTCTCCATTCAGGGAATAAATTCTCAAGTCAAAAAACCAACAATAACAACAACAAATAAAATATATGATATGAACTACTTATAAGACTGTTGGAACAAGATTTGTAGATGTTGAATCAAGACTTCTGTACTGGGTCTGGCTGGGATGTTAACTTTCCCTGCAGCAGCCTATACAGTGCTGTGCTCTGCCCTTGTAACTAGAACAGCAGTGTTATCACACCAGTGTTGCATCTGCTGCTGAGCAGTGCTGGCACAGCATCAGGACACTATCTAACCCTCCTAGAGGGTGTGCAAAAAAGTGAGAAAAGAAACATCATCAGGGCAGCTGACCTAAACCAACCAAAGGGGTAATTTGTTTAGTTAATAAATTGTTTAGTTAATAATAATCTTTCCTTAATAATTACTTTTTTTTTCCCTTTAATTAAATTATCCTTATCTCAACCCATGAGTTGTTCTTTACTTTACTTCTTCCCCTCTTCATCTAGGGAGGAGGAGTGAGAGAACAGCTGTGGTGTTTAGCTGCCTAGCACAGTAAAACCACCACAACTTTGAAATGAAATCTATTAGAAATCCATTAACAAGCAAGTGGGAGAGGGTAAATAAATGCAATTTTCTGGAGACAGGCTTCCGACTGAAGATGCTACTGTTAAGGTAGTGCAAGCAAGACTGACTTGTAAAGCTGTAGTTTCTCTTCTGCAGTATTCAAAACAACAACAAAAAAGCAACCTGTGTGTGTGTCACTTTTTACTCTTATGCAATTGTTTGACTGTTGCTTATAATATATATGTATATATATATATATGAACATATGGACTTGATTCATAGGAAATTAATTACTATTGAGATTGAGATAGTGGGATCATTTTGAGGAGTAGTTCTGACAATAAATAAACTCAGTTCTGGTGCTGGAAAAAACATTGGAAAAGAACAAAAAACAATAAACAAACTGTTCCTGTTATCTGTTATCAGTTTGTTTAAGCTGATATTTACTGTGATGTTTATAGCAATAGGTTTAATATTGGAGAGGAAAGGAGTGAAAAAAGGCCCAGCAGGACATACAAATAGGCTCTGTTAAACTTGAGAGAGTTGAGATTCTGGGTGTACAATTTAACAGCAATCCTGAAAAATCTGTAAAGACATCATCATTATTCAAACTTTTTAATAGACTTTATCCACATGTTTTGGATCTCCAACAATGCAGAAATAATATTTTTACACAGATTGAAGCACTGGTTGCAAGAATTCCACAATGCTGCTCTGTAGCGATTTCCTTTAGAGAGTCAATTGTACAGATATAATCAAAACAAACCATACCATTTTAATTTTACATATAACTTTTTTACTCATAACTGAAGCAATGGGAGAGGTGAAATATGACCATTAATGTATCAGATTTGCAATCATTCAGTCACTTTAGGGATCTGTAAACAATATATACCTACTGCTTATGGGGTACATTGGCAAAAGCAACATTAAGTATTCCAAACTGGTTAGGATAAAAAATAAATAAATAGGGAAGAACCAAAATTGATCATTCTTTTCATGGGCAATAGGACCATTGCTTGTTCCTGTCAATTTCTGTTGTATTTTCTTCTAATATTGCAGTTACATTTTCCACCTAAATCCATCTTGTCAATTCCACCACACACTTCCCAAGGGCATGTCTTAAGCCCTAATCCCATTACATATTTCTATTTTCTCCCCATGTCTCTATCTACTCCTTTGATCTGTACCCTGACCAAGAGAGAACACATTGAAGAGACACAAAAGATATAGATTGTCTAGAAGTTTCACTAGACAGCTATGAATGGTCAGTCCTTCACAATAACACCTTTGTTTTCCTCATCTCTGCCCCCACCACAGGAAATAAAGACACCCCCTGCTTCTAGCCAGCTACCATTTTTCAGGAAACCTGTAAGTATTTAATATCTTTGTAAAGACAGTATGTTACAAAACTTCTGCTAAGTTTTGACTGAAACAGGCTGACTGGTTAGAAAAATATTATATTGAGACAGATAAATTCTAAGTATAATAATGAGATAAACTATGGACTCTTAGAAAGTCAGCCTAAATATATTTAGATTTATTTATATAAATCACACATAAATGAACCTATTAAAAAAAATATAGTTCTGTCTGTTAGCTAACAAATGTAAATAATTCCTGAGATATAAGGGTTGAATAGCATTCTGCTTGCCTTTCACATCAACAAAATCAATAAAACTTTTGCAATATGAACTTTAAAAATTTTTTCCTGGAAGTTTTATATGTCAGAACCCAAATCAGTTCACAGTGAAAATGCAGTACTGGACATCTGAAACATAGCAATAACACGTTTTTGATACTATAACTAACTCTAGCTTACTGAATACAAATAATGAGGTGACAAAAAGATACAATTGTGCTTCTGGTCACAGCCAAACTCTACTTGACTGAGCATTCACTTTTTTTTATTGTAGCTGTCACTTATAGAATCTTCCGTAGAGACAGAATATAAAAAAAAAAAAATGTCAACACTAACTTCAATGGTCTAAGCATATGTATGCTTAACTGTTTTTTAAAATGTTTTTTCAAAACAAACTGTAGGCATCTTTGACTGTTTCTGAGTTGGGGTTTTAATTAGTAGAGTTGCTCACACATATCTGAAATTAATGCTACAATTATGTTATTATTTAAGTGTGACTTCTTATGAAATGAAAGTCTGTGTAATTTTGTGCTGTGTATTTCTTTGTAAGTGAGTATGTGTGGCCTCTCTGTTTTTTTTTCTCTATTCAAAAACTTTTCTGCTGAATGGCCCAGTTTAACTATTCTTGGGAAAGAAAAGATACATTTAGTTCCTAGAAAATTCAGGAAAAAACAGCAGCCATACACTGAAATAGACCTGTACTTGTGCTCACCTTAAGAGAAAGGCTTCAACCATATTAGATACAAGAGAGTACGTCTACTCCCACCATTGTGATTGCTATAATAACAACAATAAAATGACATATTTTGCATTGAATGAGACACCAGAACATCCAAACATGAGACAAAACATCAGAAAACAGGCTTCATTACACAGACACAACTACTAGTTCATGTTATTAGTGTGAAATTGATACTTTAGTCTTCCTAAACACAATACCTGAATTAAGAGCACGGCTAGTGCCCTTTCTTAAACAACCGATAATGAAGTATGTAAATTAGGAAAACAAGAAATTTTCTGAATGATTCCAACAGTGAGTCATAAAGAAATCACATAAAAAAAAAAAAAAAAAAAAAGTTCAGAAAAGTTCAGAGAAATACTAGCCAATGCAACAAAATATGTGCCCTTTTTTTATATGTATTCATTGTTGAGGTGCATATATTTATACATAGAATTATGTATATAAACCTTGGAAATCTGATCTAAAGGAACAGCAATTTGTCTTTTTAAGCTCATGATATGCATTAAGGCATGAAGTTAAATTCCTCACTACATCTTCATTGCATTGAGAACAACATTCAACTCATACTGCAAAGTGAATGAGAACTGTATCAACTTTGAACACGACCTACTTTCCTGGAGACTGGAGAGAACTCAAACAATTCAGACAGCTCTGTGAACATGATTTATACATCTTTCTCAAGATACGTTGTCTGTATCCCTGGGTACATGTTCTCTATATTTTGGTACTGTCACGTTCCTTCAGCCTTTTGGTAGAAAAAATGGGAAGTAAAACCATTGCTAGTTGACAGAGTTACATTAACACTCTCGCTGGGATTTTCTACTACTACATTTTTCTTAAGCAGTAAATAGGAAGAGAAACTGTTACGAAGATTTTATCCACAAAGCACCACTCTGTCAAAAGGGATTTCAGGAAAATAAGTTTTTCTCCTCAAAATAATAATACCATATAAGTGTTTTCTACCACAGTATACCTCTGTTCTTCTGTTTTCATGCCTGAAGCTCCATGTCTGAGCTTTCTGTCTTAAATTGTGATTCCAGATATGTTACAATCCTCACTTGATGTGGAGCTGAGAAAGCCCACCATCCCACTGGGTCAGGGAATTACTTATATTTCACTTGTGTTTGTTACCAGGTTGTCTATGAAAGGGCAGTGCACTAAGGAGGATAAATGGAATATTTGGCAGCACAAAAGAGACTGAAATAATAAAACCGAGCAAAATGTAAAAGTACAACAACCCATTTCTAGTATAAAAATTTTCAATTTGAATAACATTGAATAATTCAGTTACAGTAACCACAGTGACTAGCATCATGTTATTTTTAAATCTTGTGCATGTGTTTGTGTAAAAGACGTTTATAATACCTTAGTGTGTCTGACACAGATTAGAACTACAATTACAAATATAAATGTCATTTATGTGGCATTATAATTCCCAGATAGAATCAATCAAATCATGTAAAATCAATCAAAAATATCAAATTACCTAATATTACTATTCTTTCAATCGATTTTCAGCAGACTTGACCATGTCCAAATTTATTTGTCAAAATATGTGTGTGCATGAAAAACTTTCATTTACTACTATTTGCAAAACATTTCAGCAACAAATCCACAAACTGTCTGCTCTTGTGGTCTTCCTTTATCTTATACTTGTTTGACATAAACATGTAAATTATGAATTGAATAGGTATTGGCTATCAAACAAAAGATATTAACAATGTATAGTATAGAAGTAACTTTGCCAGTGATATTTCAAGCAAAGATCAGAAAATAAAAATTAAAAAAAAAAAAAGGTGGGGGGAAGGAGAAAGATTTGCACCTTCATACATATTTAAAAATGTAGAGTTCAGCAAATAAGGGAAATAATATTCTTGACAGCAGCTTAAGCACATTTCTTTTTGAAAATGAATACTGTTCATTCACTGCAGCACACTGCAAATTCCGTAACGTGTAACTGACTAATTGAAAGGTACTATGAATTGAGATCCATATGATATAAAAGAGTATAAAATTCATGATATGGTGCTAGTTATATAAGAAATCAAATTAATAGAAATAAACTTTAATTTTGCTTAGCAACAGTGTGAATTATTACCTGTTTGTTAACAGACTAACGTGAAAGATATTCAGTGAGGAAATCTGTGAATAATTCAGAGAAAATAAATTCAAAAAAAAAAAAAAAAGAAGCTCAAAATCCATTCACCTTTCTATATAAATTATTCATGTCTAATTATTCCGAAAATCTTTCAGATAAGAATAATGGCTAATATGGCTAGTATTTAAAATAAACCTCTGACATCTTCTGTTTTGATTTTTAACAATCCTTGAGAATTTAGGTGTCAAGATCTCATCAGCACAGGCTTTAGGCACCTAATTCACAAAAGCAATCTGAAAATCCCATCCATAAATGTATACCAAGGTGAATAAACACATTTTCTTATAGGTAGGGAAAAAAAAAAAAAAAAAAAGCTAATCTTCACCTGTTGATTTGTGTCTTTTATGCCCTATGCTTCACTTTCTCCACATACCCACTAGGTAGCCTTCTTAATGGTGGGTCCATTGAATGGATTTTGACACCTGCTAATTTATGGGAAAGTAGCTGCCAAAAAAGATTGCATGATGACTGAGTTCTATCATCCTTTCAGTCCAGAAAAATATTTGCACTTTTAAAAATATGGCTGAAATTGGCTATCAGGACTTAGAAAAGAATGGACCTAAATACACATGGAAGATGTATGGATTGGTCCTTTACAGTTGTAAAAAAAATCTGAAATTATTGAATTTAATTGAAAATGTAGGAAAAGCTTGCCAAACTTGTTTTTCTTTTTTCTTCAATGAACAGTACCTTCACTAAAAAAAAAAAAAAACAAAAAAAAAAAACAAAAACACAGAATCACAGAAATGCCTAAGTTGGAAGAGACCTTCAAGATCACTGAGTCCAACCTCTGACTAACAAGTCCTCCACTAAGCCATATCCCTAAGCTCTATATCTAAACGTCTTTTAAAGACCTCCAGGGATGGTGACTCCACCACTTCCCTGGGCAGCCCATTCCAATGCCTCACAACCCTCTCAGTAAAGAAGTTCTTCCTAATGTCCAACCTAAAACACCCCTGGTGCAACTTTAGCCTGTTCCCCCTCATCCTGTCACCAGGCACGTGGGAGAATAGACCAACCCCCACCTCACTACAGCCTCCTTTAATGTACTTATAAAAAGCAATGAGGTCAGCCCGAGCCTTCTTTTCTCCAGGCTGAACAAACCCAGCTCCCTCAGCCAATCCTCGTAAGACTTGTTCTCCAGACCCCTCACCAGCTTCATTGCCCTTCTCTGGACTTGCTCAAGCACCTTGATGTCCTTCTTGTAGCTAGGGGCCAAAAACTAAACATGATACTCGAGGTGTGGCTTCACCAGAGCCGAGTACAGGGGGACAATCACTTCCCTAGCCCTGCTGGCCACGCTGTTTCTTATGCAAACCAGGATGCTGTTGGCCTTGGCCACCTGAGCACACTGCTGGCTCATATTCAGCTGTCTATTAACCAATACTCCCAGATCCTTCTCTGCCAGGCAGCTTTCCAACCACTCATCTCCCAGCTTGTAGCGCTGCTTGAGGTTGTTGCTCTCCAAGTGCAGGACCCGGCACTTGGCCTTGTTGAACTTCATACTCAGCCCATTGGTCCAGAAAATAAAATGTATAAAAGTATATATAAATAAATGTATATTTATAAATAAATGTACTGTATAAAAGTATATATATTGTATAAAAGTATGTATAAATATACATTATGGGGAGATAAAAACAAATTCTAATATTCATGGTATTTTAACAGAACTAACAAATCTTTCAGAATAATAAAAAAAATCTTTACATTTTATCTCTGTTTTCAATGAATATAAACTTTAGACCAATTGCTTAGTTGCTAAAATATAGTTCTTTAGATGTGTAGTTAAAATTGTAGTTCCTACTGATGCAAGTCCCATATAGGCAAAAGCTGTGAGTCAGTTAAAGTTCTGAGAAGTTAGATTTTGTTATTAGTGACAGTTCTGGCCAGTACCCTGTTACAGAAGTTCACTGTGTCCCAACAGTCTGACTGAATATCCCTCCAGCATTCATCAGTTAGATAATCTGAGTGATAGAGGCTCAAATATTTGGAGATTACTTTCAGTCTTTCCTTTAGTTTTCAGTACTGCAAACACATTCACATTCTCTAGAACAGAATGTTATTCTACATGTAATTAAGTAATTCTTGTTTAAGCAAAAGATTTTGTGACTTGAAAATTGTGTGGAGCTTACAATCCTAAAATCAGATAACCACAGAGTAATTAATCAGTGTTGCAACACAAGGTCAACAGACAGACTACTAAACTTACAGCTTCAAGGCAATGCATTTCAGGACGAATACCCACTAATGATGTATGGTCAGGTATTATTTATTCCCTCATATACTCTGTTGCAGTGCGTCTATCACTCTACTAACCACAAATTTGTGTATTTATCTGTACCTTAGCTCTTAAGAGATTGTGTCTACTTTATTGTATGAAGTCTTCTTGTACCCCTTCCCAAATGCAAACATCGAGTATGTTGTCAATTTCTCTAACTCTGATTGACAAATAATCAAAGGTTCTTCATACGCTTGAAGGGACCTCTGTATTTGTTTCTGACTCTAGGGCCATATGCCCCAAAATAAAGAGCATTTTCAGATTTCAATTTTGCCTTAATTGTCTGGACATTGCATCAGATAATGTTAATAGCTATGTTGGATTAACTATATTAAATCTTCTCAGTCAGAGGCTTAAGAAGATGAAGCTTGAAAATTAACTTTTTTTTTTTTAACATGATTTTTTTTTTTCTAGATATGTTACCCTTGAATTTAAATAAAAAGGAGAAAATAACTAGATGGACAAAAATAAAATTATCTTTTTAGTGATGGTATTAAACTCAGAAAATGTTTAGACTGGAAACATTAGAATGGAGAGATAAAAGTAAGAAATGGAAGTTATCAAGTAACTGAAATACTCCAAACACACTGAGTCAGTAGGACTTCAGTCACTGAAGTGCTAGGCCACATCTCCAACACTGGTAGCATGTTTTGTTATAGTCCAGATTATTTAGTAGATGGTCTTCTTTTTCCTCATTCCTATACTTGAATTTTCATGTACTGGATATACTGAAAGATATCTGTAACTGGCAATACCCATGAATTAGTTTATTCCTGCACAAAGATTTTATTTAAATTGATTTCACTGGATAGATATGAATAGTCAAACAGTTCAATCTGAAATTGTAAAATTTGATCTACAGTATTCTGTCCTCCAAATTCTGGAAGTCATCAACAGCTGAAGAGTGAGGCCTTGAGACCAAGATAATATTTAGAGAAATCAAATATTATATATATATATATTTTTTTTTAATTCTGGATCTGTTAGATTACTATATATATACACACACATATATAAGTGGCTTTTTTTTCTATTTTTCTTCATCTGAAAAATGAGAATATTATTTTGCTGCTTTACAGGATATCATGATGATTACAGAGTTTTCAAATTGTCAGATATGTGTAGGTTACGTGTATGGTAGCTGTGTAAATGAAAGGGTACCTGTGCAGGTTTTTCCTTATTAAAATAAATAACCCCCACACAAAATTTTATGTGGCCATGGGAGTCCGCCATGGAAAATAGCAGAAGAGTGATAGCAGAAGATGCAGAAGAGCGAATACATTCATGATCTATTGTGCTTAAAATAAGAAACATACTTTTTTATTTAGGACAGGTCAAAGATGGAATGATATGTTTTCTTTTATAGAAGAGGTAGAATTAGTCCTTGAGAAATACCTGTTGGGCAGGAATATAAAATTTTGATCTGTTGTCAGAATTAAGATAGTTAGAACGTCCCATTTTTCTCTGGCTGCTTTAGAAGAAGCAATGGCATGTGAAGAAAAACTTGGTTAAATATTTACAAATTTAACTAAAACATTACAAAAATAGACATTGAAAAAATATTTTATTAGAATTAATAATATTTACCAAAAAGGAGGTTTTAGAAAAAAATCATGGAAAGCTCTAAAGTAGCAATAACTTCAAAAATCCTTGAAATGTGTCATTAATTTTGTGGTGAATGGAGATGAAATGGGTCCTGCAAGTAAAGTTTTCAAACTAGAAGAATACATCAAAAAAAAAAAAAAAAAAAAAAAAAAAAAAAAAAAGACAGAGAGAGAGGGAGAGAAAAGAAACAGTTGTTATGGGAAGATTTTAGAAAGAAATTATCAAATATTTTCAGTGCCTATATTTTTCTAACACAATCTCTTCACATATTTTATCTGACTTAAAGCAGTATTGCTAATACAGAACAATACCCTTCCAACTATAGGGTATAATTATAGTCCTTCTAAGCTGAGGAAGAATGGGAAGAAGAGAGAGGAAAGGAAAATGGATGGGGAAAAACAAAACAAAACAAAACAAAACAAAACCAACTCTGAAGATATATTGATAAAAAATTTGAGAAATCATTGTTATGATTTCTTCAGTTGTAATTAAAGTAATTATCATTACAACTCTGGAAAATGTTAACTGATTAAAGGTTTGACAGTTTCTAGCTCTGGAACATGCTTGAGGTCAACCACTGGTGCAAAATCTTTCTTTGTGAGGTAGGGACTTACTACTTCAAAATTTTCAGCTCCAAATTCACTTTTGAGACCTACCAATGCTCCTCTGCAATTCATCTATAGCCCTTTATAGATCCTAGCTCTTACTGGCACACATAATACAACCTGAGCAGAATTACCTGCACGTGGATTTTCTTGTCAGAAAAAAAAACAAAACAAAACAAAACAACAACACGACAACAACTTCATAACATCATAGATGTCATAGAGAATCCTAATAGACAAATCAGGAAAGTCCTTAGGTCTCAGCTTCAAGTTGCAGAAAAAGAAACAAAGAAACAGTATTTCAGAAACAACGAGTTTTCTTTTGGAAGAACATCAAAGATGGAGACTTGCATACTATCCTTGCAAAAAATCACCAGAGCTATGATGTGTCCTGGTCCTGCCTTTGACATCTCTCAGCATCCTCTCAAATTGTAGCTTACATTCTTCAAATTGGTGACAACTTAATGGAAGCTACATTTGGAAAACATAAGTATTGTCATAGTTGGTAAAGTTTCTCAATATGTGAAAGTAAGACCAATGCTACAAAAAGAAAATTGTAAAAGCATTACTGGATTACAAAACTGATTTATTTGAGGACTTGAATATATTGATTTGTAAAAGAAAGAACAAATGCAATCTTAAACTACTGTGATCTCAACTCTTCCTATAACATTCTTAAACAATGTCAACAAGATTAACTTTTCAGAATTATTTTAATGCATGTAACTTGTACTGTTTTACTCCCTCGCCCTCTTTCCGCTTCTTCAGAAAATTTACTAGTTCTTCTGCTGATAAAAATTACTTTATCTTGTATCATTCAGCATTTAAGAGCACTAGGACCCAGTCAGGACTCCACGTTACTATATTAAGCTTTTATTTGCCCTCTCAAGACATTACTATTCTGCGTTTAGTATATACACAACTAGCCCATAACTGTTCTCAATAACAGATTATGAACGTTAATGGTGAAAATTGTTATGACACCTTGAGGTTTTTTCCTCTCAGTAGTTAGTGGAAAGTTAGTGAAAAGTCTTCCTCGTTTTGAAAATTTACCTCCTGTCATCCAAGACCAACCACTCAGATAACAAGGAGTAGGATTCTATTAGCTTTGTTCGTACTGTAGGGTGCCTCCTCAGCAAAAATGACCTAATCCATTGCCATTCATTACCTTATTGTTAAAAGCATTAATTATTTCTCCCATGTTGTTGCATTGTTTTGCAAAGTTGTGAAGCTTTTTATTCCTGTTCCCCAAACCCAGTGTCCAGATTTCTAACTTATACTGTTCATATCACCTTACTCACCAGCTCAGAATTTCCATTTAACACCTTTTTACACTGTGGCAAGGTTAAGAAATCCCATTATTTCCTCTTGAAGTTCATCTTAAGCCCTTGCTGTAAATGGTGCATTGTGCCATGCAAGAGACAGATCTCCAGAGGAAAAATAAAACTTCTCTGTTTGGACTTCTTAACAACAAAACAAGAGGAAACATTCTCAAAACAAAATGTAATCATGAGACAAATCAGCACCAGCTGTAATGAACACCTGAGACACCTAACATTCTATACAATGCTATTTGCCTCCTCTAACAAAGTGAAAATGGGGCATTTGGGGGGGCATTTTCTAACTTTAATTTGATTTCATCTGCAGCATACTAATTTACTGGACAAGAACTCAAAGCTCCTACATGTTCTCTTTTAGTTCTTTTTAGATATACCAATCCTAATAGCTGGTTATAGAAGGTTAATTTTTGTGGTGTAAAAACACCACAGCTAACTATTAAACCAGCACATTAGTCTACTGTTTGGAATCAAGATATTTATTTTCACTGCAAGGAAAAACCTAACATTTTTCTCTATGCATCATATTATTCTTATTTCATTGACTGTCATAGCATCAAGTAATGATCCAGGAATTCCTTTTTATGTTTGCCCTAGCTCTGTCACTGACTGTAAAAGAGAACACAAAAAAAAAGTGGGATTTGTTACTGGTAAATAAACAATGAACAATTGCTTTTTTTCTTATTCTCACTCACTCATTCAACTTAGAGTTACTTCAAATTCATGAAGTAGTGTGAGAAGAAGAATTTAAGGTTATCTCTCTGAGTTTAGATATTCTATTTTTGGAAAGAAAAATTAACAAATTGAATAGATAAAGAAAAACTAAACTTCTGAATTATGCTGTAATCAATAAAACCATGAAAAACATGAAAATTTCTTTCTTTTTTTTTTCTCCCATGTATTGTAGTGTAGTGGGCTTCCATTTTAACCTCTAGAGTCAGAAAGTACAACAGAAATTGTGCATGATCACAGAATCACAGAATGGCTTGGGTTGGAAGGGACCTCAGAGATCATCTAGTTCCAACAAGTCTGCCTTAGGCAGGGATGCCATCCACTAGATCAGGTTGCTCAGGGCCTCATCTAACCCGGTCTTGAACACCTGCAGGGACAGAACATCCACAACCTCTCTGGGCATCCTGTGATCTCAGCACGTGATTCAGATCCAAGAATTTATGGCATTAATCACAGATTAAATGCCCTCTAAGACTTGCCTTGTTTGCTAAGAAGAAAATTATATTAATATTTTTAATTATCACCTATTTATAATTTTTTATTGCCAGTGAGTTTCAAAGGAATCTCTGAAGTTTCACAGTATTTTGGTGACCAAGGAGAGAACTTTGACGAGAATAGTGAATAATATCTTGGCAATAATATCAGCAATCTCCTTGCTGGATGTCCATTTTTCTGACTGAATTTGTCTAACCCTTAACTTTTTCAAGTGGATTATTGTTAAAGAAAGATCAGTGAGGGAAGGGAGGTTAGTCATAGGAGAGAAAACAGGCAGGAAGAGAAAAGTGGTGAATGGCCTCAGTGTGAGTAAGACTAAGGCTCTAAAGAGAATGGTGTGATCTGGAATAAATAATTAGTCAATACCAAGAGTGATCAGCTTGAAAATTATACATATTATGGATAAAGACAATGTACAAAGGTCCCTAGATCACCAATAAGGTCCAGGCAGTTGAACTACATTTCTGCTGCTAAGATTTATCCATGTTAGGTACCCCCCAATTAGCATGAAAAGTTAAGGGAGATGCAAGAGTTAGATGTGGCTGCATAAAATTTGTCTTTAAAAAAAAATAAATTCTCAGGACTCATTGAACATGTCCTAATGGGATTGGAATCCTAGTAAACTGAAACACTGTGGCTTGCTCTGAAGACAGACTAAAGAAGCCTCTTTTCCTTTTATTGTCCAGAGCAATGCACAAAGACTGAGATTCTCTAAAATGCTTTCAAGTTCACCCTTATCCCTACAAGCTATTTGATGAGAAAGTGACTCTATAGCTTTTGCTCTGCCAATATTCAGTTCTAAAGTTGAGATACATTACTAGTCTAAGTGTAAATGCTGTTCGTGGCTACCTGTCATCTCAAACCCCATTTCTCTTTAACAGTCACAGTTAAGAACTTTGCTGGTTTGCAGATATAAAATTTCCTTTTATGCTTTATTTATTTATTTTATGTCTTAGTAAACCTCCAACAGGAAAATATAGTTTTTTCTTCCCAGGACATTTCCCTACCATCAACTTTTTCCAAAAAATTCATAAAAACTATAGTCTGAGAATAAGATGCTTTTGTAAGAAGCAGGAAAATATGCATTTACATCGTCCTAAGTGAGGAAAATTAGGCAGAGAACTCCAATGTTTAAAGGTACTATTAAAAAAAAAAAAAAAAAAAAAAAAAAAAAAAGTGAATCCATCAAGAAGTTGAAGTAAAAGGGGAATCTTGTAATCTTTTATTAGTTTTGGTATGAAAAGAAGTCAGTCTCTGTCTTCATGTCAGTCCCTGGTTTTGAACAACAAAGTGCATGGCAGTAGCATCATATTTCTAACAATTTCCCAACTGGTGACTTAAAATCTAAAGATAACTATGCTTTAGATCTCCCTTACTCTTTATTATTGTTAGAAGGAAAATGTATGCAGTAGACTAAGCAGGACTGAAGAATCAGCCTTGACGCCAGCGTCTTTAGCTTAACTGAGACAGATCCTTGGGCATAACATTGACTGTCTATCTTGAAGGAAGTTAATGGATTAATACTTTGGATATCTGAAAGAAGAAACCTTCTTTTGAACTTTTGACATGCATCCCTCAAAAGCCTAGCTCACCTCCATCCAAACACAAACACACTCCTTGGAGTGTTATAAAATGTCTCATGAAGAACTAGAGCAAGCATTTGGGAAAAACAGAAAAACATGTGCATAGGTGTGCAGCTCATGGAAGGGAAAAGTTTTTAATGTTCCAATGTATGTCTAACTTCTGCAGCTATAAAATAGAAGAAAAAAAAAAAAAAAAAAGAGGAACATTTTACTAGTCTCATTTGCTTATTTATGTCCCCAGTGGGTAGGTGTACTTCATATACCAAGTTGATTTCATGAACAAATGTTTCCTTTATCCCTCCCAAATGTCCATCAAGTAAAGACATTTACCAAATATGAAAGAATGCCTGTACCTCTCTTGTTAAAACCTTAAACTTAGATAATATTAAAAAAGGCTAAAAACTTCAAAGTTGTCTTGTTTTGTAGACCACACTGAAATCTGAATTTCGAGCCAACTGTAGAGAAAACTGATTCAATGATTTAGGGTCAGAAGAATTTTCATGAAACTTGCTGTATGTTTTCTTGCTTCTACTCAACTTCTAACATTGCCCAAATCCAAGAATAATTTGTCTGATTTCCTTCTTCAATGTTCAGAACTTATAAACTGACACTTAAACCACATAGCTTGACTGAGAAGAGTTCTACATCACCACCCAGATATACAAAAGCAAAGGAAACATAATAATGAAGAAGTAAAAAGAGAATAGTAGTATGTACTAATAGCGTTTATGTATTAAGCTTAACTGGAAAAGGAAAAACAGACTTTAAGAAGAGGTGCACCTATTTTCATCATATTAGTTTCAGTGTGTTAGCAGTTTTGTTTCCTCTTATAAGAAACAGAAACCTGAAAATGAAGATATTTATGTATTTATTTATTTTTATTTTAAGAATAAATTACATTCTCTTCTCAGGTAATGATTTTTATCTTAAGGTTGTGATAGCTATCTTGCTGCTGTGCCAGGTTTCTCACTTTTTTTTTTTTTTTTAATACAACAATTAGGTAAAATAATATCCTCACTTTCAAGCTATTCCCATTTTACAGTTCTTTGAGCACTTCAGTAAAACTTGATCATTTGCTTGCACTTGGCCTTTAACAGCGACAGCATCATTTTGAAGACTTTAAATAGATTCTGCCGAAGAAACAAATTTTGCAGAGATATTAGTTTTTTCTCTGTAACTGATATCCATATTAAATATATTTCTGTTAGTTGTATATATTTTTCATTCGGTAATTCTAAATTACACAAAAACTCAACACAGTATAAGTAAAAAAAATAGTACTTTGGGTCACTTTTACTTTAAAATGAATCAGTGCAGTTGGGTGGATCAAGCAAATTTCCTTACTAAAGGTTTCAGTTTAATTTTTCATTGTATTGCTCTTTGTCTGACTTCTGATCCCTTTCAGACTTCAGTCTCCTTAAGGCTCAGATCAGATTTACATTTAAAGGGTATAAAACATTTTTACCAATTTAAAATTACATTCTAATAATGCTTAAAAATCATCATTTGTTCACATGAACTTATTGATAAAATAAAGGGAAAACAATACAATAAAGTAAAAGGAGAAAAATAGTTTACAAATCAAAATAAAGCAATGACTTAAGAAACAAAAAATAAGTGTGTGTTTCACAGTTCATCGACATACTTCAGTTAGTTTTAAATGAGCTTTATATGGGGTAACAAGAGCAGTACAGGCCAGGACAAATTAATACTGATGACAGTAGCTAGCACAACGTATATGTATAATTAAAAATGAGAAAGAAAATATTTCTGCAGTATATATATATATATAATTTCTCACTGCCAATGCTCAAAAAAAATGCTCAAAAATATAATTTTTCTTTCCTTTAAAATGTTGTTTACCTAATTGATTTCAGTAAATATGTTCAGTCCAATGCATATGGTATTTTACTGCTTAGTTTCAGTAGAAAGAAGAGCAATAATCTCACATTGAAAAGATGGTGAAACACATGGTGTATACAAGCATTTGCCATGAGATTATTTTCTCATATTTCCTTTGTCTCTCCATTCAAAAATTCCTCAAATCAGAAATGTCTTTTGTAGCAATATCTACTCATTGGTTACATCCAAAAGAGTTGTTTATAATAAATATAAATAAATATTTATAATAAATTCCTTAGTATGCAACATACACTTTAACCTTGTGTCTGCTACCAATTCTATTTCCTCCATTACCCTTCTAAACAGTAGTGTTGCGGTTAGTCTGTGTATCTTGCTCTTTTTAAGAAAGAATATAGCAGTTGTCAAAAGACATAAATCCCTGCAGATAATAATGCATTGTGCACACAATACTCACAGAATCCCTCCTAAAATTATTTTTCCCTCTTTCTTTCCCTGTCTCAACCTTTCATTTGCTTCTTCCTTGAAAAAGGATTTATTATTTTTCTATTTTTGTAGCTGTATTTTCAGGTAAATGGTGAGCTGCAAATATTTGACTTTTATGAGATGCTGTGTAAAACTTTGTTTAAACACAGCACTTTGAAAAGAAGGCACTTATAACGGAAGAGGCAGAACTTTTTCTTTCACTTTGCTATCCATAAACCAGGTCTAATACCGTGCCTTTTTCTGTATGATATGTATATAAAATTATTTTCAGGATGTTTCATCACCTTGTGAAGAGTTTAACTCATTCACTGCTTGAATATAAAGATATCAAAATATAATGGTAAAATGGGTATTCTTAAAACTAATGTTCTTCAAAGGAGTTTATTCTAGCTGGAATGGTTGGGATGATTCAGACCAAATGCATATCTTTACATGCTGTGAAGAAGTCTAAAAATATTCTAAGTTATCCTCAAGAAGCCAGAAGTCCCCGGATATCACATATATACACAAAGATGTGTAAAAGAAAAACAAAAACAAAACAAAACCAAAACAAAAACAAAAACAAACAAACAAACAAAAACAACACACGAGATATGGTCTCCATCTTGTATTTGTCTGGACTTATAGCATATGCAAAGTAGAAACTTCAGTCACATTTGTTACCCTAGAATGTACCTATAAAAGCTTGATCTCTACCTGCTTTCCTCCTGTGGCTTGGCACCATTTAGTCAAATAACAGCATATTTAGCAAATATATTTTCCATGTGCAACAATTCAAATCTGTCTCTCTATTCAACGCTAATGAATAAAAATGAAACCTGAGAAGCCACATTACTAACAGAGTCAACAAGAAGACAATGACCACTAATGTATAGATGAAGCTAAGGAGTGAAGAAAAGAGGAAGAAAATCCATCCAATCCAAGTCCAAACTGATAGAAAATCACACCTCTACGATAACTCCTCATCTGTGAGGGCACATACCGATAGCCAGTTTGACCCTGCTTGAGTCATTATCAGCTTGGCAAGAGTTACAGGTACAGGCACAATGAAATGTGATCCTCAGAAAAGCACAAGTGTGGATAAAGTGTATCTAGGGGCCCAATTTGTTCAGATTAGCGCTGCTTGCAATACTGAGTAGAAGAGATCTACTGCACATGAGCACCTGATTCTTGGGTCCTTCTGTGATATTCATTCCTAAGGCCTGTAAACCAATGTCTCAAAAGAGCACTGGAGAGTTTAACATTGCTATGCTAATGTTAGTCTGATCAATTACTTCCACGCCCTGAATTGTGAATACCTTACCTGGATAGATTAATTCTTCTGTTAAGATACGCAGGTCATTCCAAGAGGTAAATTTAATACTGTGCTGCATCTTTGAACAGGATTTGACATATTTCCTCCCTACTGCAATTATGTGGATAGAGTAGTAATCTCAGTTAGTAGACAAATGGATTGATTTAGGAAAAAAAACAAAAACAAAACCAACCAAACAAAAAGTCTTTTTTACATCTAATTCCTTGTCATAAGAAAATATACAATACTTTTAAAAATTATTTTGTGGATGTGTATTGATTTGAGGACATCTGTTGCAGCCCCTGGGAGATGCTAAATGCTCAGATTGGGGCCCAGAACAGCTAGTGTGCTGGGGAAGTCACATATAGCAAATCAATAGGATACCCTAAGGAGTGGCTGGGGAATAAGATATATAAGGAGATGGTTCTGCTCACTTCAGATACAGAGGCTGGAACCCTTTCCTAAGATAGGTCCTTTCAAAAGCCAAAGCCTTTTCTTTTAAAGTAAAACCATGGTACGATGTCATCGTATGCCAAACTCATGTCACTTTTCCCCTGAAGAACGCTCAAACAAATTATAGGCCACTTTTGTTCAGCAACCTTCTCTGTCTGCTACATAAGATTCACAACTATACAAAACAGAATTCAAGACCCATTAGAAACACCCACCACTTGACTCTATAACCTTGTGGGGCAACCACTCATCAGGGAAATAGGCAATTATGGGTTTCTTGTGGAGTCTGTTCATCTTTCTTCCCCAGTAGACAGATTACTAAAAAGTGTAAAAGGGCCTCTTGAAGTAAAGACAGAAGTTATGAACACTATAACTGCTGAATTATAGCATAATGTTCTTTCTAGTGTTTATCTTCTCACTCCCCACCAATTTCTGCTTTCACCTGTTTCCCTATATTCCTATGAATCACATGTTTTCTGTAGAGTATCAGAAGAAGCAGTAGGGAGTGCTTCCCCTTGCCAGCCTCAGACGATGATATACTCTAGAAATGAAAGAAAACATCTACAGGAGGGTGAATTTTAACCCTGTAACCTGAGGAGAGCATTGAACCTGAGTGTATGAATGCTATAAATCTTGATCATGTTTTTAGTTCATTGAGAGCTCTACTGTCAATGTCATTCAGTTGTTCTCAGGAATTGCATACTGAATGACTTTGGAGACCTTTGGCACTTGGCTGCTCTTGGTATACAATTGCTGCTGCACAATTTGTAGCATTTTGGGTATGTCCAAGTGAGAAAGTCACAGTAGGCACTGGAGAAATTTCAGTCACAAGAGGAGATACCTGTGAGGTTTAAACACCTGCAGGATAAGACAATTTATTATTATTGTCATTTAGAACTTCAGTCTGTAAAATCTGCCTATATCCTTCATTTGATACATGTCTTCTTGTCCTCAGGATACACACAGATCTAACAATTTACAATTCAGTGCAACACAGTAGAGAAAACAAAAACATAAAAAAGCATTTGAAGTAGAAGTGAAAGCAAAATAAAAACATGATCTGTTTTTTTTCAAGGCAAAACAATACATTATTTTTATTCCCTAGCTTAGTAGCAAGTTATTTTGCTTATCGAAATTGTTAAATCATTTTTTAGAACAAGCCAGAATTTAGACTGTTTCTTCTGCCTAAGACAAGCAGTCAATTTTAATTAACTCAATATGCAGGAGTCTTGGGTGTTTGTGGAAACTGGGCACACAGCCAATTCCCAAAGCACCTCTGATCAATTTGCTTGGAAAGAAGTAAAGAAAAGGAAAAGGTTTGCTTAGAGAGCTTAGAATTATAGTCTGAAATCTCAACAGCTGGAAATAAAAATAATTACACAGTTCTGCCTTCTTTACCTATCAGCGTAACACCATTAACATCTCTGGAGCTACTCATGTGAGTAAGCAAAAAGGAGCCTCTGCTGTAGAGATGCTGGTTATTATATGGATATGTTGGTATACCAATTCAGATTTAATGTTTCTGTTGAAGTTCAGTATATCTATAGTACATACTATAATGATACTATACTATAATAATACTATAATTTATTATTATAAATAATAAATAGAATAATAAAATGATCATGTTTAAATTCATGCATGTCTTTGTGTGTATGCTCACATACACAGCATTTTAGACAATTTTTGAGGTGACAATAAAAAAAAAAGTCTGAGATTTGATTTTATACTATTTGGACTGAATCCAAGAGGCATTATTAAGGTGGCAGGAGCTGTACATTGAATTTTCAAACAACGTATTTTACTCTTTTATTAAATCCGAAATATAGAATCCTTAGTATGTACAACATTTCTTCCACTCTTATTATAAAGCAGCATGTGTATGAATGATAAACCAGCATGTGTGTGAATATCGGTAATTTATTTTACAATTGACTAAACCTAGAAATAATATGGTAACCTTTTAAGATTTGCAGTGATAGTTTCTCAAGAAAAAAATATTTTATCTAACTAATCAAATATTCACATTTATCTCATCACAGAATATTCTAGCCTAAGAAAATGAAAGTTTGTTTTTCTTCTAAAAAATAGAAATCAGTTGACATGCTGTGTGGCTGTGTGTAGAACACTTCTTGCATTATTCAAACCTTTTTTAGACAACAAAACATTTCCACTAATGTAATTTAAAACAAAGATAAAAATTGTCCCTTGATGCTTTTTTTCTGCAAAATTTTACTGGAATTTTGTAGAGTATTAAAGGACTTAGAGAGAGAGAGAGAGAGAGAGAGAAATCTATTAAAGCAGATCTCAATTAAGTGAACTTTTACCATTATTTCTTGTAGTCAATGTCAACCCTCCCTAGATGTTTGATTGATTTATTGATTGGTTTTGCAAAACTGCTTTTGATAAAGTAGATTTTCATCACAATACAAATGGAAAAGGTGTGAAAAGGGAAGTTATTAATTTTGTAAGTGAGCAGAGCTAATGCAGACTCCAAAAGCTAATAACATTAATGGTCTTCTGAGTAAAGGGCTAAGATGTTCACTCACTTTTTAGCTGCAAATTTGTGCAGAAGCTTCAAGCTCCAAGATTTGGCATTTCTGCCAGTGTATGTCAGGAAGGAGAGAATTTTCCAGAGCCTTCTTGAGCATCTTCATTTTAAAATAAAGCTTTAAAATTAATCTAGAGATTTGGGAAGTGGTATAAGATTTTTTGGTCTAAGCCCAGAAAAAAGGAAGCTAAGTCTGGCCTTCCGATACAGGTCCTTGTATCCTTTAGCAGTTTACGTAATTTTTTACAACCTAACTGTAATTTTTAGCACCATTTTTCTCTAACCTTTTTGTCAGACCTTTTTCATCATTAAATTTGAAATGTACCTAACTTCATTGTAAATTTCATAGTGGTAAAACACACACTGTAAATTTAAGTCGTGTTCTTTAATTTTTCTGTGTGTCTCTTTAAGAGACATAGCACATTACTGAACAATACAAACCATTACATAAATTAATCTCTTTATTACTTTTCAAATAAATGTTAATAAATTGTTTCTCTCTTTTATATATATAATATAAAGAACTGTAGATTTTGTGTGAACTGTCTGTGCTATAGTTTTGAAAACCTGTAAATGACAGTGTAAAATATGCAAGAGCTTCCATGCTTTGACAAAGGTTCTAGAAAAGTCAGGCTCTATTGTCTTCTTTCATGGTCCATTACACCATGGACTTACCTAAGACTCCAGATCAAGTAACTGGTTTATCACTGAAAGTTATTTACTGAGCCTACTATTCCATCAGCATTGTTCTGATGACATATGCCCAGCCAAAAATTAATCCTTCTGTATAAACATAAAACACACAGTATTTCTAGGGTGTATAGGAAAGGCACATTTATTCTTGTTTCAAAACCTGTCACTATATCAGTATTAAATAAACTATATTAGAAAATCTGTCTTCTTGCATCACCTGATACTTTGTCCTGGATGGCAAAACTGGAGAGATATATTCAGTTTTGAAGCAGAATAGAGTATGATCCCAAGCTATGCACCATAAAGATGAAAACTGTGATAATTAAAAAGCTTTCTGACATGGATCCTTTTTTCTTTTCCTTTTGTTTGTTTGTTTGTTTTGTATGCTGAGTTCCTGAAGGTTTAATTTAGAAAACCATTTCAGTTTTGAGGTATTTCCAGTTTATCTATGGGTCATGTAGAATCCAGTCAACTGAATCTCCACTATAGCCTTTGTGGTCCTCAGAATTACTCACTTTATCTACTGTTTTTAAACCTTTTACTACTCTGCTTGTTTGCTCCCCTGGATAACCACTGATTTAATATGGCAGGTACAACAGCTCTTGTTGGCTGTGTCTCAGATAACTTTTATGTGACCAAAATACAGCAATATAACAGGAAAAAAAAAAACAAAAACAAACAAACAAAAAAACATTTTTGAACTCCCAATGACAAAGTACTCTGTAGAGCCTTGAGCAAGATAATCTGAGTTTGTTTCTCTTGTGTTTATAAACCAGTTTTATAACATTTAGTAGTTCACTGTGATATCAGAACAGAATTCTATGATATGGTTAAAACTGAGGCTGTGTAAAACATGGCACTCTCTACTGAGTTCTGCAAGTTTTATATTGGATTCTACAGAAATTTTATTATTTTTTTATGAACTCTTTTTGTTGTTTTAAACTCCATTAAGTTCTATGTAAATGTACAAAACCACTCTTCCTTCTTATCCTCAGCCCTTTCCTCTGTCAGCTTTGTTGAATTTAATCTTTAGAGAACTCTCCTCTCCTTGAAAAAAAGTCCCCTTGAAAGAGAAAAAATTATCCAGGACCATACTTTCCATGAAATGTAACAGTCTGGCCAAAGAAACACACAGCAAGTCTAAGAATGAGGAGACTGTGATTATAAGAATGGGACATTAATCTTAATGATTTGTTTGAGACATGTTTTAATTTATGTCTGCAGGTGATGGTGAGCAAAGTGAAAATCCATAACTTGTAAATTATTGAAATTTACATTTTAGTGGCTAAGTGGGTAATTGTACACATGTGCTTGTGCAACTCCTAAAGGTCAACATGGACTATGATTCCTTATATGTGTAAAACGTTGATAAGCAGAGTTCTTCACAAGACAGAAGCAAGAGAAAACCTCTAGTTTTCATCTTAAATGCCAGGAAGAAAATGAGTCCTGAATTTTGTTCATGAGTAGACAGGGAAACAGCAATATTTATTATGTTGTCTGATCTAAACTCAGTCATCTGATGCAGACACAAACAAGTTACTCAAACCTGAAAACCTTTTTGGTTTTGGAGATGCTGAAACAGCTGTTTTATCTCTTTGCATAAGTGAAGTTTTAGTTTCATTATAAAACAAACACATTGGAGGAAAAAGAAAAGTCTTTTGTCATCTACTTCTTTATGACAAGGACAAATCTTTAAAATATGGAAAATAGGTACATGGAGAATGGGGAGAAAATGTGCTTTTTCACAAAATTGTACTGCATTTATTTTATTAAACAAGGTTGTCTTCCTTAATTTCTTTCTTTCATGGGAAAAATGACAATTTGGATCAGAATGATTTCATGTGCTCTAAATCATTTGTGTAGAAGTAACCTTCTTTCCCGTGTTAGTTATACATAGATCCTCAGGAGACCAAGCAACCCAAAGTAACCAAAGTGCCACCCGCAGAGACCAAGAATGCAAATTGTGCCTAAAAGAGGAAACATCTATTTTCCTCTGGGTTTGGACATCAGCGTGTTATTCTAATGCAAAATCAAACAGATCATTACAGTATTCCATACAACATAAATTATCTAGCTTGCATCTGATGATGATAAAGATGATGAGGATCATTTGCCAGCAACAGACTAAGATCAATAAGAAAAAAATGTTATGAAGTTTTCTTTTTGATGTGTTCTACAGTCAATGTGAAAAATGTGCATGGTTGAGACTCATATTAGGATTCTTACTCCATTTAGATATCTAACACAATTTAAAACTAGCATTTGCTGTACCCTCTTCCAATGATACATTCCTTTTTATTTTATTCCCCCCCCCCCCCCCCCCAAACCTCTATTTTTCCCAGAACTGTTTCCTATTTACGAGGAAACCTTCATAACCTAGACAGCTGAAATGTTTTCACAACCAAGTTCTGCAAAGCACCACCACTCTCCCTTCTTAAAGGGACAGAGGGAGAAAATATGATGAAAAAAATCAGGGAGTTGAGATAAGGACAGGGAGATAACTCACCAGTTATCCCCCAGCTGCAGGGGGAGTGCCTGCTTCACCGGGGGCCTCTCCACAGGCTGCAAAGGAACTTCTGCTCTGTGCTTGGAGCACCTCATGCCCTCTTTCTGCACTGACCTTGGGGCCTGCAGGGCTGGTTCTCTCACATTTTTTCACTCCTCTCTTCCAGCTACTGTTGTGCGGTGTTTTTTTTCCCCCTTTCTTAAGTGTTCTGTCAATGAGGTGCAAACAGTATCACCCATTGGCTTAGCTTCGACAGCTGGGTTCATTTTCAAGCTGGCTAGAACTGGTTCCTATCTAACATGATACACCTTCTGGACTCTTGTCAGAGAGGCCCCACCTGTAGCTTTTCCTGGTACAAAAATCTTGGCACATAAACCCAATACAACACTTCTTAAATGAAACATTTTCCCCTAATTTTTCCCATTTTCTACCCCCTAGCCCCTTCCAATCTTGTTTTAAGCCTTAATGTATTGCATATAGTGTTACCATTTGTAAGTCAATCACAGAATCACACAGAATTTCTAGGTTGGAAGAGACCTCAAGATCATCGAGTCCAACCTCTAACCTAACACTAACAGTCCCCACTAAACCATATCCCTAAGCTCTACATCTAAACGTCTTTTGAAGACTTCCAGGGATGGTGACTCCACCACCTCCCTGGGCAGCCCGTTCCAGTGCCTCACAACCCTTTCAGTAAAGAAATTCTTCCGAACATCTAACCTAAAACTCCCCTGGCGTAACTTTAGCCCATTCCCCCTCGTCCTGTCACCAGGCACATGGGAGAACAGGCCAACCCCCACCTCTCTACAGCCTCCTTTAATGTACTTATACAGAGCAATAAGGTCACCCCTGAGCCTCCTCTTCTCTAGGCTGAACAAGCCCAGCTCCTTCAGCCGCTCCTCATAGGACTTGCTCTCCAGGCCCCTCACCAGCTTCGTCGCCCTTCTTTGGACCCGCTCAAGCACCTCGATGTCCTTCTTGTAGCCAGGGGCCCAAAACTGAACACAGTACTCGAGGTGCGGCCTCACCAGAGCCGAGTACAGGGGGACGATCACCTCCCTAGCCCTGCTGGTCACAGTGTTTCTGATACAAGCCAGGATGCTGTTGGCCTTCTTGGCCACCTGAGCACACTGCTGGCTCATATTCAGCCGACTGTCTACCATCACTCCCAGGTCCTTCTCTGCCTGGCAGCTCTCCAACCATTCCTCTCCCAGCCTGTAGTTCTGCTTGGGGTTATTGCGCCCCAGGTGCAGGACCCGGCACTTGGCCTTGTTGAACTTCATACAGTTGACCTCAGCCCATCGGTGCAGCCTATCCAGATCCTCCTGCAGAGTCAAAAATCAAGCTAGCAAGTTTCCTGATATTTTTCACACCACTACCACTCTCTAATGGTTCAAAAACTGTGCACATTTTCAACTTTTCAATAAGAAACTAATCTAGCAATAGTCCATTGGTTAAATAAGCATGTTCATAAAATAAATATTGTTAAAACATAAGAAAAAGAAAAGTGAAAGGTGTTGCTTAAACACTAATATCAGAATCTAAATTTCTTATAATATGACATAATAGGCATTCTCAGTTTACTTTAAACATCAAAACTCAGTATATTAGAGGACTGTACAATTTTTACCACTTTGTAGTGTTATGACAAATATTGGGAAATCACAGCAACATGAAATTTTTGAGTTCAAATACAGCGATACTATAAAGAAATTGAGTACAGTTGATCAGTTTACTTACAGAAGTTAAGTTTTCCCTAGTTTTAAGACAATTAAAATCCTCTCAAGTTTCCATTTCATTGCAAAGTGCTGTAATCTGTTATCTAGATCCCCCCACGTTATATCATCAGTGACTCTCTGCAATAATTAACTTCAGAAATTTAATTAAAATGTAATTAATTTTATGCTTTGCTTGTTTAACAAATCTTTGGTGAAAATCTGAAGCTTAGATTCTACCATTTTTGTATCAAAAGCTACTGAAGGTTTTATAAACTGTGAACTAGACTGTAATAAACAGGAGACCCCTGAATGATCACCATGTCTATGGGACAGAAGAGATAAAACAGGCTGATTGAGTCAGTCATGGAGTTTCCAATGGTGATTGAAAAGCCTTACATCAGAAAATGATTTTGTGTAGTATTTGTGCATATCCTGATCTGTAGAAACTTCTATGTAATCATAATTTTAAATGATTTATCTGTTTATTTCCATGGATAAGAGGACTAGTGTCAAATGAAGCCCAGACTGATGGTTGTCCCTGTTTCCACATGAAGTGGAGTTAGCCTTCATGTTCTGGCAGGACTACAGCAGGAATAATTACCTCCTGCTGACTTTGACTCAGTAAATGTGCAAGTAGTAAGGTTCATGTTGGAGATCTTGAGATATTCCAGATAACTATGTGAATGAAGACTGAATTCTTCTCAAAACACATCTCAGCTAGACATAGACATAAATAAAGGCAACATCTGTAGATATTATGACTCATATTCAACCCATGTTCTTGAAGCACCTGAGACTTTCATTACTAGTTCTGTTATCTACAGCCCCATTTCTTGTCCATCAGAACAAGGGGGAATGGCCTCAAGTTGCACAAGAGGAGGTACAGGTTGGAAATTTGGAGAAACTTCTTCTCAGAAAGACTAGTTAGGCATTGGAATGGGTTGCCTGGGGGGGTGGTGAAGTCACTGTTCCTGGGGCTGTTTAAGGAAAGGTTGGTTGTGGAACTTAGGGACATGGTTTAATGTGTGGTGGTTAAAGATTAGGCAAGATGAGTCCAGGCCAATAACTGTAAAGCATGAACAAGCCAAAAATGTCACTTTTAGTAGATCATGTGTGGTCTAGGGATCTCCGCAGCATTAAGTTCAACAGACTTGTGATCAAAGTAGCAAATTTACTGTCCTGCTCTGACCAGCCCCATTTCATCTACATCTTTCCTTTTAATGTCTTTTCTTGGTCTTTATCACTGCTCTATTCTTCTACCAGATAAACTTCCTGCCTCTGTTCTTGGTATCTGTGGTATGATTGCCCTGTTTCCATCTTAATGATCTCCCTTTTTCTACAGCCCTTCACTAAATCCATTACTCTCTGAACAGTCTTGGTTCCCCCTGTCATCAACCTGTGCTAATAATACAGTCAAAAGCAAAAGTATAACAGCATCTATCCATATTTCATTCATGAAAAATAAAATGTATCCCTAGTGTGGAACATCAAATAAATCAGGTTATCCTCTTTTTTATTTACCACTAACAGCTGGATACATCTTGCACTTAGGCTGCAGAAGGACACTCCCAGGAGAGTTGCCACCCAGTTGTTTACCTACTATAAGTTTGCGTCAGAGTATTTTTTCCATGGCAACACATTTGAATCTCACTGAAGGAATACCAGCAAATTACACTAAGAACAAAGTGCAGATTGCAAATAGCCAAATATCTTTTTTACCAGCACATCCTGAGATTCTTTTTCTGGAGTGGCTGCAGCAACTCTAGGATTTCTGGGGAAGAAACAAAACAAAACAAAGCCCATTCCTGGTGTTGTGACTAAGTCTCTCCTGCACGGGTAAAACTGAGAGCAGTAGGAGCTGTGTGCGGTTCCATCAAGTGTAGTTTAAAAGGCAATGTCTGTCTGTCTGCTGCCAATAACTTTAATAAATAACATTTAACTTCACTCAAATCAGTTCCAAATGATACCCTGTTAAAAAGGGACCTCAGGAGCAAGGCCCTGGAAATCCATCAGCAAGCAAAAGAGCTTCAACAACAGTAGGGCTGACGACTGAAAAGGGGCGAGCAGGGTAGTCAGCCTCCTCTTATTTCATGTCAGCTACTCTACCATCTACTCCTGCATCACATGTCCAACAATCTCTTTCTCTTACCCAGCCTCTTTATCCTTCACAATCATTTTTCTCATCTGTTACCATACAACAAATACATGCTTGTTCAACAGATAATCTTTCAGAAAATACTCTGACTACTGTCTGAATGTTCTGTTTCACTCAATTTTATTTCCCCTAGAAAAAGACTCCTTACAAAAGCTGGTTGCACCAACCTTTTTTTTTTTTTTCTTTTTTCTTTTTTTTTTTTCCTTTCTATTTTTCCTCAGTTTTCTGCCAAGTTCTGGATTCAAACTAACAGAAGATGAATGTAAATTGAATGAATTACTATTGTATGGCCAAACTGCTGTCAATGGCAAACAATTGAGACCCTTTGTATATTATTCACTGGCATTGTTTAGTTATCCAGATTTATTTATTTATTTATTTATTAAAGATATTGAATTGCAGGAAATTTTTAACCAAAAATACACATTGCAGTCACCAGTCCAAATCAGACCTCCAAATTTTAAAAGAACAACCGGTTAGGTTGGTTAACTTTTCATCAACTTGTTCAGAAACAAAACCCCATATAAAGTTGGGGACTTAGAGAAGATACTAAAATCACAGATATCTACTACAAGTATTCGGAAATGTGATATTCAGGCTAGTAAAAATGGAACTCAGGAACTCTTTCCTTGTGAAGTTACAATCTAAGTCATAAAGATAGTTTTCACTAATTGAGAGTATTAGAAATGTAATAAAATATTCCTTTAATCCTTGTTCTACTTATTCCTTCTTTGATTATGCACCCTAAATATTCCTTTTTATCACAGCAATCAGTTGGCATGATTTTTTAGTAGACTGATATAGATTCCCAAGTATACTCACACATACTTAAAATTTGATTACACATTTCAGGTTTAGTAGACGACTAACAAAAGTATTTTGTGATTGTATGCTAAAATCAAGTTAGTTATTCACTGAGTTCATTTAAAATGCTTAGCCTGAACCTTATCCCTAGTTTGACTACAATAATCAGCAATGATGTTCATTTAAGGGTGACAGTGATATTTTTACCATATCTGTACATCAAAAAAAATGTTTAGAAACTATTAGTCATGGTGCATGATGCTTTCAGGAAAGTCCATTGTCAATTTTAATAAATATTTTAAATGATGTAAGTCAGGCTCAGGCTCTATTTTTCTTTTGTTTGATTTGGCAGAATTTCTTATCATGAAGTCTAAGTTGACAAGGCACTTAACCACATGCATAAAGTTAAGCCTAACAGTCTGATTTTCGTCAATGACACTTTTTGAACACTAAAAATAAGGCACATGGTAAAGAGTCTTGTTCAACCAGGGCAATAGTGATTATAATTACTAGATTGCCATATAAAGATAAGGACTCACCAGTAACTTAAATTTAAAAGCTATGTCTGGACAAATACCTGAAAAGAATAATGTAATAAAATAAAATGAAATAAATAATATAAAATTAAATTTAAAAATAAAAATAGAATAGATATAGGTAATCAGATTATTATTTTTTTTTTGGCTGCATAAAATGTGGACTAAAGATGACTAAGTTAGATAAAAGTCAAAATGTTGAAATATAAGTATCCTGAAGATCTAAACGTATTTTTTTTTAATGGCCTTTAAAAATATGTTTAAACATATTTTAATACTACTGTAATATACTGCCTGTCTATTAATGCACACACAGATGAAAAAGTGTTGTCTTACATGTGTCCAATGTCTTACATGTCTTACACGTGTCCAATTCAAGCATGTACATTTATTTGGATATACTCCATTAATTCTGTGATTTTAAACAGAAACTATGAAAAAAGTACTATGAGTACTATGAGAAAAGTATAAATAAACTGTTTTCATCATTTAGTCTCACACCATCATTTCTTCTAGGAAAGTTTATTAAAATATTTTCTAAGCTTTCTGTCTCCTCTCTCAAATCAGCTGGCTCCACTGAGTAAGCCTTAACAAAAAGCAACCTTGTGTTTGTCCAAACAGTAAGAGCTTTTACAGAGAATTTATATAGCAAGAAAAGGACAGCAATCTAAATGCTAAGAAAAAAGCTAAAAAAAAAAAAAAAAAGCTAAAAGCTGAGAGTTCATTTCAGTTTCTAACATATCTTATATATTTCTTTCCATGAGATGTGGAAAAAAAAAAAAAAAAAAAAAAAAAAAGAAAAAAAAAGAGGTATATCACGTTAATTATTTTTATTTTTTTAATGTGAAACAATATTTTTTGACCAGCATACCTTAAGGTTAATACAAATTTAAACGTATTGTGAAACCTTTCAGCTTCTTGTAGCTATTAAATATTGGAATGAAAATAATAACTTTCATCATAGCCAGTGTGCATTTTTGTAAATCTCAAATATTGGCTAATTCACCTCTTTTAAATATAGTATACTACGTAACATGAGTATCCTTAATTCTTTCCAGTGATCTACATGTAACCTTTCCCAATCTTTCCTGTCACTTGTTTCCCAACATTGCTCTGAATTTAGATATGGATATTAATGTTTTAGCAAAACATTTTACCTTTTCCAAATTAGTGTGGAATTTCTTTCTTTATGTGCCAACTGTTTAAGAGGTTATCTCAGAAGCTACACCTCATCTAGCTAAAGCCTCAACTAGTCTTATGTGGCTATGTCTATATCAGGAAGGAATTTGGTGCACTAGTGAAACAAAGGACTCAGTGTTTAGGCCCATGTATATATGAAATTTAGAGATTCTTCTTCAGATTAAATTTATCCTGGAACAAATTCCCAGGGCTCATGTCTGTGTTACACATATATCTTGAACTTATCTGCAAGATGAGTCATTTTTTTGAACCCCTTGCTCCCAGGAAGTGTAGGAGTGACTTTGAATGTTCCCGGGTGGAGGCTTTTTTTAAAAACCTTTCAGAAAATTGTCAAGCTTGTGTTCAACAAACTGCTCTGTAAGCAGAGCCAAGGCACAGGAAGCAAAACTGAGTAGAGGGCTCATGTCCAAGCTTCACTACAGGTTCACATCAACGAATTCATGTAGATGCAGTCCTTGATCAATTGCAATTGCCTTAGAATGGGATATATTACATTCTAGGGATGTTTGTCCAGCTATGTTGAATACTGAGGAAGTAGAAACAAAAAAAGGGGGAAGGGGGGTGATTAATATTAAGATGGTTTAAAGTCATGTAGGAGGATCTGCATATAGTAACCATAACTCTACTTAAGCTAATAGAAGCTACAAACACCATATTTCCAAATACCTCTCAGAACCTGATAATGTCAATGGAAAGAGTCCTAATGACTCAGCCTAAAATCAACACTGGAAGGACTTGTATTCAGTTCAGTTTTATTCACTATCACACAGTGTTTCTTAGCATAGAGCAGTATTATTGTACTTCAGTTACGGAATGGTAGTTTGTTCATTGGATATTTACTTTATCTCCTGCCATAATACATTCATCTTTAATAGCAATAAATGCTGTTCTATGAAAAGTTAGTATTGAATCCTAACATTTCTAACACTTGCTGTTTCTACACTTTTATTGTTTGGTATACCTTTAAAAAATACTGGAATTTATATGATTAAATTGTCCTGCAACATTTTAGTCTATTGAGAACTAGCTTCTTAATAATATTTAACTTTGCTTTATATTATTTTGTGTCAGTTGAGAGTTTTTCTCTTTGACTGCCTGTAGTCTAATTAAGCCTTCTTGATACTTTGGTAAATCTTCTAGAGCTGTATCAATTGAGGTTATCATCTCCTCCACTGGAATAGATATGGACACTAATGAAAATTTTAAACCTCAATTTAAGCCATTAAACTCATTTTCACTTATTTTAATGGATAATATATGACTATTTTTACAGCTCTAGAAAGATTAATTATAACCAGATTCATTTTCAGATTTTAATCAACTTTTCATAATTTGGTTTCTGATAGTACTTACGTACTCATATGACTATATAGACTACCTAAAGCTGTGAAACTTTCTCAGTTAAAATATTTCTCCATTTTCTGTGCAACTTACTCAGTCAGCCAGCAATTATATCTGTGTTTGCTGGTTTTGAATATCTACTAAAAATCTGTTCTTTGTTCCACAAATCTGTTCTTGAAGACAGTGATTTCACAATAACCTCATGCTAGCTATGCTTTTTTTGGTTTTCTTATCACCCACGAATGTTCTTCCCCAGTTCTCAAAAGTTAATACCTAGGCTGCAGAGTAGTACATCCATATCTACACTAGTTTTAAATGGGCAAACTTACCAGATGCTGAACATTAATAGATTTTTTCAGTGTCCTCATAGATTTTTCAGGCTGTATTGAACTCTGTGTTGCTGCTGCCAGACCACTCTGACTGCTCACACAAGTTACTCTAAAAGTAGTTCAGGTGCATTTACACTATGCTGAATATGTTGCAGCTACGGGGCATAATATGACCTCTTTTTTTTTCTTTTTTTTTTCTTTTTTTTTTTTCCTTGTTTGCTTTTTTATTATTATTATTTTTTTCATCTATTATTGTACAATTCAATGTTTTTGAGCATAAGTGTATGCTCTTCCACAGAACTTTTGGGCGGACTGTAACTAAGATCTTTACATCTGCAGCTACTGTTGAGTTTTCTTGAGTGTCTTTCTGGTAACGGTAAAAAAAAAATGGTAAATGGTTAAAAAAATGGTAAATGGTAAAAAAAATTACCATTTTGGATAGATGTCATGCAGTTGCATAGGTCATGCTATACTCATCATAGGTTTTTTAATTATTTGGAAATTACATGCAGTTTGATCTCTTCATCATTATCATTATTGCAGGCTAAACCTATTTTTTATGTTACAGGGGAATAAAGTGATGGGCTATCATTACCATTCAGTATGGTTTTCAAAGATGAGATAAGCATAAAAACATATGAATGGAAAGCACTAGAGATATATTATTGAAAAAAATCAAAATATTTCATAAGAGGATCCATAACATCAGTTTTATAAAATAAGCATTTGTTGTTTTCTGTAAATGTATTTTGAATTTTTTCAACCCTTTTTTTCTTTTTTTCTTTTTTTTTTTTTTTTAATCTTTTCATATTTTATTCATTGTATATATTCTATTCTCTTAATAGCTTTTCCCTCACAAGTCAGCATTGGAAACTTTGAAAAGTACAATATTTACATGCAGTTTAAACTGGGGAGTTTTCTGGTATTTAAGGTTTTATAGAAATTCTAGTAAAATAAATAAATAAATAAAATCAGTACCTGGGAAGATTTTTCTTTTTCTTGATTGTTTCAAGATCTGTAGGCTATAATCCATATTATCCAGAATTTTTAGAGGTAGCTTTCTGTTTAGTATTATGTATTGATAAAGTCAGGTAGGATGAAAAGATGTCCAGAAGACATAATCAAAGCTATAAAAATCTTACTGTCAGAGGGACTTTAAGCAGAGACCATTTATTGCATCATTTTTTAAATGTTTATGACCAGTATGTCTAATGCAATGACAAAAGGTGTAGTTTATAGTTTCTACTGAGAAAGCACTGAAGCCTGGAGTTGCAATATCAATGCAGCAATCTGCAAAATTAAAATAAACAAACAAAAACAGAAAAAAAAAAAAAAAAAAAAAGCATGACAACATAATGTGGAGAGAATTTCCTAAAGATTTCCTGAAATCAGAAGGTTGCTCTCCCGCATCCTCATAGTTCAATACTAGCAGTGTCTTGTAAAAGCAAGGAATGGACATAGAGCAGAACGCATAACAAAAGTTTTCAAAAGAATTATACTTTATGTTGGGAAATGAGAAAATAATTCCCCATCTTCTTACTCTGTGTATTTACTGGAAATGCAGCAGAGTTTTCCAGAGAAATGTAATTCAACATGTTGAGTAGCAAGTGCTAAAAGGACTATAGACAATATAGAAGAGCTATAGACAATAACCTGATTGAAATGGCTTTCTTATGTGTAGCAATTAACATGTCAGCAGTTCCATAAGTTATTGCAGTCCTGATCACTCACCTTGTTTTGAGATTTTAGCACAGATCTTTTTCATTGTACTGGAAGAAACTTCTGATTGTTACTCACCTCAGTCCTGTCTATTTCCTTTAGGCTTTATGTAGTGAAAACATTCTGAATATACACACAAATAAAATGGTAGTAGAATCTAAAATGAAATAAAATTAAATAAAATATATCATTAAAGAAAATGCAATAGAAAAAGAGAAGAATGTTTTAATGAAGTCAGGTGTTCCTCTTTCTCCTTGCAGCTGACCCAGAGATTGAGAAAGAGAAATGCAGAAAGAAGAGTTTTAATATATCTTTACATGTTAAGCTGATTGTTTTTTCTTCTTGTAAAGAAAATAAATAAATAAATAAAAAGATGTCTCCAAGACATTGAAATACATGTTTTCTTACTCACTGTGTTTTCTTTTACATCAGAAATTATTTTTCTCTAGCAAATTCCAAAATTGCTCTGTACTTTAGCAATTTTATTTTAACTGAGGAAGAAATTAACACTTGGATGGATAGTGTAACTGCTTTTTAAATATTATGACAGTAAAGAGTGATCTGAGCTAAAATAGTCATCATCCAGCAACACAGCTGAAATATTTTAAATCTGAAATCATTTAAATTTGTGAATTTACATTAATGAATAATCTGGAAATCTGGTACTGAATCCTAACAAATTAATGTTATGTTTTTGATACAATCAAGAAAATCTTTTACTTTAGTTACTTTTATGGAGCTTTTTAAAGGGACTGTGGCAAGTGGTTGTTTATTCTGCATTGTAACTAAGACAAAGTATTAATTCTGAATAATAATTAAAGGCATATATTTAAACCACCGCAAGGCTTTCCTCTTTATTTTTTTTTCTGCTTCTATTGAGAATGAGAAGATATGTAATGAAAAATGATGTCACTTAAATCTTAAATATATGAAAATTTTCAAAAAAACTTAAACTATCTGAATTTTCACACTTTTTTTTTTGAACAAAACAAAATTGTAGACTTAAATTACATATTTTTTTTGAGTACAAAAGCTTGAATAAGAGATATGTCATTCCACTAGTACATAGAAAAGAAAAGATAGATTAGCATCTTTTCTCCATTGAAATTGATAACTTCAGTGTGCTTCATGTTTGGTTAAGAGACCAAAAGATGAATTTATTCATTTCTACTATGTTGTATTATCTTCCTCAAGCATACATTGCCTACAGTTTCATATGGCACCATTCTAATTCACACATTCTGTAAACCAGGCTTGTTCTTTAAATGTAAACATTTTAGATAGTGATTGTATTGACATTACATAAACAAGACAATAATGAACTTCTCACATGGCATTGTATTAAACAAGAAGTCTTCAATTCTATTAATAATCAGATCGATCAATTATCAGATCAATTTAAATACATGTTTCTATGAACAATTACTTTAGTGTCACCTTTAGTGTGAGCCATGACTTTTACTGGTCTCATTCAACCTGAGTATTTGTCAGTTTTTACAGCCTCTGAACCATAAGCCACTTGTGCCTTAACAGTTTTCCCCAATATTTCTAAACCATAAGAAAACAAACAAGCAAACAAACAAACGAAGAACAAATTTTCTGGTACAAATCTTCACTAAATTTTGTTGATCTACTACTCCCAATCTGTCAGTTATGTCTTGGCCTCAGGAGCCTACTTCATTCCCAAACTCCATTGAAAATGTCAGTCCTATGTGGAATACAGTAATTGAACCAAACATAAACAGTCCCAAATAGCTCTTCTTAAGAGGTCATGCATTAAAATTGATATTTCTGTTAACTGATTAAATGACACTTGTTTATTTCAGATTCTGCCCATTCCAGGGAATAGGGCTCATAGTTAGGAACAATAGCCATATGGCTAGTATATGCTGTTTTCTTTCTGATCACAACACAATCATAGACATTCATCACACAAAATCAAAAGGAATCATTTTCAAGACTGAAAATATTTCAAAAGTAGTATGATAGCATTATCTATGGTGAATTATTTGATGAACCTTGGGACATTGCCATTTTTTTGACAAAGTATTGTCCCACATAGCTACACAGCTTGACTTAAAAGACATTATCTTTTTCCTCAAGATTCTACAAACTACAGAACTATCATTTATTACACACACTCACATACACAAAAACAGCAAAGTTAATGAAGTGTAATGCAAACAAAATATATTGTTTGAAGGGTGATTCAGAATCCCTCAACACTGCAACATTTTCATCACTCTATTTCATAAATTCATCAGTCACTGACTCAATGGCAGCTGATAGATGGGTTAAACATGCTGTTGAAAGAAGAAGAGGAAGAGATGTTTTTGATGACTTCTGAAAGATAATCCAGATCTTATTCTCTCTTCACAAGGAATCCGATTTTATAGGTCTTTCCCATGCACTTAAAAGATAAATCCAGATAAGTGCAAACATTAGAAGAATTTAACCAAAGACATGATCACAAAACACCTGAGGAAATATGGGCTGAGCATATATGCCCTGTTAACTCCATAAATCTGCTAGTTTTTTACAAGAGGGTACTTTTTAGGTACTTTTGCATTAGGTATTTTCACTTCAAATAGCATTCTGTAGAGTGCTATCATGAAGGAGATTTTCCAAAGATAGCATAGAATGCACTATTTTAATTCATTAGAAGGTAAATAAGGGCAGGAGGGCATACTAGGTCAAAGAATAAACAGGTAATCAAAGACTGTACAATTGTGGTCCTGGAACTATTCTGATGAACCAAATAAAAGCAAAGATAAAAGATAAGAATCAATTGCTCTGAAAACAGCAATTGTGTTGGTGTTAGACCTGCTCCCTCAGTAGCCAGTGCCCAGTCCAGTATTACTTAGCATGTTTGTTAACAGTCTGAAAGATATAGTATGTAGTTATAGATATAGTATATAGTATATAGACTATGCACTGATGCACTGATGCAGTTTGTTGATAAAAGACTAAGGATGCTAGCAAAGTGCTTGAAATAATGCATGATTTAAGAAAAACACATAGTCAATTGCATGTGATTCAACAGAGGTAAATGTAGAGTGTTTTGTATGAGAAGAGTAAGCATGTCTTACCGTAGTGGAAAAGAATGTGAAGCACTGAAGCCAGAGGCAAGAAGAGGATGATGAAAATGGATTCTGGAAGGATGTAAGCATCTATTTATTTATTTATTTATTTTTCTTCTCCATGCAGAAATCAATAGGAGCAAAGATATGAGACATATAGCTGGAGAAATTTAGTAGATGTCTACAAAACAGTCTGAAACTGAGGATTTTTTTTTTCTATATCCTCATTTTCTGTTAATGTACATAGTTTTTGTGAGTAGTCATATTATAATAGAGTTCCTGGAATTTATTTTTTAAGTATTTAGTCTATAAAACACTTTTTTTTTTCCTTTTCACAAACAATATATATTTAATTATAAATAAAAATGTCCTTTATCACATCTGCTTAACAGTTAGCTATATTTGTCTTATGTATCAACTGAAAACTGTTTTTCATATTATCTGTAAATATGTGTATACATGATAAGACGGTTTTCAAAAACATATCCTGTACATGATCACACAAGTACACCATTTTCTTGTAGAAATTTTGGTCTAAAAATGAAGATTATTAATGTTCTCCTGCCCAATGTTTACAAACCAAAATATTAGAATATACCGTATTTAATTCTCTCTAGTGAGTTCTTGTGTCAAATTTTGGCCCCATCAAGAAATTGAGTCAACTACTGATTGAAAAATGACTGTATTACTTCATGATTAGGGTACTACATGTGTGTTATTTGGACAGAATATCCTGGATTCAGTACAGGTATGTTGTCACCCTGCCTTAAGTTTCAATTTATTGTTTGGCTTTAACCACTATCAACAGTAAAAAGTACAATCCTGATCATTCATAAGTTTATGGGAGTTTTACTATTATTATTATTTCTATTATTATTATTATTATTTAGTAGGAAGTATTCAGGGGACAGCAGTCTAGCAAAGCCGAAAGAATCAGTAACAAAACAGTAAAAAATTCACTAATATACATGTATACTGACATGCAAAAGTAATACACACACATGATACACAGTAGTATTTTAAATGCAATGTCACAAATTTTCAGTATTCAGTATTCAAATGCCAGCATCCTACATTCAGTCATGAGCCTGAATGGCTCATGATGTCAGTTTCTTTCTTTGTGTAGAATCAGGAAAATAAACCTTTACTAACTAAACACACTGTGAAACAGCACCAGTGTAATTATTCTTACCAAGAATATGTACAACCTGAAACAGAAGCTTGTATGTTTTGATTGTCTGTCATCATTATTTTTGGCACCTTAAATATGGGGTTAGAAAGGTTCACATCATCAAAGACACCAAAGGTGGAAATAGTTTTTTTTTTTACAGATTATACAGATAATCAATCCATCCTGAAAGTGTTAAAAAGTTTACATTCAAAATTCTGTCCACAATTGCACAATGAGTAAAACCTCCCAACCTACCCGAGTAACAGTCTGAAATTTTAAATACACTTTCCTATGCTTTGAAAAATCACTTTGCTTAATCCAGTCTCTCAAAATAGTACCATGTTTAGCCAATGGAGCCAGATGCAGAAAAGCTCAAAAATACTAATGTTCCCCCATCCATTTTTTCCTCTCCCCCTTCTCTTACAAAATACTTTAGTAATGTGTGTTACTGTTTCATTATCAGTTTTTGGCATGCATAACCTCTTCAAATAACAATACCACCATATGTTCAGTAATTCTTCATTTGGCAGACTGTTTTCCATTGTTCGAGAACCCATTTCAACACCAAGAAGCTGTTACCAATGTGATGGACCAACATGCTTGGAATGTATATAGGACAACATTGATTCAGATGGAGACTCTTCTCTGATTCAGTTTCTTATTTCTTCAAATGCTTTCTTGCAAAAAAAATAAGTAATTCATGTTTCAGGGTTTTGGTGCACTAATGCGCACCACATTTTCCTGAATGCATACTGCAGCTTCAGTCACCAAACTATCTGCATTAGTCACTGTTATCATTCTGAAAAATTTTCCCTTATCATATTCCCCCCACCACCCCACCTCAGCATTGCTTTCTGAAACGATATACAAGCTGATCTTCTTCGTGTGGAAGTGATCATATTTGATCTAAATCAGTTGAATAACATTTTGGATTTATAATGGAAAGCAGATTCTCTATCATTTTAGAAATAATTCCTATTACAAGAGAATGTATAAAATTGAAGCTACTAAATTAAACACTTCTTATTTTGATGTTTTACCTGTATAATAAGGGTTGTGCATCCCTCACTTATCTTAAAAAAAAAAAAATAATTATTGTATGACAACCAAAGACACCAGCAATGAAAACACTTCTTGAACTAATCAGGACTCAAATAATTTTAGCAGAAACTCCAACTTCAAATAATTTTAGCACCAAACACCTACAAAATCTCATTTTCACTTCCTTCACCATTTGGGTTATTCACCCTCTTGTTTTATTAAATATCAACTATGTCCTTTCATGCCAGAAAGTCACCAGATATGAGCTATTTTTGAGCCAGTGGGTAGTGTGATGTTTTGAAATCTCACTGAGATAAGAATGCTTTCCACCAGCTACATCTTCCTTTTTATAGAAAGGGGGGGGTGGGGGGGGCACCCCCAGGGCTTCTGCTGATTACACTATGCCAGATGAATAAACACAAATACCATATCCTTTATATTTCATCATCATATACAATCTAGTCAGGTCAGTTTTAATTGAATTTTAGTGCAGTCACCAAGGCACAGTTCTTACAAAGGTATCAAAAAAAGAGGTGTCATAGGTATTGATATATTTGAGACAGATAAATATTGATCCACAATAGAAAAGATAATTGCTACAGTAATTGTGTGAAATCAGAAAAGTAAATATTCTTTTTATAGGATTTGGCAGTTTTTATTTTTAACTGTATATTTATAATATTATCCATCCTATCTTTATGTTGTCTGTGTTGTGGTTTAACACAGCACCACCTAGCCTCTCTCTCAAACTCTCTAGGTGGGATGGGGGAGAAAATTGGAAAAGTAAAAGTGCAAGAACTCATAAGTTGAGATAGACAGTTTTCTAGGTAGAGAAAAAGCTGTATGCACAAGCAAAGCAAAACAAGGAATTCATTCCCTACTTCCCATCAGCAGGAAAGCATTCAGACACTTCCAGGAAAGCAGGACTCATCATGTGTAATGGTTTGTTGGGAAAGCAAATGCCATTGATAGGAATTTCTCTCCCTTCCTTATTTCTTACGCCAGCTGTTACTGCTGAGCATAACCCTTTGGTCAGTTTGGATCATCTGTCCTGGTTGTGTGGGTTGGTACCCATCTCCTTGGGTACCCCCAACCCCCTTGCTGGCAGGGCAGCACATGAAGCTGAAAAATCTTTGGCTCTGTGTAAGCCCTGCTCTGCAACAACTGAAATCATCTGTGTATATCACCACTATCAACATCAAAAATCCTAAACAGCATCATACAAGCCTCAACAAAGAAAATTAACTCTATCCCAACCATAATCATGACACTATATCAGGGGTACAATCAGAAAAAGAAATAATCTTACACTCTCTGAAGATATGTTTTTAACAGTATTTGAGGCAAACAGCAGTGCCCACAATGTGAATTGAAAGAAGCAAAAGAGATGACAGATAAATTTGCCCTCTACACTAGATAGTGCTCTAATCACTTACATTCTGAATATGCTTTCTCCAGAAACCCACAGGAATAATCACAAATAGATTAGATGGTTTTATCTTCCCACAAATATGCTATTATTCACACACAAGATTAGAAATTAATTTACTAGAATGATCCACTTGAAATGACTGAAATAGTCCTCAACAATCTCTTTTTATACATTTTAAAGCAAAGAAAACCATAATAGAAAGAAAGCAATTAATCAATTTTTTAAAAAGATAACTGGGAATGGGAAGAACAATAGATCTTAACTCTAACTGCTGGTAGAATAACTAGAAATGGGGATCACCCTTAAGAAGAAAAAGCCCTAGTCCACAGGCCTTGCAAAGCATTAATGAAGGTCAAAAATTTAATATTCTATCTATAACTTACAAAAAATGAATAAGAAAATTCCACTCTGTAAGAGTTAAGAGCACTATGCAATACTCATAAACCACACCATCTTTTGAGTCTTTCACTATATGAGCTTTTGGATTCAGTCTCATATCAACCTCTTATACAGACTTAACCAGAGTATCAGTGAGTCACTGTTTTATATAAATGAGTAAAAATAATTCTCTCTGAACATATGCTCTGAACATAGTACATTGCTGTTACAAATAACAGTAATATTGTATGGGGGAAAAGTATCTGGAAAGATGTACAGGATGAGAAATGATGGGAGTACATATGTAAACACCACGGGGAAACTTCCAGATATATTTATATATATAAAAAAAAAAAAAAAGATACCTGGATGCCTTTGTTCCCTCACACAATCTTGTTTACATCATTAGGAAGTTGAATTATTCACTAACCATGATATTACTTGGTTACAGCAGCAGCAGGTAGCACATAAATTATAACCTGCACATCTCCAGAATTCCAAAGACAGTACCAAGGAAGCTGTGACAGCTACTTAATTTTCTTGTCCACTCTCAATTACATTGTTTATAACTGGAAAAGAAGTTTGCTGTTTTGCATCAATTATCTCTATTTGCTAGGTTTCCAAAGGAAGAAAAATAATCTCTAATTCAAGAACAGGATTACTCTGAGTAGCAAGAAATTCCTTTATAATTGCCAAAATAATAATAATTTTAAAAGTTGGTGTTACTAGGGATTTCATATAATGTAATGCATGACAGTTTGTTTAGAGCAGAGAAATCCCACCAACACATTAAATCTTTAACTCACTTTAAGGAATCAGTAACTGTAAATGAGATCACTTGCATGCACAGGCGCACTTAAAGGATAATTTAGGTTTGTATACTCTTGTGATCCCATGTAATGTGCACATGTATTTCTTGGAGTAGGCCAAGAAAAAGAAGGCCCTGCCTTTCTGTTCCCCTTCACCATAACTTCAGATGCAGTCAGAGCACGTCTTTCCCTGACAGATGTCATGTCAACTTGTCAAATCTCATTTCTGGTACCTAACATTTCTTCTTGATCCACTCTCTGATCAATGAAGGCAACATTTGAAGAAATTTGAAGTTTTTTATTCTTTACTAGAGTATTAATATGTATTCTTTATGAGGTCTGTATCACCATTCAAAATCTCTTCTACATTTAGTTGTCTGCAATGAATTTAAATAGCATCTAATACAAAATGTCTTCATAAAACAAACAAAAACAAACAAACAAAAACAACAACAAAAAACACACTCTATCAGCAAAGTAGATACATGCGGTAAAAATAAGAACAAAATAAGAAATCATTCAAAATTCCAACACTGTTAAACTTCCCGAAGATCTTGTTTATGCACTATATATTTTAAGATTAATGGCACTTAGTAGAGTTATAATTCACACTTAAAGCAATTTCTTCAGTGACAAATATAATCTCACAGGAGATATCAGTGAAAAACTGGCCACATTCAAAATAATAATTGTAACTTAACTGTTTTACTTAAAGCGTTTCTGTCTGAATGACCAAATTTCCAATTATTTTTAGTTTGCATACTGACTGTAGACTGATTTAAGAGTCTTTTTCTGGCTCCTGGAAATACAGATAATTCTTGTGTTTGTTCCAGCATCTTATTAAAGTAAATACATGAGAAGATGTTCAAATAACATCTCTTTATTAATGATATGATACCTCTTTATTAATGATATGACAAAAAAAAAAAAAGGAAAAAAATAATGTCATTAGTCATTATTATTATTATTTATTATACAATTTACAATATTACATTATATTGTATGCCATCTGTGTTTTCATACCTAAAACAGTTTAATATATTTAGTCTTTCTCTAACACAGAATATTCTATAGAAAAATTATTTTTGGGGGGAATTATAATACTATAATCTGTTTTATTTCAAATTACTAGTTCTTTTATTTATTTATTTATTTATTGCTTGTGTCTATTTCATTACTTTAGAATAACAATAAACAATAAATAAGCCTTACAATGTTCAGCACTGTGTCAGACATTTTGCATTCATGTCAGACAGTTTGCATATAATAAGATAGAATAATTGATCATTTTTGAATGTTGAAAGTATGAAAACACTATTCTGTGACTCTTTCTTCCCCCTTTCTTGATCAGTCACACAAACACCTTGTTCAGTCACAGACCAACAGTTCATCACTCAAACAGCAGGAGATAACTGACAGCAGAAGATGATTCATATAAACTATGACTTATCTTCTGGCTGTGTGTTCTGGTGAAGAAAAAAAAACAAATGTTTTGTTTGTTTTTGCTGATAAGCTCTTCTCTTGGTCATGGCCATCTTTTTCCAAAGGCTGAACTGACAGAGTAAGATCTAGAGAAGAGGACACAAACAAGCCTACATTGTTATCTCTTGCCTAAGGAGATTTTAAAACAGCAAAGATGAAGGAGATACCTCAAAGTCAAAAATGAGTCTATTTGCACAAAAATTATATTGGTGATTTCAATTAAACTGATTTGCTGGTTGTCTATATATCTTTAAGAAGCTGGAGTACATCTTTCATGATAAACTATTTCTTTACCGATAGTCCCATTCTTCCACAATAAATAAGATGCTGTAAACAGAAAAAAAAATGAACATTTGCTAATCAGGCATCACAAGAGGCAACAGCCACTTGTGATTCAGTCTTCCTGATCAAATTAAATCTTCCTGATCAAATATCAAGTTAACTTATGTTTTGCCCTAATGTGCTCAGCAAAATCAGAAATTGATTTGAATGCTATTTTCTATAACTTTATTGAAGACTTGGAGCTTCAAAAGATCAAGGTACTTTTCTTTCATCTTTGAACAGTTATATTTGAATAATATTTTGGCCTGCTGATGCAACTGTCATGAACAATTTAAAGTTTAATATTGTCTGCATTGATGTACCCATCATCTCTGTAATGGCATTCTGTGATCTTTCTTTAATTTTAGATATAGAAATTAAGATTGGTTTTAGTTCTGTTTTAAAGATTTTCCTATTATTCTTGTTTATTTAGATAACCAGCGTGATAAATTTGATCACATTTTTTAAAATTTATGTTACACAAGATATATAGATATATTTGCTTTTAGAAATTACTGAGTAAAACAAGATTAGTTAAATGACACCACAAAAGACACGCTGAAATATGTAAAAATATTTTTATTGAGATTAATTATACACCTAATTTAAATTATAAATTATATAAGGATTTAAGTAGTATTTTTTCATTGATTGAGCTTTTACTCCCCATAAAGTTTATCTCACAAATAAAAGTTATCTTCAGATTACCTACCATTTTAGAACTAAAATGTTTTGTTTTGTTTGTTTTGTTTTATTTTATTTTATTTTATTTTATTTTATTTTATTTTATTTTATTTTATTTATTTTTATTTTTTACACATATAAAAAACCTTTTTAAAACCTTAAGAAAAACCTTAGAAAGAACAAATACCTTCTTTTTGGAGTTCTTGTCTAAGAAATGTTATTTTATATAAGAAGTTATTAGAAGGCTAATATTGAAAGAGAACTTCCCCTTGTGACAATGAACAAAACCTACTGCATTTTTAATCAATAGAGACACTGAACTGTGTAAAATTTAACCACTAGTTGCACAGAAAGGATGCTGTAACTGCTTTGAATGTTTGTGGACTTTCCGAAGAGCTTAACTGAAGCTGAATTGAAAACCGAATGTCCAAATGCATTTGACAATAACTGTGAAGGCAATCACTTCAGAATATTTATCTGTTCAACCACTCTGAATAAAACAAACAAAAACATCAAACAACAACAAAGATATTAAAAACAAACAAACAAACAAAAATAACTTGGAAACTATAATTTTATGATTTTGTTGACTTCATATTCTAGAAATCTCATCTGTGGCAAAATAGTCATAAAAGTTAATCTGAGGCTTCTTCCTTTAAAACTGTGACAAACTTTTGAATGGAATATTAAATTACTCCAGCAGAATTGTGCCCAAGCAGCAAAATATGACAACTTTTGCACACTGAATGAAATGAACTTGACCCAGAACTACTTTGTGTCATACGAAATTTTATGTATTGGTGCAAAGTGAGTATTAATTACATCTATGATGATTTAGGAACATTTTGAAAGTCTGTTTATATTTTTTATAGTTTGCAAAAATATAAATGACAGTGCAAAACAAAATTAGTGGAGAGTTAGGTTTACCTAAGAGTAACTGATTAAGATTTTATATCTTGTGGTTTTATTTTTTCATATTAATCTTTCTCCTTGACACCTTCCCACATATTCATTTTTATCTTCAAATTACCTAACATTTTGAGGCTCTTTAATTTTTCTTTATTAATCTGCAGACAAGAAGGGAGAACAATACAATATTAAGATTCAGAAGAAAGAGAGACAGAGAGAAAGAAAGAAAGAAAGAAAGAAAGAGAGAAGGAGAGAGAGAAAGAGAGAGAGAGAGAGAGAGAGAAAGAGAAAGAGAAAGAGAAAGAGAAAGAGAAAGAGAAAGAGAAAGAGAAAGAGAAAGAGAAAGAGAAAGAGAAAGAGAAAGAGAAAGAGAAAGAGAAAGAGAAAGAGAAAGAGAAAGAGAAAGAGAAAGAGAAAGAGAAAGAGAAAGAGAAAGAGAAAGAGAGAGAAAGAGAGAGAGAAAGAGAGAGAGAAAGAGAGAGAGAAAGAAAGTGAGAAAGAAAGAGAGAGAGAGAGAGAGAGAGAGAGAAAGAAAGAAAGAAAGAAAGAAAGAAAGAAAGAAAGAAAGAAAGAAAGAAAGAAAGAAAGAAAGAAAGAAAGAAAGAAAGAAAGAAAGAAAGAAAGAAAGAAAGAAAGAAAGAAAGAAAGAATGGAAGGAAGGAAGGAAGGAAGGAAGGAAGGAAGGAAGGAAGGAAGGAAGGAAGGAAGGAAGGAAGGAAGGAAGGAAGGAAGGAAGGAAGGAAGGAAGGAAGGAAGGAAGGAAGACTAGGAAAATGAAACAAAATACTAAAATATTTGCAAACAGGAAACTGTTTAGAATACATTGCTTACTGTAAACTCAGTTAAATAATCCTCACCAGCCCCACATACCAACACCTAGATTAGCAAGCAGTATAGCTGATCTGCTCCATTCTACATGTGAATATCCAAAGTTTATTAAGCAAAGATGATCTGGATGTTCGATTCAAAACAAAGATCTTCCATCAACATCAAAACAAACGTCTTCATCTGGCACGAATCAAAACACTAATGTAGATGTCCCAACTTTTACTAAGTAGAATGATCTTGTATGCTTTTTTGGATCTGCTGTTGTACCAATGACACACATAAGAAAGAATAAAAGTTCTGATCCTGGTCCCGCACTTTAATAGTTCTGAGGATTTAATTCACTGGTTGCATCTATATTAAGATGCAATTCTTCAATGCACATAACCATCTACAACTGTACATGTTCAAAATGAATGTAAAATACTGCACCACATAAAAGTATAGAATCCTGGCATAATTGTGTGAGTAGGATGTAAAACATGAAAGGCAGGAGATAATTTGTTAATAAAAGTGTAAAAATAACATTTTTACTGTAAAGATGTTTTCTAACACACACACACACAAGTTTTACTAACATTCCAAGAAAATAAAAAGGGAGCTTCATCTAGAACTATAATAAGCACCTGAATGCATGGTCTTACTGACTTCATAGCAAACATATCCTTATGAACTGCTCTGCTTTTAATATTATATTTCATTTTATAAAAAGCAATTTTGTTTAAACACAAGCTGTTTTTTCACAAAGGTGACTGTCTAAAGGGCATTCTGTAAAGTAATGTTTTGGGAAGTCTTTATTCTGTTTGAAGAAAATATATTATTGTTTATTATTTTGGGGGGCAAGAGGTATATGCATTTTATTTAATGTTTCGGTCTAAGCAGAATATTGACTCTCATCTTCCTTGGTTTTGTAGTGACATTATTAACAAATATTTTCCAAAGTTTTAATTAATTGAAGATAAAAATTTGAAACTTGTGATGAAATATCTTTCTCCTAGTAAGTATAGACACAGTTGTTGGTCTGTTTTTTTTTTGTTTGGCTTTGTTTTTTCATTACTTTTCCTTTTATCTTAAACTCGGCTTACAACTTTCCTGCCACTACACTATTACTGATGTACTCACAGCAATGGCTGTGATGGTGGAGAGATGATATTCAGAGACCAAAAGGGTCTACCCAACTGCGCTACTGACCATTGAAACTAGGGATGCTAGAAACAGGTCTAGAAGGCACAAATGTACTTATATTTATGCATGATTTAGCTACCTGATTTATAAGACCTACAGCAGTGTTTCTGTGAAAGAGAGAAATTCTGCACTGAATTCTTAAACAGAAGTACATTGTGTCTCCTGTGGTTGACTAAGCATTTCCAGAGTGAAAAAGCAAACAAGATAAGAATATCAATTGGAAAAGAAGAAGAAAATAAAATAAAATAAAAAATAATAATTAAAAAAAAATCCAGAAATCTCGTTCCATGTTGTCTTCATAAATTGCAAAGGTGAAGAAGAAAAGGGGAAATCTATTCCCTTCTCTGACTGCTTGTTTAAAAATAAATAAATAAATAAAATAAAATAAGACAAACAGAAGAGATATTGTTCTCTACTCCATAGCAACTCAGAGAAACAGAGAAGGCTGGGATGCTGTTGAGGCTTGATAAATTTTATGCAGTAATTCCAGAGGGCAGTTGTTGACTGATTTACTATTGTTCACTGATCTGTAAGGCTGCAGTGTTCTTGGCATTGGCTATGTTAGTATAACAAGTGGACCCACTTGATACAGGAGCAGTAAATATTGCATGAGGTAGATCATTAATGGGCCTTTTCAGTTCATGCTGGCAGAACTGTGACAGATCTCCCATGGTTCAGTAAGGTATAAGATATTTTTCATATCACTTGTCCATTTAATCTGATTCATTTAAAGGTCAGAAATTTGAATTGCTGTTTGTATTTTGCAAAGCTTGATTTCTTGAGCTAATATATGAGAACTGCTGTTACAGATCTGAGCTACAGATTAAATGCTTGTATTTTCTGCTGTTTTTTAGTATGTTTTTTTGAACTGGAGAAGGACTAAATGATATCAGAGACTAATCTTTCTGACAAATGAGCTACAGAGTATCCACTAAAGTATAAGTATGAAAAGAGATAATATTTAATGTGGCATTTTGTAGGTGTTCAGGAATTAAATTCCTTATATTAAGGAATTAAATTCTTTATATAAAATTACAATGCAGTGTGAAATATCGGATAACCCCACATCCATACTTCTCAAATTTAATTTTATCTTATTTTCAAGAGAAAAAATAATTCCTTTTAACTACAACAACCAGTATAAGTTATAATGATCTTATATGACCCTCAGTAATACTGAAAAATGTAGGAGGCTTTATTGGCCTACATTAAATAGGAAGTTAGAGCAGTGTCCCTCCACTGCCATTATCCTGATACTGAAAGTACTTTCATTAAAACAGGAGCAATACGAATTTAGATCTTGTCTACCTGAAAATGTAGTTGTCCACATATTGAAGGAATGTTGTGTGCCACAACCCACAGGAAAGCACAGCTACATACCAGCCTTCCTCCTAACTAACAATAAAATTTAAGGGAAAAAGGTGAGTCCCTTGATTGCGAGGCCTGGATGCTCAAGTGTTATTATCTAAATTTTGGAGGTTTGTTAAAGCATCAGAGAACTCTCAGCGCAAACAGGGAGGTGACTTTGTGACAATTTCGAATGTAACATTTAATGCTGTCTTGAAATAAAAGCTGACCTCAATGTAAGGTTGTGAGAATAATATGCTGTAATAGCAAAAAAGATAAGGACACAAGGAAAGATCAACTGAGAATGGCCTGACTGATGGAGGCACACCTTCCTCCCCTGTACTGTACAAGCAATATATAAAGCACATACACTTGGACTTCTCACTGACGTGCTCTGAACCAAAATATAAAATACTGCCTGCAAAGCCTAAGTAAAAAGTAATTTTCTGCCCAGTGCTGTCACACTTGCAGCTTACTGTGGGGTATATAGTGTCTGAAGGCATGAAGAGACAGAACTGACAGAAATGTAGCTAACTGATCCCCCTTGCAGCCTTTCACAGCTTGACCACTGTCATGTTGGGTTGTGCTGTCTCTAGGGGTGAGAAGAATCAACTCCCTCCGGCTAATCTTGTCTCATCTCTATTCATTATCACTCCACTGCTAAATGTGCTGCCTCCCCAGATCTCCTTGCAAACTGTTCAATTCTGTCAAAAAAAGATCTGTTACCTTAAATAGTTACCTAATCATTTTCTCCTTAAACGACAGCTGATACCTTTACTTGAAATCAAAATGTCTTTCCACAGAGCCTAATTTGCTTTTGCCCCCTTCCATTGTTGTTAGAAACTTTTTCAAAGACGGCTCGGAAGTGTAGATGCTCTTTGTGAACATTAAAATTTCATTTCAATGCCTGTTTGAATATTACTGATTTCAGATAACAAGTAGGTGAAAGAGTACAGGGAACAGTGCTGTGTGATTGTTGCTGTGACACTGTCAGCCAACACTACCCTGGACAGAAGATTTTTTATCATAATTAGTATGGTCTACTTATTTCAGGCTCAAAGTTCCTTCAATAAAATATGGAGACAGATGGTATCAAAACACAGGTGATACTATTTCCACTTTGGTAGTCAGACACTTATATCACCTCGTTAAGAAGTTTTAAATTTGAAGTGAAGTGTCTCTTTTCTTTTTAATTATCTTTATTTTTACTATTCAATGAAGCCTCTGTCTTTTATCCTGTATATTTTTTTTCCATGTACTAAACTGACTTTTTTTTCAGTTTCAACAAATTTCTTGAATTTCCATTTCCTTAGAAACAATAGGAGAACACTATTTCAACAGTAAAATACAAAACAGTAAAATCAGCATTAGTTTTGCATCTTTTCATAATCAAGAACAAATGAAAGACTATGAATTCACTTGTATCATGGTAACTGTTAGTGGTCTGACCTTAAATATAGATTTCAACATGCAGGGTGACAGGGTGTTCCTGAATAGGTCACATCTTTATGAAAGTAAGAGGGTGAAAAATTAAGTCTCCAAATATTTTCAAGTAACTGAAGTAAAACTGAAAAATATGAAATATATATTAAATAGGTCCTGAGTTTGCCTGAGTAAATGTCTGCTAAATTGTATTCAAAAGTCTTTCTCCAGGATTTCACATTGCCAAAAATTAAATTTAGCCACAAGCATATTTGCTTCCAGGCAAGCTTTTAGGAGGAAGATTATCCTCCTGAAACAATAGTAATAAAAAGACCCTATCATATCTTGCCTTTTGTGTAACCATCAGGTTACACAAGTCAAAAACAGGGAAATAGAATGTCAGAACATAAGACCTAACCATTTCATCTGAAACACTTCCACCAGATTTGTTGATGAATCATGGCCTTTGTCACTCAGGACTCATCTAAAGATGAAAGTTGGGATTAACTTTAGCTCCAACTCAGTCCCCATTAAATTCAGTGGAGAACAATGGAAATGTGCATTTCTCCAGATAGATACTGATAACTCTTTACTCACTCGACTACTGAAGAAGCCTAGCTTGATGCCCCTATATAAGAAGAGTCATAAGGTGGATCCAGGAAACTACAGGCCTGTCATCCTGACCTCAGTTCCAGGAAAGGTGATGGAACAGGTCATCTTGAATACAATTACGCAGCATGTGCAAGACAACAAGGGGATCAGACCCAGCCATCATGCATTCAAGAAAGGCAAGCCCAGACTGACTAACCTTATCTCCTTCTATCTTATCACCAGGTAACCTTCCTGATGGGTGAGGGAAAGGCTGTTTACAGAGTCTACCTAGACTTCTGACATGGTCAGACCTAGCCTTTGACACAGTCTCCCACGGTATGCTTCTGGAGAAGCTGGCAGCCCATGGATTGGACAGGTACCCTCTTTGCAGGGTTAAAAACTGGTTGAATGGCTAGGCCCAGAGAATGGTGGTGAATAGAATGAAATTTGGATTATTTGGATAATTTCTTTCAAAATTCTGAGACTGAATTAATCAGTTAATGGATTCTGGATATATATATTTTTTTTTTCATTTATATCCTTAAAGCAATGAAACTGTGGCTTTATCTAGTTAAGGATCCAAGGTAACAGACACTAATACCAACTTGCTATACACATAGGAGACCATGATAATGTTAAAGGTCTTTCTCAATTTTAAATATTAAAAATACAATAACAGTGATCAAAAGGGCTTGGTTGCAATTCTTCTTTTCTTTGATACAGTTTAGCTTATATCTTGGCACTTCTTTGTTCATTATCAGCAAGTGGGAGAAATCGCTATTTTCTCCTCAAAATCTCTAGGGAGAGTGGCTCAGAAATATCAAACTATCCATTGTGCTCTTGCCATCTTCAAATCTAACCATTCAGCAGTGGAATACTGCTCATAATTAAGTAATATTTAGTTCATTAATTCCTTTGGGGATTGTTGATAATTATATTGCAGTATGATTTCCTCAAAGATATCATACAGGCCATTGATAAACAGCTGAGGAGTAAAATCAGGGGATTAACTGTAATTATAGCAAAGTGGTTTGCTATTAAACTAATTGAATAAAAAGTAATTGGATTATGTATGATCTTCAGTAGCTCCTAGACTTTAAACTTTAATTAAATTATCATACTTCTCATTCAAAAATGGAGTGGTTGAACATTAGCTATTTTGACACTACAAATGTAGGAGAAGCAAAATATTTATGCTGAATGAGATGCTCAGTGTTAGCATAGTTTAGTAACAAAAGAAGCTCTCTTGTACAATTCTGTCACTGTAATGAACTTATTTTTTCATTTACATACTATTTAAATATTCTTCCTTGATTGAAAAATTTATGAGAACTGACAAATATTCTATTCCTAAATGATTAAACACATTACATTCATTAAGCTAAACCTGATTACATACTTGTGTCTGAAAGTTTTTCAAAAGGAAATCTATTTGATTTTCTAGTAACAATTCTATAAATTGTGTTGGATGAAGTAGAATAAAAAAAATATGATTGAATTGTAATTTTGTTGAATTATAAATGACCTATTTATAAAGTATTAATTTATTATTTTCTAAAGATACTATTATTGAAGAGATTAATATTAAACAGAATTCTTGAAATAAAAATACATATTGCAAATGCAGAAGTAGAACTACTCAATAATGTAAAAAAAATATCAAAAGGTTCATGAAAAGTGGTTCTTAGAAAAGTATTGTGTAGATAATAGAGCTAAGGAATGCTGATTAAAACTTAGTCAGACCTTAGGAGGGCAACAAATGCATTCAGTTATGAGAAATAGAGAAGTTAAACCCCAGACCGATTTAAGAGTAAATCAAATTTATTACATGGATAAAAAGAGGCAAGATTTTGAACTACATGATACATATAAAGTTTTTTTTTTTATAGGAATGGGTGTTTCAATCTTAAATAAATAAGGACATTAAAAAAAAAATCATAATAAATAATTTTCCTACATCATTTAAACACAGTATCCGGTCATGTAGTTAACAGGATCAATTTGGGCTTATTCTCAAGGGCCAAATTTGGCTTCTAACATGGACGATAAGATTTGAAAACTGATTCTGAATTCAAAAAGGAAATTAATGTAGCAAAAATAAATTTGGAGAGATATGCACATGCATTTTGGTTTCTTTGCCTTGCTGCTGAGTCTGAACTAACCAAAGCCTATTGATCAACTTGTTGAGCAGACCTACTGAAAATGTTGTAACAGAACAACTCAGAAAAAATAAAAGAGTGTATTAGCTTTTTAGAATCATATTTAAAATATATGGGAATATCTTTGCAATGTTCCTCAGACAGCAGAAGTTAGATTTAACTTACAATGAAGATGAATTTGGAGATGAACCAAGAATAAAAACAATGTACCTGGAGAACATAAAACTTCCAGGTGTCAGATATGACACATCAAAGCCATTTCCAAAAGAAGATACAGTTGCAAGATAATTTTTAGAGCAGACTCATCTTTAACTGAATTCTGTTTAGTAAATCCTCAAACTGGAAGAATTTAACAAATCCTCAAACTTCATCTCATTCTACTTAAATTATTATTAGCATCTGATGGAAGATGCTTGATGCCTAGTCAATGGTGACTGGATCAAGTTTCATTTTTAAAACATGTCTTCAGTATCCTGTGCAATATGCTGTCTTTGAGCTTGGAAGATTAAAACCCACAGAAAGACAATATATGTGTGTCTGATACTCTTGAGTGAGTCACAGATACAGACTTCTCACATTCAGCATAAATAAATAAATAAATAAATAAATAAATAAGATATTTTTGACAGGTATAAAGCCAGAGAGTTTTCAGAATTCAAAAACAAGTATCATGCTTGTTTGTACTCAGTACAAAATACAAAACTATGGTGCCCATTGGCAACTGGCCACCAGTGGTGTTCCCCATGGGTCAGCATTGGGGCCCATCCTCATTAATATCTTTATTGTTGACTTGGATGAGGAATTTAGTGCACTGTCAGTAAGTTTGCAGATGACATCAAGTTGGAGGGAAGTTTCAATCTGCCGGAGGGTAGGAAGGCCCTGCAGAGGGACCTGGGCAGGTTGGATCAATGGGCAGAGGCCAATGGGATAAGGTTCAACATGGCTAAGTGCTGGGTCCTGCACTTGGGACAACAATCTCATGCAACACTACAGACTTGGGACAGAGTGGCTGGAAATCTGTGCAGAGGAAAAGGATCTGGGGGTGTTGGTTGATGCTTGCCTGAAAATGAGCAGGCAGTATGTCCAGGTGACCATGAAGGCCAAAGGCATCCTGGCTTGTATCAGAAATAGTGTAGCCAGCAGGACCAGGGAGGCGATCGTCCCCCTGTACTCTGCTCTTGTGAGGCTGCACTTCAAGTACTGTGTTCACTTTTGGGTCTCTCACTACAAGAAGGACATTGAGGCCCTGGATCATGTCCAGAGAAGGGCAACAAAACTGGTGAGGAGTCTGGAACAAAAGTCTTATGGGGAGCGGCTGAGGGAGCTAGGATTTTTTAGTGTGGAGAAGAGGAAGCTCAGGAGACACTTCATAGCTCTCTACAACTACCTGAAAGGAAGTTGTGGGCAGCTGGGGATCAGCCTCTTCTCGGAGGTTACTAGAAATAGGCCAAGGGGCACTACTACTCAAGTAGGGCCAGGAGAGGTTCAGGTTGGAAATCAGGAGAAATTTCTTCTCAGAAAGAGTAGTTGGGTATTGGAATGGGTTGCCAAGGGAGGTGGTAGACTCATTGTCCCTGGGGATGTTTAAGGAAGGATTGGATGTGGAACTTTGTGACATGGTTTAGTGGGTAATATTGGTGGTAGGGGGATGGTTGGACCAGATGATCTTGGAGATCTTATCCAACCTTAATGATTCTATGTTTCTATGATATTAATGGTGAATTTCACTGTAATGTAAGAGATGGTAGCTGTGGATGGTCACACACTATTCAAGAGGATATTTTGATCTAATGTTAGAAAAATTAGAACAAGTAAATGTGTTTTGTTTTGTTTTGTAGAAGCACAAAATAGAGAAAATTTTGGCAATTGTATTTAAATTTACTTTTTTTTTTTTTTTTCCTCTGGTAGGTAAAAGAAGATAATGAAGAAAACATGTTTGCTTTAAATTTATTTTTGAAATATTTCTGACAGACATAAAAGACAGAAAAACAGGGACATAAAAAAAGTTATGCAATCTGTTTTTACCTGTTTCCCACACCCACCAAGAAAGTTATTGAAGTTTGCATGTGTTAGATAAACTTATCAAATTACATCATCACAGTGCTCTCATCTTCTACCTTTACACCTAAACCAAATATAACTGAATCATAACTAATAGTCAATAATAAAAATTCAGAAAAGCATAATGCATTATATTGGCTGTTAAAAGACTGATTCTGTATTTAAAGCTGAGTCTTTTTCTTCTCCCTTTCTTTTTCTGTTATCCTGTTCTCTGTACCAACCACCATTTCTGTACTGTGTAGTCATTCTCCCTATGTTTTTCATGACATAATGAATAACAGATGGTGTGTAAAAATACTCCTGGCTTTGACAAATAATAGTTCTGTTTTCTCCCTCCTTCAAGTATTTTAATCTCAAGAGAGAATATGGAGCAAGATTATAATCTTGGCTATCTTGGCTACAAGATTATAGAGCACCTGCACACCTCAGAGGATACCAGCCTTTAATGTATTTTAGGCAGTGCCTCCCAGACATATGGATAGACTAGATTCTGAATGCAGAAGCAGGTAAAGAAAGCATGCACAACACTTTCTTGTAATTGTATACCTTAGTGTTCTCTGAGCTTTCAGATTTCTTCGGGGATTTTGGGTGGCAAATTGAGTAGCAATGTGGGTTTTAACACCTTTACTCCCCACACTCCACAAGCAAGTAATCAGGTAAGCACCAGATTGAAATTCTTCTACACAAGGACGCTGAAAATGTGATGGTAGGTTCACAGCATCAGAAATTATGTCCAAGTATGAAAGCCAGTGATACTCTGGATTCAGAACTGCTTTTTGCTTCAAAGTCTACAAATGTTGTTAATGAGAAGAAAAGGTAGATTTTTCTGCATGTCTCTGGAATTAAAATATGGAACAAAATCCTAGTTCAAGCAGGTATCTGAAAAGAGATTATAAAATGAAGGAGAAAATAAAATTGCTCTGTTTTTTTTTTTGTTTGTTTGTTTTAATTCCTGTTTATATATCATTCATTATAAGCAAATATAAACATTTGTATTATTTTATTATTTTCTTTAATTTGTCAAATGTTTTGGCCATTTAGAAAATCTGTCTGTGACCTTGTATGCCAAGTCTGAGCTTATAGCAATTTTTACAGCTGAGTTATCACCCCTTGAAGACTGGCATTATAGTGAAAATGCTGACACAACCTTTACTACAACAATGCTGCTATAATAAAATTTATAAGGGGCAATCAAGTCTCTAGGATGTCTTATGCGTTGTCATCTCTTGATGCATTTCTTGGTACTAAAATGGATGTAAAGAGTGATCTTTCAAATGATTATATTATTACAATAGCTCATCAAAGTAGTGCTGGAAAGAACACTGAAGTGATTTAATTTTGAATATCTTTTTGTTGTTCTTTTGAGAAATATAAAATTATGTAATTTTTATAGAAAAAAAAAGGTGAGTAAAGAATTATACTGAAGAATGCTGATGCGTGTAGACTACAATTATCATTACCTCTTATTCTTACCAAAATGTGTCATGGTCTAACATATCACAAAAAGATTAAACCACCTATAAATTCTTTAAAAAATTAGTAATCAAAGACACATATGACATTGATTTTTGACTTAAAAGGAGACTACTGCACATAGCAAGACAACGTTAATCATACGATTATAGCTTATCCTCTCAAATATTTCATTCAGTGCATTCCAAAGGTTCAGTTCATTCCAGAAAAAGAGGTAACAATAACATTAGTGGCAGTGTCAAAAATATGAAATGGGAGGGCAGACACTATGTTTTCCTTTTCAAGAATGCTTGTCAGGAGTTGCAGGCTAATCACTTAGTATGTACTTTTAAATGAAAGAACACTATACCAATAAATACTAAATGAGAATCTTCCTATTAGTCAACATAAAAATGTTAGAAAATGTATAATAAATGTGTATGAGATGAAATTCTACAGAGATAAACAAAAGGAATTCTCACCATTTGGTAGTCAATACCTAAAATGCATTTGGTACCTACTTCGTAGAAATTCATATATATGTACATTCATTCATCTGGAAGCCCCTATTTATGAATAATAAAACATAAAAACTAAAGTGTGACAAGTTTAACAAGGTTATAAACATATGTCTGTACTACCATAACTAGTATTGGAAAGCATTTTCTGTTTTATTATACTGAGGGAAAAAAAAAAAAAAAAAAAAAAAAAAAAAAGTTAAGTGTAAGTAAAACATTAAGCCGCAGAGTAAAATCTGTGTTCAAATCAACTTTACACAGTAAAATTCAGTGGGGGCTATTCAAAGTCCTTTGAACTCACTGAAAAGTGTTGAGGGATTTTTGAAGCAGCAAAGATCCCATGACTTGCTGCAGCTGAGCAAACCAAGCTACCAGGACGACTATGAGAAGTTCCCATGACAGTGTTCCCACATCGCCCAATTGAGGAATTTAGAAAAATATTGTTGCCAGCAGCTGGCTTCAAGGACGGGATCTACGTGACTGCTAATCACAAGGGTTGTTTTCTTGCAGGTAGGGTTGTTTTCTTGCAGTTGTTTGTCTGAGTGCTTTTGACCAATAATCTTGTGTGAGACACTATCTGCCCCTGTTAAGTTTGCTATAAAAGTGAGGCTATTCGGGTAATAAAAGAGAGCATGATCTGACCATACTAGTGTCTGTCATGTTTTCAGCCATTCTTCCTGCAACAGAAAAGATGTACAGATTAACTACAGAAGTTTGTTACTGAACTTCAAGCAGATTTTGAGAGTTTCTGTGTTAGTTTCCTTGCTTCTGAACATATCTGCCATTGGTTAATTCTGAAGATCTGATAAACCATCTACAGCTAGGTACATCATGTCATACCACGATGTGTATATACACTATACAGTTGAGCATCACATCATAGTATTTTAGTACCGTGCATGGATAATGTAATTTTATATTTTAATCAATGTCCAAACTTTAGGTAAAACAACTGCAACATAGCTAAAGACAAAGGGTCCATCTAGACCAATAATCTGATCTAGAAGGGGATATTATTCACACAAAAATCATGTTGTCCTAGCTGGTCAGCTCTAAAAATACAAACTTAAGGGCACATCTCTAACACAGACAAGCAGGCTGAATAATATGAAGACACTACTGAGCTTCATATAATACCCTGAAATGTCAGCAAAGTTCAGCCTTGTGGTATCATTTGTTTGCTCATAAAACAGATCCTTAAAAACCGCCAGTAAGTAATGCTGCTGCATTTTTTGAAATACTTTGTCTGTCACATATTTTACAGTTTTATATAAGTATACAGATTTTATTACAGTGTTATATTGCATGTTTTGGATGTCATGTGGCAGTGTCTGCCTCAAGAAGCTGCCAAGTATTAAGTAACTGATTTATGATCAGCAGCATATTTCTATTGCCTGTTACACAAACATTATCATATTCCTAAATATGAAATTATGTCCACAAAAGATCAGAATTCAGTTTATCTCAGGAATAGTGTTTTTACATAGTAAATTTCAACTCTGAAAATACATCCTTATGGGCACGTTCCTGTCACAAAACAACATCCCAAAGCAAAACACGCATACAGAAAAGCACAAAAAAATTGCATGTAATTAATGTAACTAAATTTTATTTGTATTTTTCTTTTTCTAAATTAATTTCTAGAAACGTTGAAAACTGTCAAGTTAGCAAATTATAAGCATTCACTATGCATACAAGTTAAGAAGAAAATAAGAAAGACAATTCCATGTAAACAATAAATGAATAAACATAAAAATCCCACGGATGCATATGTATCAGTCTCCAGCGGTCCCTCTGGGGGTCGTTCTTCAGCCTCCCCCCCCCCACACACACACACACCTTATTTAGTAGTCTCTGGGCCAGATGTCAGAAAGTTTGGGTCTGTGAAATGTCAGAAAGGACTGAGGTTTGGATTCTTCCCTTCTCTCTCAGCTGGCTTTGAGCTCACATTGCTGTTCTGCTGTTGCTCAGATGAATCTGTTGCTTCACATGCTTAGAAGAATGGGCTAGAAGCCTGAAGAGAAGTGTCTCTGGGGATTAGCTTGCTTTCCAGGGATAAGCCCTTCTCTACCCTTTGTGCTTCTGAAGGTCTTCCAGGAGGACCCCTTAGAAACGCCTTGGAGAAGAGGCATGGTAACTAACTGTGAGAGGAGTTGAGCTGAGCTTCTGCCTCTTTGCTTCTGTTAAAAGAAATTGAAGAAAAGCAGGACCTTGGGGATGTCCGGAGGCCATGTCAGGCCCAGACCTCAGTCCCCATTTGTTGTGTGGTCCATAAACCTGTGTAAATGCACAGGGAAGAGGATGAACACCCTAACAGCTTGTTGGACATGGGCATCTTGCCAAACCTTCATCTGGTGTATGATGATACGAAAGGTGCAGTATAACTCAGTAGACCTGGATGTGATTTCACTATAGTGTTTGCAAGACAGCACATTAAGGAACTGTGTTTTTTTTTTGCTGTTTTTTTTTTGGTTTGGTTTGGTTTGGTTTGGTTGTTTGTTTTTGGTTTTGGTTTTGGTTTGTTTTTGTTTTTGTTTTTTTTTTTTTTAGAAGGAGAAAAGGAATGCAGAGAAACCAGAGCATTTCTAGCAAAGGGGTATAGCCATATCCGTAATTAACAAGGCTGTTCATTAACGGCAACTAGATGTGCTTTCTTCAATACCTGTATTAAATTAAATCTCAAATGGCGTGTAGTAATTTTTGTGGATTTTTTTTGTATTACAGGTATAAGGTGCTGCTTGTAGGTTTCATGAAATATCTTTCCTTATAGAATGCTGAATAAAAGTATTTTCTCTTATAACTGAAGAGCTGTTGCTGAGTGTTGCTTTGAACTGGGATTGTTCATATAATGTGACTAAGTACATCCTAATGCCTTGTGTGTGGACAGTATCTACAACATTGTATTCTAACCCTAGAGTAAACAGATAATTTTGTGCTGTCTCTTTACAGCAAAGACATGGTCATGATTACAGTCCCACTTCCTCACTGCCCTTCCTTGGGAAACAGAACAAGCCCTTTTTGTCTTGTTCTCAGAGGGTCGTTCTCACTTTGCTGTGGAGAGTGCACCAAATCTTTCCACATCTTTCTTCACCTGGGTTTCTCACAACTGAGTGCAGTTTTCCCATTGAATTTTACAGCTATCAGGATAAATGTCTGTCTTTACAACTCTTACCCTTCCTGCTGCGTTCAGAAAGGAAGTGTTAGATTATTATTTTTTTTTTTTTCAAGAGGTTCACCTGCTAGCTCACATTCAGGCATATCAGAGCAAACACTTGTTTCAAAACCTGAGGTTTTCTTTCCAGTCTATGGTGTGAGTTTGAGTCTTGATGGTGTAAGTCCTCTTTAAATTCCTGATGGATGCTGATAGAAGATCAAGAAGGTGATTCAGCTTATTATAGAATGATATGATCATAGACTATCCTGAGTTGGAAGGGACCCACAAGGGTCATTGAGTCCAACTCTCCTGGCACCACACAGATCTACCCAAAAATTCAGACCATATGACTAAGAGCACAGTCCAAACACTTCTTAAACTCCGACAGGCTTGGTGCCTTGAATATCCTATTGCTGGTCACTAAAGAGCACAGATGGGCACCTGTCCCTCCACTGGTCCCCCGATGTGGTCCCCAGGGAAATGGCTCTGTAAAGGCAGTACCACTTAGCACACAACACAGGGAATATTTTGGAGGAACGGTCCAAGTGACGTTACCACCCCGGATGTCATTCTGAAGCAACGTGTCTTATGGGGACCAAGTTCTGTGGTGCACAGCCTATCCTAAGCCGCAGTTGGCATCTCAAGCTGTCATCTCAGCTTGACTGGCTCCTGAAGTTGGAAGTATGCAGAAAAAAATCAACAATGTGCTCCACCCTTTTTTGCCATAATGTCTAATCTGTGGTGGTTTGCAAAGGGGTTTTGTGCCCTGGCAGGAATACGCTGAGGTAGTTTTGTGGCAATGTGATGTAGTTTGGGAAGTTTTCTTGCCCTCTTATGCGTCTGCAACCTCCTCCCTTCATCGAGAGGAGACATCATGAAGCTTGAAGCTACAAATCTCTTACGCAGAATATGAGCCCCACAAAGCAAAGGTAGCTGTTCGTCTTGGAGGGGGTACATCTGAATGCAAAACTCATCTTTAGCACCCAAGCAAGACATTAAGCTCTTTCTTCTAATAGGAGCATGAGTTTTTCCGCCTGGAACACAATTCAACAGAGCAATCAACCATTTCTTTAACTTTGAAGATGCGGAAATGGATGCTGGGTTAAAAAGAACCAGCTCCCAGCCTGTCTCTAAGAACAATTGCTTAGGGCCAAAATCTGAGTTTCCTTTCTGTTACATGAAGGTCCAAAGAGACTCCTCCTCCTTTCTCAGTTGAGTTCGGTGCTGCCCAGTCTTAAGATTTTCAGTACTCAGCTGTGTGTACCTCAGACCCTCATATTTTGAGAAGGATTACACTCCCCTTAAGTAATATGGGAATCCCGTTTTTCTGTCTCAAGGGAGAATGGTGTAATCATTGCAGATTGTGGTTGTAATCAATTGCCATGTAAATTAAGGCCACACAAGTACCTTGTAGTGTTTCATCTTCCCTTTCATTTGTAGTGTCTGGTTACTCCTAAATATTACGTATTGGGTGAAATGTCCTAAGAAAACATTACTTTTTAATTTGAACAACCGTCTTTCCCCCCACACCCCCCAAGTCTGCCAGTAGCTGACACAGTAGAAAGATGTGTTTTTCTCTTTTGTTCTTGTGAAGTTAGAGGCAGTGCCAATTTAAACTGTGACTGAGGCTCTGCAATGATGCAAATCTCTCTTACTACTTCAAATTCAGTGATGCTACCTGAGTTTCCATTAATAAACTTCCAAGGATTCAACCAATTTAAAGCTTTTGGACAATGACAATTATTTGAAAACATTCCTACAGGTTTATTTTCCTCATTTACATTTGTTTGCTCTCTCCATCCCATTCAAAGCAGTCAGGACTGGTTTGCTTCTCTCTTCTCTGAAAATTTGCACTAGGAACCATTGTTAGAATCAGAATCCTGTTCTAAGAGCACGATGAAAAATGTTGCACTCCAAGTTGGAAATTGGAGAGGAAAATGTGCCTTTATACGTAAGAATTGTACTCAAACAGCTGATTACACTTTTTCTTACCCCTTAACAGGTGCTTATACCTTTTACTTTAAACCTGAGAAGCAACGGGTAGTTTCCACATTTCCCTTGGGGACAGTGTACTCTTCTGTATTTTGCTTCTGTACAAAGAGTTCAAAAATTTAAAGTCATGTTGTCAGTCATACACCCAAACAACCTTGCACGGCATTACATGTTCCCACGCTCTTCACCCCCCCCCCGCCCCCCCCAGACAGGTCAAACCCTGAAGGCAAGACGAGACAAGTAAATAACGTGAACATATACAACTAGCTTGGAAATACATTAGGTTTTGGCAGTTTTTTGGCACTTTGTGGGGCTTAACTGTGCTTCAGTGAGAAGAACATCTACTGGTGTGAACTGAAATTATGCCTCTGTGCCACAATGTATTTTTTTGTTTGTTTGTTTTGAGGGGGGAGGGGGTGGGGCAAATTTTCTTGTGGACACCTGCAGGAATTGCAAAATAATAATAAAATTTAGGTGAAGGAAAAGTTCCTTCTGTGTTGTTGTTGTTTTTGTTTTCTTTTCCACACAGTCTTAAAATGAAGGTCCCATTTTCAGGCCCTTGGCAGAGTGTAAGCATGCCGGAACACTTCACGTGATCATGTAGATCATATTTGTCTGAAATGATAATATCATCCTGTGAAATATGTTCATCTGATTCGTGTCAATATGGAACAATGCTAGGGCATCGTAAAGAAATGTGACCTTCTGTCTTACAACCTCTTGTATAAATACAAGTCCAAGAGAAACAGAGTGGTTAGTGTATATAGTTCTTGTATCAAAGAATGGTCTGCAAAAGAATGGTCTAGCAGTTCATGTTGATAGAGGGTTTGAAGGGTAAACCTTGAGAATCGGGTCTGGGAGATAAGAGAATAGGGGGGAGTTTTCTGAGATAACTGCTGACTATTGCATGAGACGAACTTTCTGACATCTGGCCCAGAGACTACTAAATAAGGGGGGGGGGGGGGAGGGAAGCTGAAGAACGAACGAAGGACGAAGCCTGGGAGGAAGACTATGAGCCTTCAGTACGAGCAACCCCCAGAGGGACCGCCAGAGACTGATACGTATGCATCCATGGTATGGTTCAGGTGCCAGGAAACTAATTATAAGAACCCTGCCTTTTCCAAAAGTGGTGGTGAATATGTATTAGCCTAGGAGCATAAAAACCAGCTGCCTGATGTAACTGGTGTGCGTCTAGGTGGAGCAGAGACTCCCGGCGCACCCAGCACTGTTTGCTTACCTCTATTCCTTTAATAAATTGTAAACTTTGATTGTAACCCTATTTGGGACTCAGTCATTTATAACAATACCTATAGTCTGCTGCAGGCTGAAAAGTAGCCTGTGCCTCAGGTGCTGTTTTCTGCCTTTGCTTTTGTTACTACATCCTTGTAAGTCTTCAAAAGGGAAATTAAGTTATCCTATTCAGAAAAAACACCATCCAGAAGAAACTTTGGTTGTTTTCAGGGCCTGAATTCTCACTGAAACCAAAGGCTGGTATAGAATCATAGATTATCCCGTGTTGGAATGGTCCCCTAAGGATCATTGAGTCCAACTCCTGGCACCATACAGGTCTACCCAAAAATTCAGACCACGTGACCAAGTGCACAGTCCAAATGCTTCTTAAACGCCAACAGGCAGGCTTGGTGCAGTGACTACTGCCCTGGGGAGCCTGTTCCAGTGTGCAACAACCCTCGCAGTGAAGAACCTCTTCCTGATGTCTAGCCTAAGCCTCCCCTGCCTCAGGTTGACACCATTCCCGTGGGTCCTATCACTGGGGACTGAAGAGAATATATCGGTATCTGCCCGTCCACTCCCCCTTGCGAGGAAGCTGTAGACTGCAACAAGGTCTCCCCTCCGCCACCTCGTTTCCAGGCTGAACAGGCCCAGTGACCTCCTCATACGTCTTTCCCTCTAGGCCCTTCACCATCTTTGTAGCCCAGTATCTTACTGACTTGAAGATAGAGGCTTTAATCTATCCTGGTTTGTTTACTAACAAAGTAGCACAAAAGAGACGCGTGTCCTTGGCTCTGAAGAGGAGGTGAGGGAAAAGCCAGTGCAAGGAACACAAAAATCAGTTGCGCCAGACTAACGTGTGGCTGTATCTGAGCTTGGAGACTGCAACCCTCTTCAGACTTCCAGATCTAGAGGAACACTTTGGCTGCAGCCTAAAAGCCACACGTACATAAGCTCCCCCAAGCCATCCAATCTTCTTCCCATGACCTGCCAGGAAACAGCAATGTGAGCATGTAACCAAATCAAAGCTCAGACCTTCAGCCCAGTCCTTGACCTAAATAGTGAGTGAGGATCTGGATCCTGGCATTTATACGTGATAGCTTATACACAGCGGAAGTAAATAGTGTAGTCAGAGGTCACAGGGCTAGATTTTGAAAAGTCCTACATAAGGAAGACATCTCAGAAAAGCAGATTTAAATAACATTAATACCAAGAAAAGTAATTCTGATTGCTGTATTCTTTATCTGTCGTGACTAGACAGATGAAAATCTATGATAGCAATTTTGCCTTTAAGGTCATTTTCTTTATTCTTTGATTTCTTTATTTCTTTTATTTCTCTGTCTATCTATTTATTTATTTATTTTAACAGGCTCTGTACTAATTTTCCTGACAGAATGACTAACAGAAATACGACCCTTGCGCACCTTTTGTAGTTAATTCATTAGGTCAACTCTAACCATTAAGCCCCTTGTCAGGTTATTTCTATTATTGATAAGGAGCAATTGACCATAAAAGACTGAAGCCAGGTAGAGGAGTGTATTCCACAAGGTCTCTTGGCTCCACCCTTGTGAAGTAAAATCTGCCAGGTGTGGGTCATTTGACCTTTGCTATATAGGAAGCTTGAGGAGCTGTGGGGAATTGCCTTTGGGGGTGGAAGAGAATTGAGGCTAGGGTTGTCTAGGGTGCCTTTCTGCTGTTGTGGTGAAGTGGGCTTAGTGTTCCCCTGTGGGCTATTTTTTCTTCATGCTTTCTGCCATCTATGTGAAATACTTTTAGCGACTCTATGAGCTAGCTAGGTTGGCAGTGCCTTCTCAGTACAGTAGAACCCTGGTAGTGAGACTTCACTGTGAAGCAGCGTGGAAGTGACTCAGGTTCAGAAGCTGGCAGATAAGTGTTCCTGGGTTTACAGTTCTGTAATGTTGAGGAGTTGGAGTACTTCCTTCAGCTTGTCTGTTTTCAGTGAAACTACTCTTGTGGATTCTGAGCTCCCTTTCCAGCCCTTAAAAACATAATAATAATAGTAAATAGAAATAAAACCCCACCAACTCAGAAGCTCCAGTGCTTACAGGTAAGCCTGAATTCTAGGAGTGTTCTTAACTATTTGTTAAGGTTGAACATCTGGCAGTGTGAAAAAGGTGCCTTAACGTGTACTCAAATTATGCCTTGTGGTAAGTAGAAACAGATTGGGAGAGATACTGGTGGCTTTATCATAACTTTCACTCAGTGGAAGTCATGAGACTGTGCTGTTCATAAAAGAAATGCCATTTCCACAGCATGTGAGTCAAAAGCAGTATGAAGAAAGCCTCTCCTCTTCCATACAGGCCTGCGTGTCTTGGCGGCGGAGAAAGTTTTGGAAGAGGTCCATCAAATGAGAATCGATCTTCCTCTGTAGAAACCAGTGTCTGAGGTATCGAGGAAAGCGTCCTTCTGTGAAAGGAAGATGAGAGAGTGGGAACGCTGCCTGTGCCACCCTGTGGTTTTGCCAACATGATAGTGCAGAGGACAGGAGAGAAAAGGATGGAAAACTGAGGTGGACACTTAAAGGCATTGTTACATGAGTTGTGAATAAAAACAAAGTGTCGGGAAAAGGGGTTGTGTGAGAAAGGTGCTGCTCCAAATTATACAGGGCGGTCCTTAGGGTGGGCTGGTCCCCAGATTGAAGACCTCCTCAAGTTCTGTTGGAGCACCGTCACACACCGGGGGAGCGGGATGATCAGAGTCTGATGGAATGCAGTCCTCAAATGCTGGATGGATGCTGTTCTCAACATTGGGGACATCACACACCTCATGAACTGAAGTAGGAGGCTCTGCATCTTTCCTGCCTTTCAGCTCTGGCAACTTGAGTCTTTCTTCAGATGGAGGAAAAAGTCAGTTGAACAGAAACCTCCTCAATTCCAACAACTAGACAAGACAGTGAAGATAACACAAGAAAGAGACAGGGCTGCAAGTGGCAAAGGCTGGCACTGGTGGTAGAAGCAGTCAAAGAATACGTGTGAACAGGACTGCCTTCAATTAAAGGCTGTCTTACTGATTTTTTTTACATGAGTTGTAACCAAGTGGCCAGCTGCCAGCAGAGACACCATGACGCTCCAAGCTGAAGCTCACAGTGCACACTCCCTTGCAGCTTCACCGGGGCACCCACAAGCACAGACTGACCCCACCACAGGAGACTCTGCTACCTGGACAGGTACCTACCTACTCTACTACCTACTCTGCTGCCTTGGAACACCACAGTCCTGCTGCCTTCCTGGGGTGCCTACTCCCCTCGCCCTGCAAACAAACCCTGGCTCAGTTTGTACCTCTGCTTTCTGATGGCATGGGCCTCAGCTCTGGACTTTCTTACACCCAGTAATGGCAGATGGAGAACACCCAGAATATCCCAGTCATGCCTGAGGCAGCAACATGCAAATAGATCTTTCCCTCCATACTGAGCTGGTGGGAACAGGACTGCTGGCCAACAGCAAATTGGAAGTATCGCTGCAGTTAAGACAGGAGAGAAACCTGCCCTACATGATCTGAACAAGCCACTCTGCCCAAAAAGTGTCGTGCCTAACAAATGTGCAGAGCAACTGCAAGAACAGGCGAAAGCACCAGCAGTTCCCATGCAGTGAGGAGCTACCAAGATCCACAAGTTCGTACAGCGTTAAAGAGAACACAGCCTGCTACGCTGGGCAGAAGAAGGATCTGGGCAAGAAGGATCCGAGATTGCAGAAACAACTCATTATCTAGATGGTTTTAGTGCAGCACACATGTAATTATCCTAGTATTAATGCTGTCGGCAACTCAAAGTGTTGTCTTTGGATCTTTCAGATGCTTTTCTGTTAGAAAAAGTTCCCCTTGATTACAGTACTCCACTTGCATAAGACAATCACGCCTCACTAACCCAGACTCAGACAAGCCACATCACACTCGTAGATCCCTGTCTGTGACCCATAGGAAGGCACGTAATGAAACATACTCACCGTTTTCAGACCATGTTGCTCAGGATAGTCTCTGTCATCTGTTGGTCTCAAGCTTGAATGCTGTAAGACTGGTGGAGCGCATTGTTGAATTTTTTTCTGCATACTTCCAATTTCAGGAGCCAGTCAAGCTGAGATGACAGCTTGAGATGCCAACTGCGGCTTAGGATAGGCTGTGCACCACAGAACTTGGTCCCCATAAGACGTGTTGCTTCAGAATGGCATCCTAAAATGAGATCCTTAGGAAAGGTTTAGTATTATACATTTGTGAAAATTGTATTACAAAAACTGAAAGATTTAACTCACCCTTTCACACTTCATGTGTAGATTTGATTCCTATGTTACCTGGCAACTAAGTCACCACTAATAGTAGTTTCATGTGATTAGATATCCATTTGAATCACTTCTGCTGAAGACATCTGATGGACAGATTATCTATCAGATATCAATGGAAACTGTACATGGAAAAAGATGTTGTGTTGCCTGCTGTTTACGGCCCACAGCAACATAACTGCAATCATATTTCTGAGTCACTGATACGCACTTCTCTGCCCTGCTTCACACTCCTCTAAAAGACACAAGAAAGAAAGCAGTAGCAGTGGCCTACAGGACAGCACATTACATTTCTGGAGTTCAGAACTGTATCAGCATGATGTTGTTTGACCCCTTTTTCTGTTCATTTAGCAAAAACTCTCATAAAAGGAAACTGGTTTTCCAGAAGAGGTTCTTACATTTCAAGCTGATTTAGGCTTTCTTGCTTGTGTCTAAAAATCTCTTTCCAATCTTTCTTCATTTACTATTTAATGATCCCAAGTTCTTGTAGACCCTGATACAGGCAAGCAGAGAAGACAGTTCCTATCAAGAAAGACTATCTCAAATGGTTTTTTTGTTTTTTTGTTTTTTTGTTTTTTTTTTCTGTATGTCCATGATTACTTTTTCTATCTATCTTGGACAAACTTACAAAAAGCTTTCACATACACCTGAATTAACATTTATTGTGATCACAGATGTGGACCAGAGGAAATCTTTACCAGACCAACTGAAAGAAAGACTTGGCTTTTCCAACAGAACTGAGCTAAACGATGCAGAATAGATTAGTATCGATGTAGACTTTCTAATGTTTTCTGTAAGTCTGGCATTGTCTATACCCATCCTGACAGTCTATTAGGTTTTGCGTGTTCATGGGTGAAGCATTTATGTTAAATAAATTTGCTGTTTCTCTACCTGAATCATAGTTAACAAGTATACATATAAAAAAAATCATAGTTGTATTCTTATATGAGAACAATGGACTGATTACTTGTACTGCTGTGATTTGAGAGAATAAAGTACACACAGCTTCCACATATAGAGAAAACTTAGTAATTATTCCTTGTGAATGGATGCAGTCTTATATATAAAAAGCAAATTGAATGATCTAGATATAAACTGAAGACACTTTTCTGTGGTAGCTAAGTGTTGTTAACTGGTGTGTACAAATAAAAGGATAATTTTGTGTTTATTGTGTCTGTATATATATCAGTCTTCATTTTTTGTTTCTTTTTTTTTTCCTAAACACAAAAAGACTAAACTTCTAAAAAAAAATAAAATATACATTCAATCTATTAGAATTCAATAAGAAATTAAACACTGTATATTCTCATTAAAATGCATTACATCATGAACAGTAGGACAATAACCATAGGTATGAATAGAAGTATTTATGATATAGAAAATAAAAGCATAGCTTAATAATTCTCTTGCATGTGCTACTCCAAACTTTCCAAGCATCAGTTTGGCTACCTCTTTGTCTTTCAGTCGTCTTCTCCAATAACCCTTACTGGACAACTGACAACAGATCCAAGATGGGCATTTCACTGGTCAAAGCTATTAACTTATACTTTTCTTTCAAGAACATTGAAGGAAATTAAGTTACTTGTTCTTCCCAGACTGATGGCTGGCAAGTCCAATAGCACAATCCTTTTGTTAGTAAAGAACTGTAGATGGTGTACTTTTAAGCTGGGCAGGAAAATGGTGGTTTGTTTTAGCTGAAGGGTATGTGATTCAAACAAAGGAAGAGATGAAGGAGATGGCTGCTTTTGAAGGAGACTTCTGGAGGAAATGTCTCCTTCCCTGAGAGCAGTAGTGAGAACAGGGAAAAACAGGAGTCTATGCAGACCAAGACTTGCAGAAAGAGGAGAGCAGACACAGTGCTTAACTAGCTGAAGAGAGGTGGTTTTCCAAAAGATTCAGATGTGACTGCAAGATGGTTCCATAAACCAGGAAATTTTCAATGATGTGGTAGATGAGAAGATTTATTTCAAAGCCTTTCTACCATATCACAGTCTTTAATCTATCCTTATTCAAAATAGATTCTTGTTCAGATTGTATTCAAACAAAAGCTACTGTAACCTTGTAATTCCTTTCAGAGCCTCTGTGTGCTTTAAGAAAAGGGGCAGTGGGGCCACAACAGGAATCTGACATCAGGCCTGTCACATCTTGTGACAGCTTGTGTCTGCAGCTCATGTAACTCTGGGTCAGTGACATCTGATGCAGAAACTCCTGCCTATTGCACAGCAGGAGAGACCCGAAAGAACCAAGAGTGTTGTAGAGGAGAAGGAAAATGGAGATAAGGTTCTGGGAGATGCTGCAGTTATTTGGTCTTCATCATGACTAAGTCACCCTGCTCTAAAAAAAAGCCATTTACCTATCAAGTTTACATGATCTGATGATTACTTGAGATGCTTTTATAGGTTTGGGAAGGGACAGAGCTCTCTTTGTGTAGCCTTCTTTCAAAAATGACTGAAAAAGCAAGACATTCACTCTAAGATTTGGAATTTCCTGTTCATCTTATTTCAGAGTGAAGGAAATATGAATGTCCTAGACCCGTGTCATCAAATCCTAGCATTTTCCTTGTTGCTATTAGTTCAGGTCTGAACATCCATGAGATACTTCCTCACTGCTAACGATGTAGGGCTAACAAGAAGTACATAAGTATCCATCTCTGATATATATGTTTTGATTGGCAATACTTCAATGAAGTATTGTTAACTTTTATGTCTTGTAGGTAAGTACATTCTTTTTCTCTGTAATCTGATGGAAAGCTCACCACATTTTACTTTAGCAATACATGTATTCTTGTTAGGTGAGAATTGGACACTGAGTTACTTTTTTCCTAACCAACATGATCAATTTACAGAACTTTTACAACTCAGATTCTGCCTCTAACTCCTCTTTAATTGCCAATCAATTCTTCCTACCAAGACACCAGATTTGACGCAAGTTTTATTTCCAACAGCAGGTACCTTGTTCACTCTGTCTCATGACCTGAAATTGTCTTTAGGTTCCTACCATTTTTCTTCAGTTCTTCCTTTAACTCATGTCATTCAATCTATTTACACCAGCCTTCACCCTTGGCTCATGAATTCCAGGGCTGGGATTACTGATAAAAGTAGTGCAGCTTAATTTTGGCTGATATGTACTAACTGTAAATTTGTCCACATTTTGTCTGCAGGAATGTGAGTTAATTCATTTAAGGAGTTGTAGTATTAATGTTTATTCCACTTTCATTAACAGCTAAAACTTTACCCCACATATGGAGTAAGACTGTGTAGAGGTCATATTGAAATGATGCCTGACAAATTGTTATGCATAATAACTGGATCATGACTTAATAAAATGCTATATTAAATCATTTGAATCAAGTGTCTAATAACTTTACCCATCTCATTTGAACTGTGTACTCTTTGTCTCTCCTCCAGACCCTAGATCTAGCCAGAAGACAAACCTACTTTGGTCAGGGAAAAACTGACCAAACCACTACTTTGTGTAGGAAGTGAGAAATATTTTCTGTCCCTAAGCATGCCTTGCCATTTCCATTGTGATGAACACAACTGAGATCTAAGCTTTTTAAATTAGGCATCTGCCTTTGGATTGTCTGAAGTAGATCTAAACAATTTACCATGAAAATGGAAAACAGAATTTTTAGCAACATGAGAACAAAAATCCTTGTTTTGTAAATGACACCTGAATGAATGGTAGTTCATGAATTATATGGTTTCTGACATCCTGTTGTCCATTCCTTTCTATTCATTACAGCTTCCCCAAGGTACATACCTATTTGTTGACCTCCCATATCTGTCTCTGCCAAATATTGCCTAAAGACAAGAAAAGCAGTTCTTTCTAATTCTTTCACTATTCTTCCATTTTTAACATTATTGGCCTGTGCTATGCAAAATCAGCTGTTTGTCATGTACCTGACAGGAAATACAGTGTTGTTGGTTAATCACTAAATTTTACATTAAATATTTTAATGTGTAATTTCAAAGCGTGTTTTGATCATAGTTATTGAAGATGAAAATACTGAAGAAAATGGCAAATGAAGGGAAAGATTTTTTCCAGCTTTCAACATACACCTTGCTTTGATGTCTCATCTTAAAGTAAAAAATTTGCTTTCCACTTGGTTATGCATACAAACATAAACTATAGGCAACAAGCCTATATGTGGCAAGTAAAGTTTTTTTGAGAAATGTCAGTCTTAAGTCTAAAGACACATGGTTTCAAATCCTGTAAGAGGAATTTCACATTTTTATTTACCAAGAATGTAAAATTATAAGTAAAAAGTAAATTATACTTTCTCACCATTTTGAATATATGACATTGGAAAAAAAAAAATCTACTAAGGAGACTTGCAATTCAAATGGCTCCCTGATCTCTCATGTCCCTTATTTCAAGAGTTCTTTAAAAAATCCAAAATGTGGCATATATTTGGCCTATAGCAAGCCACGATACCATGATTTTTCTTTTTCATTATAATAGAGAGAAAGTCTCTACTTGCACATAAGAAGTTTCAGCCTTATGATATGCCATAAAATACAGCGTAAAACATTTTCTCTCTTGCTTCTGAAATTCTGAAAATAAGATTCAGTATATTTTTTTTCTGTCTAGTTACTACTGAACTCATTCACTAAAATTACATTTCAAATTATTGATATTTAAATCTACTTTCAATGTCGCATGTCTCTTAATTCCATTTCAATTAGAAAGTTATTTAATAGGCCACTGTTTAGCAAAGTGTGTGATAATTCACTGCATTCTTCCTGGCCTATTGCTACATTTCATACATTCATTTCACTAACTACAGTTCTCAAGTTGCATAACCGTATTTACAAGGGAAAAATAAATCCTCAATGTTAATTAAGTTTGCCATTTCTACAGACTGTTAATTAACTTGTGACCCACTTTGCAAATATCCGATGGCATTAGTTGGTTTCCAAAAATAACACATTAAGATGGGACTAGAAAGATGCATAAAATGTCTGTTATTATCCAAATTGTCCACTGTCATATTTTAATCAGAAATATTCACATAAAATATATTGTCTGGAAAATTGATATAAATTTGATATTATCTTAAATGGTCATTAGGCACCATTATCTTTACCTGGGAATATGGTTAGAAGTAGCGTTACATGTTTTACATGTTTACACATTTAAGACAGTTTTTCTTTTGAAATACTCTCACTGGTATACTTTCCTAGGAGAAATTTATGAACTTTTCACATTTCCCAAATTCTATTTGAGCAGATATTTCTGGGGATGAATTCAGAAGTCTGAAAAATTGTTAATACTATACAGGAATGACAATGGTACAGACAGAAAAAGGGGGAAGGGGAAGGGAGGGAAATTCTGCACAACCATTATTATTACTTTGATTTGTATAAACCGTGAAAGTGAAGAGATCTGAATATAAAAAGATACTTTAGAATTTATATGTCTGATTGCTGAATGTGGAAGAATTCAATGTCTTAAAGCATCTCAGCAATCCGTAGCTGTGTTGCAAAACAAAGAGTCTTTCTTAGGGTCTTAGCTTGTTCAAAACCTACAACAGATTATCATCCACTGAATCCATTGGTGCAAAGATTGACTTCTTAGTCTTACAGCTATAAATCACTTCCTGAGTTTTGAGAGTATCTTCTCTGCACTAGGATTTTACATTTAGATCACAGACTTGCCTTATGATCCCTTTACCTAGAGTTCAGGAGGAAAGAACTGCTGTGGAGTCCTCACAAATATACCTAAAGTGACTCTGGAATATTTTAATAATAGAAAGAGCCACAGGATGCCCTTTGTTAGTCACTCACCTTTTTAAAGTCAGATATATATAATGATATACAAGTGATGGCTGTTCTATTTTATCCATAGCTGTTTCCTCACAAGTTTGTCTAAATTACTTTTAGCAGGAGGTAGGAGGATGACCTTGTGAGAAACAGAACAGTTACTGCTGGTGACAGTAGGGACTGCTCACTAAATTTCATTCCTACAAGAGAGGAAAAATATTTGATGCTAAAGATTTTTATATTTTACTCTTTTCTCCCAGTTATTAAGTATTTAGAGAAAAATTTAGTGCTGAACAATACAAAAGATCTAGCATCAGAAGAAAAGTGAAAAAGCAAATTTTACAACACAGTGGCATATTCACAACATATGATAATGCCAAATGCGCATAATTTTCTTCCTTTGTGAATCTGGAAAGAGTACATAAAGTAAACAATAATAATAATAATAATAATAATAATAAATACGTGTCAAAGCAGTGGCTGAATCACTAGCCTTTTGTTACAAACTTTCAGAATGTATGATACAAAAGGAATTTAAACATAAAAGACCAGAGTGGATCATTTGGTGTGCCTTTATGCTCACCTTCTTGTGTTATTATCTGCCTCTTTTCTAGAGGGTTTACTTCCCATAGAGGTAGCGTCAGAAAATACAATAAAATAATAAGCAGCATATTATATATTTTTTATGTTTGTTGTACTGTGGCAGAAAGGCTGAATTATTTTCAAGTACATGAGTACTAGCTGACCATGTGTGATAAATCTTAACGAAAGTTTAACTGGTAGTCTCTAGTATATATAATTAAAACTTCGCAACCACTATAGAATATGGTATAAAGGACTTGAACGGAGAGCCATTGTACTGTTCTTTAAGCTTCAATTAATGTCATATATATGAAGAATGAAAAGAGTCCTAGTAGTGATATTTCACCCAACTTCATGCTTAAACACTGCTATTACATATGTCAGTCCAACTTTTCAAAGCAGTTTATGAGAACCATCAGATTCCTTGATTTTCTTAGTAAATATCTAGGCATGATTTTGGTCAGCTATTATTTCAATAGCTGGGCAACACCATGAGGTAAAATAGGAATTATTCAATATTTTGTTCATACATGTCTTTTCACATGAAACTATGTGAGTCTATGTCTTTCTTTGGCTTTTGTATAGCCAAAGGTTTACAGCAGGCGTAGTTCACTACTGCATTTAACAGTTCATGACATTGGAAATTTTTGTGTGGCCAATGTCAAGTCAGTGTCAAATCCAGTCTTATCAGGGTAATTCTTCTATAAGGATATTTGCAATTATAATTACAATACTCTTATATTCATATAAGATAAAATATCTTTATGTGTATTGTGTATATCCTGAAATAGCTTGGAATATATTAAATTAACTGGTCAATATCTTTTAATGTAAAATTTATAGATAGTTGTATGTTTATTTCTTTACAATTTATAGAGTCACATGAAGGAAAAGAAAAAAGAGAAATCAGTGAACAGGCTTGCCAGATATTTTATGGATACAATGAGCAATTTTCTAGCATTTTGGTCATTGAGTAAAAGATTTGATTTGCTAAATCTCTTGCAGAACTACATCATATTTCTTGTACGTGCTGTCCCACACCATAAGGTGGAAAGCAAACTCATGATATGCAGTAAACAGATTGAGATAATAAACATGTAATTGCCTTTGATGTAAATTTAAAGCTTCACATATACTTAGAGGGCAGGCAGACAACAACATCACTGTCCACAAGCTGTCTTCTGCTCCACTTTAGCAGTTTCTGGAAACTAGTAACGTGCATCCAAATTTACCAGGCCCAAAGGGGCATTGCTAAGACCTCCCATCATGTTCTCAGTTCTTATAACATGAGAACAGTTTAAATTTCTTTACCTGCTGTGAAAACAAACAAAACCCAATAAAGCAAAGCAAAGATCAATTAAACTAATAAATGAAAAAGAAAAGTTTGGAATAGGAAATTTCTCTGTAGATTAACTGCAGAAGGTTGTCTCAGATAGCTATTGGGGAACCCTATAAGCTCTCTGAGAGATGTACAGGATGACTGACCTCCCAGCACAACAGCCTGCTGCCTTCATGCAATCTTAGACTCATGATTTCATGAACCCTTACTGCCCCATTCTCATTCTCTAAGTAAAAACCCATACATTGAAACAGCTCTCAGCTAAGCCTCCTCAGAGTCACAGTAGAGAAATAATGACTGAATAAAGTCACAACTGCAAAACTATGTCCAGTAGATACATTGATAGACAATTGGGAATTTTTGTATTTCACATGAACTTGTTGCACATCTTTCTTTCAGAGTGAGAGAGTGACATTCTCTTAATAATTTTAAGTCATAAATACAATAAATAGTTTATCTTTCCACTTATATCCAAAGAATGAAACATTTGCAGTATTAGTATTTTATTTTTTATTATAACAGTGTTTTACAGCTAAATTTAACATAATGATAAAATTTTCAAGTGAGTTGCCATGTAAAGCAAAACCAATATAAAACAATTTCAGGCTTTGGTAGTTTTTCTTGCATAAATCATTTCCTCTCTAGCTCTGTCTAGCCACTCATGCCAAAAGAGAAGGAATGTAAAACTCCATTTTTCCTAGATTTTAATGTTCTCTAAAATCACACAGACAAAAAAGCACCCAATTTTATTTATTTATTTATTTATTTATTTATTTATTTTGGAAAAGCAGAGGGGAAAGAGGTATGGATACATCTGGTTTCTGTGATAACATTCCTAGCAAACTAAGCCAAAACTGGAATGGGCTGAGAAATTATTCTTACTGCTGGGTGGCATAAGCAAAGCAAGGCTGGGTATTGCTAGAGGAATGACACTGAGCCGAAGAAATTTCATTCAGATTCCCTGAAAAGTCATTTGGGAACTTGGGGCACTCAGCCTCTAACCAAAAAAAAAAAGAAATAAATAAAATAAAATAAAATAAAATAAAATAAAATAAAATAAAATAAAATAAAATAAAATAAAATAAAATAAAAAAATAAAATAAAATAAAATAAAATAAACCCAGACACATTTGTTCCTTAGTTAAAAATTCACTAATGACAATAGATTATTACACCATATGAATCTAGGACTATTTTCTGAATAATAATAATAATAATAATAATTTTTACACTACCATTATATTTTATTATTATTATTATTATTATTTAATATATCTAATGTATGGTGATGTATCTCATAAATGGTGAACAGTATCTACATAATTTTTACAGGACTACAAGTCAGCAAAAGGAGAATGTAGATGTTCTTTTTCTGTTATGTTACTGCTTCCAAAAAAAAAAAAAAACAACATTTTTTTTCAGAAAATAATGCTTTCTGTTTGTTCAAGGTGATGCTATAAACCCTCTTTTCCTTTCATCCTGTGGATTATCATGGGTTTGGTTGTTGTTTCATCCTCTCCACCCTTCCCCCAACCCTTTTTTTTAAGCCTAAATGGTACAATAAATCATAACTAAAGCCGGTGATTAATAATGAGACACTTCATAGTGAAACCACTGCAAAAAGGAAATTGTGCAAACAGGCAGAGTTATCTGTCACCACATGACAAAGTTCAAGTTTAAGAAGCTGCTTGTCAAATACAATCGACTGGACGAGTGATAGATTAGATCTTAATAGCAGTAAAAGTAAGCTATAAACCATTGCCTTCCCTTAAAATATAAAGCCTCTCCTCCTAAACACTCTATGCAGTAAAAACAAAATAAAACCTGGTAGTGTGAGATCAGTTTCTTACCCAGAACACTCTGAACTATTTTAATATGTCTAATGATCAACTTCTGTCAAGGTCAATGTAATTTTGTTTTTGTTGTTGTTGTTATGAAAAAGGAACCTGGACAAACATACATCTACCCACTTCCATGATTTCTGTGAGGTTACCAGTATTTCAAAATCTCTATTTAATTCTGCAGCCTGTAAACTGCAGCAAAAATTGGCAGCAATTACTTGACACATGTTGTAGTTAGACTGTTTACATGTTTCTGTATTTTTCTTGAATGGTATAAAATATTTTATCTTCCAATGGAAAAATGGAGAAAACTATCCCATAACTGAATGTTGAGCTTAGATGAGAATTAGATTTCTATTTTTTAAGGAAACTCCCATATTTTATGTTTATTTTCATTCTGAAATATAAGCATATGTTTTTCTACAGTTCTTCAGAAAACTAATATGCCCCAAAACATGAGATATTAAATGAGACAAAACATTTCATTTCCAACATCAAAATGTTCCTTATTATTTACATATATATATATATATTGTCTTATAACCTTGTCAGGCAGCCAAATATCACACAGCATCTCACTCACTTTTCCCAGGTGGGATGAGGGAGAGAATCAGAGAAAGGTAAAAGTGCAGAGAAATAAAAAGTGCATAGAAATAAAAGTAGTTAATGAAAACTCTCATCAGAATTTAATTTGAATGTGGCTTAAACAGACTAGAGTACTTGCTTATAAAATGTTACCATAAACAATATTTGGTAAACTATATACAGCAAAATATTTTAATGTTTGATGTTGATATTTCTGGGAATGTTTAAGGACCTTTAGAAAGGAAGAGCACAGAGGAAGTTCACATTCAAAAACCATAATTTTGATCACCTGCTTTGAAAACATATGGGAGTTCTCCACCTCCACTATACCTCAAGGAAGTAACTTATTCTCAGTCCTTATTATGAACACATGGATAAAGCAACCTTATAGGTCATCAGACACAATTCCTTCCACTCACATGCAAAGATTTTATACAAACTCTTTTGTACAATAAACAAGTCAGTTTGTCAAGCTTCTTCCAAAACCCTCTGAAGGTTACTACTCATAACTTCATTTACAAGCTGAATTAATTTATTTTTAATTTATGTTAGGTTCTTAGTCTCCATTAGCATGGATATCTCCATTCAGCATCACTTTGCTTCATTAAATAAAATTTCAGTCCTGTCTAAAAGGATGTCCTAAGACAGCGTTCTTAAAATGACTTTGGAGGGCATGTTGTAGATTAACCTTGTCCTTTTTTGAGCATGCATTACCTTTCAAGTAAACAGTAGGTTAAGTGAATTCTTACCATTACTTCCTAAAATAGCACTGATGTTTTCATTCACAATAAATAGTTTGCTTGGCATCTCTTCACAGTACGTTTCTTTTTTTTTCATAGTGACTCTACAGTGGAAACTCAGTGTTAACTATCTCTATCATATCCTACTGATGAATTTACAGGTATAGCTTGGGGAGGGAAGAGAGTGGTTGTTTATTTTGCTGTTGTTGCTGGTTTTGCTCTTAATTCACAGGTCTTGTGCATTGTATTCTTAAATTTCATCTGTTTCATGTTTTCATTAGACATTAAAATTACCAACATATATATGAACTAGATGGTATTTAGTAATATCATTTTTGCTTTTTAATAACATCTCAAAACTTGCCTAGAAGATTGCTCAGGTTTCCAGGGAAGAAATAGGTATTTGATCTCTGAGCGACAACATATATTTCCTCAGAAGCACCATTTGGAACAGTAGATTTACAGGCCACTAGTGATTTTGGAATGCCAGGAAAAAGAAAAAAAAAAAAAGTATATGCATATGTGTATATATATATATATGTATATACATATGTATACATACATATGTGTGTGTATATATTATTTATATATATGTGTGTGTATTGACACTACCTCCCATATAATATATATATATATATATATATAGTGGTCAGGCACTTGAATGGCCTGTCCAGGGAGGTGGTGGAATCATTATCCCTCGTGGTGTTCAAGAAGTTCCTGGACAAGGTGCTACGAGATATGATTTAGTAGCTTAGTGGGTAGTGTTGGTGATAGGAGGACAGTTGAACTAGATGATCTTGTAGGTCCTTTCCAACCTTGTGTTTTTATGATTCTATAATTTTATATATATATGTGTGTGTGTATATATACATATACATATACATATACATATACATATACATATACATATACATATACATATACATATACATATACATATACATATACATATACATTCAGGCTCCAAGCTCCTAAGAGCTCATAAAAATACAGGTTTGCTTGTCTAAAACCGGTGATATATACAATATATTTCATACTTATCAGGAACTACATAGTAAGAAACATCCTGTTATTTTTGCTTCTCCTTTCCTATCTTCCTGCCAACTTTTCATTTCAGAGAGTACCCCAGCAATACTTCATCAAATTGTGAAGGCAAAAGTTTACCTGATCCAGCTCCACTTCTTCAAATTTCTAACCTCTTTTTTGTCCAATTTCAGGCCATTCCAGGTATGTACTTAAAAATAAAAAAACAAAAACATCAACAACAAAAAACAAAAAACACATTGCTTGCAATAATGTTGAGCATTCTTGCAAACAAAAATCGTGTTTACACTAAAAGACAGCAGAACCACAGCAATTTCTGCAAACAAGTAAATAAAAGGCTTCCTGTCAAATGTGTTCCTGAATTTCTTTTTGTTTGATGTACCTTGCTTATTATTTTTAAAATCTTCAAAAATAACTGAAAAATTCATAAGTCATCTTCATGACATGACTTATGCATGATGACTTTCTCAGTTCAATAAACACAATAAACCAAAAGGAAAGCCTGCATCTCTTGCATCTTTGAGGGTGCTTGCACATTTTCACTTTAAGTTCAAAGTACTTAAAGCATGTGTTCAAGGTGTTAAAATAAATAAATAAATAAATAAATAAAAATAGGGGTCATCAAAGTGCGCTTGCAGCCCAGAAAGCTGATTGTATCCTGGGCTGCATAAAATGTGCAGCTACAACGTTAAGGGAGGTGATTTTCCTGCTCAGTTTGCTCAGCTTTCTCTCATGAGACCCCACTTGTTGAAGTACTTCATTCAGCTCTGGGGCCCCCAGCATAAGAAAGATATGGACCTGCTAGTGTGGAGAAATAAAAAAGTCAACTTAAAGCCTGATCAAGGGATTTATTACAAAGGGAATGATGGTTAAGACATGTTAGTCTCTCTAGTACTCAACTTTGTAATGCCAGTCTCTCTAGCTACTCAACTTAGTAATGTAGTTAACGTGAAGATTTTCAGTTATGAACCCACCTGACTAGGATCCTGGGAGCTGTAAGGAAATTCTGAATAACACAAATAGACATTCTGAACACATTTATTAAAGAACAGATGTGAAATATTGTTATGGTTATAAATACAAAAGATAAAGAGGGTAATACTGCAAAATGTTAAATGTCATTTAGGAGACACAGGAGAGTTGATTATTTAGTCTCTGCATGATTTGTAAATATCACCATTGTTTTACATTAATGTAGATTTATGCTGAAAAGTTTTCTATACAATGTTTAGCACATTATTAAGAAAAAAATAATATATATATATATGTGTGTGAAGGAAGAAAGGTGCCAAAGTTAAAATACAGAGTGAACTTCTAGAAAGCTCAAATCTATCTGGTACTAATCAAATACATTTAATAGCAAATCTGAATAATTTTGTCTTTGTCTTGACTATTATCTAATTAAATGGGGTCAATATTATGTTTTCTGTGAGTATTCAGTTCAAGAACTTCATCTTTGCCTCTGGTGATTTTGATTTGATAAGTGCAAGGGTGCTCTTCTTTTTATCTTTCTGTCTTACACATGATTTCCAGGTTTACTTTTGCCTTAATCCTAGAAAAGAAAGGTTGGCTAATATCATACACAACAGGTAAAAGGAATCAGCCAGTCAGCAGGAATTAAAGGGAAAACAAAAAACAAACAAACAAACAACAACAACAACAACAACACATTGCTATGAACCTCCTGCTGAGGTCATTTTAAACACCTATTTCACATTTTTGCTTGTATAATTTAACACAGGTGACTACAGAAAGAAATTCTAAGGTTTCTCAATAATTCTTTTTAAATGGGCATGCCCTATACCACATAAGGGTGTTATTTTCTTTTATTTCTTATTGGCATGGAAATGCCAGTATGGTATTTGTCATTTTTAGAATCTCAGAAACTTAAAATACTAATTCATATGGAGATGTCCAAATGTTAGTCTCTGAAAACACTTCCTGAAAACCCACAGAATGAAGCATAGCAAAGATTAAAGAGAGAATGTGTAGGAGGGTTCCTGAGAGAATCTTGTCAAATAAAGACATCAGTAATGAAGCAAGACTAGACTACAACTTTTCCTGTTATTATCCTTCTTTGTGCAACATAATAAATGAAATATAGCAACAAATAATATATTTTCCTTTACATAAAATAGTTCACCACTTTTCTTCCTTTATTTTGTAACTGTGGAGAACACAAAATCATAAGGTTCACAGAAGTTAAGTTGCTTTGTCTGGTTATGGTTTCTGTAAGATATGAAAGTATTCTGTAACATATGAGAGAGTTTTGGGGAATGGTATTAAACTAAAAAAGGAGAGACTTAGATTAGAGTTGAGGAAGAAATTCTTCACTCAGAGGGTGGTGAGGCATTGTATCAGTTTTCCCATAGAGGTTCTGTCCTTGCAGGTGTTCAAGATCAAGTTAGATGAGGCCCTGAGCAACCTAATCTAGTGGGAGGTGTCCCTGCCTATGGCTGTGAGGTTAGAACTAGATTATCTTTAAGGTCCCTTCCAATCCTAGCCATTCTAAGATTCTATGATTGTATGATTCTATGAAAGTCACATTAAGTCAGAAAACTGGACTCTGATAGATGTCTGCAGACTTTATTTCTGGACAGTTTAGAAGGCTTGAGAACTAAACAAAGAACCTGAGTTGTGTTATCATAACTGCCTGCAATTAATAATATGATATATTATTTATACAATAAGTTAATACATATACTACTATATACATTATCTAACTGAAATGTATTTATAACTATATAAAATGTACTATAGAATAGTGTTATCTATAAATAATGCAAAATATATATTTCAAATGCTGTGACAAAAGACAGGAATAACATGAATGTACATTAATCTCAAACAAGTGCCAAGAAAGAATATTGTGAAAAATAATTCTTAACAGCATTTTTATTTTGTTTGCTTTTGATGCCAGTAATTTACATCGGAAAGTAACTACAGAAGATCGTAGTAGCAAAGCAGTAGCACCAGAGTGGCAGACAAGCCTTGATGGAGATGACTTAACAAAAGCCCCTGAGACATCAGCACATTCCTGGCCTTCCCAAGCAGATAAACCAACACTGAAAAATTCTTGGCCTCATGGCTTCCTAGCACTGTGGCTGCAAACAGGTGTATTTGGCTGCCCATCCACATATAAGGCATGATCCCTAAAAGAGGCATATTTTCCTCTCAAACCCAAACTCACTTCATTTCCCCCTTCCTCCAAGCTCATTTAGGGAGTTACCTGTTTAGAGGGGGGTGTCTCTCATGTATGACTGTCTAGAAGTTAGTCATTCAAAGGTAGCTAGCAAAGGTAGCTGCTGTGGTCAAGTCACAAAAAGGGGCACTCTCAGATCCTTCTGGTGTAGCACAGTGGCAGTCCTGTTGGTCTCATACTTTTCCCTTCTTTCTCCTCTTGCTTCCTTGGCCCATATGAATATCTCCTCTAACGGCGGTCAACCGCTAGCTCAGCTGCAATGGTGTACACCAGGCACAGTGCACTCTCCAGGAAGTCTGTACACACCCAGACTGACTGCCCCCTCAAAACTGCGGCAGTTCAGGTCTTTGGGTGCAGGGAGTGCCTGAGCCTGTTGCCACCACCTGCGGGGGCCAAAGAGACTGTGTGTGTGAGGTACAAGCAGGTAGACAACCTGGTCCGCCTCGTGGCAGAACTCAAGGAGAAGATTGAGAGGTTGAGGGATATCAGGGAGTGTGAGCGGAAGACAGACTTGTGGAGCAACTCCCTGTGTGGCCTGAAGGACAGGCACCGGGGTGAGACACCCCAGATGGGGGTGGACCGCCTGCCCTGTTGCTGTTGGGCAGAGGCAGGGGGCCTAGGAGTTGAGGAGGAATGGAAACAGGTCCCTGCTCAACATCACAGGTGATGCCCTCCCCTACTAGCCCCACCTTCCCAGGTGCCCTTACCCAACAGGTTTGAGGCCTTGGAGCTTGAGAGACCGGTAGCTGAGGAAGAGGTAGAAAGGAGGATGCCTAGGGCGAGGAAGTCGACTCCACGCCTCAGGACTGCCTCCACCAGGACAGAAAGAAGGGTGATTGTTGTGGGTGACTCTCTTCTCAGGGGAACAGAAGGCCCTATTTGTTGGCCTGACCCTACCCGTAGGGAAGTCTGCTGCCTCCCTGGGGACAGGGTCAGGGACATTTCCAGAAAGCTTCCCAACCTGGTTCGCCCCTCTACCTATTATCCTCTTTTAATAGTCCAGGCTGGCAGTGATGACATTGAACAGAGAAGCCTGAAGACCATCAAACGGGACGTTAGGGGACTGGGACGGTTAGTGGATGGAGCGGGAATACAGGTGGTGTTTTCATCCATCACTATGGTGGCAGGGAGGGGTACAGAGAGGACATGGAAAGACCACCTGATAAACACACGGCTCAGAGGTTGGTGCCAACACAGAAATTTTGTGTTTTTTGACCATGGGGTGCTTTACTTGGCACCCGGCCTAATGGCTGCAGATGGGTCCCTATCTCTAAGGGAAAAATGGATCCTGGGCCAGGAGGTAGCGGGGCTCATTGAGAGGGCTTTAAACTAGGTGCGAAGGGAGAGCTGTGCTTGTTAGAGCTGTGCCAGGGGTAACAATGGCAAGGCTGGGAGAGAAGGTAATGGCCCAATTGAAGTGCATCTACAGTAATGCACGCAGCATGGGTAACAAACAGGAGGAGCTGGAACCATCGTGTGGCAGGCAGGCTACAACATGGTTGCCATCACGGAAATGTGGTGGGATCACTCTCATGACTGGAGTGCTGCAATATCTGGCTACAGGCTCTTCAGAGAGGACAGGCAGCATGGAAGGGGTGATGGTGTGCCTCTCTATATCAGAGGGAGTTTTGATGTCGTGGAACTCGAGGCTAGGAATGATAAGGTTGAGTCCCTATGGGTTAGGATCAGTGGGAAGGGCAACAAGGGAAGCATCCTGGTGGGGGTCTGTTATAGACCACCGAACCAGGATGAGGAGACTGATGAGGAGTTCTACAGGCAGCTGACAAAAGTTGTGAAATCATCAGTGCTTGTTCTTGTGGGGGACATTGACTTCAAAGATATATCCTGGAAGCACAACACAGCCCAGAGAAAGCAGTCTAGGAAGTTCCTGGAGAGCATGGAAGATAGCTTCCTGATCCAGCTGGTTAGTGAGCCTACCAGGGGAGGTGCCCCACTAGACCTTCTCTTCACAAACAGAGAAGGACTGGTGGGAGATGTGGTGGTTGGGATCTGTCTTGGGCAGACTGACCATGAGTTCTCCTTTTTCGGAGAAGCCATGAAGGGGACCAATAAAACCACTGTATTGGACTTCCAGAGGGCTGACTTCGAACTGCTCAGGGCCCTGGTTGGTAGAGTCCCTTGGGAGGTGGTTCTGAAGGGCAGAGGAGTACAGGAAGGCTGGGCGCTCTTCAAGAAGGAAATCTTAATGGTGCAGGAGCGGTCTGTCCCCACGTACCCAAAGACTAGCCGACGTGGAAGAAGACCACCCTGGCTGAACAGAGAATTGTGGCTTGAGCTTAGGAGGAAAAAGAGGTTTTACAATCTTTGGAAAAGAGGGGGGGCCACTCGGGAGGACTATAAGGATGTTACGAGGCAGTGCAGGGACAAAATTAGGAAGGGCAAAGCTCATCTGGAGCTCAATCTGGCTACTGCCGTCAAAGACAACAAAAAATGTTTTCACAAATACATCAATGCACAATGGAGGACTAAGGAGAATCTCCAGCATTTATTGGATGTGGGGGGAAACCTTTTTACAAAAGATGAGGAAAAGGCGGAGGTGCTTAACGCCTTCTTTGCCTCAGTTTTAGCAGCAAAGCGACTTTATACCCAGTACCCTGAACTGCTGGAAGGAGATGGGGATCAGAATGTGGCCCTCACTGTCCATGAGGAAATGGTTGGCAATCTGCTACAGCACTTGGATGTATGCAAGTCAATGGGGCCAGATGGGATCCACCCGAGGATACTGAGAGAACTGGCAGAGGAGCTGGCCAAGCCACTTTCCATCATTTATCAGCAGTCCTGGCTATCGGGGGAGGTCCCAGTTGACTGGCGGCTAGCAAACGTGATGCCCACCTACAAGAAGAGCTGGAGGATAGACCTGGGAAACTATAGGCCTGTCAGTTTGACTTAAGTGCCAGGGAAGCTCATAGAGCAGATCCTCTTGAGAGTCATCACGCGGCACTTACAGGCACAGTCAGCATGGGTTTATGAAAGGCAGGTCCTGCTTGATGAACCTGATCTCCTTTTATCACAAAGTGATGCGCTTGGTGGATGAGGGAAAGGCTGTGGATGTGGTCTACCTTGACTTCAGCAAGGCTTTTGACACCATCTCCCACAGCATTTTCCTCAAGAAACTGGATGCTCATGGCTTGGACTGGTGTATGCTTCATTGGGTTAGAAACTGGCTGGATAGCCGGGCCCAAAGAGTCAATGGAGTCAAATCCAGTTGGAGGCTGATCACTAGTGGCGTCCCCCAGGGCTCGGTACTTGGGCCGGTCCTATTTAATATCTTTATCGATGATCTGGATGAGGAGGTCGAGTGCACCCTCAGTAAGTTCGCAGATGACACCAAGTTAGGTGCATGTTTTGATCTGTTCAAGGGTAGGAAGGCTCTGCAGGAGGATCTGCATAGGCTGGACCGATGGGCTCAGGCCAACTGCATGAAGTTCAACAAGGCCAAGTGCCGGGTCCTGCACCTGGGGCACAGCAACCCCAAGCAGAGCTCTGTAACTGGGAGATGAGTGGTTGGAAAGCTGCCTGGCGGAGAAGGACCTGGGAGTATTGGTTGATAGTCAGCTGAATATGAGCCAGCAGTGTGCTCAAGGGGCCAAGAAGGTCAACAGCATCCTGACTTGTATAAGAAGCAGTGCAGCCAGCAGGGCTAGGGAGGAGATTGTCCCCCTGTACTTGGCTCTGGTAAGTCCGCACCTCGAGTACTGTGTTCAGTTTTGGGCCCCTCGCTACAAGAAGGACATTGAGGTGCTCGAGAGAGTCCAGAGAAGGGTGACAAAGCTGGTGAGGGGCCTGGAGAACAAGTCCTACGAGGAGCGGCTGAGGGAGCTGGGCTTGTTCAGTCTGGAGAAGAGGAGGCTCAGGGGTGACCTTATCGCTCTTTATAAGTACCTTAAAGGAGGCTGTAGCAAGGTGGGGGTTGGTCTGTTCTCCCACATGCCTGGTGACAGGATGAGGGGGAACAGGCTAAAGTTGTGCCAGGGGTGTTTTATGTTTGATGTTAGGGAGAACTTCTTTACCAAAAGGGTTGTTAGACATTGGAACGGGCTGCCCAGGGAAGTGGTGGAGTCACCATCCCTGGAGGTCTTTAAAAGACGTTTAGATTTAGAGCTTAGGGATATGGTTTAGTGGAGGACTGTTAGTGTTAAGTCAGAGGTTGTACTTGATGATCTTGAGGTCTCTTCCAACCCAGACAATTCTGTGATTCTGTGATTCCTCCCTAGTGACACTAGAAGAAAGTTAGCTGACTGGCTCATAGTAGGCAGGAGTACCAGTCCTTTCTTATCCTTATCACATGCTTTCTCAAATTAATTGAACTAAGCAAGCACACCATTAATATAGAAATCAAAACATTTCCAAATATTAGTTTCATACAAAAAAATCCATTATTAACCCCAGTTTCTAAGGAGAACAATACGTCTAGATGTCATACCATCCTACAGGATGTGAATTCTATTTTCTTGACAGCAATTCTTACTTATAATGCAGTGCATGGTGTCCACATACAGAAATAACTTTATGTGGGAATACATTCAGAAAAACACAAAAGGATTACAGCAATAGATGAACAAAAATGTTGATGCTTTTATCATAAAATATCACAAAATCTCTGATATGTCAGTTGCTTTTTATTGAAGTAAGAAAAGGAGGGGGGGAAAAAAGTACCCGGTATAATAAAATGGAAAGTTTGCCTGACATCCAGTTGATTGCTAATATGAAAAAAAAATAGTATATATGTGAAGCTACTTGTATATCCTATCTTATTCTTTTTCATTTTTTTCTTTTCAATATCGTTCTCTAACAACTCATTTTGGTTCTTTATAAGGGTGGCAGTGAAAAGCATGTTAGCAACAATTACTTAACAATAATGCAACTTATTTGTGTGTGTGTATGAAAAATAACAATACTTATATATGGAATTAATTATTATTCCAGGAGAAAAACTTTGTTCCAACCTTACTACTGGGAAAAAAGAAGAAAAAAATAATAATAATAAAAAAAAAGGCAAAAGGTGGTCATTAGGTGTCTTTATTGTACCATTTTATTGTACCATTTATACACAGAAGTTATTTTCTTTGACAAGAAGAAGTAGGAAGAAGTAGGATGTTCTTTTTAGGTACTACAAAGTGCCAGATACTGAAAGCAAAACAAAAACAAACATACAAAAAACCAACTCTAATAAAACTGGATTTAAAATGTGGATTAAAAATTCAGATGTTTCCCTGACAAAAATACATGTTTTACTAAAATGTATATGAGTTCAAGATGTTTCATATGCTTTGAATGAAGGCATACTTCGTATTATGCATGTGCAAGAATGTATAAATGTAGAATTTTATATGTATACATATATCTTCCTAATCAGATTTTCTCAAACTGCAAGCATTTTTTAGAAGAACTATTACAATCTATACTATACTTGATTTTTGGTTTCTCCTCTCATAGTCCTTCTATTTACAGATTTTACCATTGTCTTGGTTTCATTTAGGTCAGAGTTAATTTTCCTCCTAGTAGCTAGTAGGGTGTTATGTTTTGGATTAGGATGACAAGAGTGCTGATAACTTGCTGATGTTTTAATTGTTGCAGAGCAGTGCTTACACCAAGCCAAGGACTTTTCAGCTTCTCGCTCTGTCCTGCCAGCGGGCAGGCTAGCGGTGCAGCAAGAGCTGGGAGGGCAGACCCAGGACAGCTGACCCAAACTGGCCAAAGGGTTATTCCATACCATTTGACATCATGCTAAACAATAGATAGGTGTAGCTAGCCGGGATGGGGGGGCCATCTGCTCGGGGATAGGCTGGGCATCGGTCAGAGGGTGGTGAGCAATTGTTTTGTGCATCACTTATTCTATACACATTAGTAGTAGCAGTACTATTATCGTTGTTGTTGTTATTATTATTATTATTATTTTCCTGTCTTAATAATCTATCTCAGCTCACAGGCTTCACTTTCCTGTTTCTCTCCCCCATCCCAGAGAGGGAGGGAGGGAGGAGGATGAGCGAACGGCTGTGTGGTGTTGAGCTGTCCGGGTTAAACCACAACAACCATAAACACTAAGAGACTTTGTAATCTTCAATACTTATTTGCCTTTTCTTTCAGAAAGCCAGTATTATTACTGTCGATCGTATAAGTCAGTAAATCTAGTCCTGTTAAAGAAGAGAAAGATTCTGTTCCTTTGAAATAGGAACTTTACAAGCACTGTTATTTCAGATGCAACCAACATCTATTAAGAGCCATCACTGCAGGGCTGCAGGCTAGGTAGGACTTGAGTAATGACTCCGGTGATTGGCACCATTAATGAGTTTTTCCTTGAATTCTTGTTCTGACTAGTGTTCTCTACTTTGCTCTGTAATACCTGGCTTTCTCCACAATACATTACATTGATTAAAACAAAACAAAACAAACAAACAAACAAACAAAAACAAAACAAAACAAAAAAAGAATTGTAAAACCTAACTTTTAGTCTAGCAAATTTTTCTGAATAATTTGCTTTATGAAGCCATTTTCTTTTGCTTCACTTTATGAAGAGTTTCTTTTCCATACAAACCTGCTATCCATACAAAGAAATGACTTAGTGTTGGACAATAGACAATAGGCAATGAATGAAGACTAAGTTCCATAGGAAAGTTATGAAGTTTTTTATTTCATTTATTTTTATTTATTTAATTTTTATTTAATTTGTTTTATTCTTATTCTTACTTCATTTTATTTTACTTTTTTCTTATTTTTTATTTTTCAAATGTTTCATTATTTCTTCAAAATAAATGGCAAAAAAATAAAATAAAATCTTCAAAATACTGACAAAACAGCTTAAACAGCAGCTTGGATCCATCCTGCAACTATTGCTTGCCATATACATACCAACTAGAAAATGTACAGAGAGATTCATATCTCTCTAGCATTAGAGGTGTGACACAGTTTAAATTGTGCTAAAACCTTCATATTACAAAACTCCTTATGACATCAGTATAGCTATGTATATAAAAGGTTTAATGCTACTACAAATGAGTCATCATTTTGTCTAATTGTAGGCATTCAATAAGTACTCAGTCTAAACTTGTAATCTAAGTGAACTATGGAGTCAGTAGAAAAAGCCAAACTCTTCCAGAAGGTGGATCAGCCCTCCTGGTGCAAGTGTCTAAAACAGGGAAAATAAACTACTAGATAAAGATTCCTGTTTGTTTTAAACAACAAGAGCAAGAAGTGACTAAGTAGATTAGACCAGATGCCAGATATTAGACACTTCAAAGTAGGTGAAGTCTTGCACTGAGTACCTGCACTAAACAGACAAAACAAAGAATCAGTGTTGCTATGAGCAAATGTGTTTAAGTTTAATGTGTTTTCCTCTTCCACATATCTCAAATGGCAAAAAGTTAAACATCACTATTATTGAATTGAGCATTTTCTGTCTTGTCCATTACTCATTACAACAATAAAATTAGAATGATACGGTTATGTGGGAAGTCTGTTTTGAGAGTTGCCCACGTTTCTTCACCGAGAAAATCAGATTTGGAATTGGCCTTGGAAACTCCTTTGTTACTCACTAATCTTATTCACAAATTAGTTAGAGCTTTGCAAAAACCCAGTGTTACACTTCAGAACTGCAGAGAGAAGACTAGAAGCTTTGAAGAATCTTTGAAAATTTAGTCTGGTGACCCCCTTCCAGAGCCCACTGGAGTCAGTGGAAATCTTTGCCTTTATTTCAAAAGGCTGTGTATCAAAACACACACACCACCTCTCATATACATAACTATGTTGATTTCAAAAAAAAAAAAAAAAAAAAAATTTGTAATATCAGAATTTGAGGAAAATAAACTAACTGCATAGAGATACTAAATCTCCCCAGACCCTTTCTGCTTAAACTGAGCATACAGAAATTGGCTTTGCTGTTCTGGGTTTGAAAAAATGTATGTTTAACATTCTGTAGCTGTCTATGCAATGCTGATCAGCCGCCAGAATAAATAATTCTAAAAGGCTGATGTTTGAACACATACTACAGCACAGCAGAATTAAAGGTGGAAGTTCAAGTGCTGCAATTTCAAACTATTGATCAATGGTAATTTTTGGCACCTTTGGGTTAGTCATGCTGGCATATGGCAAGCAAGCAAACCATGAAGGTTAAGTATGAATCATCAGTATCAATGCAAATCTCCTTCTTTAGTTTTCTTAGATTTACAAAACTGTTGTTGTTAGGTTGTCTCTCCTATGTACTTGCTGCGTATATCACAGCAAAGTGTATCTTGAAGACCATGTCTTCAGAGCACATCAAATTAGTGAGATTTTGCATTTTAACCTGGCAGTCAGCTAAACACCACACATCCATTTGCTCCTCCCCTCCCCCCCTCCCCTGGTGAGATGGGGGAGAGAACTGAAAGGTGAAAGAAGATGTGGATAAGGATAATGGGAAGGGAAGGGAAGGGAAGGGAAGGGAAGGGAAGGGAAGGGAAGGGAAGGGAAGGGAAGGGAAGGGAAGGGAAGGGAAGGGAAGGGAAGGGAAGGGAAGGGAAGGGAAGGGAAGGGAAGGGAAGGGAAGGGAAGGGAAGGGAAGGGAAGGGAAGGGAAGGGAAGGGAAGGGAAGGGAAGGGAAGGGAAGGGAAGGGAAGGGAAGGGAAGGGAAGGGAAGGGAAGGGAAGGGAAGGGAAGGGAAGGGAAGGTTAAACAAATCAGAAAGATTATATCAGCACCATTTCTCTAAACAATCAGTAAGTTTAAGTGCCTTATAGGAGACAAAAAATGTCCCCTTACATTAGAAAAAAGTCCTTTATTTCCCTTTTTTTTTTCTTTCTTGCCTGGTAAATTATAAATATTCAGTATATATATATGTTAATTTAAAAGAAATATAACTGATTACTTTAAAATTATACCCTACTAATATTTCCTGAATGTTCTGTTACAGTGACTGTAAAATACTGAACTAGGGATATCCTGGCTTCTATCAAGAATAGTGTAGACAGCAGGACCAGGAAGGTAATCAACCTCCTGTACTCTGCTCTGGTGAGGCCACACCTCAAGTACTGTGTTCAGTTTTGGGCCCCTCACTACAATACGTTGAGGCTCTGAAGCCCTTCCAGAGAAGGGCTATAAAGCTGGTGAAGGGTCTGGAACACAAGGCCTATGAGGAGAGGCTGAGGGAACTGGGCTTGTTTAGTGTGGAGAATGAGAGGTTCAGGAGAGACTTCATAGCTCTTTACAACTTCCTGAAAGGAAGTCGTGGGCAGCTGGGGTTTGTCCTCTTCTTGCAGATAACTGGCAATATTACAAGAGGGAATGGCCTCAAGTAGCACCAGGGGAGGCTCAGATTGAAAGTTAGGAGAAATTTCTTCTTAGAAAGAGTGGTCAGGCATTGGAATGGGTTGCCCAGGGAGATGGTGGAGTCACTGTTCCTGGGGGTGTTCAAGGAAAGATTGGACATGGTGCTTAGGGACACGGTTTAGTGGGTGACATTGTTGGTAGAGAGATGGTTGGAGCAAATGATCTTGGAGGTCTTTTCCAACCTTAATGATTCTATGTTTCTTTGCAGAATATGGCACATAGAAATACAGATATGGGATACAAGAGATGGCCACAAGCTAGTATTGAAGACCATCCTGTTATAAACAGCTCACCCTTGGTCAGTTATAGAAATGCAGACCAAGCAAAATGCAGAATGTCTAATATACATAAAAAGTAAATCTGGATGTAACCTGGAGCTGCAGATGAAAGAGCAAGCTGTTAAAGAGTGTTAACAAGCATAGAAAAAAATGACCCCAAGTGAGTGCTGCACTGAGAAAGGAGAAGCTACCAACATGAATCAAAGAATCACAGAGTGGTCGAGGTTGGAAGGGAACTTTGAAGATTGTTTAGTCCAACCCCCCTGCCAAGCAGGATCACCTATAGCACATTGTGCAGGATGGCATCCAGGCAGGTTTTGAATATCTCCAGAGAAGAAGACTCCACAACCTCTCTGGGCAACCTGTTCCAGTGCTCTGTCACCCTCACAGTAAAGAAATACCTTCTCATATTCAGATGGAACTTCCTGGGCTTCAATTTGTGCCTGTTGCCTCTTGTCCTGTTGCTGGGCACAAATGAAAAGAGACTGGCTCCATCCTCTTGACACCCTCCATTCAGATATTTATAGACATTAATGAGGTCTCCCCTCAGTCTTCTCTTTTCCAGGCTAAACAGGCCCAGTTAGAATCATAGAATCATAGAATATCCTGAGTTGGAAGGGACCCTTAAGGATCATCAAGTCCAACTCTTGACACCTCACAGGTCTACCCAAAAGTTCAGACCATGTGACTAAGTGCACAGTCCAATCTCTTCTTAAATTCAGACAGGCTCGGTGCAGTGACCACTTCCCTGGGGAGCCTGTTCCAGTGTGCAACCACCCTCTCTGTGAAGAACCCCCTCCTGATGTCAAGCCTAAATTTCCCCTGCCTCAGCTTAACCCCGTTCCCGCGGGTCCTGTCACTCGTGTTAATGGAGAAAAGGTCTCCTGCCTCTCGACACCCCCTTACAAGGAAGTTGTAGACTGCGATGAGGTCTCCCCTCAGCCTCCTCTTCTCCAGGCTGAACAGGCCCAGTGCCCTCAGCCGTTCCTCGTACGTCTTCCCCTCCAGGCCTTTCACCATCTTCGTAGCCCTCCTCTGGACACTCTCCAACAGTTTCATGTCCTTTTTATAGTGTGGTGCCCAGAACTGCACACAGTACTCGAGGTGAGGCCGCACCAGCGCAGAGTAGAGCAGGACAATCACCTCCCTCGACCTACTAGCGATGCCGTGCTTGATGCACCCCAGGACACGGTTGGCCCTCCTGTCTGCCAGGGCACACTGCTGGCTCATATTCAACTTGCTGTCTACCACCAGTTCTCTCAGTATGTCCTCATATTCTTCCTGGTCAATATCGTATTCCTCCTAGTGAAATACTCCAGGTGCCAATGACTTAATGTAACACCGCATGACCAAAATTAAACCTACAGTCTTATGACCTAGGGAAGTTAGGAAAGGGTGAGCACATCAGGGAAAGGAGTAGAAACTAAATGCATGTATAACAATTTTAAGTATGTTTATTGTTGTTATTATTATTATTATTATACAAATTGATCTGAACTAAGAATTAATAGCCTTTTATAATATCACTTATATAAAATCATAGAATCAGAGAATATCCCAATTTGGAAGGGACCCATAAAGATCATTGCGTCCAACTCCTGAAACTCATTTTTCTATTCACATGTTTAAAATGTCCCTTTTTATTGTCTCCCACAGACCTGGACAGCTTCAACTCTAGTTGGGCTTTGGCTGCACAAATTTTCTCCCTACAAAGGTGAACAGCAGCCCTGTATTCTTTCCATGTTGCCTGACCCTGCTTCCAGCATCCATACACTTTCTTTTTCTGACTAAGCTCCAGAAGAAGATCCCTGGTCAGTCAAGCTGGCCTTCTGCCCAGCCGGCTTGACCTCTGATATTTTGGAATTGCCTGATCCTGTGCTTTTAGGAGGCAATTAGGAAGGCCAAAGCTCATCTGGAGCTCAATCTGGCTACTGCCGTTAAAGATAACAAACAACGTTTTTATAAATACATCAACACAAAAAGGAGGACTAAGGAGAATCTCCATCCTTTACTGGATGCGGGGGGAAACTTAGTTACAAGAGATGAGGAAAAGGCGGAGGTGCTCAATGCCTTCTTTGCCTCAGTCTTTAGCGGCAATACCGGTTGTTCTCTGGATACCCAGTACCCTGAGCTGGTGGAAGGGGATGGGGAGCAGGATGTGGCCCTCACTATCCATGAAGAACTGGTTGGTGACCTGCTACGGCACTTGGATGTGCACAAGTCGATGGGGCCGGATGGGATCCACCCAAGGGTACTGAGAGAACTGGCAGAGGAGCTGGCCAAGCCCCTATCCATCATTTATCAGCAGTCCTGGCTATCGGGGGAGGTCCCAGTTGACTGGCGGCTAGCAAACGTGACGCCCATCTACAAGAAGGGCCGGAGGGCAGACCCAGGAAACTACAGGCCTGTCAGTTTGACCTCAGTACCAGGGAAGCTCATGGAGCAGATCCTCTTGAGAGTCATCATGCGGCACTTGTAGGGCAAGCAGGCGATCAGGCCCAGTCAGCATGGGTTTATGGAAGGCAGATCCTGCTTGACGAACCTGATCTCCTTCTATGACAAAGTGACACGCTGGGTGGACGAGGGAAAGGCTGTGGATGTGGTCTACCTTGACTTCAGCAAGGCTTTTGACACCATCTCCCACAGCATTCTCCTCAAGAAACTGGCTGCTCTTGGCTTGGACTGGCACACGCTTCGTTGGGTTAGAAACTGGCTGGATAGCCGGGCCCAAAGAGTCGTGGTAAATGGAGTCAAGTCCAGTTGGAGGCCAGTCACTAGTGGCGTCCCCCAGGGCTCGGTGCTGGGGCTGGTCCTCTTTAATATCTTCATCGATGATCTGGATGAGGGCATTGAGTGCACCCTCAGTAAGTTTGCAGATGACACCAAGTTAGGTGCGTGTGTCTATCTGCTCGAGGGTAGGAAAGCTCTGCAGGAGGATCTGGATAGGCTGCATCTATGGGCTGAGGTCAACTGCATGAAGTTCAACAAGGCCAAGTGCCGGGTCCTGCACCTGGGGCGCAACAACCCCAAGCAGAGCTACAGGCTGGGAGATGAGTGGTTGGAGAGCTGCCAGGCAGAGAAGGACCTGGGAGTGATGGTGGACAGTCGGCTGAATACGAGCCAGCAGTGTGCTCAGGTGGCCAAGAAGGTCAACGGCATCCTGGCTTGTATCAGAAACAGTGTGACCAGCAGGGCTAGGGAGGTGATCGTCCCCCTGTACTCGGCTCTGGTGAGGCCACACCTCGAGTACTGTGTTCAGTTTTGGGCCCCTCGCTACAAGAAGGACATCGAGGTGCTCGAGAGAGTCCAGGGAAGGGTGACGAAGCTGGTGAGGGGTCTGGAGAACAAGTCCTATGAGGAGTGGCTGAGGGAGCTGGGCTTGTTCAGCCTGGAGAAAAGGAGGCTCAGGGGCGACCTTATTGCTCTCTACAGATACCTTAAAGGAGGCTGTAGTGAGGTGGGGGTTGGCCTGTTCTCCCACGTGCCTGGTGACAGGTCGAGGGGGAATGGGCTTAAGTTGCGCCAGGGGAGTTTTAGGTTAGATGTTAGGAAGAACTTCTTTACCGAAAGGGTTGTTAGGCACTGGAACAGGCTGCCCAGGGAGGTGGTGGAGTCACCATCCCTGGAAGTCTTTAAAAGATGTTTAGATGTAGAGCTTAGGGATATGGTTTAGTGGGGACTGTTAGTGTTAGGTTAGAGGTTGGACTCGATGATCTTGAGGTCTCTTCCAACCTAGAAATTCTGTGATTCTGTGATTCAATGCTTAAAGTCTGAACATCACTGATGGACATCAATGCCTTCAAAAGCAGTTTCCCAGCGGTCCTTGCTAACTAGTTCCCTGAGCTGGCTGAAGTCTGCTCTCCCTGTATCCAGGGCTGAAGTTTTGGTGGCAGTTTTTCTCCTATCACTAAAAATTTTAAACTCAACCACTTCATAGTCACTATGACCAAAACAACTGGTAATTGGCATGTCCCCCACAAGACCCTCTCTTTTCTCCAGCAACAGATCTAGGAGGGCACCTTTCCTTTTGGCTCCCTGAAACTCTTGGCTTTGAATATATGAAGTATGCTACCTCTGCCTACAGGCAAGATTTGAGCATAAAATCTTGTGAGTAAAATTATCTTCATTAAAGCTGAAGATAAATATCTTTCTATTTAGCCATTCATGAAAAAAATATATATATATAAAAATAGAAAAATAGAATATGTGTACATTACTTAGATAACAGTTTCTAAGAAATTCATATCAACTTAAAAATATCTCAGTGATGCCCTGTTCATTTTTTCTCTTGTTTTAAAATTGTCATATGTTTGAGAAAGGATATCCTGTCTCAGTATAAGTATCTAAAGATAATTTGAGAGAAAAATATCTTTAAACATATATTGAGTGACTTTATTTTGTAGCTGCAAAGAAAAATGATAAAAATTTTAATTTCATTCAAACAAGAGAAAATGTGGTCATTAAGTGTTAAAGTTCAATCTTTGTAACTTTTCCAAAGAGCTGATTCATTCATCATTACTGCATGGCTATGGAAGTCTCCAATTTCACAGTGATACTGCATCAAGAGATTAGGATTTATCATATGCATATCTTAAGTGTGAACTACCTTAATTTATTATGCTCAGTTGGAGGATAATCACAACAGCTCTGTGGTACATTTACCTAATGGTTAACAAAAATCTTGACATGAGCCAGAAGTGAGCACTTGCAGCCCAGAAGACCAACTGCATCCTGGGCTGCATCAACAGAGGAGTGATCAGCAGGTTGAGGGAGGGGACTGTGCTCTTCTGTTCTGCCCTTGTGAGGCCACCCCTGGAGTACTGTATCCAGGTCTGTGACCCCCAGCACAAGAAGAATGTGGGCCAGTTAGAGAGGATCCAGAGGGGGGCCACAAAGATGATCAGATCACTGGAGCACCTTCTGTGAAGAAAGGCTGAGAAAGCTGGGGCTGTTCAGCCTGAGAAGGCTCGGGGGAAAACCTCATTGCAGTTTTTCAACCTTAAAGGGGGCTTAAAAAGTCCATTGAGAATGACTTTTTACTCAGGCTGATAATGATAGGACAAGGGAGAATAATTTTAAACTAAAAGAGGAGAGATATAGATTAGACAGTAGGAGAAAATTCTTCACTCAGGATGGTGTGGCACTAGAACAGGTTGTCCAGGGATGCTGTGGATTCCTCATCCCTGGAGGTGTTCAAGGCCAGGTTGGATGGTGCCCAGGGCATCTAGTGGATGGCATCCCTGCCCATGGCAGGGGGTTGAACGAGATGATTTTAAGATGTCTTTTCCAACCCAAGACATTCTATGATTCTATGGTGATTCTATGATGTGCTGATGAGGCATTTTTACAATGTCTTTGTCTGCAAAACTAAAAATAAAAAGCAAAAAAGGTCCAAAATATCAAAAAGGCTTTATCTTTTCTTTGCAGAAATTCCAAAGAGATGTACCTAACATAACACATTCACTGACCTTTATCATAGGCATATAGAAGAAGTAAATTAGGATGTATTTTTCATCTCTATGGAGTTGTTCAAGACAATGTTCTTATAGCTCTTGGGGAAAAATACCTAACAACTTTCTTTTTTTGCTTTAACCCTTTTGCCATTTGAAAGAAGAATTTATTTTTCTTTCCCTTTCATTAAAATCTTCATCCTTCAGGGATTCACTACCACAGTTCCATTCTCTTTGAAGTGTGTTTTCATTACCAGGTTGTAAACTCTCTGAACAGAGGCTGTGGACTAAGGAGATGCCTGTTCATACATGGCTACACATTTCACTATGTAGAATGGGGACAAAACTAAACACAGAATGAGTCTTCTACCAAAAGAGGAATTATCTATTGAACACCAGTCATATATTCTTGCATTCCTTCCTCTCTCATTCAGTTACTTATTTCACATAATGTATACAGTCAGTTGGGATAGTTTATTCCACACCTTCAAGCTTTAAGGTTATAATACACAAAGGAAATGAAATCATCTCAGGAAGAAAACAAAACAAAACAAAACAAAACAAAACAAAAAAGGGTATTAATCTCTGAATGTGGAATCTGTGGATATGTGTTCTAGCTATTTTGCTATTTATTATAAGAAAAAAGAAAAAGAAAAACAAAACAACAACAATAAAAAAAAAAAAAACACAACACCAACACTACAAGTATTTTGCTTTCCTGAGAAACAAGATGCCCCTAAAGAATACAATCCGAGAATTTCTGTCTGCTACACTTTACAGTCATCCAGAAACTGAAGGTTTTATAATAAAAGATGACTCCCCAGCCTTAGCTGATGAATGGCTATAATTTTCCATCAGACATACTGAATCATCTAGCTTGCCACAGCAGAGAATCTCTCCAACTCTGAATTGAAGATATAATTCTAAAATGAGAGACTTCACCATGGAAGGGTAATGCACCATGAACCCTTGACATTCAAGCACTGTTACGATAAAAAAAAAAAAAAAAAAAAAAAAAAAAAAAAAAAAGAACAATAACAACAAACCCACAATGTTTTTTATTTGCAGAGAAGAGGTTTCTGGAGTGATCTTATTCATCTTAATGAAGAGCACAAAAACCTAATTAGGGTCCAAAAGAAGATATAAAACAAGACAAAGCAATGCCCAGGAATGAGCAGTTCCACAGATCTCAAATGGAGAAATATTTTCAAGGGCATACAGCACTAAACAGGTCAACATATATCAACACACATTAACAACATGTTCTATTGATCTGAAGGATGCAGGACAAGCACCAAAATCTTTCAGTCCTTCAGTTCCTACTTTTATGGTAAAAAAAAAAAAAAAAAGTAAAAAAATAAAAAATGCTTCTTCCTTTATCTTTTCTCAAATCTGTAAGTACATGTGTGGTTTCACTGTAATTCATAATAAGTAATAAAATATTCTCAAACTGCTAGGATCTATATGTGAAAAAAGGATATCCTACAATTTGCCTGAAGAAAGCTTCTCATATATTTATGAAGGAACTAGAAATATTGCCTTATTTAATGCAGATAAAAACTAAGAGGTATAATTGGATCATATTCGTGGATTCAATAAAGAATGGAAAAAATCAGAATCATGGCATCATGAGAATTATAGAAGAACATGTCTTTAATGTTATTCTGTGTGACGTCTATGTTGCACTGTAAAATTTCCAACCTAAATCAAGTAAATGAAACTGTAATAGACATAATAAAGATAAAACAGACATTTTTACTCTAAATGAGATTTCAGGTAGCACATTTTTTGATACCATACAGTTCAGAGCAGAGGATTGTAAACTTCATCATTCAAATGTACTTTTTAGGTTCACTCCTGACACTACAACTCAAATCTAGATTATTGTATTTATTTATTTATTTATTTATTTTCCCAATAGCATTCAAATGGTTTGGAAGACTTCAGATTTCTCACAGACTTTTCAAACCAGTTGGTTATCAGGGCAGAAGAATTTTTCATAAGAAATAGAAAGCCCCATGCATATTATGTGGTAAATCCTAAAGCCACTGAAGTCAATGGCAGAGATCATTTTCACTTGGCTGGAATCAGGATTTCTTTCTCCATATATCGTAATTTCATGTTTTTCAGAGATGCAAAAAGCTTGAGACTAACACAAAATTAATAGAGAATAAAATAATTTAGATTTAATTGGATGTGAGTTATTTCTTATGAAGTAGTAAGACAGTGGGGTTTTTTATTTGTTTTGTTTTGTTTTTATTTGTTTGTTTTTGTGTGTGTGTGTGTGTTTTGTTGTTGTTTGTTTGTTTTGTTTTTGACTACCAGACAGGTGGTCAGCTATTATTGATTCACAGAGCAAATGCCAGTTTCAGTTTGGAAAGTACTGAATGCCCCAAGAGCCTGGCAAGTCAGTCACAATTGTTGGCAGATTTTCATACTCACTTGCCAAACTGAATTTGGGCAACTGAGAAAGAAAACACTAAACCTTATTTATTTATTTATTTATTTATTCATTCATTTATTTATTTATTTATTTATTTATTTTTACAAATACTGAACAGATTTGTGAGGAGAAGGTGTTGTTATAAATTATGAGTCCCTTATCTAGCATGTTCAAAATACAGTTGCAACTAGAGATGTGTGGGTGGACTGGCAAATACCCATTCACTTTCCATTCAAGGGCAGTAAGAAAATCCTTTATTCCTAAGCATCAATAAACTCATGGCCAACTCTATAAATAACAACTAAATTGACTTTGTGGGATGATTTGTTTTCCATTAGATACCATTTTCAAATATTAGCGATGTCTTATTTTTGTATTTTTACTTCCAACAAATAGCAGCTGCTATGAAATGTAGACTTGTGAGGCTACTGTACTTTAAATGAAAAATTAATTGAAGGTAAAATCCTAAGAGCAGTTTTCAGCTTTAAGGTGGCATTCAAAGCTGCATTCCAGCAAGGATCATTTTAGGTGTGCTGCTAAAACAGGGACTAAAGCTGATATTCAGGTTTCCTGAAAGTATAGTGAAAAGCATTTTAAATAATAACTTTACCCTGTATCTTCAGTCAATTTACCAGATTAATTGGATTAGACTAGAAAAAGCTGAGCCTTATTCCTGTCTATTGAAAAAAACAGAGGATGTGAAAAAACAAAATCATTTCCAAAACTGATGTGTGCAATTTCTGCTGCAATCTGTAAACCATAAGAAATAGGCATTTGAGGAGAAAATAATAATAATAATAAATTGTAAATCTAAAGGGAAAGTACAATAAACTGATGATCTTTAACATGATATTTGTGAGATATGTTCATCTGATTCGTGTCAGTATGGAACAATGCTAGGGCTGCATTGTATGATGAATGTGACCTTCTGTCTTACATACCCTTGTATAACCACAAGTCTAAGAAAAACAGAGTGGTTAACGTATATAGTTCTTGTATCTTGCAAAGGAATGTTTTAGCAATTCATGTCAATAGAGAGCTTGAAGGGAAATGTATTTGTAGGCTTTTCCTTGAAGTCTCTGATATCTGGGGGGTTTCAGAATAGCTGCTAACTATTATGACTATTGCATGGGACACTATGCAAGTCTCTGATATCTGGCCAGGAGATTAAGGAGACGGGGAGAGCTGAAGAACAACTAAAAGACAAAGCTTGCAGGGGATGTTGCACAAGTCTCTGACATACAGCCAAGTTGGACAAAGGAGAAGGACAAGAGGGAGGAAGACTATGAGCCTTCAGCACGAGAGACCTCCAGAGGGACCACCGGAGACTGATACGCATGCTCCAGTAGGAGGGTTTGGATTCCAGAAACTAATTATGATAACCCTGTTTTTTTTAGAAGTAGTAATGAATATGTATCAGCCTAGGAGCATGAAAATCAGCTGCTTGATGTAACTGGTGTGCGTCTTGGTAGAGCAGAGACTCCCAGTGCACCCAGTGCTGTTTGCTTACCTCTATTCCTTTAATAAATTGTAAACTTTGATTATAGTCCTATTTTGAAGACTGAGCCATTTATTACAATCTTTAATTGATTTTATTTAAAAACATTAGATAAAAAGGGGAAAGGTATTTCTAGAAATACTGATTAATTCTTCTCCAAAAACCAGAGAACAACATGAAGCCAAGCCTGAACTGAAAAAAAAAAATATTTAAAAAAATGTTAGTTAAAAAAAAATAAATAAGCAGGCTTGTCTTGCCTGACATTTCAGCTCTGCATGGATGCTTCTAATGATTATCTGATAACCTTCTGTAGGCTGAAATTTTGAAATAGGTTGTAATTCAGTAAATGATAAAGGCATGGAGATTTGACCAAAATTGTGAAGTTATTTAGGGTACATGAAAGAAGAATAGCATCTCCTTTAAGCGTATTTTGAGAAGGTACTTTTCAATGCAAAAAGGAATAATAAGAAAAGGAGGAAGCCATAAACAGGAACGTAAAAAGACACAAACCTGAGCAACAAAGGACAGGGGAGGCAGCAACAAGAACTAAACACAGTCACTTGCACTAACTGATAAGGGTCTGTGAGAATGTAGGAATGTTTATTTCAGTGATTATCAGATTGAAGACCTTGTCAGGTAGAATGCTATGGAAAAGGGAGAAGCCATAAATAGTGATGAAAAGACAGGTTAACTGGCAGGCAAACATAAGGGAAAAATAGAAGAGCAAGCCTTGTCATGCACACTGGGCTGTAGAGAACCTGCAGGAAAACTGGGATTTTGCATCTACTAAAGGTGCAAATTTGAGGGTCCGGGATAATTTGGGATTCCGGATGAGGGGATTGGTGGGATTATACAAACCGATGGTGAAATGAGTTGGGAAGGGGGAGCAGGGAAGAACAAACAAGAAAAGACTGAAAGGATTCAGTTGCTTATAAAGTGCAGACAGACAGCATGCTTGTGTGGCTGAGGCTTGTGCCTGATCGCTGGAGCCTGTCCTGTCTTACTGTTAATTTTTTACTGTTAATTTCTGAACCATGTAATCTCACTCTTTCTTCCTGTGCGTGAACAAGGGCTCAGTGCCAATTAATGGGGGACAGGCCTGGGGGCTCAGGGTACCAACCTCTGGAGTCAGACCAGGCTGTGAGTGCCCCAGGCTGTGGTCCCAGCTTCTGGAGTAGGTGGAGGTCTCTGCCTCCCACCACTGAGTTGGAAGCGGTGTGTCCCCCAAACCAGATATGGCATGAGTGAGGCCAGTGTGGGGCTCCACAGTGGTAGCTGGAGTGGGTCACAGCTGTGGGGGGCAAGAATCTGCATCTTCTCCAACATGGTGAGGGTAGGGATTGTGTGTACATTTGCTGGCAAATTTTAAATTGGACCATATGTGGTGGTGCACCTGTGAGTGTGGGTGCTGAGGGAGTGTGAGTGTGTGAGTGCTGTGTGTGTGCAGCCATCAGTAGGCAGGAGCAGCCAGCGAGTCATGCACCTGTGGGGCAGATAAGGGGGCATAGGGTGTGGGCAGAGGCACAGGGCTTCAGAGAGGCTGTGCTGGTGCTCAAGGGATCCGTGAATGTGTATATGCTGGTGATTGCCATTTGGATAAAGCTGTTGTTCTACACTGAAACTGTCTATACAGAAATCTGTCAGGCAAACTCATGTTTTCAGGTCTCTGTCTACCTAGTGTAGCTAACAGAACAGTGTGACTTCTTTTTTACCTCTCAAGTCTGTAAAGAGGAACTTTTGCAATTTATTCTCTCACTCATTTTTTTCCCTTTTTGTCCACCATCAACCAAATTACTCAGTACATTTCAATGGCATGGCGGTGTGTTCACGATATTATTATACTGATAAAAATCTAGGATCCTGAAGTCAAGTTCACTTAGCTCTAGCCTGAGCAGGGAGACAAACTAAAACAACACCAAAACTAGTAATATATTACATGGTAAGCAAGCAGATATCCTCAAGTTGGTGGTGGAAAAAAGGTCACTTGCTATCAGTACCACTAACTCTGTATATCACAGAGACCTACTGTGAAATCTAGAAATCCATGCACGCAGAAAAGTCATCTAATAACAGCAAGATGACTTTACTGGGTAACTTTGTGTACAGCTGCCACAGCAGCCAGAATTTCATGTTTCTACATACCCAAGCACAGAAATAAATGGTACCTAAGGCATGTGAGAAAATGTAGATCTTACACAGATATGACTCCAGAGTTCATGACTGTGAATTCCTGAAATGTGTACTGGTAGCACATGGAAGGAACTCCAACATCACAGAGCTTTCAACTTTTTATTTCCAATTCAGCCTTCTCTGGTTGAAAACCATAGCAAAGTGCTAGGGAAGTCAGAGACAGAGTTTGTATTTAGGGAAGAATATAAAACTTGAAGAAAGTAGGATAAAGCAGTAACTCAGTGATTGGGAATTTGTTCTGCCCTTTGCTGCTTTTTAAAGTTACTCCTATTTTAATGCAAGTTTAAACACAGACTGAATGTAGGTATTCTGGTCTCTTGTTACCAGGGAGTTAAGACACTTTCTTATAATAGCTGCTAAACCAATTACTTCTGTGAATTCTCAAATGTATAACTTTATTCTTTTTTATTATTCTTTATCTAGAAATCTATGAATACTTATAAGTCCATGTAAAGCCTTACTGAATTCACTCAGAAAACTCAGAGTCTTTGGACTTCAATGCAAGTGAATCCTTCTAGAAAAAAAGCCTCAAAGTGTATGCTTTATACAGACTTTTCTATGCTACATACATATAAAATAATAACATGGGCTATAGAATAAAAATCCTGTAAGTCGACTGCAGATGACTTGGAAATGTATATAAAATTGCAACTTCACTGATTATATGTATGTGTATATATATGCTAGATTTATGACAGAATCAGTACTGTTATTCTGGTCATCATGTCTAGTTTTTGTTTAATTTTGAAAAATAAAAACTGCTGTGTCCAAAATATTTTGTTCAGCAATGGATGCTTTTTAAAGGGATTAATTCATTATATAAAAGTAGGGTGTGAGGACCATATTGCAGAACATTTAAATTCAGTTCAAACTTTCATACATTTACACTTTTATGACAGAATTGGATCTCAGCAGAAGGGTTACATCTGTATGCATGTAATTTATTTATGCAAGTAATTTTTTTCTTTTGTTTGTTTTCAAGAAGGAAAATGGGAAATATCTATGTAATTTTAAAGTTTTTTTGTTTGTTTGTTTGTTTTTTTGTTTGTTTGTTTGTTTTTAACATAGCACAGTGAGATTTGGTTAGGTACCCTTTATTCTTTTTTGTAAGGTCAATTTAAGTGTCTAATTTCAAAAGCAAGATGAAGAAATATGAAACCTGGGATACGCACCTTACCTTTCCATCACATTTCAAGCAAGCAAAGTGCTGAAGGAAAAAGTAAAAATAGAAAAACTATAAAACAGAAACACTACAGGAAATATACAGAACTGTGAAATAAAACTGAAGATGATTGCCAGTGGAAAGATCTATTTTAATACTCTTTTAAAAGCTGAAAGTAGTAGCATTTTTAGTCTGAAAATTAAGGAGGTTAACATAGTGGTGCTGTTAAAATGATAACATCTGTATTTTGCAGAACGACTGCTCAAATTATAAAACTCGGGAGACATGTAATACTTCTGTTGTTGATGTGCATGGGATAACTCCTATACACAGAAAAGAAAAACTTTAAAGAGCAGACAGAGTCTGATATATGCCCATTAAAGATTTATATATGTAAAATTACAGAGAGATAATACTGGAAAAATAAGAAGCCTTGTCTGAAGCATGGCATGATGAATTACTTCTGATATTGTGTGTTTTATTAGGTTGGAATCAAGCTAATTGTTTGACAGATGTTTGGAAGACATTTTTCTAGGACTGAACTACTACCTCTTGAAGCTTGGTGTAGGTAAGAAGAAATTTAAACCTTTCTGTGGCCAAATACGAAATTTCTAGTCATAGAACATTTGTTTTTCATTGTTGGCAATGTTACTTATATTTCTATTTCTTACTTTTCCTGTGCAAGGTGTACTTCATATGTTTTATGTGTTTGGTCCCCAGAGTCATCGAATTCTTTATATTATCCATTTATTGTCAGTGTCAGAGTAGAGCAGATAGAAGAAGTGATCATTGTAACATAAGCAGAAACTGGATGAACCTAACTGGATCAAAACACGACTTGCAGCATTAATAACATGCTTCTGGGCATTAGAGAAGTATCCTGGAAATTTAATAGATACAATCAAGCCTACTGAAAGTCAAAACATATTTTCAGTTTAAACTGTGTTCACTGTGATAGGGCACACTTACAAGACTCTTGAAGACAGATAAAAAGGAGGAGTTTGTATTCCACTTTTCCATATTTTATCACCAATCCTACAGAGCTCTCTGACTTTAAGAAAAAACACATACACACCTTGTGTGTATGGAAGCAAACCCTATTGTCTCTGGATGAGACTTTCCAGATTCATGCTTGTATAGTCCAAGAGCAGTAATTGTCTTTTTAAGGAGCCCAAGTAGGGCAAATGCTCTTGTTTCAGAATAATATAATGCAGGGAAATTATCATACTCTTTGGTTTGTTATACTTTCACATGATGATCTGTAAACTGCTCATAAAAAAAGGCAAAAACGTGAAAAACAAGATTTTGCTTCTAACCATGCGTAGCCCTGAACAATGTATACATACTCCCCTGGACATTTAGAGCTGAAATTTAATCAAAAGAACCCTAGTCAGAAAAAAGGAGATAATTTATATTAGTTAATATTGAAAGATAAAACAGGTTCCAGAAAAAAAAAAAAAAAAGTGTTATAGTGTAAAATCTTTTTTTTTTTTTTTAACAAACATTACAGTATCTGTAATGTGATAAAAATGTGACCTTCCCAATTATAAATCTTTTTTTTTTTTGAAAACAAAGCTTTTATTTAGTGAAAAACAAGAAGCCTGAGAGGTATTCTGCTGAGCATATTTCATATGCTTCATATTTCATCTGTTAAATTTTTACTTTACTTTTGTTTTAAAGCAGTTTTAATAGCATTGGAGAAACACTGCAGCTGGTGTAAAATAACCAATATTTCTGTTCAAAAAAAAAAAAAAAAGTCAAAACTGCACTGTCATAGCTAACAGTAACAAGACAAAGACAAATGAAAATAAAATGACATAGAAAACTTAAATAAAACCAAAGAAGTCTGAAAAAAATGCAAAGAAGATTCTGAAAACAGGTTTAATAATAATTTATTATTATCAGGCAATATTTTTGCCCAGTTGAGGAAAAAGTATTTCAAAAGCAAGGAAATGCCAGACTTCAGGGATAGCACCTGGACTGTAGCCACTTCCAAGGGACTTTCTGCATAATATATTGAAAGTTGCAAACATTGTGGGAGGGAAATAAAACCAACTTAATCCTGATGACAATATCAAATTCATAAGGCAAAAATAATTCAGTGTTTAGCTCTCTAAACACTAGTTTTTGCATCTCTAATAGCTTTGGATATTTTACAGCAGTTTTTCTTAAAGACTGAGGTTAGAAAGCAATTAAATTGTTAATGTCTACAAATATTTAACATTAACAACTATTCAATGTTTGATAAATTAATCTGTATAATGTTGATGCTAATTATTTATTTTTAACTGCTTTACTGTCAATACTAACACAGTTTATTATGAAAATGTCAATTATCAAAAATTATATACTCTTCAGTTTAAATATGAATTCTTTTTTTTTCTCTTAATTACAATGGATTTTGATTTTTTAGGTTGTATGTTATAAATTAATTCAATCATCTAATTGAAATATATTCTGTATTTAAACTCATCATGGCAAAGCACCTTGCATACATGAGGAGCAGTATTCCTCACCATTTACTATGTTAGTGGATACAGAAATCATATCAATAAGTAATTACAGCCAATGGCTTTGGCTATGCTAAATGCTAAATTTTATACACTGGCATTTGTATAATTTGTGCTTCAGTTTTCTGGCCTGTCTGAAATACAGAAAGAGACAAGACACGAAAAGAGACAAGACATGAAAAGTCTTGAAATCTGGAGCACAATGAGAGTAAATGTCTAATAGAATCCTTCTGTAAAGGATTAAAGACAATGTATGACAAAACTTAGTGCTTCTAGCTCACATTAGAGAACATATACATATACATATGCATATGCATATACCCTAACATGCATAGAGTAATGTGGTGTTTTCATTTATCTTTGTTTCTGTGTCTATTCCTTGGTATTATTCATATATCAGTGTAAAATAGGTTAAAACTAGATAGCTTACTAGTTATCAGACATGCAGTGTGGAAGCTCCAATAGTGATGTATTAGACTCTTTGCAGTAGAAATTGCATGCAGTTGATACTTCCTCTTGCAAGTTACATGCCTTCTCAGGTATTTAAACTTGTTACCACAGAGAGGCAAAATTTATCCTTTTTTTTTTTTTATTTGGGTTTCAACTGTCTTTTGTTTAAATTCAGAAGAGACTAGATTTACTTCAGGCATGACAGTGGCAAAAAAAAAAAAAAAAAAAAAAAAAAAAACACAAAAACAACAGCTAAAGCTAACAGTGGAGCAGTGGCCATTGCTGTCTTCCAATGGATAACATGCCTGTTAAAATGGAAACAGGTCAAAGTGGAAGAGAAGACAAATGTTATCTGGAATATAGGAAGTTGTGCTGATGGGAATAAGAGAAAAACATGCTAAGTACAAAAGTCACAAATCTAGAATACTTTTACAGTCTTTAAAGTTTAACTTTCTGTTTTTCTTCTGAACTGCCGCAGCAAAATCCTTTTTTTAAATGGATCGTGTCATTACATGCATGACTATGAGAATATTTAAGCCTTTATCCTTTTAGAGACATCAGTTCAAAGATGGCATAGGCTGGCCAATACTGAGATGGAGTGGACTCAAATTCTTATTTTTCGTATCACAGAATCACAACACAATTCAGGACTTTTGTTGACTTCTGCTCCATGGAGGACTGTGAAAAGATAACAGGCTGCAATCAAGGGCTGTGAATTCAGATAGACCTGTCACAAGCTTGAATGGCAGTTGTTTCTGCTATTCAATGACTCAGATTACTGTGGTTTCCTCACTGCTGCTGGGACAGTATATTCACTCGAGAAATTGAAGAACAAATTCTGTGCTCCTCTAGCTCAGTGCAGATATGCACTACCTCTGGTAGTCAATATTGATCTTCTTATGGAGCACCACTTGTGTTTTATTTATTTATCTATTTAGTTATTTAGTTATTTAGTTTTTTGTTTGTTTGTTTGTTTTGGGGGGAGGAATAGAAAAAGCATTCACTTCTTTAATCTTATATAGACATTCTTACATTGTGTAATTCAAATATTTGTATCATCATTGGATAATATTTTAAAAGAGTCAAATGTAAATTATATTCACACTTATTCTTCCTTTTATAAATAGATCTTTTATGTCTTTAAAAGAGATAGATATTTCAGGTATTAAGAAATAAAATCAAAATAATGTAATCAAATTACCTTATATTAGAAAATTCTATTTTTATTTTTTTTTATTAGAAGGTTTATCTGTACCTTTGCCTCCCAAAACATACTCACACAAACAGTCTTTTAGACTGATACATTTAGTATTTGCCACAATTCTAACTCCATTTTTGCTGAGATTTTTTTTTTCTTTCTTTTACTGCAGAAAATTCAATGGAAGAACAACTACAACATAAGTTACACTTTTTTTCTTTTCTAGATCACCTATTTTTACCTTAATGTTCATTATGCATATTTTATATGAAATATTGATTTAAAAATGTTAAAAAGATTAGCACTGAATGAATAACAACAGAGACATCAGTTTTCTACATTTTCCAGCTCTGTAGTATCCCATGAGGTTATAAAAGATAGCTAAACCTATCGCTCAATGAAATAAAAGGAGGGAGGTCAATATAATATAAATATATATATATTAGCAGATTATATTATATTATATTATATTATATTATATTATATTATATTATATTATATTTTCATACAGCATAGAATAGAGTAGATGAGAACAGAACAGCACAGAACAGTTCAGTTGGAAGGGACCTACAAAGATCATCAAATCAAACTGCCTAACTACTGCAGGGCTAACCAAATATTAAGGGTATTATGCAAATACTTCTTGGAAATTGTCAGGTATGGGGCACCAATCATCCCACTAGCAAGTCTCTTTTAGAGTTTGACCAACCTTGCTAAGAAGACATTTTTCCTAATATCCAGTCTGAATTACCCATGATGCAGTTTTGTGTCCCTTTGTGTCCTATCATTGGTTACTAGAGAGGAGAGATAGGCACCTCCGCTTCCCTCCTCAGAAAGTTGTAGAGAGCCATGAAGTCATCTCTCAACGTTCTTTTATAGAGACAAGACAACCCAAGTGTCCTCAGCCTCTCCGTATTGGAAATGTCTTCTAGCCCTTTTACCAGCTTTCGTGGCCTGCTCTGCACAGTTTCAGGTATCTTAACATCCTTTTATATTATGGAGAACAGAATTGTACAAACTATTCAAGATGAGGCCACAACAATGCTAAGTTTTGATTCTTTTTACTATCTGCTTTATTTGTACAGGTAAGCATTATGAATTCTGTACATTTGCTGATATGTATATAGGGGCTGAAAAAATGTTATATTTACTTTCGTACCCATGCTAGACCAGAAATTTAGAGTTTGCATTCACATCCAACAGTGATAAATACTGCTATGGGCTGACCTCAAATAAGTGGTGTAGGAATAGCAGACAAGCAGTATTTTCTGTTTCAGTACCCTGTTGTTTTAGGTGAACGCTCTGCTTTTAGTTGTTTTAGGGTGGTTATTCAAACATTCTGTCATACTACTCTGTATGAGAGACTCATACTACTCAAACTACTCTCTCATACTTTGCAATATGCAGCATAGGCTATGATCTATCCTTCAGCCCTAGTCCTAGCAACATGGTGGAAATCTGTGGATATAATGGCTAAAAATAAGACCTTTACTGTCCTTTTAAGCAATTACAGAAGTTATCATCTTCATCAAGTAAACAGATAATGAGAAAGGTTTCAAACCTAAAGAAATTAGAAAGCTAGTGAAGTTTTTGTTGTTGTTTGTTCTAGTGCTTAGTGCTCATTTTTAGACTTCTACTTTCAAGTTTTCTAGGTAAGCTTACATAGATGTATCTGGATAGACCATGGAAGTTTTGTTGTTCTCAGAAGCGAGTTGCAGTGTATTCTTTCTAATGAGTTACAGTGTACTCTTTATCATGACAGAAGAAAATTTAGGTGGCCTCTGGCAAAAACACCCATTGAAAACCTGAAAGTAAGTTCAGCAAAATTAACAAAACATAGTAAGAAGCGTAGCCAAAGCCAAACATGCATAGTCATTAAAGTACAAGGGATGTCAATAAAATATTGTTCTTTTTATCAAAAAAAATGTGCTTTCAAACAGAAAAGAGAGACTATTTTCTTCATAAATAAACCTAGAAGGGAATCGGACATACTTATCAAAGAAACCTTCACTTAATGCACTTCACATAAATGTTTACATATTCGTAAAAACACACTAAGTATATTAACACTTTAGCAAAGTGAGCATAGCTTGAGAATCAAGAACATTTGGAAGTAGGTGGAAACTCTGTAAGGCAATACAGAATGTTCTTCTAAATTGTGAAAACATTTATGCAATCTAAATCTTTCTAACAGGAAAATACTTTGCCTTTCTGGAATATTTTATGTGCCTTTTTTTTGTTGTTTGTTTTCAACGTTCTTAAGGACAGCAACCACTATGGAGGATAATGAATGTAAATCAGTACAAGTTCAAAAACAAAAATAAATAAATAAATAAAATAAAATAAAATAAAATAAAATAGAATAAAATATAAAAATAAATCATACCAGACTTCCCGTAACTTAGTGTTGAAGTTTTAAGATAGGTTCCTATGACCTTGCAGACTTCCCCTGCAACCTAATAGACCACTCTGCTCAATGCCTCGATGTGTGAAGGCTGAGGAGCCTTTTTAAGCTGAAGACAGCATTGTTCTCAGCTCTTCTGGAAAAAAAATTAAAAAATAAATAAATAAAAAAGTTATGTTTCTAAGTTCTGGACACTCAGGTATGCAGGTGCAGATTGAAGAACCCTCTAAGTAGGTTCCTATGTTTTTGAGAGATTTGTGATGCCTCACACACTTCTCTGCATTTTCTGCATGACCCAGACACCTGGAGTGGCAAGTATGAAACACCATTTTAATGCACTGTTGTGCCTGTTAGCTCTATGTAAAGGATGTTGCGAGGCTGTGCAGGGACAAAATTAGGAAGGCCAAAGCTCATCTGGAGCTCAATCTGGCTACTGCCGTTAAAGATAACAAACAACGTTTTTATAAATACATCAACACAAAAAGGAGGACTAAGGAGAATCTCCATCCTTTACTGGATGCGGGGGGAAACTTAGTTACAAGAGATGAGGAAAAGGCGGAGGTGCTCAATGCCTTCTTTGCCTCAGTCTTTAGTGGCAATACCGGTTGTTCTCTGGATACTCAGTACTCTGAGCTGGTGGAAGGGGATGGGGAGTAGAATGTGGCCATCACTATCCGTGAAGAACTGGTTGGTGACCTGCTATGGCACTTGGATGTGCACAAGTCGATGGGGCCGGATGGGATCCACCCAAGGGTACTGAGAGAACTGGCAGAGGAGCTGGCCAAGCCCCTATCCATCATTTATCAGCAGTCCTGGCTATCGGGGGAGGTCCCAGTTGACTGGCGGCTAGCAAACGTGACGCCCATCTACAAGAAGGGCCAGAGGGCAGACCCAGGAAACTACAGGCCTGTCAGTTTGACCTCAATGCCAGGGAAGCAGATCCTCTTGAGAGTCATCACGCAGCACTTGCAGGGCAAGCAGGCGATCAGGCCCAGTCAGCATGGGTTTATGAAAGGCAGGTCCTGCTTGATGAACCTGATCTCCTTCTATGACAAAGTGACGCGCTGGGTGGATGAGGGAAAGGCTGTGGACATGGTCTACCTTGACTTCAGCAAGGCTTTTGACACCGTCTCCCACAGCATTCTCCTCAAGAAACTGGCTGCTCTTGGCTTGGACTGGCGCATGCTTTGTTGGGTTAGAAACTGGCTGGATAGCCGGGCCCAAAGAGTCGTGGTGAATGGAGTCAAGTCCAGTTGGAGGCCAGTCACTAGTGGCGTTCCCCAGGGCTCGGTGCTGGGGCCGGTCCTCTTTAACATCTTCATCGATGATCTGGATGAGGGCATTGAGTGCACCCTCAGTAAGTTTGCAGATGACATCAAGCTAGGTGCGTGTGTCGATCTGCTCGAGGGTAGGAAGGCTCTGCAGGAGGATCTGCATAGGCTGGACCGATGGGCTGAGGTCAACTGCATGAAGTTCAATAAGACCAAGTGCCGGGTCCTGCACCTGGGGCGCAACAACCCCAAGCAGAGCTACAGGCTGGGAGATGAGTGATTGGAGAGCTGCCAGGCAGAGAAGGACCTGGGAGTGATGGTGGACAGTCGGCTGAATATGAGACAGCAGTGTGCTCAGGTGGCCAAAAAGGCCAACAGTATCCTGGCTTGCATAAGAAACAGTGTTACCAGCAGGGCTAGGGAGGTGATCGTCCCCCTGTACTCGGCTCTGGTGAGGCCGCACCTCGAATACTGTGTTCAGTTTTGGGCCCCTCGCTACAAGAAGGACATCGAGGTGCTCGAGCGAGTCCAGAGAAGTGCGATGAAGCTGGTGAGGGGCCTGGAGAACAAGTCCTGCGAGGCTTGGCTGAGGGAGCTGGGCTTGTTCAGCCTGGAGAAAAGGAGGCTCAGGGGCGACCTTATTGCTCTCTACAGGTACCTTAAAGGAGGATGTAGCGAGGTGGGGGTTGGCCTGTTCTCCCACGTGCCTGGTGACAGGACGAGGGGGAATGGGCTTAAGTTGCGCCAGGGGAGTTTTAGGTTGGATGTTAGGAAGAACTTCTTTACCGAAAGGGTTGTTAGACATTGGAACGGGCTGCCCAGGGAAGTGGTGGAGTCACCATCCCTGGAAGTCTTTAAAAGATGTTTAGATGTAGAGCTTAGGGATATTGTTTAGTGGGGACTGTTAGTGTTAGGTCAGAAGTTGGACTCAATGATCTTGAGGTCTCTTCCAACCTAGAAATTCTGTGATTCTGTGATTCTGGATAGACATCTAATTCAGAGTACTAGCTTTTATTGTGTTTGCCAGACAGGTGAAAGAAATACCATCTGTCCACCTTGACTGAACAGGGCTGTTAGAAGAGGAAGAAGGATACCTCTCAGTATTGTGTGTTTAAATTATATATGGAAAATATGTTTTCAGTGTTAACAAAGGTATGCTTTTCTTCGTGCATGATGCTGAGCAAGATGGATGACATTTAATATAGTTTCAGTCCTGAAAAGGCACCTTTATGCTCTCTGTTCTGATGATTATCTAATGGCCTAAACCTTCTGTAGCTATTAGTACTCTGTGGAATGAGGACTATCATCCCCTCCACTAGTTCATTTCTACCCATCCTTTAGAAATAAAATCTACTCTCAAGATATGCTCAAAAATATATATTTGTAAAGGTTGTTTAGTTCTCTCTGTTTATTCCTAAGGTTTTGAAAATCTTGTTTTACTGATAAGTTTGTATGTCAGGAAAATATAGCTTATAACAATAAAATAGAAGTAAATATGTGTTCACATTGTTAAGTTTGTTCCAAGTCAATTAAAATAAATAAATAACAGCCCAACAGTAGCTGTACATTTTTAGTTATGAATCTTGTTAAATATTTTCTAGTTAACAGTTTTCTTAGAGTTGGACTCTCCCACTGAGATGAGATTTTTAACTGAAAAGCTTAAGTGTTTAAAACCAGATATAAACCATCAGAACAGGAAAGTCTTCACTGACCTTCAGTATAGCCTTTAACTTTTACCTTCTTGTCATTGATCAAATGAATTGTTGAGTAATTACAAATAAACAAACAAACAAACTCATGAGAAAAAAATATGTTTTTATTATGTAGTGTTGATGGTCCCTTTCACTGAATAATAATAAAAACAAGAAATCTCTGCATATCACTTGTGTGACATTGTAATATATACTTGATCAAAACAGAAATTGAAATTACCGTAAGCAGATATCTGCCCTATCTTTCTATCTTTTTTTCATAACCTATTTGTGGGTAAAACTTCTGATATATATGCACGGTCATTCAGTCATTGAAACCAAGTAAGGGAAAACACACCATATGAAAGCTTGTCATGTTCAAATGTAACAACATGAGCTAGAATATTAAAGTAGTTTAAAGAGTCCATTGTGGTCCTACCCAGCACCTGTGTCACTGTAAAGAATAAGAAGGCAAAGTTGCATTTTGAGCCAAGGATTTTTCCATAACAGATACTACAAAAAGTAGGGGATGGGAGAGTGGGGAGGAAAATAAATAAATAAATAAATAAATAAATAAATAAATAAAATAAAGTGATCAAGTTAGCCTTATTCAACAGTTCTGTTTTTTATCTTTTACACATTGCCTTCTTGAAAAACAAACAAACAAAGAATAAATAAAACACTTTTTTATAAATTATCCTATTACTTTAATAGTCTCCATTTACATTCTGAATTTTCATTGTGTCAGTTAGCTGACCCCATTTAAATGGTGAAATTTGTGGGCCTCATGGCTAATTTAATGTGATGCCTTTCATGCTGTAATTGAGAGGAGTCTCCAATGAATAAAATAAATGCTTTCAGAGGAATCTCAAGCCCTCAACAGACATCAACTAAAATGTTAAGTGTGCCTCAAAGTCCCTCTGGTACTATATTTTCTAACCATGAAAGAAATGTCATTATTGTAAATTCTCAGCCTTTGTCTGAAAATCTTGTACCAGTTCCCTTGAGTGTCAGTTCAGTTAATTAATTCAAACAATTTCCTCTCTAATCTCTAAAACATTTTCATATTTAAGACAATAAATGAGACACTTAAGGGGCTCATTCGTTGTTGGTCATTAATACGCCATGGAATTAAAAGAATTATTGCTGGCCTTCGGTGACATGAATAATTTTTATATGGTTTGGACCCATACAAGGTTAAAATATGTCCTCTCAGTGCTCTGAGCAAATGAATGTAATGAAATCCTTTGAATAGGACTTACCACTCCTTTGCCTTTCTTGATAACTAATTTGATACTTTACCACATGATTTATGCCAATTTTGCTATTATATTATTTAATGATAACTTTAAAATTAGTAATTAATTTAGCAGTGGATTGATTGCATTTCTCTTGAACCAGTGCATAAGGTTAATGCAATAGTAGTCTGATGGGTCTGGTAACTTTGACAGTAATTGGTTATTATGTTACATGTTAAGATAAGAAGTCAGCAGCTGAGAATCCCCAGGAGAGTTGCAGGAGACAGAGCTGTGTGATTGCCAACCTCTTTTCCTCCCTTAAAACACTTGGTTTAAATTTATACTTGAGTTATTTTTGACCTTCAGGGTGATATTCCATAAGGCTTAGTTCTGACCAATGTACAATATCAGATTATAGCAACATAGTAAAATAATTCTCTAGTAGGAAGATCAACAAAGTAACCACAGATTTCATTTTTTTTGTGCTCAAATGTAGTATTTTGGTGCAACTGTCAAAATAACATGCTTCTACCAGAGAAAGCTAATCTTGGCAGTATCTGATGTTCAGGTTAAACAGCTTACACTAAAATACAATATTTATTACAAATATTTATGAATATTTTAGGCCATTATTTATTGTAAGCTTTTCCTCTGATTTCAAATTTTATTATTTATAATGATCATAAGTAATTGAATAAGCAATATATAATCAATCAGCTACACTGATCACCTTCTATCAAAGACTAAACTTATAAACACAGTATGAAAGAATTATTAGAGCACTTATTAGCTCATTTTATGGATATCTCGTATCTATTGATCACTTTATATAAACTATAAGCACACACTTTAAGGTGTTTTTTCTTTCCATTTTTGTGTTTTTGTTTGTTTGTTTTGAGGACACAAGATAATAGATAAGAGTAATAGACTATTCAAACGTCCCTCTTCATTTAGTTTTCCTTGGCAGCCAAATCATTAGAAGATTTTACAGTTTATGAACTGATTTACTATGCTCCCTGATCTCTTTAAAGACGTAATACTTTATAGCTATGTATGAAAGAAAAAGTGTGTGCAGAGTGCATATTTGTATTTTGATGATTGTATGAGCATAGCTTTGTCCCATCTGAAATCTTATAATGTCAAAGATAAAACTAAGATTTCCTCTTCAATATTTCCAAAATACTCAGGCATAGATTAGCTGTTCATGTGATTGAAAGATGGAAAATACTTAAAGCCTAGTTCAGATGCTGTGCGAACAAAAAGAGGCTTCTGAAAAAAAAAAAAAAAAAAAAAAAAAAAAAAAAGTTGACACTAAATACATTGTCAAAAGGGAAAACCAGTGGGAAAAGTCAGGTCAGCAAAAATTAAAGGAAAGGGTGTATGAAAATATTGCATGACACAAATCTCAATGTGCATCTTCTGAAGGTCGTGTTTTCATGAATTAAATTAGGCACTGTCAGTTACTTCTATTTCTGAGGCATATTATCAGTCACATTATGTTAGACACTGTGACACAAAATGACATGACATGATGCATTGGAATTCATGGCACTTCAACTGGGAAATTTAGGAATAGTATTTGGGCATTTTTCTGGAGATATTCAAGGCCCGTCTGGACGCCTACCTGGGCAGCCTGCTCTGAGGAACCTGCTTTGGCAGGGGGGTTGGACCCGATGATCTTTTGATGTCCCTTCCAACCCCTACAATTCTGTGATTCTGTGATTTTCCACCTGTCTGAACCACCAAACACCTAAACAAGATTGCCAGTATTTGCTTAAAGTTGGTCCCAAGTCTTTGGCTATCAAGAACGCAGGAAATTTGGACTGACTTTGCATTGTGACAACTGTGTGAGGAAAATTGCATATCATGTCTTTGAACAGTGCTTTTCTGTTACAGAAGTGATGACTCTAGTAGCATCCAATTGCATCCTAAACTGCAAATATACCTAGGATTGTGTGCTTAAATACCTATGTTCATTTCTCTCCATTTCCCTATAAAATTCTTCTTGTACAAACATTCTGAATACTGCTGAGAGCAAGTAGAAATGGGCAGGGAAATTTTAATTTCTCTGGAACATAAATTGCAGCACAGGTAAAAGACATGGTTCAATTTTCTTGGTAAAGTCCCCAGGCAGATCTGAACTCATTGCTTCCTTCTGTCATGAGAACCTGGCATGAAAAAATGCAATATCAGTGTGAAACTGATATGGGAAACGGTATGGGAAATAAATAAATAAATAATCATTTATTTATAATTCAAAAATTCAGTTCAGAGAGGGACTGTCTGCCAGTTCAAAGTACATGTTTCTCATGCATATATAGACTTACAAACATAAGTGTAACATAACTGACCAAACCTGAACATGACTGATTACCCAATAATTCACCCACTCATTAGATAAAGGGAAGGCTGTGGTTGTAATCTTTTTGCATTTTAGAAAGGCTTTTGATACTATCCCTCACGGTACCCTTCTGGACAAATTGTCTGACTGTGAGATGAGCTGGTAATGAGCTGGTGACACTTTGCTGGTGATGATATGGCTGAATGGTGGAGCTCAAAGGGCCATAATGAATGAGACTGCATCTGGTTGGCAGACAGTAACGAGTAGTGTTCCCCAGGACTCATTTCTAGGGCTGGTTCTGTTCAACATCTATATCAGTGATCTGGATGCAGGAGTTGAATGCATCATTCACTGGTGATAACTTATCTGGGAGGTCCTGTTGACTCTCTGGAGGGATGAAAGGCTTTGCAGAGTAATCTAGAGTGGAGCGTTGGACAATCATCAATATCATGAAGTTTAACAGGGGAAAATGCTGGGTTCTGCACCTTGGACTGAGTAATGCTGGACACAGGTACAGACTGAAAGGTGCGGGGCTGGAGAGCAGTTCAGCGGGAAGAGATCTGGGGATGTGCTGGTCAACAGCAGGCTTAACAAGAGTCAGCAGTGTGCCCTGGCAGAAAAGAGGACAAACTGCATTTGGGGATGCATTAAACACAGCATGGCCAGCCGGTCAAAAGAGGAGCTTATACCACTACACTTAGCATTGTTGTGGACTCACCTTGAATGTCATGTACAGTTCTGGTCACAACAACATAAAAGGATGTTAAGGTATAACTAAAAGTGTCCAGAGGAGGGAAACAAAGCTGGGAAAAGGGCTGGAAGACATTTCCAATAAGGAGAGGCTGAGGACACATGGTCTTATCTGGAGGAATGAAAGTTAAGAGCTAACCTCATTACTCTCTACACCTTATAGAGGAGGTGAAATGGAAGGGGAGGTGTTGGTCTTTTCTCACATGTAATCTGTGACTGAACACAAGAACAACACAAAGCTACACCAGGGGAAGTTAAGGCTGGATATGAGGAAAAATTTATCTATTGTGAAGGTGGTCAAACACTGGAACTTCCTAGGACAATGTTCAAGAGGCATTTCAATTATGCCCTTCATAACGTACTTTAACTTTTGGTTAAAGTTAATCCTGAAGTGGTCAGGCAGTTGGATTAGATGATCTTTATAGGTCACTGCCAATGGAACTGTTCCATTCTATAAAGAAAATCAAAATGAAAAAGTGATATTATATATATGTGGTTGATAAGTTATCTCCTTATCTTATCCATTTTTTTAACTACTTTTGTTACCAAGAAAACTGAAATTACAGTGTTGCACTCATATTGTGATACTTCTTTATTGAGGCCTGACATTCAGACATTTACCACCTCTTGACTTCATGTCTGAAAATCCCAATACCTTTGAACAAAATGAAAAGAGATAAAAAGAGCTATCTTAAGGACAAAAAAAGCTTTATTAAACTCCTTTAAAGTATGTTTTTGCCTCTCCTTAGATTGAGATTGTATTCTAAGTGCATAGATCTCTCATCATGGTCCAGAATGTTAATACTTCCATGGAAATAAATGCATTCGCATCCTTAGATCTTATACTCCCTATAGTATTAAATTGTATTTCTTGGCTTATGCCATATGCTTTTTTTGCAAAGCCATAAAGTAGAATTTGCATCCTCAGATGATAGTTCTTGATTCAGAGGACTTCAGCCAAGATATGGCAAACAAGCAGCTACTGCTCAGCAGAGTCCTTTCAGAAGAATCTGTTTGTCTTGTCCATATCCTGCTGTCAGCAGCATGCTGAGGTAAGGGGGAATTCACCTGTGTTTTTGAGAGAGATGAACATGCTCAGTAAGGTGCAAAAGGAGAATGTCTTTAGAATACCTGGACAAGCTGTAACTAAACAGTGTAAACAAGTTGCCATGAAATAATAAGTCTCCAGATATCAACTGGTGCAGAGTAATTGCACAGCTGCATCTTCTTAGCTTGTGAAAAATAGGACATAATTTGGGGGAGTTTCATCTTCAGGAGAAAATAGGTCCTGTGAAACTGTATCCCAGTTAAAGAGTTGAATTCATTTTCATCAGCTTATGAAGAAACATGGAACCAAGGATAAAACAACTTCTCATTTCTATAAGATATCATTAAGGCACAGAACAACATTCTAGTCAGCTTAGTACCAGGAAAAATAAATAAATAAATAAATAAATAAAAATCCTAAAGAGAATAGGAAAAAGCAGGAATTGATTTAAACACTGTAGTAATATTAAAGCTACAGATAATAAATGAGCCAAATACGAAAATCTAAAGAATATAAACCCTGAGCTAAGAAGTGATGGGATAACAGTCTTCACTTGTAGCAGAGGATATACCTGAGAACCAAATGCTATATGCTTAATATAAATAGAAAAGAAAAACTGACACATTTACTGATATTTTCTTGAGGTCCCTTTTACAATTAAAGTATGACATTTCATATGCTATTTTTGTCCCTTGATAAGGGTATCTTATAAAAAGATTAAAGGGATTTCTAAATCTGGACTAAGAATGGAATTTTTTACAAAAGATGAGGAAAAGGCGGAGGTGCTTAATGCCTTCTTTGCCTCAGTCTTTAGCGGCAATACCGGTTGTTCTCTGGATACTCAGTACTCTGAGCTGACAGAAGGGAATGAGGAGCAGAATGTGGCCATCACTATCCACGAAGAACTGGTTGGTGACCTGCTATGGCACATGGATTTGCGCAGGTCGATGGGGCCGGATGGGATCCACCTGACGGTACTGAGAGAACCGGCAGAGGAGCTGGCCAAGCCACTTTCAATCATTTATCAGCAGTCCTGGCTCTCAGGGGAGGTCCCAGTTGACTGGCGGCTATCAAATGTGACGCCCACTTACAAGAAGAGCTGGAGGGTAGACCCGGGAAACTATAGGCCTGTCAGTTTGACCTCAATGCCAGGGGGCATAGAGCATCATAGAGCAGATTATCTTGAGAGTCATCACACGGCACTTGCAGGGCAAGCAGGCAATCAGGCCCAGTCAGCATGGGTTTATGAAAGGCAGGTCCTGCTTGATGAACCTGATCTCCTTCTATGACAAAGTGACGTGCTTGGTGGATGAGGGAAAGGCTGTGGATGTGGTCTACCTTGACTTCAGCAAGGCTTTTGACACCGTCTCCCACAGCATTCTCCTCAAGAAACTGGCTGCTCATGGCTTGGACTGGTGTACGCTTCATTGGGTTAGAAACTGGCTGGATAGCTGGGAGCAAAGAGTCGTGAATGGAGTCAAGTCCAGTTGGAGGCCAGTCACTAGTGGCGTTCCCCAGGGCTTGGTTCTGGGGCCGGTCCTCTTTAACATCTTCATCGATGATCTGGATGAGGGCATTGAGTGCACCCTCAGTAAGTTTGCAGATGATACCAAGCTAGGTATGTGTGTCGATCTGTTCAAGGGTTGGAAGGCTCTGCAAGAGGATCTGGACAGGCTGGGTGGATGGGCTGAGGTCAACTGTGGAGAAGGACCTGGGAGTATTGGTTGATAGTCGGCTGAATATGAGCCAGCAGTGTGCTCAGGTGGCCAAGAAGGCCAATGGCATCCTGGCTTGTATAAGAAGCAGTGTGGCCAGCAGGGCTAGGGAAGTGATTGTCCCCCTGTACTCGGCTCTGGTGAGGCCGCACCTCGAGTACTGTGTTCAGTTTTGGGCCCCTCGCTACAAGAAGGATATCGAGGTGCTTGAGCGAGTCCAGAGAAGGGCGACAAAGCTGGTGAGGGGCCTGGAGAACAAGTCCTACGAGGAGCGGCTGAAGGAGCTGGGCTTGTTCAGCCTGGAGAAAAGGAGGCTCAGGGGCGACCTTATTGCTCTCTACAGGTACCTTAAAGGAGGCTGTAGCGAGGTGGGGGTTGGTCTATTCTCCCACGTGCCTGGTGACAGGATGAGGGGGAACAGGCTAAAGTTGCGCCAGGGGTGTTTTAGGTTGGATGTTAGGAAGAACTTCTTTACCGAAAGGGTTGTTAGACATTGGAACGGGCTGCCCAGGGAAGTGGTGGAGTCACCATCCCTGGAAGTCTTTAAAAGATGTTTAGATGTAGAGCTTAGGGATATTGTTTAGTGGAGGACTGCTAGTGTTAGGTCAGAGTTTGGACTCGATGATCTTGAGGTCTCTTCCAACCTAGAAATTCTGTGATTCTGTGGTTCTGTGATATGAAGGACTGGGGCAGTGGGGAGCACCTTTTGAAGCATAAATCTCTGAGACTGGAGACAATTCAAAGATTGACTAAGAATATTTTCCTTTCTCCTCTTCTGCCTTTGTGGGGTGTTAATTTGTTGGATTTCTATGACTATTTCATTTCTAAGACTGGGACAGTGATTATTGCAACTGTGTTACCCTAGACTTCCAAAATGAAAGTGAATGTAGAAAATCTGGGCTAAATCTCAGTAAAAATGCCTAATACCCAGACTATTAAAAATGCAACATTGTTTCAAAGGGATAGTTAAAGTTCCCATTACAAGAATCATTTATGCTGCACCAGACAGCAGAAACAAGATTACAGAAACAATTCTATACTGGAAAGACAGAGATATAGTATCTCTCTATTCCATCAATACTCCATCTCAGAATTATAGTAATTTTCTCATTTATGGAATCATAGAATCATTTAGGTTGAAAAAGACCCTTAAGATCATCAGTTATGGTCTTTAATGGTTATGTTTTACGAAAAATTCAAGTACACCAATAATAAATAAAAAAACATCAAAATTTAAAAATGGTAAGTTGCATTTTCATAGCAATTTCAAGAACAAGTTTGTGAGTATATATTTTTATGTTGTAAATTGAACTAATTTTGTTTTGGCAAACTCTTAAACTCATCTTTTTTCCATTAGTACTTGAACAGAAGGTAAACCATGACATTATGTGCTCAGTAATCTACTTCTCTCACTGTTTTTTTTTTTGTTTTTTTTTTTTTTTTGCTGTCTTCTACCATATCCTTTTAAGGTTTCTGCATCATAAGCACTAAGTCATATGTTATCTTGCTGTTCTCCCATGACATTTTGAAAGGAATCGTCCACCAAACTTTTGGCTAATGTTAAGGAAGGCTATCATCTGTTAAGGTTAAATGGAGAAGAGAAATATTGTGTGTTCATTCACCTATATTAGTAACCAGGATCATAAAGTCCATGGGGAGAATTCACTCTGAAGTAGCAGGCATTGAACTGCAAAGGGTAACAAAAACAGGTGGAATCTATTCACAGAAGTGTCTGCTTTAGTTCTTCAGAAGACATATGGCTTGGTCTAGATAAGCCATATTACCAATGGCCCCCAGAATGTCTGTTGAAAGGTTATGTATCATAACATTAGTCAGTAGACCCCAGGGGAGATGAGACATAGAGAAAAACAGCTGTAAAGAGAGAATTGGTCATCTAGGGAATTCAGACTTCAAAATTAAACCCAGTCATCAGCTATCTTGCCTGTATGACCCCATAACTGTCCTCTCTATCTACCTGAGCTCCAACACAGAAGCTGTTCAACAGCTGTGTACTTGCATGGGGACTTAATGCATGAGAGACATAAGGCTATTACAACTATTTTGGATTGATCTTGTTTGGAGCAGGAGCCTGAAACTGTATCTCCTGCCTTCCTGGAGAATTAGACAGACACTGGGATGTCTAAAATATTCCTGAAGGAATTTTCTGTTCTCTTCCTGTTAATATATTCTGGTTAAATTTTAATTGAAGGAGGTATGGGGCCAGCCTCAGAAATGACTATACTAAACAGCATTGTCCCTATCTCTGTGATTTTTAAAGGACTCAAAAATTGTTACCTAAATTTTAAAGAAGAAAAGCAAGCTGTGTTATAAACCTAGCTCAAGAATAGAGGTCATCATTGTGAATACAAACCAGAGATATCTGCTTTATTCTTTGAAGAACTGTTTCTTTGGTTGCAGTGAGACACCCTGGTGCTTGTCATGTTATTAGTTTGTCAAAAGTACTGAATTTTTCTTGTAAAATGCATGCAAAGGAGGAACAAATTATGTTTTTCAATTCAGAAACTCTGAATGTACTTTTACAGTGTAAAAGAAAAGCCCTCTTTGGCCCAAGGTCTTTCTTCAGTAATTGTCAACACCTACTGAACTGGGGAGCTTATGTTCTTAACAATAGTACCAAACATCTTTTTATGGTGAAAATGTTAACCCAATTTATATGTAAGAAACAGAGCATTTCATCTTTAGTAAACAAGTTCTCTCTGACTTAGTCTCCTCTTCAATTTCTTTATATTTTCTACCGTTCGTTAGTTCTTTTTACAACATCAGTATAAGTACCCAAAAAACCTTTCATATCACTCTCCTTCTGTGTTCTTCTTAAGTATCACAAGCATCTCTGTGAAGGTCACTTGTATTACCCCTATCACAAACCACTTTTTTGATTCCAGAAGAGGTATCATATCATTTTTGCTTGGATCATTCATTCATATTACAAGTAATGTTCAGCAATGTTACTGTTACATCATTTTGCTAATACGCAGAGGGCAGTATATCATTGTATTTACTTAATCTAAGATCAGACATGTAACTGTGATGAAGTCACAAAAGTTATTTGTTTCTCTCTGTCCTTCATATCATCTATTCAAAAATCCAGTATGTGGTCAGATGTTCTCCTGACCTCACTGTGTTCTTTTTTACTTAAGCATTTCTTTTCCAGAACAGAATGTTTTTGTGAACATCAATGTTAAGTTACTATTTTCTTTACATTTCTTTTTTTCCCGTTTCCAAATGATAGCGTTTTATTGGTTTACTTCATTTTGCATGTTTGTGTCATTTCATATAGAAATTTGTTGCATCTATAACGTGAAACTTCCCCTTTGGAGAAAAGATTCCTTGCAATACCTGTACAATTCCGTCAGGATTCCTTTGTCTTTAGTGATTTCATCTTCCATTCAAGTTGCAATATCTTTCGCTAACAAACCAAAAAGCACTTTGCATTAATTCCAGTGTGTTCTTCACAGTCTGTATCCATAAATAGAAATATATATACATTTCATGAGAAACTGTCTTACATCTTTCAATAGCAAACCTAACAGCTTCAGTGTTTTTCTGCATGTTAGAAAGCTGTTACAAAAACAGTTTGGTAAGCCAAGAACTCCTGTAGTTTAAATCTACAATTCACTGTTAGATCATGTAGATATGGTACAAAACTTGAAGGGGACTCCTGCCTGTGTAGATGCATCTCTTGATGGCACAGTTGTAGGTTGCCATGAAGATATTCAAATCCCACCACATCTCTCTGCAAGAGCTTGAATTCTCTAATCCCCAAGTATACCATTATGTAGCTTAGTCCTAGAAATATGTAGGAAAGCATGAATTTAATACCATCCCACCTACTGGAATATACTGTCCTCAGTAAATTCATCCTTTCACTTCCCATTGACCAACATTTATGGATTTATATAGCGGTTGCAGTATTTTGTGAATTCTCCTTTTAAACACATTAAGTCCTTCCATACCTTCCATACTCCCTCCAGCTACTTTTTTTTTTTTTTTCTTGTATAAAAGCAAGTTGAAATTAAGCATCTCAACACTTCTCTGCATCTACCCTATAATTCCCCTTTAGATATTCTGGAAAATGGACTATGACGTAATTTCTGCCCAGATATAAACTCTTTGGAAGAGAAATGGCTAAATTTGTACTTCTTGTGGGGAATATTCTGAACAAGCATGTCAAACTCTATGTTTCTCTTTAGAAAATAACCTATATCACATTTCTCTCTACCTAAGGGAATTTTGGATAAACAAGAGAAATGAAGAGGAAGACTAGAAAACTTAGTGATAAAGGAATTCAAAGTGTCTGTAACTTTTTTTTTTAATTAAAATAAATATATTTTTTAATTTTGGCTGAGGATGTATATTTCATGATAGTGTGTTACACTCTTCATAAGGATTAACTAACACTTCTCCAGTAATATTTATTTACATTCCTTCAGGTAGCTTTTAAAAATGGCTCTTCTCTCATAAAACAATGAAATAGATCTAAAGAATAAGCTTTATGATGGCATCACAACAATACAGTCAACATTCTGTGAACCTATTTCATATTACAATATGGTTATTTCAATCAATTTCCTTCATTAACAAAGAGCACAATACATTGAACTTTTGGAAAATAGAAAATATAGAGGAACAAATGATCATAACTATTGGAGCATGTTAAGTATCTATGAATCATTAGTATACAGTTATTAATATAATTTTATTCAGTTTTATTACAAATATTAAAAAAAAAAAAAGAATCAAGAATATCAAGAGTCTGCCTTAGGTCTGATACTAAAGCTCAAGAGAAAAAAGCAAAGTACATAATAAAACACTAATGAAATGTGTAAAATAAGGTGAAATAATTTTGACCTGAGATCTATTCCATGATTTAGCCATGTATGTAATGATTCATTTCTCATGAGTAAGGGCCATGGCCAGTTCTAGAAAGTCAACCTTTACAAACTGATGAGCTTCAGCCACATGGCCTGGGCCCCAGAAGGCAAAGGTGGGGACTAGGAGAATGACGAACCATCTCGTGTAGAAGATCAGGTTCAAAACCATCTGAGCAACCTGAAGGTGCAAAAATCAGAATATGACAATTCTGGTGGCTTTCTACAATGGGTTACAGCATGGGCGGATAGGGGAAGAGCAACTGACATCTTCTACCTGGACTTGTGCAAAGCATTTGACACTGTCTCCCATGATATCCTTGTCTCTAAATTGGAAAGATATGGATTTGATGGATGGACCACCTGGTGGGTAAAGAACTGGTTGGATGGTCATTCTCAAAAAGTTGTGGCCAGTGGTTCAATGTCCAGGTGGAGATCAGTAACGAGTGGTGTTCCTCAGTGGTCTGTATTGGGACAACGTGGGACTGAGTGCACTCTCAGCAAGTTAGCCTTTGACACTCCAGAGGGAAGGGATGCCATCCAGAGGGACCTTGACTTGCTTGAGAGGTGGGCTTGTGTGAACCTCGTGAGGTTCAACAAAGCCAAGGTCAAGGTCCTGCATTTGGGTCAGGGCAATCCCAACTACAAATACAGGCTGGATGGAGAATGGATTAAAAGCAGCCCTGATGAGAAGGACCTGGGAGAGCTGGTTGATGAGAAGCTCAATATGAGCCAGCAATGTGCACTTGCAGCTCAGAAAACCAACAATATTCTGGACTGTACCAAAAGAAACATGGCCAGCAGGTCAAGGGAGCTGATTTTCCCACTCTACTCTGTTCTCAAGAGAGCCCAACTGGCATACTGCATTCAACTCTTGGGCCCCCAGCACAAAAAAAAAAAAAAAAAAAAAAAAAGATGTGAAAGTACTGGAATGAGTCCAGAGGAGAGCCATGAAAATGATGAAGGGGCTGGATGGAGCACCTCTCCTACAAAGAAAGGCTGAGAGAGCTGGGGCTATTCAGCCTAAAGAAGAGAAGGTCCAGGGGTGACCTCATTGCAGCATTTTAGTACTTAAAGAGGGCTTATAAAAAAAGATGGAGAGTGAATTTTTGCTTAGGTGGACAACAGGACAAGGAGGAATGGTATAAAACTAAAAGAAGCTGAGATTTAGATTAGAGGTTAGGAGGAAATTCTTCATTTAGAAGGTGATGAGGCACTGGATCAGGTTGTTCAGAGAGGTTGTGGATGCCCCCTCCCTGGAAGTGTTGAAGGCCAGGCTAGATGGGACATTGAGCAACCTGATCTAGTGGGAGGTGTCCCTGCCCATGGCACGGGGGTTGAAATTAAATGTTCTTTAATGTTCCAACCCAAACCATTCTATGATTCAATGAAACAGTGACTATATAGCTACAGTTCTTTTTATGTTCAGTTGAAAATAAACATAATATCACAAATACTGTAAAGTGAAATGTCAGTAAAGATCGACTTTTTGCTTAGAATTGTTGCAAGAATAGTCTGTCATCTACAATGAAACTATTATATTGAAAAGCAAGCACTGAAGACTTGTCTCCAGCTTCTGGATAAGTAGATCTAAAGTGTACACTGAAGTGATTTGAGAGGACAGCATCATATTTTGGTGGTTTAATCATTCTCTACATGTGCAGTTATAATACATTTAAGTTTCTTCTACCATCCCGATAAAATTTAATGGCAGAAAATCATGGCCAATACCTGTCTTTCTGAGGACAAGGAACAAGTAACCTCTTTGTGCTCACTCTTTCTTCATTAAAGAACTGGCTCGATCATTATAGATCACTTCATCCATCAAAACTCTCAGAATACAAAGCCAGGATTCCAACTTCATGAAACTAAGAATTTTAGTGCAGTATTAAGTCCTACTTAGTACCATGTAGGAAATAGAAAGTATAATTTTATTTATGAAACTCTAGCACAGAGACTCCAGGTTTTCAATGTCCATAGTGCAACACTGGCATGCAGACAGGTGCATGTGCTTAAAATTGGCAAAATCATTATTTTTACAACTAGTCACAGGTATAAATTATTGGATTTTTGAAGTTAATGGTAGGAGACCCTACTCCAGTTGCCATGCCACTGCTGTGGGCCCAGACACATATTTTGTCCCTCTCACACCAACAGCCAGGTTTGAGCTTGGACAGGTTCCCTCCTCAGATCCACAGCCTCATGGGGCACTCAGAGCTCAGGAGGACCCCAGCAGTACCAGGCCCAGCTCTGTGCACCAGGATAGATGCCATAGGCCAGAGCCCTGAAAGCTCTGTCTGCCCTTGGCCTTGGGACCTCCTGACAGCATGCTGCCATCAGGCCATCAGGATATGTCAACTGTCATTAATCAGTGATGTCCTGACTGTGTAGGAAGGTACCTAAGTCCCCTTTCAGCATCTGCACAGGAAGCCTGACCATGACATTGGGTTATTCTTTGACCTACTAAAATATATTGTTTAGCAATATTCTTCACTCCAAAGTTATGCTATTATGTGTTGATGAAGTATTCATTTAATTAATGTATGTTGTTAACCTATTGCGTTACAAATGGATTTAAAATTTTTGTACTTTAAATAATTCTCAAATTATGTAATATTTTGTTATTATTTATTACCTTTTGCATTTTCTTCATCTTTTGACTTTGATTAACTTTGATTTGCAGGGTTTTTGTAGGATTAAAATACAAAACAAACAAACAAAAACTTTTAAAATAACAGTAATTATTGCACTGAGATGCTTCATTGTGTTATTGCCTTTAATCAAAGGAAGGTCATTATAAGTTTGTTACCAGAGTACAGTGACTAACACTTTGGTGATTTCATAAAATAGATCCAAACAAACAACTGTATCAAAAAGTCAGGTACAGAAGTTTTGATACAATTCAACTTTCAATTTTTGAATTTACCTGAAATTAAAGGTTGCAGCAAAAACAACATTTACATGTATGAACAAAAGATACATTGGAAGGATGCTCTGCCATAACTGTAAGTTAAATCTTCTGCTGTGGTAAGTTGCCATAAAAACAATGATTTTACCCAGATGGGGGCTGCTAACATAGGTGTGTTCATACCTCATCAGAGATTTAAGAACTTGTCCAACTTGTTCATAGAAAATGTACAGAGTAAGACTAATTTTGGCTGACTTCAGAAATCTATGACATAGCGGTCTGTATTTGAATTAGCTGTTGATATTCCTTTTTCTAATAGTGGGAAGAAATCATCCCATCTGAATTACAATTCATCTCTCTTGCGTAATTAATTCTAAAGGGCTGCTAGCATAATTAGCACAAATGTGTTTACACTGAAAATGTTTAAAGTAAGTTAAAGACTACTTCCATACAAAGAGCCTAAATGAGTTTTGTGGAATTCAGATAAATGTTGTATCAGTTGGTAAAAGCACAAATAATAGAGCAACCACTTAACTGTACTTTAATTGTTGAGCTTAATTTGGGCTTTAATTTTGAGCATTTTTGAGCTTTAATTGTTGAACTTTATGATGTGTATCTAGTTTACTCATAAAGTATTCTAATAAACACATTTGAAGCATTTTTTTCTCCTCTACACACTTTTCTTATAGTCAGAACCTCCAGCCATTTCAACATTCCATAAAAACAACTTCCAGTGGAAAATCATGTTTATTTGGCATATTTCTTAACAATAGACTGCATCACAAGCAGCTACTGGCATGTTGCACACTAACCTGGAGACCAGAACTTTCAGAAGATGGAGAAGATATAAGCTTCAATGATGACAGTAATATGGTCAGACTGACACAGAGCTGAAACCAAGATAGTAAGCTGTGTTGAAGGTGGTTATCTTCCCTCTAGATGCGTGAGTATAGCTCTGCATAACTCTGCTTTGCTCAGTGGACTTACTGGCTTTGATCAGCACTAGTTTAGACATCACAGCACCACAGATTTTTTTTTGCCATTAATATTTCAATTTTATTACTGCAGGTGTAAGTGATAAGAAAATGAAAATATTAACATAAGAAAATTTCTCTCACATTCTTCTGCTATACGCTTCCTAAAAATCTAGGTGTAAATAGATTACCAACTTAGTAAGTTTTTTTCTGCGCTGATTACAGATCTCTGTAGGGATGATGTGAATTAAACCACAAGAACACAACCTCTACCTAGTTCTAACTTAGATTTATACATGGTGAAATTGTGGAGTACATATTCCTCATGAGAAATGTATAACACCACAATGGTATATTTTCAACTTGTTGTAAGCATCTCTCTAGATCTGAAACAAACCTAAAAATTCAAAGTGAGGGAGAGGATTGCATATATCTGTCTCTGTTTCTCAGAGCCAAAAAGACAAGTATAAATATTTCCAAAATCCAAATCCAGGTGGAATTCAAAGAAGACATTCCTGTCACTAGAAGAGTCAGCACATGTGAACAGAATGACTACGCTTGAGGTCTGTGATGGTGCAAAGTAAATAAACACCTCATGTTATTCATCCATAGGAAACACAATCCATGATACTGTACGTGAACCTACACAGGTGATAATCCCTGAATTCCATGTGTCATATGCTTCCTTTGAAAGATCATACAATTTACTCCTACCATTTGTTTATTATCTTTTACTTATTCATTTACACAAGCAGGTACATTTTCTTTTTTCTCTGTTGCTTAAGTGTCCAAAAAGCCTTTGATAATGGAATTTGTCAAAAGCCTGTTTGAATCTAAGTATATGAAAAAAAATCACGTTCCTGATCTATTAAACAAACAAAGAAACAAACAAACAAAACCTTACAAAAACAAGAGGTTTGTAAAGAAGGAATTTTCTTCACAGGGCCATGCTGACTCTTTCACAGTAATTCATGTAGTATCCAAGTGTCCACTAATATTATTCTTCCAGTTTCTGCTAATTTATCTTGTATAGACGTTAGGTTTACAGGTCTTTTCCAAAGGATTCTCTGAAGAAGGTTTCTTAGTATCTGAGTACACATTTGTCAGCAGACAGTCACCAAAAGGTAAGGAAGTTTGCCATTGTTAGTAAACCATCTATTTCATCCTTGCTTTCTCTTAGGACTTTTGGGTAAAACTCACCAAATCCTTGAAATCTTTAATTTTTATTTTGTCATTTTTGTGCCGTAGTTACTTCAATTTCAGAAAGAATCTTCAATAAGCTCCCTCCAAACTTCATATCCACTGTTCCTCTCAGCTAGCTACGATTCAGTAAGTTCATTCAGAAATATGTCTCTGTACCACAATACATAATACCATGGAAACATGTAACTGTAAGAAACAGGTATTGCTCTTATATTACGGAATATAAGAGCAATAAGATATTTCTCTAGAAATATCTTATTGAATATCCTCAGAATATCTTATTGAAATCCTCAGAAATATCCTACTTTCTACAAAAACAAACAAACAAAAAGGAGTAGTTAAATTAAACCTTTTAAAAAGTATCTAAAGTAAAAAATTTAAAAGCTGTTTTCATAAACAGTTTCTGAGTATAGCTCATGAAGATGAACATGAAAAAAAAAAAAAAAAAGAAAATCAAAGAAAGCTAAAGTTATGATTTCCAGAGCAGATTGCTTATAAACCATGGAGAAAATTTTTCATGTGAGAGCTGTCAAAGACGTGAATTTATCTGTTAATTTGTAAATCTGACTAGAGTTAAGATTCGGCAAACAGATTGTTTACAGATTATTTGTTTCCTTTTTTTTTTTTTTTTTTTTTTACATATCCGTTTTAATTGCCTGACAGAGATATTTCATAATAAAATAAAGGATATGTGCTTAGCCTTAAAAGGATTATTTGTTAGGAACTGCAAGAGAAAAAAGGTCAACCATAAAACATCCTTTCTATGAAATTTGGTATCTCACAGTTGCAGGACTCAGAAGTGGGACTATGGGCAGTTAACTTACGTGAAACACTGAACAATGAAACCTTTACCTTTGCAATTATTCACAGAGTTAATGTTAGAAAGTACATCAGAGTGAGTAAAGGTTTACAGTCTGCCTCTGCATAAGAAGGTGATTGGCCCCTCTTAAGGAATATGAATGACCCATTTAATTAATCCTAGTTGTAAAATGAGGAAGTGGCCGTGATACACTAGCAAAACATTTCTGTTCAGGTCAGGGTCAGGACCCAGTGGCTCTGCAGTTATTCATATATCTCTCTCCAGATTTAGTTGAGTGCAAAAATGTTTAAGAATCTGTATTGCTCTAGCTGAGCAGATATTCCCCTATGGCAAGAACAACAGAGGAGCTGTCTGTGCAGTGACTAAAGTGTCTTCAGAACACAGTGAACCTCATTGTTATTCTGAGGCCAGCATGGAGTGCATTCATTTCAAGGTTTATTCAGGTTGTAAGAATCCCTTTTGTTCACTAAAGTATCCAAAAGGAAACATGAGCTTTCTTTCATAATGTAATTTAATTAATTAATGGACAAAATGTCTACTATTTTTTTTGTTTGTTTGCTTGTTTGTTTTTTGTTGGTTGGGTGGCTTCTTTTGTTTTGTTTTCCTTACATCTTCCCCCAAAATAAAGGATTAGTTCTGGTTCTGCTCTCTAAGAGGTAAACAGAAACATCACATTTAACAGAATAAGAATAGGACTTAGTCCAAAAACAAATGCCCAAGAACACACATAATTGGAGGTGCAAAAAGGAATCTAGATTAAAAAATGGATATAAGAGAAGGAATGAACAATCTGACAAGACAGAACAGAGTACAGGAGAAATTCTATTGGGTATATACCTTTAATTTATGAAAATAGTATTTGAATCATTTTCACTATGCTGATTTTGCGTACTATTCAGAAATCATAACACTTCATTCAAAGACTAAATTTAATATTTTAGTATTTATATGAACACAATTACTTATCTTTAAGTGGTTAACATATTTCTTATATATTTTTTATGTAATTAGCAAATATAAAGCAATTTTTTTCACAGACTACTCTCTTACACAGATGTTAAAACATCAACAGAAGTTAATGTAAACACCTCCAATGAAGTAATAATTGTTCTTTATGAAATCATCTAATGGTTTGTTGTATTCCAAAGTAGGTTTTAATAATTTTATTTTGATATTTTTTCTTCTGAAGAAGATAGTGATCTAGAAAATGCAGGCTGTTCTGAAATATAACGCTATTTATTGCTTGCTCTACATTTTTCATTCTTAATTCTAAACTGGGGATAGTGATAATGAATAAACTGTAAGTAAATGTACTTCTTCAAATGGAAACAAGCTTACATTATGACAGAACCTAGTGTTTTGCAGGATGTTCCTTCTACCTTTTTCAGATTGTTGGTACTTTTCGGTCCAAAGTCTTCAGGTTTCAGGATAAAGTATACATGTATGCTTTAGTGCAGTTATTCTACAGTCAATCTCAAGGAATCTTTACTATTCTAAAAAGCATTTGTAAGATTTAGACATTTTGTGCCCCTGAGCTATACACACTGTCACTGTATCTGCTTGTGCTTTCAAGGCATAATTAAGGTTATGCTACTTGTTATTACTAACTGCTTACACTAACAAAAATAAATAAATAAATAAATAAATAAAAATGCTGGACCCGAGGTGGGGAACAGGTAGAATCAGTAGACATAAGCAATGTATGCTGGAATCAACAAAATCCACACTCCTGATAGGATCATGGTAAAACAAACAAACAAACACTTAGGGACACAGCAAAACAAATATCTTTCAAAATTTGCACTGAAAGAGAGCATTTATAGTGGGCTGTCCCAGTCAAGATGGCAGAGGGCATATTTTTGGAGTGAAGATCAGCTTTTAATGTAGAAAATATACTGTGTAGGCTCATGATTCAGTCAAAATATAATAAAGAGAACAATTGCCACCCAAAAGTGTTCTTGTAATCAAGTTCTAAAAAACTCTCAAAACTACATAATATCCAATATATAAGTAAATTCACACCATGAAATTATATTCTAAAACTAAGATGATTGTATGGGTTTACTTGGGAAGGTGTTGGTAGCAGGGACCTGCAGGGGTGGCCTCTGTGAGCCCAGCCCAGTAGCTGCCCCATGTCCCACCAGAGCCACCTCCATCAGGATCCAAAAGGGTCTGCCACTGGCCAGAGCTGAGACAGTAAGCCACACTGTTTGCACCTCTGTGACAGCATATTTAAGAAAGGAGAAAACAAATAAACAAAGCTGCTGCACAACAGCAGCTGGGACAGCGAGGAGTAAAAAACAGAATCATAGAATCATAAAGTGGCTAGGGTTGGAAGGTATCTAAAATATCATCTCGTTTCACCACCCCCTTGCCATGAGTAGGGATGCCACCCACTAAATCAAGTTGCCCACGGCCCCATCCAACCTGGCCTTGAACACCTTCAGGGATGGGGCATCCACAGCTTCTCTGGGCAACCTGATCCAGTGCCTCATCACCCTCTGAGTGAAGAATTTCCTCCTAACCTCTAATTTAAATCTCCCTTCTCTTAGTTTAAAACCATTCCCCCTTGTCCTGTCATTATCTGCCCAAGTAAAAAATCGTTCTCCATCTTTTTTATATAAGCCCCCTTTAAGTACTGAAAAGCTGCAATGAGGTCACCCAGGAGCCTTCTCTTCTTTAGGCTGAACAGCCCCAGCTCTCTCAGCCTTTCTTTGTAGGTGAGGTGCTCCAGCCCCTTCATCATCTTCATGGCCCTCCTCTGGACCCATTCTAACAGATAAACATCCATCTTGTGCTGCAAGCCCCAGACCTGGAGACACCCAGGTCAGTGCAGAAGGAAGGAAGGAGGTGCTCCAGGCACGCAGCAGAAATTCCCCTGCGGCCTGTGGAGAAGCCCCTGGTGAAGCAGGTTGTTCCCCTGCAGCCCATGGGTCACACGTGGAGCAGATCTCCATGCTGCAGCCTATGGAGGAACCCCTGGTGGAGCTGGCCTCGGGCCGGAGCTGTAGCCTGTGGAGAGGAGCCCGAGCAGGAGCAGGGAGTCTGGGGGGAGCTGCTGTCTGTGGGGGACCCATGCTGGTGCAGTTTGCTCCTCACAGATGGGCCCCAAGCCATGTGGGAGCAGTTCTTGAAGAGCTGCTGCCTGTGGGCAGCTCCCACAGGATCAGGTTGGGAAGGACGGCATCCCGTGGGAGGAATCCCACGTGGAGCAGGGGCAGAGAGTGACCGTGAAGGAGCAGCAGAGATGAAGCATTGTGAACTCATAGCAGCCCCCTTTCCCTGTTCCCCTGAGCCTCTCAGGGGGAGGATGTAGAAGAGAGTAGATGAGGGGAGGGTGTTTTTTATTTGCTTTAGTTCTTTTCTAGTCTGCCAGTGATAGGCAATAATTTATATTAAGCTCTCTACATTGAGTCTGCTTTGCCCATGATAGTAATTGGTGAGCAAATTCTTTGCCCTTATCTCAGTCCCAAGCCCTTTCCATATTTTCTCCCCCTTTTCCTTTGCGGAGGGGGATTGAGAGAACAACTGTGGTTGAATTCAGCTGTCCAGAAGGGTAAAAGCACCACACTGATATAAACAGATTTCTTTCTTTCAGAATGTGTTTCTTTGAGTTTAAGGTTCTGTCTGCAAAGAGAAAGGAGGTTACAGAGAAGCCAAATCAACAGATGTGTTTAAAAATATTACTTATTAGGCACCTGTATTTCCACTGAAATCACTAAGTAATGTCACAAATGACACATTCAACAGTAAAGCCTAATAGAAGGACCTTGCTCATTTTGCTCAAATGAAATGAGTTTTTCTTCCTTCTCATCTTAAAGTCTTACTCCCAAATGCACTTCTCAATGAGAAGGATCTAGTAAGAGGACAGATGTGTGAAGTCCATTACTTGCTTGTACTTGCAATTTTCCGTACTATAAAGAGCCACTTTCCAAGGAGGTATGTGCAAAAGTTTTAATATATGTCATGGCAAACCTCTATTTATTGCAGCCATAGAAACATTGGTTGGAAGAAATGTTGGTACCTGTGGAAAGCATCTAGTTGAGTTTCCTTTGACCCTTACATGCCTAGAAATGTATTACAAGAGTGTACACACATTCCGGGAGCTTTCTAGGGGAGAACAATGAGGCTGACTAAGCTCCCCATGTCCTTTTCTCAGCCTTTTTGAAGATGAATGTAGATGAATTAGCCTTTTTTTACAGGACTCTCTCCAGGTCATTGTGTTTTTTTAACAGATAATTGATGGTGGCCCCAATCAGCCAACTTTTTAATGCCCTCATCTGGATTCATTCAGTTCTTTCAAGCCCATAAGAGTCCAAAGAAATCTTTCTATCTTCTATATATTCTTATAGTCAGTGCATGAGAAACAGCTTATTTGTGCCTTTATTTATAAAGGCACATTTACATATGCAAATTCAAACAAGATTTGGTATACATACAAGTTTCCCTACAGGTAAAAATGTTAAATGTTAAACACTACAAAGAACAAGAGTTATGCAGAACTAAAGCAATGAAAGAAAATGAAACAACTGCGATAAATCTTAGTATCATCTGGCAACAATTTTCCAGATAACTGATGATGAGATTTCTTGTGTGCCAAAACTCTGTCCCCTACAAATCTGCTCCCTGTGCTAAATGGCTGCTATTGTTGGTATCTTTTAGCTACTTTCCCCATAACTGAATTTCAGCTGGCAACAAGGAAAAATGCCTATTCTCTTTAGATGAAGCTGATGACATCTTTAATACAATTACATACACAGCTGCTGTGGACAAGTGATGCTTTGCCAAGTGCATCCCAGTCTGTCTTGTTTCCCTTTTTTGTGTTTCACTGTTTCCTTTCCATTCTTTCTGCAATAATAATAAAAATAAATCACCGAAGTTGAATAGAAAGGAATTGTTTGTTCTCAGTTTTTGTTTAGGGACAAAGAGAGAATGAGAGGGGAGAACTTAGAAGGGATCCCACTGAGAAGGGATGGTTACAGACACACAACTTTCCTTAGAAGAGCTTATTCAGAAAAGAGAGTGACAATAAGGGATTCAAACACTATTCTTTTAAGCCTGGTAGGGATGATCAGGAGACGATGGCACTGCAGTAGACTTCATGAGGTACTATATGCAGTAGTAGGATATAGTTTTAGCCAGTTCACTACCACCTTAGGATTTGTTCTATTAAGTCAAAAACTGGGGGATGCTGGATTGAAAGAGAGACTCTGGGTTGATTTTTGAGCCTCAGAATAAGAAAATGGAGTTCCGTACTGATAGTGATGAAGCTACAATGACCTTCAATGACCTACAATGATGATAGCTACAATGACCTTCGTTAAGTCAGTACGTTTTTCATATAAAACCCTTTATAAAACCACTTTTCACTTTATAAAACCAATTCTGGTTGTTTTTCATTGTTTTGCTTCCCCACTCTAGCTCTGAGTCAGGTCCCCATCTTTGATTATGCTATTTTACACTCTCATTAGTTCACCGTTGAATAATATACATATTCTTTAACTCTGATACTGGTCTCAAAAATGAGGAATACATTGAAAACAATAATAATAATAGCAATAACAAAAACAACACACTAGATTAAATGTTTTGTGGTAGACCATGTATAATCAGGTATTTCAAGAAAATGCTGAGAAACTTCAATGGATAGATGACAGAAGCAATACTAAAATATTTCCTCTAGCTAAAAGGTGTTGCAGCAGTTTACTAATATACTCCAAGCTATAATTTACATGGAAGAAGTTTGGAGTTCCTCCCTATAGTGTATGACATTTCCATATATTTTCAAACCCGTGAATGACAGCTGGGCCTAGAAGAATATTTGGAAAAAATGGAATTCAAAACTCAGAAAAGTTACATTGTTCTTTTGTTTGTTTGTTCTCTTAATGAAATTGAAACAGTCCAGAGTGGCACACTTGACTTTATGCAATATTGAAATTTCTATCTGACCAAGCATAAAATTTTAAATTCTATATATCCAATTTTATTAGAAAAATAATAATTTCACTAATAACAAGAAGCATGTACTCTGCTCTCTACTCTTTCCAGGGACATTAAGAAAATCTCATATATTTAGGCTCTAGAAACTCTACATTTATTTTATTATTTTTCTGAGAAAATTTAAGGTATTTAAAAAGAAGCTTTTACTTGCTTTCAAAAGCTTGCAATTTTTACTTCAGCAACTATTGGAATAATCAGCAAGGGTATCATTTCCTGTAAGAATAATCTGAACATCAGGCTGGATAACCAGTCTGTTTCAAAATTTTATATAAAATACGAGTGTTTACTTTCAAGATAACTGATATCTCAATACTTACAACACTTACCAAAGCTCTAAGAAGTGGCAATCCAAAAATCCTTAGGAAGATGAGAATTAAATCATGTCTGAGATTCCAATTTTGGATATTTTTCTAGTTAACACTTTTTACAATTTCAGCCTCAGTTGGCACATACTTTCAGAAAGACTAAAGGTTCATAGTGAAAAACATAAATTTCCAGTTCCAGAAAGGGTAGCCCAAAGAGACTAGGAGCCTATATCCACAAGGAACAACTGATATCATATGTGGAAACTGAAATGGGTTGGAGGATACCTCAGTAGATCAAGCAAGGGCAAGCTTGGAAGCAAATGTTTTTCATATCAGGTCTCACTAATACTGACATATATGCATATGTACTCAGGTGGGCTAAGACACATACACATATAAAAATTCCCATAGTGTGAGTCTGAGATCAAACAAGCAGGTCATTTCACATTTCATTAAACACAGGATATGGACATATTAAACAAACTTTACATAATGGGGATTTTTTTTTTTTTTTATTAAGACATAAGAACACAATTTTTTCCTATACTGAGAATTTTAAATATGTAAATGACAAATTATTCCCTCAAGCACATTCAGAAAATACAAGCATGGCTACAAAGAGTATGTGGCCTTCTGTTAAATTTCCATATGTTCCCCAGAAGAAGCATATTTAATTATTCAAACTAGCCATTATGTAATTTAAAATTAAATCCTGTGTTTGTACTTACATATGATCTTTCCTAAAAAAATCATCCCTAATATTAGTTGCTTTGAAGCTGAATTCTGGCATTCCCTTCTTGCATAATCTTCACAAATCATGTAAGTTTTTTCCAAATACTGATTAATGTCTTTAATCAAAGGATTCTTCACACTCTGCTTAATTTCTGCTAAAGCTCTGGAAGGTTTTCAAGTCAAGGGAGACCTGTTTCAGGGAAACAGAACAAGAATACAAGCTCAAACATTCACACAAACAATAGCTAGCCTAGGAGAGAATTGACTTTTAACGTCCATAATAAAAAATTGGAAAGCCAGAAAGTGCGTTACACAATGACTGCAAGAAAGGTTTACATGGGCATTAAATCATTGTAATAGCTGCACATATTACTGTTCCAAGCAATATAAAAAGTTGTGCTCTAAAGTACTATTTCCTCCTGTTGCAGCTCCATAGCCTAAGCAACTAGTGGTTAGAGATCCATACTCACTTTTCTCCATGGGTTTACATAATGATGACAGGATCATCTAGAATCATTCTCTGTAAGTATAAAAATGGTGATTGGTGCCTGCTGGAATATGTACATATGTACTGAACAAAACAAAAGAAAAAAGATCTGATGCTTTCCATATTATGCTCAAAAATGACCCCATTGTGATGCATTTGAGAATTATGTGAGCATTAATTTATCTAGGCAAATTTCCATTCATAACCTGTGATGAAAGATATTTTCAAACTAAGTTAGTCAGTAGTGTTGATTTGCTATGCCATTTCTAGTATATTACCGACATGTAGGGAGGAATGTGGAATATTTCAGTCATTGGATCTCAAGTCAGTTCTTTCACTGGGAAGCCTCTAACAGTAACAAATAAATATCCATTAAAATAATGATATTTTGTCTATTTGCATTTCATCATGTCCCAATATGTGTAAAGTTTGAGAGATGCAGAAGAGATTGTCTCCTTTGTCAAATTGCTATTTGAAGTCAAATTTCATAGATAACTACTGAAAAAGGGGGATCAGGAAGGATTCAATGTCTGAAGAGTTTAAGAGCCTTCATTAGAATGCAATTTTTCAATAAAGCAATTAAGTATATTTTCCTCCTTCATATTCATCCCCTCTATATCCATCCCAGATTTTTTTTCCTCAAGAGGTTTTGGTTTAGGCTACATGATGTAGGAGAGGAATGTGATAGTTGCATTGTTTTCAGCAAATCACTACTATCTTTCAGAATTTAGATAATCGCCAGGTCCATTCCAAAATGATATGAGAAGTAAGAAAATGTCTCATTTCTGCTCAGAGCAGAAGAATGAGCCTCCCTCTTGCCTCCAGGGTGTCCCTATACAACAGACACGATAATCTGGGGCTGGAAAACAGAGAGTGTATGAGCAATAGTCAAGACCCAGGAAAGGGCAACTGCACAGAGATAAACCAACCAACCACCTGTATTAGAAAGAGTGCCTTCAAATTAGTGTGAAAGGTATTAGTAATTAGAGACTCCTTACTGAGAGGCACTGAAGCACTGATTTGCCATCTGAATAAACTTAGAGACAGTTGCTGCCTGCCTGGGGTCCGTATTCATGATCTCACAAAGAGGCTACCAAGCCTGCTGGGGCCAGAGGACTACTGCCCATTCCTACACTTTCATGTTGGGTCAGATGATCCTGCAATGAGGAGACTCAGAAATATGAAAAAGGAACTTTATATCCCTCAGAAAATTGTGTTAAAAGGATCAGGAATTGTACTGTGTCTGGCTGGGATGGAGTTAATTTTCCCTGCAGTGGCCCATATAGTGTTGTGCTCTGCATTTGAAGCTAGAACAGCATTGGTATCACACCAATGTTTTGTCTATTGCTGAGTTGTACTGATACATCTATTGTATCAAGACACACCCCCTACCCCACACCCTCCACACCCCCCTTCTGCAAGGTAGTAGGCTGGGAGTGGGCAAGAAGTGGGGAGGGGATGTCACCAGGGCATCTGATCTAAACCAACCGAAGGGATATTTCATACCATCTGATGTCACACTCAGCAATAAAAGGCGGGAAAGAGGAAGGAGAGGGGGAGCTCTCATTATAGAGACATCTGTCCTCCCAAACAACTGCTACATGCATTGAGGCCCTGCTTCCCATTGCTCTTTGATGGGAAATTGGGAAATAGATTTTTTTTTCCTCTCTCTCTGTGCTTCGGCCTTTGCTTGTTTGTTGTTTTTGTTTGTTTGTTTGTTTGTTTGTTTTTCTCTCTTACTTTTCCCTTTAATTAAATTATTCTTATCTCAACCCATGACCCTTTTTGTCTCTCCAGCATAATTTCTTCTCCCCCTCTTCTGAGGAGGAGGAAGACTTAGAGAATGGTTGTGGTGGAGTTTAGCTGCCCAGCTAAGTAAAACCACAACAGGAATGCAAGTAGTGTCCTCTATCCTCCCATTTGGAAATTGGGACCCAAGAAGAAGACTAATGGATTGAATGAAAGATTGTCTGTGTGGCTGATGCTTTGCTCATGTTTATGGGTTATGTGATCTCAGATGCACCTTTGAGAGACCTGGCATGTTGACATTGGAAGGGATGCACCTGACCAGGTAGGGCAACAGTGTTCTGGGCTGCACTTTCAACTGGATTCAGCAGGGGAGGGAGATGTATTTCTGAGTGAAAGAAAAGAAACTGGAGTTGTTGTGACCGAAGTGCAGGACCTAGCACTTCGCCATCCCATTGGCCTACACCCATCGATCCAACCTGTCCAGGTCCCTCTGCAGGGCCTTCCTACCCTCAAGCAGATTGACACTTCTCCCCAACTTGGTGTCATCTGCAAACTTACTGAGAGTGCACTTAAGTCCCTCACCCAAATCATCAATAAAAATATTAAAGAAAGTGGGCACCAATACCAACCCCTGGGGGATACCACACATGACTGGTTGCCAACTGTATTAACTCCATAAAAGATACACCCTCATGCCCCCAAAATAGCTACCACCAATGTTACTGATGATGCTTATAATATCTCTGAATGTCCGTCAATCCATGGTGCAGCTACCACACGCAAATAATACTGGGGACAGGGAGCTCACAGGCTTGTATGCACAAGACTGTAATACTACTAGTTGGACAAATCTCTCTTGCCTCCAAGCCCATTTCAAACACACTACACCATTACCTTTACTATTTAATACAATTTGAAATAAGACCTCCTGGTCCTCCTTTTTCACTTTACATAGGTAGATGCCCACTAATAACCATGATGAAAATAAACCAGGTAAAATATAAACCTGTAGCACCTCCATTTTGTCTTAACTAATTGTTCTTTTCAACTTTCTTATTTGGTAGGTAAACTGTGTTTTTTCCCAGTTATTTTCCTTTTCAGGATTCTTTAACTTGAGCAGAAAACCAAATTTGCAAAGTGATATATAAGTTTATAGCCCTAAAAATGATTTTACTATTAATAGTGATGATTATTTTTGTTTTCTGGTGGTGGTTTTTTTTGTTTGTTTGTTTTGTTTTGTTTTGTTTGTTTGTTTGAGCAAATCATGGCTTCTAATCTTTCTGATACTAGATATAAATAGAAGCTTAGCCATTGTAATGACCAAATATTGACAAGTGCAGCCATTAGCAAAGCCTAAGGCAGAAACAATGATATCTCCAGGGAAATGCACCATCTCATGAAAGTGTGTCCAGCCGCACACACAGAGGTACAGGATGGATATTGACATACTAAAAATTACAGCAATTTGTGCCTGAGTCTTAATGTTTGTGCACCAGTCTAAGTGACAAAGTAGGGGAGCTTGGACTATAACAGCAGCAGTCTGAAAGAGATTCTTGATGAGGGCTTGCCTGAAGAACTGGGCTTGGTGCAATGCTCAGTGCTGCAATGGAACAGTTGTACTTCCTTCCACACAGATTGTCAAGCTCTTCCAGTGCAACTGCAGATTGCATTTAATACTTATATTTTAAAATGTAAATGTAATTTATTTTAATTTATAAATAATACAATAGCCACTCTTCTCAATCTTGAGTTTCCTTAACACCAGAGAATTATTTTTAAAATTAAAGGAAAGCCTTTAATCTTTGAATTCTCCTTTTACCCCCTTCCCTGTTAACAATTCCTTAAATCCCCTAATAAATCAATTACCATTACAAAAGGTCTGGAAATAGTATGTGGTTTGATCATCTCCATTCTCATTTGAGGTATGCTTTTTTTTTTTTCCTCCTGTCATTTTAGTGGAGAGATTTAACTATTTGATATAAATTTAATATTGAGGCTTGACATAATTTTGTCACTGTCACAGGATTTCAGATTAATGTTTAAAGGACTTCATATGGCCTTATTGTACAAGAAATTGCAAAACACATCCATTTTTGCATACTTCTGCCTCCTCTCAAGAAAATTAATGTTTTCAGCTTCCACTCCCAGTTTTATAATTGTTACACAAATCTGTATTTAGGCAAGTCAATTTTTATTTTCTTTGTAGACTTAGAAATATAAAAATCCAGGAGTTTGGCCTGAAATTATGTCCTAAGACCAGACGGTGTTTAATAGTAATTTTTAAATGTTTGGTCCCATTTTCCTCTAACCATTTCTCTTGAGGCTCAGAACCTCTTCCCATCTGTGGTAGTTTTACCTTGCTGAGCATTTGAACTTCATCACAACCAATCTCTCACTCGCCCTTCTCAGAAGAGGAGGAGAAGAAAAATCACAGAATCACAGAATTTCTAGGTTGGAAGAGACCTCAAGATCATCGAGTCCAACCTCTGACCTAACGCTAACAGTCCCCACTAAACCATATCCCTAAGCTCTACATCTAAACGTCTTTTAAAGACTTCCAGGGATGGTGACTCCACCACTTCCCTGGGCAGTCTAATACAATGAAAAGGGCTCAAGGGTTGAGGTAATGACAACCAGATCAATCAATAATTACCATCATGGGCAAAACAGACTCATCATAGGGAAGTTAATTTAATTTATTACCTATTACTAACAAGCTAGAGCAGTAATAATAAATAAATAAATAAATAATAATAAAAACTAAAAATAAAATAATAAGAAGAGATTGGACTGTGCACTTAGTCACATGGTCTGAACTTTTGGGTAGACCTGTGCGGTGTCAAGAGTTGGACTTGATGATCCTTAAGGGTCCCTTCCAACTCAGGATATTCTATGATTCTATGAAAACAACTTCCCTCTATCCACTCTCTTCTACACCCCTGCTTGGTGCAGGGGAATGGAGGTTATGGTCAGTCTATAGCACTTTGTCTCTGCCACTCCTTATTGATCTTTCTCTGTCCCTGCTCCATTGTGGGGTGCCTTCCATGGGATGCAGTCCTTCCCAAACTGAGCCTGTGTTGGTTTCTCACAGGCAGCAGCTCTTCAAGAACTGCTCCCACATGGCTCCATACCACGGGGTCCATTTGTCAGGAGAAAACTTCTCCAACACGAGTCCCCCACAGGCAGCAGCCCCCCCAGACCCCCTGCTCCTGCGTCGGCTCCTCTCCACAGGCTGCAGCTGTGGCCCGGGGGCCCTCCATGGGCCTCAGCCTCCTCCAGGCCACATCCACCTGCTCCACCGTGGGCTCCTCCACAGGGTGCAGCATGGAGATCTGCTCCATGGGCTGCAGGGGGACAGCCTGCCCCACTAGGAGCCTCTCCACAAGCCAATGGGGAACTTCTGCAAGCCTGTTTTTCACTGCTCACTCTCCTAGCTGCTGTTTTTTAGCATTTATTTTTTTTCCCCTTTCTTAAATCTGCAGTCACAGAGATGCAAACATCACTTATTGCCTCAGCTCTAGGCAGCTGAGCTCCCTTTGGAGCCACCTGAAACTGGCCTTTATCTAACATGGGGTAGCTTCTGTATTCTTCTCACAGAAGAGGCCACCCCTGCAACCCCATTACCAAAATCTTGCCACGTAAACCTAATACCATGAGGTTATTTGTATTGCTAATTTAAAGGGTTAAGAGGGCAATTGCTGCAGATTCAAATAGTATTCATTGGTGGAATTTAGATCATTAATAATTTACAAGAAATGTAATCCGAATACTCTATAGCTAAATTAGATGGTAAATTGTTAAGAATTGTTCTTTTATTATATAAGAATTCAAAGTTTAGTTGTGACTACATAGAACCATAAGGTAATATTCATTACATTAGTTATATAAATCAAAGGTCATTTATAAATTCTGTACACCTTAAAATTCTCATTTCTCTTCCATAATTTTTAATGCTTAATATCATAAGTATCTGTAAAATTACTTTTTGCTTATGTAGATGATAAGGTCTGTTCCCCGAGGACCTAAAACTGAATTATTCAGTGTTCTCTGACAACACTCAAGACAAATTAAATAATATCAAATGAATCCTGATGAAATCCTGATGACTTCCTCCTTTTATTCACATTTTAAAATAACAAGCCCTGACAAAAAAAAAAAAAAAAAAAAAAAAAAAAAAAGGCATTACCATCTCATATGGCCCAATTAAGAGAACTAAAGACTTGAGGCCATATTATTTGCTATGGCAATTTTGTATTGAACTATATTGGAATGATCTGCCTGAAATTTGGCTGCATTCCCAGCCTTAAAAGACATGCAAAGGGATTGGATAGTCTGAGAAACAAAAACGAATTTGGCATTAAAATATATATATATGTTTCTGAAATAAATGGTTAATAGCAAAAATTGGAGCAGGTCTGGGAGAGTGCTGTTGCACTTGTCATGCAGAATAATTAAAGTAGGCATTTTTGCCCTATTAATCTGCAAATTAAGCTTAGCGACAGATCTGGTATAAGAATGCTCACTCTTTCCAAAAGTGAAACACGGTATTAAAAATAATAACAAGAATAAAATGCATCTAAAAGCTTTTCTGTAGAAGAAGAAAAGCCTAGCTTTTACTATGTAGTTAATGAGTTGATGAAGAATTTACAGTTAAGCCTATTAAACATAAAAAAATTACTCTTTTCCCAAAAGACAATGCCTTTCATTCCTTTTAGGCTTGAATCAAAAACTGAAAAGATCCACACAAATAAATTCTGTGTACTTCCAGTTAAACAAATGCTCGTAGACATGCAACTGTAAGGAGTGTCACTGTAATAGCAGAATCTATAGGAAGGTTATAAAGTAGTAATAAAGAACAGATAGATGTTACATTTGTGTTACTGACATGAATTGATCAGAATTAACATATTACTAGAAAGTCTTGTCAACAACATACTTGTCTTCATACCAGATGATTAATCACAGAGTTAAATACTAGTCCTTTTTATCAATCCAATGCTTTATAAATATTCATCCATGGAAACAGTAAGGAAAGTAATGCATTTCACTTTTTTCCTTTTGTGCTTTAGACAATTTGAATCAAAATGCAATTCCACTCATGTCACTAAAAGTTTTATTTTTCTTTTTTTTTTCTTTTCTTCTTTTATCCCCCCCACCCTACCACCCCCCCACATACACACATTACAGTCATAAAGGAAAAAAGATATGGATATTTGATCATGTCACTGTCATTCATACATCTTAGCAATTTCTAGTAAAATGCCAGTGTAACTCTAGTTTTAGAGAATTTTTACTTAAGTGAGTGTGAATTGGCATTATAAAACCTTATTACAGATATCAGACATTGTGATTATGTACATGACATAAATTAATTCTGTCAGAGAGAAAAGCTAAAAGAGCAAAGTGTATGTCATTCTTTTTTATTTTATTTTTTTCTAAATGACTAAAGGAGATGCTGCCTTCAACAGTGATTCTATTCTTTTTAGTAGTTTCTTACTTAAAATGCTCATCTACTTGATGTTGGCAACAGATGTTATTATTTATTATTTTTCTTCATTCAGACATCTTCCTGTAAGTACTTACTTACACAGTAAGTACTGTATAAAATCATAAATAAAGTTTTCTGCACATAATTTACAACCTAGAATGGCAAAACACAAATAAAGGGAGAAAAGAAAGGATGCAGCAGAAATACAGCAGAAAGAATAAATTCCCATTCAAATACCCTTCTAGACAGATGTCTCTGTGAAACAAACACTAGATTTCTTTCCTTTCATGTCCAATGTAAAATGATTACAAAGGTTACTGCTACTTTTGTTTTGTTTTGTTTTGAATTCTGAGACAAACTTCTATCTATAAGTAGCAGGGTCAGTATCCATGTAGACGGTCACATCCAGGGAGTTCTCAACAGTGCAATGTCCAACGAAGCGCAAAATCAATGAAGACTGGTATCCCCCAATCCCATCTTTAATGGGAATGGTATTGTTTAATATCTTTGTTAAAGACATAGTGAGATTGAGTGCACCCTCAGCAAGTTTGCTGATGACACCAAGCTGAGTAGTGCAGTTGATATGATAAAAGGAAGGGACAATATCCAGAAGGACAAGCTTAACAAGTTGGCCCACAAGAATCTCATGAAAGTCAACAAAGCCAAGTTTGCTAAACCTGGGTCTGGGTTACCCCTGGAATCACTACAGACTGATTGATTGAAAGCAGCCATGCTCTCAGGCAGGACTTGGTGATATAGGTGGATGAAAATACTGGACATGATCTGGCAGCGTGTACCTGCAACCCAGAAAGCAAACTGTATCCTGGGCTGCATAAAAAGTGGCCAGCAGGTTGAGGGATGTGATTCTTCCCCATTATTCCTCTCTCTTGAGACCCCACCTGTACTGCATTCAGCTATGGAATCCCCAGCACTAGAATGATTAGGATGTTTGAGACTGTCCAGAGGAGAGTCACAACAATGATCAGAGTGCTGGAACACCTCTCCTATGAAGAAAGGCTGAGAAAACTGGGGATGTTTAGCCTAGAGAAGACAAGCCTCTGAGGAGACTTTATAGCAGCCTTTCAACACATGAAGGGGGCTTATAAAAAAAGATGGAGAGACCTAGGGCCATAGGACAATGGTTTTAAAACAGGTTTTACTAGGGCCTGTAGTGATAGGACTGGTTTTAAACTGGAAAAAAAAAAAAAAAAAAAAAAAGTAGATTTAGATTAGATATTAGGAAGGAATCATTCACAATGGACATGGTGAGGCACTGGAACAGATCGCGCAAAGAAATTGTATCTGTTCCTCCCTAGAAGTGTACAAGGTTAAGTTGGATGATGGATTTGGGCAACCTGGTCTAGTGGAAGGTGTCCCTGCCCATGACAAGGGAGTTGGTAATATATGTAGATTATCTTTAAAGGTTCCTTCCAACCTAAGATATTCTATTATTCTATGATGATTCTATAATTCCATGAGTTAGAATGTCAAATTAAAAAATGTTTTTCACAGTTATAAGAAATTCTGTAAGATAAAAGGAAATTTGCAATCAATGAGTTGTGCTAATTTTTGCACTCACATAAATTCTGTATGGGTAAAGTCAGTTTAAGACATCATAGAACTTTTTAATTTAAGATGCCAATAATAGAAGTCATGGAAATGTGAAGAAGGCTGCTTAGAATATTAATTTAATGGAAAAATTAGACTAAAATTTCTTTACAATAACCATCCCACAGATAGCCTGTAGCCATATGATTCCTTCTTTTCTTTTTTTTTTTTTCTTCTTTTTGTTTTTTTTTTTCCCCATCAACTTATGAGATCCATAAAGGGCAACCTTTGTTTAATAGCGACATCTGACATTTATTGCTGTACCTCAGTTAGACAGTGTCCCTTTCAATTTATGAAGTCATAAGCTCATTATGTCTCTTTTCAGAAGAACAATGTATGGTAACTGAGTTTGTTTTTCAGATATCAAAGCAACGTTTAAGCCACATCAAAGAAGCTGCACAGTGACTGGCACAGGGGATTTCATGTAGTGAACAGACTTTTTGGTATAGCATATCTGAGTTTGACAAGACTGAAGAATAAAATACTGTCTGCAAAATAAATCCAAGTGATAAAAGGACATAATCAAAGCTTTTCATAAAGGCTAAGAAACCAACTGCCATATTGATTACACTAGTGCCTGTTGGAGTCAATCGTATCTAAACTATGGAACTCTGGATGGCCCCTCAATCAGACAGATAAATCTTGACTTGGGTTTTCATCAGAGAATTGGTTCAAAGTAACATTTCATCTAGTGTTTCAATACAATATTGAAAGTTCCAGGCATTCAGAAGTTACGAGCAAAGCTTAAAAATCTCAAAACTTCCTTAAAAAGTCATAGTACTTTATATCTTCTGCATTTGATTTACTTAACGACTTTTGCATTTTTAGGGCTTATTCATATATTGTTTTCAGTAATTTCATGGAAGGAATATCTTCTCCAAATTAATTTTTATTTAAGGTTTTTAAGGATTCTTGCTGTAAATATTAAGAATTGACAATACTAAAAGGAAAATTAAACAGTGCAGGAAGATAACTAAATTCTGGTTTAGTTGTAAGGAAGGGTATCCTAGATTTACACACAAACATAAATATATAACAAGTTGCCAAGTTTCTACACTGTTTTCCTAATCCCTTTTTTTTTTTTTTTTTCTCCCCAGTATGATCAAGAATAGTTCATTATCCCATATAAAGTAGGTTATTAGAATCATAGAATCATTCAGGTTGGAAGAAACCTCTGAGATCATTGAGTCCAATCTTTAACCTAGTACTAAAATCCACCAGTAAACCATGCTACTAAGCACCATATCTACACGTTTTACTACTTGAAGACCTCCAGGGATGGTGACTCATCCACTCAACACTTCCCTGAGCAACATATTCCAATGCTGTACAACCCTTTCAGTAAAGAAATTTCTCCTAATATCCAACCTTCCTTGGAGCAACTTGAGGCTATTTCCCTCCATCATCACTTGATGATGGGGAGAAGAACCTGATACCCATGTCTCTATAGCCGTCTTTAACAAAGAAGAAATGGGTTACAAGATTGTAATCAACCAGTTTACTTTACTAAGTACAATGACAGAAGGTAAAGTAAGAAAGAAAATTTGCCTATTAAACATTCATACTAGTCTAGCATGTGTCAAAAGAAATCCTGTAAGTTTCACAGAAAAGACAGTATAGAAGGAAATGATTTGGGAAAAAAAAAAAAAAAAAGATATACAACATTTATATATAACATTTATTATTTCACTGAGGAACAACCACGAACTCCCAGATCCCTTAATATTTGGAACAGGCCTACTAGCAGATTATTGGATATATATCTTCCTTATTTCTTCATCCTAAGGCAAACTCAACAAAAATACAAGATTATCTTGTAAAATTGTGAATGAGATGATCAGTGTTTGCTAATTCCTTAATGACTCTTACCCTAAATATTTGGGACTGGATGTATACATTGTTTAATTTATTTTTTTGTCTATCTGTGAAATACCTTAGATTTAGAGTATGTACCCGTCATATATTCATTTTGCTGCAGAGGTTCTGTGATGCCTCCTGTTAAAGGCTATGCAGTATACTGTGAAAACAATTACTATCAGTGACTATTCAAAAAGTATTTGAATATTTTCCTAATGTTTATCGATGCAATTTATGTACTAGCAGCTTTTTTTCTCTCTACCCTCTAACAAAAATGTGTTTAACTTAGGAAAGTCTGGTGACCTCCCTTTCACACAGCTGTTGCTTCTTTGCTGTCAGGTACATAAATTACTGATTATCATGTGGTCTGGAAAATATTTGGGAAATATTTTATGGAAGATCATAACATCAACCAAGAGAAGTCGTGAAGCAGAGTTTTATCCAGTAGCCTTTCTCCCAGCAGCACTTGAAAGAAATTAAGACATGGGTCTTAGTATGTATATAACCTTTATAAGCTGACACAATTCCTACTGATCCTACAAGCACCAACAATCGTCTTAAGAGGTGGCCTTTTATTTTGCTTCAAGGCAACTTGGACTAGTAATGCAGCACCTATTTGACTACTTTGAATCTGAAGATCCTCCCATCTTACTGTGTGAAATGATAAGCAGATTCAATCTTTTTCTTTTATTCTTTTTTTTTCTTTTTTTTTTAATTAGTAATATCATATGGTATTTTAACAGCACACAGTAAGGATTCAAGTTCAAGAAACAAAACTCTCAAAAGTGCTAACACTTTCAAATCTACCACCATTGTACTTCAAAGACAAACTATCAAGAAAGATTCATTAAAATTGTGATAGTGATAGGCTAATCTCACATCGTTCAGATTTATATCTGATCTAGAACATTAAAAGGAAAACACCTAATATTTGATTCAAGATTCAGACCCTTATCTCAGATGAGAAAACTTCTGTATGGATATCAGATTACTCAGCTGTGTATATGCTGAGTATACATTACTTGGGCTTCTATTCAGGTACCCTAGGCTTTTTGTTTTTGAATTTAGTTTTTGTTTTTGTTTGTCTTTGCCAAAGAGTTGTCTTGCCACTATTTCTGTCCTCTGCTCCTCAGCTATGTGGTGCTAGGTGACGTCACCTCAGAGGCTGGCTTGACTATGTGAGATTTAGGAAGCCAAAATACAGAGGACAACATTTTTAAAAGGCATGTTTGTGTCTGTTTCTGTTATTATGCATTAGTAGCATAAAACTTTTATACTGAGTTCATGTACGACACTGAAAAAACATCTCCAGCACCTGAAAAGTATCTCTGTGACTGAGAGTTGCCCTGCACTGGACACTGGACAGTCTACACAGCAGCTGAAGACAAAAATGAACTATAGGACGTGTCTTTTCACCAGACCCAGAACAACAGTTCTCAGGTTCCCTACAGGACTATGATAGGAACGGAGTGTTGGTTGACCTCATTAATTTCTTCAACCAAAGGGATAGGACCAAATATTACCCTGTCTGTGTGCCTACATTGGTGATATAAAGGAAACCAACATGCCTGCCTCTTTCAGAGCACGTCTGCAGTGAAATGTTTGACTACCATCCATGTAGTCTTTACCTTATCTAGCTTCAACATACTTAGCTTGAGTACACATTACGAAGCCGGAGAAGGATTATTGAGCTATGAAAATCCCAGGACAACTTGAGTAGCACCTGTTGAATCACCAGGAGTTCCTACCCTCTGTATTAAAGCTAGCTGTCAATAATGTGTCAAAAGAGCTGCTGTCTTTGCCTGGATCCTGCTATGAATGTCACACAGGACAGGTGTTAGGCAGATGTGAATGTGATCACAGCATGTCCCAGCATGTATATCTTTCTAAGTGATCTGGCACACACCAATCTTCAGCAGTAGACCTTGTTCTGCACAGCTTCTGCCTTCAGCCACTGCTGCTGCAACAGGCATGGAGGAGGCTCTATAATAGCTTTCTCAACCAGCTTATTCTGAATTATCTTAGCAAGTGTATTTATTTTTACAAAAAGTATATAATTTCACATTGCTTCCTTCACAGAACCATCACTTTTAATTTAATTTCAAAGGTTTATGCTTGCTTACTTGATATAATTTTACAAGAAATGTGAGGTGTATTCTTGTTCAGTATTTCTGCATTTTCTTGTAATGACCTCCGACAAATGAAATCAATGTGGATAAATGTTCTTTTTTTTTTTTTTTTTTTTTTTTTTTTTTTCCAGAATTTGAAAAGAAATGGAAGTTAAAATGAAAGTTTTTGTTCACCAACAATTCCAATTTATAGGGCATCTCATGCTGAGACAATATTTGAATGTTCATCAAGCACAACAAGATCAGCACTTCTACAGTAACATTATCATCAGATAATTATGACTTACTGTGAGCAGACAGGGTACAAAATATTGCCCACGTGTGCCTGGCAGACAACATTACTGTTTTGTTTAGTATGTTACTTTAAGTAATATATAGTGAGGAATACAGCATGAAGTGGCTCTGGAAGTTTGGAAGTGACTGTGTGTATAAACTGCAACATTTGCACTGGTATAGACAGATTTTTACAGGCAGATTTTTGTAGAGCTGTGGCACTGGGGTTCACTTTAGTGTATACTTGACATTAAGTAACTTCATATATTTTTAATTAGTGCATTTTGTTTTAATTTAGATGCCTTAAATCAATCATAGAAATATATTTATATATATTTAAATATATTTAAATATTTATATATTAAATATAATTTATATATTAAATATATTTTTATATATAGATATATATAAATATACTCATATATTTATATATAAATATATATATCGAATATATATATATATATATATATATATATATATAATATAAATATATTTATATTCAATATATAAACATTCTATATTTTATCCATGAGCAAATCTAAGAATCTAACTTGACCTTAGTGGTAAATCCCCAAATACAAATTCCAGAACAGAAACTACCACCTCATTTTGTCTTGTTGATAAATCACATAATCAGGGAATGACAGAGTGATTGAAGTTGCAAGGGACTTCTGGAGATCATCTGGTTCAATCTCCCGGCTCAAGCAGTATATTTTGCACTGTTATAGTACCAGTCACTTAAAAGTGCTCAAAATTGGTTTTGTTTGTCTGTTTCTCAAGCTTAATTATGTATTTATTTATCCATTTCACCTGCCATTCTGGAGTCAGTGGAAAAAAAGGTTAAAATACCAACATGCACTGTAACAGTCAACATTCTTAAGAAGTTAATCCTATGCTGCATGATTACATCATTATAAGAAATGAGAAAAAAATTAGAAAAAATAAAATAAAATCTGAGACATTCATTCTGTATTTAATGCATTGATTAGTATCTATCTTTTTAGTTAGAATTTCCAAGTATGTTCATAGCAGAAGTACAGATGAGCAACATTATCTGACCCATCTGAACAGAACACAGACTACAGGTGGTGTAACCAATATGGATGCTGGATTCCAAGCATGTGGTATGTTAAGGAAAGAAACAGTTCTGTCATAGAGATTTTCCTTCTTCTCTTCCCTGAAAAGGTCAGTAATGGCAGGTGGGCCTCCAATTGCATAGTCTATTTCCCCCCTTGCCCTTTTCAGAGGCAGAATCCATGCAAAACTTCTAAAATACCACATAAGCCTGAAGAATGGGTTAGAATAGATTTGGAATAAAGTGCTGGTTATCAAAGTCTTTCAAGTGAAACATCATTGTGAGACAAACACTATTATAAAAATCTTTGCAGTTGAGAAGTTTACTTTCTCTTTCTAATCCACAGTGGACTTTCCTTTTAAACATATGTCAGACTCTCAGCTTGTGCAAGTCACCACAGAACCAGTCAGAAAAGTAAGATTTATTTCTATTTTCCCTTTTATTTTGGTTATATACCATTATTTTTTACAAACAGACCTTTTTAATTTTAAATGAATGTTGATGATGGATGGACAGGAGAAGCAGGAAAAGTTCAACAGGAATAAAATGGCATATCGGTATATTGTTTAACTTTTTATAAAACAAGAATGGAAAGTAAAAAATGTAAGTTAAGTCTAAGAGGGGTGTTCTGAAGTTGCAAATGTCACAAAGTTTCTACTGTACATTTAGATTTTGCCCCAAGGCAAGTAGTTTTTTTTAGAATATTTTCAACTAACTAACGGTTCAAGTAGCATGTAGAGATTTTTTTACTACTATAAAGTGAAAATGTGCACAAGTTAAGCTTGTTGTCAGAAAGGTGTTTTTTTTCCACACCTCTTATAAGGTATCCATTCATTAGCAGTAAGGCCAAAAAAATAAAAAATGGAAGGATGGATAAAGATGAAAAAAAAAATAAAAGAAAGAAAAGAAAGAAAGAAAGAAAGAAAGAAAGAAAGAAAGAAAGAAAGAAAGAAAGAAAGAAAGAAAGAAAGAAAGAAAGAAAGAAAGAAAGAAAGAAAGAAAGAAAGAAAGAAAGAAAGAAAGAAAGAAAGAAAGAAAGAAAGAAAGAAAGAAAGAAAGAAAGAAAGAAAGAAAGAAAGAAAGAAAGAAAGAAAGAAAAAGAAAGGAAGGAAGGAAGGAAGGAAGGAAGGAAGGAAGGAAGGAAGGAAGGAAGGAAGGAAGGAAGGAAGGAAGGAAGGAAGGAAGGAAGGAAGGAAGGAAGGAAGGAAGGAAGGAAGGAAGGAAGGAAGGAAAGAAAGGTCATTTAAAGTAACTAGGTAGACAGAGAATCCAAGCCATACTGCTGTGCAGATCACATGGTTTGATTTTTTTTTCCTAAAATCCAGAATTCTGGATTTCCTCTTTTACTTCTGCTCTTATTAATAATTAGAGTTTTATTTTTATTTATACATAAATATATATAAACAATTTTAACAGGGATAAAATAATTTAAATCAACTGCAGTGGAGGATTTTACCCACCCATAACATCACCTATTCTGTCAAAGACAGATAGCTCTTAGCACTTCAGACAAGATGCCACATATCTGACTTCATTTTAGTCATAAAATGGAAGGTACACGTTAGGCTAGCAATATCCAGATAATCTTTCTAAAAATATAATTAAAATTAGTGTCATTGAGCTAGCAAGAAATTCAAATTTAACTGGCAATGGAGCTATCTAAATGTCACAACTGTTCAGAGCATCAAGATCAGTGCATCAAGATTGCATATAACATGTTTTCAATATGCATACAAAACTGATGAGATTGGAAGCAAGACAGGAATGAAGAAAGCATTGATAAAAAGCTGTAAAACATTTTAAAGAACTTATCTCCCCCAGATAAAAGAAAGAAGGTAAAGAAGGAGAACGTTAAAATAGGCAGATCCAAAGAAAACCGTTTTAGTTGTTATACACAGTTATGGTCTGAAGAGGCAGAGAAAAACAAAATATGAATTAGCTGGCTTTGACAAAGTCAAGGTTTTCTAAGTGCAACCAAAGGCTTCCTATTTTCACCATTGACAACATTGATTTCTTTATCAAACAGACATATCACTTGTGAAAATCTTTCTGCTTTCATCTCTTTGAAGTTACTATATGTAAATGATGTGTTTCTGTTCCATAATAACCTAAAATAATAATTGACCTTCATTTTTTGTCTATACTGTCAAAAATCTAGCTCCAACTTGTACACTGCTTTCTGTTTTCTGATACCTATCTCATATATAAACATATACAGTTACTTTGCATGTGTGACAGACTACAAATTTTCATGATGACTCATAGGCTAAAAATCAAAATGGCACAAAGATTTCTCTTCACAAAGTTATGACTGATTATTTATCATCACTGCTTTTGATATTGTAAAATAACCAAACAATGCTTCCATTTTCATATTGTTTCTCCTCTTTAAATTTATTTCTCTGGTTCAATTTCCATATTTTCAATATCATTTTTGGAAAATGTTGTGTTTACAGAATGTATACATCTCCCATTCTTACCTCACTTAATTTATCCCAGTGAATTCATGTCTACCTGATGCTGCTAACATAGTAACTGGAACTACGGCATTTGTCACATAAATGTTGAACTAAGAATTATGGCCTAACTTCTGATGTCCAGTCTATTTTAATTACCATCACCTGTCTTTTTGAGTGTTTTCTGTGCTCCAGGAAATGTCCACTTTCTTTTGCTAATTAAGTTTTTATTGCTACCCACCAGCTCTGCACACCTACTAGGGCAAGTTCCTCACTTCTTAGTCTAGGATTACGTCTGCAAATATATCTAATTCCAGCAAGGATAAATCCTGAAGGGTTTTTTTTTTTGAATTGCTTTATGCCTTAATGAGTTATGTCGTATCGTCACTAACAGTACATGGAGTGACACATTACTCCAAAACCTAATATAACTCTTGGATTTTAATGAAAATTATTTTTTTTCTTATTTCTTTCTTATTAAACTAGTGAGAAACTTTTTTTTTTTAATTTTCAAAAGAAAATTAATGATATTTTCATAAGCCTATGAAAAGTTGACGGTCCTTTTAAATGGACATTTACTGTCAAGCAGATGTTCCGTATACCACTATTCCTCAATTTTTAAAGGTAGTTATGAGTCTGAAACTGATTCATTTAATATATCTGTTTTGTTTGATTGATTGTTTGTTTGTTTTTCATGCGTAATGTCATTTGATGATACAATATTTATTTTCCTGATGTCAAACAAAATAATTCCTATGACATCAGTGGTCCACTTGCCGTGGTCCACACTGATTCTACTCAAGCATTTCATATGGAACACCACAAAAGTTAGGCACTTTATTATCTGAGGTACTTTATTTTCTCTGAAAGACAGCCTGAGCTGTATATGGAAAAAGCAGAGCAAGCACACTATTAAATTATATACTACTACTGCATCAAACATCCATTGCCTGACTTTAAATACTAAATATAACTTGTCCAGCAGTTTTGTAGCAGTTAAAGGCTCATTAAAAGGACAAGGGTGACTGCAAGAGAAAGGCAAGGTTTAAAACAGAACACTTTTTGCCTGTCAAGTTGTGTTAAATACTTTGTATGATTGATAAAGGGGCAGCTTTTATCATTTGCAGTTGTAAGACAGGGTTTTTAGCACAAGGTGTTATAAAAGGGTTCCAGTTGCTCTTTGCTACTATGAGTTAGGTCTAATAATGTCCTTTCACACAGAGGCTCTGTCATTCATAGACAATCAACAATTGGGTTCAACAATTACACAACTTAAGAATAGTGCAGGGGCCTCCCCACACTGAAGGTCAAAGCAGTAACAACTGAAAAAGAGAGATTTGAATAGACAAGGGTACACTGCTGTGGAAACCCAAAGTTTCTCTCTTTTGGATTTTGCCACTGAGAGGATGTATAGAAACTCTGTTACCACAGGAAAAGGCAACATAGGAATTCAGAAACAGCTTTCCAACAAAGTAAAAATTCTTAAAATGATCTATTTGTACCATGCCATGGGCTTGGACATTCCCTGTGACCAGGAATTATGTTTCTCCCAAGACCTAACAGTTTTATAAAATCCTCAATAAACAATAGCAACAAAAAAGGACCAGAGTTAATGGGAAGAATAGAAACCAAAACCAACAAAACAACAACAATAATAACAATAATAAATAACTATTCTACCAGAATGTACTTTACAAGTTATCAAGTTATCACTTTAACTTTCTTTTGAGTCAGTGACCCTCAGACTTTTGACCAATCTGGCTAGAGTTTATAATTCAGAAAAAGTAAAGAGGAGTTGTGCAATTTGTAATTGAACACATCTTCAAAATATGAAGCTGTCAGGGCTATGAAAATACCTTACACATGCAAGGTAAGATCCAGAGAACAAGACTAGTTTATGGTGTGCTACAGTTACACACTATATGAAAAACTATTAAAATTAACTGGTTCATGTACTTTAAAGGCATGAGACCACTCTGTCAATTCAACTGAAACTCCTGAATACAATTTCATACAATTTCATTTTTTCTCTAGAATTGGTCTTCTCTGATCTGTTCACAGTTCCATAATATAATACCAAATTACGATGCATTTTTTATCAAGACATCCTTTGGTGAGTCCAAAATGTTTACTTTAAATGGCATCCATTTCTTTTTAACAATAATAAAAAATAGGCAATAAGTTCAAATTCACAGCTTTCAGATGCCTAAAGTCTGGTGAATAATTCACCTTTTAGTGGCACTCAATTATTTTGTCTGATTTTTTCTGTGAGCCCTGATATCTAGCTCGGACTAGATTCTAAGTCCCTTAGCTGTCTGGAGTGGAACCCACACCCTCAATCAGGAGAGAAGGGCTGGATTGCCTTTTACCAGCAATGCTAACCATCATTGGTACTGTTACAGTCTTAAAATAATTCAAAAGATTCCCCTCTCAGTTTTCTACAATTTCTGATTTGCGTAACTACGTAGCTAGTTTCTAACAAACTATCTCTGGGTGCTTTTATCTACATAATGTGTGTATAGCTGTGTATGCCAGTACACCAAGCCTGGCAACCAGTCAGTGTGTAACCTGACTATGTACAGAGTGCCCAGAAGGAGCTTGATTCCTCAGTGAATGACCTCAGAGATCAAATCCAGGACCATATCCTGACTTTAAGTAGAACAAAGAATTGTCAGGCTCTTTTTTCTTTATTATACAGATATTCAGCAGTTTGTTACATTAGACAAATCTCTCAACTCTTTGAAATGGCTTGATTGTTTTTCATTTCAGTGGAAAGAAAATGTAAGGCAATATCTATTTATTTTTGTGTGGTTGTTGGTTTTAGTTATTTAACATATTCTGCTTTGCAGATCTTGATAGCTTGAATATAAATAAGTAATAAAAATCATCAGATGAATACAGAGCCTTACCATATAACAGTTTATTGCATACATTTATTAACCTTCCAGTTATTTTTTCTAAGGAAACAGTGCCTCTCATACTGCCTCAGAAAATTCTTATTACTGTGCTACAAATCTCCAAAATTTTGTATATAATTCTTTTTTAATATTGTGAACTGTTATGTTTAATACAATACTAGTTCACAATATATTTTAATAACTTTTTGCACTGGTCTTTCTTCATTTATTCTAGTATTGTTGCACTCTGCATGTTGTCTATTCAACATTACAGATGGTCATATGACATGGGGATAAATGGCAATAATAGGGGAAACAGAGAGTGACAAAATCACCACATATAAATCTCTTAATTGTGGTTAAATACTTACTGTCCATGCCAATTTCTCTGTTTCATTCTTGTCCTATACAGCTCAATATTTTTCCTCACATGTAACTATTATATTTGTTTTTATCTTCAGTATTGATGAAAAAGTCTGCTAAGAAAGGGTGCTTCAACCATTTAGATAGTAAAAACTTGGTTCTGCTTAAATTAATAAATATTTATTTTGCTTTCCTGACCTTATGAATTCTGATGAGATCAGTGGGGTCACATTATCTGTCAGTGATGGCTGTGCTGTGCTGGTAACCAGGTGGACTGCAGCACACCAGGACTTACAGTTACTGGGGTGATACACAGGCAATGTGATGGTCCTAAAGACAATGGCAGTGGTGCCACTGCACAGTGCTCTCTCTTTCTTAAGTGAAAAAACAGTCCTTCAGAGATAGGGAAGGCACAATGGCTGGACTCTATGTCTGTTGGCATTCTCTTCTCACTTAATTCTGAAATTATTTTGAAAGAAAATAACAAGGTATGTGGCATGACATCTCACTTTTACTTGCCTATGCTATGCCCTATTTTCTTTTCAGTCATTTGACAAATAAAAAAATATTGCTTAGACTCCAGAATGGATCAGATAAACTGTACAGGGTATAAGGAAATGGAATAAGGAATAATGAAATATTTGATGAATGAAATAAGGAATTCTGGAAATTAGATGAATTAACAATAGCATTAGCTACTGTTTAATTCCCATCTCATGAGATAAATTTATCATATTTTCATATTAATCTGGAACAATTAGATATCGTCATGGAAATGTCATAGATTCTTTGCATTCTGAGGTGACAATTCACAGACCAAAAAAAAAAAAAGTCTTCTGATAGTTTTTACTAAAACTTGGTCACATGGTATAATGAAATGTTCGTCAATTAATACAAGAAAGAGAGAACTTCCTTTCTCATGAAATGCAATCAGGAATCAGGGTGTGGGAAATCCTCATTATACTTTGACAGCTTGTTTTGTATCAAATGTAATTATTTGCTATTAAAAATGTTAAGCAAAGACTTAGGATATTCTATCATTCCTAGCCATACAATTTTATATTACAGGGTGAAAGAGGGGATAAAAGCTTCCAGGCATATCTAGCATTATAGAAAGTGAGGTGAAAATCAGAGATCCTGTAGTAGACAGCCAATTAAAATTTATCATAATTCTGTGTACCCTGCCACACACTCATTGCTTACAGGATTATTTTCTTTTCACTTTTGTTTCAAAAACTAATTTATGTTTAAATGACAGACTCTTTCTCCTTCCTATAAAATATGGAAACACTGAAGAAAACCTGTGTGAAGGCCAGAAATGGAACCTTGTTGACTAAGTGGCCCTTTATCCTCAGATCTGGATTTGTTTTAAACTCACAGTTCCAAAGCAAAAGTGAGGTCAAAAAGACCACCCCTCATCTGCATCCCAGTGTGGAGAACAGTCAGACGTCTTAGCATCATGGATAAGTACTGGCCTGGAGCAAAGGGGAGTTGAGCAGCTTGTTCTTGCTTATCTCTTATACAAACTTTGTGGATGGAGGTCCACAAGCTTGTTGTGAGAGGCTGCTGGAGAGGTGTTGGCAGATGGCCCTGTTTGGCAGCAGCAAAGAATCTTAAGGGCCACAGTGCCTGTGTGAAACATTTTGCTTCATTATGTGCAAAATTAATATTAAAGTTAACACCTCTGAATATAGTGAGCTTAATGAAGTACATGCTAAACATATACTACAGTGCTCGCCTCTCCACCTAAATCATGCTAAATATCACATCAAGGAAGGAACAGATAAAATTAGGATATAAAGGAGTGTTATGAGTTAGTAAGAAGAAAAAAAAAGTTTAAAAGATGTTAAAGTGAGGAAAAAAAGAAGAGCTGAGGGAGAGAAAGAAGAAAGTAGAAACCTAGAAGAGGCAATAAAGAGGTTTGCTCCTTCTCTTCCACCAAACAAGGATGCCTTCTTGTTAACGATCCTGGGAATCTGGAGAGGTCCCGGTAGACTGGAAGCTGGCAAATGTTGTGCCGATTTTCAAGAAGGGTCAGAAAGAAGACCCTAGCAATTACAGGCCTGTCAGTCTCACGTCAGTGCCTGGTAAAATCATGGAGAAGATGGTTCTTGGACTTATTGAGGCGCACCTGGGGGACAAAGCAGTCATTGGTCCCAGCCAGCATGGGTTTGTGAAGGGTAGGTCCTGCCTAACTAACATGATTTCCTTTTATGATAAGATCACCCGTATGGTGGACCAAGGGAAACCAGCTGATGTGATTTTTTTGGACTTCAGCAAGGCTTTTGACACGGTGTCCCATAGGATCCTACTGGACAAAATGTCCACCATACAGCTAAATAAAAACATCATACGATGGGTGAGCAATTGGCTAACGGACAGGGCCCAAAGGGTTATGGTAAATGGGGCTGCGTCAGGCTGGCGGGCGGTCACCAGTGGGGTCCCTCAAGGCTCCATTTTAGGGCCGGTACTTTTCAATATTTTTATAAACGATCTGGATGTAGGAATAGAAGGTATTTTGAGCAAGTTTGCTGATGACACCAAACTTGGAGGAGTTGTGGACTCTGTTGAGGGTGGAAAGGCCTTGCAGAGGGATCTGGATAGGTTGGAGAGCTGGGCGATCACCAACCGCATGAAGTTCAATAAGAGCAAGTGCCGGGTCCTGCACCTGGGACGGGGAAACCCTGGCTGCACGTACAGACTGGGCGATGAGACGCTGGAGAGCAGCCTAGAAGAGAGGGATCTGGGGGTCGTGGTAGACAGCAAGTTCAATATGAGCCAGCAGTGTGCCCTGGCAGCCAGGAGGGCCAACCGTGTCCTGGGGTGCATCAAGCACGGCATCGCTAGTAGGTCGAGAGAGGTGATTGTCCCGCTCTACTCTGCGCTGGTGCGGCCTCACCTCGAGTACTGTGTGCAGTTCTGGGCACCACACTATAAAAAGGACATGAAACTGTTGGAGAGTGTCCAGAGGAGGGCTACGAAGATGGTGAAAGGCCTGGAGGGCAAGACGTACGAGGAACGGCTGAGGGCACTGGGCCTGTTCAGCCTGGAGAAGAGGAGGCTGAGGGGAGACCTCATCGCAGTCTACAACTTCCTCGTAAGGGGGTGTCGAGAGGCAGGAGACCTTTTCTCCATTAACACGAGTGACAGGACCCGCGGGAACGGGGTTAAGCTAAGGCAGGGGAAATTTAGGCTTGACATCAGGAGGGGGTTCTTCACAGAGAGGGTGGTTGAACACTGGAACAGGCTCCCCAGGGAAGTGGTCACTGCACCGAGCCTGTCTGAATTTAAGAAGAGATTGGACTGTGCACTTAGTCACATGGTCTGAACTTTTGGGTAGACCTGTGCGGTGTCAAGAGTTGGACTTGATGATCCTTAAGGGTCCATTCCAACTCAGGATATTCTATGATTCTATGATTCTATGATTCTAAGCCCTACACCTTCACCCTTTGGTGAGGAATACCCGGGATCGCATTTTGCTAGCACTATTATATATTAGCACCGTCGCAGTAAGTGTATTTATCAATGGAAATTCTGAATCTTATATCTGTCACCTTATTAAATATATTCAACTTTGTAGAACTGTCCCTGAAAGTCTTTGTTAGGGCTCTGAAACAGATAAATGTTTGACTCTGATAAGTTCCCTTTAATGTGATACCCTCTCTGTTTCTGATGCATGGTTGAAAGACTCCATAAGGAAAGATTTCTGCACCTTAAACTCCTCCCTGCTGAGATCACTCAGCAGGCAGGCCACTGTGCTGTCTCCTCACCTGCACCCTCTGAAGGAAAACTCACCCCTTCCGTTGTCAAGGCAGTCAGAGGAGCTGATAGGGAACAAGCACATGCCCTGTTCTGTGCAGCTGCCAGCTGGGTCCTCTGTGTGCCCGGGAGAAAGTTAAAACCTGGAGTCACCCAACTTTCCCCTAGTGGCCAGATCCTAGAACTGAGATTCATTCGTTCCAGCTAGGTTTCTTAACTAGTAAGAATACGGCACACTATTGTAATCTCAGAGTTCATAAACTAAATGCAATCAAATCTGTAGAGATAAATTGTTACAAAACAATTGTTACAAAATCTTGAAGCAATTTCTGTGTGTAACACTGTAAACAAACATTACTCAAAACGAACTCTCTATCTTTCTCTCCCTCTTTCTCTTTCTCTCCCCCTTCTCTATCCCATTTTCTCCACTGTCAAATACAGTGGAAATTACATCCAAAAATTCATGAATCAAACACCGAGGTACAATTAAATATAATATATATGTATATGATAAATTATGAAAAACTATCTTTCTCCCTTTTACTGATATATATTACAATTTTGTTTTCTATCACAGGATCAAGTAATATATAGTGGTCTTACATATGATTTGATAAAAAGTATAGTAATAGCATATTCAATGCAAATGTCAACATTTCTATTATCTAGTTTGTGATAGATGAAATAAGTCAGCTTATACTCTGCATGTTCAGCATGGGAGAAATTCTGATCCTGTTTCAGATGTTTTAGACTGACAGCATGATTTCATCAAGAGTGTACAATATTTTTAGTCATTCTTTAGCAAAAAATGAAATGCACATAGAGACTGGCTTCAGAGCTCTAATTCTCTGTATTTTATTAATTAAAGGCATATTATAAAACAAATTTTATTTATATTCAACTCAACCCTTGGATACATATGCAGGCAGAACTAGAACTAACATGTAAGTGAAATGTGATTGAACTGTGAAAAAAATAGATTAAATGAAACTTCAGTTCTCACGGGAGACAAGAAAATGATAACCTGAGGAAAGGCTGCAGTTTACTCTGAAAGATGTATAGTATGTCACTTTATCACTATAAATCAAGAGAGACTGCAGGGTGTTTTTGTGTAAAAATAACTATTTGCTATTGTAACTTGAAAAAGAATAGGGGTACCAGTAAAACTATTGATTTATGTTCTGTAGCCTTCACACTACTGAGCAGGTGATACTTTTCCCAGAAGAAAATATAAAACTATTTTTTAAAAATCATGGAAAAGGAAGGACTGCACTCTTTCCATTCACCTTTACAGGTAGATATCTATCCTGAATCTCCCATTTTGATCATCCAACTGAATGGCCATGTTTCTTTAGTTCAAGTTGCCTAAAAGGTGAGGAACGTGGCATGTGGAAGAGCAAATGGACCTCAAGTGCATGAAGATGTAGGAGAGTAGACAAAAGACATAGCATAATTTTCACTGACTTTATAAAGATTCCCTCAAAAAGTTAACTTTGGTATTCTTGTACTTAGAAGGAGTCACTACATTTGTGAAAACATCAGAAAAATATGGTAAAAGCTTGAGACAGGTGTACTTCGAACCAGAAAGGGATAGAAGTGATCTCTTTTGCTATGTAACTTTGACTTCAGTATTAAGCTTAGGATCTATGGCATAAACTAAAGGATTTAGCAAAGCATTGGTATTTCAAGGCTGTGCTCAGGGTCACAAAAAACAGATTCCCAGTTTCATTTACACTGAACACCCCACATCTCTACCTCTGAAGGAAGCAAAGAAATACTTATAAATGTGAACTGTATAATGAATTAATGTCATTTTTTCTTCAGAGTCTGAAACCCTCAAAGGCTGTCAAACCGTCCCATTCATCATAACTCCTAAAGTTTGTGCAACCCAGTAAAGAATGTGGATAAGGTGAAAGATATTCCATATGTCGAGCTGTCTTAATTTGGCTTTACTAGTTTTGCACAGAGCTAAAGCACATTTTCATCTGTCAATTTTTCAACTTCAAGAGGTGGAAATCTCTAGGAGGGGAACAAGTATATTAACAATTTAGCAAAAGAGATATTCATTTAATATCAACAAAACACTTTCACTCAAATCAAAAAGCTATAAACAAAAATTTAGCACACACTTAAGCACTTTGCTTAATCAGGGTGGAAATAAAGCTTCTACTTTGTAGATAAGAGGAGTAAACCCCTGAGATATTCAGCTTCCTTAACTAATATATTTGGAGCTGCGGGATAGTAAAATGTTGGTTAAAAAGAGACAAGATCATTTAACCTTCTATTTGAAACAAGAAATATATAACTTAAAATTGTATGGTGAGATTTTTAAAATTCATAATTTTATCTATGCATTCATACAAAATTTACAAACACTAATGTGTGTCCAGGTGTTGAACCAGTAATATATTATTCTAATTCCATTCAAATTCAAATAAGGTTTGTGCTATACTGTTTGAGAAAACATAATATAGAATGAAATAATATGTATTATATATTCTTCGAAAGGCTTACTAAAAGACTGCTCAATTTTCTGTCCCTGTTGTGGATTTACTTAGCCCAGACTGTTAATACGAGGTGTGGCATTTTAATAATGAAAATACCTGTATATTCAGGCTGAGTATGAAAGTGTCTAATCTCCAATAATAATTTAAAACTAACTTTCAAATATCAAGATAAGGCAGTCATCAGTGTCTCATTGCTCTTTAATTACGGCTTAGGTTAGTTAATATTCACTCTCTTGCTGTATTGATTTGTACGCAAGCTGTAAAATAAAATCACTTAATTTAATGCATTAATGTAGCTGCATCTCAATGGGTGGCAAACAGATTGTGAAGATTAAATAACATCCTTTATGCAGCAAGGCTTAGTTTAATTTGTTTGACAGCTGACTTTTTACACTTGTAATTGCAGATATTGCAAGTGGAGCTAAACAATGTTGTGCTGCTGTCCATGTATATGAGACTCAAAATTGACGTGCAATTTCAAGGCCTTCAGTCTGAAAATCATCACATTTCATTTTTTTAACTTCATAAATAAGATTACATTTGGATATAGTAATTAAGACTGAATGCTACAGAAACAAATTACGTGTACCTCCTTGAATGAGTTTCTCTTTTTCTTTTGGACAATTTCTATTATTAATAGAAAATAGAAATATTATTAATAGAAATTGTCCAAAAGAAATGCACTTGTTTCTAAGTAAAATCCTACATGATCCAGACCTAGGAACAACTTTACACCTGATCTTATTCTCATTGAATTAAGTTAGAAATATGTTTTATTAAAGTAGACAGAAAATCCCTGTAAGGGTAGCCTTCTTTAGAGAACTATTTTTCACTAATTACATTTTTTGTTTAAAGAAATTAATCTGAGAGAATAGGTAAAAGATTGCTGAAGGCTGAGCATTCAGTGAGGTAAATAAATAAGGGATGTGGTTTGGGATCTTGTCTCTGTGCAGAACTGTGATTCTCACATTGGCAAGAATTTAACAATTTAATCTCATAGGGACCTAGTGAGTTATACCAGAAGGAAGCCGAGACAAAAATGTCCATGCATACATTATGTGTGCTGAATATCCCAAAATAAAAAGAGGCAGTAAGCTAAAATGACAATGTGGACACACAATGGGAAGTAGATTCGCCACTTTGCACTGGAAGATAATGGCAGCTCCAGTAAGCAGAAGCTACCAACTTGTGTTGCTTCTTGTAGGCACTTGTAGGCACTGCTAAACAGCTGATCCCTAAAAAACTCACTCCTTTTTACAGACACTTATTCTTATAAAACTTATAGCTCCTGAAGATCCCTGCTTGAAAATGAACAAGGAGAGATGAAGAATGTGGGCAGAGAGACACTTATTCATTTAAAAAATTGTCATTGTAACTGGAAAAGTATTGTTTTCTTTAATGAAAACTGGCTGTAGTGAATATCATGGTGCAGTGTCCTATTCAGAAGTTAGATAGCTTGTAGCTTTAGCTTTCTGTACCAGTCATAGCTCTGAATAAAACTATGTGTACAAACCACCTCCTCCATCTTTTTGTAGGTCGTTGAGAGGCATCTGACATCCCTACTGTCTTTACAGTTCATTAGGCATAAAGAAGGTATTAGGAACATGTATCTTCAACTCAGCACAGCACTGGTGATAAGAAAAGTCAGCTTGCTTGTTGCCTGAGCCTAGACATACTGCTACTGAGAATTTGTGGGTTTGACCTTATTGTATCAGATCAGTAGAAATGACTTATTCTCTGCAAATACTGAAAATATTGCAACACGGGGAAAAAAAAAAAAAAAAAAAAAAAAAAACTTGAACTAGGTTGATTTTGCTATTAAAAAGCAGAGTTGCTTTCTGCTATTTAAAAGCTAGGAAAGTAAAAAGGAATCAGCAATTGTTTTGGGGTGGTTAGGAATACACAGTTAAATTCCAACCTTTACAAAGTGAAATGTAGACATTCAGAATCTATACAGTCTCTATAGCCACTCAAGAATAAATTACCCTCTGGCAATGCTGTCTTTTCACTGTAAAGGGAGTATAGCTGACTATATATAACCAAATGTCTTTTATTTTTTTTGTCTAAAGGCAGGTAAGGTGAATCTCACTCACTGCAAGGAGATATTAGAGACACTATAGAGTATCAAATTTCAATGCAACCTAAAGTTGGGAGCATAAGTAATGCCTCAATTAAGTCAACAGCTGTCTATAAATGAATAAGGTATGCTTCGATATATACAGTGCCAGGATCATCTGATACTTTATTTGTATGAATTTCAATTGTTGTGAAAGAACACAAAAAAGTGGACAAACATCATAGAACAAAATAAAAAATAATAGCACAAAATAAAAAATCATAATTAAAATAATAATAATAAAAACAACCCTTTGAATTTTTATATCAGTCTGTTTGTAAGCTCTTTACCCTCCTAATGAACAAAGTAGCAACGTCCCACCAAGCTAAGTATCAGAGATACTCAAGAGAGTATTCCTTTAGCCTACTCTGGTATAGATGAAGATCCTCTTCTAGTTATATTTTATTGCATTGTTCCTGCATGACAATAAATACACAGCTATTGAGGGCTGAATTTAAAACAGATGTGACTACAGAAAACTGGAATTATACCAGGAAAACAATAGAACCTGTACATGTCTGTGCTAAATCACAACACATGTATTTTGTTTTAATTGGTCCTTTTGTCTTGCTACTGGAATTTTAGATTGCCACGGCTGAATGAGCTGCAAACAACCCTCTGAAGGCAAAGCTTTCATTCTTTGTTTAGAATTTTCCACTCAAGTTAAGAATAAGCCTCCAGACAGAAGCTAAGTACAAAGTGACAGAGGGAGGAAATAACTGATGAGAAAGTTTCCTTTTTGTTGTAGTTTTTTGGTTTTATTTTAATTAAATAAAAATGGGTTGACAGAAAGTGTACATTCACTGTCAATCTGGACCAGCTGACAATCAGTGGCCCTGTGTGTGGGTCAGGGAATCAAGTGGGCACGGGTTCCCTGGTGGTGCACCCAGGGGGACCTGCAATTGCGGGTGCTGAGGGAGTGTGAGTGTGTGAGAGCTGCATGTGTACAGTCAGGAGCAGCCAGCGAGCCAGGCACCGGTGGGACAGGTTAGGGGGCACAGGGTATAGGCAAGGACACGGGGCTGTCAGAGGGGCTGTGCTGGTATTCAAGGGATCCATGTGTATAGTGGTGAGCCTGGGGATGTCATGTGTGTGACTGCACCAAGACCCTGCTCTCTCTGTCAGCCAAGGGGAGGAGGGGACTTGGCTGACTGCACTTGTTTTATGTGAATCCTGTGTGTAGGCACTCTTAAAAGCAGTGCTTTGTATGTAGCATTCTTTGTGACTAACCCTGTCAGTTCTGTGTGTGTGAGTCTGGGTTTACCTTTGTGTGATTTTGTGTGTCTAGGGTATAGGCTCAGTTTGAGCTCGTCAGCTGAACCTGCAGAAGGGAAAGCAGCAGCTGTGTCCCCCAGCCTGTGCAGAGATCTTGGGTAGAGGTCCTGGGTCCAGTAGCCAGGCAGGAGCTGTCCTGGGCTGGAGCAGCTGGAGGAGGTGGTCATCCTCTTATATCACTTAACAATAAAATGTTGCAGGGCACTGCTATCAGAGACCTTCAGGGCAAACTGTCTTGCATTAAAAGCAATCATAATATAAGCCAAAGTGAAGTGTCTGTAGAAATGAGATTGTAGTTCTATATAGCTCAGAATATAGAGCTACGTCAGATGTGATTACAACTGGATAATTAGGAGAGGAAAATAGATTATACACAGTCTTTATACCAAGACAAAAAAAAAAAGCATAACAAAAAATTATAGAAGTGCTGTTTCTGCGTGGACATGACAGAAAGTCCTTGAACGCATTTGGTTTTGGCATTAGTATACTTCCACATATGACTTAGCATATATTAATCTCATCTGCAGAGCAAATTGTTTTTCTAGAACTTACATGAAATAATGGTTAACCTGTACAACCCTATAGCAAGGCCAGTAAGTCATTTTTTTTAACTTCACTAGAAAAAAAGAAAAAGCCTTCATGAATGCTTACCTCCTAAAAATTGCCACTTCTATAGCTAATTTTCTCCTGATTCATTGCAACTAACAAGATATCTAGTCTAAGCAAGCCATCTAGTTTGTTTTTCATATTATATAGCTTGGTATGTTGCTGTTCATCTTACAACAATTCCTTTTTATTCTGTTTCACATCAAACATCTTCCTATTCCTATCCATGGTTGACACTTTTCCCTTTATACTGATTCTATCTTGGATGTGCTTACCTCCTGCTTTATAGTAGCATCAAGTTACTCTGCCAGGATGATCTATTAATGCAACTCCTAAATTTTTCTTCCTTGAAAAAAAATGTTCTTTAAAGGTCCTGCAATAGAATCAATTTCGTGTAGTTAAGTGAGGAAAGAGAAGTGCACAACAGATGAGTTCTAGAAGTCTACTAGTTCTGCAGGCCTTTAAAACACCATTAGCAATGATAGTAGGTTATAAAGTACATTTTTTGCAACATTTGTCTTCGGTTGCACCAAATTTACAGAAGACAATTTGAAGACATGCTTGCTCTCACCCAGGCTCAAGAGGAAACCAATTCTGGAAGGCAAACTAGCCAGGAGCTAGAGAGTTTTCAATGTGGAAGTGACATGAGTCAAGTCACTCTGAAGAGTGTAAAAATTGCATGAACTGTCATCAGAGACCAATGTTTCCCAAAGGGTTGCCATGAGGCAATAACTCTCTGTGATAATGGTGAGTAAGACAGCTTCTGTGCTCCACCTGTTTGCCCTTAGCATCTAGTCCTTGGAGCTTTGGGCTGTGGATGAACAGGATGTTTTGTGTGACCAGCCTAACAGAGAGCCACAGGGATATTTTGTCTTTGACTTCTTGTTGTTTCCTCCCTTGTATTTCAGAAAAAGTTCTTAAAAAGAAACCCTAGATATACATACATACTTTAGCTCTTCACAGTTTAGATGTCTTTACAAAAGGCCTTTTTAACAAGAAATAATATCAGTGAGAGGAAGGGAAAGAACTAAACTTTCAATTAAAGTCTAAATCAGGTTTTAATGTTTCTGAAGTCATCTAAATTGATCCCTTTATAGTAGAGGGCTTTGATGCCATTTTAAATCGTTTCAGAGAAAACTGAATTTGAAAAAAATATATATCATGCTCAGGGTAATTTAATACACCTAAGTTATTAACTTCACTGGCTAAGGACACTCAGTGAGTTTTTAAAGAGCACAAACCTTCCAAACCTTCCACTGTCTTCCAAATACTTGCTACTACTTTGAATTTGTGATGTAATATTAGGAATTTGTGGTTTCAGGTCGGATCCTATTAGATTACATTGATTCATATTATATAAGCACTATTAACAGATGAAAGTTCAGCAGTTTAGATATGTGCTCTTCAACACTGGAAAATCATTAACCAGATAAATCGTGCCATAATCTGCTCATGTTAAAGCACAGAGAATTTCCTATCACCAGAAGCTTGGATGTAACCATCATTGAAGTCTGTGGATGAAATCTCCAGATTTCAATGGATTATGAAGGAAAAATTATAACATGATAGTTATCCAATGAGAACAGCAAAACTATACAACGATACCCAGATAAAGCTGATTTTTTTTGTTGTTGTTGTTGCTTTGTTTTTGTTTTGTTTGGTTGGTTGGTTTTTACGAATAAATGGTAACTTTGAAAACAGAGCAAAGAAATCAGAGAGAAGGAGAGGAAGGAGGCTCAGATGGGTCTAAGGTCTTCAGCTGGGACAGGCTCCCTTTCCAATCTGAGAAGCACAAGGAGGAACTGGAAATAAGAAGCATGGACTTCTCAATCCTTGAGCTCCTGCACGGAATCAAAGAGATGTGAAAAGACCTTCTATTTGCAAAATCTCAGTATGTTGGACTGCCTGGACATTTTCTTTTATATGATCTGGTTACTGTCTCTAAAGAAAGGTTTCCTTGGGTCATAAAATATTGTACTAGAATAAGATAATTTTCTAAAGAGGAAACACACTTTTTCTGTTTAAGAAAGATTAAAAGGTTAAAAAAAAATTTCTTCCCATCCACCCTATCTTTGGAAGACCAGTCCCTTTGCTGTAGTTTTACTCTAATAAATTTCAGTGGCTTCTTGGGTTGCAACACAATATCTCATAGCCATTCCTAAAGACTGTAGGGAAGTTTCCTTCTATCTTTTATTTCAGAAACTTGTGTGCTCCCCTTTGAGTTCCCAGACTCTATTCATACCTCAGGTACCTTTTCCTGGTCTCAGTCTCTCTTTGGCCCATCCTGATCCTCTGGGAAAATTCATCTCTCCAGAAGCCCCGCTCTTGATCATATCACAGCTTTTAGAAGAGGCAGATGAACAGCCCTGGTCCATGCTGCCTGACTAGTTGTCTAACACAAACATTAAAAATGAACACACAAACAAAAAACAGTCTAATTTTTTGTTAAAGGAGGTGGGGGAGCTGATTCTGAGTACCTATTTCTCCCTGGCAATTCAGGCTGCTTAACTGCAGCTTGCGAAGGAGGAGTTCATATGATGTGGGTATTCAAAAAGATGCTCAATTATAACCACGGGATTTGTTCTGTAACTTTTCCTCCTACTGTACTTATATACACCAGCATTCCCTTGATCATCACAGCAATAAAATAATCAAATAATTAATTGACAACCAGAATAGTTTACCATTATAGTCTGTGACACTCTTTTGCTTGCCCACCTTGGAGGACAAATTTCACATCCAAATTTTCATTAAAAAAAAAATAAAATAAAATACACTAGTACACTAGCAATCAAATCTCTTAATATTATGTCTCATTTAGATCTGTATGCTCATACAGCTGAGTGTAACACATTACATCAAGAGTTCTGAAAGTCTTTACACACACACACAAAAAAAAACAACATATAGAATAATGAAGACCCAATGATATAGTCTTTTTATATTCAAGAAGCCAAAAGCTTTTTCTTTTAAAAAAAAAAAAAAAAAAAAAAAAGTCTTACTTGAGAAAAACATTTTTAAATATAGATATTTTCATTTAAAATATTTAGAAAAACATATTTTAGTTATTACTATCTGAATTAAAAATCAGAACGTGGAAGAAAAAAAATATAATGAAAAAGAGTAAAAAGTTCATAATATGGAATATTTTCAAAAGAATTTTTTCAATTTCTTAAGTGAATGCTATGGAAAAGGGGAGCTGTTTTGTAAAATCTTTGCCTTCCTCCAAGAAAACCTTTGCCAAAAAAAAGTCTGACCTTTATTGTAGGAGATTTCAAATGAGTTAATAAAAGAGCTATGCATAGCCCTTAATTTGTACACAGCACCCACTAAAGAAAAAATCCACTGCAGCAATGCTTGTGGTATTTATTGACATTTCAGCTTTTTAAAAGTAAAATTTCTTCTTGAAATAGTAGTGCAGACCAACTCAGTATATCATAATATCAATTTATATTTTATGCTGACATTAACCAGCAAGAATCTCCTTCTTTGAAATGTATGTATTATTACTTTATTATGGTGAGAGGTTTGCAACATAGAGCAGGAAGTTTTGTTACAACATTTTATTCTTTAGTAGCAAGGGATATTAATTCAAGATGTATAGGAAAGTATATTGATCTTTGCTGTCATACAGAAATAAAATGTCATGTAGAGAAACTGTACCATTGTTATTCCAATGTAATATCTGTTCTGTGGTATTATTTTTCAGATTTTAAAACAGAAATCCTTATTGCTCTCTGTAAATTCAGATTCCCATAAACCTCACAAATCCATGACTGTGATGAATTACCATTTTTCTATTACCTGATGACAATCTATAGATAACTCCATGTAAGAGACATACGGTAGCAAGCTCTCTTTTGTATTGAGAATGTTTTCTGTTTAGCTCATAAGAGGCTCAATCTTGCATACATTCAGAATTCTACCCAGCGCTGTTAGGACTTCCAGAAACAATGGAACAACAACAGCAAAAGAATGTCTTAAATATGGTTTCCATTCATCAGAAATCTACTCAGGTTGACTAGAGATATTTTAACTGTATTCCTGCTAAACTCATACAAAAATTTCCACATTAAGTATGGTTGTGATAACAACATTGTATTGAGTGGATCTGGATCCACCTAGGTTTATCATCCATTTTCTAGCAGAAACATGCTGCAGCTTAAAGAGACAAAGAGTAACATACAAGGTCATATGGAAAATAGTAGGAAGTGAAAGAAAATAATTTCACCTAACTTCAGCTATCTATGATAAGCTAGTAACTAATACCCTCAGAAGGAATAGGAAATAAACCTTTAAGACAAATAGTATGAAGGAGCCTCTGGAAGTTATTGTTTTCCTCAAACATAAAAAGAACTTATATGAATAACTTTCAATAAGTACCTAACTTGGTGTTAGGTGTTAGCTTTCTAATCACACTCCAGAGATTTTGCTAGTTCAGTCTTAACACATGCCCATGGGAAATGTGTACATCAGGTAAAACAATGTTTGTCTTTGAGCTATGTCATATGAATAAACAGTAGTTTTCCCCCTTCCATTATTTCAGTCCAGGAAACAAACATAATAATTAAATATAACCACCACTGTAGCCACCTCTAACCTCCCTCCCCCCTCCCCCCCCAAAAAAAAAGTGGTCTACTGGGTCTACATCATTCCACTGATATTTCACAAGCCAATGAGGCTAAATTTGTTCAGTATACTATTGAATTATTTTTATGTTTAAACAATAGTTATGCATGGGCACTTCTGTAGTTTTCTATATGGACTAGTATTATGTGATCCTAACGGAAATCTGATAAAATTACATAGAAACAGAAGTCAGGAATATTCTTATAGAAATAGCTTAAGTGAGTTATAGGCTTTAATTGAGACTCCTTCCTTCCTTCCTTCCTTCCTTCCTTCCTTCCTTCCTTCCTTCCTTCCTTCCTTCCTTCCTTCCTTCCTTCCTTCCTTCCTTCCTTCCTTCCTTCCTTCTGCCATTTTATTTTGAGCAGTTTATGACATCTAATTGTTATCTAACTACAGAAACACTTGAAAGTTAATTTGTAATTTCTGTAGGAAGGTAGTGTTCACTTAAATTATATGAGATTTATCCCATAAAAGCCAGGAGAATCTACATAATTCACCACACAGTAATCAGGTGTGCCTGACCTAGGTGATCTGCTAGGTTGTACAAGAGCAAGGCCTGTGATGCAGCTGAGCTGCAGTTTCTTTTCAAGAAGGGCATCCAAAAATGATTGCACAGTACAAGACAAAACATTTCTAGGCACCAAGTAAGCTAATAAGTATGCAGAAAAGGCAATCATTCTGGCAGAATGTGGGCCTCCTAATAGTGTAGCTGTGCAAAGCAGCTTGAATTAGAATTAGGTAGCCGGGAGGATGGCTTTTGTCTGTTTGCATATCTGAATTTGATGAGACTGCAAGCTTCTTAGAGGGGGGAGGGAGGGAGGAGAGAAATGGAATAAACCCCTGTGTCTTGCTTTTCAATAGAACTGTGAAATAAAAGAATGTGAAATATTAGTCTCACTTAGTGTTGCATCAGCTGAAATATATTAATAGAAAAGTATATCCATTCTCTAGTATTCCATTGCTTAGTTGAATAGGCAATCTATTAAATCTTCATGTGTTTCCTGGTTAATTTCTATGAAACCTGATTATATTGCTACAAAAGTGTTCAGAATAATCCCTATAAAGATTGCAAGTACAAGCAGAAATTGCCTTTCTATTAAGCATGGTAGTTAGGTATGTACTTAAGCTCCTGCTCAAGGGCCCTAAATGCTCTAATGAACAAGTGTCTTCTTCCTTACATACTTACAGTTGAGCATGTCATGAGTCTTTTCAGGTTAGATTCACTGCATCTGACTATAGCTTTTTAAAACTGATGAAAAAAAAAAGGCAAAAAAGGCAAATTACATAGGATCCTTCTTTCAGACATCTTCAGACAAGTTCTTAAATTAGTACAAAAACTAGCTTAAACTAGCTGTTCAACTTTTATATAGACCCACCCTACAATATAATTGTCCATTACTCCATTGTATGAATAAAGCTTCTCAAAGACATAGTAAATTAAAAAATGCTTGGATACCAAATGTACTGTTACTTATGTTGATTTTTCTTTGATGTCTCACATTATTGTTTGAGAAGCAGAAAATATTCTTATTTTATTTCATCACAAACAATGCACATGAGATTGTTAAGATGCAGTTAGTATAGAGTGCCTCTGAACTGACTGAACTGTTCAGTCCTCAAGTGCTCTTTTTCCCTCAGGCATGCCCAATTAGAAGCGTCAATATGTCCCTAGACACTTGGAAAGACATTTTTCTAGCCCTCACAGAAAAAGCAATGTCAGATTTGGACAGTAACTGAACTTGTGCTGGTGGCAGTTTTCCTCCATTTTGCTCCATACTCATGATCTGATGTTCAACCAAAGTTTCTTAAAGCAGGAAGAAAAACAACTGTGCACAGATGTTAAAAATGTCTTCTCCCCACCCCTTGAAAAAGAAAGAAACAAACAAACATGTATGTTCTACCTTGCTCTTGAACCAGTCTGGAATTGCAATGTTTCTAGCTAAATTCTACCTTAAGACCCAGACAAATAAAAGACAGGATTTTGTTTTTTTTTATTTTTTTATTTTTTTTCCTCATGCTACATGACGAGTTTGATAACCAACTGTATTACGTGAAAGATGGGTATTTGGTTCTTAGAAACAGAGTTGGAGCATCTCTGAATTATGGCAGAGCTGATGCAGGAAACAGGTGTCTGGCTATTCAGGAAAAGATGTGTCAACTCTACATGGATGTTTGTTTTTTGGATTTTGGTGGTTTTGATTGTGTTTTTTTTTTGTTTGTTGTTGATTGTTTGTTTTTAACAAAACAATGTGTGCTTATTTGTTTCTTTATTTAATGGGAGTACTATGCGAGGATTCAGTAGAGTGTTAAAACATTTTTTTTTATTTTTTTTAATTTTTTTTTTAATCTCATAGTCTGAATTCTACTTCTTTCCATTGAAACTGCACAGAAGAGTGGCCTGTCTAAAGTCTTGCATTGGATGTAGGTCCATTTGAGAAAGAAAAAGTATTATAAAATTATAGAAAATAATAAAGAAAAAGTAAATTTATTTTTCTGACTTTCCTGTTCTTAGAATGCAAGATGCAAGATTTAGTACAAATGAAAGATCAGCTATGTAAAATGGATGAAATAAAAAATAATTTTATAGATAATATACATAAAAGATCTGTATAATTTATTGGTACCAAGTATTATTTTTGAAAAAAAAAATGATTTTTTTTGAAAAAAATGGAAATTTTGGGGAAATAATTTGGGAAAAAAAAAAATAGAAAAAGAAGATTAAAAGAACTCAAAACAGATGATGGAATTATGCAGCAGCTGAGGGAATAAGTTGAGACTCCTTAATGCAACAAGATGGTTTCCAGAAGTTTCATGCCTTGGAGAGACGGCTGTCCTTACTTCTTTAACCCTAAGAAACAGAAAAGTTTTTATTTATACAGTACCTTATGTTAGCCTTTAGTATACAGTGTTCTGCCAGTTTGAAATAAAAATAGCAATTATTGTGTCTGTGCATCTTTATATTCTTATCACATTCTGGAAAGATATCATCAAAAGCTGCAAGTCACGCTTTTGTACATCTGCTTAAGTAAATAAATAAATAAATAAATAAATAAATAAATAAATCCCTGTTGAAATAAGCTAAAAGTATCTATTTCACATCTCTATTGATCTTTCACTTTATGTTTTGCTATGTTTTGACTGAGTTTTGGTTGATTTGCTGTATTTTCTTTGTTGGTTTTAATGTTGCTTTTCTAATGCTTGTTGGATTAGTGGAACAAGCTGGAAAAAATCACCCTAAACTGTGTGGGCTTTTGAATAATCTCTGGAGAACTTCTGTATAATCACAGACTTCTCCCATTTGCTACAAAAAGGGTTAATTTGAATAACTTTAGGGACTTCAAAGAATGCAAAGCTTTCCTAACAAAACAAGCGAAAGTCTATACTCCATATTACCATCCATGCAGGTATTTTTATATGAAGGGATACATTTTCAAAGCACTGCAAGGGAGGTATGTGCTAAAATCTGTTCATGTATAACAGGATTTGCGCTAATACCTCCTACACACTACTTTGAAACTATACCCCTCTCTGTTTTTAATAGTTTGTAGCCATGGAAGGGACTGTGATTTGGAAGAAGTTGACATTTGTAGAATAAAAAACTCATGGAGAACACAAAACTACAAGTAAATTGGTAAATTTCAAATAAAATGTACACTGCAATTATCACCATCATAATACTTTTTAACTTATGGAAGTGCCTTTTATCTAAAGATAACACAAGGCCACACCTCGAGTACTGTGTTCAGTTTTGGGCCCCTCACTACATCAAAAGACATCAAGGTGATCGAAAGAGTCCAGAGAAGGGTGACAAAGCTGGTGAGGGGTCTGGAGAACAAGTCTTATGAGGAACAGCTGAGGGAGCTGGGGTTGTTCAGCCTGGAGAAAAGGAGGCTCAGGGGCGACCTTATTGCTCTCTATAGAGAGACCTTAAAAGAGGCTGTAGCAAGGTGGGGATTAGTCTATTCTCCCACGTGCCTGGTGGCAGGACGAGGGGGAATGGACTAACATTGCACCAGGGGAGGTTTAGGTTGAATATTAGGAAAAGCTTCTTTACTGAAAAGGTGTTGTGGTTCCACTCGAGTGGGCAGCCGAGCTCCACCACAGCCGCTCTCTCACTCCCCCTCCTCAAAGAGGAATGGGGAGAAAATATGTGAAAAGGGCTCAAAGGTTTAGATAAGGACGAGAAAATCACGCAATAATTATTGTAACGGGCAAAACAGACTCAGCATAAGGAGATAGTAAGATTTATTGCTCATTACTAACAAGCTAGAGAAGTGAGAAAGAAAGGAAAGCACCTTCCCCCTCACCCACCCTCTTCCACCTCCTCCTCCCGAGCAGTGCAGGGGAACAGGGGAATGGGGTCAGTCCACAGCACTTCTCCTCTGCCGCTCCTTCTCAGTCACTCTTGTCCCCTGTGCTGTGGGGTCCCACCCACGGGATGCAGTCCTTGATGAACTGATCCAACGTGGGCTTCCCACAGGCAGCAGCTCTTCCAGAACGGCTTCAAATATAGGTCCGTACCATGGGGTCCATCCCTCAGGAGAAAACTGCTCCAACCTGGCTCCCCCACAGGCAGCAGCTCCTGCCAGGTCACCTGCTCCTGTGAGGTCTCCTCTCCATGGGCTACAGGTCCAGCCTGGAATCTGCTCCAGCAGGGTTCTTCCACAGGCGGCAGCCTCCATCGGTGCAGGGCCACCTGCTCCACCGTGGTCTCCTCCACGGGCTGCAGCGTGGAACCCTGCTCCACCGTGGTACTCCATGGGCTGCAGGGGGACATCCTGCTTCACCATGGTCCTCACCACACGCCGCAGGGGACTTCTGCTCCGGTGCCTGGAGCACCTCTCCCCCTCCTTCTACTCTGACCTTGGTGCCTGCAAGGCTGTTTTTCTCACTCCTCTCACTCTCCCAGCTGCTGTGTGGTGCAGAGTTTTTTTCCCTGTCTTAAATATGCTCTCACAGAGGCACAAAACAACATCACTTATTGGCTCAGCTCTGGAAAACAATGGGGCCCTTACCAAACATGCGGCAGCTTCTAGATCCTTCTCACAGAAACCGCCCCTATGGCCCCCTGCTACCAAAACCTTGCCACGTAAACCCACTACAAAAGGATGTTAGGCATTAGAATAGACTGCCCAGGGAAATGGTTGAGTCACCATCCCTGGAGGTCTTTAAAAGATGGTTAGGTGGAGAGCTTAGTGATATTAGTGGAGGACTGGTTAATGTTAGGTCAGAGGTTGAACTCAGTGATCGTGGAGGTCTCTTCCAACCTAGACAATTCTGTGATTCTGTGATAACAGTATCTTGAAGAGATTTGCCTCTTTTAGCATCTCTGCACATGTAACAAATCAGGCTGAAGAAATTTGCTCTGGAAAGTGATACAGATTTTCAGTGTATGGGAAACAAGGCAATGCTACTGAATTCAGTAAAGCTACATGGATTTAACAGAATTTCATATTTCGTTCAGAGCCTTAACAGCATCTCCTTTCATAACTGTTATGAAGAAGGAAAAAAAAAAGTAACACTACCTGTGTAAAAGAAAAAACAAGTCTCTTCAAATTTATTTTTTTATTATTATTATTAGTTTATGTGCCAAGCAGTTTGATTGTAAAATTAATATATTATAGAAGGTAAACTGCATATGTGCATATATTTGAATTTATCTTACCTATAAGATAGCTATTTATTACCTATTAATTTTTTTACCAATTAATTTTTTTTACCTACAGTTACCTATTGTATACATCTCTCTAGCTTAATTTTATCAATGATAGGCTCCTCATTGTGACTTATCCAGCGTGCTGAAAATTCACCAGTGTTTTAGGAAAGGAGACTGTCTCCTTCCATATGGCAGTATCTGCGTTCCAACTCAGGCTGGAAGCTGAACTTCATGGTTCAAGGAACTTCACCGTATTTTAAGCGGAAGCTCAGTCAGCTCTTTGATTTTTCTTCAGAAACAGAGGGCAAGGTCTTGTGCAAGGTCAAGTACATGAGGAAGCATCTTTTTGAATACTACTGCTACATTCTTTTGAATGTGTGGCAAACTTCACAGAAGAAACAGTGTTCAATTTATATCAGTCTAAAGGTAAGGGTGAGAACTAAATGGTTCAGGGAATGGCACTGAACAGCACATCCACTGTTGCCCCAGGTCCTAATCCTTTGGTAAAGCTATTACTGACCATTCAAAGAAATGCAGGTGAAAAAATCTGTGTAACAAGAATACAACTGAATCCCATGCAGAAATATAGCCAGGAATGTCACATCAAATGGTTAGCTTGAGCACTGTGCTAATAGAATGTGTGTTTTATGGATTGCAGCTCATGCATGAAACAGAAAATGGAAAGGATTATGAAATAAAAGAGTACTTACATAGAAAAACAGAAGATTTGCATCAAAAGAAACAGAAATTGGTTTATCACGTCCAGCACTTCACTACAGCTTGTAGCATCCAAAGCTCATCACTTGTTTATGTTGAACAATGACTATCAGTTACCTGAGGGAACTATTAAAGTGTTTCTTCTAATAAAATCTGGGGGAAAAAAATAACACGTTTTAAGACCTGTTTTGCTGTTGTTAAGTTAATAAAGCTTTTACATTCAGATCAGTTGTAAACTCTGTCAAGTCTATATCTCTCTTTGGGACAAAAGCTCTAGAAGTTTTTACTTTCTCTTTATTTCTGTACCTACCATTTTCATGTTTCTCCTTCCTATATCCAAAAATATGGTTGGTATTTTTACATTTTTTTTTTTTTTTTTCCTACTCAGATTCTTCTGGAAAGTAAAATACATCTCTGATTTTTTTTTTTTTTTTTTCCATGCATAGGACCTGTTTAACATGTATACATCTGTTGCACTAGCTTATGTGATGCTAGTAAGCTGTTTGTGATGTTAGTAACTGTAATGCTGTGTTAGGCTAGTGGAGTGTGTTCTTATACTGTGACACCATTCAATTGTGTTTTTTACTTCCAAGCAGAAAGTCAATCAGCGAGACGTTATGCTACAAATGTGGGTACAATGTGTTTCACTGCTGGAGGGCCAGTGGAAAGAGACATTAGTGTGGGAAAACTCCTTGCATAAGACACAACTACACTTGAAAAAATCCGCCAGTGCAATAGCTAGAGAATAACTAAAGATTTTTTTTTTCTCCTATGTTTTATATGAACTATAACAGCCATGGCAAACCAAGCCTGAAAGGTAAACAAAGAGTGAGAGAAGAAATTCATTTCCACCCAATTCCCCCACTGAGAAAATCCAGATACAAAGTCTATCAAGTTCTGTGAACTAAAATTCAAATGGAAGTAAAGACCTTTTTTTTTTATTATTATTATTTTTATTTTCACAATGGACAAGTATTATCCATAGCTGTTCCATCTGAAGTTTTTAATACAAGTAACTGTCTTTTCAAGGAGTCACATCCAAGTTCAGTCACAAAACATTGGTCCTGATGAGATAACTTCAGTTGCATACATATATGTAGTACTTTATGTTTCACCTTGAATAACCTATGAGGTGATCATAAAAGCTCTTCAGGGATCCAAATTTTAATGGAACAAACAACAAACAAGCACAAGGTATTTAAAATATCATGAACAGTATATGTGTTAAGTCCTACATTGTTTTCCCTTTTCCTTGAAAGGGAGAAAGTAATAGAATCATGATTTCAGATGTCATAAATATATAGATATCAATAAATATATATAATATAATAAATATAATATATTATAAAATATAATATATATTATGATATATATTGTAATATATATGATATAATATACTATATAAAAATCATAAATATAGATATTTATGACATCTGAAATCATGATTCTTTTACTGTTTTGATACACTTAATATCAGAACATCTCTGTTTAGATATTAACTCTCACCACAAAATTGCTGATAATGTTTTTATAAGTCATATTTAATCAACACATTGCACTGTTAGCATATCAGGTTACTTTCAAAGACAGTTACATGGTTTCCCACTTCCAACAAATGGAGCTGTCCAGAAAACAGTATTGTATCACTCTACAAAAAATTCAGCAAGGTGTTAAACACAATATTTACTGTTATCAGAAACTAACAGACTTGTATCTGGATGTGGGAGTAGGTTGTTTGTCCTTATTTATCAAGTATTTGGTTAATAGTTATATGGTTATAATAGTTAATAGTCAAGTATATGGTTAATAGATATTTAACTTTAAAATTACACTTTGTCACTAGCTGTCAATGCTATAATCTATTTCTAAATTAATATTTTCATTTTCCCCAAAATGACAAAGAAAATATATTTAATTTATTGAATCATTGTCTGGAAAACATCTCTATTTCTCTTGGAACAAAGGAGACAGCAAGTATTTCCTCTGTGACTTTGAGAAGCATTTGCAATACATTTTATATTTCCAGTAAGTAAAAAATTATATACATAAATTGTCCTATATATTACCCTATTGTATATGTCCTATATATTACCCTATTGATAGCATATTTTCTGTTACTGGAATGCAAAGATATAAAACAGACAAAAAAAAAAAAAAAAAAAAAAAAAAGGTATGAACGAGCTGATGCTGACATGAAAGATAAGTGTAGTGTCTTCAAATAGAGTATGTTGCCAAGCCATGCCCTGTGGCACAGAAGAATTACCCACAGTTAAATTTCCCATACACTTTAGACGGTACATTTCCCTTACTTTTATTTTCCACATCTTCACATACTGTTGACAAACTGCAGTGATATTGTTCACGTCTCCTGTATAAAACTGAAAAATACTGTCAAAGTGACAATAGAACCCCAGTAACTGTGACTGAGAGCTCCCTGTTTGACCAAATTGCGGCCTGCCTTGGAACTCCACTTTCTAATATGTGGTAGCCATGATGATCCATAGGCTGAGGCAGCAGCACTTCTATACTGCTATATTGGAGCACATTGAGGCATATGGCAGAATTTCCCAAGGTATCAGTGCTCACAGCACATTTTTTTTTTTTTTTAAAGTCAGTGTTTAGAGGTTTTGAGATAGCAAACCTGATGTTATCACTTAGCCTTAAATAAGGAGCTATATTTATAATACCTGATTCTTTCCCAAGTTCTTAAATTGGATTATAATAACAGACTTAATGCAACCTGGAAACATTGATTTTTCAAAGCTATATCTCTTTTGCTACAAGAATTTACATTGTTAACGTAGTTATTCTTAATATCATTTCGATTAAGACAAAAAAACAAATACGTGTGCAATTTTCTTAAAACACTGATCATTTTTGGGGACAGATTTCTGGTTTTACCTTTTTAACTAAAGTCAAATTTGTCAGAGACTTCCCTTTTTCTCTTCTCCTAAAATTTGGAACAAATGCAACTGATCATTTACTCTTTAACATCAGATTGATGATTCTTCCTTAGCATTTTATTATTTTATTTTATTTTATTTTATTTTATTTTATTTTATTTTATTTTATTTTATTTTATTTTATTTTATTTTATTTTATTTGATGTAACTATGTATGACATGCAGCAATAGTCCATAGCCAAATATGCAGTAATACCGTAATACTTTTATGCAGTTTATATAACATGAAAATATTTTAATCCCTGTTGCTTTCATCACCAAATCTAGTTTTGAAAGTACATTGACAAATTAGTACCATGTGTAGTGTTATGTTGTACTTTAAGGATCATAAATATTGTAATGAAAAAAAAAAAAATAGTCTTCCATCACTTACAACTGTGAAACCTTTTGCCTTACGACTTGGGACTCTCCAGTTTCTGTTCCAGTGTTTTCTTATAATCTGTGCAACTGTTCATGGCCTTGCATCTGAGTACCTAGATAGGGTATCTCTCGTGGTAAGAGAAATTAACTTTTCTGTGGGAAGTGGGTTTCTCATAGGAAATGATTGCCTAAAGCCGTTGTCTCTCCCCTTCTCTGTAGCTCTCTTCATACCTCTAGATTTGTAGGGTTTTGTTTATATTACAGGAGAAGGAGGCATAGCAGAATCTAGTCATGACCAAACCACACTCCTATCAGCACCAGCAGCACTGTGAGTAGGAGCAGGAATACAGAAGGAAAAACAAAAAGTTTCCTGCAAGGACCCTTGCCAGGCACAAGTGAAAACTGTATACTGCTAGGGAAAATGTATGGTTGAGGACCTCCTGTTGCACTAGAGAAATCATTAGAGCACACTCTGCAGAAGGTTTTGAATTTCTCTTTTCTTTCACTGTCTCTTTTTCTTCTTATTTGTTTTTGTTTATGTTGTTCACTTGTTTTTGTTTCATCTTGCCTGAAAGAAACCTTTACTTCCACAGTCAATGTGTGAAATGCAATGGACCCCACAGGCAGTCTGTGACATAATAACAGTACTTGGAAGAAATTATTCTTCTAATCTGGACAGTAGAATAAACTCAGTGTTACCTGTAAGCTTTTATCTATTACTAAGTCACTGCTTTGATTCATTGCCTGGCGAACCTCTTTGTCTGCAGACTGTAGGGCAGATCCCCTGCATCATCCAGACCTAACCAGAGCATTACACAACCTCTCTGCAGGCCATTCAATCACTATGTGATGCTCAGTCTGTGCAAGTGTTCCTCCAGCCAGCAGTTTAGACATAGGTGATGCATTACAGCAGCTGAGATGTGGTAACTGTGTTAAACCCTTTTACCATTTCAGCTTTAATCCAGACTGCAAACAGGTTCTATTCAGACTCCTTAGGCTAAAAAGGCTTTTGTGCTCTGTCTTTGCAGGACTGCTGACAGTAACTGTCTGTTTTGTCTTGCAGTACTCAAATAAACACATTAGGATTTAAGGAAAACTTAAGATTTTTCCAATTTGCTAGAGAAATCCTTTGCTAGGATTAGTCTGTCATGCCACTTTTTATGTACCCTTGGCTGTCAAATTTTGGGCAGAATCCTTTCAACTTAGCCTATACATCCAACAGCTCAGCTTCAGTCCCACAATATTCCCAAATGTCAGATCTAAAATACTGGTAAATACCACCCACCTAATCAGTACAAAAAGACAGATGCTGAAAAAATAAATAAATAAATAAATAAAATAAAAAATCACATATCCAAAAGCTGATTTCTGAATAGGTAGAAACCTGTATTCCATTATAGCTGAACAGAATGTCCAATTTTATACCACTACCAGGCTGTATCAGTACATGTAGGGAAGATTAATTAGCACTTAATAAAACATTAATGAACATGCAAAACAGAAGTATGTGAGTATGCCTGAAAGAACTATTAAAAAGATGAGTTAGATACTCAACTCAAGAGTCAGCTCACTTAAATAATTTTTAGATTGATAATTACTTAGTACAAATTAGCGATCTGAACTCACTTTAGAGTCAGTAAGGAGATATAGGCAACTGGAGAGAATTTCATTGCACCTATCTTAAATACCTCTTTTAGATTATGAATATGTTTAAGATATGATGATCTAAGTTTTAAAGGTCTAAGATGTATTTGGATGAACCAAATCCAGTAGCCATAGACAGTCCCCAGGAAACACTGGAATCCAATCATATTTAAGCCTTGCTTGTAAATTTAAACTTATTTCACCAAAAAAAAAAAAAATATATCATTCAGAATATATCTGGTTTCAAATCAGGCTGCAAGCAGTCTGATTTTTGCAATCCATTTTAGAGTTCTGTAAATTATTATAAATAATATATAAAACCATTTGTAATTAAGCTTTCTTTGAAATTCTTCAAGAAAAAATCTAGTCCAAATGTTAGACTCATTGAAAGCCCATTTCTGGACTTATTTCATTAATGTATTTATATATTTCAAGTCCTTTATTCACATTTTAATAAAGTAAAACCTCATTTAGATGATACATTTAAGCATCAAGCTTGCTGACATGAATATCAATATTTCTTTCAATTCTATTTGTTAAACTACGTTAAGTTGCCTTGAAGTAATGCTGATTTTTTTATTTTTTTTTCACTGCTATGGATCATATTATAAGTGTTTTCAGAAGTATTCAATCTTATTCACTTTTATTAACAGCTACATTAGAAGGAACATACCATTTTTAAATGTTATTTATCTTCACTATGTCCTATTATGATCTTCACACAGCCCTATTACGTATTAACAGTACATGAGGTTATGCTACTGTGTTAAATTGGATTAAAGCACACCAGACCCCAAAATGTCCGCAGCAGTCTGCAGCAGCCAAGATATCATGATGAGATTTTCGTTGTGTTTCCTTCTATATGATTGACCTACTCTGTCAATTCCATACAACCCAGTCACAATGCAAAACTGAAAAAGGGGATGTACAGCTTTCTGTCTTAAATCCTAACAGTTCTTATTTTCACTAAATACATCTTCTGGAATTTTAAAGGTGGAAATGTAAATGCATAACTGATAGACTAGCATCATCTGATGAAGATACACTGAAGTAAAATCAACACAGATATACATTGAATTGTATTCAGCTCTTTTTTAAACTATTATTATTTTGTAACACATTTTGTGTATCTCAGAGAACAAATGTTATATATAATTCTTTAATTCTTTGTTTTCAAATAACCTTTTTTTCACAAGAGTAATAAACAAGATAAATACAAACGATGAGAGAGAGCCTTGGAAGATACAGAATAAAATATTCTGGTGATAGCTTCTATTGCTTTATATATTGAAACAAAATCCTTATCTATATTTTAAATTTAAGTCTTTGTTAGAAGGAGAAATTCTCCTCCAAATGAATTCATCAGAATGTCTATGGAAATGAAGGAAAACATTGTAACATTGCACTTTCTTCTTACCACCATCAGCTAATATAGCTCAGGGAATTTTTTATCAATACATTAAAAAGACTAGATTTTGACACAGGAATATTTTCAATCCCCATCAAAGCTAGCAGGATCCAAGGTTGATCAGTTCTTTAAGTTTGGATCTTCTCAGATGGATTTTCTAAGACATCTGAATTAAAGACACTTTTTATCACCAGTGTAGATGATGGGGAAGAAGAAAAAGCAGGACTGAAGATAAGAGCTGATAACCAAATGACACAATAAGAAACAGAGAAATGCCAAAGAGGAGGACAGACTGATCTTTATTGCTTGATTTTGTGCATTGCTTACAGCAGCACAAAGCAAACTGCCAAACAGTGAAAACAGTGAAGACAGGCATCAATTTATTGCAATATATCTCACTGACTTATAAAAACTAACTAACTAAATAAAAATATATGATTTGGAATTTGTAGTGAAGCTCTTGGACTGACTACTCATTTTCAGTTTTTCAGATACAAATCAGAATAAAAGTTAATGTAGTTATCCTCTGGGCAGCCTTGCTGCCAAGCTTTATGATTTCTGATCATAAAATATCTCAGTAACCTGACTTTTAAATAGCTGAATTTTAGTCAAGATTTTTTTATACCACTTAGGAATTTATTGACAGAATTTATTTTCTTTGTGAATTCAGAAGAAGAAGAAGAGGAAGAAGAAGAAGAAGAAGAAGAAGAAGAAGAAGAAGAAGAAGAAGAAGAAGAAAGAAAGAGTAGGAGGAGGAGGTTCAAAGAAATTGAGAGAATATTTATAAATAAACCTCTTACAGCTACCAATTCATCACTTTGCTTTCTTGCTCCAAAAGCATTAGAAGAGTGCAGCAATTTACTAGCTGGGGAGTAATTTATTTACTGTCAACAACTAGACCTGAACAAATAACTAGTATAAATAACAACTCCAAACAACACTAAATAAAGACTACAGGGTTATTACATCTTCTTTCATGATATCTGAGGCTGACTAGTCAGGAAAATGACTTTTGATAACATTTTGTACCGGAGGAACCTACCAATGATGTTGAATATAATGAGCTTCCTGACAGAACTTATGTGGTCTTGACTTTCAGAAAGAAGTAACTGGTTCTCAAGCCGTTCGGCACAAGCTTATGGCAGCTGGCAAGAGGCAAATGGCTCTTTGGGAAGACTGAGGAAAATGTCAAAAGCTGATATAATGAGAGCACAAAGAGAGTGATCCCACACATAAAGAGAGAAAATATAACTAATGGCATTAAAATGAAAATCACTTTCCCTTCCCTTCTCTTCCCTTCCCTGCCCTGCCCTTCCCTGTCCTGCCCTGCCCTGCCCTCCCCTGCCCTTCCTTTTTTTTCCTTTTCCTTTTTTTTTCCCTTTCCTCTTTTTTCTCCATGTACAAGAACTTCAATTGATACATGGGCTGTGAAGTGCTATGAGCAAGCTCAAATTTAAAACACATTTACTACATAACAAGGTCCAACTTTTCTATACTTGATAACCCTGAAACACCCTTGGCTAGAAGCCCTCAGTCATGGCTTTTTGTGTAGTGTAAAAGGGTATCAAAAAAGAAACTTCTGAGAAGCAGAACTATTGGGTTTGCCAAGACTGACATGTTTTGCTTCCTTCATCTTTTGGGGGAGGACATATTCTGTATGTATATAGATTTAGATACATACATGTATTTCTTCTACTTATACATTTTTTAATGTATACATACATATGTATACAAATAAATATCAAATCAGAAGAAATATGTACATGCTTTTGCACACAACTTATAAAAATAAGAACTTATAAAAATAAGTTCTGAACAATTTTACAAGTATGAGGGGGAGAGAGAGAATACTACTAGTTTATTATCCCATCTCACTTTATCTACAGGAAATGTGGCACAGTTGCTTTCCATTTCAATCACAATCTGTTCATTAATGTGTACACATATCTGTCCATGCATGTGAATATACGCATGAATGCACAAACATCATGTGCCCTGTTAATATTTCTACTTTTTCTCCAAACTGCTGTATTAAAATTTTCATACAAAATTCCAGTACTTGCAAAAGACCAATTATCATTTACCTGTTTTATATTCTGCCTCATACTCAATTCACCAGTGCATCATTTAATTTTGTGGCAAGCATTCTACTGTTCCAAAATCAGTCCCAACCTTTCCTGTTGAGTATTGCCTTAATACAAGTCAGAAATTTTTAACATGAGAGCAATACCTCTTGCAGAGCAATAGATATGAAAATCAAGGTTAAAAGCTTTGCTGGTAAGGATTTTACTGAAACAAAATCCTAAAGTGTGCAGTAAATACTTCCCTTCTTTGTTAAATTGTGAGAACACTTTCCACAAATTCTAGTTTCATCTTTCATACTCACAGACATGGCTCCAACACACCTTATGCAAAACACATTTTAAAAGGAAAAATAAACACTCAAACAAAACAAAACAAAAACAAATACATAAAAAAAGCCCACATGGGAATAAATTCCGCCAAGTAAAAATAGGAAAACAAGAACCATACAGAAAAGGCTAAGCCTGTAACAGATTTATATAAAGTTTAGCTTCTCAGAACAGAACACAGGGACTTAGTCTTCACTGGAGGAAGTTTATATAGGAAAACATACCAAGTTAAAAACAAAATCAAAGGCTTTTGAATGCATAGATAACATAGACAAGAGAAAAATCACCAAAGGAACACACTTAAATAAAGTGGTTTTAGATTCAAAAGAGAATTTCTGGTTGACACACAGGATTTGTTCTAATACTATTTCTAGTCCACCCATTACTTAACCACTCTATCTAGAAAATTGAAACACAGTGGAATACCTTTCCTGTTGGATTACTGTATATACAACAATCGTTGTGACAGAAACTTGAATCTCATTTTTTCCTACAGTAATATTTATCTAGTAGGTTACTGTTCATTCTGTGAGATGGAATAAGGTGCAGAAAGTCTCTGATTATCTTTTTTCTCTCATTCTTCCCAATATCTCATTTTCATTTCAGTTCAAAACTTGTTTTAACTTTTACTTTTCCCCCCATCCCACATACTGTTGTTTAATTAAAATGAACACCCTTACCTACTCAGCATAAAAAATGATTCTGTAAAAATTATGATCATTATTTCTAACAGGCACTTCAAAGCTTATGGTATCAAGAAGTCCAAACTGTGACCTTCTCCCCAGGTGTTTTAAGCCTTTCTGAAACTTCATAAACATCTCAGATGAGGAATGAATTTCAAAGAAATTTTAGTATCAGATTTGTAAAGCAAAGCAAAACAAAATAATAATAAATAGCTACTTGAGTCACTGTGTCTTCCTGCAGCCTTTAGAAACACTGGAAAATATATTAGGACATTGACATAGCAGATTCATCCAGATCTACTCCTCATATTTGCTGACGGGCAATGATGAGTCTGTTTTCACTCATACTGTTCCACACTCAACACCATCTTTTGATTTCTGTCACATTTATCTGACATCGATTTCTTCTAAATACGCTTTCCTTTTTGCAAAGAGCAAGAGGCAGACAAGACCAGGGTATAATCATCACTGCCTATCATAGAGATAATTAAAAGTTCCTTTTGCAGGGTGCTGTTTATTTTCTTTGACATGGATTTAGAAATACCTTTATCACATACAGTTAGCAGATTTGAGCCTTCATCAGCAACCAAGAAATTGTATACCTTTTTATGAACTTTATTCTTTAGCCACATGTCCTAAAGAATTAATCTTGATTAGTGCTGAACTTCTCCCACACTTCCTTTTTGACATATATATATATATAATATATATATATATAATATATATATATATAATATATATATATATATTTATATATATATATATATTTTCATTATATATATATATATATAATGAAAATGACTACTCTGTAACAGAAATCACTTTATTCAATACCTTTTTTAGCTCAAAAAGTTAGAAAAAAATAATATTAGCCAAAAGACTGGAATCTATACTATTCTCTTATTCAAATACATGTACTAAAACTAGAGATCTTAATTTTACTTCCTATGCTGATGACAAAATACTAGGTGCTACTCAGTCCAAAAAGAGTCTTTCTGAAAGTCACAAAAAAATTAGAACACATTCCTGGGGGTATAATTAGTGTCTCGGCCCCTGGTGAAAGGGGGAAATGGAAAGTCCATTTCCAAATGGATGCATCAATGACAGGGAAAAGTGCTGCTGTTGATATAATTACCTTTCTTTGCTAAATGTGAGTATAATGGATCATAAGAAGGAAGGAGTAAGTCAGTAATACCAAGATCTGTGCAAAGTTTCTTTAAAGGCGTTTCAATTCCTGCTTCTGTTCTTGAGCTTAGTACAAGATAAGAAGAAAAAAATGTGACTTCTGTGGTTTCAGCTCAAAAACAAACAAACAAACAAACAAAAATAAATCTTTTTAAATGACCATGAGCAGTTAATTTATCTTTTTTTGTCTCACACCAGGACACAAACTTATCCCTCAGGCTTTTTTTTTTTCTTTTTTTTTTTTTTGACAGTAGGTATTCAATCTGAAAACAGTAGCTGTGACTACAGATTTGGCAGAGAGTTTATTAAAAATAACTTTTTTTATTCCTTTATTTAGATTTCTTAAATATAATAACTGAACACCCCAAGCTACAGACAGTTACCACCCTGTTATCCCCAGCAAGCCGAGGCATGTCCCACAAAATAAATGTTTTCTTATCTATCCACATTGAACCAGAAGCAGGAAGAGCAGTGGAGTTTAGTGCACTGCTTCATCATAGCTGGTTTGGGAAAATAAATAAATAAATACGGAGCCTAAAGTTATTTCTTTACCTGTGTAAATAAAGGGTCCTTTTGGATGTTCAGTTGGACGACTAAGGTCCAAGAGCCACAAAATCAACTGGTAACAAATAGTAACTGGTAACGAAGTGCAGGTTAAGAAAAAGGTTAGACAGCCAAAACATAAATAAATAAATAAACAAATAAATAAATAAACAAACAAATAAATAAATAATAAAAAATAAAAGGAAAAAATGTAACTTTAACATGTAGTATACCAGGTATACTCTCTTTTTTGTTTGTTTGTTTTGTTTTGTTTTGTTTTCCTCATCTAGGACATCTTTTACTATCCCAACAGGCTATGTGTTAAGAAAATACAAAACTGATTTTGCTTTGGCTGTCCATTTTTATGACTATTCAAGCAAAGCGGGGCACCTGAAAAAAATTGTTTCAGACTATTATTGTTTGATCTCAGGAAATGAAATGTGGATAATTAAGTATCAGTATTGCTTCTGGAAACGTCAGGGAATATTGCTTCATTGTGTTGAGACTCTGGCAGCTTCACTTATCACCTCTGGGTGTCCATGCCTCCTGCACTCACTACCTCAAGACAAAACTCTGGCTATCAAATAGAGCTCCAGGTGGAGCTGATATGGACTTAAAAATTTACACCTGCAAAAACTATAAAGATACAAATAAGTAGGGGAGAACCTCATGTGAAAGTATCAGCTGAATGCCAAGTCCTCACAAATTTAATGAGGCTTTGGCTAAATTTGACAGGGAAGAAGGGAGGAAAGGAAAAGAGAGGGATCTTTCTATTAAAACGCATTTACTCTGCTCTCATAACTACTGATGACTGGATGGCATGAGCAGTCCTATATTATGCATACAAAGAACAGTGAATATCTAGCTGAATGACCACGATTGACTAATTCTGAAATTGGATTACCATTGGTTACTTTCTATTACACACACTTACACTGTTCTGTACCTTTTATTTGTATTTTTTGCATTTCACAATAATTCTTAAATTAAATTACAATTGTTTTTCAAGTACATAGTGTACATAACTCAATACATTAATTAAAGTATATAAATTACAATAGCAAATAAATTATGGTGATCGTTAATCAAGAAAAAGAGATTTACAATATGATGATGTGCAGATTTGTAGTATGTGAGAAATATATTTAAGTCATTAACTAAATTAAACAGAAAACTTAACTTTTCATTATTCTATTTGTTATCCAAACAAAAATCTTACTGACCTCAATGTTCTGTCTGTTTACAAGAGCTGTATAAGTGAAAAGTAAAGTTAAAATCATTAAGTTTACTTTCAAGATAAATACCAGAATCAATCACTGCAGATTAGTAGTGACAAGGATGATTTTCCTTTTAAGGGAGTACATCACATTAGTTCACATCACAGCCCCACAGCTCCAAGGCTTAATATTTTTTAAGTCTGTATTATAGGATGATTCTTGAAAATATTTCTGGTAATTTCACTGAGCTGTATGATATTGAGGTCTACCAGTATTTTCATCTTTACAGGTTTAAATAGATTATCTGTCTGGATTCAGTTTCATTCAAAATACCAAATGGTCTCTGAACTCATTAGTGGGGGGAAAAAAAAAATAAATATATATATATATATATATATATATATATATTGAATTTTTATATCTATTAACTTTCATTTGTAATGTTTCAGCTAAAATTGAATATATCTCTAGCTTCAATTAATTTCAACACATTCTACTGACATTAATTTCTCTCCTAGTATCTACTGCCTGTACACACACAAGTACCAAGCATTTCATAATTTCCTTTTTGTATTTCAACTCTGACGGTCTAATCCATATATGAAAAAAAAGGATCTAAATCAAGTTATGGAGATGAATAATGTCAAACTTTTGGCAAAGTTAGACTTGGGTCTCACTGAGAACCAGCAGATTCTGTGCTTGCTTTTCTGTTTTAAAGTAATGCCTAGTATTGTGTGCCAACGTCAATCTGCCCTGATCAGAACTGAAACTCACTGCATCAGGTGCAGTACAAAATGAGACAAAAAAGTGTGGACTTCTGAAAAAGTTGCTAAAGTTGCTGTATTCCCCTCCTGTCCTGAAGATTTTACAGTCAGAGGTAAATATGTAAATGTGCAATTATAAATGAGATGAATTTATTTTCAAAAGCCCAGACATTTAACAAAGCAGGAGCCAAAGTGATAAACTGCTCACAAGGACTGCCAGCAGGTGACTTCACATACCGTAACCACTTTACTACGGAGTGATTAATACTTTTCATAAGGGAAAATAATATGTCATTCTTTCTTGCTAAGAACATAAAAGAAGCTGCTTAGGTCATCAGGAGCAGTGCTATGGACATGGCCACACTGGCTACACTGAGAGATGTCCGGGTCAGTGATGAGACATGATTATTCAAAATGCTAGATGAAATGTAATGCTCAAAGGCCATATGGATGTTAGCAGAGGAAATGAATAATCAGACTTTAAATATAAAGTTCATATTGATTAGAATGCAAATGTCAATTGGAATTAGATGGCGTGAGGAATGTTTCATGCCTCTATTATGCAAATGACACCTTGATAAGTCATTCAAAACACTTCTCCAGTATCTGGGATAGTTACACTCACTGAGGCTGGTGCTGGATCACCCTCGTCCGGGGTGACTCTCTGATTTCCAGTAGCTGTGAAAGCTCCTGGGAAACACTGATAGAGACACACTGGATGCATGTTTATGTTGTTCTAGTGTAGACCAAGGACCATGAGAAATGAAGAGATGAAACATACTTGCTGGATGACCTTTCAGCTCATGGAGAGAAATTCTCTCAGCAATAGTATTTGTTTCCATTCTTTAGTTCAATCAATGATATTTATGTATATCTTCTTATGATAATATCTAAACTGTCTTGCAATATTATTATTAACCTTATTGGTGGACAGTTTATCCTTCTTTGACATCTGAGCAGATTAATGATTACAGTAACAGAAATATTTGGCTACTTAAGAAAGGTATAGATATTAACATTATGGGGGTGTGTGACCAGTCCAAAGTCAGAAATCTTTCACAGAGCAGGAAGTGAACTAAATACCACAAATACTGAAACTAGATCATGCTTTCTTCCAGTTACTTTTTGAAAGGAAGGTTCTGCCTCACTATCTGTATAGACAACCCACTCCACCAATTATCTTACATGAGGGCTGCTATTGGTATCATCATTGCCAGCAAAGAATAAAGACAAATCATGTTATCAAAACTACTTTCAATTCTATATGAATATAAAACTTGAAGAGTATTTTCTAGACATATCAATGTTATTGTCTGCCATCTGCCAATAAGGACCAGTAGGTCCATATTATCTTGATTTCTCAGTTGTAATTATATGTAATGATCGCATATTCATTTCTATTTACAAAGGCAATTGCTCGTACAATAAAATTTGATTTAATCAACTTAAGATTTGTTTTATGGACTTTTGCAGACCAAATGTATTTAAACAGAGTGCTCTAATCAGACATCAAAACATGCATAAATCAAAGTAATTAAATCAATTGAACACTAGGAAAACTGTGAACCAAACAGATATTTTTAAAAATAAGCAATAAGAAATATGATTTGAGATCTCAATTATCAGAACAGACACATTAACAGCGGCTGTATCCAGTGTTTTTCTCAGGAAAGAGTAAACCCTGATTAGCCCCCTATGCTCCAGGTATCATAATTAGGAACTGAACACAAAAATATCTTCCCTCATATGTAAAATGGAGAATACCATAAAGGAATCAAGAAATACCTGTCACAATAGAAAATTGTCATAAAATGATAGAATATCCTGAGTTGGAAAGGACCCACAAAGATCATTGAGTCCAATCCTGGATCCACAGAGGACCATCCAAAAATCAAACCATAAGTCTGAGAGCATTGTCCAAATGCTTCTTGAACTCTGACAGGATTGGTGCTGTGATAACTTCACTGGGGAGCCTGTTCAAGTTCCCAGCCATCCTTTCAGTGAAGAACTTTTTCTTGATATCCAGCCCAAACCTCCCTTGTCACATCTTCATGCTGTCCCCTCAGGTCCTATTTCTGGTTACCTCTGCACCTACCCCTCGTTCCCTGTCATGAGAAATCTGTAGACCACGATGTCTCCCCTCAGTTTCCTTTTCTCTGCACCAAACTATCTGAGTGACTTCAGCCACTCCACTTATGTCTTGCCCTCTAGACCCTTCACTATCTTTGTTGCCCTCCTATGAACACTCTCTAAAAGCTTTATGTGCTTCTTACATTGTGGCACCTGAAATTACGCACTATGGTAAAGATGAGGCTGCACCATTGCAGAGCAGGACAATCACTTTCCTTGACCAGCTAGTAATGCCATGCTTGATGGACCCCAGGTCTTTGGGCTGCCAGGGCACACTGGTGACTTATATTGAACTTGCTGTCAACCAAAACCCCCAGAGTCCTTTCTGCAAGGCTGCCTTTCAGCCTCTCGTCTTCTAGTCTGTACGTACATCCAGGGTTGCCCTTTCCCAGATGCAGAATCCAGCGCTTGCTCTTGTTTAATTTCATGTGATTAGTGATTGCCCAGCCCTCTACTTTGTAAAGATCTCTCTATAATTCCTCTCTACCCTCAAGGGAGTCAACAGATCATCCCAGTTTAGTGTTGTCTACTCACTTACTTAGTATACCTTAATATACCTTCAAGTCCTGCATCCAAGATGTGAAATATGTTCATCTGATTCATGTCAGTATGGAACAATGCTAGGGCTGCATGGTATGATGAATGTGACCTTCTGTCTTACATACCCTTGTATAACCACAAGTCTAAGAAAAACAGAGTGGTTAACGTATATAGTTCTTGTATCTTGCAAAGGAATGCTTTAGCAATTCATGTCAATAGAGAGCTTGAAGGGAAATGTATTTGTAGGCTTTTCCTTGAAGTCTCTGATATCTGGGGGGTTTCAGAATAGCTGCTAACTATTATGACTATTGCATGGGACACTATGCAAGTCTCTGATATCTGGCCAGGAGATTAAGGAGACGGGGAGAGCTGAAGAACAACTAAAAGACAAAGCTTGCAGGGGATGCTGCACAAGTCTCTGACATACAGCCAAATTGGACAAAGGAGAAGGACAAGAGGGAGGAAGACTATGAGCCGTCAGCACGAGAGACCCCCAGAGGGACCACCGGAGACTGATACGCATGCTCCAGTAGGAGGGTTTGGATTCCAGAAACTAATTATAATAACCCTGTTTTTTTTAGAAGTAGTAATGAATATGTATCAGCCTAGGAGCATAAAAATCAGAGACTCCCGGCGCACCCAGTGCTGTTTGCTTACCTCTATTCCTTTAATAAATTGTAAACTTTGATTATAGTCCTATTTTGAAGATGGAGCCATTTATTACAAAGACATTTACAGAAACATTAAATCAATCTGGCCCTAAAATGGAGTCCTGCAGAATCCACCACATGATTGGCCACCAGCCCGAGCCAACACCATTTACTATAACCCTTTGAATCTGACACATCAGCCAATTGTTCACTCATCATATTATGCATTTATTTAGCTCTATTCTGGGCATTTTGTACAGAAGTATATTATGAGAAATAGTATCAAAAGCTTTGCTGAAATCCAGAAAGATTACATCAACTGGTTTCCCTTTGTCAGCTAGGTGCATGACCTTGTCACAAAAGGAAATTAAGTTTGTTAAACAGGACTTTGATCTCCTGAACTCATGTTAGATGTGATCAATGACTGCACTCAGCCCTGCTAAGCCCTGCATAAAAATCCTTTTCTTCTTCTGAGAAAGGTGCATCCCATCAGGTGCCAGCAAGCCTGGTGTTGTGTAAAGCATTCCATGATCAAAACAAAACCAAAATTCTTCCAATGACAGCAGCCTCAAAAACACATTTTGATCAGCTGGGTCTGCCTATTCCTTTCATTGTTGGTCCCTGTTACAAGAAGGACAGAGGAAAGCATCGCTTGTACACCTGATATTTTAACCAATTTTCCCAAAGCCCTGAAGTCCCCTTTTATTGCCCTTGGACTTCTCTGATAATTTTTGCTTATTTTATATTTCTGGGAAAAAGAAAGAAAAAAAAAAAAAGATTCTCCAACTTAATAACATAATTTGAGATTTATTTTCCTTTATTTTTTCACCAGAGTATTTAATCTTTAAATGTGTCCCCCCCACAAGTTAGAAGTAAAAATATATGTCTTTCCCATAGATGTGTCTATGCCCTTCTCATCAAGGTAGCCATGTACTTCATGGCTCTTGGGTATCCAGTCAGCTCCAGGCATTGGCCCTGTATGAAACCACCTGAGCTATGTGTGCAGCCAACTATGTGCCGTAGTTAAACCACTAAAAAAAGACCCATTATAATAAACCAACCATTAAAGCATACGAAAACTAAGAAATTTGGGATGTATTTGTCAGAAATATGTGGTTACAATGGGTTTTCCCAAATGAGGCTTGTAGTAGCTGATCATTCAGCTGTTTTCACAGCACAGTTTCAGGTGTGCTGTGACATCTCAGTCCTGGTAGAAAAGAGTTAACAAAATTTTCCTGCTGGTCATGCAGACAGGACATTAATTACTTAGCCAGCTGTAAAAATCTGGCCTTGAGTATTCATCACTATGAATGAAAATAATCTAATTCCCCAGGCTATGTCCTTTATCTTCTGGTGATCCCTTTCTTACAGCTCCTGTCACAAATGAGAGAGAGACTGGAGCCCAATTCAGGCCAGGATTTGTCACTAGCCATGTAATGAATGAGACCAAGATAGAAGCCTCCTGGCTGTAAGGTACAGTCAGTGGAAATAGGCACCTCTTGAGGTCCTATTTATTTAGTCCACTTAATCATTATTTAGTGCACCTAATATACAAACTCTTTTAATTTGAGAGATATTTTACCCTCTCCATAAACCAGTGAAAAAGCTCAGAAAGAGCCTGTGTTACATGCCAAAGTGTACTAAGGTCAAATCAAGACATCACTTTGTATCCCAGTTCATTTCAAGAATCCACGTAACCTATATGGAGATAGAAGAACTGGCATACGTTTCCACATATCTCCATTCTTATGTAAACATCCTTTGAGTCACAGTCCTGTCAATCCTACCACGTTGCATATTTCCTCCACTGTTAGCACCTACACTTTCTATTTTTGTTCAGCTCCACAGACTTCCATTAATAGTCTCTTCCTGCTTAATGTACTTGTCTGTTCATTCCCATGCCCCTATCAACTTTTGTCTCACTTCATCACAGAGAAAGGAGTTTTCCTAGCATCCCCACTCATAAATTGTGCAGCCCCACCCTTAGGTAGGAATGAAAGCTACCCATCCTTTTTCACTCTGCATGACAACACACTAGGGAATATGCTTATTTATTTATTCATTCCAGGTTTGTCCACGTGAGTTTTTTTTTTTTCACTTTTTTTTTTTTTTGTTGGTTAGTCTGTCAACAGCCATTCTCTGCTCTCTTTTTGCTGACGTTCTATATAAACATAAGTAAGATTTACAAAAACCTATGGAATTTAAGTATAATTTCACATGGATTTCATATACAGAAAACTGTAATCATAAAATAAACAATGTGTCAGTTCACAACTGTGAAACTAAAACAAAATTATATTTTGGAATAAACTGACAGAGATTGGTTGATATCAAAGCTGAAAATTCCTTAGGAGGTTAAAAATGAAAGCTTAACAGATGGCTCATTGGAAACCACCTTCCTGGAGACAGGTTAGTGGTATGTTGTGATGGATTCTTCATATAGCTAGAAGATTTCTGGATTTTTTTTTTTTTTTTTTTTTGCAGCTATTTGTCAAAAACAAACAAACAAAAACTTACTGTCTCATGTTCATTTTCAATTTTTTTGCTTGATAGGAAAACACTTTTTAGCAAGTGACTTCTCTTACTAGCAGTAAAACATGGCAGGATTCTGCACCTGAAACCATTTAATGCTTTTATAGAACCAATAAAATAACTTCAGTATTTCTCAAGCAATGAGTTTTAAAACTGGTGTGGAGAAGATCCAACAAAAATAAATCAAACCAGTTTTGCTTTTGCTAAAGGAACTGTGTGTAATAGAAAGTTATTAAGACCAAAGCTGCATGCTGCATTGCCTCAGAACACTGTCCAATTGCCAAAGCATTCTCCAATCAATCAACTGTCAGCCTCATTTCTTGTTGCCAGCACTGACAAGAGTCACCATCTGACTGTAGATTATGAGATAAAAGGGAGCTAGTAGCTTTGTATTCCTCTTTATTAACTGATTTGCACCACTCTGTTCTGCTTTCAAGGTAGGTGTGAGCTGATAAAGAAAACCTATACTTTCTGGAAAATTATTTCAAAACCTAGATCAAATTATAGTCTGATGTCTAGGTGAGGTGTTAATTAAAAATGAATAAAAATATAATGGGACTTGGATCACTAGATATGTAATAGCTGAAAAAAAATAGTGTTTGGCATCAGAAGAAACCATTCTCAAAATACCAACATCCCTTTCTATTCCTTTCTGGAAATTACATACCAAAAGGTGTTTTTTTTTTTGTTTGTTTGTTTGGTTTTTTTTTACTATTTAGTTCTTCTGTCAATTCAACAATATTTTTCTTTCCTGTGCACTCTGGTTTATAAACCTACTAGCCTGTTTGGAGGTTGTTAAAAGGGAAAGAGTCTTCTGAGAAACACTTAACATGGTTGATATTGACAAACAAAATAAAAGGTGTAATCTGGATTATGGTGCAACATGTTGCTGGAACTACTACTCAATAAATCTTTGTATCCATGTCAGAAAGATGGAATAACAGCACAGTATATATATATATCTATATACAAAAAAAAAAAAAAAAAAAAAAAAAAGTATACACTATGGTTTAGTTTACTATTTGTCTTTGAAATCTGGAGTCATTTCACAAAATACCACAGAGTAAGGTGTGACTACAAATTAAAGGAACCTCTTAGTACCACCTCTTTTATCTATTACTTTTGTAGCCATACTTGCTTGGCACAAGCTGAACCTCCTTGGTTGATGATATGTTCAATGTATCAATGAGTAGTGCAACTGGATTATATAGCATGACATACGAAATTGGAAAATGTGTTCAGTCTTCCCATCTCACTTCTGGCAAGTCAAACCTAGCTTGTTCATCTACACAACATCATGGAAAAGTATGAACACAAAGACAAACATATGCTGCCTTTTTTCTACTGGACTATATTTAGTCATTTTCTCCCATGATAGCATTTAACTTATTTGATGCCCAAGGCACCAGTGATAACTTTAATTGTTAAGGTGTCATTTACAGTTTCTCCTAGATCTGTCTTTTACCACAGAAATGTACTTTTCAGTACCTGTCTGTTCCTAGAGCACAAATTGAATAGATTTTAATTGTAACTAAATTAAAGTAATCATGCTCAATATTTTTAACAACAGTTTTCAGTTTCAGAGATTTCTTGAACTATTTACTTTTTTCCAAAGCTGGACTTATATTATTCATTTTGAATGTCATGGTCAAGGAGCTCCCTGTGAGCATGAATAAACATTTGCATATGTAGAAACATTCCATGCATGCTGAAAATTGTTTAAAGGAAATAAAAACAAATACTAAAAAAAAAAAATAGGAGAACAGGAGTCATAGTTCATCAGTAAAATGCTGTGATGAACATAGTTACACTGATATACAGTATATGCACAGGACTGTTCTCATAAATCAGTAATATTCAGACTCTGTGGGAGTCTTTGAAAAACATAGAGGGTGCTTGTTAAAGGATTCTCACTGTCTCCATTTGAAATGCATCAGAAGTTCATGTCAGCTACTCAGCAGATCCTTATTTAGAGCAGACCTGCCAGCCTGGGCTTAGTGTGTCAGGGTGCATCAGTGTGTTCAGAAAAGTGATTTATTGTGGCAGCACAAATGTCTAATTATGTGCATAGCTTACATTTTTTTTCAACAGGAAAGAGACCAAACAAGCAAAAGGCTGAAATGAGATTTATTCCTTGTTATCAGCATTTGCTTACATGTTCCCAAAGCTTTTTATTTAAATTGCATTATTTTCAATCCTTCCCTGCTCCTGCCTTATCAAAGCTACAACATTACATTACAGTTTCCCTCTGTAGGATATACTTTAAAAAAAAAGTCACAAAACCTCATTCCCACATCATACTAATTAATTTTTTTTAAATATGTTTGTTGACAGTTCCACATCTACAGAGCTGTTAGTTTCAAATAGACATCCACAATAAAAGAGAACTATTATTAAAGTAAACATTATTTTTAATAATATAGTTTCATTTATATTATAAAATCATTAATCAACATAGTAATTTAACTCTATAATAAATAATACAGATGCTTTGTTAATAATTAATATTTATAATTATTAAATATTAAGTGTTACAGTATAGAAATGCTGTAACATTTCTATGCTGTAGAAATTTTACGGGGGGGGGAGGAGGGGAGGACAAATTTTTTCACTAACTTTGTATCCCCAGTGAGATATTTAGGATATCTTTTTTTTCAGTGCACAGAACATTTACAAAGCCCAAGCCTCAGGGATTTTGGCTGCTGCTGTGAATGCTCAGCAATTATGTAAATCAAGGTGGAGGATGTAAAGCTGGGCACAGCTAATGCCAAAACACACAATTAGTGACTGCCTTTGCAACATTTTCAACAACTTTTCTCTAGGAACTCTCTCACAGTAGCAGGATAGAAATGAATTCCCTAAAAAGCTAATTGTCTTATCTTTCTTCCTTCCTCCTGTAGTCCCCTTCCTCACTTAATATTGTTTCAAATACCAGAAGCAAATGTGGAAGCAATACAAACAAGATTTCTAAAATCACCCACCACCATTTTTAATGTTTGTTTTTTTTTTTTTGTTGGTGGTGGTGGTATCATCTTTTATGTGTATGTGGTTGTTTTTGTTTGTTTTTTAATTTTTTTTTTTTTTTTTTTGCATTAGCATCCAGCAATATTTGCTTAAAGAAGGATAACTTTGCTTACTTGTAAGAGCCAGAATCCAGAATCGAGGCTGGGAGAGATACAGCTCTGGCCCAGACTGTGCAGGGTTGAGCAGCTTTTTACTACACCTGCACTGCATGGCCGACAACTTACACTCCTCATTCTTTTATTCTCTTTGACAAAGAATACAGGCATATGCACCTGCAGCATGTCCTGCAGGAGTCCAGCTCTTCACAGACATGTCTGGCCAACTTACTCTCAGAGCATCTGCTACGCACTTTACATACGTGCATATCTGGTGTGTTCAGCATAGATTGGACTCAAACCACAAACTATATGTACATCATGGTATTTATGCAGGATCTTGTTCTGTCAGGAGTTGCAGCTAAATGTAGCTCCAGAGCTATCACTTGGAGACACTATGCTGTCTGAATTTCCAGGTATTCAAAGATTCTAGTCAAACTTACTGTATCGGTCCTTTCTTTAGGCTCAGATGTTATTCCTTCCTGAAGTCTACACATGGAACACCAGAATAAAAGAGTCAAAGAGTTAACAAGACAGTTAAGTTACAGAGGGCCATTGATGTTTCTTGTCTAGCATAAGAAAGTATCTGTGGTCAAATGGAATTAGGTGACAAAACAAAAATCATGAACATACGGGATTGAAGCATCATGGTAAAATCCAGAAGTAATAAAACTTTCTTTTTTTTTTTTTTTTTCCCCCACTCAAATTCTGAAGGAGCTGGCTAATGTTATTGCTAGGCCACTCTCCATCATATTTGAAAGGTTGTGGAGAACAGGAGAGGTCCCTGAGGACTGGAAGAAAGTCAGTGTCATGCCAGTCTTCAAAAAGGGCAAGGAGGACCCACAAAACTACAGTCCAGTCGACCTCACCTCCATCCCTGGAAAGGTGATGGAACAGCTAATCCTGGAGGTCATCTCCAAGCATGTGAAGGATAAGAAGGTGATCAGGAATAGTCAGCGTGGATTCACCAAGGGGAAATCATGTTTAACCAATCTGATACCCTTCTATGATGAGATGACTAGCTGGGTAAATGAGGGGAAAGTGGTGGATGTGGTCTATCTTGACTTCAGTACTTTGACACTGTCTCCCATAACATCCTCATAGACAAGCTCAGAAAGTGTGGCTTAGATGAGTGGATGGTGAGGCGGATTGTCAATTGACTGGACAACAGTGCTCAGAGAGTTGTGCTCAGTAGTACAGAATCTAGTTGTAGGCCTGTAACCAGGGGTCAGTACTGTGTTCAGTGTTGTTCAACTTATTCATCAACAACCTGAATGATGGAACAGATTGCACCCTCAGCAAGTTTGATGATGACACAAAGCTGGGAGGAGTGGCTGAAAGCCCAGAGGGCCATGCTACCATTTAGCCATGCTACCTCAGCAGGCTGGAGGGTTGTGCCAAAAGGAACCTCATGAAGTTCAACAAGGGCAAGCACAGGGTTCTGCACCTAGGGAAGAATAACCCCAAGCACAGGCTGGGTGCTGACCTGCAGAAGCACAGCTCTGCAGAGAGAGCCCTGGGAGCCTTGGTGGACAGCAAGTTGACCATGAGTCAGCAATGTGCCCTTGTGGCCAAGAAGGCCAACAGTATCCTGGGGTGCATTCAGAAGAGTGTTGCCAGCAGGTCAAGGGAGGTGATTCTCCCCCTCTCCTCAGCGCTGGTGAGGCCACACCTGGAGAATTGTGTCCAGATCTGGGCTCCCCAGTACAAGAGGGACATGGAGCTACTGGAGCGAGTTTAGAGGAGGGCTACGAAGATGATTAGAGGACTGGAGCAGCTGTTTTGTGAGAACAGGCTGAAAGAACTGGGCCTGTTTAGCCTGCAAAAGAGAAGATTGAGGGGAGACCTCATTAATGTCTATAAATATCTGAGGGGAGGGTGCTGAGAGGATGGAGCCGGTCTCTTTTCAGTTGCACCCAATGACAGGACGAGAGGCAACAGGCTAAAGCTGAAGTCCAGCAGGTTTTGGCTGAATATGAGAGGGCACTTCTTTACTGTGAGGGTGACAGAGCACTAGAACAGGTTGCCCAGAGGCGCTGTGGAGTTTCATTCTCTGGAGATATTCAAAACCCACCTGGATGCCATCCTGCACAATGTGATCTATGTGATCCTGCTCAGCAGGGGGGTTGGACTAGATGAACTAGAGGTCCCTTCCAACCTCGGCGATTCTGTGTGATTCTGTGATAAAGAAATGTGAATAGAAAAGTACTTAAGCATGTGTTTAAGGATTTTGTTAAACTGCAAACTTGCTCTATTTGTTGATTATTTGTAGTTTCCTGAACAAAGCTTAAAGGAGAAATGTTCACCTACAACCAGTCAAAAAAAAAAAAAAAAAAAAAAAAAGTCAAAAGTGGAGTATGAAATAGCTCCTTCAAATATTTTCAGCTTTTTGGAAAATACTCACAAATGTATACAATTATAAGTATACAAGTAAAGGGTCAAGGAACAGACATTCTATTCCCTAGGCTAAAGGCTGAAAATACAGAACATATTTATGTACAAACATTTTCCTTTTCCTCTTTCCCCCGCTGCTAGCAATTTTCCCTAATGGTAATGCCACAAAACAGAAAGAAAAATAAATAAATAAACATATAAACACTGGCTGTTTCAAGCTATAATATGTGCAATGTTTACTACTATTTGGGGAATTATAAGTCTAGCTATGTGTTTTAGCATTCTTTCCAAATTCTTGCAGTTGAAAATGTCTCAAATTCATGTTCTGTTATCTATTTACACATCTGTTGTAGAAGTGTTAACTGAGGATTCAACCTTTGCTGTTCCACCTGACATGTTAACATTCTTAGTGTTTAATCCCTAGACATCATTTTCAGCCTACCCAACTTTTTCTGTTTTAAAGTGACAGACATCTGCGCATTGCTTGTGCTCAGTTACTATTGACTTCCTATATCAGAGATCACCTGTTATAAATATTCTTGGAAATGCACACTGACACTGCACAGTTTCCTTCTTCTGTCCTTTCATGAGCAGTTGGTGGGTTGTTTTTCTTGGGGGTGGGAGGGATCTTTAATATCTGCCTAGGTTAATATTTTATTAGTATTCTACCATTTTATTAGTATTTTTTTCTGCAATGCAATGTGGAAACTTGAAATTTATCATTAAAGCTTCTCAGGGAAGATAGTGGGTAAGGAGACCTCTGCAGATCTGTTGTGGTTTAACCCTGGTAGGCAGCCAAACTCCACACAGACACTCACTCCACACCCTGTGGGATGGGGAAGAGAGTAGGAAAGACAAAACAGAGACCATTTGTGGGCTGAGATAAAGACAGTTTAAAAGACAGAACAAAATCTGTGCACACAACCAAAGCAAAACAAGGAATTCATTCACTTCTTCCCATTGGCAAAATATTCAGCCATTTCCAAGAAAGCAGGGCTCATCATGTGTAATGTTTTCTTGGGAAGACAAATGCCATCACTCTGAACATTCCCTTCTCCTTCTACTTTCCCCCAACTATCATTGTTCAGCATGATGGTATGGAATATCAGCCTGGATAACCTGTCCTGGCTGTGTCCCCTCTCTCAGCTCCCTGTGCACCCCCAGCCTCCTTGCTGTCAGGGCAGTGTGAGAAGCCAAAAAGTCCTTGGCTCTGCTCAAACACTGCTCAGCAGCAACTAAAGCATAAATGTATTATCAACACTGATTTCATCATAAAGAAGAACTTTTAGGTCCTTACCACACTGATACCATTCACTGATACGCCAGATACTGGGCTTCTAAAAATCTTCATCGCGTGCAAAGAGAGATCACCACCACCCAAAAGACCACTTTACTTTCCCAAAGACTTTAAGATACTTATGTGTGCAGTCAGGTAGTCAACCTGCAAACAACAACTTGAACTTTTTGGTAATAGGTATGTGTGACATCCCCTCCCTGCACGCAGAAAGGTTTCTTATGATAACTCCATGATAACTTTTTATATTTTCAGTTGGACTGCAGAAAGATCTTTATATAAAATACTGAGCTCTCTTTCGTGATTTTTTTTTTAATTTTCTTTCTTTTTTTTTTTTTGGAAACATATCTCAAAAATAAAAATATAAATGCATACAGAAAAGTGCTAAAAGCAGTAAACCTGTTTTTTCACCTGTTTTTTCACTCAAGAAAAAATATAGTGCTCCCTCATTCACTTCATTACCAGATATTTCAAGCCTTATCATGCTACCTGACTTGATGGCCTACACAAGGGTAACATGAAAGCAGGCTGGAGAATTAAAAATAAAAAATAAAATAAAATAAAATAAAATAAAATAAAATAAAATAAAATAAAATAAAATAAAATAAAATAAAATAAAATAATAAAATAAAATAAAAGGTGAAAGGACTTCCAAGGAACAGGTCAAAGGTAGCGTGACATTCTGATAAAGACACCACTTACTATAGCACAAAGCCATACACCTGTGGGTTGTAGTTTCAAGATAAAACTTCACACAGCATGTGCACCAGCTCATGCTCTGGAAGTGTTGGCATGTCAGATTTGGACAGTATTGCCTGTTCCTCTAGACTTCCTACCATATCATGCTTTTTTTAATCACTCCAGGATTAGAAATCTCTGCAGCTGCTTTGGCAATAGGCAGTCCTACGAATGGAGGTGAGCAGCTGGTACTCGCACTCTGTTTCTGTGATCCACACCTCTCCTATGCAGCAGAGTGCAACATAAGCAAAACCTGTAGCCAAAAGAAAAGAAAATACAACAGATGGGAATATTAGCTACTATCAGTCGATGTCATTGCCGGAGAAGGTGTTTACTAGTTTATCCTGAGTTTGTAAGTTCATGTGGAGAGTAGGGCAAAGTCATTGTGGTGTTTTTTGTTTGTTTGTTTGTTTGTTTTCTCTTTTTTTTTTTTGCTTTTTGCTACTGACTCTTAATGTACACCAATAAATACCTAACTCATAAAACTGGTAGTTTTAACACAAAAGATACTGACAGAATGCATAACAGAATGTACACATTCACTCACAATTTCTATTAAATCACTGCATACCTCAAAGATCAGAAAAAGAAGAACAGACAAAAAAGATCAGAAAAATCTATAGTAAGTACAAGCCTGAAATGTTTATGGAAACTTCTGTTATTACTTATTTTATTTTCTACACATACTATAAATGCATTAACATATAATTAAAACTTAAAAAGGGGAAGTGAGGGGAGGACAGAGGAGAAGAGGACAGAGGAGAAAAGTGCAGAGGAGAGGACAGGACAGGACAGGATTCATAACATACCACAACTGGAGAATACTGTGCACGTTTTTTTCTCTATTGTTGTTTGGATACAAGCTTCTGCCTCATCCTGTGAGTGCTGCATATACTAACAAATTTTCTGTTGGTTAAATCAAGGACACTCGAACACAGTTTTGCCAGCCATAGTATAAGGGATTAGGAAACATCTTCCAGAGTAAAGACAATATTAATACAGTTATCAATAAAGCTATTAGGAAGGAAAAAGTTTCTTTTCAGAAAATAAATGTCTAGTCTCATAATGGCCTAATGTCCTCCACACAGGACATTAGAGGCTAGAGGTTTGTGAACTCCCTTTCTAGTCCATCAATTGCCCTGGACCATGAACTAATGCCTGTAAAAGATCCACAGATATCAGTAAATATTTATGTGGTTAGCTAATGACAAACTGCTGCACTTCTGCACTGATATGAATACTTAGATCAACTACCTTACAGATAGTGCTGGATTACAAGTGATTCCTACTTGAAAATACCCTACATACCCTATGCCTTTCATTTGCCTGCTAATCCTTGTTCATAATTCATATTAGTCATTAAAATGGGAAATGGGGTGTATAGAAGATGTTGGACAAGCCTTCTTTTTTTTTTTTTTGAATCCATACCATAATGTCCAGTGTCATTAAATGTTTGGAATGGTGTAAAGATAGTGTATAGGATGGTTTTATAGTGTATCATAAAAGCAGATATGAGCATGTTTGTAAATTTATCCTAAACTGACCATAACATGTTACTGGAATTTGCCACCCTGTAACCACATTTAATGCACAACAGAGGTGACTGTTTGCTGTACTGAGATGAATTTAAAAGAAATTGGTGGGGTGCAGTCGCACAGTCACAGCATCACACAGGTCAGTGCTACTCCGCTGTCAAATGACTTTCTTTATCCTACTGAATTTCAAGTGTAAAATCTGTAACAGAAACAAATTCACAGAAACAAATTCTCTGCAGGATATCAAATTACTTGTGTGCTAGTTCTGCTCATGATTAGTGTAAACAGGTGGGCTTGACATGGCTAGAAACTCATTTGTTAACAAGTCAGTATACAGCCAGAGTCCCTGGCTAATCTACAGAGCAGTTGCACATCAGAGCATAGAGAAAAGAACAGAGGAGCAATGTGTGAAGAGAGAAAGATAGGGCAGCTCTACCATCTCTTTCTCAAGTTGATGTTCCATTGTGTTCTACACTGAACTCAGTCTGAAGTGTAAAATCTCATGTCAAGTGGTTCTAGGAAAAGCAGTGATCTGGTGGAAACACTGGCAGTGTGGAAGTCCCAGCAGCCCATGGGATTCATGAGAGGATGACTGAATCCTAGCCTCAGCTCCCAGCTAATTTCAGGGAAGGGACACTACACTTTCTTTACCACAAGAGCCAGTCAGAATCTTTTAGATGAGTCATTGAAAAATAAATAAATAAATAAATAAATACATCAGTTTGTCAGAAACAAAAGTAGAAGATAAATAAAGAAAAGTAGAAGATACATAAAGAAAACTTTAACAATTTGCAGATGACACCAAGCTATGCTCATGTGTCGATCTGCTCGAGGGTAGGAAAGCTCTTCAGGAGGATCTGGATAGGCTGCACCGATGGGCTGAGGTCAACTGCATGAAGTTCAACAAGGCCAAGTGCCGGGTCCTGCACCTGGGGCACAATAACCCCAAGCAGAGCTGCAGGCTGGGAGATGAGTGGTTGGAGAGCTGCCAGGCAGAGAAGGACCTGGGAGTGATGGTGGACAGTCGGCTGAATATGAGCCAGCAGTGTGCTCAGGTGGCCAAGAAGGCCAACGGCATCCTGGCTTGTATCAGAAACAGTGTGACCAGCAGGGCTAGGGAGGTGATTGTCCCCCTGTACTCGGCTCTGGTGAGGCTGCACCTCGAGTACTGTGTTCAGTTTTGGGCCCCTCACTACAAGAAGGACATCGAGGTGCTTGAGCGGGTCCAGAGAAGGGCGACGAAGCTGGTGAGGGGCCTGGAGAACAAGTCCTATGAGGAGCGGCTGAGGGAGCTGGCCTTGTTCAGCCTGGAGAAGAGGAGGCTCAGGGGCGACCTTATCGCTCTCTACAGATACCTTAAAGGAGGCTGTAGTGAGGTGGGGGTTGGCCTGTTCTCCCACGTGCCTGGTGACAGGATGAGGGGGAATGGGCTTAAGTTGCACCAGGGGAGTTTTAGGTTAGATGTTAGGAAGAACTTCTTTACCGAAAGGGTTGTTAGACATTGGAACGGGCTGCCCAGGGAAGTGGTGGAGTCACCATCCCTGGAGGTCTTTAAAAGATGTTTAGATGTAGAGCTTAGGGATATTGTTTAGTGGAGGACTGTTAGTGTTAGGTCAGAGTTTGGACTCGATGATCGTGAGGTCTCTTCCAACCTAGACAATTCTGTGATTCTGTGATTCTGTGAATAGGTCCAGAAGAATGGAATTGCAGAAATAGAGAAGGAAACACCACAGAAATCTTAATAATCATTTACATGGAGATGAGAGACCCAAACAGCATCACTATGCAAAATCTGGACTAACCCATTTGAAAATGAATCTTCCATTCTGAATGCAGAAGGAGGGATCATATTTCTGGTTTTGAAGACAAATTCCAGCCTGGTGTTGGAATGCTTTCACAATGGATTTCCCATTTCACAATGAATTTTTTAAAAATGACTTCCTTATTTAATACAGCTCAGATTTAATCTGTTGGAAATCTATCATGTAAAAAGCAAGGCTCAGGGAAACTCCTGATTCATACATTTTAGTTCACTTATTTGTTCTCTAATGAATTGTATTTCTTGTCTGGAAAGACAGGACAGGTTATACAATACCAAGAAACATATATGAAGTAATTCTAGAGACAGTCTAGCTGTAATGAATAACACAATACCCTGAACTTAATTCCCAAACTAAAAGCTAATTCAATCCTATACCAGGTTCAGCAGATTGAAATTTCTGCCTATTCAGTTCTGAATTATTCCACACATTTTTATGGGAGAAACAGCAGCATTTCTGTGTTCAAAGTGAAAAGTATGATGCTTCTTGGAAGAAAAAAATTGCTAATGCTACTGAATGTCCCTTATTGGTTTGCACATTTACTTAAACTCTAACAAACACACTCAAAAAATTGTCAGTAAAAATAATAATATGAATAATAAAAATAGATACAATAATAATAAAAAAAAAAAAAGATACAATACTATTTACCTGCTAAGCTTATGCAACTATAAATCTCATATATAGAGAATACATTACTGATAGCAATAATACGGCACCATAGAAAGATTATATAATAACTAGAGGGTGGCTAAAGCTTCAAATATGGCTTTCAGAGCAGAAGCAGTTCACTTCTGTCTCTGCAAAGACAGCCTTGAAAAACTGATACTCATAACTGTTGCTAGGTTCAGATTATCACTGTATAACCAAAAAAATAACCAAAAATATTTTCCTGTATTATTTTCAGAATACACAGCTCATGGGACCTTAACGTGTAGTGTTTTACTGCATAAAATGCAATCTAAGACCTGGCACTCTCAAATTTATGAAATAGAGATTTTACTATTGTTTACATATTTTAAATGAATGTATTTATTCAATAGCTATAATACAATGACCCTTCTTGTCGTATTTGTTGTTGTTGTTGTTTCTCTGTTCTGACAGTGGGTGCACAGCCTCATTCATTCACAAAGTAAAGCTCAGACAAGTTAGAACAAGCCTTTAGCCACTGCCTCTGTCTACCAGGGAAGCTCTATCCCAGGAGAAGCACAGGAAGCAGCTGGTTAACAAGATGCAACTGCATGTCATAATATCACAGAGTATCAGTGTGGGGCTCTCATAACAAATTAAAGAATTGTTTTAGACTTTTAAAAGAAGCAGAAGTCAGTAATCCCTTTAAGACTAATAAATAAAGACTTCAGATTTGAGCAACTGGTATAGAAAACCAGGGAGACTTGCATATTTATTTATGAGGAACAGAGGATCTGTCTTTGTGATGCACCTGGTAAACTGAGTAACTGAGCTGTAGTGTCTGCTTGCTACTCACAGCAGTTTCATAATGAGCAGTTTCACATCACCTTGTTATTTCAACAGATATTATACTGTAGTATTAACTCTAATATCAGAAATTGCATTCTGAGTTCAATTTTATTGGTATATTTGTATATGACATTTTACATGATTTGGCAGAATATATTACAGCATCCTTTGATTATTCACAAGATTATGTTTTATAGAAGAATGTGATTTGAAGGAATGACTAAGGCTAGATCACTTAAATTTGGCTATGTTAATATTTAATATACACTCATGAACAGTTGAGGATGTCAGCTAAACCTCTTGTAAGAAGCATTTTCAGCTGTGTGATGATGCCAGGCTGTCCTATTTACACTACAAAATAATTCAGACTTTTCATTCTTCATATTAATATGTTTGAGGGAAACTCCTACTTATAAAACTGAAAGACTAATGCTTGACTTGAAATGTATATGCAGGCTCTCAATAAATGCCTTCAAGTTCATTTGCTGCAACTCCAACCAAAGCTGCTGTAGTCCAGTTACATTGACTATCATATCTCTGGAACCAGAAATGCCATTTCAAAACAAAACATTGACTAGCAAAGCATTATTCTTTTTTTTGCTTGGGAAGTAATTTTAAAGTTAATGCCTTACAGACATTGGGGTATTAGTCTAATCGAACAAACATCTCAAGTTCTAGATTTTCCTGAATAATCCTCCATTCAAATTTAGATGATATAACAAGGGATACCTTTTGCTGGCATACATACAGGAATTCAGAATGCCAGTTGTTTTGTCTGTCCCTGCAAAGGCTGGAAGGAGTATAGCATCTGATTAAGTTACCTCAGTAACTACAATAATTCAGCTTTGGAAGGGCTGGGGAAAAAAAAAAAAAAAAAAAAAAAACAAAAAAACGAACAAAAAAAAAAGATGAATGCAATGAGAAAGTAAAAGGTGAGCACAAATGATAACACATAGAATCCACAAGTGAATAAGTTCAGGAAAAGAGACAACAAATAAAATTATTTGTTTATGGAAACACTGAAGAAAAAAAAAAAAAAAAAAAAACAAAAACTAATTAAAAAGCAGATGATGGCATTAGAAAGCACAACAGATGGAGATCGGTAATACATGCTGACTTTAGATCAAAATTTCTTAAGCTATCCCAGCATAGTTTGGAATGTATTGGATAAAATATGCTGTATTTTCAAATGCCGAAAATTATTCACATTCATCATCTGGTAAAATGTTTGCCAGGGTTACAAGTACAAACCTAAGAAATATTTACAATTCTGAGAAGAGAGGAGTGAAAATAAACTATACTGAAATTCTATGGGTATTTGCCTTGCTTGGTGCTTTAAGTCTCACAGCACTACTTCCCTTCTGTAAAGAAGAAACAGTACACACAGTGTGAAATAGAACACTCAGAAGTCATATTTTTATATAATAGTTCTTCTGGGAAGTGAAAATCCCTTTCAAAAGAATGGCAAAAGCTTCCTAGAAAGTACATGATATAAAGAGGTCAAGAGAAGAGGCAAGTTTTCCCTGCTGGTAAGTTCAAACTGTACCCTACAGAAATGTAGATTTCATTTGTAATTAAGGCTTCATCTCATGTTCCCTGCACAGCAAATATCACATTTCAGGAACAACTTTTTCAAGATTTTGGCATCATATTTTATTACATTTCAAATCAGTACTAAAGCACATGATTCAAAGACTGTCTGACTTGAGATTTCACGCACAGAAGAAAATTTTAAGCATAACATAAAATTTCACCATCACTTCTTCAAAAGGTTTTCTACCACGCAAGGCTCATAAGAGACTGACTGATATGAAATCAATGCCTTATAATGTTCAACAAGATTGAAAAAAGAAAAAAAAAGAAAAAAAAAAAGAGTTCTGTGCAGTATAAATCAAAAGTAAAAGTTTTATTTTATTTTATTTTCTGAATAACAGTAAAAGTACAAATTTGCAGTCTAGGTAGTTAATGTTGTATGTAGTAAGAGGTATCCAACATTATCTTTTAAAGACTTTGCTTCCTTCAATTTGTATTCCTTGACATGAAAACTGTTAGAAAATCATTCCAATTAGACATTATCTAGAAAAGAACAGCTGGTGGATGTCTTCAAGAATGAATAACAACTTGTCCAGATACTCTTGTACTAGGTATCAAATTATTGTTGTACATCATTTGATATTTGAAACAAATGCATATTACAAAAAACTCAAGCAGATTTGTATTCCCATCTCATTTATCGTTTCTGATAGTGTCAATTACATAGTGAAATCAGCTGGAAAGATAGTGCAGGATGCTGTGGAAGTGACTCTGTTCAGGAAAACAGGAGGTACCCCAATATTTCCTCAAATTGTCAATACTTATTTAAAAAAAAAAAAAAAAAAAAAAAAACAAAAGAGAGAGAGACAGAGAGAGACAGAGAGAGACAGAGAAAAGGGGTCCAGAGAAAAGAAGAAATACAAAGAAATAAGAAAGGCACACAAGATAAACATACATATATATAAAGTATGGTATCATTACCAAAGGAGTAGTGCAAATCATGTGTCTCAATGCCTACTGTATAAATACGTATATTTTGGAAGATGGAGGAGAAGATCTTATAAATACAAATGAGGTTCACTTAACACTCATCATTAGAAAGGACACTGGAGATGTCTGATGCAAGACTATTCATTTTCTCTACCTGTGGTATGAACCAAAACAACACTGTTCTTTCTCAGCATTATGACTCATCGTAATATGGTTTTAAAATAATTTTAGGACTTTTATGAAGCGTTATAATTTCAAATTCTACCATTCATATTCACATTAACAAGTACTTCAATCTTGCAGAACCGAGCTGTTATTTCAGCAATTTGTAAAGTAAATGAAGGGATAATATAGACTATAACCCTTAACTTTTAGTAAAGATTATGAAGGTATTTAAATACATATATATATATATATAAAGAATTTGTGCACAATAAAAGAGTGGAATATAACTAGGAAGTTTAGCAGGACAAGGTTTTGTTTAACATAAAAAGTGGAGAGACTGAATATTGACTTGAAAACTAAAATCATGTTAAGTTATACACATTTTATATATGGATGTTATAGTCTAACCCAGCAGGCAGCCACACAGACATTTGCTCAGTTTCCCCAAGTGTTCAGCCACTTAAAGCAGGGCTCATCAAGCATAATGGTTTGTTGGGAAGACAAACACCATCACTCTGAACATCTCTCCCTTCCTCCCTCTTTATCCTGGTTTTATTGCTGAGCATGGTGCTAATGTGGGACATCACTTTGGCCAGTCTGGGCCAGCTGTCCTGGCTGTGTCCCCTCCCACCTCCTTGTGCAGTCCCAGCCTCCTTGCTCACAGGGCAGCATAAGAAGCTGAAAAGGCCTTTGCTCTATGCAAGCACTAATCTGCAACAGCTGAAAACATCGGTATGTTATCACCACCATTTTCATCAAAAATCCCAAACACAGAATTATGTGAGACTCGCAAAGAAAATTCACTCCCAGCTAAAACAATGACAGTGGGCCAATAAATTAACAACATATACAGTCTAAAATATATATTTCAACAATGGAGGCAACATTAACAAGGAGAAATATTTTGTTAGAATCGTTATACCAGTCAGTAAAAAACAAAACAAAACAAAAAACCCACAGTTGGAATCCATCTGAATAAATAATCTTGTCTAGCACACAAGTGGACACATACACACACATACATATATCCATGCTGCTGTACTGGGTCTGGCTGGAATGGAGTTAACTTTCTCTGCAGCATCCCATACAGTGCTGTGCTTCGCCCTTGTAGCTAGAAGAGCACTGGTATCACACCAGTGTTTTGTCTATCACTGACCAGTGCTGGCACAGCATCCAACCCCTCTCCCCCTCCCCCCCAAGAGCTAGTAGGCTGGGAGTGGGCAAGAAGTGGGGAGGGGACATCACCAGGGCAGCTTACCTAAACAGACCAAAGAGATATTCCATGCCTTCTGATATCACACTCTGCAATAAAAGGTGGGAAAAGGGAAGGAGAGGTGGTTGGCTCTTGTTATGAAGACATCTGTCTGCATTGAGGCCCTGCTTCCCAGGATGTGGCCATACATCACTCATTGATGGGAAGTTGAGATTTTTTTTCTCCTCCCTGTGATTCTGCATGGCCTTTGTTTTTGATTTGTTTTTTCCTCTTCCTTTTCCCCTTTAGTTAAATTATCCTTACCTCAATCTGTGAACTTTTTTTCCTTTCCAGCATACTTCCTTCCCGCCCTTCTTTTGAGGAAGGGGAGTGAGAGAGCAGTTGTGGTAGAGTTTGGCTGCCCAGCAGGGTAAAACCACCATGGCTGTTGATTAAGCAGTGTATTACTTAGACCTTTAAAAATGCCAGGTCTACTGTTTTCAGCAATTTTTGGCCTGTTTTGTAACACATAAACTTCCACAAGAGAAAATCTCTTAGCTGTTACACCAATAAAATTAAGCAAAAGCTCTGAGGTTGGAGAAAAGTTTTGTTTGTTTGTTTGTTGTTGTTGTTGTTGTTGTTTTCCTAAACTGAGCATAGAGAGTAACATCCAAAAATTCTCAGTGCATGACATCATCTGAGTCCTACAGTGGTAGTTCACAGAAGCTGGAAAATAATGTATCTTGATTCAATCTACCAAAAAATAAAATCAGTCCAACCTTGTTCTAGAGACATTCCTGATGACAAGCAGGAGAATCTATACTTTCCAACAAGGAAGGGTAAAAATTAAAACAATAACATTCTGTGGCAATTCCACAGCAAAATATGACACCCTGGGACATTTTTCTTTGTAAAAAATTGGGATTTACTGGCTTCCAGTTCACTGGATCTACCCAGAAATTTCAGAGAATCATTTGTTAGTGAGGTTAGTGTTGTAGAGCTCCTGAACTTTCTAGCAGGTGCAACAAGGACAACTGAGGGTTGTCACCCTGAACACACTTTCATTCTGCTGGAAGTATTTTTGGAATAGTAAATTTTGAAAAGGGAAAAAAGTCTACTTAAAAGTGAATATTTGAATGTGATGGTAAGAGATGTGAACAGGAGGAAGCATTCTCACCTTTGCTATTGGTAGTTCCAGTAGGGCAAAGTAGTATGGCTTCAACCTAGGAAATGTGAAATGCCAAGGCATGAAAATGAAGCACAGAAAAAAATCCTATAATAACAGGAAAGCAGATAACAGAATCTGGAACTGTTGTTCCTAAAAAGGCATTTGCTTACTACAGGAATTTTTTATTCTGCAATATTAAGCATATTGGCATTACCAGAAGTTAGAGTGGAATCTGTGAAAATAAATTAATTGGTGCTAGTCCAGATAAAGGCATCTAGGATTCCCGAAGGCATTTTACACATCATAAAATAAGCTCAGAAGTGTTGAGGATGCTGAGGGAGGGAATTATTTTTTCATCTCTTGTGTTTTTTCTTGAGTGAACAACAATGATCCTTTTATAAATCTTTGTTTCAAGCACATTAATTGCTTCAAACACAGGATTTGTTTTAAACAATAACAAAGGTATTTGTAATAATAACGGTCTGGGTTTCAGCTACTGGATTGCTGAAAGACACCAGAATAGACCTCTGGAGTCTGGGTAAATTGGAACACAAGTGGAAATTCCTTGCCAGAGTACCAGAAATGTCAGAGGTGAATACTGAAGCTGCCTGGAGCAGAGGTAGTGGATGCAGCCTGAACATGCTCAGGGTAGTTCATGGTAGCATAGGTCAAACCCTACTGATCAAACACAGTGAGCAGTCTCAAAGGTAAGCTCACATAAGGAGACTGAGACACATGGATATAGACTGTGACAAAGCTAATCACTCTGGGAGAGTCTTACCTGATTGCTGTATCTGAATGATGAACTTCAAACATCAAAAAGATATTTTGGATTTTAAAAACTATGTGTTCATAATCCTTAGAAAAGAGTAACTGGTAACTCTATCGAGAAACAGGCACATAAATCATATTCATATTTGAAATTTATCAGAGTGAGAGACTGAGGGCACATCTACATGGCATGTAAACATGTTATATTTTCATGTTATACCTCCTAATGAGATAGCATTAGCTGTCTCAGAAGGACCGTCTACTTGTTTTGATAGCAGATCAGTAGTAATACCTGACTGAATTTGCATTAGTCAGATTACATTTACTTACTACCTTCACCGTGAGGCCTATTGAAACCATCAACTTTTAGAGTCAAGTATACTTATATTGAACAATCCATCCCCCAGCCGTGTCTACATTTGTTCATTTACTGTGTAGTGAATTATTGTCTAAGGTGGGATTCAGTCACTTTAGCAATTTGGTAAAGAAAAAAAGCATTACAAAATGAGAGTTCATCTCATTTATTCCACGAATGAGCACTCTCTTTTCAGAGGTATCTGTCTTCTCTTCCTTAGCAAGAGAATTCAGGTAACACTGGGGGTCTGTATTTCACACAGGTAAATTTCACACAGGTAAACCTGAAGTGGAAGAATTACACCTGAAGTATTTGCCAATTAAGGATGAATATACATTGCTTTTTACATTATATGATGGAGCTGGTAGAGCAATTATTTGGTGTAACAATAAAAAGAAAGTGAATTATTAATGTGCCAAATAAAATACATCAAAGGCTTAAAAGTTCAAAATTAAAAATGTAGAATGCAATAGAAATGATGGAACCTTAATTAAAGACTGGTAATCTTTCCACACTGTTTATTTTTCCATTCTTAATAAGATCAAATGCCTAATAAATATTGATGAAAATTTATTAGTTTGCTATGGTTAGCTAAAAAAAAAAAAAAAATCCCACTCTACTAACATTCTGTGAAATTTATTTTGGCTGTAACTTTGCCATATTTGACAAACGAGTGTGTATTGGGTCATATTCACTTGGGATTCACAGAAACAGAAACTCTTTCCATACATCCACCCTTGTTGTTGTTTAACTGCTCTACTTACTGCTACAATCTACTGTGACAACACTTTGAATTTCTTATCAGACCTTCTTATTTACCTTTCCTATTTCCTAGCACTGTCTTTGCTATGGAGACTTCTGCCTGTGCATCCCTTAAGTAAGCCCAATGACATGCAACCTGAACGCCAAGTAAACTACATTGCTCGTCACCTTGAGATGTGACAGTCAAAAATTCTGTGTCAAAAATATCAGAAGGTCATTAGCCTGATGATTATTGTTGAGTAAAAGAGAACTAGCCCTTAATTCAAGATGAAGAAGACTGTGTTTTTGAAGAGACATGGGATAACTTCACCCCACCATGCCTGCCACTTGTTTGGATAATACTGGGGCTCCAGAAGCACCATGCAGAAGCATTCAAAGCAGGCAGTATTCTCCTGACCTGACTTGGGATCTCCACTCCTGTGAAGGACACATTTAGGGACACACCCTGTCCACACAAAAAGGTGACTATATATCTACACAGGTTTGAAGCACACTCTAGAGCCCATGGAAAGCAATAGGCATCAACAGATGTTCTAGTTGTCACTTCAGACAGAATGAATCATACTCTTAGAATGTCAGTGTCTCTGTGTTGGACTGAAAAAGTCCTAAGCAATTGCCCTAAATTACTGGCCCTGAGTAATTCAACTCAATTCAACCTTTCAGACCTATTGTTTTTATCATCCTCTGAAAGGGTGACTCAGTGCACCTGAATTATATGCTGAACATTGATAGTCTTGATACACCTTATCAAATGTGTTTTGAAGTGCTAATGTATCTTTACTGAGTAATCCACTTCCTGTTACACACTTTTGCCAGACTACCACGAAAATATATGACATTTACTCCAGTGACAAAGCCAGTTATCATTACAGGGGTATCATATATGAGGTTGATAACCACCCAACCATCTATGCATTACTGTCAACATTCATGATAAGTTCAAATTTCTGTGGGAAGAAACTTGTGTTATATCTGTATATACTTTAGGAAGGTAGAAATTGATCCCAGATCTATCCCAAGAATAGGAACCACATGCTCTGTGGATTGAACAGCAGTTCAGAGGTTAGAGGTTATCTGTAATCTCTGGAAAATAAGTGACAACATTTGAAATCAGTACAAGGACCAAGCAAATATTTCTGAAAACTATTATGCCTTGTGAGCTAGTATGTGACAAAAATTATTATTTCCTGTCAGAAATGTATGTCTCCATAAACCTTCAATAATCTTTCCATACTCACTTCTCAGAGTGTAATCACTGATATTTACACAGAGCACACAGTTCTTTTCCTGTCTGCATAATTGTCTAAAAACTGGGAATTTCTGCTGACTTTGATGGACAAGCCAGCTCAATGGATTTTGAAAGGAGTCTGCACTGACAGGGACATTTTCAGAAATACTCTGCCAACTTGTACATTGGTTAAGCTAGTGAGAGCAACAGACATGCATGACATAATTGATTCAAAATTAAATTTAATAGGTAAAATATAAAGATGCTTGTGTTGAAAACTGATGCAATCACAAATTACTGTTAGAAAGTGTAAATGTTTATGAATTTCTCTGATAGAATTCATGTTTTGTTATTGGACAATAAATCAGCAGCAATATTTTGGAACTGGCAAATTAAGAGCAGTGTGTTCTTTACATTAATAATCAGACTTATGCATGAAATCATTATTAAATAGATTAAATGAAAACACTCCAATAATGGTCTAGATTCCTAGTATTTCAGCTATGTGAAAGATTTCTGAGAAAACATCTCCATGTTATTTATAGAAACTTTTATGTTACTTTATGGAACTTTGTAAATTGTGATTTCCCCTAATCTTTACTGTCAGAGACTTATCATAGAATCACTTATCATAGAATCACAGAACGGCTTGAGTTGGAAGGGACCTCAAAGAAATCTAGTTCCAACCCCCCTGACATAGGCAGGGATGCAACCCACTAGATCATGTTGCTCGGGGCATCATTTAACCTGGTCTTGAACACCTCCACAACCTCTCAGGGCAACCTACTCCAGTGCCTCACCACCCTCTGAGTGAAGAATTTTCTCCTCTAATATAAATCTCCCTGTTTTTATTTTAAACAATTCCCCTTCATTCTGTCACTATCCAATTGAGCAGAGTCACTCTCCATCTTTTTTATAAACCACCTTCAAGTACTGAAAGGTTGCAATAAGGTCACGCCAGACTTCTCTTCTGTGTGCTGAACAGCCCCAGCTCTCTCAGCCCTTCTTCATAGGAGAGGTGTTCCAGACCCTTGATCATCCTTATGGCCCTCCTCTGGACCCACTCTAACACATCAACATCCTTCTTGTGCTGTGGGCTCCAGATCTGCACACAGTACTCCAAGTGGGGCCTCACAAAGGCAGAGTAGAGGGGTACAATCACCTCCCTCAACCTGCTGGCCATTCCTCTGTTGATGCAGCCCAGGATGCAGTTGGCCTTCTGAGCTGCAAACATGCACTGACAGATCATGTCGAGCTTTTCATACACCAGAACATCCAAGTCCTCTGCAGGGATGCTCTCACTGAGTTCTTCTCCCAGTCTGTACTTGTGTCCATGATTGCCCTGACCCAGGTGCAGCACCTTGCACTTGGACTTGTTGAACCTCATGAGGTTCACATGGGCCCAAATCTCAAGCTTTTCTGGGTCCCTTTGGATGGCGTCCCTTCCTTCTGGTGTATTAACTGCACCACTCAGCTTGGTGTCATCTGCAAACTTGCTGAGGGTGCACTCAATCCCACCATCTATGTCATTCAGAAAGATATTAAACAGCACTGTTCCAACGACAGACCCCTGAAGGACACCAGTCGTCACCTGGACATAGAGCCATTGACCACCACTCTTGGGGTGCAACCTTCATGCCAACTCCTTATCCACTGAATGGTCCACCCTTCAAATACATACCTCTGCAATATGGAGAACATGATGTCATGAGGCACCAAGTAAAAGGCCTCACAGAAGTCCAGGTAGATGACATCAGTCAATCTTTCTTTGTCAACTGATGTCGTCACTCCATCATATAAAGCCACCACATTAGTCAGGCACAATTTACTCTTGGTGAAGTCATGCTGGCTGTCTTGGATCACCTCTTTGTCTTGCACGTGTCTAGTCATTGCTTCCAGAAAGATCTTTTCCATGATCTTTTCCATCTTTTCTTGCTGGGTGCAGAGGTGAGGCTCACCCGTCTGTAGTTCCCTGGGCACTCCTTTCTACCTTTTTTAAAAACAGGAGTGATGTTTCCCTTTTTCTGGTCACCAAGAACTTCACCTGACTGCCAAGACTTTTCAAATATGATGGAGAGGTTTGGCAACTACATCAGCCAATTCCTTCAGGACCCTGGTACACATGTCATCAGGCCACAATTACAGTGGGTGGGACTTTTTACCCCCAGACTCCATCTACGGGTTCAAGTAAACAAGAGATGTGGGAAGCCTGACTTTCTGTGAAGACTGAGACAAAGAAGTTGTTGAGTACCTCAGCCTTCTCCATGTCTGTCCATACCAGTTCACCCTTCTCATCCATCACAGGGGGTACACTCTGAGGGGGTATCCTCTCTTTGGCCTTTCTTTTCTGAGCAATGTACCCATAGAATCCCTTTGCAATCCCAATGCTCCTCTTTGCATTCCTTGCCAAGCTCAGTTCCATCCATGCCTTGGCTTTCCTTATCCCATCCCTGCACATCCAGACTGCATCCCTGTACTCTTCCCATGGCACATGTCCCTGCTTCCACTGCCTGTGCATTTCCTTTTTGTGTCTCAGTTTGACCAGCAGGTCCTTGCTCAGACATCCCAGTTGTCTGACCTCCCTGTCCACAACTTTATGCAGGGAGAATTATTGCGGTCTAAGGAAAACATCCTTAGAGTTTCCAGCTCTGTTCAGCTCCTTTGTCCCCAAGGACAATGTTCCAGGAGATCTCATCTACTAGGTCTTTAATTAGCTTGAAATTCACTCTTCAGAAGTTCAGGGTCCTGACTTTGCTCTTTGCTGGGCCTGTATACCTTGAGGTCACAAATTCAACCAGGGGGTGGTCACTGCAGCCCAGACTGCCTCCAATCTTAACCTCTTTAGTGAGCTCCTCCACGCTGGTGAGCACTAGGTCCAGTAATGCTTCTCCTCTGATTGGTTTGTCTAATACCTGGACCAGGAAGTTATCCTCAACTTACTCTAGGAATCTCCTGAATTGCTTACAGCCTGCTACATAGTTTTAACATCAGACATCCGGGTGGCTGAAATTCCCATATTAGGATGAGAGCTTGCAACCATGGTGCTTTTGTAGTTGAAGCAAGAATGTCTCATCCACAGGCTTCCCTTGATCAGGCAGCCTGTAGTAGACCCCCTACTACAAACTGTCCTTTACTGGTGTGGTCTTTAACTCTCACCTACAAGCTTTCAACCTGTCCTTGGCTGTTTCTCAGAAGCAACTCTTCACAATCAATCCCTTCCTTCCCTAATGCAGAGGGCAACACGCCTCCCTTCCTTCTCTGTTTATCCTTTCTGAGGGGTTTGTAGCCCTCTATTCCAATGTTCCAGTTATGTGATCCATCGTACCACATTTCCGTGAGAGCAATCAGGTCATATTTGTCTAATTGCACTACGGTTTCCAATTCCTCTTGCTTGTTTCCCATGCTGCGTTCATTGGTGTAGAGGCACTTCAGCTGGGCAATTGCTCATATCACATTTCCAGAACCCTTCCTGATTGTATTGATCTGCACTTCATACAGAAATCAAACTGTAGAAAAGATTCTGTACCCATAGAACTGTATTCTACATTATGACCTACTTAAAGTATTAACACTACACTCAGAAATCTTTGTCCTCCCCTAACAGTCACTACCAAACCAACAGGTACGATAAGATACTTTGTGATGGAATAGGTCACTGCTTACCTGACTAAAACTGAACCCCTTTTATAACGTAGCTCATACAGGCTTCAACTCAGAAAACTATCTCAATTTCTCAGTGCACCTAAGTGTGTATTTGTCTTTAGACACACACACTTACACTGCACAGTGCCTTAAGTGTCTTAACCTTCATAATGCTAAGGGCCTTCCATTTGCAATTCTGTAGTCTGACTTTTACTTCCAGCTCTGCAACCTCTCACCTAAGCTGATGTAGCAGGATTTTTTTCCCTTTTGTTCCTAAGCTATGTTTCTCATGTTATTCTCTCAGCCTTGCACCTGCCAACCCCAATATTGTAGTTATAGGTGATTCTCTTTGGGAAACAGCTTCCACTGGCATGAGAATGACTACCCCCACACACACGCATTCACCTTCCCTACTCCTTGTTTTGTAGCTTTTAGTTTATATTGCAAGGACTATACAAGGACTTAGTGAAAAACATAGAAGATAATAGTCTATTCTATTCTATAGTTCTATTCTATAGTCATAAATCACTGATAAGCATTATCCAATAACACATGTACCCCAAACTGAGAAACCAACATGTGCAACACTTGCACCTGATCAAGCATGTTCCAAGGAGTTCTACAAGCATCATAAACATAAAGAGTAAGTTTGGCCAGGTCCTGAGGAAAACTATACAGCATGAGAGAAAAAGCATGGCAGAAAAAATCCTTATCAGCAGCAACACCTGCTGCATTGCTGCACTGGATGAACTGCTGAATTGAAGAGGATGTATGTAAGGATGATCTCTGAAGTAACCACCTCTTCGCTTCCCAGCTCACCACTGGAGACCTCTCTCTCTCTTCTCTCATTCTTCTGAATTTTTCCCTTGTAAAGTAACTTAGAAGTCAATTTATGTCATCAGCCATGGATCTCGCAAATAAAAGTTTTTGCACATGAACATGTCTCAACATCCTTTTTGCAACAGTTAAATACAGATTAAACATGGGGATAAAATTATGTCCCAAATGGAGATGAATACAATGTTTACATCATTTCTGATTTTGAACTTGAAAGCTGGATATAAATCGCATGAGAAACAGGCTTAATGGCCCCAGTAATCCCAAAAATGGCACCACAGGAAGTATTTTACATACATATGCCATAAAGCAAACACATGAAGACACAGAGGTGGAAAAGATAAGGTTACTAACCAAGAATTACAAAGTCAGGGTCCATCCAATGAACAACAAAGGCTGACCTTCTTTGAGTAGTTTGAGAACTTATTCATTTCCCTCTGCTGCTTTCAGAAACTGCCAGTGCATGAGTGTCTACAAATTATTAGATAATGAATGCTCTAACTAACTAGTAAATATGGTCATTATCGGGCCCTCTGAACATCACATCCCATGCAAAAACACTGAGTATGTTTCATAATGTGAAATTTTGCCAATTACTCCTTTTCTATATAGGTCCCTTCCTGATTGTGACTGTGGAATAACACTCATCATCTTTAAAATGGCCCACAGATGGACATCAACATAAGAAAGCACTACAGCAATACCAGCTTGCATTACAATACATCACATTCTGATTATACAAAAACCACAAAATAAGATACTAATTTTGCATGCCCACAGGTAAGCTAAGTGTTTTCAACTGCCATGATAGTTGCCAGAGAGCTAGTCAATACATAACAGCTTGAAGTATCATTAAGCTCAGTGCAAAAGTTGACATTGACAGGCCAGCCAGGTGAACAAATCTCTAGGCTCCGCTGACTATATTGACTGTCAACTAAAAAGAGAGTCCTGTCCTGTCTCTTCATTTTCCATATAGCATGAAATTATAAATACAAAGCAAATGAAGTGTTTTATCAAGTATATACAAATACTATCCTATTCCATTGTGATACTGATGTAAATGAGGTTTCAAAAGAAACATGAATGCTTTCTCTTTGGCTGAGAAGGAATAGTATACTCAGTCCTAAATCAGATGGTGAATGAGTATACATATTTATAGGTATATCAACTGATTTTGAAAGCCAACTGGCAATAGCACCATGAAACATTTTAGGATACCTCCTGATGTATTTTCCGTGAGAGGAACTCCCTTTCCTTTTTAAACATGTATGTAAATACCTAGTGTTAACTTTCAAAAAAAGTCCTCCAAAACTACTATGCAAAAATGTTTAAAGCTGAGTATTTATAAAAAAAAAAAAAAAAAAAAAAAAAAAAGAATTTATATTTGGCATTGCCACCTGAGGCCTAAGGCTTCCACAACAAACATAATATTCTTTGTTTTCTCTTTAATATTTCTGTACAGCACTGATATCTTTGACTTCCATGATACAAAGTACAGAATTTGACTCAGCTAGTATTACATATGCTTTCTGAAGAGGTACAAAACATGATTTATCCTTGTCTATATTTGCACTCAAACCACTTTAACATTTCTTTAGCTATATGCATTGCTAACATCTTTTGTTAGCAACAGGTAATTTTCATAGCAGAAAAGGATGGAGAACCTAACCTCCTAACACTTGAAATCTGAAATAAAAAGGTAGACAGCAAAAGGCCTGAAAACACTTGAATTCCAGCAGCATAAGTTTTTCCCAAATCTTTACAGTGGGCACAAATTTGCACTTTAGTGTGATAGGAATGGAGCTAAGGAAGGATTTTTTCTTCTTATTGCCCCTTCCAAAAAAAATAACAAGACTTTTGCAAAGATGAGTGTTAGTTTGCTAATCATGTTGGTTTCCACAGTTATTAGCAATGCACTTTTAATTCACTATGTGACACCCAGTAAGAAAACTACATGCATATGGACTGTGCCAAACAAAAAAAAAGTGCTCTGAGGCACAGCTTTCCTTTGGATTTCCCTATGTGGATATCTTCAGCCCACTGATCAAAAACTGATTCCATTTCTCACTTCATAGGAGGTTTTCTGAACACTGCAGCTCTCAGCCTCCCCAAAACTCCGTGTATCTGATCTGTGTGCCCTTGTAGCTATTGTTACTGAGGGTAGAGTCTCAGAAGTTTTCAAATGGTCTGTAGCTGTACCAAAGGTACTTCTGGCATTAAAGTATTAAAATAATGCTATTTGGCTAATATAGGATGATATAATGATAAGGGATTACAATTTAAAAAACAAACAAACAAAAAAAAAAAACATTTCAAATACAGGTCAAAGAAAAATGAAGTTACCTTAGGCTCACTAATAAAAACAGGATAAATCAAGGAAATACAGTGTATAGAAATGTAATTTGTACAAGAGTGTGATTGTTGAAATCTAATTGATGAACGAAATCACTGTTGATTAAAGAGAGGTAGTATACATATCACAGAGTAAGAAGATTAAAGGGAGAAATCATTTAAGCCAGCATCAAATAAAAATGAGCAATTGAAAGGACTTGTTCAAAGTCCTTTTGTCTACAGTGCTTGAATGACTGCCAGGTTTAACAGCTGAGGTTCCCACAACTCCCTGTTGGTCTGCCATCAGAGTTTATAGCTGCTTGTTGCTATGTGAACAAAAAGAAATGCAATGAGCCTCCCAGATGTCCTCCTCTGCTTTCCCATGGCCCTGACGCTACTTCTGGGATTCCACTTGGTACCTCAGCTTTAATATGGTGAATGACCAGATCACAATTACAACAGGATATTAATTTATACCAGGAAAGCTCTGCTTTGTACACAAGCAAAGCAATCCTGCACACCAAGACAGATGTGTTATCCAGAAAATAAATAAATAAGAGCATGTATTTTGACCAGGCTTTCCCAAATAACATATAAGCAACTACTTCTATTGCTTCTCAGAACCCTACGTTGAATGACGAATAGCATGCACAATTCCCAAAGGGCTACTCCTCAAAGTCAAAATAACAGGGACTTCTCAAAGCAAATCAGACTGATATTTGCCCATGATAATGAGCTCACTGCTTGCATGCAAATAAAGTTTTAATTTATCTTAAACCTCTCCTGTTTCATCTTGATAATCCAAGATTTATAAACAAAAGGAAAGAAACAGAAGAACAAAACTTTAGAAACAGCCTCTATGTTTACATGCTGATGCAGGCTGTTTCTCCTGCACTCTGTGGAGAGAGCTCATTTCTGTATAGCACGAGCACATTTAAAAGTTAAATTAAATACAGCTAAGTGTGTGAGAATAAAGATGAACAAAATTCATTATAAAACCCTCTTGCTTTCTCTCAAGACAATATTGAAGAACTCTAAGGAAGCTCCAATTGATAAACTACACCACACAGCTTCAGAACTTAAACAAACTACTTTGGTTTGCAGCTCCCAAGGAATTTTTACTAGTAAAAGGCAGAGCTGTGGAACAGTGAAGGATTTCTCAAATCTCAGTTCAATCAACTGCTCAATAACAGAGCAGTTATTAGCTTGAAAGAAGAAAGACCTAGAATTTGTACCTTACTTCTTAGTATCAATTTAGAAAATGCTATGGGAAAATACAGTTTAATAAATAATGGAACAAATCTTTTCAGAAAGGTTAAGTAAGGAAATGTACTTCCTCTAATACTTATACTATAAAATTAAGAAGAAATTTAGTAGAAGAAATTCTCTGGATACTGAGGAATATATTGAATTACCTTCTCTTCCAAATAAACTAGTTTGCAGTAATATATCAGGAACCTAGCTAATTTTCTATATCTTAAATAGCAAATGCATATAATACAATAGATCACTTTATAGTAACTACCAGGAGGGCCATCCATACCATTCTCTCTAACTGTTGTGATCCTTTTATTTATTTATTTATTTTTCTTTCAAAGGAAATCAGACCCAAAGCTACCCAAAGCTATTGGCACTTAGGAGAGGGGAAAGTGTATGAGGTGACACATATAAGAGTATTCTGGTTGCCACTGGTAAACTATCTCAGAACTTATCTGGAGTCCTCAGTGTGGACAGTTATCCAAGGTAAGTCAAGCAAAGTGAGTTTTTTCAGCTGAGCATATTCTTCAGTCACACTTCCTATGCTAGGAGAATGTCATTCTTTTGGTGTGATCAACTAACCCAATATAACTACATGTAATCATAAGAGTCTTCAAAAGCAATTCAATTCAGCTATTTTGAAGGACCACTTGATTCCCTTTTTCTCTTTACATGTATATGTTTCTTGTGCTAAGAACAGAGTCTTATGAAACCAATTCCCATGGATTCTCATCTTTGATACTGAGAAGGGAATATATTCTGAACGTTTGTTTTACACTCAAAAACTGCATACGGAATTGATGAAAGGATTATCTGATCTAACTTTAACATTTATCCCAAAGAAGAATATCCTGTTCTTTGATCAACATAACACAGAAAATACCTATTTATAAATGCAGTTTAGGTAAGCAGTACTAAAAACAAGTTAACCAACTATTCCAAATATCTTTTATTTCAGCTGGTTTCTGTTTACCACCTGCTAGCAAAAAGGAAGTTTGAAAGCTCCTGTGTCCAATCATTTCATTGTACTTAATCTTTAACACTTAATTTCAGCAAATGTAGACTAGTCAGTTATGATGTATCTTAGCTTTGATAACTACATGGAAGTCAGCAACAGATAATTTGAGGAACAAAGAGGAAGAATGCAGTACTGGAAGTTGCTGTCAGCAAGGGTTACATCTGAATGTTACATCTGAACCACTGTTCAGATCACCTGGACCTTGATCAAAATCAAAAAACACTGGTGCATGATTCATCACTTTGCCAAGTGAAGGCAGCTTCATGCTCCAATAAGTCATCAGGATCATCTGTCTCTGTGCAGAGCACAGAAACCTGACAATAGTCAAATATAGGCTGTTAGCTCTGGTGAAGCCACCTAGTTTGAAATTGGTTTTAATTTAGCTTAATTCATATAGTTTTATATATTATTTATTTTTATAGTTGCATGTTTGTTTTTCATTTTAATACAATTGCATGATTTTATCATTTTAACAATCTCTATTTACTATGTGATTATGCTGTGGGTTAATTTATCAAAATTGATTCATATTTAATTAATAATAATTTAACAACTAGTTTATCTCCTACTGCTTAAGAATACTATAGGTTTTAACAGTCACCTCTTACACCTTTACCACTGCATGTACTTATTGAAGGATTTTAAGAGTATAATTTAATAAATGATATGCAAGCAGTAATAAAAAAAAGTTTCTTAAAGAAAGAAACTTCAGTAATAACCTTGCCCCAAACTAGTGTAACTTCATTCACTCTCTACATGTCTTTTTACTGAGGACACAACTCAGTGACAGTCTTTCCCCTGGCTGTAATGAGAATCTGATCACCATTAATTAAAAACGCTTGGAAAGTACTTCTCTGAACCATAGGTGGTTCCTCTCATCGAAGTTTAGAAGATGAAAATTTAGCTCCTTAATTTAAGCTTGTTACCTTTGATCTCCATAGGGTAAATGTAGAGACACAAATCACTAGAGAGCATTACTCCATTCAAAGAGAGTTGTATATGGGTCACATTCAGCTGTATATTAAGACATTCTGTTGTGAGCAGGTACTGGGTCATTATGGATCATAATCATCTGAAACCTCATTTTACAAAGCCTTTATATGAAAAAGTATCTTCTGAAATTCTGGTTAGACACACAATTTTATCTCTGCTGTGTAATGAAGATGGAAAATTAAAACCACTGTCTTTAAAAAGCTGTATAGCTTAATCTGGAAACAGAAGCTTTATTAAACATTAATTATAGCTTCACAGTTATTTTATAATTTTGTAGTTACTGTGTGACACTGTTCCAAAGGAAAAATTTAGTCTTCTGTGCCTTCATTTCTTTCCAATGCAACTCCAGGTCTGGAATCACTGATTTAATAGTGAGTCATTTGGAGATTATTACAACAATTCTGATATATATATATATATATATATATATATATATATATGTATATATGTATATATATATATGTATATATGTATATATGTATATATATACATATATATATATATATACATATAAATATATATTTATTTCAGTAATTAATACATACTTGAGGTTTGAACCCATTCTGAAGTTTTTGAAATTAGAAGAGGTGCACATGAGTAGACATATAATGGTATGAATACTTAAAATGCATCTGTGAGATTAATTTTGGGAGATACATCCATTCCCACTTCCACAGCAAACTAGTGTGATTTAAAGAACAATTGAACCACTGCACTGCTTTCATGTTGCATGGATTTAGTGAAATAGATAGGGCATGCTCGCATCTCAGCAATTTCCAGGAATTATTTTTTGCCATACATTACTTTGGTGAGCTCATTTATTTCATAAACGGTTCTGGCTTCCAAAACCATGTAACAGATTCCCCATTAGCTGGAAGTTTGTTCCCTGTATAACATCTTGGATTCAACTGATTCTTGTGCCATCAGGTTCTTGTGCCATGTAACTTCTAACCTGAGTAAAAAATGATCTGTGGCACAATACTTTGGAAGGATCTGCTTTGATATTCATTAGTTGTACATCTGGTCAAAACACTTTCCACATGTTCATTGTTGGAAAAGAAGTTTGCAAAACTATAACCCATGACTCAATGGAATATTAGTAAAATGTTTCAGTTATTCATTGCCATTTAAAAATGTCCATGTGGGTTTGTCAGTACAGCTTTTGAAATGTAACAAATTAATATCCTCACTTTGTCTTAATTTGTGGACAGATGGTGTGAAGAGGGCTGAGTGATGCACAGTGCTGTCCCTCAGCTTGTCAAGACTTATTTACAGCACAGGAGCCATCCTCTGATGGCTGATTATCTGCTTCATTTAGTAGAAGTGAAATTAACCTCTGGTTTCTGTGCTGATGACTCAGCAGGTAGTGCACCACTAATACAAAAAATAGTACCAGAAAGACATTGGTCTTGTACCCTAACAAGGCCCATTAAAGAGCCAAATTGCTTTATTAGACCCAGGAGATTGAAGCAATCATTTCAGTCCACTAACTGGAAATAATAAAGTCTGGAAAAAAAAGAGTTTTCTTTCCATTCATGACAAGGAAGAAAAAAAAAAAAAAAAGAAAAAAAAAGCATTATTTCAGGTGATTTGGTGATTTTTAAAAAACCATAATTCTGCAGTTAAGTTCATTGGAAGAAGATTTGTGTACTAAAATTGAAAAATCATGAAAGATAAAAGAAGTTATACGTAGTTTCAGTTCCTGTGGCTTTTGCTTCTTGGATTGTGTTATGTAGTACAAAGAATTATGCACAATGTATTTACAAGAAGAGCAATCTTAGTTAAACAGCTTGATGTTAAATATACCTGATGTATGATTCTTTACACTGGCTAATAATACAACAGCAGTAATAATCCACCTGGAAATGCACATTAAACACTCTCAAAAATGTAACCTCTTTTGAAAGGTTTTTCTAATGATAGCATTTATGAGCTCACAATGAAAAATCAGGGCAGAGGATGACTAACGAAGAGCAATATTAACTGTCTTAACCATATTTAATTGAATATGTTGAGAAATGCATAGATCTCGAGAGCTACCTGTCAACAGGAAGAAATTATTGGCTATTTGAAATCAAATTTACATTATACCTCTGCATTAAAAGCTCCTATGACAACTCCTGTTGCACAATATTATGTTACATGACATGATGCATTTGCTTGATCCAACAATATTTTTTTTTAAGTGTGACGCATCAGAAATGTTAAGAAAAAAGAAATCTTTTTTTTTTTTTTTTTTTTTCCTGCTGAACATACCAGTAAGTGCTCCAGGAAAAAACAAAAACAAAAACAAACAAACAAAAAAAAAGTATTGATTACCCATGGGTAGTTTTGAGAGCAGGTATCAAGCATGATACTTGCTCATCTTTAGAAGAGCAAGTGCTGGGGCAAACTGCTATAAACAGCAGGTGGGAAATGAAATAGAGATTCTAAAGATTTTCTTGAAATATTAAAAAATATATGGAGCACACTGAGGAACTCCTATTATGGGAAATAGTTTATGGGTGTTTGCTCAAGAGCTTTGAGTCATTATACAGATTTCTTTTTACCCCTTCTTGGTCTTTGAAAGCAGAAGAACCTTCATTACTGCAGATTCTTTTCCAGAAGAAATGCTAATATTTTCATCATGAATTTATGTCTCCAAGAAAAATTGTCTGTTGTTGCCTGCTGAATATGATTTAGTCAGTTCCCCCAGACAAATGCCCCACAGCATTTTCTTTCTCCTCAGAGACTTCTTACCCAACTATGACAAACTCCAAAAGTCTTGCAGTGACTGATCAAAGCTCCAGACCCAACAGGTAGTATTTGGGTTGAGTCAAAGGTGTACAATAGATTCATACTCAGTCCTGGGGTCATCTTTTCTGAGGCCAACCCTTGCATTTGATCACATTTATCTGTTACAACAATGCATAACATAAGAAACACATACTGATGAATGTGTTGGACTGTAACGAAGATAATTAGCACTATTTTCCAGGTTACAAAGATTCAAGTCACATTCTGAAAGTTACACATGAATCTCCTGCTCTCAAATGGACTGCAGCCTTTCCAGCTTTGAACTCTACATTCCTTCCAGGTAAGAGAAGGAAAGAAATTAAGTCTCAATAACGATTACACATCAGCCTCTCACGGGAGCCCCAAGAGGAAAATCTGTCATTTCACTTCAACGTTTACTGTAGCAATATTGACAATGTGTCCCTATGCCACTAGCTCAAAGCACTGGATATGTGCATATCTTCACCAAATGTATGAACAAGAATGATACTCATTCACTGCCACTTCTTTAAGGACTGTCTTCTGTTTCTGTTAAATCTAATGTCAATTTTGCCAGATATTCAAATTGAATTACACTTTGGCCTTAGCATAACTGAATTTTGTTCCTAAACTTTTCAGTTTCCTAATTATAAAATGGCTTTCTACACATACTTAACCACATAAACATTAAAGAAAAATGCTCCAACAAAACTGAATGAATTCCTTTAATAGAATGTATCACATATATTTGATGCAGTTTGCCTAAGCTTTAGACAAACCATGTGGGGGGGGGGAGGGCAAATCCTTTTCCATACTTTTTTCCTACTGTTCCTAGTGACTTCATTAGTCTTCCACATTTTTTTAACTGTTTAGAAATACATCATCTCAAAAGATAAATAGAATATGGTCACATCTCCTAGAATCTCTTGCACCAAGAAGCAAAAGCTTACTTAAAATAAATATCATACACTGTTTCCCAGAGCTAGCTTAGTTTATTTTAACTAGCTCCCTAGCTCAGCCTCTTGAAGATGTAGTGGTCTCTCTGGAATGTTTTTCAAAAGAACCCATCTCATCTCTCTTTTTTTTTTTTTTTTTTTGCGTGTGTGTGTGTTTTGTTGTTGTTGTTGTCTGTTTGTTTATTTTCTTCAGATATCTAGGGTAAATACAGAAATAGAATTTCGTAACTTCTCAGACCAACAGAGTGACTCATTCTTCAAGTTATGTTGAATGCCATGATAAAGAAAAAGAATCTAATTCAACCCACTGAGTAGAATTTTCTGTGCAGGATACAATACAAGTCTAAGGACGAGGTCCCAGGCAGGCAACCTTTGAGTTTTCCTCTGAAGAAGAACTAGAAACATGGGCAAGCTCTTTTAGAAAGGGCTCCAAAGCATTAAGTAATTATCCACAGCTTGAGCTCCTCAAGCTTTTCATTAGGTTCTGAGAATGAGTAGGGTCTAATATTTGAGCATCAGATATCCTTAGACAGCACAGAGATAACTAACTAGGAGGCTGGTTTCCAGATTAAAGGCTGTATTCAGAACAGGAACAAAATTCAAAGAAAGTAAGCAACTTTTTGCATGAAAACCCACAATGTCTAGGGCAAAGTTATCTGTAGAACTTCCCTGAGTGTTAATCCTAAACCCTGAGTGTTATATTTCTCTGGAGTTTACATCGCTAAATTTTGACTCTTGCATGGGTTCCATTTCCATACATTGTGTCTCTCTCTAGTATATGTTGTAGAGATTTTGCAATGTTAACTGTATATTGCTTCTGTTTTGTTCTCTATTGCACTCCCAAAAAAGTAGAGGGCAATGTTTTTGCATATCCAGCTCCTGAGTAGCACTTTCTCTTTATAGAAAGAGTTCACTTGACTCAGAATAACTTTTCTGTCCAATCTTCTTTTTATTGTCTTGTTTATTGAAATGCATGTTGCAAAGCATCTTATACTGACATTCCGAAGTCCACAGCCACTCACACCCCCAAGGGTGGCAAGTGCACAATATATTTTGCCTGCCATGTGCATGCATGTGCACACACACATGTGGACCACAATTTAGTTAAAGGACCACAATTTAGTTAAATTTAGGACCACAATTTAATTAAAGAATCAAGAATGGCAAGGTTCATATGAGAACCAGGGTATTGGGCATTGGACAAATTCCTTGTTGGCATTTGTCCACAGATTAGTTTTGATCCATAAGGAGTCAGCCCTTAGAGACATCCCAGCTCAGGGGGACATTAAGAGTCACAGCCCACTTCACTCCTTAGAGAGCTCCGTGGGAATCTTTGCTTAGGATCACTATAGGACTGTGAGCCAATAGCAATTTTTCCACAAATTCAAATTTTTTCCATAGTTCAAGTTCAGCAAATATGAGTAGAAATTGTGAATACTTTTCACTAGATACTTTCTGTCCAATTTTGCATTATAAAATTCCTAATTAAAATACTATGTTCAAACCATTTTCAGAAAGATTTCCTTATTCTCTGTTCAGTAGCATTGGTAAGGGAGTATTGTACATCATACATTCCTGACGATTTTATTTTATTCAAGTGATTTCCTTTTTCATCTACATGAAAAAGTGGTGATGAAATAAAGACTCAGGCTATGACTCATCTTGTCTAAAAGAAATCTGTCTGAAAGAAATCTGTCATGGATACGGAGTATTGAATATGATATGAAACTGAGGCAGTGCTTCACAGTAACATAGGGAGTGCACTCAGCTTTTTGAAACAAAGTCCGCATTACTGGTAACAGTCTTCCAAGTCTAGAGTTCAAACAGTAAATACAGAATGGTAGGTTTTAAAATTGAAAATTTGCAAAACCTAATTTAATTTCTACCAAGAAGAATTGAAATATTTCATTTTTTAACTCCTTCAACTTCAAGTTGAAGTAACAACAGGTTAGTTGGTGGGTAGGTCTTTGGGATTTGTAAAAAAGAGCAATTATGAAATTTGCACATTTAATCTTCTTCACTGCTTTCAAAATATCAGCAGATGAATACTCCAAAAGACATTGTGAAACAGGAACTTCCAGACTTCCTTTTTAAATAGCTCAGACACCTCCTTCTCTTTGCCAGGTTGTCTCAGTGGTAATTATACCAGAATTAGAACCATTAAATCTGCATTTAACAGACTATGGAAATTATGAAGTATCCTAGTCCATTGCTAGCATACTAACATACCCCACTTCAAAAGAGTATTTCAGCAGGCAAGCACTCAAACTGAAGGAGGCGCAAATGAATACATGTTTCTGCCAATTATGGAACCTTTTCTTGTGAGGGCTTCTCAACACTGGAATTTGTTTCATTTCATGTATTTGAACAATCACCCTATGATGTTAGCTAGCTATTCAAAGGACACAATCTAACAAATTCCCCCCTGCTATTTTTAAGGAATATTCTTATAAATGGCTATAGCATTTGAGATCTTTTCAGCTGACTGCTGTCTTATTGTTATTAACAAAACATTTTCTGCAGTAAACATTTCCTACTGAAATAAAATCTCAAGAGTTTATTTAAAAGTTCACTTTTACCAGGGAAAATGCTACATTTGTCTTAAAAGCACTGGTTCTTTTTGACTGGCAGTTTCTTCCCCTATCTTTTGCTTCTAGCTGAATAAAGACTTTAAGAAAATCACCCATCATCAAATACATCCATTAGGCTAGATCTTTAAATACATTAGCTGAGTGTTCAGAAAAACTGTATATATTGTAGGACTGCTTTAGTGTTTTAAGTTTGTAGAGATAATATGTGTGTGTGCACATATATATGTGTACACATGTACTTGCAATGTCTACTTAAGTCATGTTTATATTAGCTGCTGAGGGATGTATATGTGTAAGCCTTCTTCACCAGAGATGCAGCCAAAACTGTGTGATGGAGGTGCAGTGATAGGAAAACTGTAAGTTTGCTGAGAAAGGTTCCATGCAGAAAATGACTAAGGGGGTGAGAGTGCTGTTTTGGAGATTACCAGCTGGTGCAGGCACTGGTCAGTAAGTAAAGGAGATAAATATGCTTTAGTTTATTTGTATTTCCCCTCTCTCAGGAGAGAGAACACTGTAGAAGAAGAATCTAGCACCACCCCCGCTCACCTCCCCCCCCCTATATTTTACATGTCATCAGCTTAAATAGACAAGTTGAAATCTGTTCTCTCAGTGTACCTAGGCAAGAAAAATCCTAAATTCTTGTAATCAAATTTGGAAAAGAACTTTCAATTTGAAACAGAATAATGCATTTTAGTTATAAGAGCCATTACCACTTTAATAATAGTAACTTTTACACGGTCTGACCAAACTAAAAGTTATTTTGGTTCCAGCCTATCATGAATAGATTTTTACACAATTTTGATTTAGCAGCAATTTAAGATTTATTATTACTTTTATGGTAAATCATGAGATTAAATTTTATGATTCTTAACAGCACTTAATCAACCCTTAATCATCAGCCAATTTAGCACAATGATGCAACAGAATTTGTTACAGTGGAAACAGCAATTTAGTTAAAGAATCAAGAATGGCAAGGTTCATATGAGACTTCCTGCAGAGTATTGAGCATTGGGCAAATTCCTTGTTGGCATTTGTCCACAGATGAGTTTTGATCCATAAGGAGTCAGCCCTTAGAGTCATCCCAGCTCAGGGGGACATTAAGAGTCACGGCTCACTTCACTCCTTAGAGAGCTCTGTAGGAATCTTTGCTTAGGATCACTATAGGACTGTGAGCCAATAACAAGTACTTTTCCATCCTGGCTGTGGTTCAGAGAAGGCAATTTTGTATTTTCCCCCAACTGTGCCATTCCAGTACCTTCCAGAATATACAGTTCTAGTACTTCGCAGACTGGGATACAGTCTAGGCCATAAGGGTTCGAAACATGATCAGGGAATGTTTGTTTATATTCACTCATTATTTTTGTTGCACATTGACAATAAGAGAATGATGTAATGTTAATCTTGAACCACATTTGAGTTTATCAAAAGAGGTACTCCACCACACAACCTTTCAAGAGAAAAAAAAGTATCACACAGACTGAGAAATGACATTTCCTAAAATGGCAAACAATTGTAGGAATCATAGAATCATAGAATCATAGAATATCCTGAGTTGGAAGGGACCCTTAAGGATCATCAAGTCCAACTCTTGACACCGCACAGGTCTACCCAAGTTCAGACCATGTGACTAAGTGCACAGTCCAATCTCTTCTTAAATTCAGTCAGGCTCGGTGCAGTGACCACTTCCCTGGGGAGCCTGTTCCAGTGTGCAACCACTCTCTCTGTGAAGAACCCCTTCCTGATGTCCAGCCTAAACTTCCCCTGCCTCAGCTTAACTCCATTCCCGCGGGTCCTGTCGCTGGTGTTAATGGAGAAAAGGTCTCCTGCCTCTCGACACCCCCTTACGAGGAAGTTGTAGACTGCGATGAGGTCTCCCCTCAGCCTCCTCTTCTCCAGGCTGAACAGGCCCAGTGCCCTCAGCCGTTCCTCGTACGTCTTCCCCTCCAGGCCTTTCACCATCTTCGTAGCCCTCCTCTGGACACTCTCCAACAGTTTCATGTCCTTTTTATACTGTGGTGCCCAGAACTGCACACAGTACTCGAGGTGAGGCCGCACCAGCGCAGAGTAGAGCGGGACAATCACCTCCCTCGACCTACTAGCGATGCCGTGCTTGATGCACCCCAGGACACGGTTGGCCCTCCTGGCTGCCAGGGCACACTGCTGGCTCATATTCAACTTGCTGTCTACCACGACCCCCAGATCCCTCTCTTCTAGGCTGCTCTCCAGCGTCTCATCGCCCAGTCTGTACGTGCAGCCAGGGTTTCCCCGTCCCAGGTGCAGGACCCGGCACTTGCTCTTATTGAACTTCATGCGGTTGGCGATCGCCCAGCTCTCCAACCTATCCAGATCCCTCTGCAAGGCCTTTCCACCCTCATTTGAGTCCACAACTCCTCCAAGTTTGGTGTCATCAGCAAACTTGCTCAAAATGCCTTCTATTCCTACATCCAGATCGTTTATAAAAATATTGAAAAGTACCGGCCCTAAAATGGAGCCTTGAGGGACCCCACTGGTGACCGCCCGCCAGCCTGACGCAGCCCCATTCACCATAACCCTTTGGGCCCTGCCCGTTAGCCAATTGCTCACCCATCGTATGATGTTTTTATTTAGCTGTATGCTGGACATTTTGTCCAGTAGGATCCTATGGGAAACCGTGTCAAAAGCCTTGCTGAAGTCCAAAAAAATCACATCAGCTGGTTTCCCTTGGTCCACCATACGGGTGATCTTATCATAAAAGGAAATCAGGTTAGTTAGGCAGGACCTACCCTTCACAAACCCATGCTGGCTGGGACCAATGACTGCTTTGTCCCCCAGGTGCGCCTCAATACGTTCGAGAACCATCTTCTCCATGATTTTACCAGGCACTGACGTGAGACTGACAGGCCTGTAATTGCTAGGGTCTTCTTTCTGACCCTTCTTGAAAATCGGCACAACATTTGCCAGCTTCCAGTCTACCGGGACCTCTCCAGACTCCCAGGATCGTTGAAAAATAATTGAGAGAGGTTCCGCGATGACGTCCGCCAGCTCCTTCAGCACCCGGGGATGAATCCCATCCGGACCCATGGACTTGTAGGGATCCAGGTGGAGTAGCAGATCCCGCACACGTTCAGGGTCGGTCGGGAGTTTGTCATCCCCACCGTCCCGGTCCTCCAGCTCGGGGCACCCTGGGTCCCGAAGCCCATCATCGGCATTGAAGACAGAGGCAAAGAAGGCGTTAAGCGTCTCTGCTTTGCCTATGTCATCGTCTGTGAGAAGACCTTCCCTGTCAAGGAGCGGCCCTATGTATTCTTTAGTTCTCCTTTTTCCATTCACATATCTAAAAAAACCCTTTTTATTTTCTCTCACAGACACAGCCAGCTTCAACTCTAGGTGTGCTTTAGCCACACGAATTTTCTTCCTACAGACACGAGCAGCATCCCTGTATTCTTTCCATGTCACCCGGCCCTCCTTCCAGTAGCGAAACACTCTCTGTTTCCGCCTAATCTCCATTAGAATGTTCCTGGTCAGCCACGCCGGCCTCCTGCCCCGCCTGCCTGACTTGCGATATTTAGGAATCGCCTGATCTTGTGCTTCTAGGAGGCATCGCTTAAAGAGTGACCAGCACTGGTGGACATCAAGGCCTTCAAGAGCAGCTTCCCAGGGGACCTTGCTGACTAGTTCCCCGAGCAGCCTGAAGTCCGCCTTCCCCATATCTAGGGATGAGGTTTTGGTGGCACTTTTCCTTCTGTCACCGTAAATTTTGAACTCAACCACTTCATGGTCGCTATGACCGAGGCGGCCACCAATCACCACATCTCCCACCAGACCCTCTCTGTTTTCTAGCAACAGGTCTAGGAGGGCACCTTTCCTAGTTGGCTCCGTTAGCACCTGCACCAAAAAGTTATCATCTAGGTGCTTCATGAACCTCCTGGACTTGCTCGTGTCAGCCGTGTGGCACTCCCAGTTAACGTCTGGCAAGTTGAAGTCCCCCATAAGGACAAGGGGAGTTAATCTCGAGGCCTCTCTTAGTTCTGTAAAGAATAAGTTATCGGCGCTATCGTCCTGGCCAGGCGGTCTGTAATAGACTCCCACAACGACATCCCCTTTATTCGTTCGTCCCTTGATCCTTACCCAGAGGCTCTCAACTTTGCCATCGCCGACCTGAAGTTCCACACAGTCCAGCCCCTGCTTCACATACATCGCCACCCCACCACCTCGCCTACCCTGCCTGTCCCTCCTGAAGAGCCTGTAACCGTCTATCGCAACACCCCAGTCACAGGACTCATCCCACCAGGTTTCGCTTATGCCGATGATGTCGTAGTTGCGGGACTGGGCCAGGACTTCTAGCTCATCCATTTTATTCCTCATACTGCGTGCGTTTGTGTAGAAGCATTTCAGGTGCGTCTCCTTACACTCAGCACCTTGTGGATCGAACCGAAGGACCTCACTGGCACACAGCCCCTCTGATTCTAGCGTACCATCCCTTAGGTCTTCACCGGCGTGCCTGGTTTTAGCCCCTTCCCCCTTCGACTCTAGTTTAAAGCCCTATCTATCAGCCCTGCCAACTCCTGACCCAAGATCCTTACCCCTCTCCGAGAGAGGCCCATCCCATCCGGTGCCATCAGGCCCGGTGTAGCATAGACCTTCCCGTGATCAAAGAACCCAAAGTTGTGCCGGTCACACCAGTCACGAAGCCACGAGTTTATGCGAACAGCGCACCTTTCAGCTTCCATCCCCCCTATCGGAAGGACAGAGGCAAACACAACCTGCGCGCCTGAACCTCTAAGTTGTCGCCCCAAATCCCTAAAGTCTCTTTTGATCGCCTTTGGACTCCTCTTTGCTACTTCATCGCTACCAGCCTGAAAGACCAATAGCGGGTAGTAGTCAGTGGGCCGTACCAGGTGCTTGACCTTCTTGGCAATGTCCCTGACCCTGGCCCCAGGGAGGCAGCAGACCTCCCTACGGGTAGGGTCAGGCCGACAAATAGGGCCCTCTGTTCCCCTAAGGACAGAGTCACCCACAACAATCACCCTTCTTTCGTTCTTGGTGGAGGCAGTCCTGATGTGTGGAGTTGACCTCCTCACCCTAGGAGTCCTCCTGGGGACACTTTCTACCTCTTCCTCAGTCTCTGTTGATCTCTCATTCTCCAGGGCCTCAAACCTGTTTTGTAAGGGCACCTGGGAAGGTGGGGTCGGAAGAGGAGGGCATCGCCTGCGATGTCGAGCAGGGACCTGTTTCCATTTCTCCTCAGCTCCCAGATCCCCTCCCTCTGCCCGACGGCGACTGGGCAGGGTGTCCACCCCCATTTGGGGTGTCTCACCCCGGTACCTCTCCTTGAGGCCCTGCAGGGAGTTGCTCCAGAAGTCTATCTCCCGCTCACACTCCCTGATGGCCCTCAGCCTCTCCACCTCCTCCTTGAGCTCCGCCACCATGCGGATCAGGTCATCTACTTGCTCACACCTAACACACGCAGCGTCTCTGCCTCCTGCCGATGGCAGGAACAGGCTCTGACACTCCCTGCACCCTGTGACCTGAACCGCTGCATTCTTTAGCGGGTACTCGGTCTGGGTGTGTACAGACCTCCTGCAGAGCGCTCCGTGCCTGGTGGAGACCATTCTCACCTAGCTAACGACTGTCGTTAACAGGTATTCGTATGGGCGGGGGTAGCTCTCCGCCCTTCCTGCTCGCCCTGCCTGCGCGAACTGCCGCGCTAACTGCCGCGCCACTCCCTTCTGCATTAGGAAATGCAGGCCTGCTGCAAACTCTGATTTTGAGTTGAATAACCATCTAGATACCTAGCCCTGGTGGGGGGTCAGAATCAATCCTTGTGAGGGGAACCAGGATCAGATAGCCCCAGGATGAGTAGGCAGTGTTGTGGGGATGGGGACAGGCCCAGGCTGAGTCACTACATGGGGCTACAGGTGAACCCAACTTGGTGGGACCCATGGCTGGGCTGGGCAGGGCTGTGGGGAGCAGGAGGTAAGCCCTGCCATGGCCCTGCAGGAGTGAAATGGAATCCTCGGCCCTGGGCAAGGTGGGGGGTTTCCTAGCGAGCTTTTCTGCACTTAATGCTCAATCCAGAACCCAGCCTCCTGGCCCAGGTTATTTCAGAAACCAACTGGTGATTACTCAACTGCTAGAAGCTCACACTTCAGTTTCTTACAGAATAAGAAATTGAGGAAACTGCACCAGGTTTTTAATACAAATATCTGGTTTCCATGTATCACTTCAACTCTTTGGTCTTTGGCACATGTTCTTCACAGATTCTGGCATTTCCATTTATTCAAATTAAACATTATGCTGATAATTAATTCACTGATCCACCTCTTTTTCTACAAGAAGCTAGTGGTTTCTTACTGCAGAAATTATTTTCCAGCAGGGATTGCCTTGTCTGCTTAAAGACTTTTCAGGCAAGTTGGAGAACTTTTGAATAACTACTCACTGGAAAACTTTTGTGTAGATATCCACACTCTGAATGTTACAAAAGGACCGGGAGTCAACACTAATAATTTACACTGGCATCTTTGAATACATCGAAAGTTCATACTGTACAATATTACTTAATTCTACCTTATTTATTAGAAATTACATTTATTATTATTAATATTAATGTTATTGTTAATAATAATAATATCTTCTAAAACAAATTGCCAAATATAGTGAAAAACAATGTCAGGCATGTGTCAATGAAAGGAAAAACTCACCTAAACTGATTTGTCTCCAAATAAATGTGTAGAGATCTGAGTAAATTTGCATAACCTGTGCCATTATTCCTGATGAAACACTTCCATTACTGGTAAACTGATAAACAGGTACACAGAAACCACAGAGAGAATATTTGATGAAAATATCTCCAAAAATATTGTACACCATCTTGGTGTACAGTAAGATGAGGAATCAAATCTACCGAACAAGACATTCAGTCTGTCCAGATTGAGAGTTTTCTTCTTTTAACATGCAACTTTAGAACAATGACAACAACAAGATGCTAAGAATGCCAAGAAACAGCTAACAGATATCTCCTTTCAGGCATTCAGTGGCAAAACTCAGGCTGTACTGTCTGGCTTTATTCTGTGCAGTTTATGCCACACAAGCTCTGTCTCGAAGTATTTTACTGATGTGAACAATATTAGCAAGCAGAGGGGATGAGCTCTCAGAGAACAAGACAAAGTGTAGGCTAGCAAGGCTTGTTAAGTGGGGATTGAGAAGTGCCAATTTAGAAAAAGGATAAAACCAAGTTAAGAAAATGACTGTAGATATCACCAGGGGATCTCTGAGTGCTTAAGTGATGACCTGGCAGCAAGCCCTGCTGAGAAGGGAGGGTTACTTTGGTGGTGACCTGGCAGCAAGGCCTAGTCAAAGAAAGAAACTAATTCTCCACGGGTAAGTAAGAGCCTCTATTAAGAGCCTGAGCCTATTTGGAATCCTTGTCCTATTTATAAAGGAGATAAGCAGGGCTGAAATGCTGGCCTTAAAGGTTATATGAACTGCCAGGTAAGCAGACAGAATGGTGTATTTCCTTTATTCGTGCTCCACCAGGCTGATCCTCAAAAAGGATTTGCTTCCCCAGACACTGGCCGCCTGCCAAAGCTGCAGGCCTTCTTGGCAGAATGTGCTTCTTAGTGCTGCAGGGCATACATGAAGAGTGGGTGAAGGAAGTTTTAAATGCTTTACTGAAGTTGCTTATTGATAAAGGAGGTAGAGAATAGATTAGTAAATGTGCAAAGTAGCACAGTGTTACAAGGAAGTCCTAACAATTCAGGCGTATTTTATTTGTGACACACTTTCCTAAAGAAAGGGAAAGGTTTAGGTGTGGCTTACACACCCTGCCCAAGATAAAAAAATGAAACAATGTTTTGTTTGGGACTTCTTTTAAAAATATAAAATTTGTGCCAGATCAGAAGACAAAGTGTAGCTCCAAATTAAAACCTTATTCTTGCTGAATTTTCAGTACTACAAAGGTCTTCAGCTGTTGGCTAGGTATACCACCATTAATATTTATAGATTGGTTGCCTTGGGTAGTGTTGAAACTGTGAGTCTATGACCCAGACCAGTAAGTCTAACAGGACCATAAACTGCCAAGCTGAGAGAGGAGGAAATATGGGAGAAAAATTGCTATAGGGCAATATTGCTGGTTATAGTTGTTATAGTTACAACACAGGGTGTGAGAGGGGCAGCTTGAACCAAGTGAGGGCAGCTTTGTATTATCACACTGGAATTTACAGTCCTGAGGACCTGACAAACTGAAAGGCAGGGTATTTGTAAATGACACTATTTGCAAGCAAGAACTAATTAGAAAAGAACAGAAATACAAATAATAAATTTGTTCTGATGATACTTTTCCAATTATTTATAAAGCATCATCCTACCAAAGCAGCAGTTGGGCCCCGTGTATGATAAAAGCAAGTGCAAGAAAGCACTTCCAAAGATGATGGATACAATGATACGTATATACATAATTTATTAGTAATTATTTATATATATACATATATAACTCCCATTCTGAAACACTTTTCTGTGCACTTATATTGCACTCAATGCACTTACGTTGTCTGGCATATATTATAAAATGGAAATGTCCAGGTTACATTGCATATGACTTAATAGAAATCGACCTTCAAAGTACTGATCCAACTCAGGTGTACCATGATAAGATGTATTGGATTCAGAAGATCCAGTGATGTTCTAGTGCTAATTGAACATAATTTAATAATATGGTTAATATTGAACCACTGAAAAACATTTGCAAGTGCAGATGGCCCATTGTGGGCAGATATGTTCAGTAAATCAGCATCCCACCTTTGACCAGCTAACGCAAAATCACTGTTCAAGTAATTCATAAGTACCACCTTGGAGTGGCATTGATGTATGCCACTAACGTGTTAATTTCTCAATGTATATACCATTTTATTCCCAGCACAGAGAAAATTTTTTCTCGTTATTAGTAAAAGAAGTTATCAGAAATCATGTAAGTCCATCCCTCCACCTTGCCACCCTAAAGGCTCACATTCAATAGGATGATGACCACTATTATCTCATTCTTATTTTTCCTTTAAATTTTCACATCTCCTCAATTTTTAGATCTATTTCTAAAAAACAAAGATTATACTTTTCACATCTGTAGACTTGTCAAGTCACATGAACAATTGTCCCATAAAGGCTGATAATTATCTAATTTCTATATTTTGGTTTTATAAAAAATATACAACCACCTCTCTCTACAACTCTCTCTACAACTACCTGAAAGGAAGCTGTGGGGAGCTGGGGGTCGGCCTTTTCTCACAGGTAACTAGTGATAGGACTACAGGGAATGGCCTCAAGTTGCACCAGGGGAGGTTAGAAATTAGGAGACATTTCTTCTCAGAAAGAGCAGTCAGGCATTGGAATGGGTTGCCCAGGAAAGTGGTGGCATCCCTGTCCCTGGGGGTGTTCAAGGAAAGGTTGGACCTGGTGCTTAGGGACATGGTTTAGTAGAGTGATGGTTAGATGAAGGTCCAAAATCTTGAAGGTCTCTTCCAACCTTAATGATTCTATGATTCCACGATTCTAATGCTGCTAACACACATCCATATTGAGATGGTATTTTGGTAGGTATAAAACACCTACAAGTCTTTATTGAAAACATCAGGAATTGCACCTGTTCCTATGATGAATGACAGTATTTATTCTGCTACTAACATATTAGATTATATGTTCAAATATCAAAAACAAATTTTGCCCCACTGAAGTCTGTAACACAAATTCACTCATAATGCTTTTTTTTTTTTTTTTTCCCCAGGGTTTTTGCTGTTTCTGTCCACTGAGCTTTGCAAGGGAAAGGACAAAATCCATTAAAAGTAGGGGGCTGTCTAATGAATAAAACAAAGACATTATGTAAAAAAAAATAAATAAAAAATTACAATTCTGATGTTACTTGGAAAACATCAGATTAAAAAAGTCGTGTAAATATAGCACTAAGCTGGCTGTAGCATTTTACAGCTCAAGACAAATATCTTTATATATTTTAGTAATGACAAAGTTTTCAACATAGCAAATATTGTGTTTTTATTTTTCCCCTAAGTATTAAGTTATCAGTGTTAAAACATACAAATGCGAACAGAAATTCAAAGGGGCTGGGTACTAGCAGACTATATTTCACCTTATAACTTGTCACGATGTAATTGTAAAATCACATGAAAAGTACTTACCGGTGAATTGTTATTAATTCATATAAATTTTATAATAACTCTGAAGAGGAAAGCGAATGAATAGAACAATACATTTTCTGTACCTCCAGTGTCTACACAAGAATCACAATTCTACAAAAGCATAAGAAAATTCAGAAAAATGTTACTGTATCTACCTAAACTTTGGTCAAGCATTAACCCTTGTTTAAACGTGCTGTTACTCAGTCTTTATTCAGCTGTGTGACATCTGGTGGCTAAAAATGATCAATGTTAGTCATTAAAGGAGTGAAAACCTCTGAATAGATTGTTGTTGAACATAAGAAGCAAGTAGCTATCTATTGCTGTGTCAGTGGGTGAATAAGAGCAAACTGCCCTTCTTACACAACCAAGCTAGGAAAACCCATACAGCCTTTCTCTTTTCACTAACAGAAAATAGCCAGGCATACACTGAAATGAGTCTAGTCAGACTGAAATTACATATACAATCTCTCTATTATTAAAAATATAGAAAAAGACAAGGTAGGCAAGTGTTACAATTAAATTACAATAACATCCATCTCATTCTTCATTCTCCCTTTGTTTTCCAGATAAGATCAAACCCATTGAACTTGAGTATGTCTTCTAGTATCAAAAGCTGTTGTCTGTACATGTATATAAAACAAAGAATTAAATATTCCTGGTAACAATACCATTACTGCTATGTTATAGTTAATTCTTGTAAACTCTTTATTTTCAACAAAGGGTTATTATGTACAAATTATCTATTGTGAGTAGTTCCTGGAATGTCCTAAGTCCCACACCCCACACCATGATCTGAAATCATTTGGGAGAGTGTCCAACACCTGGAACCAAAAGCAAACTAGCAATCATTATCACAATTCATCAGCACAGATGACTGCACTCTAGTAGGCATTGTTTAATCTGCAAAAATACCCATATGGAAGGAGCCTAGCAGAGCAGTGTGTTTCATTCATTACTGCACAACTTTGAACCTCCACATAACATGACAATCAGATGCCACTTTCTCATTGACATTATATTTACATACAGACAGAGCCATTTTTAACAGTCTCACTGCTCAATATGAAATATTGTTAAGGCATTAACAGCAGAGCTGCTTCAACAATGTAGCTGTCTAAATATGTATCTAGAAAACATTGCCAACTGGAAGTATGCCTTTTTAGTACCCTACTGCTGATGCTTTGAAAGTGAGCTGTTCGTAAAACATCTGTCTTCCATACCACAGAACTACCACACAATGGATTTCTCACAGGGGCACAAAAGGTGAGAGTAAACTGTTGGTGAGTTCAGACTTCACTGATCTGTATGCATCAGACACTGAAATGCTGCAGGTATGAACGCACACAGAATTTCTTATGCATATGAAGCCTCCCACAACAGCAATATCTGAGCGTTCTGCATTAAGGGATTACCTTCTTTAAAAAAAAAAAATAATATATATATATATTTTCATTCTCCTGCTGAGAAACTGGAAGACATTAAAATGAACATGGTTTTTGAATGTTAGCATGGCTAGGATGACACCAAGATTTCAACTCACAGCTCAAACAATCATACTGTTCTTTAAACTTTACTGTTTTTAAACTATTTAATGCTATAATAAATATTTACTGTCCAAATAATTACTGTCCATTTTCTGCCTGCCAAATATATATGCACATACCTAGAAATATATACACATGCAAACATAAAAACTTTTATAAAAAACAGTCACAATACTGCAGAGTTTAAAAAAAAAGGAGAAAAAAAGATTAAGCATTAAAATTTAACATTTAATTCAGATGGTAAATCTCTCAGCAATGGAAATCTTTTGCAGTGGAAAATTTCTCACAGTTTAAAAGAATAACAAATATGACACGCAACTGTAAAAATAAAAGTTTTTAGAGGGCAAGTTTTTAATTGTTCACCATTAATTTCATTTCTGTAAAAAATAATAATTAAAAAAAAAAAACTTATATTTTCATGCTTTTTGTGGAATAAATGGTGACTGTTGATTTTACAAAAAAATTACGTATAATTTTTTGGTCATAGATTTCAAAATTAAGCACTAGCAAAACAAGTGAAGAAGTTTTACTTTTTTTTTTTTTTTCCTTTTCATGACAAATTACACTTTAAAATACTACTGGATAAAGTACAGTGCAAGTTCTTAAACAATTTTCTGTAGTAGGAATAATGTGTACAGGTGACATAAATGCAGGGCAATAAAATCATAAGTGATGGCTATAGAAAGAAGTTACAAAAATATCAGCATAACTCATCAGGTTATTTTCTCTGTAATAAAGATATTATTTATATGCATAATGAAAAATAATAAGTCAAAATAGATCCTTTTTCCTCTTAAACTATGTCAACACAATCTTACTCAATTACAGTCACTGTTTGGAAGCAAGTTGGTATCCAAATATCACGAAGGACAACACTGTATAACGGCGGATAGAGTGTAAATCTCATTCTAAATTACATGTATACATGGTGGAAAAAAAAAGGGGGGGGACCACAAGACCTCCCATTCTCCTTGTTAGTATTAATGTTCTTGTACTTCCTCACCTAAGAAACCCCAGATATAATCTGTGAAAGGATATCTCCTCTCAAGCTCTTGTACTTGCCCATAGCTTCTTAAGCACATCTCAGACTAACATAAAGCAGAAAGATATGATTTTAAAAGGGAGGAAAAGATTTTCCATATAGCCAGGAAGCTCTCCTTTCTGCTTAATCATATCTAGTTTTTCAGAAGAAGAGGCATGACCTATAGCAGGTAATACAGAGAGAATGCAGCAGTATCTCAAACTTACAGCTATATTCCTCCATTTTTGTAAATATTTTCATGTCACATCAGATAAGGAAAGTCTTCTCTGCTCTTAGTCTTCTCTAATCATCATCTGTACTGAAGCCCCACTCATCCTAAAATGATTAAAACCAGGAACACTCAATTTAACATCAAGCTGTAGAAATTACATGTCTTCTGTGTTTTCTTTACCTGGTGGGTTGTGGTGGTTTTACTCAGCTGGGCAGCTGAGCTCCACCACAACCACACTCTCACTCCCCCTGTTCAAAGGGAAAGGGGAAGAAAATACAATGAAAAGGGCTCAAGGCTTTAGATAAGAACAGTCAGATCACTCAATAATTATTGTCAGAAACAGACCCAGCATCGTGAAATCAGTGAAATGTATTACCTATTTCTAACAGGCTCGAGCATTAAGAAACTAAAAACAAACTTAAAACACCTTACCCCCCATTCACCTTCTTCCACCTCCTCCCCTCAGCAGCACAGGTGAATAGGGAATGGGGGCTCGTCTCCGCTGCTCCTTCACGGTCCCTCTCTGCCCCTGCTCCCCGTGGGGTCCCTCCCATGGGATGCCATCCTTCCCGAACTGAGGGGGCTGCACACAGACAGCTCTTCAAGAGCTGCTCCCACATAGCTCTGTACCACGGGGTCCATCCGTCAGGAGCAAACTGCAAAATGTGGGTCCTCCACGAACTGCAGCTCCGGCCCTGGGCCTGCTCCTGCGGGGGCTCTCCATGGGCTGCAGCCTCCTCCAGGCCACATCCACCTGCTCCACCGGGGGTTCCTACATGGGCTGCAGCGTGGAGATCTGCTCCATGCGGGACCCATGGGCTGCAGGGGGACAGCCTGCTCCACCAGGGGCCTCTCCACAGGCCACAGGGGAACTTCTGCTGTGTGCCTGGAGCACCTCCTGCACTCCTTCTTCCCTGACCTTGGGGCCCGCAGGGCTGGTTCTCACTCTTCGCTCTCCAAGCTGCTGTGGTGTTTTTGTTTGTTTGTTTGTTTGTTTGTTTGTTTTCCCTTTCTTAAACCTGCTCTTAAAATAAGCGCAAGCAACATTGCTTATTCATTCGTCTCTGGCCAGCAGTAGGTCCCTTTGGAGCCAGCTGAAACTGGCCCTTTTCTAACATGAGGCAGCTTCCAGACACAGAGGCCACCCCTGCAGTCCCCCCACTGCCAAAAGCTTGCCACGTAAACATGGGGAAACAGTGACCGCTGCTTGTAAACTCCCCCAGGTTTTAGAGGACTTCTTTTGGCATGAGAAGTAGCGGATGTTCTGGAGTACATGGAAGGATAAAATACTACAGATAAGAAAGAAAAGAAAAAGAAAGCTTTGCAAAATCTTGGAGATACAGTTCATCTCAATAAAGTGTCATTTGGTAGGACTAGGATTCTAATGTAGACCATGGTATGTATGAAAGAAGTCTGATTTAGTTTTTTGTTTGTTTTTGTTTGTGTGTTTGTTTTGTTTGTTTTCAGTCTTCTCCCATTGAGATCGCTTAATCCCTGAGTTAAGTCATGGTTAAGTTACTTCATTTAAAGAAGGAATTAAAAAGCCCATGTTGTGGAATGTCATAGCTGCTACCTGTCATTGCAAAGATGAATAAAAGGAAGTATAAAAGTGACCTTTGTTCCTATAACAGATTACTTAGTTGAGTATGGAGGAATCACAGCTGGCCTGAAGACTTCCTTTATTTTTAAAATAATGATTTTATTTTTGTGTAGGCTGATAGACAGATAGAAACTTAAAAAAAAAAAAAAAAAAAAAAGGCATTAGTAATCAGTCTGCAACATTTTTATTGCTCCTCTTTTTTGCTGTTACTCCTCCTTGTTTTAGCTAGCAATCAGTTGTCCAGGTCTACTGTTACTCAGCTCACTAGAGTTTATATTGCAAGCAATTGCAAATGATTGCAAAGCTTAATCCTGAAAAGCAAAAGTAAATGCCTATTCTGCTATGACAATACTAATGCTAATAGTATTTGTTTACCTGTGTAATAATAAGAAGATATCAGAATTCAAATAACCTGTAAACATTTGGAGCTACTAAATTCTAATAATCAACAAGACGCATTTATATGTGAATACATATTTCAGAGGCATTCGCAAATGAGACTTTAATGATGAACGGAACTATGAATAAACTATAAAAATATGGAAGATGGTTGATTATTAATTTTTCTTCACTGAAGTAATAATTCAGACTCCATTGAAAACATGGAAGATGCCTGATGCATAGTGGGTGTAAGAGTGGGCATATAACTGTTATTTCTGTATAACCAAAAAATGCTAATGGAATTGACACTTCAAAATAAAAGCAAGCTTTTAAACCTGAATGAAAATAGTATTCTATTACATTCTTCATGATTAAGAAAATGCTGTATTATCTGAGGGTTTTTGTTTGTTTGTTTGTTTGTTTTGTCCTAAGTAGAAGTAGGAAAGAATAGCATAGCAAGCATGAATAGTGAAACCATTACCAGGAACACACAGGCAAATGATTCACAAGGAGCCAGGAGCCGAGCAGCCTGGACTTCATACTCCTTCCAGACGGAAGATTCAGTTTTGGAAAAGGAAACTGAGACATTTTTCCCATTGATTTTCCAGTATTCTCCAATCTCTAATATGAATTATTCTGTATTCACATCCTGCTGTTAGACTCACAAACACTGAAAGAAATCTGTATAAGTTGCCTGTCAGTCTTGATCATTATTAGTGATCAATCCATACCTCCAGAAGTCCATGAGAGTTTTTTCAGTGGACTATATGTGGATTTTTTTCTGCTTCAGTTTTTCATATGAGGCTTTTTTCCTATACAAGATAAACAGAAGCTGTTCAACAGATGTAATTTAAAAAAAAAAAAAAAATATTTTATTGCCAGTTTGAGGAAGCCAACTTTAGTAAATATTAAATTCCTTTTTTTCCAAAAGATATTTGATTATATACTGCTGAGTTGTATTTATATTTCAGGCATCTGATTTCCTTATTTTAGTCTTTAAATTAGGAGAGTAATTTTCTGTAAGAGATTCATAGAAGAAGGGGACACAGTAAACATTAGAAGAGACATTAGACATTAAAGAGACATTAGAAGAAGGAGGCACAGTATTTTTGGACAGATTTTTAGGTAGCAGATGATAGATAGCAATTGTTGGCAGCATATGAAACTACAGGAGCTGCAGGAGACAATGTATGTTTCTCCTTTACAGGTATTCTCATCTGCTTATTCAACTCCATACAGAACACCTCAGTTTATGGCCCAAAAGAGCTTATATTCTCACTTAAACCCTCACTATTGTCTCCTCTGACACTGGCTAAAACAATGCCACTATTGAGCTTTATGACTTTGCTTTTACTTTTTCCACACATATAGGCATTTTCCAAATATTCATATTTCATCTGCAATGTATTAATTTTTCCAATTTCCTGAAAGTATTTTACAAAATTCCAGGCATAATAATAATAGCAGAGAAGAAAAATAACAGAGATGTAATTAACTTTCACCTCTACATTAAGCTACTTTTACATTAAGCTACTTATGTACATAAATCCACATATCAAAAAAGCAAAATTTTTCAAATGTTCTTAATCCAGTTTAAAATCTCAGGAACAGACAAGCAGATGCTTCTCCAAATCAGGATTATTTTTTTTCCCTCTCTATTGACCACACATTATTTATTCCCAGTTCCAACTTTTTCTGCTGTTCTGGAGGTCTGCTTTTCTTGAGTTTTACCTTAATCTGAAGCCTTCTGCTTAAAAATGCAACAAAAAGCTTTTCTCTGTCTACAAGTTTCTTCTGAAACTTTAAATCACAGAACACTATTATCTAAAAAACAAAGCAAAACAAAACAAAACAAACAAACAAACAAAAAAAAACACAAAAAACACAATGGTATCTTTTTCATTCTATGCAGCCTCACATAATACCGTGATTGGGAAAAAATATATAAATAAATAAATAAATAAATCCATTTCAATGTTTGGAGCTCTACCTTACAGCTAAGGAATGAAAATACAATATGGATTAAAGTTAAATTGTTTAGACATTTTTTACTATTAGTCTTAATTATATGCAAATACATAAATTCTAAAGGACAACTGAAATGAGCTTTTTATTCTTTCAATGTCATATAAAACATATTACTTAGAATTTTATAGCTTACAAAAAAAAAAAAAAAAAAAAAAAAAAGAAAGAAATTATTATCTATCCTAAGCATTATGATCATCTGATAGATTAGAGATAGAAAGGAAAAGACATCTCTAAAATAATAATGAATAGATAAATAAATAAATATTCCTGACTTACAAGCCTCAGAATGGTATCCCCACAACCAGTTCGATGTTGCAAGACTGGTCAGCATCCCTTTGTTCAGTGGGGAGGGAAAGATGAATGCAGAGAGTGATTGAAAGCTTCTAAAATTAGGCTCCAAATCCAAATTATTCTTCAAAAGCATCTCTCTCTCAGACACATCAATCATCTAAATACATACCCTTTTAATTGCAGTAAGGTCTTGGAAAGGTCTGAGAGTTGTCCTGCTACACAAATATACTTCACATCAAGAAAAGAAATCAAGCACAGATATAAAAGAAACCACAAGGATATGCACATTACAGACATTAGGGATAGCTTTACAAAAATTTTAGATTTTTTTTTTTTTTCTAAAAATTGAGCATCCAAAAGGAGATTCTCCAATTAGTATTCTTAGCAACATTCCCAGCTCCAAGAATGCTCCAACTTGTAATGCTACAAAACTGGAAGGACTGCAGCTTGTTCTACCACAAATCATCCTAATAAATGGTGCTGAGTAAGTCCTCCTAGGGCTACACTAATTCTGATGACTGAGAGCAAATTAAGTGAAAACTGCAATGAGTGAGGAACAACCATTTGAGCTGGCTGTGTTTTAAAAATAGTTTTGGTGGAAGAAAATGAGAAACTGTGAAGAAACCTCCCTTGTTTAAGGGAGTATTCTGTTAAGACTACTTCTGAAATTGTTAGCAGCTTCGAATGGCCTATTTTGCTACTTATCAGAAGGAGAGCTTGACTAAAATAGCAAGGTATGACAATGTCAAAATTGTCTGTAAAGAATTAAATAGAGCTGGAGATGCTGAGCCTTCGCTGTAGTTCCACAAGGACAAATTTCTCATTAAATAGAGAAATAAGTGTTTCCTACACAGAGGTGGAAAAAAATAAACAGAAAGGGAAAAAACACAGAAGGAATATTGCATCACAGCACTCCATACAGCTAAAAATAAATAAGTAAATAAATAAACAAAAGACATATGCACAGAACCTGTTTTTTTAAAAAGAAGTTCATTGCTTTTCAGGTGAAGGGCTGTTGTCATAGAAAAATACTCAACAATTTGTATTAACCTAAGTGTACTTGGACAACATCTGCTCCCTCCTTAATTTATAGTTATGTATAGCAGCCCAATATGCTAAAAAGTAAGAGAACATCTTTATTAGATCTTTGCTGGAGCAGATAAAGTCCATCACTGACTTTCTCTCTGATGATTTATTCTTCACATTCTCAAAGGATTATTGTATTTCTTAAGGTAAAATAGTAATGACAATGATTCCAAATAATTACAGAAAACATGGAAAGATTTTCAGCTACCAGTTCCTGGACAAATAATATACATTTTAATACATGACTACACTGCATATGAGTTGTGTCTGTAAAACATAACTACTGTCAGTTATTCAGATATGTAAAAGAAGAATAGATGATAATTTTGGCAATGACATGAAAAATGTCATCCAGTTCTTTGTATCTAATGAGCCTTTTCAATCTTAATTCTTGAAAAGAGATACAACCATCTGCCTATGTGTACTCTATGAAATTCAAAGCAAATGAGAAATCTAAGAGTGTTGGAAGGAAAGATATTCAGCGGTAAAATAAAGTCCTGAGTTCCTCATTGTGCAGTTTTTCTTCACTAGGTGAGTATTCCCCAAAAGAGCCAAAATCTTCCCAGTCAATATGAACTTGGCGATTGGCTTCGTTATAAGTACAATGATGACTAATTTATTGTTACAACGTATGTTCCCCAGACCCCTTTTGCTACATTGAAGTTGATAAAATCCAGCCAAATTCTCTATTGTTAGATTTTTTATATTCTAGAATAATAAACTTGGAGCAATAAATTCCTCACTCTGCTGTTTTCATTTTTGCTAATATGTCTGAGTATACAATCAGCTAACTTTACGATTACAGCTAAGACACTACAAATGAAAACTACAGGAGAAAATCAGTCTGCACAAAATAGTAAACTAAGACTTTTCAAATATATTTATATGAAAATTTTATATAAATATATTGTTAAGTCTGAGAGCTCTGATACACTTTTTGAGTGATCAGGTACTGTCACTATTCTATAGGTTAACTTGTTGAAGTTCAGTCAATGAAATATTTTCTGCAAGAAAAAGGATCCCAGGAGCATGTATACAAGAAAAGAGCTAGACCTGTATGAGCTTTACTTTTGACTTGCAGTACTTCAAAACATTATAATGTATGAGTAATCCATACAAATGTTTTCTGGTGTTAAGAAGAAACAATTTCTCAAGTCACAATAATTTAGCCATTATGATGGATATAGTACAAAATAAATATAACTACATATGACTACAACACATATTTTCCTTGTTTTTTCTTTTCTTTTTCTTTTTTTTTGTTTTTAAACTATGTTGAGTTCACTTGAGATTAATATATCTAAGAGAAGAAACAAGAAAAAGTTGATCTGCAAAAGAAAATTCTCTAAGAATCCACCAAGAGTGCTTTTCCACAGTCAGTGTTCTCCCCAGATTTCCAATTTGAATTATTGAGTGTCATCTAAGGAAGAACTAAATAATGAAGTATGATATAGCCCCAAGACACAGCCCCATTATCTCCAATAATAATATTTGTTGCCCTCAATCTTCCTGTAATCTTCATCCATCTTAGTTTTAAAATAATCTTTTAATTTAATCTAAATTAATTTTAATTCTATATTTTACTATAGAACAAGGAAGAAAGAAAAAAAGAAATCTGAAATTAAAAGAATCTTAGTAGAAGTCCCATCATAAAGAACTTTAAAATTTTCTGAGAGATTTCATCTAAATTATATAGTGAAGTCTGCATAGATATTAATCAGAACCAGTCTTATCCCAGTTAATTTTAAATGATGAAATCCGCAAGACATTCAGTTTTAATATTGGAATGAAATTGTCTGAGACCTCAGTTGTACAAGCCAATTCCACAAGAGGTACAACAATCCAAGCAAATAATCTGAAATACCCAGTCCCCAAGAATTAACATAGATTTCTTCATTTGTTGTACAACCGATATATATAGTGATAAGAACACATAAAGCATAAAAGCAGATTTATGTTGCATTCTAGAAATCATTCAGGCATCCACTACATCTTTCAAAACATGCCTTCAAAAGGAGTTATAAGCTACATTGTACTCATTACATAATGAATCAATATATTGTGGGTTTATAAAAAATTACTTGTTTGTAAAAAGGTAAAAAGAAGTTTTCACAATGACTATTAATTAAATTTATAGGTCACCAGCAAATATTACAATAAAAATAAGTCATTCATTAAGTTTATCTGTTGAATACCTCTATTAGCAGATGAACATTCAGTGTATCCTGTCTCTCTTCTCTGTGTTTAGGAAGCTCTAATGAGCACACTATCACATGACATTATTGGCCATATTATTTTTGTTTGTGACATTAGCAAACAAAACCATTTCCAAAACATTCAGTTACGTCAACAATTACTTGCTGTCCCTACTGCAAGACACCCATCAACATTTCAGTGCATTAAAGGTGTTTTCATTGCTGTCATTTGACAGAAGAAGCACAGAGTTCATCCTTAACTTGAAGGAAGGTATGGCACGGAGAACATAAGCATTTTGATCACCTATCTTGTAAACTCTTTAACTCTTTTAAATTTTGAAGGTATTTTGGTGTTGTTTTTTGTTGTTGTTGTTGTTGTTGTTTGTTTGTTTGTTTCTTTGTGTTTTTTTTGGTTTACAACTTCTTCCCAATTGTTTAGTATAAGTTGATGGTTTGACATTGTCATTTCATCCTCAGAACTAAAAGATGTGGTATGGTAAGAAAGTAGATTTAAAAAATAAATAAATAAATAAATAAAAACAAGCAAACAAACAAACAAATAAAGTTCTAAGTAGAGAACCAGTCAGCTGAAGAGGTCACTGAAATGTCTAAGAATTGGTACCCCAGCTAAATTGCTAGGTCTCACATAACAACCAAGGGATTATATCATTAAACAGTGGCTAACAGTTAAAATAAATTAGGCAGTGATATGCTTGTTTACAGAAGCTAGAATCTGGGCGATAGACATCCATGTATGATCTTCATTCTTCCTGCAGAGAACTAAGATATCTTGGGATAGGCATGGCAGAGCTGATTTGGTCTTTAAAGATGATTTTGATGCATCAGCTAACGCAGACCACCGGGTTATAAAGATGGGTATAGTACAAATTCTTGAAGGTACTAGCCTTCAAGCATCTTGGGTATTTTGTAGTTCTTCAGAAGCGCATTCTCAAGTTGAATCCAGGCTTAGTGCTTATTGAAGGCCTGGAAGCAGCTCCCTTGATGGGACTGATCGAACTGAGAGCATTGTTTTTTCACATTACATATATTCCGCTGAAGGTATCATATCAATTCTCCTTGCTTCCTGTGGCTTTTCACCCCATCACTCTGTTATCCAGAGAAGGAACAGAGATAAAAGTTGTGTGGTTTTTTTTTGTTGTGTTTTTTTTTTTTTTTCTTTTTCCTATTATGTTTTGTTTGTTGTTTGTCATTTTGTTTTGTTTTTCCACTGCTATGAAGACATGCTCACATTGGGTTGGCATATTTATATATATATTATTATATTGGTATTATTATATTATTATTATATTGATACACAAATATATTTTAAATACATACATGCACTGTCTCTAGAGTTATTTACTTGGTTAGCTCAATAGCTCTCAGGTATTCTGGACGACTTTTTCCTATTAGCATGATATATCTCTCTTAGCATAATGAACTCTTGCAAAGGTCAAATTTAGACAATAAATGCTGCAGGAAATGATGACTCTACAATAATCCTGTTATCTTCCTACAACTCTAATTTCATTTTGTTGAGTTGAACAGAGCAAGGGTAAAAGGGTAACTATTTTCTGTCTACTAACACCCATGTAACCAAGTCCCCTGAGCACAGTGTCATGTTTAATCACTGCTGTAATATATTAGTAATAAAAATGTATTGTAAAAAAATATTTCAGGAGGGCGGAAGAAAGCAGAAGGAAGGCTTGTTATTAGCAAAATATGTTGAATAATTATTTAACTCATTTTTGTCTTAGAGGTTTGTTTGATAATGCTACCCTGATATAACACTATAAATAGAATGCAAACTGAATTGTGAATGCTTTTGTTGTTGTTAACAAATGTTGAGACTATCAATGTTAAATATTTGTATATGCAAGGTGGAACACCACTTCCAGACAATACTTTCAAAAGTTTGCAGCATTGTAACACTGCTCTGACCCAAACTAATAGAGCTTTATTCCTGCAATGGAACGTATTTTATTGTTATTTTTATTTAGTAATTAAAATAATTCAGTGCTATTTTTCATTAACTCTTTGGCATAATTACTCTCTGGATGACTTGTCCATATTTCCTGTTCCTATGCTAAAATAATATCCTGGGCGAAAACTCAACACACATTGGCATACACTTCAGAAAGCCCTGTCTTTCCTGGGGTGGTTTAAGGAAAAAAAACAAAACAAACAAAAAACAAGGACCCATCTTTCTCCTGCTAGACAAGCAGTTTAATCCTATGACAATCTTATTTCAGTATGTGTATCCCAGTAGCTTACCATACCCAAGTCAATGCATCGTTGTCACCATTACAATACATCATCCAAGGGTAGTAGCCACTACAGTACTTAAGCTGCTTAAGAAGAACTTCCCCTGCTTTGTAGTTTTCTTCTCCAGATATGCTTGTTATCAGAACAAAATTTAAGCTACCTCTGTGACTTTATACCTCTCTGTTGCCTGGCTGTAACTTGACTTTTCTAGGGGTCTCTAAAGGGCCATGTATCAACTGAAGTCACAGGCATAGTGTAGGCCTACTCAACCTCTCATCAGACTAACTGCAACACGGTAGAAGCTATTTGCTAGCACATGGCTAGCCCATCCTTGGAAGAGATTTGGCATCATGCAGCAAGCAAATTAATTAGTTAAAAGCAACACTACATGTAGTCATGTGAGCATAGACATTATCAAATGGACTTTCTTAAAGTAAGGTTTTATAAACACCTCTATATAACAAATCTCAACATTTGTTTTTATACATCTCCAGGGTGGCCACACAAGGGATACTGCAAAAGAAAAAAAATATAGAATAGGTACAAACAAACTGAATTAAATTTATTTAATATGTAATATGTTCTTGTACAGAAGTACATTCATTAGCATGCTTCTAAATCATGCCAAACACATTGGTACTTGGGAATTCTGTGTGTGCTGTTACTGTAATTCATTTTGTTTGTTGTCTAAACTCTGATCAGAAAGTGTAGGAAGATTAACAGCTTACTAGCTAGGAAAAGCACAGTAAGTACTGAAGGTGTTCAGAAGTGCCAGTGAAGTTGTATTCTTCTCTGGATTTTTTTATATTCTTTTTTTTTCCTCCGGAAAATTTCCCAGTGATGATAAATACAATAGGCCATTAAGGAGGTAAAGGCAATATTATGGCATTGACTCAGCCTGTTCCAAAACATGCAAAACCCATGGGTAAAGGACCCATTTGAATGTCTGTGGCTATTAACTCTACCTTTTATGTTTTCATTATATGTGAATCCCAGCTGAGGTTTGTTACTATCTTTTGTAGCCTGTAGCAATAGGTTGAAGAGATGAGTTTACTCAGATATTAAAAACAGAAACCTGGAAACGTGAAAAATTGCAATGACAAGGAATGAAATAATTTCTTCTGATGTAGTGAAATGAAATCTTTGCCCCATGCACCTAATATGTCTGCATAGGCAACAGAGGCCTTAGTGATATTTGTTTAAACCAGCTTTCATCCCTCTATAAACAATACAAATGTCAGCTTCGTATGATCTCTATTCCGCACTTCTGACCTGGCAAAAAAAGGCTGCCCAAACAAAAAGTCTTACAATTTTGGATTAAAGTTCTCCCTTAAAGCCCCACAAAGTTGTTGTTGTTTTGATATATACATGTATATATATTTTAACTTACTGTTACTAAAGAAGCTTAATAATAGAATAATGAAGATAGAATAATATATCACTTAGAGGATCATTGCCCAACAGAAAGTGCATCCATCACAAAGGCAAGTTGTTTACAAAGTCACCCTTACTTTTATGAAAATCTGGTCAGATACATTCTACCAGAAAACCTATAATCAACTTCCCCAATATCTATACTGTTGACTAATTCAGACTCACTAGAAGTTACATTACAGCTAGCTATTGGGAAGCAAAAACCCAGCAAATGAGAATAGTGAAAGAAAATGTAGTTTAAGATGTTAACCGTTCTTTTTAAAGCTGTAAAAAGATAGTATATAGCCAGTAAAATAAACCTCTTGCTCCATATTCCACCATGTTGAAGCTTACATGAACAACTGCAGCAATGCATTGGGATCCTTGGAGTAGGGTACAGCTGAACCAGAAAACTCTTGGACAGGATAGCATTCACCATGAGAGGGGTGTTGACAGAAGTCCTTGATGCAGACTTCCTTGTGGAGGCATTATCAGTTCATCTGGAAAGACTCCCCAGTCCGTATGTACTGGCAACTTGTATCTGTAATGCATGTATCACATACATGCTCTTTATACTTGACCAGCTACCTGACTGATGAAAGTTTCTATACCTTTCCCTGCCCCCAGTCACTAACTGGCTACACAGTAAATTATGTGAGAAGTTAAGCAAGTTAAGGACTGTTTTCCATAAATAAATTGGAAAATTTTATATGTACATGTAATAAGGTTATTCTAAGTTATTAAAATTCACACTCATGGTAATGTAACGTAAGCTTGGTTGGACAGAGGACTCAAAGCTGGGCATTCCACATAGTCTCTGTCAAGACTGACTTTCCAGATTTTCAGACAAACTTTTTCTCACAGTATCTCTTGCACTTGGAAAAAATATATATAATAAAAATAAATAAATATAACAAAATAACAATAAAAAGACCTTAAACTTACCTAAAAATCAATTCAGAATTATCTTTCAAGTCCCTTCTTTAAAATTCCTGTCACATACAGCCTACAAAATCTTGACTTCAGATTTACAGGAATATCATTTTTTGCTTGTATGAACAGTAAGCATTTTCTTGTTCTCTGCCTTTGCAATAAGCAACATAGACTTTTAGACAATCTTCTAAACATGCCATTAGCCATAGTGCACACAAGTGGCCATGATATAGAATAAGGTAGAAGAGATCTTCCAAAGGAAATACTGGGCTGTTAGGTAAGGGAGCACAAGATCTTCATGAAATGTCCCAAATGTCATGGGAAAAACAGTATGAACAGAAAGAAAAGTGGTTAAGAAACTAGTGTAGAATTGAGTTGTTTTGATTTGATAAAAACTGTGGAAAAAAAGTAAAACCTGAGGTACTAATTATATTATGTTATATATATTAATATATATATAATATATTGTAAAACATATATAATATAGTTCTCCCTTACATGGTCTACATATCCATTCATCTAAGAAAATATTCTAACTTTACCTTAAAAGAAAACAATTGCTAATTAGATGTCAAATCTGCATGCCAATAGACAGAGTTAAGAGCTCTCTATCATGTTTTCAGGATGTAATAAATGGCTCAGACTTCAAAATAGGACTATAATCAAAGTTTACAATTTATTAAAGGAACAGAGGTAAGCAAACAGCGCTGGGTGTGCTGGAAGTCTCTGCTCCACCAAGACGCACACCAGTTTCATCAAGCAGCTGATTTTTATGCTCCTAGGCTGATACATATTACTACTTCTTAAAAAAAAAAAAAAAAAAAAACAACAAAAAAAAAAAAACAGAGTTATTATAGTTAGTTTCTGGAATCCAAACCCTCCTACTGGAGCATGCGTATCAGTCTCTGGTGGCCCCTCTGGGGGTCTCTCGTGCTGAAGGCTCATAGTCTTCCTCCCTCTTGTCCTTCTCCTTTGTCCAACTTGGCTGTATGTCAGAGACTTGTGCAGCATCCCCTGCAAGCTTTGTCTTTTAGTTGTTCTTCAGCTCTCCCCGTCTCCTTAATCTCCTGGCCAGATATCAGAGACTTGCATAGTGTCCCATGCAATAGTCATAATAGTTAGCAGCTATTCTGAAACCCCCCAGATATCAGAGACTTCAAGGAAAAGCCTACAAATACATTTCCCTTCAAGCTCTCTATTGACATGAATTGCTAAAACGTTTCTTTGCAAGATACTAGAACTATATACGTTAACCACTCTGTTTTTCTTAGACTTGTGGTTATACAAGGGTATGTAAGACAGAAGGTCACATTCATCATACAATGCAGCCCTAGCATTGTTCCATACTGACACGAATCAGATGAACATATCTCACAGGGACTCCAGCAGCCTCTGTACAGAAGTAGAGACTTTCCGTAGTACACTAACCAGAAAGACAGAGAGAAAGAGATTGCTTGACTTGAAAAGAAATTGCTGACAGAAGACTTATCTGTAGAAATGGAGCTGGAAAGCAAAGTTCAATGACTTTTTTTTTTTAGAAGAGCATTTGCAGTTTAATGCTCAATCCTTTTGCAGCACCATTGCCAATTGGATAAAATATTTAATGGCACTGTATTTTGAACGATATATTTTTGACAATGCATTTCATGCTTTGAATGCCATTGAAGTTATGAGATTGGAGTGAATAATGAAAGAGTAACACAGCAATCATTATGGCACTGTGTTCAGATTTGTTATTCTTCATTGACATGCCACTAGCTAAATCAAGTCTTGGTAATACATAACTGGTTCTAACTTTGTAGGAATTACATTAAGATATAAGAAGGTCTCAACCTTCTGTCTTATTCTGTGCAATATTGAAGTCACATTAATATTTAAAGCTTCAGTATCCATTGTGGGAAATAAAATTTTAAAGAGCATGTACAAATCTGTGCTACAAAAATTTGATTTCAGAGCTTTAGTTTTCATACCAGTGTTATCTGTTCATAAAGCAATCCAGCCAGGAAAGAAAGAATAGCAGAGAGCCAGACAAGCTTTCAAAATGTTTATCATAGTGTTTCATGTACATGTATGAGTAAATGCGGCATTTTCAGGATTTCAATACTACTTGGTTTAAAGTTATAAAAGGGAAAGCTTGAAAAGAAAGGAAGTTATTCAAGAGGAAGTATAAATTCAAGTATTAATAAACAATGATAAGACAATAACCTACATGTCTTCAACAAGAAGTAGCAGAGTTACTCATTTAGAACTGAAATTTGTCATTACTGATTTTGAGGATGTCATAAGTGCAATGTTAAAAAACACTTAAAGCCATTGTAGCAGTTGCAGGATGATCAAAAATAAAATAAAATTTAACAATAAATACTAACCAAGTGCTTATAAACGAAGTGACAAATGACTCATTTCTGGTTGAAATCACAAAAGCAGGTGTAAAATGCCTGCTGTTCACAGAGAAGTTGTATGGGAACCTCTTCTGTTTTATTGCTCCAAAGTACTGCAATTGTATCTTCCTCCCATGCCATAATCACTGCTTATTCTCACTGCATTATAGCAGTGCAAAACATGCACAAAACAATATACCAAATCAGATCAATGGTGGTGCTGCTTGCTTAGACAAACAGACAAGTTGAGCACAAAACTCTCACAATGAGAAAGATTTTAAAACTCTGTGGTACTGAAATCTGTGCAATGGGTAGCTCAACTCCTAATGTAAACCACAAGCTTCATTTGCTTCATGTATCTTTAGCACAGCCAGTGTTACTACCACAGATACTCTTGTTCATATAAATATCTTGTTTCTTTTCACTCCTCTTAAATTCTTAACTGTCAGCAAGCCCTTAACAGTGATTTCTGTAGAATGACTGAATGCTAAGGGTAAATATATTAGCTTTTTATCATTTTTATGTGCCCTTTAATTTCATTGAGTTTTGTCTTGAATTGTGAGATAGAATAAATGGGTAATCTGAACTGCTGTCACACCAATTTGAAGAAATTATCTCAATTATAATTGAAGACATACTCTTTTTTTTTTTTTTTTTTTAAAATAAAGCATTAACAACTTGTGATACTCTCAGAATTCCTACTCTTCAACAATCTTCAAAAGAGTTTTTCCCAGTCAGCAGTCTCTGCTGCTCCAGTGCAAACTTCAGCTCCTTACCCTGGTGTTCATGATGCACCTCTGTTGTGTTCTTCCTCAAGGGAAAATAAATAAATAAATAAATAAACTGCAATATTTTAGTTATTCTTCTTCTGAACTATTTTCATTATTTCCACACCAAGATATTATAATGCTCCCTTGTATCTAGCAACAATAACCATAACAGAAATCTCACTCTCGTGTTCTCTCATTCTTGGTGTAGTGTAGGAGAAACTTCATGTCTGATTTGTATGTAGTTATTTTACATATATGCATGTGGCAGCTGCCCCATTTTTGCAAAGCATTCTGATAATAACACAAGTTATAAAGAGTTCTTGTATCTGTCTGTGAATGCCAGGTTATCTGCAGTCATCTACACCTTCATATTAAAACATTCTTTCCTCCATTGACATCCTCACAAAATGTAATAAGGGATGCAATAATCACAGAGAAAGGCAAGGCAGTAGTCTGTAAGAGACTTTCAGTGGCAGATATATAAGTCAGTGAAATCTAAGAAAAGAAAAGAAAGCACCTGAGTAGTGCTCATGATTGTTTTGTATCAATCACTGAGATTTCCTCCTAAAATTATCAACTGGATCGCTTCAAGATGCACATGGTTGTATACACAGATTGCACATCCAGGATGCTGATCCCTCCTAATTATGGAGTTACGTGTTTCACTTTTTCGAGTGAGAGTCAGAAGGAACTGAGCTACCAGCAATTGTATTTGGTTTGATACAAAACACAGCAGGTCAAATCCAGCAGGTCACAAGACCCCAAGAGCTGAGCTGGTTAAGTAAGCATTTTAGTCAGTATGACTATCATGTTTCTAACAAATTTACAGAACCATAGAAGCCAATTAATTCCTTCAATGATTTGAAAATAGATGCTGTCAATGATGAAAATGTTCTAGAGAAAAATACTTTTCCCAGTTTACCCCCATTCCTACCTAATTACCTCAACCTTTTCTAGATTTTGCATGTAGCAGCATGCTCTTCTAGTAAGGCAAGATTTGATCAGGCACTTAAGAAACCAGTACTCTACCTAAAGTTTCAGGAACAGATAGGCATATAAGGCTTCTTTGAGCCAGACATCAAGAGCATGGGATAAACAGTATTATTTCAGAAGAGGGGAGGGGAGCTCTACAGTGGACAACCACCAGAGAGCTCTCTGATGGGATGCAATCTAAATGTGCTACTGCAGTGCTGCACCCTACAGCTCCTAATGCCTGTGATATCCTTGCCCATAATTTATCTCCTTAAAATTGACAACATCTCTGATTGACAGTAAGCAAAAGGTAACCTAAAGAATCAGGGAATAATGCTACTTACATTAGGCCAAAGTGACCTGCAAAACACTACATAAGCTGTTTTGCAGTATATCAGAACAAATGCTGGCAGCTGCCACTGAGCATGTAATGGAGTTCTTAAGCATAATACCCATTTAAGGGATGAATAAATAAATAAATATTAAATCCTACATTCCTAAATTAAGTGAAGCATAAATAAGGAAAAAATAAAAATAAAAAGGTATAACCCAAGTAGTAGTAAGAGGAAAGATTAAATCCATTAAATATTAAGAAAAATAATGCAATTACCTTTTAAGGACAAGATATCATCTCTCCCAAGTTAACAAAGTGATAAATTTTTTAACTTCAAAAATATTGATGTCTTCACTATCTTTTTTCTACATATTGCACTAAACATATTCTATTTATTTTACCCAGCCTATAGCATCCTGCTAATGCTTGTTTTGCTGTTGCATCATATGCAGCTGTTGAATGACTATGACTAAGTGTGAAGAACAAATACAAATACTAAGGGGAAAAGGTGGAAATTTTCTGTGATCAGCTGCCTTATGTACATAATTAATCAAGTGACAGCTGACATTGATCCAAAGTTGTTAGTCTGCTGAGACAAAATCATTCACAGATATTCTATCCCCTCGTAAATTAAAGAGAGTGTTTAGCATTGTAGGGTATTTACTTGATTGGCTGTAAATCATTGACAGCTCAGATAAACTATCAGTATGTGATGCTTTCTGATGCTAAAGTCATGACACTAATCATGGGCATGATGGATTCCAGACAAATGCATAAAGAAGTACTCCTTACAACAAGTTTGTATGATATTAGGACTAATGTGAAAAATTTACAGACCCTGACATTTTAAGAGTATGTCATAATATGGGGTTTACAATTTTAAAATTACATACTTTAAAAGGATGGATGTTCATTAGCTTCATGGAGAAAAGAAAAAGAAAAAAAAAAGAAAAAAAAAAGCATCATTAAAAAAAAAAGCCTCAAGGGTGTTTCATACGAAACACTCACAAAGTAGAATCAAAAATCATTTTTGAAAATCTGCAGGACTGAAGAAAGGAAGAAAGAAAGAAAGAGAGAGAGAAAGAGAGACATCAAAATTAGAGAAAAGAAATTGAGAGCATACTTTAGCACACTCTTGATTATTATAATTTTCACTTGTAGTCCTGTTTACATTACTTATTGGAGGAATGAAAGTGATGTTGGTGGAAAAGTAATGTGGTGTTTTCAAAAATGTCATTAAATGACACTAAAATTCTGCATTTATCATACCAATATTTGTCTCTAATTTTGTGAAAAGGTTTTGCTGTCAAACATTTTCTTATATGCTGCATCACTTTAATGGCTGTCTTAGGCTCACATGATGTGAATATATATTCATTTCATTATATACATAACCTGAACATACATGCAACTTTTGTTGCATGAAGACTTAATTTGAAGTTAACGTAGAACTATGTGATAGGTTGTTCTTAAACAAAAATTCTTCAGAACAAATTGTCTGACATCATGAAGACTAAGTGAGCAATACCCTGTGAATTGCCCTTGGATCTCAATAGTTAAGGTTAATAATCCCTCCAAATAATGTGATATAGGATGATAATTTCGCTTAGAAAATAAAAGATAATAAACAAATAAAATTCTACTTCAGCAACCCACAGAGGACACATGCAGCTTAACTTCTGAGTGTAAAATAGGGATTGGAAAAATTATGTTCAAAGGCATAGTAATGTGATGTTTAAATATGTTATCCCTACACTGTACCTTCATATTCTTCAAAACCACTGCATTATACTTGGACTCCTGTTGGGCTGCATAAGACAGTGGCTTTCATTGTGACAGGTCATAAATACTGTCCTGCTGTGCAGTGCTTTACAGGGTTGAGGGTAATTGTGTGCAGCTTAAAAACACACTAGTAACATGACCCCCAGATCCATGAGCTCAACACAGAAAGAACAAGAAAAAAATAAGAAGAAATGTTTCAAAAATTATCCACAACTTATAAAAGACAACAAGAAACTTTTAGACATTGGTTTATATTAACTATGGGCTTGTGAGAAGTCACATGCAATTTAAAAAAAAAAAATAATAATTTTCTGTGTATGTTTCTTCACATACATTTTGCAGATCAAAAAAATAAAGCATAATCTACTGCGAGTAATTATAGAGTAACAAGGAAAGGGGAAGAGGAAGAGGAAGAGGAAGAGGAAGAGGAAGAGGAAGAGGAAGAGGAAGAGGAAGAGGAAGAGGAAGAGGAAGAGGAAGAGGAAGAGGAAGGGAAGGGGAGGGAAGGGGAGGGGAGGGAAAACCTTTGAGTGAAATGCATTTGCAAACTACATGCAGTGGGAATTATGTCTTTTTGTTTTTGTTTTGTTTGTTTGTTTTTTTTTTTACTTTCCCATGGCTGTGGATTAGAAGGAGATCTGACAATGCTGAGTTATTAGCATCAAGGCTGAACCCACAACCAGCCATGCACACATGCACCACACACACTTTAAACACATGGCTATCTGCATGGATCAACACAGACAGGAAACAGTGGCATCCACCAAAACAAAAAGATCATCCACACAAACACAAACAGCACCAACCCTGTTCTTCCTCTTTGACTGATCAGAATTAAAACCTTTCAGTGGAATATACACTGTGGGTGTGTCCAGAAGCTGGTGTTAGGCACTCTGTTTACCCAGTAGCTGTCTCCTAGACCTAGGACTTCATGACTTGCTGGCACCTCAGGCCTCTGAGGTTTGTGCTTTGACTCCAGCTGCTGGTAGCCAGATCTCTTAGTCTATTATCAGCTAGTCCACCTTGAATTTCCCTAGCACTCACATATACCCACAAAAGAGACAGTTAGGATTTAGTGAGAATATAGGATAACTTGCAGTGATCAGGTTCAGCCAGACAAGTATACTGACCAGCCCCTGTCTACACGCAAGAAGCCTCTTTTACCTTTAACCTTTTATTTTCCCATGCTTGTTCCTCCCCAGTGCACTCCAACTCCTCTCTTTCTTTGCCTTTTGTCCTTTCACTAAACATCCCATGATGAACGTCACATATTCCTTAACTTCTGTTCTCCCTGCATCCCATGATAGGTCCTGTACTCTGTAGGCAGTAAGCTCTTTTCATAATGTCAATGATAACACTAGGAACACCAAGTCAGGATTCTTCATTAGAACTGATTAAATTCTTGGGGTTCCCCCACCTGCTGTGGTTCCCCTAGTCCCCTTAGAGCTTTTTGTTTATGAGCATTTGCTTTTAATCATATTGCCTAATGACCTGAGTTCTCAGTATAGAGTAGATGGATATAAAGAAAATTCAGTATCTTGTTACAAGTAGAAGTAAAAGCAAATTATTCTGAAATAATTTTGCCTCAAATTAGAAAATTTGCCCATGCCCCAGTGTCTAGGATGACTTCATAAGGTAGAGCCGTAATGCTGATTTAGAAACAAAAGGCCACAAGTAATCTCCAGAGGCATTCTGACCTTCCCAAGATAGAGCGGAGAAAAAACAGTTTGAGGCATAACCCTCTTGAAAGGACTCCTACTCAGACTTTGCTAGCATGAACTGAATGCTTTCACCAATAAACTATCATATCCAGGGGAAAGGAGAGGAAGAGGAAAAGCAGACTTTGGTCCAGGGTTGTGTTGCCTCTTTCAGGATGCTTAACAAAACAGACTCTAAATAGTCACTCATTTTTCACTGTCTGAGGCTGAGGGTCCTGAAAGTCAGACAATATCCTTGTAATTCTTCCAGTCTCTCTTTTGTATGCTAGCAGGACAAACTGTAATTTATCCCAGCTGAACACTGAGGATTAAAAAAAAAAAAAAAAAAAAAAAAAAAAAAACAAAAAAAAAAAAAAAAAACAGGGGATAATTCATGGCAATATTCCTGGATAAAAATGACAAATGAAATACACTGGAGATAAATTAAAGGAAATCCAAAATAGTGCTCAGGGAATAAGGATGATTCTGACATAGGTAAAATTTGAAGTTACAGCAAATACCACAGGGGTCCCTTCAGAAACGGAATAAAGGAACAAAGTAAATATACAACACAATGAAACACAAGAACTAGATGCCTTGAAGATATTCATAATCTAACATCTATACAGAAGAGGTAATCATAGCATCATAGAACGGTTTTGGTTGGAAGGAACTCATCTAGTTCCAACCCCCCTGCCATGGGCAGGGACATCTTCCACCAAACCAGGTTGCTCAAAGCCCCATCCAGACTGGGTTTGAACATTTCCAGGGATGGGGCATAATAAACCTATTGTGAAAAATAATCAGCTCATTTTCCAAACAAACAAACAAACAAAAATTGTAGAGGAAAGAAAATGAGAAGAAAACTGAATTCACTGTCAGTAATGAGGAAGGGACTGCACAGCAATAGGGCAAACAAACAATATACAAAGTGCCACAACCAAAATGACAACTCAGAGAGTTTAGATAAACCCACAGTTGTAGTTCAGCAGTTCTGAAGGAACCTGAATTCTCTATGTCAGGAATCTAAACAGACACAGCTAATACTCACAACCATGAGCAGTAACATGACTTATTTACTTATTTTAAGTAAATTTTATACATCAGTGTATAATCCTGTCATGACTGGATTATCAAGTGTAAAGCAAATAACTTTATTAATAATTCCATCTCAGTGAGTAGAGATCATGATACTAGTATTCTGATTTTCTTTCTCTCTCTCTCTCTCTTTATTTAAATTATTTATTTAATTATATAAGGCTACAGCTTCTGGGATATTATCTCCGTGGATGGGATTCAGTTCAAGATTAAGATATGCACAGTTAACTGTTTATGTCTAGGTGAGCTTGATGTCTATGATCCCATTATAGGCAATGGATATCTAGATAAACATTCAATAAAATCTAGGGTTTAGACAAGCGATTAGCCAGCAGGTACAGTGATTTTAGGGTCCATGAGATCTACAAAAAGGTTCTACATCAACTATAACAAGAGTTTATAGAATCATAGAATAAATCATAGAATCATAGACTATCTTGTGTTGGAAGGGACCTTAAAGATCATAGAATCACAGAATCTTTGAATGTCTTGGGTTGAAAGGGACCTCAAAGATAATCTAGTTCCAATCTCCCTAATAAAGGTAGGGATGCCACCCTGATCGGGTTGCTCACGGACTCATCTAACCTGGTCATGAACACCTCCAGGGGTGGGGCATCCACAACCTCTCTGGGCAACCTGTTCGAGTGTCTCACCACCCTCTGAGTGAAGAATTTCCTCCTCTAACCTAAATTTCCCCTCTTTTAGTATGAAACCATTCCCCCTTGTCCTGTCATTATCCCATTGAGCAAAGAGTTGATCTTTTTTATAAGCCAATAGTGTTTTTTTTTGTTTGTTTTTTTTTTTATAGTACTGACATGTTGCAATGAGGTCACCCCAGATCCTTCTCTTCTGTGGGTTCCAGCTCTCTCAGCCTTTCTTTATAGGAGAGGTGCTCCAGCCTCTTTATCATCTTTGTAGCCCTCATCTGGACTTTTTCTAACTGGTCCACATCTTTCTTTTACTGGGGACATGGTACTCCAGGAGTGGCCTCACGAGGGCAAAGTAGAGGTGAACAACCACCTCCCATGACCTGCTAGTCGTACCTCTTTTGATGCACCTTAGTTGGCCTTCTGGGCTTCAAGCACACTCCACCAGCTAATGTCAAGCCTTTTGTCCACCAGAACCCCCAATACCTATTGCACATGGAAACAACTATGTTTATGTATTTAAAACTGAAGCTGATTTGAATCTCAATTGTTTTCTTGACTACTTAATTCCCTCCTTAATTGCTTGACAGTACATCAATATACAAAGTGCAGAAGATGACTCTGAAGCAGTCAAAAATAATATATGATAAATATCTATATATAATATAGATAACATTAATATATAATATAAAATACATGTATTTAAATAAAAATATATTAACAGAACTTCTTTACTGAAAGGGTTGTTAGACATTGGGACGGGCTGCCCAGGGAAGTGGTGGAGTCAACATCCCTGGAGGTCTTTAAAAGACGTTTAGATGTAGAGCTTAGGGATATGGTTTAGTGGAGGATTTGTTAGTGTTAGGTCAGAGGTTGGACTTGATGATCTTGAGGTCTCTTCCAACCTAGAAATTCTGTGATTCTGTGATTCAGAACAAATATCTGACACAAATGAAAGAATTAAGGAGAAAAAGAAAGAGAAACTGTAAAAGCAATAGAAAACTATAGGCTAAAAGCAGTCTCTATTTGAGCATATTTTCTTTCTCATGCTGCAATTGAACTTTACAGTACTGAGTACATACATTCTCTTTTATTATCATTCACCTGTGTGAAATGCACTGGTAAAACATAAACTTGCACCAATCGTATTAAGATATGTTTGTTCAATGAGATTAAAAAGTTGCAAACTTTAAAATTTTATTGATAAATTTAACTGATTCCTCCCAACTTAGGACTGCTTAATTCTGAAAGGTTAATACATAAATACATATTTTAGACAATTTAGATATGTATCATTGGTAATAACATTGATTTTTCAAACTGTTTTGTTGTCATAGATTGAAAACATCTTCTTACATAAAAAAATATTGTCCCCACCATTGAAAGGACTTCTAAAACACGTTCTTAAATTAGATAATAATTTTTCCTCTGATAACGTTTCTAGAGTATCAAAGATCACAGAAACAAAATCACTAGGGTCATTAATGCAGTTGTCAAACAGTATCGACCCCAGTACTGACCTCTGGGTATACCACTGATAACTGGTCTCCAGTTTGATTTTGTGCAACTGATCGTGACATTCAGAGCCTGGCAGTTCAGCCAGTTTTCAGTCTCCCTCACTGCCCATTTTTCCAGCCTATATTTCATCAGTTTGTCAATGAGAATGTTGTTGGAGACAGTGTCAAAAGCCTCGTTAAAGTCAAGACAAACAACATCCACTGCTCTCCCCTCATCCACCAAACCAGTCATCTCATTGCAGAAAACTATCAAGTTGGTCAGGCATGATTTCCCCTTCATAAATCAGTGCTGACTACTCACAAACAACAATCTGTCAGAAGATACATTGGTATCACTTTGGTAGACCTACATGTGTGCTAAAATGAAAAATAAAATAAAATAAAATAAAATAAAATAAAATAAAATAAAATAAAATAAAATAAAATAAAATAAAATAAATGAAAAAATGGAGTCTGAAGTCTGAGAGGAAATAAGTAGAAATAATATGAACACATCATAGTCATCAATAACAAAAATCTAGTTCTATATTTCATTTACAACATTTACAGTATTTAAACATTACATTTATTTATAACAATTTTATTTTCAGAATTCAGTTTCAAGTCAGACAAAGTTTTTCTTTCAGTTATTAAATAGATCAACAATTTTTTATATTATTATATCTGAAAGGTATATTTTTATATACCTTTATATATATATTATATATATAAAAATATATATATATACATTTTTTTACCTATATATATATATACCTTTTTTATATATTTTTATATTATTTTCTGAAAGGCTGATACTACTGTGCTAAATTTGAAGACTATAGTTCTTATCAGGAATAATTTTGATAAAAAAAAATAATAATAAATAAAGGGAGGGAGGGGGAAGACAGTAAAGTTGTTAAATCAATACATTTGCTTTTAATAAGTTTATGGTAGCAGAAATCTCTATCTTCCTATGTTTCAAAAATTCTCTAATTTTAAAAAGGAAGATGGATACAGTTTTTAAAAAGGGCCCCTCTAGAATTAGAATATTTAACAGAAAGAGTCTAAGTCTTTCAAAATTGTTCTGAAAATGTGATTAAAAGGTCAAAGTTTATCTTGAATTTTGTCTAAGTCCAAAATGAACATGAGTAACAAGCTCTGTTGAGAAATAATTTCATAGTTTTCTTGGCATTAAAAACTTCAGTTTCCATTCCAGTCTCTATACTCTTAATGTAATAAATGATGTACTCAACTGTGTGTGGAGAACAACAAAGCCAGTGAAGGGACTAGAAAACACAGTTTATGAGAATCTGAGGGAACTGGGATTGTTTAGTCTGGAGAAGAGGAGGCTGAGGGGAAATATTATCACTCTCTACAACTACCTAATAGTCAGTTGCAGCAAAGAGGCCGTTGGTCTCTTTTCTCCAATGACAAGTGTTAGTACATAAGGAAACCGTCACAAGTTATTGCAAGGGAGGTTTAGATTGGACTTTAAGAAGAATTTCTTTGTGGAAAAAGTAGTCAAGCATTGGAACAGGGTGACAAAGAAATGGCAGAGTCCCCATCCATGGAGGTATTTAATAAAAGAAGTGTAGATGTGGATTCCTTAGTAGGGAATTAGTAGGTGGGTCTTTGTAGGTCAGGCTGATGGTTGGACTTGATCTTTTCTGACCTTGATGATTCTGATTCTGTGATTCTAAATTAATAAAAATCTGACAAAGACAAAATAATCCAAGAAATATTAGAGTTCAGACATTAAGATATGAAATGACTATTTCTATGCACTTTCTTTGAAATAATTATTTTTCCAGTACTTGTTTTACATAAAGTCCTACAGGAGGTAGGCATCCTTGCTATACTTATTGAAATTTGGAGAAATAATCAGTACTGCCAGCAGAAAACACTAGGATGATCAAAATATTCTTGCAGAGTATCTACTGAACTGAGAAACTATGGGGTTTATTTCTTTAAGTATAAATACCAAGTATCCACAACAGGCTGGAAAATGGTCTCTGCTTTCAGAAAAGAAGAAATGACCAAATGGTATTTTGCAATTAGATCAGCCTGTTAATTTACACACATTTCACTCATTTGTGAGCCACCTACACAGCCTTTTAATTGTTTACTTGAACTTCTCACTGCACTGTTTTTATTAATAATTCTTGCACTGCTGACTGTCAACACATGGTTTGGTTCTAATAAATCACTATAAAAATTCATGCTGTAATATTTTTGATTTAGCAGAGAGATCACATTAGATATTAGATTTTATGTGAGTGTTCTCATTTCTTTTTAGTTTTACTTCTCTGTATTCATACAATTTACATAAAAACTTTCCATTTTCTGTGTTAACATATGGGTACAGAAAAAAAAAAAAAAAAAAAAAAAAAAAAAAGAGCTCAAGGTCTTAGTCCTCAGCAAAAACATTTGAAATATTTGCTTGCATCTCATTTCAGGTAAACCCTAGACATTGAAGCACTGATTGGTGATTGACTACCACAAGTATTTCATCTGCTGTGTGAATGAAGACTCCCATGAAAGGGAAAGATAGAGACAAATTTCCAAAAAGCACAAGAGCATATAATATATTGTTCAATTGCAATTTGCAATTTTTTAATCTTTTTCTTTTACACTTAGAAAATTATTTAGGTTTGAATTAAGGGACAGATTTTAAATTCACATTATCATTACGAATGCTTATGAACAGGTTTACCACTTACCCTAAAATCCTTTGCTAATTCAACTATTTTTTTTTCTTTACAGAAATCCAATCTCTTAAAGGTGTTTGAGGTCTTAACACAAAACAGAAAAGGAATGTAAAAGCATCAGTTAACTGCTCACTGGTACTAGCACTGATTTATAAAAAGCTTAATGCAAAGACTGTCTTTTGCTCTACACATTTTTTTACAACTTGGTCTTGCTCCACAAGTATGACTCTTGATGCACCAATCTGGGCAGTGAATAATAAAGTAACATGTTGTCATCAACAACTGGGACATGATCAAGCACAGTCCTCCAGAGAGAAATAAAGCTGTTGATTTTCTAATATGAAACTTCATTAATAGTCTCTCTGGAAATTTTGACAAGGATTTTATGATGTGTATTTTTAGGAGCCTCATAAAGGAGCGGGATTGAAGAGATATATATTAAATTTAATGATTAAGAAATAACATCTGGAAAACATAGGGCTGTTTGCTCACTACTAAAGCAAACCTCGTTTGAAAAATTAAAAGTGAGAAGCTATTACAGCAGTCCATAAACCTCTCCTTAGCCCTAAAGGCAGAAATATCTACTAACTCTTGTAAACGAAGTCTACTTAAAAGAAAGTTACCAAATTATCATTACTGCTCTTGCCTAGGGAATGTCTCTAGAGTCAGTAGCAATTACTACAATAGGTTTCAGAAATGGAAACAATTTGCTTGTTAGTGCCACTTGGGTTTGTGCTAGATTTGAACTGTCAGTTTTTAAAACAGTAAACACTATAAACTTTGAAAGAACAAGCAGGAGAAATGCCTACTGGAGAGGAGGATTCCTTCAATTACTTATTTATTTTTTATCAAATAGAATCATTGATTACTAGATAAGAAGCCTTTTGAAATAGTTTTTCAACTCTTAAACAAAAATGAGTGTCTAATAATATTTGTGGTCAGTTTATAGTGTTTTTTTTTATAGTGACATTCCAAAGAATAATGGAATTTCTTCTGTAGTAATATTTACTGAAAAGAATACATTTTGTCAGTTTGAAGAATTTAAATATGTTAGAACTTGGGATTTGATTCATGATCATCCCTAAGAATTAAAAAAAAAAAAAAAAAGATTTTTTTTTTGTTTGTTTTACTTTCTATGGCTTTTCACAAGCCCAAACTTCTTCAAGGAGGATGGTTTTGAGTGTGCAAGGTAGAGCTACAATAAATATCTGGCAAGTAAGGAAATTAAATCCCCTGAGTGGTCAGCTCTCTATTCACTGACTCACGGAGGTTAAAGGAAAGCATAGATACCAAATAGTATGTGACTATTTATAAATCTTATACAAAAATACTCTCAGCATAAATTATGTCTTATGTGCAGGCATGAGTCTCTCACCTGTTCAATGGTTGTTATCACTGTTAGTGTTAGGTTAGAGGTTGGACTCGATGATCTTGAGGTCTCTTCCAACCTAGAAATTCTGTGATTCTGTGATTCTGTAATATACCAAATTCACAGAATCACAGAATCATTTGGGTTGGAAGGGTTCTAAGCCAGTTCTAACTCCCTGCCATGTTCAGGGACACCTTCTGCTAGGACAGGTTGCTCAAAGTCCCATCCAACCTGGCCTTGAAAACTTCCAAGGATGGAGCATCCACAACTTCTTTGGGTAACATGTTCTGGTGCCTCATCACCCTCAGAGCAAATAATTTCTTCCTAATATCTAATCTAAATCTACCCTCTTTTAGTTTAAAACCATTACTCCTTGTCCTATGACTATACTCCCTGACAAAAAGCCTCTCTTATGCTTTCTTTTAGGCTTCCTTTAGGTACTGGAAGGAATCTGGCAGTTTGGTTAGATTGTAATAAAGAGCAGAATTTGAGAGATTACAAGGGGTCTTGTGACCCCTTGGCCTAGTATGGATCATGTCCTCACACGTAAATCATCTTCTTCCACAAAACAGACCTGAGCTGGGAGTACAACTACTGGAAACAATGCATGGTGTGCAGTAATCCAGACCATGGCTGAATGTTTTCTGGGATGCTGCTAGCTGACACAGGAAAATAAGTGTCAGAGAATGGGTTAACAATAATGAGAGAAGACCAAGCACAAGCACACTTGTATTTTGGTGCTGTTTTTATAATCTAGCACAGGACTAGCCAGTATTGGCCCTTTGGCCAAAGTGTACTGCACTCCACAAGACAGATCTTTGAGCATCTAACTGCACTGAATTCACTTCTAGTCCTCTCCTGCTCCATGCCTTCTGTCAACCCAGTCTCTTCTGTTTTTTAACTCAACAATAGATCCTGTGCCTTAAATGACATGCCATTATCCAAAACATCTCTGTTTGTATGATTTATGTGTCTGAGGTCACTTGGCCTATTCATCCTGGAAAAGAGAAGGCTGAGGGGAGACCTCATTGCAGTCTATAGCTTTCTCATGAAGGGGAATGGAGGTACAGGCACCAATCTTTTCTCTTTAATGACCAGTGATAGAACCCACAGGAATGGTGTCAAGCTGTGTCAGGGGAGGTTCAGGCTGGTTATAAGGAAAAGGTTCTTCACCGACAGGGTTGTTGCACACTGGAACAGGCTCCCCAGGTATGTAGTCACAGCACCAAGACTGTCAGAGATCAAGAAGCATTTGGACTGTGCTCAGTCTTATGGTCTGAATTTTTGGGTAGACCTGTGGGGTGTCAGGAGTTGGACACGATGATCCTTATGGGTCCCTTCCAACTCAAGATATTTTATGATTCTATGATAACTTATTATCAGGGTACTACCAGGATACCACAGCAATATCAACCCACAATTATATATATATATATTTCAATTTTTATCAAATTTTCTATTTTTATCAAATAAAAGTGCTATCAAGATGTTTGCAGCTGCAATCCAGTAACATCATCCTGACACAGATCAAGATATTTCTGGCATATCACTTCACTGGCATGACTAGCTGCTGAACAGTCCATCCTGTTGTTCTGAGATGAAGTCAATACTCGATACTCATTTCATGTCATATGATTCCTGCAAGGTAGTTGGCACCTGAAAAGTTTCTGAAAAACCTTGCTAGTAGGCCTTTTGTCCAGAGTAAGAGTTCATGACCATTATTACACAAACAGATCTGTGTTCCCATCTCTGTTCTACTGCTGTCTCATGCTTGAATTATCTGTTCTACATGTATTGCTAAGCAAACCATCTCTTCTATATGTGTTGCTAAGCAAACTACCATATAGATATTAAGGCATCTCAACAAAAGCACATTTTCTGTGATACAGACCCTTTCATGTTCTGCCTTCCCTCCTCACTATATTTTCTCTCCTATTCCTCTTCCTCGGTTTGTTTTTTTCTTAGTGTTTAACAGGGAACACACTCTACATTAACTACTCTATTCTCAACTCCGCTGTCATTCAGGTAGCTACAGGTATTAGTAATACAAAGGTAATTTCTACATATAAAATCACCCAGAATACAGACTGTGGTGATTTCGTATCCATGACAGCTGCCACTTGTAGCTCCACTGAGCTAATTTCCGCACATTGACCCCTCCACCAAATCAAAAAAGGATGTAAGCCACATAAGGTAGTTCAGCTACCCTCTTGCACTGTATGAAGCTCACTTAAAAATCTCAATCAGCCTACAGTGGCTGGTAGAGGAATAGCCAGGACAGTGGCTATTCCTCTACAGTATTATGTTCCTTTAGTAGTGACTGCTAATGAGACTATACATGCCTACCTTAGCTCTAAACTCAGTTACCAATAAGTCTAGATAGCCATGATATTACAGTGGCTTGTACTACAAATAACCCAGTTATCACCCTAGAAGTACTTGTGTTCTGTACTGATGTTGCCACCAGTATTCATGCTAGCTGTTGAACAGGGTTTGCATCTCATAACAATAGATGCAGCATTAGCAGAAGTCATTAGAAGTCAGAAAGGGTCTTGAGACCTATCAAGAGAGCTATTGCTCACACTGGAAACATTATTCCTTTGACATTTGACAAAGCTGGTCTGCAGTTGTCACCTTTATGGTCTGTAGTGGGTTTACGTGGCAAGGTTTTGGTAGCAGGGGGCCATAAGGGTGGTTTCTGTGAGAAAGATTTAGAAGCTGCCCCATATTTGGGAAGGGCCCCATTGTTTTCCAGAGCTGAGCCAATAAGCGATGTTGTTTTGCGCCTCTGTGAGAGCATATTTAAGACAGGGAAAAAAAAACGCTGCGCCACACAGCAGCTGGGAGAGTGAAGGGAGTGAGGAATGGCCTTGCAGGCGCCAAGGGCAGTGAAGAAGGAGGGGGAGAGGTGCTCCAGGCGCCGGAGCAGAAGTCCCCTGCGGCCTGTGGTGAGGACCATGGTGAAGCAGGATGTCCCCCTGCAGCCCATGGAGTACCACGGTGGAGCAGGGTTCCACGCTGCAGCCCGTGGAGGAGACCACGGTGGAGCAGGTGGCCCTGCACCGATGGAGGCCGTGGCCTGTGGAAGACCCCTGCCAGAGCAGATTCCGGGCCGGACCTGTAGCCCGTGGAGAGGAGACCACGCAGGAGCAGGTGATCTGGCAGGAGCTGCTGCCCGTGGGGGAGCCAGGTTGGAGCAGTTTTCTCCTGAGGGATGGACCCCGTGGTACGGACCCATATCTGGAGCAGTTCTGGAAGAGCTGCTGCCTGTGGGAAGCCCACGCTGGATCAGTTCATCAAGGACTGCATCCCGTGGGTGGGACCCCACAGCACAGGGGACAAGAGTGACCAAGAAGGAGTGGCAGAGAAGAAGTGCTGTAGACTGACCATAACCCCCATTCCCCCATTCCCCTGTGCCTTCCTGAGCGGAACCACGACATGGTCTTTCTTTCATTCCATGTAAAAGAAAATAAGAAATGTTCTTTGTTCAAAATGTTCTTTGTTATTACAGGGTCAAGTATAGTTCTCAACAATTTCTGAAACAACTGCTGAGAAATAACATTCTTTCTTAGTGGAGAGTTAATTTTTATTTCTTTGACATGTAGGAAAAAACTGCCCATGGCTTCTTGAAATAAACTATTCAGGTGTAGCATGACTTACAGAGCTATTTCTTTGACTCTTGATTACTTTAATAACTGAACATAGAAAATTAAACGAATATGAAGAATTTCTTATTAATTTAATTCATACTTGTTATCATTCTTTATTTATAAGTACATTTGATTATATGGATTACATTTACATCCATGATAAATTGTTCTGCATAATTACTATTGCCAACATTCTGTGATCATTTGCTTAAAGTTATCTTTCAATCCATATCTCTAAGAGGATTCATAAGAAATAATACATAAGATCAAGAGCTGCAGAATCTAGAGATAGATTAATACTTGGCAGTAAAAGTTTCATTTTTCTATTGGGGGTATTTTGAATATTTTTCTTTTTTTATATTCTTCAGACCACCACTTTCTTTAGTATTTAGTGACCCAGAAGAGATGGAAAAATAAACAAGTCATTACTGCGAGTGAAATTTGGGACTGTCTTTTCATATTATGTGTTACTCTCTTTGGAACTTAGATCTGTTATGCCTTTTGAAGACTGTACACCTTCTCCTGATCACTTGGAAATATTCAAATGTGAATGGAAGTGTTTTCTACATTCCTCTGCTTCTCAGAATTCAATTTCAAATTGTATTTTACTCCTACTTGCTTAGGAGTGGATAAAAATATTCCATTAATTTTAATAAAGTTACTCAACAGTTTCAACACTACATATGACAGTAGATTAGAGTTTGCCCTTTTGGGTGGCAGTTAGAGGTATTTTTGATACTGGTTTACAGTCATTTGTGACAACTGTGGAAGTGCTTTCATACATTCCAATATTTAGTTATAGGAAAATAGTTAGGAAAGGAAGTTGGGAGATCAGTTTTACCTAGAAAAATCTACTGCTTTACAGAAGATGACAATATACAAGATTGTATCTTTTCATGTAACAAACAAAAAGCATTTGAATGGAAGGGGAGAGAATCAGTGTACATACATTTGACGCAGGCAGCGAGTGTTTAAAAAATAAATATATACATCATCAGGATGAGCTGCTTGTCAGTAGGATGCTTTGAACTGTAGAAATGTCTTCTCATCCCGATACAAATGTTTCTAGAAAGAAACATTACAAAATAGATTGGACAAAATCAAGAATCAAGAATAATCTGATATTGTAGTGAGATTTAAACAATAACTGGGAAAATACCAACACATGTTATGTTGGTAATGTGAGTCTACTTTAGCACAGAGTATGAGGAACAATTCACAGATAGCAATGATCTAAAATGTTTTGCTTCTGGAAAATCATTCTTGGAAAATCTGTCTAAAGAAAATAACAATAATATTATTTGCATATCGTTATTATACATAACTTCTAATGCTAAACATAAATAAAACATAATAGGTATTAAATTTAGAAATGTTAGTTATTAAAAAACAAACAACATTACCATAAGAACAGAATAGAGATCTTAAACCTAATGAAATACTGCATTAAAGATCATTTGTCTAAATTTTCACAGAATCAATCCATTGCTACCAAGCAGTGCAGTTTAAGGGAAAAGTGGTTTTTAGTAAAAAAGTCATCCTTCAATTATCTCTAATCAGGTCTACACCTAGATCAGTAGCCAGTATATAATAATACTTTATAGGCTTCAGCAAAATATGTCAATGTCAATGTAAAATTGCACTACACCTACACCACACCTGCTGATGTAGTTAGCCATGTTTTACATTCCTCAAATAGCACTGCTTAACAAAAATACCATACAGAATTTTTTTTACACTCTAATTTGGCAATTATTTTTTGATCTTATATCTTAAAATTTTCCTCTAATACCCACATTTGATCTTACATATTTGTCTCGCTATTATTGATCGTCTGTAACATCCTGATGCATTATGAAGAAAGATTATTTTTAAACATTTTTTTCAGAACAGTTTCAGAATTAACAAAGATGCCATAATAGTCTTCTCAGCATCAGAAAACCCTTTTGCAGACATGGGCAAAGTCATGCAAAGGCAAATTAAAGAGCTGCATAACATTTGCAAAGGTTGTTAGTATTACTTCTGATAACTTCATTGCTAACAGTCCTGTCTTCTGAGCTTATATAATACTGATTATTTGAACCCTTTTCAGAATCATTCTCTCAAGCCATAATGTTTGATCAATACCATTTAACCTTAGCTCTACTAAATTTAGCACAAGGTCTCTCTCTGATCTGTTTCAAACATAGAGTCTCCCCAATATTTGTCTCCTAGAAAATGATGAGTTTGTTTTAACTCACTTGTTTCTAGGAAGATCAAGGTGAGGATGAACAAAGTACATAACAGTTATGATAAAGGAGGAAGGAAGAATGATTTTATGTGTGTATATAGATATATGATTTAATTGCCAATGTTATAGTTTGCACCCATTTCTTGATTCTTTTTTATGTTTAAATTCCACACATTATAATTCTCTAAATGCATTTAATTTGTATCAACTTATATCCATGTGGCTAACAAATTAGTTTATATCTCCTCTGAACTTAGCCCACAGTGTAAAATTTGATCTGAACTGAATAAAGTCAAGATCTCATAGATCTCATGAATCCAAATTAAGGGATAAGGAACTTAAAAAAAAAAAAAGTTTATCAAATGCACATTATTCAAATACCTGTACAAGTGGTAAATAACTGTGAAATTTGTCTCAATTTAACATGGGAATAACTAGAATCTGTTTTGCACACTGATGAAATAAGAACAGTATGTACAACAAATCTAAGTAAAAATGTTTGTATTAGAAAGTACTATAAAATACTACCATGAAAATATTCATCATGTATATATTGCTACTTCCTGTACATGCCCAGCCATTCTTTATTGTATATTTACATCTGTGGGATTATAAATATATGATGACTATTTTTGGTACATGACCAGCCATGTGTATATGGACTGGGGGAAGAGAGAGATTGGATTTTAACATAAAGAATTATGTTATTAAATCTTTGGATTTCTTCAAATTGGATATGATTGAACTCAAGTGATATAATTGTTCCCTATTGATATAAATAACTAGTTCTAAAAGCAAAAACAGAGCTATGCCCATTCAAACTGCCAAAACTGTAGTTTGTTTCACTTGTAGGAAAGCTCTGTTAGATTACAATTTGCCAAGCTAATTGTATTCTATTAATCAGAAATAAATAAAGGGAATATTTGGATTATGCTTTACAGAGAAGGCTATTCCATTTTGCATTTTGTTCAGTGGTTCAAGACTATAAAGAACACTTTCAACTGAGGTAATTCAGGTTATGTGCTTTCAGGAATTTCTGCTTTAAATTGGCAATACCTTTTGTGAAAATGCTTACTCAATAATAACATAAAGTTAGTGAAAACTCTGAGCACCCATAGTTCAGAATAAGGCTGCTCAGAGACTTGAGGCTCATAGAGTAAAGTCCCTCAGAGTAGAAAGCTTCCTCAGATACCAAGAGTTTTGAATTAAAGTCATTAGTTAACAAAGCAACATAATTTTGTACCCCATTGGACAAAAAATGTAGCCTGCATCTGATTAGTGGACTAAAAATACAGGTAGTATGCAGAGACCCCATATTTCAGAGGTGATTCATAACCCAGGGGGGTATTCTCTAGCTACTGTATGGATTGTTGGAAGTGATGTGAGCAGACACAGAGCTGGAGCACCCACAAGGAGGGGTGTGTAGATGTGGGAGCCAGCGGGAGAAGGGTTCTAGTAACCCACATTGCCTTGGGCAGCAGGACAGCATGTTAATACATGGTGGAGAGCATGAGACCTTTAAGGAATTAATTAAAGAAGGAATTTACAAAATGCTTACTAATATTTTGCAGTTGTCTAGTAGTGTAATTTATCTGTTGTCTTGCTGATATTGGATCTGAATAATAGCTTACTGATTCCTTGTTGGTTATGTGTTGCTTAAAATAAATAAATAAACATATAATAATTAACTACCTTAATCCTTATTTGATTTAAGCTCCATGAACTGAGCATGTTTTTTTTCTCCCTGTGACAACCCTCAAAAATATTTCTAAAACCTATTAAAAGAAATAATCATTGTGAAATAAGAGATAAGAAGACAATGTATATTTTAAAAGTCTGCAAAAATGTTGTTAGAGGGACAGATTTGATACGGTCCCTGCCGAAGGGAGGCTTAGGAAGAACACCAAGTGCCCCTGTACTTGCAGATAGCCGCATGGAGAGTTATGTGTTATGTGGATTCAGGAACAGAAGTCCTTTATTAGGTTCTAAACTGGGGAAACTTTTGAATGTTTGAAACATTGAAAGCTTTTTAGTATTCTGGCAGAGAAGCTTTTAATGATAGACACTATGTCAAAGCAAAAGAAAGTAAACTCATTTAACTGGATGGGTACTCAGTTCACAAAGCAAAGCCAAAAAGAGACAGAATCTCCCAGTTCCACACCTGCAAATACTTGCTTTACTGCAATCTGCTCTAGCTGCAGGTGATACAAGAACCTTTTTGGCAACACACCATCAAGTGCACTGCAACAATCCAACCATAATATCAAAAAGATTAATTTAGCAGGTCAACATGTGAGAGTGAAATGTAAAGTTCTCATCAACCTAAAAGATTCAAAAAACCTTTATATCTCTAGTTGTGACTGACACATCTTTTTCTGACATTCATGACATTTTTTTTCAGGGTATTTTCTAGCAAACAGTGAAGTCAGAAAATAAGTAGCTGAGAAGTAAAAGCAGGCTAGAAGAATAGAATCAAAAAATCATAGAATCATTAGAGTTGGAAAAGACCTCCAAGATCATCTGGGGGTCCAACCATCTACTGCCAACATCACCCACTAAACCATGTCCCTAATCACCAGGTCCAACCTTTCCTTAAACACCCCCAGGGGTGGTAACTCCACCATTTCCCTGGACAACCCATTCCTATTCTTGACTAATCTTTCATAATACAGACCTCAGAGCTCGTAGAGGGTTGAAGTAGTAAATATCCGCAAATATGATCTCACTTTCTCTCTTCCATAGTTTCATGGTATATTTTAATCATAAGACATCTCCAGGAAAAGTTGCCTAATTATATTAAAAGCATTTTTTAGTAGAAGAGAATGATGATATCTGGAAAAGTATTTTCAGAGCTGCTGTCCTTATTTAGTAGCAATAACAAAATCTTAGCTGAAAAGAGGAAAAAGTTTTTAAAAATGAAAGAAAACTTTAAAAGCAATTCATTCAGATGTTTTCTTTCTTGGAGAGGACTTCACCCTCTGGCTACCTCCTCCAAGTACTTACTTAACCTGCCCTTTCTGCCTCTGTCTCACTCACAGCACTGTTGTTTCCAGGTGACATTTAGAATGTCTGTAAGGTAAATTTCCACATTTATTTTAATGGGGAAAAAATCAAGCATGACATATGGATAATTCAGATAGCATTTACCTCACTGTAGGAAACTAAAACTTCACTTGTTACTTTGAACAATTGGGAACATGCATCCTCCAAACAACCAGCTTTCTAATGTTGCAAATATTATATTTCTAGTTTTAATTTCTCTTTATTTCTATTTATTTCTATTTTTAATTTCTATTTTTAATCTTGTCTAGAAAAATATTTTTCTTCCATTTTCCATGTAATGAGGTTAATACTGAAATGTATGGTGCTGCTTTAGCAGAATAAATTTAGCTCACTGCAAGACTGTAATTATTTACCATACATTTATAAGTCAAGACAAGACCCAGACTCATTCCATTTTACTTTTAGGCACCTAGACAAAGTGACAATTCACCTTACTCATATTGGTACTGGAATGAAACAGACACCTTCACACAGTAATTCAGAACCTAAAGAAAACGCCTCTTTTTCTCTCACACATGCCTAACAGATTCCATAGACCTCTGTGTGAATGTATGTCTAATGATAGGCAATTGGCAAATATGCAATATGTCTAATGATAGGCAAGATGAACGTGAACTTACATGCATGTGATCTTTTATGTGGTTTGGAAGGACATTGTTAGTTCTTGGAATAGAAGAACTTTTTTCTGTGAAAGACCACCAGCTACTGCAGGTACTACATCTGCTGACAAGTAGTGAAATAAAAAAAATTTGGGAAGAAAAAAAAAAAAAAAAAAGCTCAACAAAATCTGTTTCTGGAATAAGTATTAGGAAATTGCTTGAGGCACAGCAGTAATGTAACAATATCTCAGCAGAAGTTCATAAAGCAGGAAGATATATAAAGCCTTACATAGGGTGTATGGATTTTGTAAGAGATAGAAAGATTAGTGGAAGAACTTGAGAAGCATGATTATAGGGAGAGAAAAAATGAAGAAAAATTATGATCCTATGTTCTGCAAGTACAGGAATGTGGTTTGGTCATTAGTCAGAGAATGAAAGGAGGAAAGGAAAGAGAATTTGGATGGAGAAAGCAGACAGGTAGATGAATGCTTTGAAAACAAAGAATATCTGTCAACAGAGAGAAGGAGGAATATAGGAAACCAAATTTTGAGAAATTTCAGAAGTGTTTAAGAGGTGATTTCTAATATTGGCCATATACAATAAGAAGCCGGGGGGGGGGGGGGGGGGGGGGGGGGGACAAAAAACAACAACAACAACAACACACTTTTAAAAAGAAGGGTAGAAATCACAATTTTATTGTGATTCTTTCACATACTTCTAAATGAGCTTTTCCAACCACTCCTTTGTGAATTTTTACCTTGAGCCCCTTACTACTGGAGACAAAACACAAGTGACTGAAACTGTGACAACATTTACAAAAGTTAATCCTGCAGGGAAAAGTCTAAATAAGCTTTTGCTGACTCGCTTAAAGATAAGATGAAGTGTAGCGTATTGGTACTAAACTCACTTAACAAGCTGGCTCCTGTAGCAGAAGCAGTCAAGATCAGCTGGAGCTAATTTACTCTGTGAGTGGGACTTGGGGAAGGGGGGGATCTAAAACACATCTTAGTTAAAGGAAAACCTCAAAGTCAGGAAAAAAAATGGTCTTAGCAGAGATATTTCTCAATTTTGCAGTTTGCTGAATAATTCCTATTCTGAGGGAAAAGGCTTTGAGTGTTTTGTTTTTTGCCTTTACAAATAATAAACACTCTCTTTCATAATATATAAATGATAGAAATGACAAATTTAACTAATTAATATTTCTATTAGTAAGGGTGTAGTCAGTAATATGGGCTAATTTATCCCACTACCTCGCTTTCTGACAGGCAGATAGATTTTCAATCCTGGAGGATTTAAGAGCGGAGCAGAGATCTTGCCATGTTTCTCATCTGAAATGCTACTCTTGGTGTAAGGTCTAGTAATGACAGAAGTCAAAACCAGGAGCCTGGTATTCATTTGGTGCATAAAGTAGTAAGGATTCTTGCCTCAAACATTTTATTTCTATTTCAGCACAGCCTACAGTTATCATACAATTTTGGATGTGAAGTTGAATTTGATATAAAGATATCAGGAAAGAGGATCTCATTCACCTTATTTTTTCACTTGTTTTCCAGCTCTCTTCATTTCTTCATGTTGCTAGGTATGTTGGATTGCTAAATTCACTATGGCAACTCCCTAACAGTTTAGCTTCAGGCAACCTGCTCTCATTAGATCTAAATTATTCCCTGAAAAAGAAGACAATTTACATTTTTGTTTGGGTACACAGCATGTTAATAGGTTCCAGGTGCCAGTTTGATTGAGAAGCTTTGTTTTGGGTTTAATTTCTCAGACAGCATGTTGAAAAAGCTTCTGTAGATTACTCTTCCCAGTGCAGAGTACTATGCACAGGAATACCTAGACCATGCATCGCCAGATCTGTGCATGAGTTAATTTTCCCAGGTGAGAGAAACAAAGCATGTTATCTTAGACATAACACCCTATTAAAAATCCAAACTAGTTCTGTGAGATAGCAAAGCACTACTCAAAGCACTGTCTTCCCTATAGAAATATGTCTTATGGGGTCACATCACTTCAGGAATTTTACTGACACACAAATTGAAAAGAATGAATATTTGTCCATCTATAAAATAAAGCCAATTAGCAGATGATAAAATATAAGTGCTTGCCTTGTATATTTTGACATGTAGAGAAGCAGAATGTAATAATAAAATAAATAAATAATAAATAAATTTGTATCTTGGCTTGTAAGTTGTAGACACGCATATTATATCTCTTCTGACCACTCTGTGCTTGCTTTTTACTTATAATTTTTCTACAGAATTCATATTTCTTCTCCTTTTTCATATTTCTAAACAATATGCACTTTAATGAAGTTGTAGCACTGATACAATCATCAACCAAAGAACATTCCTAAGAAGAGATTGTTCAGATCTTCCTATGTTGAGAGACAGAAGAAAGGCAATTTATTCTATAAAAAAATAAAATAATAAAATCTTTTAATACAGATCCAGGTTTTAATTCCTTAACTATAAACAATAGCGTCTATTTTTTATTTTTTTTTCTGATTAAAGGAATAATATAGAAGCCTAACAACAAACTTTGAATAGAATTGCTAGTTCCATTGATTAGATTAAATTTACAATGTCAGCCCAGTAAATTATACATAACTTAATATCTCAATTCTAACTCTGTATGTCAGTAAAATATTAACCTATTTTATTTTTTGTATGATCCTATTATCAATCATTTTGAAGTGAAATAGAATTTCATTTTTTTTTTCAGTCTTTAATCTTTCAGAAGTCAGACTGTTATCCTTGCTTTTGATCAAAAGATAAATACTGAAGAATAAAAATTTAGAACTGGTTATGTCAGAAAAATATATATTACAGACATCATATAAAACTTTACAAACAATGAAAATGCAGTGTTTGTGTTTTCAAAATAAATGAGGTCAAATTATCTCCTCTCAGGTCTTTAAAGAAATATGATTGTGAATCCAACTGCTTTTGAAATTAAACAATGAATTTATTTAATCAAAATTATAACAGTTTTTCACAGTTTCAGAACAAAAGGATAGAAGAATGGGTAATTGCTAATTTATTAGAAAATGAGAGTTGTGGCTTTGACAGTGGAAAGGGTTAAACCTTATGGCATCCATTGATGCCATAATATGCTAGGCAGACTCAGGTATTACCAGAGAACAACTTTGAGTTCAGCAACCTGGTCTGTAGCTGCAGCTGGACAGGGAGACATCTATCAAATATCACATTCATTTCCAAAAAATTCTGTCTGTTATGTTTGACTACAGAATTTTCAGTAGGTTATGAGACTGCTTCACAAATGTAGGTTAACCTCTAGTCTCAAAGGAGAGATTAAAAAGGTTTATTATAATTTCATTTTGTCCTGCTTTTATCAAACCCCACTTTATTTTTCAAATTGCAGCACATAATTGTTAAATTTCTAACCTTTCAAACCTAAGTGTTTTTCTTGTTAATGGGAGTTTACTTTAAGAGGAGTGTCCTATTACATGACTACCATTTTGCATTGATAAACAACACATTTTCCATTTTAAAAAATATATTCCGTCAAGTTATTTTTCTAGTAGAATTTAAATTCTAGTACACTGGGATTCTGTTCTTATCACAGTTTATTCCACTAACACATTCAGCTTTAAAAATATTTGGCTGGATTTCAACGGATATGTTTAGAGGTAAAAATCAATCAGTTTAACTGTTGTTTTCACAAACAGACAAGTACCTGACTAAATGAACACCTGTTGAAGTTATAAAAATAGGAATAAAAAATAAAAATGTACTAAGACCTTCAGTGGTTTCAATTTCCATTTAAAATAGATTCTTCAGTAATTAGTTTTTATATTTTTAGTCTCTAACACTTTAGTCATCTAGGTAAAGATTCTGTCTGAATCCCAAAATAAAAACCCTTGACAAGTATGAAGCCTATTCTGTACTACCTAAATGTTAATAGTTATACCAGTTTTTTGAAGCAGAGTAATCCACTGTGATCCATCTGGATGGATTTCCATATGAACATGTTAGCTACACAATAATAAGGAAATGCAATGTTCACTTATCTTCCTCTCTAGAAGCCTACCTGGGCATCCTACTCTAAGGAACCTGCTTTGGCAGGAGGGTTAGACCTGATGATCTTTCGAGGTCCCTTCCAACGCTTACAATTCTGTGATTCTGTGATTGTGAAGCTTTCTTTTTTGTCTCTAATGTCTTCACTTTACTGAAATATCTTAACTTACTCTTTGAAAACTTACTCTTACCATCACCATCAAAATTCAAATGTCTTACCAATATGAGCTAATGACATAAATGATACCACAGAGTAACAAGACAACAGTAACACCTATAGTAACCTGAACGTGCATATTCTGGGTTCCTCTTACCTCCTGTATTTTCAATTCTATTGAAGTGCTCTGTTTTCACAGATGGGCATAATAAGGAAACACAAAGTGTGAAACACGCAGAGCTAAAAAAAAAATATAAACTGGGATTTATCTTTGTTCCAATTTGAAGCAGGTTCAACAGCTCTTTGAGTTACAGCCAGCTTAGGGACTCTCTGAAAGCATGATGCTCAAACAGCATTAACTAATATAATATTTTAGTCCATGGAGTAGTAACATGCTGTTTAAGGCAGCAAGAAAACACAGAACTAAGGGTAAAAACAAAGAACCTGAAGGGACAAGGAACAGTTTAAGGCTTTTGAATATTTTCTTATGTGTAACATCCAAACATACAAACCTCACAGCTGTTTTATTTCAATTTATTTATTTATTTTTAAATTATTTTTTGTAAATGTCATTGCGTAAAAGACTGCAATGATGTCTATGTATGCACAGCTCCTTCCAGGTTTTTACCTACCTAGAGATTTTCCACCAACTGCCAAAGTAATTCACTCAGAAGTCTCCAAGGGGTACTCAACAAATGAGTAAGGAAATCATTTTCTGGAGTGAGTGTCTTGTTTCTGTAGCAAGAGGAAATTTCTGTGTTTTCATTGCATCTTCACCTTTTATATGGGCTCAACTTTTCTGTGCTCTATTTTTTTCCTCTATGTGCTGCAATTTTCCACCAGATCATCAAAGGATCTTTGCAACTCAAACTGTCATTTCACCATGTTCTTTTGAATTTCTGGTTCAAATACTCAATATTTTATAAGTGTAGAAAATAGATACTCTTCAAGCTTCTACTTCTTGGGACATATATTTTGTGGGCATAATCATACTTAATTAAATTTTCTTGTTGTCCTGGTTTCAGTTAGAATAGAATTAATTTTCTTCCTAGTAGCTGGTGGAATGCTGTGTTTTGGCTTAGGATGAGAAGAGTGCTGATAACACCCCAATGCTTTAATTGTTGCAGAGCAGTGCTTATACTAAGCCAAGGACATTTCAGCCTTTTGCTCTGTCCTGCCAATGGGCAGGCTGGGGGTGCAGTAAGAGCTGGGAGGGGACAGACCCAGGACAGGTGACCCAAACTAGCCAAAGGGGTATTCCATACCATCTGACGTCATGCTAAACAATATATAGGGGTGGCTAGCTGGGGGGAGGGGGCCGGACTGCTCGGGGTTAGGCTGGGCATCGGTCAGTGAGTGGTGAGCAATTGCATTGTGCATCACTTGTTTGTACATACTATTATTACTTTCATATTATCACTATTGTATCATTATTATTATTATTGTTATTATTATTTTTGTTATTATTATTTTCCTGTCTTATTAAACTGTCTTTATCTCAACTCACGGGCTTCACTTTCCATTTCTCTCCCCCGTCCCAGAGAGGGAGGGGGGAGGGTGAGCGAACGGCTGCGTGGTGTTTAGCTGCCGGCCGGGTTAAACCACGACACTTGTTAAGATATAAGTGCTAAATATGGTACTGTTTTAACAGTTTGTTAATATTTTGTAAAAAGTCTTCTTAGTAGATAAATGAAGGTTGTTCTTCAGCAGCGGCCTTTCTTTCCAGGCCTATGGATGAACTATCCCGGGAAAGTAAATTAGTTTATGACTCACCAACAAAAGCATTCAGAAAGCAGACAAGAATAGGTCAGGGCCAGGTCACGTCCATCGGCCATTCAAGTGGAATATATGCTACCCAGGGCTGTGAACTGCCCCAATCTGTGCACTTGTGCATTCACAGGTATTACCTGTTGAAAGCACCTTTGCTTTGCTAAGCAGAAATCATAGGATTGTAACAAAACATACCCAAAAATGTAGAAATAATTGATAATGACAGCTGGGGTTCCATTAAAACCCACTTCAGTTTGCCAGCCACACCTCTTATTAATAACTGTAGCAAAAGATGGCAGACATAAGCATATTTTTTCTAGCCTTTCTTACTGACAAGAAGAGTATTTTCAGTCAAATTTAATCAAGTTGTATACAATCCATTCAATCCATTTAGATTTCTACAGATGATGGGATGGTTGAGTTTTTACAGCACCATAGTAGTGACTAATGACTAATAAAGTGGTAGACAAAAAATAATCACACTTTCTAAAGACCTGTGAATAACACCTCTTGAAACTCAGTCATAGAAATTCATTCTTATTTATACATGGAACTGAGGGTGCAAACCATAAAAGCACAGTTTTACAATAAGCTGACAGAAATGTGGTCTCATGCCTACCCCACCACTGGTGTTTACCTGCATGGTACTTTTCAGTTGGCACAGACAATGAAGTTGCAGCAGATTAACCTTACAAAAACATGAACAGAAGAAAAAAGCAGGTTTGGTGGCAGTTTGTTTGCCTTGTTCTTGAAACCACAGCCTTAGTAGAGATTTAGAGATTTGAAGTCAAAGTACTGAGGTAGTAAATTTTGGATTGTCATTTCAATATGAGCACTTCAGGATACCAAGACCATAGATTCATACCTATCTTCCTCTTTCATAAATTCATTAGGAAATGCGTGCCTTAATTAAGCATCAGTTGTCAGCAGAATGGTAGCTTTCCCTTCCTGCATAAGGTGATACCCTCCCTCTGTATAAAATTGTTTTAAAGTGGTTTCTAGAAGAACAGAGAGTGTATGTAAGTGACAGAAGGAGAATTGGTTGAAATTACATTTTCACAGCAAGGTTTTAAAACGGCTTCTGAAATGAATCCTGTGCTCTCTTGGACACCGCATTGCTTACATTATTTAAGTAAAATGTCAGGATGCTTGTAATATAATCTAATGCTACTGAGCTGAGCATGGCTGGTGACTTTTGCAGACTGCAACAGGGGAAGACAAGCAAAGCTGACATTAAGATAGAGTGAAAAAAAAAAAGTGAAAAGTCTGCTGCTGGGCAAAAATGAGGAAAATGTGAGAAGACAAGGAGACAGGGAACATAGATCAGAATTGTTTTGAAGACAGTGTTCAGAGTCCTAAAGAACATAAAGGTGAATTTAGCACATAGAACTTTTAGAATAATCTGGTGAATCTATAGACTCACATCCTTAAATAGCCTGAGCTTGAAGATACTATTTACAAAGCAGAGAAGGGGATCAAAGATCAAGACTGGGTCCTGAGAGAGTGGCAGAAAGAGGGCAGGAACAGGTTAGAGACACTTTAAGGACACATGTTCATCTGAAAGGTCATGGGAAGGCAGCAGGAGGGAAGGCAGCAGGAGCTGCAAGTTGTCCATGAAGAAAGCCAGAAGACATTCTGCAGCAGAGCAAGGGAGATTGCACCAAGTCAGGAGTGGAGTGTGGATTACTGAAGCTGTTGGCAGGTGGGAGTTTTAATTTGCAGGTGGATCCCAGAGCCAGTATGGATGTTGGTTGATGGGGAGAGAAATTGATTCCAAAATCTGCTATAGGGACTAGCAGACTTACTGTAGCAGAGAGGGCCACACCAGGACTCTAGGAGGAGCAATGACATTATAATAAAGATCTGAATGTGTTAATGAGGGAATTCAGGTACAAGTAGCTAGAAACAATATGAGAACATGATACTCTGCTGTTCTGCTCCAGTGCTTTCCAACTTCTATTCATAGCTGGACAAAAAAAAGAGAGAAAATCCTTCAGTAGACAAAAAGTCTACTGAATGGACAAATTTCCAGTTTCTTTTTAGTTGATTATAGTGGTTTTGTTCTGACATCTACCCCCAGTCTGCTTTACAGGAAATGAATACCCTAATCAATGTTTCAAGAGCTACAGAGGATTTATAATTATAAAACACTGTGATACTTATTATTAAAAATAAATAAATAAATAAATAAATAAATGAACTTTTTGGTGGAGACAAAGCTCATAACTGAAGTTTCATATTATGAAGCCAGAAAAGTAATGATTAAATAACAAGGGAACCAAATGGTTAACTGGAAATAGGTATAAAAAAATTCCACAGTATGTTAGAAAGTGGACATATGGTTTCATGATTTGAATAAAAAATAAAAATACTGTGCTTATTTCAACCTATATTTGTTATTCAAGGTATCAGGGAACTCAACCACTTCAAAGACAAAAACAACCTGCTGCACAATGAAAGCTGGCAACTAATAATGAAACTATAAATATATACACATATTGGAAAAAAAAAAACAACAACTATTTTCCTTGCTAATTTGAGACCCACCCCCCAAAACTACTCTTCTGTGTTTACTAAGCTGAATTTTATTTTATCCAATTGCTTGGCCTCAGATCTGTTAAAGGACTTATTTGACATCTTTGAAAGATGTGGGAGATACAGAATTCAGGAAAAATTCTCAAGAGAAAACACAAAGCTGAAAAGCCAAGTGAACAAGCCTTGCAAAACATACCAGATATTAATTTCCAGGGGCAGATAGTAAATCATTTCACAAGAATATAACATTGATCAGAATTCTTTTAATACTCCCAAGGGAGAAGGACTTCAGAAATACAGAATTAGGTAAAAGAGCAGAGCATGCAGTATAAGAAATTAATTGTGTAATCTCCCAATTTTATATTCCTTAATGGTTTAAAAATTCAAAACCTATTTTTCAAAAAAATTTATAAGTTAAAGGTGATTGAAGGAAAAATAGCAAGACAATTTAGGGAGGAATATGATCATATTCCTGATAAAGAGATTATATGTTATCTTGATAAAGAGATTATATTATCCTTCTAGCTCATAAAATTACACTGGTAGCCAATAATACAAGAAATAATGTCATTTTTGACAGAATTTCCACTTCTCTCCAAATTTTCATGTAAAAATCATATAAAAAACTTTTTTTTTTTTTTTTGTAGTTAAAAGCTTGCCATATTATATGACACAAAATCACTGGTAACGTTTTTTTTTATTTCTCATTAAGAAAACAAACCAAACAAACAAACAAAAGAATGAATTTACCAGAACATAAATAAAGTAAGCAATATTCAACCATATTTTTGTTTCTTTTAAGTATGTCTTTCCAATGAATTCTATTCACAGACAACAAAAGAAATATATGGTATGTCTTTCCATTTTTGACATCTCTGTGAATGAATCAGTTATACAATATGCAAAGAAAAAGAGAACACAGTAAACTTTCACTAAAGTAACCAATCCTAAAATAAAACTGTTGTATTTTTTCAAATTGTTCTGAAGTTAGAGAGGCTACAGACCTCAAAGCTCCACAGGGTTTCCTTTGGTGTATGGATAAACAAGCTGTCCCTTCACTTGCTTAAGAACTACTAGGAAATCTTCTTAACTGAAGAATGAACACAGAACCATGACTTGAAACCTTTCTTACAGGAGCAACTCCAGTTGAAAGCATCGAGACCATTCATCCGAGCAAACTAGGAGACAAATTGATGCATAACTGGATGGATGGAAGAACAAAGGAAACGTTCTGTTTTAAGCAAAAGATGTTCTCTTCAGTATGTTTTCACTAACAGGACAACATTGTTCTCTTTGGCCTAAGAGGTATGTGAAAGTAATTCAACGTGTTTCATCAAATGGTCTTCATATATCAAGCTTTTTGTTTGTTTCTGTGTGTTTGTTTTGATTTTGTCAGGATTGCAAATCTCTCTCCAGTGTTTTAGACCATAAGCAGCTTTTGTGAATTTAAACTGTTCTTAATATGTACTCCACTTCCCATGGTTTGATGTTGAAATGGAATTTACAAACAAAGCTGAAATAGAACAATATTGTTTTGCTGTTTATTGATAGCTGTAATGAGACAACTACTGTCAGAAGTTGGGCTTTATGTTCTTGTGATTCTTAATATGTAAAGCATGTTCTAAAGGCTGACTCTTAGCATAAATAATGCATATTTTAATAGACAAAAAGTAGTCTCAGTTGGTTTTGATGGGGAGTTCTGAGAATATTCTAAGGTAGATTTTCTTAAAGCAGACTAGATAGCAGTTGTTAGTCAGTTCTATTTTTTTATTTTTATTTTTATTTTGCCAGAGTTCCCTATCCTTAGGAGGAAAAATATGCACAGGCAAAGACTTATTACAACAGACATTATAATTTCCAAATCTAACAGAAACCATTTTCTCAGACACAGAATTCAGAGTACACGTTACATTCTCAAAGACACTGACATTCTGTTGATAAGAATTTCAATAAACAATCATTGCTTTTTGATAATACTCTTTCTATACAGTAGCATCTATATACTGCAGAGGCAGACCTCTTTACAAGCTCACTGCTGTGAATGAAAAAAAATGGCAGTCAGATTAAAGGCTTCTAAGCAAAGTTTGATTTTTATGTCATGATAAAAGCAGGTGAGGTTTTTTTATTTTATTTACTGTTTTGTGGCGTCATTCAGGGCATTTATATTAATCTGGACATAAGGTGATACATACTGAAGAACTGGAATAGATTTTGCTTTTCAGAACCCAAAAACATATCAAGAACATTCCTGAAAGTTTGATATACTTTTTTTTTCATAAAATTCCACAACATTTTCTTTGTATTATCTCCTAACTTTATTGTTCTATTTATTCATAGACAGCCTCAGATTCATGCCATCCTTCACAGTATGAGTAAAAATGGACCAATGTGCCTTGCTGCTAATTCTCAGAGTGCAATAGCTACATATTGTCAATTTTTCTCCCAAGGAAACAACAACTATTAGGTTGCAGGAGGGGTTTCCTGCCACGACTTCTCAATTTCCATTTCAAACACTGCTTAGAAGCTCTTTTATAATGTGTGATACCAAAGCCCCCACAGGATCAAGACCCCATGATTACAGTTAAATAAATAAGCCACTACTTCTGTATATGATGTAAAAACTCCACAGGTAAAGTAAACAAACATAAAAAGCAGTTGCATGAGTGAAAATAAAAGTAAAAACGTAACTTGTTAGGTAGCTTGAAGTCCTTTATAACTTGTTTCTGTTACTACTACAGGACCATATAGAAACTTGCATACATGCTATATATGTTTCTGAGAGATTTAGTAATTGGACAATTACTAAATTGTCTCAGTTATGTAAAAAGCAAAAATCACAAATAAATAAATAAATAAATAAATAAATAAAAGAGGTAGTTGAGACATCTGTTTCAATAAATTCTCATCTTTAATTTGTTATTTCAACTCTTATATGACCCAGAAACAAAAAATACTTGTCAATGTTTAGTGAAATGCTGCTAAGAACTATATAACACTTAAGTGGTGTGAGGGGACTGGAGTTAGTACTGTGTATTAATCATATTTTGTCAACCATTGGTAACATATGGTATTATAATTATATCAAATATGTTTACAAAAGATGTGAACAGGTGCTAACGCTCATGTTCCAAATGTTGACAAGATGTTTCCTCTTTACCAAACTGTGTCCCACAGACAAGACACAAAAACGTCTATAAACTAGGGCAAAGAAATTTTTCTGGTAACAAATTTCTTCCCAATGTTTTCTGAAATTTGTTGTTTCAAGGTTAAGTTGATAGAGATAGAACTCAGGATTCCAAATTATGCATGAAGTACCAAAAACATTTCCAAAGAGCACTATCCTTTCACATTTATTAGGTGAATGTAGCAGTACACATTTATTGTTAAAACTGTCGTCACTAATACTAATTATTACTAATACTGTGTTAGATGTTTGAAGCTCCCACAGAAGTGTCTGTCATGAGGGACCTATCATAGGTTCATATACATAAAACAGACTATGTGCAGTCTAAAATCTCAGAAAGAAACATAAAGAAATATAATGAAAGGACACGTAAAGAAATTATGAGACATGATTAGAAAAGAAAGGACCACTTCAAGCATCTTTATTCAAGAACAGCGAACATTTCTTTTTATAGTTTAACTTCTTTAATACTGTAGATTCTTAAAATGTTTATTTAACCAAAATAGACATAGCTTTCCAATAAGCCTGGAAAGGTTTACTGTACAAAAACTTATGGATAATTACTACAAAATGAGTGTGCTTGTTTGGTCAAGAACTAAATATCAGATATTTATGCCAACGTTACATACAATTTTTAGTAGTAAGGTTGCTGCACAGGATAAAATAATTAATAATAAAAATAAAAATAACAACAACAAACAATATCAACAACAATAATAGTAATAAATGTCCTTGTTGTAATTAACTGGAGTGCAAATTTTTCATTCACATCCACGTAGGTCAAAATAAGAAATTTCTAAGAATGTTGCTCATTTCAAGGAGTATTTTCTACTGCTTTGAAAAAAAAAAAAGATTTTAATTGTAGGTAAAAACAACTGCTCCTCTCTGAAAATCTCCAATGTGGTATTCTAATATGTATTCTGCTCAATAGTCACATGAAGTTGCTGCAAATACTTGTAAAATAGTCATATGAACTGGAAGGGCTCTTCAGAACTCACACCGGGCTGTGAATATCTAGTTTTGCCTGATTTGGGTGACATAGTTCATAATTTCTGCTAATTTCTAGTGATGTTCAGGATATGACGAAAATCTGCAGCTCAGTTTAAACACAATTAGACAGAGAATACCTGTAAAACATACAGGCACTGTTAAGACACTTCTGGGGATTCTAATAAACAGGAGGAAAATGTAAGCATTGTGTGGTACATTCTGTAGATGTCCTCTTCTCCACAGCAAAATATTACAGCTGAGGCATAAACTGTTCTACGTATACCCTAGAAATATACAGAACTAATCCTGGTTCAAGCTTGAATTTTATCCAAGTAGTGTGAATGTTTCTCTCTCAGTATTTGTTTCTTTGTTGTGTGTGTGTGTGTTTGTTTTTTTTTAAACAAAAATTACATTTAGCTTTTTACAGCCTTCACACAGACAAGTTCTCTCCCTCCCTTTTACTTTCATTCTACATGCATTGCAAAACAACTTTTTCAGGTTGATGTTCTTAGCATGTTTTACCTCTGAGAATGGTTCATTAATATGTTTCAAAGGGCCAAGTCACAAAATATTTATCATATTCCCAATTGCTGAATCTAACATCAGACTCACCTTCCTAGAAGTCATTTTCAGAAATGATTGTTCAGACAGGCAAGTTACATTTAAACTGATCCCTCTGGTCAACCAGAAAACAATTAAATAAATAAAAATGGGGGAAAATAAACACCATGGGTGACTCTGGTAGCCTATCCAGTTTATCAACTTTGCCTACCAACAGAACTGTTTTCTGTAATTCTTTTTAGAACTGTATTTTATATTCCACTTAGCTCAAGTTGAAAATTTCCCATTTTTAGAGAATTAAGAGAAGCTGCTCTTGCCATTATGCGCCTGGCATTATGTAAGTGCATCCTGCTTTTGCAAGATAATATGTTGTTTCACTGCTGTCTGAAACCTGTGTTACTCTCAGAACATAAAGTGAGATACCAATTTCAAAAGCCATGTGCATAATACATTAGAAGTCTATCATTCCTTCCTTTCTACCAGCTGGCAGGAAGTTGTCCTAATATTAGGAATTAATACCTTGCAACAAGCAATTATCTCCTGCTTTCACAGGAGAAATTTCTCTTATTAGTTCAATTCAGTTCCACTGTCAGACTAAGAGGAATGAGGAATGAAAAAGGAGTAGAGGACAATCAGTGTATGGCAGTAAATGTAAAAAACTTTGCCAGTGAGTTTTATTTTTATGCCCCTTTTTCAGGAGTGGCCAAATATCCCATGTGTCTTTGTTTTCATATAGAGAAATAAAGACTATTTTCACTTGCTTTCTCCTACACAAAAATAATTTTCAGGTAGAGTTGGAGAAAGTCAAAGGGTGACAGAAAACGTAGAAACTATACTTGTGCAAATACTGAACTTTTCATCTACGTGAACATAAACCATATTTAAATATAGAACTCACAATCCAGATGAGACCCAGGCAGATGGGAAACTTTCCAAAACCAAGGGTGAGCAAAATTCAGTAAGTTGGTACATGTGTAGAACACAGACTTTAACACTACACCTAGCTTCTTACTTCTCCAGGCATCCACATTTTTCTTCTGATTATTTGCAGCTCTAAAGAAATTTTTAAAAACAAATCAACCCACAAAATAAGAAGTACTTAATCTTCAGGGAACATTCAAAATATTCCAGGCCCAGTGGTGGATATAGACAGTAGCAATCTCATGACAATATCCTCAAGTTAGGATCTTCAGAAGTATAATTTCCATTATAATCTTTTGTTATATAAAACACTATTAATCTGAGAATCTCAATGCACTTCACAAAGACTTAATTCTCACAGCCTTTGCAGGTGTATAATTATCTTGCTGTATAGATATTTAAATTGAAGGTCATGAGTTTTAACATTATATATTCAGACACACATGTTCACTATAGTAGGTCCTTGAAAATAATAGGCATGGCTTGCAGAAACTCTCACCTGTCGTTGGTTGCTTTTCTTTCACAGGTAGTCACATATATCCAATTTGCTTCCCATGTTGCTAATTGTTCAGGTGTTCAAATAACTAGAATGTTTCATTACAGAATTACACTAGGCTTTCTGGATCCAGAAACCTCAGAATTGTTTTGTGTTATATAGTTATATGACTGGTAAACAGTATTCAAAAGGATACATTTCAAAAGGATAAATCAAAAGGATACTGATCAAAAAGATACTATCAAAAGGATATCTGATTTTCTACTTTTGTTTTATTCCAGATCTGACATTACTTTTCTTGCTTTCTTTTTTGAACAAATATTAGAAAAATGAGTAAACTTATTGAGCTATTTCAAATGATTTCATTTTCTTGACATGTTATTGTATCATCCTTTTTTCTTCTTTTCTTTCTGTGTTGTTCTAGTTCCTGCTAGTCTAGCTATTTGAGGATTGGTTTTCTTTAAGTCTAAGCAGGCTTTTAATTTAAAATAGGATTCTGTATAGGAAATAACAGTTTTGATAACATGTCATTGGAAAAAGTTCAGTAATTGTTGTTCAAGATCAACCAAATGTCTTGTTTTCCTAAACTACTGGCACACACTGAATAAATTAAAGGGGAAAAAATCAATTTCTAATTGTAAGTTAATTTTACTTAGAGTTATTGGCATAATTATTTTGTATGGTCAAATAAAAATGGTCAATGCAAAATAAAGTATTTAGCATTCATCGCTGTACTGCTTTAAAAATTGTATTCCTTTGTATCTGTCTAATAAAAAATATGTTTAATTCAGAAAATTATTATTAAAATACTGATTGACTCACCCTTTACAAAAGTATTTATTCTTACTGTAGTTACTTTGTAGTTTTGACCTGTAGCTGACATGACTTCATGACAAGAAGTTCCATAATGTAACCATAATTTTATTTTATTTTTTGCTTGTAGTAAAACAGTGGGTTGATGACGCAGTTCTATTCAGTCACTCCTTTCTTTCTCTCAATATTTCCTATTCACTTTCTGTATATCCTTTATTATTTTAGTATCTTTTCACTACTTTTCCAATTCTAGTCTACAGGATCTCTTCTCGTATAAGAGCCATTCCTTCTAACTTGTCTACATCTACTGTATCAACTGAATGGAGTGAACACAGCACTCAATATTCCATATTTAAGTGCACCATTGCCATCTCCACCTATTTTCACAAACATGTTTTCTTTTTTGCTTCCTTTCCTAATGATTCCTGACATTCTATTAGATTTTTGAGGCACAGCTGAGTCTTGATCTCATGTTTTCAGAGAAGAATCTACAATAATTCTGTTAATGCCAATTTAAATAGCAGGATATACATAGTATTAATACAGCATTTCAGTAGTTGCTTCTCTCTAGCATGTCATCCACTTAGTGATTTCCTACCTATCATTGCATTGATTTTTATTTTTTTAATCTCTCAAATGGACTTAATTTGAAATTATTCTTGATATTCATTCCTTGTAAAGAATGGCTCTAGCGCAGCAGCAACTTAATTTATAGACATCCGTTATCCATCTTTTAAAAGCATTTTAAATTACTTTTAAACTAATTTTTGTGTTTTTTTTTTTTTTAAAGTGTAGCTCAAAGTCTTTATTTCTTTAGCAAAATATAATTTTTTGAACTTGTCAAAATTTAAACTCTTTTAGATTATTTCTCATTTAGACAAGATATCTACATTTACAAGGAAGCAAAAGTTAATTGTTTCTCATGGTTTTGTTTGCTATCCCCTTAACCCCAGCCAACACTTTTATGCCTTATGGAGTCTATTGATTATTTTGTATTTACACAATGTTTATAATGTGGAATTTTAAAGTAAATTTTATGCTGCCTCCAAATATTTTACCCTCTTAGGTCCCTCTTTAACTTGTTAACCTATATTTTCATGTAATTAATGTAAATATTTTCCTGTAATTCTCTATTTTCATATTACACTTTATGCCTTGGTTATTTTATCATGAATAACATCCTACACAGATGTGGAGTAGCATGTGTTAAAACCAAGATTCCCCAACAGTTGCTTGAAGCCATTCTAGAGGCAGGTCCTGTGCACAACAACAAAGTAAATCAAGAAATGTGACTCTCCTTGCCTGTTAACAGACCAGTTTTTCCAACAAGTAAGCATTCAGGGGCTCTAAAATGCAGAGTCTGCATCATGCATTTTTGTTACAGTCAGCATAGGAATAATCAAATTCTCCAGTATAATTAATTTTCTGCCTTAACCACCCTCTAAATCTCCCTTAGCATGTTGTGGTTACCATTACTGTCAGCCAGCAGTGCAGCCTAATACTATACTCGTATTGCTTAGATATAGCATTTCAACCCACTGAGATTATGTTGTATTTTGAAAAAGTTATCTTGCTTATTTTTCACTTTCTGTGTGACATAATTACTCTAGGTGCTCAAAATACTTTATTAGAACATGTTACCATCTTGCTTGCTCTGCATAGCTACCTGGCCAAATAAATACATATATACAAAATCAGCTTCTGCAGCAGAGCATTTTACCTTGTCATTTCTTCAAAGCTTGCTGTAAACATATTTATTTTTTTACTCCAACCACTTTGAAAATGTCTCCAATCTTTTCGCATGGCCTTAGGTTTGAACGGTATGTTTCATCAGAAAAATACTACTAACCTTGCTTATTCCTATTCTTCAATTGTGAATAAATCAATTGCTCCAAAAAAAAAATAAATAAATAAACAAATAAAGTAAAGCTATATATACAGAAGAACAGCAGAATGGATAAAATAATATAGTAGTTTTAGTAAAGGTTTTGTAAAGTAATTAGACAAATTTATGTGGTCGCATTCAAATAGAAGAGAATTAAATCTATTCAATTCTCTTCTCAAGTCTCCAATCTTATTAATGCATCTAGTACAGTCAGAGGTATTTGATGTAAGATCTTTGTGGAGGTAGGTGCTGCTTTGTTGACTTTCTGGTCTGAGTACAGCCAGGCATTAGGCATTGGCTGGACATTTGGTTACCCAAGAGGTTATGTGCTCTAGAAGAAAGGTAAGAAGCAACTAAATCAGGACTTTCTAATCACAGTTTTAGAGTTAGCTGTCTAAAGTCCCCTAATTTAGGGTTAGGGTTCATGTTTTGTTTTGTTTTGTTTTGTTTTTCCTTCCTAGCCCTAAACTGAGTACAGGTAAGCTTCCATCTTTTACTGAAAAGTTCTCTTAATATGTGTAGCTGTAACTTTTAAGAAATGTTCCAAATTAAACCTTTCAGCCAATACAAAGGACAGTATTTGTATTCACAGATGATTCAAAATTGGATGATCTAGTAAAGCCTATGTCCTGGTTTCAGTTAGAACAGAATTAATTTTCTTCCTAGTAGCTGGTGGAATGCTGTGTTTTGGCTTAGGATGAGAAGAGTGCTGATAACACCCCGATGTTTTAATTGTTGCAGAGCAGTGCTTATACCAAGCCAAGGACATCTCAGCCTTTTGCTGTCTTGCCAACGGGCAGGCTGGGGGTGCAGTAAGAGCTGGGAGGGGACAGACCCAGGACAGGTGACCCAAACTAGCCAAAGGGTTATTCCATACCATCTGACGTCATGCTAAACAATATATAGGGGTGGCTAGCCGGGGGGAGGGGGCCGGACTACTCAGGGTTAGGCTGGGCATCGTTCAGCGGGTGGTGAGCAATTGCATTGTGCATCACTTGTTTGTACATACTATTATTAGTAGTACTATTATCACCATTGTATTATTATTATTATTATTATTATTATTATTATTATTATTATTATTATTATTATTATTATTTTCCTGTCTGATTAGACTGTCTTTATCTCAGCTCACAGGCTTCACTTTCCATTTCTCTCCCCCGTCCCAGAGAGGGAGGGGGAGGGTGAGCGAACAGCTGCGTGGTGTTTAGCTGGCGGCCAGGTTAAACCACGACAGCCTACTACACAGAAAATTAATGTTTTCTATCCCATTGCAGCACTGCATTACAGAACTTGATATCTTTTCTGAATAGTAGTTTCTTTCTTATGTTATTTGGAAGTCAATTAAAAAGTATCATTTCCTGATGCTCCACAGCAGCTCCCACAACTAGAGGAAAAAGGCACCAGACACGGTACAAACAAGCAGAAGAGAGATTTCAGTAGTTAAGAAAATCAATGTACCTCAATCTTGAGATAAACTATTATTCCCATTGTGTTTTTTTTGTTGTTGTTTGTTTGTGTATGTTTTTTTTTGTTGTTGTTGTTGTTTGTTGTTTTTTTGTTTGTTTGTTTGGGGGGTCCCTTTTATAGCTATTAACAAAAAATGCAGTATATTTTAAAGACATAGTATAAAAAACGTTTTACAGGAAAGGCCAGGTTCCAGCAGATGCCTTCCATATGCATGCAACATTCAAAATAATTATCATACAAACAGCATTATTTCTATAGTAGCTATTTCAACTTCTGCTTTCATTTGATGTAAATTTTTGCACAATTCTCAAAAAATTATAACTGTTTCAAAAATACTTTTTAAACCCAAGAATAAAATAGATACACTGTATGAATTTAGAATATAAAAGCATAACAAAAAATAATTTATAAATGATGCTTTTTGTAGCCTTTTTTCTATTGCAGTTTCTGTTTGAACTTTAAAATATTACAAAAAAATAGTATTCCAAGTTTTGTCTTTCTATTTGACATTAAAAAACATTATTACCTTTTCAAATTGATTTGCTTTTAATCAGAAAAAGGCCTTTCCATACAAAGGTTAAAATAAGACTCACATTAGTCAAGCATGCAAACATTTCATGCCATACTTATTTTGCCAAGGACATAGAAAAGGGAAAAAAGACCATTGCGAGCAACATTCAACACTCAATCCTTTTATCTTTTTTTTTTTAAACAACAGAAATAAATAATAAAAGAGAAAATCCAAATTTGATGGTTTGAACTTGCTATTGAAAGGATGACTAGTATGTATAAATAACTGATGATTTTTAATAAAGTTATTAAAAATTAAAAAAAAAAGTTATCTGCAATACACACTGTGAACAGATTGTTAAGAAAGCACCTAGAAATTATGGCTACATCTGCTGTCTCCTTCACTGTGATGCATCTCTATACCCAAGCAGGTGCATCAAAAGCCCTTCTTCTTCAATGAGCAATATGGACTAGCAAAGGCCAGCTATATGTAGCTGGTATAGGTGCTTCTCTTTTATCATTCCTAATGAGAATTTGCAACACTTCTATTTGCCAGACTTTTCACCGCCCAATGCTAATGACTATCTGAGTTAAAGCAGAGTTCACATCAGTTCACCTGAACAAGACTTGAATATCAAATTAAAAAAAAAAAAAAAAAAAGTGTTTGTGGTTTCTTGTCTGACAATAGAGTTACTCCAAACTTGAATAGGCTAGGCTGTATCTTAACCTCACCACAGTCAGAAATTCCTACAGTACTTTTCTTGGCTACAATAAAATGCATGTTAGGTCAAATGAGTACATTTTTTAATTTCTTAATTTTAAATTAATGTAATATTTACCATTATAAAACACCAAATATCTTTTTGTATCTAACTCTGCCTAGTATCACAATTTCTTTCACTTTTCAATCATTTTTGTTGCTATTAAATGATTAAATTGCTATGTTGGACAAATTATTCTATGATCTGTAGACCTATAACTAATTTTATTGTAATTAATTAACAGCATAAGAATATTTGTCCATGGAAGATTTATATCCATGCATGATATGGCAAGTATTTTATAAAGCCTTTGAGGAACTGGCAGGGTGAAATTAAGTACATAAGTATAAGATTTATTTGTTTAGATGCTTAAGCATCTGAAGTGGTTTAACCTTTCTATTAGCTTCACAGTTTAAAGAGGTATTATTCAGCTTCATGAGCCCTGTTGATTGAATAGTGAAAAGTTAAATATCCTGAATAATGCCAATACCCTGGCTAATTAGGAAACATTTCTTATTGGTATGGCAGATGACTGTTGTGCTTTAAGCATTATTATTAATTATAGTGTTAGCTGAATATTTGTAATCACTTCAAAGTTAACCTTTGTATTCTCAGGAGATTTTTCTTTATGAGAGTCACTCAGAACCTGAGAGAGAAACTAATTAGTCAACGAATGATAAGTGCAGAAGGAACACAAATTAATTCTTTGTTTACTGCTTCATGGCTCTACCATATAATTTATATTGTAATTAAAATTTGTTTTACATTGTAAAAAGAAAAGTATATAATTCAAGGATAATAATAGTATTTTAGAGTGATACTGATGTTCCATTAGTGCTGTCTATTCCCTGGCTATAGAAGTTGAGAGGGAACCTTCAGGTAGTTCTTTGACAAATAATGGACTTTTCTGCATCTCTTGACAGAGTTCAGTTTTAAACCCACATATGCACGGAGAGAAACATTTAAGATAGAACACCTGAGATCAAGCCTGGCTGACCTCCTTCATCCAACTCCATTTGACAAAAAGCTGTATGCTTGACATTAACTTGCTGCCTCTTGTTGTATAAGACATTGATTAATGATGTCATCCTCTCAAAGAAATACCCAAGACCAGCCCATTAATCTAATTACTTATGTAATTAATTATGTAATGAAGTCAAATAAAATACATGAAATTGTTACCATATCCTATGCAATAAATATATTTATTATCTATTGTATTATAGACAAATTCTATTAAAATGTGAATTTACTGTAAAGGATTATAATGTTTTGAATATATTAAAAATATAAATAGGCTTATACCATTAGGGAAAAAAATGGTAAGTTTCTGCTAGCCAACGTGACCCACAGTCCAGTTCCCACTGTTACATGTGCTCAAATTTAAGTGCAGGACTGTATCAACTGAAGATTTTTTAACACTTTGAGTCCCTTACTACACATCCTATCATTTTCATACAAGAGATATTTGTGCTATCTTAACATTATCAATAGTTAATATTTCATAACATATGAAAATTTATTTTAAAAACCTACATCTTTCTAGTTCCACTAGACAAGCTTACAAAAAGGTATGAGTCCAACTAACAGTCCAAAATCTGTATCTATACTGCCCTTATTCCTTCTTTATATACAAGACAAAATGGATGCTATAATTTGGTTCTATTTTTTTGATAGGGACAATAGATAAACAACTGAAATGTATGAGGTGTAACATTGCACATCTGCTGCCTGGACAGATAATAGTTTTGCCATGATCATTTCTGAACAGATAACATACTGAGAACTCTTTGCTACAATCCCTGGAAGTCTTTAAAAGACGTTTAGATGTGGAGCTTAGGGATATGGTTTAGTGGGGACTGTTAGCGTTAGGTCAGAGGTTGGACTCGATGATCTTGAGGTCTCTTCCAACCTAGAAATTCTGTGATTCTGTGATCTACTTGGTGGCATGGATTTCTGCTCACAGAAAATCTCTGGTATTTTCTGTTGGGCAGCGGAAGAAAGAACCATTTTTCTTAAGGGGAGAACCATTTGCTTTTTAAAAATTAAAAAAATAATAAAAAAAAAAAGAATAATAAATTTTTTGGAATTGACCAAGGCACAGTTTGTCAGAACTAGCCCCAGAAATATTTATATTTCTAGTGAAAGAAAAGTGACAAAAACAATCAAGCACAGTTATCTAGGCTCCCTACCTATACATATGAATAGTGATCAATGTTTACAGGCAATTGTTTATGTTACTTTGAGAAACATATCTCAGAGAATTGTGAAAATTGATGTCCCACCTCCGTATCTTCACTGTCTATTAAGGAATCTTACAAAATTAATAAGATGGGTAAGTGAATTTTAGGTAACCATGTACATGTGATCATTCCTATGTTATTTAAATGTTATCAAACATTCTGATATTTTCTTCAAGTGAAAGCTGCAAATGATTTAATTTTGTAATAAATGTTTTTGAAATCTTCCTGACATCATAAAATATTTAATTTCAAATGAAAATGTATTTCTCAGTCCTGCTGAGACAAAATTTGTCAGCTTTAATCTTAATAAAACTTCCAGAATATAAAAATATAGGGTAAAATTGTTAATCTCATAATTCCCTTCCTCCTTTTATCTTCATGCCTGCTTTGCTTGACCTGTAGTTTCTGAGCTGTAGTTTACTGATTATTTCCACCTTTCAGGTGTGAATAAATCTAGTCTAGAAACAAATTATAAAAACTAAAATTTTAAGTCATTCTCTAGATTCAAATAAAGCACATAACAATCTTATTTTCAAAAATTTTGAGCACCAAGAAGACTTGCAAATATTTTATATCCAGTCCCAAACCAAATCTTTTCTTCTATAGAATAGATTTGTGTTAGCATAGCTAACACCTTCAGTTTAAGAATACTAGCCTGGCTACACCTTTTATGTGGTAGATTTTTTATAGAAACTTCACGGTCTGCCTGGGACCTCCAGTCTAGTTCCCCTCTGTTGAAGCTCCCTTGAAATAAACATTTAATAAGGTTTTGATGAACTTCTGCTCTCTGCACGTCATCTGACCACACACCTATCAAACTACTATACAAAAGGACATTTTCCAACCTCTTATAATAAATCCACAATAAATGTAATGACCAAAAGCTACAATCACAAAAGAAACAACAAATAAAATATTAAGAGTAAAAGGGGGGGAGGCAGGGGAGAGACTTAGGAGAGATGGACGGCTTTAAGAAGCAATTACATCAGACTACATGATGCTTGAGGACAGAAACATTCAGGCCCAGTCAGCATGGGTTCATGAAAGGCAAGTCCTGCCTGGCCAACCTCATCTTCTATGACCGGGTGACCTACCTGGTGGATGAGGGAAAGGCTGTTGACATAGTCTACCTAGACTTCAGCAAGGCCTTTGACACAGTCTCCCATAGTATTCTCCTTGAGAAGCTGGCGACCCATGGCTTAACCAGGTACACTCTTTGCTGTGTTAAAAGCTGTCTGGACAGCTGGGCCCAGAGAGTGGTGGTGAATGTAGTGAAATCCAGCTGGCGACCAGTCACCAGTGGTGTTCCCCATGGGTCAGTGTTGGGGCCCATCTTTTTTGATATCTTTATTGATGACTTGGATGAGGGAATTGAGTACACCCCTCACTAAGTTTAAAGATGACACTGAGTTGAGGGGCATTGTTGATCTGCCAGAGGGTAGAAAGGCCTTGCAGAAGGACCTGGACAGGATGGGCTGAGGCCCATGGGATGAGCTTCAACACGGGTAGGTGCCAGGTCCTGCACTTTGGCCACAACAACCCCATGCAGCGTTACAGGCTTGGGGCAGAGTGGCTCGAAAGCTGTGCAGAGGAAAGGGATCTGAAGGTGCTGATTGATGCTCGCCTGAACCTCGCTGGCAGTGTGCCCAGGTGGCCAACAAGGCCAAAGGCATCCTGGCATGTATCACGAACAATGCAACCAGCAGGACCAGGGAGATGATCATCCCCTGTACTCTGCTCTGGTGAGTCCACACCTCTAGTACTGTGTACAGCTTTGGGCCCCTCAGTACGAGAAGGACATGGAGGCCCTAGAATGTATTCAGAGAAGGGCTACAAAGTTGGTGAAGAGTCTGGAACACAAGTCCTATGAGGAGTGGCTGAGTGAAATGGGGTTGTTTAGTCTGGAGAAGAGGAGGCTCAGGGGAGACCTTAATTCTCTTTACAACTACCTGAAAGGAAGCTGTAGGGAGCTGGGGGTCGGCCTCTTCTCATAGGTAACTAGTGATAGGACTACAGGGAATGGCCTCAAGTTGCACCAGGGGAGGTTAGAAATTAGGAGAAATTAGAGATTAGAAATTAGAGATTTCTTCTCAGAAAGAGCAGTCAGGCATTGGAAAGGGTTGCCCAGGGAAGCGGTGGCATCCCTGTCCCTGGGGGTGTTCAAGGAAAGGCTGGACCTGGAGCTTAGTGACATGGTTTAGTGGGTGACATTGGTAGTACAGGGATTGTTTGACCAGATGATCTTGAAGGTCTTTTTCAGCTTTAATGATTCTAGGACCTTCCTAAGAGTGCAACACAAATCCACTGGAGCTAAAGATCCAGTGGAGTTATTTCAGTTTGCAGCAAAGTAAAGAGAGATGGGTCACAAGGACAGATATCAGAAATGTTGTTAGAATACAGTCTGATTCTCTGAGAAATCAAAGTTTAAAAATGTCCTGTAGCTACAAAATTCTACCATCTTTTATTCAGAATGGGAATAGGTGCCATTTTACAAATTCAGTAGATCAGATTATTATTGCTTTCTAAGTACCTTCCTAAAATAACCTCTCCTTTCCAATAGCCTTCAATGTGTTTCCATCCAGCTGGAGCAACTTATGCCTATTTTCTTCTAGTCAAAGCTGCTTTCACAATATTTTGATTATTCTTTCTTCTTCCACATATTTGATGTTTCTAATTTAGCTTGTTAAACCAGGAATGAAAGTAATTAGTTAGTGGAATCAACTGATGTGCAATTTAAAGTAATTTGTGGTTTTATTTTAAGGATATCTGCTCGTATATCTCCTGAACCTTAATTGGGCCACTGGAGAGGTTAATTAAAACTTTGTAGATTAATTAAGCAAATTCCATCCACTTTTCTCTAATTTAGTAATTCTCAGTTAGTTTCATTCTATCAGTTGCACTAATGTGTCTATAATGTTTTTTAAAAAATATATATACTCAAAAATTTAAGTTGATATAAGATAAATGTTCTTTTACTCTGTAGACTAAAAAGATGGAAAGCTTGTTTTAATTTAAATTTCATCGCTGTAAGTGCTGTTGAACTTTATTTTTCCTCTTTGCTTTTCTTTCTACATCAGATACATACATACTTCCTGAATAATTTTCAAGCTTACAGTGAACTTAGAAATTACTTTAATAAGAATGAGGTCATTGCTGGACTGCCCAAATGAGAGACACAGTTAAGAGCTTCTACCTACATCTTTGGAACATGCTTTAGGGAGCTGGAGAAAATGCCTCCTATGTTCTGTCCCTGTGATGAAAGACAAGCATGAATTGTGAAGCTTCACCTTAAAACTTTTTGAAACACAGAAATTGTAGCCAGAATATGAGTGTAATATTATCAGTGCAATGTAAAACTGTGTTTATGTTCCTATACTTCTGTCTCTACTGGATATATAATACTGTGCAACATATTATACTTAGAATCACATTTATATTTCTATATCAATTTAGTTGCTCAATAGCATATTTACCAATCAATAAGATCTAGATCCTCTTCCCTGCTAATTTCCACTCCTGTTCATATTACAATTAATCCTCTATGAGTACTAGATTCAACAAAAGCCTGAGGCATCTGAAGACACCCTGCCATGAGCTAAAATTCTTAGTTAAAAGGTTAAACTCATTAGCTGACATCAGAAAGAGATAAGAAAATCAAAATGGGATTCAAAGTGAGCAGTGAAATGAGCAGGATACAGGTAAGAACGGAGATGTTTTCTAAATGACAGCTCTCATGCAGGGTTGCTGGGAGGTATTGGTGTCTAGCTGCAAAATATTGACTTGGAATAACCTACTAGGAATGATGATTATAACTTTTTTCTAAAGAGCTGAGTGTTCAGCCGTGCTCATGTGGTGCACAGTTTTGTAAAAGAGGTATGGCAGTGTTCACTGTTCCCACAGGCACAGCCAGGAAGGTGGGGCCCAGGGATGTTGCCCTGATTCTGGTGAGCACTCTAATGCCCACTGCTCTTTTCCCAGGAGAATGCCATTGCCACTGAGACCACATTAGGGTCTAACTGATTCTCCAACTGTTCTGCAAAGCTGTGCAGCAAAGCACCATTCTCTAAGTCAGAAAAAAACGATCCATGTATGAGGAAGAGTTAGGACAAGATACTGTACAATACAGTATTCTCTTGGGAAATTAATCCAGTTCTCCCCCCTTGTAGGGGTTTTATACATATTATACTCAATTATAAATTTTATAAATTTTATAAACTATTTAAAATTATAATTAAATGATATTTTAATAAACAAATTATACTTTTATTTTTTAAGATTTTTTATTTTTAATTACATTTTTTGAAATTATCATTTTTATAATTAAATTATATTTTATAAGTTAATTACAAATAAATTAATTATATTTTAATAAATTATATATTTATACTAAAAACAAACAAACAAACAAACAAGGAAAAAAAAATGCTCATCACAACCAAAATGCAGGTACTCTAGGGAATACTTATATCCCAAAATGGAAAAATGATGTAGTTATGGCCCTTCTGGGGCTAGGTACCAAGACTGCATCCATTTGCAAGTTCAGAGTTATATTTAGACATTAAGTTTCAATTGACTCCCACTCCAGGTGCCTGATTACTCCTGATTACCCCTGTAATCAGGTCCTTGTAAATATTTTTTTCAACTTTTTGTTAGCATTTCTCTTTTCATATCAGCTTAGAACTTCCTTTCCATCAACAATGAGCTATCTAAAAATAAAAACAAAAATCTTAGAACACTTTTAGTTCAATTATGTAAGTATTGATCATGACTGATCCTAAAATCAATCCTTAAAATACTCCACAGATAACCTCTCTTCCCCGAGATTTCATGCTTCATCACAGCATGTGCTATTCTTCTCCATTATATGATATTATAGAGTTCCAATTCTAATTTGACTAACATTTTCCAGTGAAGAAACAAATCAAGTATGCTGGTGACAGATAAATTAGATTTACTACCTTTCTTTATCTGGAAAGCTATTTTATTCAAAGAAGGATCTCCTATTATTTCACATGTGAACTGTCTTTGATGAACTATGCTGTTTTAACCTACTTTCTTTTCACTTTCATGTCAATTTACTTTCCTCCAAAATAGTTCTGTAATACTGCACGTTCTATTTTGAAAATCATCTACTGAGTCTCTAGCTGCCTGTGTTACTGCTTTTTTTCTCCAATTGATGCAGTGTTGTTAGAGGTTCTTCATTAACAAGAGCTATTCCCAACTCACAGATTTGTTAAAAATACAGACTGACATACAATTTGAATTCACTCCAGGTCTTCAATTCATGGTGTGTTAAATTCTTAGAGCATTTTCAGGTATGGTACTCATCTTTTGTATTTTCAGTTCTAATCAGGTCTACTTTCAGTACCACAATTGTACTGAAAACAGAAGACAGTAGTCATTTTATCCTGCTCTGTTTTCGCTTCATCTTTAAATGCCTGTCATCTATGCATTTTACTTCAACCTCAAGCTTTCCATGTTCTACATTATTAGTTTGGTTAAATTTATTTATTTATTTATTACTTTAATTTATTTTTGGAAACAGAAAGTCAACCTATGCTGATTTTTTTTTTAATTCTCATTTTATCTCCAAAGACCTAAAAAAGAAAAGGAAAGGACGGATTGTCATTTTGTTTAATTTCCTTTCTATATAGATTTAAGTTTTCAATTATTTTTAAGAGAATGCTTTCTCTAGGATAGTTGGAAGCTTTTCTTTATGATATTTATACTTCCTTATGTGGATCATTCATACATTTTTGTTCTTTAAATTTATGCATAGAAGAAAGGAATTTCATCCAGTAACTGAAATCATCAAGAAACAGCTATTTCTCTTAAATTCTCGATCAAAATTTAAAGTTATTTTATTTTTACAGATGTTTCTTGAACCTCAAAAAATTAGGTTTTCATGAAGTCCTGATCCATGATCATGAAAGTCTGTATCAGAATCATTTTTGTGTGCCCTGAACAGGTTTAGAAGACAAGAATACCTTGCAAAATGCAATGTCTTCTTTTCATTAAATCTAATCCAGCAGATTAGAGTCCTTGATGAAATAAATCTTCCACTAGTGTCAAAAGAGTTTTGACATGTACCCAGGATTACTCCTGTATCATTAATGTCCTAGTAAGGATAGATATTATTTTGGTACTAGATCAGTAATTAAAGCATTACAAACATTTTTTGGTAGGTTAAGTCACCAGCCCCTTGGAGCTGTGTAGCAGTATTCTGCTGTACAAAACATTGGTCAGGGGGAACATGCTAGTGACAATGTGTTTTTGTTTTTCATTTCACAGCTTGAACATTGTATGAGTTGGCACTGCAATGAGCCACAAATACACAAGTAAAACATTGTTCTAGATTCATCAAAATCAATGCCCCATGTCCATCTATACTGGAAGTAAGAGAAAGTCTCATTAAATACAAATTGTAAGGTCACAGTTGCTATTTCAGTGCACAGCATGCAGTCTTTAAGAAAATATTTCATTTCTTGATTCATAACTACTACTACTTCAAACAGACAGTTTGAATGTACCAGCAAAAATGGAAATCTGATTTTAAGACTTGAGTTTCTGTTTAATCATCAAATTTTTATTTACTTTTCAGCTCTATTCTTAATATATGTTTGCAGTGAGAAGATATGCTTCTTCCCAGAGGGTGACAGAAGCACTTAGTTCTTTTAATGTTGCAAAACAAAAGGTGAAAACGTGCAAATATGTCAGAAATGGAAAAGGAAGGTTCTTCAGCTAGCTGACACAAATAAATACAAGCTATTCACAATTCAGGATAAATATTAGAAGAAAAATGCTAACTATCAAAAGACAGAGACTGAAAAAAAAAAAAAAAAAAAAAAAAAAGAACTGATAGAAGAAACACAAACATTTTAAGACTTCAGATAAGAGCTTAGTAAGATTTCAGGCAGCTCAAGAACCATCACAAGAATGACTGTCATTTTTCTCCCAGTGCAGATGCTATGACTCAGAATTGTATGATGACCTCAGCAGAATGGCCATGATCTCTAGATTACCAGAAGTTCATCCTGTCACCCAGACAGATGTTACTGTTCTTACGTTAGCAGATGCTGCCTTGGGAGTAGAGGGAACTCCACCAGAACCTGTGAAAACTTGTTAAAATGTTTCCTCTGCATTCTGTGACTTGCTGCAGCAGCATAGCTCCAAGGAGATTTATGTCCAGTGTGCAAGTGCTAACTGCAAGTCTCAAACCAACTTGTTAGAAGGTATTTAAAGTTACAAAATGGAGCCATTTTTCTCAGGAATTTGCGGGGGTAGGATTAGGTTTGCTTTTTGCTTGTGACATAAAATTTGACAATTCTCACACATCTGTGCACGTGTGTAGCAGCCCTCGGAAGGGATTTTGCTGTCTATCTGTATTCAGTTTACATAGCAAGGTTTTGGTAGCAGAAGGTTGCAGGGGTGTCCTCTGTGAGAAGAGTCCAGAAGCTGCCTCAGGTTAAATAAGGGCCAGTTTCAGTCTGCTCTAAGGGACCCACCGCTGCCCAGAGTCAAGTTCATGGGTGATGCTAATTGTGCTTCTGTGAGAGCAGATTTAAGAAAGGGAAAAAAACTGCTGGGCAGCAGCACCTGGGAGAGAGGAGTAAGAAACAGCCCTGAAGACCCCTAGGTCAGTGCAGAAGGAGGGCAGGAGGTGCTCCAGGCACAGAGTAGAAGTTCCCTTGTGGCCTGTGGAGACGCTCCTGGTGGAGCAGGCTGTTCCCCTGCAGTCCACGGGTCCCATATGGAGCAGATCTCCACGCTGCAGCCCATGAGGAGCTCCCGGTGGAGCAGGTGGATGTGGCCTGGAGGAGGCTGCGGCCCATGGAGAGGAGCCCACGCAGGAGTAGGGGGTCTGTGGGGGAGCTACCACGTGTGGGTAGCTCCCATGCTGGAGCAATTTACTCCTGATGGATGAACCCCATGGTACAGACCCATGTTGAAGTTCTTCAAGAGATCAGTTCAGAAAGGATGGTATCCCATGGAAGGTATCCAATGCTAGAGCAGGGACAGAGAGTGACTGTGAAGGAGTGCCAGAGACAAAGTGTTAGGGACTGACTGCAGCCTGCACTCCCTGTTCCCCTGCATCACTTGGGGGGAGGACGTAGAAAAGGGTGGACAGGAGGAAAGTGTTTTTATTTTGTTTTGAGTTTCTCACTGTTCTACCTTGTTAGTAATGGGTAATAAATTACATTAATTTCTCTATGCTGAGTCTATTTTAGCCGTGATGATAATTGTCGTGTGTCCTCTAGCTTTCATTATCTTAACCCTTGAGCCCTTTTCATCATATTTTCTCCCCCTTTCTCTTTGAGGAGAAGGAGTCAGAAAAGCAGTTGTGGTAGAGCTCAGCTGTTCAGCTGAGTAAAACCGCTACGCTTACAGAAGCAAACGTGACAATTTGTGCTCAGCAGCATAAGGGGCAATAGGAGAAAGGTACAAGGTTTCTGACATGAGAATGGCCTTTTCTTTTTCCTGTTTTTCAGCATTTTCCAACTATTTTCATTTTGCTAGTACTATCATAATTACACAATATATTATCTTGAATATAACTATAACTTATAAAGACTGTTCTTTTTCATGCAATATTGTTCTCTTAATAACCTGTACTGTTAGGTATGTATGCACACAAACTTGGGCAAGATCCCTACAAGCCTATACAGCTCTCTATCACCTAGAGCAGGGCATGGCTGGGTAGCACATTCAGGACAGAACTCTTGAGCTTCTGCAGTGTGGTGTTCAGCAAACACAGGAACTGACATAAGATGATACTGTTCATTCAGCAACAAAAAATACGTACAAAGAAAGGGATGAACTGGAATTCCACATTCTGGGGGCTTGCCTATCTTTTATTACATCTCCACCAAAGCTAGTCAATGCAGGAAAAACTCTCCTGGCATGCAACATTTGTTGCACACTTCTGCTTCCCTCAGTGTTCTCCCTAAGAAGCCACTGCCTGCCTTCTGTTGCCTCATCCTCAGAAGAAACTTTAGTCAGCTCTAGTTTGGTTTGCTGTTTTATTAGGAAGGGGTTCCCAACTGAAGAGGTCTGGGCTTCTTCACCAGCCACAGGTGAAAAAAATAAACCGGTCATTAAAAAGGTGGGATGTTTCTTTTTTTTGTTGTTGTTTGTTTGTTTGTTTTTTAGATTGGTTCAGTGCTGGTTGGTTGGTTTCCATTCCCCTTCCCCCCGTAGTTTATACACTTACTGATTTTTCTAAGGACCAAATATTCACATTGGAAATACTGCTTTTCTGTCTTTTGATTCCTACTGCCCCCCACTCAAACAGCAAGTTTTAATGTAGGTCTCTGAATTCAGACAGAGTAATAAAAATCAGGTAAATTGAGTTAAATCAAATATACGTACAAGATAATAGAATTCTCACTTTAATCTTGAACAATGATGTGATTTAATTCAAAAAAACAAACAAACAAACAAACAAACAAAAAACACTTTAAAACTTGCATTTCAGCTTTATTAGTTTGTCACATAGGAAAATGATACAAATCAATTGCAATTTTATGCATATAAAGAAAAAAAAGAGCTGATACTGTGATTGTGCTCCAAAGCATTCTTTTGAAGCCACCATAAAAAGTGAAGATATATTAAAATATAACATGTATACAAATGGGCTTTTAGAAGCTATTCTTCATGACCGCATGATCCTATTTTGGTTGATTTGTTACTATTTGTTACCTGAAAGATCTTTGTAGTTCTTCTGAGACATGCACTGGCAGAAGTATATGAAACCTCAATGGTATTAAAAATCAATAGGAAAAAAAAATAAAGAGATGACTGGTAAATTCTCTTTTATAAAGCACACTCTTGATCCACAAAGAAATTCAACACAGCCTCTCAGCAGTACAGGACCTCTTCAGTAGGTATGATTCTGAACAGGTCTATTTTAATTTTTAAAATGTTTCAGTATATGACTTTTGATATTCAGTATAATTCTCCCTGTGTGGAAAATACAGGTCTTGCTTGTATAATTAGACAGTGCTTCAAAGAGAAAATGTATACAAGAAAGTCATTTATTTATAGTCTTCTAAAGTACCATATAAATTAAGGAGATTGTTCTTGGACTTACTTTTGTGTACAGTCCTTAATCATGCAAAAATCCTACAGCTGGTAATTCAGCTTTCATCTGAGAAACTGCCTCTTCTTCAGTTGGTCAGTTTGTTGAACCGCTTGTTTATTTTCTTCAGCATATCAATGTTTCATATTTCAATTTTTGAAAATTTTCTTGTGTGCAGACGTTTGTCATCTCAGCTTACATTTTATATTTTTTAAGTAAATGGGTGATTCATCATCAAGACATACTCCTCTTTGTGACTCATTTATCTCTGCATGCAGTCCTAATCACACAAATGCTTCAGCTAGCATAGCATCAGCTATAGTAAAAAGCAAGAACTATCATCTGTGCATAGACTGTTTGAACATCCAAAACCAACACATGTAGTTCCTCTTTCCTATTAGCATTAGGGCATTTTCATTTTTGTATTTATGTTTTTAAATAAAATTATTATCAATATCAATGTACAGTTCAGCTTACAGACACAAAGATTTTTCTATGATGATAAGATTTTGGATTGGCCATTACTACTAAGAACTAAAACAAATTTTGGTAACGTTCTCTGAGTGTTTTCTAAAAATGACAAAATTTGGGGTTATTTCATCCTCTATTTGGAAGGTGTAATGCAGCATACTCAAACCCTTACAAAATACATTTAAGTGAGATAAGAAATGCACTGAATCTTCACTATCTTTCAATCATATAGTTATTTGGATTAATAGCTTTTTGAATTCATTCAAGTTAGGCAACATTTTTAAAAAGCAAAAGAGCCCAACAAATTGCATTAATATGATGGTGAAATACTGGGAAAACCAGATAGTTTCTTAAGCTTGATCCCCTTTCACAGAATCACAGAACGACTGAGGTTGGAAGGGGCCCCTGCAGGTCTTCTTGTCTGCCCCCTCCTCATTCAAACAGGTTCACCCAGAGCAGGTTGCCCAACCACATCCAGACAGCTTTTGAATACCTCCAAGGAAAGAGACTCCAGAACCTCTTCAGGCAGTATCTGCAAAAGCTTATTCACCATCACAGTGAAACTTTTTTTCCTGATGTCCAGATAGAAACACCCGTGTTTCAGTTTGTACCTATTGCCTCTCATCTTTTCAGTGAGCATTGCTGTTAACAGCCTGGCTCCATCTTCTTCACGACCTCCCTTCAGATATTTGTACACATTGATGATATCACCCTCAGCTTTCTCTTCTCTAGAATAAAGAAGGCCAACTCCCTCAGCTTTTCAACATGTAAAACACATTCTGGTATCTGGTATTTCTAGGAATAATCCTCAGGAAGGCAGGAAGTTCTTTTCAGGAAGACATGTTTATGTAAAAATAATGCAGGTGTAATTGGGGGGAGGAAGGAAGAAGATGGTTGGTTTTGATAAAATCTACTATCAGGAAAATCAAAGTTATATGTGCAACAATTTTGATTGAAAGGGAGTGACAGGATACAAGGAATGGAAAACCCATTGAGAACAGCCCTGCAGAGAAGGACTGGGTGGTTCTGGTGGACAAAAAGCTTGACATGAGCCAGCAGTGAGTGCAGCCCAGAAGGCCAATTGCTTCCTGAGCTGCAACAAAAGAGGAGTTGCCAGCAGGTCAAGAGAGGGGATTGTAACCTTCTGCTCTGCCCTTGCGAGGCCCCTCTTGGAGTGCTGCATCCAAGGCTAGGGCCCCCACCACAAGAAGGATGTGTATCTGTTAAAGAGAATCCAGAGGAGGGCCATGAGGATGATGAAAGGGATGGAACACCTCTCCTATAAAGAAAGGCTGAGAGAACTGGGGATGTTCAGCCTCAAGAAAAGAAAGGTCCAGGGTGACCTCACTGCAGTTTTTCAATACTTAAAGGGGACTTATAAAAAGATGGAGAGTGACCTTTTGCTCAGGCAGATAATAGGACAAGGGGGAATGGTTGTAAACTTAAAAAAAAAAAAAAAAGTGAAATATAGATTAGAGTTTAGGAGGAAAATCTTCACTGAAAGGGTGGTGAGGCACTGGAACATGTTGCCCAGAGAAGCTGTGGATGCCCCATCCCTGGGGCATTTGTTCATTAAAACAAAGTAATTTCCATATTAAACTACATATATAATAGACAACTATCAGATAACAGTCTCATACTGCAGCACACACAAAATGCAATACAAAATACTACATAAAGAATTAAGTCTTCATGATTTAACAGTTTCCATTGTAACGCCTGGTTTGATATCTCTGTACATATTTAATAATTGTTTCTGGAGAAAGTAGATACATATGTCCTTTCCCCTTAGACCTTCTGCTTTGTTTTTCTTTTTGTTGTTGTTGTTGTTGGTTTTGGTTTCTTTATTTACCTATTGAACAACACTGTAATTTTACGTATAGCCAAATGGTCAGGTTTTCTTCTTTTCAAAGCCTAATAAACTCTCCTCTCCCCTCAACTCCTCTCCAAAAAATCTGATTTTTTTTCAAAAGTCTTCTAAAAAGTTGGTATAATATCTTGGTTTATCTATCACTCTCCAACAAGTAGAGGTATATCATTACATTTTTGTCAAAGCTGGATTTACTGAAGGTGAACACAGTTGACATCCATGAGCCCTGTGAAAGCATCTGTGAATGTTATCCTATGTACTATATGAGGGCTCACATAAAGACTATAGGATACATAACTATGTCTCTATCACCTGTCAGTTTCCTGAAACAAATAGCTATATGTTGGAAAATATTTATTTTATTGGAAAATATTTCATTTTCTTTCCATTGTTAATCACATCTGGTTTTTTTTTCTAAAGCAAACAATATTACTATCTAAAATACGTATAACACTGTCCCCAAATAAAATAAAACCCTTAGTTGGACCTGAATGAAAAAACATGTCTAAATAGTGTTTAAAAAAGAACTAAGTTGGAACAGGCAGTCTTACTTTATTTATATATTTTTTTTACTTTATTTTTTTTTTTTACTTATTTTACTTACATTTTATTTTTTATTTACTTACAACCTGGAACAGGTTGCCAAGAGAAGTTGTAGATGCCGCATCCCTAGAGGTGTTCAAGGCCAAGCTGTATGAGGCCTTGGCCAACCTGACCTAGAATGTGGTATACCTGCCTATGACAGGGGGGTTGGAGTTAGACGATCCCTTCAGAACCCCAGCCATTTTATGATTTATCTCAAATACATGTTAGTCTGAATTTCCAAGTTTCAGTTATTATCCATAAGAATGTTATGTAGTCATGGTCAGTTTTGAACAGCTAAGCATAGGTATTACTTCTCTAAATGTTACAGGTTTCTTCAACAGTTGGTAGATTGTATAAGCTTAATAAAGCAAGGACATTTGGTTAGAAAAAAGAAAGAAAAAAAAGTTACAAAGTCTGCAAGTGCAAAAGACTAATGATTTTAAGCTGTGCAATTATAATTAAATGGCTCAAAGTACTGGAAAAAAAAAAAAAAAAAAAAAAAACTGTAAGAGAAACGTGATGGTTTAACACTGATAGGTGCTAAGCTCTACCGCATCTCTCTCCCACTTCCGTGCCTTAAAAAGGATGGGGGGGTGGAGGGAATATATGATGAAATTAATGAAATAAAGCTCATGGGTTGAGATAAGGACAGGAAGATCATTCACCAATTATCATCATGAGAAAAACTGACTCAGCATAGGGGAGAATAATGTAATGTATTGCCAACTAATAACAGACTAGAGCAGTGAGAACAATAAGCTACTAAAATCACCTTCCCCACCCCTCTTCCCCACCCCTCTCCATCCCCGTCACTCCCACATCAACCCTCTTCTACTTGCTCCTCACAAGCAGTGCAGGAGAACAGAAAATGGGAGCTGCAGTCAGTCTATAACATCTCTGCTCTTTCTACCTTACTCTCTGCCCCTGCTCCAGTGTGGCGTCCCTCCCACGGGAACCCATCCCAAACTAATCCTGTGGGGGCTTTCCCACAGACAGAAGCTCTTCAAGAACTGTTCCAGTACAGGTCCGTACCATGGGGTCCATCTGTCAGGAGCAAACTGCAAAACGTGGGTCCCCCACGGGTGGCAGCTCCCCCCAGAGCCTCTGCTCCTGCGTGGCCTCTTCTCCGTGGGCTGCAGCCTCCTCCAGGCCACATCCACCTGCTCCACCCGGGGCTCCCCACGGGCTGCAGCATGGAGATCTGCTCCATGTAGGGCCCATGGGCTGCAGGGAGACACCCTGCTCCACCAGGAGCCTTTCCACAGGCCGCAGGGGAGCTTCTACTCTAGGCTTCCTGTTCTCCTTCTGCACTGACCTGTCTGCAGGGCTGTTTCTCTCTGCATTTTATCATTCTTCTCCCCCAGCTGCAACAGATTTTTTTTTCTCCTTTCTTAAATCTGCTCTCATAGAAGCACAAATAGTTTCACTCATGGGCTTAGCTTTTGCCAACAGTTGGTTCCTGCTGAGCTAAGTAGAGCTGTCTTGTATCTAACTTGGGGTAGCTTCTGGACTCTTTTCACATAGGACACCCCTGAAGACCACTACCTCCCTCTCATCTCCTCCTCCCTCTGAATCCTGAGCCTAATACAAAGTATGGTTTTGGATACAGATGATTTTAAATTCCACAGATGTAGTTCACAAATATCTTGCAGATTCTAAAACTGTAAAACCTGTGCAGGGTTTCTAGAAGCTCTATCACTGAACCTGGTATAGACACTAAATTCTATATAGTGAACATTAAGTTTGGGGAGGACCTTAGAGAATAATTACATTTTTTCTAGCAAAACAAGAACACTTGTAACTCAGGAAGTGAATATAGTAAATTAATCTGCTACAGAAGTGACAAGACAGGTTAGCCTCAAGTGCTGCTATTTAATCATGTAAAATTGGTTAAAATAACTACAGGTATGACTTCAATCAGTGTTAGCAGTTTCTCTCCATTAAAAACAAACAAACAAACAAACAAACAAAAGTAGTCTCATTTTTTTTGAACTGATCAAAGTTCTCTGTAATACAGTTAGACATGCTGTAAGGCATTCATTTCAGTTTTAGATCCCTTATTTCAATTTTTCTCAGCTTTTACAAGGAAAGGAGATAATACATTATCCCCAGCTGTACATTTTCACCAAATGTCATACATATCATATGCAATGGTCAGAACATTCTTCAGCAAAACCAGTGAAGATGCTTCTTATAATACACAGTAATAAACACCCAGTAGCTGAGTGAATCATTAACCACCGATGAAAACCGTATTAGATTTATTCAAGAATTTGGATAGTTTTTACTCAAGCACACATTTTTCTATGGTAACAAAACCAAAATTGGTACTGATAACTATTATGAGACATTGTGCTGTTAGAAATCTCCTGTCAAGCTTACATATGAGGAACAAACTCCAATTGCTCCAAAGGCTCAGACAGCTGTCTCTTAATGACATTTTAAAATGGTAATTATTGACTCAGTTAATAACCCTGGTTTCAGCAGTGCTTTGGCCATCTATGCAGATATACAGTGAAGTGTTTTTAAGATCTCATAAGGGGACCAAAGGAATCATTTTGGTCAATTGTGTAAATGTTTTGTGCACGTAATATTGACTTAGAACATGTTACATCACTGGACACTTTTGGATCTCTTTCAGTGTAGAAAACATCTAAAAGTTACTGCAGGTAAATACCTTTCAGAAACACAACTGTTCTGAAAGGATACCTACAAGACATATGCAGAAGAAATTCAAATTAGCACAGTTTTGTTGTTTGGGAAAAAAAAATAAATCCAAATTTAGCATTACTTGGATTCTAGAAGAATTATCAGAAACGTTTTTAAAATTTGTAGGGTACAAAATGAGAAAAGTTGTTTCTGTATTTTTCCTGTTTTAGAAAAAAAAATCTATTTTTCTGTGTGTGTGTGTGCGTGCGCGCGCGCGCGCATTTGTATGTAGCTATTGTATAGTATCTTTATTAGAACTGTACTAGAATAGATATTATGACACCACAGACTTTGCAGACTAAAGTAACAGGCAACCAGAGTACTGGAGATATCTCACATAAGAACCAAACCATTTGAATCTACATTTAAATCTCTTCACAAAATAGCATTGTTTGTTTAGTAGGGAAGGAATGTACTTAATTTTTTCTACTTTTCTGTCCGCTAGGTGTATTTTACAAAAATATGCACTTTCCTCTAAAATGAGAGAAGAAATTAAATTATTTACATGAAATAATTTAAGTGCACTTCTAAACAGAGTGTCATTGCTACCAGCAATAATGCAAACACAAACTGAAAATATGTGATAAATTTTAACTATCCCTAGGTTGCACTTTACACAGATCTTGCTTGCCTAAGCATTTAGACTCTTCAGTGCAAAAAGTTATAGATAAGAGATAGGCAAATTGAGAAGAAAAAAAAAAATAAAGATAAAAAAAATGAATTGTTCAAGGTGAAGGCAAAGCATGAAATTGAATGTTTGGTCAGTATAGCAAGAAAAAAAAAAAAAGTAATCCTGGTAGCAGTGTATTTGAAATACTAGAATATGGAAGCAATTTTGACTTTATTAGAGAAAAGACAGTGGTAACTCAAAATAGTTACTCTAAACCCACCTGTGGAAATTTAGGTATGGACACATAAAAATCTGGGGTCCCATTCCTGCAATGAAATTTGTGGTAGCAGCCAATTTGAGCTTGTATTTTTCAGGATGAAAAATCTGCACATGGACACTGAGAAATTCTGATTCAAATACATGACCTGAGACTCTGCACAATCTTTAGTTAAGACATGACATGAGCAATTTAGGATCAGAAGTTTAACTTGACAATAGTAGGACAATTTGTCACCATGTTTCTGAAGAATCAGAGGGGAATACAAGTTTTATATTTCACCATTATCAAAGGATTATTTTGACAATATCTTCCATTTTAAGCTGTTTCCAAGAAATATGTTACCAAGCTGTCATTAAAAGTGATTCAATATGCTATTGAGAAGCATGACCCTTGAACAACAAAACTGACACAAATCTCGATCTCAGAAGTCTTGAGTCAAGATTCCTAGAAATGTCATATAATATATAATGTTGTCTTACACCTAGAATTAATGTTTGAATTAATTCTGTGAGCTTTAAGAAATGTCTTTAAGAAAGTTCCCATTTCTTTTCAATGACTTATACTATTTTCTCTTGACATTATTCAATCAAACATATATCAAGTGTTGTATTCGATTGTCTCTTACATAGTTCTCCAGCAACAAAGCCAGAGATTTGTTCCTTTAACTGGGAACTCTAAAAAAGTAATGTATAATTTTGTAATTGTGTAAGAAAAAGAATCCACTACAATGACATGAGGTAGTAACTTATAAGTGTAGCTCTGCATAGCAGAGATGTGCAGGGGACCTAGGCTATAGGGAGTACTATGGATGTAAGTCTAATTTCAGATTCAGACAAAAGGCTGGAAGGTAGCATACAAGGAAGAACATAAATGATAACTTTTTTTTTTTTTTTTTTTTTTTTTTGCATAATCTTCTGCAATGTTGCCTGGTAGTCACAGTTTTGCCACTTTCTGAAAGGCTGGTACCACTAGGTTCTCCATAGCCTATAGCTTACTCAGTGCCGTAGAAGATTTCACTTAAATAAATTTTCTGAAGGCTACAGCAAAGGAGACCACCCTTTTCTACTCTCAGACTGTTGTAATAGTTATTTCAAGGTGATGCTCTAGTACAGAATACAAAATCTGGATATGTCACAGAAGTATTATGTATTTGAAGGCCACATTACTGGCAGTTTTCAATGAAAGGCAATATCCAAAATTTTAACAAAATTTCAAAAACTTTATTTTTTACCTACATGCAATCTAATTCTTTGAAATTTTCACCATAATTCAGAGAATGTGGCTCTGTTTGAGCCACAGTGTTATTCTCTAGGAATATTAATAATGGTTGTCTCTCACTACTGCTTGTAGTGCAATGACATTATTTCTTTATTAGGTTTATCTTATCTACCTATTTGTATACAGAAGAAAGATACCAAAAACAGAAGATAAAGTTTCTTCACTTAAATTTACATTAATGCAGGTGAAAAATAATAATAATAATAAAAATGTTGACTAATTCTTTTGTAAGCACTCAAAGCTTAAAACACTCCCATTTTTTAAACCACTCTGTCTGCATTTCTTAAAGGGTCACTAAATTTGAACATCTCCAAGGGCAGCATCTGTGCTTACCTGTTTCACTGTGGTCTCTACAACAGTCAGAAGAAAGAAGCACAGCTATTACTTGTGTAATACTAGTCCCCAGGCAAGATGAAGGAGGAAATGAATTAACAGTCCTTCTTCATGCAAGTGCACAATGAGAATATCAGAGTTGTAACAGACCAAGGAGTTCTAAAACAGCTAGTGGGAGCTGAAAGGTAGCCAAAGATCAGACAGGCATATTATCAAGATGTTCCTGTAGAAGGTGAAATGAAAAATTTAGTCTACCTCAATTTCTCTGAGACATTTGCAACTTCTATAGCCTGCCAATCAGGCATCTTCTTCCTTCATCCCCTATCTCCTTCAATTTTGAATGTCATCTCCCCACACCAGAGCTGAACTCATGAATGTATTTTCAAGAAGGGTCAGAAAGAAGACCCTAGCAATTACAGGCCTGTCAGTCTCACGTCAGTGCCTGGTAAAATCATGGAGATGATGGTTCTCAAACTTATTGAGGCGCACCTGGGGGACAATGCAGTCATTGGTCCCAGCCAGCATGGGTTTGTGAAGGGTAGGTCCTGCCTAACTAACCTGATTTCCTTTTATGATAAGATCACCCGTATGGTGGACCAAGGGAAACCAGCTGATGTGATTTTTTTGGACTTCAGCAAGGCTTTTGACACGGTTTCCCATAGGATCCTACTGGACAAAATGTCCACCATACAGCTAAATAAAAACATCATACGATGGGTGAGCAATTGGCTAATGGGCAGGGCCCAAAGGGTTATGGTGAATGGGGCTGCGTCAGGCTGGCGGGCGGTCACCAGTGGGGTCCCTCAAGGCTCCATTTTAGGGCCGGTACTTTTCAATATTTTTATAAACGATCTGGATGTAGGAATAGAAGGTATTTTGAGCAAGTTTGCTGATGACACCAAACTTGGAGGAGTTGTGGACTCTGTTGAGGGTGGAAAGGCCTTGCAGAGGGATCTGGATAGGTTGGAGAGCTGGGCGATCACCAACCGCATGAAGTTCAATAAGAACAAGTGCCGGGTCCTGCACCTGGGACGGGGAAACCCTGGCTGCACGTACAGACTGGGCGATGAGATGCTGGAGAGCAGCCTAGAAGAGAGGGATCTGGGGGTCGTGGTAGACAGCAAGTTGAATATGAGGCAGCAGTGTGCCCTGGCAGCCAGGAGGGCCAACCGTGTCCTGGGGTGCATCAAGCACGGCATCGCTAGTAGGTCGAGGGAGGTGATTGTCCCGCTCTACTCTGCGCTGGTGCGGCCTCACCTCGAGTACTGTGTGCAGTTCTGGGCACCACAGTATAAAAAGGACATGACACTGTTGGAGAGTGTCCAGAGGAGGGCTATGAAGATGGTGAAAGGCCTGGAGGGGAAGACGTACGAGGAACGGCTGAGGGCACTGGGCCTGTTCAGCCTGGAGAAGAGGAGGCTGAGGGGAGACCTCATCGCAGTCTACAACTTCCTCGTAAGGGGGTGTCGAGAGGCAGGAGACCTTTTCTCCATTAACACCAACGACAGGACCCGCGGGAACGGGGTTAAGCTGAGGCAGGGGAAATTTAGGCTTGACATCAGGAGGGGGTTCTTCACAGAGAGGGTGGATGCACACTGGAACAGGCTCCCCAGGGAAGTGGTCACTGCACCGAGCCTGTCTGAATTTAAGAAGAGATTGGACTGTGCACTTAGTCGCATGGTCTGAACTTTTGGGTAGACCTGTGCGATGTCAAGAGTTGGACTTGATGATCCTTAAGGGTCCCTTCCAACTCAGGATATTCTATAATTCTATGATTCTATGAATGTATGGCATTGTCCTGTGTATGAGCAGTCAGGCAAACAAAACTAGTGGAGAGCACATCTTTCAGGCACCACAATTCATGCAATAGTATTTCTCAGTGCTCTTTGTTTCATGCTCACTTCTTCAGCAGAGAGACCTTGATGGTGAACATCAAAAATATACAGGAGCAGAACACATTCAATGGTATTCACACTTGCACCTGCTGGGTGCTTTAGCTGAAAGCAAACACCACTCTGCAGGAACGTTTGTGCTTACCATATGTTGGTTCTTGAAGACTATGCTGACCACCTCACAATCAGAGTTTTAGTATCACCAAAATGCTTCTTTATTTTTTAAGGAAAAAACATCTACAAGGCCAAAATTCACTGGGAACTGAACCTACTGCTCATGTATTGTTAAAGTGCCTTTTCTCAGCCACATTAGGTATTGTTGTAAGCTTTTAGCTCATATCCACTTTTGATATGCATTGGGAAACATATTCTGTATTCTGAGATTTCCAGTCTATAAATATCAAGTACAGTTGTACTTATTTTACTAAAGTGTATTGACTGTAATAGCGATATTACAAGTCCTCCACTAAACCCTAGTGAAGGGTTTAGTGGAGGACTTGTTAGTGTTAGGTCAGAGGTTGTCAGAGGTTTGACTCGATGATATTGAGGTCTCTTCCAACCTAGACAATTCTGTGAATTTTGTAAATTAGCAGCTCAGGCACAAATCTTATTAAAAGCAACATCTCCTTCATTTTCAGTACTTTTTTTTTTTTTTTAATGATTGCACTCATGATAATGATACATTCAGTTTATTTCAGAAGTCAGTGAAGAAAAAAATAAAATCATCTTGCACAAAATTGGCACAGGAGACAATAGGACATCCGCATAAATAAAATATTCTGAATACCATGGACAAAATAGAGAGGTTAGTATGTGTAAGAAGAGGAAGGATGTACAGAAAAAAGACCAGACTAAAAGACAGAAAGTTAGCATTTAATGTACAAATAATAATAATAATTAAAAAAATACAAATGGGGAAGTGATTAAGATGGAAAATTTAGAAAAAATATAAAATTGACAATTGAAGATCATGGGAAAAAAAGGAAGATAAAAATCTTGGACTATAAGTCAAACTAACACCTTACAGTAAGTATTGGTTGCAAATACACAATATTTATACCACCATAGAACAAACTTATTTTAAGTCTGGGCTGTTTTGTTTGTTTGTTTGTTTGTTTTTGGCTCCTGGCTATTGATTTTGCCCCAGAAGAGACGACTGAAATAAATGAATGATATTCCACACCTCATTCTCATTGTATTTTGCTACATAAAAATGTCCCCATACTAATATCTGAGAACAGGTTTCAAGGACTGCCTCAACAAAGAGACTCCCCTGCTCATCAATGACTGCCTATCATTTTGTCTTACCACTTTTTGCTAACTAATAGTGATGTTTTTTTAATCGGAGAACATTATTATCTGAATTCACAAATCGGTATCATAGGAAAAATGTTGCACATCTGAAAATGTATTATAAAAACAGAACAGAATGGAAAAATGTAACTTCATAAAAGGGGGGTAAATAATTTTTTAATAAGAAAACAAACAATAAAAGCAGAAAATTTGGGAAATAGTTGCTGGGGGGGGCTGGGGAGGGGGGGGGGATGTGGAAAGACAGCCACATAAATCAGGAAACAGGTTTAGTTATCTATTTTATTTTTTTGTTTATAACAAGAAAGATTTATTTGAAATTAATTTAATTTTCCTTTTCTTTCATAAACCCCATAATTAGTTTGTCAATGCTTAGTTGAGTCAATGATTCTAGGCATATATCAAGGAATTTGTTCACATAGGTAACCATGCATATGGAAGACAAGACATGTGCCTTGAGGGAGAAGAGTCAGTGAAAAAAAATCAACATTTCTTATCATAGGTTTAAAAGTTTCTCATCTAAGTCTCGATACCAGTAACTCACTGTGCTGCAGAATGTTTCCAGAACAAAGGAATACTGACAGTGAAACAACAGAAGCTTGATCCTCACAGAACAACCAGTATGGCATCTGAAATGACTGAAATAATGGTTAGAAAACATAGTTCAGAAATGGCTACATAAATACTCTTCAAACTGAACAGATGTTCCTTTTCCAGTTTCCCTAAAAACTCTATGAGTGGATAAAGAGTAAGAAAAGAGATTAGAGTAGTGGAATTTCAACTCTTACTTTGTAACAGTGTTGTATGTTGCATTAAATATATCTAAATACAATTTCAAAATCAAAGACATAGGTTATCAAGCCTCTCTAAAGTTTTTTGTTTGTTTGTTTTTTAAAGCTTTTTTAAAGTCTTAAGCTTTCTTTACTCAAACTCTCAAGAGCTGCCCAAGCAAGCAACAGCTGTTCCGGTTCCAGAATCTGAATTCAAAAAACTATGTAGTCAGATATAAATTTGATATATCTATTTTCAACTTAGGTCCATCCTTTTTCTAACAGTAAAGACACAAAACATAAGTTCTCTTATTGGAAGGGAGAGATTCTGTCACCAATCCTTTGTATGTCACAATGTTCTGATACCCGATCAAAGTAGTGAATTATTATTTAGTCACTGTATTCTAAATTATTGACAAGGGCACCTATAGTCCATTTCATGCACTTTTTTATTTCTGTGTTTCACATTATATTAAAAATAGGTTCATATATATAGAGAAAATAAAGTACATTAAAATGGGCGGTACAGCTAGAGGGGATAAAAAGAGGAAACATGCATTTAGTGAAATAAACCTGTTCTTTAGGAGATACCAGCACATAACAAATGAAAATAAAACACCTAACGCCCAATTACTAAGGAATTCCACAAATATATACTTATTAGACAAGGAAGAAAGGAACTTTAACAATTCCACTGTATAAAAATATTTATTTCCACTCATTAGCAAGTATTGTCAATAAATGTGATGCGTCCTTAGGCATAAGAGAGGGAATGTAAGGGAAAATGGAATGGAATTCTTTCACAAATGAAAGAGAAGACTACCAACACCAGCAAATAGTAAAGAGTATTCATTCATTTTCAAATAAGCAAATCTACATTAGTTAAAACTGGAAGTTGACAATTAAGTTATAGATAAGGTTGAGATTAGGTAAATCTCAGAATTTTGGGTAGGTATCTATTGAAGAGATGGGATTACTGATTTAGATATCTAATTGATTTTTGTGTCTATAAAGTTAAATGGGAAAAATTAAAATCTCAAGTCCTCCTACCAAAGTCAGATGGTTTTAGTACCTGTACTCAGTTAGCACTTAGATCCAAAATATTTGCTATCACAATAATCTCTAAAACTGATATCACAAAATACTGTTTAGTTCTGACCCTCTACCAGAGATACTTTGGAGTGGTGATGTTCATCAGTTTACTGAAGAATTCCTCAAAACAAAGGAATGCTAATACAAAACCCAGTCTGAATTGTATTATTAGCTAAATCAACATCGCTGGTGCTGAGGGACTAAGGCATTTCAGGCTGCTTTACTTCAGACCATCTTTAGTGATGTCTTGTGAACTGAAGTCCCCTTAGTGGTTTGGGTACTGAAAAATGAGCTCCAACCCAATTATCTAGTGAGACACTCAAAAGTCTAATTGCTTATATTCAAAACCTTGACAAGAGAATTGATTGTCTCAGTGTTCCAGGACTTCGTGATGCTAAGGTTAAGTGTACAACTTTCACATCTTGAACTTGGAACTAGCAGTGCACTGAGCAGTGTCCATCAAGTAACCGGAGATGCATGACACATGGCAGCCCTTAGCTGTCTGAGGACATCTCCAGAGACGTGGGATTTGTGTGAACACCTCGAGAGACATGGATTCCTACAGATGGTCAGGGGTCAGCAGCCATGGATTGTAGTCTTAAAACTCTGTTCCTCAGGTTATGTAGATCTTCAGCAACATGGGTACCTTCAGCTGTCCCTGCCTTTGTGGAACTGCATGAATTTGGGGTAGCATAGAGAGTCTTTGGGGACATCGTAGCTGTTTAAGGGTTGTAAATGAAGTTCCATTATTACTACTATTAAAAGAAAAATATGGGATGATCTTTCTTCTAATACATATTTTAAATGCCTCCAAAGTTTTTTCTATTTAAAAAACTGATTTTCTTTGAGAATCAAAATAAATCACTTTTCAAAGACTACTTTTTTCTGCAATATAAAAATACCGAGTTTCACCATCTCCATACCACTTCAATGGTAATAGCAAGCCAATGGCACAGGTCTCATCATTTGTGTTAACAGCTCTATATTAACTTGTCAACATCACACACAACTACCGAAGACTAATGAACACTCAAGAAACTGAGATCTTCAAAGTACTCTTCACAGGGTGTGCAGGGACAGAACATGCCTAGCTTGAAAGGAACCAGAAGAAACTGAAGTTCTATCTTTTTTTTTCTACATAAATTAAAATCTGCAGATCAGGATTGGAGGGAAGCAACAACTCACAGGAAGTTCATAGAATAAATAATAACTGTTAAGCTCAGCAATGAATAGATGAAAATATATTAAATAGCAGTGCTGTTTCTCAATCTCACCTCACTTTTTCCTGTTAACAGAAAAAAAAAAAAAAAAAGAAAAAAAAAGTTTGTCATTAGATCAAGTGTTCCCCAGATGAATTCATTTATTAAAATAATATTTCATATAACTAAGTTCTGCCCTGTAGACTGATTACCAGCATTACATTTAGAGTATCTCATATCTCCACAGAGCAAGCTTAATTGGATATATCAGTCATTTGGTACGTTCTTCTTCCCTTTCTGGATTATTTTAGCTTTTCAGCTGACAGGTTTATGGTGAGTGTGAATAAATTCAGAGAAGAGTTTAAAAAAAAAAAATCAATGTCAATGCTGAGAATGAATGAGAACAGCAGGTAATACAAAGAAAGAGAGGGATATACACATACATTGATAATAATGACATTCTAGGCACTTTGTCCTACATCAATAATGTTTCCATCCTGTTGGCACTGTCTGGTTCTTCTACTGGCTTGAAAAAGGCCTAAGTATTCATAAATATTCTAAGGTCAGCTGCATGTTCCACTGTTGCCTCTAGCACCCAAGTAGCCACAAACCATTAATGTGATTTGAGACTAGATCAGTCTCTCAAATTCAATTTTTCATAGTACTGAGGAATATAACAATCCGTACCACTGATCAAACTTCACATAGCACAATGTAGCTAGCAATGCAATCAGATAGAAACCAGCTTTTTGCAATGTTCAATTGTTGATTATCAAAGTAAACATTGATTATCAAACAGAAGAAATCAAGCTGAAGAAAATATCTGTATTCCATACTTAAGGGTGTACTGAAAAACTAAAGCAAAAGCTGACGTGCTCCACACAGTCTTTTATGCTTTCTCAATATCCAGACAATATATCATCTCACTTGAAGAGAATGCCTTCTGCTGCCACAACACGTGTCTGCTTTGTAAAGAGGCTCCTCTCATGGTGTAAGAGAAAATAACATTCATTTCCAGTCTTCTTTGTAAACACTTCTTCATTCATCAGGTTAGTTTTATAGCACTTTGGTGGAATGAAAATTACTAGTTAATTAAGCTTCTGGTGACTTGAGGCATATACATCTTCCTAAACATCCATTTGTCTGGCAGTATGGAAAATGCCAGCATCCCAATTAATATTTAATTTGTAACTGGAGTTTCAAGGTACTGTTATAAGAATGATGTAAGAAAACTATGCCCGATAATCAAGTTGTACAGACCTAAAAATATGCTTAATGAAACTTGTCACTCCAACCCTCATGCATCTAAACTTTAATATTCAGATACTTTATGTGCAGACTTCCTAAAGGACTTGCATACCAGTATGAAAGAACTCAGTCAATGCTTTTCATGAAGCTTAAATGAATCACCGGTAATGACAGCCACAGTGAAATAAATCAAAATTATATTTGACATTACTAAAGAGGACACTGGGGATTATAAACTACTATAGTCAATCTAAATGGCGATTTAAATCAAAGCATATTGGTTGAGTTTATCATCAGGCTAGTCACACAGGTTCGTTCATGGCCCTGCTAGTGACAGTGAACCAGAATTTCACTGCAGCCCTTAGATTTTCTATTTAGATTGGCATTAATCCTATTTCTTGAGAACAGCTCCCACTAAAAGTGAGAAAATTCTCTTTTGAGGTCTTCCAGGCATAAAAATTCTGCTGATTCATTAAAGCTTTCCTGATTTATGAAGCACCCTAGAGGCTTTGATCCCCTCAGAATCAATATGCCATTCACATCTAGGACAGCAGAAGTCTCATGGTCTTCTAGGAAGATAGGAGAGCTGCAGTGAAAAATCTATAAATACCTCTGTATGAGATGTGTACATAGATTTAGACAAGTACACATAACTATGCAAAAGCATCTACGTCAATGATTAATATTTTTTTCAAAATAAAATTTAAAAAAACTACTTTCCTACACAAATTTTGAAGTGTCATCAGCCATAAGACAAACACAACATTGAAGAGAAACAACAGTGTATTAAGGTGTTTATTTTATAATAATTTTAAAAGAAGCAGTAACATATAAGGTGCCCTACAGTATCTGACAGTTGAACCCACTCTGCTTGTGCAAAAATAAAATAAGGACACAGTGCTCAAGTTCTCTGCTTGCTTGGAAGCTAATTTTCAAGCCATGAAGTCTTACCAGAGCTTTAGCAGAGTCATTCCAGCATTGTCATTATTGACAGTGAAGCGGATTAAGTTTTCTTGGCAACTGACAGTCTCAGTATTCAAAGATATTTTACTTTCCCACCTTTCACTGGGAAGCTACTCCCCCTTTCACTGGGAAGCTCTCCCAAATCTGCAGGGTGACTTGGCTCTCAGCTTTATTCTGCCAAGGGAGTTAAGAGCACAGGTCCAATCCCCCCACTTAAAAGCTGCTGGAGGGCTTACATAGGCTCAGGAGTGATCCTAAGCACTGAATTGAATTTCAATAAAGGCTGTTGACAACCACTAGGTTCCTATTTGTAGAACATTGGGAAGAAAATGCAATTTATTCTGATGAATATATGTACTAAACCTTCATACAACTAAAATCAAGCCTTCCCCTACCACCCCAAAAAATACAGTTAACTTTTACTGAGATATTTTTTAATTGATGTTATGATATTTTCATGTATATATATCATAATATCTTTTTAAAAAATGGGTTTTCTGGGCTGTATGAAGTGCTAATAGCCTCTGTTCGAATTTCAAATTCCAAAAAGGTATGTAGGCTCTTGATTCCTTTGTGAAGATATTTAAACAACTAAGTGACATTTCAATCTATTTATTTCACATTAAAAAAAAAAATAAATATATAGAAAATAATTTTCCATCTGATTAATTTTTAATCACTTGAAAATCTTAGCTAAAGACTTATGGATTCGAACTGCTTCGATAGATCTTTTAAGAACAAGGCCCTACAGTTGGAGTTTGGGACATATTAGGAGAGTGCTGGGAAATTATGTCTACTAAACCGTCATCAGTGGATAAAATGAAAATTTCAAAGATGCTAATCTACCTGCTTTATCTGATAAATAGGTTTTTCCTGTGCAAACCAAGTAGAATGACTGAACCCAAACTCAGAGGTGAACAAGTTTATCAACAAAGAAACCTTTTGATTGGTCTTGATTGTCATACAGAATATACCACTCTATCAAAAAACATTATACTAAGTGTAATAGAGCCACAGAGATAGGACTTAAACAGATTATTTTGCCAGCAAACAGATGTGGGCCATGTCAGTGGACCCCTTCCAAAGAAATAAGGCATTTCTAGATAGCTACTATTTGTCTATATCACCGATAAATAGAAATAAATTAAAATCGCACATAATCAAGTTAAGATCAGTATGTAATGTTTACTACACTGAGAAGAATACAGAGCTAATGAGAATGAGCTTTGCATTGAAAACATACATTTGCATGCACCAACAATGAAAAACAACTTAAAACTTACAGACTTGGCTACCTGAGAACTTTTGTTAGCAGGTTCTCTGGGAAATAGGCCTGGCTGCTACACTGGCTAGAGGGAGACAGCAGTCTGAAGTACATCAGCTACATAGCCTATGAGAGACAATGAAATTGGGCTGAAGAACAGATTATTTTAGAAATACTTTCATTTTCCTGGTGGTCAATGACCAATCAAAGGTTCTTAGCAGAGGTGTAATTCTGTATTTTTATTCATACTTTGACTTTTTACTCTTTCAACAGATGAAGATTACACCAGTGCAGCTGGAATGGCATGCTTCAATATCTCAAGTAGTCAGCATACTGTTGTTGGGTTCATAAGTTCTCTGTCTCTTTCTCTCTGTCCTCCCCCCCCCCCCCCTCCTTTCTTCCCTCCCACTTCTCTCTCATACTACAGTTAAAAGGAGCAGCCTAAAAGCATTCAGTTGTCAGTTTGGCTTAATATATCTTCTTCAACCTTTAAGCCAGCTCATCAGAACTCATATCATTAAGAACTCAATTTCTGGCACATTGCTTAATACACACACCCACGTTACCTCTCTTAACACCTTGTTTAAAATGACATCCTGCTAAAGGGTACGTTTTAGAATATTCTCTTCATCATGCCCTTTTCCCCATTGCACTGATACTTGTTCTCATAAGTGACTGTTTAAAATGATTTTGATTAGTACTACCTGATTCACCACTGCACACACCCAATCATAATTGAAGAATGCTATAATTTATGGAAAAGTTAATCATATAATAAATGCAAAATGTCAAATATGACAATATTCACCTTTTGTCTGTTATTACTCTATAGGCAGATATGTGTACACAGAGGAATATAATGTTTATTTGCATTCTAGTGGAATAAAAATCCATTTTAGAAACTTGCAACTCTTTCACTGTAAATTAAGGCACATCTGAATAGACTCTTTTCAGCATTTCTCAGATATTTCAGTTTCCTATTAAATTACCATATGCATTTAATTTTCTCAGCTAAGACTACAGTAAGATAGCAACATATAGCCAAGTGTTCAAACACTGTGTTGTTCAGCAAATAAGTAATAACACATTGGCAATACAATCCTTTTTCAAAGCTCATAGAGGTATTGGTAGGCAAGATACACTCTCATTCTCTTAAATGACCCCAGTGAGCTATAATCAGGCTGAATACAGTACATTATTCTGCTTTTTAAAGGGAGGGGAGAAAGGGATTGGGGGTTGTTGATTACATATGCATCTTTCTGTTCTGCATATATGAACAAACATGAATTGATTCTGTTAAAATATATACATATTTTAAAAAGGCTGAGTGAAGAATTTTCAAATGCAAAAGTACTCAAACTGTATAAGCAAGGTACTATCTATATAGCATATGTGTCAGAGATTTCATAATGATCTTCATTCCTTTGAGAAAGAAATCAGAATACTCAAATATAGTATCAGTCCTGGAAACACCACTTTGGTAAGAGTCTAAGGATGTTCACTCCAGATGGTATTTAATGCTACTTTCTTTTCTGTCTAAAAAAGATAATAGATCTTTTGTGGGGGTTGGTGTGTGATTTTTGTTTTTTGTTTTTCAAATCATTTGTGGATTTTGATTTGTTTGTTTGTTTTTATGGGTAACATGCTAATGATATTTGGATAACCTAATTATGCTTCTTTGTAATATCAAAGGCAGGAATTCCATTCTGTTCCTGTAGTATTTCAGGTGTAATTTCAATAAATAGATGTAGGGCAATAAGACTCTGCAGTTACTGATCTACCACAAGTCACATGTCAAATGCAGTTTTCCCTTGTGCCAATACATGAGGCAATCTTATAATAAGAAGCTACATCCCAGTAGCATGTGTCCTAGGTATTAATAAAATCTAATATATATTCCCATTGCAAATCTTTTAGCCTAGCAGAGTGCAGTTCTGAGGAAGATTCAAAGGACACTTCAGAGAGATGATTTGATGTCTGTCCCTTGCACATACAGCAGCAAGCTCAGCGCTCACCAGGTCTTCACTCACAAGATGTTACTAACCTAAAGGGACAACCCAGGGATGTGTGCAGGAGCAAAATATTCTGAGGACATTTCACAATTTAATAACCCACTGGAGTACAGCTATCTGAAGTCATTTGTGACCTCCAGCATGATATTAGTAATACATAGTCAAGTTCAGGTGCTGGCGGAAATTAGCACAATTTTATCATTAATGAAAAACAAAAGTGTAAGAACAATGACTGGAATTTAAAAAATAAATAAATAAATACATAAAAACATGATCAGAACAAATAGGGAGAAAAAGAGGATGTTTTAAATTTAAATCCCTTTCAGTCCTGGAGGTTCCAAAATCTATTATACATCATGTGACTACATCACCACTGAAAACTATCACCATTGTTCTTAATAATATAATAATATGTATATGCTAAAATAAGTTACCCCAACTATAATCTGGAGAACTCTTATTCTTGATCCAGGATTGTACTCTGCTACACACTGTGAAAAACAAACAAACAAAATGACACTACCCTTGCATCACATAAGTTAATAGTAAATACAGGATATAAAATTTAACATAGACTGGTACAGAAAACAATAACATAGCATTGGTCAGGATGATATGTGGTGATGGCAGTATAAGATTCTAAAATTACATACTTTTGAAGATATTTTTAGGCATTTTTGGCAAGAGCATTTTTAGGCTTAGAGGTCAATCTCAAAAAGGTAAAGGGTAGAAACCATGGGGAGAATATACACATTCTTGTAGAACTAAATAGTAGAAGAATTTAGTTATGAAAGGCAGAGGGAAAATGGGGTAATCCTTGGAAAGTCAGATATAGTAAGTGGTGGGTATTTTGTCCTTTTGTTTTGTAAAAGGAGAAAGCTTTAAAATTCTCTTTGTATGGTAAGGGAGAAAAAAAAAAAAAAAAAAAAAAAAAGGAGGAAGGTGGAATACAAATAGAAAGAGTAACAGAAAAGCATAAGAATGATTAAATAAATCAAGAAATCCAATGGGCTGAATCACATAGAGGGGATTAGAAAATAAGAGGAAGTAATAGATTTCTGAATCTCTGAATAAGGTGAAATTGGAAATAGTTTCTTGAAGTGTCTTCTGATTAGACACAGAAGATATACCAACCAGTGAGGAGGAATAAAAGGAAGAAAAACCTATATCTATAGAAGGGAGGCAAGCATCAAATTAAGAGCAAATCAGACTGATTTGACCAATAAGCATTTTAAGCCATGGAACAGCTGAATGACAAACAGAAAGGGAAAGCTGGTGACCTCAGGAACAAGGGAAGACAATGGTCAAATAAAGGACATTCAACACAGGTAACAAAAGTGTGTACTGAGTTGACAGCATTTCATTTAGTAAGTGGAAGACTCAAATTGATATTGCAAATTAAATGAAGATAAGTGATAGAAGATCCAGAGGAAAATTTAGCATACAGGACCGAAAGCATAAAAGGATAAGAAATAAATAAAATAAAATAAAATAAAATAAAATAAAATAAAATAAAATAAAATAAAATAAAATAAAATAAAATAAAATAAAATAAAATAAAATAAAACAAAACAAAATAAAATAAATATTTAAGGAAAAGACTAATATAAATGAAAACAAGTTTGGGGGGGAAAAAAAGAAAGAAAAGAAAAAAAAAAAAAAGAGTAAAGAAAGAGAATAGAAGATGGAATTCAGAGGAAATGGGGAGAAACAAAACAATGACACAAGCAACTTATATGGAAGGATGAATAGGGAAGGAAAAGAGTCCAAAGACCTAAAGAAAGAAAGGCACAAAGAAAGACAGACTCAAAGAAAGATAGACCAAAAGAAGCAGAAAGTAGGAAGACAAGAAATAGTTTAACCTGAATATAGTGTTCTTTTCTTGAAAGATACAATATGTATTTGTGTTAAATCAAAGCAGAGAGGCTTTGATCTCAAATCAGACCATAACAAAACAGTGTGATGTGGTCCAGAAACATAGCAAAAGCAACTAGGTTTGTAAGTATAATACTGTTCTGGTAAAACCAATGAGATTTAGTTCAGTCAGAAGGAGAGTTAGTGCTGAGTACTTTGGAAAACATTAACACCGGTATTTTGTTTGTCTGGGAAAACATTACCAGTTTTGGGAATGTGTTCAAACTGTTACACTATATCTTCCCTGGAAAAAAAGTTCAGCTATGGGCTGCACAGAAGCTGATGACTGAAAATATGTCAGTTTTCAGTGGAACTCGGTACTGAAATACAGTATAGAGACTGCAGTCGGTCACAAAATAAATAAATAAATAAATAATGACATCTCATTATATCGCTGCCTTCTTTAATTAGAGCTTTCTAATATTAATTTATTAATACTACTGCCCAAAGCTTTCTCCTGGAAAAACTAGCTGTTTGTGTCTTGGAAAGATGTACTCGTCACTGGGTGAAAAATTGACTGGATGGTCAGGCCAAAAGGGTGGTTGTGAATGGACAATCCAGCTCGCAGCTAATTATAAAAGATGTTTCCCAAAGCCCAGTACTGGAGCCAGTCTTGTTTAATTTTTATTTAATTTTTTTGATGAGGGGATCAACTGCACAGTAAATTTGGAGGTGACAATAAGTTGGGTGAGATCTGCTTGAGGGTAGGAAGCACATACAGAGGGATCTGTATGTGCTGAATTGATGGGTTGCATCCAGTTGTATGGCATTCATCAAGGCTATAAATTCTGGGTCCTGCATTTCTGCATTTGGGTCCTAACAACCCTATGCAGTAGTACAGACATGGGGAAGAGTGGATGAAAAGTTGTCTGACAGAAAAGGACCTGTAGGTGTTGGTTGACAGCCAGCTGACCATGAAGCAGTAGCATGGCCAGGTGACCAAGAAAGCTTCTATCAGAAATAGTAGGACTTAGAGAAGTGATTGTCTATCCAGAGTTGGCACTGGTGAGACAACACCTCATGTATTGTAATCAGTCTGGGCCCCTCCCTATAAGAAAGACATTTTGCTGGATTGAGTTCAGAGAAAAAGGAAGGTGGTGAAGGAATTAGAAAACAAGATGTATGAGGAGTGGCTAAGGGAACTGGAGTTTAGTCTGGACAAGAGGAGGCTGAGGGGACAACCCATCACTGTCAACAACTACATTAAAGAAAGTTTTAAATTGGGAAAAAAAAAAAATAAAGAAAGAAATATATCTTCAGGGAAAGAGCAGTTGGGATTGGAACAGGCTGCCCAGGTAGCTGTTGGAGCTCCCACTGGACTTGAATAGCCTAGAGGTATTGAAGAGACGTGGACATGGCTTAGTGGTAGACTTGGTAGTGTTAGGTTGATGGTTGGACACGATCATCTTGAGGATCTTTTCCAAACAAAATGATTCTATGATTGTAACCAAGAGTCATGGTGCGCTCCCTAAGACTTTTGATTTTTGTCAGAAATATAAGTAGGTAGAATAGAAAATATACTTAATGAAATTAGAGAGTCAGTCTTTCTTTTTCTTCCTTTTTTTTTTTTCCTCCTTTATGGAAGAGATATTTTGGTGAGGTATGACCTAATTTTGGTGAGGCCATATCTAAAGTCAGCTTAGTACTTTAGCACAAGCAAAACAAAGAAAGTATAAGCTCTCTAGAAACAAATTCTATTGACTTTGTGTGGTACACAGTATTCAGCTTTCTCCTGCTACATTCAAAAAATTGCATTTTCATGTACAGGTATAATCTTTTTCACCACATCTGAATTCCATTTATTCTGCCTACACACTGTACATTTCTGAAAAATAGTACACTCACAGAGCACTTCATCAAGTGAGGATATGGGCCCTTCTCTAGCCAAACAGACCTGCCTATACAGCATTACACAATTCACCCAATGTTATCTCATCCCACTGCTTCAGTTCTTTCATCTATTTTAACCTCTACCTAAAATTATGAGAGGAGAAAAAAACAGTTTCCACATGATAGTTTTTCAAAGAGGAGAGTGCAGGTTAGGAGAATACTGTTCATCATGATCTTCTAGGCATTTTAACTGATGTAAGCACTAATGGAATCAGGAGTCTAAATAACAGCTTTTGAATTGGCCTAGAAAGTCTTAATGGACAACCTCTCTGCTACAATAAATAACACAGAGGAAAAAAAGGTTCACAATACCAGAGGAAATACATATACGGCAAAGAAAGGAAACCTTCACTCACATCAAGAAATGGAAAGATTGATTTTACATGTGGCTTTATATAGATAAAATGCACTCAGAAATGCACAAAAATGATGGAATTGAATATGTAAGTGTATACAAACTTTCAGATCTGAAATCCTTTCTCACCTGATTCAGAAAATTAGCAAACAAGTTCTTGATATAAGATATGAACCTGACACATCAATCAACTCATTCACCTAACATTTACTTTTTCCTCACCTTCCTTATTTCTCCTCTCAGTTTCTGGAGACTGCTCACCCACACTAAGCCAACACACCCATACAGTTTATAGTCAGAACAGGATACGTTACAGTGAGGAACTCGTGGAATGAGAGCTATGCACAGGTAAGCGGTCTGAGTGAATGGGGATAAAGGCACCATTGCAATTCAGTTTGTGTCTAATTAACTCTGAAGGACTGTGCAAAGAACTAGACCGTGTCAGTTTATAGAAGCTGTCTGATACTTGTATTGATTTCTGAGGCTCTGACTCAGCACTTAAGCAGTTGCTAGAGTTTTAACGCAAACATACTCGAGTGTATGTACTGCTTGCAGCAGAGCCCTTTTCTTTAGGGTTTATTCCTGCATACAAGCATTACATCGAAGTTCTACATAGATCTATGCTTTGTTGATGTACATGAAAAAAATGGTGTCACAATTGAGCAACCTTGGTGAATTAAAATGCTAACAATAATTCTGCATTACAAATTTCTAACTATGTAGTTAGACTAAGTTTTTTTAATGGCATAGGTTTCCATTGATTTCAGTGTAGAAACAGATTTTAGCTCATTTGATATTGTAATTAGTTTAGTCAAGGCTTGTCCAATCTCCTTTTATATCTTCCCATTTTAAGAGCAATTACATGCATAGCCAGCTGTTGTCCAAGTTTTCTTGTATCTGAAATATCAGATATATTTTGAGGTAGACCATTAATATTAGATTTTGAGAAATTAAATACATTTAGATATTTTTCATTATAAATATAATATGTTAAATATTGAGAAAGGATACACATAGAGAATGCACAGTGCTAAAGAATTCATTCCTTTCACGTGAATGCACAATATCTCAGCTCAGGTCATGTAGCTGAATACATTACCACGTATTACACTGTTCACATGAACACTCTTATTATGACAAACACAACACAATTATACTAAGCCTTCTTTCATTGCAGACTCTTGCATTGATTGTGGTTTGAGACATGCTGACAGTACTCAGAACTCAGTACTACCAAGTTCAGCAGACCAGTTTGTTCTTCTACCTCTATTAGCAATTAAGAAACTGGTACCAGGAAGTACTATCTTTGGAGTAGCCAGCGAAGAAATCTTGCCTGTGAAAGCCACCTCTTTTCTTCTACCACCTACTGTGACCACACCATTGCAAATAACACAAGAGCATAATGTTCACCTCCAGGGCCTCAATAATATAGATTTAATAGAAATGTGTTTATAATTATCCTACTCCACATTTGAAATCACTTACAGAAAGCTATACAAGTCAATGAAGGGAAGTAACATGACTCATCAACAAGACTACAGATCAGTCATGATAGTGCTTTGCAATACTGGAGATTACAGATAAACTGCAGCTTGAACAAACAGATCTCTAATAAAATCATGAGTAGAATTCTTCAAGAAGGATTTGTATCACCTTATATTAATCATTTGCAAAAATAAAAGTATCACAGAATAGAGGAATAAAAAAGACAGAAGGTAAAAGGAAGGAAGAAAAAATGAGAAAACAGAAGAGGACAGTTTGAGTCATCATACATAGGAAACAAAAGCCTCCAATGGAAGAAAAAAGAAAAAGAGGAAAAAAAAGAGAAGAAGAAAAAGGAAATTGCCAGGGATTTTATTTGGTACTAAAGCAGAGAAATCAAAACTCTCAGATTCTATTGCCACACAGACTTTAAGAGGCTTAAGGCTCCTAAACAGCAATTCTTCAGATGGCATTCCAAAGGATTTTGAAATGTCAATAGAAATTCTCTAGGACTGAAAAAAAAAAGACAAAAAATCTCAGATCAGCACTTGTAAATTCAAATATTTATTTTGTGTTTAAACACCACAGACACTAAGACAGAGACAGAATAACCTTATAGCATTTTTCATGCCAGTGCTTTATTTTTAAGCATCCCAGAGAGGGCTCAAGGGAAGAAAGTCTTATCAGCACTTTTTGGATTAAGTGCTAAGTGTCATTCACTAAGGGAATTGGCTTGAATTCTCACTCCTACCCCCCCAAATTGAAGACTTATTTAATGTGATCTGACTGTGATTGATCAAGGCAGAAAGCAAGAGAATGACTTGCATGCACATATGGTCCAAAGTTCAGTGACTCACAAGAGTCTCCATCACAAAAAAATAAAATAAATAAAATAAATAAAATAAAATAAAATAAAATAAAATAAAATAAAATAAAATAAAATAAAATAAAATAAAAAATAAAATAAAATAATAATGAAATATGCCTTCACTGCCTTTATGATCAGTCTTTATCCCACAGTATTGGCCCATTTTTAATACTAAACAGATACGATATCATCAATCTTCCACAAGAATGCACCTCTTGATAAGGCCCTGTAGAGCATTTCATACAGGTCTCTACTATCAGCATGGGTTTTACTGGGGTAAAACCTCTAAACGAGAGCAATTGCATCATTAAGTCTCTTCCATTAAAACTCCATTTTAATGTATGAAAATGACGTTTGTCATTGTGATCATTTCTCCTTTCAATACCTCTTCCAAGACCTCATACTTTGATCAGAAGTTTTCTTGTTTTCAGACTAAAAATTAAACTCCTTTGAACCTGGGGCAAATCTCATAGATTTATTCATTACTGAAAGGAAGATCTGTCGAAGTCACTTGATGTTTTAATAGGAAGTATCCCTTTCAGGTCTTCATCTTGCTGTGTTAAGAAATGGAAGAGGGAAAGAAATTTCTCTCATTCTTTAGACCATATCTATCACTTGTTGTCTTGTTATGCTAGTTGTCCATCTATGTCCCAAAACCAGATGAAATTCTGCTTCTGTGAAAAAGGATAATCAGAAATAGACACGATGCCCCAAAATCCCAGATACTCTATTACAGATTTTATACTTTTGTATCTCAGAGTGAAATACTTTGTGATACACATTCTAGAATGACATTTGAAGGAATGCTTTTGCAGTAGACCTGAAAAATCAGTCAGGCAAAACAGACTTCCGTCTCTAAAAGTTAGAGTGCATCAGGTTAATTTCTTGTCTCCTTCCACCATGACTATTAACAATATGAAGAATGGTCTAGTTACAGACAGCTTGATCACCACTATTTTAGGAAAGAAGAATGGCAAAGATCATTTCTGAGTTCAGTTACAAGGTTGAAGAACAAATATCTATTGTCAGTATTCCTGGTCCCTGTGGAATTAAGAACTAAAATCTGATTTTTGAATGAATAAATAAAGAGTAGATGCTCAAAGGGGTGAATACAATATGTAGATGATAAATTACATTTCAGTTGAAAAGATTTATTCATTACAACATATTTATTAACCCAAGAGTAAGTATGCCTTGATGACTGCATTGACTTGATCAAAATGTAATTTTGCAAGCTACCAATCACCTAGTCATGGTCTGAATTCAGACTCCTTTTCTAAATTAAGATAAAATTTAAGCATCATATTATAATAGCCTTGCTGAGTACAGATAAAAACAGTTTGTGACAGCTGAAAGAAAGAGTAAAATCCTAAAAAAACTTCAAAGCTACAGCAAAGTCAAAGAACATGGAGTAATTAACAGAACTTCCACCTGCTGAGCTAACATTGCCATCTTCATAGTCTCATACCTGCATCCATGCCATATATTCACAGTGGGCTCAGTCTGCCATCAATAGAAATATAAGTGCCAATGACAGCAGAAAGAATCTCCACAACTTCATCACAATCCATTGTTAGCACAGATGTATATTTAATATGCAAGAAAACCCCAAACAATCCAGTTTTACCTTCTTCCATAACTGCAGAAACAAATTTTCCTTCTCTTTTACATAGCTATTGAATAAATAGTTACGGATAAACTTTTTTTCTTTCCACACTTCATGTTACATTACATAAGAAAATGAAAAAAATTAATGTTAATTTAAAGGAATGCTGAAGAAAGAAAAAGGAAGGAAGGAAGGAAGGAAGGAAGGAAGGAAGGAAGGAAGGAAGGAAGGAAGGAAGGAAGGAAGGAAGGAAGGAAGGAAGGAAGGAAGGAAGGAAGGAAGGAAGGAAGGAAGGAAGGAAGGAAGGAAGGAAGGAAGGAAGGAAGGAAGGAAGGAAGGAAGGAAGGAAGGAAGGAAGGAAGGAAGGAAGGAAGGAAGGAAGGAAGGAAGGAAAAAATGAGAGAGAGAGAGAGAAAGAGAGAGAGAGAAAGAGAAAGAGAAAAAGAGAAAGAGAGAGAGAGAGAAAGAAAGATAGGGAGAAAGAGAGAAAGAAAGGGAGAAAGAGAGAGAGAGAGAGAGAATTCTGCTCTGGTTAGGTTTTATTCTTTAGCCTGTGCAAACTGAAATTATGAAAATATGAAAAGAAAAAAGAAAAAAAAAAAGATTGTTTCTACAGTTTAGTTACTTTGGAGAATAAGAACTCACGGGCCACTTCCAGTTTGTAATCTCTGTGCATTACCATAGACTTGATTTTAAACTTCCATCCCTTGAAAGAGGAGTGCTTTTGTACAGAAAAAAAAAAAAAAAAATAGAATAAAAATTGTTTTTGTAGAATTAAATTTTTTTTTGCCTTTTTTTTGCTTTTTTTTTTTTGCTTTTGTTAGAAAACTAGTATACTAGGTAGTCACCATATATTTTCCATTTTACAGTTTTTTTCCCTCTCTAGATTACTAAAGCAATATCAAAATATACCTGAATTGTTAGAGAGATTACTCAGAAGCTCAACTAGTTTTAAGTATTTAAAAATTCTTTAAATTAAAATAACAGAAATGAATTTTTAGGATTACTGCTTTGTGTTTTTTTGTTTTGTTTTGTTTTGTTTGTTTGTTTGTTTGTTTTTAATACTAATTATAGTCTAAAAAGTTTAGAATTAAAATGAGATGGTAATGTGTCAACAGACATGCTATGTAATTCAATGAACTTTTCTAAACCAATGTCCAGGCATAACAAGTTGCAAATTAATTTTAATATCATTTCAGAGTCCCAAGCTTTTAGCCAAATAATAAGTTTGAGGTAATATTCTACATGTCTACAATTGTAATTGCATATAAACAGATGCTATTTTTTTTTTTGAGAAAAGAAATTAGTTACAGATTATTAGAGTAAAAAAAAAAAAAGTAGCTATATAATATTAAAATGTAAATTTGAAAAAAAAAAAAGTGCTAAGTGCTTCTCAAATACATTTTGCTGCAATTTGGGTGACACCTCATTGACACAATAAAACAACAAAAAAAATAGATAAATAATTAAATGTAAAACCTGACATTTGTTAATCCTGAGTAAAAATGCATGAGAAAAAAATGATTGTCAGTAAATTACTATACCACAGTTCACAGGCTACTCATGAGTCAATACTGACCCCACTGTACAAGTAGAAAAAGCCTACATTTAGGTTCATCATCCTTGACCCTCACGAAAGAGGAACAGAAGGATCAGAAAACAAAAGAAGAAATACCAGGAGTAATTAAACCTTTTACTTATCCAAGTGAATAGCAAGAGGCAAAATACATACCACATGTATGTATTACACTTCTTTCCCAAGTCACATCTCTGTTGGTTTCTACTAGTGGTTATAACTCCTTTGAGTCTAAGTACAATCCTACACCATGTTTCTATTAGGCTTCTGCTGCTCAGATAATCTATTTTCAGTAAGATGTATTAGCTATAACCAGCTCTCTAACGCAATTTACAGAATCACTGAATGGCTGAGGTTGGAAGGGTCCTCTGGAGGCCACCTGGTACAACTCCCCTCCTCAACCAGGGGCACCCTGAGCAGGTTCACAGGACCATGTCCAGACAGCTTTTGCGTCCAAGGACAAACAAACTTTCTGAGCAACCTGTGCCAGTGCTAGCCACATGCACAGTAAAGGTTTTCTGGATATTTAGACAAACCTCTTGTCTTCCAGTTTGCGATCATGGCCTCTTGACTTATCACAGGGAACCACTGAAAAGAGCTTGGTTCTGTCTAGTTTGTACTAAATACCTTCAGATATTTATACACCTTGATAAGACTGTCCTGAGCCTTCTCCTGAGAGTTTTCATCTCTCTCTGGAGAATGAGATATGAAACACACTGGTGTTACTAACATTTTCCTCACGATTCTACCACCATAATATGAAATGTGAAAAGTCTCCCCATTTAAAAAAACTGCTAGCATGGGAGAGCCTCTGATTCTCTGTCAACTGCCTGGATAATAGAAGCAGTTCAAGGTGGATGCTTTGAAAGTCATTTGTTGTTCTTAGCATCCATTATAAAGCACAGGATAAAGGATATTTTACAGTATATCTGATATTAATATTGCTGAAATTTGAAAATTATTTAAATCAGGTCACCACCTGAGGTCACCATCCAAAGGGGAGGAATTGCACTTGGGATTCATAATATATCATAGATGGACTTCTGTATTACACTAAGTGAAAATAGTAAGTGAAAAATAACAATAGAAATAATGATAATGCATTGTGTCTCTTGAAGATTTTGTTATTAACTCTCAAAATTATATATACACCCCACATAGCAGCAAAGAGTTCTGTTAATTTCCTGTCTCTACAGTGTGAGATAGCTTTAGCAGTGTTTTCTTTACAAAGTTACAGGAAACTGACTACCCTTTCAGAATAGCATCAGAGTCCTGCAATAGGCTGGGTCATCATCACCACCCTCTTCAAAGAATCTACTAAAGCTGTGTTTCAGATACTGTACATTTGTATGGTGAAAGAACCACCAGGTACTAACCAGTATTTGATCAGTACCAAGGTCTCTCCTGCCTAAATGCCTTCTTGTGCATAAAAGGTAGCACCTTTATCTCCTTACTGTTTATAAAAATATTTTTCATTCTTTCATTTCTATCACTTTGATTTGATTTAATTTAGAACTCCAAAAAGAAACATGATACATTTACCTGTATTTTTCCTGGAATGATTCTTTCTGGATTGTTTTTCAAGAGAAGTAAAAATTAAAATAAAATTATTTTATATTTTTTACTGTAGTTATCGATCATAAAGCTGCATTTTTGAGAAGCTTCCAAATGCAAGTCCTTGCAGCACTGAAAACCAATGTTTTCAGAATTCAGGGGGAGGAAACAACTACCCTCTCTGCCCCCCAAACAATTTAAACCTAAGATACTGTTAACATTCACACAAAAGATACAAGAATAATGCAGAAGAGAAGAGGGGACAGCCAGCTACTAACAAGGGAAATAAATAATGTAGGGTGTATTTCAACAAGGACAGGGTCTTAATTAAGGAGGGATTTGGAGAGAGAGAAAGAGGGGGGGGGGAAATAAAAACACTTTATTGTAATAAGATAATTAGTGGCAGTAGTTTACATCAGCACAAAACTAGGACAGGCAGTTGGCAATTAAAAATACTGCTTCCTTGGCTGTGTCAGTCAAACAGCACAGAGCAGCAAACATTTCTAAGCACAATGAAGTACTAGATATCAGCTGGAACCCTAGCCCTTTCCTCTTTTCTCATCATTGTATTTTTGAAACCATATAGTATGCATATTTTTTTCCCCCTTCTCTAAGTGCTTTGAAAGTAAAATGGATGATTCAAAAACTGAATACCACATTTTCCCAAAGTAAGACAAAAGTGGGAGGCTGACAGAAGCAGCATGGATGAGCATGAGGGAGAGTGAAGAGGTCTCAGATTTCCAGTTTGGATATACATCATATGCAGTGCACATATTTATGAGCAGGAAAGGGTTAAGTCAAAAACTACAAAGTTGAAAACAGATTAGTTAGGCTATGCATAAAAAAAATAGTTATCTTTCATCTTTGAAGAGCTTATGCAGCTCCTTCATTTGTCTTACTGAGACTTAGGTACCAACATTTTTGCCAAGGAAATGAAAAGATAATTTATGCCCAATTCAGCAGACATTGCGCATTCTCTGACTCTCTTCTGAAATGGTCTTAGAGTCTTGGAAGTTACACTAAAACATCGTTTTGTCTAATCTGTCAGCAACAACAGAAATAGTCATTATGGAGTGTATTGTGTATTCTCCAACCCCGAGACCAGGTAAATACTACTTTTATTTATTTATTTATTCCTCCAAGCCCCTGTATCTAAAGTTCCCTATCATTCCTCTGACACAGAAATTATCTTGGGTCACAGTGGGGCTATGCTGGATACTCCAAGATATAAGGTGACCAAAATACAGCAGTTTGTCAGGTCTTTTCAGAATCCAGTGCCCCAGAGCATTCAACACCATACCTATAAGGGCTGTTACCAGCATTATGCTTAGCTGAGAAAGGACATTACAAAGGAAGTACTTAAAATTAATTACTATTGAAGCAAACAGTACATTAGTTTTAAGTTAGCCAAGGAATTATCCAAATGTTAAACAAATAGCTTCAGTTGCTTTAGCCCTCCATTACCTTGCTACCCCTAATATGCCTCTTTCACCTCCTAACTATCTTGCCTCGCCTAGCTGTGCCAAGCTCTCCCCACAGAAAAACTAGTGACTTTTCTCCCTATCCTTTTTTCCTTTCTCCCACCTGTGGCCACACACTCCCACACCCCATGAGTCTTATCTGAAGAGGAAGGTCTTGAGAAGGGGCCATGGTTGAAGGGAGTTAAGGACCCTCATCTGAATAGCACCAGTTCTTTAGGCCCATTCCTGGGCCCAAAGAACAGTTAAGATAAAATATGTCAATATGATTTTCACACTGCTAGCCAGGTATCTGCACAGACTACTCATTAGAGGTTGACACTTTTTTTTTTTTTTTTTTGGGGGGGGGGGGAGGGGAGGGCGGATTCAAATGCCAGGATGCTCCAACTATTGGGGTTCATCCAGGACAAAACTGACATAAATGTCATGCTCACTTGTACTATACTGGCCTAGTACAGAAAATAAAACATTGAAGGCACAATTTGTGTTTGTAGGTGTGTAGACAGGATTGTTCAAGGGGGAAAGAAGGACCAAGGGTTATAAGCATAGGGGGGTTATGTAAATGCATGCTACTTCCATCCAGCAGAGATTTGTTTATTCATTTGCCTATTTCTGTCGTATAGGGATCCTAAGCTAGAAAACATAATAACAAAAAGGTGTCTAAAATTTCTGCTTCCAGAAGCTTTAAGCTTAAAAAAACTTAAATGTTAGTAAAAGTCAACATTATGTTATACATTACAGAGAAGGCGTGTACTTCCTCAAAAACTCAGACTTCTTTGGGTAACAGAGGTTGGGTCCCATGAAAGTAAGCCACCAATTTACTAATCTGCTTCTGAAATTTAGGCCACTGCCTTTAATTTACTCTTCTGGGAGCAGTCAAAGATTATAGGAGAAGAAAAAAGGATAGCAAAAAATTTATTTTAATCTGAAAATAGCATGAGGGTTTTATCTTAATACATTTCAATTTTCTGTTGCTATTCACAAGCAGATCTGCTTTAGTGTTTAGCATATATGATACCAGTGGCACTGACACCTCCAGAAGCTGAGTCAACTGACGCAGTGAACTGCCACTGCAGCACTTTCCTGGAATGAAGAAAACATCTGGGACTCAAATATCTGATGGCTTACTTATGGCTACAGTAAGACTTTACTATGCATTAATGTTTCAATACTCTGTCTGTTAAGCTATTGAAAGATAACAGCACACAAGAATGTTTATTCTGGTACTGCAAGACAGCCACTGTGATACATAAATCCTCACTCATTCTCTCCCTGTCTCCCACCTTTCTCTTGGGCTGATATTTGGGTTATGCCAAAAATTAATGAAAGTCTCTATTTACAGTCTTTATTTACAGCAGGAAGGAATCTTCAGCACTCATCTGCAAAGACTGACTGCAAACATGAAAATCATTTACAATGAATACGATGTTATGCTTCTGTTAAATTTCCTTGTACTGTAATGACTAAGACTTTCCCACTGTTATAACTAAGAGCTAAATTATTTCATATAATTACAGTCATTGAAATATTATAATGAAGAAAACTTGTACTGCTGTGAGAATAGAGATGCCTGGAAATTTTAAAGCAGAAAAACTTTTATAGAAATATTAGGTTCACCAAGTGTCATGGCATTGAGTAATTCTCACTGCATTGAACACCAGATTTAAAGGCACATTTTCTGCATTTTCTTATGTGTGCTACAGAGCTAAGTAATGTGTAAGTGGTGAATTCCTGACCCTGAGGTTTTCCATAAAGACACTAATGACCATATACTGTAGTGTGGCAGGCAATGGACATGAACATTTTGCAAAGAAACTTCTACCCTCCTCCCTCTCTCTCTATCTCTGATGTCTGTTGACTACAGCAGAAAACAGTAATATGTCCAAATCCATTTATTTCTCTGCAAATCATGCTGTAGACTAATGCTAGTTATATAGTAACCAACACTGCTGCAGTTCACAAGCGGAATTGTAAAACACTCAAAACTCTTTCCATTTGGTTGTGGCACCTGTCTAGAATACCTTGTCCTCAAAATAAGCTCAGCTCTGAGATTTATTATTCATACCATTTCTGGATTGATTCCCTCCAGTCTGAAGAGTATATTTTCTGCATGTATTAGATGAGAGAGAACTACTCTGCATGTATTTGCACTGAAAGCAATATACACCTCAGTTCTTTACAGTACAAACTGTCATCAGGAACATTTACCATTTCTACCACTTTGGTCTTGATAAGTAGACATAAAAGGTAGGATTCAGTTGCATGAACACAAATGTCTGGTGGCATTTCATATGCACTAATGTGCATTGGCTGGTCTCCAGCTGCCACTCCTGAGGACAGGATTCTCCTGTAGATATTACAACCTGTATGACACACCTGTGTGGATGCTTTGGTTATCATAAGGCCATTTCTAATGGCACTAAGAGACCTATATTTAGACAACTGGAATACATCCAAATGTTGAGATAACTCCAAATTAAAGGATATAAAATTCAATATCTATATAAAAAATGAATGTCTAAACTCACAATATAACCATTACAGTCAGTGGAACAATGTAACTCATTCAACATCAACATCAACATTCAACATCTGACCACCTAAATATCTCCTTAAGCTCCATTGACTGGCTATTCATTTGCTGTAACAGAAGTCTGGACATCACTGACTTGTAGACTCACAAACTTAAATTTCTTAATCCCTAATTTTCATTCCATCCAAGTGATGAATCCATTCCCTACAAAGAAAATCATTTCAGCTCATCTGCTAATTATTCCAGTTGTTGACATCTCATTGCATAGGCATTTCCAAAGTTAGGAACTCACACAATTCCAACCAAAGATTAACCAGAATCTGGCATGATCCCCTATCTAATTTAAAACTTGTTGATCAGATATCCCCAGTTTATTAGAACCATGTTTAGAATATAGGAGGCTACATGAAATGAAAAATAATCAGAGACAGGTATTCAACAGTCTACAGAAATGGAGAAGGAGAAGGAGACGGAGAAACAAGCATGTTGAAATCCAGGCAATTAAAACCACAGGGCAATTTGGAGAGCTGGCTCAGGAGCACAGGCTCAAACAGTCTGCACATATCAAGGTGAGTTCAAGCATAAAGATTTGGTATTCCCAGTAAGATACATTCACATCTTGGTGACAAAGGGTCATGGTGAAGGGCACACTAGTCCTGTCTTACATTTCAAGAATGTAGCACATTAAAGGTGAACCTTTTCAAAAGTTCCCCTGCCTACTCAGCTGAGCTACACTAGCCTCATTCTGCGAAAGCAGTGACATATTATTTTTAGCATTTTTCACATATGGATAAAATCTGTTAGCCTAATTTTAAAAATAAGTAAATAAAAATAAAATATATATATAAAATAAATAAAAATAAAAACTGTCCCACCCCCCACCCCCCCCAAAAAAAAAATAAAAATCATCCAAATGCACATGCTGCAACAAAGAAGAAAGCAGTCTGAGATCACAGCTCACAAGGAAGACCCGTACCTTGAGTAGGTCAACAAATTTAAGAGACACAAAAGCACTAAAAACACTGTTTAAGGAGCAAGAATTCAGAATCTGAACTAAAACAGCAGGAAGAGACCAGAAAGTGAAAGGTAAAGACAGAAAGAGAAGTCACACATTTGAAAGTACTTTACCTTCTGCAGCAGTTTCCAATGCACCTGCACAGCTATTCTCAGATGCTGAAAACACTGAAATAAATCCTCACACAAGAAGCTTCTGAAAATAATAAACCCACATTTTAATGGGACATATGAGTGACTCTGCTAATGAAAACTAGTGCTAACTTTGAAAAATAAAAAATAAAAAAATAAATAAAAGACTTTCCAGTATGCACTACTTGACATGAAAAATCCGTCTTCAGAAGTCTGAATACAAATACCCAAAGAGTGCAAAATAAACAAGAAAAGCCCTCCTGTATAATACTTATAATAGCTTTTCGGGAAGTCTCTGTGAAGGGTAACATCACATTTAGGCATGTGCTCTATGATTAGATCAAAAAAGTTGTCTACAAGAATAGGGTACAGCTATTTTATCTTTTCTTCCTCTGCAGTCCTTTATATTACCATTAGATGATAATATATGCAGTTGGTTAGGTAATATACTTTTTTTTCTATATACTGTTTTTTTCTTGGGTAAGAGACTGTGCCTTAGTGCATGAAAAATTCCATAATTAGAATCCCCCTCTGAAAGAATGGTACTTTTACCTTATATTTGTCACTTTTAACAAGTGACATTTTTACCACTCTGGAGAGATCATCTTCAATTTTGTCCACAATGTGTAGAATACGCAGATAGAGAGCAGTGCTATCTCAGTGCTGTTTATGTCAACAAATGTACCTTAATTTCTTCAAGCTAGTAGGGATAAAATTAGTGGTTCCACTTGGGTGAGCTGGCTATGCATGGTCATGACTTTCATAATGGCCACTCAGTTTGTCCAGTTTTCATCAGCAGCTACATGAGAAATCCATTATAGTGTTCTACCCAGTCCAAATTTGCTGGCTTTAAGTTTAACTGATTTCATTTATTTATTTATTTTGTCTTACAGCTGTCAGTCTGTTAACTTTGCAAAGACATCACAGCTTTCTAAGGCTAATCTGCACTTACCAGAATTTTGTTGATATGACAATATTTTGACTGCTGCTGTAGCTTATACAAGATTAATAACAGTGTTTTCCAACATGAGAGCTATGGAAACTGCACGTAAACTAGTTTACAAACTACTTTAAGTAGTCATATGGACAATACACCAGGTAAATATGCTACAAGAGTAGGTATTGCCAAAAGTAATGGTTGACATCTATGTTGATCAATAAATAACCATCTCACTTTGTCTCTGAGCTCTTTGCAAAGAGTAAACAGCCCTGGAACAACTGTTCTTGCCTGGATAAGACATTGGGTCTATCCAGGGGGCTTTCAGCATAGCTATGTATAAGCCACGTCAGGAAAACTCTGAAGTGAAGACAAACCTGCAAGGTGGCTACAACCATATTATTCATTAACACATTCTCAGGCTGCTCACAAGATCAATCCAGCTCTGGTGCAAGTGGGTTTCACTCACCTAAGATCCAGCAGCCTGAATGCCCCATCACACTTCATAGGAGGCACACACGTGTGCCTGTCTGTCATCCTCAGAATAGGCAGATGGGACAGTGCTGTCCTTAATGGACTGCAGCTGCCAGTCCTCCATGTCACTCATGCCTCCCAGTAGATATGATTGCACCCAGGGTTTCATCTCAGAAGTCAAGCGGGAGCAGGCCGTCACAGATCTCAAGACTGGTGCTGTCAGCATATAATTTGCTGCTTTGCCTTAAGGCCAAATTGAAGATGCTCTAAACAGGAGTGTAAATGTAGGCAATCAACCCAAAGAGACCTGACCAAGTGAGAAAATGATTTGTTGGTAATGTAGAATGAATACAGGCTTACAATATGCAGCTTCCCCAAGGGTTACTGCAGTAGAGAAAAGTAGCATGACTGGAATAAAAGGGGCCTTTTAAAGAAGCCACAGGAGACTCTTGGGGTTAAATAATCATACTGCTAACTAGATACAAGGCTTAGCTACTGTTGCTCTGGTAGAGATCAGATTACTTCAGAAACATAGAAAGTTCTTTTTTATAAAAGCTGATTTTTTCCCCCTTTATAACATATTAGATCCTACTGTTGTGAGCTGTCAATGGTACACTAAAGGTGAACTGTGCCTCCTCCAAAGAATTAACTGAATTCATAAAGATATTGCCTTCATGCTCTAAGAAAAAAAAAAAAAAAAAAAAATCTTTTAGTTCTTACATGTCTTTGAATTTCTAGCATATGCAGCTAGAGATCTCTTATCAATGCTATCTAGCTTCCCTTGTCAGCTCTTCTCAGTCTTGTTTTTTGTCACTGCCACCACTCCATGTCTGTTCTCCCCCAACAAAAACACAACACAGAGGCTCTAGCTTGTACATCCAGTTAATATTTTCTCAGACCATGCAAAGTAACATTTTTTTCAGTCTTGCATATGCTACCATATTTGATTTTCAGGGCTGAAAGTGTGTTTCATTTCATCTGTGCAGAACATGAGACATGTGCAGAACATGTGACAACATGAGAGTGAAAGTGGGATTTTCCAGAGCTGAGCACAGCAGGGACCATTCATCCTCCTGGTTTTGTCTGCGTTCACCAAGGATAAAGGAAGTGTATGAAGATATTTGAATTCTGGATCAGTATTCTCACAAGACTGATTTTAACAGAGTTCAGACAACTGAAAGGAATCAACAGAAGTTTTCATAACCAGAACCGTGCTGTGTTGTTGAAAGGATGATAAGCAGCTGGAGAAGGTGTAATGGTTTGAGACCGACTGGTAGGGTAAGAGTCCCTAGCACATTTCTTCAGTCATTTCACATTTTACTAGCAGTCTTACCGGCAAATGGATCAAGGACTGGCATTTTCAGTATTACTTCATCATGTTCTCTGTGATGGGTTGACCCCAGCTAGCAGGTAAGCATCTGCATAGCTATTCACTCACTCCTCACCCCTAGTGAGATGGAAGAAAAACTAGGAAGAGCAGAAGTGAGAAAACTTGTGGTTTATGATAAAGACAGTTTAATAAGTGAAGGGGAGGGGGCCTCAATGCACTGTTCAGCAATAGCCAAAACACAGGTGTGTAATAAATTGTTTTAATCACAAATCCAGAACCACACCATCCCAGCCAGACCCATTACACCATGTGTGGAGATTAGAGACAAAGAAAAGTAATGCCTGTACCACCTCCCCATTCTGATTTCCATACTGGAATGGGAGTGATTTGCTCCTCACTCCTTCATTTATTTCACAGTTCACCAGCTACACTGTATTTTTAACTACCTTATGCCAGGGGATTATTAGCAATTAAATTGATACCCCTTTTCCAAGGCTTTCAACTTTATGGACAACTAGATTTTGATTAGTCCATGTACGGTTATTAAAGCACATGCTAGTTCTGCTCCCGTATTAACTTACCATTTATTCAGTTCACTTTATAATATATGTGATCTATTGGGATGGTTCTAAAAATCTAAAATTCAATAACTAAAGAACCTTACAGCTCCTAACACTATCACTCCACCCACAGACGAATACGAAGTGGTTAAAAGTCATTCTGTATGGTCATGCTGGAGTGCAAGGAACAGTAGGAAAAGTATTTTTCTCCCTATATTTTTTATCAATAGTTTTACTATACTTGGAGGATTTATATTCTTTCCTTACAATTTGAAAATATCAAACATAAGATTTGACAAGCAAATTACATCCCAGGTTTTCATTTGACCCTGTGCAGAGAGGAGTGAATTACACTTTTCATCTTCAGATAATTCCAGAACTTCCAAAATTGAAGTATTGCTCTTATTCCTTACTGAAAGTAATAAATTTGAGATTAGATACTGTTGTAAACAGTACTATGGGGTAAAACCTGTTTAAAAAAAAAAAAAAAAAAAAAAAGGTATTGAGTATGTTTAACTGTTTACATTCTCTTACTGTACCATGTTTAACTGTTTACATTCTCTTACTGTACCATATCAGTAGAATTCTGTGAATTACACTAAACCTCATATGAATACACAGTCAGTGAAGCTCTGAGTATACAACAGCTGAGGAGCCAGTCCATTACTTTGAGGATACTTTCAGTTGCTGAATGTCAGAGTAACTGTTTCTATGAGAAGTGTTCAACAGAATAATTTTATGTGAAATCACTTTACCTCATACTATTTATTGTTTTGCTTTATCACCAGAAATAGGAATGAAGCTACCACACTGTGATTCTTTATGGAAAAGCTTTGTGACAGATGCTCCCAAGCATACTGCTAAACCCTGGGAAAGCAATTGGAATGAGGAGTTGAATTTTTAATGTTTTAAAACTGCTGACAAACATTTTTAAGCTGAAATGCTTTTTAGCATATCAGAGTCTGTTCAAAAGGCACACCTTGTGAGCTGCTTGAAGGGGAAGTTTTAACAGAACAATAAGGCATTTAGTTTCAATGGTACTTGATGGTTCCTCAAAATGACCTAATTTCTTTTAATTAACTATCAGATTGTGTTTTCTGTCCCACTTTAGCATTTGAGAAGATCTACTATTAATCCTTACCTACTATTACAAGCAGAAGTGTAATTGACATTTCGCTAATATATGGGTAATCCCCACTTTTCATATACTATTAAATGTTCCTAAATCTTGGAAAAGCTTCTGCTGTTGCTGCTTTTAGAAAATAAACAATGTTTCTGTTAAGTCATCTATACAGAAACATACATTTTTAAAATCAAAGCTGCCATAACATGAATCTTTAATTTCTGCAACATTGCAGGTGAATTAAAGGATATGGCTTTAAAATTATACAGCATTCTCCTACTACAGAGTGATAATTTCCAATTTAGGTTCAGAAACACATATAGTTTCTTGACAGATATCCTTATATATGTCTTAGGTGGTAATGGACCTAGCTAAACTTCAAAAACCTAATGAGCCATCAACATCAGACAGCAGATATTGATCTCTGAGTGACACCATTTAATTTCCCATACTCTATATAAAACTCTTCACCAGAGGAAATGTACTGATATGAATGGAGAAGCCCATGAACAACAAGCTGAGGAGACAATGTTCTCTTCTAACATTTCATTTCATTGATCTCCTATGACATTTTTCCTTATAGATGAAGATCTTCAAGGCTTTTGAACCACAATTTTTATTACCAGCATCAATGTGACATTTGATTAAAGATAAGCCAAGAAAGACTGGTTTGAAGTTACTGGATTTCCCTCGATTTTCCTCTGTTAATAACTTAATCCTTTTGTTTCTGATGTGATTTCATTTGTTGATGCAACTAAAAATTCTCTGTTCTCTGTATTATTTTTTCCTCGAGGCTTTCCCACATCTATTGAATGCTTACACTTCTACACAAGCTGAGTCTATTCATGACACTGCATCTGTGAGTTAATCTTGTATTGTGTTTTTAAAACTCATTAATTCATTACATGACTAGGAGCATTGTAAAATATGAGATTTGCTAAAGTTGTAGTGGGACACCTACACCACCTACTGTAGCTGCTAGCCACCAAAGGCTAGCAGCCTTTAGAATGTACATTCTAAAACAAAATAGGCTTTATCAAAGGGAGCATCTCAGATAGGATTCTCTTTCAAATAGATCCCTGAAAGAGTATTTTTCTGTCCATAAACTATAGAAATACCTAAGGTAGACTTGCCAGCCTAGATCTCATAAGTAATGACCTACATTCTTCTGCAATTATGACAACAGAAGGCATAGAGCTCAGGAGCCTAAATGTTGCTGAATGTCTACTGAAAATGGACATCTCCGCAAATCTCATCAAGAGTGTAGAAAAAGATTTTTACCTTTTCGATGCATTTTTCAGTAGCTGCTGCTACTACTTATTCTCTCAATTAGAATGGAGAACTACCTGCATCAGTCCTTCCTCCTCTGGGCTCACTCTGTGCAACAGGCTGCCTAGGAACAGGAACTTATTTCTCTTATTCTAGGCCCAAAAGAGAATTTGGGCTAGCCATTTTCAACTCACCTGGTACAAATAATTATTGCATTTTAATTTCTTTGAGAAGGAGGTATGCAAGGGGAAAGCTTTATAAGGGAGAGGATAAACCCGTGAAGAAGATATCCCAGAATATTGGTTTATTACTGCAAGAAAACTACAAGTTCATGCTACCATGAACTGACATCACTTTAAGACCTTAGAGAGCACTGTTTGGGCAAGGAAATCAAAAACTACCCTTCAGAGCAGAAAGGCTGAACTGCCCTCTAAGCATACTTCTTGACTTTCTTAGCAAGAGAAAACTGACAAGAAAATAAACATATCTAGAAATAATGAGCAGGAAGAGGAATACAAGGAAATGGAAAGCGGTCAGATTAGCAAATCCATTAGACACATTAGTAAATGAACTCCCTACCCTACCAACAGGTGTTGGAGGACACATAGAAACATGCAGGTTCTGAGTAATCTGAGACATGACAAATTAGGAATCAGTATTCAAAAATGAGTAAATGAGTCTGCTAGTTGCTGTCCAGAAAACTTAACTTCAGATCAAGAAAATAAAAAAAATAATAATGCTTGTACTGTAGACATTAACTGAGCAATAAGGAGGAAATATCTTGTTTTTTTTTTATTAGAAGCTTATTATGCTGTACATACTTAATATGCTATGAGTATGTGGAGGGAATTCTGAATTTTTGAAAAATGTTGCTCATATTTTTGGTCTGTAAGGTGACAGTCAGGCTGACCTGGAAATAATCAGGTCGTCACAGGAAAACCAAATGAGGACAATACAAGCTGAATAGTGAAATAAATACCAATCAGATGAGCTCAGAAGTGTTTTTCAAGGTCTGTATTTGTTAAATACTCTTTAAACATAAAATTGATCATCAAAGATAGAGAAGATGTGAGATGCATTTTCATTAACAATTGGGAAGAGGTTAAACAGCATAATAATTAAATTAGCAGATGATAATAAATTGTGAAATATGGTAAAAGACTTCTGCAAAGACAAAGAATATATAGAATTTATTCATGTTTGACCAAACAGGTGGAAGATGGAGAAACAAGATGAAGTTATTTATCAAAACGTGAGTAAACTAAAACAATATAGTTTCAGAATAGAATTTTGTGGATAACATATTACACAAAAAGATCCATATGACTTTGGGCAGCACATAGGACTATCTTTATTTACAGAAAAGAAGCAATAATCTTTTTTTACAAAACTAGTAGAATTTAAATTAATGTATTCAATTTTAAGAAGCACAGCCCAATCAACATTAGAAAACTGAGGGGAGTTTGGCCAAAAGCATGAAAGCAATCTGAGTGTGAACAGAATAATTTAAGAGGAAAGAGTCAGAGCATGAAATATCCATAGATTGATTAGGAAAAAATGCCTGAAGTTACATGGGTGGAGAGAAAAAAATAAATAAATAAAAATGTTAAGATCAAACTAGGCAGAATACAATGTTGGGTTGCACATTTTTACAAGAAATGAGATCCATCAGGTTGTGCTTTGCTAGAAGCCCTGGAAGTTTAGAAAACAAAATTATTGGAAACCATCTTACCTTTGCCAAGAAAAAGACAATTGCCTGTTCCTTATATTTAAATCTACCCCCACCAACCAATTTCCCTATTTATTTCAATAACAAATTAAGAAAAGGCAGCCAAGCAGAAAACTCTCAAGGAAGGAACTAAATTTTTCATAAAGGCACTAGATTTACAAATATGTAGTAATTCTCATGGAGCTCAGTGAACATCAGCTTATCTGAAAAATAATTTTGAAAAATCATTTAAGTGACCTATTTGCCTGAACACTTTAAAGGTATGTTGGAAAATATTGCCATAAAAAAGTCACATCAGTCTTCTATAAACATGAAACTTTACCTCATCAGTCACTTTTTTCCTACCTCTACTTCACATCTAAGTGCAAAGATCTGTTGCTTATCATAATGATCTGAGTATAATCTTTTGGCAGAAAAATACTTTTTTTTTTTCCCCTTTTTTAAATCATCCATAAATAAGGTTATGTACACAATTCTGGAATTCTCCTTTTCTTTCAATTCTTTATCAAATATTACATGTATAAAACTTACGGGAATGTTGCTACTACACCACGTCTCATGATGTCAGAAATTATGCTTTGGATAATAAAGCTGTTGCATATCTATTGTCATAAACAAGACTTTCTGGTAAGACAGTACACCTTAGGCACACTAAAAACCGTAAAACATGAATTTTATCATGATTTCCCAGAGAATTATTAAAACTACTCAATTATTGCATAGTTTTTTTCAAGTAATTATAAGATTTCCTCCATAGAAGCCAACAATGTTACATTCTGCTGAACGCCTTCAAGATAAAGTTGAGATATTTATACATTCCATGGTTGAATCCTTTAGATTTTTCCCTGTAGTTTAAGGTGATAACAGAGTTAGCAGGTGTTATTCATACTGCTATAACAATTAAATATTTATACACTAAGCGAAACAAAGAAACACTCAAAGATAATACATGCATAAAGACGTCAAATGAAAATTCCTCTAAAAAGTTAAACACATTTCAATCTTTCCTTTCTCCTTTGCTCCCAATCATTTCCATCAAAATATAGGTAAGGTCAGAAGGCTTTATTTTACAGCCACATCAGGTGCCTGTAACAACTGGCTCATATCAGCTGCCAAGGTTCAGCTGACTGATTAAGTCTTTCTTAATCAGCTGACTGATTAATCACTTTCACTTATGGTCAGCTACCTTCAAACATGGACAAGATCTCTGAAGCAAGCACAAAGAGCATGCTTTGAGAAGGGTTCAGGCACATATCACTGAAGACTAAGAAAATGCTACGTACAGTACAGGATACTCTAAATTCTCTATAAATGTGAAATGTCTTTTAGTTCCTATTTTAAATCAAAGTGTAGTGGAGAATCAAATGTAGTTTTTATTTCTACGCTTTTCCTACACTTTCTCTCCTTTTCCTTTCTTTCTTTCCCCTATTTTATCTAGAATAACCTTTCTCATTTGGAATGAAAATTTGAAATTATTATTGTTTAACTTTCATGCCCCAAGATACTTTTTGAATAGAAATTATAATCAAGATTCATGGACAAGTACAAGGCTAAACATCCCATGTAATTCAGTGAGCTAAAGAAACATACCTTATATGCAAAACCAAGATTTCATTGTTAGTATAATAGAAATTGTTAGTATAATATAAAAGACAATCTAATCAAAGATTAGATCCTGTTACAATAATACTAACACAAATTAAATTTCTGCAGCTCATTACTAGTAATGATGTAATTGAAATGATGTAAGCAAACTTTCTCTTATCTCCTCCTTCTCCTGATGTGTTCTGCTCACCTTTCTTATGTCCTTCATGATGGTAGGTTTGAAGGTGTTAGTATGCCTTAAGGTGAACGGTTCTGTAGTGAGCTGTCAGCATCCCAAGCTCTTCACCATAAGGAACAAGAAATCGATGGGGGGAGGTTTCTCTTTGTCTCTCCTGGGTTTGTTCAGGGTTATCTTTATGTTTGCTACACAGACTATTTGCTCTAATTCAATGTTATATCTGAGTTTCACTTTGTATGATTTGTGGAGATTTTTTCTTTGCTTTCTTTTTCTTCCCTAGAACCAGGTTTACCCATCTCACAAGGTTACATTCCTTTAGTGTCTGTGATTTGTGTTTATAGCCCTGGGACCTCTGTTATCAGTCCATGTTTGTGCTTTTAAAGTTCTTGCTACCATCTGTTTCTCTTCAATGGCCTTCAGGCTGTAGCTTCCTGATAACACACCTTAAACTTTTATTAACATAACTTAGGCATGTATGCATCTGTGTTCTAGAGGCATTGAACAGTTTATGTCTAAAAAAAAAATAAATCCATTGGATGTATATACCTACAGGTGCACATAGACACAATTTTCTGGTATACAATTTTCTGCCACCAGTATTTATTAGTCATAGCAGCATCACTGATTCATTATCAAAATAGCTCTACAGTTGACTTAACTGTGATGAAAATCAAATGAAATGTGCCTATTTCTAACATTAATAGTTTATACCATGTCTTAAAGGATTAAATTAAACTTGCAATAATGTAAGAGTTTTAATATGATGAAGAAACAGACTGTTTTGTTTCTTGTCAAAAGAAAGACATTTGGTGGATGAATACTGCATACCTACCATTCAAGAGTAAATAAAGTTGGCAGACCCATAAGAACTGTCCTGTTTCTCATTTGTAGGAATTTCCTGAATCTTGTTTGTAGGGAATAGTGGCATACCATATTGTAGTTATGCAAAACAGTAATGGACACCTGTACTGCTTTATAATGCTTAACTGCCATATTTGAGAAGCACAAGGAGCAAATGAAGCTATGGAAATCCTACTTGGACCACACTGCCAGCCTAGGTCATACTGGCTTCTGTTGTCATTAATGCAGTGTAGATTGACAGGTTAGACAGACTGCTTTTGGCTATTTTTAACTACCAAACCCTTGTAACATACTTTCATGACTGAATTGACTGAATTTCTCTATCTTATATTGTCTCTATCTATAGATACAGTTCCTGTATCTATATTCTTCCTATGACTCACCAGAGGTCAGGGAATTACCATAACCCAGACACTTTGAATAGGAGCCCCATATTTATACAGGTCTTCTTCCAATTCAGGACAATGTTCCATTGCATATACCATGCTAAAATGGAGTTAGCCTGCTACAGAATCCTAATGGACCAGAATCACAACAGAGTTTAATGTAATCACTTTTGTATAGCTAGCAAACCATGATGCTCTTATAAGTCTTCCCCCTAAAACAGGTTGTTTTTAACATGATATTGCACTTAACAATACCAGAGTAAGAATTCTTCCTCCTGTCTAGCACAAAGACCTCTTGCTATATAATCAAAGATTTTATATTTGAAAAGTTTCTGACCTTCATGCTTGCTAAGAAAACAACAAACACACGGATGAACTGCCCCATTTTTTCCAGCTCTGAAATCTGAAGATGACAATTTAAAATGTCAGCATTGTTAGCTACTCCACTGCACAAAGTTCTATAGACTCAAGGATATTGAAGCCAACAGGCATTAATGGGCTCATGTAATCTGACCTGCATAATATATGTCACTGAATTCCACCTACTCTTTCCTGCATCAAATCAATAACCTCAGGCCAGATAGTGCTTGTACCTTTAGAAAGATGTTGAATCTTGATCTGAAATTTTCACATGATATATAATCCATCATATTAAAGAATAACATAATCTTTCAGTTAATTAAAAATTAGTAACAAGTGTCTCCATGAATTCCACTGTCTTTATCTTTCAATTACTAGCTTTTCTGCAAGACTTAAATGATTTCCTCTATAAAGACCATTTCACTACCCATAAAATTACTGTATATGTTTGAATCATGCAGCAGAGCTCAGTGCAAATATCCCCAAGCTAACTGTCATTCAGAAGACCCACAAGGTTCAGCTTCTTACTAGGATTTAAAAAATTCAATTCAGCTCTAGAGCCATGTGAACACAGCATAAAGACCAGAAGTCTTCACATGTATTTCAAGAAACTTTGGATCTGTCAAGTAACCCTGCAGTGAAAAAGGCCTGTGCTTCCAGTTATTCCATCAGGTTCCTCTCATTCGTGCAATACTAGAAGATGAAGAAAGGGCACTTGTGTCCCATAATCCCAGCAACGTTACTGTAAACCCGGCATTCCTCTTTCACTAAAGTTTGCAATAGGAACATCATCACAGTCTGCCCCTGTTCCAAATGCAAGATTTCTTTCAACAAACAGGGGTTTCCACTGCCAGCTGTCTTTGTACTAATCCTTTCCTAGGATAGCTCAAAAGCCTTAAAAGCCTTGCTGTTCGGGGTCTGATACCTAGGTCTAGCTCTCTTCCACTCAACAGAGTTGCAAGAAACAACAGTTTCTTGCAAAACATGGAATCAAGTTTTCTGCAATCATGCCTCCCTCAAATTAGAGGATTTCATAGTAGAAGGTTTCAGAGAAACAGCTAGATGTGACAGAATGATGCTAATTTCTCTAATGTATTAACTAAATAATCTATTTCTTCATTTCAGATTTAAAAAATAAAAAATCAAATCAAAGTAAGCTCTCTCTATACAGTCTCAATCCAATACACATATACTGTTATCAGTCTTTACAACAGCAGCCTTACTCCTGGCAATGATAACTTTTTTTTCCTTCACTTTTATTTCCAGTGGTCAGTTCTGCACACTGACTCAGTTTTTGTTTCCCCTGTTTTGAGATCCTATATAGAACTTTTTGTCCAGAAATCCATCTTTTCCTAAGGATGCTGACTTGCTCTGTTTCTAACTGCTGTTCTCTCTCATACCTCTCTCCTCCCTGCTGTGAGTCTCACTTGACTGTCTGTTGCTACATTTTGTATACATGCAGACTAATCAAAGAAAAGGTCTCCCAGAACTAAACTGACTCCCCACTATAAGAATGACTTATGGGAATTGCAGACAGCATTCAACCTATGAACATACATATTAGCTCTCTCTGTTCCAAAACCCTCCTTCTAGAGACCTTTTTTTTTCTAGGTTAAATTGCTGCTGCTTACAAAATACATATCTCTCCTCACTTCTAATCCTATCTTTGCCACAAATTAAGGCTACAAAAAGGAAAATAATTTGATTCCTAACATCCACAGTGTGTTGGAATTTATCTACAAGGATGAACTAAATGATAGTATGCCAACACCTAAAGTTTGTCATTGATAGTTTAATGCTATTTGAACAGTCAGTTACCATTCGTGTTATGGATGAAGCCCAAGTCAAAGCTTCAAGGAAGGAAAATTAGCTGGACAACAGCAAATTTAATAAATGCTGTATTCAGTATGGTCTAGGTTTGTGTCTTTCAGCAAACCCCTTTCTGTAGCATCCAATTTATATTGAACCATGTGACAGGACTCCAGGTCAGCCAGAGCTTTGAGATGGGTTTCCAGCATGTTATACCTAAAGCGCAACAAACTTCGGTCCCTTCAGCAAATCTGAATTTCAAACAGAGCATTTTATTTTAACTCAAAATAGGAAATAAAAAAACAACATTTTAAATAGAAAAACTGCTCTGCAGAGTCAAAAATAACCAAATTCCCCTGGTCCTGTGGACTTCATAGATCAGCTTTGTTCTCAGAAACTTTCAATGGCTTTCTCTAATAAAACTTGCAATGGCTTTCTCTAATACAGACTCCTGTGGTCCATGGGGGAAAAAAATAAAATAAAAATCAAACAGCTCTTCAGCACAGCTTTATCTGTGTTTCTGTTTGTATCTCTTCTCAGTAACTTCTCAGCCTGACTCCCACTGCAGTGCCCCACAGAATTTGTCTATCTCTCTTGTGGCTCCCTCTTCCAGCCTCCATGTCCAGCTACTGAGAAAAAGGCTCTCATCTTCTGCCTTGACAGGACTCCATCTGACAAAGGAAAAAGGCAGCCTGTCTCTCTTCTCCTAAACTACGGACTTTTAAAGGAGCATATTCACCAGTCAAATACAACACAGAGAACAGACAAGTTTAAATACAGGCTGTTGCACATCAGGTTAACATTATCCCCTGGCAAAAGACTTGCAAGACTCATCTGTTCTCAGTCCTGGTGGATTAGATTCAAAGCTTTTATAGCAATACTCAGAGTGAGTTAAGATTAATTCAGAACTGCCAACTTCCTCAGGCCCCAGTAAGGGCATAAAAAACAAGAGACTAGACCAGTCCTGCTTCCAATAGTAAGTCTGCTAACAGATTCTTTAGGAAAGGTTGTAATAGGAGCAGTGTGATCCAAGCATAGCCTTTCAGCTTACAGCAACAAGTGCTTAGGAGTTTCATGAGCTGGACATTGCCTCTGGCCATCACGTTTAGTAGCTACCAAGGGAACTGCGTTCCATGAGCTAGTCTAATCTGTCTTTGAATCTATTTTTGCTCCTGGCCTCCACAGCATCCTATGACAAGAAATGCAATACTTTTATTACAAATATGTGAAAGAAGAGTCTGTCTTGCCAGGCCCAACTGTTTGCTCCTCACTTCTCCATATGATTAAAAGTAGATGAGCAATCAACACCTATTCACCTTATCCAAACCATTCATGGTTTTACAACTCTCTATCATATCCCTTTTCCAAGCTGGACTTGTGCTTAATTTTCTTCTTATTTAGAAGCTTTTTTGTGGTTCTTGTTAAGGGATGCTGGGAGGAGCTGCCTCACTGATCCTGTGACCCAGGACCACTTCTGCCCAACTACTAGGCCCAGACCAGTGTTTGCCAGTTCAACCAGTGAAACCGAGCACACGTCCCCCACACATGCACTAGTAAAGATACTAGTAAAGACAGTCTGAATTTGCATGCATGCACACATTTGCAGATCCCCTGAACACCAGCATGGACTCCCATACACCAGATTCCTCAGCCTACACCCAGGACCGCATCTCACTGTATGGTCCAGCTTGTGGTTTGCTGGTGAATATACACACATCCCCAACCCACAACAGGTTGGGGAAGATTCAGATGGTTGGCTCCCACAGCAGCCAGCACCAGGCACAGGCTGTGACTCACTCCATCTGCCAGTGGGGAGCCTCAGACTTGCCTGTGCCTCCATATCTGGTTCTGGGGACACACATTATTCCCACCTCAGTGGTGGGATGCAGAGACCCCCCCCTACTTCAGCAGCTGAGACCAAGATTCCACTGGCTCCAGCAGCTGCCAGCACAGCCTGAGGTACCCACAGCCTGGACCAACTCCAGAGGTTGGCACCCTGTCCCTCATGCCCGTTAGCTGACACTGAACCCTTGCAAGGCATGCACAGGTAACAGAGAGTGAGATTACACAGACTATGGTCCAGAAAGGATTTAATTTTTATTAAATAATGATTTCTTATTTAGCATCTTTTTAGCACTGGTTGGAGTGATCAAGCACAAGCCTAAGCCAGACATGTGTCCTGACCAGCCTTGTTTTAGATGCAGCCAGCCATTTTACTTCACTTTTTGTCTGTTCACCTTTATTTCTCCCTGCTCCTCTTCCCCTGCTTATTCCATCAGCTTGCAGTGCCCCACCAACCCCCACATACATAATCCTGGACCCTTAGGTTTGCACCCTTGCAAAGTACTGGTTTTCCTGCAGGTTTGCCTGCAGGTTCTATATAACTCATCACTTAGCAGGCCTGACAAGGTCTGTTCTAGCCTTTGTGTCCCTTATTTTCCTCTGTCACGTCTATGTTTCTGTATATTCTATTTATTGCTTCCTCCTTTCTTATTATCGTTTTCTGCAGGGAACAGGTCCTTTGCAAGTTACACTTGGGGGAGTAGCTGTTCTCTCCATCCTCATAGCCTTACAGTTTTTATCCAGTTTTTCCCTGAACTACCATTTCTTCTAAGGTGGGTAAGACAAGTATGAACTCTATAAAATAGTGACATGAAAATGTTTTCTACTTGTTTCTACTTTTTTTATTCTTCCTTACTCATATTACATATTTGTAATAAAAGTCCTTAAAGTGTGATTGTGTTTTAATCATCCTGAAACTGATTCATTGTGTCTTTGAGAACTTTGTGTCAACTCCCAGATATTTACACTTATGACTATGACATTCTATATAGTAGTGTATCATAATGTTTTGATATAATTGTATAAAATATTATTTTTTGTCTTCTGTAACATTTTTATTTTTGCAATTATAAGTGCCAAATACAAATATAACAATTGTATTCATTTGTATAACACCTAAAATTGAGTCTAAAGAGTAATTTTAAATATGTTATCTTTGTAAAATTAAGATGCTTTTGGTAACATTTTCACAGAAACTATTATATGACAAGGGTTATTAATATATATATATGTTTTCATGAATAATATGTATTATTTTTGCCTTTTAAATGCCATTGTTTTGGGGGTCCATATCCTGACTGCCTTAATTAGGCAACACCATTGCATCTCAAATGAGACTATTTCTATGAATAACTGTACGTTTCAGTTTGACTACTCATGGGCAGATACCTTGACTAACATTTTTGTGACTACAGAACAGCATTCTGTTATTGATGAATGTATACTGAGGAACTTCAGTCACATGGGCTTTTAACATATATAAAATTTAAGACTGGCAGAACACAGACTGTGCTGCAGTGCTAAGATTTACTTACTTTTTCACATTTTGCCACTCTACCAGCATGCTGTTTAAGTAATTATATTGGTATTTTGCTGTTTTAAACAGCTAAACTAAGAAAAAAATCAGTAACTAGTGGTGGCTTTTTCCATGTGTGAGAATTGGGAAACAAAGGCATTATGAGATAAATTCAGGCCAGTTGGAACCTTAAATTCATATGCTTACTTCTACATTTTTAACACTGCTATCAATAATGATGAAAACTTAGACAAGAATGATATTAAACTAGGGATTTTACAAGCAAAGATTGACAGAGGTCATCCCTAAAAGGTCTTCTATTTCACACGGAGCACAATGGTTCAGAGTACGGAAAACATGCACAACAGTACAAGCAGGGGGACCAATCTGTGGATTTGCAAACATCACAAATGTTTTCTACATTGGTTTCTTGTGTGTTTTAGGAGTGTATCAAGACTCAGACTTTCTGTGATGAATGCAATTGTTCCCATTTATGTTCAGTGATATTCCGCATCTGGCACAATCCTCTTGAGGAAGAGGAGTGAAGCTGTGGTGCTGCGCTGTGTGGTTAGGAAATCTTTCTTAGCAGGGTTAGCAGTCCAAGAAAAGTCCTGCTGAAGGACACGTCTTTTTTTTTGTTTGTTTGTTTGAGAAATGATGAGCACAAGCTATTGCCTGTACAGCTTGACAAGTAGGATTTCTCACAATTGAGTACAGAAATCTGGATGACCAAAAAACAAAGAGGGACACATAGCAATAAATAGACAGACAGACAGACAGGTAGATAAATAGAATCTCTTCTTTTATTTTCCTCTCAAGAGGAAATTAAGACCAGTAGAGTAGGCTGTCTAAGGCAATTCTTCCTTAATGAAAACTGGAAAGCAAAGGGTAGTGCTTCACCAATTTCATCATCTGTCATCTTTACAAACATAGTCATTTTTTTCTTCTTTTTTTTTTTTTGGGGGGGGGGGCGGGAACAATATAAAATACTATATAATTTTAAAAAGCAAGATACATAAGCATAAATTATTTGGCCAGTTTGTACACAATATTTTTATAATGCTGCTTTAACATAAAAGATATAGTAAAAAAGCTAAATTATTCTAAAGGCAAAATGACTAGAAGATATAACAAACTTATATGTATAATAACAAAGTACATTCTAATTAAAATTGTCACATTTTCATAAAACTTTATGTGAACATTGTAACTCAGTGTTAGGTAGCATATAATTACCAAGCCTTTATGAACGTAACTGAAAAATCATCAATCTCAAAAACTGATATTAAGATTGTCCTTAACTTTTTTTTTTCTATCTAGGAGAGTGTCTTTTTTGTCGTCCTCTTCCCTGACATAATATGTACACAGATGCACACCTATAAAGTTTTAATAACAGTAGTAGTTCTGGGGAGACTTAAGGAAAAAGAATGAAAAAAAAAAAAAGTCTATTAATATATCATTTGAGGAAATTTCTTGCAGTTAATAAATTAGTGTTTTCCATTTCAAATAAAATTGTAGTTTCTCTCTATTCTGTTAGCATTCACAATTATAGGATTTTACTGTGTCTTGTAATTTAGCCAAGTTATTTGTACTATTAGAATGATACAGGAGAGTGACAGCACAATATCTTTTTCATTTTTCATTTTTGAAGATAGCAATGTGTAATATGGACTGCTCACCTACACAGACTGAAAAAGTTTAGGCTTTATTCAAACAAGAATGTTCTATTGCATGTAAATGCAACAGAGAAGTGTAGATGTGTCTGGTGTGGCAATGTAGCAAAAAAAATAGTAACTTTGATTTTGTAATTAAAAGATAAAATAAAATTTTTGACATGCGCAGAGGAACATAAACAGATGATAGGCATATACTGAACAATCATTCCATTGCTGTTCTTTGGAGAAGTCTTTTAATAGTTTATTAATATGTCAGTCATTGGAAGCCAACAAACTGCTACAGATGATCTTGAGGTCTCTTCCAACCTAGAAATTCTGTGATTCTGTGTGATTCTGTGTGAAAGACAGCAAATAGAGTTCAGGTTTACTGCCACTTCTTGAAAGAGGATGCAGTACTTGGAGTTTCATGGGGGACAGCGAAATAACCTTGTGCCATCCTGTCACTGATAGCAGGCCTGTGTACTGGGAAGTGACAAGACATGGGTGTTGCTAAATGACAAAACATGAGGTATTTGGTCACTGAGCACAGGAAGGAAGACAACAAACTGGTTCAACTGGGCGCTGCCATTAGCATGCTGAGGTTGGTGGAGTGGAGGTGGTCACACTGACAGTGACTGACTGTGGTGGTTTTACCCTGCTGAGCAGCTGAACACCACAACTGCTCTCTCACTCCCCCTGCTTAAAAGAAGAGGGAGAGAAGAAAGTATGCTGGAAAGAACAATAAAACTCATGGGTTAAAATAAGGAAGGGTGATTTAAATTAAAGGGAAAAGGAAGACTGGGGGGGGGGGGGGGAAGATGGGGGAGCAGGGTGGGGGGTGGGGAATCCGCACAGAAGTACAGAGAGAGAAAAGAAATTACTCTACTTCCCACCAACAAACGATGTTCAGCCATGTCCCAGGAAGCAGGGACTCAATACTTGCAGCAGTTTTTTGGGAGGACACATGAGATGTCTTCATAACAGGAGCCCCCACCCTTTCCCACCTTTTATTGCTGAGTGTGACATCAGTTGGCATGGAATATCCCTTTGGTTGGTATAGGTCAGCTGCCCTGGTGATGTCCTCTCCCTGCTGCTTGCCCAGCCCCAGCCTGCTGGCTTTTGGCAGGGAGGGAGTCCTGATACGGTGCCAGCATTGCTCAGCAATAGACAAAACAGTGCTGTTCTAGCTACAAGTGCAGAGCACAGCATGGTATGGGCTGCTGCAGGGAAAGTTAGTTCCATCCCAGCTGGACCCAGTACACTGACTCAGCTGACTTTGTCAGCCCGAGTGTTGCATCTATCACCTCCTACTGGCTTTGCATACCAGCAGGCATTTACTAAGCACATAACTGAATTCAACACTGACCCAAAACTGCAACAGATACATCTCAATGGAAAACATCCAATGAATTTCAGATTCAAGAAAGAATGATAAAAACAAAACCCAGTCTGAGCACAAGAGGAAACACAACCTGTTCCTGGTCTAGAAATTCTGATATAATGTAAAAGAAGGAAAGGGACTTGTTTCCTTTTATTTTCCTTTTTAGCGAAATGTAGGCCTCTAGGTATGAAACAGAAAAGGAGAGTTCAGTGAAGAAACATGCCTTCTTCAGCTTTATTTAACTGCGGTTAATTCAACCAAAACAATGAATGATTACTCCTTACTCTTTCACCCTTAGTAACAATTTTGATAATCCCCTTTTGGTGGAAAAAACACTTTCTACTGCTGTGTCTCATTCTTTCCTATAAAATCAATTTTGAAATCATATAGAGACATTACCTGCTTTTGTTGTTGTTGTTGTTAGTTCTTCTACATTGGTACTACATCTACAGAAAAGTCTGAGGAGACAACTTGCAGGGAAACTTATTTTAAAAAGCTAAATAAAATTCTGATGGGTAAAAAATCTTCAAGTCCATACTCTTTACAGCTCATTGCAAATAAAAATATCTCCTGTGATGGTTTCCCAGCTTCTGTTGGAGATAGTATAATGGCTATCATATTTGCCAGTGTAAAACAGCTCTCTCTTCCAAGATTTTTTTGATTTTTGTTTGGCATCCTTTTATCAGAAGTAACTTCTCCAGAGATATTTAATTCAAAATAATAGAGGGCAACAAGTGATTTACTTGTTTTGGATGGCTCAAAGTGATTATTACCAGAGCAGTTGTATCTTCTGGGTTTTCATTTCTTTTAAAGGGAGATAGTATTAAACTATTTGTGTACCAAGAGACATTTTTTCTTCACTATTTACCTCTTTTGCCCCACAAATATGATATTATGGGTTTGCTTCTTATTCTATGGGATTAATTTCATTAAAAATTCAATTTCTAAAGTTTGTTATAACTTTCTCCCATTTAGTCTGGATCTGGATGCTAAGAGAGAATCTATTTCTATTCTGTCCTAGATACTAAGGTAGAATTCACAGAGAACATGGGGAAAGAGTATGAAGTGTAGGATGTAAGGGTGAATCTTATGCTATAATCTAAATGTAGTCTAATAGTTGGGGGTACCAACCCCAAATAAGGAAATACAGAAAGGAAAATTCTTAACACATAGCAATTAAATAACAAAATTTCTTTGTTTATCATACATATATACAGATAAAAAGAAATAATGTATATCTTGAATCTATAACAGCTTGGAACTCATGACTACAGCCAGATCTAGAAACTTGGCACACCCTCCCCCTGCCCTGCTTGATTTGTGACTCCAAAATCCACTGTTTCCACACAATTAATTCCTATGTCCCACCGTCAGCACGACATGAGCCTGCACCTTCTCTGACACCTTGAGAAGTGAGGAGTGTGCCAATTTGCCTGTTCCAGTGCAAGCACAGTCATCCCTTGTCTCATCATTCAAGAATAGTATCCAAGCACCATTTGGGAGATGCACACACTCAGAAAAGAGATATTGCACCCAGATATGCAAAGGAACAGGACTAAGTGAGAAAGGGTGCCACACAACAACATCCACCACTGACAAGTGCTCCTATGTACTTGATCAATGATCAAAGAACAAATACCTTCCTGAACTAAAACCTTCTCTTCTCTGTAATACGCTTGTTCAGCTTTCTGTTTTCCACATTCTCACACAGTTTATGTCCACTCTGTTCAAGGTTTTAAGTGTATATGTCTGTCTGAACAGGATTTAAATCTTCAACTTATTACTCAGTTATTTCCCCATGGTGCAATAAAATTAAAGTTAAATTGATCAAGGACAACATCATGTTTCAGATCAGAAAAAACTCAAATACTTTGTTTTGGCAGTGTCAAAGTGCTATGCTAGAATGAACTGCTATGATTTCAAGCCGGTAAATACACTAGTTAACACCATTTCAGAGCATGGATCTTGTATGTTGTTTATTTTTTGTTTGTTTGTTTGCTTTCCTTTTGCCATTTCCAAGAGTTAATATATGGTGTTATCAACAAACTAAGAATTCCATTATTTATCCAGATAGCAATATACATACAAATAAACACTTTAGTAATGAGGTTGACATGGATCAACTATAAATACCTAAGTAGATTTAGCATCTTAGAGTATTAGGAACTTAGGGCTCTTGAGTACTCAGATAGCTTTTAGAGTGCTCAGAGAGCAAGTTCCTGGAGTTTTCTGAAGACTAATTTTTTAATATCTGTTTCTCAGGTAAAGTTATCCAAATTTTGGAGGAGTCCAAATGCTTACCCCGCAGAAGATATACTGAGCCTGTTACATTTTAGTTAGGGAAACAAAATGAAAATGAGAAATTTGGATTCTGAATATAATTGTACACGACATGTTTAAGAAAGATACATTCAAACTAGAGCTGTTACAGAGCATGGTCACTAGAATGGTAAATGAAAAGGAGGATTTTTAGCCTAGCCTAACAGAGTGATGATATGTGTTATCAGAACAGAGGGATAACAAATACAGTGTTAAAAATACAGTGGCTGTGACTAAATTTAGCCTGGAATTTTTTTTTTTTGGAAAAAAATAAAAAATCAAAATCTATCTACTCTACAAAGTAGAGTGCTGTAGCAGAAAAGCTCTAGAGTCAATTCAATCTATCACATTAGAATGCAGCAGCAAGAGCAGTTGAATTTCATTGCCTGCATCTAAAGACAATTCTTATTATTCTTCCTGATACCTAGCTGGCACTTAAACAAAACTCTAGAGGAAGAAGGGGGAGTATTTTCTATAATCTAGTTTAAACATGTTAATCTTCCCCTACTAGATTACATGTATGATGAGTTTTCAGGTCTTTCATATTCAGGATCTTTCTGTGATCACAGAACTAGAAAATGTATGCAAAATAATTTTTTGCCAAGTGATACTGTATTGCTCTGACTTGTCTTTGTAAGTTTTTGTTTGGGTAGTACAGGTAGAGTCTTTGTCCTACACACTCTCTCTGTGAGCTCATATAACCCTAAAATTGATAAAAATTCCTTGGACAAAAGAAGCAGTCATGGGGAGTCATAAAGAAATCACAGGAGGAGATAATTTAGTTAAGCATTATGTAGTTTCTGCTTCAAAACTCATGTCTGAGCTCCCTTTATGTCTCCTCCGCTATTGAAATGTATGGCATGTTACTATAAGTATGACAGCATTTCAAAAAACACTCATTTATGGCTGGCTGCTTTAGTGGATTAGTGAGTCAAGTGGATTATTTTTGCAATATGTTCTCCCCTATTAAGCCTTCTGTCCCAGCCTGACAGGAACCAAGGGTGTCCCAGAAGACTGCACTCTAATCTGCAGTTTGGGGAAGCCACTAATGTTGCTGTGCTTGCTTTTATTAGCCATCTTTGCTAGCATACAATATTGGCAAGGAAGTTGGGTTTTGTTCTTGGCTGCGATTCTGTGACAAGTGTTTCCAATCTAGGGCATTAATTTTTGACCTGTTAAACCAAAAGGATTCCCTTGGTGGTAAAAGAGAAAATTCAGCCTCACATCTATGAAGCTTCATTCAGTTCTGTCCTAAATATGATCCAGACAGAAGGTAGGAAGGTCAATAGAAATACAGAAAGCTCAGGAGTGCACTCAGTTAAATCTATTTGGGGAGTTCAGCAGGTAGCAGCAAGCCTTACTTTGTGCTGTTTTTTATTATGGTTTACCAGTGATCCTAGTTTCAGAGAGAGTCAGGGGTATAACTGGCTGCTTTTGTGGGGTAAATGCATCACCTTTGACTCTCTGCTTTGGAGCACTATGGATGAAGACAGTGGTAACACAGAGGTTTGCTATGTACTGTTTAATCACTTAATCTCCACTTTGTGTACAGATACCATGGAGCTTGCTAAGATACCACAACCCCATGTGCAGGTTGATTCACAAGTATTACATCAGTTTAGCTTCTCTCATAACAAATTTTCCATTTCTATCAATGTCCTTGGAAAGCTGAGAGTAGAAATATTGAAATCACACAATAAATTCTAAGAACTGAAAGCAAGACCAGCAATGTCTACAGTTACATTTACAGACCCAAAGAACTGATACATCACCCAGTACGTGAAGAAAGATCAGAAACCATTCTGATTCAATAGAGACTTCTGCTAGCCAGTCCACCTTCCCAAAGCTCTTACCTGGCCTCTTTCCAGCTGTATAGGATTTGCTTGTTCTAGAGTTTTGGTTGGATGCTACTCATGGTTACAATCAATTAGTGCTTCTTAACAGAGTTACAGGGAACGATTTATTTGCAGAAGAATTATGGTAGCAACATATGAAGTAGTAAACAGTAGAGTGGCTATCTTATACTTGGATGATTTTCCTGGCCAAAAGCAAGATGAACAGTGATAACAAGCTTCACAGTAAATGAGGATTCAGGATTTCTCATCCTCTCTAGTGAGTATTTTAGAAATGCATTTTGCTGCTAATAGAAATTAAAGCATGCTTTAAAATCTGCATCTCTATTGCTGCAGAAAGTAGAGAATAAAAAAGAAAATGTCCTTAAAAATTGCCCGTGACATGACACGATATTTCCATCTCACCCTGAGTCAGCATGTATAGATCTGCTGCACATAGTCAAACTCTATAATCTCTTCCTTGGGGGTTTTCTGTATCCATGCATATGGTTGCTAATAACATTCTAACCTCTGACTTCTTAATTATTATCTTCTACTTACATCATTCACCAGCTCAGTGCTAAGACCCTCTTAACATATAGTAAGACATTAATAGATTTTTTATCACCAATTATATTTCAGGATTGCTTTTCATACAAATACCCAGTTGCTAAGTATATGTCATCTCACTGATTCTACTCCCATGTACCAAATGCAGTAGTTAAAAATGGCTAATAACTCACTCATGTAATGTTACAGGTACATTTGGTACCTTTCTCTCCTCTGATTATAGACATATCAGCTCATTAAACACTACTGTAAGAACACTAGCTGAGCCCTTCCTTTTAACAAACTACCAGTGTGAATCCAGAGGCTAAGCCTTTCTCTTTTAATGATTCAGCCTTCATAATCAGAGGAAGCTGGGAAGAGATGGAAGGAGAGCACACAGTGTTTCAACCAGCATTTATAAGTACAGAAGTGGTGTTTTTCATGTCTGATTTCAAGTATTTTTTAAAATGTCCTCTTGTGCCCTTTTCTGGTTGTTTCTTTTATTAAAAAAAAAAAAAATGTTGATCTTCAGAAAGGCTGCTGCACTTGTGTAGATACCACATTGAACAGAATTACTTCATACAATCATTTAGAAGCTGTAGAGTACTACAGATATAATGGCAAAATTGTATAACTAGTAAACATGCATATACTAAATAATATAAAATGTAAATATGTGCAATAATGCATCTTATAAGTCAAAATATAATTTGGAACCACTAGAGATCAGGGAGACATTTGTTTCTAGAGGGAATCTGACAGCATTTCTTGTGGTTGCCCTAATGAATAAAATCAATCATTTTTTGCTCCTAGTTCAATTGCATACTAACTGCAGATTGTTTCGTGGCTCTAATGGGCTCCCTCTCCTGACACTTTAAAGGGATAAAAAGGTTTTGTCTTCATCCAGAATCGAGCCTGCATCATCTGAAAGGTCCTCTACTATTACTACAGGAAACTTAGCCCTCCAGCTATTGACGTGAAAGTCTTTCCTTTCCAGTAATCAGAAGGAAAACAGATGCAGAACTAAGTAGAAAGCAAAACTCTTGTGCCTTAGAGATTGTCTGGTGGGACTAATGGCCTGAATTATGGGTTAGGCCACAGGAACCGTGCTCAATCTGCAAAAGCACACAAGTAAACAGCCACTGCAGAGACAGTTGTTTTAAGCAGTCCTGCCTCAGCTCTACCCATGAGACTGTGTTCTCTCCTGTTCCACTTGCTCAGAGTTTGTCTTTTCCTTCCCTTAAATCTGATTTCCTTAGTGATATATTGGGTGGAACTGCTTGATCTCACCACAGATCATTAACACAGTGTTTACCAGAAGTGTCTGGGTAACTGGCCTCATGGTACCACTGACAGGTATAAGAAACATTTTCAGCAGAAATGTATGTGGTAGCAATGTAATAGTGCCCATCTGACTCTTGGCTGATTTTCATGCCCAAAGGCAAAATGAAAAGTAATAACTAATTCTACATAGATGAAGATTTAAGATTTCTCATAGTTTCTTTCTTTTTTTCAATACTTAGATAAAATGCATTTTATAGCTGCCAACAAATTATAGTATATACCACAATTTGCAGTTCCATTACCCAAGATAAATTAATACCATATGACAAAACAATTCAACAGACTTACTCTGTTATTATTACCTGTTTCAGAATTCCCAAATAAAATCAGTCAGCTGCAATGTATGCTCCGTCTCCCAGAGCTCCACTAGTTCTCTTGGTACCTTAAACACAAATGACTGTTAGAAAGAGAAGGGTTATATTAATGCCTCTAAATATCATACCAGATAATTAAGTTGTCTAAAACAGAGGTTAGAAACTTATTTTAGGACCTTTCCTATATTGGAACATTGGTAATATTCATAGTTAATAAGACACATATCCTCAAGGGCTGCTAAATTACTTTACAAATAAGTGTCCAGGAAATAACATTATTTGCATTTTACTAAGGAAATTGAGGAATAGAGATGCTATTAAACCAACATAAATAGTGAATCTAGTAGGAGACCAAAACCAACAAATAATGGCACAGATTCATTTAACAGCACTTCACGGGATCAAGTTAGGAGTACAGTCAAACCACATTCCCTTCATGGAGATAGAGAGCAGCCCAATAAATGTGATTTTGTCTTTATTGCCAGTCTATGGCAAACAGTCAGAGACTTTTCACTGTCCTTAAGGATCTTAAGAGTCTGAGGACCTGCCAGGGTTTTTATTGGTATGAGGTGATTTTTTTTCTGGCTTAGCTATGACAACAGTTCTCTATGAGTAATGTAGCTATTGTCTAAATTTGTTTTAACTTATCTTTAGTTTATAATAACAGCACGTGGTTATTCTGTGGAGATTATGCAATTTAGGACACCGGTACAAAAAGTGATGTGGAAGAGTGATCAGAGGTCCCAGACCAATGGGATGATATTTATACTGATGAAAATGGGCAACCAGCAGTAACTATATTAAAAAAAAAAAAAAAAAAAAAAAAAAAAAAAAAAAAAAAAGTAATCTGGAACCAATTAAAATAAGCAACATATAATAAGACTGTGTGAAGAAAATGTATAAAAATGAATCCAAGCAGATGCAAGACTGAAGAAGAAAACCATGTTAAACATCAACCCTTCATTTGACAAATACCTCAGGAGTCTGATGACTTGACCACTACCAAAAACACCACCACCATTTTCCTTCAGGAGTACCAGAGTGTCAGCCTTGACAACAGAGGGACATTGAAAGGATGAACAAAACACCAGTCAACAGGGAGAGATAATAGGAATTTTTTTTTAATAAAAAACTTTAATGTTATTGATGAAGATCCTTCATGTTAGTATGGACTATTAGGCTGTTAAAACATTAATTGGGCTAGCAATAAAATTTTAACTATTATAAATACCTATTTTAAATATATAAATATTACCTATTAGAAAAATTTTACACATACATGATGTTACCTTTTGCTGATAACTGAATTTTGAGTGCAGTGATACCGACAATCCTGGTCAGATCTGAAGAAACATGGACTGCCATACACTACATGGTCTTCTTCAGTTCCATTCCCAGAGTGAAGCAGGGTATGTACTCCCAGAGCTCATAAACTCTCTGCCAGCAATAATACCTCTATTTCCAGACTCAATTAGGAATTCTTACTCCACATTTGGAGGAAATTGCACTGTTTTCAACATATAATAATTATGGTACATTTGAATGCAAAACTCATTTTCTAATATGAAGTATCAATAAGTAGCATATCCATTTTCAGAAGGAGGAGCTGAACTCCTGGTCAGTTTGTTTCAAATATAATAATCTGTGAACTGCAATTCCACAAAGGGATTTCATCCTTCCTGATAATGGCTCTATCGTTTCATTTTCACTGTTAAAATATATGGTATTGTTGCATTCTGCCCACTCTGGAATGGTTGCATTTCAATGAGAGGTGAAATAATATCCTCCCTAATACATACACCAAAAAACCTACCATGTTAATAGAATGTCATTTTTATTATTAGTTTCTTCCAGACCATTCTTCATAAAGCAGAGTTAGCATTTTTCAGCTGTCACATTGCAGAATATCCTTTTTCTCTCTTATGTTCAGTGTCACAAAGTACCTACCATGGCAGATTAATTCTGTTCAGTAGCATGATGCCCCAGCAGGAACACTGGAAAAAAAAAAAAAAACATCCAAGCTTTTTCAAAACCACAGCTCCTGCAACTGCAGCTTTCATTTCTACAGAAATTGTGATTTCTGAGAAAGCAAGAATTAGAGTAGAAAATTAAAAATTATTGGTAATGAAACTTTAAAAAAAAAAAAAAAAAAGCAGATTTAAATAAACTCAGTATTTGGTAAGTAAAGTCCTGGGCAAGGGAATAATGGAGAAAACGATTGTTGGGAAGGCAACACATATAAAACCAACAAGTTAATACAGTTCCAAAATGGAAGTGCAGTAAGAATGATATGAAATCACAGAGCACTCTCTAAGTACTTCAGAAACAAAAATGGGTTCTCCAAAAAATATGAACAAAGAAAAGTTGCTTAGGGTGATTAAGAAAGTAGTACAGAAGTATGTACAGAAAAAAAAAGGGGGGGGGAATAGATAAGTGCAAATGTGTAAAATTAAGTAATAGATAATAATCTAACAAAAGATAGAGAAGAATAAAACAAATAAACAAAGAAAAAGACTTTATAAAAACATTAGAGAACATGGCAAGGCAAAATTTCCTGAGCTTATGGAGAAGGTGACCTATTGACAGAAGACATGGTGAAGGCAGATATGTCTCAGGCTTTTTTGCTTCCTTTTTCACAAAAAGGTTAATAGTGATCAGATGCTTCACAAGATTGTTATTAACAACATAGGGATGTGAACATAAGCCAGACAAGAAAAAGAACACGTCATAGAATATTTAGGTACACAGAAAAGGTATGTATGTATTCAAGTCATAAGGCCTGAGGAAATTTATCCTACAGCAAAGCAATCTTTGCTTCACTGTAGTGATTATTTTCTGGACTTCATGGAAAATAGATGACATCTGAAAGGGATGGAGAAGGATAGGTATTGATCTTACCTTTAAGAAAAATTAAAATAAACACTTGGGATATTAAAGATCAGTAAATATAACTTTGTTATGCAGAATGATACCAAAACAAATGATTAAGCAATCAATTTGTAACTACCTAAAAACAAGTAACATTAAGAATCCACTATCCATTTATTGAGACAGAACCATGACAACATTTGCTTTTTCTGGCTGTTTCTTGCCCAATGAACAGAGAGGAAGAACAAGCCAAGCTGCATGTGAAGCTCAGAAATATTTTTGCAATAGCTCTCTCAGGAGAATAAGCAGCAGAAATAGTCTGCCATGACATTCCCCCAGGCACTGAAAGAGTTAATAAGAATGATCAGTGCCTGACATTTTAGTTTTTGCCTGAACACAGATGCATTGCTGGTCAAAGAGCCATTTTTAAGGCAATTATCTGTAGGCTGCATCCCACTTGAAGATGGTATTAAGTGGAAACCACACTTCTAGAGAGTGTTTTCATGAACAATGTGAATTATGGAAAGGAAAAGCTGCTTATAAAATTTGTGGATAATAAAGCTGAGAGGGACTGCAAGCATTTTGGAGAATAAACTTAAAATTCAAAATAATCATAATAAATTGGTGAAATGGATTGAGACTGATACAGTAAAATTGAACAACACCTGCAAAACACTACAGGAAACTCAAATGCACACATATCATAGAATCATAGAATCATAGAATGGCCTGGGTTGAAAAGTACCTCAAATGTCATCCAGAGGATAGTTTCAAATCCCCTGCTCTGGGCAGGGTTGCCAACCTCTAGAGCAGGGCTGCCCAGAGCCACATCCAGCCTGGGATGACATGGGAAAGAAATGACTATGTAGCTACACAGCAGAATAGGATCTAGGAGACAGAAGAACCACAAACTAGACACAAGTCAACAGTGTGTTGCCCTTGTAAAGAAGGTAAATATAATTTGGGGATGTATTAATTTGGGGAGTGCGGCATATAAGAAGGCAAGCATTCTGTTCTACAAGTAACCACAGGGGCATCCTCTTGAGTTCAGTTTTCAGTAGCACACTTTCAGAAAACACAGATAAACCAGAGAAAATGCAGAAGACAGCAGTAACAATGAAATGGTCAAGAAAAATCAAACTATAAGAGATTGAAAGAACAGAATATTTCTAGGCTGGAAAAGTCAAAAGGGAGAGCAAGATCACCATCATTGTTGTTCCATGGTCTGACACAATCCTCATGGCTCAGCTGTCTCTTCCTGAGTCTGTCTCTTTTTTTTTTTTGTCAGTTTAAAAATAATAATAATAATAATCTAGACTACATTCTTCCATATTACCAGCAAACCAGTAGCTGAGAGAATTAAAATTGAAATACCTCATTTGCTTTGACAAGACAACTCTCCCATATTTAGACTTTTGCACCTAAATCCTAATTTCTTTCAGCTCTTCTTAATAACCTTGTGTCTATAGCATGTAAATTAATCTGCCTTTGTAAAAGCAGAACTAAGCATCACCATTGAGATTTAGTTCAGTACATGATTTATTAACTGGGTCTTTTATCAGCAAAACTGCTCTGTAATTTTTAGGATTAGATACTTGATAATACACTTGATCCTTAAAATATGCAAGATAAAAGCGAAAGTACATCCTATTATCAGGAACTATTCTAAATCAGCTCCAAAATCATATCAATTGGAATGACGTTTCTCATCTGATTTCCACTTTGAAGCTACCTTACTCCCATTGTACCATAAGCAAATTGTGCGTTTTCACAGAAGTAACCTTGCTCATTAGTGATACTTGAGCACAGTAAAGTTCATTACAAGATTTGAGGTACATGGTAATAACCCTCGCATCTTATCAACTTTTTCAATAAGTAAGGTATTTCAGCTGGGAGATAGATCATAATCCCACATTTAGGTTGGAAGGTGAAGATGGAGGAATGGCACCACATCATCCTGTATGCAATGACTTAGATGTGGTATTGAACTTTTTTTCAGTAAGGATAAAGTCAAAAGGAACATTTTTTTTGTTCAGATACAGATCAGATAAATGCTGGGAAATTTGTGCTATACATGGACAATCTGCAAAGCTGACTGTTCGGTCAGGTAATGATGTTTCTCTTCAGATATTTTAGGGTAAGCCTGTATTTTCTTTTCTGTTTTGGTTTTACTTTATGGTAAAGAGTGCCTTCAGATTTCACACTATACTTGACATGCAGACAAGTCTTCTTCCTACCCTCTGGAAATCTGACTAGGACAGAGTGGGGACTCACAAAGACACATGAATTAGAACTGGAAAGTTATTTTAGAATTTTGGAAGTAAGTTTTTGTTTTCTTGTATTGTTGTTCTTCTCTGAGCTGCTGTCTGGTACGATAGCTCATCTAGCACATCTTCATTATTTGGTAGGGAATCCAAGGTAGACAAGTGTATAAGTAAATATAAAGAAAGAAGCAGTAAGGTAATTGTTTCTAATGGGGAGAGGGGAAGATGAGAAAGAAAGAGAGACAAGAGAGTAAAGAAGACAGATATCTTAAGTGCTCCTAAATCAGGTTGTTTCTTTTCTAATAATCAGGGATTCTCCTATTCATAGTTACCAGTGCAGTGAGCTCCACATTTTATGAGAATTTGAAACATATAACCATGTTGAAGGAGTGAAAAAGCTCTTGAAATGAGGCAGTGTTATCAGCTCCCAAGCAGAAAGCCCACAGTGAAAAGAAGAATGTTATGAGGAATCAGGCTGGATCTGGCAGCTGAAGAGTGGTGAGGCTGTTGCATCTCTGTGACCAAGGTCCAGTCAATAGTGAGGCTAAGCATGGATTCCCAGTAAGCACATGTATGCATTGCATGTCTGGTCACAGAGATAGCACACACGATATTCACACAAACATAGACAGCAGCTGGGCTTAGACACCCAGTCTGCCCAGTAACTGGCCCATGTAATCCTCAGTATCTTCACCTAATAGCACCTGGGCATATATAAGCCCCAAGCATCACAACTAGCAAACTATTCAAACATAAATAGCCCTCCCATTATCCCTTTATTTTCCCCACTTCCTCCTCCATACAGCCCTTAATAAGTCTTGTGAAATCCTGAAATGGTCTTCCCTTGCAGTCCACATTGTGCCCCATACCCCCAGTCAGCAACCCCACCCTCATCCAAACCTTAATACAGCATTGACTCATCTAGATGGAACCTGGGGCTGAGGGCCTCCTCCTCCGACAGCTCTGGCAGGCCTTACTTCCTCTGAGTCCTTAATTTGGGTTTCTCACCAGCCATTGGGCACCTGTACTCCTACCTGAAGATAGGCCTGTGAAGGTCCTGGGAGTAGCACGGACAGGGCATTATTTTGGATCTCCCATCTAGTGTTGCCTCTTTGTGCTCCTTTTTGCACAAGCAAATGCTTTTATCACATAACCAAACAGAAGGAAGACAGAGACCATGTTCAGAAATGGGAGGGAGGTAGGCAATTAGGCAGGAGAGAAGAACATTCAGGAGTATAAAGGAGGGAAGGGGAATCTTCAGAAAAGGTGAAGGTTCTTCAACAAAAGCAGAATAAAACAAATAGGGTTTTATAGATTTGGTTTAGTTTTGAAAACAGAGAAAACGTCTATCCCCCTGAGAACATTTATGGTTTGAATAGATGCCTGCTTGCTTTCCTAAAACATGTCATCCGCAGAAGCTCAGACTGGTATTTTGGAATGTTACTTATCCTAGTTACTTCTCTAAAAATTTGATTGGGATTGGAAAAACAACATATGGAAAAAAAAAAAAAATCTGAACCATTACTTGAAAAGAAAATGTGGGACTGTGATATTTATAAAACATGGGAGATGCCCTACAGCTCACACCAAAGAAAGCCAGCCAGATGTTTGCCGATTTATACATGCCTCATGCTATGGCTCTTTGCAACATTTTATATGTAATGGAGGAGAAGCCCGTACAAGTGAAAGGCAAACAAAAGGAAAGTGTAATAGAAATGGACATTTTGAGCTATTGGAGAGGGAAAAGGTGTCAAGTTCATTTTGTCATAAATTTTTTCTCTATACTAATCTTCTGTGTGTAAAGATACAATAACATCCCTTTTTCTCATTACACACACTATGAAAATGCTAATGGAAGGTGTATTTTGTTGTATTTTTTGTTTGTTTTTGTGGTTTTTTTTTCTTGATTGTTTTTTGTTCATTTGTTTGTTTGTTGTTGTTTTTTGTTTTAAATCTTATGAAGTCTCCATCCTTGGAGATTTTTAAAACTATTCTATGAAGACCTGAGTAACCTGGTCTGACTTCAGACCCTGCTTTGTGTTGGAAGTTGCACTACAGGATTCTTCCAGCCTGAGTCGTCCTGTGGCTTTGTGATCCTCAAAAAACTTGGTATATCAGAAATTTAATTTAAATATCTGAAAGCAGCCAAGGCAGCAAGCATATTTTGGAAAGTTTGTAAGCATATCATATCCATGGATGTCTCTTTCTGCAGACAGTCAGTTATGACTGTGACATAGGCATTCTACATGGATGCATGGCATAGAGGTTTGGAGTGTTTTTACCTCAGGAACTTTTTAATTTGAACAGCCTAGTTGAGCCTGAATCCAAATTATCTTAGAATGTCATTTCTGTGACATCTGTCACAATATAAATGTCATCACAGTATTACACAAGAAGAGGGTGAGTTTGGGGGAGGAGTCATCCACTCAGAGGAGCTATAAACCTCTTTATCGTACAGGGATGAGACAACAGATCCTGGACATGTACCAAAAGCTCCTCTCTTGACAATCCCCTATGAGCAGATTCTTGCTTTTTAAGGCTGCCATAACAGTGTTGTTGCAAAGTTCATATTTGCATTATTTTTTCCAGTTCATTGTGACCTCCTGGATGGGCTCTTCTGTCAGCTAAACCTACTTTCCACTATTCAAGGTTATGACTGACTGCTGGGGAGAACTATGCCTATGCCAAGGAACACTCCATTTGCAGAAATATGGTGATGGTGGAATTGCCACTTCCTATTTAGTGTATTGGATAAGAAGAAAAAGTTCACAGTGATGGTGATGAAACGGTGCTGAAACAGTGCATAAAGTCAGCTGAGAAAGATGTACTCATGAAGTAACTCTAAATGCTTCTTGGGAACTGTTTTACCAGCAATAGGAAACACAAATGAAAAGCTGTAAACATCTCCTCACTGCAGCTGAGTAAAGCTCAGATGTAAATAAAACTATGCTCCTGCTGTCCCTATTTAATTTGGTTAGGTCATAGCACACTGTTTGTGAATAGCTCATATTTTTATTCCAACTTTCTTTAGTCCTACCTTAAAAGTCTCTCTAAATGTGGAAGAAAATCCAAGAGATATAAAACAATGAAAGGATTAAGAGCAATAGGAACGGTTACTAACAAAACCATGTCCTTTCCATAAATATAGTGTTGAGTATTGACAGGAACGACGACAAGACATACTGTGTACAAGATTATGATTTCCATTCAGGCGAGAAATTGATGCCCTTTAAAAGCATCCATTCATGACATGGCGAAAATCTCACTATGCTGAACATTCAGCAGCTGGTAGGATGCTCAAATGTCATGCTTTCTCTGTTAGAACGTGAAAGCCTTGAAGAGTAAACATATTAAAAGTAACAAAGAGTTAAGGAGTGTTTTGTTGTGTGGGAGATTTACACTTCCTAATGTTGTCCTGAGAGCAAGGTTATTCTTTCCATTTAAATTATGGCCATGGCAATTAAGAGCTATGAAACAGCTGAGAAAGCATTTGGTACTGGTGAATGTATATATGCATCAAGAAAGTCTAAGTACGCTGCCTTAGTTGGAAAAGCATATCATTTTTTTTCTAGAGGCCTTCTTACAATGGTATGGAGTGCTTTTATGGTTGCCTGTCAATGTGTGTTTTTCATGGCTCTTCTTCAAAGAAAGCATGCTATCTATTAATATATGTAGAAGGATTTTGCAAAGACGATACAGAATAGGGAGTTAAAAATATTAGAAGATAAACATATGGAACAGTAAATACATGGATGTAGATCATGAATCTATTTTATACACTGGTGTTTAGTCTTTATATATTAATTTCCCACTCAGAATCTCATGTGTGTTTTAAATCCTGTCAAATTAGACAGTTTCACAGCTTTCTGGAGGCCAATCTTTTTCTCTAGCAAATCTGAAATTTATATTAAATGTGAATGGATCAAATAATGGTACATATTCCATTGGTCAGTTGTGATAATTATTAATATATTAACATACGTTAAAGTACATCAGTTCACATCTCATGGACTGAGGATATTAAACATTTCTGGGGTAAATGAAAATTAATTGGATTTTGAGTCTCATTTCTAATGTTTTTATGAAAGAAAACAGGACACTGTAGTGATGATGTAACAACAAAAAAAAAAAAATCCCCATTTACTTGTTAAACATTTTAAGAGATTCAATAGTTTTCTTGCTCTTAATATTTAAGGAAATAATAAAAGAAATTTGCCTTAATGCTTTTGGTTACCCAGCTGATTATTAATGGTCATGAGATTTAAAAATGTCTGCCAATCTACTAAAGTACTAAGTGACTTTTAGTGCATGCAAATAGTGTCCACAGATCACGCTGTTCGCTTCTGTTGAACAGTAAAGGGTCATCTCAGGAGTGAAGACTGAAAAATTCATGTTCGTTCTACCCTTTGGGACAAATCTACCTGCAAAGTATGTTAATGATGACTGCTTTGAAATACAAACATCCATGCAATAGAAATTTGCAAGATACATTGCAAAAATATATATACATGAGTTGGAAAACACTTTCTGATTCACAGTCAGACCACAAGGAATTTGTTCAGTTTGTAATTAACTTGTAATTAGCTTATTAACTCTATGCTAAATTTTAATGTAGCCCTGGAAAGGCTTACTAGAACCATACCCAGCACATGGACAATGAGCAAAATACCTCCAATACATCCTCAAGAAATGTGTAAAAAATACATAGTACCGTGTACCCACATTCAAATACTCCTACTGATTTTCATATCTAACACAAGATTGCTGTGAGGACCATTCCCAGTTTACTGGTAAAATACAGCACTGTACAAAGAATGCGTATGATGAGAAGGGCTCTTAGTGTGATAGGACTTTTTGTTAGCTAAACACACTCATTAATTCTACTATCTATCTCTTCTATGAAGTCAAAAGCATGATCTTCTGGAAGAGCTTTCTGCAAGTATACTCCAAAGTTAATCACAGAGAGCCTCCTTTCAGAGTGGTTGCACCAACTTTCAGGCACCAAAGAATCTTTTGCATCACTAAGGGCAGAAATTTTTCTTGTGGAATCCACTCCACGTACTGCAGTGCACTCCACAGAGATATCCACCACCTAGAAACCACCCTAGAAGCAGCACAGTCCCAGGGTGAATGCATACTAGTGAACTCTGACACTAAGATGTATGCCTGGATCTATATAGTGCACACAGTGATTTAGGTCAGTCATTGACTGTAAATGCATATTTTTAATGGAAATACTTTAACAGTGCTGGATATGTTTTTAGGGGACTGTGTTTATTTTATTTTAATTTTTGTGGTGGAAGGACGGCATTTGGCATATTGCATCTGATAAATTTTATAGATTAGATTAGGTAAGGGTTGATTTCATTGTCACAGAAAATCTCAATTTAAGTGCAAACCTCTATGCTTTCTACTTCAGGGACATAGAGTGCTATTTAATTGGTTTGTGTATTGCTTGCTGATTTTTGATACTTTAATAAAACCCTTTGGCATTACTGTGGTTTCCCATTTCCTTACAATTAAGCAGACTACAGGTCTTTAATACAAATGCAGAGCTTTATTAAACTGGTGAATACATGTATATGCAAGAAGAAACTCTGCATCACTGCAGTCCAACCTGCTGATTGTTAACAAGATGTAGAATGACTTTTAAAATTATCAAACAATGAAGCAATGTTTAATCTAAAAATAATAAAAAAGTGTTAATTAAAACTAAAGCACAGCTTGTAAATAAAATTTTTAAATTTGCTGTAGGCAAACTCAATGGCAGTGATCTATTTTCTTCCATGCTCCTACCTTTTCTCTTATGCACAATGTGCAGTCATCTCAGAGATGAATAAGTGAGGAGTATTTCCTCTGTTCCTCTTGTAGTTACTTGAGCTCTACATACCCTAAAATATGTGAATGTAGCCAGTAAATCCCATATCTGTCTACTTGCTTGTACCCTACCTAATGGATTTATCAATACTGTATAGCAGTAACCTTCCTGATTCTCTTTGCTCGTATTTTGGAAATTTGTGAGGAATCCAGAGCCAGGGGAAACCCAATTCATCTGCAAAAGCTGACATTCCAAGGTGTTGTATGGATAGAACAACCAGAGAAAGATCTCAACCTGAGATGGAAATTAATCATATTTTGTTGTGCCTTTCAGCTGCAGCAGTCTATATATAGGCGCCTTTAGGTCATTTGGATTAAGCCTTTTTTTTTTTCAGTCTGCCTAAATTAAGCTGAGAGGCTTGACTTGCACTGATACAATGAAGGACCACCAATCTTGCATAAGTCAGATGGGACAGTCACATACCTGCTTGATAGCTTATGAAGACAAGTCTTCCTGAGCCTGTTCCAGGAAACAATATGAGGCTGATCCTAAAGATAAACTATCAATAGGGTTGAGATTATCTCTGAAGGGAGCAAAACCCATGTGCTTGCACAAGGATGTGTTGAATCAATGGCTGTGATGAAAACATCCTGAGCACCTGCTCTGCTTTATAGACCTCTGCTCCACAAACCTGTTCAGGTTTCCATGATCTCATTACTTTCGGGTCGTGAAGAGAATTTGTTCTGCATCTCTTTTTAATACCTCTTTGAAGATTTGAATGTCAGCTTCATACTCAGGCTTCAGGGTAGCATGTCTGGTCCATCTGATCTCAGAGGACCTGGAAAGGAAAGGAAAAATCCAACCTTTTTATTTTAAAGGAAAGAAGTATTCTCCCTACTTTTTTGTACTGTACATACCACACTGAGGAGGTGAGACTTTCCACAGGGAGGACAAGGTGAGGGTGCACAAAGGAATTCAGGTCAGCAGCCACTGTCTAAACTAAATAAACCTAGCTGTAAGGACGTAGCTAAAATTTAAGAATATCTGATTTGTAAGGCTATCTGATTAACAGCTATTCAGCAGAATAAAAATAAATGAATAAATAAATAAAAAATAGAGAGAGAGAGAAAGAGAGAGAGAGAGAAAGATGGGAAAAGCAGTGGATTAAACATATACATATATCAAGTTTAAAGAACAGTACATAATTGAGGTCACACTAAAAGCCAGAACTCTTACATCTGATTGATGGGCCACTGAAGGAGCTGCTCAGACATGACCTTGGTCAGGTTCAACCAAAACTGTGTAACTGATAAGCAAGGGGGGAAAAAGATAATTATGTGAAAGTGCAAACTCCAGTATATTTCAGAGGGACTATGGAACCAAGCTAATCTTATTAAAATATATTTCAAGGGGATTGCAAGAGCCTATGATACTTAAGAGATGTCTGGGAAAAAATAATAATAAATAATAATAAATATAATAATAATTAAAAAGTAGATAAAAAAAAAGAGGGAAAAAAAAAAGGAAAAGGGAAAAAAAAGGAAAAGGGAGACATCATGGAGGAACAGGCATTGGAAAATTGGAGAGGGGTGAGAATACAAGGGGTAGCTATGTGCAAGCTGATTTCTGGTCAATACACTTGCCTATCCAAGTCTGATCACCACTGCTTGGAAAGCCCCAGGGTCATAGACTGTAACTGGGCAGGGGATCAGTGTCCAAGCAAGGATATTAGACTGACTTAAAGTCCACACTGTCAACCAAAGGAGTATCAGATGTGTTAGTGACTGGAAACTGGGAGACTGAGGGTGTGTGTAGGCCCCACTAGCAAATTTCAGTCCTGATCAGACAGAGAGGAAGGAGGGATTTGGCGGTCTGTGTTGTGCATGGTTATGTGCATGTTTCGTCAGTTTCTAAGTAGGTCTCCAAAGGCACCAGTCTCCAGTCTGCATTAAGCTCTGTGTCTGGCCATGTTTGTATTGTGTGTACATTCGTATCTTCAATTTGTGTCTTCGTTTTGTAGCCTTACTACAGGCTGATCCTGGAATTGGGACCAGCAGCAGACATGTATGACTGGGAGGAGAAATCCCTTGTGTTTAAAGACTCAGGATCTAGCTTCCCTTAACACTAACAGAAGATCAGCTTCAAAATGCAAGTTCTTCTGGAGACCAGTTTTGCACACATACGCCAATGCAACTTTATGATAAGGAGAAACCTGTCACTGCTGGGGATCTGCCAGCATTAAGCTGAGCCAGAAGAGTTCCCAGTCCACAGCCAAGCTATACAGGCTACTCTGTGTGTGTCCACAGACATTGTCTGCAGATGATCAGGCAGGTCATTGCTGTCTGTAGTGATTGGGTTAATTAGGAACCTGGATTTGAATAGAAATCCTTCCAGTTGTGCTGAAAACATCAGGACTCTTTCCCTACCCCACAGAAGAAAAAGGTAGTGCAGTTTAGTTTCATTAAAACTGCAAAACATACATACTCAATGAAAGGGTTATTGACAAAAATAAATAAATTAATTAATTAATTAATTAATTAAGGTTCCTCTATTACTCCTACAATATTAAATAAGAAATAAAAAATAAAGGATGGGAAAAAAAAAAAAAAAAGAAAAAGAAAAAGAAAAAGAAAAAAGAGAGAGAGTTCAGCTTATACACATGTAAGGGTAGATTTCAAAAAAACAGGTTTGCTTATTACCATGTTATTGATGGGAATACAGTGTAGTATGACAGAGCAACTCCCCCATCACTTGATCTGGACCACATATCCCAGTACACCTACCCCTGATCAGATCTCTGAGGAGTAAATCAGCTCATGCTGCTTAGCAGATTACTGCTTCTGCTCACACTAGCTCACTGAGAGCTGGCTCAGGCATCTCTACAGTCTGCTGTGTAGATGCTCCAAAGTGCATGCAGATCAGCGCACACTGCAGTATTTAACTCCTCAGTTCACACTGAGGTATTCCCACCACATTTTTTTTGTTGGAAATATGAATATAGCATGTTGACATTCTAAGTCTACAAACACCTATATTTCAAACAAACTCATTTATGTACTTAGTGGTTGATCCACAGCCCACTAGAGACAATGGGAAGACTGCCATTAACTTCACATCAGGCTCATAAAAAATGAGGCAGATAAGTCCATTAATGTTAATGAGAGTCATGCATATAAATCATCTAACCACTGATGAAAAAATAAACCTTTTTCTGTTCTGCTTTTTATGCAGCTTCCACAGTCTGTGATGTTCACACTCCTCCAACAGCATTTTGAACACAAAAGTGTTTCCAACAGCCACATCTTTCCAGAGATTTTGCTTTATGTCAACATGAGTCAAGATGCATGTAGACAGAATACATTTAACTATGCAGTCATAAAAAAATTCTGTTTTTACATGGTTATGAATGGGCTTAAAACTCAGTGAAATCATTTCACATAAGTCAAATAATTATTTCTCATTTTTGTTTAGAAATCACATTAACAATACTTGTTTTTCTTTAAAATTCACAAACAAAAACAAACATCAATTTTCCTAAATTTGCATTTTAACTTTTTTTAAAAAGAGTTATTTTCCTTTTTTTATCCCGTCCTCAAAGATGATGAGTTTTTCACTCCCATCTAGATTGCTTCACATTACCTTATCATCATACAAAATCTCTTGCCCTACAAAGAAGACATACACAGACATCCAGGGGCAGAATTACAGTGGTGTAAAATTGGTCCTATTTGTTTTAGCTCACTTTTCTTCTTTACACATTGGGTCAGTCCTGAGTAGGCCAGATAATATTAGACCACACGGCATATCATTAATTCTGTCCTAATATATTAGTATGTAGCGGGCTTTTTTGTGGCTTCTAAAGCTTAAAGCTTTTTTTTTTTCACTCATTACTTATTCACACATACACACACACACACAAGTATTTTATGAATTTTTATTTCTATAACTATATATGGACATTTTAAAATAAACTTTTTTTGTATATAGAAGGAAAAATATATTTTGTGCTGTAACTTCACTAACATTTAAATTTGAGAGGAATTTTAATAGCATTCCAGAGTCTCCATTTTCCTGTTCATTTCAATAATGATGGATGGTCAACACAAAGTGCAGGAAAAAGGAGCTATCATTAACAATTTGTCACCAGTAGGAGATATTAGGATTCTAGAAAGCACTGCAAATGGATTTTTAGTTTTCAAGACTCGAATTCAACTGCTTTGCTCCACCAAGTTAGTCTTGCTTTGGTTCCTTATCCTTAACTTGTTAATGTGGCACATTAATTATAGCCTCTCATATGTTCATTCTTTCAGGTCCCTGTGTCTGGAAATGTTGCCACTCAAATAGCAAAGTGCAAGCTTTCCATCATTCTAATAGTTAAATAATGGCAAGGCTATGCAATTGAAACAGCATGAAAGGTCACCTTGACAATACCCTGACTGGTAAAAAGTAGCTTAAGGCATCACAGCTCTTTATTATGAACGAGTCGACTGAGTTTATAACTATTCAGGATATTTTAATAACTTTCAAGTTTGACATAAAGCAAGAAATGCCATTTTGGAATTCCTGCAGACAAGCAAAAACATCAAATATAAACACGGTATTTACAAAGTATGCTTTTGACCATATTGAGAAACAACAAAGCGGGGCCTGGAGGGTGTCTGAACCAATGAGAAAGCTTTTCAAATGGCTGGCACAGGTAGACAGCATGAAATTTAAACCTGAACAAAAGTCCATAAGAAGCTTTAGTCACCAGTAAGGTTCTCAGAAAGCTCTGTTTTCAGGATTTAAGGAGCAAAGGCATGGAACGGAGACCTTGTACTGAGAGGATTGTCATTTGCCTTTCTTAAATTGCCTTAGGTATGTTTTATGGTAGGACAAGGGAAGGAATGGTATTCATGTGTTGCTCTGTTGGAGGCAGGACCAAGACTACATACTTCCCAGACTCAACTCAGCAATATGACATCTGGTAAAACTGTAAAGCAGATTCAAGTTTTTTTTCACCTGCATTTTTTTTTCTTACCTGAACCTTTGATTTTCAATATGCTTTTTCATCTACACGTGCTAATGAACTGCAGCTTATTTTTCTAAATTATAGAGCTAGAATGCTTATAAATGGATATGCTCAGTGAGTAAGTTTAGTAAAGAGAGTGGAGCTAACACAGACACAAACTGCCTTGTCGTTCCTTATTGTGTTTCCTCTCAGAACTATAATTGCAGTATAAGGTCCTTATGTTAGATGCTTTAACAACATGTGAGGGAAGAGTCGAGTTATATGGATTTGGCTAATAAACACATTATTAACTGAGATCCAGTTAAGTCAGCATTTTAGCTTCCAGTTGTCTGGTATATTTGTGTATCCTTACAAAGACATAAAAAGGGGGAAAATAATTAGTACTATGCTGATCTAGTCATCAGGAACATTAAGTAAAACCCTGAATTTGGAAGTCCTGGATACTTCGCTGCATGCATCAATACTTAAGGATCCATCTTTCAAGTAGCTATTAATCTTTTACATTAATATTACTACCGCACAAATTTCTGTATAATCAAAGTTCAATCAAAGCACAGGGCTGGATATTAAGACTGACAGAACACGATCATACACATAGGAGCTGTAACTTCCTTCACTGAGCAAGGTCTAGCTGCTTGCCTGAGAGTAAATAAATCAGTACATCTTCAAGGTTCTTTTACTATTTCATCATCTAGTTTCTAATGCTGGTACTGAGGGAACAGAAAACCACAACATGTTAATGAAAGACTTACAACACAACTTAAACAGCATTTTCCTGCTGTCTAAACAGTCCCTGAATTATGACAGTATTTTAATAGGTATCATCAGTAAAAGAAAGGCTAATACATATATAAACTGTAAAAACAGAAAACAATCAGGGTTGTTAGTGTAAGACAAGAGCACGTAAAGGTTTGCTTCCTGACGAGGTTCATCAGAACAACTATTCTGCTCTGAAAGGTGAAGGCCAAGTGGTGCAGCTTGCCAGCAGCATACCATGCAGCTCTGATTTAGAACAGTATATCAATGCAGTCTTATTTTAGCAGTAATTGAGAAGGGTTAGATCTGCATTTCCAGAGGCCATCTCTCAAGACATGACACAAAATCTTGTGTTTCAATAGGAATATTTGCCAGCACACATGCCTCCATTGCAAATTCTACCTAAACAGCCATTTTGTCTTTCCTTTCATAAAGGCAACAACCTATATAGAAACATCCTGTGGATGTATCTGACATTTTTAAGGCATGGAGTCACATTGTAAGAGATGTCCACATTCTTCACCTCTGTCCTTCCAAAATTCATTTAGGTATGACATGTGATTCAGCTGCATGCTCTAAGACATTTGTCACAATAGTTTCTTTAGGAACTGGGTAACAACGTTTGCAGAAGCATTTATGTAGGTGATAGCTATATTTTACCAACCACAGCACTAAAGTCACAGTGTTCCCAGACATGTGTCTATCCAACTCCAACCTGTCCACTGGACAAGTTTTGCTAGTGCCCACTTCCACTTCTGGGACCTTTTACAATACCCCAGATGTTTCTTATTGAAATCAGCTTCATGGTCAGCAGTGAGTCAAAAATCAGAAAAATAAAATGCCAAAATAAAACAAGAAGGACTCAAGTATAATTAAAAAAGCATCACAAAATTCTGCATATAATGATTGAATTCAAGTATTATTAGCTTATTTTTCTTTAATTTAACAATAAGTATAAATAATTAATTATTAATATTCATTAGTCATTATCTCCACACTGGATATGGATCCCCATTCATCAATGAGCTGAGCTGGATGAAGGGAACCTTTTTTCTTTTTTCTTTGTCTTTGTCTTTGTCTTTGTCTTTGTCTTTGTCTTTGTCTCTTTCCTTTTCCTTTTCCTTTTCCTTTTCTTTTTTTTTTTTTCTTTTTCTTTTTGTGAAAAAAAATAGCTCTTAAAGTCATTGTTTTGACATCCAGTTCACAAACCCACAGTAAAAGACCTGATCTTGCCAAAAGATTTGTGTATGATGTTTGACTACTGGTCATTTCTATCAGTCAAAATACATGACACATCTATGGTTTAAATAAATATTTGGAAATTCCCACTAGTATCAGGCTTTAACCCATCATGCATTTCAGTGTTCTTAGATAACAGCTCCATAAATGTTGACTTGCTGATGAAGCTGGACGAATGAGTTTGGACTTTCTCCACTAAGTTTGCCTGTGCACAGAGGTCTTTTATAATATAAATTTAAATACACAATCTGTTTTACAATGTTTTCCATCATCTCTTCTCTCCATATGTTCTCCCACTAGGTATCTAATGAGTTCTACATATGAGGGATGACAAGGGAATATGCCTGAGAAATAATTTGAGCAATTATGGCATATGGAGGCATTGTTTTTGAGTCGCTTTTGCCATGAACATTAGGCAGAGCATCTGGGACCAGATTCTGTCTACCTGCCCATGGACATTAGCAAAATCATCATCTTCCATTTGCAAATTCTGCTGAGGTAATCTGCCATACAGATAGGACCATTTCATCAGCTTTTATGATCAGAGAGCATATTGAAACACAGACAATTTATAGTTGGAAAAAAATATATAGATATGTATGTTCTTATTCAGACAGAACAGTTTGAGCTGGAAACCATTTTAAAAGCTAATGATAGATACACATCATCTCTTCTCTTTTCTCCAAGAAGAACTGCACAAGTAGCCTGGGTTCATTTCCAGGCCACTATTTATAAAAGAAATTTTTATCTTAAATATTTTGAATGGATCCCAGCTAAGGAGAAAATTTCTGAAGAAAAATAAAAAGAACAAAACAAAAGAGACTCAAACTCTAAATCAGTAAGAGGAAAATTCATATTATGTACACCCAAATATTGGCAAGGCATCCAGGATTAATCATAAAGAGAGAAGAAGAGAAAAGAAAAACTCCTTTATATAGAAACATAGTGATTAGAGCAACCAGTATACATTTTGTAAGTTCTTCATATGAAATTGAAATACTAAGACAAAAGGCAGGAGAATTTAAAATTAGTTTTCATCATGTTTGTTCTAACAGTAAGGAGAAAAGACATCAAGAGAATCAAACAATATGCTGATATAGGATAAACTTGAAACTCCACCTACTCTTCATTTCCAAGATAAAACTTGTATTGTCTCAGCAATACAGGTAGTATCAGAATTTTTACATGTGTTTTTTCCCATGGTGCAGTTGCAGTAATTTAAGCCAAGCCATAAATCTCAAACTACAGTGTCATTAGGGTATAGGAGGGAGAGAATAGCCCTGTCGTTGTAGAAAATCTAAATAGAATTTTATAGTTATTAATATAAATGTAATTTAAAGATTTTAATATGGAACTTTAACAGTGAGGGTTACATATGGGCAATAATACTTCTATTACAGAAGCTATTTCTTGAACTTGGTTAGGCAATAACTGTTTTCAGAGCTAAAAAACAGCTATATTTCATGTCTATATGTTCAGTCATAGATAATATTGTTTTGATTAGTGATATTTAGTCAAGAAAATATATGAGCAAGGAATAAATGGATTTCTCTTCCCATTGCCATATAACATTACCTGTGTGGTAGCAAGGAGGAACCAGAAATAGAGGGAAGGCTGTTTAATCATTAATCTCAATAGGCATATGAACTTTAATAAACTTGCTCATTCAGAATTTTCTAAGCAAAATGATGAACACTCTTAACTTCAGCTGAAGGCCTTATTCAAACCTGGTTGGAATCACCAAGGCACCATGCCATTTATTTAGTCTGGGCAAATCCTGAAGACAGAAGACAGACTTTTCTACCATTCTGGAGAACAGACCAAAGGACCTTCTGCCACCACCACACGAAGCCCCAGCCCAGACTTCTACATGATGCTAACAGTATGCAGAATCCACAGCCCATAACCCACATCTCTGGTGATGAAAATATACTACAATGGTTTTGCCTGGCCTGGCATCCCACTGACAGAAGTCTGACAAAGAACAGAATCATTGCCTTATAAAATAGTTCACAGCTGTCACTAGCAATGGTCCTCTTGCCAGACAGTCTCAAGTTAGTTTTGGATTAACAGATGTTGGCAACACTTGCCATCACCTGTCAAAAAAAAAGTCGAAAATTAAGCCTTTTTATATACTACCTCTTGTAATCACCACATAACAAGTGCATGAATACAGAAGATTCAAAAAACCCAGCCATGGAAGACATTTTTTCTAAAATATTTGCAATGAATGACTGTAAGTGGTAGCTGAAAATTATGTAACATCTTATGGAAACAAGTTCAAAGATGCAATGTGGAAATAGTTTCTCGTGGTATAAAAGTATAAACAAAAAATTTTCAGGACACAAACTGTATTATGAAGACTAACCAAGTGATTAGGTAATTCTCATTATTCCATTTAATACCACTGAAACCATGAGAAATCATTTAGTGACATCATATTGTTCAGGTGTGACATGTTTTGCTATAGAGCTACCTATGGAGCAGATCCTCTTGGGAGTCATCATGAGGCACTTGAAGGGCAAGCAGGCGATCAGGCCCAGCCAGCATGGGTTTATGGAAGGCAGGTCCTGCTTGACGAACCTGATCTCCTTCTACGACAAAGTGACGCGCTGGGTGGATGAGGGAAAGGCTGTGGATGTGGTCTACCTTGACTTCAGCAAGGCTTTTGACACCGTCTCCCACAGCATTCTCCTCAAGAAACTGGCTGCTCTTGGCTTGGACTGGCGCATGCTTCATTGGCTTAGAAACTGGCTGGATAGCCGGGCCCAAAGAGTTGTGGTAAATGGAGCCAAGTCCACTTGGAGGCCAGTCACTAGTGGCGTTCCCCAGGGCTCGGTGCTGGGGCCGGTCCTCTTTAACATCTTCATCAATGATCTGGATGACGGCATTGAGTGCACCCTCAGTAAGTTTGCAGATGACACCAAGCTAGGTGCGTGTGTCGATCTGCTCGAGGGTAGGAAGGCTCTGCAGGAGGATCTGGATAGGCTGCACCGATGGGCTGAGGTCAACTGTATGAAGTTCAACAAGGCCAAGTGCCGGGTCCTGCACCTGGGGCGCAACAACCCCAAGCAGAGCTACAGGCTGGGAGAGGAATGGTTGGAGAGCTGCCAGGCAGAGAAGGACCTGGGAGTGATGGTGGACAGTCGGCTGAATATGAGCCAGCAGTGTGCTCAGGTGGCCAAGAAGGCCAACGGCATCCTGGCTTGTATCAGAAACACTGTGACCAGCAGGGCTAGGGAGGTGATCGTCCCCCTGTACTCGGCTCTGGTGAGGCCGCACCTCGAGTACTGTGTTCAGTTTTGGGCCCCTCGCTACAAGAAGGACATCGAGGTGCTTGAGCGGGTCCAAAGAAGGGCGACGAAGCTGGTGAGGGGTCTGGAGAGCAAGTCCTATGAGGAGCGGCTGAAGGAGCTGGGCTTGTTCAGCCTAGAGAAGAGGAGGCTCAGGGGTGACCTTATTGCTCTGTATAAGTACATTAAAGGAGGCTGTAGCGAGGTGGGGGTTGGCCTGTTCTCCCATGTGCCTGGTGACAGGACGAGGGGGAATGGGCTAAAGTTACGCCAGGGGAGTTTTAGGTTAGATGTTAGGAAGAATTTCTTTACTGAAAGGGTTGTTAGGCACTGGAACGGGCTGCCCAGGGATGTGGTGGAGTCACCATCCCTGGAAGTCTTCAAAAGACGTTTAGATGTAGAGCTTAGGGATATGGTTTAGTGGGGACTGTTAGTGTTAGGTTAGAGGTTGGACTCGATGATCTTGAGGTCTCTTCCAACCTAGAAATTCTGTGATTCTGTGATTCTATCTATTGGCAGAAAGAAACTAGAGATTAAGGCAACTTTGCTGTTATAGACCAAAACTATGTTCCCTTATCTTGGTTAACAACAGATTTGTAAAATTCAGGGCATGAAGGAGGAGGCAGTAAATCAACAGAAAAGGATGCCAATCACCTTTTGTTGTTGTTGTTGTTACTGACATCCATGCATTATCTGGACAGCTATAAAAGCCAGCCATACAATCATCATGTGGAAAAAAGCAATAACAACAAAACTGCTTATATTTTTATGAAACCTAACCAAATATCAAGCTTTATAATACAATTTTAGTTTCAGAACAGACCTACCTAATGCAGTTTTTTTTAATGTTTTTTTTAAGCCCTATTTTATATTTACTAGATTTAGTTTGGAAGTTTTTTCATTAAGACTCGTCTCAAGATTTCATTTTTGTTTAGTTGAACTAATCCAATGCATTTCATTTCAAAAAGCTTGAACAAAGCAGTGAATTTTCTTTCCCTAATGGTGCATTGCCATATGGAACTGCAGACTGAGACCACATAATCTCCTATGATTCAGAGCTCTTGATGATTACTAAATTCAAAAGGTAACATGGATTTTCCTCTGATTATTATGCCCGACCATCTTTGCCATCAGATGAAGCTGGGTACATCAAATAATCTAGAAAGTAGAATATAAGGAATAAAACATAAAATAAATTGAAGCAGAATTAATCTCCAGATTCCTATGATATGAATACCCATAACTGATCTAGTCACACATACTCTGTCCAAAGACAGACACTGTCTACTAAAACAGACACTATGGACATCTCAACTTTCCAGTTTGCTCTGAGACAGACCACCAGAGACCAGTGTTGGACTAGTTTGATTGTTTTTTAACAGCAACAAATTAAACTGAAACATTACCATTTCAATAATATCTACCATGTTACATTGACACTGAAAAGGTGTAAATTTAAGATTTTCAGGAATTTTGTGGGGAAAAAAAAAAAAATTAATATTGTCTGAAAACAACAATATGCTCACTTGAATTCCCCATGATAATGCTAAACAGTTGCATTTGATCAATTTCCTTTGGAGAAGAACCTTTCAAAGTGGTGGGAGATATTCCTCGCCCTACAGAAGAAATACAAAATTAATTAACCCTTGAGATTCCTACTCCCTGAACAAAGTTACTTGTTACATGGGCAAACAGAATAGATCTTCAAAACGAACATCCATGTAGGTTACTCTATTTTATATCACAATTTTATTCACTTGTCATGAATATTCACAACAGTAATCTACTGCAGATAATCTATTCAGTATATTTGAAAATCCATTTATTTTCACTTATTGATATGCATGTGTTACACTTGTATATAATACAGTATTTTCAATGTTGGTTTAAGAACAAAGAACCAAATAAAACAAATTTTGAGAAGCATGATGCAGATTTTTGACCAAAGACAGGCCATATCCAGATTTTACAAAATAGCACATTTATACTTGGTACCGTCTCAATCTTTTTAAGATGCTACCTTCTTGTCCTGCACCTGCTAGCACAAATCCATACAATATTAATCCATCATAACATACTGAGATACCTAGTTGCTGCTACAGTTTATCCTAATTAAAACTTAATCAGAAAATAATATCTTTCTCTGACAACATTTCTGATTATTTTTCAGCAGAATGATAGAATATACTTCTCAATTTTATTCTGAACAATCATTTATTTTATTTAACTCTCCTGTGCAGTAATACAACAAAGGTAATGAAATGGTTTGGGAACAGCAGGGGATACCGTGAGAGGCAGAGCACTCCAGGGTGTTCATCCATCATGGAACTTAATATAAAACTACCTAGCCATGTCAATGGCTTGTAATGATAAAATTGTTTCCCTCTTCTTCTGAGAGTCTGGTAACCACACAGGACTTTTAAATAAGCTTGACCCCATATATATATTTTGACTACCACTAAGTGTGTGTGGTTTTTATTTAATGCACCAAAGCATACAGTCAGAACTCCCTTACTCTGTAAGCCAGCATGCTTATGTAGTGTCACTAAAAGAAATTGCCAAATTTCAGTTCTATCAATATTACAGATGGTACAATATACATTAAATGGAGTATAAAATTATACATTCTGTAATAACTTAGAAAAAAAGCTCATAGATGTTTAAGGCCTTTAAATATTGAGGATTTTTTAAAATGTAACAGCACATCACAAAGTTCAAAAAAATGCTACTGAAATAGAAAATTAAAGAAAAAGTAAATGTGAATTTGGCATGGATCAGGTATGAATTGAATGACAGTAAACAAGCAAAATACTGATGAACTGTGAATATGGGGGGGCACTAAGATTTTTTTCCTTTATACCAAAGAGAGTGAGCAGACATCTACATAAGCATCCAACAGTACTTAGTTTCAAGCAAGAGATTTTATTTTTTAACAAAAAGAGAAAAATTCTGAATGATTACCATCTAATTTCATAATTGCAAACCTCATTTACAACCCTGCCTACCTTTAGAAAAAGGGATGAAATACTGTCTTTGACTGCTTACCATGAATTTCAATGAATTAAAGGTTAGGAAAGTAAAGTACAGGAACACTCATCTCCTTCAAACTAAATTGAAATGTATATCTTAACGGTATAAAATGCCTTATAATGGAAGTGGTAATTGAGTTTTGACCACTACTTTTTTAACTGCCAAAGAGCTGCAGTAGTTGGTTAGCCTTAGGGAAACATGTCAACCTGACTATACATTATAATATGACTGATGTATTCAGATAACTATTACTTGTCAACAATAATTATTAACAATGGATATATATTTCCATTCCTATAACAAAAGCAACTTCAAGATGTTGAAATATGTACCCTTCAGAGCTCCAAGATTAGAATACAAATAAAAATGTCTAAAACTGCGCCATGCCAGAGGACAAATTCTGCAACAGAAATTAATTAAAGCAGTGTGCAGTCCCACCAGCAATCTGAATGGTGGACCAGGTGGACAATTTTAAAGAGAAGGAACCAATACATTTTGGAGGTTGGTTTCTTCAGGATGAAAAGTCACCAGTCTGGAATGGAGAATCCAAATGATTGCTGCTTTTCTGCACATTTTGAATATCACCTCTTGAGGTTACAGCTGCAAATTCCTCAGCAAGTGCAATTTTGCAAGTGTATACAGTTCAATCCATTGAAATCTTTGTGACAAAGAAGTTCAAAATAACTTTCCTGTAGTTTTGATCTCAAGGCTGTTGCTGATCGCAAACCAGGTTCTCATTGAAACAATTGATTCTGAAGGATACACCCCAGCAGTATAAAATTTCACTTCAGCGATTGCCTGGAGGAATTAATGTTATCAGCCTTAAGACTTGATTTGTCTTTAGCTATCGGGTTACCTGTAAAGACAAAAAAAAAAAAAAAAATAGACAAAAAAAAAAAAAGAAAACAAATCAGAAAATCAAAATGTACATAGAGAATCTACTTCTGAAGTACTGGAAACTGAGACTGAAAAATAAGATCTCTATCCAGCAAAGGACTTTCAATTGTTTTTAAATAAGTGAATAATTCCCAATTATTTTAGACAGGGATGCTCCCCAAGTTAAAATGTGTGTTTAAGTGCTTTGTTGGAGTTGGACCTGACAAGGAGAAACCAAAATGTGACCATACATAAAAATATAATTGAAAATAAAATCTGAAGGTCCCATATCATCAACCCACAAATGTTAAAAGCATTGGTTTTAAGGAAACTTTCCATATCTTGTGCATCTTTTTCAGGGTTAGAACTGCATGGTAACAAAAATGCTTTTAAAATGTTAGCCATTCGGTATAACGGTGACTGATATTGGAGATGTATTCTTCCATTCCTTGCATGCTACTTGACAATGCAATGTTCTGTTAAGTGCTACATATATTTTAGCAAGCAATAACCACTTAGTGGTGAAACAGAACAAAAACCATGCATACATAAACAAAAGATAGATAAATCTTGATATATGCAAGGTAGAAAATAGCTATCAAGGATTTCACTTAGAGTGGTTTCACCCAGCCTAGCGTGAAACAAGAGTGGAACAGAAGGATCACAGAAAAAGAGAGGAAAGCAAAACATTTCACAGTAATTGGACTTTTCCTGTTAGGATTATAAACACTGGGGAGAGAAAGAAAGAAAAAGAAAGAAAGAAAGAAAGAAAGAAAGAAAGAAAGAAAGAAAGAAAGAAAGAAAGAAAGAAAGAAAGAAAGAAAGAAAGAAAGAAAGAAAGAAAGAAAGAAAGAAAGAAAGAAAGAAAGAAAGAAAGAAAGAAAGAAAGAAAGAAAGAAAGAAAGAAAGAAAGAAAGAAAGAAAGAAAGAAAGAAAGAAAGAAAGAAAGAAAGAAAGAAAATATATTAAAAATCTGTCATATAAAAGAAACATAACATCGAGGAATATTTCTGCTGTGTCAGTGGGTACAATTAATGATCACGTAACATTTTAATATCTAGTAGTGTCAGGGGACAACATTCCAACTTGTGATGAACAACCCAATAGAATCGGTCACAATAACACTTTAGGACATCAAAGGGCATATGCTCTTCATTTTGATCTCAGAGAGAAGGGTCATGCTCCTTAATGATGAAACATTCTTTTGCCCTCAGCAAAACTGTTTGCATACAGCTCTCATCAGCTCTGCAGAGAACATGGAGCAGAATATTAAAAGGATTGTTCTAGGAGTTCATTACTTCAGTTTGCCTTCACTACATTTTTTGCTTAGGAACTGCATTTAGGGAGGCCATAATAAAATTGTGCTATGTGGGTTTTATGATACAGGAGATAGTTTATTTCATTGCTCTTCTTTTTTGTTCTTGCTGTTGGAAACTGCCTCATGTGAGCCTTTCTATAGTGGAAGATTGCCTGAAAAAATAATAAAGAATTAATTTAAAAGTCAAGCAACATATTTCTATGCTCTGTAACAAAGCCCAAAAGGCTGACACTTCATCTTATTGTGTTTTTGGTGGTGGTGGTGGTGGTTGGTTGGTTGGTTGGGGGTTTTTCTTTGTTTGCTTGCTTGCTTGCTTTGGTAGTTGTTTTGTGCTTTGCTTCATTTTGTTTGGGGTTTTGCCTATGTGTGTTACTGGAATTCTACTCATGCGTTATGATCGGTGGGAAGGTTAGGATCGGCGGGAAGGTTAGGACCGGTGGGGAGGCCAACAAGGCTAGCGTCCTGGTCGGGGTCTGTTATAGACCGCCGAACCAGGATGAGGAGATGGATGAGGAGTTCTACAGGCAGCTGACAGAAGTTGCGAAATCGTTGGCGCTTGTTCTCATGGCGGACTACAACTTCCCTGACATACCCTGGAAGCACAACACAGCCTAGAGAAAGCAGTCTAGGAGGTTTCTGGAGAGCGTGGAAAATAGCTTCCTGATGCAGCTGGTTAGTGAGCCTACCAGGGGTGGTGCCCGGCTAGACTTTCTCTTCACAGAGAAGGACTGGTGGGAGATGTGGTGGTTGGGATCTGTCTTGGGCAGAGTGACCACGAAATGGTGGAGTTCTCTATTCTTGGCGAGGCCAGGAAGGGGACCAGTAAAACCGCTGTATTGGACTTCCAGAGGGCTGACTTTGTGCTGCTCAGGACACTGGTTGATAGAGTCCCTTGGGACACGGTTCTGAAGGGCAGAGGAGTCCAGGAAGGCTGGGCACTCTTCAAGAGGGAAATCTTAATGGCGCAGGAGCGGTCTGTCCCCACGTGCCCAAAGACGAGCCGGCTTGGAAGAAGACCGGCCTGGCTCAACAGAGAGTTGCAGCTTGAGCTTAGGAGAAAAAAGAGGGTTTATAATATTTGAAAAAAAGGGCAGACTATTGAGGAGAACTACAAGGATGTTGCGAGGCTGTGCAGGGACAAAATTAGAAAGGCCAAAGCTCATCTGGAGCTCAATCTGGCTACTGCTGTTAAAGACAACAAAAAATCTTTTTACAAATACATCAACGCAAAATGGAGGACTAAGGAGAATCTCCATCCTTCACTGGATGCGGAGGGAAACATTTTTACAAAAGATGAGGAAAAGGCGGAGGTGATTAATGCCTTCTTTGCTTAAGTCTTTAGCGGCAATACCGGTTGTTCTCTGGATACCCAGTACCCTGAGCTGGTGGAAGGGGATGGGGAGCAGAATGTGGCCCTTACTATCCATGAAGAACTGGTTGGCGACCTGCTATGGCACTTGGATGTGCGCAAGTCGATGGGGCCGGATGGGATCCACCCAAGGGTACTGAGAGAACTGGCAGAGGAGCTGGCCAAGCCACTATCCATCATTTATCAGCAGTCCTGGCCATCGGAGAAGGTCCCAGTTCAATGGTGGCTAGCAAACGTGACGCCCATCTACAAGAAGGGCCGTAGGGCAGACGCAGGGAACTAGAGGCCTGTCAGTTTGACTTCAGTACCAGGGAAGCTCATGGACTCTCTCTTGAGAGTCATCACGCAGCACTTGCAGGGCAAGCAGGCGATCAGGCCCAGTCAGCATGGGTTTATGAAAGGCAGGTCCTGCTTGACGAACCTGATCTCCTTCTATGACAAAGTGACGTGCTTGGTGGATGAGGGAAAGGCTGTGGATGTGGTCTACCTTGACTTCAGCAAGGCTTTTGACACCGTCTCCCACAGCATTCTCCTCAAGAAACTGGCTGCTCTTGGCTTGGAATGGCACATGCTTCATTGGCTTAGAAACTGGCTGGATAGCCGGGCCCAAAGAGTCGTGGTAAATGGAGTCAAGTCCAGTTGGAGTCCGGTTACTAGTGGCGTTCCCCAGGGCTCGGTGCTGGGGCCGGTCCTCTTTAATATCTTCATCAATGATCTGGATGACGGCATTGAGTGCACCCTCAGTAAGTTTGCAGATGACACCAAGTTAGGTGCGTGTGTCGATCTGCTTGAGGCTCTGCGGGAGGATCTGGATAGGCTGCACCGATGGGCTGAGGTCAACTGCATGAAGTTCAACCAGGCCAAGTGCCAGGTCCTGCACCTGGGGTGCAATAACCCCAAGCAGAGCTACAGGCTGGGAGAGGAATGGTTGGAAAGCTGCCTGGCGGAGAAGGACCTGGGAGTATTGGTGGATAGTCGGCTGAATATGAGCCAGCAGTGTGCTCAGGTGGCCAAGAAGGCCAACAGCATCCTGGCTTGCATAAGAAGCAGTGTGGTCAGCAGGGCTAGGGAAGTGATCGTCCCCCTGTACTCGGCTCTGGTGAGGCCGCACCTCGAGTACTGTGTTCAGTTTTGGGTCCCTCACTACAAGAAGGACATCGAGGTGCTTGAAAGAGCCCAGAGAAGGGCGACGAAGCTGGTGAGGGGTCTGGAGAACAAGTCCTATGAGGAGCGGCTGAGGGAGCTGGGCTTGTTCAGCCTGGAGAAGAGGAGGCTCAGGGGCGACCTTATTGCTCTCTACAGATACCTTAAAGGAGGCTGTAGCGAGGTGGGGGTTGGTCTGTTCTCCCACGTGATCCCACGTGATCTCACCATCCCTGGAAGTCCTTAAAAGACGTTTAGATGTAGAGCTTAGGGATATGGTTTAGTGGGGACTGCTAGTGTTAGCTCAGAGGTTGGACTCGATCTTGAGGTCTTTTCCAACCTAGAAATTCTGTGATTTTGTGATTGGATCCAGGTGCCACTGAGATATGTAATGTAAAATATGGAGTTTGATCCTATCTTCAGGTCGAATTTTATTAGCTTCGCTTGATATACAGACATAGGTATATAAAAAACTTCGGTAAATCGGCTGATGCAAAGCACACTGAAGACAGATAAAATGATGTGAGACTCCCAGAAAGGCCATATAGATGCAGGATCAAAGCACCTTTGATCCTGTAGAAACCTGTAGTTTCTATACCACATTTCTATACCACACGTTTCTAGACCAGAAACTAAGCAGAACCAGAAGAACGTTTCCTCAAAGGCATAACTGGACAGGCACAGGCACAGCAACTCAGTCAAATTATCTGTTCTGCCTACATGCATGCAGATAAAAAAAAATAACAAATAAATATTTGTTATTGAAAAGAGAGGATAACAGTTCTCTTTTGAGACCAAGTTGCTCATGAGCCAGCAATGTGCACTTGTAGCAAAGAAGACTAAAGGTAACCCAAGCTGTATTAAGCAAAGTCAAGGGAGGTGCTTTCTCCTTTTTTCAGCACTGGTGAGGCCACACTTGGAGGGCTGTGTCCAGTTCAGGGCCCCCAAGCAGAGAATCATGCACATATAGGACAGAGTCCAATGTAGGGCCATCAAGATGATCAAGGGACAAAAGCACCAGTCCTTTGAGAGGCTGGGAGAGTTGGGCCTATTCAGCCTGGAGAAGAGGAAGCTCAGGGGGCAATCTTGTATATATATATGTGTATAAATACCTAATGGGAGGGTGAAAAGGGAGGGTGAAGAGAGACAGGATCTTTTCTGTGGTGCTCCATGCCGGGACAAAAACTGAAACACAGGAGGTTCCCTTTGAACATGAGAAAACATTTCACTCTGAAGGTGACTGAGCACAGGAGCAGGCTGTCCACCAAGGCTGTGGAGACATTTAATAGCTGCCTGAACATTGTCCTGGGCAGCCTGCTCTAGGTGCCCCTGCTTGAATATAGGTTTGGACCAGATCCCAACCTCAACCATTATTATTTCTATAATGTCCAGCTCTACCAATGTATGCACTAAGGTATGGGTAGCTAGCAGAAAGTAATTTCAGACATACATGACGGCTCAGTCACATGGCTGTTTGAAAGTCTAAATGTGTCCTCTTCAGTCACTGAAGACAGAGTGAAACACATTAAAATCATAATCTGCAGGCCTATCTGCTCCCTGAATTTAGCTCTACAACGGTGTTGTGAAAATATCACTATACAAGCAACAAACACTACTGCATAGGATAAACAGCTGAAATAAAGAAAAAAAATCTGAAAACCATTCAAGTCTCTGATTTACATCAGGTGTCTAACACTATACAAAGGTCATCTTGTTTATACAAACAGCATAGGAAGTCAAGCTGTGTATTCCTAGATTTTACAATTACATAATTGGAGTTTTTAACTTAACACCTTAACAGAATTTTTATTATTCCACTTGCCCTCCTTTTTCTTTTTTTTTTCTTCCTTAATGTACAGTTCATACATTGCTACTCTGAGTAACACACATAGTGGTCCGCATTGGCCTCTATGTAGTAAGGTAATACCTGTAATAAGCAAGTACATATCAGCCATTACCATTAATGGAACTTATACATCCATACACATTAAGGAGAGAATAGACCTCTCAGATGTTAAGGAAAATTTCATAGTGAAGAAGGGAAATTTTAGCTAATATCTAATGATGTTATTCCCAGAAATGCTTAATTTTGGACAAAGTAAAAGCTGTTTGGTTTGAGTAGCTGGGAAGCAAGGTATTGTGCCAAAGGTCTTTAAAATGAAAGAGGGACTGAGAGTGGTATGTCTGATCTCTAAAATCCTAAGAGAACTGTAATATAGTGAATGGGTGCAAATCAAGTCTAATCAATTTTTCACTTAATAATTAATGTGTATGAACATTAGCTTTGCTACTGCTTAACAGCACAAATAAAAAAATAGTAAAAAAAAAATAATAAAAAAAATACTTATACCTTTAAGCATCCTAGATATTGATTTTAATTAATTTGTTCATTCTTGGAACATAATTACTCCCTTTATGCTAATATTTTTTCCACACTGTTGTTATATCACAAATATAATGCATTAGACTCTCTTCACTTTCTTGTGCTAAATGTACAATTAAAATATAATTACTTTGCAGTTGCAGGCTTTTAATTTAAAGAAGTGAGTGGCCACTGTAAACAGGCTGTAATTGTATGTGAACTCACTTGTCTCATTTTAAAACAAGAATATATAAAATAAACATAACAGATTATTTTCACATTTCTTCTTGTCAATAAATGTTCCAAACAGATTCAGTCTTTCAGTAAAACATATTTGTCAGTGTAACCCAGAATGGACCAGAGATGAAGTGATCTCAGAGGCAGCATGTTAGAAAAACTAACAGCTCAAGAGATCTTCTGGACAGCCTCCATTCTTATCAAGATTATAGGATGTAAAGAATGACTGAGTGAATGTTTTTGAAATAGAAAAGTACTTTTCCTAACTGTCATACCCCCAAGCATCAAAGTTACAGGGTCACAATTAGGCATAGCACAAATCATTTATTTCTTATAGAAATAAATCTATCATAAAATATTTTCTAACTATGGAATAGCACTCACATGCAAATGAGGCATGAAATTAATTATTAATTGTTTAATAATTATTAGAAGAAGGTAAGATATGTTAAAGTCAGTGTATGCTGGAATATTTCATAACATACTTTTTTACGTTACTAATTTTTTGACTGTCAGCTCAATCAATTTTTTTATATGTTTACCACAGACTATACACAAAGTCTACATGTATATTAAAACAAACTCATGAGTTTGTAAGTTCAGTGCTTAAAAGTTAGGAACTTGACATCTATGGGTGCTTTTGCAACCCTAATATAATTCAGCAGTATGATGGACTGACCCTCTGTTCTGGATTTTAGCCAAACGACATAAACAAATGTAAGAGACAGGAAGAACTTAATACAGTTTTATTGGGGGAGGGGGGGGGGGGATTGTATGTTTGTTTGTTTGTTTCCTTTTTAATCAGAATTGTTCCATCAACTTTATAGCATAGGATTATGTCTATGGTCATATCCTGTGTGTTGTCTGAGTATACTCAGGAATCAAGCTATCTTCTTCTTCTTTTTCAGATATGTAAGACAGAGAAACAAAATCACATATTTTTAACAATGACTAACTCACACTGTGCTATATGTAATTTCATGAGGCAAAGAAAAGCCATCTCGGCACCCATAGCATTCTTCTGCAAAATTTTAAAAGATCATGGAAAACAAAAATGGTGGGGGTATTTCTTAAAAAAATAAAAAGGATCTCACAAATATGTTTAATGGACAACATGAGACAAGCTAAATATGGGGAATGTCACAAGAACCCCTTAAATAGTTTTTTAAACACATTATGAGAATGCCTCCAAGCATTCAATGCCTCAATGGATTGTCCTCCAAGACACGTCTTGGAGATTAAACAGAGATCATGTACCAAGAAAGCCCTTATATTTATGCAGTTCACTTCAATGTCCCTTGTGCCCTTATTTTTATATTCTTCCTCACAATGAACATCAAGTAGCACCCGAAAAATCAGTAAAACAGAGCCAAAAAAAATAAATAAAAATTATTTAGCAAATATTTCCTAAAACAGAATAGACTTTAAGAGAGTTATATCAGTCATATTTTTCCATGCCAGAAACAACTTGTTTTGGTACTGAAAGCTTAATATTAATATTAAAAAGCCCAGAAGTGCCCATATAACCAGAAACAAGTATCTGTCAATTTTTCCTCTTATACCCTCTGAAAATGAAAGTTCAGGATGGAAATTAATATTTTGAACAGATGGAAGCCTACTCATTCCTGTGACTTCAAATTTCATACAGTGTGTTTGTCATGCACTGTTATTCATATGTGGCTTATGAAGGCAAGTGACAATTTGCATTGCAACTTGCGCATGTTTATTTCCTGAAACAGATCAGCATTCTAGACTTGGAAAGTGCTAGCTTGTACCTGTGATACTCAAAAGTACTTAGCAAATGTAAACAAAGAACAGGCTCACAATTTCCTCACAGCATGAAAATCCTGTAATTTATTTTCTAATTAATGGTGAAGCTGGACAAAAAGAGATGTAAAAGATATTTTTGCAATAGGGCAAAAATATGCAATTAATAGTAGATAGGTGTGGATCTAGGATGTAGGATCTAGGATCTGGATGTCTATGATAGTTTCTGGAGGTACAAGAAAGCATTTCAAAAGTCTGACAATAGTTAAAGTGGTTCAACCGTATTTCAGGGGTATGTTTCATAAAGTAACTGCAGCAGAGAACTGAGCATTGTGAAACAGGTCATTCTTTCAATATCACAGACCATTATTTTGCTTGGGTTAGTGACAAGAGGCAAAATTTAAGTGATTTTTGAGCAGTTTTGAAAAAATATGTAATGATAACTATATGAATTCATTTACCTTCAGTGAGGGTTAAGTATTCATAGACATTTTTTTCAAGTCTTCAAATGTTTTATTCCTGCCCCATAATACTTCAGCCATACTTATCTTTTGATATCAAGACTCAAAAGCATTAATTGTTTCTCTCAAGTTTATTTTAGGCACTGCAGTATGAAAAGTGTGTCTAAACATATTTGAAAGCCTGTAACAGAACACTTTAGAATTCTAGATCCTCAGGTATGTCTTTTGGCAAACAAATCTAGCTCATTTTATTAATTAAATAGGGCATTTCCCAGTAGAGTTAAATGGCCCTGAAGTTTTTAATGGTTTTGATAAGTACCAGACTCTAAAGTTCTTAATTCTTTCTTGCTTTTATTACACTGTGACTAATCAGAATTGCATTTGTGATAATTCTCGTGCTTAGGACTGTCCATTAGAAAGAAACAAAATACTGAAAACTCATTGCACACCATGCTATTTGAAGAATAATTCTGTATTTCGTGATACAGATATTTAATTTCCACCACTCTTAATGATTTCAGCAGGAAATTTTGGGGGTTAAAAAATGTGAACCTAGACAATCACTGTTAAAAATTTAAAAGGGCTTTCATATGTAAATTGAGCTTTCCAACTGCTCCATGTATACTAAGCATGTGCCAAGCGATCTTACAGTTAGGTCTGGAAAAATAGGTAGAAGTAAAGTGGTTTAGAGTATGGCATACATTTCTGAAAACAACTGAGTTCTTCATATTAAGCATGGTTTTAAGATTAAACAGACAACATCTACTGTATCATGGGGATATAGTAGAAATCCCCTTTCCCATCTTTTTCTAAATTGTAAGTAATCCAATATGAAATACTGAACTTTCAACTATGAAGCACCACCTAGCTGAATGTACCAAGTACTTCCTTATTAAGCACTGTTCTCTTTTCATGCTTCTCATTCCTATGAGAGTGAGAAACACATGTTCATCAATTTGAAAGGAGAGGGAGTGAAGAAAGATGTTTAAAGGCTCCCAAAAGCATCTGACTGATGCAGTGGAGCTGCTTAACGGCACAACCACCCTCCTGGAGTCCTGCCCAAATAAACAATGATTCCTGGGCATCTGTAGCAAACTCAGTAACTACAATGAAGAGTAAGGTACAACAATTCCTCTTAATACTGTGTAAACCTGTATTTGTACACACCTGCTGCTCTGTGAGTAATAAACCAGGGCTGGAACACATTTTCTGGAGTGGTTTGACTCTTTATTCCTCAACGAACGTTCTGGCCCTTCCTTAGAATCCGACCAAGACTAGTGCAACTAGTGCTCCAACGTGGAGCCAGAATATTTTGTGTGTGTGGAAAAATCAAAAATTGTCATCAGGCACAGCAGAAACCTCCTTTCTCTACTTCTCCATTCGGACTTGAAGAGTTTTACACGTTTGCCTAAGAAACAAACACATGTCAAGTACTACACTATTATGGAATTAGTTATAGAACACAAAATTGGAATAGATGGAATTTTCTTTAACTTATAAGTAAAAGTGCAGAAAGACAGGAAAAAACATTTCATAACCAGAGTAAATTCAATTAGCATGGTCTCAAAAAATACCCCAAACAATAACAATAATCTCAAAGGAAAAGTTTTAAACATACTCAAATTCAAACTCACTGATCTGTCACCAAAATCAAATAGAAGTGGATAGGTAGCATTGGTTCTCACTTTTGCAAGCATATCAGCAATTCTTAACTATTATAAAACAGTAATTGAAAAGGTATTTGAAAATAAATCCATGAATAGACCTGTGACACAGAAAAGAGGCATGAGGTCAGAATGTATTTTCTTCCAAATGAAAGATTTGAGTGTGTTCTTTCCATATATATAATAACAAAACAAACAACAACAAAAAAAAAAAGTGTAAAGTTTGAAAAATTTGATCATTCTGAGGACAACTCTATTTATAGTCATTTCTATGGTTATTAAGCTACAGGAAATATCATAAAGGAACAGATGACATTTCACATTTCAAAACACGCTATTCAATTCAGGCAGCTACTTCCCGATCTAAGTATTTGAGATAGTTTTTGGACCTGCTGATAAAGATTTCTTCTGAAAAGGGGTACACAATACCTCAAAAAGTCACCTAAATTTCTTTAAACAATGCTTACAACAGATAGATAATTATTTTCTTCTTCTCTTTTTTCTTCTTTTTCTTTTATGCCTTTAAACTTAAATGTCCTGCCGTAGATCATTAGAAACCTCTATTACAATCTTAAACTGATAACTTGGATAGCATGTTGATTTAATAAGATCTGTACACATTTCAATACTATAAAACAATTAAATATGGCTCTGGATTTATATTTCCTTGAACCTGATAGTTTACAAAATCAACATAAATGATACAGACCACTGGGACAATTATTATAGTGTATAAGTGATGAAGACATATGAGTTATGTTAAGGATAAATCTAATTCATTACTTTTTCAAATGCATTTCATTATTATTTTTTCCAAAAATTAGTGCCACTACAATGCAAATAACTAAACTTTCTCAATGAATCTATAACTCAGCAGAGAAATCAAGTTTATGTTAAAATTCTTATAACTTCACAAAATTTTTCATTTACAAGCAACAGTTTTATATTGAAAGAAGACTTAAATGTAAACCTTATTTTACTTTCTGTAACAGATAATAACTGTTGTAATTCAGACAAGGATATATCCTCTTGTGGTTTTTGTGGTGATCACAACTCCATAGTGGGACTGCGGCATAGCGGCATAAAAGACTGCAAGACAATTAATTAAATAAATGTAATTTTCTTCTCTTTTACATCATCTAGTCACCTCAAATGGAAGATAAAAATAAACTCATTCCTTTTAACAGATAGGCAAACTGAAGCATTATAAATTCATACTACCCTACCAACTGTGAGAAAAGTGAAGGGAAAAGCAGAGATGGGAACAGAGTCTTTCACTAATCTTATCTGACTAACCTAAAGAGCCTAACTAACCTGACTAACCTACTTTATTGACTGGAAAGGGAAACCTCTAACAAACTAGTACTCTAATATTAAATAAATAAATAAATAAATAAATAAATAAATAAATAAATAATCAGGTTTTAAATTGCCTAATACGTAAACTGTATTTCCAACTTGTAATGTATTTTTCCAGAAATTGGGTAAGATTCAATTTCAAATTATCCCCAGTAATGTGTTATCCCTAGGTGTGTTATTTTTCCAGGGATTTTGAATGGACAATAAGCCATTTGGATGAGATCAAAAGAGAAACATAAATTATTTCCTTACCTGTAATTTTATCTTCTCTATGAGGGTACCTGCTGCTCTGCTAGTGCAGTACTGATGTGTTTTCTGCCTTTGTCCCAAGCGTCAGAGATTCCTTTGGTGATTTTTCCCCTCTTGATTACCAGCTTCCACTGCTGGCATTTTGAGGTAGTGCACTCAGATTTGGCTCCACGAATACTGCCACAGCTGAGGGAATATAAGACAACTAAAAAACAAGTTAGAAAACAGCAGAGCAATATCCAGGCAGGAAAAAAAAATGTTTAAAAACAATGAATCAGTCATCAACTTGAAACACTTCGATCATTTTCCTCTTTTTCTATCCATTTAGAATCTCCAAATGAAGAGACTTTCCCATGATCAGAGAAATTTTAGGCAAAGTAGTGGGTGCTGACAGAGTAGTGGGTACCCATCTAGAGAATATAAAATTATTTTAAGGGAATCTAATTTTACCTTTCTCCAGTCTGAGTACCCATCACACTATCATTCTAATACGGGTAAGAAACAGAAGAAAGGTGGCAGATTTAAAGGATAACAGAAAAATCCCTGTCACCCTTAATAGAAGTCTTAATAGAAGCAGGAAAAGTGAAGATTGAAAGGCTTTTCACCTAAAAGCTCTCATAGATGAACAATTAGTATGATCTCTCACTGCCTAGGGAAAAATATGTAAAGTCTGGTTCAATAGGAAGTAGTCAGAGTTGCTCATTTCCAACTAATTATCGTCGTCATCTTGGTCATTAGAGAAAAAGAATGAAAAAGAGAAACCACTACTGTTGATTTAAATAAAGTAAATAAATACATAAAGCACAAAACAGAGCGAATGTACCATCCATGCTTGAAGTAGCATGTAGACAACAAATTTCACTGTCATTGTTTTGCACTTATGACATGTAGAACTCACAAGTTTCTGTGACATTCTTGGAAGCAGATAGCATATCACGTTGATATTAGTTTCAGAAAATGATGGCTTTGATGGTCTTCCCTGGCATTTTTCCCAAACTCAAGATAAACTGATGCAAGTTACTGTCGTCACTCATGAAGTGAGCAGAAATTTTTTCTTGCTTGAGTATTATGGAAATTTCCAAGTGAAAGTTACAACTTTGTATAACTCCTGTGTACTGGGGATCACTTTAATACTATTTTTTTGGACTTCATAGTACACAGAAAAGATGTATTCTGTCTAAGGAAAAGACAAATTATACGTTTAACTAAGAACTTGCTTTGGCATTTAATTTGTGTTTCTTAAAGAACCTGGACATATCCGTGTCTTCTCATTATCCCCTGACTAGTACACAACCCGAGACAAGATAAGCATGAATGAATCAGAGCAGCTAATCACAATTAGTTACCAGAATTCTCAAGTAAAGAAGGAAAAACCGAAAGGCTCAAAAATTTCCGGAAGGTAAGTAACAGTGCTGTGATTTAAGGTCAAGAGAGATAAAAAGGACTCTTGAATAGTAATCTCTTGAAAGACTCCAGAATAAATTGGCTTTGCAAGTCATCAGCTTCAAAGACGACAAGTTGCATTCTAGAAAAATGTTTCTTGTTCCTTTTTTTGTGTACAATGTTGAACAATAAGTATTGGCAACTGGAATCAGAAAGATGCCTTGAAGATGATAAATACGCTTTTTCTTTTCTTTCCAATATCACTCTAAAAACAAAGCAGGAGAGAGGGATCTCAAAATTCTAGAACAATTTCTGTGATTTTTCAGTGCATTTGCCAAAGTTGGTAAAAGAACAAGCAGAGATAAATCCTTTGGTCTTCTAGCAGGGATGTGTTGCTGAGCCACAAAGCTTGAATTCAAGATATAGGAAAAAGCTGGTTTTCTTCTTTCTGGCATTAGTAAAATATTTCCTGGTATTCTTAAACCTGAAGAGGCACAGATGCTTTGGACCTCTTAAAATATGAAGCTCCATGAAAATTCTTGAATCTTCTATTTGTCTTGAGTGTATAGATACAGGTTGTTTAGAAAAAATTCATTGTTCACTTGATATCATATCCAACTTCATAAACTGGGAGACATATATTCACTTCTGGTGAAGAGGTCTTGCCAACATAATGCTACAGGTCATATGGTCACATGATACAAAGAAGTCATGGTGAACTGGATATTTCATAGCTTTGCCCCAAATCTCCACTTTAGAGCTCTGTGACATTTCTCACTACAGATATGGAAGGTGTTCGATGATAGTCATTAGGACTGTAGTTTCTGAGACTAAATCATCTGTATATGCTAATATTGTATCAGAAAGCAGTATAAGAAGACAACATCTACTTTTAAAACATATATAGTCCTTTGGAGTCTTTTCTCTATGTACAGCAGCCGTGTCTTTCCTGAGATGAACATGATCTTCATTAAGGTGGAAGAAGGAGTAAATAATAGGCTATGAAAACATGAACAGTTTTGAAATTCGTATGGAAATAAATCTGATGTTGTTCCTCTTCTTTTTTTTTTCTTTTTTTTTTTCTTTAAATTGAGTCCTAGAGATCAATCTTTCACTTGTTCTTGCCAGAAATACATTTTTTGCTTAAATTTGAATTCTTCTTTTATAGGACAGGACTATCTTCATTACTGTAATAATAATAATCTAATTCCAACTGGTTTGAGAACTTTTCACTACTCCACAAGATGATTGTGTAAAATGCTTTGTATGACACTTTCTCTATTTGGTATTCATTACTATCTATTTCTGTCTGACTATTAGAAGGCAGAAAAGCAGATCTGAAACAGGGTAGAACATATGAGATTTTATAAGTAGTCCAAATGAGTAAAGAAATACCTCAAGAAAATTATGAGATTTGGGAGAATTTAAAGTGATACCTTTTGGACAGTTGGGGGCCACCTTTCCACCCCTCAGATCATTTCTATAGATGATCAGTGATGTATAGTTTGTGAAGCCTCTGCCATATAGAGGCAAGACTTCTGCCTGCAACTATTTTTGCATGTAATGCCAAGTTTCAGAATCCTCTCATCCCTCTGAGCTGAAATGCAATGTTTCTGACTTGCAGAAATGATCCAAAGCCCTCACAGACCAAAAAGGAGGATGAGACAAGGAAGGGCAGTAGTTTTAGAGCATCCCAGCATGACTCATATCATACTGGCATTTGAAAATCATCTTCCTATATGGTAACTTATGAGGTTCTAAAAGATGATAAAGATTTCCCATGACAGTTTAAAAGGACTGCTAGATATTCAAAGAATATCCTCTGCACAGTTCTGAAAGGGCAAGGAAACTGCAAATGAGAGTGGAAACATCTTTGATTTTGGTGCCAGACCTTTTCTACTTTGTAGAGTAGTGGAGAAAACCAGTAATTTTCATTCAGCTTTCAGAACTCATTCTTACTTTCCATCACAGAGGCAGAAAATTATTCTTCAGTCATGAGGTTAGTTTGCTCAAATGTGCCAGCAAAGGAAAAACTGGGGAGAAAAAAAAATAAAGAAACAATAAAAAGAAGAAGAAGAAAAAATTTAAAAAAAAAAAATCACAGGTAGAATCTTTTGGGACAAAGGCAGAAAACCTCTCAACTGGACTGATGGATTGGAGGATTCCCACGTGGAAGAAAGTAACGCTTGCAAAAATTAGCAATTATTTAATTAATGACATGCAACTGAATCCATTTGTGTTTTTTCTGTAGCAGTGGCAAAATATTTTCATTTGATTTCACATTAATTCCATTAATTTTCAGGTTCTGGAGAAGCTAAAATACTTATTTACAATGGATGCTTGCTGCAGTCTTACCTTAAGAAAAACTATCCCCTCATAAAAATGCATATTCTATAACATATATTACTAACACTATGAGTGTGATGAAAGGATTGCAAAAGATTTCATTTTTCATGATTTGTACAGTGTACCTGCTCAAAAAAAAAAAAAAAAAAAAAAAAAAGAATAGCCCTGTGTAACCCAGAGACAAGACCCAGAGTACTCACAAGGAGTTGCAGCTGGGGACAGAAATTTTAAAAAAAAAAAAAAAGAAAAAAAGAAAATTGCAAACCTAGGCAATTAAATTCTGCTACTTTGAAAAAAATAGAAATGCCTTCTGTTCAAAAGAGCTATACCTATAAACGTTGCCCTTAATCCAGTCCCTCTTTTGATGTTCTTCACTTTCAGTCCTTAATATCGGTATCTTTAGGACACAAATCAAACAAAATTTGAGATAGAAAATTTTCTGGGTTGAATGTTTGCATACCTTGATGTGTCCAACAAGCTTCACTGTCTTTTGCAGTTCATGATTTTGCTTAAAACATTTCAAACTTTAAATAAAAAGCAATTAAAATTTTCATCATTCCAATTTTTATGAGCCTATTTCATAACTTTCTGGGATGCATTGGACTTGTTTGTTTGTTTGTTTGTTTGTTTTGTCATATTTCAGTGGATTTGGGACAGTTCCTTTTTTACACCTGGTAATCAAGTCAAGAAGTCCATATTTATGTTGCAGACGTGGCAAGTATGAAATGAAAGATAATTAAGGCAAAACTGGAAAATAGGTCCAGCATGTGACATCATACAGCACTGGATTGCTAACTTCTGCATTTCACTATGTTTTGTAATTAATTTAGTAAATGATTTAGATTTCCTGTATTTAGGGTCAAATGTTTTTGAGAAAATTCAGTACTGAACTATTACTTCCACCTCAAAGCATTTGCATAGCACATTGTACTATCTCTGTTATCTGGTCTTGTGGCAAACTCTCTATGCATGTTCTTTCACTAAAAGTGGCCTCTTTCACTACCTTAACCCCCTTTTAATCCCTCCTCTAACCCTTTTCATTATAACTTGTTTTATATTTGATTATTTTGCCTTTTTTTTTTTTCTGTATGCTTTTTTTTGGGGGAGGGGGGAGGAATATTGCTTGCCTAGATTTCTGTGGGCCAAAACTCATGTTAAATGCACTGAAAAAGGAACCTATTCAGACTTGAAACAGAACCAGAATTGAACCAGACTTGAAACAGGAACCTTTTCATAGGGTAGAACTACGCCTGCCAACTTCATGTTAAAGTAAATTTGGCATACAGTAGCTATTTTTAAGGGATTCAGTGATTTGCATAGCCCTGAAAACTGGTAATTCACTCAAACTTTCTTGAAAGCTATACTTAGGAAACTACAACATGTGTAGTCCAGGGATGCTATTTCCATCAAAATGTCCAAGTGTCCAAAAAATTAGTGTTTCAACATCCTAAAAAAATACAGTTCTTCAATAGGAAAGAATCATGATGGTATATCAAAACAATCATCACTGACAAATACAAAAAGCTAGCTTCACTTCAGAAAATGTTATCGTTTCTATTCCCAGTTCACTTGCTCCCTGAGACTTGTGTGCATTTTTTAAGAAAATGTATACATAGCATTTATGACTATTTTAATGATAGATTAGATACAGCAGGTCTCTGAGTTAGCAATGAGAAACATGCAGAGACAGCTGCAAATTTCTGCTAGTGACATATTAGCCAAAGGCATGGAAAGAGATACCATAGCAACAAAGAGGCTGTCACAAGTGCAATCACTCCTTTCCATGGCTAATATTTTGCTACAGTCTGTACACTTACGTGTATTGTAATTGCATGCTTTTTATGAACCACAAAGTATAGTTAGTCACTATTTGTGAGTTATTCCTGTAGATCTTCACCCAAATTTAAGGCAGAAGGTGAGGTATAGACTTATAGACTTATAGATTGAGACTGAAGTAAGGCAGGGGGACATAGCAGTTTTAAAGCAAGGTAGTCTCTAAATTTATTAATACAGTTCCTTAAACACATTAGAAGAAACACTTCCCATAATTATTTACTACAGACACATTATTGATTTATCTTGTAAGTACTTCAGGTTTCACAGTGGTCAAAGCAAAAGGCAAAGTGTTCCATGTGATGGAGGTTAACAGTAGTTTTACACTGAAACAAACGTCACACAAGAAATGCACTGCCTTATTAGAACAGACTGACCACAACTACCATACATCCAGCCTATCGGAAACATCTTAAAATACCCCGTACACAATGCTTATAATTTCTGATTTTTTTAGTTACTTCATCACCAGTGCTGTTTTTGAAAAGCTTGGAGGAAGAAAGAGGAATAAAGATAAAAGGGAAGAAGCTACCACAATAGCAATATTTCTATTCAACTTCGACAGAAGAAAACAGTAATATTTTTTTTTTTTTTTCTGCTGCCTCTTAAAGACACAATGCATCTTTTGCTGATAGGGAGGAGCAAAGATCAACAACAGCTGCATTACTAACATAGATATCAAGCTCAGTTTCAATAAAAAATAATGTCCTTTCCTTCTTAAATCCCAGGACATATTTTCCCTCTATATTATTGTGTTGTCTTATTCATGTGTTGGTTATGACAGCACTGGTAATAGTTGAGTCACCATTAATGCTGCCTTCTGATACTGGGAATCTCAGGAATCTGTCTCAGGCCTTCAGCCCTCCTCCTGTAGCCCACTACAAAGCATTACTACGTAAAGGTATCTGAAGGAAGCTCTTTCATTCTTTGTTCTGAAACAGTTATGAACAACATATTTTATAAATTGAAACAAAAACACAATTACTGCCTCTCCTATCAGCAACTGTAATCAGTTTAGAAACAGCCCAGCATCTGCAAGTGAGAAAGAGTAAAAACGTAAGCTGAATTTATAGGTAACAGGAGAACTGCATTGATTCAGAGTAGTGGAATTCACATGCTGAACACCATTTGGCTTCACACACAGCCAGTTGGTATGTTTGGATGGTATACTTTCTCCTTTTCCAAGAACGTTATTCAATTTTTAGTTTGCTTTAAATTCTGGACACCATAATGCAAAATTAGATTAAATGGAATATTACAAATATCTGACTTCAGGCTCTCTCCAATATGGTTTGGAATGTAGATAAACACTCTCAGTATGGATTTCTCTACATCCTGGCAATATTTCTATTCTTCTCTCACTAGTCATCTATCTCTGGTATTGATTTGGAAAGCAGATTTGGATTTGGAATGCAGATAAATGGATTCAATATGGATTTATTTTTGGCCTTGTAATATTTCTCTTTTATTTCTCTCTGTCCCTGGAATATTTATTTTATTTTATTTTATTTTATTTTATTTTATTTTATTTTATTTTATTTTATTTTATTTTATAAAAATAATACCTAGTTTTCTGAGTGACAATTGCAGTTTCTTCTGCTTCTCAAAAAAGTGTGAGTATCCAGCTATTCCAGAAGTTACATGTACATTTCCAAAAGATGGCCTTATACAACCTGTGTGAAAATACTGTTAGTACTTGTTCATAGGAAAACACTACTTTGTTCACTTTCACCTTCTAGAGATTTTCAGAGGTTAATAATTAACACCTGCAATGAAATACACCTGATCATTTTCGTTCATTTATACTCTTACTGTTACACCAACTATACTGTCCCAAAAGGATAGGCACTGGTTACCAATTTCTGCTGAATAATAGATACTGGTGATGTTGCTCATCAGAGTATGATTCACTTTTTTAGCATATCACTGTATATCTTCAGAGCATGAAGAGTTTTGAAGCTTCTTTTATATTATATTGCATTTGATAGTGGTCAAAGCCCAAAAATTCCCAAATAGACAGAGAATTAAGGAAGTTTTTGATCAGCTTCCTACTGAAGACTACATCAGTGAAAGTGGCCTAGACATCATCTTTCTTTTAAAAGATAAGCATCTAAATATTAGACCCTAGGCTAATCATCATAGCTTTCCTTCAGAGTTATAGGGAGACATAAGCATATCCAAATTCATCTGACTTATCATAGAACAAAACAGATTGACCTCTGGAAGCAGACAGTTCTCTCCAATACTAATAAGAAAGCCTACAATTTAAGCTAGACAGTCCTATCCTAAGCAAAGCCAGGTGAATTCCACTTTGAGTAATTTAACCAGAACTTAGCATTAAATTATTCCCCTTATTCCCCCTGCAGTTCTAACAAATCAAATTAAAAGTTTAAGGACAAGGTAGTATTTCATATGAAAAACATTAATACACATTTCTCTGCATTTTCGTGGAATACCATCCCACCTTCTCTGAAACAGAATCTCAGACTGTCCCTGAACTGAAGTCCAGGGACATTTCCCGACTCCCAGGTGTGAATGGGGGAGAATTTTCCCACTTCCTCAGTCAAAGTTCCTGGATTTGAATGTAAGATTTATGGTGCACCATTTCACATTTTCCTGCATCCCAGTTTCTGCAGAAAAGACACCTGGATTTATAGGCTGTCCAGAAGCTATGACCAATCTACTCCTAAGGTGGATGACTGGAGAACCAGGACCCCAGGAAACATTGCAGCTTGCACGTTCACACAAGGCACATGTAGCTTCTGGTGCTCTTATCTGAGGTAAGCCTGCATTATAAAGATAGTGAACAACACTATCTTTATTTTTTATATCTTTATATCTTTTTATATCTTTAGTTTTATTCTTAAAAATAAAAGTAAAGCCTGGCATTTGGATTTCCCTTTAAAAGGTCCCTACCAGAGGCCTCAGATGTGGAAGAGGTCCACCATGTACTGGAGAGAAATAAGAAACAGGATTTTTTCTCTTCAGATGTTATATAAATGCTTTCCAGTCTTTGTAAAGTGCTCCTTTGTTTAATAAAAGTTCTTTTTTTTTTTTTTTTTTTTTGTAAAATGCTCAGGAACATGCATTTTTCTATACTAAAATAGTATTTATTTTTGTAAATAGTGTTTTGGTTAATTTGGTACTCCCTTTTATATCCTTCCCCACTTGCATGTTACCCAGGCCCAAAATTGTCAATTCTAAACTAGCGTAAGTTTTTTTTTGGTATTCAGTTTGCTCATGCACGCTTTCCCCACCTCATTTTCATTATTTTTCTATGGTTAAATCCTAACATCTGAATCTCCCATTGATATGTAGACAAATTAGGAAATAAACTTTAATTTTTCCATACTATATTATTTTGCATTTCTAAGGTAAATAATTGCCACATTACTTTTATTATGTGAATTCTGAGTACCATAAAGTTTATTCTATTTCCAATTTATTATTAATATATAACCTTATTAGGTCCCCATTTCTGAACAAGATGCAAAACCTGAAATAAACCGCATTTTTAAAAATCAATTTTTTTTTCTCAGCCGTTTTGCTTGGTGACTGATAAATATCAAGAAGTTGGTGCCACCAGTCTTTAAAGCACTGTGACTAAATATGCTAACAGATGTGGACAAGATAAATACATTCTTTTCTATTACTGCTTTTATCTATAGTATAATGCTTAACTATTAACAGGTTGAGATGTGAAAATGTAGGTGCTGCTTTTGAATCTGGTGTCCTGTAGCTGAGAAGGTAATACTTCATCAGTTAATTGGGTTACCTTTTCTGCACACGAAGGAGGCAAACTTACATAAGTGTTTGGAGGTGAATATAGACCTACTTAGACCTGCATTTCAGGAAGGCTTTCACAAGGCTCCTCTGGAGTACACTTAACTCACCCAGGCTGTTCAGTTCCCTTTGTTTCTTTATGCTTTTACATTATACATGATAATCACATATGGGTTATTTCATTTGACAATGAGAAGGTTATTATTCATGACTTTTTAATACTGACTCCCTGTACAGTTCTTTTCTATTTTTCTCAAAAAAAAAAAGAGGTTTTGAAACCACCAAGCACTTTAGAATTTTTCCTTTTATTTATAGACTTGGGAGAGCAGAAAGAGGAGCTACAAAAATAATGGTAGTCTCTACGTATTAGGGAAAAGTACATGCTTTTGAAAGCAAGCTCAACACAATCATTGGCATTCCTAATAGCAATGTATATTTTCCTGGGCATCAGAATGACATCTCTTAAAATATCACTCTACTGAGATTTTTTAACCAGAAAGATAGAAACCTTCATTCCCTTACCACCTGGTGTCAATGACTGAGACCAACTCTCAGCCAGAAATATTAATTCAAACTTGGAATGTCTGAAAACAATACTGCAACAGCACAGGAAATGAAGCGAGAAGGGAGAAATGCATAGTATCTGGACAAACTAGAAGACAAAATGAATGGTGGGGGATTTAAGGGGATTTGTATTTTCCTTTTGCTGTTGATAGTTTGGCAAGCAGGTTATGGTGGCCATTGTATTGAATCAGTGTCCCAGATGGCCTTTTTTTAGCATCTCTTCTGAAAAGCCTTAAAATGAGTCCTAAGGATTGCCACCAACCATCAAGGGCAAGAAGAGACTAACTCCTGCAAAGAGCCAAACCTACAAGTCTGTAGCAGAGGCATTAGCTCTTGAGGACAAGAGTCATGTTTCTTTGTATTCCTAAGGGCGGAACATCGTAGCCTTGACCAATATAAAAAAAAATAAAAATAAATAATAATAATAATAATCTTTTGACAAAATGGGAGGAAGAGAGGAAGAAATATCCTCAGGGAGATTCTTATTGATGTCTCCACTTTTTGTGACTTTTTTTTTCCTACAGGAGGGTAATCCAGACCCACACATTTCTTTACTGCTTGTTAAAGAGTCATATTAAATATGAAGTGTAATGCATTCTTTAACACTAATAGTGCCATATATAATGTAGTAGTAACTGCAACAAATTTCAAAACACACACATATGCATGCCACACAGACACACACTTCTTTTCCTATTTCTATTGTCATTATTGATGGTTATGAAGTTTTTTCAGCTGTATTACATGCACACATCTTACATGCATAAATTCAGGTTTGTGTTGGCATGTACAAGGTTATGTGTGAGCAGAATTCAAGCAAGGTTAGCTTCAGAAGAAATACGTTTGAAAGAGGATACAGGAGTGCAATTGTATATCAAATATCTAGGAAGCATCCTTCCTTTGAAGAATGTAAAAATGACAAAATTCTTATGCATAAAGAAACTGAGACATGCAGATCTCTCTGATGAACAAAAGGAATATAATTCAGCCAGTACACACTACGTCACTACAATTGAGGTGTACCAGAAATTTAGTGCCCACATAAGGCACATTTCATGCAAATGACATAGACACTCAGGCACATCTACATAAAGAATACACCACACTAGCAGGTTACAGCCTGACTCTACAAACAATTACTAAATACCTATAAGCAAAACAATCATCCAGTGCAGGTGGAGGACTGGACGGGTGAATGTGTTTATGCTTACACACATGCATGCATATTTTCAGAGCACATCTTTAATGTTTTATGTGGATGGAGAACTACTGACCATGTAGAGATACAATTCTGGAGTTTTAGGAAGTTTGAGTGCTTACTGCTTATTTGAAGAATCTGTTAATCTTGTGTTTCTATTAGGTACTAAAAAGCTTAGGTGACAGCAGGTTTACTTTGTTTTATGACTTTGTATTTGATGAATGTTAGATATTCTTGATCTAATTTTGAACCAACGAAACAAAAAGTGTCAAATGGAGAAAAAATTTTTACTGAAATTCTCACAAAATTCTGTAGTAAATCAGTCATTCAAGACAGAAAGAACCAGCTTGTATTATATTACACATCTAATGCTTACCATACTCAGCCGTTTCAACGTTGAAACATGGTAATTCCATGTTACTGATAAAATGTTCGTTTGCTATCCTGTAAATAAACAGCTTAGCAGGGTCTATAGATTTTGTGCAACCGGTTTCAGAGAGAAATAGATATCAGATTATAATGCATGTGATCTTTACCAGAAGGTGAAAAAGAGCTCAACTCCACTGCTCACCTGAGAAGGTCTGGCATACTGCTTACCATCATCAAGCAATTGCAAAGTATGCTGAGACAAGTGTGCAGGACCAGGAAGTCCAATCCCAGTAAGCTTCTTGTCACACTTTTCTATTCTTCTCAACTGCTGTCTTCCATGTGAACCCAATTTCCTGTGCACTTTTTTTTTTTTTTTTTTTTTTTTACCTGTTGGTAGCATGTAAATTTGGTATCATACCTACCCTAGTTGTTTTCACTTTATTCCCAGAGGAACAGCTCCATCCCTTACGATCTGGAAGAACCTTACATTCCTCCCCTTCAAGACATGGTTGCATGTGGCACCACCATTTCTGCTCCACTATTGAAGCTACAACAGAAGAAAACAACCATATCTGCATGTTCTCAGAATGGACATATTAATATGTCATTATATTGCAACCTTTCTTTTGTTTTCCAGGAAAATGTTGGAAATATATTAAGTGACAGCTATTCTGCAATTTGCAGCCAGCTCAGAATCTCCATAAGAAATGAAGCCGCAATTTGCACAAGGTTCAAAGTTGATTTCTGTAGTGTGGTGGTGTTTTTTGCTGTTGTTTTCTAATTTACTGCAGTTCAGAAAGTAATTTCAGAGCATTCCTTTCCAACTCTCATTTTTTCTTGCTCAGACAGATTTCAAAGTTTTAAGCCAGCTCTCTTCTTCTTTTGAGTTAGTATATTTTGCCTGATCTACACTATAGTCTAGCACAGGCTGATTAAATTTATTCCCCAAAGATGACATATTTACTGCTTCTCTGACAGCCATCAACATATCAACAGTAAAGAGATCATGTAAAGGGTGAATCCATCCTGCTCCTCTTTCAGAGAAATAGATGTGAAAAATGAGCTGGTATTTTCCCAATTAAAACATAAAATACAATGCCAGATTTGTTAAGTAAAACATTAATACTGTACTCTGAACAGAAATATATATTTACATATAAATATATATAAATACAAAGATTTAAAAAAAAAAAAAACTCTGTTCTGTTTGTTTGTATACTGCTTTATAATAAAGATAAATATATAAATAAAATGTAAGACTGCAGCATATGAAAATGATATGCTCATGTAGATTTTGTGTAAACACTTTTAATTAAGTGAATTTCATACAACTCTGAGGGCATTCTGTTAGTTAGATCAAATTGAGCTTCTCAAGAGGTCTCTTTCATTGGCATCTAATAATTTCACTTAGCATTTCCACAGAGTAATAGCAAATAATTCATTTTTCCCATCTTCCTCTCGTTCACCTTGGGCATGCCCTTCAAAATGCAAAAGCCTTCTTCCTCTTATTTTAAATAGCTAACTATAATAAACTTTTTTTTTATTGATGTCTCTAAGCTAACAAAACCCCCTAGGAACACGCAACCAAAGGAAGCAATAAAAATAGTCGCACCATCAACACAAGAAGGAGCTGCCCGGGTGGTACCTGCTACCTGCCCAGGGAAGCAGGAGCACTTCACTGTCTGTGATCTTTCTTCTATCTTGTTCTTATTGCAACATCTATGGAGTGCCACCACTTCACAGGTCCCGGTTTTAACATGGTGAGCTGTGAAAATAAGATGAGCAATTTGATAACATTGCAAGGTAGGCTCATACTGTTTGTTTTTCTGTTTTGTTGTTGTTGTTTGTTTGTTTGTTTGTTTGTTTGTAATCAGAAATGCATTAAACTAGGCTCTGTAAGGCCAAGCATGAAAATAGAATTACAATGATACTAACAGTAGAATGTGAAGATGATTTCTTTTCCAAATGTAGTATGACTATCTCAGGCAGAAAATGTTGGCTAAAGAAAAATTGGAGAAGGTTGCATACAGGACTGTTCCAGTGAAGTCGGAAGAAGAAACATTATAAAACTAACCTAGACACTATATTAATTTCTGGACTCCCATAACCACTTGTGTATTTTCTATAGCCACATCCCAATAAATAAAATAAAATAAAATAAAATAAAATAAAATAAAATAAAATAAAATAAAATAAAATAAAATAAAATAAAATAAAATAAAATAAAATAAAATAAAATAAACAAACAAACTAGGGAATCACATTTTAAGTCTCTCTGCCTGGCACTGCAAAGGTAATCTGGAAACATGAGGAATCAAAGCTTTTCAAAACCCTGGGGGCAACAGGACAATCTTCATTATCCAGTATCCACTTGGTGATCTAACCAATTACTAGAGTCATATTACTGGAGTCCTATAAGAGGATCAGTTTGGTAAGACTGGTAAGAAAACTGCCATTCTGGTTCAGCAGTCAGTTATGACAGGATCCAGAAATCAGAAAAATAATTTTAACAGAACTTGCAGTGGTCACTGGTAAATAAAATAAGAAACAGACAAGGTATTTCTGGGGATAGTTCATTTCCATCAGAAGGAATAGAGAAAGAATCTGAAATTTTAACTGGTATTGACCTACTACTTTGTACAGGAAGGACTACGAATTATGCAAAACAATATGTATTTTGGCAACCCCTCTATTTCATCTGCTGGTTAACTTTTTGTATGCTTTATGCAAAGCCTGTGTACTGAACAGTACATCTATCTTTCACACCCTAATGGTGAAATTGAGAGTTTTTACAAGGTAAAGGCCCTACCAATCAGCTTTCAGGAACCCAACATCTATGACTGGATCTGCTCAGCTGTTATTGCACAGTATCAGCTCTCAAAAGGGCTGAGGAAAGAGAGTATACTTGATGTAAGATATGGCCCCCGAGAATGTGCCTAGAGACAAAAGCCACAGGCAGCAATTAGACTCTGGGTCTTCATTAACAAAACATAAACTACTAAACATTTCATTCAGGCAATTATGCATTTTTCAGTAGAACAAAGTCTGTGGAACAGCCTGTGATCTTTGTAGTCACTCACTACATCGTGCTACATCAGGTTAGATTATACTCTCTCATATCATGCTGTACTACAAATGAAATTATGTAACACAGTGAAACACAATTAACCCATGATCCGTCATATTATGAGATACTGAAATATAACACATAAATCAGAAATCTAGGGGAAAAAATATCATTTTTAATTCAATTGCAAGGAAAGCACTTTGCATATTTTTATATGATGATATGAACTCTGATATTTTGATTCTTTTGATGCTGAGTGAATATTTTTATATTTTAAGTACTTTAATTATTTTCCAAACCATTTCACAGGTTGCTCTGCCAATAAGAAAATCCAAATAAATTCATTTTTCTTAATACAATTACTATAAGGGTTGTTTTTTTTTTTGTTTTTGTGAATATAATAAAAAATAATCTAGGATATCTTTCATATGCATAATATATAAGAGAGCAAGCACATACTGCTTCTGTAAATTCACATTCATCTTTATTTTGATAGGCAATTGCATATTTTCTACACACACATGCTAACAAAAATTCAATGATTTTTGTGTTATGAAAGGTACATAAAAAAAAAAAAAAAAGACACTGAGTCTAAAAAGAAAACGTAGTGAATTTCTTCCCGCTTAATTTTTCACTATATTAGATTTCAGTTCTTTTCTGTATTCTGATGTGTCTCAGTGATCTTGAAATTTTGTCCTTCAGTGTCTCATTTCATAGTTTTACACAGCTCTACCATGTCTCCAGAAATGGAGACTTCAGAAATGGTAGTATATTAGGGAGAATAGTGATACGATAACGAACATCTTTAAACTAAAAGAGGGTAAATTTAAATAAGATATTAGGAAAAAAATTTTTACTCTGAGGGTGGTGAGGCACTGGAACAGGTTGCCCAGAGAAACTGTGGATGCCCCATCCCTGGAGGTGTTCAAGGCCAGGCTGGATGGGGCTTTGGGCAACCCGGTCTGGTGGGAGGTGTCCCTGCCTGTAGCAGGTGGGGTGGAACTGGGTGGTTTTTAAGGTTGCTTCCAACTCAAATCTTTCCATGATACTGTGAAATGATACACCTGCTAAGTATATTGGTATTATGTACACCAATAGCCATCTGGAATGGAAGCCAGTTAAAAGAGTTGTTTTTAAAAGCTTTGAGAGAAATGTTCATTCTAAAACAAAACTTTTGAAAGAAACTCACTTTGTCCTAAACAGGAAATCAGGCATTTAAAGTCTCTTATCGGGAAAAAGACTATAATTAGAAGAAATGGTCACTTATATCCATGTACATTACAGAAAAGCACTTCAAGGGATGAAAAGGTATGTGAAAATGGGATAGAATAAAAGATAACCATATACTACTGATAGTGTCTTGTCATTAATACAACTGCTTTGAAATTTTCTAGATATAAAAACAAAACAACCTACTAAAGAATATATATATTTCAATCACTGAATATCTAGGCTAGCCATCCTCTAGTTTCTGTTTACCATCTAGAGTACACTATGAATATTCCTTGAAAGGAAATGCAGGGATTTCAGGTCTTTATGCTATCAAATAATTAAGTTCCTGTGCAGTAAGTACAGTATCTGTCACATTCATTCAAAATGAAAGCCTCTATGCTGCAGATAAAGGATTTCCCACAACCTAATACAAATTAACCTCATTAAGGCACTGAACCATTCCACAAAAAGGAGATAGAACTTTTGAAGATTCGCAGTTTGGTTTTGTTTCTTCTTCTCCAAGCACAGACTTCAAAGTGTGCTGTTTGCTTTGCAGAAAATGTTTACAGAACTGTCATTTCTGGAATCCTTCGGAAATTCATTATTCAGAACCACTGCAAACCCTCAGTCCTGCATCCTCAGTCCTGCTAATGCAAGTAATCCTGCCTGAAATCAATGTGAAGAAGGACTGAAGAAAGAGACTGAGAGATATCTATGTGTACAGACTGTAAAGTTTTCCCAATTATTATGTATAACGTAATATATGTATACATTACATTACAGAAGATGTAACACTGTAATATGAGCGTGTAACTTGGAAAACAGATATCTTACTCATTAACAGTATATCCTGTAATTAGCCTGCCACTTTTACAGCATTTTCTCATGTAGTGAAATTGTGAATAGCTATCTCATTAATCAGTGTGTTACTGCCACAAAAACTTGAGTGCTCACAATTATGATCCTAGGAAATATAAAGCTGAGTAATTATTATTCCTCATTGTATGCAACAGCACAAAACATTGAATGTGCTTAAAGAGTATGTTTAAACAAACACAGTAAATAACTTTAAATATATATAATTTCTACCTATTCTTGTTCTTTCACATTTCTTTACATTTCTTTTGCTTAGATAAGTGAATTTTTTAGTCATATTTGCACAGCACATATGGCACTAAATTGTAGCTCTGACTCCTTTACTTCTGTGAGAGTTTTTTTCCAGACCAGAAGACAAGATATTGTTCCAGATTATTATTTTGTAACACACATATATATATATATACATATATATTTATCATAACATCATAGATAAATCTAGCATTAAATCAAGTTAAGTTTTCTGAATTCCACTCTTCAACATGATCACTATTTCCCAGCCTTGTCACCTGATCATTCATGACCAAATCTGACAACTCTCTGGTAGGCGGTTTGAATCTTTTCTTTGCTGAAAGTTGCATAGGTAATGCATATACATATACATGGACCGTTAAAAAAATAAATAAAATAAAATAAAATAAAATAAAATAAAATAAAATAAAATAAAATAAAATAAAATAAAATAAAATAAAATAAAATAAAATAAAATAAAATAAAATAAAATAAAATAAAAAAGGAACATGTTAACATGTTGCCATGGCCTAGATAAAATAAAACCACAGACCATATCTATATTCAGGTTCTCCATCATTGTAGTAGCCACTGTACAAATAAATTAGTGATGATAATAATAATAATAATAATAGTAATAATAGTCTCATTTATATGTTCTCTGCAAAGACAGGTATAATTGGGTAATACAGCAAAGCCAACATAATGACTAACAGTACTAAAAAATAAAATACATTGCCTCTTTTCGTACACTGATCCCTTGCTTGCCTGAACAGTGCCATTTAACAATGATAATGGTAAGCCAAGTATTTAGATGGACAGAAAAATAACCTCTCTTCTGCAGGGTTAGTTCTCTACCACTTTAGCTCTTACACCTGAGTGCAGAGACTAGTGAGAAGCAGTTTCAGCCTAAGAGAAGCAGCAGGAGCAAGCAACCACAGACGCGTGATCACCTCCTCCTGTAGAAACCTGTTCTGTATCGGCTTACAAGCTCTGTACCCTTATATGAGATAAGTGCATCTTCTTTTTTTACATTGAGATAAGTGCATCTTCTTTTTTTACATTCCAGGTAATTCCTGTGAGATCAGTGAGCCTATGTAAAATGTACAAAGCTTTATTTGCATGCATCTGTGCGTTTTCTAAAGCTCTTCACAAAAACAAATCTTTAGTTTAAACAAGAAGCAACGGATCACCAATGAGGAGAGAAACAGGATTGACTTTTAGCCATGAGTTTCAGTCCAAATTACATCTAATGTTAATCAGACTTTGGCCAATTTGAGGATTTTTTGCCTATCTTGAGGATAATCAGGAATATATCCCATATGAAATACTATAGGGAGCCAGTCTTTCAAACTATGCACATAAGTAGTCTTTATTCACATGTGTACTGACATTAAGGACTATAATACAACTACTATTTTGTTGTTGTTGTTGATGATGGGTTTTTTTTGTTTGTTTTTAATAACCATCTACAAAGGGAAAACAAACAATATTTCAGCAGATTACCAATGTGCTTCCTCCTTTCCTACTAAATCATCTGTCATTGTATACCACCAAAATATTTAAACTGAGGGGTGGTGGAGCGTACCGACATAAAAAAAATAAAAATAAAATTAGTGGTTATGATGTAGTATTTTCCACAATAGGCTCTAAATCACTGTCCTACTCTAGAGTAACCAGGAAAAAGTAGGTTTTCTTGTTCACATAGTCTATTTGCTTTCTTTATTCTGATTGACGTAGAAAACAAATGTAGGTTATATTTCTGCTACACTTCAGCAATTTCAGTATGTCACATCAGTCTCAGTGTGTCATTGTAGATAGGAAGGATTACAAATAAACTTGCAAAATCTCTCTCACACACAAGCACACAGACATGGTATTGTTGCATATTTTTGGTAGTTTTAGAAGTGTTAGTAGCTGCTACAGCTAAGCAATTAAAATACTGTGCAACTACAGTTAAGCCAGTATTTACACTGACAGTTTTTCTATTAAAAGATAGATGAATATCTTTGAAAAGAAACAAATTGTCCAGTTCCTTCATTTCATTAATTTCACTATCCTTCTGTTATACCTAAAAGCAGGTAAAGAAGAAACTGAATTTGGTTTAATCATACTATGTTGGTATTAGGGGTGATATTGTTGCAGTTGTGGTGATCTAAGAACATAAGCAACACAAAGCTCTTTGTCAGAGGTAAGATCTTTTCTTTGATTAGCCATCAGTATATTTGGGGGGGGGGAGAAAAAAAAAAAAAACAGACAAACTTTCAGGGACACAAGCTTCAGTTTCATTATGTGAACATAAAACATTTGCTCCATAGGCCAGATGGAGAGCGGGCAGCACAGAAGTCAAAAAAGCAGAGGTGTCTCCCATACCAGTCATCATCTCATTACCTCTGGCATGAAGCAAGCCACCGATTCCCAAAGAAGCACTTGAAGAGCATTGACAGGAACTTCACTAAGGATGACCTTTGGAGATCAGATTCAAAGCCCTTTGAACTCAATGATTCTGGCTTGATCAGTGGTTTTGAGTCAGAATTTCAGAGATAGAATTAAAAATTTGTATTGTCAATGAAAGCGACATTTAGATTTGCAACTTAAGATACTTATTCTGTTGATTGCTTATTTAGCATCTATTATAGTGATTGAACAAACGATGATATATATTATATATATGACATATATATATATGTGACTGAAAAATATGATAAATAATGATTATTAAATCTTGTTTTAAACCATCACTAAAGGTGTCATGTTTTTCATTGAAGAGTTCATTTGCTAAAACTACAGTATCCAACCAATATAACTATTTCTGATGAGCGTCGGCGATTCCTAAATACCGCAAGTCAGGCAGGCGCGGCAGGAGGCCGGCGTGGCTGACCAGGAACGTTCTGATGGAGATTAGGCGGAAACAGAGAGTGTTTCGCTACTGGAAGGAGGGCCAGGTGACATGGAAAGAATACAGGGATGCTGTTCGTGTTTGTAGGAAGAAAATTCGTGTGGCCAAAGCACACCTAGAGTTGAAGCTGGCTGTGTCTGTGAGAGAAAATAAAAAGGGTTTTTTTAGATATGTGAATGGAAAAAGGAGAACTAAAGAATACATAGGGCCGCTCCTTGATAGGGAAGGTCTTCTCACAGACGATGACATAGGCAAAACAGAGACGCTTAACGCCTTCTTTGCCTCTGTCTTCAATGCCGATGATGGGCTTCGGGACCCAGGGTGCCCTGAGCTGGAGGACCGGGACGGTGGGGATGACAAACTCCCAACCGACCCTGAACGTGTGCGGGATTTGCTACTCCACCTGGATCCCTACAAGTCCATGGGTCCAGATGGGATTCATCCCCGGGTGCTGAAGGAGCTGGCGGACGTCATCGCGGAACCTCTCTCAATTATTTTTCAACGATCTTGGGAGTCTGGAGAGGTCCCGGTAGACTGGAAGCTGGCAAATGTTGTGCCGATTTTCAAGAAGGGTCAGAAAGAAGACCCTAGCAATTACAGGCCTGTCAGTCTCACGTCAGTGCCTGGTAAAATCATGGAGAAGATGGTTCTCGAACGTATTGAGGCGCACCTGGGGGACAAAGCAGTCATTGGTCCCAGCCAGCATGGGTTTGTGAAGGGTAGGTCCTGCCTAACTAACCTGATTTCCTTTTATGATAAGATCACCCGTATGATGGACCAGGGGAAACCAGCTGATGTGATTTTTTTGGACTTCAGCAAGGCTTTTGACACGGTTTCCCATAGGATCCTACTGGACAAAATGTCCACCATACAGCTAAATAAAAACATCATACGATGGGTGAGCAATTGGCTAACGGGCAGGGCCCAAAGGGTTATGGTGAATGGGGCTGCGTCAGGTTGGCGGGCGGTCACCAGTGGGGTCCCTCAAGGCTCCATTTTAGGGCCGGTACTTTTCAATATTTTTATAAACGATCTGGATGTAGGAATAGAAGGTATTTTGAGCAAGTTTGCTGATGACACCAAACTTGGAGGAGTTGTGGACTCTGTTGAGGGTGGAAAGGCCTTGCAGAGGGATCTGGATAGGTTGGAGAGCTGGGCGATCGCCAACTGCATGAAGTTCAATAAGAACAAGTGCCGGGTCCTGCACCTGGGACGGGGAAACCCTGGCTGCACGTACAGACTGGGCGATGAGACGCTGGAGAGCAGCCTAGAAGAGAGGGATCTGGGGGTCATGGTAGACAGCAAGTTGAATATGAGTCAGCAGTGTGCCCTGGCAGCCAGGAGGGCCAACCGTGTCCTGGGGTGCATCAAGCACGGCATCGCTAGTAGGTTGAGGGAGGTGATAGTCCCGCTCTACTCTGCGCTGGTGCGGCCTCACCTCGAGTACTGTGTGCAGTTCTGGGCACCACAGTATAAAAAGGACATGAAACTGTTGGAGAGTGTCCAGAGGAGGGCTACGAAGATGGTGAAAGGCCTGGAGGGGAAGACGTACGAGGAACGGCTGAGGGCACTGGGCCTGTTCAGCCTGGAGAAGAGGAGGCTGAGGGGAGACCTCATCGCAGTCTACAACTTCCTCGTAAGGGGGTGTCGAGAGGCAGGAGACCTTTTCTCCATTAACACCAGCGACAGGACCCGCGGGAACGGGGTTAAGCTGAGGCAGGGGAAGTTTAGGCTTGACATCAGGAGGGGGTTCTTCACAGAGAGGGTGGTTGCACACTGGAACAGGCTCCCCAGGGAAGTGGTCACTGCACCGAGCCTGACTGAATTTAAGAAGAGATTGGACTGTGCACTTAGTCACATGGTCTGAACTTTTGGGTAGACCTGTGCGGTGTCAAGAGTTGGACTTGATGATCCTTAAGGGTCCCTTCCAACTCAGGATATTCTATGATTCTATGATTTCTGAAATCTAGTTAAATTTGGGTACACATTGAATCTAAAAGTAAATACCCTCAGAGGGGGTAAAAAAAAAATTGTTTCCACATGACTTTTTATAATTTGTAACTTTATTTTTTAAAATGCTAATGCAATCTTAAGGTATTTTTACAGCTGTATTTTTTTTTTCAAAGCAAAGCAAAATATTTAATTTTACCTGGAAAAAAAAAAAAAAAAAAAAAACACTTTTTCTTTTTTTTTTTTTTTTTTCCCCAATGTTTGGCCAGTGAACTAAAAAATCAATTACAGACACAGCAGTAATTCCTGTGTCCTCGGTGTTGACAATGAGGCATGAGGCATGCTACGGTTGTAGTGCATCTTAGGAAAGGCATTCATGCTGCTTTATTTTCCAGATGACACATGGGGTAGCACTATAGAATCATCAGGAAAAAATGATAATTTTATGTTATCTTATTATACTTTATCATTACATTTCACTTGACTAATTAAAATTATTTAGTTATCTATTCCATTGATGCCATGTGCATTTAAAACATTCAGGTAATTCAAAACTACTGTAAAGCTGAAAACAAACACCAAATTTTCCTTTAAAAAGACAACATCTGAAGAGAGAAAATGCTCTTTAAGTATCTTGATCATCCATTTTCCAAATAACTAGAACCAAAGATGCTTCACAACCATGCTACAGGAGAATATATAACTGGGAAAGGGCTGTCGGCAGATCTCAAAGGAATGGATTTTGGCTGCAATAAATAATGCAACTGCCCCATGATGAGATCAGGCCGGAGTTGAGAGGGTAGAGATAAAGGCATTCAGAAACACCAAAACTTGTTTGAAGACTGCGTTTGTGCACCAGATGGCCAATGATACCTTTAGCCAGCATGACCAAAAGCTAAACACAAAGGCCCCAGGGGACCAGAGGAGCCCAACAAGCCAGTGTCTACCAACAGGGCACCTTCACTCAGTGTTCCCAGAGCCATCCATGGGGAGTGATCAGCTCCTGGGCCTGGTGGGAAAGCCACTGAGATGGGTCAACCCAATAAACTGCCTCCCCAGAAATCTTGCAGACTAAAGGGCGTTACAGCCTGCAGGAGTACTGGACCTGTTATTGGATGAAGGGGGAACAGAACCTAAAGATCATAAAATTTTCCATCAGATATTTTGTGGAAACATGTGAGGCTCACTATGGGATATTTAGCAGAAGGACCAAAGGAAGGGAAAGGGAGGGATGTCAGGGTGGACTGGAGAGGAATGAGCATGAATGAATAAAGGGGTAAGGATAAAATGGGCCAGTGAATTATAAACAGGGGGCAGTTAGTTTATTTGTCTAGCTGAGCCCTGTGCTCAAACACTGCGAGTTCTGCTACATTCTTATTAAATCTTATTTCTATCTTTTTGTGTGTGTGTGTGTGCATACTGCCTTCTCTGAGTGGATATGCATTAATACTAGGGAAATTCAAGCCAGATTAGTTGGTGATAAATTAAGAGATCTGATTACAAGCAACTGGAGTGAGATCACAAACATTGTAAATCCAAGTGAAAGCAACTGGTGACATGAAGGCACCTCGGATCAGCTACCAGTCAGGCTGACTGTCTTAGACCATCTTCCGAGTGACCCATTTTACATTTGGGTGTGCATATATATGCATGTACATGTAGCTCTCTCTGCCAGCAGATTTCAGTTCTGATAGATGGGGATGAGGAAAAGGATTGGCCCATCAACTGAGTGATTACTGTGTGTATGGACATGGGTGCCAGGAAAGGTGGTTTGCTATGTCTGCACCGATCTGCGCAGCTGGCTGAGTGTGTATGGCATGCATGTCTGTCTGTGTTCAACTACTTTCTAAGGAGCATAGATGTTCAGCCTCTCCATCGACAAAAACTGGGAATAGGGAGCTGCAGCAGCCTCATATCTACCCAGCTACTGGATTCAGCAGCCTGTAACAGACATGAGCATTAGAAATATTTTGGAAAGAAAAATTAAGCAAGGAAGACAGAGATGGCATTTGGCAAAATAACATTTAACCTTCAACCTTTCCTTCTAAGAAATGCACACTGACTGTCAAGATAATCCTCTCGTACCTGCTAGATCAGCGGATCAATATCTGTAGAGAGGCACATGCCAAATCACTGCAGTGAGCTCAGCCAAAGAGTCACGCTGTTCGATCAGAGCAGCCCATTCCATGCCAGAGGCCATGCAACCTCTTTTATGCTTGATTTGGGTAATGCTATGATATGAATAACTCCTTCCCGTGCACATATCTCTTAAGTCCCTACAAGCACACCTTATTGACAGGGCTTTGAGGTCTTATTTATCTGCTTGCACCTTTCCATGCCTTGCACTCCACCTATAGCTATTAAAAGCCACTTGGTCACCTTGAGCTCTTGCAAAATCCAGAAAAACAGAATGCATGCTGTGCACTACTTACATCACTGGAGAATAAGTTTAGCTTAAAAGTACAGCATTGCTTTTCATTTCTGTTTTGCTGTGATATCTCTTGGAACTTGGCATGGGTCCTCAGGTGAATTGTTTGAAAACAGAGCTGCCTGTTTGGACAAATTATTTTTGTACTGCCACCTGTTGGCAACACATACACAAAAGATCCTGCCCTTCCCAGATTCCTTGGATACAATATGGTGTTTTCTCTCATGAGAGAACCACTTTAAAATTACAAGAGCAATTCTTGATAAGTGTTTATCCTGCAAATGCTAGCCCAGCTCTTCTTGCAGGTCTGCCTCTACCGCAATTAACCGACTTAGTCCGCTTGGGTGAAAATGGCTAGCAGAGTCCATATGAAAACACTATGCTGACAGCATCTCTGGTAGCTTTTAAAAACTGAGCTAATGAATGGATTGCCACAGTCACATTGCCAAGCATACTCTGCTGCATGGTGCCAAAGAAAAGTCTCATCCATCAGCTTGTCTGCCAGACACTGGTTATAGCCATCTGTGTGGGAAGCGTTTTTCCCTTTCAGGGAAAAAAAAAAAAAAAAAAAAAAAAAAGCTACTATGTAATCATTACCCCTGAGAAGAGCTCACTAATTCACTAATGACCCAGAGATCAAGCCTCAGATATCCCCATGGCACTATCTGCCATGGTCTGAAGGATTGAGTTATCCCCACTGAGAGAAAAAGACTTACTGGAATAGCACAGCAAGCTGGCATGGTCCCAGCTGGACATAAAATCTTTACAAACACTAAAACCACAGATGGAGAACTTCATGTAGGATCTCTTGGACCTGAAAAGCTCACAGCCATGTGACTTTATCTTCCTGGCCTTACTCGGGCTAATTATTTAATCAGTCCTTTGGCAGGAATGAGCCAGTGTTACTCAAATAAGCTTATCTCCACTCTCACAGTTGCCAGGGTCTTTTTATGGTAGTGGCTACAAATGAGAGCTTCAGGTCAAACTTTTCTCCAAAAACACAAGAACTTAAAACATGACCAGTTTTCAGGTAAACTGAAGGGCAACCTCCTCCTTTTCATATGATCCCGTCAGCCTACAGGGTTGCCCTTCATATGTTGTAAGGGTTGCCCCCCTTACAACTTTGGAATCAGGTGATTGCCAGGTTTTTGAAACCACAGACAGTTCAGAGTCAAGATCACATGCAATGATCATATGGGTTCTTGCAGATCATTGTGTGTTGACCCAGTGTACAGGCTATGGCACAAAATACTGCGAGGAGTAAGGTAATTAGCCAAGGACTTTTATTACTTCTCTCTCTCTCTCTTATGTATTTCAAGTAGCCAGCCATATCTTACTTGGCCAAGGGTCAGGCCCACACAATGCTCTTGATTACCTATTCTTTATATGAGCTTACCCCTATTTTAACTTTCCCAGATGTGTAATCTTATCACACAGGGTACCCAATGTAAAAGTGACCTCACTGGTCTCCCTGATGTGGCCTCAAGCCCAAAACATGAATATGCACAAACTGTTACTAGAAAAGGGCTGTCCTTTTAGTAGGAGCAAGCCTCAGCCATGGGGCAATGCTCTGCAGTGCCTGATGGCTCCACTCATCGTGGCAGGGCTTCCAGGGTTTCCATTGCAGTTTTCAGGATTGTCCACATCAGAGGTGGAAATAAACAGTGTTGTATCTATTGGCTACTCTGTGGATTCTTGCCAGCTGCCAACCCCAGACCTTTGGTGCAGCACAACCCACTGGAAGGGGAAGAGAATAAAAGGCTTTTGCACATTTGCTGAGACTTCAAGAAAAGCTCAGCTCCCCTGCCGGAGCCAGCCTGTGAGGTAGCTCACCACTTCCCACCAAGGCTGCACCTTCACCATCTCATCTGTTGGGCAGGAGAAGACGCTGGCAGCAAAGGCTGTGTGTTTCCTTATGGGCCAGAAATGGAAACTTTGCTTTCTGCAGGCAAAACACTTCCTGCCTTTCCTCCTAGCTGCTTCAGGCTGACACCAACCACAAGAGAAGCCTGTGCAGAACTGGCAGAGAAACACCCAGGGAGAGATGCAGTTTATAAATACTACAAGAAGTCAAAAGCCCCAGTATCTCCAAGGTTGTTATCAAACATGTTAAGCAAACGATATATTAAAGTGTGCAGACATTTTGTAAATTAACAGGCTGAGGTTTGAGATTACTAATTATATGATTTCTCAGAGAAAAAAGACCAATCCAGCTCTCAGGCACTCAAAAGAACATTTGGCACAAAGACTTTTTATTCTCTCTTACTCTCTCTGTGGGCCTTCTGCCAAATATTTCAACTCAGCAAGAAGCAGTAGCACATGTCTCAGAGCAGTCTTCAGCATCTGACTGAATACTAAAAAAATAAAATAAATAAATAAATAAATAAAAATCCTCATTCTCAGGGCTTCAGAAACCTGTAGTTTACACAGTTTATGGGAAATATGTTTCCCCTGCTTCCTTAGATGACTCTCATTATTAATCTTCTTTTCTTTCCAGCTGACCCAAATGGTCTCGGGGTACATTGTACTCTATGACAAATTAACATGATCTCAGGCATGCATCAGAGGAAAAAAGAAAGGTTTTCTCTACCCTCACATATTTGAATGACCCTCTGGCACATAGCCCTCGCCTGAAGTAACATCTTAAGAAAAGTGCTGTGAATGGGAGTCTTTATAAAATAGGATTAGTGTAACAAGGTGGAGAGGTAAATTCAATAGTTCTTTTGAACAGCCTGCTTCCAGGCTACTCACACTTATTAGAAAATAGCTCAAGCACCTCAGTAGGCTTTAGGTGTCTCTGTGGAAAGAGCAGTGAAGCTTAGGGAAGGACAAACATGGTTTCATCAAAGAAAAATGTGTCTAAGTCCCTGTGCTCTATTTCCATCTCAACACACATCTAGCTGCTTGCGGGTGATGTTTACACAGATAAGGTTTTTATTTATTTAGTAAGGTGCATAAGTCTATTTAGGTAATAGATATCTTTAAGAAGCTTGTTTCATACTTAAGCACACGAATGTTACTGTGAATTCTGTTATCAAAATCTTTATATTTTTTTCCACTTTTCTTAAAAAAAAAAAAAAAGTGCTTAACACCCCTTTTATTCACCCTACACTAGGATTCTTCAAGGGCGGTGGGGGGACGACACAACAGAGGACATGGTATGGACATCCTTTTGGTTAGTTTGGGCCAGCTGTCCTGGCTGTGTCCCCTCTCTCCCAACTCCCTGTGCACCCCCAGCCTCCCCACCGGTAGAGGATGAGGAGGAGCTGAAACTTCTTTGACTCTGTGTAAGCCCTGCTCTGCAACAACTGAAATCATCTATGTGTTATCAACATTATTTTCCACCTAAATACAAAGAACTGCACCATACCTGCCACTACGAAGAAAATTAACTCTACCCCAGATGAAACCAGGACAACATTGCTTGTTTAACAGGTAATATCTGTAATGAAGGATCATTAAGCTGATTAAACCTAGAATACACATTGCATTAGAAGCACTCTAGCAATGACCTGATACAAACCACGCAGTGAAGTCAAGGTGAACTTCCAAAAATTCTCCCAACTTCAAGATTCACATGTTCTTGTAGAATTTTTCCTAACACAATATGCATAATACAGTCACAGAAAGGTATTTGCATAACACTTGTGCACCCATTTATCTATAAATAAATAAATAAATAAATAAATAAAAATACATTGAAACATTGAAAGAATCTGAAAATATTTTTGCATTCATGTGTGTAAAATGAGCACATACATATGTGATGAAATTTAACAAAACTTGACTAGAAAAAGCATTTGAATTTTTATATTCATATTTCCACACTTCAAAAATTCTCCAAGATTTTTGGGTGGTTTGTTGTCTTTTACAGATAGCTTTAGTTGGTATGTCAAACTTTTTCTTTTGGGGTGTGTTTTGACTTTGCTTTGCTTTAACTATGTTCATGTCTGGATAGAATGGTGTATCTATATTAATATAAAGTTGTTTTTTTTTAAATTCTATGACATATGTTTAAACTACTTCACATACTATTTTGCAGCACTAGAACGCATTTTTCCTTAGTCTGTCCATTTAACCTAAATATCAAATATTTATCTTGAAATATTCTTCCCATTAACTGCAAGCACATATATGCATGCTTGCCTTCTGAATGTTACAGAGGTGTTTTTCTGTGTGTTCTTCTGTTTCCTTATTCTTTTCTACCCCTGCCTTGTAAGACTTACTACTGTACTTCAGACTCCCCCACATGTATTAAGAGAAGCTCTGTAGGATGTCCCAGCACACAGTTCACCATCTGAAAGAAAGATCTTAATTTTAAGTTTCAGCTTGCTTCTGTAGAGCCCCAGGCAAGCTCTTTGAAGCACAGAGTCAGGGGAGGAACTTAACTCAGGCCTTTAGAAAAAAAAAAAATGCTAACAAGGCACATGTCTAGTCCTGTGAAATCCCCTCTTTTAGAGTGATCTCCCTGGCTACAACCTTCTCTCTACATTATTGATTCCATATAAATAGCAAGTCTGTAAGCATGATGAATCAATAAGTATCTAGACAGAGGCTGTGCGTTGAAACTAGATGGCCTGGGAAGAAGCTGGCATCCTTCAAGATGGAGAAAAAGTAAGCATATTTCAATAAGCAAAATAAAAGGGGAGAAAGTGCCAGGAGAACCATTCAGAGCTGCACAATCAAGAATATTTTTGCTCAAGGATTCCCAGTAGATAGTATTTTCAGTTATCTCTTCCTGCTGAACAGGTATCTTTTAAGATGCTCCAAGCAGATTCCCTGGCACTTGTTTCTGAAGGAATCCTGGTTGATAGGAAACATAAATACCTCTCTCATTGCTATCCAAAGCCAGAAGCTGCAGAAGCATCACCATTCCCAGAACACCATAAGCACATAAGCATGCTTTGCAACAATGGTTAGATAATGAAAGCATCTGAAGTAATTCACACCTTCAAGAGAAAAATTAAAAAAAAAAAAAAAAAAAGGAAAAAATATAATTATTCAGGGACCTTTTCAGAGAATGAGAGCATGGTTCTGGGCTTGATATTTTACCATGTATCTCTACAGAAGGTATCTGTATCTTCTCATCCATTGCATATTGGGATGTGAGAGGCCAGGTCAGGCCAGGTGGTGATCCGTTCTGGTTACTGCCCTTCCATGAAATAAGCCAGGCACCGTGTGTGCCTAGGCCACTGATGAAATACAAGCACAGAGCACAGCAGAGCTCACCTTGTATCCTTCAGGCATAAACTTTCCAGGAACAGAAAAAGCACACCTGCAGCACTATGTAAGTACATTACTAGTAAACTAATTGCCTCTGTTCAAGGCAAGCTTCCCACACCTCCCCAGGTCCAGTTCCCACAGCATCTCCTCTCCATGTCATCCGCTGCCAAAATGCATCCTCCTCCCACAAGGGCCAAAGCAATGCTCATCAGATGCAGAGAATGAGGAACCCTCCAAGATGTCCACACCAAAGACACTTCTTTTGCCAAAGAGAGAGTCTGAAGATGGAATCCATAATTCTCACATCTTTCTCACCACTGTGAGAGGGCAAAAAGAGATGGATGGGCCCTCAGAGAGCAATTAAAAGGTTATGAAAAATAAATGTAATGATCAAATTTTAATTCAAATGTTGCTGATAAGAGTTCGCAAGGAATCAGACTTAATGTATAGGTAACTGAAAATCTGCACAGAATATACAGTGTCCATATTCTAGCTGTACACATTTTAAGGACTGAAAATTCTTCGATCTTTTTGATACTTTAACGTATTTCATTTTAACAGATTTTTCTCACGGAGGTCAATATTAGAACCTCAAAACTTTACCCTTCAGATTGCTTTGAACTGTTTGAAGTTTAGTTAAATAACTGAAAGATCAGTAGATGGAGATTATCTGTGGAATAGTTTACATGTACACTTTCAAAGTCCCATGGATGAAGTTGAATGCCATGCACAACACATAACACAATGTACTTTTCTTCAAAAAAAAAAAAAAAGATGACAGATGAGTGGCCGTTTATAAATATCTACAGGGCCATGCATATTTTTAAGATTAAATGAAATTATTATGGGTAAATAACCATTACCCATAGTTCCTTAGGAATACCTACATTGACTCATAACAAATACTATACCATTTTAATTCTAAAATAAAAGCCAGAAAAAAATAGATGATCATTAAATAACTGTTCAGGTCCATGGCACTGATATGTTGAGAGCCAGAAGTAATCTTTAATGTGTAGAAGACTGTCGCAAAACAAGAATTGTCTTCCCCTTCGATTCACAACTTTAAAAAGCTGAACAGCCACTGTACATACACTGTAGGATTTGACAAAAAGCTATTCATGAGGTACCTTGTCACATACACAAATCGCATACACAAATCTAGCAGGAGTTTCATCTTCACAGGATTCACAACTCAGGTAAGTTTTGAGAATAATCTTAGCACACATCCCTCAGGTGTAGGCATAGTCAGTAGAGCATTTTAACACAAAATAAAAAGATAGTGAAATCAGAAATAGAAGATGCAGATGGAGTGAGCCAGCCTTTCCTGACTTCAGTGGCACAGCTTTGCTTTAATAGCTGATTATTTATGTGAAACTACTGCAATGCCTAGGAGTTATGCATGGACACCTATAATTTCTAAGAAACAAAAACCACAACAATCAGAGTAAACATGGACACTCTGTTCTTCATCTGGATTTTCACTTTGGCAAATATGCTCCACAAAATGGATGATAGATCATTATTTCTGATAATTTGTCTCACTTCTTCAAGGGAATGGCATGTTCATGCATATTTCCTTTCCCCCACCATCATTTGTGGAGCCTATCAATACATGTATTGCATAAAGGTCTTGCCAACTGAATGAACAGAAACCATATTTCAGTAGTGCATGCAAGGTTCAGAGCTCTGAAAGCAATACACAGCAGCATCTGAAGTCTGCAAACCTAAGAGACTGCCAGAGTTCTTTCCCTCATTATTTTTATCAAGTATTACATATATGCATACATTTACAGTCATTGGCATATAAGGATCTCTAAGTAGAAGGATACAAAACATTAACACGGCGACATACCACAGCATTGTCATGGTTTTGACAAGGTTAATTTTCTTCACAGAAGCTCACACAATGCTGTGTTTTGTATTTTTGGTGAAAATAATGTTGCTAACACACCAGTGTTTCAGTTGTTGCAGAGCAGAGCTTACACAGAGCCAAGGACACTTCAGCTTCTTGTGCTGCCCTGCCAGTGAGGGGGCTGGGGGTGCACAGGGAGCTGTGAGGGGACACAGCCAGAACAGCTGGCCCAGGCTGACCAAAGGGATGTGCCATACCACATGGTGTCATGCTCAGCAGTAACAGCTGGAGGAAAGGAGGAGGGGGAGAATGTTCAAATTGATGGCATTTGTCATCCCAAAAAACTGCTACGCATGATGAGCCCTGCTCTCCTGGAAGTGGCTGAACACCTGCCTGCTGCTGGGAAATAGCAAACAAATTCCTTGTTTTGCTTTGCTTGCATATACAGCTTTTGCTTTACCTAGTAAATCATCTTTATCCCAACCCATGAGTTCTCACACTTTTACCTTTCAGATTCTCTCCCCCATCTCACCTGGGGAGAGTGAGCAAGCAGCTGTGCGGTATTTAGCTGCCTGTTGGGTTAAACAACAGGCATTTTTATTCACTTTCTGAGTGTTTAGGCCATCATTTAGTATATTATTATAACAACCATGTGAGATTTCCATGGTTCTCTACAAAAGCAAAGATACACATCTCCATATCTTGGATATCTGTGACTTTGGTATTTAATCTAAGTTGGATATGTTCATATAATCAACGCAGAGGTATAGACAGAAGCACCCCCAGGAGGAAATACATAATTTTTAACTGCGCAAGATTGCATCCCTCCCTGAGGGATGTGGTTTTGATCCATTATAAGGCAAAACTCTAAGGGAAAGATATACATCAGCAGAGACAGGAATTTGCTATTGAGGTGGTCTTTGGTTAGTAATTTTTTTCAAGAGGTCGCCCCCATAAGAATCTGTTATTACCATTACACTGAAACTGACTTAACAGAAGGTCACTGTTCTACGACCACATCAGCTTTATCACTGATAGTATAGGTGTATAACTAAAAAAAAGCTAAAATATATCCACTGATTCAGCCCCCACTGTAAAGTTGACCTCTAAGATCTCAGACATTTGCCAAGACTCAGCAGAGGGATGACTTTCAGGTCCAAATATAACACTACAATCAGAGGAAGAAGCAAAAGGACATTTGAGGAATATACTCTCCTAGCTATTATTTCAGGGGCTTTTAAAATGTTACTAGTTATGGGAGCAGCATATCTAGACAAATTTTCAAAGCTCTCTTTATATGATGAAGATATATATGATTTTTCTTTTCCTTCAAAGAAAAAAAAAAAATATATGGAGAGGACTCAATATCTCAAATTTCCTGGATGTAAAATACATCATTTGTTTACTTACTCACTGTAAACTGATTTTATTAAGGGGACACGGACTCAGTATGAAGCTTTCAAATCCCACTCTACAACTGCAAAATAATATTTCCACATTTTTCTGCAGGTTGTCTGTAAGAAAAAAAATCTCATGCATCTCATCTGCCTCCTCTTTAATTATTCTTTTTTGCTATGAAACCTAAGAGATTTTTCCATATGATAAATAAAGAACAAAATAAATGGCAAACAAAAACTTCGTTTACAGCTATTGAAACTGTTACCTCCCAGTGATCATTGTTGTGAAAAATTGAGTGATATTTTATAGTTTAATAGTCGTCTCCTACAATGAGTCCATTAGGATGAGCCATAATATAGCATTTTCTCATATTTTTAATGTTACAGTGTCATCATGCTGTTTAAGTATAAACTGTTGTATTCCTAGCACCAAGCAAAACAGCAAATTAGTTTATAATCACTCCTACAGACCTGTTCAGACAATAGAACAGATTTTGGGAGAGCTTTTCTAACATCTAGGATCTTGCCTTGCACTGCTGTTTAGCTCATGAGCAAAAGTCTTGTAATGGTTTTAAGTGCGAGTGTTTCACAATAATTATTACATATACAGGTTAAAAAATCCTCAGTAGACTAAGAAATGTTTGCTAATAGAAGCAAGAACTAGACTCGAGGAAGTCATTTGCCTCAATTCTTTATTTTTAGAAGTACTTTCAGTATTTACTTTCAGTAGTAACCAACAGACTAGCATTGTTTATTTCAAAAAGTTGACAAAAAAAAAAATATGATGAAAAAATGTCACTCATGATGAAATAAACCACATGAGCTGGAAAAAATAGGAATATGACTTCCATGTGCTATTCAGACTACTCATTGAATTTTTCTTTGGCTTTTGTATATAAGCTGAAGTTGAAAATGCCTATAACATGAACATAAAATTTAATAATCTATTAATATCTAAAAATACTTCAAGATTTTTTTATTTTGCTATTTCCAAAAATAGCTGACTGATTCTGAACATTTTGTATAACTAAATAACAGCTGTTCTAGAATATGGCATCGTTAGAGGCAGTAATATGCAGTGGTCCTTCTGGTATTAAACAAAATAATAAAAACAAAAATTATATGGCTCCATTTTAAAAATCTTTTCTTTTTCTCTAAAGTTCAGGTTTTATTTCATATCTGTGAAGCACAATATCTTAAGTCTCCTATGGTAGCTAAGCTCATTTTTTTCAGCCTCTACAAAAGATGTTTTTCAGAATAAACCCAGAAAAAATGTGATGAAGGTAATGTCATTACAAAAGGAGGGTGGGAAATATATATTGTCCTTAAATTGCATAGCAGAAAAGCACATCTAATGATGTAAAGCAAAAACTGGAAAGTCAAAACTGGGATGAGATGAGCACTGTCCGTAATGGTCCACTGGCATAATGGTCATCCTCCTAATTTCTCACATTTTAGCCATTTACATCTCATCATAGACTTGTCATAGAACAATAGAATGGCTTGGGTTGGAAGCGACCTTAATAATCATCTGACTCCAACCCTCCCGACATTGGCAGGGATGCCACCCACTAGATAAGGTTGCCCTGAGCTCCCTCTGGCCTGGCCTTGAACACCTCCAGGAATGGGGCATCCACAACTTCTCCGGGAACCTGTGCAGGTGCCTCATTACCCTTACAGTGAAGAATTTATTCCTTTCCTCTATTCTAAATCTATCCTTTTAATTTAAGACCATTCACCCTTCTCTTATCATTATTTATTCAAATAAAGGATCCTTCTCCATCCTTTTTATAAAACCCCTTCAAGTACTGAAAGGCCGCAATGAGGTCTCCTTGGAGCCTTCTCTTCTCCAGGCTGAACATCCCCAACTCCCTCGTCCTTTCCTCATGGGAGAGGTGCTCTAATCATCTTCATAGCCCTCCTCTGGACTACCTCTAAAAGGTCTATATTTTTCTTTTTCTGGGGGCCCCAAACCTGGGCACAGGTGAGGCCTCACAAGGGCAGAATAGAGGTTGACAGTCACCTCCTTTGACCTGATCACCACTCCTCTGCTGATGCAGCCCAAGATGCAGTTGGCCTGCTGGGCTGCAAGCACACACTGCTGGCTCGTGTCAAGCCTTTCATCCACCAGAACCCTCCAAGTCCTTCTATGCAGGGCTGCTCTCAATGAGTTCTTCTCCCAGTCTGTATTCCTGTCTGGGATTACCCTGGCTCAGATTCAGTGCCTTGCACCCGGAAGCAAGTGCAAGAACAATCACAACTTCTTCTCCAACATTAGGCAAGGGTCCTGACTGCCCTGCCTTCCTGCAGTCCCCACAGGCCAGTTCCATGGGCTACTGTGAAAGTGAAGGGTAAAGGCTCATCTAAAGGCATCTAAAGTTAAAGGCTCATCTGTGCTCATCTAACCTATTAATGAACAGGAGTGGCATAGATAGAATGAAAGGTTAATTCTTTTCTCAGCTGTTTCCAGGGTATGCAGGATGCCTTTTGTCTTCTGCAATCTAACCTTTCAGTATATTATGTACTGTAATAGTGCGGGACAAAATATGCAAGAAATTGGATTATTTACTCATTACAGATGAGCTTTTCTGGATTTTCCAGTGTTCTGGAAAGGTAAACCTATTCATGGAAACTGTACTTTTATTTTCCTAAAGTGTTTTTGAACCAAAATGAAAAGGAGAGGAGAGATTAACACAGCCTTCATATGCACAGTGTGCAGCAGTGTAACAAGATGACACAATATTACTCTTCCTCTTTCCTTATTTAAACTTATATCTTCTCTCAGATACAGTTATATATGCTCTTGGTATCTCTGGCAGATGTTCTGGTGTGAACGATGCAATTAAGAATCCAAAATTCCCATTGCTTCCAGATGCTTATTTTCTCAATATTCAGTCAGTGGAAATATATTTACTTTCCACTCTGTGGTGTCTAGCAGTTAGCACACCTTCTGGGTTCCATTTTACAAAATTTCCACAGTTAATCTGACACATGCCAATGCATTTTAGATGAATGTTAAGCATCAGTAATCTTTTTTTTTTTCAACTGGTAGTAAATTTACATAACATAACAAAACCAAGCAAAACTTTGAATAAGGATTTTATTTTCCTTTCAAAATGAAAATCCTTTCATTTTGTTGTTCTTAGATACAATGTTTTCTGTTGTCATTTTTTAAAAACTCGACTTTGGCTTTGCTTAACCTTTCAGCTTACTGAAGGGTTTAATGCTGTTTCTAGTCTTTTTTATGATTCATGCTACAATTCACTGAAACTAAACTGTAGTCTTACCTGCTTTAACCCTGTTCCCCTCTCACTGGACACATACATAGACCTGGATTCAAATACTGGGTTCAGAACTATTCTGGCCTTCCAAGTCAGACAGCCTCCATTGAGCCCTAACTCTCCTCTCACACATAGTCCTGGAGCACAGACTCAGCCAAAGCCATTCTTACAACTTGCACCGGAAAATCCAATGGTATAATGAACCCAAGATTTGTGTTGGACTTAACAGAATGCTTTTCTCTGGCATATCTTTTCCACAGCTCCTCAGAATAACCTATGCATTCAGCTTTATACTTCAGTCATTCAAGGACACTTGATATTGAAGCCAGAAGTATTTTGAAAAAAGAATTCTAAGTCTATTGCATTTACTTGAGAACAATTTCAGTACAAGAGTTATACAAATCTATGGGGAAAAAAAAGAACAAGACAGACTTGGCAGCTCCTGCCTCAGCCTCCTCATCACTACAGACAGAAATCTTGCTCAGCCTAGCAAAAGAAAGCTGCACAAAGCAGACTGCTCTTTTATGATTTTCCTGCTTTCTGTCATCTAAACCCCAAGCCAGCCTCCATTCTCCAGTCAGTATGCTGTAGCTTTGTTCCCACCTATGTGGAGAAGTAAGTTTTTCTCAGTCGAAGTCACCTCTGTGTCAAGAGGTGACCTTCCAATTGAGATGTGAAGGTAACATTTCAGTATAATTTCTCTGAAAATTTCAATATTTCTTCCTGTATTTCTGTGTATGTTAGCTCAACAAGGAGATATGAAGCATATGACAAATCTAGGTTTTACAACCAACGCTTTCCCACCTTATCTTATGCAGATATAAGCGGACCCATCACAGACCAAATTTCATTGGCTTCTGACCTGTAACACATGACTCCATTTGAACGGTGGAAATAAAATAAGATCTTTACAATTTTATTTGGACATTATGACTGTAACAGAAGGAAACTTTTTAGGCAGATAAAAGAAGAACATCCAAACGGAGACCTCCTGTTAAGAGACATTCCAAAATTTCCAGACTGTTTACAATAGTTTGTAGGCTCATTGATTTCTGGGAAGTGTTCACACCTAGACTAAAGGTTTAAACTCCTTCTTTGTGAAAGAGATGAGCTCTGAAAGGTGTTTCAGAGAACCTAAGTGAGATGTTTAAAACCAGATATGAATAATCCTCCAAGTCTTCAGTTATGTTTGAAAAGCACTTAATGTTTTGCAAAGCTATCATAAATAAATGAAAAGCATTTTTAAAACACTGAAATTGTCTCCATCAGCTATTTCTTCAGTGAAGACCTTGCATTTTTCTCTTTCATCCAAGTCTCCTATCTTTGCATTCATATGCTTGCACATATGAATGCATACAGACACAGGCTTTGCTGCTTTGGAGCTGTTCATTTGTGCAGCTTTGGCTCAGATCAATCCCCTGATCTTTTACAAATCTCAGCTACAGTGAAGACTGCCGCAGTGAGCATTAAAATGGTAAATCCCTCCCAATCCCCCAAAGAACAAAACTAAAGAAATTGTAGCCGGAGGAAACTTTATAAATTGCAACCCAGAAACACATAAAGGATTTTTCTCCTGTTATTCCCCAGAATAGCTGACTGATTCTGAACATTTTCTTGGCACTTGCATGACTAAAGAACAGCTGTTCTAAAATATGACATTGTACAAGCAATCACTTAATGCTGCTATAGTGTAAATTCAGTGAAGAGTGTCAAGAGAGAAGGGCATAATCTTTAGATATCATCAGCAGAAAATTAATGCAGATGAAAGTTAGATTAACATACACCCAGATGCTATAGAAGTAATCTCCATGTGGGACAAAACTTTCCAAGCACAAACCTCCTAACCTCAGTATGTGAAATCCCCCGAGTAGGATAACAGGTGTGTGCAACAGATACGTATGGGGTAGTCATCACTGCGTGTACGGAATGCAAGTTGAAAATCTGAGTAGTGCAGGAGACCATAAGACTAGACTCGAATTCAAAGGTAGAATATATAGCTATATACAGGACATATATATATATATATAGCTATATACTAGGACAGCAGTAGCTGTCACAGAATCACAGAATCGTCTAGGTTGGAAGGGACCTCAAGATCATTGAGTCCAACCTCTGACCTAACACTAACAAGTCCTCACTAAACCATATAGCTAAGTTCAACATCTAAATGTCTTTTAAAGACCTCCAGGGATGGTGACTCCACCACCTCCCTGGGCAGTCCATTCCATTGCCTCACAACCCTCTCAGTAAAGAAGTTCTTCCTAATACCTAGCCTAAAACACCCATGGTTCAACTTTAGCCCACTCCCCCTCATCCTGTCACCAGGCACGTGGGAGAATAGACCAACACCCACCTTGCTACAGCCTCCTTTAATGTACTTATAAAAAGTGATAAGGTCACCCCTAAGCCTCCTCTTCTCCAAGCTGAACAAGCCCAGCTCCCCCAGCTGCTCCTCGTAGGACTTGTTCTCCAGACCCCTCACCAGCTTCGTCACCCTTCTCTGGGCTCTTTCAAGCACCTCGATGTCCTTCTTGTAGTGAGGGGCCCAAAACTGAACACAGTACTCGAGGTGCGGCCTCACCAGAGCCGAGTACAGGGGGACAATCACTTCCCTAGCCCTGCTGGCCACACTGCTTCTTATCCAAGCCTTCTGTTGGCCTTCTTGGCCACCTGAGCACACCGCTGGCTCATATTCAGCTGACTATGCACTAATACTCCCAGTGTTTACTGTCCAAGATAAATTTAATAAAGACTACTATCTAGGGGCCTAAAAACGTCTTTCATACTATTTTTGTGGTCAAAACTCTGGCAAAACACAGTCTGTCAAAACTGTGGCATGCAAATGTAAGCATGATGTTTTCTTAAGTAAAAGATAAATTTAGCAGAATGCTTTACTTAGTATACATAACAAATCAGCAGGATTAGTTTGAAACCAAGAATATGAAACTGGAAAAGTAGATCATATTCCAGTATTAGGAAAAGAGTAATATTTACCCATGATAGGACAAGTAATAGACAGGTACCTATCAGTATTTTTCCAGTTCTGACATTCTACAGTATTTTCCTAACAAAACAAACCAACAACAACAACAACAAAAAAAAAAAAAAAAAAAAAAAAAAGCAAGGGAAAGACTAGTCTCCCAAAATCAAGTAAAAAATTATATGACTGGTGGACTAGATACCCAAGGGAAGATAACATTAGAATTAAATGAAAGGGCTGAAAAATGTTAAAAAGTCTGGTATTTCTAACTGTAAAATCAATGAAGTATGTAACTTTTACAAGATTATAATCTTTTGTGCAATCCTCTCCTTCCCACTGCAACACAAAATCTGAATGTATTTATGGAAAAGATTCTGGGTACTCACTCATGGATATCTAATAAAAAATTGACACTGGGATTACAAAATCAGGCCCAAAATAAAGAACCCCAATGCACTTCCTTTTCATTTGTCTCAGAAAAGCATCAAGAATCCATGACACTAACTAAATATAGCAGGGGAAAAAAAATGTTCAGTATAAAAGAAAATGCATGATATCTCTTCGAAACTCTCCAACTTCTCTATCCATGGCTACCTCAAGGACAGCCAACTATATTTCTAAAGATGGTAGTGGAAAGGGAGACAAAAATAAAGGCAGCCATTTACTGTGATGGAACTGGTAACACAGAGAATAAATAGGTATAATTTTGCTATTGCCATGACTTCTGTACATATGTCCCCATGAACAATCAAAACTATTGGCATCTTGGTGATCAGAGAAAATTATTTTCTTTTATACCATGGCAGAAGGCCAAGGAGTACTATCTACGGAATTCTAACAGATACTGTATTAACATTTTAGATTGTAATGACAGATACTGATACAAAAGTGTTTGACTGACCGTGTTTTATTTTATCTTCAAGCAAATGGCAATTTTCGGATCAGGTTCTGATCCTGATATAACTGAAAGTTTCAATTAATGCTGAAGCCAGATAAGAACATCTAATAGCCTTCTTCCCCATGTCTGCTAAAATGACTATCATATTCCTTTGTTTCTATATTTAAACATTAATTACACTCAGAATTAAGTTAGTGAAAGCTGCGGACAAAGCATTCTCATTTAAGAGAATCTATCTCTGGGACAAACTTCCACGAGAGATAAGATTATCTATGTTTGAGCACATTTAGCAAATATGACAAAAGATTTTCATGAAGCAGGACTGACAGGTCAACAATAGAGGAACGGATGCCTCCATCTAATATTTTGACAGACCCCACTGACATTTTCCAGCCTCACCTGATAGCTCCTAATGCATCCACACACATCTCTGCATACTTGAAACTTCCCTCATGTAAAAATTCAGTTTTCTCTCACCTAATTCCAGTCAAGAACCTGGAGAACAACTTTTACATCCTTTGATAGGCCCACACATCAAGACACATGTTGGATACATACAATTTACCCATGGGATCAGATCCCTCACAAAATGCTATAGTACAGGCACTTCCAAAAAGTGCAAACTGAGAGACATGATACTGCTGCTGCCAATCCTTCCTATTAGAGCCCATATCATGGAACCGGGAGATCTGCATTCAGTGCACCCCTTAGCTCAAAAATGTTCAAACTGCACTTCTTATGTCCCCAGAGAATGCCATTACATCCAATAGGGCTCCTTCAGGAAGGAACATGTGGCTATCTTGTTCTTACTTAGCTGGAAGGAGGGATATCTGTGACCTGGATATGTCCTCCGCAGTAGATATTGCTTTTAAAATTCAATGCAAACATGCTATTTCTCCATTATCAATACTGCCTTCTACACAGTGTAAAATCCTCAACAGAAAGGATATAGGTACATTAACACTAAACCAGTATAGCCTCATGATTAAGACACTTCTATAAAAAGATAAAAATTTGAATACTTCAGAGGACTCCCACATTTCAATTAGGGCTATTCTTATCTAGACATTGAGACTCTAAATACTAGGAATATAGATCTCAAACACCAGAAAGACAGGCAACCCCCTATTTTGTCTAATTAAAGCAAGATAGACAGCATTATATAGCTGCAATGTGCTGCAGGTATTCACCCAAGATTCTGAACATCACTGCCAAAAACCTGCACTGTCTGAACTCAAGACACCAGAGTAAAGGACTTATATAGGACAAAGTCTGCTTTTCTGAATGACTGTTACCTCCTCTGTGATTATCAACAGTAGAAACAGTTATACATATTCTGCAGTATTGCAGTTTACATAATATTCAAGAACTTTTGATATGATTTTGCATACAAAACGTAACCAAATCAAAGTCACAGGTCTATGGTGGGTCTTTTTTCATAGAATACTCTAAAACTTCAGCAGGACTTTGAATTCAAAGTAATTAGTAATAAATAAATAAATAAATAAATACTTTAAAGAGAAACCTTCAACACAGTCACATGTGGGTCCTTAAGTACCTTTATTTCCATCACCTCAAAAGGCTAGCTATTTGTCTGTTCTTTGATTTCAGCCATCCTCAAGTCTTTGTTCCTTCTGTAGGCATTCTGCACACGGGTCTCTTTCCTTTCCTACCTGACCACCCATATCTCCTGGAGCCTTCCTCCCAGCCCACTCAAGGAAGTTTCATTTGGCCTGTAGCAAGTAGTCAGCAAAAGGCAGTGTCTTCTGCTCTGCTGCTTCAGATTTAAACATACAGCAAACAGCAAAGCAGGAAGAAAAATAAGCAGAACTAATCATCTGTGTTCAGAATCATCTCCACTTATGCATCATCTTTAGTGAACTACAAATGCACATTTACATGGGTCTATAATATAGAGTACATAGAATAGATAAAGGTACATTTACTTATGTCTATAATATATGATACTTCTGATGGTTAGGTGTTGTCCAGGGAGCCCAGTGTGTGCAAGTCAGTACTAGACTTCAAACACTGACATTTGTGCTAAACGTGTATTAGTGTTAGTTACACAAGAGCGATGAGATGAATATCAGTCAATGGATAACTGTAAAGAGAAAGTTTAGCTAGAAAAAATGTACTGCAAGGATCAGATAGTCAATTGTATCTTTAAGGTGCAATTCACAACACTAAGAGTTTGCAAAGCATTGCACAAGATTCACCATCATGCCTCAAGTCCCTCACACTTTTTTGTGATACAAGGAAACAGTAAATATGACATAAATCACTGATTAAGCCACCTAGAAAGCTGTCCTAAATCACCAATGAATTTTAACCTTTGTGCAGGATCAAATACGAGGGCACCGAGGCAATGCACACAGACCATTACTGTACCTTTTAACAAAGTGCTATATTATCTCTCCTCAGAACAGATCAATTCCACAGTCCAGGGGTCAGGCAGAGTCAGGAGACTGTCACATGCTGATTCAGTGCAGTGTTAGCATTATTGCACTCCCTAAGAGAACCCCACTGAGTGCTAGAAGCCAAAAGAACAAACCTGCCTCGCCCTATTTACCTTCAGGGGCCACTAGTCCTTCCAGTGGCTCTCCAGAACCAGTCATAGTTCTGCCCATACTGTTTGTTCTAAGGTATCACATTTGATCATTTTTTCATTACTATGAAGCTTTTTTCCCTAAAATAATAAACATTTACATTCACAATGCAAAATACACTTGGTATTTCCGTTAGCCTGTATGGAGCCTTATTCAGGGCTTGCAACACTGTGGTTCATTTTCCTAATAGAAAGCATGACAAATCTAGATACAAGAAATGATGAATTATCCTAAGAATATGAAACACTTGAGGCCAATAATTACAATTAATCTTCATTTCTAACTCAGTTCCATAAAAATTTAGAATTTTCATCCAGTTCTTTGGGATTTCCCAGACTGTCCTGCACTTTTTATTTGTATTCTTTTCACAACCTAACGGAAAGAGAACTGGTGATCAGACAAAAGGATGACAGCTAATGGAAGTCCAGCCATGTCAAAAAACACATCTTGAAAGTACGCCGCTGCTACCATTTTATATAGTCATTACTGTCCCTAAATCCCAGGCACATCCATAGCACAGGCTATATCTTACATCACAACATTGGTGTCAGTAGTACTTCTGCCCCAGCAAGACAACCAAGAAAGGCAGACTCTCACAGGAAAGGTAATCTAACTTAGAACAAAAATTTTCTGACTGAACTATCCTGCTATTATTTCAGTATGGGTAGAGAGAATGCCAGACCATGGCCTCAAAGAAGGTCCAAACTGGCCTTATTCATTTCGATGGAGCAGTGTTTTAAACAGAATGCTGTCTTTTAAACAGAAGCTTCTATTGACCAGCTTACTGGTGTTGAAGGCAGCAATTTGAGTACAATGTCAAAGTTTTGCATCTTACTCATGTCCAAAGCTTGTTCTTGCCATTATTTTTAGCAGCATCAGTGGCTCATTAGCTCCTTTCACCAGTACAGAAATTTGGGGCTTCAGAAAAGCTACACCACTTAAGAGAGAAAATGAGATTCGTTTTCTCCAAGACATTCCCTCAAACTTCTACCTAATTTAATGCAAATCCACAGACAAGTAGGAGCAGCAATACTGCATCACAAACGATAAGGAGTTTGGTTTAACTACATGACAAACATCAGATAAATAATTTCAGCTTCTAATTGAAACATTTTAAATGAAAATAAATTATCTTGCAGTTTCATTTAGTAAGTTCAAAAATATTCAGTTACATTATTTATCCACCTGGAGTGGTTTCTGGTTACTTTTTTTTTTTCCCCCTATGCAGGTAGGCATTCATGATTAGCTATATTTTTGAATAAATGTTAGTTTTGTCCAGGGATGTAAAACTTAATATTAAGTTTATTGTTTGCTATTTTGACAATTATTTAACTATGGTCAGATATAAAACATGCTTAATTTATTTGATTATTCTGTGGTATTATCAAACTAGAAGACTTAGTAATCACAAAAAGCTCAAAGAAATTCCAATTCTGAGAAAGCTTTTATTTTTCAGTTAGAAACTGTGTCTCTCAGCAGCTTCTTGTCTACAAAGGAGTGCATACAAAGAGTATACTTCTTTCTCCAAAGGACCGCTCCTACACCTGAAACCTTAAAGCAGGTTGTGATACAACAGTCACCAAATCATTTCATGTTCCCTATGACAGAAAGAGCAAGCAGGCAGTGAAGCTGAACGGATGCCTGCCTGCCATATCTGTCAGTGAACATGATATGTTTGCACAGGTTTATTTGTTTTCCAAGGGCTAGCAATGAGTAGGAGGATCAGGATCACTCTTATCATATAATACCCTTATGGATTTCTTGAGGTAAAAATCTTTCAGCCACCCTCAAGGTATATCAGTTTTCAGGCTCATAACCTTGACAACATCCTTTTGTATACTGATATTCCACGCTTTACTTGTCTTATACACAGCTACTGCATCACAAATGTATCTGGTACTGCAAGCTGATTCATAGACACACTTGCTCAGGTAAGGCATAAATCTCCACAGTGTCAAAGACCCCAGTACAATGAAAAGAAAAAAGTAGAATTCCTGCCTCTTTACAGAATACAGGATTAAAAAAATACAAAAAAAAAAAAAAAAAAAAAAAAGGCTTCGTGTTTTGTTTTGAACACCATGAGTGCTTATTTCTTTTAGCTCTTATTCTTTCTGTCCAGGCTGAAGGACCTTTAACAATCAGCAAAGACAACATGGGAACAGGACTGTCTGTAAGACAGTCTTCTCAAAAGAAAAAAGGGTGTACTTGCTACCCACTCACCTGACACCAAAAAGCTGTAATCTGAAATCCCAGACTGCAGTTTTGGTGGTTGCAGCCTCAACTCAACCTCCTAGCCTGGTTCCCTATCCCCTGCTTGAGCCTCTGTTTTTCTTGCTACTGGCCTGGAACTACTTGTTTGTACCACATCCTTGAGATAAGCCCAACAAGCCTGTCAGAGTCAGCTGAAGTCTGTCTGGAGAGCAGAATGCTCATTAAACATTTTTTCACACACTGATGATCTTTCCTTCTTCTTTTTTTTTTTTTTTCCTCTCTTTTCTCTAGTCTTCAGAAAAAAGAGATGGGTTTGAGAGTTGGTGCAACTGATGCATAATATGACTAAGTCAATAGGAAAGTAAAGATTTTTTTAAATGTAGATTATTGATCTGTAAAATTGTAAGGGCTCCTTCAAAGTCATTAGGGTTTGTCATGTCAATATATTAGTAAGGACTTCTATAAATAAAGATTAATGATGCTAGGGATAATTATTTCTGAAGAAACTCACACATTTCTCAGTATGTGGACACTGGGCAAAGGAGAATAGTCTAGTTCTCCTTGAGTGCACCTTAGCTCCTTTTCTGTTTCTAGAGCAGGAGGAAGATTTCCTTTGGCCCAATGGAAGTTAAACTCCCAGTCTTGTTGACAATCAGTGATAGTTGAGTTGCCTATCTCTGATTTGTGCTTTAAAATAGTAATACACTCAAATACCTTGACTGTAGCTGCTTCACAGAACTACTAAATCCACAAAACAAGATCCTCATGAATATTTTTTTTCATTCTAAAATAGTCTGGATAAGCAAAATCATTGCTTTCCTAAATCAAATGTTCAAGCCACATTTTTTTCTTTTTATGGTTCCCTACAAGACTTTTTCATATATTTTCCTAAAGGCCTAACAAAATGCATCTTAAAGAAGACAAAGCTTTTTGCTAAGTTCCTGTATTGTAAAGAATTTCTCAAAGCTAATAACCTTATTTCACAGGGTGGTTCATGTTCATATTTATTTTTTTATCTAAAAACATTGAATTTGATATTTCTGCTATTATATATTTATAGGCTCCAAATGCCTAATATAAGATAAAAAAATTGTATGGCTCTTCTATGGTTTCCCTTGTTTAAATATATGTGAAAAGCTAAAATTGGTTGGGGATCATTTGATTTTCAATTATGAAGCATTGATTTCCAAAACAGTCCTTAGCATTATTTTTTTTCCAAGAAGTACCTGTTGAAAGGTTTTATTAATCAGTTGGCAAGAGTGGCAAACATACTTTGGCAAAGTTTGAATTGGATTGAGGCAAACACAGCTTGATCACCCTTTGTGGATGGAATCAAAATGATCTGGGTATAGGCTTTTTGATTTCTAAAGAAAGATAATCAAAGACAAAATAAATTCGAATCCATGCTAAGATATCTTGGCTCTTTTCCAATTGAAAACCAAACTGGCAAGCTAGAGCACAAATCCACATTCTAGTTCAGAGAGAGAACAAAGTCAAATCTGTTTTGACTGTAGCCAAATCATAACTCACAAAACACTTTGCAGAAAGTTCCTCTGCATCCTGAAGTCTTTAAACAGTGGGGTATTTTGAAGAAAAATATCTTCACATAGCAGAAAAATATCTAGCAGCTAGATATATGAAATACCTGCGCACAAAATTCTCTCATCAAAGGGAGCATTATAAAATGAAGTCAGATAAAATGTTTTGCTTCATTAGAATCATTCTGTAATATTTAACTCCTGAGCTCTTAGTAAAACGTATGTCCCACTCTTCCTTTACTTAAGTTGTTAGAGTTTATTCTGGTCTTGAATAAGATGATGAACAGTTAACAGTCACTATATGAACATGAGAAGTAGACTGCAAAATCACATTATACTGCAGATCACATTTCTAACTCTATTGGCATACAAGTTGTTCATGAATCCAGAGACCCTGTTTCTTGCATTAGGGGTTTACAGCCACACCAACAAAAATAAATAAATAAATAAATTGCAATTATTTTTAAACAGGTACTTGTCCTGCCCTTGTGTGTATACATTGTAAGGGCTGGAACAACCAGGAGGAAACAAACTTCACATTGTCAAAGTTTAGTTCTAGTTTTTGTTACATTATTAGGAATGAAGCACAGGAGATAGACAACACTGGAAAACAATGATCTGTTATTCATGATGAAAAAAGCGCATTCAACACACAGTGTCCATGAAGTTAATTAACCTTGGCAGATAACTGTATACAGTATCAGTATACATGTTTCTAAGGTTCTTTCCAGGAATTCCTCAGGGGCATATATAGATATTACCTAACATATCTATTTTTATGATAGAAGCATATTTTATCATTTGATTTCTTGACTTTACTGTCTTCTTTTACTATCTTTTCAACTGTACCATCATTAGAAAGAAGATGCTGAAGATGATGAAGACCAAGAAGATGCTGAAGATTATGAAGCAAGAGAATGCTGAAAATGGTTCTGAAATACTTAAATTAAAAAAAAAAAAAAAAAAAAAAAAAAAAAAAAGTGATAAAAGTCTATCAATTGAAAATCTCCTCTCTTAGATACTGATTTGTGAACCAATGCCAGGACATACAAATATACACTAGGAAAAAAAAAGTGTCCCACAAACCAAACACCTCTGAATTTGTTGACAGAAACTTCAGATACAACAGTATAATTAAAAAAAAGAAAAAGTATCTCTTACCTTTATGATGATTTGCCCCAGATGCTAATTTCCCCCACAGAGTTACAACAAATATTATAATTAGCAGCTTTCCTTTTGTTGCTTTTTGTAAGTATCTCTTATTCATCCTGCAAACAAAAATACACAAAAATAAGTATTTCTCTTAAGAATTCTTTTACTTTTTTCCTTAAATTAAGGAGAATTCAATATTTTTTTTTTTTTAATTTTCTGGTTGATATCCTCTAAGTCTTATATTCTGCTTAGCTCTAAATAAGTTATGTCATATACAACATCAGTACAACCTCTCTCCCTGGTTCATCAGCATTTCTCTACCCTGGTCAGTACCAGGAGGATTCAAGACCTCCATGCATCAGATTTATACCCATACAGAAGCAGTTGTAGCTATGCAATAGATTTCCCTGAACAGTGCAGTTTCACTGGTGCATTTGGGCCAGTCATAGCCAATCAGGTGCCCATGTGCAGTGGAATCTTTAGCTTTTGGAATTGCGGCACTCTTTGGATTCTGCCCATGAGTCACAAGGAAAAAACAGATTTGAATAGACCTTCAACATTTATACCAATGGGCCCACAGGAGAAATCCTGTTAGGAAGATGTGAGTAGTTTGGAAATACAAACCCAAACAGGGCAGATTCTCTAGTCTCTCTCCTATCTGTCCAGGGGTAATGAAAGAATTTGAGTTACTGCACCCACAGAAATTGCACACAGCTACCTTCAGTAATGTTTTTACTGTGCCAGCAGGCTACTGTAGTGGTTCAAGTACATGGTAACATGGCTTATTTCTCAGTAACCTCCTTCAAAGACAAAATACCTCTCCACCTGCCAAGAAGACAAGTTCAAGAACATAGGCTCTGGTGCTTAAGGATTACAGCTCTGCAGAGAGTGGCAAGAGGTATAATAATGAAACCTTCTCTCACTTTTCATTCTTTGTAGGAGAGCCCTCGGGAGCTGGCTAAGAAACAGCTCTGCACGATGGTCAGGTTTCTGCTGATAAATCAATAGAACAATGATGCCTATTCTACATCACTTATACTAGCAAAGGTGCAAACTTGATCACTTGAACAAAATTATTTCTGTTCTATAATGCCTGGAGCTAGGCTGACTTCTCTTTCTGAGGAAAAAAAAAAAAAAATACAAACTTCATTGCTTCACCATGATTGCACGTGTCTCCCATTCGTAAGAAGTCTGGAAGAATTTGAAAGTATCTCTTTTTGTTCATGTACAACAATATCTTGGGCAATGACAAGCTCTGTGAAAGGTAGACTGCTGTAGTGTAGAAATAACTAGTAGCCCTTTCAAAGTCCCAAAATTCTTTTTAATCCTTCAAAGCAATTCCTTTCCTCTGAGCAAAGTGCTTTCTAACAAAACACTATATGCTGTTGAGGCAAGCCACAACACCCCACAACCCAGCTCGTAGTTCCCAGACTCATAACCAGACCACTTCTCCCAAAACTGTACCTTGCTCTCCAGGAGATTGATACAATCTTGTTAAACGTTGATGAGATTCCACACCAGGCTATGTGCAACAATACATTACAACTCAAATTAACAACCCACTGAGGAGCATTCCAAACCCCTTTAAACCTGAAATCAGAGCAAATACAACTCAGCATCCTTTGACAGAAGTCACACTACTATAGCGTGTTTCCCAGATCAGATACCACATTTATCAAGGAAAAAGAGAGAGGAATAAGCAAGTGTTGTATCTAGGATTGTGGATGTGCTCGTGAAAGCCTGACTGATTAATAATCACGGTGGAGGTCACAGTGGGCTGTGAACCACACCAAGTTCTGCCTCCTTGCAGTGATTCCAGTGCCTTCATAGTGTAAACTACATATTCATCATCACTTCCAGGTTTACGAAACACCCAAAGCTAAAGGGAAATATATTATTTGTCACTGTAAATAAGAACAAAAAAAGATTAAACTGGAATGCACATTCAGCATATGTTCTTCCACAGCTATTGCTGTGAACAGAATATGAATTAACTCTTTCACTCCCTCATTCTCTTACTGCACCTGGTACAATGCTGGTGCCAAGTCATCTCTCATTAAAATCAAATTTTTCTTCCTCACCTACTCATCCCTACCCAAAGCCCTGTAGGACTTGCACCATTAAGCAAAGCTGACTCTAATGTAGTCACTTCCTGTACTCACTGCTGATGCAGGATTCACTTGCTGTGCTGTGAGGCTAGCAGAAAATGTACAGCAGCAAATGTAAATACACAATGAAAAACAGTAGCAGTAGGAGTAAAAAGAGAAAACTAACATATCTGCCTGTGAACAACAGCCCCTCAGGGCAAGTGGAAGAGTTAGGATACAAACCTCTCCCCACTGCCCAGCACACCAACAGGGAATAAACCAGCAATGAATCTAGCAGAGGCTGTTCTGCAAAGCATAAGAAGGTTTCAGTTTTGATGCAGCAACCCTGGGCTGATTGCTATTGCCAGATTTCCCAGTTCTGAGAAAAAGCAGGCAAACAGATAACAAGGAGAGACTACTGAGCATGCCTATGCTCAGTATCTCAGTGTATGCATTACCACACGAACTCAGAAACTGTGATGTTGGTTATTTTTTGCAGATTTGCAAAGAAGCCTAAGATGTACCACTGAGAAGACAGTGCAACAAGGCAGCATTTGGCCTCATCTTTGAAACATAACTATTAGCCCCTTGCAACCCTGTCCATGTCAAGTTAAGTGGATCCAGGAAATAAAATTCAGTCTATTACTGTACCATTATTACACTAACATAACAGGCTGTGTTAAATGGAACAAATGAGGTCTGAAATGAGGTCTATTTTTCCTAGAGGTGATTCAGAGATGCACAAACTATAGCTGTTAACCTGAATGGTTTTCTCTGTGAGACATTTTTCTCTTCTATTTTCCTTTCTTTCTGCAGAACCTCTCTCACCATGATCCTTACAACCCTCAGTAATGCCATATAAGATAGAGGTGAACAAAGCTGAGAACAGCCATGTTATAGGAGATGTTTACATTTGAAAATCAGTTTTACACACACACACACAAAAAGTACAATCTTTATATGTAATAAAAATTTCCTTCAATCTTTAGCCCTGAAATATTAGAAATAAGCCCAATGAATTCTCAGATCGTTCACTCAGACAAGAAAATAAAAGGCTTTTTTTTTTTTTTTTTTTGAGTTCATTTTCAATGTGCTGAGAGGCAAGGAAAAAGAAAGGTCCTTTTGTGGTTGGTCCCAGGAATACACTCAAAATAAACAAATAAATGTCACCAGCACAATTCAAACAGGTGGTGACTTGACAGTGAGATGATTGTGCTGTGACCAGCTCTTCACCAATACTATAACAAAAGGAATAAATTTGCTAATTTTTGTTCCAGAACATTCCTTTCCCCTGATGTACCCACTAGGCCATCATCAGTCTGGTATCAGGGACTTAAGGATAGACTGTTTTGGCAATAAATAACAAAAATAAATAAATAAATAAATAAATAAATAAATAAATAAATAAATAAATAAATAAATGGAAGGCTTAAAAATTGCAGGATTTTCTCCTGGGGTGAAACCACATCTGATGTCTGATGCTGCAGAGAAGCTTTGCAGATCACCATGTCAGCAGAAACCCTTCTGCCCAGCCTCTGTGATTCATCAGATGCCAACTGTAATTGCACTAATAGGCTGCACAGGCTGCTCTCATTGCTACTCCATCTCACTCTCAGCCCCCTCCCAACAGCAGACGTGGATCAACTATTTGGCTATACTAAAACTACTGTGCACAGATGTATATTTTCAATATCCACTGCAGAATGAAGCTTCCATAACCTTTTGAGCTTCTACATTCCTCTTTCTTTGCATCTGGGCTTGAGATCAGCCACCTTGCCAATGGTTCAGAAATAGAGGAGAATCACATGGGAGTTGCCTTACATTGTATGGCCAATGCTAAATTGCCTTGCATTCCTGTTTTAAGTGAAAATATGAATTATTAGGAAATAATTACATTACCTCGTGTAATCTTTATTGTTGAGGAGGGAAAAATGTAAGAAAATAATAGCTTTAATTCTTCCCCTTAGAGCTCATATACAAATAAAACTCTCATCTGTTTCCTGAGAGTAACAGCAATTTTCTGTTTCTCCTTTTGTTTCTCTTCTTTACAAGCATCTGATTCTGTGAAGCTTTTCAGAATTCATTCTTTCTTGTTTTACATATGCAGAAACTTTCAGTGTCAGTGAGATCCATTTGTCTTCTGCAAACACATATACCCTTTGAATGCAAGTGTTCATAAAGAGAAGTGTAAGCCTATTTCTCTACTGAATCCTGATAAAACACGAGACAAAAACTTGATAGAAAATTAGCCCCACATTCTCTCATTTTTCTTTTTACAACAAATATTTTATTTTCTACTTCAGAGAAACCCTAAATTAGTAGAAATCATTTCTGACCCCACGTCTCTCCTACAGAAATAATGCAGCCATTTAAATTATGTTCCGTGCTGTGTTGAATCTTACATTATTTATTAGCTGTGTTAGTTTCATCATCCCACGCAATGCAGGTATTTGCAGCTTTATTTAGCCTTTCCTGTGTAAGCTAATGCAGATTTAAAAATGCCCCTCTGGTGGATAAGGTCACTTTGTAAAAGTAACACCGATGTGACCCCTGTGTGTTTGCATATATATAAATTCCCTCTATGACATTCCTGTCATGTTTGCTCAGTGAACAAGTAATTTGCCACTCTCATTACTTCAGGTACCAGGTAGCTTGTGAAAATCAATCTTCTTTCTGCTTCATACATCACAGCCTGTAACAGACACAAAGTGCATTCTGATTCTGAAATGAAGCTGGGGGAAAAATTACAGACCCATTCTCATGAGCTACTGTGTTAGATCTAGGTTGGTAAGAAAAGAAAGAGAAAAGGTGGTTGGATTAGTAATGTGTGCAAGTCTTAGATGAGAGTCAGACAGGAATTCTCTGTATACAAAGCAGAAGTGGTAGGTTGTGCTTGTTTGTTTGTTTGTTTGTTTGTTTTTTGCTTTTTCTTTTTTGACTTTTTTTTTTTTTTCAAAAAGTTATTTACTAGTGTGAATCCTTTAATGGGATCCACAGGATCCTATCCGTAGGATAATTAGCACTAGGGATCTTAGCCCTGCTATTGAGTAATACTCAGAAATAGTCAAAGCATTGCTGGCAGGTCAATACAGGTAACATTTTAGTTACTTTCAGCTAAAATGTAGTGGAAGCATATTGAAGAATTTTAGGTTAAAGGCATAAGAAGGGTTTTTGAAAGGTAAAACTTAAGACACTGATGCAAATGAATTCTTTGCAAAAGTAAATAAGCATATGATTGACATACATGCCCATACTTAACTTTTATTTAAATCTCTGTGACTTAAGCACATACTTTCCCAAACAGAGATAGATGCACACGAGTATTTTTGAAGTATTTACAGAGTGAACTTTGTAAGAAGACAGTTTGAACAGTTTGAAGAAAGGAAAATATCTCTAGTATCTGAAAAGTTGCAGAATATATGAAAAGTTACAGAATATATGAAAATATGCAATAAATAAATATAGTTTTTTACACACTGCAATTACTTTCCCTTTAGCTGGAACTCTGGAGACATTACACGTACTTATAGTATCTCATAGCACTTGGATGTTAACTTTGCATATATATATTGTTTCCAAAATATGATATACTTAAGTTGCCAGAGTTATAAAATTCTGTAGCCACCTAAATATGAACTGCCACAGCTAAAAGCCCTATGTGTCTTACAGACAATATAGGGGAAACTTTTACTTCCAAATGGGTATGTATGGTTGTGATGATATTGCCTTGAAAATTCATGTTACTGATGAATGGTCTTCCCTCTCAAGTGTTATCAATGTTAATCTCACTAGCTTTCAGATTAACACCAGTTCTTTGTAGACACAATTGATTGCAATTTTCACCTTCATTAATTTTCAGATGCAACACCTAACTGAAAGCAATAAAGAAAATAACGAAAGAACAAACAAGAAATTTACTGTCCTCCTAGCCTGCTTCAATTCAAACAATACAGATATATTTAGCTGCATATATATATATTACATTTCTTTCTTTGTCATTTCATCAGGACAAGCAAAAGAATGTTCATTTGAATGAATAATGATGCTGGCACATTACTAAATACACAGGAAGAACATGTCATAAATTTCTGTAGGGTTAGATTCTGTACTTCTATGTATTTATGAAAATAAAAGTATAAAATTAACAGTAATAGTCTTGCACTAGACCTGTACTTTCCATTTATTGTGCTTTTATGTGCCTAACATATACAAAATACTTAAACATCCAAAATATTCTACCGTCTTTAATCTGCGTAGGGATGATCTACACCCTTGTGAAATAATTCTCACAGTTAAGTGTTCAGTATCAGAAGGTACTTAGGCTCCAATTCGCATCATTTTCTCTGATATGATTATGCCACTTTAAGCTCTTTCCTCCCAGTTTCTGGGCTTAAGGGGCTTTAAGTTGTAGGGGGTATTATCTATTCACTTAATCATCAAGGAAGTAGTATTTGCTTATATCTTACTTGTGATCCTTTTGTAGATGGTTATTTAAATTTTCTTTATTCATATCTTACTAACCAATCAAAAGTTTAAATGGAGAAAAAAAAAAAAAAAAAAAGAAAAAAGTTCAATAGGCTTTGAACAAAATGTCTCACTGAGACCTGAATTGTTAAGTATACCGTGATTTCATAAAGGCCATTGCAGTGGCAGAGATAAGCCTCCAAATCTATCAAGGCAGAGAAAGCATCAAATATTTGTGGAGAATGGCAACTGAAGTGCCCATATTTAAAAGCAACACAGAAATGATCTGGGCAAGCCTAAGCCTATTAGTCTGACCTCTTCAGTTTGCAAGACCTTAGAACAGGCTTTGAAGAAAAAGATAAATTAAAGCCAGAGAAGTAAATAGAACATGGGATAAAATGCAGCAGTGTTAGCAAGGGTAGATTGTGACAGACAAGCCTGACAGCTTTTTTGATAAGGTAACTGATTTCCTAGACAAAGAAATAAAGTAAGTATAATTTGTCTGGATTTAGATGAAGCATTTCCTCCAGTGTCACTCTGGAACTTACACATTAAGCTGGAGACTCTGTGAATTACTTTAAGAATTGAAAGGTGGATCTAGTGTGATAACAGCAAGTAATACTGAAAGGGGGTATCAGAGATCAATGACATTTCTGATATACATTGGGAATTCATCACTGGCAACAACTCATATAAAGAAACAACTAGTTTGTTTTAATTGATCACCATCAATACATTAGGATCAAGGTGACATGAGGTGATTGTTGTACTGGGTCTGACTGGGATGGAGTTAAGTTTCCCTGCAGCAGCCCATATGGTGTTGTGCTCTGCACTTGTAACTAGAACAACACTGGTATCACACCAGTGTTTTGTCTATTGCTGAGCCAGCAGGCTGGGGGTGAGTAAGAAGTGGGGAGGGGACATAACCAGGGCAGCTGACCTAAATCAGTCAAGATATTCCATACCATCTGATGTCACATTCAGCGATAAAAGTGAGAAAGGGGATGAAGGTGGGGGAGGGGGGCTCTTGTTATGAAGATGTCTGTCTTCCCAAACAGTCACTACATATATTGAGGCCCTGCTTCCCATCATTCATTGGTGGGAAGTTGAGAATGATTTTACTTTTCTCTCTCTGGGCTTCTGTACAGATTTTATTTTTGTTTTTGTTTCCCTCTTCCTTTTCCCTTTAATTAAATTATCCTTATCTCAAATCACAACCCATGAGCCTTTTTTTTTCTTTCCAGAATACTTTCCGCTCCTCTTCTTCAGAGGAAAAAGAGGAGCAAGAGAGCAGCTGTGGTGGAGTCCAGCAGGGTAAAACCACTGCAAGGCAAAAAGACAAATCTTACAAACTACTAAATTTTATATTTCTAATAAAGATATTGATGGGTTAACATGCAATTTCTTAAACTATCACCCAAGATTTATCTATATAATTCTAGCCAACTATCTTGTTGAAAGAAAAACTGAAACTGCAAAACATATGAGGACAGTGTTCTAAGATGATCAAAGAAATGAAGACTAACCCAGTAGGAGATTAAAAGAGCCTGGTTTGTGCAGCAAAGCAAAGGAGCAAAGCAAAGGCTGAAGGAAAACAGAGAGATTGAGTAAAGAAAATAAACACAGTGAGAGAAAAAAAAAATATATCCATAAGAAATAGATTAAATAGGAACTTGTCAGCAGGAAGGATCAGAACGCTCAGCTCAGTGATTCAGGAAACCACTTCCAGTCTTATTTCTACATCAATACCATGATCCCTTTTTTGCATGTTAGTACGCGAAGTCAAGTGCTAGTGTTCTTTCATGAAGAAAGCAATAAGCCAGTTCTTTCTAAGTGCATTAGTGCAGTGGTTTTTTTTCCAAATCATTTCACTCTCCTCAAAGAAACATCACAGCATTTCTGACTATATCTTATGTAAGAACAAACATGAGACTCCTCCCTAATACCTTTACTCATGTTGACTTCCATAAAGAATATATATATATTAACATGTCAAATACAGATCTTAAGCTCCACTTTCAAAACTTCTTGGACTTTTTTTGATGAGCTTTTTTTGATGGACTTTTTTAAAATTGTTCTGCATCTCTATTTTCCTCTGGAATTATTATTTTTAATACTTGCTTTGTATCTGCAACCATACCAGCTTTGTAACTGAATTCACCGAAGTAAGGCCATGCTGATGAATATCTGATTAAGATGAATATCCCTCCTTTTATTTTTCAACATTATCAAAGTGCACTTGCAGTCTGTTTCATAAGATTTAAGTCGACCCATTTATAGTAATTTTATTGGAAGACTATTCAGTAATAAAATTATTTTTTGACTAAGTTCAGTAAATTAATGAAATACTGTTGAACATGGGTGATCATTCCATGATTAACACTCCCTCACTTTGTTTAGAACTCATCTTCTTTTCCATCACTCTTGCTTTAAATTGAAAATCATATTATCCTCATGTTTTTAAGTCTGACATCATCAAAACATAAAACTGGCAAGCAGCACAATTATGAAGATATGAAGGCGTCTTATTTTCTTCAAGAGCCCAAATGTAGAAAACAAAAACTACATGATTTCAAGAATAATAAAGCATTTTAAGATTAAAAAAAAAAAAAAAAGTAACATTTTAGTCCAAAATTAAAAGCATTTTAAAATTGTGAATACATTTTAACTTTCTGTTATTATTAAATCCATTTAAAGAGAATACCACCCTAAACTTAATGCCTCTTAAGCAATATTGGATGCTTGTTTCTGGGATTCTTACATGTATTCAAGAGTATGGATGAAGTACTATGACTACATGTATGTTACACAGTCTTGACAGGCTGAAGTTTAGTGTGTCCACAGGCCCATTCAGTTTCTACTGCATGACTTCCCTGCTGAAGATTAAATTTTGTTGTTAGTTGTTGTTGTTGTTGCCCAAATACTCTTCTGGGAAATAATTTTGTGACTGATCTCTGCACATGAACAGGGAAGCAAGAGTCAGACTAAGTTCTCTCCTGCTATTTTCATGACAATTACATCTGTCAGTAGACACAGTAGCACTTCTGACAAACAGTAGGCATGTTTGAACCCCATCTATGTTTTATTTCTGCCTTCAGCCTCATTTTGGGTCACAGAAATATAAGCCTCTTGTACGATGACCAAATAGCTCTAAGAGATCACATAATACACTCGGAAGACAGAAAAACTGCTGACTAGGTAGTTGAAACATAGTTAGAACACATTCCCCTACTCTTTTAATATCAAGTCCTAACTCATGCTCATTCATCTGGAACTAGATGATCTTTACATTCCCTTCCAACCCAGCCCATTTTGTGATATGATTCTATGATATGACCAGGCCAGCAGAGGCACCACTTCCATGGAAAATAGAGCATGCCAAAGTTAGGCCAGGTTCTTCCCAGATATCCCATGGTTCTGGTTCTCAAAGCAAGTCTCTATGACTTAAAGTGAATGCATAGGCAAACATGAGAGATGATAAAGAAAAGAAGCTAGGATGCACAAACATTCAGCTGACAGCTGGAAAGTGGAACATAAAGTCCAGCAACTAATCCAGAAACAGTACCTTGTATTCAGCAAAGGTATGCCCACATACACACACAAGGACAACCTCTATACTTAAATTACTGATAGAGAATATGGCAGCTTTTCTGTCTGTGAACAGGGTTTTATCAAATATTAGGTATTTTGGCCCTGGCATGCTATCTAAAGTCACACACACTATAATTACTGATGCTGTCTTGAGAATCAAGCTATACAACGTACAATTTTACAGTCTCCTTTCAGTATCTATTTCCTCATCAGTGTTCTGAAACACTGGAGAAAATATTAATAACCAGCTCATGCTGAAAATAAAATCAGAGTATTCCTGTTATGGCTTGCTAGGAATAGATTCAAGTCAGGTCAGGATTTGCATAATGATGGCTAAAGTATATAAATGGCACCCAGTCTTCCTTGAAAAATCCTATTCATTTACCAGCCCCTTTTCAAACACCCTCTCTTGAAGGGTACTGACAGCTATATAAGAAACACATTGACTGTATAGTACTGAGTTTCATGCGGGGAAGCGTACCTCCAGAAACAAAGCTCACTTCGTCATGTATTATGTTAGCCTTGCAGTGGTATTTTAATATGGTCAGGAACTCATTAAAAGCCAGACAAAAACCATGCTTCCTAAATGGAGTGGAGTGGAGTGGAGTGGAGTGGAATAGAATGGAATGGAATGGAATGGAATGGAATGGAATGGAATGGAATGGAATGGAATGGAATGGAATAGTTCAGTTGGAAAGAATCTTCAAAAATCATCTAGTCCAACTGCCCGACCACTTCAGGATTAATCAAAGTTAAAGTAGATTGTTAAGTGTATTATCCAAATGCCTCTTGAATATTTGCAAGAATTAGGCATCATTCACCTCTCCAAGAAGCCACTTCCAATGTTTCATCACAGTAAAGATCACAGCAAAGAATTTATTCCTAATATCCAGCCTGAACCTTCCTTTGCACAACTTTCATGCCATTCCTGCATGTCCTGTCATTGGTTACAAAGGAAAAGAGATCAGCACATCCCTCTCTATTTCCTCCTTTCTCCCCCTATCCCCCTCCTCCCCCCCCAAGCTGTAGAAAACAATGAGGTCACCTCTCAGCTTCCTTTTCTCCAAGCTAGACAACCAAGCATATTTAGCCTCTCCTCATGGCACCTACCTTCCAGCCCTTTTACCAGCTTTCTTGCTCTCCTCCAGATGCATTCAAGTATCTTAATCTTTTTATATTGTGGAGACCAGAACTGTACACAATATTCAAGGTGAGGTCACACCAACACTAAGTGAATCACCTCTTTTTACTGGCTGGCTATGCTGTGTTTAATGCATCCCGACTCATAGTTTGCTCTCCTAGCTGCCAGGAGCTGCTCATGCTGAGCCTGCTGTTGACCAGCACCCCCCCACCCCTTTCTCCAGCCATTTGTCTCCTAGTCTGTACCTGTGTCTGGCATTACTCCACCCCAGGTGCAGCACCTGCCATTTTGAACTTTGTTGAACTTTGTGCTGTTGATGACTGCCCAATGTTCCACTGTATCAAGATCCCTCTGCAAGGCCTCTCATCCCTCCAGGGAATCAATAGCACCTCCTGGTTTAGTGTCATCAGCAAACTTGCTAAGGATGCCCTCCAGCCCTGGAATTGACCCTTGGAGTATACTTCTGGTGACTGGCTGCCAGTCAGATGTAGCCTCACTCACTAAAACCCTTTGAGCTCTACCATTGAGCCAGTTCATCACCCAGCATAGCATAAGTCTGTTCATCTCACAGTTGGACAATTTGTCCAGAATGATGTTGTCAGTGATGGTGTCAAGTACCTTACTAAAATCCTGAAAGATTACATCCACTGCCTCCCTTCCCACTTCCTTCCAATATGCAGGTGAACTTATAGTAGAAGGATATCAAATTACTATGTAGTTTTCTGGGTCTCTCATGCCTTTCTTGCAGATTAATAAAACATCAGCTAGCTTCCAGTCAGCAAGGACATCCTCAGATTCCTAATACCTTTTGTAAACTGCTGAGAGGGGTCCAGGTCTAACATCTGCTAACTCCTTCTGTACTCTGGGGTGAATCCCATCTAGATGGACTTAAAAATGTTCAGCTTGCATAACTGGTCACTTTCAATTTTGGTGACCACAAATGGAAAGTTGCTGCTCCTCCAGTCATGATCTTCCAACTCATAGGATCAGGCAGTCCGAGACCTATTATTAAAGGTAAAAACTAAGCCAAAAAAGTCATTAAATGCCTCTCTGCCTTTTCCTTATCCCTACTTGTTAAGCGACCACCTACTTTAAGCATCCATCAAATGTTTTCCTTAGACCTTCTGTTATATTTGAAAAAGCTTTTTCTGTTTTAGTCAGACACCATACTGGCCAACATCAACTCAAGTTGAGCTTTGACTTTTCTTGTTGCCTCCCTTCAAATGCTAATTTTATGTCTATTACAGATGTCTATACTCAGCTTCTTGCTCTGTGATGTATAGCTTGGGTTTTGCAGGTGAAAAACAACAGTAGAGTGAATGACACAACAAATCAATAAATACAGTGTTCAGTTCCTCTATTGTCCTGGATCAGAGATCGCATAAGTGCAATGGGGTGCGTTTATGTTAGCTTTTCAGTTTGGACCTAGACTGCACTTTTCAAACAAATTTCCCAATTCTCTCCATTTGTTACGATCTGGTTCACATCATGGAATCTGAAACAATGTGAAGGACATGAAATGAATAATCTATAAATGAAATTAATGATGAGCTCGAGGAGTGCACCTAATACACTACAATTCCTCAGGATTGTTCAGTTCAGAGGACAAGTTAGTTGAAAACAACCTTCTTTTCCAACAAATGAATATAATTTGGACTTTGTACACTCAGCAAAAACAGTTGCTGTTTCAGGTCTGCAGAATCCCTTCTATAACAATAAACTATTTGCTAAGGTAGACATAGTCTTATAGTCTGATGAGGAAGGAGATTATTATTATTTTATGCTTGGATAAAATGCCCTTATGGTTGTGATTAATCTTAAAAGCATTTCCAGATCCTCAGCATACCTCAACAGTGTGTTGAAAGGAACTTGTTTGTGTCACTGAAAGGAACTTGTTTGTGTCACTCAGGAGGCCCTTAAACAAGTTCTAAACTGCATTTTAGGGCCATTAGTCCTACCATGACATTAGACCAAAGGGAAGGACAGCTTGTGTACCAAACTCAGGGAACAGCTACCTGCAGTGCATCCCCCTCATTTGGAGCACCGACTACAGAATAAATTACTTCAAATTATTCAGTGAATTGTTCCTATTTTATAAAACAGCACATCTCTTGTTTTTCAATGAAGAAAATTAAAGACCAGAGTTTTGCTGTCTTTTTTCACATTGAGTACTACCTAATCTAAAAGAAACTCTACTGTTGAAGAAAAGTACAGCTCATTATAAAACTGTCAAACTGGATACTTTACTGGCTTCATACTTGTCACTCACAGATATTAGACTGTTGACAGTATTTCCCTGAGTCTGGGAAATACTACCAATAAGCACCACACTGTTAAGATGCATGGGTGGACCTATTTAAATGTACAGTAAATGACTGTTAAAAAAAAAAAAAAGTCTAAAAAATCAATGGCTGAAACTCCATAGGGACCCCCCTAAGCCCCTTGGCCCACAGGGAGCCACTTTGTGGTCCTTAGCAGACAGGATTTGACTTAACCAAGTCCAAGTACAATTCAGCTTGCTTTATCCAAAAAAATAAAAGTTATATTCATAATTAGAATAAAATTATTTTACTCCTGCCTAGCCATCTAAACTGTTCTTATATTAGAAGTTTATTAAATTAAATCTGAATCAGGAATGTGGTGTTGTTTTTTTTTTTTTCCTAATACAGCCTTAGCCAAGGATATCCTCAGATGTTACCATATTTACAACAGGATTAACTGTTTCTAATAAACTCCACATTTGCATTCTTATTCATGCTCAGTGGAACAAAAATATTATTTGCCTTCATTTGTATTTCATTATTAAAGAAGGTTATGTCATTATACTTTCATAATAATTTCATTAACACCACCATTGTTAGATATAAGTTTCTTTAGGGCTCTGTACATTTTGTTTTAAAAGTAGGGGTAAAGCCAGCATTTGTAGTATTGATGATTAAAGAGAGCTATTTTTTATTTTTTCAGTTTTCATTTTAAAATAATTAATTTGCACTATCTAGAAACAAAGTCAATTAATGCCTATTCTGCTTCCTGTAACAATCTACATTTGGTAACACAAAAGCACCTGCAGTCCACTACAATTCTTTTGCTGCTGTCTTAAAAAGGATTTCTATGTTTCTTCTACACTAAGAGAGGGAATAGTTCTCTAAGTGTTCGAGACTTGAAGACTGTCTTTAAATAACAATGATAATTAGGTAGTACAATATGGGAACAGCCATGAATGAAAAATAGCATGAAATTATACAAAATTCTGAAGATAAATGGTAAGATGGAAAGGTTTAGAAGGTTGCTGTTATGAAATCAAGGTTTAATTTTAATGAGGGAGCATTAAAATTTTCTACAGCACAGGTATAATAGTGTATATACACTACCTACAAAGAAAAAAAAAATATTATAATATTCCCCTTTCATTTCAGCCACAGTTATAGATATTGCAAAGCAATCACCACCAAAATAAATTATTATGTGTTTGCCAGACTTGCAGGAAACTATATTCATCATACTGAGTTCATTATATGTTGTTATAATTTTGTAAAATCAGAACTTTCATAACTCAAAGAGAAACAAAACACAGTCTAGGTTAACCTGTATTTCCTTCTGCATCAGTTAATTCTCTTTTTCATTTCAAGAGCTATCTACCTTGCATTTCCCACAGTGCTTGTTAGTGAAAGGTGAAAACTTTTCTTACAACACTCATGCAGTAAAGGATGTTTGCTGTTTGTATGCTGTTTGTATATTCCTCCTTGCATAATTTGCAGTTGCAATTGCTAACAAGTCCCTATTTCTGTAACCAAGCACAGTTTTCCCCACTTTTTTTTAAGTCCTTTGATATTTGGTGTTTCTCTGAAAGTTCCAAGAGTCCAATAATTAGATAGGAACTGCAATTCTAATTATCTTTTGTAGATGAAAAAAAAAAAAATATATATATATATATGTATATATATATATATTATTTCTAAAGGCTTCAAATCAAAAGGGTCTATTTTCTTGTATTAAAGGCTTGAGAATTTAAGAACAATGAACCTAAATTTCTGTAGAATAAAATTTGGCAAGTATTACCAAATTTTGGGTTTGGAAACAATTAGTGGAGGTTATATATTTGTTTTATGCTTCTTTATTTAAATTTTCTACAGGTGCAGAATGAAAATTTATTCTGAATAGCTACATTAACTATGATGAATTCACTTTCATCACTATTGTTCATGTCTAATTAATATAAATGCCCAACTGGGAATAGGAAGGATTTGTATAAAACAAGGAACAAATTCAGGAGAGAGGAATTATCCCCTCATTTCCCTATGTAAGTTTTGAACTTCCTCAGAGGAAAGTGGAATTAAAATTTAAGGTCAAATGGCTTAACCCACAAGTGAATTTAAAAATGCTGTCAAAACTATTAAAAGTATTTAATTCAGAAATACATACCTTTTTAAAAAGCCCCTAAAATATGTGGATTAATCAGGAGAATGGAAATTAAAATTTTATTAAATTAGATTATTTCTTTCACCTCTCCTGTTTTGTTATTTTTTAATACAAGGTAATAATTACTCCTTCTGCTTGCTGCAATCACAGAAACACATGTACTGGTTTCACCATCAAAACCAAATGCTATTAAAACTCAGTATCATGTGGATGGCAGGAATGGGGATGAATTCCCATGGGCATGCTTCTGGAGAAAGAAGAGCCACAAAATTTTACAGTTACTGCTTTCAGATATTTTCAGTGGTACCTGGGATGTTTTTGTATGCTCATACTAATATACTGTATTTGATGGTGGCAATTCAAGCTTCCTCAGTAGAACAAATAAGAGCAAATACTAGTTGAAAGAAAAGTGCCTAAAGGACACTTCTTTGCACAATAAATGAGACCAGTATCATTATCTAGTTGTATGTGTTCCTTGTATTTCACCCAAGTTATAAAAGGACTGATGAACCTAAGTTGTGTGCCATGCCCTGAAAGTTTACTGGTCGTCTCACACTATTCTTCGTTTTATTAAATACAAGATGTGCAAAATATATACGTGTACAAACTATGGAATGTAGTGGGAAAACAACTCAGTCAAACATGTATTGTTTCCATAAAAATAAAGTTCAGTGTACTCTCAGGCAGACTAAGCTCATCAAATATCAATTCTTTCTCAGTTATGATGAAGAACTTTTACATGGGACAAAAGACAAATGCAACATTCTCATGATTGTTGTAATTCAGAAATACTCACCTGAATGCAGCATGAAAAGGAGTTTCCACATCAAAAGAAAGTTTCTCTCTGGGTCTCTTTTTTTTTTTTCCTATTTTGTTCCTCTAAATACAGTTGTTGCCAAATATTATTTTAAAAATGAAAATGTTGTGTAAATGTTATGTTTTATTATTTTTCTATTCTAGTTTGAGTGATTCCTAGAGGTATATATCCTTTAATGATCTCAAAATTAGGGGATAAAAATAAAGACGAACCCACACTAAAACTTGACATCAAAGAACCACAATGTCTTAGCAAAGCTCAAAACCAGAAGAGGACCTTAATCCACACTAGCTAAAAATAAAAGCCTAACTCCTGTTTTCAGCATATGAAATGCATTAAAAGAGGGGTAGAATTTATTTTTTTCTAGAAGGAGGAAAATTCTGTGGCTTGAACACTTCCACGGATGGGACAACCACAACTTCATCCACAACCTGTTCCAGTGCCTCACCACCCTCATAGTATAGAACTTCTTCCTAATGTCTAATCTGGATCTACCCTATTTTATTTTTTTTTAGTTTAAAATCATTACTCCTTGTCCTATCACTGCATTCCCTGACAGAAAAACCCTCTCCTGCTTTCCTGTAGGCTCCCCTTGGAAGACCACTATAAGGTCTCCCTGGAGCCTCCTCTTCTCCAGGCTGAACAACCCTAACTCCCTCAGCCTCATAGGAGAGGTGTCCTCTCTACTGTACTTGTCTCTTTCTACTCTGCACGTGAGGCAGAGTAGATACTTGAAGTGCTGCATCCAGGTCTGGAGCCCCCAATATAAGAAGGATGTTGATCTGCTAGATTGGGTCCAGAGAAGAACCATGAAGATGATCAAGAGGCTGGGGCACCTCTCCTTTGAAGAAAGGCTGAAAGAGCTGGGTTGTTCCACTTAAAGAAGAGAAGGCTCTGGAGTGACCTCATTGTGGCTTTTCAGTACTTAAAGAAGATGTATAAAAAAGATGGAGAGCGACTCTCTGCTCAATAAGATAATTACAGGATACGGGGGTATGAACAACATTATCTTTAAGGTCCCTTCTAACTCAAGCCATTCTATGATTCTGTGATCTGTCAAATCCATGTCTCTCCGATTTAGAGACAAGGATATCATGGGGGACAGCGTCAAATGTTTTTTACAAGTCCAGGAAGATGATGTCAGCTTCTCTTCCCTCATCCACCAAAGCTGTAACCCCTTCGTAGAAGGCCACCAGATTTGTTGGGCACAATCTGCCCTTAATGAAGTCATGTTGGCTTCACTGGGCACCTATGTACCTTCCATGTGCTTTAGCATAGTTTCCAGGAGGATCTGCTCCATGATCATGCCAAGCACAGAGGTGAGACTGACTGGCCTGTAATTTCCCAGGTCCTCCTTTTTTTCATTTTGAAAAATGGGAGTTATATTTCCCTTCTTCCAGTCAGTGGACTTCACTGGACTGTAACGACTTCTCAAATATGATGGATAATGGTTTAGTGACTACATCCACCAGTTCCCTCATGGGTGTATCTCATCAGGTTCCATGATACCCTTATCATGGTCCAACCAGGGAGCTCCATAATGAATCTATCTTGAAGGTTTCTTTATTTGTCCTACTTATACTTGCCCTACTTTCTTTTTTCAGCATTTGTGGGGGACAGAACTACTGCCCACAGATAAGCATAGTTATTGCCACTGTATCTGAATGTGTGTGAAGGTAGAAGATGGGAAATATCCATTCCATGCCAGTACTGGATAGCAATGAAAAGAAATCCGCTGCATAAATGTGATCTCTCAGAAGGTGACCCAAAGCCTCTAGAATCTAGCTGCTAATTTTTGACCAGTGGAAGGTCTTAAACAGTACTATACACTTGTGAATCTAGTCCCTGTTAAATGTCATAGCCAGTTTCCCCCCTTTTTGCAGAATTCTAGTGTATCTATAGAAAAATGCATTAGTTAACTACAGCTAAAGCCAAGTTTGGATATAGATACAATTTAAAAGTCAAGGCACAGCATACTTCAAGCACTAAGAATAGGTGCTATAGCTACATTGTAAATATATATATAGTATGAAAAATATATTTAACTATATATTCAATAATGCATGCCAAGAAATGAAAGTATCAGAATGATTACAAATGATTCAAATTGGCATTCCCAGAGGTACTATTTTTCTATCAGTAGAAGAATCAGTGCAAAGCAACTGCCACCTCATAGCTCATCAGAAAAAAAAGAATCACCTAGTTATATTAATCAAAAAAGGTACTACACTAAAATGCCATTATAACCCAAGAATCAAGGAAATAATTCACCTCTCTTTTTATGAGTCTATGATGTATCTAGTGTGCTGTGTAATGCTGATTTAAAATCCACTCAGTCTCTCTGCAAACTTTCATTCTTGAAAAATATTCAGTGTGATTACAAAAAGCATTTAGATTTTTAAAAACTGTTACTTTTAAAGAGAGAGAAAGAGAGAAACAATTTTAAAACTCACAATATTTCTTATCCCTATAGCATTTCCTCAGTTGAAAAAAAAAAAAAAAAAAAAAAAAAAAAAAAAAAAACTATGTTTTTTTTTTTTTTAATAACAGTTTTTCAAAAGTGATTAGGTGATAAAGGCTGTGGATGTGGTCTACCTTGACTTCAGTAAGGCTTTTGACACTGTTTCCCACAACATTCTCCTCAAGAAACTGGCTGCTCATGGACTGGAATGTCTCACACTTCGTTGGGTTAAAAACTGGCTGGGTAGCAGGGCCCAAAGAGTTGTGGTGAGTGGAGCCAAGTCCAGTTGGAGGCCAGTCACTAGTGGCATTCCCCAGGGCTCGGTGCTGGGGCCGGTCCTCTAATATCTTTACCAATGATCTGGATGAGGGGATCGAGTGCACCCTCAGTAAGTTTGCAGATGACACCAAGCTAGGTGCGTGTGTCGATCTGCTCGAGGGTAGGAAGGCTCTGCAGGAGGATCTGGATAGGCTGCACCGATGGGCTGAGGTCAACTGTATGAAGTTCAACAAGGCCAAGTGCCGAGTCCTGCACCTGGGGTGCAATAACCCCAAGCAGAGCTACAGACTGGGAGAGGAATGGTTGGAAAGCTGCCAGGCAGAGAAGGACCTGGGAGTATTGGTGGATAGTCAGCTGAATATGATCAAACAGTGTGTTCAGGTGGCCAAGAAGGCATCCTGGCTTGGATAAGAAGCAGTGTGGCCAGCAGGGCTAGGGAAGTGATCGTCCCCCTGTACTCGGCTCTGGTGAGGCCGCACCTCGAGTACTGTGTTCAGTTTTGGGCCCCTCACTACAAGAAGGACATCGAGGTGCTTGAAAGAGCCCAGAGAAGGACGACGAAGCTGGTGAGGGGTCTGGAGAACAAGTCCTACGAGGAGCAGCTGGGGGAGCTGGGCTTGTTCAGCCTGGAGAAGAGGAGGCTCAGGGGTGACCTTATCGCTTTTTATAAGTACCTTAAAGGAGGCTGTAGCGAGGTGGGGGTTGGTGTATTCTCCCACGTGCCACAGGATGAGGGGGAGTGGGCTAAAGTTGCGCCAGAAGTGTTTTAGGCTAGATATTAGGAAGAACTTCTTTACCGAGAGGGTTGTGAGGCAATGGAATGGGCTGCCCAGGGAAGACCACCCCTGGAGGTCTTTAAAAGACGTTTAGATGTTGAACTTAGTGATATGGTTTAGTGGAGGACTTGTTAGTGTTAGGTCAGAGGTTGGACTCAATGATCTTGAGGTCCCTTCCAACCTAGACAATTCTGTGATTCTGTGATTCTGTGATTAGACTTACAAAAAAGAAATCTGAGCCACGCACATCTACCTACACTCTCAAAAGTTCCCACTGCTTCAACACCGTCATAGAATCACAGAATCATAAAATATCCCAATCTGGAAGGGTACCACAAGAATCATCATGTCCAACTCCTGGATCCACACGGGACCACCAAAAATCAAACCTATAGAATCATAGAATCATAGAATATCCCAAGTTAGAAGGGACCCAAAGGGATCACTAAGTCCAACTTCTGGCACAGCACAGGTTTACCCAAAAGTTTAGACCATGTGACTAAGTGTACAGTACAATCGCTTTTTAAATTCAGACAGGCTTGGAGCAGTGACTACTTCCCTGATGAGCTTGTTCCAGTGTGTGACAACCCTGTCGGTGTTGTCACTTTTTCCTAATATCCAGCCTGAACATCCCCTGACACAGCCTCATGCTATTTCCTCGGGTCCTATTGCTGTCACCAGAAAGAAGAGGTCAGCGTCTGCTGCTCCTTTCCTCCTCATAAGGAAGCTGCAGGCCACTACGATGTCTCCCCTCAGTCACCTCTTCTCTAGCCTGAACATACCAACTGACTTCTCATGTCTTCTCCTCTAGACCCTTCACCATCTTTGTTGCCCACCTTTGATACTCTCTAATAGTTTTATATCCTTCTTATATTGTGGTGTCCAAAACTACACACAGAACCCAGGATAGGTCACACCAGCATAGAGTAAAGCGTGACAATTTTTTCCTTGATGCACCCCAGGAACCTTTTAGCTGACAATGCAGAATAACTCAGAATTTATAAACATCCTAACCAGGATGGAGTAGAATGCTAATCCTGTTTCCACCACAATATCTACCAGGGAGTACAGGAGGTGAAGTAGATCAGACTTTTTTCTTTCGTGAACTTAAAGAGTTCTCATTAACTAGATATTCCGTTCATGCATTTTACATCTTTAATGTAAATCTCTGATGACCACACAGCACAGAATTCTGGTATCTCTCACATTAAAGTTTAAACTGTACACAAAACCTTTGTCTGGCTATAGACAGGAAAAAATGTACTTTTGAGATAAAGTATTGGAACTTCACAATTTGAAGAAAAGAACATTCAGTTCTATGAAACTTCATTTCTCTAGGAAAAATACAGAAATGCTGTCAATATGCTTTAAATTAATCTGAACTTTTTAACTTCTCTGCAAATACTTTGACTTGTTCTTGCTTTTAAATTTTGATCCATTGAGCAAGGAGAGAGACGATATTTAAGATAAATCTCTGGATGTGCCATAACAGTCAATGAATATGATTCTTATTTCTCAGAAAGTTTATCTAGATATTCTGTAGAGAGAGCAGTCTGGGGAGAAGTAATCTGGGAATTTGGAGAAGTAATTTGGGAAACTGAATCACCACTTTTGATTGTGTCATTGAGTATCAGAGTAGTATTAATATAAATTGAAAACATACACAATGACAAGAAGCCTGTCAACTTCTTGTGAAAATTATTGTTTTAACACTTCATGAGATGAAAAAATACTGTTCAGAAGGCTGCAGAGAACCTACACAGCAGACACACACTGAAGGTTTGAAATAAGTACTGATATTATTTGCAAGTTTGTTTTCATGAGATCAGGTCATTCATCAAAGATTGGTAAAGATTTAATTGAGGTTTTTGACATGTCTTCCTATGCATGGTATACCAAACGACAGGGAAGCGTTCTCTTTAAAAACATCTAAATTTTCAGTTTGTTTTCATTAAAGTAGGTTGATGGCATGTTCATGAATAAGCAATTAGATGTACTTATATTGTATTTAGCTTAGCTAAACTGAAGTGACAAACCAAGAGTAATCCGAAAAACAATGAATGAAGAAATCATTTCTAACTGAAGAAATGAGATCTGGTGCCAATCATGTGCAAATATATATATATTTTTCCGACTCCAGTGAGAAAATGCAAATACTCTCTTAAGTGCAGGATAGATTATGAGGGGACACCTTTTAGTTCAGTAGTTGACACGCTTGACTATGATGTGCAATAACATTTTGCCTGCAAAAACTGCCACTCTCTCCCAGCCAAGTCAGGGTCATGGATTTAATCTCAGTGCTACATCAGAATGTGTTAAACTAGAGGGAAGGCAGAACTAAGACCACGGACTCATCCGGCACTCCTCCAGAGACTATAAAAGCATATTTCAATGGCTGAACATCCAGAAGAAAAGCCACATTCAACAACAGATTCTGCCAAGGGACATTAGGCCACGAGGGTCACATCACCAGAAAGGATAAGCAGCTTGAAGTGGTGAGAACACCTTCAGGCAAACTGGTTCAGAACATTTAAGCGCATGTCACTGAGCTATGTACTAGTACCCTTTGCCCTATTAAACACAGCAATTAGACATTAGCCAGGAAAAAAAGTGTTTATCACACACAGAATCACACAGAATTTCTAGGTTGGAAGAGACCTCAAGATCATCGAGTCCAACCTCTAACCTAACACTAACAGTCCCCACTAAACCATATCCCTAAGCTCTACATCTAAACGTCTTTTGAAGACTTCCAGGGATGGTGACTCCACCACCTCCCTGGGCAGCCCGTTCCAGTGCCTCACAACCCTTTCAGTAAAGAAATTCTTCCTAACATCTAACCTAAAACTCCCCTGGCGTAACTTTAGCCCATTCCCCCTCGTCCTGTCACCAGGCACATGGGAGAACAGGCCAACCCCCACCTCGCTACAGCCTCCTTTAATGTAGTTATACAGAGCAATAAGGTCACCCCTGAGCCTCCTCTTCTCTAGGCTGAACAAGCCCAGCTCCTTCAGCCGCTCCTCATAGGACTTGCTCTCCAGGCCCCTCACCAGCTTCGTCGCCCTTCTTTGGACCCGCTCAAGCACCTCGATGTCCTTCTTGTAGCGAGGGGCCCAAAACTGAACACAGTACTCGAGGTGCGGCCTCACCAGAGCCGAGTACAGGGGGACGATCACCTCCCTAGCCCTGCTGGTCACAGTGTTTCTGATACAAGCCAGGATGCCGTTGGCCTTCTTGGCCACCTGAGCACACTGCTGGCTCATATTCAGCCGACTGTCCACCATCACTCCCAGGTCCTTCTCTGCCTGGCAGCTCTCCAACCATTCCTCTCCCAGTCTGTAGTTCTGCTTGGGGTTATTGCACCCCAGGTGCAGGACCCGGCACTTGGCCTTGTTGAACTTCATACAGTTGACCTCAGCCCATCGGTGCAGCCTATCCAGATCCTCCTGCAGAGCCTTCCTACCCTCGAGCAGATCGACACACGCACCTAGCTTGGTGTCATCTGCAAACTTACTGAGGGTGCACTCAATGCCCTCATCCAGATCATTGATGAAGATGTTAAAGAGGACCGGCCCCAGCACCGAGCCCTGGGGGACGCCACTAGTGACTGGCCTCCAAGTGGACTTGGCTCCATTTACCACAACTCTTTGGGCCCGGCTATCCAGCCAGTTTCTAACCCAACGAAGCGTGCGCCAGTCCAAGCCAAGAGCAGCCAGTTTCTTGAGGAGAATGCTGTGGGAGACAGTGTCAAAAGCCTTGCTGAAGTCAAGGTAGACCACATCCACAGCCTTTCCCTCATCCACCCAGCGCGTCAACTTATGGAAGGCATTTGGAAACAGCCTGCAAGTACACTGCTGGAAATACAGCTGCAGTCTCAGCCATGCTGTAGTCTGCTCTTCACATACAGCCAACATAGTTTTAGCAACATAAACTGGGATTTGCTTGTTCTAATGAAAAACTTTACACATTGGGTATCTAAGAAAGTACTTTTCGCTTATAGTTGATGGAGGGGAGAAGACATTCAGAAGCTTGTTCATTGCAGCTTAACATAGGTGTTTAAGGTCTGCTGAATAATACCTGCAGTTGCTAGATTCTCTCCATTGATTACAAATGGAATTAAAGAAACCAGTATGGGCAGACACATCTGCCTTTTAGCCCACTTGCTGAGTCCTTATTCAGCAGGGGTAGATTAAAGAGCTGTGACCTCTTCCTTTCACATTGTTATGACAACAACCTCCTCCTGGTAGAAGCAGCAGCAATGAACAGCATACTTAATGCCAGCTACTAAAAAGTATTTGTTTGAGAGCACTATGGTTACTGTATTCTTCTTCTACTATACATAGTGAAATAATGTATACTATTTCTACTTGTATATTTCTACTTGTATATGCATTTCTAATGTATAATATTTCTATGCATTTCTAATGTATAATATTTCTACTTCAGTGAAATAATCTTCATAGAATACCTCAACACACTGATTCTGGAAACTGAACAATCCAGTGAGTTTTAGATGGCAGTCTAGTCCTCGACACCATTTTCCAGGATATCTGACATATCCTTAAAAAGTTTGGTAGCTTTCCTTAGCATGGAAGGCTAAGGTAAGTAAGGAATAGAAATTACATTTCACTCAGTGAAAGCTGTGATTTTGTTGTTCCAAGAGTTTGAGCACTAAGCCTGCTATGCCTCTGCACAGATCTCAGCTTGTAAAAAATTCAGAGAGCTGCTGCAATTTCTGCAGTTTTTGCTCTCATCTTTTTAGAGACAGAAAAATGCAGTCTAAATGAGGCAGCACATACCACACAGCCTTAAATATTTTACAACTTTTTAAAGACTTCAAATAAGAAATTTGCTTTTCCAGTCTGAACTTAATTCCTGTTGCTCTAAAATTCCTCACAAAAAATATATTTCAATGAGGGCGTTTGTTTTAAGAGTATCAAGAGTTTTGTTTTTACCTGGTAACCAGATGGCAGCTCTTTCTCTCAGGTTTTGTTGTTATTTAACTAGATTTTAGTTGTTGTTGCTAATAGGTATGGCAGACATTTTATCCTGCTACTACTATATTTTAGCATATTTAATTGCCAAATTTACAAGAAACGATCCCGTGCTTTTCCCAAGCAGATGGTAGAAGTTGTTTTTAACACTGTAGTGAGATTTCTTTTCCAAAATGCTTGCATAGCTTTATTAAGTCTAATCTCTGTTCAGTACACACACAAAAGATCAGTTCATAAGCATGTATGGAGTTAGGGGCCAAATATGCAAAGCACTGAGCATTCTAGCCCAGATGCCTACACTGGGACAATTTCTTGTACCTAAAACTCAGCATATGTTCCAGTATCTGTGGAACTAGGACTGCTGCTTGTGTTCCTGGGAGGCATGTGGTCTTAATGATAATTGTACCCATTTCGGACTTTATTATTTCCCTTTCATTATACATATCTTTTGCTATTAGTTTTAAATATGGGTAATTTACAGCAATCTATCTCAAAAAAGTATATAATAAAAAATCATTTTTAAATGAATTCTACTTCAAATCCCAACCTAAATGTTTGGGTACTGCAAAATGAAGTAACCTAAAGCAATGATGAAAAAAAAATAATTTACATACTTTTTTTTTTTTTTACCTTAGCAGATGAGAGATATGAAAAACCCTATTAGGTGACATCAATCAGAAGTATGGTCCAAATATCTCCTAGCAGTCTCTGAAGTTTAAATCTGGATCTGAACCCCAACACTGTGCCTTATCAATTGTTAATAGCTGTGAAGTAATATGTTAACATAACTTTTGTGAAAAAAAAAAAAAAAAAGAGAGAGAGAAAGGAAGGAAGGAAGGAACAGGAAAAGGAACAAGAAGAGGAACAGGGACAGGGACAGGGACAGGGACAGGGACAGGGACAGGGACAGGGACAGGGACGGGGACGGGGACGGGGACGGGGACAGGGACAAGACATAGAGCAATCTGTCTTTCCCTGACCCCAAAGCTCTCAGACCTCTGTCCCCCCAGCAAAGCAAGCTCCTGATTGCCAATGAGGCATGGGCAGCCTTTGGCAAAGGCCACCTCAGAAGCCCACAAGGTGTGCTTGCTGGAAAAGCATTGCTAGAAGCAACATGCCCTGGCAACAACCTCCTAAACCTCCTCTTACCTTGAGGGGCCTGGCCCATATATTTTATAAGAAAAAGTATTAAAAACTATTGTTTCACATAAATATAACCTCATTCACACAGAAGTCTTATAAAAAACGTCCATTGGCTGTTAACATGTCACTGGTATATATAATGAGTTTGCAGTATTTTTGAGACTGTCAGTCCATGGCTTCTGCACCACACTTAGCACAGCACTAAACTCTAATATATAGATACCCAGAGAAATTAACAAGAACTATAAAAAATACTGTCCAAGTAACATGAAATCTTACCATCAAATGAGCCATCTAAATAACAGGTCACTAATATTAACTAGGATCTTTAAGTATTGGGAAAATGCTATCCATTTGTATAGAGAAAGTCTAATTCTTTACACAGTCACACAAAGACTAAGAGAAAAAATATAATGGATTAATGAATAGTACGGGAGGATGAATAATACGCATTATGTTATGGGAAGATAATGATATGCCATTACATAGATCAGACCCAAAAAGAAAAAGAAAAAGAAAAAAAAAAAGAATATGGCTAAAAGGAATGAAAGAAATGTAACATTGTTATTTAAAATCTGTGCATAAGGAGTATGCATGTATACCCCTTCATAATTTAATCTGATTAACAAAAAGTAATAATTTTCTGCTCAGTGCTACTTGTGAAAGGAAAGTTTTCGTCTTTTGTATAAAATGTTTTTCAAACTGAAAATAGCTAACAAGTTAGTTATTAGAGAGCTTGCATAATTTTATAACACAAAGTAGGGCTTATCATACATTTAACATCTAGACTGTATTGTAAAGAAATTGTATCCAGTCATTGCTAATTTTGACTGACTGGAACTAAATATGGTGGGAACAAAATGCACAGTCTTTTTCAAATGCAGGAAGAAAGGATATTCTCATTAAAATGATTTGCTGATATGACTTAAAACAATTTATTTAATGTTCACCTTTTTATGTAAATATCCTTCAAATGAGAATTTAAAAAGTATAATTTAAAATAGATTTTGTAAAGTCTAATGAGATGCTCTGTCAGATGAGAAGACAAATTAAAAGTGCAATTCATACTGTTATAGCAGCATTGCTGCCACGTAGGTACTAATCTTTTGCACAATGCTCACAATAAAATGTTCTCCAGTCTCCATAGGGCACGTGATTATAGACTTGCAGGGAGACAGGGATTTAAATTATTCATCAAGGTGGACTTCCTTATGCAGAAAAATTAGCGTGCCACATAAATAGCAAAACTGGTAATTCTTAGCCCCTTGCAAACTAACTGCCTGGTAATAGCATCGGTTGCTACCAGGTTGTTTTACCTGCAGTTGCAAATGTTGTCAAACAGAAATCTGTATACTAAAATAAGGAAGTCATGCAGCCAATTAAATGTTCAGAACATGTTAGGTCCTGTAAATATAAACAGCCATGCATAAGCCTGTCAGAAGATCTGATGAATGCCAGACTATGGGTACAACCTACAGTCAACAGAACAATGCCATTTTAGCTATGGCAAGTCTTTACATTTGAGCATCCAGAGGGAATAGGATATCAAAATAATTTGCCAGGGAAAGACTTGTAGTCTTCAAAACTGTCAGGTGTAAATTTCAATTGATGTGATATGTGTTTTCATCTACCTGTTAACCACAGAACACTACAAGCTTATTGTTTACAAAGTCAAACTCTATTGTCATCTAAATGGCATTACTAAACTTTGGCACACATGGTAACTCCCCCAGTAAGGCAGTAGAGGATAGCATCATTTGTGACATGCTGCCTATGTCAACTTTTCAGTGAAGCAATACCAGAGGCTGGTTTCTTCTACATCTGTGGGAAGTGACACAGAATTTCCACAGGTGGATTTTAAGAACTAGTTCCAGCAGCTTCAATGCGGGTATTCACTGGGCACATAGTTTGGCTAAAGTTTAGCCATTACTACAATGGCCTGACTCACAAAATTTTAGTCCCGTCCTGTCCCCATCCTCCAAAAAAAAAAAAAATACAAAATCATAGAATCATAGAATATCCCAAGTTGGAAGGGACCCATAAGGATCATCAAGTCCAACTCCTGTATTCACACAGGCCTACCCAAAGATTCTGACCATAACGATAGCAATACAGACGCTAAAAATGACAGTATATTTTCAGGCAACAAACTAGACACTAACAAAGAGAGGACTTAGTTCTTTGGATGTTGCTTTTCTTAAGTATTGACTATTTTATTTTGCAAAAATACTCAGGAAGTCATCAGACATACGAAGAAAGAGATGTATTTTACTCCACAAGCATAAGACTGAGCTTATTCATTAAACTAGTGAACAGTACTGAGTCTACCTTGAGTTGCAACCACCAGAAAGTTCTACCGACTGAGACATTCCTTCCTATATTCCAGTAATATAGCCCCGAACCTCATCCAAGAAGAAAAATGCACTGCAGTATTCATCCCAGTTTTTAGGCCAGGTAATATGAAGTTTTAAAAATCCAGAAGATTTTGTTATCTAAGAGGGGTTCATTTGCTGCTCTGTTTTTGTTTTTGTTTTTTTTTTCAAGAATGACATTCAATTAATTTACATTCCCTCTTACTCAGAAGCAAAGCAAAACAGCACCCACACAGAAATCAGTCTTGGTTCCTCTATATTTTATCACGGTGTGTAACACTGACAGATGCAGATGCAGTTTTTATTTCATTTGGGTTTGGGGTGTGAATTAGAGTACATTTTTTTCATTCACCAGTGTATATAAATGATAAATTTTGATTCTGAAATTATTTGGAAAGTATCAATTGTAAATAAGATTCGTAGGATTCTCTTTTGCATAATCAGCCTTATAAAACTCCTACTCAAGTTAATCTAACTACATGCACATGAACACAACAGATACATTTGGCTTCTGATGGACAAAAGCACCATGTAGGGACACAGTGCTGGTGACCTGAAGCATTCCTCTTATGCTCCCCTCTTCCCAGACTGTTATCCCTTCATTGCTTGGAAACTGTAATTTAGATATCCTTCAAGGAGAGTTCCATATTGCCAGAACTTTGGACACATGTAAGAGTAAAAGAATGAGATACTTTTATTTAAATACAGTTGGCTCTAAACAGTCTTTCCCTTTCAAATGGCACATACTTCCAAATATGTATCTCACTCATACCTATAATTTAAATAAAACATAGCGAATACCTTGTTCCACTGAAGTAGAACTGTGAAGAAATATAATTGGTTTTCCTTCAGTCTCACTTGTCTCTCTGGAACTACCAATCCCAATACCTGAGATAGTCTATACATTATATGTAGTGGACCAGCCATGCCACTGCAACTGGACTACTTCTGTTACTCAAGTTAGTTCATTTAGCAAGATATTAAATATCTCTACATTGCACAATTGAGACTTAAGGCCAAGTCCCTTGGTAACTTTAAAGAGAGCCCAAGTGCTGAGGAAATTCCTTGTAGATAAAACACAGCTGTCAGACTATAAACTTTCTGTTCCTTTACTTTCCTCAAAGGGAGGAGAGGCCTGGACCTGGATAATTACATCATCCTTTCAGCATAATTAGCCACCTTTGTCATCATTTTACACATAAATAAGTATTAATATTACCTTATAAGTAAGCAACATGTACATGATATCTCTGTGATGTACAAGTATGCATTACCTTATATACATGTATACTCCGTTAGCTGGAGTAAAATTTTAAATGCATGATGCATCTGAACCTATACTATGCTGTCAGATATTTTTGGTTAAAATGAATTTGTTTATTCTTCAGTACAACAAGCCATTAAAAATCATTTGCATGGTACTAAAAGCATTCATTGTTGAATGGATTCTTACACAATGAACAGATGTGACTAAATACCTAAATCATCGTAGAAAACAAGATGTACTCAAGTCTCTGTTGTTTGGAAACATCATTGCAAGTCTGCCCATACTGTAAAACTGCCAAAGAATGGCAGTATATTAGATATATTTTGCATAAGTTCTGATTACTGCATGGGGAGGAGAGCACAAGGCTGCTGAGAATTTGGTCGTCTACTTTGGTTGTGAACTTGAATGTTATCAACTTAAGACCTGCAAGATCTGGCCACTGTTATGTATTGAAAAATCATCAGCAAAAGACAGAGGTCACACATAATGTTTCCCCCAGACTGCAGTGTATGGACTGTCTGGGTCTTGTATTGTAACAAGACCATTGAGGATAACAACTATAAATATCTTATTTTCCATGAATTAGGTTTATCAGTTTCAGAAACTATCCGTGTTTGCCCTTCAGAACATACTATATCAGAGAGTTTTAGAATTTACTTAGTAGCTGTAGGAAAAAGCAGTTCCATTATCTTAAACTGCTAAATTAAGTTGGTGCTCCTTAGTTGTAATATAACAGGAAAGAGTGGTCATTTATGATTTCTTAGATATTTTCGCATTTCTTCACAGCTTCTTGTTTAACAAATTAGTCTTGATCTACTTTGTTTTTTCTAATTGGGAAGCTGCTCCAGGCCTCTGCTCCATATTTGGTTAAATCCTCTATCACCTTTCTAGTTCTGCTACACCTTTTTGTAACAGAATAAATGAACTTTGCATGTAAAATGTTATCATAGCAATTTAATGAAGTTTGGATGCTTGTTCTCAAAATCTTAATTCTAAATTTCCAACAGCTACTTTCACTTTCCAGTGTGCAGCATTGGCACCACATTCTGTGTGAAATATCTGCTGTGATTCTAATCTTGCTAAATGATAATACTAACACTACTATTGAGGTCATTATTCTGAATGTGTAATTAAGACCATTTCCTCTGTATGCATCACCTGGTATTTATTGATACTGGGTCCTGCACTTTGGCCACAATAACCCCATGCAACACTGCAGGCTTGGGGCAGAGTGGCTCAAAAGTTGTGTAGAGGAAAAGGATCTGGGGGTGTTGGTCAGTGCTCACATGAGCATGAGCCAGCAGTGTGCCCAGGTGGCCAAGAAGACCAACGGCATCCTGGCTTGGATCAGGAATAGTGTGGCCAGCAGGACCAGGGAGGTGATTGTCCCCTTTTACTCAGCTCTGGTGAGGCCACACTCCAAGTACTGTGCTCAGGTTTGGGCGTCTCACTGCAAGAAAGACATCAGGACCCTGGAACATGTCCAGAGAAGGGCTACAAAGCTGGTGAAGGGCCTGGAACACAAGTCCTATGAGGAACGGCTGAGGGAACTGGGGATATTTAGTCTGGAGAAGAGGACACTCAGGGGAGAGGCTCTGTACAAGCACCTGAAAAAAAAGGTGTGAGGAGCTGGGAGTCAGCCTCTTCTCACAGGTAACTAGAGAAAGGACCAGAGAGAATGGCCTCAAGTAGCACCAGAGGAGGTTTAGGTTGGAAATTAGGAGAAACTTCTTCTCAGAAAGAGTAGTCAGGCATTGGAGCAGGTTGCCTGGGGAGGTGGTGGAGTCACAGTCCCTGGGGGTGTTTAAGGAAAGGTTGGACTTGGTACTTAGAGACAAGGATTAGCCAGTGATACTGGTGGTAGGGGGATGGTTGGACCAGATGATTTTGAAGGTCTTTTCCCACCTTAATGATTCTATGATTCATTTGCCATTTTAATACCCAGTAACTCAGTATTGTACCATTGGAATCTCATAATAGACTTAAAAATGCTAGGCATCATTTTGTTTTGTCTGCAGACTTTGTCATTACAACGTTACAATGCTCATCTCTTTTTCTGAATAATTTATGTTTGTTAAATTCCAAGTTATGAATATACTGAGTTACACAGGCTCAGTACAGACTTCTACAGGATTTTATTTAACTACACTCCATTATAAGAAGAAACCACTGATTTTAATAAATTGGCAGTGTATGGGTCTTTGTTGAAGGAACTTGTCATAAAGTCTTTTGCTGTTCTAACTACATTTTATCATCTGGATAACCTTTACCTCATGCTTGTTAACAAGTTCAAAGAACTCTAGCATCTTTTTGAGTCATGAATCTCCTCTAGTATCCAAGCCATTTTGATGCTTATATTTATCTTTGTGCCCACTAACTCTACTCTTTGTCATAACATCTATCAAATTGTTTAATGCAAATGTCAGATTTCTTGGTAAGTAAATTCACAAGGTCGTCCTGGGACCCTATTTTAAAAACAGGCATCACATTTTCTACTTTCTATTCATTCAAAATTGTAGGTTGCATATTATATTTAAGTTCCATAGAACATTTGGATGAAAGCCATGAGATCATGGAGATTTATTATTATTTATTTTAATGACTTGCTCCAAAATGTCTTTTATTGACACTTAAATTTGAGACAGTTACTCAGACTTATCATCCATAAACAGTGACTCAGAAGTAGGTATTTTCCTACTTTCCTAACCTTCTCTGCAGTGAATATAAATGTATACCATTATTCAGGTTTTCTGCACAATGACTTTCTTACACATATTGAGTTTGATTTTGTGCTTATCTAGCTGTCTCAGAGACTCTGTAGCATACGTCCCATTTCTGATTTGTTATTTTGTGTCTTTTTCATGTGTTTGGTTTTAATTTGTAGGTCTCCTTCAGCAAGATGTCCCTCAAAATGTTTTTGGCTTGTTTCATTACAATTTTATATTTAAATTGGTAAGCTTACATTTATTTCTACTTTCCTCATTTGGACATGACATGGATGTTCTAACAGTATATATCTGTTTGCTATTTACACCTTTTCAGTGTTTTGAAATTATTCGCTAATTAGTATTGTCATTTATTTAAATGTATCAAGGTTACCTGCAAGCATTTTTTTTCTTGTTGTTGCTCTCTTCAGTGATCTTCTTTACATTTCATATTTCTCATAAGTCATCTTTTTAATCTTAATAGTACAGTAGAACATTTTATCATTTTTAGATAATAAAATGGCAAGTGAAATCTCTAAACATTCTTGTGTTTTCTGTTTTCACAAATTCAAGTGAAATTGTCAAATAGCAACTTGACAACAGGCAATGGGAAGGGCCCCCTTTTAATCCAGTATTTCTTCAGAATATGGAATTCATTGTCAGCATTTAGGTTAGGTATTCATTAAAACAGTATTACAAAACTTTTCTTATTTAGGCATGCCATGTCAGCCTATAGCAAAACTGTGATTTATTTTAATAAAGGTCTCTTACATGAATTAATCCTCCTACTGAACCATATCATGACTTACTATGTCATTTCTATTTACTTTCTACTCCACCAATACAATTTGCTCTGATTATCTTCTTTCCGTTTTACTTCAAAGATGCGTCTTATACTGATATGCTCATTTAATACTAGTCATTTTCATGTATTAGTCTGGGTGGCTAGACCTGAAATGCAGAAATGGAAATGAACCTGGAAGGCATACACAGGGAGGTATATGGAATATCATTTTATTTCTAATTATTCAAGTTAAGTGCAAGATTATTAGCTGTTCCAAAGACTAGAAACAAACATTAACTGGTAAAAAAGGTGTTTATTTACCAGTCAACTATATCAGATTAATTCCATGTGTTGGTCTTCTTATTTTAAAACAAGAGGTACAAAATAATTAATTTCAAAAAAAAAAAATGTATGTACGTGTGTGTGTATATGTATATACGCAAACATTTTTTCAGAAATATCCCTCATCAACCAAATTCTTAATTTATTTAGGTTATAAATACTCAATGACATCTTTTTTTTTCTCTAAGAATGTACACAAAATAAAAACTGTGTTACACTTGTGTCACTTCATGTAGTTGAAGTCACAGTCAAGTCACAGTCAAGCTGTGACACTAAAATATGCTTTCTACAGACTGCTACTCACTTGCAAAAAGGTATGGCTGAGTATCTCCATTATCCTTTTATTAATTCAAGTTGTGCAATATTAATTTATGTTGAATCTTTTATTTGAATGGAAATCTTAAATGAAAGCTTAATCACAACAGTAAACTGGTCAAACTGCAACTAATCAAAAAATAATCTGTAATAGTGAAGTGGTAGATAAAATGAAGGTTTACATTTATACTATGAATATTACATTTCAAACTGAGGTTGAGAATAAGATAAAATCTTTTCCTCTATATGCACTTCATTGGTTCTCAGACCCTAGTACATGATATTACCATGTCATATCTGGAGAGAAATCTCTGCCTTTCAAGCATACAACAGAACATACTGATTATACAGATTATATTGTCAAGGTCAAGATAATTTTGTGCAGATATATAGACAGATAAACAGACATCTAGCTTTTTTTTGCTTTTTTTTTTTTTTTTTTATGTCCAGAATTACTGGTCCAATCTCAGTGACAAGTGAACACTGGATCACAAGAAGATGTTTAATCTTGCTTCTCTTCATAGTAACATGACATAACAAAAGGAGAAGAGGCATGCATGTCAGACCAAACATTCATATAACTCAATATCCTGTCTCTGGAAATGGTGAATAACGATGCCTAGAATAATGAACAGTATAAGAGAAAGCACATAACGGTAATTTCATGATAAACTCTCCCTACCTGCCAAAGCTTTCTTTATGAGGCTAGTCAAATGTCTCATTTTCAGATTGAAGTAGACTGGCACAGTCACTTTTCATAGGTTTAAATTCCTTTCATACCTTTCATTTTAACAAGAGCAAGTGCTGGGTCCTGCACCTGGGGAGGGGCAACCCTGATTATACATACAAACTAGACGACGAGACGCTGGAAAGCAGCCCCGCAGAGAGGGATCTGAAGGTTTTGGTTGATAGTAAGTTGACTATGAGCTAACAGGCAGCCAGGAGGGCCAAGAGTACCCTGGGGTGCATCAAGCATGGCATTGCTAATCAGTCGAGGGAAGAGATTGTCCCACTCTGTTCTGCGCCGGTGCGGCCTCAGCTCAAGTACTGTGTGCAGTTCTGGGCACCACAGTACAAAAAGGAAATGAAACTATTGGAGAGTGCCCACAGAAGGGCTTCAAAAATAGTGAAGGGCCTAGAGGGGCAGATGTACAAGAAGCAGTTGAGTCACTTGGCCTGTTTGGCCTGGAAAAGAGGAGGCTGAGGGGAGACCTCATCACAGTCTACAGCTTCCTCACAAGGAGTGGAGAGGCAGGCACCGATCTATTCTCTATAGTGACCTGTGACAGGACCTGAAGGAATGGAGTCAAGCTGCAACAGGGGAGGTTTAGGCTGGATATCAGGAAAAGGCTCTTCACTGATAGGGTGGTCATGCACTAGAACAGGCTCCCCAGGTATGTAGTCATTGCACCAAGCCTGTTGGAGTTTAAGGAGCATTTGGACTGTGCTTGCGGTCACATAGTCTGAGTTTTTGGGTAGACCTGTGTGGATACAGGAGCTGGACTCGATGATGCTTGTGGGTTCCTTCCAACTCAGGATATTCTACGATTCATTAGTCACATCATTCTTCTCTTTAGCTTTTCTAATTCTCGCATATGGTTTTAAAGACTAGGACCTTAGAACTGTACAAATTATGAAGGATAAATACAGACAAGAGATTTGTACAATGCTGTAATGATGTTGCAGGCTTTATTCTCCGTTCCTTTCCTAGAACTTCTCATTTTATGTGCCTTCTTTGTGCAGTGTTGAATCATTGGCTATTTCTAAGCACTGAACTGACTTGTTCATAGAACAATCTATTATACATGTCAATCCAAGATTTCTTCCTTCAGTGAAAATAGTTCATCCAGACTCCATCATTATGTATGTAAAGTTAGCTTCTTTTCCCCTTGTACATCACTATACATCTATCAATACTGAATTTTATCTGACATTTTTTCACACAGTTCATCTGTATTGTAAAATTTTTTGCAACTTTCTGCTGTTAATTTCCAGTTTTACTTCACTGAATAGATTAGTATCAGCATGTTTTTTCACCTTATTTTCCTCTTCTTCCAGATCATTTATGAACAGATAGGCTTATCACAGATTCTTTCTAGACTCCACCAACCCTCTTTCCCTACTGAAATAATAATAATAATAATAATAATAATAATAATAATAATAATAATAATAATAATAATAATAATAATAATAATAATAATAATAATAATAATATTTTTTTTCCCTAACATTTAACCATTTCTTAGTCTTAGAGAATATCTTCCTTCTTATTTCTCTGTAGCTTAATTTTGCACTGGCTTTCTGGAAACCTCTCTCTTCAGAATAGAGCTGAGAAATAATTTGCAAATACTTTGTGTGATTTTGGCAAAAATAAACTTATTTGTGAATTTGAATTTCATTTTCTGAATTTTTGACCAAATTGTTTTTCCATAAAACTACATACATTTCAAATCAAATACTTTGATGATAGTCTTCATTTCTGTTTCATTCTTGCTTACTTTGTTGCCTCAGAATGATCTTCTGGTACAGTTTTGTCCATTGTGACATGACACTTAAACCAGTCAAAACACAGGATCATATAGTCTTGCTTGGTTTCATTATCCAATAATGAGAATAGTAATTTTCAGTTAATCTTCTCAGATAAGCTATTCTTTATAAGTTATAGCTGTATTATAATAAAGTTTTTCTTAGACAGAAATCTTAGGTCAGTTAGACATTTTCTTTTTTTTTTTTGATGGGTGAGTAATACAACTACTTGAAAGTAGATGGCAGAATTATGTGTTGGCCAACAGCTGAGCTAGCTGAATACAACAAATATATATATATATATTTCTGGGCCTTTTTGTACCCTAGCGGCTCATTTCGGTAATATTATACAATGTCCCTTTTTTTTTTTTTTTTTTTTTTTACTCATGCAAATTTGGTAAGTATATCTTTATTGTAATATTCAAGGAAAGCAGAAGTTACATTACAAATCCAAAAATAAAGAGAGATTCATAACAGTATTTGCTCTGGAAGTGCTCCAGAGACCTCTTCGAAAGCTCTCTGGTCTCCATTTGGCAAGAAGCTTTACTTCAAGTATATGAGTAGTTCTATTCAAGGAAGTACTTCAGAAAAGTACTTCACAAGACTGAACTTTTTTACAAATTGGGCTAAGCAGTGAGGTAATACAGGGGGAGAGGATGGAGGAGAGGGGTCAGAGGTTTGCATACACGGCAGTGGGTGAGCGGATGCAAGTTCTCAGTAATTTCACTTTCTACACGTTGAAATGACCACATTCCATACAATTATTTATAAGTAATTTACTAGTGAGATGATAAATCATCATTGAGAAATCTTTTTAAACTTTACCAAAACCAGTGGCATGGAGTAGTCAAAACTGAGGACACCTAGGAGTACCAGATCAAGACCAAAGAATACAGAACAACCTAGAAGCTTTAGCTAAGTTCTAAAAATAGTAATACTCACAGCACTGTTCTATATGTAACAGGAATCATATTACGATTTTTTCCCAGGATATTGCTGTGAGATATAGTTTAATAGAGAAAATGCCAAGTGAGTAGAGGATGGCAAAGATTCCAATACCAATAGAAATGCAAATAGTCAAAAGGGCCCCTCCATTACATGAGAGTCCAAGAGGATACTAGAAATGTAAAAGGATGGTATACAGATACACCACAGCAGCTCAAGGAAAGAATTACTGCTGGCTAATTCCCCTCTGTACTCATCCCCTTTTAACTCTGGATCTTCATGCATGCTGGATGCTGCTACATTAGTAGCAGTTAGTAGAATGTCCAAGTACTAACATTCTTGTTAACTGCTAAAAATGGCAACTTTACAATAGAGGAAATCCTATCATGAACTAATGATTCAGTGGTTACATATTTATTTACAAATCTTGAAAAGCATGTCACTGATGGGCCTCATTCTTTCCTGTCCCACAATGACGTGCTTACTTCTTGCATTATATACTCATAATGCTGCCTTACCAGGACACTATTATACGGTTTCAAAACTAACTCCCCCATAATAAGAATATTACTCCTTACCACTCTTTCTTCAATACACATACACACACACACACACACACAAAGAAAAAAAAAAGTTTACTATCAAAGTGTTGCTGTAAAACTTAGCAACAAATAAAACGTTTCTTAAATGCATGAAAATGTACCATTAGTAAACTGCAAAAAGACCAGGAGCACAGCCCATTGTTAGCTCCTCTCCTATGATTTAAATGTTTGCTAGTACTATAGCTTCAAACTATTTTATGCTAACCACGTTTTAATTCACTATAATTCTAAAATTTATAAATATGTTGCCACTTCTTAAATACAAACCCCACAACATTAAAGTGTTTGTATCATGAGATTAGCTGAACTTTGCAAAACCTTTATTTTCTCAAAGCTTTTAAAACTTTTTTTTTCTGCTTTGGAGCAGCCAGATGATTTGTATATCTTGCAGTTTCATAATACCCTTTCAAGACTGCCAAACAAATACCAAACTTGGATGATGTGTGCATGTAGTGTATATCTCCTTGTGCTTTTGCTTTTCAAATCAGCAGTTGAATCTGTAGTGCTACATTTTATGAACAAAATATATATAGGATTTGTAAAACTGTATGCAGAGATTTCTCTATTTCAGTCAGTGAAGCATCACAAAGGAGAAATGAAAATGTCTCTGCTTGGTCACAGCCTTCATACCCCTAATCAATAAACAAATTGAGCTCAGTCAGCATGCTTTCTTGCAGTCTTTGTAACAAGGCAAATATGAAACCTCAGCAGTTGCTGTAAGACAGTTACTTCACAGAAAATTCAGGACTTTTAGCTATTGAAATTTTTCAGTAGTACTTGAAATGCTATAGGGTAAACTAACCTTGTCACTCAGTCCAAAAGAGATAGTCTTTCCAATTATGAGGGGAAGTTAGAAGAACTATTCTGGTTAATGACATCAGTGTCAGTGCTTCCCATTGCAGCTTCCTGGACAGGCACCTTCTTTGCTTTCTGACCACAGGGAGTAGCTATACACTTCCCAAAACACAAAACACTGTAAGGCGTTCAAGTGCAATTACTCACCTGTTCCCCTCAAACCACCAGTGGCCTTAACTGCTCAGTTTTCTCAATATCAAAACAAACCATACACCTCAGGGTACTTCAATTCAGCAGCAAGAGTAGTAACTCACATGAACAAAATTCAAAAGTGTATAGACAGTGGAAATTGAAGGTGTATACTAAAAAATATGAGGAAAAATATTTTTCGTGACATGGAACAGAACAGACTGCAAACTCACTCTCTTGCTGTGCCTCTTGCTTTCCACAGGAACTGCGGTGGGCTAGGCCAAAACTCCAAAGATGTGGCACCTAAACTAGTATCTGGCCAATTGTAGGAGAACAAAGAGAAAAAAATGAAATGGCACGACAAGAGGTAAACTCCTCAAATTCTCAAAGAAACAAGGCTAGGTTAAGCTAAAACAGGGAGATGTGAGAATGAGAGGTCAGAATCTCAGGGAAGAGGAAATAAAGGGAGGTAACGAATTGAGGAAAATAAAAACATATTTGTCATGAACAGAATGAAGCTGTAGCAATAGAGTTTAATCTTCTCTGCTTTGTGCCATCACTGCTTTCAGATCCTGTACTACTATATGCAGAGAACTTTCCAAAATTCCAAAATTTAATCAGTAACCCATACAGATCTCTCCAAGCAACACCCCAACATCAGCAGCCATCCAAGCTAAATGCATTTCAGACTTTCAGGTTCTCCTGAGGCAGTCAAGCACAGAGCATATGGCAGCTCTGTCATATCTGAAAGTCTTCAGCCCTGCAAATTCCATTCTGCCTTTAAGTGTCTAATTGCTAATTTCAAACTGTTTTAGTAGACGTTTTTGGTTTAAGATATAGACTTGTTGTTCCAGTTAGCTGTTTATTTTTTTCCTATTCTAATTCAGTATATTTGCATAGGTTCTGAGGGCAATAAAAGTATTTTCATTGTTACTTTTAGTTTCAGTCTGATTATTTTTTAATCTAATAAAACTGCCATAAAATCTGTATAAAGTGCCGTTAAAATTCCCAAGAAGGAAAATATAATCTCATATGAACAAATTTTCATTTAAAAATATTTAAAGGTACAAGAAATGTTCCTTGATTTTCTTCATGAAATATTCATAAGTAAAGCAAGAGAAGCTACACAAAACATTATGAAAATAAATAAAGTTTGAAGTGGGAAGAAGAGCTCCTATCACAAGCTGTGCAACATCTCATGACCATCTTTAGTTCTTTTACAAATCCTGTAATAACTCATAAAGAGAATAGTATGAATACAGTCATTAAGTGTCAGCTATGCAAATTCCCATTAGGTAAGTGTGCTCATACTCAAAGCATTTCAGTGACATCTGAACAATTTGTGATATAGTCCCTGAAGCATTCATGTACTTGCTTCATGATTGCTGATATTTCCATAAATATTAAATATAAACGAAAGAAATTTTACTTATTTTTTTTAATCTTTTTACTTGCTTGAAACAAAAATAAAAAATATCCCTGATGAGATATCCCTAGCAATTTTAATTTTGCATCAATATCTCAGTGGTCACCCGTAAGTCTTGGAAAGTCTCCAAAATTATTTCTCAAATTGTAGTAAAGCTTTCTCTGCACTCCCAGGTATTTTGCAGTCATGGTTCCAGGCACTACTGCTCAGAAAATCCTACCTTTGTCAGTAGGTAGCACCATTTCCCTGACATTCGCACAGATGCACAGTTGCTCAGCGTGCAGGTAACAGTTAAGTAACCCTTTTCCTCAATCCGATTGTATAACAAGACTCAATCAAGATAGTGAAAGGTCATTGCTTCACCCAGAACAGCAGCAAGAATCACAACAATTAACGTCCACCAACTGAAGAACTGAGTTCCTCCTCCTCCCTTACCCCCCCCCCCCAAAAAAATTAGTCTTCTTATGTGATCAAATGTACCTTGCAGCTCAATGGAAAATTACATCTTTCTGTTAACAAACTCATATGCATAGGGTTCTATCAGCAGGGTTTTATCTGCTGTAATTCTGCAATCACACATTCCCAAATCTACAAATGCCTGAACCAGTGCTTGAGTACTGGTTTCTCTGTCAACATATATATCCATCCCACAAGCTTAAACAGTATATCTACCTACAATTTACCTGCTACCTGCAGACTAATATGAATGGTAGCAATTCCGGACAGTGTTACCACATACTCTTAAATAATTTGAGATCTCATAGTGGTGTACGGCTTTACGCTCAGCTCCAGAAATTTTAAAGACATAGCCTCGGTTACCCTCATATTTGGAAACCGCTCAGTATTCTCGATCTTCACCATCATTGGCACCTACCAGCCCATTCTTCCCTCCATTTTGCCTTAAACAAAAATGATCTAAGACATAGTCCTTCAATACAGTTGTTGTTTGCATTCCTTTTCTGCACACTGTCCTTGCTCTCCAGCACTCTACTGCTGCTTCAGCCACTACAAGCAGCTGCCAATACTACCACAAAACTGCTCAATACTAGTAGTAAACATTTTCCTTAAGCCACCTGCAGATAAACAGCAAATATAGAACACAAATAGCTCCATAGCTGCAATAAATATTTATCCATACTGACCAGATACAAGTTGAAATTAAATATTTGCTAGCAAAAATACATACATGGAATAGCAAGAAACTTATAGAAAATGTTTAATTTGAACCCAGATTGTAGATTTCCTATTGATTGTTACAGATGTCCACCTTTTCTCAGCCTCTGTCATAGCAGGGCATCTAATAGCAGGGCAAAGAGACTTGAATAGCTTGATCTGTTATCTTACTTGCAGTTTACAAATTTATCTAATTATGAAAATTGTATAACCAATTATGAATATTATATAGAATGAAAATTGTTCACATAAAAGCCTTGTACAAAATATAATGGATGTATTTAGGAAAATAAATTATTCTGAGTCATAAGTTATTTACCAAATAAATTATTCACTGTGAATTGCTCAACTCCTAGTAATCAAGGGCTAATCTGCTTTTCCTCCAAAGACCAAGTCAGTAGAAGAAAGCAAATTAATCTAGAGGTTGCAGTAATTATTGATTCATCTCACTGGCATATATAACAACACAACTTGATTTTCCTATTTGTTTACAAAGGCCACATTAATTCATTTGATGAAGATCAAATCTAAAAGCATAATACTCAAGATAAAAATATAAAGAAAGAAAATTTCTTCTCTTACAGCAAACAGTAACACTCTGCCTGGGCAGAATTTATTCTAAACAGTATATTCTTGCACTTCTGTTCTATTATAATTCTCTTTGGTCTCTCAGTTATTCATTAGGATCACTTACACAGCTTAAATTCTCTAGGTATTGCACTGAACAAGTATTCTTTCTCCAGATTTTTAGTGAAGACATTTCTTATCTGTTTGTTTTAATTTCATTTGGAAAGATAATTTTGGATGCCTGCAAGACAATAAAAAATAATGTTTGAAGGTAGTTCTGAGCCTGTCCAAGGAGAAAAACCTCTTAGACAGTACAGTACTTGTTAAAATGATGCTGAATGCTTCTCATGAAATCTCACCAGAAACATAGTACTGTAAATGATTTAAGCATGCATTGTTAGGCAATAACCTTGCAGTGAAGCAGGGGTATGCATTAGTAGACTCCTTGTGGTTCTTAGTTTCTATTATTCTGTACTTAACTGAGTAGGTTTAGAGAGTTCTACGCTAGCTATAACACTTATTTATTGTTTCTCTTTCCTTCTACCTTTATGTTCCACACTTTCTCTATATTACAATACATTTATCTCCTGCCATATCCTCTATCTTCCCCTGGCAGATTCCTAAATTTCTACATGTCTATCTCTCTCTATCTTCCAAACAACATTGATTTATCATAAGTACCTACTTTCTTTCTCCTCTACTGGCAAAGAACTTGCAATTCCCTAAGCCTCTGCTTAGATGTCTTCCCATGGCATGCCAAAAAAAACATTGGGCAAATCCCACCCAAAAATGAAGGCACAGATGTGTTGTTTGTGGAGTGGTTCAGAGATTCCTGACCCCTATCCATTCACTGGACAAAGACCCTGACCCATATATCTCATGAGCTCCAGGTCATTTTTTCCCTTCCTGCATCTCCAGATCCTCTTGAAGATACTCAGACTGTGCAGATCTCCTCACCTCTTCATGTTATCTCTGGGATCCCATTGCACCTTCTCTTGCCATGCTGATGATCAAAACCACCAGGAGGAAATAAATAACGGCAAGGATCCTTAGTTGCCTCACCTCTCTGAGCAAAACACTCTCAGATATCTTCTAGCAGCAATGGGCTCTCTCAGACATGTCCTACTTCTTGCTTTCCTTCTGTATCCATTCAATCCATTTTGGAGCCTCAATTCCTTTTTTTTCTCCCCATATTTTCCCACCATCAGTTGCCTATTCACCTTATGTTTGCTCACGAAATACCTGAGAACAATAAACAAGAAGCATTAAATATGTGGGGAAAGCAGTGTCCACACATGCCTCAAGCTCCCCTCATGGCTATCCATCCAGAGGATTCCTTAGGGTAGATGCATGCTGTCTCTTTGGATGTATTGTAGCAGATTTCAAATAGGAAACTAATTTCCTACTGAACAAAAACATTCATGATTTCAACAGCCTTCCTCTTCAATAAACAGGAAAATAAAGGCCAAAACTTCAAATATCTTCTGCAATTTGAAAATGCCAGCAGAGGACATATTTTGGCTAAGCAAAATATTTCGATTTTAAATTCTCTTTCCATTGTTGATATTACAATATAATAAATACACATTTCAAAACAATTGTGTCAACTAAGAAAAACCAAAATCTTCATAAAGAAAATTGCAAAAAGGGATGTTTCCACAATTTTGAAATTCTTACAGGCAGTTTGAGTTCAGTCCCATCATTGTTTTCCAACTAAAAAATATTTCATCAAAAAATTACTCTGATCTACTCTAACTTATATATTATTGATGATGTTGTGATATGTAAGTCTTCTAATGAAATCTTTTCCAGCTTGTTTGTTCTAAAAACTTTATAGTATTGGTAGTGAAGCATTTGGTTTAGTGATTAAAATGCAAATAATATGCACAATCCATAGGCCAGAGGAAAGTCATAACTGACTTTCAAAAGCAATATTATTGTCTTTCATACAATTAACCCTTATTTTTATTTGTATAACACTTAAGCAACTGTTAGGATTTTTTGTTAGGATTTCTATCAGAGCACACTGAATTATATTAGGCATCTAATCGTGTATTTTTTCCAAGATAAGAGGATGTTCAAAGAGTTCAGCATTGACAAAATTTAACACTGAAGGAAGTGAACTCTATATTTCTTAACGAGTACTGAAAAACAGTAAAAGATTCATTCTTCATTACACTTCATGTCTTATTTTAGGTGAGAACTTAACAGTCCTTTGGAGAACTGAATCACAAATTTGAGCCTAGAACTATCTAAATATTTGCCTGAAAATCAGATCCTATAAAGGATCAGCTCCACATATGGAAAATTCATGTAGTTTGCAGCATCCAACATCATATCTTTAGCCTGTAACTCTATTAAAGTCAGGATAGTATGTATGAAGTGTGTTTGTGTGTGTGTGAACACATGTCTAAGGAAGAACAATAAACAACAGCAGAAAGATTCCTTCTGACAAAGCAAGTGGCAATTCCAACCAACTCTTTTATTGATAAGATTTAATTTTGAGAAAAAATGAACTTTTGTTGAGATGAAGGTGTATTGTTGCTGTTTTATATAACAAATCATAGGTTTTCCTGAAATAAAGGAACAGATTAGTTTGTCTTTAATTGAGAGGAGAGATTTTAAAAAAATACCTAAAAAATACTTAGAAAACAATGCATCCTTGAATATAAGTAAAATTAGTTTAAATTAAAAAAAAAAAAAAATGTGTGCAGCACTACTTGCATTTAATATGATGTGTATTGACAAAACCTCTTTCAAGTGAAGTTGGTGTCTAAAAGACCATGAAAGCAATCTGAAGGAAGCACTATTATATTTCATAGCTAGAGACTGTAGGTTGTTTTTGAGTTAATTTTGTCAACCGATTACTGAAAAAAGATGCATTGGTATCTGTTCAATAATCACTGAGACAAGTTAACAATTGTTTGGGGTTTTTGTTTTGTTTTTTGTTTATTTCCTTTGTTCTGTCTGCAGACTGTCAAAATCAGAAAAAGTTATCTACAGGTTAGACATTTGAAACACGATCAAATAAATTCTGTATCCTCTAGTGCAAATCCACGTGATGGCATAACCTGTTTCCTAGGATTGTTGAAAGCATTACTGGATCAAAAGCCTCCAAAATAAATCTATTGCTTTGTTTTCTGAATTTGAGGACAGCAATATACAAATGATGAGCACTTTTTTCATCAAAACCAAAAGACTTCTGACCAGAGAGATTTTATGTAATAAAAAATAAAGCTACCTCCTTTCTTAGCCTCTTGTTTTTCCATCCTGGCCCTTAACAAAAGCAGCTGAGGTTTCACAAGGATACAGGTGCCAAAGCTTTGTACTCACATGTCCCTGTGAAAGGAGCTGCATTTTGTTACAGAGTACACAACACCTGTGACACAGCTGCAAGGCTCTCTCTCATTTCCCAACTCTTGCTCCAAGTGTCTTGCTGATTTCTTTCAGCAGCAAAAAACAGCACCCACCGCACTATATTGTTTTGCTTCTCTTATGACAGTGATAAGTGAGGCCTTGCAGCAGGAGGACCATTCATTCTGCACTATTAGAGACAGCCCTTATTTGGTGCCTAATGTTCCATGATCCATAAGCATTAAAGGAACTGCGAAGTATTTGATTAGGTAAAAGGTATATTTTTGAGGCACAGGCATGCAAAAGACAGTACTGGAGAACAAAAATATTTCATAGAATGAATAGAATACAGCATTGCAAGGTAATAAAACAGCAGGAAAAAGAAAAAGAAAGACAAAGAAGAAGAAAAAAAGAAAAGAAAAAGAAAAAGAAAAAGAAAAAGAAAAAGAAAAAGAAAAAGAAAAAGAAAACATAGGAACAAATAAATGTCTACACAGAAAAAAACACCACCCTCTTTATTGCAAAGCCACAGACAGCCAGTCCCAGGCTGGAGAACAGCTGGCCTCTATTGGAAACATTACTTGACCTGAAGGTTGCAACACTGACACAGAGTAAAAGGAAACAAAATCATGTCATGTTTTTATATGAGTTCATTAGGACCTAGTTTCCTCAGAATCATCAATAATCCTCCAGGAAACAGACTTTCACTGAGTCATCCATAGGGTTAAACCCTTATGAAAGCATCTGTCTGTCAGACTAGCAGAATAGTCCAAGACATAGGCAATGGCAACACCATGTCAAAGCCATATCTGGTGGTGTAGGCACAAGTAGGATATACAAGCACAGTTTCCCTCTTCATTTCCCTTCTGCAAAGGAAAGGTTATTTTAGCCAGGCAAGGCTGGGACATGAGGAGGTCTCTAGCACGACCCCCTGCTCAAAGCAAGGTCTGCTCTTAGATCAGATGAGACTGCTCAGGGTTTCATATAGTCAAGTCTTAAAAACCACCAAAAACAGAGAACATAACCTCCTAGGGCAGCCTCATGGTGAAAAAAGTTTTTCCATAAGTCCAGTCTGAACCTTTCCTCTTTTAATTAATGTCCATTATCTTTCAGTCTTCCAATGAGCCTGGATCCATCTTATCATTAACCTCCATGTAGGTACTGGCAAACTATTGTTAGCTTCTTCCAGAGCCACCTTTTCTCCAGGTGGAACAAGACCCAGTCCTTCAGCTTGTCCTCTCAGGGCAAGTACTTGAGCCCCAGCCATCATGGTGATCTTCTACTGAGTTCACTCTAAGTTGTCCATGTCCTTCTGTTACTGGGGGGCCCGAAACTGGACACCGTTAGACATGATCTAATGAGTGCTGAATAAAGGAGGATGATCTCCATCTGTTGGCTATGCCCCTGTTCACATAGCTGAGGAGGCTGTTGGCCATCCTTGCTACCAGGGCATATGGCTGGCCCATGCTCAGCTGCCCACCAAGGCCCCAGAAAGCTGCTCCCTGGCGAGTTCCACACAAGGAAGCTTCCTTCTCAGCGGCAGTGCTTGCATTTCTCCTCAATGAATTAGTAAACACCTCTAAACACCTTGCTAAAATGGATAACTGAGATCAACACCAATAAGGGCAACAGAATCTCTTGCAATATCTTGGGCAAAGGTCCAACACCACCACTCAATTGTACAGCAGGGTCAGAGCAGCAGCAGCACCCACAGAACCAGCTTCAGTCACTGTTCCTGCACCTGCTGCCTCAGGCAAACCAAAGAAGGGTGTGGACAGCAACTCAAAGGCTTGCTTAAGGCTATCAAATGGAGTGGAAACAGCAATCTCAGTAGGCAGAGTCCAACAAGGAGCTCAGAGAGAAAACAATCACCTTGTTAGCCCTTAATGTGATGAGAGCAACACGGAGCCCATCCTAAGAGCTGAACATGATTAACTGTTATTCTAAGGTACCTCAGTGTAATCACAAAATACTCTGACAGCAACTCCAGGAGATTAAGGTCTTTTATCTGCCTGCAAAAAAGGTAAATCTTTCTTCATGGATATGGTTTAGTGGGGACTGTTAGTGTTAGGTTAGAGGTTGGACTCGATGATCTTGAGGTCTCTTCCAACCTAGAAATTCTGTGATTCTGTGTGATTCTGTGATTCTGTGATTCAGTAAGCTCAGTACGGGAAATATCTGTTTTGCAAGCAGTCTTGGGCTACCCCAGCTCACACTCCAAGCTGAATCTCCAACCAGAAGCTGTAGATAGAGTTGCCTTAGTGACAAATCTTTTCAAACAGACCTATGGACAACAGGAAGTGTTGACTGAGACATAGTGTTACACCTTTCACATGCACATGCAGAGCAGTTGTGTCTGCTCACCAAGCAACAGGTAAGCTGTGTATTCCTTCTCTTTTATTCAAGCCATAATACCATGGCCCTGCCCTTCCACTGCTCCCTCCCAGCACATCCCAATGGCAGCCCAGACCATGAGAGGTGACATCAGTATGGATACAACCCCATGATGAGGCGACTGCATGTGGGCTGCAGTAGTCAGTAGTTCTGAGCCCAAGGACCTGCCCCTCACCTGTACAAACCAGTGCCCTGGGGAATTCACCCAAAACAACTGCCTCAGAAATACAAGTAATTTACAGTTCAGAAGCCCCAGTTGTGTGGCCAGGTCAATTTTGTTGCTACAGCAACTATTTTCTCTAACCCTAACTGGCCCTGCCACATCGTGTGTTGCACAGTGACCTAAAAAGAGAGGCTTGTCAGCAGGGATTGAAGGTCCCTAGCAAAGATAAAACCCGTGGGGGGAAATCCATTTAGATCTATACAAAACGTACAGCCAAAAATCTTCTCAAGGCATTAAAAAAAAAAACAAAAAAAAACAAACAAAAAAAAAAAAAAAGCAAGGAGCAACAAAAGCCACAGTGTATTTCCTTTTGAGCTTTGTTTTCAAGACTATACTATATACTTTATCACTGCACTACCCCAACAGAATCAGTTTTGTTTTTTGCCAGTATATTGCAGTGCCAGCTGATGAAGCTAGTAACAGATTTCACTAGCAAAATTTTGCATATGTAGTAAGTTTTACTCACTAAAGGTTGGAGCTACACTGTATAACTCTCTACAACTGCAGTAATCATTTAATGTCTTTTATTTAATGAAACCAACAAACCAGCCTATGTTAAAAGCTGGCTTTCATAAAAATGAGGCAATTTGGTGACTTACAGCAAATAAAAAAGATAGAGAAGAAATACCCAAATGAGGTAATAAACAATTAATTTCAAAGAACCAATCATCAATTTAGTAGCTTACACAATAAAAAGAGATGGTGGTGTAAATATAGTTGTAAATATAATAGCAGCATCTACAAGATGTGATTTAATTGGCAAAATTAATCAGCTAGAGAAACAACTGTAAAAAATGCAGCATTTTTCAAGTTTAAGGAGACAAAAGAGAGCCTGCCTTCTGGTTTGCAATGTGAAATATTATTGCATATTTTTGTGTTCCAATTCTACAGGAAAAATAAATAAATCACTGATGTCTACTGGAAGACTGTCAAGTCCTGAATATGCAACTGATTCACCTTGCACAGCACTGATGAGGTTTTTTGCCCCAGAGCTATTCTGCGAAAATGCTCACTATTCATGTTCATAGAGTGTAAAACTCAACTTCTACATACCACAGGAACATACAAAATTCAAAGTTAGACCTCTCAAATGTTTGTATTTTCCTCTGTTTTTCCTTCCTGCCCAACAGAACACACATGCCCTGAACAACACTTGTAGAGATTTGTAACAGGATTATTATACTGGTTTGAATTAAGTGGAATGAATTAATGTGTAAGTGCATACCAGAGGAAAGAGAAGAATAAGGTTGAAAGAAGTATGGCCTGTCCTTATAACCAAGGACACAACAGCAGTGAAATACTCGGCGACATGATGTTTTCATCAAGAATGTGTTCTGCATGTGTTCTGCTAAGAACACAGCACAGATGACTCAACAGTGGAAGACCCTATGCCTCAATAAAAGGAGGAGTATGGCAAGGTTACAGCACATGACAAGAGCTGTTTCTTTACTTGCCAGCCCAACAGGAAGATACATCCTGATTTATGAAACTGGCCATTGCTTGGGTATCTATTGCACTGTTTGACCATCCTTCTGGCAAAATAAATAAATCAGTAAACAATTATTCCTACCTAAGCCTAATTTCTCATTTTCAAACTTGCATCCATTGTCTCTCATCCTACCACTGTGCATCTCCAGGAAAAGTGTGACTCTGTCTTCTCATAGGTAATTAACCTTTCTTAGGGAGTGCTTCAGTCAGATCCACATTCTTGCTCCCCAGGCTAATTCATCTAGAAAATTCAGAAGAAAGCTTTAATATTTCTCCTACTATGTTATGATCTAAGATGCAAAGCCTTCTTCAGCAGACCAGGTACTATTCTTGTATTTAATACTCTCCTGGGCAAATCTGGAGTAGAACTTTTATCTTATTCCAGCATGAATTGTTTCCATCCAGTGAACCTTCTATATTACATTAGTCTGTAATGAAGCAGATACAAACATATAAATGTGTAGGCATGCATTAGTGGTTCTTCACTGAATTCAGATAGGTGATAATCAACTGTTTGAGGTGACTGAGTCTGAGGTTCCCAGTTCCCAGGTCTTTGAGGGATAATAGTTTTCTATTCAGTTGAAAATTCTAGTTCTAAAACTTTTCTATGGCTTTTCCTTTCCTTTTTTTCTTTTCTTTTTTAAGTTAGTGTTATGGTTGTTTGAGTCTTGAAGGTTTTTTCATTACCAATTGAACAGGTTTTGGCATGGTGACAGCAGCGTGACTGTCAAGGATATACTGAGAAAGTGTCTTAACAAAGAACATCATTCACCAGGCATATGAGGGAAGTTTCAGTGTCTACTTGATCCTCTGCCTCCTTGCTGAAACTGCAAAGTCCATAATTAGCACAAAAGATGATGGTGTTTTTGTGACTTGAACAACTTTCCACTAAAAATTTAAGACGCATTTCACACAGGCCAAATAAAACACGGAGGTGGTAACTCCATTTAGACAGTGCCAATCTAGTCCGGAACATAAATCAGTGACCCAGAAGTGACAGTCTTCAAATCCTGTTACTATTTCACTGAGCAATCCATTCTCCCATCCTAATAATCCATAGGAGTTATAAATAACAATGCAATAATAAAACCTAGATTAGAAGTACACATTTTTACACATTGTTTAGTATCCTGTACTGGTCACATTATTAAGATTGTCTGCACGTATCAATATAGAAAGAAATATTTGACCACCCAACTGCAAAAAGAGTTCACTAAAATTAATGGCAGCTATAAAAATCTCATCACTTTATTTAGACTGAGTCTATCTTTAACAAGAGCTTTGGAATGTGACAGCTATACGTGCTGTATACTGAATGAAAAATACTCTGTAGCGTAAATATAGCTCCATGAAACCTTCCAGGAAAACTTTTTTGCAGAAAATTTTCTAAGCAGATTAACTAACTAATTTGTGAATTCATGTTGAATTAATCAAAAATTTTTAAACAAACATCTGCTGTGATTAGTAACTTATTAAAGACTATGTAATTTCAAAATGCACCTACAAAAACATCTTATTATTTAAAAGTTTAGAATATTCAAAAACCAAAGTATTTCATTTTCATTCAAAACACAACAGTTTTTAACTTTTAGCTCAAAACCATAATATGTGATTCTTGTGAATCTTTCATTGTGATTTCACATTTTTAGTAGCCCTGGTCAACCTGTAAACCAAGAACAGAGTTCTTGCTAATCATTCCCAATCAGCAGCACAGTCCAAATTACCCACCACCACATTCCTTCTTTGTTAAAGACCTTCTGCTCTTCTGCTCTGACAAGCACTAGGAAAAGTCGCCCAATAAAATAATATACAAGTAAGAAACTGCCATTTTCTGTGCCTTAAATAAATAAATTAATTAATTAATTAATAATAAAATACTCTTTATATTTGTATTATTTGTATAATGTGTTTAACTATTATTACTATGTAATTAAAAACAAACAAATGAAATATTGAAAAATAAGTCCAGAACTAGAATGTCAAATCAAATTAAATGTGACAGAATTTAGCCTTATTCTAATATACATTGAGTCATTTTTATTTATCAATTTAATTAATGATCAAGGTTCGCATTTAAAATAGTTTCCATTTTCATACCTCTGCTGTAGCAACACTCATGTCTTCTGCCAGCAGGGGTGCTGGCACAAAAAGCTGAGAAGTAGGTAACTGCCTTCCCACCTTCCAGCTTGTTCCTCTCTGCTTCTTTAGATCATGCTAAGAGTGAAACACTCTGCAGGATCACAGAAAGAGCAGCCAGGGCACCTCATGTGCTGCCTTGCAACAGGGCAGGTTTCTCCCTCTCACACCAGGGCAGGTGTTTTGCACATGCAATGCTGCATCTGTGTGTGCAGAAGTTGCACGCTGTCCCACAGCCTTTAAACCATGTACCCAAGCACCATGTTCAACATTTCCTTGAACACCCCTGGGGATAGTGACTCCACCACCTTCCCAGGCAACCCATTCCAATGTCTGATTACTCTATCTGAGAAGAAATTTCTCTTAATTTCCAACCTAAACCTCCCATGACGGAACTTGAGACCATTCTTCTTGTCCAATCACTAGTTATCTGCAAGATGAAGCTGATCTCCATCTCCTCACAACTTTCTTTCAGGTACTTGTGGAGAGCAATAAGGTCTCCCCTGATCCTGCTCTTCTCAAGAATAAACAACCCCAGTTCCCTCAGCTGCTTCTCATAGGACTTGTGATCCAGGCCCTTCACCAGCTTTGTAGTCCTTCTTGGGACATGCTGCAGGGTCTCGATGTCTTTCTTGCAGTGCAGGGCCCAAAACTGAACACAGTACTCAAGGAGTACTCACCAGAGCCAAGTACAGAGGAACAATCACCTCCATGGTCCTGCTGGCTACACTGTTCCTGATATAAGCCAGGATGCCTTTGGCCTTCTTGGCCACCTGAGCACACTGCTGGCTCATGTTCAGAAGAGCATCAATCAGCACCCCCAAATCCTCTGCTCAACTGACTTATCAATTGACTTATCAATTGACCTATCCCAGATGATGAACTGACCTCATGGTGTCACTGTTCTAGTCAAACAAAAATCTTCAAGAACTGAAAGAACATGAGACTTTTGGAAGAAGTCTTTTAAATGAATTTGTGCACTAAGTTCCTCTTCATCAGAACATTTGTATGTGTCATTAATATGAATCATGATATGCAGATGGATCAAACAGCAATCACCATGCTATCACATTCTTATGCATGGCATGATGAAGCTGACTGATGTAAGCTGCCTTTTATTTGCTAAATGTGGAAATGCTCAGTCAGCAATAACATTTCTTCTTTTGCATGGAACAAAAGAGAGAAAGCAACAAAAGGGCAGCCAAACTGATCTGTCATTATTTAGGATCATGTTTTGGGGCCAATCTCCTCTGGCACTGATTAGGTGAGCTCTGCTGGATGAATGAATTTAAAAGTCCTTTCTGTTAGATACATATGAAAAACTTTGAGGCTACAGCAAACCACCTTCATAGTGAAGGGTGTGGCTTATATACCCAAATATTAGACACTGCAGTGCTAACATTATTGCAACTTATTTAATACCCTCTTCAAAAATGTCTGCTATCTTAACTAAATACTGACTTAATTTTTATGTGTATGTATGCATATGTATATATTCTCTCTCTTTCACATACCCAGGTTTCAAAATCACTTAAAATTTTGTTAGTTAATGCTAACATAATTCAGTTAGTAACACTAACACTTCAGTTTCCAGACTACAGATATGAAAATAAAGTAAACAGAAAAGATATTCCTTCAATTTATGCTGTACACTTTAAATTACTTTCCTGTTTAGATTCATGGATGCCTCTCAAATCAATGACTACTGCTTTCATTATTACAAAACTAATGACAGTCTTGCCTGTATTTTTCCTTTCAAAAACACTATGTAAATAATCATACCTAAATACTGAAAAAGGCAAAACCTCAAATCATTACAAACACAGAATCTTGACACAGATCCCAAAATTTTTCCACAAAAAAAAAAAAAAAAAAAAAGACAAAGAAAAAATTAGTCACCATATATTGCCCCAAGAGGGAAACAAATATATTAATGTCATTCTTCAGTGCTTCATTCCCTTCTTCTTCAGCCTCTCTTAGATAAAATGACTTGATGAAGACAAGAGGTTTCCCAACTAGTGAAAAATAAACAAAGCCCCTGGGTTCTGTTTTAGAAAGACATTTTACAAATTCCTTTTCACCACTTCCTTGAGATTCTGAAAAAAAAAAAAAAAAAAAAAATTCCTTTAAATCTGATGAGAGGATTGAGAGGATTGTACCTTCACTGCAGAACAGATATGCAAGTATAGTGCTGGAGACAAACACTGCAGTAAAATTTTCCCAGTTAACAAAAGAGTGGCATACCCTTGACACACACACTGCTTTTCTATTGCAATGTTGAAAATTAATTCCTTGCCCAGGAGGCTTTCATGGCCCTACAATTAAACTTATACATTTTCTGAAAGGAAATGTTTAGGTTATCTAAAGATGTTATCAAGCAAATTAAGTCTATTGTTGAGTGTTCGCATTTCACTGTCAGACACCTACAAGCTTCGCTGGGGCTGTCTTTCATAAATAGCAAGGAAAATACAGGACATTAAATCTAGCAAAATTACAGTTTATAAGAAAATAATAAATTAATTCAAACTTTGGAAATCCTGAAGAAGATATATTGATCTCTGAATGCACTAAGGAAATCAAGATTTATACTCCCACGTATATTTTATTATATCCTCATAGATCAACTTAATAGTAGAACAAGAATTTTTCATGGTAAAACATGTTTTTATATATAAATTAATTCAATAAGTGTACAGAAGACAAAAAGAGGAGTTCCCATTGCTAAAAATGTACCATTCCACTCTAATGTATGTGAATAGTAAAGTTAATGGAGAAAAAAGTAATGTCTTAATTTCTTAGGCAGGGAACATCTATTCAACATCTATTCAACATCTATTTTCCAGTGGTGTCATCCCAAGAAGATCACAGTCTGCTACACCTTACAGTTTTAAACCAATTTATGAGCTTTGCTTTAATTTCAGCTCTGATAAGACCATCTCCTTCCACACCATCCATGTTTAAGTAGAACAGCACACAAAAAAATCAGCAAATTAATACTTAATATGTCCAAACAAAATTCAAGCAATACATGTCTTGCTTCCCTAACACATGCAATAAATGGCTGCTATTATCAGTCACAGTAATTACATTTCTGCAATATAGCTGTATATTGAGGAGTGTAAAAGACCCAGTTCGGTGTATTTGTTATTATTTGGTTTAGATAATTTTCATGATATACCCATTCCAAACACATAAGGAGACATATCTTCTGCTATTTGTCTTCCTCAGTACTACAACATAACAAGCGATTTATTTTATCCCTTAGTGCAAAATAGCTGCATGCATAATTAAATGTATGAAGATGATAGATGGCTGATATTTCCTGAGTAGCTAAAAGTTGAGAATTCTTTTAGTCTAACATGGAACAGATTTTGAAGAATATCAAGAGTCTTATTCATATATGCATTACAGAAAAGTTGTTAATGAGAAGATAGGTGACTCAGAGGGTTAAGAGCAAAAGCTCTTTGTTACTGAGTTCAAATCCAGACTGAAAATTATCTTTACTGTTCTCATCCAGCTAATCCATAGGAAGTCTCTGAGCTTCAGAAGAAACCATCAATTTGTCATTGATAGCTTGTTCTATAGATCTTGTTGGAATAAAAGAAGGTGATTTCAGGGCAAAATTGTTATTTTGCCCTGAAATTGTCAAAAAGTTACTATAAATTACAGTTTGAATATTTTTAGAAGCTAGTTTACCTCCAGTATTATGTACATGGACCCTTTGAAATGTGCTGTAAGCTCCACAAAGCAGAACACAATGCTTATTCTCTGCCCATGCCAACAAAGGACATTACACACAAGCCTCAGGACCACTATACATTTCTTCTTCTTCTAAAACATTTTGTGAGATCTCATTTTGAAATTGCTTTGGTCCAAGTGTCATTTACATTTAATTTCATAAGCCAAAATTTGATTTTAATATTTTACAGAAACTAAGGAGCAATCTGCCACATAAGTGCCCATCTTCTCCATAACTGTGTTGAGCTGGCTGACATTTTCCATATAGCTCAATGCATAAACACCAACATCAAGCTGAAATAAAACCCAAGGCAGTAAATATTAATATAATCTGTAAGAAACTGAAAAGTCCTATGATAGGACTTACTACGGAATCTTACAATAGACAGGGCTAGCAATACCAATTCCAGTATGTATACAAACTCAGGGTACATGTTCATTGTTCACCTCTTCAGGGCAACAGACAATCATGTTTTGTAGTTTAAAGTCATGCTTTGTAAGTTTAAAAGTCCTTTTTTTGTATTCTTTTCTTAGTCTTCATAGAAATATTTAACTCTGCATGAGATGTGATGTGAAATTTCACAGGGAATGGTTTGTTTTGGGGACAAGTAGTTGATGGGGAGTTGTAGATCAGGTTTGTAATGGAAGCTAGCTTCAACCTTACCTGTGCAATAGCTATAACTGTTTCATAATAAGAAAAAAGATTAAGTCTTGGCATATTGTTTTGTCACTCAGGCACCCTGGAGTTGGCAAGAAGTGTTTGCACAATCCAGCCAGGATAAGACATGCTAAGAAAATTGAAAGAATATAGGTTTCTAACCTTTCTAGGGTGAGAATTTGTCAGATGTTTCTTCCTTCTAGTTTTAGTTTGGAAGAGGTACTTTAAACAATTGGGGTACAAAAGCAATATACAGTGCTGTAAAGTTGACTTGTACTAAGCAATTTCCATAGCCACAGGAGAGCCGTTTACAGGTTTACATAGAGGTCACAGTGCACAATTAAATAGAACAAATACTGAAGATTGAATTACACTGCATATTCAGCAAATGGAACATGACATATTTGTCCCTTAGTTGCACTTTGGCAATGATTAAATACTATTTTCTTAGACATTTGACATCTCAAAACACCAATGGTAAAATTCTGACCTGGGTTTTCTTCCATAAGAATGAAAATAAAAAGTCAGCAGAAATAAAACAACTCAAGAAAGACTAGACACCTGCACTGTTTATTTCTCTGCATGATCATGGCTCCTGAGCAACTATTTTATAGCAAACAAAACATTAATTCCACTTTACTACCAAGCACATTTTTTAAGTTTGCTTCAGTGGGTTGACAAGCTACCTAGTGTCAACCATCACTACATCACCACCTTGAGAATGAGAGAAACAGAAGAAGTTGTGGACAATTAATTACCAAAGTAGCAGAGTTTAAGATGAAATCATCTTCTGGTTAGACACACAAATTAGGATACTCTGTTTTCTTAAACATTTGACAACCAGAAGTTTCCATTATTCCTATGAAAGATGAAGCATGAACACTGCTGAGAGCAGGGAACATCTGAGTATCTGGATATTGTATTTATAGAAGCTGAGCTCTTTTGCTAATGCTTCTGACTAAAACTCATGTTGCTAATAGGAAGTCTGAATACAATGAGAACTGCTGTCAAATGTGCGGAGAGATATTATTGCTATGCAATAATTACTACTTTACTGACAAAACACTATCATTACTAATGGTCCTTTAAGTATTTTGGTCATACAAATTTTATATTGGCACGACACAAATTACCATGCTTCAGATCTCCTCCTGCTAAGTCATAGTTGATATCCTGTCCAAAGCAACTTCAAAATGGTCGAAAGGTGGTTTATAGTCTTACAACAACAGTAGAAATATTTTTAGGAATAGTTCCTTCCATGATTATTTTTGGGCAGCATGGAATGAACAAATATACCAGAAACGTGATTGGTTATTCATATTTATTAACAACAATTAAGCCAATGCTCTCAGTTCAGAGAGTTTGTGAAACATTTGAACCATTTCAACACTATTTGAGAAATGTGGTCCTTTTCTTTTGGTTGCTGAGAGTAACGTGAGTACAAATGATTAGGCTTCACATGTCTCCAACTGCTAAATTACATTTTTTTTATAAATAGTATTCTTTTGCCATTAGATTAAGATTTAAGATAGTTTATCTTCTTTAACACACTTTGTGTGTGTCAAAAACACATTTTAAAACTGCTATAAGTAAAGCTGCTCTTTGATTGGGGAAATCTGTTTCTGACTATAAATAAATTAGTTTACATGAAAGCTACTATTTTCTTCATTCTTATAAAACAAATTTCTGTTCACAAAAATTGTTTCACAACTTTTTTTTCTAGAGATTGTAATCTAAAAATGAATTTTATTTATAGTACTTTATAAAGAATCACCCCCAAAAATTTCTTGCTTGTGTAATTAAAAAAAAAAAAAAAATCAAGATGAAATAACAGAAATTAGAGTGTGAAGAGAAATATATCTTGCTTTGCTGCCAGGAGTTACTACACCAAACTCAATATGTATATGTGAAAAGATAACTGAACCCCTTTTACAAGCACCATATTCTTTACTTCCAAAAATGCAGACTGGCTGATGTCAAGATGTTACTTCTGGACACATATACCCTTTGCTGGAATAGCAAGACAGTGATTACAGGTTGGAGTTACAATTTTATTGGATCAGTTAGAAACTATCTGCAGAAAAACAGGTATTTGTAATTAAATATTTTTGTAGAAAGTGACCTTTGAATATGATCCACAACTGGAATTGAAAAAAGATTTATCATCTACTATTTTTCTTACGAATTGTAACTTAGGCACGTAAGATTTTAAGATTAATTACCTAAAGATGCAGACAGCCTACAGGGGAATGCCCACTTGTCTTCCAAAAGAGCTAATGTCTATGTCAATAATAGGACACCATTTAATCAATTTAGTCACAGCGGGACATCTACAAAATCCCTGCATCCAAATTTCTGCCATTCCTCAATGGGCACATAATCTGCAAATTCAAATCCTGGATTCTGTTGTCTTCTTCTAGTGAATATTATTCAACAATTGTTTTATGTGTAAACATTATAAGAAACAGGGAGTCAATTTGAAGAATAACCCCCTCTCCACAAGATATGGCTTCATTGCTAATCTACTGATTAGCAAAGTAGTAGTTGTACAGATGTACATTCAAAAGCAGGACAACTATGGACAGTGAAAAACTGAGCTCTCTCATATTAATCTCTAATATTATAGAAAGTTGGAATTTATGAGTTATTTGTCATCAATATGAAAATTTATCAACATTTTAAATCTTTTGTAGCTTTGGTAGCAAAAACATTTTCTTGGTAACATTTTTTTTAAATCAGGAAAGCAGAATGCACTAGGGCCACCTGCCTATTGCACCTTTCCAAAATCAGACAGAAATAAACTTATTTTGTAAAAATTCTTTAAGTCTATTAAATATGGTTAAAATGATACATGGCAAAAAATTCAGGTATGTCAGTGATAAAATAGCAGAAGCCCTAGCACACTGTAAAAACAGATAGGGAAAAAAAAAAAAAAAAAAAAAAGTGAATTTAAATTGCTAAAGATGAGCTTAATCTTAAGAGAACGTTATTTGTTTTTTAACGCTTTCTACTTTTTTAACATAAAATTACACACAGTTTGCTTATCTTATCAAAATATTTAATTCTTTGATGTGATTTTGACACTTCATCATTTTATCTCCAATATACTTTAAAAATCTTATTTTCAGGGACATACAGCATATAAAGTTATCCTTGTGTAACCCCTTTCAGTTGTATCAATTGTTTGCACTCCACTAAAACCACCCTTGGTAAAATCCCTGAAGACCTCCTTGAAGCCTGTATTTAAAACCCATTGAATTCCCATCCTCCTTGATTTATCAAATTACTTCAAAGTACATACCCTTTTCTTCTTAAAATACTTAATTACAAAACACTTGACTGACGAAAAAGTTGGGTTTTGTATCAGAAAAGAAGACTGAAAGTTATATATATATTTAATCTTTTTTCTTCTGTACCTTGAGAGAACTTTGACACCACAAAGGTCAAAAAAATATATAAATTTGTTAGAAAAAATAAATTTGATAGAAAAAGATACAGTACTTCCCTGATTCCTCCCTGATTCCTCTTTGAAAAACATAGAAAAGAGCAAAAATTTACAGGCCTACACAGAAGTCACTTGTGGTTTCCCAAACAGTTCAGTGCTCAATGGAGATATTAGCAAAGACAAGATCACTGATGTTACAGCATTTTAATGCTGTTTGCAATGGCCCCCCAAAATGGGAACTCTGCAGTGCTCTCCATTAGAGACCTTTCCTTTCCACAGCCCAAGTCAGAACTGAATGTGACAGAAACTGCTTGGTAGGTTGAAATGACAAGGGCAAGCCAACATCCCTGCTCCATACACATGCATACACTGTTTGCTTACTCAGGCTGGGGAATCAGGGCCTTTTCTTCTTGCACTAAGAAATTAGTAAGGATTATGACTTTTAAATTGGGTTACTTCACACAAGTAGGCCTTAAGGGCACATCAAACTTTTTCTGAAAGCACAGTCTTTTTTTTTTCTGTTTCAGGATTGTGAGAATAACATCCCTGGAAGTCTTCAAAAGACGTTTAGATGTAGAGCTTAGGGATATGGTTTAGTGGGGACTGTTAGTGTTAGGTTAGAGGTTGGACTCGATGATCTTGAGGTCTCTTCCAACCTAGAAATTCTGTGATTCTGTGATTCTGTGAATAAGGAAGTACTGCCCTGCAATCCAGTGGAGAATGCAACAGGACTTTAGAAATGATATTCAACCATGCAGGGGAAAAAAGAATGTACCTCTATACTTCATGAATATTCTTTTTTCCTTTGTCACTCTTCAACTATGACGAAAGAAGATTGTGAGGGGAAAAAAAATATATATATTTAAATATCATATATAACTATAATATGCATTATATAAACTATATATATTATATAATATGTATATAATATATAAATATAATACAGAAATAGTGGAGAAACAGCTGATGATATTGTGTTGCCATCAAAAAGAAAAGAAAGAAAGAAAGAAAGAAAGAAAGAAAGAAAGAAAGAAAGAAAGAAAGAAAGAAAGAAAGAAAGAAAGAAAGAAAGAAAGAAAGAAAGAAAGAAAGAAAGAAAGAAAGAAAAGAAATAGAACTCATAAATAATGACAGAAGTCAGGAAGGCTGTATGAAAGAGCCACTCATCATTGATGGCCAGAATTCTTGTAGAGCAAGGGAGCTGCAGTCATATGTCCTATGTTCATAAGCAAGTCAGGAGGAATTCTATTTATTCATGCCATATAATTTTTGGCTCCTGTGTGAGCAACTGTATGACTGACAGCAAAAGATGGTTCTTCACAGACCCCAGCACCAAGGGTGAAAGCCTGGTGGCTGACCAGCATCTGGATTTTCCTTTGTCCTCATGAGCTGCTGAACACTGCCCAATAGCTATATGGGGAACCTGACATGCCAAAAGCCTATTAATCACAGAATCACAGAATTTCTAGGTTGGAAGAGACCTCAAGATCATCGAGTCCAACCTCTGACCCAACACCAAAAGTCCCCACTAAACCATATCCCTAAGCTCTACAAATGTTGGGCATATCACCATGTGCAAATTGTGCTGTAGTACCTAGCATCCACAATTATTATATTTATGAACAGATTTTCAAAGGAAAAAGTAGAGTGCATGGTGCTTTAGGAGCTTTAGGAGCTGGCCCAGCAGATCTATATCTGGGATTATCTTGGGTCTATAAATATCTTCCAGAGTTTTTAACCTCATTCATCCCAATCCCCTTCTTACAGTCAGGTTTAGCAGAAGACAGTGGAGACCAGTCTCTCTATTTATAATGCCTCTGCTTCAGTTGTTATCAAAGTGTTAACAGCCAGTTCCAATCAATTTCTCTTAGGCAGAAATTCCTTGCTATTTTCTTACAAGCTGATGACTGGGATTGATAAATGATGGTGCTATCTAATTATACTAATGAGATTAGGTCAGTCAGCTTCTGCTAAGGAATGTTTCTTGCAAGTGTCTGTTCTCTAAATGTCAGGCAGATGTAGATTCACACTGTGGGACCTCTGTACATTACTCTGCAAGTCAGAATAATGCTTAGCAGAAAACTACTCCTGCTTTGAGGCATCACAACAGCCATTTTAAAATCAGTGTCACATTTCTTTCTGGTGCAACTAAATCCACAGAAAGGCCAGCGAGTACAGCCTGGTCTAATACAGGCAGGAAATTTTCCATAGTGACACATACCGGGAGCGGGAAGCAGTGGTGTCTAACTGTCCATGTTTGGCTAAAGATAGTTCTGGTATCTCCAAGTCTTCAAAGAAGCTGTCTCTACCAACCCACAGTATGCACAGCTCTGAGCAGTCCCATGCAGAAATGTTCACGTTGGCATGGACAAAACTAGATTAGGTCACTGGCACCCTTACAAGATTTTTTTTACCAGATGCTAACTTTGCAGGATTAGAATTCTTTCCCTGAATGGCACCAGCAATTATTTTTTTTTCATTTTCAGATGCCTTCTAGATGCTCAGAGGACTCTTTGTGAGAGTTGAAAAAACCATTATTATCTTATGTCCTGAAAATGAATCAACAGATCCTTGATATAAATGCTTGGATCTTCCCCTATTAAATTCTGGAAGATGACCTTGCAAGGTTCTCTCCAGTTCTGTTTTCAATCATAAACTTTTAGCTAGAAGGTACAATCACATGCTGTGATTCTTTCAAAAAGCAGCTCTTCTCTGATCCTGTCAGCTTCAACATTTCCTTCAAAAAGAAAACAAATAGCATTCACTTTCTTTATTGTCTGATAGGAAGTACAAACTCTATGATAAAAAATCCTCAATAGATTGGAAAAAGAAAAAAAAAAAAGTCATTTTTACAAGTGTTAAAATTTGATAATTAAAAACATTTCTTTTTTCATCATGACCATTAAGGGCAGTAATGCTACCAACAAACCGACTCCACAAAAATGTCATTACTACTAATGTTGAAAAAATAACAAACACTTTACAGAAAAAAAATAAATTAATTCATTAAAAAAAAAAATGATAAACTATCACAGAATGACAAACCATCACATTAAATTTCAATGCAGTTCTGGAAGAAATATCCCAGTTTATAGAAAGACAGAAACCAGAAACTGTTTCTTCCAGAGTATTAGATCCAATAAACTAATACAAAAATCCTTACCAACTTAATATTATTTTCTCTAATTTATGAAGAAAGACTTAATTCTGACAGCAGGGCTCCATTGTCATAAAGAATGTTTATTTGAAATAGGACATTAACGTACTGTGATGCAGAATCATTTGTTTGGGGCTTGTACCCTTATTAGCCATCTTTGTTATGAAAATATGCATACAAAATTATTTATATTCAGCAAATAACCTTGAAATCTCTGTGTTTTAAATAAGCTAAAGTTTAAATGTATAGAAATCAAATAACTTTGAAGGAAAAAAAAAATCAGGTTCAAAAACTCTGGATTTAAATGCTCGACCACAGAGACTTCACTTATGAGGCAATCTCTAGCAGCAGGAGAGAAATCAAAGCACAGCAATAAATTATAGTGTTAATTCATCTGATTATATAATTTTAGTCTTCTCTTTCTCTCTCTTTTTAAATCAGTGCTTGAAGGAATAAATTTATTGCTGAGCTTCTCTTCCTGTTCTGAATGATGGATCTCACATTATTCTTGGAATTTCATATATATGGAATTTAGTGCTTCAAAAATAATTTTCTTTTTTTCATGGCTTAGCTAAAAACATCTGCCACATGCTTATTACAGACATAGAAAATCATTGAACTGGAAAATAATATAAAATATGTAAATGTTCTAAGACACGTTTTCATCAAACTTTACTCTTTTTTGCCTAACAGATCTTATTTATTTATTGAATGAAACTTTTCTTTATTAAAAAAAAAAAAATGTGATATGACAATGAGAAAGTAAACAGTAGTACAGTTTCTTGATTACAATGAAAGACTGTACTTTTCAGCTAAAGTTGACTTGGAAGTTTAGATTAAACAGATCCCTAGGTAACAAAAAGAGTCAAGAACTAAAATCTACAGTGCATTGGCATGAGATTAAGTCACTTCAGACACAACTTAATTTTGGCATTATCAGAAACCAGGTACATGCAAAAGGATTAATGAGTGGACACAGCCCAGGGTAAAAAGCAGGTAGGTAAAAACTGTCTGGGATTATTCTTCCTCTTGCTCTTCTCAGAAAAGGGAAGCAAGACATTTTTCTGGGCTCTGCCTCTACCAGGAGGTTGTGCAAGGAAAATGCTGTTGAAACATTCAGGCATAAACCACTCCTGCTAAGGGGCAAGCTTTCTACACAAGAAGGACGTGCTACGCAAGAAGACTGATGAGATCAGCAACTTGTCTTTCCCACTTTTTTTCTCAGCAGGCTGGTCTTTTAGTTTTGTGATTAAAAAATCCTGGGATTAAGATCTACAGCCACTTGATTTTGTTCTTCTCATGTGCTTTAGTTCTGCCTTGTTTTTTAGGCCCTTTCTTGTCTCTTCCATTAGCTCCCAATAAAACACTATTCAAAAAAAAAAAATAAATAAGATGAGAGGCACTTCTTATTTAAGAGAATAGCGAGGAAGCAGCCAATTCTTCTAAAATATTTGCCAGTTGTCTTCACAGTTTATACTCTGGGAGAGGCTGAAATAATTTGTGTAATAACCAGCTGGATCTGAATATTTCTGTCTCAAGCTGTTGGTTCATTCAGTTTTCGCCCTCTCTTCAATACAGCAGTTTTCCCACTGAATTTGCTGCTCTTTAAATTCCATCTGTGCTTTCAACTATTACCCATCTGTGCAGCTTGAGCTTCAACTAAACCTTCGACCAAGTGCTGAGCGAGCACACTGCAGTGCTGTGATACTCTGTACCTCCGTCATGATCCAATGAACTAACATTAAACAAGACCAGTTTGGGTAATACATCTCAACTGCACTTATTTCTCTGTCTTAATAAAAGATGGAATTATTATTCTCTAATATTTGGGGGACTCCCAAAGCCTCACTTTGCACTGAGCACAGGGGTCAGCTCTGCCGGCAGGAGTGCCTGCAGAGTTGTGTACTTTATGAAGCTGCAGTTAACCTGTGCCCACAAGATGTAGGACTTGGAATGACACAACCTCTAGCTTCCCAATACCATGCAAAATCATCATGTGCATTTCTCAGCAATGCAATGGAAGATGCTTTAAGAAAGCATTCAGACAGCAAGCGATGCAGTCATGTTTCCACACTATGGGTGCTTTCTTTCTGATAACACTCTATTTTCCTTTCTTAGTAGAAATGAAAAATCTAACAGAGATTACATATTTAGCCAACCTGTAGCAAGATTTTTTTCATTTGATACGTCCTAGCTAAAGCCACAGTGAATGATAGCACCATCTTTAAAGATACAGACTGGCAGTCCGATTGTATGTCAGCCCAAGTGTCACAGAAAAACAGACCGGAAGGCTATGATGCAAAATGTTCACTGTGATCACAGAATACAACAAATATGTTTTGCAAGATTACACAGAGTTTCATTTCTATTGGTTCCCTAGTGGGCTTATTCTTGAATATCTGTGCTGATGATTCCTCAGCAAAATGAGATACAATATTTGCAAATTCAAATGGATTACTAATTAAGAAACCAGTAAGCAATCATGCGTGACCTATTCCTGATTTTTGCCACAAGCCTCTGCAAACTAAAAACAAAGTAGTGAACTCTCCAAAGAGGAAGACTATGCTGAGTTAAATGAATCCATCATGCTTTATTAAATTAGTATTTGTAATCTAAAATGTTGTTAATAATGTTTGGTTCGGTTAATACTGGATCTGAATTAAAGGTAATTATTTGAATTAAAGGTAATTATTTGAGCAAAGTAGAGCTGTGCAAATACATAGTACGAAGTCTGTGAAATTAAACAGGAAAAATGCAATTCTATATTACTTTAATCTCTACTACAGTAATATTCAGAATTTTATAAAAAAACTATCATTGTTTCAATGCAAGATCCATCTTGGTGAAAATGTAGATCCATTCTAATTAATTTTTTATGCTAAAAAGGCATGTTTATGTTCTAAAATTAAATACTCTAATATTGTTCTAAATTTATCCCTTTGGGGATTTATACAGGAAAAAAAAAAAAAAAAAAAAAAAAAAAAAGTAGCATCTATAATATTTCAAAATAAAACAAAAAATTGTTAAAAGCTTGAGAGCAAATCCTGTGGGAGCAGACTAGAGACTTTTGTTCAACCATGCTATAAAACAGACATATAATTTTTTTTATTTAATATAAAGAAAAGCTATTTTACTATATTCTGAATACAGAAGTTTCACATCCACTGTGTGCATCAGATCTTGGAATAACAGTTTGAGTTCTGAGGTTAAACTGACTCAGTTGTCACACCTATCTTTTTCATAGCTAATCCTTTCTCTAGATGCTTTCCACCATCCCCATCCCCCACCTCACACACACACCAAAAAAAAGATGTAATTTAATATTTCCTGGCAAAATTTTAGTCATATAAATAAAACACTCCCAACCCACCAGTGCAATTTTTTCCCATTTTTTTCCATTTATACTACAATTGCTGAAGTCCTATTGAAAATGCAAACACAATATAATGCCATTAATAGTATGTTAGTCCACCCCGGTGCTGCAGGAAGGCCTACTCATGTAACATAATGTTTCCTCCATGCAGCCTGCCTGATTTAAGGCAAACTGGCATAACCAGTTTGTTTTGTACCCAGGCATACCACAAGACTGCTTGAATAAGGTTAGAAAGTGAATTATTATTGTAGCTGCTTTGCATATTTGTACAAAAACAGTAAAACAGGTAATGGCACAGGTTCCAACTACTTGAAGGTAGCAGATGACCTATAGCAGCCTACAAACATGTAGCAGCCATATGAAAAGACCAGCATAGACAAGCATTTGCAGGGTTTAACACCTGCATGGGCCAGCCAAAAGTGATTGGTTCTGAACTATGAAAAGAAGAAGTAATCTTTGGAAAATATTTGTCCTGATTCATGGAAAAAAGTTTATCTAGGCAGCAGTGACACAAGTGGATCTGGCAGAAGAAAGAAGACACCCATTTCAACTCTAATTTCCCTCACTGAAGAGCTCTTGACACCTCCCAGCTAACTGGTGAGCAGTTAAGGGAGCAGCAGAAGTCTAGATATGGCCTACTAAAAATACCTCCAATACTGGGCGCCAAAAATAGCTGGCTGCAGTGTAAAATGTTTCTTATAAACTAATGCAAAGCAAGATTTGTGTAACAAATTTCTTAATGACAAAAAAAAAAATGTAGCCATTGCTTAAGTAGAGGTCTTTGGGGATGTTTAAAAATATATTTCTTTAAATAAAGATGGAAAAAATGATTTAAAAAGCAAATGGTTGAAAAGTATTCATGCATATTCCATTGAAAGCCAAAAGACTCTTTGGAAACTTTCATGATGTCAAAGCCTGGCCATGAGGAAAGTTTATTAACAACAAAACAGCTTTGATGTCACTGGAACTCCAGGAGACGGCTCCACTGAGAATTGTAATAGCTCTTTCAGAATATATAAATAAATAGAAGGGTAAAAAATAGTCTATTGACATTATAAAAGCACTTACATTAACTTAAACCCCATCATGTCAATGCAAATGTACATAACCTTTCAACTAAAAAGAAATAAATGCTTCACAGGTGATCTCTTCAGCATATACATTATTTGAACTTGATGCAATGACCTGGCACAACCGGGATTTTTACCACAGGCCAATGGAATTCAAATTTGCTGTATATTACACTCTTCGAAAGTCAGGAAGAAAGGCATTCTGACAGCAATAATTTTCCCTCACACTGAAGTAAAAGGAAATTTCTAGCCACTCTGGACCTACTCACAACATATTCAGTACCTAGTCACAACAAATCCCTGTAAAAATCTAGATACACAGGGTCAAGTGAAGTACTGCACATTAAGCCATCTTCCTATCACTAGTTAGCTAAATGTAAAAGCTGTCCTTGAGATTGATGTCTCAAGAATTATGACACATTCTATTACATTCAACCCATTCTCAAGGTACGCTACTCTCACTGTCAAGGAAAAAAAAAAAAAAAAGACATACAAACTAATATAGGGAGATCAAAAACCTAAATACAGCTAGAACAAGATTCTTATTTACAAGGTCTGAGCAATGAGACAAGGTCATGACCAAGTGCACTTAACATCAACCTATGCATAGTAAGCCCATGCTCAGCTCTCCCAAGGCACAGGGTCAATGCTCAGAGGCCTGCAATGTTCTCACAAGCCTACAAAGTTAAAAACTCTCCAACACAGTCTTGGCTTCTGAGCATAGGTCCCAAGAGGTTGCTTGACAGGAAGCCAAAGCAAAATAATAATAATGATCTACAAGAATCATCAGCTTGTGGTTTATTTGTGCACTGGAACTAAGAATGAGAGTAACAGTGAACTATATTGATATAGTCTATCCAGACTTGCTATTAATCATGATAAAAATAACATTCACTTTCTAAAAATATTGTAATAAAATATTTTGGTAATTATTAGGAAAAAAAGAGAGAAACTTGAAAAGTGATCTCTTTCTCTGGAGCAACACTACTACAATCATACTCTAAATCCACTGCTCTAGCAATATAATCTAGTGATTAAGATGTGACTGATATGCAAAATACTATGCAAATGTTATGCAAATCACAGTGATTGATAGCAGGTCAAAGCAGCATGCCATTATTATTCTACTAGTGATACTGAAATTACTGTAAAGGACTGTCTGCAAACCACCAAGACAATTAATGACATTCTCCACGCACACATTAACTTGCCTTACATTTTTTCTTAATCTTCTTTATTTCAGATGCAGTGAGAAGAAACTTAGCCACTACTTCAGCATTTTAGCTTCCACCAGGACATACAGAACATTTCCAGCTGATAAGCGCTAACTCTTCTAGCATACAAGTTTGCAAATGCCACCCTCATACATTACCCAAGGGATGTACATTTTAATCTCTTTCTCAACATGTCTGTCACAAAATTTTTCAGCAGGCTGATTAAGCAAAAATATAACTTTTTGTTTAATTTTGCCTTTTAAAACACATTACCTGTACTTAAATTAGGACATCTTTACACATAGCAATCAATGCATAGGCAGCTGTGAAGAATAATACAAGAGCCAGGCATTTAGAGAGGAAATGTGGCAAAGGCCCCACTTTCTAGGCAGAACCGTCACACTGCTCTTTAACAGCCACCTCACACAGCCACACACAGCACATTTATACAGAATAAAACTGACTGACAATTTGAATGGAAAACTCATCTTAAACCAGCAAGTTAGCATCACATGACAAAAACAATGCAGTGAAAAAATAAAAACAGTAGGTAACAATAAAAGACCACAAACAAGTTTGTATTTTGCAATAGCTGGGGGAATCTCAAATGTTTCTCTTGGATTACACAAAGTGACTGTGCACTAACACCAAGGTAGCCAGTTGTTTACTGAATAGAGATCTGCAGGTCCCAATGCTATAAATGAGAGCTCTTTCAATGAACCACTTTTCCCTTCTTATGCCATCTGAGTTCTTCCAAGCATCATCCACTTTTCCCTCTCAGATTGGAGGGCAAAAGGAAAATTCATCCCTTGCTTCTTTCAGTCACAGCCTAGCTCATCATATGATTCAGCAGGCACAATCCCTTTCTTTAGATGAATACATTTCTTGAAGAACGTGACAGATATTTTTAAAATAGATTAAGTATCATAGCATTTCAATATATCATTTCATAGCGTTCATGTATTTTAAATGGATCCAATTTGGAGGGGATTTAACAATTTGGGAAGTGTTCAAAGGTTTGACTTTTCTGAGAAGAAAATTCTTGGTACAGAGCAAAAGACTTCTTTGAAATCCCAATATACTGCGGCAGAGACAATCTGTTGCATCATGGCTACTTTTTTTTAAGAGAAATCTATGTTCTAGCTAAAAGTTCTGTATGTTGTTTCCTAGTAATGCAATAACACAGGAAAACTATTAGTTTTCCTTATTTTATGTTTGTTTATTTTTTTCTCTAAGAGCTATTAAGTTATCGCCTTAAGCATACACCAAGAGCATTGATGTGATATCAATTGCCACTCAAAGATCACACCAGCTATAAACAATAATCTCTACTTTACTACAATTCTTGTAATGTTGTAGCTAATCACTTGCCTGAGCTTGGCTTATCTTTATTCAACCACAACTCCGGGAATGTTTTAGCCCTATTCACAATTTAACAAAGTTGTAGAGCTGCTACTGGCTCTTCTGCATGTATTTTCATTGCACATGTTCTGTGACCATCTTCTAAAACCAGTCTTGTCTTCAGGAAGCCAACATGAGTGATTAGAAGGATAAATTAATGTTTGCACAGCCCTTTTCAACAGTTAAACACACGTCCTAAGTGTTATTACCCACATGTGGTTTCTCCAGCTGAACTGAAGAAGTCAGACAACAGAACTGGCTGGTCTGTTGGCAAAAGGAGTTGCCCTTTGCCACATCCTCACTGTTTGTGTTCTCTGTGTGTCCACACATGCATAACAACTCCATCATAGTTTAGTTTTTTGATTAAAATTTCACAAAATGTGAAGATGAAAATGGCTGCATATGTGCACCGGGAGAACAGTAGATGTAATTTGCCTCAACTTTTGGAAGGCTTTCAACATTGTCTCCCACAGTACTCCTGTGTACAAGTTAGGACATTATGGTCTGGAGGTTCAGACAAGATGCGTAAAAAAATGTTGAGATGATAGGGCTCAGGGCGTAATGGTTAGTGGGTCATACCCTTCTTAGGGGCCAGTAAGAAGTGGGGGTCTATCCTGGGACCTGTCCAGGATATGTCTTAATGTATTAATGTCTTTATCATTGACCTGGTGGGGACATTGGAGTGGAGCCTCTTCAAGTTTACAGGTATCACCTAAATGTGGAGGGCCAGCTGATATGCTGGAGGGCAAGACTGTCGTTCAGAGAGACCCAGGCAGTCTGGAGAAGGTCTGACTGGTCTTTCAAGGACCTTCATGAAATTCAATAAGGAGAAATGCAAAGCACTGCCCTTGGGCAGGAAGCAGCACAGACTGGGAAGGGACTGGCTGACCTCCTAAGATTCCTTCCAGCCTACATTATCTTGTGACCCTATGATCCTAAGAGCTGTGAGCTTCCCTTAAATATGTATTATATAAAGCAGTCATATCTGAAGGTGAAACAATAATGGAACAGCTGCAATGTTTTAATTAAGTGTACTACTGCACCTAACAATCTGTCTCTCTCTGTTGCACCTACTTGCACACACACTTTTTCCAGCCTCTCCGTCTTTGCAATGAAAGTATCATATCAAGGACATTGCCCTGTCATTTAATTTTCTACCCCTTCCATTGCTAATTTTGACAGAAATCCAGGTCTTCAAAAAAATTCTCATTTCATCTAACTGAATATTGCTCAGTACTTTTTCAGCAAAATACTTTGTCAATGCCAGCCATCTCAGTTCTCATCCTGTAAAATGTCCTTTTCCTTGAGATAACAAAGTGTTTGCTATTGAGGTATTTTCAGAGGTACCAGATGCCTGATGAGCTTTTTTGCATGTTTGATAGGAAAGAGTTCTGTATTTGTATTTCCGTAGTCTTTTATTTTAAAAAAAAAAAAAAAAAAAAAAAAAAAAAAAAAAAAATGGAGATATAGATACAGAAAATAGATGTAGAATAATTTATGTCATGTATTATGAATGTTTTTCTGTACATTACTTTCAGTACAGCACAGTAGTCTGTAAAAGCTTAGTCATTTCAATTTCCTTGGCCTTGAGAAACAAGCATTATTACAGATTGAAAGAAAAGATGGCCCATTGGTTGGGCCAGAAGCTGCAAATTTAGAAGAATCTGCCATAGTTCTCTAAACTACAGCAAGATTTCTATGGAACTTTATGAAACTCAGCCAGACAAGGAGACTGCATCCATAAAACTGGCTGTTATGAAGGCATAGTAAGATAAACAAACATCTTATAGAACAAAGTAAAATTGTAAAACACGAATATCATGTTAACAAAGGTGGGTCATATTAATACATAAACATGCAATTAGGTTTAGATATGAATATGATGTATTGTGAAGTAGACATGTAAATATTGAGAGACAGAAAAAGAAAATGAAACTCATTTACAGCAGGGAATTTAATCTGCTGCAAAGCATGTATCCAAGAGGTACGAATACACTAAGGTTCTTGAAGTGATTCAGAGAGAACTTCTTAATATTGCTGAGTACATGTCATTTTTTCCCTGGTTATTTGTTTTATGTGCTTGTTTTTAACACTAGAAATATCAGGGGCTGAGATCCCTGTAGTATTTGTGTTTGTTCTGAGATGTTTGCTGAAGGGCTAGCATTGTTTAAAGAACTCACATGAATAAGGACATCATATCTTGAGCAAGGCATCTGGTTTAGAGCTTGTCTGTACATGACACTGTATAAAAATATCTCACTGTTTTTATCAGCCAGATCCTAACAATGTTGAGCAAATTTTAGGAATAAAAAAGTAAGCATGTGCCAACAAAATAAATCCTTAATGAATACATAATGGAATGTATTCCTTGTTTGAATTCTAGAGATTTGCAGTGAATTTTGTGGTGCTGAATGCTGCTACCACTCCAAAGAGGCTATCATTCAAATATCACACTCATGTTTGCAGTGCTATTCCTACACACTACTGATGGGTGTTTACTTGTAAGCACAACAAAAACAGCGCTATTCCTTCGAGAGCATTCTCTTAACACTTGTGGTTATTTCCAGGGCAGATATTTCCAGCTGGAGGGCATGATTGTGTTGACTGCCACAATGTAAGGTCCTGTGTGTGACTGTATTTCAAGGAAGCTTTTCACAGGTTCCATAAAGAATATCAAGTTCTCTAAGATCATGCCAACCCCGTGTCTTACCTTTACTTTTCCAGAGCTGTTCCCAGAAGATTACAATGTCAGTTGACTTAGAACTCCCTCTAGGGAACTCAGCCATAAATATAAGCTCAAGTGAAAGACAGTCTCCATCTCCAGCTATTTTCATTCCAAGTATTTTTTTTTTCATAAAAGCACTTTCAAGTATCCAGTCTATTTATTTTAGTAAAGAAGAGGTCATTAATTTGAGCACTTCACTCTGTCTATGAAATGGAGCACAAACATCTATCACCTGTTAAGTGCCAGGAGCTCCATCATCCATTTGGGATGGGGGTTTGTTTAATTCCCTCTTTACACCCAGGGAAGTAATGGGACTTTTGAGGAGCTTATTTACAGAAAGCAATTGTTCATTTTAATAAACCACACTGGTGATGACTTTCTCTGTAGCCAGAAAGGCAGGAAGCAACATATCCATCCCTCCAAACCTGTTAGAAAGGTTTCTCACAGGCAACGGTCTCTGCAGTGCTAGATGACCTCAGAGAGCAGCAGACAGATTTCAGCACCTCCATTCCTCTCTCATGAATTGCAGAAGACTTAACCACAACTTTTCCAACATAGAATGCTTTCCGGTGTTCCCACAGCATGCAGTACAACACAACCAGTGCAGAGCTGTTTCTATAAGATGGAACCAAACTGAACACTTCAATTCCTTAATTGGGCCTAAGGTGTGTACAATAAATAAGAGTTCCATTGATTCCACTGGGGCACTCACTCTACAGATAATAATTCATTCTTTAGTGGATATAGAAATAGGTTGTAATAGTCTATTCTTCTTTGATAAATATTACATGACTGTGTAAATAAAGTACCAGTTTTGTCAGTCTGGTTTCCTGAATCCTACTCCTTTCATCTAAAAATCTTTCTTCCTATTAATTTATTTTAATTTCCTACAAAAAGTGACTGAAGAATCAGACACAAACAAACAAACAACAACAACAGCAACAAAATAATAAGAGTTTACCAGCATCAGGATAACTTCTCTTATGCTCCTTCACACTACAAGGTATTCATCAAAAAACATTCATTGCTCTTTCAGCTGGGGAGCAATGCTAAAACCAAAGGATGATTCTTTTCTCTTGTGAGTTTATAACTGGAGGTTTTAACAGCCACCTTTGCATCCCTGAAAAAATCATTTTATTTTATGGAGCAATCCACATCAGAGATTTCATGCGTTGTCAACACACTCATTGTTTGCTTACACTCTTTGAACCATCTCCTTTCAGCTCTTGAAATAATAAAACTGCATTTTTCCCTGTTGTGTTCAAAAGGTATGCAGTTTAACAGGGCAGTCTTCTATAGTTCCTGAATTCTCCATTCTCTCCAGTGAAACTGAAAATGGGAATTAAATGTATGATTTTATGAAAAACAATGGGAAAATGTAAGAATGATGAGCTTTCAGGGACATGCAGAAGTGAATAGGGAATTATCACCCATTTATTTTTCATAACTAATAAAAATACTAAGTATTAGATTAAATAAGACAATGTTAAAAACATAAAAATAGCAACCTTTAGCCAGAGCATATAGCTATGGACATCACTGTCACAGGATATATAGATATCTAAAGTTTATATGGGTTCATTTAGATAAACTCACGGAAGAAAACTATCAGTCTATTAAACTCAAAGATGCAATCTTTGATACAGAAAGTCCCTAAATGCAGACTGTTGCAAGGGTATACTAGCAGAAAGGACATGTGAAAGACTGTTCTGTTCTCTGCTCTTTCACAGTTCTCCATCCACTGAGGAAGCTGGATTGACCCAGTACAGCTGTTCTCATATTCTCAGTACACAGCAAGGCTCATGGATAAATTTAAAATTACCAGCCAAATCCAGTAGTTCAGTAAAAGGCACAGTCGCACTATGACAGTCAAGCACGTTATTGTGTGCATTTGAATTGTTTAAATTTAGTTTATATTAATAGGTCTTACCAATTTGTTTATTGGTCTGACTTTCATCATTCTTCTGTCAAGCATAATCCTTTAATTAATGAAGATATCCTCCCACATTCCTTCCCCCCATAAAGAAAGAAAATGCTAATCCTATTTTACAACTATGGAGTCAAAGAACAAGGAAATTAGGCTTTCCCCTTGAGAAGAATCAATTAACGGGAAGGATGCTATACTGTGGAGCTTGCCTGATGATCCAGTCAGTCCCCTCATGTCCTGTTTTCTTACATTAAGCACTGTGCAATAAATGAATTGATCTGGGGAATTTGGGCTTGATTTCTGATTCCCAGTCAAGTACTTTAGCCAAATAATATCTTACCTTCTTCATTCCGTAAGAGAGTACTTCATGATAAAAATCCACTTCTTGTCATTTCATTCAGCATCTCTTCCGCTCATCATCATGACACTATGCAGCTACCTCAAGGTATAATTTTAGTTATTTTACCAAAGCAAGGACCCTGTTGTCTAAAATGTCTATCATCTACTTTTGACTGCTGTGAAGGAAATAACAACTTAACAAGAACTTATTACAATTTCTTGAATATTCACTGAGATAGGCTGTGGTAAATGATTACCTAGGCTACAGAAATTGACTATTTATCTGTCTTCCTGTCTCTCACATGCAGATTGAAAGATATTGTCTTAATATAAGATATATTTTGCCAAAGATTTGAGTGTACTGAAAGGATCATTAATGAACTGTAAATCACTAAAATGTCAGAGCTATATTTGGAATGTGATTACTATTCTATAAAAATTAATAAAAATCTTTTTTGGAAACTGACTATAAGCTGACCACTGGGCATGAGAAACTGTACCTTCAAAAAAAAAAAAGAAAAAAAAATGTAGTTGTTCTTATATCCCTTGTTCAGATGACAATTCCACAGACAAGTCCGAAGATCCTCCAAATGAGCCCCATACTCACAAAGAGGGATGTTGCAAATGAACAATTTTATGGGATATGAGCAAAGTTAGACTCAAGACATAAAGTTCAGTTTGCAAATGAGTGGTACATCAGTTCCTTAGAAAATGTAGTCACAAATAAATAAAACAATCCTGAAATTTTCTTCTACTGTGAGAAAATTCAGCACATGCTTTGAAATCATTGGATTATAGTTATTTGAGTCACTTGGTCAGATTGTACTATAGACAGGTCTGACAGTACTGGTATCATCTTAGAAGAGGAATGTCAGAAATTTCTGAATTGCTGCTCCTCAGAAAGAGCCATGTTACCCGGGGCTTAACTGTAGCATTGGGACATATAATAGTAGGAGCATTTTATATTCATTTTTATTTAATAGCTCATAATCACAGCCCTAGTTATATATGTCAATGGCTTTTCTCTTTTTTTTTTTTCTTTTGACTATGAAAAAAAAATAAAACTCCATTAAAAACTTCCTAACTCAATTACCTCCTCTATAGTGCCTGATTACATTCATAGCCCTCAGACTGCCATGGTTCAACTACAGATCCTAGTATATAGCAAATGGAAAAAATGATGGATGCAAAAAATATTACTTCAAGGACACTGAAATCCAAATGACTGTTTGAAATATAGGAAACAGTACAAGGTTTTTAAATGGTTTAGTAATTTTTATTTCATAATTCCATACAAATGAAAGGACAATTTTGTGGTGTAGAAGTAACTTTGAAGATGTTTCAAAAGTATATTTACTAGGTACAGGGATAATTGGAGAGCATTAGAGAAACATGGTAAATTTAAACTATGTTTACTATAAAATAAGGCACCTTTATATCAACTAAAACATACTACCGTAAAAATTAGAATAGCATAACAGTCTTCATAGCCTAAACCCAAGACTAAATAAATAAAGCCATTCAATCACAAAAATGGGAACTGCTCCTGTCCCATTGTACCCTTCTACAAGCAGATAGACTACCCTGCATACCATGAAATTCAACAGCTTCAAGTGAACCTGAAAACATTATCCTTTTGCTGAAGAATCCTATTCCAGCTTTGCTGTACAAGGGATTCAGTTTCACTGCATCAGCCATTCGCAAAGAAATGACTTACTTTTCCATGAGGATTAAAAAGTATTATTTTAGAACAGAATGTGGTCTTGTGTAATATAACTAAGAACTGAAAGCTGTCAAATAGTCTCATATAACATGTACTGTGGACACTATTTAAGAAACTTGCTGCTGTATGCTATATCTTTCTGAATTTCTGAATATATTCTAAATAATTTCAACACTGAGTGAAACACTACAGACTCCTATCAGATCTGAAAAGGTAACAATGACTACACAGAAATTATTCTACATTCAGAAGGTAGAACAACCTCTTAGTGAGACAGAGACACACTTGCTCCATCAGCTTTGGGAGCCTCCCAGACTGTCGTCTCCATAAAAAAGGGCAGCTGCACATTATCTACTACACTCAGTCTTTTCCCAGACAGGAAACATAACCTTTATCAATACACCACTGATACTGTGTAAGCTGAAAACGAATTTTATTTCAGTTATGCAGCTGCAAGCATACCTCTTTCATCAATATAATTCTGTACCTTTTTTTCATTATTCAGTGATGAGATTCAGCATATCAGGGCAAAGTTTTACCTCCTTAATTCAGTGCTATGAACTGCAATATAGCAAAAGTTCTGCCAAGTCTTAACAATAAAAAAGTTAGACAACACTAAAGAAATGTTAATGACCACAATCCTCTGCTCTTACTTCAGCTGCATCGTTCAGCTAAGTACAGAGCTACAATGGCATGTACAGATACATCGCGACTGTCAGCAGGATTCAAGCCTACAGCTTTTGTCACTGAAAACACACACTGCTGTCAAATGAACTGAAGCAGAAATTAAGTAGCTTAGCAAATCAGCCAGTAGAAAGAAGTATGATGTCAAAGAATAGTTTATTTGAGCAGACGTACAAGTTGTCTGTTTAAAGAGGCAATCTTCAACTAGTTCTGCAATGACAATCCTGCCTAATTTCTATTCCAAGTCAAAGAAATGACCCAAAATGTCAATAAAACCAGCTTTTTTCATTTCTATTCTACAAAGAGTAAAAGTAAATGGAATGACTGAACCAGAACAATACCTAATGGTATTAAGAAAGATTGGCACATATCTATACAGCAATTTATTATGACTTTGAATGGGTCACAGTCTTAGTATCTAGTCTTTTGGGTTTTGGGTGGGGGGAGGAATTTTTTCACATAGCATTGCCACAGTACATAAGCTAAAAAGTTAACCTTTACTTATTACATTTATAGAATAATGATCATTAAAAATATTTTTAAACATATTTAAACTTTAAACATATTTTAAAAATATTTTTAAACAGAGTGGTGTCAGCTATTTTGTGAGAAACAGTTTTTTTCAAGAGTTTGGGACATGGAAACTTGTTTGTTTCAACTTTGATAGTTTCAGGAATGCTGTTAAAAGACATTAACAACCTAAAATAGGTAATGACCAAGATGGATCTAAACTTACTAATTTATATTAATATATAAAGATTATATATATATAATCTATAATAATAATATAATAATCTATGATAATATTAATATATAATCTATGATATTAAACCTAGACATTCACCAAAATATTATGTCCAAAATATTATGTCCAAATCCCATAGCTCTTATATAGGCCAAGCTCCGCATTAACTTTGCTGAAAAACAGATTTCACTAGTCAACAGATGACTCCTTCCAAATATAATATTTAAGCTCCAGAAAAAGCACACAACACTCAACTAAATGTAAATTAATATGATCTCTCCCTTAAAGAGCTTACAGCACAAAAATAACAAAGTAGGCAAGCATTGAAACATCAACCACCCAGTCAAAGGGTCCCCCAATGAGTTTTTGTTTTTATTTTTATTTTTATTTTTATTTTTATTTTTATTTTTATTTTTATTTTCTTCAGTAAGTTTTAAATGCCAAATACAAGAGAAGAAAATCTTTTTCTCATAAGTGGAAGATTATCTGTTCTAAAATAGGTTTGTTTGTCTTGTTGCTCTGCTGCCTGCTGCACCAGCAGCCTGACTCAGTTGACCAAGCCCCACATGGTGCTCAGCAAGGCCCTGAGCTCCCTGCAGCATACAAGGTGCTTAAATGCATCTAAGCAGATCAAAATGCCTATGTATTTGGCTTTACTTATATTAGTTACCTCTGGAGAGATAAGATATTATCATCTACCAGCCTTACTAAGACTCATACCATACTTTACAGAATAGGATATTTTTATTTCAACAAGACAACCTCTGGACTATCAAGCTGGAAACCAAGCTACAAAAAGAAAATATTCTGTGGTTCCAATAGCAACCCATTTGGAAAATCTTTTAACTCATCTCAGAGCTTGAAGCCAGAGGAGAGATCTATGCAGCTACATCCCATCCTTTGAGTGTAGCTCTGAGCCTTTGCCCTTTCTCTGAGCCCTGCACTCCATGGCATACCCAGCTCCCACACTTCACTTCCTTCTTCATTTCAGGGCAAATAAGGCATTCTTTTCAACAGACAAGACTTGATAAATGGCCATCTTTTTCTGTTGGTTCTTCACCTCACACTACCTGGGATGGGAAAAAAGGCCAGATACCAGTTATTCAGCATTAACCAGGTTTTGGAGCCCATCTGTGTTGTTGTTGTTTCTGAGATTATGACATAATATGTTTCCCACACTGAGAAAATACAGTAGATGTTTTCTCGCGATACAGTAGACTAATGTGAGATGCTATACAGTCCAAGCTAAAATCTATTCTCAGAATTATGTTTGATCCAGTGAATCCACTGGAGTGGATTCTTTGAGCTTTTCTAAAATCTGTGCATTGCTCTTGACCTTAATTTTTTCAAGTGACCAAAAAATAAGTACACAAGAATATATTAGAATGGAAAGCTTTCATCTAGTCAGTATAATATGAAGCATAAGCCACTTTTCTTTTGAAAATGACCTTTTAAATTGACTTTTTACAGATTCAAGCTTCCTCTTATATGAAAAAAAGACTTCACTAACACAAGGTTGTTAATGAGACGATTCTGATTGGCATACATAAATAGGTTAGCACCATTACCCATATTGTTAAAACCACTCTGATTGTTCTGTTTAGGATAGTTAAAAAACAGGATTTTCTCACCCATGTAATTTTTTTTTATGCTTCAAAATTACTCAAAAGGAAAAAAAAAAAAAAAATCTTTTTCTGACAAAATTTAAAATAGCTGGAGAAAAAAAAATATATTAAAATAGCACTTTTTAGGTCTTTTATTAATTTTTAAAACTCAAAACTATCATCCGATCTGGACAGTCATTTGTTGAATTTTGGTATCTATTATTAATCATCTTTCAGGAAGATTCATCAAGCCCATAATTCTATACTCACAAATTAAAAACATGAATAGGAAAACCTGCCATTCAGATGTTCAAGTAAATAAAAAGCATTTTGATGTTGATTGAAAAGCAACACAGATTTAGTTTAGAGAATATCAATAGATAATTTACTCTCTTGATGATGTACAAATCTTAATAGACTTCATCAGGACAGCTCAGTAAAATGGATGATCTACAGAAAAGATCAGAACAAAATGATTACTCATATGATAGGCTCATACTGGTAATGCTCTAAGATCCCCCACATACATTTTATAATTAATATGAATATTTTCTACTTAAATTCAGATTCCTTTGAAATTTAATAATCAGTGTAATACATTCAAATAATCTCATTTTAAGAGAATCCTCATGGCAGCATAATGTGTCTGTTGCAATTTCTTAACAGCATGAGCTGAAAGACCCAAAAAGAGTGAATTACAGTAATCAGCCCTTGAGATGACAAAAGAATTAATCGGCATCTCTGTATCTTTACTGTTGATCAAGGTCTCAGCCTGGCAGTGATTCAAAGGCTGTAAAAAGGAGCTTTTGTAACAGATGCAAATATTACCAAATGGTGAATCTAAGAGCAGTACAATGATTTGTGATCAGATGTACCAAATGATGCAAAAGCATCACAGAAGGTAATAGCAAAAGGCAGAGACTAGAAAATGAAAAAATATATATTTTTTTTAAATATTCTGTCACATATTTCATGATCCATGAAACATATCATTAGGACTGGTGTTTTTCCAAATAGATTAAAATTCAATAAATGAGAAAATGATTAAGAATAAATGGAGTAACTTCTAAACTGTTAAACACTTGGTCACCAAAAATGGATTATTGTTGTTGACAGACTTCACCATTCTTCTAATTAAAGTCAACCATTTAAAACACTTTCTTACTACTAATCTGACACATGTAATGAAGGAACTATAAAATTTAACACCCTCTAATTAAACTACTTCTATCTAGTACTTCTAGGAAGTGAAGACATTCTGTTCCCCAAGCAAAATGAACAGACCCAAGGATTTCTCAGGGGCTGAAGCCATGAGCAGCATTTGACAAGTGAAAACAAAGAGGAACAGCTGGCTGCCCTGCAGTGGCTTCACTGAGTTGAGATTACTTTCTCTGAAGACACCAAAAATATTGCAGATGTTATAAGAGGGTGTCCTTCATGGTCAAAACCAACAATATTTATGAGAATGTGGCCTGACCATTGGTCACTATCAATCACTATACATAATTTGGGATATTAAATACTTGATTGGAATGAAAGTTGCAAGATAGGAACAGAACTTCCATAGCAAAGCATTCTTGTTCCTGTTAGAGGTATGATCTAAGAAGTATCTATAGGATATAGGATGCAATAACAAAAGAAAGTTTAGCTAAAAGATCCATAATCACTTTTATACAAAAATTGCAGTTTGAGAGTGGAAAAAGACTAATATTGCCCCATATCAAGGTATTTACTTAGATTGGAAGATACAAATTTTTCTTTCATGAGTGCTTCTAAATGTGGGAATCATGGCTACCAGCTAAAAGTCAGATGTAGCATAGGAGAATGAGACTGGAACCCAGGACTCAACCCAAACTGACAGTTCTTGCAGTGGTAACTCACCTGCAAATCTCACTTGCTCTTCCTGGTTCTCTCTCTAATCCTTGGATTTTGAATTCTCAGCTGTGCAGTCGGACTGCTTAAGAAAGAAGGTGTGTGGTACACACAGATTATGACAGTAGGGTAAGGGTAGTCTCCTGGAACAAAAGAGGTGTAACTTTGAACCTCCTCAGCCTGAGGAGACCGGTGGCCTCAAATAAAGTCTCCCACTTAGGCAAGTGCCCTAACAATAAAAGGCAACATAAAATGGCACCAACAACGTTTCCGACTGTGTGTTAAAATAAGCAGCTGACACCATTTTTAGTCCTGGGAAGGATTAAGAAGATGCTTAGGCCCAGATAAGGACTGTATGTATCTCTACCTCCACCCTGGGGCTGAAAGTCAACCCTTACATCTGGGAGAAAGAATTTCATGAACTTCAGAGTAACACAGGCTGGAAGGAACCTCAGAAAATTTCTATTTCAACCTCTTGCACAAAGTAAGGCCAGGCCCAAAGTCACACCACATTGCCCAGGACTTCATCCAGTGAGATCTTGGAGACTTCCAAGGATGAAGATTGCAAAACCTCCCCAGGCAACGTGGTTGTCCTAACAGGAGTAGTCTTCCCTTATGTCCGGTTTGAGTCCCTCAGGTTGGAACTTTTGTCAATTAGGTCCTGTCCTCCCACCACACACCGCTGTGAAGTGCCTGGCTCTGTCTTCTGTTTAATGTCTCCATTAGACAGACTGTAGCTGCTGTGAGGATCCTGTGAACCCATCTCTTCTCCATGCTGAACACAGCCAATTCTTCCATCTTTTCTCTCACAGAACAAGTGCTCCAGCTCCCTGCCAGCTTCATGGACCTCCTCTGACCTCAGAGCCCCAGGTTTCATCGAGGTTTGTGACTGTCATGAAGACAGGAAACTAGAAAGATTTGTGTCTCATGTGAAAAGATACCAGACTGGCACCTGGGGCCCTCTTTCATGCAAAAGCACTGATAACAAAGATGCCTGCATCCAGCCATAGCACTGCTTATTTTAAAGCATATTTTCCATTATATATTTTACAAAAAAAAAATCCTCCTTTGCATTTAAACCTCCAGAACATTAAAGAACAAAACAGGACACTTCTTTAATGTAATATTTTGTCTTTATGTAAAAGAACACTAAACCAACTATTATGTTCAATGACATACAGTATATGGAGTTATATCAAGGAATCACAGAATCACAGAACGGCCAAGGTTGGAAGGGACCTCAAAAGTTCATCTAGTCCAAACCCTTTGCCGAGCAGGATCACCTACAGCACATTGCACAGGAAGGCATTGTCGTGGTTCCGCTCGAGTGGGCAGCCGAGCTCCACCACAGCCGCTCTCTCACTCCCCTCCTCAAAGAGGAATGGGGAGAAAATATGTGAAAAGGGCTCAAAGGTTGAGATAAGGACGAGAAAATCATGCAGTAATTATTGTAATGGGCAAAACAGACTTGGCATAGGGAGATAATAAGATTTATTACTTATTACTAACAAGCTAGAGAAGTGAGAAACAAAGGAAAGAAACCAAAAGCACCTTCCCCCCCCATCCACCCTCTTCCACCTCCTCCCCCCGAGCGGCGCAGGGGAACGGGGGAATGGGGGTTATGGTCAGTCTACAACGCTTCTTCTCTGCCGCTCCTTCTTGGTCACTCTCATCCCCTGTGCTGTGGAGTCCCACCCACAGGATACAGTCCTTGATGAACTGATCCGGCATGGGCTTCCCACAGGCAGCAGCTCTTCCAGAATTGCTCCAAATATGGGTCTGTACCACAGGGTCCATCCCTCAGGAGAAAACTGCTCCAACCTGGCTCCCCCACAGGCAGCAGCTCCTGCCAGGTCACCTGCTCCTGCGTGGTCTCCTCTCCATGGGCTACAGGTCCGGCCCAGAATCTGCTCTGGCAGGGGCCTTCCACAGGCGGCAGCCTCCATCGGTGCAGGGCCACCTGCTCCACCGTGGTCTCCTCCACGGGCTGCAGCGTGGAACCCTGCTCCACCGTGGTACTCCATGGGCTGCAGGGGGACATCCTGCTTCACCATGGTCCTCACCACAGGCTGCAGGGGACTTCTGCTCCGGCGCCTGGAGCACCTCTCCCCCTCCTTCTACACTGACCTTGGCACCTGCAAGGCTGTTTCTCACTCCTCTCACTCTCCCAGCTGCTGTGAGGCACAGCATTTTTTTTCCCTGTCTTAAATATGCTCTCACAGAGGCGCAAAACAACATCGCTTATTGGCTCAGATCTGGAAAACAATGGGGCCCTTCCCAAACATGGGGCGGCTTCTAGATCTTTCTCACAGAAACCACCCCTATGGCCCCCTGCTACCAAAACCTTGCCACATAAACCTACTACAGGCATCCAAGCAGGTTTTGAAGAGAAGGAGACTCCACAACCTCTCTGGGCAACCTATGCCAGTGCTCTGTCACCCTCACAGTAAAAAAGTGCCCCCTTATATTGAGCCAGAACCTCCTGTGCTGCAGTTTGTGCCCATTGCCTCTTGTCCTCTTGCTGGGCACAACTGAAAAGAGACCAACTCCACCCTCTTCACATCCTCCCCTCAGATATTTATACATATTGATGAGGTCTCCCCTCAGTCTTTTTTCCAGGCTAAACAGGCCCTGGATGTATATAGTATATGCATATGTATATCATGTCCAGCTCATGGGACAAAGAAAAAGATTTAGAGGAAATTTTCCTACAAAATATTCTTCTGTATCATTTCCTTAAAATACATTTATATGAGCAGAATTTAGATTTATTTTTCAGGAAAAAAAGACAAGTTATAAGCTAAAGTACTGACATCGCCAACAAGTGTTTGTCGTTTCATTAATGAGGATCTAGACTCAGGACAATAGTATAAAAGAGCTGATATTAGTAATTTCTCAAATGAAATTGTGCTGCTAGGTAATTCTGACAGCTTTCAGCCGTAGATATCTCACACTAATGAAGATGGATGGTATATTAGCAGAGAGATGGGGGGAAGTTAAAATACTGCAAATCAAGGGAGCTGGGTCCTACTTTGGTATGACTTTGGACTTGTTTTGAGGGACAGTTTAATTTTCTTCCTGAATCATTGGGAGTTTCACCCCAGTTAAAACAAGACAGAGAGGATCCAATAGTATGGATGCTACTACCTCACAGCAGGTTTATACAACTCTCAGGTTGCACATCAGAAGGAATTTGAACTTTTTCTCCAGAAGAATCAGCTGATGTCACTGTACTATTGACACTGTGATTGTCCTCTGGGACCAGTTGTAGCTGGCAAATTCCTTGACAGCCCAGAGACACAGAACATGGGCAATCATTTCAATCTCTCTCGTTTTCTTTACTGCAGCATTGTAGTTTTCTGTGTTTCGTCTTTTACTGCTTTGGTCTTGACTTGGTATTTGTTACAGAACAGTAGGAATCATTTTGTGGTCCATGTTATGTGACTATCTGCACAGCAGATGTTCTGCAGACATCAGATCCTGTGAGACAGCTGTTCTGTGAACCTCTGAACAAGACATCTGTTGTAATAATTGCAATAATCCTCAGTAATTGCATGGGTTTAGACTCAATGACAGAGTTGGTCTATACCTGCCCTATCTCACCTCTATGTAAAAATATCCTTCCTTGCAGTAGATTAATAATTTTTTCCCAAGAATGATTTTTAGCCAGTCCATTAATTGGGAAGTATTCTGAGGTCCTCATGTCCCAGAAAGCAACATTCAGAGCACTAAATTATTCTAAACTCTAGAAAATGTGTATGAATCCTTATAGAAAAAAAAAAAAAAAAAAAGTCATCTCACTAGAAGCTTGCTCTTACACCCCATTTGCAGAACCCAGCTGCCCCCAGCTAGTAAAGAGGGATCAGATGACTTCTTTAAAGCAAATACGTCATCCAGATGTTTTAAGTCTCCTGTATTCCCCTCAATCCCCAGGACATTTTTTCAGGATTTTTTTATTCGGTGGATCTGCATCTTCCCTTAACAAACAGCAACAGCAGATACCAGAAATAGCTTAGAAGAGGCAAACAAGGGGATTTAAAGCCTCAGAATAGTTTTCACAAAGCAGTTATCACTAGTTATAGCTAAGTGCATAAGAAGTACTTTAGTGTTTCCTGTTCCCTTTTATCAAGCATCAGACACAGGCATCACAGTGGAATTTTCTTTCCCAGGGGTTCAGTTCCAGGAAATAGGCCTCTAACTAGCTAGGAATCTCTTTCCTAAGTTTTGAAGGAAAATGGGGAAGGATGGAGAGAGGCTAAGTCACCTTTACCAATACCACCAAAAAAAAAAAAAAAGACAATTATCAGAAAAATAATAGTAACTACATATTGACCTAATTCTAGCTGTTTCCACAGAATGACTTCAACTCAGAGGACTCAACTTTAACGTTTTAACGTTATCCATCAGAAAAGAAAAGTCATCAAAGAGAAAGCTGAAATCTCAGAATATTGATGTTGACGTTTTAGTACTTAAAAGACAAAGTGATTGATGTATGCCTCAGGACTGTCAAAAAAAAATAAATTTTGCAAAGACAAAGACAAAGGGGAGATTAGTTCTGTTGAAAAAATTAATTAGCTAGGGAGCACCAACCACGGTGAGAAACAAATGAGTATGCACTATTGGCCTGCCCACTACTAAGACAGCTATCGTCACCTGATCATTGTCAAAACTGTATTTAGACTGAGTTGTAAGGATACTTTCCTCTCAACTTCTAAAGTGCATCCAGAACAGGGACAGGACACCCCAGGACCATAGAATGGATGCAGGCAATGGAACTCCAGATACCAGCAATACTTTAGAGAATAATAATAATAATAATAATAATAATAATAATAATAATAATAATAATAATAATAATTCTCCGAGGGAATAGTTGCTTTAGTCATCACACAAGAAAATTTTCTTCAAGAATTACTTAACTCTGTTCTGAAGTCTGAGAAATATATGCCAATTCTTGATAACCTTTCAGTTCTCTGGGACAAATCATGACAAAGTCTTTTACTATGTTCTCTAAAAAGAATATAACCTCATTGGATTACTATACTTATTATCAGACTTACCTGACCTACCAGAAGCCAATGTCATTTTCTCTGCTCAGACATTTACAGGCAACATATTCCTTTCCATGGAAAGTACTGGAAGTACTTTCATTTACCATTATTCCTGACATTATTCCTCTGCCTTTTTACAAGTCATAGCAAAAAGATATTCAGCTGCTATTCAGCAGCTCTGTTTCTTAGAAGGACATCTTGCTCAAATAAATTTAACATCACTACATCTGTCTTTTTCAAGATCTAAGGCAGTATTGTCTCATGCAGTAAATAATAAAGAATGTCCGAGGTCAGAACATGAAGGAACCAATAATACCACATCTTTTTCTTTCAGGTGTAATATAGACATGCAAGAAACAACAAATACTGTCCCATGTAAGAAATAAGCCATATGATCATGAGAAGTACAGAGAAAGGTAGAAAAGCATCTTCTTTCTCTTACTAGTTTAATTCATTTACTTCATAACTGTGGACCAGCCATGAGAAAAAAAATACAGTGATTCAGGTTTATTTTATTTCATTTAGAGAGCCTATAGATGCATCGGTTCTTTCAACTTGGAACATTTCTATATGAATGTAGGTAGCAAAAGTGTCTAAACACTACATGAAAGGTTAAAAAGAAATGAGTTAATAAATACTAGAAAGTCATAGTGCTTTGGTAAATATTATATTGTTATTAAAACAATGAAAAACAGCAAGTGACTAAAAGTTCACTTTGTCTTATTTTGACAGGTAATTGCTATTTATCATTTTTGTTACCATACCTTAGAAGAGATAGCAACAGAAGCTTAGAAGTTCTTAGGACCAAGAGGTGTGTCACAGGCATTTATTTTTTATATTTATTTATCCTTAATCAGGTTACCACTTTATGTTTGAGATGTGATAATCATGTTCTGTAAGGCTACACTCCACTACTGGGAGGTATGCAGAAGTCTCAGTTTCCCATAAAGCCCACCAAAAGTAAGGGGTATATTGCCTTCACACAGTGATTTGCAAAAGCAATGCTTAAATGTTTGCCATAACTCCCTTTTGGCTATCTTTATGTTTTCCTAAGGTATCATCCTTCTCCAGTGTATTGACAAGCAATGAGAAAAGGTAAGCATTTCAAAATACAAGCTGAGTGGAATTAAGAGGAGTAAATAGTGTGCTCACTAGGAAGTAATTAAAAGCTACGAAGCAGGAAGAAGGCTGGAGGTGCCTAAAAGGCATTATAATTAAAACCTAATGCATGTTAACTGTGAGTGGAGCATTGAAGTCATTGACATGAATGACAAAACTCCCACTGAATTCAATAGGGACAGGATTTTATTCCTTAAGTGCTCAACAAGAAGGTCAGTTCAGCTTCAGAGAGATTGATTGGAGGTTTGAGGATAAAAAGAAATGTTGCTGAAAATGGGAAATGGTGATTTATATAGGCAGCAATATGCACAGTTGTAAAATATCCACAAGAGAAATGAGAAGAGAGAATGAAAACCAAATTAGTTAATCCTTGAGTAAGGGAAAGAATAAATTATTTTAAAAACATGATTAGAAATATATATATATATTAAAAAGGAGACAAAATTAAGACAAATCCTGAACATGGAACAAATTTATCCCAACTAATAGCTAGAAAAAAAAAGTGATGAGGGAGTTAGAAAGCAGTGATAACTTTGTAGAGCATAGCTATTGATAAAAAGCATATTGGGAATATTTCAAAAAAATGAATTGGTTCAGATAGCACATAGCCTATTTGAACACAAATCAGAAATGAATTAAGACAGAAAAAGAAAAAGAATTTGCCATTGAGTAAAGTTAATCTCAAAAGCTAAGGTAAGTAATGGAGCTATCCTTCAGAAACAGTCAGTTTCAGTGGCTTTAACTTCATGTTGTCAAAAATTGACAACATAATCTGTTTGCCTTGATGCATTCCATGGAGGTAGATAAAACCCCAGAAATTTACAATCATAGTGTATATCACCACTATCCTATATCAAATATACCACCAAAAGTCCTACTTGTATGGGGAGTCTAGCTGGTTAACAATTTTGAGTGGAAAACTGCTTAAATTGACAAAAATGAATGAAATTTCATACTAGATACACTATATGTGAATTAAAAAAAAAAAAAAAAAAAAAAGAGTTCAGATGTACCATTTAAGTACCTCAAGTACAACTGTTGCAAGGGAATTCTGTTAATTTGGCTGGTATATCCAAAACTTTGACATTAACAATCAGCAAGCAATGGACAGAAAGAAAATAATAGTAGTAGTATACCAGCCTATTCAGTCATGATATTCTGCATGGCTGCAGTACATTTACAATGGCCCTCCTTATCAGACAAGCAAATCTTCCCAGTAGAACATCCATAACGTTTACTACTAATTCATGAAATATTAGGTGGCATTGTGAGTATGTAATTTGTCCAAGGAATATGAGAAGACTGAAAAAAAAAAATGGGGAAATAGGTATTTTTAACAACGCCTGAAAGCAGATGATCTCCTAAAACACCATGCAACCTTCCATTATCTGATCCTGCAGTCAGTAACTAAAAATATGCACTTAATCACTTATTTCATTTCTCTGAGTGACATAGAAAAGGACTCAGAGCCAACTGAGAGAGCCTGACAACCCTGTTTTCTTAAGCAGTGACTCCAGAAAGTCCTACTTAGACCTTTCGGCTCAGATTAAATTTTAACATAACCAGAGAAAGGCCACAGGATATAGCTTCTGAAACACAGAGAGCACTTTCTCCACAGTGTTTCTCATTCAGGCTGCTCAAGAGGTAGTGAGTCTTAAACAGACTATCCCAGGCATTGTTATATTTCAAATACAAATTCTATAACTTCTCTCAAAGGACTGGTTACCCTGGTGCTGTGAGGAAAGAGATTTCCAGCTGTAGACTTTGTCATGAGGTATCCTCATGAGTCACTTTTGGTCCTTCTGCACTGCAATGCAAAGGCTTAGTAAGAAAATATTCTCCTGAGACACCTGTCCTAGTCCCTCCCCAGACTATGCATTGTTTTCCTACAGCTATACAAACACTCCCTGGAGATCTGCCACATATTCTCACAGACATTCTGCAGAGAGTTCTATTTTTCTCTCTTCTCCACATCCATGCGTAGTATACAAAGTGCAAATAGGTCAGTCTGAAACTTCCAAAAAGTATACATAACTTATTTATTCTTGACTGTAGTTCCACAAAGATGCAAGAAAAAGACAACTCACCCTTCAGTTGCCCTACTTTACTTTGTCCTACATTATCTGCTCGCTGATTCATATTTAAATTTCCAGTCACTTTTAGTATAGTACAGTTATTTTTATGTACCAGGTCATTCTAAACATACAACCGATCCTCTTACCTGCAAATTTTAGGAGGAAAAGATGTCTTCTAGCACTAAAGAAGCTAAGGAAATGTTGACAAGATTTGCATTGTTAACCAAAAAAACACCTTACCATTTTTGCATTTCTACTACTAGTTGAGGAGTAAAGAGCTTCTTTTTAAATAAGAAGTTGCTTGGTTTCTGACCCTCTAAAGAATAGATATTCAGGTTTTTTTTATTAGAATCTCATTTATTCTTTGTTTTCTCGTGAGCTGCATCCCATACATTGCGTAACGTTGGGCACTATTTTTAGAGCTGTAAAAATAAGATATAAATCATTCATGTTTCTCAAGTCACCTTTAAGGAAGTATTAAGGTTGTGGGTCTTTGGTTTTTTGTTTTTTTTTCTACTGTGGCTACATAATTGAAAAGTAAGTGCTAAAAATGTTTAAACATGAGGCTCAGTGGTTTAAAATGAATACTGCTACAGTGAAAATAGATTCCTTAAGAGAATTAACTAATCATTAATAACTTGAATTGACAAAGGCAGCGCTAATCAAGTTCTGGCTTCATAATAATTCTTATAAAAATGGGTGGAAGGGGAGAGCAAGCTAATGAAGTGAGAATAATTTCTGCAAAAATAGTAATGAATCTACAGCACATTAACTCATTACTGAATTATAGTTTTATTTCAGTATTTCATTTCCAGGTCAGGAGAAATGCAGGCCACTTGGGACAGGCTGATCAGGGAAAATATAATGCTTTTTATTCCTGACAGCACCTACATTATATCAGATAATACCAGCAAACACATCATTTCTATGTAAGAAAAGAGCTTCCAGCATCTACAAGGTGCTGACCACCAGAATGAATGATCCAGTTATAGAAATAAATGCACTTGATATGTTGAACACAATTTCTTTGAAAACTATTTTTTAACTTGAGTGCCCAATTATCAGGAGCACACTAAATTAAAGACTAACCTAAAAAAAAAAAAAAACAGTTCCATCCTTCCATCCAGAAGTACAGGACTTGAATCTGACCCTTGATGCTTACAACAACGTTTGAGGACTACAGTGGGAACAAAATCAACTTCTGCATAACTTCTGTATACAGAATTAGAGGGATCAAAACTATTGAACATGCATAAACTGACTAGATAGTACAGGCACAGAAGACCTTCCAGAAGTGTCAAACTTAAAGTGTGTGCCTGTACAACACAGCCTAGGTATTCAGAAGCTACAGATATGACCGTTTCTATGTTCAGAGTCCCAAAAGAGACAGCTATGTAATGCTTACGTGCAGCAGCTGGATCAGGGATATCTGGCTAGTGTTATTTGGTGTCCCTAAATCCCAGACACATTTTTAAAGTATTCAAAACATGACTGGATAAAACTTCCAAAGAAGGCATACAAGAAAATCCAGACATATATACACCCTATCTCTTCATGAGAATGTCTGAACAAACTTCACCAACTCCCAGTGTTTTTTCTGAGGTGATAATAATAAAGTAAAATACTGTTACCTATGTACACATGCACACACTGAGAGTTCAAATTGCTGTATGAACCTCCTAGCCAGCTTCATTTTAAAGTGTTCACTTTAAAACTTCATTTAGCCTCTACAGCTGTTTCAGTCAGTGGGAGTCTTTGGCTGGCTCTGAGCTCTGGTCAGGTGAGAAAGCAAGAAAAAGTAGATTATGAGACCTTCTTTTTCTGTTTTTTGTTTGTTTGTTTGTTTGTTTTAAAGTCTATTTTTGAGTGAGTAAAGGCAGATGCATTTATATTCCTTAAAATAAATCTTATTAGATAAAGTTATTTTATCCAACTCTTTGAAAGACAAACTCTTTTTGCCAGGAACAAAAGCTGTGATCATTAGAAAACTGTGAGAAAATTCAATGTCATCAAAAAAGAATGATTATTTTGTATATGGACAAGAAACACAGCACACACACATAGTGTGAGAGCTGATCCTCTGATCATGTAAATGAATAAAGCATCACGGACTTGGAGCTAAATTAGTTAAATTTGTGAGGATGCCTTCTAACACTACTGCTAGATATTTTCTGGAGTTGGGGCTGAGAGAAAGCACCAGCACAAGTTAATCAGAACTTGCTATTTTTTCTTCTCTACATCAAGCCTGATAATTCAATTTACGTGAGCTTACAGCTAATTTAAAAGATCATTGTAATGCCAATGTTGCTAATGCTTTTCCTTCTAAACTTCAGCAGATCAGGATGTTTCCTCTCAATTTTCTATCTGTAATTCTGTCTTGCACAATGCTGATTTTAATTTGAAGTTATTTTCTCCTTTGTATTTTTTTAAATATAGATTTTTCTTTTCTAAACAAGTCATACCTTCCTCTGATTATATCATATATTTATAGTTTCTTAATAAAATGCCAGGCCCTTCTATTTTCAATATATTTTACTTTTCCCACTAAATTCCTCTTTAATTTGACTATATATTAACTCCTGCTGCAGCATTTGTCTGCAGAGAATCTGAAATAAACATCAAGAATTGCCATAATTTTCAAATGTATTGAGAAACACTCGTTTGTCTAAACTATGTAGTTCTACCTTAGACCAAAAATATTTCAAAATCTCAGATTTCTATTTATTATATTACAAAAAATGTATCAAAATCTCTGGCTGCATTTCACACTGCATATTCACCTTATGTATAAACACTACTCCTTGCTTGAAGATTCTTCCGTTGAACTCATCTGTCTTTTGCGTACATTTTCTCCATATTATTTCAAGTAATACTTAGGCTTTCACAAGGAAAGCTCTCTGTTGCAGTACTGCTTGCCTTACTTCTAAAGCATCTTCCTTGTACCAAGACTGTTTGTACACTGGCAGAAGGGCTGCACTCTGTAAGAAATCATTTCTGCAATTGCCAGCTCACAGGAACTCCCTGGTGCTGCAGCTGCAGAGCTTCATGTGATCAGTGAGAAGGATTCACACATCACTGCATGGTGGCCATTGGATGCCACATTAGATATTTTTCTCTCTCTCCTACCCCAGCAGTCCCTGATGCTGCCTTCAGGCCAGGCTGCCAGGGGTATGTCTCCGCAGCCCACTAAGCACCCTGATGGCAGGGTGGGCTTTCCTCTAGCTGGCTTCAGGAGCGAACATCAATCAATCAGGTAGCAAAGAGCACATCTAATAGGGAAAGAAAAAAAAAAAAAAAAAAAAAAAAGAAAGAAAGAAAAAAAAAAGAGAGCAAGGGACTGGTAATTGCTATGTTTTTCTCTCTTAACTGACACATCACTTCTGTACATTGCCAAACAAAAGGAATTTTGACTAAATATTTGTCTCCCACTATCTCTCTCTAGTAAAAATTAACATGCACAGGATCACTCAAATGAAGAACAGCATGAAAGGGTCTAAAAATGAAAAAGTACTATGAAGAAACACTCATTGAGGACTAAAAATAAAAATAAAAAAATAAAAATCAGGAGTGGCTTTACACACTGCCAAACAGCTTTTATTTAGACAGGCTATTGCATCCTGCCCCCACTATACGCAGCTACATGAGGTTGACACTAGGATAAATCTCAACTCTATAAAAATTTACTGACAGCACAGACTGCAAGAGCTCACGTACCCTCATCTTCCAGCTCTTCCCTTCCTGCAAAGTTCCATAGTTTAGTGCTACATAAAACTGTTTAACATCTTCTGGGACTTCTCCAGCCAGCTAACCTTTTGGAGACCTAGAGATCACTGGCACTTCAAGGAAGGCTGGGCAATTGCTTCCTTGCTGTGGTAAGGAACCCTCAAATAAACCAAGAAAAGCAATGGAGATAGAGGGGCAGCAAGAAAGTGAAATAGCAGAGGTATTCAATTTTGATTTCCCAAAATGAAGGCTGGTTTATGGAGAAGGGATGTGCTCCATACCATCACAAGGGTTTCAACTGGCAGCAGCGCAGTGCTGCAGGGGACTCCCAGAAATACAAGGGGATAATTTCCCTTGCTAAGGGGATAATCAAACATGTAACTCAGTACTCATCTTGTGCCTAAAAGTTTCAGATTTCAGTCTAAGCTACCCAAAGCCATCCTACTGTTTGCCTTCCATCTATTTGTTGGCATGAGGAGCATTTTCTGTGATAAAGGCTGAAGTCCTATAGAAGGAGGCCAACCCAAATATTGCAAGTTTTTAAGAATGAACCAGCTACACAAATATGGCCCTGAATGCTTGAGATTCAGTTAATCCTTCCTTGGGCCAGGAAGAAGTCTTTGACTCTTTAAAGCCCTTAAGAAAACCCTCTTTCCTAATTCTGTTTCTTAAAAAGCTATCAACCATCTTCTCCCCCTTGTTCTCCACCATGTAACCCAGTATCTTCAAACCCAGTTACAAAACAGAGATTAAAACCCTTCAAGGGCTAGAAAAACTCAGAGGAGGCATCTTTTTATGAAAAAGGGAATTCAGAAATGAGACATGTTAGATTAACCAAGCTGAGCAGATCCAGTGGAAAACATGGCACATGCTAAACTGATATTGGCATAAGCCAAAGCAGTGAATGAATTACAGACTTGTTGGTTGTACATCTACCTCCACAGTCCCTGGAGTCCTCTCCATGCAATCCTGTGACAACAGAGAGTGACAGATGAGATTAAAATGGGCAGCAAAATAATAATCAGTAATCCAATGCCCACCACAAACTGGCAACACCAAAAAAATTAATGCAGTCTTGGGCAATGCCCACACTCTGCTCATCCCTCCCATTGAGGAATGATGAACACAGCTCTCTCTCAGAGGTGATCTGACAGATAATCTAAAGTGACCGATGAGGTGCATGGTGGGGCAAGATAAACATGGGGAAGGAGCCCAAGCTGTGACAGGCCTTCCATGTAACAGTCATACTGGACATGTGAGAACCCAGCTAAAGGCATCACCTGCAATGCCCCGGTCATCTCCCCAGGAACGGATGGGAAGAAGTCTCTACCCAGATGTCCCTTCCACGTGCCTTACTAGGAAAGGATGTTCTGGGCCATGCCAAAAATACCAGCATGGTGTGTTTCCATGCCACTGGCTTGATGGTTTGATCACCACTCTGACTGTTCTGACAGGGTGAAAAAGAGGCAGTGAAAAAAAAATGTCAGTTACATTTTATCTGGAGAATTATTTGACAAGTTTCATGGAGCAGTGTGAAGCTTTCCCTGGTGTAGGACTGTGACATCCACTGAACTGGAAGGAGGCCAAAGGGCAGAATTCAGAAGGGCTGTTAAAGATTGAAGTAGAAATATCTTTGAGACCTCTCACTGTTTGTATCCATTCTTGTTCTCAGGTGTTCAAAATACCTTCCTAGAAACTAAGGATAGGCATTGTCTCACCCTCAGTGTTAGACATTTCATTCAGCAAACTTTTTTAACACCTTATGATAAGAAAGATAACATGTCTGAGCTGTGAGAAATTAACCTATTTTTTGTACATCTATTTAACATGTCTCTGGTAATAAAAACTGCAAATACACACACACACACAAAAAAAAAAAAAAAAAAAAAAAAGGTTTTTTTTTGGAAAATCAGAGCGTTTTAGCTCTCTATCCTATTGGCTTCTGCCTCCCACCCTATTATACTACCCCCAAACTACACTGTTTGGCTAAAGAGATTTTCTCAGACTAGGCAAAGTGCCAGGCTGACAGAGCTGAAGGCCTCTTCCCCATGCAAGCCATAGTGCCCCTGAGGACCACAGCAGTCCAATGACACCAATGCCTGGAGCAGCCACAGCATCTCTCTTCCAGGAACCTAAACAGGACCAAAGCGTGGATCAAGGGATGTCCCACAATCACTGTCGCTGCTTCAGCATTGGCACAGACCCTGCCACAGTTTTGGTCTGTGCCAACCAGCAGTCGTCCAGGCAATGCCCAGGCCAGTTGTGTTCCCAATAAGAAGGATGACAAACCCCGTTTAATGGGAAAAGATGAGTTTAATCACATCACTTGGCTCCTGGCCCAAAGCACAGACTCCAGCCCATCTTATTTATTAGCATATATACAGCCAACGTGGAAAAGACACTGCCTGAGCCCTAGGCTGAGCAAGGCCAGTCTCTGTTACACCACGTGTCCCAGCAGCATGTTGTTCCCACATGGACAGAGTGGACTTAAATACACATAGCTGCCCCCATCACATCTGCAACATGTCTCTGCACGGTCCTCACAACAGGCTTCAAACAAGACACCACAAGGACCTTCAGGAATATGTTCAGCTTTTCTACCATGTCCATTCACTCCACAGCATTCAAGAAATATTAGACACATTTGAACGTTCTAGTCGGTTAGGAAGAGACCTATATGTTATGTTGAATTAGGACCAAAAATAAAAAATAAAAAACTATACTAGATTTAGATGTGCTTTTTACAGCAAAAGACATGATCCTTACAGTGAAGGAAGAATAGCATAAAAAATAAATGGTGGACCATCTAGTGGAAAAAAAAAAAAAAAGAAAAAGAAAAAAAAAAGCACATTTTGGTCTGGAAGGTCTTCTTATCTAGGCTATATCACTTTTAAGATTTTGGTCAAATTCTGGACATGTACAGATTTACAAGAGTAGAGTTAAAAGATACTACAGAAGTCAAAGATGTGTCCCTGCATGTCTGCATGTCTTATTTTCTTCTCTCTCTTTTTTTTTTTTTTTTTGACTTTTTTTGTCTTTTTCTTGTGTTTAAAGACTTGGACAACACTGTTAAAGGGGAAGATTTCAAAGTCTGTAAGTGTTATTAGATGAGGAGCCACAGCATATCATACAGAAAACAGAAGTGAAGAGGAAAAGATTTCTATCACTTAAGACCTTGGTCTTGCCAAAAGCAAATGTAGATGAATGCAGACTGACAAGCCCTGGAACAAAGAACAAACCTGACAGACTATCAGCTAAAAGAAAGATTCTGAAGCATAAAAAGAGATTGGAAGTTATTACAGAAAAATCCTTTAAAGCCCTTAGCCAAGTATCCAGTTGTAGCAAAGAAAGCAAACAAGAAGTCAGGTAGTATTGCTAAAGGAATATAAATCAAAGCTGTTGATATTATCAGTATAATAACACAGTAGCTAAACTTGCAGAGGGAATACATGGTACACTTTCAGTGCGCATGTACTAAGGGAAAATACGACTTACTTTTGGGCAGGTTGAGCAAGAGTTAAGAAAATACCAAAGGCAAGTCTAGAATCAACCTAGAAGTCAGAGGCAATATCTGAGGTCCTTCAATCAGTCAGTCTGATTATTTAGAAGAAGGATTATTTGAATGATTACTAATAGTTTTAAGCTCAATTCAAATTTTGGATATGTACAGCTTAGCACTAGCATCAGAGAACAGTAAAACAGAAATCTGAGAGTGAACATCCCCACGGACACCATGCAAGGTGGGTCATAACAATTTCTAAGGCTCTTGCTAACTCAGATATTTTCAAAAACACTGATGGTGATGAAACAGCTATCACAGAACACGTCTGTAGAACAGACTGGCTATGAGTGAGCTTTTGCTTTCACAAATAAATAAATAAATAAATAAATAAATAATCTTTTTAAATAATTGTTGTTCTTCTCCAGCAAATCATGGAAAATGTATAAAATAATGCTTCCCTTTCCCTCAGTCATAACATGCAGTGTTCTCCAGCCTTAATTACTAAGGTAGCGAGCAAGTTACTCTGAAATTACTGGATTTTACCTTGTTGCCTTTGTTAAGCTCCCTGCTGGTCACTGGAGATCTAATTTATAATTACCAAGACTGCACATACCTGTGATACATCTGTTAAAAAATAATGAGTTGCACTACTAAAAAATATGAGTTGCACTACTGTCTGTTTTGATATCGTTTAACATAAGTGTACTGAACTTACCTGCAGATTACCTAAGTTTTCATGGAATGTTCTTGGGTCACATTTTTATAGGTTTTGGAAGGAAGGAAGGGAAAGAGGGAGAGCGAGAGAGTGAAAGAAATAGAAGGAAGGAAGGAAGGAAGGAAGGAAGGAAGGAAGGAAGGAAGGAAGGAAGGAAGGAAGGAAGGAAGGAAGGAAGGAAGGAAGGAAAAAGAAAGAGAGAAAGAAAAAGAAATCTGTTTGGGGGAGGGTTTTGTTGTTTTTTGTTTGTTTGTTTGTTTTTGTATGGTTTTTTTGCATGTTTTTGGTTTTATTTTGTTTTGTTTTGTCTTTTTACAATACACTTAAAATAATTGTTTTCCTGAAAGTCTTTTGGTAGAACTGAATTGTATCATTACATTAATCAGAAGTGCAATCTTTCAGTACATTCATTGCTATTTTGGTTAAAATTCACCTATTACATTTGCCTGTCAGAGATATATAGTTAAAAGATAAAATAAAAGTCAATCCAAAAATCACTGTTTTAGAGAACAAATACATATTCAGAAATGGCTACTGACTTTGTTCAGGGATTACTCCTGAACTATGATCCATCTCTGTTCAACAGTGGAAAATGATCTAAAATATTGGATTCCTTCACTGAAAATGAAACTGCTTCAGCAGTTTCCAAGATTCATGCCTGGAAACTGTTAGAGAAAACACACAACAGTTAACACAGACCTTGGTAAAACAGAAGGGCAAATTTCATTTTTGCTCTCAAATGTTTACAAACACTATCATGAAATTAATTGAAATGTGAAGCAAAATAAAATACAGGGAAAAAGAAAAAGCACTATCCAATAGATGGGGAAAAATAACAGGAAGAAAATGCAAGATGAAAATTATGTAGGAAACAAATATGATGACATTTGATAATCCCAGTGGCCTTCATGTTCTAAAATACTCATGACTTTTTGCATGAAATATATCTCTGTTACAGGTTGGTGTGCAACATCGTGTGATGCAGCATTTCTGTTTAGGACTTTGCTGTCTGCAGGTCATCTTAGCCTAGTAATTATTCACAGCTTGATTCCTGTGCCAGGTCCTCCAGTGGATTAAGAACTGGAGTGATATATAACTGTGGGCAGACCAGTCCTTTAAATCTTGTTTGGTGTATGGTACTTGAAATCATTATGTCCGCATGGTCTCTCTAAGCATCCCAGAGGCCCTTCTCAAGATCAGACCTGGCCACCATGCAGAGGGGAAGCCATCAGTGCCACATCAGCGTTGCCAGCAGAATGTGGACAAGCCCAGGGGGCTCACCTGTAGATGCTCACTGCAGACAGGAGGGTGCATTTAAGGCAGCAGCACGTGCCAGAGGGGAATGAAAGGAGGAAGACCAACTATATGGTGCTATTGGCTACTCTGGAGTACATTGCCATTCAAGCAGGGAAGCATCCTGAAAAGCTAGGTTTTAGTTTTGCATAGATCATAAACATGCTACACCTTCAAGTCTACTTAAAACAAAGCTTCACAGAGAAGCAAGTATGAAGAGCTCCACCTTTTTCTTAGAAGACTGTAAGTTCTGCATATGCATCTACCCTAAGATTAGATTGAACTGCTGGTGGTTGGGGAGGACACTGGAAAGGCTGAGCTTGACTAAAAAATATTCATTTGACTGGCAATTTTCTGTATTGAAAACTGAATCTAAATACATGAACTAATATGAATTCTGAGGCAGGTACCTTATTTTGTTCTGTGCTCATGCTGTCCCCAGGAAAACTGAAGTTGGTCTTTGACTGCAGCACTGTAGCACTGCCACAGCAACAACACAGGAAAAATACAAATGTCAATCATGGCACCGAGATCCTGCAATACATCTGCCTCTGACTCAAGCAGGAAATCAGCAGATTTCCAAACAAAGCCTGGCATGAAAAAGCAATTTAAACCCCATATCAGCTGAAGTTAAATGCTTTCTCTCAATATTTTTAAGAAAGCAAAGCTGTAAGGAAGTTTCAAAGTTATTGCAAAAACTACAAAATGTTTATCTCCACCTTTTATTTAGATTTTTTTTTTTCAAATGAAGGTAGCAGCCTGCTTTGGTATGCTTAGGAGAACTGCTTCCCTATCCCAAGCTAAGTGAATAATGCCTTTCACACAGCAATGAGATAAAACAGTTTGTGCAGACTTTCCTGGCACTTCACAGAATGGAGTATCCTAAGAACCAAGCAACTAACAACTGATAATTCTTATCTTTTTCCTTAAGAAACAGCCAAGCAATGGAATAGATCACACGTATTTCCCCGCTGGATTTTTAGGAAGTTATAATGCACTGGCAGATGCGTAGCATATAAATATGTCACTGCCTCACACAGGTTGAAAGTCATAACTGCTCATGTTCCTGCTCAGTACTGATATCTGCACTTCTCATACATTTCCTGAAGAAAATCGGGCAGCCTGATCTAGTGGGTGGCATCGCTGCCCATGGTAGGGGGGTGGAACCAGATGACCCTTAACGTCCCTTTCAGCCAAAGCCGTTCTACGATTCTGTGAAAATATTCCCACTTGTTCAAACATGGGAGATGTGTGCTTATTGAAAGTGAAATCATGAGTGTACAACATTATGTAAAATATTGTGAAAACAACGATAGCAGTTGAAGACATTTCCCATTTTCCAGTATTTTGCCAGCATATATAGTGAGGGTACTCAATTGCAATGACTTGCATTATTCAACCAATCCTCCAAATAACACGAAACAAAATCATAAATTATGGTTTAATTAACTGCTGTGCCTTATTCCTGAGGCCATCTGCACTTCGCTCAGAAGCAGCCATTGGCACCTTCCCACATGACTAGCAGCCATCAAAGGTCCACTTCCCTTCAGCATCCCCTCGTACAAAACAAATACTTAATCTCATATAACAATACCATCTAGTGGCAAAATATAGTCATTACACTTAAAATTTCTGTCGTGTTTTCCTACAGGACCGTCGGATACACACAGCGAGAGCAGGGCTGACAGAAAACATCTCAAGCTGCTTCCACATACACCTCAGGCCAACACCTAAACACATTTGTAATTATTAATTTCATCTAAACGCATTCTTAACTTTAAGCATATGAATCGCTTCTTATAAATCAAATGAGCATGCATTCCCAAAGGACATAAACATATTGATGCCATAAACATTCACCTACAGAGCAGAGACAGAGAACCAGCCTTGAGACATTGCAAAACACAACAGTACCTGTTACAAGTGTGCTGGCCTCGCCTCTGGAAAGACAGTGTGCCCATCACTCCTGTATGACATGTAATTATATAAGAAATGTAATTTTCATCTGTCCTAAACAGAGTAAATCGGGGAAAAAAATAAAAATTAAAAAATAAAAGTGTTTATTCTTCTCTAAATTAAGACAGAAATTGTATCTGGATGATATCCTGAGCCAACACTTTGCATGACTCCACTTGCATGTGATATCATGCACATAAAAAGAGTGAAAATTAAACATAAAGGTAAACTGTTATATTTAGCTGCAATCCCTTTAGGAGAGTGTGAATGATTTGAGACAAGAAAATAAAGGCTAGAGTGAGTCAGCAAGGCAGAAAGATGACAAATGGGAAACAGCAACAACTTGTTCTACACAGCAATAAATACTGCTTACATTGACGATGCAGAGCTAAAAAGCTATTTGACATGAAATAAAATTATTCAAAGTTAGAACCCTGTACTAATGAAATGGGACAATTTGCTCTACTTCAGTGGGCTTTGTGGGAACATTAGTACATTGTAAACAACATATTAAGAGAGAGTGCATATTTGTGAAGGGCAAATTAAGTCAATACTCAAGCTGTAGGAACAATTTAGCACATAAAGCAGTGCCATGTACAATTCTGGCCTGTCATCAGCTTGGCCTCTTGAATTTTTCTTTCAAAAAAAAAAAAACACTAGCTTTGCCCAAAAACTGAAACACACCTATACTCAGGGAAAATAATAATAATAATAAAATTAAACATTAAACATGCACCCTATCAACTTACATTGAGATCAGTTTGTGACCAGCGACAAAGTTATCCTTACAGTAAAACAGGAGATTCTACCAAAACACTAGCTTGAAATCTGTTCTTACAAAATCAAAGGAAATTGCTTTCATAAAACATGATGGTCTGGAAGGCTTCTTCAAAGTTTCATTGAAGGTGTTACTTTTCTGCAGTATACCTGCTCAGCCAAGAATCCTGAGAACTATTTCTTCCTCACACTTAAAACCCTTTAATAATCCAACTCAACAAGACTAATAATGTACTCATCACCCTGAGAAAAACGGATATCCATCAGAACAGCAAATTTAAGCAGCAATTTCACTTAATGAAAAGATCAGCAAAAGAAACAAATTTCCAAACATGAAACATTTACTAGCCAGCAATAACAATCTCCTATTAAAATGGCAAATTAGCAACAACATTTAATCCAACAGTTGTTTAGGATGCTATTAAGAGTTTTACGAGTTTAGGATGTTAAGGGAATATGGTGATGACCTCTTATGAATAAAAAATGATGGATATTATGTTTAAGAGATTCTGAAACACCATTGGCATCACACAGTTTCTCTCCAATGTATATTTCTGCCACCCTCAAATATACTATTATATTATCATAAGCTTCAATTTATTATTTTAAATGTTAGTTATCAGCTCTAATACATTTTTGTTTTTAAATCTAATCATAAAGCCCTTTACAAGGACAACTGAAATTAATTTCAAAGTCAGTCTTAACAGAATCAATATTTGGTTGGTATCTGCAATTTATTCAAGTCTGTTTACATAGGGAAAACATTAGTTTCACTGCCAAATTTGAGGCTGGAACTGACCATATTCTGTTCCCCGATGTTTAAAAAATTTGAGAGAATCAGGATCTGAGGACAGAATCTTTGATGGCATAAGATTCTTGATGCAGCATATCTCCTTTGCTGAACCTGTCTACACTCTGCTCCTCATATGAACAATACATAGCCAGGGATCTACCAAGTTTCAACCTGTCAGTAATGATTATTGGCTAACATTACTTCATTCAATGAAATAAAAATGTAAGGCCAGACCTAAGAACTTATCTATACCACAGAATGAAATTCCTCTTCATTTTTCATTTTTGGAGAAAAGCTACATATATGGACAAATGTAACTCATTCTTTGCTTTTACCTGCACATAAATGAATGCCTTATGACACAAACTTCAATGTATATAAGATCATAATTTTTATAATTATATAATAAAAGATTCCTTGCATATTGTAGAAGCAATAGAAGTCACATTCAGACATAGGAAGCAGTTTTCCATTATTCCCACCTTCAAAACAATTATAATTTCCTTAAAGAGGCACATCTCTATATTTTCATGTCTTAAAAACTGACAAATGAAGTACCTTTTGAAATTCTTAAACTGTTTTAGTAGATGAAGAAATGTGGCTGAAATTTTTCATTCTATGAGTCAAGAATCCCTGGTGTCTGCTGAAAAGGCAACACAGAAAAACACAAGCGGTCAAGATTTTGGGAAGTGTCAGGGTACTGGGTGGGCCAAGCAGAGCAACGCTTGCCAGCATCTGCTATTCACTAAAAAGAAAGAGCTGGGAAAGCAAGAGTCAAGTGGCAGCTACAGCTGTAGTGACCACGCAATAGTAGGGTCCAAAACCCTGTGAGGAGTGAGGAAGGAGCACAGCCAAGCACAGGCCCTGAACTCCAGGTGAGCAGACTGCTGGTTGTTCAGTGGTTTGAAAGGTGGGATCCCACAGGGCAGCCAGCTAGAGGACTCTGAGGGTAGTGGTTAACGTTGTCTTACTCTGCCTGTAGACCTGTAAGAAATGGAGAACTGCAGGGGCCTAACCTGGGACCTGCCCTGCTCAATATTTTCATCAGTGACCTGGAGGAGGCAATAGAGCAGACTGAAATTTTCAGATGGCACCCAACTGTGGAGGGCCAGCTTATACACTGGAGGGCCAGCCTGCAATTCAGAGAGGCCTAGGTGGGCTGGAGAAATGATCTGACAAGAACTTCATGAAACTCAGCAAGGGGAAAAGCCAAGCATGGCCCCAAGGGAGCATGGCTGCTCCCTTGCAGCAGCCCAGACTGGGGGAGATCAGCTGGGGAGCCGCCCTGAGGGCCTTGTTGGGCAGCTGAGCATGGGCCAGTCACATGCCCTGGGTTGTATTTGAAGGGCCACAGACAAAGGAAAGGCATCATCCTCTTTTACTCAGCATTCACTAGGCCTTATCTGTCTCCAGTTTGGGGCCCCCCAACACAAAACATGGATAAACTGGAAAAAATTCAGCAGAGGGCCCCCACAGAGGCTGGGGCTTGAGCATTTGCTCCGCAAGGGGAGGTTGAGGGACCAAGGCTTCTTTAGCCTGGAAAAGAAACAGTTTTGGGGGTACCTAACAGCAGCCAGTCACTGCCTACAGGGAGGTTAGCGAGATGTAGCCAAGCTCTTCATGGTGTGAGGATGAGATCTCAGGCATAAGCTGAAACAAGAGAGGTTCAAATTGGATTTAAGAAAATAAAAAATCATGAGCTAGTCAGGCAGTGGAGCAGATTGCCCAGAGAAGTTGTGCAGTCTACTTTCTTGGGCATTATCAAGACAAGACTAGATAAAGCCCTGCACAACCCAGTCTGACCTCATACCTGACCCAGCTTTGAGCAGCAGTGGACTTCTGAGACCTCTGAATTATCCTATGAGACTATGATCCTAAGATTAAGTGATAACCAATATCTCTGATACCTTCCTATAGGATACAGCATATATGAGCTGGGTAAATAGCTGGAAGAAAATAAATTCTATTCATTTGAAAACAGAGTGATGTCTCTCTAAGTTAAAATTAACATTAATAAATAAGAATACACCGTCTGTGTTCAAATACTTCCATTTTGGCATTTAACATATTGCCAAATATTCCTAAATTCTGTTGCTATTTTGAAAATAGTCACACAGATAATAGATTTCTAACTTTTCAGCTGCCTGGTAATGATACCTCTGAAAAACATCTGGATATTCCACAGTTTGAAGATTTACTGACCGTGTAGAATCTGATGGCCTTTTCAAAAACTCTTTAGTTATTTACTCAGCTAAAAGAGAAGGAAGAATACACATGAACCTTTGCACTACCGAGGTGCACATCTGTTCTATTCCAAGATTAGATAAAATTTTAAATTTTTCTTGTATTCATAAAGATCAGTCACTACAGATTTTACTTCAATGATCACCTTACTTTTTTTCCTTATTTTGACATTTATTAACAACCAAAAATTTTCGAGAATTCTTTGAATGCATTTTAGGATTATATATCCCACAACACATCTTAAAAATGAGCAATTAAGAAACTTCTTCTAGATAAACGACAGTAAGCTTTATGGCAATCTTCACCAATTCATGTAAAATTATTTTTCATTCATTCTGGAAATTGAAAATCTTCCTCCCACTATCTGGAGCATTCTGACTTTTTAACAGTTACTAAGCCACAATCACCGTCATAATCACATAATCACAACCTTGAAATAAATTCAACCAGGTAAAAATTGTAACGTTCAACCCAATATTACACCTTATCTGCTCTGTTACCTTTGCATCCCTGTGTCTAAGCCAATAAACCTCAAATATTTTTCTCTATGTACTATTTATCCCCATGACAAATACCTGGAATAAAATGATGTCTGGACATAAAATATTTAAGTATATACTTGATTCAATTTTCAATACTTTTAGATGAACTATACATATTCTGGAAATACAGATGTTAAAAATCATCTTCTTGCATTTCCCTTGAATGTATGCTGTTTAAATGTGGGACCCTGTCATGTTTCTGGATGGGTGATATGTAGATGTGAGCTATTACTGCTTCAGATCAAGTACACAGGACTGTCTATGCTCCATCTCAGAGGTCTCCTATGAGAGTGGGTATTAGTAATATTTCACTAAGTCCTTTCTTTGCTGGTGAGGAATCTTCTTTGGTATCTGTGGAATCTTCTGCCCCAGTTCTTCTCTGAAACTCTCACCTAATCCTTGTCCTTAGTGAAAAAGAATCCAATTTCTCTTTCCATTTCTGTCACATGCCCTTGAAATCCTCCTGTATCTGTCATTTGAGCAATTCAGAGTTCAAGAAACATACTGCCATGAAGATGAATAAGAGATGGGGTCAGCTTCATTTTATGGACTGCAGAAATCAAATGGAAATATCAGTGCCTCTATTAAGGCCACTGGGAATTTCCACATCCCATATGAAGAAGATGATCTCCTATTGTATTCTATCCTATGCAAAATATTCACTGAATGTTTAAAATTAAATTGGCAAATGACTGCATTTGGCAAACTTTTGCATTTTACAATTTTTTTAAACATTATTTTTATCCTTCAATTTAATCATTTAGGTAGAACATGCACACACACACGCACACACACACAAAAAAAAAAAGCTTGGTGTTATACCAAACTCTGTCAAGAAAGATCTGAAATATGATGCTGCCACTGTAACTTCTATTTCATCCATGCAACATAGTGCATCCTACAACGATACAAAGGCAGAAGTTCTAATTTGATATATTAAAAAAAAAAAAAAAATCAAATAAAAGACAATAATTCTTCAGGTTGAATTCAGGTTGAATTATTAAATAAAATTAAAGGAAAAGAATTGATCGGTTATATTGCTTAGTGCTGCTCTGCATAACTTTCTCTTTGGTTCAGGTTTCCTCCTACAGATGCAAAAGGCAAATAAAATAAGAGACATTCCTTCATACAGAGAAAGGTGGTCACTATTTTAGAGTGGCACAAAGCTAACACATAAAATCATCTTCAAAACTTAAGACATTCTCAGCAGCTCACTGTAACAAAAAGATTTATTACTGAAGGCTGATGAGGATGAAGTACAGTTCATCTGCAGGGGGAAAAAAGGACAGCTCAAAGCACCTACTGTGGATGCCCTGAACTGCCCTCTGGATGTGCCTATTGTCTTTACTGACTGTAAGAAAAGCCATGGAAGGACTAATATAGCTGTTTGGAGTACAGAAATAACAATAAATTTAATAAAAATAGCAGTGATTTTTGGTTACCTAAATACTAGGTGACAATGTGTCCTACGCTGCATTGGCATACTATCTCACCGTGGTTATGTGTAACTACAGAGGTGTACTTTGCTGAGTTTGAGTTTTTGCTTCTTTCAAAAGCATTTTAGGAAGTGGACATGTACAAAGGTGTGCCCGTACACAGAAGCTTAGATTTACCATACCCTCCTCTAAGTTCAATCAGATTTATCTTCTTTATCACATAGTGTCTAAGAAAATTTAATGTTCACTAGGAAACAGGGATGGAACAAAATTACAAAATGACAAAATTAACAAAATGTTAGTAAGATTATATTCAAGAATAAATATTTGGCTACTCCAGTTTTTTAGCTTCTCTCTTTCTTTCTAGTTTTGCTGAAAATTCCCTCTAACCCAAATTGAGTTTCTTTGTCCAAAATAAGGAACCAAGGGAGAACCAAGACCCTTTCCTGTGCCAGTGCAGACCTGCAAGCCCCGATGCTGCTTAATTCTTTCAGGTATTTGAATATAGGAGTCCTACGTGTGAAGATTTAACATTGTTAAACAGTAAGAATATAGCATTAAGAGACTTTAGAGGTACAAACAGCTTATCTCATTCATAACTATTATTTTTCTACAAATATCATATAAAGACAGATCACAGTATTACCAGCCTTAAAAGTTGTAACATTAATGACACAGCACCTAACTACTGTGTGTATCTTAGGAGAGACAAAGACGTTGTCACCTGGCCCCCGTCTCTGTCTATACAGCAGCCAAAGGGGAGCAGATCTGGAGGCCCTCTCAGCTGTGGCTGCCTGAGTTTGCACAAGGACCTGAGGCAGGGACTGCCTCGTTGCCCCTTGCTTCCTCCTGGGTGTCACACAGACACCCCCCACAGTACCATGCCAACCACACCAGCCACTCCAGCCACAGGGTACAGGAACAACACCAGGGGAAGGGGTGAAAAGTCTCAACACAGAAGAAAGGAGAGAAAGATAGCAAAAGGAAAGCAAAATGCAGGAAGAAGAATGTAATGGCCTGGTGAGAAGCAGAGACTCCAAGTGACAAAACACACAAATAATTCTCAGAGGCAAACTCTGTTTTCCCCGTGATCTCTGCATGAATCCCCTTGATGCTACAGGGAGCACTGGAGTCTAGCCTTGGTCTATCCTCCATCTGACAGACTATAAAACACACACAGACTCACACCAGTTCCTCTTCATGGATTTGCCATGCCAGATCAAAGAAGAGGGAATTTGGGACCAATGCAGTACTGATGCAGCTGGCAGAATTGTTTATTTGGGAGGCTAAATTCAACCTTCGCTTGGTCGAATAACTTAATTGTGCTTACTGGGAGCCTGCTTTTTTAAAAGGTTCAATTCTTTCTGCTGCCAAGAATCAGAGCTTGCTTTCAGCATGTTGAAATTATCTCAGGGGAAGGCTTTTGTGAGCCAAACCATTCCAAAAGTATCCTTAATTGCCTTCCACACTCTTGTGAAACAGGAGATTATGCAGTGAATCCACATTTTAAAACAGGAAAATTAAGGAGAGAAAAAAGTAAAAAACAACATGACAGAGAATAATAGTAACTACATATTTTGAACACTTTTTAACTACAAATATTAAGATTTTTTTAACAATTATTTTGGCCCCCATAGAAAATTATAATCAGGTTATGCTAGCAACAGGACATACACTGTATCAGGTGCATACAAATTTTTCAAGACACTTGAAAACAATTTGACTGGTCTATATAGGTGCATATAATCTTTATTTGTAAATTGTACCATAAATTAAACACAACAAGTAAGACAGAGAGTCTTCTGAAGAATAAATAATATCTTCTTTCTCTTGGTTCGCTTTTATTAATATGTCAGAAGTTTCAGGAAGGATGAGATTATTTTTTATGCTAGAATAGCAATGCTGACACAACAGTATTGAAGCTATCATTGAAAAACATAAGTCTGCAGATAGTTTTCATCTATTGTACTGAACTACAAACATATTTCTTCAGGTTTTAGCGGCGATACCTCGGTACAAAGGTAGACAAAAGGAGCTGTTGAATACAGCCTCTGTAATCAATGGTTTTATACTCTTCAAAATGTCTAGGATTATGTCAGGGAAATTCAGAGAAGTTCTCAGGTTTAGAGAACAAGGAACTATAAAGCTTTGAAGACAGATTAGTTAAAACCAAAATGTCTATAAGAATTATGAAACATTTAATACAGATATGGGTGCAAATGGGTCAGATAGATATCAGTCTAAATTCCTATATGATGTGACAGGTTTTGACTCTTCAGTGATTCCTCTGTCAGTTTGAATAATGTGCAGAAGAATATATCTGCTTTCTTCCCTTTTACAGAGGCATCTTATTCTGTCATTCAGTAAATATAACTACCAGAGAAGCCTTTCCTAAATGTGTTCACAAACACATTCATGCACATATTTGAAAATAACTGCACAGAAAGCTCAAATGGTTTAGGTGACTTGGATAAAATAAGTATAATTTATAAGTGTACCCTAACCCTTTTTTCTGTAGCAGCATACAAGAACAAGAATCCATAATGTGGCTCAGCTTAAAGCCAGGGAATATTAACATATGAGGAAATTTAGGAGTCTGGCATAAAGTATTCCAGGCTTAAAGCAATCTTAGGTGAACCACGTCCTAAAACAGGCAGATGACAGGAACATATAACACAGGTTAGCCAATGCACACTATATATAGAGAGATATATAGAGAGAGATATATAGATATAGATACATCACCTATCACCACATTGATAAACACGCTTTGGAACCATTTGTAATCATTCTGATAGCAGGGGTAAGAAAACCAAGACTTTGCTGTGGCTTCATCATATGACCATGTTTAAAATTAGCATGTCAGACACCAAAAATAATAAGAGTTTTTCAGAACATTATTCTATTTCTGATTAACATGGCTTGAGTTTGCCTGAAGGAATGCACAAAGACAAGGGAAAGGTCGGCAGTCCCTACTACTTCTGAATAAACGATGAGATATTTTCAGGATTCATAAGCTGCCATGGCAAGGTGTGTCTGCTTGGAAGTGATTTAAAGACGTTTGATCAAGTCCTCAGTCAGAAAGTAGATTTTATTAGATCCAATCTCATTAAATATCTCCAAATTAAATTTCTTATAGACTAGAAATATATCTGCAGAAGCTGGGTATTTTCAAATTTAGTTGATATAACATAGGTAGACATCCATGAGGCCTTTGACACAGCACTAACTGACATTCTGATGAAAATGCATTACACAAAATCAATTTAGCACATCTTAACTGGATTAAAAAATATGATTAAATGAGAGTTCTCAAAAAAAAAAAAAATCTTATCCAGTGGTGTTGTTTCTAGTGGAATCCCATAGGATCTACTTTTGATATTACCATGGAAAATTATTGTCCAAAGGATTTGTGGAACTTGTCTTAATCCTACATAATGTTAAGAAAAATACAGATTCTGCAAAGTGACTTGATAGTTTGGTAATTTGGGTTTATTCAAATTACTGCTACTTTTTACTGAAAACTATCTGTCAGGGTTGAATTATTCACATCACACTTACTGTGTGAGAAAATTTACTTTGAAAAATTTGGCATGTAAGATGGTTAACTAATAAATTATAGCTTCGCCACCTATGTTTCCCAAAAACTCTTTCTCACCTTGCAGTACAGTTCTTTGGGAAGGAAGAGGTGCTTCTGACCCCTCCTCCTTCAAAAATAAAGTAGCAGCTGTCAAGAGAAACTGCTGGTAATCAGAACTGGAGAATCATTTAGAAAGTAACCCCAGAATATATGAAGTAAGGAAATAACCCTAGTTATTTCCTTACTTCATCTGCATCAATACCAAAAATCAACAAAACAAAAACAAAGAGGGAGAATACAGGAAAAAAAAAAAAAAGTATTATGCGTGATTTTCACATATATGGAAAAAAAGAATCCCTTCATATTTTTATTAAATAGGATAAAGTAGTCAGGCCCCACATAATGTATCAAATAAAATTCTTCAGTAAGTCTGAACAAACAATAATAAAAGAAATAAATATAATAAGTTATATTTAATAAAAGAAAGAGGTCAAAGAAATTAAAATTAAAAAAAAAATCTGTTCAGCAAACCAGAAAGACCTACAAAAATTCTGTATAAACTCTGAAGTTTCATCCGATTCACAAGGAGATTTTTATAGCCTTGGTGTCAGGTTATTCAGCCATTTTAGAATTCAGGTCACTTCAAAAGGAAAATGTAATTTCAAAGTAAAAATCAAATAATTTCATTTCTATAACATGAGACCATTCCATGTATTCATGAGACATTTACCTTAAAAATTAAGAACATTTTTATGTTTTCAAAACTACCCTTTTATCCCCAAATGAATGTGTTTCTCACATTGCATCCCATTTCACATTTCAGCCTCTCCTTACACAATCTCACTGAACCTGTAAATCAGTTGAAAATGTGTTTCAGGATATGTAAAATAAAAAGGCTACACTGTGTAAATTACAATCTCTAAATATCGTTGCTACGTTATTTCATACTGCTGTTCACTGATCTTTTCTATCATTCCCTTTTTGAAGGACTGCATTTAAAGGCTGAAGGAGAGGTGAGGCAAACATTACACTCAACAGTATTTTTCTCTTCTGCAATGATTATACAGAGAGCAAGTCAAAACAAATGTAATGACTCATAAAAGATTAGCAAAATGTCACCTGTAAGTCGCACGCCTGTGATGACATCTATAGAGAATCTCACTGGTAATCTGATGTTTGACAAAGCAAAACCATGACAGGAAACAGTAAAAGACCAGGGAAAAAAAAAAAAAAATCTCAGCTCATTCAAGCTCTGAAGGGAATTCACTTTAGGGTGAGATGGGTAAATGTCCTTCCATACCAATAATATTATCATGGTATGCATAAAATCATGCACACATGGTTTGTGCCTGCTTGCTCTGGTCACTTCTGTGATGTTGTTTTCCCAAGTCCATTGGAAGATTTCTGTAAGAGTTGCATGGCTAAGTTCCAGAGACAGCAGTGAATCCCTCAAGCATATATTTAAAGTATTTAAAGGTTACTAACCTTCGAGTAGTTAGATATAATTAAAGCTTATATTTGTATGTAGACAAATTGTATTCAAGGAAAAAAAAATTCTCCACCAAAAAAGTACAAAAACTTAATGCAAAGTTTAAAACCCCAGTCACTGAGAACAAATATTTCAAAATGTTCGTGCCATCCACTTTTGATTGAGCAGAATAAAAACTTGAGAATAAGCTTTGTGGAACCTGTTTTGAAACAGATAACCTTTCATTAACCTTAACGTTCTGTTAAAAAGTCCATTTTGGCTTTGTATTTCTCAAATTGGACCTCTGTGTACAGTGGCAGATTTTTTCACACTTGTGGTTGATACTTTTTGATTTGAGCTTATTTTGATCTCAGTTATGGAACCTCAAAAAAGAGATCGATGCAAAGTTTTGAAGAAATTACAATTAATGGGAATCACATTTGCAGTAAAGAAACAACAAGAATTTATCATTTTAAGTGGGCACCTTGAATTGTGCTTAAAATCCATCATTAAAAATAAATATCTGGTATGATTCATTTCAAATAATTCAATATTAGTTTTATTACTAGAGAAAATCAACAGTTGAAACATCGGCGAAGGTACAAACACTTTTTATCCTGTTATCCTGTTTGTTGTAGAGGTCATGTGTTGTATCCATATCATTCCTCACATTCATGCTTAACTAGAGGAACAAGAGAAATTAAAAACATTCTCCCAGACACCAAGCTCACCTCCAATGAAACAGCTTCTACTGAGTCAAATCTTGGAATAAGTCATTAGGGGAACTGAATATGGTCCAATGCAACTTGTAAATGTACCAGGAATCACCCTTATCAGGTTAAAAAAAAAAAAAAAAAAAAAAAAAAAAAAAAAAAAAAAGTATATATATATGTATATATATAATAATAAAATAAAAATGCTAAAGGCATTTTTCCGTTCTCTCTTGTCAATAAAACATGTAATTTCCAGTTCCAATTCATATCTTTTGTTTTGTTTCATAATCTACAGAAAACTGACATGAGACAGTCCTTCCACTTACTAAAGGGAAATCTATTCACAAATTTCTCACTCTTGAAACCCAGACTGCCGGCGCATGAGAACAATCATACAGGATCAGACTGAAAGCACATCTCCAGTACATAGTTTCTAACTGTTGTCAGCCAGCAGCAGGTGCCTCATAATTTTATGTAGAGCTTGTAACAGGGTATAAACCTGGAGTGATAATTTCCCCATAACGTGAGCAATTTGCACTTCATGAAATTCATCAGGCAGAGAGGGCGTTATTGTAATAAGACGTGGTGGAGTGTTCTTCATGCAAGTGCCAAGTCTTTTTCAAAGCAATGTAAACTTTCAGAGCCCACAGCATGCTTCAGTGAGCAGTTCTGCAGCTCAACCAGAACCATGCAACATCATCTGCCTCCCTGCAAGACCCAACCCAAATCTGTACTCCTTCTTCCTCTTTCCCACAATGGCTCCAGGGTTTCTTTCATTCTCTTTCAGTGCTCTGTTCAAACCAGGACACTTCAAAGTCTTCTGATTCTTAGCTGATCAATCCTGCATGAAAGATGTCCTACAACAAAGCTTGATCCTTCCAAACGTAAATTACACATGACATTTGCCTGTAACGTTCATCTTTAAATCAAGATGAATGTCAGGACTCCTCTGACAGACCACTCAGGCTCCCATCTTTAATATTTTCATTGTCTAGTTTTATTATGTGAGGAAACAGTAGGTCACAGAATCACCTTATTTGGGTTATATATTTGCAGTCTGTTGCACCTTTTGTCTTACTGGTTTCTCAGGTAGTTAAGATGCGAGCTCAGGTCAGCAGAGATCAAATAGCACCACCTTGAATCATAACACCAAAGTGAACAAAAAGCCAATCAATCTTGGAAGAATGTTGCAATACAACCCACAGTGGTAAGCATATGAGACAAATACCTAGGAGCCATGACAAAATTTTCAATTACAGGAGTCTGAATGAGATCCCCAGCTATGAGAACATGCTCTGCCTAGTGCCTGAAGGAAACCATAACCTCCACAGAGCATCACCTTGGAAGGTACAAGATCTGTTGTGAGCCTGAAGGAATAATTAACTACAAATGGTCGTAACACTGCAGGCAGATGGCAAGCAACTAACCAGGGAAAGAAGTCCTTTTCAATGCCACAATGCCTTTTCAACAGTTTTCTGCAAACAGTCCCCATTCCAGAATGATCACATTAAGTGAACCTGAGCCTAAGCACCTCTCACAACCAAAAGGCCACCTTAGTCAATACACCTGTTCTCTCAAAAAATCTCTTGCTAAAGTCCAAAATAGATTTTTTTACTTTGGAGAAAAACTTTAATAAATGGGATTTTATTCAGTTTCATATCAGAATAATAACAAATTTGTAAAGCTTGAATATGAAATGGAGTTGGTACTCTCAGTAGTAGTTATGATTTCTTTTTCTTATTTTTAGCTTTCATTGGGAATCACACTCAATATGTTCCATAAAATGAATCTGGGTCCTACCTAGGCTCAGCAATTTTGAGCCACTGCCTTCTTCTATCTCAAAAATACTCTCAAGGATATCCCCCTATACAGGAGGAAGCATAAGAAGATCTGAATATATAACATTCCTCTAGCCAGATATCTTCTAGTGAAAACTAGATAAGACACTGAAAATGCCCATCAAAATAAAATACCAGTAAAAAAAAAAAAAAAAAAATCTCAGCTCTTATGATTACTACTACTACTGCTACTATACACTATGTCATTGGGTTTATTGTCCATTTACAAAGCTATTTCTTTCTCCAAAGAGTATAATCAGAGAAAGACTGTCACATGAAGCTTTGCTGAGATTCTTGTTAACTGTAACAAAACTTAAACAAAATTTTGATTTGAAATTTTCTAAACAAGGTTGGCCCAGATTTGTATTTATACCAAGATCTCAAAGTCTTGTTACTTCTGCAGGCAGAACATTTGGAATACCCCTGATGGACACTTTAAACCTGAGGATTCAAAGGTTAGTCTGAGGTCTTTTAAATGGACACAACTTGCCAGCTTCCAAGCATAGCTGTAAAATTTGAGCTGTATAAGGTAGAAAGCTTCTTGACATCACTGTTCACACCACAACATTAAAGGGTAAGTTTCCCCGTCATTCTTGGAAGCTGAAAAGCCAAACAAAATTTTGCTCACTGTCTGGCATGAGCATGGCGTTCTAAAAGAGATCTGAACACCAGGTTTATTGTGGCTTGAGCCTGCCTTTTGCTAAATCAGCAAACATTCTTTTATTATATATAACATGTAATAAATGTAACAAGTACAGACCATCATTTTTTAATCTTTTTTTTTTTTTTTTTTTTTTTTTTACCAAAGCTGGTGGAGATAGAGACATCTTTGCTGCACTCACTTGACAGTGCTATTATTTGATTTTTCAGTCCGTCTCAGAGGTGATACCATCTCCTAAGCCTATCTTAAGTCTTTCTTGCATGCTGAACAAATAGTACCCTTCTCACCGTTATCGTATTTTTATATACTGTGCAAAAACTGTGAAGTTATGCAGCTGGAAAGCAGTCTAACTTATCTGCAGTTTCCAGTAGAAAACCTTGTATAATCACAATAAGCACCAGGACAGATCATTGTTCCAAAATAAGAGGCTACAATGTCTTACGTAAATCTGAATGTTGAGTGAAGAAAGGGCAGTGATCTGGAGGTCATAAATACTCAGGCTATGCTCACTCCATATGCTCTGAAGTCCAGCTATAAATAGCCTTCAAATTGCTAACACATTTCAAGAAAGTTGAGTGACCCAGCTTTCACTTTGTAATGTGAGGGTAAAAGTCTAATGATGCCACAGAAGGGCAGAGGAAAAGAGCTGCTGAAGCCATGTAGACATCTGCTGAAAGGGTCCTAGCTGTGAATTTCCATAGAGAGAACCAGCTGGCTTTAACACAGACAAAGAAATGAGAAAGTACAAGGCCAGTCAGAACAAGGTCAGCTCTGTGTGGGGAGAGAGCAAAGCAGCTTACGCTGACGTGAGTAGTCTATGGGAGGGAGAAGAGAACACATCCAGACACACCTCTGCTTCAGCACTTCCAATTCCTATCAAATTCTACAGCCAGCTATGACTTTAGACCTTTATTTTTTTATGTGTCCATACACATCTTACATATTTATATGTTCAGGAATAAAAACGCTGCAAAAATAAATTGAGTCATCTGCAACCCCTATTTCTAATTTATATACTAATACATTTCATTGACTTTGAAAAACACTTCTAAGCAAAAACTACTGATGTGCTGGCCCTTGTATTCTTGTTGCTCCCTCCATTCCACCACGACTCTTTTTAACCTTCATGTGTTCTTTCCAGCAGCTAGCACTGCACTGCCTATTCAAACGCTTACCTTAGTACTAGGCATCCCACATGCCGGAGAGCAGCTAGCTGAGTGTGAGCAAAATCACCAGCACTTATGGTGACAGAGTTACTTCTGTCATACTGCCCTTGCAACAGCTCTCAGTCAGTTCTCAATGTGACAGTGAAAAGGGCTCTGTCATCTGTTTGGCTTCACACACAAATGTCATCTTGGAAATCACTTCTCCCACACCCCAAATTGCATTTTGGAGAGACACTGAATTGCAAATAAATACCCCAAGAGCACTCAAAACAGAAGCTGACTCTTCTTCCCTTTTGTGACAACCAAAGAAGGTAATTTACAGCATTTCAATAGACAAGAAAAAAATCTAATCAACATTAGCTTATTATAGGTAATTCATATTGGCATGGCAATTTTCTTTTGACATTTACAATTAAAAGTCTTCAAAATATCCAAGTAAAGAAAAAAGTTATATATTAATTCTTCCTCAAGGATATTACAAAAAAAAATATATCAATTTCAGTAATTTCCATGTAATCACAAAAAAATATATATTTTTTTGAAAACAGAAACAAAACAAAACTGTTATGAACAGTCTTCTATTTTAGTCAATCAAAGAAAGCAGATCATGAAATCTAGCATTTGATCCATTTTTCACAGGCATGGTTCAGAAAACATCTCTGCTTAGGCCACAGATCCATACATACAGCACTTTCTTTTAGAAGTCTCTAGATGAGCTAAGCTCATTGATCTAAGATTTTGTGAATCTGAAGTTTTTGAAGGGCAGCCAAAAGTTTCTCTTCATTTTTCAATTCCTTCCAGAACTTGAGATCTTGCTTCTTGTTCCTAAAATACTTAACCGTATTTACATTGTAAACAGCATTATGCTGAGATGTATGAAGTGGGAAAGGTCAAAAAAAAAAAAAAAAAAAAAAAAGCATCCTCACTGCTTTCTTTTCATTTCTGTTTCAAGTCATCAATGGCAGATTTTATTCTCAAAACAAGTCTTGAGCTCTGAAATGAAAAACTATGTGTTTTTTCTTTGTTTATTTATTTAATGTTGTCACAGTCCTCTATCTATCACGTTTTTTGAGATGTACAGACTCAATTGCTTGGCCCCCATGTTTACTATAAAACGCTTTATGTTAACGTGGGGTGACCTTCATCTACAAACTCCCATCTCATGGACATTGTCTCTCTGTACGCCTTTCGAAGGACACGTTATAATTGAAGTAGGTAATTTTAATTGACAATGTAAAGATGAAAGCACTTACTCACCTTCAGAGAGAGCACAGGAATTGCATACCGCCCTGGAGTATTCCTAAGTATTGGGTATTTATGGAGAATTCCAAGTCATTTTGCAAGAGACTGCTATCCCCAAGCAGCTCCCAAATGGAAGACACTGTCTCCAATGGAGTATGTTTTCCTTCAACCTTAACTAGTCCTATGTAAAAGAACAAGTTTTATACATAACTCTTCTGTACTGTTTTTGGACAAGTTTCAGCACTTCAAACCACTGTAACCCCAGCTCAGCCCTAAAAGAAAGGGAAGCCTGACTCACCAATCCTTCTGCAACATGAGGTGCTCCAGTCTGAGTGAGTGATCATTAAGGCTCAATAATGCACTGCTGCATGTGATCTTAGAGGTACTGTATGTATCCCCAGCTACAGATGGCAAACTTCCTATATACAAAAGCATCAACAATACAACAATGCCATGAAATCAAACACAGTGTGTAAGCCAGGTAAGATTTGTAAAAGGAGATACTTTTTCCTCTAAAATTAAAACAGGTCAGTACAAATTGTCCAGGTCATCACAGGTGACTGCATAGCTATCCAAACTCTCATTTTCTACAATTTGGAAAATTGCTCTCCAAAACTGTGATGTGGAAACATCATTTTCAATAATTTCAGGCAAGGTCATAAAAGCACTCCTCTGTAGAATTCTGAACAACTCAGTATATACCAAGGGCCAAGATGTGATAGTCCTGAACTACAGGAAAATAAGTGAGTTTGATCAGCTGAAATTCTTCTGCATGCAGCCCAAGCTCAGGCATATTTATGTCAACAAATCAAAAGTCCCTGCAGAAAACTCAGATTTGGTCCTCAGAACAGTACACAGCTGTCATGATAGCTTTGTCCAGTTTAGAAAAAGGAATTCAAATACTGTTGGGATTAGCTAATGTGATCATTGTTTCAAGGTTGGTTTACCAGGGATTGAAACAGTAAATGTCACAGCTAAAAATGTATCTAATATCAAATCTAGCACTAAAGAGCCACATCATTATAACTCAGAGCTGTAACAGCTCTCCCAAGCATCCAAAGTCCACAGTGATCCTTAGCTTTGGATGAGCCTCCACTGACGTGACAGCATCTCCTGGCTAACTAAGCTTTCTGACTACAGTGAAAAGGCAAAGGTCTTTCTTGTCACCTGTACTTGAGAATTGCTTACAATCACCGAACTAACTAATCTGAACTAGAAATGCCAACTCACCCTCTGCATTAAGGATGCAGTTCTTACAACAGCTTGTTCGGTGATTGAGACATAAAAATGTTCTAAATCGCATTTGGCTTTCAGCCAAATTTTTCAATTAAATGCTAGAGAAAGAAAGGAAAAAAAGGAAGGAAGAGAGAAAGAGAGAGAAAAAGAGAAAGAGAAAGAAAAAGACAAATGGAAAGAGGAAGGAGGATGGAAAGAAGGAAAGATGGAAGAAAGGAAAGACAGAAAGATGGAAAGATGGAAAGGAAAGAATTAAGCACACAACACAACTTGTAGTCAACAAACTACTTTCTCTTTGGAATGCTTTGCAGAAGTCTTTGGAATTAAAACCCACTGCATCTACCATTATAGTAAATCTATGCAAACACATTATATAGGTGAAGATTGGAGATGGGGACCAGTTTCTTGGAGTGGACTACTTGAACACAAACCTTATTAAGGTTCATCTCATTTTTCCAGGGCTTCCTGACTGCCTTTGGAGTAAGCTGTATCTCCAGTACTTTTTCAAAATTTTGATCTGGCAATGCTTGCTTCTTTAGTGTAGAGAAAGAATTCATACAAATCTGAGATAGGACTCCTCAGGGCAGATAGTGTTACAAGTAGATGATATTTGGTTTTAGTTGTGGAATTTGATTAAAATACAGAGTTGCTTTTTTAGCATATGGGTCTTTGTTGTATGTATATAATCTTTTTACATGCACAAATGACAGTAAGTTATGCAGGCTGTCTTACAATTTAAATATTCTATCTTAATTTCTGTTTATAGAAAGTTTCTACTTGGAATTACAGAACTGCAAGTTAAAACTGAGGTCAGTGGAAGCTATAAGGACTAGATATCCCCAACATAAAATAACATGTTCATGCATCAAAATGTCCAAAAATACTTAGACTGGAGCAAGATGTAAGATTGGGTTTATTGACTCTGAGAAAGACATCTGCATCACCCAAGGTAAAATCTGCTGTGACCTCCTGTTGAAGTTTCATTCCTGTTAGCACTAAGCAGTACTGCTGGTGTAGCTCAGCATAAGCATGTCAGCTGGACACTACAAAAAAAAATGAAGAAAGCTCACCAGAAAGCAGACATCTAGGTCTATGTTTGGAGTGGAAATAGGATAAAAGTCAAGATTATAGTGAGAATTTTTCTGATGCTCACTTCTATACTGCTATGAAAAAGAAGTCGAGCTATATTCAGAACTAAGAGCAGCAAAATTTCTTTCAGGAAAATATGCTAATGTACTCATTTGGGAATGTCTGTTAGGAAAAAAAAATGTTGAAACAAATTAGAAAGGCTTCCAAATTTCTGTTACCTCTCTCATTTTTTATTACAAAAAAAAAAAAAAAAAGCATCTGTATAGTCAATGAAATAAAACTTTCAAAATGTTACAGAGTTACTGCTTCAAATTCAATGCAAATAATGAACCCATGTTAATAGAGAAATCAGCTTAAGATGGAGAAAGGACTTGCATGAATATATATATGAGTATGTATATGAATATATATGAATATGAAAGAAAGCGACTCCTGACAGATATTCACTACAAATACAATCTATCTATACCCTCATTCATATGGGTCCTGCAAAAAACACCCATGTAAATAGTCAAAAAGTATAAAAATCAGTTTTATTTTCTGTTCATTTTCAAAGCCTGTGGTTGTTTACAGCAGGTATGTAAGCATGTATACAACATGTGAACTGCTTCTTTGAAATGATTTTGTGTTATAACCTTGAAGTCCTTTTATCCCATTTATGACACAGAGAGTGGAATGAAGTGAGTTCAGCAGAAATGTTCCACTTTGCACAAGTCCTGCTGGGCAGCTGTTTGTGCTCATTTTTGTGAAATGTTTTTGTATGAACTCAGCAAAAAAAAAAAAAAAAAAGGCCCAAAGCAGATGTAGCATTGACTTATTACATACTGTTAGATGTCTTGTTTTAAAATTGTTACCACACCGTTCATGGACATTCCAGCCATATGCAGGCTTTTGGCTTGGTTAAAACCCTGTAACAGTTACTTTGAAATAGGGCTGTACAAAGTTCGTTCTTCATTCATTTTTACCTAAATAGTGTTCAGCGTCAGTTCAGCTGTACAAATTGCTGACACTAATTCTTTCTATTATAGACAGGCCCTAGGGTTTTAAACTGTATCCATCAATCTAGATATATCTATCCACTCTAACATTTAAAGACAGATTAGGTCATTAGTTATGAAACCTCCAATAAGAGCTATCGCATATTATCACAAATAATATACTAGAAATTTTGTAATGTTTCTTCATTTTATAAGTATTTTAAAAGCAAATCCTTTTTTGCTGTTGTTCTAAAAGGAGGCTGCTAAGTATATAAGAAGTATAATGTTTATTCCCTGAAAGAATTAATATTCTCAAATTCCAGCAGGAGTTTACGATTTTACATGCTATAAAATATTTTATATCTGTACTATATGTGGCATGAGAAACCTTTTTTTCTTTCTTATATTTTATCTTCAGTTATTTGCATCATTTCTTGCAATTAAAATTAAAAGAACTCTTCACAAAATGGTACTTAGGATCTTTCCAACCATAATTAACATTTTTGTGTGTTTTGCCATTAATTAGAACGTTAGAAAACTACATTACTCAATACTCATTGGACGTTTCATCTCTAATTAGTCACATATTGACGTTCTGCTAATAGAAGTGACCTGCAACAAGAGCTTCTCAAATAGAGATACTGGGGAAATCAAGACATGTTTTTAGTAGTCTAGAAATAGTAAGGAGCCTTGAAGAGCCCCACCAAATTAATATGCAAAAATTATTTTGCTGATAGGAAGGAGTGAAGAGAGGAATACTGTGGAAGACAAAAAGAGGAGGATATGGGTAGAGGAGAGAGGGTACACTGCCTGATCGTGTCAGGGTTGGGATGCAAGCATTTTTTTTAAACTAGTGATTTCAGCTGTTGCTGCCTACCCTAAGAATCCCTTCACAAGACAAATGACAAGCAAAACTACTTTTTTTCTACTATTTCTTTCATTATTTACTCTGATTATAGGCAAAAGAGAATTGTTTTGTTTTGTTTTCTGGTTTTTGTTTTTGGTGGTGGTGGTAGTGTGTATATTTGTATTTTGTTTTGCTTTGTTTTTTTTTGTTTTTTTTTTTCTTTCAAATTCCAGTTCTGTAGGTTGATTCTGTCTATTTCCAATGAGGGCAAAAAGAGTTTGGGAACTGATGCCAGTAGATCTACATGTATATTCTACATAACAGCCAGACTAAAGAAACCTAATGAATCACAGTCAGATCACTAATGTGAAAATCAAAACCACAAAGAAACTCTTTATAACAGTCTCGGTGTTTGTTTTGCTAAAATACTAGTAGACATTGGCAATTATATACTTCTTAATCCTGCTAGCTCAAGGTACATGGACCACTGCTGCATGTGGGACAATATTAAGAATGTTAAGACTTACAGCTATAGCCCCACTGGCAGGCAGCTGTCGTGAGGACTGACTAGAAGATTCTCTTGCAGGGGTCAGTCTTGCAGCTGAACTGAAATAGATGACAGCAAAATCTTTCGTTTTATATTTGTGCAGCACCACAGTCCTGACTGGTTCTGGTAAGTGCCACTGTCACAAAAGTAATGAACATAGAATATACCTCTTTCAAGACTATGCATTTGGTTTATTGCTCTAAAACTCCACAAGTAGATTTTCACCCTCATTCAGTATATACTTATTCATTCATGTGGAAACTCTTCCTCTCATTTCCACCTATTACACTACAATACAATAAATGCTTGTTCTGAAGTTGACTATCCTTCTACACAATGCTCTCAGCAACAAAAGTTGACCTCAGAAATAAAATTTAACTAATGCCATGAACTTGATGGTTTAGAATGAAAGCTGAATTAACCCTTTCCAGAGATACTTTTAAAAAGTATCTCTGTTCATTCCTCTTGGAATTATCAGAAACATTAAATCTAGTTTACCCAGTTTGCTAATCAAGTTAACTTTCTTGTGAGCTTTTTCAGACCTCAGATGACGATCCAGACTTTGAACTGAGTGTGGAGGTACTTTTTCACAAGCTAGGATTTTTCATCAGATTATACATGTATTACTAAATGACATACAAAGAAAGAGATGAAAACAAAGTTTTAGCAGAGCTTGTCCCCCAGATTAATTAATTGTGTAATTGTTGTCTATGATGCTATTATTCTTCATATTACCTTCAGGTCTTGGGACAGGATTCAGTTCAGGACAGGACACCTAAATTTGGGCATTGAAATGTAAGTACCTATTTGAATTGACTATACACAATATCTGATGTGCCCATGAGTCTCATGTTATAGATCTGAAACAGTACTATGCATTCCATCCAAGTATCTTAGATACATTGACACATATAAAATGCTCACTTCACTACCAATTGTTAAATCACAAGTTTAGGGCAAAGTATTTAACTTGACCAACTCACTATGACTTGAAGTACAGTTCAGCTGATACAAAGTAGGTATCTCTTTTAGGCAACTAGAATCACTCTACACATCTGTTGATAAGGGACAGGATTCAGCAGTTCAGGTACTTGAACAAAACCATCTTGTGTCAGCTGAGATGCCTGCAAGGAAGGAAATGGCAAGGCATATCATGTTCTGCACCCATCTTGAGTAGCACCTGGAGGCCACACAAGATGCTCTAGAGTCTTTAAAATTATGTTACACACTTGAACCTACCCTAGATCTCCCTCGATTATGAAGCTAAAGCAACCGCCTCACATGTAGGTAGTTACAAGTAGAAACATATTTTAGGTTTAGTCTCAACTTGAATTCTGTCTCTAATGTCCTCTTTGGTAGGCTATGACCAAATTTCCAACATCAAAAAACAAGTAGCACTGGACTTTACAACATCACAAAGGTAACACACATAGACTTTTTTTTACCCTTGGCACATCTCTTAAGTCTCTCAAGGAGGAGTTTATATTACTGTTAAATTAGGAAATTGTAGCTCTGAATGTATCATTACAAAGGTTCTTTAGGTAGCAATAAAAAGAATCACAACTAAAGGCCAATTTAATTTTAATCCCACATAATTTATTTGGGGTTTTATTTGTTTGTCTGTTTGAGGAAAGGAAGATGTCTAGAAAAATTTTCATTTTAGATTCCTTACACTTGCTCAAGAATTTTATTTGATGATACACTGTTATTACTTTTCTCAAAATACCAGGGGATTGAATATGTTTTTGAGCAGAGGCTTCAAAATTAAAAAGAATAACTTCAAAAAATAAAATTACCACAATACTTTTGGACAGGCAAGGAAACATAGTGCTATAAGACTACTGCTACACCTAGCTGTATCATTCCAAATCATAAAATTTAATCACTGAAGATTTTCAGGCCAATCAAGTAACAAAAGATGATGGTAAAACACAATTGTAGCTGTTCCCCAGCTTCCAGACTTGCTCATATAAGTTAAAAGATAAATTCTGGCTACAAATTTTATTAGTGGTGAAAATGCAGAAAGGTGACTCCACCTTCACCTTTTCAATCACAATCAGCCACCCCAACAGCTTTTATTATCTGAGATTGATAGAGTGAATTTCAGAGTATCTGCAATGGTTATGTGAAGGGCTCCACTCTTCTTTCTCTGACAGATTTAGGCCATCTGAGCAGGTTTTCAAGTTTCTTCATCACCTCAGAGACCAAAATTAAAAAGGAGTTATGTGGCACTCAGGCTGAAATCCCTTCAGATTTCATCTTCTAGCAGAGAAACTGAACACATGGAGTTAACCATGAAAGAATATGATGCTATTTTAATAACCAACACTAACAAGACTGTTATCAGTTACAAAATTAGATGCATCTCTGTCCTGCTGCTGAAGCCCTTTAACTTTTTATTGAAAAACTACTATGTTACATCAATCTTAGAACAAATGCAGTAGCCAAGCCAACCCGGGCTAACAATTGGAAGACAGAAACTGAAAAGTAAGACAGAGAGGAGAGTCCCTGTTTTAAAATCCATTTTATATTTTGCTATACTTGATTCCTAGTATTAAAAATAACTATAATTTTATTCAGAACTAATTGCAGGCCATTTAGACCTGCCAAGGAAGCCTGGTGTTGAAGGTTTGTGTGTACAATGGACTGGCAAAATAATAGCTACACTCAAAGAGTAATAGAGACTTGAAATTATTCAGAGATGGGAAGAAATTCTCCCAGATAGTGAAGAGAAGAAAAATAGGCTTACTTCAGGAATCATGACAAGTTTATTGGAAACTTAACTGGTAAATTAAAACTCTTGTAGAAAATTACTACTATAAATTATTATGCTGGTAAGCCCAGAAAAAGAGAAAAGCAAGGAGCTGTGCTCTATTATTTCACCAGTGCTAAAGTAATCCAGCATTACTATTCATTTAACTTAGAAATCCAATTTTTGTAGAAGCATGTATTTCTAAGTATACAGTTCTTAACTGTTAGTATGAAGGTAATGATCAAAGACAATTTTTCATTCAATCACAGCCAAAAAAAAAAAAAAAAAGAGATTTGGTTTCATTTTTCTAAGTGTTTCTTGTACAGGAACCTAAGCTAAAGATTGCTTAAATTAAAAAAGGAAGGATGGGCACAATCTCTTCTTTCTCATTCTCCTCTTCTCCAATTATGGTCTTGTCTTCTTTTTTCTGACTGCTAGACAGTATTTACAATGGTTAAAAATGAACTAGCCTGAAACAAACCAAGGTTCCATGGAAAAGTTGTAGGCAGGCACTCTTTTCTCCAACGTATGGTTAGAGTTTTCTGGGAAACACAAATGAAATTACTTCAACAAACAAGAAAAGAGAATAAAATAGAAATAGAACAAAAGACAGAGGTCAGGGACAGTTTCTTTCCTCCAAAATGGGAACAACTGTTCAATATCTGCAAGTGTTAGCATTACGTAATTCCTCCTATAACAATGTTACGTGACACTCTGTCTACCACCATTGTTTCCAACAATCTAAAGAATATGACAAAGCAAGCAGCGTTTCTCTCACTGTCTCACTTTCTGATATCCTTCTTTAGTTAAAGCCTGTTCCTACTTGTTCTCTGGCTCCGGCCAGACCTGAAGTTCCTTAATAGAGCAACTTCACAAGAGAACTGCTGGGTAACAACTAAATGTCTTTATCAAGACTGTTGTCACTGGAGAACCTTAGCTGCAACTGATCAAAATAAAACAGAGAAAGTATTTACCCATTTTGCTATTTCCTTTTCTAGTGGGCTCCAATCACAGGCTTCTTATTTCATGGACAATTAAATGAGTTCAAGAATTCTCCTGAGATGAGGAGAAAGAACAGACTAAAAAGAACAAGGATTAAAAAATGAGAATTTCTACTAGAAACAATTACACTGTGGGAGCCAACATATCATTATGCAGTGAGCTCCAGCATTGGCTTTGCCTTCAAAACTAACAGCCATCTAATACCTGAAGCCCTCATGATGGGCCTGACTCATCATCCCGTGGCAAAGACCAACTAAGAAAACGGTACTTTGCCAACAAACAACAACCCCGAAGGTGGTATAACAGAAATGTACCTCTCTAAATCCTTATAATCTATCATTACTGTGGTCTGAACTCCACAGCTGAATCAGTAGTGTATTGTGTATACAGCAAAATTATGCATGTTTCTCTCTAGGTTTCTGTTGATAATGTAGACTGATACACACTAATTTTCTGAACGTCACATAGCTATTCAAATATAAGCAGTTAATAGCTTTCTTGGGATTGTTATACTTACTGTGACATAAAAGATTTTTGTAAGCAACTGGAAGTGCCAAATGTAAATAAAAAGAATAGATATATATATGCAGAGGCAGTGACTTTGAAGTCACGGTATGTGGGCCAGTAATTTGAAAGATGTATTTCCAGGTCCTAATAAATGCATACCTTCTGGTCAAGACCAGAATACCTATAGAATTTAAAAGAAACAGCTTCAAATTTTGTCTCCAGGAAGGAGGCCATGAGTTACCAACAAGTGCTTGAGTTATAATGCTGACAGAAAGACACACTGAGACTGAAATATACAACTCAGAATAGCTGTAGACATAAGGATTAAACAATAATTTGTTGGTTTTTTCCAATAAAATAGTAAAGTTTAGGTAGGATTTGGTACACTCAGACTTTTATCCTTTTGTTTAACTGCTGAGCAGTTCAGAGGTATACTTTTTTTTTGCTTAAAATATATGCAATATATATAAATGCAGCTTTGAATCGCCTTAATTGTTCACTGGTGAGAAATATCTCAGGTGACAGAATCAGGCCTGTCATGTTACTTTGCCAAGAAACCAGAAAAGTTTGCAACTGAACTGAAACAGTGCTGGACCAAAGCATTCCAGCTTCAAGAAAAATGAGGAAAGTGAAGCTGTCTACTGAACCACTTAACTGTGCACGTAACTATTCACTCAAAAGAGAATGGAAAGGCATCTAAAATGAACAACAGATAAACAGTGAACTTAGAGTGTCCATATGTATAACATGTATCATATGTATGTTGTACTCATTTTAACCCAGTATTTAATATGGTATTATTTACTGATAGTATTTACCGATTCAGATAAAAGAAATTCCCCCAGTAATATTTTGGATATTGTTCCCACAAAATAACTGTGAGAACCAGGCACTAGCTCTGTCAGGCAACAAAGGAAGGCTGTTAGAGACTTACTGTTACTGCTACTTGAACACAGGGTTCAAAGCTGAAAGATGAAAACTTTAAAATGTACATTTCTACCTGCTGCCATGGCAAAATCATGGACAAAGTTTCCTTCTGTCAATCATTTTCATATTTTGCTAAAGTGTAGCTCTAAGCAGCAGAGGGAAAAAAAAAAAAAAAAAAAAAAGATTAGAATTCATGGAAAAGTTATTGGGATTGTCACAAGCTAAGCTATTAGCAGAATGCATATGCATTTACAGCATTTAGTTCGTACCATTAACTAGATATAATTAACCACAATGACAGAAATGGGATTATATAGCCTAAACTAGTAGACATTATTGGATTTAATAAATACATTAATGTAATGTAAGCTATGAGCTACAAAGATTGAACTCACTCATCATCACTGAGTAATCTGCAATTTTTACAAAATTCTTATTAGATATCTACTTAATTTGAAAAATTATTCTAACAAATTGAATATTACCATTAATAAAAAAAGACGTGGGAACAACACACCAATTCCAAAATGACTACTTCCGTGCAGTATGTATGAAATATTGTTTGTGCTTGTGTTTAACTTAAGTTTTTCTCAAAATGTTCTCCTGAGCTGGAAGAAGGATATAAACTGATTTATTTATTTTTTTATTTAGTCAAAACAAAACCAAACTACTCACCCTTCCATGTATCTATTTTCATTTTGTGTGTCACATTAAAATAGCATATGCAGAAGTCATGTCTATATTATCGATGACAACATGGTGGCTATTGGACTGACATAATGGTCTTAAGGACCAAATATAAATATATTCTAATGAGATAATCCCTAGAGCATAGATATGGAGGAATGCTATATAAATAATGTCACTTCTATCACAGAATTGGTTTCAAATTAATTGTTTCTCTCTAAAGCTCTAATTATCTGGAGGAATGCAGTTAGTCAGAAAAGATGAAGTTTAAAAGAGCATAATGTTTAATAGCTCATTAAATAGAAAATATATTGTAAATTTGGGAATCAGAATGACTTGCAGCTAACTGTGAGATGATGGGTCATGGCATATGAAAAGAGACTTTTTTGGCAGGAAAGCAATTTGGTAATACTGACTGCAGACTACATTTACTTGACATTCGGAAAGATTATATGACACCAATGCAGATGAGATGAACAATGAAGAGAAAAGGACAGGCAAGGAGACCTAGAGGCAAAAAAGTTAGGTTATGAGTGTCTGGGTGGATGAAGAGGAAGAGGAGAATACAAGTGTCATTACTGTGGATTCAGTTTTTAAAGTGGGAATGAGAACAAAATTATTGAAGAGAGTGCATTCATGCAGCTGTTGCGATAGCTGTGTCAGCATTCTTGCCACACAGGGTTTTATTTAGGATTCATATAGGTGAATAATTAGCAATTCTATAATTTGTCTTCTGATAAAAAAACATAGTAACTGCTACATACTAGTTGCTCTGGATATGCTTTAAAAAGCACACTTCATTTTATAAGAGTGTGAAGTGTGTATTTGCCAGACATCAAATATGTATTTATAACAGATGCAACAAATCAAAGCAATGCCAAAGAAATTCTGAAACATTTAGGAATAATGCTAAAAACAAAAATTTAAAAAAAAAAAAATACATCACTGCCTCAAAGCAAAAGCTCAGAAAGGCTGAGCTAAGCTCAAATTTTCTCCTGATAGATTTCCACACAAGCAGTGACCCCAGCAATTACATGAAAGGATGCAAATATGATCAGAATGGAACAAGGCATCTGTGCAATTGCACATGACCAGCTTGGTCACAACCACATCAGGCCATGCAGGACACACTGACCTCCGCAAACATGAGAGCTAAAGCCCCATACATCCTCATCCTCACACAGTCATCTAAAAGCATGAAGTGATGTATTGAGCACTGCAGCATGTGGGCTCAGATTTCCAGATGAAGCACATGCATCTGAAAAGAGGAAGAGAGTTGCCCACAGTTACTTTCCTTTTTTTTGTTAGCTTTTGACCACAAGATTATCCATGGGGTAAAGGAAAAACTGGGGTACAATCACCAAGAATACTTCTATCAGATTATCATGTTTATAATCAGAAAATAATAAAATCATGTTGCCTTAAAGGAGAATGAATCCACATGGGAGGGAAAAAATGTTTCCTATAGCTGGAGTTCAGCCAGCGCCTGGATTCATGGCTACTTATTTCTTTGAGCATTACACAAATACCAGTGTAATGCCTTGGTTATGAAGGTCTGGACACTTTGGCTGTGTGTTTGAAGTATTATCTTAATTCCAATGTAAGCGATATCCCTCATGATTTTAGACTGAACAGAAAAAAAAGCAGGATCATATAATGAGAAGTGTCAGGCAACATTAACCATATTGGCTGATAACATCATATCTGAATTTATAGCATGTTATGTTAGCATACAAATACGATCTTTCTTGTCTTGATTCCAGTAGGCTTATATACCAGAACTTATCTCACTTTATTTACTACTGTTACCAGACCTCAAGAAAAATTTACCATCTTATTTAAATCATAGCTTATTTGTTATAATATATAGATTTAAAAAAAATAAAAATCAAATCAAAACTAAATAACCACAGGTAACACAGTCCAGAGAGACTATTCTTCTCCTGCTATGGCACAGAAACAGATCCTTTTTCTGCAGTTAAGCTTTAAACATGACCTCATTTCTTGCAGGAATACCATAGCCTGATATACTTTGTCAGAAAGTGATATTTTACTTCAGCACCATGCCAGTAACATCACATTTGAAGAATTACATGACTGTAATTGTAGTTTCTAATGCTATAATACAGGGTAGGTACTTGCAGCACCTTTCTGAGAATGACCTGCTGATATGCAGTCTCTGTTCTGAATATAACGGGATTGGATGTTTATAGAAGGTGTAGGACTGACAATCCATCGAAACAAAGCTCAAGTCTTAAATTTATACCCAGAATACAGACACAAACATAGCCGTTTCAGCAGCACCCCACCCACATGCCTTCAACATCGATCACTCCGAGCAGTTGGCAACATTTATTCAGGCTCGCTTCAGAAAAGTCTGCAAGCACATAATTAATTTGACTAGTCCCATTGAAGCTACATGCTTGCAGCTGAAATGCCTTGCTTGATCAGAGCTCGGTTTTTGCCTCGCTGTGCACACAGCAGGTGCACATGATCATTTTTGCCAGTGGTGACTTTTGTGGCTTGGGCAGTTGTACACTAAAATCCAAGCTAAGACTACTGACTCGTTTCAGATAAACCATGAAACAAGCTTCAGATGGTACTAACGCTCATCCATTGCTGGAAAAGATCCAAATTTCAAAGACTGCTATATACAAACAGCACAGAAAACTGCTATCTTTCCTGAGAGCTACCAAGCCATTGTGACGTACTTTGCATGTCATGAAGTCCAACGATACACCAGCTAGTAATGACTTAGGGTTAAGCGTAGAACTCAAAAGGCCAAATGGATATCTTACACAGGAACAAACACGAGAGAAGTCTCAAATGGAAGGGAGTCTAGTGTGTGGTTTTAACCCAGTGCTCACAGATCCCCCATTTGTGTTGCCATGCATCAGGAGGCACCCAGCCTGCACATCAGAGGCTTTGGGACAGGTTCCCTCATATGTGGTGTCCTTTGGTGAGGCAGAAGTCACGGGGGGAGACTGTAACCAGGAAGAGTGACCCATATAAATGTGCTCAGAGGAGCATGAAATGCAGCCTGGTGATCCAGGGGCAGCACTTTATCTTCTGCCCCATTCCATGACGTGACAAGTAAGAGACAAGCAGAGAGCCACACAGCTAACCAGTTTGTGGTGAGATGGGCTGGAGGCCACTGCTCTGTCTTATCAATATGGGATGGAGAAACTGCAGTGGGGGAGCATGAGGAAAAATCTGACATGGGAGCATCACTGCGAATGTGAGAGACTTGTCAGGTCTGTGCTCCCGTCTCCAAAGGAGCTGGTGTGAGACTGTATGTTACTGAGAGATTTATTTTAAAATGCATTATATCATTCTTAAAAAAAAAAAAAAAAAAAAAAAAAAGCAAAACCAGAATGCTAGACTATTACAGTCTCGTTCTAATAAGCCAGTCAAAATATAGACTACTGCGTTTGCACCTCCTTGCATTTCGAAAAGGAAATTGCTTTATCGGATCAAGCCAATGGTCCGTCTAGTCCTGTCCCTCATCTTCAATAGTGGCTGTTAATATAACAACAGAGGCAAGAAATTTTCCACACAGCAAGAGGCCAGCATGTTACCAAAAAGAAAAGTTTGGTTATTTATTTCAAAAATGTTTCGCACTAAGCAGCTCATTTCTTAATCATTTTGTTATTTATACAACCAAAGAGGTTTATTGAGCCATGCTCATGCATTTATTAGCTTGCAATGTTTGGCAATCTAAAGCACCTTTTGCAGCTTTCGTTCAGATTCATGATTTAAGCATAGATTACCAAACAACTAAGAGTCTTAAAAAAAAAAAAAAAAAAAAAAAAAACTCTGTGTGCTTTCATCTATGTGCTTCCCTGTACTATGGCTCTCCCCCCGGCATTGTTAGAGGGATGCTTGCAGTAGAGGAGGCTGTATGCAAGGCTGTCCTGGTGCAATGAGACCTGTGTTCAGGTTTCCTATTACAAGATCAGCAAGATGTGAAGTGGGGTTACTCGAAAATGTAAGCCATTAACATAGTTCAGATTATGAGGTCTGGTGAGCTTTAAACAAGGGACAAACCCAACTTCCCAATTTTTATACATGCAATTATATACACGATTGCTTCTAAATCCATACAAAGCATTTTCTAGTGCTACATCAAGCAATAGCTACTGCTACAATGCTTTCTACAAATCAGTATTCCAACACAGCAAAACAAGAAAAAGCTAAGAAAGCTTTTTTTAGTGACTCTTTCCCATTTTATTTGAGTATGTACTGTCCTGCCACAACTCGTACTGTGAAGTATTGTCTTTATTTTTTCTCTCTTCTTTGAAAATGTTTTTCAAAATACACTGTATGAAAGAAGCTCTATAAAAAAAAATGCCTTGAACTGTTTATCTTAAAAATGTGACTCTTTTTCCAGTAGCAGTAGGAAAAAGTACATTAGGTGGCCATTATTATTTTGTCTTCTCTTTTGATAAATAACTGACTCTGTATGGTAAATAAGAATGGCTGGCAATGCTGTATAAAGAATCAAAGCACAGAAATCACTACCTTTCCAAGTTGTACCCAGAGCAAAAGGCAACAGCTCTGTAGCTGTCACCAGGAAAATGAATGACATTATTGTTGATGTTTCCACATTCATTCCTCTGCCTGATGAGTTTTATATATCTGACTTAGTTATGAGGAATGTTTTGAAGTATATACTGATTGCTCACAAAACTGAATAACTGGGCCAAATTCCCTGCTGAAACAGCTCCAACACTGTGCTTCTGTATTTAAAAACTATTTCAAATCCATTTACAATTGATTCTGTGAAGCTCAGTACAGTATGTAAATGTTTTCTCACCCTAAAAAAAAAAGCAAGAGAAATCCTTTTTTAAGGGCACACTTAAATTCAGTGATCTAAAGATAATGGAGCAAATCTCCAGCTGCTTTAAAATGTCAGAGCTTCAACTATTTCAATGGAGCAAGGGAAATCCACATCAGTTGAGGACGCCCCTCTTAACACATAAAAATTGTCATGAATGGGGACAGGTCAGTGTTGAGCTCTGCTGACACAGGAGGACCCTTCTGTTATATTCATCCAAACCCAACTTTTGTCTCAATCCCTTTAAAATTCAGCATTTCAAAAGAAAAATGGAAAATGCATTTTCAAATGAAAAGCACTTGCTACCTGAATTATCTGGAGCTGTACTAAAATCAATGGGAGAAAGACAACAAACATGTCATTTGAATGAGATATTTAAATACAGACTGTAAATATGAGACTGAACATTAATTAATTAGATTTGTGGAGTCTTCACTTGCTGTAGCCTTTGTATCATCATGCAGTCTTTGTTTACTTTCATTTATTTTCTTTGTTTGATGACGTTTGACTAATAAATACATTGATGAATTGCTTCAGCAAATGCCATCCATATATCACAAAAATAGAATGTACTCAGTGTTTCTGGCACAGTGAGGCTAAAGGATTTGTTGTTGTTTGAACTTTCAGTACATGACAAAGGGAATACTACTGCTGTGCTGGATAAACTTTCTGATTTTTGTTTTAATTTTCAGTGAACAAACAGCTGCAGAATAATGTGACTTAATGAAGCATCTCTAATAAAATACTGCAGAAGTTAAAACAGGGACATAGAACTGCCTGCTCACTGATAGTTGTACTATTCAGAACAGTTTTTCAAGATGGTGATCACCTTTTTGTGTAGATGTACAGTATTAGGTAATGTGATTTTTCTGCCTTGCAAAGTCAGTGATTTCCTTTAACATGATAACTATTTAGCATTTTTCTATTACTTATTTATAGTAAGTAAAACATATGATATAATTAATGCAATATATTGCTAATACACTATTTATGCCTCACACAGGTTGGCAAACAGTAATACAGCCTGCAATAAATTTGAGTGCAAAGATGTTCAGATCTAAAAAATTCCATAGTATGTTTTGCTCATCAGAAACACAGAACCTGCATTTGTAAAGAGGTCCTTTATCAAGCCTGTCATCACCTGTGATGAAATTACGGAACTTCTTGGCTGCTGCATGTTTTTCTGCTGTCACAATTCAGTGTAAAGTATTATTTGCTTTATGTAAATCTAGACGGGGTTCAATGAATCATCACTTTGCAAGTTGCCAGTAAAGCAATCACCAATACCCATCTGTAGACACATCCACTTACTTCCGCACAGAACTAGTTATTCATGTATTCCCCACCAGAATTCTCAAGTGCATCACAAGCACCTACATGAGATCTCTCTGCTCATAGGAAGAGAAGGAGGAAAAGGTTACTTGGTCTCATATCTGGTATGATAAAAGACACTGCCACATTAGACGTCATTCTCTGATTAAAACCGTCTGACAGGAATCAAGATTTTATCTCAAAGTCACCCACTACCAGTAGCATATCTAAAATTAATACCACATTTTTGAAAGCCCCCTTCTGTTCAGACAACATGTGGAAACACTGAATAGTAATCCTGATCTGCAATTAACTAATTGAGCCAAGCTTTCCACTAAAATTGTGGTACTTGTATAGTTTATAACAGTAGCAGTACTGTAGTTTGGGGAATCAGGACTTTATGAAACCAAAAAACACATAGCTTTCAATATTGCCTCAGCAGTATCAGCTCCCCAAAATAATTTTTTCATAATGAAATTTATATGAATTACTTTACTACTTTTAATTACGCACAAAATAAATTAGAGACATCAATATGAAATGACTGTGCAATTACTGAGAAAAAGTGTAAGAGATGTAACCCTTGCAACCCCTGATAAAAACGCCTCTTTCCCAACTTCAGTTCAGCTATATTCACAGTACCATTGAACTGCTCGTTTTTAGTGCGTACCTTATGCTACAGAAAATAATTTTAATTTATCAATTTGACATCACTTAGGTCAGCCCATAAAGCAGCTTTGAAGTGTTAAACATATAGCAGGCTGAATGCTAATGTCTGAAGCCACTTGGTAAGACAGAGAAACCAGATAACAATTATCATTTAGTCAATAGTCATTTAAATGTATCCAGTGCTGCGAGAAGACCCTAAGACCCCGAATGCTTTATGGGGCTTCCAGGGATAGGGGCTGAGTATGTTTATTATTCAAATTGGCTGTTCTTCAAGAGTCAAAGCCCCGTTCCTTAAATACAGAGCTGGAGCCTGCTGGGGGGGACACTGGTGGCAGTGAAGTGCTTCGTGCCTTAAAAAAATACTGACAATCTCCGAGCAAAAGCTGGAAAGAGACAACTGTAAGTACACATACAATTTCAAGTGCTTCAAGCAATGATTTTAACTCCTGGTAAGAATGAACCACACAGCAGGGACATGAATGGCAACTCCTAACCAGGCAGTGCAAGCTAGTGCTTTTTATCCTTTGCCCAGATAACGGGGTGTCCGATCCTACAGTTCAAGGGAACAAAGCGGGTTATTTTAAAACTCACTCTTGCAAAGCTATAAATGGCAGGGAGCAAGGGAAGAGCCTTTCCACTGCAGAATACCGAACCTGTGGTGTATTTAGGAGGCAAATGAGTTCCCTGAAATGGAAAGAAAGCCACGCAGAGGGGCTGCATGCCCTACACACCACAAGTTGGGGAGCGCTACACACGGAAAGGGAGTCAAGACCCATCTCTTGATCGCTCCTGTTTTAAAGGATTCTCAAGGCGACTCCACGCTCTTTTAACCCCTGTCTGGAGCCGTCCGACAAAGCGTCCGGTCTCTGAAACCCCAAGTCCCCGGGGGCGCAGCGAGTGAGCGCCCACCCTTCCCTCACGAGCAGCGGGGCTGACAGACCCCTGGGTCCCCCAGCCCCCGCGGGTGAGGTACTTGGCCCGAATAAGAAGACCCCAAAGGATGAGGGAAAAAAAAAATAAATAAAAATAAAATAAAAATAAAACGCGGTGGGAGGGCGGCAGCTGACCCCCTCAGCCGGCCTCCCGCAACTTTGGGGCCCCACGGTGGTCGGCTCACCTACCTGCAGCCCCGCTCCGAGCTGGCAGCACCCCGCGAGCGGCCGCCTCCCGGCGAGGGGGAGCCCCGGCCTCACCGCCCCGGCATCGCCGGCGCCCGGGGGCATGGAGCGGCGCCGCGCCCGCCTCGGCTCCCCTTGGCTCGGCTCGGCACGGCTCGGCACGGCACGGCACGGAGGGGAAAGGCAGGCAGGCAGGCGGCCGTCGGTGCCCGGCTGTCCCCCGGCTGTCGGGGAACGGAGCGGGAATCCGGCTGGGAGGATGCGGGAGGGAAGGCGAAGTGCGTGGGGAGGGAGGGGAGACCCGAAGTGGCTCGGAGTATTTAAAAAAATAATAATAATAATAAAATAATCAAAACACGGAGAGGAGGAGGAGAAGTAGGGGCTGGCTGTGGGGCGAGGAAGTCCTGCAGCCTGGTGCGGCTCCGGCCCCTCCGCCAGCTGCGTGCGGTCCCGATTCAGCCCCGGCGGCGGAGGACGGGAGGAAAACCCGCGGCGTCCTGCAGCAATCCCTCCGTTCCCGCGGCTCTGATTGGCCTGCCTTCCCCACACGGCTCGCCTTCCCCTCCTGCTGCCTCCTTCTCCCTCTTGGGAAAAGTAATTGGAGAGCCGGAGCTTCACCTTCAGCACCAGCAGCAGCAGCAGCAGCTCCGCGCAGGGGCCGCCCAGCCGGGGGGCGGAGGGGGAGCCCGCCCTGCTCCTGCTCCTGCTCCTGCTCCTGCTCCTGCTCCTTCCCCTTCTCCTTTCTCCGCTCGTCGCCCCCCTGCCGAGCCCGCTTGGAGAGGGTCTGGCAGGCTGCGGGGCTCCGGCCGCCTGCCGCCCGCCCCCACGGCTCGGCTGGGCTCGGCACGGCTCTCCCTCCCCTCCCGTGCCCACCCTTCCCTTGCCGGGCAGCGGGCGGGGGGCTGCCAAGTTTCGGCACACACACACGTGGGAGGCGGCGGGGAGAAGAGGGGCACCCCCGCACCTCCCCCGGGACCGCCGCGATGGGGACACGGGGACGGGACGGGCAGGGGGGAGCCCGACGGCTCCCCCGGGGCGCGGGGCAGGGGTCGCGGCGGCTGGGGCAGGGGCAGGGGCAGGGTAGGGGCAGGAGGGACGCGGCGGCGCCGGCAGCCAAAAGCTGGACTGTGTCTCCCTCCAGAGGGAGAAGGGAGGCACTCCCGGCAGCGGGGAAGCCCGCTTTCCCCCGGCGGTGCCTGCCCGTGGGCTCCCGGGCTGGCTCCGTGCTGCCGGGCTTGGGGGGGTTTTAGGGGAATTTGTTAGGGGTCAGAGCCTGAAGGGCTCTTCTCCTCCTGCCCAAAGCCGGGAGAGCCCAGCGGTGGCTCGCCACGGCTGCTGATGGATGGGGGAAATGGTGGTGGCTGAGGATAAGTGAAAGCGCAGCTTGCTCCTTTACTGCAGCGTGGTTTGAGCCGTCTGAAGGGGGATGCAGAGAAGTGGAGGGGAGGGGGCCAGAGGTGGGCAGAAAGGGCCCTCAGTCATTCCAGTGATATCAAACAGAGGGCCAAAGTCTTGCTGTTCTCCCAGAATGCTTGTCCATTCCTAGGTTAAAATGGGAATGAATGCATGTTGGATTAAGTAGTGCTGATATACTTAATTATCCATCGTCTTTATATACATGTATATATTGTAATTTGCATAAGCATATTTTTCAGAAAAGAAGCCTTTGTTGAGCCTTTAGCTGTCATCCCGTCTTGTATGATGCTGATGGTCAACTCTGAGAAATGGAAGAGGGGAGTGAAACACTCTCCTGATTGTTATTCTTCACGCTAGAGTTTTTCTGTGTGAGTAAAGATCTGCAGAATGTTTGATTTTCTTTTTTTTTTTTTTCAAAGCAAATACAGACCTAAAGGTCCATGCAATCAGAAAGAAAAGTCAAAATAAAGAAAGAGTAAGGATGTTGACTACCTGGCACACAAGTAGGACAAAATACAGAGGCTGGTGTGGGAAAGGTTGCCTGGAAAATAACCTGGTGTGTGGTTGTCACAAACACTCTTGCAGCAGGCACTGCAGTACACATGCCTGGGTGTGTACTGGAGCCAAATTAAAAGCCTGTTTGGTTATAAAGATAAATGTGGTCTTACCTCATTCATTAGAAGCTGATACAATAACATCACACTTTCCCTAGTCAGTGGCTGTGTTTCTGCAATCACAAGCAGCTAAAACAACACAGAAGGAACTGAAACCAGATATGCAATTAGCAACGTAATTTCAGTATGTTGAGATAGACCAAAAATAATGTGAATCCACTGGGGCCAGATGCTCCTGTCCCACAAGTGCAAAATAACGGAGGACCCTGAATATGTAATAGAATAGGGTAGCTTTTACTGTCGCATGGGTCAATGTAGGGCCACAAACACTGTTACTAGATTAAAAGTAGCCCAAGTACACCAAAAATGCAACTACAGCAGCTAAAATGCAGCTACAGCAGCTACTGCACTTCAGACATAGCTAGCACCTTGTAATTATAGGAGCACATAGACCTATATTAGCTGCATGTATCATTACCCTGACTGTGTATGGTGAGACCAGAGAATACTCAGTAGTTTCATGCTGCTGCCCTGCTGTTACAAGAATTATGCAAACACATCTGAGACACAGAACTATTATAACCTAGTTAAAACAATACCAACAGGTCACATAAAAATAAATAAATACAAGGGGAAAAAAAAAAAAAAAAAAAACATACAAAGCAATGGATAAGTGACAACTTGTTCTGGATAATGTAATTATTTTTTATAGTGTGATGCTGCTGCACATGAGCAGTTGATCACTTTGCCTGACACGTGAAATTCTGAACATGTGCACAGTATTCAGGCACAGGTTGCGTGACACCATGCAGGAAGATGTTCTTTCAGGAAGATGTGCTTTCAAAAGCTTTTCTATGTACTTTCATACTAAGTCCAACACTCCTGGGAAGAACTGAAATGATCCATTACACCTATGCAGTACAGCTGGTTTTACAGATGCCTACTTAGTAAGTCTGACTCATCTCCAAAGGTGCATTTGTGCATGCTGTACATACACAATATGATAAATTTACCATTTTCTGGAAATACCAGATTGGCTGTCTTTTTCCTACGCGGCCTGTATTTATATCTTTCTGACTGGAAAATCCCCAACAGAATGCTGTGGCCTTAGAATGTAGCCCAGTTACAAAACACAGTTATTGTATGAATGTCCTCTCTCTCTTTCTTTCCTCATTTTGTTTAGTTTTTGAGTTAGTGTCACTACATCTTACTTTTCATCACTTTGTAGGGCTCTTCTACACACTGAAAGAAAAGTATAAAACATAAAAATGGGCATTGGCACTCACAACAGGTGTAATATTTGGAACAACTTCAGCATTTTCATTTGAAGAGGAACATCAGAGCATAAAAAGCAGGGAAATAAACATTTGTTTCAGAATGTAATAGTTGTATATATGTTGATCTAGTATATTTTTATATGTTCATTTTACCCAGAGGCAGATTTGTTTCTGAGCTTCTAAGCGGTGGAAAAGAAAATGTATATGTTGGTAGACACATGTAGATTTTGCCTCTAAGAACTGATAAGTTCACTAATGTCTACCCACAAGTTTGATCCTTTATCTTCACCATGAGATCCTTCCCCTCTCTTTACCCACCATGCTAGTAACTTATATTAATTAAAAGTGCCAGTGATGGCATTGCTTTTTAGATTAGTAGTTAGGTTGTCAGTTTCTCATTTGGTTCATAAAAAAATATTTTTTTACCTGGGCCTTCCATTGAGTTATAGGTAGTAAGATAAGCAGGAACACCTCAGCATAAGAGACCTACAGTGTCTTAGAGTCTGATGTACAGCATCAGATGTCCCATTTTGATCCCTCTTGAGTGTCAGTGCTCTCCCCCCAATGTATTTGAATGCTCCCCACAGTTTAGTGTACCTGCTGGGAGTGTTTCCACTCTGTCTTGGAGGTTGTTAGTGAGGACTGTAAGCAGATCGACTCCAGTATTGAACGCTGAGAAATGCCACAAGTGACTAGCTACTGTTCATTAAGCCTGGCACTTCAACCAAATTACACCCACATTATAAGATATCCAGTACACATCTGCCCAATTTGGTTGCAAGGATGTTATGGTAGACCATGTCAAAAGCCTCATCAGAGTAAAGGCAAACAGGCACTGTGGTCCCCTGCCCCTCACTGCCAGCCATTTCATTGTAGATTTTCCTTGTTAAATCTGTATCGACTATTCCAAATCACCTTCTTGTCCTTCGTGTGCGTGGAAATGTCTTCCAGGATAATTTTCTCCATCACCTTCCTGGCAGCTGACCTGTAGTTCCCCACATCCTCCTTGCCTTCTTGAAAATGGGCACATTTGCCATTTTCCAATCATTTCGGGTCTTCCCCTGTCATCATGATGACAGATGATAGAGAGCAGTCTAACAGTGGCATCAGCCACTTGGATGCACTCAGTGCACCTGGTCCCATAGACTACTTTAAGTCTATTTTTTTTAAGAGGGCTGTGTTCTTCCTCTATCAGAGGTGGTGCTATGCTCCCCCAAACTCATCCTCAAAAACAAAGATTAAGAAATCCTGGGGTGAATGCTGTTTGTCTGACATTTTGCATGGAATATGATGCAAATGGGTCTTTCTTCTTATACTGTTTCATCAAAAAGAGCAAAATTCCCCAGGCTGTAAGCACTGTAGCTATTTCAAAACAGGGATGCTTCCTGCTACTACTTTGTAAAGCACGTAAGCTCCCTAAAGGGGAAAGATTTTAAAATGTTCACTACTCATTTCTCATTTGCTACACCTTGTCAAGTCACCAGTGAGCTTTTCTTTTTTAGGCCTTTTATATATCATCATAAGGCACCTTACTTTCTCCATGTGTTAGAGACCCTGTGCTGCCAGCTGCAGCTTTTGAGTCTTGCTCTGGGTGAGGCACATACCAAAAAGTTAGGTGTTGACATATTTTGTGTAGTGGCTCCAAAACTTTCCTGAATCTATGTAAACTACATGGGAAAAGGAAAAAAAAATCTGAACAAAATCAGATATGTTGATTATATCACTTGCTTGATTACCTTATGTATTCAATAAGCAGTGTGTCTGTACTTTATTACACCAAAAGACTACAAGGCCACCCGTATTGCACAACAAAGAACATGCCAAGAACATTAAGTGTAGTGCTGGTTGCCTATTTAGAGATAGAGTACTACTCATGAGCTTTGGAAAAGCCCAAAATTATATTGAGAAAGAAATTGTGAGTCATTTTTCCTTTTTTTTTTTTTTTTTTTATGACTATTCCCCCTCCTACATCTGTGGGACTCAGCAGGAAATAGAAACAAACATTAAATCAGGCATCTGAAGAAATAAATTGGGGCAGGGGGGAGGGAAGAGGAAAATGTTCATACACATCTGGCCCATAGTTGAGTTAGAATATAAGTACTCATTCATTGCCCTTATATGCATTTGTCTTAATCTGATACAATATGGAAGTTCCCATTTTACTGTGTATCAAACAGCATGAGCCCTTACAGCCATGCTTACAAAGAACGTTTTACCCCTGGTTAAACATATGTTAACTTTGTTTCAATTTTATATTAAAGGTTGCATTATACACAAAATGGTGGGGAAAAAAAGGCAATTTTTTTAATTTAAAATTTTGCAGAAAAGTGATGGGCAGGCCTCCTTACCTAATGAGATTTTTGTGCCATTTTGAAACAAATATAATTATTTCCAGAATTTATGTCTTCAATTATTTTTATGAATTAATTATGTTTATATAATTAAATTATATTAAAGGAAAGGAAACCTTGTGAAAACAGAAAGTAAAGCAGACCACGAGTAGGAATGATAAGTAAGGATCAGGTTGATTTTACAAAATGAATCACACTATTTTTTTTCTGAAACCTCTTTACTGGGGGTAACATATGTTGGCAGATTTGGAACTCATCTACAAGAAGAATTACACTTCACTTTAGAGATCCATAGTGCCATTTATTATCTCATGATTTAGCATTTTCTAATCTGTGTGGTGTCATTTTCAAAACAGGCATCACAAATTCTGGTAAAAAAGGTGTCAAAGCTTATTAGCCCAGTAACTCAGTTCCCCCATGATGGGCGATAAATTAGGGGTCTGTCAGATGTGTTGTTTGCCCAAAAAAAAAAAAAAAAAAAAAAAAAAAAAAAAAAAAAGTCATTGTGAACTTACTTGGGTTATTTTTCCTAGAGAAATAATGCGGTCTGTTTTATAGTTACAACACAGTCTTTCCAATAATATCGTACAAAGTTCAGTAAGGAAATTTAGTGAAGGATACAGTGCATTAAATAGGAATAAGTTGTTCTGTCTCAATATTTCTTTCTGATTTAAAGTTTTTCTTACTCTGAATTTTAAACACTTACATTTTAATAAGGAAAGGAAAATTACACTCAAGAATGTGCTAGGCTTGTGTTTGTGCATTAAAAAACATTAAAAGATGCCTTAAAGGTTATTATAGGCTTTGCATTTTATGGCATTTTAATAGTAAGGCAAAAAGAGGTGTATTTTGGTATCATTTTTCTGAATCTTGAGTACAGGCAAAAGTAGATCTTCTGAGAGTGAAGAGCAGAAGTACTGTTTTTTAGAATATTATCTACTGAATTTATTCCAAAACAGCATGTAACTTGGGGGGAAGAAACCAACACAAGAGCAGACTATTATAATTTTTAAATGTTCTGAATTGCAGATTTTTAAGACATTTTCAAAACCAGAACCACTAAAAAGGAAGCACTTTTTTAAGGGGAGGGAGGGGAGGAATTAAAGAATCGTTCTACTTGGCTGAGGACAAGCAGCTATTAATTCAGCATGAAAAAGTGCCTCTGATTAATGAAGAATCAAAAAAAATAAGCTTCATTTATGTATAAAGTTACATTTTTCTACTTAGAGTAGCTATACTTTTCAATGAGATTACAAATGTGTAGCTGGCGGATTGCATAGTAAACAGCCTGAATATACGGCATCTCTCTTTGTATAAATATGAAAGAAAGCTGGATGTACCTAGAGAGGATTACTGCCACTTAGATCTCAGGATATGCAGGGCTAGGAAGTCCTATGCCAAATGAACTCTGCCTTCCTCCTTCATCAAATACGTGGTAGGAAATGCTAAAGGATGTGTGGCTTTGAGTTTTTCTGCTTTTGTGGCTCTTATTGTCTGATTCCTTTGAAGGGAGTAAATTTGTGCTCGGCAGTCCTTCCAATTAACCTTGGCTTATTCACAGCTCAGACTACACGACGGCAGTGCTGTGATGCCTCGATACACAGCCTCCCTCTGGTGTTACAAACAAGTCCATACTCACCTGACTGAGGTGAAATTAATACCTGGTTACCCACATTAAAAAGCCACAGTTAGAGGGACAGAAATGTCCCCACTTGACTCCCTGTGCCATGTGTGCCCCTGCCTGGGGCAATCTGCTGAAATGCTCACCCTGTGGGATCGGCTGCTGCAGGGCTCCACCACCTGCAGGATGGCCTCATGTAGCACAATACCAGCTCAAATTCCCATTTGTTTCTCACCCGTGGGGCATGGTAAACATAAGACTAAATCTCCTGGTTTGATCTCAGCTGAGGGTAACACTTATTTTCTGAAATCCAGCCCAAGAATGATGTAAGGATGGTGAGCAATAATTGCTGGAGCCCTAGTCCTGGGAGGTGCATCTTGCATGGTCATGAGAATCATTTCGACATTATTGTTCTGACCAATGCTTAACCACTTATATTAGTCTTCTAAAATATAGCTTAGAACTAATCATTTCTGTGTGTCCTTTGCAGGCCAGATAAATTTACAAAAATCAAAATGGGTTGTTTTTGTGTTTGTTTTTTTTTTTTTTTTCGTGTGCTCCAGGGCACGCACACACATAGCAGCTGCAGTGACAGCCAGGTATGCTGGGATTCAGCACCTGGAAATAGACTCGGTGCTCAGAGCTCAGCGTGGAAAAAGCTTGTTTTCTGGAGCATTTCAGAGGTGTCTTGGACAGAGATGCACAGAAGGCACAGTCTAGGAAAGCAGACTCTGCCTCTGCTGCTAGAATGACAAACCCACTGCGGAAATCTTCTTGGTTTTCCTCCCACTTTAAGCTCCATGGCAGATCAGTCCTTCCCTGCCTGATTCCAGAATTACCTCGTTATCCACAAGTGCCCTGGTTTTCACTGGCGTTAAGCACCCAGAAATGTCAGAGAACCACGTAGAGCTGGGGAGGGTGGGGGGAGGACGACAAGACACACACGTCTGGAAAACATATATATATAATTAAGAGAGTAATTGAAAGATTTTGCCGCTAGATGTCAGCAGGCAGAGCACAGACCCGACACACCACCTTAGCAAATCTTGGAAAAGGGTGTTTCAATTCTCCTTCCCCTTCCTTCTCCCATCCTCCTCTCCTAGCACATATATGCATATACACATAGGAAGAAAATCACCTAGGGAATACTTCTTTTTGGTTTATTTTTTTCATTGTAATCATACACAGATAAAAAACAGAATATCTAATACCCAGTTATGCTTGAAAGAAGGGGCAAAGAAAAGAGTTGGCTAAAATTTGCAGTGGCTAAACAAACTGAACAATAACAAGCTCTCTGAGCTCTGGAGTTAATGAAGACTTGCTTCCTATGGGTCTTATCCTATGGTTAATTGAAGCTTTTCCTGTGCTGGGGAACTTTGAATTTACTTTTTTTTTTTTTTTTTTCCTGTAGGATGATCCCAAGGAGCAGCTCTTCAGAGACGCATTTGTGTCTTTTCTCTCTTCTTTCCGAGCATCTTTTCTTATTGCAACTGAATAGCTTTAAGACTGCTACCCATCTTTCAGATGTTTCAGGTGGGGTTCCAAAATGCACAAACTTTGCTTCCATAGGAAACCTAGCAAAAGAAAATGCAGACTGCTTAATCTGTTACACACTCAGACTTACAAGGCCATTTATTTTATAGTGTAACTTTGTTAAAATTACTTAACACCTGAACTTGCACTGTCAATTTAAGTGTTCCACTAAATTTTCTGATGATTCCTCATTTTTCTACCCAATTACGACTTTATGGAATGTGCCTGAATTGACCATTTAGTCTTTGCTGATGAAACCCTAGTTCCTGTAACTGCATGTTAGTGGGTTACCTCTCCTTTTTTCTGCCTTCTTTAAAAAGTAAAAAATAAAAAAATAAAAAAGCAGATAGCATGAAATGCTATTGTTTACATCAAGTTTTGACATTCCTCCAGTGCGGTGAAACAGGCAGCACTGATAACAGTGAGAGAATACCAGATTGGCCTCCTCTGTGTGCTAAACTCCAGCTAAACTCCAGAATTTCTACAATTATTCCAGAGAGAATAAGATTAAATGCTCAGCATTTTTCTCTTATTGCAGGCTTATGCTTACTCCAGCTCTTTTTGATTGTATGTATTTTTCTATGTTAAATTAATGAGCTTTGCTTTATTATCCTATCACATTTTAAGCTTTGATTAGTCTAGCTCTTAAAATGTACATAAAAAGAGTTTGATTTTATTAGCTATTATTTAAATGATCACCTTAAATTAATCCCTTTGTAGTGTGAAGCTGTTTTTGTTGCATTACAATGGCTGCTTATCCTTCCTGACCTGAGATTATGTAGCATCATAAAAATTTAGCAACAGATTTTAAAAATTAAAGGGAAATTTTATGAAGCACGAATGATAGCCACGCAGATTCATTTATACTAGCCTATAATAATGATTCCTTCTGAGCTATTTTTATGGAAAAAGGTCAATGCTATGAAAACTTAGAAGGTAAGGTTTTAACATGACTGACATTTTAAACAAATTTCAGCAATTTTACGTTAAAATATCATTCTCAGCAGATTGATTCAGAGCCATTTTCTGGTAACACAACTACACAATTAGTAAGTCTGTTGTGGGAGTCATACCCAGCAAAACTTCTAAATGCTATCCCTGGAAAATGCACACATGGATAAGCATGAGCCAAATTTACTCTTTTTGTAAACAAGTTTGAGAAATGATGATGACCCTTGTTCAGAAGCAAAGTCCATACACCTCATTGATTTCCTGGGGTTAGATTTGCATGGTTTTGGGGTTTTGTGTTTTTGTTGCTGTTTTTGTTCATTTGTTTTGTTTGTTTTGTTTGTGCTTGTGTTTTTGTTTTTTTTTTTTTTTTTTTTTTTGGGGGGGGGGTTGTTGTTTGTTTTTAATAGCATAATAACACCATAATATACCCTCTCCACACTGGAATAGCATGTGCTTGCTCAAAACACCTCCACTCTGTCACTTCTGTTTCAGCCCAAACTCCCTCTGTCATGTTGAGCTTGTTCTCCCTTTTTACTCTTCTCCTGTATTGTCAGTTCTGCCGGAACTGTGGGGTGAAGGCAACTTTCATCCTAGTGTTCATTGATGTCTGACTTTCTTCCAGGAAATCCAGTACTCTCATTACATGATGCACATCTTTTGAGGTCAATGGATTCACTCACTAAATTGAGACATCTGAATTCGATCATAAATGCTGACAGAGTATATGATTTTTTAATGCCATAATTTAGCATGAGACAATATTTTTTAAGTACTTACACAAGTCTTCATGTGCACACCCTGCTCATTCTAAAGAAAAGTCGAACTAATTCATTCACATTTGCTCAGCACATTAAAAGCCACCTGCCCTGTTACCACCCACAAACAGGTAAACAAGTGGACAAGTGGTGGAAATAGGTTTTCCAACACAAACTGAAATTAAACATTCTTGGGTTGTCACAGATCAGGAAGGAAGAATAAATGGGCAACCAAGATGGTTTTGCTCATATGAGAGCAACAAGCTACATTTTGTCCTCTAGTCCAAACTGATGAAAAGCACACAAGTATAGTGTTTTTTTTAATGTGTAGAAACCCAGACCTTAAGATGATCTCTTGAACACAAGCAACACTGACTTATACCAAGAAAATAACTGCAATTGAGAAGGCTGTTGGATCTTTCTGAATCTAGCTAACGTTTGCATGTTTGCCCTGGGCAGGCCACAGTGGACCGTCTTCCAGTATTTTTGTTTGAAGCAATAAACTGTGCAGGTAGCTGTGAAGATGAAAACTCACCATCTTCTTGGAAACTGTAATGGTACATGGGATCTTACCAAAAGTGCCAGGCTGCAGGAGTCTGGATGACGGAAGTGGAACACACCTTCAATTCAGACAAGAAACTAATGCCTCATCTTCAGTTTTGTTGCGTCTAGCTTCAAAAGTGTCTGCTTGTGTTTTATATTCTCTTGGATATTCACATAGATGACCTCAAATAGAAGGCAGGGAGGAGTTTCTGTGGGGCCCACAAACTTAATACAATGAAAATGCTCACCTCGAGGGAAAAAAAAGAAAAAAAAAAAAGTGACCCCATCCCAGTGGCTGTTGTTTTCTCCTATCACACTTAAGGGTCCTGAGCTGTGAGAGAGGAGCCCTTGTGCACAGACACTGTCTTCTACCAAACTACTAGTTTCTCTTTCATGGTAATATATCCAAGGGAAATTCCCTACCACTCTGGTAGGGTAATTTAGACACAGAAAGGTAGGGAATGACCATAGGAAACTATATGATGGACTGGAGAAGTGGTTGGTGTCCAGAGGCTGTGGTGGGCCTGCTGGAGGTGCTGTGACACCTTTGTGGTGGCTGGGGCATGGCTGCCCCCATGGGCCTGCCAGATTCTGCTGCTTCTCTGGCTCACTCCTGCACTGCAGAGGGCTTGTCCTCAGCCAGCACCATCCCAGAGCTCTTCTAAATCACCTTTCCAGCATCACTACCCCATCAGAGAAAAAAAAAATGTTTTATGTATTTATTTGAAGATCCTTATAAATTCTAAATGAATGAACTTAGTTTTACAGGGTTCGATGTCAATCAATAGCCTTTTTTATTACACTATAGGTTGAAGGTCATTCCAAATGTCACCAGTAAAATAATTACGTCTGTATCTGAATGAGGCATATGAGTCTGACCTACACTGACTGACCATCTCCTGAAGTACTTCATGCTTCATTTTTCAAGGAAAGTCCTGCATAACTTACAACATTTACATTAAACTCCCAAATAAGGAAGAGCGTATCTATATTTCCATTGCTAATGTGTCCTATTTTTCAATAATTTGCTTTTATTGTAACGTCAGCTAGCAAAAAAGCAAGACTGAACCACAGATTTTCACTGTCAGAAGCAGACAGCAGCAGAAAAACATGCTTTGTCCCAAGTGCAAGGTTAAGGTGTAGATTGGGGTTAAAGCAGACAAATCACTGAGATATCTAGAGAGCCAAAATAGGTGTCTAAACACTTCTTATGATATATATCAAGGAGTCTAGCTACACTGGTAAGCACATTCTCAAAGCCAGATTTTCCCATTCCCACCACCACCCCATAAATCCTCAAGCCCATGTCTTGGGACTGCTTTCTATCCTAGATCGGCTGTTCGAGTTGTAGGAAATACCTGAGATTTATTTTTTTTCTAAGACATTGCAGCAATTTGAGCCCAGATCACCATTAGCCAAGCAAAAAGAAATGAGTCAGGGGACTTTTTATAGGTCTGCTGCTCAGTGTAGGTATACCTGCAGTAGATGAATACTACAACACTTATTCTCACTCTTACAGCTGGATTTCCTCTACTAAATCTACTATGTGGGCACAGCAAATGCTCCTGGATGTCTAAACCCCTAGACATTTATCATTTTGCAACTCTGCAATTGGGAAGTGACATGGCTAATGTTCCCGCATGTTCATGGCTAAAATATTCCTGCAGCCAGAAAGCTATAGAGAGGCTTATTTTAGGTCTAAACCCCAAACATCCAAAGCTGAAGGAACCTGCCAAGCCTTAAGTGCTGAGCTTGACAGTGTTCCATGTAAGCCACTTTTCTCCTCCAGTTCTTTACATGCAGAACCCAGTTCTGATGCAGCCCTAGAGTCTAGGAAGCACACTCTCCAGCAGTGAGCTAATGTTCAAAGCTCTCCCTTTTTACCTGACCAGGAACACTTCTTGCATAACTCTATATGCCCTAACAAGATTTGCTGTGTAAGCCTCATCCATCACCCAGTGAGACTCCTGTCATACAGCCAACATCAGGAATATCTGGTTTTCAGTAGATAACAAGGTCTGCACACCACTGTACAAATCTCCTTCACCCATAAAGCCAACACTTAGCCCCTGCAGTACCTGTCTGGGAGACTGGAATGAAACCCCGAGCAGACAAGCAGAGAGCACTGTGCCCATAATCAGTGCAACTCCCTGGGAGGAAGGCAGTATAAATTCAAGTCCCTTCCATATTTGGAAATCCCTTCCATATTTGGAAGGGACAGGGAATTAAAAGGAATTTCAAAACTGGAAGTAAATGTCCTGGTTATTGTACAGGTTGTCTTATTCTCCCTTATATTTATTTACTTATTTGGAAAAAAGAAAAAAAAATTCTGCCTAAGAAGATGATCTGGTTTAAATGAGTGCATAATTCTAGGAGTATGTTCACAGCTTAGGTTTTTCAGGAAAGAAAATTTGAAATGGTTGTGTGTAATTGTGTAATTTCTAATGCTTCTTAATCTTAATTCTAGATTATCTTAGGTGCTTCCCAAGCCATGGGTTTCTAAGGCCCCTTTTCTTGGGTGCCAATTCTTTGCAGGTATTTTAAGAGGCCCAGGACCTGACCTTGCTGTTAAACCTATGTACTGTACCTCGGGATTCCCATATTTTCCCCAAAAAATAACCTCTAATACCTTTACATTTCAAATTTTTCAATAACTGTGCATTTATAAGTGCATGTTATGAATAAGACCTAGGGAATGAAACAGCACGTCGAACATTTTCAATATTTCAGTTAAAATGATTTGCACTTTACAAAGATGGAAGGCTATAATGCTGGGGAAGAAAAAAAAAAAAAAAAGAGAGAAATGGATTGGAATTATTTTTTAAAACATTTAATTAATTTACCAATTAACTTGATTCTTCTACATAGGCAGTGGGTAAATGTCGGTTTCCAGACAAAGACAACCCTGCAGAAAAGGCTACACCCTCCCTGTTGGAGTGCCTGTGTTTGATTTGATAGTAGATGCATGCAATCTCTCTCCAGCTCTTTTCAACAAGCTAAGACTAGACTTTAGCCTTTAGGTATTAAACTGAGATCAGATGAGTCTTATACATGGTAAACTAAGAAAAAAAAGTTTTTTCATTTTTCATACTTACATACATACAAACATACATACATACAAAAATATTTTTTCATACTAATACATAGAGGTGGGGGAGAAGGTTGTTTGTTTGTTTGTTTGTTTGTTTGTTTGTTTGTTTGTTTTAATAGTATGTCCACTTTCATTTATGCCTTTTAACTCAATTGCAAATTTGGAGAAAAAGAAATTGAGAAATCAGTTGCAACTTACAGCTACAAGCGAGATTCCAGAGGTGCCAAACACCTGCAGTCCCTACTGACTCAAAAAATTATTGCCTCAAAATATTGTTCCCACAGAAGTGATCAAGATCACTACCTGGTGATGTTTCAAAGTCCCTTCCAACCCAGGCTGTCCTATGATTCTCTGATTATGGTTCATTATTCTTTTAACTTCAGGCTTATATTGTCTAATTCTAGAATGGAATAAAAGATTTGATCACCATTTCAGGCAGTCTGCCACATCTCTGTGCAGTACAGAAAAGGCACAGATGATCAAATTTCTGTGAACACAAAGTAAGTTTTTTAGTTACTTGTCATACAATCATATTTTTACCCTTAAATAAGTCTAATTGCAACATGTACCCACTGTTTGTCACAATATACCGCCTTTCTCCACCAGCTATCAAACTTTTACCCTGACTCAGTAATAGGTATTGGACCATGTTGCATGAACTGTTCTACTACAACACATGAGCCTTGCTAATATTGCCTATTTTACACACAGACTATATTTTCATTATATTACCTGCAACTACATGTCATTTGCTTTCTTTTTCAAATGAATTTCCACTTCTGTTGAAGATTAAACACAACAGTATTACATTTCTTTTCTTAGAATGATTACGTTACGTTCAGCAGATATCAAATCATGTCTGGAAATATAATTTACATGTGTGCCAGGAGAATAGACTAATTTATAATAAACCATGACATTACCTATCAAACAAATAATTTAAGGCCAACACACACAAGAAATCTTTATTTACAAAATAATGAACAATTTTAAATCTTAACGTCTCCCATCTCTATTATGTTATGTGCAAACAATTAAAATAGCAGTCTATCTATACCTACATCTACATCTACAACTAAATCTACACCTGTCTCTGTGTCTGTGTCCATGTTTAGGTTTAAATTGTATCGATATCTGCATCTGTATCTCTAACTTTCTATAGATATCATCATGTTGTTAAGCTTCACAGAGTTCTTGCATCAGAAAAGTTATCCAAGCTTGTCCAAGGTCACACAGAAATGGCATCATAATTTAAATCAAAGCTCAATGAGTGTTCTGGGAGTGCTGAAGTCATATATGAATTAGTACCATGTGTAACTTAAAAAGAAAATGGAAAAGCAAAAAAAAAAAAGGCCAGAACAAGCCACTAGCGTAGACATACTTATTTAAGTATAAACTTTGTAATTGCCAGTAATTTATACCAAAGAATTCAATGAAAAATTAATACCCATGTTCATTAGTTGTTTTAAGAGTTTACATCTTTTTGTGTGTGTGTTAGTCTGGTGATTTCTTTCCTTACTACAATATAGCTTTCGGTAATACTAGAGAAAGTTTGTTTGTTTGTTTGTTTGTTTTAATCCAGATACTTTCATATATCCAAGCCCCCCTTTTTGTTTTATTTGCAATGTAAAACAGTTAACTAAAGCACACATGCCATTAAAGAAAAGACTGAAAATGCAATTGACAGCACAGTTTTAAAAGTCTTAAGAGTATCTAAGAGTATCTAGAATGGTTAACACATTGGCTTTGTTGTGCTTTTTGCCTCATCTCAAGTACTAAAAAGATACTGCACTTGTTCCCATGCACAAACACAAAGAATAAGACCTGCTACACATACAAGTATGTTCCCTTAGGTGTTGTTTGTATCACCCACTGAAAATACCTCTCCAAACTCATACATCTTCTCCAGGAGAGGTGACAGAAGCATTCTTTCTCTCTCCAACATGTAGGATGACTCTTCTTTCCTCCTGGCTTAGCTGAAGATAAAAAACAGCCAGTAAGAAAACCCGCTGGGGCTACTAGAAGGAGATTTACACCCATGTTAAGGCATAGACATCACACAAGTCATCAAGGAAAGGATTTCTTTATCCTTCATTTTTCTTCCTTTTTATTACAATGTTTACTACTTAAATCTGTTAAACATGTAGCATAATACTTCTTGAGACAAATACTTCTTGACACATTCCCTTTTTTCATACATTAGACTCATGTTGAAGTCTATAATATAGTTTTATGAGAGGCAGATACTATTATTTTTAAATGAATACTTTTTGGATATTCAGGTACTAGGTAACATAGCATTATTGACTGTAGGGGTGAATGGGCTTGTAAAGAGCTCACAGGAAGGAGATCCCCTGACTGTTCCACTTCACACTACGCTGCAAGTGGAGATATTTGCTTAATGGATATCATCCATATATGTATGTATTTGTGGGGAAAAAAAAAAAAATGTTGATCTAATACATCCTATATACATTGCTTCATGTTCTGTTGGAATTTTGTGTTATGAATTCTATGATGATTATGTTTAATTCTGCCTAATGAAATGAATGGCGATTTCTGCAAATTGAGTTGCCTATGTTAGGTCTGACTATAAATCTCTCATTGTCTCCTCCCACTTAAGCACAACATTTCTTTATAGAACAGCAGCCTATTTTTGGCACATGGAGTGCCAACCTTAGCAAGTCTACATTATGTTTAAATTTCCTACATCTTCAGCAGGTAATGCTTTAACGTTACATTATGAATCTTCATTAAAAACTTTTAACAGTTATGTTAGTTAATATGTTTCACATACAGTTAATATATTTGATTTTACTTCTTAATTTCAAAACTAAGCAGTTTGTTTCATAAGCATAGAGGAAAAAAATGTGGATCCATCCTGATGTGCAAAGCAGTTATAGAAACTGATAATAATTTTGACATATTTGTCAACCATGGCTAAAGCCTATTGCTACCATACCTTTAAAATCAATTGCTGCGTTTTAAATTCTTGAAAGAAAAACATTTTTTAAGGAGAAGTACAAAGTTCAACTCATTTGTACTAATTTGAAAAGAAACATTTTATGTCTAGATGAAAGCATTGGGTTTTGATCTGATTAAGATCAGATCATAAAAAAGCCTGTGTTTCAATCATTCTTCTTTCAAGTCCAAGGCTCTTAGAATTGAAGTGTTCAGTGTACATTAAACAAAAGCTTATTCAATAGAAGTACAAATTAATAATTAAATTTATTAAATTAACTGGAAACATTATTATAATTGTGATACACAGCATTTTTAGCTTATTACTTCTCTAATTAATTGTATATTCATTTAAGAAGTCATTCTCCAGGAAATTTAAAAATCAAATAAAAGAATGCTTCCCAGTATTAAAAAATTCTAAATTGAAGGGGAAAACACTGTCATTTCCTCCACTGTGATGTAATTAGGAAGACTTCTGGAACACCCTTAGTTGATCCTACTGAAATTTCCCTATCATCATTCCCCTGTATTCTGATCAATGAAATTTCTGACTTAATTCTTCTAAGGACACTGTGCTACTAGACTATGAGATAAGAAGGTAAAGAAGACAGAGTATGTCATGTTACATAAATTAAAAAGTAACAGTCACTTCTGCAGGAGTCTATACACTTGTTCTCTCATTTGAAAGATCCTTTCAGTAATAGTAATTACTAAAAATGTACTTAAAAATGCAGCAGACTGATTAAATCAACTATATAATTTTTTTAAATGCCGCATTTTTTCTTCTTATCTCAACAAAGGTGTGTTTTCACTATTATATCTAGCAACTGCAATCCTATCTAGCTACAAAAAATAATTTAACATGGTCATACTCAGCCTATGTGAATGGAGCAAACCATGTGCAGAGTAGATTAGAGGCAATACTGTCCAAAAATTCCAGTGCAGTCATGTTTTAACTTCCAGGACAGGACATATTAATTTCCCCACTGCGCTGCCTTCCAAATGTATACCATATTTCTTTCTCTCTTTAAAAAAATGTGCATTCTTATCTGCTTCTATCCCTCATTCATTCCCTGCTTCCTTGGGTTCCCCCATCTTTGTTTAGTACTGATTTTTTTTTCCCACATCGTTCCTTCTTGTATTTACTTTACAGAAGCCCTGCCTTATCTTGCTATATAACTTCAGTCCATTGCTATTTCTGCTTTCTTGCTTTTATTATTGAGTTGTTTCAAAGATGCTTGTAATTCTAGCATTTAAGGATATATATATACATATATATATATATATATATATATATATATATATATACATATATATCCAGAAAGTAGAGTATGGAACAAAAACAGCAGTGGTGGCACTGATAATTGATAATATGTGTGCTCCTCTCACATATTCCAAAAGCATATTAGGCTAGTAACATTAGCTCTAAAACGGCTTCCATCAGATTTCTCACCTAAAAGTGAAATTACTTACGTTACCTATATGACTATATGCGTGAATGTTAAATACACACTTGTCTGTACCCATTCTGTTGTGGCAGGCTCTGTGTCTGACACAGTTCTAGACTAAAAGGGAAATTCATGCTACCACCTTAGTTATAAGGCCACCATATACAAAAGTGCTTGGTAGATCAGTGGAGTAGAGAATCTGAAGCCTCATTTTCCCTCTTCATAAATTCGTAACTATTGTATAGAAGGTTTAGGAAGAAAATAAAAAGTGGAGAAGATAATTTTTCTGTAGTACCCATGAGTAAGACTTACAGATGTCTATCATTTCTACAGAATTTATTGTGTGCATGAGTTTCATCCATTGAGAAGCAGAGCTTCTCATAAGCACAAAAAAAAAAAAAAAAAGAAAAAAAAAAAGAAAAAAATGAAGCCATACTTTAAGTTTCTTTATCCAAGTCCACTAATTGACTTGAAAACAAGAACTGAGAGCTTAAATTCTATGTTGTATCGGGAATCAATAGAATCATTAGAGTACACAGGTTGTTATCTGCAGACCATTTGCTGAATGTCTGAGCCTCTATGCATTGCATTAATTGTTTCCTTTTTAATGATCAATGTTTAGAACCACAAAAAAACACGTTTAGAAAAGTGCATCATATAGCAGTGAAGTCAGGTAACAACAGAGGCCCAGTGGTTACTGGAAAGTCTGCCACTTTTAGCCTTACAATTTCCTGCTTTCAGTTATATCAAAAGCAGGATGATATAAATCTATATTACAAAAGATTATTTTTCATCAGAGAAGGTAGGTGGTCATTCATCAGTATCTCTGGCACTGTTTCTATCTACTAGATGTTTTAAATTCTGAGGATCCTTGGGCACCTTTGAGGATAGGTGTATTTGGAAACAATTCCTTGCTAGCTCAGAAAACTTTTGTGAAAATACAGATTTATCACCAATCGGCAATTTTCAACAATTTTAAGCAGAGGAAAGACTACCTCAAGTTTACACTGCTGTTGTACTGTAACAAGCACAATTGCTTCTTGCACAGCACTGAGAGTCCCAGAGTTACTCATCTCTCCATTTTGATTCTTAGAAAAAGCTCTGATTTAGATGGAATGTCATGTGCTTTTCTGTCTAGTAACTGTAGCACCTCATGTCTGTCTAGTATCTGGTTTTGTACCATGAATAGGCAGATCTAAGGAACACAAGTAACTGCATTTGTGCTACCCAAAGCATAGAGCCATAGGTGGCTCCAGGTGAGTCTTTTGGCAAATCAATCATGGTGGATCAATAAATATTTTTTCCAACTTGACAAGAAAATATCTTTTTTATAATAATTTAAGTTTGGCATACAGGTAACTTTTGGTGTTTAAAACATTGTATTTGTTTACCAAGATGAAGAGATGACTCCACATGACAGATATCTTTAATTTACTTGTCCTTCATCTTGGAATTTCATATTCCAGCTCTTACAGATGCTGTGAATGTCACCACCAGTCCTTCCAACCTCTTGGGAGGCATGACTTCCATATCCATATTCTCTTCCAGATGCAGGCCCTGACTTTGCCTTTACTTCAACATCATCATCTTTACTGATAATCCTGGCAAAATATTTACTTAGTTTTGGACTACTGTGGATGCAAAGCAACTTTACTCCCACTCTCTTTTTTTGCTGTGTGCATATCTAAAGAGTAATCTCCAGTGCTATTTATAACAGCTACATGCTACTAGCTCATACGTGCTAATTAGCCAATAGGTAATAACATCCAATAGCTTATAATATACGAGTGGCAGCCGATGATGCATTTCTAGCGTTAGTCATACAATTCAGCACGCTAAAATGACTTGGGTGGAGGAAGGGGGCTCAGCATACATCTGCGTTCATTATGGATACGCTGCTGGATCTGCAGGAAGGAACTTTTAAGGAGTTTGTAAGCAGCATTCTCCCCTGCCCCAGCTCAAGATTTCTGTACAATTTTGTGAAGTCTATACGCAAGAGAAGCTCCTCGTTACTGCAGTGTAACACGGGGACTCGTTCGTGTTTTGGTGAGGTGCCAGATGTCAGGCGGCAGTGTTTGTACGGACATCAGGCCCAGATAAGAGGGACTGAAGCAAACACAACAAACTACTGTGTGGTTTTGTGAAGGTCTGGGAAAGTTAAAGCAAGCCACCCAGCACACCCACATTCCCAACAGCATTCGCACAGCAACAGGGGCTATGCGGCTATCCCAACGCCGGGACTCCACACCACTCAAACCTACGGACAACACATTCATCAGCAAGGCGCATACACCTCAATGAAAACACTGAAGGATCAGAAAAAGCCCTTTATTCCAGAAAGGCGAATTCCCCTTTCCGCCCCATTCTGAAGCGCGGTCTCACAGACCACCATCTGCAGGGGGCAAGCCGGGCTCTGGCAGTGTCATGGGGACAAGGGGACACGAGGACACGGGGATAGGGGTACATGGGGACACGGGGACACAGGCCCAGGGCTGCTGCCCACCCCTCCGGCAGGACGCGGCCCCTCAGCGCCGAGCCCTCCCCGCCGCCAGGCGGCCTCGCGGCGCGGCGCCTCCCCGCGCCCCCTCCCCGCGGCCCGCGGGCAGGGCGGGGGCCGAGGGCGGCTCCCCGGCGGCGTCAGTCCCAGCATGCAGCGCGGCCCGCTCCTGCCCCTGCCGCTGCCGCCGCCGCCGCTGTCGCTGCCGCCGGGGCGAGAAGATGGCGGAGGGAGGCGCGGCGGATCTGGAGACCCAGCGCACGGACGTGGCGGCGCTGCTCAAAACCGCCCTCCGCAAGGGCGACACTTGGTGAGGGAGGGAAAGAGGGAGGCGACGGGCACCCGGGGCTGGCCGGGCGGCTCCCTCCGCCCCCGGTGGCGCCCCCCTGCCCCTCGGCCTCCCCCTGAGGGCGCTTGGCGGAGGGGGGTGGGGGGGGCGGCGCCGTTCTGCGCCCTCAGCCCGGGTCTGGGGGGCACCGGCAGCGGGGGGGGGGTGGGGGGTGAGGCCGGGGGCGGCCCCGGGCTCTGCGGGGCCCGGAGGCCGCGGGGAGAGCTGCGAGGCCCGGGGAGGGCAGCCCCCCGGCAGCGCTCCTGCGGTTCTTCACCCCGAAGGGAGGAAGCGGCTCGGGTGTTGTTTTTTTTTAACCAGAAATTACAGCTCTGGCCTCGCTGGGGTGTCCTGGAGCCCGTCCGCGGCTGTCATTGCACGCCTGGCGTTTAAACTTTGACGGCCAACGCGTGATGCCCCCCCCCCTACCCCCCAAAAAAAGGAGCAGCCCCCGAAGGTGCGGGTAGGCCCGGCCTGGTGGCGTTTTCCGCAGCCGCACGGGGTTCCTGGCACGAAGCGCTGCTTCTGGGGGCCACACGGCTTGTCAGCGCAAGGACCCGCGGCCGAAAAGATCTGGGTTAAATAAACACGGCCTGCCAGCCTGCGCCTGGTAACCCAGCGTCTCGAGTTGTAGTGCTTCGAGGCTAGGTTGCACGCTGGGTGTTTTTTTTGGGGGGGGTTGTTAGGGTTTTTTGAGGGAATGGGAAAAAAGGGAACTGACACTTTTTCCACCACGCAACCTCTTCATCTCTTTCCTCGTGAAGCTGTCACCAAAGACAAAGGCTGAAGTGTTAACTTACTGAAAATTAAGTACAAATACGCAAAAGTAGAGCTAACCCACCTCGTTTCAGCTGTCATCACTCACTGTTCCAGTTCTATAAAAGACTATATTTAACAGTGTTGATACTGCAGCATGTGTCAGAAGCATACATTCTGATGCATTATTCAAATACTGCTGAGTATATGTTCACTTTTTCGCATCTGAGCAGGCTGCTCTTCAACCGAAAAAGTATAAGCAACTAGAAAAAGGAAATCAATTCGAATGGTAGTGTTGAAAATGACCGGCAGTAGTACAAGAGTGCTTAGGCATGTAATCTTCTAAGAGATTTTTTTAATGGTTTTGTTGAGTATTTCCTGAGTACTAAAAAAAAAAATAATCTTGAACAGTTAGTATTATTCAAAGTGAAACTAACTTCATGACTGGTTTGTGTAATGACTAACACGGTGCACTTACGGGCAAAGCTGTATTTTTTTTTTTATTACGCTAAATATTTTTAAATGGAAAAATCAGTTAAGTGAAATAAGCTTCTAGACATTCTCAGAAAATAAGTATATTTCAATGTGATTGTGACACTAATATTAATCCAGTGTTGCAGAGCTGAATAAGCTATGGCAAAGTCCCATTAATTTTGACTTATGAACTATTACATCTAGGAACATGAATGCATATACAGGTACATTCATAGGATTAATAGTTAGAGCTATGTATTTAACTTCACATATTAAGGAGTGTATTTAGTCCAAGTGCTTTATTCAGAGATATTTTGGTAGTAGCTTTTTATTCTTCTGGGGCATTGGTAAGGAAACATGATAGTTAAAGTGCTGTAAGTCATGATTCAGAATTGCAATTTTCATTCATTCATTCAATAGTAAATATTGCTGAAAAATGTGAGCAATGCTGTATCAGCTTTTTCTGATAGCTGTTTGAGCTTTCAAGCACTGTACTTAAATACAGTGCTTTTAAAATTACCAGCTTACACAGATAATCTCCCAAGAATTCGGAGAACTGTAGCTATGTATAAAGTATAAAGCTTTGGGGGGTTCCCCTTAAGAAAAAAGGAAATGAAGAATAGAGCAAGGAGAGGCAAGCCTTTTACTGTCTAGAAAGGGCAATGAACTTCTTCATTAGTTCTTCACATTTACTGTAGAGAGAAAGAAACGAAACTAATTTAAATGCAATGTTCCTAAGATTAGATAGTAAAAAATATTTGGTAGAATACAGTTATGTTCAAACACCCTATTTGAACAAACCATGAGCTGTAAAATTTGTTTCATGGGATGTTTTCAAAAATACCTTGGGCATAGTATGGATAAAAATATATTGTTTCAGTGGATGGACAAGATTGGTATCTTCTGACTGTTCTGTCTTCAGGGACAGGAATCTGGGTTAGTCTGTCCAGGTGGTCTTTTTTGTGTTTTTTTTTTTTTTTTTATAGGCAGTTAATAAATTAAACAATTAAACTAGGAGAGATTGAGGATTCTTTCATCTTTTCATTTTCTTTGTTTTTCTAAACAGATAAAATAATTAAACATCAAATGTAAGCTTTTCCAAGCAAGAACCTCCTTATTTTATTAGTTGTTTCAGAAACAACTAATAAAGTGCTAACTACTTTTGTTCGTGAATTCAGCATTAAAACCACACAGTCTTTCCTCAGAACTTGCATTATAGATATTTCAATGTTTTCCAAAGGTCCTTCAGGTTCTGCGGTTCAAAGACCTATCATTCTGTTTCAGAAGAGAATGCTCAGTTTCATCTTGTATCTCGCAGTGTTAGGATCACGTATGATTGTAGTTCTGCTGATGAGAAGTGAGAAGAATTTTTAGGGTTTGTGGAGATTTTAACCTCTTGTTCAGAAAGAAAAAAAAAAATGGTTGTTACAACTGCAGACAAATATGAATTCAGTGTCTTCCTGTATCCACCCTCAGAAAGTTAAGAGCTGTTGGCATTCATCAGTTTTTAATCACTGAATATTTTACGTGACCAAGTGGTCTTAATGTTGTCATTTAATGCCTTTGGAGCTGCAGTGCTACTCTTATGAGCCTTGCCAAGTTTTTCTGCTTTTACAGTGTCACTGAGATACAGTTTTCAACACTGAAAGGTATTGATCTTGGAACAGTTTTCTCCAAGGGTTGCTGAAGGCTCTGTCAGTTCTTGTGTGTGACTTCCTTCTGTGTGATTATCTTTGATTTTCTCCCTCATATTGAGGTGCAACTTGTTGCCTTTACCTTTAAGGCCACTTTCAGCCCTGCTTTCCCTGTAGTTCCTGTTCTGCTGAAGCTCTCTTAGTCAGCAATGTTGCCTCAGTTGCTTAAATAAGACATTACAGTTGCTTTCATACTCTTTACTTTGCTAACTCTTATGTGCATTGACCCTCTGTGGTCTAGACTTGAGACCACATATCTCACCTTCAGGTACCACCTGCCAGTAAATGGTTCACTTTGTAATGGGTAGCAGTGACTAATAGCGACCAACAGCATAGATTTAGGGAGTTTCACCAACTTTTCTCTCTCTTTCTCACAGAATTTCCCCAATGTGCTTTTTTCATCTAACAGAAGAGAATATAAATGACATTTATATTTCTAAAAGCAGTAACTTGGAAAAAAAAATAGGCTGTTACAGTGGGCAGATAACTACCATGAGTTTATTTGGTGTCTAGGGGAACAAATGCAATCTTGAGATGCTTAAATAGGGAATACTGAGTAGCAGTGTAGAGATGTACAATAATATATTCCTGATACCATTCTGATACCCAGTTCTGGTGCCTGCATGTCACAGAAAGTGCTCATTTGGAATGAGGTCAGCATTCTCAAATTTTAATAGAGGAGGAGAAATCCTTGCCTAACGGAAAAGAACTTAATAGCTTTTGTCTATTTCAATAGGTTGTTGAGTGCTGTGCTGATGTACTTACTAAGAAGACATCTAGGCTAAGGGTTCTTAAGAAGAAGATGTCTTCTAAGCTAAGGGTTCTTAAGAAGAAGAGATGTCTTCTAGGATAAAGGTTCTTAAGAAGAAGACATCTTCTAGGATAAGGGTTTTTAAGCTAGCACATAAAGATTTCTAGCTGTGATAGCCAATGAATTTTGGTGCCATTCTTCAGCTTACCTAATGCTGAGACAAATGCTCAACCTGTTCTTGATTTTTAAGACTTGCAAATTACAAAAACTACAGAAGTGTAGTATTTTGTGTTTTTCCAGTTGTGTCTCTGATACACATCACTTCTGAAGTTCTGGTGATTCCAGAGGGGTGCTACTGTTATTGACAGAGTATATTTCCTAGAAGGTGAAGAACATATGCTCATTTTTTTACACAGTAGGAATTTTATTGGCTGTTTCTCATTGTAAAAGTCCTAGTCACTGAAGAGAATAGGTAAAATTTTAAGTGGGGTAAAATGCTTTCCAATAAATGATTTGGGAAGTTGATATTTAAAGGATTTCCCCTCCAGAAGGGGGGAACACAACTTTAAAGTGTTTCCGCTCAAAAAAAATTGTAAGCATTTAAATGCTGATTATAAAGAAAACTTGAGTCTTAAGCGGGAACATACAGCCCTACCTGAAAACCTTGCAGTGCCCGTCATTGATGATAACCTTGCTGCTGAAGTGCTTAGCTTTAATAGCATTTTATACCATGGTCTTGCTAGTGTTTTCCATGTTTGATCATCCATCATTGTGCTGTGCATTAACAAACTCTAGATTGAACAGTAATGGAAGATTTTATGTGATTTCATTGACAGCATGGTGAAGTGTAATGGATCTGCACATTTGGAAAAACATCCTGAACTGTTACAATGAGAAACCAGTATGATGAGAAATAGGGAACTTGTTACTGTTACTTTTCCAAAGATAGAATTGACATTTGGGATCTTTTTCTTTCAAATGGTCATTTCAAAAATTGCTGATTTTTTGGCTTTGAGATCTTATAGCTGAAGTTCTGTGTTTAATTTATTTCACTGGCTGTGGAATGGTGCACTGTTTCACCACCAGCTTATGGAGATGTACAAAGTGTTCTGTTTAAAATTCTTCTGGGAGAATGCTTGCAATGGAAATAAGTAGGTGCAAATCTCTTCTGGTGATTGATTGGGCAGGGTGAGAAAGGCATGTTTGTGTTAGGCTTTTACCTGAAAACAAGAAGTCAAACATCGATTTAAGAGTTAAATTATTGTTTGTATGTTTGGTTTTGGGTGTTTTTTTTTTTTTTAGAAACACCCTTAAACACTTAAGTGGAGAATTTGTGCACATATTCAAAATACGCGCTTGTTAATGTAGTGTTCACAAGTAACTTAAAATTTAACATACAAATACACCCATTTGTTTTGACTTACTCAGGGTTTTGGTAAGCTCTTGGTGTGTTATGTGTGAAGTGCTGCTTAGGCTACTGCAGCACATTATGAGAACTGAGCATGGTGGGGGGGCTGTAACAGGTATTTGACTGAAAGTTGATTTGGAAATATGTGGGTGCATTTCATTCAACAAACATTTAATTTCAGAGGAGGGATGTGAAATATGGACTACAAGTTCTTAAAACTGATTTAAGTGATTTTTTTTTTCTCTGACCCACTTTTTCCTGTGGATTTACCTACTTTTTGAATAAATTGATGGCTTAATTTTTATGTAATAAAGTAGAGTAATTGCCTTCTTGAACTTTCAAGCACTTGTTAATTCTGAAAGAAATTTGAATTTTGAAGGCATTTGTTAATCATGGGTATACCTTGTCAAGCAATTTTGTCTAGGCTAATCAAAGTAGAAATACAGGTACAAAGTCCTTATTATCTTTCTTATTTTCATAGTTGGAAGAAAGAACAAAAATTAGATGTTGTGTCTTTAAACAGGAGTCCTAATTTGCCTTCAGCAACACCGTTCCACTTTGTCCTCACTGTTGCTTCATCTATACTCATGCACAGTGACAAGGGTAAAAAAAAAAAAAAATCCTTAGCTATCTCTCTGGACAATTCGCACAGTTTTGCTGTTAAAATTATGATTGCTTGTGTTCAGAAGATTTGATGTTCTAGCAGTACACAGTGGGGAAATGAGTGTGTCTCTCCAAAGTATCTCAGTAGCACATTAAAGTTAACTGCTTTGATTTTGAAAGTGAAAGACCGACCTACTGGGTAGTATAAATAAATTTAGGTTATGTTACCTGTTGTTAATTGTCTCAGTATATAGCTGAGTAATGTATTCAGAGTGTTTGAACAGTATGATTATGATCTTGGTATGCACCATTTTTTGTGAGAAGCATTGTCCTATCAACCCGTGTGTTAAGGGAAAGAATGAATCCAGTCATACTTCTACGATGTTGATGTTAAGGTTTATTGCATCAAAATGTGTGGTAAACCACAGGTGAAGTTAAATTACACAAAAAGCCATAGGACCATGAAAGAATTTTAGAAATCAATTAGCAGCTTTCCTGCTAGTTGTATTAATTGTTCACTGTTAAGTGAACAATGCCCATACGTGGTCACGTAGCAGCAAAATTTTAAAGCTTTAGAAAATTTATTATTAATTTTTATTATTGGTTGATTTTTTTATAATAGCTTCATTCTTTTGTTCTTGGTAGTGTTTGAAGGCTGTTATAAAGTCATCCCAATTTTGCCTGCCCAAATTCTCTACACTTGATCATTCCTAAGGATGCAGCCTTGTTGGTAATTTTAATTGACTCACCAAATATGAACACACATTTGAATATAATGCATGGCTACCAACTGATAATTATGTTTTCATATTTGAACATAGGGCTAAGAGGAACAAAATATTTGTTACTGGTATCCATATATTGGGAAAACATACTGAAAGTATTATGTACCATATAATTCATAGGTTATGTTGAAGAAACTGCAAGTCCAGTAATGAATAAGTGAACGCAAGCAGGAACCAGAGTGATGGCCCTGCAGCAGGGAGATCAGCAGTCCTTTGTAGATGCTGGAAATATTCACCACTTTGTCTCGCTTTAATGGGACCCAAAGAATAACAACACCTGCAGTGAACCGTTTGCTGAGTGGTGTTGTCTGTAGGAGCTAGATGAGGTCAGAATAACTGATCTAAACTCATCCTAAATATAGATTTAGTCTGTTTAGTGTCTTCAGCTGAAGCAAGTTTGAAGTAGTCATCTTTCACTTATTAATGCTGGTTTACGTCATTTCTAAACAAACCTTGTTTGCTTCTAACAATAAGAGTGAAGTAAAAGATGACATGCCTTAATACAGCTTTGAGGTATATATTATTTAAAATATTTTAAGGTCGTAAGTAATGTGTATCTTGAAAACAACCCAAGCATAGGGAAAGAGGAAGAGGAATAAATATTGTGCTTTGTAATTGTCAATACTTGTCAAGAAATCCTTCAAATAAAAGAGTTACTTAGAGAAAAATTATACCAAATGGGGAAGTTAATATTGCAAAATTGCTTCTGTATGGGATGAGCTAGGTATGACCAACAGTTATCATTGCTTTTTGAGGAAGTAGTCGATTTTGTAATGTCAGCAGATATGAAGGGACATCCTCATTATATTTTTCAAGCCCTTTGCATGATCAGTAAGCTCACACTGGCCTGAATTACGACTCGAAGACGAGCAAATGCAAAGTGAGGACAAAGGGTTCAAATAAGGCCTTTTGTCATCAGCTGCTGAGAGGGGAGTGTTGCTGGAGGTTGTGGTGCAAGATTGCAAATTTCAGCTTTTTTGCCTTTTGTGGTGATGACACTGAGTCCATGCGGAATCAAAACCTGTTGCCTTTCAAAGGGCAAGTGGCATCTCAGTGGACTGGAGTATAAGTTGTGCCTTGTGCGTTACAATCTCCTTCAGACCGACAAATCCCATTTTACAAATGGGAGCAGGTTCATCTTTTGAAGCCTTCTGAAGCTCCAGTCAGAAGCAGTGAAGTAGGCCACACTTGAACTGGGACCATTTCAGTGTGGGTTTTTTTTATGTTCTAACCAAGTGATGTGAGGTGAGCGATTTATTTATACCTGTAAATGCTGAGCATTTGCTTTTTGAAGTTAATTGGTTTGTTGTGAAGTTGTCTTGGCTTTAAAGATTAACCCCCCAGCATATATCTAGGAATCCGAGACAAGTTTCTCCTTCAGTCTTGGCTACAAGTCCTCTGGGTGCCTTTTAGGCCCAAAGCTGGGTTTGTTAGCCTGTCCATTAGCTTGGCTGCCGCTGTCTGAGAGTGAAATGTTGTGTTTCCTGTTTGAGTGAAGTCTTGATTCCACCAGGGACAAGTAACAAACATAACTTAAATAACCGTTTTAAAAAACAAGTAATCCATAGTTTTGAACTTTGCCAAGATGTGTTGGGGTAGCGTTTTCCATCAGCTCCAGAGGTGGGAAAGCTGCTGCAGCGTTAGGCTGGTTTGGAACCCTTCCTTGGTTAGGTAATAGTAACAAACAGACAAGCAAAACATCGTAACAAGCCTGATGTGCAGGCATTTTCTATCTCTGTTTTACTAATGCACGGTATGCTATTTTTGTATCTGGGACAGTACATATTCAGTGAAGCATATCTAGTCTCGGGTGCATGCTGAAAGTTTTTGATGTTTCCCCTAAAATGTGCTGAAACTCACTTAAGAAAGGCAGTTTTAGTGGACATAGTTGTTTTTACTTGAGGTATGTCTTTTTCCCTGAAAATACTGAAGGTCTGGCATAGGTAAATACTTTGTTTTCAGATGGTCGATTATATCATGGGTATTGTAACAGTAACAAAAAGATAAAGTAGGTTGTAAGGTTTGCCTGCTTTATTTTGTGTAGGTGAGTAGTCTTGTTGATCTTGCTGAGAATGCTGCATTGAGTATGTTTGTAAGATCAAAGCCTATAGTCTTAAAATTTCTGATTTTTCCCTTTTTCCTGTAGTGCTAAGAAGTCTGGATTTTAGTGTTCTTTAAGTGCTTTAGGAGATTCATCCCCTAAGCTGAGCATGTTACAATTGCATTTCTTCTGTAGCATAATCTTGAACATGCTAAATCCTTCTTGTATAAAGATGAGGGAATTGTCTGGCATTTGAACACAAATTTCCATTTTTCCTAATGGAAAAATTGGAAGAAAATGAAAATTTGAAAAGATTCCTTGCTTCATCTGTTGCTTGAGAACAAGTTTTTGTGCAGGTACGAGATTAAGATACTGGGACTGTGTTCCCTAGTAAAGCAAAACAACTTCTCCTACCCATATCAGATTGCCTACTTTTACTTCAATGGCAATGCTAACATGCCTAATACATACAAAACATATGTGTACATACATACAGCCAGTACTTCACTGTAAGAACTTGCAGCTACAGTGTTTGTTAGCATTTTTCAAAATCTGTCCCTATATCTGTAATTTCCCTTTCTTGACTACATAATTCACTAAAACCTTCTGTTCGGTGTAATGCGTATGTTATCTCACAGTTGTGTAAAGCTGGTCTACTGAGTTCACTCTTAAAAATATCTGTCTGAGAATAAACTCCCTACTTGTTTAAAATAAGAAGCATAAACAATGTTGGTGGATCCTGAGTTGATGAAAGGGTATTATCTCTAAATAGAAATTAAATTCATTACCAGACTTCTTATATAAATATCCTGCTCATCTCTGTTCACAAAGGGTGTTAAGAGCTGAATATCAGGATAATGAATAAAGCAGTACTTTCTAACTTATAATTTCTTGTCATGGGTAGGCTCTGGTAAGACCTCAAAGATCAGAGGGCTGGAGCAGCTCTCCCATGAAGACAGACTGAGAGAGTTGGAGGTGTTCAAGCTGCAGAAGAGAAGTCTGGGGAGACTTCAGAGCAGCCTTTCTATACCTAAAGGACAGTTGGGCCTGCAGGAAAGCTGGGGAGGGACTCTTTGTCAGGCAGTGCAGTGATAGGACAAGGGGGAATAGCTACAAACTAAAAGAGGGTAGGTTTCATTTAGGTATTAGGAAAAAAATCTTTACTGGATCAGGTTGCCCAGAGAGGTTGTGGTTGCCCCATCCCTGGAAGTGTTGACGGCCAGGCTGCATGGGCTTTGGGCAACCATGTCTAGAGGAAGTTGTCCCTGCCCATGGCAGGGGGTTGGAACTTGATGATCCTTAAGGTCCCTTCCAACCCAAACCATTCTGTGGTTGTATGAAGCCTTATCAAATCTATAATAGTTTCAATCCAAGTCTGATTATTAGGTTTTGATGTGGTCTGTAAGCAGTCCTAACTATGGCATTGCACTGTTTCTCCCTTAACCAGGAAGATCATTTTGTTAGATCTTCTTTGTTTTGATCTTGCTATTTAAAAATTACTATTCAAGTACAGATATATACAGCTTCATAGTACACGCTGTATTAACTGAAGTATAAAGCTTTGCCCTTGAGTGCACGCAAATTACATGATCTTCCCTTCTTTCTACATGATCTTTTCATTAGTCTTCAGAATGCATCCTGCAAAAAAAAAAAAAGGATGGAACCAATTATTTGTCTGCAAGTAATCAGTTTTACTGATGCTTAATAGATATTAACTTATTTTTAATAGCTGCAGAATTCAATTTTAAGAATAGTGCTTTGCACCAGTTTAACTTCTTTATTCAATTAGTCATCGTGTCTTTGTCCTCACGTCCAAAATACACCAGCTAAACCAAGTACTGCTCACTGTGCATTAAAGCAAGAAAAAAGGAAAGAGATAAAGACAAAATAATTTAAGTAGCTTTCAAATTTTTGGCACTTGTCCATTTTTCATTTTGCTTTTCTACATTGTACTACTGGACAGATTCTGTTTAGATAAATTTAGATTTTTTATTTTTATTTTTTTTTTAAGATTTGGTTGTTCTTAAGAGGTTTTCTTTCCAGGCAAAGAACTTGACTGTGTCTTATAGTTCTTATCAGTCATATATACATTGATGATTTATAGATGGCTTTTGATCTTTTCGTGCTAGATATATGAATCTATTATTTGAGCATGTAAATGCAGGTTCTGAGATTAGAAAAGAGGTGTTCTAGGTTCTTTCATTTTTGTGTTAGGAAGCAGAAACGTTGGAAATCTTCAGTGTAAGGAGAACTTGCAGCGGAGAATTTGATCAGTAGCAAAATCAATTAATTGAATGTGGAAGAATAAAAGTTGATGAAGTGTTGAAGTGGTAATAATGAACATTTGAAATCCAGAACAATGGATCCCAAGGTTTTTTGCACTGTTACGTCCAAAAATAAAAATTTTCTGTTATTTGTATGATCAGACATTTAATGCAAAGCATTTGGAAAGCAGTGTGGTTCTACAGGAGCAGTAATTTGTTAGGCAACATGTCCATTGTTTTAATGAATGCCTGTGTGATAATTTCCCTTCTGAGTAAAATTATAGCTTTGCTTTTTTAAGATTCATAGTTTCATTCAAATTTAGATGAATTAAGTAGAGGCCATAGGGTGGAATGGGGGACAAGGCTGGCGGGTTTGTTGGGAGAACGGATGCCCGAGGGTGGCTGTGTTCATGAACACACCTCTGTGGCTGTTAGGGAACAGTGCTGGGAGGCCACAGCAGAGCAGGAGAAAGATGAGAGTGCTGTTGGCTTTTAGGGTGCTTGGAAGACTGAAACTTTGTGTATAAAGCAAAAGATGATGGCATATCACAGTAATCATGTTCAGTATCCCTTTTTCCATTTATTAAAGAAAAATGACTCAAGTATTAAGAGTCAGTTGTAAAAGGAATTGGGATTTGTACAGGCAGAGTGAAAGGACTGGATTTTTGCAAATGTGGGAAGAACTGCTGCTACTTGTACTTTAAAAAGACAAAGACACAAATACCAATGATTCAATTATCAGCCTTTTTCCCTTGCCCTGGGTCTGCCAGGACAATTATCTCTAATATCAGACTATATTCAATTACATATGAACTCTGTATAATGAAGTCACTCCATTTAACTTTATCGTACCAATTCAGGCTTCCATGGTAGGGTCTAGTGTGTGTTTTTCTGTTCCAGAAAACAGAAGGTAATGCTCATTTGATTGCAGTGGTTAGTTATTGTTTAGCGAAAATTTGTTTGTAAGAGATTTGATTTTCTTTTTGTAATTTTCAAGTGAACTCTATTTGGTTCTCACTGAATTTTCCAATTCTTATTCATGTGATCTTTTAAATTAAGGAAGTTAAATTGCCTAATGTAGGTTCTGTCCACTCTATTCTCTTTTCCCCACTCATTTGTGGGTAATAGAAAAATACTTTGCTCATGAATTTGTTTAGAAGAGAAACTTTAAAAGCCTAATGCTTTCTCTTTTGGGTCTATACCTCCACAAACATTCTTGTGTTCACTGAACCAAATCAAATCTTAAGATATCTGCATCTATTGATTTTAAGAAACAGAGGTACTTAGTATCTTTGTAAAATTTAAACCTATTTTGCTTATTTTTTTTCCTCAAGTATTGCTTAGGAGGACTTTAAGGTAGTAAAAATATAATTGAGAGCTTCTAGTAACAAACATACCAAATATTGTAAAGCATACAGGGGAGCTGTTGTGATGCTGCTTCACTTGTGTATAGTGCTTCACTCCATGGTATATGCCTGTTCTCACAGGCTTGTCATTTTTGATAGTAGAAGCTGATTCTCTTTTAATTTCACAAGTTTGAGGTTTGGTACATATGTATTGCTGCAGTGATTATTAAATCTGGTATGGTACTATTGGAACCTGACAAGGTGAGTTCAGCAAAGGCTTTAACATAAGAAAATAAGGCTTTATGTGGGTACTTGTGTTGCAAAATTAGTTTTTCTGTGTGCAGAGAATCACGGAATGGTTTGGGTGGGAAGGGACCTTTAAAAAAACATCTAATTCCAACCCCCTGCCATGGGCAGGGACATCTCCCACCAAACCAGGTTGCCCAAAGCCCCATCCAGCCTGGCCTTGAGCACCTCCAGGGATGGGGCACCCACAGCTTCTCTGGGAAACCTGTTCCAGTGCCTCACCACCCTTGGAGAAAATAATTTCTTCCTAATATCTAATCTAAACCTGCCCTCTTCTAGTTTAAAACCATTTCCCCTTGCCCTATCACTACACCCCTGACAAAGAGTCCCTCCCTAGCTTTCCTGTAGTCCCCCGTAGGTACAGGAAGGCCACTGTGAGGTCTCCCTGGAGCCTTCTCTTCTCTAGGCTGAACAACCCCAACTTCTTCAGCCCCTCTTCACAGGAGAGGTTTCTCCAGCCCTCTGATTATCAGAAGATGCAGCCCCGCTGCATCAAAAGTGTGGCCAGCAGGACGAGGGAGGTGATTCCCCTCCTCTACTCTGTTATCGTAAGACCCTACCTGGGAAGTTGTGTTCAGCTCTGGAGCCCCCAGCACAGGAAGGCCATGGATGTATTAGAATGAATCCAGAGGAGGGCCGCAAAGATGACCAGCCTGCTGGGGTAGGCTAATTTGGAAGGGTTTAGTATTGCAAAATCATGTTAAGTATCTCACCATTCTGGAATAGGGCTTCAGCCATGCGGGTTCATGATAAGTCTGATGTGATGTAGTGTGCCCCAAACAGCCTGTTAAGTCACTGCCACTTCCCAGGTTTGGGAGGGTGGAAAATGATGTTTTTGCAGCAAAATACTATTCATATACATTTCTGTAATATTGTTTAAAACCAAACTTTTTTGTTTGTTTTTGTTTGTTTTTTAAGTTCTGGTTCCAAAAGCAATTTGAGACCATTGTCTGACTGCTAAGTGTTTAAGATTACAGAAGGAAAACATTTGTGACAAGTACAAGGGCAAAGTTATGTACTGAACAACCTCAGAAGAGACAGCAACTAGCAGTAGGGATAACTTTTGACCAGCAGTAGCAGGTTATGGTAGTAGAGTAGACCCAAGACCATGTGTTACACTGCAAGATGGCTGAGCTACGTGCAGCAGAGTGGGGCTGGCAGTGGTGTGGTGAGGCAGAGAGCTGGTCCTTAACCACCATCTGTGCCAATTGAGCCACATCTCTACCCCTGCTATTTATGTTGTTGTGCATGTGGTAGTTACAAACTAAGGCTGTGGTTCGTAATTATTCCTAATGCTAGGAGTAGCTTGTTCACAGACTTGTTGTTAGTGTTGATGTAATCATGTTTTGAATCAAGACTATTTACCGTGTAAATTAGGATGTTGTCACAGATGTTGGAAAGTTGCCTTTCAGACCTTGGTGTTTGATGTTTGTGAAGAAATATAGGGCAAGTAAGCATCCAAAAGCCTGTGATGATCTCATATACGGGTATCTAATGCCTCTTACCTCATACTTTGTAAAGGGCTTTAATCTATAGATCCATATGCTTAAGAAGTGCATTCTATAGAAACGGAAAAGTTGGGGCTTATTGAGAGGAGAATCTGATGAGTTGACTACTAAGCCTTCTGCTTCAAAGTATTACTCAGGAGAGTCCTTTAGCAGAAATTTGCTATCAGTCCTTCCTGAGGCTGTCTCCAGGCTTGATCCGTGTGTGTAAGGGAGTAAAACTGGACCTGAAAAGAAGAAATAAGTCAAGACTTGGTTATCTTTGGTTTGCTAATTCTTACTGTCACTGCAGATTTAAGGTTCTGTAATGTGTTTTTTTTAAACCTGTTCAGAAAAGTGCGTAGCCAAGCAATGTTTTTGTTTGTAAACAACTTCTTCAGTTACAAGAACTGGGAGTGTTACGGGTTTTGTTCTGGGTTCTTGTTCCATGGTACTTGTAAGTAACTCTGACGGGGTGAATGCCTACTAAAGCTGTGCGCGTTAGCAGACTGGAATTTGAATCACCAGGAAGCGTTTTGAGATGTCTTAAAGGTTCAGTAGGATGTTATTGGTGTGCTGCAAATAGGAGCTCAGTAGTCAAATGCTGGAGAAAAGAATGAAGATTACCTATGCTCTCTAGTTTGATGCAGTCGTTCATCCTGATAATTGTATTCTGGCATGTAATAGGTTAGTAGCAAAAGGGTTAGTACACAAAAGAGATGAGATGGATGCTTTTAGGAAAAAGAAATGGGATCACCAAAGAAATTTGGTATCTTAATGAAATTCTATACTAAAAAGAAATGTAAAATGTTAGATATCAGTGGACTCAGTAAAAGCCAAGCTAGCAATAGTTTAACCTGGGTAGAAATGCTGTGAAGCTGGGTTTAGAGAGCTTCCTTTATATGGAAGTGTGAAGTTGTTAGTTGTGTGTAGCAGGAACATCTAGTACAGCCTCAAAAGCAGCACATTTACTGTATGTGTTGATGCTAACTCAAAGAAGACACCTAGACGCTCAGGTTCTAGACAGGACATCAGAATTCCAAAGTTTTGGGGCTTGCATATGAATGGTATAAATAAAACTACAGCAGAAAAAATATTTTACTGAAAGTCATCTCTCATTTGTTAAAGGACTGTCTAATTTTAAAGGTATAATAACTTGAATCTCTTGAATTCACAAATTGAGAACGGGAATTAAAACTGATGATGTTTTATGCTAAAAAGGAAAATGTTTGTGAAACTTGCTATTTTTCAACATCTAGTATGCTGTATCAGTGGTCTTGCAAAATTGTGCTTGCCCACTGATTAGTGGGATCTTTAATTCCTCACAATTTACAAGTCTTTTTTGGTAGGAGATGCTGATAATGTTTAGCAAGCACAAAAACATTCTTCATTTTCAGAGGCTGACATATACAGGTGCATTAATAGGAGTGATTTGGCATACAGATCACACTCATCTTTGAATTTTAACTTCCTTTTTTAATACCTGAAGTGACTATACATGAAAGGTGTAATAGTCTAGCAGCTGTGGTAGAAACATCCACTTGAGATGCCACTCAAATTCTCCCTCTAAAATTATGTTATTATGTGTAACTTCTTAATTATGTTAAAATACTGTAACTTTTCTTCAGATTTTGCCAATAATGAGCTTACCTGTCTTCTTCCATTTCAGGTATCTAGTGGATAGTCGCTGGTTCAAACAGTGGAAAAAATATGTTGGTTTTGACAGCTGGGACAAATACCAGATGGGAGATCAGAATGTGTACCCTGGTCCTATTGATAATTCTGGACTTCTCAAAGGTAACTGATTCTGTTCGTGTCATAAGCCAATACTAATGCTTAGTGTAAATTTGTCACAGAATGTTCATTTTTTATAGTCAATAGTGTAAATTAATAAATTGCTGTAAATTACAGCATTTATGAAGGTGAACCTTCGTTGTTTTTTGTTTGTTTGTTTTCAGACAGTGACAAGAGAACTAGAGTAGCTTTCCCTAGTGAAATAAAACTTTATTTATAAAATTATAGGAACTCAGTTGCAATGGTAACAAATATTTAATAATATAAAAATCACTAGTTTGTTATGCTGGCTTGGAATACCTCGGGAGATGAAATTTAGTTGAGTTGACAAATAGCTAGCCTGAGTTAACCAAGATTTTTTTTAAGCTGACCTAAAATAGTTGGTCGAAGATAACGTTTTAAGTTGAAGTATAAAATTTATTTTTGTAAACGAGCCCTAAACCCTTACTTTGATTCTTGAATATTTAAGGAAAAGGTGTTATATAATTTAGTGATAATATAAAGTGGTCAGAAATGACTGAGGGTAGTTTCCTGATGCTTTTTGGTCTTTTAAGTATGCTTAAACTCTGTCACTGTTTTAATTGCACAGTTCTGGCTGACTCTTGCTGAACTGTCAGATTTGTGGGCGTAGGTCTCAGAATTATCTCCCAGATACTTTAAAAAATTAGTCCTCAGGTCAAATTTTATATTCGGTGTCTAGTATTGAAATGGCATTAAAGCTACAATTATTTAATCTGTAAAACGTAGTGGATACAAAATCCAATACCTAACTGGTCTTCATCTTTGTAGTTACAGAAAATATAATAGTACTACATAATTTATGAGTAGTAGTGCAAATTTTTAAAACTTGATAGGGTTTATGATGAACTATGACTTCCTTAATTCAAAACTTCTCAACCATAATTCATATCTCTTTATTTCACAAGTTATGTTAAAAACAATTGCCTTTTTAATGGGATTTGTCATACCATGTTGCACTAGTTGTCACTGTGAGTGCATGTCTGACAGTGACTAGTATCAGTGCCTTTGAAGGAGGTGCTGTATTGTCATACGCTCTCTTCACTCATAATCTTGAAGGTCTTTTTGCTCCAGGTGAGTGACTTTTTTTCTGAAGTATGAGGATCTAGCTCTTTTGTACAATCTTGTAGTAAATCTGGTAGTGAGGCAGTCATGTTCAGGTGCCAGTTGTCGGTGAAATCAGATGTAGCAACATCCTTTTTTATCCTCAGTGAGGCAGCAACAGCTTATTCTTTCTTCAGTGTCTAACCACTTTGAAAAAAAAAAAAAAGGTGACTTCTAGATGTGCAAGGCACTGTGCAGGATTATTGATAACTTAATCTAATATGTGTTCATATTATGCTTGAAGTTACTTTGAACATGAAGTCTGTGTTGGGGTTAGCCATCCAGATCTAAAGTCGTATTAGCCATTTTTGCTAAAAATTCCTGACAGACTTTTCTTAGTATCATTTTGACACACCCTTTTCAAAATAAACACAACCTTGGGGTTTATGAACTTCATTGTTTGCTTAGGCATGGTTCTAAAAATGTAGCTCTGCATTGGCAGTGATACCATACATCCAGTTACTGTCTGGCAGCTATTGTTCCTGTGTGAAGTTTTAAAATTAAGGGCATTAGCAATCACCAAGTAGGAGCTGTTCTTCACGTACTGCATAGCAGCAATACACTGTACTAGGTTTTTAGTGTAGTATAAATAGAACCTGAAAATGCTTATGTTTTTTAATCCTGTCTTTGACACTTAATAAAGCTGTATGTTGTATACACTGGTTGTTATCATAGTATTCTCTTTGAACCTGATTTACTCATCTAAAATGGGCTTGCTTTCTCAAGCTCTTCAGTACAACGCAGTGGTAAGGAAAACTATCACTAAATTCAAGAAAATAATTTCAGAAAACTGATGTAGCATGTTGTGCTCATATTACTTAAATGCTGATCCCTTATTTCCAGAACATATAGATGAAGAGACAGCAGTGTAAATTAACAGGTAGAGACTGCAGTTAATTCCAGGATACTCAGATATGATGAAAGTACACCATCTTCAAAAGAAGAATTATATAGTCAACATTAGATGAGCAAAGCAAGCAACAAGGAAGTAGTTATCTAGAATAGCTGATTGTTTATAATTAGAAAACTGTTCCACATGAGGGACTGAATTGTCAGTGTCAGAGGGATTCTTTGGGGGAATGAGGATCTGCAAAAATTATAATAGGAATATGCCGGAGGCTCCGGAAGGATGGAATGGAATCCAAATGTTATCTTCTACTTACATACCCTTTTAGCAATATCAGGTCAGTACAGAAATGCACTATGAATTTTTTAAAGAGATATTTGGACCCAAATACATGTTTATGGGTTTCTCTCTGCAATCTACTCCCAGTTACAGTAAAATGGTCTTATGGTACTACCAACCACCAGAAGCATAGCATGGAGTGGGCCAAGTAAGAATTGCTAGTGTAAGTCATAAGTTGTTTCAGCAAATGTTTCTTGGATATAACTCCTGAATATAGATTTTCCTAATCAGTGAAGACAGTTTTGAATCAAAATTTGAAGCTCTTGGAAGTTGTTACTTTCGCAGATAGTTTGAAATAGACTGAAGGAAAGAAGAAAGTCTTTTTTTCAACAGGCATGTTGGTTGACATCTCATTTATTAGGTCACATTAATTATATTTATTTCCATAAATAATTGTGTTTTGATTTTCCTGTGTATTCACTGAGATGTTCATGTGAAATTCCATTTTACTTTTTGCTTCAACAATGTATGTATTATGGCTCCCAAAGTGGAATCCACAATCTGAGGTTTTCTTCCCCTTTCCTTTCGTTGCCCTCTGTGTTGGGCTCCTGTTGATATCCCTAATACTTACCATCTCTTCTCTGACTGACATACTGAGTCTTGCAGAGCTCTTGGACAAAAAGAGGACACGGGTGCAGCAGCCATAATGATTTCTATAATTGAACCAGATAGGAAGTACATACCAGATTTACTGATACCACAATATAAAAGTCTGTCTTTGTGTAAGCAAATCTAGAATCACTTCTTGCACATACTTCAACAGATTAAACGGTATCTGACAACTTGTCTGTAACAGTGTTTCGATCTTTGCTATTGCTACTCAAAAATATGGAAAAATTAAGAAAAAGTAGCTGAAATCATACATTGGTTTTGAGAAGTAAAAATCCTGAAGAGTTTTGAAGTAGTTAGGAGCAAGGTAGTTAAGCAAAGATAATATGTTGAAGCCCGTGATTTTTCCTGCTAAAATTGCAACAAATACTTTAGCAATTTCTGAACTTCATTATCCCCTCTTCTAAATAACTTCATAATATTAATAGCTGCCTGGTTGTATTTAGGGGATGTGTTGTTGGGTTTCCTTTGTTTAGCTCTTCCTACTAAGTAATTTATGACTTCTGTTGCAGAAAAATGCATGCAAACCATTTGTACCCTCTGACTGCTCGCCAAGTCATCTTTAGTCTAGATAGTTTATGTATTATCAAAACAGTATCCTTTTGTCATCTCCGAGCTAAATGTTAGTAACAAATATCACACACTTAAAAATGCATGAACTGAGAACAATCTGTTTCTATGATGTTTTGCTCACATGGCAAAGTACTTGGCTGGAGAGAGAAAGAAGGAGTCAGAACCAGCAGTAAACTAAAAGAAGTAGAAGAGTGCTTTGCATCCTTCTTTTCCTGTGTTTTCACCATTCTAGTGACTCAAGCAAGAAGTGTTCCTGTTTCCCTCATTTTCCCATAAAGCCACAAATGCTTTAAGCTAACTGAAGCTGTGGCATATACAGTGGAGTAGGGAGATTCCTAGAGTCTTGGTGAGCTGGAATCTTGTTCACTCCTCCCACAAGAAAGTGAATATGCATCTCTTAAATGTCCTTAATAGTGTTGACCTCCTTTAGAAAAGTTATTGTTAAAACTAGTTTTACTAAATTCTTATTCACACAAAAAAGATAGTTATTATTAAAGGATGATTACTTTTTTAAAATGCTATGTTTTTTGATGCTCAGAGATCTTTTTTAAGTGAGGATGCCTTATGTTGTTTGTTAAATCTGTGCAGAGGAGACACAAGAGAAGTCGTTAGTGCTTTTCATGTGCACATAATATTCAGATCTTATTTTTGTCCTTATAGAAAAACGTAGGTAACCATCTTCATTTTGTTTAGAAATACTATTTACAAAAATATTTCCAAGAGGAGAGACAATATTTGAAGCAATTTGAGGTTATTTAGCCTTTTACACTCAGTTTTAATTGTGTACTTTCTACAATTTATTCCTGTAGGACAATGAAAATAGATTGTCTACTTATTACAGTCTATTCTTCATGTATATCTTCATACTTAATTAAGCTTGTTATCCTGCTTCATTCTTTGGAGATAAATGTCTGGGTCTCCCTGTTTGATCTCACTGTGTATAGAGGGGTGTTTGCTGCCCTGTAGCTGTATACTTCCAAACGGATAGACAGCTGCCTTCATTGTCTGAGGCTTGCAGCGGTGCAGATCCAGAATCACTTCTTACACATATAGAATAGCTGCTCTCTTGCTACTGTAATAAGCATTGAACCAAAGCTAAAAGCATGCCACTTATGTAAGAGGTTGCCAAGCTGTATGTTGTTCAAGTGCTGCCTCACTGTCCCTGTGAAGAATTTGGTAGGGACTGTGTTTCCAAAGCACGTAGGATCCTTTAAATAGGAGGATTGTACCAGGCCATTTTCCCAGTTTGTCATGGAGTGAATAACTTCGAACTTTGCCGCAATCTGCTGTAGCTACCCATTCTTTCCTATTCAGTTAAAGATGTGGCAGTAACATGAAATGGAAGTGTCCGTGGTGATGTGGAAATATGTACAAAGGTGGGGAAATGGATTGGATTTTCTGAAAGCTGTGTGCAATCACAAGATAGGTGCTCATGATTGCATGTGGTTTTCTTTTGCGTTCATGAGAACAGGAATACTACCTGTAATAGGTATGATATCCGTGTACTGGATAGCATGCCGGAATAGTTCCAAAAGTTTTGCTTTGAACGACATAACCGTGACTCAGAAAATACTGTTTGCTATTTATATGAAAAAATAACGTTTCTTTAAAAGCTTAGCAGAATTAATGTACTGAAGTAAAAATATCTTTCTCTTACAGATGGTGATTCTCAGTCTCTCAAGGAACATCTCATTGATGAGCTGGACTACATCCTTTTGCCAACTGAAGGCTGGAATAGGCTAGTTAGCTGGTACACGCTGATGGAAGGTCAAGAGCCAATAGCTCGCAAGGTACTCCTAACTTACCCACTGGGATTAATGTGATTCAAATGTAGTCCTGCAAAATGCAGGAATTCCACAGGAATTCATTAGGAGTTGTATTTACTAGAAGGTTTTAAGCCCTGGCCTGCGATGACTATATAGACAAATCCTGCTTTCGTTGCTTATACATACCTAATTTTTATTCACATTTTAGAGACTCAGATTTTGAAAACTGAGAAAAAAAAGATGCAAAGAATATAATGCTTTTTTTCTGGAAATAAGCCCACTAATTTTTCAAGAAGATCTTGCTTTAGAAGCTTGTAAGTCTATTAATGCAAATGATTTTGTAATTAAGTATAAAACCCTAAAACTGTATTGGCTGTATTAGTGAAAAGTCTAGTTCTAATAGTGTTAACACTGGCAGAGTGATTGGTTGCTTCTCTCCTGATGAGCAGAATCTTCTGTGTTCAGCAACTTCCTATGGTAGTTTTTTGTTTAAGCAAAAAGCTAAACAAAACAAAAAGTTATCTGAATATAACTAGTCCATGGTACACTGGATACTGTGACCCTGTATCAGTATGAGACTGTCAAAAATTAACATATTTGACTTTGCTCTAGAACCTGTCATCCTTATTGTTAATATTGGTAATATAATGTTTTACCAGTTTATTGATGAGATAATTATTTCTGTTTGGGTTATTTCTCAATATTTTCAGAATAGTGATTTAATTTGCTTCATCACTGGAGTGAATTACCAAGCTTTAGAAATGGCAAACATACCCAAATGTATTTTAAATTGATCTTTAGGGCATATTCTTTAAATTATGGAGATCTTTATTTCAATTCTTTAAAAGTTGCTGAAAGAATCTATTATAATTAGAACATAGTTCAATATGCTTTTTGGTGTAATAAATTTTTTTCCCTCTTTGACTTGAATATGGTATAAATACATGCATGCTGTCTGCTTACTTCAGATGTGTTCCTTTCAAACAATTGTCAGATTTAGCTATAGAATAATTTTTGTCTTCAAGATCCATTTGGTCAGCAAGGAAATTTTGTTTTAACATTTTCTTTAGTACATTAAGAGACATAGAGACATTCTTTTTTACAGAAACAAGCCCAGAATGTCTCCATTTTCCTTTAGTTCTGTAAGAGCTGAAATCCATCAGAATGGCTCTACTTTAAAGATATATATGTATTATCAATTTAGTACTGTTGTTCCTGACGATGAGTTTCAGGAAACTGAATGCTTTTATATCATCATTGTAAATGTTCAGCAATTTTAAGATTTTAGAGGGAAATGGAAGGAGAGAGAAGGTAATGAAAGTATCTTGCTTTGTACTTGGAAGGAAGTGACTGGAAAATGCATGTGGTGTAATGAGTCGCCAGGTAGACTGGCATAGGTTCATTATGTTCTGCCAGTATGAACAGAAGTTGTCATCTGAGATACATATTCCAGTTCAAATTGGGTTGGTTTTTTTTTTGATGCTCTTTTCATTTGTTTCATCAGTTCTTTCTCCTATCTGTCTCAATGTTTTTTTTTCATAGTAATAGCATGATAATTTGATGCTTTTCTTTCATCTCCTTTGTTACCCCCTACTTTTTAGGGTAGGAGGGGGACACGAGGAAGGTGTTTGTTGAAATGTGAATTCAAATTTTAAATTGATACAAAGTTGTGCTTTATCCATGTCAAATAACATTAACTTAAATATAGTAATACATCTACTAAGTTGTAAATCTTATTCTCAGAAATGTCTTAGTGATATTGTTCAGTTTTGTTTACTGCAACTATTTTGTTGTTATACTAGTAGCTGAAAACCTGAGTAAGCTGCTCAATTTCAGACACCTTTTTTATTTAAATGTAATGACTGCCAGCCATGATAGTTAAGGCAAACAACTGAACAACAGTGGAATTGTTCACTATTTTTTTTGTTCCTATAGCACATACATACAAGTTATATTACAAGTTATATTTGTACAGCAGATCTCTTCTAGCTATTAGCTGGTAGCTTTTTTTTTTTTAACCATATTTGTCAGATGTATCACATATCAGGGTGATGGTTATTTTGGGAACAGTCTACATGACTAAGTACTGCAGTTACACTTTGGAAGATCAAAAGGAAAAACATTTAAGAGGTGACCCTGAATATTTTTTTCTATGTTTTACTTTTATAAAAGAGGAATTCCTGTATACTTTACTAGTTTGTAATAGGAGTTACTAAAGTGAACAATTACAAACAACTGTAATGAGTAGCTGAAATTTCAAATGAATGTATTCATTATCAGAACATAGCTGATATTTGTAGGTATTCTCTAAATACAAGATTTGTTTAAAAATCAGCTATGCAATATCCAGAATTTAGTAGTGTGTATTGGTTTTGAAAAGTATTCATTAAGTGTGAAAACTAGTTCTCCATGTTTTGATGAAACAGCATACAATGAATTTGTTCTGAAATAAAAAATAACTTTTGGTGTTTATCTTTTGATTAAGTATCTTACCATTAGATAAGTATGAGTATTTGTGATTTCCACTGTACTTAAGACTGTGAAAATTGTGGTGTTATACACAGATAAGACACAAAGGTTGTGAGAAAATTTTTACTTTTCAGTATACTGTATTTCTAAAAAGTTACAGTAGAATTTCAGTTCTAGTTTTTGACATTTATTAAGTGTCTTGCTTTTCCTGAACTTAGTTTTTTTAAGAGGTCTCAAATGTTTTGGTGTGTGTTTATAAAAATATGTTTGGACTGACACTTCATGTTAATCTGTTTTTCAGGTTGTTGAACAGGGTATGTTTGTAAAGCACTGCAAAGTAGAAGTATATCTAACAGAATTAAAGCTTTGTGAAAATGGAAATATGAACAATGTTGTCACGCGAAGATTTAGTAAAGCTGATACAATAGGTATGGGAACTATTTTAACATTATATGATTCTTACTTGTTTAAATAGTACATTGTAGTGAGTTCTGAATAAATAAATCTCTATATAAAATGATAGATGGGCATTGTAACCATTACAAAGAATGAGACTAGTCTTGTTTGGGTCAAAATGAGAAATTAAACAATTGTAATAGTATTTTTAATACAATTCAAAAAAATAAAATGTATTTTATCTAGACAGCTGTGTTAACTCTAGAGAATACTCTGCTCGATTTCTGAAAAGTGCAAATGTTTTTCATTGCCTTAATTGAATTCCGTTGTGCTTTTTCTTGGCTTTTGGTGTATAAGAAGTGCAATTTTTCATATGTTTCCATAGATGTATTTCATTAGTCATGCATAAAGAGAAGGGTATATTACAAAACACAAGAATGAATTGGATTTGTAAATTAATGCGTAAAGGTGACTTACAAAAGTAAACTTGTTTGGGCTGTGAAGTGGCAGGCCAGACACGCTTTCATAGAGTAACTGAGTCCTGTATTAAATCTGTGTCTTTATTTTGCCTGCTCTTTAAACATTGTGTCAGTTTTTGAAACCATATTAAAAACATATTTGTCTCTGAAAATAGCAATCAGAATGTATACAAAGATATAGTTGATCACATAAGCTCACTTTTTTAGTATATTTATTTTTTTTATGTCTTTCTGAGACAAGATTCTTTCAAAGTATATTTGTGCAGTTAAAATTGGGCTTTATGCCAAGGGCATAAAGTCAAGCCCAGCCATTACTCTTAATTACTTGACATCAGCATAGTCTTTTCAGCTTTAAATTGTAGTAGTTTATACTTGCCACCCTTTAGTTTTTTTGCAGAATGCATGTTTTAAAAACAGAATAATTTTCCCTCATTAGGTTTTAATCTTCAAGATAAACAGATAATCATCTGCTTGTAATAGAATAAAAAAAAATGTAAAATCTGTCCTTGAAACAAGGCTTCGATGTTGTGTGTTAATTGGCCTTTTTGGGATCTGGTTTATATTGGCAAGATGTACTTCATTAGTCTCTAAGCAAACCTAGAAACTTAGAAAAAACAATTTCATGTTATCTTTCCCTGAGGACCAAATACAAACTAGTTTACAGCTATATTGAATTAAATTCTAGCATTGGAATTATACGTAATGGATGAGTTTCTGATATTTGCTTTCTCTAATCAGAAACAAGACATTTTGGAACAACCATTCTGGAATTACTTGGATGTGTGTTCATTTTTTCTTAGCATAGAGAGAATGATAATTATGAGAAAAATTCTCATAAAGGGTAATAAGTAATGATCAGGCTCACTGGCAACCCTGTTTGAGACACTGACCTTATTTGGTTTCCTGAGATGTGGATGAGAAGCTCTTGGAAGCCTTAAAAGCATCTCTTTACTGAAGCTGAATCTTCTTAAGGAGAGCAGAAAGCTGTGCCATCCTAGCCAGGACATCCAAAAGAGTTTATATCACAGAAAAAGAACCAGAAAAAATCAAGACCAGTTTTAAGAGTGAAAGAATAACTGATCCCTGCATTTCTCTTATCTCTTAATAACGTGATTTTTTTTTCTGTCCTTACATTAAATATATTTAAGGTAGTTCTAGTATTCATAGAGCTTGTAGCAGAGCAGAGATGCTTATTGTATCAATAAATAATATGCAAGAGGAATTTTACAAAACCTTGAATATTGTTCACCCTTGCTTGCATATGCCAGTGATGATGGGCTGCAGAAGTGTTGTAGTGCAGAAGTCAGTATCAATTTCACTGAGGTGAGTGGAGAAAAAGTACTTAGGTCTTTTCAAGAAGTTTTAGTATCTCTACCCATCATAATTACTTATATTATTTATTAAAGGTCAGGACAAGACCTTCCTTAGTTTTTATAAACAGAGAAGGTTTTGGAGAACCTTAAATACTCTAAGCACAATATAACATTCACCTGCTGATCTTCAAATGTGTGTTATTCCTGCAGTTCCTTTAAGTTTCTACTTGAGCAGAAAAACAAGTTAGACTGTATGTCAGCAAGTTAGTACAAGGTAGGAAAAAAATAATTATAGAGGACAGACCTGATGATGACAGTCACTTTCTTGGTATTGTATTGGACATATCCAATGTGTTCTTTGGACCTTCTTGGAGATCTCCTACAGTTGAGGACTCTGACCTTGGAGGCACCACATCTTAAAGACTGATGACCAAGCCTTTTTTATTTTGATTGTTTTAGTATAAAAAGAAAGGGAGTTAGACACAGTTCAGGAAGCACTTCAGTCTGGTTGTTGCTGATCATTAGGACTTCTGAGTGAAAATGAGTTAATGAACTCTTGAGGAGTTTTTTTATAAATGTGTAAAAACAGTTCAGTTACCACCTAATCTGTAGACTTCTTCTACCTTTAGTTAAGACTTTTACAAATGAGAAAATGACAGAAAGACTGTCTGTAGCCTCATTTACGGATGAATAAGAGTCAAGTTGCATCTGCAGTGCCTTAAAACAATTCCAAAACTGAGCTGATAAACTTCATAGAAGGTTACACCAGAGGCCCTGAATCTATGTTTTTTGGGGGATTGTTGCCAGTAAATGGCTTTATGACTTGTCTTTGTCATTTATTTTCTGCAGAATAAAAGAATGGAATGGAAAAGAATAAAAGGACTGTCCTTGAGGACAGTTTGTTGTGGAATCAGTGACTACCAGCCTTTTCCTTCTTTAGGAAGCTGAGATTACTGCTGCTTAGTACAGATTAACATCTTGCTGCAGTTTCCTTCAGACAGTGCGTGTAATAGCACTAGCCCTTAGAAGCCAGGGTGTACTTGGATTAGGATCCTCTGAACTCAATCATCTCACCCTGACTGTTCTACATAGTGCTGCAGAATAGTGCTTAGATTGTGCATCTGTTCTCTTTTTTCCTTTTTGTTCATATTTGTACTTGAACAGGCACATACATCCTAGGCCATAAGCCAGCAGTTCAGTGGTACTTGGTGGGAATGCACTCTTCCCATGGTCTCAGACATAGTGGATGTTGTATCTCATCTGATGGGACTGATGCTTCCTGTCCCATAACAGTTCTCTGAAGCTGGAATAGGAGATACTAATTTAATACTTACTAAGAGTAAGAGCTGAAATGCTCAAATATTTAATTTTCATGGTTATTAATAAGTTAATGAAAAAGTATCTTTTGTAATTATTCTAGTAAACACCATTGAAAAATCTAGATATATATTTTTTTTAAGATTGTGCCAGCTAGATTCATTCTCACATTCAAAGATAAGTTATTTGAAAGCATTGGTTGAACTGGTTCTGACCAAAAAGCCAACAAAAAGCATTGCTTATAGCTCCTACCTTGCATATATCTCTTACAGAAACAGATGATCCAGTTAAACAGTTGCTTTAATCCTAAAATATAAGTTGACTAGTTTAGAAGGAAATTGTATTCAATTGTCTGCAATATCACAAATATCATTGACAGCTTGTCGTGAATTTCACAAATCAATGGCTGGATTTTTAAAAGATACTTCTAAGCATCAGGTCTTATTTTGACTTTTCATATTTAGCACAGTGATAGTAGAAGAGAATCTTAAGAGGGCAAGGGGAATTCTGGTGTTTCAGCACTGATGTTTTTATCCTGAGAATAGTAGTGTTTTCAGTGATCATCAGGAAGGCAACTGTATGTTTCATGACTCTTGTTTTGTTTTCTGTGCTAGTTGTTACAAGGCTTGACTGCCACGGGGCTTTATGAATTTACCAATTTAAAAACATCGAAGTGAGGTTGCTGTTGATGTAGCACTGCACATACTAGTTCAAATTAAAGCACTCTTTCGTAAATTTGACTTTGCATAAGGAGAATGGAGCTAATTATGAACTTAAACTCCATTTGTACGCAATAGGCTACCTCAAAATTATGTTTCTGGCAAGTAGAGTAGGAGATGGCAGACCATTTCATTACAAATATTTCAGGAACATCAAATCTTTAATGGTTCTTCTAGAATATATTTCTGTACTTCAGTTTTGCAGAGTAGTCTTTAATTTCTGTGAGTGTGAGAGTTAAATTTAGTATGTGTTTGTGGTGGTCAGTGCTAATTCCACTGGAATGTGGGTAGTAGAAGGTTTAAAAAAAACATCGTATTGATTTAAGAAGAGGAACAGAAGGACTTGCCCTCTCAGCCCCTTTTGTTGTTGTTGTTACCAATTTCACGTCTAATTATTCCCTATTCACCCACACTCCTGTGGTACCACACTTTGAGAAATGAGTAGGCAGTACCTAGGGGTACCTCCTGTCATCTGTTACTTACGCACTTTTCTTTATTTGGTATGCTTTCCTAGGAGATTCAGGAGGGAATAAAATACACCTCTGACTATTTCTATCTTAAAGGCATGCTAACTGGCAACTTCCTGCTTTTGCTACAGCATGATGTAGTTGTATGGCCATTTCTACAGTTTGATCTGTATTTTCAGTATTAAAAAAATAGTAATTCTGATGTTTTATTTGACTTAATAGTGTTTATCTATTTAAATGCTAACCTTCTGTTTTCTCCTTTTCAAAACAGATACAATTGAAAAAGAGATAAGAAAAATCTTCAATATTCCAGGTGAAAAGGAGACCAGATTGTGGAACAAATACATGAGTAATACTTTTGAACCATTGAATAAACCAGATAGTACCATACAAGATGCTGGTTTATATCAGGGACAGGTAATATGTAATATCATTTCCTTTTTTTTTATGCATTTATTTTTTGCTCATGAAAATGTAGTTCGTTCCAATACATTTTCCATCTTTTTAAGTGCAGTTTAACTCCTGTCCTAATAGATGGTGTCAGGGGTAGAGGATTTTTTTTTTAACAACTTAGAATAAAAGTAGTATTTAGGTGTATTTTCATAATTAAAGATGAGTTTATCACTCCTGTTAAATTAGAAGTAAATGAATGTTACATTGCTGACTTGAACTTAGTAAAAACCTGAAATAAAATGTTCCTAGGATCCAGGATATGTTTCTATAATGAAACCTAAATTTAGGATAATAGAAGACTCAAATTCCAGTGTCTAGATTTCAGAAAGAAGTTAAGAAAAAATGAAATCTTTTTCAGATAAAAACTATAGAGATAAGAGCTCAAAAGCCTGTTTTTGCATGAGACTACATCATTACTTTAAAAAAATCTTCCTATAAAGGTATTTTTACAAGATAATGCTTTTAACTTTACAAATGAGAATAAAGCTATACAAATATAAATGTGATCTGATTAAAGAATTTTATCATCAGAATATCTTTCCAGATTACATTGATTCTTAGTCTTCAAATCAAGTTGGCTTTTTTTCAGCAGCTGTGGTTCATGCGATCATGGTGCAAAATATGAGTTGATAAGATTTGATGGCAGTAGTTGTAGACAAGATTGTGTTAAAATATTTCCTTTTACCTTGAAATACTTGGCTTTGGCCTACTCAACAGCAGTTTTTATGCTGTGCTTCAGTTTTCTTTTATGGCATGGAAGGTAAGTAATCAGTGCACCAAAATAACAGCTTGAACTATTGTGCCCTTTAACTTCATGCCACGCGCACTTAAACCTTCACACAGTTAATTTTCACAATGCAGAGCTCCTGCTGTAAGGACCCAATAAAGATTTGCCTCAGAGATATAACATGCAAATAGCCTCTATTCCAGTGAAACATTAACTGTGAAGCACGCGTGGTCTAATATAGCCATAAAAAGATCTGCAGGTGACATCTGTACTTTCAGCAGAACAAATATTTTTCAAAATAGAGTTTAACTATGGTTTCTGAAAATGCTAAATACCATGTCAGAGCATGTGTTTGGGTCAGTTGTACTTGCTGACACACAAGATTGTTAATTTTATTGTCAAGACTCCTAATTTAAGGATAGTTATCCTATTAGTCTATCTAATATAATAGTTACTTTTTTCCATGTAATTATAAACTATAAATTGTTTTGAATTTTTCAATTTGTTTTTGAAGTGAGCTTTTAAGGATTCCATTGAACTTTTACATCTGCATCTTCCTTTAATTTAGTGGTCTCTGAGAACCAAAAGGAAATATTGGCAGAACTTGTTTTTTAGCATTCAAGACCAAAGACAGCAAACATCCATCTTCCAGACAGAAAATTATTCATGGTAGAAAGCTGGTTTTCAATGGCATGTCTTAATGTATTCAGATTGAAAATATGATTTCATCTTCAAATGGCAGCATGATTTGTGTAAGGTTTTGAGGACAAGTGCATATGTGTATGCATGTCTGTGTGTAGACACACAAAGATATAGCTTGGCAGTTAGTGTCCTGAAATATCGGCATAAAATTAGGGAGAATTATTTTCATTTGAAAACGAAGAGTTAGATTCAGTTCAAATACTGGAATCTAGTTGCCATTTCAGATGATCTCGGCTATCCCAGCTGTCAAGCCAGAAAGGCATGAGCTTTTTGTAGGTCCTGTGTCATGCCTGCCAGCATAGGGCAGATATCTCAAATACCCAAAGGCGTTTCAAATGGCACTTGCCTGTGTTTGGGACTGAGTGTTCTGTGCTCCCGTTTGTACCAATAACAACTTGAGTTAAATGAATTTCATTAGACAACTGACCTGTTTGGAAACTCAGTATTAGATAAATGCTTCTTAAAACAAACAAAAAAACCCTCAAGACTATGATTTTCAGAATATCAAGGTGGAAAAATGTTGTTTTTGTTTGTTTGTTTGTTTTTTACTTACCTGTGTTATGTGAGGCAAAATTCCTTTGGTTCCATTCTTTAACAGGGCTGTTGTAGAGACATGATTTCTACAGATTCATAGATTCTGTTTAGATTGGTCTTCTGACCTCTTTAAGATCTTACCATTTTACTCAAAAACTGTTGAGGTATGTTAAGGGATGTGCTGAAGGTTGCCCAAAGTGTTTTTATGATTTATTTTTCTTATGGTAGGTACTGGTGATAGAACAGAAGAATGAGGATGGAACATGGCCAAGAGGTCCTTCAACTCCTAAGTAAGTTGTGAGTTTGCCACGTTCGCTATAGCTTAACTATTTTCCCATGTTCATTTGCTCTAAAACACAGCTGGTTTTAAAAGTGGTGTTCTATTTTTAAAATCAACATTTAGATGTTTCAGCTGAAAAAAATGCAGAATACTGTATTTGTTTCAAGTGCTGCACATTATAGAACATAACATAAAAATGGTGACTTCCTGCATATGCATTGCATAATTTTGTTGCTTTAGGCCAGTGATACACTTTGTCCTGTTTAAAAATAGGGAAAAAAAAAAAAGTGTAGTAGGAAATTGTCAAACTTGGCTTATTTTAAATTTCTATTTCAAGTGTATTTGCTAGGATAACATAGATGCATGCATTTTATCAGTATTTTTCTTAAGTGTAAATGTTTTCATTATTATCTTGTCCTTTTATCTTCAGAGCACATAATACTTACACACAAATATTACTTAAATTTCATTCTGCATTGCCAGGATGTTGCTTTTGTTCTTTGTTGGGCTGTCATCAATTTACAGATTATGATGTTATTATTCTTTTCTGTTTTTTTCTGTGGTCATTATGACCAGCACCTTGATAACAGCAAGTAAATAGAAGAAGACTTAAGTGTGACTTTTTTCATTTAGCTAGATACTTTTGTAAATTTTATTTCTAGGATATAAATCATATTCTCTGTCATATACACAGATTTTGATGAACAGTTGGAACTTCTAGTAAACTTGCAGGATACCAGCCTTACAAATAGTTAACTGTTTATTCCCCTTTGTAGATAGGTTCTCAAGCATATCTTTTACTGAGATGTTCTTTTTTAAGTTCCTTTTATTTCTTTTTTTTTTTTAATTCTGAATATATGTAATGAGATTCGCTGTTTTTAAGACATTTTTGTAGAATCTTTGCTTATCATTTGAAGGACGGAGATTCTTAATCTTCTTGGCATTTTATCTCAAGCACTTATTGGGAGCAACAGCTTATATTAAGTTGCTTAATGAAGTTTGAGTTGTTCAATTTAAGCTTAATATGAACAGTATCATCTTGCTTAGCAAGATGTTATGACAAAAAGAATTGAGAATGTAGAGCACCAGAAAGAACAGGATGCTAAATAACTGAAGTTTAATCTCTGACTTCAGAAAGCATCTAGTTAAAATGTAAGTTCTGAGTCAAATTTTAAATGTAGATTTTGAAGTTTATATGCATTTAGGTAACTGAGTATCATGGCTTCTTTTGAAAGTTTTGATAGCAAGATATTCTCGGTACTGGTAACTGCTTTGATTCTGCCAAATTTTCATTACACTTTTTAGAAGGCGTTGAGAAACTGCATGTAAATTAATGTATATCATCTGGAAAATCCTTCCTTGGGGACAAGTAAAATGGCTATAGAAAGTTCTGGTGTCAGAGAAGGCTTATAAGTAAATCGGAAAATGAGGGTGAAATGGGGGTATGTTTTTGAGATTTGGCAACTGTCACAAACATTGAAATTTGGTATTCAGATGCACTGTAATAATGGAGCGTTTGCAATATTTAGTAGATTCACATAGAAGTTATAAACAGGTAGTACTGAGCCAAGGTTTTTACATCTGTCTAAAACCTTGTGAAAAATGTTTAGAGGGGTAAAAGTATAATACACTTGCTTTTGAGTCTTCTGTGTGAGATACACTGGGATTGTTAATATTAGTTTGTCATCAGCAGTAGTATGCCTCCATGCACCTTCTTACAGTCCTGTCATTGAGGACATGCATTCACTGAGAGCAGGGAGTAGCTCTTTGTAGTGCCTCTTTTAGAAGAGTACAGATTGCAAATATAATTTCTGAGGCCAGATGATAAAATGCCATATTTTAAAAGGTCAAAATGTAGAGTTCTGGAAAGTGTGAAATATTTCTAGCGCTTGAAAAGGCCAGGATTGTTTCCAAAACATCACCTGAGCTTTTCATAAAATCACAGAATAGCCGAGGTTGGGAGCAGGCCTAGTCCTAACATCTGCTCAAAGAATGGTCCATTGAAACAGGCTGCTTGAGTCTGTGTCCATCTGGTTTGGAGCATCTGCAAGAAATGTCCTTTCAGTGTCCACCACTGAGGTCTCTTATACCACCAGGTATTTATACGTGTTGGTAAGATCCCCCCCAGAGCCTTTCTCTTCTCGAGACTGAGTAGTCCTGGCTCTAACCATTCCTCCCTCAGTGCGTACTGGTGCCGGGGTTATTCCTTGCCACGTGCATGACTTTGCATTTCCTTCTATGAAACTTGATGAGGCTCCTCTCCGCCCATTTCTCCAGCCTGCAGAGGTCCCTCTGAATGGCAGCACAGCCTGTGTGGTGACAGTTGAAAATCAGATAGTAAAGTGTTTTGCACATTTTCCCTGCCTTTTTCTTCATAGCAGAAGCATAACAAACAGTCTCTACATTGATTGCTTCCATTGGCAGCTTTTATACCTAATGTAGGTGATGGAAGGGAGGCTTTTTTTTCCTTAAGAAGCATGTTAAATGCGTGATCATCTTTTTCTGCAGCAACAACATACTTATTTTGAAAGAGGCAAAACTGTTACATCAATTTGCTATAGAGAAGAACACCTTGGAAAATAATTATGATTTTCTCATAATGAATCAGTATAAGTGATTACAAGCTCACTTATTAGTGAGCTTTTTATTACCAAAACAATTGTTTTTTTCTTATAAAGGAACTTGGAGAAATTGATTTTAGGCTTGAGATTGTTTTTATGTAGGATGAGAGACTCTGCTGTGCAGTTGAGAATTTCAGCTCTATGTCCAAGCTTATCAGTGCTTAGATTTGTTATATGTGTACTGTTGTTCTGACTTCTGAACTTAGGTTATTTTGGAAGCAATTGCAAAATCTCCTATTTTAAAAACAAACACACAAAAAAAAAAAAAAACCTCACCTCTTAAGTCTACTGATACCTGCTACTGTCTCATAGTTTAACACTGCTTGTAAAATGGATTTTTTTTTTTTCTGGAAGTATATGAATGTGGTTGGTGTACATTTTTTAGAATGTGTACAGAGTCAGTCTTCTGCCTTGAGAACAGCTGGATTTTTGGCACTCTGCAAGGTTCTGTTTATATCAACGCTATCAGCTACTGGGATTTTGTTGCTCAGGAAGTTTGGCTTCTGTGAAACTGTTTCTAGGGAGCTCATAGTGACTTCTCCTCAAATGTCTTTACTGTCATCTGTTCCTTAAAATAGCTATTATTCAGCATTAATGGATAGTTCTGCAGAAAATTGTGTTAAACTAACTGTTTGTATCCTTCTGCTGAAGATCATTTCACGGTTGCGGGGGTTGGGATGTGTGTGGAAAAATATTTTAGTAGTTTATTGTCATTGACATGTTTTAAACTAAGATAACAAAAATCTCAGGCTGTAGTTTGCATAACTGAAGCAACTTTACTACAAAACCAAACTATATTTTTTTCAGGAAAAACTGCAACAATTAAAATCTTGATACAATCTGTGATTCCAAAACGAGACAAGGAGAAGAAATGAACTTAAGTTTTGAAGTTCCGTTGGGTAACAAATGAATAGCCAGGATAAGCTTTCTATTAAGTTGTTGTTAAGAACTTCTTACCTGTTTATATGCAGATATATATATAAAAGCAAGTTAGAGAAACATAGAAAGAGACTATTTAGTAAAAACTTGTTTTCTAATTTTAGAAAGGTGTTGTATGCTGTTTTCATAGAAAAATTAATAAACAAGCATTAATTAACTTAAATCCATCTGGTTCTTAAATTCAAATATGCTTCTTACATGGCAAAAGCCTAAGTATTTCCTGTTTATCATATATATCTGTAGACAATAAAAGTAATAAATTTAATTCTGGCCTGTGTTTTTTTTAGACATCACTGTAGAGTTAACTCTTCCAATAGCTAGCTACTTCTTCGCATAATTTACAGATGGAGTGCTGTTAGCTTTAATATGTTTCTATGTAAAAGGGGATACATTGATCTTTTTGACCATACAAAAATTTGAAACTGGAAACAGTCATATTTTTTTCTTAAGAAGTTCTTTCCTCTTTCCAAATGAGACATGCTTTTATCTTGGAGAATCACTAAAGGCTCTCGATTGATTTTTGTTGTTGTTTTGTTTTGTTTCTGAGCTGGATCTTTGTTTTTTACAGAAACAAAAAGGAATAAAAGATAAATAGCTATCCCCTCCGAAATAATTTAATGCTTGCGTATCCTAAGTTTTTAGGAAGCAAATACCCATAATTCTTCAAAAGAAAAACTGCTTGTGTATTGGAATGAAAAGTATCTAAAACCACAGGTTTTAGTGTTTTTCCCCGAAGCAGTTGATGCACAGACAGGTGTGCCTTTCTGCTGACATTGCTGGGAGAAAGATAATTGTGGAGAACAGAGCTGGCAACTGGGGACTTACTCTTAGGTCTTAAATTGTAAAAGCAAGAGCTTTTCTGTGAGTCAAGAGCTAGCCTGCGGTTTGCTGATGCATAATAACTTGTTCAACTGCAATAACCATGTGTCTGAGCCCCTGTGGGTAAACATCAAACATTGGTAATGTACAACAGAGACGTTTTCATGTTAGTTTAACAAACATGGTCATTAATACCAGTTAATACAGGGTTGAGAGGCTCTAACAAATGCATGCTCTGAACTCAGGTTTTTTTGGTTTTTTTTTTTTTTGGTTGCTGCCTGTTAGAATATCAATCTTTCATACTCCCAAAGAAATACAATTAACTGAATTAATTGTTGGTAGTGTGTTTTTTTGTAAGACGAGAATAGTCCAAACTGAGGTAGGATAAAAATACTAAAGCTAGCTTTAAGATATTAAATTCCATGTCAGCCTAGTTATAACCACACCTTCAGAGTCTGTGAGGACGGAAGGAGTTCACAAGATGATCTTGTCCAGTCCCCATCCTCAAAGCTGGGGCAGCTAGAGCAGGTTCCCCAGGACTGTGTCCAGTCAGGGCTGGAATATCTTCGGGGGGGGGGGGGGGGGGGAGGGGGGGAATCCACAGCTGGTCTGATCAACCAACTCCAGTGTTTGTCCACTCACGCTATAAAAAAGTGATTGTTTAATCACTTTCTTTTTTTTGTGATCATAACCTTATGTTCAGATGGAATTTCATGTATTTCAATATATACCCAGATCAATATATGCCCAGGTCTCTCCTGTGCTGGGGAGCCCAGAACTGAAGCCAGCACTCCAGGTGTGTCTCGTCAGGGCAAAGTGCTGAGAAGAGGACAAGGCTCACCTCCCTCGACCTCCTGGCAGTGCTCCTCCTAATACAGCACAGGAGGTCAGTGGGCTCCTTTGCCCCAAGGGCACATTGCTGGCTCACGCTCAGTTTTCTGTTCACCAGGACCCTAGGTGCTTCTCCACCAAGCTGCTTTCCAGATGGTGGGCCTCCATTCCTCCCCTAGCGTGTGTTGTTGCTGGGGATTACAGAAACTTCTCTGTATCCTGTTAATAAGTTTGTAAGGTCCTTTACCTCCTTGCCCTTCTCATGCTGGTAGGGGAACTGTTATGTATCAAACTAGTTTCAATGTCTTTGACTTTCTGTGGTGAGCTCTGGATGCTAATACCAACTGCTGTCTGCCAAAAAGGAACAGGTTTGTGACTGTTGTGCTGTTGACTGTTGACCATCTTCAACTGATCAGGATTAGTTCAGGAAAAGAGAAGTTGTACAAGTCCTTCACAGATCTGGATTAGGTATGAGATTATGTATTTGCTTGTCATTTGTTCAAGTGATTAGTTAGTATCTTCATTATAGCCTATTATATCATTTTTAAAGCAGTACTGAATCATTTTACATTATAATTTATTGCCCTACCACGCAGTCTGTTTTGAGAGTGGAGAAATAAGGTGGCTGCTTGTCCCATGCCATGCAGAGGTAGTCATAACATATCTCAAGTTAGAAGGGACCTGCAAAGGTCATTGACACTTGCTTTTGATCTGAATTTTAATACTTGAATTTTGTCTTGTTCTTTTTGGTGTCTCTACTCTTTGTGTCAGCTCTGAATTGTTCTACTGATTTAAATGAACTGGGCAAAGAGGGTACAACTTGTGGTGATACCATTTAATTAAGACAGCTCTTGTGATAAGCCAATGAAAGACAAGTCTAGCATGAAACTTTTTTGAAGCCTAAGTAATTTAATGTTGTTCACTAGTTTACCTTGTTTTGCTGGATGTTGTCTTAGAATTTATGTGCAGAAATGTGATCTAACGTAATAAAATTACAGTTACTTAGAACACTGCTGGTAGATTTGGTTTGAGGCAATCAGATTTTTCTGTGTTCCTGCTAAAGGTTTTTTTTCTTAAAGGGAATTGCTTTTTATTATATTAAAATTAATTAATATATATAATATATATATTATATTGTATATGTATAATAATTAATATATTTTATTATTTTTGTTATAGAGAGAATTTGACTATTACACTTGCATTTCAAATTACTAACAAATACTTACGTAGCAGTCTTCCAGTCATACCAACAGAATGCCAGTTACAATCTCAGACTGTATGTTTTTATGCAGTTCCAGCGTTTTCCTTGTGAAAGGAGGTTCAGTTATTAGCAATAAAGATAAGAAAATTACTATCAAAAGAAGTATGGAAAATCTTGCATTTACTAATACATACCATTCTGCTGCAGAACATATGCATTTTGTGTTTTGCTAGGCAGTGTCCTAGCGTTTTTAACCAGAAGTGAAATATCTAAAGAAGTAATATATGCTTGTGCCTTACAGAGGTTTAAAAATCACTTTGAAATGTGTTGAAATCAGGGGCAGTACAAAACTCAGAAACCTCTAAAAGGGTCTCTCTGAAACCCAAGCTTTAGTGAAGAACAGGTTATGATTGCATGGGGGCTGTGAAGAGAGGAACATGAGGTACACAGGCTATTCTTTCCTACCTTTATAGTATCTGTATCTTCTGCCTCTTTCTTCATCAGACCTGTCCCCCAGGTACACTCTGGCTGGCTTTATTCCCCTCAAGTGTTGCAGAGCCTCTGCTCTTACAGGAATACTGTGATTTGATCACTCACTCCTGATGTTTTATTTTTTTCAGAATAACTGGTAAATGAGATCTGTGCTTGGGTTATTTATTTTTTTTCTCAACTCTTTTTCCCTTTTTAATTTTGATGGTCGTCTTCTATTGCTTGCTTGATTATGTGTTTTCAAGGAGCCACGTGTGTATGTCTGCAAAGATGTGCTTGTAAATATGAATGAACAGAGTAAGTTCTTTGCAAAGTGCTTCTTGAAAATATGCCTGTAGAAGACTGAAGTCATGGTTCACATTAACAATGGGAGTTAAGATGGCTTTGTAGCTGATACACAGGCAATGGAGAATAGGTCTTTGGCTTTTCAGGGAACTTGCTTCATTTTGCTGATACAATCTAATACATTAAACATGAAACATAACATAAAATGTACTCTGCCAATAAGTCCAAAATGCTTTAGGCAAGGAATTCTAGCCAAAACTCTTGTCTTCTATGCGTACTAAACAGAAATTCAGAGCAAGAATTGCTCTGGTTTTGCTACTCAGAATCTTTCTGGTAGCTTGGCCATGGAAGAGAGTGTAGTCTGGAAAGCATAGGCTAGCTGCCCACCAGAGTGTATAAAAGAACATTCCTCAACAATTTTGAGTTCAATTGTTGACTATGTTACTATGTTAAATAGATACCTACAAAATTTTGAGATAGGAATGATAAATATTGTCATATTTCTTTTTATTTTTTTGTTTAACAAGAAAGAATGCTGAAACAACTCGTTAATGCTGTTTTTTTTTCTTGCAGTAGGGTGAAGTTGAGTGAAAAAAGACCAAAATATTGCTTGTTTCAACTATCTCTTTGTAATTGTGTCCTATAATAAGATCAAAATCAATCCTAAGATGGTGGCTTGAACCATGATACATGCTTTTAAGAAGTCCATACAACTTGCAACATATTAAATTATCCTTGAAACTTCAGCATAATATTAAGTATTTGCTGATCACATACAATTTTCATAATATAATTTAACTAGCAATGATACAGATAAGAAAATTATGTAGGATACTTTTCGACTCAATAACGAAGTCCAATTTTTGTATAGTTGATTACAAGAAACTAAAGCACATACCACTGTTGAAGCAGAGGTTAAATACATGTGAGCAGTCAATCTGATGGAATGATTTTTACATCAAACATTGAAATATTTAGAGACTTGAAAATTACTTTGGAGCTCTTGCTTTATTTCTTGCTTTATATTACAAATATTTTTATCATATACATAACTTCTATATTCTGATGTCAAAAAGCCCTCAATAAATACAAATAGTGCAGTAATGCAAATAATGCCACTTCAGTCACAGAAAATGTAGGGTTTATTTTATATCTAAATGCAGGAAAGAGTTATTGCACTAACTTTAATCATTTAATCTAGTATATTTGGAATGAATTTTTTATTTTTACCAGAAACGTTGATTACTAAGTATACAGTTGAGAAATTCTCAACTTAAGAGGAAATATTTTTTTTCCCCTTCCTTTTCCTGAGACCTTTGCTTTCCATTTTATGTTCTGGCTCACATATATTCTTTAGGCATCTTTGGTGGTAGTTGAATACCACAGTAACACTAATATACATGTATATTGAATTTTGCACACTCCTAAAAAAAAAATATATACTTTGTCTTAGAACCTTGTATTTAAAACAGAATTGAATTTTTGTTGTATGCTTGGTGGCTCATTTTTGCTTAGGAAATTCCTAGGTTGTTGCAGGGTTGGTTTTTGTTTGTTTGTTTTTCAGTAATGTGTACTTTTGTCATTCTTTTTGTATAATGTTAAAGAAAGGAAGGTAGGGCAGTACTTTCAGCTGTAGTGCTTATTGTCCTTTTGAGGTTTTTTGTTATTCTTGTTTTCATCTTTTTAGTGAATGGGGGGATTTCTGCCAATATTCTTGTCAAGTTTTCTGACAAGTATTAAAATCTATTAAAAGTTCTTAAGAGCTATGAATGAATTCCGCTCATCTTTGTGCAATGTAAGCAGCTGTAAGCAAATAGAAAGGCTGCACACCTCAGGGTTGTAGAATCTCTTACTGTTTTACATGTCATGGCTTCATATTTGATAACAAATGCTGAGTTTTAACTAGGTATTTTATCATTCTGGCAGAGCATTACAGCAAGGAGTAAAACAACTGTCATTTTCTCTAAGAAACAAATTATTTTTAGTTTTTGGCTGGAAACCAGATTTTTATTTGTGCAATTTATTCTGGTTTCTTTGAACCATTAGACAACAATTATTATGCATCAAGTTTTGAACTTTTAAACAATATTGAATTAGAATTTGGCTTAAATTGCAGAAAAGGCTTCAAATTTGTTCTGAAAATTCAGGTTTCCATTCAAAATGACTTGGTTCAAATAGCTTCTTTAAAATAACGAACGTGCATAATTTAACTTTTGTCTTGAATTCAAATAGGGCTAAACTGACTTCGGATTTTTATCTTGTGGACATAGTCTGTGTATTTTACTTCTTTGAAGATAATGCTCAAAGGATTTAGATTGATAATGGAAATCTACAGGAAAGCTTTTAAGTAACATTTTTCTTCATGTGGTAATAGAGCTTTTCTTTTGGAAGAGGTTTATTAATAAAAAGTTTAAAATAAATGTGAAAATGTACTTGGAAAAATTCCTTGTGTAAATATGTCTATCTCCTTGCAGTGCTTAGTGCTTCAAATGTGCTTAAAATATCCTGAGCATGCAGAATTTCTTGTCTTAATGTTGTGAGATGTATTTCAAAGCTTTCCAAGGACAGCTGGAGCTTTATCCAACCCAGCTGGAGTTGCACAGGGCCCACAGAAAAAAAAAAATGCATGAAGATGCCTAAAAACCATTGAGCCTTTTCCATGGTTTTCTGTAAGATCTAGAAAAGGAAAAAACCAGCAGAAAAAGTCAGCAACGTTGCTGTGTATTGTATTTAATTGTTAAATTAAGTTTTTTTTTTTTATGATTGAAATATTCAGTATTCTTATAGTTAAGAAAAAATTATTTAACCAGTGGGGATGAGCGTTGATGATACTACTTTTAGCTAAAGAGCTTTCAAGGCTTGCTTAATATTCCACATAATATCCTGGGCTTCTTTTAACAATGTTAATAGGGCAAATTTAATGAAATGGTTTCATGCTGCTGTTAAACTAACCTTGGAATATGTCTCTTAAGCATTTTGATGTAACGTCTCAACATCCATTTATGGTTAAATGAAAAATCCATAATTTTTTTTATGTTGGAAGCCTTGCATTCTAGGTTGTAGAACATCAGAATATCTGTTGTCTTACTGTAAACTGAAAGCATTTTTTTAGCACAGAGGTCTGTGATTTTTGTTTGCTTTTTGTTTTAATAGCACTGTTTCTTCAACATAATATGAAACTGTAAAGCTTTTTAAGTTTTAGAAAATGGTTTCTGAGAGATGTATATTGAGTATTTTTAGTGCTTTGCCCATTTTTAAAAAAAAATATTTCTTTTCCATGCTTGTTTATATGCACTGTTCTTTTGTTAGCTTGCTTTCAAGGTTTTTAATATCTCAGCATTTTTATCTAATTTACCATTTTCATATTTTTAAAGGTCCCCAGGTGCATCCAATTTTTCAACTTTACCAAAGATCTCTCCATCTCTATCAAATAATTATAACAACATGAACAACAGAAAGTAAGCAAACATATCTTAAAACCTTTATTTAATTGAATCACCTTAGTGGGATATAAACAGATTTCCATGTTACCTAGCTTAAGAATTTTGATTTGTTTGGACAGTATTTGGATTATGAATTGTTACTGGTCACTGTTTTGCAGTGTAGGTGTTGTAAAGCATGATAGCAGGAAACAAAACTCAATTAAAATGTTTGGTAACTCTTAGCCCTCAGATGCTAAATATAATGCTGAGCACTGTAAGAAAATATATAAAGATTTTATTTAGATTTTTATCATTCCAAAATACATTATTATACGGTCTAGTTTTAGATGGGGAACAAAAAAAGTATGAACTGCTTATAGTTGTGATAATAAGGTTTTCCCTTATTTGTTTCTAAATTGTTATAGCAGGATGTATGATAGTACACTGTGATTTGAGACCACGGTGGCTGAATTGTTTTAGCTGTAATGGTTGTCATAGTAATTATTGTCGCAGTAATTATAGGCATTGATTAACTATCAGCAGCATAAATTCCGTGTCTTAGTGCTAGGAGACTTCAGAGATCTGTTTGCAGTTGACGTGCTTAAGTATTGCAATGTACAGAAGCTTAGCAAAAGAGACTTCTCACTTTTAAAAGTTTTCTCCTTTCTGTGACAAAGTAGAAATTTTGTAAGGATTGTGATAAAAATCTAAAAGAAGAGCTTTCATAATCCAGTGGCCAACCTTGTGTGCATTTTTTTATATGTGGCAACTGTAAAAAGTTGGTGAATATAGAAAAACATGGAATTATTTCACTTTAACAGATACTTGATAGAGCATCTTTCAAATACTTGACGCCAGAAGGCACTCATCTCTAATGTAAGCTGGGGGAAATTAAAGAGGCTTATTCTTACCATACCTTCAAAATGAAAATATTTTTCCAATCATGCATTATGTGATCAAACATGAAGATGTTAAGTATTAAAAAGGTGATATAAATATTAAATATTTAATTAAATATTAAATACAGTATCTTCCAGTTAAATACTGCATTTATGAGAAGTGATTTTTCATAAGGGGTGACATGTCACTTGTGTTTCTACCAATTCTGAGAAGCCCCAAGTCTCAGTTTGAAATCCATGTAATTAACTGCAGTCTGTTGTACTCTGTGTGAGTGTGTAGTAAATAAAAAGTATATGGTACCTATTGTTGTCTGAAAAAAACATTCGACTAGAGCTGAGCCTCTAGCTGAGAACTGAACTCTCTCCCCCATTGCATATGCAAAAGATAGTTGTAATGCCAAAAGCGAAGCTCAGCAGTCACTATTTCTTAGTGATGTCCCATTTTAAATTGTCAGCATTTTTTTCTTTATTTATATTTAGCATCTCTCTAGTGATGCTTTAGTTATTTCTAGGAAGCAGGTTTGAAACCTGTTGCCAGCTCTTGCAGCTTTTAAAGACAGTTTCCCCACTTGCTTTAGCTGATTTTAATTTTTGGTTTCTTTTGAAGCCAAAATGGGAGCTGTGGTTGTGGTTTTTGGTTGTGGTTTTGTTTTTATTTTTTAATTTGAAGATCTTCAACAGAAATACATGTTTAAAAGGAAGTGATATAAAATTGAGATTTGATGAGGTATTGGTTATTTGAAGTGCCTTAAATATAACATCAGAAAACTTAAATTAGAATAGGTGTGTGTGCTCCGTAGTGTTAGGAAACACCAGCCATTTTTCTGCTGTAACGCAAACCACTGTATATCTGACAGTTATGTAAAGCAGATACTCAATTCAGAAGCATGTATTTTTCCTTGTAATGAAATAATCTATTTATGATGAATTAAAAAAAAAATAAAATCCACAGATTTACAATTTGCTAAAATAGATAATACATGAAAATCTGTAGTAGAACTTCTGTCAGAATATATATTCAAGACAGACCAGGTCAGTAATAGAGAAGTCATCTATTAATATGCTATGTACTGTTACATGAAGAATTTTTGTCTTCAAAAAGTACATGTATTTAATTATATAATTCTGGGTTAAGAGCAGCAGTTTTCTCCTATTTTCTACTCTTCTCCCAAATACCTCCTTTTCTAAAAAAGTACTTTTCCTTTAATTTATGCTATCATCTTTTCATTGCTTTCTTAAATAACTACTTAGGTCAGTGTTGCCCAGAATTTATTTTCATGTTTATGCCTTGATTGTCTTTTACATTTCACATTATCTTCAAAACAAAAGCAAAATAAGGCATTCGTGGCTTTCTAGGATCCATTGGCACCTCTATATGGATATAAGACACTGTGACTCTAAGAAAATACCAGCATTTGTTTTTGAAGATAATTTTAGCTGACACAGCTGATCTGTGAGGCAGAAAAAGCAAACAGCAGGGTATGCGTAGCAATAGAGATGATAGTACTTTACAAGTCTGTTATTGCAGTCATTATAGAGTGGCCATGTTAATAACATCTTGTTAACACTCTGAAAAGTATTATGTTTCTTTATATGGTATGCATTTCTATAAAGTAGAATATAGCACAAGGTTTTGGTTTGGTTGTTTGTTTTGTTTTAAATTACTGATCATAGACTCAAAGAATGGTTTGGGTTGGAAGGGACCTTAAAGCCCACCCAGCTCCAACCCCCTGCCATGGCAGGGACACCTCCCACCAGACCGGGTTGCCCAAAGCCCCATCCAGCCTGGCCTTGAGCACCTCCAGGGATGGGGCAGCCACAGCTGCTCTGGGCAGCCTGTGCCAGGGCCTCACCACCTTCTGAGTGAAGAATTTCCTCCTAACATCTAATCCAAATCTTTCCTCTTTTAGGTTAAAGCTGTTAACCCCTTGTCCTGTCACTATGCTTCCTGATAGAGTCCCTCTCCAGCTTTCTCATAGACCCCCTTTAGATGCAGGAAGGCCACTGTAAGGTCTCCCTGGAACCTTCTCCAGGCTGTGAACAACCCCAACTCCCTCAGGCTGTCTTCATAGGAAATGTGCTCCAGCCCTTTGATCATCTTTGTGGCCCTCCTCTGGACTCACTCCAACAGGCCCATGGCCTTCTAATGCTGGGGGCCTCAGAGCTGTATGCAGTATTCTAGGTGGGAAAGTATAAATTTAAAGATGTATAAATGTTAATTGCATATCATCCGTGGAAACACTTTCTTCTTGTAGCACCTGACATGCAAGCAAATAGTATGGGGAACATGATGTTCGTAACTATAGGTGAGAATGCTACCTTTTATCATCTTTCTCCAGATGATCATGAAAAATATGAAAGACAGTAGTAGTATTTGCATAGTGACATGCACTTCTGCTGCTTCAGGCATCTCCAAAAACTGATAGAACCTAGCTATGCATTTGTTAAAGTGGCTGGTCACAAAAAAACATTGGCAATACGTTAAAATGGTTGAAATATTATAGGGCTCTGTAAGTACTCCAAACTTTTCATCTTCTGAGTTCATTCTTGCTACTCACATTTTTTTTGGAGCACTGCACTGTCAAATTGTGTCATTTCCAAAGCTAGCGATGCTGTTCCAAACTTTTCTGTAGTAAAGCTACACTTCACAGAACTCCAGCTATACAATGGGTGCTCTGCATTACTGTGTCGTAATCTAAAGTTTTCTGGGAGGTTTAAAGGCGGTGTATAAAAGTAGTTTCAACTCAAAATGTATAAGCTTACAGATAGGTAGGTTTCTCAATGATATTTTATCACCATTTTCACTACTCTAAGAATTCTGGCTAACTGTTCAGGGGTCTAAGATTCCACCTCCAGGTCTTGCTTTTTTGAGCAGCGATTTCTTTTAAGAGCCATCAGGATTTTCTTTCCATTCTTGCCCTTACTTGATTGCCCCCATTCTTGTACTACCCCTTCGCTTTTCCATGCATTATTCCTTCATTACAGGCAGCTTTCTAAAGGTTTGTCAGGAAAAGAAAACGTGGGGTCAAATTATGAGAAGTTACTTTTTCTAGGGCATTTCTGTTTGAATAGTTGATGTAGGCTTGCCTCGCATCTTTACTTGTTTTCCATTCTTAGCCGTTTACTAATGGCTGTTATTAATGCTGGTTTTTTTTGTCCAGTCTTAAAGGAATGAAAAGAAATACAATGTAGTTTAAACAAAAATAACTTCTAGAAAAAGTGAAGTTTACAGACTATAAAAGCTATAAAGAGAAATCTCCTAGTCTCCTGCACATAGTAGGCACTGAATTTTCCTTGATGTGTTTTGATGAAATATCTCTGAAACCTGACAGTTTCTGCATGTGTATGGTATTTAACTCAAAAAGAAAAGGGATTTATGGGCTTCCTGCTATCCTCTACAGTCCATTGATGCCCATTATGATTGTCAAACTAATTCCTAAATCAGGTAGTACAGTTATTTCACGAGTTAAAGGATTATTAATCAAGAATCAGGTGCCTTTTGAGAAGAAGAGCTCTATCTCAGTCAGGAGATGTGAATGTTTGATGCAGGGAGCCTGGGGTGCATTTCTTGGCCTAACACTGTAGGGTTGCATGCAATAATCAGATGGGTTCCTGTGGCCTTTAGGCTGCAGCCTATGCTGGGAAGACTTTCCAGAACATTTGCGATATCAATAGGGTCACTGGAATGCCAGTATTTGTGGTGGCAGAATAAAAGTCCTGCTATTTGCAGGCGATTCCCTTTTATCCTTATTTTCAGTGCTGTTTAGTGCTGTTTCTGCTACACCTGCTGCATGCACGCATCCTCCAAGCTTTGCTAGTCCAATGCAGGAACTGGTGCTAGCAGGGGAGATGCAAGATCTTTGATGTGAAGGGGGCATGAATATTTAAAGAATCTCTCTGAAGTCTGCAAAAGCTTTATGATGACCAAAGTGTTGATGACCAAAAGTTTTCTGATTGACCCAGAACTGATTTCCAAGTTGTGAAGCCTGTTATGAAGGAGGTGGGCCAAAACTTTGTCCTACTGGTGACAGCCCTAGTATCAGCTTGGGAAAGTGTTTGGCACTGCCTGAGAGCTGTAGCAAGACACGTAGATGAGCTCTTTATAGAAAACCACAGTGATGTGTGTGAATCAGGCAAAATGTCTGGCTCCTGGTCCCCAAGGCTGGGGAGAGCCCCAGAAGGGTGCTGGTGGCTTGTTTCTTGTCTGATCAAGGTGGGGATGCTCTCCAGGATGAGTTCAGTCGCACTCAGATGTCCAGTTGGAGGGAGAGAAGTTTTTAGTTCCTCATTATCCTGCCTCTTTTGCTCCCATTTAAAATGAAATCCAGTTGGGTGTTTCACTGTGGCTCTTGTTGCCCTAGCACAAGACCAACCTTGCTTGCTTGGTCTTTCCTACTGAGGGCACAAGGCTGCTGATCAAACACCCTGACTGCTGTTCCTGGCTTTGCTAAAGCTTTTTTAAACAAAAGTTTCCAGTTTTCAGTGCTTCAGTCTCCTTCCTCTTACTCATTTCAATGCTGTTGTGTTACGAAGAGGATGAGGAGTATCTAAGGTCTCCCACCAGAGGACCCTACTTTCAGCTGAAGCTCCTAACCCCCCTGGTGAATCCAGCATATGATTTATAAACGGGTATCCTGTGGGGCACAGGGATAAGACACTAGTAATCCAACTGGGAGTGCGGAGAGGGAAGTCATTAGACATGCACTCACATTGTACTCTACAATACAGTGTGTTGTTTGTAAAGGACGTGTTCGATTCTAACTCCAACTTCATGTTTCTTCTCCCTCTTGAGGAATGCTGATGTCCTATCTTTATTCCTCACTTGTGATTTGTAAGGACTTAACAAGTTTAAGTGACCAAACACCACAGACATCCTGCAGCCTCACCTGCAAGATGTCCTGGCAGTAAAGAACTTGCCGATTCTCAGGGGTTGCATGAGTGCTTTTTTCCCATCCATCCCCCAGCCCTTGTGCGAGAGGTGGCATCCCTTCCTCACAGAGCCTTTTCGAAGAGCACAAGACAGGAGCCGGCTTCCTTTGAGCTGCTGCGCTGGGGTGACAGGAGGAGTCCCCAGGGTCCACCATGCACCTTTAACATTTGTGAAAATAGACTGAGGGGTGAAAATAGTAGCGTGTAAGTGATTATGGGTGGCTAATTTCTTATATTAGGGGTGAGTTTCTATATCTGAATAATTGGTAACAGACATGGAGAAGGATGAGGTACTCAACAGCTTCTTTGCCTCAGTTGCGCTGGTAGGCGGGCTTCCCAAGTCTTTCATTTCCCTGAACCTGTAGATGGAGGCTGGGGGATCAAAGTCCCACCCGCTGTAAGTGAAGAGCAGGTTTGAGACCACCTGATGCATCTAAACAGGTACAAGTCTATGGGAGCTGATGACATGAATCCCAGGGTCCTGAGGGAACTGGCTGAGGTAGCTGCCAAGCCTCTCCCCATCATAGTGGAGAAGTCCTGACATTCAGGCAATGTCCCTGGAGACTGGAAATAGGGAAACACCATGCCCCTACTCTTCAACACTTAAAACAAAAAATTGAACAAAGAGCACTACTCTTCAATAATTAAAACAATTAGGAGACATTTTTTCTCAGAAAGAGCAGTCAGGCATTGGAACAGGTTGCCCAGGGAAGTGGTCGAGTCACTGTCCCGGGGGTGTTCAAGGAAAGGTTGGACATGGTGCTTAGGGACATGCTTTAGGGTGACATGGGTGACATTAGTGGTAGGGGTAAGGTTGGACCAGATGATCGTGGAGGTCTTTTCCAACCTTATTTTTTCTATGATTTTTCTGTGACTTTATTTGTCCCCTGAGAAGAAAAATAAATGAATACACCTGACTCAAGGGATGAGTATGGTAACCATATTCTCTAAAATCCTAAAATGTACTTCTGTGGGCCAGTACAGAATATGAGAGAGGCATGGCTTTCCATTTTATGTGACCACTGGTAGTTTATATTTCTTACAGCAGACCAACACCGGGGATCTGTCTGCATTACAATTATCTTAAATTACAATATCATGATGTTACTCGGCTAATTTAGGGAAATCTTTCACATGAATGCACTATAACCAAAAGACACCCGTTGCATTTCATAGCTTCTGTTTATTACCCCTACTAAAGCTCCTAAAGTTCTCAGAGAGGTGTCTCCTGATAACCATGTGAAATTCATGCTCTTTGAGTCATATGCAGAAAGCAGTAGCAAGCAAGCAGGGGTGAGAGCAGAGGTTAATGCGTACCCTGCATGTGTGCAGCTTGTGAGGAGCGCGTTCCTTTTGCACCAGTGACCAGACTGTGCTTTTTCTTCCTGGGGGAACAGAGGCTGCCAGCTTAAGGGAGTTGGGGTTGGTTGCAGTAGTTGGGCTGCAGTTACCAAGGGGAGACAAGGTAATTTTCCCTGGATGAACCCAGGTCTGATGATGGGGAAGGGCTGACCACAGAAACATGCTTGAAAAGGGTAAAGGGGCCCTGGAGTTCAGAAAATCTCTCTCTAAACTGGGATGAAGGACAGAAGTCTTACATTGAACAGGCAAATCTAGCTTTACAGGGGTTTTGCATGGAGGATGGCCAGTAAACAAAATGCCATTTAGCCAGTTTTGGGGCAAGACAGACAGTGAAGAAAATGGTTAAGTATTGAAAAGGGAGGTATAGATATATACGGATTAGAAAGTTAACTATTAAATAGAAATGGTCAGATGTAAAAGTTTGGGAACGATGTCTCTGGGGAGTAGTAGAGCTATAAACTACACAGATTTGTGAGGCCATCAAAATATGAGGCAAATTTCTTCCCCTTCTGTTTGAAATTTTCAATAAATCTTGTGATTAAAACAAAACAACTCTTGTTTGTGAGAAGTGAGTAATTATCCACTGTGGGGACAGCTGGAATGCAGGTGGATGTAAAGTGTGTTACACTATGAGAGGAATAATGGCTGGAGTATATACCAAGGGAAACTGCTGCATCCTCAGACTTCTAAAATTATAAATCTCAATTATTTATCAAGATTGATTATTTGCACTGCGTATTTTTCCTTGTCATCCTTAAGAGTTAGCTTTCAGATTTATTTTTTTTTTGCATTTCTTCTAATGTGAACAACGCTCAGTGACTGCAGAAATGCTCTCGATCTTTAGCCAAAGCCATCAGGCAGATTCAAGTATGGTCAGTGCCTGAAATTGTTTAAGAAAGAGTTTAACCTTTCTGTTTGTTTTTAAACATCTGTGATATTGCAGAGCATCCTCTTACAAGAGTCTTCTGCTTTTCTAGTGTTCTCCAATATGTTTACTTCACTTCTTGGGGGGTTCTTCTGTATTTAGTATTTGCATGATTTCACCTGGAAGCAAATTGCTTTGAATCTTGTTGTTTTATCTAATTCAGTCCAGTTTTTCCAAGTAGACACATCATAGAGATCAATAAGGAAGTTGTTACAAGGCACTTTGTGCATTCTTTTACCTCTCAAGGCTTTCCTGCATTTGCATGCTGGATTGTGCAGCCCTAGCATGGAAGCTATTTATAGACCGCCTGATGCAGTGAAGCAGCTATGCCACAGTGGCCTTGGAAATCTCAGCTCTCACCTGTAACTCTGCATTCACATTCCCACTGTCCTCGCTCTCTTGCAGTAGCAGGATGCAAAAGAGACATAAATGATTGATTGCTGCTGGTGGTGTCTAAAGTCTGAGTGTGTTAAATTTGATGGAACGAAGAAAAGAGTAAGCTGTGAAGCTGCTCCAGTCAAAAAGGGGTAGGGATGTAATAATTGCAGTTATTGCAGTACATTAGATTTTGGCTGTTTGCAGAGGTGGCTTTTAAACTGAAATTAATGTTATTACCAGTGTTAAACATTTTGTAAAATCCTTTCTTTTTCACAGAAGTTGTTTTAAAATTTGTCATCATTTGATGTACTTGTATGTGTGGAAGTACTATAGAGTACATGTTTACATTTTTAAAAGATGTCTTGTTTTTTTACAGTGTGAAAAATTCAAACTATTGTCTCCCATCATATACTGCTTATAAGAATTATGATTATTCAGAGCCAGGAAGACACAATGAGCAACCAGGCCTATGTGGCCTGAGTAACTTGGGGAATACATGTTTCATGAATTCAGCAATTCAGGTATGTACTTTGGAATAAAATGAGCTTGTCTTATTATTTGGAAACAAATATTTTGTTATATTTTGCCATATTTGGAAACTAACATTAAAAGACTCCATTCAGAAGCAGGATAGGATTAATACTGAGAAATAATACAACTGTATTGGTGTATTGGGAAAATTGATTTATGTAGCTGCGTTCATTGTTTCCCATGTTTCTTGCAGTGGAGAAAGTCGTCACTGTCAGAAAGAGATTTGACCAGCGTTTTAGATGAATGAACATTTAAGTGGGATTTATTGATTTTGTAATGATTGCCATGCAGACGTGTTTTGAAAAATACTTTTTCATTTTGAAATGTGCATGTGTATTGGTTGTAGGGCTAAAGTGTCAAAAAGTAGATGACCAGTGGATTACTAGGCCTTAATTTCTAATCAATTGTTATAGACTTCTAGTGCACAGGTTAACATGCAGAGAACCTTCAAATATATTTCCGCATCACCCTTGTCCTTTGAATAGTTACGATGTCATAGATGAGATATTTTACAGGAATTTAAAAGCTAGTTTCTTTGCTATGGTTGCAATAGAAATATTAGTATACCTGTACTCCTACCGGGACAGGAAAGAAAAAAGTGAAATGACTACAATTCTTTTAAGTGGAAGCTGCAGTAGGACAATCACAGAATGGTTTGGGTCCAAAGGGACCTTAAAGTCCACCCAGTTCCAACCCCCTGCCATGGGCAGGGACACCTCCCACCAGACCAGGTTGCCCAAAGCCCCATCCAGCCTGGCCTTGAACACTTCCAAGAATGAGGCATCCACAGCTTCTGGGAAACCTGTTCCAGTGCCTTACCACCCTCAATAGTGAAGAATTTCTTCCTTATTTCTAGTCTAAATCTGCCCTTATTTAGTATAAAAACATTACCCCTTGCCTTGTCGCCATACTAAGGAGTCTCTGCCCATCTTACCTGTAGGCCCCCTTTTAAAGGAAGTTTTCTATGAGGTCTCCCCAGTGCCTTCTCTTCTCTAAATTAAATTCATTAATGATTAGAAGGACCTAATAATTTCTTTCTGTTTAATTCTGGAACTCATGTTTTTGTCACCAAAGCAGTCTTAGGTCAAAAAACTGTGAAGTGTACTTAAGTTCTCTTTCATAGTTTTTCCTATTGAGTGTAAAGATCCTGGGTCTTTACCAAGGATACTTCAGATTTAATCTCAATAACCATCACAGAGATTCCTGGCTTACATTGAATTTCTTCTTTATCCTGTTCAGGAAAGTAGTAGTTTCAGATACGTTTATAATCTAAGTTTATGAAGTTGCTGAAATTTGTTCAGAGAAGGAAATGTTCCAGAGATGCATAGCCTATGAAGGTTTTCTATCCTTTTTTTGGTATATAAAATCAAAGAATAATTTGGCTTTGAAGGGATCTCAGAATGATCATAGGTACAGTCTTCTGCATGCATCCATTCAGCATGCATCTGCATGTAGTCCTGTCACTGTGTACCTCTGAGAAGTGTCTGGCTCCACATTGTTCACAGCCTCCACGGAGGTCCCCCACAGAGGGACCTCCACGGTTTATATAAATGTGCCGAAAAGCAGCTCATGAAGTTCAGCAAGGAGAAGTGTGAAGTCCTGCATGTGGGCAGGAAAAGCCCCAGACATCAGTAATTGTTTGGGGCTACACTTGTCAATGTGTATAAATACCTGAAGGGAGGATGCAGAGAAGTCAGAACCAGTGGTGCCCAGTGCTGAGACAAGAGGCAGTGGGAACAAACTGGAAAACAGGAGGTTCTGTCTAAACATCAGAAAGCACTTATTTACTGTGCAAGTGACTGAGCACTGGCACAGGCTGCCCAGAGAGGCTGTAGAGCCTCCTCCTTGGAGCTCTTCAAAAGCCACCTGGAAGTGGTCCTGGGCAGCCTGCTCTGGGTGTCCTTGCAGGGTATTGGACCAGATGAGCTCTAGAGGTACCTGCCAACCTCAACCCTTCTGTGATTCTATGAATAAAATTCTATATGTAACCTCTCTTGATTATTGAATTGCATCATCATACTACTTACTTTAAAGTAAAAAATTAAGAATATGTTTTTGTGTCTAGTGAGTGAGCCAGAATCAACTTAGAGGCTTCAGAATATTCTTAGTACGTAGCAAAACATTTTTTTAATGAAAGTTTACTTCTCTATCAGGCTAGACTGATTAAAAACAAAGCTAATTTTGATTGTAATTTGAATTTGTATACATGTAGATATAAAAACTTTGAGGTGAGAATGATTAGCATGGGTTGTTGTGCTTAGGTATCTTATTCAGCTTATTACACTTTACATCAGCATCCCACTGTGTTAACAGGATTTCGAAAATACGTTCTGATGTTTACATTCCAAAACAAGCCAGCCTTCGTTGCTTTTCAGTTCTATCCAAAGAATTGAGTGTTTAAATAAGAATTATAAGAAACTGTAGTGTAAGTGAATAAACAGAATTTTGCTGATTCACAAGACAGTGCCATGGTAAGAAAATTAAAAGGACTCGTGTTTTTTGAGCAATGCAGCTTTTAGTTTGGCTTGCTACCATTCATTTGTCCTTGGCAGTACATTTATTTCAAATGCATTACTCGGCAGCTTTCTTTGCAAGGAAGTGTGACGTATCTTTCAGTTCTATCTACTATATCTCTCAAGGAAAGGATTTTTCAGAGTTTAATGTTATCCAAGAAATCCATGAAAATGCTTTTTATTGGGAGTATGACATGTTATTAACACGCTGCAGTTTCATACACTGCAAAGTCTGCTGTCTTTTTCCTTTTGCAACCACTTAAATTTTGCATTTTTTCCAATTATGTTTTCAGTTACACAGAAACCGTAGATTTTCCCGTGTTAATTTGCCATTACTTCTATCTTCTACTGTTAATGGGTTAACATTTGTTTATTCGGGCTAAAGGTATTTAGTGCTTGCTTAGTAATGTGTAATGCCTATGGCCAAAGCACTGTGAACACATTTGATCTTGGAAGCAAAGAGGGGATGGGCTCAAAGAGGGGGTGTGTTGATTGGAAACGAGGGAATTGTGCTTGGGAATATTGGATGCTGTAGTCTTTGATCTGGATGATGGAGTGTGCTGTATTTGTTGAGATGTGATACAAAACCGGTAGTAGAGGCTGACACACCAGATGGGTGTGCTGCCATTCAGAGGGATGGAGAAATGGGCAGACAGGAGCCTCCTCAAGTTTCATACAAGGAAATGCAAAGTCATGCATGTGGCAAGGAATAACCTCGGCACCAGTACATGCTGAGAGAGGAACGGAGGCCCACCATCTGGAAAGCAGCTTGGCAGGGAAGCACCTAGGGTCCTGTTTAACAAAAATCCAAGCATGAGCCAGCAATGTGCCCTTGGGGCAAAGGAGCCCACTGACCTCCTGTGCTGTATTAGGAGGAGCACTGCCAGGAGGTCGAGGGAGGTGAGCCTTGTCCTCTTCTCAGCACTTTGCCCTGACGAGACACACCTGGAGTGCTGGGTTCAGTTCTGGGCTCCCCAGTACAGGAGAGACCTGGGCATACTGGAGCAATTGAAAGGTGACAAAAGATGATTAAGGAACTGGTTAACTCTGTCATTAAATAGTTTGATGTAGAGTTTTAAGTGCTGGAATAATTTCCAGTTACATTCATGTATGTTCTGTTGCAAAAGCTCTGTCTTGATCCCTTCCATTCAGTCGGCGCTGAAGTATATCCAGTGTAGCTTCCTTGAACAGAAACAGTTTATCCACTTCTGCTGATTCCCACTTTTTTCTGCTCTTCATTCTATCCGCCCAGCACTGAGAATGTATTTTCTGAAGTATTGCTGTGCTGCCACCTGTGGATCTTTCCTAAGTATTGCTTTGCCCTATTGTGTGATAATAGCATTAAGATCTCAGTGGGTAAAGTTTTTTTTCTTTTGCTGTGAAAACCTGAGAATTCCCAGTTTACATTTTGTGAAGCAAAAACAGGAGAAGAATTAAAGTATTTTTGTAAACAAAAACACTTTATAAGTTTATATATATATTTATTTATTTATTTTTGCCATCACTATGATTATGCATACTTTTAAACAGCAGCTGTTGAGAATTTTGAAATGAAGTATTTCAGGAAATTTCTTTCTTCAGAAAGCTGAAAGGCATTCCTTCTAAGGTTGGTTCATAGAATGGCTTGGGTTAGAAGGGACCTTAAAGATCACCTAGTTCCAAGCCCTGCCATAACCAAGGGCACCACCCACTAGATCAGGTTGCCCAAAGCCCCATCCAACCTGGCCTTGAACACCTCCAGAGATAGGGCATCCACAGCTTCTCTGGACAGCCTGTTCCATTGCCTGACCACCTTACAAGTGGAGTTTCCTCTTAACCTCTAATCCTAAATCTCCTGTTTCAGTTTAAAACTGTTCCCCCTTGTCCTGTCTTTATCTCATTGAGGAAAAGAGTCGCTCTTTTTTATAAGCCTCCTATAAGTACTGAAAAGCCACAATGAGGTCACCCCAGAGCCTGCTCTTCTTTAGGCTGAACAGCCCCAGCTCTTTCAGCCTTTCTTCGTAGGAGAGGTGCTCCAGCCTTCTGATTATCAATGTTACAGCAATGATTTTATCCAAACAAAACAATGCTTTTCACCAAAACGTGAAATGAGTACGTTTTTATTGTTCTGTCTCAGTTGCCATAGGCATACAGACTCTGGGTTAAAGAGTGCATTAGCTGAATGTTTTTGTCACCACATCTGATACTAAGCTCTTCAGACAAAAGTAGGACAGACAGGTGTAAAGTAATTCACCTTTTCTTCTACAACTGGGATCTCTTTTTCAGTCAGTCAGCTCTTGGTCTCATATTAGGCAACTGAAATAGGAAATTTTAGTGTCCCTTGTGTAAAACTTGTATTAAGTAGGGCAGCTCAAGAAGCATGATACCTATATGAATACCCAATGTTTAGCTTAATTTCATGATCTCATTGTCTCCTCATTTCCACAGTTTACTGGCATAATAGGTAATTTGCTTTGAAGTTTTATTATCACTCCCATATAATATCCCCTCTGAGATGTGAATAAGTATTTCCTGGTTACCTTAGTATCATAGGATAATGCAGATTAGAAGGGACTTTAGGAGGACACTGGTGCAACCTCCAGCACAAAGGAAGGTCAGATTTGAGGTCAGAGTGTTACCAAAGGTTTTACCTGGTTGGGTTCTGAAAACCTCCAAGAAGGGAGGCTGCACAACTTCTCTGGGCAACTGGCTCCACTGTTTACTGTCCACATGGTGAAAACTTCTTACCTTACATTGAAAAAAGAGACACTGAGGATCTAAGCCCATTGCTTATTGTCCTCCCACTATTTAACACTGTGAGGAGCCTGGTTCCATCTTCGCGTTAGCCTCTCTGTAGGTACTGGGAGGTTGCTGTTGGGTCCCCCTGAAACAGTTTCTTCTCCAAGCTGAACAAGCCTTGATGCTTCAGCATCTCCCCACAGGGCAAGTGCTCTAGCCCCACTGACCGTCATGGTGGCTCTCTTTCTTCATACATTTTCCTTTTTTATCAGTTAAACAATCAGGTCCTTGCAAGTGTAAGAGTGTTCCAGTATTTAAGGTATGGTTTTAGAGCAGGATAGCTTGACTTTTTAGTTTCAACCCATGTGGAAGTTTGGACGGACATGGATGACAGGTAGAATCACTAACAAGATAATAGTTTAGTGTTGGAATTAAAATATTCCAGTGAGACTACAGAAATAATATGCATTGGGCTTACATGGCAGGGTTTTGTTAGTGGTGGGCTGCAGGGCTGGCCTTTGTGAGAAGAGTCAATCAGTTGCCCCATAAAGGCATCATAGTAAGAGCCAGTTTCTGGCCAGTTTCTGCTGCATGTGGGCAGCCCCCGCAAGCTCAGGTTGGGAAGGACGGCATCCTGTGGGAGGGACCCCACAGGGAGCAAGGGCAGAGAGGGACTGTGAAGGAGTGGCAGAGATGAAGTGTAGAGACTTTACCACAGCCCCCATTCCCTGGTCCCCTGCGGTGCCGGGGAAGAGGAGGTAAAATAGGGTAGATGGGGGAAGGTGTTTTTAGTTTGCTTTTAGTTCTTCACTGCTCTAGCTTGTTAGTAAGAGGTAATAAATTACATTAGCCTCCTTGTGCTGAGTCTGTTTTGCCTGTGACAATAATTGTTGAACTGTCTTTATCTCAAGTTCTTTTCATCACATTGTCTCCCCCGTTCCTTTTGAGGAGGGGGAGTGAGAGAGCAATTGTGGTGGAGCTCAGCTGCCCAGCTGGGTAAAACCACCACAGTAAAGCACTAAAAATAATCTTTATTGTTCAGCTTCCTGTGCTTCTTAATGCTTCCCACACACTGCCAGTTACACCTGTGCTTTCTAAACAGCAGACTCTGTATGTCTTTATAAATTTTTAGCTCTCCTTTTTGACTCAGTAATTTAGAGTATTTATGGGCTGTTCCTGTGCACGTACATCAACAAGGAGCACAGTGTTGCATAATGCAGCTGATGCACAAAGTGCACAAAGCATTGTTTTGTCCAGTTGCATTGTTTGCTCTACATTTCTTAGAGGTTGATTATGATCCTCTCATACTGATGATGTAAGTAGTCGCTATCTGCAGGTTGTTCTGCTACAGATTTTTTTTTTCCTTTTTCGAAGTAATTAATATGCAGTGTGGGACTCTTAATTCCAGTATTAACCTTTGTCATGTTGAAGGCTGATACTTCTTCTGTGGCTTGTCTTATAGTTGGTCATTGGTCTTGGAGTTTCTGCATTGTTGTATTCTTTTTTTTTCCTGTGATCACCCAGCTCAAGTACTAGTTTGGGTTCAGAGAGTAAACACTTTACAGAAAATTTGTGGATTAAGTAAAGCTTATGGAGACTGGTGCCTGAAATTAAGTGCCATTCTGTTAACTTGTTAGCTCACAAAGTTTTCTGTAGTTCTACCATATTTGTTTAGCTATTGTTATTTTCTGTTATTCTTCATCCATTGTTATATATGCTAGTTTACCTATCTCCGTGTTTTTGAAACAAAAAAAATAGGCTGAACAGAGCGTGTAAATCTGGTGACTTTGCTGTCTAGTAGATTGCCTTGGTTGTAATAACTCCTTTTAATTGATGCTTTCTATAGGGCTTCCTTGATACCTACAATACATTACATCAAAAGGAAAAAATAAGAATATAGGCTTCCTTTCAAATTGGCTTCTGGATGCTTTGTTTTCCCTTCTGGGGTTAGTCATGACCATAAACAGGCCTCCTTTGCCAGCCTTTTCAAGAAGTAAACATGCTTGCAGTTATTTAGCTTTGTCAATGATGTTGATACGTTATGCATCAGTGGATATGTGGCCAACTGTATTAGTTCCTTTAGGAGTTACTCTTCTAAAACTTGTGGTATCTGAGATTGTAGATAAGATGGCAGTTCTCCATCTCAGAAACTACTGCATTCAGGTAGATATTTGTGCATTCCAGTTCTTCTATTAATGCCAATTTATGTTGGAATGTGGAAGTAGTTACAAAGAAAAAGGGAAATATACTATAGTAATCTTCCTGCCTTATATGTACAAATATAAATTAATATTCTGAGAAAGAGACAAAACTAATTTTTCAGGTGAAAAGTGGAAAAACATGTATTTGTGGTTTTTTTTTGGTGAAACAACAAACTGCCAGCACATTAAGTGCAGTGCTTTACTAAAAATATATAGAAAAATTTGCTATTTCTGCATTATTTAGTTCCTTGTTCTGGACATTCCTCACACTAAGTTGATCAGCTGAACTGATTTGATCTCCTAAACCAGACCAGAAGAAAAGTGAGGAGGAAAAATAGTTTTTGGACAGGTTAGTGAGATAAATATGTTTATTGTGCAATCAGATGACTATCAGAACCAGCAGAGGAGAATACCAGCAGGATTTGTTGTATCACTCAGATAGAACATGCAATTTTACGTGAGCTGTAGTTTATAGTTAGTTTAGCATGGTTTGCACTGTACTGTTTCCAGGTATCTGGCAGAACTTGGAAGTCAACTCACTCATTCAGGTTGGTAGTAAAAATAATCTGTTGAAAGCTCTGACCAATTCTCTATGGCTTTGAGAGACCAAATGTTTCTCTAACTCTTAGCAGCGTGGATCAGTTCAGAACGGATGACGTAGGTCTGTGACGTCAGGGGATCTTGGGATGACTACTAACAGGAATAAAACCTCTTTGCCATTTGGCAAGAGAGAAATGAGCTTTTGTCAATGCTCTGTCCTCAAAGGCCCATAACATAAGGATATTTTTTGTAATGTTCATGGGTTGTGAAAGCCTGAGGTGATGAGGGAAATAGAGGAAGGAGCGTGAAATGGCCATGAAACTTAGCTCTCTATAGCATACATCTGGTTTTTCTTTGAAATATTTCACAAGTGTAGCAGGCAGGAAATAGAATAACTTTTTTTGCCCTGCTTAATAAAGTTGTAATTCTTCCAGTCTCAATTGTTGTATCTTACACAGTAATGTATGTGAACTGAAATTTTTGTGTCCCCTCCTCCCCCCCCCTTTTTTTTTTTTTTTTTTTACAGAAAGGCAGGTGAAATATCTGATCTTTCTTAGAATCTTTAATAAAATAAAGAATGCAGAAAGCTTAATAACATGTGATGAAAAAGCTAAGTCAAATCTATAATGCTGAGGCATTTCTGAGTGATAGAAACATTGTTTGTGGTGTGGTTTTTTTTTTCAAAATGCAAGGAGTAGTGCACACAAATTCAAATTCAGTGGTTTCCTAAAATTGTAAATGATAGTGCAGTGATTACATCCTGTTATTTCTAAGTGCTGACAGAAAATGGGAACTGGTACAGAGGATAAATGATTATCTCAGTCTAAACTAAGGCCCTTGCTTTCCTCGAGGTACTTTTAGCAAAGAACAGCTTCACAAAATTTAAAAGAACGTTTCACAAAACATAAAAAAAACATAGGAAGGGCTGCGCTAATTCTGATCAAGAGTCGGGTCCATTCAGCATAGTTGACTGTTCTCAACAGCATCCATAGGCAGATGCCTAGGAGGAGAAGGAATTAGGCAAACATCCTCACATTCACTTCCTTCCTATCCCTGCTAAAAAGTGTTTCCAACAATTTCCAGCTCACTTTTTTTCTGAATATTGTGTATTTTGATTTAAAAAGCCCCACTGGCAGTCTTTTCCAAGTACTCTTATTGTCTCTGACACCTCGTAACTTTGTGCATTTATAACATCTTTCAGCAAGGAGTTTCATAATACTGTTATTCATTTGTCAAGAACCACCTTCTGTTTGTTTTGAACCTGGATAGAAATTGTTGTCACACTTTGCTTGGTTGGTTTAGTGTATATAATAAATTCTGACATAAAGCATTCAAGAAACATCATCCATACATGACTTGTGATGATAGCCATAGCCAGTCTTGGTTTAAAATCATTATTTCGGGGGGGTGGGGGGGGGTAGGAGAGGGAACAAAGAAAAAAATAATAATTTTTTTACTTTCTGGCACTAAGCATTACAGTTCAAAGTACTTTTTATGACTACTTTAGCAAACTTCAAGCATAGTATTTTTTTTTTTTGAACTAATAAAGTCATTCTAAAGATTCTGTACTTCTATTTACAGTGTCTGAGCAACACACCTCCTCTTACAGAATATTTTCTCAATGATAAGTACCAAGAAGAGTTGAATTTTGACAATCCTTTGGGAATGCGAGGTGAAATAGCAAAATCTTATGCAGAGCTCATCAAGCAAATGTGGTCAGGAAAATACAGTTATGTTACCCCAAGAGCATTTAAGGTTAGTATGGAATTGAACCTGAATGGAAAACGTTAGGTTTGTTTCTGTAATTTAAGCATGCAAAACTTACAAAAATATGCAATAATAAGAATTTGAAGCAATATTCAACTGTGTATTGTCCATTCATATATTTAAATATATATCCAAGTTTCTTTTTAACAACCAGTTAATGGTATCATTTGTCATTGTGGTTTGGTCCTTGTAAATTAGTTTTGATTTCCTGTTTCCATTGAAAAGCTTATCTTCTTAATGTTTTGTTTTTTCAACTTTATGCTGTAGCATCTCATAAGTAGCTGTTCTGTATAATAATTAAGATGCTAGAAGTATTCCTGGTTTTCTTTTTAGACACAAGTGGGACGATTTGCACCACAATTTTCTGGTTATCAGCAACAGGATTGTCAAGAACTACTGGCTTTTCTCTTGGATGGCTTACATGAGGATTTGAATCGAATTAGGAAAAAGCCTTATATTCAGTTAAAAGATGCAGATGGCAGACCAGACAAGGTAGTATTTTTGGTGCTGGACTTCTTGGTTTTAGTCAAAGCTATAAGTTGCAAGATACTTTTGCATAAGTGTGTGCGGAAGGGTTGGGACATTGATGAGGAGTTGCTTTTTCTGGAAGAGACCTCAGAAAATAAGCCAAGACCTTTACGTGGAAATCTTACTCAAGTATATACGTACACTTCTGTTTCATTTGAAGAGACATGAGAGAGGTTTTAAATGTTTTTTGTTCAATTCAGTGCTGAGTTCAGTTGGAAAAACAATTTCCATTCTATTGTTCCTTTATTTTTATCTCTGTAGTATGCACTGTTCCGTCTTTAACACCCTTAGTTCAGGGAAACTCCTCTAGCATTGAGCTACAAACATACAAGTTATTTCTCTTGTAGTATGAGGAACTACAGATGGGATTTTTAGTTTTATGTTCTTTTGTCCGGCCCCAAGCCTCTTGAACTCTCTCTCAGGATTTGTGATGCCCAAAACTGAAAGGATCTCTGTCCTAGGAAAAGCATATGTCATTTAAACTGTGATCTTGGTAGTAGTAACATACGTTACAGAGCCCTTTGGAGTAAGATTTCAATGCCTTGGTGGTAACTGAGAATGTTCTACCAATATCATTATTAGTAATTCTTACTATTCATTTGCTACTGCATATCATAACCCAAGATGTGTTTTATTTACAGGTAGTTGCTGAAGAAGCCTGGGAAAACCATTTAAAAAGAAATGATTCCATCATTGTAGATATATTTCATGGCCTTTTTAAATCCACCCTAGTCTGTCCTGAATGTGCTAAGATTTCTGTAACTTTTGATCCATTTTGTTATTTGACGCTTCCATTACCCATGAAAAAAGAACGCACTTTGGAAGTTTATTTAGTTAGAATGGATCCACTAGCTAAGCCTATGCAGGTAAGCCTCTTTATGTATGAAATGCCTGATTCATGCAGCATTAACAGTGAAACTAAGCTCCTTTATATTGCTAAAATTTACAAGTACAATAAGCAAATCCAACAAATTATTGGTTTTCTGGCATATGTTCTGAAATGCCACTTAGAATATCTGAGGAAGACTATAAATATGTCCTTATATTTCTGTCCATTCTAAGGAGGATACTGGTAATTTATTTATGGCTGTGTTAATATGGTTTCTTAATCTTTAAAATACATGTTTTCTTCACTTTTGATTTTAATGTTGCTATAATGGATGTATAAGTTTTAAAATATATGTATACATGGACTTAATCCAGACTTAATTCCTGAGTTTATTAGCCTCAAAAGAAAAATATCAGAGGACTGGTAATGTGATGAAAAAAAAAAAAAAAAAAAAAAAAAAAAGTTAGGTTGTCCCATACTGTCTTAATAGTCAAAATATGCTTTGACTTAACTGTCAAAGGAAAAATTTTTAGATGAGATTTGTTAATAAAATAATTTCCGTTGCCTTATTTTTTTTGAAGGATAGCATTGCACACCTAAGAATGGCATGAAAAAATGTACATAGAGTAATGGTAACAAAATAATAATTAAATTGTTTTGGCTGTATGAAGGATACATGAAATAAAATAATACACATTTTAGGCAGACTTTCAAAAATGCTTTAGTGTTCTCAAAGGCAATATGAGTTAGGAAAATCAAAGGTAAAGGAGCAGATATTAACTAATGGGAGATGAGTCTGCCAGCAATTCAATAAGTCATGAGAACAGGATATATTTTATTAAGGAAAAAAATAAATAAACGTGGGGTGTAATCTGAATGGATTTGCACAAGTGATACACAGTATTTGAAGATAACCCCTGTATGACATGAGATGGTAATGCAAGAATGAATAGAGATTGACTCATAAAAGTGCACCTGAACTCATGCTCTTTCCAAACTGTAAGATTTAATGAGATACCAAATATATGCTGCATGTGTTAATTAATCACAAAGTTATAATGCCTTACTTCTAATTTTGTTTATATCTAATCAGTTGCGTCTTTATTTATTATGCAAATAACTCAGCTATTTGGAGTTTCATTACCAACTGCAAGTGTACTGCACTAAGAAGCCACAGAGAAGTTTTCTCTGACTGTTAATTATCAGGTTCTGTTTCTGCAAATGAAATTATGTAGTTCAGCCATTAGCCATTGCATTCCAGGCAGAAAGCACCAAAGAAAAAGCTGTTAACACAATAGCAATCCATGTGGCACTCTCAGTAAAGGCCATTGAGATATTTGGAGAATCAGTGGCTAAGACTAGTAATCAGGAAAGAATTCCAGAGTATAACCATCCCGAGGTTGGGGGGGAGGAGGGGGAAGATATCCTGCATTTTCCTACCAAAAATTTTTGGCTTTGGTTTTAAGAGTACACAAAATAATGCTTCACTTTTGTTCTCTTTCCTTTCTTCTTACATTTGAAGTTTAGGACAAAATGTTTTCATAGAACAAGTTAAAATAAAAATAAATTCTGGTAGTATTTTATAAACAATTTGTATTGTGTTCCAAATTAAAGAATATAGTCAATAGTGTGCATAATATTTAGGTGCCTAAATAACTTGTTGAAGTACAAGTAATTGGTGCTATTAAATCTTCTTATGGAGAAAATAAAATCTAAAAAAGCACTTTATAGGCCAATAAAAGCATTCAAAGTGTGCAGTTTTGTGTAAGTTGTGAAGGTAACTATTATATTTTTCAGCATCTTACTGAATTTGTTAGTTGATTTAAATACTTCGTATCTTAAGTTCAAGAATGAAAGATGTGTATGAAGTATACTGAACATGTATTAAGGTTTTTGTTTTGTTTTCTCATGTATCTTTGATCTATTAGGAATTAAAGTGTTTTTTATTTTATTTTTTTTAGTACAAAGTAGTTGTTCCAAAAATTGGAAATATATTGGATCTTTGCACAGCATTGTCAGTTCTGTCAGGTGTTGCTGCAGATAAGGTGAGAAAAACTTCTTATATGAAGGAACAACATTGAACACTTCAACGTATGTCAGCCTGATTTAATCATACATACTCCTTTTTCTTTTAGATGATTGTTACTGATATATACAATCACAGGTTCCACAGGATATTTGCCATGGATGAAAATTTGAGTAGTATTATGGAACGTGATGACATTTATGTGTAAGTACAGATGGCATGCTTCATGACTTCTTTGCAGTTTTAGTTATTTGCATAAGATTAAAACCTAAACATAAGATAAAGACAAATCATGGCTTTTTTTTTTTTATCTTAATTATGGCTTCTTCATTTTTTTTCTTTGTAATCTTTTAAATAATAGTTACCCTTTGTTTGCAATTCTTTTTTCTTTTTAGGTTTGAAATTGCTATCAATAGAACAGAAGATACAGAACAAGTTATAATTCCTGTTTGCTTAAGGGAAAAGTGCAGGCACACCAGCTACAGCCATAGTGGTTCTTCACTGTTTGGTCAACCTTTTCTCATAGCAGTGCCTAGAAACAACACTGAAGATAAACTGTATAACTTGCTGCTGCTAAGAATGTGGTAAGGTTATTGTTTAAAGAAAAACACAAAAGAAAAATGCTAATAGTTATTGTCAGTAGGTACCTATTTTTACATGCATTGCTAACAGATTGATTAGATTTCAGTAATTTTTTTGTTTTCTGCTAAATGTATTAAATCTCAAATTTTAGCCACTTAAGATATGAATTAGTGTGGATTTTAATTTGTTTTTTTTTGTTAGCTTGACCTCATCCAAAAATCAAGAGGTAGGTGGAGAGTTGATCTGTATTTGTCAGTTTACAGAAGTAATTCATATCCGTTAGGTCTTGGTAAAACAGAAGTGTTTTGTCAATTAGCCTGCTGTGGTTACGCCTCCTGTATCTACTATACAAGTTTCTATACTAGTTGATATTGTAAAACTATATGGTAGGCACTCTTTCAAACTAGACTGGACTAAGTGGCATTAAATGGAAGAAATTAGTTCTATAACCTCCAATTGAAATCTATGCTTTATTTTCTCTTGATGTAACTTTCCCCCATTATGAACCCATATATTCCTTATTTTAAAAATATAGTTAGTTAACAGTTAAAGAGATTGTTACTCATCAGATTAAAACTGATAGAAGAATCAAGTTTTATAAAATAACTGCCAAAAATGTGAGATCACAGACCAACAGAATTTCAGATGTGCTTGTAGCAATAGACATGTTAGGCAGTAGGTTTATTTATTCTGATTAAATTAGACAGGATTTCAGGAATACAGTTCAGTATAAAGTATTTGCTGTTACCATTTAACTCTCTGGCTTGAACAATATAAGTATTTAAAAAAATCCACTGAATCTAAGTGTTGCTTTCATTTGTTACCTTTAGCCGATATGTAAAAACATGCACTGAAAGTGAAGACACTGAAGGATCCCTACATTGCTGTAAGGACCATGGTATCAATGGTAATGGCCCAAATGGAATACATGAAGAAGGTTCTCCAAGTAAGACTGAATACTTAAACTTGTACGGTGTTTTTTGTTTGATTTAAAATTGAAGTTAATTATGTATTGTCTTTCAATTACTGCTATTCTGCCTCATTTCTCCCTCCTCAATTGTTTCAGGTGAAATGGAGACAGATGAACAAGATGATGAATCCAGCCAGGATCAAGAACTTCCTTCAGAGAATGAAAACAGCCAGTCAGAAGACTCAGTTGGAGGTGACAATGACTCTGAAAATGGATTATGTACTGAGGATACTTGCAAAGGTCAACCACTCACGGGACACAAAAAGCGATTGTTTACATTCCAGTTCAATAATTTAGGCAATACTGACATAAATTACATCAAAGATGATACCAGGCATATTAGATTTGATGACAGGCAACCTAGGCTTGACGGTAAGTCACAGGGAACAGGTTGGGTAACATTTGATTCTGATGCTTTTTTCTCACTTCACAGAACAATGTTTCATTCTTTCTGTATGCTATTTGATAAACCTTTTAAGACAAAATTCTGTATAAATAATTTGTTCTTGTAACTAACTCTTAGAAATGCAGAAATTGTCTATACATCAGTTTTTCATCTTAAATTCATGTCAGCTTTGTTTAATTCATTTTGAGTGTTTGCCCGAAGTTGATAAAATCTGATGTAAAACAAGAAGTAAAATTAAGATAAAACATGTTTTTTAATCTTAGAAAGATCTTTCCTTGCTTTGGATTGGGATCCTGAACTGAAGAAGAGATACTTTGATGATAGAGCAGCAGAGGTAAGCTTCTCATGTTGCTCCCCTTTCCAGCACTAATAAAATTTAAATGTGAAAGATACAACTTACTTCATGTGGCATAGAGGTAGTAAAACTCTTCAAAAGAAGCATCTAAGGTTTTTGTGTTATTGATAGTAAATGTTACCATAAACAAACTTCATTTACACATGTAAGTAATTACCAAATCTGAGGTTTACTAATTCAGAAATAAATATGAAACTGTGAAAACTGCTTTTGCTTGAATGGTTTCTGATCAGTTTTTCCATATATAGGAGCTATGTAGATACTGTTCATAGTAAGACGACATCACTAAAATGAGTTTTGTTTCATTTGTTCTCTTAACTCAAGAAATACTTCTCTTTAGGATTTTGAAAAACATGAGAGTGTGGAATATAAGCCTCCCAAAAAGCCTTTTGTGAAATTAAAAGATTGCATTGAGCTGTTCACAACAAAGGAAAAACTAGGTGCTGAAGACCCATGGTAAGGACAAAACATTAAAATTGTCCCATTCTGTGGTTTGTGTTTCTCAAATTTATTCAAAAACAATTATCACAAATACCTAGTTGATTTCTTATGGTCTCTTTGAATCTTTCCATGTATTAAATTCCAAGCATGGTTATACTCAAAAATAATATTCTATATTAATTCACTGTATAACTAAAAGTTGTCACTGTATATGGAAGATAATGTTTGTATGGGAGATGATTATTAGAACTAGAAGGAAGGGTGAGATCCACAAGATATCATAGTCTGTAAAATGTGATCCACAGTGAATTAATAAATACTGTGCCAGGTGTAATAGAGTGGATTAAAAAAGTATTCTTTTCTGAGATGAGAAAGGTTGGTGCATACTAGAGGTCGTTTTATGCAAATATATAAATTGTTTTGCGTAAAGTATGAAGTAGGGACGTGCTTAACAGGCTTAAAGAATGAGGGGTGTCTGTAATCAGTAGAACATCTCAAATTCATGTTCTGATCATATGCCATTAACTTTTTGGTAGAGACTGTTGTTGTGATTCATGGTTGTTCCAAATTCTGAATTGGAAGGATATTGGAATATTTACAATTATAGGATGCTTCCATAAGATCATCCTTCCCCAGGATTGTTCTAACAGTTAAGAGTCTTCCTCGACACCTGAAGCTCAGAATTTGATTTGAAAAGAGGGTCTGCCACTTTTGTGGATTTGTTTTGGAGAATTCCAAATGTTTTTAACCAGAGATCCTCCTTTATTTGGGCAGGGGAGAAGGCTGACTTAAAACTTACCATTTTTTTTAGGTTGAGTAGATTATACAACACTGGACAAGCTATTTGAGATACCATATAGCTCAAGTACCATGAAGTGCTTCCATTTTTGCAACATGTTTTAAGTAGAGTGTTGGAAATTAAAAATAAAATAAAATACTGGTGCTGCTGAAGTGGAACAGCTGCTTCTAGATACGTTTCACAAGAAGTTATTCATCACATTTTTTTTCTTCATTTGTCTGGTCTTCCCAGGTCTCATCACTCCTAGTCCAGCAATATTTGTATTGCAGATATTCTCAGACAAATGAGAACACAGTCACAGCCTTCCCTTACAATTAGTGCAATGCAGTCTTTTGCAGCCCTTCCTAATTAAGGGCTCACCTTCTTTTCCTAGATCTTTACTTGTTAGACACCAAGAAGTAGAACATATGCATAGGCAGCTTTACAGAAGAGTTGTTTTCATGCATGGTTCTTACTTGCTTTCTTCCTTGAGCCTTAGTTCTTGAAAGATTCAAGTATTCAAGTAGGGAGCAGAAACATCTGTTATAAGTCACAGCCTTTTTAGCACTTGCCTAATTAGAGAATAAATTTAGAGAGCTTTTGCAGGTTACAGTAGTCATTTTAGTGGTGAGGGGGATAGGATGGGAGATGGATGGATTTGAAAATTGAAACTTGGAAGAACTACAGTTGCCTGTTAATTATGGACTCTCTTATAGTGAGTTTTCTTGACCTTTTGTCTTAATGTGAGAAAACTGCTTTAAGTAAAGACTACAGAGACTACTATAGGAGAAGAGATTGCTGTAGTGGGGGGTGCTACTAATGTGTTCTAAACACTGTCAAGCTTCACTGTAAGCCTTCTTGCACAGCAGTATCTCATGTTTTAAAGTAGAAGCAGTATCGGTGTGTGTAAGCTTTTGCTCATTCAGTTCCTCCCATGTTGCTGGCTTCCTCTATGGCAATGTATTGAACATATATAATGACTGCAATTATTTAATTAGTATGTTTTTCTTTTAGGTATTGTCCAAACTGTAAAGAACATCAGCAAGCTACCAAAAAGTTAGACTTGTGGTCACTTCCCCCAGTACTGGTAGTTCATTTGAAGCGCTTTTCCTACAGCAGATACATGAGGGACAAGTTGGACACATTGGTTGACTTTCCAATAAAGTAAGAAACCTAAGTGTTTTGATGCTAGAAGGGTAACAGCATGAGGAGGACATATGTTTAATCCAACAATTGTGCAGAATGTTTTTGTGCTCAGCTTCCACGCGTGGATCCAGTAACTACTGATGATAAAATACTTGTACATGATAAAAAGCATGAATTTTATAAAAATACAATTAGAGTAGATAAGTATGGAGAGCTCTACCAAGCATTTGGGTAAGATTACTGGTTCTGGTTCCACTCTTCAGACTGAAAGAGATGCACTGTCAGTACAGTGTGATATATGCAAGCTTTGTGGAAAATATAAAGTAAAGGGTTTTACTAAAGACCACTAAAATGCAAAATGGATAAATAGATAGATAACTAGTATTTATTTTTGTTTGTGTTTTTTAACAGTGACTTGGACATGTCAGAGTTCCTTATTAATCCAAATGCAGGGCCTTGCCGCTACAACTTGATTGCTGTCTCCAACCACTATGGAGGAATGGGAGGAGGGCATTGTAAGTTATTTCAAGTATAATCATTTTACGTAGCAACTTTTTATGTTTATTTAAGTATCGATCGTTTCCAGTCAATGGCATTTTTTAATGATTGAGGGATAGTTTTTTCATTACCTTGAAATGTTTTCACAGGTGTTCTAATAAAAAAAAAATGTATGAAATGAGCTTTCAAGGATAATTGTAGTTCTTTTATGCTTCTAGTTATTGATATTGTGAAAAGAGAAGGGTTAGGAGCTTCATAAGAACTACTGTAGTCAGACAATTTATTTTGTCTTACTCATCTGTATTTTTGTACATTGTACATCTCCTTGAAAGGAGAGAGAAAAATGAAAAAGTGACGGAGGAGTTTTATTTCAACCATCCTTTCTCTATATACATTCTCTTTAGAAGGGGAATGTTATTGGTTAAGAGTTATTTAAAAGAATATTAAAAGTGTGAAAGTGTAGATTTTCTAATAATGATAACAGATTTTTAGTGGTTAGAAGTCAAGTGTTTAACAATTACAAACTGTAGCAACTGATTGCAGTAAATCCAAGAAGGTAAAAATTCCCTAAACATTGCACTTTTGTTGTTCTAGATACTGCTTTTGCAAAAAATAAAGATGACGGAAAATGGTACTACTTTGATGACAGTAGTGTGTCAACTGCATGTGAGGACCAAATAGTGGCAAGTACCTTTCATTTTTCTGAAACTGACACTGTTGATGATACTAACTTGAGGGAAGAAAAGCGAAGTGTTAGTCATGAACCCTGCAGTAAATTTGTAGGGAGTAGTTTGTCTCATTTTAAAGGACCATGCAAAATAACAATTGTTTGCTTCAACATGCAAAAATAACCTATTATGAAAGCTTTGTTTTTCTATATAATTTTACCTTATGGGCTTAGAAGGAAAAAAGAAAAGAAGGACTGATTTTAAATGTTTTGTCTGGAGTCTCATCAGCATATTATACTCTTCTCTTTTACAGTCCAAAGCAGCATATGTACTCTTCTACCAGAGACAGGACACAATCAGTGGAACTGGCTTTTTTCCTCTTGACCGGGAAACTAAACAAGGTGCTTCAGCTGCCACAGGCATCCCATTAGAAAGTGATGAAGACAGCAATGAAAATGATAATGATATAGAAAATGAAAATTGTATGCACACTAATTAATGGAAGAACTAGAAGCCATAAAAGAGACTTTCTTACTGGGGATACCTATTGAAAGAGTGAAATTGCCCAACAAATTAAAAATAAAAATCTGAGATGGGGAATTTCAGATAACAGAATGTAAATCTTTATTACATTTTAACATGTGCAGTACTTGAAGTGAAACAATAAAACCTTTAACAGAAATTGTCTCTAATGCATTTAGTCTTGTATTCACAAGCTATATATAGGAAATCACAAATAAACCCCTTTTAAGTTTTCTGCTGCTGTTCTGATGGATTATGTTTTCTTTTGTTTTGGATGTGAGTTAATAACTAAAATGTTAAATCTGTGGACTTCTGACATTTATTTTCTTAGTACTGCAAGAATACTACTGCCAAGTCTAGTTCCTAGATTAATACATTCATGTACCTTAGGCTGTCACACAGACTACGAGTAAAAATGTCATAAATATATAAGCAGTAGTTTTCTTGAAACATCAAATTTTTGTTTCTCCCTAAAAATTAATATTTTTTTTGAAATTCGATCATGATAGAAGAAATAGCTTGAAAAGGTGTTTTAACCTTTTGTGATATAGTTGAGCATCCAGAATATTACGTTCACCTTACTGCTGCTGTGGAACAGGTTCTGGATGTCATGCTGCATTAACAAAAAGATTTTCAATTAAATGTAAGTATCCTTTGTTGCTTGTTGGAATCTACGCTGCAGACATAATTCCTGTTATCTTGCTTATAAGATATGCATAATTTTAATCTGATGTCAGTCCAAAATTTAAAATTGTGCTGTAAGTTCTCTCCCCAGTTTTCATAGTCTGACAGCTTGCAAACTACTCTGTAATAGGGTCAGATTTAATAGTATTCTGTATCAATAGTAATGACTGTGCATCGGGCTTAGGTGAGATTTTTTTCAATATAACCTGCCTTTAAATTGTTAATGAACAAATTGGTTTTAAAGGTAGGCCTGTTGATTTTCTGTGTGTGTTCCTGATGGAATTCACCATAGCCTTACAGCATACCTGAAAAGGTAACTCATTATAATAAGAGAATTGGCATTTGCATGTTCAAGTCAGAACCTGTACAGTATATAAGGCATAAAAACTTCAAATTGGATTTTAGTTGACTATGTTCAGGGGTCCAGGATGCCAAAATAAGTGTGACAGTTTGAAACTTTTTTTTTTAATTTGCTGCTTTCCCGTTGATCTAGTTGGAAGAATGTATTGTTGATTTGTATACAATACTGCCTTTGAGAGGAACCCTTAACTGCAGGGGCACATTTCACATATCTACTACCTGGAGAATCGCTTTGTGTCCCACTGTTTAAACAGATAATTAAAAAAAATAAAAAGCAAAAAGTATGATGTTCTTCACTTGAACTAATCAAATACAATAGGTTATAAATTGTGTATTGTAAATAAAAGTTCACTCTGTGAGTGCACATTTTGGTAAATTATTTATTTATGTTAGCATTAAAAAGTTTAAAAAATTGCATTTGACCAGGATATAAATGAGGTATGTTGGACATGGCTTTGCTTTATACCTTGATATTAAAACTGGTGTTTCATCCTGGTATTTTAAAGCTGCTTTGAGTTTTTTTTTTTCTTAATGTAAACTAACCTCCTGCATGACAGAGGTTAAAATTTTGTCTGCACTTGAGTTCACTTGGGTTTACATTTGAAATGCGCATGTTTATTTATACAGATTTCAATAAAGCTATTCAAGGCCTTACTTAGTCTTTCAGTTTCTTACAAAAACTTTTACCACAGTATTTGTGTAGTGGGCAGTCTTTGTCTAATCAGAAGATTTCTGTTATCATCAGTTACAAAATGTCTGTTTAACTACCAACACAGAATAAGATTAATAGCATTTCCATGAGATAGTATGTGTGAAACATTCTCTTCTGTCATCTGGTTCTAAAAAGCATTTATAAGGCAAAAAAAAGATGTGATAAAATGAAAGAATACTGTAATAATTATCAAGTGGGAAAGATTAACTATTAACCTTGAATTAGTTTGTGGATTGAGGCAATATATATAAGATTAGACAAACTGACATGGTGGGGAAAAAATGGTCTATGTTTTTTTTGTTTAAAACCTCATATTTATGTGTAGAATATAGCAGCCCAGTACAAAATTAAGTACAAAATGAAAACAGCTTATCAGGAGAACTTACTAATGTTAATAAAAACACTTGAGAGAGGATGATGTGTCTAGTAGAGAAAGCAATGCTGGAGAAGTAACCACCTCTTTGAATACCACACACAAATTTACTTTCCTACAGAAGGGCACCTTTCATTCATTGTTTTTTTATGTCATGTTAGCCTCTACTTTCCTTAGAGGAGTTTGTATTTTATTTCTGTTGATACTGTAACTTGAAAAAAATTTTCCTAGAAGCTCCACTGCTGCATGTACATGGATGTGCCAAATAAATAGTACCAGACTGCCTGAGCACCAGATGTAAAACGTGTTCACACATCAAAGATTCATGGGATGAAGGTTGGAAGGGACCTTAGACCATCTAATCCAACCCATGGGGCACCTCCCACCAGACCAGGTTGCTCAAAGCCTCATTCAGCCTGGCCTTAAATACTCCAAGGATGGGGCACCCACAGCTTCTCAGGGCAACCTATGCCTCACCATGTTCATCGTGAAAAATGTCTTCCTTATATCCCATCTATATTTACCTTCTTTCAGTTTAAAGCCATTGCCACATACCCTGTCACTACAGACCCTGATGAAAAGTTTTTCTTACATATATTGAAGCACTGCAATAAAGCCTCCCTGGATCCTTCTCCTCTCCAGGCTGAACAACCCCAACTCCCTCAGCCTGTCCCCATAAGAGAGATTCTCCAGCCCTCTGAGCATCCTCATGGCCCTCCTCTGGACTAGTTCTAACAGGTCCATCTCCTCCTGGTGCTGGAGGCCCCAGAGCTGAACACAGGGCTCCAGGTGGGGTCTCATGAGAGCAGAGCAGAGGGGGATAATAATCACCCTCGCCCTGCTGGCCACGCTGCTTTTGGAGCAGCCCAGGACACAATTGGCTGTCTGTGCTGTAAGTGCCCGCTGATGACTTATGCTCAGTTTTTCATTCACCACTATCCTCAAGTCCTCTGCAGGACTGCTTCCAATCCACTTGTCACCTAGCCTGTATTGATATTGAGGGTTGTCCCAACTCAAGTCCATAGGAAATCTCCCCCGAAGAGAATAAATTAGAACCCTGGTTTTAGATGGAGGTGTCACGAAATCAGAGTTACTTTGTCCAGTAATTCAGATGTTCTTATAGAAACACTTTAGATGAAACTTAACCACCTTCACCCGAACTCATTCAGATTATTAACGAAGGAGGAAAAAAAATCAGCACTGGGAATGTCTTTTGTGGATCTGCCACTGATAGCAAAGGGCTGCAAAGAGAGCAGCCCCTTTCAAAAGATGATACCAAAACAGTAAAATACCTGTTTTAATGTGCTTTTGATAGAGATGCTGATTGTTACAACACAATGTAAGTCTTCTCTGCTTCTACCTGCCCAGTATTCTCTCTATATATACACCAAGTGATAAAGCAGTTACCATTTCTAAAAGCTTTATCATACCTATTTTATGATCCTTCCTTTTCTCCTCTCCCAGCTTCATTTCAGGATACCCTGATAACTTTTGTCTTCGTTTAACATAACTGTGTTAACCTCAAAGCAATTTTATATTATATTTAATTTGAATGATTTCTCTGTGCTTCAGACCTCAAAGAGGGCTTATGTGGCTAAGGACACTTAGTTCCCCATCCCCGATGTATTGGTTGGTCTTGCATGGATTTTCCTTTTTGGACCACCGAGGTATAATGTTTCTGCAGCTTGTTTGGAGGCTGACAGAATGTTAAGATACTGAAACTCTCGATTTGAGTTTGAAAATTAGAATCTTGATTCAAACCTAGTTAGTTCGCCTGAGAGGAGAGGACTGTGACTGAAATAATTCATGTGAACAGTATCTATGCATACTTCTTAGTCCTCAATAAAAAGGTTAAGAAGAGCCTATGTAGATAGCTCATACCCCATTTTTCCTCAGTCTTGCAAACAAAAATATCCATGACAATATTTGTATTTTCTGTGAGGTTCTTCCTTTTTTTAAGATCCCAACCTGACATCAACAACTACAATAAAGAGCCTTGGTCCCTTAAAATAGGTGCCTACTCTTGGTGGTTATTGCGTAGTTTAAGATTTTCTTAAGTCCTAGGTATGAGTGGTTGTCATTGAAGAGATCTGGAGCATGTTGCTGCAGTTTGCACGCGGCTGCATATTTATTTCTTTACCTATTTAGTTAGCTGTTAGACATCTGGTTGGGAAACTGATTTTTTCATACTGCCTTCCACCTGAAGCAAGAAGTGAGAAGTCATTACAGCAGCTCAAGCACGCTACCACTCTAACCCAGCTGTTCTTTCCAGATCATAGTTGCTTTAAGTTTGTGTGACCTGGGATAAAGAAACTTGTTTTTCTCCTGCTCTTTTTTAATTCTTGATGCTCCCTAAATGATTTGTATCATCTGGGAAAGAGAATAGGATACACAGAGACACGTGTACCTACATGTTCAACGTGCTGGGTGAAAAGTTTCCAGGAAGCTTTCTTGAGTTAATGCAATTTTCCTATAGCAATGGCAACTGTGAGGCTAGGGTTCATTATTGTGAATCTTGTTCTTTGTTCAGGTACTTGAGGGTCTTCTTTGGAAGTTAAAGACAGGCTCACTTTTTGCTTTTAAAGCCTGTTCCCAGCAGGCCTTCTCAGAATGCCACTTTCATAATCTGGGAGAGGAGGCAGGATTCTGTACTTTAGGACATTTTATAAGATGCCCAGGCTAACTTTTGGAAGTTCTTGGAAAATGTCAATTAGAAAAGAAATACTTAGATATTTTAGTTTCTAAGAGATACTCTGTTATGTTTAACTTGACTTCTAACACACTGAATTTGTAAGCTTCCTAACCAGACATAAAAATCAATGACTTTTCTATGTGAATGTCTCAAAGGTTTCCGGGAATTTAGCCAAATTGTTAGTTTGGTAAAATTATTATGTATTCACACATAATTCATTTGGTGTGGACATGCTTAAAATTATAACTACAGAAAGATCATTATTCTTTACAATGTCTATCAAAAGCTATTGGCACTCATCTAGTCTTATAAATGGACATGAAAGTGGTTCCTGCCATTTCTTTTTACAAATCATTTCTGACAAAAAACCTCCAGCGTGCTTTCTTTTATTTCAGTTACAGTGACAGCAAGCTTTTCAATGGCTGTAAGAATCAGCATGATATCAAAAAAAAAAAAAAAAAAAAAAAAAGAAAAGCAACATACAGTAAACCTTGTTAATGTGAGAGTCACGGAAACAAAATAGAGTAGGAGGCAGGAGACAGCTTGCAATTCCCAGTTGCTCCATGGGTCTTTTGACAGTGACTTATTATTTAAAGCCTGGCTAGGGGCAAGGAGAGGTGAGGAGCCATTGCCCGTGACCTCTTGTTTTAGTTGGCTTCAGCCAGCATTCTGGGTGCTTCAGTGCCAACCAGTCCTTTGATCTTTTTTGTCATCCATTAAAACTGAAGCCCTGCCTGTCTTCCTGGCGCACTGAAGTAATGTTTGTGACTTACAGTTGAGATGACAGACAGGAAAACTTGTCAGATATTACCATGACAGATGATGCACGAACATCTTCTGCATCTACAGCTAGTTGCTAATGGGAAGACTCAACCCCTTATAGCCTTCCCACCAAATTCACCCTCTGCTATGAAGTGCAATGTATTTTTTAAAGTGAAATTGTCAGGGGAAAGTCAGTATGACAGGCAAAGAAATTAATTGGCAGATCTACCAACACTCCTCAAAAATTATGCCTTAATCTGTGATACCAGACTCTAATTTCAGAGTATGTTTTCACGTTGTTTTTAAATACTAGTTACTTTGACAAAGAAAATCACTACAAATGTAGTAAGACACAATTAATACAAAAGCTATATTTGACAGAATAAGTATATTCTTAATGTGCAGGCAAACTGCTCTTTCCCTTCAGATTTTTCGTTCTTTTCCTTGGTTGGGTAAACAAACTGTGAAAACAGCTCCATTTTCTTATTTCCAGTGGTGAAGGGGCACCGCATGCTCCTAAAACATCCAGAGGGAGCAATCTCACAGGAAAAAAATGAAATATTGGAATAGCATGGAAACACTGGAAGAAAACAAATGTTACAAATCTGTAGCCAGGTATCCCATTAGGTAGGGAATGAACTGGGTTACTGTATGCCAGGCAGCATTAACAGTCCTCCTGGGCCACATCATCAAAAAGCTGACGCAAGGCTCAAATGATAAAGAATTCACGTCAGTCAATGTAACTTAATGGGAAACTTTTCATTATTTCTTATTTTTATTTTTTCTTTTAGATATTATGGTGTTCTTAAGTGCAAATTAGCATTGATGAATATTATAATCCAAGTGCACCTGGAATAAGTGCTTGGCACTTAATTATCATACCAAATTTCACATTGCATATCGTGTGGTATCACCCAATACGTTTCCAAACAGTAGGAACCAAGCAGCAGTCTCCAAACAGTTTTCCTTAGGAAATCATTGTGGAATAGGGGCATTACTGGAGACATTGGTGGCATTTGATCTAAAACTAATGTTCTTATTCAGTGTATGAAATACTCAGATCATGGCTATAGAACGTGGGTGATAACCTGTATTTGCTACTACCCCAGAAAGTAGCAAATACCTGAAATCTCGTGCAGCCCTAGGGGACAAGTAATTCCATGTGAGCTCCAGTGTGAAAAACTAGCATAAGAACTTCTCCTTGGATACATAAGCAGGTATAAGAGGGTGGTTCAGTCTTCCTAAGTCTGTGGTAAGGATCCTAGGAAAATACACCACGTGAGTTTTGACCTTTTAAATGGTAAGATGTAACCTGGGAGACATTATACTGAAAAAAAAAAAAAAAAAGATACAACTCCAGAGTAAATGTGGGTGTGTGTGTTAAATCTGGGCTGGACACCTCTTTTAGACCAAGTAGAGAGGCAGTTGGGATGGCACCAGCCCTACCCGTGCCAGAATGGAGACCTCCATCTGCCTCATCTACCCTAGTTTAAATATCCCTGCACCTGCAAACAGCACATTCTTGTCAGAGGAATGTTCTTGCCTGTTCACACCAAGTGACACCTCTTACAAGATCTATGAGGTGCTCTGAATGGAGGCCCGAACCTGCAGGCATTTATTTCCTCTGAGCTCAATGCAGTTTGAGTCAAGGCCTTCACTCACTGGCATTGTAGGTATTTGTTTCTTGGGGAATAAAACCCGTACTCTTACTTCAGGATACAAAAAGATATTTTTTTCCCCGCACTATTGCTATTAATATAAATCATACTCATCAAGCTCTACCAAATCCTGTCTGCATGACCAATGAGAGCTTTGTTTTTTTGTTGTTTTCCAAAGATAACACTTGGCCAGGTTACTTCCCCAACTGGCAGATGTACCTTCATTTTTGTTCTTTTGTTGTAATGCTGGATGAGCATTGCAGCTATTTTTGTTAAATTTCCGTTAATGAACAATGACAGATGCAGACATGCCCATGGTGAAAAATACACGGGTCCTCAGAAATAAAAATTTAAAACTACAAATCATGCTATCAAAACAAAGTCTGCTGCTGGGTCTGAGGGCAGGAAACCATTCTCTAAAACACAATGAAAAGCATGGGGATAGAATTCAAATGAGTTTTGCTTGTTTTTAACATCTGTTGAAGCTACAAAACACAAAATGCTCTGGGGGTGTTGTGTAAATGTGTCTCGACTGAGGAGAAAATGCTCAGACAGAAGGGACAGCAATTAGTAACTCTGAACCATCTATACTTATTAAGAGCTACTGCAAACAACGTGTCTTCTGCCGACTCAGACAGATGTTCCTCGGTGGTATTGAAGGAAGACGTGGTTTATGAGTGCTCACATAGTGCCTGTTTCCTTCTGCAACTTGCTGTAGAGAGGAATGGGCACTTGGATCCCGTTGTAGTTCTGCTCCCCCATCCAGGGTGAAGCAGCAGCTTCCACAAGCTTGGTGTCAGCCACAAGCAAGCAGGTCAATAAAAGCTACCCAGCACTGCTGCGCTGCGGTTGCATTGCAAAACCGAATAAAGCACATAATGTCTCGTGTTGACTGATTCTGCATGACCTAATAGCTGCTCAGTGAATTAAATGCAGTGTCTGAATGACCTATTTATTTGGTGAGGCTGGTGGCCTGGGTAATTTGGCCCTGAGTGACAAGGATCATAAGCAGTAAGCTGAGACGGCGCCTCGTTCAGTCTTCAGATGTCCAGTTCTTAAACATGAATACGGATGAACATGTCTCTGTGTGTTTATCAGCTGGTAAGTGTTGAAATCCCCTTAGGACAGGCTGTGACATGCATCTCATAGCAGGCACCCTGCCTCCACAAGCACTTCCCTAGGTTGTCCCCATGCTGCAGCACCCCAGGGTTTGCTCCAGACGTTCCTGCACCAGGTGCCACCACCCTGCCCCCTGGAATCAAAGAACTATGGACAGCAAGGTTTTCCAATACACTCCTGACTACAGTAGGGGGTTTATAGCAGTTTAAGCAGCTGTGGTGTATTTATAAATGCTGAAAGGATTTGGAAACAGGAGAAACTTGGAGTGTGGGCAAAAAAAAATTATTTGCAGTTCTTGTTAGACTTCTGTGCAACTTTGTTAAGCCTATTAGCACATGCAAGTTTTTCACCCTCAGACACTCACAAAGCAGCAGCTCAAACACAAATAATCTCATGCACAAGAGTTTGTAGAACAGAAACACAGATTCAGACATTTTTCAGGACTTTTTTTTTTTTTTTTTTTTTTTTTTTTTTTTTTTTAAGACCAGCCCAGTACACTTCCGGGCAATAAAGTCAGTGGAAATGTTTTGATGAAATGTAATACAAATATTTGGATTTCTGATGCTCACAATAAACAATAACCAAGATCAACTGATGGGATGGAGACAATAGAAGTTTCTTCATAAAACATTTATTCCGAATTGTTCAATTAATTTGTTTTTATAGAATTTGAGGAAAATAGACATACATGTTGATTTCTGTTATAGGAAATGATGACTTAGATGTTGTCTTCAGGAAATGTAACCTTACACATTTCGGTAATAATTTTAAATAAGATGGTGAAGATTAAGAGATAAATCAAAGAAGTTTGTAGAATTACACACTGTGGGAAGCATCTTCTCTCTACAGCCTTTGGATTTCTGTTTGGTTAACATCACGCTCAGGCTGCGATTGTCATTTAGAGACCTCATTTTTATGATGCAAATTACTCCCTTAATATTAAGTGTGATGGATTATAATATCTCAGTTTTCCCTGTAGCATTTGACAATATTATTAGAATTTGACTGACATGTAATTCTTTCCTTGAAATAAAAAGCCTGTATAGACACACCAACTTAATTTATTTAATCCATAAAATCTTCCAAAAAAATGAACAAATGTGCTGTTAAAAAGTAAACAAATGAGACCTAAAAATTTAAATTTACATACTCCATTACTCCATTCCTGAACAAACATATTAAGTAATCCAATTAGATTGTACATTAGTAGAAAGGCAAAAAAAAAAAAAAAAAAAAAAAAGCTCATAGCAAAGAGGAAGAAATGGTACAAAACTGTGAATGTATATAAAGGCAATGAATCACAGATGAGATATGGGCAGGATTAAGCAAAAAACCACACATGAACAGAAAAAATGAATGTAATGAGAAAGTAGCTGTAGAATATTTATAGGGATGGGCCTGGGGTTTCAAATACATTCTAAAAACAAAACAAACAAACAAACAAATAGCATCCTGTGAATAAAAAAAAATAAGTCACTGACAGGCAAATACCAACATCTTTGATAGCTATGAGTTGCCTTGTAGAGAAATAAAACAAAAGTAACTTGGTTTCTAGCAATGGATTTAACTTCTTAGTGAAAGATACAGAAAACTACTTGAAAGGAAAAAATGATTGACATACAAGTGATTCTTGTACATTATGAGATTATTTTTTAAATAAGACAGTAACAGAAGAACCATACTATGTGACGAGTCCTCACTTAATCTTAACCTAGAAAACTGCAGTTTGTGTGTCCAAGTATTGGATAGTTTTGAAAAACAGGTTTACAATGGAAGGCTCCAAATGTCTTCAAGGGAAAAAATAAAGAAGTGTCAAGTGCTTTGAAACACTGCTGTAACTCTGTCAGTAAGGCTGGTCCTGGCTTTCTATGATCTTGCCTCCAGCAAGGTAAGACATTCAAGCCCACCTGCGTATCCTGCATGCCAAGCGTGACTGGGCTGATCAGGAGCACAGCCATTTCATGGAGAATTTGTCTAGTTTTGGTTCATGCTGTTATTCTATAACTATAATATAAACTGATATATCTATAAATATAATATAAACTGATAAGTTTATCAGATCTTAGATCATGGTGAGATTTTGTTAGGTAAGACAAGAGCAGAGGTGTAAGACCCCTAAAAATAGATGGCCGTAGGAATCTACCGATGACTATGCTGCCAAAGGGGAAATAAGGGCTCAGACTGGCTGCACAAGTTTCAGATGAGCTCCCCACAGAACCCACTAAGTGATCCCTTCAGTAGCTCCGGGACTTGGTTCTGCTTGGAGCAGGGAGTGTTCAGACCAGGTATTCCCTATGCTCAAGCTAGCGGCCAGCCAAAACCCATCCACACATCAGCAGGTGGAGGCGAACAAGGTCATCCACAGTGCCCTGTGAACTAATACCAAAAATAGCCTCCCGTTTGGGAAATACCCCACGCAACTTCTGGAAATGCTCTCAAAATGCCAGTAATTGTTATGAACTTACTGCATGTAGGCATACTTGGCTACCTATACACCTGCTTGCACCCAGCCCAGGATACAGACACCTGCTATGGTACAGCCCTGCTTCATCTGCTATGCATATCCCAAATACGTGTGAAAGTGATCGGTGTAGTCGGTGTACTACAAAGGAAGCTTTTGGCTCTTCAAGATTGGATTTCTTTGGATGTCTTCCAAACTCCCTGAGAAGTGTGTTCATTCTGTTTATCTCTTTTGGCTCAACCTGAGTAACAAAATTTCTTTCAGATGCTGCTTATAAACACAACCACACAGGCAGCTATGCAAATATTTGTATAAAGGGCAAAGTCCTTTGAATGAAACATGTAGAAAGGGCTGTTTTAAGAAGAGGTCTGCACTCTGTACCAAACAATGCCTCTGTACTGAACAGCTCTGCATCAAGATCTCTTCCATGAGAAATCTCTAACCCTGCTGTATAGAAAGAGCCACCTGTAAAATAACTGAGTGCTCACACTGTATTTGGGATGAACTGTTCTGGAGGTGCTCAGAAGTACATGACCATGCTGAGTCCTGCTGGTCGTGCCCACAGCACAGCTGTGGCATTGTCAGAAGAAAAAAAATATCTACATAGTGTGCTGGCCTCTGTCCTACTTAGGTGAGTTTGTCTATTTTTATAGATAATTTCTGTATTTGTAGACATTGCTGCAACATTGGCGACACAGATGGAGGCCACCCCCAATGCAAAGGCCCTACTATGCCATTCAGTAGATGGAAACCCTCCTGCAGTAATAGTATCATTCCGAAGCCCTGGGGCTGCAATATGGAACAATTTTCTTTAAGGATTCATGAAAGCCTGGGGAAAGCACACAGTGGCTTTTTCTCTCTGCTGCAGCAGCCAAAAAGAATTATTTTTACACAGGGGAACACCCTTCTACTCTCTGCTGCTGCTTTGTGATTAGTAGATTGCCTGTAGGCTACAAGGCGTCTGGAAATGTTTCTGTATTTCTCATACATGCTGAAACAGAAATAAAAAGGAAATGATTAAAAAGATGCAGGGAGACTCTTGGCAAATAGATGCGAGAGCAGCAAAACAAACAGACTGCAGCACAATGTGTATTTCTGACACTGCTGACAGGCAATTTCATGTTACACACTCTGCAGTCAGAATGAGATGCTCAGGAAAAGACTTCTCCAGAGAGTGCAGCTGAACCCACTGTCCAGTAAAGAAGAGGCTGGATCAAGTCACGCAGCAAGAATCAGGATTATTTTTGCTTCAACAGATCTGTGCCTTTGTTTCTAAAGTGAAATTCCTGACAACAGACATGAGGTTGCAGTAAATTCTCATCAGAAGTGCAACATTGCTGAAGTTTCTTCATCCTCTACTCCTCGCCTCATGCTGTGCTAATTGCTCAGCTGGTAGCAGTGATGTTCAGCGTTAGAGTTTTCAGTGTAATGAACTGTCAAGTAAAGTCTCCATCACAGTTTCTGTATTTCTACATTCCACATTTGGCAGGAAGAAAACACATGAATCCACCATGTCACATACCATGCTGGCTCTTGCTTCTTGTCTTCTAGGGAAAACTCACAGGTGCTACCTGAACAGATAAATCAGTTATCTAATTAATAATATTATTTTGGAATATACAGATTCAGTTTAATGTGCAAAGTTTTTGTTTGTTTGTTTGTTTGTTTTTCCCAGACCAGCCACATACCTTTGAGCAGGAAAAGTTACTTAATCTATTCTGACTTATCCTCAGTTGTAAGTACCAAGGGGATGGGAGCTGCTGCAAAGATCTGGTGAATATTGTGCATCTGTTTGTCTGCTGTTACACTGCTAGCTCTAAGACAGCAATAAATTAATTCCAGCAGTGGACAGCAGTTCTTTCTCAGAAAAGATGTTAACAGGTTCACCTGATTCAATTACCAGTCCTCAAAAGGGCAATGCAAACAAACAAACAAGCAAACAAAACCACATTGATCTGAAAATCAGTTTGGACAAGATTCAAGCAAAAAAAAGTGGAAAAAGAGCTTTGCTGTCTGGTTACACAGGAGTCAGGAAAGCATCTAAGCCTCTGGTTGAGATTTGTATGTAGTGACTGAAGCAACTGTGCTGTAACTTGGTAGGGAATCACTAATGCATGTCATAGGTGTAATATTCTGGGCATTCCCACTTCACATTTTTGTTAGTGTCCATAAAGATAATATAAGATAATTACTGAGAGCTTGCAAATGACAAAGAGGATGAGTCACCGGCAGACAGCTGGGATTGCTCTTTCAGTTGACTAAAGAAAATAAAATGTATGTTAACAGGAAAATATATAAACAAAGTTTGTAATAGCCTGTAAACACACACTCATATTTGTACAAAAAGCAACAGCCTAAACTCACAGGAAGGGGAGCTCATGCTGGAAAATATTTTTCAGTGTACTGGAAGATCTATCTTCCCAATACAGCCATATCCTAAAGGAACAAGTCTGTTACTCCATTAAAAAACAAAACAAAACAAAACAAAACAAAACAAAAAAAACAACCACAGGTACCAGAGGGCAGGATATTTCATCAGCTTTTAACCCATTTGTGGCCACAACAGAGATAGTCTTTTGCCCAACTTCTAGTGTTCCTAATTTAATGAGATTATACAGTGTTCCCATAGTATTGCACGTCTTCAGGGCTTGTTTCTGCTTACACAGAGCAATAAAATGCGTTTTATTTTTTTTTTATTTTTTTTAGAAAGGCCAACAAGAAGTATTTTGTATTAACCCATCCCTCACTCTTTGAATTTAAAATTTAAGTTTGCCTTTTGATATCAGTATCTATGTTCAATCTACTATGAGGCAAACTTTTCGTCATCATAACTCAACTCTGCAGTGGCAAAAGCACGGGAAATGAGTACAGACACCTTTACTTTATGGTGTATAAGTTTATGGTATCTCATATCCTGAAGATGGTTTAGTACTGTGACTACATATAGATTCACAGCAGTTACAAAAGCACACAGGTGGATGGGTAAAACAAAGTCAGAGGAAAGACTACAATTCATCCTATCAACATGAAGCCACTTCTATTAACATGTTGAAATCTGTCAGTTTTCCTTCTGTACACTGTGGCAACAGAACCCTGTTCCTGTATTCAAGGTCTGAATCTGTAAATGCCTATCAGGACAGATTAGAACTAGGAGTAGACACCTGAAATTAATACAGCTGAGTGCCATCCCATCTTTAATTGAATCAGAAGGACGCATGCACATCACTTGGAATGAACACGAGCAGTGGTGCTGAGATGTAATTGAATGAATCACAATAGGTCTCATGAGCGTTTTTGTTGGTAATTAGGGCAATAAAGCTACAGGGAACGATTTCAATCACCCACTGCCCATCACAAAATAATACAATTTAGTACCAAAGCAAACAACAATATGATAATTACAGCACAACACAAAGTTAGCTTAACTGGTTAACTAGCATTTTTAACTTGCTAGTCAAAACATGCCCTTGGAAAAGTCCCAATTCTCCTGCTCTACTTTCTGATTCGAAAGGTACTTGAAAAGAAATTGACTTATTTAAAACATATCAAGACAGGCTAGTATTTTTACTTAGGGTTAGGAGTATGTGCAATAATATTGATTGCAATGACATGCTACTACAGTAAGCAGCATTCACACCTGATTAGGTGAGATCAAAGATCCTGACTTGTTTAGTTTAACCACTCTGCTTTAGCTTAACTAATTAATCTGCGCTTACAAAAGGCGTACATCAAAGCGGTGAGAAAGATCATCTTATGTTTAAGAGACATGCCTGAGATTCAGGAACTGTGCAGCTCCCAGTTCTGGTATTCAGCGAGTCTGAAGGAGGTTACAATGCTGCACACACTTACACGATTCACCTCCAAACCTGTGAGCAATCCTGTTGTATTTGGCTGCCTACACTGATCAGACCGAGTGTCAAGGCCAGCAGGTGAAATGATAATGCAGGAGAAACGTAAAGGACAAGAAGTGAAAGAATTAAAATAGAACAAATTTTAAACTAAATTACTGAGACATAAATGTCAAACACACAACAGCCTTCAGAGAACATACACAGAAGACTGTACTTAACCTGAAAAAAAAAGCAAACTTTAATTAATAGACATGTTGTTTATTAAAATTATTTTATGCCCAGTTACCTGAAGCCTGGAATTACAACAGGTCACAGCAAATTCAGAAGTGCTCCACTTGTGATTTGAATCACTTTTCTGCTTATATTGTGTCACCATGTATAAGCAGAAAATGTGATATTAAAAAATAATAATCTTAATTTAAGTAGCAGAAAAATTTCCTCAGATTACACTGTCACAGGATTTTTTAAGAATAATTCTGAATTCTTGTTCTGTGTGTTGGGTACTATTACAATTTTATGTCCAGTTTTCATTTGACGTAGATAAAGGAGGGTGCTGTTAATTTGCAGAGAGGACAGGGGACAACTAAAAGCTAAATACCATACATTGTAATAGACAACTGGAGAGCTACAGAAAAGACTTTTTTCATTAATCTCAACAGACCAATAAACCTAATGTAATGTAATGAGAAAATTATTTTAAGACTCAAATGCATTCATATTTTCTGTGTGTGAAAAGAGTAGCATATGGTCCTCTTTTTCCTGATCTGCAACACTGAGCATCAAACAAATTAAGACTAGCAAAAAGGATGGAATATCAGCCAGAAAAAAAAAAAAAAAAAAAAAAAAAAAAAAAAAAAAAAAGCTTAAAATTGTTTTTAGATGGTACATTTAATAGAGGTGAAAGGGTTGCCATGAAGGTGTTGCAAATACGATAGGCCTGTGGCATGCTTCCAGTTCTATGGCAATACACATCTGCAATAAGAAAAGACAGATAATCAGCAGATATGAGCTGACATTATAAAAATAATTAACATTGTTAAATAGTCTGTTTTGTTTTTTTTTATTCAAGAAACCATCATTTCACACAAACAGTATTAATTACAACACAAACAACGCATAAAACTTTTACTCCTAAGAGACGTGTAACATCATCTTGTCAATTTTACTCCAATGCAGTAATAGTCTATTATTTCGGTACTTTTACTTCAGAAGTAAGGCATTATTCTGTGAAGAAGGGAAAATCAACTGCTATGGCTTTGATTAAAGTCATCTATCTTCCATATACGTTAGTTGAACAGGCATTCACAATGTAAAAGTAGTCCCCCACCTAAACTGGCTGTTTACAGTATTCTTGTTTCATTAAGCTAACAACAAGGTCTGCAGGAAGTACATACATACGATCTAATACATACTAATTTGCTTCCTTTAAATGTGATTAATCTCAATTCTTCTTACTTGTCTCACAATTGTTAATAGGGTCCTATGGCTACATGACATTCTTGCTCATCTCCCTCATTTTGATTATTGGGATAATAATAAAAGCGTGAAACCCTAGCTCAAGATGTTCATTCAAATTCTACCCAAAATGCCCAGTCCCTTTTCTTTAGAAAGGCAGTATTATAAAACAGTTTACAGACCCTTATTCCACAACAAATTATTCATTTGTACTCTGGCAGACAGGCAGACTCGGTGAGTACTGACAGGCCCACAGCTAACCGTGTCCAGTCAATTGTCCAAAACACCCAGGTGGAAATGTCCAAACAACAAAAAGGAAGTAAACAATTAAAACTTACTTAAGAAATACCTATGCACAGTCATAAATTGACTTAATTAATTTCCTCATTCTCCAAGCAAACCATCCAGGCTTCTTATCGAGGTATTTGGATTGGGCTGTGAACTGCCTCTGAGACTGAAGCCCCAACTGTAAGCGCTTAGGAAAATCCTTAGGAAAATCCCTACTCATTAGGCACATAAATAGTTCTACTGAAAAGACTTTTCTGTTTGTTTTAAAATTAAACATATAAAAATCAAAGTATTTGAGAATACATGAATAGATGCATTTTGAATCTTTAAAATGCTGTAGACTCCTGGTTTTTATTTGACTGCACGTATTGGTGAAATCCTGAACTGTTTACCTGAAGGAACTGATCTTAAAACAAGTTAGCTATCAAACAATCCTGCACTTTTTGCATACCTGAAGACTTGCATCTACAGATGGATGTGCTTACTAAGAATAATAACATTGGCAGCCTGTTTATGGTATGGTTTGCAATGTGGATCATAGTAAATGAACACCAACTGCTCAAATTTGTGACAATTTATTTTCCTTTTTTCATTGAAAGGGGCAGGCACAGAAGACGAAACACCATCTTAGAACACTGTTTGGATAAAACTGGAGGCTTCAGGACAGTTTGAAGACAATCCATTATTTAAAATAGAATTATTTCAAGTAAAATGTTATCCCCCATTTTGCTTGACAATTTTCCAGGACTCTTATGGTATGAAGTATGGACTACAGGTGAAGAAGTTCTCGGTTCCGTGGAAGTAGGGAATTAGAACAGGATCGCCCTGCACTGCAGGCAGACAGCCTTTGAGGCTGAGGACGCACAGCAAGCAGAATGTGGAGAAATCGCTCTTGCAAGAGGGACATTTTGTGAAATTTAACCGCTCCCTCCGAGAGCAGCCCCAAGCCAGCCCCATCCCGCTGCGGCGCCTGAGGTTTCGCGGGGAGCATTACGAAAACCAACGGCTGGCGGCTGGACACCTTTCTGCGTGTGTTTTCGGGGGACAGCGTTTGAACCAAAACACCTCGTAATTGCCCCAAATTCCCGGCCGGGAGGAGGCCGCGGCCCGCTGCTCTCCCCGCCCCCGGGCTGACGCGGCGCGCTGCCGGCGCCCGGCATTGTGGGAGCGGGGAGGCGGTGGCTCGGAGGAGGAGGAGGAGAAAGAGGAGGAGGAGGAGGAGGAGGAAGGAAAGAGGGAGGAGGGAGGGAAGGGGCCGCGGCTGCGGGTTCCGGTGTGGGGCGCGGACGTGTCGGCCGGGGCCGCGGAGCCGCAGGCGCTGCCCGGTCCCCGTCAGCAGCAGCAGCAGCGCCCGGCCCTGGCGCCGCCATGTCGGGGACCAGCAGCCCCGAAGCCGTGAAGAAGCTGCTGGAGAACATGCAGGGCGACCTGCGGGGCCTGAGCCTCGAGTGCCGCAAGAAATTTCCCCCCGTCAAGGAGGTGAGGAGCGGCCGGGCCCGCCCTGACGGCCGCGGGCCGGGGGCAGGGGGCAGGAGGCAGGAGGGGGGAGGCGGCGCCGGGCGGGGGGAAGCGATCGCGGCGGCCCCCGGAGGAGCCCGGGGATAAAGTTTGGGGCTGGCGGCCTCGCATCCTCCGGCCCCAAACCCCCGGAGGGGGCCCCGGGGAAGGTGTTGTCGCCGGGGGGAGGCGGGCAGGGGTCTGGGGGTGCCCCCTGCAGCCGCCCGCAGCCCACGGAGCCCGGGCTCAGCTGTCAGAGTTGCTGCCCGTGCCGGCTCGCTGCCGGCTCTCGTCCTGAGGTCAGGGGGCTGAAGGAGGAGGGGTGCTTGAAAGCAGAGGGAAAAAAGTCCAGTTTCCCCTCGTTTGATGCACACATCGTAACTGCGTGGCTCTCTCCTCACGCAGGCAGCGCAGCTCCTTCCCAGTCGGTCACTGGTCGGTTTGGAAAATATCTTTGAAGGAAAAACGCTGATATATTGACTGGGGTTATACCCTGAAACCACAGGGGAAACTGGGAAAATATTAAAAAGCCTCTGCCAGTTTGGAAGAAAGTAATTATGTCTGTAATCTGACAGTTGCTCCAATTAAGTGATAGCGTATTTAATGTCCCGTAAAGCATTACGTGCTTCAGCAGATGAATTGAAACGAATGGACTGTGCTCGCTGGGAAAGGCTCGGAGGCACACGCACCGTAGCAGGGCATGATACCTGTGGTTATAAGTCACAGGGGACTGCCCGTGTGATTTGAGGAATAGGATGTTGTCATACGAAGGCAAGAAATGTGGCAGTCTGTTGGACAGAAATCTGTGTGTTTTGGGGGCGGGTTGGGGTGCTTCTTCCACGGTCTCCAAACTGTGGGACTCCAAAGAAGTTGTTCAGTCTCTGAACAAGTTTCCCCCCTGTGATGGTGTTTACTGTCTTCAAGATCTATGGAGGGGATGGGCAAGATAATCCTTAAGTTAGTGTTTTTAATATCACTTCATTATATTTGCTGTGCTGTGGGTAAGGATAGCCACTGCATGTGCAGTTCCTGGTTTGTGTTTAGCACACTTACAGTTCACGTGCAAGTATGACTTTCGTATTTTTGTTTATACTTCGGCGGAAAGTTGTGTTGCTTTCTTTGTTAATGAAGTGTTTTGAATGAAGTTGTTGCATTGCCTGGAGTTCAGGTAGGTTTCCTTTACAGAACAGTGCAGAAAGGTGTTTGCAGAGAGGGGGAGTTTGTGCCGCTCCGAGTCGTGGCCTCCTGTGGAGGTCTGGGTGAGCAGCAGTTCCTGCAGGAGGACGGCACAGCGGTTGCAGGAAATGCTCCGACTTCCTTGCATCTGGAAGCCTCCCCCCACCTCTAAGGGAACAAATATCCTTCTTTCCTCTCAAACAGCAGCTGCTGGACAGGTATTTTAATTACATGCACTTGTTCTGCTCGTGATTAGATTTGGCTAGAGCCATCAGAGGAATGGCATGCTCTTCCAACTGATTTGGAGCAGCACCAGCTTTTTGAACTGCATTTAAACATAGGCTTTTTAAAGTAAATTTCTACTAGTTATAATCTCAGCTTATACTTTCAGTGTAATTAAACTCTTCTTACAACCACTGCCTCCAGTGTAGTTTATGAGCTTACCTTGCAGCTAATATGTATGCTTCCGTGTAACATTGAAAAGCTGTCCTACTGTCATAGCTTAATTTTGGGCTAGGAGTGTTTCTATAGGTTTGAGCTCTGCTGTAGTTGCTGGTTACATTTGATAGCTACTTCATGCAGGTAAACTGCTTCTGATAGTCCTTTCAGTATTTGAGGTAATCTAAAGCTTTGCTCACAGCTATTTGGTACGGTCACCCCTTTCTGAAATCACAGATGTCTGCTTCATTTATTTTATTAATATTATTAAAATTCTGCAAAGTGAAAGTAGCTGACAGTTTTGCTGCTGCTAAAAGTAGTGGTGTAGTTCTCAAACCTACTTGTTGCTCAAATGATTTAGCGTCTGTTTAATTCAGTAGGGCTTTAGGTTTCAGTTTTTCATGGTGCTTCTAATGCATATGTTATTCAGAACTAATGCTGTATTTATTAGGTACAAAGAGACCAAAACACTGAAGTGTTTCTTTGAACAGGCAAGCAGATGACACAGCTGAAGAGCTTTATGGGATTTTGGGGCGTGCCAGCAGAAGGGGACGGCTATTGAAGTCTGTAGCATTGAGATCTTATCCTCTGTTAGAAGACTGAAGTAAGGTCTCAAACCCTGTCGGAAATGGAACTTGAGCTCTTCACTGTTTTCAGCGCTTTCATCTCCTAGTTTTCAATTACTTCTGAGTCTGTAAAGTTGAGTTTTTTGTTGTTTTTTTTTTGTAAATCATATTTATGTGGAAATCATGTAGTTGTAAGTCTGATCACCTAACAGTAGCTTCTAAGGTTGATGATGACAGTTTGATAATCTGTCAAGAAACCTTGAATTTATATGTATATTTTCTCTCTCTCAGTGTTAAACTCATGACACAATTATGAGGAAAACTTCTTTCCCTCTAGTTAGCATATTGTTTTTAATTAAGAAATAATGGAGTGTACATCCATTATTATTCCATGCAAATGGAGTCCACACCTCATCTTTGCTCTGTGTGACAAATCATGCCTGTGAGCACAACAGTTGGTTTTCCCAGGTGATGTCACTTGGGATGTAAAATGTGAGCTCCACCAAGAATCCCTGGGTTTGAAATTGTGTTGCTGGCAATATTTGGGGACTAATTAATGTCGTAGTCTTACTGTTTCTCAGAAGTGCAGCAAATAGTTATTACTGCTTGATTCCAGACCCTCACCTGTTCATTGATAGGTGTTCTCACCTGCTTCTGTTGGATAGGTGCATGAAGTCCTGCATGATACTTCAGCACTGACTACAGAAGTGCAGTAGGCATGAAAGTTATACGTGTACGTGGTGACCGAAGAGTGATTTGCTGGTAACATCTGTTGTGTGCCAAATCTGCTTATACTGGCAGATGTACAAGGAATGACGCTGCTGGAAAAAAAAACGTATTCTTATTTTCACAGTTTGTTTCCATTTCCCAGTTGTAAAAGTGGACGCCAGCCTGGGATGGGAGAGAAACTGTCAGGGCGAGTGTGAATTAAGCAGTATCTTTGGAGTTTGAAATTACAGAGGCTGAAGCAGTCTTTAGTACCAGCATCAGTCACGCTCCTGTTATCTTAAGTAATCTGACATTTCTCCTAGAGAACAGAATTGTGTAGCTCTTAATTCTCTTGTTTTTAATACTCTGGGCTCTAAACTTTGCTCCGTGTTAGAGCATTGCAGTGCTTAGCTTCTGACTCTGGACTGAAGTGTGTGGTACCCCTGCGGAGCTCGACAGGCTGTTTCAACCTGTTAGTGACTGAACTTTCGGTGTCCTGTGCTGGGCGTGCGGGAAGCTGGCTTTATCAGAGTTTGTGCTGTCATCCTTTGTGATTTAAGAAATAAATTCTTTACTGTAAGGGTGGTGAGGCCCTGGCACAGGCTGCCCAGAGCAGCTGTGGGTGCCCCATCCCTGGAGGTGCTCAAGGCCAGGCTGGATGGGGCTTTGGGCAACCTGGGCTGGTGGGAGGTGTCCCTGCCATGGCAGGGGGTTGGAGCTGGGTGGGCTTTAAGGTCCCTTCCAACCCAAACCATTCTGTGATGTACTTCATGGCTGAATTTAACAAAAAAAAAAAAAAAACTTGAGTAAAACAAGTCTTTTTAACTTTTGGAATATGATTTGTGTACTGGATGAAAATACTCCTCAGTAAGTTGCATCTGAGTTGGGTAAGCGGTTTCACATGGCGAGAAACTTTAGAAATGTTAGGAAAAATATTTTTATTAAGCAGAAGTTAAGTGAGCAGAAAGGGGTAAAATAAGCATACTAAAAGTTCTAGTCGCCCTGAAGCCCAGATTTGTTTCAGCCATATCTAACGCCTTGGTACATAGGTCTTAATAGGCTCGTAGTTGCTAGGTTGAAGTGGGTTGGCTTGTTTGTTTAAGTGAACCGACTTTTTTTTTTTTTTTTTATAAATAAATAGCTAACAAATATGATCAGCTCTGCACAGTTATGAACACACTTGCCCTGGTGGGGCAGGAGCGTGCTTGGTGGTCGTGTGGCGTCTGTGTGTTTAGGGTGTTCGCTGCTGGAGTACTTTGGAGCACTATGTCTGGAAAAGGAATAGTGTTCAACTCCCCTCGGCCTTATGTGGCTGTTGGAAGAGCAGCATTGCTTTTTTTTTTTACCCTTTGAATGCTTCGGTCAGTTGAAGTGCCCTCCAGAGACTCCTGAAAGGTAGCTTTTGATATCCTCCTCTGTGCTGTTTCTCTTCCAGACCTGTGTTTGAGATGGAGCAGGATTGCTGTTGTTGAACTATTTATTGAGTTTTGTACACCTTTGGCATACTGACGTATTTTGGGGACAGTGTCGTAAATAGATCTGCTGTATCTAGGAAAAATAACAGAATCCAATTTTGCAATTTCGTTTTCCTTTTATTAATAAGCCTACTTGCAGACAACCAACAGTATTAAGTTACTTGAGTGAAAATTAAAAAGGTTTGAGCAATTTCTGAATAAAACAAACTTGTTAAAATTCTTTAATTGTGGAGCAAATAGATGTGTTTTTTTTTTTTTTTTTCCTCCTTTTGGAGGGGCTGTCTGTTGTGCCCTGTGAACACAGCTTTAGTTCTTCCCTGTCGTCCACTCCTGCCCATCAAGATCCACGTGGCAGCTCCCTTCGCTGGGTTAAATCCGTCTGCTTCTGCAAAGAAACGCTGATAATGAGCACATCTTAGGGCTAAGACCAAAACACTCGTTTGGAAGCCTGCCTTGCTAGGGAGTCTCTCTGATGTCAGTGGGTAATTATGAAACCACGTCTGTATTGCAGAATGGAAATGCATGTTAAAAAGATGCAGAGCGGTTCAGTGGGTGTTAACGTTAAGGGATACTCAGGTTCCTAAGGCAGCTGTCAGGAACAGTTTAAAATAAAAGCTAATGGTCAAACTTTAAAACTTGCTTGTTCTGTAACAGTAACAACACTTCAGAAAGTTTGTTGAATGTAGTGTAGGACACAAATCAGAGGAGGCTGAGGAAGAAAGAGGTGTGCTGGGATGCCTTGTGATGTGGGTCTCTGAGGCACTTTGATGCGTTGTGAGCACTGACGGGTTTCTGAGAGCTGTGTTCGTGCTGGTCTTGCAGTAAAAAGGCAAGAATCACACAGACCAGGCAAAGAACAGATCTTTGTACATAGACCATTCCTTACAGTAGTAATGAAGTTGTTGGGTTTTGTGCTTTATTTTGCTACTAAAATGAATTAAATAATTCTGAAGTTACAGTCCACAGGGAACCTAAACTATAGTGAGCTTTCAAGGTCGGTTAATTTTCATGTCTTCACGGCATTAGTTCGGAAAGATGCAAGCACTCTATAGAGGTGATTTTTTTGTTTGTTTGCTTTAATGGGTGTTCACTTATCTAACAGTTTGAAGGTTCATTTGAAATAGAGCAAGTGGGCTGTAAAATGCATGTTGTCAAAATTTGGTAGCTTGCACTCAAACATATGTCTCGTGCATGTGACTGGAAATTTTTCTGTGGCATTCTTTGGTTGCCAGCCAGTAGCTGAGCTGATAACTTGCAACAGGTGAGTGCTGATATTTCCTACGTTTCCTCTGTAATGCTTAACCTTTACCAGTTGCCACTTCGGTCAGCTTCATGTTTGGGATCCATCAATTTTGCAATGTTTTTTTTCTTCAATATTGATCTAGATGCAGTAATACTTTTTCAACATTATTTTAAAAAATGTACTGCTGTGTTTCTAGGGGACTGCCATCTATTCAAATGTGTTCTGAGTTTCAGTACTTGAAAATTTGAAGTTTCATATCATCATTTTAATCTGTGATAAGAAATACCATGTTCTCAAGAATGGCTGGCACTATGATTATAGACCCATTTCCCCCATCATGTAATACCTTACAATTTAATGAATGAGTATGCGAGCGATATTTTCCGTGCCTCAGTCTATTTGTAAGCTTTTCAAGGTAGACTTCAGAGCAGGTGCCTAGCTGTGCGTGTCTAAGCTTCCTTCACCAACTGTACAGGGTCTCTGTGTTACGGAGATACGGTCCGTGGAGCATGGCCAGGGGATTGGGTTAGTCTGTCACCAACACGTTCATGTATCTTTGCCACACGATGTTTCTTGCTTGGCTTCCAGCAGGTAGTCCAGAAGAACACGGGCCTTCCGTCTGCATGCAGCTGTCTTAGATACGGAGGTCTAAGCTTAGGTGACTGCACAGAGCCCGTCCTAGGGGGTCGGCTGGATTAGTCCCAGCTGAGTGCTCCTTAATTCTTGAAGCCTCTCCTTAAACCATCTCCAGTGCAGTGCAAGTCTAGATGCTTAAATTTGTGACCTTCATCCCTGACTGAATCCCTGCCTACATCCCTTGGCTTCCTGAAGGCTAAACAGGAAACCTGTAGCAGAAATTGGAAATACTTGGTGACTCGAGCTCTCTGCCTGAGCCCAAAATGTTAAATGTTGTTTCTTTTCACCAGGTGCCAGGCAAAGAGCCATCGCTGTCATGGGCCTGCAGTGACTAGGTGATCGAATCTCCTATTTGTGGTGATGCCGCAGAGGTTTCCTAGTGCAGTCTGTTCTGATTGACAAGCTGAAGGCAGAATTAGCTTGAACTTCAAGTTCAAACTCCTAAACCTCTGAAACAGGTTTTCATGTGCTGATGAGTGTTGTGACAAAAGTATATCATGAAAATTCAAGTGCTGTGTTCCAGTGACTTATAGTCACTTGTGTTCTACTTAAGGGGTCTCTCAGAAACGCATGAATGCTTGACGTGGGCACTGTGAAGATGTCTGTACGCTATATATAGGTGTAATATTACTGTAATTTGTACTTACAATACAAAACTAAATATGGGGTAAATCCTGATTCTATGTTACTGTGCAAGAGAGAAGTGTAACTTAAGAATTTGTTGCTAACTAGGTGTATTTCTTCTGTGTCAAGTCTTGGTTGTTTGTTTTTTTTTCACCTCTGTCTCCATCATTGCTGTTCAGTAATGGATTGTTGTGTGTTATTCGCTCTGATTTGTTCTATTGATTTATATGTGATGGCTTTCAAGCTGAGGTGTATTTCGATTGTCAATGAAAACTCCTGATGGAAAATGTTGGCGTTGCATTATCTTTACCTCTACGTTCACGTCAAGTGTGTTACCTCCAGAGGTATCATCTCTGAAGCAATTTAGATAATGCTGGCACCTCTCCTGGCATTACTGCTGATTAACCTTCAGGATCCCGAATTGGCTGCTGATGCTGCAAACTGACAATTTCAGAAGATTGATGGACCAGAGGAGTAACGGTTCCAGTCAAGTGAAATAGCTACTTCTAACATCAGGGCAACTAACATAGTTGCACAGAAACTGGAGTTGAAATTTTTTGTTAATAATAATAAAAAAAAATCTGCAATATCATATCTTGAATTGGTGGAGAAAGTGTATAGTAGAATCAAGTAGTGCTTGTATTCTTTTCTTGCCATTGGAGTTCCTGTAGTTGAGACTGGCACCATCATTGAGCAGAGTCAAGTCTAGCATGAATTAGTTTGATATCTCCAACTGTAGTCCCTGTTCTTGGGGCTGGAAATGTAAACTAATTATTGCCTTCATTGAGTGCTAGTAGATCATGATGTAGAATAAACCAGAACAATTTTATTTCCAGGCTAAGTGTGAACAGTTAAAGAAATTAATTTGTATATAAATAGGGACTGACCATCTGCTGCAATTTCTTGTCTCTAAATGTGAAATAAAGGTGATATACTTTCCAGTTTCAAGTTCATAATAACTTCTTGTTTAATGAGGGCTGTTTAATGGTTCATACAAATCACAGATTCCAAAGTTAAAGTTGAAAAACTAGCTGCTGCTGCTTTTGTAGGAAGGTTTTGCTATAGTGAAAGCAGTTTATTGAAATGCAGTCCTCAATTTATAGTGAGAAACTTGTGTGAGAATTACAGAGTTAGAAGTGACTTGAAATAATTACTGTTTTTAGTTTTACCTGCTTTCTTTCTCTTCTTGTACATATATCCAGTGATGTACACCTCTGAGCAGTGATTGCAACAGGTGCACATTGTCCACAGCCTCCCATTAGTGGTTGTAGGCATTAACAAGAGTTGTAGGCATTAACAAGCTCTCCCCTTAACTTTGTCATCTCCAGGCTGAACGAATGCAACTCTCACATCATCTCTTCATATACTGTTCTCCACCCCCTGACCATCTCACCCCATCATGTCAGTGTCTGTGTGGGGAGCCCGAAGCTGCGCGTTGTACTCCAGCAACACTTTCACAAGGGCAGGAGCGAGGGGGAGACCCCATCCCTCAGCCTGCTGGCAGCACTTGCTCATACAGCCCAAGGTGCAGTTGGCCACCTTTGTGGCAAGGGCTTGCTGCTGGCTCACGTTCCTCTTCATTGTACACCGAGCCCCTGTGTTATTTTTTGCAAGGCTGGAGAATCAGTCTAGCTGGTCAGCCCCTAGCCTCTACGGGTGTGTGGGGCTGTTCTCCCAAGTGCAGGAATTTGCGTTGGTCCATGTTGAATTTCATGAGGTTCCTACCAGCCTGGCTGGGTTCCTCTGAATAGAAACCCACCTTCCACTATATGGGAGGGGATACCTGTCTGCACACCCTATTCCATTACCTGGGCTGCTAATAAAGATGTTAAATGGCGTTAGCCCCACTGTCTGTCCCCGAGGAGAACCACTAGTAACTAGTTGCCAGATGGATTTCATACCACCTGTAATAACCCTTCAAGCTCAACCATTTAGCCAGTTTTCCACTTGCTTTACTGTCCACTGTCTGATCCGACTATAAGAATACTATAGGAGATGGCATTAAAGGCCTTGCTGTACTTTTGCTCCAAACCAGTGAAATGTGAGCGAGCTCTAATCCAAGCACATGAAGTCATCCAATATAATAATTCCCTGTGAGAGTCTTTGTCAGACCAGGACTAACTTCACCAGTTTAAATCACAGATGGAGTAAGTGTGTGTGAAAGGGAATGGTCTGAGCAGGGATTGTACTGCTGAGGAGGAGGATAAAAACGTGGAAGGAAGGTACAGTGCTTTTTCCCACAGAAGTGGTACACTCGAGTGCTCTCATGGAGTTGGTTTATTGTGGAGCTTTTTGTGTGCGTGTCCTTTTCCAAATAATAGTTGTGCAGTGCAGTAATGGTCCAGAATGTGCTCTTGCAAAGCAAGCTGGAATAACATTGATGTGAAACTGCACTTTAGGCAGGAGAATCTCTTATCTAAGCTATTGGGTATAGGGTTAGTGCTCTGGTTAGAAAGGCAAAAAGCGACAGAGAGGAAAAAATTGCTCTTTTTATTTCACGTAATGGCTGTGAAAGTGACCGTAATGACACATATTATTCTCATCCAATCTTAGTAAAAGGTTTGCAAACAGTATGATGTGAATGCCAACACAGGCCATCACACCTGAAAGCACTGAACGCTTTTCCTTTCAAAAGAGAGGAATCGAAAACTTGGGTGGCAATTTTGATATCTCTGGAGACAGCAGTTTGCTCTGAGCATATAATCGAAACATCGATAGCCATTCAGTACACTTGTGGTGGGAATTTGGGGGTTTATAGTGTTTTGGTAAGAATACTATCCAATGAGAAGCTCATGTAAAATATAGATATTTAAAGTTGAGTCAGTCCTTAGCAGAAATTAGTACTTGCCTGGCTGTTTGTGTGGTGATACCATTTTTGGTTTTAAATAAAAAAGGTGCTGACTTCTGGCTGTAATTGTGAGCCGCCAGTTTCTTTGAAGATCAGCAAGTTGACTCTTCATAAAACCTGTTAAAAGTCTTTTCTGAAAACTTTTAAAGATTGCTGAAACATAAAAGACAAAGGGAAAAGGGCCACTGATGAGAAGGAGATTCAGGATTACAATTTCTTGTCTTTCCCTTAGGAAAAGTAGCCAACCGGTGTTGTTTCTCAGTGAAGGCAGGGTAGCTTATTCACGCTTACACCAGATTAAGAGGGTGGGGATCGCTGTGGAGCAGACAAAGTGCTGTCAGATCCCATCCCACCTTGCTCACCTGCGTTGCCACATTGCAGCAGGGCTTCTATGGTGGTTTTGCTTGTGAGAAGTGACCCCCCACCCTAAACAATTACACAGTTATGTATTCAGGGGCACTGCGTGCCATTATTCCTTATGGCCTCTCTTCTGGAGTTTTTGGATCTGAGAAACTCTTACACCCTTGATTTTTGTAGATAAATTCTCCACTTGCCTTGGATTTTGGGGAAAGGTGATTTCCAGGTAATCAGCAAATCTGTGGCAGGTTGCAAGGAAGCAGAGTGATGGTGGGACAAGTGCTTGAGCCCAGAGGATCCTGATGGATTTTGCTGTGAGATTATAGACTGATTAAAAGCAAATCAAAGTATCCAGAAGAGACTCATTTGAATCTCTGCTCCTCATTGGTATTTCTCCTGCCCAAACCGAGTGCTCCAGTTTGCAGTTTTCCAGTGCACCAGAAACACAAAACAAAACCCAACAGTGGCATTTGGGCATTTGAGCTTTTTTACATTGCAGGAATTACGTATGTATTTACTGCTTCTTAAAAGGTAATTGACTTGCTCATTAGACTGCTGTTAATTATGGTGCTAACAGAAACTCTGATTATGTTACTTTTTAAGTTGTGACTTCTTAAAAAATGATGCCTTATGTTTACATGAAAGTGGATTAACTGCATAAATACCAGTAGATGCACAGGTTGGTGCTGGCCATCTCCCTGATTGGTGTTTTTATGGTGTCCTTTTCTGATGGGGCAGTCACCCATAGAGTACTGCAGTAATGCTCAAACTGAAGTAAATTTGTAAACATGGTACCTATTATTAACACCTCTTTTCTCTTGCCAAGTTAAACTGAGGCTATCCAAGAGCACTTTTATACTGATGTGTATAGGATAGCCAGAGAACTTATAGTCTCATTATTTCTATTGTTTATTTTTCAACTAAAGTCCTTTTTCATAGATGTTATATGGTTATTTTTTACATATGTAGGGGAGTAGAGTGTTTTTTTGTTTTGGTTTGGTTTTTAATAGGTTGTGTGCAGTGTAGTTAGTTTCCAATTCAAAGTTAGTGAACAATTTGATTTGGAATTCTAAATAGAAATGGGAAAAGAAAGCATAACCAAGATAATCACAGAAATTCATGTATCTTAAGGAGAAAAGCTGTCATATTTAGAGTAGTAAAAGCTCTAACACCTGTTGTTTTGGTTGTTTTGTTTTACCTTTTTTTTTTTTTTAATCTATGCTATTTTACATGAAAGGTAACAGACAAATAAATGGGAGATGTGCTGTTGTAAATCGTTTTTTTTCCTTTTTTGTGCCACGTTTGGAGTATGTGCAGGTGCCATGCGTGTGGCAAGCTCATTGTTTGTTTGATTCAGAGGGAATTTGTCAATACTGGCAAGAAATAAATCACTTACCAGTAGATGTGATGAGGCTTAGTTTGAAGATAATTGAAGTTGGACTGTGACGAATCCGTCATATTAATGAACAAGAGCAATTTGTTGTGACAAGATCCCCCCCTCCCCATTAGTTGACATTTATAAGTGAAGTAGAACACGGATTGATTTAAAACTTAGACACTTCAACACATTAAGTTAACATAATTGAAATAAATGACAATAGTCTTTGGCATTCCTCATTTTAATTATGTGGAAGATCTGTTTGCATCTTGCTTTGTGCTCATTTGAGCGTGTTGCCTGTTACTTCAGGCACTGTTGATACTATTCTATAAATATTTTTTTAAGTAGAAACACTGCTCAGCAAAGCTAATGGAATTCCCCAGAATTTCACAAGTGTCTTGAAGTGGTGGTAAGGCTGTGTATAGTCTTCCTATAGTTATGTTGGGAAACAAAGTAAGTGCTGGAAATTTAAGTTCCATTTTTAAAATTTTTCTCTTTTGAGAAACACAAAATCTTAATGAAAATACTTGAGTTTGAGTTTATGCAGTCATCTTAGTCTGGCTTTTTGGGAAATCTCATTGGAACAGTGTTTCAATGGAGGGGAAATGTTACTGCTTGGTAGAGCTGCGTACACGTTCACTTTCATATATCTACCGCCATGGATTGCTTCTCTGCTTGGTTTCATACAGTGACAGCACACTTCCCTGAACAGTGGAAGGAAAGTGGAAAGGCTTAGTGTGTAAAGTACACAGAAACATGAAGCTGTGTTAGAATGTGCAAGTGTACTCTCAAATTTGGCAGAAAAATATTCTCCAGAAGCATGTGTCCTATCGTTTGGGAAAAACTGTTGCATTTATTTTTGGTGCACAGTGTGCTCATTGAAATTTCTTTAATTGTTTCCAGAGGTTTAAGATGTATTAATGGAATTACAAAAAATGGACAGGAGCCATTTGCAGTATATTTTGATTTTATTTTTTTTTTACATAAAACTTGCCAGAAATATTGATTTTGAAAGGGAAAGCAAGCATCAGTGCTAAATTTTCAGTTTGACTTGACTGCGTTAGGAAACAGGACTCAGTGATTTACTCTGGAGGGTGTTCATGGAGGCTAAGTGGGGAGCTGCTGATAACCCGTGGTGCTACGTGACCTTCTTGCTCTGCCTTTTGGTGCAGCGCTAGCGCTCAGCTCCCACGCACATCCCTCCTGCCCAGGTGTCCGGCTGGGATTTCAGGTAGTGCTCGTGGGGAGGTCAGGGCGCTGTCGGTGTGGCATGGTGGCCAAAATTGAATATTGTTAGGAAGGCTTGTAGAAGCTGGACGTGCTGCTGCGTGGGGTTAATTTGTATGGGGAATTCCAGACACAAAGTGCATGGGAAGTTGGGTTTCCTTCCAAAAATCTTAGTAAGAATGTTTGCTTTAAAACCAAAAATGCTCTTACCTGGCTTGAAGAGCAGTGGTAGAATTTGTGTGGAAAAATAATACTGGAAAAATAATACAATGAAAACAATGTCTTCTAAAATATCTACCCCACAGATTATACCCCTTTCTGTGCAATTCTGGAAAGGAGTTTCAATTCTACATTAGTGCCGCTTGCTGAAAACACTACAGAGATATTTTTTCTCTGAGACTGTACATTTCTATTTATTTTATATGTTTATTTCTTTGCAGATATTGATGTGTGAAATAGCATCTAAACTACTTATTTTCCTTCCCCTACAGGCTGCTGAATCAGGAATAATAAAAGTGAAAACGATAGCTGCACGGAACACTGATATTTTGGCAGGTAACTATTTGCAGTACAATGGGAAAAATAAACTTGGGTTACAGATCAAAACATTAAAGATGAGTCTTTGTTATGTGTTACAATCCTAAATGCCTTTTAGCGTGTGCTACATCAGTGGTGCGTGTTGGCACCTAGCAAAAAAATCTGGTAATGTTGAAAAATTCTACTCTCTATCATGCTCAAGCTATATTGATGCTGAGAAAGGTCTCCATTTTCAGCAGTGGTTCTACAAAAAGTAATTATCCACTTAGGAAAATAACATGAAATTATTAGGCTTCAAATTCTCCATATCTTACTCACTGTCTACGTTCACCACAGCTGTTGTTGAGAGCTCTGTGTAGCGTTCTGCAGTGTGATCCTCATCTGTGTGTTTGCTGTGAGAGTCTAGCCTTTGGAGACTTGTACCTGGCAGGCAAAAATCTGTCTTAATCTGAGACAAGGTCATCCAGTTTGAGATGTACTCAAACTTGCCTTGAGGGACAGGAGAGTTGCAGCTTTGTAAGTGCTTTAAACAGTATCTCTTGACTTTCTTCAGTTGTATTAAGTAGTATGTAAATCGATGGCTGGTAAAGCCTTTGGCCAAATTTGAATACTCCTGTATGCCTGAGTGTCTACCCTAGCTGTTGTCAAAATCCTTACAGAGTTAAATTATTGTAAAGGTCCAAATGAAATAGGTGTAAAACTGTTTCTTGTGAGGTTTGTAAATCAGATATTGTTAAGGAGGCAATTTTTAGAGTTACTTGAAGTAGCAGTCCCATCCTTCAATATTTCACCTTAATGCCTCGTTTTTATTTGTTTATTTTCTTTGTTTTTCCTGCTGTCATGAATGCTGACATAAGTGGGAAAGCTATGCCAGGTAATGTCAGCTATGCATCAAAATCTATAAATGAACAAGGGAATTCTGTAGGTAGCAATTTGGGAAGTAGCGACATTCTTTGGCGTATTACTCCATAAAGATCTTTACATTTTAGAAAGCTAGTTTGTGATCCTGCAAGGATTTTTTTGTTTGTTGTTTTTTTGTCTTTTTTGGTTTTGTTTGTCTTTAATCTTCGAAGTGCAGAGATGCAAAAGGTTATTGATTTGGGGCATGGACTGGCAGTCTTTTATCTTTCGGAGGGAACACCTTCTGGTAGTTGGTCAAATTTCGTCATTAGTTTTCATTTGTAAGGTTTGAGCTAGAATGTAGTTAGCATTTTTTTCATTCATAAAAAAAACAAAACAAACAAAAAACCTGAACAATGACAGTAGAGAACTAATGCTATGTCTGGTGACATGCTTAACTTGCTGGAATTCTGAGGTCACTGATGTAACTTGTTGTCCTCTCTTAGGAGAAAAAAAAACAAAAACAAACTAATAATAATAATAATAATAATAATAAAATATATATAATTGGTATAGCAAAAATATATAATTGGTATAGCGAAATGGAAGCACAAATGGATATTAAGAACATTTTTGTATGTTTTAAGACTGAAACTGATGTAGCAGTTGGTACCAAACTAGATTGACCAAACATTTATTTCATCTTCATAAAGTAAAAATGCTTATATATGTCCTGTTGTGAGATTACTTCTAGTGGATTATAGGAAAAATACCAAGTTTGATTTTGAAATAATGATTTTAAAATCTTATATTAATTATAAAATATTTTTGGTATCTTTTTAAAATTTTTGCTTTCTTCTTTTTGTCAGTTTCTGATGTGGTGGCAAGTCGGAAAGTTGTATGAGTAAGGAAGCTTTTGTATCCAGTCCAGCCTGAGCTTCCTAAGCTCTCTCAGCTGTGTGTCATGGGCTCGAGAGGAAGCTTAGCTCTCTTGTTCACACTAGACACCGACAGATGCCTAAAATTATGTCTTCATTCATGTTTGTGTTCACATTTTAATTGTCTTTGGTGAGGCATTTGGTGCAAAGTCAGCCTCTGTCAGCTGGTCATGAAAAGTCTGACATGACTATGGACTGTCTATGTGTCAGTATTACCTTGTGAGAGCTACTACATAACAAAAAAAAATATCTATTTTAATCTATTGTTTACAAAGAAATTTGTTAGTCATGTGCTAGAACTTCAGTTGAAAGTATGATTAAAATATGTTTTTGTAGTTTTTACCCTGATATTTGTGTCATTTTTTTCAAGTCGATTATAGTGATCCTTATAAAAAACCTTCATGAGAACCAAACTTCGAATTGTTCAGTATAATACCTACTTGATCATTTTTGCGTTTTTATGTGGGAATGTATGTTTTGTTTGTTTGTGGTAAGATCTGTGCTCTAAAAAGCGTTATTTTTTTCATAAATGTATGTTTATTATTACACATAGACTAAAACACATTGGATGACATTCAGTGTAAGAACACAATCAGTTTTCAGCTGTGAGGAAATTTTTAGTATCTGAAATGAGCAGCTGAACTTCCGATAGTTTTCATGAATGAACAACAACATATGTGGAATGTTACGTTAATTGCAATTTTTTTTTCTCTTAAAAAAAAATCCTGAAACTCATAATTTCTCATGAAAATGCTTCATTTTAAGAAACTGCCATTCTTCACTGAAACACCAGTTGAAGAATTCACAGCTAGGTGTGTGTATCCAGCATACAAACATTCGAGTCTCTTTCTCCTTTGGCCTTATTGATGGTATTTTGTTCTTCCTCTTCCTTCTGAGAACTTGGTACTTTTTGTGCCATGCATTGTGTTGCTTCTGAATTTGGTTCTGAGGTGGCACAGAGCAGAAGGAAAAGGCTACCAGAAGGAGAGTGGACGGAGAGAGCTTTGGGGTAGGCAGAGCCTTACTGTTTGTTACAAACCAAATGGATTCTAAGTGGACATTTTGGATTTGGAAAGAGAAAGTTGCTCTAAGAAAGGCAAAATGTTGAGAAAGGAGAGAGAAGGTGCTTGGAATTAGAGCATTGGGGTCACTGTGGAGGTGAGCTTTGGCAGCCAGTTGTCTTTCTTCCCTGTGGTGCAAAAGTAACTCACAAATTTCCAAGACTGGAGGTTGCTTTTTGTTAATAAGTATGATTAACAAATTTTGTATTCTTCAGAGTGTTAAAAATTGACTGCTTCCATATCTCTTTTCATAAGCGTTGAAAGAGAACAGCTCAGAGGTAGTTCAGCCTTTTCTCATGGGTTGTGGAACAAAGGAACCAAAGATCACTCAGCTTTGTCTAGCAGCCATCCAAAGGCTCATGTCCCATGAAGTTGTTTCAGAGGTAAGGTCAATCTTCATATAAACACATAAATATTTCAATATGAGAAATACTGACCCCAGACTGATGGTGAATACTTTTTTAGGAGACCGTTTTTGTTACAATCAACATCGCTTGCAAATTATATTGCTCATTTAGATTATAAAAAATGTAATTTAAAAGAAAACCACAATTTTGACTATTAAAAAAAGTGGTGGGGGAAAATACTAATTTCTAGAAGGAACTCATGAATGTTCAAAACGGCTTATTTAGCCAGTCTTATAGTGCAGGAATGGAACATGGAATGGTCCTTCATAAACATCACACTTCAGATTACGTCCATAAAAGTTGCTGAATGTGATAACACTATATATTGTGTTTGTTACATATTACTTTCAAAAATAAAATAAAATGGATGTACATTTCCTGCAACTTTAAATGTCAGTTGATATATTATGGTACTGCACATAGAGTGTGGTAGGAAGTTGGTGAAAATAATAATAAAATACATCTTTGGTATAGTATAGTATTTTTGCATAGTATAAAATTGTACTGATATTTCTTTGATATGAATGAATTTTGAGGGTAAAATGCCTTTGTACAGTCTCTTTTATGTTTCCAAATAGAAAATAAAGTATCTATTTTAATTTGGACTAAAAATTAAGAGATTTCTGCTGTCAATTAAAAAAAAAATACTTTGTGAAGACTGACAATGAAATTAGCTTTATATTGTGAATGTAGTCCTATGGCATAGACAAGCAGACAAATTCAGTTATGATACACAGTTACAAGAGTGCTATTCTTAAGTGTGTATACATGATACAAATAGAATATAAACATATTAATTATTGGCACAAAATGTTTTTCTGTAGGCTGCAGCAGGAAACATTATTAATATGCTTTGGCAACTGATGGAAAATAGCCTTGAAGAACTTAAATTGCTTCAGACAGTTCTTGTACTTTTAACAACAAATACAGTTGTGCACGATGAAGCACTGTCCAAGGTAAGAATTTGTTACTGGCAGTTAGAGTACTTATATCCAAGAGGAAAAAAACAGGGAGAAATTCTACATATGAAGCTTTTGAAAATAATAGAAGAAGAGGGAGATATCTTGATTCTGTTTTATCTACTGGCTTTATGTTTAGACTCTGAAACAGAATTTCTTCTAGCTTTCTTTTTGGTCTGTTTTTTACTTCCTCACAACAACAAATTCCTGACCTAATGAGGACTTCAAATAAAAAGCACTGGACTAATGCTTATTCTTCTGATCTACTAACTTTTCTATTTCTGTATCTATAAATTTTCTATTTGTGAAATTAGCACATACCACAGTGTAAGTTGGCACTACTGCAGCAAATATTAGAAGAAGCTGCCCCCCCACTCTGGCCTGAATCTCTTACCTAGGTAGTCCAGTTACTGCTCTTTCAGTCTGAACTGAAATAACATCATGAAAATTTTAAACACATACAATTTCAGATGTTATGTCACAACTAAGACAAAAAATAAGTATACTGATCATTTTAATCTTAAATTACAAGACGTGGAACAACACTGTTTACCCATATGTGAATTGTAAAGTTCTGTTTAAGTCCCTTTTCTAGACTGCATTTTATTTGTTTTCTCTCCAACATTAGGAAGATTTTTTTTTAAACAAACCATTGTGAATTACTGTCTTTGTTATGCTCTGCATTCCGTGTGTCAGTTTAATATGAGAGATATGAGTTTTTTTTTGAGAGAATAGAATTCAAGAATATTTTTAAGGTGTTATGTTCTGTTGGAGTGATTTCAGTTTTTCTTTGCTTCAAGTTTTAGAGAAATAACTACCCAGGTTGTTAAATGTGTAGATATTAAAAGCATTATTAATATACTTAAACAAGGAAAATAAAAACATGAAAAGAGAACAAAGCCAGGTTATAAATGTCTGCTGAACGCAGGATGATAATGGAAAATTAAAATAATGTGTAAATGAAAAAATAGAAATTAAATAGAAAAATAGATACCAAATAGAAACTTAGTGAAGACTGAAGGTTTTGTCAGTCAGCTCATTTTGAGGTGAGTATGCAAACTATGTCAGGCTCTTTATCACCACCTTGTTTCTTTTGTTCCAAATGATGCTCATTTTCGAAATTAGATGCTATGTTCTAGGGCAGAAACATCATTTTTGAAGAAAATGGAATTCATTTAGAAAATGGGATTCTTGTTCTTTAACTGGGTAGCAGATGTTCTTTAGCAACCTGCAATAATGTTGTTTTACCAGGTTTGAATTCAGGAGACAATTGCTGTTTAAGACTACCATAACTTTCTCTTCTGCATACCCCATATCTTTCGTGGCAATGTGCTACACATCACTACACATTTCATCCCTTGTTTATTCTAATTCCGCTTCCTCTGTACTCTTCCTCCTGCTCCCTTAGGTTCTTGACATCTACATCCTAATTCACTTAATTATTATTATTTTTTTAAATATATATACATGTATATGTGTGTGTCTCCCAAACACATTTTTCAATATCCCTTACTTATTTCTTCATACTTCTCATGAAGGTATGGAATTACTAGTGCTTCTGCATTAACCAAATATAAGTCTTACTTAACATGAGTAGAATCATGGATTGGTTTGTTGCTTCCCTCCCCCAGGATTTTTTTGAGAAGTATTTGAAAGTTGTGTCATTTTTTTTTTCCCCCCATGTTGAAAAGTTCTTGGTGAAAATGACTATGAGGCAGACGTGTATTGCATATTCATGTTTCAGCTTGACTGATTGAAATTAAGTTACTGGTAAACCTTGTAAAGGCCCTCAATATAGGCATTGCAGTTAGGTTAAACTACACAGTCGTGCAATGTCTTCTGAAAGTCTAAAGGTGTGTAATGTACTGTAAAATTTCAGACTAAGATGGGAGGGGGATGCCATATGAGCAGAGTCCACAAGAAAGGAAAGTTGTGCGTATTGTGTGGCTCAGAGCATGGCTGGGTGTGGCTCACGTTTGTGCAAGAACATGAAATAAGGACAAAAGAACAAGAAATACAGGTTTCACCACACATACAGATATTACATTTCAAAATAAATTATAAAATAAATAATTATAATGTGTTAGAGGTAATACTAAATCCAATGGGAAACACTATTCAGGTCACTGCCAGCACAGTGACATATTAAAATATACACCTTAGTGAAGAGTAATAGCAGCGCAGCCAACGTGGTTGTTAAACTATTGCAATTTAATATAGGAGAAGAATGGTGTAAGATTATGTCAATTTTAGCTTTGGAGTTGCCTGACCTTTCTACAATTAACTTTATAATTCCAGTGTCTTTTTTTTGACGTTAGTATTCATACAAGTTGTTTGGTAGTGATTATGGTGTATTTTCTGTATGGTAGTTACTGGTGCATCATAATGTCTTTAATACCAATTCTAGTTTACTTTTAGGAAGGATTGCTAAAGAGATTTTTAGCTAGGATAATCCATAAACATATTCTGATTCTTCAGATTTAAAGTTATTAAAGATTTTTTTTAGGCAACCTTTGGAGAAGCTATAGTGGAAAATATTCCCCAATCAGCTATCTTGACTCCTAGCTAAAAGGTAAAGATACGGTGTTGTAAGGTGTGTGTTTTCTTTTTTTTTTTTTTTTCCAGGCAATTGTACTTTGTTTTCGATTGCACTTCACAAAAGATAATATCACGAATAACACTGCAGCAGCCACAGTGCGACAGGTAGTTACTGTTGTATTTGAGAGAGTGGTTGCTGAAGATGAACGATATAAAGGTGGGCATACTTCTTACTCTGCTTGCTTTTATTAACCTGTTGTTTGGACACGTTAGATGTTTATATTTTTTCAGATAAAGTAGTAGTAAAAAAATCTATAAACTTTATAAAAACAATCAGACATTATTCATTTTTAAGGTCTTTTATACATTTATTAGTATTCAAAGGTGATAAAATCCTCAGCCATTGTGTCAGTCAGTATACATAGATAGATGTGTATATATACATGTATATATATACACACATATATATGAAAAATATATATATATATTTTTTTTCAAATTGTAAGAGATGGTCTTTGGGTTAGTATTGCAAAGGACTTTGGGGTGAGGGAAGAGCAACTGACATCATTTACCTGGACTTTTGCAAAGCATTTGATACTGTCCCCCATGATGTCCCTGTCTCTAAATTGGAGACATGGAGTTGACGGATGGACCACTCAGTGGGTAAGGAATTGGCTGGGTGGTCACACTCAAATAGTTGTGGTCAATGGCTCAATGTGCAGCTGGAGTTCAGTAAGGAATGGTGTTTCTCAGAGGACAATATCAAGACCAGCCCTGTTTAACATATTTGTTGGTGACATGGACAGTGGGATCGAGTGCACCCTCAGCAAGTTTGCCAATGCTACCAAGCTGTGTGGTGCAGTTGACACAGTGGAGGAAAGGAATGCCCTGCAGAGGGACCTGAGCAGGCCTGAGAGGCGGGCCTGCATGAACCTTGTGAGGCCAAGGCCAAGTGGCCTTGAAGGAGGTGATTCCCCTCCTCTGCTCTGCTCTCGTGAGACCCCACCTGGGGGGCTGTGTTCAGCTCTGGAGCCCCCAGCACCAGAAGGACATGGATGTATTAGAACAAGTTCAGAGGAGGTCCACGAAGTGGAGCACCTCTCCTGTGGAGACAGGCAGAGGGAGCTGGCGTTGTTCAGCCTGGAGAAGAGAAGGCTCCAAGGAGACCTTACAGCGGCCTTCCTGTACCTACAGGGGGCCTGCAGGAAAGCTGGGGAGGGACTCTTTGTTGGGGGGTGTAGTGATAGGATATGGGGAAATGGTTTTAAACTAGAAGAGGGTAGGTTTAGATTAGATATTAGGAAGAAATTATTTTCTCCAAGGGTGGTGAGGCAATGGAACAGGTTTCCCAGAGCAGCTGTGGATGCCCTGTCCCTGGGAGTGTTCAAGGCCAGGCTGGATGGGGCTTTGAGCATCCTGGTCTAGTGGGAGGTGTCCCTGCCCATGGCAAGGGGAGTTGGAACTAGATGATCCTTAAGGTCCCTTCCAACCTAAAGTATTTTATAATATAAAGTGAGGGTAGCTTAGATTACCTAGCATGAAATGGGCGACAGTAGCAGTTCTCAAGAGAACGTGCATTGTAAAGAATTACTTGGTATTTGTGATATTTGATATTCAATCTAATCCTTATTCCTCTACAAATGGTAAGTTGTTGAAGAATTGCCTGGCCATTCTTTTAGGGTCTCTTTGTAAGAATGCTTAATATGTACTTGAATTTGAACAGTTCTGTTGTTAACAAAACTGACTTCTGTTTTTATATAGACACGATCGAACAGCCAGCTGCGGTTCAAGGAAATAGTAACAGAAGATCTGTCAGTACACTGAAGCCATGTGCTAAAGATGCATATATGCTTTTTCAGGTAGTTGGGCAGAATATACTTACACATTTGCAGTTATGATTGGTTGCTTCTGTATCTCTGTAAGAAATCTCAGAATCTGCTGTTGGCATATTGGTAAGGTCCTTAACCAGAGCTTCAGGCCTTCTTACGTGTGTTTATTGTAATTGACAATGATATGCTGTATCTGAGAGGGATGACTGGAAAAGCTAAGCATGTGTGTTGGCATTAACTTTGAGATTCTTATTTGCCTTCGCCAAGCACTGCTACCACAGTCTTAGTTCTTGTGTTGGTACTGTATATTAATGTAAAATGTATAATGAAAAATAATAATTTACATTCATCATACCAATAAAAATCTTCTTGTCTTAGCAAATTTACTAATTTTGAGATATCTTTGAGGGCAAGAATAAACACAGTTACTACAAGGATACCAGTCAATTAACAAACAATTTTTATTTCATAATAATTTAAGTAAAATATTTGAGGAAAAATTATGTTGAAGTGGGAAAATTACTAGGAGTCAGAGAGCAGATTTTTTTGTAGACTCAAAAATTATCACAGTAAAGGACTGTGCAGAGGATGTCAATGTTATTGTATTTCTTTTTAAGGATCTTTGTCAGTTAGTTAATGCTGATGCTCCTTACTGGCTTGTGGGTATGACGGAAATGACCCGAACATTTGGCCTGGAACTTCTTGAGTCAGTCCTCAATGACTTTCCACAAGTGTTTTTACAAGTGAGTAGTTCTTGCAGAGAAAGTTAGGAAGTCTTTTCTTTACGTATGTAGTAATATTTACACATCATTAACTTCTCTTTAATTTAGTGGGAATACTACCTTCAAAAGGACCTGTAGCTTTTATGCTTGATTTTTCTTTTTATTTGATAGACGTATTGCATGCATTTTGTCCATTTTTTTCTATCATTCATACTTTGTGCATTTTGTGGAACATGTAATACTAAGTTAAACTTTTTATTTTGCCAGATGCATCCCCTCCAGAGTTGTATTTTCTTATCATGTATCATTTGTGACACTTATGGATATAGCTCTGTAATTTAATTTGTAGTATCTCAATGAAAACTGTACCTTTGCAACACTTGCAAAGAAGTAGCAATCACAACCATGATTTGTGTGCATCTATGATACATAAAGGCACCATAATATTACAGTAACCCATTTTAGCAGACATTAGAGAAATTAAGAAGTTTGATATATAATAAATGATGTTTTAGCAGGCTATTTTAATTTGCAAAATACAAGAAGAGGAGTGTACGTATGAACTTGACTGTGTGATTTCATCATGTTTTTTGGTAGCTTTAAAATGTTGTCTTTCTTCCTTTTAATTCCATGAACTTTTAATTTATACCAAGATTTACGTGACTTCAGAGTACTTGATCTTAACAGTAAATGTAAATAACATGCATAATCAGAGCTACTGAAGGCAACTGAAGTGTGTCTGTTTATAATTTATGAAAAATGCTTTTTTTTTTTTCTTTCAGCATCAAGAATTCAGTTTTCTTCTTAAAGAAAGGGTATGCCCTCTTGTTATAAAGCTCTTCTCCCCAAATATCAAATTCAGACAAGGTTCTAGCACATCATCTTCCCCAGCACCAGTGGAAAAACCATATTTCCCCATCTGTATGCGCTTGCTGAGAGTAGTTTCTGTTTTGATTAAGCAGTTTTACAGTTTGCTGGTAAGATTATGTTCAAATTTTCTTTATGCAATTCTGTTTTTCTCGATATATGCTAGTACTGTGGTGAATAATAGCATTAATTACCTGCTGGGATCTGTTGACCTATACTGAGGGAAGAAAGGTCTAAATATTGTCTTCCTCTTATGTGTGTTTGTGTTTACATGTATTCTACACATAGTATTTTATTAAATGTGGGCTTATACAAATTCTGTGAGTAGGTTAACTGTTGTCTTCTATACTTCACTTTTTTTCAGTCAAGATTTTGGGAACCTTTTTAATCTTCTCATATTGCTTCTCTGGCTTTAGATAGCATTGATTACTGCGTTTTGACAATAATTGCTAAGAGATTTTTGATTCCTGTTGCTAAAGCTGTTTACAGAATGTTCATTAAAAACACGTGTTCAGCTGTTCTGTACCTCCCAAATTTTAGGTATTTGCTTTTTTTTAAAAGCTTTTTTTATAAAAGCTAAAAAAAAGCTTTTTTTTTTTTTTTTTTTTACATTTTCTTTTGTTTACTGTAGAACGTTTATGAATTTTGTTGAAATATCTTTAAAGAATTTAACTCTTTCAATACAATTGCATATGTATTAGCTTGGCAAAACAGTTTATTAGTTATGTTTTTTGCATAATTTTGAGTAAATACTTAGTGAAGGTATTTTTTAGATCCTGTGCAAAATTTGCACAAAGATGAAACAGAAGATTTTGGGGGAAAATGTGCTGCAGAAGGCTTTTTCTTTTAATCTAATGGCTATAAACTATATCATTTTAGGTAACAGAATGTGAGATCTTTCTGTCATTGCTGGTTAAATTTCTGGATGCAGACAAGCCACAGTGGCTAAGAGCTGTTGCAGTAGAATCTATTCACAGGCTTTGTGTGCAGCCTCAGCTATTAAGGTATAACATACATCAAATTTCACTTTTACTTACATTTTAAGAAATCTTTTTTTTTTTTTTTTCTGGTGGAAAATGCTTCCTAAAACATCGTAAATATATAGAATCTTGAAATTTACATGCAATAAACTTTTCAAGATAATTTTGTATAAATCGGTAGGCAATACTTATTATCCAGGAAGTTATTACAGTTATTTGTGTATTCCAAACCCTCTCTGTCTCACCAGCATCAAAGAAACATTTACTCAAAACTGAAGTTTATTATTCACCTAAATATTTGCAGTTAAAATGTGCTTTTAGTCTCCAAATTGTCAAATGTTTATTATATTTCCAAAATACTTTTCAGGTCCTTTTGTCAATCCTATGATATGAAGCAACATTCCACAAAAGTTTTCCGTGATATTGTGAATGCTCTGGGGTCCTTCATCCAGTCACTATTTCTTGTACCAAGCACAGGGAATACATCAGTGACACCAAACCAAACTGGTAAAGTTTTGTCCTTACTCTCATTTATTTATTTATTTATTTATTTATTTATTTATTTATTTATGTATTTTTTAATGATCAAATTAGAATTTATTTGGTTTGATACAGTTCTCTACTGCAGCATTCATTTAGGTGATAACTCGAGACAAACTAGTTTTCAGGTCTGTTACACAAAATGATTTTACATGTGTACCTGTATCATGGAGAGGACTGCTCACAGCCAGCAGAGTAGCAGCCCTACCTATCTCTATCTGCTTCTACAAGCTCCTTGGTTTGCAACTTCTCTGAGGGAAATTATGAGGGATATGTTTCTAATTTCTGACTATTATAAACTTGACTGAATTCCGTCTGATTTTGGGTGGATGTCATTGAGGGTTGCATGCAACTGAGGTTAGTTAGACAGTGTGTTTTCTTCCTCTTTTGAGAGGTGATAGCAATTTCTTCTGGATTTTTAGGGACAAAATTGGACTGAGGAAGCCAAAGAGTAAAAAGATGGATCTGTGCTTTCTGGATAAGCTTTTTCTGTAAGCTGAAAAAACTCGCTTACTGAAACTAAACTTAATTATCTTTTCTTGCAGCCGGGGTTGTGGTGTTTCACATAGTATATTTGGCATAAGGAAGAATCGTTTTCCTGTTAATCCCTTTGCAGGTAGTCACATCTCAATTAGGGCTTTCTGCTTATTCCCAGGGTTCTGGAAGCAGAAACCTCAGCAACAAACAACATAAGAATTTCTAAGGGTGTCTTTTGACATGCCTTCTTAAAAGAGATAATTATATTTTAATTATGTTTATTATCTCTCATGTCTACTACTAAATTAGCAAACATTAAAAAGTCTGTGTTTAGACTCATACCTCCCAGCGTTCCCTCATGAAGTTTGAATTACAAGTGGGTGTTAACATTGCTTACGTGAAGAAATCTATGTTGTTGTTTGATAGTTATCTGTATAGAAGCTGATAGAAGAATTCTATTACTTCTAGGTTAGTTTAATGCACTTAAGTAAATTAGAAAAGCATAAAACTGAGTATTTTCATCATATGACACACAGCACACACACAAGAAGCCATTCACCAAATACTCATTCTCCTCCAAACTTACATTTTTTCTTCGCATGAAACAGCACTGCAGAAGGGACACACTCTTAGTGCTGTCACTGTTTTTCTGGATTATAGTTCCAGTTTGTTTCTCCTTTACCTTTTCAGTTCCTCTCATCTGAGCATTTTTCATCTCTCTTTCTTATGCATTTTTCTGTGCCTCTTTTCCTTCTGTGGCCACCTCTAACAAAGAACATACCAATGCTTAATTTTTGAACTGAATCTTCTGGCTGCAGTGGTAGTCCTGTAGTAGTAGGCTGTTTTATTCAATTGTGGTTGACTTTAGAGCCTCAGTTTTGCAATGGGTAGCCATTTCATGGGAGAAGGTGAAAGCTGCGTCAAGTTTTGTGCCACTATTTCATTAGTATAAGCCTTTTTACCACTGTAAGGAGTTAAGATGATTTAAAAAAAAATAGTTTATAAGTGTGACTGCTTGGTGAGATCACAGAAAACAGCACCAGTGCAGTTGTGTTCATGTCAGTGGCAGTGCTTGGTTGACCAGTTTAGCAGTATGGTATTGGCTTTTAACCTGTTAAGCTTTACTGTATTGAAGTGTATTCCCATATGTTTTTGCATGTATTCATATTGTCTGGATTAGTAGTTTAGCCTCTTTACATAATTAAAAGAGAGCACACCAAAATGGCAGTTGTTCTGAAGTTAGGTGCTGTGAGTAAACTTTTTTTGGGCATCTGCACGTGGTACCTACTCCTAGTATGTATACCTCTTCTGTATGAAAAAAAGTCATACAGATTTCTTTATATGTACAGGAAATGTATATATACAGACTTCCTTGTCTTTCCATCTGTGTTTGTTTGTTTGCTTTGTATTTTTGGCTTCTTGCATTGGCACCAAAATTTATTCCACCCTAGCTGTTGTTTGGCACATTGCTGGCTCCTCCCTGGTGACGTTAATTTGTACCTTGGGATGGTGCAAATTCACACACTGGAGTTCTCTTTGAGTTTCTTCATGTGGCTTTTCATTTCTGAAATCTTTAGTTTGCAGTAAGCTTCATTCTTGGAATGATTAGCCTTACTTTTCTGCTACTTCTAAATGCAACTATTCAAATAGTCCTTAAATTTTATTTAAATATGTTTGAAACTTCAATAATATATGTATTATTTCATTGAGTCTATTTAAATTCACTTTATTCAGTGATTTATGCATGCTGCTGTTGCTATGCCTTTCACAGAACGTTTTATTCTGACTGAAAGTAGAGCAGTTAGTATCCGCTACACCTTTTAAACGGATTACTTCCACATAATACTATGTTGTAGACAGCAGGGGGAGCTCAGAAATAGTTTTTTGTATTGGTGATGGTGATGTATTGAGTAGGGCATCTCAGATTAATCTACATCTCAACTTAAAAAAAGGATGTCTGCTGATCACTGAAATTACACTGTGAGAATGATTAATTTTAATACTTTGGTTTCCTCAACAGGAAGCAATGCATCTGGGAGCACTGGATCAGCACAGACAAACCCTGGAGTGCTTGGAATGGGGGGCGGTGCAACTGTATTACCTGCCTTCGAGTACAGAGGAACTTGGATACCTATCCTGAATGTAACAGTACAAGGCAGTGCTAAAGCTACCTAGTAAGTACCATTATCTTTTTGTTTGTAACAAATATTTTCATTTATAATTTGTCTAAGGATTTGTTTTATGTTAGTGATTATTGAGGTGTTCGTTCAGCTGGCATTGAGGTATTTTATGGCTTTTCTTGTATGGTGAGGTGGTCTGATTTTTAACTGTTTTGTCCAAATGCTCTGGATTCTGATCCAAATATCCCCTATGGCTCTAGCATCTGTTGGATTATTTTTTTTTCTACCATACTGTTGTTGTATAACTCTTCTCTTGTAGGCCTTGCTATAGTGTATAACAATTTTAGAATGTCTTCTGGTGGGCTCTGCAATGACAAACATTAAGGACGTTAAGCCTGAAGAAAGCTTTTTGGGCAGAAAGGAATAGTGGCACTACAGTATAAAAGTGTCTGGTATGTTGTATCTAGTATGTAGACTAGGAACGCCTAGTCCATCTAACAACATTTTGTAAAGTAAATCATGAAATAATAATTGTTGGGGTAGCAGGTGGTTTCTGTAACAGAACACTTTGCCTTGTGCAGACACTGCTGCTGTGGCAGCTACAGTTTTATTGGATTTGTAACCCAGCAGTTCTTTATGGGCTTTTAAGGTAAAATATGAAGAAAAGTAGCAATGAGGCTGCAGTTCCAGAATAATGATGTTTTAACTGTATGAATACAGCAGTGAATCATGTAAACGTTTCCTCTTTGTACAAGTAGCTTACATTGTCTACCCGTGCATATAGGTGATGGATATTTGGCCGTATATTATCTTCCTATGGCAGGCTGTTCCATTTGTATGGACTCATTGTATGGGCTCGAAAGTAACGACCGTGAAACATCTGACTTGTTATCAATTTGTTCTAACAATATTTACACTGTCATGACTTTCTGACCTATCATCTCTGTTGTTCCTATGTGCTTCTGTTCTTTGGAACAGCCTTATAAATGAAACAATAATGAAAGTAGAATAATTCATTCAGTGATACTTGCTTATGTGTGTTAATGTCTTAAAATATTTATTGGCAGGTCTAAATACTGTATTCAGTGTTTGTACCCTTTTATCTACTATTTTATTTAATGTCTCATTTACTCTCTTCATTAGTGACTTTATAGTCAAGTAGTTGATTTTCTTGAGAACGTTTGTTTTTGTCGCTGTTCTTACTCACAGTTGCACTATTACATGATTGCTTGTCATGCTTTCAATTTTTTAGTTTGGAAATGCTGGACAAAGTAGAGCCACCTACAATTCCTGAAGGCTATGCCATGTCGGTGGCATTTCATTGTTTACTGGATCTTGTCCGTGGTATCACTACCATGATTGAAGGAGAGTTGGGAGAGGCAGAGACAGTCAATCAAACCATGACAGAGACAACTTCATTACCAGCACAAGCTTCAGAGCGGCAAGACTTGCAGTCTGTATCTGACCAATCAGACAAAGAGCTAGGTACTTGAAAATGCAAATACTATGTAACGTACAATAATTTTATGTATAGCAGGAGTAAGAGAGTTGATGCTTTGTTGTTTGAATTTATTGTTTTGAAATCTTATGTCAAAACTTTTAATGGTTTGTTCATTCGTTTTGTAACAGAGCAGCAGTTATCTTAAAAAACTTGACCTGATATACTGTTTCTGTCCTCTTGCACCTTAGCCCTACACTCCTCATGGTGTGTTAATGCTGTTCTACAATATTAATACCATGTAAGTGGGATGTGAGGGAGATAATAGACATTCTGTTCTCCAGAACTACTGTTCTGCCTTCCTGTGTCCTTAGCTCTTAAGGGACAGCCTGAATGGAAGAAATGTGGCTGTTATGGCCATATTACAGAAAATTTTATTTCTACTAGCAAAATGAAAAGAAAAATGTTTTAATTGAAAGACTTTAAATAAGATGCAAGTATTTATTTAGGAAGAATTTTAGGAAGAACTTACCTTCTTTAAAAGTGGGAATAATACCAACTGCATCTCGTATTTGTATAGCATATGAGGACTCTGTATGTGTATGTACAAAAAGACTTGGGTATGGAGTGATTTTGGCTTGTGTACAAGGAAGCTGAGATTCTAGAGTTGAAGTTTGGACCGAGGCATCAGAGCTGCAGAAGGGAGAGGAAATGGGTTTATCTGGAGCAGGGTCTGCGGCCTCAGCAGTGCAGAGCTCTCCATGGTGCTGCAGGCAGCACACGCTGTGCCTGGGGGCTTGCCATAGCCTCACAGAGGGAGGGAGGAGTATGGGAATCCATATGGGCAGATTATAGCTCTGTTAGGTTATAGTGGTTTTATCCTAGAGAAGTGAAAAAAATATCTAAGAACCTGGGGAAATGTAAATGTGAGTGGAGAGAGATTTTTCCTTCTCTGAAAAATTTCAGTGGTGTATTTCTTTTTTACCCAATGTCCCGCATTTATGAACTTACACCTGCTTGTTTTTGTAAACAGAGATTAAAAATAGTTCTATATACCTTCATAGGATTTTTAAAATGTAATTTAGAATAAGCATTGCACTGGAGACATTTTTTGCTTTAGCAATATTACTTTAAACATGACTGTTTAAGTGGTAATGGTGTGTGTGTACACATGTATGTGTGTTTGTGCATACATATATATGTGTGTACACAAACTTGAAAAGTTCTGGTAGCAAACATTGAATGTTCATGATAATATTTGTCTTTGTTAACTTTCAATTATGCATTTCTACTATAAACAATTATATGCATTTCATTCAAGTTAACAGAGCTGTCTGGGAAGAAATGGTCAATGCCTGTTGGTGTGGTCTTCTTGCTGCATTATCCCTCCTACTTGATGCAAGGTATTTGGTCTTCCGTTTGTCTTGATTTTTCAATTCCAAGTTGTATTTTGAACTGAGTTTTTATATTGGTTGACAGCTGTTTGAGAGAGCTGTTTGTAGTGCATAAGTAGAGAGGCATCTGTGGGTTAGTGATGGTTAGACTGATCTGTTACAAGTAAACTACATGGAGGTCCCCAAAATACTAAAATAAACCTTTAAAATATTTCAATATAGAAAAATTAATCAGATTTTCAGACTTGCATTTAAACTATTTAAATGAATTTTATTCCTTTATTACTATGAATGTTAAAACATGTTGAAATGATACTACTCATGTTGTGACTAATGTTTATAAAAGCATAAATAATACCTCAGTACTTGTTTTAATGTACAATTTTTCAGTTGGAAGCGCTGGTTATTAAGTAATAACTTTTGTAACTTTATTGTTGCTTTCAAAGAGTCTTTTGCTATCAGACACTAATTTCTGAAATTAGTATCTCCTTATAGTTTCCTTTGCGAAGTCATTCATAACTAAGGACCAGTTTTATAGGAAATGGATCTGGAGAATTCTGTTGATTGATTACACTTGCTCTTCAGTATTTATAGTGTTGCCAGTTTCAAAGTATGAGTTCTCACTGATTTCACTTTTGGTTAGCTGCCTTCTGTGCCATGGGTTAATTTTTACTGAACAATGTATACTGTTTTTCAGCACTGACGAAGCTGCTACTGAAAATATTCTAAAAGCAGAATTGACCATGGCTGCACTTTGTGGAAGACTGGGTCTTGTAACATCAAGAGATGCCTTTATCACTGCCATTTGCAAAGGTTCCTTGCCTCCTCACTATGCCCTTACTGTATTAAACAGCACAACTGCTGCTCTGTCCAGCAAATGTAAGTATATGGATTTTTCTTTATTATTTAAATATGTTTAATTTTGTTCCGTATATTGTCCATAAATCTGTACCCATATTTTTATCAGGGTATGATTACAAAGATGCACAACAGTATTACTGTTTGGCATAAAGCACTTGGCTGTACTAAATTTACTCAAAATCTATAGTCAGGTTCTAGACAGCCTCCTTTCCAGAACTATTTAGTCTTGCAGCATCTGATACGTATCATTCTAGTCAACCTAAAACTTCCCTGGATGCTTAGCATATATCAGAAGTTCATATTCTAAGGAGATCTGTCTGTCATCCTAAAGATCTCTCAGAATATGTAATTAAGGCATTCAAATTCCAAAAAAGTCCCTGTCAAGAAACTCAAATAATTAGTATCTGACTAGAAGATCCTACATTTGTGGTGTGCTACAGTCTTTTCTACAATTGTATAGTGATTGGGAGTACTTACTGAGTAAATAAAAGGTCTTAAGTTCTGAGCTCTATTGAGCTTCCAAGAGATTCAATTGGTGCTTCCCATATTCTGAGATAATGCTGTAAATCACAGGGCATGCCATGTGAGGATATACGCTATTTCTGATTTTGAAAATTAGTTTCTGTGTAGCCAGAATTGCAACTACGTGGTGAATAGGCAGATGGGCTTAATATTAGACCTCTTAATGTGAAACAAAAATACCATAGTATCAGAACAAAGAATGGAACCTTTTCTTCAGCTCACAAGCTAAGTGTATTATTAGATCACAAGTCTGTGAAGCAGTACATGTGACTGAGCTACACTAATCTCTGTGGAGTTGAAGCAGTGAACTTAATACTATTTTACTTAGGTTACTCTTCTTTTAACAAGTGAATTATAAAAAGGGTTGCCTATAGTCCTTTATTGGGAATATTCCACTAGGTAGCACTTGTGAAACCTTAAATCTGAGGGCACTAGCAAAGTGGTAGAGCACAGTTATACCATTTATAGTTAATAACCATGGATGACTGAGTTAAGACATTCTGAGGCTCGTACCTTAGCATTTTAGCACTAATATTTTAGTCTTGACACCAAATATATTAATATATTGCAAAAGAGAGGGAGAAATTACTACTAGTTCCTTTAATCCCATAAGGTAATGACATAATAATCTAAATATAACTAAAGGTTTCAGGTAAGTATTTCAATGAAGTGTAAGCTATCTTAAAACTAATACTGTGAAAACATTTTTAGGAGTATGTTTGCCATCACTCAGGAGTGGTGGCTGTTGTTACTGCAGTTAGTACTGGTTTTAAAATTTGGATTTTTTTTTCATTTTCCTCTAGCATATTCCATTCAGGGACAGAATGTTCAAATGATCAGTCCCTCAAGTGAGTCTCATCAGCAAGTTGTAGCAGTAGGGCAACCCTTAGCTCTTCAGCCACAGGGAACAGTAATGGTAAGTACAACTTGAAAACGATCTGTCCTTCTTACCAGCTCCTTTCTGCATCTCAGTGTGTCTCTGTTTTCATCACAAAATCAAAATACAACAGTGTGTGAGCCACTATGAAGAAAGTTAACTCTATCCCAGCCAAAACCAGCTCACCTAGAAACACTGTTATTATATAATAATAAAAAAAGTGTTTTGATTTTTTTTTTCTTTCCAGCTGACTTCAAAAAATATTCAGTGTATGAGGACATTACTCAACTTAGCTCACTGCCATGGAGCTGTTCTTGGTACATCGTGGCAACTTGTCCTGGCTACTCTTCAGGTATGATACAAAATATTTATGGTTTCTTATTTGCATGTCTTTGTACTTTAGTTTTGAGATTTTATGTGACTAACCAAAAAAAATAAAATAAAATCTATTCATGGTGTACTTTGAATTGTCTTGAGTAAGTACTGTAGCATTTTCCTTGAATTCTGTTTCATTGGAAGGCTGTAAGCTAACTTGAGTAGAATGTTTGTTTCACCTCAGCTTTTCTGCTGAAAATCATCCTTTTGCATTTCAGCATCTTGTGTGGATTCTGGGGCTGAAACCTGGTGTTGGGGGTGCCTTAAAACCTGGAAGAGCTGTGGAAGGACCCAGCACAGTAAGCATGATTGTACATTTTATAGTTAATGATTATGCGGTATTTTCTGTTGCAACCTATAAGATAATTATCTGTCTCTTTTCAAGGTTCTGACCACAGCAGTTATGACGGATCTACCAGTTATATCCAACATACTTTCGAGGCTTTTTGAAAGCTCACAGTAAGAAATCTTATCCTATAATTAAAATAATGTATGTGTATCAAACTTGGTTGTGTTTTGATAGCTGTTATTTTTCAGGTACCTTGATGATGTGTCTTTACATCACTTAATAAATGCCCTTTGCTCCTTGTCTCTGGAAGCCATGGATATGGCCTATGGAAACAATAAGGTATAAAAAGAGTTCTCTATTTTCCTCTTATGTGCTTTTGTGAAAAAAGCAGAAGACTTGTGCATTTGTCTTTTAAGCTAACTATTTCTAATATTAAAACAGTAATACATTGGATTTTTTACTCCAGAATAAAAAAAAATAAATATGAACCAAAGAATGTATTGTTTATAATGGCTCATATGATTACTAAATCCTGTAGACACTCTCATCATGTTATTGCTGTGGTTTTTGTTCAATAAGGAATGTCATGTATTTCCATTTATCAGGTCATGGATGGATAAAATTTAAAAAGTCCCTGTAATTTCAGAGGACAGGGATTCTGACTGCCACAGTATGTTCTGTGAGATGCTAATTTTCAAAATTGTTTAATGGTATGGTTCAGGTAAAGCGTAACAATTTAGATATTAAGTAAAACGGTAATTCTCATTTACATGGGAAAATTTTAGTATTCCTGTCAGCCTCAGAAAATAATCCTTACCTCAGAAAGTTTAAAGACCATGTGATTGAAGAAAATTGAATGTGTCTTCTAGTCATAATCTAATCTCAGAGGAGGATTTGTGAAAGTTTTCACTCGATCTATTACACTAGAGATAATGATGACAGAAAATATACTTGATAAGATTTGACAATTGCAGTAACAAGACAAAGAAAAGATAATGAATTAAAATAAGATCTTTTGTGTGTTTAAAATCAGTTGAAAATGAGAATAAAATATCAGCAGAAATGTGAATGATGAGAAGAATAATTCCAGTGCAACCGTCAATTTTGAATATATGTCTATTGATTTATTGGAGCTTATAATAAATATTTGCATGTGTATTTGATGAATGGGAAATGTACCATACTCCTGCAGGGCATTCATGAAGCAGATGGAAGATAAAGCATAAGGGGAGTCCTAAATTAAATGTTTTATATTATTTGTTCATATATAATTTTTACTTTAAAGGTTGTGATGGAAAGAAGGCTGGTTTGCTAGTAAAATACATTATAAAACTGATTGGAGAGGGGACTATGTAAAAATGGGAGTTTTGGAAGGAGTACTATGGCTCTGGCTTATTGTACAAACTTGCAGAAAACTATTTAAAAAATATATGAAAAAAGTATTGTTTGCGATAGGCTGTTGCTACCCCCTTGTGGCTTCTCATGAAGTACTGCAGAGGCTGTGTAAGCTTCCCAGCCATACTACCTAGGCTGTGAATGCTGTCACAACAGCTTGTGAAATGCAGTACTCCAGTGGAGACTAGTTACATCTTAATTTACAAATCAGAATGTAGTGAAAGGCTCTGACGTTACCTAAGTTACCTCAAAGTCATGTGTTCAAATTCCCTTTTACTAAGGAACCATCGCTTTTTGCTGTTGCTAAATTACTGGAAACAGGACTAGTTAACATGCACAGGATCGAGATCCTTTGGAGACCTCTGACGGGTCATCTCCTGGAGGTAACTAATTGTTTTTACTAGTTGTACTAGAACTTAGTTTTTGTAATAAGGAAGACCTTGTGGCAATGCATTTTTAAAGAGTAAATATTTCTTTTAATCTGAAGTGTATTTATTTGGGTGTTCTGTTTTATGCACGTTGTTTTTGCACTTTGATTGCATCACAGCTTGAGTTTAAAAGTTAATTTAAATGTTTAAATTCCTGTATTTTATACTTCTTACTGACTGTCTTTATGGTGCTGTTGATCTTTATATGTACGTGTTTTACTTACAGTAACACAAACAGGCTTTATTTGGGATTCGTCTAGGGAGATTTTAAGATGTGTTTTTATGTCCATACCAGATGGATTGAAGCCATTAGGTATACTAATGAAGTTTTTTTTTTGTTTTTAATAAATGTAAATTAACATTTGAAATGGTTTCTTAAAGAGACTACTGGCAACATAGGTGTCATAATCCCATTTCAATTTGTAGAGTAAGTATTTTGACTCTTACATGAAAAATGTTTTTCAACAAGGAAAAAATCTTAAATTCTGAATTTGAACTTGAAACTAAAAACAGAGGACAGATAATATACAATGTAATTGTAACGTTTATTAATTCTCTACAGGGCTAGTTAGAAGAGTGAGATACAAGAACAGGGTTAGATTTAAAGAGAGTAAAGGACTGTAGGGAGTTAACCTTGGCAGGCTACGAAGTGCCCACACACTGCCTTCTCACTCCCCCTTCTAAGTAAGACAAGGGGAGAAAATATGATGAAAAAAGCTCATGGGTCAGGATAAGGACAGGGAGGTCGCTCACCATTTAGTGTCATGGTTAAAACAGACTTGACTTGAGGAAGATTAATTTATTGCCAATTAATAGCAGAGTGGAATAATGAGAACCAAAACTAAAAGCACCTTCTGGCCAGTCCCTCCCTTTTCCCAAGCTCTCCCGATTTTTCTACCTCCTCCTCAGCCACGAGCTGTGTAGGGAATGGGGGCTGTGTCCATAGCACTTTCTCAGCCACTCCTTCCTTCCCACTCCCTTCCCTTGCTTCAGTGTGGTGTACACACTAATGACTTGGGATACAGTCCTTCACAAACTGCTCCACTGAGTCCCACGGGCTGCAATTCTTCAGAACTGCTCTAGCATGGGCCCCCCTGTGGGCCGCAGTTCCTTCCAGAAAACCTCCTCAAGTGTGGGCTGCTCTCCACGGGCTGCATTCTGGTCAGGAGCCTGCTCCACCATGGGCTCCTCTCCATGGGCTGCAGCTTCCTTAGGTTGTGTTCACCTGCTCTGGCATGAGGTTCTCCACGGGCTGCAGCATGGAGATCTGCTCCGTGTGGGACCCATGGGCTGCAGGGGGACAGCCTGCTCCACCAGGGGCCTCTCCCTGCACAGGCCGCAGGGGAACTGCTGCTGCCTGCCTGCAGCACCTCTGCGCCTTCCTTCACTGATCTTGTTATCTGCAGAGTTTTTTTCTGTCACATTTTCTCACTTCTCTCTTACAGCTGCTGCACAATGTGTTTTGCCCTTTCTTAAATACATGTACACTGTCCCAGAGGTGTGCCAGCAGCATTGCCAACTGGCTTAGCTTTGGTCAGGAGTGGGTCCCTGCTGAAGCTGGCAGGAACTGGCAGTGCCCACCACAGGGCAACTCCTGGTCTCTTCTCACAGAGGGCATCCCTGCAGCCTCCCACCCCCCACAAAATCTTGTGATGTAAGCCCAATGCAAGCAGAGAGATTTTCTTCTTCATTTTTCAGAGTGTCAGGTGCTTCCTTCGAACCACTCTATTATTTCAAACAGTGTGAAGGATTGGCCACCTCTATATGGAGATCATCTCCACATAATCTTTTATCTAGGCAAAAAAAGAAAGGTTACTTAAAGGTTTAAAGACTTAAAGCACAGGCATCTCTTTCTCTTGTCCTTTCTTCATCTCCAAGACAATAAGGTTCACCATCCACATCTTGGGACACCATGTTTTCATCTAGTAAGCAATCTGGTTCAGTCTGTTACCCATTTTGGGTATTTGTCAGTGTTTTGTAGGAAATGCATAGTCTATATCAATTTATTTTAAAGTACTGCCTTATTTACTTTTAAACCTTTGTCATTGTGGTACAGTGAGGAAGGAGAGAGCACCAGCTGCAAATTCAGTTAAAAACAGCCCGAGGGAAGAATTTCTTCCCTGTCTCTTAAAGTGATCATCTGATAAGATTCGGAGCACAATGAAGTAAAATTTTATCATCTTACATAAAGTAACAAAAAAAAGATCAGTAGAATAGCTATTTCTTTTCTTCATTTTTTTTAACACAAAGCTACCTGTTCTGCATAGCTCTGCTTTTCAGTTTGGCTAGTGTCCAATACGGAGACAGTCCACCAACCCAGTCCAAACCACCTGCCTTCCTTATGATCCTGCCTTGGATTTTGAAAAGTGCTGGGTTCTCACACCATCAGAGCTAGAGCTGGAAGGGCGGATATCAAAAATGATATAGAGGTCAATGAGACTGTAGATGTTTTATTTATTTGAGGGCAACAGATACAGGATTACAGTTCATACTGTGTATCTATGCAATGGGTTTGCACAGTGTTTTTATTTTGTTCCGTTCTAAAAAAACTGTGGGAAAAAATATTAGGTTTAGATTACAAGGAGACAAAGAGAAAGGAATGAAGATATTTGAACTTAAGTGTGAAATAGCATTCACTGTTGTTTTGTCAAGTTTTTGAAATACTGATGTATAAACACTTATTTTATATTCAGTAAGTAGTCACTTTTTGTATTTGGGACCATTGAAAAGTAGACTCTTATTGTGTTGATTAATATCATGCTTCCTTATGTGATTATGTATGTTAAGCTGTGTGTGTGAAAGATGAAACTTTAGAATTCTATTGTAGCTTAAGGGTGAGTTAAATCTAAGAAGAGTTGTTTGGTACCTTTTAGTCCATCAGTATCTGAAACAGCAGTTAGTATGTTGATTTTGGAGAGTGTATTGACTTGAGCTGGTGTTTTCAATTTGTTTCTTTCTGTGTCTTTCACTGCTTCCTTTTGCTTCCTTATTCAGAAGGTATGTCCATTCAAAAAAAATTTATTATTTTTTTTTTTTTTACTATTAAACCTAAATTTAATATTTAGAGATTTATTGTATTGTTGTAAAATATTTTACTAAAATATTGTATGTTAAGGTCCACTACAATTTAAATACCAATTTTAAATATTATATATATTCAAATTCTGGTTAAACAAAAGTGCCTTTAAACAGAACACTGTTGTGTTTTCAGGTCTGTCAGCATCCCAACTCCAGAATGAGAGAATGGGGAGCAGAGGCGTTAACTTCTCTCATTAAAGCAGGTCTGACATTCAGCCATGATCCTCCATTATCACAGAATCAGGTAAAATAAGTTTACAGAAAAACTGCTTTCCTCCTTTTCTGGAACTTATAATGAACATAAAATCAAAGTCTTCCCTAGAGGAAGTTTTCTCCAGTTCAGTGAATAGGAGGCATTCATAAAGCAATTTTACCATTGAGTTTATAAAGCCTACAGCTGTAACATTCGGTTATAACTATCGGAAATCACCTCATGCATTCTAATGAGCTACCCTCTCCTTCCTTTTTCATAACATACATAACATTTCATTTCATACATAACAAAGAGTGGTGATGCTTGCATATCATATCTGTTTGTTAGAACAAATAGTGGATCACCCTCATGAGTGCAAAACAATTCCAGAATGTTTTGAAGTATGTATGTGATGTAGTGGCATGTAAAAAAATAAATTGCCTAGCCTTCTAAATCACAACAATTCAACGCATTATTAATAAAACATTCTAATATTTTTACTGAGGTTCAGTGGATAGTATTTTCAAGGTCTGTTTAGTAGGAAGCTGAGTCTGGCCCTCCTGAATGAGCATAAAGTTGCATGACTTTTATGCAACTCTGACAGCATGCTATACCTGCTCCCTGAGGAACCTGAAGACCTGGTAGGAAAACAAAGAAAAAATGCAGATTTCCTGCTGAGATCCTTTATAAAGAGCTTTTTTAGAAGGGCCAGTCTGACACTTGACTTTCAGCATTAAATATCTTCTTAAGAATCTTAGATTGGTATTACATGGTTTCACATATTACGCATTAAAATAATTAAGAACCAGTTAAAGCTTATTAAGGTTGATAAAACTTACTGTTTACTTTTAGAGACTGCAGCTGCTTTTATTGAATCCACTCAAGGAACTGTCAAATATTAGTCATCCTGATATCAGGATCAAGCAGTTGGAGTGTGTGCTACAGATTTTGCAGAGTCAGGGTGACAGCTTAGGACCTGGTTGGCCATTGGTCCTTGGAGTCATGGGGGCAATCCGAAGTGATCAGGGGTAAGTGGTCAAAATAAAATTTTAAAATCATGTAAAATGACAACAGTAGAAAGAGTCCTTTTTATTTTCATACTTTAATAACTACTTTGATAATAGCATAGTTTTTGTTGTCATTTTTAGCTTATGCATAATTTTACTCAACAGACATACAGTTTTGGTAATTTTTGATGTAGTGTATGCTTTTATTTTACTGACTTACTCTTTCAGAAGACCAAAATAATTGTTATAGCTAGGGAGCATGACTGGTCTTCTTGCCCACAAGGGAAAGTAAGAGGTGAAGTTGCAAGAAGTTCTTTTGAAATGAGCAGTGGAATGAACATCTGACCCTGGAACTGTAAGCATCAAGAACTATTTCCACACGCTTGGACTGTATTATTCCTTCTTTGGTATTAGTCATGACACTGTGTACTATGATAGGTCATCAAATAACTTGGGTATTGAAAGAATTCACTTTGGCATATATCTCTTTTCTATCCATCTTAGTTTCTGTCTTCTGGCCATACGAGCACCTCTTAAGTCTTGTCCTTTCTTCAGATGCTTGGAGGATTTTGCTCTTGTAGCAGTATTGCTTGCTCTGATGGTAATACTTGCCAAAATCCCCAAGGATATTGGCATACTTGGTTGCGAGTGTTCTCTTTTTGATAGCCATGCTTCCCTTCCTATAAAGAATATAGAATGCTTTTCTTCAAACACATAGCATTGTTTGACCACCTCATATCAACTACTGTAGGAAAAAAAGATTGAGCAAGCCTTCTTTTCCTTGGGAAACAAATGAATATTTTGCTTTACTTATAGCTGTGATCTCAAAATGCGGGCACTATCCATACTCTAAGTATAAGCTATTGACTGTCAGACTTTATTCACAAGTGTCTTCCCTCTGCTCAGAGAACTTCCTGGAGACCAGGGTAGAGACCTATTTGCATTCCAGAATGTCTTGAGAGGTTGCTATAAATACAGAAAATGCCATTTTGAAAGCCACTGATCCTGAAATCACTTCTGATTGCACAATGCTAGCCTGCAAAACAAAAGGAAATCTTCCTTTGAAGAATTTCCTTTTCAGTGGGTTGTCAGTTTATTTTAAGGATAGATAAGGCACTGCAGAATATTTCAAGAGCTAAACTTAGGCTTCTTACATTTGTATTTACCTTTTGGGTGGCTATCCATAACATTAAGGAGAATTTTATATTTTGATCAGCTGTGTTGCTGTTCCAGCTTGCATGAAGAACTTTGAAACCTTTCTCGAAATGCATAGTAATGTGAGGACATTAATTGGGAAATTAACTTCTTTGAATTTGTTCTAATGACCTTACATTTGAATATAGAAAAAGAGGTTACTTGCCCATTATTGCAGTTCTTCAAAATGAGCTGTGTAACTATACTTTCATTTCCTGCCTCCTTTCCTTTTCCTGTAGAGTCCTTGAAGATCACATACCTGTGGAGTTTTGTAGTGGAGAGGGAACTGCAGCAGTTTTGGGTGTGTTTCACTTCATAGACTCATGTAATGAATGCAAAGGAAAGTAGTGTGTGAAAATTTCCTCCATAAGTTTAGCAAGGATATATCCTTTGGTCTTAATGTGGTGGGATGGGTGCCTATTTGCAGTATGCATATTATTACGTAGAATTATTAGTTATACTTTTATTGTCTGTGTGAACTTCTGTGTGCATTTCTCTGGCTTCCATCTCAGTCTGGCTGTTACAATACAGTGGTCCACCTATGATGTTCATTTTGAATTAATTGGAAAAAAAAAAAAGAAAGTTTCTTTTATATAGGATTCTGAAATAAGTAATTGACATCTCTACTCTGATTTTGTTTGATTTTTTTTTTTTCCCCTTGGAATATATATTCTGAAGGACACTCATTTTATGTGTTACAAACCTTTGAATTTTTCTGTTGTACGTTAAATATTAAGCATTATAAAAACTGTACTTCAATCTAAATACAGCAGTAGCAGTTTGTCTTCCCTATTTTGTATTTACCTATACTCCACTGCTCTTTTATGATTCCTTCATTTTGTTTCTCACTAAACAAGATTTTGGTTGTGGATAGTCTTCCTTCATGGAGAACTCCTTCTCACAACCCTTTTCCAGACTACATTTTAATTTTATCTGTTTGTGTTCAGAATTTAATTCTGAAGGCAGAGTATTTATTAAATGCGTATTTAATGGCAGATATTTTCAAAGTACTTTGACTATCATGATATAATATTGAAGCATGTAAGACTACCTTTATATTAGCATACATCTTTCCTAATAAATAAAAATACATTTTCCCACCCGTTTGGCATACTTTAGGTACATACTTTAAGTTGAAGCTTAAACGGAAAGTCACATCTCAAAAAAATTTAGTTGAAACATTTTAAATCTTGTAAATCCATTTCAAAATTTATATATATATATATATTTTCTAATATTGCTATCTCCTGATGTACTGTATTCAAAAAGTTTCCGTGCTCTTGAAGAAACTTGAAATTAGAGTGTGTGTATGTGTTTTGTTTTTGTTTTGTTTTTTTAAGAGAGTCCTTAATACGGACTGCATTCCAGTGTCTTCAGTTGGTTGTGACAGACTTTCTTCCAACGATGCCATGCACTTGTCTACAGATCGTTGTTGAAGTTGCAGGAAGCTTTGGACTTCACAATCAAGAGCTAAATATTAGCTTAACGTCAATTGGTTTGTTGGTGAGTTTTACGTTAGCCTACAGTGATGCTGCTTCCAGTTTTTTTATTCCAAATGAAAATCAGTCTGTAGTCTGTTCTACAAATGAAAGCCTAAGCCCATTTTTCAAATTGTTACTGGCATCCCATGCAGTCATTTGGAATCATATGTAAATTGAATGAGCACAGTTTATCTTTAATCTTCCTGACTCCAAGGTTGTATAAAACAAATAGTATTGTGTTGTAAATATGTTCACCAGTATCACATGTTTGATACAAACTTTTCCTTTTTCTAGTATCTCATGTATAATTGTGGCTTAAAAGCTAAGGCTAAGAAAATTACTTTCTGTACCTTAGAGCGTTTATGTGCTATTTTATTCCATCAGTGTAGGGAACCTTATAAAATACTTCTAAATGTGAAAATGAGAAACAATTTATTTCATGATCATTAAGTGCGTTGTAATATTTTTATTGTGCAACAACATGTCTTATTTATTTTCTAGTGGAATATTTCCGATTATTTTTTCCAAAGAGGTGAAATAATTGAAAAGGAACTAAACAAAGAAGAAGCAGTGTTGCAGAAACAGGCAGAAGAAAAGGGGGTAGTGCTGAACAGACCTTTTCATCCTGCACCACCATTTGACTGTCTTTGGTTATGTCTGTATGCCAAACTTGGAGAACTCTGTGTGGATCCCCGACCTGCAGTTAGGAAGAGTGCTGGGCAGACATTGTTTTCCACTATTGGTGCTCACGGAACTTTATTGCAACATTCAACGTGGCACACAGTGATATGGAAGGTATGTCGTGTGAGCTTCTTTTGAAGGTTTTTAAAATGTAATTCTCATTCAACTAATGAGAATTCTAATTCTAATGAGAATTCTAATTCAACTGTTGGCACACTGTTTCAACATCCGTTAGCTAGTTTAACAACATTCTTTTAAAGATAACATATGGTTGCAGAAGTCTGCCTTCTCATTTTATTTTTTTATACTTTTCTCTTGTCCTTAAAACCTCTTTCAAAATGTAATTTTCGTATCTTGATCATTTCTTTCTTACACAGGACTTGTATAAAAGGGCTATTCCTTTCTAGCACAGATGAAAGACTCCTCCTGTTGTGTGAAAACACGGTGACATTTGAGAGTCATCTGATTGGATTGATCTTATATTAGATTGAACTTTGCTTTGCCCTCTGTTTTGTCTCTCTTCTTTGAGAGAGTCTAGAAACTTGTTCTGGATCACAGTCATGTTGGTTGTGCCTTGTGGAAAAATTGGGCTGTGGTTGAGTCTGTTGCCTACTGCATCTGTTGTTGAGGTATCTGAGATCCATACATTAGTACAGATCTCTAACAGTAGCCTTCTGTTACTAGTACTGACACTGTTCTCAGTGGTTCTGATCATGCTGTTTCTAATTCTTCTTAAGTAAACATCAGTTAGCTGATAAGTACTCTTAGCTGTTGCAGGGACTGTGTGGAGTAAGGGAATTCCCAAGATGACACAGTGACATAAAGGATAACAATAAATTTACTATTTTTGTTGTTTTACTGAGAATACAACAATGTTATTTTAAAAGTTGATCCTTTTTTATTTTTTTCTGACTATTGCAGGTTTTATTTCACCTCTTGGATAGGGTTCGAGAATCTTCTACTACAGCTGACAAAGAGAAAATTGAATCAGGAGGAGGGAACATCCTCATCCATCATTCAAGGGATACAGCTGAGAAACAATGGGCAGAGACATGGGTGTTAACACTGGCTGGAGTTGCAAGAATATTTAACACCCGGAGATATTTACTGCAGCCTTTAGGTAAAATTTATGGTTTAAAATTACTGAAAGATACAGTAATGAACTTCCAGCTTTGGATATTTTTGCCATTACAGTATCAGGCAAGAATCTTAATCTTAGCTTGGAGGTGCGTTTCTGTTGTCTCACCTCAAATGTGATGAGAAATAGAATTTTAATTTGTGCTCCTTAGAGCCAAAAATCCTAAATACCGATTTCATCTTTCATGTCATGGTACTTGAGATGAAATCTCAGTAGTCACAACGCTGCGTGCCAAATAACTTTAACTTACAGTAGCATGATAGCAATAATAATAGCAATAATAATTTTTGTGTTTGGTTGGTTGCCAGAATATAGTTAAAGTTACACAGGTTAATGAAAGGTTAACAAAAACCTCAAACTGCAAAAATGAAATCTTTCTCTACAGGATAATGATCACAGAATTTTGAAATTCCTTATAAAATGCATTACATGACCATAGATTTGACCCTTTGTTCCTTGTGAATGCTAAACACTTTTTGAAATCAACAGGCATCTGCTGTGCATGAGAACATCTTTTTTCACTATCCTGAATAAAGAAAACTTATGCTTTTTTCCAGTCTGTGATATGATATATTGAATAATTTTGGCATAAACACTCTTATTATTGCAATCTTCATATTTGTGTATTTGTCTGTTGCATTCATTCTCTTTAGTTACAACCAAATTGATATATTTTGAAAGGCATTGAAGCTGTCCTGTAACCTCATGAAATTTCTCTGCGTTAGAGGAACAAGTACATGAACAGCCTTTCAGAAATGGAATGGGGTGGTGAGTGAAATAGCAAGCCAGTACCAAGTTGATTTTTTTTTCATTTTTCTGTTTTTAATAGGAGACTTTTCACAAGCCTGGGATGTTCTTCTTGATCACATCCAATCAGCAGCACTCAGCAAAAATAATGAAGTTTCCTTGGCTGCTCTGAAAAGCTTCCAGGAAATCTTACAAATCGTTTCTCCTGTCCGAGACTCAGAGAAGCCTGACACACCACCTGCTATCAATGTTTCTGTACCTGTGGTGGTAGGGACAACAACTGCCACTAGTCTTGGCAGATCGTTCATGAGAACTGACTCCATAGGGGAAAGAATGGGAAGATACAATGGATCTGAACTACCTGTAGTAACAGACGAGATTGAAGATTTGAATCTTTGGTGGGCAGCTTGGAACAGCTGGTATAGGATTGGTTCAGAAAGTACAAAGCCTCCGATTAATTTTGATAAATTGACTTTCATTCCCAGCCAGCCTTTTCTTACAGCTTTAATTCAAATATTCCCAGCCCTTTACCAACACATCAAAACTGGTTTCAGCATGGATGATCTCCAAAAGCTGGGTGTCATTTTGCATGGTGCTGTTTCAGTTCCGATCAGTTCTGACGCTTCCCCTTTCATCCTTCCATCCTATACTGAAGCAGTTCTGACAAGTTTACAGGAAGCAGTGCTTACAGCTTTAGATGTTTTACAAAAGGTAATAATGGGACTTCAAATGTGTGGTGAAAGGTAAACTACGTTGTCTCTGTTCTTCTTCTTGGAAGTATAGTGCGGTGACTTAGTGTTTCTTTATTTAAATTTGCACAGTGTACTGTTTTATAACAATCAGAATTCCATTCCTGGTGCGACCCAGGTGTTCTGCATTCAAAGGAGTGGTGTAATCTTTATGGAATGCATTTTTGCTAGATTGCAGAAATACCTTAAGTGTGGTGCTACCTTTATATCTATTTACTGGTCTAGCTAATGTTTAAGTATTGTACTGTTAAGAGTGTCTGTACATGGAACTGGGGAAATAATCTCCCAAATGGTATTCCTTATGTTGCCCTGGCACTACCATAAACAGAGTCTAGAAGAGTGATGATCATGAGAATTTTGAGAACATGCAAAGCATAAAGCCTAAAAAGGTTTCTAGCAGACTACCTTCTTAACTCTTATTAATTAGTCATTTACAGAAAATGCCACATCTCTGCATAAAAAATTCTTAACGTAGAACTCATCCTCAAAGAGCATCCTTCATGCAAATTAATTTGTAGACAGCAAATTAGGGTGCCCTTTTACTAGGTAGTAAAAAAACATAAAAGTATTCTTTCTTTTGCTGGAGTTGTAAAAGACCTTGCAAATATGATCATTCAGAAAACATTTATTCAAAAGAAACAAAGTTGATAATGAATGAGATCATGTGTTTAGATTAAGCATTGCTTTAAGAAAAAAACTTGAGAAATGCCAGAATTAAAACTGTCCATGTGACCTGACTTCATTCACTTTGGGCTTTCATGTTAAGACTGTTTTGCTTAACTACATGGACATACGTTTTTAAAAATTATCTTGTCAGACAGGATCCTGTCTCATTCAGCTCAAAGCATGTATAGTGCCTACTTAATGAGTAGCGGTTCAGTGTCTTGTTTTCTTTTTGCTTAGTGAGGGTTGGCTTGTGTTGTACTTATTGCAACTCCACAAGAAAGACAAAATCATTATCTTGCAGTCATACCTTTAGTTTGTTGGTTTAAGAAATATGAATGTATTTTGAGAACAGAACTATAAGATTCAAAGTTGGTATTAAACTTGTGTTGTATGTGGGAATATATGTAACATGAAGCTTTAAGATGAATTGTATCCACTAAACCATCACCCTATTCCAATCAGGTTTACCCTTTTTGTATCCTTTCCATTCCAGCAGCTCAGCCAGGCTTCTGGCACTTTTCACAGAAAAGGTTTCCACAAATTTTAATATGAGGAAAAACTGCACATTTTTTTTCTAGTCTTGTTCTTGTCAAGGTGCTAAACTCTTCTGGCTGAAGTTTTCTAAAACAGCAAAAACAACTGCAACAAAGCCCTATGAGAAACAGAAACATGTTAACATTACAGGTCCAAGCTTTTGAAAAAACAAATGGGAAGTCATTGGTACACTAATATCAAACAGTACATCCCATAGTTGGGGTGTCTATACAAATACTACTAGTAGAACATCACTAAGATCATTAAAAACTAACTTAAAAGATATTTGGAGGTTAGCAAGTTCTGTGAAGTCTCATGATCTTCCCTCTGGGCTGCGTAACCCAGTAGAATTCACGTGGCAAGGCAGTCAGCCAGTGCTATGTGTGAAGCAAAGGCTGTGAAGTGGTTTTGCTGGATGCCGCAGTGTCTTTTTCCTGTGTTGAAATGAATTAATGCTCAGGGGTACTCGCAGGTTCCAGTGGGATAGTTAAAGAAGAGCATGTAAATATTTGTCTGCTTCTTCAATGTTTGAGTGTGGGATCAGGTTAAAGCTGTGTTATTTGTCAACATAGAAAGATTTGGGTCAGTTTTCACTGTGTAAGTAGTTCTAGAACAACGCTGCAGCTGGAATAGCTGGAAAATGATATGTTAAGACTGAACCCCTGGCTGTCCTGATAGAGATTTTATTGTGTGATCGCACTAGCAAAGGACATGATAACGCAACAACACGGGAACAGAAGGCAAGCTTAGTTCTTGTTTCAGACTTCCACGCATTGAGTCCATTTTAGACCCTTTGTTCATCTTCTTTTTTATTCCTCATTAGAATTTGTTTTCTAGTCTTCCACTGTTGTAGTCTAAATGCCTGCTTCATTGTATTAGCTCAGCTAAAATTTGTGCCCAAGCCTGAATTCTGTGATTGTGCTCACTGCCCACCTACATTCACTCCAGGTCAACGCTGCAGTGAGCCAGCTGGCTCCTCAGGCAGAGGAACAGAGATACATATTTGGTTATCAGATACATTTGAATTCTACTTCTGTAGGCAATATGAACATAAACCTCTTGAGCTGTGGGTACAGTGCTCAAGGATATATTTACATGTACAACAGAGTTAGCACAGGCTTAGCCACTGAGACCTGTAAAAATAACAGTTGTCTATGACAGTAGTTGGACTGGGAGCTGTTAGATAAATCTCAAACTATACAAAAATTTGAAGGTTTGTACTAGAATGCTTTAGAGCATAAACTTCTAAAACTAAAGTACCATATCCATTGTTTAACAGCTAACAATGATCAGCCAAGTATTATGTGTTAGGGTTTCTGTGCATTTTATTGTTGCCTGAACATTACTTTTTGTGTCTCCTTTCTTAAGGATGTAAACAGAAGCACTCAATGCAGTAAATACTACTCTATTTTATAAGCAGCTCTTAAAAATACTTTCAGCATCCTTGATCACACACTTTTGCATTTTTCATAATCTTAGATAAAAGTTACCTGGTGTCAGTCAGAAACATAAACACCTTTGAAAATCAGCTCTAGATAGGTGACTTTTCAAAGTAAGGATGGAGTACCAGGTCAGTTACTTTTAGTATTGTACAAGTGATGTTAAGAGCTGAAAATACCTCAGTAGAGTGGATAGAAAATGCTTCTATTTGTAAAACAAAATTTTTACGACAGTTTCATAAAATGTTAAGAATAAGAACCTACTGGTGCATAATCTTTAAGTAGTAGTTATTGCTTTTGTTCACCAGTACAGAAAAAGTAGCATCTGCAGAAGCTCTGATCCTAAAATGAGTAATAATAACAATAATAAAAATCTAACAAGCATGAATGAACAGCAAGCCTATTTTGAAGTTTTGCCATTACAGATGTTAAGCGAGTCTTCTGGGGGTAATGGTGATGTTGAAGATATGTGTACATAAGTTAGATCTGTATGAAACTCACACAGGAATTTCTGGATGCTCTTTTTCCCTTTCTAATCCACGTGGTGTTATATAAAATAATTTCTTACATATATTATCTTGCATTAACCTGTTAAGATTTAGTGCAGTGACTTTGGTGCAGCAGCATATCCGCTGAAATGGTCTTGCAGTGTGTCGAGTACTTCAGAGCAGCAATTAACCTTCAGCATTCAGCCACACAGGGGAGCATCTAGCATTCAAGTGCCTTTTTTATGAGGTCAGTACAGTCTTGGACTTGCGAGAAGGACAGCTTTCTTAGGAGGAGCAGCGTTCCACTATCTTTGTAATGTAGGTTAAGTTTTTGGGCATTAGACATGTTTTGAATTGCGGGAAGCTGCGGAAAAGGGAAAGGCCATTAATGATGCATGGAGTGCTCCGGTGCAGGTTGCAGATTGCATGAAGTTGCAGCTTGCTTTTAGGATGATCTAGAGATGGCAGTGTCTGTGACCCCTGTCGGCTTGCTCCCTCTCACAGCTGAGGACTTAGGATATTTGCCAGCCACTCAACCGCAATGGCTCGACACAGCCCCAGCATGGAAGATGTGCTTAAACAGCTCCAGAGCTGCTGGCACTGGAGTGAGTTTGGACACAACTTGTCATGAATGAACTTTGGTTAATGGAAAAAGGAGTTGACTCCTCCCCAGAGGAAAATGACAGTACAAGCTCACGACCTTTCTGTGGAGCAATAGTCTGTTTCTTGATGCTTTGAGAGGAAGGACCTAGTGAGGAAAAGCAGGACTTTTAAAATGACGGAAAATAGTTGGAATAGCTTCACAGAATCTTTGTGTCTGGCTTTGAAAATAGATGCCCTACCTTTTCCTTGGGATTTATTTTGCAACAGGAAATCATTATACTACGGCAACATGGTATTTCTTTGACATCCTCTAAGTACACCCTTCCTAAAATGTTTTCCATTTTAACACAAGATTATGTTTCAGCTATGCCAAAATGATATCATTCTGGTTTTATTTGTTTCTTTCTGTAAGACACAAGTTTAACTACTTACGGAAACTTTGTAGGAATTACTTCTGAGATTTAAATGCTGCTCGAAGTAGAACTTGAAGATGTGGCTGAGTGAAATCAGTAGTCAAGACTTGTATATGACCTATAAATATGTCATGTCAAAGCAGAGTTTGTAAAGAAAACGTGTCATTTATTAGACAAAATGAGATACTTGGCCATGTATACATTAGTAAATACTACTATCTTTCCACATAGTTTTCTGTAATAAAATAACAAAACTTATTTTAAGTTAAATAAGAACTATAAGAACTTGAACTATTAGAACTGTACATTTTCTTCTATACAGCATAAATCTTGAGTGGTCCAGTTCCTGCATGATACCGTAGTAATCATTCTGTATTTATGCAATGAGATTATTTCATATTGCTTGTATTGTTACAGTTTTAGCATGATGTTGGTATAGCAAAATAATTTGTGAGCTAAATTAATAGTCATCCTTATAATTCACAGAGGTAGATAAGAGGCAGATACAAGGATTTTTTTTGTAGGAGCTCCTAGGATTGAGGCAGGTTTTTAAATGCTGATGCTCAAGCTTTTGTATTTTCTTTTGCTATAGGCTATATGTGTAGGCTCGGAAAATATGCAGATAATGTATCCTGCAATCTTCGACCAGCTATTGGCTTTTGTCGAATTTTCCTGCAAGCCTCCCCAGTATGGACAGCTGGAAACAAAGCACATTGCAAATGCAAAATATAATCAGGTAATTTATTAGAAGTCTCAGTTGTTTCACTTGGCTGGTGAACACAACTCACCTTCAGATGTAGGTTGTTTAGCCAGATGCACTTATTCTATGTGTAAATATTTTGCTATGCATGTTGTGTAGTAAGTTGATTTATTAGTATTTTTATCATCTTCTTTTGCTCCCTTTCAATTCTACTTTTTTTTTTTGGGTTGTTTTTTAATATTCTGTATTCCTCCATGTAGGAAAATTCTTGCCTGGACACCAGACGTAGTGAATGTGTCTGAATTTGTCCAGTGAATTAAACTAAAATATCTGCTCCTATATTTGACACTATATTAAATAGAAAGGCACCATAGTTTTGAAAGGAGAAAATTCCTTCAAACTGCACATTTTTGAATTGCACATGCAGGAGAGAAGCGGGGCATGGTAATTCTTTATATCTGTGTACTCTGCTGTTCACTAAGCATGAGCATCTGATTCGGTGTAATCTAAGAGGTAACTGTTATGTATGTATTAATTCTTCTTATTCTATTCATCCTGCAACACAATGGAATCACACTAGATACAACTATTTGCACCGGTGAGTTAAATTTCCTTAAAGATTGTCCTAATGTAGTTGTCTTGCCTAGATTGCAACATCTTTCCTACTTAAATGTACTTTACTTCAATGTGGAGTACATTTTCATAGTCAGACCACACTGTATTTGCAGTTTTGTTGCTTGGACTATATTCTTAGCAAACCCTGCATGCATTAAACTGAGAGTTCAACGCAAAGCATACAGCTTTTGTTCCTTAATTAATATTTTCTCACAAATAGTTCAGTAATTTACTATTTTTTCCCTAGGCTGAATGGGTAGCGTTGAATTATGTACCATTTGCTGAGAGATCATTGGAAGTGGTTGTGGACTTATACCAGAAGACAGCTTGCCATAAAGCTGTTGTAAACGAGAAAGTTCTTCAGAACATTATTAAGGTAAAGCTTTGTCCTGCATGTGCTCTGAGTTAATGGGTTTATTTTGAAAACAAATAATTTTATTTTGAGATAGTGTTGATAAACGCTTTCTGGAAAGCTTAAAGCTTTAGTTTAAAAAAATATTCTGTGAAGATAGGCAGCAGATAATTTCTTGTGATGCTACAAACACTATTAATTGGGCTGCATGCACTGGTCTTCAGCTAGATGATACAGCATCAGTATTTCAATATTAATACAAAAATAAACAAATGTGGTTTTGGCCAAACAGTAGTAATCTTCGAGAGTATTATGCACCTGAATCTGAAATGTAGGCCTCTTAGTAAATACGACTGAAGGCTGAAGACAAAATTGGCAAAAATATTTTTCTGGAGGTGTGCTCTAGCTGGTACTTTTGATCTACTTTTAATGGCTTTGTGTGCCATTAATGTAGCTATAAAATGTTATGGGTGCACAGATATGCCTTTAAGGGGAAAGTGCCAAACTCATATTTTTTTACCCTGTTTTTAACCAACAAATTTGGCAAATAATGGAAGTAATGCTAAATGTCTGGGAAAACTATATGGGTCCTAGGTTTGTTTCCAATGACTTGGCTGACTTCAGGTTGTTCCTGTATAGAAATTTAGCAACATGAATATGTTTAAAATAGTTACATGGTATTATTTGGAATCTGTTACGAATTACATGCTTGTATTTCAAAATTAATACATTTGGTTTCCACTTCCGTTTTAATGGGCTAGGTGAAACTAATATAAATGCTATTTTTCTCTAAATTTCACAGTTGATAATGTTGTGGCCTACTGCAGTAGATGAAAAGACTTCTGAAATGACTCTTCATGTGTCTGAAGCCCATGTTGATATTAGAATTAGATTTGACTCATATGAGCAAAAGCATCAGAAGAATACTTTCAGTTTATCTCTAGGGTTATATCCTAGCTCTGATAACTATTGCAAAAAATAATTCTAATTAACTTAATCCTGAGAGCTAGTTCTCCCTTTGCTTTCCTCAAATCAGAAGCTTCCCTGAAGGTATTAGGGACATCCATGTAGTGCCCAAATTTAGTTAATGTATATTTGAAATGTAAATTAAAGAAATAGATTTCCAAGATAACTTCGTATCAGCTCCTTGTTAGTTCATTGTTGACTAACAATGCTAGAAGGAGTAGATATAATGCGAATAGTACATAAGCTTGAAGTTTTAAACATGTTATTGGGTTTCTTTTATAGATACTGAAGCTGTCTTTCTATCCAGAATTTGCTGTGTTTTAATCTGCTATACATTTGTGCTGTCTAGCAGCCTTTATCTACAGAATTTCATCAACTCTTTGCTTTTAAACTTCCTGTGGTTTAACAGTCAGCAATCACCAGATGTTTTGCAGTGATTATGTATATAGTTCAACTTTCGCATTTTAGGAAAAGCTTAAATTTAGTGTGGCTTTTTTTTTTCAATTATTTTTTTCTTTTAAACCTTTGAGAGCACTTGAGAGAACTTTCTAGGGACAGAGCTAAACTCTTCAGAATATACTTACGACAAAGAACTGCCAGAAATCTTGTAGATGTTAGGTGAGCCCATTTGTCAGAGTTGGCAGAAATGGTGGATGGTAATACAGAAAATTAGTAGGTAGTTTCATAGTGTAATTGGTAATGGATCAGATCTGGCTTCTAACCTTGTATTTGTTAACAGACCCATGCTTTAGCCAGCTGGCATGCGGTAAGTTGTCTTTATAATTATATTTTTAAAAGACCATCTCATATACCAGCAGAAAAAATAGAGATGTGTGCTATCACCTATGTAAATGTCTGGTGAGATCTACAGAAATCTGTCTTATTCTTTGATTTCTCTGAGCAACTGTGAATTTTATTTGAACTTGTATTTTGCAGACACTGAGAATACCTCTTAGTCTGAAATATTCCTGTCCTTCGGAAAGCACATGGAAGCTAGCTGTTTCCTCCCTTCTCAAAGTTCTCTCCATTGGACTACCAGTTGCAAGGCAGCATGCATCTTCTGGAAAATTTGACAGTATGTGGCCAGAGCTAGCCAATACATTTGAAGATTTTTTGTTTACTAAAAGGTAAACACTTTTTTTTTTCTTAGCTGGAAAATACTAGAAAGTAATTTGTTCACTGAAGTAGTAAAACAGTGTGCCAGTAGAGTTCAGCATAAACAGCCGTATCATTAGTTATTTGAAGATGATTCTAAGGAATGAAGGAAAAAACGTAACCAGTTTTTCTACTTTAAAAAAAGCATACTTTCAGACAGTAGGAGAAAAGAGTTCATTCAAGAGGTGAAATGTCAAAGCAAGAAAGAGCTAAGATGAGCTCTGAATACAAGGTATAGCTATGCTGGTCAGGCCAAGAAATTCTGTATGTACTCCCAAGGATGCTTGCTGTGGATTTGATAAAGTTATTGACGTGTAATCAAATTAATCAGAACCGTAGCAATATATATATTTTTTCAGTTAAGGTGAACACTATTAGGTATATGTCTCTTGAGTTCTGCCGTAAACTACTCCACTTATGAATTTTGGAAAATTATTTCTTACCTTGCTGTACACTTAGAAGCCTGTAATTACCTTACAAGTTTCTGCGCAAGATAAATTGAGTGAAACTTAATAAATATATTTTATTTATAATACTTTGTGAAAAGGATGGCAGGCAGACAGGTGTATGTGCATAATCTGCCAAGAATGGAACATTGTAGATGTGGACATGTTGAGAAAGTTCAGAAAGGATAAATAATGATGATCAGAGATTAGACAATTTGACCCATTAATTTGTTCAAACAAAAGAATATATTATTAGGAAGACACATTAAATCTTTAGAATATGGTAAAAGATTGCTCCAGAGAACAATTCTTTTGCTGTAAGGCAGGTTAGGTATTGTAGAAGATCGTTTAGGAAGGATAAGGAACTTCCATCTCTTGTGAACATCTATGGATGCTTTCAGCAGTAGTTAAAGTATATCTAATTGCGTCTCAGATTAGAGGGCAATATGGAAAATGAAAAATTTAATTCCCTGATTTTTTTGTATGTTGGTTTCAGTAGCAAATTAATCTGTCTTTTTAATAGGAAACAGCAGGGTTTTTCAGTACCTAATGCTAATATTCTGTGTGTATTTGTGTTTGCAGACTTTTGTGTGCAAACACAAAAATCAGCAAACAAATACAGCTGTATTTATTAGTGATGAATAAATAGCAGCTTATCCAAAACAGACTAAAATTAGATACCAATGAAACTTAATTTTAGAGGCATGTCTGTTAGTAAAAATATTTGTAATAATGAGTGTTTTTGGAATTTCACCAGTACTGTTATAAGACAGTTGAATGAAAAGCCTTTATTATAAACATTACTTGAAAGAAATAATACTAGATAGGAGGACCTGAAAATCAAAAAAAGATCACTGAGACTACAGCAAAGACTCTCTATTCACCACAAATGTGTTTTGATGCTTAGCTGTTTCTTGAACTTAACATAATCTTCGCAGTATATTTTTTGGTTTTGTTTTCAGCTGTAGTTATTAGTCCTGCTTCCATCCTGAGACAACCCATCCAAATCAGCTAACACTCAATGACAATATCATTGTTGGGTTTAGAAAACTAAAATGAAGATTTTTCAGGATATTTAGGAAAATATATGTTCACTTAGAAGTTACTTTGGGAATATGTTTTATTCCTAGGTATCTCTGAAAAAGATGAAATATTCATTTTCATGTTTTGTATTGACCCATATTGGTCCTGCTACAGTTTGGGCTATTAACCGTTCTTAAATCCAGGGATGTAAGATTATCACAGATCTTCAGTATGATTCAGGATAGTCCTTTATCATCTGCATGACTTTTTTTGGCCAAATATGTCATCTGTTTTTCTTAAAAATGAGTGATTTACACATTTCTTGAAAGCTATTTCAACCATAGAAATTCCATCTTAACACGCTGCTTGCTAAAAACAATCATTATTGGTATTAATAAATTTTTCCAGCTGCCATGCATGGGAGAATATTCTGTGGAGGTAAAGGAAGCATAGCACTTCTGTGAATATAACACCCAATAATTTGTCTGTCTTTGTTTAAGAGTCTGATTTTCTCTCTCTAGAGACCACAGAGAGCATATTCTGTAATTTTATATATAAGATGTGCACATAAAGGAATAGAAGGGATCAGCATTTCCATCAGAATTAAAGTTTTCTTGGAGAAGCTACATGAAACTTTTTAGCTCTCTCACTTCAAAGCTTTGAGGTTCAAAAGAATTTGAAGGACTAATAGTAGGCTGGTGGTTCATGGCACCTTATGGCTACAGCAGGGTAACTTCCCCGTTATCCAGCCTTCCAGTTAAAGGCCTGGCTCGTTACTCCTTCCAGGGTTGTTATCTGTAGATGTTTTATTGCTTATATAGTTACATGTTGTGTGGTTATTGGGATGTCTGGTTTTGATTGTGTTCCTCCCTTCCACATCACATCCATCTAGATTGTTTTCCCAAGAGCACGCTCCTCCTACAGTCACAGCCCTATCCTTCGGTAGCCTTCTACCTTCTGCTGTAGGATAGATAGCCTGTCTGTTCCCTCCATCAGCCTGAGCCGTGTGGTCCTAATACAAGTTAAAGCTAGGAAGGGAGCATGTCTGCCTTATGCCAGTAGTCAGGACGGTTAGCAATTGCAGTCATTTCGCCTTTTCTTCATCCTGTTCCTCCTCCTCCTCCCCACAATGCTCCTGAAGTTTGCCTCCCTCACTGTGATGCAAGGAGGGTTCTAGAGATAGCTGTGGAAGTTCCCCACATGGAGGTAATTCTCTTCTGATTTCCTTTGGTTGAGTCCTTCTGCACGTCTGTGCAAGTTGCTGTGAAACAAGCCTGGGCAAATAGAATAACCTGTCCCTTTTGGTTTAGAAATTTCTAAATTGTGTCTATTAGCGGATTATAATTGGAGTATAGTCAGTGTCTTACATTTGTAGTTCTTTCATAAGGAAATTCAATTCAGAATTTTCAAATTAACCTTGTGTTCTCTCAGTTTTTTTTCTTTGTTGTAGTGCTAGTAAAAAATATATGTTAATCATAGTGGTGACTTATTCCAGAGTAATCTGGGAGGATCTGGTTATGGTTTTTAAAGTAACAGCCAAAATTTAATTACTGAGTTGAGGTGCACGCCAACCTTCAGATTACAGAAAAGGCAGTGGAAAAGTACTTGCTAAAATCCGTCCATGTTGGTCCTTCATTTTAGGTCAGCCAGGTGGTATAAAGGCAGTTTTTTAGTGTACTCGCTGATTTATTTATAGTAATAATGAGTTGTAGGTTTTGACACTTTTGGTAGTACCTAGATTTTTGTCTGTATCCCCAAAAATGAATTAACCAAGCTACAAATACACCCCGTGCTCTCAGTGAGATTAGTGACTTGGTCATTTGACTCAGTTTTAGTGATCTGGTGACCTTAACTATAGTATACAGACTCACAGTCGCAGTAGCTTTCCAATGTGCAAATAGGTCATGCAAGACGAGGTCTTTATTAAGTCAAGTGCAGAACTGTTCAAATCTGACTGCTGTGTTGAAGACCAGCATAGACTGAAAAGGTTCTGGAGCTCCACATTTGGAAGTTGCAATTCAGAGATACCCAGGAGGCTATCAGTGAGACATTATCTGGATTTTTACTATGATCTAACATGTCGAGTTTCTCCTGTCACCCCTTTTAATAATGACCTGAATACAGTTAGAACTGAAAATTGACTTTTTTATGTCACTGTCCTATAACTTTTGCTAAGCTCTCAGCTTTAAGGAAACTAAAACGTTTTGTCAAAAATAAACTTATTTTTCTTCCCTTTCTTGCCTCTTGTACACCTTCCCCTACTCTGCACTTTCCACTATTTAGTGTTGTACACATTACATGCTGTTTTCTGTCCAGGCTTCATTCAAAACTAGGTAAACATCTTCCTTTTGTACTTACCCTTCAAACTTGTTCTTCAGAGCTGACTTCATGCTGCTGGGATGGTTCTAAATATGAAATACCTGCATCTCTGTAAACCTTGGAAATATCTTTCTGTAGTGAGTCCCAACAGATAATGGATAACAGAGTTGGATGATTTTTCCCTCTAGCGTTGTTCATTAAAATATCCCAATCTATATTGTCTCATTTTTCTATCCACATCCTCCAAATCTACCTGGCTGAGGAAACAAAAACTTTCCTAGTGTAGAAAAGTATTTCTATTTCACTAATGTTTTTAACAAAGATTTTAAACTTTATTCTAATCTGATTCTTCTAATCACTGTGGTCCTAGACAGCACATCTGTAGATCTATTAATATTGCCTCTACCTGTGGAATTGAGTTGGTACTGGTCAGGCAAGAGTCACTGTGGTAAGAACCCTTAAAAATCTCTGAACCTCTCTGTTTAAAGTAGTGAGCCTCCTCTGCATGGCCTTTTGGACAGGAGCTGGTTTTCAAGCCAGCTGTGGGGCTGAGTGAGAGGAGACACACATTGATGGTTGGCATGTACAAAGGCAGCAGAAGTGGTCTTTGCAGCTTTGTACATCAAGCAATTACAAGCAATATAGCCAAAAGAGCCCAGGTGAATGAAAAAGGAAAATCTTACTGTCGTAGAGAATTAACAGCTTCCAAGCAACAAGCTCCAGCTTTTTATTTTGTTTTGTTCGTTGTTGTTGGTTTTGCTGGTGTTGTTTTTTTTTCCTTTAAGCAAGCTGCAGCTCAGGAGGCTCAATAATCTTGATTTTTATTATAAATCAAAGTGACATTTAAAAATTAATACATTTCATGTAACTTAATTTACACAAAATTGTCTTCTAGTAAGAGGCTGGTCTGTTTATTATTTCATATCATACTTCTTTCCCAGAGGCTTTCACGGAAGCATGTCAAGCCATTATATAAAATAAAATTCAACAAACGTGCATATATATAATTTACTAGAGCAGAAGTATGTGCTCACATGAGGGAATTAAATCAATACTTTCCAAAAAGATGCTTGAGAGCAGAGTGCTGCTGTGCACAGCAGGACTCTCAGTGCCTGTTAGCTCTTTGTTGTTAGGTTTTAAAGCCCTCCCTAGACAGTGGGCAGCAGCTGGGAGCTCTTTACCTGGGAAATCCTGCACAGAGCCATAGTGTGCGGTGCACTGCCTCTGATCTGCACTATCTTGACCCTTCCCGTACGGTTTGGCTATATTGTATCAGGCAAGCAAAGCTTTTTCCCCTAGATAGATGTTTCATATGGACACCTAACGGGGGCCCACAGGGAAGCTGGGAAGGGATGCTTTGTCAGGGAGTATAGTGATAGGGCAAGGATTAATGGTTTTAAACTAAAAGAAGGTAGGCTTTGATTAGATAAAAGGAAGAAGTTCTTTACTGTGAGGGTGGTGAGGCCCTGGCACAGGCTGCCCAGAGCAGCTGTGGGTGCCCCATCCCTGGAGGTGCTCAAGGCCAGGCTGGATGGGGCTTTGGGCAACCTGGTCTGGTGGGAGGTGTCCCTGCCATGGCAGGGGGTTGGAGCTGGGTGGGCTTTGAGGTCCTTTCCAACCCTAACCATTCTGTGAGTCTGTGATTCTAAATGTATTTACTTGGGAGTAATTTCCTATGTGAACAAAAGTCTAACATAATTTGTGGCATATATGGTAGGTAAGATATGGATGACTGGCTAGAAAGATCATAAAACGTCCTTAAATAAACCTCAGCTCAGAAAGTCAGTAATTCATAAATTAGGAAGTGTCAGAATGAAAGCTTTCCATGTAATTCAACATGACCTGCATAAGTGTATGAACATCGTAATAGTTTGTATTACTATTTAAAGGGTTCACATAGTTAACCTTTTATGTTGCAAAAGGTATAGACGAACAGCTACTCAGTATTTTATTCTTTGCTTTCAACATGTAACTCCAAACTTGATGGCAGCCTAATATGCAAACCAATAACAAATAGAATATTACTTTTTTTTTTTTCTTTCTTTGTGTCTCTGGTCATACACGTAACGCTTGAGTATTTCACAGGTAGTGATGAAGTTATCTACATAAAACCCCTTTGAGGCAAGGATGTATTTTTATTTTCAAGCAGGAAAATTCATAGATATTGTCATAAGCATCAGAACTGAACATTAGCTGTAGGTGTGCAGATTGGACTCCAGGTGACTCATGGTAAGCACACAGGAGACAGACAAAAAGAAACCTACTTTGTAAAAATCTCTTATTTGACTTGGTCAACATCATATAAGAGCACTGGGAGGGAAAAAATAAAATTAAAAAAAAAGCTGTTATCCAAACTCACTAGATTTGAATGTGACTTAGAAGACTCCAGCCTTTCATGAAAATGAAAGTGGTGTAGAGAAGACAGGCCCAGATGAGTACCCCTATAAAAAAAAAAAAAAAAAAAAAAAAAAAGGCTGGCACAGGTCCATGGTCATATATTTAGCAGCTGCTTTGCCAGTGAACAACAAAAAAAGACCTACCTCCGAACTACCCGCTGCACACGTCTGCTCTTTCCTGGGGGTGGAGGAAAAACTCAAAAATATGGGGGTGGAGGAAAAAAAAGGGGTTGTGCAGAGGGAGTTTGGAAAGGAGCCAAAGGATGCCGGTCTGCTTGCCGCTGCCATACTTCGCTGCTCCCTCACGCGCAGGCCAGCTCGGTTCTTTGTTCAGCCCAGGGCTCTGTTCTCCTTGCACCTGCCTGTGTGCTGCAGTAAATCAGGCAGGGAAAGTGGCAGATTGGCCATCTCATTTCCCTTCCTTTTCAGTAGTGACCATCCTGTGTACTTAATCAGATGGTTTCTCTAGAGAAAATAAGGCATCGTCTAATTTAAGATGCATTGTAACGTGCAAATGTACGCTACAGTAGCAAGTTGAAGTACCACAGGCAACCTTAATTCCAGTATTTCTAACCCTTCCTTTCAAGTGGTCAAATTTCCAAGCTGTTGCTCAGCTTGAAGATTTTAAAATGTTATTTTTACAGTTATTTTTAAAAAGGCAAAAAGTCGAATTATGGGAAAAAGAGATCATTTAATCTGTGGAAATATATTGAATTTTTATAGCTCCTTGTCTCTGATTTTTGTTGCTAGTGCTTTGAGTCATTCCATTAGCTCGAAGAAAGTTACCTTCCAGGCAGGTCAGACGCTACAGGGACACTGAATCCACAGTCCAGTGAGTTTTGCAATTGTCTTTAAATTTCAAAGGGACATAGGTGTGGAGATTTTGACTAATGCTCTACGCCAGAAAAATGAAAAGAACATAACTAGGTCAGAACAGAGAGGTATCTAGACCTGTATGCTGTTTTGGAGGGATTACCAGGCTATCTACTGAAGAGCACAAGGTGACCACGGAGTGACATTTTCATGAGTTCCTTCAACCTCCCAGTTTCTGTAGCTCAGGAAGTTTCTGTACCACAGGTTGTCATCATCTCTAAATTGATTTTTCGTTTAATAATTTGGCTATCACAGAATCACAGAATCACAGAATTTCTAGGTTGGAAGAGACCTCAAGATCATCGAGTCCAACCTCTGACCAAACGCTAACAGTCCCCACTAAACCATATCCCTAAGCTCTACATCTAAACGTCTTTTAAAGACTTCCAGGGATGGTGACTCCACCACCTCCCTGGGCAGCCTGTTCCAGTGCCTAACAACCCTTTCAGTAAAGAAGCTCTTCCTAACATCTAACCTAAAACTCCCCTGGCGCAACTTAAGCCCATTCCCCCTCGTCCTGTCACCAGGCACGTGGGAGAACAGGCCAACCCCCACCTCACTACAGCCTCCTTTAAGGTATCTGTAAAGGCTATTTTGAATCTGTGTAGATTTTAGCAGACAAATCCCATGATACAGGATTATAAAAAACGTCTTTCAGAGTTTCTGTCATGTGAAGTACCTCCTTTGATTTTTATTTTTGTTAATCTTTTTTCTCTGAACCTGCTGCTTAGTTCTCTGCCTTCAATGCCTTACTTGTCAGCAGAAATTATATTTAAAGTACTTAATTTGTATTAGTAAAAACAGTACAGTGCAGTAGGAAGCAGGTCGGTAAAGCAATGATAGAATCATAAAATCGTAGAAGCTCATGATAGAATCATAAAATCATTAGGGTTGATGAGGACCTGCTAGCCACAGAGTGTTCACTTCAGGTGCTTTATTTTGGAGTGGTTCTAGTCTGGCTTCCTGTCATGCAAATGTCTTCTGGAGCTTAGAGCTGTAGCCTTTTGGTTTGGTTTCATCAAAAATGAATCCTGTTCAGTGCACTCTGAAAACCTAAGTTTGTAAACAGGGAAGTCTGAAAGATGAACTTGAAAATCCCATAGGGGATCCAAACTAAAAGACTGACGAAGGCACATGAGCAGAAATACTCGATTGCTTAGTAGGAAGCCCTTACTCTCTCTGTCCTTCTGAGGAGCTTGGCCCAGTAACTCAACAGTAGCATCATCCAGCAAAGGAAAGAGAATTTGAATCCACATAATAACATAGGATCTTTTAGGTTAACATAGGATCTTGCAAAGGATGGGGCAATATTTCTGGCTGAATTACTTCTGGACATTTTATCTGTAAATACGTTTTTATATATTATGGAAGAATTGCAGAAAGTTCTGAAATTCTTCAGAATTATTCTCTGTAAAATAGGTTTCTCTTTTCCTAAAATTGATTATGAATGAGAGTAAGTGTCAGTTATCAAGAAGAGACAAAATAATGTCCTCTTAATGAAAAGTGTGTTTCTTTAACACAGAAGAAAATGTAAAATTAGTTCTTTTTCAAATAACTGCTGAAAATCAAAAATCTCTTCTGCATAGTGAGAGGAAAAACTAAAAACTAATGAACTGCGATGCCTACATGATACTTTTGCAGATGCATCTAAACAATTGTTATAACTTTTGCACATATAAGACAAAAGAGGTTATTTTGACATTCATGTGAAAAACGGTGTTGGAGTTGCAAGTCCTTAAACAGGTCCATCAGCTGAAACTCTTCAGTTTAGTGCTTATTGCTGTTTCCCTTAAAATTTTTTTTTAGCATTATTACATTTTATTAGATTATTATATTATTTATTATTATATTATTTAGATTTTATTCTAAAATGTTAATCATTATCATATAACAGTACCAACTTGATGCATGTAATAACTTTAAATGTACTGTATTTTCCCTTGTTTATCTGTATACATTATGTGAATTTAAAAGTGTAATGTAGTGTGTTTTTTTTTTTAGTACACCTCCTGATAATCTCTCAATCCAAGAATTTCAGAAGAATGAGAGTATTGATGTTGAGGTAAGGAGACTATAGCAAATGTCCTACACTGTGAATGTACAGAATAGTGGCATTCACAGGTAGCGTTTAGTTCCTAAATAATTTTTGGAAAAGTTTCCCATTCATTATTTTTTTGAGAATTTTTTTTCCTTCTGAAAATGAGACAAGAAATTCAGAGGCTCAGAATTTGGCTGCTTCAGGGCTGTGTAAAGGATAGAAAGCTTCATGCCAAAAACTTGTCCACTTGAGTTCAAAACAGCATTGAGTGGAAAAACCAGAAAAACAGAATGTCTTTCTTTCTCTAACCCATTATCTGATTCTTATTATGTTATGCCAAACAATTATACAGGTAATTGTAAACCAAAGGAAGCTGATGACTGAGCCTAAAGTGAATGCTTTCTGTGTTGAGGGGTGGCATTCATTGTTGCTGTCCAGATGTGTTCTCAATGCTAAAAACCTTGTGCATAAATGGAGAAATGATGTCTTGTTTGTGCAGTACAGAGACCACTGCACTTGTAAAGGAAATCATGCTTGATTGGATAACACCGAAGAAAATTAAGGAAGATAATACTTGGAGTGAAGAGGGACTGGATCCTCCTTTACTCCAGGACAAAGAGATGTGTTAGATCAGGGATGGTTTACAGAGGAAAGGGAATTGCAGAGAAGGCATGGCAATGTCTATGGGTTTGATCTCCTGTTATCTCTCCAGAACAGATAGGATGTGAAGATTTCTGGATAAAAAGTCTGAACAATTCTGTCTGCAGTGTGCAGAACTATGAAATCTAATACATTAACTTAGGGAGATCTAAACCCACTTTGTTCCTGTGTGTGAGCATCAAGACCAACGATAACAGCATTTCAGTTAACGTGCCTTGCTTGTAGGCTTGTTTAGATGATAATAGCTCACATGTTCTGTTTCACTGATGTCACGTTGTAAGCATGTGATATATGTGCTAATGTCATAGTGAGGATATTGAATTGGGTGGAGGGAGATTTCTAATGTCAGATCTCTTTTCAAAACTGTAAAGAATGTACTTGAAGAATATACTTGAAATGTCAGTGGAAATATGAATGATAACTGCTTCAGAAACTCAGAAATAGGGAAAAAATGAAGTTTATTAGTCTGAGTTTAATCTGTTACACACAAATCCACATTTTTTAGGGGTATTTATAAATTATAAAACCTATCATTGGAATATGTCGTGAAATTACACTAGGCATGTCTCTTGTTTACTGTTTCTTTTGCTTTCTACTAGAATTGCAACTTTAATATTCAGAAAACCAATATAAATTTATTTAATTAATTTATTTTAGGTTGTGCAGCTTATTAGCACGGAGATACTACCATACGCTAATTTTATTCCTAAGGAATTTGTTGGTCAAATAATGACTATGCTCAATAAAGGCTCGATACACTCTCAGTCATCCTCATTTACAGGTATGGTAGCTGAATGACAAAAGATACAGAAAATGATATTTAAATCTACTAGAAAGTAACAAAAATGTTGGCAGTACGTATTCTAATAAAGACTTGAAATTCCATGACATGTATATGCTATAGTCAATTTAATATGCAGCCTGTTTTTATAAACTATATTTTGTCTCATGGAAGCTGCAGAACATTCTTTGCAATTTTTAAAAATTATTTCCTTACTTTTTGGTCAGTATCATGTATAATGTTGTACTTGTGTTTTTTTTTTATATTCTTTTCTGAACTTTCTGCGTAATTTGTTTTCTGTTATGCCGGCTGCAGTTGTTGACAGTAATTTCAGGCAATTGTAGAACAGACATGATAGCCAGTTCTTAAAAATTAAATGACCGTAGCATAACTATATATTGTACCTGACCAGATACTCCCTCTGCCTTTAAAAAAATTACGTATATATATATCTTGAAAGATTAAAAAAAAAAAAAAAAAAAAAAAGACATAAAGCATTACAGAAAAAAATATTTGGATTGTACGGTACCAGATATTAGTACTGGTGATGTGGAACTGGGGTTGCCATTACCTTTTTCTTAAAATAAATAAATAAATAAATTTGCTTGAATGTGTTTTGTTGTTAAAGCACTGTTAAGTAGGTGACATGTTGCTGAATGTATTGAATATTCTTTTATTTCTTGAACTGTTGTGAATATTTTAGTCACTTTTTCTCAGAATGTGTTCTTAATGTCTGTCGATATCACTGTTAATCTTACTATCTTTTTTTAGTACTACAAGAGTGATAATCTTTTTGCAAAATATTATTAACTGATTGAAATGAAACATTTTGGGTATTGGCATGCACACTGAACAATTGAATATGTTGTTTTACTTTGACAGAAGCAGAAATAGATATTCGAATGAGAGAGGAGTTCTCTAAGGTGTGTTTTGAAACACTGCTCCAGTTTTCATTCAGTAATAAAGTCACAACTCCTCAGGAAGGCTACATCTCTAGAATGGCACTTTCTGTGCTCTTGAAAAGGTCACAGGATGTATTGCATCGCTACATAGAAGATGAGAGATTGAGTGGCAAATGTCCTCTTCCACGGTATGTTCAATGTCTTTAGGAAATGAAGGGTATTCCCAGTACTTTATGGGAAGAAGGATGCATTCAAAACATGTCTCAGTCATGTGTTTGTTAGGGGTGTGAGGTGTGGGTGTTTTAGGTCTTTGTGAAATTTAAAGCCTAAGAAATGCGTGGGAAATATTATAAAGAAATGCTGATATCAAAATTCTGTTGACTGGAAAAAGCTTTAAAAACAATGGTCATGCTTAGTGCTGTTACAGAGAAGATAGGGGTATGACTCAGTAATAAATATTTTCAATTACTGAAACAATGTTTCTGATATCTCTGATATTTCTGAAATCTAATTTCCCTTTATTCCTAGCAGAACTATTTATAGTTTCTAAATTGAGAGGTGGAGAGTCTCCTTGAAAATAAGACAAAATATCCAAATAGTAATATTTTGAATCATTATTCGAGTAATTGTTCTTGAAACAGAAAATTGCCCTAAGTACCAGGAAATTCTTTCAAATGGGAACTTATTTAAATTTCAGTTAACTTCAGCTGAAATGTTTTTGAAGCTTTTGATCGTGAATGATGGAATTGATTCTTTCCATGTTACAGTTAATCATGTACGTCAGTATTTTCAGTTTGAGATATGTATGCTGTTACTCTTTCTAAACATCAAATTGAAAGCCATCCTAGCTGGCAACAGCTATAATAGTTGGAAAGTTACAGACAAATGATAACCTTATTCTCTTAATATCCTTTTTTCTTGTTAGGTAGCTGTCTTCATTACATTTTTTTTTAATGTTGTGTAACTTTCATAGAAAATTTATAGTCTTGAAATAAAAATTAGTAGTTGACTGTTTGCATTTTTCCCTTTGTAGGCAACAAGTAACAGAAATCATATTTGTTTTAAAAGCTGTCAGTACTCTCATAGATTCACTTAAAAAAACTCAGCCTGAAAATGGTAAGTTATTGTTAAATAACCTGGTTCTAAACAATATAAAATCGTATCTGTCACAAAGATTTACTTATTCCTTCCTGTAGTGCTTTTAATACAAATTGGAAAGGAAAGTGTATTCTGTAAGATTCAGTATTGTGTAATACTATGTATATGTAGGTGGCAGGTAGACAAAAAGTTTTTTTCCCAGTATAGCTAACAGTATAAGGTTCTAAGATATGTTTAATAAATACAAAATTTGAATTTCTGATGTCTTTTATTAGATAGAGCTTTCTGTTTTATGAAAACAAATTAAACTTCCATAAAATGTTAATAGAATTCTTAAATATATGTAATTATATTTGTTAATTTTGCTACATTCTTTTTTTTTTTTTCTCATGATAACTCTTTAGGCTGCCGTGGATCTCATTCCCATAGGTGCACTCTGCAGTAAAAGGGGTGTATCAGTGAAATGAGTGGGCAGGCTGTTAAAGACCTAAGCATGAAGTCTTGCTTTCCTTCCCTTTCTGCTGTAGTACCTCCTGCCCCCATAATGCCTACACTCATTGATGCTAAGTGATGCTGTAAATATTTGACAGATGTATATAAAGGCCTGATTAGAAGAGGGGATCTGAACTTCATTTATGTGAACGTGTCCTGGTCCTCCTGTCAGCTGCACCTACTGTATGTGTGGGGGGTGCCCACCGGAAAACTCAGTTGGAGATACTAACTCAACTTCTGATAAATAGATACCTTTCTGTTGTACTCATGGCTTGTTTCCCCTTTCCTGAAGTTCTAGATCTTCAAGTTTTTAAGAGATGCCTATGAGGAATATTATTAGTATCATCATACTGCTTAGTGCTGCCTCTTTGCTAAACTAGCTGTGTTGTACTCCACAGCTCTGACAGAATAGCACATCTATTGCTTCCCTCTACCTCCCTCTTTTTTGATATTGTGAGGAAGGGAAAAAAAAAACTTGTCAGTCCTGAAACAAAGTAGTCTTTGCAGAAAAACCTAGGTGAGTGGGTTTTCTGAAAGATGTGATGCCTCGTTTGCAGCATCAGTCAGCATGCACATTGATAGTGCTGTTTCCCAGGCTGACAGCAAAAGGCTGAGGGCAGATGATGCTCAGAGGGCTGGAGCAGCTCTCCTATGAAGACAGGCTGAGGCAGTTGGGGTGTTCATACTGGAGAAGAGAAGGCTCCAGGGAGACCTTATAGTGGCCTTCCTAAAGGGGGCCTGCAGGAAAGCTGGGGAGGGGCTCTTCAGGGGGTGTAGTGATGGGGTCTTTAAGGTCCCTTCCAACCCAAACCATTCTGTGAGTCTGCAATAGAATTACTCCAGAGAAGATAAAGTTTTGGGGCTGAAGTGCTAATTTGGCAGGGTTTTGCTTTAGAGGGGTAAAATAGCCAGCTCAGATGGATATGGACTACTCCCCATATCCTCCTGCAGTGAGAGACATTCTTCATTGGTCAGCATGTGGTAGCGAGTCCCGAAACTGCTGCATACTTTATTATAAGAGGGCCACTGGAGAATCACTTCACACCCACTTGTCCTAGCTTTTAATCATTTTATTTCTGTAATAAAAATGCTATCTGAAATAAGGGTTTTGTTCTCTCTTGAAGTGAAGTTAAAACAGAGACAAATAAGGAAACTATGTGATAAATAAGATTCATCAACAATGTTTAATTTCACTTGTTGGACTAACGAAATTTACCATGGATATTCCTGTGTCCTGGTGCAGTGTTTCTCCCTCTGCTTTCTATATTTCCTATAGCCTGGATTGCTTTGAAATTAGTAGGCCTCTTTAATGACATTTCCAAAAGTGAAACGTGTCCAATTCAGGTTTCTACCAACAACTGAGAAAAGCAGGCAGAAAATGTGTGTGTGTTATGGACTAAACAAAAGTAGCATCTTCAATTTGTCAGTTATTCTTCATCCAGAAAACACAGTTAATGAACTGTGTAGAAACACAAGTGTGTGGTACCATTTTATGGATATCCCATCTGGCTTACAGATGCTGCTGCAAAAAGAGTATGGCGTTTTCCTGCAAATCCTACATCATGGCTGAGGACCCTGTAGAGATATTTTAGTTTGTGTATAGCACTAGGTACCTGTGTTTAGGCATCTGAGTGTGTTCTTAACTTACGTGTGTATTTAAAAATGTATTGTAAGAATTTGGATGGTACAAAGTGATCTAATCTGTTCTTTTCTTCATTGCAGTTGATGCTAACACATGGGCGCAAGTTATTGCCTTGTACCCGACTTTAGTAGAATGTATCACCTGCTCCTCCTCAGAAGTGTGCTCTGCTCTGAAGGAGGCACTTGTTCCCTTTAAGGACTTCATGCATCCACCAGCATCCAAGGTACAGAACGGAGAATCTTGACCCCATAAAACTTTTTTTTTTCTTTTTTCTTTTTTCTTTTTTTTTTAATTTTTGAAGGAAAAAAGTATCCAAAAATGTTTGTTCCCGGGTGAAGTTTCTTTGAGGAAATCTCTTGTGACTAGTACTTGGCAACTGATGTTGACTGCCTTTTAACTGTACTAACAAGAGCTCAGTAATTCATGAGTACAGGCTATATCTCAAAGGTTCCAGAGTGAGTAGCAGTGCAAACCTTTAATAAATTTAACTGAGTAGTTGGAATCATTTATAATCTAATGTACTTGCTACAGTATCTTGAAGTGGTGATTGAAAAGTGGGCTTATGTACAGCTTGTTGTGTATGTGTTAATGATGTAATTAAAAATATTTCAATTCAGTCAGATTTATTAGGCTGGTGTTTTGCACCCTTTTTTGAAGTACGAATTGTACTAAAATTTTATGCAAGATGGTACTGTAACATTCCATATATCTGTAACCAGCCTTTGTAAACAAAGGGAACTGATATACTTGTGTGTATAATAAATGGTACAGTTCTGTATAAAATAGTTGCATTTATTATTTAAATTCTTTTTAAAATATTGATAATGTTAAATGCTTGAAAATGTATTTATTATAAGTTGTATGCTTGCATTTTTACTTACAGTTTGCCTTCTAAATTGCCAGATATGATCATTCATATCTGATCATGTTCTTAGTTTCTGCTTAATTGAATGTAACTTCTCTGTGGCCATTGAACATCTAAATGAAGAGGTCATACGACAAAAGATTGCAGCAAGCAGTCAGTAGCCTGCTGATCTCAAACTTCAAAGTAGTTGACCTGAAATAAGTTTGAATATGCAGAAATCCACTGTAGCACTTCGACACTACCATACCTCACTTCATAATATATTTAAGATGTTTGTTATACTCAAATCTATCCATTTTTGTAGTTGCAGCCTTGCTTTAAGAAAAAAAATACTTGGGGGTCATTAGCCTTTTTTGACCTTACTTGCAGATATCATAGTCTTTGAATCATGACCCAAGGAAGGTGATTTCAAATATCTGAAATACTTGGCTGTAATATTTTGTTCAATAATTTTAAGTGCTTTGTTTTGTAATGTCTTTTAACCCAAATTGTTCTAACCTTTTAATTATATACTGTCTGATATAAAACCATGAGAAGTGTATTTTTGAAGTTAGCTACTCATTTAGAAGTGCAGTAAAATTTGTCATTAAATAAATGTGAATTTTCTTTCACTTTCACATAATACACAATTAAAACACTTTTAATAGTATTGTTTTTAAAGTTTGTAACATAGCATTTAAATTTTTATTTAAAGAATTATTATCTCAATAATGTTTCACCTGTATTCACATATTTTTTAAGCTGTGATGTGAAAGCACAAATGCCAAATGTTTTGAGAGAAAAAAAGACAGGTGCCTTTCTATTGATTTCAGAGCTTACCTTTAGGTTTTTGTTCCTTGACGTCTTTTGTAGATATTAAAAGTGATTATCATGCATAAGAAGTGGTATTTATATGTTTGCTTTACTATTTGCTGACTAAAGAGATATTAATTGGTATATGTGAGTAGATGTAAAATTTCTAGGAGCTTCAAGTGAGGGTGTGAGGAACTGGTCAGGGTTAGAAGTACCCCATGTGAACGATGTTACAAAGCACAGCTTTGAAGAGCTCGCTCCCCTAAGACTCCAGTTTACGATCCTTTTAAAAAGGACATTAAAGAGGCTTCAAGAACTTGCACATATGTCTTTGACAGCATGGCATGGAACTTAATCTTCAAGTGTGGATAGTTTTTAAAGAACACGCATTTTACATTAAAGAAACAAACACTTTCCATTAGTAGAATTTAAATCAAAATAGCCTGTTTGGAAAAGCTGTTCCAGTATACTGCAGGCCTTGGTCCCTGGTACAAATAATAATGCTATGCTCTGAAATTGAAAACCATGCAACTGTTCTACTACTTAGTGAAAGATAAGACAAGGCCTATTAGGTCCTTAAAGAAAAAAGAAAAGGGTGTCACGCGGTGCAAGGGTATTCATTTGTTTTAAAATCTGCCTATCTACTAAAAATTCTGGCAAGAGGCATGCAGACCAAACTGTGGATGAGTTTGTTTCCAATTAATTTCTAATTGTTTTTGTCAGTGATAAGACAGATACATTCTGTATTAATGAAGCGTATCTTCACCTTTATCTATATTTTAAACAGAGGGTATGTGGGTGTGGAAGTCATACTCAGCTCTAAAGCTTAGATTACTTTATGACCCATGGATATTAATCTTCTAAAGACTGAAACAAACTACCATTCAGCTAAACTTCCTTCCTTTCCTCTTAATTACCACATGAAAAATATTTATTCTATTTGAGGCATGTTTTGGACATACAAGTAGGCTGAACATACTCAAACTGCTTTCTTGTATTTTGTATAAGTAGTTTGAAAACTGAAAGCAAAGGTAACTGGTTTAGAAAATATGTTTTTCATTGACTAATTTTGTTTGTGAATAAGAATTATTCTATTTTCTGTGCTTTCTTGTCCAGCACTCAGAATTTCCTCCAACTTTGAAGTATCAGATTCTTGTTTCCATTTGTACTTTTGGCTAAATATTCTTAGGGCCTCTTTGATGCAAACAGATTTTTTTGAATATTTAAATCGCATATTTTGATGTCCATTCCTAGCAAGACAAATCTTGTTAATTAATTTAATTAATGCTGCCCATCATGTAAACCCATGTGCTCAATTCTGTAGGTTTGCCTAGGCATGTGAAATAAAGCAAACAGACATTTTCAGGATTGGGGTCTGCATTGTGTTGCTGAGATCATCTAGAAAGGGGGCTCAGCTGATTGTACAGAAATATGTCAGCTGGAAGTTAGGGGATACACGTTAATTGCTGAATGTAATGGCATTCTTCAGCTTTTTTCTTCTTCTCCTTCCCAGTCTTAAAGATTCATATTGGGAATCAAAAGAAAAAATGTGAGGGTCTTCTGCATTATTACAAGGTCCATATCAAAATTTTGGATTATTTGGGAAAACTTGTATATCTCCGTGCCAAGGGATTCGAGGGGATGCCTCAGTGTACACAGGGATTTAAGATGATGTAAATAGCTCTAAGAAAAAGGAATAGATGGCTCAAGCTGGGAATTTTTAATGAAAAAAAAAGTTGTAGTAGTGACGTACAGTAGTTAATTTGCTTATCATCAGACATGCTTATCTACCAGGGCATCCATTTTGTTCCCTTGTACATCTGCTTGCTTCCCTACTTGCTCTTATCAATGTCTTGTGGAAGGTTCACAGCATCACAGAGTGGATGAGGTGGGAAGGGACCTCTGGAGGCCACCTGGTCCAAGCCACCTGCTCAAGCAGGGACACCTCGAGCAGGTTGCCCAGGACCATGTCCAGACTGCTCCAAGAAGGAAGATTCCACATCTCTGGACAGCCTGTGCCAGTGCTCAGTTACTTGCACAGTAAATAAGCACTTCCTGATGTTTAGATGGAACCTCCTCTGTTTCAGTTTGTGCCCACTGCCTCTTGTCCTAGCACTGGGCACCACTGAAAAGAGCCTAGCTCTGTCTTTGCACCCTCCCTTCAGGTATTATTGTACATTGATAAAAGTCCCTTGAGTTTTCTCTTCTCCAGGCTGAGCAGCCCCAGCTCTCTCAGCCCTTCCTCATAGGAGAGGTGCTCCAGGCCTTTGATCATCTTGGTGGCCCTTGGTCTCATTCTGGGGAGTCTAGACCTGGACGCATAACTCCAGGTGTGGCCTCACTAGTGACGAATATAGGAGAAGGATCGCCTCTCTCAACCTGCTGGCAATGCAATGCCTGTTGCAGCCCAGGACACCATTAACCTTAGCTGCAAGGACACATTGCTGGCACATGTTCAACTTGGTGTCCACCAGGACTCCCAGGTCCTTTTCTACAGAGCTGCTGTCCAGCCGAGTGGCCCACAGCGCGTACTAGTGCCTGGAGTTGTTCCTCCCCAGGTGCAGGACTCTGCACTTCTCCTTGTTGAGGTTCCTATCAGCCTATTTCTCCAGCCTGGCCAGGTCCCTCTGAATGGCAGCACAGCCCTCCGGTGTATCTGCTGCTGTTCCTGGTATGTTACAAGACATTAAGCCACGTGAAATACATGGTCACTATTAATTACACCTGCAAGTCGGTGTGATTGAGATACTTCAACAGTTTATCATTATATTCTTTTTTTTTTTTTTCTCCACCAACACCTAGGTTGTTTCTTCTTGCCAAATGGCAAACCTTCACGTAGCTGGCCTTGAATTTTTCAGGCAAGGTACTTTTAGTGAGATCAATGCATTTTTTTCCCCCTTGGTATATCTCTACACATGGCAAACACAAGTCCTAGTCAGCAACATATTTTATGGAAAATTGTTTAGATGTTCAGGATACTGCTGTTGTTGGAAAGGAAAAAACAAACAAACAAAAAAAAAACAAAAAACAAAGCAAAACAACAAGAACAAAAAAAAAAAGCACGTTTTCTCCTTATCTGTTTCTGTACAGCTCATTTCTGTGTCTTTCACTGTTTGTTCACATCGAATTTGCAGCTTGCTATTTGTTTCCTGTTGTGGGCAGTCATCTTCTGCAACCTTCAGTTTGAATCCTCATAAGATGAGGCTCTCCAAGTGAAAGAAGGAAGTGCTGCACACAGTTGCACTGTGAGGGGTGCACATTATGACCCTAGATAGTGCTATGGTGCCTATAAGGATGTTTAGATGGGAGTATTTCAGTTTCCAAAGTGTCAGAAAGTTCCAAATGAGGCAGCTATGGTGTGGGTTTTGTGGATCCAAATTGGTATCCAAACTAGTGGCAGACACAGGTTACATCAATACAAATACAGTTCCATCAGCAAACTGTTAATTGACAGAGTATTTGTATTCCCTGAGACAAGCAAAATGATAGAAAGTAATTAGTTGAATTTCTGCACTGGTTAAAAATTTTCCTCTTAAAACATAGGTTGGTGATAACTTCCAGTAATATTTTGTGCTTTAAAAATGAGATAAATGAAGGTATTTTATGGTGTCTTCAGAACCAGTAAGTTGGTTTAATTCATGTTTCCTTGTATTCAGTGGAGATTCTACTTCACAAGGGGAAGAAAGATGATCAGCACTGACTGTGTCAAAAGATCATAGTCTGCCACATCTAATTCTTTGGAATGTCCTCAATTGTGTGGCCTCAGACTCCAGTAACTTGGAGTATATCCATAATTATTGGAAATTGATTTCAGATTACATGATGACAACACCAGGACACTCTGGCAGTGTCCTTACATATAGCAGTGCGTTTTGCTGCCATTCTCTTTTATTTTCCTGTTTGGATGTGGTTTTGTTTCTTTTTTTTTTTTTTTTTACTTCACGATAATGCGAGAAAAAAAAATTGGAATCATTTATAATTGGAGTTGAGATAAAAGCATCCTTCTGTTGTACCTTTACATGTAACTCTACTCATAATTTTTTTCTCTCCGTGTTTTTGACGTTCTCTCCGCTTGTTCTGACAAAGGAAAGTAGAACTGTGTTTATAGTTAGCTATGTATGCCCCAGTATTCAGGTAAATTGAATGGAGACCTTGCTTGATGTAACAAAGTGTGAACTAGCAACTCTACTCAGGGTTCATCTATCTGTTCTTTTCTTCAACCTAAAGCAATTGTAACAGGCACTGTAGAGTAGTGTTTAGCCTTATTTTTAACATAGCTGTAAGGGAAGATTACAGAAATTCTAATTCTGATTTGTTTTTCTTGCAAATAGTACTTTGCAATTGTACTGTCTGTGATTATTGCACTATATAGGAGTAAATGAAGTAAACATATTAACAATGTTTAACGTTTTTGAAGTAATCTTTACAGACATGTGGAATAAAAAGTAAATGCTTTGTAATTCCTATTTCATTTAGGATTTGGGTCACAGAAGTGATGAGGTTCACAAAGCAGCTAAGGCTCTTGTAGCAGTTATTTAGCCTATGTGACTGGATATCTAGCGGAAGACAAAATATGTATTGGGGAAGCAGAGTGATTTGTTACTTTGCATTGCTTGACACGTTTGTCAGAAATGCAGAAAAAATAATAATTAAAAAAAACAAACACTGAAGTATGAATTTCACCTGTTTGTATGTGTTGAAAAGGATATGTATTATTCCACTGGATTTTGATACTACTTTCAATTGTTCCAAATCTGGCGGTATAAAAGTTTGTTTCTTTCAGGTTTGTTCATTTTACTGTTCAGGCCAGAAGGACTGCATGAGCTGTGCATATAAGCAGGAATTCATTCCAGCCAAATAGTTGCCCTTTTCTCCCTAAGTTTTTTAGAGCTAGACTTAGAGCTACACATTGCATTATTTTTTTTTTTTCCGTTTGGAGAAAAAGTAGCCAATTCCTGCTGGATCATGAATGCAAGCTATTGCAAGTTTTTACCACTAGGAAGTATTCGGGTAGACATTTTATTTCCTGTCTTCCCAAACTAGTTACCAACTGGCTTAAGAATGGGATCTGTTCACGGACATTTGTTTAATCTCTTGAAATGACTTACCAGTAAGTTGATAACTTTTGCTGCATTATCGCTTACTATTCTGCGATCTGATCGGTTACTTTAAGACCCCATTTATTGAAGAACAATCAGGTATACCAGTATTCTTTCCTTACCCCTGGGTTTTCTGCCCTTATTTTTCTGACAATACTTTTCTGGTGTGCACTTTTCTTCAGTTGTAAGTTCTGGAAGCAGGGACACCTCTTTGTCTACACAGTATTTTGCATATCAGGGCACATGCAGTAAAAATGACTGTAAATGTTCATGTAAAATATAGGTTTCATTTAGGAAGTAAATACTCCAGGTTTCACAAGTATGTTTCAGTTATAAACACAGTTTAGTGTGTTTTGCCGTAATAATGCAAGTATATTAGAGGTGTGGTGTTGCCTTCTTGAATGCTGGAATATGTATCAGACAAGGCTACTCACTTCTTGTGATGAAATACATTAGAACTCAGCATTTATTTGTTTCTTACACCCTTTAGGTTTTATTCAATTGAAAATACAGAGAAAATTATGTAGGCAGGATGTGCAAAAAAAACGCTCTCTAGATTTTGAATTACACAGAAGTCTTTCACCAAAAAAAGGTAAAATTGCATGAAAAGTAGTATTATAAGTAGGCTAGAAAACAGGATTATATCTCAACTGGGAAAATTGTCACCCAAACAGGATGCAGTTCATCCAGATGACTGTAAGATGCTGCACTCAAGTAGCAGTGAGTTTTTTCCATTTAATTTTGCCACCTTTATTGAATAGGAGGCTGAATTTCAAAATAGTTTTGATGGTTTTCCTTAGGAAATTGCTCCAGTATAAAAATGCTTATCTGTGCATACAGCTGTCATTAACACTATCAAAACTAGCTCTGAAAACATGTTTTGCAGCAATGTCTGTTAATAGAAGCATAAGTCAAGTCTAAACATCTTTTTAAACAATTAAAGTTAACATTTTATATAGGCTTTCTCGGCTGATAAATTTCTCTGCATAATCCATAATTTAATATTATAATTTTTAATCTACACGATTATGGTGTAATTGTATTTAAACTATCTAGTCAAAACTTCATTTAGAAAAATGTGCAGTTTTCTATTTTCTGTCAAATAAATACTACTTACCTTCTACTCACTGTTTTAAACTATTTCAACTTAATGGTGTATGTTAAGTCTCAAAGAATTACGATGTATCAAAGACAGGAAAGAATTATTGAAATAAAAATAGCAGTGAGTGCTACTACCAACAGGGTTTTACTTTGTTGCATAGTAGAGTGCATCATATAAAAGAACTACAATGCATTAGTTACCATTCACATTATTTTGTGTGTGTGTGTGTTGATTATGAAACAGATTTGATTAAAAAAAAAAAAAAAAAAAGTACAATACCTGCATGTTTTGGCCTTATCTGAGTATATTTGCTATGCTTTCTGAAGCCAAGAAATGAGTGACCATTGCTCAAATTTCCTTTATTATCTACAGTTACAGAAATTCTCAGATTAACTCATTTTTAAACTCAGTATCATAGGCTTTTCATATTAACACGTTTATTCCCACCAGTGGTCCAGCTGCCCACCTTATGAACTTCTCGTTTGTCAACACTGTAATCCTCTTTTCACCTGCAGCATGTTCCCAACAGAAAGGATGCACTAAGCACGGCTACCATCTTACTCTTTGATCAAAAATACTGCAGAGTTGAAACATACTCAAAAGCCTCAGCCTGTTCCTGGAAGTTTAAGGTAGTTGAGGAGGGGCATTGTGTGGCTTATTGTTTGTTTGTTTGTTTTTCCCCCTTAGTTTTTCATGAGGGATTGCCCATAGGTAAGTAAGAAAGGAAATCACTTGTAAGTCAGATGCCTGTTTGACATTTTCACTGTTTTGCTTTCACACACCCTGGTATTCAAGGTGGAGTGATAACTACTGCTCTCTGTGTACAGAATGTCTGCTCTAGACTCGCCATGAGCCAAGCGACTTGGCCATGACCAAATATTTCCATATTTCCAAAGCTGACAGCTTCAAGACTGCAGAGGCTGGCAAGGATGACAGGCTGTTGGGAAGTTGAAAACTTGACATTGCCTTGTCTGCTGTTTTTAATGTTAACTATTTCTTACTTGGAACTGTTAAAGTTGTCTGAAAATTGCTTATTTTTCTGGCTTTCTTGCCAGAGGACTCCCACTTCTTTCCCCATCACATCACAGACTGATGCCTGGTCATATCAGGGAAGGGACTCAGAGGCCCCACCAAAAAAAATGGCAGCCAAAACTGGATTGCTACCAACAAAGGGTCTTTAAAAAGCACAGAGAGGAGTCTGGTTTTGATCAATGTCTTTCATAAGGAAGCATGGAAGGGGACTAGGAGTATTATGTATGTAGTACTACTCACATGTGCATGTACAAAGAACTGGTTTCTGGAGTACATCAGAACTATTACTTAGCATTATACTTACTGAATATCTGTTCATGCCTCTGGGCTTGGCATTGTAGCATAAGATGGCACTGCCTTACCACTAAAATGAGCCCTAGAGTCTGTAGACAGTACTTCCCTAGAACAAATGAGGAAAGATAAATGTTTATTTTAGAAAAGACTGATTTAAATTAAATATTTTCCCTTAATATATGACATCCCGTGTTAAAGCTGTGTGCACTATAATCTCTTAAAATTTTAAGCAGTTACATGTTGCCAAAGCCTTAAAGAGAACGCAGTGAACTGATGAACCTAGTGTACAGCCTTTCCTCTTCAGAGAATAAGAAGCAAGTTTTTGGACAGCTAAACCATGGTCTGTTTGCAGTAGCTGCTTCTTTCAGTTCAATTTCACTTTATCCAGCTCAATTCAAACAACCAGTTTGGAGACAGATTAGGAGTTAAAAAAAAAAGTAGAAAGCTTACTTTTTCCTCTTCCATGCATAGGATAGATTTGTGAGGGTAAAATGTACTGTGTCTAAAAGCTGGATGCAGTGCTAGCTAGAAACAATTAGTTCTGTCTTCTTTGTAACAATGTGTGTCCTGAATGTATCCAAAACATTCAAAATAGACCACTCTAGGAAATAATTATTTTGAATGCTATTCTCCATATAATTCTACTTTGCATCCAGATAGAGCTCAATGCAAACTAATGAAATGTTAAATAATCAGGAAAGATGTATTCAGAACCATTTTCTGATAAAATAAAATGTAACCAGTTAGAATCTAATAAATAAGCTATTCAATTGTGAAATGTGTAAATGCATTTCCTAATTAGAAAAAGATTGCCAATCTCAGTGCAAATACTGTATTTAATTGCAAAACAACATCTAAATAATTGCTAATGAAGTAGTAAACTTTTAGGACGGATAAATACAGATGCAAAATAAGGTAAAAAAACGTAGTTCCCTGCTTATTTATCATTATTAAAAACAGGTAATTCACTGTTTATGGAAAAGATCCACACTCAGGAGACGCTCTTAGCAGAGAGGCAATCTAGAGTATTTGCTTTGAGAAATACAAATTGGATTAATCTTCTGAGAAACAGGTAACTAAAAGTCTGAGGTCCACCCCAAAATTAACTAGCCTAGCTTTCATTTACAACCAGGGAAGACAAATAGCCAGTCCTACCAGGACATCCATAATGGGCCCCTTGGCTCCTAAAAGAGGCCAGAGAAGTTATTATGTAGAAGTACCAGTACATGCTATGAGCATATAGGACAACTACTTTAGACATCTGCTGTTTTATGGTTGTGTGTTGGTTGTTTTTTTTGTTTTGTTTTGTTTCAGTTTACTTTAGGCAGCTCAAAAGAGGGAAGATGAATCTCACTAAAAAAATAGTAGCCAAAGTAAACGCAGCTGATCTCCCTACTGCAACATGTTGATGGTGCTAAAGTGTGGTTTTTTTTTGATCTACCCTAAGAGCACTTTGTTTGTTTGTTTTAACACATCCTTTGCAAGAGTCTATTCTGAGGTTTCGCTGTTTTTTTTCCCCCCCCTCATCTTTGTTGTAACCTGTATGTGTGCCAGAGTAGGATTCTCTGTAGTCATGGCATTAGTCTAAATACTCAGATAAGAATTTTACTATTAGCGTAGAAAATGTGGCCCTTTCTGAACTTTAAACTCTCCTTGCTACTGATCTGCTGTGGTTTTCCATAAATTCCACAATTTGGATGAGTAAATGACAGTATCAAGTTGTCAGGAGCTCAGTTAACTGAACTAAACATTTCAAGTCCTGCTACATTTTTGCACACTCCTTACCAGAGATTTTATTTTTTAATACATTTAACTGCTGCTTTCAACCCAGTTTCAGGTCAACAAGGTTACAGTTACTTCTGATACATATAACTTGGTGCCTGAATGCTTATTTTTGGCATCTGAATTTCTCACCTCTAAGGGAGATGAGAAAATATTTGCTACTAAGCATGACTTCTTTGAAAGTCTTTACACATTCACAATCTCAGTAAAGAAGACTTGGCTTACTAAAAGTAACCGAGGGCATCGACCCTCAAAATCTTTCAGAGCTGTGCATTACAGGGTGTGGGACAGTGTGAGGGTAGCACAGAGGCGCGTGGCTCCCACAAATGCCGGGGACTGGCAGCTTGCTGCTTGGTGCCCGCATCCATCTGCAGCTTTGCGTGTGTTCCGGCCTTTTAGTTGCTTTCCCATTCCTCTGCAGCATCCACTTTAATAACTTCTAGTTTTCAGATAAATGTAAATCCCCAAAGAAAATATCAGTGTAGTTGTTCTGATTTGATGTATTCTAAATTTGTGAATCATGCCGAGTATCTGCCATTAGCTTTTAGTTTCATTTTAATTCATTTCAGTTTGTTTAGTTAATGAATGTAAAAGGTACCTTAATTCAGGAAAAGGAGTCACCAAGACATGAAATACTTCTAGAAAAGTCACTTAACATTATATAGTTGAAATATAACAGCAAGGAGAGGAAAGTTGTGGGTTTTGTTGTTGTTGTTTGTTGTGTTTTTGTTTTGTTTTGTTTGTTTGTTTGTTTGTTTTTTAAGGCCAAAAAATAACCTGGTCTTAACTAAAAACTAAATATTGTTAGTATGTGTATAGTTTTTTTCCACTATTAATAGCTTTTGAAATACAATCTTGGTATAAACAAATCTATCTGAATTTTTGGATAGGGAAAAAAAAAAAGCTGTGGAACTAGTGAACTTTTGCTTTTCTCCATTTTTTAAAAAATAAACATATTTTGCCAATCTTAGATTCTTTTCCAGAATCGTTTTTTCATCTGTACACAAACTTAACCGAGTAGGACTAGAGCCTGCGTTTGCTCGGTGCAGCCATTTCTTTGTGGTACTTTGCTGCTCCTGAGCCGACCCCAAAGGGCAGGATCACTGAGTCTTGCTGTCCCCAAGGGAATGTGACTGGTTTAAATGACTTTTAAACAAGCAATCGATGTAACAAACCCTGTTGCCTAAGAAAAGTAGCAACTTTAAAACGGCCAACTACGGGATCATAATGAAGTATTTCAATCTTCGGCTCTCCGCTTTCTTTGAGGGGGCAGCGTTCTGGCTGCTTTCTGGTCTGACTTTCTCAGCTACAGCTTTGCTGTGAGTTGTCGGTGCAGGCACGGATTTTATTCTGGGACCCATTTGTAGGTAGTTTTGCGGTGGGGACTCGGAGGCTATTGTGTTTCGCTCGGTGTGGCTGCCGGCTGGGTTATTTCCACATTGTGCATCCCTGGTGCTGGCACCATCTTCCCAAACCGACCCGTGCGTGTGGTTTTTGACTCCGTCAGCCTCCTTCCTCTCGTGTATCTGTATTTATTCTGCTGCCCGCCTGGGGGCCGGCACAGGGCCCGGGGCTCGCCGCTTCCCCTCACGGACGTCCCCGGGAGGGGGGTGCCGGGAGCCGCCTCCCGCCCCGCCCGCGGCTTTTCCCGCCTCTCGCGGGGAGCCCCGGATCGAGAGCGGGAGCCTCTCCCTCTCCCCCCGCCCTCCCGCCAGCGTAACGCCCTCGTGCGCAGCGCGGCGGGAAGCGAGGGGCAGAGCTGCGGCGGCGCGGCGCAGCGCCCTTCTGTGAATAGCCCTACCCCCCTCCCCCGCTAAGCCGGCCCGCGCCATCTTGACTGCCCGCCGGGGGCAGCGCGTCCCCCCCTTCCCCCCCCCCCCCCCCGCCTCCCCTCCCTCTTCAAGATGGCGCCGGCCGGGTGAGTGACACGTCCAGTCACGTGGGGGCGGCCGAGCCCCGCTCCCCCCGCCCCGAGCCATCTCCATGGCTCGGCCGGACACAGGCGGCGGCGGCGGCGGGGGACGGGGACGGAGCCGCGGCCGGCAGCGGGGCCCCCTCGGCTCCCCCCCGCTTCGTCTGCGGCCTCGGCAAGGCGAGCGGCTCCCCCCCGGCCGCGGGCTGCGGCTCGGCGCCCTCCTCCACGGCGAGGGGGGAGCGGGCGGGGGGCTCGGGGCAGCGGGAAGGGCAGGGCGGGGGGGGGGCTGCCGGGGGCGCCTCGGTGCGGGGCGAGGGGGCTGAGGGGGGCTGAGGGGGCTGGGGTGGTGCCTGCCCGCCCGCCGTGTGCCTCCTCGCCCCCTTCCCCGTTTCTGTCTCTGCCCTTCCCTCCCTCCCTCCCCTCCCGCCCCATCTGTTCCGGGCTGGCGGAGCCGCGGCTGTTTGCAGCCTGCCGGGCTCGGCTCTGTCCCGGAGCCGGGCTGCGGGTCACGCCAGGGAAAGGGCAGCGCTGGGGAGGGAGCTGGGCTGGGCGGGGTTTCCCTTCGCTTTCCACCGCCGGGCGAGAGGAGTCTGGCTGATGTCTGCGGCAGATAAAGGAGACGAGAGGATCATCAAAAGACCCCAGAGCCCTTTTATCTCGCCGCCGCTGCCTGCCGCTAACGCCGTCTGCCTGCTCCGTGCCCCCCTCCGCGGCGGGGCCGGGCGCACCAGGGCCCTGGCTGAGGTAGTAGTTTGTGCTGTTGGTCGGGTTGTGACATTGCCCGCTGTGGAGATAACTGCGCAAGCTACTGCCTTGCTAGTGCTGGTGATGATCAGCTGCAGATGAAGACAATGACAATGGGAATCCCCTTTGTTTTCCCGGGGTTGCATGCTGCTGAGGTGGCAGCAATTCCTCCTCCTCCTCCTCCTCCTGCAGGAGCCTAGCCTTGGCCGTGAGACGCGTGGGGTTTGACCCTGTCAGGAGGATGCTGTTTCCTTCGCAGGCTGGATGGAAAACCATTAGTTTCACACTGCTCGGAGGGCACTCGAATTTGAGCTGAAGAGCGGGTGTCTGCGTGGTTTTTTCTTTTCTGATGCTTAGACCTTATTATTCACATGGCACGGCTGAAAGGTGGATTTTGTGTTTTGTGAAGACAAGAGATCAATGACTGACTTGTATTTTTCTGTGTCCTGAATGTGCAAAACTTGTATGTGTGATCCTAAATGCTCGTATTTGAACACTAAAATTCTGAGTGTCTAGCAAAAGTGAAAATATGTAAATTATTGCTCTCTTTACATTGAAAAGATAGTTGTTTTACAGTATAGTTGACTAATTGTACAGCTTGGAGCTAACAATTTTTACAGGTGAACTTTTGAGATGTTTTTTCATGTATTTTGATTTACTTATTGTGAAAAGCAAACCCATGAATCTGCTACTGTGAATTGATTAAAATTGCTGGTATGTTTATAGTGATGGCTAAGGGTATCGTTTTGATTGAACTTTAGTGTGTTGACCACCTATTACAATGGCTTAAACTTGAAATGCATTAAAACATTTACAATAAATGTGCATGACTGTCTCTTATGTTTTTAAAAATGAGAGTTAACATTCCAGTAATTAAAAGATCTGAGTGCAATTAGGTGATGGTTAATCCGTTGAGTGCATGGTGAAAGTTAAAGCTATAGCTAAATGCTTCAAGATAAGTTGGTGCCATAGTACTGGGATCTAATTCACAGATCTAATGTATTTATAATACTGGGAAGAGTTGGGTGAACTTACAGATATTTCAGTTTCCTTGCCTCATTTTTGAAGTGTTCAAACTCTATGGGTTTAGACCATATGTAAAGGTTGCTCTTTCTCCTCTGCTGAATGTGAAGGGCCCTGCAGAATGTAGGGAACGTTGTTCTTGCTGACAAATTTTATTTGATAATACTTTATTTGTGTGCTGTGCAATGTGTTATCTGGTAATTCAAGCTCTGCTATAACTTAAACTTTTGAAAAGCTGCATGTCCTCATGCTCACTAATAACATGTTGAGTGTTCTTGCTTGTAGATTCTCTTTGTGGGGGGGGGGAGGGGGAATATCATAGTTGTTGACCATCCACAGACTTAAACATACCCTGGCTTTTTTCCCACCGTAACTGAAAAGGGCATTAGGATACAATAGATGCCTGCTTTTCCTACCCAAAGAAACATTTCCCAAACAGAGCCCCTTGAGGTTTGCTCTGGAAGTTACGGTGGTATTTTCACCCTCTACCTTTAGGCATCTCTTTTAACTGGCTAATCCACCGGTCCCTCTCTCCTCAGTGGAGGAGGCAGAGCTAGATCCTTGATGCAAATGATGCTTTCAAGTGCCCTAACATAATTTTATCTGAATTGTCCTTTCAAAGGAGCTTGTCTCTGAAGGTTGATTGCAAGGGAGGTGAAGGAGCTTTTCAGCTAAGCAAAGTGCCTGTAGGTGGGTGGTGTGAAATTGTCCTCTATCTTGCTTTCCCTTCCTATGCTCAGGGAACTTGGATAAAACTAGGACTTGGCTTCCTTTGTCACTTTTTTTTTTTCTTTTTTCTAGGAGGGTAGAGAGAATCAATGGGAGGTGTTCCATATACTACCATTAAAGACTTTTTCACCTCCTGTGTAGAGTATTTCCCTTAAACTTTGCTGCCTGAGCAATCAATTCTTCATGCTCTGGATGGTAACTTGAAAGTTCAGGAGAATGTCAAGAGCCTATACTAAAATAGGGTAGAACTACTAAAATAATGCGGGTTGCAGGGACTGCTGCTGGGGTGTTGTGTAATGTGTGCGGCGGTTTGTCCTTACGGCCATATAGGTCTTGGTTAGGTATGGCTTGGTGGGCTTTAGCTACATACAACAACTTCCTCAGGGAGCTGCATTCGAGAGGTTTAGCTTTGCTTTAGGGATACCCTTACATCTCTTAATTCAGAAGGCTTCTCAGTCGTGCATTCAAAGTACAGAAATGAGAGTCCAGGCAAGTCCATTCTTAGCTTTGTCACAGTCTCAGTATTTATTGCTTAACTGTCCAACTTACACAGCTTATTTATATGAATAATGCTGCGACATGATGCTTCAAGGCAAAAAAGATTAATTCTTCAGTGGAACGGCCTCATCTCAGTGATGTTGCAAAATCGAAGCTGTTCTGAAAATGCTGTGAAAAACCTAAAATGGAAAGAGTAGCTCATGTCTCGCAAATTCAGTGATCCTTTATTGTGACTTGATGAATTAGTTTGGAAAGAAAAATTGCATCATGCCAATTAAAAAGCTGTACTGCTGGCACATTATTGTCTATGGCATTGTCTCTTGCTGATTTTTTTTTCTCCCCCTTTTATTCTTCAGAGGTTTCACTCAGTCAAACTTCTTGTGTGAATTTGTTATAGAAACATTAAAATAAGCACATGGCTGAGTCGATGGAATTTCTGTGCAAAGTTATTTAGTTTATAGTATCCCTATTGTGTATTGTTTGCTGTGCTGGATGAGAAAGTACTGCAAGAAATGTTCCTCTGTAGCTTTTCTGAGCACTTCTTTTGACTCATGGAATAATAAAAATGCATTGAGATTCACAGCATAGTCGATTAAGCTTTAGATGCTCTTATTCCCCGGTTTGATGTCTTTTTGCACTATTGTCTTACCTATTTTGTGAAGAACAGTCACCAGCTGCTCGCCCCTCTAGCTACTGTCTGTCAATGCTGCTTCTAAAGATACTGGCACACATCAACCTAAAATCTTAGATTCCAGATAGTCGCTTCCCTGCAGGGTGCGGTTGCCCTCTCTGTCACCAAGGAGAGTGCTGTGTTCCCATGCTAGCAAAACTGGGATTTGAGAACTTGCCTTCAGCGGGGGCTGCTGCAGTCCTTCTGCTTTACAGACCCTGGGCACAATGGGCGAGACCTCCCCTCGCCTGGGGAGCTGCTTAAGGCAGCAAGAGGAAACGCAAGTTTCGGGAGAGTTGCCTCTATGGGCACACGAGCACTTATAGTGTAAGTTAGAGGTCCTACTTGTCCCTGGATGCTTTCACTTCTCTGTCAGAGTGAGTACCAAATTAGCATAAGGAAATGCTTGCACTAGTGATTATAAATACAAAGAATGCAATTTACTTTCATTTACATTGGAAATGGCATATTTAATGACTGGTTATCACATCCCTTCCTGGTCCTTCATCACCTTATTCTGTCTTTCCACCATCTCCACAGTAACTTCTGTGGCCAAGAACTGTCCTTTTTCACTTAAAAAAAAAAAAAAAAAAAAAAAAAAAAAAAAAGTTGATTTCATATATATTTTTAAATGATCATTTTCTTTACACTTCCATGAAACCATTTTAGCATCTCAGCACTAAAGCGGTGTGGTATTTCCCCTTGCACCTGAAGACCACTCAGTGCGCCTCATCCCGTCTGGAGGGTTGCTTTCCCTGCGCTTTGCTTTATCCTTTGCAAGGAGTGTGGATTTTGCCTTGCACGTGTCTTAAACCTTTTCCCACGAATGAATTAGTAAGAAAATGCCAGCACTGAATGATCCAAGGTAACGCTTGCTCTGCCTCTTGTGTGAGGGTTTGTGTTGCAGGGGGAGGGGGTGGTTTTGCTTTTGGTTCCCTTTTGAAATACCACCTCAGGAGGAACTGTGAAGTGACCAAGTGACCTGGCGTTACCTGTGGCACGTGTCCCTGGAAGGATGCGTGATGCGAAGACTCCCAACCTGACAGGCAAAAAAAAAATTTTTTTATCTGGTAAAAATCAGTGTGCTGTGGGGTTTTTGTTTAGATTCTGTTTTGTTTAAAGCAGCCACCGATGCCTTGTGTTTAAGTCTGAAGCTTAGTTTTCAGTCTAAAAGAGACTTTGTTCATTCCCAAAGTTTCTAGACTGTGCTCTGAAAGGGGAGGCTTGTCCAAAAACTGGAGTTGGCAACTTTGAGCACTGAGATCATGACTTGATATAAAATATATTTTGTTCATCTTGTGTCTGTGCTTCTGTGTATTGCAATGTGTGTAAGTGTGCAGTTGAAGAAGGAATTTTCTTGAAAACTAAGATAAATCTACTATTAATAGTACATTTTAGTTGTAAAAAGCTTTGATTAAGATAGCTAAATGCTTTTTGGTAGTTGAAGTAAGAAGTGGTGCCCGCAGGTAGGTTTAAGTGTAAGCTGTATTGCTTTTGTCCAATAAAATGATATTGTAGGTGAATTGTGTTTCTGTAGAGGACAATGGGATTCACCAGTCACTGATGCGTGCAGCTATTGCAGCCAGGCAAACGTTCGTCTCTCATGCAGTGGTGAAGTGTGGCCGTATGCCTAACAAGGAACACCAAGGGGCCAAACATGAACTGAAAAGCCGATGTGTCTTTTTTGAGAGCCTCTGTGTTGTTTCCTGAACTGGTATGGATGTGTGGGACTTACAGAACCATCTGAAAACTTTATTGCTAAGTGAATGACCTATGGGTCATTATAGGTATGAATTCATGTTTAAAAAAAAAGAAAAAAGCCATCATCTGGCTCCATCTTTTCTATTCCCTCTATTGACTAGATAAATCCCGCTGTTACATGTTTCCTCGAGTGATGTTTAAATGCGTTGTAGCTGAACTGTGAGGTTTGCCTGAAGAAAGATGAGGCTGAGGAGGTAGATGGTGAACCATGTGCTCTCTTTTTGTTCTCTCTCCCTAAATTGAACACACCTTTTAGAAGGAAGGGGGATGTGGGGCCGAAGTACAGCCCTCTCTGAAATGCTGCACCCACATGGTAGATGCATGGGCTTAGTGACCTGACTCCTGTTCATGGAGCTGAGGCCCTGGGCTTCTTCCAGATGGACGGGTCACCTCTGTACCACATCAGCAGCTGTGCTTTACAGGGAGAAAGCTGATCCCAAAGTTCTTGCCAGTGCAGGCTGTTACCATGAGGGGACTTGCTATTGCGTGCCTACAGACTACACCAGCATGCACAACTTATGTAAGGGTCTTGTATACACCGCAGCCCTTCAGTAAGCCCTGCAGAGTTGATTCACTGCTGTACGGCATTAGCTCTTGCTGCTTGTGTCTAGCAGTGACAGCTTCAAGGCCGTCTGCGTCATGTGGGATGGCACGAGGTCATCTACAGTGATGTAGTTGGGGTTGGGATCAGAGGTGTGCTGTCATCTTAGCTTTCAAACGCTAATGTCTGCAAAGCTGCGTGCACCTCCTTACAGGTCTGTGCCGTGCTACAACGTGTGCTTTATCGAAAGGAGAGAGCCTTGCTTCCTTTAGTTCTGACCGCATGGACAGCTACTTCAGAATACATCCATGTTCACATCTGTATCGCTGGGTGGCTTGTAGCATGGTGGTGCAGAAGCCAGTAGGGAACTACAAACTGCATCTATTTTTCTATATGTTGTCTTCTCTAAAGACCTCAGGCTAGGCAGAAAATAAATCACTTCCTTACCTGTTCTTACCTACCTGCATTACCTCGTTAGGGACGCTGCTGACACGTACAAGGGGCTGTACTGAATATGTGACATCTGTGCTTCCCGAGGTCTTCCCCAGGTGGTAATCACAAGTATTATCAGGATGTACACGTGCATTGTCACTGTCCGTATCTATCCTGCGCTGCTCTGTGCCATGTAACGCTATCTGATCTACGCAGTGCTTTCTCAGATGCTGAGATTCTGCAGCCTGGTGATCTGCTTTGGCAGTGAAGCAGTAATCTTTTGAGCTGGGCTTGTTGGTGCCAGCAGTATCAGTGTGGCCTTTCATACTGCAAAGCTTGAACACGGAGCCAAGAAATGCTTCTGTCAGAAATGCATGCGGTAGGTTACCTTTCTGTAACCTCGCTCAGGTTTGACCAGAAGGCCTAGAACTAAGATAAGGCTGAAAAGGTACATATGGTACAGTTGGACTTGATGATCCTGGAGGTCTTTTCCAACCGAAATGATGCTATGATTCTGTATGCTTGCATGGTATGAGCTAGCACTGCTGCACTGTGTTAAACTCTACAGGTTGATCAGCCTGCCAGCTACAATGCTTTCATTTCCCAGGTCCCCTAAATTTGTTCCCTCTCGTGAGCCAGCCTTCCCACCACTCCCCAGCCGCCTGAACATCTTTCTGCTTTCTACCACCTAAAAGATTGCTTTGTGGTCGTGATGGTCCTTGATGTTGTGTGTGGTCTGTCGTGCATCCTGTACCCAGCTGCTATCCTGCTACTTTAGTACATGATTATAGGCTGGAGTAGAAAAAAAGAATAGAAAATGGGGAAGGATGCCAGAGGAAGCAAGTACTTAAGTTGTACCATTCTTGTTTTTTTAACAGTTGAAAGATAAAAATAGTTTAGTAAGGAAGCAAAGTGCAAAGGTTAAAGTAGAAAAATAGTGTTAACAATCAAATCCCAAACACAATGATCAGTGCAAGGTCTAGAAGGAACAAAGGCTCTTAAATGTTTCTGCAACATGTTCTCCCCTCCCTTCCCCGGGCTAGTGCTTCCAGCAGCCCCGCTGCTGTAACAGTGCGGTGGTGTTCAGGATGTCATGTCTCCTGATAACCAGTGGTCTACAAGGCAAAATGCAGCCTGTGGTGATAGCTGCAGGTGAGACGGTGATTGATAGGACAGTACACGTGGAGCATTTACTGTTACAAAGCCATCCAAAATGTTTTATTAGTCACAGTCCAACGTATTCAGTGTTGTCAATGTGAAGTACTATATCTACTAGCAAAAAAGTAGGCTACATCCACAGGATGTGTTGTATAAAGACCTAAAAGTAGTTTGAGGTAACAGATGGCAACTCTCAGTCTGTTATATAAAATTATTTGTAAACGTCAGGAAAAAACAATAAAAATAGATTTAATTCAGTCAAAAATTCCTACTGGTTTAAAGAACATACTGAGATTATATCTGATGGATAACAGGAGTGTGTGACAGGAAAACAGTGAAGTGGACCTGCTTGTATTTGAAAGGTAAGCCTAAATGCTGGAACAGGGGGGCTTCCCCTTCTTACCCCCTTTGGAATTCATTGTTTGAGTAAAGTGACGTGCAGCTTTACCTGCAAGTCAGCACCAAGGTGGTCACCAGACTTCACTCATGATGCCCTGAAATCACAAAGCCTTCAGATTAAGTCAAGGCAGCAAGGACTGAGGTATCTTACACCTTTACTCAATTAAATGTAGTCTCAACCATCACCTGAAATACGTGTACTTGGCTACTTCTCATTGCCCCTTTGTGCCTCAGTTTCTTCATCTTTCTTTTCTAGTCATGATTTTTGCTTTCATGCAAATGAAGTCCTGTTAAATTAGTCAAAAGCTTGTCTTCTACAACCTTGAGGCCAGGTAGAAAATGTCTCTGATGTGATACTAGTTTGGCCAGAGCTTGACATCACTGAAAGATGACACTTGGCTGTAGTGGCTGGTTTGGAAGAATTTGCAATACCAAATGGCATTATCTTATTTGTTTAACACTTATCTATTTTTTTTCTCCCTTTCTCTCATGTTTTGTTTGTGCCTTGCTTTCAGCTTCATGGCACATATCTCTAGGCTATTTCAATTTGTTTTCCTATCTCTAGAGACACTGTCAACGGCGTCTTGGTTTGTCAGGACTGTCAAAACAGAAGTGTTTTTTCCATTCAGCGTTCTGTATACCTAAAGTAACAGGAAAGGGAAACAAATGAAGCTTTAGGTTATCCTTCAAGTGATTTAACTGGGTAGGATTTGTTACTGCCTCCTCCACAGTCTTCATAAAGGGCTCATACTTCTCTAGTATGGTTGTTTGTGATAAAGTAAGAGAGTATAAGACTGTTGGTCTCATAATGCTGACATTTAATATTGTTCAAGATGGTATCATATTGACTGCTTTGTACCCATTTTGGCAGGATGCATGGACCAAGATAGTCAACGCAGGAGCTATGTATCATAAAGCAAAGACTTGAAAGAAAGAAAGAAAGAAAGAAAGAAAGAAAGAAAGAAAGAAAGAAAGAAAGAAAGAAAGAAAGAAAGAAAGAAAGAAAGAAAGAAAGAAAGAAAGAAAGAAAGAAAGAAAGAAAGAAAGAAAGAAAGAAAGAAAGAAAGAAAGAAAACACAACAACAACAACAACAACAACAAAACAACAATCTGGTGTCATTGTAGTCCGCTCGCTGTGAACTTCTGCTACTGTGGTTCAGTACGTGGAAAGATTGTTTTTGTTCAGCATAGCATCTTCCCATCATACAGTATTTGATTATTGCATATTGACGGACTGATCTTCTTAATTCAGAAAGGAAATGGAGCTATTGGAGCGAATTCAAAGACTGAAGTGTTTCAGGAGGAGGGGAGTGTCTCAAGATGCAAGCCATACACACATTCAGCAGATCAAAGGAAAGGACAGAAGGTAGCACTACACTTAAATATGGCAAAGCAAACTGATCGTGGGGGGCTTTTAATCATACATGGAGGCATGAAGATCCAGTTGCCATTAATTTCTGTTGTTTGAGTGTTAGGAGTAATAAAATATTTGAACAATTGACTGGGGGAAGTGGTAGAGTAGAAATATTCTATGGGTCTTACATATCTCTTCTAACCACATGCTATGATCCAGAATATGAAAAAAATGATACGTCTGTTGTACAGAGTAGGTGATAACAGGCACTGGTTGGCCAAAGGGAATGACAGGCTACTGGTAGGCTGTACCAGGGAATAGCTGTCTTCAGCATAGGGCTCTGAGCCTTCTCAGTGGCTTCTTCCTTCATGCAGTGGGGGCTGGACATCTCTTTCTTAGGACTTCGTAGTCCTGCCATCCTTACTGTACTTCAGTTCCTCAGCTCTGTTGAGTCCAAAAGGTCAGTGGCCATGGTAATAATGGTCTTTCTCTTTCCGTAGTGCAAAAATTTCCAGAATGCCTATGGCTATTAGTTGAAAATTTGAAGTCAGCATTTTCCTTTAACTCCTTTCTTTCCGTCATCAAAAAAAGTTAACAGTAGACTGCGGTGGTATTGTAAGCCACGGTTTTCTCTGTGAAAGAGAGTTACTGCATGCCTCTCAATAGTGTTTCCTTGGCTTCATATTCTATTGATATCATTGTTCCTAGAAACCATGCTAAGCTCATGTTCCTGATTCTGGTTCCCACATGTCCACCTCTCGCATAGGGACACTTTTTTCTTCCTGTTGGAATGAGTTACTTCTTTTTGGAACTTTAATGAATCTTCTTCAGTGTCATTCTTCTGGTTGTGTAGCTCTTCTGATGGTCACCTCAACATATCTGACAGGGCCAACGTGCTCTGAGCTGGCCAACCTCCAAACCCACTTTTGGAGACTTCCTTCCCTGCATCTGGGTGGCCTTCTGCCCTCCACCAGCAACAGCACCCAGGCATAGCTTCATCTGCAGGAGCACAGGATCCTTTGGTCTCCTCTTCTAGATATAACAGTGTCCACCTGTTGTAACCTGCACAGGGATGGACAATCTCTTCCTTCCCTGAGTGGTTACTGAACTCATTTTCCTCTGCCTGTAACCAAAAGCCGGTTTTTGCACAAGGAGGGTGGTAGTGAGTGAAACACGCTCAGCCCGCTACCCACTGTAAGCGTACTGAAACACTTGGACAGCCACTGCTGTAGTGGCCTGGGAAGGACAGTGGAGCAGTGGCAGCTCTCAAAGGCAGCTCTCATGAGCACTTTTATTCCAATGACAGTATATCTCTTTTTTGTGCCTCTGCCTTCATATCTTGGACTGTGGACAGGCTCTGGAGAAGGTATGCTGTGATTTTTAGAAGAAAATGACTGCTCAGAACAACACTGCAAGGCACAGTATTTGCACCACTACTTGGATGTCGGTGTTCTTTGCTTGTTTTTAGTCAGTGGCAAATAGCTAGTGTAAATACCTGTTGGTGTTATAATTTAAAAACAATTATTTCTCATAAATTGGGAGTTTGAATGTTGGAATAAAGTCTCACACTAGGACGGATTTGGCAAATAGATTACGGTCTTTTTTTTTGTTATGGCATGGCTGTGCACAACACTAAGGCAGCTTCCTTTGCTATCATCGCTGGCTTGGGTTGTGGATAATGCATTGCTTCTGTTTGGGTGCTTATTCAAGCGCTGCTACTGCAAAGGTTTTTGTTTTAAACTTTTTAACTTAGGTTTAAAAAAAAAAAAGTTCTCTGCATCAGGAGAGTCCATCCTGTCAAACACTTGGTTTTGTTCTCTTCTTAATTCTAGCAGGTTTTGTTTTCCAAATTACTGAAAGCATTAGAATCACTCTTTGTTTAGCACTGTATATTCCGTGTAAGCCTTTTTCTGCTATAGAAGGCAACTGTGCAATTGCTGAACCCACTGCTGGGTATGGTCAGTATCCCTTTGAAGGAATGCAGATCATATGCTCCATTTACGGAAGCATCTGAGCTGCTGCTACAGCAAGAAACTATCGCTTAATGTGGGCCATCAGATCAGTCTACACTATGGTCTGCTCACAAAAAAAATAAAAACAGCAGAAAAAGGACGTGATAAAGGCTTATTTCCCTAGATTCCTCATTCTTTTCTGCCAGGTGATATATTTATTTTTAAGTATCTCTGTTTGTGCCAACAGATTTTTTTTTTTCTTAAGCAAGTGCTGAGAAATTGCTCTTCCTCTCCAAGGACGCTCCTCTGTGACCTACTGTAGCATAACCAGCTAAACTTAATCTCTGCTTTGTTCAACACTTGAAAGGATCCATTCACAGAATTGTTCAGGGAGCCTGGACTGAGATTTTTCAGCTGCCCCAAGTGAAATTGGGGAATCAGTAAGAGAACAAGTACTTGAACAAGGTGGTACACAGATGAGTCTGGTGGTTTGGAAGAAGCAGCCTGAAGCTATAGCAAAAATGACTAACCTTTGCTATTGAAACTAAGTATTCTTCTGAGGAGTCTGCAGCCAGCTGCCACATCATTGTCACCTAAACCGCAAATTGGTGCAGTGGCTGTATTGTTAGGCTGTATGTTACAACGTATTGAATCTGATCAAGAACATGGTTTCCTGTTTGTAGTTCAGGGGCATTGCTGTGTAATGCAAGTCAGCTGTGTTTCTGTTTCTGCAGTAAGTGCCTGTAGAGCTCTACATGTCTTAAAATCTATAGAAAAAAATATAGAGGAATGAAGAAACTCTGTCTCACTGTCATACCTGAGATTATTAGAGATGCCTGTGGATAGTAACTACAAAAACAGAAGGAGGAACTGATTGAAAAGCAACACATGTAATTATATTTTTTGCCTGTCTCACCTCCCTTTTCTTATCTGTACCCAAATCTAGCAGGCTGCAGGATGAGTTGCAAATCATTGCATTTAAGATGATACTTGCAAATGATGGAAGGAAATGTGAGTTCTTATGCTGTTTGACTTGACAGCAAATGAATGCTGCTCCATGTAAGAACCTGCTAATTCATATCAAGAAGTATATAAATAAGCAAGTCTTTAATAGTAGCACAAATGAAGGAAGAAAAAATATTTTTCAGCAATAATTCCACTTTTCTTTTTTTTTGAGGAAAAAAAAAAAGAATTTATTCAAATATTCTTTTTATTTACAAAGTAAGTTACATTCTCCACGTGATTATGCAGTTTGGAAAACAGATCTGTACATACATGTGGAAAATACTTTTCTTATAATGAATGCATCTATTCAAGCACTTTTTCACAGCATCGCTGATGGATCTTATTTTACTTTTTTTATTGATTTTGACCATTCCCATGAGATGATTTTCATTAGTCTTTTTTTTTTTTTTTTAAAAAAATACTGTATTTGAGAGAATCCTAGGTTCTGAAATCAGAGTAGTTTCAAACATAAACTAATGAGGTCATTTTCTTGCATAAAATACATGTTTTTTTATTTTTGTTGGAACGGTATTACCTTACTATGTAATGGATGTAAAATGTATCTCCTGAGTCAGTGTTCCTATAACATAACCCATTCTCCCTTTTCTGAATTTGGTTACTTCTTCCTAATAGGACTACATTGCATCTCTGGTGATGTTTCTGCTTATTTCAGGTGACTTCTTAATTTATCAGCATGATTCTGTATTTATAGTGACTAGACTTTTGCTCTTTTCCATTTCAAACTATTTCAGTAAGAATCTATTTTTTCTATGCCACCTCACAGTTAATAAATACATTGAGAAGTCTGTTTTAGGAATGGATTCTAGTAGAATACATTTCTAGAACTCCTTTAAGTTAATACTAACACTAGTGCATTTCTTCTTTCCACAAAGTTTGTTTCCTTATCAGACAAAGCAAGTTTAGTTAGTTGCACTTGATTTCTGATGATGAAGTTGACTACTACTTAATTATTATCTTACCGGTGCTTGAAATTCTCACTGTAAGTTTAGTGTTTCATAAGAAATACAGAACTGTAAGCCCTTATACACACATGCTGTTATGTTTTAAAATAATTTATGTACTTGACATTTCCCAGATTTCACCTCACTTCACCTAACTGTGATTATGTAGAAAGAATGGTGGATGATTCCAGTTAAATATTGCTACTTCCTTCACTTCCCTACAAGCACACATCTCTAAGAGAAACTCTAGCTACAGCTTGTGACAACGATGTAAGTTTTGATGTATCCTCAAAGACAACAACAAGATGGGAGTGAAGGAGGAAACTATTAGATGGCTGAATTTTTGTATATTTTGAAGTTATTATGTTTTTGTATTTACCAAAACAGAACAACTGCAAAAAGGCAAGCAGCTAGTGGAAGTGATCTTTTGAATCACTGGTGCACAATTCAAATTGATGAGACTGGTGAGTGAAGGAAAAATAAAGTTGGGGAACAACTTCACTTTGCCTTAGTGAAGGATGAGAAAAAGAGAAAAAAATGAAATAGAGTAATAGACAAGAAGAGGAGTGAAAGCAGCTTCAGCACAGAAGAGGATGAAATTGTGATAGTAGCTGGCACCCAATGAGTAGTGAACATGATGAATGGACAGTGAAAGACAACAGATGATAGAATGGTCTGAAGACAGAAGAAAGAAAAGATGGGGAATCTAAGGAAGGTGCAGTTAGTATTAGAAAGAGGACATGTGTAACTGGAACTTCCTTCTAAAGAAAAATGGGTAGGCTGTAATGAGAACAGGTCCAGAAGCTAAGATAAAAATTACAGATTTGTATTTGAAAACAATAATGTTCCAGTGAACAGAAATATACAGATTTCCTAGAAACTTCGGTGGAAATTCTCCGTTGCCTGAAGAAGGAAGGGCAAAGTTGTGTTGATCAACAGATGACTCAAGAGTTGGTGCTTAGAAAAATGTTGATGGGTCACTGAGAACACTACAGAGAGAGTGTCTTTCTCAAAGCATATGCTCAGACATATTATGCGATTCAAGTAAGGCCCATGAAGAAGACAATTAAGTTGAGATAGAGCTATATTTACATATCATCCATGCCTATATAAACAGAAAGGGGAAGACATAGGTTGTGAAGGTTCATCAGAGAATATGGCATAAAGACAGGCATGTTAGAGCAGCAGTGATTCTAGACAGACTTCTGGGATCAGGGGAAAAGTGAGAGACTAGTTATAAGAAAACATTTTGTAAACTCCTGAGAAGGATTATTCAAGACAGTTGCAAAAGAACAGCAAGGGATAAAAGAGCCCCTTCCTATTTTATGTTCCTAAATGTTTATCTAGATGTTCTCCAACTGTTTCTCTTGATCCTGACTTACAACTTGTTTTGGTTAACCATTGTTTTGTCATGTCATGCTACTGTTATGTGCTTTTTATTGCAGCCAAGTAGTTCTTAAGCATTTCAGCCTTTCCCATGTCTCTTGAAACAGGAAGGTAAAACAAATACATAGTCACATGCTTGCCTGTTCTTTTTGTTTCTCAGAAGCTTGTTCTCCTTTATAATTTTACTTGCCTTTTTTTTTTTTTTCCTTCCAACCTATTACTTGGCTATGACTGGACACTTTAAACCTGACTTTCTGAAAAAACAAGATGTATGTGATTGTGCATCTGCCACCCCTTTGTTAGGAACTTTGAATTCACTGGCTTATTTCATCCACATTTGACCAACAGGAAGAGAAGTGAAAAATACTAAGTTTCTGAAAAAGTACAACTTCATGTAGGCATCTGCTATTGGAAAGATAAGATCACTCTTATCAGATACCTTAAAACCCACATGAGAACACATTCCATAGGCACAAATCCAGAAGAAAGCAGGCTTTACTGGTTCAGATGCTCAAACCCTTCAAAATTCCTAGGCCCTGTGATGCGGTTGCACCAGGTGGTGGCACGTAAGAATTTTAGCCTAGGAGAACTGGTGTTCTCAAGGCATGTCTGAGAGACCTCACCTGACAGCTGGGTGACTGACTTTAAGTATTACTGTAATGCTAGCCTAGATGTGGTGCAATGGTGGGACATTCAATGAAAACTGCTAGCATAAATAAAGCTATTTCAGTCTCTGTTGTGCTCCAGATTCTGAGGTTGTTTTCATTTTTCAGTTTAAGAGATGTTGCTGTTATATCAATACACTTTTTCATATTCTATTTCCTGGCAAATCTTGGTCTCATTGTTCTGTAGTTTCCAAGTTTAATTAGTCTGATGGGGCAGAAAACATGATGAACGCAGAAAAAAATAGTCTAAGAAAAACACGTGAAACTTGAGAGCTTTGCTAAACTAATAGGATACATACATGGATCATTCTCGGTCCTGTTTTTAAGTACTGCTGCTCATCCTCATCTAAGGGAGTATCTACAGAAAGCATGCTAAAAATTAGCATAGGCTTTCTCAGCAGTAGTCAATGATGAATATATATCCAAACAGTCTCTGTTCAAAGAGAAAAATTCAGCTGTTAGTAGGAAAGAGATCATGGTGAGAACACAAATATTTTATACTGTTTCTTTCATAAAATGCAGTTTTTAAGAGCATAGGGTAATTATATTGAAGTTATATCTTTGGGAATTTTATTGTTATGAATAATTTCTTGAAAATTTGTACCTTCATTTGCCTAGTAATGCTGATGGCCTAATGCTAGCCACAAGAACTGATTTTGAATGCATTGATGGTAGAAATAATAACATTAGAGATGAAGCATGTTTCCATTAAACACTGAAATTTCAGTTAAATAGCTTTGACTATATATACAACTGATGATAACCAGCAATTAGTTCCTTTCCTATAGGGAAGAGGCTGAAAGCAGGAAATGCAGTATTCAGCATTTTTCTGTCACACGAATTCATTCCATATAAACAATCTATTTCCTTCTTCTGATCTAAAAAGCTGCTTTTGTGCATAATCACATAGTGTGCAGCACGTTTATACTTATAGGTAATAGCTGTTATCCAGAAGATGGCTCTTTGCATGTGAAGTGCCCTCAGTGCCTTCATCCTAAAGATAAACAAGATTGATCATACATCTTAGATTTTGCAACCCTACTTTGTTTGCTACTCCTCCACCAGTTGTGTACTGTTTTCCATCTGTTGCAACATCATGCATCTGCACTCAAGCGCCTGATCACTTACAAACACTCTCTAACAGAACCCCAGTGACCCCCTCCTCTCATATCTATTAATGGCATCACTTGAAGTTGAACAAAATTGTCATCGACTTTGTGACGTGTCCTTGTGAAAGCGAAATGGAGGTTCACAAATTTCCTACCTTATTGCAGTCCTGCATCTTCCAGACTCCACTTAGAGGATTTCTCTTACTTCTTTATTTATAAACAATATGCTCTACACCTGGCTAATAACTAATACCTTGTTTTGTTTGTTTGCTTGTTCGTTTCTGAGGACTAAGTCAGGCTGGATATGTTATTGGAAGTAAGTCTTTCTCCAGGAAATATCAAGTAACATTAAATCTGCAAACAGTTCCACATCTTAATACAGTTTTATAAGCTTCATGCTAGTGATTTTCCTGATGTTGAAAGGTTGCCCAGCTGAATGAGCACAGCATTCCCATCAGCTGCCTGAGTTTGCTCTAGAGCTGAGCCTGCAGAGCAGTGCCGTGTTCTTCCATTTAGCTCCAAGCCCATCATCTCCTTAGCTGCGGAGCTGGCACAGCACTATGCAGGAAAGCCTCTGGTCAATGTTTGTAGGCCCCATGAGGTCCCAGAGATCAGGCAGGTGCTTTTGTGTATCCCTGCTGAGCAACATGAGTGTTTAGCACATCTCTATGGGATGGAGCAGAAGGGCACCCTGGCAGGCTTTCTGTCTCGTTGTCACCCCTACTCACCCACTGTCCTGCATCTCCAGCTCAAGGAGCTGCTGCTATTTCTCTCACTCAGCCTCCCTGTCTGCCAAGGCAGCAGGCTTGTAGCAACCCCACAGCCGCAGCCCCTGGGCAATCAGGATGTGTGTAGGGCCGCAGAGTTGTGGCTGGGCCCTCTGAAGCCTGTGGGGTGCAGCCTGTGGTGGTGCCATGGTGGCCAGGCCCTGCCAGGCCTGACCATCAGCCTCCCTGCTCCTGCCCTGTGGATGTGGCCAGTCACCAGCTGGGGTGAAACTGTGTTCCTGTGGCCCTGAGGTGTCTTAAAGCATCACCAGGGCTGTTCAGTCACATGCAGCACCTCATCCATTCTCCTCAACATAAATAAAGGCTGATTCAGAAGCTGCACAGCCGTGAATGAAACACAGCTGTGTGCTGGGTCCCCTCTCTTAGCTTGTCCCAGAAATGGGCTGGCCCCACCCATAAAAGTGCTGACTCGCCTTTACAAAACGATTTCTGGTGATTTGGGAACACTGTAGTAGGAAATACACAGAAGCTAGGATCCTTTTTTTTTTTTTTTTTTTTCGTCTTCACTGGTAATGCCCAGGCTGAATCATCACACAACTTCATGCTTATTAAAAAAATATGCTTTTGTATCATCATACATCTAGCCTGCAATATCAGGCAAATTTGTTTCTAGTTTGCATAGTTTTGCACAGTTCCTTTCCTGCTGGTGCCATTCTTGCCCATAGTGCTTGCTCTTCTGCTGCACTGGTGTTTGCTGAAGCCCCGGAGCTCACTAAGAGGCTGCACCACCTCTGCATGGGCTTCAGCTGTGTGAGCTGGCTTCTGGACATGTCCTCCACTCGTGCACTAGTAAATAAGCCACAACACAAACTCAGCTTCTCATGGGCACCAAATTCGCTGCTATTACCCTATCCACATCAGTAAATGTGATATTTAGCTGACAGTTCTTACTCTCTCACACACATTTTATGAATTTCTGTGGACATTGCACTTCACTAATAAGATGCATAGCATTTTGTCTAGATTGTGGAGAAGCATTCGTTAAGCTGTTCTATTTACTGTTCACTCCTCGGGTAGAACTATGCTGTTCTTGTTCACACAACATAATCTATACATCCGGGGAGTCCAGCAATCCCCCGGTGTCCTTTCTTAAGCTATCGACATATTTAAGAAATTACTAACGTCATTTTTTGTTGTGTTTTGTATGCAAATATCTCAGTGTGACTTTAATCACAGTCTTGGCCAAGCAGAGATTTCCTTCTAGCATTTTTCAAGGGAATCCCGTTTCTGTGTTTCTGGTCTTTGTTGGGGCTGGGTGTGGAAACAGCAAGGCAGGCACACTGTAAGGGAGAGCCAGAGGGTGTGCTCCAGATCTAGGAAGCTGCACAGCATCAAAGGAAGGGGACGTCTTTCACTGGTTTAATGGTAAACACACTGGCAGGTCAGAATATTTGCCTGCAGAGAGGTCTTGCAGCAAAGACACTTTTTTTTTTTTTTTTTTTTTTTTTTTTTTTTTTTTTTCCCCTCATTCAAGTGGCTCTTAGAAGTTCAAAGAAAAAGAATAAGAGGATGTACAAAAGATCACCTCATTGGACTTGTCAATTATTAGATATTTTTCAAAGTTTCGATCATCTCAAATGCTCACTCGGGTTCTTGGTAATGCAGGAGTACTTTTGCAGACATAGGAACTGAACAATTTCATTTTGTTTCTTTGTTGTTTATTTTCTTCCTTGAATAAATACATTAGAAGCCAGCTGTGATCGGGTATGTCCTGAACTGCTACTGCTTCAGCAGCAAGTTACATAGGTTAGACTCTGAGATGCCAGTTAAACCATCTTTGTGACTTTTAAACAAGACAACTCTGAGATGAACAGCATTCCAGTATGTCACATAGAATATATCCCTTAAAGAGAATTTATTTTTTTCTGTGCTGATAAGTGAAGATTAGGTGTACTTTTAAATGAACCTGTAAGACTCGTTTACATCTCCATACACAATAGTGTTGTTAGAATGAAAGCAGTGCTAAATTAAGGGATTAAAAATAAATAAACAAATCCATATGCATTTGCTGAAAAGCAGTCAATAAGAAGTGTTCTTGATGTCTGTGCTGCTGTATATGCTTACCTGTAATTTTCCAGAATTTGATCAGAAGCTTTCCAGACTGTGCTTTAATTGGGAAGAAGTACCCATCATTGTTCTGGGAGGTACAGAGATTTGCTGGTAAGCAGGTCAGTGCTCTGAAGATGCAAGCTTGTTTTACTTATTTAGGAGAACCATTTCATGGGTAAAAACATTGTGTAAAAGCATTTTATGTGATACATTAAGTGTATTTTCCCCATTAATTTGAATTCAAACAAAATAATATTGCACATAATTTATCAGACTCTCCTAATGTCTCTGTAGTTTGCCATAGGGAACGACACAACTGTGTGATGATGGCAGGAAGTGCAAGCTGGTGTAGGTCTTTTTGTATTCTGCAGGTCCATAATGGAGGCTTCAGCTTTGTTTTTATTTTCATGGGTTTTGGGTGTTGTTTTAATAGTTACCATTGGCCTCCCAAACCTTTTAGTGAAATAGGTAATTGTGTATGCATTTTTTTGTCATTTTCTTGACAATGTGTATAAGATTTGTGTGGGGGAATAGCTTTTCTACATAGCTAATAATTTATTATATTGTCTTATGCTGTCTTTTCAGTTTTTTAAATAACTGTTATTATTTCACACTGGAGGGCATAAATATCATTTTCTGCCTTTTTTCCCCCATTGTTTGGAGAGTAACTGGACTACCTCAGTTTCAGGTCAGATAGCATTTCATCAGAACAGTGAAATGACTGTAAGCATTCATCCCCAGTGGATGAAATTCTAACCTGCAGCATTTCAGTCTCCCACCTTGAAGAGTGGCAAGACAATTACTGAGATCCTTGTAGATGGGCTTTAAAGCTGGGCATAATCCAGCAGTGAACGAAATGCATAACCCTCCAAATCAGTGACATTTAACCCAACTGCTCGTCAGGCCAGGTGGAAAGACAAAATTGGCACTCAACTGTTTCCAGCTCACTTTCCTGGTTAGTGCTGCAAACACAGGAAATAATTCCGGTGAGCTGATTTTTGTACACATGCACATGCATGTGCCAACACACTTTATTCTGTATTCAAATTTTCTGTTGTAGATAAACTTGTAAAGCATCTGTATTTCATTTCATGCTCACCTTAAAAGCAGTTGTTCTGCCTGTGGAGAGAGCATTCACCTTTCCCTTTGCCTTTCATCCTTTCTGGTCTTATTTGTGCAGTGAAATTGCATCACTCAGTTGTGACATTTCCGTGGTGGAAGCTACACTCATTTTAACCAAACGAATATCCTTCTGAAACAAAACCTGGGTATATGTACATGTCAACAGATATGCTCTATAACTTCTGTAAAGAGAACTGAATGATAAAAATAGCAAAATATGTGAAGCATTTAGGTAGTTCTGAAATCTACCCTTAAAAAAAGCAAGAGCCAGCAATCCCTTGTACCAACTTCTTTTATCTCTTCCAAAGCTATTTCTCATTTACTGTAATGCTTAACAATCCTATTTCACAGTGTGCTTTAGATTCCCAACAACAGAAAAAAAAATTACTTAAGAAAAAACAACTTGCAAATCCAAGACCAGGCATCTATTTGTGTGCAGTTCTAAATGAAGCTTCACTATTTCTTAACTAATGAGGATCTTCTCCATGTGGAATAAATTCTTAGTACTTAGCAGCATTAGTAATGCTTCAAGAAAAAAAAAAAAAAAAAGTATTTAAAATGGTTCAGTTGCCAACTGTCTTCTTTGACTGTCTCGGTAAGACGTTGAAACAGACCTTCTGCTCTAAATTAATAAGGCCAATCTCAACCACACAAAGCCCAGAATGACCGATCATTCTTCTGGTGTCCTCGCTATCTTTACTGAGGTCAGATAAATCACTTTCAAGCTGTTAAATCAATGATCATAAATTAGGGCTCTGTTTTTACAGCGCCTTGTGGGAAATTCTCATGGTTAAATTAATCTAACAGCTGCAGTGAAGAGCACCTCCCACAAGATCATGTCAAAAGTTCTCTCTCCCCCCCCCGCTTTTTTTTTTAAAGGGGAAAAATGCCTGAATTATTTGTTTTTACCTAGCGCACAAAATGGAATCCCTCGGTCTGTCCCTGCTAATTCATGTTTCAATTGTACCCAGCTGTTTAAATTGCACTGCGCAGAGATTGCCTTGATCCCCAGGTGCTGGTACTCCATCTGTGCTGCTCCGAGAGACTATTTACAGCAGAGGTTAGGCCAGCGATTGCTGGGATGGAAAACTCATTTCTCAGCCTGGCTTTTATTTACACTCTTATTAAAGATCCTTTCACTCATGTTGGAATGGCAGCTAGTGGCTGCACTGAGCATTTGGCGTTGAGCCAAGCAGCGAAATTACCATGTCGATGAAAGATAGCCCGCTTCCATTTTAACCTTTCGCTGTTCTCCCCTTTCCATCTATATTTGCATGAAGAAGGATGATTATTGAAAGAGATAGGGGGACAAAGGGATGAGAGAATCCTTGTCAGCTGAGCTTTTCAAGGGATAAGCCAATGGTTTGTGACCAATTTGGAAAAATCTTTACTGCCTTATTAATTTCCTACTCCTTTCCCTTAATTGCTATTAGAGTTTATTTTCACATGAAGCAACAGAGCTGCTCATGCTCTGCTTCCTTCCTTCCCCCACTGCTTCCCTGTGCCTTATGAGCACAACCCTGGGATATGTCTGCAATGTTGAGGTTTCTCCTTCATCCCCAATGCAGGTCACACAGAGCCACGGCAACACCCTCAAAATGCTTTTCCTATGAATATGCCTCTTGGAAATGAATCGCCTTCCTGGGAGCAAGGGGCTCGCTGCTCACAGCATGTCACATCGCCGGGGAGGGCAGGGGAGGGTGCCTGCACAGTTGGTGGGGGAGGCTGGCGCGTTACAGACCTGGCTGCACTTAAACAAATGAAAATAACTGTTTGTCCAGAAAACTCAGCACATCTGTTCTGGGGAGCAACACGGGATTGGCAAAAAGCACCAGAATGCACCTCAGCTGTTGTGAGACAACAACCCACCTTCCTGAGCGCCAGCTACAGCGTGGCACAATGAGGACAAGAGCCCCAAACCCATAAGCCACGCTACCAGATTCCATTCATGAGACAGACACACCGTGCACTTCAGTGTAGCCATGCTGCAGGTTCTTGACTGCTACCAAAGCAGTGCTTTTCTTTCTCTTTACCTTCCTGGACAGCAGGAGAGGAGTCTATTTTCCATTTTCCTGGGTAGAAGAGCTGAGCAATAGCTGTACCATGAGGTTTACAAGGCTTGGTGTTCTTGCTCTTGATCCTATTTTGGATAGTGAGCAAATATTAGCTTTCACATATTAAAGAAAAAAAAAAAAGCAATATTTTCTGAAGGATTTAACCTTCTACCTAGATGCTTGTTAGATGCTACTATATCCTCGATGCTACTGCTGTTTAGGCACTCAGCCACTCTTTAAACTCACAGGTCGCCAAGATTTTTCATCATTCTTCATCTCCACCCATGCCCAGGAGGCTCAAATGCCTGCTGCTGGCTGGATGCCAGCAGCTCCGGTGGGACCAAGCACCTAAAAGATGGAGGGTTTGTTAACAAAAGCACAGATGTGGACATGGCTGTATTCTGGGTAACAGACAGCTAAAAAGGGGGTGTTTGCAGACCACCGCTTTCTTTCAGCCCCCTGGAAGATGCACAGAGCACAGTTTCCAATATCTCCAAAGTTCCTTGCCATGTTTGTTTCATACATACATGCAGAAAATTGAATTCATAATTCTATATAAAATATGTTATATATAATACATACAAATATAAATTATTATATAATTCATATATAACTATAACATTATATATAAGTGCTTATTTACCAGCTCTCAGTCTGTGCCATTCAGCTAACTTCAGCACTTCGGGTTAGTTGGGTTTTGTCCTTTGCAATTCCCAACTGACTGAGTGCCTGAGCACCACTCTGCTTTCCCAGGGAAGCCATCAGCAGAGAAATTTTGCAGAAGAGGTAGCAGAGGAGCATTACTTGGACATTTTACATAACTGTAATCTTTTTCTTATTTTTTATTTTTTATTTTGGAGCTAAACAGCCTTTCCCTAAAACACCATTCTCAGAAAAATGTAACCACAGAAAGATTTACTGTCTGAGCATTGTGTTTAATATTTTTCCCATTCATAAAATACTTGTCTGTCTGGACATGAGACTCAGTATGAAGGGTGTGTTTTGCTTCTTGTCTGGCTCATTTGAACTGCTTATATGCTAGTGCTCATGCAGAGAAGGGGGAAGAATGATGTCCCATCTCATAACATATTATAAAGTCTCAGATGGAAAATACAATTGCATGACTGCTGGTAGACAACAAGTACTAAGGAGTGTGTGTGCATGCATTTAAAGACCACCAAACTATTTATTTATTTGTTCATTTACTTATTTATTTAACTGGGAGCAACATGAACTTATTCCTCAGCAAATGCAGCCTAAGAAGTTTGTTGCTTGTTGTTGGAGTACCTTGTTCTCAGCGAGCTGAGGTACAGTTGACATTTGGTGACCAGCTTGGGAGAGCTGGAGGATGATGAGAAATGAGACGTTTGGTGCAATTAGCTGTGGTACCAACCCAGGAACAAAAGTGAACAGGCACAACTCGGGGACAAGAGCAGCTTTCAGAGTCAAGGTCTAACTTGCTTGAGGATTTAGCAGTTCTCCCATTTTTGTACATTCTTTGGCAATTTCCTACTTAAATAATTGGATCGTCTGCTTCTAGATCTTGGAGAAATGCAACTGGATTTGGCATCCTCTTGCCTACCCCCATCCCATCCCAGTACGTGCTGGGATATTGCCCTGTACAGCTGCCACAGCCCACAGCCGCTGAGGCTCTCCAGCTGCAACGGGGTTTGAGATTAAAAACTGAACTAACCCACATTTCGGAGCTCTGGATGGGCAGACACAGACCAAATTTTGGAAAAGAGCAAAATGACCGCAGGTGTGCCAGTTGCTTTTACATCCCTGTCTTTTATTGAGTATTATACTGTACAGCGAAACTGAGGAACAGTTTGTGCTACCTGATGAAGGGGCTGCCTTGTTATTTGTCTCTAACAGCTACTTTCATGGGAAAACAGTGTGTTTTCTTGTAATTCTACTTCAATATCTTGCAATATCTCTGTGCTTCTCTTACCTTCCTAAAGAAAAAAAAAAAAATCAGCAAAATTCCATTGTTTTCTGCTTAGTCCCTGAAAAATTGTAGCACTAACTACAGAAATAGGTGACAATTGTCAAATCAGAAGCCAAAAGCTTCATCTGAGCTTGTGTGGCTCTTCCAGCCAGCTCTTCAGTTACTGAGAAGCAGTTTCCCTAGAGAACAGTTGGGCTGAAGAACTGGGGCAGCAAGGTTCAAAACGTAGACCCCTCCAAAATCTACTTAAAACCATAAAAGTTTTCCTTTTAAAATAGGAGAATTCACATATTACATGCATGTATGGTTTCATTTTGAGGTAATGAGCCACATTAAGTAAAATATAAAAAAGAAATTGTTTCCCTTTCTGCTGGCTTCCCTTCGGCTAGCAGTGGTTTCTGCGTTGCTGGTGAGCATCAGCTGCCACGGGAGACGAGAGGTGGAGGGAGGTGAAGAGCCAAAGGCTCAGTGGTTCTTCCAAAACAACAGCTACCTGCTCCACAATGTTTTAAGTTAAAGAGGAGCATGGTAAGGAGAAGGAAGGAAAAATACCACCAATAGGAAAATTGAACCAGATGGATGCTATGCTGTTGTAGAGCCTGTAGGGAATTGCCTTGACTTACCACAGACAAGAAAAAAAATAATAAAATAAAATAAAAAACCACACACACACAAAAAACACACACACACACAGTGATAAATCCAGGGTTGAGTGTTGGGTTTAGGGGTGATACCACATCATTATGGACAGTTGTAGAGCTGCCTTTACAGAACACCATGAAGGATTGCCTTCTATTGCTTAAGGGAATGACTGCTCAGGAGTAAAGGTCAGGGACATTTTGACTCTTTAGAGACTGAGATATTACGCAGTAATACGCCCAAGAAAAACAATGCCATTCTAATCTTAGGTGGCCTAAAATTCATGAGGGTTTAGAGATCTCATCAGTCTATGCATCTAAATAATCAGTCTTAAATTAGCCGCAGGAAAGATCTAATTATTTTTTCTACTGCAGCTTCCTCCCTTTCCCCTTAGTATTTTGTGGCAGAGTGCTGAAGAATATTCCTGCAGCTTCAAATTCATGATTAATTATTCTTAAATTATTAAACAGGAGTCTCTGAATCATCCTTTCTTTATCTACCTGTAGACACATTTTGTCTACCTTGATCGTATGCCTTTTATTAACCTTGTCCTCAAAGCACAATATTTCCTCGAGTCATTGTATCTACCTAAAAAGTTGTGCCATCCTCTGTTCTGCAAAGTGAAAGAACCTTTTTTTTTATTTTTAAAGAAAAAAAAAAAGAAATCCTTCATCTTTCCTTCTAACAAGAACAGGATGTGCAGTAACTTTGGTTTACATAAGCATTCCTGGAAAGCACGAGTGTGACTCTGGAATCAATAAAAGCTGCAGTGTAAGAGTATAAAGAAGTAAACTTTTTTGTGAAGGTACGTGGCTGTGCAGGGGTACGTTAAGAAGACAAAACTTCAGGCCTCTGTTTTACAGCAACTGCACAAAATACATGTACAATAAATTACTGGGACTGTTCCCTTCGATAGCTTTAGGTAATGAAGTGCATTCAGTATAAGAATATGAAAGTATTATTGCACTTTCTGCATACAGGGAGTACGGAAACTGATGTCCACGTCTGAGGAGTTGTATCTATTACCTAGAAATGAAAATAACGAGCCTTACTTGAGCTACAGTCTTACACAATTTAGGGTGTAAGAGACGCAAAAGCAATGGCGCAATGCAGAGCGTGCTCCTTTAGGCTCACTTGGCATGGGACAGCACCCTGTCACTGCACACTACCGACACTGATTTATTCACCTTGCACTAGTGAGGCTGGCAAAGCTACTCCAAAGTATATTTGCACCGTAATTTTAAACCTGACTCAGTGGTCTGAGTACAGTAGTAAACTGTAGAACTTGGAGGAGAGTAAGAAGAACCAGACTGAAAAGAAGAAATCCGTCATCCCTGCACTGTTATGCTCAGTTAACACACTGCGCACAGGCAGCATTTTAAAAAGGGGGGTGACACTGGCAGCAGAGAACAAATGTTTTCACTGCTCTTCTACTGAGTTTGAAGTAAAATAAGAACGGGGAGTAGTAGTAGTGCTACAAGGCAACACCTGAAGAGGCAAACAGCAAATTGCACACTCAGCTCTCATCCCTGTGCTACAGAAGGATGTTGCCCGTGGCTGTGCTGGTACAGTGCAAAGAGGCAGGTGTTACCTGTCAGCTACATCTTCGGTTGCTGAATTACCATAAAGACTTGCTTCGATGGAATCAATGAATCAGCTTTGGTTTCACTCTAATAAAAACTTTGGAGTGGAATTTGAGACAGTGATTCCTGAGAAACTGGGGAGGAAAACCATATCCCAACTGCGCTGTCATTTCAGAACTTGCACCCAATTTTTCATACCACAGACAGCGGAGAGCTGAGCACTTTGCATAGCTCTTCATTGAGTCAAACACAGCAGCTGGCAACCTGAGCCATGAATCATAACCTAAAAGCAGCGTGCAGCTCACAGGGCTCTCCTACAGCCGGACTCCTCTGGATCACCCCACACACTGAGGCACTTCTCAGGGATCTACTTCATTAGATCTGGTGTGAGACCTCTCGTCAGGGACTCGGCCTTTCCCTGGTAAAACAGTGTGTGCTGCTTGTCTGTACTGCATGATTAATACACAAGGAGACTCAGGTACTCTTCAGGACATTCAGAATAATAATGGTTATAGATATAGATGTATATATATATAATTTAAAATTTTATTTAAAATTTTACGCATACACTTCTTCAGCATCCTCCTCTTTTTTTTTTTCATTGCACTGAAAAGTTTCAAAAAACACAAAATATATCCCTTTACTAAACATTTTTTTTTGTTCTTCGGTTACAAAAAGATTAACATTTCACAGTCACAAAGCATAAGTACATTGGTCCAAAACATCTTCCTCCAGCAGGTCCTCCATTCCTCAGGACATATAAAACCTAGAGAGTTTTACAGGTCTCAAAATAAGATGACTTGTCCAATGAAGGGAAGAAAACAGTGACGGCTATTAAAAAAAATCCCAAACCGAAATAAGATACCTATGAAAGAACATCACCAGCAACAGTTAAAAAATATAAAGAAAAAAAATAATAATAAAAAAATGAGACCGGAGGCGGGCAAGGGCATCCTCCTTCAAGTACGTCACAGGTAGAAATACAGCAGCACGGTTACAGCATGGTTTGGTCACGCTCTATGGCAGCCACATCACTACGTCTGCATCTAAGACACGTGGAGGAAAACTATTTACACACCGAGAATGTCGGGGAGGAACAACAATTCTGTAGAGTTTGCAGCTCCTGTTTGATACAAGTGTTGAAATTATTTGCACATGAGATTAAAAAAAAAAAAAAAAGCAGCAAAATGCTGATGCAGGAAGAAACACAGCAGATTGGCTTGGAGTGTGTAGTGTTCTTTAAAATCTAGTAAAAGCTCAAAGCTAAAACACCAAGTGCAGTTCTTAGTTCTTCAAAAATGTCTTGGAGACACGGAGTCTACTGCATCTCATAGACCTTGCCTGTCGTGTTTTAATATGGAATCAACTTTAACATGAAAAAGCACGGCTAATGGCAGGCTATGACCGCTTTCCTTTAGCTTGTTAGACCTGTTACTCTTTAGAAGTCCTTTTATTAAAAGCATTTTCTCTCTCCACCATGAGGCCATTGAAAATTAGCTCTCATGGACAACTTCTGTGTTCATACGGGAAACATCACTGCATTAATTTAACAGAAGACAGTTGCATCCCTCACTTAAGGTGTAAATGACATTTTGAACTATTGTCTTCATCTAATTAAGTAAAGGTGAGTTCAGGCTGTAGTGTGAGAGAAAACCTCTGGAATGTCTGTCCTACTTCTGCAACAGCATTCGCAATGGTAGAAGCTTCTTGGGTCTGGGTTTCTAGAAATTGGACTGGACCAGGCACCAGAAGGCAATGTTAGATGGTGTTGTCTGCTGATCTGAGCTATGTGGCATGCTATTTCCTTTCCTTGCTGGTGTCCAAGGAATGAAAGCTTGCCTTGTTTTCCGAGCAGTGCCAACGCACTGGCAAGGATACAGCACTGTGCAATGGCAGTGCTAATCCAGATGTAACTCAGGGCTGAGCCTCCTTGCTGCTCACACTCAAACAATTTTGGATACTACGAGAACTTCACTAGCCAAAAAAAAACCAACAACACATACTGCTGATGGCATCAGGCAGTGACTAAGATGATGTGCCAAGGACCTAAGAGGTGGACTTGGTGCCTAACTTGCTCCAGTTCGAGATGAGCTCCTGATTTCAGAGCTTCACTGAGCAGCAGAGCAGCTACAAGTCTGAACATGGCCGCATCCATCCTGTGCCTACCTGAAAAATGGCATTGTGCATTGTGGACCACAGCAACCCTTCCTCCCTGCCGTCAGTGATTTCTAATGCTGTGACTCCCAAATAATGCACTCTGTGATGAAATAGGGAATGTGTTTAGTTATACCAGCTTCACACAAACCTCCCCAATAAATGGCTCCTGCTTCCTATTTGTGCCATGCTTTGGCGTGTAGATGTATTTATACCATGCTGTGAAGCAGAGCACAGAGCACAGTGCAGGCATGTAGGAAGCTCCTCATGAAGGCGAATAGAAGTGAGAGCCCAGGTGCTAAAGCGGCGTATCAGAGGTGAACCAGCGACACTCAGGGTAGGCAAGCCTGTAAATGTGTAACAGGGACTTTGTAAAGAAGCAAAACAAAAAAACATCACAGCATAGTTTCAGCCACATACATCTGAGTAGAAAGCTTTTTATTACTCTTGAAAATTTTCAGAATTGATGCTAATTTATGTCAATTGTTGATCCTGTGCTTCTGCCCTTTCCAGGAGAAGAGCTCATAGCTAACACAACTTGACCTAGGTAGGCGCAGCAGCTGCAGAGAAGCAGGCTGACTGATGGCAATGCCTCAGGTGAACAGCAGAACTGGAGGCTGATGCACAAAGCCATACTAGTGCCTGCCAGATTTTGCTCTGAAAACCGATCCCTGAATTTGCTCCCATCGAGTCATGCACTCTGCCACCCCATCTCTCTAGGGGCACGTTTAAAAACACCACTGAAAGAGAAGATGCATTTTCCATTGCCTTGAAATTTCACTTTTAAATTTTGGCTGATGCTATCCCGGAAATTAATTTCTACCACATTGTACTCAGTGGTTTTATTATGACTGGTGTGAATGCTGACACCGTGTTACTGAATAATGAAGACTAACACATGGGTACCGAAATGTTTGACTCCAGCTTGTAGCTGGTAACAGCAAGCATCAGCTTCTTTGCTGTTCATGTGGCTTTGGAGGGATTGCCATTAGTTTCTTCATTAAAGGGGATCTTTATTGCTAAAGGACTACACAACTGCATTTGCAAAGAGACAACAGGAGTTACACAGAGCATGAAAAGCATGTTTACAAGTTTATTAGGCCAAAAAAAAAGAAAAAAAGAGAGTGCAAGAGAAGATCTCCTGCTTGAACTTCAAAACATATGTGGGGCCATGTGAAAAATACTCTAGACTCCAAACCTGCAGATCTCTTTTCACCCATTTGCTCACACAAAAAGATGTAAAGGGGAAAAAATAAAAAGGAATAGATAAAGTGTGATAACATATAATCAGATACACGGTTGATTTATACTGAAGCTCTAGAACATAAAACCTCAGTGTTCTGCACAGCTTTATCATATGCAGGCACTGGGGCATGCACGGAACAGTTTCCAGGCTAAAATCATGCAGTTTGCTGCATGTGCGAGCCATTGCTCACTCTGCATCGGCTCAGCTCATCTCTGAAACTCCTCCTGGGTCTAGAGACTTAGAGAAGGGCATCTGAAATTCTCCGAGAATGTTGCACACGTACTTTTGGATGCAATCAAATAAAGCATCTGGGCAGCTATACCGAACAGCACTGTTCTTTGTTTACATAGCACATTATAAATTATAAAACTGGCAAGCTCGAGGCTACTCCTGTTCAGGAGAAAGTCTGCACACCTCAGGGAGCACAAAGGACACAGCATCCTCCCCTTCGAGCTGGCAGTTTCTCCTTTAGAAAGGATATAACATTTGTGAGATGCCTAGTCAGTGCTCTGCAATTATGTCAGCTCCCTGTCTTTTGGCTATTCAAGAAGTAGCTTTTATGTACAAGCCAGATTAGCAGCTCCAAAAGAACGTGGTCTGGGAGCAATTTAGGTTGAATCTGGCTCCCCAGCTGACACATCTGCCTATATATGAGAACCTTCCTTTTTTTTTTTTTTTTTTTTTTTTTTTTAATTGCAGCCAATGAAGTGAAGAGCTGCCTGTCTGCAGAGCAGGCAGCTAGGTTAAGCTGCAGATTTGCTCAGTTGTTACTCCCATGGATTTGCTTTTACTCCAATAAGGTACTCAGGTTTTCTTTATTTAAATCGATTCAGTACAGCTAAGAAAAAAGCTGATGAAGCTAGTGAGGGGTGAAGGGCTGGTAACTCACAGTGATCTTTTGATCCTCAACTACAGTCCTCAACAAGTGAGAGGACAGAAAGTTATAAGCTGTCACTTTCTGGTAGCCAAGTCAAGCAGGAAGCAGGAATATGCTGAATAGTAAGTGAGGCAGGAAGAAGTGAAATCATTCTTAAACAGATCACTATCTGTGTACCCAAACTGATAACCAGAACAATATCATCACTACAAGTAGAAATCCAACTGAAAATATACTCAGGAGCCCAAATAAATTTACTGAATCCCAGCTGATGCAAAAACTGTGTGTTCAGGGATCCTTTCAACAGGATAAGGCAGACAGACCCATTCAATGAATGAAAATCTGATCCCAAAGAAACCACGACCTCCAGGTAAACATCACATAGAGCTGAGTTTGCTTGCTCTGTATAAGCATGGTATGCACACAACAGGGAATCTCAACAAATACTTCCTCGTATCAGAGCAAATCTTGCAGTACAAGACTGTGACCTATTTCTCCTGGACAATTTTGCAGCTGGCTGTTTTAGCTGCAGTAAACATGTATAGTCACACTAAAAACGATTTCAGTTTTCCTACTAAAATACAGGAGTATAGTCTACTGAAGAAGAGACAAGAGGAAAAATGGGGATTCAAAGGATTACACAAGTTTGCAGTTGTCCATAGGTAAGTCATGAAAGCAACTTTTTGGAAGAAGAAAACTTTTTAGTCTCATATATATATCTATAAAAGTATTTTTAAATGAGATGTAACCCAAGTCACTACTCTGAATACCTGGGGTTGGACTTCAGGAGCCTCCATGGCTTCTGATACCCACCTCTACTTTCACAACTGACATGGCTCTTCCAAGCTACATGGTAAACTGAAAAAAATTAACTCGTATTTCAGGTCTTCACCCGGAGGGATGACAGAATCCGTAATATGCTAGCAGCATTTAAATCCCATTCCCGTTAAGCACCAAAACCTTTTCTATAGGGGAGTTGTAATCTTAAGGGTTATCTTTAATCATATACAGTATATGTGCAGAGCCCTGCCTTTCGGGCAGAAAAGTACCCCTCCAGCATTAGCTTTGAATAGATTACATCAGTTGGAGATGTCCCGGTCAGATCACCAAATGCACATTGTCTCTTAGAGGCCCTTCCTGAAAAGATCCCCTTTCTGAAAACGCTCTCGATACTGCTCTCACGACTGCTTGTTCCCGTGTATTAAAGGAATGACGTAGACAGAAATGTCGTCTCCAGAGCCCAGCCTGTCGTTGGAGATTCGCCAGCCCCGGTCCTTCAGCACTCCCCGGGCTCGCATCACCAGGTCCTGCGCCGCCAGCGTGTACCTGTGGAGAAGGCAGAACACAGCCAGGGAGGGTGAGTATTACGGCCTAGTTTGGTGAAGAAAGCCTGGAGATTTACATTTGTCAGGAACAAGGACAAGCTACCCAGAAGCAGAGAAATGTTAACCACAACATCCGCGCAAAGCAATCGTTCATAATTCAGTAGCAGCTTTTGTCTCAGAAGGTATTTCACAGGCAGTGATCAATCAAAAAGCGAGCAGTCATTTTAAGTGCCCGACTTCACAACTTTTCAGAAAATATTAAAAAAAAATACCTTAACAAATTAAGTTTCTAGTAGTCTGAAAATTTGAGGACACAAAATAGCACCGCTTGTTTACTGAGACCTATACTTGGGGACTGAAACACCTGGAGGTAAATATGGGTTTACTCATTCCATAGACAAACTGTAATAAAGAATGCAATTTGAAAATAAGCAATATTTAAAAATAATATCCAAATTGCCCTTTAAACCAAGCAGATAAGCTATTTTCCTTGACTGTAAGAATGATTTTTGAATCTCTTGTATAGTGAAACTGGAAAAAGAAACTTAATACAGCAGATTCAGAGTCCACAGTCCATTCACATTTATGAGTTCAATGAAAACTGTGTGAATGTGAGTTGTCAAGTGCTTAATTTAGTGAAATACTGACAGTTTCATGTTGCTTCAAAACTCCCAGACTGTGCGGGGCTGAATGGCATTGTATTTATGGGAGTTATTTTCTGTCCTTAGAAAATACCAGATGCTGCTTGGAGGCTGAAGGGTGGCGGAGCACGAGAAGTGGTGCAGAGACAGTGCTCTGCCCTGCGCCAGCCAGAATGGAGAAGCGGTTGTTTACAACGGGATTATTTCTAAAATGAGTCCTTATTCAACAAACCTGAGCCCAATGCAATATTGATCAGACGTGTTATCCCATATCGTTTTACCTGCTGTTACTAGATCAACACATCTGTGTGCTAATTTAGAAGTTTCCTCTGAAAGAAATCTCATTATGGATGAACAAGTACTCCAATCAATCCTCAATCCAACACCTGCCTGAGATGTTTTGAATTTAGCTGGGTGGAGCCAAGCTTCTCTATGATTTGCTGATTAAAAATTAATTGAACAGTTAAGAGACTCACAGAAGAAAAAAAAAAAAAAGACACACGTTCAATATTGTGTCTGCCTGTATTTCATTTTAATCTGAAGTATCAGCCTCTGATGTGATGAGGGGCTCTCTGTAAAGCCAAACTCACAGACATCAGAAGCAAAACACATCCATGTAATTTGAAGAAAGCAGGAAGGACGAGAAGGGTTGGCATTTCAAGACTCCTTTTTCTAGGGAAGAGCCTTGCCCAGAACTGATCTGCCCAGATCTCATCTGAGGCACGGGAAAGAACAGCGCCTCCACTGATCATAAGCAGTGGACAAAAAAGGGGTTTGTTAATTGAGTATCCAAGGATTGTTCTAACCCCAGCTAATTTCACCAAAGAATGAATTATTAAATGCAATTGCTATCAAAAGAGCCTTTATTCACCTTCTTGGGATAACAGAAGAGAAATACCCAATTTATTATGTCCTGTTTCTACAATTTTGGTTCCTTAGGCTCAAACAACTCCTTTGAATCGGGAATAGATTTACTTGCTCTACTAGAAAGTTACTTTTACTGCAAATAAAACAACGTTTCATGGCACAAAAGGTTCGATGTTAAATCCAAATAATGCTCTGCGGAAGCAATGCACCACCCGCTCCTAGTGGTACTGAGGGAGTGGTAACATTTCCAGGTCTCTCTAGTTTTGACACAAAATTTACTTCTAGCCATAAGAGCAGGGCCCAAGGGTCATTTTGCACCAGGCAAGTCACAAACTCCAACACACGCTTGCACAGACGCTGTCTGCAGGTTCCAAGACCTGTCTGCACCAAAGACCTCAAGGTGTAACAGCAGGAGGTGACAAGAAGCGCTGATTGTACTGTCCTAATAATGACATGAAATTTTGTTTTCCAAGGGGAAAGAAACAAACATACATTACTTGCATTCTTCAGTTCCCAAATCCCCAAATCAGATGCAGGGCTAAGAACAAAAGGACTCCACGTGGCAGGCAAGAAACTGAAATATTTATTCACAGCATGTCTGATGCTAAGAGAGTTTTGGCTAAGAACATCTTTTTCAAGGGTTTCTCAGCTATTGTCAGGATTTAAGAGAAGCAAACCCATCATTCTGGGAGAAAACTTTGCCTTCCTTCTTTTTCTAATTAACAAGGGCTCCCCACATCTAAAGAGCACAAAGGAATAAGTACTGCTCTTTATTGTGTAAAGATGTGCTGCTTAATGTTTGGAGAGGGTAAGATTAAAAAAAAAAATGTCTTTAAGAAATCAGAAATCCTCCTGTAGACAGACTGTGAAATACACAAGAAAACCAGCTCGTTGAAGTGGAGGAGAAGGAACAGGTGAAGGCAGCAGCGAGGTAACGTATTCCTCTCCCAGCACAGAGCTGAATTGAGTGACGCTGTTCAGCTTGGCACTAGAGGAGATGGGGCGAGTTTCTGGTACCTGGAGATGAATAGCAGCAGCAGTCCATTATTGAATGCTTTATTCTCCAGCGCTGTGAACTTGGGATTCAGCTGTCAAGACAGCATTAGAGAACTGCTGAAGTAGTTTTAAAGTATCTACTTCCTCCTAATGAACAGCCTCGCTGGAATACAACTTCTGTGTTTTAAGAATAAATATATATATATATATTTTCTCCAGCTCAAGCTTTCAGTATTGATCAGTGAAAGTACTGCAGGGGAAATGGTGGCAGCAGGGGCAACATGCTGTTGTCTGAGCAGCTCCTTATCCGCTCACACACAGCAGAGGTGGAGCAACTCCCCAGCACCCTCATAAATCTCCACATGGGGTGAGGGAGAGGAAGGACAGGAGGGAGGATGAGAAATGAAAGATTCCCAAGGTCAGTGTGTAAGTGCAGCCGAAGGAAATGGTCAAGATCCTTGCTTCTCTTCATCTTCATACTTTCTCAGACAGATGATGTACGAAAAAGCAGCAGTGTGTCGCTACCACCTGTTCTTCACTCAGGGTCGCCTTCATGCTCTTGTGGGCCACAGGACCCGTAAGAAACGAGCTGGCTAAGAAATCCAGCTCAAGCCTGGCTTCTTTGCCCCATCACAGCACTGCCCAGCCCTGGCGGAGAAGCTGCTCTCTGATCAAGTCTGTTCTCGTCACCCGCTGCCCAGATCCCCTGAGGCTGTGTCTGCATGGCTGGGTGAAGACATCGCTCCCTGTGCATTGGAGATGCCCAGGCACATGTTACGTTTGACAGGATTCAGAAATGTTTTTCTGTGGGTAACAAACACTCAGAGCTCTGACAGTAAATACCAACAGGAGAGAGTCCCAAGAGCTTTCCTGAGGGCTATGAGCTCTTATCCATCAGTCTGTAAAATGACTTCTAATTCAAATGGGAGGGATATTGTTCCCTAAAAGAGCTAATTACATAATAGGTAAGTGCTGTGCAGCTCTAAAATTTTCCTATTTTTATTTTTGCCTTTCTTTTTGTTAAATATGCTGCTGTCAGGGAATAAGTAGGCTACTGGGTCAGATGGATCAGGGGTCCAGGTTCTGCTCCAAATGGTAGGTTCTTCAGAAGATCATGGCATTACCAGGCCCAGGGGGCAAGCCCCTTACATTCTGACAAGTTTTCTGCATCCCTAGAGATTTTACATTTCCACCTGATCACCTCACCACAGACTGTTACTGCACCCATCACAGAACTTGACATTTTGTAGGATAACATCTCCTTTAAACATAACACTGGTAATGCTACAAACACGATTCTCCTGTCTCTGAGTAGTGAGAGGAATGAATGCAACTCCAGTGTCTGAGCTGCTATGCTATTGTAAATTCATTAGTTATACCTCATTTGGACCACTGAAGTAATTACATAAAACCTCTCACACAGTACTTTAAACCCTTTAAATATTCTTTATAACCAAGCAGCAAGAGCAATTCCACAAAGGTAATTTTCATAAATATCATTGTAAACTATATGAGGGACTGTTCTAATTACCTTTTGCAAGCTGGCCTGAGAAATGTCTTGCTACCACTATTTGTAAGCCTCTAAATGACCTGGCACAAAGTTACTTAACAGAACAAATTAATTTTCGATTCAGATGTCCATTCACAGACCAATAGGTCAAACACTAATAAATGTGTTTGTTCTAACTCGTAATACAGAATTGGAGCGTGTCGTACTCACACTGGTGCAAACGAGACTAATCCCCCACAATTACTGGGGCTAAAGCTGCATAAATAAATCTAAATCAAGTAAAGAAAATGTTATTTTGCCTTTACTATGATTTCTATGAGTATTTTATAGTGGATGAGAAATTACACACCTTGCATGTCAGAAAGATTGAACAAGGAATTCCCCTTCCTACTGCAAGAGAAGTGTTGGCTACCTCCAGTGCTGGAAACACCAGAAGGAACAAGACCGACACAGTGCACCCAGACTGTGTTCACAGCTAACAGGCCCAGCCAGGACAGCAGGAAGAGCCAACCTTCCCCAGTTACCAGAAGACAATGGAGGCAGAGTAGGGCACAGGTATTGCACTATACCAGCTGTGTTTCCAACAGGAGACTCAGGGGTGCAGAATGCGGAGCAAAAGCTCCCTACCACCTCTGAACAGTGCTAGGGAAAAATGGGGATGCAATTGGGTGGGTCTCCTCCTACCTTCAATGAGCAGCTGATCTGCAGAGCACAGTGCCAGGTGCCCTGCAAGTGCTCCTCACTAGCCATGTAACAAAATTCTGCCTGTGTTTGGAGTGGCTGCCACTTCAAAACCCAAGCGGCCGTCAGGGTGTCTGTACCCTCTGCTGTCCTCCATGTTTGATGATGGAGAACAGGGCTCACCCCTGAAGATGACCACTCAGTAATTATGAATACATAAAGCATTTTGAGATTGGATTTCCCCATACCCTCAGGAGCTGCCACATCCAAACAAGTGAAACTCGAGCTCTCACACAGTCCTGCATGTTCTCACTTGGCTGCTGAGATATCCCACTGCTTATGTCCCAAGCTCCACTTTCCATGGGTACAACTGAGGATGCTTCAAGGGCTCTTTTCCCCCATACTCATCCCAGGGAGAGGGCAGAAGGCAGCAATGGCTAACCAGGCCTAAAATCAGGAGCAACAGGAGCCTCCCTTTCAGAACAATCTCTGGAGAAGGATGAAACTATTTCCATTTTCATCATTCTCCCTTTTAGAAGCGAGAGACTTCTGATCTCCAGCTACATGTTCTAATGCAGTGTGACACTGAACTCGGCAGCAGACAGACACTCCAGGCACACACTGCTCCAGTTAGTTTGGGAAGTTTTTTGTTTGCTTGGTGGTATATTTGAAAGAGAGAAACTGACCAAGAGGAGGTGAAGACAGGAAAATGAAGAGGATTACACAGGCTACAATTATGAAATTAAACAGAATCCAGCTACGTGAAATAGAATAAAACTTTGCACTTATTTTGTCACCACAGCTGCCCAGCAGCAGGCAGGCAGTGGGCATCCACTAGCAGAGGTGGGTTTACAGGTCACAGCACGACTAGGAATAAGTGGCACCCACACAGTATTTATCCATATGTATAGCGTGTGAGAGAGATACCAATAAGGTCCTAGCAAGAAACAATTCTTTAGTGTTAAAAGACTGTCCAGAGGAGAGTTGTGTGTGACTGCTGGAGACAGAGACCTGTCGTGATGTTCTTCTAAGACCTCAGCCTCCTTTAGTTTCCATATGACCTATTACAGCCCACAAGATGATCCTGTGCCAAGATACCACGATCCCACAACTTTCCTTTGAAGGTAGGCAATTCTGAGTTATAACTGGGAAAAAACAAACCCAAACATATTTGCTATAGGGATTCCATCCAGTGTGTAAAAACATGCATACCTACTGCATGTTATCTACTGCATGTGCTCTACACAAATACATTACAAAAAAGCACTCTTAATTCTGGAGAGGATAGAAAGTCAGGGATGAGCACAAACCTGTGGGGATCATCAGGGTCACAGTTTGGTAGGAAGTTAGTGACAGCTTCTGCCACTTCTTCGTTTAACAGAACGTCCCAGAGTCCATCAGTAGCTAGGATCAGAACATCATCCGGCCCATGCTCATACTGCAGGAGGTCGTAGACTCTCACCTAAAACACACAAAAAACATCATGAGAGGCATCCCACAGGCACTGACCCAGCCGGGATGGACCCAAGTGTTCCTGAGCGAGGCTGCACAAAGCAAGCCTCTGATCAAAGCAAAGCCTCCCCCAGCCCAGCTGCCTGGTCTGCATGCGAAGCTCTCCCCTATCGCTGGCAGGGCTAGTCAAATGGAAGCTGAATAATTCATTTGATGAATTTTTGATATTTTCTAATAAAATATTCACAAATAATTGTTTTCACTATTTGTCCAGACCCATTTAACTCTGCCAAATAAATTGCGTATGTTGTGCACAGCAGAAGGCATCTTGTTCGCCTTTCCAGGCCCGAGGCAGGCGCTGCGCTTCCAAACGATGCCCGGGCAGGGGAGCAGTCCCACCAAAGGGAGAGGAGCTATTTATTTACCTGCTCGGTTTTGTGCATCTCTACGGCATTCAGCGGGTAGAGGCTCACTTGAGATTCGCACAGAAGCGAACCCCGAAGCTTATCTGTGTCAGGCTGTTTTGTTAAAACGTCCGCTGGCTTCAGCACCACAGCCAGGGGGACGGGGCTGGGAGGGGCTGGGAGGCCACCAGCCGAGCCCAAATACGAGCAAAGGTCATCATGAGCATTTTAAAACGAGCCTTTTGGTGGCCGTAGCTCTCCTTCCAGCACACGCTGTATTCCAGCTGACAAAGCGCCTGCTCTTTCGATTCCCAGGCTCCAGCAGGGAGCCCTTACAAAGCCCTCCCAGAGCACTTCAATTACCACAGCAACAAGCCCCATCTGAAAGACGTGTGGCAACCCCGGCACGGCAGTCAGGAGGGAACGATGATCCGCACTGAAGTTTGGCAGCAGCACACCTTGTCACACGTCCTGCTCCAGCCTTGGGCTTCACCGGCAGCAGCAAGTTGGTCAGACAAGCACTTGGCATTGCCAGAAGACACGGAGCTGTTTTATTCTCCCCCCTGGTGCACTCTCCCCTTAGGAGCCATGGAGCAGGAAATGCACATAAAATGCCTGGACCTTTTAATGTAATTATGATTTTATGGGACTGCAAGCAGCTCTGGAGAAACAATCATCTAGACCTCACTGCTAATCCTTTACTTGTTCGCCTTTCACTCAAAAGCACAAAAAGGTCATTTGTAAAATGTAACCTTCATTTCATTATCTAAGGTAACAGCTGAAAAAGGACTTTGGAGAGGATTAAAGTCAAGGCAAGATACTCTCTTCATTAGAGCATATCTCCTTATTCAGATTGAGTGGGAATACTATTATAGAAAAGATCCTTATATGCAGCACAGCTCTCCTTTCAAGCCCCCTGCACAAAAGGCAGCAGTTGTCACGGTCCCCATCTCCCAGAGTTTAGTTAACCTTTAACAGCCCAGAGTTTACTGGGCTTCAGGGGATAAACCGGGCAACGCAGCAACCAGTAAGTACACCACACATCCCGGTCAAGTCTCCCAGGTACAAGCAAGTATTTCAGATAGCATCCTGGCTAAAGCTCAGGGATTCACTGAGCAGCAAGCGCCTCATACAAATAACCAAGCTTCTACCATCACAATCTTGTACATTGCTGACAAAAAAGAGCTATTTTAGAGCTGTCCAGTCCATCATAGCTGCAGGTTATGCTTACAGACCGCCTTCCCCAGGTGCAGAAACGAGCCAGCTTCTACCTTTCACAGAGCCCTGCCACCAGCTCCCCTGAGCCTCCCAGCCCCTTCTATTGCCCTCGCAAACTTTTGCCCTCTGTAACATCTCTGGAGCAACAGGACAGCCCTTGAAGGCTTCCATAGGTCACCATACTTCTGCCATCCACTGATGTCCTCTTTGATGTGGAGAGCTGGAGACCTGTGAAGTGGTTCAGTTTGACTTCAGCAATCAGCAAATGCGAAAAGCCAGCTACAAGGAAGCAGCAACCACCTCAGCAGCACCAACACCCGTGACAGTAAGAGCTGGGTTACACCACATTTTATCTCAACTGGTTCTGAGAGATCTCTGCTGAAATTCAGCAGTGGACACTCGCCACCAAACCCACAGTCGCCCACGACACCTTTCTGAACACGCGTTACGTGGCTCGCCACACAGTGCCTTTTTTCATTACAGGTATTTCTTTCTAATATTGCTCGCCTACACGCAATGAGAAGTGCTGAGTAAAATGCTTTGGGCAAGCAGCAAATAAGCAGGTGGGCCGGTTTTATATTTACATTTCAAACAACCTACCCACCGGACAAAACCTGCGTTTGGCTCATGCAAAGGACCACACCAGCGCTGCGAAGGCGCTAAGGCTTGCCAGGCAGTTCTGTTTGTAAGAGGCAGCCAACACGAGTCCCTGTGGCGTGAAAACTGTTCAGACAAAGTGGCACAAGAGCCTGCAGCCATCTGAGGTGCTCCCAAGCAGCCTGCCTGGGGGAATTCAAGCCACACAACAGTCCGCATTCAGTTGCCTGCACTATTGATCAACCCAGTCTCTTCAATAAATTAAACCCTTTCTTAATTGTATTGTCCCTTTTTATGTGCAGTGTTATCCAGTGCGGCTCCACTGGCAAACGATGAGATCTTTCAATACCACCCTCCAAGTAATTTATATGTAAATAATAAAAAGCGGGTCCCAACACTGCTCCCTGCAGCACTCACCAATTAATCTCCTTTTAGCTTTTTACTGCCACCCTTTGTTTCCTGCCCTTTAGCCAATTTCCAGTAGACTGTGCCAACTTTCCACTTAGTCTATAGCTTCATATCTTTTATATTAATAACCTGTGATGCAGAACAGTTTCTCAAATGTTTTTTTTTTTCAGAAATCAAAGTGCTCGGGCAAGATCATCTACCACATTTTTATTTTTTTTTAATTCTCTGGTAGACATAACCCTGAAGGACTTCAAGCTACTAAAGCGTGATGTTTGCTCCCTTAAACCACCTTGACTCCCTTTGATCAAAGAGTACTTCTGTAAGTACTTGCCTCACTTGTTCCTTTAAACGCTGTAATTCCCCAAGATTTCTCCAGAAGGCAGATGTGAATCTAAAACGGCTTCCTTTGACATATTTGCGAAGTCGTCACAAAGATTTTTTTAATGCCTTTGGATGGGGAAAATTTCTCCTTGGTTACCTTCTTACCATTTGCTCCCAGTGGTGGTGTTGGGTTCGTAGTGGCAAGGGCCAGGTGCTGTTGCCGGAGCCACACTGTGTCCACCGAACGGCTGAGCTGCTGCTTGAAAAATTTCAGGATGAAATTCTGCTTTTCCGCTGCAACAAGAAGGCTCTTGCTGAGCTTTAAAAAGCAGAATTTCCTGCTGAAAGCTTTCAAATGAGCTGTTCCATTATGAAAAATAAATATTTAATTCCATGCCAGAGAGCCTCAGCCATAGCTTGCCTGCTTTGTGCTACTCCAGTTCATTATAAAAGGCTCAATTCTCTAGAGCTCACCAACCTGCAGAAGTCCTCCAAATCTGGTCTCGTAACAGCTGAGCCACTGAATCCTGATTACATTTGTCAGTCTTGGCTACATGACTTCTCCTCCCATAGCCTGGCGCTCTATCAAAGGGTAAATTCATACCACCCCCAAATTACTTCTATGCCTGTTTCTAGATATAGCCACACGGATGCTTACCTTGCCTTCAGATAAATTTTGGTGGCCATGCCATACCAGAATTTTGTCACCCTGGCAGTAAATACGCTGAAAACTCACCACCTTGCCCCCAGATTTGGAAAGTACTCTGTAATTACAGCACGGAAACAGAAGCCAGCCTTGGATTCTCCCCATGTCACGGCTCACTGTGAGGCTTCACTTCCTGTGCCTCCCCTTTTCCAGGTCTGGAAACCAGACAACGTGCCTCCCTACCTCTACAAAGACAATTTCCAAATCAAATGCTGCACGAGGGCCAAATGTGACTGCTGCCCGAGGCCACTGCACTTCCAAGCGCCTGGGTGCCCAGATGGCAGCATAAAGAGGTTGATTCTTAATGCTGGTTTCTGTGCAAGGTGTCCACATATGGGCAGAACAAGTCAGAGAAGAATGTGAGGAAACAAAGCACTGGAGCCCTCTCTGGGAAGAGAAGGAAGAGCTGGTTAAGAGAAGAGGTGTAATGGAAAGCAAGTTGGATCATATTTTTTACTTCCTAATAAAATTCAGGTTATGTTGTTTTTTCCCCCTCCTTTCCCACATCTCTAAATCGAGGTGGCAGGTGCTCTGTCTTTCCTCCTGCTGCCCTAGTACATTTCTAACTGAATTTAGCTGAGAAGGGAATATGGAAACAAAGCTAATTTTGCTTCCCTTTAACAAAGCAGTTAAGAGATCCTGAAACGTGGATAGCATAGGAACTGAATGACATATTCCAGAATTTGAACACGCGCTCGCACACACGCACTACACACAAATCAGAAAAGCCCATGAGAAGCTGTGGTTTATACACACAGACAAATAGAGCAGCAGCAGCAATCAGCAGAGATGGTACTGCTGAGATACTGCGCTGCAGCTATTACATTCCCCAGAAATGCTGGGTCTCAGCAAGCCAGAAAGAAAAATAAGTAGGTAGAACTGCATCATTGTGCTGGCACTAAGCAAAACCATCAGAGTGATGAGGGCAGAGCTGCTGCGTGCCTGGCTGAGGAGAACAGCAGCAGGTCCCAGTGATGGGCACCACACACTCAAATGGGGGAGAGGGAAGGGACTGGACTGACAGCAAGGAAAAGCGAAGAAGGGGCTGTCTCTGGATTGCCTCCTTTTCCTCAGGGCCAGAATCTCTCCGTGCTTCATTTTTAAATTGATGTTCTATGATGTTCTAAGCAAGGTCAATTTAATACTTTTGTTCCTTTCTAGCGGTGTTATGCCATTTGTGTATTTTCACTCTCTCACGCTGCTGTATCAAGCAGTAAGTTCAAGGTCAGATACTGGGTATGGTTAAAACAATGGAAAGGCAGCTGACAGTGGATGGCTCTCAGCATTTGGGCCATGGCAGCAAAGCCTCCTCTTTTTGTGCTCTCACAGGATGGTTTGCCCTTGCTTAATATTTTATTGAAAATGTGTCATCCGTTCCCTGATGTAGGAACATGAATAAAGTTCCAGAGAACAAAGTGAGGTTTGAATGTTTCTTGTTAATAACCAAATACATTCAAACCCATTTAGAAGCCTTTGTATCCCTCACTGCAAGGTCTATGGTGGTCAAACAATAGAACTGTTTGCGTTGAGGCAAGTCAAAACAATGGAGGCACTTAAAACTGGTTTCCAGAGAGGTGAGTAGCAGGTTCACTACCCCTAGTATAGTAAATACTGCCTAATCTCCTCTTTATGTCATCATTTGGGAACGCACATTGCCATTTCTGACACTATTTTGGGTTTGCACAGAACCACCATAAAAAAATTAAGCACTGGATGTGAAGGGGCAGCCAGATGGAAGCATAAAGCACTCTTCCAACGCACTCTTGGCGTTTTCCTACTTAGCAGTTGGATCTGGTACCCTCTGCCTAAAGCAGGATGCCATGCTACTGTGGAAGACATCCAATGCTCCCTTCTGCAGAACGCTGGTTTGTGTCAGCTTCTGTGAAGGCTGCATGATCCAGGCCTCAGAGGGTGTTGGGGCACGTGAAGATGAGGAGAGTTGGGTGTCTGCCACACAGAATGGTGAGGCTATGGGATAACTACAGACAAAAGGATGAGAAGGCATCAGTGCTCTGCCTGGGATGTGGAGCAACCAGAGGCAGGCACACAACTGGAGAAGGAATTTTTAACATTCAGGAGTCAGATTTTGGAAGAACAAATAAGCACGGTAAGTATACTTGTTTCTCTCCCACAAACCACATAGTCAAAGCTTGGCTGTTTTACCTCAGGAGATGAGGACAGGAAAGGTTTGATGTAGATATTGGAGTCATGCACCTTCAGGTCGTGGTCTCCCAGTCCTCGGGTCACCCCAATTGTTGCCATAACCCGAGCCTAGAAATAAAGAAATGGGATCAAAACTTGCTTCGTGCATTGTGTCAACATGGAAAGAGATAACATTCCTACTTCACAACTGTCACAGCTAGGGATGAACTCTTTTTCTCCCAGAGACTTGAGATTTAACATAGCTAATCAATGTATGAACTTCATTTCCATTTCTCATTTTGTATTTGTGCCCATGCCAGTCTAAGTATGCCCATCCTAGACTGTGACGATTTGTAAGGGACTGGGACTATGGAAATCTAACTCAGTTGCCTCACTGTCCCATGGTAATCAATGAGAGCACACCTTCAGCAAATTACACTAATATGAAGTAAACTGGTTTTATAAAAGGGATGAGGAGCCTAATTAATCACTTAAGAAACCTGTGGCCTCTTCCTTTTGACATATTGCCACATATTTTCTTCATCAAGGCAAAGTGCCAAAGGCCACCTCAAACTGCTGAGTCTGCAGAGTGCCAGTGCCCACTGAGCTCTCTGTGGAGAGCTGGTCCAAATCAGGTCTGCTCTTACCTCAGATCTAATGCTTTCTTCGCTAAGCATCCTCCTTTGAGACAGGAGCTGTTTCCCAAGAGGTGCTGGGCTCTTCTTCATTAAAGCTTCTCCAGAGCCTGCCCAGGCAGCCTGCCCCGTGGGCACCCTAACTCCCTGCACATCACCTCCCCAGAACACTACCTTTGCCGCAGCAGCTTCCGAACAAGATTGCTCGCAGCATCAGTAACAGTGCAAGACTGACTCAAAATTATTCTGCCTCCCTAACCCCTGGCTCCATAAGGCAAAAAGAGAGAAAATTTAAAAGATATGCGTGAAACATTTTGCAGATAATTATAAACCTAACCAAATTCAGAGATAAGCTGCAGGTCCGAACCTTTAAAACTTGGGCTAATTCTGAAGAGCGTGTGTTTTTGCACTGAGATAAGAGCCTAATGCAGCAGGGGAGCACTATTTAGGAACACAGCAAGCATACAAATATCGGCAAACTGACACCACTGCGTCCTTGTATTGATCCTATTGCTGCATCCAGCTAAGCTTGCTGGGATCAGCACTAATGATCTCACTGTTCTTAATCAGGGAATTGGAAACAAAGTTCACCCAAATGGAAGGGTTCACTTCTTACTTTCAAGAAAAACTATCAGCAATCACATCAGAAAAACTCAACAGTGAGTTCACATACACTAGCTGAAGAAAACATGTTTAAGGGCTGTTATAATTCCTAAATCCTGCCTTGATCCCTCCCCTTCCTAAATTAGGGTTTTTGCATCTCAGAGCACTGTAAAATGTTTTTAAACATCCTTCTGCTTCATTTTCAGCAAACATGACTTATTTTGCTATCTTCAATCATCCTAGTTATATTTTACAATGAAAATAGAAACATTTAAAGTCATCTATTGAAGACGGTCTCTTTGCAGCCTAGTTACTTGCAATGAAACAAAACCAAAATGAAACTGAACAGCAAATGACTTCCCTCTTCCCTCCACCCCAGACATGAGACTGATTTATAACTGAACCAAGATACTCTTTCAAGCTGTCAAAACGATAAAATAAAGAGATACTGAGTGGAAAACAGTGGACTGCCACAGGCTAAATCGAGTGGTAAACAGCAGAGAATTTGTTCTTCCTCTGGTCTGAGGAAAGCACATGTGCCCACCTTCTTGCCTTCTCCATATATCAGGGGAAACTTCAAGTCGTCTTCCTCAATGGTTTTGTATGCCCTGTGAGGGGGGGACAAACAACATTTACAGAGCTTGAACTCAATTAGTGACCCACTGCCTTGAAACAAGCAGATGTGATTATTTAATTATTATTATTAAAATCATTATTTTTCCTAGGGACTCTGCCTTTGATCCGAGATGTACATTTCTTTCTCCATGGAAAGATTCTTCCCGAAGATTTAGTCCATTTCACCACAAAAAAAGTGACCATGAAGTATGTAACGTGCCGACCTGCTCCTATTGCCTGCAAGGAGAAAGAGGTGGACTGGAATAGCATCCTCACCAGGTAACATACTGTGGGTTATGGCAGTAGCTATACCATAACACAGCACCATTAAAGAAATAGGAATGAAACAAAAAGCCAAGAAACCAACCAATGCCTCGATTCACACCGTTAATGTGAAATGGTGAGCAGCAACGGAGTGTGTATGTGGCCGAAGTGTGAAACAGCTCTCTGATCCTGTTCTCACCTTTCAGGACTGCTTAAACTAAAGGCAAGCTTCACATGCTGAAGACTTTTAGAAGGCTATTTAGTGCTCATTTGACCTTGACTGCAACATCCAAGGTTGTCAGAAATTTTACATTTCGCAGCAGTTTTCCAATGGCCGAGAGACAAGAGAAGTAAATGTTCATGCTCTGATTCTGTTCGCTTCATGCCTGCGTACTCTACCTTTTACACATCCAGCTGTTGACACTGATGAGGTGAGAAGGTGAGCAATTTTGCAAGTGAGAAATAAAATCAGAAAAATAGATGGCTGTCACTCTCACAGCCACAGAGCCCCATGGCTTGTGTAACATAACCTGGGGTCCCTCTTTGGTCAGATACCTCACCCCACAGCTTTGCCAGAGGGACACGCTTCCCTTCACACCACAAAATTGTTCCTCCCATGCTTTCCCCGGGTATTGTCCTCCCCTCCATTCTACCCCTGCCCCCAGTCCTCAGGGTGATACCAAAATCATATTTTGGCTTCACCAAAATATGGCACAGACCTGGGATCAGTAAATGGTGCTGGATTACACAGCTATGCTTGCTGCAGCATCTAGGCAAACCTCTTAAAAAGAAAGTAGTGTAGACCCACTTGAGACTCCCCCTTTCATTTCTTAGTAACCATAGGTAGGGTCCATATTAGGGCTTTGGGGTAGGGGGAGAAAGGAGAAAAAGAAACCAAAATCCAAAGAAGAAACAGTAGTGGACAAGTCCACTCCCACGCTATAAAACATCACTACATGGGAAATCCCCAAGTGGAACCAGGTAAAGTTTGCAAAACACGGTGGGTGCTTCATGGGAGACCAGACAGTCAAGAGTATCTGGGGTATGTGGGAATCTCTACAAGGGATGCTATGGAGAAGGCACTTAAATGGCTTCTGTACTGCGGGAAGGGAAACTACAGCTCTTAAACCAAAGGCCACAAATCACTACACACAGAGAGCATGGCAAAACTTCACTGACATGTAAAACTCGGGTTGGCATTTTCTTGGGAAGGATGAGTCAGTCAGTCACGGACTTTGCTCCCGTTCCTATTCTTACATCCAACAGGCAATAGCTAAGGTCTCCGCCTCACTCACCAGCTGGGACACCCTGGTTTGAACAAGGAGGATAATTTTACCATCACTCTACTTACTCCCTGACTGGTTGTGAACACATCCCAAAGCTTCCCGTTAGAACCACAGCTCTGGAAGTCCTGGCAAAGCCTCCCTGAGGAGGAGTCTGAATTCTTCTCATTCCTTTCCTTAGAGGCAGTTGTGCTCCGACACCAAGTAAAACGGTGTCAGCTGAGTCTGTGTTGGTCATCGGAGTTAAATGACTAATCCAAACCATAAACCCAAGGATTTAATTCCTATTGGATTTTTAAACTGCTAGAGGTATTTGTTACAAAAAGCAAATACGACTACATTGATGTGACTTAACTATTTACAACCCCCTTTCTAAAGGAACAAACAAACCCATTCTTTACCCACAGATTACATAATCTGCATGAGAACTAAAAATACTTAAGACCAAAGCCCCCACTTCACATTGTAAGTAGCCAAAACAGGGACCAACTTTTCATCCCACTCTCCCCCCCCCTTCATTTTCCTTTGTAGCACCTCACACCAGCTGTGCTTTAGGAAGAAGGGGAAAAAAGAAGGGGAGGTGGAAAAGAAAAAAGCATCAGTTGGTCTTGTGTCCTTCAAAAGAATGGTCCCCACAGTTAAGTCCAGCATCTGTTATGGACCCACCAAAAAGACAATCGTCTTCCACTGTGACACAATGGTGCAGGGATGTTGGTAGAGGCAGTGTTGCAAGGGCTGAAGCTAACTTGTTTCATCAACAGATTAGGAAGGGCATCCGGCTGGCCTACGACCTCCTGAAGCTATGTGACTCAGTCGGAGATGACCAGAGGGCCGCAGCGATTTGTTTCATGGTTTCTCACAAGCAAATCATCTCCTGGGCTCAGAATGTGGGTGCCAAGACTCATCTCAAATGCACTTTTTTTTTCCTATTGATATTGCTATTGCCTGAAAAATTATCAGCCCTTGAAAAACAATGCTTAGAACTGCAACCACAGCAGTGGAGCTGGCTTGGATACACTGAAAAGCAACCTAAGACACTTGAGAGAAGTACCTAAGCCCTGCACTACTAGCGAAACAGAATTAATAATATATGAGCCTGTGGTTTCCTGCAAAAAGAATGATGAAGGACAGCTTTTCAGCTAGCAGCTCTGCAACTGCGCTGGGGCGAAGGAAGGAAGGAAGCTATGAAGTTCCCGGTGATTTATGCCGTGTGAAACCTCCTGTACTTTGTACATGTGTTTATTTCACACAGGCTACAACCTTCTGGACTATTTCACTTGACTTTATGTAGTAAAGTTGCATTTATACCTTCCTGTGCTCTTTAGAGAGAGAGTATGCTGTATATAAAGATGTAATATGGCAATAGGTATATCAAACACAGACATATGGAGAACCTGAGGGGGTTGTTTGGTTCTTTTAATGCCAACACAGCCTTATTCTGACATCCCTGTAACCCAGCCTATCTCGCTGTTTTAACAAACATAAAGGCAAGGTTGCAATCCTCTGAACTCCTCATCCTCCTCATCGCCATCCCAGAAGGATTCCACAGACAGCAGGGCACGAGAAGATGGGTTTTAAGGTTATAAGGACACGACCATACTACTGCTTGCTGCTCTGAACGAGCCTAAATCCTGTCAGTGCTTCTGCCACGTAAACCTCTACTCCTCCAAATGGAAAAACACAGGGGGTGGAGAAGGGGGAGTAGAAAAGGCAAGCTTGTGCCCAGCTAAATCTAGTTGCATTTTTTTCAGTTAACTTTGTTTCTTCTTTTCATTTCAAAAGAATTATGAAATGCTACTGCTGTCCAAAAATACTGAACTAGGGCTTGACATATGTACCACCCACAAAGTTACATTTGGACTCAGGATCAACATTTTGGAAAACCAGGCCAAATCGCACCAGGAGCCAAAAGAGATGTCAGAACGAAAGAACTAGGACTGACATGATGTTACTCATATGCAAACTGGAATCTGCTCTAAATACATGGTGAAAAATCATCAGAAGCTGATAAATGCCCAAGACAATCTATGAAATAAATTTCCTACAGTACCTGCAGTTGTTAGCAGTGCTTTAGTATTTGTTAAATAAGAGATAGTCAAAACTACCTGAATATTGCTGGGTCAGAACTTGAAAAACTAGTCAGCTCCCAAACACAAACTTCAGAGCCAAAATCCTAGATAATTTCTTACATATGTTAAGCATTCTCCTGCCATATAATTTGTTCTTAAAATTGGTCTTCTGAAAGCAGACAAATTCATGTAAGAGTAGAAGTTGCCGGTGACAAAAAAAAAATAAAATCTACTTTGTGTTCTCTTTTACAGCAAACTATGCAAGTCTACTGTTCATTGAAGGTATTGCATTGGCATCCCCAGGCACAACAGATGGTAGCAAAAACACAATCTATGCTGACCTGGAAGGCTCAGTTCTGCAAACAACAGGGGAATCCAGACTCCATGCCCACTGTGTGCTCTGCTGTTCCACAGCACTTGGCTTCTGAATGTTTGCTCGTTTTTACATCTCTGCTAGTGACACTTGATAGTAAACTGAGGAACAGCAAAAAGAATTGCCATCAAAGGGCTTTAGCTTGAAGCATAACGCAAAACCCACTTGTGGCAAGCACAAAGAAAAAGCACTACACCATCAAAAATGTCTTAGTTTATATTGAACACAAGGATGAAGATTCTCCTTTGAGACAGGTTTGTGGATGCAGTGTATTTCTAGCTCTACTTTGCTATTATTCTGTAAAAAAAAAAAAAAAAAATAAAGACAAAACAAAACCGAACACAACAAGCACAACAAAACCCCTCCAGCAAACCAACCAACCTCCCATCATCCTGACCTGTGTTACTCAAGCTCGACCTTTCTTGGTCATACCAATAGAAAACTAGATTTTTATCCTTGAGCAACATAAAATTTGAAAGAAACAGTTCCCAGTTCCCCCCCAGTCCTCCCAAGTAATCAGTGGACCGGAGCTACTTTTGAATAACAGAGCTCAAATCACCAACCCAGAGGAACTGATTTTCATTACTGTCTATCGAACTACAGGTATCAAACCAATGTAAGCAAGTGCTTACTACCAAATTTTCCAAAAGGAGAAATGATATGTAGCACAGGTTAGGCAAAGAGCCACTGAAAATCTTGCAATTTATGTCTCAATCCAACCATAATTTTGTTTAAATGTCCTTATACGTGTGCTTTGCAGAGTCAGACTCTCTAAATCCAGAGAGTGCTGTCTGATACTAAGTACCCTCTAGATATGTTAGTTTTAATGTTTCAGTGCCTCAGTGTCTTTCTCCTATTACTCATCTGACATAGTTTAATGAGGCAAAACTACAATATACAAATACAATAAAAGCACACAAACTACAGCAATGTTTATAAGAGAAAGGATGATGGCAAACCCAGATGGATTAAAGAAGGCATGCATGCACACATGTGCACAGAAGAGTTTTTAGGGACACATCTATTCTAAACAAAGACACTCTAATAAGGTTTCTTTCAGGTAAAGAGGAAAACATACAAGTTTTAAAATATCTCTTTTTCATAGAGAAGGCAGCAACTCCTTTTTCTAAACCTGAAACTGTACAGTGTTTAATTTTTGCAAATTCCAGCTCTGTCTACACATGTATACATTTTAAAAAGTTTAAAATCTCTCAGCACGGCTTCATACAGATATTTTCTCCAGTTTGGTCAAATCAGACTGGTACTTGAGCTGTGGGCTTTTTCTGGAGAGGATGTGTCCCCCAAGTACCAGGTACTGCTGTGGAAGTAACTCCTAAGCAAAGCGAACTCCACCCATCTTGCTCAGCCCATTTTACAGACTCGAGCATTGGCATCTGCTCTCAGGCACTTCCCTAAGTGTGGCTGATTTTTTAGTACATTTGCCTCTAATGAATCATTAAAAGAAAGTGGTGGAGGAAAAGCTGGGGAGTGAGTGGCCAAGGACTTAGGGAGCCTTGTTCAAAAAAGCTGATAGAACTGATTCCACAGACTAGGAGTCTTTTGGTGTCGTTGCACATGAGGAACCTGATCTCGTGCTGAGGCAAAGCCCAAGCAGAGCTGTGCAGCCACATAGGGACAGGTCTTGGATGCACTGCTTCTGGAAGATGCTCCTGCAGGACACAGCTTGGACCAGACACTTTCTTTCCAGGCTCTCTTGGCCTCAGAAAGGCCATTTACAAAGAACTTTACCTCAGACTTAGTTTCGCCCTTTGTTGCAGCATTATTATTTTTTATGTGTTTGCTTCTTCCTGCCCCAAAGACACTGGCTCGGCTCCTGTGGCATGTGTTCCCTTGGGGACCCCAGAGCCATCCATCACCACCAGGAGACATGCTGTATGCAGCAGGCCAGCTCCCACCTCCTGCTGCTCCTGCAGCGAGGGCTGAAAATCCCCAAAATGCTGGGGCTGTGCACGGCGAGTGCCTCGCTACGGGAGCGAAGACAAAAAAGCCAGGCAAGCGGCCGCGCACTACGGCTCCCGCTGCAAAAATGACACCCTCTGTCTCCTTTCTCTGGAAAGGCCTAATGCTGCTAAGGTGGCCCGTAATCATTAAATTATGAAAATGTAAGTTGCTGGGAGGAAATTAATACCAGGAGTGACTCGGGAAAAGGCTGCTTTTTTTGTGAAGTAATTATGAAATTAAAATTTGATCTCTCCCTGGTGATTGTGCAAAGGATACGGCTGAGGTCTCAAACACAACAATACGGCCGGGGTTTCAACAGAAGAAGCGCAGAAGGTTTCACTCGACAAAAAAGCTCAATTAAAAAATGGGGGGGGGGAGAGGAGAATGACTTTTTGTAAATTACATGAATTTGGCTAAAAGGCGTAATCAAGCAGGTTACGGCACAGGGTCTGCAGACTTCCAATTACTTTTTACAAGTTGGAATCAAGCTGTTAGGAAATGCAGCTTATCTGAATAAGACTAATAATGCTAAGCTAATTAGACCCAGCGGCATTAGCCGGCAGATAAATTCAGGCAGAAAGAGGGACAGTGTCACTTTAAATGCTGCCTTGGGATCGGTGGGAAAGCTAATGAGGAGTGTCAGTCGGGGCTGTTTTATTAGGTGGCTCTCCGGAGGATATAGCCCGAGGTTTCTGTAGCAGGGCTTCTGTGCTTGATTCAATAAATCAATTTATATTAAACGGGGGTGCAGCGCAGGCGCCTGCTTCATAAAGCTCCCGGTGGCATTTCTCAATCTGCTTAGGCGCTCCTCGGCCGGCCTACCTGAACGCGCCGTCAGAGGACACGGAGCGGGGCAGCGAGGAACAAGCAGCCACACCGGCAATGTTTGTTCAGTCGGGCTCACGCATTACCAAGCAAAACATGTACATTGGCTCCCGCCGTGGCACTCCGGATCCCCAATAAGTGATTAATGAGACCCTGGGTTTTGTGAGCTGGAGCCTGAACCGCAGGCCGCGAGGCAGGCTGCACAATGAAAGCAAGAGGCATCCATCCCAAACCAAATAAAATGGCTTGAAAAGTGAAGTTGCTTTTTTAATCAGATGCTCAGAGGCTGAAAGACATTCCCTGTTGGAAAAGAAAAGGGCGAGCGCAGAATAGGCTGGCGGCTTGCCAGCAAGTGGCCAATATTGACTCTAGAATAAAATGGTTTTTGCTTAGCGCCGGCCCCAGGGCACCAGCCTCGCTGCTTGGGAATAAATCAGACGCGCAGCGCTTCCCCAGAAGGGGCTGGCCGTCGGGCGGCTGGTCACGTACCACAGCAAGGCCTCTGGAGGCACAGGGCTGCTGCTAAGGGCTCTGCAGCCCCTACAGCAGTAGGGCACGCTCGGGTGGAGCACGCAGCCCTGTCACTTACTGGGCTTCAGCCCAAAACGCGTGGCTGGGGTTGCGCTGGGTTGAACCGCTTTTCATGGGTCCAGTTCAACTCCGTGCGGTCCTGGAGGGCAAAAGAAGTCACAAACAAATCAGCTGTAAAACCGGACTTTTGTCTGGGGCTCTTTCGCCACTAAAATCTGCTGGAGTCAAAACACTAAAGCTTTGATCTGAAAACAAGCATTTAAAGAATCCTACTTTAATGAGAACAGCAGAAAGGCCACTGTTTACGTTCCAAGGAGGAGCAAAAAACTAATTTTGAAACCACAAAAGGCCAATGCCAACTGGTAGTGTCCTCTGTCTGCCTCTGGTTAAACACACTGCTGTAAGGATGCTCTGGTGCTGCAGGAGGCGGACGGAGGAAAACTGGGAGAGGCAGCTTTGTGTGTACGCATGCCAGTAAGGGGCACAGTAAACCAGAAAATCACCGAGCAGGTTTGGGGAAGATGTCTCAGATACATTCAGTGCAAAGCAGAATTGATCTCACTGGACTTACCCAAGTGTAAAGGAAAACTTGCCAACCGTGTCTTAAATGCTAAATAAAAGGAAGAGATGGAAAACACTAATTCTGTGCAGTCCTTAAAAGGAGCACTTCTTTCCCATAATTTCTACCTCTTTTAGCACTGGCAGCACTTTGCTCTTGTGGTCAGAGTCCTCCCTGATGCTTCTGTTGCCAGGACATGTCAGTGTCACCAGAAGTACCTCCTTTCTGATACGAGCTTAACCTCTGCAAGCCACGGACTGAAAACCCTAGGCCAGAGATCCAGCTGTGAAAGACTGTTAGTAACACAGATGTCTGCCAGCAAATTACAGCTCGAGACAGCTCGGAGGCTTGTTCAGCAGGAGACACAGCTCTTAAGATGCCTTGCCAGCTGCAGTACGCGATCTGTAAGAGTTGCTCAAGCACGATGTGCGGGGGACGAGGGTGCCAAAGGGGCAGCTCATGGTCAGCTCCCACCTAGATGGGATTTATTTTATATGTATTTAATACAGCGGATTTCCTGTCCCAAATCCCACGGGAGTGAAGGGAGAAAGGGTGAAGGGTGGGAGAGCTGGGGGGAGAAGGGAAAGGCTGGTCTCAAAGCAGTTATGGGCAGCCTGGACTAGTGATGCAGCACACATTGCTGGATCAGTGGTTGTCCTAATGCTGTGGGGAAACTTGGCAGCTCTGCTACCACTGTGGGCTGCTGAGACAAAGCCAGTGTGGAAACTTCACAGGGAAAAAATAAAAAGAAAGAAAGAAAAAGAAAAACGAGAAAAGAGAAAAGAAAAAAAAAAAAGGCCAAATGCATTATGACAGACCCAAAGACAATAACCTTTTGTAATCCAAACGAGCTGGGCAAGCCAATTCATTGTTGAGAATCTGAAAAGCTCCAGAGCACAGGAGAAGGGTAAAAAAGAAAAGAAAAAAAAAAAAACTTATACAGCTTCTAATAGAAAACACAGAAAGTGTCCTGAATTTTAAAATAAAGCAGTTCATTTTCGTGAGGAAACATCACAGTGCTGAGTTTTACACCCTCCCACTAAAGGATGCAAGGAAGTGTAAGAGTGGCTGCTTCTTCCCGACATCACCTGCACCTCTCTACGGGTACATGCAAACGTCAACACACCATGAAGTCACTGACCAAAAAAAGATTCAGACAATTGATCTTCTGCATTGTAAGTGATAAAGGTTTGGCAACATTTTAGCATACCGGGCTCTAGCTGGCTAAAGTAGCATCTGACGTTTTCTAGAAAAGGAAATTTAATGCTAATTTATTTTCTGTGATAGATTTTGTCCATAGAAACAACAGATATGTCCTTGGCTGCTGGACCCTGATGAACCAATTAATTCTAAGAATTAGAAAGGGAAAAAAATAAGAGCAAGACTCTTGAGGTGGAAAACAATCACTGAAACGCCAGCCACCTCAAACCATTACCTCGAAGGGCACATCACACTGGAAATCTAATGTCTTCTCCACAATCTCAACCAGTAAGATTGACCCAGACTTTTGGATAAATAGAGGCAGATTGCATTTCCTCTGCTTAGGTGATCACTGCATGGAATTCAACAGAAAACAGCATTTCCTTGGGCACACACCCTGAGAGAAGAAATGGATCCTTGTCTAAAATGACTCTGATTTAAATAAATCTTATGATGACAGAGCAGTTCAGGACAATGAAATGGTGAGTGAAGCAAACAAAGAGGTAACAGATACACTAGCTGTGGGGTACAGAACAGCTAAAAGATTCTGATTGTTTTATTCGGGACAAGAGTGCAGCCGCTATTTTCCACTTCTTGCCAGAAGTCAAAAGGCACAGCAGGGAGAGGTAGCATCATCACAGTCTCCACATGCTTTTGCCTGGCACAGGCCACCTGGGAAAACACTGACGTGAATTTAGTCTTGAATTTTCAAGTCACAGTTTAAGTATTGGTTCTGGAACAACTACTTACAGCTATGACTATTTGTGTTAAACCAGTGATAATCTTTGCACTGACCATATTAGAATCTGTAACTGGATCAATGTGTGTCCCACACTTCAGGAAATTCAGAAAAATCAGCAGGAAAATCAACTCATTTCTCCCCCTTGCCATATGGTAGGGTTAAAAGAGTTCACACACCAGTACTGAAAAACAATACATTGAATCAAACTGCAATCCATTTAGACTTACCCAATCTCTTCTATTCACTATTCCACATTTAAAACATGTTCCTTCTTATTTATCTTTCTTCTAACACCAAACAACACTAGCTGTGCAATAACCATTCTGAATAAGTGCTATACATAGATTCACAAATAAGGCACAAACTGATATGCAGAATTACCCCTTTGTTTAATTTTTAACCATTCCAACCTTGTATGCATCCCAATATCCTGCTTGCAAGCCGAACTTGCGCTGCAGTTTCTGACATGGCTCTCAAGTTCATTTGGAATGTCTGCTGTGCAAAAATAGTTATTTTTCCCAACTCATCCTTTACTTGCTATTTATCAACACCAAATTTGATCACTGTGATGCCTATTTGTGTAAGTTGTTTAAATCTTCTCAGTTCCTCGCAGCCCTTCTTGTTTATTAGTAGAAGGGCTGCTACTTGAACCATTAGTAGAAATACTGCTACTTGAACCATTCTAACCACATCTCCTCCACAGACATCTAACCAACCGGGGAAAAGCCAGAAGAACTCCCATGAACCTCGAGAAAAACTCTTTACCTTCCAACCAGTGAAAGAATTTTGCTCTTACCCTCCTCTTGGCCCATGATACAGTAGTTACACTGTAGCTCTCCCCAAAATTAGTTGGGTGGTTTGGCTTTTTTTTTTTTTTTCCCAGTAGCTTCTCACATCTTGAAAAAAAAGCTTTTGGAAGTCTACATGAAGCCATTCTTTTCTGATGTCTTCAGAAATCCATGAGTTTAACTCTCCTTTTGCAGAAACTGGAAGACTGTCTCACCATCTTCCAAATACTTTACTGTTCAAGTCCTCAGTTGAGCTAATGGTCTCATTTTGTTCCTATTCTTTCACTTCTATTTAGCCTATTTAAAATGTGCAGCCATCACTTTCAGGGAGAGATTAAGTATTTCTACTAGCAGCTGTTCAAGATGATGGACAACGATGGTTATTCCCAGATTAGCATGTTCTGTACAGTGCAAACATTCCAGATTATATTATAAACTTCGGTCATTATTCTGCCATTAAAACATCATTATATTTATGGCCTGTAAAGTATCAGACAATCAGAAGCATGTGGAGTTGTAGTTGTGTGAGTACATCCAAGTCTCCAAACATACAAGAGCTCAGGTGTTTTTACCCCCTCCATCTTTTCCTTTCCTGCATGAACATTTTCTAAGGATGCTAAAACACAAACAGCGAGGAAGTCAATTTGCATACACAGGGCCTGTTCCTTTATAGGTCATATGCACAGCGCTCAACAAAAAAGAAGAGTTGGGCTTCTCTAAATGAGAGTCACTTGAGAAGGAGCCTCTTGAGCTGACGCAGAACAATGAAGACATTTAGCCTGAGACAAAAACCTCATCCCTCTTCCTGTCAATATTGTTCATTCAAGCTTTTCATTTTTGGATGGCTATGACTTCTATTCAGATAGGTCCACCTCTAAAACAGTTCCTGAGGGGTTACCCAAATCAGGTGTCAGGTGCCCTGGAGCATGGAAGGCAGCTCGTCCTTCTGCAAGCACTCCTTCACATGCAAAGGCATGGTGGCTCCTTCTGTAAGAAGCTATTTGCAAGACAGGAGAGTTGTTCAGCTTTCACGAATACCCCCTGGCATATCTTCCCCTTTAAGTGTTTGCTCTGCTTTGAATGCTCACACGCTAAAATGAACTGAGATCCTGGCTGTGGAGGGAGGTCAAGTCATTTCAAATGTTAACTTCTAAAAGAAAAATACATCTGAAAGAAGAAAATACCTTTCCTCATAATACACAGGTGTATACCTCCACCTTTGATGCAGTTTAATCGAAGATGCATACAAAACAGGCATGGGTAGGGGAGAAGATTGACCTCATGCTGAGAAGGGCACATCCTTACCAGCCAGTCATGTTGAAGTCGCGGTAGAGCATCCTTTTTCCAACTTCCTTGCGCTGCACCCTCCGAGGAAACTCTAAATGTGTGAACTCATTTCCCAGCAAGTGGGGCTGCATGTAAGCCTGTGGGCAAAAACCAAGCCACAGATACCACATGAACATCATAAAACAAGACATCATCTATTTTTAATGAGATAGCATTACCATCCCTTCTCACTCCCTTCCCACACGCTTTTTTTTCCTTTTTAAACAAGGAAGATGACAAGCTCTGCTTTGTGAGGTGCACATACACCAGTTCTCACAGTATCTGGTGTCCGGCAGTGGCTCTACTGGAAGCAGTCCTCTGTCCCTCAAAACCCCTCATTTCTTCTCACTGTTTCTCAACATTTGGGATCTCTAAAGTATGCTCCATCCACTGGCCCTGAAGGAGTCTGAGGGGCTTTGTAAAGCAGAACATCTCCTTTTGCAGATTGGTGACCTGAGAGAATGAATGGCCAAAGAACAAAGCCGTCAGGCAAGGAGAGACTTGGAGGGGTGCATGTGGAGAGAAGCTCAAGCTATTTGACACACAGTGCACCTATGTTGACAACACACACAACCTAATGTTACTCCAATGCTTGAATTTTGACTGTCTCCAGAAAAAAATGAGCAATGGTTCTGCTCCCTTTACCTGCTCAGTGTGAGGCACCCCACTGCACAGACACCGCAAGTAAACGTGAACTGCAGAGCACTTTATTTTTGGGTTTTCTAAAAACTACTTCCTTCATACAGGATATGATTAAAGAAAAGCAGCGACTGATGTTTTTGACAGTGTGAACGTTCGACCAGTGCTGCTGCTGTCCCTTCTGGTGTGCTGCTCTCCAGATGCTGGGAGGCCTCCTCAGTGGAGCCGAGCCCAAGGCCTGTGCGCTTCAGAGCTGAGCGTGCTTGAGAACAACGTGAGGCAGCTTCGGCTCTTTGTCCACCGCACACTTTTATACACAGATCCCCTGACACAACAGGTTAATCCTTAATCATACTTCATTTCTTCCTTCTGAAATAAACCTCACTCGTTTTTCTTTAACAAATGCATAAACAATCCTTCCTCCCCCCTTCTCTCCCCAAAGCCACGCCGTGAGTGAGCTTTTCTGAAGATACAGTCAAATTGGCTATGGAACCAAAAAAAAAGTTGCATTTCTTAACCTTTCTGCAGATAACTCTTTTTCCTTATCCAGCCAGTTAAGGCAATAACGTCTGTCTTATCTTCAGCAGCAGCTGCCATCGGGGCAGACCAAATGAGCATGCTTTAGTTGCTGGGTTTGTCATAAATCTAGCGCTCATCAAAGGTGAGCAGCAGGAAGCAGTGGAAGCCCTTATTGATCTACCTGGCAGCTATCATGCAGATAGTTCACAATAAAATATTTCCTGCATTTAAGGGCTGAACCTGCTCCCACTCAATTTAATAGGAGTTGGATCAGGCTCAGTGCATGGCAGCGCTAACCGTCCATCAGCCTGTCCCCGCTCCTTTCGCCAGGCATCCTTTCACAAAACACCTCCCAGCTCTGCTGAGACGGGGCCGAGGGAGATGCAGTGTAGCTGACAAGATTGGATTCTGCTTTCAAGAGGCGGCTTTCAAGCACACAAGTGTGATCTTGACATTGTGATCCCTTCCCGAAACAGGAGCTCCATCAGATTATTTCTGTGCGCAGTTAAGGGCATTACATTTTTTCTCCTGCAATCTACAGTCACCCAGGGTTCCCTCCCCCACCCAAATATTTGTTTCAAGGGCCCTCTAATTGGATCGCTGCTTCTCAATACAGAAATGGATGAGAAGCACTACTGACTTTTGAGTGTCCTCACAGTATTAGTCCAGATGAGGCTTTCCATACTTCCAGAACTCTGGATTCCTTATTGACAAGTATATGGAAACTTCGTGTTCATTTTTGCTCAAGTTGCAAAGGAGTTCCAACATCCCTAATGATGTATGTATTGTGATGCACAACAGAGCTGCATTTTAGTATTTCTTCTTTCTAATCTATGTCTTTGTAAAAAAATGAAGCCAACAGTCTGCTTAGAAAGTGCAGTTCAGTTCACTTTTGAAAATGCATAGCCTACCTTGATTAAGTCATTACAAACCACTTCTAGCTAAAGACTGGTGTCATCTACCTAAAAAAAAATAAGCCTTACTTAAAGCAAAAAACCTCATACCTGAAATCAAAAGCTATTTAACCCTTAGATTATGAGATTACTTATTAGTCCAGATCATAGGTTCAGAAGAAATAAAGTTACAGGCTTTTAGCATTTTTCCCCTTGAAAACAAGAATTTCATTATTGAAAAGGGAAAGCGATTGGGAGAGACTGCGTTTCATAAAGATTTACTCAGATGGAAAGTCTGAGGTCACAAGTGAAATAAGATTAATAAAGCTGGCAGAGTTACCAGAGGACTGCTAATGTTCAAATAAGATTTCTCTTCCGCAGCCAAGCCTCAATGCTTGATTTACAATCTAGGGATCTTAACTTGATTCTAATATTTTTGGCGTCAGTGGAACAGAGGGAAAAGAGCAATTTGGAAGCTTCTGGTGCTGTGAGCTGAATTCTTATGTGAAGAAATTCATTTTTTGGGGATGTATTTTTTAATTTTTATTCTCTTTTTAACAATTATTCTTGATGTTTCACTGGTAATTCTACAGAGAAAAGAGTGATGTATTATAAAACTCAGCTCTGACTTTCAGTCAAGTTTGTTGAGAACTGTTCTCCATTTACTACAAGGCAGGGCTCTTCTCCTTTTCCACACCAACCAAACTATGCTGAACCAAAAAATAAATAGAAGCAATTCTTTAAAAGTCTAATGGTCCTTCAAGTAGATACACAAGCAGACACTAAGAAATCCCTTGACTGATCGAAAGAGAAACAAAACCAGTAAGTTAACTAACTACCAGAATTTCAGCTGTGATGAGGCACCACATTTTCTACTTTTCATTTGTTTAGTCATAATTTGTAAGAGATTCAGATTAGAAACATCATCCAGAGAACTTAAAATGTAATAAAAACAGTGACCGTCAAACACTTCCTATATTCTTACGAGGCATGTTCAGACAACTTTGTTATTCTGTGTTATGAAATGGGAATATTTTCCATCATTTTTCTTTTAGAAGCTGTTACAGTTTTTCTGGCATATATCTGGCACCGGCTGTATCATATGTTTGGTACTCAGCCATTTCATGGTGTATTTTGTGGCTGGATGTATTACACTCAACATTAGCTGTATGAAATGGAGTCTGCTCAGGGAAATATTAGTCACGTTTCTTTCAAAAGGCCATTTACTTCCCGCTGTGTTTCCTAGTGCTCAGCAAAGCAAACATGAAATTAAGATAAACGTAGACTTACACACTAGTATGCTTGTTAATTAGGTCGCAGGGAACATTGTACGTACCTTGCAAGTCTCTTTCCCTCATCCCTCTTCCAGCTCCTCTGGTATGTGCTGCTCTAGTACATCACTGGCAGTAGTAGTTTCACTGCATTACTTGGTATTTTTAGGCTTACTGTTGTCCCATGCATCTGCCATACCTTACAATGCTATCCTCTTATGGATATCCTCATGCCATTTTATCCTGTAGGATATTCTACTACCTGGGAATACCTCTGACAACCACATGTACATCACAACGCATCCAGAGGTTCTCCAAATTACTCAGCCAGTACCATATGGCCAGATTCATGTTGAGCCAAACGGAGATAACTAAAGGTGGTGGTGGTAGAAGAAACGAAAAAAAGTGGGGGCTGAATCCATCCCTGGATCGGTCCTCTCTTTGTTACAAAAGGCCATTCTATAAAACCATGTGCGGCAATGACATCTCTGAAGCGTGACTTCGGTAACTAACAGAAATATACCCATCTGCAATACGCCCATTCATCACTCGTTTTAAACACGTTTTCCAAGGGGATAAGTAACAAAATCTAAGCCATTTACTGTTGCAATTTAGACTATCATGACTGAAATTAATAGCGTCCTCAGAACATAAAACGAAAATTGCCTCTGGTGCTCTTTGCCTGCACAACTCCTGCACATACCAGAGCAGTTCCCAGTCAATACTGCATTTGGTTCTTTCTCAAGATGTACCGATACGGAAAGCCAGAGCTTTCCTTGAGCAGGCACCGTGCAAATTCTTCTGCCAGAATGCCAAACAGAACACGAAGACCTCAAAGTTCAAAACAAAAGGAGGATCGTGAACGCCTGACAGTGGAAGAGAAGCAGTGTGTGCCCTGACCCTCTCTGGGAAGCCAAAGAGCCAAGGGGATACTCATGGCAGGTCTTCCATCACCCAATGGGAGGCACCGAGGAGCTGCGTGCTGGCCTCCCACTGCAAGGACAGGGTGCAGGTGGAGATGAAGAGATGAACGTGCCCAGAGTTGCTCAAAGGTTAGAGAGACTGGGTAGTGACCTTGTTCTTTTGAAGCTGCCATGCCAGAGGCCTATGTCTGGGGTCATTAGCATTAAAACACAAGCTGGTACAGAAAGCATTTGTTTTCTCCTTGTTTGTTCAACCAGCGCTATTTGGAACTCAGTTACGTGTAGGACAGGGCTGGGGGGCTTTATACAGTGATTCTCTCATGACTGAGCAGCTCGTTTTCCTGAAGATTTCCTTGCATGTGGAAGACGAGGCCCAGAAGACAGAGGAAGAATGCAGAAGTCACCAGTTATCCTAAACCAACACTTTTCATGGCCAAAGTAATCAACAGGCACTAAAGGCAGAGGAAGGCTTCCTCAGCCTGCCTATGCTAACAGTATCTCCACAGGCTGCTGCTGTTCAGGAGCTGTAAATTCATACCCTCCGTTTGCCTTCACAGCAACCTCCCTGCACAGACAAGCCCTGAGCAGAACGGTATCTCTGCACTTACCAAGTAAAATATTTATGCTAAAATGATGAAGCAACTTTCTTCCAATTGTTCAGCAAGAACAGCACAATTTGTTTCAAACAGAGAAACTCAGCCTGAACTGCAAATGAGAAAATAAGTCCAAAGCAAGCCACTTCCAGGTAGGAACAACAGAGATACAGAGAGCAGAATGACAGGAGAGTAAGGGGACAGCCCAAGGTGAGTAACGGGAGCCCTTTGGGGTGTAATCAATGGGACAGATGCAAGAGTGTAATGCAACGTTACTATGGAGTGTAACGTTCATGCCAACCTTCAAAGAATTAGGGGTCTTTTCTTTCTTTCTTTTTTTTTTTTAAACGCTAGAGTAAGAATGTTTCTAACAGAATGCTGTGTTTGAAATTATCTCTGATTTTGTTTCACGCTCTTGCTGCCTTGCATGTATTTTCTTTGAACATGATACCCATAGTCCTGGCATATTTGTTACATATAGAAACAAAATAAACAAACAAAGGTAAAAAAAATTCCAAAGGAAACAGCAGAAATGCTTTTCAGATCAGCTGCTGTTTTCAATATAAGCCAGAAAGGACATCAAAAGAGAAAAAGATTCCTTGTAGGCAATGCTTTATCTCGTATTTCTTACAGAAGCACCAGACTTCCTAGATACTACAGATACCTTTTATTTTAAAGGCAAACAAATTATTTTAAAAGTAACTGCAGTGTAAATATTTATTAGGCCTCTTTTCCATTTGGTTTACTGAATTTGAATACTCCCAAAGCAGCACTTCTTCTGAAATTTTTAGCTTCAAGCCAGTGAATCTGACTAAATCTAAACGTGACTGTTGTAGAAACATTTACAATTTCCTTTAAGATCTTCCACCACCATCTTCAACTGCTGGCATATTGTCTAGCCTCAAACTACAGTGCTTGGGCCAGGCTGAAGATAAGACACCTGAAGAACAGGGAATGCCACCAGCCTTGGCCTGTCCACCTTACTTCAGACAAAGCTAACAGTGAGCCTGCCTTGGCTTAGGCTTGAATTTCTAGGAGGTAAAAGCAGGAGACCAGAGGAAGCAGAAAAGAGATCTCTTGGACACGTTAGGAATGGCATTTTGATAAACAGCCACCGAACTTCAACCAAATGATCCGACTGTCAGTGAAACACTTGAAAAGCAACAGGGTTGTCTGTATGGAAAACAACATGCAGTTTGACTTATGTTGACTTGGTGTATAAAGCATCCTGCACCCCCTCGGACAGTCCACCTGTCACAGCATTATGGATGCTCCTACATTACACAAAACTTGTCTTTCTTCACCCATCCTATGCTGCACTTACTAAGACTTGCTCAGATCACCTCGACGTCTTGAGCTGGTTCTATTGGCATACTATTAGAGCAAATGAATAAACCCCTGCAATACTGTCCACATGTGTGCGTAGAGCACTCTGTGAAATCTTACCCTGTCACAAAGTAAACACTGGGATGTACTGAAATACCTCTGTGGCTTGTTAGCTGTGTGCCTGAGCTCTCATTATCCAGCACCAACGAGCTGCTTAAGGTCGGCAGCTGTACAAGGCACATAAGCACAGCCGTGCCAACCGATGGCCTCTACAAAAGAGGTAAGGCTTCTTTCACCAGGATTTGCATTGTCAGGCTTTTCTGCATATTTGCTGATGGCTAAAACACATACACACACATAGTCAACCAGTAGTGTTCAGTGGGTGTGTGGTCTTCCACTGAGCCCCAGTAACTCGGCTCCATGTGTTTTTTAACCTCAGATGTTCCTGGGGCAATGCTCAGCAGCAGCAGCAGCAGCACCTGATTTGGTTCTCCAGTCTCTTACCAGATACTGAAGTCGCTGGCGTTCAGTCTCTGGAGTGAATTCTGAAGACATTGGAATGACTTCACCATTTCGGATTATTATAGCCCTGTAGGAGTAATAAAGCATCATTAGTAGAAGGAGGGGAAAAATGTAAAAACACACAGAAAACCACAGCGTAGGGTCAGACTCTTATTCTCTTCAGAGTCACAGAAAAATAAAGTCATTTCTTTTCTACCGAAGTTCTCAACAGATACAATAACAATTCCTGCCATGCACCCTTTAGGCTGGATAACAAAGTGTATTTGTATATGCCAAGTTCATTTCAGAGCACACAAAAACATCCAAGCAACAAAGGCAAGAGTTATTTTAGTTGATGTCTACTGGGTATCCTTATTAGTGAAATGCAGACACCCAGAGGAGATGCTGCAGAATCACTGATTGCAGAACAACTCTTTGCAGGTTTTAATCCCAGCTGGGGCTGACACTGTCTGAAGCACTGGCTTCAAATGACTCATGCGAGCACTTTCCAATTATTGATTGGTCATATGTCATGTCAGAACATTTCTTCTCCAACAGCAAATGGAAATGGAAAAGCAAATCCAGTTTAACACAAATTTAACTAGCTACCTGCCAAAAGCAGACAGGTAATGGAATGACTATAGATCAGTGGGGAGATTTCACATGTACTTCTGCAAATGGCAGAGAGCAAATGCTCTCAAACACCTGTCTCTTGCCTTTTACTCTGCTTTGTTGCAAGGAAAACATGGCCTGGTCCTTCCCTGGTGTAATTCCACTAGCTGAAAGACAGTTAAGAGGAGGCAAAATTTATGCAGCGTTCCTCCTGCATTTATTGGTCAGGTATTGACTCACAAAATTGTATTGCTTTATCTATTATTTGCACAGTTCTGTAAGTATAGTAATGCTTGGTGCTTTGAACAGCTGGATGAGCCCTCTATCATCCCAAAGATTTTAATACCTGATTTGGAGCTGTTTCCCTACCATCAGTTGATTAATTCAGTGTTTGGGTAACAGCAGCGTGCCTCTTGAATTCGCACAGAATTTGCTGTGGATTAAGCAAGTAACTGGCACTCGGATTCCAGTTTCTGCATGTTCTCTATTATCTCCTTTTGTGTGCTCTTTTAGTTCTGTTGATGTTATTTACATGCTAGCTTACTTCTCCTGATAATTTGATCAATTTGATGGTATTGCTTCATGCCAGGTATTCTGATGGCATTGCAATGAATTGCAAGGAATATGGTAGGCACACAAACACTGAAAGCTTTAAATCTTTAAAGTCAAAACATAAGCATCTTGAGAAAACAAGCCCTGATACAAACCAGCTTTGCAAAATCAGCAGCACTGCATAATTTTCCAAGTGCCATGGATATAATATTGGACTAACACAGACTCTGAATGATCACCTAATACTGCTAGTATGAAAATGGTTGGAGCATTACCACAGAGGAAAGGCACTGCTCACGCTTCTTGAGATTCATATGGCAAAGAACAGACAGGTACAGGACTGAGCAGCACTGGCAGAGGTGGGAAAAGGCTCCAGTGCTGAGAGGAAAACAGCTCTGCTTTGACAGGTAACAAATTTACTGCTCCTGGACTTGCAGCACTCCCTTGCAGATGATCATTTTGCAAATTAGAGGTGGCAAGAGCATAAACCTACAGACATTGCAGGCTCCCACTGGCCCTCCACTGCTACAATTAAGAACAACGTTGCGTGCTTGAAACAAGGCAGACATGGTGGTTGTAATTCTTTAATTTATTTAGAGAAATTTGTGCAGAATTTTTGATGGAAATCCCTCTTTATGGAATCCGAATGCATTACAGGCTTACAAAAACGTCAGTTTGAAGGTTTGCTGAAATTTTTTCCTACTTTAACAGCACACTTGGATTTCTGAGACAGTCCTTTAAAACTCAGTAAAGACCACCACCACCTTTTCTGCAATATCTTTGCTTTTATTTTTGCTGTCCTTAAGGTATTCAGATGTGAACCAGGCTCATTTACCCAATGACAGGGGCATGTTTCATAGGTAATTTGACTCACTTGAGTAAGCTCAACTTGGAGGGACTGTGGGTTTAGTACAGAGTAAGCACTCTCGCAATAGCCTGGGTTGAGCTGATCAAAGGAGCTGATCAGACACGAACCCAATTTTACATACTAGTTTAAGAGAGTCATAAGGAATCTCTTGATCCTGTGCTTGTCTGAAAGAGCTAGAACAGAAACACACACTGACCTAACTGCTAGTGTGTCAAGCTAATTTTTTAATTATCCTTTGCTTCCCCTTTAATCACCATTTCACAGGAAATCCATATTTTAAAGACCACTGAAGTCCGGGGTTCAGCTTTTCCTTTGTGCACACTGACATACTTCCTATATATGCTGATGGCTATCATTCTCACTTCTATGGGTAGAATTGGGCCCTGAGGGACCAACATCATATAAAAAGCAATTCAGAGGCGAGTGGGTCAACCTTTCATGGCTCAACTTATTTTCACTAGAAATTGCAGCCACCTGGGACAAAAAAGTACAACCCGGCACCGAAAACCTTTGCAGGGGGAAATAAAGCAATGCCGTTGATACGTGATTAAATAGAGACTCAGTTTTATGTTTTTCATTAATGCTTTCAGCAGTTAGATTTTATTCAACTCAAAAGTTACAGCTGCTCATAAGAGTCAAATGATTTGGTCTGAGGAGTTAAACAGCCCCAGCTATTAGCAAGGGGAGGGAGGCAGACGCACACATCCAGGTCGCTGCTCTGAATTCAGCTCTGCTGGGCTCGTTATCCTGTTAGCAGTCTCGTTAACTTTCCACACCAGCTGCTTAGTAGTTTCCTGACAGCGAGGGATATTTCTGACCGTCTACATGACAAAAACGGACATATTTGTTGGCAGCCTCACCGCAGAGGCCGGGTGTGAAAGCCTGGCCCGGGAGCTGCCGCACTCGGTGGGATTTTTCCCTGTGATTTAAGAGGTGCCGAATCAGCCCCTAATTGGGCTCGGAGACCGAAATGCCCTTCCAGTGACCTGGCAATGACGGAGCTGGAGCAGTGAGGCTGCCAAGTGCAGTCTGAAGGCTTTTCCCATGGAGCAGCCTCCAGAGCCCCACAGCAGCACCACGGAGGAAGCCTGGTGTCGAGAGCAGCCCAAGAGCTGCTTTTGAACACCCACTCTGCGTGGCTCTGCAGAACAATTAGTTTTGACTTTATGCTTCCTAATGGACCAACAAGCAACATCGTGTTACGTGGCCATTGCTGCTACTGCCATGCATGAGAGATGCATGCGTGTCATGAAATAGTGCTCTGCAAGCATTTAGCTCCCTGTGCATCGTGGAAGTACGAGCGTATTATTTTATACCAGAATAAAGCTGCCCTATTAAACTGTCAAAAATAGCTACATAGGAAGGCAGAAAACTTGAAGAGATGCAGTGCTCAGGGAGCATCTGATTCTGCCATGTTTAATGGTGACATTTTAATTTCAACCACCCTGGTGAAGCACATTATAGCACGGCCACAGGGCAAGCCTGCCAAAGGAAGCCGGGTGATTCATGTTTGTAGGGAACAAGTATGTCAACACTAACAAAATATTCTTTGATGACAAGGTTACTTCAGCGCCATACCAATCATTAATTTATATCAGCAATGAAGAAGTAATAAAAAAAAAGGCATAAAAGTGTTTTTTTTTGGCAGCAGAGGAGGCCAGGAGTCGCAGATCTGCAGCCCTGGGTGCACTGCCCTCCATGCTCTGGGGCTCTGGTGCCTTCTCCATGTAGCATCATCTCAGGGCGAGCAAAGGGAAACTGTTCCTAATGGCCTCCATGTCCTCACGGCTCATGTCAAGCAGTTTTTGATCATTTCTGAAAACTAGGGATTTCACCAAATTCCCTCCACTCTTGAATTTAGCTACTTAACACCCAGCAAAAGGCACCCCACACAGACTGCAGGACTGCACTTGCCCTGGCATTTCATGGACATGTGCACCACACAAAAAAAGAAAGTACATTCACCAGTTTGGAACTGGTAAATATTCACAGGAAACAAGAAAACATTGGGGAAAAAATCAGCCAAAGAAACAATCTGATTTTGCATCTCTTTCCTGGCCAATTTACTTTGAGGATTTTCTGCTTTGGAAAATGCCTGCCCTTAACAACTAGACATGGAGCAAACAATGTGCCTGGGCTTCAGTGTGTGAGATGGGGCTGACAGTCACGGCAAAGTCTGCAGCAGGTTACATCCACCAAGTCTCACACATGTGAAAGGAAACATTATGAGCTTAAGAGGCTGCATGCAAAAAATCTGCATAAAATGCTACATTTATCTTTTAGATCAATATAACTACATAGTCCATGGTGCACAAGTAAATAATATTCTGAGCATCTTAGCATCTTAAGTATTTACTTATTTTCTATATTCAGATTTGATACTTTAAAACAAGCAGTGGTGCCTTAATGTATAATCCCCTTTGAAAATAGGTGGTGAGTGAAAACAAGCAAAGAGTAAAAATCTGCCAGTGTGCTGTAGTGCAGCTTTCACACTCAAGATAGAGCAACAACACGCTAGCCTAGGGAAAATATCAATACATCAATTACTTCTGCATTTTTAATATGGATAAAACAGCCACCCCTCCTTCTAGCAAGCAGGGCTGGTTGTTTTTTTCCTTTTTTTTTTTTTTCTCTCCCTTTCTTTTGTGAAGAACACAATCAGCTGAGAATTGCACAGCATCCTTTCTGTGTTTCTTATGAGAAACAAACAGAGGGAAACTCATACATTTTAGAGGAAGCTATTGTTGGTTACTCTCACTTAATCATACAGAGAAAGAAACACTTTAGTGAACAAGGTCAAAAGTGTAATTTCACTGCTGTCATGGGCCCATTGGGATTCTGGTGCTCAAAACAAAGAGGCATCTCCTACTGTTAGGAGTATTCAGGGGATGCCCTGATTCCATTACACACTTTTCCAGCCAAAAATGATTTGAAACGCAACATTAAACTGCACATTCCTACAACCGAGGATAAAAATCTGGTAAAGGTGACAAAGAGAGACCATTTGGAAAACCCTTTCTGACAGTGTATATCAATTCCAAGCCACAGGGAGGATGTATCTGTTTTGTCAAAAGGTGTTAAGCATTGTGGATTCGGTGCAGACGAAGCAGAAGTGTCTGGCCTGTCTGGAGAGGTATTAGAAATGTGTCAATGGAAAAGAAAGAGGGATTAAACTGACAGAAAGAATAAGGCAGGGTTTTATTACATTCAAAGACGAAACCAAGCAGTAGATTTTAATTAGGTGTGTCACAAAATAGCTGAGGGAAAAAAAATATAAATCCTAGAGCTGTGGAATTGGTCTAGGTGGGTGCTTGTTTACTACAGTAACTAAATGCATGCATTTAAAGAAGCCGAGGAAGCACAATGCTACTGCCGGGTGAGCTTCAGACTGCTTCTGTTTATTTATGTTTTCTTAATTGCTACAAAATGAAAGAGGAGTGATGATAAAAAGATTCAGCATAATGCTTACCTCCTCTATAAATTAAGTACTGGAACTTCACCGTTACGAACAGCCTTTATGATTACTGCTGAGTTTTAAGACCTTCAGCCCTGGCACCCTGGTTTCACTTACTGCTAACCGTATCACTCTCCTTACTCCCATGCAGGATCATTTCCCCGTGTTTACTTCGAAACCAGGTGAACAAATACTTCATTGCATTGGCCGTAATCATGGAACTACAGTGCAAAGCCTTTAAATGATTTCCTTAATTTTGTGCATTAAGTCAGGCTGGGGATAGTGACACAAGCCATTATACAATGTTTAGCTGGCATTAAAACAGGTCCCAGTGATGACATACCCATCACCATAAAACTCAGAGGTGAAAGCAGCAACCCTCAGCAACACAAATGGCAAAACATGCAGCTGCCTCCCACCTGTGATCCCCAAGGTACGTTTTATATATGCCTCGCTCCTACTTCACATCTCTACCAAGAAAAAAAAAAACAAAGAAGCAACAAAACATGGAGGGGGCACAACTACTAAAATTGCCCGTCCTTATTTTCCATCTACTGCCACACAGTCCTGCCACCCTGCTTTCTTCACAAGCCAACACAAGGAGCAAGAACTTAGGGCTGCACAGGGACAGGGTTAAAATAATTTCCTACACCAGTGTACTTTGCCATTCCCTGAAGGAACCATGAAGAACAGTCCTAGGCTTTTGGGAGGGCCTTGCAGGGCCACGAGCCCTCTGAGCAGCTGGGGTGGCCACCTCAGGAGCATTGGTGTCCAGTACAGCCGTGGTGCTCTGTGAGGATGACAGTGCTGGGCTTCCATGGGTGTTGCATCCAAGGGCCCCTCCTCATTTCCTTGCACCAGAACTGAGCCAGCCGTGCTGCACCACCCTGGGGTGCTACAGGCATCTATCTCCTCTTGCTTTTCCAAGAAACATGGGAATAAGTTATAAAACTCAGTTTCTGTAAGAAACCTCAGGAGTCATCTTTCAGAGGCACCGTACCAGCGAGTGAGCTGCTCCTGTAGCACGTCTGTAGGGTTTTATGTTGTTTCCAGTTACCTGACTCATTGTATTTACATTTCTAATGCTTATTTGGTGATTCCTGTGGCCTCTGGGAAAAATGAGGGTGCTGATACACTCTATAGCCACTATTTTGGTGGTCTGGTTGTACTAAGCAATTGTATTATTTTTAATAAAGGATCATGACTGGGCAGGTAGAAGCTATTTCTCAAAGCAGGATAATATTCATAGCTTTCCATGGAAGTGTTTACTCCTCATTTCTACCAGCAGCCGAGCCAGTCAGCATCTTCCTTACTGCAACTGAGAGCAATAAAAATCTGAATTTTTAGAGCTCTCCCATTCCCTCTTGTGTATTCAGCTAACTTAGTAAGCAGTTAAAGGGATTTCCTACACCCAGCAGCCTCCCTCTGCCCCACATATTGCATCCAATAGCGAGAGGCATTTGGCTTCCACCAGCACTGTTACTAAACTTCTTCAGTTGTTTCTGCATCACTGCTCACTCTCTGGTTTAAAATGAAATATAATACTGAGCTTGCAGGTTGTCCACACAGCAGACAGCCTGGAGAAGACATACTGCCCAGTAATTATCGGCCCCTGGAGCTCAGAGATTCTTTGGTGGGGTGTAGCTTGGTTCCCAGGAGACTGTCCCTTAAATTCCCTGCTCTACTTCAGGTCCTCACGTGGACTGCTTCTCTGAGCCAGTCTAAGTGTGGAGTTGTTATTATTAGCAGTTGGCTAATTATTAGCAGTCAGCTTTATTAACAGGGTTTCATTTTAAGGGCTAATTACACTTTTTTTTTTAGTACTCCTCCCATCAGTAATGTGATGGTGTTTGCTATCTATATGTGATTTCTTTTCCTTTTTTGTTGTTTCATCGGGAAAGTAACTTTTACTATTGAAACATGCATCAGTGGTGCCTTTGTGTGTCTACCTATGCACATTTACCTTGTGCTATTTGCTACTCAGATACCAGTAGCATGACCCCAAAAGACAACTAACTGCACTACAACATTCTGTAATGAATTGCCTGCACTTTCCTGCTGCTTTACACCTGAACACACTGATCCTTCCAGCAGCCAGGAGGCCATTACAAGCCAGTCTGCAGCGAGAGGACACTGCTAGCCCGCAAGAACTGCCTGCCGATGGTTCCAGCACGCTAACATTGGAGATTTGCTGCCCTCATGGGATTCATTTTGCTTGTGATGATTTCAGTGTGTTCTTAATCTGAACACCACCAAGCTCAGGGTCGCAGTGACGATAACACCACCACATTTCTGCACTGGCTGAACGTGCCACCCGTGACTCGGGTCGTGCCAGGGAGATGAGCAAAGCAGCGCAGTCACATCTCTGTGACCAGCTCTGAGCCTCGGGACCGGTATCTGTGGAATCAAAGCCTGTTTCTCTGCTGTCCAGGATATCACATTCATCTCCAGGACGAGTTACTATGGCAACTAAACCTGGGCTTAGGGATGAAGGCATCGCTGTGCAAGCCAGTGCTTGCTTTGCCAGTAATATGGCTGGGATACAGCTGACCACAGAAGATGGAAAAAGTGCAGGCTTTTTTTGCCTGCTGTTCAGCAATTTATCATTGAGGATGCCGGAATGATTTTAGCCCCTAAAGCATTACATCTACTTTGATTTCAGCTTTTCTACTTTCTTAACTTAGCAGCAGAACCTTCCAACACATCTCTGACCCCAGGAGACCGAGCAAGCCTCCAGTGCTCCCCCTGGCTCTCCTCCTGATGTTTGGATGGGAACTACAGATGCAAGGTGCCCAGCCTGCTTGGCATGCCTTGGTGCAGGCCCTGTAACACTGCAATGAATAACCCACTGGTCTCTCTCTGGTCAACTAAAAAGGCACAGATTATAAAGGCATTTCTGAGCTCAGCTCCGTGCGCTGGGACATATGGATTCCACTGTACTTCTTACATCACAGGCTGCCTGGACTCAAAATCACAGGCTCTTTATGCATCAGCATGGTTAAAATTATGCCTCAGCACCCTTTGCTCATCTTACCTCAGAGATTATAAGCTCTACAGGCTACACGCACGAAATACATGTGAGGATGTTATTACAGTGAATTTTGTCCTTGATTAGTGCTTATATGCACCAATAAAAGTCAGCAACAGGGGAATTTTTACTTGCAGTGGTAGCAAGCAACTGCTTTGTATGTTTGTTTGTTTGCTTTTGTCTGGTTTGGTTAGTTAGTATTTGTTTTGTTTTTCAAAAGGCTGAAAAAAAACAAGGAGGATGGCAATTTAGAGAATCCATTGCTCCTGGAAACTAATACCAACGAACTGTGGCTTTGCAGCTTACTGAGAGAATTTGAATAGCAAAAATTTCTGTTCTTCCTCATAATCTGAAATATAAAGACTTCATGCATAGAAGGTATCTGTGTGGTTTGGGTCTAAGACCTGGCTGAATGTACCACACATAGTAACTGTTTACAATGGCTTCAACACCTGCTAGGTTGCCATAGACATTGCTAAGGCATACTCTCTCCCAGAAAAAACAAGAGTTTGGAGAAGAAGAAGGATTTTTTTTTTTTTTTGGTCTTCAAAAGCCTATGAACACTGACTGCCAAATTAATCATTTCTGCCAAGTCAGTGCTGGAGAGGATGTGCCAGTGCTTTGGAACTCATCATCCACCGCGTCGTTAGAAAACGCTCTCTCCCGTCACTGCACTTTGAGTGCAACAACTTATTTCTGATCCAACACTTTTTCTCCACACCTTTGATAAAGTGTTTCCTGAAGTGCCTCCAAAAGCTTCACCCGACACAAAATTCTGCAAGATGATCCGAGGTCACCGCTATTCCTGTGAATCCTGTGCTCTTACTTCTCCTTGGAAGGAGGCCAAGTGGCAGAAGGGAAGCAGAAGTGTTTGGAAGCCTGACTTGCAGGCCCTGCAGAAAGGAAGAGAAGCTGGGGAAACAGTGAGATGCTACTTGGCCCTATCTTCTGGGTCTGACTAAGATGTCACGCTCTTTTCCAGCATTTTCTGCTCAGCAGCAGAATCAGACTTCTCCACCTACCAAACTGCAGTCAGTGAAGGAGAATGTGCGTGGGAGAGACTCGCTTTGTTTTGAATCCAGTCCCTCTCCACTTCACAGCCTCCTGAGCAGACCAAGCAGAGGTTGTCTGTTGCCCTGGGAAGACTAAGCACTCACTATTTTTGAGTGATTCCGCCAAAGAATTAATTATCATCTAAAAAGAGGAAGTGCATGCAGCTTGGCCAAAGCATGGTCTGTAGGTGTTGCTCTCGCCTCAGAGGAGGCACCACTTGAGGATTTGGAGCAATAAGAATTTTCAAAGGTGGAGGAAGTGTCATCATGGCAAAAGGATGGACTCTGTGCATGGCTCAGATTTGCAGTTCCTCTTGTCTCACTTTTAGGGGGAGACAGGAATAAGAATGCTGCTCCAAATACTGCAGATTGAAGAAGTGCAGTAACTGAGTTAGTCTTTCCTTTCCTCCAGAGACCTCTAAAGACGAAACACAATCATTGTTTATGCAGACACAGATGTAAGGAGATAAAAGACTTTAAAGAAAAAGATACACAATTTAGATTAGAAAATGGCTAGTTAAGAAAAATCTGAAAAAATCTGAAAATTAAAGTTTCTTAAAGGATACTGTAACACAAAGACAAAAGCAAATCAACTCTACAATAATAATAGACTCGAACACTGCTTGGCTTCCACCCTTAAATAATGTTAGAGCTTCTGGCAAAAATCACCCTGCTGAACTGCCTTGAGGAAGAGGTCAAATAACATGAGCCACAAAAATGGGTCAGAATCTTCAGTTCTGATTTCTCAAAAATTCTAGTTAAGCTACAGTGTCAGCCAACAAATATATTGCTGCTTCCATGCTTCACTCGTTAACTTCATAAAACCATGATTCCCCAAATTTTACTCCCTTCAACGAGAACTACTTATGAAAGAAACAGCTAACAAACATCATGACACAGAAGAACTATAAATGTAGTGAGATTCAACACAAGCAGTAAATCTGGAAAGAATGGAAACAGTAAACACGGTAGAATTCCACTTTTGATTTACTATTATAGTGCACTGTGAGAAGTCAGTGTTAAATACACATCTGGGCAACTGAAGCTACAATGAAGTTGTTTAACCTGCAGCCACATGGAAAACCATCTATTCAGTGAGCTCATATCATTTAGCTATCCCAAATGCCTTAGCATTAGTTCTACAATTGCAAAAAGGAGGAGGAAATATGTTCTGGACATGAGAATATATGTTGAATATACCCTGAAAAGATGAGCACAGGGGAGCAAAAAGCAAGGAAGCAAAAAAAATATAAAAAGAAGAAAAAAAGAAAGAAAGAAAGAAAGAAAAAAAAAAAAACACAACAACAACAAGCTGATGAAGCAAAGCAAAAAATCCAGTGACCCTGCAAGTCTATGAAGCCTCCGAAACATCAGGCTCTTTGCTTTGATGCCATCTTATGCCAATATATCAAAAAAACCCAAGAACTCATTTGCAGATTTAGCGAGTGTTTCAGGCCCTATGGAAAAGTCAGATCAACTTGTGATGTTCTGCATCTTATACAATGATAAAAGCACTGCCTACCTAAGTGGCTCCAAACACAGCATAAAATGGCAGTGCCTGCAGTCTCTGAGCAGCTTCTTAGCCAGACAACATGAAAGCCAGAAGAACGCTTGTGCCAAAGATAGTTAATATGATCATATCGCATTAGAGTCATTGGAGTGATATTGGGCAAATGTTATGTTGCGTGAGGCTATACAGTAATGGGCAGTAATCAGTAAAAACATTTTAAGTCCTTGTTTTACTACTGCTTCATCACTAGCCATAAAAAAACATAGTAATAAAGAACATAAAACTAAAAAGAACCGAGATTAACAAGGCGTGTTATGGCAGTTTAGAAGTAAAAGTCACTTTAGCAATATAAAACTGAACAATACTACTTAAAAGGATGAGTAGAGATTTACTACTCATTATTAAAAATAAAAAATAAAAAAATAGCTATTCAGAGAGTCCACAGCATATCTATCAAATTGGTAAGCAAAGTACCAGTGCTCACTAAAAAGGCACTATAGATCGGATAGCTGACTACAGCACTGTCAGTCCCTACCTAAACAATCATGCATGGACAGTGTTAACCATTGAGAGGGGGAAAGAGAAAGGGAGGCATTAAAAAGCTTTGGCCAATATTCAGACATGAATTTTGACTGTACAAGTAGGTATATTTATGGCAGAGTTCAAGAATGATCAGCAAGCCATTAGAGAATGAAAGTGGCTCCCTCCAAGTTGTTTTTATCAGGCTCTGAAGACATCACCTCATTTTTAGTAGGGTTCTGGTATCATGTGCAGTTAACATATAATTATTACAGAACTGTGATTGCGTCGTTAGCAGAAGTTTAATTATATCATTGACATTAGTGATGCCATAACATCAAGCTCAACAATAGTTCATAACAAAACGTACAATTAGCACAATTTTTCTCCCTTTTACACCAACCAAAAGTGTTCAGCTTGGAGAAGCCTAATAGTCCCTACAGAAGTGAGCTAGGGCTGAACCTGAAAGGATTGCTGGCTGGTAATTTAGTAATATGGTAATTAAAGTCTTTTCATGATGTAATTACACATCAGCTACAAAAGGACAGCTGCTATACAACAGTGCCAGGGTACGTGGCATGAAATGATTAGATTTGAGAAGCTTTAGTGGTTAAACTGAATACCACAGACATAAGTCTGAGGTATAGCTGGCACCACATAGCACATTATTATTCAGGTCTCACACTTGGCGTTTCCTTAGTCTCATTGTGATAGTAACAGTTTGTTGTATGTACCTTGGTCCTGTGACAGCAGAAGCTGTTCAAAACCCACCTTTATAAGCTTCTGCTGTTTTGAAATCGCCTGGAATTAAAAGACCAAACCCTCTTCTGGGCAGAAGCGGTACAAATGAGTTTTGCGTAAACTCAAAATGTTCATTTCTCACCCCTGCAACATGAAATCTCCTCTCATAGACAAGTCTGTTGGAAATGTAGCTTGATTTATTTGCAGTTGTTTTTTTCTTCCAGTGTGGGAGTGGAGAAGGTAGGAGAATGAGGACTGAGAAGAGGCACAAATGAGTAGGTGAACTGAAAGAAACTAAGACTCCACCGAAGAACGGAGGGTTTTGGCATGTGCTTCCAAAAGCAGAAAGCACAAAGTCCCCTGTTTGGGGAAAAAAACAAAACCCACTCTTCTCCTCAAGAGTATATAAATATTTTGTTTAGTAGTTTCCTCATAATATTTATCGCTGCCCTCATTTGTATCTGTACAAAGTACAAAGTTGACCACGCAAGGCATGAGACAGCAAAAATGCACATATTTTTCCACTAACAAGAATAAGAGCTTGGCTGCACGACTGGGCTCTTAAAAATACAATAATGCACTGTGCACTCTGGCAGTAGGCAGACAAGCTCAGAGCTGCTTTTCTAGTCCTAAAATGTCATTTCAGAGATGATAAGCAACTTGGATGTTTCACAGACAACTGCAAACTCTCTTTCTGAAGCATGGGAAGTAGTGGGAAAGATCAAACAGTCTCCTACATTTAAAAGCTTTTATTGAATATAGTTTCTTCAGCTAGAAAATCTAGAAACAGGCCAATTTGGGGAGTCCAGAGAATTCTCCTCAGCATGAGGAATGTTTCTGTGAGGTCCATTTGGAGGGTGGAAAAATGAACTGTTTTTGATCTGAAGTGACTCTGTTACCTGCAGGATCTGAGAAATGAGTAGAAAAACTTCAGTCCTAGTTCAAAGCCTTGCCAGTGGTTTCCCTTCCCTCCCCGTTCCCTTTTTTCTAAAAGAGATGTTTTGGATGGGCTTAATGAACATTCAAGGCCTTCTGAAGTCTCAGAAGTTTTAACTGCAGAGGACACTGGAACCACCTCATGATGACCATCAATAGGAGTTTCTTCCCATGAGTACCAAGAGGTAAGAAGGGAACTGAGACTGCTCTCAGGGAGCAGAGGAAGAACCCTGGGGAACTGGAAGCAGCCAATCACTTAAGAATCAAGACCTCAGCTACTCAGAAACAGACCAGTTTTATACCATACAGTTAAGAGACAATACAACAATTCAGCTAACTCAATGCAAAAGACTCAACTTTACTTCAGTGGATAGAAGCATTGGAAAACATGATTACTTTTAATTTAATGGAAGAGAGCTAAAGTGTAGTGCAGCTAATGGTTCTGATGAGCAGATAGGTGGTCTACTCAAATGTGTCTGCAGCCACCCTCTGTGAGGACTCATTTGCCGTTTGATGGGAAAAGGAGATTCAAATTTGGCACTTGTCAGGAGGAACTCGTTGAGCAATTTACAATTTTATTCAGCAAATTCATCATATTAAGAACAATCACCAACAAAAAAAGAATAGCAACTTTATGCACAATGGATTTGTCTTACCTCTGACACATTTTAAAGCAGCCAGAGGCAATAAAAAATATTTGGTTTGTTACAGAACACTTTGCTCTTGAGTGCTGTCTCTGTAAATACATGGCTGTACACAGTATGAGCATGAACTGTCAGCACTCAAAACTCAAAAAAACATGAATGCGTAACTGTAGCAGTCTTCATCGAAAGACATGACTCAGTACCTGCACAGACTTTAGTTATTCAGCTGCTAACTAGCTGGACCCAACTGCAGACTCTGTCCTGTGAAGAACTACTCTGCCTGGCCTGCTTGTGCAAAGAGCTGCCAGAAGAAATACGTGAAGGTCTGAAGTCTTGCAAGAACAGTTGTTCTCTCCCTCTGGCAGTGCTGTGGCCACAGAACAATAGAGAGGGAAAGTATGCTTCTAGTTTTAGCTGACTTAGAAGACAAAGCAGCAGCTTTTCGTTCACGAGATTTAAAGCATCCAGCTTCAAACTAAAACAAAGCGACAAGTCTTGAACTACAGCTTTCAGTTCTGAGAAATGGCCGAGTACACGAGTCAGAAGAGGTCACAGTAAAAAAAACAGTGATAGTCCCCCTCCCTCCCCTCCTCTTCCACTGAAGGACTACAAGCTATTTGTTTACAGATGATTACTGTCAATTATATTGAAATCTTGATAGATCAGATGGTGTCAGGTGGTTTGCCAAGGCTAGGCCTATGGACAGGGGCCAGCAGACTTTCTATCGAAGCAGTCCAGCCCCACCAGCTGTTCCAGATGCAGTCCCCCTGTCAGTGTTCAACACACAATTCTACTGCACATCCAACATCTGTGTCAATGGCTCTTAAGTGACTTTCCACCTCCCTGCAGCCATCAGCTCATTCAGAAACAATAACAAGGAACTGAAAAAGTTGACCTACCTGAGTGCATCCACCACTCAATTAGATACTGGAAGCCTATCACTGCCTTTTGCATTAATTTTGGGGAGAACTGTCAAGAGTCCAGCCAAAAAAACAGAATCCCCTTGTGATGGCAGTTGCCACTAAAGAAATCAGTAATGCCAGATCTTGGGAGTTTGGAGGTGAAAGTTGGGGAGACATCACGCTCACTTACCTGCTATCACCAGCATTTGCCACGTACAGCTTCCCCAATAAATACACCACCACAAGGGCTGTGCAGCCACCAGAAATATTATACACGGTCCTCTCTCGTTCTATTTGCAAATCCTACGGGAGAAGAAAAGAAAAATGTATAAAGAGAGCACTGCAATTAATGTTTTGGAAAATGAAGACTCCACTAAAAGGTTACAGTCTTCCTTAAACTGCAAGTCCCACTGGCTTTCTTTATGGTTACAGCTTAGGCCACATGCTCAGGGAAAAGAATGAGAAGTCTTAGAGTACCTACTACTTATGATACAAAGCTGAGAAAAAATCAGGACAGGAGATTGTAAAACATCACACATCAAGGAATAAATGGTAAGGCTGAGGGATGCAAGAGATTTTACTATGGAAAAAACACAATGGAGGCAAAGATAAATGTAACTTCACAACAGGTACCTGGTGGTATAATTGGAGAGCACTTTACATAGACAGCAAATAATTAATGAGACCTAGCTCTGACATGAATAACTACCTGCTCTCCAAACAGGAGGCTAGGGTTGTGGAGCGTACACCTTTACAAACAGCAGCAAGACACATTCATGCCACAGAGCTACCCTTCAGAAACACAGAAGGGAGGGATGCTAAACTTGTTAAGGGAAACAAACAAAAGGTCAATAGAACAACATTTACTGAAAAATACCAGGCACTCACAGACCTGCAGGATGAACCATAGTATTTACGGCTGTCTTACCTCACCACTTTTATGAGGCCCTGGAAAGGTTTAATTTATGCACATGCCTGGGTGCAAATATAGGGAGGTAAGTACTTACCCAAGCAGTTTTTCCTGTGTTTAATTTCCAACTGATTCTGAGTTTAATAAATTATATATATTAATATATATAATAGATACATTAATAGATGTGGAGAACACAAGTCACATCTGTCACTGACAGTCAGTCATGCTCAGAAATATGCATTATCCCAGAAATATACATTATCCCAAGAAAGACTGGAGATCATAAAAAAAACCAACAACGGGTAAACAAGCTACTTCCTAGTACTCCGTACATTTTAAACAAAAATTGAATTGTATGCCAATGAACTCATTCTGCTGCCTCTTAGTTTGTCTTGTGGTAATAACCCAGCATGTTACAAGCTACCCTCCTCTCCCGAGTCCAGAATCAAGCCCAATTTCAAACTGGTCTTTCTCTGATACTGGATTCAGACAGGGATCATCATTTAATGTGGCTGTTGCAAATGCTGGCAGATCTTTCCAGCTAAACCCTGCCTACTTGTATGCATTTTTTATTATGAATATATTTGCCTCTGTGTGTGCTCTACTTCATTTTCATATTTGCACTGAGCAACAAACAGCTCAAATTGTCCACGCCTTGGGGTATGGGATTTAGAGCTTTATTTCAGAGCTAAATTTATCCAAAGAAAAGCACCACAACAAATGCTAGCCATGACAGCTGCAATTTGATTGAAAACCTGCAGCGCCGAAGCAGGCTGGGACCATTCTTTGTTTCCTGCAAATTTCCAGAGAGGGAGGTGACCGGGGGGCAGTGGTGGGGATGCTCAGCAGTGCTCGGCTGCTGTCCCGAGCGAGCTGGGCAGGGAGGGCTCCCATTTCTAATAGCGCCTGTCACAAATAATGCTATTCCTGGCGTGCAGGCAGCCTGATCCCATTTGTGCCATGGGGCGGGCGGCGGGGACAGCAAGAGATGTGCAGCGCTACCCGAGGAGGCCATCCTCCGCTGCGCATGGGAACTGCACTGCACGCTGCTTCCCTGCAGGCAGCCGGCTTTGCTGCAGCTCTTGCAAATCCATTCAAGGATGGATTGTTTGGGGGGGGGGAAAAGCTGTTGTTATTGGGTTGGTTGTTTGCTTTTTTGGTGGTGAGGACCAGGAGGCAAACACCTCAAAGCTAAAATCAAATCTTGCAGCGCCTTTGGTCACAGACACGGGCTGCTTGCAAATGCCACTTTATCTAATCTGGCCATAGAGAAGCTGATTTTTCCTCCCCGTGGTTCCTATATATTTTTAAATTAAGCTGAAAAGAACAGTTCAAAGGAAGCAGACGTTTCTAACCATCAAAATAATTTAAACTTACAAATACTACAGTGGATTTTCCAGGCACTGCCAGGAATTTTAAAATACCTTCATCTCTGCTGCTCAGGGTATCCTCTGAGACCTTGAAACAAAGTACAATTCCTCACCTGGCTTCAGCCCTGTCACACGTACACTTCACAAATGCTAGGATACCTAAATTAAAATTTATTTCTTTCAATAAGCAGAACTCAGAAGCATTTATTATGAGAGGGAAGATGGATAATCCTTAGGGCCTCATTCGTAGAGTTTCCTTGACTTAAACTAGATCTGTGTACTGAAGGAGAAGGTTTCCTGCACATCAACAAAATTTGAGGGAAAAAGGTAAAACAAAATAAAGCCCACGACTGCCACTAACTCATTCTGATGTAGAGATATTGGCTTTTAATGAAATACTTTGTAACAGTGCTTCTTGGAAAGTAGTACAGCACAAAGGGGCAGAAACTCAAGAACCCCCCGAAGCCCTTAGAGGTGTAAAGGGGCTCATTCCAGACAAAGCCCAAGCACATGCAAAGCTTTCCTAATTTCCCACCTGCAGAAAGATTTCAGAGCAACTTTTTTTTTCTTTTTTTTCTTTTTTTTTTTTTTCCCCCCTCCCCTCTTTTCTGGAGAATGCAACTTATCTCTCCACAGCAATCTGCTGGGGAAGAGCTGAGCAAAACTGAGCTGAATCAAATGATGCCTTGCTCAGTCCAAGGGGCAGCACGTGGCACACTCTCAGACCCCGATGAAGCTGGGAAACTTCACTCACCAAGTAGAAAACAGATATGAACTGCAGGCTGGAGAACAAAGGACGAAGAAATAGAGGGCTCATTAGTAGCTGGGACAACACCCCTGTTTTAGCTATGAAATTGTTTAAAATAAAAAGATTTCTGCATCCTCTGTGCAAAAAGCAATCATTTAGTGCCAAGGAAGCAGATAATTTAATCTGTGCTCTGCTCCTCTTTTTAGGGAGGGGAGCAGGTAGGAGCAGGGTGCCCTCGGGGTTGCCTCATACCTGGCCCCCCAGGTGATGGCACAAAGGGGAGGACGGAGCCAAGCCTCCAGAGGACACTGAAGTGCTGTGAGGTGTGTTTCCAGAGGGTGATGGAGAACTGTGGTCACTGCTCTGCTGATGACAGAAGCAGCCTGAGGATGCAGTGTGAGCCCTGGGACAGACCATCACCGCTGCCTGGACCACTCAGGGGGTCATCCTAAGTGAAGGTGCATCCTGCAGCTCAGACCTGAGCTTCCCAGAGCAAAAGCACTGGTTCATCATGCTACTTAACAATCTCTTCCAAAAAAAAAAAGGGGGGGGGAGGAAGATTACGCCATGAAGCCCGTACAGTTTGCTCAGCCGGAGGCTCACGGCGGCTTGCTCGTGCCACCTCGTGGAGAGCTGGTGGAGGGGCTCGGGTGTCTGTGAGCACAGCGTGGGCCGCTGGTCTGGGGGTGCTGTGGGACCCCCCTTTTTCTTTCCCCCTTCTTCCAGCAGCATGTGTCGGACACAGCTGATGCAGGCTCGCACATGCAGGCTGCTGGTGTGCTGCAGAGGCGAGGGGAGAGAATAAGAAAGCTGCAAACGTGGTGGTGCAGAAAGCAAGTGCCAGCCCTATCTGTGCCAAATTAAATTTGGCATCTTGAAAACAGAGGTAGGTAAACTCATCAAATCGCAGTACCAGCATTTCAGCTAGTTATTACACTGCAATAACTACTAACAAAACTACTTGTCATCTACATGCATCCTCACTGTAGGTCCTCCAGGACCTTCATCTTGCTATGACAGCAAGGAGCTTTACTCCCTGCACAGAGCCTATATGATGGCTGTTAAAAAAAATAAAAATAAAATACCATGTTTCAGAGGGCAAAAAGTCAAAATTAACTCCTTAAATTGCTTTAGCTCTATCAAAAATGCATCAAAAAGCCTGTACCACCGTTGCAAGCTTCCCTACTTCTATTTCCTATTCCTATTTGGCTATTTAACCAGAGGGTTTTTTTCCAAAAGAAAACCATACAACATATGCTGCTCTCAAGATTGGTGCCATTTTCATTTGAAGCATTTTCTAAAAGCATCTGTCTAGATTTCACGTGAGTCAAACAAATTTCAATAAAGAAGAAAAAGCATGGACTTGGAAGCATGGACACAGAAAAAGAAGAGACACAAACATACACCTTCCGATAAATCATGCAGCCCAGTTCTGTGCCATTTTTTCCTGTCCAAAATTAAATAGGGTTCAGCGTGAAATACATGCCTTCTCTCACAAGATTAAAATAGATTTAAAAAACTGCACTCCAACATACAAGGTTAAATTCAGGGAAGGGATTATAGTTTGATTCTTCTATCTAGAACTGAAGAGCACTTGCAAGCACCCTCCTGGTTCCTAAAACTGAATCTCTAAATGCACATCTCAACACCCAAGGGATGATTATTACAGGATTTGATTTACTACACCTTCAGAAGTTGAGCTAATTTATTTCCACTTAACTGAAGTAATTGTGGTCACTGACAGTTACTGACACTGAGAATTATCATTATTATTAATATTATTTTAAACAGGAAAGTAAATTACCAGCAAACACCTCACAGCAACTTGCTAATCTCAGTTTCAACACAGAGAACACTATCTAGAAGTACTTCAAAAAGTGGAAATCTTAATTGCTTAAATTTCCAAGTTAGACAATAACTTAGTGTGTAGCAGCTTCCCTCAGTGTTTTGGTGCACGTAGCTGTAAGACGAGCACTGTCCAAAATAAAATCGCACCTGACAAAGACAAATAATTTTAAAAAGCCATTTGATATAAATCAATTGCATTTTGTTTGTCACTCAAGGCCAGAACAGGGAGAGCTTAACTAGAATTCATAAGGACATCAGGGAAAAAAGCAGTGGCATGCAGAAAAAATCTCCCAGGAAAAGGGGACAAAACCCTCACTAGACCAACCTGGCAGGCTGGACAGTTACTTAATAAAGAAATAAATAAACAAAAAAGGAACCAAATCTACCCAGCATTTGTGTCGGGTTCAAAGGGTTCCTTTGCAGTGCTGGGTTTTTCAGGAAACAATACCGAGAAGCCTGCCTACGTGTCCAGGAACATGAGCTTTCCCCAAGTGCCAGGTAAAATGATACACCCTGCTGGCGCTGAGCCCCTGGAAATGATGCAAGTCTCCGCTGTGCTGAACTAACTCAACAACATCCATGATGTTCCACCACAAAACAGGACCAGATAAATAATGTACTATGGAGGAGAGGCCCAAAGCCTGCTAAGAGTATAAACAAGCAGGAAGTTAGGGAGAAGTGGGATAAAGACAAATCAGTGCAGGTACAGCTGAGACTGAGTAGTACTGACCTTATGAACACAGACATTCGTGCAAAAGAAAATGGTCCTTTGCCTAACCTGATTATGATTACAAGACACCACCTAGAGTTTGAAGTATATGTAATTATCTAATGCTTTTCTTAATCCGACTTTTTTATAAGACTTCCTTTTAAAGTAAAAGATAATGCCAGGGTTGTACTGCATTGTGAGAGCCACAGTTGGAGTCAAAGTAAAAGGGGGATTTAAGGTACCTGACCAAAGGCACAGGGAGGAAAATGAGATACTCTGGGCTTCAGTTTAGAAAAACGGAGGACAGATTACTATGGTCTGTATGTGGAATACCCAGCCATCACATCTGTAATAAATTATCCAGGGTTTCTACATTTCTACTGTATTACAGCTTTTCCACTGCTCAAGGAAAAATGCTGTAAGAAAAATCCCTGGCTAGGGTATGGTGGGCAGGCAGCATCATCTCTTCCTTCCTTCTTTCCTCAACAAAGAAGGGAGCAAGCTAGTCCCTCTTTCTGAAGGGGGCACGCTATACTGGCAGGACGTTTTCACGTCTTCCTCTTTCCTTTCAGCTAGCAGAAACTTAGCTCAGTAGCTGCAGTGTGCTCATCTGCTCACGTGCCCCACACTGTCTGATGCCAAAACCTTGGCTGTGGGTCTCACTCCTGCACATACTCACCTAAAAGTTGGATGATGCTGTCCAGAGCCAGTTGGAGGATGTGTTTCCCTGCACATCCCTGGCAGTCCAGCAAGATAACTGCTATTCAGAATTCAAAGTGAAACACCACTTTGTAATAACAACTGCAGTCTCTAATTAGATGCATGTACTAAACAAAATTCACATATGTCAGGAAAAGCTATGATTGAATCCTGCCTTTGTACTTCTTTCCAGACAACAAATAAAACCTCTGGGAGATGCTCATTAGTTCAAAAACCTTCTGCTCAAAAAAGAGGCAGAGAGAGAAAGAGAGAGAAAGAAGACATCTCCCAAGACCTTATCCCACGTGTACTTGCTGGCAGACCAAGCCTCTACTCTGCCTGACAGGAATTATTTTTAAGACTGTGAAGAACTGAGGGGGAAAGTGCATAGCAGTTATATCAATTACAAAAGCTCAAAGAGAAAACACAGCCTTCCATGGGGAAATTGGAGGATATTCTGTTTGCACAGGGTCATGATTTCTTCTCAGATATCCTTGCTGTACACGAGTCAAAGTGGGTGGTAAGAACTTACTTCATGCCCCACTCACCCACTCCCAACCAACCTCACCCAGGAGCTGAACACACTCTCTCCCCACAGATACTGCCTTATGAGCAACCTCAGTGAACTGCAGGTCATCAGGTCAAGGAAATTGGCTCTCATCCATGTCCCTGATGTGATTTTAGGACTCATTTTTGTGCAGTTGTGGGCAATACATGCAAGTGTCTGCAGTGCAAGGGATGCTGAGGTGCCTTTGCTGCTGCTCCCACAGGGCAATGAGGCTTTCCAAGGCGCATGTCCATATGTGTAGCCTGATGACAACAGCCAATGTTGAACGTGCCACTATGAGGCAACGCTAATTTTTAAGATTAGAAAGAAAGAAAAAAAAAAGGAAAGATGAAAGAAAGAACAACAAACTTCTCAGAGTCTTTCTAGCAGAGTAAACCAATAATGATGTGGTCATGGCGCTACCTGGGATTTAGGATGTTGCTCCTGTTTGACTGCTAGCAAGCCTGGCAGCAGCTCTAACAAAGGGAGAGAAACAGTTCCATGCCTCACAGAGATGTACTAGTTAAACTGTTGAGGCTCTGAAATACCATCTATGTATGGACAGGATTATTTAAGTAGGGAAAAGAAACTGAAAAAAAAATCCCTTAAAGTTCATTTTATCCAGGCCATGTGGACAAAACCCAAAGACACACGTACCATTTCCTTGAATGCACTTTCTATAGCCCCAATAACCAGGCACTCATGTGGGATCTTCTTCTCGGTGAAGAAGCGTGTTGGAGGTGTGCTGGGTGAGCCCGGGGCCCCCACGCCGCCACGCAGGGAGGCTGCCCGTGTCAGTGTCCTGCTGTTGGTGGCCGGGTTGTCAGGCTCCTCTCCCAGGCAGGTGGGTGGGAGGACAGCCGTGTTCCTCAGGATATCCACGATCTCCTGCAGCTGTTCCAGGATATGGTGCTGCAGCAGTTTGGAAGCGACCACTGCTGCTCCTGAGCCAGCATGTCCATCAAACAGGGACCAGTAGTACAGGCTGATCCCATCTGGGTCCTGGGGAGGTAGAAGGAGAAAAAAAAAGAAAGGAAAAGAGACAGTCACTGTCATGCAACCACAGGTGAGGTAAGTGACGGAGCAGCCCGTGGCACAGCAGCAGCAGGTAAAACACAGGCCACTTTCCTAGAGGTATCTTTCTACTGAAAAGGCAATAGTCCAGTGTGTTAGCACAGCTCTTGCAGGGAAGAGACATGTATTTTTACCTATTTTTCAACCGCCTCAAAAAATACTAACAAAAAGGTTGAGGTTGCCATCTTTTTCACCTTACAGTCATCACAGAATGCCTTGAACAAACACAGCCGCCTCTGTGAGACTGCCTTCATCTCCTAATGAGCTAGTGCCACGGTGTGACCCCTTCCTCTGTAAGGCCCACCCATGCTGACAGAAGGTACAGCTCAGGCTTTTCCTGTCTGTGTCAGACTGGGAACCAGCACAGAGCTCCTCAAGGCTGGTGGATGCACTAGGTCTGCCTGTACTCTTCATGTACTAGCATATACATTCACTACCTAAATATTCCCAGTCCCCCCAAAAGTTTCTTGTATGGTACTGGAGTTACACATCCTATGTATAAGTGTATCAGGATGGCTCTCAGCATGATAGCACACTTTTAGATCTCACATCTTACCTCAGTTCCTAGCAGGCTGGTCAACACAGTTGCTCTCATACAGGCAGAGTAAGTATCTAAAAAAAGTAATTTTTTCTAGGCATCATTAAGAATAAAGTATATGTGGCAATGTTATATATTTGTTCAGCAGTTTTTGATCAACGATGTGATTTTAAAATATTTCTTCACTTCTACTCTACACCTGTCTATGTAAGTCATCTCCACTATTGCTCTGATTTGAGCAGAAATCATGTTCTTGTGGTGGCGTTCAGTATCACAAAGATAGGGCCCATTAACCCTGGCCTCAAAGTAGACCAAGTTCTCAGCAGCACAAGCTCAGATCTGCCTGAAAAAGCACTAAGGAGTCATACCCTAGATAACTTCAACTCTTCTGGAAAACTCACCTCAACATCCTCAGGGAAACATTTAAGGACTAACAGTACCTGTCCTTGCATTATAGCATATTTGGCAGCAGCATCAGGAAGGGATATTTCCAGTCTCTCTTTTGTCCTGTTTCTTCTTAATCCTGCACCTTCTCACAGCTTTGCTGAAATAACTGCTCATGGGGCTGCCTTGCAAGCAAGAAGGGAGTGAGCTAATAAAGATTTTGAAATAAATGATTTTGCAAGGGGTGTGAATCAGGCAATACTGTTGCAAAACACCAAATACTACAAAAGGCATAACCTATATCTCAAAGCAGTCAAATAACTTAAAAATTATGTCTGAACTTTGTGCTGACTATGGTCTAATTTAGGATGACAGACATCCTAGCAATAGCTCCACAGCTAAAATGCATATTTATTTCATTCACCCAAAACTGCTTCCTTACACAGCAGATCAGCATATAGTCTATGTACCACCTGAATCTCCTCACCCCATGCACCCAAAGCACTGCTCATTTCAAAGCTGTGCACAGGGTTGTGAACCACAGCTCCTTTTACTTGTTGCTGTTCCAGCAGCTCCACAAAGGTGCCAAACACTGGCAGTAGGGCAGAGAAAGCAGGTTGGATTGGGAACACCATGAATTGTCATTCACAAATCCAAAAGTAAATATTCATTGCTGACCTGAGTTACAAAATCTGAAACTTAATGCAAAATGTCTCCTTTGCCAACAAGTATCTAGATCATCGCTACAAGTTCACGTTGTTCAAAGCTGCAGAATATTTGCCTAGGGGGACTTGAAAATTAAACCGATACTCACATTTTAAAGAAAAGGTGCAGCATTGAAGAAGTTTCCAGGGTGCAGTGTAGCTCTGCTAACAAAATGTTCCCTAGGCCTCCAACCTGAGATGTTATCGCACCGGGGGAACCTGGTGTGCTGGCTCTAAGGAATAGCACGGAGCGCAGAGCGGCGTGGAGACACCGCGGCTGGGCTCTGTGACCAGGTGGGGACCCGATTGTTCTTGTGCACACCGAGACCAAGCAGCTGCCCTGAGCCAACCACCTGCCATGGCTTTGACAAAATGCTGTACTCCAGTGAACTTTGCTCATTATAATATCATTATAATGCCAAAACACACCTCCATCCCAAAAGCCACCCGCCTCCAAGGTGCGACCACCCCTCACAGAGCACGCGCTCTGAATTTCTCGCAGCCTATTCCTTTAAATGAAAGCCAGAAAACTTTGCACCAATCGTACCCAAGATATGCATGACTAGAGTCACTCAAACTCCACCTAAAAGACAGAAAATAATATAAATTGACTTAAGAGGGAGGGGATGTCAGGGAAGATACCATCTCGAAGGATACCTTCTGACTTCTTGGATCAGTCGACGGGCTGAGCCTCTCTTCCCCCGCACTGGAACACCTCTGGGTAAGATTTGAACACTTGGTCACACCGAGTGCCTCCCTGGGAAACTTAGATATCTCTATAGAGTCTTTGTGCTTTTTAATGTGTTAATAGCCAGCCTGTGTTACTCATACTTCTGGCATTTGAGTGTGCTTTGCAGACAGTGAATTTTTATCACCGACAATCCAAAGAACCTGTGTACCTGTTGCTGTAATAAACTGCACTGATCGCATTGTGACAGCTGTAGCTGTGACAATTCTCATTGAACACGACCAAACTCTGAAAGTGGTGGTTCGTGGAACGTGACTCGAGTGAGGGTGTGCTGCATTACTTGTGAGTCCGTCATCAGGGTAACTCGGTACTCTGAACGCGGCTGGACTTGTAAGGGCTAACTGGTCACCCCTTTAACACAACAGAAAAATTGGCGTAATCAGCAGGATTGCCATGGATAAACTGCTGCAAAAATATGAATGCGCTCCTTCCCAGGTTGCGAGGGAGTGGGCTCAAAATTTTTGGAAAGGTGGAGAGAAATTGGTAGAAAGCATTAAGCAGTGTCAGGCTGCACAAAAGATCGGAGTGGGAAAATGTAAAGGTGCAGTTTGTGAGGTGTTAGGAGCCGGTTTGTCTTCTGCTCAGCAAGGAGCTAAGGAAACTCCTGCTCCCAAACTAATTTCTGATGTGGAATACGCGGCTTTGAAATCAGAAAATGAGGCGTTAAAGTCATCATTGGCCTCTGAAAGGGAGATGGGAAAAACATTAGGAATTAGTGTGGATAAACTTTTGAATGAGAATAATAAACTTTTGAATGAGAATAATCGTCTTAAACAATTACTGAACAAGTATAATCACCTGGTAAATAAAATAAAGCCTTCCGCTCCAGTTAAGCAGGTTCATAGATTAATGCATAGTGCAGACCCTGAAAGCTGGAATGGTGAAATTTGGTTTGACAGTGATGATGAGGCCAAAAAGACTGCCAATTTTGAACCTCAATCGATTTCCATGAGACCTTCGGTTAAAACTGAGACCACCGTTGATGATGGAGTTGAGATCCGCACTACAGTGCGAACGATCCCATGGTCACCAGCAGAGCTGATAAAAATACAGGAGAAGTTCTCAAGGCGGTCAGGAGAATCAGAAGTCAAGTACGTGTGGCGAGTTTCTCTTGAAGGAGGAGACCAAATTATGTTGAGTGAGGAAGAAGCAAGAGGCTTTTGGGGACCAGGAGTATTTTTAACCACCACACCAGGAGACCATAATTACTCCTTAACTGCACGAGCTGCATACTGGGCGGGGGGTATAGATCCTCAGGAGAGAGGGGAACCCCTGGAAATTAGAGCCACGAGCTATTCTGACCTGGCTGTCGCGGTACAGAAAGCAGCCTGCATTCAGGCAATATATGAAAGAGATGAATTTAGGAAATCCCCAATGTTGGCTCCTATCAACCCAGCTCGATTAACCCCTCTTATCCGTGGACTCCCTGACTGTCTTAAGATGTTTGTATCAAATACCCAGGGTCGCATACAAGCTGCTCATAGGGATGGTGATCGTGGTCGTAGGCAAAATCCATACTTCCCCATTCCCACCTGGAGTGAATTTGTACAAGATATAGATAACTATGCACGCCGAATGGGCTGGATTAGTTTGTCCCATACTAAGCCCCCAGATCACTCCTGGCGAGCGCGCCAAATCCACACGCAAAACCCCAAATATCCCAACTTCAAAGAGACATTCAAACATAATAAAGAACGGACTGAGTTGTGGCGTAAGGCCATAGCTTTGGGTGTACCCCGACCAATCTTGCGTGGTGTCTCTATGGAGGATCTCCGTATATTAGTCCAATCTCTGGTTAACAAAAATAATCCCGGTGGGGAGAGCTGCCTAACTGGAAAAGCCCCAGCCCACAAGGAAAGCAAACCTCCTGCACCAAGCCCACCTGACAAGGCAGAGTATCAACAAAAAAACTCCTATCCTCGGGGAGGGCAGCAAGCCACCCTGCTCGGCAGGTATTAGCAATTTAATGGCCCTCTGCTGAATACTCTTACCCTACCATTGCCTTCCCATTGGACCCCAAAATATTGGTAAACATTCTCATTGATACCTGAGCCCAAATGTCAGTAATTACCCATGAGACAGCACAAACCCTGGGTGTAACACCTGGTCAATGCAGGGTTAAATTCACAGGAATCGACGATGTGGAAAAACAATGCCCCACAACAAAAATTTCACTCTGGCTGCCAGAGGAACGAAAATTAACCAGGGCAGAAGTGTTAGTCAGTGCTGCATATACTTATATAGATTGTTCAGGAAAAGTACACCACATCTGCACCTGGTGGATTTCACCCTCTTTCTAACCCTGCCGGTTGAATACAACCGAGCATGTTTTCTTCCCTTTTGTGTTCACAGGAATCCCGAGTGAACCGCGTGTGGACAGCTGGAGAATGACAAATCAGCAGTTTGGATTGATAATGCTATGCTTTACCCTGACATTAATGCAATCCCCTCTGGTTCATAGCCAAAAAGACCCTGAATGGCCGTGGTCCCAAGCCCAGGTTAAATACACTGGATTATGGGAACACTTGCCATCAGGGAAAACTTAAACTTAGCTACTGTGGCTGTGCATGGAGGTGAGGTGTTTCACCGTGACATCTCGTAACGACCCTTGGACCATGCATTGTCACGATACAGTGCAAGTGTTGCAACACTGCAACTCTTCAACTTAGCTGGTTGCTAAAAAGGATAGAGCTATAGTTGTGCATTAATATTTCATAAATCAACTCAAAATGTACCACCTTTTTGAGAACTCCATACACTGGCTGGATAGCATGGTTACACGGATGTTCTCTGAAAAAGTCTTGGCGCATGCCACGGGATACAAATTGGGTTATTGGGAACAGGATTAGGTATATTAAATAGCATTGATGCTGAGGTCCTAATGAGCTGAATAACTGCTACTACAGACGACCTAAGGAAATTGGAATGCATCCTTATCGGCCTTAGGAGCAAGTCAATGGCTTTTATCAGACATTTTACCCCATTGGGAACAAATTGAAGAAAATGATCATCAATTAATTGTAAATGCCCTTAGGAAAACCCAAAGTAATACTTCTATTGCCTTGAGCTGCATCCAAGTGCAGTTATGGATACAGTCTGTAGCAGCAGCTATTATTAGAGAGGGAAAAGGAATAACCTTATCCACAAAAACCTGAAAATTGATTTGGGATACTGCTTCAGAATTTGAAAAGGATTTTCAAGCATGGTGGCAATTAGTCAACTTTACCCATTATGCAGAAAGCGATAAAATATTGCTTTAATAAGCAATGCTACAGTATACAACGTATATCCAATCATTGCATTAGGACTCAGTCATCACGGAACTATACTTTATCCTAAGGAGCATAAAGTATGGGCCCATCAAAAGGGAGGAAAGTGGTAAACAATTGATGTAAATGCATGTATTGTGCATGAACAAAAAGGCTTCATCTGTGAAAGTAACATGCTTGAAGCCCAAGACATTTGTTCTTGACACTGAACAAAACATTTATCACTTTGAGATACACCCTAAAGAAACCCCTGAAACTACTTGTATATATTGGGATAGGCTGTGTTTGCATGAGAACCCACTGTGATTCTATAGTCATAGATAATATTACTGTAAGTGCAAGTAATGACTCCAATGTTTGTGTTTTTAACTTTACCACGATTCTAGGATGTGATTTTAGTTACTTAGCTCCTGTCACCTCTTAACAACTTATTACATCCAATTATACTCTACTTCATGATCTGCTGTCTACTCCTATTGGAATGAACCTCACACTGGTGAAGAAATTACTGTTATATGAAGCTTTGAAGCAGTTGATGAAATGAGTTCGAGAAAATGGACAAAGGACTCATTATTGTCCATCATGATATAGAAGAAATACATCGAGTGATGGGAAGAGTAAAGAAAGATGAAAAACACTGCTGCTGGGACACTTTCTTTGGATGGATGCCAACTGACACAGGAATCTTCAACAAGATGCTTCACCCTGTTGTTGTTTGGTTAATACTCACTGCATTATGTTTTATGCTAAAAATTACTTTGTATGTTAAACTTTGGATTATGATACCTATGAGATATACATATACTCGATAATCCTCACCACAAGAACATACGTGATACACACGATATATTCCAAATGTCGTGAAGCTTGAGTGACTATAGTCATGGGGTGGATTATGAGGAATAATTCCCTAAGGTGACTTGAAAATTAAACTGATATTCATGTTTTAACAAACAGGTACAGCATTGAAGAAGTTTCCAGGGTGCAGTGTAGCTCTGCTAACAAAATGTTCCCTAGGCCTCCAACCTTAGATGCTATCGCACCAGGGGAACCTGGTGTGCTGGCTCTCAGGAACAGCACGGAGTGCAGAGCGGCGTGGAGACACCGCGGCTGGGCTCTGTGACCAGGTGGGGACCCAATTGTTCTTGTGCACACCGAGACCAACCAGCTGCACATTTTCTGCCCTGAGCCAACTGCCTGTCCTGTTTCTGACAAAATGCTGTACTCCAGTGAACTTTGCTCATTATAATGCCAAAACACACCTCCATCCCAAAATCCACCCGCCTCCAAGGTGTGACCATCTCTCACAGAAAATGAAAGCCAGAAAACTTTGCACCAATCGTACCCAAGATATGCATGACTAGAGTCACTCAAACTCCACCTAAAAGACAGAAAATAATATAAATTGACTTAAGAGGGAGGGAATTTCAGGGAAGATACCATCATGACTTCTGGGGTCAGTCGATGAGCTGAGTCTCTCTTCCCCCCAATTAGGATGCCTCTGGGTAAGATCTGGACACTTGGTCACCCCAAAAGCCTCCCTGGTAAACTCAGAAATCTCTATAGAGTCTTTGTGCTTTTTAATGTGTTAATAGCCAGCCTGTGTTACTCGTACTTCTGGCATTTGAGTGTGCTTTGCAGACAGTGAATTTTTATCACTGACAATCCAAAGAACCTGTGTACCTGTTGCTGTAATAAACTGCACTAGATTGCATTGAACCTAGCCATGACAGTTCTCATTGAACATGACCAAACTCTTTAAGTGTGGCTGTGCTGGTTTGTGGAACGTGACTCGAGTGAGGGTGTGCTGCATTACGTGTGAGTTCGGCATCGGGGTAGCTTGGACTTAAAATAGTTAATTTGTCACCCTTTTAATGCAACGAAAGTGCGAAAAGTTCATGGCTGAATAAACACAATTACTTAAAAATCTATTTGAAATGCACTTTCAAAAGTCTGAATTATAAATATTATCCTTTTTATTATGATTATTTAAGCTTCTGGCATTGTTGCTCTGTGTACAGTGTATCAACTGCATGTAGTAAAGTTCTAAAGTATCCTCAACCATTTCACCAAGAGTATAGTCACCTATACAAGGGAGCTCCTCTAAGCCTGACTTCTACCAAGAAAACAAAGAAAGCAACCTATTGTGCACACCATTCATTTCGTTATTGAAATGCTGAGAAATGGGAGGATTGTCTTGCAGTACTGGATTACCCACCACAGTAAGCATCATACAGGAAACATCCTATAGTTGTAGGGGGAAAAAAACAAGTGTATACAGCTCTGAATGCAGCTCCATATCCAGTCCCACCCACTTGCCTGGTTTGGTGAATTCACCAAAAACATTATATGAATTTTTTACCCCTGAGGGCATGTCTGGCAGTTGTGCCAGCTCACTCTTGGCTCAGAATCACTGGAAGTCCACACAACTGCTGTCTGTAAAGTTCTGCATTAAGCCATTTTTAACAGATAACAGGATTACTGACCAAAAAATCTGTTTGCAAAAATAGTTTACTATTCATACAAAATGTGAAGTAGTTTGCCAGCAAAAACAACTGTCCCAAATTGGTAGTATAAAACTAAAAACTGAAACCATTTATTCAGAATGGCAACACTGCCTCCTGGGAGCTGGTGGTCAAGTTGCTTCTGCTCCCATTCCTCTCTTAGGGTTTGTTTCCCTGACCAAAATCCCTCTCTTATGGTGCACCACAGATAATGTTTCCACTGTTTTTATCTTCATACCATTTGTAAGGTGCAAGTCCTTCACAGACATGCTGTCATTGGTGATGAGGTGTGTATACGCATAAAGGCATTATATCTGGTCCTGGTTTCAGCGAGGATTGAGTTAACTTTCCTCCTAGTAGCTGGTAGAGTGCTCTGTTTTGGATTTAGAATGAGAATAATGTTGATATCACACTGATGTTTTAATTGTTGCAGAGCAGTGCTTACACCAAGCCAAGGACTTTTTGGCTTCTCATTCTGTCCTGCCAGCCGGCAGGCTGGGGGTGCAGCAGGAGCTGGGAGGGGAGAGACCCAGAACAGCTGACCCAAATCGGCCAAATGGCCATCCATCCCATCTGACAGCACGCTGAGCAATTAATATGGGGGGCTGGCTGGGGTGGGGTTCTGGCTGCTTGGGAATAGGCTGGGCATCGGTCAGCAGGTGGTGAGCAATTGCATTGTGCATCCCTTGTTTTCTACATATTATTATTAGTAGTACTATTATCATTATTATTTTCCTTTCTTTTCTGTCCTAATAAATTGTCTTTATCTCAACCCAGAGGCTTCATTTTTTTTGATTCTCTCCTCCATCCCAGAGAGGGAATGGGGAGGGTGAGCGAACGGCTGTGTGGTGCTTGCCTGCCAGCCAGGTTAAACCACAACATATCTCTAACTCTATTCGAAATAGAAATATTTTACCTTCCACCTAGAGGATTTGAATTTTGATAGTGCCCCCCACCCCAGACAATTTCTATCAGAAAGCTACAATTAAAAGCTAGTCACTGAAAATAAATTATTGAATCTTCCAAAGCAAGCCCCTGAAGTCTGTATTAGAGCTGTTCAGAAAATAAAGCAGAACACTTAAAGTAATTCATTCTTTACTGACACAACAGTCATTTAGGATTAGCATTTGCAAAGAGGTGTTCATACCAAGCTACACTTTATTCCATTCCTGCTCTGTTTTCTCAGCTCAGTTCTTGTGGCTGCAGTCACCTCACTTCATGTGCAAGGTTTCTGACAGTGCCCCCGCCACTCAACACACAGCAAATGGCCATGATGAGAGCAAAGCTGCCTCACCACCTGATTCAGGAGCAGAGCTAAAGTCTCTGTTGCTGGAAAAGCCTAATCAGAGCCAGTGCAGGTCTTTGTTTCACTAACAGTGTTGTCTTGAACAAGAAAACCTTCAAGGCAGAGAGAAGTTTCCAAGCAGAAATGTCCAGACGCCAAATACCAGGACACAGATGGGAAAGTTACTGTCTTCCGCTCACCTGCTCATGCCTTATGCCTATTGTTCCTTGGTCTTCTGCACACTACTTTGTCATCCCTCACACCAGAGGGAAGAGGAGTGCAAACCTGGAGCTCCTTTACCTCACCATCAACCTTGAAACAGCACTACAGTGAACATGGTAAATCAGGAACACACATTTTTGAAGCAGGGATGAAAGACCCTGCTCCAAAGACCACCTCTTGAGCTCTGCTCCAGCCAAACCCCTCATCTTCTCCAGAGGAGGTAAGTTTTCTTCCTCTTACCCACAGCTGTGCCAACCCTGCCACTGTAGCCTCTGGTGTGCACGGGCCAGACGTGATGCTCCAGTACTTACTGGATACTAGACTCGACTTAGTAGTAAAACAAGGTGGCAAAGACCATAAAGTTTTAAACAGATCCGAACAACAGGCCATGACAAAAAGAGAAATTGAAATGTTACCACTTGTTTCCTATAAGCCACTGGAAAGCACACATTAGCACAGAAAAGCTCATGTGGGCCCAAGCTGCAGTCTGAAGCTGTCATTGATATGAACACGGCATGCTCGTGACAGCTCTGGTGGTTCCTGGGTACTTCACCTAACTTTGAAACAAGACAGTGTTGCTACCGGCTCAGCTAAGTTCAGACATCCATAATGCACATCTCTAAGACAGTTCCCTAGATTCCCCTTATAACCAGTGGAGGAAAAAAACACCCTGCACTTTCACACTATCCTCATCTTATTCCAAGGTAGACTTATTTGTTCTTATAGACTGTAGAAATAACCTAGATAACTGAGAGGTATGTATTATAAAGTTATGGGAGATGACTACCACAACATTTCTCTTATACACACATTCCTTATGAGATGCTCTACTGCCTTAACTTCAGCTGGGATCTGCAGGCACTACAGTAACAAATATTAGTCTCCACAAACTTGTATATATTCCTGCAAAGCCTGATTAACTTTTGAACTAGCAAAGAGAATAACCATTAATAACCTATTAGCTATCTAAATAAGAAGGCAGAAATAAACTCATTTTCCCCCCTCCTGAGAATAAAAACAGCTCTGCTTGAAAAAAATTGAATTATCCAAAACCCATGCCAATTTACTGAGAATTAAATATACAGTGCAAATAAGGCAGAAACTCGGAGAACAAACAAGAGCTGGCAATCAGGGCGGCCAGATGAGACAAAAGGCACAAGAAGATCCTCACTTTTCTTCCACACTGAGACGCCTTCTGTAGCCACCATGCTATTATCCATTTTGGTGTGCAGATGCAGGGCTGTTCTCCATCTCTCGTTTGGGGATCTTGAACTTCCTCCTAACACAAAGGTATTATCATTCTTCAACATCTCAGAGACATCCATTTCTGCTAGCTCTGGTGGTATTCTGTCTTTCAGTCATGATACTCCATTCATTCATTCAACTGGACAAAGCCCTCAACTGGGAGTATGATAAGTCAACACACCCTGATTTTAGATTTTCCTTTGTTCAGATTTAACGGCATTCTAAATAGCTACAAGACACATCAGGAGAAAACAGATCCTTCACTGCACTGACCTTACAATTCGTTTCCCGTATGCACTAGGAAATTTAATAAGCTTCAGACTCTACATCTGCTGACCTTGTGCTCAGGCACATGCAACAGTCTCCTGGGTTTTGTAATTGTAAAACTTAATTAAGACATGCAAAGTTTTGGGTCAAGCAATGGATGAGAAATCATGACAGCAAATGCGTATGTACAAATAACTGGAGGTTGGTTATAGTAAAAAGCGGGCAGTTTTAGAAATATATAGCAATCAATTTCAGACATATTTTTCAGGTAAGCTAGATGGTGGTCCTGCATTGTAAACTTGAGCTTTTTTATGCAACTAATTCCAAACAGGCAAACGAATCATGTTGCTATCCGAGATTTGTTCTGAGAAAAAAAACAATCAAAAAAAACAACCACAGTCCACCCTACTACTATTGTACCAAATAAGTGCAGATACAAATGCAATGGAGCAAGACTTGGGTTCAGATAAAATCAGAATTGGGTGAGCAGCTGCCATCCCATCCACAGAGGAAAGCCTCCTTGTGGCACTAATGGTGTGTTCAGCTACATATGGTAGACAACCAGGCTTGTGTCATATAAAACAAGTACTCCTTCCCATCTTTGTGAAACAGAGAAAACTACAGCACTATTAATTATGTATCTCCATGGTACGATGACAATTAATAATGCATCACATTAAGTCCTGTCACCTGACCGTCACTATGACAAGACCCTGGCATTCGACTCCCATTTCACTCACTGATGGTAACTGAAGAAATCTTTTTTTTTTTTTTCCCCTTTGGACAAGTACTCAGTAAATCACTTCTCTCATCCTTTCTTCCTCCAAAACTTCTATGAAGTGCTTCACTACTCAGGGATGATTTCAGATCATGCATTACAGGGATGTCCCCAGAAGGCATTTACAGAATTCAGCCCCTGGCTTTCTTACTGAACACTTGCTGAGATGAGATCACAACATCCACCAGAGTGCCTCAAGCCTGTATTTCTGCATCCTTTTGATACAGAATAGTTGCATCCTCATCATGTTTAACACTGACTCAGATACTCTTTAAAAAATATTTGCTTCCAATGCTAAAAATGCTATGTGAGGGCAAAATACAATATTATACTTCACAGCATAAAAATACAAAAAAAATAGAAAAGTAAAAGTATAATAACTATAAAAATAGTATGGTATCATTATCAGTATCTTTTTTAAAATTATTTTTAAATATTTTCAAGTAGCAAAAGATGTACCAAGGAAAAAACATCCTAACAATTGCTAGTGTAAGAGTGCCCTCTAGTAGAGATAACATTCTCCAGAAATATGCTGCCTGCTTTGGGAAAATATATTACAAATTTCTATTCACAAGCTGTGGTCTAATAACATGGTAGAATAGGTTTTACACAGCTAAATTATGAGTGCTACAGCACCTTCAAAGGTCACGTAGTAAACAAGAAAATCTGTAGATAAGAACACATAAAAACCAGGATGAGTAGCACGGAAGCAGTACTATGCTGTATAGATCAGCTGGTTCTTCACTTCCGACACTATGCACTCTTCTGGTCAAAGTATGTAAGAAATACAAGAAAGTAAAAATATTTGTAATAAAAAGGTTTCTCTCATTAAAGCTGAAAGAAAGTAGCTATTTAAGCCAAAACGGAGATGAAAGGTACAGAATCAAAGTAGGAAATACACTAATAAAGAGAAGAAATTGCAGAAGTCTATGAGCTATTTCTTTCTCATTACGCAGGGCAATGGGATATTTGATAAGGCTAACAATCATCCAGTCTAAAATGAATAAAAAAAGCAGCTTTCAAAAATATGTAATCAGTTTATAGACCCTACCATTATGGTGCCATAACAGTATGAAAACCATAATGATAGATAACATCAGGGCTACTGAAGACATCTTTCTATAATGAAATAAGTTTTATATTCCTGTATTTTGCATGCAATCTAAACATATTAAGTACTTAATGTTTGGAGAAAAATACCTTGTGGGGAAACTGATTAACTGTGCAGTAAAGTATATACAAACCTAGCATGCCTTTTGCTCTCTTGGGAAGAAGCATCTGACACACTACTCAAAACTGGAAGTTAACTGGACTTGCGAAACATCACTGTGAACCTTTATGTTCCATGCATGCTTCCAAAATATGAAAACAGAGGCAAATTCAGTACAGCTATATCCATCCACACCATGGATTCAGAGGTCCCTGATACGGTTTCCCACAAGCTAGGCCTGGAACTTTAATGAGGTGTTAGAGCATCCCTACACAGGTCAGGGTCTGCTCCAGGGTCCTTGTAGTGTGCTATATGCATGACAACAGTAGCTTTGGTGTCAAACAAACCCATCACACGGACCAAATATGTTGTTACTTATCTTTGTGTGGTTTACATATGTGCCTATGCACTGTAGTCAGACACTTGCTTCATTAAAAGCAAGTAATGCATGCAAAAATTAAATACACTCATTGCAACCAAGCATTTGAGTAGGTCAACAGCAGAGAGCTGCATGGTCTTTCTAGGACAGACTTTTTTTTTCTGAACATAGAGTATTAAAAATTCTTTTTTGCATTGCGAGAATGTATGCAAAACTGATTAGTCTCAACAAGTACAGGGCACAATTCTTTATCCTGGAGGGTGTAAATATGCACTTGGAAAAAAAAAAGCGACAGTCTGAATTCAATGAGGAATGTCAGCACGCAGAAACTAGCATAGATGATTTTAGGAAAGGTTTGAAAGAGGAAAGGACAAGACTATTTGCAAACCTGAGTCTGAAGATTTTGCAGCAATAAGGAAGTATGAAACAGAGCAGGGGGAGCACGAGGTGAGGAGGTACACGGTACAAGAGGAAGTTCTTGTTCCTCAGGACCTCAGTGACCCCTGCAGTCATCAGGTGTTCATCAAGCCATGGGGTTTTGGGAAAGAGACTGAAGTAGACTTGTAAATACTACATGGTTTAAAAACAGACAAACAAACAAAAAAAGAAAAGATGTTCTTATAGTCCAACAAAAGGCTGATCAGTACTTTGGGAGAAGCTGTGCTCTCCCAACAGCAGAGAGACAGCATATCCGCAATGTCTGACTACAACATCCAAAATTTATGGAGTTTATATGTCTGAATCTAACATAGTATCAATCGTTGCTGGAGCCTGAGACCATGCTTAAAGAATGGATGAAATAATACAGACGAAGAACAGAAGATGATTACCAACAGAGAAGTGCATGATGTACATCACTCTCCACAGAGAGGGTCGCTGTCCATGATCACTGAATTCAGGGTGCTGGAGGACCTTAACCTACCTACATAAACCAAGTTTGTGACATTCAATCCTGTTTCAGTAAGAAGAACCCAAATAAAGTCCAACTCTTCATAAAATGGTGAAATCGTATAAACAATGATTCTGTTATGCTTGCAGTGACCTTCACTGGACAAGATAACCACAAAAATTAAACTCAGTATTTTGCAGCAGTAAATTTCTCAGGATTATGTTTTCATAAATGAATTATAAAGGAAAATCTAAGGAGTACTCCCTTCTGCATATTTAAACTAATAAGCAAGAAGCATTTTTCTGTGAAAAAAAAATAATCAAGTAGTAGAGCTAAGAAAAAATTAGTTAGGTGTTCTGTATTTACACAGAGATTATATCATGTAACTGGAAACACATGAAACAGTAAACACTTGGAGTTCTTCTTTCGGTGTCCTATCACCACATCCTTTTATTTTTATTTTGTACTTCTCCACAGAAGTCTGCTTACCGAGTTGTCTTTCAGTTGGAGACCTTCTCCATTCGGCAGCGATGACCTCCGTTTTGTTGAGTTCTTGTTTGGTGTGGAATTCGCGCCTCCAGATTTCTTCTTGACAAAGAGGACTTCACAGCTGGCCTGATCTTCATTGTGTGTGCTCTTCCCTGCATTTATTACCCTAAAGAAGGAAAAAAATCAAAAGAGAAATTAAGGGACATAGTCCAAGTTAGTGAAGCACAGAAGCCTCCAACTGTATCTTATATATAACTCACGAGGTAGTATTGCAAATGCCAACTGAATTACAATACCTGACTTTTGTACACACATACACCCCCCCACACACACATGCATACTTGCTTGTTTCCATACACCTACATTTGGCATAACCATCATTTCTCACAGAACTACGTGAATAAGAGCCAATGGTATCACAAGCGTGTTTTACCCTTAGGCATGACACACTTTTCCTTACAGCGACTACCTGATGGTCATGTCTGATACCATTTATGCCTCCCGGTTGAAATATGAGATCCCCAGTTGCTTTTCTACAGCAACGTCTGCTATGCTGAATAATGAATCTGTTGGCACGGGGTGTGTATTTGGTCAAGTTCTGAATCTTGCACAAACAAAATACCTGCTGTAAATCTAAGAGTTGTTGGCACTAAAGGTACAAAAGAGAGAGAGGGAAAAAAGGAACTACTGTTGGTCTGTTGAAAGGACAGACTCTGCCTTGTATTCCAACAGGCAAATTGCACCACGGCAACACAGAGATGCATATGCCCCCTTTGGCACTGCAGCATAACATATAAAAAACAAAACAAAAAAAACCAGCTCAAACTCAGTCCTCTGTCCCATTTGCAACTTGGAGAGCAGCTGACTTACACCAAGAGCTGCAAGCATGCAGAAATGACCACCAAGATCTCAGTACAGCTCTGGGCAGCCAAGGGTATCCCCAGACTTACACCACGGCTGCTGATGTCTACTCAGCTGAAGTCACCACCATTGGTGAGACAACAACCAAGACACCATTTGCTTGAGGCAGCGTTTCCAGACAAGCACAGTTTCGTGTCAGGCACACAGTGTCTTGAAAAACAACTGCTGCCACCCCAGAAAGCACAACAGCTCGAAGGCATATCGTAATCCTGACGGCAAGTTGAAGACATACGTGAATTCTTGATCTCTAGTGTTTTGATTACAGTAAAATTTTACATAACAAAAAACCTTGATAGAAGTTGTTGGAAAGCAGAGAAAACAAAAATTGCAGGCAGGCCTGCAGGGGACTCTGCATCAGCTTGTCTCTTCTTGCGGAAATGTCAGCCCTGTGTCAGTCTCGCTTAAAGATAAAATATTCTTTTGATTTTTTAAGAGCAACATGGTACTGTAACATGCAAATGAGCATTTCTTCCTTCCAATAGAAGAAACATGGTTAAACTCTGTAAATGCATCCACTCCAGTTAAGTGCTTGCAGAAAGTTTCCTTGCAGTGCTGAACGTCATACGCTGCAGTCACACAGAAGAGAGATTTTATCTGCAGTTAACACCTGTATGCACAATGCCACCAGTTGTTTGCAAGTATTTCATGTAAATAAACACCAACTGTAGATAAAATCATTTTTGAAAACATATAAAAAGCATAGATTAAGGAGCCTCTAGTCATGAGGCACCTGTGTGTGGTTTAACCACGCGCATTCTGTAGTCCCTCTCGTTTGAGCTAATGGAGATACTGATCAAAAACATTGAGGCAATAAGCTTCTAGTTTGAAAACCTGACGTATATTCAGAAATAAAAATACAAATACCAAAGAATTGATGTCAGCTGACCAACACTTCTTTAGTTTGAAAGGCTATGAGCATGATTAGAGTAGTGCAGTAGCACAGAGAGCAGTTTTATAAAAAACACTCTGTTCAGCTGACTACTTTCCTTACTTATGATGCTGTTTTCAATCTAGAAAAGACAAATTGAGCCAAAAGCTACTCCTTACAAAGCCCACGACACTCCTTAGCACTTCTCATTCCTTACGAAAATCACTGAGGTACTGGAGCTGCTCTGGTCTCTGAGCTTGGCAATGGACTTCAGGACTTTAACAGCAGGAGATGTTCTGATGCTCAATGGTGTGTTAAGTTACACACAATATGGTATCATTTTACAAAGCTCTTACCAAGAAAATTTGTCAAGGCACTGAATGCATGAGAAAACCTACAAGAACAAAGTGACCTGACAAGCCAGCCTGGCAGGCAGCTGCTGTGAGACACACCTGGCAGCTGAATCTGTGCAGCAAAAACCTTGCTAGGAGAGGGAATGGCCAAAAGGAACCCGGCAAGACTGAAAACCGAAAGCACATGGGGGTTGGGGTGTCAGTATATTGAGGTGGGAGGATTGGGGCTGTGAAAGACAAGTTCCTGCTTACTATTCCAGCTTTTCCAATTATTTCGGAAATAAATTAATCATAATGTCAAAACAGTGTTTATGGGCACTACAGGCAATGCAGGGTCCAGATGCCAGAGGTTCCCCTCTCATGATACGGGCACTCTTCTGCCCTCACATCCCACCTCATACCCCAGCTTCTGGGAAAGGGTTGCAGGAAGCCCCACGATTTTTAACCTCAAAGTTTGACCTATGTGTTTGTAATTACTAACCCTGATGCCTAACACAGACACTAGTAACACCTTCTACTCCAACAGCTCTGTGTCACTGCTGTCTTTTGAAATCCTTTTCTCTGTGCAGCTTCTTAAATCCCTTCTTGAGGCACTTCTTTCAGCCAGCTTTCCAATGCTGTTTTTACTGTTGTCTTTGCTCCTTGCTCTCACAGCTAACTCATCAGGACAAAAAACACATCTAAACTGCTTATACAAATAACAAAGCAGAACTAACAAGTTGTTCATATCTCTAAAAGATAACTCTTAATTACACATCTTTTAAAAATCTTAAGGAAAACCTACCACCCCCCTCCGTCAATAGAGGAAATGCCTCAACTTCCTAAGCTTTTCGGTTCCCCTTCATATTTCTCTTTCTGTCTACCCCTCAAAAATGTTATCCTCCACTAAAGTGAACAAAATGAGATAAAGCATTACCTTATCACATTAATAAAAGAAACACCCTTCCAAAAAAAAATCTCCAACCATGCAGTTGTCCTCACTTCCATTATATCATGAATGCAAGTAATAAGAAAATGTCAGAGCAAAAAGGGGGAGAAAAAGATAAAGACCTATAAGTCTCTAGCTTTTACTTGAACACATTTTCAAGGATTTTTTTTTTTCTCTCGCCATAACAGTTCCTCAGGGAACTGTTGAATTAGACCTGTTCATGATCAACAACTCCTGTCTTCTTCCCCATTACCCATTTATCCATTATCCAATCTTCCTTGAAGTTCAACTCAAAAAGCATATCTACTTCGGATCAGAAGTCCCTCTTTTTACAGTATTGTCTGTCTCTAAAGCATCAAACACGCATTGTTCAGTAATAAACAGGCAATCCTGTGGCTTAGTCCATGGTATACTAGTGCTAGCAAAAACACATCCTACTTTGCAAACAGGAGCTTCACGAAACCTGCATGGCAAGGTGGTAGGATTTCATCACATTTGCAGAGGTCTCTTGATAGACACTTCAGTACATTACAGGCCGATCTGATTTGCTGAAAGCAAATCCCCCAGATATGAGCCAGCTAGTTTGTCTGGCTCACAATTAGCATTCTGCTGGTATCTCACAAGACCCCAAATCCCATCTGACTGAATGGAGATGTAGGTCACGCTGTGCTTCTATTCTTCATTCATTGAGCAGAGCTCAAACTCCTGTTACCAACATCACTGATTACAAAATCCTAAATTTATCTTAAAAGAACAAACCAGGCCAGTCAAACAAACCCTGGACAGCTTCTCTGTAACCAGTTCCTAACAAAAACACAACCACCACATCCTAAGTCTTCTGCAGCATTCTCATTCAGCCCTCTGTTCTTCAAGTTTATATCAATACATTTACTCTGGGGAACACCTTTGGCTGTTTTACTCTTCTCTAAACCACACGTGAGATTGCATGAAGATGTATTTGCTCCAGTAGAAGCTCCAAGGAAGCTTTAGGAGGACTCTTTTTACCCTGGTCTAGATCTCAAACTATTAAAAAACTTAAATAAGTAGTGCACACACACATATATATATATATATATTTTTTTTTTTTTTGCAAAACTTATGTCTCATATCTTGACAAAAATATCTGGGAAACGCAAACAGTTTAGTAGAAATACTGAATGATGCATAGCTACAGCAGTATTCATAAAAGTGCTTTTTGAAACTTAAGGACTATGAGAGCTCCAAGACTTCTTGCACCAGGGAGCCACCATGCACCAGGAGAAGCACAGGAACCGACTACACACCTACTCCAGACTGGCCCCAGCTCAGAAATAAAACTCATTACCAGGGCCCTGATCTACCCCTTCAGTCACTGACAAGCACTTGCAACCACACGATAAGATCCCAAATCCTACCTGCTTCTCTCCTACCACAGCTCCTCTCTGCAGTTACTGGGCTGCATCAAAAGCAGTGAGGCCAGCAGGCCAAGGGAGGTGATTCTCCCTCCCTTCTCTACTCATGTGAGACCCCCCCCAAGCACTGTGTTCAGCTCTAGAGCCCCCAGCACAAGAAGGTCATGGACCTGTTGGTGAGAGTCCAGAGAAGGGCCACAAGGATGCTCAGAGGGCTGAAGAACCTTTCTTATGCAGACAGGCTGAGGGAGTTGGGCTTGTTCAGCCTGGAGAAGGTTCCAGAGACACCTTACAGCGGCCTGCCTGTACCTAAAGGGGGCCTGCAGGAAAGCCAGGGAAGGACTCTTTGTTGGGGGACGGGGTGATAGGACAAAGTGGGATGGCTTTAAACTAAAAAAGGGGAGATTTAAATTAGATATTCAGAAGAAATAATTTACCATGAGGATAATGAGGCACTGGAACAGGTTTCCCAGAGAAGCCGTGGGTGCCCCATCCCTGGAGGTGCTCAAGGCCAGGCTGGATGGGGCTTTGGGCAGCCTGGTCTGGTGGGAGGTGTCCCTGCCCAAGGCAGGGGGTTGGAACTGAGTGGTCTTGTCCACTTCTGATAAAGATGCAGAAAGCAAAGCCTTAAATAAAAGACGAGTTGATGTTCTCAAGTTGCTGCTTTCTTATAGAACACTTCTCTATAAACTTAATTTAGAAAAGGCTTCAACTCCACCCAAAAAAACCTGAAAGTCCCATAAGATGTTAAAAAAATACCTGCATTAAAAAAAAAAAAAAAACCCTCTGCAAATTAGTTATGTCCTTCATACTAACCCATGCCTTTCAAAAAATAAAATCTTCCAATCACCAAAACATTTTTTTCTACTAACCACATATTTATTTTCCTTCCCCCAGGATGTTCTCTAACTCCATCATTTGTCTAATTAGTAGACACGTAATCCTAACATTCATTAAACTTTACAACCTGGTACATACACCTGTCTTCTTCATTATCAGTTTTCAGATTACCAACAACTCTAAAGAGTTATTCTGGTCATTGGGGAAGCAAACAAATCTTTTTTCCAGGAATTAATGTATTTATTCAATAACCACAAAAATTAAGCAATGATAACCGAGAGCTTTTGTTGAGGTTATTTCTTTATTTTCTGTAGATCAAAGTGACTCTCTGCAATTCCTGCATCTACAAGTTTCTGAAAAAAAAATCAATTTGTTAACCCTCAAGCAAATAGAAAAGCTTTTCGTATCCTCCTTAAGGCTTTCAATAAGGAGATAGACAAACACAAATATATCCATGGGCAGCTCATTGTTTATTTTGATTTTCAGTTTAAGGCTGAGGATTGAGAGTGCAGCAGGTACCCCCAGCACAGAAGTCTGTCCATGGTGCAGCACGCCATCCTTCCAGGCTCCAGCAGCTCAGAGGAGCTGCAGCCAGAGCCTCCTTCCTTACTCCAACTGGGGTATACGCGTGTCACCCTGCCACCATCAGTGGGACAACAGCTTGCAGCCAACCTAACCAATAACACAGAAGTAGCCTAGATTAATTAAAAGTATATCTGTGAACAGCAGACAATATGTTCCTAAAATTTTCCTTTATAATTTCAATAGTCATCATTTCACTAGAATGAGGATTAAGGATACCATACAAGTACCCTCTTTCATAAACGTGTTGCTGGCTTTTCTTCCCCACCCTCCATCCCCACCCTTCTCTTTCTTTTTTTTATTTTTTTCCTCCCCCTCTAATGGATTGGCATTGGAGTGGATGCCACAGCCTTTTTCTGTGACATCTCATTTATAGTCTTAGATTTCCAGGTAGGTGGCTGTTTCCCCCCCTTCACCCACACAAGATTTATTTCTGCATTGGGAATTGACTTGCAAGAGATTTCATTCTATCTGCTCAAATTCTCCCACAGATGAAAGGAAGCTTTTGAAAGAGGCTAAACAATTTCATTCATTCATTACTGTAACTGTGATATTGCTCACATCAAAAACAAAATACCCACTAGTATTGTTTTCTGTGGGCAGAAACCAAAGCCATCCATGAATAATTTGTCTGAATCCATGGGGTTACATAAAATCTTCATTTCCTTAAACAAGCTGGAAGTGAATTTTTAGCCAAAAACGATGAGTCTTTCAATACTTCAGTGTGAAAATGTGCATTTTTTTTTTTGTGTGTGTGTGTGTGTCAGCAACCACACCAGCATACAGGGCCCAACCCGCTTTAGGACTGAACTACAAGCTATTACACCTGCCAGGCTGATAAGGAATAAACATGGGATTAAAATAGGCAGGGTTCAAAAGTGGAATGCAATTTTAAATTAAAATATATGATAGAAGTCAAAAACAATGCAAAAAAAAAAAGTTTCCACAAGTTTGGTGTAAATGAACACAAGCTGGAAATGCATGCACAGCCCACCACCCACATATACTTTCCAAAAAAATACTGAACCAAGCAACTAGAAGCAACAAGGCAGTTTTAGGTCACAGTAACAGAGCAGGCTCCATGATCACTAAACAGAAAGGGATGAGCAGCAGCTGTGTTAGTAATTAGGATATAGGAAACTACATGAGTAATGCAATGGTCAGTGAGCCTGCAGCAGATGCTGAGCTGGTCTGGTGGGATGCAAATGTGGTTAAGAGTGATCTCACTTCAGGGCTGAGCAATCTCAGCCATGGCTGGAAATAGAAATGCCCAATTCTCCTTCCTCACTCCTTCTGTACTGGCTATCAGCACTGGTTGGTAAGAGGTTGCTAAAGCAAAGATGATCTTGATGCTGTAAAAGAGAACCACCATTTATTTAAAGCACAGTGAAAGTGCCGGGGGAAAACAAACAAACAAAGAAACAAAACTAAGCAAGAGACCTGGAGGATAACAGGACGAACTTAGGTTGACCAGGGCCCTTCTAACCTGATGTCCACTAACACACTGCCTTCCAGCTTTTTCTTTTTGGAAAAACTATTTTTGGAGATATTTCCATGGTATACAGGAAGAAGTTACTTTGAAAGTTCTTCACTGATGTTTCTTCTATGAATAGCATATACAGTCTGGTGAAGCTTGCCTTTAGATGGGTATATTTGCACAAAAAATCTGAAGATTTTCATGCATAATTTGATTTTTCTAGATTTTTGTTGTTTTTAAGGCAAGAAATGGTCATCACCTTTGGCTACCGTGACAAATCAAAGATTGAAATTGAAACAGAAAACACTGAGCAACAAAACAGGTGTGAAAAGAAAATGAACCTTTATATAGGAAAATACTTCAGCGCTGTTCATCAGCCTGAGAATTGCCCGTGGGCTTCATTTTACACATTAGGATGGACAACTCCTGAAACTGAAGCACCCAGTTCAATGTTCAGAAGTCATGCTATGCACATCGTGATAGTGACTTTTCTGCATGTTGTTGCCAGCCACTTTGCCACACATGACTTGTTAATTTGGCCTTGAAGGGTGATACTGAGAGTTCACTATGAGCAACACTTTCCTTTTGGCTTCGCACTGAGAAACAGCTCTGTGGATAGTAGTTTTGAGCTGTATTTTGATGAGAAACATCTTTGACTCAGTTCTTCAGCCCACACTCAAAGAGAGAACCCAACTCATCCCTTCCCTTTGCTCTGATGTAGGGGAACAGCAGCCACTCCTGTGCCTTTTCCCAGGAGCTGTGCAAGTCCTTACGTGCATGAGGCTGAGGATAAGCTTGAACATGAGCATTGGTTAAAAAGATGCAGAGGCAGGGACAACAGCCTGCCCCATGCCCCTACAGAAAGGGGCCCTCAGGCCTCACAAATACCTGCTTTGCCTGCAAGCTCCATACTGCTACTACTAAAACAGCAGCCTCACAAACAGGACACCCAGCCAAATGCTCAATTTGAATTCAGAACATTTTATTGTGGCACATAAGTGAATGTTTGCACGTGGCAAGGGTGCATGAAGAAAACAAAATGCTGTTTTTGGTGATTTCTTTCCCAAAGTTCTACTTACGAAAGCACATCCTAAATAAACCCTTTCTTCCCTAGAACAATGCCAGTTACATGCAAATAAAACCTCTCCTTATACTTACCCTGAAGCGAGTTATATGTTTAAAGTACTTCAGTAAATCACACGCCATTAGGCTATGCTGCTGTGAAGTGCCATCGCAGCTCTCTCAGGGTTAAAAGAAATCACGATAAATGGCTTATGCAAAACTGGTTCAAGCTTCAAAAAAATTATCTTTCATATTTAGCATGTGTGAAAGTTAACTGCAACAGTTTGGTGGTGACAGTACTAATCCCTTTTATACAGCTGTCAACTTAAATTAGCCCCAAGCTAATCTTGGCAAGTGTGACAGAAAGTGTACACATTTCCACAGATAAGCACTAATGCTTTATTCACAATAACCCGCTACTACAGCTGCTATTGTGAAACCCCTATAACATGAAAGATGTCAGTTTGGTAATTTATTCTCTAAAAGTCATTATAGGAAACTCTATATGTATGCAAGTACACAAATGCAAGTCAAGAAAAAAAAGGAAACATTATGTACAGCTTTGTTACCAAGAATCCGTAAGTAGAAAATCAATTCAAAGCCACTCTTATGGTGGTTATTTTTAGGAATAGCTTAGAGAAGACATACACCCTGCTGCTGGAGTTTTACGTCCATCAATTCTCCTCCAGAGAACATTAAATGGCAGGTCTGCAGGAAGGGGCCACGTGCAAACCACACCACAATGACTCTTTGCCATAAAAATGTGCCTCAAAAATTAATCTTTTAGGTCTCCTATTTAAATTACTTTTCTAGACCTTATCTTTGAAGCTGTTAAGATATAAGCTAAATGCAAGACAAAAGCAAAAAAGAGACTGCAGAGCACTGGCAGCTACCTTCATCTTGATAGATCTTTATCATCAAAACATTTGCACGGTGCTCATCCACTCTGCTTGGGAGTAACAGACAACTCCAAAATTAGCTTCCCCAAATTTTAGGCTAAAAAAGTAGTGACAGTATTTAACGTGAAACAGGATTAGAAAATACTACAATAGTTTTATATATTTTTAATATACTCATACACACGCTGGTAAAATCAGCACCATCTAAAAGAAGAAGAACCACAGCTGAACGGGGAATTCTACCCAAGAACAAGCACACAGCAGTGAGCAAACGAGCGTGTGTATAGGGCTTGGAGACAAGAGTGTTCTTTCCAGCCCAAACCACTCCTGTTATCCCAAGGGGAGGTCCACAAGCTCTGGGGTCTGCACACACAGAGCTGGCTGCACAGGACCGTGTCCAGGTGGGCATGCAGAGGGAGCAAAGCAGTGGAGACCTGTCTCACCCAGCACACGGACAAGATCCAGCACAGAGCAGGATACCCAGTGCTGTTGTTTCTTCTGCCTGTGTTGCAAATCTGTCTGCATTATGAATCTTGCCCTTTCCAAAGTCAATGACTTGAGCACCATTGGTTCCTATAAACCCTCAGCACAAGTCTTCACCTGTAAAGGTACACATATGAAAACCTGCTTGTTTGAAAGCAGTTTGCAGTTAGCACAAACACATGCAGGGCCACCTATCAAATATTTTAAGAGTTATAACCAAGGAGAGTCCATTGTGTTCAAGATGTTCCCCAGATGAAGGGGCAGCCCAGCACAATCAGACCTAAGCAGCACTTCAGGGACAGATCCTGCATGGTGTGATCAAAGGCACCTGCAATCCCTGTGAGGTCTCACAACAGGTACAAAGTCAACACCAGAACCAGCTGACTACTGCAGCTTGTACATAGACCTTTCCATTCCCCTCAGGCCACTGGGAAATTAGAGCCTTGTCAAGATCTGTAAAAAATACGTATCAGGAAAGGATAAAATATTAGTGTCCCTGCACCCTGCTACACCAAGGAATAGCATGCATTCAGGAATTATAATTACAGTTGCACAGAGCACAAACATGAAATATACACTAAGGTAGCAACTGAAATTGGAAGTTTAAGAGGCATTAATTAACCCCTTGACAAGATTGCAAACAAACACTAAACAAAGCTGTACGTGGACTGAAAAGAAAACCCTGCCGAATGCAACAGTTAATTCTGAAAGTTAACAAGGGAGTCAACTTCTCAGGCAAAAGAGGAAAGGTGAACTTTCACACACATCCCCTTTCTTGGCTTTCCCTCTGTAAGCAAACCTCCACATGGCAGTGTGCTGCCCACAGGTACACCTGTGCAGCATTTTTTTTTTTTAACCCAAATCAACATATTTCCACAGCAACACTGAAGAGACAACATGAAGGCAGAAAGAGCAGATGATGTGGAGGACAGGTCCTGCTTAAAGGAACATTTCTGGAGAAAATGAAGGTTATGCAATTGTGTTTGATGAGTTGAGGAAGTTAGCAATGAAGAAAAAAAAAAGAATCGTAGCTTAATGCTATCTGTCTGCATATTATCAAATACCAATCTGTAGCTTCCTTTGGAAAAATCCATCCATTCTTTCTTCTTTGGAAATTAGCTTCTGCCAGAAAGCAGCACAGGAATTCACAGGGTGAGGAGAAACACGGCTGCTCAGACAGGTTTGCCTGCAGCTTCAAGAAAGGAAGCCCAGAGCACTTTCACCTTGGTGCTCGCAGTTGCAGCGACTGTGCCGAGCCAAGTATTTTTAATCCTCTTAGGTGTCTACACGTGCCTACAGTCACCTACATGTGATGGCTGCTACAAGCATGGTCCCCAGAGGTGAGATCTATTCAGATGTCCACGGTGCAGACAGCTAAGTCCGAGCTAATCATCCGGACTTTATTTATAAGCAAAGAGAAGGAGGACATCTGGGGGCATGATTCATCTGACCTATTTTAGCTGTTTACATTAACATGAAGTGTCTGTTCCTCTTTGTGGACAATAAGAAAGATCCTAGGCACTTGCACAGCAGGTTGTCCGTATGATGTGGTCAATTGATTCCCACCTTACATGCCTGAGCTTACATGGCTGGGGGCAGCAAAAAAACAAGACGCCAACTTCTTTTTCAGTAAGTTTCCTTGCTGTTTTAAATGCATTTTCTTCATAATAGAAGTCCCGTGGTGTGACTAATGGTGCCACCCAGTGCAGAGAGCCAAGGCTGACGGAGAGGTGGTAGACAAAGAATCAAATGCAGCAAAAATGATTTTTAAAGTAAAGGCCAGGGACATGTTACGAGCTGCCTCAAATCTGGCTCAATAGCTCCTGATGTGACAAGTGAATTTAGCATGGTGCAGCAATTTAAATGCATCTAAAACAGCTGGTGGGATTCTCAAACACAAAGAGAGATAATTGTCAACCTTATTCACAGCAATTAAATCTCTATGGACTAAAATAGAACCTATTGTTCCCCAACACCCTGGGACTGGAGCCAGAAGGAACTTCAGTAGAGCAGAAAGTTGGCAGTTTGGAAAGAAAAAAAAATGCACAGAAAACTGTGCAATTCTCTGGCATAAGAAAAAAATCCCCCCCCCCCCCCCCAAAAAAAAAAATAAAATATGGAAACAGACCTTCCTGTTGCACAGTAATAGGGAGACAGCAGAAATTAGCACTGAGATAGATGTCAATATGGGCTTATCTCAGTGGGTACTCCACACAAACGGAAGCGTATCCAGAAATTTCTTCTACTGACTGAAAAGAAGAAAGCTAGAGATTATTATTGCTATATTTAGACACTTGCATAGTGCCCAGATATGTTTCCTCTGGAGTCATCTGAGCACATGATACTTAGACAGACACAAGAAAGCTGGATAACTGTTATTAAGAGGCAACCACTGCCAATACAGAAACAATCATTAATCTGCTCTCAATTCAAAATGATCACAAAGAAGTGGCAAAAGTTTTGTAAATCATTTGCCAAGGACAAAATACCTCCAGAGCAGCATCAAGAGACAGCTAAGAGAGACTGGGAAAAGCCACAAAGAGGTGGTGCCAGAATCGTTCAAGTGACACTCAGGCTGCCACACATCAATCAATGTGCCCCAAAGAGACCGATGGTTGCGTTGGCTGGGCTGGGGGCAGCAAGGGAAGCATACAACAAATCTTCAAGGTAGAAAAAAAAATATTCCTCCAAACCATTTGAAAACGTGCCTCTCCTGACCAAAAACGTGAAGAACTCAGACCAGGGGTGGGCCAGAACATGCTGCAACCACAAGTCTTCTGCTCCCTAAGCCTGTATGCAGCTAGCTATCTGCTCCTGTACAGAAAGTGTATTAAAATGTAAAAGTAGTTCAGTGTTGACTTCAAGGAATAAAAATCCATCTGCTTAGGGCTCTGACAAAGTGGTCTGATGGAAGAAATGCAAAGCATAGGCTGAAGGATGTACCGAAGTTCCCTCTGCAGATTTGCATCCAGCCCCGTGACTAGGCCAGGCTGCTGAAGGCCCTCGGGGCAGCTCACTGTCACTGTTGACACTTCTGGTCCTGTCCCTGCCTTTCCTCCATCTGGAGATTTTGCCCCCTCCCTGCACCAGGTCTGCCCTTCTGAACCAGAAGCAGCAAACTCTGCACCAGCTCCGTTGTGCAAGCCTCCTCCTGGGTTACATCTGCATTGCTGCATACAGCTGGCCAACCTCCAGCCCAGGGACCAAGGGACATGGGCTATGCTCTTCATCCTCTCCCAAAACTGAGTATCTGCATCCACACTGCCTGCACAAAGCAGCTCCTGGCTCAGCGCTGCCCATGTTCCTCCTGGGTACCATCTGGAAAAACACCAGACTGTGGGCCACAGCTGTGCTGGGGACACAATAAGAAACAAATTTGTGTAAATGCAGGACGAGCTCTTAAGCCAACATCAGCTTCAGCAGAGTTTCACAGCACAAACGCTGCTCTGGAAGCCAGAATAAGACCTGCAATGAAAGGCAGCTTTCCCCTGATCTGCAGACTCAGGAATTCCTGCACAGTCCTTTAAGGTCTCCAATGCTGGACACTGTAAAATGGGATATTCCCCCATGCCTTTTTCCAGCTGAGAAATCCTTGGGAACCTCACAGAAGCAAAAACAAACTCAATTATTCTACACAATTTCTCTTGAAGAGACAAACTAACCCCACCATTATTATGCCATATGATCCACCTGAAATACAATTCTGCAATAAAAGATGAATACAGATAGATGCCGTTACGCATCGCAAACACCATAATTAAAAATCATTAATCTTCAAGATATCTTTCTCCAAAGCTTCATGTGCATTGTATTATTCATTGAAAAGGCTTCTGTTGCACTCAGGAAAAAAATGAAGTTAACCATTCTTCCACAGCGAGAACATTTCATTCAGTGACTGTTGTGTAGTGCAGAGGAAGCCCACGCAGCTTCTGAATTTACTAACAGGGATGTTGTAACTGAGCCCCAGCAATACAAGGTGGAAAGTAAATCAGCAAGTGCCAACCCCATTTGGAGACAACAGCGCAGCATCCAGCGTCACGGTGATGGCAGGGTGAGAGCTGCTCCTTTCTTAACACCACCCTTGCAAACCCATGGCATTGGCAGAGATGCTTGAAGCTCCTTTTGATCTTGAGTGGCTCTAGGCCCTGCTCGCAATGCCAGCCTGACACAGGCACTGTCCTGGCTGCTGCCCAGCCCTGCATAAACACTCCTGGTGCTGTGCCCAAGCTGCTGCCTTCAGGGTTCAGATAGAGTCCTCCTGGGCTCTCTTTGCCACTAGATACAACCACAACACTCTGCTGAGTCTTTTTCTGCCCTGGGTTCCTCTACTCCTGCCTGGCCCCTTGGTTAAAAGGGTATGTTGTGGTGAGGCCACATTTCTTCCTCCTAATCCCGAGGATAGCATCCAGCTTTCAGATCCAGTTCTTCAACTTTCTCTAGTTGGATCTCATTCACTATCAAAAAACTCGGTTCTCCTTTCTCATTACTAGGAACTTTCTAATCCTGCAGCATCTTACTTGAAAGGAAGCTGAAAGAGGTATCGCCTACTTTCAGCCAACACTGCCAATAAAAAGCAAACATGACACTCCCCCGTCATATGGGTTAATAACCAGCAGTAAACAGAAACTTCATAGGAAACCAAAAGAAAAATACTACTCTTCAGCTGCTTCTCAAAGTCACCATCTGGTTCTGCAAGGCTGTCTCCTAATATAAGGTAGTGCAGCAGTTTAAGTTGCATTACTTCTTGCCTTCAAATATCTTAACACATTGTACAACACAGAGCGATGTAACAACCAACAGGTTTTATATATACAGAAAAGAGCTACAAAGAACAAGAAAAAAATAAAATTATTCTCTTTATATAATACTGCAACTAGGTATAACCACTTAATTGTATTGCAACTTACACACAAACACACACAAAATATCTTCAAAAAAAGCTTTAAAATGACCAGTGAAGCAGCCAAAACCTTCCATCTTTGTTTTCAATTTCTCACTTCCAACTTGCAAAATCATGATATTTTCCACCCATTTACCCATCAACCAGCTTAAAATGCCAACCTTTTCCCACTGAAGTATGTGCATGTAAAATATTTCATTAAGAAAGAGGAGATCCACAGACTCAGACACAAAATAAGATCATACCACCTCCTGAATTTTTTTGTAGCTGGTTATGGTAACCACACTTCCTTAGTCCAATCTTCTTTGGATGTATATATAAATACATATATGTGCATACACACACACATTAAACAAAGATAAACCTATCTGGCTAGGACAGATTTTTATTTTTTTTTTAATCTTTGTTTGGAAAATAAATCTCCACAGTTCTCAGTGATGAAATCAAACACCCCACAGAACACATGAGTAATCAGCAGAGCAATTAGAAAGAAAGATTTAAAACACAGTGGAGTTGTGCTCTACTGGGAAGAGGAAGTAAAAAAAAAAAAAAAAAAAAGAAAGTTTCCATTCCTCTGAACTATTGATTATATCAGTAAGTACAACATGCAGTCTTACAAAGGAAACAGCTGTGAGGAATTCACTTCTGAACAGAACAAATCCACCTTTCCATGGCTGATGAACAGAAGGTGGCTGCAGCGGGGCAAAGGATCCTCAGGGCCTCATTACCTTCCTTCACTGAACTACCTCAGTACAGCTCTGCTGTCCCTGATGTCCCTGCTCTGAAGTGCCATTCTGGGGAGAGACAGCAGGGAGCAGGTAGAGTAATTATGCACTTTTCTAATAGCAGAACAGCTTCCAAAGGAATTTTACCCTCCCACAGTAGCCCCAGGACCAGACACCTCAGTGTAAATGCCAAAGGAATTGCCCGCTTCCTGCTCACTAGTCTTGTACCGACTTACTTACTGCTTCTGCAATCTCAGTTAATCACATTTTATCACTCGAGCTCAGATAAATACAGCCCCCACATATATAACTCCTTCCCTTCTTGTGAAAGTTTTGGCTGGCACTTCTTTCCTTTTATAAAGAAAAAAGGCTTTTCTAGGAGGTTGGATGCTGAAGGGAAACTGCTTGCCTTTTTTTTTTTCAAGCAGTATTTCTGCTTAGGAAGGCATGTTTTTTCAATTATGGTAAAAAAAAAATGAAATTGTTTAATCTTCTTATTTCCACATGCATGAGAATTTGCACAGTCTTCTGGATTTACTGCACTTTTTAGACCATAACTACCCATTGAATATAAATTGAAATTCTGCTATAGAGATATCAGTGGGTGGCCATGGGACTACCATCCCATCTTCCCCAGTTATTTGGGCATGCAAAAACTTCACTGCACACAATTTTTTAATTTCTACAACAACAATTCTATTTCCCCCATCCCTAATTTCTCTTCTGCCTACCAGCACAAACTGAACTACACCGAAGCAAAAAAAAGAGTTTAAACGCCTAATTAAAACCATCAAATACTCCAGTTGGTGGTTGGCATTACTGTACATCATTTTTTTTTGCATTTCCTTCCTCAGATAACAGATCTTTGGTCCAATGTGCTGTGAAGCGTAGCAACTAATACCCTCCTAGGATCCTGCATACTTTGAACGTGACCCAAACATGTAGTAGATATTTTCTCTAGGGATGAAACTTAGCGTCCAATTAACATTTTGAATAGCCTCGATAACTATTGCAAAGAACACTAGGATGATAATTGTAGCCATTAGACTTCCACGCTTCAAGCATATTCATCTGCCTATGACTCCACAGTGGCCTTCAACTGGGCTTTAAATATGATAATAAAAACATTAAGCAAGAACACTGTTGCAGCTGATGCTCAATAGCACATAGAACTTCAAAAATATTCTTGACTAAGAGAATGATTTTTACTCTGTACTAACACACAAATCCAGTGTTTAGACATGGGAACAATACTCCCCAAAATGTTTAACTAACAGACTTCATTCTTTACAAACCCTCCTCAGAGCATGAAGAGGGATATCTTCTGTAAAGAAAAAAAATCACTTTATTAACATGAAAGTAAGGAGACAAGGACCACGCTCAACTTATCTGCTTAAAAGCATTTCCTGCATTGCCACCTCTCTATAGGTATTTACGATTTACTGGATTATAATACAGCCAAAATAATGTTCAGTTTGAGGGCTTGTTTTGCATAACATTTTAAAGTACCCACTGTAAGCTCCTCAACCCATTCTAATTTGGGTCTTCAACAGCTTAGTAGGGTCTTGATGCTTATCTACTTTCTTTCAGAGTTGCCTGAAAAACAAGTAGCCCACCTTTACATGCATTCTCTGATAGCTGCTTAATCAAAGAGAACTATTTCTGTCACCATGTAAGCATGGAGACTTTACATCTTACTAAGTCATAGTGCTTGAAACACTGATCATAGGTATAAGGAAAGGAAGGAACAGCTCGGAGATGTGCACACGGCTTGGGTCATCTGTGTGTTGTGCTTATTCCTCACCTTTCAGTCCAATACTCACAGCTCTTAATGTCTTTAAAAAACAAGTCAAAATCTGTACAGAAGCCTGGAGTGTACTAATGGTACAAAAAGCCTTAGGTGCTTACAAGAATGGGATTTACAATTCTTTGGGAGGGCCAAAGTCAGGGTCAGTCCCCCATAAACTCTGTGTTCTGCACCACAGCCAGGCTCACCAATGACAGACACCTACAGGAACTTGCACCGGGCAGCTACGGGCAGCACAGTGAAATCCCTAGAGGTAACACACATGGTAACAAAAGACATCCCAGTTAGCTCAAGTGCTGCAGAATGCAAGTCAATCCATTTCACTGCCATAAAATAAGCCTCCAAATAAAGCTTTCTAACATAAAGCTGGTGGAGTAATGAGGACAGAGCAAGGAATGATGACTTGAGGAAAGGAAAATGACAGATAAGTTCATCTGGTAATTAAAAGGATTACTATTATTACTAGGTTTTACAGGTCTTAAAGTAGAAAATAAGTTTTATAGACTAGTACATCTACCAGCATCTGAATGATTAAGAAGAACAGTACTTTGAGTGTTTAATCAGCTTTTGATTTAGAGTACCTCTTAAACAACTGTCTCAGGAACTAGTACAGACTGTGATCTTGCATTTAAAAACATACATCTTTTGTTGCTTTTTTTTACTACATAGTATTAAGCAGAAAATAATTCCTTTCCTCACATCACTTAGATGAAAGAACTGTAAAAATGCACATTTCTTTCTGGGTCTAAGAGTAACAAACAGCCCTTTTCACCTACATGAAGGTCATCTAGCCTAGGCAAAGAGACACAAATATTTCCCTGTGCTGAACTCCCCACAAAACTAGGCAAGATGGCTTTCCCTTATCTGGAGTTTCCCTAGTCTGTGGTGACAAATCTAGACAGGCAATTTAACCAAATATTCCTGTTAGGAATGTACCTTTTGAAGTTCAAGATCACTGCTGGCTGCTCCTGTTTATCTGGGGGGTGGGTTCTTGGCAAAGCCAAGCTGGGAAAGAAACTTGAGGGCAACTGGGATTTGCTCCCTGGTGGTTTAGGTACCTTGTCAACAGCAGCCTTTGGTGTCACATTTTGTTGGTTTCCTCAGGCCGAACAGTGACACAGAGCCGGTGACAAGGTGCTGATACTCAGTCCGTGGCAGTTTGCCATATGCTGGGTTTGCAGCTTTCGGGACAGGGGAAGCCACTTCAACAAGTCAACATCAAAGGTGGATTCTCTGGATGACACCGGTGAAGACTAAGGAGCAACCTTTCAACAACCTCAAAAGCCATGATAAAAAGGCCAAAAAGATGGGGGTCATGGGATACTCATATTTTAAATTTAGGTCCTTTTCCCACATAATCCCCAAGAACATTTTTTATTTTTCTAAACAGCTGCTTATACTTCTATAGAAGTTTCCTTTCTCCCAACTATAACTAAAACTAACTACACAAACAGCCATAAATACAAATGGCCTGTTGGACCACCAAATCATTGCCTTCTGCAAGGACAGTTCATCACCTCAAGGTCCAGCCCTAGGCAAAGCAACCCCCTGACCTTTGAAGGTCCCTAGTACTCAAACTGGAACTTATTTCTACAAAAAAATGGCAGGCCAACTTGGAGTAAACCTGAAAAAACAAGTGCTTTTCCTGGGTGCCGTTCCACATCCCACATGAGACGAGTTAACTGCTTCCTTCTATTCCCTCAAGATAGGGAGTTTCTCCTCTGTGCCCTTGGAAGGCCATATGGGTAGCTCCACAGACTCTCCCCTCACCCTCCTCACCTTTTGCCTCCAGCTGTAGTGGTTAAGTCAAGTGAAAAAAGGACTATGGCAAACTTTTTCAATATCCAGCTGTATCTGCATACCCCAGGCAATCTCCTATGCAACAGAAAGTAATACTAAAACTGTTTTTTTTTTTTTTAAAAAAAAAAGCTGGCTCCCATACAGTGCCTTGTTTATTTGCAGATCACAGATGTTTTTAACACACACTGGCAAAGTGGGATAAAATCAGCAAAATGCATAAGCATCTGCAACCAGCATTACGCTGAAAAAGGCAACGCAATTTTTATGTCATATCTGTCAAGCCCACAGAGGTTTACCAATCACAGCCTGCAATCACACTGAACATATTGGTTGCCTTAGGCAACTGCCTCTTTTGCAGAAGAGATAACCCAGGTATTGAATCAGATAAACCCTATTTTTTGGTCAATAAGAGCCCATGTGTCAGGTTTTTATCCTCCCATCCCTCAAGGAATAACCACGCTGAAGCAAAGGCTCAAGCAAGCAACAAGCCCTCACAGAGCTGGCCTCATGAACCCGACTCATCTGCCCAAAGAGGTTGCTGAGCACCCTCCAGGTGCCTTTACCACCTCCTTGCTGCTCCTGCTGCCGCACCACAACCCACCACCATCCTGCGGCCTGCTCGCCCTCTGCCAAACCAATCTCCAAGGCTGAATCACCAGCCAAGGATGGCAAGCCACAAACCCACACGCTACGCTGCTGGGTGTTTTCATTCACTGGCTGTTATGTTTGAAGGAAGTTGCTTCCACTCAGGACAAATTTTCAGTTTAAACCATAGCAGTAGGCCCTAGACACGCCAGCCATAACAACAGCCTCACTTCAGGTGAGGACTCTAGGCGTTGGCATACCAAATGTGAAAATTTCCTTCCCATCACCTAAAAATTCACTGTAGGATAACATAATAGCTTGTTGTTTTGTTGCCTTTGTCTTGTTGGACAGTTGTGTTTGTAGGCATGACAAGAAGAGGGAATTATGGAAGAAATGGTTCCAATGCGCTGTTCCTCCTTGAAGTCCTTCCATTACGCGGTTTCAGGAGGTGAAACTACAACTTCCATGTATTATATTATCTCAACAGCTATTTCTCCACAGCTGCACTCAGTAACAGAAAGCACCTGTGCTGTTCTGATGGGGCCTCAGGATGTGAGAGGGTAAACTGTGCAATTAATCATAATTCAGTGACTGAAGACTCTAGCAGTCAATAGAAGCCATAAGACAGCGAAGACAAAAGATAAGAAACAACTATCCAAGTTTTGCCTTTTTTTTTTTTTTTTTTTTAAAAAAGCTAAAGCATAAGGCTCAGGTTTGTTGCACCTTCATCCTGGAAGCTATCCTATCTCCCACTTCGCAGACCACAAAAATGAAACATGCCAGTTCCTCAGCTGCCCCAGTTCACATCCACCTCAGAGTAGATGGCTGACGAAGGTAAATTTATGCTAAGATGTTTAAGTGTAAACTGAAGCAGCTGAGGCACACGAGCTCTTTCCCATTTGCCAGCAGTGCTTCAGGGGGTTTGTTCAAGAAAACAGTCTTGTCCCAGCTTCACAGGCAGGTTTTCCAGCTTGCATTAAGCTGCAGACTGCTATAAGCACAAAGCACTTACCTGGTTAGCTTTTTGCCAGGCACGCTCTGTCTGCAGTCTAGGCACATCTTGGTACAAATTTTCCACTTATCAAGATGTAGGTTTAAGTCTAGAACTCCACAGCACAGGGGCAGGCATGAGCCAGGGCTGTGGAAAACAGCTGTTCTGTACAAGATGTCTTGTTTTTTTGTGACTGTGATACCAATCAAATTTCAAGATATTACATGAGAAAAACATTCCTCAATACTGAGAAAACACATTTGAGGGAGAAGATATCGAAGTGACTAGAGGGTCTTTTTAGCTTCCTGCTCCTTTAAGCAGCAGCTTCTTTCAGAGGATCCATTTCAATTTTTAGAGAAGGTGAATGAGGAGAGGTGACATAACAAAAGGCTTTGCCATTTTGCAAGCTAAGGACTTGGAACAATTCCTCAGTGTAAACTTGCATCTGTTTGGTCAGGTCTTTCATCAGCAGAGCCCGAGTGAGAGTGTCTCCTTCCCCAGAAGTATTTACTGATGCTTATGAAAAATGCAAGTGCCACGGAAAGGACAGAGTTGGAAGACATGTGGCATCTCTAGTGCCTCATGCCCACTGAGTTATTAGATCAATAACTTCTACCTACTCAATTAATGTTGCTATACAACATGTAGGAACCTCACTACCTCTGAGAACTGTCAAACTTTGTTGAAAACAGCCAACAGGTTTTGAATTTACTAGAGAGATACACAGAGCATTCATACAGACCTTGTTTCCATAGAAAACTTGTTGTCCTCGGTAAGGATCAGAACAATAGCAAAGATTAAAAAGCTATTACGGAGCTCAACAGGAATGGCAGGTTTGGTGGTATTTTTTTTTTTTTCTTACCTAGAGGAAACAATGTGTTTTTACTGAAACAGATAACTACAGAATGAAGAATAAGACAGTGCTGCACTGTAACTCCAGTGCAGTATGATACAGCCAATGCCTGAAACACCAGGTTTCAATGCTTTGCTTTCAGCTTCCACTGAAGCTTAAAACTGTTTTAATCAGAAATCCCATGTCCACACATAGCTAGACACAAGCAGTACTGTAACAGACGCAGCAAGAAGCAGGTTTGTCTATGCACGAGTATTCATTTGCACACCTTGTTGAATATACTCCTAAACAGGTATAGAGTCTATCTTTTATATCCCAAAGTAAAAATACTGCCCAAATGAAAACAAGTTAGTATAATTCATTCAAGAAAAGCAGCCTGAGAGTTGTACACTTTTTTCCACACACTCGGTCTATCAATTCCAATTGTACTCTTAACAGTATCCTCTAAGAGCCCATCTTCTCTTTTTAAAATCATCTCTGCAAATGGCAGGAAGACAGGTTAGTTGTTCTAAAAACTCACTCTGTTGTGCATATTCATTTTATATATGTTGCTTAGAGAGAGAAAAGCCATAGGTATATCAAGATGAATTTAATATATTTAATACTCCTCTACATCTAATACACTGTTTTGTTTCTTTTTAACATTCTACACTGTGAAAATGTAATATTTTATGACAAATATCAAATGCAAAGCATGCCTTGTAAGTGTCTAAGGTCCAGCAGGGGAGATGTGCTAGGTGAGATACACAGCAGCAAGCGCAGCCAGCGGAGCCTGAGGAAGTGGAGGGAAATGACTTCATCTCCCATACCAGGAGATAACAGGCCAGCACCTCGTGAAAGCAATGAGGGTGGAAAAGTCAGCACATTCCTTGCATTTTAAGTGTGTGCATGTGGGGGGAATAACTCAGAGCAGCCGTTCTGACTGGATGTAGCAAGCGCCTTCAGAGGGACATGTTACTTGGAAGGAGGATACAGAGAGAAGATGCAGCATCAGAGACTCTCTGGGGCATGTCAGCCCAGGTGTGGGCTCATTAGCCACCACTGTGCACCAGTCAAAATGCTGAAGCAGCCAAGAAAGAATCCTATGCTAAGGAAAAAAAATTGCATCTTAGCATAAACATAAAAATACGTTTTGGTGCATCATCTTTTTACAACTTTGAAAACAAACTTTTCCCATAATGGATCAAATAAACGTATTTTTAACTCTGAACTTTTACTTCGAACCAGTCTGGACACGTGGCACACAGCAAGGCACTCCATCTTCAGGGGCACAGTCAATACTTGGGGGGCTCAAGTCCCACCTGAGCTCAAGGGTTCTCAGAGGGAAGCTCTGTGCTCCTTCACTACTCTGGAACCTCCAAGGGTTGCATTGGTCAATGCAGGGATTTGGGTGAGGAAGGTTTGTGTGACAAGCCATGGACAGGCCACCTCCTCAGTACTCAGCAGTTTACTGCAAAATGCATCCACACCTTCAGAATCCTGGAGGAATTCTGGTAGGCATGAAGCTGGCATATGAGTCATCAAAACACAGGGCAGGAGGAAGCTTTTGAATTCAGCTACAGCTTGATTTGAACTGACAGGGATGCATTTTTACTTTGGTGACCAAAGGAAACTGTGCTGTGTTTTTGACATGTATCTAAATTGGTTTTACCTTGCTTTACACTTCCAACAGGTTGCTGTCATGGTCCAGAAATGATAGAGAGTTTAGGAAACATAAAAAGGGAGAAGGGGAAATTTTTGTTTCAAGATAACATTTGGAGTGCTGCAAAATCATCCCAGGGCCTACTCAGAAATGTGAATACATATCCATGTACACTGCTGAGACAGATGTGGTTCTGTCTTTAGTCATATTTAAGCATGTTTAAAATTGCTTGCTGAGTGGAATGGCACAGCAATCACAACAGCAGGAAAACTTGAGGAAGAATTCTACCCTCCCACCGAACCAAGAATAGTTTTTACTGATGATTTGCCTCAACATTTGTCTTGAGCACCAGCAAAGTTCGCTCATTTCTTTTCTGAGTGAAGAAGCACATACTGTGGGAAGAGAAGCACATACTTTTTTCGTCTCTATAACAGTTCAAATATTTCTTAGAGGAACTTCTTAAGAACTGGCATTAAATGTTCAAAGTACTTTCTGCAGACTGGTTGAACACAATGTACTGTTTAATATACCAGACAAGAAAATACCCAATTTCTTCCATTCTTGTGGTCCATACCAACCGCCGGGCAAAGAGCAAGCAGACTAACACTGACTAAACACACTCAACTACACATGAGCAGTAGTGGATTAGTAACAGCAAAAGAGTATCCCAGCTGCTGAGATGCCTCCTCTCTCCAAGAAGAGTCCTTCACTGCTAGTCAAAACACTCCTCTGATGCTTGTACGTTGATGTGGCAGAAGGCTTGTTGTAATGACCTTGGAAGCTACTACCAGCTGCGATTATAAAACATTAGGGTTAGGGCAATACATGTTGGATAAAAGGTGAAGATCAGAGAGAAGAAACTCACTGGCCACCAAGAGAGAAGGGTGATGGTTGGCCATTTGCCACTCCTTCAAACACAAAAACAAGATAATAGGATGTCATGGTTTTAGCTCGGATAGAGTGAATTTTCTTCAGGGAGGCTTTTGTGATGCTGTGTTTTGGATTTTTGATGAAAACAGTGGTGATAACACACGGATGTTTTAGTTGTTGTAGAGCAGAGCTTACACAGAGCCAAGGACATTTCATCTTTTCATGCTGTCCTGCCAGTGAGGGGGCTGCAGAAGGAGCTGGGAGGGGACACAGCCAGGACAGCTGGCCCAGATAGATGTCTCATACCACAGAGCATCATGCTTGGCAATAAAAGATAGGAGAAAGAAAGAGAAAGGGGGCATGCGGGAGAGAAGGGACATTCAAAGTCATAGCATTTGTCTTCCCAACAAACTGTTATGCGTGAAGAGCCTTGCTCTCCTGGAAGTGGCTGAACACCTACCTGCTGATGGGAAGCAGCGAGTGAATTCCTTGTTCTGCTTTGCTTGTGTGCATGACTTTTGCTTTATCTAGTGAACTGTCCTTATCTCAGCCCATGAGTTCTTGCACTTTTACCTTTCCAATTCTCTCCCCCATCCCACCTGGGGAAAGCGAGCTGTGGGGCTGAGCTGCCTGCTGGGTTAAACAACAACATAGGGTCATCATTAAAGCAAGCTCCACGATAAAGACAAAATAAGTTTAAGATTTTTGCAGTACATAGGGATGTGGGAAGAATCTAATATCCAATGCCGAGTAAAATCATTGAGGCTTCTTAATTTCCTGGCTGACACAAATTCCTATGGAGGTCCTGCCATCAAGAAGTGATGTACTTTCTGTCAAAGGCTTGGTCTACAGAGCCCCCAAAGCTACAATAAGGCACATACAAAAGGGCTGTCTATGCCCCCATTAATTAGATATAAACACAGAAAATTTTCATCAGATAACACTCAAGAAACCCAAGGAAGAAAAAGCGATAAAAACATGCTTCTTTAAGAGCATCCCATTCCAGTTTCTCTACATTAGTGATTTTTCCGAAGTTCTGAGACAGAATGATACTGAGAAACCTTTTTTTTTTTTAAATGAAGTAAGAGTACAATCTTGCTTTCAGTTTTCCCAATTCTTGGCCTAATGCTGCATTCAGTGGACTTGCACAAATTATGTGCAGCAACATACAAAAACTCTCTGCAGGAGTGACATTCAGAACTGAATTTTTTAATGTTTAATTATAAAGCAAAACGCTTCATGTAAACCTAATAAGGTTTTGTTTGGACAGGCACAGGGCTTGCCATAATGCTTCAGCAGCCTGTATCTGATATCTGTCCTGTAAAAATACAGCACTTCGAGTCATTAAGACACTGTATATTGCAGAATATAAATTAGAATTATTTTCACTTGCCAGCTGCGAAGCGTTCGCTATTTATGCTCTGCTGTAATTCGGATGTATACACTCCATCTTAAAACCCCATAAATTTGTTTGGTACTGGATTAAAAGAGGAAAAAAAAAGTTTCAGCATTTAATTTAATAAAATCACATTAAATCAACCACCACCACCATGACCACGATACCCCCCGCCTTTCCCCCAACAGATAAGGAAAACCATTAGCACTGTTAGATCAAGTTGTAACGGGTTCATTTGATGAGAAGTTAAAAACCGCAGGGCTTTTGAAGGTGATACACAGCCCTGTAGCTGCCAAATGATCAGAGCAGAGCTCTCCCAGGCAAGGATTTACAGCATCAAGCAGTACTGAAGCACGCAGTTACCCTGGCTGCTACTTCTACTGGGAGGGAAACAAGGCAGAACTATCACTAGGCTTACTATAAACACAACCATTTTGTTCTGTGAGCTCTTGGGATCTCATTTAAACTATCTCCAGACCCAGAAGGGCCCTACTTTAATTACCAAGTTCCCCTACCCTCCTCCTCCCCACCATCCCCTGGTACAACCAACTGGCACAAACACAGCTGGGCCTTTCCTGCAGAAAGCACCGCGTCCATCTCGGGCCCAGCCTGGTGGGCCTGGCAGCAGGTGGCTGTGGAGGAGCACAAGGAACACCTTGGGCAGACCTCTCCACAGGTACTCTTGGACTTTATAATTTAGTTGAATTTTAGGATTTGGGGTCACCTCTTGCCTCTGTTGGAAACTGATTTAAAATAAACTTGCTAGATGCAGAAGCCACAGCTATGCATGGCAAAGTCAAGTCAGAAGAGGGCTAGTCCTGTCCTCAGTGGGGTGGCTGCTCGTCACAGGGACCCAGAAAAGCCACGTCCAGCTCCAGGGAGAGAAAAGACCCCTTCCCTTCATAGACAGTGCAGACAAGATGCACCTGAGCACATTTATCATGAGTCACAACACAGCTTGGGCATCTCAAGAGGTACAACGCAGCCCCAGAATGTGCAGGATGGATAAAACAGAATAAATCAAACTACACAATTTAAAGATTAGTATAATTGGATGACATGGTTGTAAATAGTATGTTTCCACTTAAAAGCAGTAAGTGGAGGATATCAATATTCAATGCTCCCAGAAAGCACGATCTACTCCTACAACATGCAGCAAAAATAACTCCACAAGCTTACATAAAATCCAGCATAAGAAGATATATGAGGCTTATCCTGTCAATGAAAAGGCTTTTTCATTGTAAAACTCAAGAGCCAGACGAGCAAATACAGCAACACTGACATCCCACTCTCAAGTCTGAAGACAAAGAAAACACATTACCTGCTGCCACACAGGAAAACCTGAAGCCTTGGGTTAAAAAGAGAAGTGCATTCACCAGTTTTCTCTGCACTTCCTTTTTTTTCTTTTTTCTTGGGGTAGTAAGGGGACAGGGAGGGGACAGGTAGTGTAAAAACCCACTGCTTCAAGATACAAGGATGAAGAGCAGGGCAGCAAGCAACCAGCTTTGCAAACATCATCTCAGGGGGCTTGGCTACGAGGCAAGCACATCGAGTTCATGAGATGGAGGTAAAATTTACACAATAATTGCTTGCCACAGCAGAAAAGTGAAATAAAGAAGTATTCTCCTTCTTTAGGAGGTTGATTTACTTTCACATCAGGTTTCTGTTTTAAACTTTCAGCCTAAACCTATACTGAGTTGAGAAGAGGCTGCAATGGTAGGATACAAATTTAGGTTCTTCACATGTGGAATAGTAAGGAGTCTCCACACTTGTTTACAACGTTTCAGCAAGTGGAAGAACATTTCTAATCACCATTTCTTTAACTAGTGTGCTTTTAAAAAAAAAAAAAAGAAAAAAATCCAGCTAGCATCATTTACTGATCATGAGCTGTCAAAATCCTAGGACAAGTTAATTTCTCTGAACCAAACAGTTTAATACTATGGGGGAGAAAACAAAATCAAGCATTGCACATACTTGGCAATTATTTAACTTGAACAGTGACATCCCTGCATAGTAATCACATATCTCATTCTAAAAAAAAATGGAACTTCTAGTCAAAGGATTGAAGGTAATAAGTGAACTCATGTTTTGCTACAAAAAAATCTGATGCTTCTCAAAGTAAATGACTCATCTATACCAATACTTTTATGATCCACCATTTTCTAAGAAATTGTCTTTTCTTTTTTAAACCACAGGAGAATACAACTTTGAAATGAGGACTCATGAGGCAAGTGATGACAGAGGCATGCAAGCCTCTTAAGACTGCACATGCAGATAATTAAAGCAGACATCACAATTCTGCAGGATTACAGCCCAAGGAATGAAACAAGAATGTAAACCTCAAGCTTTTCACAGGAGTTGTCTCTGGTGGCTTTTGAGAAGTTGTGAACTAGTTTATGAGTAGACATAGTGACTCAATTGGTTGTCATTTTTGCTTTGTCTCAACTGTAGAGCGTTGCCTTATTATACCAACTTCATTCAAATGATTCAAAATTCATTGAATCAAACATTTAAGAGGTTATTGAATTGTGCTGCTTTATCTCCCAGCTATTTACCATCCCTAATAATTTGAATTTCCATCCTCTTTACATTCAAGGAGTGAATAGAATTCAAGACAAAGCCTTCTGCCTGACTCTTTAAATGTAGATTTGATGAAAGCATGAGAAAAATCCTAACAATTACAGATTTTTTACACAGAGAAGGTAATAGGCTTCATCAAGAGCTACAGACAAGCAAAAAAAATCAAACCAGTTCTGATGGTACTAAGTAACCATGCAAGAAATTTGGAAGGAATGTAATCCCAGTACAACTGAATATCAGACTATGCAACATATGTCACCACTTGATTAGTAGCTTAAGGATATCACCAAACATAAAACATCCAGTGGAAAATGACCTAAACTGGCAGTTCATCCCCAGTGCTCATGTCCAAGAAATTATTATCCCTGCATCTGGTTCCCATTCCTCTCACTGTCCCCACTATGGATGATTTGGGATTCATAGTCCCAGGGTCCCTTCTGGACAAACATCAGAGGACAAGAAAGCAACCCGAGGCTGCGCCATCAAAGCCTTCCCTAGCAGGACAGCTGTCTCACAAAGCTGCCAGGTTAAACAGCTTAATCAAAAAAAAAAAATCTGAAAAAGTGCTATCATTCCCAAGCTATAAAGTGCAATCACCTCATTTTGCTACTGTTACACTGTATCTAGCATGACATAATACATTTTCCAATCTGTAAACAGGTATCTGATGGTGAAGATGTCACCGGTTTACACAGTATGAGGGTGAAAACCACACCTCCTCAAACTAATTATAAAAAGTCATCAAACAGCAGGAGATGTGTTCCTCTGCAAGGTCCCACAGGACACTGCTGCTGCTTACACCTGACAAATTTTTCCCCTGTGAATTACTGCCTTATGATTCGCCTTAAAAATCAAAAGCCTGGAAGGCATTTAGGCTGTTAAAGATTAATGAGCAGAGGCCTTTCAGCTCTTGCTTTATGCTCAAATATCAAGAGGTCCTCTATCAAGGATTTTATTAATTTGAGCAGAATTGATGGAGGCTGCCCACACAGCATCTCCTTGCCAATTATAAGTATACCATAATAACTGTAAGAACGCCCACTCCCATTCACACGACGTTGAAATAATGCTGTCATATGCGACTGAGCCCAGACAGAGAAGTGCCCAAATCTCTGTGTACCTGCTTGCAGGTATGTCCTGGTTTCTGAAGAAAAAAAATCTCCTTTCTCCTGCTCCCCAACACACACACACACTTTGTTCTTCTCTGTAAATGGTTCTTTAATAAACTATGAATGAGGACTAAAACTGGGAACTTTGTCTTTCACATGATTCGAATAATGAAGTTAGGCAAGATGTTTGAAGACATAGATTATACTTGATAAGCATAAATACCCAAGAGACCCATCCACAGGCTAGAAGCGGATAAATGTACTGATAAACAGCACAAGATACTGTACAAGCAGGAAATTAAAAATAAGTGCACACACGTCCGTCCCATGTCCACTGCCCCCCTCAAAATAAGTAACACACAACTCTCAATCAAAGCAAACAAACAAACAAACAAAAAAACACAACTATGGATTTCTCTCCTCCGTGTTACTGTCTCTCCCAAAAACACCCACACTATAGTTACACAGAGCAAGGCAAATGTTTTTCTGGACTGTTTCCACCCTAAAGGACAGTAGGTACAAACGTGGGTCATAAAAATCCCCAATCCATGCAAAATTGGCTGAAAAATGCCCTTTACAAATACACTGAAGTTTAATGATCTGCTTGGAGAATGTGAGTATATTGGACTAGCCAGCAGCTGACATTAAATCGCTTCACTGGTCACTGTCAACATTCCTGCAATAGTCCATGCTACAAGAACTTAGTCACAGCATAAAAATGCCAAAATCTTTCAGAATCTGAGCTGCATGAGACCAGAAATCACCTGACTTTTCTGCACGGTCAAATGCACTGACCAGCCTGGAAGACTGCACCCACATGTTGCCTGGTGTTATAGGAAAGAACAACAAATTATTCGACGTTTCCTATATTTTCATTCCTTTGTCCCTTTCCCCTTTTCCAAAAACATATTTTCTCCTGGAATACGTTTCATATAAATAACACTTCCAGAAATTTCAAACACTTTGAAGCTCTGTTCCTTCCTTAAATGACTGCCAGAAGCACAACTTGCCTTGTAGGGGTGTTGGAAGAGCCTTTGAGTAAGGAGCTGTGGGGATACAGAGAACACCGCAGTAATAAACATCCTGAAGAAGAAATGCAAAAAGAACTAAATAAAATGCTAACTTGGAAATGCTGAGCTGAGTTTCAGTTTTAGGTTAAAAGTGCAAGTCTACTGCTACACCGTTACTGTGGTATGTGCCCTGACCCAGGTGAAGCCCTCTTTTTCACCTCTCTTGAATCACTCCCACACATTTCTCATCTGAATTTCTTTATTTCTCAAAGCAGAAACCACTATTTGGCTCCAGCATGGTATACAGATGCACCTGGAGCAAAGAATTTACAAGCAAGTTTACAAAACCTCCTAGTGCTGTTTCACACTAGAAACCCCACTGCACGTCTTCTTGGATGTTCTCATACCATCTCTGACTCCTAACAAGGAACAGTGAGTCTGTCCTCACCACCAGTTAACATTACACTGAGTACATCAGTAATATCCACCATTGTCTCTTCCACTCAAAGACAGATTTACTCCCAGCCTCGCTTTCCTCCACAGCACTAAAAGTCCTAACCCTGAACCCCACATACCGGGCCCTGCAAGACATTCCCAGCCCCTAACCACTCATTCCTGACTTTTTTTTTTTTAACCAAGTTCCATCAGTTTATTATGAAATACACCCACCTGGTTTTGGCTGCCACACGACATCTCCTGTGCCTGCACCAGCTCCACTCCCCCTAGATCCAAGGATCACACCCTTTAGTACAGCTTTCTTGTTTGGGGCAGTAGCACCTCCTCTTAGAGAAGCTGCCATGCACTTAGAGCCAGGTCTCATACTGTGGCTCTGCTGCTCATAAAGACAGCTAAAAGACAATACTGAGCCAGTCCGTAATCACTGGGAAAGGCAGCACTTTATGCCAATGAATTACCACAATCCTCACAATCCACGTGGCAACTACCACAGCATCAGCCATGTAAAAATGTATGTGTGTATATGGAACTTGCTAGTTCAAGTTTGGGCTACACAGAGTTTATCCACTTCTCCGTGCCCAGCCCAACACTTCAACTCAATTTTTTTTGCATTCACCACTGGAGATGTTCTCTCAGGAGGCGTTAGTTCTGCCAACTGGGCTCTAAAGAACAGACCCAGGCAGACATGTCTCTAGAGCTGGATCTGTCACAAAGACTTCCAAGGGCTGAACTCACTTGGACTCAAGGAGCTTACCATCTGACTCATACCAAACAGAAGAGATGACCCCCACTGCCTCTGCTTGGGATGTCTTCTGCACTGGGGAAGAGTCGTCCTGGAGGATATCTACAAGTTTGTGACTGAAGACAAGTACTGGAGAAGAAACATTTTGTGGCTTGTTTAAGAAATTGTCTTTGTTCCAAAGGCAATGGTGTTAGGCTGCAAAAAAAAACAACAGATGTGCTCAGCTTCAAAGCTGAGCTGTATTATTGCTAGTAATCAACATAAAGCAGACAGCAATAATGTTAGATATCAACTGGCCAAGAAAAGTGCTAACAATCAAAAAGGAACAGCAGCAAAGTTCTGGTTTCTGCAGAAATGCAAACCAGTAACCTGAGATACAGGTGGCCTGTGTTACAGCCTGGTTGTCCCCAGCTCAGCATGTTACATCAGCTCTTTGAACAAGGCTTTCCTGTTCCTCTGACAGGTGTTTCATCATGCAAATAAACAGGTTCTAGCCAGCTAAAGATAAAAGATAAGCAATGAACTCATTCGCATTAAAAATGATACTGAGCTACCAGTGCCAACGTGTGAAAATGCTCCCACCGATAGCTGTGCAGGCTGCAATAATTCTGTACCTTTACCACATGCTCCTGGCTTGGCACATGCCTATTAATGCCACAACACTATGTCAGTACAAGACAGCCACATCCAAGGTAAATCCTCCAGAATAACTTCTGCAAGTTAAGCAAGAGTGCCAACTGGAACTGCCATTTTCCCCCCAGAGAACAGTTATCTAGGCTTCACAACAAACAAAGAGAAGAGGAATGCAATTAGTGAAATCAGGAGATAGTTGGCAGGGATGTCACATGGGAGAATTAAAGAAAACAAAAATGACCTTCAATAATCAGGTCAAACATACAATACAAAAGCTGGGTTATACTACAGAGGTTACTCAGCCAGCCAGCTACAAAAATGGTAATCAGATAATTGAGGTTTCCTCTTCTCTTTTTAAAAATTGCTTTTAAAATAGTTAAGAAGCATTGGCAGTTTGTACCTACCCCCTCGCCCCTTTTGTTTTTTTAAAGGAACTTGAAGAGCTTAGGGCAACAGGTTTCTCCCTAGGAAATGTTCATGAAATAACCACACATGCGGCAGTACTCTCCTGAAAGCGTAGAAAAGACAGACCATCCACACTACTACAGCCACTCCTAACGTTTGTTAGCATACAAACACCAGATAAAGTCATCTTTATAATCATTTAATGAGCCCCAAATTAATATTTCTATAATCAGTGTCAAATACTAAATGAGTGGGGAGGTCAGTCCCAAATACTGCTATTAAGGTCTCTCTCTCTCTCTCTAGCATAAGGGAAAAGTAATACACGGTCTAGGGATCTGATGGAGTAGTGTAATTAATCATTATTATTATCAAGTCCTAGGCAAAAGAGATCAAACACTGCACTGCTAAGGAGGATATATATAATCTGAGCCTCCTGAACTTCACACACGCCGCTCGGGATATCACCAGCTGTGACTTCATTCAGCAGCAGGGAACAGCGAGGATGGAGGCTGCCTGCAACCACTGGATGCCTGGGGCTCCAGTGCAAAGGGGAACGGAGCAGCCAAAAGAAAAACGGTACATTAAATTAAGTCAATGTCTACATACAGAAAGAGCTATGTAAATGTGTATTTCCCACACCTTTAAAGATGTTCAGAAGTACAAATGCATGCTGGTTTTGAAGTCAGAGCCTTTTCCATGATGCACTGAAATTCTCTACACAAGAGTTAGGTCAGAAACTCTCAGTACTGAAGGCGACTAGCTTGTGACTAGGGAAATGACCCCATAAAACAAGAAGCAAAGCTAGGACTGTTCATTAGAGACAAGAAGTCCAGAAAACAAGTAAGTTCCCAATTGTACCAGGATTGCCATCTGTGATCAGAACATTCACATCATTGTCTCAAATCGCAACAGGAGCTTTAGAAGAGAAAGGCCAATTTGGCTCATTTCTCTGCTTTTCAGAAGTTTGATGGGCAAGCAAAATGATTTGATTGATCCAGGTCTCCTCCACTCTGTGCCTACCATTCTTGACCAGACGAAAGGTCTGGGCTGGGGTAAATAAGGAGGAAGAAAAGTTGTTCTGGTAGGATGACAGTGATAGGTGGCACTGCGGAAGTGGGGTCAGCACAATTCATCCCTCATGGAGAAAACAACACTGTTTGTCAACCAACTAACATGCCAAAACATAACATAAGGGTTTACTACTGTCATGGTTCTGGCTAGGATAGAGTGAATTTTCTTCAGGGAGGCTTGTGTGATGCCGTGTTTTGGATTTTTATGAAAATAGTGGTGATAACACACGGATGTTTTAGTTGTTGCAGAGCAGGGCTTACACAGAGCCAAGGACATTTCAGCTTCTCATGCTGTCCTGCCAGCGACAGGGCTGGGGCTGCACAAGGAGCTGGGAGGGGACACAGCCAGGACAGCTGGCCCAAAGGGATGTCCCATACCGCACAGCATCATGTTTGGCAATAAAAGCTGGGAGAAAGGAGGAGGAAAGGGGGGGACATACAAAGTGATGGCGTTTGTCTTCCCAACAAACAGTTGTGTGATGAGCCCTGCTCTCCTGGAAGTGACTGAACACCTGTCTGCTGATGGGAAGCAGCAAACAAATTCCTTGTGTGTGCACAGGCAAAGCAAAGCAGCTTTCACTTTATCTAATGAACTATCCTTATCTCTGCCCATGAGTTCTCACACTTTTCTTTCCGATTCTCTCCCCCATCTCACCTGGGGAGAGTGAGCAAGCGGCTGCGTGGGGCTGGGGTGCCTGTTAGGTTAACCCACAACAAGTAAATTTTTGGAACACAAACATGTTTGGAGGCAACAGCTGAGTGAAGCAGTTGAAACTCTCAGTTCCAGCAAAGGAAACAAAATGACGACTGTGCAGTGGGGGATGCACACTCTCAAAGTAAGAAGGGAAGCAAAGACTCTGCCAGGTCCAGTAAATTTTTTAGAAAGTCTTTAAAAAAAAATGTTTAAAATCAGCTACACTGACCTCCACATAACCTTTTTGTGGTCTTTAGGTTTTTATTTATAAAAGTCCAGGCTTCCTAGGAACTCTGAGCACATTACTCTGTAGCTTAGCTGATTTATTTCCTTTGACCTCATCTCTCTGTCATTTACGCTTTCAGCCCAGGTTCAGGGCTGGGCAGATGGTACCTGCAGCTCCTCTCACGAAGGATGCAGCAATCAGGGTGAGCTGTCCCCCTCGTGCCAGGAGCTGTGCTGCAGCCTCCACGTGGTGCAGGAGGATGCTCCCATTCCTCTCCCAGCCAGGACTGTTCCAGTTATCACAGCCAACACTGAAGTGCTTCTGACCAAGGACTTTATAAGCTAGAGCTGATGCTGAAACCTACCCATGCTGCTGAGCTGCATGCTATCTGATCTGTCCTGAGTGAGGGGGATTAAATGGGTAGAAAAAAAAACTTCATTAAAACTTTTCCCTGAATTCAACTCCTGTTGCTCACGACAAAGCTCTAATTCAGACCTTGCCAGTTGTAGGAAAAACAAGATGGGAGATAACGCTCTAACTACAAAGTCTACTCTGTCAGCTGGCCATCGGGCTGACAGACAACATGCAAACTCCCTGCAAGAGTTTGTAAGAGGCAAATCTGTGACAGGACTTCACTGTTTGAATTTCTGTGTATTTATTTGAAGCAATACACTGTCACTTAGTAGGCTGGTCTTTAAACTTTTTTGTTCACACACCCCATGACTAAAAAGTACAAATAATTGCCTATATTGATATACTTGTGCTCATCTCTCCAATTACATACTTTCACCACTGAAGTTCTAATATTTTCTTCTTGCACCTCACTGGATCATCTCATTCAGTCCACTTTGAAGACCACTGAAAAAAAGCCAATCAGAAGATTTCAAAAACTTAAGATTGATTTTCATATTAAATATGTTAACACACCCCTTTTTGAGAACCATTTCATTTTCTCCACAGATTCTACACAGAAAAAGCAACTTTACAAAGATTTTCACCAGGTCTAATAACAGGCAAATAAAATATTCCCAAAGTCACCAAAACTAAAGAACATTTGTCTCTCCTGCAATACTGCCCAAACATCCGGAAAAAAAAAAGAGTTCCCACACCTTAGACCCAAGCTCATTAGCTTTGGCTGGGATAAAGTGGATTTTCTTCCTAGCAGCTGGTGTGATGCTGTGTTAGGGATTTTTGATGAGAATAGCGGTGATAACACACAGATGATTTCAGTTGTTGCAGAGCAGGGCTTACACAGAGCCAAGGACATCTCAGATTCTTGTGCTGGCCTGCCAGCGAGGGGGCTGAGGGTGCACCAGGAGCTGGGAGTGGACACAGCCAGGACAGCTGGCCCAGGATGACCAAAGGGATGTCCCATACCATGTGCCATCATGCTCAGCAATAACATCTGGAGGTAAGGAGGAGGAGCGGGGGCATGTTGGGGATGCTGCTGCTTGTCATCCCAACCAACCACTAGGTTTGGTGAGCCCTGCTCTCCTGGAAGTGGCTGAACACCAAAGGGAAGCAGCGAGTGAATTCTTTGTCCTGCTTTGATTGTGCATGTAGCTTTTTCTTTACCTAGGGAACCATCCTTATCTCAACCCATGAGTTCTCGCACTTTTACCTTTCCAATTCTCTCCCTCATCCCACCTGGGTAGAGTGAGTGAGCAGCTGTGTGGGGTGAGATGCCCACAGAGGTTAATATACAACACCCAAACTACCCACTGCTATCTAGATAAAAGCAATAAAACGCAGACATGCATTCAGAGTCCGCTTTTAAAGTGCTGTATCATTGTATTTGTAGTTTTCACACTGCACTTTTTTCTCTGGGCTTACAGATGATGATTTTGTTTTCAAATTGCATATTCCCTTCACATGAGATTTTACCAGCTACTGCTGTACTACACAATTTCTCACTGAACCATATAATTAGGTTACATTTTTAGCTGACTACATAAATTGACCTTCAGATCTAACAACTGCATGTGCAGACTGACATTCTGGACACACGCAGCTTGGCTGTACCCTGCTTTCACGGAACAAGTGGCAAGGCTTCCTCTTGCTCCAAAGACAAGTGTTTTGTCTAGAAGAAAATGCAGAAACTGTGATAAGAGGACAAAGTAGCAATACTAGTTACATACATTGGCCTCCCTCCCCCCCCCCCAAAAAAAAAAAAAAAGACAACCCCAACCCCCCAAAACAACAAACCAAAACAGAAATAATCTTAGTGAAAACTCACTGTTACACCAACTGATGACCTCTTTGAAGAGGTCATACCATCATACAGAGCCACATACAAGTTTCATCTAAGGTTTTGATGTCTTCATGAGTAATTACAATTCATTCTCCTAACTCGTTAATCTATTTCACAAGAATAAAAGGATCCTGCAATTTCTTGTCTCAAACTTATTTCTGCTAACTTGAAATTACTATCATTTCAAAGACATAATGCCTTTCAAATTCTTCAGCTGGAGAACGGACTGAAATGACCCTTTTTAAGGGATTCAAGTCTCAGATTCACATTCAGTCTTGACTATGAGACTACTAAAGTTTAAAAATGATATTTTTTAGAACAGATATTTGAAATTTAAGCCATATTATAGGAGCCTCCCCATTACAAGCACTCCCCACCAAAGGATTTACTTCCTGTGACATGCTTCAAGTCTACTCCTACACCCACTGGCAAGCTCATCTTCTGACTTATAATAATACCTAGAAAAATGCTTCAGTGAAGTGACCTGAGCATTTATCAGACTCACACAGGAAATAATTAATTCACAGATTTATGAATGTTTTTTCTCTGTGGCCTGTATTCTTTAACAAGAATAAAAATTTGAAAAGGTTATTCTCTGTATCTCAAATGAGTAAAGATACTTGTTCCTAAACACTTCCTAAAACTATTACATGAATCTGATTTTCCCTTTCCGGGTCTCTGCAATATCAAAGTAATCCTACTTGGTTCTAGACTTAAAAGGTATGAAAGATATTTTGCCCCCTTGATGAGAGGCCAGTAGAAACTTTTGAGTCCCTTCAGCTTGTGGCTGAGTCTTCTGTCTTCACCCTTCACAGTCTGTAGAGCACAACTTTTCTCTAGAGTCTACTTTCCAGTTGCTCTGCCTTTTCCTCTTGTCTGTTGCTTTTTACAACTATTGTCCACTTGAGTGAATACAATGATGCCAAGCCTCTTTGAAACAGCACAGCATAACTCAACCATACACCTAAAACTCTCTTCCCTCCAGTGTGCTGTGCCTCAGGATGGCCTTATCCACACCACCTACCAGGAGCAGGAACTGTCTGGGGATTGCTAGACATCGTGACCCAAAACTCCGTCCAAACGATGGAGACACCAGGCTTGAAGCCTGCGCCACTGGCCCACTCCACACAGACGCACCAACAGCCCACACAGCAAGTCTTGGCCTGCAAGGCGCCCCTTCTGTCCTCCTTGTGCCAGCCACCAGCCCATTTGTGTAACACCTTCCAATTATATTAACCCAGACCACAACACAGCCCTTTCTTTCCCTCCTTTTCATCCACTTGCTTCCTCCTCTCCCCAGCTCTTTGATGACAACAAACCCGATGTCTGTTCCTCCATCCAGCCTGTCTGACCAGCTTGGAATTACATTTAGAGACCTACGTTTTTTTAAGCAACTCACCTCAGTCAGTTTCTAAATTTGTTCCCATAGCTCTGCACCTTCCTAGTTTAACAGCTGTCATCACACGCCTGTGGCCAGATGAACCATTTAACTTGGGTAATGCAATCTGAAGGACAATCTCTGCATCCCATCAAGGTGGGATAAAGAGATACAACTTCTCTGCAGCAAGCCTGACCTCTGCTTTCAGCTGGCACAGCACCTGCAAGCCACTACTAAAGAAGCCGTAAGGGCCGAACGGGTTCATTTGCCATTACGAATGGCAGATTGCAGTGCTCTGAAATACTTTTCCAGCACTGACTGAACAAAAACAGTGATTAGCAGATCAATCTAGCAATCACCCACTATCAACCCAGCCTGTGGATCAGCCCACACTCATTCCTCCCAGCCAGCCCACACTCACTGCTCCCTCCCACGGCCATCACCCAAGCCTCAGGCACTACTGCCCCAAGCAAAGCTTCCCAGAGCCACTCCATTTTCCTTCTCCATCTACAGCTGCCTGGCTTTCTCTTCTCTTTATTACTTACATCTACACATATTATTAGTTAGTATTAGCAATTTGTTTTCCTTCTTTCCTGATTAGGAGAAATGCAGCCCATTTTTTTTCTAGGAACCTTTTTTTTTTTTTTCCCTCTCTTCCTGCTCACCTGCACATCACCTCCCACTGCCTTGATCAGAGCTCTTAGGCCAGCTGGACAACACAAAATCCAAAGCAGACAGCCATACAGCAGGAAGAAAGAACACTTACCAGCATGAGTTTGTTTTTAAAATCTAGTCTCTAGCCCCCATACCTACCTCATGATTACAACAGTATTTACCACTGCCTCCTAGGGCTAAAGCAGTCTCCACGTAGGTGCTGGGGGGACCAGCACCGCCACCCAGCCACCACAGCCTCATGAGCCTGGGAGCCCAGGCACTGCACTTCAGGTCCCACCTGGCCTGCCACCTTCCCTGCTATTGTCACACCCCAAGCAGCCATTAAGGTTTGTTCTGCTCTTGTACCTCCAATGAGAGGCTGCTCACTTCTCCAGTTCTCTAACCCAGCAAGCCTGAGGTACAATGCTTGGGCTAGCCAAGGCCCTCCCTGGTCATCCCGGCTGCAGTAGGACACCTTCTCCCATCCTTCAGGAGAAACCCTCTTATTCACACCATGGTAGTGTTTCCTTTAGCAGTAAGAGCAAAGCACTGTGAAGGAAAACTGGGGTACCCAGCAGTGCAGACCACACACACACACACCTTTCCCAAAGGGCTGACAGCCCCTGGTGGCCACCAGGCGGTCTTCAACCAGCAGCAGCAATGAGGGAGCCATCTGTAGTTTGAGACCTCCAAGATGCCTCCCAGAATAAATTCCTTTGCACCATCCCTTCTGAGTCTGTTGTGGCTCTCCTGATATCTCATCTACAGGATTTGTCCTGTTGGCAACTCAGCAATTCCTGGGCACCCAATGATAAATGTCACTATACCCCACCCGCAGGTCTCTCTGGACACACCAGCCTTACCACAACAAGCAGTTGTAGTGATATCTGAGAGACTCTTGGTATAATTTTCACTAAAACAAAAGAGATCTGAGGACAAAACAGAAAATGGTAGGCTTCCAGCTTGCTAAAGACAATCATAATTAGTTCTTCAGCAACACGGCATGCTCTGGGTCCAGACACCAAATGGCACACTGGCCTACAGGGCTACAAATGAGTATGCACAGCAAACGGGTTTCAAGCCTGCACCATGAGGTACAGCATCCCAACAACATGAAAGGTCCCTAAAAGAAGACGAGTGCCTCACATGAGCCATGTGACACGGAACAGGGAACCATTTACACAACAGTTAGCATCACACTCCTGGAGACTTTTTTGAAATTAAGCTTCGACCCCATACATCCTTTTCCAATTTTACCATTAAACTCTCACTTTATAATAGCGCTCCATTAGAAAAAAATAGAAATAGTAAGGATTAACGTGCACTGATTAAGATACCTGCTACCATATGTGCAGAACCTTTTTGTAGATTTAATCTGTGCTGATTTTTCAGGTAATACAAGTATAAAATATTTATTCTCAGCTTTCCCGTTCTTAATAAAATCATTACTGCCATGGATCAAAGTGATAAATACAGCTCCATGTCCAGAGAAAATGCCCCAGGTGTTCGAACTTCAGAAGAGGTCAAGCAGCATTAAACTTTCAGATCCATGCTATTATGTTACATCAGATGATGGCTATAATCACCTCTGGTAAGTCATGATATTAAGGCTAGTATGGGCAGCACGTACTTTTGTTGCGCATTTTGTTAGCTTATGTTTATTTTTAAAATCCAAAGGTGCTGATTGCTGTATGGGACATTTTTTTCTGAAACGGAAACAACAATCTTCAAAATCTTATAGGTGTTCCACACAAAGCAAGTACTGCAATTGGGAAACAAAACCAAAGAACTTAGCAAAACAGCTTAGGTTTGTAGTTAGCTGATGTCCAAGTTCAGAAATAAATGATCCAGAAAGCATTTGGCAGCATAAAGTATTTTAACAGAAGTAATTATCACCAGCTTCTCTACTTTTTATTATTATTTAACTTCATTTCTAAATTTTTGATCAGGAAGAAAAGGGAGATAGCTCCAATCCCTGCTTTTTCTTAACACCGTAAACCAAACTGGAGCATAAAACGAGTACTTCTCTCCTCATCTTGTAGCATATAAAATATCTTTTCACTTGGAACCTCTGAAGTCCTAGAATCAATAATTTTAAATGCATAGTCTAGCAAGTTATAAAAAGAATTCCATTAAGAATAGATTACGCTTCAATATAATGCTAAAAAAGCTTATTTCCGATATGTTTTATTTCTGCTCACTGATATAAACCAGACCTTACTTTAACACATCAATAATTAGGAACCTGGGGCACTGATGCTCCTTTGAAGGTCAGTAAATGGCTTCACTGTCTCCTCCACAGTGACTGCGAAAGACTGAAATGATGCTATCAGTGCTCTCCTACTACTAACACTGAGATACAGCAACTCTTTTTGTGAAACCATATATCCATATAGTTCTATATAAATGGCAGAATATTAAAGCCTCCTATCCATCATTTAAGATTTTTTACTTCCTTCAGAGAGACAGCGGTGTAGGAAAATGACATTGAGTCCCACTAGTGAGCTAGCTGAGCTGATTGTAGAAGCACCAGGAGCCTTCACCTTTTGGGAGGTGCAAATTGAACTCCTGTTCTCTTACAAAACAATACTTGATCTTCCAAGATGAATTCCAGCTCCTTCTGCAAATCCTTCCTTGCAGGGACAGATTCTGCCCGTGTTATGTTCGAATCCCAGCTAAGCATGTGCTTACTCACTGGCCAATATGCCCATCCTGACCAACGATCATGCCTGGCCAAAGAGAATGGAAAAAATAAGATATTGCCACAACTTCCTCCAAATAAGGTTTTCCTGTTCTGTCTCTCTCAGCAGCCATGCATTTTCGATAGACTTGGGAGTATTCAACTCAGAGTCCTGCTCCTTGGACAAGTTTGGCTGAAATTATCCTCCAAAGAACTTCCAACTGTGGATTGACCTCTAGTAGATAAGATAATCAAGCATGCTTCCCTCCTTCAAAGCACTGGGCTTCATTTTGCCCTTAAAGTTTAAAAAAAAAAAAAAAAAAAAAAAAGGCATTTTGATTTTAAAAGAGATTTTGAATCAAGGAAAGTATCCTACACTTGAATCTTTCCACTCCATTTGTGGTATTTCCAACCCTTGTTATCTGTAGTAAGATAACGGGAAGGAAGACTGGCAATGAAAATCCCAGTCCTTACAATGGCAGCAAGAAGGTTAAAACATCAGCCCTGCCTCCAGCCAGCTGTCCTCAAGGCTGCTCTTCTGCTCCCAGCACGTGAGATGTCCAGATAGCTGATTCCCTTGCTGTGTCACATTTTGATGGAAACTCACTCTAAAACATGTATCTATGTGTATAAACACTCATACATATTCATGCAGATATATCTATAAATATATTTACACTTGTGTGTGTGTGTGTATATATATATATTTAGAGAGGAAGACAAAAACACAAAAACACAAAGCTCCCTAGACATTGTTGCTCAGAAGCAAAACAAAACAACACCCTAGGCAGGCTTTTCTTTTCATTGCTCATGTTACTAAATGACACGCACAAATTAAACTAAAATAAGGAAGAAGAAATTCCATTAATGCAGTCACCTCACAATTAAGTATTTATGTAGATACTGCAGAAAGCTGGTGGATATTTTATAACCCCTTGGGGGCCGAATAAAAGGAAATCAAGGGGAAAAGGAAATGGGGTGACGCAAAAGCTTGCTTTAATTAATCAAAATTAACCAAAATATAAGTTAGTGTTCTTCTAGCAGTCAAAGCAGCTCCAGGGTAGATATGAAAATGAAGTAAATAACCCATCAGAAATATAAATGCTCCAAGTATAGGCACCCCTTAATTAAAAGGTTTTTGAAATCCTAAACTGCCAAGAGACACACTTTTGCAGAATCCTTTCTAACAGGTGTTTTTCAGGTTGGTTTTGAGAAATGCTCAAGAAACACATATAAATCTCAGCCTTGTTGGCCTCAAACTGTGGGCTGCTGCTCTTTGAAGCAGGACAGCTGCCCCTTTGCAAGGGGTAAAGCTGCGAGCATCGCTGCGGCTGCATGGCTCTGCAAACACTTCTTGAGGGCTGGTGTGGTGGGGCACGGCAAGGCAGTCTTCCACAACGCTGAAAGCAGGTGCAAGGACCACCTTGCACTTCGATTGTGTACACACACACAGCATTTGGGGGGTTTGACAACTAATTGGCTACCTTCTTAATTACAACCCCAGCTGAGATAATCTTTTCTAAACGGGTGAAAGTGCCAAGCATCGCCATAGCTACTAATAAGGCTGATACAATCCATAATCAGAGCAGTGTAAGCAAGACTGAGCAGTTACATTTAAAAGACTCACTTTAGTCAAGTGCTATAACCAGACGAGATAATTGCTATGAAAATAGTTTCATCTATTAAAACAGGTTTTCTAAGAAATATATTTATAAAAGGTTTTAAAGCCAGAAGTTCATCGGCTAGTCAGATCTCTAATCTACCACAGATCTTGACATGATTGAAATACTTTTAAACCAGTATGAGTAATTTGTGTCTGCAGAAACTCTGGTTTCTCAGGAGTATTCACTCCTTAGGCTAGGACCCCAAAACAGGACCTTCACCAGCTGAGAACGTCCATCTTCTCCTGACAGAGCCTTGAATTACCTACCACCCCATGAAAGACTTGTGTTTCACATTCAAATCAAGTTTCTTCAAGAGATTAAAAGAATCCCTTAACAGTGCATTTTCCCCATAACTATTTTTATAACCCTAATCAGGTCAGTTCTCACTCTTCTTTTGGCCAACAAGATAGGGTACCTCCAAGTCTGCTGCTATAAGGCACCTTCTCCATCTTCTGAATAACCTTATCAGCCCCCTTCTTCAATCTGTGATTTTCCCAACATCCTTTAAAGGATGCTGACACCAGAACATCACCCGGTACCCCAACAACACAATACGCAGAGGCAAAAGTCTTACCCACCCTATACTTCTGGGGCACATTATGAATGCAGAGATACGCCAAGGCTGTCTGTACAACACCAGGTGTCTTCACAGACTTCTCAAACCCATAAGCAGGGCCCAAACTATCAACATCTCAAAACCCCCAGGTCTACCCACTAATGCTGAGCAGCAGTTCATCTCTAAAACCTTCTGCACAGTCCCCTCTTTGGCTGTTTCCCTGGGAGCACACCAGCTCGATACCCCTGTGCTTCCGCTGAACTCCCCATGGAGGAAAGTCAGGATGTCTTTGCTGAAGTGATCTGTTCTATCTTGCAAACACCCCCGTTGGGTTAGTCCCTGTACCTTTCTTGATGGTTACCTCTCATTTTGTTAAGGTGAATAAAAAATGGCCCGTGACTTCAAAATAGAGTATTAAGCTGCAGAGTAGAGACACTGTGCTTGCTATCTGGAAATATCCATAAGTGAAAGAAATCCTGTAAAGCAACTCTCTATTATTTTAATAGACTTTCCTTGCTAACTGCAGTCTCTGCAGATTTACAGACCAATCTGGCAGCAGCTCCAGTGACAGCACTGCTGCACAACAATAATTACCATTCCCAAGGCAGGAAATGCTCACTAATACGTAAACAACTCACTGTCATTAAAAATATGTACATTTCATGTGAGGATGGAGACATTTCTTTTTGCCCTTCTCTTCACACACCAAACAGCAAAGAAACCTTCACCCCAAACCAAGGCGGAGCATTACCAGGCAGACCTGCATAGGAACCCTGTGCAGCACCCAGCTCTGCTGGCAGATGCCACCAGGGAGCTGAGGAGCTTTCGGCATGCACTTTGGGAGCACCCCTCAGACTTTTTAATTACTCACTATAAGAAAAGCCCAAATTTGAACTAAGAAGCAACACTTCAATAAAATCTCTTAAGAAGCAAGACAGCTCAATCACTTAATCTTCATCAAAACTTTCTCATCTGCAGAAACGGTGTAGAAATGAAAACGCACAATAAGGAGTTTTACCAGCCCCAAACCAAAGAGATCCCAAAAGATATTACAGTATGTGTCTGCAGCAGGAAAACTGTAATGTATCTCTATTTAGAATATGCATGTGTGCCTATTTGCTCTAGATGCATGTATAATCATCCCTGCTATAAATTAGAAAACAGATGAAGGATTAAACATCAATTGCCTGTCCTCCTACACTTCCCATCTCCCTGCCAGGGCCTGAGCAACAGAAGGCATGGTGGCAGTGGTTGGAAACAGACTCTGAAATTGGAGTGAGAGAGGAAAATAAGCATTTTCCTTCTGCAGCAGAAGGAGAACCTATAGGAACCACTCGTGTTTCACTCTCAACAAATACACCCTTATTCTAAAATTACAAAACGCTTACGGCTTTAACAAGGATCTTAAAATGCAGCATAAATAAGGATCACTTGAATTTGCAGTTGTAACTATTAAATTTGACAATGGAAGCAGCACTGTTACGCAAAGAGTTGCTTTAATACTAGTGAAGCATCCTACATATTGTAACTATTTCTGAGAGACTAGGAGAGTTTTACACAAGTGTAACCTTTGCTAGCTTCACCATCTGGGAGTGCACAGACAGCACTTAGCTCCCTTGGCTTTTTTCCAGGAGACTTACAGTAAGTCTGTGGTATGCTTTTCTCTTAACAATGAATTGAGAGGTTTATTTTATTTTTGATTGTGGCTTAAAATAGCCCACCATCAAAATAATATTAAGGAGATTGGATCTCCAGACAGCAATAGCATCTTTTATGAGACCAACTGATAGAGCTGAAACTTTGCCCAGTATTTCCACCCAGGTACGTACACATTTCTTCAGAAATGAGTAAATGCAGAAAACTCAGAACTACAGATAAACAAAGATGAAAAGTCAGAAAGAAACAGCCTGCTGACAGAACATGGGATAGGTCAGAAAGAGGCAAGAGAAGCGGGTCAGAAGCTTGTGAGATAACAAGAGAAAGGATGCTCTAGAAAAGAAGAGGGCGGAGCTGGAGAGAGAGAGGTATAATTACAAGCCACGCCATAAAGCTATTACGCATATCTTGAGATATCCCTCCTATTATGCATATGTGTATCTCTACCATTATCCATTATGCATATCCAGGAGAGCTGCAACAAGTTCAATTTCTCAAGTTCATATTTATACTGCTTTTTCCCCCCTCTCTCTTTTTTTGTTTGTTTGTTTTTCAGAATAACTAGAGAATCGAGGACGGGAAGAAAGTGGGAAGATACGAGAGATGCTTTCCTGCTAAAAACAGAGAGTTCCAGTCCTTTACCAACTGTCTGCAGGAAAGCGTCTGGGTGTTAATGGCTCTTCAGAGTCACCCACACAGTTCCTGTGATAGCTCTACTGCTCTGGACTGAGTCTGTTGCATTCAGAGCATATGTAGGTTTCAGGGATTCCTACAACTCTATTCCCTAAACATTTAATGTGAACATATGCTGTTCTGACCCAGCGTGGTTTCACAATTGCTTTTCATCCACTGGCAGTTTGTTCCTTGTGAAAACTTTGGTAAGGCTGATGGCTTTTCTGAGGACTCAAGGAGCAGGGGCAAATGAAGAATGTGGTTTGGGGGTAATGGAAAAATGTATTTAAAGGTTTGGTCTTCTGATTCTGGCTGAAAAATACTCACTGATCCATCATGGTTACAGAATAGATTGGTAAATAAAAGGAAAGAACAACTAATGATAACTTCAGTTCCAGGTGTTTTATACACAGGCACAGCTTGTTTAGAGAAGCAACCAGAGTGCTAAGCTGATGAAGCAGAGCACTCCCTACAGACGAGCACCCGAGCTGCAAACCACCACCTCACTGGTGTGCGTGATGTCCACTGGTTTTGTGGAGGAAGGCGTCTTGGTCTGTGGGTTGGGCCTCAGAAGCATGGCAAGGTCTGAGGAATCAAAGTGCGATAACCTTGTCCCGAAAACTCCACTGTACAGGTCAAACAGACAACACGGTCATGCTGGACATCACAGATTGAAAGCTGCCAGAGAAAAACAATAACAATATTGGCTCTCTTCCGACATAATTCTCCTCTTTTACGCTCTGATTCACCACACAATTAATTAAAAGGATCAAAGGTCATGGGTGTACTTCATGAATTACGCTTCTCCATCACACTAGATGATCTGTCCAGCTGGAAAGTAGAGCAATGTGGCTTTCCTATCTCAACGGGTACTCAAAGTGTGTCAGCACTTTTAGATAAAGATATAATTAGAAGTTTTCTGTTTGTTGAAAAACAGACAGTGGCTTATTTCAAGTGATCAACTTGGCAGGAAGGGACAAAGTGAAGTAACAGGCAAAAGAAAACAAAACACTTTGAAGGTCTCCAAGACTTACAGCCTGTGGGATATGCTCTGAATGCATAAAGGCTTTTGATTACAATGAATTTGCTTTCTTTAAAATAAAAATGCCTAAAATGGCCTTCTTGAAGGCAACAGAACAATTTCCTTTTGGAAAATATGTCACAGGTCACTGCCCATACACACAGATGAAACCTACACTCTCAGCTATGGTACATGTTCCCTAGCTGCTACCACCAGGTAAGGCAGATGCTCACACACAAAGTCAGCATTTGTAATAGTGAAACACTAACAATGGTCCTAGATTTCAATCATGTGTCAGCTTTCTTATTTCCAAATTTCTAGACCCAATTTCTATTCTGAGTTGACTAGGAGGAAACATATTTCCCTACGTACCTTGTCAGACTACTTGGCAGTTTAGTGGCCACATTTCACTCTTCGGTAACAGGAACTGGACCCATGAAACATGTAGAAAGAGAAGGACAGAAGTCAGCTTTGCAGTCACATCACCCCTCCGTACATGATGGGGTTCTGAAGACATCCTACCATCCACATGAAGAGACTGTGAGAAGCCAATGCTTTCTGCAGTGCATCCCTTCTCTCCTCAGCTGAAGAGCACAGATGCGGTTTCCCATTCCACAACTATGTTACCACTGGTTCCCTTGCCCACAAAAATTAACAGAACTGCTGCAAAATTAAAGCTTTTGTAACTCTCCATCCCACAGGGCTGCAGGTGAACAAACATAGGAGAAAGGGGTACATTTCCTACAAGCCATCTAAAGCAGATCAAGTCTTGTGGAAAGGGTATCCACAAAGCTATCTGTGTAAATTCAACACCGTTTAGGTGTTGAACTTAGTGATATGGTTTAGTGGAGGACTTGTTAGTGTTAGGTCAGAGGTTGGACTCTTGAGGTCTCTTCCAACCTAGACAATTCTGTGATTCTGTGATCTGGAAGTGTATTACATATTTCTTACATCTGAGGTTTTTTGTTCAGATTTCATGCTGTTTCTTAAAACAACAGGTTAAAACTCATTTGACATAAGTCTGCAATCACATTTCCTCCCATATCCCCAAAGGTTGACTTTCTGCATAGCTAAATTCAGGCAGCTTACCAGGTTTATTTTCTATTTGATTTACAACCAAGTTTGCTGAAGAATATTGCGTAAGCTCTTATCTATAGATAGTGTTTGCTTCACTGTTTCACATGTAAGAGAGTAATAGCTCATGAAGATGCTCTAGCAGCAGTGTTCCCAAACAAGCTTACTTCACGCCTGCTGTATGAAAACTCCACCGTGTTTTTCAATTCCCTGAAATAACACTGCCCCCATCTCTGCCTACACAAACATCCTTTTAATTCCGGTTAAGATGAGCTCTCCTGCAAAATGCAACGTTACCTCCATACATGACTTATACTCCTCACCCTGCTGCGTGACATGCCACTGCCGGTGCTAGGTGCTTTTGTACAGCAAGTGCCTCTCAGCCGAGAGCAAACCCTGCCTGCTCCATGCTGCTTGCTAGTATGACTTTCACTGGAGATATTTTGGTTCCTTCAGGTCTTGTTAAAACCCTCACACAGGAAATACTTTTCAAACCCCATTCTCATTTTAAAAGTCAAGACCCTCTTGCCATTCCTCCAGACAGAGCTATTTGTTGAACGATTCTTTCTGACTATTCTATTCGCTACTCATGCACCTTTGTGGCATCAGCCTTACAGCCTGCCTGTAACAATGCTTTACTGCTCACTGGTGCAGTAAGTTTATTTTATTTTTTATAAAGTATTTTCCTAGTGGCACTCCTGCAAGGCTGGGGAGAGCGGTGTAGAAGCTCACAGCTCTGTGACACTGCCAGAGGCTGGGGTCTCAACAGCACATCCAGTAAGAGAACAGAACAGGATAGCTATTTGCATATATTTCTTTTGCATTTTGTTTCAGGAATGCAGGCTAAAATATTGCATAAGAACAGAAAGATGAAGACTAAGATGCTACAGAGCATGGGAAAAGCTCTTATTTTAGGATTCCATAAAGTAAACACATTCATCCTCAAACAAAAAAAAATTGCTTTCTGTTGTACTTAACTACGGACTACTAAAACAAAGACTTGTCAGCCTACCCCTAGAAGAGCTTTTAAGAAGGAATTTCCTTCCAATGCAGAATATCTACACACCGCTTTTCAGTACAATTTGTGCTGCCATTTTCAATTTCTACTGCAGTCTCCATGGAAGGGCCTTCTCCCACAGGTTGGACTGTCATTCTAAATGGAAACACACTTGGGAGGATTTTTCAGGGCAGCTCAGTTTGTGCCCCCTAATTGCACCCTGCTTGCAGCTGCAGACTCGCTATTCCCAGTGGAACTGTGAGAAATGCCAGGTTAATGCAGGAATGAACCCAGCCATAGCAGAGTAATTCCCTCAATGCCCAGTAGAGTCATCTGCCAAGCAGCAGAGCATGAGATGTTTTATCTTCCTTAAAATACATTAAAAAGCCTCCGGGTTTTCATGACACCTACCTCTAACAATAGTTTCACCAACTGATCCGAGGCCTCTGGGCACTCTGACACAGAAGGCCCTGACCTGTCACAAGCCTTTCACCACTGTATGTCCTCACACAATGAGCTCTGTCTATATAACTCTAAGTTACAGAGAGGCATCATCTTTTATCACTGTTTACAGCCTGTGATAGGGGTTTCTATTCCTGTTAAACATTTCCCCTGATACTAAAATATTTAGCCTACCTTCAGCATGCTCTCTCCTGGTTTCATAAGGCTTGCTTTCTATTCCTTCTCTTCCAACTCCTCTGCATTTCCTAATTACTTTTTCCATAGTCATTATTTCTCCTTTTAAGCTTTGCCCATAATTAAGGATGAACACTATTCTCAACAGTGTTTTAAATGCAGACTTCTACAGAGGCAATTTATTTTCCACTATTGCATCCCACTTCCCTTGTATGCTAACATTTTCTTTGGCTTTTTGACTATACCCTGAGCAACTATTTTTGGTAGCTCCCTAGAAGGATTCTAAAAGGGCTAATTTTAAAATGCATACCCGTGTAACTAGTTCAAATCAGCTTTGCCAACCACCACTGTATTTCTCCAAGATTACACCCACCTAGTTACTCACCTAGTCTTTCCAAATTCTATAGGAAATACAGCAAAGTTTCAAAAGATGAAAGAACAAAACCTTTCCCTTCAATTATCTGTTGGTTTTGTTTCTTTATTTAACGCCCCTCATTTATTTACACGATAGCCTCAAGAGGTGTGCTTGCAGTAGAGGAGGGTGTGCAGTACCAACACCACGTACCAAACTTCTGTAAGCAACCGCAAGAGAAGCAGCATGCCTTATGCTTGTCATTAAACTAAGTGTAAACAAGGCAGTCTGGCACAATCTCTCCAAATACCAAATTGACTAAGTCTACCTGGTGATTGGATTAACACTACAGCATTTTGTTGCAGATTGCAGCATCGTCTCTCCCACCCCTCCTACTTTTTGCAAACATTTGAACTGATGATGAGGGGACTGACACCTGAGGCCAACTAAGCACCAAATTAATACTCCTTTTTAGCTCACTTGGTGACTCTGCTCCCACTTTGCATTCCTTCGGGGAGCTGGATGTGCAGGTTACAGCTTGAACCAGGCCATCCTTCCAGTGGGGCCTGCATCCCTCTGCTCTTCCCAGGACCTAGGACAGCCACCACCACCAGGGCTTCCCCACCTAACACCACCATACACATGCTGGTGGGGGAGGGAACTTGATGGGAAGACAAGGGGAAGCCTCAACTCACTGCAACGTAGAGACTGAGCAAAACTGCACGTCTCTAATCTGCTGTTTAAGAAAGCAATGAGCTCAGTCTTTATGCCTCACTCCTCTCCAGAACTCACTCTATAGGCCTCATGTAGCATCTGACTCTGAGATTAGCCACACTTATTTTCAATTTGTCCAGCAAACGAGCAAGATGTGAACAAGACGCCTTTCTGCCTGCTTCCACAGCTTCCTCATACTTCATCCTTTGAGTCCCCCGGAAACTGGGACAAGCCCCAGCAGTGGCAGCGCCGACAACCCCACTGCTCCCAGAGGCCACCACCTGCCCCAGACAGCACCCAAGCTTTGAATGCGACCAGTTGTTAGCAAGTGATGTAGCATTGAAAGACATCCATCTCAGGTTGCACTTTGCGTTTCACACAGCAAAAAGATGATCTTTGTCCCCAGAGCACCTCATTGTTTGTGCTCTGCTGCCCTTACATGCAACAGAAGCATTTTCCATTCCTTTTGTGAAGAGCCCTACCTCTCTCCTACCCCAGCCGGGTTGCTAACACCTCAAACCAGCCTCTCAAGAGAAGTCAGCTTAGCACTAAAAGGAAAAACACACACCCCAATGGGAAAAAATTCCCCAGGTAATTCACTTCATGCAAAGTAAAAGTCTCTTAATAAAAGCTTTATTTATTTATTTTTATGTAGACAAGGGACCAAACAAACAAAACCAACACAGAAAAGCGATTCGGTCAGCAGCAATAACATACTAGCAAATAATAGTATTCTAACATAAACCTTTGGGTCTACAAAGCTCCAAAGAGCAACTTGCAGTGTATGTATAAGTTGCTTCTTGCCCGTGCTTAAGCATACACAGCTACCTGAAAGGATTATGCTCCTTTTATGTTTTCACTTCCATCCTCTTGGTTTCAGATTTCTAAATTACACTGAGCAACAAAGAGTAGAAAGTGCCAACTATGACAGTTCATTTCTCTCTTGCCACTGTCTTTTTTCAAAGACAACCAGCTGAGCAGGAAGACAATTGCCAGCCCCTCCACAGAAGCCCTTCGGGTGCTCCACAGAGCTAGCTGGTGATGTAGGCATCAGGCACTTCTCTCGAACCCAGCAAGAATGGGATTACAGTTAATCACATTAGCCTATAACTTTTTTTTTTCTCTAAAGGCAGGATTACAGCCAGAGATAGAGAACTTCCCACATTCCTGCATGCCAGCTGCATTCTTCCCGACTTCATTTGATTAACAGCTAATAGAATTACAATCCACAGACCTGGGTTTTAGGGGATTATGCCAGAGGGGTTGCTGAAGGCGCTCGCTTGGCTGTAATTCCCAGCTTTGCACTACTGGAGAGGGACAGAGAGACCTTAAAATGACATTGAGAAGTACACTGGAGGGAGCCCCAGCCTAAAGAAGTGGCCCTATGTATTTTCTTATCTACCATATTTCCTGATAACGCTGGGCTAGAGCACGTGTGCCTGATTTAAAGTTCTTGCCTTCAGAAGATGTAGGAGAATAGTTGAAAAACACGTTTTTGTAGGAAGGGAGGGAAGATGGGAGGAAAATATATTCTGCAGATATTCTGAAATTGCTCATTTCAGAACAACTCAGAAAGCTCTGATGTATGTGATGATTTAAGCAACAATATTCATTGGAGTTAGCTTTAAGATCAGTATTTCTTATTTCTGAACACCCACCTATCTGAATTGAAAGGTATACTCCATCCTCAGAAGCACCAAATACACTGAGCAGGTTTCAACCTACAGCTCTTTAAATTTCTGAAGGAAAACTTTTTTTAAAAGTTTGAACTAAAATCCAATGAGGAAGTCCCTGGAAAGAAATGGAGGGGGGGGAGGGGGAGAAGACAATTTCCTTTTTCAATCAAGACACCTACAAATAAGCGAAGCATAGAGAAACAAAAACCTAGTTTGAACTGTGTTGTAGATTCAGCTTTAGCACAAAAATTCAACGTTCACACCTGAAACAAAGATATTTAAAATAGATTTGGGTAAAACAAACAAACAAAAAACACCCTCTAAAATTCTGTTTCAAAAAAAAAAAAACAAAAGCACCAGAAACCACACATACTTATAAGCAGTAATTTAAGGAACTCAGTTGTACTGCACAGACTTCTGCAAAGCATCACATACTGCTGAACAAATAAACAAAAACCTAAGACCTGCACTCTAAATGCCAGGGAGCTTGCACAGAAGCTGAGCCAGGGTATTAATGGGGTCTGAGGGCAAGGGGTGCACTAAACCCCTTGCACATCTCCTAAAACCAACAAAGATGCAAGGAAATGTGCACCCTTGAGCACCTCCATGCTGCTCAGCAAACCTGGCATGTGCAGGCAGCTGGGATGTGACAGATTGAACAGGGTGGCTCTCGCCTTGCAACAATTTGCAAACTGCACTCACGGGACAGGGCTTGGCTCCTGGTGACAGCCCTGGGGCCTGCAGCCATGTCAGGAACATGTTTCCCAAACAGATACTGCAGGAAGTCTTGCTTCTCTCTATTGGACTCACAGCTTCTCATTTTCTCCTCCTCATGACCAACCAAAAAGGAAAAAAGTCCACAACCAAGGGGAAAAAAAACACAACAACAAACTTCCCTCAAAATGGCGGGGTGGTGGGGGGGGGAGGGGGGGGGGTTAAATAATGATAACCATCATCATTTCATTCATTATCATTGCCACTTTGGGAAACTCACTGATCTCTCAAACTGCATCCTCCAAAACCTAACAAAAAGCCTCCCTACTCAGAGCAGCAATACCCACACCGTTTTCTCAGCCTTCCAAGTGCCGGGCAGCTTGCAGCACAAGGGATCCTATTTCACCCCAGAGAAGGTGTATCAAGTGTTTCACAGCTGGGTAAAGGCTGAAGCTGCCATTTCTGGAAGACCCGACAGATCCCAGCCAGCAGCATGTCTGTCTGCACAGTGACCTGCTATAGCTGAGGGCACTGAGACCTCAGGAGAACACAGGGGTAACATTTCTTCCCCTTAGACTATTCCACAAAACAGAGCAGTGTCCCAGACAGGAGTTGGAGATGCGTCCTGCATCCTGCTGCAGACTTCACCAGGGACCAGACCATTAGTTCTGCTTGGTAGAAATTTTGTGACATTCCAGCCATGCACTGTGCACCATCTGTTTCTAAGGAGGCCTCTGACATGTACCTAAAGACAGACAAACAACACTTAGTCTCAATGAATCAATGTTGGCAAAAATAAATAAATAAATAAAAGAGCTTGCTTGGCTGGAATTGGATTTCTTGCACCTTTCTGCAGGAAGCTCGGAGAGCACAAATTATAACGGGCCATAAAGGACAGAACAAACTGGGAAATTCGGAAAGGCTCATGGGAGGAGCAAGATTTAAAAGAGACCTCATCTCTGTCAGTACCTTTGTGTAAAGGAGCAGAGGCACAGGCAGGACAGTGTAAAAGTAGCCTAGCTGCAGGACCAGCAGTTTAATAGAAGAATTTAACTGGAAAGACTTTGTAAACAGAGCTATGACTACAAGAGGATCCTTAGACAACCTTGGAGACCTCTAATGCGAGTCCAGGACACTGCCATAAGATTTCTGAAGCAGTGGTATTCAGGACTTCAGAACATGGTCCATAAAACCACTGTGGACTAACACACAAATAGCAGTTTGCTCTTCTACTTCAAAGCACACAGATGCTGCCCCCTCTCCAAACTAATTGCTTACGATGCAAAAACAGAGCAGCAAAAGATGCAATCAAAGCTCAGCCTGTTTCTTCTCTTATTAGAAGAGAATCCCACATGGAAAGCATACACAAATGTATGTTTCCCACTCCTTCCCCAACCCTCTCTCCCTGAAAAGCAAGGCCCATCTACCTGCACCAGCTCATATCAGTGTGCTATCACAACCACAAGCCACGCTGAAGACAGAGCCTGAATGGCATCAGAAACAGTCAGCCAGGATTAAACATCCTATGGTAGCAGTTCAAAAATAAATTGTGGGTAAGGGGAAAAAAAAAAAAAAAAAAAAAAAGATTGATAGCGATTATCCACCTCAGCCACAGTGACCATCAGGACCCGGGGTCTGCTTCCATGAGAAGAAAGTGTGCGGAGCCAACAGGATCTGACAGCATTCCTCCTCCAGCACAGGAGATGCCCAGCGAAGTTAATAACAACCTGACACTATCAGGAGTGAACCGATGGGACAGCCTCATCCTGATCTCTCTGCACCAGGGGAGAAAGAGGTTAGTGCAACTGCTGCTTCCCCGTGGAGGACCAGGCCCGTTCGCTCCCTGCCTGTCTCAGAGATGGCAACCATCTGGGAGGAGCACCACCACAGCCATCAAGACTGTGAGGTGTTAATGCGACCTTTGGTATTAAAGGAAAGAAAGATGAAGAAATTAAATGAAGCTGAACACAAGTCATAGTAACAGATGATCAAATATGAATCCCATAAGAGGAGAACTGCCACCCTGCCTCATGCCAGAGCTGCACCCCTGCCACAGCAACACTGGTTAATAACCCTTTTATGTTTTATTTTTTATTTGTGGTGTGTGTGTGTGGGGGGAGGAGGGTTGTTTGTTTTGAATCAGCATGAGTGTGGAGCAGTACACAGGGTCCATATTTTGGTTTTCCCCAGCTACACCTTGCCAACACCTACCCTCCTGCTCAGAGCCTCTCTCCAACCTCCTGCATTCACCAGCGTCGCCTGCCCCCTCCAACCATCAGCATGTTTGGCAGGATACAACAGACACCTCCTGCTGGAGGGGGAACCATGCAAGAAGGCCATGGGTGAAACCAGCAACACCACTGCCACGGACATGCTGGCCTCCCTCTTGCGTTCTTCAAGCTCTTTAATTCCTATGCAGTAAAAATCCCACCCCACGCCTGTTGGGTTTGGATTGCAGGGGTTGGACACAAGCTGGGACTTCTCCACTATGTCCAACAGTTTTGTAGGCTGAATACTTGAAACCAAAACCCTTTCTGCTCCACCTAATGAGGGGGCAGGGAAAACTCTGGGGACAGTGCCACGTACTGCATATAGCCATCCCAAACCTAAACCCTACTTGGTGAATGTAACTGGCCAAATGGGAACCAAGTGTTACACATCATCTTCCTCCTCCTGCTTCACTGGGAGGAAAAAAGGTCCTTAGAGAGTTAAGAAATAATAAAAAGCACAGTTAACGCTGAGTTGCCCAGCACAATGTCTTGCATTTTAGAGCAGCAAGTTCAATCACGAGTCATATTCAGGATTCGGCTCAACGAAGAACTGACCAACCTGTCCTTAAACCCACAAACCATATTTCTTCCTCATGTAATACACGGGCCCTGTCACAGGGATGAGCTGTGCTTTGCAGCTCTGCTTCCCTTCAAGGTTAACGCAAGCATGTTTCATTTGATCACACTCACGGGCTGGAAGAGGTTCACCCTCGGGGGCACAGCCCTGTCAGGTTTCCTTATAGCACGTACCTTCCTGAACAACGCAGCTGTATCAGACAGAAAAGAGCCAAGCCAGAGCACTCACCGATCACTAACAGAGCCTGGTGAAATTGGGCAAACCAAAACTGCCCGGGAAGACACAGATGCCCTCCCATTTTGGGAGCTGGGACCAAGCTCAAGCGAGCTCCTCAGACAGCAGCGGTCCTCAGCCCCTGGGGCCAACAGCACGAAACACAGCACAGAGGGATGGATTTCCTACTTGTCTCTTTAGGAATCATGTGCATGCAATTTAGACAACATTAAAAACACCAGAGCACATGATTTACCCTTTCCCCCTGCCCTCCCTCCCAACTAGTTCGAAGAAACCAGAGACCACATAGGAAAAGCCAAGCACAGAAAGGCAGGAAAAATTGTGTCGTCCAAGCACGCAACTTCAAACTCAGGACTCATTTTCCACATTCGTAACTCCCCCCCCCCTTGCCAGAGCTTATCCTCACTGCCTCAGTTTCTTCATCTGAAGCAGCAGGACGATTTGCACATGTATATTCTTCTCCGGGGCTGTTCTGAAGTTATTATTTGCAAGACACTTGGCAGATTAGAGCCATTACATAAATATTAAATGTTATGGTATCAGCTCTTACACAAGGAGAGGGATTTCTGAAGCTCTTACAACTACCATGAGGTTTCTGTAGGCTGATTCATACAGGCCCAGGCTTAATACACGTTGCCAAATTCCTATTTAAAGTTAAGATTATATTATGCATAAAAGAATAATTCGTTCACAGGAAGAGTGTTCAGGCCTCTTTAGGTACACATATGGGATTTGAATTTTTAGCTCATCCATCAGGTCCCTATTCAGTCCTGTCTTCTGAACTACAGAAAAAAATAAGGAACATGATTTTATCCAGATATAGGGGGGAAAGTAAACAGTATTTTTAAAAGTTTAAAAAGGAAAGTAATTCATTATTTCTGTGTATTCAACCTGAGGAAAAAGGCAAAGAGAACAAGACAAAAAAGGTATTCCTTTTTCCGGGCACGCTATCCCCCTGAAATCTGTACCAAGCAGAACACACACAAGAAACCTGTTTACAGGCAGGGGATGAGTCATGCTCCCAGCTGACGGTTCGAAAGACTGGCTCCCAGAAAGGAGAACATAACTTGCAATTCACAGGAGCCAAATGCTGCTATTAGCAGGCGATGGGCATCAGGATAAGGGATCGGGAGCTGCAAGTCCTCCGCTATCCGCTGCCCAACTCCGGACAAGCAGTTTCTGTGCCTTGGTTTATCCCACCTCACAGACGTGGGGAGCTTTCACCTACCTCAGAGGGTTACTGCAAGGCTCAGCATTTGTATAAACAGCTCAGTCTAGACAGAAGGTGGAAGGTACTTCAGGGGGAAAACTACTTCTTTGTTATTTTAACCCTGAAAATCAACAAGTTTGGGCTTGATTGTGCCAACCTAAAATTTCTGACGACCGAAAGTGGATGGAAATGATTTTATTAAAAATCCTTCACTCAATCCCTGCGTACATTCATTTCTTATAAGCTAAGTAACACAGCGTGAGAAAATATGATGCAACATCAGCCTTACCAAAGAACCAATACTTGGAGTGGAAAAAAAATAATCCATAAGCTTCCCTTCTCCATCCCACCCTTTGCCTTTTTCATTTTAAGCTTAAATTATTGCTGTAACAACGTGCCTCTGGAATAACACTGTCGAAGGACACGGTGGTCATACTTCACCTACAACTCCACATCCATTACGGGCCAGCAGTCACCACACCACAGAGCAGATGTAATTGCTACTGCAGGCCTGCAGAGCAGAGAAACCACAGCGTTGCAAGCCTTCTGAAATGTAACGTTATGGAAAAAAGAGCCTGGACTTTGTGGCTCATCAAACTAAAGGCACCGCTGGGATACTAAATTGATTTTATAAAGCCAAGATGCATACATACCGCAAAGGCCTAGTTTCTAGCTACCTATTATGACTTGGAACTGCACAGATATCTAGAGCGGCATTTAGAAATTAAAAAAAGCAAAACAAGCCCTTGCATAAAGTCACAGACAACATATGAGCCTGTTTCCACATTTCCCTTAAATATCCTATTAAGTGCATTTAATGGTACCTTTTGATACTAGTCTCCAAAGAGATGATAGGAAGGTAAGAGTAGGGAGAAGAGAAGAAAGCATGTGATACTGGAAAATCTAGCTATGATCCCACCCCCAGGACTCATTATTTAGAAAAGCAATTGCAGCACTAAATTATGGACCACCAGAAACGCACATCCACATTCAATACAAGTGGAAAATGACTCAGGCTTTGTTTTTCTATCACAAAATGTTATTCAGTTGCAGTTTCTTTGCAACTTCACCAGAATAAGGCTATTTCTTCGTCAATTACAAACTCAGGATCAGATTTGTGTAAGTGCTATCTGTAGCCCAGGTAATTCAGCCAGGAGAGGAAGGCTCTGCTCCACCCTACTGATGTTCAAAGCAGGAACAGGACAGATAGAGAAAAAGGTGAAAAAAATGATGTTATGGGCAAAGTTCAGGCAGGCAAACACTACCCAAGCCGTTCAATGCTATGTCCTCCAGCTCTGCTGCTGCCTCTACTGGGCCGGCTACATTTGGAGTTTAGCACTGGGGCTGATGGCAGCTTAGCAGAAACCACAGGAAAGAGGTCACAGCATGCTAAAGCCAAGCAGAGAGAGGAACTACAGAAGTTTTCCTCCTGGTAACAGGGCAATCCAAGCAGATGCTCAGAAAGCAGCTCGAGGTGCAGATCAGAGGAGGCCTTCAGCCTTGGAGCACAGATGCTTTGGAGGACAGGGAGGCAACGAGCAAATGCAGTGTCAGGCAGGACTCCCCCCACACAAATAAATCACTGAACTCTTCAGAGAGCAGCAAATCTCCTTACCCCTCTGGATTAAAGGCAGACTTAAAGGAATGTTTGTTAACAGACTGCTCACTCCCTGGGTCATTCCCAATGCATGTTAGCTAACCACATTCAGCGGAGTTATGTCAGGGATGTCCTTGATTTAAAAAATAAATACATAAATAAAAAGTGTTTCTAAACAAATTGATACCTCTAAGGACAATCAAAAAGCTGACTAGACGTGGGACAACTCATTTCATTTCTATGGGGTTTGTTGACTGCCTGCAGTATCTTTTTGAAACATCTACTTGCCTTTTGCTATTCTGTAGATCAAGAATTGAAATTCAGGGTCTCAGGTCTTCCACGGGAGTAACAGGACAGATGTTTTGGGAGGCAATTTTCAGTCTGCTCACTACAGAAAGCTGATTCCCTATGGGATTCCCACTGAAATTTCAGGAAGCAATGATATTTTATGCCAGCATTGACTATGTTTTTGAAGATTTCATTTGCCTGCCTACATGCTTTGCATAATAATTATCACACTGAAAGAGGGGAAGCTAATAATAAAAATTAAATGCTAATTTACATTTCACTGCATAACACCACAGAGATAACTTATTTTTTAAATTACCTACTTAAAATATATGACATGGATGAGCAATATTGCAAAAATATCTATTACAAAAAAAGCTCAGTATGAGCAAAGATAGAAAAAGGGAAGGACCAGTGCTTGTTCCAGGGGGACAAGTCTGATGAACAGGCATGTAACACAGATGCTAAGGAGAAGAAAAAAAGAATACGGTGGGCTTCTTTGTCACTGTCTAAGGTGGTAAGAAATCCCTGTCCTCAGGAACCAAAGAAACAAGAGAAAGTCCCTGAAAATATATATATATATTTAGTGGACTTGGACTGCTTTAGTCCAGCACAGGAACCAGCTCTAACCCCAAAACACATTCTCCAGCTTGGATGAAACAGACATGAGGGAGCTCCAGTATCATCAGCACACTGACACGCTTTTACAACTAAAGAACATGAACACAGCAAACGCCGTCCCGAGCCAAGGCATCCAGGTGATCTGTTCTCCGAGCCAAAATTTCCTCCCAAAGACAGCAAGACATGCACTGGCCACAGAGCATAAATCCAGCAACTCCATCCCTGCTGTGCACAGCCCATGACACCAGTAAAGACTCAATAAAGGCAGCACAAAGTCTCTCCAGGGCTAAATCTCCATCTTCCAAGCCTACTGCAAACCTCTCTTTAACTTCAAGGAATAAAAAAAACTCAGAGCCCGGAGCTATCACTGCCAACAAACTAGTAAAACACGAATTAAACTGCTGCCCTTCGCATGTCACCAGCTGCTGGTGAGGACGCCAAGCCTGCCCCTGACATTCTTGCAAGTGCTCATTTGTACTGCACTGAGAGGCAAGCACTGCTCTGGTAGTTTCCTTAATACAGATTCTAACACAATGCTAAGTAATGGTATAAAAGTACTTCCTCCCCTGAATCCCTCTGAGCAAACAAACTTAAGAATATGTATAATAGTAATTTGACCTTCCTGTTTCTTTTTTTCCTTTATTTTCTCCATATAATTCAAATGCATTCCAAAAGGAAAACAGGTATTTTCAATATATACCACCAAGTGAATCTTGCAATTATCTTCAGACAGCCTGGTAACAGCTTGAGGGGGGGAGTGCTGGGAAAAAAAAAAAAAAGTCAAATTTGACAAAACCCAATTTTGTCCTTATTTCCTTCTTTTTCTTTGTGCATTATGTCTGTTGCATTGCTTCATCTTTGGATGACAACATAATTTTGGTAGCACTGTTTTCTTCTTAGCTACAGCGCAGTGAGCATTTTGACATCTTCTGGTTACAACCAAGCCCCATTTTGGAAGTGCAGAGGGATGTTTCTGGGAGCAGCCTAGTAGCACTTCCACAAGCTCTTCTCTTCCCTTAAGGCAGCAGTACCCCCCTTGAGCTCTGCTCCATGCAAGTCAGTTACTGCAGCCAGGACTGCACTGGGAGGGGATGAGATAAAAAAAAGAAAAACAAACAGAGCAAAAGGCTAATCTCTTTTCACAGAGATAACAGTAGGAACAACGAAGGACAGTAACTTTTTTATGCCTTCCAATTAACCAAACTGCTCAAAGCTCAGAAGAGGTATTTGAAAGTGAGCCTGGCACATCCTCCTTTCACTATCACCAGAGCTGGCTACCTTGTCTCCAAACACTCCCCCCCGAACTGCAGGTTTCAGCTACAGGGTCTCCCCTGGCCTTCCCCTTCCAGCATCCTCATTTTCCTTCCCCGGCAGTCCCGGGCAGAGGCTGCCGGTAGCGGTGGATGCGCAGACCTGGGAGCCGGAGAGCCTCCCTGCCGCTCCGTCACCAACCTGCAATTACAGCTGCTTGCTGAAAGCCACAGCACCTCACGTAAGCTAAAAATAGCAGCACTTACTTGCTTTGGTAAAGAACTGCTTTTTAAGGGACTATTATAGTAGCGGAACAATCAGAGCTTACTTTTAAACGTTTCAACTTATAGTTCCTAGGGAATTCGCTCAGCAGCATATTCAATTCCTTAATAATCTGAGGAGAACAATCCAATCTGAAATTCTTTAAAACTCCCTTCCTATTTCAGCGTCCCCGATGATGCAGCAACTCATATCAACCTTTTAAATAAAGCTAGCAATTGCTCATTAGCAACACACAGCCTTCTCTGTAGTGTTTGCGGCAGCTTTGCTGGGAATTCACGGATGCCCAAAGAGACGGTATGGCAAAAGAGCTGGTAGCTTGGAAGAGCTCCTTTGGTGGGACTTCAGCAAGCTGCCAGGTAGGAGTGATGTGAACGGCACAGTCAGGACTTGGAGACGGCAGCCGGGAGACATCAAATACTCGGCCCTGCTCCCAGCATCACCAAAGCAGCAATGTGTGCTGGTACAGGAGTCAAGTGCAAGGACGTGCCTTGCCTCCGCAGCCGCTGCCCTTGCCAGCGGGACGAGGAGCTGCATCCAAACGAGCGCTGCCCTTCGCCTGCAGACAGTGCTTGAGGTGCACCCACGTCGCTTGCGCTCAGGGCTACCACCGGTCCCAGCTGGGCACCCTCCGAAGCAAACAGCATGGCACTGATCACAGCAAGGAGCTGCTGGGGAAGCCCGCTTTTAGGATTATTTCCATCAGTTCAGAGCTCGCGTCCCTCACGCCTTCCCCCAAGCTGGGGGCACTTTGTGAAGAAGCAGCCGGCCACCCGTGTGACTTACATCTTGCTGGGTGCACACGGATTTGCCCGCAGACCCCATCCCAGCCCTTGTGGCGTGCAGGCAGCACCCACACGAGCCGAGCTCCCTGCCCACAGCCCCTCCGCTCCCCAGCCCCGGCAGGGCTCCGGCCTCACCCCCTCCTCCTTGGGGGGGCACCAACGCCTTTAGGGGGGGACAGGGCACCGCGGATGCCCCCCCACTGCCCCCAAACGGGCTCCCCTTGCCCTCGGGCTCCGTGCAGGCCTGGAGGGGGGGAGGACAGGGGGTGCTGAGGGCAGGGCAGGGCGGAGCAGGGCGCTGCCGGCCGCCCCCCACCTGCCCGCCGGCGCCGTACTCACTCGGCGTAGCCCGTGGTCCAGGGCAGGCGGCGGGTGTCCTTGCTGAGGATGAGGATGGGCCGGGCGATGTGGTCGGCGGAGCACTCCACCTCGTCCGGGGACAGCCCCAGGAACTCGGGTCTGCCGTAGGGGAAGCGCAAGGGCAGCTCGGAGCCGCCGCCGCCGCCGCCTCCCCCGCCGTGCTCGCCGCCCGCGCTGCCAGCCATGATGCCGCCCATGAAATTGGCCACGGCGGACTTGACCCGGGTGAGCATAGTACCCCGGGAGCCCCCCCCCGCCACGGGGGAGCCCCCGCCGCAACCCCGCACCGGGGAGGGGGGGCTCCGGGCCGAGCCGCGCCGCGGAGCCGAGCCGCGCCGAGCCGCGCCGAGCCGAGCCGGGTGCCGCAGGCTCAGGGGCGGCGGGGCGGCGGGCTCATGGCAGCGGCAGGTTTCCCCCTCCCGGCTGGACTCAGCCCGGTGGCGGCGGCTGCTGAGTCATGTGATGGCGAGGCTGGGTTCGCCACGGCGCTTCCTGCTCCTCCTGCGGCACCGCCGGAGCTCCCGGCCGGCCCCCGGCCCCCGGCAGGTGCGCGGCGGGCGGGGCCGGGCCGAGCGGGGCCGCCCACGCCGGGGCCGCCCCCGGGCAGAGCCACCTGGGGGCCGCGGGGCCCCGCTCCCCCCCGCTAACCCCGAGGGGTCGCTCCGGGCCCCGGGAGCCGCGGTGGGTGCAGCGGGAGGATGCCGGGGCCGAGGGGCGAGCCCGGGTGCCCGCAGGGTGGGGGACGGGGAAGTTTTGTCTGCTGGCCCGCAGCCAAGGCGGTGGAGGGGGCACAGGGCTGGGGGTGCCGGGCTGTAAGTCACCAGGAGGCAGCGACCCGTGGGGCGGAATCCAGTTAATCGGGACAATTCCCACCCCAGGTTAAACACTGAAGCAGGTATACACCCGGATTTCGGAGGAAGTGGTTATTTTTCACATCTCTTATTTAACCTGGATTGGTAGAGGTATTTTGGGGAACAGTAAACCTCTCCTAGGTTTATCAACTACTTGATATTAATAACTAACCGCTTGATAACAACGTAAGGACACCTTGTAACTCTGCCATTCATGCATTTCTGTTTGTTTTGCTTTGTTTCCTGGTTATGTTGCAGAGGTCATAACTTTAAAGAAAATAAAAAAGAAAAAAAAAAGAAAAGAAAAAAGAGAGAAATAAAAGGATTGTTAAATATATATATATATATATATATTTTTTTTTTTTTTTTTCCAGGGGTCCTTTGTCTGAGTGCTGTAACAGGCAGCAGTTCATCCAATCCACACGTGACAGAGGAAGGCAAGTCTGAGGTGACCAGGGCTGACCCCAAACCCCTGGTTACTCTATTCAGTGGTCCGTACGGTATTTGATTTGCCCAGTTCAGTTCACTGCTGGCCCCATCCACCTGAGGATAATCCCTCTCCTCTCCTTTTTCAGCTAGATGGCCAATGTTCTTCCTCGAGCAGCAATCCAGTGCCACTTGCCTCACTACTGCCATAACAGCCTGCTGTCTGAGGAAGACAGGAGTGAGAAGAGGGACATGAGCAGAACTTGACATGTATCCTGAAGAGGCTCATTTTTTCTGTGTAAAAGTCGAGCTCCTCACAGGTTATCACATACACTCTTGGAGAGGCTGTGCCAGCTGACTGAATTTTGCAGTATATCTGACACACGGCTTCAAAAAATACCATTGACAAGAACTCAGAGAGGATGAGTGTTTGTCCTCCTGCCCCACTTGTGGTCACCATTCTGCACAAAACGTGAGGGAGAAATGTAAGAGAGTATGTATAGACTTGTTAGAATTTAAATGATCGTCTCTGCAAGATGAGAAGGAAAAGCTCAGATCAGACATATGGGGAGACAGCTTAACAGCTCGCCATTCAGAACAAATCTGTGCGCTATTTGAAATTCTGGGGTTGTTTGCCTCTGACACAAGAACGCTATGCAGATAAAACAGCTATGATGTGACCTTTCCATAATGAAATGTATAGAGATGCTTTGATTTCAGTTCTCTTTGAGGAAAGAGGATCGTGTTGTTCACTTCTGAGTCAAAGGTGAAGCCCCACTTCTCAAAGGAAGTCAGGCCTGGCAGATCTGAGCAAGTTCTTCAAATCGCTCAGCCTGAGGTCCATCAGGTCCAAGCCAGACATCTTTTGTGGTGGGCAGACCTTGAAATGTCTGGGTATTCAATTCACATCAAATTTTCAGGCTAAATTCTCAATGTCACTATTTGAAAACTGACTCTCTCTTTCTGCTATCCCATGACTAATGCAAAGAAAAGATGACAGGTTTGATTTTTTTTTTTTAATACAAACGTATTTGTGAAATTGAGATAAATATAATTTTCTCTCTGAATGGCTAACCACGTCATGGAGCTAGAGACACATTCACACGCAGCACTTTGAGGGATCTGCACTGTATTATGTCACCTTGCCATGCATTATAATCAACATTTGACAAATTCAACAGCATTTTACTCACGATGAAAAAAAAAATATTATGCAGAGAATGCTCAAGATCTTTACAGAATAATAGAATAATTCTGATTGGAAAGGGCTTCTAATGATCATGTGCTCCAACTTCTTTGTCAAAGAAGGGCCAACTTTAAAATTATATCCCATTGTCCAGAATCTTGTCCAGTTGAGTTTTCTGTGTAACCAAGGTTGCAGATACCACGGCTTTTCTGGGCACTTTTTAAAGAACTGTAACAAAGTTCACTTTAAAAAATTGAAAAGTTTGCAGGATCCATGTGGCTCCGAGGACTTTGGCTCTGTCTTTTGGGTATATGGGATGCTTGAGCAGAGGGCATATTGTGTGGAGTGGTTGGACCAGTGAATGTGCTTTGAGTCAACATGTTTCCACATTTTCTGATGAAAATAAATGTCTGGGACAGGCCCTTCTTTGTTTCTATTACAGAATATGCAACTCCTGTCTCATAAAAGGCACCAGACTATGCAAGCCATTGGATATATTCGTGTTTCCTAAAGGATTATGGAATTTATTTTATAATTTATTAATTAATAAAAATATATATTTATTTCAGTGTGATTCTTGTACTTGCCTGTACATTGTTTATACCTCACCTTGCTTGCCTGTTTTAGTCTTCGTTTGCTGTGCTTTTTATACTCTGAGTGAAAGCAATGGGAAAACTCACAAGAACTCCCAAAGCAGTAGGTCTAATGTGGGGTGAAAGGAGCATTTCTGCTGGCATGAACTTCTGCACTGTTTTTAGTACTGAGTATGTACAGAATATCGACAGGTGTGAACTCTGTTACTGGCTTAATTCTGAGAGTATGTCAGAATAGGTATCTGGCATTATGGTGATGAAACTATCAGCAGGGTTAAAAAATAAATAAAGGAAGAATTGTTTGTTTTTCTCAGTTAATCCCCCAAAAGAAAAGCACTTGGAGCCTTATTGTTGCACATGACTCTGCTTAGGAAGATCACCACATCATGTGGTGATCAATGAACTTATTCTTACCTTTTCAGAAGTACAGTACAATCTTTAATAGGCATGAGGAAGCTCTTCATCTCTGAAGAAAGGCCCTTCAGAGGCACAGTGCCTGAAGCATCACAGAGATGTGGAGGGGAAAATGCCTCTTGTTAAGACATCAGTGCTACTCCCTGCAGTGCCCGATCTCCCCTGCATGCCCTTAGCTACCCCCAGTGTTTCTAGGCTCATCAGAGCTGACAAGATCAAAGCCACTGGTGCTCTTGCCAGTTTGCAAGCAAGAGCACCAAGTATATTAAAAAATAAACAGCGATACTCGCAGTGATGTATTTCCTCTGTTGTATCTGATTTCTACTTCATTCCTGAGTAAGTATTTATTTCACGCATGGTATTTCCTTATGAGAGATTTCCAAGGCTGAAGTTCAAAGGGAGCATCTCCTGCAGAACATGGGCAGTGCCACGATCCCAAGGCTTGGGGACCCAATCCTGTCCCCACAGAGCATGATTCGAGTGGTCTCACTGAAGGCTGCAGGCTACCCAAAGAGACCAAATAGATGATCCTTATGGGTCCCTACCAATTCAGGATATTCTATGAAATCCACAAAATGGCACCAGGGCCAAAACACCCAAATATCTTATTCCGGAGCACAAACTTTAGGGCAAACTCTTCATTTTGCATCACTGCCCTAACCATGACATGACCAGAACCGCTGAGTACGGTTTGCCAGGCTGCAGCAGCTGTAGCCAGACTCACCAGTGTGGCTTGGGGGGTGAAAGGAATGAGAAAACATCCAAGGTTTCCTTTAGACTAGGGAGAAACTAGGGATAAAACTTGTATTCATGAGTTTCATGCTGACAAGCAACAGGGGCCAGGGGCCCTAACGCACAGAAATCGTAGCCAGGCAATGAGGACTTCTGTCACAGCTCTGCCCTTACTCAAAGATATGCTGAACAGTTGCATGGGGAAAACACTCAGGCCAGAAAAGTGGCTTCATGTTTCTTCTCACGATGGAGCACGAATAAATGCACAATTCTGAGCTGTGTGAAAGTAGCCCTGGTTTAGGTACCCAGGCAGGAAAAAGGCCCTAAAGAGGGGTCTTAGGTGACAGGCAGTCACAGTAAAAAATGTCCCAAGATCTTATACTGGCTTGCAATCTGCGTAAATATAAATAAATACCTCAATGTAAGCTGCCCATAAGCCCACAAATTTTCATATTTGCCAAAAACTACAGGATGACTTTTTCTGCGAGAATCTCTATGCAAGTATCCTGAAGAAATAACCATCTAATTTCACTACAAACATCATCAACAACATTTTGCTTCTACAACCTCTTCTTAGTTTCCATTATCTGCTCCTTTTTAATGCCTGCAGCTCCATCTGCTAATAACGGGCTGCGCTGGGGATTAGCTTGTTTATGTGCTCCCGTTGGCAGCTTTACGTGGGGGAGGTGGAGCAAAATGATTATAACCTCCTTGTGCTCCTTTGCCCTGATCCCTGCGAAAGAACAGCTTGCCCAGATGATGCCATGAGATGCTTCACAGTGTCAGCTATAGCTGGTAAGGAGGTCTTGACTCATGCCCAAGTTAAGCATGGGTTAAACGCTCAGGGAAGTGTTTTGTGTTTGCAGAGTGGTGGGGAATGTTTGTGTAACCTGCCAGCTGCTTTCACTGGCTCCTTACCTGGGGTGTTTGAAGAGTAAACGGGATGGGCAGGGGCTGCCTAGATGCCTGTGGGGCAGGAGCAGGTGGCAGGGGCATGGGGTACAGGAGAGCCAACCCTCACCATCACACCCTGCTTTGACTTTGCTTCTTTATTTTCCCTTTTTTTTTTTTTTTAATTTTATTTTCTTGACTTTTTTTTTTTCTTTTAATACAAATTAAGTGAATGGTTCTGGCAAACCTTCAAGGTTTTAATGTCAGTCTGGGCACACAAAATCAAAGGTAAAGCTCTTACGTGGCACTTGCTCTCAGGCAACATTGCCAAGGGAGGAAGTGGGATTTTTGAACAAGTTGTCAAAACCCTGAGCTCCTAGACTTGAGGCTGAAGGCTTACCAGATGTTTTGTGCTGTCAGAAATCACAGTCCCGGTTATTATGAATCATGGCAGAGAAAAAAATTACTCTACTTTTGCATTCAGTTCTTGGATTTCTGTTCATCTTCTGTAAGCAGGAGTATGGAAACTATTTTTCCCCATTTTTTTCCTTCTTATTTTTTTCTTTTTTTCCCTTTTTTCTTTTCTTTCCAGCACTGCTCTTGAGGTGCGTGTGGCCCTGCATGGTCAGCCTGGCTGCCTGGTTTCCCAAATACGTGGCATATGTGGCATTCTGATATTAACGTGTTATCATTCAGATTGCTATGGGTAATACCCAGAATCCTGTCAATACCTGAAGAAACAAGTGCAAACAAGGCAAAAACAAGCATTTAGAATTTCCTGACACTTCCAAAAGTCTTGAAAAGTTGTAAAAGTGTGTATATAAATATTTATTAAGTTGTGTTGGAGAAAAAAAAAAAAGTGAAAGTTCAAGTCTTCAGAGCTCTCCAGTTTCAGCTGTGTAATAAGATGCTATAAATGTTGTCCTTTCTTCTGCAGCATCAAAGGCCCCTTGTTATAGGATCTGCTGCTTTGTCTGCAAAGACCTGTGTAGTGGGGGCTCTAATCCATTTTTAAGTTGTGCAAGCACATTTCTATTTTTCCCCCCACCATTTTTTTTTATAGCTTGACCATTCCCTTTTATTAATGCTGTTAACAAGATTGTTTAAATGGATTCTTTGTTGTCTTGTTTTATGTGTGGGGTGGGGTTTTTTTGGCTCGATTTGTACTTTTTTATTTCTTCCTTTTTTATTGACTAGAAGCTATGGCTTTTGACAGTCTTTTGTAGAGGAGATTTAAAAATAATAATAGAAAATTATTTTTATTTTTCACGTCTTCCTATAATAGATTGTCCAAGGCACAGAAATTTCACCTGGGTTGCACTACGAGCATAATGCAATGTAAAGGCTGCTCCAAAATCATACAAGCCATTACTTTCTCAGATGTCCTCAACAAAGAAAAAAAAACAAACAAACAAACAAAAAGAATAAACTGGAGGCCAAAAATCAGACTGAAAATGTTGTGCTGGGGAGAAGTTGGTCCAGCACCAGGCCAGCTAATTAGGGAAAAGTGCAAACAGGATTATGTGAATATCGCTGCTTCCGCAGCAGACACAGCAGCAGGAAAGGTCCCCAACAAACATGTAGCCACAACAATAGGCAATCTGCACGGCCTGCTGGTTGCTCCAGCTGAGCTACAAATCTAATTAACCTCTGACTTCTCTGGGTCATGGCCTTTCAACTACTGTGCGGAACAACCTAGGAAACGTGATAGAAAAGTTGCTTTATATCAGATTTCAGGCAATAAAGAAAGCCTCACAATCTCCCATTAAAGAGCTGACATAAATTTGCTGACTTTCTGGAAATATCATTATTTGTGATAAACATCTGTGTTTACAATTTTTATTAATATAGGGTGTTTAAAAAAAAACACAACAGTTTCTATGGAGTTGTAGCCCCTTTGGAAAGTGACTCATGCACCTCAAATGCATTTAAGTAATGTAAGTAAATAATTAGCATGCCATAACCTACTGCAGGTCACTGCCAATTGTTCGTCAGCTTAGCCACTGACAATTATTTTCACCATGGTGCAGAGGGGTTCCCTTCATCCCGTGTCCAAAGCTTGCCACCAGCATAGGTAAAGCCCATTTCAGTCTCCCTGAAGGTGGAAGTAAAATAACCCTGCAGCTGCTCACTGCCTTCCCCAGCCAGGGATGGCATGGGGCTGACAGCAAAGGTAGTGGGGCAGCTTTGGGGGATGCTCAGCCCCCTCCCAGCACCTCCAGCCCTCAGACAACCTGTGCCAAAACCCAGGAGTCACTGGGCACTCACTTGTTCCCTGCACTTTGTACCTGCGGTTTGCAATCCCGAACCACAAAGGGGTTTCCTCCACAGATTTCAGGATAGCACAGGCTGAGATGTCTCCGTATGCACTTGGACTTGGTGAGCCACAGGAATCTACAGCCCCATAAAAAGACTCATGGTTAAGAAAAATCTGGAAAAGTACTGTCTGTATTTCCACATTATTTACTATTAAGAGATTTAGGGGTGTGTGGGGAACAACATATGATAAATTGCAAGATACAGAAATAAGCCTGCTGTAGGAAGCCCCAGTACCTGAGCCCCTGTAGGCATCTGTGATAGATGCAGGTCTGATAATCAAGGTCAAAAAGTTCCTTGGCACGATAGCGAGGAGAGAAACCACAGCTTGAGGGGAGACTGAAGAAAAGTGTTGACACCACAAAGGCAGCGACAATGCTCCATTAAACCTGATGAAGCTTGAAATCCAAAGCTGGTAGGAAAGGCTTGTATAAACTGCATAGGAAGCGCTTAAAAATGCTGATAAGTAGGTATCTTTCTGACCCTGTTGGCAGCTGCATTGATACACATTTACAGGGACAAAGTTCCTGTAGAGAAGTTTCTCAGGAGCATTTGATGTGCCAGTGCATTCAGGCAAAAATGGGCAAAAACCTCCCTGAAGCTCAAGCAAACACGGTTAAGGAAAACACCACAAGCACAGAACTGCTCCGCTCCCTGCTTTGTTTTCACTTGCTCCTCATGGGAGATTTTGTGACAGGGGATTATATAGCTCCCATGTGCAATTATCTTTTTATTCTGGATGCCCTAAAGACATTCAGTGACTGTTTACATGCCCTTTTTTTTTTTTTTTTTTTTTTTTTAACAAGGGATTGAAGCTGGTCTTTGGCTCTAAAGTATGCCCAGGCTGCCACCCCTCTTCTGAGCACATTGACATGCCCCAGGTTCCTCATGTGGTTCTTCTGGTCCTCCTCCCTGAGCACAAACTTGAAAACAACCAGAAATCCTCATCGGGACCGACACAGGGTATGGTGCCCCTGTGGGGTCTCCACCCTTTCTGAGAAAGGAATGAGGTGCTCAAGACCAGGTGAGAAGTGCTTGTGGGGATACCCCACAGGGAAAAATGGTTGACATTTTTAGGATGGGGCAGTGAAGGGTTTGAAGTGAGGCAGGAATAAAAGAGGAGTCTGGGCGAGGTGGAAAAAGGCATCCAGGAAGTGTAATGATGTATTAATTCGGTGATATGGATTATGATAGTTGCAGATTGTCGTCATAGTAATTCCATTGTTAGTTCCATAATAATATTTCAGCAAAGACTCCAGTTCTTGATGAAAATAAAGTTTGGAAACTGTTGATTTAATGAATAACAAGAAATTTGGTAAATCACAGTAAAAGCTGTTGTCTGTAATTTTGTAGCCACATATTAAAAATTGCTATTGACACCTCACGGCAGGGAATTCGTAACATTTCAAGTTACCTTGATTTTGTTATTCTGCACAGCACAGCCATGGGAGCTCACGGAAACCCTGGAGGTAGAACTTGTTTCCAATTACTCCTGAAGCTGCCAAGGAAAGCAAACCTCACTTTTAGAAAGTTCTGCCCCTTGGCTTCTGCTGCAATGACCATTTGGCTTCAGTAACATCTGTGTGTCCTCAGCAGCTCCGAGAAACAGTGTGTTTCTGTCAGGTACCCAAAGAGGTGTTGAAGAGCTGGAGTTAAGTACTTGGTCTTGACAATCTGATGAAATGGGATTTTTCATAAAAAGTCCTAGTGGTTGTATTTCATCAAAAATAGGGGCAGATACTGCTGCCTTCAATACTTGCCTTTTCCTGTTTGTATACTAACACACACGTCATCAGCTGTGTCTTGAAACACTGATTTGGAAAAATAAATTTAGTTTATTGTATTAACAAGGCTGCAAGGATGCGTAAACCCAACTACATTTTATATGACAGTTTGCCAGAGTTGCTCACCCATATCTAATTACCAGTGTGGCAACAAAGGTGAGATTAGGGCATAATCGTGTCTTCTGCTTGGTGACTTTCACTATAGCAAAGAGAGCAGTAAAGGAGTGTCATGGTGCATGTAGTTTTAGTTTTGATAGCTTGGGTAATATTAATGGTCACCATAAAATGAAATAACACAGGTGTCGGCATGACAGAGGTACTGGGGGAAAAATCCAACGTCCTTGATAATCTCCTCACAGCCTGTGCTGAAACACTGGCCACTGTGCTCCCCAGTGAAATCAGAGCACTCAGCTGGGGTCATCCTGATGAAAGCCTGCTGCCCAGATGCAAGCTAGCACCGGCCCTCTGTAACAGAGGACACCAGGTCCCAGCAGCTGGTGCTCCTCAGGCTTGTAGACAGTTGTATTTTGTAGAAATACAACGTTCAACACATCCTTATATGAATCTTGTGTGTTCTTCCTCTTCGGTATCTTCCAAACAAGTTCTGTGTGTCTCTGCTTATCATTTCCAGCTGGTCATTAACAGGGTAGTTGCACATCTTGTATAATTTAAAGTGCATATCAACTCAGAATGCTTGTAATAAAATATAGATTAATTCCTTAACAACAACAACAAAATCTATGCAGAAAACTGTTGCCTTTACAGCAGAGTGGAACTTCATGTGAGAAGCTCCTTCAGGGCAGTAAAATGATCTTTTGATATTTTTTCATGTAAATCTCTGCAGACTTTTTTTTTTTCCTTTTCCTTTTGTAGAAAGAAAATAAAAATTTTAAAATAGCCAGAAGGCAAAATATTAACACATTTTACATTTGAACAAGTTCTTCTGATTCCTTTCATAAATACCATCAGTGCCAAAAGGGAATTCTGCACTTACATTCTGAAGCATCAGTGTGATCATATGATTCACACTAAAATTCAATCTGAATAGCAGCGTTTTATTGTGGTATTACAAAAAAAAAAAAAAAAAAAAAAAAAAAAGAAAAAGCTGCCCCAAGGCTGGCAGCTTCTTCTTTGCAGTATGGAGAAAGAATTTTCTCTGTAGGACATGGTATAAAGCTGTATTATAAATGTGTTCAGGTACCTGCACACACAGTTGATGTAAGACACCTTATGCTTTTGTCAGAGGTGTGTGACACTGTAACAGGCACAGATTTAAGTGGGAGAAGCAAATTTCCATTCAGGACAGTATGACTGAGTCTATCCTGGTCTGAAAGAGCAATGTTTGTGTGCATGTATCCTGCCGGTGCCCTTCACCTACTCCTGTGCAGGGGGTGACAGGGCTGTGCCCAAGCAGTGCCCTCCTCCCTGCAAGTACCAAAACAATGCCATGCATGCAGAGCACATGGGCTGCAGCACTGAGCAATGCTCTGTTTTCCCTGGCAGACTTTATTCTCTGCTGTCCTGCAAGGTGCATGTGCTTGGGCCCTTCAATACCAAAGGCCACCTGCTTGCAAGCAACCAGACCAGTCCAGGCACTATCCTTGTGTATACATCATCGTGCAGACAGCTTGCTCTTGTGTAACGGGCCCAATTCTCCTCCAATTTGATGTGTTTTGCATCTGGCAATGCAAGGGGATTGATGCATAGGTGCACAAGCACAGAGCAGGTCCATGTCAGGCACATTTCTGTTTTTCCCCAGCATCGTTGCCAGTGAGGCAGCATAGTTTGCAGAGGAAGGTACTAGAAATGTAAAGTATCACAAAGATCACAGCTACTGCGCTGTGGAATAGTTTGGGTCCACTTACAGCTCCTTGTAGTCCCAATCCACCTTCTTCCTTTGTGATTCAAGGTTACAAGTAGAACAGCATCCCCTGTAGCAGAAAGGAGATGACTCTGCTGTAATTACAAAGGGGACTTTTGAGATCAAAAGATGTAAACAGCTTCTCATAAGTGTGCTATCCTGCTAATTCCCCAGCCAACTGAATGCTAAGCTGTGCCCTGCTGGGATGCAAAAAAAACTTGAAAGGCAAAGAGCAGAGGTCAGAGTGATGTCTCTTTGGGCACTGGCTGAGATACTGGCGTACAGTGAGCTCATGAAGTAGCCCAAGGCTCAGTGCAAGCATCATTCATACAGCTGCAGGGACCCAGGAGCATGCATCACACCAGCCTTGGGGACGAATCCAGCTTCCAACACTTTGCAAGGTGGCAGCCCATGCAAAAGGGAGAACCTCCGGCAAGAACAGGGCAACGGAGCTGCTGGTTTCCATCCTGGTTTCCATCCCACAGAGCAGGGCTGTGGCCCTGCTACCTGCAAGGCTTGCCTCAGGTGCTCACGTGTGGGCACGCCACTGCCAATTTTATGAGATGCTTGCATCGATATGCACCCTCAGACCTAACTATTCTAAAATTGTGTCCCAGCCCTTCACTGAGGCTTTAAAGAGCATTGTTAACTCCATATGTGTCTTTTGGCTCCCTGCTTTTTATTTCTGTGTTTTATCTGCTGGCACCCTCCGAGTGTTAAAAGTTGCATTTAACCTTGTCAAAGGAGGACTGCTTCTATTTTAAATTGAAGCATTTTGTGCAGAAGTCATATTTTGCTTGCAGCATTTCCTTATGGCTAAATATTTCTGTTGGAATTCCCAAATGACAATGTAAAAACACTCCAACGAGCTGAGGAAGAGCAACTTCTGCTCTGGAAGGGAGTCTGATGATATCCTTGATACCTTTAATTGAAACTATTTTATGTCCAAGACAAATGAAGGGTTAACAGCAACATGCATATTCATGACAGATTTAGCCTTTTATTTTATTTTTTTACAACATTTTTCTGAGCATATCATGATTCCCTCAAATTTCTATGGTTAAATCTCTTGGGCTGTTTTATTGTACAAATTGCCATATTCCATAGAGTGAGTGACAAGATTCCCCAGGCTGAAGCATCACCTCCTCACCCTGGGGCTTAGCTGTCATTGCAGAGGCAAGTTGCACATTGCAGCTACTTTGCCTGGGCAAGCGTGTACTTCACCTGCTTGGGTTTATTTAATTTATTCCTTGAATATGTCAGTGTGCAGCTCTAAGATCTGCTTTCTCCTGGAACTGACTGGGCATTCTCAAAAGAAAAAGTTAAACTTGCAAACTTCTTGCACTGAGAGAGCTGAAGTAGAATAGATTGTTTTGGATTTGTTTAATCTGAACTACAAGCTCATTGCTTTGGGACCTTGGAATAAATTCCTTTGTTATCATGCAGGAGGGCATCTCTTCTGCAGAGTCCCATAACAAATCTTGGCTGTTACGTGACCACATACTCAGAAAACACCTTTGCTTTTCTCAACTGCAATTCTTTGGGTGTTTTCTTCCCATAAAATTGGCTTTAATTTGATTTGAGACAAAATATGAAAATATCCAAATTCTCCCCAAATAAAAATCCTGCTTGCTTAGCTCTTCTTCCTGCAGAGATCTGTACAATAAAGCTTTAAGTAAAATTAGTAGAAAGAGAAATAGCAGAGGGAGAAGCATGACTAAGCAGATTGAAGAGAACATCACTGTCTACCTACAGTATTTTTCAACCTTTGTCCTAAATCTGTTTTAATGCCTATGGGGAACTGCTCTATTCGTACAGAAGGACAATAGAAGTGGTCTGAAGTGATTTTTGCCCTAAAGAACCAACCTTTGAATGTAGCCTGGCTAGGTAAAACCTGGCCATCAGCTTTCAGTGACTATTAGGAAAACAACCAACCAAACAAACAAACAAACATATTTTCTCATTGTCTTGAAGCTCTTCAAATATATTCTTCTTGGTCTTCACGTTATATTAGAAAATGCTACTGTCAAATGAACTTTTCAAATCAAAATGGAACTTTTTTCATTTTTAACAGTAAAAACTAATAAAAGATATTGTCTCTGCCTAAACACAGTGGTGACAAAAGACACCAGCAATATACCTGACACAAACTAATCTCTATCCCTTTGAAATAAATGGCTACCTAATGGAATAGCTGCTCTTTTATAGGTCTTCCTTTTGAATAGAGATACTGAATGAATCCTCATTATCTATTCCTTCCATACTTATTCAAAGAGTGAAAATATATGACAGGTGGGCACAATACATGGAAGATGTATTACTGCATAGCTGTAATCCAGTACACTAAGGTCATTACTTCAGCTGCGACTTAACTTGGTAATGGAGATAGGATAAACAAGAAAGGAAAGAACCGTACTTTTCCTTGAATATCTCAGAAAATAATACTGTATATTATTTTTGATTCAGAGACAGCTATGTAACTACTTTTAAAAAAAATATATTTTCTTTTCCTGAAAAAAAAAATAATGGCGTGAAAAGCAGCCATTAATGAAACAGACCGGTTTCTCCTGGGCTGAAAAAGATACGATGAGGCCAAGATTTTTCAGCTGATGAACCCGCTTCTGTAATCTGTTTTGGATAACATTGTTATAACAGCATCAAAAGCATGCCTATGTGAAAGATATTAATGATTTCTTCTGAAGCAAAACATGAAGAACAACTATCTGGAAAGAATGTAATTGATCATCTATTATGGGGAATTAAAGGCAGTGGTGGGGGTGTTACAAACTTTTCATTACATTAAAATGAAAACCGGCCATTATGGGATGAGAGGGATTGAACTTTGTACTGAAAACATCATGCATTCATCTATTTATTTAAACCGTGCTTCCTAGATGACTCAGCCCTTTGTTAGGGTTGTCTAAGCCTATTACCTCCTTTTCCAGTTGCCTTTTTTTTTTTGAGAAATTTCAACTGACTGAGCCGTATTTTTTATTTGATCTCTACCTCACCCTGGATTTTAAAGTTAAATGTGATTTTAAGAAGTTCAGACATAATTGAAAGGAATGCTAGGACCAGGAGGCAGATTCCTCAGTACCTGATGCATTTTCCACTATAAAGCACTTGTGGTAAGCCTCCTGTTTGGTGGAGGTATATGAGACTTGGCAAGAAATTTGGTTCTAGGTTCACTAGGCTTCTGCTATTTCCTCGGGCGACACCTACCTGTATTAGAAACCCCAGAAACTCACAAGATATACAGGTTTTCCTGCAATTGCTCAATGCAGATGAAAATGACAGCAGCCTTAAGGCTACCCAGCATTTATGCTGAAAGACTGGACCTGCCTACAGACATCCAGCAACCCATAAAAATGCGAGACTGAGATTGCTGTTCCACATAAAAATGGCTCTGTGTGTCATTCCCAGTGCTCTGTTCCACATCACACATTCAGGTATGTCCTTCATGGCTATGGGATGTATCAATCCATCGCGGTCCTACACAAGGACTGCAAGACAAATTGGCTATTTGGCTGTTACGGTGACGGAGGACATTCTCCTGCTTCTGTATTGGATGACAAGGATAAATCTTTAACCGTGTGTAAGTACACTTCACCAGCTGCCAGCAGAGTAAGAGTACATTAGAAAAACAACTTGATAAGCATATTGATTAATGAGCACTTGGAACGGTTCAGTTAAAGACTTAATTCAGATTTGTTGTAATTCTGATTACTATGTGCTCATAAATGCTCTCATAATCCATAGCTATAACCAAACTATTAGAAACACTGGGAATTAGCATAGTGAGACTGCAAATGAGCCTCTGGATCATGCTGACAACATGCTATGCACTAGTCGTATTTTTTTTTCCTTTTTAAAACAATGATCATTGTGGGATTAAATGGGTCAAAATGATGAAGCAGCACAGGTTTGAAAGAATTTGCATTTCCCATGTCACACCAAATGGCTGGCTTTCAGAGTGTGCCATTTAACCAGTTTGCCTCCCTTTCCAGGTTTTAATCAGTTTCTAGATAGTTCTGCAAAAGTTTGGGGTTGAACCTTGTTGAACCTATTTCAGAAAGTTATGAATCTTCTGAGAGAATGTACAAAAAGACCAAAACTGAGGTAAAAATAAGACAAAAAAAAAAAGGATTAAAAAAAAAAAAGTTACGCCACCTTTTAAAAAGTAGTAGTACTGAAGGAGTAATGAAGTAGTATTTCAATGTTACTACTTTCAATACTAGTTGAAAGTAGTAGCATTGAATCTACTAATCTTTCAATACTGTTACTTCCACCACTAAAACTGACCTAGATAAGGTTAAAATACAAGGCTGCAGATAGAAAGAAACACCTGATCTTCCTTCTCTTCATCTCCTAGAGAGGATCTGAAGCCTCCTGACCTGCACCTGCCTCCCACCTGCATTCAGGGCGTGCTGTTGAGGAGCCCACACAGAGAGAAGGCCTTCGGGGCCAACCAGCAGGCATGGGGATGTGGGGGCTAAGCTTTGGGATGGTGCAGAGTGGAACAGACCAGAGAGACAAATTCAGAAACGCAAATACTTGTCTGACTGGCAATGAGAGCTGGCCTTTCTCTGCTACCTCACGTACAAGGTTTTCGCAACTTCACCTCCAAAGAGCATCTCAGCTGAAAACCCAGGTGCCAAAGATACTCATTTAGAATGGATGACCCACAGCTCTTTTAGGTGTAGGACTCGCTCTCAGAGCCTGGGAGTTGGCAGACCTGGGCAAACGAGAGCCCCAGCTCTGCCGCTGTGACACCCACAGGTCAGGCTGCGTCCTGCTCAGGGGACCGACCCTCAGGAAAGCGTGCAGGTCCTGGAAAGATCCCACCGGCTGCTCTAAGTCAGCAGTCTGCTGAATCCAGCATATGGGTCAAAGTTGGCATGGCTTTCAGCGTAATTCTGTTAATTCCTTGGAGATTTGCAAAGCTTCATGAAAAACGCCGTGTTTTCCCAGTGGCCATCTGTTATGAGCACATAAGATTGCCTGTGCTCGTGGCTAGCAGGTCAGCTGCTGGAGGGGGTTTCTTATCATATCCCTTCAGCGATGGGATCAATCTTTACAAGTAGAATAGAATAGAATAGAATAGAATAGAATAGAATAGAATAGAATAGAATAGAATAGAATAGAATAGAATAGCTCAGTTGGAAGGGAACTACGAATGCCATCAAGACCAACTGCCTGACCACTTTAGGGCTAACCAAGAGTTAAAGCACACCATTGAGGGCATTGTCTAAATGCCCTCATCAACCACCTCTCTAGGAAGCCTGTTCTAGTGTTTGACCACCTTCACAGCAAAGAAATTTTTGTAACATCCAGTCTGAACCTCCCCTGACGCAGCTTTGTGCCACTCCCATGCGTTCTGTTGTCATTTACCAGGGAGCAGAGACCGGCACCTCCCTCTCCACTTCCCTTCCTCAGAAGGTTGTAGAGAGCATTGAGGTCGCCTCAGCTTTATTTTCTACAGACTAGACAACCCAAGCCTCCTCAGCTTCTCCTTGTAAGAAGCAAAAGTTCCTCTCAGATCACATCCAGATGTTCATTGCAGGCAAGGAAATACAGACCACATGGCAGTGGCTCTTCCAACTATCACACTTGACCAGGCTTTGCTCAAGTGTTGTATGAGAAGTTTTAAAAAGTGAGAAGCAGCGGCCACAGTTTCTCCCAACACAGTGTGGGGGCTTTTCAGGAGACGTGACACAGGCACCTCCGTGCGCTCTCAGAAATGCACATGCCGAGATCAGAGCTGCTGTTGTTGCAGCTGCTGCCTCACACACACAGCACTTTGAAGCCTGTGTTTGAGCTTTTGGTTTGGGATTTGTCATGGGCCAACTTGGAACAAGGAAGGGAAGATGGCTCAAGGCTTGCATCTTGCCTTGCATAGGTGGAAAGATGGGGGTGAGGGCTAGAAATGCAGGTAAAGGAGGAGGAATGAAAAAATAGGGAGTTCAGAGGGAGACACTCGGTTGCAGGAGATGGGGAAGAATAGGGAAGTAGACAGAGATATGGGGCTGGGATCCAGACAAGAGAAATTGGATTGTCATATAAGTGTTCAGAGAAGCTGATACTGACCAATTTGTTTTGGGAAGCTTTCGTAGGCACTTAGAAGGATGCCTTGCAAAAAAAGTGAACAGCTCAAGGTGCTGTTGCTTTCTGTTAACCTGGAATTCTTCTAGAATGCCTGGCTGGAGACTTGCATCCAGGCACTATAGAGGTGATGAGTATGCCATTCAGTGTTATTCAGATAGCTACATCATTCCTATCAGGGTTAATGATAACATGAATTTAGAAAAGCCTCTGGTGGGTTTCTGTAGTTGCTCTTATTCCCTAGAGACAGGACTTCATCCATGCAAAACCCACTTGGGTAAGACTGCAATGAAAGGATATTTTACGGCAGCACAAACCCTTCTGTAAGTCACTCTTTCAACAATGATTAGACAACTCTTTTCCTAGTGTATTGCCTAAGTCTTCTGTATGCATGGAAAACCTTTTGCTAGTTGTCAAATGACTGTTTCTGAGGCTCTAAGGATCTGTTACATTTGGAATAAACCTACAACTTGCTTAACCTTGTTCTTTCTGTGCCCTAAGGCCTCAGGGCTGCTGGAGGCACGATGTAAAAACGCCTTGCCAGGAGCACGTTCACACTGGGGAGCCATGGCAGGAGACAAGGCTCTTGGTGGCATTGTGAGGAGAAGCATATGTGCCTCCTCTGTTCAGCAGCACCTATTGGAAGGCACTGTTGGATGGGTTCCCAGCATTAATTTGCAATAATCACAATCATTTACATTCAGGCCTTAATTAATGAATATCTGGATGTGTATGGGATGGGGTGATGTGGAGAGGATATGCAGGGTCTATTTCTGCCCCTTTTCATTCTGGTAAAACTCTGCTCATGACTCACTGCTCATTACTGTCTCCTGGCAATGTATGAAGAAAGAGATGTACAGCAGAACAAAATGTTTCTTACTCTGATTATTTGCTTCTTTTTAACAGCCCAGTACCTCCCTTACCACAGCCTGGTAAATGGGTTCCTTACAATTTTAAATCCTCAAAGTGTTTTTGTAAGGAAATGTTTGAGCATACGACTACCTCAAGGTTATTTGAGTTTTATCGTCTTTAATCATCGGTTATTTGAGTTATAGTCTCAGTGCTAAATGGTTGTTGGAGGGATAAGGGGATAGAAAGTCCTTTTCTGTGGGATATGCCATCCCAACCTGGCTGCTGGAGCTGTTTAAAATCTCTGACCTGGTAACTACTGAAGCCCACCTATATCTCCGTGTGCTGTCGTGCATGGCTGCTGCTTCCAAATGCAGGACAGGTATGCCAGCGGCATTCTTCCCACTGCATGGGAGTCCTAAGGACCTCTTCCAGCTCTATTTGCTGGCCCAGTTGAACAGTACAGGGTGCTGAAGGCATCTCAGCAGCATGGGCACAATGGAGGAAAGGTGACCTGAGCTTGGGGCAGGCCATCTCCCAAGGGAGAAGCATCGATGGGCCTATGGATACACCTCAAATGTTGGTTGAGCTGGGTTAGGGGGAAGAGTGCTGGGAAGTGCTGGGACGATAGCTGGATACGTGCAAAAAATACAAGGTTGGCATCTGGTCTGACTAACAGAAACACACTAAAATTATCCTAGGGAAGAAGCATTTCAAGTTACTCATTTACAGCTGGCACACATTTTATATCTGACAGTAGGACAAAGCACTGTAAAAATACCCTTAAGAATGTGAATCTCTGCTCTGATTTGCACTTAAAAGGCAACATCTGATTAGTGTCTGTGTTTTATTAGCAGAAAACTGAGAGGATGAAAGCTTCTCAGATATTACCTTTATTGTACCAAATACTTTTCAGAGTATACTGTGGAGGAAAATGTCACATTTCATTAAAGTGGATCATTCATATACCACAAAGGACTTGGCAGTGGTTTATAGACCCAGTGGTAATTTTCAATGTTGCCCATTTTTTAGTCTTGAAGATCATTTTAAAAATGCTTCCGATGACCTCAGACTAGATCAACTGGTGCTCACTGGTCTGTATGTTGATGTGTGCTGTTGTGCACCAGCTGTGGGGCTGCTTTAGGTATAAGCAGCTCAGTTGCTGTGTCAGCAGTTATCACACAGTTCAATTTTAATAGGCTTGGTTACACAGCACATTCCCAGACCTTCCAGCTGTGCCTCATGAAAATGTATGCTGACACTCATTCTGGTCTCAGCATAACCCCTTCTTTGGTGTTACTTTATTATTATTATTATTATTATTATTATTATTATTATTATTATTATTATTATTATACTTACAAGTAATCTCAGTGTTTCAGATATATGAAATGTCAGATATGTTGAGGATAATATCCCATCACTGCAAGTTTTCGCCTCTATTAGTTGTTTCTGTGTGCTTCATTTAATCTGTTTGCTACCCATTAGAAAGGCTAGCAAAACATTTGGTTCTTGAAGAGTTGAGTGCTTCATTTTATCTGATGCAACTGAATCAGCAGGGCAATAATTTACAACAAAGAACTTTTTTGGCAGTCTTGGGCTTTTTTTTCATGGATTGTCTTTGAACAGATTGTAATTTTCTTGAATTTATTAATTATTCAAAATGTTAATGACTTTGGGGGATTGATTATGAGCAATTTTATGTGAGTATTTGGTATTCAGTATACAACTTCTAGGGCCATTACTTCGTTGTGTAGGTAGATAAAGGAGCATCGTTTTCTCTGTATTGTTGACAAAAGATGCTGAAAAATGTCATGAGAATTTTGCTCAGAAGATAAGAGCTTGGGAAAACACAAGAAAAAAGATCAGAACATTTACCCCTAAAATCCTGGCAGATAAAGTGTTTTCCTAACAATAATTTCTGAAGTAAGGGTTATTGTCAAATCTCTTTTGTTTACATATAGGATGTTCATTTCTCAAGATAACTCACACACAAAGCAATTGGGTGTGTGCATGTAGTCCTCATGAGGGTGTAATACAGCTTAGGTCACAGTTGCCTTGTGCTTTGGTGAGAGGCATGTTTCTCCAAACAATATATTCTGCCATTGCTGTCAGTCTGCAAATTTATCTCAAGGTTACAGTGAAGGTGAAGGTGACTGGATGCAGTTTCTAGTTCCGAAGAGTGCTGTCAGATGCTTGTGCACCTTGCTGGTCTCTGAACATTTGCTTTCTAATTCTATTGAAGCACAAAAGGCTTTAATTCACAGTTAATGAGCATTTTGTGGGATAACAACCTCAGTTCTTGAACAGCAAGTGGCTTGAAGCAGGTGTTCAACAAATTAACTTTTAAAGATATTTGAATACTTAATTAGGAAATATTTGGTGATGCTTCCTTCGATCTGCTCTTGCCTACTTTTGCTTTAAGGGGGAGAGGAGAGAGGGAAAGCAGTTGCTGTGAGGTAGAAGTACGTACTTCTTGCATCATTTAAATATAGATCTGATTTTTGTGTTAAAAATTCAGTGTTAAAAAATCACGTTTTAATTGCTGTATATATTTACTATATCTTTCATTCCCATACTCTTGACATTTTGGCCAGTCTGGGAAGCAGCTGTGTGAGTGGCTGCTGCTGGCTGGAGCTTTCCCCCTGTACCAGACAGGAATCTCTACAAGCTCTGCACCTCCTCGGTGTAACTTTTCATTGCTTTGACTAGCAGGTCTACTGATGGATTTCCTTAAAAAGCAGACTGCTACCCAGATCTTAGAGTAATGTGATGTGTGCTGAGGCTCTCTGTAGCTGTTGAGGTGAATGAAGAGCACTTACATTTCTTCTGGCTCTGCACAAGCAAAGCTAAATGAAGGGTGCAGACGCTGCAGAGGACTGCTGGCTTAGCACAGGAAAGAGTCACGGCACAGCCTGTGGGAGCATGTGAGAGCTCCCATCTGCAGTTCTTTCCCAGTCATGCTCAGGATGTTTTTTTTCCACTAAATGTCCAGTTGTTGCTTTATTTCTTTTCCCACAACCTTCCACCATCTGGCTTGTATTTAAAAGACACAGTTTAGTTCAACACATTAAATTTCAGCTATGCAGGCTGCAATAGCTTCTGCTCTCCAGGAACTGGTAAAGCATCATGTGTCAGCTCTCAGAGAAATACAAGGGTTAGTTGGTTAGAAAATGAGCAGAGAAGCAAAAGCTATACACCTTAAGGTTGATAGAAGTTAATCCATTTTAAACTCCTTACATCATTTAAGCCTCTTGGGACAGGGATTTGTCTTTAAGTCCCTGTAAAATATCATGTCATATCCATTCTGCTCTATAAAAAATGAGTAAAACCCATAAAATTCCTCAGTCATGCTAGAAATCTATGGGACACCTACATTTGGTTTGCATTGAAACCCCAGTAAACCTGATCTGGTTCTTCACAGTAGACACTGAAGTGAAAATTCATCGTTAGTTAGCAGTGCTCTGGCACTCCCCTAGCTGTACTTCAGAAATAGGCTGAACTGGGTATGCTTTATGGAAAAATAAAAAAAAGAAAAAAAAAAAAAAAGGAATTTTTATAATTGCGTTCAAGATTATGATTTCCAATTTAGAGTATCTGTATGTGAGCTAAGGGCATGCTGCAGGTGCTTGACTGCATGTTTCTGCAGCAGAGCTGCTCAGTCACTCAGCTGTGGCAATCTGTGACCACACACGGGACCCCCAAGTCCCCCTGGGGTGGCAGGAGAAGCCAGGTCTGATAATCTGGAGCACCTCACATGAGGTGCATTTGATGTCTATGTTTGGGACAAATTAATCCATGATTAGGTATATGAGTTCCCACTATACGCAGGGGACATTTTTTCTGTGCAGTTGGGAGAAAGGCCAGAGAGCAATTTGGTCACCCTGAAGTAGACCCCTAGGTGCTTGGGCTGTTTTTTCTTGTCTCACCATCAGCCTTTCTAAAAGCTGGCCAGAACCACTCCTTTGGATGCCTGGGCCGTGCTGCACCTGACAGGATGGTCACGAGTCCATCTGTGTGGTGCAGAAAGCATCTTCCAGCCCCTCGGGTCTGTTGTATTCACCGAGGCTCTCCGGTTGACAGCTGTCTAGCTACATGCCACAGAGGGGTTACTGCATCTCAAACATCACTTTTTCAAACATCGCTATTGCAACACACATTTTTCTGTGTGTGGTCTTCCTTCCTGACAAAGAGCAAGGTAAGTGAGCAAGAATGTGCAAGAATGTGTACAAGTATAAGCACGTACTTGTGAACGTAGCATACAAATACTATAAGGAAAAATGCAGTTTCTGTTGCCATTAAAGCTGTCTAATAATTTCCATTTCCTTTTTACAGATGCCTCTGAAGCTGAGGTTTATATGAGTTAAATCTTTGTTTGCAAATTCTGCAACAGACTCTACTGCTTTGACTTCCTGTGCTGTAAAGTCCTGCTTCTTCTGTGCACATACTTCTGGGCCAACCGGAGGTCAACAGATACTTCCTAAGAAAGCTCTTGATGGCTTTTCTTTTCTTTTCTTCCCCTGACATATAAAGTTCTCTCTCTCTGAACATTACAGTAAAAGCGCAGTAACAGGAAAGGTACAAGGAAAATGGAACTGTACGTTTAAAGGTAAAAGTCAGGAGTAATCTCTCTCTATTGTGATACAGGGTACACACAGCTGTCTGGCTGGCTGAGTTTTGGAATGCACTGAAATATAAGCAGAGGCTTGTTCTTTGTCTTTCACTTTTAACTTGACAAGATCCTCAAATGTATTTTTATAGTTTCCTTCCTGGTATGCTCCCAGAGATAAGTACTTGCTTGAAGTAAATGGCAGGCCTGCACTAGCTGGAAGAAAGCTTCTCCTTACACTCTGTAATAGAAGCAACAGAATTTGCTCCTGATTCCTTTGTTGAGCCACCAGAGATCATAAAAAGAAAAGCCAAAGGATAATGCATTTCTAACTGGTGCACTCCTGGCTACCCTGTGTATGGTATGAAGAAATGTAAAAGCTCATACGCAGTGCAATACTCAATCATACACTTGATCATGAGCTCTAATAAAGAAAGGAGGATTACAAGCTCTTCTTTGTTTCACATGGGAAAGTATTTTCTGTTTCATTTATTATACTGAGCTTTCCTGCAAAGATATTCCTAATACATGTCTGCCATGTTCCTGCATTCCCTTTCATATTCACATCATTAAAAAAAAAGAAAAAAAAAGAAAAGCAAAACAAACAAAAGCAAACAAACAAACAAACAAAACCAGACCTTTTCTGATATATTTAATAATTATTCTTGCAACAGTAACACTTTTCAAAGCAGTTTACTATTTTATTTAGCCCAGGGAATTTAGGGGGAATTAGCTCAAATGGTAGAGCGCTCGCTTAGCATGCGAGAGGTAGCGGGATCGATGCCCGCATTCTCCATTTTGCACTGTGAGTTGGCTGAAGGGAAGGAGCCAGAGGGTTGATGTCAATGGGGTGGAGCCAAGTTGGAGTCCTGTGTCTAGTGGAGTCTCTCAAGGGTTGGTACTGGGACCAGTGTTGTTTAATATATTCATCGATGACTTGGATGAGGGAATGGGCTGTGCTGTCAGCAAGTTTGCTGATGACACTAAACTGGGAGGAGTGGCTGACATGCCTGAGGGCTGTGCTGGATGGCTGAAGGACCTTGATAGGCTTTGAGAAACTTAATGAAATATAACCAGGGCAAGCGTAGACTCCTGCATCTGGGCAAGAACAATCCCGGACACCAGGACAGGCTGGAGACTGCCCTGCTGGAGAGCAGTGAAGGGGAGAGGGACCTGGGGGTCCTGTCCTAGTGGACAGCAGGATGACCATGAGCCAGCACTGTGCCCTTGTGGCCAAGAAGGCCAATGGCAGCCTGGGGGTGGTTAGTAGGTCGAGAGAGGTTCTCCTGCCTTCTGCTCTGCCCTGGTGAGATTGCATTTAGAATATTGTGTCCAGTTCTGGGCCCTTCAGTTCATGAAGGACAGGGAACTGCTTGAGAGAGTCCAGCGCAGAGCCACGAGGATGATTCAGGGAGTGGAGCATCTCCCTTATGAGGAAAGGCTGAGGGAGATGTGTCTCCTTAGCTTGGAGGAGACTGAGGGGTGACCTTATTAATGATTATAATATGTAAAGTAGCTTGGGAACAGCGCCCTACCATGACTCCTAAAGAGGACAAATAGGTGGCTAAAGGCTGTGAGGCAGCTGCTTCTGCTGGGAGCACTGGGAGGGAGATGTGGCGAGGGATGGCTCCTCTCTCATGCGGGCATGTAGACTCCAGCAGCCCTGTGAGATGCCACTCCTGGATCAGCTGGGCTCTCTGGGTCTTTGACACTGTAAAAACAAATAAAGGAGCAGACTTGCTCATACATACTCAAGGGTTGTAAGTGCTAAATGACCCAAGTCAATAGCCAAGGGGGACAAAGTCCACTAAAATCAATGAGAAGACTAAAAAAAAGGTAGGAGAGAAACTGCTTTAAACAGAACCTTTTATTACCATCAACTAAAAGTTAGCATGAAGACTACTTCCCTTTGACTTACACAGCAGTATTTGTGTAGTATAATAAGAGAGAGGCAGGAAGCTGGAAACAAAACCAACACTGGAGTTAGAGGAAGGTAAATAAAGCAAGTCCCTGCAAGTTAGAAAGTTTAGAACATCCTGGTTACACGGAAAGTAAAAAAGAGCCAACTTCCCACTTCTCAGGAGAGGCACTAGATACACGTTTGGAAATGTTCACATAGCACAACTTTCATTAAAAAGCAACTGAGCTGCTGCCATCTTCCTGAATCAATGCAGAACTATTTTACCTTTTCTAGTGTCATTTCAAATGTCGCCTAATGCAGCATCATTAAATGCAAATGAAGTTGTTGTTATGGAGAATACCCTGCTGTTTCTGGTAATGATCAGTTAGAAGGTGTGCTTGCATGAAGAAACCAGAAGGTTGGTATTTATGTCTCTGTAATGAATGAATTGCATCTTAGCAGAGTTAAGGGAGTCCAAAGATGAACAGATTCCTGCTGGTTGCCTTGTCAAGACAGCAGCTGTGGAATAAGTAACCAGGGAGAAAGTCATCAGAGATCAATTTACAAAAATGACAACAAGGTATTAAGAACCTCCTGAAACCTGTAAAAGTGCGTTAGAAAAGAGACATGAAGAACTTCATAGAAAATTTTAAACTAAAAGAGGGTAGATTTAGATTAGATACTAGGTTTTAAACTAAAAGGGCAAATTTAGATTAGATACTAGGATAGGGGTAGATATTAGATATTAGCTACGAGGGTGTTGAGGCCCTGGCACAGGCTGCCCAGAGCAGCTGTGGCTGCCCCATCCCTGGAGGTGCTCAAGGCCAGGCTGGATGGGGCTTTGGGCAACCTGGGCTGGTGGGAGGTGTCCCTGCCATGGCAGGGGGGTGGAGCTGGGTGAGCTTTAAGGTCCTTTCCAACCCAAACCATTCTGTGACTCTATGAAGATGTTTAACAGTTTCAGCATAGGAAGTGAGTATCTTTATATATACATGTACGGTACTTATGGTCTTGGTGTTTAGGAACTGAGAAGAATTTGTTTCTGTTCTCAGACCTTCCTTGTACTTTGCAATAAACTATAAATAAATAAATAAATAAATTTAATAGGCAGAGTTTATATTAGTGCCCTGGTTTCATCTGGGGTAGTTAATTTTCTTCCTAGTAGCTGATACAGTGCTGTGTGATTTAGGGTGATGTTGATAACACACAGATGATTTCAGTTGTTGCAGAGCAGGGCCTACACTGAGCCAAGGACATTTCAGCTCTGCCAGCAAAGAGGCTGGGGATGAACAAGGAGCTGGGAGGGGCCACAGCCAGAACAGCTGGCCCAAAGGGACCAAAGGGATGTCCCATACTGTATGATACTGTAGGATGACACGCTCAGCATTATAAGCTGGGGGAGCTGCTTGGGGGGCTGCTGTTGCTTGGGGACTGGCTGGGCAGAGATCAGATGGTGGTGAGCAATTGTGTTTTGCATCACTTGTTTTCTGTACCCTTTTATTTTTTTATTTCATTTTTTCCCCCTTTTCTTTCCTACTAAATTGTCTTTATCTTAACCCACAACTTTTATTTTGTTCCCCAATTCTCTCCCCCATCCCACTGGGGGCAGGAATGAATGAGCAAGCAGCTCTGTGGCACTAAACTGCCTGCCAGGCTAACCCACAACAGTCAGTCAGTGGAAGTCAAAGGGCCAGGTTGGGACTTTTGCACTTCTGAAGTGCTCCTGAAGTGTTATTTAGAAGGCACGAATGAAAATCCAACCGTACATAGGCCTTACTTTACAGCCTTGCACTGAATGAATTTTGCCCTGAGTAGTTTGCTATTGCCAGGCAGAAATCACTGTGAGAAGCATCATTTCTGCAGAGAAACATCATTACACCAGGAGGAGAGAAGATTCAGCTCCCCTAACTTCTGTGATATCTAAGCTGGGCACTGGGAAGGCATTTCTCCTATCAAAGCCGGGAGATGTCAGGCCTCCACGAATGAGTGATTCGCCCCGGTCTAAAGAAGGCATCTGAGACAAATCAGACGAGCTGCTCTCTGGAGGCGCCTCTGTCTCTCCACTGACAACAGAGAGAAACTGGACTGCAAGAACAGGCACGATGCTGAACTCTACGTGGCTGCAATTATGTGACAGAAATTCTACCTTTCACAAGCAAAGGTTGTGTTTTAGTGTAAGACATAATATAAACATATAGGAAAAAAATATATATATATATAAAATAAAAATGAGGAGAAGCCAAGCATCTTTATGCAGAGAAACAAGTATCTAAAGTTATACTTAGAAGCCTGAAAATCTTGAGCATACAGCTCATTAGGTAATAAAGAGTAAAGCATGCAAATAAGGAATGAAGAGTACATACAAGGACAATATCCCCACTGTTTTTTAGGACAATAGCAACAGATCTTACTTCCAGTGGATGCTGCTTTCTTAGCCTGCCCTTTTGCTGGCTGGAAGCTCCTCCTCATTACGGAGGAGCCCATAGTGCTCCTGGACCCCAGCACCTCCCTGAGCTCCTGGGGCTCGTGGCCCAGGGGGGGCATCTCAGCAAAGTCCCACCTCAGCTCTGCCACTGCCTTAGCACCTACACCACTAGCAGCTCACCTGGAGGGTAACTTTGTGACCAGGCTACTTCTAGACAGCCTCTGTGGAGGAAAGTCTCTTCAAACTGTCATCTCTGACATTTCCCACTTGCTGTTTCCCTTTACTCTGTTGCCTACTAACATGACCTATCAGTCTAAGTGGCTGCATCACATAACCTTAATGTGATAACCTCTAATAATATATTATATAATAAATAATATATTATATAATAAATAATAACCTCTACGGAGACCTATATAGTTCAACGCAATCTACAGGCTACCAGCTACCCACAGACTAAATGATGTTTGCTGTATTTATGTCACCTATGTATAGCTCCCTAACATATTTTTTTTCCTTAATTTTATGTAAAATAGCAAAAAAAAATACGGGTAATGCATTTCATTAAAATTCTTTCTGCCTCCTGAGTGGCCAAACTCAGGAGAAAAGGGAAAACCGTTGACATGCTATTTCAGAGGAAAAAATTCAGACAGTACATAGATGATTAGATGTTGAATGCTTGTTATTGCTGATGTGAATGGCTGGTTTAATTCCCCTGCTATCACACTACAAAATTACCCTTGACATGATCTTCTGTAATGTGCCGAGCATTATTTTATAGACTGTGTTCCTAATGAATTTACCCTGATGAGAAATGTAGCAAAAGGGAAAAAAGTCTGCACCTCCTTTTCATGCCTGATTCCTTTTGTGTTTCCTTCTTGAGGTAATGTCTGGATTTTGACTTCTTTGTTGCTAGTGCAGTACATTAAAAATCAGCTAATGTAGCATTAACTAAACACTAATAGGCCATTAAAGACAGACTTCCATGCTGGAGAAAACAAGAATGTTTCAAATGTAAATATAAGGCAATTTCATATGCGCAAAGTTTTGCTGTCTGATGCCATTTGTATTAATAATTAATGCACGTGCTTCACTGGGGCATTATCAATCTCGATAGATGCCCAAATTTTCTTGGCTCAGTGCTGCTTCTTGTCCTCCCAAATGGCACAAGAAGCCCAGGGAAGGCTGGCCATTGCTTTGTCCTCCCCTGCCAACTCTGGCAAGAGGCTGGCCCCAGCTGAGCGGTGATACTGGCTGCACCACAAGTGATCCCGAAGCAAATAATCCTTGACATGTATCCTGCTGTCACAGGTCCTTATAATTTGCATGATGATCTGCAAATGTTTTCTTGTATCTAAGGGCACAGAGTTGTACTTTCGCTGTATTTATTCGGAGTGCAGATACACGCACAGCCACCCTGTGCCGATAACCTCGTTATCAGCACACACACACGCCTCTCCAAGCGCTAAGGAAATTTCCATCATGGATCTGATTCAACCCCTTCCTGCTGTGGTGTTCATCACCAAATCACAGGCTGGAAGGACTCGAGTGTCCCACAGCCAGCACCCACGAGGCAGGGCTCCCATGCCCATGCAGTCGAGCTGCCCGTGGCTTTGCCAAAGTCTCCTGGGATGGAGGTCTTGGCTGCCAGGCAGCTGATGAATGCTGTCCTCCCAGGACACTGCCAGCATCTCCTGTACAGCTGAGAAATGAGACCCTTGTGCATGAGGCAGCCTGCTGGAATCAGTGAGAATACCTGCTGTGCACAATCCTACAGGCAAACTGTGCTTATAAGATCTGCGCTTATGTCAGATAGAGTTCAAGAGATATCTGTGAAGATATCCATCTATACAGCTGACACGAGGAGACAGAGAATGAGAATGGATGGTGAAGATGATGACGTTCATCTCCTAGAGCAACTCTCCAGATGACTTTTTAATGAGAAATCCTGTTTGAGTTGTTGCAACTAAATAAGCTATTGCATTTTGCTTTGGTATAGATAATCATGATAATAATATCTGCCCATAGCAAAAAGCTGTTGTAAGGCAGGGATGTGATTTCCATCTGTCTTTCTCAGATTGTTTTAACCTTAGCAAAAAATCCTGTTTTTCAGACAGAAGCTGCTCACACATAATCTAAGTCCAAGACACATTTTCGGCTTTAGTCTACTGATTGTGATCATTCAGTCACTTGCCTTCCCTACACTTGGGTGGATCTTCATTAGAGAGAGTTATCAAAATATTTGTGTTAGCATTTAAGTATGTATCTACCACATAACCAGAAAGAGGCAGAGGGGATTTTCTTTTTTTTTTTCACATATAAAGTAGATAAGACATCAGAACAAATTTCTTGCTCCAGTAGAGCCAAATATAATTTCAGTCTAAATCAAAGCACAAAAATAAAATAAAATAAAATAAAATAAAATAAAATAAAATAAAATAAAATAAAATAAAATAAAAACTAGTTCATTTCTGATCTTTGCCTGTCCGTCCTGGTCCAAGGTGGCAGAAGGGGCATTGCTCAGGGCTCAGGGCAGCTCAGGCTTTTCCATGAGGATCTTCTGGGGTGTGTTTGATGCAGCAGAATCAGGACCCCCCCCCCACCCCCCATAGATCTAAAAGCCTTGGTTGTTTTTTCTAATTATTGCTCTAGTTAGTTGGAATGAAACCTGGTGAGCCAATACCTCCAGTTTAAAGCCACGTGCAGATGAATGGTTTCTTGTATTTGAAATATTAGAGTAATAGATGCATTGTTTGTGTCTGAGACAGGCCAGTTTTACAAGTGTCACATTTGGAAAATAAATCTGCTCCTGTGCCCCCTCAAGGCGGCATTAGATGATGTTAAGTGCTCTCATTTTTCTGCTCCTTAAGATATTTTTATCTGCATGAGTCATTAGGTATTCTGGTCACTCCTCTTACAGATGCAGCTATGATTCGAACAGGGAAAATGTCAGCACGGCGACACCTCTCTGTGACAACCCTTCTCTTTTTTTCTAAGGATTTCAGTTCTCATGGAGTTATAGAAAGCGCCACGTTGGGCACCCCCTTCCCCAGGGCAGGCTCAGCGCAGCCTGGCCAGCCCTGGAGGCAGACAGCTCTTAGTTTTTCCTGCAGCTTGAGACCAGCATTATTTAACCTAAATCTGCTGTTTAGGCACTTTTTAAGAGTGTTTCTTCTCAACCTGTGACCCACAGCCTGCAGGACAATCTTCTGAAGGTGGAAGCTGTTAGTATATTTCTCCTCTGCTTTCTCTTGCCTGAACAGCCCCAGTGCTCTCTGTCTCATCTCTTGGATCGGGGACTCTCAGCCTTTAATCTTGCTGCTTCTGCTCGGGCTTCTTTCAAACTGACCCCATGTTTCTTCACGCAGAGCCGAGACGTTGCCAGTGACAAACAGGGCAGAAGGATTACTTAGCCCATCTTCCACACAAATCCTTTATTTCAGCACCCCGCTGCGAAGCTGTGTTCTTGCAGCAGCTCAACACTACTGACTCGGATCATGTGCTCCCACATGCTCATGTGCCCCAGAGCCTTAAATGAAAAACAGGAGCTTTATTCACCATTTCCTATCTGTATTCTTACAGTGAATTTTACTACCTCTGTATTGTGCTATTTATTTCAGGCCATTTCAGTTTTTCAGAATAAATTTGAAGTCCAACCTTATCTTCCACCCTGTGCCCTGTATTAGAGGGCTTCATTGTCTTGTGTCCAAACCTTAAATATCATATAACACCAGACCCTGGAGAAATCCTAGCACAAATTTACTTGTCATTTTCTGTAGAAGTATGATTTTCCAGCCCGTTGTACAATTTCACAGTGGTTTAAATAAGACTGCTTCCTTAACTTGTTTATGAGAGTCCCATGGGAAGCGAAGTCAAACGCATTGCTGCAGCCAATACCAACAAATCTACCACTTCTTCCCTGCTCAGGTCTCGTATCCAATCTCTATATAACATTAACCTTCTTTGCCCTTAGCAATGAGCCTTTTTTTCTTTGTCTTCATATTTTACAAGTGTTCTTTCATGGTATTTCTTCTATTTATTTTTTTCTTGTTTCATTCTGTGTTAATTCTACTTCCTTCTATGCCTTGGCCTTTCTGATTTTGTCCTTGTAGGTTTGCGCTAGTCTTACATATATCTTCTTAGTAACTTGACCTACTTTCCACGCCAAATAATTTTCAGGTCACTGAAAAACTTCTGAGTTAGCAAAAGAGGCTTCTCACTACACGTCGTGTGTCTCCTTTCGATGAGAATAAAGCGTGCTTCTCTCTTTGAGCCTGCCTTTTTTAGGACTTCCTTCTAACCCCCCTATTTTACTTCTGCCTTGCTTATTTCCCAATTGACCATGTAGCGGTGTTTCTTTTCTTGAAATAATTTGTTTTCATGTCGCTGCTTTACTGCTAAATTTCCGGAATACCATTCTTTGTGCTCACTTGCACCAAGTTTGTCTTCTTCATGATCCGGGCCAACTCCTTCTGTGCTCTGCAGAAATGAGATGCAAAGGAGCCTTTACCTTTCTGAGAACCAGATAACAATCCCCACTGCATCAGGGCTGCTTCTCCCTCCTCTTTTCATGCTCAGAGTCTCTCAGCATCTCTATCGCCTCCAACTGCTGGTGTTCACAGCAGGTGTATGCAACTGCCTTGCACACCTTGAAAACATGCCTCTCCCCCTGCCCCAAATAAATCACAAATGTATCAAGTCTATTAAGCTATCAAATTAATTAAGTCATACTTCTGATGTTCCTGTCTCCTGGCTACCCCATCCTCTCCGGGTGCTGGTCCCTGCCCCAGCCTTGGCCCTCAGCTGGAGAGGCTGGGGGGAGCCCTCAAGCCTCCCTCCTGCATCCCGCAGCTCTCACCTGTCCCAGGGGACGCTTTAATGGCACAGGTTTTCTAACAGCTCACATCCAGGCTTTCTGGTGCCGTGCCTTTTGGGATGTCAGGTTAGATCTGGAAACAGACATCTCTGTCACCGTCATCCTCTTTCCTTGGCAGACTGCCAGTTTTGCACATCTTACACAAATGATGTGTGACCATCCTCAAACACTACTAATGATGATTCCCCACTTGGTACCAAGGTGAAGCATGGATATCTATGTACATTATCCAGAAAAAAAATAGTCATTAAAGCATAATAACATAATGATCACACTGTATACTCCCATCTTTCATAAGCATGAAAGCAGTTTCTTGCCAAAGGCCATGGATCTTTATTATTTTTGTAACGGGGGACATTTTTATGTCCCTGATTCAACTGGATGTCTAACTCCAAGCACAGATCAGCTCAGCTGAGCCACCAAAGCCCCAAATCAATGCCTAAATGATGAACAGATGCCTGCTGTTCATCTGAGTCTAGACTAATGGCAATATGCAGACATACTTTCATACAAAAATAATCTGTGCTACCGAACACCCTGAAAGTCAAAGGTGCGAACAAAACTGCTTTCATTACCAAGTCTGAATTTCATTCCAGCTTGCAAAATGTTGAATAGTTTCTCTTTGACTCTGTTTCTGAAAATCTTGGATTAGGTGAGTCTCCAAGATTTTATTAAAAGCTCAGTAGTTCCTTATGATTGCAGGGAGAAACTTGAAAACCTGCACCTTGCTAGTTCAGCAGCAAAACAGCAAATTCAAAAGGCTATGATTTGTAGTTTGCGTCAGTCATTTTAATCTTATTATTTTGAAATGAATTCTGTCACTAATGTTTTTGAAATATTTGCACTTGCCACAGAACCAAATAAGTGTGGCAAATGTCTTCAGGATTGAGACCATTAGCTGATGTGGTCTATTCTGTCCTGTTTTCTAATCTGTCTGCCTGAGAAAAAGAAACACAGTAGAGATATAAAATAATAAGCTATCCAAATATCAGCATTGTGGAGCCAAATTCATCTTGGTGAATGAATCTGACCACTTATTTTACTTAGGGTGAATATTTTTGTGTGTGTGTGCCATGTTCTTTGGCTTTGTAGTCTCTCTATCCAGTGAAAAATTATTCTTTCTTGGTTTGTCACTGATAACAAAGCCAATCACACATTAGGAAATCAAGTATAATTTCTCCAAGGCTCAAGCAAGCAACATTTTCTATAGCTTATTTCCACAGGAAAGGAACCTGCAGATAACATGGCAAAATGGTTCTTCTATTTTCCTTAATGGGAGCACTAGAAATTCTCTGCTGTGCCAGTTCCTCCTTGCGAAAATTAATGCATTTTAGGGTTGGGAGGAAAAATGTCAGCATCCTGATATTTAGTGGAATGACATTATTCTACATACTGCTAACAAGTACATCGTATTTCTGCTGTTTATGATAAAATTGTGCTGCATGTCAACTGCAAAGCCACCTTTTGCCATTTTTAGGGAAGCAGTATACATGTACATGGATGAGAAGAGCTGGAAGTAGTGGATGTCCCTGTGGGTGAACTGCTGGGGCTTTGGCACACTTCCGATGATAGCCTGGCAGGGTGCTGCTCTCTGTGGGCATCCCAAAAGAAGGATGGGATGAGAACGGCGTGAGAGCTGTATGGTGGCACAACTTGTGCTGTCTTATGTCTGCACGGAATTGTGGAGTCATGTTAGAGGAAGAAATTGCCACCTCTGCTTTTTATCTGAGTAACAATGCTGTCTCTTTGTCTGTGTTGGTTGTAGCAGTTCCAGCTTCCATGTGTTACACTCCCCTGCACATCCTGGTGTGGATCCCTTCTTGGGGCCAAATTCACCTTCACATCAACATGCACAAGTCTGAGAAGAATCCCTCAGCAGGAGTTTAATGTAATGATTGAAGCAGAAGTAATTCAGATAAGGCATGCTACTGAATTGGGGCCGTAATTAAGTTGTACACAGTGCAGGAAAACATTTCTCATCATTATCCATCATCATCTTCACTCTCACTTGGAAAGTATTAAGCTACCATATTAAGTTATTTAGATTGTTAGTCAAATAAACAAGAGGCTCTGTAATTGCTGTCTTGGAGACTGGTATTTTATCAGCCAGCAGCAGTCTTCTCATATCTTAATAAAAGCAAAGGCCACACTCAGGGGAAAATCACTATATTGAGGTGAAAGAAAATGACCCTGCTATGTTCCTAAATTTCCCCATGTCCTAGAAACTCCCAAAGAGAAGGGCTATTACACCAAAATATCACCCCATCCTCAAAATGAAGATGATCTAACTATTTTAAAAATCAATTTTAATTACTTTTTAAATTTGTTCTTTACTACACCATAATAAAATAATTACTGGAGCCATTCACTTGCTTTTCCCTGTGAATAGGGAGGGTTAGGCTTTTTGGACAATGTAGAGGTATACAGCAATTCAGATTTAGCTTGAGAAGGCAAAAGCAATTTGTTAATAGGCAGAGGAGCTTTCTTTTTCCTACAGTGATAACAGGCATGAACCTCACAAATGTACAAATGAACTAGATATGGAGCTCTAAGACCTGGGTGCCTACAAAATAAACACTGTCACCACCTAGTAAATGCAGGGAGAAGGCTGAGAACAGAGAGCAAGTTGCACAAGTTGCCTTATTTTCCTGGTGGAAAAGAGTAAAACAAATTAAAAGAAACTACCCCATCTTTTCCATCCTCTCCATGCTTGGCTGAAGGAAGAAGGGCCATGGCTCCAGGAGCAGCCTTGTCCCTCCTGTCAACCTGGGCAGAGCAGATTGCACAGCAGCCCTGGGAGAAATGGCTTCTTCCAAGCTGCTGGAGCCAAGGGCTCTCTTGGGTGCCCTGGCACATGGCAGCGCAGCTCAGAGCTGGGCACAGCCATCGCGTTAAAAAGTGTGATCTCTGCTGCAGCTGCCACTATTGTTTACATGGGATAATAATAACAGAAAGCACTTGCAGTAAGGTTGTAGCTTTCACTGTGACTTAGCAGCTCACTGAAAGGAGAAGCACCAGCCTGCTGTGCTAGCCAGACCCCCAAAGAACTACTGCTCTGGGTTGGTTTTCATATAAAGATTCCCACCAGTTTTCCTGCTCTGCCTTTCACTGTGCCTTAGTTTGCTGGAAGCTAGCAAGGGCTGAGGGAACATCTTTCAAGCTCTGTAATTTTTGCCCACACTGGCAATTGCTCCCAGTGCTGGGAATTCACCAAAAACTGGGATTTGCCATATAACCTGTTTCTTCATCAACTACCATGCTGTATTTTTATTCACTCAACCAAGGCAGTGTGCAGGCCTGTTAAAGGCACTGAAGTGGCAGCCACTTGTGTCCCTGCTAAACAGGTGGGATCAGCCTCGGTACCACAAGCTGATATTAGGGTTGCCAAATACATACAGAAAGAACTGTGCTAGCTTCATTTTTTTTTTTTTAACAAAGCTACAGAGGCAAAATGCTGGAAGTCAAAACTGTTCCAACCCAGCAAACTTAGCTCAAGCCTCCAAACAGCTCTATAGATTGCTACTGAGCACTGGGAAATAGTCGATTTGGAGTCAAATCAACTAAAATTTTGATCCTTGTTTCTAAAAACTGTTAGCATAAAGCACTCAGAAACAATGGGTCATTTAGTGCAGCACCTAGCAAATTCCTACTGGGGTAAAGTTTGGTATTTTATCTTCCAAACAGTTTCACTAAGTACAGAAAAGCAGCTGGAGAGATTTTCCTACAGAGGGGAAGACGATTTTTCCATATATTAATGAGAAAATAGGATTCTCACTATGGTATTACCATTGCCATAGAAAAGTTCTAATGCCCAAGGCTGTGGGAATTAAGTGGACTCTTTGGTCTGCTTGAAGTTAAAGCTGAAACATCTCTTTCTATCCTCATTTACGGTGTACTGGATTTACTTGGCAAGGTTTTGTTAGCAGGGGGCTGCAGGGATGGTCTCTGTGAGCAGAACCCAACAGCTGCCCCATGTCAGATCAGAGCCAGCTCCAGGTGGCTCCAAAAGGGACCTGCTGCTGGCCAGAGCTGAGCCAGGGAGCAATGCTGGGTGGGTCTCTGGGAGAGCAGATTGAAGAAAGGGGAAAAAAAAAAAGTGCAGCACAACAGCAGATGGGAGAGAGGAGTGAGAAAATGTGAGAGAAGCAGCCCTGCAGCCCCCAAGGCCAGTGCAGCAGGAGGGCAGGAGGTGCTGCAGGCACACAGCAGCAGTTCCCCTGCGGCCTGTGGAGAGGCCCCTGGTGGAGCAGGCTGTCCCCCTGCAGCCCATGGGTCCCACATGGAGCAGATCTCCACGCTGCAGCCCCCCCATGGGTGGAGGAGCCCCCGGTGGAGCAGGTGGCTGTGGCCTGGAGGAGGCTGCGGCCCATGGGGAGGCCCTGCAGGATCAGGGAGGGGGTCTGGGGAATACTGATGCCCGTGGGGGACCCGTGCTGGAGCAGTTTGCTCCTGGGGGATGGAGCCCGTGGGATGGAGCCGTGTGGGAGCAGTGCTTGGAGAGCTGCTGCCTGTGGGCAGCCCCCACAGGCTCAGTTCGGGAAGGATGGCATCCCTGGGAGGGACCCCACGGGGAGCAGGGGCAGAGAGGGACCGTGAAGGAGCTGTGGAAGCAAAGTATTAAGGTCTGACCACAGCCCCCATTCCCCATTCTCCTGCGCTGCTTGGAAGGAGGAGGTAGAAGAGGATGGATGAGGGGGGATGGTGTTTTTAGTTTGCTTTTAGTTTCTTACTGCTCTAGCTTGTTAGTAATAGGTAATAAATTACATTTGCCTTCTTGTACTGACTGTTTTGCCTGTGACTATAATTGTTGAGTGATCTCCATGTCCTTATCTCAACCTATAGGATTTTTCCATAGTATTTTTTCTTTTTTTTTTTTTTTTTCTTTGAGTAGGGTGGTGAGGGAATGAGAGCATGGCTGTGATGGAGTTCAGCTGCCCAGCAGGTTGAAACCACCACAATGGGGACAGCTGCGGTAACGGTGAGGCAGCACCACCAGCCTCCTTGCCCAGCACCCTGTGGCAGCGCTGGTGTAGGCAGAGGCAAAGCTGCCACAGCTGAACACACGCATGCACAAAAGGCTTTGGGGGAAAATGCAGATCCCTTCTGGATCCTAAATTTAGCGTTTCTAAATAAAAAGGATTTATACGGTGGCGCCTCCTTTCTCCTCTAAGACGTAGCTCCCAACAGATGGTGAGGAACAGCCTGGAATAACAGCGTACCCCGCTACATTGCTAGATGCCTTTTCACAGCACAACTCTCTGGGCTGCATCCTTACCACTTACAGCTACAGAGTGGTAATTTTAGTTGCTCACGTCATTTTTGCCAAAATGTGATTTCAGCTGGAGACACTTTCTTCAGAACAGCCAGATGTATGGGTTTCTACAAGGCTGCCTGTTGGTAAGAAGCGAGGGGCTACAGCTCAGCAGGGTCACAGCAGGCTCAGGTTTGTGATTTACCTACAGAGAACAAAATAATGTTCCAGGAAGTGACATGCCTGCCAAACATTTCATTAACAGAATGGATAAAACCCTTGAAAACTAGTTGGAGTGAGTAAAATGCCTTCCAAAGGCTAACCACCCATCAGGTTGTCCATAGTGAGCCCATGTCATCAGCTAGGAGACACAAACCCACCTTTTCCCTTGTCAGCAGAAGGCCATACATGTCACTGAAAAAGCAGTTAGTGAACGTCTTCCTTTTGCTCTCTTGTACCTTGACTGATAGATTAAGCTGGCAGAATTGATATATCTATACAATTAACCATACTGAAATAAAACCTCCAACATTTATTTATTGAATTAAGCAGACTGAAAAGGTTTTTCCTTTTGGTTGTGAAAAACAGATATATTTGGGGCTCAGTTTCCCTTTGAATAGTGCCTTGTATTCTGATGGCATTATACATTATAGCTCTTCCTTGGGTGCAAAGACGTTTTCCCTTTACATTTAGGATGATACCACTTTTCTAACCACTCAAGGATCCAGTCGATTAGTGTATTATTTTAGATAGCTGGTTTCTTAACAGCATTTGCTCCCTCAGCTTTGCAGATGAAGTTTGTTCCTTGAGATGCCCCACTACTGTATGATGCAAGTAGGTCTTTGGCCTGGCTCAGGAGCCCTGAAAACTGAAACTTCACCTTTAATACTTTACTCTGAAATGAGCTATGCTTTCCCTGATAGTTTTCTAATAACTGATGGGAAAGGACTTATACATCTCTTTTTTTCCCCAAACGAGCAAGAACTGCTCGTGGTAACTGATAGATTTGGCTTAACAAACTGAATGCTAATGATTCTATATCACAAATTAAGTGGAACAAATCAAGGATGTTTGGGCTAGCCCGTAATTCTCCTCAGCAAAGGAAGAGCATCCAGAAGTACCCAATTTATGAAAGAGAAGAGACTGCATACCGAGAAGCGAATTCACTCCTCCTTCATCATGAAGCCCTGATAGTCAGAGAAGGAATTTCTGCAAGGTAAATATAAGAGGATCTGGGCAATGCTATAATTTGGAGGTTCTTTACAAAAATTATTTACCTCATGTATTTATTTGTAACTAGACTCAGACATAACAAATCACGCTAAAGATTTATTCTGCATGTTTATTTTTTATTTTTTTTCCATTTCTTGACAATAATGATAATTGATAATGAGGAATTCTGTAGCAGGCTAACAAATGCAAATAAGATGCATTTTCAAGAAAAAATGATAAGGAGTGAAAAAATTATAAGATGATAAGAAGTAAGCAAGCTGGAATACTCCAGAAGAAAAAAAAAAAAAGGGGGGCGGGTGGGTAGAGGGAGGGGAGTAAATGGGTTATAGCCCATGTTAATTGCAGCCAGAGCTACATCAGGGAAAACCTAAAGATCAAAAGTAGTAGCATACATAAGGAAAATCCATATCTTACCAGGATGGATCAGCAGCTTCAGAATGATCAGTTAACGTTTTAAATTTCAGTTTATGAAATGTTGACAATTAAGCTGTTTTTTCCCTGCCAGGATGTCAAATGCTGCTCCTTGGAGGCCTGGCTCATTAGATAATTATGTAAGCCAGTCAGTCTCAGAGAAATTTCAATCTTGAAATAAGCTTGGAGCTCAGCAGAGACATTAGCTGTTATTGGAGTAGGACTTTTGGTTTGATTTTTCACTAATTCGCTGAACACAATAAGAAATTGGTGGCCTTCTCCTTTGCAGCTTTTATTACGCTCCCAGTTGGCACCAAGTAATAAGTGACTGTGCATATGCCTTCTGATCTCTTCAGATTCCCTTTATTGTTTATATGCATGCTGGGAGCCTATCCATGGGCATCCCAAAACAAAAGCAAGGAAGATGAGCAGTGACAGACTACCAGCTCTAGCAATCTGCTTGCTAATAGTATTTTCAGATTATTATCATTTGGTTGCATTGATTTAAAATAATGTCTGTAGTAAAGGGCTACAAAAAGGAAAACATTTTATATGACCAAAAAGGAACTGGTTTCCTTCTGAACTGTTTGCCGGCTCTTGCTTTGTCAGTGCTGGTTTACCAGTGACCTTCTACAACACGCCAAGAGTCCTTTCTCCCTCAGTAGCCAGCTTGAACTTGCTGCTGACATTGCAGCCTCACAGGGGACCTACACTATTACAGAGCAACACTTGAGAAAGTCTCCAAAAATAGTCTAAATCCACCCGTTCAAAAGAGATCAGCATCAACACTTTGGACGTTTCCACAAAAGCAGGTTCCTTAGTTTCTGAATGCCTATGGTTCCTATGTGTGTGTTTAGGGATGGGTGGTGTGGGCTATCTAGGGTACGAATTTAACCCAGACTGTTGAGGCTCTGAGCCTGCAAATGCTTAATAGCAGACACAACTTCATTTTTGAGCAGTTAGGTACCTGCAAACACAATGACTGCAATGACAAACACCGTAATGATAAACACCGGTTACAAGACTTTCCCCTCCATTCAGGCTACCTGCAGAAATAATTTGCAAAGGTCTTTGTCTCAGCTTTGTAGGCAGCACATGACACTCTCCTAAAACTGTGGGGGCAAACTGTGCTGGCTAATGGCTGAGTTTGCAGATACCCCCATCCTACCTGGAAGGTGTGCCGTCCGCATCTCTCTGCGCCCTTGTCCTCATTTCGATCCACTCAACATATGCAAATGAGCAAAATGTGCCCCCTGCATAAAAATGAACGATTCCTGAAATGTCTGGACAGCCTCTAACTTCGAGAAAACATAGCAGTTCTCTCTAATATTGAAATAGCACTCTTCCTCTTCTGCCTGGCCTGCAGGAATTTACTGAACTGCTCTATAAACAAGACCTAACTATGGATGTTTATTCTGCTCTCTCTTCCCTCCCTTCCTGGAAAGCACACTGAAAGAAGGACATTCAAAAAAGGACATTCAAAAATAAGAGTTGAAGGAAATTAAAAAAAAAAAAGTTGAACAGTGTTAAACAGTTCTATGTTATCTTTAAGAAACTGGAAACAGCAAAAGACAAGTATTAGCCACACACACCTATGTGTATATATATGTAGCAATTATTTTAAAATTAAATTAGTCCCTTCCCCATTGTTATCCTACAGTATGTTGAAAACAACATGACGTTATTACTGGTCAGAAATTGAAAAGCAGGCAGATTGTCTTCCTCCTAGTGCCAGTTGTACCAGCTGTGCAAGTGGGCTTTCTGTAATCCCGCATCAAGATAATGCACTTCTAATCTTACCCTTTAAATGTGACTCCTGAAAAAGGACACTGCATCCCTTCTCTGCCACTGCATTTTCTGCAAATCACTGGGTTCTTCCTTTCATGCTTCAAAACTGCTGTGCTGTCCTGAAAGAGCCTTGCATTCACATGATCTTAATTTTCTAACAAAAACTATCATTATTTTACAGCTTCAGAATCAAACACAAAATTGCCTCTCATGTATAACAGAATTATCTAAGCAGAAGAATATCCCTCCAAATCTGAAAACTAATTATAACGCCTTCTTTCATATGCTTGAAACATTGACCCTTATAACTTGGTGCTAGGATCTTGTTGCTCCTGTTAAATTGGGATTGCCTCAGGAGAGATTCAGTCCCACACGTGGTCTATAGTTCTCAATCACAGGATTAGTCACACTGACTTATTCTATTTCTTACCTGTGTAAAGACAGTAAGATCAAGCTACTGATTTGATTTTTAACCTGGATGGACAACAGTCATATTTTGGGTATTCCAAAATCCTTTCTGCCTTTGTATCTATGCCATCTCTGAATCTGTGTTTTGGACATGCTTACACCCTTGCTGAACTGTGTGCATAGGGAGTAGTCACAGACAAGGTCTACAAGGTCTATCATCACTGCTGGTAGCCTTGAAATGACGATGGTCCTCAGCCCCTGGCTCCCTGGGTTGCTCCTGTCCGGCTTATTCCTTATAGTAACATGCATCACCCCAACACCTCTTAAGGTCTGAGCCTCTAAATGGTACACAGGTGGGCAAGAGGAAAGTATTTTCAGTTTTGAAAGCCCTTTGAAGCACTTCCTAATCCCTCGTGAGAAGGACACCAGAACAGCCTTGTTTCAGTTTGACAGACGAAGAAAATGTGACCAGGGATTTTTACTGAAATTTGCAGAAGTCCGTTCAGGTTTGGGAGTGAAAGTTCCTCCTTTCATTCTTGTGACGGATCGTGTCTAAAATGCTGCTTTCCTCTGCCAAAAACTGAAGTTGAGTTAAATTAAGGAGTGTGTGATACGAGTGCATTATTTTTAGAACCCCAGCCGTAAACGCTGCACAAACCAAACAGGCCCAGGGTTGTTTCCTCAGCGCTTTCTGTTGTCAAATCAGGCAGACAAGGCGGCTGCTTGTACGGGAGACTGGGCCCGGTATAGCAGGAGCACTGCTGCATTCAGCTGTTTTCACATGTCAGGGACTTCCCAAAACACCTTTTAAAATGTAAGGTGATGTTGATTCTGGAGGCCAGCGGCATGGCAGAGCCCAGACACCAGGGCCACCAGCAGTGTTGCTGGCAGAAAATACGGCTAAGGCCTTCTCACATAAAATTTTGTCTGAAAACAGGCTGCAATTTTCTGACATGCAACCAAGCACAAGGGGATCTACGAAGCAAGATACAAGTCAATGGCTAGGGGTGGTTGAGACCACTGGTCCCAAGGATGGCGTTTCCTGACCTGCTTTGCCTCGACAGAGGTGGCACAGGGTATAAGGGAAGCGGAGCGGTGCCTTGCCAGGGGTTTAGCGGGGAGGAGCTGCCATTACTCAGAAATCCTGCTTAATTCCTTGAACTGCCTTGTTGACACGGCCTCCAGAAGAGTACACACAACATTGCCTTTGGAAGTAAGCCAGCTCCTCGCTGGGAGCCGAAGGAGAAGTGCCTCCCGTGAACGTGCTGCCAGATCTGCAGCGAGTGCTGGGATGACAGCAGGGTCTGACATGCCGGTGGGGCACGGAGTGCACCCGTACCCACTTGGTGCTGGCTGGGTGCCCTGGCCCAAGACGGAGGAGCCCTGAGTGATTTCTGTGAGGTTTTTAGTCTCCCAGGCTGTGAACAGGCCATTTTCTGTACATGCAATATATGCTATTCTTCCCCCTGAGCTGATGAGGAATGCTGGAGCCCTGGCCGGATGCACAGGAGCTGGAGGCCCCTTCAGGGCAGCAGGAAAATGGAAATTCAGCAATAAAAGGGATGCGGGAGCCTTCACAGAGAGCTAGGGCTGCTGCTGGGTAGCACTGGACACGTGTGTGTATGCAGGCATGCGCGCACGTCCCTGGGTTTTCCTTGGGGGGATGCTTCATCCAGCCAGAGAAACCAGAACAAGCACTGCTAGTGAGCCCATGGCTGGGCTGGTGTGGACAGAGGCCAAAAATAATAAACAGAAGGCAGCAGGGTCCCTTCTGAACAGAGCTGGGACACTGGGGCTTTTTGCAAACCCTTCATAGGGGATGTAGCTGCAGGCACTGTACTCCTAGGCCATGAGCAAATTCAGAAATGCAGAGGCAGCCAAAGGAATTAAAGGGAAAAGTGCCTGGCAAGAGGACAACTTCTCTAGGTGCTTATGGAGGAGAAAACATGCCAATGGAGGGAGCAGGGAAAGAGGCAGGGGGGCCTGAAGGCAGAGCAGACACAGCAACTGAGCAAGGTAGCAAAGGTAAAACGCTGTAAAGAAGACAGAAGGAAGGACTGAAATGTTCTTCGAAATAGGATAAAGAGGAATAGAAGAGCAGTACATGGAGCCCTGAGCAAAGTGATCTCTGACCCTTTTTGTATAGGGATATTTTGCATTGCAGTGAGTCCAGGGACACCTATAAAATCTTGAAACAAGTGCAAGGTGGGAAAAATGCATCCCTGCTTCTTCAGACAGTATGGATCTAGAGAAGGTAGAAAATGAGAAATAACATGAAAGAGAAGTTGTATCAACAGAATTAACAGTCTTGATAAAGGCTGGTATTTTGAAAGTTGCCTCAGGGGGTTGTGTTTACAAGTATTTCCTGATACAAAGGGAAGAGACTAAATAAATGGATTTGTTGGGTGTGGGGGACGAGGGAGACTATTATAAAGTTAACACATTGTGTTCCTTAAATGTATAAGGGAGGCTTATTCCTAAACTGTGCTGTATTTCCAAGGCAGAAATGGGACAGAGCAGCTGCAGTCCTGGAAGAAGCAGGAAGACTCGTGAGTCAGCTCTAACACTTACATGTCAGGAAAAAATGCATCGTGTTTTCCATCCCAGTGTGAATCTTTGGGAAGGAATGATAGAGGAGGAAATGTCTTATGCTTTGGGGTCCTGATAAAATTACAGGATTGATGGATGATGAGGACTTCCATTGTGAAGGCCAGATTTTAGGTATGGAGGCCTAGTCTGAGGCACTTTGTAAATGAGATAAAGGAAGGTAAGATGCGGGCTACCAGGGATCAGCCACTTTGGCTTCATGAGTCAGCCGTACACTTGGACTGCTTTAGTCTTCCTGGACAGTATTTTCAACATCCTAAAGGGAAGAAATTGGCTACCGACAGCTGTTTATTCAGAAAGTAAAAGCAAAGCATAATCTAAGAAGAGAGCGAGATTCTCTGGAGTCCTGCATGTTTTGGCTTCCCTCTATGCACGAGGGTCAGGACCATTGCAACAGACAGCAGGCATAGGCTGCTGCTTCCACAAGAGCATGGCCAGGTTGGTCAACTAGTTGCCTCGTACGGGACTTGTGGGAGCAGTGGTATAAGGCAGTGAGTGCTAAATCACTGTCATATCAGGAAAAAATCCACTGCATTTATAGAAGATACAAAATGAGCGTGCTGTGCAATGCCTACTTCAGTCAAGAGGCTTTCCAGTGCTAGGACGGACAACATTTGGCTTCGTGAGGTTCAGAAATTTCTTGAATACAGTTCCCTCAGTGAAGTGAAGTGAGAGTACCAACCGCTCCTAGGAAACTTTGCTGATAAGATTTGTTGTTCCAGTGTAAATGGGTCAAGAACTATAATTTTCTCTTTGACTTTGTGTAAAACAGAACTGAATTTATGTTGGAAAGGTGGAGAATCTTTATTTTTGGAGACTGTAAACAACAGATGAGAAAAGTACCTGACAGCTGTTATTTAACAGAGCTGCTTTTCCCTTGGGCTGGTCTTGCAAGAAGACCACTCAAGGTCCATTCCCAAATGCAAAATATCATATTCTGTACTTAATTTTCACTTAATGTCAAGGATTATACTCTCTTTTTCCCCAACATTTCAAATAGAGTATAAGAATTTTATGATTGGAGGTTAATTGCTTTTTTTTATGATCAAATCAGCAATTAATCTATAAGAATAACAATTTCCTTGCATCAGCCACAAACTCTCCTCTCATTTCATGCTTAGCAAAAACCCAAGCATTCTTAATGGTGTAAATGTTATTGCTAATGAAAATAGTGTATTATGGGCTCATCAACTGTATCCAGGGTGCAGATTTTGTCATGATTTCTCTGCTGTTCCACTACTGTCAGGACCATTTCTTCGGACTGTGCGCTTAGTCACATGGTCTGAACTTGGGTAGACCTGTGCGGTGTCAAGAGTTGGACTTGATGATCCTTAAGGGTCCCTTCCAACTCAGGATATTCTATGATTCTATGATTCTGTCATCTGTCATAACCTGTGTTAGCATCTTAGTTTCAGCAGCTGGCAGAAAGGTGCAGGAGGGCCACATGACTATCATGTTTCTGTGTATGACCCAGAACACTGATCCTACAGAATTTTCCACCATGCTGTTTGAGAACCAACGTTGCTTTAAATGGCAAAGCTCAAGCAGAGCGTGCTCTTCAGATGTCAGTACTATTTAGATAATGAGCAGTAGCTGAGAAAGCTGTGAAGACTTTCATTACTGCCTGAACATACTGCTGGTAGTACTTTCGATTCAAATGGAACCCAGTAGACCAAGTATATGAAAGATATGAAAAACTGGGCAACACAAAATACGTGACTTCATAATTTGAGCATATAGACCCCTGAAAAGAAACTGAAAGAAAACAAATCAGATCATGTGTAACTGATGCCATCTTTGAGCACTTGCAGAAGATTCATGCTAGAGAAAGCCAAAAAATCTTTAGGTTCAGGAAATGCTATTTAATGTGTGTGAAGCAAGAGATTAATTTTGGTGATCCAGTTGAGGACAAAGCAAACATCAAGAGGGGATTTACCTGTAATTATAGTTATGTTATGGCTATAGCACTCTTACTAAGAAGCATTGCAGCACTACCGGGTAATCCTCTAAGGTATATAACAGACAAGATAGAAGTGATGCTCAGCAGTTATATAACCTGTACATCTCCAGGGACTATCACAACATGTCCATAGCTGAGCTGGATGCAACTTGGACGTGTCCGTTTGAGAAGGTTGCTGTGATTACAGCCAGCTCCTGGGCTGCTTCTTTACCTCCCTCAGTGTACCTAGGCTGCTTCTCTCTCCTCCACCTCCACCCTGACAAGCAGTCCTAACCCACAGAACAGTCTGGGGGACCCAGAAATGGAGACTCCTATCAGATCATGACCCCATTCCAGCACTCTGGAAAAAAGCTGGTCCAATGGGGAATGGCGTCAGAGCTGGACAAGGGGCTGTCTTCTCCTCAGACCTTTACAAGTCCAGGCTAGATTTAGGGGACCATACCAAGGGGTGGCTAATAGCAAAGACTCTTGGCAGGACTGTGAATTTCAGCACCATCTAGAAAGCTTGACAAATTTAGTTACGTCTCAGATCCTTCTAAAAGACACTAGTGAATGCTATGGCCATGCAGAATAACTCCAAAACAGGAGGGCACAAAAGACTGGCTTAAAGACTCAGGACTGTAAGCACCTCATGAAAGTAGAGTGAAAGTGTCACAACATGCACATCTGGGACTGACAGGAGCTTTCAAAAACCTCTAGACATGACCCTGTAGCCCCTTTCTCAGATGAGCAGTGCTTATTCACGCAAATAATTGCTTTTAAATCAATAGAAAGACTGGTATCGATAGTGGCTTTCATGTCTTGCTGCTAAGATCTGCCCACATCACTTTACACCATACTGTGGGGCTTCTTATACCCCAGTACAGTAAAAGCTGGACACAAGCAATGCCCGGGGAGTCCTGTCCACTGCATACCCCCAGCAGAAAACTTATTCCTATAGGGCTGCCAGCATGCCTTGTGTCACAGCACTGGGAGAAGGGCTGGGCAGTTTGCAGAGACATATCAGAAGTGATTTGTGTTGCGTCCATACATTCAGCTTCAGTGCACAAGAGCATGGTGCAGGGACCAGTTCATTACTCTGCATGCACACTGCCTCTTTAACACAGGCTCAGATCAATATGCGTTGTTTCAAATGTGACCTTCATGGTGGTTACTGCAGCATGAACAGCACATGATAGCTCTTACATCAATAAAAAAATAAAAAATAAAAAAGCTTAAATAGCAACTTTTAGCTGTAGTCATCATTTTATATCATGGGTTGTTTCCTGAGGCTGTTTGTGCTGTTATCTCATACAATCTTCCTTTTTAGCCACTGAGCAACTTCCTACACTTAGTTGATGAAGTTTCTTAAAATATCTACTCCAAGTGATGAAAACAGAGCTGCTGATCTGTTTATCTTCTAGCCTTTTAATGTGATGTGCTATGTTTTAAAGTGAAACAGATGAATTTTTTGCTTCTGCCTCTGGTCCCTTTACTGTCTTTTTCATCCCAGTCTTCACTCTTTCTTTTTTTAACCACATTTTGCCCCAGATAGCACATAGCTCAAAAGTCGTATCTGACTTGAGTTCTGAATCTGTATTATTCAAGTGACTTTGTTGTTCCCATGAAATAGAATGATTTGGTTCCAGAGCTTTTGATTAGAGAAAATGAAAGATCAAGTCATTTGTCATTGAGTTAGGATGATGACGAGGGCCGTGATACTTAAGAAGGAGAATTTCTAAAATACCACATACACCAAGCTGTTTATTATTTTGACAGTCTTGCAACATTCTTCTCCATTAACGCAGAATGATGCATTATTTACATAAAAATCTACTGAAATTAACATTATTGAATGCTCAAGACTTGCATAAATCAAACTGCTCCTGAGACTAGTGAAGAGTGTGAAGTTCAGCTTATACTTTTGAAGAAAAAGATCTGTTAGCATGCTGTTCTGGAGCAACAGGGTCTGCATGGTGTCTGTGCAAGACCAGCAATCCCATTTTCTATTCTTTGCATGACTTCCCATTGCAGGGCTATGGAAGCCCCTACTTTCTCTTTGGCTTCCCTGGAGTAGATGCCAAAGTCTGTCCTTGTCCCATTGATACTGCAGCTGATGATGTGGTGGGATCCCAGCCTCCCCTCAGAAGGAAGAACTCCATGCTGACACATATTTTGTTTCGAAGCAGAAGACTATTTCTGGATGCCACAGGGTTGACTCACCAGCCTGAGTTCAAATCCCCAACCACAGGATTCAGTTCCTTTTACTTTACTGCTTCAGTTTTAATTTCTTCAGAACAAAAGAAGAAGCTTCTGAACACATGCTGAACATATCCTCCATGCCTTCCCTTCTCTGCTGAGCACAGGCTCACCAGAAATACACTTTTGCAGTTTAGAGAAGACGACTCCCCTTTTTTTCCCATTGTCCCAGACCATGTTTTTTGAGGCAAACACCTGAGAGTTGTAAATAAAGGGGTTCTTCACTCATACAAGGTATGATAACTGCAGGATAACTGCATGATCTGCTGATCACCTCATTTTGTCTTGTATGCGGGTGTTGGCAATCACCTGCTGCTCACAAGCTGGAAGCTTTAATTTCATCACCGTGAAGAATTCCCGTGGAATGCTGTGTGAGCACAGAACTGGAACCCATGGAGCTATCCTTTGAAGACCGATCTTCAAAGCACTTTTAAAGGGGGCTCTGGCAAGCTAACGATCCTACAGGCCTGCTAGATCACCACTTCCAGTCCCCTGCTGTCATGGGCAATCATGTCATTTCTTTAATTAACAAAAATCTACATTTAAATTAATCACTTGTTGCCCATGAGAAATGGAAGCATTTGGGAGGCCTGGAAATCTTTTCCTGAGTTCCGGCCTAAATTTTATTTACAGGCAATTTATACCCATCTGTTTTTGTACCAAGAATGTGCTTCATCCTGACTAGCTTGTCTCCTCTTTACATTCACCCCTCCGTGTATTTATAGTTAACAGTCATAATGATTCCCAGCCTTTACTTTCCTAGGACAGACAAACTGTGCTGTTTGAGCTTTGCTTTTCTGTTGATCACCGCTATGGCTCCGTCTGTGTCTATTTGTCTTTTGGATGGTCTTCAGTGATTTCTGACACAGGACTGCAGGTGAGTCTTACCTCCAGAGGAAGTCTCACCTCACCCTTCTGTTGTGTTAGAAATACTTTCACAGGTAAGATTCCATTCTGGGTGGCTTCTGTGTTTTTTGTGGTTTTTTTTGGACATCACATTAGCAGCTTTATAGTCATCCTGTAACCGATTAAGGTACCTGCGTCTGTCTCCTCTCCTGTCATGCTTCCATAATGAGAGTGAGTGTGCATATCAGGGGATGGACTTCACCAGACTGGTGCTTGCATTCCCTCTCTTTCAAATACTTGGGGAGTTAGGTGTCCTGGTTAATGTTCCTAGCAGGTAACATGGCAGGCAGGCACAGCAAGATGAGTGGCCACAAGGGATGTCTCCGTGTGGAGCCTCCAGGTTCTGGTTCTCACCCCCTGCGAGGCTGGTGAGGGGCTGGCTCAGAGCACCTGGGAACAATAAAATATTAGGAGAGGTTTAACAAATCTGAGCGATTGTTAGAAGCAGCATACATCAAGTTAGCTTCAGATAGGCTAATAGAAAACTAGAAAGACATCGGAGGGAGAAGTTTCAGGAGTGAAATATGAGCCCAAGCCTTTCTCTGGCAGAGGCCAGAAAGCAAACTTTGTTTCATCTGGTCAATAGCTACATCATTTAAGGTGCATCGATTAGGATCAGACATTACTAAATTGTGTGCAGTTACTTTATGTAGGCTAAGATAATTTCCCGTTAGTGGCAGTAGTATTAGAGGAATAATATAACTCTCTTTTCTCCCAGCAAACACGTGGAAGTCAGCATTTCCTCTCACCCTGCTCACTGCCCTTGGGCTGCTGCAGAGTGGGAAGGCAAAATTCTTGGGCAGGAAGGGAGCAGCCTACAGGAAAGTATCTCTGCAGGGCACTGTAGTGGGTATGCAGCCACGTATCAGGAAAGCATCTTCCAGTTCCAGCCCCTGCTGCTTGGATTGACTCTGCGTCTTGAATCAGGCAATCATCTGCCATTTATTCATTTACACATTATTTATTTATTTATTTATTTTCACACTGATTGAAATAAGGTTTGCGAAGAGAACACCAATAAATGCTGAAGGATGTGCATGCATTTTCAGATGTTCTAATTTTCAGCTTAAAACTACAATTTTACTCTTCACAAATCTATTCCTGTACTCTATTTCACCCAACATTTGACCCAAAACCTTCAGAAATGCTGTAACTATTTTTGTCTTTCCCTTGTTTCTATTTTCTTTTTCAATAATTGAATGCAGCAAAGTGATGAATAACCTAGGATTTACTGACCTCTAACGGCTAAATTAAAAACTTCTACCTCTTGTGTAAACGTGACACTAAAATGAAAAAAATACCTTCGGGATCCACTTTTTAAAAATTATTATTTTTTTTTTTTTGATCAACACACTCCAGCTTAGAAAGCATGTCTCTTCCTTCTGCTGGCAAAGAATTGCTTGTTCTCTGGGCTGAATAATATTTATATATTTTGAGATATGAGTAAATTATCAGTCACTTTGCCTTTCCCTGTAATTAGCATGAAAAGGGGAAGACAAGAAGCTGGGGTGCCTGGTTTAGTATGTTTTCATCAGCTGTGCATGCACTGCTAATGGGAAAGAAGCAGTTCACCTCAGTGATTTTAAGCTTTTTACCTGTGGACAGATTAGGTTTACCACATGAACACATCACTGGGTGATTGCACAAAACACTAATGAGGGACATCAGGACATGAAGAGGTGAGGTGTCCATCACAAGAAGCGTTTGCAAAGACTCTGGCTTACTCTGACCTCTGGGGACCAAAGATGCAAACCCAAATCCCAGCCAGTGCTATACTGCGCCCAGCCAGCCCCTCAGTCCCCCAGCTGCATGCAAAGGAGAAGACTAGCGGGGGACATAAGGCATTTTAAATTAAAATACATTAAAAATAAGGCATGATATAATGATAGGATCTAACCAGTTGGACATATTTTGAGTGCAAGGTGCATTTTCCCCATGAAGGGCAAGCAAAGAGCAGATCAGCCCTTATCTATCATTTCCACTTCTGATGTGCTGCCACTGGGACACACTGGATCTGCCCTCTGAAACCCCTTACCCTAAAGAACCAAAAATTACCATTTGTGTTTATGGTGATGGCAGGCAAAGTGCTAGCTTGTTGCCAAGTGAGTGACCAGGCAGAGATTACAAAATAGACAAATATTGCTAAAAGCAGGATAACAATTTATGCACCATAACTAACGTGCACCATCATTTTTAAAGAAAAGCATTGTGTTTCCTCTTGAAAGTGTAACTGCATAATCAGAATGAGCAAATAATGATAGATCACACTCACCCATTGATGTGCTTTTATTTATTTATTTTAAGACAAAGCCCTTCAAAATATTAACAGCAGTGTTCTTTCCCATTTTGCCTATGTAGTACAGGGGTGATATTATATCAGTATACTACTGATTTAGAGGAGGTAACACTGTGATCTTCCACTACTTTAGCATATAGATTAAAATCTCATGATTTTCTTCAAAATATCACTCATCATAAATCTAAATTTGCAATTGTTTTATTTAAGATTGCTTTCTGGAGTCAGCAATGTGCAGGTAACCTTGTAGTTTTTGAGCTCCTTTGTCATCCGCATAGGAAGAAGGGGAGCAAAACATCAGAGGTTTTGTTTTGAATTTTGCCCATCTCTGAGCATCAGGACTTCACAGATGGGTGGTTTCACACAGCTGTGCTTAACCACGTCAGATCCCACAGGTAAAATAATACCTGCTTATTAGCAAGGGCCTTCAAGGCCTCCCATTGAACTATAATTTCCTTGTGAACATATGGTGATGGTCCCACAGAACTTACAGAAACCAGTAGTACAGACCTCTGCAGCTGAGCAGGTCCTTAGGATTTCCTTTCAGTCAGCAAGGTTGTTTTTAGGATGCAGGTCTCTTACCCATTCAGGACACCTCCTTTAGGATGCACAGACTACGTGAGTTTGTCTGAGGTGGAGAGCAGCTCCAGTCTATAAATTTATTATTTGCTGGCAAGATGAGATAGACGATTTTTCTTTACCTTTCTTACTTCTGGTCATTAGGGACGAAGTTTGCCTGTGATTTCTAAAAGTGCTCTTCAAACACCATTTTCTCTGGGTGTCGACCAATTCAGTGCTTCTTGTTTTCAGTATCACCAATTTTCTTTGTATGATATTGTGAACACGAAGTGGCCAGAGCCACAGGAGTAAAGCTTATGGGGCCGTTAGTTGCCACCTATGAAGTGCTTCTCCCTCATTTTAGTCTTTCACTGGGCTGGGAGCGCAAAGCTAGATGGAGCAATGTGACGAGCTGGCTGTCAGCAGCGAAATGCACTGCAGCGTGGGGTTTTCAGGCACAGAAAAGCCCCAAGCACTTCCTCACTCTGCTTGTTCTTCCTCAGTTTGGTCCCAGTCTTCTGCATGGAGAAAAGCAAAAGATCAGCACCTGTGAGCACTAGTACATCATGCAGAAACAATGGATTTATGTAGCTCTTTGTACACTTTAAACACTTCTAACAATAATCAACTCTAGTTACCTGTAGTCTTGGCACATTCACTGAGCCTCTTACAGACTCCCCACAGCTCCTCAATTTCAAAGCAGGGTCTGCAGAGCACTACTTGTGCTCCGGTGAGATACTTGCATTCAAACAAACCTGTACCCAAAGTGATACTGCTCAAACACTAGATTCGTCATACCATTAAAAATATATTTTCAGTTCAGGCTGTCCCTTCTGCCATTGCTCAGCCATGTTCCGCTACCTACATTACTGAGAAGAAAATGTTTCCTTATTTTGTCATGATTCCTATCTTTCTAATGCATATTGTCTTAGGCCCATTTCTAAAAAGTCCTTTTTTACAGCCTACAAAACCAATCAGTGCTGAGCTATTTTCTTGGGAAAGGAGGTGTAACCCTAACAAGAGCTTTTTTTGGGGCTTCTAACTCATAGCTGTAATGCTTACTTACCAATAATCCTGCTTTGCTCTGTGTCTAAGATGCATCTTCATTCCAAATGCAACAGCTCTTCTTTTACCAGACATGTACCATTAGCCCCGTTGTTCTTTCACTGCTTTACCATCAGGTTGCACAGTGATTCACAGCCTGCTTCACTCACAGTCAAAGTCCTGGATGCGGTCTGCAGAGCTTTCTCCAGCTAATCCACTCCTTAGCTGTGCCTCTGAGGGCAGGGCATGAAGGTCCACGGGTTATTAACCTGGATCAGCTGGAGATGGGGGCATGCGGCAGCTCCACACTCCAAATTACATTATGGGATTCACTGCTCGGTCAATGTCTTGGCACTTAACATAAGGCTAAGGAAATACTGGTTCCCTGCAGAGTGACTGCTGATAAATTTGTTTTGTAGTCATGGGTTCAGCACTCTTAGACCCAGCTGTGAGGTATACTACAAAAATGTAAACAGCTGGAGTGCCTTCCCTCAAACACTGTCTGGTCTTATTTAAAATACTTTAAATTATAGAATTTACATTGCTTCCTTTGGGAGATTGTATCACAGTCCAATAATCTCCGTGCCAGGCAGCTCTGAGACAGCCAGGCACATTTCTGTGTGTGCTCTACTCCTTGTAGCTCCAGCAATTTGTAATTCACCTTGCCATTTATGCCCTACAAATATTACACACTACACAGAGCATAGTAAAATAAACAAATAAACAAACAAACAAATAAATAAAAGTTGATGAAAACCTAATGGCAGGATCACCTACAGTTTACAGAAAATGGTGAGGGAAACAGTTTTTCTTGGCTGGCTGCCGTGGTGGTGGCTTTGTAAAGCACTTCCACCCAGGACAAAATCATCTTTCTATGAAGTCCAGCACTTCAATAACAGCTCTTTCTAAATGAATCCCTGCAGCCCCTTAATCCCTGTTGCTCTTTCCATTACTTTCAGGCTACTTACATCTTTCTTCTACTTAAGTGGTTAGGACTATAAGCAGCTTTTAAGGGCAATCTCAAGAGTGAAGAGCAGAAGGAGTTGATTCCCTGCTGACTAACACAGTTACTACAGCCCATAATCTCAGATCCTGTTTGCTCTTCTTTAAAGAACAACATATATATATATATATATATATATTTTTTTTTTTTTTGGCTTGAGGATTGTCCATGTAAAGAAGAAAGGGGAATATATACAAACAAACCCACTGGTTAATTTTATTCCAATTATTATTAAACAAGGATCAAGGATCATCCAGCTAACAAGAAATGGTGGGGAGTGTCTAAAAGCTGTTTTTTCCTGTTGTCAAGCCAGGATTATTTTAATCACAGGGTCCTTACCATGTCTGGACCCTGCCAAATTTACAATGTATGAGCAATATTTACCATTACTATCCATTACTCTTTCATGAATTTTTAAGAACAGAGTAAAAGGGAACACAAGTGAACAGTAAAGAACTGCCATTTCTGGCGGTTTCTTGTTGGGACAACTCTTTTCTGGGTTTAGATGTAATTTCCCTCACATTGACTGTGAGCATTATCTCAATATATATCACAGAAAAATGAAGCAGTTTATGGATTTACAAGAAATATCACTGAAAACTTGATTTATATTGTTGGGGTTTATATAAATATTTAACACATAGATAGAAATAAAAGATTACTACTAAACCATATGAAAGAAATAACAGTATTGAATAGGAAAGAAAGGATTCTGAAAATAATCTGGAGGCAGGCAAACTGTAATTCTTAAACTAAATACCACTATTTCTTTCTGCTCATTATAGTTTACATGTAATTCTTCTCCATATCCCCCTGCAAAATGTTTTTAGCATTTTACTTCATCAATAATAATTATTCAACCAGTTTGAAAGCAGAACAAGAATATGAAGATGAATCGGCCCACATTTTCCCTGTACTTCACCACAGCTGACAGGCTCCTTTGGGAGTGGGATTTTGGTGGAGCAGCTTTCTGTCAACACAAATGAGCAATATTTCAATACTGTTTGAAGGGCTCTGAACGAACAATAATGAGTTGAAAGATATTCCTCATTATGTTATGAGGCCTTTTCTTCCTTTTTCTTCATCATTGTGTATTGGGTTTATGTGGCAAGGGCTTGGTAGCAGGGGACGGCAAATGTGGCCTCTGTGAGAAGAATCCAGAAGCTGCCCCATGTTAGATAAGGGCCAGATTCCGTTGGCTCCAAAGGGACCCCACCGCAGGCCAGAGGTGAGCCAGTGAGCGACACTGGTTGGGCCTCTGTGAGAGCATATTTAAGAAAGGGAAAACAAACCAAACAGGGACACAACTGCAGCTGGGAGAGTGAGGAGTGAGAAGCAGCCCTGCAGACCACAGGGTCAGTGCAGCAGGAGGGCAGGAGGAGCTCCAGGCAGGCAGCAGCAGTTCCCCTGCGGCCTGTGCAGGGGGAGGCCCCTGGTGGAGCAGGATGTCGCCCTGCAGCCCATGGGTCCCACACGGAGCAGATCTCCACGCTGCAGCCCCCCCATGGGTGGAGGAGCCCCCGGTGGAGCAGGTGGCTGTGGCCTGGAGGAGGCTGTGGCCCATGGAGAGCCCCCGCAGGAGCAGGCCCCGGGCCGGAGCTGCAGCCCGTGGAGAGGAGCCCCCGCAGGAGCAGGGGGCCTGGGGGGAGCTGTCACCTGTGGGGGACCCGTGCTGGAGCAGTTTGCTCCTGGGGGATGGAGCCCGTGGTACGGAGCCGTGTGGGAGCAGTGCTTGAAGAGCTGCTGCCTGTGGGCAGCCCCCACAGGCTCTGTCCAGGGCATCTCGCAGGAGGGACCCCATGTGGAGCAGGGGCAGAGGGTGACCGTGAAGGAGCGGTGGAGACAAAAGCATCAGGGACTGACCACAGCACCCATTCCCCCATGCTGTTTGGGGTAAGAAGATGGAAGAGGGTGGATGGGAGGAAGGTGGTTTTGGTTTCTTCCCTTTGTTTCTAACTTCTGTAGCTTGTTAGTAATGGCCAATGGGCTTTATTAATTTCCATACTCTGAGTTTGTTTTGCCCTTCACAATAATTGTTGAGTGATCTCCCTGTTCTTGTCTCAACCCCTGAGCCCTTTCCATCATATTTTCTCCCCCTTTTCCCTTTGAGGAGGGGGAGTGAGCGAGCGGTTGTGGTGGAGCTCAGCTGCCCACCTGAGTAAAACCACTGCAGAGGTGTGTCCCACAGTCTCTGCGTAGGCAAACAAGGAGTCTTGCAATGTGAATCCTTCACAGTGGATGAGAAGTTCCCCCTGCCCCCTTCTTTTGCTCCCTCCATAGAGGTTCACAGTCCGAGGCAATTGCGTGCTGTAGCGGAGCAGGGGATCACGGTGGCCAGGCGCTTTTCCTCATCGAGGTCACTGGAGGCAGGCGAGGGAGCCACAAGGACCTGGCAAGTCGACTCCATGCTTCAAGACTTCCTCCAGCCAGAAGGAAAGAAGGGTAATGGTTGTAGGCGACTCCCTTCTGAAGGGAACAGAGGGCCCCGTATGTCAGGTAGACCCTACCCATGGGGAAGTCTGCAGCCTACCTGGGGCTCGGGTCGAGGCCATTCCCAGGAAACTTCCTGACCTTGTTAGCCCCTCCGATTATTCCCCATTAGGGAGAATTCAGGCTGGCAGTGATGAAATTGCTGAGACAAGCCTGGAGGCTACCAAAAGGGACTTCAGGGGACTGAGGCAATTGCTGGATGGAGTGGGCACGCAGGTGGTGTTTTCCTCTATCCCTTCAGCCCTCCCTGAATTTGCCAGATGAGTGTCAGAAGGTCTCTTTATATGGGAGAGCCCGAGTCTCCTTCCCAGGAGAACACCTTGCTCAGAGGATGCTGGTTTGAAGCCTACAAATCATTTGCCCTGCATTCAGAAATCTGGCCACAGCACTAAAGCTCTCTGCCAGCCTCATGGACAGTGTGGTTGAGGCCCCCGCTTGTCGTGGGCTACCCCTTTTGCAAGGGAACCATTTCTAGCCACAGCAGGCAAATGACACCTCTGTCTTTGCGTATTCTCCCTTTTTCCATCCCAAGCCCTTGTCCCTAGTTTGCCCACGAGTTTCCCTTGGTACTGTGAAACTCACAGGATACATCTGCAAAAGGCTTGGTCTGATTCCCACAACGGAAATAACACATTTGCTGTTCACAGGATGCTCCTGGTCAGTAAGGGAGACAAGCAGAAGGAATCGGAGGGAATGGTCACATGGCCATGGGAGAGGAGAAGCAAAGCCCGGAAGGGAGAAGAGAAGAAGACAAACACCCGCACTACATGACATGCTTTATTAAATGCCAAGGTGGGCGACAGAACTTGGAATTAAAGGCAAGCTGTTATCTGCACAGAACCGCCTTGTTTTCTGGACTGGGACGTCCTCTGCTCCACCTTCATCTGATCTGTAATCGTGTTCAGCTGTGAAAACAAGTAAATGCAAAATAAGGAAATGCACAAGGCAGGAACACGTTGTCACCTCCAATTAACAGTATGTCAAAAGTTAGTGAAGGAAATTCCAGAAGCTACACACAGAACGTTGTGAGGGAACCTGCAAAGGACTCTTGCTCAGCAGTGTTAGACTTAGTCCTCTGCAGCCCTCTTCATCCTCGAGTGTCCCTACTCCCTAAGCATTCAAACTGGGCGTTCTTTGGAACACTACTCCTAAAATGCAGCTTCCGCATTCACCTTGAAAACGTTGAAAAGGATCTGCCTTTGAAAAGGCAAACATCTTCTTGCTGCCACCTGGCCCTAACGCAGCCTTCGGTGTGGCATGTCTTTGTCTGGTGCCCGTTCTCTCATTACCATTTTTACGGTCATTTTGTCTATTCTCCCTGTCTTTCCCTTCACTCTTTCCCTTATGACTTTTCAGAAGAAGAAGGGCACTCTGTATTTTGCACACCCCCCAATGACCAGAGGTCTTCAGCCCTCCCCCATACAGTTGTGCACTCTTCTGATGCTTAGCAGTTGTTTTAGCATAAAGACGGTGTGTTTTGGAACCACAAAGGGATTCTAACTTGAGGCTCAGAAGCACAAGCTTGCCCACAGATATTCTTTCAGAGGGGTTGAGAATAACATTAATGAATGCTGACCTTAGCCACGCAGGCTTCAGTGGTGCTTCCGGCCTTCTGGTTGAGCTTAGCGTTGGCTTCGTTGAGTCTCTGATGAGCTCTGAAAAATTCAGAGAGATTGAATCAGGAGATTCAGAGAGTCTGCTCTCTAGAAGGACCATATTATTCAAGCATTCATGTTTGCAGACAGGCAATTTTTCTTCCCTGACTTATATCGCGGAGAACATTACGACGAGGAACACATTATCGGAGTGGCCAGAAGGCCACCTCTTAAGACGATACCAACTTCAAAAATGCTTTTGTAATGCCATGACCAGTGATGCTACTGCGGGAACACTGAAGCATTATGAAGGCAGTTCTAAAAGAGAGGAAGGGTTGCAGAGGAGTCTTTTATCAGTATGCCTTTTTAGGCAAATTCACTGATATAATGCCGAGCAGACAGAAAAAAAGGGATGTTAGGAAGAAAATGTACAAGGAAAAAGCAGCATCTTGCTCTCACTCCAAAAAAAGTGCAGACGTACTTTTGGAGGTCCTTTTCTAGGCGTCTTCTGAGGTTTACTTCCTGCAGATAGTAGTGCTTGTAACTTGCCAGCCTTGCCTCAATGGACTCATATGGAGAAGTATGCTCTTGCAGTGTCTTTTCCCTAACATCCTCCTCTTCAGAGTCAGCATCTCTGCTTCTGTGCGTTAGCTTCTTTCTCAGAGAAGCACGAGGAGGGAATCTTGTCAGATCTTGCGTGTCCAGAGAGGCTGCCTGTGTCTGAAGCAGATAATGAAATTTCCATCACCACAAAGAAGAGAACCATCCCCCCATCAGCCACACATAGCCAGTTTCAAGGGCCCAGCCTCACTAAGGGGAGGGCGCTCTCCTCCTCACTACCACCAGCAGTCAAGGCAGAACACGGAAACTACCACAGGTCAACGATTCTATTTCTCAGGAGGAGAAAGTAGGCCTTTTCCAAAGGCTCCATACACAATTCACAGGGACTTCTGCGCCAGGGGAGAACAACGCCTCACAGAAAGAATGAGGGGCAAGACCCCAAATACAAATATGTCCTGAGACTTCTGGTATGAGCACTTGTTCCCTGTCAGGCTCTTTCTTATCTGTGTCTCATACTGTTGCTTTTGGTCGTGACCCACCTTGTAAGTCTTCAGAAGATCTTTGAGGTATGCCACCTCTTTTTGCAGCTGGACATTGGTCTTCTCCAGTTTTTCCTGAGACCCACGCAGAGCAGACAGCTCTTCTTGCAGGTTGCAAGTTTGTGCTTCTAGCTGCCTGCGTTTTTCAGACTCCATCTCCAGCTGCTGCGAAAGTTCTTTGAGCTGTGGAGAGCAAAGCATAAAGGGGTAGGGCCTCAAGATGGTGTTTGTCACCTTCTGACTTGGTATTGAAAGCAAAGTAAAGGCGGGCTCGTCTTTTAACAGAACAGCTTTTAGATCATTGCTGACAGGATTCCCCAAGTTTTCACCCTGCCTCGGTTCTGCGGGGAGACTGGTCTGAAAGGTGCTAGGGACGGACGCTCTTGCCCGAAATGCTCCTCTGCTCATGGGACATCAAACACAACTCTACCCAGACACCAGAAAGAACACCTATTGTGTGTGGGGGGGGGCACGAGCAACCAATGCTCTTCCTGTCGTTACTCTGAAAGCTTTGGAAACTGTGCCTCAGAAGGCCATTTGACATGGCTGCTGGAGGAAGGCATTTTCTCTCTAGGTCAAAGCTGATGTTTGCTTGCAAGGATACGCAGGATAGAGCAGATGTTCCATGAAGTCCCAAAGGTCAGCTGCGGTGCTGCCTTACTCTCCTCCCCCAGAAATGTACCCTTTTTATACATACTAAAAATACAATCGGGAGGTTCCTGCCTTTCATAAATAGATAGCAAACAAAACCAAAACCCTCACAAACAAGCAGACAAAAAAAAAGGAAACTTAATCTTCACTTTACACTGCCTCCACACAATGCTACTTCCTTGCAAATAAGAGACCTCTTCTAATGGCAGTGAAGCTACGAGAATGCTACGAGCCTTTGGACTAAGAATGGGCCACCACAAGGGCACTTGACTCCTTCCACAATACCTCCTAAAGCACACGTGTGCCTTAGCAGCACCTCTCAGTAACGAGGGGAAGGGTAGCTAAAGGGTTCCATGCAACTGAACAAGACACCCATGGCAGCTCAAAAGCACTTCTTGCTCCTCGACATCAGGGTGCCCATGGCTAGGGGAAGACGGGCTGAGACAGCGGCTGGTGAGCGGCAAGTTACAAAAGCGTCACTGGCTCAACTCCTAAGACAGGGCTCCAGAAGTGATCTTGGGCAAAGCCAACTTCAGACAGGTGGAGTTGCACCTGCCAGACCTGGAAAATGCTGTGGGCCTGTGCCATGGCCTGTGAAGCCACTGAGCCCACCAGCCTTGCTGTGACTCTCAGCTCGTCCTTCCTTCACAGAGCAGCCTGCCCTCAGTGTGCCCTCACAGATACTGCTCTGCACGTTCATTTTGACCCATAATGGCAACTGCATCTGCGTTCACCTGCTATGTATGACAACAGAAGGAGCACCGAGGAGAGAACAGGGAACTCGTAATACGAGAAGCAGTATAGAAAAGAAAAGAGAGGTACAAACATTAACAGACAAAAAAAAGAAATCAAAAAATCCTGCAGAATCCAGAGCTCACCTTTGCTGTTAATTTGTCAGCTTCACGGGCCCCTTCAGAGCAGCTGCTCATCGTGTCTCCTGCAGTATTAAACTGGGTCTCTCTTTCTCTGGCCTCATATTTGCTTAGGATCTTCAGAGCTGCATTCAGATGCCTCCTTAACCTGCGCAGCAAATTAGTCAAGAAAACAATGAGGTGAAGGAACTACCAGCCCGTTTCACATTCTCAGACATAAACAGCATAGAGGTCGCTTGCTTCTTCTTTAACATGCTTGACAGACCAGGAGTTACTGAGAAAAAAACAGCGTTCCAGTGCCACAGGTCACTTGGAGGGTCCACCTTGCGCCTCAACGCAGGAACAAATGGAGAAGGGACTTCCTTCCCTCCCAGGAGACTTGCAGGGCAACCTGCATTTGAAGTTCTTTTGGCAGCTCTGTAAAACCAAAAGCACGCGTACAGAAGAGCCTTGTAAGGCCTAGCGTGAGGCTTGAATTTGCTCACAGACAGTTGCCCTCACCTACTTTTACAATCAGCCTCCATGACGCTTGATTTCTACTCTATGGGATCTCTCTTTAGAGTGCTAACAAGCCATACCTGTCATGTTCTCTCTGCAGTTTGCTGTTGCTTTTCTTTTCCTGCTGGAGGTGTACTTCGACTGGGTGTTTCAACATGACCTGCTGCTTCTGTTCCGTTCTCTCACACTGACACTTTCAAAACAGAAAAGATGCATGGTAGAACCAGCGCAGGGACAGTATCTACATGTGGTATGTGCAGAATGCCTAGGCAGAACTGGGTAGCAGCACTGGGGAAGCAGGGGGAGCAGGGCTTCCCCTTCCCTTGAAAGTGCTCTGCCATAAAAGCAGGAGGATTCCCCATGGCTCCCCATGTCTTTCCACCCACTGCCTGCCCAGCAGGTATTCAAAGGCTAAAAGTCATTCACAGAAAGCATTCCCATACCTGCTGGTGTGGAGGCCCGTCTGCGGTCATCTGTGCTGACTGAAAGGGAGTTACCAAGGTCTTCTGGGGATTAAGAGCCTACAGAAGCACAAGAAGAAGTGAAAAGTCATGCTGCATGCAACTTTCCTGCCTCACATCTCTCTGCTGCTCTTCCCCTCCTGCCAGTCCCAGTAGAGCACTGGGCTCATGTTCGCCTCACCACCTCCCCAGGCAGACAAGAAGAATCATTTGCTTCGCAGAGGCCACAAATGAAAGCCCCTCCTTTACACCAAGAGGAACTGCTTTGTTAGCGACCGCGTGGCATTTCAGGTCGGGGCTGTGCAGCATTGTGCAAACTTGACAACTACCTCTCATGCAGGAGGACTATCTCAAGTGCAGCCTGAGGTCTACAGTATCACCACTGGTCTAAAGCAGAAAATACCTAGACCGGTGCATTCCAGTGAATCCTTCTTACTTTCCTACTTACAGGGAATCCATCTTACTTTGTCCCCACAGAACTACTTAGCCAGGCGCAGGAGCTCACAGGGAAGAGGGAAGTTTGTCACTGACTTACTGAGGCAGAGGCTTGCCGGTGTCTCTGAAGGGCTTCAATCAGTCTGCTTTGTTGCTGGATTGTGGCTTCCAATCTGTCACTTTCAGCTTCGAGTCTGAAAGAGAAATATGGGCCTTGTTGTGGAACTCCACAAGAGCATACAGTTGGAAAGAGCAGTGTGCAAGAACGTAAGCTAAAGCAAAGGCTTCTTTCCAAATCAAGTGTTAACTTTCTGCGATGCGACGAGGCAGTCCCCGTGCGTTCACACAGTCCCAGAAAGCAGCGCCTCGCCCCTCTGTCGTACTACCCTGCTTACCCTTGCACGCGTTCTTCCAGGTCTCGGAGAGTTGCAGTTCCAGAGAATGCCTCCAGAAGGTCTTGCACTTTCTGGGAAGAAGCTGCTACTTCGCTCTTCTTATCCTGCAGTACAGTCTCCAGGTGTTTTACCCAGTCCTCAGCCTGAATATGCTTTTGTTTCAATTCCTTCACCTGCAAAACCACAGGAAGAATCAATCCATGGTAGTCAGCCTAGTCTCTATGGAGGGGACTTGGCTGCTCCCACTCTCAAACCCCCATGCATGTTACTTCACTGCAGTTTGTACTAACCCCTCTCCTATAGCTCTCAAGATTTTCTACAGCATTTCCTGAATGCTGCCACAAAACTCAGCCCATTTTGCGCCTCTGACACAGACACTGGCAATGCTGGCCCCAACATAGAGACATGAAAAAAAGTTTTCAGCTGTTGCCAGAGCACACCCAAGTGGTGGCACACCCTCTGTGCCTCAGAGCACAGCCAAGTTTTGAGAAAGCGCAAACTGCTCTGCTCAAACCTACCCACCAGAAGGTGGCTCCTAACGCACTGCTTGTCCCTCCAGCTTGTGAAAAGCTCCCCAAAGGGCCCGTTGTGTTGGTCACCAGCAGAGAGGGGGAAGAAGGGAAGAGAAAGGACAACCACCCTCGGATTTATCCCTATAGTGCAGCCTTTCCATACCTCAGCTTTAACCTTCTTCAATTCCTCTCGCAAGCGTTCTGCGTCTTCCTCATCGTCCCCATGCTGGCTCTCAGTAGCTTCAGGTGTGGCTTTTGACACAAACACACTTTCAGAAGCACCAGGAAGCTCCATCTGCATCTGTCTGTCTCGATCCTACAGAAATGGGGTTCAGTGAGCATGACAAAGTCAGTGAGAACATGGGAATATGAGCTGCGCTTTTACTCATTAGCTTCTGCAACGAGGTCAGTCTTTTGCCTGAAACAAAGCATTGGCAGCGCACCACCGCCGGGCATCTGCACAGCTGGGGACCTCTCTCCATCTTTCTTAGCCTCAACTATCAGCAGCTCTTTGTGAGGGTTTCTGTTGCTTAAAACACAGGAAGGCTTAACGTTTTTTCTCTTCTTGGAACATAGCCGGAGAGACTGGGCAGGGGCTTTCTGCCTACGCAAGAAGGCGGGCAGTGGAGAATGGAATCTGCAGAACTATTGTTGCCTCCAGGGGCATTTCAGCACTTGTAAAGCAGAGGCCAGACTTCTTTCTGCCAGAGCTTAAGCATGGCCTGGAATCTCCCTGCAGCTTCTGAGAATATGCTCGCAACCAAGGAATGCACACTGCAAGCAGAGCTGCAAGCCCTCAGTGCTATTCTCTGGTATGTATGTCTTCGTTGTTGGCCTTAAAAATTGCCACGTAAAGGTTACCGGAGCGCTGGTGAGGTATGGTGAAAAGCAATGGCCACTACCGCCAGCCCCTTTGAGAAGCTCAGATTTTAAGCAGCAGGAAGAACCTTTGCTGCTTCATTATATAGAATATGCTTCCCCTCGGCTGGAACTCTACAGATACCTCAAAGGAGGCTGTAGTGAGGCGGGGGTTGGCCTGTTCTCCCACGTGCCTGGTGACAGGACGAGGGGGAATGGGCTTAAGTTGTGCCAGGGGAGTTTTAGGTTAGATGTTAGGAAGAACTTCTTTACTGAAAGGGTTGTTAGGCACTGGAACAGGCTGCCCAGGGAGGTGGTGGAGTCACCATCCCTGGAAGTCTTCAAAAGACGTTTAGATGTAGAGCTTAGGGATATGGTTTAGTGGGGACTGTTAGTGTTAGGTTAGAGGTTGGACTCGATGATCTTGAGGTCTCTTCCAACCTAGAAATTCTGTGATTCTGTGATTCTAACTGAAAGGCCAGCTGCAGCGAGACCCAGGTCTCCTAGCACCTTGACCAACCTTTGTCCCAGTGCAAACTGAAGAGCTGGGCTGGAGCACAAGTAGTTCAAGGGCCCCCAGTCACAAACATGTGGCAGAGGCAGCAAGAGAGGGAAGCGAGCCCAGAGGTAAACCTGCCCCAAAGTAAGCGAGCCAAGTGGCAGCCAGTGGGTCCTTCACAGAAAGTACCTTGTGATCCGTGGGCAATTCAGCCTCTTCCTCCTGCTCTGCTCCTACACCTGGCAGGGCGCCTACAAGGGATGGACGAAGCAAGACAGTGTGAGCATTCCTGGTACTCTGCGTTTCCCGGCCAGTCAAGCCCTGACCCCAAATACGGGAAAGGGTCTGACATCAGGCCACATTACTTGTCCTCATCGGCTCTTCCACACTACAGGCTCCTACCTTCTCCATCCAAAGCACATGTGGCCGCTGTAATGCACTCAGTCCTTGGAGAGCACCATCTGCTGGGGACTGCTGTGTCTTGTGCAGCATCAGCAGAAGCTTCTCCCGTCTTTTCACTGCGTTCATGTTCTTGCAGTTTCCTGGCAATGCTACGCGTAGAAAGAGAGAACATACAGGCAGTCAGATCCAAAACATCCTTGCCCAGGATCCTGGCTCTTGCTGAGGACAGCAACTGACTTGGAACCGGTTCAGAACTGTCTGTGTGCGGTGTCAGTCTCCCCATGATGGTGGATCTGCTACGCCACCAGGGATCTCTTTGAGGGTTTATCTGAAGGGACACTGGTAAGATCCCCACTGAAAGACAAGGCGCCTCTTCCCTGCTCAGTGGAGTGGAACTGGCCTTAGCAACACAAGCAGGATTTCTAGGAGAGCCTTGTGGGTGGAAGTTCTCCTCTACTTCCAAATCCTCTCTTGACTTGGGAAGGAGACTAACGAGAAGGCATCACTGAGCCCAGCTTCAAGAATGGTCTGAAGATATCATTAAGCCTTTGTGCATCTACCACAAAGGGTGACAAATCAGCACGGACACGGACAACTCAGCCACTCTAACAGCGACGTACAAAACGCTCACCCAACATGTCCCAACTGGAGAGCATAATCCACAGCCGTGAAGCCACTGAAATCTTTGCAGGTAGTGTTGACACCATAGGAAAGAAGTAGCTCTATTATCTCCATTTCCCCAACAGAAGCGGCAAGCATAAGAGCAGTCCTAAAACATCCAAAAGATGATATATGAAACATATATCATATATGCATTTGCAGGCTCTGTGTTGTTATTATTCTAATCCCTGTCTACTCCCCAAACAATTCCCTCCCTGATTCCTACAAGCTGAGGGAAAGCAAGCCACAACACACAGGGGAGTGTTGCAGGACTGAGGCTGGAAGGCACCTCGGGACACCTCCTGGCCAACCGCGTCCCCAGAGCAGACTCAGCCACGAGTCCAGACCACGTTGCTCAAGGCTTCTTCCACGCTGCTCTTCAAAGCCTGCAAGGATGGAGGCTGCTCAAACCCCTGGCACCACCTGCTCCCCTGATTAACCTTCCTCATGCCGAGAGGGTTTCTCCTAAGCAGCTCTGGGAAGGACTCTTGTTTCACTTCATGCCCACTGTCTCTTGGACAACACTGACTCTCTTTCTCCAGATCCTTCCAGTGACAACACTAAGAAGACCCACATGCACTTTGGAGCAACGCCTCACCTTTTAAAATCATTTTTAGCACACGCAGTCGCTCCTTTTTGAAGAAGAAAGTTTACCATCTCTTTCTGATGGCTGGAGATGGCAAGAAGAAGCGGGGTATTTCCCTCCTGAAAGGATAAAGAATCCCAGTCAGAACAACCCAGATGAATTACGTGCCTTTCCCAAAGAGCAGCGCTACCCATACTCAAAACTTACCCAGTTCTTTGCTTCAAGCTGTGCACCATGCTCAATTAACATCTCTGCTATAGATGTGTTAGGAGCTGCGGCAGCCAGGTGAAGGGCAGAGTTGCCTCTGCTAACATTCAAGTTTGGGTCGGCATGGTGCTCTAGCAGAATCGCCACGCATTCTTCATGCTGGCTCTCCACTGCCTGCAAACAACACAAAGGAAGGATTTGTGCCATGTTTCACTCTGTCACAGCTACAGCAGCTTCCCAGTGCTGGAAGACAAGAGTGTCTTCCAAGACAAGCTCGCGTACGCTTATTACGTGCTGATTACAACTTTCAGGCTTCTCTACAGGTTGGCGTGAAGAATGCAGCAAGACGCTTGTCACTTGAAGCGCAATCGATAAAGCCCCACTTAGAGCAGAGTAACGTGTTCCACATACCTTCATCAGTGGCGATCTGCCAGTGTTGTCACAAAGGTTCAGCAGGCACTTCTCTTGCACCAGGAATCGAACAACATCTGCATGGCCGTTCGCACAGGCAAGGTGCAGAGGTGTCCTAAAACCAAAATAAATTAGCTTTCCACAGGCAGGCAGTGCCTGAAATCACTCCTGGCTGTGGAACACGCGCAGGGCCACAAGTCTTCACTTGCCAATGCCAAGCGGAACGTAAGCTTTGGAGGCTGTGGAACTCCATGAAGACTGTGAAGTCTGTGTAAGCCTCCGAGTTTTTCCACAATCGCTCAAGCGGCAGAAGGGCGGTGAATGCCCTGATGCTGATCACCACCAGACAGGAGAGAACTGCTAATGCCCGAGCGGCTGCTAAACAACCCCACAGGGAGAGGACAGGGCGGTGGCGGTCGGCGGCACACCCTTCGAGCAGCGCTCGAGCCGCCCCAGCAATTCCAAGCAAAGCTGGATTTTTCCCCTCTGCCAGCTGAGAGGGAAAAGCCCTCGCAGTGATCAGCTCTGACCCAGGGTTCCAGGGGAGGCGGTGCCCTTGCTGCCGTGCTCCTGACTCTGCCCTGCGCTTCAGCCGTCTCTCCGCGCAGGGCTGAAGGCTTTGCCAAGGGCTGGTAGGAGCACGTTCCCCTGACTATGTCCAGTGCCAGTGACTGCCTGGCCGGACGAGGCCCAGTCTCAGCCCTCCATCGCCTCAGCTCTTGCTGACACCTGCTGCAGAAGGAGGGTTGGTGCCAGAGCCGCGTATGCAGTGGCACCAGGCTGAAGCTCGCACGCCACAGGAGAGCGATCCCAGCCCGAGCCTTTAAGATGCCCCCCAGCCCCTCACCGCTTTGCCTGGTCCAGACAGTTTTTGCCTAGTCTCTTCAGCCACCAGTGCTTCCTCAGCCGGGCCAGGTCGCCACGGGCAGCCGCGCGGTGCAGCCCATGCAGGCCCTCCTCTGGCAGCTGGTGGGCATCGCTGTCTCTGGACAGCAAAGTGCTGCTGGGCATTGGACGCTCCTGGTGCCCCAGGAGCCTCTTCATGCTGCAGCAAGGATGTGGGCACAAGCCCACCTGGGGCCACCGGAGCCCTGCGGGCCCTGCTTGGGTCCGACACGGACAGGCGCAGGGGCAGGGGAGCCAAGCCCCGAGCAGCGGCTGTGGCCTGGCACTCCCAGGCAGGGCACGGACGCACCAAGGCTCCCAGCCAGGGCAGTGCTGTTGCTCCCACAGCAGAGGCAACAGCACTGAGCACTGCTGCTGGCAGCGGTGCATATACACTGTGTCTCAGTGTTGTGTCACATTATGTCACAATGGGCGTCACCAGGGGCGTCACTAGGTGTTGCCTTAAGTTGGAGGGCCACACTCCCCCACAGTCCAGCAGTGACTGCGGCAGTTTCTGGCTCCTGCCTTCAGAGCTCTTTGTGCCTCAGTTGACGTTCTTCCGCAGCGTGGATGTGGATCTCGGGCCATGCGACAGGGCTGGGCTCCTCAGGAGGCATTGAGAACATGCCTGGCTGGCAGGGGCACTGCATTACTTCCCTGGGGCCATGGTTGAGCTGGCACCTGCCCCAGTTGTACTGGGTCTGGCTGGGATGGAGCTAACGGTCCCTGCAGCAGCCCATATAGTGTTGTTCTCTGCACTTGTACAGAATCATAGAATCATAGACTCATTAAGGCTGGAAGTTGCCTTCAGGATCATCTGGTCCAGCCATCACCCTACTACCAATGTCACTCACTAACCCACATCCCTAAGCGCCAGGTCCAACCTTTCCTTGAACGCCCCCAGGGACAGCGATGCCACCACCTCCCTGGGCAACCCGCTCCAATCCCCGACTGCTCTTTCTGACAAGAAATACCTCCTAATTTATAACGTTATCCTCCCCTGGTGCAGTTTGAGGCCACTCCCTCCAATCCTGCCACTAGTTACCTGAGAGAAGAGGTGGACCCCAGCTCGCCACACCTTCCTTTCGGGTAGCTGTAGACGGTAATGAGGTCTCCCCTGAGCCTCCTCTTCTCCAGACTAAACAAGCCGAATTGCCTCAGCTGCTCCCCACAGGACTTGTGTTCCGGGCCCCTCACCAGCTTCGTAGCCCTTTTCTGGACACGTTCCAGGGCCTCGATGTCCTTCTTGCACTGAGGAGCCCAAAGCTGAACACAGTACTCAAGGTGCAGCCTCACCAGAGGAACAGGGGAACAATCACCTCCCTGTTCCTGCTGGCTACACTGTTCCTGATACTAGCCAGGATGCCATTGGTCTTCTTGGCCACCTGGGCACACTGCCGGCTCATGTTCAGGCCAGCATCGACCAACACGCCCAGATCTTTTTCCTCTGCACAGCTCCTGAGCCACTCTCCCCCAAGCCTGTGGCGCTGCAGGAGGTTGTTGTGGCCAAAGTGCAGGACCTGGCACTTAGCCATGTTGAACCTCATCCCATTGGCCTCTGCCCATCGAAGCATCCTGTCCAGGTCGCTCTGCAGGGCCTTCTGAATTTTAGGAGTAGTTTTAGCTGTATTTTAGGAGTAGTTTCCCAAAGAATGCCCAGTTTGAATGTTTAGGGAGTAGGGACACTTGAGGATGAAGCGGGCTGCAGAGGACTAAGTCTAACAACACTGGTGTGCAATAGTCCTTTGCAGGTTCCCTTCAGATGTCCTGCGTGGAGCCTGTGGATTTACTTTCACTAACTTTTGAAATGCTTGTAGTTGGAGGTGAAAATGTCTGCTCCTTCCTTAAGCACTTCCCTCCTATTGTGCGTTTCCCTGTTTTCACAGCTGAACATGATTACAGATCAGATGAAGGTGGAGCAGAGTACGTCCCAGTCCAGAAAACAAGGCATAGTTCTACCAAGATGGAAGAAGACTGCCAACACTTGCCTTCTGACCCCTAACTCAGGCAGCTTCCAGGCAGTGAGCAAGCGCAGTCATTGGCCCCACCATGCTGGCAAGAATGCAGCGGTTTTGTGCAGGTAACAGCCTGCCTTTAATTCCAAGTTCTGTCGCCCACCTTGGCATTTAATAAAGCATGTCATGTAGTGCGGGTCTTTGTCTTCTTCTCTTTTCCCTTCCGGGCTTTGCTTCTCCCCTCCCCTACTCATTTGACCGTTCCCTCTAATTCCTGCCGCTGGCAGGGGCACAGCATCATTACTTCCCCATCCATGGCTGTGGTTGATCTAGCAGCTGTGCTAGCTCACCCCCGCACTCTCCCAGGCACAGGGCAGCACCGTGCCCACATGCAGGGACAGTTCCCCCCTTCTTCACTTGTGCTGCCACAGTGGTGCTGCTGGGTTGGTGACAGCGGCTGAAGGTGTTCGCGTGCTCCAGACCATCTGGGTGCAGATGGGCCTCCCCAGATTTGCCGGAGGAATGGCAGAAGATCTCTTCCTATAGGAGTATTGGGTTTACACAGCAAGGTTTTATCTGCAGGGCGCTGCAGGGGTAGCCTCTGTGAGAAGAGTCCAGAAGGTGCCCCATCTTAGATAAGGGCCAGATTCCGTTGGCTCCAAAGGGACCCCACCACTAGCCAGAGATGAGCCAAAAATTGTTCTTTGTGCATCTGTGAGAGCATATTTAAGAAAGGGAAAACAAACAAACCAAACAGGGACACAACTGCAGCTGGGAGAGTGAGGAGTGAGAAGCAGCCCTGCAGACCACAGGGTCAGTGCAGCAGGAGGTGAGGAGGAGCTCCAGGCAGGCAGCAGCAGTTCCCCTGCGGCCTGTGCAGGGAGAGGCCCCTGGTGGAGCAGGATGTCGCCCTGCAGCCCATGGGTCCCACACGGAGCAGATCTCCACGCTGCAGCCCCCCTATGGGTGGAGGAGCCCCTGGTGGAGCAGGTGGCTGTGGCCTGGAGGAGGCTGTGGCCCATGGAGAGCCCCCGCAGGAGCAGGCCCCGGGCCGGAGCTGCAGCCCGTGGAGAGGAGTCCTCGCAGGAGCAGGGGGTCTGGGGGGAGCTGCCGCCCATGGGGGACCCGTGCTGGAGCAGTTTGCTCCTGGGGGATGGAGCCCGTGGTACGGAGCCGTGTGGGAGCAGTGCTTGAAGAGCTGCTGCCTGTGGGCAGCCCCCGCAGGCTCAGGAGCAGCAGAGAACAAGTGTTAGGGACTGACCCCAGCCCCCATTCCCTGTTCTCCTGTGCTTCTCATGGAGGAGGACATATAAGAGTGTAGTTGGGGGGGAAGGCATTATTACTTTGTTTTAAGTTTCTCACTGCTCTAGCTTGTTAGTAATAGCTATTAAATTGCATTAGCTTCCTTGTGCTGAGTCTGTTTTGCCTGTGACGTTAATTGTTGAGTCATCTCCCTGACCTTACCTCAACCCTTGAACACTTTTCATCGTATTTTCTCCCATTTTCCCTTTGAGTAGAGGGAGTGAGAGCACAGTTGTGGTACAGCTCAGCTGCCCAGCTCAGTAAAACCACCACACCTCTTCTTCTTCCTGCTGCTGTTCATTTATCAGTGTGCAGTAGTGTTGCCTGGCAGGGGCAGTGACTGAAATGAGCCAACTGTGTTGAATGAACATAACCACATTATCAAGAGACAACAATGTTAAGCAAGAAGATAAATGGTTATAATAAGACCAAGTAAAGAGGGCTGTGCACTCCAGGCTGGGGATCCAGACTAGAGGACATCACTCCATATTTGCCTGCTCTTCTGGCTCATCGTAGTCATCTGTGACTGCTGTTTCCCAGAACTGGGTGCTGGAGTGGATGGGCACTGTGCATGTCTGCTTTTGTGGTCATAAAACATGAGTGAGCAAGGGAGCACTCAAGAGGATGGCAGATTTTACTTATTGTTGTTTAAACCCTGTTCCAAACTCACCTGTTTCTATCAGAGGTCACTTTCATTTTTAAAGGAGCCTGGACACTTTTAACATCTGAGAAAAAATAAATACATCAGCTGTTGTAAAGATCTCTGTGAGATTCAAATTTGCAAAGACAGCCTCCAACTGTGAGGAATCACTGGGAAAGGAAAAACAGCATCCTAGGAAATTTCCCATTTTCCCCTGTGAACTATTTGAGCAATTGCTTAAATATCAAGAGTTAGTTCTTCATTTTATACTTCATAACTTGATGAAATATTTAGTTATTTGACAATGCTGACATATCTATCAACATATATTGAGATGTCCTTTTATGTTAGCAACATATAACACTTTCATCTCCCTACTGGTAAAATGCAGAGATTTAAGATTGATCGGTGAATTAGATATTAATGACTGGGAGGCATTGTTGTACTTAGAGTGCATTATTTGAATCAATATTTGGATAATGTCAAGAGTAAATGGGAACCACGGGAAATAAGATCTTGGTCATATAGAACATATATCAATCATTAAAACACCTACCCCACCAGAAAGCAGTAGAGCATAGGTGAACAGTAAGTGTTTGGCTTACGTGCAGCTTCACGATCAGCCATTGAAAAACTATGTAAAAAAAAATAAGTAAAAAATTATAAATCACTGTTAGTTACAATATGTGTTTTGCAGCAGACAGTTACCATTTTTCTAAATCACAAGCAGCCAGCTGGTGTTTAATTACAGTAGATTGATATTCCTAAAACTGTCAGGAGTTTCAGCGGTAACTCTTTTTAATAAATGTAGTGAAATAGGAAAAGTCTGATCTTGAAAGGTGATCAAGCTTTGGCAGTTAAGAACCTATCACCATCCCTTTGTTGAGACAGTGCCAATAACAGAAATCTAAGGATGACAAGTCTTAGACTGGGACAGAAAGGAAATTAATAACCAGTTCATGCTTGATGAGATTTCTTTTTTGGTGGCAGTGTGCTGGATGACATCTGGCTGCTATTTACATATGGTATTTGTAAGATACATAAACACTACAGGGGGTGAACACTTATTGTATGGACAGTCAAAGTCATGGTCCAGTGCAGGTCTGATTATGGTGGTGGGCGAGCAAGTCCTGTGCTGCAGCAGAGTTAGGGATGATTATGATTCCATTTGCACTGGGAAAATGCTAGGGATGATGAGCAGCTCTCCACTTCTCAAGAAGATCTTTTGGAAAGCCAGTTGCCTAGGGGCTGGACTCCTCATTTGAATAACAGTCCTGGAAACTTCTGGCTCTGGTTTTGCTCCTTTCCCTGTCTCAGCTGCCAGCCCCAGAGACACCAAGGAATGTGCCCATTGGGCCTCCACTGCCTTGGGAGTGCCTCCTTGGGGACAGGGGGAAAGAATGGCAGGACCCATTGGCTCTAACTGTAGGTAGGTGAAATGCTCAGACTTTGATGGGATTTGAGCCATCACCTGTTTCTCCTCACTGTGTATTTTTCTTTTTTTTCTCTTACCTATCCCACACAGTGGTTGAGAATGTTCTATTCTGGTGAATATTCTGAATTTTGTTGGTTGTGTTAACACGTGTTGCAATTGGTCCGACCCGTTTGGGTTGCTGCAGTTTTGGTGCAGGTGCTGAAGCCCTGACTGACACCCAGCTCCTTGGGCCCTGGCAGAGAGACCAAGGCCAGCAGAACCCAGCTGTTCCTTCCACACCCTCATGAGCCTGGTATAAGGTAAAATAAATCCAGCTCCTGGCCAGAACTGGGATTGTTCTGCTGCAGCAGCTTTCAGTTACTACACGCAGCTTCTTGTGAGGTCTGAACATCTGCACTATGGAAAAATCCACCCTGCTGAGCCTAGTTATGTCCTGCCCTAAAGGCTGTGTCTGTATTGGAAAAGGTGAGGAAATTCCTTGTGGATAAACATGTAGAAATCTCTGGTCTGCCACTGTCCACAAGAAAACGTGAACACGGGTGGGTGCTGGGTGCGAGGAGAGGGGCTGCTGCTATGGGCCAGCACCACGGGAGGCCAGGAGGTGGCACAGGAGCTGCTGCAGTGGTGCCGAAAGTCCACGGTGTGGTGCCAGCGCGATGCGCTCTGGGCCTCCTGACGCTGGTGGCAGCTTCTGAGGGCAGCCGGCGCCTGATTTTGGTGTGTGAGCATCGAAGCAAAACGGCCTTGTCCTTCGGGTTGTCTGAGTGCTGGCACAGCTCGAGGTGCTGCTCTTTCAGGGCCGCTTGCCTCTGCTCCCCCAGCGTTATGTGGTGCTGTAATCCAGCACGGCTCAACCACCTCAGCTGGGCACCAGGTCCTGCAGCAGGGTCAGCACCCCTGGAAAGGTCGAGTCCAAGTCCTGAAGACAACGAAGGACACACGAGCATGCCCTAGTGATGTGTGATGTGGGCTCCCACCAGCAACTGAAAGAGACCTGGCAGACAAGAGCAGGGTGTGAGCTCCCAGACCCCTCCTGGTGGCAAGCTGGGGTTCTAAATACTTTCACCCCAAGTTTTCACCCCAAGCTTTGTAAAAAAAAAAAAAAAATAAAAAAATGTCTGAAAACAAAATCTGTTTGTTTTTATTTGTATGGATGCAATGAGGTAGGCGGGCAGGATATTCAATCCCTCCCGTGGTTTGAGGAGCATCCTACCAGTAACAGACCTTTTACCTAAGGACACTTAGGCCTCATGTCTAAAGGTAAAAGAAGCAGGTGGTGACAAGCCCAGGAGCCACAGAACCTCTTCGTTTTATGCTAAACAAAAGTTACTCTTATTTGTAGAGAAAACCTTTTGCAGAGCAAAAACCATGATGATGGATGCTACCTACACAACCCGCTGAACTGTCCTGCAAGGCACAGACATCTGCACTGAGGCCTTGAACAAGCTGCAAGTAAATGACGTACTGGTGTTTCTCTTTCAAGGTCTCTTCAGATCTGAATGAGCTTTGCTAGAGGCTCCTTGATGCTGGGTTGAACAGGCAAAGGATGTTAGCACTTGACAGAGAGTTTAACAGACATAGAGGAAAGAGGCCCAGTTTGTTTTCCTTGAGCTAATACATCGCTCTGCAAACGGTATCTTAAATAATGCTAATTTATGCTATTTGTCCTTAGGAGCTTGTTGCCTATGTAATTAGCAAAGGCTGACTTGCACTTCTGCCTTGCAGACCTTTGCTTTACACTGTTAATCACTGTGTACAAGACAGCTTTCCAGAGACTGTAACAGCTGTAGGGTGGATGCCCCTGCCCCAGGATTATGTAGCGTTGGGCCACTACAAGCATAAACCAAAATGTTACCCACCTCATGCACTGATGTGTATTGGGAAAGTTCCTTCGTTAGTACTACAGCTGTCAGTTACACAGTACACTCGGTCTGCTTGGCTTCCAAATATCTAGTGCATGGTGTTTCGCTACCAAATGTAATGTAAGCATCTACAAAAGCCTCATGACTTTTAATGAGCGTAACCCAGAAGATGATAACTCCTCAGTGTGAAGAATGAATGTTTTGTGACATAGACATGCTGCAACACATTTCTAAACTAAAGAGCTGTTTATAAATATCAAAATAAGAATTCAAAGGCAATGAGACATTTATGAAATCTGTAACATAATAAAAAGTGTCCACAGCAATATATCATCACTTGAAGACATCTACTGTATGACTATTCTTATTTCTGTTACTGGGGTAGCTGCATGAGGGTTTTTTGTATGTACAATAGATATCTGAGCATCAAGTCGTGGTGCACTAAACTATGGCTGAAATGAGTCTATATGATTGACAGCTTAGCTCTGGCAATACATTCTAAATCAAGGCCCTATGTGACGAATACAGAGTATCACAAGGTACACTAGGAAGGTGTATGTGGCAAACGCCAAAATCTGGGTGCAGCTTTAATAAAAGTTGTGGGTGGGTGTTGGCTACAGGAAAAGGTGAAGAGGGTTTATTTAACAATAAAGTGGTGTATATAATGTGAAGGGATTCCTGTGTAGAAATGGCTGTGCAGAAGTAAGAACCTATTTGTAGAAGAACTGTTAGAAAATAAAATTCCATGTTTGAGAATAAGCAACTGAAAGTAGACTGATGTGAGCTTATAAGACACTCAACACTTTTGGTGATGTGAAGAGGCCTCATCAATCATCCACCTACACTGTCATTTGCCTTTGTCTGACAAAGCCTTGAATCCTCTTCCAGGACTGGTGGGGAAGTGTTTTGTATCTGTAATGGAAGCCAAGCAGGGATCTTTCTGAGGATGTCTTCTGCTGACTGGAAGTGTAAAACTGGATGCCACAGGCACTGCATGATGTATTAGGATGCCCACGTGAGCTTTGTGGTGTGGACCCAAAGCACAAAGCTGCTCCCCAGTTACCTAGCAGGGGTGCTGAGGGAGCAGCTGCAGGACTGCCAGCTGCCACTACTTCACCACTAACATTTTGACATTAAGCGTGTTGCTGATGTCAAAGGCTTTTTCCTTCACCAGTTGTTCAGCACACTTGTGACCTTAAGCACCTCAATTTTCCTTTCTTCAAGAAAGATTCAAGCTCTCATTATGACACTGAAAACCCAGTCCCATAACAGCTGAACAAAACAGGAAGCTAATTTCCAAAAGCTGTATTTTTGCGTTTGCTTTTTGAAATTGTAAGAAAGGAGGTTTATGGATTGAAAGGAAAAGGAGAAAACATTCAGCTGCATACTGCTGGAAGAGAGCTGTTGGAGGAGTGTTTGTTTCATTATTATGTTGGAAAATGTTGGTGGTTTTTTGTGTATGTGCGTTGCATGCAGTGGGAGGGATGATGTGATCTGTAAAGTTAAGGTTTAATTTAATTTCAATAAAACGTCAGCATGCATACAAACATGATAATTTCGACTTTCTTTTTATTCATCTAAGAAATCTGTGGCTTCCTGGACAGAGTGGCAATTACAGACATGAAGTAGATAACAATTGTTTTAAAACTGTAAATGAACATGCCCACATTTTTCTGTTTCAGCCATATGCCTTTTAATAAGTAGGGTCTGTGTCTTGTTTACAGAATTGTCTGTGTAATGATGAAAGCCAGTAATCTTCTGTAAGTCACACAGGACAGATGAATTTCCCTATAACAGGCTTTGCAAGGAACACTGCTTTGCAATTATGTTCTTAAACTATTAAGCATTTTGATGCTTGAAAAATGACAGTAAATTAGGCCGATATGGATCACATTTTGTCTGCTCATTAACAAAAAGACCTAAATAAAGAGGAGGAAAACCAGAAGAAAAACTAATCCTAAACCCATAAGAGCTAAAAATGCTAGTAATGGCTAAAATACATGAAACATGCATGGGTGCTTTAGTAGAAAGGAAGACAGGACTTTACATATTTTTCTGTGAAGACGTCAATGCAGATGACACATTTTGTTCAAATGATTTTACATTCCCATTCATGCTGAGGACTGGGTGATGAAGGAGTAGTTGTATAAGTCATCTTTTAGGTTGGAAAGTTTATAATACTCCTTTTTTTTTTTTTCTTTTTTTTTCTTTTTTTCTTTTTTTAAGCTACGTAGAGTTAGTAAGATCATCACTGCAGTTCTGTCAACACTGGAGTCCACTGAGCTCCACCATGTTCACAGTTTCCATGTGTGTACATATACAAACCCACACCCTAGGCTTACACACCATGCACAGATGCACAAGAACAGATTAGAGAAGGAAAAACACCGCTAAACTTTTTAATTCTACAGCTGCAAAATACCTGGCAGTTCTTCTGGATGCCTCCCCAGAAACTCCAGACCTGAAGAAGATTCTGTCGATTTATCATACCAGTTCTTGCAGATTACTACTTGAGTAGATCTGTACAAATCCTTCTCACATATCCCAAACCTTTTTAATTCTCTGCACAGTGAACATTACTGTGGAGTTCTGGATCTGAAAAAGTTGCTTGAAGAGAAAGATTATTGTGAATTTATCCAGACATGACAAAGGTATAGTCTGGTTACAAATTTGAGTACCATCTCTGAGTGTAAAATGGGCTAGCTTGGACTGCTGCAGAGGTATCCAACTGGCAGACTGTATTGTTAATCCACAGGTATGGGTTTGCATACATCAGGCAGCTGATGAGCAGGTTGAACTTTCTGAGTGAAACAAAACAAAACAAAACAAAGCAAAACAAAGCAAAACAAAAAAACTTGCTTGGTAAAAAAAAAATATATATATTTACTGCTGTAAATTGTGTTACATTCAGTTCCATGAACTACCACCCTTGTTTTCTGCCCCAAACTCCCAAATTAAAGACCCTAAAATATTACATAAAGTACAGTCTTTACCCGTATGGGAAACAGAAAGAACAACCTGTCCATCTTATTCCATCTGATTTATCTGTTTTGCTATGATCCTAAAATAAATAAATAAATAAACACACACATTAAAAAACAAACAAACAAACAAACAAACAAACAAAACACTCAGGAATTGAATTATTTTAGTTTTTATTAAGGCAGTTAGGGGCAACATTCCAGAGCAAAATTCTGATAGTATATGATTTCAGGTAATCTTGCCTATTCTGTTTTGGCCAACTATTAATGTAAAAATTAGGTATGGAATTCAAGGCTTGTTAGGAAAATGAAAAACATAAAAGTGATGCTTTGCCTCTTTTTTTTTTTTTTTTTTAACCCTTGCACTTTTCCTTTGGCTAGTGCTATCTACCTTGTATTAAAAAGTTAAACCTGGAAAAGACATTGCTATTATCATTTTACACAGCCATATATTTTGTTAACAAAACCAAGGAATGCACTATGAGACACTTGAAAAGTTGTTCTACTTCCAGTCATTTTGGAACTTTCTGAACAAAACCTTGTAGAAGCATAGTTTGAATGGAAACCTATTTTCCCACTTCACCACAGCATGGGAAAACAAGGCAAGAGGAAATATGTAACAGCCACAGAGAAAGGCAGTCTGGGAACCTGGATCAGCACGGTTTACAGTGAAAGGGACCCAGATTATTTAAATCTACAACACCTGACATTTTGAAGAGAAGATATAAAAATACACTTTGCACAGAACAAAATACTCCATCTTTACTAGATGCGTGAAGCTTGAAGATACCTGTTCTCATCCCCAAAGAAAATGAAAATGAAAACGAAAACGAAAAAGAAAAAGAGAGTGTTAGGACTACCTGCTGGGAGGAAAGCACCTTCACACGGCTGTGAGAGGAGAGTAAATCCATAGAGAAAGTGTTGCATTCCTTAAATGTTTTCAAATTCTTTGTAAGGTAAGTTAGAGAGAAGTAGACCTTAATTAGTATGAGTACTGAGTGGAGCCTTGAGCAACTCTTTTGAAACTAATTTTCATCAAGTTGTTTCAGGTTTCAGTGTGCAAATTTACTGATGGTAACAGTATGCACATCTTGAAAGCCTGCCAAAGACTATTATATATACTCTGGCATTACAAAAATGTTAATAGTCTGTTTTTCACCACTACTAAAGCTCACTCAGCACATGACTGCTATGCAGGTTGCGAGAGGCTTGCTGTGACACTGCCCTCATGCCCTCTGTGTGTGGTGGGGAGAGCACACCCTTCTTCTTCACAGCTGTTTGGGAGTACAAGGCAGCAAGATCCCAGCAGGCCCCATCCACCCCAGGGACTGTGTCAGCATGTTGAAGGGCAGCCCCCATGTCCCACAGCATGGGGAGGCTCCCAGGCATGCCCCAGGTTGCAGCCTAAAAGGAGCCATCCCACAAAGTCATGTGTACGGATTCCTTCAGGGTGAGGGATAAAAACAGCTGGCTCCTCAGGACCTTGTTTATAGGCTGGGTATCCCCAAGGCACTCAGTCATTGCCTCCAAAACTTTGGTAGGAACCTCACTTTTCTATAATTCTCACAGGGTCTAGCAACTGCAATAGTACCAACTTTATTTTAAAAAGGAGACCAAAAGGAATATGTGGTAATACGGAACAACTGAAGCCATGATCGCTGTGTGGTGATGCAGATGTTGGCAACCTCTGCATAAGGAATTTCTTAGTAAATCCCCGTTTTGTGGGAGGTTTTTCTTTTGTTCTTTCTGTTGGAGAATTGTTTTTGAAAGGCAACATACTGGTAGCATCTTGCTACCAGTATGGGGCTGCTACCCTGATGTCCTGTGGATCCTCATTCCAGTGTAGGACTGAAATGCTCCATAGAAGATGCTTTGGAATTAAGAACAGGACTTTTTTTCCCCACATTGGAGAAAAACAATGACAACTGTAAAGTGAGAGGATGTAGCAGCAGACCTTTTTTTAAAGACTTTGAAAGAAAACATGAGCAGCTAAAGTGAAGGAGAAAATGACCTCTTAGAGTGCTCTACCCAGTCCTCCCTGCAACCAAAGACATCTGTACTGTGTTCTGCTTCACATGATTTAACAGCATTGATTTCAGAAATAGCTTCAATACCTTAAAAGGAAATATCCTTTAGACTAATTGAAAATTGGGGTCCTGAATAAATGGCATAATTCATAAAAAAGCCTGAGCAGACCACGAAAGCTTTCAAAAGAAAGAAACAGCTGGTGAAGGAGTCTGAGGAAAAGTGCTGGACAAGTTAGCTATTCCTCTGATGACTGGGTTTTGGCTAAGACGTAATTGAATACAGATACATATTTCTTTAAAGTACTGGTTCTGAATCATCAAATGGACCATAAAAATCCCTTATCTAGAGGAGAAAAATGTTAGAACCACAGAGACATCCCTGTTTGCTGCTGAGCCATCAGATGCCCTGAATAATCCAAATGAAAGAAGCTTGACAGCTAAATTTTATTCCCCATGCATCAAAAGTATATAACATATAAAGCAGGGTGATAAAGGAAAATGAACTCTCTTTTTAAAAGAAAAAAGCCCTTCCCAAGGGCTATAGCTTTGCTTTGCTTTGTTATTTGGAAATCCTGAGTAGCTAACATTTAGTAAGATGGGTCAGCATAGATGTATTTCTTCCCAGGATGACAGTAATAAAATCCTTGTATAAAGGATTTATTATTAATATTCCTAACAAGGCAGGACTTCACCTGATGGACCCTCCAGAGCTACCTCTCTTCTGTTATGTAAATTATGACCCTCCTGCTCAAAACTCCCAGGTGCATTTGACTTCATTAAAGAAGTGAAAAAATGAATGGTGAATGGTGAATGAATCAGTAAATTCACTGTTTTTAACTTTTACAGTTGTAAGTATATCTGTAAAAATAGATTGCTGTGTCCTACGAAGAAATGTCCTGCAACTGACTGAAAATGGATGTCAGAAGATAATTTGCCTGCTACTCTATCCAGCAGTCCATCTACGCATCCATCCATCCATCCATCCATCCATCCATCCATCCATCCATCCATCCATCCATCCATCCATTCTTGTATCCTTTTCTTATCTTGTAGCAAAGATACAGTGATATGTAATTTAGGTCCAGATACTCTATGGCATTTCCACTGTATAAAAATCCTGAGTGATTTGCTTTATGCCAATAAAGACGGGAATTTTTCATAAGTTAACTTTTCTCAAGGCCATACTGTGCCAGCATAATTCAAAGCGAATCTAAATGAGATTTCATGTCTCCTCTTTGATGAGAAGCCCCATGTTGATTGATGTCCTTCTTATTAGCAGGACAACAGCCTGTCTATCTCTTTGACTCCTCTTGAACTTTCTCATATAGAAAATCCAATGTCTCATGACCTTTGTTTTTGTTTTTGTTTTTGTTTTGTCTACAATAGCATACACTTATAGACAGAGTCTTTGAAGAACACCTACAAAGGTCTCATCCAGTAGTGGAATTATTTTAGAGGAGAGACACTAGGTCTGGATGTCACTGACCTGTTGCTTGCTCCTATCAACCTACATCTCTCAGGTCTAAATCGTGGCTTTTATCTACCTGAAAAATACCATTCATGCATTTTTCCTTGCTCCTTTCTAACTTCCCCACTGACTAGAATAAATGCAGCCCTCAGATAAGTTGTAACTCTCTTGAATTCTCAAGCAGCAAGTTTAACACTTTTATTCTCCTTCATGGGAAAGGATGTGATGCACAGCCTTTAATTGAAACAGCTGATGGTTTGCAGAGATATCATCATGAGGGCACGAAAGTAAAGAAAACCAACCCAGATGCCAAGTGTTGGCTGTTTGCATCTCCTTTGCATTGGAATGTTGATTTCATAGATTGCACATATATTTGCTATCCTATTTTTCCCAAGGGAATAGAAATCAGTTCATTTATACAACAGATTATCTCTCTGCTGAGAATAGCTCTCATAAGTCAGAGATTACTTGTCCCCAGGGAGAAGAGGAAAGAGAAAGCTTATGTAGAGAGATTACAGAGTTCATGTGTGTGCTCTAGTCTGCTTCCTATTACCAGTCATGACCCAAGAAGTTAGGAAGAGTCAGTTACTTTCATCTTTACAGTAAAAACCAAACCCAATTGAAAACAAATAATAAATATAACAGTGTAAGCCAGGAAGAGCAGGGTTTTAAGGTTTGCTCATACTTCCAGCTTCAAAAGCCGATAAATTCTAGTTGCAGTATCACAGTGACTTTGGATGGACTTATTCCCTTAAGGCTCTTCACTCATCCGAAGACCCTGAAACAATCCTTGATTCATATCCCCAAAGCTGCTTCTGTTAACCAGGGACCACATAAGCTTCACTTACCTCTGCAGTGACCCAGTAGCCATGCAACCTGCTGTAGCAGAGCCCCTGGAAATGTGATTTCCCCACTTTCACCCCTGTAGAGATCTTCAGCAGCCTTTAACCATTTGATTCATGAAGAGCTGATGAGCCAACAGTGAACAGAGCAGATAATTCTCAGGAGACCTTTACTGCTTCCCAGTGACTTCCTCAGTAGTCCCTGTATGCCAAACCCTTTGCTGTCTTACAGGATGAGCCCCATCCCTGTCTTGCAGAGAAGACCCAGTTTTACTGGGGAAACCCCAAAGAGGACATAGCCATCTCCCTCCTACGAGCCCCTGCCTGAAGTGTGTTGGTGCTGCACTAGGATGCAGCACCACACAGTCCTCAGCTCAGTGCTGTAAGTACCAAGAAATGGCACTCATGTCTGTATCACACCTTTAAAACACACGGAACAGACTATTCATTTCTAAACACGGTGTAAAAACTCAGTCCCTATTTGCTATCATGCTGGCCCTGTGCCCTGGTAGTGCTGCACGCACTGGGTACAAGCTCACTCCACCCCAATATTTGGCCCACCAGGCACAGGGGGCTCTGCTATTGCCCTTCCCTTTGCCTGTACCACTGAGATAACAAATGTCCCTTCTTCAGAAGACAGAATGGGGTCAACCTGACCAAGCCTTCCCCTTGCACTGTCTACCTTACCGTGAGGAACTGATCCCCAAATAAAGCTTTTAGCTATAAAATATTTAAATTTGATACTAATCACTTCAATTTTCCCATACATATATAAATGTCTACATCTCAGCTTTCCTAGAGTGTCTAAAAATTGTTGGATATTGCAAGACTGTTGGGTCCCTGGTTCGTATTGCCACCAGACACTACAAACAACACAGTATCTATTTATCCTTGTTAACCAAAGCAGCATGTGAGCTCAGATTCCAAATTTGATGTTTTACAGGGTTGTCTGTACTGGCAGTTGAGTCACGTATAACAAATTTACCAATCGTAGCCCTCACAGGCAGATGTTTTCAGGATGTGAATTTCCACCCCCTCCCCCCCACACACCTCATGACTGACTGCTTTTAACTAAGGGGCGATAGCTCTTAATAACAAAACTCCCTAAAAATTCACACACATTCCTGTCCTGCTTTTGACAAGTTCCCTAGGAGATCTTGCCTAAGTCTTCAGTTTGTCATACCTTGATCTTTTCTTGAAGTGGACACAATGTTCTTTTAAAAAATGGGAAATCATTCGGGGTCATCTTAAAATTTCTACTTATTTTCAATTCTTGAGCACTTGCTTACTATCTGCCATCTATATCTTCTTTTCTGTGCATGTATTTCTAGCTATAAATATACTTAAAGCAGGGAGGAGAGGGAAATTCCCTAGTGGATTATGACTTGCTTTTGTGGCACTTGTAATTTGTCAAACGCAACTGGTTCATGGATTGCTATTTCTAAAGGGAATTCACCTAAAAAAATAAAAAAATAAAAGTAAGAAAAGAAAATGTATCCTCATTTTTATGCATGAATGTAAGCGAAACCAAAACAACAACAACAACAAAAAAAACAACCCTGACTAAATTAATCACTCTCTGCCCCAGTTTTTACATCTCAAACTAAAGAGAAGAACGAGGGGAAGAGAACACTGGCTTTATTGATATTGCAAAGATTTAATGTGACTGGGAATCAGAATTTGGCCAAGAGATAGAAGGACTGACAGTTTTTAGGAAAACAGTATTCAAAATAGTCTTTCTCTCCTAGTGTATCCCCACTGAAATTTTCATTGGTTATAAGGATCCACTGCCAGAGGAGAACAAGTAGGGCATCTCCATAGGTTTTATTGGCTGATACTTTTCATAGTCTCTGAGGTTGTGGGAGTCTCAATCCTCATCACAAGGACTGAAAAACTCATCCATAAGTTTTTGGTGCATAATGTTTATTACAGTGGGTGCTAATCATAAAAAAAATAATAATACCCAAAACCAAACCAACCAAACAAAAAAACACCACCACCACCAACAAACCTCCTACATATTCTGAAAGGTTCATAGGCTTCATCTATAATCTTTCAAATAATCTCTCTTGTCCTGAAATGTACAGGACCAGGCATGCAAAACCCTGACTCTTCACCTAAGGGGTCCTGCAACCAGTAGCACAGAATGATTTGTGCCATGGCTGGGCTCAGACACTGAGTTACGCAGCACTCCGTCCCTTCTGTCAGTTTAAAGGAAATGTTTTTCCAGAAATACCCAGGAATAAGGGTTTGTGTTCCAGCAAACTCTTAACAGTGGTAAATGCTTTTAGTGTACTTGTGAGAAGAATTTTTTTTTAAAGCAAACAAGAAATATGAGGAACTGTGCATCTCCAAATATGCTTTCCCACGATCTCACAAGAACCCACACCTTGAGTGTCACCAATTTGAAAAGAGAAGCACTAAATAAGTATTAATATTTATAGGATGACAAAGAAAGATTGCAGTAGCAAAAAAATACCTTTAAAATCTGTATCATATGTGTTAGAAAGAGCATTATGATGTCTCTGACAAGGCCGATGAATGCAGAGAAGGTATGAAAGTCTGGCATTGTTTCATATCCCATTCTCAGAGATGATCCTTGCCCCCAGCGCAGCCCAGTGCTAGGAGAGGACAAGAATTGCCCCAAGTCTTCCTGCTCCGGTCTCTCCTTCCTCCAAAGATTCTTCCCTTTTCAGTAACTTTAATTTTGCAGTTAACATCATTTAAAAGACTGCTAACATTCTCTTCATTATAAATGAAGAGAAGCCTGAAATCTGGAGTGAAGGGAACAAAATTATTCCAGGCTTTAGCAAAATTCAGACATATATAGCCAAAATAAAAATTCGGTTGAATTAATTTTGACACGGAACAGTTGCAGGTTACTGGAAAAGCTGATGACAATGTGTCTTTTTTATTTCTCAAATCTAAAATGGTTTTGTTTCTGCTGTTTTTGTTGTTGTTGTTGTTTGTTTGTTTGCTTGTTTTGCGGAAGATTGGGTATGGTGCATTTGTTCCTGCTTTTACTTTCTTTCATTACCCTTAATATCCAGAACATATCCAGAACAAAATTCAGTTGCTGTCCAAATGTCCTTTAAACCTCATTATAAATATTTCAGGGCATGGATACCTGAAGTGAACCCAAGTGAAAGGGTTTTAGTGTCCTGACCCTTGAGGTGACACCTATGGACCAGCTCAACCAGTGAGATCCTTCTGAAAACTGAGCACCACAGCGCTGAGTGCTTCCCACTGCTTTCAGCTTCAAGGCCAATTTGTAGCAAATTGCTGTAGCACAGTTCAGTGTGAGGTCTGACAGAAGGGAAAGGTGACTTGACTTTGCTAAATCTCCAAGTTGTTTGTTACCCACTCACGGGCACATACTCGTGTGCTTGGAAGCACTGGCATATACATCCCTGATTAGCCAAAAGGAGCTGATATGGGGTTGCCTTTCCTGCCCTTTCCAAGTGGGAGTGGATGCTGTTTGGGATCTTTTGCCTCAGCATATCATCTCCTCCATCATAAGTCTTGTTTTCCTTATCTGTTTATTTTATGGCTCCAGGCATGCTCTTTATCTTCTTGTCACCTTATCTTAAGGTCAGGTTGTTCCTCCTCTTCCTTTGAATGAAATCACACACATAGAGCTATTAATCTTCCCTCCCCTGTTAAACCTTGTTCTCCCGTTTCATTGACTGCTTTCACACAAGCATTTCCATTCATAATTGACCAATCTTAATATTTTTGCTACCAATCTCTACAAAGTCACTCGACTGCAGTGTGGTGCTAATGCTGGTGCAGCCTGTGCAGGATCGCATCCAGCCGCGGCGTTGCAGCAAATCCCCCTGTCACCTCCTGCCAACATGCCCTGGTGGACCCTGGTGGATGGAGGGACTCCACGATACAGCTCCATGTGGGTGTGGATTTTCCCCCAAAAGAGACATCCCCAGCAAACTTCCAGGCACTCATCACTAGGAGCATGATCCTGGCATGTATACTATTATTCTTTTCATTTAATCCCTAATTGATTTTAATATAGAAGACCGTGCGGGGCTGATTTGCTCTTTTTGGAACTGCTTTCAGAAATACACCTATCTATACAGTATGGGCCCGACACACAGGATTTGGCTAGGCAGATGACCCACAATTAAATATAAGGTAAAAAAAGGTCATATAAAACCTGGATTCAGATGGCTGAGAAAAACACTGAAATTAATTTACAGCTGCAACAAAGCATGATCCCATAAAAATGGATCAGTTGGAATCAGTAAGTGAAATATTTCATTTGGCCACACATGCTCATTCAGTTCTTAAGCAAAGCCTGTCTAGAAGAGTAAGCACAATAAAAACTAACATTTTTCTGAAGAGCATTCTTTAACAGATTCTTAAAAAAATCTTTAAAAGGCACCACTGAAGCCATAGAATTGGAAACTGAGAAGTCCCAGTCAGGAAGGCTGTGCTTTGCACCACTGCCATGGATTTACTGTGAGTGTCAGGGGGCAGTGGGTGAACATGAATGTTCATGCTGTCCTCGCTGCATGTACACAACATACTGGGAAGCCCTCTGGTCTGTTAGTTATATATTTACCTTCTGCATCACCTCAAATGACACTCATTTGAGAACAGCTCTAAGGACAAATGAAAACAACACACTTATCACTTCCCTTTAAGTCTTTCTCAGGTTTTCAAAACTGAAGTTTTACTTACCCCTAGAGTATACAACACAGAAGAAAAATAATTATGTCCAGAAAAAAATACATATATATATATATATATTTAAAAAAATAAATAAATAAATTACCAAGCCCTGAGAAAAAACATCAAGAATAACCTTATCCCAGTGCTGGTGCTGCTGCTTTCAAAGAAGGCAGAAGATGGGAAGGTCTGCCCATGGGGAGACGATGTCTGCCCTCATCAGCTGTTCCGGGCTAGGACGCTAGGAGTTTACCTGTGCTGGTAAGTTGTTGGCATGGACCTTGCCACAGATGTGGTCTGTGGAAACCCCAGTAGTAGCTGAGGGGTTAGAAAGAGTCAGGGACAAGAGCTACATTAGATGCTTTGGAGGAAAAGTGAATTTTTGTGTATGAACTTCACCATGTCTCAGGGCTGAAGGCTAGATAGAGATGTCTGGTCTGTAGTTTTGTCAGGTTTGTTTGCTTTTTACTGACACAGAGGAAGACAGAGAATCAGATCAGCTGCTTGATGAACCTCTTGTCTTTCCTATCATAATCTTGCTTTTAGCCCCAGCAACGTAATTGTTGTACCCTGACCTGCAAAAGCTGAAGGCAGCAGGTAACAGCAGAGTGGAGCAGCAGCAGTGAGATGGGCAGCTAGCTTTGTGGTGAACATCTGCATGAGACAACCCCACACCTTGCCGCATCACCCCAAGCATGGTCATGTGTGCTGCCATGAGGGCGAGCAGTCCTTCACCCTGTCCCCTGCTCCAGAGCAGGATAAGGACACTGCTGTGGGAGAACTCTTCAGATGTCCCAACAATGGGGATAGGGCAGCAGAGACCTTAGGAAGCCCAGCTTCATCTCCATTCCCCGGGGTGCAATAACATCCTGGTTTGAGTCCCCAGCTCAAGAGGGATGAGGAGAAAGTGTAGATGGCCAAGTGGTGGGGTGCCAAGGTACTCAGGGACATGAGGAAAGGCTGAAGGACTGGGCTTGTTGTCCTGGCAAACAGGAGCCACAGCACGCCCCAGTGGCTGCCTGCAGTCCTTGTGGGGTGGTTGCAGAGAGGATGGAAGCCAGCTCGTCTGAGGAGTGCCACACTCCTCATTGTGCAAAAGCCTTCACTGGAAAGCAGTGAAGAGATGACTCTCACCAGATGAAAAACATGGCTGCACAAAAAAATCAAAGGTAAATTAACTTAAGGTGTGTTTACAATATGTGCAGGATTTTGCAATTTACAGGACAGATGAGCATAAAAAGCATTGTATTATGCTTGGAAAATATTTCTGTAATATGATGAAGTATTCTGTCATGCTAAGTACACTACTTCCAGACTGAAAAAATCTTCAAGTTAAGAAGATTAATAAAAAGACAAAGAATGAACAGTTTTAAATGGTATTCATCTCAGATTGGTTCAATTTTGAAAAATAGATACCCTCTTTCTGTCATGTAATGCCTATAAATTACAGAGCATGAAGAAAGCACATTATGAAATATTTATGTTTTATAACTGATGAATCCAAATGCCTGGCATATGTTATCACAGTGTTTCTGCTAATTAGCAATATGTTGGTTTGCTTTGGCTCTTTTACTGAAATAAGAGCCAGCATCTGAGCTTGAGGACTCGTACCAGCTAAAACATCATCTATTTTATCTCACTGTTGCACTAAAACAATTCTTGCTCGGAATTATGCTTCCAGATCATTTTGGAGAGATCTAAATAAAGGAAAAAGCAACTGGACCACTAAGATGTGGTTAGTCATAAGCCACTAGCACCAGAAGAGAATATTAATAAATAAATGGTTTATATTCTTGTCCTAACAAATTATTATTTGAAAAACCCTGAGCCTCCATCATCAGAAAATGATGCTTTAAAATGTTACCTTGAATGTCTCCTGATTAGAGCTGGTTAAAAATAAAAGATTAAAGACAAAATATGCGTAGAAATATTGACTCGTTTTTAGTCTGCTCCTAATGTGAGAAACGGTTGGCAGTATCATAGTGCCAGGTCAAGCACAGAGCTCAGCAAGACTGAGATGTGTTAGTGCTGGGTTTTGAATTAGCAAAATTGTTCTTCTCCTACAAAATACCAAATATACAGAGATATGGTATAAAACAAACAAACAAACAAAACCAGCAAGAAATATTTATTAGGTCTTGTCTCCAAGACATTTTTCTGCTTTAGGCACCTGCCCCTCTAAGAATCACAGAATAGTTTGGGTTGGAAGGAACCTTAAAGACCATCTGGTTCCAACCCCTGCTGAGGGAAGCATGGTCCTGCATCCCACTGCCAGCCCAACAGGTGACCCCTGTTCGTGCCCTCCTCTTGGATCCATGGGGAGGGACACCAAGAACTTTGCAAGTGTCCTGGGGAGTCTCTGTGCTCCCTTGTAACTTTGCCTTCAGAAAGATTTAAAACTCGTGGTGGGAAGATACACTTAGGAGCTCGATCCTATTGGTTCATGAAGAGTTAGTATTGTACAACCTGAGTGTCTTCCCAGTGGGAGATGGAGTGGGGTGAGGAGGCTCCTGGGTCCTGCTGTCCTTCACCAGGAAGCCAAAGAGACCCCTGGCCTCCCCACACAGACCACAGGGTACACAGACTTGGAGGCACACAGAGTTTATTTATTTTATACCCATCTGACATCTTTTGTAGAAAAAGGACATTTTTCATCAGATGCCAAATTTGATTTTTTTTCCCACTAAGCCAGCAAATCACTTTCACTTTTCACTAAAACACTTGAGAAGGAAATTAATTGACCAGAATTAGTGCTTCCCTTTTTACTACCACTGCTTCTGTTCATGTTGAAATCAGTTGTCGGTGGCATCAGGTGCAAATTATTTTACACTATAATCTTTCCAAAGTTTTTTTACAATTGTGCTGTTTCTTAGGAAACCAGGACATCACATGCTGTACATGGCAGAGATGCCTAACATGCCACTCTCGCTTTCCTTATTATTGCTTTTCTTTCCACACAGTATTACCAAGAATTTTAGGCACTATCCTGAAGTTTTATCTCTGGTCTTAACTCTGTGTGTAACAAGATATATTGCTTTCTATATTGCTCGTTGACCCTTAGGGTTGTATTATCTGAGTATCTCAGAAAGTTCTACCTAATTAAGGATTTTCTCCGAAATCCACCTTTAAACACAAAGGAGATGAAACCTGAAAAGGTTCAGCATACACAGATGGGACACATGGAGAGATTAGATGGAGAAATCATTCCCTCTTTGTGAGACCATAGATGCCATGTGGGTGTGAGGAGGTAAACTGATCTCTAGCCTCATTTCTGTTTTGATTTTTCTTGTGATGTGACTAACCAAGGCACCCAGCCGGCAGAATCCTTGCAATATGAACTACCATTTCTTACCTATTGGCATAGCAATGTCAACTCCATTTCAATTAGTATGATCCTACTAGGTGGTAACATTTGGTGGTTGCCCTGAAATAAAGTAAAACCCTGAATTTGGAATATGGAGGTCCCCACTAAGAATTAAAAAAAAAATAATAATAATCCAGGAAACCAACCACACCAAAATAATAATAATAATAATAATAATAATAATAATAATAATAATAATAATAATAATAATAATAATAATAATAATAATAATAATAATAATAATAATAATAATAATAATAATAATAAATAAATAAATAAATAAATAAAAAACACCACAACACTAGCACCACCAAAAGAACAGCAGCAGTAGAGAGCTATCTCCAGTACAGGTGCACAGATCCAGTCTCGCTGTCTACTTGCCATTACAGTCAATGAGCAGTCTTCTGGCCAATGTATCAGTGGAGATAAGGACGGCATTTGATGGATCATATGTCGACCTCATCTATATAATGACTCCATGGATTCCAAAAACTTGCTCTGCCTTGTCTGCAAAAATGATCACTCTTGCTTAGATGGACACACCCACACTCAGGCAGATGGATTCCATCTTTGTGTCTTCCATCTTTGAGGGCCCATATTGAGCGTCTTAGGTCACAACTTTGTAGAGAAATGAGAATCAATTGTCTAGTTACACTAAGCTTCACTCTGTAATCTTTGTGAGGCAGAAGAGCAAGTGTTAGTGATAAATCTTGTCTTGCTGAAAGAGGGAGTTAAGCTGGGATTCTTCATGGTGCCTTGGATCATCTCATCTCCTGTATGGTGTACTCAAAATGCAACTTTTCAGTGGAATTGTTGCAGTAGATGCAAGAAACACCAAAAATCAAACACAAGAACAAAGTCAGAACTCTGTGTTCATTTTTCCAACTTCTATTTAGTTTAATAATGTTATTAACTGATAAGCTTCAAGTGTATTGATTTAATTAAGAACATCTATAACCATGTATCAGAACTCAGAGTTCTTGAGCCCCTGAACTCCTGCTTTGAGGTGAACTAGGTTGTCAGACTTACATAATTAAGTACCTGCTCATCTCTTTTGAAAAAGACAAGTACAGTCTTGTTTGGGAAATAAGAGTACATATAGCAACACAAATGTATCTTTTTCTTTTGTTTATTATTGACTGCATGTAATTCTTTACTGCCTTCACAGTACTTGGAGTACTGGAGATTGTGGGACTCCAGAAGGACTGAAGTCCAGATGAATATCCAAGTGCCATAACGAACTCAAACCTTAGCTCTTTCCTACCAATATTATTCATTTATTTATTTATTTGTCACGCTACTGGCTTCTGTTATGCTGGAAGCCTTCCTTTGCTCCCATGGAAACACTGACACATCCCACATTTAGAAGTAGTGGCCATTTAATAATGTCTGCTCCTTTTCTGAAGAGAATTGCTTGAACCAAGTGCATGGCAAATTAGTCTGATGATTTGATTTCCTTCTTTTTCTGATCTCAGCTAATGATAATGTTTTCCTATGTGGTGACTGACAACATCAATATTTCAGAGGTTCATTTGATGATGGTTACCCCATCTTATTATACTGCATAACTCTGCCCGCTTTACAGTGAGCCAGGAGACAGCATTTGCAATCCATTTTATTACTACTAGCCACTACCTTGTGTAATTAGTATTCTTACTTAGAAAAAAACATTTGAACAGACAGCAAGCCAATTTCTCCTTTGGATTAAGAATGTTACAATTAAAAATGTATTCCTAATCCTTTGCACTCTCCATCCTCTGCTCCTCACTTCCTCAACATTTCCAACCAAAAGTTTTCTAAAGTAGTAGAAAGTCTGTTGCCTTTTAGACTGGAGATTTAGGCATCTATCATAACATTTAGCCTGACTTTATCACCTTTCCAAAAAGACAGGGTTAATATTTATCTGCCTTCCTTTCTCCTCCCTGAAAGCTCTGTGGCTGCCCACATTTCCCACGGGTCATCTCCGTACTGTGAGGGCCAGGACCCTCAGGTCACGACTTCAATGCTTGACCTGAACAGATCTTTGGACAATACTTGGTATGTATTTTTTATACATAGCCTTGCAGCTAGGCACCTCAGCAGCAAGTTATTAGAGTAGAAATGAAGTGAATGCAGTTACAGTTCCTGGAGATAAGGGGCGTTACAAATATCTCACAAATACATTACAAATTTCTCACAATTGCAAAATGGAAACCATCTTGATGCTTTCAAATGGTCTTTGTGCTAAGATGCTTTATTTGCTCTCTAGCTCATCAGTCCATCTCTCTCCCAATATTCACTGTATTTTTATTGTTGTTGTTATGTTTTATTCTACATGACCCACTTTCCAGGAGTTCAAAACAAACACATGATAGACAGCTCTGTTTTCTGCTACTGCTGAGGTCCCTGTCCCCATTCCTGTTGCTGCCATCATTACCAGGGACAGGAGAGACTGTGGCAGGGCCAGTCACAGCTGTAGTGGTGGAAGAGGCCAGGACATCCTCTGTGCCAGTCTCTGGTTAGCAGTTCTTCACCTTCCAGAATGAGCTCCATGCCCTGGAGGACCAAGGAGTTTGTAATGCCAGTTTTGTCGTGTTTTGTTTCAAAGGTGTAAAAGCTGATGGGCCACCTACAGCCTGCATTTCCAGTGTGTTGATTAAGAAAGCTTCTTGAGCTCATATATAGCATTTCTTATCCATGTATCTATGAGAACTTATGGAGGAAGTCAAGCATCATTACCCTGAGCTAGAATAACTCAGGCACCAGTAAACTAATTTGACCAGTACTGGCTATGTGGCCACTGTCACATGGAGGAGGCATGAGGCATGACTCAGTGTCCTGTCAGTGACTGAACCTTTGTAAGGGGACTAAACAGCACTGAACGATGATCAGCAGTTGCTCCCTTCTTTGTCTGCCTGCCCCACTGAAGAGGAATGAGACAGGCAAACACAAAGGGGACCAGCAATGGCAGGATGGCTTCGTCAGTAAACTTATGTCCATATGATGTCACTGCTGAGCATATTCATGCCCTGCAGGAATAATGGTTAATAATGTTTCCTAGCCTGGTCCTGTGGCTCTTTTCTTCTTGTTGTTTTGTCAGAGTTAGACTGAAAATTCCTTGTTTTAAGGCCCACAACTTTCTGTATTTGTGCAGCACTGTGCAAATAATAAATAATAATAAACCTATAGCTAAGATTATAAGCCAAATCTGCAATAGTAAAAATCTCTGCTATCAAGCAGTACTAAGCAAATAAATAAAAAATTGTAGGTCTTGGAATGATGTATATGTCAAGTGGGACAATATGGAAGAAACACAGCCTAATAGGTCATTAATGAGCCAAAACAGGATCCAAAATATGTGGGCTCTTTTTCTTCAGTTCAGATTGGGCTGTGTTGCTTGACCCGCAGCAGAAGTAAACCTCATTAACCTGGTTAAGCAGGTCTCACAAGCCCACCACATTTGTGCAGGAAAAGTAAGACGTTATAGTCCTAAACATATAAAATACTGCCACCGAAGGAGGGCTGTGATTTCAGTAGCACTTCATCCTGCTGGAGCACAATCAATTTAGCAGTGTGCCGTCATGAAATGGTCATCCTTATTTCTGCAATCAGAGAACATTAAATCTTAATTCCTGCTTATCCAATTGTTAATAGAGTTAGCACCTTACAGAAGCCCATAATGAATCACAGCTGTTTGAAACTGTTCCTGGGAATTACTTAAATTAACATGAAATGGAGGGGAAGCCACTCTTGCATTTAGCTCATTGGGAAAGGAAGAACCTAAACCAATGAAGAGGAAAGAAATTTATAGACAACCTTCCGCTGATCTTGACGACAAATTTTCCTGAAAGCCATCCATCCTTTGCTGGCACAGCACTGAGAAAGTGCAACATCCCTGTCCCCCATAACCCCTAAAAATAAATAAAGGAAAAAAGGCTGGAAATGGGCAATCTTCCCTTTTCTCTGATTAGCTCTACCTGTACCCAACAGCATCTTGGTCCACCTGGTGGCCAGGAGACTTGCTGGAGACTCTGGGAAGAGAACTTTATGCTCTGGATGCCTCCTCACAGCCTCGCATTTCAGAAGTAGAGTAACCCAATGGACCATGTCAGGAATTTGGCTAAAAATGTCCTTATGAAAACCTAAAGCTAATTACCATGTAAACTGTTACTCCAAGCAAGTTTATACTAAGCCTTGGCAAATTACTGAGCAGCTGCAGTAAAGCAGCAACACGGCATTAAGCTGTTAATGCAGAACTGATCCAGTATGTTTTGCAGGACCAGTCCTGGGAGAGGCAGACCCACGCTGGCTGGCTCTACCGAAGCTCAGCAGGGACCAGTCATTTTTGTTGCTCCCTGGCTTTCTACACACCTGCACAAACCATTCTGCATGACTTACATTACCTTTGGTAATTTCCTGCCTTTTTCAAAACTAGTCAGACCTACTCTTGTGTGGGGGATGGTTACCTGAGCCAGCCAGGACTGCTCCCTGTGGAGCAGCTGAAATCTATTCCTGGACCTTGAAACCTGTTCATTTATATGCCCTGTAATGCCTCTACTTGATCAGTGAGTAACATGTTCTCCAGTAAAATGAACTCCTAAAGAAAAGCCCAGAGCACTACCTTGTAACAATAGCTGAAGCACCAAACCAGTGTCAAAACACACTAGCTCCATTCTGCCCCCCCAGCCTACCAAAATCCTGCACAGAAGGCACAGTATGACTGAAACTTACGCTGGCACTCTTTAGAAGGACAACATATTTAATTAGTCCTTTGTGCAGATGAGGGACTCAGGCTGGGCCAACTCTGTAGGAGCTTCCCCTGTGCAGTAAGTAACTGTATTTCAGCGATAGCTCTCCTCCTCTAAGGTAAGGGTTTACTTTCTAAGTCTGGGTCACCAGTACGTGCCCTTGGATGACATAAAGGGGCTTATAAAAGAGATGGAAAGCAACTTTTTGCCCAGTCAGATAATGACAGGACAAGGGGGAATAGTTTTAACCTAAAAGAGGGAAGATTAAATCAGATGTTAGGAGGAAATTCTTCACTCGGAGGGTGGTGAGGCCCTGGCACAGGCTGCCCAGAGCAGCTGTGGGTGCCCCATCCCTGGAGGTGCTCAAGGCCAGGCTGGATGGGGCTTTGGGCAACCTGGGCTGGTGGGAGGTGTCCCTGCCATGGCAGGGGGTTGGAGTTGGTTGGGCTTTCAGGTCCCTTCCAAACCAAACCATTCTGTGATTCTCTGGTTCTATGATTTGGCTGCGCGACTCCTTTCCTTCTTGTGCCCTGGTTTCCTTATGCACAAGCTGGAGAGAGCATGTGTGCATTTCAATGAGGTCTTTTAATTGGGACAATTAGGAACTGGCCATAAGATCTGCTGTAGATCTTTGTCTCTGCAGGATTGGGCCCAGATGAACATACGCGTTCTTGTAGACTTTGCCCTTATTGTGGTAATACAGGAAAGAAAACAACCAAACAAAAACACAATTTTTATCTTTCTAAACAAACTATTTGCTTCCAATTTTAAAAAAGAAATGACTTTTACAAGCTTTTTTGTTTGTTTATTTTGTGGGCAACTTATATGACTTATTTAGAAGAATAAAATCCTTTCCATCTTCTTTATCATCCCATATGCTCCACTTTCTGACATCTAAATGCTGCAATTCGAGCATCCTCAGCACCAAACAACACAATGCAAGCTCACTCGCTCGGTCTTATTTTTCACTAGAAGCTTAGTATTTCGTTCCTTGGAACTAAAACAAAAATAGCAGAATAACACCTCTAGAACACGATTGAATGTTACGTTGTATGTTTTAACAATACTGGCTGCATATAGTGGAAAACTGACTGCACATCCCTTCTCTGGACATGTGTCCTTCCTGCTCTGTGTGTAACATAAAAAACATTAGAATTTTGCTAATTACTTAAAGTCATGGGATAACTCATCAAAATTAACAAAGGAATTTCACGTTTTGTAAAGTATATGGAGCATCATCAAAGATGTGTCAGGTCATACAAATCTAGTCAGGTGAAAGAAACAAAATGTTTCTCATCAATTATATACAGGTTTATTAGAGCAAGTTGTCATGTTTTAAATGTGCAATGGTTTCACAATTTCCTTTTTCTTTCCATTCTCATTAGTGTGGCCTCATGATAACCCAAAGCAGCTGTTAAAAAACAAACAAACAAACAAAAAATCTCTACAAATGAACAACTATAAAAATATGTGCTGTATAAACTACAGGTTACAATTACAATTATGTGAAAAAGAAAAACAACAACAAACAATCAAAACTCGGTATTTACAAAAATGCCTGGAATCCAAATAGTCCAAAGTCATTTTATTGATTTAATTACAGAAACAGAACACTCATGGAGTACATTTACACTGACAAGCCCCAAGTGTAAGCCTAGGCTTTGTAACATACTTGGAAGAAACTGAAAATTATAATTTTGAAATGGTTTACTCTTTTTATTTATTTGTCATTACCCTGCTTAGTTTTATGATCAGTATTATTGTACATTTGTTTTCTCAGCATCTTCTCTGTTTGAATAAAAAGTGTAGTAGAAAAATAATTCAGCAAACATGAAAATTCTGTCAGTGCAGCTAATTGTTTTTGAATATATATTTTATGTACAGAGAAAGTAGTAACACAAATATAAAACTAGGCAAAGAGTAGTGTACTTAACTTGAAACATTTGCAATTTCAGTATTTGTGAATTACCGACTTGTGAAATATATGCAGTATATACAATGTGCTCAAATACACTCACACAACACCACTGCATGCATCTTTTGGACTAAAATATGCCTTCATTGTCATATACCTTCACCCATAACTGGTGAGAACTGTTGTCATACCCATGTCAAAAAGACAGCCTGCTAAATAAAAGCCCTTCCACCATGCTGTCCTTTTGGTTCTAGTGTTTTGGACACCACCAACAAAATACTAGAACAGATTGCTCTCCCGGAGAGCAGAAAATGCTGACAAGAAATGTAGAGAAAAGAGCAATGATTTTCTTTTGTGACAACAAAAATCCATTTTTTTCTTTTAAGTTTTTATTTTTGAGCCATATTCTTCGTACTTCTTTGCCTGGAATAGTCAGTGATACATCTAGCAGCTCCTGAAGCAAATGATGGGTTGAATATGGTCTTATCTGTCTCTAGCTCTATTAATTTCTGCTACCATTACTGAGAGAGGCATGCGGCCAGCATCATCCTCAGTAAAAGCTATAGTTGCAGCCCCTTATGTTTCTCCTCAAGCAATTAGCAAAGGAATCTTGGTTGCCTGACTTTGAGGGAAGGAGGGCAAAAAAGAAATGTGCTGCTGAGGTTCCTGCTGTGCACGTGCCCCACAGCTCTGTAGGGCCAGCTGGAACCATGCCTGGAGTCCTGCACAGTGCCGGGGGAACGACTGGATTTCAGGACCCAGACAGCTGAGGAAAATGGAGCAGATGGGTAGGTAGAAGAGAGGAAGAACATCATGCAGATGCCCACTGAACACCACCAGGTCTCTTTTTGGTTTCGCTACTCTAAATGCAGAACATCTCAAAGAGGTCCTCAGGACTTTGAAAACTCTGCAGAAATTATTCAAGGAGCTTCAAAATCCGGTCCCCAGGTAAAGCACAGTCTCCACAGAAAGACACAACAGGATTATTCAGAAGCTGTAGACGCTATGTTTGGCTTGGCATGCATTGTAGTGAAGACAAGCACACTTTGAATGCTTGATTAATAGTAAATGTGATGTGGTGCCTTTATTGCAGTTTACCGCTGTTTTCACAGCCTACATTGTCATGACCTGCCACAAATAAATAAATAACATTGACAATTTTTACATATTTCCAGAAGATTTGCAAGCTTGATTCCCAAATCTGTGTCTTGGAATGTACTGATTCTGCAGCCATTACCAAAGAGCAACATCCCCCCAAATTTATGGAGCTATTTTACTTAAAGAACAAAAGTGGCTCAATTCTAGCTGTTTTTGTGAACAAACAGACAAAAGATATGATTCTTTCCCACAAAGCAAACATTTCTGGTAGTCAAGATGAGTTTTCTTGGTGCTGAGCTAGTCATAGCTTACCATACTAATTTATCAAAATATCTTTTTTAATAGTTAAAAAAATTAAAGGTAGGTGTAACAATACAAACAAAATACCATATAACTTCCACCAACATGAGGGGAAGAAGAAATGTCACTCTAAAAATCAAACTCCACAATCCACATGCAGACACTGACAGCAGTTACAGCTTTTCCTTCTTAAGTGTTGTTACATTTTGTCATTAAATGAGAATTACTAACATTCTGAAATTGCTTTAATGGATAAAGCAGTGTGATCAATGAGATTCCCAATAATTTAGAGCCTGTCTAATCATGTTCCTTACCTGGTCAGTCTGGACTTTCTTCCAACTCCTTCCTGTTTGTGTTTAAGACTAAAGTGTGATCTTACTTTTATCATCTTCTTCCTCTGTGTAAGAAGTTTTAGGCATCAATGCTAGAGAGCGGGGTTATCCCAAAGTATGTTAACTCTGCTATTTTTACTGCTGTGAGCAAGCAAACAATGTGCTTATTTTAGAAACAAAAAATACAATGAATAATAAATTCTATTTAGAAAAATAATTGCTTTATTATTGTCATGCCTTCCTGACGAGTTGCCAAGTCCCAGATACCTTTCATACAATAATTTACAGGCTGCAGAATAGCTTATTGAGCAAGGCAGAGCATTTTTTCTTGGGGCCATCTCAGCTGTTCCTTGCTGCCACGACCTTGACCCTTGGCCAGCTTGAAGTGCTCTGCCACAGCCTTCCCGAGTGCTGCCAGCAGGCTGTGGGGACTGCCTGCCTGGTGTCTTCTCAGGTGGGAATGGGGATGAAGCTGGTCGATTTCGAGTGGGGTGACTCCCTCCAGGTGTTCAAGCTGTGGGTTGGGCTCCTGTTGTTGGTGAAAGAAGTCTGTCGCCTGCTGTTGCTGTTCGAATCTTCCTTACTCAGCGTTTGCTTCACTTTTTGGCAGCAAGGGAAGCTCTGTATGCAGTCTTGCAGGAGATGCCCGCTGAAGAACATGTAGATCCACGGGTTACAGCAACTGTTCAGGCTGGCCAAGAGAGCAGTGACTGTAGTAGCAGTGTTTTCAGAGTCTGGGGGGGGAAACAAAGGGGTTTAACCATCAAAGGAACATGCTCAGCCTTCAGTCAATTGCTTTACTAACTCTTTTTTTCTTTTCTTTTGCAGTTGCTGAGTAATCCCAGTTCTATGAGGTAGTGACTTCAGCAACGGTATTTGAAACAAATACGGGTATAATCAGGAAAGTTCCTACTTATGCTAAGCTTACATTGAAGTCAATGGGAATTTTTCTGAATAGACTTCAGAAATCCATGACAGAAGTATGGGGCAATCCAGCACAGCCCACAGGCACGGAATAATGCTTTAGCCCTTTTCCACTGGTGTTTATCCATGTGTTGATAAGTCTGTGCTTATATTTTAATAACAGACTTACTTTTTTACAGTTTTTATTCAGATTTTTGCTTAAAAAAATGGTTACTGTGGGAAGCAACAGCAAAATTCCCACAGCTTTCTCACTGCTTTCAGTAACACAGGGTTTTGCTGGGTACATTTGCACACTGAAATTTGTTCAGAGGTTGAACAAATGTTACCGAAAGAACAAATGGAAGTTAGCACTACGCCACTGAACAGTTACGCTGTGATACTTTTTCTAATTAGTTAAATTATCAAGTACTGTAAATATATGGTGGAATCAATTATTAGTGAGCCCTCTTTGTAAAGACTGAGGCACCACAGAAGTACAATTGCAGTGCTGTACAGTTCCATCAGATTTAAAGCATCTCTTCAAACAAACCCACCAAACAGCCTTATGTTCAAACAGCCCTGCATTTCTTTCTATGATTTTTGAGGTACGTAAATAAATAAATAAACATCTGCTTGTCTACTGCAAGCATTTATTTCTCTGTATCAACCTGCATCCTTGACTTTAGTTCTGTATTAGGGGCGATCAATGCTCTCAATGCAGTAAGTGATAATTTGGGTATATTTAAAAATAAAAAATTAAAAATTAAAAAAATTATGACTTCCAGCGTTTTGATTTGCACCTTTCTCACTATGAAGAACCTGAGTGTATGTTACCACGCTGCCTGTCGTGCCTCAAGCAACAATTTGAAGCTCACCAACTATCTCCAGCCGGATTTAACAGCGGGACAGGCATCCCCGAACCAGCCCCCACCGTGCCGCGGCAGCCGGTGGATGGCAGAAGGAGATGCTGGGGGTGCCCCGGAGCAGGGAGTGGGACGGCAGGGGGGCACCCTGGGGGCAGGAGCCCGGCTCCCCCCTCCGAAGCCTGGCCGGTGCCGGCAGGACGGCCCCGGGGGCTGCAGCAGGGCCAGCCCCGGGGGTCGGGACGGCTGATCCCGGGTCGGGACGCCTGATCCCGGGTCGGGACGGCTGATCCCGGGTCCCCCTCTCGCCCCCCGCCGCCACCTACCGAGCCACGGGAAGCGCTGGTCCCAGACGGACCACATCTGGATGGTGAAGAAGGGCGCCCAGCAGACGACGTACGCCGAGACGATGACGAAGGTCATCTTGACGGTGCGGATCTTGGCTCGGGAGATGCTCCTGACGCTGCTGACACAGGGGGCGAGCAGCAGCCCCCGCCGCGGGGCCGGGGCTCCCCCGCCGCCGCCCCCCGCCCGCCGCCCGCCGCCCGCCGCCGCCGCCTGCCCCGGGCGCGCCTTGCCGCGGGCGTTGCGCCAGATGTGGTAGCAGATGAAGCCGTAGCAGGTGGCGAGGATGAGGACGGGCGCGACGAAGATGCCGCCCGTGATCCAGGTGACATAGGCGCGGGGCCCCCAGGGCATGATGAAGTGCGCCCAGCAGTCGTAGACCCGCGAGCCGCGCTCCACCTCGCTGAGGGAGAAGATGAAGTACTGCGGGGTGCTGAGCAGCAGGCTGAGCGCCCAGGCGGCCGCGATCATGCCGTAGGAGCGCTTGGTGGGCTGCTGCAGCGTCTTCAGCGGGTGGCACACGGCGATGTAGCGGTCGGCGGTCATGGCCACCAGCATGTACGCCGAGGCGAACATGCCGAAGACCTGCAGGTGCTTGACCACCCGGCACAGCCCGTCGGGGCCGTGGAAGCGGTGCGTGACCTCCCAGCAGAGCTGCGGCAGCACCTGGAAGAAGGCCACCACCAGGTCGGCCAGGCTGAGGTGCCGGATGAAGAGGTGCATGCGGGACGCCTTGCGGGGCGTGCGGCGCAGCGCCAGCAGCACGCTGCCGTTGCCCACCACGGCCACGGCGAAGGTGACGGCCAGCACGGCGATCTCCAGCTTGGCCAGCTCCTCGTCGCGCCCGAACGGGTCCCAGCCGCCCAGGCTGCCGTTGGGGGACCCCGACCAAGCCTCCTCGGGGCTCGGGCTGCTGCTGCTGCTCCCTCCGCCGCCCTCCGCCGCCCGCCAGCGGCTGCCGTTGCCGGGGGGGGAGCCCCCAGCCCGCGGGGAGCCGGTGCCGCCCGCGAGGCGCATGGAGGGGGCTGCGCCGCCCGGCACGGCCCGGCTCGGCTCGGCTCGGCTCGGCTCGGAGCGGCCCCGCACGGCCCCCGCTGCCCGCCCAGAGGCTCCGGCGGTGCGGAGCCGAGCGGGGGCCCCGGGCCTTTATCCCCCGCGGCGGCAGGCGAGGCGAGCCGGCAGCCGCCGTGCCAGTGGCTGCCCGCCGCCTGACGCCAGCCCCCCGCCGGCCCGCCCCGCCTCGGCCCCGCCGACAGCCCGCGGGCAGCCCCGGGGGGACGGGGGACGGCCGGCGGGGCCGGGGGGGAGGCAGGGATCCTCCTTCCCCTGGCAGGGACGCAGGGAGGCTTCCTCGACGGCAGCCCGCTCCGGCAGGGAAAGCCGTCGGCGTGAGCTTCGCTCTAAGGAGATGCTCGGAAAAAAAAAAACACCCCAAAACCCAAAATACTCTCAAGAAACCAACCCCCAAACTCAAAAGCTGTGGCACAGAAAATGTGGCTGTGTGAAGTTCTCAGTAAAGCTCCTTCTCTAAAGGTGCCGTTCTTCCAAAATCCCTTATTTATTTATTTACTTATTTACTTACTTTGTGAACAGCTCAGGGCACGATTCACGGCTTGGTGCCTGTTCCCTGCTGCACCGTGAACATTACCAGAGGTACTGGTAAGGATCCATTCCAAACCCGGTTTCTGGGCTGATTTGTGGTGAAGTCAAACTACTTTACATTATGGTGTCGAAAACTTTGTCAGTCGAACACATTCCCACACGGCGTCCCAGCTTTTCAACAGCAGTTCCAAGACATCAGCTTAGCTATACACTGTATTACACCCAGGAAACCTTATGAACCACACAGCACATTAATGTGTGTGATTGCAGGTCTCAGGTCAACTACCGAAGGAATTCAATGCCTCATACCACAGATCTCACAACACACAGCTACCGAGTACACAGCATCATGCCCTGCCGTAAGAACTGCTGGAGGTACTGCCTCTACCTCCAGCAGGCTTTACAGGAGCTGGACGCTGCATAAATGAATGTTGTGATTAGGGAAATTGTGCTAACAGCTTTTCTACTGTGCAAACCACGTGAGTATCATAAAGCTCTGTTCACTACTGGGTATGTAATTTCTACAATAGAAACCATGAAAGTTTCAGGTGTGACAAAGACATCCCTACAACAGCCAGACAATAAAACAAGGGTGGTCATGCTGAGTACTGAGAGTTTGTCAAGCCCACATCTTCTCAGAGAGGTCCCTCTCCAGCCCATATTCATTTCATCTGGGCAGTGCTTTTAAGAGTGTTTCCAGAGGAAAAGGCTGAAAACTTGCCTCAACATCATTGCATAAGGCTGCGCTTGGTGACCATGGGCAAGGTTAACATGGAATGGATGCTGATTTTTGCTGTCAGACAGAAGTGACCCGAGGATAGTCATTATACTTTCTTTCCCCAAATTAGTCAATAATCATGTTTTTATATATCTAACCAGGCTGTTGCAAATTTGTTGTTTCTACTGATCTAGGTAATTCTGCAGAGGGTTTTATTTATATTTAGTACTGCAAAAATGTCCTTCTGCTCCAAATATTAAGTATATTCAGGGCCCCTGAGGTTTCTATACTAGTGTAATTGGGGTCTAGACTGCTTCTGCTTTCTGAATTCTAACAGTATCTGTGTGTAGATGGAAGTCACGGATAAAATGTTGTTCAATTTAAACAAGGAATCAGTGTAGTTTTCAGTCAAAGTAGCTGCCCTTTATTAGGCTGAAGCCAAGTAACGCTCCCCTATCTGACCAGACATGGAGAGAGCTCCTCTGCCCACAGAAAGCTGTAACATGGAGAGCAGCTTGGGGAAAAGCAGCTAACAGAAAACTTGTAGAACACCCTTCTAAAAAGAAAAAAAAAAAAAAAAAAAAAAAAAAAAAAAAAAAAACATCGTTGGGAAGACTGCTAGAGGAAATGAACATCTTAACCCTGTGATTCACCTGGAGCTCAGCTTGGGACTAAAGACTCAGGAAAGAAAATTGAGGTTGCCCTTACAGGAAGCGTTCGTTTGTTCTATGCATGCACCTTTCTACAAAAATGCCTAAAGATGGCAAGGATTTGTGGCTTACTCTCAGCAGGCATACAGGTTTCTGCAAAAATGCTGAAAGGTTGCCAGACATCTTTCAGTATGTTGAATTCATTAATGACTGAATGGCTTATACAAAATACTCCAAAATGTAATTGGAACAGGACCTAGTTTGCTGCCAAATGTAGCTGTTTTCTGTTCATATATTGTGGTGGTGGTGGTGACTTTTGCTGCCTTTCGACAGTCCTAGGCTCTTCTTCCAGGGCTAGAAAACAATGCTTTGAGCAAGCCAAAGTCTCAGGATTTTAATCCTTGGACATTGGTGACGATTTGTATTTTCAAGCTAAGTTTTTCACCAAAGTGTAAGGGGGTTTCAGTGTAATCTTCTTCAGAAAACCTGACAGTTTTGAATTGTAGCTGCTCATAGTCAAAACAGGATTGTCTGCCAGGTTCATAAAGAGTTGCTCAATTCATTAGAGTTTCAAAGAAGCAATATAAGAAAAAAGAAAAAAAAAAAAAAGTCAAGCTCCTCATGCAGGATATGGGTTAAGGCACTGCTAAAAAAGGAGTCCTGGTTGTTTATAGAGGACTCAGCCACCCTTTTACATAGCATGTAAAGCCTCTACACAGATAGAAAGAGTTGTCCCTGTCACCTGCCTCCCCGTTCTAAGCATCCTCAGTGCTCTTTTATGCAGGCACTGCTTAGTAACTGAGGATGTGTGATAGCTATTCCCAAAGCCACAAGAGATGGAGGTGCTGCAGACCCAATCTGTCAAATCAGAGCTGTGGAAACCAAGCATGGAAGAAAGCCTGTACGGTAAGAAAAGGGCTGCTGAAAGCTGGGGGCACCAAGGATGCTCCATCCATTCACCATCCACAGGAAGGAAACATCACCCGAGGGAGACCAGACATGTACATCTAGCTACAGACCAGACATCTACATACAAAGGCTGGAGCTGTCCCGGGCTTCTACAGAAAAACTGGAATAGGGAAAAGAAAGATGCCTACTGCCTTGTAGATGCTTCCAAGGTGGGGTGGCTTCTCAGCCAGAGCTGTTAGACAGCTGTGTGGTCTGGGACTCAAAGCAGCCTCCCCAAAACATGACATGTTTATAACACGAGTTAGTCTAGCTTGTTGGTTACCAGAGCCAAACTAAGAGGAGAATTACCCCCAGACCACCTTCAAAACAGAACAGAAGTCTGAATTTAAGGTTCTGGGAAGTTTGTTGTACCAGACTGAGAAATGAGTAAGACTGGATAAACTCCCTCTCTGGAAAGCATGGAAAAAGCCCACTGCAGTAGACAGACCTTCAGGAGTAGCTCTTAGGATTCAGTTCGCAAAGGCCCATTTCATTGTCAGGAAATAATTAAAAGTGTCCAGGAAACACAGAACTTTAAGATTATGCTCCAGTCTGTCTGTCTGTCTATCTATTGTTTATTAACTGAAAGATTCAAATTCTAGTATTTTTGCACATATGAAATTGTGTCTGGCTATCCCTGTCATATTGTTTCTCTCTTCCCACAAGGGAGGTTGAGCGTGGCACTCAAAGCAGCATTTCAGAGAGGCCCGTACAGCTAAACGTCACTCGCAGAACCAGCGAGTTGCCCTCCCTGCTCTCTTTGCCTCCTTCATTACGGTCTTGCTGACCTGGCTGATAGCAATCGGGATCCTTGGGAGTCAGAGAGTTCAGCCATTCCCTACAGAAATGTTCATCCAGCAGCTCCTGGCCTGTCTGGATATCAGGGTAGGACAGGAAAGCGGCATCTGGGGGCCCAGTGAGCCCTTGCATGTTTATAATGAAGCACCAGAAAATTGTAGTGCAAGCACCTGCCTTTCCCCACTGCGTCACGTCGTTCAGACTTTCAGCATATCCAAGGCATAATAAGAGCTATCTGAGACAGTTTAAGTAGACCCTCAGGCAGCAATCTCTCCTGTAATCTGAAGGATTAAATTCATAGGGGCATAAATCCACTGAATCATTCGATGCTGTCATTGGCAGAAAAGGAAAATTTAAGACTGAGTTTTCTCATGTTGCCTAAGCATCTACCTTGTGAAGTGGTATAATCTCAGGCTTTCCAGACCTGAAAGAGAATTAATATACATTTTGCACTTTCACAGATACTGCAAGAGTTTTTGCTTTAAGCGCATAATCAGTAGTTTTATCTCTCAGTTCTCTTATTTCAGAGAAGTTAAAGGCTCTTGTTGACGATTTTTCATACGCCTTGAGCCAGTTTTTAAATTACTCCTCTCTAAAGTTTCATAAAAACATATGCTTCAGGTCTCCAGCAGGTCTGATAAATGCTTCCATCTGTAACCCACTATTTGTAACACTGTGTTAACACCTACCTTATGCTTTTTTACGCCTTTTATAAATTTTGATGCATCTAGGGGCAATTTAATAATGATTTTTGTCTTCTCTTCTAGTTAACATACACCAAGCCAAGCTAAGGGAAAATATTTTATAAAGTTTGGTGGCAAGAATAATAAGTAAAATGAAGTGAAATGAATGTTCTTGGGTATTCTTGTGGTTTCTTCTTAGAAAACACTTGATGTACTGAGATGTGACTCTCAAAAACATGTAGTAAAAATTATCTTCAGGCATTTAATATAGCAGGAAGGAATACAGACAATCTATGCATGGCACACTATTTCAGAGGGATTTAACTGAAACTGACAATGACACTATCAATTGATTCTAGGAAACTGTCCAAAATATTTGTGTAGAAGCTAGCTCTTGTACAGAGTAGCCTTATTTATCCCGGTACTATGCCAAGAACTGAAAACTTACGTTATTTGAGGATAGTCTGGCAGAGTGTTACTGCTTCGTAATTGTAATTGAAAGATGCAGGCACTTAACATGTATGGAATAAATGGAATAATGCTTCTGTTTATGTCAATGCACATTTTAATTGCTCTCCTTAAGAAACACGTTCTAAAGCATTCCAAAATTAACTGGTTTTGAAATTGCATATGTCAGCAGCCATGTGGTGATCATTTGGAAGAGTTTGCTGGTATGGGACATTGATGATCGATGCAGGATACTAATGCAACTATTAAAGTAAAGAAAACACGGCTCCAGTCTTTTGTACTGAAAATATTGTTGTAGCTGCATTCTCACAGGCTTGATAGTTCAGGACAAGAGGAAGTCCAAATTCCAGCTAGTCTTGTGGATGCTTACGGGGCATTCATTTTTCCAGTTTCTGCAGAATGCTGTATGGGATGGTCCTCTTACTATGAGCCACAATCTGGAATGGAACTAGCTACAACTGTTTTTGTCAAAATGCACTTTCAGTAGAATATTAATTTGCCAAACTTCAGTTTTTCATGGTGGTCTGTGTAATGGCTTTGGTAGGAACCTTCTCCTCATTCCAGTTCACATTACTGGTGAAAACATCAAAGGCTGATGAAGAAGGAAAGAAATATTGATATGCCCCAGGGGTAAATTTTAATTATTCCCATATTAAAGGTGGAATTTTCCAAAGCTACTATATTGGCATGGTGCTTTGCATCACCAACGGAGGAAGCCTCTAGAGAGGAGCAGGATGCACAGTCCATCTGGCTGAGTCAAACTCACACTTGATGTTATCCAGGTTTCGATCATGGCGATCTCTGTGCCTCAGAGCAGGTCACTGAAAAAAGGGCTCCAGTCCATGAATGCCACAGAACTACACAAAACTTTGATAATTGTATGGACTGGCAAATGCTTCTTCAAATCCGAACAGACATAAAAAGCCCTTTAACCTGAGCTGTAGCAAGTACAATGTTCTACACGCAGAAGAAGCAAATAGCACATTCCCTAGTTGCTTCCAGTGTGTTTTCACTTATCTCATCTGCTTCTTATCCCATCTGCTGTCCCTATCCAAGCCAGCAACAGGCTGGCAATGCAGACAGCACAGACTCTCCTCTGCTCAGGTCCTTCCAGAGATAATAAAAACAAAAATGATGTTGGGGAGCAGAAAGAAGGATTTGGCATTGAATGGCATTGTCAAAAGAGAAGAAAGCTGAAAGACAAAGCAGGGAGGTTACTGGATTTCTGAGCAGTGTCTGTAGGGTAATGTGTGGAAATGTGAAAAGGGGATGCAGACAGGGTAAGGAGCACCAGGCACTGGCACAGCAGAGAAGCCCCAGCACCTTGAACTTAGTTTCTCACATGGGTGACATAGGTTTGGGGGCTGGAGAACACTGGAAGAAGCAGAGAGGAAAATGGAGAATGAGAAATGCAATTTAAATGGTGCATTGAGTATCTTGGCTGTTTTTGTTGTAGTAGTTGTTGTTGTTTTTATTATTATTTTTTTTATTATTGTTGTTGCTGTTGTTATTTGCTTGTTTGTTTGTTGTTTTGTTTCTAGATGCCTATGGGTAGAGAATGACACTCAACAGTTTTGGGTGAATCTATGGCAAGATTTCTGTGTAGGTATTTACAATTTGCGAGTTAAATTGTACCATGACAAGTACTTCCATGGGGAGAGTTTCCTGATGTTAATTACTACAGTTTAATGTCCCTTTTGGGGTATTCTCACTGTAAACTTTAAATAAGCATGGTTTATCATTTGCACTCCAGACAAGCTGTCTGCCTCGCAGTTTTAAGCAGTCTCTCCTTGCACTTCCCTCACCTTCATATGTACCAACTCTGTATCAGATAACATTTCACCAGTTCCTTTTGTGAACACAGGAAAATCTGCACGCTTCTAGGAGAAAGAAGGATAACAAAGCAAGAAATTTTAGGGAATAGGAAGTGCTAAAAAAACAGGTAGCATGTCAAGAGAGGAGAAGCACTCCATGAGATACAGCCAAGCTCTAAGCCAAAATGTGTAATTTTATGTCCAGTGGATAAACATTTTTCAATGGTTTCTTGGTAAGTTTTGGCATTACATTGTCATTAGCAGGATTAGTAATCCATGTGAAATGACTTGTCTGGACTACAGAAAATAGGTTTTCAATTTTATTTTTCTGCCATCTATACAGGGAGAAACACAGGTGCTTGGAGTAGAGTAGCTAGGTGCAGGTCACATACAGAGTGTGCAGATGAGTATAGGAAATTTTAAACAGAATTCTAGAGTTAGAGGCCAGCACACAGAGATTTATTGAATTTTTCTTAGGCTTCTAGGAGGATTTGTATTTGGACCTTTTCAAAGGCAAAAGAGAAAAAGCTTTTAATTGCATTTGCTAAAACCACAAATGAAATCTTCCTAGAACCGATCCTAGAACTGATGGAAGGCTTCTATCAGTCTTTGTTCCCAGTGTCCTCCCGTGAGTGTCTTCTGTATCATTTACCAAAAAGCAAATAGCAGTATTTCATACTGCTTGTGATTTTCTATGAAACCTTTCCTACTGGTATGAAAATCACCTTGTTACACACTTAATCCAAGGAAGTCCTGGGAATTATCAGGAGAGAATGAATAATGAAGATTGCAGTTCATGTACAAATACATGAACTAGTAATGATTTTGTTCATAATTAACCTTCAAACATTGTACAAGTTAATTTCAATACAGTATAACCACAGGATTAGCAGTAAAACATCCGATCTCTTTGTGCTCAAGTTCTTGGTGAGGTCAGAGCATGAATAAATTAAACAAGCCAAATGAAAGGAAAAATATTAACCTTACAGACTTTACATTTAAGTCATCTACTGTTACTTTATTTCAGTCCTTCCTGTCCTCTGTCTACAACATTACAAGCCATTTAGATTTTATTTTTAACACTTATGTGAGAATCGTGATTTTTCTCCCCTTCTTTCAACCTGAATAATATGGGTCACCTCTATCTTATTATCTCGAGTGAGTTCAATGAAATGTTTGTTCCTGTTTTGAACAACTCAGCATCCTTCATCCCCTTCTGTCATTGCCACTGCCACTGTCACCACCATCACCATTATGAGAGGAGATCCAGGTGAAGAAAGTGATCTGATCTTCCCTGGGAGGCTGACTCTGTTATTTTGGGGCTGCTGGAGTTCTTTTCCACAGAACACTTCTGTTCTCCATCCTATTTCCAGTAAAGTGATTCCACTGCCTATTCTGTTTATAGTTACTGCTAACATTTATAATTTATTCCTTTTTAATATTCACATTGTTTGGTTCTAGTATTACTGAAGTATTAATTCTCAAATCGACTAAGATGAGCATGCTGCCATTCTTAGTCCTTGGACATGGTACAATGTCTTTAGCTCTTGTTGGAGTACAGCTCCTACTTGTGTGTGGCTCAATGCAGAACCCTTCTAATAAAGCCTTTCCTTCTGGTTCTTCATTATTTCCTGGTGCATAACAACAATTTCAGAGTTACAGAACTAGCAGACACCGTAGCAGCAGAAATCAGCAGCTTTGTAAAGAAGTCTGTTCTGGCCCATTCCCTAGAGAAATTAAAAACTTTTAGGTAGCTAACAAAAATCAGCAAGTGGCAAAGAAAAGTTGCTTAAAACGGGTTTTCAAGAAATGTCAGGTTGTCACCTTATGGACTAAAGCAATAAGATAACCATGATACAAATTAATTTTGGGTTAGTGTAGCAAAAGAATCTAGCACATCAAGTGATTAAATGATTTAAATTTATATCCTGTTGGCTTATGATTAGTGAAGGGCTTTAGGAGAATTTTATGCTTTTTAACTGGGAATTGTTGTAGCTTTAAGCTCCGAAAAGGAAGTCTTTGATAGCTCTCTGAGGTTAGCAGAGCTAAATCTGGCAAACTGAAGACCTGAGAGTTGCTAAGGCAAGAGGTACAGATGCATTTACCTGGTAATTGTATAAAGAGGTTTGACAACCCGACTCACAAGTTATAAGGTATATGCAACAAGTTCAGGAATAAAAAAAAAAGGTTAGGGAGTCATGATCCCAAGTTCAGAAAGTCTTCTATGGCTTATGAGATAGTCCAGTGTTGTCTCAGTCATTAATGAGACCCTCAAACGCTAGCTGAAGACCTTGGAAAATGAGACAATATTACATAATGCCTTCTTAGCAATCAGGTTAAGTTCATCTATCACAAAGAAGGACATTGTTGTTTTTTTCTGACAGATATTTTGTTATTTATAGTTGTTATTATATAAATAAAATACAATAAAATATAGAATACTTGTTATTTTTTAAAAGCTTTTTTTTTTTTTTTTAATAACTACATTAAGTATTGTGATTTAGGTACCTAAATCAGCTACCTAAACTAAAGAGTATTTCTGAAGCTCTGAAAGGGTGTGTTTAGGGTGTTCACATGTACAGTTTGGGAAAAACTCTCATTACAAAGGAACTGGGACCTCTTGGTTATTCTGTGGTATTGATATCAGACCATGTGCCATTTACTAAGAAATATAAGCTCTTGACATTCTTCTAGCTTCATATTTCTACAATCCTGTAGTAAAATATTCTGAAGCATGGACATTAAAATAACTGGCCCTTCATGGTTTTTGATTGCTTATTTTATTCCAAATAATTACAAAAAGTTTTAGCTGTTTATTGTACTAGAACAAGCTAAGTATTGGGAAGGCAATGTTTCCTTTTCCCATAAAACTCATTGACGTATACGCACTTTAAAAATCAGCTTTTATGAAACATCTTGCTGTTACTTTTCATGGTATGTTTAGAAAAACATATTAGCAGAGAACATTGGTTCCATAAAAATATGTGAGATCTTTACTTGCAAATTGAATTGTTAGACACTGGAACAGGCTGCCTAGGGAAGTGGTGGAGTCACCATCACTGGAAGTCTTCAAAAGACGTTTAGATGTAGAGCTTAGGGATATGGTTTAGTGGGGACTGTTAGCATTAGGTCAGATGATCTTGAGGTCTCTTCCAACCTAGAAATTCTGCGATTCTGTGTGATTCTGTGATCCTGTGAATTAAACCTACAAATAGTAGGCTGTAAACCATTTATATTTGATCTTACACAAGAGGCATATCCTGCTCTTTTTTTTTTTCTTTTTTTTTTAAGGTAATATAAAATGAATAAGGAATAAATAAAAGCTTTAGAAAAGTCTTTACATTTTAAAAGACTTTAGGGATAAAGTTTTTTGCCAAACTCAAAGAGATGAAAGCCAGGGTGCATTTTCAAAGGCTCTAAAAATTTGGAGCAATTCAGGTTTAAAATTCTGAGATCTCAGTTACTGGTGAGAGATTATTCTGAAGTTACTCTGCTTCTAGTATAGGTAGAAATGTTTCACACACTTAAAACAAAATTTTCAGTTTTAATGATTTCCAGTGGAACTGTAAAAGATTGGATCAGGGAAAATGCTAATCTTAAGGCATCCTTTTATTTTCTTGTTGAAATGTTAAAAGTAATATAACAATTTAATTGAAGAAAAATTACAAGTCTGTTGAATATATAGTAACAAATTGCATATTCGTGAGCTGAAGGTATTCACATGGAGGTACTGAACTACTGAAAAAGGACAAAAAGGGACTTTTTTTTCTTCTTAATAAACCAAGCTATAAAATCAATATAAACTTACAATTCCCAATATATTGTGCGAAGAAAAATTACAGAATATCCAGAGCTAAAAAAGTGGTTCTTCATTACACTTTCTCTTCTCCACTCAACATTTTTCTACAAGGAAGACAGGAAAAGAAGAGAGGAAAACTGCAAAGTATCAAGATGAAACAAATACTTAGACTGACATTATTTCTGCAGCTCAAAGGTATCAGTTAGACTGCAACTTCTCAGATGAGTTTGCCACAACACAGCACAGAGGTTAGGTTAAAGATCTTCCTTTAATGATTGTAGTATGACATAAAAGATGCCTCTCTAATTTAAGCACGAACAGAAATGTTCATTAACAAAATTCTGTTTTGAAAATTGACATGAACTAACCTCAACAGAAATTCTTAACAACTATTAATTTACTGAATAAACTTTTTGAATGTCTCCTTTGGAGTGACTGACTTAAACAGTTCCACAGATGCAATGGAGGGCACTGCTTATAACTAGCAAAGTGACAGGCACGTCCCTGAATAGACATTCAGAGAGGTCATTAGTATTTGGTCTGCTCCCTCTTACTTCTCTGGCTGCTGCCGCTGCATGTGCTTTGAATAGGATTACTTTGCACTGCATTAACACATCCCCACCTGCCTGCTGGCCTTAATACAATTCCTATTGAAATCAACTCCAGATAAATTCAGAATGTGCCAGAATGTGCTTAGTCTTCACAAATGTTAGCTTCTTTGATTATGCTGTAGATGTTCTTTTAAGATGACAGATAGCCAAATTAGGATTGGCCTGTAGTTTAATTAAGCAATACCGCCCTTCACAGCATTATTATGCACTTTTCTTTTATGCACTTCAGCTCATCAATATGCAAGATTTTTGATTTTGAAATGTATCATGGAAAAACATGGCCTGGTTGCTCCGTATGAAGAGGAAAATTCTTTCTCAGGTGTCTGTTACCAGGTTCTCATAGTAACAAAAGCATTTTTCTGAAAGGATTTGGTTTATCTGCAGAATGGGGCTATTTATTCTCTAGTAGAAATAAAAATAGATAAAAATTATGTTGGAGTATATAGATCTCTTTAGACTTTCTGGAACCAAATGATAAGACAATCCCCAAAGAACTGTCATGCATCTTGCACATTGCAATGAAACAAGCAGATATGCAAGGGCACAGAAAGAAACAGAGTGATTTTTAATGTAAGTTAAAGTCTTGGTGGTTTTGTTTCACTTCCTAGAATGGATGTTATTTTTTTGGAAATGCACTGGGGTCTTTGGATACAAAGTGAGCACTGGCGTAATAGATGATTGTACAAGACACGGTGCTAGGCAGACTGACCCATCCCATGTATGTGACTTCTATTTTCTAAGAAAGATCGTAGATTTTCTTGTGATATGGCATTCAATTGTTATGTACGGGAAATCTTCAGAATATTTATTTCCTCAAACAAAATTAAAAAATATGTCCAATCATCCTGCAATATACATGCAGCATTTTTCCCTTTCTTTTCTTGCATAGATTTCCTGTCTTCCTGGTTTTGTTAAAAAAAAAAAAATAAATAAAATAATTTAAAAAAATGGATCAATTGTTATGTGCATTGCATCTGCCACAGAAGCAGCCTTCCTGCGTGCCTGCAATTTGCAGAAGCATATGTAGATTGACCAAGAGAGCTTTGAATTATTTTCTGTTGCTTATCATTTGTCCCCTGATTCAGGAAGGCACTGGAACAGCTATGTAAATACTAGAAATACTATGTAGAAAAGAGGTGCCTTTGTAAGTTAGGAACTCAGATAGCAAGCCCCTACATAAAGGCTGTTTACTTCTAAACCAACACTATATGCTAGGTATGAAGCACTGTAGAGATGAGAAAAATCACTTAGAGAAATGTGAACTATTTGCCAGAATGACACATGCCTAGCATCTTGGGGACTGACTAAATTTAGAAATATAATGTCCTAATTCCTTTCTTCTGCCTGATACAGTAGCTCAAATGTCAATTATATAAGCAAATGAAATATGGCCTGTTTGTAAAGTACAGTTTGGAGAGTCCAAGCTTTGATTTACAAATAAAAATTTCATAGATCTTGTGGGTTTGAAATTATGTTCTATTCAGGCATGGAATTTCCTTAATAAACTGAGTCTGGAGACAGTATATGGCACTGAATTTGAGAGAAAAGTGTTTCTATTTAAAGACTCCAAATCTAAAGCCCAATTATGACATTAAGGGTCACTATGCAAGTATTTCACTGTTTATCATTTTAATAAGGGATAACTGGCTGTTTCTGGCTAAACATTTTAGGAAGGGAATGAACATGCTACAGTGAAGGAAATGCAGGAGTGACAGGAGAGGAGACAAGAAACAGGCAAGAGGTAGGCAATGAGAACAGGGGAAATGAGGAAAGATGAAACTCAAATGGAGGACATTACCCATAATGAAATAGTTGTGCTTTTGTAGACGTAATGGTCAAGGGTTACAGGAGAGGCAATATTTGCAGGTGATATCATTACTAATAATTTATGACTGTTTGTTTAATTAAATGTATTAGCTTTGCCTATAAATGGAGCCTCTGACAACCATCAGAAGTAGCTGAAAGTCTTTTGTCAGAAAATTTGTCTGGCTCCGGATTTTTTTTAATTTTTTATTTTTATTTTTGTTAAAAGTGTGTTAAGAAAATGAAAAGTGTATTAAGATTATTTTTTTTCAGGATTTTTGTTGAAAATCCTTAATCCTAAACCCCTCAAACTTTACATTTGCCTGTAAAAAGCTTACTATGAAAAACACTGATAGCAACAAAAAAAAAAAAATCACTGAAAATTAACATCCCATTTTGCCAAATAATACAAGTAATTTCTCATTGAGTTTCAAATGTGACAATATTTATTAAGCAAAATTTTCAAAAAAATCAGCAACTAACATCATTGAGTCAATGGAGACCACTTTCTACCCAAAAGACTGCCCTAGCTCACACTACCCATCTTCTCTTCTTATTGCCTAACTGCATACTAATTTGTGACTGTTACCTAACACCACCTCTGAAGACAAAGAGAAAATGACATAGAGGAAAGGGGACCACACTAAACAGACCCTGAGAGCTATGTGATAGGGGTCACGCTGTCAGGAGCTGCACTGCAGCTTTACAATGTCTTTGAGAAACTATAGAAGATGAAGCAGAGTTGCTGGAGAGTATCTCAGACAGCAACCAGATATACCATCCAGATGCTGTCCCCATCACATATAGGAGACAAACACAGATGGGTATATGCATCTCACAAAGAAGATGGATCCAATTAGGACTCCCTGCTTTGTTCAGGGTTATCCCAAAGGCAGGGGGTGTCTTAGAACCTCTTCTCCAGTCATAGGAGTGGAACTTCTCAGCCTCAGGCATGCTCCTGTATTACCATGCTCCAAGGGCATAACTTGGAAAGAGAAGATGGGCAGGAAATTCTTAGGGATTGCAGTGCTGCCTGGGGTTGTGATGGCCACAGGTGGCTTCATGTTCTTCTCAGTTGTGTCTGTTGCTGAAATAAGGGAAGAAAGTAAAGCCAGGGTAGGCACACAGGGCCTAGAAAGTGTTAACGATCCCTCTGCTGTGAGGTACTTGTGCAGGCATTAGGGGCAACAGATGCAGTGGCCGTAGCATATCTGTCCCCCAGCATCTGTGTCCAGCTGCCCAGATCTCCATCCCACTGAGACCCAGCAGGATGCAGGGCCCAGTATCATTGTGCATGTGGCCTGGGCTCAGAACTTTATAGGACTTTTTCCAGGGTTGCTTACAAGTAGGCACGTGGCTTGGTTGCAGCCACCTTCGTTTGGGAGCAGCAACTTTTGGTATATGGACATAGGCCAAGCTGTACCTTTTGGCCAAATGGTCAGAAATCACTGTCAGGCTCCTTCTGGTTACAAGTATAGATATAGACATTGTCCCCTTGCAGGCAGCCAAGCTGATATGTGAAAGAATCACCCTCCACTCGACCACACAGATGATTTTAGCTTTTCTCAACATATCCCTACACGGCTCCATCTCTCCGTATGTGGGCCTCTGAGCTTGTGCTGCTGACTCACTCTGTCATCAGCCATGCAAAAGCATGGCCTTGAACTTCTCAACACCTTTGGTCCTTCTTCAGGAGTTGTAAGGGGTTAAAATAGCTTTTGGATTATTTTTCTTTTATTATTATTATTTTTATTTTTTTTTTGGTGAATGTAGGCTCTGCTCTGCATCCCCTACGTGTCAGTGTGGAGCATGGAGAGAAAGTGACAGCAACGCATCTACAGACAGCATTGCACTACTATAGCAACAATCAAAGCAGAAAGAATTACCTTACACTAGATCACCCTTTCAGATCCTATGAAAAACAAGGAAGAACAGGGGGAGAAAAGGAGATTCTTTGTGAATGGCAGGTAAGGGTCGAGTGCACAGGCATACAGAGAGAACCTACATGCTTTTTTTCAAGTTTTTCTCCTCTCCTGCTTGACACATTGATCATGGAAATGTGTGCAGGGCTCAGCTCACAGGGAGCAACTCTTCTAGATCAGAGGGGAAATACTTATGCCAAGAACACGACATTTCATCTCCTTCCTTTGCTGTTCAAGTAGGATTATGATAGCTTCTCAGCTAGCATTAAAATAAGCTGAAATTCTTCAAGTCAGTGCTATTTAAATTAAATTTAATGTTATCCTCCTGTACTGTGGAATAAAACAAGTATTTGTCAGTGTTCTAGGTAGAGAGGAGCTAAGATCAAATATGCCCTTTGGGTGTAGAAACCTCTTTCAACAACAATAAATACAGCAAATTCAATACTTGTCGTGTAGTAAATTCTTACACAGATTCTTTCTCTTTCAGTCAATTTCAACAAATTCACTGTCCCCCAAATGCTTTGTTATAAAGACTGATAATTGCCACTGTAATGTGAAGCAGACCCATCCATTATCCTTTACATACTTTATATACAACTTTACATACAACTTTACATACAACTTTACATACAACTTTACATATAACTTTATGTACAAGTACTAATATTTTAATTCCCTTATCAGTATTGCAGGTCATCTTCATGTTCCACATGAGCATTCCCAGACCAGGTTCCTGGGAACTGAGATGCACCTGCAGTTTGTAGGCTGTTAACACTTACATGCATGACTTACAAGATTTTAAGTGAAATTTCATATTAACAATACCAGAAATATAATGTTTTGTTACAGAAAGACAGATTGCTTCACACGTAAAAATTCTTAATTTTCTTCCACTGAAGTTCCAGTATTCCTTATATCTCCTAAAACTGAGGAAACCTTCAGTTTTCTGATATTACAATGTATTGAGAAAAATTAAGAACTCCCCTGTTGCATTTATTTGGCCTAAAGCTCCTATATTCCCCTCTCCTGCCCATTCTTCTGCTGTCAGATGATATTAACAATTTTCCCTCAGTTTGCATGTTTTCAACACTTTCTTTGCAGATGGTAAATTTGATACTACACTTCTGGCATGAAGGACATTTTTTGTGTCTAAAGTAAAATATAGTTGTATACTTTAAATGTTGCCAATATGCAATGACTCAAGAGAAAAGCATATTGTTGTTCCAAGGCTGAAGGTGCTTACGTTGGAGTTCAGAAAGGTGACTGAGAAAATGATGAGACCTGGTCATTGGAAGAAACAATTACATTGTACTTCTGTGAGAATTTCCTGCTTGCATTTGACCTGACATTTCAGAGGAATGAACGTGCCCAGATTCCTACATGTACTGATCTGGCAGTGGCAGAAGCAAACTGCTTCTCAGAAGTGTTTCTCAGGCTGTGCGTGTATAACAGAGTGGTTTAAGATGCCTAGTTCACAAGGCAGCACTTTTCTATCAATGTGAGTGTTCACAACCAACACACCACAAATTACAACAGGGCAAGACAGGAAGACTACTTTGGTATAATATGATCCTAAGCAAGAAGTTATGCCAGGTAGTACTCCCATGACTGTGCTGTAGGTGCAATTATACGCATGGTCACATGGTGCTTTGTTATCAACACATGAAAGCAAGATAAATATTTATATCACTATTCACTTCTGCTACAGTCATCACTTCTCTGTGCATTTGTTTCAACAGGGAAGGAAACCAAAAACAAATATGATTTAATAACTTGAAAAATTTCTGTGGGAAAGAAACTTTCAACAATTTACCAAAGGTCATGGGAATCTGGGGAGGTCCCTGCTGACTGGGAGCTCACCAGTGCTATACCCATCTTCAAAGAGTGCGTGAGAGAAGACCCAGGAAACTACAGACCTGTTAGTCTAACCTCAGTACTGGGAAAAACCGCGGAGAAGGTTATTCTGGGGTTATTGAAAGTCAATTAAAGAACAAAGCCATTATCAGGCATAGTCAACATGGGTTCATCAAGGGAAAGTCCAGACAGGAATTTGATCTCCTTCCATGATAAGGTCATGGTGGATGAAGGGAAGGCAGCAGACATAATCTTTCTAGATTTCAGTAAGGCCTCTGATACTGTCCTAGATAGCAAACGTCCTACGTGTCCTTAGGGCCAAATTGTCCAACAGGTTCATGCTAAGCTGGGTGAAGAACTAGCTCAACAGTAAGTCTCAGAGTGTTGTAGTGAATGAGGCTACATCTGTCTGGCTGACAGCCACCAGCAGTGTACCCCAGGGCTCAGTTCTAGGGCCAGTTCTGTTTAACATTTTTATCCGTGATCTGGATGCAGGACTGGAGAGCATCCTCAGCAAGTTTGCTGATGGTACTAGATGAGGAGGTGCTGTTGACTCCCTGGAGGGATGACAGGCCTTGCAGAGGGATCTAAATCGATCAGAGCACCGAGCAGTCATCAACAGCATGAAGTTCAACAGAGGTAAATGCCAGGTGCTGCACCTGGGATGGAGTAATGCCAGACAGATACAGACCAGGAGACTGGCTGGAGAGCAGCTCTGCAGAAAGGGATCTGGGGGTGCTGGCTGACAGCAGGCTCAACATGGCAGCCAAAAGGGGAAACTGCATTTTGGGATGCCTTAAGCACAGCATAGCCAGACAGTCTAAAGAGGTGATTCTCCTGCTTTATTTAGCATTGGTTTGGCTTCACCTTGAATAGTGCAGGTGGTCCTAGCCTCCACATTATAAAAGGATGTTAAGTCTATGCTGTGTTACACCCTTCTATTCTAAACTTCCTACCTAGAGCATCATGCATATATCATTCTCCAGAAAAATGAAAAAAAAAGTAATTCAAGAAAAGTTTAGAAATCAGGTGGTAACCTAGACATCTGGCATAAAAATTCCAAGAGCCTTTTCTCCAGGCCACCTACTCCCTGTGCTGTCTACCAACAAAGCAGTTACTTGCTGACTTATTTTAGGAAGAAGCATGCAAAAACTAAATATTTCTCAGTCGTAACTGTTTATATTTGAAACACCTGCACAACTGGTTACAAAACAAATGTTCCCCATGAAACATACACAAAACGTGCAGGAACCCGTGACATGGCACCAGGAGCTGCAGTCTGGAGGTATTCTGAACTCAAGAAACACTTTTTACTCTGAGTGTGGTCAAACAGAGAGGTTGTGGAGTCAACTTAGTTGTAGAAGTTCAAAACCTGACTGGACACAGCCTGGGCTAACACCTGCAGTTCTTGTAAAAGAAAGGTTCACACATCATGCGAGATCTACATCCACATACATCTTCCTGCATGAAAGTGCAAAAGGAGCTCATGCAGACCAACAACCTATGACTCCCAGGTAAATAACTGCACAGATTCTGGGGTATACTATGAAAATAGGCTGAAATAATGTGGCCTTCTGCCTTGGTCCTAGTTGCTAGTACCGACTCCAAAAATCCTGAGTATTAAAGACAATACAGCATCATTGTATCATTACTGTAAATACTTCATGTGGGAAGCGTGTGCAGCTGCAGCACTGTGTGGCACAGGGAGGAGGGCATGCTCACTCATGCTCTGTGTCAGAGAAAAAGCACAGACAATCTCCCCAGTAACTATTTCTCATTTCCACTGTATGTGACTCAGACCTCCAAGAATTTTAGGCAAGGCTTGCAAGCACCTTAAGCATAAGCTATAAAATAAACTGCTGTTGCTCTGCAAATACACGATGTTCTGAGTGTTTATCAGTCCTCACAATTCTGTCCTTCCTTTTCAGAATATTGAAAGTCTAAGAGAGTTTTTAATTCTTCTTCATGGCACTTGTAATGATAAATAGCCTGATATTCACAACGCACCTTGTCTGCACAAGCAGACAATTTACCTGCCACCCCGCAGCAGTATGAGGAATGAGGACTTGCTGGCTCAGAAGTGAGTGGCTCTTCCTCCGTAAGTGTATTCCAGCTGCCTTTTGAAATCTTCAGGCTTCCAGGGTGACCACACGTCTGCCACTTTATGTGGGAAGAACCAAAACTTGGGACTGCATTTGGTATGGAATTTACCAACAAATAGTTTCTTTCAGCGCCTTTTATTTTTCTAAGACAGACACAGTTTCTCCAATGCTGCTCACAATTTCATAAATATCTGTGATATCTCATCCCCCTGGATTGCTCCTTTCCTGACAATTTGGTCCTTGCACAAATCACATTCCATGTTTTTGACTGATCTTGTGGCCTGTCTCTGTAACCTTTTGGTGTGTATCATACTTTCAGAATGAAACAACAGAACTATAACATAACATTTCAAATAAGAGCACACCATCAATTTACACAGCTGAGCAACAGTTTTGCTCTGTTTCTTTTCTAATCACCCCTAACATTCAAGAGTTTTCTGACTGTTCCTGACTTACGCTAATAGTTTTCTGGAACCTCTGTAACTCCAAAACCTTGTTCCAGTTCAGGGCCAACCACCATGAATGCGAATTCACAGCTGTTTTTCCTGTGTGCAGGAAATTTCTGAATTGCATCTGCCATTTTCTCACTCAGTCATTAAATCTCACTGTTATTCTGTAATTCCTCACACATAGCCCATCTCTGTGTAATGTCTTCAGCAGCCTTTTCCACCTGACTGCTTACACTTTCTTATGGATCACTGGGAATATCTAGGACAATAAAGATACCAATGGGACTGTAATGACAACTTACTGTGAAAATTGACCGCTTATTCTGACACTCTAATTATTTTTAGCCAAGCACTTAGCCACGTGAGAAACTCCCCTTTTGTTCCTCAGCAACTTAGTTTTAAATCCCTTTGGAAGCACAAATTGTCACTCGGTTCTTGACAGCCCCACAAGACAAAAAGGTCATTCAACAGAAACAGCAAAGGATATTTTCCCCCTGGATTTGTTTTTAGCCCAATCAATTTCATGCTGACTGTATTTTTTTTTTTCATGAATGCTAATGGCAGTGTGTATTGGGCACCTGCAGTTAATCCAGGAACAAGACCTTCTCTGCATTGCATTGAAATGATTCCAGATCCATAGACATTTAACCTGGAAACTGTGAAATTGGACAAATCTATGTATAAACTATGAGACTACCAAGGGAACAGTGTGTTCATAGTAACATGTAGCAAATTCATGACATTCAAACACAACTCTCATAGGATGCTAAGACTGGGACTAGATGAGCAATGATAGGATATTACCAGGTACCTCCATCCCCAACCCCACCTCTGTTTCTAACCACTGCCAGCAGCACCTGGAGGGAGCTGCAGGGCAAGTGACAATTCAGAAATGTCCTTGGGATCTCTCTGTGTGGGCATTTAGTCCCTTTCAGGTCATCCCAGGGACCCAAGAGCCCACGATGCAACAGATCAGGGTCTGAGCATCAGGGTATAGAAAGACTTCAGATTCTAAAGACCTCAGTAGGAAGGAAGGGGCCTGCAGCCTGTGGCCAGAAAGACATTGCCGGCCACAGTTTCTGCTGTGTGAGAGGGAGGCAGAACAGCTTGAGTACATGGGGAAGTTGGCCATTGAAAGTACACACGGCATTTGTCAAGTCCTCTGCGGTGGCTGGACTAGATCCACCCTGCCCCATGGAAGGTGAATTGAAGTAAATGGCAGGGAATGCAGAACAATCATCTTTTCTGAGTTTTATTCCTACCACTTTTTCATCCAGAAAAACAAATTGCTGAATCTGAAGCACACAGATCCCCGTCCTGCTACCGCTTATGCATAGCAATACCAAAATGACTAAAATGAAGCAAAGTATAGGCACGTGCACAAGTCATGCAGTTTATCAGCAGACAGATGTTCAGTGGTTCCTGAACTGATGCTGCTTGGGGCAGTACAGGCGTGGGCGTGCAGGGGACTGGAAAGAACAGAAGCGTTTCTTTGGAATAGTCTTATGTCAACTGCCTTATCTTCTGCCTGATTATTATGCTATTCACCATCTCAGTAACACAAATGTCATTTTTACATCTAATTTTCTGTTCACAACAGTTTTTCCTCCCACCTCCACTCCACTGACTAGACGAGGATACTTGATGTACTGATGAAACTTAATGTATGTAAGCACAAATAGAGGCTGGGCAGAGAATGGACTGAGAGCAGCCCTGAGGAGAAAGACCTGGGGGTGCTGGTTGATGAGAAGCTCAGCATGAGCTGCCAATGTGCACTTGCAGTCCAGAAAACCGTGTCCTGGGCTGCATCAAAAGCAAGTGATGTGTCCCCCCACCACTGTCAGAAGTGGTGGTAATAGGGTCAACAGTGTCACTTAGCCCACTCCCAAACCTATACTTGCCCCCATAGATATTGTCCCCCTAAACTGCCACGAAAATTTTAAACCAAATTCCAGAATAAGGGGAGATGGCAAAGGAAAAGCCTGAGCCATGGTGTAACACATCAGCTTTCTTTCATGTGCTCTGGACAGGTCAGGCATGGTCAGGACATAGCATGCCACAGCTCTGTAAAGAACTGAGCTTTGCTTTCCCTCTGCACTAGTGTCCACCAGTATGAACAGAAAACTGAGCACACTGGAGTCAATAAATCCCCATATCCCCTTCCCAGCACATTTTATACCTCTTGAACAAGCCATTTTCCAGAGATCTGTATACCTTCTTTGACACAAGGCAGAACCCTGTCAGATATTCCTCTGTGTAAAAGTGGAAATATAGCCTAATTTATACATGAGCCCTAAGCATAGTCAACAGGCAACTTTCACTTTTAATCATGTCTGATGTCCAGAACATTTACTAACATCTTCATTTACTTTTCACTTTTGTCTGTATGCAGCAACGATATTTAGCTTCACAACAGGTTAGTGAATGCCACAGCTTCTGAAGAATTAGTAAAAGGTTACCATAAGAAAGCATTTAAATCGAACTCCACTCCCCAAATAAGGCACCAGGAAAAATGGACAATTTGTTGTTAAAGAAAGTTAATGCCTTCCTTAGCCATACTTGGAATTGCTGTCTGTCTGCTGACCTTGAACAGCCAGACATATTATTCCACTTTACCCTCTGCCTGCCCAGTAATTTTTTCCTTTTGCTCTTCCTCAGCATTTTGTCATATCAAGCATGCAGCAATAGCAGAAATGTTTATCTTGTTGAGATCCAGCCAAGCCATGAGGCACTACATAGTTGGAGACATATTAGTCCTCCAGTGCTATATACAGGTGACATCTGTCACTGGCAGGTAAGCTTTTCCTTGCCTGGATTTGTGCTTTTACACATCAGATTCACAGAAGTGGCTTTGGCATTGCCCTGCTTGTGTATTCTGGAAAATTCCTGCCTCTAAGGGTAAGCATTTGCTTTTTCTGACCAACCAATATTGAAGTAGGTGAAACATCTGTAGTGATCCCACTGTCCAGGTGATCCAGTCCAAGCTAAATCAGCAACTTTGTCTTTTACAAAATGCCAGGTGGCATTTGCTTAGCTTCAGCTCCAGGCTCAGACTCCAATATGTCATCAGAAAGGATCATCAAGACACGTATTAATGGTAAAAGGGCAGCTATTCAGGAAGGACTCAACCAACCTGAAAGAAAAAGGCGGGTTCTCTGCCTTGGTCTTTACTAATAAGACCAGTTGTTTTCTGGGTACCCAGCTCCCTTTCCAGGTGGAAGAGAGGGAACAGGAGCAGAATGAAGACCCCATAATCCAAGAGGAAATAGTTAGTGACCTGCTACACCCCTTAGATGCACAAAAAGTCTATGGGAGCAGATGAGATCCACCCAAGGGTACTGAGGGAGCTGGCAAAGTGCTCACCAACCCACTTTCCATCATTTATCAGCAGTCCTGGCTAGCAGGGGAGGTCCCAGATGATTGAGGGTTAGCAAATGTGATGCCCATTGACAAGATGGGCTGGAAGTAGGACCCAGGGAACTACTGGCCTGTCATTCTGACCTTGGTGCCTGAGAAGATTATGGAGCAAATTATCTTGAGTGCTATCATGCAGCACATACAGGACAATCAGATGATCAGGCCCAGTCAGCACAGGTTTATGAAAAGCAGGTCCTGCTTAATCAACCTGATCTTCTTCTATGACAAGGTGACCAACGTGGAGAATGAGAGAAAGGCTGTGGATGTTATCTACCCAGACTTTAGTAAAGCTTTTGACACTGTTTCCCACAGCATTCTCCCAGAGAAACTGGCTGCTCATGGCTTGGATGGGCATGTGCATCACTGGGTGAAAAAACGGCTGCGTGGCCAAGCCCAAAGAGTTGTGGAGAATGGAGTTAAATACAGTTGGCGGCCAGCCACAAGTGGTGTCTGTCCCCCAGGGCTCAGTACCGGGGTCAATTCTCTTTAATATCTTTGTCAATTATATGGATGAGGGTATCGAATCCTCCCTCAATAAGTTTATAGATGACACCAAGTTGGGCAGAAGTGTTGATCTGCTCAGGGGTAGGAAGGCTTTACAGAGGGATCTGGATAGGTTGAATCGATGAGCCAACGGCAACTGTATGAGGTTGAACAAGGCTAAGTGCTGGGTCCTGCACTTGGAGTACAACAACCCCATGCAGCACTACAGGTTTGAAGAAGAGTGGCTGGAAAGGACCTGGGGGTGTTGTTCAATAGCCAGCTGAATATGAGCCAGCAGTGCGCTTAGGTGATCAAAAAGAAAATTAATCACAAGAAATTTAATCATATACTATAAAAATATAAAAAACCATACATTATAAAATATAAAAAACTTTCCTTTTCAAATCAAGCATTTGTGATAACTAATATATAACTTTGCTCTCCTCTTCTACTTTAGCCATAGCTTTAGTCAGTTCCACACAAAAACAGTGGAAAATCAACAAAGTTTGGGGAAAAGTAAACAGTAGACAAACTCAATATACATTTACACTTACAAGAATAACTTTTATAAGAATAGATATTATTTAAAAAAAAAAAAAAGTAAAATAAATCCAACCATGTAAGCCTTCATCTGTTAGCCGCGTAAACTGGCATTAAGTGCTTTTGCCTCTATTAATCCAAAAATAGATATTTGCAAACAGAAAAAAAAATGGCTGTCCTGTTTTGCAGTTGAACTATACTTACAGTATTTTAAATTATGAAGTACAAAATATTGATTTTATTTATTCATTTTTAGAAAAATTGGAGTTAAATCTATTTGACACATAAAATGTAACAAAGTCCATATGGTCACTCAGTCTGTTCTCAACACATAGCCTTAATACCTGGCAAAGGAAATTTCAGTCGCAACACAAAAGTAAAAGCTGCACTCGGAGGCAAAATAGATAATAATTAAAGTCTCTTAAAGGACATCATTAATGCACCTAATTAAACAGGAACTCCAGCATGTGTGATAAATGGCACATAGATAAAAGAATGCTTGCCTCATGCAGAATTTTGATCATCCAAAAACCTTTGGGGCAAAAAACAATGCAGTAAAATATCAAGCTATTACATCAAGTACACTTCTTATAATAAAATAAAATTCTACCTGAAAGATTGGAAAGTAAACAGAACAGAAAAAAAAATAGTACACGTTACATTTATGTCTATAGAGCACGTTAAAGAAGTCCTCTCATGCTTTGACTGTGAATGATGGTGTAAACAAAACCAAGGGAGGCAAATCTGCTCTTCTATTCAGTGCAGTCAGGCATAGAGAAGTGATGAAGTTGTGCCCTGTCTTGAGTCAGAATGCCATCAGAAGGGGCACTCCAAACCTTTCCAGCCCTTCTAGTCAAGGGCCTCCAACTTGTTGTAGCACAGAAGTCTTAGATTAATTTAGGCCAGTTCTAAAACTGCATCCTCACGAGTGCATTCCAAAATGTTTTCTCCTTAAACAAATCCAATAACTTAATAAACTGTGTGTAAATCACCTAGGTAACACAGGAGTTACTGCAGCTAACTACACTGAAGTGTTTGTTAATGTGGTGCATGGCTGCAGAATCCTGCTTTTCTGCAAAATATATGAGAGGTGCAGTTTAAAACTGTATGCCATAGTACAATTATCACACGTGGAAGTTCACACAAAAGGCTCACTTTGGTGCTTGCAATTTTACAGCATCAGCTGGAAGACAGCAAGCGCAGACAGACAATAAACTGGTGATGTTTTATTCTGAAGAGAATTTCATAGAATCATAGAATGGCTCAGGTCGGAAGGAACCTTAAAGATCACCTAGTTCCAACCCCCCTGCAGTGGGCAGGGATGCCACCCACTAGACCAGGTTGCCTCATCTCTCTGGCCATCTTCAATTCTCTGCTGTGCAGCTGCCCTGGGATAAAAAGCAATTCCTTCACATGTTCACAGGGATCTGTCCCAGTTCCCCCATCCTTCTGACACAATTCCCTTTAGTCCTATCTGGGCCTTGGTGACCTTCTATGCCTGCAAGGTCAGACTGCATGCAATCCACAATAGTGTAGGTCAGCAAAAGCTGCTCTTCACACAGACCGAAGGTATCCCCTCCACAGAAAAAAGAGGACGTGAAGCATTCTTGGAGAGGACAGGCAGCCTAGACTGAATCAGTGGAGTACAGCCTCAGAAAGTGTTCAGGGGATATTTCTTCACTATATCTATCTGTAATGCAGTTCAGCATTACAACTCTAGCTGAATGATTGAGGTTAGACACATGAGTAGTTGAGATAAAAGACACCGACTTTGTCTAGTTTCAATTCACTGAACAAAATTAGTACTCCCCACTTGGAGTACTGTGTCCAGGTCTGGGGTCTCCAGCACAAGAAGGATGTGGATCTGTTAGAACAGGTCCAGAGGAGGGCTGCAAAGGTGATCAGAGGCTGGAGCACCTCTCCTGTGAAGAAAGGCTGAGAGAGCTGGGGCTGTTCAGCCTTGAGAAGGAGCTGGGGTGACCTTATTGCAGCTTTTCAGTACTTAAAAGAGGTCTTATAAAAAAGATGGAAAGCAACTTTTTCTCAGTCAGATAATGATGGGACAAGGGGAAATGGTTTTAAACTAAAAGAGTGGAGATTTAGATTAGAGGTTAAGAGGAAATTCTTCACTCAGAGGGTGGTGAGGCAGGAGAACAGGTTACCCAGAGAGGCTGCGGATGCCACAAGCCATTTTATGATTTTGTGATTCTATGATGACCAGTTTAAGGGGGCCATCTTTGAGTGCCTAATGTAGGACAGATGAATCCCAGACAGAAACCACTGGGATGTCATATGGATTAGTCGTTAGGCATATCAAGATTCAGAACTTGGACTGCAGTCACGCGGCTGAAGTGATAATCCCTCCGACATCTGTTTCCTGAGAAATGCTGGGAAGAAAGCAAGCAGTACTTCAATCTGTAAGTACTGCTTACAGATTGACTAGTTGAATATGATTATCTAGTATTCCCAAAGCTTTAGGGACTTTGTAGCAATTTTATGCCTTAGAAAGCTACAGATATTGCCTCTGCCTTTATAGATTTCAGACAGTAAGCATGGTCTACTGCATTTCTGCCTGTTGTGATAGCATTAGCCAAGCCTGACTGAGTTGCAGATAGCTTAAAATGCTCACCGAAATATTTGTTTGTTCTCAGTTCCCACTACAGTGTGCGGAGGTGCAGTGACAAGCTTGGCTGCTGGAGTCTTCACAGATCACCTTGCCTGTACTGAATTTGGGAGCGTGGCTGTGGAGGCAAGAAGTACACAGTGGTAGACATAAACTACTTTTACTCCTGTGATCTCCCTTACCCAGGAGACTCTCACCTGGCTTTTGGCAGATGGGAGAGAAGAACACTGAAATCTGAAATGCTGACGGGTGCTCAAAGGAAGTGACACAGAATATTTACCTGCCTCTGCTCATTCCTTTAGCAACAGGCCTAAGACCTGCACTGCACCAGCTACCCCATGAATAGGGAAAAGCAGACCCCATGGTCCCATCTCCTCCTGGTTGTGCTGCATCCAGCCCTGTACTTGAGGCGCCCCTCTGCCTGCCCTGCACCCGCATGATTACTCAGACTCCAAAGCTTTCTCAGTAGTCTCCCAGGCATCTTTCTCTCCTCAGCCCATACAAAAACACCTTGCATCCCAGAACCATAAAAAGTGGAAATTAAAGGTTTTATTAGAAGTATTAAAAAATGGTATTTATTTTAGAAGAAGCTACCAATTAAGCAAATACAGCTGAGTTACAACAGTCTACGATTAGCTTTAAAATTAATAGTGTGTAAGCATCAAATTCCAGTCACTATATGAGAGAAAGCTAATAAGGACATAAAGGTTTGTCTAGACATTGTTAGATGTCAGGCTCCAGAGACACCAATCTATTTTTTAGTAGTATCACAGAATACACTAATACTGAATCATATTCCTTTATTAAACCACAAACTATGTTAAAAGCCAAAAAGCTTCATTTCAGTTAACAAGTAAAACCTACCTCTCATCTTTATGGGACAGTACATTACGGACTTCAGAAGGGTTTTAAAAAATCTCTTCTACATGTTGAGTGAAGTTGTTATAGCATCATACTGAATACACCTACACATCATTTTCTCTGCCTAACACCAGCATGCTTCAGGATGCCACAATGTGCTCTGTTAAAAGAAGAACATAGAGCTCTCCCTTCCCTTCTTTCCATACATCTTCATGCCCAAAATACTTCCTTTCTATTTCTCATGACAGCAGATTTGTGTTGCTGTTATCTTTATAATTAAAGATTAAGATAAGACAGCAACTAAGAATATCTCTGATCGTAAGCTGATGTGGGGAAATGGAAAGAAAAACTTCAATAAATTTTAGTGATTTTTACAGAAAATCACTCAGCATAAAAGATCTGTGTTAAATGCAGTCATGGGGAAGATATTTTTTTTATCTACCATGGCACTAACAGTAAACAATGCCTTTCCATGCCATTGCTTGCAACTTTCAAGACTCTGCCACTTCAAACAGACACTTTCCAATGTCTTGTAAAGCATGTGTTAATTTGAGATACATAGATATCTAGTGGGTAATTAGTTACAATTAAAGCATTAAAGTGTATAATTTCCTACTGGTGTTGATATCCAAATTGCTTGGGATTTCAGGAGCATTTAAACCACCTACTAGTAATCTTCCAGCTACATTAAAATTATTTTTCTATGTTCAGTGATAGTTACTCCTGCTCCACTCCTAGAGAAAGGTTGTTGCTGTTGCCTGGAGTATTTAAACTGTTTTGATTACTGTTAACTCCTTAGTCATTAAGTCTCTTAGCAGTCTATTTGGTAAGATGTATGGTAAAAGAATTTCATTTGCTTAACCAGAGTGGACCCCTTTCTCTATATTTCTTGCTTGCACATGCTCACTGGAGAGATTATTAGTATTCACGGACTTTGGGAAAGAGAAACAGGAAATCTGAGTGACAAGGGAGAGGAAAGTCAAGGGGAGAAATCAGAGAAGAAGCAACACTCCTGAGATATCATAGATGTATGGACAAAAAACATAGATGCACATCACACATCTATTCCCCTTCTCATCACAAGACTCAGCATTGCCACCATAAAAGTCAGCCTCTGGTCAGGCATTCACACACTTAATGAACTTCACACACAGCAGTGTGAAGTGAAGACTATGGGGAAAAACAGAGAGCCAAGAGCAAAAAAGGTTTTGTTGAACTATTCACCTTATTCCAAAAAACAGAGAAAGTTCCTGAACAGTAATTGAACCAATGTGATTTTTCCATTGGCAAACCAGCCAGCATAAAATTGTGAAGGTACAAACATGCATATCAAGGGAAGAGGAGTGAATTATTTTAACATATGATGTTTCAGTTCACATAGAATTGAATTTTAGATTGTTTTGAACTTTGTGTATTGAATTTTACACTGTGCTTCCGTAGACTCCTCTAGCAAAAGCATGTCTACTGAGACGAATCCCAGCACTACTGGGATTTTGGATTTAGTCACTTTCTGTACATAAGTGCAGGCAGCTTGAAACTTTAACACGAAACTAATTTATAAATATATTTTGAGTGCATAGCTCGTGATTGAAATACATTATTAATGTGCTTTGCAAGTTGATGGAGAAACCGTATATTACCAGACTAGTTGTTGCAAGGAGCAGGTTAAACAAAGGAGGGAAATAAATTGTTGTCTCCTTGGCCTATGATTGAAGTGTAGGAATATCTCTTACTCCTTTTACACCACAGAGATGTTTCATTATAATGAGGCCTGCCAGAATTGCAAAATGCTTTGAAGGAACTGTGATCTTTTATTTTTAAGTCATTAACTTTCCAAACACATTGTTTTAACTGTACATTTATATTATTCTGAAAGGATGTAATTTACCTGTAGAGGCAAAGTTTGAACATCTCTTTTAAGAACTTAGTCATGGGCAACCGTTATGTATTATTTTATATTGACCAAAACAAAGCCTATAGATCCTGAGCAGAAACTAACATTAATCCCAGTAAATCCTACTTAAAGAAGATGGTCATTAACATTATTAAATCCATATGCCATTAGAGGAACCAGCAGCAGCACAGGAACAATGGTGACATTATTTATTAGTTGTGTCCAAAATGAAAACATAACCATAATGTCTCTATTCCCTGGGCTCCCATATTGTTTAATTGGGTGCCATCACAGTCCAGGAATTGATTTCCAAGTAGGAGTAGTTCCCTGTGTTTGCCCCAGCAACATGATTAAGAAAAAACTGGACAGGTCCTGAAAAGTCTGCTTTACCTGCTGTCCTTGATTTACTAGCTCCATTCTCATCAGCTTTGCAGTATGACTCCTCAAGAAATACCTTCATAAAGCAGATGACACCTTGCTGGCAAGTCTGGGGCTGCAGCCAGATCCCTGCAGCAGTGAACTGCACTGATCAGCACACTCACTTGTCCCGGGAGCAGTCTCCTGGCTAAGCTCAGGAGCTCTCTAGCTGTGCCATGCCTGTCAGGCTGCTGGCACCTTGTGTCCCCATGCGCATCATCTACTGGTAGCTAAAAGTGCTTTATACAATTCCTCATGATCTAAAGGTCTCAGACCAGACCTTGCACAGTTTATAACACAGAAGAGCTTTCTGGGAGGTGGGGACTATCACAATCAATGTCTGGAAGCCATCCAGAGCACTGCAGACTTTCTGCAGGGCAAACACTGAACAGCACTGCTATCTCTGAACAACCAGCTACATCTTGTATGTACATTTGTACTGTCTGTGTGGTGCATGCACAAACACTTCCACATTGCTGAATAAAACAGCACTGGGGGTGCTTTGGAGCACAAAGCCCCAGTTTCCCATGCTGCAGAACTGCTGGTTTGGTCCCAGCTCTCACGGTAGGGCATCAAATTAAATCCCTCTGAGGCAAAATCCAGACAAGCAGCCATTCCCACTCTTCAACACGACTGATGGCACAGCCAACAAGGAGAAGCCTCTGGGGCTGCATCAGTTTTGTAAATTCAAGTGTGCCCAGGAATGTTCTTGGCACTGGAATAGTTTATTATGCCAGAAAATTGTCAGAGGTACCTGGCGCTAGAGTTATAGTATTTTGGGGAAAGCAAGGCACCTCCTCTTAAAGACAGGTACTGCAGCCCTTGCTGCTTGCAGAAACCTATTTCCCTATCTACTTGCCTGAACAGCAAATCTATTTGTTGTTGCTGTTGTTGTTTTTCCTCAGTAAAGTGCATATGTGCTGTACATAGTTGATGTGCACATTGTATTTGTTTGTTGAATTAAGAGACTGACAGGCCTAGAGAAGCTGCTGTGGACACACAGCAAGGCATGGCAGGGGAGACCACTGTGGGGCAGAGACAAATGTCAGGAAAGGCATGGAGACAGGAGAGAACCCTGCCTTGTGAGCATGGTGGTGGCAGGGTGTTGGGGAGCTCAGCTTGCCAGTGGCAGTGGGTGGCCCACCAACCACAAGGCCCTGTGGGGCAGCTGCCTGCCTGGCAGCCCCACACATGTGGGAGCACCTCCTGGCCTGCTGTCATGCATGGCCTTGGGAGGAAAAAGGCCTCATGTGCTTCTCCCTACAAGAAAAGAGAGAGATGTTGGGAGTTTAAGGGCAGTCAGGTCTGTTCCTGGGAACAGCAAATGGCTGCAAAGGCACTAGGAGGAGAATGATGCCCTTTACAGGCATTACTATTGTCATTAACAAATTACCAACTCTGCCCTTGGCTATCCAAGCAAGCAATGCAGCCTCTTCCCCCTCCTCCCCAACAAACCATGCAGGGCATGCTGCATGCACTGTGGTACCACACTGTGAAAGTACTGCTCTGAAGGGTGCAAAGCAGCCCTCCCATTGCTTGTGTGGATTTCAGGGCTAGCAACAGCAACTCTGCCCAAAGGACACTGTAGGGATGTGCTGTGATCCAAAGAGATAGGTGCTTTACTGGCGACACAGAGGATATGGCCCAGAAACAGGATGTTCTTCCAAGATCCCCACTACAGGAAGATCACGTTCCAGGCTGTGAATCCAGGCCATTTCCCAACCACTGTGCAGAAACGAATTTCAGAAATGCAAGTGACTTCGGGCTGGGAGGGCTGGCCATTCAAAGCACCAAGCAAGTGCATTTTGGTGTAGTTACTGTGACTATGCTGAGCTGCCCTGGATGGTTGACTTGGACAGTGGTATCTTCTCACTGCATGTCTCACCAAGACCTAGAAGCTACCATACAGCCAGATCACCTTTCCAAAATCACCACGTCCCAGCTTGGGATAGCCAAAGAGCACTCAGGAAAGAGTTGCAAACCGTTGTTGAGGCCATTTCCTAGCCCACTTCAGCCGGGAGCAGAATTATGGTGCTTTTCCTCTGACCTGCCATTCTGTTTAATCCACTTTAAGCTTCCTATGGTGCATTTATGACCAGAGACCTCTAAGCATTTTCTCTGGAAGCTGTGATCCTAAATAGCTATTTGAGACTGAGGGAGTCAGATCAGACTAATCCAATCGCACAGAGAAAGTCATCCTGTCTCCCATCTATTTATAGCAGAGCTCACTTCTATTTGTGAAGGTGGAGGATGTCTTAGGGGTTGCATGCTGACTAACCAGATGGAGTGGCAGAGCAAAGACAGCAGTGTGAGGGCAATCCCTTGAGCAAGAATATCTTGGGGGACTCCGGGGTCCAGCTAATGCAACATCTTTGAAGTTGTATAATGGCTTGAATGCTTTTCCTGTGCAGTAAGAATGTGTGATCCTATGACCCTGATCATCTTCAGACTGCTCCTGGTCACATGGAATACGTTCATAGTCAATGCAGAGCTTCTACTGCCTCATTGAAAAGGCAATACCATAAAGATAAGACAAGATGTAGGACCCTAGCCTGTTTTCTAGCATATCTTCTCAATACTAACAGAAAGAAAAGATGATTGAAATTATAAATCTGGGGCTTCTTATCTGTGTGAGACCCTATTAAACAGGAAAATGGCAAAAAAAACAAATTTCTCATGTTAATTAAGTCAACAGTTTTCCATCATTAACTTAGTGTCTGTTACAGAATCCTCAAAAGAGAAATATGGGAGACATTTTGCAAATGGCAGACAAATGGCAATCAAATTGCATCTAGAAGGGCTGATTTGCTAATCAACTTCTCTTTAAGGTCTAGTCTGGGGCTATATGTATGTAAATGTTTGCATCTGATGGTTGTTGACATGTAGATAGTTAATAAATAAATAAATAAATAAATAAATAAATAAAAAGAGAGACTTGACACTGAATGGTGCATGCTTTGTTAATAGTAGGACATGCAAGAGGAAGTTTTGTCTCATAAAGTGGAAAAGCAGTTTATTAGCCAATCGAACCAAATTGACATTTGGTCTAGCAAAGCAGCATTCTCACCTGCTAGGAAACAGCACCATATCTGAGCTGGTTTTCCCAATCAATACTTCAGAAAGCGTAGCAGAAATGTTGCATCCACTCAGGTATCCCAGGGGAGTAATGGCTGCAACCTGAGATTTATCAGCTGAAACAAAGATGGAATCCATTATCAGGATATGATACTACAAAATGTGTCAGCACCAGTGAGCAGACTTCGGATTTGAAGACAAATCATTCCCACCAGGTTCTCTTTGGTCCCTTCAGAGCAAACCAATTAGCTGTGTCAGAGAAAACAAATTTAGGGCTCTCTCAGGAATTGTTCTCTATAAACTATAAACAACCCAGCCAAAATAACAGCAGTTTGGCTTCTTCTATGAAACGAAGATCTCCAAAAGTATTCTGAGGGACTCTGCACATTCACACGCTCCATGTGCCCTCAGGACATATATGGGACGTGTCCACATCACACTTATGCTTTTCTATTATGCAGTATGAACACTGCTTCTGAAGCTGATTCAGTCTTGCCTACAGATGTCCACCCTGAATCAGGAACCTGCAGTGATCAAAAAGAGCTGTACAGTCCCAGCAGTGGTGTCAAATGTAGGCCTCTGACAGTGGCCAGAGATGGTGGCCTCTCAGGCCTCCATCACAGCGATGCATTCAGCAGGGCCAGGGTGACAAGGCCCCAGAGGGTATGGCAAAGCTCTTCTGCCCCGACACAGGCCCCACAAGGGGCATGTGGCTACAGGATAGCAGGAATACCTCCTGGCAGAGCACTTCAGGTTCAGACCTTTACATCCACAAGTACAGAGCCCTCTGTCATTCATCCAGATGTATAGTGCTACCTGGGCCCCAAATGCCCGTGTTCTGGTGGGACATGGCTAAGAGATATAGTCAGACAGGCTGGTACATCACTTGGCAGCCAGTTTCCTCTACGTCATGGAAAACCGGTGCCTAGAGAGTGGTGAGATATGTAACCTTATAGCACCAACCTTCTGGCAGCACACGTGGTGCACAGAGTACACAGAGGCTACGCAACAGGCTTGAGCAGTTGGTAAGGTTCTTTGGGCAGAACAGGTGATAAAGATTTTTCTCTGATGCAGTCAGGGGACAGGCTTGAGCAAGACAGATAGGAGACACTGTTCTCAGCGTGACAGGGAGTGAAACTTGTGTCCTGGAGAAGGCTTTAACCATGGTGACAGCTCCATGGTGACTGTTCTGATTTTTGTTTTGTTAGAGCAATATCAAAGAACAAATCTCCCCTGAGGAAGCTGATCAAATGATGTCCATCCCACTGACTCAAGTTCTGGAAGCCAGCAGAAGGCTTTGTATTAATTCCTATACTTTGGACAGGCAGGAACATTCAGTTCAGGATTGCTGCATTTATATGTAAAGTAATATATTTGCAGAAACCCATAGTTCAGTAGAAAAGCAGCAAACCATGAAAACTGAACACCAAAGGGGGAATTAAAGAGAATGATGCCTACAGCCAGCATCAGGGCTGGTACTGCAGGCTCTTTGGAGTTCTGCGGGGGACTCCAGCCATACCCTACAGCTTTAGTACGCTGACTGCTTTACGAGGATAAAAGACTGCTCCTTACCTAGACATCAAAGAGAAAATGTATACAAGGAATGCTAGAGGGCCTGAAGTGATGTTAATACAAATTACAGAGCATGAAATCTTATTCCTAAATCCTGCTAAGACACATACAACAATTTTATAAGTTAGAATTTTTAGAGCAATCTGAGCACAAAAAAAGTGAAAAGATAGCTTGAGAAAAATGATCATGGATGACAGGCAGTAAAAGCAATGAACTTTTCACCTCAACATCTAGAAATGATCACAAAAGATCACCCAGCTACAGGTACTGAAAATCAGGCAAAAGGTTAGTTCTAATATGTTCAGAGTAGGAAGATAAATTAAATACCTCTCCTTAACATATCTCTTATATATTTTTCCTCATTAGTAATTAAATCCTCATTAGTAATAAAAATTAAACAGAAGAGCTTTGCCTTGATATTGAACTCCTCTGTGTGCTCAGCAACCTATCCACATAGCAAAGTATTTTCTTCCATGTAACTTCTCATCTGAAGTTTGGATGAGATTTATTTTGGATATTTGATGATTATTCTAAAACACTTAAATATCTGAAAATCATAATACACAACTCTTTTATATTTATAACAATTACAAAAGTTATTTTTTGGTTTCATGTTTCATTTTGATCATAATAATTTAAAACTGATTTGATATAGCTCATTATTAACATTTTTAGCAAATTTCTTTTGTAAATCTCTTCTTTACTTGGTTTCTCTGGAGTTAAGTCCTTGAACACTTGTGGTTTCAAGTTCATGTCAAGGGTTCAGCAAAATGTTCTAGGGAAATAAATTTTGTGAGCAGAATTCACTATAAACACTGAAATTTCCCAAAGTCTTCTGACTTCAGAAACTTGGGACAAGTTGGAGCAACAATACTTCCTTGATTAACGTTTAAGTGATTAGAGTAGAGGTTGTGAACTGTTAGATAACTGTCTTAACTTGAACTGTAGGAAACATCACTTCTTTTCTGTTTGACTTGTTTTTCTTTTCCCCTCATCCCTTAGAGCATTGCAGGGTGTTTGATGTTTGGAAGTAATTATGGTTGCCACATTACAGACAGTATTAATAACTGATAAACTGGAATATAAGACTTTCTTTCATGCAAGACCATTTCATGATGTCTCAAGTGGGAGCAAATGAGAGGAGAAAGAGGATCATAGGAGAGGGAGGGAAGAAGGAAGAGAAGAAGGGAGAAGAAAGATTCTTGGTTTATTAAAATGCTTTCATAGGTTCCATGACAAGCAAAATAGTCCCAGATAACAGTGGGGAACAAACCAGATCTCCAGTCACAGAATAAGTTTTATAAGACAGAAGCATAGAATGACACCTATCTGCCTAACCTCAGGGAAAATCTCTGCCCATATCTCAAATCTACCTATTAATTTAAGTAAAAAGCTTGTGGCTAAGACATATGGAATAACATTTTTGAGACTCCAGCATCTCTTGCCCCTGCATACCTTGCAGTTTCTGAGAAACTGTGTTTTCCCCAAAGAAGAATAGAAAATATCCTAGATTTTAAGCTGTGTAAAAATTCTTTAGCAGATGAATTATCTCTCAGTTTTTACTTCCTTATGCACAAAACAAAACTTTTCCAGCAGCTCTCTGGTGTTCCTTTCTCCACAGACCAATTCTTATTTTCTCAGTTCTTCTCCTGCCATGTATCCCAAATAGAATAAAATGGAGTAGGACAGGACAGGACAGGACAGGACAGGACAGGACAGGACAGGACAGGACAGGACAGAATAGAATAGAATAGAATAGAATAGAATAGAATAGAATAGAATAGAATAGAATAGAATAGAATAGAATAGAATAGAATAGAATAGAGTAGTTCAGTTGGAAGGGAACTACAAATGCCATCTGCTGATTCTGCAGCTGTAGCAGCAGATTTGGACAATTTGGGGCTATAGTGACTGAGCTCATCAGTCTTCATTCTCCAGCATTTTTCAGCATAAAATTCACTGAGTCTTTTTAAATGTGAAGCGAGTGCAATTATGTCCTTAAATTTCCCTCCTTCCTGACTTGCCTCCATGTCTCTGGTCTCTGAGCATTTTACCACACAGTGAAGGGCAGAGAGAAGCTGGTTGGAAAAAGACAAGCAATTCTTATGGCAGTCTCTGCACAAATTAAGTATTTCCAAGCAATAGTTCCATTAGCTCAATTCAGAGGAGCAAGAGCTCTTCTGAGCTCTGAAGAACATTCCTACAACAGTCCTTGGACAAACAGCCTTGTTCTTATCATACCATTTCTCCTCAATGAGATGCTCTGCTAACTGGCTGAGTATTTTCATTCACTGCTTTTTCTTCAGGTTTGCCTACTCATAGCTCAGCTGTGAAGAAATGCAGCTGTCCCTGAGAGATCCTTGTTTGCTTTTTGCTTTTATGGAAAAGCCATTTCCACTGTGTAAATAAAGGGCTGTTATTTCCCACACAAACAGCTGCTTTCAAAATGGGAAAGAGAGGGCATATCAAGTGGAGTATCTTTCTGCATCACTGATGTATCTAATTAGAGCCTTTGGTCTCCACTCCATACCAATTTTACCCCGGTGTAGTGTCACACAGACCTGAAGGAAGGCTGATTTAAAAGCCTGGGCTTTCCTAATCAGAGGGTACCCACAGCTACTACTGAGTTTATGCCTTGTCATACTGCAGCACAAAATGTATGCACAACACATATATTTTTAAGCTCTGTGGCCAGCTCAGAAGATGCATGGCTCTCTTGTGATAATTAAGATAAATACATAGCATTCAACCACAAGACTGTATCACCAGGTTAAAATAAATAATTGAGATACTAACAGAAGTGACTTCCACTAATGGCCTACTGTCTAAGCTAGCTCATGCATCATCAGAAGATGGTCATCAAAGAAATCACTCTGAAATGGGTCCAGGTCTCATGATTATGGTGAAGGTTTGTTTATCTAGCTATTATAATTCTGCTAAAGTGATATATTTTCACTTCATAAGTTCATGCTAAGCATCCATCTTTCATTTGTTGTTTGTTTGTTTGCTTGTTCGTTCATCTCCACAAGCACCAAGCTCACCTCCCACTCCTCTTTTAGGACTTTTACCATTGCCCCAGTGCTCTGTACATCTGATTCAGATTCAGTGTCCCTGTTTTTAAGGCTTGTCATGCATACGCCTATGGCAGTGAACTTGCCTTCTTTTATAAACCATTGTTTCTTATTAGTGTTTTCATCTTCAGCTCAAAAGCTGTGCACTTCCTTTCTTGCTGCCTTACAAGTCTGAAATGCCCACCCTACATCTGTTCTAGTTACATGGGTCTTCCGCTGTCCCTAATCTTCTGCTGTTTTCTTAAATTAAATTATTAGGCTGGTTTCAATGCAATCAAAAGGTAATACAAACTTTGTCATATAACAATCATTCTCTTCTCTGGTTTTCCAGACACATCAAATCAGAAATCTTGATCTTTTTTGCTGCCTGGGGACCTTTACAGCCAACCCCAAACTTTTAACTTGCCAGTAAGATATATAGAGCAAACAGATGTGGTTTCTTTAATTCCTGAAAAGATATTTTAACCCTTCTCTTGCCATCCTTTGTTTGAAGTGGAAGAAAGAAGTGTCTGAAAAAGGGCTGTATGTAGCCTATTAAAAATAATGTTAAAGATGAGACATAGGAAAGGTCTGTCAAGTTAATTAAGTTCTTTTGGAATTATGATTAAGAGACCGTGATCTTCTATTTTCTTAATTAGAGTCTGAAGACTCTTTTTTCAGATGCCCAATTAAAAATTATACAGACAGTGCTATTCTGGATTTACAAAAGACTCTGTAGTAACCGTAGTATGACTATCTCATAGCAGTGAATACATGAAGTATATACATAAATAATCTGCAATATGCATACTATTACATATAAATAATGTGTTTGCATACAAATAATGTTAACATTGAACACCAAAAATTTCAATGCCCCATTTACATGATGAACCTTCAGAAAAAAGAACAGCATTGCAACGTCACATTGTCTCAGACTGTCAAGTCTGGGATTTTGCTCAGTTTCACAAAACACTTCCGAAATTCCAAGAGTCAAATGTGTGTGAAACAAGATATTTGAAGGGAAGGGCACAGAACAGTGTCTATGTCTCTCCACACTCTAAAGATGAACGTGAGTGAGAGCTGAACACAATTCAAATAGATTCAAATACAAAAAATACACTTTTCTATTTTTTTTATTGCCCCTTATAATTCATTCTTTTGATTTGCTGTCTTGAGCAACATTATGTTAATTAACAATACATAACATCATTTTAGAAATATTTGTAATTATCTTGTCCTGTTGGGTTTATAATTAAGGTTGAGTTATGGCTTTAAGCAAGGGTCTTGAGAAATGAATCTCTGCTACATATTCAGACAGGTTTTCTCAAGTTAACCCAGACTGGCACTGCAAGAAAATCTTCATAAATATCCATGCACAATAACAAGGGATGAGGCATACCTTTCCACCTAATAAATGGGGACAAACGAGTAATATCAGCATTCCCAACTGACCCCAAACTGCCTTATATGTTGGTTATTGCTTGCAGATGCCGATATTCATGAGCACATCAGTATCCTTATGGGCTAGCAAGAGAAAAGTCCATCCAGAAAGCAGAAGGCTTGGTAAATGCCAGTGCAGTGAGTCAGCCAACATACATTTATTTCTATAAATGTTAAAGGACTAAGGAACCTTGCCAGAAAGAAAGGGGATTTTAAAATAATAGCAGAAATAAATAATAGCAAAGATAAACATAGCAGTATCCCATTACAATAAACCAATTTGCAGACCAGTGACAGAAAATACCTGATGATGACACAGACACAGCCCTTATAATACTCCTTCGGACTGTCAGTAGGAGAGGGGCAAAACTTTCATTATTCTGTCATTTGCCCTTTCTTGTAAAAAACAAGCAGCTAGATACTGATAGAGGATGTATTTATATCAAAGATACTCTGAAGGGAACATGAACAATAACCTCCATATTCATCCACATCCAAAGACAACCCTCTAAATATTTTAGACTAGAGTAGTAAATAATAATAATAATATTTTTTTTTTTTTTTTTTAAAAAGGAAAACGGAAGAGAATTTCAGTGAGGCCATAAAGGTGGACTTCGATAGCCAGCAGCTTGTTGGGACAGGATGCGAATGGTGTTGAGAGGGTGAAGGATTTTGAACATAAGTACTATATTTTCCATGCTAGAACTACTTGAGAAATATCCTGGCATTGATATACCCCATTTCTCTGGCACTTTTTTAAATAATTTAATTGCAAGCTCAAGAGAGTGAGATGATACAATGAATCAGAATCATTAAGGTTGTTAAAGACCTCCAAGATCATCTGGTCCAACCACCCCCCTACCACCAGTATGACCCACTAAACCATGTCCCTAAGCACCACATCCAACCTTTCCTTAAACACCCTCAGGGATGGGGGCTCCACCACCTCCCTGGGCAACCCGTTCCAATGCCTAATCACCACTGTATCTGGCATTATCCAGTTGGGAATCGACAGGCTAATTAAATACATATAGTGACATAGGCTGCTTAAGATATTTAAAGATATTTTAAAATGTTGTAATAAAATGGAAAAAAAAAAAAATCCAGGAGAAAATCTTAAAACCCAGAGATAAGAATAAGTTAAAGCAAAAATGTGAAGTATTCTTATTACTAAAGCTCTTCTTCTTGGTAAATGAAACCGAAAGCAGATAGGAATGTGGTTCCTTCAATTTTGCTGCTAAGCATCAAAATATGTATATTTCCACACCTCATGAGAAAATACTGGAATATGAAGCAAACGGGATCACTCATGAAACTAAGCCAATGTAAAGAGTGTAAATGAGAGCTTAGGCAGACAACATAAGAAAAAGTCTCATAGGATGACCACCCCATAGGGACAAGAGAAATCTGATAACTAGCACAGATATGGGAGAGAATGGATATCACAGAGTAATACTCAAACCAATAATAGAAAAGCAAAGAAAATTACTACCTCAAAGACCTGTCCTTTCTTTATTTAAAAACAGAAGATAGACAATGCCCTGGTATCTTATATTGCAGAAAAGAAAATTAATTCTTTTACAGTATTTTTAATGTGTGCATTCATTCGTTTATTTATTTAACAAAATCAAACAATGAGAAGTAGCCTAAGTCCTCTTAAATAGCAGTTTGGATAGTTCAGATGCCTAAAGAGGGGAGAAACTGGACTAGCTGCTTTCAGCATGAGCCGATTTTATTAATAAATGTTGACACAGAGATTCTTGCCAATATGTTTGGCAAATAAAAAAAAAAAAAAGAGAGAGAGAGAGGGAGAGAGAGAAAAGTGAGTATATCAGGGTTATGTGCAGCCAAATAAACCAGGATTTGTATTTCACTGAGTTTCCGCAGCATGCAGTAAGAAGACCCTTGAGCAATACTTAATTTTCAGAAGAAACCTTTCAGGGTATTTTAGGTTCTGTCTACATGACTGCCTATCCTGTTCTCACACACTGAGAAGTGGGTGATAAGCTGTCTTTGTGGCATTTGATCCCAGACATTCAAAAGCATATTGGTATATTCATAGTAAACACAAATGCATTCTTGCCTAAAGCAGATAAAAAATCTTTTGACCAAGTAGAACAGGCTCTGAAGTACAGAGACTGCAGAAAAAAAAAATATATCTCTGAGGATACCTTGAGGATTTTAATTCCATTTTAAGGATTGCAGAACTTCTGTTTTAGAGAGTGAAATGATCTTAAATAGATTTAAGCTAATAAAAAGTACATGGCAGGGTGCTCTCTTTCCCGCATGTATCTGAGCCACAAAAACTGTCATCCTTGTTTCCTTATTTACTTGTTTTACATCCTTAATTACTGAATATCCTAGACCTTCCCACATATGGAACAATTGTCAGATCAGACCCAGATTGCAGCTTTATGTAGACAATTGCTACTTTTTGTACAACGCCCTCTGTTTTCTTTGAAAGCAATAATATCCTTGTTAGATCTTTGGTTCAATTCCCATTTCATTGCAGATTCCCCAGTCATCCACACAACCTAGTGGTGGATTATCTCAAACATGGGGTGAACCAGGCAGTCCCTGGCAGGGAATCTTGGTGTTTGGGGGAGAATCTGGTCATGTTTCACTCCTGCCACCTGAGGTTGCCATCTGGTAACATCCCAGCAAATCCTCTGAGTCATTGATCTTCTTACCATTGGCCAAGGTATTGAAAGCATTTCAGAATTTGTGTGAAGTGAAAGGGAAGTCTCAGTGTGCTTTACCAATCAAAATATCACATCACAGAATACCTGTAAAACGATCCTTTAAAAGGCATAGTAGATTGCAATCCAAAGAATGTGATGCTCTTCTGTGACACCAGACAACTAATGCATCTGGTATCTTAAGAATGAATGAGTAAACCCCTGATTTGGAAAAAGGAAACAAATAAAATAAAATAATAAAATAAAATAAAATAAAATAAAATAAAATAAAATAAAATAAAATAAAATAAAATAAAATAAAATCCCTGTTCCAACACCAGTTGAGTATGTGCTTTCTGCTCTAACTTTTCCATGCCTGAGAAACAGGCACAGCTATTCCTTTACTTTACTCTTCATAATACTCTATGCCCCTACCACCAAGGCAGCAAAGGTACAATCTATCAACTTACTGTTAGTCAAATTTAATTTGTTGATTTCATTTTTTGTAGTCATTTATACCATGACACAGATGATCATTAATTTCTCCTTCTGACAAGTGATGGTTACAAGCACAAGAGTTTATTTAATGATCCAGTCTTCCCCTGTGCATATTCCAGCCATTACTATTCTAGTCAGACCTAGCAAGTACTTTGACAAATTCAGTGCATCCACAAACAGCTTATTAAATTCTGTTAAAATGACATTTGACATTACCAAAATGTGTTGCTTTCCTTTAAACAATCGTGAAGGCCAGGTTCTTTGAGAACAGAGCTCTGCTACTGCATCTATCACTCAAACATCACCCTACTTGAGCATGGGATGCTGTGCTCTACACTCAGTGCACGGAAGTCCCCATGAAGACAAAAGCTGGGGCACATCTACTTGGCTGGGACAGAGGAAAGTGATCTGACGTGTTGGGAGCACTATGCTGGATGCCAGAGCCATGCCCATGTGTGGTTCTCAGCTACAGAAGCAGCATCTCTGCTCACATGAGTGAGACAGCTGAGAAGCACAGTGTGTCATCTTAAAGGCAGCACCACACGAAAAACAGGGACTCACCAGCTCAGGTGAGCACAACCCTACTGCCTGGTGTGCGTACAATGCAGTGGTGGCAGTTTGCCTAAGTCCACACCGAAAATCGGAGATGGATCACAAAGCTGAAGCAGATGACTACTGGAAAATCTTAACCTGCCAGCCACCAGCCTTTACTTCCTCTTTCAAAGGAGAGTCATAACTCTGAGGGTCATAAACTATCATCGGAGTTGGTGGGTAGAGTAGGGCCTTACAAACAAGGCATCCCCAGTCTTTCTGGGGCAGGGCTGTCCAAAGCTGCTCAGCAGGGCTTTCATTCACTGACACAACTCAGCAACAGTGGGAATAAGATTGGGCTAATGCTGAACATTTACAGAAATTTAACTGAGATTTTTAAAGCAAAAATTTATAAATATCAGTTCATTCACAGTCAAAGGTATTTAGGAAAATTACAGGAATGTGCACAGTGAGGACTTTTCTGAGGCTGTGACAGACTGACCCAAGCCTCCTGGATCATGGTTTGCACCAAAGATGCTCTGCTGCTGTTATTTCAACAAAAGTTTTTATATGTTTGCACCACAGTTTCAAGTTAAACTTTACCGTTAACTTGAGATGAAAACACAGATTTGACAAACAACTGATTAGGTCATTATACTTACTGAAGCCAGTTCAGATTTCTCCCAGGTATTTTTTAAAATTCTGGTGTCTGTTGTCTGTTATCAGCATCAGCGTAGAAATTTCCCCACTGTGCCTGAAGAATATTTAGTTATTTTATGAGTGTCTGGTCTGCTGTACCCAGCTCCATCTACCCTTTTTACTGCCGTATTCTGACGCATTCCAAGTGACTCGGAAGATGGAACTAGCAAAAGTAGTACCTTATTTAGCAATTGAGTAACAGATAAAAATTGCAGTCATTTTTTATCTTTTTATTTAAGTGCACAAATGTGTGGAATCCTTTGCTTTTCAGTGAAGATTTCTTCTAACTCTCATTTTAGAAATATTCTACGTATTTCATTTTAAATCATATTCAGTCTGCATAAAATACAGCCCTGAAAGCTTCATTTAAAATAGTTGTGTTAATCTGAAGCATTTGCTTTGACCATGACCAATGGCAGTAACAAAATTAAGAAAAACTCTTTATAAATAGACACTACCTGTGAAATCATGATTCCTACTAAAGCAGAGCAGCAGGTCCCTTTGCTTCCCTCCCCTTCTCGGCAGTGTTACTCCTCAGGTAGGAGGTGTGAAGCATTTTTTGGACTATTCTTCCCAGTTACATTAAGAGGAGGTAATAAAAAAATAAATGGCACTTTCATGATCATATTATTCTGGATTCACATTCCAAGAAAGAAACCTAGAAAATTCTTCAGTCCAGGCTATATACGAATAAATAATATACATAAGATATATGAGAAACACCCAGAAACAAGCTAGAACTGTTTTGTGTCAGAACATTTTTATTAATGTGGTGTACAAACATTTCTCTTTCCCATCATGATCTCACATCATTCCAATACTATAAAGCAACACATAAAAATGACTATCAGAAAGAAACACTGGGGGGAATAAAACCTTTTTGGGATGATATCCTACCTACTCCACCAACCTCATTTCTCCGGGTTTGGTGTGGTATGTGTGGTATGAGTGCAAAGGAGTCTCTTTTCCCTGGTGTGACCCCAGGAGGGGTGTCAGACGGTGATAAATCTGCCCAGGGTCAGAGCAGGAGGCCCATTTCTGGCACACACAAAGGGAGGAAGCACGCAGCTGAGTCCAGGAGTCACCATGGTCTGCTGGTCCATCTTCTTCCACCAGACAGGGCTGCATCTGCTCCCCTAGAGCTCCCACTGCTTGGAGTAGGCCAACGAGGAGAAGACTTCAGTCTTTTTTCTAATGGTGGCTTCTTTGTCATCCTGCAGGAGTGGTGGTCTTCCCCTCAGGAATGTGTACAGAAGGGATGTCATGCTCCATCCTGGTGCTACCCTAAAAGTACATACCTGCTGTCTATTGATGACCCCATAGAATAAAACCCAATGAGTCTGAGAGGTCTCCAGTGGCTGATCGTGAAAATTAGGTGTGAATTCTGGATGAAGACTTCCATTATGTGTGCAACAGGATCAACAGATAGCAAGACCATCTCCCTGCAGCAGTTCAAAGAAAAATATTTATTTTGACCAATTATTGTTGAGGGTCAGAAGAAAGATGCTCTGGACTTCATTGTTTTCATCAGCCATCTGGGTTCTTAGGCAGGTAATGCAACAGAATAAAGTTCATCCAGCATCAGAAGGACCCAGTGTGTTTTTTTTTTAAGGGGATTAGATAGCCATCACTCATAAAAATGTTACACTCAAGAACCAGCCCAATCTGGGATTTGCAATGGTTTGTTTGACTGTGGGCACACTGGAATTCACTGATGTTTATGTTGGTTTTAATAGCCACAGTAATCAAGCAAAAGATTAAATTAATCCACTGAGGAGGAAATGAAGCAGCCAATACGTGTCAAGATATTGTTAATAGAATAGACTTCTTCAGAACCTTGCAAATTTGTCCTTGATATGGTGTAGGGAACTGTTCAGATATTCAAAAAAATTCCATGGACTCAGTACGCAGTTTTGTATAGAATGTTCTGAAGTGCCAAAAAATGATTTAGGACCTGTTTCTCAAGAACAACGCCTGTAATTTCAACAGTACAGTTGCTTTAAGCTGGTATTTTGCTGAAAACAAGACTATCCATCTAATGAATGGGACTATTTGTGTGAGAGGAGTAGGATTTGGTTTCAAAAGTGGTTTTGAACTATAAGCAAACTGGTTTAGTTACAATTAACAGCAAGCTTTGTAACTGAAAAGGAGTAGATGATGAAACCTAAGCAAAAAAATAAAGTACATTTCATCTGATTAATTATCAATTTGTGGTACTCCAAAATATGCATTTATAAAGTGTTCTGTAACATTTGCATTGGCATGATGTTACACTAAAGATTAAAAACAAAACAAAACAACAACAAAATACCATGAGATTTCACTGTTAAAAGGTCCATGGGGTCATCTGATACTGTGCAAGAGCCAGTAATGATCACCACCTGAGAAACAGATGTATATAATTCAGCAAAATACTTCCTTGAGGTTCACGTCATCATTCATTAGAAATTAAGTTTACTTTAGATGATTAAAGCACAAATTAATTTTCAGCAATAGACTAACTTGTAAACTGTATTAATACAGCGATTGTACCTTGTTTTTGACTAGGTATGGAGGTTTTTCTTGGGACAGAAATCCCCAACCTTTCCAACAGAGAACGGAGAGCAAAGGAATGTTCAGCCAAAGATGATGAATGAAGAGTAGCTTATTTAATGCGGAGAAGAAAGCGGCACTGCTAGGTCAGCACAGAGATAATATAAGGATCAGACTGTCTTTATGTTGCTTAGCCAGACAGTCACCGTAAAAGGAATTGATATAGCAAGGATCTGGTACAATGCTTTTTTGATTCCAGTTCAGCAAAGGATCAAGTTTATTCTTACATTCAAACACATTTTAATTCTTTCCTGTATTGTGGTGGTGTGGTCTAATCCAACACGCAGCTAAGCAGCCGGTTGCCACTCCCCTCTCTCTTCCAGTGGGATAGGAGAGAATATCAAAAAAGATAAAAGTGCAAGAGCTTATGGGTTTAAACAAGGACAGTTTAATAAGAAAGAGGAAAACAAACAATAATAATAATATAAAGATGCATAATGCAATTGCTCACCACCAGATGACAGATGCCCAGCCAATTCCCAGCAGCCCCCTGGCCTACTGCCCCCTGTTTCATTGTCCTGCAGGATGCCATCTGTTATAGGACATCCCTCTGGTCAGCCGGGGCTGGCTGTCCTGGCTGTGTCCCTTCCCAGATCCTTTTGCATCCCCAGCCTCCTTGCTGGCAGGGCAGCATGAGAAGTCCCCAAGTCCTTGACTCAAAGCATGCACTGCTCAGTAATAACTAAAGCATCAGAGTTATCAACATTATCTTCAACCTAAATACAAAACACAGCACCAAACCAGCTACTATGAAGAAAAACTCTATTCCACCTGAAACTGGGACTATTTGGGGCTATTTGGATTCACGTTGTGTCCTACTGCTTATAGTTTTGCAAGACAGTCTGTCTGCTGACAGCTATGCCTTAGCTGTTCCAAACTGATCTGTAGTTAAATCTGAAATAACCATTTTTGTTTGTAAGTGTAATAAACAGTGAGGTAGTTCTGCAGTCTGTTCCATGTTCATCTGTAAGTACCACCAAGAGGCAAAGAAACGTGAAGATTTTCAGAAACTGTAAGATGACATGAAAACAGGGCAGAAAAGCAGTGAGACAGAACAGTTACAGAGATTCTCGTTCGGAAAGGGACATAAATGCTTAGTTTTGTGGACTTAACTGGGGTTATACAAGAGCTTAAATTTATGCATATTTTTAATATATTTCTGGATGTGCCAGAATGGGGACTTTTTCCATATGAAAGTTACATTTCAGACACTTATATAAAAATATTATCACCCATAAACTGCTAGGTATTGCAACTTAATGTTTTCTCTTCTCTTTGAAATACAGTTAATGTGTCTCATGTCTAGACACTCTGTGGAGAATCTGGCCCTTTGATAAGGACCCCACACTGAAATTCACATCCCCAGGACCCAGCTCGATGCTGCCGCAGAAGTGAACTGTTGTTGCTAGAGTCTCTGGGCAAAGTCACAGCTGAAATACAGATATTTATGGCAAAATTAAAGTTTGCAGTGCTGATTTATAGCAAAGATGTTCTTTACAATCAAAACAATAGTTCATGAGCTAGTACAGATACCACTCTCCTTTATGCTACAGCTTTCATCAGATTATTCACAGCACTGTTTCAGGGCATATCCTGAAAGCCTTTTTGTTGCTTCTCCTGATTACATACATGAAAATATTACTTAAAACTATTTTGACTACCCACCCTCAGAAGCCTCTGTATGGAAAAGAACAAGAGGATGTTAGCATAGATAGCTGAGAAGTCGAGACATGGTTAGATGTCTCGTCTAAGGACTAGAAGGCCCGCTATAATTTACTGAGCCATGAAATCAGTGAATAAAAATGACAAAAAAAAAAAAAAAAAAAAAAAAAAAAAAAAAAGCACAAAAGCAAAGGCAATATGCAAAATGTATATTTTCTTCATTCGTTTTGACAAGTGATTTCATTAATCCTAATATAGCAGACCGATCTGGATGATGTATTACATATTGTGGAAATACAAGCACCATGCTAGAGCTGTGTGCTTAAAATAGAATCAAAAGAGTAGTAACTAACAGCAATAGATTCCACTGGAAATCCTGCAGAATCTGTGAAAAGATGTCTTAGCCCAGGCTGCTGCTGACAGCAGTCCTGTAGGTCTGGCATCCATCCTGCCCATTGCCAGAGAAGCCCCAGGACAGAGAGGACCAGGAGCAAAATACCCATATTAATGATTTGCAGCAGCCTCTTCCACGGCTACCCACCCTCCCCAGACCAGCCAGTGCAAAAGAAAACCGTGCTGCAAACCCAACTCTTCCAGGTAGCCCCTGTCCTGCTTCACTGGCAGGGGGCACCCAGGCCAGGCAGCTCAGAGCTCCAGGGAAGGATGGCAGCAGGGCTCTGCTGGAGCCAGCGAGCTCTGCACAGGGACCCTGCTCCGGCCACAGTGAGGAAAACAGGTGGGCATGTGGCTCTTTCCTCCCTCTCAAAAACATGGATACACTCCTGGCCAAAAGGTTAGCTGCCATACACCATGACGATTTTCCACTCACATGTAAAACATGCCACTGAAATTTCCAGCTTGCAATCAACAATTATCTAATGTTGATTATGTCTTTATAAACCATTTATAACCTTAATATCCCATAACCCTACCACTAAATTCATGCCACCAAAAGAGGAGAAACTGCTTAGGTTGGAATTCGCAGGAGAAAACAACAACAAAAACAACAATGAAGAACAACCCTGCCTATAATTTTTTGGCCATCACCAACATCTTGCTTGTGCTGGTGCCAGACTGTATTTTCAATAATCTTACAAAAGTCAATATGTGTACAGGCTGTACCAGTTGTATGGAATGCCACTAAACTCTAGTACATCTCTCATTTTGTTTGGAAGGTAAAACATATCAAATAGGAAAGGCGGGATATTTTAAAAAATGAGAAATCTTTCTGTTATAAAAATTCCTGTGGATGACCAGCTCTGTGAGGTTTCAGAAAGTTGTGTTATTGAACCAACAAAATAGTGATAAATATTATCATTTACCGATTTAAAAGTTCAAAGAACTTCTGAGGGAGGGTGAAAGTAGTTTGCAGGAGATATTGTTAAGATCTGTGACTATTTTTAGGACCAAACAATTGTAAATACACTCAATTCTATTTCAATGAGATCTGAAAAACAGATAATGTTTCCAAGACTTTCTGTGTCTAAATATAAACATTTTTTTCATTCTGCTGTATATTTCATTACAATAATGGTCAGCAGGACTTTCAGTGTATAACATGAACTATCTCATGTAAAATATATTCATGTCTGATCTGGTCTGTTTGTAATAAATAAGCATCTGTATCTTCAAATTCAAATTAGTCTGATTTGTTTTACATAAGTAGAGTATATGCCTTGTTCTTCTGAGCAGTTTCTGAAAGTAGGATCTGTAAAGCCATAAAACTTTCCCTGTCCGCTTCTTAATTTATATCTCACTGGTCTAGTTTTTGCAACATGATTTCTGTCAGAGTACCTTCAATCCAACCACCAAATCAACCTCCTTGAACCTCCTGGTTCAGTTTCTTACAAAACATCATGCTGCATTATTCTTTTGCTGTACAGACATGCACAAAGAAACCTGAGGCTTTCTGCAACAACTATTTTTGCATGAAAGCACACTAAAAAAGAAAAATAAAAAGAAAAATAACAGAACTTTTTGGAACAATCATGTGGACCATTTGTGCTCCAGTGTGATACCCAAAGGAATAAAACATTGGTTTCTTTTAAACAAGTCCTTGAAGCTCAGTTCATCCAGGAGTCATAAAAGAAAAATAGTATTACAGAATTTTCTGTGTATAGGGACTATCATAACCTCTTTTGTCCATCAAATTCTGTGTTGCAGGGTGATCAATAAATTTGATTACTACATTCTGATTGCTTCTGAGTTTGGACAGAATCAATGAGGAAGAGCTGCTAACCGGCTGCCAATGATGCTCTGAAGTATTCTTCTGAGGGGAAAAAATAACAGAGGAGAACTTGGAGAGCTCAGTAGCAGCAAGAAAATATTATTTCTTACTGGATATAATCTTGCTGCATCTGCCTGTGGTCACTGCCAGTAAAACAGCTTCATTTCTGAGACTGTAAATGAACGTCTCTGCGGCATCAGTGCTATACACAGGGTGCTGCATTCAGCAATGAACCCATCCACTGGCACCCAGGCCCTGTGTCGTGGGGACCAAAGCCCACCACCCAGTAAAGCTGCAGCCCAGGGACATGTGGCACGAGCCACATGGCTTTCTGGAGCAAGGCTACTGTCCAATGGTAGGAGCAGTTTTGATGAAAACCATTGCAAAGAAATTCAGTAGAGAAGTCCACGGAAGTCATGATGTTCCAGAAGGAGGCTAGGAACCAAACTGTGTTGCAGCAGTGACAGTTTGTTGCCCTACTCATCATTTGTTGCCTACTCAACCATTTCCACCATGACAACATATTAAGTTGCTGTCTTCTTCATGCAGGGCTGCACAACAGGACTACCCAAGGCCTGGCAATGCATGAATCCCAACAGGAGTGAAAATATTTGGGAAAATGGTCTGAAAAGTTAGTCCACTTATTTACTCAGTACCTGCAGACATCTCTACTGCAGAGCTACAGCTTGTAGTTCAGTAACATGAGCAAAGAATGGAGATCATTCGTTGTTAAACCAAAAAGTGTTTGCTGAGCAGAGACAAGGCGTTGAAGAATGCTCCTGAGCCACACCACTGAGGGATGATCCTGCTTTGTTCTCAGACTACCTCCATGGGTGGCAGCTCCCCCAACAGTGCAAACCAAGCTGACTTCAGAAAACCCTGATGACAGAAATTTCTTGAACTTTTTGATTCTCCTGCTCAGCCTTCTGCTGCAATTAAAAGTGCTGAACTGTTCCTTCATTGACCTAAATGCCTTCTCATTTACTGAATATATACAAGTCAGATTGGTTGACATGGCCATGCCTCTAAGGACCATGTGTGTCTTGGAGAACTAAAAACTGGGGCACATGCCTCTGACAGGTTTCCATACCTTAATAAAAAGTGGTACAAGACCTCTACAGCTTTGCCCAAATTTTTTTTGAAACTGTAATGAGGTAAAAGACAAGTATACTAACATCCCTTCCAACACAACTTTTTCCTGGTTAAAATATGAAAATAATTTTTAACTCTGAAAACAAAACCGTTATTTTTGATCAATATGTTTTGCATTAGTATCCATAACTATAATAGATAAGCTACCTCTTTCAGTAGATCATTTGTTTAATAAACAGATCTTTTAGAAAACTAATTACTTCATTCTGATGCTGTTAATCTTTCAGTTTGATGTCTGTAATGACCTTGGCTTTGGCATTAGGAGGAAAATACTTGTGAACTCCTAGCTATAAGCCATTTTTCTTTATTTTCAAATTTTATTAAAACTAAGAAAAGGTTACTGTGTTTAGCTTGGAAACATTAAACCCAGAGGAGAAGTTTTAGCAGCAAGAACAAAAGCACCAGGGTGCAAGCTAAACAAAGTTATTCTTAAAAACAGGTGATATATTATTTTACCACAACCAAAATGTTATGCAATAGTAATTTGTCTTTACAAGTAAGTTCACAGGGCAAAAATATCAACCAGACTGTGAGTCATCAAGTGAACACTGAGCACAATGACTACAGGGAATTCAACTGAATTAATTTGTATTAACTTTTTAGGAAACTTTCTCTAAGTTGCTCTAAAGAAAACAGCAGAAAAGTGGTATTAAGTAACCACTTTCTGTTGTTGATCCTGGATCATATGCAAAGGGCTAAAGCAAATACTTTCATCAATAAGATACAGTAGAATTGTGTCTTGGGCTCGTTGACCCACAGAGCAGCGCCCCAAATGGCCAAATGCAATTGGCAATCCCTCCTGCTGGGGCCATGCAAGACAAAGCCAGGTTGAGCTGGCCAGGTGCTCCAAAGGAACTGTCAACAGACAGAGGGACATATGAAGAAAATCAGGTGCATCTAAAGAAATCTCAGAGGAAAAAAAATATATATATATATATAATATATAACATAACATATAATATGATATAACATAATGTTATGTTATGTTATGTTATGTTATGTTATGTTATGTTATGTTATGTTATGTTATGTTATGTTATGTTATGTTATGTTATGTTATGTTATGTATATTCTTTCTTCTGTGAGGAGAGCTTCCCTGAACAAATCAACTGCTTTTGTCCTGTCTTGCCAGGTCACCAAGGACAGAGATCAGGCATTCTTACCGTGGCCCAAACAGCCTGATCTCCCCAGTTACCACCCTCAGGGAGCAAATGAAAAACCAGTTCCTTTGCACAGAGTCATGGCAAGTGCACTAGACACCCAGTGGCATGGTTGCAGTATGGATTTAGTTGGCAGCCGTTAAGACAGAGATGGATAAAACTCCATGGAAGTCAGGCACTTAACCGCTACAACATTTTACAACCAATACTGGATGTAGTAATCTAGTAATCTACATGTAGTAATCTACATGTAGTAATCTACATCCAGTATTATTCTGAGGTAAGGTCTTCTTGTTTTTAATTCCTTGTGCAAATTTTATTACTGAGCTCAATTTATTTTATATACTCATAGTTTTATGTAGCTACTCGTTAAGAAGAAGGGGATTCTTCACATGGAAATATCAAATAAAAATTATCTGAATTAATTTCTAGAGCAGTCTGATTAAACTGCTCCAAATCCTCTCGGGAGGCCATGCTTTTACTGGGAATTAAAGCAAATTGAATTAATTTGCTTTTTGTTTTGGAAACAGAATACAGACGTTTCATTTCTGTATGACAGGATACCCAAGAGCATAATGTAGTGTAACTGATCCTCTGTAAATTCACATTGTTACTTAAAGCAGGGAAAATTTTCTAAGTTCCATCCAGTGATAGGACTGAAGCACCTACTCCCTGTGTCATTAATCACCAGACAGCTGAGTAGTACGAAAGTCAACACACAGACACTTTGTTAATAGATCACCTTTTGTTTTAAAAAGGCAGTAAGTAGTACTAAAAAGACTGACATTTTCTTTTCACTCATTGATTTGTCTAAAAAAAAAAATGACCATATTTCACGCAGCTTGTCAAACTCTTCAGAACCAGGCTTTATTTCTCTGCTAGATGTAGCAGCTTAGTTTTCCAGTGACTAAACAAGCCGTCAAATATTGACTGCACCGAGTTATTTTGTGGGATAACTCTATATTTAAGCCTTACTGATTTTTATAATCACTAACCCAGTAATACTATTCAGTGTAGTTACTTAGATGTATAAAATTTTAAAGTCACTATTTCCTAATTCACAGAATCACAGAACAGTTGAGGTTGGAAGGCATCTCCAGAGGCCATCTGGTCTAACCCCCTGCTCAGCCGGTCACCTAGAGGAGACTGCCCAGGACCATGCCCAGGTGGTTTTTGAAGATCTCCAAGGAGGAGACTCCACAGCCTCTCTGGGCAGCCTGTGCCAGTGCTCAGACACTAGCACAGTAAATAAGTGCTTTCTGATGTTTACATGGAATGTAAACTCTGCTCCATGCTGTGCCTTTTGCCTCTTGCCCTGGCACTGGGCACCACTAAATGAGCCTGTGTCTGTCTTCCTTGCACCCTCCCTTCAGGTATTTATGGACATTGATGAGATCCCCCCCAAGCTTCCTCCTCTCCTGGCTGAGCAGGCCCAGCTCTCAGCCTCTCCTCACAGGAGAGGTGCTCCAGTCCCTTCACCGCCTTGGTGGCCCTTTGTTGGACTCTCTCCAGTTCGTCCAGGTCTGTCTTGTACTGGGGAGCCTAGAACCGGACACAGCACTCAATGTGTGTTTGCACCAATGCTGAATAGAGGAGAAGGATCACCTCTCTTGACCTGCTGGCAATACTTTGCCTAAGGCAGCCAAGAATACTGTTAGCCTTCTAATCAGCAACAGCACACTGCTGTCTTGTGTTCAACTTTGTGTCCACCAGGACCCCCAGGTCCTTTTTTGCCAATCTGCTTTCCATCTGGGTAGCCCCCGGGGTTGTTCCTTCCCAGACACAGGACTTGGAACTTCTTGTTGTTGAACTTCTTGAGACCCTTGTCAGCTCACCCCTCCAGCCTGTCAAGGGCCCTGTGGATAGCAGTATGGCCCTCTGGTGAATCAGCCACTGCCCCCAGTTTTGTGTTGTCTACAAATTTACTGTCAGCACACTATACCTCATCATCCAGATCATTAAGGAAGATGTTAAGGAGTACTGCTTTTTGCTACCTACGCTGCTATGTCAGCCATTATGGTTGCTTTCTTATCTAATTGCAGAGAGAAACCCCACCACATCCTACACAGTATTTAGCAATTGTGAGAAAATATTAATATCCAAGAAGTTGATACTGTATATGGAACTGACTGGTTTGTTAACCTGGGCTGAGCCATTTTTACAGTAAATACAAATGATGAGGTTGGCACTTTCCCTTTTTATATTGATTTACCATATTAGTAGGTTCTTCTGGGAAGATAAGCTGTCACCCTTTGAATGTCAGAAATAAATACAGCAAATAACCAAATGACATGCTGTCTGTCCTCATCAATACTCTGACTCACTTGCTCCCAATGCTTAGATCAAATCAAATCGCAATGCGTATTCTAAATTTTGTATCCAATGGGACTGTGCTCACAGGACAGCCACTTGACCTTTCCATTATAAACGTCAGACTGAATTATATCTCCCACAGGTAGATACACCCAGGAGCTCTACTAGACCACTGTGTGTTCATGGGAGTCCACATAAACCTAAGAATGTTTCTGCCTTAGCTACTGAAGTAAAACACCATGGCAGGAACAAAACATTGCAGATTCTAGAAGTCTCCTATGAATTTATGGGACTTTTCCTAAAACATATTCTTTTGTTTCTTTGAGTAATTAGAGTCCGAGTAATTTCAATCAGCCTTTCTTGTAGGTGAGAAGACTGAACAAAATCAGTAGGTCAGCCCCCAGGAGTGCTCCTCCGGAGAAAAGTACTCCTCCCAGTAGAGATGATGCCCAGAGGCAGGGACATCCAGAGCCTCCCCCAGCTAGAAGCAACAGTGGAAATATTTAGTTGAAAGGTGCTTGTTCTCACAAGGCACGGCCTTCTACTTCTCAGAGAGGCCCTAATCTTCACTTGTCAGCTTCCACCCTGTGGTTTTCTCCAGAACAATGACATATAGCACCGTGTTCATGAGGAGAACTGGGCGACAGAATTCACTTCATGTTTTTAATTGGAAGTTCCTCTAAACCCTCAGTACAGCCCAGATAAAGGACTTTAAAGAAGTATTTAATTGATTTAGTGTCTCAGCTAAGAAGCCTTCCCTTGAATGTCCAGATAAATTTTACTCCATTAATCCTCTTTTTTTTTTTTTTTTTTTATTAAACGGTGTTAAAGGAGACGTTTTCTACATTTCACCTCATGGATTGCTCTAAACTCCCATCTGACCTATGTTACATCCTATAGTACCCGGCAGGAGCCAGGAAAGATCACTGATTAATTGTCTGGACTTTCCACTGTTTCCTCTGCTACATTAAAAGAGCTTAAAGCTAGTTTCTGTCCTCATAACTGCACCCAAAATAAATATGCTTTTCTTATATATATGTATTTTTTTCTATATAGAAAGCCCTTGGGTCATGATATATTTTTGGATGGAAGGGATGAAAGTTGCAGTACTATCTGCTCAAGTTTATTCTGCTCATGAAAACACACAAGAAAATCTTCTTAAAAATAAGAAATTTCCATTTCCCCATTAATTTTTCCTCAATTCAGGGTGTAGATTAAAACTGGATACCTATGAGAAGCCTCTACAATTAGGAGACAAGTCCTCCCTTTAGAAAGAGCAAGCCACGAGCACAAGGAAGATGGGTATTGCATGATTTCAAGTTATATTTCAGCTAATTCACATGGATAAACTTTTTGGTATCACAAAATGAGGGCCTAGAGAGTGTCAGAAAGAGAGAAATGCTCTCCAATATCCTTTACTGAGTGTTATTTATGCGTGGACAACTTCCAAGGTGGGAACATAAAGTACATAGCAATCTGTTGCAGGAACTAGGACAACAGCACAAAACTTTCTTAATATCTTGAGAAAATTAAAGGCAGAAACCCCATTCCTCTAAAGCAATTTCTCAACATGGAGGAATCAAGCTGCCACTGCAGATTTTTCTAAGCAGAGTTTCTCAGCCACTAGGCTGGTTTGAAAAAAACATATTCCATCTCTGCTTTTGTCTTCCTGTTATTGTTTTATTTGTCTTCTACATCTGAAGCTTTGTGTCTCCAGTTTCAATTTGCTGAGCCATTCCTTGTGAGGCAAAACTGTAACTTTCCCCAGACATCTCATGACGATATAAGAGCAGGGAAGCCCTGGAGACAGCAACACCTATGACACTGGTGGCATAAGGAGGCTGGAACTTGCCCCAAAGCCTTTGTTCTATTCCCAGCACATGAGCAGGAACAGGCAGGGCCTCAAGCTGCCCTTCAGGTGCCACCCAGATGTTGAGCATCTTGGCCTCAAGCATAACCTCCCCAACCATCTACTTCTAGTTTTTCCGTGTAGGGAAACAGAGCTGCCTGTCTCATAGCTATTTTGGAGAGTTGAGGACAGAGCAGGTGTCCTGGATTTCACATCTTTATTGACTATCTGATGACACTCGTCCTTGGTCATGAAAATTTCAGCTTTATGGTCCTCTCTGCTTCAGTTTTCCTGTGTCCTCTTGTTTTGTTTTTGCATCTGATAGAATCTTTGCATATGCATTTTATTCCATCTGCTGTATAAGGAGGGTAATCTGCAAAGGAAAAGTTATGCATGAATTTTCAGCATGCAGCAAGAGTAGTTTACATGCTTATCAAGAAAATAAGGCTCTCTCAGCTCCTATGCATACTATGTTTTCATCCTTTATAACTAACCCTACTAACCAGATAGGGCTGAGTGGCTTCAAAGAGCTACAGAATATTGCCTCAAAAATGCAAAGTATTGTCTTTAGACATCACATTTGGGTTGTCAAGAGAATCGCAATTTCATCCAAACAGCAATATTTTGAAGACTTTTTGTACCTTTTTTTTTTTTTTCCTTTTAGATTGTTTTTTATTTTAAAAATGGCACAAGCAAACAGAAGACGGTGGGGGACTGTTAGCGTTAGGTCAGAGGTTGGACTCGATGATCTTGAGGTCTCTTCCAACCTAGAAATTCTGTGATTCTGTGATTCTGTGAGAAGAAGGATGCCAGAATGGGTGCTGAAGGATCAATATCTGAACTTCAATGCCTTTCAGGTGGCACTAAATAGCACTGGTCCATGCCAGTAACTAAAAATCACAGATATTTAATTGCTTTTGTGGAATTCTGCTTTCACTTGCAATAATAAGAGTACAAGCTTAGTCAGGAAAGATTCTTGCAAATCTGTGTTGCTAAATACTGTTTTATATTTTTTGTCTCATTGCAATTTTGTCCCATCGCAATTATTTTCTTTAACTTCATTTAAAACTTGAAATTATTCTATCTTTTACTAGGAGATTCAATGATTTCATGATTTCATGTGGTAAACATGTATACTTTTTTTGTTCTTGTTTTTACTTCAAAAGAAGTCCATAGAGTTCTAGTTTGCTTATTTCTTAGTTTGTCTATCAGTATTTTGAAGACTCTGTATTTTTACATACAGAATTTTCCAAGTAATCTAACGGATGCATGAGTTTTCATGAAAGCCTTTAAGGACTATTAAAAATCCTAACCTAGTGTCAGAGCAGACCAAACACTCATTATTAAATTTCCGTGGCAAAAGGACAAATTGAATTTCATAATACATTGGACTTCTAATCATCATTAGCATACACAAGAAGAACTACAATGGATAGATAACTACCCTAGAGTTACAGAATTTTATTCCTATTGCAAAATGTATAGACAAAGAACAAGGTAAAAACAGATCAGACACAGTGGGGGACTGTTGTGGGGTTTTTAATTATTATTTCTAAGGACTTGTTGCTGTAGGTAGCATCTTTATTCTTTCTGCAACACCACATAGTCTTCATAAAGCCTCAGCTGTTGATTTAAAGGACTGCCTGAGGAGAAAAAATATATCAAGAAAAGAATATATTACCAGTCCTTTTGTGTGTGTGTGTGTAAAGATCATAATATTTGAATGGAGGTAATTTACCGTATTGTACTCTATTGTCTCAGAAACCTAAGTAAACAAAATGAACCCATCATTTTTTTCACTGTTTCTGACTCTTAATTTTTATGTATATCACCTCATTTGGGGATTGATTTGATTTTTCTACTTCTAGGGTTAAAAACCCTCTAAAACTTGACACTACCCCACACTATTTAGTCCATCTTTAAAATTCCCATCCATTATCAAGATGGTAGATGACACTTGTATGGGAACATTAATCTGTGTTTGCGTCTTTTGAGTTTAGCAATATACCATTTTTATTTAGTTCTGCATTAAACAAATCATGTACAGCTATTTCAGCTTCTTAATGTGCTTGAAGTATTGCTTTAAGAAAAAAGATATCTGGCTATGCTTGAAAAATGTGATTTAAAATTTCTTTGAACATGAAAATGCCTCATTAGCTTTGAAATGTGTTTCTGAATAACAATGATTAAACAATAAATCACCGTTTGAAGTCAGCTGATTCTCAAAGATACTAATTAAATACAATATGTTTTCCTTTATGAAGAAATTTAGATATATTTGAGCATAACCATTACATTAAAAATCATCCCCTTCTCAGTAGGGTATATAAGGCCTAATTCTTGCTCCATTTAAATCTGTAGCTAAACTTCATTAAACTTGACAAGTGCAAGACTAGTTTTACAACATATTACAATGCTTGATTCTTCGCTTTTTAGTATCTTTTATGCATGTGCCTGGATTTGCTCCATAAAAATATAAAAAGGAATATTCTAATAAACCGAATGTCTTTCCTCTAATTAGAAGCACTACTTCTCTTCAACAACACTGCTGCTAGGTGGAGGAGGGATTTGCAGAATTTCTGTGTGCCATCAACAGATACAACTTTCTGAAAAGGATGAAAGTTTTCAGGTTTAATTAGGCTAGCATGACACCTCCCTGATCATGTCCATTTATTTCAGTTTTTTCATTCAAAAGATAATTGACTGAAGTCTTCATCAATCAGAACAGATAATTAAAGATTAACAAGTATAGCATGAAGGGAAAGTCTCATCGTTTCTCTTACTAAGGCTCTCTGAAGCAAGGTACGCCTTAGTTAACGTGTCTCAAAGCTCATTTCTATGCTTAACCACAAATTGGATGCAACTCATCCAAAATAAGACGATGCCCACCACCAGGCCAGCAAGCATTATATTCAGTGTTTCTTATAAACAGAATGACAAGATGTGGCAGCTGTGCACAGCTGTGAGTTTGGGTTGTATTTTGGGCTTGTGGGGGTTTTGCTTTTTGTGTTTTGTTGGTGTTGTTGTTTTGTTTCAATGTTGGGGGGTTGTTTGTGGTTTTGGTTCCTTTTTTTTTTTTAGACATGGATGGTGCATTTTTTGTGCTTCTTAACTAAAAATCACTTAGAGTTGAAGTTGGAGAAAGTTATCTTGCATCTGGAAACAGAGGAACACCTCTCGGATTAATCAGCCATACTCAGGGGTTAGGGTGAGTTAAAACACTCAAAGTTGGAAGAACGTGTGTATGGTGACTGACAGAAGTGTTTGGTGTCTGCCCTGGCAACTTGCAGAGGCCATCCAACTGTTTGCCCTATCTGGAGTCAAACAGTGATGGGGAAATTTCCAGTGCTGCCCCACCTCTGCAAATCCCTCCAACCACGGATGTTTCTTCCCCTTTCTTATCAGGTTTTTGCCTTGGAGGCCACATCCCTGGCGGGGAGCCCGAAATATGATTTTGTCTCTCATCTATTTTCTGTTATCCAGTTATCAGGCAGCCTCTCTGGGTTTCAACTACAGGTTAGACATGAAGTCCAGGTTTACAAAAAAAAATAAACAGGTTTAGTAAACAGAAAGAATTACTTACACTATCTGCACGTTAAATGCTGTGTTGAATGTTCCAGGAAAGGTCACTTAAAACTTACAGTCCAACATCAGCTCTGTAGTCACATGGAATTTTACTTCATTTAATCATGGAATGTATAAAATTTACACCACCCTACTTCGTATGTACAAGACCCTTTTTCACTGTTATTTGTCAGAAATCTCAGCATGAGACTTCCACTACTTCAAAGTCAAATTATTTTTATCATTGACCCATAGAATAAATGCTATCTGGTGGTTCCTCAGAGCTAGAGTGTTTCCTTATCAACATTTTGCCAGTGTTAGCCCAAGAATGTCAGTGTAACTCTTGGGTGAATCCTAATATGCTGTATGGTCTCTTTAGCAGAGGTAAATTTTGAAAATGCACTGTAAGATGGCACAGAGGTTTATTGTTCAAATAAACACTTTATACATTTGACATATCAACTTACACATATGTAAACCCAAAAATCTTAATGTACACTTAGTTTTCATAATTTGTTCATGTAAAGTGTTTCATACTAACTTTCTATAAAAGTTACAGGAAAATGCATGAAGTTGAAGAAAAGGACTCAGGTACATTTAAAGAAGATAACAGGTATGGAATGTAATTTTTTTCTGCATAATGCTTTATGGGCTTATATTGAATGTGTGTGTAGTCTATGGAAAACATATATGTAACAAATAGTCTACACACTAGTCTATCACTATCTATGGCACTTTATGGGAATCATAGTGGAAACCAATACAAAAATGTATTTTCAAATTTTATTTTTATATTTTCATATGCAGTCCACATTGATCATAATATGAAGAATCCAACCAGAAGATGATGAAATAGGACATTCAAATGGAAATGAGAAACATAATTTTAATTTGTGAATGATGCCATTAGCATATTTTATTAGGCAATAACATGTTTAATCTCTTTCAACCTCAAGCTATTAGGCTCATGTCATTTCCTTTCTGAGCACAACAAAATGATTTCAAGTGTTGCATGTGCTCCTGTCAGAAATTCTGATGTCCCTACAAATGTACCTACTTTTGTTGGATGACAGTGTGATCTTTTAAAATCAATGCATGTAAACTCCTCAGTGCCATCAAAATAATCACTGAGACCTTTAGGTGTTACCTTAATAGAATAAAACTATTTGCAGAGTATATACAGAAAAATATCACTATAAGAAAGAAGATCTCAAAGAAATATCCAAGAGAGACTGGAGGAAATAATTCCAGATATGAAATCTCTGATCTAACACCTACTGAATTCAATAAAAAGTAGGGAAAATCTGATGTATATGAAAGGCGATAAACCACCATAATCTCTACATACAATATTGCGTCCTTATAATTCTTCATTAGACTTGCGAAAGCATGACTGCCAGAGTTTGTTATTTATTTATGTGTTCTCCCAGACTTTGAGGGTTAGCATTACAGTGTATGACAAGTAATGGAATTTGCTTTCATTTCCTCTATTTTTAATGGAAACTTTTCTAAATTTTCAGTCCTTGGCACATATCGTCACTTTGCACATTTTTCTTCATAACACAGTTGGTGACTGAGCAATGTTAAGAAATTGAATGAAGTAAGGAAATCAACATAAGTAGAGCCAATATATCAACATAATTACTGATAACAATGACACCAGATATACCACATTGGTTATCACCAAAAAGCACTGTTCTGAACCATGCCATCTAGGGCACAGTAGATAAATTGTTCTTTTATTCTTATAATTAGTAAAATTAGAACAAACAAATGGAAATCAAAGTAAAAGAAAAGAACATTTCCACTAAGTTGAAAGTATTCCAAAACAGTGTACGTTATTGCTCAATGTACACAAAAATCTTCAGTAAGAGTTGCTAAATATCCCATCCCTTGCACAGCATCAGGACACTGAATAAACTATGCTCTTGTGCATTTACATGTATGTCTGTGTTCTGCATTCTGAAATATCTGCCAGATGGAAGAACCAATCTTCAGCTTGGGTGTTGCCCTACAATCTCTATCACCCCACAGAATAAAAAGCAGTATCTTGAAAATTAGAGCAAAAAAAAAAAAAAAAGCGAAGGGCAAGTGCTGCGTCATGAATGTGGAACAGTGAAGGAATAGCACCCTGGAACACCTGCTGTCAGTTTTAGCACACCTATGCACAGGCAGACAATATTAATGAGGCAATGACTGCTGGGCAGGGCTGGGAAGGCCACTAAACCTCACAGGCTTTGAGAGGGATTACTGTACCGATTGCTTTTCTGAGAGCTGCCCAGGCAAGCCATCTAATCCAGTCTCAGCTGCAACTTCACTCAGCCAAGAGAATTATCCCTGGGACAAGCCCTTCGGCCATCCCTGGGGCAAGCAGCTGCTGCCTAGGTAGCGGCACTGAGGAACAAGGAAGGGTTGGAGGGAGAGGTATTCAAGAACAAAGAAGATGAAGATAATTTAATTAATCTTTATTCTAAACGTCTTCTGCCTAAATTTGTGGTTTCCTTTATATAATTAATTAGTTTTGTTGTGCTGAATTAATATTGGCAAGAGTATCTCTTCCTTCTTCTTTCAGAAAAAAAAATAATATATATATAATATATATATATATAATATATATATATTATATTTTATATATATATATATATATAAATATATATCTATAAATATAATGTAATAATGTTGTGTCCCCATGCTGAAAATACCACACAGTTCAATATTTTGAGAGAGCACTCCTTTACTGTGAGGGTGACAGAGCATTGGCACAGGTTGCCCAGAGAGGTTGTGGAGTCTCCTTCTCCGGAGATATTCAAAACCCACCTGGATGCCATCCTTCACAGTGTGCTCCAGGTGATCCTGCTCGGCAGGGGGTTGGACTATATGGTCTTCAGAGTTCCCTTCCATCCCTGTCCATTCTGTAATTACCTGCTCTCATCCTGAACTCAGCTGTAGGCCTGCATCTTCCTTTAGTGTGGCAGAGTGAGAAGTCGCAGAGCTCTGGTATTAACATCAGCTGCCAGTTTAATTTGTTTGTCTTTCATTTCATATCATGATTCTCACAAAAGTACTATGTGAAAATACACTCGGGTTTTAATTTCAGTAATGGATGTAAATAAAGTCATTAGTAATTCAGAATGAGTCATGCAGGAATTTACCCAACGAAGTCCAAATGAAGAAAGACATTTATTGTCCAGTACTGGAAAGGTACCCTATATATACTAAAACCTGCCCATTTTAAGTATGGTCAGGAGTAGAAAATCATTTAAAGGACTGATATTTTATAAGACTTTCAAATAAAGGTGGTGAAGAACTCCTCTCTGCTCATTCTGCAGTTGCAGAATTGATAACACAGGTGCTAATTGATATCCAGGGACCACCTAGCTAAAGGAGAGGTTTATTCTCAGTAAATCTGGGATAATCCAGAACACCTTATGGCATGATATTATTAACTGAATGTGTTTGTTTGAAAAGAGTTCTTTGCAGCTAAATATATTAAATCCACAACATTCAGCCGAAAGCTCTGAATTTAATTTTAATGTGTGCATACCAAAAATACAGCAAGGTAGGCACAGGCTGGCGGTTTTTGCTTGTTTGAAAGTTGTGGGGGTTGCCAGGGGGTTGTCAGGTTTTCTTTTTATCCTCCCTAATAACAATCAAATGAGGGTTAGAGGCACATTATAAATAGCAGCAGAAAAGCATTTGATCATGGCATCAACTAGCTAAAATGCTGGTTTGTTTGTCTTGGGTGATGACAAGATCATTCTTTTCAAAGCATAAGCTTTAATTATTCAGTTGCAAAACAGTCAGTTTTACAGAGTTTCTCCTGGCACTCTCCAAAGACATATGCTGTGAAACTGCTGGAGAAACTATCCCCTCACTTTGAACACTCCCAAGCAAATGCCCAACAGTGATACATGTGGTTAGGTTCTTCAAATATGTTAGACTGTGTATTTCATGCACTACATAGCTATTTTTAGAAGATAAGTTGGTTGTTGTTGTAGTTGTTGTATTTTCCTTTTGGGATACATCAAAACTTAGGAGCAGCCAAGTGAAAAAGGGCTTGTATGCCAGAAGTCTGTCTTTTTTTTCCAACTATGTGAGATGACTTAATAAAAGATATTACTTCTCCTTGCAACCTAAAACCCACACAACATATGAAAAATACACTTTTTGAAGTCATCTCCTGACCTCTAAAAATCCTTACAGTTTACAAATAACAGCATGCGCTAAGGCTATTTATTCATCAGAGTACCTTTTCCTGTCTGGCTGGTATCTGTAACAGACAAAATAAAGAGGGAAGATGAGGTAGGACTCCCAAGGCACTGTTAGGCTGTGCTCCCCGACTGTCACCTCAGGAGCCCTGTTTGTCATTTCTGAATGTCAATCTGGCACAGACAGTGTTAATTATTCTACAGTCAGACAGTGCAGGTTGGCGTACGTGGACTGGTGTGCTGATTGCTTTTAAGCGTTATTTTGTGAGATACTTCCCCACTCCCAAATTCATTTGAAGCATCACTTTTAGGGTGTTATTCACAGTAAGTCTGCAGGGGAAGTGCACTTTACAGGCTGCAAAGTTCAGCAAAATCAACAGACCCAAACAATTTAATAAATTCTCTTTCAGTGGATGAGTGGTAAGAACTCATTTCTAAAACATTTTCCACTAAAATAGACATGCCTGACAAGAAAATGATATATTCATTAATAATGGTGGATGAACTACATCCTTGATTTCTATCCATGCCATGTTTCTTCACTGGTTGCGGAAGGGGGGAGCAGCATGCAGAGAAGTGCAGCTACTTGGTGCTGTCTGATACTTTCTATACCCAGGGTGGACACTGGCAGCCTGAATGTAATATTTCAAAAAAGAGAAGAATATTCTCAGAACAGTCTCTGCACTGCACGCCCTAGTTCTGTGTCTTGCTAATGAATGTTGCAGAAGCTGGAAACTGTCATGCAGTTAAGACAGTGAGGTGCTCTTTTGCTGGAAAAGCTTCAGAAAGTGCTCATAGCCATCATGCTCAGGAGGGCACACTTTGTGGGTCTCACAAGTGTGCCTGACAGCAATTCAAGCTTCCATCTTTTTATTTATTTTTCTTCCATCTTTTTATTTATTTTTCACTGTTTTTTATCCATATCACAATGGAAGCTTCTATTGAGGGAATTAGTATGATTGAGGAATGGATTAATTGAACACCAAGAGCAGTATACCCCTCATAAGGTAAACCTGAACTCTTATGACGACCTACCCAAAAAGAACAAATCTCTATCTGAAACCACCCGAGATCTGACACTGGACCTGTCCTTTGCCTCCTTTGCCCTGAGAATCAGCTGAGGGCCACGGGCAGAGTGAGTGCTGCTTTGCTCTGCTCCAGCAGCCCTGCGCTCGTCTGAACTGGCAGAGGAGCCAGCCAGCGTCCGTGTCTTCATGTTGCCAAAACAAACCCAAATAACTGGAGTGAACAGTTTGCCTTGGCTCATATTTTATTTACAAACCATGGAGCGAGTGGTTTTCCTAAATTATTTATTTATTTATTTTTGCTTACGCCAATTTCGTGGAGTGAGTGGTTTTCCTTGATTCACTCTGTGTGTATATATACACAGAAAAAGCCATGAAATGGCCCTGCTCATCCCACCACTGAGGCATTGTCACGCACGCTGAAATCAAGCAACGCTGGCAACGTGTGGGACTTCAGCACGACGCTGCAGGAGGGCCTTGGCCCAAGCTGCTCAATTAAGTTGCTAAGCACTGTCCTCGTTAATAACTGACCAGTAATGTGAAGAGAGAAGCGGCACACTTCGGCAGACTTTGACATGTTGTGTGAGGCGGGCGCTGAGTACACAAAGAGCTTTTAGGCCGGGCAGCGCGCTCGCTGCCAGGTTTTCCCCAGCCCCATTGCCCTGCTAATGGATTAAACTGTGGCTGCGTGGCTAAATATAAATACTGTGCAAACAGCAGTGGCTTCGACAGCCAGGGCCTGGAGCCTGAGGCATGGGGAGGGGGATAAAGAGGCTACCAGGCCCTGCCTGCACCCCCTCGGATGGTGTCTGCCGGCTGGGCCATTTTCTCTGGGCCGTAGTACTGGGGGCTGCTCTGCTCCCCTCTCCCAGCGCTGTCCAGACATATGGGGCCCAGCACACGGCTTCATCAGCCCCATTAGCCTTACACACAGCTGTCAGGAGCTACTTGTGTAAAACTGAACTGGCAATGTGCTGCCCTCGCTTGTGAGGAGGTGCCCTTCAGCCCCGTTACTCACCAGGTGGTCAGTCACAGTGTGCCTCTGGACAGCATAGATAAAAGTCTTACCCCAGGGAAGCAGAAACTACAGGTGTTTTTCTCAAGCGCAATTAAAGCAAAGCATTATTTCTCCTGTGTATACAGTGCAACTGACCATTGCCTTTGGCTGCAGGGCTCCATCTCCTGGTTTTAGGAAGGCATTGTACAGCATAAGGAGATAGCTTATATTCTAAAAGCCTAAGAAATAAGGATATTATTGATATACTGGAGAGATACCGATTTCTTGGGTTAAAACCTGTGTTATTCTGTCTTTTTGAACTAGTGTAAATACTGCCAAAATTTTCTGATAATATGTGCTGCTCTATGGATCTTGCTGTTTTGAGATGAAAGGGAAATCTTTGGCCACGTGGTTTGTTCCTGTTGATAATGAAGCAGTGTTTTGAGGCTGGAAGGGACTGCTCTTCTGCCCTAGCCTTTGACTACTTGCCGTAGCTCCCTGACTCTCTCTGCATTGAATAAAATAATCTAGTTGTTATTTTTTTTCAGCCCTACAAGAAAATAAAGAGAGCAAAATGCAGGTCACAACACTGCAAAGAGGAGTTTCGCTGTGTTTTCCCTTTGACAGGACAGGGTCACTGAGGATGTCACCACAGTGGTGAGGAGTGAAACGGTTCCTTGAGGACATTTTCCAGACTCTGTTTATATTTACCTAGGCTCTACCTCATTGGTACCCCCAGCTCTGCCCAGATGTGCTGGAAATACTGGCCTTCAGCATGGAAAATGTCCTCACTAGCATTCACATACCAAACAGCTCTCTGTGATTTTATCCTAATTAAATGCAAAGAATACATTTAATTTAAAAGAAATTAAATGCAATTTTTTTTAACATAATTGTCATCCATATGCTACTCAAAGGCATGTAAACATCAACAGATTTAGTTCATAGGCCTGAAGCTGGTTACCAGCATAAGGATTGCCTTTGTGCAAAGACTGAGCAACTTGAAAAAATAATCACAACAGAATGCAGGATTTGTGCCAACCGCTCTAACAGCCAAATTGAAAGAGAAGCAAGATCCATCTTTACTCCCAAACACTACAGTTCAAAATTGGTTTTACACATCCATAAAACATACCTGAAAGGCAGGATGAAGGGCAAGCCTTGAGGTGATCTGCAAGGGCAATGTCGGTGGAGATGATGTAGTATATGCAGTGAAATGAATAAGACAACCTGGTATGTAAGAAAAAGCAAAGTTTAATGGAGATCACCCAATGTAAAATTCTTGCCTATTATTTTTAATTATTAATGAGAAAGATTTTTTTATTTCAAGCTACATATTATTAATGATGACACACAGTGCAATATCAGAAGGGGCATTGAGAAAAGTCTGTGCTCATCACAGCCATTATTTACAGATAATATTTGATCATCAGTCCAAAAGGCAAAGCATGTCAAGCAAATAGCAGATCCCTACATCACAAACCTTGCAGCCTCACTTTCTCTCTTTTCATCTGTCATTCACACAGGCAGAAAATTCTTTCAGTTCTTCCTAGACAATATTCTCCTTATCTTCCCACTCTCTCTGAAGTCAATGGAAATTTACTGCTTTTCAGCACCTAGTCCCATCTCTTTAAAAATACCTCTACCAACAGGAATAATGATTCCTCTTCACAATAGATAACACTCCACATGGATCTGACATTTTCAAAGACTGGGGAGGTAGATAAACAGAACTTAAAAACATTTGATACAAATTTCATTTTGCCCTCTCCTCTTGGTCTCCTTGAACATCACACGTTTTTCATACCATCACCGATACCAAAAAAATTTTAATTTTCTGTTATGAGGCGCTGTTTTTGCTATGTTGCCAGGCATCTATTTTCCCCAAAGAATATTTTGTATATCAGTGGATGACATAAATATAACTGATGGTGTGATGTTGAAAGGCAATTTCAATGCAAATGAGCTACATGAGAACAAGAAGATTTCAAATGTTCCTGCATCTGTAATGCACGACAGGTTGCCCTGCCCAGTGATGTTAGTATGTGTTGAGGAATATTGTGGCAGTTGAATATGTTGAGATTTCAGGCATTTTGCAACATAGTAAAGGGATCATTAACACATATTTCAACAAACCCTTTTGGCCAAGCTGTGGTACTTTGGACATACAGTGTTTTCTGGTGCATCATTGCCATTGGGATATAAAAAAAACATTGCTATGAGCCACCACATTTGATCATACTGTATTTTTCTCTTCTTTTCTTTTCTTTTCTTTTCTTTTCTTTTCTTTTCTTTTCTTTTCTTTTCTTTTCTTTTCTCTTTTCTTTTCTTTTCTTTTCTTTTCTTTTCTTTTCTTTTCTTTTCTTTTCTTTTCTTTTCTTTTCTTTTCTTTTCTTTTCTTTTCTTTTCTTTTCTTTTCTTTTCTTTTCTTTTCTTTTCTTTTCTTTTCTTTTCTTTTCTTTTCTTTTCTTTCCTTTCCTTTCCTTTCCTTTCCTTTCCTTTCCTTTCCTTTCCTTTCCTTTCCTTTCCTTTCCTTTCCTTTCCTTCCCTTCCCTTCCCTTCCCTTCCCTTCCCTTCCCTTCCCTTCCCTTCCCTTCCCTTCCCTTCCCTTCCCTTCCCTTCCCTTCCCTTCCCTTCCCTTCCCTTCCCTTCCCTTCCCTTCCCTTCCCTTCCCTTCCCTTCCCTTCCCTTCCCTTCCCTTCCCTTCCCTTCCCTTCCCTTCCCTTCCCTTCCCTTCCCTTCCCTTCCCTTCCCTTTCCATTTTTTGAGGTTAGTATTATGTACAACCAAGTTACAAAATGCTATTTCTTATCACCAACATCTGAAAAAATATTTTGGCAAAACCTTTATTTATTTTTTTTTTTAAATAACTTAGGCCTAAGACCAAATGGAGACAAGAACTTGATAATACCTTGAAATCAGACCAGCCTTAGATTCACCTACATTTGAAGTGGCACATGAGCCTCTGGGAACCAAACCCTCCCAACATTACAATGGTAACATTTTTATTAACATCACCAGCTATGCAGTTTTCAGATATTACCTAGGCTAATTGAAGGTATTGTAGAAGACTACCATGTTCCTCTAACTTCTACATTTCATTGTTGCCTAAGGCAATGGCTCTGCCTTCTCATGACTCTCCAGGAATTGTGTCAGGCTGGCTTCAGAGAACACATGGCTGAGGACACAGGGACAGGGCACTGCACTGCAGGCTGGCTGTGCACCATTCAGGTTGTGCTATGCATTGATGATTTTAATAGTAAAGTGAGGGGAAACAGCCTCTACCAGCAGCCCTTTCGGAAGTCCACTCTCATTAAGAATGTAAGGCAAGCCCAGATCTATGACATTTAAAATCTCCTTATGGGAGTTGGTATCAGTTTTTGTATGATGTTCCTTATGAAGCAGAGCTGTTGCTCTGTCAGTGTACAGCCAGTCTTATGAAGAGCACATCACTGCACATGATGAGGAAAACGGGAATTGCAGATGAGCAGAGAGATTGAGACTGAATTCACAATTCTATGAGAGCAGGTAGTCTGTGCTTCGAGCTACACATCAAATGTGTTACATGCCATAAATTCTCCCACTTCTTTCCCTAATTATGCTCATGAGTCATGTAAAGATGAATTGCGAAAATGATGGCAGTGGTGTATGAGGCTTAATACTTCTGTAACCTACATACAATGCTACACTGATTCTATTGTGGTGTTAGTTTCCCTTCCCTTCCCTTTCCTTCCCTTCCCTTCCATTCCATTTTTTTTTTTTTTGACACATTTTTGTATATATCTTTTATTCTGTTCAGAGTTTTGAAATGCATAACAAGATGCCAAAGTGCAATGAGATCACAGAATTATAACCTCAATTTTCCCGATTTTATTTACTACTGAATTTCAGAATGCACATTTTCTACTGCCCTGGGAATAATGTAACTCAACAGAACTATTTAAAAAAGCTGGGGAAATCTATACAATGTTTTCTTTTGTTCAAAAGGAAAGCTGCATGCGTGAATCACTACTTTTCCATTATGTCCCCAGACCATCGTTACTTGCCTTTCCTCTTTACTGTGTATTCTTCTCTGACATCTTGGGTGTACCCAGGAATCAGTACGTGGTTCCTACAGGCAGGTGTGAATTTTTTTATGCTCTGGTTGAAAGGGGCAGTGTACCATTCATTCCTGTATTATCTAAACGAGTATTTCTCAAAGAGTGGAGATGGGCTGCTATCAGGACGCACGTCAGTCTGTAGCACAGATACTAGCCCATAGTGGTTGAAGCCTTTGAGTAATCACTGAATATTTCAAGGCGGACACCAGGCTACTTTCCCAGGCAGAATCCTCCTTTCCAAATGTCAGCTGTGATTTTGGTAAATAAGAAGGACTGTGTCAACCTCTTCACTTTTGTTCCACATTTCCAGTAGTGCTGTTACTATGAGAAGGAAGGTGAATATGTTGTATAAATCACACTCTGTTTGTATTTAGTCCTTGCTAAAACAACAGTTCAATTCCCTGCAAGCAGCTAATTGCACACCTAACATGGTGACTTACAGAGATCAGTGACAAGTTTTCCTTCATTTTTATGGAGCAGCTGATTACAAACCTCACTAGGCATGGCCACTCTGCAGGGCAGCCTTGAAGAGCGGGATGTCACAGGGAGCAAAAGGCTTGCAGGGCACAGTGCTGCAGGTGTGCAGAGCAAGCCTGGCTCCAAATCTTCATATCTCTTCTCCTGTACTCTTCTTCAGTGCTGGAGAAGCACCAAGGAGAGGCGACCGAGAGGAGAACCTGCTGGGGAGGGTGGGGATGAAAGTGTCAACCTCGGCAAGTTTGTGGCCTTTGTCTGCTCGTGTCTGCATTGGTAAAAAATGTTGAGCATGCTTCTGACAAATATCTTTGATAAAGGAATTATTTTAGAGGAAATTTTGCTGCTTTTCATTGGACACATTTTTGCCTTATGTTCTTCTTTGATTAATATTCTTTACTTTCTAGTGAATACAATAACTTCAGTCAATACGGGTGAATATTTTGAGGCTACTTCCTGTGGCTAGATTCATGTAAAGTGGTTTTGGTGTAATTAGGGCTCCAACTCCAAGGTCTATTCCCTCACTCAATCATGTGGCTTATGGAAAGGACATGCAACTCATGGACTGAAGACAGATCTTTTTCACATTGCTCCCTTAAGGGCTCATTTCGATGCTGGTGAGTAAACATTTATTTCATAGCTTACTTCTGGCATAGTACAGAGTTAAAACAAGCCAGAAATAACAATTTTACTTTTATGAGCCCTAAAACATACTGCTTTAAATACAGACAAATTTGGCTATTTCATTATACCACAAAAAAATTACATAATGGCATTTGAAACTGATTGAAACTTATTCACATAGGGAACTTAGTTATGAAGGTAAGTTCTCATACCCCTTCCAGCAAAGAAAGAAATGATCACCCCAGAGTGTAAAGAAACATAATTTTGCTCAGTGCACTACCAGACTAGCTTAAGTGTTAAGATGCAAATAAGAAAATCAGAAAAATATTATATGTATATATATTTTCTGATTCTGCACCACTCTTGAAGCCTCCCAGAACTTCCAGTGCTTTGTTCAAGTAATTTTGCCTCCTGGAGAAAAGAATGAGACCATGAGGAGGTGCTGGTGCAAGACCAATGGGAATCTCTCTCAAAACTACTTACATATTTCCATCCTCCATGCACAAAGATGATTCCAGTCCTCTGACTCTGTCATTCGAATGCCAGAAAAGACACAAGCAAGCAGTAAACACTGGAGACACTGTAAGGACTTTTATAGATGGGGTGGCATCCCCTAAATGCCGCAGTAACTATGATGAGAAACAGAACACAGCATGCATACACAAATAAAATTGAGTTCCAGTTTCACCACAGAACATTTTTAATTCATTGAGTATACTAAATATTTATTTTTTTTTAGAAATGCTTCTTGTCATCTACACAAGTTCTGCAGTTGAAGACATTATATTTTTTTCACAATCAGTTTATATGGTTGGAAAAAAATGGGCACATTTTCTTGCTCCAAGTCCCTTCATTAGCCATGACAAGTTGCAAGTCCCTGGTATTGCTTGTTCAAATTACTTTCCTTAACAGTGAGGGGGAGGAGAGAAGAACATGGGGAAAGAGAAAGAAGGGGTCATGGAAAGGTGGCACAAAGAAATACGTCTGTATTTCCATTGTGAACACTCTTCTTTTCTTTATTATGTATCTATCAGAAGCTGTCTTTACCAATTTTTTCTATATATACATGTTTATTTCATAAGCTTCAGCAGAATATCCTCATTTGATTAGAGCTGCAGTTAGAGAAGGTATAGAAAAGTGTAAAGAGGAGTTATATGGAAGTATACACAGAATGTATATGATCTTCCGTCACTCACTACTAGTTCACACCAAACCTCAGATTTTCAGGAAAATGTAGAAAATGCTGTGTTTTGTTTCGATACTATGCATTTCTGGATGCTCAACTCTTCTCAGAATTCAGAGAAATACACTGGTTATGTGAGCCTGCATCACTGCTGTCAGTCATTTTAGAACTGTAGGGTATGTCTGAGTTCGTGATCTTCCATTTAGTTGTGAAAAGAATCACTTCAGCTTTGTTATTCTGCCATTCGTTTGCAGTGTTCTGTTTTTTGAACAACTTAGTTTCATGGTAAGATCCGTGCTTCTTCTCCAGCCCTCCATGTTACAAAAGAAGGATGTAGACCATAAAGGAGCCCACAGGGAACTTATCCCTGGCAGGACCCAGTGAAAATCAAGTCTAAAGCTGCCTGCCAAGCACATCCATGGTCCCGCGGCACAAAGCACTGCAAAATGTTATGTACTGCTACAAGCCAAAGAGACAAAGGTAGCTGCATCACTCACACCAGGACCGTGCCCAGCTGGAGCTGCCAGCACAGAGGCCCCTCTTCTTCCAGTGCTGTGGCTGGCTGCTCACCCAGAGCATTTCCAAATCATAGCATCCTTTTACATCCTCCAAATAAATACAAAAGGTTTGCATCCTGAGTATGATACAGGATTTGCAGAAGAAAAACAATAATTTTTCCATTCAGTCCATGTTGAGGTGGCTGCTCTGTCTGAAGGCATTTCCTCCCCCATACATGAGATACTGAGGCTGATGTTCACTTGAATTCAGTGACTGGAACAAGTACGGCCTTATCCATGAGTGAAAGCTGTAACACTCCTTTCTTTGGGCAACAGTGTGAAATTCCTCTTTGCTAACAAAAATGAAGCACTGGCCAAGCTGAACAGAACATTAGGTCTCACCTGGCTCCACCACTCTCCCAGCTGCTGCATGAGCTCAGATTCCCAAATAAGATTTCATTGTGCAGCTGCAGAAATTGAGGAGTCAATGTACAGGAGATGATGTCTTTCCCAGAGAACAGCTTCACACAGGTTGTTGTCATTTCCCAAGGCTGATTTTGTAAAAGTCATCTCCCAGAACAGAAGTTCAAATATTCAGAGCTTATTCTTGTTTTCATCTAAATCCGTAAATGAATACTTATTGACTTCAGTGGGATCAGGACCTAGCCACCACAGTACACATACACTCACTGTATGTATGTGGTTCTCCAGCTGTAGTTATCCTTGAAGGTAGCATTCTGGGGAGAGGGGGGACAGCCTCAGAGCTCCCATATATATTTCTCAGCAATATCATTACGATTATGGGTAACAATTTAATGCTGACTGTCAGAGCCTTCAAATTTGGGCACACTTTAAGTAGAGGATAAAACCTGGATTATCGTGAAACAGACCTCATTGAAGTCTCTTATGTATGTCCACCATATTACAGGAACTTGGAGGTGGGATTTGCCTCCAGTTACGGCATACAAATGTAAATGTCAACTTGCAGTTGTCTAAACAGCCAGCCTACTCCACGAGGACCTAGCTGGTGGGGGCCAGAGGGTGATTCAGCCCTGGGGCCTGCCTCCGTGGCCCAGGCAGAGCCACCTCATGCTCTTTGAGATGCCTGGAGGAGGCTGAGGCCTGTGCTTAGGTCTAGGAAAACTAAGGCCCAACCTACACAAGACCTGTGCTGCTGTGGAGAGGAGGCTGGTGGCCAGCCAGGCCCCCTTGTGCCTTCCCAGGGGCAGTAGACACCCATGAGAGGGCATAGGTGGCTCACTGCCAGCCATTGACTGTGTTGGCTGGATCCCAAGGACTACGCTGGGAGTTTTGACACCCACATACCATCTCCTACCCCGAAGCGTATGAATCTCAAATCAAACACTGCTCTGGAAGTTTTTAAGGAGTGTTTGCCATGTCTCCCTTTGCATGATTGCAACTCTCTTTGAAGAGGGATTGTTGTTTTTGATTAAGTTGTTAACTCCTTTTTGTTTTATCTGGTCTCATGAGGATTTCTGAGGTAGGTCAGGCATCACTGTTCCCTACATCTTTTAATGACGGAAAATGATTATAAAATATTCCTATCATAGAGCTATCACATACTGACTTCTTAATGCTTAATCTAGCACCATCTTCAGATTATAAAATGAGCTGAAGATACATTGTTATATAGCTAAAACATGATGGTCCAAGTGTTGGTGTTGTCTCTTTGCACAAGGCAGCAGTTGATGTACCACAGGGCTTTCCTCTTCTTGTCTGAGCAGTCCAGCAAGCTAACCCACAGAAGCCCACTGGGTAGAAACAGTGGTCTTGAAACGGTTGCCCAGCTTCAGTGGAGTATTTGTAGATTTCTTAATGAGCAAAAGAGAACCTGGTATATTTCAAAAGAAGGGATGAGTGTTTGAGGAAGCACTGCCCTCCCATAACACTGTAATTGCAGCAAGAACTTCCTACTTTTTGGCAGCTGCTGACATTATAAGGTCAAATCCTCATTTATGTTGTAAACTGCCTTGGTTGGATAATACTTTAAAATGAAAAGAATGTTCATAAAATACATTTGCTTATGGCCTTCTTAGCTTTTAAGGTATTAGAAAGTCTATTTATTACATAATTCAGGGTTCTATATAAATTCCTGTTACATTAAAATAGCACACACTATTTTCATTAAAAAGCAACTAGCTTAGGTTTAATTGAATGAAAACAAAACAAAACAAAACAAACATTCTTCAAAGTAAATAAAACTGAAAACTCTAAACACCATTATAGTGTTTACTTATAGCAGAACCTGAACAAGAAGTAAATAACATACACTGTTATGCTCAAAATAACCCAATGTCTGCTATAAAAATACTGTTAGTGTTTTCTGTTTCATAAAACAGCTACTGTTTGTCTCAAAGATATTTGAGGCATTTTCTTTTTTACTGCATCAATACTGCCTAGACACAGATTAATTAAAATGTAAATAACCTTTCCCCACAGGCTTATTAAATTCTGTGGGAAAACACTGATGAGATCAATGCATTTCTGCAATGTAGTGTTACACATGGTACATGTATGCTGTGATGAAGAGGTCTTCTCTGCTAGAACATGAAAAAATTTCAGAATTAATGTGCAGCTGCATTTTGTCTGTATCTGAACTTTCTACACCTGAGATGTTTGTGCCCAGGATTTCAGTTCATCCAGAGAGAGGGACAAATGCTGTGCCTGTACCTCAGCTGCTTAAGTATTCAGGAGTGATGAGATTCATTGTTTTCACCTTGACCCAAGCCTAATTTACCACTGGCTGCCAGGTCTTTCATACAAGATCAGGCTTTAGAAGATGAGTATTAGACGTCATGGAGAAGCTATTGTTTTAGTGAAGGCAGGTTCTTCTCACCATGGAGCAGCCTGCAGCAATAAATATATTTCCATTTTGACCTTATTCATGATTTTAGCTCTTTTTTTCTGAAGCCTGTTGAGGGACTTTTCAAGTAGCAAGCTCTCAGGCCATCCTGATGGTGTATAGCACTTATCTCTGTACACATCTTGGGATCAGCTGCTATAATTCTAGTATAAGCAAAATATTGAGATTAGAAAATATGAAAATAGAATGAAATGATCATGGTATCAAAGATTTAATGTAACTCCTCAGCATTCCTTGTCAAAGCTTGAGAATTACAAGTTGATTTCTCTTGTATTTAAAAGCTCGTGGAAAGCAAGTACTCTTACTCCTACTGACTGCCTTATCTAAATACAAGGACGGAAAAGTCAGAGATCTGTTCACAGACCTTACCATCATAAACCCTGTTATATTCCTTATGTCATTTATAGACTGATTAGAAGATTATTACATCTAAGCATGTGTAAAGTAGCAATCAATAGCTGAGGTGAAGAACCTGTCTTTTGTATCTGAAGGGAAAGAGACAAAAATCCATGAAGTTTAGTGAAGTTCTTTTTAACTTTATTTTCTCTGATCAAGTTTAATCCAAATCTTAATGTATTAACTGCTAGTAGCATTAATTGTTAGGCATGTGAGAGATGACGCCTAATCAGTTTCTACACCATATCATCCAGCATTCATATGCAAATATGCCCATTTGGATCACTTCATCGAGTGAGATATTGTTCCTTAATCAAGCTACTGAAAACAGGAATCCTGCTTAGAAAAAGGAAATTATCCCCCAGATAAGACAAAGTGAGATCTTTTCAGTTCCAAATTCCTTTCTTTCTTTTAAACCTTACCAAAGACTTCTTATGAGATATTTTAAAAAATCTAAAAGCACATATATTGTATGGCCTTTGGATTTGTTTTCATAACCTTTCTTTTAACCTGATCATTCTTTCCTCTGTCCAGCATCCCTGAATGATCAGCTGGAGCTCTGCTGGTCCACCTTTGTTCTCTGTGTGCTCTGGGGTTAGACAGCACATCAAGGAGGTTATTAGAAACATCATAATTCTGTGGTTAAAATTAATCATGATTAATCAGCTAATCCAGTTGTTAAAGTACATAGCTGATGGATCAACAAATAAAGTGTTGATTTGTAAAACATTCAAAATTCTTTTTTAGTTTCCATACAATTTAATTAAATTCTAGATTTCCATTATCAAGAATCAGAAAAACAAGAATCAGAAAGGAAGTCCACGTTCTTTGTTTGGGATACTTCTCATCTAACCTTGGCTACCTCACAAGAGCATTTACATCTGAGTTTGTGGTACAGTCTCTCTCCCTAGCAAGTGGCAAGAAATACATGTATGCCTTTAGGGAATGCCATACATGTGGTCTATTTTATCCATTTACATTCAGATGAGTTATTGATATCCCGGGAATGCTGATTTTCATCAATTAGGTAGAGGGAAAGAGTGCATGACTAGCTCAGTTGTAAACATTTTAAAGCTCGTGAGATGACCCCCGCCTTTTTTATGTATATCAAGATAGACACATGCACACACACACACAAAGAAACGCCTTGTATTAGAAAAATTAGAACTTAAAATCCAGCATCCAAAAATGTAGATATGTACATATGTAGATAGTTTAAGCATCTTTAATTTACCCATCGTACATGAATGCATTTTGATACACACTTTAATTACAGGACCCCATCTCTTTCTCCCAAAAGATGCCTCGTTCACTCTATGCACAATTAATGGGCACTCATTCAGTGACTGAGAAAGGGAATAGGGGTTATATGGAATAGACAGAACCCTTTAAACTTGGCATTATTCAGCAGTTTGATAATTAAAACAAAAGCAATTTGGTACACAGAAAATGAATTTTAAAAAGGTGTTGACAGGTCTCAAAATAAATGTGTAAACAGTGAAGCCCCATTAAGGGCATGTACTCTTAAGGCCATGCTGAGGTCAGTTCTTGGCCTTCGCATTTTGATTAATGATCTGGAGGAAATCAGAGAATCCTTACTGATTAAAGTTTACATGTGACACAGAAAAAGCATTCACTGAAACAAATAGATTCATAAACTGCTGCAAGCAAATGATATGTGAATCAATACAGATAATTGTAATTCAACAAAATTCAGGAATTATGCACATAATGAGGTGCTATGTTGAGACCAGTGACTGAAATGATTGGGGCATTATGTCAGTCATCTGGAGATGAATTCCTTGTACAGGATGTAAAGGGAGTAACAGCAAAACAAAAATCCAGTCCTGGGATAAATGAGCAAAATAGTATTGAAAAGTGTTAAAGAGGTTATGTAACCTGGCAAGTCTTCTTCTGAGATGCTGCATGCAGTCCTAGCCCACAGCTCAAGAAAGAATAAATTGGATCTCTTGGTTCAGAGATGAACCAAGAGAAAGATTAAAGGATTGGAAAACCTGTTTTAGTGGAAAAGTGAAGTTCAGTCTCTTTACCTTCACAAAAAGGCTAAAGAGTGCCTTGATCACAGTTTCTAATTGCCTCTAGGGGGAATAGAAATTCGATAATTGAGGGCTTTTCAGCCTGAAAAGCACAAACATAACAAGATAAGTGGATGCAAGTTGAAAGCAGAGACATTCAGAAATAGAAATCACACTCATTAGTATTATGAAAATTAACCACTTCAATAATTTAACGAAAACGATAGAATGTCCATGCTGCAAATATTTAAATTGAGATTTTCTATCTTTTTTAAAAGAGATGCTCTAGTTAAAAAATAATTCAGGGAAGAATTGACCTGTGCTACACTGGAAGCAGGGTAAACTATCATCTCTGAAATTAGGATCTATGACTGTGTCACTTCGTTTCATTGCTTAGTGGAGGACCCACATCTTATTTAAAAACTGATTATTCAAAAACTGATATGATTATAATTTTTTAATTTTTTTTTCAAAGAATTTATTTTACTGTGCTGTCAAGGTGCTTCACTGACATTAACTTGTACTACAGGCCAGTTGGAGATGGAGGAGTGGAATTACTGGCATTTTAGGGAACCAAAATGAGATTAAGATTGAAAGCACCTGTTGACTGTGGATGAACAATTTGAAAGGCTTGTACCTGATCTTTCAAAATACTTTGCATTTCTGCACTGCTCACATATTTAAAACACAGCTTCTCATGGCATCAGCCACAGCACTGAGGACATGGTTGCTGGATTGGCATGCGTGGTGGAACCATGTACTGGTAGTACTGTGACACAGCTGGGGACACCAGGCTGCTCTGCCACCATCGCCTGACCTACCAGATACACTATCTTAACCTAACTACTTTATATTTGCCATAATATTTTAACAGAGTCAAGGTGCCAGGGAGGAAGAGACTTTCTCTAAAATGAAGGGAGTACAATCTGCATAGTTTTATGGGTCCCTATTGACAAAAGGCTCTATCTTTGCTTTCCATCCAGTTAACTATAAATCTCTGTATTTGTGAGTTTTGACTCATGGGAACCCATATAATTTAGTTTAATAAATTATTTTGTGTTTTATGATGAAATCTTTTGGTAAGATGTCCTAATTCATTTCCTGGTAACTAATGGGGGACAGACAACACAGCACAGAAATAACAGACTGTCAAATCAATGGATAAATCAAAGTGAGACAAAGCCTATACAGGCTTCCAGTTAAGAATTGGAAAGTGCCTTTGTAAAAGTGCAAAATCCAACACAAGGTGTAAAAACAAGTTATAAACGAATTTTCAGGCAGTCCCGGTCCCAAATATGTATATACCAGTAGGTATCAACTTAAGATAGTTGATTTAATAGTTAGATAGTTTAGATGATAAGTCCCATTTAATATCTTTAAAAAGTCAAAAACAGAGTCAATAGAGAAGTAGGCAGCATGTGTCTAAGAAGATGAAGGAGAAGGAGAAGGAGAAGGAGAAGGAGAAGGAGAAGGAGAAGGAGAAGGAGAAGGAGAAGGAGAAGGAGAAGGAGAAGGAGAAGAAGGAGAAGGGATAAACAGGTTAAAATCAAAGAAGTGTGTTGCCAGCACTGCAGCCCAGGTCAGTAGTGACCCAGAGAAGAGTGACCGTGGTGCAGAAATGTGCAAAGATGTACAGCAGTGCAAATGATTGCTTGTTCTGTGTGCAGTTCCTTAGGTTACTTTTCTGACACTACAGCATGTCTATGTCATTAAATATGAGGTTAGATGCTCTACCGCAGAAATATTTCTGTGACATTTGCCATCTAATTAATATGCCATTTGACTTCTTATGGGTTCAGAATTTCTAGAAACTTGTATGTCAAAAACCCATTAATGACTGCATGAATACCAGTCTCACAATTTGGTATCAATATATTTTTATTTTCTATATAGAGGCTTTCAAAAAGACAACGTTTCTTCATCTTATTTGTGGAAAGGTCAAAATAGCGTTGCAGAGGATCCTGTTGGTATTCTTTATATATTCAATATATGTTTGAAAACAAAAGGTATAGACCATGGCTGACAGTCTAGATAGATCAACAGATGTTGATACCTGTAAATAAAGCAACTCTTCCATAATTAAACTGTAAAGTATTCCACTGTGAAAATCTGTTTAAAAATACAGAGTGTTTCCCACTCAGTAGACTATGGTAGTTCTACTACGGTTCATTAAAAACACTAGCTAAAATAAGAAGCAATTTAGAAGCTTTTATGTCTTGCTGCTGGAATATCTCCACAGAGAGTCTCTCCATGATCAGCATACTGATTTGAAACTTGTATATAGCATTCATGAGTAAAGACTGTGACTTTTCTCATACATTAAGAGATGCTTCCCACTGCAAGCACTTGCTCCCTATGTGCCATCAGCTGGGCCAGCAGCCACTTCTATTCTGAATACTGCGTAAGATTCCCTTAATCCTATCCTTGGATATATTGACCTTTACAATGTACTGTGAGAAGCTTTCCTATTTATTATTATTATTATTATTATTATTATTATTATTATTATTATTATTATTATTATTATATGTGCTGGAGAACTGGGTGAATTACATTTGGAAGCGGAGGTCTTACATAAATGTAGATGCCATCAGTGTAAGGGTAGGGCATGTGGTATAAGGGAGATGATGGGAAGTTATGTTTTAAAACCTGTTTGCTACATTTAAATTACCTTTGAAATCTTCTCAGAATAGCATCTAGACACAATAAAGACTGATTTTAAACAGAATTAATAAGTGAGCAGTAAGACAACTGTTTGGAGAGTTCACTGTGGGACTGTTACAAAAGGGAAGTGAATGCCTGTGGTGGGACTTGAGTATCTGATTAACAAAACTATCAACAGACATTATGTCTCTGTCTTTCCTCCCAAGAGTAACAGCTCCTGCTGCTGTGGTCTCTGTCCTCAGCATTTCTTGGAAGAAGAATGCCTGAAAACACAGACTGACCCCTAGGAAGGAGTCCCTGGGGGAAAGCCAGACTCTCTACTCTGTTTCTGGGGTCTCTTGCAAAATGAACTGCCTCAAGTGGATTGCCAATCCGTGTATTTGGGAGAACAACCAAATTAGGCAGGTCCCAATCCTCAAAGTTATGCTTTTCACAGAGAGTGTTTACAAATGACTTTTAGTAAACAGAAAATTCCTTTAATAGAAGCATCAGAAAGAAAATATTTATCTACAGTCGTGCTGGTCTGTGCGAGTGGTCTCAGCATTAATACAGAAAGCTTCCTGCGGTGTTGTTAGCATTTGACTCAAGTGAGAAATGAACCTGAGCAATCGAAGTTTGGCAGTCATCTGGATGCTTGTTGTCAACATCTCTTCCGAGGGGCTGACATTTATACGAGCCAGTGTGTGGTTTGGCTCAACGTGATCCCTGACATGAGCACAAGTATTTGCCATTAACAATTCCTGCACCTCTTCTGCCAAACCGTTAACAGGAGTTAACTCCGAGGGCTAAGTAAAAAGAAAACATTTAGGCATTTTATTACCTTTGTAACTGGCTTCAATTATTGAACTCAGATGCTATCCACCAGAGTTTGGATATTTGTGTTTGTTATTTCATACAGTTAGCAATGGGGCTGTTTTCATAAACACAGTGCAAACTACTGCCTCACGTCCTGCCCTGTGGGATGACACTGGCAACGTGCGTCAGAGGGAGAATCATCAGCCAGAGGTCTAGAGGGCATCACCTGCAAGACAAGACTGAAAGAGCTCAGATCCTTTAGCCTAATGATGAGTCGTCTAAGGGAAAAATTACCAAAAGGTACAGATGTGGAAAAAGTTGGTAACGTAAAGATTCAGGGGAGAAAAAAATGAGTTTCTGGCATAAGCAAAAAACCTTCTTGGATGCTGAGAAAACCCTCCTAATGGTGTGAATAATTAAAGACAAGAATATGTGACCTGAAGTGATCAAATAATCTACATCTTTAGAAATTTTACAGAATAGATTGAATAAATCTTGGAGTGGTATGGCTGCTTCTGTCTTAGAGACTGATAATGGACTAGATGCATTCTCACATTTCCTACCTTATGTCTCCTCTTTTCTACAATGTTGTGACCCAGGTATGCTTTTCATAATGCTTTTTTCAGAAAATGAATGAATGAATGAATGAATTGATAAGTAAATGAATAAAGGCAAAAGGAATGAAAACGTTTCTCTCCATTAAAGAACCCTAGTTTGACTATGAGCACAAGAAGAATAAAATCAATGTAATGTACGGGTTAGTAATCTGCTTCAAAAGTTACATTGCAGAGAGCCACCAGCAGCCAGCCCAGATGACTTGCTAGTCTGAAATTAGGCAGCCAGGCTCCTGCAGCAGTCAGTATAACCAGTTTCCATTCTGCTTCTGTGTCTCTACAGAACCGTTTCTCTTTTGAGAAATGGTGGAGGTTCATGCAGCCTTCCCAATGCACACCGATTATGCTGGTCACGTTGGTGATTCCTGCTGTTGTGGCAGGGGGTGCCACTAAACAGGTGTCTGAAAATGATGTGGGTAAACAGGCTAGCAGATGCCTGGAGAGGAGTCATGGTACACACCTAGTCCCAGATTTCTTTTCATTTGTTATTGAACTGCACAGACTCTTCTTGTGAATGTACCATTTATTTATTCAGTGGCATAATGATAGTTCTGCCTTGTTTTCTGTCTCCTCCATAACAATCTCTGATGTGAGGCCTTCTTGACCTTCTCTGAGCATCACATTGATTTTTTTTAGAGCACTGGCCATGGTAACTCCAGATCTCCATGAATAATAACTTATTCAGAGACAATCACTGTGCATCCCTAGTTAGAGAATTTCTATCTTTTTCAAACCAGAGACATTAACTGCACTCGTTGGCACTGAGATCGATCTGCCATGCTGCTATGCAGTTATTCAGAGCACACATTAAAACCATCCAAAGGGCTGAACTGAAACATGATGTAACCCAAGGAAAAATATCTCTTCCTCTATTAGCTGGTAGATTTTTCTCTTTTACAGAGTATTATAGACAATCATCTCATATCTAAAAACAACTGAGTTATATTCAGTATGACCAAAGGTTCCAGATTTAACATGTGCTGTATTTCTTCAGTTATTTCATATGAACAAAAATTAAAAATAAAACTCTCTACTCATTTTATTGTTAGAACATATATAGATGGTGTTCATGGTATACTGCATTTGTTAATAACTCTCAACAGAGTTCTCAGAAAGCTGTATCTTTTCTGTCAGATTCAGGCTGAAATTTTTGAACTGTTTATGGGACCACTTTGTTTCAATCCTAATACATAAGCACATGGCATATGACTTCCAGATAATAGATACATATATATATTATATATATATATAATAAAATATATATTTTATATATTTTTTTTATTTAAAAATGTATATATAAGGGAGAGAGAGAGACGTGGCATGCCAGATGTTACCTGCTAGGATATCCTGAGAAAAAGTCAGCTGTTGTAGCAGTGTTTAACGCTGATGGTTTCTCTTAGGTCATAGTACCCTAGCAGGCAGATAAGACATGCAGTGATGGGAATTAAATAAGTGACTAAGACACAAGGTTTTCCTTCTTCCTTTTCTGAGCAGTGTGAACTTTGTATATGGATGTCATTCACCCTCCTGGGGACCTGGCATTACCTGAGCCTTGGGGAAGTTGCCCTTGTAGCACTTCAGCTTCAGCTGTGGAAACTCTCTGCCTCTGAAACCATCTTTGCCAGCACTGTTTGTGTTTTCGTATCAAATACCATTTATAAGCTTGTGTGGACACAGGCAATTTTAGCACTTCCTGAAGTCTGTAAGGAGGCTATCACAGAGATGTAGTGAAATCTTCTCAAACTGCTAGAAATGCAGTACATCACTTTATTCAATCAGATCATCTTGCCCATGAAGCCTGAGGGACAAGTCTTACCACTACATGAGATGCTTGCAGAGAAAGTGAGCCTGTTTACCTCTGGTTGATACAAAAGATGCAGTGCTAAAAAATCAGTGCCTTCGTTTCGTTATGCCAGGATATCTGGCATTACAGCTTCAGCAAGAGAACAGATTTGACCTCCTCGTGGAGTGTCCCCTACATGATGTACATAGAAGGCAATCAGAGTCCCATTTTCATTGCATTCACATCATAGGTTTTTCTGTTCCACTGACTTCCATAATGCCCCCTTGAAAGCTATTTCTCCTACCTGCCATATTAAAGGAGAAACATTTTGTTCTGATTTAAATAGTTTCTCTTCCCCCATAACTTAATCATTAGGGAGCTGTGAGATTGCATAAATAGATGCCATTCAGAATATAAACACTGGAGTCACTTTGATTTGTTCCCTTTGGGCAGAGTACATCTGAAAGGATGATAAGCAAAGATAATGTATCTTGAAATTCCATCCTAACAAACAATAAATTACCCTGCTGAAAGCTGACTTTCAAAGTATGGTTCATGCTATTTCTCAGCCCAGCACACAGTCAGATGCCTTGAGGCCAAGGAAGCAAGTAAATGACAGGTCAAGCAAAAAGCCAATAATATGAGCATCACACGAATCTCTGCAAACAATAGCAAATTAATTTCATTACAGATTCATATTTGAAATTTCAGAAGAGTAGGAATTCTGAAGCTAAATACAAGTATTATACTATTATACTATCTATCCAAGGACTCCTTTAGAGTTCACCATATAATTAAAATCTTTCAGTGGGATGAAAGATCTCAACACGAAAAAAAAAAGTTCAGAAATAAAAAGGTAGCTTCTAAATATAAAATCATCGTTTGTTACAGCTTTCATAATTAGCTGTGTTTAGCTCTATTAACTCACTCCCTTCTGGGATACATTCAGAAAAGCTTCCATTATTTCCTCGTCTAGCAGGAAAAGAATATAAAAATTAGAAAGACAAAATAGACACAAAAGATTTTATTTAGACTGCAGACTGCATACATAAGTAGAAGGGCACAGCTGCATTTCCTTAGGTAATTCTGGTATAAATAACTGAGAGTAATGCTCACAATCTAAAAAAAAAAAAAAAAAAAAAAAAAAAAAAGATGAGTTAGTGTTTCAAAAAATGATCTATCTTCTGCTGAGAGCTGCCACTTCTCAGCTAAGAAACATTTACTAACTGATTACATGTGCTTCCTTAAGACCTGTATGATGGATGGGAAAAAAGATCCACTTAAGCCACCGTCAGGCTGACCATTAACATGACACCCAAACGAGCTGGGCCAGCATCTCCTCTAGGTGCCCAACCCAACTAGCTCACGGAGGGCTGAAGCGACCATGCTAAAGGAAGAGGAAGAGTTTGTTTTGGTTCATCTCAAGACATTTTCTTTTGATTTATTATTACCAAAACCCAAGCAACCACCACCAACAAAAAAGCACAGATACCTTCTCTTCAAAATGATTTTTTTTTTTTTTTTTTTTGTATTGGGTCCAAAACCAGACTATGAGGTGGAAAATAATATGGTTCCTGTCTCCTTCCTGAGGGGAGGCAGCAGGGGGCAATCATCATTCTGAGAAAGATGTCAGGAACTAAAAGAGGTATTCACAGGTGAGCAGCACAGCCTCCTAGGATTTAAAGAGGAGTGTGAACCTTTGTATCCTGGAAAAGGAGAGAGACCATGAACCAAGATGGTAGAAAAAGGCAAAGGGAACAGCAGGAGTGCTACAATCACAGGCACCCTACTTCCTAAGCCTTCTGACAATTGTATTAGGTGAAATTCCATTCTGTTAAATAATACTATCCAGATCTATCCTTCACAATCCTTTTATGGGTGTTTGCACCTCACTAAGCATATAATCAACCTAGTTCATTCAACCTTGTTTATTCATCTATATAAGTCTTTTAAGTCATTGTCTCTATCTACTGGTCTTACGGTTTGTTCTTCTGTTATGTTTCTAACTGATTGATGTATTATTGTTTTCTTTGGGATAGACCTCTGTGTAAAAGGTCCTGTGTTCCTTTCTGTTTGTCACGGAAGTCAGTTATTAATTAAAGGTATCATGACTTAATATCATATTTTAAAATGGGAAGATTATGACTGCTTTCACACAAAAAGGATTACATCCCTGATTTCTGCAATTCAGGTAGAAGTCTGGTGGCATTACAATTGCACTTACATAGCCATCCATTCCACTGCGTGGGGGCAGAGGACCAAGGCAGGTGCCAAATATTGGCCAAAGCACGCCAATACCCAGGTGGTGAAGCTACATTCTTAAGTGCACTTCCAAGCCTTGCAGCAGCAACCATTACACTGGCATGTAGTGTAATGGTTACGTGCCTGCCTAACACTAACTCAGTGAAAGATCAGGTGTTTCTGGTACCATCATTTCCCATCAGCTGATGATATGAAGCATGGACAGCTCATGTAGCCATCTGCATGAGGCTGCACTCCAGCACAGGGATGTGCTGGACTCTAAACTCTACAAAGATTAACCTTAACTTAAAGCTGCTGTACATCACACGAGGACAAGCTGACGCTTGGACATCTTTTTGTTTCCTTGCTCAAACATGAAACCAAACAGCCACCTCCCAGCTTTCCTAGTGAAGGAGGCGCGGATTGATCTCTGTGGCAGATCCAGTCCAAAGTCTCTAAATGCTTGGTGCTCCCAAAGCCTTTATTCTAATTGCGTCTGTTGGAAGGTTTTTTGCATGGTGACTGGGCACTGGTGAGAACATCAGTGTTGCAGAATAATCACCCTTCTGAGAAAATAGACACATTCAAACACATCTAGTTACACCTGAACCTACATTCTTTTAGACATAGGAAAGGTAATTTCAGGGATAATCTTTCTTCCTGAAATTAATTCAACATTATGCTCTTTAAAAGCAGCATTTTTTTAATTCAACACTATGATCTCTAAAAGCAGCTTTCTTTTCCATCTTTCACATCAATTGGGAAAATATTCATTTGTTATAGTACATCATCCCTCACACCATAGCAGCATGATAGCGCTTCTTGATGCCGTGTTCTTTGTCATGCTTTAGAGATGTGATGGCTGTCTGAGCACTTCCCCATCCACTGATAAAGGATTATCTCCTGAAAAGATTACACATAATGGGTTTGGATTTATGTGCAATCACATAAAACATTACTTACAAAATGTCCTGCATGAGGTATCCAAGATATGGCTCTGATCTCTGCATACACAAGAGATGGAGCAGAAAAAGCAAAATGGAGTGGTATTAACAGGACTGCTCACATGCCAGGAAAGGTCTCCAGCCTCTGCTACTGGTGTCCTTTGGGGAAAATTCAAATGAGCCAAACAGTAATCTGAGTTGCTAGGCAAGCAACTAAGATCTGGAAGAAGCCTAAGGAAGATATGGTTCAGACCAGATCAGGTTCAGAAGAGTTTGATTTAAACATAAAGACAGCAACTTAAAGAGAATGTTTAAAATAAGAAGGCACAGAGCTACTGGTCATCTGATTTCTTCCATCACAGACAAGGCATACAGAAATCAAGATGAGTGAAATCAAATCTCCATAGCAGAGCCCCATGCTCAGCATTGAGACTAGCAAAAATGCAAATGAGAGACTGTCTTCAGGTCAATAGACTTCAAGTCATTCAATTTTTGGCAGTTTGGGGGATTGAAAAATTTTCACGGGATTGAAATCACATTCCAGGAACAACAGAGTCTGGCCAGTTAGTAACAACTAATTCTTCCCCTTCCCCCAGTATGGAAAACTGTCATTATTGATGTCATCAAACAAATGGTAAACTTTAAGTCACCACATGAAAGAGACTAGCTACTACAGCAAATAGGGGATGCTATCTAAAATTTAAGCCTTGCCTGTTACTTTAATAATAACCGAGGATAATCCTTAAATGTCCCAAAGATGTGAATACTCCCAACTTCTCTAAAGAGTCCCTAACCTATTGCTTTGACATTGTCTGCTGTTTCTCTTCTTCAAAGCCAACAGATTTTGCCCACAAAGACTGGAATGAAAAAGTTGTTGAAACACTATTTTCCTTATCCTCCATCACCAGATTGTCTCTTCTCCCTCTGTCAGTAGACCCACATTTTCTCCATACTTTTTTTTTGCCACTGTGTACATGGAATCCTTCTATTTTTCCCTTTACATGTAAAATTATTATTTTTTTCTTCAAATGAGTCTTTGACTTCCTGATTTCAATTTGACACATCTGAGTAGTGTTTTTTTTTTTATACTCAACATTTGTAACCTGTTCGTGTTTACACTTATTGAACGCTCTTTTTTTGAATTTTTCATTCAATAAGAATTTCTTAGAAAGAGTAGTCAGGTATTAGAGCAGGTTGCCCAGGGAGGTGGTGGAGCCCCTCTCCCTGGGGGTGTTTAAGGAAAGGTTGGACCTGATGCTTAGGGCATGGTTCCGTGGGTGACATTGGTGGTAGGGTGATGGTGGACCAGACGATCTTGAAGGTCTTTTCCAACCTTAATTACTCTATGATAAAAGAAGTCTTTCTATAACTTTTTAGGTGAGAAGGCCTTCTGCTGAATCTTCCAGTCCTCCCACACAGCAGGACAGTTTGTTTCTGAGTCCTCAGTATGTTTTCTTTAAAAATAAGCTTAATAAGTGAGTCACCTTCCCACAGCATGGCAGCTGCCCAGGTGATTCTGTCCAGAATCTACACAAACAGAGACCTACTCTCCTGAAGACCTGAGTCCTAGCTCTACTGCTTAATATTCTGTCCCTCCTCCAGCTTGTAGGTGTAGGGGGTTTATGTGGCAAAGGATTGGTAGCAGGGGGCTGTCAGGGGTGGCCTCTGTGAGAAGATTCCAGCAGCTGCTCCATGTTAGATAAGGGCCAGCTCCAGTCAGCTCCAAAATGCCCTGCCTCTGGCCAGAGCCAACTCACTGAGTGACTCTGGTTGTGCCTCTGAAAGAGCAAATTTAAGAAATGGAAAAAAGAACTGCTGTGTCACAGCAGCTGGGAGAGAGAGAAGTGGAAAGATGTGAGCAAAACAGCCCCGCAGGCCCCCAGGGCAGTGCAGCAGGAGGGCAGGAGGTGCTCCAGGCAGGCAGCAGCAGTTCCCCTGCAGCCTGTGGAGAGGCCCCTCGTGGAGCAGGTGGATGTGGCCTGGAGGAGGCTGTGGCCCATGGAGAGCCCCCGCAGGATAAGGCCCCGGGCCAGAGCTGCAGCCCGTGGAGAGGAGACTACGCAGGAGCAGGGGCAGAGTGACCGTGAAGGAGCAGCAGAGACTAAGCATCAGGGACTGAGCACAGCCCCCGTTCCCTGTTCCCCTGCACTGGTCAAGGGGAGGAGGTACAAGAGGGCAGATGAGGGGAAGGTGTTTTTAGTTTGTTTGGTTTTACTTCTCACTGCTCTAGCTTGTTAGTAACAGGTAATAAATTACATTAATCTCCATATGCTGAGTCTGTTTTGCCCGTGATGATAATTGTTGAGTGATCTCCCTGTCCTTATCTGTCCTTGAGCTCTTTGCATCGTATTTTCTCCCCATTTCACTTTGAGGAGGGGCTGTGAGAGAGCAGTTGTGGTGGAGTTCAGCTGCCTAGCAGGGTAAAACCACCACAGTAAGCAATCCATTGCTCCAAATAATTATAAAAAGCCATTTAAAAACAACAACAGCAACAAACAGAGCTTAAGAATAGGTTAAAATCTTCAGTACTGAAGTAGACAAAGAAGGATTAAATCCCCAAATGCACAAACTTTGACCAAACTGACCAGGTCAGATATGGATGCAATTTCAAAAATTCATCTACTTCACAAAATCTGTCTCCACTTAGAGCTAACTGATATTTCCAAACCTAAACTGAATAAAGCCTACTGGAAACCTGTGGTACCCAGCCTGTAAGCCTTCCCTGACTCCTGATAAGTCCCCACATAGAGGCATTGAATAAACTGCAGCTCATCTGAATTGTTCAGACAGCGCACACTGCTGCCCTTTGCCAAGTGCTCTGTGTTCCTATCCTTATCACCTGTGTAACTGCCATAGAAATGAGGCACATACATGAATATCACAGGAGATGTACTGATCAAGTGCCAAAAGCATAACTGTTTGTGTCCCAGAGGGAGCCACAAAGCACAACGCTAAGATTCCTTCATGACAAACTACAATGTTTGCCTCCAGAAATTCATTTTTAAAGAAATTACAATTTCAAGTGATTTTAAAATGGCCCCACAACCAACTTAATTAACACTGAAGACTTTAAATGATCCTTCTTTCCCATATAGATTACGTGACAGAGAAATTTAGAGCAACATACACCAGTGTGATAATACCAATATAGTTTTATTCTAAAATATGGTCAAAATTCCTGTGCATATATAACTTACTTCACTTGTTCCTATAAGAATAAATGATTTACCTTGGAATTTGTTAGACGGATGTGACCTACAGATATGTTTCTTCATGCTACTAAAACAAGAATGCAGGGAAGAGAGATTATAATCCTTTCTATCCACAAAGCAATCATTTATACTATTCAGAAACCTTCAAGATTTATGCAAATGGAAAATGTATTGGTGTTGGTTTTATAAATATTTTAAATATATTTGTCTTAGATTTGTTCTTAAAATAGTAAAAGATTGTACAAACTGTGTTTTTAAGACAGTGTACTTGGCCTATTGCAATACCAAATGAGCTGTAACAGTTTTATGTGGGTGGGAACATCCAAAAAAAATCTTAAAGAAGCAGGGAAATGACTTTCATTGTATATTAAATTAACAAAGTATTGTATATGCAACAGTTATGTGAACAAGGGAGACCACATTTGAAAGTGGGCATGGCAAATGCCAAATTCATTTAGGTTATTGGAAAGGTCTGACCTGGTCCTGATGTAGATGTTTGTTGTGGTTTAACACAGCAGGCAGCTCAGCACCACGCAGCAGCTTGCTCACTCCCCCCCCACAGTGGGATGGGGGAGACGATCAGGGGGCAAAAGGTAAAAGCTTTTGAGTTGAAATTAAGACAGTTTATTAGGACTGACTACTGTCTTGTATCAGAGACAAACACAGGAGATTGGCAGTTAGGTTTGCATTTCATTAGGATGAAAAAACAAAACAAAACCTTTATTTTGACATGTCTTCAGTGCATCAGTTTCTCAGGAAGAAACTGTTCTCATTTTAACTCAGAAACTTCAAGGCCACGGGTGAACAATTTCTTATTGATCCCGCTGTACCAACAGAAGAGGTCGCTGCCCTTAATTTTTCCCCACTGTTGGCAGCTGCTTACCATCACCTCTCTACCAGAGGCAATCACCCCATCAAGGTAACAGTTCAGCCAGGTAAAAACGAAGTTAACCTCAGCCAGATTCTGCCTGCAAAGTGATGTTAGGGTGTCCTCATACAAAGCACAGCCAGAAGTATTTCCATTAATCTAGCACTAGGGGCTGTCATTTCTCTAACCACAAGAGACCTATCCAGAGGAAAACCTCCAAGAACAGGTGCTGTGATCTGCGGCCTGCAGAAAGGCCTCTCTCTGTCTTTAATTTCTTTAATTGCCTCCTGCAGACTTTTCCCTTTCATTCAGCCTTGTACAATACAGCCTAATAGGAGACTCTGGCCTTTGCAGAAAAATAATAATAATAATTGCAGTATCAACTGCTTTCTATATTCTGCAAGCAGCACTAATCTGCAAGGTTTCTGCAGACTTCTTAATTAATGAAAGCAGGACTAATGGAACAGTAATTATACCCCAAAAGCTTTCCGTAGAGATTCTGGCAACAACTGCCTTCATTCTGTGTTCTGATTAGGTGTCTAACTGATGCCTTCTTTCATTCCAGCTGTGCCCTAAAACCTTGTTCAGGTCTGCCTACTTTATGTATTGATCTATATAGTTTTCTACAACTTCCTGGTGACATCTGTCAATCAATTCCAACCTAACAGTGAGCAGAGACTAACATAAAACAATTAACACTGTAGAATTTAACAACACTGCTTGTTTGAAGGGTGTAGAGGAGACAAGAGAATAATTTATTGTAAACAGTAATGAGCAATGAAAAAAAAAAATAAAAAAAAAAGTATGAAGTATTTTTTTTACCATAATATGTATGAAAAAAATACTATTTACAGTAAAGAAAAAAAAAGCTTACTTCTACAGCTGGTTACTCAAAATGACCTGATGTATAGCAGAATGTGTTCTGACAGGCTTCCAGCCACATTCGTAATAAGCATTTTGAAACTCCGGGTTAACTTTCATTTGTTGTAATGAATTCTTGAACAGAACAGGCATTTGTTGAATGTACTTTATACTTCCTCTGTTTTAGGAATGTACTTTACAATTCTGCTGTTTTATGATTTTTCCATGTTTCATTAGCTGCTGCTGTTGAGCTTTTTATCCCCTCTTACACTGCAGATGTCTGCTTCTTAGCATCATCTAGGAGATTTAAATATCTTGTTCGTGTTTGCCTAGGACATTACTGACGCTCTCCTCCTCTCTTGGCTTTTGTTCTTCTACAGCATATCTGAAGTTTGTCATAGAGTACTAGGAAGTAGTACATGCTATGCCTTTGTAGGCTGCCACAGACACTCTGTATGAAGTACAGGCATCTCCTAAATTTGACATCTGCTGCATGATTTCCCATGATTTCAGGAAACTCCATGGTTAAGGTAGTTCCTACTGGTTTTATGTTCCTGTAAGACTTATCACTCTATAGTCCCTGGACAAATCTCCCACTCTAAGATCCTTATTCCTCAGGCTTTCTGTTAACTCCACACACGCCTGTCCCCCATATATTCTTAACATTAAATATATTCTTAAGTCACAGTAGTTTCTGTATCATTTGAGTTTGCATTATAGGAAAGGCATCTACTAGTATTCAGTATAGACTAGTTCAGTATAGATTCAGTATGATTATATAGTTCAGGATATATATATTATTATTATATATACTACAATATATATATACACGTTATATATATATTATATATATTATATAGTTCAGTATAGATTCAGTATAGACTAATTCAGTCTATACTGAACTCGATGGATATTTTGCACAGGAGCCAAAGCTCTTTTTATGAAATTAATACATTTTTTACACTATTTAAAGCATTTTCCATCTTGTTCTGCCCATGAAATGAACAAATGCAACTTGGAAAATGTAAAATGAATTAATATAGGTAGGAAATATAAGATTAAAATTTTATGCTCAGGAAGTATATGCTGTTCCTTCTTGCAGCTATTTTCACTATATTTTCTGCATTTGATTTTCTTTCCAAGTGATCAAACATTGTCATCTACTCTGGGGGCTGTCTACTACAGTTGCTGTAAGACTGTTCTATGTCCTTCTTAACTCATTTCTATTGTTCTCTTCTTCCCTTTTGGTTCTACTGTTTAGCATACTTTTATTACTGTATTTTGAATTAAATTGTAAAGTCTTTGCACAAGGGTTTCCGATGAAGTTTTGCAGTTCAGCACATGAATCCAGTTACTGATAGTCTAAAAAACAGGCTGTAGTTAAAGCCGAAGATAGTTTAATATTCCATGCTTCTGGTCTTCCCGAAGTTTGTGACTATGCCACTTCACTGTGCATTCACGTAACACTAGGCAAGAGAAAAACTCAGTCATCATTTTGAAAGCATTTATCTAGTGCACTTATCCAATAAAATTACAAATCACTATAATCAAAGGAAAGTGACCATGATGCCTAAGAGGCAACGAGCCTACTGACCTTCACTTTGGCAACTGATTACCACCAGTCTTGATAAATGCATTATATGCAGGTTTTAAATGGGCAGAATTACCCAGGGTTAAATTCAGGGCTAGGAGCTGGGCTAGAAAAAAATAAGTCAAGCTGACACAAACCATAAGATCAGGATACCAGAATAAAGAAATCAGTGCTGCCACTGTTGGTCACCAGGGTGCGTTTCTAGTTCTGTGCGTGTGTAGGTCAGTACATTAAGACTTGGCAGCGGGCTGATTGTAAACCTGTCTCGGAAGGCCTGCTAAGACAGACCAGGTACATTTTGTTTGGGAGCAAGCAGAGGGTCCATTCAACAAGTTTTAGGTCAGAGTTCGAGCAAAGTTTAGTGTTTGTAAGGATAAATAAATAAATAAATAATAAAGGAAAAATGCCTAGATCCAAAACAGGCTGCGAGGCTGTATGTGGCGTTATAGCCCATGCTGTAGCAGATCGTGCTTAGGGTAGGTGAAGGGCACTGTGCTTCGGCTGTCATTAGGATCATGGTGTTAGAAAATGGCCTGGCAGTGGCTTGAGAGATATTGTAGCATCTAGCTTTAGAGGACTGATGCTTAGTCAAAAAAAAGATATATATATATATATCCTTCCTTTCGCATTTTGGCCTCCTGAAGCCCTCGTGGGGAGGCGCAGAGCGCACCGCAGCAGCTGCAGCGCCTCGCCTGTGGGGCAGCAGCCTTAGCCCGCGGGGCTCGGCCATGGCCCGGCCTCCCCGCCTGAGGAGCGGGGCGAGAGGACGGCGCCGGGACCCCTCGGGGCCGGCCGCGGAACCCGATGGCGGGGGGCGCCTCTGAACCTCCTCGCCAGGGGACGCAGCCCGGAGCCGCGGCCGCGGCCCCTCCCGCCGGGCGGGATGCGGGGCGCTCGCCGGCGGCTGTGCTCCGCCCTGCTGCTCGCCTACGGCCTCTTCTCGCTCTACGCGGCCTACACCGTCTTCCTCCGGCCCCGCCGCCCGGCCGCCCCCCGCCCGCCGCACAGGGACCGCCGCGGCCCGCGAGGTGAGAGTGGCGGCCGCCCCCACGCACCCCGCTCCTAGCCGCCCACCGCGGGCCTGCCCGGCACCAGCGGCACGGCCGCGGCCGGCATCGCTCCGACGGGGCCTGGGGGCGAACAACGGGCACGGCCCGGGGAGCCCGGGCAGCGCCGGGGGCTGAGGGCAGAGCGGGGCAGAGCCGTCCCCCCCCCTCCCCCGGGACTGCGCTGGCGGCCGCCATTTTGTTGGTGCCGCGGGCGGGGCGGGCGCCACCTTGGGAAGGGAAGGGAAGGGAAGGGAAGGGAAGGGAAGGGAAGGGAAGGGAAGGGAAGGGAAGGGAAGGGAAGGGAAAAATGAACCTATCTGGGAAGGACGTGCCCCAATTCTGCCATAAGACCCCTGTTTATCAAGCAGTTTGCACACTTCCTAATAAAAATCACATTTCATTTGTTTTTCTGTGTGTCAGCTCATTTAGCATGTATAGAGCTATGTCATCGACATAAACATATTTTAATTTTTTTTCCACATAAACTAAGTTATACTGACTAAGAGGGTATTTGGAATTCAGGACTGACCAGAAAAATTATAAATTTTCTACGTTTGTAAGCCCAGAGTTCTTATATAAATTCTCTTTTTGGATTTCCTAGATATAGATCATGTTTCTATGGGAAACGAAGAGTGGAATCCATGGGAAGCCGATGAGAAGAATGAACAGATTGCTTCTCAACAGAGATATGAAAATAACGTTAAGATGATAAAAAATGCAAGATCTCACCTAGAGCAAACCAGTCTTAGAGTGCAGATTTGGGGAAAAGCAGCAATTGGTAAGCAGATGTAATCTAGGCCTATGTAATCACAACTTCTGATAAATCACTTTGCCTTTTTTTCTTTAGTTGACTCTAATGTATGTATATGATTAAAATATGTGGACATCTATAAATGAAAAGTGTTAAAGAAATAGAAGCTAGTTATCAAAAATATCTTAATACCAATATAAGAGTAGTTAGGTGCCAGATTCTTTGTATCAGTTCTTTTGGGAGCTGTTTTTCATTTCTATCCAGGGAAAGTCACACAAATGGCAGAGTTAACTTTTTGAAGCCAGTGTAGTTTACAGAGCAACAGATAAACAGGCATCTTATTTGGTTAAAACAGAATAATTGTAACATTTACACTTTATGAACTAGAGCACTGTACAGTGAGAAATAAGGTAATTTGTGTACCATACAAGTATAATCACTGATGAACTTGAAAAATGTTCTGTTGTAGAAGATACTGAGAGACCTCTCTACATAAACTGGGGGCCAAGGTCCTCCTAAGGTTTTTAGCTACTGCTGAAGACATCTTGTTGTCTGTATAACAGCTTTTTCAGAAATGCGAAATTTCCAGCGTAAGTTGAACTTTTATGTAGTATTGTAGAACACGTTGGTATTCTGACATAAAATTTGGTGTATTTCACTATAGCTTAAGAGCAGTATGCTTGTCCTTAAAATGGAGATTAATATTTGTTAATTTTTAGGTGTTAACTGTACCAGAAAGAGATGCTAGCAGAAGTGATAGTGTGATATATCTTCATCTACTGATATTTTGACAGCCAAAGAATCTTTTAAAATGCCTTGATGTTTGAAAAATTCATCTTAATTACCAAGTCATACAGAAATTGGGGGGGGCAATGTCTGCATTATATAGGAAGCTTTGACATTTCTTAAGCAATTTTTTTTGTCTTGTTGGTAGTGTAGAGTAGGCAAGGTATGTGCATTCAAATTGACCATCATATCTTCATCATTTATGTAGGTCTTTACCTTTGGCAACATATTTTTGAAGGGCATCTTGAGCCAGCTGATGTGACTGCACCATGGAGAGAAGGAAGCCAAAAGGCAGGAAAAACATACTTCAGGTACTAGCTTTGTGAAGTTGACTTAATCTGTGCGAAATTTAGCTTTCCAATGCATAGTTTGTTAAAAAGCATGATAAGATGCACCGGTGCATTATTTTGTCTATCAGAGTTGCAATTATTTTAATATCAGTTGCAAGTGCTTTAATTTTGTAGTGTTTTGATAACAGAGAAGTATGCATACAATTTCTCCTTTAATATTACCGCAATAAATGGTTGCATTAATGGAAAAACATACTTGATAAAACCAATAAATTTTAGCCCAAATGCACTGCTATTAAAAATCAAAAGCTATGAAGCAATTTCATCAGCTCTTTTGCAAAGATCTGTGTATTTGAAAGAACTGTGGAAAAAAAATATGTATGGTGCTATTGCACTCTTGGTCATCTCCTTCATGGAGATCAAGAGATTTTTCCATTCACAGACTCAGAGAAAGAATACAATAATACCTTTTTTCAGTAGGGAGCAATGCCTGTAGTGTTTTGCTGGTGGGAAGAGATGCTTTTTTTTTTCCTAGATATAAAATCTCAAAAACAAAATAAATCCTTGACATTCTATCATATACATTGTCTTCTTGGCATGCACACAAGGATATTTTTCAAGACCTTGCCTTTTATGTTAATAAGAAATAATTTGCTGCATGTAACTGAGACCATCACTTGACTGATTATGGATATTTTCTCTCTGGTCTGCCTGTTTCAGATGAATAATAACCTTACATGGTCTGTGTATGTGTATCTCTCAAAGGAAGACTTTCATACTAGCATATGAGTATCTTCTTGTTATATTTAGAGGTATTGGGGATAATAGCCTTTAACTTCAACTTGAACATAAAATCCTATGAAAATACAAAGTTTATATCAGGTACCAATATAGCAGCAGTTAATATTTGACAGGCTAGTAAGATTTTTTTTATGAAAATTACAGAAAATATGTAAATATAACTGTGATTTTAATGATTGGGATTTTGAAATAAAATAGTTGAAGTTCTACTTTTTAGTCAAATTGGAAATGATAATCTTTAGCTTTTTGTGACGACAAATTAGTATGATTTTGGCTGCTCGGTCATAAAAATATTTTCTGGAATTGTTGACTTCTTTATTGTCTGGCTGAGGTAAATTATCTCCATTTGATTACTAGATGAGGCTAGAGGGAGCTAGCTGAGGTGACATATTTGGAGAATATGTGCTGCTGTGCAGTTTTGTGGTAAGTCTAATGATTGTTAAAACATAGAGCTCACATGAATGTTTTTAAAGAACATCAGATCAGAAGACACAGAAATGCCAAAATAGCACTTGAACACACTTGCATGAATAAGCCCAATGCATATCTTTATGGTGGAAAATGCACGTTCTGATGGCTTTTAGGTTTTTACTCAGGAAGTTGCCTAAAGGATAGTGAAAGTATCAACTTCTACATGAACTTCAGGGACATTTACATAACAACACAGGTGAAGAAGGAGCTGCTGAGCTGTGATTTTTAGTGATGTGTTGGCATGTTCCTTCAAGAAGTAGGAAGAGTTTATCAGCTTCGTTGGCCTGAAGCGATTCACATCCTTCTCTCACTTGTCATCCAGGAGGATGTTTGTAGAGAAGGTGTCAAACTTATCATTAAGTAAAAGCATTCCTAAATGTTTGTTCTGTTGAGAGTCACACCCCTCTCTATTTTAACGTTCAGAACTTCTTTCCCCCAGGCCCTGATAAACTTGGTTGATTGTTCAACAGTTTTCTTCTTCCCCATTCTCCTGTCCTCTTTATGCAAACCACAGCCATTCGTTGCAGGTACCTGAATGAAAGCATATTTGTCAACAAAATCAATGAGCAAAGACTTCTTTACCTGCCATATGATTTCCCAAAGGATAGCTTGTGGCAATTTAGTTTCCTTTAGTAGTTATTTGTACTACTTCTCTCAGAGTTGTTCTCTTGATTTTCTTGTTTTTAAGTAATTCCTTTATTTCATATCAAGTATCCATGCTGGATATATTTGGCATGTTTTCTTCTGGTATGGTGTTAATTGTATTGCTGTTTCAGAGAGGCTGTCTGACTATCACCTTTGGAACCAGGTTCATAGGGGTTCTAAGACTAGCAAGGAAAAACAAGGACTTCGTAGGAAGCAAGTAATTTATTGAGTAAAAAATGTCATCTCCATATATCACCAGATACAGTCTATACAGAATCACAGAGTATGCCGAGTTGGGAGGGATCCACAAGGATCATCGAGTCCAACTCCTGGCAACCCAAAAAATTCAGACCATGTGACTGAGTGCACAGTCCAAACGCTTCTTAAACTCCAACAGGCTTGGTGCAGTGACTACTTCCCTGGGAATAGTGAGACTCTCCTAGTGCTACTGCACGTCTTAATTTAGTAGCTTCTGCAATCCCCCTTACATTTCCCAGTCCCTGTTGTATTCTAACTGGGAGTTAATATCACAACCTTAGTATGATGTTTCTGTACTACAGTATGGGATTTTCAGTGTTCCCCCTCCAGTGCAGTTTCATGCTGCTAAGCTTCACGTTTTCCTACACACCGACCATTGCTTCCCCACCTCTTCATCCTGTTACTCCTGTGAAGTTCGTAGCCTTACAGCACTGTGTCCATAGACAAAACCCATTTCCCCCAGGTCTCTTTACAAGGTGATCATCAAGGCAACTTCATATCCCACCCGCTATTTTAGGCATTTTGATGTTCTCTCTTGCGAATCTCAGTGATGAGGATGTCACTGTCCTTGTGCCCTACAAAGTCTTTTGTCACTGTATGTTTGGATTCAAGTATTGACCTGATTTACATTTGATCTGTTAAAAGTCTTAATTCCAAATCGTGTGTCTCCCGAATCTTGGCTCCAAGATGTGCCGCTCCCACTGAGGCAGCACCATGACAGCCTAACTCAGGTTTAGAACATGCTTGCTGAAGGTCAGTCTGTTCCAGGTATCCTCACTGGAGTAGTTTGTATGGCTTTTGATGTGAATTTTCTTCCTACAAAACACATTTGAACTGAAACTAGCTGTTTAGTCTCAGCATTTCAAGTTCATTCTCAATTAAAATTCTCTTATTCTAAATTAAGTATAGCTGGTAGTTGAAAAAAAATATAGTAATGCTGAAGACCTAGAGAGCTAACACTTCATTGATTCCTGAGGAGAACAAAAACTTTTTTTTGTTTGTTTTTTCTCCTCCACTCTTTCCTGAGGTGTGTAATCACTAATCCTTTGAGTTCAGTCAATAGTCTGTTAAAACAGCAGTTAACTGAAGAGCAAGAGCTGACAAACACTGGTTTGCTTAGTGGCAGTTCATAAAAGGCTGTTCATGTACTTGTACTTCAGGTACTTTTAAATTATCAGTGATGTAATGATTTTGCTACATGATTGAAATGCCCTTTGTTATATTTATTGTTTCATATATATTTATTTTTATATTGTGATAGATCACAATGTGCAATTTTATACTTACAATGTTTGTGCTACAAACTCAAAACCTGAAATTTGACCTGGGTCATACAAGCATCATAAGTTTACCTTTAGGTACCTACCTCTCATGTTACAGATTTTACAGAATATCAGATGATGCAGTCTGTTTTTTGGTTACCTTACCATAACCAAAATTTCAGAGAAAAATCAAACATCAGACCAGCCAGCTGTTCCTCACAAAGACACATTTAAGTAAAGGCAACTTTATTTCTGTGTTATAGCTGTAGTTAAGAACAGAAATGGTTACAGATGCATAGGTATTTCATGGTGTGTTGTATTTAGTTTATTGAAGAAAAAAATCTTTGGAGTGTTGTAAGGATGATGAGGATTAAGGTCAATAATTTGTCTTAAGGATGTTTACTGTTTGTATTTCGGTTTTCACAGCTTCATCACTGGTCCATCTGTAGTTCCTGGCTACTTCTCAGTTGAAGCTGAAAATGTTGTGCTAGTTCTGAATGGAAGAGAAAAAGCAAAGATCGCTTACGCCACTCAGTGGTTGCATTACGCACAAACATTAATCCAGACTCACAAGATACAGCATGTAGCTGTTGTGCTGCTTGGAAATGAGCAGTGCAACAACGAATGGATTCAACCATACCTGAAAAGACACGGAGGATTTGTAAATCTGCTCTTTGTAACATATGACTACGCATTGGTAAATGAAGAAGATATTTTCCAGTGGCCTTTAGGAGTAGCCACGTAAGTGCTGTAGACACAAATTATAATTGAAACTTAATTGTTATGTGTGAGGTGTGGACAATACATCTGAATGTTACTGCTAGTTCCCAAAACGATTATAGTAAGTAAATTGTAGAACTTGGTCCTGGTAATGCTTTTCTAAATGAAGCATTGGAATCTTTGGAAATTACATTTAACAATTAAAACAATAACATAGAAAAAGAAGGCTAGGATTTAGGGAGCTTTAAAAAAAAAAAAAAAAAAAAAAGGAACCTGTGTCCAGTGGGGTTTTCAGTTTGATTATTTCTACTTCAGTAGATTTGCCCTTGAGATTTATTGTAACTGCTGATGTAATACGTGCGTGAGGATTTAAAAGATATTTATGACACAAGGATTTAAAAGGTATTTATGTAAAAAGGTTCCAACTACTGCTTGTTTTGGACAGGAAAGCAGTGGTACTGGCAGTACTGTTTTTTAACCCCTGTTTTGGCTCTCAAATGGAAATTGGATGGCTCCCATTTGGGATTAGTACACTCCAGTATCACAGTAGCGTAAACTGGCTTAAGTGCTTACTCACAAAACCTTTTTGTTATACTTAAGTGCTCAGACTGTTTATCTGGAGTAAATACCTGTTTGGTTCAGTTAGATGTACTCCTTCCTGTTTACTCCATATTAACAGAGTTAATACTATTGTAGCTACTTACTGTAGTAATAAAAGAAGAAAAGAATTCAGGATTGTTTTCATAACTCGTCTTGTATTTGAATTTAGTATCTATACTGAGACAGTCTGCAAATTGTATGGAGTAAATTCAGGTGCGAAGCTGGATGGGGTAAGATAGATCGGGTATCAGAATGGGGCTTTGCATCCCTTTTACACCAACAGTTGCAGAAATTGTTGTTAAAGTTATGTAAATGGGACAGATTTTCCAAGGGAAGAGGGAAAAGAAAGATGTAGGAAGCTGCAAAAATACTTGGAACGAAAAAAACGGTTCTCTGAGAGCAGGTAAATTAACATTCATCAGGTAGGAGAAGAAGTAGGAAACGGCTGTTCGTAAAAAATCTGGGATGGTCAGGAAAGTGAGTGTCTGTTCAGAACTATTAATGACAATTAAGAAATTGCTATGAAAGAAAATAGAGACCACCTCTAAAAGCACTAAAGAGTTGGTATCAGGGTATATTTTTTCTTCAAATAACAGGAAAGTAAAGAACAGTGATCCCTCTAAAATAATGACATTGGAAGGAATCTCTATCTTAATTTGAGAATGTTAAGGGGCAGAAAAAAAGGACTCCTTACCATTCATCTGTTCCAGACAAAAATATAAAATTAACTTTATTTAATGAAAAAGTTAGTGCCAGCCCTTTTGCTGAAGCAGTTTTTCAGCTGACCAAAATTCCTGACATAAGATTTGAAAAACCAGTCAAAAAAAAAAATAATGAAAATGAGTATAAAAAGATAGCATATAGCTCACATTGGATCCCAGGATTTTGCACTGGTTTTGTTGAGTCCTAAAAGCAAGGTTGAATAGCTTGTACAGCAAGCTGTTTAGTAGCCAAAGATTAATGAATGCAACCAAGTCACAGTGACATTTTTCCTTTGAGAGGTTACCAGTGTGTTTTCAGCTGATGAACATGCCCAGAGGGTCAGGTAACTGATGCTTCAACTCCATAATTGTCTTTATCCTGGCCTCTTCAGTCAAAACCAGTGGTTGCATCCAGAACAGAGGATTTCAGAAAAGCGTGTCTCTGAGTGATGTTTGTAGCATGCATATGTAATTTCTTTGATGTCAAGACAGTAGTCTTCAGAGACATTTGAGAAGAGAGTGGTTGGGACAGAAGGAATGAAGATCAACTTTTTGGACAGGACTTGCACTGCTTTGCTTATAGATGTAGATTGGTAACAAACAGGTGTTTTTAGTCTTGGAATCTTCTATGGTAAACATGAAATAGCGCAAACTGTATTTTCTCTTGACATAAAACATGTCATTATCTAATGTGTACGTTGTTTTTACAGCTACAGAAATTTTCCGGTTGTAGAACCCAGCTGGTCAATGCTACACGATCCAAGGTCGTATCTATGTAATTTCTTAGGAACAGTTTATAAGAACTCTTCGAGGGAAACTCTAATGGAAATCCTGAAGCAGGATGGACTTGATAAGCTTTGCTGGATTGCAGCCAGAGAACAGTAAGACTCTGATTTACTTCACAAAAATACTCCGACATTTTTGCTTAGTTCATTATTAACAATCCTTTCTTGAATTAAAAAAAAACACAGTGCAAATAAAGGTATCCAGTCATCCTTTGTATAAGACTTCATATTACAACCTTTCTATTTCAATATTTTAAAGTAGATTTTTAAATGCCTCCAAAGATCTATGTATACTACATAGAAAGACCGTCTGTCTTTTTTTTTCCTTACATACATTTGATTATGATAGGAGAAGAAATACTTGTCTTGCACCTTGTATGTCTTAATATCTTACTAGAAGAAAAAGGCAGCTATATTTTGCTGTGTTCTATGCAAGGATGATTTAATCTGAATGATATTACTCTTCATGGCTCAATAGGTAGAGCAGATGTCTTGAGTAACAGGAATAGGGTTCTGATAGTTTTTCTTAATTTTGCCAAGCAATGCCTGTAAAATGATTGATAGTAGGCACAGCAGTGCTTAGGAAAACCTGTACTACCCTGATGAAGAGTCTCAGGAGATGAGTAGTGTCTGGCATAAACCCTTACCTCACAGACATTTCTGAGGTACTCCAGGCAGACTGATGGTTAACAGATTGTTTAACATTCTAGAGCAGAAGGATGTAAAAAGCGAGCCTCTACTGATTTGAAGTATTTAAGACCAAAAAAATTCATTGGGAAGTCCATCAAGTGTTTCCTTGTATGTCTCGTCCCTGTATATCTCTACCTTTCATTGTAATGTGCGTGGGGAAAACATTAATGTTCAACCCCTTTACTTTCCTAGGTGGCAGCCTCAAGAAACAAATGAAAGTTTCAAAAACTATCAGGATGCCTTGCTGCAGAGTGATCTGACATTGAGCCCAGTGGGAATAAATACAGAATGCTATAGGATTTACGAAGCTTGTTCGTATGGATCCCTGCCTGTTATAGAAGATGTAATGACACCTGGTGATTGCGGAAATTCATCAATGTACCACAGTGCTCCATTACAATTATTAAAAACCATGGGGGCTCCATTTATCTTTATTAAAAACTGGAAAGAGCTTCCTGCTATTCTAGAAAAAGAAAAAAAAATGAGCTTACAGGAAAAGATTCAAAGGAGAAAAAAGCTTATAGAATGGTATCAAAACTTCAAAGCATGGATGAGACAGAAATTCATTAATACTTTGGAAAATTCATTTCTGCCCAGTGATAAAGGATAAATTTCCCTTTTGAAAATCTAGAATAGATTGAAAGTTTAATTTCCATTAACCTTCCGAGGAAGCTTTTATTCAAAAAAAAAAAAAAAAGAAACCTCACAAGGCAGGTGCATTCCTTTTGAAGTCAACAGAGTTGGGCTAGCTTAGCCAGGAGCTATGTTTGGCCCTCCATCCGTAACAATTTCCAGAGAGAATGTTAATATAGAGGGATGGTAGCCTGTAAGGGTGGCAACAACTTTATGACTGTTTTTACAATTTCTGTGCTGGTGTGTAATGTGGTAAATTTCTTTAGGAAAATATCTTTGAGCATGTGAACTTGTTAAAAATCCAACATGAGAACAAGGGTTGGTTTTGAGGAAAAGATAAGAAGGAAAGCTGTATTGTACAGAATAATGTATTATGAATGCTGAAAATTACCAGGTTTAACACAATCAGTAAGGTATCTCCTGGTAAGTGTTGGTTTTGAAAATGTGAACTCTACTTGATTGACATGTTTCATTTCCAAGAAAGTGGACATAAAGCTAATTAAACACTGTGGAATAAAAATGTATATTTCAAGGTAAAAACAGAATTCTTTCTTAGAAATATTACCTCACAATGTATTTCCCCTTTAATTTCAGATATCAAAATATCTTTCATTTCCGTGTAGATTTAAGACATACCTTTACGAAGCTCTGCTGAGGGAGCAGTCATTGCCTGCAGTTACAGCTGCACATCCTGAGCACTTGGCCTTCAACATGAACCCGCATGTGGCTTATCTGATTTCTAAAAATCTGCTGAAACCTATCAGCTCCAAAAGATGACAGAAATGCAATACTGCGTGTTTATGACAGTTTTCATTAAATGTAGTGAAAGGGATCTGTTATTGTTCTTGTACATGAGAAATGAGTGCGTGCTATTATCTTCTGTGTGTTTGGCTGAGCTGCTTTTCCTGCATACACAACATTGGCACACCAAAAGTGGTGTAGCAGCCAGTTCTGTCTTTGAAAGTCAGTATGCCATATGGGTTCATTCTCATGTAGGAATCTAAAAGCCAGTGTGACTGTTCTGCTAAGTGATATTAATTAGTGTAAAAATCCTATCTAGTTCTGGAATATGTATCATACAAGAGCACTTCATTAGTGTTTTTTTCAATTTTCTTGCATCTTTTCTGTTAAAACATATAAAAGCACTGGGTTTTAGTTCACTAACAGCAAATGATACACACAGTGGCTGTTCCAGATCTGCAGTAAGGTATGGCTCAGAGCACATAGATTTTTAGGATCTTGCATTCCCAATGCAGTTAATAGACAAAGAGATGTTCTCAGAAGACAAATAAGTTAAATTCAAATAAGCTAAGATGCATGTCTAAGATACAATGGGTGGGGGATAGTCACAGGAAATCTATCTGAAGCATCATGCAATTGCAATACAATGCAAATGTATTCCATTCTGCTGAAGCTGGAAGCACAGCTATTACACTTCAGCACGCAGCTGATGAACCTTGCTTGGAGGAGGAGCTTGCTGGATCAAATTTAGAAGAAATTTCCATACTGAGGATCTAAAGTCGCCATCTGCACAGTTGCACATGGCATTAAGAGGGTTAGAGGAAGCTTGGTGCTCTGCAGTAGTGAAGTGTCATTGCTGTAATTTCCCTCTACTAGAATCTTTCTCCATAAGCTACAGAATGTGGAGCAGTGATCTAGAACAGTGTTTTTCAATATGTAACAGGCACTCCTGAAGGATTAAAGTGGACTTAAATAAAATAAAAAAACAGCTCTCTATCTAGTCAGCCTAGATTTTCATCTAGGGCTGGTAACTCCTATAAATCTGGTGGTGCACAAGGTAAAGTTTGAGAAGCAGCTCAGTGTGTTAGTCACCAGTAGTGCTATTCATGTGTTCATTTATAAGTAAACATGTGAGATTATTTCTGAACTTGTGCAGCTATTATATCTTAAGGGAGAACAATAGGTGCATTAGAGTTTTATCAGAATTTCACACCACAGCTACTTGCCTGTTCTTGAAGTTGAAAGAGGAATGATTCACATTTTATCTATGTTTAGCCAAAATCTTGACACTTCAAATTCACCTGCTTCAGTCCAACAGGAATTAGTGCTAGATTTTCCTTGTGTTCTATTTGTAATGCTAAGGGAGCAAAGAGAACAAACCTTCTGCAAGACAGAGGAAGGTTCTTAACACATCAAACAGGTGCTAGTGTTTACTTTTCCCTTATTCCACTACCTGATTTGTGAGGGAGATTTTAGTTCTGTTTTTACTTTCTAATCTTTTCTTGGAAAAATTGTCAAATTTGCACTCTGTTTGGATTCTTCTCACTTCTCTCTTTCCTTACCCCATAGCCTCAGTTGCTTCATCTCCACCAGCTCCAAGCACTTTGCTCCATTATAGCAGCCCCGGGATCTTCTGCCTGTTTTGGGGCACTGCCCAGGGAGCGGGCAGGTGAGCAATACCCCTGGGTTTTGCGTGCCTGTGCTCATCATATCCAGTGCTGTCCGTGCAGGACATTGTGTGTTGTGCAAGTGGGAGCATTACAGATCTCAAAGTGGGAAGAGAGAGAGCTCACCTGGTTATAAGGACCAAAACCCCACTCCAAAGCATGGTTTTGCCCAGATGACGGGAAATTTGAAGAAGAAAGAGAAGCTAGTTTTGGTAGCTCTGGTATAATACCCAACGTGCCACAAATTGCAAAGGAAAATGAAGTCTGCACTAGGGTGGGAGGATAGAAAACAAGAATGAGAGAGAAGTAAGGCATAAGGGACCTTAGCAAACAATGTTTTGAAACTGGGGGAAGGAAGAGAGGGAGGGGTGCAAGAAATTGGAGATGAAGTCTCTTCAGTGGTAGAGGAAACTGGTTTAAAAGAAGGGAAGCACTTAAGCCATTGGAGAAAAAGTTTATCAGCTATAAGGTGTGTCCCGGTGGAAGTACGTGATATCTGCTGGTAGTGAGAAGTTAAAGAATCAATGTAGTTTAATACTGAGAGGAAAATTCATGCTTTGTTTTTGCAATTAGCCCTCTGGTTCAGGGGTGGGATGGTGAAGTAAGGCTTTACAGAGCGTGACCACACATCCCACCTGTCAGAGAGGCAGCACTGAGGAGAACCCAGCCTTTCTTGAACCAGGAATGCTGACTGTAACATCACGTGTTGTCTGATTGCCTTGCTATAAGAGGAACAGATCTAGTGTCTCACAATTTGCTCTACTTTTGTCTCCCTTACATGATTCTGAACCTGTTAGGAATGGCAGCGAACGCCATGGTGTGAGCAGGTTACAAGGCCAGCTCTAGAGCAATGTATTTCCAAAGAAACATTGCCAGCGTTTATCACTGTGGGTAGTCCTGTAGACAAGGCAGTACCTTGCAAAGGGTCAGGCTCTTGATTGTTTTATCACTCTTGGACACTAAAGCTGGTGTATATTCCAGTATCTATGCATTTCAGTATTGTCAGAAATTGTCTTTCAATGACTGGAAAGAACATCGCAAATGGAAGCTTTGAAGAAGCCTTTCTCACAGCAATTGTTCAGTATGAACTAGGGCCGCTATATGCTGGTATCAGCAGTCTCTCTTGGCCTACTGGCCTTACCAAAACACTTGCAAAACTACAAAGATAAAATCCTGTTACATCTTGGCAAACCTTCCATGTTAGTACTAACCTCCAAGCTGGGCAGACTCAGCAGCAGCTCCCATTCAACAGAGCCCTAAAATACTTCCAGGCATTCTTCCTACTGGGACGGGAGAAATGAAAGATGGTAGAACAAGATTGTGTTTATTTTGGCATGTCCTTGAAGGCTGATGACGGGAGAAGCAAAAGTATTTCAAATCCAAATCCAATTTGCTTCCAGGGAAATTGCTGCCATAAGGCATGTTGGGACTGCCATTTTCCAAGAGCTAAGAAAGAATCTAATGTTTACGTAGTGCTCCGAGCCCAATACAAAGGGTTTGATGAATCAGCCAAAAAAGTAAAGCTGACCTCATGGAAATGTGCCTGAAAGGATGACATACAGTTTACACTGGGTCCCAGGACTTTGTGTTGATTTTGTTGCTTTCTGAGTCCACAAAGATAAGTTAAACAGGCTGTACAATGAGCCCTCCTGGGATCGGTCCAAAAGTGGTGCTGTAAAAGCCGTGCTGTGCAGCAAAACCAACAGGAGTTCTGGGGTCTTGTTCTTTCTTCTCCTCCCAGAAGCTGATGCAGTCAGAGAATTGCATAGATTTAGTGTTAATCACCAGCCCATAAATCACCACTGCTAATCCTCCTGATAAGGAAACAGCTTGCAAAAGGTCATGCTACTGATTATCTTCGACACTGTAATTCTCTGGGTGGGTCAAATTTCAGGATTTCTTCGGTGTTTCCCAGACAATAAAAACCAGTACATGGGCAGGTATTTTTATCTTGCCAATATAAATACTTTTCTCATCATAACCACAAATTTGAGAACAGGGGACTGCTTGAATGTTAAAATGGTGACTCTAGTTTTAAAGAACTTAAAAGCTGAAAAGGCACTGGGGGTGAAACTCAAGGGCTGAAAGAAATGCTCGTCAACAATAGGTGAATACCTATGTGCATTTTTGATGCACAAAAGGGTAAGAGCAAAGTTTTTCAAAATAGGCTACATAGTAGTCTCCTGTGGTCTGGTCCTTCAGCGCGGCCAGTATTTTAAGTGTCTCTGATACATGATCCCATAAAGAGGCCTTGGCCTTCAGGGGAAACTGCTACACATTTTGAAAATCAAGAACCTTTTCAGATTTCTCTAGTTCAGTACCCAAAAGCCACTCCCCAGTTTTGAAGGGCCTGTCACACCACCAGGCATTTGTGTGGTAACACACCTTGCCTCCTGACGGGCTGATAGCTCTGTCATCACGCGCCTGGCTGTGCGCTTCTCTGAGCTCCCTGGGGACCTGAGTGCAGTTCAGCGAGTGCTGCCTTGCCAGCACACAAGATACTTACCTGGAGTAGCGTGTCCAGTTCTGGGCTCCCTGGTACAAAAAAGACAGGGATCTCCTGGAAAGAGTCCAGCAGAGAGCCACAAAGATGATACAGGGCCTGGAGCTTCTTCCCTGTGAGGTACGGCTGAGAGACCTGGGCTTGTTTCACCTGGAGAAGAGAAGACTGAGAGGGGATCTCATCAATGTTTACAAATATCTTAAGTGTGGGATATGGTGGGATTTGGCCAACCTTTTTTCAGTGGTTTGTGGGGACAGGACAAGGGGCAATGGCCACAAGATGGAGCACAGGAAGTTCTGCACCTGTGTGGAACATGCGAAAGAATTTCTTCACAGTGAGGGTGAGGGAGCACTGGCACAGGCTGCCCAGGGAGGTTGTGGAGTCTCCTTCTCTGGAGATACTCAAGGCCCATCTGGACGCCTACCTGGGCAACCTGCTCTAGGGAACCTGCTTTGGCAGGGGGGGTTGGACCCGATGATCTCTTGAGGTCTCTTCCAACCCCTACAATTCTGTGATTCTGTGATATTTCTGATCTGTTTTCCTACAGCACAGATGTGTTCAGAGAGGCAAGCTGTCCTAGCTCATGACTCACTCTCTCAGCCACTCTTCTCACCAGCCTCATCGCAGAAGGATAGTTTTAAGTAAATATCTTCAAATTGCTTCCTATTTGATATTCTGCACAGCCCAACCTGGCAATCCACACTCTGTGATTTTCAGGTGACATTCCATGATCTTCATTATTTTAAACCTTCAGGAATATGGAATATGCCATTTTTAGCTCGGGCTGCATTCTTAAAACAAACAGAACAGAACTGAGGCATTGAACACAGTTCCCATGAAATGTGTGTTTTCAAAACATGAGATGCAAAATAAATGCATCAAACAGAAATGAGTCATTCACTAAGATCCAGATGAGGACATGGCTCATTGAAATAATGCAAGTTGTGCAGGTGGCCACAAATAAAGGAAAATGAGTCTCTGAATGACTGAAATTAGCCCGATTCTTCCAAATGAAGTTATTCAAACGGCATAAATCTGTTAAATGCCATATATGAAGTTTGCTGTATCTAAGGAGTTTTGTTCAGGGCCCAAAATGCACGATTTCCACATAAGTGATTTCTTTTCTTCTTTTTTCTTTCTGCAACTTGAGTTCTTTCCTGAAGAATAACAGTAGTCCCTGGCCACGAGAGGAGATCATCTCAAGTAATATTTATGATGGGCGATGCAATGTTTTCCTCTGTGGCTGCTTATTTAAAAACATAGAATCATCGGGGCTGGAAAAGACCTTTAGGATCATGAAGTCCTGACCTACATGTAGTACATTTTAGTATTTGTGTGATCGTGGCACCTGACAACCCTCATCAGCAGGCAGGATACCACAGTGCTAGATGCTAACACACAAAATACTCTCAGAGGTGGGGCTCTCCAGGTTCAAGCCTTAGGGCAGGGCTGAGCAGAGCAGGGACAGTGCAGATTTTTTTCTGGGTGAAAAGGTGGGAATCATAAATAAATCTTGAAATTTTGTATGAGACATGAAAATAGTCCTATGTTGTAAACGACAGAGTAAACCATTTCTGCCTAAAGAGACACAAAAGACCCAAAGAAGGCTCCATGACAGCCTGTGTGGGGCTTTAGCACCAAACCAGGTTGATTTTCTCCTCTTTAATTTTTATTTTCTCATTCTCATACTGACTGTGTTTTCTGTTGAATGGCATCTCATCTAAATAACACGATGCTGGAAGCAGCCACTAAGACCTGCAGTATAAAAGTGGAAGCTGATAGTGGTGGTGGAAAATAGCAGCCCTGTTGGGACCTTGGTTGATGGTGAGGGGTTTTACAGGCGAAGCAGCACTCTATATGAATGTCCCATATTCAAGACAGGATTATTTCTCTGTTTAACAGCCTTTTGTTCATCAAAATGCATTAAACCATCCATATGTTACAAAAGTACCATTTCATTGAAATTTGGACTCTTACCATAGATGTAAGCAAAATTATTAACTGAACTAAACTTCAAGATAAAATGCATAGTCGTTTTTCATAGCCTCATTACTTTATTTGCTTATAAGTTAAATTAAGCAATTGTTACTAAAGGGGTAGCAGGAAGAGATTTCTTTATATCCTTAGATAAAAAGAATTGTATCAGAAAGTAAGCATTTTTTAGCAGTAGTCTGTTGTCTGCCACCACTGGGTACATGGAAAAGCAGGTAGTTTGATTTCAACACACTTTTAATTTCCTCAAACACAGCCCAGTCATCTTCAGCTCGTGGATTCTCTTTTTGAATCTCCTGGGGGAAACAGAAAATCAAGGACAGATGTGTTTCACCTAAGAGAGGTGGAAACATACTGATTAATTGCTGTAGGGATTTAGATTGTGCTTCACACTTCCTTCAAGTGCTAGCAGAAATTTAATACAGTCAGTGACATGCACTCTCTGGTATGCAGCCTTTAATTTCATATTCCTGTTGCTGGAGGGTTCACTTTATTCATTTAATAGCAATTTATCAATCTCTATCAATGCAGCCCCTTGATGATTGTACAGGGCATCATGATTGCTTTACCATGAAAAGTAAGTAGTCTTACTCAGCCTAAAACTGCAGACAATATACCAGCTGGTGAGTATACATGCAGGAATTTGCAAGTTATGCCATGTTGTACCAGTTTTCCTTCCTTCCCCTGTCTAATCAGACTGATTGTTTCTTCTTGTATGTCTCTCTTATTCTTTTTTTTTTTCCCTGTGCCCTATAAAATGAGCTGAACTGATTTTACCCAGCTGACCCTCTTTTCATGCTGTTATTTTCAGATTATAGCAAATTGCCTTCTATTTAGTAGAAATAACATTTCTTTGTCCCCATGGAGAAGCTCTAGCAGGTACCCAATCTCAGCACAGACGTAATTAGGATCTTGCCGAATTTCTGCCTTAGCAAAAGCTCTTACTGTTACACAGTGTGCTGTCCAAATATCTCTCTGTAGGATATTACGTCAGCTGAGAGCTTGATCTTAAACATTTATAGTCCAATGTTTAAGATTTTTGACTGTCAGTCTATGAAAAGTTCAGTGAAAAGGATCATGTTTCCAGGAGCAGAAGAGAGCTAACTTCAAGCGTCTCTTTGCTATCCATTTTAAAGCAAGGAATGCTCTTTGCTCCCTGAATAAGACTTCACCTCCAACTATAGATACCTACCTGCACAGATTGTGGTGTTTGACACCGGTGTCTTTGACATCGGCTCAGGAATTTCAAAGTCTGACTTCAGTTTCCCACAAGGTATGTTGCCTGGGGCCAAATCCACCAGAGGATTTTCACATCCAGTCTAAGACTTCAGGCAGCTCAATGCTGCCTAGACTAAACTGTCCAAAGGATTCATCCTTTGAACTCCTGTGAGACAGCCTGTGGTGCTTGGCTGCCTGGTGAACTGTGAAACACCACAAAGCGGCCCGTGAAATGGTTACTTCTTTTGTTCCTCAACTGCAATGCACATTGCCCACATGGATAAATGAAGAAGTTCCCACTGCTTCCAGTATTTGTGGTGGAAAACGTAACAGTTTTCTATCAGCAAAGCATTTACAAGCATAAAACACAGCTGTTTATATATATGTGTGTGTGTGTGTATATATACATATAAATTATCTAGGTGGTGAGTATTTAAGTACTCTTTTCTCCATTATCAAAGTACCATGAGGTAAGGTGGAGGACAGTCCCTCTCTCCCCTGTTCCCAGCAGCTGTGATTCCCCTTGATTGAAAGCCCGCTTTCAATTTTTTTTTTTTTTTTTTTTTTTTTTTCATTCCAAAGCTCCCACACTTCCACCAGTGGAAACCCTTCCAGTTCTGCTCCTCTAGCTCTGCCAGAGTCCCCCACTCAGGTCAGAGATGAGTGACTTCATGCGTTTCTCCAGCCAAATGCCTCTCCTCCAACTCTGCCTTCTCCTGTGTATTTCCCTCAGGGTTCATTACATGTCTGCAGCATGCCTAATGCACACCTTTTGCTCTGGATTCTTCAAAAAGAAAAGGTGAATGGTTTTGCTCTGAAAGCAGCACCTATGAAGGAGGGGATTGTACTTGTTCTTTCACGCCATCCATCATCTGGGGTGAGAGCACTCCCACAGCGTGTGACTTGGGCTTGGCTCCCTTCTCTGCTTGTGAAAACTTGAACCCACATGTTCCAGCTCCCGGATTAACAAATGCCTGTAGCATCAGCATAGAGCTGGCCTGTCTCTATTTTAAGTCATCCCACTCACCATGAAACCTTTCAGTATTCACAGGGATAGCAAATACGCATGATATGTGTTGTTGGTCACAGCTTTCCCCTTGAGGACAGGCATCCGGGGTTCCTGTCTCTGTTCTGGGTGTTCATGCACTTCACATGGAATAATCATGATGAGAGGATGACAGCCGCTGTATTTATATAGTGTAAAACACTGCAGAGCACAGCTGTAATGTTATGTCCCTCATACATCTAAACGCGGTGCTGTGTTCGCAGGCTTCTCAGAGGGTTCAAGGAAAGCAGCAGCACAGCGTGCGCTGCTGTTCCCCAGCGAGCATGGGTGCCACTGGCTCCTGTTCCTGCTGCACACCCCAGTGGCAATGTAAATAAGGAACCATTAGGCGAGGTTAAAAAACATTTGTTTATAAATATTATGGATAGAAATGGAGCTACAGGAGTACTGTGCCTGAGCGCGGGTATTCCTGAGTTTTAGCTCTCTCACCACAGCCCTCTCTCTGCCAGTTTTCCTGGATGTAGAGCTGCAATACTTCTCTCACTGCCCATGGAAGCAACTGTTGTGAAGCTGCATTTATCTCCTGGTGTTGGTTCAGTACGCTGCTGGATCAGACTGTTGTACAGATCTTTATAGACAATCCTTACGTTGGACAAGTACACATTTTTAAACTTTGGGAATTTGAGTGTACCTTGCTATCAATGTCTTATAAACTTCTGCTCTCATTTTATATTTTCTGATTGAGATTTCATGTATGGTTTACAAATGCATTAAAAATTAATTTTTTAAATCTATCAGTGCTATTCTGTTTAATACTTAAATCAAGCACTTAACTTGCTTCTATGCCTATAATCACCAAGACATTTCTGCTGAACTACCGCTCTCCCCCTTTTCCTCTGTTCCCTTTAATTAGAGTGTTTCAGCTATTGATTGAACCTCCTTCACGCAACATTGGATTGTTTTATCAAAGGATCATTGCCTTTCCCTGCTGAATTCACAACCAACCAGTAACACCCCACTCTCTGTTGTCTTGATTGCTCTGATCTTTCATTAGAGGAGGCTTTTCTCCTTCAGGGCCTCAGTTAATTTTGGTTCCTCTGTCTGCAAAGTCGTATCTCTCTCCCCCCGCCCCCAAACCATATATACTCATGGCTGTCCTTCTGCTTCCTTCTGCTACAAAAAGAGGTAACAGATGATGCTGAAGGAAGCCATTATTTTGATTCAGAGCTTCAGAATGAATATCCATCACTTTGATCGACCTAATCTCAGTACGACAACTGTAAATCTTTCAAATGGTTTGTTAACAATTTCTCAGCTGCTTAATGTAGCAAGCATAACATAACGTTCATGTGAAGGGTGTGTTAGATGGCAAAATGGAAACGGCCAACTGGTAACGACAGTTCACTAGGCAGAAAAGAGAAAGACAAATACACTCACTGTATATTTTATGAACTTGCAGCAATGCTTGACTAAGAAATATTCAAGTTGCTAAGAAATAAATAAAACTGCGCAAAAATAAATATGAAGTTTTCACCTTCACATTTTCTCATCTGTCACCCACAACCAAGTAGCAGTCTGAGTTTTGGTGACCTTATTCCTGGTGTAAATGTTCCTGTTTGTCTGATAATCTGAACTGCGGGGATGTATTTGAAAGTAAGTGTGACCACAAGAAGTCTGTGCTTGTTGCTGTACTTCTCCTTCTGCCCTCTCCTGCTTGCAGGCAGGTGCTGGTTCATATCTGCCAAAAAAACCATCCCTCCCTCTTCCATTGAAGTGCCCAAACTGAGCTGTAGAGCTGAGCAGGAAGCACCTGCTCCTGGTCCTGGGAAGGCCAAGCTGGTAAGTGCCCTAAGGTCATGCCAGGACTGCAAAATAGCTCTGAGAAGGCCTGCCAGGTCAGTTTGAGATCACAGGTGACTATGAAGCATCAGTGATGAGAGTACAGCAGGATCGTTTCATTTATCTGCCTTAAGGATGGATCAGCTGATTGCAGAACTGGGAACAAAGCTGTGAAAAGGTAGAACAACAAAATGCATTTGCAGAAGCTTCCTAGAGGCCCAGCAAGAGCCTCTCCTCGGCTTTCTTGTAGAAGCTAAAGACAGCGCCCCCAAATACCTTCCCTCTCAGAGCGTGGCTCCACAGACATACCTAGTGAAACATTACTGCAGAGACTGCCGTATTCACACAGCAGCATCCTCACAGCGTTGCCTAAGAAAAGAAACAACCTCCTGTTCCCCTCCTCCAAACACAAAGTAATTCAGATTTTCTTTCATTGCAAACGCAGTATTGAAGGACCTTCCTGGAGAAGCCCTTCTCCTCATCTCACTCCATTGAAGAAAAAGTGTTCCCAGCCAGTCTCACAGTCTTGATGTTTATATAAAGGTAACACTGTAAAACCACTTGGAGCATGAGCCAGCACTGACACCAAAGGATAAACTCCCCTGCCCACCCCCACCACCAGCCTGGCTGCTCTTTCCCTTCCAGGCCCTAGGGAGTCCTTTCTGCTCCTAGACTGATTCTTCAGGTGGATACACAGAGCTTGCCTGGGCTTTCTGACTCAAATAACATCATCAGTGTGGTGGTTTTACCCTGCTGGGTAAAACACAACCACGCTCTCACTCCCTCTACTCAAAGGGAAACGGGGAGAAAATCGGATGAAAAGGGCTCGAGGGTTGAAATAAGGATGTGGAGGTCACTCAACAATTACTGTCACAGACAAAACAGACTCAGCACAAGGAGGCTAATGCAATTTATTACCTGTTACTAACAAGCTAGAGCTGTGAGAAACTAAAAACAAACTAATAACACCTTTTCCCCATCCACCCTCTTCTACCTCCTCCCCCCAAGCAGTGCAGGGGAACAGGGAATGGGGGCTGCGGTCAGTCCCAAATGCTTCACCTCTGCCGCTCTTTCACGGTCCCTCTCTGCCCCTGCTCCACGTGGGGTCCCACCCACAGGATGCTGTCCTTCCTAAACTGAGCCTGCGGGGACTGCCCAAGGACAATATGGATCCTTCAATATTGGTTCATACCACGGGGTCCATCCCCCAGGAGCAAACTGCTCCAGCACGGGTCCCCCACGGGTGGGCGGCAGCTCCCCCCAGACCCTCTGCTCCTGTGTGGGCTCCTCTCCACGGGCTGCAGCTCCGGCCCGGGGCCTGCTCCTGCGGGGGCTCTCCATGGGCCACAGCCTCCTCCAGGCCACATCCACCTGCTCCACCGGGGGCTCCTCCACCCATGGGGGGGCTGCAGCGTGGAGATCTGCTCCGTGTGGGACCCATGGGCTGCAGGGGGACAGCCTGCTCCACCAGGGGCCTCTCCCTGCACAGCCCGCAGGGGAACTGCTGCTGCCTGCCTGGAGCACCTCCTGCCCTCCTGCTGCACTCACCTGGGGGCTGCAGGGCTGATTCTCGCTCCTCTCTCCCAGCTACTGTGACACAGCATTTTTTTTTCCCCTTTCTTATATCTGCTCTCACAGAAGCATGAACAACATCACTTATTGCCTTGGCTCTGGGCAGTGGTGGGTCCCTTTTGGAGCCGTCTGGAGCTGGTCCTTATCTAACATTAGTTTCTGGAATCTTCTCATATAGGCCACCCCTGCAGCCCTCCACTACCAAGCCCTTGCCACGTAAACCCAATACAAACATTTATAATTCCTTATAAAACATGCATCTTGGGCTACCATACATATACATCTATCTCATAAATATTGCAGTCATTTGTTTCTTCCCAGCGCCTTATGTTTCATCCATCATCCTACCCTGATGACCAGCAATTTCTGCTCAGTACAGCATGCCAGCATTCAAGGCAATGTAAAATAGCTGTCAGCAAAGGCAATAAGTTATTCTGTGTTTTTTAGCTTGCATTTGACATGGATGGAAATGAGACATGAGGCTGAAAGAGGGGCAGAAGGACAGAAACCTGATGTTTCAACAGCATGAGAGAAATGAGGTCTGGGGTCACCCAGCAAGCTTCACTTTAGAAAGCTTGAAGTATTGCCCAAGACAGCAGCTTCACTTTCCTCTCTAAGTCAGCCATGTGATGCTTCTACTACCATGTTATTAGTATGTTCTGGAGGCCACTGTTTCAATAGTCACCCGTGAAGTGACTATTATGAAATAACACAGTGTAAATACACTCTTGCCAGAGACAAAAGACTGCCAGCAGCTGAGGCACTGAGGATTTGGGTAGATTTTCCCTGGGTTTATCCCAGACGTACTTCTATGTTTGGCTTGCTGTAAGCTAAATACATAGGCTTTGAAGAGAGCTGAGATCTCTGAGCAAGTGGGCTTTATTTAAACAATAAATCCATTACATGGTAGTAGAAGTGGAATGAAACCAGAAGCACTTAAGACAACCGCAAAGGCATACGGGTATTGGCAGCGGTCACAAGTTCAGATACTCCTGCAGAGATGGAAGACTTATTATCCATCATTTTCAAGGCTGTTGATGACTGGATGAAGTGGAAAACAAAGTAGGAGCATTTAAGATGAGGACAAGCCCCTAAAGAGCAAAACAGAAGAGGAGCAGTACGTCTGATAAGATTACAGGCTAACCTGTAATGCTGTCTTTGATTTTGGTGACTGTAGAAGCAAAATTTTTGTTATTTTCATTAGAAAGTTTGAATAAATATTTTTTAGCTTCCTCTGAAGCATGTTCTACTTTAACTTCACAAGGATTCTGTGAAAAATTTCGGCACAGCTCTCTTTAACACAGTATTGCAACATTACTGGCATACAGAAATGATGCATGTTAGAAAAGCTACAGCTTGCTACTGATTTGACACTTAAGATGGTAATTGCTATGGCTATACAAGTGAAGAATGTGAAGATGTAACAAGACACACTGTGGGGTCCTAGTAATTCCATAGGCAAAATTCATGTTACCACCCAGTGCTGATCATTTAAGAAACAACAAACATCTTTCTGATAATAACACGGACATCCTGATATGCCATTAGACATCCCTTTCATGAATGCCTTCTAAGAATGCCCCATGGAGCAAAAGTCACAGAAGTGAAGCAGTGTCACCAAGGAGGGCCAATTTCACAGTCCAGACTTCCTTCAACTAGTTCTGGCAGATAGATCTGAGCCAAGTCACTGGTCCTTGGACACTGAGACACTTCACTCTCCCTCATTACTGACAGAGGGACAGAAGTTGTGGTGAAGATGTTGCTTGAATCTATTTTGGTTTCTGTTTTATGCTCTGTCCAACTCGAGCGTGCCCCTGCAGATCATCAAGATGTTGGACAAGCAGCTGTAATGCTACGTGTGTGGTCAAAGACCTAATATGATCCCTGTGGAGCTGCAGTGGAAGTGATGAATGAGGCCTGGTTCACACACCAAATTAGGGCAAATCTCTGGGTCACCTTTTATGTCCACAGCACCCTGTAGTTCCGTTTCCCTTGGGGAAGGCTGTCAAGAAGCAGCTCCAAGTAATGGTCCACAAGGGAGCTATTTATTCAAGCAGTGAGCCTGATCTCTGATTACAGGCTGTGAAGGGAGCATGAGCAGCAGACTGTGGTACGAGATGGACTGCTGATGAACAGGGTATGTCTGGCCTGGGTTCTTTGAGGAAAGTTAACTCCATCCCAGCCAGACCCAGTACAACAGTTCTTACTGTCAGCCTTCCCCGAGTATCCTTCACCTGAATGGGCACTGAAGTCTCTTCATGGCAGACTGCCATTCAGGTTATTTTTGCTAGACAAAGTTGAATAGCTTTTATTTCAACAGCTATCACACGTGTTTCATCTCTGTGAGGTATGGCTGCCAAGAGGCTATACTTAAAGCCATACTTAAATCATTCTAAAAGTTCTCTCTGTTGATTATAATAACAGAAGCCTAGTTTTACCCGTGTCATTTTCATGCCTTGCTGTTCACTGAGAACTGAGTTCATCAAGGCCACAGGGCACAAAAAGCCACTCAGAGAAGGCTAGTGATCCTGATCCCGACAAGGTGATGATAGCTTGTCCTGTTACACTGCACACAAGTGCCTTTGGCTCAACTCACAACGAAATGCCTCTGCAGCACAGGTCCAGCAGGGAGTCTGCTACAGCCCCTACAGCCCTGACAGCCACAGGAAGGACAAGCAACACTTGGAACAACAAAGGGAGAGTTATATCAGATGTTACACAGCATGAGGCTTCTGTAGACTCCAGTTCAGACTAATCAGTCCAGATTATCAGTAGATACATTGAGCAGATGGACAGTTTGTCACCTGGACAGCGCTGTAGGCACCACATGCTTGTATGTCCTTCACTGCAAGGAGCTGGGGAAGCAATATGGACTCAAACAAGACACCAGCTGTGCGCCTGCATCCATTCCCTGTTTGTCATCTCAGCTTGCTCTTCCTGTTGCACTTCTGACTGGCAATTCTGGTTCATGTTTCTCCTACTGAAAGCTGAATCAGGAATAAGGAAAAAATCCTTGAAGACTACTACTTCAAAGTCACATTTCTTTCCTTTCACTGGGGGTAGATGAGCTCTTGCTCACTGTTTTTGGTTGTTTGGTTTTATTTTTCCTGATTTTCACAGAAAGTACTGGTTTGCTGGAGAAACTGAAGATACATAGACTGCAGAGAGCAGAGCTGGAGCTCATTTTTATTTAAGCAATCAGTAAGCAATACTGCAATTCTTAAATAAAGGAAATTTGAGGCAATGTGGGTTTTAATGATATGGTAGAGGCTTTTGTCTTCGAAGTGCTACGTTTGGCAAGAATGGAACAATTAGGGAAATATATTTGAATTATCTCACAGCAGAACCAGTCTCACCTCCCGAAATACCAAAGGTTCTCTGCTTTAGGATGCATGTTTTGAGATAGCTTCTCACTGTGGGGGGTTGTTTATACAAGAAGGTCCAAAGACCTAGAGCTAGCATCACCCATTCTGGGGCATTTACTCCCATTCCTCACCTCAACCCAGTATTTTAGCCATGCCAGGTAATGGATTGCAGCACTGTAGAAGAGTATTGCAAACAGTATCTGGCAGTCTGGGACTCATCCAAAGAGTTATTCCTCAAACCTTCCTTTGCTCAGCTCTCTGAAGCTCCTAATGCCCCAGGTCACAGATGTATGAGCTTCTACCTAGCAAGATATCCTCTGTGCCACAGGGATAATAAGTTCTCTGTCTCTGATCTGGAATCTTGCATTGACAGGGACTTGCCTGTAAATGGCAATGGGGAGGAACATGTACAAAAGCACTTGAATCCTACTTTATCCTGAGATCTTCCCTAGACTGCTTTCAGCAGCTATGCATAGCATTACACTCTGTTAAGATCATCCAGATACACGTGACAACTGCAGCAACACCTTGTGTTCTTAAAGGTTGCTTTGCCCGCAACTTTACAAAAGGATTGAATTTGCGCTTTACTTTTTATGAGCACGATGCCTTCCTCAAAGCAGCAGGTGGTTCGAACCATTTAGTCATGTTTGTTCTAGTATTTTTCCTCTGATGATTGCCTTTACCGATGTTTAACTCCTGAGAAGCTAAGGAGACAGGCCCATGGTATCAAGAGCACTCTGAAAAACACTGGGAGAGATGTCCTCTGCCTCCGTATTTCTATGGAGGGCAAATGCAAGCTGGCCCTGACAGTGCTTGGCTCGGATAAGGGACTTGCTCCTGGAGCCATGTTAGCATGTGAAGTCTATGATAATGAAATCAGGAAAGCTTTTTTTTTTTTTTTTTTTTTTTTTTTTTTTTTTTTTAATGGAAGGGGTCATAGCATTGTACTGTCCTTTTATTTTGGGGGATCCCAACAACTGCTAGGATATTGGACTACAGGTTTTTCCAACTGGTATGAATAGAAAAAAAGACGCATTTTTCAGTGGTTACTGGCTGTTATCAATTAGGAACATTGAAGTGCAGTTGGTATGGGTTTCTTTTTACCTCAAAACCTGCAAATAGAGCTTTTACGTGATGACTATTTACAAAAATGGAGCGTAGCCAGGCTGATATTTATGTGGCACTTTTTTTTTTTGCCAGAGAAAAAACACTTTATAATATGGTGCTTTTCAATTGAAAATTTACATGTCTTTCTCTGGAAATCCTCTTTCGGCACATATTTTGATGTAACCCTTGTTTATCTAAAACATTTACGTAATTAATTCAAGCTGTTTATTGCTAAAAGCTCTCACAGATAACTACTCATCCACACAGTGGAACAACAAGACCTGATCAGACCAAACGGAGCAGATCTGTTGGGTGACCCAGTAAGGCCCAATATTAATCTTTACATCTGAAAATTAAGGAGGTTAGATTACACTAAGCAACACTGAAGCCGAGCACTGGCTGTAGCGCTCACCCAGTGAGCTCATGAGCATCTGGTCCACTGCTCACCCTGTCCAGGGCTGTGTATGGACCAACCCCATTTGAAGCCCCCAGCTCTGATCCAGATGCCAAGGAATATAAAGGAAAGAAAGGAATTAATTGTCTGTGCATTGGTGCTGGGATGATGGGTGACCAGCAAGAGGAGCTACAACTGTTCCTTTAAATGCTGCCTGCCTGGGGTTTTTTCAGACCTGCGTGATGATTCAGACAATTAGGCTATTAAAACCATGGCTTACGGCATGCTTAACAAATACAGAGAGGGCAAAAAGGAGAATGGAGTAGGTCTCTGTGTCAAACGTGTCACTGTCTCTCTGAGTCACTAGCAACTTGAAAATAAATTGCCATGGTTACATCTGGATGAGTGCTCTGTGGAGGCTGAAATGGACTCACATGTTGGTATTTGCCACAGACCATCATATCACTTCAGTAAACACAACAACCAGCACATAAACAGCTGTCTGTAATATGTAGGGAGAAAAATAATAATAATAATAAAACACTGTAATGGATTTCAATACAAGTGATTTAAAAACAAGACTCATAAAACCAGAATGAAATGTCTTTGAAACTCTTTGGTATTACAGATGATGACGTGCTAACTAGAAAAACACCACATCCAATACCAGGGGATTTCACTCTTGCAAGAACTTATTGAAAAGGAGAGGAGAAGGGACACTACCACAACAAAGCAGTAGTTGGTTAGGTTACGCTGGTCATGTTTCAGTCACAGCCTGTTTGCTACAGAGCAGAACGTCAGCGTCAGCCAGCGCTGCAGATTGGGTAATTAGCCACAGAAACAATTCAGTCCAGGTTTTTGCTTTTGGTTTTGGTATTTTTTGAGGGTGGGGGCAGAGAGAAATATTTTCCAGTACTGGAAATACCTAAATCAACACTGGGCCTTGTTCTGAAATAAAATGTTCTGTTTCAGTCTGAACTATTGCACCCAAAGCAGACATTAATTCTCCAAATTTATGCTTTATATAATGCAGGAGATCAATCTAGGCTTTTTCTGTCCTTACTAACAGTGAGCATTGATATAGGTTAGAGTCATAACTTACTGGATGCCAGATGCCCAGGCACTTGGTGTTCTCAGTGTAAACACTATAAGCTAAACTTTAAAAATTAATATATTGCAAGGTTTAATTTTGTTTATTTATTTATTTTACAATTTTATCTCCAGTAGGAGCCACTCAGTTTACTTTTTCCTGTATATGCTATATGCTTAGACAGATATCAGCAGTATTTTCTAACATCCAGATAACGTGGAATATCATGGCAAATACAAGAACTGTTTTCATGTACCAAAGCCAGAAGAAGAGAGTTATTATCCAGAAAGCCAATGGTCTATCAACAAGTATCCCACAGGGACCAGGAGCCAGGGTGTTTATGAAAACAAAGGAGGAGCTGGCGTGTTGTCAAGCAGCTCTAGCACCCACACTCATTTCTTACTTGCTTTTCATTGTCTTCATGCACCAGCTTTATTTTTCTGTTCCTGGTCAAGACAGAATGTCGGGCCTCCTGAGCTATAACTGAATACTTGGACACTATGCACTCTGTTATCATCACTTAATAATAATGTGGAATTATTATTAATAATAATGATTATGACAATGATAACATTAACTGTGATAAAATAAGATATTGGAAAATACATATTTTATTTTTTTTTTTCCCTAGAAAAGAATTTCCTATAGTCTGACATTGTAAGTTGAGCCCTGTGAAGATGAACTAGTTATCATTCTGGTTTGTCCCTGGGATGCCCAGATTTTACAGAACATGATCAAATCAACAGCATGTGAGCTTTCCTGCTTCACATGTAATATTGAGAGGAACTTGAAAGGTTAGCAGGGTTGTTGTTTTTATTTTGCTGACAAAACATGTTTCCTGTATCTATCAACCAACTAGATCAGGTAGTCAAATGTCAAATGGTCCTTCGTTTGTCTGTAACTTTTGAACCTTTCTTTGAAAGAGTAGTTTCACTGCTCTGTGTATCCCTCGGTCTATTTGCCATGAGAAATTTTGCCCTTAGTATTCTAAAAATACCATACCCTGGATTTCTCATCAACTGTACATCCTGAGGCATTTTTACTTTAATATAGTCTCAGGGAAAAAAAAAAAAAAAAAAAAAAGGATTTCTGCAAAACACCCAGGTTGAGCCAGTTTGAAACAACCAGGAGTATGCTGATAAGAGTATAAAGGAATTGAAATTTAAGACAGCAGTGAAGTACATTCAGACTCCGTCTTTGCACAGCAGGGCCTCCTAAATGGCGTTTGTGGGAGGAAAAGTAAGCTCACCCTGAAGTGGAAGAAAAAGGAAAAAAGGATTATGCCCTTTCTGGTAGAAATGCTGTTCACAAGCATTTCTTGACTCCTAATGATAGTATATTTAACAATGCATCAATTATTATCATTTTTTAATCCTATTTTGCAATTGGTTACTACAGGCCTCAGCTGATGAGCCTGGGCCTTCCTGTATGCACCAAAATTGCCGCTTAGTGTCCAAATCAAACATTTCATTTCCATAAGCAAAATTTACCATATTCCCCCAAGAAAGGCTTGCCACTTGGGCTGCAGAGATGAAAAAAAAAAAGGCCTCCCATGGGTGGAAGCACTGGGTGACAGCAGGCTGTGTGCGGAAAGCCAGAGGCAGGGGCAGAGCAGGTCTGCCTCTGGCCTGGTCACGGTGCTCGCAGGAGACTGCTGGTGCTTTGGGCCATGGAGGAACCACCATGGTCCTCTGCTGTTATGTCTCTGTGGAGGAAAAGGCTGGCCTGAACCTGCACCCACTGGTGTGGAAGGCAAAGCTGCAGCATTAATGGTGTTTGCAGAGGAAGCTTGTAGCTGGAGAGATGGTTTCACACCTCATTTCACAAGCACAGAGCTCGATTAAACACAAGTCCAGTCACTGTTCGTTAAGGTGAGGAAGGCTGGGCTACAGACGAGAGCCCAGCCTAAAAACTGAGGGATCTGAGGACAGTTTGAGGTTCTGCCACAGACTTTCCGTGACTTGGATGTACTGAGTATGGTGGCGCTGCCAATCCGGGCCTGGGCTTACTTGCTGTAGTGATTCAGCAGTGCCAGCTCTCTCTCTACTTCTATTTTCAAGACAGCTAAATTTGCATTCACACTATAGATGTTGTTTCGCGGCACAACTTTCCACATGGCAGGTGGTTTTCTAGTGAGATGACATTTTGTTCTAGTGAGATGACATTTTGTTCCTAATTAACGCACGCAGCTCTTTGCTAAGGCTAGGTGATCAAAACAAGCCCTGCCAAGAAGAAAGGAAAAAAATCACCCACAGCTTTCATACTGGGCTAGCTTTCTTAACCGTTTCAAACAATTACTTCTGAAGACTCTGCAAAGTAAACCCTTTCTTCCTGTTCCTTTTATGCTTGTTAGATTGTGTTTATATTGCCCTGTGCAAGATCATGGGCAAGGTGAGACCATCAGAGAGCATGCTGCTTGGGGAGATTTAGAAGGGCTGCCAGCCTCTCTGATGTTCCCTGCTCTCCCTCAATAAATTTACATTCTAGTGAAAATGAATGCTGAGCTGTTGTTTATCATCAGAGAATTTACAAATTCAGCCATGGAAAAAAAGATTTTGGAAGACAATAACCTTTACATGGTCATGTTCCCTTCTGGAGAACAGAAACCACAAGACAGTAGGTGGCAACTGATGTAGGCTGAAGCAGCAGAGCTCTGGAAAATGACCTCACTGGAAACAAGGCTGAGAGTCTGGGTCATTTACAGATTGGTATGGGAGAACTGGTGGAACTGTTTGTTTACCAAATCCTGGCTCCCAGCACTGACTTTTACATGGACTAGGAGATGCTGCTGCTCAGCACTTGCATTCACACCTGTACAGCTCAATGCAGGGTGCTCATCATGTGCTACACCTTAATGGCCTGCATTTTCGTGTTAGCTCAGAGCACGACAGTCCTTTCTGACGCCCACCAGTGAGGTAGAGGTGTAGTGATCCAGGAAGGGTCAGAAGAACCGAAGTGAGTTTCCAGACTTGGAGTGAACATGTAGAGACTTGGTCTTATCACAGATCTGGAGAGGTGTGTGTCAGCAGAGGTGCAGGCACCCATCAAAAGGGAAAACACACAGTCGGTACGGCAACACAGGAGAAAAGAAACCTGCTCTTGGGAGAAAGAGGAGCTGTTCTTCATCTCACTCATGAAACTCTCCTCAAAGGGTTTTTTTTCTTTAACTCAGCCCACTACAAAGGGAAGTTATTAAAATATGAAAAGATGCTGGGATAAAGAACGTCGCTGTGTGCTCAGTTGGGAAATCCACACTAATATCCTAATGAACTTTTAGCTAAGACACAGCAGTCTCTTTTTCTTACCTGGTACTGTCAGGAAAATTATCTTATTTGTCCCCACAGTGTGAGTCATCTATAGACAAAATAAAAAGGAGCTTATTGCATGTGCTTGCAGTAATTAATGACACCCACATAAAACAAGACTTTTGCCCCTTCTGTGAGCAAAAGCTTAACTTGCAGAAGGATCCTTTTGAACACAGTGGCACTAAAGTTATCGGAGGCTTAGCACAAAGCCTTTTTGTATTGCTTTGAAGCTGTTTATGAGGGTCTTGCAGTGACGGAGAATAAAGTCACCTTTCTCCCCTCCATGATCCTTCATTACAAGTTCCCCAAGGACCATAGAGATGCAAGGAAAATATTAAATATTCATTTCAAAAGGTTAACACTTGTGCAACAAGACTTTCATAGGGTTTATGCAAAAACACACTTGAGACTTTGCTGTGCTTCTGTACATAAATCCTAAATCACCCACTCAGGAACAGTCACGTCTGTCTCTTTCTCTACACTGTACCACAAGAGTGTATTCCTCCCGTACTTCATCATTTTATCATCAGACAGCTTTAAATAACCCTCCATCTTCAGAAAATTACAGGGTATGGTGGACTAAATATGACAAGCAATAATCCTTACCAGCTTTGTCATGGAACTAAGGGTAGAGCTGCCTCTTTTAAATTGTTTTTATACCTTGAGGAGTTCCTTCTTTAAAGCATATGTGTTGTCTTCTTCATTAAAGTTTGCAACCATGCTGAATCACATTTCTTTTCTAATCATATATTATGCAAATTGGATTTTAAAAAATGTGACCTTGCCTCACTTAGGATGCCTTACCTCTCTGGGTTCAGACAACATGCTGGAGCAGTACAACCATCTACTTATTCTTTGCCTTTTTCTCAATGTCATTTCTGGTTTCCTCTTTCTGAGGGATAAAAAATTTAACAAAATTATAGCTTCTGGTATTCTTAGCTTTTTCTTATTACTTTCAGTAATAAGAGACTTCCAGTTTTCATTATCTAAGCTGCTTTTCTTGCTTGCAAAAAAAAAATCAGGCAGAACGGTATTTTGATCTGGGCCTACCCCCATCACCATCACCCTCCTCTTATCCATGAAGTGGCTGCATATGAAATGGATGGAGCCTCCTGATGTCCCCAGCTGCAATCCAGTTGTTTGCATCCAGCCCTCCATCCCACTGGCTCCCAAGCACAGAGGAGCCCCATCCCTGGCTGTTGGCATCAGGGCACCATGAGCACTGCCCCAAGCTGCCAGAGCTGGGGGGAGCAGGGGGCTGCAGATACAGAAAGGCAGGTTCAGAAGGCAGGAATCCAGGGGAGTAGTGAGATCTGCTCTGGATTGGTCGCAGGGATGATTTGCTGGGGAAGACAGGAAGATCTAAGGGGATGAGGGATGCTGCAAGAGCTGTAGAGGTGCAGCAAAGTGGGGACTGAACTTTCTGTGCCTATGGAGACAGTGGTGGAAATCCCACTCATGGGCTATGCTTCTCAACTGGTTGGTGTCAGGAGGAAAGAAGAGAGATGGATTAAAGCTATGAGAGCTACCTTATGCCTTCTCCTTCTGGTTGCCAAGGGAGCTACACAGCTTTACCTCTGTACAGCAGCAAGGAAGTGCAGTGCTGGGCAAAGAAGATCTGTGTCCCGCTTTTCGTTTGCTCTCATCAGACCCACCAGTACCTGTCTTAAAAAACAAGAATCAAAAAGGCAAACACCTTAGTATGGTAAAAGATTAAGAAAAAGATACTTTTTGGTCCACGGACTTGGAGGACTTCTGAACAATTCCAAAGAGCAAGGTGAAAATTTTACCATTGTGGCAGGGCCCAGGAATGGAGAATGAGATGAGGTCTCGGGTAAGTATGAACTGGAGCTTGCTAGAATGAGATTTCTGTCAGTGAAAGGAATATCTCAGGTAAAATGCTTTCTAAACATTGCATATAGGGGTATTAAATTCCTTTCTAGAAAGGGATATCAAGTCAGAGTACCTGTTCTGTCTTCCCAGTTCAAGGTAGGGTGTTTCACTCTTTCAGGGTGTTTCTGGGTTGACTCATCCAAAGGTAACATGCAAACTGCTAAAAAGAAAAGTGACAGAGGTGTTCTTCCCTATCTCCAGCTTTTTTGAAGAGCTAATGGAAGACAAACCGATTGAAATTCTGCTTACCCAAGGCGAACAATTTTTTGATGCCTGAGTAAGGTATTGTTAGTGGGTTTTTTAATCATAGAAAACATGGGACAAGTAGGACTGTGTGCCTAGACTTGTAAATTTTCATGACAGCTTTGCATACTGGAATGATTCATATAATGAAATAATGCTGGAAGTTAATAAAAGAAATGCAGCTTCTCACATCACCTAGATACTCTCAAAGATACAGAATCCTACAGCTTCCTCAAGCTGGTGAAACGGTGCCAAATGACTTCAGAAGCTTTGGAACATACACGTAAAGATCAATTCAAATTTTCCTTCCACGTTGGTACCTGCCTTGAGTGGTGATTTATCCAGGGCATTGTTCTAGCTTAAGGTAGGCAAAATACTTACTTAACGCAAACGTCAGAAACACTCCTGTAGTTCATTAGCAAGGTAATGGAAATCAGGGAAAAGAGACGGTCTTGCTCTAAATAACAATCTGGGCACAGTCCTATCCTAGAAGAGGGTTCAAGCAGACCTCAGGTGCCTGTCTCTGTAAGTGTGATACAGACATCACTAAGTGGTTGGCCAGACACCCATCTTGCTCTGTGTACTCTTGTCTGCTTGACCTAGCAGTACCCTCTGCTCCCACTTTTGGGCATGCAGAGGATCAGGCTCATCAGAGCAGCAGAACAGCTGTTCTGTAACTAAACAGAGGCTACTTAGCCGGAGAGAGAAGAAAAGGAAACAAAAGGTTCAATGTCTATGATTTATCCAATGAGCTCAAACTTAGTCTCCACATGGCTTAGTGTTGGATGCCTGGGTGCCAAAATGGCATCAGCAGCCTGTGCAAGGGCTTCATGCTGAATGCACGGAGGTGGTCGGGTGTCATGTCTGTCTCTCACTGTGAGTCAGCAGGAGAAGCTGAACACAGGAGCCTGTGAGAAGCTGCTCCTCTTGGCACCGAGGTGCCACCTTCCAGGCAGGACCCGCAGCTCCTGGGGGCTCAGCCAGGATCTTACAGCTGCCCTCAGCAAAAGGGTGGCTGTGGGTTCGGTTTCCATTCCTGCTTGTGGATTTTAATGTAAGTAAAGCTTAGTGATAAACCATGACCAGCCTTTGGGAGGAAGGGATGTAGGAAGAAGAGGGGATTTCATCTTGCATCCTGAGCCAACTGACACCAGCACCAAAATTCTGGTGGTAGCAGCGCACCCGCCCTTCTCATCTCCTGCTAGCTCCTGTTATGTTGGTTTGCACACATATCAGCTTTGTAGCTCTCCGTCCTGATATGATTCCTTCTCCCCAGGCACTGCATAGCCTCATACCTGACTTTGCATAAATCTGGGAGAGGCCTGACGCAAGCCTCGGGACCCTGCTCTGCACGCCAAGTCCCTCAGGGCCATTACCTCATCTGGCTGCGGGCACCCGAGTCCTCTGTTGAACTTAGCCAAAGGAAGGAGCAATATAAATCCGTTGAAGAAAAGTGGATACGAGAAGAAAAGGAAAAGCTTAACTGCAGGGGTAATTGTCAATACGCTGTGGGGTGTTTGGGGAAGGTGCAGCTGCTGCTGCTCTTGACGAGGCAGCCAAAGCTGCAGCTCAGCAGAGTGAGCCTGATCCGACTTGCTCCCTGCGCCTCCCGGGACTGAGTCATACTGCTCAGCATGTCCAGTTCGGGTACAAAACCCGTTCATTACATCGCCTCAGATCAGCTATGCACGTAGAATGGACCTGGCACTCATTTTTAACTGGCAATGATTGTCTTTACCAACTTTTCCTAATTAGCGCAGATTCTCTCCATGACCTATTTCAGGAGCTGAGCAGCACAGCCAGGACTGGCTAATAGGAGCCTGCACTTTTGCTTTTGCAAAATGACAAAAAGCTGGTCTGTAACTTCATTTTTTCCCTCTAGCTACTGCAAAAAGGTTGTAGTTATAGAACAGGTGGTTTCAACGTTAAACAGGCAGTCCTCAACACTGAAGTCATTTTTAATCAAAGATTCTCTTCTCCATTTAATTTCCACATTATCCTACATCTACACAGAGCAGACGGAACCTCGCTTCCTCACCAGACTGCAGAGTAAGGCCTGCTCTCATCTTTTTTCTCTTGTGGTCCTATCTGTTCTTCCTCCAGCTAATCTTATCATCCTCCCTGCCCAGCCACGTGGTTTAGGTGGTGGAGCAGGGACTGCTTCCCCAGCCAGCGCTGCCTGCGGTCTGTGGGCTGGGCATTTTCTTGGGCACTGAGACGTAGAGGTGAATCCATCCGGCTACAGCAGGTGTGATCTGTGGGAATGTTCTCTAACCGGTAGGCTGCTACACAAGGGAAAAGGTTCAGCTATGCTCCATGATTTAAAAAGATAAGTGTAGGTATCAGGAGCTGTCATCTGCCTCCTGTGGCCAAGGAAACATGGTCCCATGCCAGGAAGCTGAGGAGGGATCCCAGACTTATTCCCATGCACGTCTCCTGGCCTGCACAAGGCAAGTTCCTCACAGCATGCAGGATTTTCCAGACAATTGCTTCTCCCCACACTCCATACAAAGGAACAAAACAGCTAAGACTGCATTTGGCATTAGGTATTGCAGTGCTTGATTTGTAGGGACTAAAATCTCACACTGGGCCAAGATGATGTATCTAAAAAATATCCTCTGAAGTGCACTTTTCACTAACCTTTTCAATAACCCTGCATCAATCCTTCACAGCTCTCTTTATGCAAAGAGATGTAAAATCATCCTAGTTTAACACAATTTTGGACAAAGCAAGAAAACCTCCAACAAAAATATCATGTGCCAGGTGGCTCTGTCCCGCTCTGCCCTGACAGGTCGCCCCTGACTGCTTACCGACTTCTGAGTCATGTCCTATTGCCACAGGTTTGGAGGTTTTTTTTTTTCTCTATGGGTACTTTCAAGTTAGGTGAGAAGGTTTCAGGGAAGGGAGGAGGGACAGACATAACTGAGTCTTCTAATTCGATTCCCTTCACTGTATGTTTAATACCATATGCTCATATTCATGCTACGTTTAACATATTTCTTTCCCTTTATAAAATTAGGTGATAAGTCCATACAGACAGCAGGAAAAAATGTGTAACATGAATTTAGTGATAGAAATTCTGGGTATGAAGGAACAATGCCCCAGAGGCTTTGGCATTTGTTCTCGTGTAGCCATACGGAGAAAAAGCTGTAGAGAGCCGAGTATGATATGAAGGAGTACTACTAATGCCATCATCTCTTAGATCATCTCCCAGGGGCTGTTTTCTTAGAAGGAGTGATCTAGCACTCAGTTACTTCCTGAAGCTTCCTTAATAGGCAATTAGGTGCAAAGACACCAAAAGAACACTACTGCAGTAGGAACTTGGGCACATTAATACCCTACTACCCCTCTTCACCTCCCCCCACTCCCTCAAAAAAAAAAAAAAAAAAAAAAAAAAAAAAAAAAAGGTAATGTTTTGATAAAGTATAGAAATAAGGCAGAATTGAATACCTACGTCCAAGGTTTCCATTCAGAGAACTCTGCACCAGCTGGCTAGTAATGCTGGTGGCACACTGCTTCACTAGACCCTTGCCTGTATGACTTGAAAATTTTTATTAGGTGTAGCTGAATTTCCACATCTACCTAGGATTTCTTACCTGTGAGCTCTTTTTGCCTCAAATACATCAGTTTTAGAAGAGAATGGAATTCCCAAGTTCCTTAAGAGGTCCAGTCCAAGAGGTGGTCTCAAAGTTCAAGATGCTTAAACAGGCAGGAATCCACAAAACAGAAATGTAGTGAAAACAAAACAGTCCTTCTATCACCCACCTTCTGGTTAGAGGATTCACTCCAGAAATAGGGCAGTCTGTTAACTGATGAGGGGTAGCTGCCATGCTGCTGGGAGACCTGCCAGTATGCTATAGGGAATTGTTGACATTGCAGGGTTTCCCCTTCCTGCTGAAGCTGGGGCCGTAAATATTCATAAGATTTACCATTCCTTCCCTGTGTGTGATCTTCACAAATGCTAGCACCCTGAAGACTGTGGAATGGAGTATGCATCGGGGTTGTGATTTTAAAAAGTGTTTTGCTAACACGTTCCATTCTTGGCCTTTTAAGATATAGTACAGTAGACGCAGGTTAAAGAAACCTGGCAATATAGTATATCTTGTGTCTAATTTTACGGGTGTGCTTAGATTTCCTAAATCCAGATGAAGTATGTTATAAATGACTGACATGTCACAAGATGGTCTACGTATTAGTGGCTTCCCTTACACAGAGTAGAGGTGCAAGTGACAGGAGAAGAAAATTCCCCAGTTTCTTGTCTTGTAGGTACAAAGAAGAAAGCACAAACTGGTAGGGGAAAAAAGAAAAAAAAAAAAAAGAAAGAAAAAAAAAAGAAGAAGAAGAAGAAAAAAGGAGCAGCATCTTCTGACTATGTGAAGGATATTTTATAAATCCTGTAAATACTGAAATATTTAAGGAAAAGAAAACTGTTTCTGCATAATTATCCTTGAACTGCAATACTGTAACGTGTGCTTAGGAACACCAGAAGCACAGGATGCTTGATTGAGACAAGGCATATTGATGATTGGGATGCTGGTTGGTATAATTTTTAATAAATGCCATTTTTAAAGTGCTCAGGCAGAGTCAGTTTTCTTAATTCCATGATCATGCAGTATCACAGAGACATAATTAAAAACACTTACTTTGCTGAGCGAGGAGACATGCAGTTGCCAGGCAACATCTTATGTACCTCGAGAATATATAACAATGCACATGATTTATGTAGTGCTGTCCTTCCATCCCCAGCTACTGATACCAGTGTACCTAATGCAGATTTGCATAGGCTGAGCCACCACCAAATTATAAGCATCATGCTCCATCTTCTCCTTGGTTTACCAGCACCATCCATCTGCTGCCAACTCATTTTTAAATCTACAGCTTGAATCATTACTTAATATTGTCAGCAATATAAGCATAAGTTGGTTGGAAAGGAGCGTTAAGCTCCATTAATTAATTTTCTTCTAATATAAAATTCTCTAATGATATTATATTATCAATCTAATAATTGTTAATATACATTACATTTTTACTGTATTTGGGAAAATTAACTTATTTATAAAATGCATATGTCTTAAGGTATATCATTTCCCCCCAAATAACAAAGATTTCTGGAGTATGAAAGCCACTGGGAGGATTACAGCCAGAATTAGAAATACTGAAGATCTCCTGAAATGATTGTCTTCTCAGCCTTTTGGAAAGAAATAATCTATTTTTGTTGTGAATGTGTTACTTAGCCTGGGTCAGACTTTGTTATTCACATGGGCTTGGCCTCACCCACTGTCACTCCTGAAGCCCATAAAAGGAGGCAGCAGCTCCTGTAGAGGTTCAAAATACTGCTAATCCATGTTATGAAAGCAAACCCACACCAGTTCACATATTTTAAATGAATGCCATGTATTTTGTGCTATATTTGCTGCAGTTATTGAATGTTAGAGAGTCACACTGGTAGGATGTTAATATAACAAACCTTCGTTACCCTAGCACATCTCTGACATCGTGGTTTCGTAATTCATGCCACCCAGCTCAACATGAGCATGGTTGTCAACAATAAGTAACTACTAAGGCTACATGAAAATCTGGTCCACGTAGGCTAATTTTCTCAGATTGTATACAAGTATCTGATTCAAATAATACTATATTGCAAGAAAAGAAGAGAGAATCTGCTACTGTATTCAGACAAAAAAAAAAATAATAATGTCTGTTATAAATATTTTCTCGTTGAGATTTGGAAGCTTTGGTTGGGAACCTCCTCCTGGCATTAATCAGCCTTCCTCATCTTTCCACTTGAGGGAGCTCTGGCATTTGAAATATTTTAATAGCCTAAATTGGAAACTGCACTGGAGCCCCTCAAGAAAGATTTTTTACATATCTTTTGTCTTCAGCATTTGTGAAAACTATGCAGTATTTGCGAAAACCACAGCTTATGTTAAACAGATATTGTCAGTTACACTAAACCTTTGGTAAAAATATAATTTTTGAAGCAGTTGTTGACATAAAGCTTTCAGTTATATGTGTACATGTGAGAAACAGAGCCATGACTCTGAAAATACATTACTCATTTAGAAAAAAAACGTGTGTACTTTGCACACCCAATTGTTATGACACTGGTCAACTGAACACAAATAACAAAAAGAAGCTAACACTAAGAAAAGTGCGAAGAAACACACATACAAAGAAAGAAAGGATGGGAAAATGGCTCTTATACTCCTTGCAGATTTTCTTTAATGTAAGACGCTTCTTGGACAACGGAAGGAAAACTTGAAAGCTTTACTTTGAAGCTCTAGTTGTGAAGCTAAGATCACTGCATTTTACCTTCAAACTACCGTGTGTCTGCTGTTGATGAGAACCAGCAGCTCAAGAGGGTCAGCTGCAACCTGAGGATATGACAGAAAATTACATCCGATAGCGGATGCAGGTACCCACAGCACCTCCTGCCTCCCCAGCCCCCACAGAGCCATACCTCTGCAGCAGGGATTGCCTTAGGAAACCGCCTCCAAATCCACTCCCCAGCCCTGCACATTTTGCTAAGAGCATCTTCCAGCCTGGCAATAAGAAAAGCCAAGGACAAAGAAATGTCTGAAGTCTCCTCCCAGCCCAGGGCTAGGTATTTCTAATTTGGAGATGGAGACTGCAACCAAGGACCACCTTCCCTTTAGGGGATCACGCAAGTATCAAGGGCTTGAAAGAGCAGCGTTTGGGTTACCCTCATCTCTTAAAACCTGATGGCCAGAGAAGGACATCGTGCTGCTTTTAATTCAGGGAGCAGCAGCCCATGAAGTGGGAGGTCTGAATTCAATTCCTTCTGCAGCCTGAAACCATTCCAGCTGCCACCACCCAGCTCACCCTGGAGTGCTCTCAGACCATGCAGGCAGCTGGGTTTTTGAGCTAAACTGCCATTAACCAAAATATAGAAAAAATAGGTCTCCTCAAGAGCAGGTTGGTGCCCATATCCCCTCCTATCTCCATTTGCAGCACCCCTTCCACACAATTCTGGTTCATCTTTTCACAACAGCAAAGCCAAAAGTAGCTGGAGGAAAAAAAGAACTCAGGAAATCAGCACATTGCTGCTCTCCATAATGAAAAGAGAAAATTCTACAGAAATTGCCTTTCCTTTTCCACTCTCGTTCCTCTCCGCATATGCCTCGCTCTTGGGGAACGGCTCAGCCAGAGGGTGGGCCAAGGGGCTGAATCAGAGAAATGGCAGCGTGCTGGGTAGACCATTAATAGCAATGCACTTTTTTAGTCTGCTAGGCTGCAGCTGTTCCCACCCTTCTAGCCCACACTAATGAATAAGCACAGTAGCTAGATGTTTCTGCTAAAATGAACAAGGCTGACATTTGAAGTGTCATTGCTGGGCTTCAAAATTAATGCCCTTTTGAAATAAATGAAGGCGGTTCATAACCTTTAAACTACTGGCATGGACTGAAGCAGCCCCAAAAGCTGAGATTCTGCAAAATCTGGATGTTCTGTGTAGGTCATCTAAGGACAGCAAGACTAGGAGTTACGTCCCCCTCTCTAAGTGCTGGGGGTGCAATCCAGCAGATCTGTTCATGTAAGCATTCTAGTTAACGTCAGGAAGCAACATCATGATGAAGTACACAGGACTGATTTTTAAAAATATAATGTTCTCAATTCTCTGATGTTGCTTCGAGTACAGCCTCTTCTCCTTTTAAATTTAATCCAACTCGTAATGTTCTCCAGTCGAAGCCATTAGGATGAGAAGGTCAGGAGTAATGAAGTAGCAGAAGTACTTCATTTTTAGCTGAGAACTGATAGAACAAACATAAACAATGCAAACAGAAGATTTTAAGCCAAAAGCTAATTATCAGCGTTGCAATTATCTGCTCATCAGAGACTTAAATTACCACTAACATGGCCCCTCAGGCTCCTTTGGAAGAGCTCTCTCAAATGCACTGGTGTTTTCCCACTGGGTTTGGAAAGGAAAGCTAAACCAAAAAAGATCCTAGGACTTCTCTGCACAATACAGCTGTTAAATTTAGGAAGATAAAGATCCAGAAGAATGCTGGTGCATGTGAGCTGGCAGGTGTAAGGCACATGCAGCTGCCTAAATTTAGGTGCGTGAAGCTTACAGATTGGGTATTCAGATCATTAGGCTGAGGAGAACTGGAGTAACAGAGCTTTGAAGGTTCCCAACAGGATGGAAGTAGCCCTACAGAGAACGCAAACCCTGCACCGAGGATGCAATTACCTGGATGTGTCTTCTTGCAAAATGGCAAGACTGCCTCAGTCTCTTCTCATTAAGTGAGAAAGTTATTACCTGGAATTCATTCCTCATAATTACTAACTGGGAAGAGAATAGCAATGCCATATGAGAAAGGATAATATTCTTAATAACAGCAAAAGGCATAGAGAAGCCTCGCCACTTCCCATGTATTAGTTATGTCATTAGTCCTGTTAGTGCCACTCAAAACGAGCAAGTTAACAAGGAAATATTAAACTGCCTCTCATGACAGTAAAGCCAAAGGACTAAATATTGACATAACAATTACTGTTTTAAGTCTCATTAATTTCTTCAAACAAAACAGCAACTGAACTAATTGTGAGAAGGTTTGGGTTTGGTGCTTTTCTTCTTGCTTTACAAGAAATACAATGATTTTTCACGTACCAGACAGTACCAGTCCTCCAGGGCTGAAATCCAACCTTACTCAGACAGAAGGCTCTCTTTCATTTCCAGCCGGTGACTCTACCTGCAAGATTTTTTTTTCTGTGATGTGAACAATTCCCCAGTGGATCCAGAAGTTGTATGCATTTTGTACTGACAGAGCTACCACGTGCACCTGAACATGGCAGGTTTGGCTGCACACACAGTCACGCAGAGATGTATATACATATATATATAGAAGGTTACCTAAGGGTATTTTTCCTGAACCCTCCTTCAGACAGCAGGCCAACGGGATTCCTTGCCAACGTGACTACAAATAGTAAATGAACAAACAGTCTGCAGATGCTTATCTGCGCATTTTAATCAGGAGCAAGGTATTAAAACTAATAACCATATTTCTAATGAACCATTGTTCACATTCAGCGTATTGCTTTCGGGTTTTACAAAGACAATGTTAATCCTGTCTGATAGAAGCCCGGGTTAGGACAGTAAGGAAAACTGGAACAAAATTCATCCTAAAAGAAATATCTAAAATAAGTGAAGTGTGTTGATCATCACCAAGGACATGCCCACAACTCCATTGACTCTGGAGAAGGTTAAATGACACGTTTAGATTAGGCATATGACTTTAGTTGCCTAAATTTAGGTGTGTGAAGCTCACAAAGTGGCCGCTCGGATCACTATGTCCAAAAGTAACCCAGCAATTGCTCAACAAACAAAAACAGTAATCCTAAGAAGTGCATATTAAGCCCCGAGGGTTTGTCTACACATTAAAATGATTACAGATCCTGGTATAGCATTAATTTAAAGCACATTACCAATTCTATGTACTCTGCCTATAGGCACTCCCATGTGAAGTAAGAGTGCCTCTTCTTCCTTTGCTCTGCTTCCAGAAGATGCTGTGCACACAGGCCCTTGCAAGCAAAATGCCGATGCCAGTGATCAGAGTACTGTTCCTGGAAATGAAAGATTAGAGACAGCTTAGCCTCTCATGGATGAGGGAAACACCTTTCCTGGACTGGTGAAGTTCAGGCAGCTTGCGAGCCTCATTTCACTGCTGTGGAGGTCCAGCCGAATCCTTCAGAGCCACTCACTTTCAGGTCAGCCAGGGTGAAGCCCCAGCCCTTCTGCAGGCAGTGACAAACCCCATTATCCCAGATTTTGTCTCCTTGTCTCAGGAGTTCATGAGTGCGGAGCGGCATTAAGCGTTGCACTGATTGCAAGGGAGGAAAAAGCCTTGCTGGTTTTGTATCTTAGATAAGCGACTGATTTTACTACAATAATCTGATTCCCAAGCAAATAGATTTGATTCTATAGAAATGTACATCTTATCAGTGACAAACGTTTGAACAAGCTCGTTGAATGGTGCCTCTTACTGTTTGTTGTGGTGGTGTTTTTTTTCTCAGTAACAATCAAATGTTTCATTCTTTCAGTTAAAGCTTGGTCGTTCATTTAGAGACTTCCTATCCAACTGTAAAATGACTGATTGACTGCAATTATAAAGCGTGATGAATTATTTCTGTCTCCTTTTCAGCCTAAAGAAAATTAGTGTAGGGTTTTGTTGTTTAAGGGGGCTGATGCGTTTCATTATGTGCTCACGGAGAGGTCGGTGATACTACAACAATCAGTTATATGGTCTATTTTTATTAGCAGCACAAGAAAGCAAATACTGTGCAGCTCATCCGTCTGTGTAAATGAAGCACAATAATGAAGTTCTCAAGCAAGCAGAATCCAGCATGCCTGTGTTGTTCCATTTTTGCACCGAGTGCATGAAGTATTGCAGGAACTGCTCTCTGTACAAACACGTTGCTGTTTTATCATACATAATTCAGGATTTCCAATTCCCCGACGGAGTAGATTATCTAACTGCACACTGAGGTGCAGTCCACAAACCCTGCTCCAGTGCCGCACAGCTGCAGTACCCGACTGCCCTGCATTATTGATACAACTCTTTGCAACAACATATGTGCTCTCCATCAGCTTTATCCTAATACTTTTTAAACATCTGCAGAACCCTCCCTGACCAGAGCTGGCTATGCTCTACGTGCCATAATTCAGAGTTTGCAGAACAACCTTGTAGATAAGCCAGCGTTTTCCAACACCATTCATGGATGCACAGAGCTTCATGTAACAAGACTGTTACAGAGCCCTGGCACTTGCTGCTCTTAAAATTGATGGGAAGTCTGCTGGGACCTTTCCGGGAACGGGTCTCAAAAGACGGGAATTTCTGTAATAATCCCTTCTGCCCTGTAAGTCACCTCAAGCCTGACACTGCAGAGCCAGGCAGGGGCTGTTGCTGTGCAATCGCCATCCCCGCGCTGGGATTGCAGGCTGTGTAAATCAGTGCGGAATTGAGTCCGGAGCCTTGAGCTGCCACGAACATCTTCAAAGAAGATTACACCCATGTAATAATGCACAATCCTTTGGCAATCCCTAAAGAAGGGCAGGGAGTGGTAGGGGGGGATGGAAATCAGATTTCTCAGCCAGCTCAGTCCCGGTTGTCCCGGAGGCCAGCCCTAACCCAGGGATCCAGAATAGTGGTCCTGCCACAGACAGGCAGCCCCGAGCCCAGGGGCACAAAGGGACTTGACCGCTGTTCTTCGTCCTCATCAGCTGTGAAAACGCTCTGCTCTGCAAGACTAGGCAAGATTCACAGCTAATCTCTGGTTAGCACCCTGTGTCCCCTGGGAAAGTGGCCTACTGTATTGTAAATCAGCCTGTCCCCAGGCTAACAGATGGACTGGAACAGCCAGGAGGAAAGAAGCAAGCATCAAAGGCTGAGATGAAAATCAGAGTTTGGTGGGATTATGAAGATGATTGCTCTCTTGAGTCAGGGCTTCTTATTCAAGGGATGTAATCTGACCATGCAGCTTGGAGGTAAATTGGCTTCAGACAATAACGTCTTGTGCTAAGATTGTTTTAGGGGATCTGAATTGGGATCAGCAATGAGGAGCTGTGCTGGGAGGGCAAGAGGAAGAGACATAATAAAATTATAGAGTATGGCACATGAAGAGGGGGTAAGGAGAAAGGAATCCTGTAGCATGGGGGAGCATGGTACCTAACAAAGCTGAAAGATGTGTTGCTAAGAGTATGGATATGCTTAACTGCTAGAAAGGTGTGGTAGAGGTGTGGAAGCAAGTAGCTGCTATGCTATGGCAACAGGTTTGTAAGAATTAAATATAAACATAGGCAAGAAAGTCAGCATTAGCACAATAACTGTGCCATTTCCCCCCAAGGGCCAGGTTCCCGTAGCACTAAATCTCAAATCCAGCCAAGTTACTGTGTAGCTGGCTTAAACCTCCCAGCAGCAGATGATCCCAGTGCTCACTCATTTGTCCCAAAGGATCAGGTCCTGGCTGTGTCACGACTAGCTGTCCAGGGCAAGATCTCCAGGTGTTTTATTTCTCTTGACATATTTGGAAACTCTTTGTGAATGCTCTGCAATTTTGCTTAATCACTCCTGGACGTACCTGAAGCCAGCAGAGCCCTCTGTGTCTCCAGAAGTCCCCTACCTGCCTTTAACCTCCTCAGAGCTGACCTCCCTGCAGCTCAAAGTCTGCATCTGCAGCCTCAGAGTTTGACTTTTGGTCTTGACTCCGAGAATGACAGACACATTCTTTGCCTGTCGTAAGAAGCAACCTCCATCACCCTTTGCTTTTCCCTTGTTTTTATTTGTCGTTTTCTTGTCCAAACCCTTCTCAGAGAAGGGTGGAGTTTCAAGGCCATCAGGGGACAGGGAAAGGGGCTGCACAACCTGACCCCTGTCTGGCTCCTTTTGTGAGTACAGGCTCGGAGTACAGGACCTGTGAGAAGTGTGGCTACAGGTTTGGTTAGCTGCTGCGCTCAGCTCCTGGCATGCACGGCATCACCTCAGCCCGTAGAGCTGGCACATCCTCATCTCTGACCCCTTGCTGCTGGCATCGCCTGGGCTGTGTCCCTCCAGGGTGACTCGCCCCGTGCCCCTGCCTGCAGCTCTTCCTGCCCTTCTAGACCATCTTCAGCTTGTCTCTCAAGATTTTCACAAGGACAGCTATGCACGATCGCTTGCTCACTGACTCCATCCTTCTCACACTGATGCCCACCACGGTGATAGTCCCCGTGCGCAGCACTTTGAGGCAGCAAGATTCTGGGTGGCCTCCCGCCCCATTTTGTCTCCTTCCCCCACGAATGGCCCCACAGAGGGGTGCCGACACCCCTGCCCTCCACAGCCAGCCGTGTCCCGAGGGGGCTGCATCTGCCCCTCGGTGCCACCACACCCCCACCCCTGCTCACGGCGGGGCGCTCAGAGGGGCCCGCTGAAGCCGTGCCCTGCCCTCGGGGGAACCGGGGACCCCTCAGGGACCCCCCTGGGGCTCGGCCCCTTCCCTCCTTTCCCTCCCGGGGCCTGCTAGGCCTCTGCCTGCGCTCCCCGCCCCGGCCGGGCAGGGCAGGGCAGGGGGAAGCGGCGCCTCCGGCGTGCGGAGCGAGCGCGGCGGGCGGGCAGCCCGGCAGCCCTCCTCCTCCTCCTCCTCCTCCTCCTCCTCCTCCTCGTCTTCCCTCCTCCTCCTCCTCCTCCTCCTCCTCCTCCCCTCCCACCGCCCGCTCTCTCCTCTCTTCTTCCTCCCCTTCCCCGCGCAGACGGCGCTGCTGGGGCGCAGCCGCGGGGCTCTCGCCTAGCGCCCCCCCCCCCCCCCCAGCCTCGCCCCGCAGCCCCCAGCCCTTCCCCGGCCCCGGCCGCCCCCAGCCCCGCGGCTGCCGCCGGCCCGGCCGTGCCCTGCCCTGCCCGGGGCGATGGTGCCGGCGCCGGGCTTGGTCTGAGCGCCGCCTCCCGCCCCGCCCGGGGCCAGCCGCCCGCCGCCCAGGCGAGTTGCGAGCCCGTCCCGAAACGCCGCCAGCCCTCGTCTCGGGCAGGAGGCGAGCCGAGGAGGAGGAGGAGGAGGAGGAGGAGGAGGAGGAGGGGGAGGAAGCGAGCGGATAATGTCAACCCCGAGCAGATTCAAAAAGGACAAAGAGATCATAGCGGAGTATGAGAGCCAAGTGAAAGGTAAGCGCGGGGCGGCGGCTCCCCGGCGCTGCGGGCCCGGCTCGGCGCCTCCTGCCCCAACTCGGAGCGCGGCCGCCCCCTGCCCCTGCCCCTCGCCCCCCGGCAGTGGCAGCCGTGCCCCTGCCCTGCCCTGCCCTGCCCTGCCCGCCGCCACAGGGACCGTGGCCCCCGCCCAGCCCTGGGCTCGCTGCTGCCGCCGCGCCGGGCTGGTGGCTGGCGGAGCCCGGGGTGGGTGCGAGCCTGAAATGCAGCCCCCAGGGAGCCGTGCCACACCTCAGCTCCGGTTATTAAAAAAAAAAAAAAAAAAAAAGGCGGGGGTGGGTGTGCGCTTCATGCACCTAGGGGGGACCCTCCCTGCGGCCGCCCTGCAGGGTCCCCAGGCAGCCCGGGGGTTTCGGCAGCCCCTGCCCCGGGGGGGGGGGGGGGGGGGGCCGGGGACCTCCGCTGCTCTGAAATCTGCTGACTTTCCGTAATTCACAGGCATTTCTCCTCTTATCTTGACAGCTTGATCTTGCGGGATCGAGTGATGCTTGTGGTTTTGTTGTTGCACTTAAAAGGAAGGAGGTAGTTTTTTGGGGTTTCTTCTTCCTAAGCTCAACTTTTCTTTTTTTTTTTCTTTTTTTTTTCCTGTGAAAAATACCTGTCACTGATGAAAGGCATTGTGGGGCCGGGGTGGGATGTGGGTTTAAAACAAACCAGAGACCTGTCAGACGGATGGGCAGCAGGGACTGAGGGCTCGTGTCGGAGCTGGCAGGCCGAGGTTCGGTGCCCGCCTGAGCCGGGCAGAGCTCGCAGGCTGCCGCTGGGTTCGGAGCCGTCACGCCACCGGAGCATCGCCTCTTCTGCCTCTCAGATTTGTCTTAATCGCCGAGCAGGAGAAACGTCCATAATCTTAATCCCTTTGCAGGGTGTGCAGTCTGTCCTTTGCCGACTTCTGACACGACTGTCACAGGCTCGGTGCCGATTAATTATAGCGAGTGGCTGTATAAGCCATTCTTTTCTTGTGAATAAATAAATAAATAAATAAACGTGTCCTTCAGCTACATGTATTGGCTCATTTCCTCAACAACAAAGATTTAGGTAGCGAGCATCCCTGATAACCAGCCTCTCCTTTGGTGTCATGGTCCCCCAGCATAATTTGCAGGGGGAACTGGTGTTTGTATCCATAGCTGAGCAGGATTCTGACTTGCTTTGCTCCTTTGTGGGGGGCTGTGTCGTGCACGGTCTGGTCCTGACGGCCTCGCTTGAATTGTCGATGAGCAGCTGTTGGGGAAAGTATGCTGGGCGAGAAATTGTAGCCAGGGCTGCTTTTTCTTCAACCCGTATCACTGCAATTGTATCTCAGGTGACAAGAACTCTTTGTATTAAGGCGTAGTTCTGCTCCATGCTAGCTCAGTGATAGCGTATCCAAGTTGTGATAACCATTGTGTGATACCTTCCAAATCCTTTTGATACTGGGCAGTCAAGGGCTAAGGAACCAGTCCTAATTAGCCAGAAAGGTAACTTTAAGGGGCTATAAATGCAGGAACCCGGGTCCCTACATACTGCCTGGTGTTTCACGCGCTTGGATAGAAGAAAGGGTGTGGCCAAAATGCTTTTTCTGCCTGGATTTCTGGGGTTGCAGCCGCTACCGGATTGCTTGCTGCTGACACATTTAGTGTCAGTGAAGGATGGGGGTGACCAGGCAGCAAACTGTCCCTGTGAGGTCCTTGGGACCGGCTCCTGCACCGTGCCGGGTTGTAGCACCGTGTCTATCCCATACCTCGTTGTCAGGTGGCATTGAGCTCGGCATGCAGCGTCATTTTGGAGCCATCCCCCCGACATGTGTGCTTGTAAATCCTGTTGGGAGATGTCTGAATATCCATACTGAAGGAAAAGGGGCCTCTGATGTATATGGCTAGCGGAGTATGCATATGGTGCCATTTTTGGAAATGAGGATTTAAGAGTGTCATTCTTCACATAGCTTTTCTGCTCTTAACTCCTCAAATAGGAAGCAGTCACAGATGTTAATTGTTCTGCCTAGTCCCTGGATGGCTTAAGCTGACCTCTACTCCATGGACTGCTTGGATACTCCTCTAGTAATGCCAGCGTGTTGGCTGTTGCTGTAGCAGGGGTCATCCAGGAACAGCAAGAGCCTGCAGATGTTGCCTGTTTGTCAAGCTGAAGTGGGCATGGTACTTCTGACTTGTGGGCAGAACATCTTACTGCACATCATTTTTCTGTAATATCCATCTTCTTAAGGCTAATTTCTGTCAAGAACTACCCCAACTGGAGAAATAAGGGAATTGTGTTCACTTCCTCCAACATCATATAGAAGGCAGAAGGGTGTTTCTTAAGGATGCCTTGATACTTGAGTTAGATTGGTCTAGATGGATGTCTGTAGCCATTGTTTTGGAGGTTGTAAGGATATTATGACAACACAAGTACCTTAATTTGTAAAGACATGAAGGCGGGTGGGAAGTACTGCTTGGCTCTGTAACTCTTACTAGTTGGAAGTGAGCTATCTCGATGCGCTTCTGTTCCAGTATGACCTTGTTGCTTCGTAATCAACGAGCACCTGCTTCTCAGTAGTGTTTCACTTTTTAATTCAAAAGCTTTAGGAGAGGCATCAAGAGATTGTTTATTGAAGAACATTTTGACAGTTCAGAGGAACGATTTTAATTATTTTTAAAATGACACGGGCAATGTGCAGGCTATATTGGATTACCGAGTAAGATAGCTTCGGGTAATATCTCTGATCATCCACGCTGTCAATTGCATGTGGATTTTTTTGAGGAAAGCAATAATTTTACAGGGCCTCTGAAGTCATTAGAGGTGGATTTCCTTCCAACCCTGTAGCTGAGTGGCGGAAGGGAGTGGTGGTGCGACTAGAGCTAGAGAGGGGAACGTCCTGTTCAAATGAGCAACGGAGGGGTGGCATAGTTGGGAGTTGAGCATTACCCTTCTCGTATGTGATCCTACTTAGATTTACACACAGCACACCTTGGTTCAAAGCTATCCGTTCACTCAGTTGACCATAGTAGCCTATTATTATCACACCTTTTGTATTCTGTGGACCGGCCTGATACGGCTGAGGACTGGGGATGCTGCTCTGTAGCTTTCAGATGATCCAAATGTTAAACTGACATACCTGGCAGACTTCTGAAGACTTGTAGCTGGCATTCAGCGCACAGGAGAAATATGCTTTTCCTAGGTAAGCACTGTGCTCACTGGTTATCTGTGCCTGTCTGTTCAGTGAGGCCCTCGGTATCTTTTGAACTGCTGAGGACCTTTGGAGTTTATCTTTTGTGCTTCCTACCCAACTGAATCTTCAACTGAAGAGGAATAAGAGAAGACCTACTGAGATGTTTCCTTTATCCAACCTTCACTTTTCAGTTGAAAGTGACTGAGTAGGAATATGTTGCCTTTAAAATGCAAATCCAAAAGCAACTTTGTGAAGGGAAACGCTTCTATAGGATCAATACTTATGTGGACATCTTCAGAACGAAATACTTCTATTTTCCACCAGAATCAATTTGTTAGAACTCTGTATTATATAGAATAATTCACTTTTGTGGAAAATAAAAATTCTAGTTTGTGAAACTGAATTTCAACTTGCTCCATATTGAAACAATCTAGAACCGAAATAGGAACAGAAATCTCTTGGAGGAAGGGCTGCATTGTAAAATAGAAGTTGGGTTGAGGTTTTGTAGGTACCTAATGACTAATTGGAAAAAAAAAACTTTGTGATGAAAAATTTGGAATTGAGAATGCCTTGGATGATGTCATAATTCTCATGTTGTATTTTAGAAAATTAATGACAATTTGAAAATTCTGGCCAATTTCCAAAGTTCAAGCTTATCAAGTGTGGTTTGGTAGATTTTTTTTTTCTGATCAAAAAACCTGGCCACAATAACTGTTGTCTTGTTCAGAAAGGATATTGCTTTCCATGTTGCTTTTGAATTTGAGTTAAATGTTAGAGAGAGGCTATGGGAGGGCAGTTCCTTACTTTTTTTTTTTTTTTTCCTTTCTACTTTCTTTCTGCTCTCTGATCCTTCTCTTCAGAGTACAAATCTTCAGTTATCTGGGTAAATATCAATGAGTTTGTAGATGGTTTTGCAGCTGGTAGGAGTATCTGCAGGTTTAAGTAGTTCAGTCATAAACTGAGCATTCTGTATTTTATTTCGTTTTTTATTTTTTTTCAGTGGTAGACAGACACCACAGCCTACTTCCCAAAGATTGTGATTGAAGAACTTCAGAGGTTTGGGCCTCTTAGTCTTTCTAGTAATTAAGGAAAAAATACTTTTTGTGGTACCTGTTTTGAAAACACAGCCAACAGTCAGGAAATAGATTTTTATTTTTTTCCTGGTTTGACCACAGAGTGTAGCTGGTGTCTCCAATTCCTGCAGTGAAACTATTTATTATTTTTCTTGAATTTAAAGGTGGATGAAGTTCTAAGTGCTGTAGCACACATGAAAGGGCAAGCAAAGAATGGATTGTCTGACCAGTATTTCTGGCAATATGGCAATCATAATGCATACTTAATATTTAAGTTTTGTCTATTCCTGCACTTTTTTTTTTTCCCATTACTCTCTAAGAAAGGTTTAATGTGTCTCCGCATCTATAGCAGTTTGGATGCTTTTACGGTTACTTCTTTGGGGCTTTTCCCTTTTACAATTATACTTTCTGTGCAGTTTTAGTGTTGCAGAATAAGGTTCTAAATCATGGTAAGGTTCATTTAATTTCCTGCCATTATCTTTTATTGGTCACTTTTTTATGAACTGAAGTACTGGTTGCTAATAAAATTAAACTTATAGCTTTGAAATGGCTGTGGTGAGACACAATGGGATCTGAATTTCATCTCATTTTCTGCCTCAAACTTTGCTTGGGTTAGCTTCTGCCTTCTGTGCAGCCGGGTTTCCCTGCTGGTCAGTGGTGATGGATGGTAGTGTTGGAAGGAAGCAGGTCAGAGCTGCTGAGGCTGGATAAGAAGTCTCCCGCTGACCATTACACAGCTGATTAGAAATCACTGACCGTGCTGTGATGGTGCTCAGCATGTCAGAGCTCTGCTTTGGACAGGGCTGAATGTGGGGGACACCACAAATGGAGCCGGGCAGGTGTCAAAGCAAGCTCGTGCTTCTCTGGTGGTACTTCTGCCCTTCGTCTCTTTTTCAAGCTGCTGCTACATGTGGTGGATACACTATCCCACATCTAACCTCTCTGGTCTCCATAGGGGAACTTAGTGCTACCTTAACTTGTATTAATCCCTATTAGAGTCTAATCTACTCTTACTGCTTGGCTTTTGTGGAGCAAAATAGGCTTTGGAGCTGGGGAGGGGGGGCTTGCTTTCATTCACGAGTGATTAATATAAACACGTAGTGGGGCTCCTTGCACCCCATGTGCTGCCTCCTCTGCTTTCTGGAGGTTTTATTCTCACAGCAGTGTTTCCTCCATGGCCAGCATCTCCCACCGTGCCAGCTATTGAGCCGACCTTCAGGGACAGCTCTGTGCTTTGCTGTGAGCTGTCTGAGCTGACCACCTATGGCCCAGGCCGGGCCTCCTGGCCCCACTGCTGGTCAGTCCCTGAGCACCCCTTCCTCCTGGGGTTCCTCTGTGCCTTTTGCCACCCCACTTCTCATCTCTCTGAGGGCAAGAGGTGCTGGGGCTGTGTATGTGTGTGGAGGAGGAGAAACATCAGGCCTGGTGGTGGTTGGCGGCTGCGTGGCTGTCAGGCCTGGATGGCGCTTGGTGGTGCCATGACTGGCACGGCTGCTCGCGTGCCACCAGCAGGATGAGGCTGGCAAGTGTTGGGTTTTTGGGGTGAAGCAGCGAGGGAGATGCTGAGAGCATGGGGCTGTGTTCTGGGCAAGAGGCAGGGCTGCCTGTGGAGGAAGTCTGCGCGCTGAGTGGCTGTTATGCTACCAAGACTATGTCTGGCACCAGAACCAAAGGAGTTGGTTATCGCCGCTCTTTTTCCTTTGTTTCCAAGATTTAAACAACCGTAGGCTGTCCTGGCAGTTGGTGTGATGGCTTGGTCCTGCGGGAGTGCTTCGAGGCAAACAATGCACTTTGATCTGTTGTAACGGGAGCGGTGATCCTGAGGCAGAGCTTCCTCAGGAATCTGCTGTGTGCTGCTGCCCGTGGGGTTATCTCTTGGTGGACACGCAGGCATGTCACCAGTTGGTTATGGCCACCTGATAGCTACACGTGGTGTGTCACATCGTACCTGTGCTCTGCCCGGTAATTCATTATGTCCAGGGCAAAATGCTTGTACCCCAGAGCCATTCTCCATGAGCTGGTGTTTAATAACTGGAGAAGGAAAATTTCTTCAGTAGTCCCTTCCCTCTCCACTGCGCATGTGACTATCTCTCAAGCATACACCTGTATCAGTTTCAAGGTGCAGTGTTCGGTCTTGCATCATACAACCAGCTGGAAACCTGGATCTCACCTTAGGAGAAGAATGAGGTGATTGATAAATACTGGGATTGCAGTGGGATTCTCTCTGTGGAAAACACAATGTGACTGTTTCACAAATAACCCCAAGCACACCTCATTCTCTGTTTCCAAGAACACGTTTGCATATGGGCATGGCCACGGCTTGGTTTTGTTCCCTTTTGTCAATGAGTACAGACATTGTCATGAACAGTTCATCTTCCATAGAAGAAAAAGCCACTTGTTTTAGTTCATGGTCAGTGTAACCAAATCATCCCAGCTCTAGGTGCACGTCAATGATACAGGTGTTGCAGGTAGGAACAGTGCCCTTTGTAGCCTTTCACTTAAAACGTTTGGGCAAGAGGACCCAGCCTCCTGCCCCACAAAGAAATCTCTAGGAAATAAGCACCAGCAAGGCTGCTGAGTGCTCTCAGAAGGTGCAGTGCAGAAAGTGTATGCTTTATGACTCGACTCTGCAATAGTGTGTCTGTGAGATGAGCTCGGGATGACCTGTGTCACTAACACGTAACTGTCCACACAGGACAGCACAGCTGACCTGATCTTAATGAGGTCCCCATGAAGGTGTGTGGGTACTTGGATCTTCATTTACCATGATCGTGGTTTTTGGGGTTGGGTGGGGCTGAAGGTTGCTTTTAAGTTAGAGAGGCGAGAGGGGAAGAATGCTGTTTGTGGCTATTATCCTTCTAGGAAAAGTTTCAGTAGAACTTGCTTAGAAGTATGATCAGTTAAAATATCCCTTTAAAATTTGATGTGTTGTCTATTATTGACTGATAAAACCTCTTTGAATTCCCCTTGGAACCTCCTGAGACTTCTTATTACAGGTGTAAAGCGCTGACAAGCAGGCAAGAGAGCTGTACTAGCATATTAACCAAAACATTCTCAAAATATACTAGACTTTTTTTTTAAGATTGTGAAATAGAAGTGAAGTTACAGAAATTATACAAAAATACTACACTTACAGTGTATTATTTCTTGTTAACCATATTGGAAATAAGCAAATGCAGCTGATTTAGCGGATGGTGGCTTCCAGGAAGTCATGATTGCAACCCTGCACCTAATGAGCTGCTCTGGGAACCAGAAATGACTCCTGCACATTCGTGTAAATGGACTGTCCAGACCACTTAACTGACTCAGTGCTTACTCATCTGAATTACTCCACGTGTAGGAACTACCAGCCGGTGCTGTGTTGGCTCAGGAGTCTTCAGGATGCAGCTTTGACTCGTTTCTTCCAAGAAGCTACAAGTGGAGTAGTGCATACTTCTTGCTTTGCTCTGTCCTTGCGTTGAACTAAATAAGGAGATGTGCTGATCCCCTTTCACTTTCCAGCGTACATGCTTTCGTATGGTAAAAGGCATCAGTTGCTGCTGTGCTAGCCAATTCCAAAGTATCTGCTTCCTGAAAATCAGAGGAGTCTGCTCGTGTTTAGAGTACAGCAGAAGTCTAATAAGATTCAGTGATAGCTCTTGTATGGCTCTGTTCTTTCAACAACCTGTCTTCTTTCAAGCCTTGCTGCTCTCAGCTTTTCCCCTCTGCCTCTTTTTAAGTGAAGAGAGGATAAACAATCTTAAGTGTTAGGTCAGAGACAAGATTAAAAAAAAATGCATTCATTCAGTACCACGACGAGCAGGCATCTGAACTGAAACTTTCTAACTCAGCAATTAAATTACTGTTTGGGAGGTAGTAAGAACAATGAAAATATTACAATTCAATTACATTCTGCTTTTTTTTTTTTTTTAATTATAGAACAGGAAGACCTAACTTTTTTTTTTTTTTTTATTCTGCTTCCAACCACCTTTAGACTTTCATTGTTAACTTTTTTTTTCTTTTTTTAAAAGAAAACTCTTTTCTTTTCTTTTCTTTTCTTTTTTCTTTTCTTTTCTTTTTTCTTTTCTTTTCTTTTCTTTTCTTTTTTCTTTTCTTTTCTTTTCTTTTCTTTTCTTTTCTTTTCTTTTCTTTTCTTTTCTTTTCTTTTCTTTTCTTTTCTTTTCTTTTCTTTTCTTTTCTTTTCTTTTCTTTTCTTTTCTTTTCTAAAGAAAAAAAAAAGTGACTTTTGTCCAGGAAATAATCTGTCAGGAAAGATTGTATGACAGAATTGCCTTTGGTAACAGCAGACTGGTCCTGGTGATCCACACACAGTCCTTTCCTTAAGGTTTTATATTCCTAGTAGTTAGGGGTGCTGAGTTAGAGAGCTCTGTAGTGCATCCATCCATAGGTGCCCTTGCTTGCCAGATGCACTTCAATGCAAGCCGCTGTACCAAAACAGCCTGAGGCCACGCTGAAGGGCTGATAGTTACTCTTACTCCTTTGACAGTGTTTATGGAGGCATTTGGAATGAATACTAAAAAGAAAAAGGTTTTTACCCTTAGTATCCTTACAGGATATTTGACACACCAAGGTTGTTGTAAGTGTTAATGTTTAGGTGGCACAGCGTGCTTTTCCTCTTGCAAGTCCCTAATTTGCTGGTTAGTAGGAATGAAAGCACATAAACTCTTGGCTATAGGTGCCTTGTGCACGTGGCAAATTGGTGTCTCTGCATGTCTGGCGTAAATAATACCAGATCCATGAAGAACCAGCTATGTAATGGAAAGCTACCTTGTTCTGTGTTGCAAGCAGACAGAGATATGTTTAAGTTGATTTTTTTTCCTAACCTATGCTGGCTTTGCTGCCCAGTAGACTACTTGAGGTTAAGAACCAGTGTAATAGGATTGTTTGCATTATGCACCTTCTTAAGGCTGCCTTCATGCCTTGGTGCCCTCCGAATTTCCCAGCAGCAGTGCATACAACTCGTGAGACGCATCACGTCGTGACAGAAAGCCGAAGGGAAGCGTCAGTCTCTCCCAGAACTGCAGCGAAGCGTGGAGCAGGAGCAGATCCTCTGTGCCAGGACGATGGGGAGCACGGTGCGGGCGGTGGGTCCCTCCTGCTGGGGGAGGCCCCTCGGCTGCCACCGATGTCACACGAGCCCTGCCTCGGTTCTTCCCCCGCTGCGAGCGGCCCCGCGCGTCCCTGGCTGAGCTCATCGGATTACAGGCATCTCAGCTGTAATCCTTTAATTGCCAGCCACTTCTGGTGCCATGATGTTGTGGCTATGGGTCAAGCCCTGTGCTGCCTAAGCAGTACTCCTGTCGCTGCCTTGAGCTTTACCTGGAGGAGGGTGTGATACGCTACCCCACATATACGTGACTGTATGGCTTTGTTGAGAAACGAGCAGCCAGGAGCACCTTGAACTGCCCTGTTCCTTGGACCTGACTGAATTTGCTGAGCGGTTTCTTGACTGAAGTCTAGATGGTCAGCTGTCTGTCAACAGACAGCTGCTAAAAACAGAGGTTATAAATCATAGACACACAGAATGGTTTGGGATGGAGAGGACCTTAAAGCCCACCCAGCTCCAACCCCCTGCCATGGCAGGGACACCTCCCACCAGCCCAGGTTGCCCAAAGCCCCATCCAGCCTGGCCTTGAGCACCTCCAGGGATGGGGCATCCACAGCTGCTCTGGGCAGCCTGTGCCAGGGTTTCACCACCTTAAAAGATTTTCCTCCTTATATCTAATCTAAATCTCCCATCTTCTAGTTTAAAGGCACTACTCCTGCCCTATCACTACAATCCCTGACAAAGTCTTTCTCTATCTTTCATTTAAGCCCTCTTGAAATATTGTAAGGCTGCAATAAGGTCTCCCTGGAACTAATAAACTGTGAATGTGAAGTAAAATGTTACTTTTTTAGGTTTCTCTTGAGCCTGAGAGGCTAGGGGGTGAGAGTTGAGGGGTTCATTATTTTTGTATCATTTCTGCTTTGAGATTTGCTGCTTCTGGTGGCTTCTGCCAAGGCTTTAATGCATTATCATAACCATTCTGAATGAAGGCACCTCAGGGAGGCACAATACCTGCTTCTGTGGAGATGTCTCTGGTACTACAAGTAAAGAAAAGTATGAAAAAGTTAATGGCTGAATTGTGGTCAATGAAAAAGTCTGTATTTGAGCAGAGCTCCTGAACCTCTACCTGCAAACTTAGCAGAGCACAGGGAATTGAATACTGAATTGTGTGTGGCTCTGGCTGGCTGTACCCAGACACAGACAAGTGGAGCATGTTTTCCACTTTTATATGTAAAAAAAAATCTAGTAAGATTTTTTTTTTTTTTTTTTAACACAGCTTAGGTCCGTGTCGCTTCCTGGTGGCTGCAGGATGGCCTCTGTGGAGTGAGGGAGGTCTTGGCTCAGGCCTGGACAAGCAGACTTCCAGGCTACCACAGCAGTTTTCGCGCTCTTCCATATGGGCTCCAAGAGGCTTAGGGTGAAAAATGCCCCGTGGGATTAAATCTCTGTGTTTGCTGTTTCAGATGCCATGTTTAGTTCTCCTTTTAGCTGCTGTCTCACTTCAAAGGTGTCCGTGGGTATGTTTATGTGACTGCACATACTGGCCTACATGTTTACTCTGCACACTGTTAGCAGGAGCTATAATTTAAAGCACAGCATCTCGCTAGCAGAGCTCCCCTTATTTATAGATCAGAAGCTGCTTTGCCTTCAGCTGGCAGAGGGAAGAGATAATGCTGGCCCCATCCACGCTGATGTAATCTGAGTGGCCACTAGGGAAGACCTGAAATGTTCAAGTTTCTTTTGATGAACCAGGTAGAGATCCATGTGATGCTGTGGTGTTAGGAGTCTGATCAGTGCAGCCTTCCTAGAGATCAGAGCGTTTACACGAGGAGTCTGCTCTCACATCTTGCTGCCCTGATCTTACCCAAAACCGAGCTTTGAAGCCCAGATCTCCCATCTTGCAAGTAATTGCTCTAAGAATGAGGTAATGGAATATGTGGGGACAAGTCTCCCCCTGTTTTCTTGTCTGTTGAAGCTGTTCTGCCTTTCCCCAGACTTAATGAATATTTAATTATTTACAGAGTGAATATGAATCCATTGCCTGGTGGTTAGAGCAGTCACCGAAGAGATACAGGTTTCACTGTGTATTCCAGCAAGTGTGTATTCCTGCTCTTCTGCTTTTCTAAACAAATGGAAAAGGTGGAGAGGGAGGGAGGGCTGTAAGACTGGCGTATTTGTGTCACCACTCTAAAGCGAGAATACTGATTTTATCAGTCTGGAGGGGGGAAGTATTCAGAGGATACCTTATTCATTCATTACATGCGGTCACTTAGTATGCAAAAACACCCTGACCCTTTCCTTTGTATTGATTTTTAATTTTAATGCCCTGCTAGAGTTAAGGCAATTTTTGGAAGATTGCCTCGGTGAAAAAAAATGTTTGCTCAGAGTTATCTGAAAGGTTTGTAAACGAATGTGTGTTTGCACGAACCTTTGCTCTGATTATTCTTTCTGAAGCACTCGACTCGTACAGCGTATTCAGACATCTGCCACATGGTGATTCTGCTTTCCTGTTGCCCAAGTTGCCAATTCACAACCAGCTTTCACAGCAGTCACCACAATTCTGGAAATATTCCTGATTTATTTCATATCTGCAGAGTGTTTTTGCTTTTTTGAGGGTGGAAGAATTATCTTAACTAATGTTTAAGGAGGAAAGAAGGGGAATGGGTTTGCAGATGTTACTGAGACAAATCTGCAGTTGTTAATCAAAAAAAACCCACAATGTGTTGAGGTTTAGGGGCGAGCTGGTGCAGCTGGAAGAAGAAAAAAACTGAAGAACTCTTTATTGGTTATGACAGCTGATCAGGTTATGTCTGTTGCAGAGCTGTTCCGCAGGACAGCAGGCAGCACCTCAGGCAGACAGGGTGCTTACAGATGTTGGGCTTTACCCAGGTGTATTAACGTGCCTGCTCTTCCCTTGTACTGCTCCAAGTCAGGGTGTTTGAACAGCTGTGTGCAAAGTACTGCCGCTAAGAATCAGGCAGGAAGATGGAAATGTCCAAATTCTCTTCTACTTGATTTAAAACGGGGATTTAAGAAGACCATTTGGGTATGTTTCTGAATTTGTACACTGGAGTATTTAGTGTTTGAAAGAACAGTTTGTGTCTTGTTCTCTTCTGCACTCCACCAAGCTGCCAGGTAATTTATCTAGCTATTCATTTGATTACCTTTTTTTAATTGCAATGGAATGATGAATCAAATGAATAGTTAATGCGTTACAAATGCTGTAAGCAAGGAGATGGAATGTGTGTGAAGGCTTACGAAAAAGTTCAGTGCCCTGACTTCATGTGTAATGTGCTATTTTCTGAGTTTTAACATCAGACTTGCAGCACACGTGCGTTTCACATTGTGTGGCTTTCTTCATTGCTTGTGTTACGGTATTTGAAAGTAAATTTAACTCCGGATACTGGTGGTTTTTTTTTAGATGCCATCTCTGAAATCATATTTTTTTCACAGTTTATAAGGTATCAGTAGTATGTGAGACCACGGGATTTACTATGATAGTTACTTCCATTTGGGGAACTTCTGCCTTGCTTCTATGCCTATTTGTAAAATGCTTTGAAAGAGAGATTTTTAAGTTACGACTCACACCTTACGTAGGGCAGCAGGGATTCGGGTCCCTAATTGGGATCATAAGGGTCATTATTCATACAGTGTGTTTATAACATTGGAATTACCCTTTAAATCTCATCTCAGGTGTCTGCAATTTTGGGAAGAAACCTTCTGTAATTCTTGTGCAAGCAGATACATTCTTGTGGAGGAAAAAAAAAATATATATATAAAATATATATATATATTATATGGAGCCTCTCTTTCTCCAAGGCTGGGACAAAACTACACTCTAACTTTGGCAAGTGCATTTAATGTGAAGGGAAGAGAGGTCTTTGTTTCAGGGGACTGAATGCACCGATGAGTTGCTAGGTCTGCAGGAGTTTAGGAGGTTTTCCTTTGCAAGTCTTATTTTTCGGGTAATGGTTAAGATTTCTGTCACCATCTGGTACCTGGTCAGGTCCTGTTTACCTTAGCCTTGTGGTTTCCCAGCTGGTGGCGTGGGCATCACGGAAGCTTTCCCCACACCACTGGGGTGTAGGCTGAGCTGGTGTGTGCTGCTCATACTCCTCCGTGGGGTATAGATGGGTCATTTCTCTCCAAAGAGCCTTGGCTGCAGGAAAGCTTGAGACCTACTGCTGTAAAATTTCAGTCAGTTAAAGCATGAGGCTTTGTACGGCATTCAGTGCTGTGAATAGTTGCTAACGAATGCAGGGCTGGAGGGATGAATGAAGCAGTACTGCTTCTCTAAGCAGCATAGTAGCTGCCGTGTGTGTCCTGTTATGCTCAGCCTTGTTTACTTTATACACATGAATTTGTTGACCTCACCAGGGCTCTTAACCTTCCTAGGGCTACTAATCTCCATAAACGTCTGCAGGATTGGGCTTAATTTTGGCATGGAAATATGCAAATGGAATGAATCAAAGCGTGAGTCATCACTGCAGGCAGTCAAACGTCCTGACCTCGTCCTGCAGCCTCGTGTCAGGCTGAAGCTTGCTCGGGAGCTGGTGGGACCCGACCCATGATTTGGGAATCCTGGTTTTGTAAGTCTAACAGAGAATGTACTGAAACATACGGAGGCATAACGGGAGATACTAAAGCAAATCAAGAACTGTCACCTGATTCAGATGCAACTCTCAAGATAAAATTAATTTAGATTACTGCCGGGATTATGCACACACTACAGCATGTCTCAATAGTGTTCAAGATGCCTTTTGAAAACTGTAACGGAGGTGTTTGAAATTCACTGAATGTTGTTCTTTTTGAGCATCTAGCTCAACTAAGGTATGGTACAATAAACAAACTCACTTTTAAAACTCATTGCAGGCAGTGGATTGGGGAGCTAAGCGATGCGAATCTCGCTTTCCTGCCTGTGCTATAGAATGCAAAAGCACAAACACAGTAAGCACAAGGTTCTTTTTGATACTGTAATCTTTTAAACCTTTGAAATGTTGGTGTGCTTGAAAGGACTTCTAAATCCATCGGATAGCCTGCACTGTCTCATATTGTGTTCAAAATCATAGCAGATAAAGGAAGAGTGATCAGAAAGCTTAATGCAGTCAGAGCGTCACGACCTGTTATGTAAAGCAGCATTTGGCAGGGCCTTCCCAGCTGCTGTAAATGAATGTTAACAGCATTTTATCGGCTGCTTTCTCTGCCTTTATTACATAATCTGAATATTTATGACCCTATTAATATGTTTAGCTGTGAAATTGCAATATTGATGGAATGAACATAGCATGGAAGAGTGAATGAGCAGAATATTTGCATCGGGAACAAAAGTTGGGTAAATATTAAAAAGCTTGGTGCTTGTATTTGAAAGAAGTTTGCTGAATTACTGTGCAGATGTGGCATGCTGTTTCCCTAAACATTTTCACTTTGGTGATGGGATAGCGTTGATAAATATTGTGCGTGTCTGCGTAAAACAGAGATCACTAACCAGGAAGTGGAGATTTGTGTTTGTTTATTTCAAATGCAACCCCCTGAATCCGTAATCATCATACTTTGGAGCCTCGAGCAACCTGTGGACCTTAGGCCAGACCCCATTCGTCAGAATCACCTCTATCTGGAGAGCTGCTCCAGGTAAGATTTTGGAGCAGGACATGGGCCAGTTACTATCACAATTTGATTTTGTGTATTTGGTGACAAAGATCTTCCTTTCTGCCTTGTACCCCACTTTGTGTTGGCTCTAAAACAATTTATTTTGCCATGACCAGGTAGTGTTGTCGTGTGACCTCAAATGCACGCCACATCATTAGGGCACACGTGCACCGTGTTATACGGCTGGATTCTGAGTGCACGTGCTGTCCCGTTACTGACTGCACACCTGGCCTTTACGTGATCGTACTTGGAATATGTGGGGAAGTAAATATGCTTCATCAAGAGATGCACAAGGAGCTGCAAGGTGTTTCCCTTGGGAGCCTCTTAGATTGTAGTATCCCCCAGACAGAGCCAAACCCCACTATTTCAACAGACAGCTGCACATTTCTGACGTTTAGAGGCCGGACACTGCTGTGCTCAGTGGCTCACACTTACAAATGCCACTGGTCTCACGCTTCCTTACCATTCTGCAAGATAAGTAGCTCAGTTGGCTGCCGGCTCAGGTGAGCAGCTTGTCTGTGGAAAGCTGAGCTGGAGAAGCAACTTCAGGTTTTATTTTTAATGGGCTGGGGTTGCTGGTCACTTTTATTTTGCATGCAAATCTGAAGCCTGTCAGAAAGCTGCTGTCCTATGTGTCTTGTCCTCTTGCCACTGAGTACCAGCGGTAAGTTTCTGAGGCATACAGCTGTCGGTGGAAGTCCCGCTTGTTTGCAGCAGTCTCGTAGGTGGTAGCACCAGCTCTGCGGTGTGTTTTTACACTATGCCTATATCTGAGTAACTCCATCTCTTACAGTCTCTAGTTTCACACTCTCCACAACCTCATGAACTGGTACAGGAAGCAGCTGCACACACATGTAAATGTTCAAAATGTTAGAAGGGAAAAGGTAAGTGGGTATAGAGCGTGGAGTGTTAGATTTGAGACCCATAAGGGAGGGCTCTGTGGAGACCTTGTAGTGGCCTTCCAGTACCCAAAGGGGGCCTGCAGGAAAGCTGGGGAGGGACTCTGTCAGGGGGTGTAGCGATAGGACAAGGGGCAAAAGCTTTAAATTAAAAGAGAGGAGATTTAGATTAGATATTCATAACAAATTCTGTACTGTGAGGGTGGTGAGGCCCTGGCACAGGCTGCCCAGAGCAGCTGTGGGTGCCCCATCCCTGGAGGTGCTCAAGGCCAGGCTGGATGGGGCTTTGGGCAACCTGGGCTGGTGGGAGGTGTCCCTGCCATGGCAGGGGGTTGGAGCTGGGTGGGCTTTGAGGCCCCTTCCAACACAAACCATTCCGTGGTTCAGGAAGAAAGTTTAGATTAACGCATTTTTTTAACAGTATTTTGTCCCCAAGCCAGTTGTGTCTACTGTAGGGCTCCAAATAGATCCTCTTCCCGTGAGGGAAATTGAGATTTAAATATGGATTGTTCTTCTGGGCAATAGTGTTGAGCAGTCAAGTAAGGCTCTTAATAGAACAAAGAAACCTGTAATTAGGATAGGAGTTCCAGTTGCATTCTTCTTTGCTTCGTGCAAGAGAAACTTGCATTAACTCAGATAAATAAAAGAATGGATGGGGTGGAGGAAGTTTGGAAAAAGCACATCTGTTTACAAAGTTAAGTGCTGAGTTTACTATAAACCAGTCATTTTTAGTTTGGGAACTCTTAAAATAAGATTCCCCTTCTCCACGTCCCTGAGTATCTAAGTCAAGATATTTAAAGGAAATTACCGTTCCGTGGTTTGGTCTGGGGCTTTACTCACTTTAATTTTTCATACAGTAAATACCTATATGGCAATGTAAAATTAATAGCAGTCTGCTTTTGCTGTTTTGTTTGCATTGTTTTTTGTTTCGTTTTGTTTTGGTTTTGGTCTGTGCATGCTTTGAAATTACATTCCTCTTTTACTCATCTTTGTACTGAGTTTGTGTGAGCTAAATACAATGTCTTTCTTTAAACATGAACAATGACAAATCTTTTCTGGTATTTTCTGAGGGGTATATGTTGTTGCACTGTGTTGCAGAGGTTTTGAAGACCTTTTGCACAACCTCAGCAAATTTTAAAACTGGTAGCATTAAGGAATAATATTTAGTAGATTTAAAGTTTTCTTAATTTATATCTGAAATGACTTTTGGCAAAGGTACCAACTGCAGTCTCCTCTTCCCATCAGACATTGGTAAGAGGAAGCCTTGCAGATGTGAAATAGTTTTTATTTTGCACGTGCTTATCTAATGTTTACTGGCTTAATGTATGCAATTAGACATGGAATAATCTCCTTCTTAAGTTAGTTTTTTTTAAAGGAACACCTTAAAGAGGGTCGCGATGAAGCTTTGGCCATCTGTCCTGTGCCTGTCCTATGCAGTTCAGATGCCAAATCCAACAATGACAAAAAGGCAGCTGTTTTTTGAAGTCATTGGTTCTGCCTCTTGTTTGGGTAGAAGAGCTCTCCGACATGGCTTGAGACGCTCCATTTCCCTAATTACCCCTCTCTTTGGGTGCTTTGCAGCCTCCTGCTTGTTTCTTCCTATCAAGAGAGTGCTTTCCAGAGCAAAATCCATAATGTCTCTTTAAAAGGACCTAATCAAAACTCACTAAACTGAGGGGAAGGCTGCCATTGACTTCAAAGGACTTGTAGTTGGGTTTCTGGAAAGGAAAGGCATAGCCCTTTCTATTCAGTAACCGATACGATCTTTATCACTTAAAACTTTCTTTTACAAGTATTAACATTCCAGATTTACTGGGTGAATGGTAAACTCCATTTTCAGTGCAGAACACAGTGCATCTTACTTGCAGAGGTGCAAAGGGTGTATCACAATAGCACTCTACTGCAAACTTGTTTAAATCTCCTGCTATCTTGCATCCCCTCTGCTGCATCCCATGCAGGTAATTAATTTGCAGGATAAAGCTATTGTCCACACTCCCCTTGGAACAACCTCAGCTGGCACGTGGGAGCCTTTACATGAAGGAGAGGCAGAAACAGGTCTTTGCATTTATAGAATGTGCTTCTGAATGACTCCTCCTTAACCACGACTGGTCCTTGTTTGTCACAGGAATCAGTAAGGTAAACCTCACGTAAAGGAGATACTACTAACTCAAGAGTGAAAAAGTAAAAGGTCTTTTTTCTTTTTTTTTTTTCCCCTAAATATGAGTTAATGCCCACTGCCTCTTGTCCTTTCCCTGTCTTCTTTACACTTCCTTTCCTTGTCTTCCTGGCACAGTCTGGCAGATTATTGGCCTTTTTTTGCCGTACGATCACATTGCAGGCTCACAGTCTTGGTGTTCGCCAGGACCCTTAAGACTTGTTTTTATTTTTTTTATAAGCAGTTATCCAGCTAGTTGTCCCCCAGTGTGTACTGATGCCTGGGATTATTCCTTCCCAGTTTTGTATTTCCCTTTTTTGTACTTCATTAGGTTCCTGTTTTTCCGTTTCTACAGACTGTTGAAATCCTCCCAAATGGCAGCACAACCACATGGTGGAATTGCTCTTTGCAATTTTGTCTCATCTGCAGACTTGCTGAGTGTGAATTCTGCTAATTGTCCAGGCTATTAATGAAGATGTTGAACAGTACTGGGCACAATATCACTCCCTGGGGTACACCACTAGTGACTGGCCTCCAGATGGACTTCATATTAGTAATCACAAGCTTTTGAGATTGATAGTTCAACCAGTTTTCAGGCCACCTCGCTGTCCGTTCATCTAGCCTCTACTTTTATTCCATGAGGATAGTGTAGAGGACAACACTGAAAGCATTACTGAAGTCAAGTTAACATCCACTGTTCTTCTCTCATCTGCCAAGTCAGTCATCTCATTTTAGAAGACTATCAAGTTGGTCAGGCCTGGTTTTTCTTTTATAAATGTATACTGACTACTCACAATCCCCTTCTTGTCCTTAGTATGTTTAGAAGTAATTCTCAGAATTATTTGCTCCTTAACCTTCCCCAGGATCAAGGTGAAATTGGCTGAGCTGTAGTTCCCTGGATAATTTTCCTTTTTCTCTTTGAAGATAGGAATCACATTTGCATTTTTTTTCCTCAGGAAATTCTCACACTAGCTATGACCTTTCAGAGATAATCAGGAATCTCCTTGTGATCACATTGGCCAGCTCATGCACTCGTGAATGCATCCCATCAGGACCAGTGGACTTACATAAATCCAGTTTGCTTGAATGTTTTCTAGCCTGGTCCTCCCATACAAGGGTGAGTCTTACTTATGACTTTCCCAGTAGTCTCTAGAAGCTGAGGTTGCTGAAGGCCAGTCTTACCAGTAAAGACTAAGGAGAGGATGATACTGAGTACCTCAGCATTGTCTCTGTTCTTCATCACCATGTTCCCTGCTCCACTCATCAGTGGTCTATTTGTCTTGTTCTGTCCTCATAGGATCTTGAACTCCGCCATCTCATGGTCATGGCAGCTGGGACTGTCCCAGCCGTCACATCCCTGGCTTAGTTCTTCCTTATTCACAAGGTTCCACAGACTGTCTCACCTCACTGCCTCCTTAATCACCCGTGTCAGAAAATTATCATCAATGTGCTCGAGAGAATTCCTGAATTGCTTTTACCATGCTGTGTTGCCTTTCCAGTAGATACCAGGATGGTTATCCTATGAAGTACCCCACGAAGACTAGAGCAGGTAAACCTGAAGAAGGCCTCATCTTCTACTTCTTTATCAGGCAGTCTGTGGCAGACACCAACCACAAGGTTGCCTGTGTTGGTTTGCCCACTAATACTCACTCGTAAGGTCCCAGCATGGCTCAGCATCTGTCCCAATGCATTCCACTGTTTGCTCATATACGGGGCACCTCCCTCTCCTTGCTATCCTACCTGTCCTTCACAAGGTGTATTTCACTTACCCATTGTGGTACTCTGCTTGTGTGAGCCATCCTACTGCAGCTCTGTGATGCTGATGAGATTATCACTCCACAACTACATCAGACCTCTAACTCCTACTCCTTGTTGCCTGTGCTGCATATGTTACTGTACAGGCACTTCACAGAGGCCTCACAGTCGTGCTGATTTCACAGAATATGTGTGAGGGCTTCCCCCACGATACTGTTCTGTAGGTGCTCTCTTATTTCTGTGCTTATGCTTGAGGTAGACCCCCTTCAATCCTGTTTAGTTGATTACAAGGTCTCATCCATATCACATCAGCTGCTTTGCTTGTCGTCCTGGTCTGCTAATTCCTCATTAGATTATGGGTTGTCTCTCTCCCTTGTTGTTACAGATTGAAAGCTCTCCTCAGCAGGTTGGCCAGAGATGCTTTTGCCCCAAAATGCTCCTGCCACCAGTTTAAATGAGATTGGGATATGGGAATTCTTATTATGTAATGATGGCATTATGTGCTTAATGAAGTGAAAATACATTGCATGAGCACATTCAAGGACTCTGCTGAGCTGGAAAATTCTTCTAACTTAGTTACGAAAATTTTCCTAGCCATCTCATGTAAGTTTCTTATTCCTCTGTCCCCCTCTCCTTTGGACAAGAGATGGAGGGAAAAAATGGGGCCTCATTTTGCTTAAATATATGCTTGGAATATATAGTTCGGAAGGCATCTCTGGACTTCATCTGGTCCAACCCCACCCCTGCTCAAGCATGGCCACCTAGATCAGGTTGCCCAGGATCATGTCCAGATGGCTTTAGAATATCTCTGAGGAGGGAGACTCTACAACCTGTCTGGGCAACCTGTTCCATTGCTCAGTCATCCACACAGTAAAGTGTTTTCAAGAAATAACTTTTTATTCTTTAGTTTTGAAATGAAATGCAAATTTGTTTCCATGACCCAAAACAGCTAAAGATTGCCCGAGTCTTTTAACTGCTGTCTTAAAGCTTGCCTTCAGCCTGGGAAACGTTTCTGTGCAAAATGGTACCACTTACTATTCCTGCTGGAGAACGAGGAAGACCCAGGAAGCCTTCCTGATGTCCTTTTGCATTCATTCAAGGAAGAGAAAAGAGAAAGACCTTGAACCCCTTCATTCAAGGTCTGTCAACTTTTCATTGCTCACTCATCCAAACACACAAGGAGATACAGAGAAAGGGGGTGGCCTACAAATTCAGGGGAACTTAAGAACTGATTGCTGTTATGTCTTGATGTCTCTCTGATGCTCTTCTGGAGATACTCTGTCAGACAAGGGCAGCCCTAACACAAGCTAGCTGTGCTGCTGTTGGATAGTCCCTGAAACTGCTCTGCATCTTTCCAGAGAGACCTGAGAAGAATTAATGTAAAACTCCCTGTAACTGCTCTTCAACTCATCTGTGTGGATTAGGAGATTCTGTCTGTTTGTTTTTCCCTGGCTCTCCAATTTAAAATCAATTCCTCACGTTGATCCAAATAGGACAGAGTATGTGGTGCAGATGTACCATCAGAGAACATGTGCTTTGTGATGGATTTATAGAGCTAATTAACTAAATATAATGCAACTTAGATTACATAATTAAAGCAGACAAGTAAGTACTAGTACATAGCTATTGAAATCTGGACCTGATACTAAAGATTTTGTGAATTAACCTCTTTGGTTAATTTGGTGATATTCCTCGGTCAACTTTTGAAACTGATCTTCCACTGAATAATTCTGGAATAAGTTTTACAGGGTAGATTTAGGACAAGAGTGTCCCTAGGTCAGTCACATACACTGACTATTGTCTTCGCAAGAATTTTCTCTGGGAACAAAAACAACAAAATAATAATAAAAAATAAAAATCCGTGCATCTTCCATCTTAATTGAACCCTAGAAATTCATGCCTACAAGCCAAATGAAAATGGAAACTGTATACAACTTGTCAGCAAATTGCAAGCTATCAGTCACAGCCACAGATGAAAGCTAGCACGACCTACATCTGTCGTGCTGTTACAATGGTGCTGGCATTACAGTTCCATTGTTTAGATTTAGGGTCAAGCCTGCCGAGACCTCTTTTTATTCAGCGCTGAATGTATCCATTTTCATTAAGTTTTTCAAAGCGGCATGAAAGACTCAGCAGGGCAAGACGTGGTGATGTTGAACCTAAGTTAGTCCTGCAGCTATCGAACTGTCTGGTGGTCACAGATGGTCACTGCAATTGTCCACACCAGTCTACCACCGGAGCTGCTATTGAAAGGGCACAAAACTGCTGGTACAAAGGGGCGCCTTTTCTCCCGCCAGTAAATGAGCCTACTGTTGCTCGGAGCTGGCATTGTTGAAGGTTTTGTGCAGGAGAAGAATGGCTGTCGACAAACCAGTTTCCATGCTGAAAAATGCTACTCTTATTCCTAAACTTAGCGATCTTGCCTTGGGTGAATAACAGTGTCTGACTAATACCAGAGTGGCATTTTGTAAACTATTTTCATTGATTATGTGGATGACGGCTGTACTGGGAGGTCTAATGCTGACAGCAGTAAATGCAAGCTTGTTAACGTGCTAAACAAGGCATGCTTCTGTTCTGTAATTCCATTAGAGGAAAATCTCTTTGACTGTACACTGTTAAAAGCATCAGGGGCATTATTTGCTCAGTTTCTAAGTTTAATTCTCAAATGTTAAGGTGTCCTTACGCGGGTTGACAGAGTTCAGCCAAGTTGTCTCGCTGAGTTCTGTAACTTGGTTATCAGGTACCCCATGCCTTCCTCTGCGTGCTATAAAAATACAGGGTTTTAGAGCTGGTGAGTAAATCTTCCAAATCCTTCTTCTTGGCAACGTGAATGTGCGTTTTGTTTCGTCTTTAAACAGAATGGCTTCTTCAAAGTATTAACTACAGTTCTCCTCCCTTTTTGGGGTGGTGAGGTGAAAGCCTCCATACAAATGGCCTGCGTGTTTGTTGGCAGCCTGGTGAAGGTTCTGCTAAGATTAACATAGTTCTTGCTTGAAAGAACAATGAAGAGCAATAAAGCTGATTTCTGTTGTATAGGATCCTTTGTGGCCTGTGACAGATCAGTTTACCACTGGCAAGGGAACCCTTAAAATTCAAGTGACCACGGTGAAGAAATGGATGCTTGTTCCTGGGCAGGAAATACCAGGCCTCAATGGAGACTTGCTGAATGATTCACCCCACAACATTTAGAATTTGTGCTTTAAAATTAGGATGTGAGGGTGGTGTGTGTGTGTGTTGTTTTTTGGGTGTTTTTTTTTGGTCCTCCGTATCCAACTGAAAGCTGTCTGTTGCTTGGCCTCATGCTCCAGTGGGATTTTTCTGCCCCCCCTCGCTCCCTTGGGGCCCTCTGTGACTTCTGAGTGGCCTATTGCACCACAAATTCATAGCTCTCTGAGTACAAAAATGTTTGTCCATTTTGTCCCTTCATCTGGCCCCAGAGCCTGTTGCTACGTGAGGTGTCTCAGCCAGGCAGGTTTAAGTTAAAAAGAGGATACCTCTACATGCGAGAGGTAATGAGCCTGGCCATGTACTTTGGCTTGCAATCACTAGAATTAAATATTTCTATGCCAAAGATGGAAGTGAAAAGGAGGGATGATTTTCCCATAGGATGAAAATCATTTGCAGAGGGATGGGTCCGACTGTTCCAAAAAAAAAAAAAAAATCAACTTTCTTCTGCCTGCATTATTCAGTTAATGGGGGAATCTAAAGAATGAGACTCCTTGCCAGAAAAAAGAGATGAATATTGATGATCTTCATGATGCTGAAAGAACCCAGAGGAATTTGACACTGACCTAAAGCCGGGTCACTCGAGCAACTAGTCATTCTTAATGACTCCAGTCAATGTCCCCTTGCTTCAGCAGTCATGCTTTCTGCTGCCTTGCTTGGGCTGTGCTCTAGTGAGTTTTATTTTTTCCCTTCCTGTCTTACAGTGTACCGCATGCAAATAATCCCTCGACAAACGTAATGTAAATCATTAAAATTTGTCAGTAGCGACTTCCTGGTAGCTGCGTCCTGTTTGGGCAGTGGGGGCAGTTTCTAGACTGGTAGTTTCCTTTCTCACAGCTAGCCTGCATTTATCATGATGTCAGTGCAGCTTATGCTGCATATGACTCAGGCAGAAGCTTTTTCCTCTTGTTTCTAACGTAACAGGTGCTGGTAGACTAAGCAATGGATGTACTTGAGCCAAGCAATACAGACTTCACAATTCAAAGCCTTGCACAGAAGTCATCGGCCTCAGCGGGCTGTGGACTGCAGAGCTCTCTGGGTGTGAGAAGAGAATGGCCTTGGGTTTTCCATAGTCACCGATGGAACTGAAGTACCACCTCAGCCCCCTTTTCAGCTGCAGTTTAACCTCACAGATGGAAAGGAATCAAGGTCTGTCTCTGTCAAATGCATTAGAGTGAGAGGGAGGATCCTATGGACGTGTCCATGAGTGTAACCAACACAAGTACTTGTTGAGCCTCATTTTAATATGCTGTTTTGTGGCTGGCTTTGCACGTCTCAAATTTCTAAGGTTAAGTAAAATCTAAAGGAAATCATCCTGGAGTACAGTATGCTGTGTTGAGGGAGTAGCTCCTGATACATTTACATCTGTAGGACACATAGACCAGTTTGACCATACAGACCTTTTTGTTGTCCAGTTTCAAATATGGCTACAGCTGGATGTAACAACAAATTCAAAAACACTGTTAAAAGATCTGAGGGGTTGAGTGTGTTTATGTGTTGTTGTTTTCCTCTTTTTTAGCATTATATTACTATTAAAGGAAAATCTATCCGAAGAGTTATCCCACAGGAAATAAGGCATTAAATTAAAAGTGCTGGCTTTGTAAATTATATTGAGGTTCAAGGTAACATCAACCTCCTGAAAAAAATAGGCTGGCTGAAACTTTGGAGGCCTGAAGAGCAGCCTTCCTTGTTTGTAAGGAAGGACATCAGCTGGAAAGTTGAAGACTACTCTGCACATTAGAGTAGTCTGCACAAAGAGACTACTCTGCACAAAGCCAATTTGTTGTTATTCGCACTGCAGAACGAACCTCATCTGCTTTGCCCTGGTGTCATAGGAATGATTACCCACTTAGATGTCCGAAGTGATTCTGTGTGCACTTCCTTACTATTTTAGTGCTTTAAAATGTTACTCATTTATCCTTTGCAACTCCTAGTTTAGAATATGCTTTCAAAATTGAGTTTGCAATTTGATATACAGCAGACTTCGTGGTAACTTTTTTTTTTTTTTTTTGTAGCTTGTAAAATGACTTCTGAATGTTTACCAAACCCAGAACAGTACAGTATTTTTATTCCTTTTCTCTATATATCTGGGAAGATCATGGAATAGATCCTCTTTGAAGTAGTGTTAAGGCACATGCAAGGCAAGGAACTGGTCTGAGACAGGCAGCATGCTTGTGAGGCCCCACATGGAGTACTGTATCCAGGTTTGGGGCTCCCAGCATAAGAAGGCTGAGGATCTGTTAGTGCAGGTCCTGATGAGGGCCATGAAGATGCTCAGAGGACTGGAGCACCTCTCCTATGAAGAAAGACTGAGAGAGCTGGGGATATTCAGCCTGAAGAAGAGAAGGCTTCAGTGAGTCTTCATTGTACCTTTTCAGTACTTAAAAGAAGCTTATAAAAAAGATGGAGAGCAACTTTTTACATAGGCAAATAGTGATAGGACAAGGCAGAATGGTTTTAAAGTAAAAGGGAGGAGATTTAGATAAGATGTTAGGAGGAAATTCTTTACTGTGACAGTGGTGAGGCCCTGGCACAGGCTGCCCAGAGCAGCTGTGGGTGCCCCATCCCTGGAGGTGCTCAAGGCCAGGCTGGATGGGGCTTTGGGCAACCTGGGCTGGTGGGAGGTGTCCCTGCCCATGGCAGGGGGATGGAGCTGGGTGGGCTTTAAGGTCCCTTCCAACCCAAGCCTTTCTATGACTGAGTTAAAACATATATCAGTCTTCCTTTATGCTGATTATTGCCATCATAATTACCTTCAAGACACCTTTTTCCAGTGACCTTTCTTACATTATTTCTTTTCTTTGGAAGAAAAGGGAGAGATTTTACCCAGGGTAATTGTGTTTGCCCAGACTGTTTCTATACTATCTAAGAGCCTGAGAGATGCTTTGGCATTCCAGCTTGGCAGGGGAAACAAGATCCTCGAATTCATCAGCCTGGGGCTGTCACTAGAAGAGAGCTTTCAGTGTCTGAGGACTCCTGGGAGTTTTGAACAACCACTAAGAAAGTCCACAGCCAGAAAAGCAGGAAGACAAAACTGTTGACAATAAGCTTTAATTTGTAATAAATATATGTCTATATATGTGTGTGTGTATATATAGAGAGAGACATATATATCTATATTATCTCATATATATATCTATACGTATCTCTTCTGGAAAATGTTTGTATAGTTGTTTGACTCAAATGGGATTGAAATGCAGTGCAGTCGGGGTGCTGCCTGTTGCTGTATGTCTCAACCTCCAATTTATTTTAACTCCTGGGACCATTTTTCACTGCTCTGTGATGCTTCCCTTCTTTTGTGTTCATTCAGTGTACATCCTGTGTCTCAAAGATAGCTGTTGCTATCTTCTTGCCCGAGGAATGCTGGCAGAGCCTCACCTCAGAGCTCTTCCACCTAAATTCTTCATCAAATAGTCTGCTCTGTGAGACCAAGCGTGCTGCCTCTGCGTCTCTCCCTGCCAAGAACAGTGAATGGATTTGTTTGTCTTTCTGCAGGGGCTGAGCCTTGCCCGCTGTCTGTCTGGTGGCAGTGCAGGGGGCATGTTATGCATTTAAGTTTTAAAGGTCTGCCTGTGTTTTGGGGGTGTTTGGTGTGTGTTACCAGTTAGATAGATCTGCCTGACAAACTGCTTCTGCTTTTAAGCTCATTTCCCTCCATCCCTTGACTTCCTTTCAGAAATAGGGAAAAAGTAAATACAAGTATTTCAGGTACTGCAGTTATTATCAAGGCAAACCTTTTAAAGCATTCTCCAGAGGGAAATTAGCAATACCTTATTCATCAGAATACTTGACAATATTCTCACTGGGTTGGATTGTTGTCATTCGGTTGCTTTGCACACTGGTACAAAGAATGCAGAAAATTGGTTGCATGATTTCTAAGCAACTGTTTTGTATCAGGACGAACTGGAATTTGCTTTCAGTCTTTAAGCATATGATTCCTTCATAAGTTGCTGAAGTTCAAGACTACTTACAGCCAGAACTTTGAGGAGCGGCAAAGAGCAAGAGACTTCCAATAATACCTCGAAAGGGGTGTGTTGCAGCAGGGGCTAGAATCGGGCCTCATACTTCCTGAATTGGTGGCCAAACCTCTGTGCTTGTAACTTTGTCTTTCATCACCCTGTCTCAAGAAAGACCTCATTTCTTCCTCCACCTTGCTGTGTGGTACTGGCTGTTTGAAAGTAGCTTAATGTTGATTTTTTTGTTTGTTTGGTGGAGATTAACCTTAAAGCTAACCGAGTGCATTTTTAAAGAAATATTTTTGGAAAGCGTGTGTTATAAAGCTCTCAAAATAAAAAAGCACAAAGGAACTTCTAACTGCTGGAGCTGAATATGCTTGAAGTTTATGAAAAGAGGTATTCAGGGACAGGGTGCAGTGTTGTGTCTTGCATCCTCAACACAGCTGCTTAGCAGCGATAAGGAAGCAATGCTCTATTCATGCTGACCTTGTTTCCAAAGAAGCCTTGTCCTATGAACTACTGAAAATAAGGAAGAATTTCCTGTGACATGCTGCTAATGTTGGCTTTTAAAGGGGAGCAGAATGAAACCTCTGAGCACGACACATACTGTATCTAACCACACAGGATTTCCTGTGCTGGAATGGGAGCTCAGTGGAAGCCACGTTTTTCTCTTCCTCTTAATTCATTCAGAAAAATAGAGGTCAGCATCACAAATTGATACGGCTGTAGTCACTGTTAAAAGCTTAAATCAGCAATTGCTAATGGATGTATTGTGATGCCAAAAGCACTGCAAGACAAAATTGTTTCCCTTTAATACAATAAGATTGTACGCCCCAGATTACATTTTTAAACTCTTACGAGATAGTAGTTGTAGAGTGAACTCCCAAAGATTAAGGGTTAATATGTTACAGGAATTAAAAGTTCTACCTCACTGAAGTTGAGAAAAGTAATACATACGTTGCATTAGACTTCAGCGTCTTTTGGTATTACACTTTTCTCTCTAATCTGAATGAATTAAGCTATTCATGAATTATGTGAAAGACACAGAAGAACCCTTGAATTTTGACTCTGAAAATATTGTTAGAGCTGTAGAGGATTAAAAATATTTATTTTTCCTTAATTTAAACTTAATAATACTTCAAATAAATAAAATCTCGGATTTTCCCCCCAACACACACACCCACACACACACTCCATCTGTGCTGATTTACAATGTGATCTTCCTGGTAGTGTTTCACTGGGTTTGACCAGTAAAAACAGAGCTTCCTGCCATAACCGCTATGCAGTCTGGGGTTACGCAGCTGATTTTGATACAATAGAGTGCATATCTTTTTAATCTCATTTAAAAGATGATCTCCTTGTTGCAGTACATCTTTGGAGAGTGGGCTAACAGCCTGTGCTTTTTATGCAAGTGCTACCTGTAGGAATAAAACAGAATTGAATATCCCAAGTTGAAAGGGACCCACAAGGATCATTGAGTCCAACTCCTGGCTCCACACAGGACCACCTAAATTAAATCTGTCTGAGAGCATTGTCCAAATGCTTCTTGAACTCTGACAGGCTTGATGCCATGACCATTCCCTTGGGGAGCCTGTTCCAGTGCCTGGCCACTCTCTCGGGACTTTGAATCTCCCCTTTCACAGCTCCATGGTGTTCCCTCAGGTCCTGTCGCTGTCCCCAGAGAGCAGAGCTCAGCACCTGCCCCTCCACTCCTGCTCCCCTCGTGAGGGAGCTGCAGGCCACCATGAGGCCTCCCCTCAGCCTGCTCTGCTCTGGGCTGGACAAACCAAGGGACCTCAGCTGCCCCTCATATGCCTTGCCCTCTAGACCTTCTTTATAGCACTCCTTTGGATGCTTTCTAATAATTTTATGTTCTTATATTGTGGCACTCAGACTTCACACGATACTTGAAGTGAGGCCACACCAGAGCAGAGCAGGACAATCCCTTCCCTCGCCTGGCTGGCAGTGCTGGGCCTGATGCACTGCAGGGTGCAGTTGGCCTCCTGGCTGCCAGGGCATGCTGCTGGCTCATCTTCAGCTTGCTGCCAACCAGAACCCCCAGACCCTTTTCTGTGGGGCTACCCTCCAGCCTCTTGTCCCCCAGACTGATGGCAAATGACCGACATTTGCTATGCTATGTAGTGGGAACATGCAAGCTCACTTTGCCCCAGAGCTGATGAAACAGCGTCCTGACTATCTTGTTACAACGGTCAAGCAGATGTAAAAATTCTAGAGTTTTCCTAGTACTTGACTTGGTTTCAGTGCTTTTAATTCACTAACAGATTTGTATTCTTCCTTAGTCCAAATTATGGTCTGGTGTTATCCTGGGACATGGCTAAGAGTGTGCTTATTGACTCTAGTCAGTTGCATGTGCACCGTGCAAGTCTTCTCCCCAGATATAGCATTCACATGGAAAGGGATTGGTTCATGTATAGTTTTCACTTTTATTCAAGTTATGTGGTTTTTTATTACTTTCATGCCATCTGGATTTGATTGGGCTGGTGAAGTTTTCAGTGGTCTAAGAAGTGAAAATTTTGTGACACCTTGACTGGTTCTACTTTTCTGTAGTAACTCGGAGACGTCTATCTTTAAGGGCTGTTTCTCAAAGGGGAATAAGTCATCTTATGGCACACCTACAGTACTCCTGCTTGTTAGAGTCTCTGTACTTCTTCATTTTCTTCCAAAGTATTCATAGCTTGGTCCTGCAGTCCTTCAGTGTCATGAAAGCCGATAAATGGTATACTCAAAAGGCCTATGTGCATGGACTCGACCTGCTTTTTAGCACAATCCCACTTGACATGTTTTCATGTTATGCATGCCAACCTAGCGCATCAGTTGTTCCTATACGATGTCTCTGCAGTTCAATCTTTATTGAAGTCAGGACTTGTTTGTAAGTTACTGAAGGGAGACTTGTATCTTGTATGTCTCATTTAATCATTTAAATAATTTAATCTCAAAGCAAAATTGTAAGAGGCAAGCTATTAAGGAATTCTTGTGTATGTATTACATGAGGACTTCCTTCTGTGCCACTTTACATATATTTTGGTTGTGTATTTATCTTGAAAGAACTGAACAGTACCCTGGAGCCACTACAGACAGATGGGTATGTAAACAGTTTGCAGAAGTAAATAGAACTCGTAGATCAGAACATTTCCACTCAATTGGACAATCTGTTAAATGATGGAGAATTTAAAGGCACTTCCAAACTAAATGGAGGGTTTCTTTCTTTCTCTCTTTCTATCTTCCTCTCTTCCCCCAGCTCCTCCCTGGATAATTGTTTGAACAAACATTGTACTTATTGCTGGAATTGGATAGTTAAAGAGGGAGTTTGTTCCTTTTTAAAATTTCATCTTGAGTTCACTATAACACATTATGAGTTGTATAGCTTTAAAAAAATACACATTACTCAGAACTCAAGGTATCACAGTTTTTTAAAGTCACAATTTGAATATATTATATATCATGCAGCATGTTTGAAAATGAGGTAATGATATCTCATATTTTTACCTAAAAGGACGTACTGTTCACTGTTGGTTTCACTATCCTACTGCATGTTGCACTCCAGGCAGTGGTAGTAGCATATGCTGCTTAGATTGAGCAAGGCTGTCAGTGCCGTTGGCCTAGAAGGAATAGTTTCGCAACTCATGGTAAATTCTACAAGTACTTCAGTGAGAAGTTTTCTCAGATCTTCCAAGGGTCTTACTAGCTTTGGCATTGTTTCCAGTCTCCCTGTTTCTTTGGTCCCCTAAGGTCCCACATTAATATTTACCAAATTAGTTTCCTCTTCTGAACAATATTTATGAATTTGCACATTTAGCAGATCCAAAACTAAAAATCCAGTGTATATGGGTCTGCTGTTTACTGTTTATCTCACTTTATAATTCACTTTACTTTCCAGTTACTTGTTATAACACAGCTGAATTCTAGTAATGGGTTTTGCCTGGTCTATAGGAAAGTGCCTAGTGCATTTATGCTACATTTTTTGTACTACATTTAACTGAAGCTTAGCTGTGCTAAGAGGGCACATACAGCCCACTTTTAAGTGTAGAGCTCCTGGTCTTCTGCTTGACAATTCTTATGAAATTCTGCTAGCAATGAGAGGCATTGCTTGGCATTTTCTTACATGAATTACAATTTGGCTTTAGTGAAGTCTTGAAGCTATGTACCAGGTTAGTGTGGTAATTGTGCTCTGTACATGTCTTTAAGGACAAAATAGATTTAAAGTCACAATTTGCTATTAGCAACAATCAGATAAGGTACCAGATTTGCTAAAAAACAAAATGAAGGTATCTGAAACTACACTGAGTGCACAAGCATGTATTTGTCTCTCGGCTTAGAGGTAAATTCTTCTAATATATTTCTTACTGCATGCACTAAATTTGTGTAAGTCATCAATGCTCATTACTCTGGTTGTAGGCCTTTCTTTCAGTGCTGCTTAATGAATGAATTACAAAGAACAGCTTTGCATCTGCGGGTTATGAATGAAATATTAGATTGCCTGTTAACATGATGGCCTTCCTGTGTGGCATTTTGATTGCTCAGAGACACCAACCACGCTTCCTTTTGATATCTAATTTGAATGCACGCATACTTACACATATAGTATGAGAATGGCATTTTAAATGCATGTGATTGTCTTCTGCTATGTTTGTGGCAAGCCAGAAAACCGGGTAAAAAAAGTGTAGTGTACTTGAGGACTGTACTCTAACCTTGCTGTATCAGCACCTTCCTGAGTGCGTGCTGAAGGCTGCATGCCTGTAGGCTGTGAAGGGGAAGGTGGGACGTCTGCTGACCTTTTGGGATGTCAGAGGGCTGGGCAATAATATTTAATGCCTGCTGTGAAGACGCTGAAGGGCAGATAGAGAAGGAATTTCCAGCTCACCTTTCTGTGTCTTTTTCCCCCTCTCGTTGGAAGGAAAGCTTTTAGTGGTAGCCCAGGAAGTCAACCTGACAGTGACTTGTCTGCTTGCTTGTTAAGCATTTTATCACTCTTGTCCATCGGGGAAAGGTACACTAACACAGTTTTCTGCCAGCGAAAGATTATTTATCAATAGTATAGACACGGTGAGAAGTAGAAATAGATATTTTAAAATTAATTTTAAGGCCTCTTAGTTTTAAAATATAAAATCATTACTTTTACTTTCTAGTGGCAATAGTTTACTTTTACTTTCTAGTGGCAATAGTTGTTTTATGCTCTCTGTAAACAGAAAGAGTCATCGACAAACATCAAGTGGTCTACTAGCAACTGCATTTGTGTCTTGTTGGGGGTACTTTTGTATGATAAACAGAAGATAAGAGAATATCCCGTAACTGTCTTAAGAAGATAAGTAAGGGCCTATTGCCAGGATTAAAACTGGATAATACATGGTAGAATTAATATATGAGGTGTAGGAAAGGGAATGTTTTTCTGCATACACCATAATCTGTGTGTCAAACATATCCAGATTTGGAAAAATTATACTGCCAAATGGAACGTTTTTGATGTAGAAGGACCTGGTAGGGATTTTAGGATGACATTGGGTGATTTTTTTGTGTTCTCTCTCTATCTCCATTGAATTTTTATTGCTAATGTCAATGAAGAAAAAAACGCTAATCCGCCTAGACAGCCACTCTGTTTGGTTTAAGTAGATCAGAATCATTTCCTTTTACCAATTTCCAATTTTGCCATTGGATGTCCCATCAAATTCTGTCTTTCAGAGTGCAAGGTCTTCCTGCTACACAGAATTTGATAAGCAGCAGGTGCGGCTGGTCACAGATGCTTCCAGATTTGGCAGCCTGGTCAGGCTGATTATGGTATTCCTCAACCGTGACAAGAAGTGTTCCCTGTGCTTCTTCAGAGAGCTGATGCCTATCAGATGCCAAAACTTCTTTGGCAGGCTGGAGTCACAAAGTACGCATGGGCTCCCTGGAGGAAAGAAAGTTGTCATATACGTTCAGGGCATGATATGTGTGAAAGAGACCCTCATTTGGGCATACGGTAACAAGTAACTTCCAGTTGTATGACCAAATGCACTAAGTGCCATGACTTGTGTCTGAATGCAGGAATGCCAACATGCTGTAGAGTTTAGCACTTGTTTCTCCAGAAGACCTTCCATAGTGGAAGAATATCTAAAGCTGATGCTACTCAGGGCAGAAAGTTGGAGGTATCCTGGAAAAAAAGTAAACTATTGTTACCCAGGGTTTATTTTAATTCCTAACCCATTATTTGTTGCTACATCAATTACAAAGCCACAGGAACTTTTAGGAAACTGTCAAACTGAAGTCACAGAAGCTATTTCAATATCACACTGAACTACTTTTCTTTTATTGACTCATAGCAAGCTTTTAATGTTTTGTTGTCTTGAATACTTTTTACCCGCCCTTCAAAATCTTATTTATTTTCTCATTGTTAAAATGATGAAAGACACCTGTCACAGTCTCTGTGGGAGAAAGAAAATCAGGATTAAAGGAAGAGAGAGAATCCTAAACAAAAGAGAAATGACATTGTGGTAGAAACTTGAATAGATCAGAGGGATGAAGAGGACTTCCTAAACTTTGAATTTTACCTAAACTCTTGATACTAACATATTGCATATTATTATTTTTCATATGTTAAAGATGGGGTGGAAAGTATATTCTCTGCTTCTGCAGAAGACTATGAAACAATAACAACACTCTTTGCTTTTGGCTTTGCTTTGTGAATCTAATCATAGGAGATAAATATTGTGTTCTTGGCACTTGAGAAGCATCTGGTCTCTGGTAAACTATTTATTCTGCACATTACAATAGTTCATGAAAGTTCTCCAAGTTTTCTGTGTGTTTTCAGTTCAAAAGCACAATTAGTGCCTAATCAAAGATGCAGCAGAGCTGGGCATGGTTAATGTTGCGTCCATCTGAACAGATTCAGTTTCATAGTTACCTTCCCTGATGAGAGTGCCTTCTTCACCAAAAAAATAAATAAAAATGTTTTGAGATGAGAGCTTCCTCCTGCCTTCTGTCTGGCAGCCTTTGCCTTTCCATAAAGACCTGTGTTAATCATTAGAAGGCAGAGTGAATAAACAAGACGAAGGAAGAATAAAACTGTCACTTCTTGGTGGGAATTTTCTTACAAAAGTCATACTGATAAAAAGGGACCTTACCTGTTTGCTGAAGACTAGGAGTGACCACTAGACTATGGCCATTGGTTGTTGTTGTTTTTTGTTTCCCCTTAATCTCTTGAGACAACGAATTTCTGACTTCATGCAGCATCAAGTGAGGTTTCTCAGGATAGTCCATGTCTTGATCTTTGGACACCTTGTGTCTCGTTTCTTTCAGACAGAAGCTCACCCTAGACTCTGTCATACTAGGTGACCACTCCTGCCAGCAGTCTTCTGAATAACTGGAAGTCTTCATCCTGGAGTTTGGATGCAGTAGAACTGTATTTGCGTGGTACTGTCTTGGAGCAAATAGCTCTTGCTTCTTTACTAGGTTCTCTCCCAGCCTAAATAAAAATTAGATGAGTGCAGGTGAAGGTGCACTTTAGGATATGTCTCTTCTGGGGTAAAAAGTATTAAAAAAACATCTGGGAAGTAAAGGTAGAAGTGTTATTAGTTTGTATCAAGGGACAAACTGCAAAGGTTGCTTCCAACTAAGAGCCTCATTTACACAGAGCACGTAAAAACAGATAATAAAACCAAGACCAAATTTATAAGTGTTTCTTTACAAATGTCAAAACCATGCAAGCTAATACTGATGTATTGGAGTGTCCGGACATTAATTAGCATACTTTTAATTAGTTAGAATATTTCCTTGTGAAATATTGGTCTTAATGTCAAAATAAGAGTAGGCTATGCAATTAAGATAATGGCTTTGTGCTTGAAGAAAGTGAAACCGGATAGCATTAATAAGGCAGAGGTATCAACAAGTGAATCAGCCCGTATCGATAAAAATTCAGTATATGCATAGAAATGATCCTGGGAACCATCAGTTTCACAGGGTGGTGTTAATGATGTTGGGCATAAAAAGAAATGAGGATTGCTGCCATGGTGGAGAATAATAATGACCAGAGACTCCAGTTTCTTCTGTACACACAAGGGAGAAGTCACAAAAGGTATGGTGAGGAAATAGTGGTCAAGTACAAACAGTCATTCTGGGAGAACGCACAGGAAAAATTCTGACACTGCCCTGGGGCTTCATTCACAATCTCTCTGCTGAAGAATGGTAATAGTCAATGCAATGTTTATACATTGAATTCAGTTTTCTCATTAAAAATGAAAAAGCCTCCAAAAAAAAACACCTTATACTTCCCACTATAATGCTTCAGAACGGAAGTAGATAAAAATGAGGAAACAATCAAAGGCATATTAAAAGGAGCAGCTGAAGGGGTAAAATACATAATAGACTCTGAATTAAACCATGGATCAAAGTACTAAATCATGGCTGTGGTTTAATGTGGTGGCTTTAAGTGTTCAAAGCGTGCTATGTATCGAATAGAGGCTGCTATATAAATCCGTGGTGCAGAACATCTTGAATGCTGTAAACCACTGTGGTCACTCTGGTTCAGGGTAGTGTAACTAAAAGAAGACAAGCAGAAGCATGCAAGCTCTTTGGTATGAAGATCATTGCAAATAGCCTGGAAAGAAATGACTGGGGAGGTGAAGGGGAAGTTGTGTGCAGCTGAAGTTGGCAAAATAATGAATGTCATGGAGCAGATGACTAGGAATGACTGAAGTGGTGAAGCACTGGAGCGTGTTTTTCCTGGAAATTGTGAGGACAAAGTATGCATACAATTAGGAAGGGATTAGACCAACTGTTATCCTTTGCTGAAAGTGTTCTGCATGAAACATGATGATCTCTAGCTTGGGAGAGATATAATGAATGCAACAGTATGATTCAGTGACCATTGCCCTTGTCATATTAAAAATGTTTGACAGAGCTTTTAATCAAGCCTGGTGAATGCCAAATAGTCATAGTTAACGATCACCACTTTTATTGAACTCATGATATTCTCTAAGGGAGGTCTCGATGTCTTCCTGATCCAAGTAAATTGTGGGCACAACAATATCAGGTGTTTTTGAGAATGATCATTCTTGTTTCGAAGTGAGTTTAGCGTATGAGTTTTGTTCATTTGAACAATTCTTAATTGTCTAGGGGACTGTCTCGAAGGAACGAAGGAAGAATTCAGTCCAGTTAACTTTTCTTTAACCATGACATTGTAGCGAAAGTATTTATTGAAAATCAGGTACACATGAATAAGAATATGTAACTTCACATTGCTGGTGAACACGCGGGTTATCTTTCCAGTGCCTCTATTGGATCACGGTGCAATTCAAGTTGGGAGGCACCTGAGGAGGACATCTAGTCCTGCTCAAAGCAGCCCATTTGATGCCCAGGGCTATTTCCACTTGACTTTTGCATCTTTCTAAGGCTGGCAATTTCACAGCCTCTCAAGGAAACCTATTTCCACATTTGATTGTGGAGAAAACTTTTTCCGTACAGCTAATCAGGACTTCCCGTCTCGCCATTTGTGTCTCTACTGCCTCTCATCCTGTCACTGAGCGCTTCTGGGAACCGTGTGGTCTCTCTTCTCTGTGCCTTCCTGCTAAGTAGTTGAGGACAACATTGGTATCTCCCTTTGTATTTTGGACAGTCATTAAAAGTGGGGAAAAAAAATCAAGTTGCTGTTTCATTTTCATGTGGGAATTGTAATATGGATGTCTTTTGCCTCAAAAGTCCTCTATCAGTGGAGTTTTCTAATTATAGGATTTCTTCCCTTCCTTTTTAAGGGAGTGTAGTCCAGCTGAACTTGGCAATTAAATGGTAGTGGAAAGTATAAAACGCTTGAATTACATCTCTCTTAGAATTACAGTTCCATTTTGAATCCAGATCCAGCTTAAAGTGTTTTGTTCTTTCGGGCTTTCTTCCAACAAAATATCAAAATCGTGTGTGTGTAAAACAATCTTTTGGAGGAAAATCGAGAGCTTTGCCATTTGATATATAATTTGGTTTTGCCAGAAAGCTTTTAAGCAGATGTTTAACACATCTGGATGTATTTCTGCTGCTACCAGAGGAATTGTACCCTAGTGTTTTCTGAAAATGATGTCCTCAACCATGTTTTCCAAGCCCTCTGAAAGTCCCTTTTTAGTGTATTCAAAATTGCATCTGTTTCTGGTGTTGTAGGATATAGTAAAGATTTAAAACTTAACACTAGATGGTTACTCCTCGTTGCATCTTAAGAAATGGTGATAATATGATGTATACAATCTTCTCACATTTTCAGAGCTCTGTGTTTATTGTGTCTTCAGGAAGAGCTGATTGTTTCACTTATTTAAATTAAATTTATTTAAATTACTTGTGCTTCTGGTAGGACTTGAAAAGTTGCTCGGGAAAATAAAAAACAGGATAAGACCCCATTAGGTTGGAATTGTTGCCTCATTGTAATAACCAATTTTACTTTCTTACCAAACCAAGAAGCAGAACATTAGTGCACAGGTAAATGCTGATTTTCCTTTGTGGACTTTTCAGATATTAAATTTGAACTTCCCTTGGATTAGCCAAAAAACAGAACAAAACAAAAAGGCAGGAGGAGTTGCTATATTTTACTGTGACGTTTGGTTCCAACATCTATTCAAATAGTTTTAACTGCTCAAAACACAGCGAGCGTAAGCAGACACACTGCAGTGCCTAATGCATTTTGGTGGGTGCCGCATCGACACCAGGACCTACTGCACTGGTGATATGGAGCACACGGTAAATGAGATGGTTGTTGTACCTGCCATGGTTTATGAAGAAACATCTGTTGGCTGGAGGTTTATATGGTTTAAAATATACAATGCATTAATATTATCAAATTAACAGAAAGAGAATCAGATATGAAGAGTTACTGTTGCCTTTCAAACAGCTGAACTCAACATGTTCAGATGCACATGACAATAAAAGTCTTAGGGTCTGATATTTGAAGTTGATGAGCGTAGCCCATGGCTTTAGTTCAGTCTGCATCACACCTTGATGTGTTTGACCCTTTTAAAAAGGCAAGAGCCTTCACCTGGAGCTGGGTGGAGCCCCAGCTGCTTGCTTCCCAAGCTCATTCCTTGGAGGGCAACTTTTGGACGTCTCTTCTTGTCTCGGAAGGCCGTACAATGGTTCCTTGTGGCAGGCAAAGGCAAACCCTGCCCATGGCTCAGACTTAGATTCCCAAGGGAATAAAAACGAGTGAGAAGAATTTTACAGCTTGTTTTATAGAGGTAACAGCACTGATAAAAGTTAATACGGCTAAGATTAGAAGGGCTGTGTGAAGACTGAAAATGTCTTTGTCAGTGTTTCTCATGACATACGCTGAAAGTGCTCGTAGCAACTATCACCAGGGAGACCAGTGCAATCCTGAAAAATCCCGAGGTCAGACGAGAGCACCAAGAGACATTCCGTCTCGATTAACAGGTTTGGGGACCTCGCAGCCACTTTCCCCCCACATTTCAATGTTTTTTTTAATGGCTGAACTACATTGCAGCTTTGAAGGGCTGCGGGGAAGGTGAGGAAGATGGATTTGCTTTAGAATAAGTTAATTCCTTATTGCACAAAAAAAAAAAAGTTAAACAGACACCGTATTATGTAAGGCTAGAATGAGGCTGGCATCGTAATGATATCAAACCTCAGAGTAAGCTGCCAGGATACCAACTGGCTGTGAAAAATAGTTGTGGTAGACACATGCACTGCATAGTAGGCACGAGTCCACGGTCTTGACAGCTCGCAGCTTCTTCACTTTCTTGATGCATTAATGGCCACCTCGTGCAGGTGCTGCCTCTTTGTTGTTGTTGTTGTTTGGAATTTAATACGGAACTTTAAGGTAACATCTGCATCTTGACAAATTTCTGCTTTGGGCACCACGAAGCATAGCTGGTAGACGCAAAGCTTGGTGATACGCCAAAGGATGTGTTGTTTGTGTTTGTTTTATTCTTAGCTTGTAAACTGGGAGGAAGTATTGCACAATGCTCCTGCTGAAATTTAGTGAAAAAGTGTATGGGAAATTCAGTAGGTAGAGTTGGCAAATTCTGGGACAACTTTTTCCTGACTTGCCAAAGGATGACTGCTGGATACAAATGCCGCGTTTCTCTAGAAACACTTAAATAAGGGGGTATGACATCTCTAGCGGCAGTCAGAGATTTTCCTGTAGCTTTTATTTTTCACTCTCTGATTGAAAGGGAAAACCTTTGCATCTGCTCCTCCATACCTCTTAGTTGCCTCCTTTCTTTCACATTTTCTGACATATCTTCTGGTTTGTGGCGTTGCTTTTTAAATGGAGAGCGGTAAATAGGCCACGTGGGATAAGAAGTGGGGATAGCTGTTTTCTGCTATTGACTACCTCACGCATGACAACACTTTTCAATGTGCGTGGACAAACAGAAGGGCAGCGGCACAGCCAGCAGCTCGTTCTTACGTAACGTTTGCAGAGGATGCTCTTTGGGCTGCGGCCTCGCTGGCTGGTATTGATGAAACCACCCATCGTGGAAGGACAGCGGCTGTCTGTTGGAGATGGCTTCGCTGCCCTGCTGCTGAGCTCCACGTAACGCAAGCGGGCAGAGGTCACCGGGGTTTGCTCTGGGGCAGAGAGGTCTTTGAATACTGCAATAAATCAGTCCTTACGTAGTGACAGCTGGTTTTGAGTTTCTTCAAGGTGACCTAATCATTGAGAGCAGCCTTGAGGAGAAAGACCTGGGGGTGTTGGTTGATGAAAAGCTCAGCATGAGCCGGCAATGTGCTCCTGCAGCCCAGAAGGCCAGCCGTGTCCTGGGCTGCACCAAAAGCAGCGTGGCCAGCAGGGTGAGGGAGGGGATTGTCCACCTCTGCTCTGCTCTCATGGAGCACCCCACCTGGGGGTCTGTGTTCAGCTCTGGGGCCCCCAGCACAAAGACCACATGGACCTGTTAGATTTGAGTCCAGAGGAGGGCCATGAGGAGGGCTCAGAGGGCTGGAGCACCTCTCCTATGGGGACAGGCTGAGGGAGTTGGGGTTGTACAGCCTGGGGAAGAGAAGGCTCTGGGGAGACCTTACAGCGGCCTGCCTGTACCTAAAGGGGGCCTGCAGGAGAGCTGGGGAGGGACTCCTTGTCAGGGGGTGCAGTGATAGGACAAGGGGGAATGGCCTTAAACTGAAAGAGAGGAGATTTAGGTTAGATGTTAGGAGGTAATTATTCACTGTGAGGGTGGTGAGGCCCTGGCACAGGCTGCCCAGAGCAGCTGTGGGTGCCCCATCCCTGGAGGTGCTCAAGGCCAGGCTGGATGGGGCTTTGGGCAGCCTGGTCTGGTGGGAGGTGTCCCTGCAATGGCAGGGGGTTGGAGCTGGGTGGGCTTTAAGGTCCCTTCCAACCCAAACCATTCTGTGGCTCTGTGATTCTGTTCACCTGTTAACAAGCTGTAGGCCATGTTGTTTGAATGTTGATTGGTCACAGAGTCACTCAGGTTGGAAAAGACCTCTAAGATCATCTAGTCCAGCCTTTGATGATGTCTGCTGCTTGATGTCTGTGGCTGCCTTCCTGGTCCCCCCGTGTATGCCCAGAAGAGCTGGCAAGTTTTTCCCAGGGGAAAGTCTGTGCAGGAGAAGGTGACTGCCCCCACTCTGCTCCTGGAAGGCTGGAAGGGATTTGCCTTGCCTGGGATGACTGTTGTGATGAGAATAAAACCACAAAGGAAAGCAGAATGCTGCCTTATAAAATGGACCTGATCAGTTTTATCATTTGCCCAATGTCAGGATTACATGTAATGCTAAAGAGAAGGAAATACATGTTTAAGAAACACGCCCAGCAGTGCCTACAGTTGCAAAGAAAATACCAAAGGATGGTGTACGTATGGCATTTTCTGCTGCACTGCATGCTTGTGGTGATGCAGCTTTCATCTGTGACAGTATACAAAAAATTCAGGATAGTTCAGAGATGTCATTGTTTACAGGGCTTGTCTTACTTCTGACTTGGCAAACTATCTCTAATGTTTTAATTTTTGCCTTAAAAGCCATAATTTATTGGCTTTCAGGTGCTACTGGAGCTATCCTTGGTGGGTTACGTGACACCCCCAGCTGCCTGTGTGCTAATCTTAGTTTCAGGTTAGAACAAGGCTGTTATACCGAAAGTTTTCACTGAAGTTAATGATGCTCTTGCATACACGCCACCTTAATTCAAGTTTAATTAATTTATTTGCCCTTAAATTTTGATTTATGCAAAACAGAAGGAAAAAAAAAAACCTACATTTTCAATATCTTTTAAATGATTTGGCAGGGCTTTGGGGTTTGGATGAGAGGATTGTTTGTTTCATTTGACTTGGATATTCATAGCACAATTGCAAAATACAAGAGTAGGAAATATCATTTCATGCAACATCTGTAAATACCTATGTCTTTAATTAGTGGTATCCCTGCTCATTTTAGGCATATTGTGTATGCTGAGAAATACATCCTGTACCATTTCATGTTTTAGCTTCATAACAAAATGCTTGCAGAAAACATGCTGAGTTGCAAAAGAATATAGTGTTTGCACATAAGAATAGGAGGAAATACCTGTGACTTAAGAGACTTTTTTTATTTTTCTAATTGTGGTGGTGGAACTTGTCCTGTGAGATGACAGACTTCTCACAGAACATAGGAAAATAAATCTTTCATTTCACCAATGTGCTTATGAGCCATCTTTTTTTTTGTTAGGTTTATAAGATTTAGTGAGTTTCAAGATGGCAAGCGCTGTTTTGGTTCGTTCACTTTGCCTTTTAGGTATTTTATTCTTTACTGCCTTGATTCTTACAAGGGAAAACAAAGTAATTCTGAATTGAAAAAGGAGCGGACTGGCAGTGTCACCTTACTGAGTCATTTATAAACATTATAAATTGATTAATTACATATATAATTTATATGTTCCAAATTCTGATGACAGTAGAGATGGTGCCAGATTGGAAAAATTGCTTCTGCTGGGATTTACAAGCTGTATCTCAGGTGCTTTTCTTTACGTGGGCCTACTAGCTTGCTAGTCAGCTTACATCCATGCATATTTATAGCAGATTTCAGGTTTTGTGCTGATTTTTCTTGCCTCAGATGATATTTTAGAGTGTGGCGACTGCCATGGAATGACTGTCCCTAAAAGCCTTGCTGTGCCTCCCCCACTCCTAGGCGGTGCCCTGAGTCTCAGTCCTCCAAATATAGATCGTGGTTTACTCACCAGGCCTAATTTATTCCCTAGGCTGTGTGATTTTGTTCTTTTTGGAGCAAGGGCTCACTGGATTTAGAACAAAACCCATGCAAAAATAAGCCCTAGCTTATAAAAGCAGTAGGATGTTTTGAATGCAGTGTATGCTTACAAAATGCTCAGCCAACGCTGAGTGAGCTCAGATGCTTCTTTGGAGCTTCCCCACTTGTTGCCTTGTTCCTGTGAACGCCGACTCTCTGGGGAAGCCCTGGCAGCTCACCCTGCCTTGGTAGCAAAATTCACCCTGCCTGGGAAGTAAGTCTGTGGTCATGTCGTGCTGGCTCCTGCAAAGCAAGGTTTGTGCCTCGCTGGAAACAAGAAATAAATTCCTTGAAGACAACAGCTTGTCCCCCTGTACTTCAGGAGTACACTTTAATCTGGGTACCCCTTGTGTTGCTTCCGCTTGTGCTCTTCCCACAGTCCCGTTGAGTTTTGTCATTAAGACATTCACTAACTGTTGTGTTAATGCTGAGTTACGGAGCACCAACAACTTGCTAGTGCTTGCAGTGTCTAGCAGCTTTCGTTGGATTTATAGTTTTATTGTTTACCACATCTATTTCTGCCAGAGTTTATACCATCCATGTTTTGAATCATGGTTGATATATAGATGCATTACTCCAGGGACAGAATATGGGCAGAACGTTACCCTATCATGGACTTGCTAATAAATGTTGATGGAAGTAATCAAATAACACAATGTGGTTTTACTTCGCAAAATACGTGGTTCTTACATCTTCAGAAAAGGAAAAAGCAATCTCTGGGCACCTACTGGCATTTCCTGAAGACCTACCTCTAAGGGCAGAGTGCTTCCATCAGCTCCAACGAGCAGGACATCAGTAACCATTAAAACGAGCCACAGAACAGACACTTGAGCACTTGCAGCTGGAGCAGAGCATGACAAAATCCCAGTGAAATGTCTGATAATGTCAGTGCTAAGTAGGGAAGAATTTAATGAGGCATTCAGACACTTTGAGTCATGCCACTGGTGACTCCGAAATGACAAATACTGAGTGGACAACAAAGACAAAAAAAGAAAGGAGGGGTAGCAATACGGGGCAAAAAGGACAAAGAGGATCATACTTTGTGAGCATTACTGAGCACTGAGGGTAGACCTCAGCGCGATCCTGACCACAGCCAGAGGCAGACATGGTGTTGTTTCAGATCTCTGCAGATCTGGATTGCTTTCCCAGCTTCCCTGCGTGGCTCGAACAAGTCTCCATTTCCTTTAGGTCTCCTTCCACAGCATAAAGTGGGGCTGGTACTTTTCGTCCTCCTGAGGATAAACTCTGGGAGAGTGTAGTTTCTTATTCTGCATTTAAACAGCATTCGGCACAGTGGGGTTCCTTCTCAGCTAGGTTTTCTAGCAGCTTTTATGCTTAAGGAATAGACCAATTTTATCTACCTCAATTACTATGCCATGCATGTCTTCGAAAAAGCAAAGATGACAGGAAACTTTTTTTTTCCTGTGGAAATAAACTTAATACACTTAGCTTTCATACTCATTTAAATACATATTTGATACTGAAGAACATTAACCTTGAACAGAAATATCCCATCAAAGCCTTTGCACTCCAAACCTGCTTTGAAAGAAAAGAGTTTCTAGTCCTTCAGTGTGGCAAGAGTTAAAGAGTTTAATTCAGGAATCTCATTTGAAAAAAGCAGCAGTGGGATACCGTAGGCATCAGTGTAGTCCCACTGAAGACATTCTGTAGAGGGGGCACTGATAATTCAGGTGAGCCATCAGTTTTTTCCAGGTGACAGACCCAGCCAAGACCTTCTGTGCAGTGACAAAACAGTAATCCTCCAGGGGATGCTCTTGACATCAAGCTTCTTGGTTAGCGTCCTCTAGAAAAGCCTCTGGCTGATTAGCACCGAGAAGCCCCGTTTCTCCTTGCCTCTCATTTAATAAATGAGATATCGAGCTGGAGCGTGGCACTGCCTAACAGACGTCCCGCATCAACTTCATCGGGTTGCTGTGGTGTATCCCCATCTATCCACTTCTCTGAGTGAAGTCAGGAGCATAGTGCAGGTCGGATTAGTTTATGAAGAAAGCAAGCAGCTCTTCCGCCGTTGTGTAACAGAAATGAAAGCAGCCTTGTGCTTCATTGCCGTTTATTAGTCCTGATGGTAAAGAAGGGAAGGGAACCTTTCTCAGGAAAGACGGGGATGAGGAGCACATTTCCATCCAAATGTACGCCCAGCCTGGAACTGCAGGACACTCGGGAACAACAGCAGCTGGGAGGGACCTACACAAATGAGCCCTTTCCCCTGTTAAAATCTGTGTGGTCCACCGCAACAGGAGGACTTGGAACTCCAGTGCTGCTACCTAACACCATGCTTTAACATGCTAAAGCTAAATTATGGGCTTTGTGATTCTCCAGTTATATCTGAAGCCTTCAAAACATTTTAGGCATTTGCTATGCAGTATCAGCTCCTACCTGCTGAAAATCACAGTGACGTCTAGAAGCCATTTGAGTCTGGTTCCTTTTCTGGTTTTAATCTCTCTAATTTTATTCAGCAGTTGTCCCAGAGGTGTCTGTGGCTCTGCCACTTCCTCATTCTTGAGATGGTAACCGCAGGAATAGGGCTGTCATACAGATCATACAGACAATGATTTTTTTTCCAGTTGCTGATGAGCGATGACAGATTTTAACAGTTTAACTTGTATTTATTATGGAGTGAGTGTTCAAGCATAAGGGTATTCTGTTCTCTAGCAAGTTTCAAAGAGAGCATGCTTTTGGTTGAAAATAGCTGTCACATTCACATCTCTGCTCCTGAATCTCATTTCTTGTTGGTTTTTGTCTAGGAAAAGAAAGGTATGGACAAATGTAGTGCTGACGGCCAGAGGCAGGACCTAGTTCTGGGTGCTGTTAGTCCTTATCAAATTAAACTTTTGTCTCTACAAGGCTTGAAGGTGAAGAACCTCAAGTGAGGAGCTGATGCCTCCCTGTTCAGCAGCCAGCAGAAGACCTTGCATCAGTTTCATTTATGTAAAACTGGATCTTAGGTGAAGTGACCTCTGCATTCCCATATGTTTGCCTTGACTTTAGTTTTCTCTGCTTTCTTAACTTAAAAACTTCTAATCTAATGAATAATTCATAGCTTTGTTTAAAAAAAAAAAAAAAAAAGGCCTCAAAACCACACAGAAAGGCAAGAGCTGTAGCCATCCTTACAATGAGTGAATTGAAAAATTGAAGAAATTGTGCACTGGGTTTGTACTGACCCGTCAGGGGTGTCTTGTGCAAGTCTTGTGTTGCCGATCCGCTTACCTTGGCTCTCACACATGTTTGTGCATACAGGAAAACTGAGAGACTTGTAAGCTTAACTGAATCCCAACACACGGAAACATTTCCTGTTCCTAAAGGTATTTTTTTGAGGAAAGAACGCGTTATTGGTTTATTTAATCTTGTTTTGTCTCTGCCATATTTTATCAAAAATGTCAGCATTGTGTCACCCAAGGCACTTGGATGTCGTGTTGCATCAAACACGTATTTCTGTTAGAAAACTGTCTCTGGGTGCAGCCTGAGCACCCCCTCCTCACACCAGATATTTGGGAGGGCAGACTCCTGCGTTTTGGGGGAGTTTTTTTGAAGTAATTGGCTTTCTGAAGAGCAAGCGTGTGTTAGGCTGCAAGTGGCAATCGTCCCACAGCTTCTGATATGACTGCTTGTGTTATTCGTGCTGGAAACGTGTGACTCTTCACAGGGTCGTGGCTGTGGAAGACGTTTTTATGTTATGCATGAAACTTTTTGCTGTGGTGACTGCCAGGAGGTTTTGGCGACACTGCTGCTAATGAGTATCAGAAATAAATTATGGTTTAGAAGATGTGCGTCGCTTCAGAGTTTAATTTCATGCTTGCTTTTCTGACTTCCTCAGCATATTGGGATTTTACTAGCACAGTTGATACTTTGAGAAGCTGTCTTAGAATCGAGAACTCTTAAATAGACAAAACTACACGGCTGTTCCCATTCCCGTTTGTTTCTCTTTCCCAGCCAGTGCCCACTTCCCCCTTCAAAGCCTCAGAAGGTAATTTTTCTCTTGGTGTAAGAGGAACGTGCTCCGTCCTTCAGATTCCCAACCCATTTTCCTAAGGAAGCAAGCACCGCGAGCCCTGCTGGCCATCCACCTGGCTCCCTCCTCCCTCCCTCCGGCACCTTCTGAACCTGCGGGCAGGTTTCAGCCGAGTTGTTCAGAGGGGCAGCAGTCTGGAGGTTTGATTACGCTCCCAGCCGAGGGCTGTGCTGCTCAGCTCACGGTTTATCAGCTGTCAGAAGTCTCCAAAGGCAGGAGGCAGAGGCAAACAGGTTTCATCACTTCCGCCTGTATTTTTTCCTTTCCTCTGTCCTTGCCTCTGCTCTTCCCCGTTTGCTTCCCCTCTCCGAACAATGCCGCTCTCTGGGGAGAGCCTGTTGTTCGTCATCCTGTTATTCTGACCCATCCTCCAGGATTCGCCCTGCAGCTGCTTATCTTTTTAACCCTGCTCGCCTGAAAACTGGTAGAGATGCTGTAGGGAGGCCAGCTGGGAGGCGCAGAACAAAAGGCATCAGGGCTGAGAGGTCTGCCAGGAAACGGGAAACTTTGAGGGGCTCGTAGGGGGGCTGCTACCACCGCAAAGCCTGCTCCGGCCATCCTCTGCTCACGTGAGTGATCCTAGCTGGTGTGCTCGGGCTCCAGGACGTCGGCAGCATCCACCCATGTGTGTAAGGAGCTGCTGGAGCGAGTCCTAGCGTTGAGAGCCAGCTGAACTCTTTCTTGCCCTCAGAACAGACGCCAGCAGCAGCAGCTCGTGCGCGCCGACAGCCCGGTGTGCTCCCGTGAGTTCATCGCTCGGGTGCTCGACAAATGCCTTAGCGGCAAGCTCTGAGCAGGTTACGTTTCCTGGAGCTGTTTCCCCTGGTTGTTGTTTTTTTTTTAAATGTCAGATATATCACAATGTAATTTACCAAGACGTGCCTCTGAGCAGAAGCGGGGAGACTTGCAGGGACACTTGCTGCAGACAGCATATGGCACAGCCCATGAATTATGCACAGCCGGCATACGGGGAGTGGAGGCAGCCTGAGGAAATTATTAGGCCTGTTATCGGTGCCGTGACTGTACGTTATTGTCACTTGACTGGAAAAAAGGCAATTTTGCTCGAGATTGGGGCTGCGATTCCTGCTTCCAGGTGCCGTATATTAACAATCCGTATGAATATTTAATGGTTGCTAGGAAATGTGGCGTTGGGGGGCTGGCTGCCCCGTCGGTTCATTAAAAGCCTGGTTCTGCCCTGTGCTGAGCCCTGCCATCCTCAGTAGCTGTTAGAGTCTCTCCGCAAGAGCAGCAGCATAAAAATAGATTTCAATTTTGATAAGTGTATTATTGTAAGACACAAGTTACACACCAGTAGGTACCACGCTCCTGATGCACAGCTTTCAGCTTGTGCCGTTTCCTGCTTTTCTTGCTCTGAAAAGTAAATGTTACGTTTTTACATGCTGATTAATCTGACTGTTCCACCAACAGGATCAGCTCACCCTTCGGTGGAAATGCCATTAGCAAAATGCTGATAATGCAGAGTTGGGACTCTTCTGGGGTGAAAGGCCCAAAGGCTTTTAATTAAAATCCTGGCTCTGCTTCTCAGTGTTGTCAGATGTCTTCCATAGTGTTTACTTCCTGGAAAAAGGTCTAAAACGGGCATGTTCCACTGGAGCCTAGCCCACAGCATTTCCTTGCAACCATATAATTGCTTGTGGGTCACTGGGCGTGCAGGACATTTTTGCTTACTGTACCAGTCAGTGCTGGGTGGCCTCCCTGATCCCAAAACTTCTGCTGTGGTTCAACAAGAAATCAGGGCATGACATTTTAAGTTTAAAAAACTCACATTAGTGCTGCGGAAGTGAAAAGCTCCTGGCATTTCATCAGTGTGAACTGAGTACTGCAAAAGCAAAGACAAAGATGCCATGGAAAGGAATAACTTTATTTCTGTCTTAGGGTTTATAGTCCAACCCACCATCCACGTGGGACCCCATAGAAGCTTAAGCCGCTCTCAAGCATATCAGCAAAGCACTTGTACAGTCTGTTATCTCCCCTTTTCTGTTAGGGTTAGCTGTTAAGCTCCTCCCAGCTGACTGATGGTTAAGTAGGTGTTCTCCAGCCTCTTCATTAGATATGTTTCTCCAACACTTTCTCCTAGCCAGCTTTCTAGAAAGTGCTGTGTGATGGTAATTAGGTAAACCATAATACTTGCTCCACATTGTCAGTCTCATTTCTGCCACTGCCTCTTTCAGCACACAATGGATTAGGTGTGTAAAAGTCTGTTGGCTAGAAGATGCTAAAGTATCTCGTTTGTACACGCTGCAAATCCATAAAACCACGATGCTTCTGAGCTGTTGAAAATGTTCTCCATCTTCCCCTTTCATGAAGATGTCTGCCAGTACACCATATAATAGCCTTCATCATAGAGAATTTACAGATGTTTCACAGCATTTATGGATAAAGCAAAATTATGGAATAGCTTCTACCTTTTGTGTGGAGGGAGAGGGAAAAGTGTCTCAGTGGAATGATGAACAACAATATTACTTCCAGGAGATTAAATGTATAGGTAAACCTCCTTGTCCTTGTGTCTAGGCTGTAAATGGTAAAAGTTATTTATGTGATTAATTCTTTTTCTGGAAATCCAGGACACCTTCCCTTAAGAGAATTTGGAGTGAACATGACTCTTCTTTTGCAACTGCCAGGATTTAGGGCAGTGCCGCCTTGCTCTGCATAGGTACAGGTTATGGCAAGGATGCCCATAAAGAAGTTCGAGCCTGATAGATTTGGATGTCACATATGCAGCTGTAAATGTAACACTAAAAGGTACTGAACTTGTTCAGCTTTATGCTTCTAAAAATTGAGACAAAGCCAGATCCTAGTTTTATCGCAAAAGAGTCCAGAATCCTGGATGTTTTCTCATTCATGTCCGTCATGTCAACGTCTGTCGGAAGGATTATCCACACAGCAGCTAGATTGGGCAGTTCTGCTCTGTGGTGTATCGAACAAGATCCTTGCACAGTTGGTCAAAATTCAATATAAAGTATATAAGACTTAAAATCGGAACACAGTACTTTGAAAATGTCTTTTAAAAACCTCTGACTGAATTGGTCTGTTCCGGTGTTTTGTTTAGCAAGGGCAAGATTTTCTAAGAGGAGATGTAGTCCAAGGTCTTTTCAAGCGTCTTGGCTTCTGTCTGTTGCTCAACTGTTCCCACTGAGCTCTGACTAGCCTCAGGTTGTGGTGAATATGTGTGAAAAATAATGGTTTCTAAAATGGGGTTGTGTTTGCATGGCAATATATCGTATTAGATAGCCTGCTAATTGAAAACATACAGATAAGGAAGTAAAAACTGATATAACAGCTTCTTGCTATTCAAACGCGCCCTTTAAATTTCTAGAATTGGAATCTTAGACTTGGAACTAAGATTATACGAAGTAGCTAAAACTTCATTTTGGAGCTTTCAACGATGAGTAAACTTACAAATTATGAGCAAATCCTACCGCAAATGTAAATGGCTTGAAATGTTGCCAGACGATTAACAGCAGCTTTTCATACTCAAGATATTTTTGCATGACTATAGTCTAGTTGTATCATTCCTTTAAAAAAAATAATAAAATGTTTTTAAGCATTATGCCTTCTATAATGGAACCTCTCGCACGCCTGCTTCTCAACGGTAACACTTATTTCCTCTTCTTTTCCCAGCTGCTGGGAGTAGATGGAGACAGCTGTAGAGCTCTCCTGCTTTTGAAGTTGGACAATTAACTGCTTGTGACCACGCAGATGTTTGTTTTGCACACTGAAGGCAGCACTGCGCACAATTTCCTCTCTTCATCCTAGCTACAGATGTCTGCACATTTGAATTCTCGAAAAGGGTTTCTTGACACCTAGAACAAAATGTTTTCCTTAGGAAGCGGGAGGAAGTTATTAGTATGCAAACCCACAACAGAGCTCTCAAATGAGCTATTTGAAAAGTCCTAGTATGTGGGTAAATGTGTCGCATACACGCTCTGTACCAGAATTGTCACTCCTCCTGGATTTCCTTTACCGTCGATAACACATTTGTGCTTACCAGTGTGCATGCATGGGGTCAAACCTACAGCTGCAGGAGGTGGGAATCTGCTGCCACCCCTTCCCTGCTGCTTGGCCATTTCCCAAATGCTGTATTTTCGTGTCCTGATGCGGGACATCAGACAGGTCCTTCTATCCATATCTGTCTTAGTTCCCCAGCTACCACACAGACGTAGCAATAGCTGCCGCAATTTATGCAGTGACTTATAATGGGGTACTAATTGTGTGTTGTTTTAATAAGGACTGCCTCTGTGAGTTTAACAGACCAGCACCTGTAACCTGGGAGCTCACATTAACTGCAGGAGACTAGAATAGAGCTGTGCTAGGTGAGAGAAGGTGAGGAAGGAGAATTGATTGCCAGCTCTGAGAATGAGACGTACAGGAATCGCTGTAGCTCTCGGGTCCCCTGTGTGCGACTTTGTTAAGGTCAGGAGAAGGAATGAAGATAGCCTGATATGTCAACACCTTTCTTCCCCTATTGCACTGTATACACAGTGGTGAAAACTCTTTCCTCTCCTCAGCATATGATGGCAGCAGGAGGAGAGCCCCTGCCATCTCTTTTTTGACTCCCTGGCTATGCAAAGACAGGCAGAGAAGGCATGTAAGCCTTCTCCCACTCCTTCTACAACCATGAGGTTAAAGTGACATAGCCTGGATGACTTCTACCAGTGGCTTGGAGGCTGACTGAGTCGAAGCTGGTGGCATGCCTTTAAAATTGAAAATGATACGGGAAAGCCAGAGCGGCCAGCTAAGCTCTGCAGAGAGTTTTTAGGAAGGTTATCTCCGTGTTAGAGCTTCTCATCCTGCCATAGGTGTGGGCTTGCTATTACTATGGTTTTCAGGCCATCGTCTTACACCTGGAAAGCATTAGCCCAGGATTCAGTTCCTTGTAGAATTCCCTTGAATGTATTTGTTTGTGGAAGTTATCTGTTGCACTCAATGTGACATTTATAATAGGTATAATTCCTTCCTCCTGAGACAAATCCTCATTCTTCTCTTATGAATGGCTTTTGCTGTAGCATTTCCTTTCTGATGTACTTTCTTTATAGTCTTGAGTCCCTTTGAACAAGGAGATGTTTGGTTTTGTTTCATATTTAATTACCATAACCACGCTCTTTCCTGACTAGTATGTTTATAGGAGTTTGTAACTTCTTTTGTGTTCGCATTCCGACATCTGGACTCAGAGGTCCTTACTAACTGCCTCTGATCCATAATAAGCACTTGATATCTTCTTCCATGGCGCTTTTGTGTCAGCAACTGCTTTGGGACATGAAATATACTGTGTTCTGTCTTCCTAATGCAGAAAATATGGAGTGGGAAGGAGCAGTAGCAAGAAGGGAAGTGCTCCCATATCTACAAAAGGCATTCCCCTGGTGCAGGAGAGGTTGGCTCAAGTCAGCTTGATGTGGCAGAGAGCGAGAAGGCCTGTTACTAACTGCTTAGAAAAGAGCAGTACATGTCCCTGCCTGGTATGTGCGTATTAGCCAGCTGGTGACCTGGCCAAGCTCCTGCTTAGCAAATCTGCCCATTTCATGCACCAATGCACAGGCTGGTGTTGTATCCAGCCCTCTGCAAAAGAGAGCAGTGCCGTAGTTTGGTGTCCGTCTCTGGGACTGACAGTTTTTGGAGAGCCAACTCCTGTCTGTCATAGGAGTCGTTTTTCCCTCCCCAGTAAAAATAACCAGACTTACAGGATAAGATATTTCCTTTTCCTCGTGAGTGAGTAACATCCTGACACCTTCATGCCTCAGGCTTAATGCACACATGAAGAAGCAATTACATGAAATGTACGGTTTCCTCCCTGTCTTCCTCCTTGATCCAATTGCTCCACATTCCCGTGTCCTCACTGCCCTGATGGATCTGTCCCCAGCACGGGTGCCCAGCCTCCCAGGACAGGTAACCTGCACAGGGGTGGTGGAGGAGGGTGTGTTTATTGCCTTTGGGCATTGTACCTGCCCTGAAGTCCCCGCAATAGGACATTTCATAGTCCACTGAATGAGGAATTAGGTTCCTGAACATAGATACCGTGATATGTATCTAACATAGGTGACTGCTCCTGAGACATGACTTCCTACAGATAGCTGCTCCATACCACTGAAAATCCATTAGTGGGGTGGGCATGTTAAACAACAGGCTGGGCTGCAAATCCGAGAGGAAAATCCTCCACAGGAAACGAGGTGAAATATGTGCTTGTGTGTGCTGTAGGCTTTAGGCAACGGCGTCGTTTATCAGGGAGGAAGCTATATCATCCTTCTTGTTAATGCTTTACACATGCATTTTTACTCAAGTGCTTGACAATACCCATTGTACTTTATGGCTGACAGTAATAGAAATCGCCCCCGTGCTGTAGGATTTGGGCTGGAAGACAGTGAGCCCTCAGCAGTAGTGCCATTACTCTTGCCAAGGCGTCAGAGCATCATTTTTCAGGAAATGTATCCTTGCAAGTACTTCACCGGGGTGCCTGATGCAGAACCGACAGACAAGACAGCGCCTTTGCCAGGCACTGCAGGGAATAATGGAGCACGCGATCAGGCGACAACATATCACGCAGGGCACGGGGAGCTTTCCTCACCCCTTCTTTCTCCTAACACACGTAACCACACATCTGAAGTGAATTTTTGTCCTTGTGCTGCTGCCCCAGTGTGCAGTTGCTCCTCTCACCCCGCTCCTCTCGTCCTGGTGGGGTGCTTGAGGCCCTGCCAGGCCTCCCTGCGGCTCTCTGCCTGCACCTTCAGGCCCTGCAGCTCCGTTCACCAGCACAGAAGCAGATTATGTAGGGACTGGTGGTTTATAGTCAGTGAGTCTTTTTGGGAAGGGCTCATTTGTGTGACTGGTTCACCTGGAGTATATTCACTGTCATCCCAGTTAGACGCAGAAATGGGGCCACTGGGAAATGGCAGAGTACTTTGCCTGCTTTGTCCTAAGCCTTGCTCTTTCAGAAAAGCTGCAGATGTGCTGTGAGACTTCAGAGCACTTAAAACCTCAAATCTTCATCGGATGGCACTTGCAGAGGTCCTTCCACCAGAGGAGCAGCTCCGTGGGGCAGCAGATGAGAGAGAGCCCACGGAGCCCAGCTGCTGCCCTGAGCCCCTGCCTAAAATGGAGAAGCAGCGTGGAGGATGAGCTTTCCTAGGCCAAGGTGATAAGGCAGCTCTGCTGTCTACTGACATGGATGGAAAACTAACCTTTCCCTCAGTTCCCTCACCTGATTATTTTTTTGGGGGCTTGTTTTGTGACCTTTCTCTGACTGACTGTGACCACATACACCTTATCTCTGGAGGGAAGGTGGATGTGAACAACCAGGGAGAGGAGGGAAGGTGGGACCCCATGTTTCCTCTGCAGCCTGCAGTCGGTCATCAGAGATCAGCTGAAGCTTCAGTCAGCCTGCACTTCAGGCCCCTTGGTCAGTCTGCTTTGCAGTAGCCCTCTTAGCCCCCTCATCTTCTTGCCTTCGCCTTCCTTGCACACTGGCAGCAGTGTGGTTGCATTGAGAGCTCATATGAAGGACAGTCTCTGTTGCCTGATTAATTTTTAGCTAGATCAAAGCCCTGAGCAGGCAGAGACTTCATGCACATGTACTATTGCAGATCCAGCTTAGGTCAGCTTCGGCTGCACCTCGCTGCAGTATGCAGAGGAAAAAGTCAGATGGAGATCATCATTTTACAGCAAGTATAAAGACGGGCTGTGAAGTTTCACCTATCTCCTAACACCCAATTTTATAGCATATTGCTAACAATTCTGCTTTTGATAGTACCTGTGGTAGACAGGATGGCTGCTGGGGTTTTGTTCTGCTGGATTATCATTTTCCTCAAAGACTTGCTCAGGCCTTGATTTCAGAGAGCAAAGGTGGACTCGTCTTCCCCTTTCTTTGTTTTCTGTGAATGCCAGAACTTAGTTTTGCCTCCCTGCTGTTGTTTCGAGTTCAAATAGATTCTAAGCAATCATATGTGGCCCATGGTGAAGAAAGCATGGCCAAGTACAGTCCTATCAAACTGAAGTTTTCTGCTTTTATTCACAGTGACCACTCCTGCTTCATCATGAGAGAGTGTTCTTTCATTTTAAAATGCTTGTTTTCAAAAAAAATATATATAATGAAAGCAGAGGATTGCCTTGTTTAGGTTCTTTGTAACAACCCAATTTTGTACTGAAATGCCTGTTCCCTTGATAAACAAACAAAAACAAAACAAACAAAAAACCCCACACCAAACTTCTTTCTCTTTTTTTCTTTTGTCTTTTAATAAAAGAACCTTAAAAACTGCGGATACAAAAAAAAGTTCTTCCAAAAGGTGAATAAGTTGCAGAACCACTGTGAATTCAGCCTCAGAAGAAAGTAAAACAACTTGGCCCTAGATCACACAAGGATTTTATGAAAGCTGAGACTAATATCCCCATTTCCCAGGTGTTGTGTCTGTACTCTGTCTTCACCCCCAGCCCGTCAGCTTCTGTCTAGCCTGCATGTGTTGAGGCCTGGGACACATAACGCGGCATGAGAACCACATTGTTCCTGCATGTGCAGCATTTCTCAGATGGTGGTTTGAGATTTCTGTGTACGCGGCTGATGGAAAGGTCACCAGCACGTAACAGACAGGAGTAAGCATGACTGGGTGTTAGTGCATTTGATCGATGCAGCTGCTGCTGTGAGCTGGAAATGGCTTCCGTGACCAGATCTTAATAAAAGATCTCTCCTGTTGAAGAGGGTGTGATACTCTTTTTATGTGAGAAAGGTACAGCTTCATCAGGCGACCTGGCCTTTACCATAGTTTTGCTCAAGAAGCACACCCATATTCAGATGTTTATGTCTGTGGGCTTTAATAAGGAATGCCCTTAACGCTGCAGAACCTCCTTTTGTATTTTTGCTGAAGAATTTTTGAATTAATAGGTTTAAAATCTTCTCATGCATTCATCAGGTATTTTTTTCTATCCTCTTCTGCTTTTCCAAATGCTTCTCATATAATCTGCCTGCAACAGAGCAAATGATTCCACTACTCCAAATGTATTCAAGTTAAAAACAAAAAAACAAAAACAAGAAAAAAAAACATATGGGAATACAGAAAGAACATATGTGTGCTGAGTAGACCATATTGGTAAATAGAGAGCAACATCCTGCATGCCTGTGTAGAAAGTTAGTGAAAGGATTTCTTTTTGCTTACAAGCACTCAATGTTCTCGCTATGTTTCTTTCCCTGCATTGAGAGCATGGAAGAAAGCTCTTGAGTGATGGAGGTTGGTGTTGGGATGTCCTGCTAGAGCAGGGGGAGTATAGAAAAAGCATCCCGAAACCGCTTTCCAAATGGAAACCAAAGTTGATACCGAGGTAGTTTTGAATTCACTTGCTTGGGAGCACCAAACGTGCTCCCAAATTTACGTGTGCACAGAGGAGCCTAAAGGGAGGGCATAAGTGGGGGTGAATCCAGCCTGCAGCAGAGGCAGATGCATTTGGCATCACACGAGCAGCAGCCAGCCAGCCAGTGCGTCCTCATGCATAGCTAAGGTGTGGACGAGTGCAGGTTTCTAGCAAGGCTGAGCATCTGAGACATGCCACAGTGCTGAGCTGATGACTGTGTGCTGACTGACAGTGCCAGGAACAAGGACTGCACTTTTTGTTACAAGTCGTATTTTGGGGAACAAACACTTATGACTGAATGTGTGAAGTGGGAACAGTCTAGGACTTGTGAGAGAGCAGACACGTTGGCCAGGTATCCCACCGCCAGTACAGCCTCTGCGAGGTTGCTGCTTCTCCTGGAGTGCTGGTAGTTTTATTTCTTGCCTTAAATTGTCTTTAAATTGTCTTTGGCAGCAGTTGTTTCATTCTTTTAATTTGGAGACTTAAATTATAAAAATTCTACCTAAATCATACTGACAAATGACATTTTGAGAAAAAAATATCAGAATTTCCCTCCTGGAGGAAGTGGGAATGTTTGAAGCTTTGTTTACGCCTTAATTAGAAGCTTTTAATAAATCAAAAGACTGAAGCTTTGCAGAGGAGGGAAGTTTTAATTAAAGTAATGAGGTGCCTTAGAAATGGCGTGTATTTGTTGTCTTTTGTTGAATGGAAATGCTTAAGGGCTTGTGTGATTTGTTGAGTTTGGGGTGTTTTGTGTTTTGGATTTTTTTTTAGATGAGCTCTACCTACACTGTCCATGGGTAGTGATAGGCTCTGAATGCATCTTTCCTTTTCTTTTGCAAACCTGGCCATGCTGCAGAGCTGCTGGGATGATTCTGGTGGAGGTCAGAAGCGAGGACTTGTCCCCAGGGCTGGTGGTGCCTGGGGAAAGCCAGCCTCCAGCCTCCAGGCACTGCAGAGCTGGGCTGGGGGCAGCTGTGTGATTCATGGTCCCAACAAGGTCCCAGCGGTGGGACAGGGTGAGCAGGGGGGCAGTTAGGAGATTTGTTTTTAAGAGGAAGGATTCACTTTTCAAAACTGTAAATGCCCAGCCCTAAAAATGAAATCTGTTGCATTTCTGTCAAAACCCATTTTAGTTGTCTAGCCTTCACCACGATGCAAGAAACAGCGATTCAAACGAATTAAACTGTTGCAGATGTGCTGAGCTCTCAAAGGACAAGAGATTTGCCTCCAGTCGTTCCCTCGCCGTGCTCCAGTCAGAGACTGTGCTAATTCTGGGTGGCTTTAACACCCACTCTGAGGAGCTCATGCAGCTTGTTTGGCTCGAGCGCGAAGTGCTTGTAGGTCTGCTGGAAAACTTTTTCCTAGCAAGCTGGCTTACGGCCAGCTTGTACTACTTGAGCTACTGGCTTTTCTGATCTGAAATTTGCTTATCTTCAGTACGTGAAGAGGTTGGAAAGGGAGTAAGGCGTAAAGGGAATTTTTAAGAATGGAGTTCCAAAGGGGTTCCCAAAGCAGGCGTATCTGGGCACCGAGCTCGCTGTAGGGCAGCGTGCCTTGAATACAGACATGAGCAGTGTTAAAGCACTCACTGTTTCTAAAACCAATTGGACCAGTGACAATGTTCAGCTTTCCAGCTTGGTGGCTGGAACACTTCTTTGGGAAGAGGCAGCTCACAGGTTTTCCTTCCCGCAGTAATGAGCGCTTAATGATTTATACAAAAAGAAACAGCTTCAACAGGAAAGGCTGAGAAATCCCAGGTTCCTCAAGGAGTGCTGTACACCTGCATGGTTAGAGGTCTCACTATGGAAAGCATGGCTTTAGCAGAGGAGAAAGCTGAGCATGGCTGGTGCTACACGCAGTCATCTCACACCACACGGGGCTTTTGCCAGCTCCTGTCTCTTAAGCAATTTTGTAAATCTGGCCTTAAAAAATAATCTAGTTGCATCTTCTCCATAAATTTCAGTTATATTTGCAAATAGTTTCAGTGTGACTGACACAGTCTAGGGGGTGGTTTGTTCTCCGAGCAAATTTGCTGCCATTTGGAGGTGGGCAGAGGACCTTTGTGGTGAGGGAAGCTGGGCCCCTCTGCAGCAGTGTCTGGTTATTATGGTTCTGTCGAGTTTTCTGAGCAGCCTTTCTTCACATGCCAAGCTCATTTGTTTTCTAACAGGTCAAAACTAGTGCTAATCTGGGATGAAACTGTGTTTTACAGATAAGGAAAGGATTGTTACCTGGAACAGCATGTCAGAAGGGCTTAACTTGCAGGACTCTCAAATATCATCTGAGCACTTACTGTCTTTGCTTTCCATTATAGAAAAAATATATTTTTTTTCCTGTTATCAGTAGTTTGTTCCTTCAAAGTAGATAAAAGCAAATTATTTTCAAAGCCCTTCTCAGCATCTACAGGCTGTCTTAGTCTCATTACTCATAACCTGAAAGTCTGTGTGAAAAGCAAGAAAAAATGTAAAACCTTTCTGATGAGACTACTTTCTCCACAATTTTATGGTTTGAAATTCGCTACATCATTTGGACTTCAGACATTTGGACCTTGTTCTTTGTAATACCATTGTACTTAGAAATGACAGTGTGAAAGACTAGGGCTATACAGTTTTCAGGCCTGCATGAAGGTGGAACAAAATTTACAGTAATAAATAGTCTTGTACCTTTCTGAACAGTGCTTGTGCCCATGCTCCTACCTACAAGTGGTGTGTCTACCAACAACCACCACTAGTATTTGGTGGGTGTTGTGGTACCATCCACAGTCACATCCAGGCTTGGCGCTTTGCTCAGCCCTGCAGGGGCGCATAGTGAGCTGGCAGTAGGAGCTGGGTTATTGATGACTGTCCTGAAAAGGGTGCAGCCAGCAGTGAAAGGGCTGTTGGATGGGTTTTTGGATAGAGAACCTGCAGAGGAGGTCTTTCAGATATGCCCAGTTCGGACATGACTAATGTACAGTTTTAGACCTGTCAAATGTCTGTGTTGTATGCGTGGAGTCAGTGGGGTTGACTTGTTCTTCATTCAGATGCAGTCTTCACTTGTTTGGGGTTTTTAGGTGGCTGGATTATGACAGCCTGAAATTTGATGAGGATCCCAAAGTGGTAAAACAGTAGATTAGTGCTAAGGTAGAAATATGTATCCAGGTAGAAAGGACAGGGCTTCAGTAAACGCTCTACTTAAACAGATTACATGCAGAAGGAAACTGTGGTCAAAATGCAGGTTTTGCTGTAACTGGGGAGGCTAAATCCTTTTAAACATTGTTTTAATTAGTATTTATTTATATATATATATACATGTATTTCATGCCCTTTAAGGGTTTGTTGGTAGATTGTAAATTGAATGGGAATGGAACGATTTGAGGCTAAGGACTGACTTGAAACTGAAGGTCACCTGGGTTTCAGTTGATAAGCTCCAGTAATTCGAAAGCTAGGCACCATACAGCTTTTTTCTTTTTTTTTGTCTTTTTCTTTTTTTTTTTTTTTTTGCAGACACTACTGTTTTCTCCTCATCTCTCCATCCACTTTTGCTTTTTAAGTATCTTTGATTAGAGCTTCAGTAACTTGATGCACAAGTAGCGATTTGCTTGCCTGTGCTTGCCAAGAGCATGCTGACATCTCTCCACTCCCCGTGCCCTTATCCCCAAAATGCTCTCCAGTCCTTTGGTCACGGGAGGCAGTATCAGGGAGTGAGGTCACTTTTTTGCTAGCAGTGCCGCCACTGCACTCTTGGGTTTGTCCACGCTGAGGGGATGTGCACTGTCCAGACCTCATGACTTTTTGCTCCTTGCTCCTCAGTTTATTCGTTCTCTTTTCCCAATACTTGTGACTGATTCTAGCTCATACTTGTTTCCAAAAAAAAAAAAAAAAAAGGCAGACCAAAGGTAAACATTTGGAAACGTGTCACTGTTGTAAAAACCAGTGCCATGAGTATTTCAAGTATTCCTCTCCTCCGTAGCTGAGGATAAAGGCTCCTTGGCGAATCACCAGAAGCTTGTGAGACTCTCTTTCCTTGTTGGTGTATCTGGTTTGTCCTTTTGAGTACCTTTGCTATTTCACCCAGTTGGTATCCATGTTTACTGCATTTCTTCTTCAAAAAAGTTCCCCAGTTTTTTTGCCCGTGTCTGGAGGACGGGTTTCTACAGGACAGTTTGTGTATTGTAGGTGTCACATCTTTGATTTCTTCACTAACTGCTTTCTCTGAATTACCAAACTACATTTTTTTCCCCAGAATAACAAACAACTATTTCCTCAGGTTACCACTTCGCCATCCTGCTGATGTGCTTCTCAGAACTGGCACTTTATCCATATGAAAATTCAGTGGCTTGGGTTCAATTTCAGTTTAGCCAAAGGCAGGGCCTGGAAGGGCCTCCTGCCCTGCCCATTGCAACCCTTCTCCTGTATTCACTCCAGTGGGGATTTTACTGCCAAAATGTCTGCTTCCAAGTAGAGCCAGGCTAAAAACATAGGCAGTAATTGTTTTGTAATGGTGTTTTTTATGACAGGATCCTGAACTAAGTAGCACGTGAAGGATTCATCCCTTGGCCTTTCACTGAAAGTGCCCATGGCGGCACATCTGTTTCCTCCAGCTGCTCTTGGTGCCGTTGTTTCCATAGAGGAGTCATCAGAGCCCCGCTGGAAGCCATAACCATCCATATGTCTCTTGGAGTGAGACAATTTTCACAACAGATACAGATTAGTGAATTATTGCAGGAAGACGAGGCAGATAACGAGTTCTGCAAGTCATCAGCTTTAAATTTTGCTGGTTCTGATATTTCAACTCATAAAAAAATATTAAAAAGTGGTTTTTTACGTTTCTAACAGCTTGAAGATTATTTCCAGAGGAGCTGGTAATATGCAAATGGTTTTAGCCCAAAGATCACTTATTAGCAGATGCTATTCCTCATCTTGGTGTTGAGTGGGTGAGCAACCATTACCTACAAACAGCCTCAGCAGCAGATATACTTTTTTCTATTCCCATTAGCATGAACCTCAGGGGGGCTTTCTTCTTCTCGTACTGTAACAACTGAAGCTAAATTTAATTAAATGTGGTCCACAATCCAATTTATACTTCCCCTTAGCAGGAAGATGGAACAAAGAATCTGCTCTGTGACACTAAAGGATTTGTTTTTACCCAGCTGCTGTTAGTAGAAGTCGGGGCTCTGAGTAATTGCATTCAAACTTGTCAGAAAGTCTTCCTTTGAGGTAGACAGTTTATTTTTCTCACATAGAAATTACATCTTTTATGGGATCTGAGCAGTACGCAGACAAATGTATTTGAAGTTTGGTAGAATTCCTGTCATCTTATTAGTTCAGTGACATATGAAAATACCTGACTGTTAATGCTGTTTGTTTGATAGTTATAGTCAGCCAGCACTGTGATTATCATTTTATGGTTTTGTAGGATTCCCACAGACAGAAGATTTCTTCTGTCATGATAGGGGTTATTGCTTTGTTTAATTCGTAAAAATACTAACTTTTTCTGCTCAAAGTTTGGCACATGACACTTTCTTTTAATTACCAGAATGTGAAGTTGTTCAGTTTCTTTAATCATCTGTTGGTTCAAATTCAGTATTATATGCTACGTGAAATTGAGCCAAGACACTGGAACATGTTTTTAGGTAATATCACAGTGGGACTCAGAGGGCCAGTAGTCACAGACTGGGGTTTGCCTCTCACAGACACTCAGGCCATGTCTCCACTACGAAAGGGTGTAGATCGAGGCCTGCCACAGGTCTGACAGGCCTATCACCTGGCAGGGCTTGCGTTTGTACAGATAAATCCCTATAAAGAGTGTGAAGCTTGGCGATATGGTTTGGTTTAAAGGTTCCTTGGGTGGGAGACACCACCCTCCTCACAGCGCTGCGTGGCTAAGGCTGGAGCTTCGGTCCCCGGCTGCCATGGGGACACCTCACTGGTGCAGGGCGGTGAGGACAGCCCCCGGTCCATGCTGATGAAGATGAAGGAACATCAGTGAAAGTATTTTGCTGTGTGCCAGGCAGGTTGGGCTGAAAATGGATGTGGGTAATATCTTGGCACATAGAGCACGAATTGCGGTTTCCCTTTTGTCTTTAACTGGATGGTGACTTCACCTTGGGACTTAAAAAGCTGTCACTGAGAGTCATGGCTGGGTCAAATGCGTGGTCTGATTTATGGCATGCAGCGCAGCACGTGTCATACTAAAAATGTTTTACTGACCTCTGGAAGATGTGCCATGCATGAAGAATCATTTTCAGAGGGTGCAGAGAGGGCATTTTCTGTAGTTATTAATTCCCGAGCCTTATCACAGTGATAGTAATCAAAGTACAGGAGAGGCCGTGCACAGCACACTGATGGATAAGCAGATAGTGACTTTGGATTTCACGGCCTTCCTGGTCGTTTGCTGCTCAGGAATTCCTGCCCTGCACTGCTGCCAGCATGATTGTCATTTTAACAGCTATGTCACCTGCCAGAGGCTCAGGATAATTTGTTCTTTGTCAAGAAAAGACATCTCTCAACATTTAATTTATAGAAAAAGCCATAAGACATTTTGCTTACAAGCTGTCCACCTGAGATACTAAGAAAGATTTTTATTGTTGTACAGTTCAACAAAATAACACAGTGGTCACGTCTGTGCAGTGGGGAGGTTTCTGCTTCCCCCCCAGGTGAAGGCCATGTGTCAGCACCAAGCCTGGTGGCATTGCAGGCGGTGTCAGCGGATGGATGGCGCAGTGCCTATGGCAGTGTGGACACTGCTGCACTGCCTGGGGTCGGCTCCGTCCTCAGCCTTGCAGTAGCCAGGGCAGAGCTTTCACCAGGCTTCACCCCACCTGGAAATAAGGCAGCTGGTTACAGTCAGGTTTTCATTACTGTTCTGATCTTGACAAACCACTATAGATATTTTTTTCTGCTGCATACTTGCCTGCATACTCTGTTCTGCTCTCTAAAGAAAAGTTAGAAGAACCTTTGGAAAGCAGCTACTGCAGCTACCAAATATCCTGTGTTTATTGCATAGACTCAACAGCAAGGACATATATACATTGCATATTGAAGTACTTGATCAGCACCTGGTAGATGACTACATGTATTTCTTTCTGCTTGAAAGGCAGAATGACAGAAAATGATCTTCAAATTGTCACATTACATCTCTCAAGAAAACGAACTTTTGCAAGTTGGGTAAACAGGGAGCAGGAGGGGCCACTAAAATTAAGGCACTGAAGGAGCAGAGTTGCCTTGAATTATTTCCAGGGTAACTGAGAACATGCTTTCACTACAAGTCTTATTTTTTCACCTGCAATTGGATATTATTGCGAAAAGTCATAGAAGTTATAAAAGTCTGAAATCAATATTGGATTTTTCTTCCATCTAAATTTAATTAGAGGAGGAATTAGTTAACAGAAGCACTAAAATAATTTCTGAGCTCTGGAGAGGGGTGGAAAAAACAGACCTAAATCTGTCGCATTGAGAAAATAAACCAGTGTCAGGCAGGATGCAAGGGTTCCCCAGTGCTTCATTGGCTTCTGCCTACTCAGTGCCGTCTCTGAATTGCAAATCAATAAAGAGAGAAAGAAAGAAAGAAAGAAAGAAAGAAAGAAAGAAAGAAAGAAAGAAAGAAAGAAAGAAAGAAAGAAAGAAAGAAAGAAAGAAAGAAAGAAAGAAAGAAAGAAAGAAAGAAAGAAAGAAAGAGAGAGAGAGAGAAAGAGAGAGAGAGAGAAAGAGAGAAAGAAAGAGAGAAAAAGAAAGAGATAAAGAGAAAGAGAGAAAGAAAGAAAAAGAAAGAGATAGAGAGAGAGAAAGAAATAAAGAAAGGAAGGAAGGAAGGAAGGAAGGAAGGAAGGAAGGAAGGAAGGAAGGAAGGAAGGAAGGAAGGAAGGAAGGAAGACAAAGAAAGAAAGAAAAAGAGAGAGAGAGAGAAAGAGAAAGGGACTACAGTGTCTTCTGTCTGCCTTACAATTTCCTCCTCCTTGCTTCTTCCTACAGGGGAAATTACTAAAACCAATATAACCATGACCAGACGTGACTGTGTGTGGGAAAGAAAAGATTATACAGAAATCTTCCATGGCAAGAATGAGATTGTTTAACAAAAGTGCTTACCTTCATTTTATTACCAAGTCAATAATGGTGATCCCAAAGTGTGTAAACCCACGTACATCCAGCATTCATATTTAAGTCTTACTATCAGTTTTAAGACTACCAGCTGCTGCCCCTTTTCTTCTCCCTTTCTTTCCATTCATGGCTGTTGCCAGAGCAGTGCATCACTTATCACAGCAGTGCCCTATGGATGGCAGCAGCCCCCACAACGATGTGAAGAGCCTCTATGGCCATTTGGCCACCTGTGTCCTCAAGTCTCTTCTGGCTTTAAAAGAAAGAAAATACAACCACCAAGAAATTCTTACAGTAATTGTAAAAAAGCAACTATTGTGCATTCTTCATTAAAGTAGTCAGATAATGGTTCCAGAAGCAGAGAATCTCCACAACAATAAGGAGATCCCTTCTGAAAGTTCCAGGTGAACTGGAATAAGTGCATACAGATACATGGTATTTGTACAGAAAGATAAAACCTGCCATCATTAATCTGTAAAGAGCAGGAGAATTGACTGTCATCCAGAAAAACGATACCTCGTAGTCTGATTTAATTTGTAAACCACATATGGTGCTTTAGGAGCGGTAAAATCACCCCGCCTGTACAACAATGGTATACTCATTCAGAAGTGCTTCTCTGCCGATCCCTGTAGCAGGATCATCCCACTTGTAAGGCTGAGTTTATCTCGCAGTCCCAGTCCCGTAGCGCTGGTGTCAGTGTGCCAAGACCACGTCGCAGTGGTTGTTAGGAATTGTTAATTACTACAGACAGAGTTTCCAATTGTCTGTGACAAGTTTAATGTGGGAATTGGTTCATTCCTGCAAGATTCAGATCAGCCTCTCCAGAGTTCCTGCCTGCTCCTGACAAGCCTGATGGGGAGCTCAATATTTCATTCCTCAATGTAAACTGCTGGGAACTAAACTTTCCTGCAGCTACCAACTTTTGGCAAGGGTTTGAAAGACAGTGAGGCTGATCAGTTGTGGCACTGACACGAGTGGTCTCAGCTATGCCTTCCTTTCTCTTCCTTGGTCTGACAATACCTCTAGAGTATTAGTATTTTATAGCTGGCAGAAGACAGTTCTTTTCTCCCCATGGGGTAGTTGTTGTGTCTGCAGAAGTGCCAGCACTGAGGCATGATGATCAGGAAGGTTTCTGTAGCCAGGATGAAAAAGAGGAAAAAGACTGCCTTCTTTGACAGCAGTATGGCTGTTAGGTGAGTGTGAGCTTCTTGTAAATTCAAGCAAAGGGGTAGATAGTAATCTCGGCATGAAAAAAGTTAGCAGGAAATCTCTATTGATTTCAGGGAGGTCAGAATTTAGCTTAGAAGCCGTGCTCTTTTGCTGACATTAATTTTCAGGGAGACGTGAGTTGACCACCAGTTGACACTAAAACAGCTTTTAACGCTCTAGGAATAAAGGGGTTCTTTTGTCCACTTTATGAAGTGGCATAGCTGAAATAACATTCCCTGGATGCTAGTTAAAATGTAGAATTTGCAATCTAAACACAGAAGAGCAAGTATGTAACAAGAATATAGTATAATGAATGAATTCTGTTTGAATAGTTGAGAGAGAGGCTGTGTTCTGTAAAGAGAGAACTTTCTGTACAGAGAAAATAAGCAGAAGGAAGGATACATTTCATCTACTGATTAGAGCAATCACAGCAGCCTATAATAACCAAATTAAATAATAGACCTATAGAAATCTGTGGCCAGGAAGGGGTATAGTGTGTTGTGTTTTTTTTTTTCCTTGTAGAGTGCCCTTGTCAATCCAGCATTCCAGACATTGCTGCAAAGAAATATCGAAAGTCATGAATCATTTTTTTATTCTGCTGGCAGAAACCTCACTGTAAGGAAAGGAGAAAGATTTGGGCAGATTGAGCTTGCCTTTAATATTCTCGTGTGCCCAAAATTTAAGTCTGCAGGGAAAGGTTCGTGGTATCTTTAACAAGCCTTAAAAAAAAAAAAAAAAAAGAAAGAAAAAGGAGAAGAACCTGAATGGTTGAAACCCTTTGAAATCGTCAAAATGAGTTGTCACACAGATCTTGACAGTTTAGATGGCCTAAATGGGTTTTTAGACACCTACTGCCTGATAGCCTGTCTGCTTGGCAGACAAAGATGCCCGCAGACTCCTTGTCTGTCTTTCACTTTTTTTCCCCTTTCCTTTCTAATGTTGCAGGCCTTTGCTGTGAATGTCGTGGTTGGGGTAGCTTCTGATTTGTTCTGGTCTTCCGAACTGTGTTTTGGGGCTTGTTTGACATGGATCCTTCTCTCTCCTGTGTGCTTATAGTTTGTGGGGCTGATTTATTCGGCTGGAGGTGGAAGGCTGGACAGCGGGGAGGCCCGGGCTGCATGGTGCTGCTGGAAGGCCCAGCACCGGGCCTCTGAGGCCAGTGAGGTGTCTTGTGCTTTGCTCTCTTTTCTGGATGGCAGTGTTTTGGGGTGAGCTGGGCTTTCACCATCGAGCAAAAGAGGGATGAAAGCTTTTGTTCTTGGAGTCCCAGCTAGGGCCAGACAGCAATGAGAAGGCCGACGTAGGCAGCGTGCAGCTTTGGGTAGGCTGCGGTGCCAGAGCCTTGCTATGGGCGCAAAGGAGCAGCTGCTGCCGGAGCAGTGGCACTCGAGAGGTGGTGCAGGCAGCCTGCCTGCCTCAACCCACGGCCATTTGGCAGCAGCGCCAGGGCAGAAGCACCCAGCCAAGCCGTGAGCTGGCGGGCTGCCCTCCATTCAGGCTCCGGCTGTAGGCAGCCAAGTGACCAGCAGCTGTGGCTGTGAATAGCAGGAGGGCGTCATTCCAAGAACAACAAGAAGAGAAGTTTCTTCAGCTACGTCTGGGGGCTTTCGTGGCTCTTCCAGATGTGTCTTCTCATTCCAAGGGGAACTGGAACGGGGAAGGTGCCCAAATGCAGCCACCCCTTTTGGATCCCATCCACTGGGATCCCCCCGTTGCGTGAATCTGGTTGAGGGCATGTTGCTGCTCCATCTGTGGCCACAGTAAGCAGGACCAGGGCAGTATTTGCTTGAACACGTTGCCTAAAGTTTGCAGTTGCAGCAAGGAGAAAATCCATTCTTCCTCTGCTCTTTGTTTCAGCATGATATCCAAAAGGATCTGTAAGCAATTGTGTGTGTTGTGAAAATGGTTTCTACAGCAGCGATCCTGCTAATGGCCACACAAGGACTGTTCTTATCTGAAAGCATACTGAAGTGCTTGGATGAATTAGTTTTACAGGGGACGGGATCACAGATGTCAACAGGGACTTCAGTCCTGACCCTTTGTGCAGCCCTTCGGATGCCAGGCGTGGCCTCACTCCGTTCCACGTCCACAGGCTCCTACAGCCTGGATCTGGTTCAGTAGAAGGCAACCTCAGACACATCCCTAAAAACCCCCAAGCACACAAAAAAGCCTGAAATGGATTCTCTGGGAAATGGCATGTAGCCAAACAATAAATTGACAGCTGGGGTGTGTGTTGGAGAGATTTCATTTTAAGTGGAAGCATGCATAAGTCATATACTGAGTGTCCTAAGTGAAGTCAGCTAGGGAGTAGAAGAAAGTCCCCAAAAATCCTGCCTTCAGAAGCTCCAGGGCATCACCAGCTATGCAGCCACATTTATTGTTTACATGTTGAAGATAAGGAAGTGATTTTCACTTGTCTGTCATAGAAAGTTAATGTTGTGGAACAGGCTCATGATCTATTTAAATGGATTTCTGCAGCAGCCTGTGAGATCCTCGCCCCAGCACCTCTCTGGCTCTCAGGCACTTGGGATTTTCTGGCTTTGGAAGTGCTTGTGGCCCTGGAAGACGGCAGTAAGGACCTGGAGCAAAGCAGGAGCCAGGCTTCCTGCCGACCACACAGCTTTCCTCATGATTTGTCACAGAACCACTATGACAGCTTTCTAGTCACGGCTCTGAGAAATAAAAACTTGTCCAGCGTGAGTACCTTTAGGCTCTCTGTCTCCTGGAGGAGAACCAGCTCCTGGGCCAGAGGATCCACCCCAGGGCTGATACCTCTCATAATCTTTATCTTCTTGTCTGTTGTGAGGCAGGATGACATCCCAGGCAGGCTTGGGAGTGCTGATCCTAGGGGTGACTCGAACCTAACTGTGCACGGGGGAGCTTCCAGGGCCTTTTGGTGGCTGCTCCTGCTGTTTCTCTGCTGACAGTGTACCTGGCCAGCTGCAGCTAAGTGCTTTCCTGAGAATATTTAAACATGGGAAAAACTGGCTCTATAAACCAAGTTGTCTGATTGTGCTTTCACAGGAATAAGGAATGTCTGCACTGGTGCAGCTGTTGGCCAGCTGCGTTCAGCTAGACCAAAGCTCTGCTCATCTTGATAGAGAAGCCAAAGGCAGGTCCTCACGAAAGCAGAAGATGAGAATGAACTGGAAAGATCGGTCCCTTGATGTAGCATCCCGGCTACATCAAACTCAGACATGTGCCATTCTCACATGAAAAAGCGGAGGCACTGTGGGAATCACGTAAGATTGAGTCTTTAAGGAGGAACCGCAAGATGATAAGGCTCCAATATCTACTTAATTACAAACACACGCCAGTCACCAGATGATATCTAGACTGAATTTAAGCTCTGAAACTTTTCCTCTGAAACACAGTCTGGATATCATAAATGTAAGAATGAGGAATATGTGTAGCAATAGCTCACTGGTGTAAAAAAGCGACTAAGGTGTGATGGTTTGTAAATACGAAGCATAAAACACCATATACCGTCCTTTGTGCTTTAGATAAGACATTTGTCTGTGTGTTAAAACTATACTTTTTGTGTGTGAGTAGGATATTTAAAGAAAGATGGGTAGGTGATACGACTTTGGCTGAAGTAACCAAGCAGATGAAGACCTGCAAACATAAATATAACCTTGTGAGATTTGTACTCTTAAATAATTTTGACGAGCTGCTTGCTTTTCTAATTGTCAGCAGGATGGGGCCCTGGGGCTGTCTGCAGCCTTCTCCAGTAACACTGCTGGTGGCTGTGTCTGCGTGTTGTAGCCAGGAGGTACGTACAGCTCCTCGCCGGGCCGGCTGAGGCAGCAGGTGGGAGACGTGCAGTGCCGCTGCCTGCCGGCTGCAGCCCCGGGGTGAGCAGGGTCTGGTTCTGCAGCACTTCCCAGGCTTTGGAGCAAACAGCAAAATCTGTGCCGGGGCTGTTCTGCAGGCACAAAAGTTACCTCCACTGAGATGGCAGCCTGGAACAGCTCTCAGGGTGGTTCTGGTGGAAAGCAAACCCCAGCAGCTGTGTAACAGAGCTACACATCATTCATTAGCACTGTTTTGGTTGAAAGTTTGTTGATGAGGGTTCATAGTGGTCTGGAAGGTGTCCAAGGGCTGATGAGGCTGGGCACAGTCCAGCACAGCATGGCTGGAGCCTGCCTGACCTCATGGGCTCTGCAGCATCGCCTGGTGAGGGATGCCGGTGTCTTCACACAAAGTGACGGTCTGGCAGCTGGGTGGGGAAAAAGTTAGCTTAGGGTTAATTAGAAAATAATTTCAAGTTTAATTTAGAGTTAAGTAGAAAACAATACATATCTACAAGGTGTCCAGCTGCTCGCCTTCTGAGGCCAGGAGAGGCTTGCCCATGGCTTTCCCGGATGCTTGAGCCTGGTACTTGGGCATGGATGGAGGGGATTGTGGCGAGTACAGTTCCTTGCTGACATGAGGCCAGCATGATCACCATGCACTGCATCGCGGTGTATTTCATGGCAGGTGCCTTCAGATGAGGCACTGGTGTCTTACTGGTTAGCCACAGGGTGATTTGGTGTATTGCTGCAGTGCTGTGTAAGTCATTGCTTGTAGTACTGTGCCATGTACAAAGAGGTAACCTTGGTGAGTGTATTTCTGCTTAAGATTAGGGTGCTGTTTGTAGTTCGGTTTCATCTGCTCGTTACCTCTCTCAGAAGCAGCTATAATCTTGTCTCCTTTTGCTTTCTGTAGTGCACCGCCTCAACCTCAGCTCAGAAGAAAATAAAAATGTGTTGAAAGGTTAAAGTTGTATCTTGAAGGCTGCCACAAACAAAGCTCTATTTCTTCTTAATGCTGTAATTCCGGGGAACGGTGTAGATCAGGGAATAATTCTGAAATGAGTTTCAAGATTGAAATCTTTAGAATAAAACTTTCCTCAGAGGTTATGGGTTTAATTATGGTCGCATTAACTGCTTCCTCGATTTGGTTGTGTGTGCAAATCCTGGAGAAAGGTTGGGGGGTTTTGCTTGATGTGAACTCAGTCTGTTTCAGCCACAGTGTAAAGGGATGGGATTCCCTTTGAACCAGCACTTGGCCAGAACAGCAGTGATTGTGGCTCAAAGTGGCAGTGTGGAGAGGAGAAGGTGTTAATCTGTCCACCATTTGAATTGAATTTGAGTGTGCCAGCAAAACAGGGGAAGGGCAGGCACCTGCCCGTGTCTCTGGAGAGGCTGGGCTCTGCTTCTTTCAACTCGGCGCCCTCTCGGTGAGCTGGGTGTTTATTTCTTTGAACATGGTGCCGTGATATTCCCTGCAGCCCTTCCCAGCTCTAGGGACACACGTGTGGGTTGGTTAAAAATGACAGGAGCGTTGCCTTGGTGAATTTTTCCCTAACAGGAGGCAGTGGACAGCCCTGTGCTCCTCAGCAGTGCTTGGCCAGTTGCTTGGGATCTCATGATGTGCAGCCACTCACGCTGGCTGGCTGTTATGCCAATGTTTGTTGTTTTTTTCTTTCTTTTCTTCTTTTTTTTTTTAATCCACAGTTGTCTCTTACCAACAAGTAAAAATCACAACATTTGCTAATCTGTTGTCTCGTTCATTAGCATCTCCCCAGCCTGCCAATGTGGCACCGCCGCACACATTATTAGTAAAAGTAGAATTGAAAAGCAGGATCGGGACGCGAAGGGCTAGGAGAACTGCTGTGCCAGAGCCTCTTCCAAACAGACTGGTCTGCTGGCACGAGCAGGTCGTGCATCTCCCCTTTCTCTCCTCCAGCTGGAGACTTCCTTCATGAAGCTGCAGTCCCAGTAACAACCCACCTTACCCACAGCTTGGAGACCACCAGCCACTGTCAGCTCCCGAAAGTCATGCTCCAGTTTTGGTTTTGAACATGTAAGCTTGAAGGAAGCCACCGCTATCTACTGGAAATGCAGTGTCAGACGGCTGGTGTAGGTCCTCACTGTGTCTGTCATCCCTTGGTCGTTGTTTTTTGCATCTCTGTTCATATCTTCCTTTTTCTAAAATCTTTCCCTTTGCTGTTGCTATGGTAAAAGCCTGCCTAAAAGGAAGAACTGCAGCAGCAGCATCCACTGACCTACAACAAAATGAGAGCGTAGCTGCTCCGTGCAGAGCTCTGCCTTTGAGGTCACCGGTGGGAAATCTGTAGTGGGAATGGGGGATGACCAAAGTACAGGGACAACATCTGTGGGTATGGTTTTAGTCAAAAGTCCTGCTTCTAATCAGTGAATCTGTACAACTGATTTCCTATAAGCAGGAATTTTCCATGATTACAATACTAAAAGTAGTGGATGCCCAAAAAAAGTCTTTTTTTTCTTTTTTTTTTTTTTTTTCCCTGTTAATAACCTTCCAGCTCCAATGTAAATTTCTCCTCTACATACACAAATGTCATTGATACAGTGTTGTGTTACAGTGGCTCAGCCTTGCTGGAGGCACGGTGCTTTTCCAGCGAGCTGATTTGAAATGAAATGAAAACCAAGCCGTGAATTCTTTGGTTCACCTCCCGGAGTATAAAAATGGATGGTCTCATTAATGATTAACACAGCAGATGGTAGCTCAAAGGAGATTTGGAGGAAAACACTGCAGTATCTCCCTCCTCCAGTAAATATATTGACTTAACAGCTTTCTGTGCTCATCCTACTTTATTTCAACAGACACGGCTGAATCCCAGAAGGGTGGATCTCTGCCTTTATACCTGCTCTAAGATAAGTGAGGATGCATCAGTTCCTAGCTGCCTCGGATAAGGTTTTGCAATATTACCACTCGCTGGTTTGCAGTTCCCGGTGATGTTAGCAGTGGTTTTTAGAGAGATTTTCCACTTCGGCCCAGTGAGGCGTCTTAAGATTTCCAATGTCTCTTTACCCGCAGCACGGTTACACCATTAGGACAGGAGGAAATGGCCTTAGGACATGAGGAAACAGCCTCAGGTTGTGCCAGGACAGGTTTAGGTTAGATGTCTGGAAGCCTTCACAGACGGGGTGGTTCGGCATCGGAATGAGCTGCCCGGGGAAGTGGCAGCGTCTCCATTCATGGGAGTATTTAGGAGATGTGTGGGTGTGGCATTCAGGGACATGTTTTACTGGTGGGATTTGGTAGTGTCAGGTGATGGTAGGACCTGATGCTGTTAAGGGTCTTTTCTAATCGCTCTGATTTTGTGATCAAGTAAACATCCACAACCATTTTGCTTTTACATTACTTCACTTCTGGCATATTATTTTGTTATCAATAAGTCCCCGTTGCAGTGTTAAACCGTTTTAAATATATATATTCTATATGTAATTATATATATTATGGTTACAAAATGTTTACTCCTGTGTTTACTCCACAATATTGGATTACAATGTGCATGGGCAGCTGAAAAAGCTCTAACGAACCCGTCTCTCAAAAGAACCAGAGGGATGTTTTGAGACTAAGCGTTTGCAGAATGTGATTATCTGTTTAGCACTAAAGAAATAAAAGTGCTAAAAAACAGACCTTGAAAAGAAGCCCTGCCACACAGTAATTGTGCATATGGCAAACAGCAGTGGTAAGAAATCTGGAGGCTTTTCCCTGTTACTCCAGACTATCATTGTGAACATACATCCTCTTCTAAATTGACTAATTTGGTTTTACGTTAATAAATATACCACAATCTCTGGAACCCTGGATGCATTTTCAGACAGCAACTTCTAAATACACGTACACTGCTTCCTCGGAGTTCACTGTCGAGTATTGGTGAATTCATGTATAATATACCAGTTCTCCCTCTGGTGTAGATGGGGCAAATGTGAAAGCTCATCTGTGCACAGTTATGTTGGATAACGCCTCCGGAATTTATTGCAAGGTAGTTTCTGTGGCGTACTGATGATATGAGCTGGCATGGTCCACCTGGCAGTGAGCTGATCCCGGCACAAAGGGTGGACGCTTAGCCTGGCGTTTTTCAGGGTAGTAGAAGGAGTTGCTGCTCAAACAGTTGAACACCGCCCCCCACAAGCAGACTGCTCCGAGCCAGATGCCTTGCTAGTGCCAGAGGCTGGGAAAAGGATGGGAGAGGACAGTAGAGGCAGATCTGCTTACATGAGCCCAGCAGAGTTCTGAGCCCTTGCCTTGCCATAGCCATTTGTGAGAGAAAGGCAGCGGGCGGGAGGACACAGCACGCTGATGCAGATGTGTGCCATGGCTGCATGGGTGCTGCATCCCGCCACAGGACCTGAAATTCAGGTGCAGCTGCTGTAGCTGCAGAGGCTGAAGTACTCTGGAAGATTTGATTTAATTGATAATGCTCAGTTCTCATTTGTTTTCACTGACTTGAATGGCATGTTCTTTTTTTTTTAGAGATCCGAGCTCAACTCGTAGAGCAGCAGAAATGCCTGGAGCAGCAGACTGAAATGAGAGTGCAGCTCCTTCAGGATCTGCAGGATTTCTTCCGCAAGAAGTCGGAAATAGAGATGGAGTATTCCCGAAACCTGGAAAAATTGGCAGAAAGGTTCATGGCAAAAACAAGAAGTACAAAAGACCATCAGCAGTACAAGTAAGAGATATTTCCCTGCCTCTCATCCTCCTGTCTGCCATTCCTGTGTAACTGGAGTGCTACCCCACTTGTTGCTTCTGCTGTTTTTGAGTATTGTTAGGTTGGACCCAGGTCAAAGGCATATTTAAAATTTTCACTCCTGCTTAGAACATGGCTGTTCTCATTGCAGCTGAAGGTAGCTGGGTGCCTAGGTACTGTTTTGTAGATTTGGACCACTGCAGTTCTTTATGTAAACTTCTTAGAAATTATTTCAGTTTCTTAAAAGGTAAGTTGCACAGGTATGATCCCTCACCTACCGCTATTGACTTGAAACATCCAAAATTCACACAGTATCTAGAAGTGAAGCAGAGCCCCAGAATTGCTTGAAAGGTGCGGGCTGATCCATTGCAGTGGGGCTGACGGGTTTGAAAGCGTCTAAATAAAGGTCAATCACCATTACAAAAACAAAAAGGACAGGAAAATTGGGGAAAAAAAAAACAGGCATTGAGAAAGAAAGCTATTTTGATTTGTTGTAACATATGAACTTCAATCTGAAAGCTTGGGAGCCCAAGCTTTCATTCAGCCTGTGTCAGAATTCTTCTGCCTTTTCCAACAACCATCTTTTCTCATTCTTAAACACATGTTAAATCCAGACTGGCGAAGACTGATTTTGCAAGAGGTCACGAATGAAGTCCTGTCTTCGATTTTGTTGTGCAACTGTCCAATTGTTTTGAGAAGAGATAGCAAAAGTCACTTAAACAGGTGGTCCTCTTGCTGTTCCTATCATTCCGCCCAGAACAGGCAGGATGGCCCGGTAAATGCCTCTGTAGGATTGGCTTTGAGATATGCAGTGAGGACCAACTCATACTGGCACGGCTCTGCAGGGATTCTTCCACTATCTGAGCTGTGTGAGAAGACCCTGAAGCTCATCAGTATGAGTAACTCTGTCAAGATGTCCCTCTCAGACCAAATGGGGAAGTTTCCTTTATGCACTACTGATTCATAGCAAAGCATTGCACCACAGAATGATCAAGAAAAGGCTTTTGTCTGTTAATCATTCATTGCTGCTTTGATTCTGGGGGTAAAAGCTAAAGCCAGACAATCAGGTGATGAATTAAAGAGCATATTGTTAACAGTGAGAATAGTTAATTATTAGAACAATTTACCAAGAGCTGAAGGAGTTTCTCCCTCAATTCACTGCCACCTCTGGCTGTTTTATCTCCACACGCTTGATCTTTCTGACTGTATGAGAATCCTGCACAGGAAAAAAGAAACAGTAGCAAGTTTCTAGACTGTGAAGTTTCAAGACAAACTTGAAATTAAACTTTCAGTAAAATCAAAAGGCATATTTTATAATAGGTTTTTGTTGCCTGTGAAACAGCTGTTCAGCTACATGTATTTTTGTTTGGCTTTTGTAAAAGAAATCAGAAGTTGTTTGTGATTTCACTTTTCACTTTTTGCAACATTAAACACTTGTATCTACAGCACAAAATTCTGTAAAGGAAATTCAGAACCGTACCATCATAGAAAATGTACTTCCTGCTCTTTGTCTTGTAACTGAACTATCTGTGACTGGCAGAAGCAGAGTATTTATGAATGCTGTGAATTTACGAATGCTGATCACAGAATATGTATGCTTGTGACATATGTATACTTGTGTTTGCTATAATTTTATAGCAGTTACACAAATCCATTACTGTGAAACAGCCACACCTACAATTTTGCTTATGAAGGATTTCGAATGCGCTTGCTGTTCTTATTTATTTCTAATGTCAAAAAATTAAACATCATTACTATATTAATATTGTATCCATGGCCTTTTGAATCTGTAAGCAGCTGCAAGCTTTGTGGCAAGATTTTTAAGCTCTCGGCTGGCTTGCAGTTAGTGTCCTAAATTCTTATGCTTTTTCTGTATTTTTGTATCTATGCCTCATGGGATTTGTAAAATGTTTCTTAAACGAATCATCTGAAGCTTGCCTAACCTGAGTTATTCCAAGAATGGATAGACTGAGTGTTCAGAAGCAGTCATTTTTACATAAAAAGCTCTAAGTGTAAATGTCAGGGAGATGTTTGTGTTAATTATGTAACTTTTCCATTTCTATATGTGATATGTATGTCTGTCTCCTCCTCAGGAAAGACCAGAACCTCTTATCACCAGTGAATTGCTGGTACTTACTCCTGAACCAAGTGAGAAGGGAAAGCAAAGACCACGCAACGTTGAGCGATATCTACCTGAACAATGTGATCATGCGCTTCATGCAGATAAGCGAAGACTCCACCAGAATGTTCAAGAAGGTAATGTCTCTCCTGCAGTCAGTCCTCCTCCAGCGGGGAGTGCCTCTCAGATGCGTGAGGGAGGCGAATGTGTCTTAATAGCATTTGAGGAGAAGATTCAGCACACGTAGCATAAAATCTGTTTTAGCACACTTATAAATTCTTCATGACTGTTCTCACAGAGCAAATCCTTAGCGCTGAAATGTTTGGGAACTTGCTGTGTATGCTGGTGACCTTAAGAAATGAATCGCAAATATCTAAGTGGCAAAGAAAAAAGCCTCTTCTTCTCTCAAAAACACATTTGTCTACCCATGCAGAAAGAAAACAGTTTTCTCTTAGGAATCCCAAAATAGTCACATTGAATTAATGAAGTATCTGTAAAAACAGTATTTCATTATAACTCTGTCATCAGAAAAACTGTGATTCAAGCCAAATTAAGGGCATACCTTGCAGCAGTGCCATAGCATAAAGATTCTAGCATATGCTGTGATTCTCCTGAAGGAGTTTCTTTTCTTTCCCAATATTAAATATAAACGTACACTTTTGGTATCACACTACGTCTATTAGATCATTAAGCATTATCTCTGTACATACCTGTGCTTGTGCATGTCTGTTGCATGTTTTCATAACCCATACAATTTATAAATCCCTCTTTGACTAAGCATGCATTCTGAGGCAGTCTTAATTTGAGATTTATGTAATGTGTTTGCAGTTGTTGTTATAAACTTCTGAAACAAAAATAGAATATAAATGCATATCCGTCAGTCACAGCGGGATGCTGGTTGGAAAACGTCACACTCAGTACAAAAAAGAGTTCCAAAAGGTTACAGAATCTAAAGTATGTGACTAAATGTGATGGCATTTCCTGCAGGGGTAGCAGGTTAATACTTCAAAATAAGGAACTGATTTCACGTATACCTGACCACAATCCTAGACAGATAGCAATGGGGTGGGAAGAAGAATCCTCATTGTTGTGCATTGGTTGTAGTTGAAGGAAAAGAAATAAAAACATGTATCAGTTTTATTGGTGTGCATTAAAACCTGTGACAGTAATAGGATCAAAATTTATAGTTCTTCAATCAGTAGTGAGTCATTTGTGTAAGATGTGTTTGATGCATAAAACTGTAGTTCACCAACCACTAAACCGGCTAATAAGGAAGATCACTGTGGAAGTTGGAAAGATGAAGGGGAAAGCAATTTGAAAATCCTCAAGTAGAGTCTATGTGGAGGAGTCTCAGACTTGCTTGGAACAATAGAAATTTTTCATTAATGAATCTGGAATAGTTCCTCAGTTGCTTATGTTAGTTGCTCAGAAATCTCTTTTTTGCTGTATGTGCATTATTAGACTGGCCCATAGTTCAGATCTTTACCACTGGAAATTTTTGCTTTTGCTTCCCTTCTTTCCAGAGGCACTGTACAAAAATATCTAAAGTTTTCCATGGAGAGGTATATCTCCTTCTTTATTCACCTATAATTTACGAATGGGAATTGCTGCAGCCTACTTTTTAGGAGGAAGACATGTGGACCTTTTCAGTGCATTAACAGGAGGCACATTGTCACGTCTTCCTGACAGACTTTACTGTTTCCTCCATATCATGCCTAGGAAATTGTAATGTTTCAGAATTTCTCATTCTTGCAAAGCTTATCGAAGAAGACTAAACAGCTTTTCTTGTTATTTTATTCCTAATTTGGATTTTCTACAGGTAAAATAAGAGAAAGGAAATTATGTATGCATAACCCAAAGGTCACATTAGTGGAAAGAAGATCCTAAACAATCATATTACTACATTTTGGCAGGGTTTTCTGGTTATCACTCAGTGTGATACTGTCACATCAAGCAGCTATTAGTTAGCTTGGAGCACAGGCAGAGTTTGCTCCCTAAAGGATGCATGAAAGGACCTGAGCAAGACCCCAAGATGTGAAGGGGACAGTAACAAGGAGACACATGGCACCTTGGAGTAGTGTAAATGAGCTTTATGAGCTTGTAGCATCAATGTTGCAGTGGTCGTTCACCAGTATTAATTTTGAGCATTTATTTTTGGGACATCATTCTGTCAGGAATTAACAGTAGTTGGAGGATGATGGTATTTCCACTGACTCATGGTGTACACAACTCTCGCTGTAGTTCTTGCTGCAGAGTGCTTGTGAGGTGAGGTATTTGCTGTTAGTCCCCAGGTGCAGAACTGAATGAGGGTGAAGCTCCAGCTCTAGGTAAAAGGGAAGGGAGATATAAAATGAGGTGAGCCACATTGGACAGAGAGAAAACCAAGACCAGTGCGGGAAGTAAAGCTGTTAGCAAATTGTCTTGTTTTATTCATGAAGAACATAAGATGTCTACATTTATGTTTAGCCCAAATGGGCAGCTTCAACCATAATTTCTGTCAGATATGAATGAGCCATCTAACTCAAGATGCCTCACATCTCAGGACTGCTTAATGGGCATCCACTGGGGAACAGAGAGAGATGGGGTGCAAAATGCACGTGTCCTGTACTGCAGTCCACCTTGCAGGCAGAGGTCAGAGGAGCAAATAGGAGATGGGCTTAGAATAAGAAAGGAGACATCCAACACTCCCCTCCATCAAAATTGTGTTCTCCCTAGAGAAAATGATAAAGTTGTTGGAGAACTGTAAAAGTTGAGTAGGATATTTAACCAATTTCTGTCACTGTCTGTAGGTTATATTTTAAAAAGACTGGGTTTGTAATAAAATCCTGTCAGAGAAAATTTTAATCAATCTCTGTGGGTTTTGTCCCTATGAAAGCATATGGGATTTGTTCACTGTTCAGAGATTTTAGATTAAATAAGACACAAACAATATCCTGCAGATACTCATACATTGGAATCTCATCATAGTGTTCTCTGAAAGATGTACTCTCTCTCTAAGTAATAAATGTAGAGAATAAGAACATAAATCTTAAATATGAAGTTTTAAAAAATAAAGACTGACAAGTGTGTGCTCAATACCTTACAGCAGTCTGTGGTCAAAAACAGAAATACACCCATGTAACATTTGTTCTCATAGCACTGCACATAGGAGCACTTAATGTCTTTCAAAGTAATTTCCAAATACCAGCTAATAAAGCTTCTCTGTATTCAATAATTAAGTTAGTAAATTATATGTCTACCACTTTATTAACCTAATAGTGTTATGCATCCCTTGTACCACCTTGTTTTAGTTCTTCCCTGGTCCTGCAACACTGGCAGCTTCTGCATCTTTGGAGGTGCTTTAGGTCCCCTTTCCAGGTCGGGAGAGTAACTACATCGAATCTGGCTCAGAGGTGATCTCACAGAATCACAGAAGCCCTCCAAGATCATCTGGTCCAACCATCACCCTACCACCACTGTCACCTACTGAACCAGGTTCCTAAGCACCAGGTCCAACCTTTCCTTAAACACTCCCAGGAATGGTGACTCCACCACCTCCCTGGGCAACAAACTCCAGTGCCTGACTGCTCTTTCTGAGAAGAAATGTCTCCTAATTTCCAACCTGAACCTCCCCTGGCACAACTTGAGGCCATTCCCTCTATTCCTGTGAGAAGAGGCCAACCCCCAGCCCCCAACAGCTTCCTGTCATGTAGTTGTAGAGAGCAATAAGGTCTTCATCATTTTGCTCTAAACCCCCAAGTTGCCTGCTGCAGAAAGGGAAGGTGCCTCAGTGGATCTCCCTCTTTGTTGCTCACAGACAAGTTGCAGGTTGAAAACAGCAAAGTCACTCTGAGTTTCTTGGCTCATTCTGCACACGCACACACACACACCCTTCCCTCCTGCCCCCCAGGGACAACACTGCCCATTCTACTTCTCAATGGTAGCCTTTACTGGCTTTATTCAGCTGGCTGGTGGCCACATCAGTTCTCAAATGAAACTTTTTCCGTGAAGTAAGAACATTTTCTGGACATATACTCTTTATATCCTATCCCAAGACTGGCTCCAGCTGGACTTCTGGTAATGAAAATATCAAACAATATCTTCATTTCCTGGCCATGTTTTGTTCCCTTTCCTGTTCGTGCCTGATACGTGTAGCAACCCCTTTCTCTAGGCCTTCTGAAAAAGATGCATGTGATACCCAATGTTGGTCTGTATGAAATGTAGCAATAAGGGATGTCTCTGCCCCTTGGTCTTTGTGCCTTCCCTTGGCTCGCTCTCTGTTACTCCTGACCCGTGCAGTGTTCTTTCTCATTCTGGTTCTTCCTTTCTGTGCTTATTTACATCTGTCCTAACATTTGGGTTATTCTGGTGAATATTTTTTTTATAGGTTCCAGTTTACGTGTTCTAATGGGCCAAAACAAATTGTATTCACACACCTGTTCATGGCTTGCTTGTCTGGGCTGATCCACTTAATATTTGGACACTCATTATTTTTGTTCTCCTGGGAGCAATTTGTCATTCTTTTTTACAGGGGTCAGGATCCAGCTTCTGTTTAAATGTACTAAACGCAGGACAAGGATACGATCTAGTTCAGAGATTTTAAGGCATTTACCTGATTGTATTATGCCAGGCCTCATACTATCAGGGAGGCACTTAAGCTCATCTTTTTCTCAGTTGCTGGCATATAAAAGCAGTACAGATTGCTGTTCATGCCTGGCCTTATTGTTGCACATAAAATTACAAACAGAAAGTAGCAGAGTTCAAACCTTGCATGCTTGCACGTCTCTTCAGGCAGATGGGGTAGATGGCCTCATGGGGACAATTAAAGAATAAAGCAATAAGGAAAAATGTCAAGCAGAAGGAAAAAGTATTATGCAGAACATTCCATGCAGTGATTCTGGTTACCCCAGCATTAATAATCAACTCTATAAACACATAACCACAAAATCCTTAAGCAGATTTGTATATTTATAATTTATAAAAATGTATTTTCTTTGGACAGAAACCATAACGAGGCAAGATGAACATATCTTCCAGTGTTTACAGTAAAAGATGCTGGAGAAGCCAAGCACAATAAATATTTTAGTTCCATAATCTGGCTATTAACAGGGACTGTGACTACTTGCCAAATCTCTTTGGAAGTTATAAAAATTGTGGCATAGAGAGCGACTTTTCACATCATTTTCTTAAATGTTTAGAGGTTTAAAAGGATAGCAAAGCAATTTGTTGCTATAAACTGGCAAATCTGGGACATAATGTTACTGTCACACACTGGCTATGTCAGTGTCACAGCAGCTCATGGAAGCTTCTTCTAAGCAACGGTTTGCATATCACTTCCCCCGGGGACCAGCAGCAAGCTCATTTAAAAGAAGCAGTCACAGAATATTTTCCCTAAATGATGCAACTGATAGTAGCATTGTGTGTGCTAAATACAGACACCAAAGAGTTCCAGGAACAACTTGACTGCCTAAAATTTCAATAAAAAAAACAGATGAGTAAACTTTGGGTGCCCAATTACACTCTTTCTAAAATGGACGGAAAATTCTTACAGACTTCACTGAAAGGGGATTAATGTGGAGTAAAATTTTAAGTTTATCCAGCATTAACCCGTAAACACAAACCTTGATAACATCAGGAGGGCCACTGATGTGTTTAAAGTTGAGCATTTCTGCTCCAGATGTCTGTTGGGAAAGCAAAACAGCAGGCTGTAAGTGATCCAGGAGACTCCTGGAGATCATTGAGGATAACTTGCTGGAAAAACTGACCAGAGGAGAGGTGTTACTGGACCTGGTGCTCACCAGTGAGGAGGAACTCGTTAAAGAGGTTCAGACTGGAGGCAGTCTGGGCTGCAGCAACCATGCCTTGGTTGAGTTCACAATCTGGAGGAGTATGGGTTTGGAGAATGGACCAACTTGTTAGCATCACTGATAAGCACCAGCCTTGGGCAAAGGGGAATTGAGCAGTTTGTTCTTGTTTATCTCGCTTACAAACTTTGTGGATGGAGGTCCACAAGCTTGGTATGAGAGGTTGCTGAAGGAGGGACTTTTGTGTTGGCAGGATGACCCTGTTCTTACAGCAGAACAGAAACTTGAGGGCCACAGTGCCTGAGTGAAACCTTTTTCTTCTGTAAAATGAATATTAAAGTCCACAACCCTGAATATGATAATGAGCTTAATGAAGTATGTGCTAAACATGTATGACTATAACTCTTCACTCAAATCATGGTAAACATCACCCTAGGGAGGGAATGGATAAGGATAGAACATATTTTAAAAAAAAAAAAAAAAAAAAAAAGGGGAGTTGGTGTAAACATCCAGGAGAATAAAAAAGAAAAAAAAAAAAAAAAAAAGAGAAGATGAAGTTAGAGTGAGGAAAAAAGAAGAGCTGGGGGTGAAAAGAAGAAATTAGAAACCTAGAAGATGCTGTGCCCTTTTCTCCTCCACCAAGACAGGGAAACCTTGGGTGCCTTCCCTTTTTGGTGAGAAATACCTGGGATAGCATTTTGCTAGCACTATTATCTTGTGTTATCACCATTGCAGTGTATTTATCAATGGCAATTCCAAATTTGTTGTATCTGTCACCTCATTAAATACGTTCAACTTTGTGAAGCTCTCAGTGAAAGTCCTTGGCAGGGCTCTGAAACAGGCAAACCTTGGACTGCAAATGCTTTCAACTCTGTGAAACTCTGTGAGAGCTCTTAGCAAGGCTCTGAAACAGGCAAACGCTGGCCCCTGGTAAGTCCCCTCTCATGCAACAATGGGCTTGGCAGAGCCCATTGTCCCTCTTAGGGACAGAACAACTGGTCAGAGCTGGTAACTCTTTAATAACGCTTTTCTTAGAGCTTTCTGGTGAAACTGAACAAGTACAAGTCTATGGGGACCAATGACATGCATCCCAGTATCCTGAAGGAATTGGCTGGTTCAATTGCCAAGCCTCTCGCCATCATATTAGAAAAGTCATGGCAGTGAAGCAAAGTCCCTGGTGACAGGAAAAAGGGAAACATCACTCCCATTTTTAAAAAGACAAGAAAGGAGGACCCAGGGAACTACAGATGGATGAACTTGGGATGTTCAGCCCAGAGAAGAGAAGGCTCTGGGAAGACCTCATTGCGGCATTTCAGTTCTTAAAAGGGGCACTTAAAAATACAGAGGGTGACTTTTTACTCAGGCAGATAGTGATAGGACAAGGGAGAATGGTTTTAAACTAAAAGGGGGTAGGTTTAGATTAGATGTTAGAAGGATATTATTTACTCGGAGGGTGACGAGGCAGTGGTACAGATTGCCCACAGCAGTTGTGGATGCCCCATCCCTGGAGGTGTTCAAGGCTGGATGGGGCTTTGGTTTAGTGGGAGGTGTCCCTGCCCATGGCATGGGGTTGGGACTGGGTGGTCCTTAAGGTCCTTTCCAACCCAGGCTATTCCATGATATACCAAAAGGTGTGTTTAAGTACGCAGCCATGATCTATCCTACCATTAATTTAGGTTAAAAAACAAAACAAAAAGAACTCTTAAATTCCAGTGACAGTTTCTTCAAATTGGCTCTTCATGCTTTGAACCAGATTAGTTAAAAATGCATTATTTTTAGGAAGAGTTTACATGTACTCTAACATTTTTAGTACAGTCTATGGTCTTTTCGTTAATAGATGCTAATACATTTCTCTAGGACATAGGGAATAGGGAAGTATCTCGCTGATTGTTTCTCAGGTTTTAATGGCCTGACTAGAGCTATCAGCTTAGCTCCAGGAAAATGTGTGTTCAAAACATTCTGCTGTTTGGCTCCCCTGCAGAGAGGCTCCTAGAGGAGCACACTGCTCAGACATGTTGAACTACTGCAGAGAATAGGTAGCATCAAAGAGAAATAGGAGAGCCATTAGCCACTGAAAATAAATGCACTCCTTATCTGCTGCTCTACCGCACTATACATTGCACACTAAAAGCCATATCGCTAGCCACTCAAAGTCAGTATTTCTTGATTCTAAATGCTAATGTAAAATGTGTTGGTTCTTGAACATAAAACCCTTTTACAATTGTTTTGTTTTGTTTTGTTTTGTTTTGTTTTTTACACAAAAGAATCTGTGAAGGGTATAAAGAAAACCGTCTTTTCAGTCTCACTTTCAGAAAAAAAAAGGCAACTTTTGTGCTACCTCGTTAAGTCGTGCTGCCTTAAAACCAATCTTGGTGTATTCAGGGCTTGTGCTGTCATCAGCTTTGAGATCGCAGCGACCAGCAGTTGAAAGGGATAAATTGCTTGGAGCTGGACTTCATCTCTACAGTTTTTTCCCATGTGTGTATGTTGTCATCTAACAGTTGTAATGTCTACCATCTCCTTTGTATGTTTTGTCCTTCTTTCTGCTAAAATGATTTAAAAAGTAGACTGCTCGTATTCAACAGTATGGAAGCAGCTTTCCAAGAGAAAACAGGTGGCCTCCAGTTCTTGGATCTTTTAGGAGATGTGTAAGCTGTGTCAGAGCTGCACTGCTGACTTTTTTGAAGGCAGGGTGCCAATGTAAAGCAATGAAAAGCAATGAAAAGCAATTCAGAGTTTTGGTTAAAGCTTTTACTGGGTTTCCCTACAGCAGTTTGCAAATCTTCAATCCTTCTCCAGTCCTTTGCAATTCTTCACATGCAGTCTATGCACTGCTATGCATTTGATTTTTTTTTTGTCCTTAGCATTAGATAAAAATAATGTGATATTTGTAAAGAAATTGAAGTGATAAGAATTGTTTTCTAGCTACTGGAGTGGCAGAGCATAGCTCTTGAAAAAATACCAGACTTTTGTAAGTTCATTTGCAGCCCTGAAAGCTATCCATATCCTGGGCTGCACCAAAAGCAGCGTGGCCAGCAGGGTGAGGGAGGTGATTCTCCCCCTCTGCTCTGTCCTTGTGAGACATCAAGCCCTGTGTTCAGTCCTGGGGCCTCCATAACAAGAAGGACGTGGAAATATCAGAACGTCAGATGTGGGGTGGAAATATTAGGCCCCAGAGGAGGGCCACAGAGCTGATCAGAGGGCTGGAGCACCTCTCCTGTGGAGACAGGCTGAGGGAGCTGGGGTTGTTCAGCCTGGAGAAGAGAAGGCTCCATGGAGACCTTACAGTGGCCTGCCTGTACCTAAAGGGGGCCTGCAGGAAAGCTGGGAAGGGACTTCTTGTCAGGGGGTGCAGTGATAGGACAAGGGGGAATGGCCTTAAACTGAAAGAGAGGAGATTTAGATTAGATATAAGGAGGACATCCTTCACTCAGAGGGTGGTGAGGCCCTGGCACAGGCTGCCCAGAGCAGCTGTGGCTGCCCCATCCCTGGAGGTGCTCAAGGCCAGGCTGGATGGGGTTTTGGGCAACCCCCATGGCAGGGGGTTGGAGCTGGGTGGGTTTTAAGGTCCCTTCCAACCCAAGCCATTCTGTGATTCTGTGATTATATTTCTAGTTTCCTGTCAGTTACAAATCATCTTGCATGTAAGGATTGGAATGAATGCTGATAAGTGGTAGGGCACATTCCTTAAATACTGCCCAGAGTTAGGGGTATGATAGTAGGGATAGGAAGAAAATATGCAAAGTGTTCTGTTCCAGCTACTGATGTGTTGGTTTCATCCTTCTGAGAGACATAGTGGGTGGGATGTGTGCTGTGGTTCCTTCTCGTATGTGGGTGTTGCACTGGAAATTCTCATTCAGAAACCATTATTCCTGCAGGTGTTTTAGAGATGGCCAAGTATGTGTTAGCAGCCTTGGAGATAAATTGCCCCAGAAGACTTTCCTTTGGCTCCTGTACAAATACAAAGTACTTCTCATAGCTAAGGCCATTATCTATTATGAAGTTGGCCTTTTTAGACGCTGGGCTAATTATCAATATATTCACAGAAAAAGAAAAAAAAAGCTGACATCTCCAGAATGTATGTTATGATCGTACACATTGCAGAAGAAATGTAGCCAGGCTTTTTGCCAAATCCTGTAGTTCTATTCTATAGTTGTTTTCCAAAGGCTGTGGTACAAATGCCTTCAACTCTTGCACAGTTGCCACAATTTTCATCTGATTAAACTGCTATGGTCAACTAACAAAGGAATATATTTGAATGAGACTCCAGTTAAATACTCTTATTTTGACATACTTGATTTCTGTAATAACCACTGCCAAGTATTTCTTTTTTTTCTGGGTCAGAATGAAAGTAAAGCCAGAGTCCAGAAAAGCTAAACAAAGCTGTTTCAGCAGCCCACTCTGTGGAGTATTATGTAGTTGAGTATCTGTTTCAAAGAGGAGCCACAATTATTTCTTGCATAAATATTTAGATAGTTGCATGTGCTGAGAAACAAAGACTATTCTAGATCTGAAATTGTGAGGGACGTCCATCTAGAATTTTATATTCCACGTGGTTTAGTTTATGTATATACCGTAGCAGTTGCAAGACAGTACACAGTTTGTTCCATTAAAAAGGCTTGTAACATTAATCCTGACCTTCGCCCTTTCTGTTGGCACCTAATTTCCCAATGCTTCTTGAGAATCTCCCTCTTAAACTACTTCTGAGTTTCCTTTTATAAGTGTTCTGTCCAGATGTTGTCTGTCTACCTCTGCCTTCCCAAATGATTATTTTTAGTGCACTGTAATTCCGACAGAATGTTGTCTTTGCAAGCTGCATTGCATTCACTATCTAGGACGAGCAATTAATACAAATAGTATGTTAGAGTTTTTGCGTGCCTTTTTCTAATGATTTCTTTTTAATTACAGAGCAAAGAGATTGCATTTCAGCTTCATGAAGACTTAATGAAAGTTCTTAATGAGCTTTACACGGTAAGTACAGTTGCTTACTTAGCTTATCTTATACAAATTCCATATCAGACTTCTTCTATAAGCTTTAAGTATCCTTTTATCTACCAAGTTACCCCCAGTGGAGGTTCTTATTTTTGTCTCTTTACACGAGGCCAAATTATCTCTTTTGGAAAGACCACTCCACTCACTTGTTTAGAATACGTACACTAATACTTTCAGGATTACTCTCTACTTTCAAACCTTTCTCCCCCCAGACTATGCTAAACCAGTTTCTCATCATTTTTTTTGGTTATTAATAAGGCATTTCTACTCAGACCTTACCAGAGCAAAGCTTTTCTGCCTTTTTTATTTTTTTGCCAGTGTTGCCATCTACTTCGTTCGAATCATTGACTAGACTCAGTAAAAGTCATAGTTGCTTGCAGATCCTGTGCAGTGGTGTCTAAACATTTCCTATGTGTACTGCCATATCCTTGAAAAGTAAATAATGAAAAGAAAAATGGAAGGTTGTATAGGCTTTCCATACCATTCTGAAAGGTCAGGAAGAGAAAAAACAAAACATAGAGCATTCTGGCAAGCTTCTGCTAACTGTTTGGAAATTCTGAAAGAGGAGAAGTCTGAACTTCTTTTCCTCTTCAAAACTCATCTACTTATCTCATTACTGCAGGATGAGATCCTGTCTGCCTGAAAGCCATCTCTCAAAATGTTCTGGGGACAGGTACCAACAATATTTTCTAAGAAAGAACCAAGTGAGAATTACTTTTTGTTTTGTTTTGTTTAAACATAGCTCTGCAATGAAAAGGAACTGGTGAGATCCACCTCCTACAAGTCTGTTGATTCCTGCTGGTTGAGCAAGTAGTACGTCTAAATTTTATCTTGTATCTGAAAGAGATGAAAGTTCTACACCCAGATACCTTACATAACAGTCCCTAGACTGCTCCCTTCCCTATCCTCAATATTTGGGGGACCAGAAAAACAAAACAAAACCCAACAATAACAGTAAAAAAACAACACAATATTTATGTCGAGAAATGATTTGTGATTTTAAGGAAGTTTAGGAAGACATCAGAGACCAGTTCTCCTCACGCTGAGATCAGTCAAGCATTACTTGTGTCTCATCTGTTTTTATTTTGACCTAGGAAAATTGTGCACCATCTGCAGATGGGTTGAAGAGCATTTGAACTCAAGAACAACTTGGGTGGCGAAAAAGAATTCCAAATAAATGTAGACCTGTATCACTGCCCTAGATTCTTTTGGATTGTAGTTAAGGATGCAAGTTCCTAAAACCTGCCTAAAACTTTTTTTTCTCTTTTTTTTGAGGGCTTTTCTTAATTTTTTTTCCTGAAATCACCGCTGATTTTGTAAAACATGATACTGCAAAAGCTTGTTGCCTCAGGCCTGTAGTCTCTTAAATATGCTGGGATCAGCTTCACTAAAGTAGTGATAGCCTCAGACAATTCACACAGCTGCAGGGAATCAGCGACTGTAGGAGCAATTGCACAAGCAGGACTTCAGTGATGAGTAAGCCCTGAAGATACAGCCTTGTTCCAATTAAACAGTTATGTAACTCGAGAGCCCAGTGAGGTGCAGGATTAGTGCCTGTGCTCCCAGGATAGGAAAACACTGAAGCCTGTGCTGAAATACTTGGCTGAATCACCAGTGAAAATCCACAGGACTGAGCTTTAGTATTTTCATTCTTTTTCATCACATTAGTGCTTATGTCTTCCCACTAAGAGCTGCAGAAGTTTATTCAGATACGAACTTCTATGTTATGCCCTCCAGTGAGTTCCCCTTCATTTCTCAGAATTCAAAATTTTTGATAACTAGGAAGGTTTTTTAAGCTGATAGAATACAGAATATATGCACCATTTAAATTAAATTACTGCTGTACAATACTTTTGGGGGGATGAAATAAACCACCTAATTTTTAGGCATCTGCAATGTAGGTACAAATATCCTAGCCTGCTGTCTGCGTTCCAGTTACAGGTGCTGGAAATCTAATATGGGGAGATCAGAACCCTTCACCTGATCAGAACCCTTCAGCTGATCATGTGCTTCAGATGAAATTAACTACACCGATAACTCTGCTGTCCAGTTTTTCATTGATTGCAAAGGACTTTATCAGCTGTAGGTGCCCATATTTACCCAGAAACAAGCCACACTTAGTAAAGTGACAATATGGTGCAGAATAGCACCTGCTCCAATAGCACCTGCTCCACTACTTGCAGCCTTAGAATGATCATCAGCTTATCTGTGTAACATATATCCTGGTGTACATAAAGGTAGAAAGATACTTAGACAGATGAACACCTCATACATAGGTTTTTAATTCTGTGTAACATTTACTGTTTACAGAATATGATCATATCATAGTGGCTTCACATAAACAAGTATCTACATTTTTTAACTCCAGGAGGCATGTTTCTCAGTCATTTACAAAAAGTTAAAGTCATCTTTCTGCTTTTCCCATGATTTATGGGAAGAAAAAAAAAAAGCAAACAAACAACAACAACAAAACAGTAAGATTAATTTCAGTCTTACTGTTGTGAAGTAAATCTTTGTGTCCAAAAGAAATCAAATGAATTTCAAGTCAGTAAAAAACTGAAGTCTCTCCCTGTTAATCTACTCTGGTTTTTGAAAGAATGGTACTTTCATGAAATGTAACTGCTAAAATGTAAAGCCTTACTGGAGTTTAAATACCCCTAAAGCCTCCATGTGAGAGGCCAAATATCAGTTTCTAAACACACTGAGTATGTGCATGAATGGGTTTAATAATCTGCTTACTGCTTATGGCATCATCCTTTATTTTACAAGAAAGATCTGTAAAATAAGGTCACCTTCCAGAATTTAAAAAAAAATAAAAAAATTACAAAAATGCACTGAAAAGAATGAGAGTATTAAAATCATTAAAAGCTAAAATAAGGAGAAGGACTTGTTTTGAGGCATGGGCATAGTCATTATAAAGAAGTTGAATGTTTTATTTGTTACTCCTTGAACTTCTCAGATAAGGGTTGGGTCCCTTAGGCAGATGTATGCAGGCACACAAGTATTTTTGCAGCTTCACAATACCTCTTTCATGCAAGCATCATGTTGTACACTCCACCGACAAGATGTAAGATTTCCCTAGATTTATCCTAGATGTTCTGGGATGAAGGGCTAGATTAAGTAATTGTTCCAAACCCATATGATGAGAGGTTTTACCACCCATCTCTAGCCAGACATCAGGCCTTACCCAATCTGCATTCAGATTTTTCAAGCACAAGGTACCTCAAAACCAATTAGAATGATACAGAGTAAATGGGATGTTTAAATTAATTGCTACTGATTTGATCCAGATATTTTTAATGGATGAATTCAGACACAACCTACTAAGTATCAGAATAATAACTGACTTTGTTCTGGTGATAGTGCTGCATCAAGTGTCCTAGTCATCTGTATCACAGCCGGTGTCAGAAATAAAAGGTAATTTCAGGACCCTTCTCTGAAAATTCAAGCTTCACTTCTGCCTCAGAAAATCCTTTTTAACCTGTTCATAGGATCAGATCTAACTACTGCTCTAGTTAGGGACTTTTGTCCGTTGGTGTTGATGGTTTTTAAATCAAATCCTTCAAATCAATAAGTAGTGCTATAGATTTTGCAAAGGAGAAACTGTTCCAAGAGAAGAAAAAAATAAAGCCCCGAGGAGTTGAAGAGACTTGCCACCTTTCACTAAGAATGCAGTCTGACGGTTTCCAATTAAAAAACCTCTTTCTGCGCAGATATATTTTTAAGACCATGGAAGTCTGAATCTCTGCTTTTTGAGAGACAGCAAAGCTATTTGGCTGCATATTGAATGTGGAGAAGCTCAGAACTGCAGTGAAATGTCCAAAAAAATAAAGTCAGACATTTTAGAATATTAAATGCCCGTTCTTTAAAAAATCACTCCATTAAGAGATCTTTCGCCTTGCTTACACTTTATGTAACTCCTTCTTTTACCCATTTGCATCACTAGGAATTATCCTGAAAATAGGAGATGTGTATAATAGGTCTTCTGTTTATTCCCTGAGAGTAGTTCAGCTTGTATTCACTAAAAATAATCAAATAGATAAGTTTCAGTCTGTATCTTTGCAAGTTCAGTAAATTATAAGTGGCAAGTACTTTTAATTATGCATGGTTTCTCCTTGGCTGTGCCAGACAATCAGTATTTTCAGGTCTGCAACATCCCAGCTACTGTGCATTCATCTTACTCCTATCCTCTCCCTATTACTCTTTCAGCCAGTGTAGGCTGGAAATTAGTCCCATGTTTTACATAAGGATATAAGCTGTTGAAACTAGAGCAAGGTGTTCCTTTTGAGTAAGCAGAGATGAAGAAATAAAAGCCCATTTAGTTGTGTGAGGTCACAGGTTGAAGGGTTTTTCCTGACAATTCCAGAAAAAATGTTGATCAAACTGAAAACTGTAGAGGTTTGTGTCGATGTTTTTTGCAAACTGAGAGATTTAGAGATCTTTTTACATGTTGATTGAATGAGCAAATAAATTATTGATTTTACCATTGATCCTCCTTGCTACAGAGAAGGCTCCCCAAACTCTTCTTACATTTCTCTTGAAAGCTACCATATCTTGTAATATCAGATCAAGTATTACAAAATAGCAATAACATCTGAGTAATGGGGCATGATAGGAAACAGTGGGTAGGCATAGTCTTTTCTTGCAGTGCAGGGAAGTCTCCACTGAAGTTCTTTAGGAGTCAGGGCATATTCGTAAATGACCTCCAAGTGTGTGTGTGGTGGTGGGGAGTAATGAGTAGACATTGGAGGGAAAAAGGCATTTCACGTAAATACAACATGTTGAACTTTAACTGACTGGTAACAGTAGTTAATTCTAGGAAAATATACCATGCAACTTTAAAGAGTGGGGGGATCAGCTGTCAGAAGCAATTAGGAAAAGAAAAGAGAGCAAGACTGAAAACATAATTGGATGCATTTATAATTCTGGCCCATGTATACTCATATCTTTCAGTACTGTCTATGGCTCTGACCTCACGTGGAAACACTGGAAAAAAGTACTTGGAAGAAAGATCCATTGAGGGTTTTCTTATGAGTCCTACATCTACTGTTCATGACATTTCTTCCTTTTAAGGAGAAATTACTAACGTCCACTCCTCCTTCAGAAGAGAGGCTAAGTAAAACAGAGAATGATCAAGTGGGGAACTATAAATGAAAAGTTCAAAAGAAAGGAGTTGAGAGCCACAAGAATAAAAACAGGAAAGTGGTAGGAACTGAAGTGAACACTGAGCAAAGCAACCATGACAGTGCCAACTGCTTTAGAGATACTTTTGAAGACAGGCTGTTAGACCTGGGGGGTGGTATGCCTGGACTGGTACAACTTCAGTGTATGAATTATACACCTATACTTACCTGACTGGATTTATTACACATCAGACTGGAATCAGTGAAGGAAGATAAGATCTTAGAGGTTCACTGACTGAGAACAGTGCTCTCCTCTTCCCTTTGGCCCTGTACCATTCTAGTTTTTTGTTTTTCTGAGCTGTTTTGCTCAAGAGTCAGAAAGGCCTATAAAAGAGTTCATTAGGTAGGAGCACTAAGGTGAATCATCTCCAATATTTAGTGACATTTAGAAATGTGAAAGGTATTTAGCTGCCTTGTATATATCTCATGCAAAATCTCTGCCTCTTACTTTTTGGAATAGGAGCTTGAAAGCATGCTCTGAGTGTAAGCAAGCAGAACTGTAGATACTTTCCACCATCAAAGCAGATCTAAAGTAACTGAAGAATTGACAAGTGACAGTCTAGTCAGTCTGTTAATCTGCATTTGTAATATCTTTTTGTGTGTGTGTGTGCTCCATTTTGCAGAAGTTGACCATGATAAAATCCACTGAGTATAGCAAGGAGCAGGATTTTTTTCAAACATCATAAAAATACATCCTCATGTCTACTACTTAGTTTTCCAAATTTCACCCTCTGTCATCTTGCTTTTCCCAAGCAATACAATTGTAAGGCTTGCAGAAAAGTGAAAATAAGGACAGTCTAAAGCAAACAATTTAATATTAAATAAGACTAGGTCTGCTGGGCCACTTGCATTTTTCAGTTGCTTTATCTCACTCTTTAAAATTTTAGTTGTCTAATTTCTAAGGGTAGTTACAGTCAGATTTTCTTACTTTACTGAAATAGCATAGAATCTAGATTCTCTGTAGAAAACTTAGGTCCAATTTATTGTAGTATATCAGAGATCTGAGAGCTGGTGAAATCTGATTCAGTAATTCTGTATTGGTAATCGTATATCAGAGTCTACTCCTGGAAACACATCAGAGGCTGGCTTGGAAGTGAAAAAGATGACAAAAACAGCTAATACTAAGCCTGCTTAACTGCTAAAGTCCAATGATGTAGTGGAGTTGGTATAAGATATTACTTATTTATCGGGGAAAGCACCAGCTAACCTAATGTAATTAATCCCTTGCAACTGCAGTTTCTGATAGGAGCTCACTACTTACCAGAGACAATTCCGAAACAATTTACACTCACTAATTCCAACTCGAATGAACTTCTGCTCCATTAAATGATTATTTCCTGAAAAAGCACTGTGAAAAAGCTATTAATTATGCAGTTTTATTATACAAATAAAGCATGTTCCTTTGACAAACACAAGATAACTGCAATATATTTTCTCTTTGTAGCATTCTCTTAATACTTTGGGTTAAGATTTTTTCTAGAAAAGTAGTTTGCTTGTAGAAAATGGAAGCTAGAGCCTTGCTACAGGAATGTGCCTCTCTTGTAGCCCACAAAAGTTCAGCATTAATTGCTGTCTTTTTGATGGATTTACCCCAATAATGATTGTGGGTTTAAATAAAATAATTATCTAAGTGATGACTCCAATGTTCCTTTCACTGTGGTAAGTGCTGTGTCCTACCCTGAGCCCACTTACTGAGCTCTTACAAATGATGAAAGTTGCTACCACTAAGTGCAGTCTGTCACCTACAAGAGGGTGCATAGTTTGTACAGCATGATCTTTTCCAACTGCTTATAGTATGACTTAGTTATCTGTCAGAAATCTATATTTTACATCATTGCATCTGCAATAACAGACCTGCTAAATTAGCAGGAGATGAACTCCCGTTTTGATTTTAGAAAGGGATTTGTATGTATTTAACAATGCTTGTTCAGTACAGCAGAAAAGTGCAGCATATCCATCATGATGGCAGTTCAGCATCTGCAACATTACAACCTTGCTGTCTTTTCAATGTATACTTGATAGCTGATCAATAAGCACTTTGGGGGACTAATTAAAGTCAGTTCATTGATGGATGCTCTCACAGGATAGTCTATCAGTTCAACAGTTTGGTGGGCATCTGAGAGTCTACATTGCTTACTTCATCAGAGAATTTGTCATTTGAGTAACAGATCTTTGGATCTGTTACATGGCCACAAATCTGAGATCTGTGGTTCTCAGAACTCCTAATACCGTAAGACTATTTTCAAGAATTAGGTGAGCCTGTTAGTGTCTTTTACAGTATCTAGCAGTCTTTTAAATATTCTTGGGAGAGAAGAGGGCATAATGTTAAGGGAAAGATTAATATATATGCAATTTAGCCTGCAAATTATGTGCTAATTTGTTGATGAAGTATGCACTGAAATACTTGGAAGCCTTGTTTATTCCTATTTATTTTCTGTTTGTGTCTGTCTAATTCTTTTTCAAGTTTTTGTTTAGCTGCTGCACTATCAGTTCTTAAAAAACTTTGGCAAATCATGAGAAAGACTGGAGCTCTCAGCTTGCCCTAGAGGCTTGCAAAATAATGATGTCACCAGTGCATGAGCTAAGCAGTGCTATCAATATATCAAACTAGACAGGAGAAAAATGCACAGACTGATCACTGCTCTCTACATGGTGTATACTTATTTCTAAATCAGCATGGCTCAGGTAGGACACGCTGACTGTTGTCCAGCCCTGAGTATAGTGCCAGAGGGAGGGCTTCTTTTTCCATTTTAGTTGTGCTGCAGTCATTTGTACTAAGAACCATGTCATTCTCGCACAAACTTGACTTTCAGTCAGGGTACTCTGGATTTGGCAGCATGTGCTGTAAGCAGGCAGCAAGAGGAAGAAGTGCTCTTCAGTGATGCGAGCTTAGCGAAGTCAGCGTGGAGGCTTCTGAGCCTCTTGGTGAGCCGGCAGCGATGCACTTACACTCCTTCGCTTGACAGCGAGGCAGGCTGAAATGTCATAGCCACTGCAGAAAGATATTTATGCCTAGTATGCCGTGCTATACAGCACTCGGAAAAACTGCTTCTGAAACTTGTGTTTACTGCCTTTGTCAAGAAGTGTCAAAGCAAGGATTTTGCCTTGCGTCAGATGCTTTGAGACGTGCTGTTAGGAAACTCAGCGAGGTTATTATTGTTCCCTCTTTGCAGGCAAGAACAGAAAGAGTACAAAACAAACTAACTTTCCTAGATGGTTAAGATAAATAATTTAGCCTTCTCCCACCAACTACAAAGTCTCCAGAGCTGACACTGAATGAAAATAAATAAATAAATAAAAAGAAACAAACACCTGTAGACTTCTGCAAGGAAGCACAAACAAATTGCGTAAAAAGACCAGCAGAGAAGGGTATACAATTATTGTCTTTAATTTCCTTTTCCTGTCATTTTCAAGAGAGATATATAACTTTCTGTGCCTTTTCAGGTTTGTTTCATAAAAAACTTCTTTAAGAAGTGTATTTCTTTCTTTTCACTAGGTATTTCCATGTGGCTATATGAGTTAGATACCCTGGGCAGAGGATATTGACAGCTTTAAAAATGCTTTTGGTAACAGTGCAGGATATAGGAAGCTAAACATGCTGTTAGGTTAAACTGGAAACAGTGCAGATCTCAGCTCTGCAGGCTTGCATCCTCTTTTCAGCTCTTTTTTTTTCTTTTTGTTTTCACAGTTTTGCCCCATCCGTTCAGACTGTGGGCGCCAGCTGTTGCCTTTGTGCATCCAGTGTTTCCACAGAGAGCTGTGAACATGTGTTTTTAAAAATAAGACCACAGCTTTTGATGCACATCTCTCACATTTTTTACCTTACTACAAAAAGCTGGTGAAAAGTCACCTGTTTCATTTTTAGTACCAAACCTATTCCAGCTGTATCAGTGGCATCAGCACTGCAGCATTGGGCAGTTCCCCAGACGAGGCTCTCCCTTCAGCAGGCCACACCAAGCCCCGCTGAGGGAGGAATGGGGGACCCTTTGACTCCTCCCTGGCTGTATCCTTTGGAAATGAGAGTGGTTTGGGTAGTCTGGGCTCAAAGATGACATCTGCTGGAGAGAGTGCTACAGCATCCTGTGAAGAAGAGAGGAGGCCTGAGGATGCCTCCCCACCTTGTTCCTTGCATGAAGCCCGCTGTGTTTGCAGTCCAGGGGTCCACGCTCTCCTGTCCGCACAGCAAGTGTGTGTGCAGGAACGATCGTGGTGTTATGGGGGAAGGAGGAGATGTCTTCATGTCTTCTCTATCAGACTGCTCCTTCTCCAGCTCATGTTTGGAGAGCTGGCCAGTTCTACATCATGGCTGATCTGCTGGCTGCGTGGTTAGACACAGCTTCTCTCCAGGCCTGTGACAGCGATTCAGCTGACCAGGGACCTGTCCCCAGACTGAAGCTTCCTGTTGTCCCTGCTTCCTTCCCCTGTCCTCACAGCGAAGCATATCCGCCTGTTTTCAAACACTCGGTGCCCCCAGCAGAGCCATTACCTTAGTACTGAGGAAGTAAGAGAGATGTGGCCCTGATATTGATTTAGTTTTATTGCTCATCATTTCAGGCTTTCATACAGAGGCCTGAAGTTTAATAACAAGGATTTGGTTCTTTCCTGTCAGAGCAATGAAAAAAAAAAATATCCTAGAAAATATTTTCTGCACAACTGTTGGCTTAAATATTTGATAGCCTGCTGCCCAATCACTTACCAAATGTTTCTGAGATACGAGGTCTTCTGGGCAGAAGTGAGGCAGAATGAGAGACAGTCTCATACCCTTACATGATGGCTGGTTCTCCATCATCTTCCTCTTTATTCACAGTGCTTGGTAAAGCACTCTGAACTTTTAGAATTTTAGATATATAAACACCCATTTATTTAAAGTGAATAGTGACAATTCTGGCATCATCCAAAGGCCTCACGGAAAGTCAGTCATTAATAAAGCCTATAAGCTCTTAGTATCCCTAATGGGATAGTGTTGAATAAATCAGAAAATAAAAATGCAACTGGAAGTCCTCAGCCTGTGTTGGCAAGGAAACTTACCCAAATTCCATCTTTATAAGAGAACATTTCATTCAATGACCCTGTTTTTTTTCTGTATGTACCTTTTTGTTTTAATTTTCTCCTAATTCCTTTTTGATTCTGTCTTTTGCAGGTCATGAAAACATACCACATGTATCATGCAGAGAGCATCAGTGCAGAAAGCAAACTGAAGGAGGCAGAGAAGCAAGAAGAAAAACAGATTGGGAGGTCGGGAGACCCTGTTTTTCATATTCGACTAGAAGAAAGACACCAGAGACGGAGCTCTGTGAAAAAGATTGAAAAAATGAAGGAAAAAGTAAATAGTCCTTTTATTTTGCTTCATATGAAGTAATTTCAATGCATTTCTGACATTCTTTAGCATGATATTAGACAGAGAAGTCCAGCTGGGAAATAAAATTAAACAAGGTACACATAATAAACTAACAGTGGGTTATAGAAGACTTGATTTAATTGCAGATCAGAAAAGGGAATACTTTATAATTCTTACTACAAGGTTTGTTATATTTGGAACGAAATACTAAGTTATCACTTTGTATTACATTTTTATATGAATAATAGGCTGCCAGTTAAGGTTCTTTCTTGTTAATAGGAATGTTTGCTTGAATTGTTTCCATTTTTGCTACATATCATCAATTAAGTAATTCAAATACATTCATATGCAATCTCTTTCCTAGCGTCAAGCAAAATATTCTGAAAACAAGCTGAAATCTATTAAGGCCCGTAATGAATACCTGCTCACCCTTGAAGCAACCAACGCTTCTGTTTTCAAGTATTATATTCATGACCTTTCAGATTTAATTGACGTAAGTATTTGCACATTTATTTTTATCTTTATTTTGTTCACAAATAATACGTATAATGTTTTTCATTTTCAAAGGGAATACATTAGTCATATGGGTTGCCCATATGACAATACATTCATCATTTATAATTTGTGTGGAATAATTAGCAGATATTCCTTTCAGCTTTATATTTCACAAAATAAAGTGCAAATAGGATGCTGAACCCTATCTTTTAAAGTTAGAATGGTACCTTTCTTCCCTATGTGGCAAAAGCAAATATGACAGGAATAACATAAAAAGTAGAATATTCCATTTTGTGCTATTAAACTATTTGTTGACTACATACATTTCTTAGAACATAAACGTCTTAAATGCAAGTGCATGCTGCCAGCTCACATCCAATTTTTCATCCACCAATATCCCCAAGACTTTCTCCTCATGGCTACTCTCCATCCATTCATCCTCCAGTCTGTAGTGATGTTTGGGATTGCCCCAACCCAGTTACAGCACTTTAGACTTCTTGAGCTTCATGAGGTTTATCTGGGATCACTTTTTGATCATGTCCAGGTCCTTCTGGACAGCATCCTTTCCCTGTCTTGTATCAACTGCCCCACTTAGCTTGATGTCATCTGCAAACTTGCTGAGGGTGCACTTGACCCCACTGTCTATGTCATTAATAAAGAGAGTAAACAGTACTGGGCCCAGTACAGACTCCCGTGGGACCTGTACCCCTTCAGAGGCTGGAAAGATGCTGATTTAGTCTTCTCTCCTGCCTTCTCTTTTAGAGCTCACATTTCCCAGGAAATGTCTCCAGGGTATGTTCCTACTGTGTCAAAACTTTCTCAGAGTGGAAAATGCTTCTGGTTCTTACCAATGTTCACAGAGTTTGCCATAGCAGTGAATGCTGTAGAAACCACAGCCCTGGAGCTTCACAAAGAATTGTGAGGAGAAGTGAGCTGAAGCTCTCTGTACATATATACAAAGATAATACTCTTTGGAGTTGGTGTTTGAAGAGATGCTTACACAACCATGAAGACTAGAGCTTTCTAGCAGCTCTACTCTTTAACAGAAATTTGCATTTTGCAATATTTCTTAATGCTGGAAAACGATACCTACTTTGAGTGGCTTTTTCCAAGCCATGAATAACATTATTTTGGTGAAATGGCTTTAGAAATTACACTTCTCTAAAGAATTTAAATGGAAAATTTAAATGTCCTTTTCATCACTGTTCTGTAAGAGTTGGCTATGAACGTGTGACCAGAATTTGCTTTAGAGCCAACTCAATCTGACTGAGCTTCTTTAAAGGAAGTGTCTTGCAGACATTTGTATTTAATCAGAATATTCTGTGAAAGCACTGCTATCTAGACGGAGTGTTTACTACTTGACAGAGGAAACACTTTCTGTAACTGCAAGAGTCTTGGCAAGATTTTCGGGTTATATCATCGGAATGTGAGACATACTTCCCACTGACCATATGTTACAACAATCCAGACTACCTCATTCTGTAAATCTACTAATGTAATGGGACAATTTTGAGTTTTCAGAGCAGGGGTGGTTATTTCACTCTTTACCCCCTCTACTTTGTCCTTATTTGCCTGCTTTTCTTTCTGTGCTTCCCTGACCTCTCTCTCTCTTTGCAGAAGGGGATTACTTCTCCTTTGTGTCTGAATTTCAGTTAACATGGAGGGGATTTAGATCTCCCTGAGCTGTTGATGTTGATTGTAAATGAAAGTGAATGTTTTCCTACATTACTGATAAATATGTCTGATGAAAATGGGATAAATATACGGAGGAGCACAGTGAACTGTTTATAACAAAATTGGGGATGGTTGTGGGATTTATTTATATATTAAAGATTTTTCTCCACTGCAACTTGATTTGTGAGGCTCATATGGAAAATCCTAAGTTGCAGTTCCTTAGATGAACTCAGTCTGAACTGTTCAACTCGTTCATTTCATTAACAAAGCTCAGGGCTTCTGACTTAAAATGATAATGTGGTGTTCATCTTAAGCCCTTGTGATAAAAGCAAGATAAAATATTACTGGAGTCTTAGCTAGATGCTTTAATGCATTTCGTGAGCTGAAGGCTGGGACCAACATTTGCAGAGAAGTTGGGGGATAAGCAGGATTTGATACATACAGTGTGTTTCTGCTCTCACCATATTGTTCTAGAGAAATTTGATTTTTCTGATGAATATTTCTTCTCTTTTGAATATGTAGTAGGATCTTTTTCAAGTGAAGGACAGGATTAGTTTTTCTCCTTATGTGTATCATGTAGGAAGTAGCAGAGTGCTTTTTAGCTAAATTAAATAAGCTTTGTCTGATACATAGATGTTTTTTTAAGATTATAGATGTCTGAGGAATAGTAGCATACACACCCCTGCTAAGCAGACTATTAGTACCAGCATCTGTCCATGTGGCACAAATTATGACTCATTTATTTAAAGAGTTCCATGTATTTGTGTTTGTGAGTTTTATCTGAGTATAAGAGGAAGGTAAGGAACTTCTATCAGAGTTAGCATGCATTCTTGTGATCTGAAGGTAAGTGCTAGGAAATAGTGATCAAAACTAATTTCACTGTAGTTCTGCTACTGGCATAAATACAATGTTTATGTGTTGATCTTCCTTAAAGTGGAGTTTCCAAATATCTAATTGCAGTCTACATGCTTCGGATGGTTAGGAAGTTAGAGAGCATTAAGCTGTTACAAACTTAATTTATTCAGTAAAGGTTCTTTGTTAATCATTCGCAGAAGCAAGTTTAAAATGAGGCTAGAGCGTATGCAGCTCACAGTCTTTATTATAAGTTCTCATAAATATGATATGTACAGTCAGATCCCTTTGATTTGAATGTTGATGTTTGTGTACCAGGGATGATTAGAACATGACTTATTTAGAGGTTAAGGCATTTTTATGAATTTCTGTCTCTATTGGCATTAGAATTTTATTATTGTTCCTGAAATGAAATGAAGATCAGCTTGGTTGTTTGGTTGCAGCTCTGTGCTAAGCACTGCAGTTTGTTTTGTTCAAGCCTAAATATACTCTGGGGTGCAATAAAGAAAGTAAATGCTCTTGAGACTGCTTCAGATTAAATTTCAAATAAGAATAAAATGCAAATTACAAAATTAATTTTTCACACATATCCCAAATGCATCACTCATCTCCCTCTACTTTACCCAACCAAAAGTCTTTACAAATCCTGAAATGCAATAAAACTCATAGTCTATGACTTCATTCTCTCATTTCTCATCTTCGTGTCTTACTGCACCAACTGACATCTCATCTCTCTAGCCCATAGATTGATAGCAGGTCTTACTAGCCATCCAGGCTGTCATCTTAGTGTCCTGATGAGCAAACCTCAAGGATTCATATTTCTTTTGGCTAAGTGTGGTTGCTCATTTGAGCTTTACAAGTCTTTTAGGTCTACTTTTTTTTTTTTTTCATGAGAATCATGTATACATGCATGCATGTGTAAGTGCATACATATCTACCTTTTTGTAATACCTCAAAAGTGGTGTGTGGTTTGTTGTTTGGTTGGTTGTTTGTTTTCTTCCAGTGTTGGGGGGCAGCAGTTTAGTAGCAGTACTTTACATTGTTAGTGTTAATAATGAGCAAATGCACCAAGTGCTGTCTGCATTGTAGGCATCTCTAAACCATCACTAGTGCTAACAGATGAAAATAATGCTCTCCTCTCTGAATAGCTGTGAGTTGGTATGGTGGCAGAGCTGTTTCCAGGTTAAGAATATCTTTGTCTCAGTTTTCTGCCAGCCTGGCAGAAGTAAGAGTTGCAATGTCTTATCATTTTTCATTTTGGTTTTAAAAATATAGTACTACTTATACAAATTCTACTTTTACTTTTTTTTTTGAAGTAAAAATCTAAATCCAGGCATTTTAAATTCCACTCACAAGGCATTCGTTCAGGTTCTGGATTTTGTTCCTGTTTGCTCTGCTGGCATTAACACTGAAAAAAAAATATAAAGAAAAAAAAAAAAAAAAGCCTTAGTCTGGCAGGATATTCTGGTTCACTGGAGGAATCCTTTTTCTTGGCTGGGAAACAGTATTTGTTACCCTGTACAGCTGTTATCACCTGCAGATAATAACCGAGACTTTCATTCCTGATCAGATGGTAGTTACTGAGTAGATTAGGGGTTAAACAGTGAAGGTCTTGCATCAAGCTGCAAGGCTGCAATGTTATATTCCAACTTGTAAAACAGCTGTATCAACCCCCCCTACATCTATAGTAGTAATTCAGTGTGATTTCTATTAATCCTCCAAAATACAGGCTCTAAATGCCTGTAGTTTTATAACACATGGATAGTTGGCCATACTAAATGAAGCATTGCCCTCCATTTCTTATTTCCTCTCAATTTAGTCTTCTTTGAGGTCTCTCTCAAACTAATGCACACGAAATAAAACAGCTTCCCTGAACCACTTTCTTATCATCACTTTTAGTCTGTCCTTTTCATCCACGATAGTGAATTAAATATGAGATCTGATTTGACGCAGAACAAGAGAAAAACACCGTGAGATTTTTCCTTTTAGAAACAATATTTTTGGGACTGGGTATCTTTGAAATATGGATGGGCTTTAATATAAAAATTGAGTGGCTGTTATGGTACATGAAACACACTTCCATTGTATAAATGCAAAAGAAAGAGGCTAAGCCATGTGTGTTTGAATGAACATGACAGCTTTTTTCCTTTTTCTTTAAATAGTTCAAGAGCTAGTTTTTAGGTAGTGGTTTGTTTCTCTTGTACACACAGGTTTAAGTATGGTAAATAGGTTGAAATCTCTTTCCTACCCTTGTGCATGTGTCTGTCTTTCTGTCTCTCTGTCTTTTTCTCTTTTATTAAATAAGGAGGAACGGGAAGGGAACGTGATTCCTAATGAGTTGTAAGGGTTTGTAATAGCTGTGCGGGAGGGATGTGTATAAACATGGTACACAGTCAACTGAATTCAAACTGCTTCTTACCCAAATGCATCACTTGGCTCTTGAGTCCTGCAGGGAAGGATTTTAAGTTGTGGCTGGGCATCCAGGAGGGATGGAGGTAGGTGGAGGCAGTGTGCTCCCTGACTGCCCTAGACATGCATTGTCCTCTGCCAGGGACAAATCTCTCCTAAAACTGCAGCAATTTCCAGCAGACACCCTATGAGATGAGAAATTTTGGCTACTTTCCTCTGCTGCAGAATGCTTGCCAACAGGTTTCTGGTCAGTTTGACCCTGGACCGAGTCAAGCCTAAGCACACTTTTCAAATAAAGAACACTGCTTTGTACGCAGCTGTTAGCAGCCTGATGCTCCAGTATGGGGGTGCCAGAGAGGTTTGCAGTGCTCCTGCCATTACCTGGAAGCCCACCCAGCACAAGCTAAAGATACTATTATCTCTAATAGTATCTCTGCTATTAAGATACTATTAAATGGGGGGAAGAGGGGATTAAGAAAACAATCACTTGATACACTTCTGCTGCAACGCTTTAAAAATATATTCAGCCATTCCGTTAAAATATTAACTGGTAATGAATAATGCAAATGTAGGGTGTTTAAAATTCAGGAACAAACACAATTTACATTTTACCAATTAGGTTTCAATTATATTCCAGGGTTATTCTCATCCCTAGAAATAAAAGAGATAAATTATGACTCTACATTTAGTAATGATGTGTATTGCTGGCTCTGTCTGAGCATGGGAAATAAGGTGTTTACAGTAAGTACGCTTGTACTGTCAGGGGAAAGGATGTGAAACTGTTGGCACTGCATCGATGGCGATGATTTCACCCGGTGTGCTGTGTTCAGCCCTGGAGCCCTCAGCACCAGAGGACATAGAAGTATTAGAACAAGTCCAACGGAGGGCCACAAAGGTGATCAGAGGGCTGGAGCACCTCTCCTGTGGAGACAGGCTGAGGGAGCTGGGGTTGTTCAGCCTGGAGAAGAGAAGGCTCCAGGGAGACCTTACAGCGGCCTGCCTGTACCTAAAGGGGACCTGCAGGAAAGCTGGGGAGGGACCCTGTCAGGGGGTGTGGTAGCTACAAGGAGTAATGGCTTCAAACTAAAAGAGGGGAGATTTAAATTAGATATTTGGAAGGAATTCTTTACTGTGAGGGTGGTGAGGCCCTGGCACAGGCTGCCCAGAGCAGCTGTGGGTGCCCCATCCCTGGAGGTGCTCAAGGCCAGGCTGGATGGGGCTTTGGGCAACCTGAGCTGGTGGGAGGTGTCCCTGCCATGGCAGGGGGTTGGAGCTGCGTGGGCTTTAAGTCACTAATGGGGGAAGCAGTTGTGGTTTTGGTTTTGTTTTTGTTTTTCTGTCATGGTATATACATGGTTAGCAAGAACTGATTCATTTTCAGTTAGGTGCTAGCATTGACTTAGATGCGTAGGTATATCAAGATATATTTAAAGAGATTATCTGAGGCTTACATGACAATAATACTTTACAGTATTGTAAAAGTCCAGCCCACTTCTTGCTGGAGTCCCAGAACTTTTCTATGTAAATGCAGTCATTGCACATCTGTATCAGATAAACAAATCCAAACATACATGTATTGCTGTACTTGTACACTTGATCTCTTTTCCAAAACTGTCCTTTAATTTTTGCAATAAAATGAGGATACTAAATGCTTACTGTTTTGACCCTAATACCATGTTTTGATGTACAAGATATTTTGTAGAATACTTTGAAGACAGAAAAATTTCTGGACATAAAATTTTAGTAATAATTTATGGTTTTGTGTATTGGAACGGTGTTCTTGCCTTTTAACTGGTTTTCTTCTCCCTTTTTTCTGTTATTAGTGTTGTGATCTTGGATACCACGCAAGTCTGAACAGAGCCCTAAGAACGTATCTTTCTGCAGAGTATAACCTTGAAACTTCCAGGCATGAGGGACTAGACATCATTGAAAATGCAGTTGACAGCTTGGAGCCACGAAGTGACAAGCAGAGATTCATGGAAATGTACCCCACTGCTTTTTGTCCACCAATGAAATTTGAGTTCCAGTCCCATATGGGTGATGAGGTCTGTATAGTGACAAATATCCCCACAGTGGTTATTTCTCTTCCTATACACCAGGATAGAAATTTTATCCCCTTTGACAAAGACACAGAATGGTAACAGCTGCTATTGCTACCCAAAATCAAGTAGATCAGCAATAACCTTTTGCAAAACTTGCAGCACTGTTCTGAGCTTCTTCAGAGTTCCCAAATAAAAGGTGTTGTGTGTTATTATATTCTGTATTACCCATTATGACATATCCAGAAGATTGGTGGTGAGCCTGTGCTCAGTCCAGCACCAAGGCAAGTAGTGACTTTATGTTTTCATTACCTCTCTCTCCTGTAACAGAACTTGTGATTGTTATTTGAGAGCAGCTGGAGATCTCCAAGCCGTGTTCACTGAAATACAGCCCTTTCCCTTTGTTCTCCATTTTATCATCTGGAGACTTCCAAGAGTATGGGGTTTCCCAGCTGTGCCCTGTTCTTGCATTCCAAAGGCCAGTAGCAAAGCAGAATGCAGAATCACCTGTGTACATCTTCACAGGAAGGGAACTCCAGGGTTTGCATTGCTGTATGACAGAGAAGCAACACAAAGCAGCCATACAAACAGGGCTGTGCTCTGTAGTCCTAAAATGGGGTGTGTACTTCCACACCTCATAGCATATAAATGCTTTAAATGTAGATGATTACATTTTATTGTCTGCTTTATTGCATTTTAGTGTCATTGATAGTAATTCACCTCATGTTAAGGAGAGCAACCAAAGACTTGAATTTTTTTCTTCTTTGTATCTCACAGCTCTTTCTGATTCTTTATTAGGTTTGTCAAGTCACTGCCCAGCAACCTGTGCAAGCAGAGCTTATGCTTAGGTATCAGCAGCTACAGTCACGGCTGGCCACTCTCAAAATTGAAAATGAGGAGGTAAGGTCTGTGTATGCATGGGCTATGCATCAGACACTATTTTCAGGAAGATGCATTGTTCTCTACCTTGTCAGAAGCATGTAAACAACACTAAAATGGCTCCAATCTATATGAGCTGTCCTAATTTTAAAAACAAATACTGGCAAATATGCTAAGTTAGAACCAAGATAGAAAAAGCTTCTTATATACCTCTTTTTTTTTTTCTTTTTTTTTTTTTTCTTTTTTTTCTGTTGGAGATATTTCAGGGGATGTAAAAGAATGCAGGATTTGGCTAGCAGTAAGCATGGCTGTTTGCTTGAGCCAAGTATACTAACAAACCAGAACGAAACAGCAACATGTGTTGACTGCATATGTATTGTTCATTGTCCTTTTCAGGAGAGGTTTGAAGTAATTCAGTTTCAGCTAAAACATATGTATATTCATATGCTTCTATACATCTGTCTCCAAAATTATTTTAGTCTGTTTTCACACTTTTATTTATCAATCATGAATAATTATATGAAAATATGAAAATAAATTTACTATGTAAATAACTTTCAACAGAGAAAAAAACACCTGATGTTTTTTTCCTAACAATTTTATTTATTTACCCACATATTTCATCCAGTATTTTTGATTTTTAAAGGATCTCTTGTATTTTAGAGGGTGCTTTTTTCTTCTTTTTTTCTTTTAACCAAATGTTTGCTTCCAGACACTCAAATGCTAGTGCTCTTTTGAATTATTGAAATAACTCGGTTCTTCTATAACTGTTCAATTTTAGAGAACCATTGAGCTGAAAAGAGTTGAAAGAGTTGAAACAGGCTGATTTTTTTCCCATGTTCATATGCCCATCACCTCGCACTACTTCCTGAGACCCATTTAGCCTGATGTAGAATTTATTTGGAAGATCACTGGCAAAGTGCTATGTAGAGGCTCCTGTGGTAGCCAGCTTTGTGGATGTGATAAACATGGAAAACCACAGAATTTGCAGTTAGTCTTTTCTTAGGAGATTAAATATGCATCAGATATAAAACTACCACTTTTCATGCCTGTTACAAAAAGGTCAAATAGTTTGAATTTGGAGGCAGTTCCAGAGATGTTAAAAGAAGTACAATTCAGGAATTAATATCAAGTGTCTCAAAGGTCTGTGTTTCTGAAGTCCTACTTGTTCAGCTGGTTCAGATGTTGTATGTTTAACTACCTACAGATAATGATATGTGTATGAATGCTTCACTTGTCAGAATTTTCTTTGGCTTCTTTAAAGCGCATGTAGATCCTTGTCTGCTTTATAGATGTTTGGAAACTCCATCTTTTACCTTTCCATGTGGTTATAGTACTAAGTTCTATATTTTGCGAATGCTTCAGTGAAAACTTGCAGGGCATGTATTTTTTTGGCATGTTATAGCATATAGTTCTGTGGCAGAAAGCCAGTGAGCACAGTTACTGTTTTCTGTGACCACACTCTGTCCAGTCCCCAAATTACTACTTCTGAAGGTCAGAGGAATTTGGACTGTCTTTTGTGGTAGCTGAGTCAAAATCTGTTATGCTTTCAGCTGCAGCTATTTATAAACAGGAGTACTGAATGCCTGTCGTGGGAATAGCTCACCTAGCAAAATGCATTTTTTGTAAACTACAGAAATACAATGCTGTTCTCTTTCTTCTGCTCCAGCAGTAGAGAGAGGCCCCATCGTGGCTATAAATTGAACTTTTATCCAATTTAAGGTAGTGTTAAAGGCCCTCAGTTTAAATGGGTATCTTCAATTAAAGTACAGGGATGTTTTTGTGTTCGTGTGTGCTTTTTTGATAAGCTTTTGGGATTTGAGTTTTTCTCATTCTATGTCATGTCTTGAATGCCTAGAACAAAATAGTAATGCCTGTTAGATTTGTATGGTAGTCTTTAAAAAAAAAAAAAAACAACACTTGCATTCAGAAAGTGTCTCAAGGTAGCAAAGACAAAAGGAACAAGAAAGATATTTTTCACCAGTGAGTGTAAGGATATAGAGGGAGAAATCATGTTGGCAGGCATACGAAGGCTATTTTCCTGCACTGGAAGTATGTGTAGAAGTGTGCATGAGTCAGTTGACTCTACTAAAAAGTCTAGAAAAGCAGAACTGGGAGGTAAATTACATCCTTGTCAATCTTGCCAGTTACTTTTATTCCAGTGCTAGTGGAAACACTGCATCCTCTGTTCCAAGGCATTCATCCCTGGGTTTCCATCATGGCTGTGCTCCATAGGAAGTGCTGTGAGACTGATGTAAAATATTCTTTCTCCAGCCCTCTCCTCCAGCTGTGTCCAGACATGATTGCCCTTCATACCACAGCGCAGTCCCATGGATTTTTAACATGGAAGAACATGCTCTGCTAGCCAGATGCTTTAATATACAAGTTGAAACTAGCAGATTCAGGCATATGCTGAAGAATTAACCCTTCAGCACAGCCTGTAATCTCTATTTCCTGTTGCCCCAAATTAGGGACCATAACCAAATCACATCACATTTCTCTCACATACAGTCAACACAAGAGTACATCAACGTTTATGGATTGTACCATGGTAAAGCAGAGAACTAGATGTGAAGCCTAATGATGTTATTTTTGTGTTACATAGATATCTGGTTTAGTACATTTAATTTTTCATGTTTCCACAACACTGTTTGGGCAAGTATGCCAGACCATTCGTTTAAGTAAAGAGCTTCCATTCTAGGCTGTTCTGGTACGTATTTATCTTTCCATTTGTTAAGTTGTGCTTTTTAATACCAGGTTAAGAAAACAACAGAGGCTACTTTGCAGACAATACAAGATATGGTCACCATTGAAGACTACGACGTGTCAGAATGTTTCCAGCACAGTCGCTCAACAGAGTCTGTGAAATCCACAGTCTCTGAGACGTATCTGAGTAAGCCTAGCATTGCAAAAAGAAGAGCTAACCAGCAGGAAACCGAGCAATTCTATTTCATGGTATGTTGGTTGCTTCCTCATTCATGTGATAACAGATCAAACACCTGAAGTAAACATTGTGCAGAAATTCCTGGGATTTAAGTCACATACATAATAATAGATTGATCTTCATCTCTACAGAAATTCAGAGAATATTTGGAAGGTAGTAATCTCATCACAAAGCTTCAAGCAAAGCATGACTTGCTGCAGAGGACACTTGGAGAAGGTAAATATCACACAACAAACCTAAAAGTGATCCCAAAGTATACAGTGAACCCACTGAAATTCAGGATGTATGCTGGAGGAAGTGACAGAGCTTAAAGCTCAATTGTCCACTCAGCATAGATTTGATTTTTCACCCGTCATACTTTTGATGAAGTGGTAAGACTGCACACCCTAAATCAAATCTATTTCTTCAACAGATACTTATTTCCACTGTGCATATGTTTAGACAAGTGACTATATTTGGAGATGGAACTATTGAATGAAAAACCTCATGTCTGAAAGGAAAGCTAACACGGTCAATGCAGGGTGATTTGAGAGCTGTGATAAATGCACTATTACTACTTCCCCAGGATTCCTGATGACTTGTTTTTTTTTTTTTTAAGAGTTAAGGGAAAGTGATATTTTTCAAGCATGCAAAATTATCCAGGATACATATCTTAAAATGGACCCACTAGTGCAACATTTCTGACACATGGACATGAAAGTCCTTCTTGCAGTGTTACAGCTCAGTGAAGCATTTATGAAAGGTAATAGGTTAAATCCTGACCTCACTGTTGTTCTTCACCTACTTCCAGTACAGAGCCTCTTACAGACTTAATTAATGTGGGATTCTACAAAGTATTTTCTCACTGTGAATTGGAATGAATGAAAACTTAATGCGTAGCTCTATACCTGCTGATTATCATTATTGCATGTACAATTATTTGAATCTTTACAAATTTTGATGACAGAGAATTATCCATTGTCCTGAACACACTCCATAATTTTTTAAAAAATACATCTTAAAATGCAAACCAAATGAGCAGATTCCCATAATTAAAAGGAAGTAAAAATGAATTGGGACAGCAATGAATCAGGCACTATGCATAGTTCTAGCCCACCTCTTAGCAGCCCTCCCAGCAGGCACTTCCTTATGGACCAAAGGGAAAAGGAAAATCATACCACATGCCACACAGAGTGCTACAGACTTGAGAGGAAGTGTATTACACCACAAAAAATAAAAATCCTCTCCTGAAGGTTAAAGACTGTAATTCAAAGTTCAGACACGAGAAAGGAAACTTTTTCTCTGAAGAGTAACAGGATGTGTCAATTTATTTTCTTTTTACTGCCAAAAAAATGTGTTGTTAATCAGACAATTTTCTTGCTTTTAATATAAAACACCAGATCCAAAAATCCAGTTGTGGAGGTGCCTAAAGAGCTATTAACATTTCTGTGGCTGAGACCCAAACAAAGCCCTTGTCCAGGGAGTGACTAAGCATGAAATAAGCAGTGTTTTCTTGCAGGGCTGGACTGTAGAAGGTAGTAACTGTTTTCAGACAGCTAATTATATTATATTCTTTTTCATAGAAGTTTTCATCTAGTAGGATTTGGTTCCAAGTGCTGAGAAGTTTATTCCCACAAAAAACATGTGGCTATGTTGGTCAAAAATGAGGAATTTTTTCCTCCAAATGCTCACAAAAATGTATTTGGAAAAATAAATATTTTTAATTTGGAAGCCCAGTAAAATACACGATCATTTACTGAAGGGAGAAGAATAAAAGGCAGTAGAATCCTTTGCGTAATGCATGTGGGAAAGAAGTAAGGGAAGAGCTATATCAAAGGAAATCCAAAGAAAAACTGCTCAGCGGGATGTCTTAAGTGATAAATTGCTGTCAGACTCTGGGCCGTTCTGCTGTGCTCGGGCATGCTTGGGCCATTCTGTTTGAAGCATTCCCTTTGACCCAAGCAGCTGTAACCCCAAGTCGTTTATTTCTGTTGCCCACACTGTTTATGCACATAGTTGTTATTCTATCACCATGCCATAGAAATAGTATCCCAAATGTATACATGCACACTCAAAGCCAGTATTTGGAGCAAAAGCCACCATTCCTGTAAGTTAAAAATTTTGGGTACCCCACTTTATTGAGGTATGTCTTGCATGACAACGCACATGCCTGGGAAGGAAGACCTGGGATCTGTGCATGCCTTGAATAGGGATAATTGAAAGGATAGAGAATTGAAAGGGTAGTAAAATTACAAATATTAGTAGTATTAGGTAGTATAGAAAATAGTTCTTTTTAGGAAGTGAACTCACTGCTCCCCTCCTCCACTCAAACTGCCTCTTCTGGAAACTTTCATGTCAGCAAGACAGCTGACAAATGGGGGGAGATGGAGGAGAGGGGAGAAAGAGAAGAGAAGAAGAATAAAAGAGGAGAGGGAGAGGATGGTCTAAACAGTAATTTTCTTTGGCACACTCTCTTGCTTTTATTCAAAAACACGTGGTGTCCACAGCACTGACAGCATTTGGATTTTGTTCCCTCTGATCATCTAGCTACTACACCATTGCTCTTCATGGACACTGCAGATGCATTTTCATGATCTGCACAAGGAAGATAGATAAAATGCTCTGTGCTGAGTATGCATGTGCAAATTTGGAACAGTAAATGAGGAATACTCAAACAAAATTGATACTATACATAGGAAGCACACTTACATCCATGTTAATTCAGACCCAAGGCACATCTATTGAACCAAGCAAAGAGAAATGCAAGAGAATAAGCAGTTGTAAAAGAAATTGACTCTGTGTCCCAGATAGATTTTACCCTCATTTATTAAATATCAGAGATGATTTTAAAACCTCCAGACTTGGGATTTGTAACATCTCTTGTTTAACTAGCACTTATTATTGGAATTCTTAGTCTCAGTGAATTTCCCTTGATTATATGAGCAGGCAGAAGTTCCTGATTTTCCCTTTCCATGTCACTCATTATTTAACATACTCATCTCTATTGCTCTTTTTCACCTCTTTAAAATAGGTGCCAACAAACTTTGCACATCTTATCAATGCCAGAGATTATTTTTTTTCCAAGAGCTTAATATATTTTCAAAGGAGGGCATTCAGTACTGTGCAGTATTTCATGTGCACCAGGAGATTGCCAGATAATATTACTTTTGCGTATCACTGATTTTTGTTCTTTTTGCTGTATTAAAAGTTTTGGGGTTTTTTTTTGGTGTCACTTTCAAATTCAGCAGGGATCGTAGAGCTAGTCCAAGTGATGCTCAGAGTGATTTTCAGAGTCAGCACAGTTATCTGTAGTTCTACTAGCTGCATAGGTATTTAATTCTTCCTCCCTAATATCTGTTATTTGAACCTGTCAATACTGACTTCAATTTGCCATTGTGTGTCTTCTTCCCTGACATTGGTAAAGACATCTGAAGGGCTTCACAGTTTTATCATGACTCGATAATAAAGTATTTTAGCTATTTGCACAATTTTCTGCCTCTTTAGCTGTTGTGATATCCCTAAGACTTCAGTAAATGTATTACATAAATGGCTCGGATGGGAAGGCTTGAGTAAATGACCATTACACTTTTGTCATGATGAAAATAGACCATTTAATTCCATTCAGTTTCCCTTTTCTTCACTTATTTTTGATCAGTGTAATATTTTGCTATTCAATCCATAGCTGTTTAGTTATGTGTTAGCCTCTTGTGAAGACATTTACCAGAGGACCTTGCATTTCTGAAGAAGTTAATTCCATTGATTCTCCTTTACCCGGTATTTTACTGACACATTCAAAGAATTCTAGTAAATTTACAGAGTGCTATCTCCCTTTGGGAAAACAAGACTGGTGGGAACTTACCATACCAGGACCATCCTACTGTTTGATTATTTTGCTTCTCATTATCATGCATTTCCATGGGGCACATGCCTGACTGACCGGTCTGTTGTTCTGCAAATGTTATCCATGAACCTTTCTGGAGTACAGGATTTGCTTCTGCACAGTTCCATGCAGTTGTCACTCTTATGTCTGTGTTGCATAATTTCCCAGTGATAGTGTTGTATTTTTTTTCCTGCAGTTACACAAATGAAAAGGAGTCTTTGAGCAGTAACCCACCAGAGCTTTGTTATTTTCTGCACTGAACAGGTTTAGGCACAAGGCACCAGGGGAAATGTAATCTAATACTGGCACAGCTCTACCTCTGTACTGATTTAGCCAAAGAAAATACATTCGCAAAACCAATAGGCATTGTTTGGAGTTTTGCTTCAAATTATTTACAGTATCAAATGATCCTTTATAGCACGCAGGGTTCTTAGAAGTTGTTCCATAACATGGATTATGTTTGGATTTTAAATGCAGCTGTGGAGATGGTAGATAACCGCATTGCCTTATTAGTTGTATAATTGTCTATCTTTTGCTGGTAATGTGAGCATTAGGGTTAAAAGCAATTTACCAAGCATAATTTAGTTACAAACAACTGAAAATCTACCTAAAACATGCACATTTTTGTTTCCTGTTTATTCAACTTTTCTAGGTCACAGGGCTGAATACATGACAACAAGGTAAGACATTTTTATTTAACTTGGTTTAGAGAGCTACAAATGGAAAATAAAATAGAAATCACACAGTATAAAGCAAGTTCCTAATGATGTGTAACATTATTGTTGTTGTTACTTAAATTGTGTACAGGCACCGTGTGTTTTAACATTCAGCATTTTAACATTTCAGCATTCTTGTGAGCTGCTTAGGCCAGTGTCAGTGATGGGAGAGGCAAGGAAATCATTGAAAATATTTGTGAATTTGGACATTGCAGGTGGATTTTTGGTGCTAGGAAAAAAAAAAAAAAAAAAAAAAAACTTTATTGAGCAGAATGCACAGTTCAGAAGAAAATACCTGTTTCCCTCAGTATCCATGCATTTGATACTTAAATGGGTCTACACCTTCGCAGAAGAGAAGGGAGACTGTGTTAGGTCTCCCCGCTTTGTGCAGCACTTACATTTTGGTTGTGTAATGCCACACCTGTGAGGCTGCTTCCAGACATAAACACAGACAGGCATGCTGCAACCCCGAGGGCATCAGACTGTGAGTTTGCAGCTGCCACTTTCCTATATTGCTGCTTCTGGGCACCACCTTTCCCGTACTGCTGGCAGCAGGAACATCCAGACTAACCTTCCTGGTCTCTCTCTTCCCTGCCCTTTCCAGTCAATACATCCTTGCTCAGTGCCTTCTCTTGCTACTTTTTGTTTCCTGGATAGGAATGACTTTGCTGCCACCCCATATCTTGAATTAAAAACAAAGCAAAGCAAAATAAAACAACTACAACAACAAAACGAACAGAAGTTTTGCCCTTCCAGCTAAAAATCTGGATCAAGCTTTGGCTCTGCATTTGCTAGACCACTTGGTTTTGTATAATTTCTAATGTCTGGCACCCATGTTCCTGGGAACATCTCTACAGACTTAAGAGCTCCCTTCTTCCTCTTCCCACTGATTCATTGTCCATTTCAGCTTCATCAGCTGGACTTACTCACCTTCCTTCCCTACATGACCCCAGTTGAAAAGTGGTGACAAATTGGAGCATTCTTCCCAATTGCTGACATTGATTTTGAGACTTAAACTCTGACCCCAGATGCTACCAGCAGTACCTGGAAGTCAGCATGGTTATGCCTAATGAGAAAAATGTTCTTCCCTGACTCCAAATTAGGTGACTCATCAGGCTCACCTCATCCTAAATTCCTTGTTCTGTAAGCAGAAAGAAAACAATGGATCTAGGCAATGATTTTACCTTAATGAAGTGGAGGAACAGCTTGAAGCCCTGTTAACTGCTGTCTTCTCACACCCGGTCACTAAGAAAAAGAAGCTCTGAGGGAGAAGGTCCTCCCCGTATGATCCTTGGGACAAGTTTCCCCACTCTGGGTAGGACCTATCCGTTACCCCAGGGTTTGGTTAAGTTTCCAGTCTGTAAGACATGCAAATGATAATGTTCTTCAAAATCAAAGTTAAAATGTAGAAGGGAAGAGGGTATTCTTAAATTTAAAATAAATAGCAGGTAGTACAAGAATGGACCAGAGTCCCACCACTTCATGTTTTATGATTTGAAGTAGTGCTCCTCACTGTTTCCCCAAAACCTTGAAATTTTTTACTGATTCCTGAGGAAGCCATAGAAACATTGGGCTGCTGATGCAGGGGCATGAGAGAAGCTGTTGGCATGGGGAGTGCCATGACACTCACAAAATAAGAAAAATATTTATTTCCTGTAATCTCTTTCAGTCATAGTCATCACATGTGTAACATCTAACATGCGAGGTGAATGTTTTGCAGACCAAAGTTTTGTGTGTTGTTTCTTTTCTTTTTTTCTGCTAGGCTGGTTTGGTTTATTTGTTCTATGTTGATAACATCCTTTTAATTCCTTTAGCTAATTTACAAAGTGTTTCTTTCCCCGTGTAAAGATGCTCATGGTTGTATGTGGAAGGTTAAAGCTGCGTAGTGTTGCTGGCTCAAGTTGAAAATGCAGAGTTTGGTTTTGAAGCATCTTGGGAGTGTGCTGAGTGGTATCAATTTGAATTTGAAGCTGCTCTGGCAGGTAGTAACTTCTCTGCTTGAGGTGCTTCGAGTGCCCCATGTCCTGCCGCAGCTGGCAGCACCAATTCCAGTGTTGGCTGCACATTTCATGCATGACAGTGACAAGAAATGGCCATTGCAGTTGTGCCTTGTTTGGAATAAATGTGTATGGTAAAACTGTAAAACGGGTATTCATAAAGAATGTCAGTATTTATCCATAAGTAATGCATTTTTAATGGGAGAGCTCTTCAGTCTTTAATCATTGTGTTACAGTTAAATTTGATGGAAAGTCTCTGCTTGATAAGTAATGTGTTTATTTCTCCCTTTGCAATGCGCTGTTGTTTTGCCGTGACTTTACAGACATTTCGTTTTATTGTATGACTTAATTCTACTTGCTCAGTAATCATATTCCCTTCCCTTAGGCCTCCAAATCTTCCCCCTAAGCCCCAGAAACACAGGAAGCCCAGACCCCGATCACAGTATAGTGCTAAGTTGTTTAATGGTGATTTGGAGTCATTCATCAAGGTACTGGCACCAGCCGCTGGAGTGGCTGATCTCAACACTTCCTACTATAATGGTCACGGCCTCACGTGAGCTGAGGCAGATCATTATGTTTAAGTCTGTCCTGGGGCTCTTTTCTTTCCCAGTTGATCAATATAATACTTCCTGAAGTCAGAGGGAAAGAGGAGGATTCATTTCTCACAATAGTCTCCCTACAGTTTTGTTAATCAAGTAGGGGTAGGATTGGCAGCCTGGTGTTATTAGGAAACAGCATCATATAGAAAATAGGGGATATAGCAGTGTACCCCACGACTTGGCACAGTTTCTGGCTTGCCATTTTAGTTACATTCAATATTCGAAGTCTATGAAGAAGCAGTATCATCCTGGGTTTGATATCCAGCTTTTGACTTCCTTTGACTTTAGGAATTTATTATATTGCGTGAAATTGTGATCACCACTATTACGGATCTTATATCTTTGCTGTATTTACTATCTTCTTCTTTCTCATACTTTTATTTCTAATAATGCTTCTAGCCGAGGCCGAAGGAACTCTCACACAAGACATCAGGTATAGTTCTGGTGAAAAGAGAACCATCTCTGCCTCACTCTCGGGTTTCATTCACGCCTGGCTCTAAATTAGTTCTTTCACTAAGCTGAAGGGGGAAGTTTGCATTAAGAAATGATATTACGAGTACAGCAGGCAAAACTGAACTTGGCATAACTGCGGAGTGATTGTAGTCTTAAATGATGGATGTTCCCTTATTCATTAACAAACACCTCCCCATCACAGTCAGTTAGTGGCTTTGGACACCAGCTGACAAAGATAAAGGAAAGCAAGCTTCAAAAAATATGTAGCAATACATTTATAAATGCAGTGAATGGAATTCCTGACTGCAAGCTCTGCGAACTGAATTTGAATGTTATATGTGTCCTTTTTTTTTCTTTCTGTGCAGCATAGTTAGCAGCAAATATTTCGCAAAACAAATTCTGTGCTCAGTGGCACCAAAATAGTTTAGCCGTCTTTGAACTGAGCTTTCAACCAGCCTCAGTACAACTGTGTGGAAAAACTATGATTATTATTATGCTGGTGGTGCTGTGTTGTGCAAAGACTTCCAGGAAATCATCACATGGTGCCAGAGATTAATATCATGAATGGTTTCTTGCTCAAGGGAGAAAGTAAGGAGAAAAAAACAATTCCACAGCAAAAAGGCCCTGCATTAGGGAAGAAGAGAGGAAATTTGGAGAAATGCTACCCTGTCGTTTTCTCTCACGCTGAAGAGGGTTGTACCACATGGCAGCGTGGGTGACAGAGCTTACTTGCAAGCGGAGAGTTCTACATAGTCTTTCAAAAGGAAAAAGTAGGTAGTTTTATGACAGATTTGGCAGTGTGGGAGCTAACCTAGGAAGTCATCCCTGCACAAAGAACGGGTCCTTCCTCATAGGGATGTGTCATTCTGACACACATGAGGGGTTACACCTAGTGAAATACAGTATCACAGCAAATTGCTTTTTGTTCCATTTTTGCATCATCAGATGCAATAATTAGTCCCAAACGTACAGTCACTGACTACACACATCAGATTAAATTCACAGTAGCAGTAGGGTCACTGTTCCTGAATTTCACCAACACAAATTGTTACTTCAGACTTTTTTTTGTCATTAGATCCCAAATCCAAAGATTTTGGTTTATGTTATTTAAAAGAATCTCTTAACTATGAAGTTGTATGTGGTTCTGAGCAGATTCCCCCAAGAAACAAGTAAGAAAATAATGTATTTGTAATTTCTTACTGCAAACACCATCTCTTCAGAGGCTTTACATTTATTGCATGAACCAGTGTACTAACAGGAGATATGGGTGCATGTTGGGCATGTTTCTAATACTCTGCTTTTGTGGAGGGCCAGCGTGCTCAATGTCTGTGAAGATGACTGTGTATTCCTCATTTAGCAACTGACCTGTTCCATGTTTGTTTGGTTTTTTTTGTTCATCTCTTGCTGAATCATGACACTACTCAAACAGAAAGATATTAGTGGTTCTTGGCTAACCAGTGTTTGCTAGGTTTTGATCTAAAAGATAAACAAGCCACAACTTAAATAGCATCATTACTGTTACAGTCTTTTGTAAACCCCACTAAAACAATATGCAGTACACAGAAAAACGGGAGTTAGGTTGCCTCAGGAATTGCATTGTTTCATTACTTCAATGTGTGTTATTTTTCAAACGCTTTTTTTTAGTAGTTGGCTTTTCATCTGCTTGGGCTTAATTCATAAACTTCCTGTTAGTGTAATTTAGCATGAAAATGAGAAGGACTAGTAAGAAAAAATGTGTATGCTGAGTTACAGGGTGCCTTTGAATTCATGATTTTATAATACAGACTGGTTTTATATTAAACTTTCAAATGAATTAGTCAATTCTCTGAGCGCTTACATATTTGAAATTCATTTGGAAAGAAAAATTATAGCTTCTAAGATAAGAAATTTGAAGGTACCTATTATTTATGAAACAGTAATTTTTTCCAACACAAGCATAATTTTAATCATATGATTTGTATCTCTAATAGATATTTGATGACTTGTAGTCATTAATGTGCATGGGGTAAAACATCCATTTTTTAAAGTGCCAAAACAACTGAAGGACCGTGATGGTTCTTTTGGAAAATCAGCAGTTTGAAGGAAAAAGACAGCTCACTGAAAATTAGTGTGTAGTCATCCTCTCCCCCTACCACCACCAGCATTTTTTCTCCTCTATTAAAGCATCTCTATTTAACTAAAGATGATAATTAATGATATTTAACCTATAAGTTGGCTGCTGGACCATGGCTGAGATCCAGAGCTTTGATTCATTATTGGTCTATTGTCCCACGTGCCTGGTGACAGGACGAGGAGGAATGGGCTAAAATTGCACCAGGGAAGGTTTAGGTTGGATATTAGGAAGAACTTCTTTACTGGAAGGGTTGTGAGGCATTGGAATGGGCTGCCCAGGGAAGTGGTGGAGTCACCATCCATGGAGGTCTTTAAAAGACGTTTAGATGTAGATCTTAGGGATATGGTTTAGTGGAGGACTTGTTAGTGTTAGGTCAGAGGTTGGACTCAGTGATCTTGGAGGTCTCTTCCAACCTAGATGATTCAGTGATTCTGCCAGTTGAAGGTGGGGAGGAGCAGGCTGTGACCTCCCTTTCCCAATGCCTTTGTGCTGAAGGGGCAGCTAACCAATGTTCCTAACTCAAAGTGGCTGCAGTTCACCATTCAGTGTATTACCAGAGTTAGTGCAGCCTGAAATAATGTGCCAAGACATCATCTGCTGTATTTTAGGATACAGAAATCAGGAGGGAGGTCAGGAGGGAGACAGCTAGTAAGTGCCCCATGCAATGTCATTGGGTAGCTCATCTCCAAGAACTTTTCTGATAGTCCAGCAGATCCAGAGAAGACTTTGTCAACTGTTTATTGACAATAACTTTTAGCAAACAAAAAGAGCACCTCCAGTAATTACACCCTATGTAATTAGGCCCACGTAAGATTTTTTCCTCTGGGGAAAAATGGGGTAAGTTAAATAAATGCAGAAGGATCATCTTCTTCATGGAGTATTATTGTCAATAATAAACTAAAGGCAAATTCACTGCTTTAACTCATTTTGCTTCAAAAATCTAAAATAAATGCATGAGCTTAGATGTCACATACAGTGTTAGCCGGATACAGTGGCAGAGTTAGAGAACGAAGTTTGTGAATTTCCTGATTCAATTATTTTCATTAAGAACCTTAATCCTTTCTCTTCACCTGTTCCTTTCCCTCCGTCCCTAAATGGGATGAGAATTCTGTTAGATATTATATATTTTCTTATGTGTTTTTTTGGCAGCACTGTATGTCCATCTGGATTGACCAAGAAAACCCATTTTCACATTCATTCCAGAGTAGGGAGGTTTCCTTTTTCACATCTGCAGTACACTCTTTCTTCTCTTGCTTTTCCAGGATTCAGGACAAGTCATTCCTCTCATTGTGGAAAGCTGTATCAGATTTATCAATTTATATGGTAAGCAATGGAATGTGTTATGTCATATCATTACTGAAGTTAGCCGTGCATGTTTTGCATGATGCATTTACAGCTACAGCTTTGTTTTAAAACTAGAGGTGAAAAGTATTTATAAAATAGATTAATTTCCCACCGTTGTCTCCCATCTTTGCTGCAGGTCTTCAGCATCAGGGAATTTTTAGAGTGTCTGGTTCCCAGGTGGAAGTCAATGATATTAAAAATTCATTTGAGAGAGGTAATTGCATTTTCACTTATTCAAGCTCCTTAATATCTGACACTTAAAATGTTTTTAATTCTAATTACTTTCTTGTCTGTTTAAGAATTTCGTTCACTTTTTGTAATACACCTTAAACTTTGCACTGTCATATGCTTAAAGGTGAAGTATAATGATGACACATACATGTTTTTCTCATACTATGTCAGGAGCTTGGGGTTGTTTTTGTGTAGACGTTCATGTGTCTCTTGGATTAGTCTTTTGTTATGGTAAACTGCAAGGAAAAGTTAGTCTTTATTTTATTGTAAAGATCCTCAAAAAGGAAAGATTATGTTTTTAATTACATTCAAGAGACTACTTAATGCAATTTGAGAATGCTGTTGCTTGATCTTCTGGAATATGAGTGCTCGAGTTCCTAGTCCCTCTGCCAAAGTGACATCATGATCAGTGCAAATACAGGATCAATACAAATACAGGCTGTGAAAGAGCTGTTCCATTTTTAACCACGGTTTTCGTTCCTCAAGGAAACTTCAGCCCCAGAGGAGGAATTATGGGAAAGATACCAGGAATTGAAAATGATTTTTTACACATGAATGTAAAATGAAACAGCAAACCTAGGATTCCTCTGCTAGGGGAGACAGGATCCAGGGCATTTCCAATCAAATCCCCCACTTACATTAAAGCAACACTAGTTACTTAGTTTTGTTTGTTTGTTTGTTTCATCTTACATTCTCTTTTCATGGGTTTTGGAACCTTTTTTTTTTTTTTTTTCTTATTAGTTTCCAGAAGAAACTTTTGCAGATCATCTGCTAATGAGAAAACTCTTCAAGGAATAAACGTTATGACTAAAAGCATGAAAAAAGATGCCTAGTATTTTTCTCCCTAATATTAGTTGCATATCTTGTTCAACTTGATCTGGTCCTTAACAAGATAGATGAAGAAGCTGTTTTTACATGCTAAGTGAGGGCGTGTTCTCCTGCTCTACAACTTCTGCATCTGCCTTGTTGTTCAGTGCTTCTAGGTACTGTTAGTCTGGAAAGTGCATACATTTTAAAATGTTTCAAAATAAAGATTAAGTCTTTAAAATAGGTCAATCATGGGCCTTAGGTTTTCAGCTTCCATAAAGTCTTTTCACTGAATGGTTGTAAATATTCCTGAATGCTTTAGTTTTAAATAATGAAGACAAATTTGCAATTCAAAGAGTTAGATAATCCATTTGTTTTATGTAAGCTCCCAAAGAATAGTCTGAGAAACTCTATTCAGTTAAGAACATACAGCTTTTGTATTTTACTACTAGTAAATCATAGCATGTTCATAAATACCTGGTTGGAAGTTCAGGACTTAAGAGATCACTACGTTATGTAACGTAAAGGAAGCTTTATTTAGGCTACTGTTTTCAGTGTAATTTCTACAGTGAAAGGCCTGGGATTTCTAAAGCAATGTTTATTATCTTACTTGAATGCTTGTCTTGTCACCTCCCACATAGTAAAAACAAAACAAAACAAAAAAAGAAACAAAGAAAAAAAGTCATTCATTTATAAAAATGTTGCATGCAAGAATGCTCCTGCATGTGTTTGATTCACTTTATTTACTTTTTAAGGTGAAAATCCTTTGGCAGATGACCAAAGTAACCACGACATTAACTCAGTTGCTGGAGTACTGAAGCTCTATTTCCGAGGGCTGGAAAATCCTGTCTTTCCTAAGGAAAGATTTAATGATCTTATTTCTTGTATCAGTAAGTAGAAATCTCTATTTATTTCTCGATATAATTTTACTTTCATATATACAATAGCAGCCCGAAAAGGGAGCTATCTTCACAGATTTTTCTGAGACAATTTGTTTGCCATCTGTAACAGTCTGGGTCAGTTATTAGTCATACTTGCAGCTGTGGTTGTTCCCTTTTTCCAGTGGGATTAATGTACAGTGCAACTCTTTGTTTAATAGAGCAGGAAGAAAACCTTTTGGTATACAGGAGATAGTTAAATTTATACGCATTATTATTTTCCTCTGTGCACTGAGGCAGACGGAAGGGGATGAAGTCATGACCATGCAAACAGTGTATGTTACATTTCACAAAGGTTTTCATGCCCTACAGCTTGGAGTCAGTGCTGGTGAATAAGTAACTAGTCGCTTGGCATTGCATGGTTCCTTTGTTGTGCTTAGCTTAAAAACCCAGGTCCAACCAACAGGAAAACTATTCAGTGCAAGAACAGAAGGAAGCAGCTGAATATTGTCTGCAGAAGAGCCCAGTCTGCCTTCCAGCACACAAGAATTGCCAAGTTGTAATGGGATGCCCAAGAGGAGCAGCGTATGGGTCTGTGTGCTGCTGGTGTTCATAGCTGGACGCTGAAAGGTTGTAGTAATTTAGGAAGTTCTCAGTGGATGGCTGAATTGCTCTGGCATGCACAAAACCTTTTCCAGTTCACAGATCCCTGCAGATGTTCAGGAGGTGTGAGGCCAAACCAACCATCAGTAGGCTTTCTGTTCCCTGCGGGTCCATCAGAAGTAGTCAGAGGTCCTAGCTTTGTGGAAGAATTTCCTCCTCTGAACCCTTCCTTTGTAAACTGCTTATTTCAGCCAAATGGAGCCAGTGGACAGTTTCACAGGTAACAAGGGCCAGTCCTTTTGGAATACTAATCAGGGCAGGCTCTCTGAACTGTGCCATTTTGGCAAAGGAGACAGCCCCGCAGTCAGGACAGCAGACTGGTGTGTTCCCAGTGATCCAGGCTGGCGAGCAGATGGGCTTTTCTGCTCCATGCCAGGGGGAACCCCACACGTGTGGTTTCCTTCCCAGACAGGGAGGACTGCAGTAATTCAGCCTGGAGGTTACAAGTGTGTGGATTGCTGGGATCAGTTCTGTGTGCAATGTTATGGTTTTTGTCCGACAGACCTGCGTGATTTTCTGCGGCTGTTGCTATTCACAGCCTCAGTGGTTCTGAAGAGTCCTGAAGGACCTTAACACTGCAGTTGAACAGTCTGATACCACACTAAGGAGGATGCTGAGACAGGCACCCTCATTTTGGAAAGCATAATCTTGGTACTGCCTGAGCTCAGCTTTAGCTAACCGTAATGTCACAGCCCAGAAAATGCCTGTGAGTCATAGAAATTGAAATCTAAAGTGGGATCGTTTTGACTGAGTGATTTTCAGCATGACAGGGGTGATGGAACTTTACCTAATAATTCTGTGCTGATTTCCATAACTTGTGGATGAATTAAAGCATGTCTGCTGGTAAAATGTATTGATTTAATGGCTTCAGTTGACAGAAAATCTACCGTATTCTTAGATAAGCTGTTCAAAAGATTAATCACTTTCATCATTAACATTTGTACAAGATTTTCTTTTCAAAATTTCTGCTATCAGACTCTACCCTTTGGATCTCTTTATGACTCCATTATTTTGACTAAGCAATAGGAAAATTGAGATGGTGATTCTTATATGTGGAGATAGTATATGTGTTATTATAGGCCATATAGTCAGTAGAGTTGCACTCCACTGTGTTCATAGAATCATCATAGAACAGGTTGGGTTGGAAGGGACCTCAAAGCCCACCCAGCTCCAACCCCCTGCCATGGCAGGGACACCTCCCACCAGCCCAGGTTGCCCAAAGCCCCATCCAGCCTGGACTTGAGCATCTCCAGGGATGGGGCACCCACAGCTGCTCTGGGCAGCCTGTGCCAGGGCCTCACCACCCTCTTGAGTGAAGGATGTCCTCTTTATATCTAATCTAAACCTGCCCTCTTTTAGTTTAAAACCATCCACCTTTGTCCTATCACTGCACCCCCTGACAAAGAGTCCTTCCCCAGCTTTCCTGCAGGTCCCCTTTAGGTACAGGAAGGCCACTGTAAGGTCTCCCTGGAGCCTTCTCTTCTCCAGGCTGAACAACCCCAACTTCCTCAGCCTGTCTCCATAGGAGAGGTGCTCCAGCCCTCTGAGGATCCTCGTGGCCCTCCTCTGGAGCATTACAGGGGAAGAGATGTCGCCATCTGATTCTGGTTTAGACTGCCTGTTCTCTGAGGCTCTGCTAAGCCTGGATTATCAGCCCTGTAACATCTTGTCAAAACAAGGTGTAGTGACTGAGTTCTGCTGGATTTGACTTGTACTGTTGCGATTGCAAAAAATAAAGAAATTTTGTTCACGATAACGTTTGCTATGAGTCCCAGATATATTTCTGACAGGTTTTGGAGGAAGACAGATATTTACACAAGAGAGAGCGGGGCTGTGTTGTTTGGTTTGGTTTCCACGAGGTTATCTTCAGGGGCACTCCGAAACAACACGTCAATGCCCCCCTTCAGTGGAGGGAGAAGACATAAAACTGGAATTCAGCTGGACAAAAGGGATTTTTGTTTTGAACATGTTGGGGTGGTTTTACTTTGTGTTGTCACAGTGGGAGTTTTGAATGTGGTGTGATCAGAGAAAGAAACAGCTCTTGTACCTTGTATCCACAGCCAGCTCCAGAATCACACACTGCGAATAGTGAGCTGTGTGTCTGCATCTTCTGATTATCTGAGAGGAGCCTGGGGTGGCCTGTTTTTACAGCTGTGTACCTAGTCTGTGTGCTTCGTTAACTGGCCCACTACTTCCAGGGAATAAGATGCTTTTTTTATTTGGAAAAAAAACAGCAAGCATTTCAGAATATACTACCTGTCACCATTCAATTTAAATAGAACCTGCATGGCACGTAACATTAGAAACTGTCTGTCTCAAAGGCTTTCCATTGCTATCCATTGCTCTCTTTCAACCCTAACACTTCATATATCTTGCAAAAAGGAAGACAGTCGAGGCAAGATTTTTTCTACCACTACAGACTTTGAACCTGTCATAGCTGTGTTAGTTTATTTTTCTGTGCCCACACGGCCCTCGTACACCAGTTTCCTCACCTACCAAGTGTCTTGGTCTTCATTTTTGTGGGAGATGGGAGAGGCTCCATTTCCCTTGTGAGAACAGAGGTTACCACAACTTCTGTAGGTCACAACCAAGTGTGTTAAGACCAGAAAGCAATCACATTTTTATTTAAAAGGATTTAAGTACTCTTAATGCTTATTGCATTTGCTTCCTGATGAACAGTGAGAAAAAGAGTAAACATTAAGTTGTTTTCAAATGTGTTTTTTTTTTTTAGATAAATACCAGTGTGCTTTTGTTAATTGGTGGCAGAAATTGCTATTAAAAGAGGGACAGGAAAAAAAATATAAATAAAGTTAATCTTCATGTAAAACTTTGTGAGGGCAGAATGTCACGCATTTTATATGGAAATGAAATGTTGCCTCTTGAAACTGAAATACTTAGTTATGGATGTCAAGCATAATTGAGGTTACAGCTGCAAAATGAACCTTTCCTCAGCACAGCCACTGAGGAATTCCTTTACATTTATGCATATATTTTCAATGAAATAGACCATTGTGATTTAATGCTTTCCCTTTTGGAAATACATTGGAAGCAGTGCAAAACGACTGACTTTTAGGACAATTTGTTTTAATTAGACTCATGAGAACAGTGTTACTCTGTTGGGGCTTATGAACTATTTTAGCTAAAATTGGGTCCAAATTCTGACTTCTCCAGAGCAAGCATGAAAGGTAGGGCAGAACATAAAGAATCCATTTCATTATGGGTCATGAGTCTACATTCCCAGCGAAGGTAGTGGCCACGATTGCTCAGAGCAGCACTCCTCAATCCAGCAGGTAAAACGGGGTGGTGAGGAAGGGAGGAGAGTTGTGCTGTGCTTCTTTTCTGCCCTGTTGTAGAAACAGGTTGGGCCAAACATACGCAAAATACTTGTAACAGGAGTTGCAGGTAGGCAGAGGGTACTGAAGCTGTGCTGAATGCTTGCCGTAGTTCACCTTCACTGCTTGAGGACTGCAGTTCCTCTCCTGGTGTGAGTTCTTGTACGTGTTCATAATAGTTGATTTCCATATACATACCTGTGCAATTGTGGCCGTGGACTCACCTCAGCTGCCCAGACTGTTTAGCTTCTGCCGGAGTCATTAAAATTCTTGGTTTCATCTCCCTTGCCTTAAATTTGATATACTAAGATGCCAGGGTGGATGAAAATTTACATATTTCTTCCTTCTAATGTTCATCATTTTGATCCCTTGCAGCCAGCAGTGTGCATTTTCTTCCACACATAAATATTATGTAAGAAATTGATTTTACTGCTTTTCCAGACTATTACTTTAAAAGTTAAAAACTGTATTAGGAGTTGTCAGCTCTTCCTGAAAAAGTTTCTACAACATTACAACTGTTTCTTTCCCCGAGTGACAGTGGATACCATTGTGTTTGTCCTCCTGCAATGCCTTCATAAATAGATATGAAGCAGCGGTAAATGGCATTGCTGAGTTAATATATACGTATCTTTGAGTTGTATTGGGCTCATCTACCAAAGTGGAAAGAGGCACAAATTGCTAAGTTCAGCACTAATTCATATTCTCGTAGATTACCTGTCAGCTGCAAATTGACCATAAAAATTGCATCTGCAAGTGTAACTCATTCCCATTTGATGTTCAACGTGTGTGTAAAGAAAGCATTAGGCACTCATTCTGTGACTAGTAGGTGTCACTCCAAGTCGAAGGAGCCTGTCACCCCCACACAGCAGCACCACATTGGATTTTATCCTTCAAATCAGTGATCCTAAAGGAGAGATCTTACATTACCATTATTTGCTTTCTTCTTCCTCCGTTACACCACCTTTGCCTGTGAAATATGCTTAGCTTGCACAGCACTGGCTATGAGGTTAGCACGATTTGGTCCTTGCTGAGAGCAGTTTTCTCCTTCCACATGTTCTGATCAATAGTATCTTCCCTTTGCAAATGTGTGCATGTGGCCAGTGCACTTGTAGTATCTACAACTAAACTGGATGATCAAGGCTTGTAGCTGTCCAGTTGGCCCAGAGTATTTGGGAGGAACTGCAATTGCTGTCTTGCAGAAGTCTTTTGTTCTCCATCACCAAAGCACTGAATTAATATATGTTTGAATATTTATTGCCTTTTACATGCTCCACTACTTCATGATTATTACTTAATTAAACTTCAATTTGACTTACATTTTCTTAATGTTATTTAGGATGCATGTATCCCTGCCTTCATTTATAACTCGGTCTTGTTTTATTTGCATTTGGGGACTTCTGTTAGTAATTATGTTTTCTTCCCTCGTAAGCTTCCTTTCCTCTTCAGAGGCAGATTGTTCACTTTAATCTGTTTCACATTAGAGTCTACCTTGGCAAAAACCTCGTCATGAGTCAACTCATCATCAGTCAGGTGGTTAAAATACGTTATTTCTCAAGCAAGAGAAAAGCGTGCACTCATTGACTCAGTGTAACTCTGCAGTAAGCAAAGGTGGCACCTCCTCTCCAAAATGGGTTCCAGTGTTTCGTCTTTCCTGGAGGTTGAAAATCACATCTTTACAGGAGGGTTGAGTAGCTAGGATTTATGCCCATCTCCTGCTGCTGGGAAGTGGACCTTAGCCTGTGGCTGATAAAGAGGCAGCTAGCTGATACTTTTTTTTCATTTATGCAGTGACAGGAGTAAGCTGGATTCATTCTCCTCGTTGTGGATTTGACCCTCATGGCTGAGACAGGTCTGGATGTAGGTGTGTCAGACAGGAGCTCCAAAAAATTTGCTCTGCTCTGAGACATGGGAACTAGAAAATAAATAATTGTTTCTAATATTTATTTTTAACCAGTGGTAGTCTTGATTTGAGGTTGGTATTTGTGTGTCCTTCACACAGATCTCACTTCCCTGCCATAGTTAGAGAAAACACGATAGTTCTGGGTTGGGCCTTGCCAGAGGCTTATCCTATTGCTTGTGCTTGAGAATGGGAATCAAATCATATCATTGGAGTAATTAATCAGTTTTCAAGTTTCCTGATTTCTATTTTTGTTTGACAACTATTGCATTATTTGGACAAGTTCTGTAATATCAGTACTTCAGTTTTCTTAGCTGAAAAGTGGGAGATTCCTTTCTGTGTGCTGAGGTGGGAGTAACAGCAGTTCTTGAAAATCAGAGTAATACAGAGAGCCTCAGCCTCCAACAGGAGCACTGGGAGAGGGAAGACACTGTTATATACACTCTGGTACTAGGAGGACACAGAGGCAATACACTTTAGTACTGGGACTGCCCGTGGTTCCTTGCAGCAGCCGGTTTGTAGCCTGGATGGCCATTTGCTCTTGGGGTCCTCTTTGGCCATGCAGTCTGTGTAGGCAAAGCAAAGCAATGCTTTCTCTTTCCTCTGCATGGGAAACAGCAGAGCTGCAAATTCTTTCTGTCTGGATGCAGAAAGAGCTCTCTGTATTCATTCCTTCTTTCCCACATAGCCAAATACTCATGCACTGCATGCACACAAGCAACTATTAAATTTGGCTCCTCATTTAAAAGCAGCATGCAAATACATTACTTCGTATCTCCTTTAAACAGAGTCAGTGCTAAGAAAGATAAACAAGCCTTTTGAAATAGTGCAGAAAGCACACAAACTTACCCCTTGGCAGAGGTTTGGGTTTTCAATAAAGGGGCTTTCACAGAAACTGGGACTGGGCTACTAGGAAGGTATCAGCAACGCACACGCCTCGGCCTTGCATCTGCAGCTTGTAACAGCTTCGGCGTGGGGGTGACCTGCCAGCAGCAGCAATGCCCCTACTAGGGCAACTGGGAGAGCTCAACACATGGACGCACATCCAAATTCCCTGTGCCTCCTCTGCTGGTCCGTGGTGCCTACAGGGACCGGTTCCTGACTCACACATCCTGTCAGCCATGTCTGGGAGCTGCCTGAAGAGCTGCATTTGGCACAAAGCAGAGACTCTCCTTTAGAGAGTGTGACGGCTTCTGTGCGGTACCTGCCTGCCAGTGTTGACGCTGTGTCCCATTCTGGTTTTTGTTTATTAGTTCTGACAAAGCCATCACACCCGGGTGGGCAGCACACTGCTGGAACAAGCCACCGGAACAAGCCACCAGACCCACCTGGGAGTCAGGCCAGTGCACTTCTCAGGCCAGTGCTAGTGCAAATTCAGTGGTGACTGAGCCTGGGTCAGGGCAGGTCTCCAGAAGTGGGTGGAAGAGGCAGGGCTGCAGCATGAGGAATCAGCCTGAAGAGGTTTTAATGCAGAAAGCAGATCTGTGTCACAACTTCTCTCCAGCTTCCCATGTCCAGCACACAGGGTGGAGAGGCTCGGGAGAAGATGAACCACGTCACTGTGCAGACGTGCTGCTGAGGCAGGAGTGTTGAAAGAAGTAACTAATGCACCTTGCTACCTGAACCCTGTTCCACAGAAAATCCACATACACACAGGCTCAAACCCACCAAAACCTACAAAGATTCACAGACAGGCTTGGCAGGGGGAAGGTCGGGTGAGTTGGAGACCACAAGGCACCAGTAGCAGTAACGACTGCTGCTTCTGCTGGAGGAACGGGAACTGAAGATACGGTCAGGCTTCTTCCACTGAGAGCTGCTGGGTTTAGGCAGGTGGAGAAAAGCCTCGTGCTAAAAACAGTGACCATGAGCAGTGCAGAAGAGTAACTTGGCACTCCAGAGCAGAAGTGAAGCTGCGTAGCATTAGCATGTCTGAGATGTGGCATGCCCTGAGAATAGAGAGAGGAGAATTTCAATTGCTCCGCGGATCCTAAATGTGCAAACAGCTCCCAGGCATAGCAGGTCCCTGCCAAGGACTCCTGTCCCTAACCAGTAACCAGAAATATTTCTTTTTGATTTATATAGTTCAAACTTAACAGAAACATAAAAATAAATTTCAAGTCCCGTATTCCATTTGAGGAAATGTAATGGCTTGAAGTGATTTTCAGCTAGAGCTTTGGTTCAGTGTGACTCATTAGGTTATAAATTACACAACGTGACAGCAGCCTTTTTCCCCATGAGTTTTGATGCAGTCAGTGGTAGCTCACCAGGGCCAGGATTCCAGTGTTCACCTATAGGATTTTTCCTCTTGCAAGTGCTTGTCTTTGCTATTTCTGTGCTGAATGCCACAATCCAAATGGATTTCCTTTATACCAGCAATGGTGGACAGGTCTGTTTCTGCAGAGACTCCCAAGAAGCTGTTTCACCCCATCCCCAAATCTTCTATTCCCCAGCTGAGTGTGCTGAGTAGCACCAGTAGTGGTGCTGAGCCAGGGGATCTCCCATAAGCGCAGATGTAGGAACAGCTTTTGCCCCTTAGTTTACTACACTGTCATTTCCTAATGAAGTGCAGCACTGCTCTGTGGTAGACAGAAGTCTCTCAGCTGATACTCTTCTTATGCTTCATTCTTGGTACCAAAATACTAATTACTAGACACCAGTAGGTCTTCTAAGAAACTAAGTCAACACACACTTTGCATCTACAAATAAATGCTGATTGGGAGAAATAGCCATACCAGAGAGCAGGAATAAACACCAAGAACTCTGAGTACAGTTAGCACATTTTAATATATTTATTTTAAATGTCTACTGTTAAATATAACTTTTTTGATTCAAATGTTTTTTTAACTATTGGCATCAGCTCCTGTTTCTCATTTCCAGATATTTGAATATCCTTGTCAATGGCAGTGGGCAGTATTTCTCATCTAGTCTACTACGATTTTCCCTAGACGTTATTAACTGTAGCATTCTTTCTTGGTTAACAGAAAGAGCATAACTGAAATTGTAGGTTGTTTCTGTCAATGGCATTTATGTAGAAGACACATTGAGTAAAAACTTTACAGATTACTTGTTTTGAAATATAATTTCTTTTATCCCATCAGTACCCCACTTGCAGTCACATAATCGTTCTGACCAGCATAGGAAATAGTGCATCCTTGTTACAAAATAGTGAGAACTGATGCTTTTATTAAGCTGACTTTGTTTTGCCTGCTTCAGAAGAATTTTGGTGGATTGCTATAAAATCAATCAGGAAGGTACATGGGATCTTTGTGTTTGTTGTCTACACCCCAAACAACTTAAGACCTTTCTCCTACTTTGTCTATTAAAATTTATAGAATTATAGCCAGACGGTTCATTAAGAAAACTAATTAGACAAGCTCACGGATAAGAATATTGTATCGGATATCCATATTCAAATGAATGAATTCAATGAGAATGAACCTGTATTCAAAACTGATGGCAAGCATGTTCCCTCAGGTTATTTATGTTCTGATATCTTGGTTTCATGAGCTGTCTAGCTCAGCAAATGGCACAGGGTTTGGGAGATTTGCCACTTCTTATAATTAAAGACACTATTTGGATATTATGTGATTTGAATAAGAGGAGGGAAGACTTTCAGGTATTATTTTTCTAATAATACAAAATGAGAAGATATTGTCCAGGGACATGTTGAGTCAAGAGTCAAATTAAGTAAAATGACTAAATGTTATTTTAGACCATAATATGAAAGGGAATTTAAAATACTCTCTTCTGTTTACAGGAATAGACAATCTCTATGAGAGGGCTCTTCACATCCGCAAACTCCTCCTCACTTTGCCCAGGTCGGTCCTTATAGTGATGAGATACCTCTTTGCCTTCCTCAACCAGTAAGTGCTTTATAATTCCTGGAGGTACCGTACCTTTATCTGCCTTCCTCTGCTGGTATCGACATTCTTTGCATTTACTCATATTCTATGTATAGTTTACATTGAAGCTCCATTTAACACAAAAGATGATCTTCTAATTGGCAATGAAAATATGTGGAAAATGCCAGTTTTCATTCAAATTAAAAATCCATTTGTCCAACAATGAGCAAGGTTGTAATAAGACAGATTAAAGTGATATCTGAAATGGGGAGTGCAGGCTACAGCAATAAAGCAAGAAAAACAACAAATATGAGTTGTAGTTAAATTTAAAATAATTTATATAATTTATTTATTTTTTTCCTCATCTAAAGATGGTTGTAATTTCCTGATGGGAAATTAAACAGTATATTCAGGCAAAACAGGCACTACAATCTAGCCATTTGATGCTAGGCACTGCCAGGGTGAGATATGTATTTCTTCGTCTATTCCCTGGTAGTGGGGCTACCAGCACAGAGAACATGTATCCCTGTGTATGCTTTAGTATAAACTGGATGGATCCTGGCACTGCAAAACACAGGCAGCTGCTGGAAGGAGGGGTGTGTAAGAAGGGGAGAGAGGTGTTCATGTCTTTATGACACCAAAAAAACTATTTTATTCTCAGAGGGAAAATAGAAGACTGTTTGGGTGACTACTCTGTGTTTCTCTTTCCAACCCTTCATAGCCCTCTCTGGTTTTGCTGAGACCGGTATTTTCACTGCAAACTTTTCTTCCTGTGCACTTTGCCCTGATTCTGGCTCTTTTCTTTCTGCTGTCATGTTGTCTGTTTCCCCTTATATCTGTTTTTGTATTGCCTTTTTCCTCTTTTTTTTTTCTTTCTCTAAATTTTCCCCCTGCTGATTCATTCTGTCTATGCTACCTTCCCCATTTCATCCTTTCTGTCTGTTCCTATAGAAACAGGGTCTTTTCAGCCAGGTTATGTGTGTGTGCCTGCATTTACAGCTGTTCCTATTTCCTTTCTTCTAGTAATTCATGAACCACTTTCAGTCAACATTTAAAAGAGAGGCAGAGATCCAAAGTTTTGTGAAAGTAACTATTCACTGAAAACATGAATTCGTCCCTCAGTAGTGACACCACGTAAATAGCTCAAAAGCTTACATTGCAGCTTCTTCTCCACTTCGACATATCAGTTACACAAGGTTGTACTTACTACATGGTCATGTTAGCTACATCTATGCTTTCTACCCAGGAATGCAATTCAGAAAGAAGGTTAAATCTCTTTCTGCACCCAGGCTGCCTCTGGTGCAACCACAGAAGAAAAACATTCCCATAGTCTGACTTCCTGCAAATCCATTTCTGCTTTTTGCATATGTTCATGTGACCTGTTTGGCCACATGAAGTCATCACACCCCATGGCTTGAAGTCATCTGGTCTAGCCCCCTGCTCAAAGCTTCCAAAGTTAGATCAAGTTGCTCAAGGCCTTATCCAGCCAACTATCTCGAAGGGCAAACAACACACAGCTTCTCTGAGTAGTCTGAGCCAGTGCTTGGTCACCCTTATACTGAAAAATTTTCTTCCCGCTTTCAGTTGGAATATCCCTTGCTGTGACTGGCAGCTGTTGCCTCTCATCCCTTTGCTGTGTACCTCCAAGAAGAGTCTGTCTCTCTCGTGCTTGTAATTTTGGTGGTCGAAGATTGCAGCTAGATTCCCCTTCTCTCCTTAAGGCTGAACAAACCCAGTGCTGTTGATCTCACTTTGTACACCAGATGCTCCAGCTCCCTAACTGCACCAGTGGACCTTTTCTGGACTTGCATCGGTGTGTCAGTTTCTCAAAACTAGACCCGGCACCTCGTGTACATCATTGTGAGTGCCAAGTGGAGCGGAGTCAGTTCCCTTGACCTGCTGGTTTTGCTTTTCCTAATGCAGCCATGTGTGCAACTAGCCTTTATCACCAGAGGACACACTTCTGAATCACAAGTAACTTCTCGTACAAGCCTCCAGTGTTTTTCACTGGGAGCTGCTACGCAGCAGTCAGCTCCAGACTGCAGTAAAGTACCTTTCACTCCTTTGTATTCATCCTTGTTGAACTTGATGAAGTCCCTGTTAATCCAGCCCTCCATTTTGTCAAGGTCCTTCCAAATGACAACCCTGCCCTTTAGTGTATCTGCTGCTCCCCACAGTGTGGCATCATCTACAAGTTGGCCGAGTGTGCACCCCGTATCACTGCCAAGGTCATTCATAAAGATGCTGAACCATCATCAGCCCCACCAGTGACCCCAGAAGAGTATTGCGTGTCAGCAGTCACCAGCAGCACTTCCCATGTCTGACAATAATGTAGTTTATAGTCTTTAGTTTGTATTGTTTGTTACAAGGCACTCTCTAAAATTCCCTTTCTAAAGGGAATATACTGCTGCATTTAAATGCAACCAGACATACCAACGCATATGCTGCTTCAGAGTGCAGAATGGCATGGAAGTAAAGAGTGTCCCAGAAATTCGGTTCTGTTAAACTGGTCCTACACAGAACCACACAAAAGCCAGCATTTCCACTGAAAATTTCAGTGTTTTAAAATAGAGGAATAAAGATCAACTTGTCAAACTTGTCATTCAAAATCAAAATTGAAAACTAGTAATGTTGAATTTTCTGTAGGAACAGAAAGCTGGCAAAAGTTGATTAATAAGAACAATCAAAGACTTTTGTTTTGTTGCTTCCAAAATGAAACTCTTGTGGGAGCTTCTGAGCAAAAGGTAAGATGCTCAGGGATTTTAGGTTCTATAGTAAAAATGGAAACTAGAAGTCACAGGAGACTTTGCAAGATCCAGGAACTTAGTTACCTCCAGAAGACAATTCAGTCTTCCTAAGTTATATACCGAGTTGGTGTAAAACTTTCATCAAGGCCAGATGAGGAATGATGAGCATGTAGTACCCACTTAGGGTGCAGTCCCCTTGGGCCTCCAAGGATAAGCACCGATGAGATAGAAGCAGCAGCAGTCGGTGCATATTATATTAGCCCATTAGGTCAGTGTATGCTAAATACGCTAGTGTAGGAACACATACATATACGTGTACATACAGGTATGTGGTATAATGTATATAACCTATTGAAGAAATCCCCTTTTATGTTTTGTTACGTAGGGTTGTGTCAAAGAGAACAGGAAATCTCTGAATGGGGGTGGAAAATGAAGTTTCTCCAGTTTTCCAGATAAGGTTAGTTACAGTGGAAAAGTCAATTTTTCTTGATTTTTCTTTTTTAACAGCCTTTCGCAGTACAGTGATGAAAACATGATGGATCCATACAACCTGGCCATTTGTTTTGGGCCAACCCTGATGCCTGTTCCAGACATACAAGACCAGGTGTCTTGTCAGGCACACGTGAATGAGATAATCAAAACTATCATCATCCATCATGAGGCTATTTTTCCAGATGCTAAGGAACTTGATGGCCCAGTGTACGAAAAATGCATGGCTGGAGATGACTACTGGTAAGTCAGAATATTATCCTTCTTTCTCCTTAATGAAATCATTAGACTGATTGCCAGGACAACTCATGTGATATAGAATAGCTGTCACACGCAATAGAAGTATGGAAATAAATGAGAAATAAATGAGAAGAGCATTTATGTTCACATAGAAAAGTGTTAGCTGTAAAACACATGAAGTAAAAGCAATTATGGTGAGACTCAACAACTTAAATTTCAGTTTGTGATGCCTTCCCCCTGCTCCTTTCCTCTCTGAGCCATACACACTTTTCATAAATGAAGGGATTCCATGGTTCTGATAACTTCGTAATAACAGAAGTTATCTGAAGCAGAGGTATGTAGACTTACCCAGCAATTATGTATCCCTCGTATGTCATGCAGATCATGCTGTATACATCTTTACAACATTATAAGAATAATTTTAATTGGCATGGGAGTGACATGTCTTTGATATGCGTGGAAAACATCAGTTACCCCCAGTGGACTGCAAAGGAAAGGGGCTGGGGTTTAATGCCCATTGAAGCATCCTTTTCATGCTCTGGTTTCTCTTTCTGCTTGACCTTTTGTTTCCCTCCAGTGACAGCCCATACAGCGAACATGGTACATTAGAGGAAGTGGACCAGGATGCTAGTACAGAGCCCCATACCAGTGAAGATGGTATGTGCATTACGTTATTGTGTATTCCATACGAGTAAGTCTTACAGGTGTTTTATGTAGGAGACCTTCCTTTCCTAGTTGTGTCTTATTTGAAGCACAAGGATTTCAGTCCCGGTGCGCTGTAGCAAAACCAGCATTTTTAATCTCTTGTGTTCTTTTTCACTCTGATGCATCTGTGTTTGGCCAGCTGTTTCCTTGTCATCTCCTGGTTTGTCCAGGCACAGGAAGGGCAAGACAGAAACTGTTTGAGTCAGCACATACTATTTTCTGATATAAAGTTACTTTTAGCGACTCTTTATCTTTGGTCTACAAAAGCTGAACTTATCAAAATATGTCTTTGAATATTTTAACTAAGGGATATCTGTCATTCAGCATACTCTATTTTGATACAATTATAAAAGCTGCAGCCATCTAAAGGGTTTTTAACTCCTGAAAAACATGCGTTTACCCCACCCACCCCCAGTAAAACTTCCAAGCAAGTCATTTGCTATAAATACCAATTATAGACGCTACGACAGTTGTAGGTACTGTAGATATCAATGAAAATCTTGATGCATCTCTGTTATATTAGCTCTTTTCAGCTAGGTTTGCTAAGTCATAAAGGTCTATTTGGCTGTGGCGTATTTCAGTTAGGCTATCCTTCAGATGTACCTCCCGGTAACTTTTGCTGGCTTTCAAACAAATGTAACAGAGGGAAGGAAGCATCAAAATTGTTAAATAACTGTTAAAGAAATACTACGTTTCCCTGACAATTGGTAGCCAGTTAGAAGAAAAAGATGGAAAATAATGCTTCCTGTAGAGAAGAGCTGCAGCGTGAGCTCACTGCATGTCCGGCCAGCAGGTGACTCAAAGAGAGCAGCCAGAAACAAAAGCTGCCTCGTGTCCGTCTCAGAGGATGCATGGAGGGAGGAAGAGGAAGAGACAGAGGGGGAGAGGGAAGGAAAGGAACTACAGCAGAGAAGGAAAATAAAAAAAAAATAAAAGTATGTCACCAGTAACAGCTGGGATGGCTGCCATCGGGAAGGGGAACAGGAAGGTGTTCCTATAGGAAACCTAGCTGCCTTGGTCCTAATGCACACAAAGCAATGTAAGCAATTGTTCCAGCGTGGCTGCACCCGTCTGCTTTGTCACATAGACAAGCTGACAGAGACAGATTGCCTGTCTCTTCCCCTTTCCCGGGGTGAGGAGGGGCAGGCAGAGTCTATCACTGCAGCTGCCTGGAGAGGAGGCACATTTGGGTGGGCAAGCATCACAGAAGGGAGAAAAAAATAAGGGAGGAGAGAGGTCTCTGTTAATTTTATGCCTGGGTCTATACCCCTGCCTGCACTTACTGTAGGGAATATTGTTTCACAAGACAGCCTGCACATTTTTGTCTCGACCAGCTCTGTAGAGCTAACTGCACCTTCTTTCTCCAGTGCCACTAAATCGTGTGAAGAAGTTCAGAATTACCCCTTATTTTTGCAAGACAGTACAGATATGCTTTATAGGAAGTCCTTCCATTGGAGGTATCAAGCCACAGTAGTAGCCAAAGAAGCCTGTCTGCCCATCCTTTAGAGCATAAATGAGGTAGTGAAATGCCAGCGACACACCAGTGCTATATATAAGGGTCAACTGTGAGGACCTGAGACCAAAATGAGAGAGAAAGTGCTGAGTGGACATGGAAGAGAAGCGCGGCTTTTCATCAGCAGTCAAAGGTGCTTCAAAACCATGCCTAGGAAAGATTAAAACATCAGAGGAGCAAAAGTATGTGCATCCTGGCTATGGAAATGTCACAGTTATGGAAATGTCACAGTGTGTGTCACCTGTGCCTCGTTTTACACTGCCGTTGTGGTGCCTGTATTACTTACACCTGTGTCCTTGATGGAGACAAACCCTGAAGAGAAGAGCAGTCAACAGAAGGGTGCTCTGTTAAAAGGCTGAGCTGCTCAATACATGTTTTTTTGTCCACCAGATTAGCCAGCAAGTTAATTGTAGTTGCCCCATCACACCTTTTTAATCAATTCAGTGCTGAAAGGAAGCAGACATTTGTGTTTACAGCAAAATAGTTGTGAGCACAAAAATATTTGTAATCTAGGGAAATACTGTTGCAAAGATAACGATGAGCAAGCCTGGGCTGCATACAAAACTCTGTTGGCCTTCAGCTCTCAGTCTGCAAGCTTTAACCCATTCTTTTCCATGGAAAGGAGCTTTCTGTTATAACAGCTCATTTTTCTGATGTTGTCTGTAGACATTAAATTAAATGCATTCATCATCTCACATATATTCCAACACATAAATTCATGCGATTTGTTGGACAATTCCTTTTAGAAAATGTTGTTGGTACCAAAAGTGAGAATAGGTGGGAATTGTGCAGTCTGCATGCATACTGAATCTCACTGACTGACCCGTGTTGGGCAAAAAGAAAGCTTTCACTGAAGGGTCTGGAGTATTTTGGTGGTTTAATGTGACAGATTCACTGGTTATAAGCTGGATGCATCGCTGCCAGTTCTATGTGGAGGGAGGGAAGGGAGCTGCGGCGTTGTTGCTGTACTGATCACACGCAGTCCTTATGCATTTCACCCTGTTAGGAGATGGAAGAAGCAGGTTGTGTAAATTTCTTTTAATGTTGAAAGTCTGATTAGATTTATGCTAAAACGTCCTGTCCATAACCACGATCAAACAGCTAGCCCTGTAGGAATTACAGGGCTATTGAAACATAATCCAGAGGTTATGATCAGAAGCTGAAGGATTTATTTTTCTACTTTACTTATTGTAAAGATTTACTTGCTATATAAACTTAAACTGCAAGTGAATCTCTCTGTGCCTACTAGAATAAACCCATCTGTATTTTCTGTTTAAGTAGTGCTGGAATGTTTAATTACAATTTACAAAACAAACAGAGTTTTTAAAAATTAAAAAATGTATTATGTCTATAGAGGTAGCAGGGAAAAGACAACTGGAACTTACAACTGAGCATATAAATACTTCATAACTGTTTAATTTTATGCATATAAGTTGTCTTTTTATTTTCCTAAGGCCATTTGTTTTCATATATTTGTTGATCACTGGAAAAGGAAGACGCAAGGAGAAGGCGATACATTTTTGTGTGTTTTCAGGCTTTTTTTCAACACACAGAAAGTATCCCTATTAAGAATAACACTTCAGTTTCTTTTTTCTGCTAAATCTGGAAATGAAATTTGATTTGTAAAGTTCAGAACATTTGTACTCAAGCTGAATCACAATATATATATATATATATATATATATATATATATATATCTGTAATTTTGCTACAGAACATTTACCTGAAAGTGCCTCTTCAGTAAAGATTCAACACATGAAGGATGTTGTTTATGTTTTGCTCAAGGAGTTTTTAGAATATTTCCTTTGCCTTTAATTTGCTGGAGAATTTTTATTCGTATTGGAGGCATATGAGAAAGGGTGACCAGATTTGTTTTCAAAGGAAGTAAATGAGAATTTCCTGAGGAAGTTAAACAGATGGGTCATTTCTCTTGGGAAAACATCCATACAGTTGCTGTCAGACTGTTCATAGATAGCTCATAAACACAGGGTAAAAGCTGAGAGGGTAGTTCTGCTGCAAACAAAAATTACAGGGACATGGGAGGCTGTAAGTTACAGTCGTGTCTCCAACACAGCATTTTTACTGCTTTTCAGCAGCGCGTGCTGTGATCGACAAATCTGTCCTGTCAACGCCTCGCAACATCGCTTTGCTTTCGTTGTTCCCCGGTCAGAGAATTGCTGTCCTGGGGACAGGACTCGGAAATTGCAAAGCTGCCGTTCTTTGATGGGGTGCAGAAGAGGCTAAGCAGATGGGGAGATAGCTTCTTCCTGGGGGATTTCAGGATGTGCTGTGTTCCCAACAGGCAGCGTGCAGCTGGGGTGACTGAGGAAGTGCACAGCAACAGCAACCCCTCTGAAAAGCGCAGGGGGATATCTCCCCTCTCAGCCTCTGCTCCTTGTGCCCGAGGTGCAGAGGGCAGCCTCGTGCCACCTTAATGCTGTCACCTCTGGAGGGAGGCTAAGACTACATCTGGCACTCCAATTGCAACGTTAAAATTAGCACTTGGGTGTCCTATGTCCTTCCTGCTCTCCCGAGCTGCTGGATCAGGGCAGCTATACTTGCAGTCCGACCTTGGTTTTCAAGCCCCCTACAACATAATGTATCATCAAGTGGTGGTGGTAATCATAACAAAACTCAGGGGCATCAGTGAAAAGTGAGAACAAAGCTGGCTGATTAACAGAGTCCCTAAAGCTTTTCCTACACTTCTTCAATTTGTCCTAATTTTTCACTTCCATTCCTGTGGCTGAATCACTGGAGATGAGAGCTGGTGAGATCATACATGTCACCAAATACTCCTAGCTGTCGTAGGCAAATGCCCCCAGGTATGGACAGAGCAGTGCAATTACATTTCCCTCCGAGCTGTCAATTTTTCTGTCAGACATTACAATTCAGTACCACGCAGAATGTGAGATACAGATCCCAAATTTAGCTTTCATCTCTTTGGCTTTTTTTGAAAAATGCTCGTCTGTCATTCAGTAACCTTGATACTAAATGGCTTAGCTTTTCAAAACGCATTTATTTCTGGGAGTAACTGTCATGGTACTTGGGTTTTAACCATTCAGGCTTGACCTATAAAAAGGTGAATTGCTATTTAAGATGTAAAATCTGAGTACTGTTTGCTACAGGAAAGTTCTGTCCATGTAACAGGAACATTCAAGCAAGGAAAATGCCCCTTTCAAAATAGTAAAGCCTGTCTGAATTTATTTTTGGTGCCATTAATAAAACCGTGCAAGATTTACTGAGCATTCCTCTGCGAAGAAGCGGAATTTGTTGCCAAAATCTAACAAACACGTCTCAAAAATAACATCATTATCCATACATAACCAGTTCATGCAGCTGTTTCCAATGGGGCGACTTCCTTCAGACATCTGAGAAAATACGTGAGTCTGTACTGAGGTACAGGCAATGGGGCGTGCAGGAGACAGATTCCCATCCTGTGCCAAACTGCATTTGTGTAATACTACCGAGAGAAAGATCTATTTCTAATTTAGTCCATTAGTTTGTAAATAAAAAGACATTTAGACCTGAATGCTCAAGTGTGGGGCACTGCATGGCCTGTTTAAATTAGCAGAGTTACAGGAGATGCCATGAGGAGCCAGCTCAGCCCAGTATTCATGGCCATCATCAGGTAACGTCAGAGAATGCCAAAGGAAAATAGGTCTGGGCATCTTGGGGTTTTCTTGCTGGAGAGTAGGATTTCTTGTTGTTGTTGAGTTGTTTTGTTTTGGGTTTTTTTGGTGGTGTTTGGTTGTTGGTAGTGTGGGTTTTTTTTTTTTTCCATTTTATCATATTACCCTGTAGTGAGTGGCTGGCACCCTGAAAGCTGGGAGCTTACACTTCTGAATTGGTGACCCGCTCTTCCACAGCCCATAACGTACCTGCCATCTGACAACATCTGCTCATCCAAATGTCTTGTCCCTTCTAATTCTACCTGACCTCAGTAATACCTTCCTGTAAGGAATTCCCCAGGCAGCATGCGCGATGTGTGTAAAAGCAGCATTTCCTTTTATCAGTATGAGATTATTGTGATTCGATTTAATATTTCTCTCTTAAAGCGTGATGCAGGATAAACAGGCATGCTTAGTTTACTTTATCTTCCCAGGCAATGATGTCTTCCATAGCTGTAATTGCTTTGTCACACCTGTACTTTCTGTTGGAGAGATACAGAACAGCTAGAAATGAAAACAAGATCGTATATTAGAATAAATCACTAATATATACACCAGAATTAAGGGTTTCCAAGGTTTCTAGAATGTCTCCATCTATGTCATCCTTACACTGCCTTTACTTAAAAAACATTTAAAAATAAAATAAATAAATAAAAACTATCACCACCACCCCACCCCAGGGCGTATCTGTCAGTGAGCCATCCAGCAGCGGTGCATTTTGAAGAATTAATGCTGTTCTTCCTAGAATAGTTGTGTTTACGTAACTAAAGTCATTTTTTCCAGTGTGCTTTATATTTGCATGTGTGACAGTGAATTCTCCATACCCCTGTGTGCCACCTCTGGAAAGTTTCTGGTTTTATAGCTCCTGGCAAACCTAAACCCCCTGCAGTTCATCACTACCAGGAGCTCAGAGCACGGCTGCACAAGCAGCAAACCACAAGACAGCCTTCTGCAGGCTGGGCAAGTTATTAAAAATAGCTGCAAACTATAGCCTCAGTAAAGGTATTGTCATTATATTTGCGTACTGCGGGATGAAGTTAATTTTAAAAAGGCATTCCTGCACAAAATGTTGTCATAAAGGGACAGTGGCTTTTATTACACGCCTGGCTCTTTGGGGAATTACAGCCTCAGCGATTTTAATTTGCACCAGACAGAAAGTTGCTATGCTGGTCATTAGCCCAGATGTTAATTTCCACCTAAATATTGCTCTGGTTACATAAAGAAATTTGTCATTTCAGGGGCTCTACTTTGAGTTATTCAAACCAACAGTGTATGCAAATTTTAGGACAGTATTTTGCAGGTTTTTCTTTGTATTTTGAGACTGTGATAGCAAATCATAACCTGTTTGGGCCCAAGTGGTTTTGGTGTTGTGTGTAAATAAATAGACATTAGGGCTACAGCAATTTTACTGGTGTCTGGGGACAGCTCTGAATACACCTGCACTTCCCTGGCATCAGGAGGTGTCTGAACCAAGGACAGGCTACGGGATAGGGCCCATTGCCACTATCGGGATGAATTTACTGGAATACCAAAGGAAGAAAATGTGGGGTTTTTTTGGTTGGTCAGTTGGTTTTTTGTTTTGTTTTGTTTTGTTTTTATCCTTTAAAACCAGGCTTTAAGAAAAAGTACTGCTTCCTTACTTCTTGGTAGAGAGGCTTTGCCACACTGTGTGGAGACTGGCCAGGACTGCTGTAATCCATGCTTGACTTTAGAAAATCCCAAACTCTCTTGCAGACACCAGAGGGATTTGGGATGCTGGAGCAGGCAGAACTGCCTGGAGCAGCCTCCAGCCACGCTGGGACTGCCCCTTCATCCTTAGGCAGTCTGGAGCTGCTCACCTTACTCAACAGGGTGTCAAAAGCAGCTAATGCAGGTTCAAATACTAGGTCTGAGCGTTTTGCAAAACAGTGGGTGTTCACCAGGCCTGCACACTTGTCATATAAAAGACAGAAATCCCATGGATTTGAGATTTTAAAGCCTTTAACACAGTCCAACACAGCAGCACATCCTTACTCATGCAGAAGGAAATCCTGTCTTCCTTCCTCTGCTGCTGCAGATGTTAAAGGCACTCCCATTTGCTTTTCTTTCATCGCACAGCTTCCTCAGACCTCCAGTTATTCATAGGAGCTCATTCGTCTTATCTTCAGAGGTCTTCATTACCTCGCCCCCATCTCACTCCCAGCCACGAGAGCCCTTCCAGCAGGAGGCAGAGGCCTCTCTCCCAGCAGCAGCTATGGTAGCGTTTGGGTTTGCTGTGATGCATTCTGCAGACCCCAAAGCAACCCAGATGTTTCACACTCGGGGCACAGACTGTTTGTGTTTCTTTGCAAGGGACATACTATAACCACTGCTTGAAGTCGGCCTTAGCTCAGCTGATCTGCCAGTTCTGCTCAATAAGGGTGAGCACAGAGAAAATGCAATCGAGGGGTTTTATGAGACCAAAATGTAGAGATAAGCCTGTGTGGGATCTGATAACCGCTCTTTTTCCCTCCCTACCCAGAGTGCGAGCCCATAGAAGCTATAGCCAAGTTTGACTACGTCGGAAGATCTGCACGAGAGCTCTCTTTCAAAAAAGGAGCTTCCCTTCTCCTGTACCATCGAGCCTCTGAAGACTGGTGGGAAGGAAGGCACAACGGCATTGATGGACTCGTCCCTCACCAGTACATCGTGGTGCAGGATATGTAAGCAGGGTCTCGTACAACGAGGTTCTCGGGGGGTATAAAAGCATACCGAAGGAATTAACAAGGAATTTCCAAATGGGACAGTGCTTTGAGGGCTCGGATAGGTTAAATTTTTGCCTTCTAAGCAGGATGGCTTCATCTTTGTTGTCCTGAATTGGTGTCTCTTAATCAAAAGTCACTAGTAGGTTAAACTGCTTTGTTTATGGATGTGTTCCCAGTACATTAAGGGGTGGCTGCTGCTGCTGCACCTATTTTCATTGGGCTATCTCTGTGCAGCAACTGCTGACAGTTAACTTCAGAATAGCAAGGACTGGAGAAATGCAGCCCTGAACTCTTACAGTATTAAACCGTATTAAATGTGTGCTTTGCCAAGGATGACAAAGTTCTTGTTTACATAAAGGTTGCATGTAAACAGAAATGTAAAGAGCTCGATAAACAGAAGGACTGTAAGTGATTTTTGGAGACCTGGAGAGGCTGCAGTGCATTATAACATGCTTGCTTTTCTTAAGGAAATTCCTTAATGGGGATTAAAATCCTGAGTGCCACTCGCTGTCACACCTAACTCACTGACCTCTTACCTCACCATGTCTTCTGTTCAGGGATGATACTTTCTCTGACACACTGAGCCAAAAAGCAGACAGTGAGGCCAGCAGCGGACCCATAACTGAGGACAAGTCGTCATCGAAGGACATGAATTCTCCCACTGACCGCCACTCCGACGTGTATTTAGGAAGGTAAGCTTGAGGACGGCAGGGTTTCAGTAGCACTACTCACAGCTCAGGTAACACAACACTTACTTCTCCACATGCTTGTGGTGGGTCACCACCACTTGTACTATGACCACTTCTTCATTCGTGCAGGCAAAGAAAGCGATCAGAACCTCCGCCTCCTCTAAGACGCCCCGGCAGAAGCAGTGACGGTCACTGCCCCGTGCACCCGCCGCACCCCCTCTCTAACTCCTCCGTGGAGCTGGGTTCCCCCAACCTGGCAACTCACTGCAGCCCCAGGGCCCTCCTGCAGAACCGCAACCTCAATGCAGACAGCCCTGAGAGGAGGCGTAGGCCCGGGCACGGCAGCCTCACCAACATCAGCAGGCACGACTCCCTGAAGAAGATCGATAGCCCTCCCATTAGAAGATCGACATCGTCCGGTCAGTACACTGGCTTCAATGACCATAAGCCACTGGACCCAGAGTCGATAGCTCAGGTTTGTGTCTTTGTTTTTTCTGCTCTCTCTGCTTTCCTGAGGGGCAAATCGCAATGAACAGCACCGCACAGAGCACAGGCAGTAGTAGGGGGGGGTGTGTGCAGGAGGATGTCCTACTTAGCTTTGTAAACAGAGTGCATGTGAAAGAAGATGCATTAAGGGATTCTGGATAGAGAAGCACAAGGGGAATAGACATTGCAGAAGCAATAAAAAGAAATTATTTCCTCTTATACCATAATGAAATTGTCTCCGCCACACACACCGCTAGGATGATGTATGATTACAACAGTTATGTAAATCTGTGTGCTCTGATGAAGGCAGGCCTAATCTAACGTGCATGTAATTAGTGTTCAATTATTTCTGAATATTACGGTATGCAGAAGAGTGCTTTGACTGGCTAGTAACAGCCTTTGACATTCAGAGCACAGATTTACATTCCAGAGTCTTGCGGATATTTAGTTTTCATACAGCTCATATGTAGTTCATACAGTGTGTTGATCTGATGCTTGTAGTTGTTCCTAAGAGCATAAATTGCAAGAATTTGCACCAGCATAAATCATGGGCAATACTGTCCCTGTGTGAGCACCAAAGCAGCCTCATTCCTGGCAGCACAGAGATGAGAAGGACGGAGCAGGGAGCACTGCGGCCATCAAATCGGTCTTGTACAAAGCTGGTAACGGTGAGCTCTTGAACAAATTGATGCCACTGTCTTCAAAACTCAGGCTTTGTCTAGGTAGTATAACATGATTACTAGGGTACCCTGAGGGTACAGTATGATTGCAAAAGTATTTTCCAATAAGGCTGGCACTCGTGTTTTAAAATTTAATGTACTGACAATGCTTGGTTTCAAATTCTGCTTCCAATGAGGGCCATAAGGGGCATGGTTGAGTCAGAAAGCTGAACCATGTACTAGAGAGTCAGGAAATCTAAGTGTTGTTACTGTTCTGTTTTACTCTAAGTTGTTTATTTAGTTTCTTGAACCACACACAGTGCTGTTTGGCTCAAGCTATTTTTTGTCATGCCTAAACTAGTGATAATTTGGCAGTGAAAGAATCTGAACTTTGTTTAACCTTCATGCAAGTTACTGTGAGCAAGCAGGGCACACCAGATATTCAATCTCAGTCGTATCTCAACTCCCCTGAAAAGTAGTAAACTAGTCTTGCTGCTTTTTTTCATCCTTTTTCCTGGAAATCCTGACAGAAAAAAAAAAAAAAAAAGTTTCTTATCAAAGCTCACTGAACAATGGTATCTTAATTTTTTTTTCTGCTTAAAATTTAGCTCAGAAACAGGAGGAGAGAAGAGGTGATAGACACACAAGCCTGACTTCCTTACAAAACCTGGCTCATAATCCCTATGAGGCAGTACAGATCCTGACCACCTGAGGAAGTAGATGAGGGTTGCAATCAACTAAGAGATAACAAACAGACTAAAATCTTTACAGCTGTCATTACCCCAGAGATGACAGAAATCTTCACAGTTAAAAATGCTGCAAAGCAAATATCCATTGTCCTAACAGTCACTGAATAAAATGGCTTCCAGGTTTTGGCTCAATTGATTTTTTAACTCTGAATGTTGACTCTCTAGTGCCACATAAACAGGTTAAATCTTTGTAATGTTAACCGAAAGTTGCAGTCTTGTTAATTGCAGTGTCTTTCAAATAAGCGTGGTGCAAATTGACTTCAGCACTCCAGTATTCCTTGAAGAGGGGATGGTTGGCAAATTAACTGGTGCATGTTCCACCTCTCCCCTGCCCCTCCTGCTCTGTGCGTTCGGTAGCAGTGACTTGCTGCTCTCTCTGTGCTCTGCCCCAGGACATCGAGGAGACGATGAACACAGCACTGAACGAGCTCCGCGAGCTGGAGCGGCAGAGCTCCGCGAAGCACGCCCCGGACGTCGTGCTGGACACCTTGGAGCAGATGAAGAACAGCCCCACCCCTGCCACCTCCACGGAGTCGCTGAGCCCTCTCCATAGCGTAGTTTTACGGAGCTCTGAGCCCCAGATTCGCCGTAGCACTAGTTCTTCCAGTGACACCATGAGTACTTTCAAGCCCATGGTGGCCCCTAGAATGGGAGTGCAGCTGAAACCTCCTGCTCTTAGGCCAAAACCTATTGTTCTTCCAAAAACAAATCCTAGCATAGGGCCTTCCCCTCCTTCCCAGGGTCCAGCAGACAAATCTTGCACAATGTAGAAAGCTCAGCCACCCACGGTGCCCAGCTGGGGTATGCTAGGGAAAGGAATGGATTAACGATAGAAGTCAGGGCTCCATAACACCATTTGGTTCATGTTTATAACTGGAGAGGCTTTGTTTTTCAGTGTTTTTGAATGTATTGTCTGAAACTAGCTACATTAACATGGGCATTTGTATTTTGTATGGTTTCAATTAAAAGAAAAACTGGACAATTGTGCATCATTAAAAAAAGAAAAAACACAACGTAGACTTACTTGAAAACTTGATGCTGCACCATTTATAATAAAATCAACACGGATCACAAACAGCTTGCCACGTTGTACCATATTTCACAGTCTGACTATAATTACGTAATACCAAATCCTGCACAAAACTAAGGGGCGGGGAGGGGGGTACCGGGGGAAGTGGAAACTCATTTCTAGGTCACCAAACCAAATCTCAAGCAGGTTAGTAAGAGCCGAAATCTAGCATGTGAGGATTAAGTGTCTGTGTGGAACGTGTAAGTCATCTCAGGCCACGTCTTATTTAAGACACACACACAAAAAAGAAAACCCTCACAACTCTCACAATTGGCACCAAGTTTTAGCTTTCTTGTTGGCAGTCTCACCGGAGATGAGCGCTGAATAGATCTGGAGATCACGTTGCTCTCACCGATCAAAAAGCATCATTTCAGGTCACAGCTAAAGCACATCTCCAGGATAGTATCCAGAAACTCCTCTTGCCATCTGCTGTAATAGCTTTTCCCACAAAGACAGACCCTCATTCCCTGATACCACGTTTCTCACAAAAGCTAAATTCATTTAAAGCTCATAGTTCGGCAAGCAAGGCTCTGGGGAGTATGCGAATCTGTTGGTCCATCGGGTAGGCTGAGGGCGATTAAAAGGATCAACTACACAGTAATTCAGCAAAGTTTCCCATTGACTTTACTGCTCAGCATCCAATTAAAAGCGTGATCTGAGTTGTGACAGTCAGAGTTTCGAGCTGACCCAGCTCTGCAGGTTGCCTTACGCAGCGCAAGCACCGTGCCCGTTGCCTGGGTTGTGCTGACTGCACAAAAGGGGCTCTCCGAGGAGAGACAGCCTCCTGCCAGCTGGGCAGGGGTCACTCGCAGGACGGGCAGATGATTTGCTACCACCTAGGTTCAAGCTGACTCCAGTTTTCCATAACCTTTCCCCCTCATTTTAATGACAGGAATAAATACCCTTCTTGTGTCCGTGTGTGAGTGAGGGCTGTCGGCCTCGCTTAGTGCTCTGCTGTTGGGCTGTTGCACGTGAACCAATCGTACGTTGCAACAGTAAGCCATAACGTTATTTCTGTGAATATATTTTCCAGCATCCAACCCATAAAATAAGTTTTGGTGAAGAAGATGGGGGAAGGAAAATCCACTGTGGTTCAGCTAGAGGAGCACAACAGGCTTTGAGTAAGATCTGTCTTTCCACACGTTATTTAAGATCTCACCATTGCAAAGCTTTAGGTTGTCCCCCTCACTACACGCAAACAACTCCGTTTGGGAGGGGAGGAGTAGTGAGGACATTTGATAGACAATTACTGAGGTGCTGAGATTTATGAGCAACTTACACCTGCTGTGGTTTCCTCTCTGTAGATGGGCAATTCAAAGCCCCAGGTGTGAAAAGCATCCCAGGAACTGCACCGGTGAGCCAACCTGTCAGGGCTCTTCCCACCCATCCTGACGTTTGCAAACCCATCAGCCCCCAGCTGCAGGCTGGGATCTACCCAGGTTAAGCTGCAAAATCCCCCAGCGTGGGCTGTGCAGCTCGAGCAGTGCATCTTCAGCCCAGTTAGTGCTGGTCCGTAGGGTCTGCTCACCTCTTCGGGACCAGAAGATACATGCGAGCAGTTCCCCCCTCTCCTCAAATCAGTGGAACAAACTGGAATTTCAGCTGTCATTTGAGTGCAGTTTTAGTCTAGCGTTCCTAAGATAACCTACCTGGCATAATTGAGATGGATACCTGTATCTTTAAATTGCATAGGGAATTTTGTATGTTTAAATAACTGTACTGGACTCCATAATGCTTATATTAGAAATTGTTTAGCAGAAAAAAAAAATATTAGAAGCAGTGCATTTAGTGAATGCATCCACATTAGTGCATTCACACAGTTAAATGTGTAGTTTGATGGTTATTATAGATACTTAAAAGTATAGTAGGTGGATATGTAACAGGAAAGACCGATACAACTACAGACGTACTAAAGGGTAACTCCTGCACACCTAATCAAATCAGTATTGTCCTTTACTGTCAAGTTTGATAAATCGCAGTACTGGTAGCTTCCTGCTTGTTGACTGTTACCTAATTGTGTCAATGTACATCTGTAGTATGTACATGTGAAAGTGCCTTTAAATTTTAGAGGAGCTTTAGCCTTGCTCTTGTACTGTTGCATTTCCATTGCATCCTTCCCTGTTTGTGTATGGCTGCATTCCCATTGCATTCCTTCCATCCTCGAAGAACAAACAAAAACATGGATACTTCATGGTTCTGGAAGAGAAATGTACTGTTAATCTGTTGTGACAATGCACTTTTATGTATAGTACTGTACATTTTGGCATGTACCATTACAAGCTTCAGTATACATTCAGGTTTGTTCCTCATAGTGTATCTTTATAATAAAGAAGATAGTTCTGTCTCTGCGTGTAGTTTCCATGGGTAAACCTCCAGCCTGCCTGGTGCAGATTGCCGATTTACCTTCACCTTCCACATACAGAGAAAACAACCGGCATCTCGCACCCCGCCCCATCAGGTCCCAGCACCACCCTGGCCCGAAGAACTGCTTGCTCCTGAATTGGCAGGGCACCATCCCAAGCTCACCCAAGCCCCTCCATTTCTGAGGCCCACCTCTGCAAGGAGCCCCGGACCTTGCACAGTAGGGGGAAAAAGCCGTGGGGGGTGGCCATGCCCTGTCCCCATGCCCGCCTGCAGAGACCCCCACCAGCTCCCATTGGGTTCACCCCGCACCCTGACACCACTTGCCCACTCCCCAGAGGGAAAACGAGGAGATGGAAAAGTATTTCCAAACCTTGCTTAAAAGAAATAATAATTAATAATAATTAAAAAAAAAAAAAAAGGATGACCACCACCTGCCCAGCAGGAAGGGAGGAGAGGCAGGGGTCACACCTCAGCCACCACTGCTTGGAGCAAAGCTTTCCCTCCTGGTGCCGCTGGAAAACCCACGGGAACACGAGTCCTTGGTTGGGGGCTCCTCTGCCAGCCCGTGGGGCCAGCCTTCCTATCCCCATGTCCAGTGACCTACTTTAGGTATTTCGCCTTGTCCTCTGCCGCACAAAAGCCGGCTGAGAGCCGCAGGAAGGGGAGGCACAGGTCAGACCTCATTCAAGGTCCTGCGTAGCCCAGAGGAAGCATAACCTAATTTTCACAGTCAGCCCTCAGTCTGCTGGGGAGAGAGGTTTCTCTGGCAGCTTTCAATCTATTTTAAAACAAATGGGAAATCACAAGAAGGGCAGCCTCCTCCTGTTGTTTGTCTTGGTAGCGGAGTTCTGCTGTTGTGCTGTTCAGATTTTCTAATTTCCTCCCAGGTTTTGCAGTGAAAGCAAGCTTTGCCGCCAGGGGACAGAGGGTTTGGCAGGGGGACAGGGAGCCGCTGGCCCTAATAGCACTCTGCAAAGCAACAGGAGTGAGGGTTTGTTGCTTGGAGAAAAGTATATTCACGGGACAGAAAATGAGCAGCAGTGGAAGTGGTGCACTGAGCTCACCAGGTCACCCCTGAAAACGCCTGCTTCAGGCCACTTGCAGCTCCAGGACTCAAAACTCCTGCTCAGCCAGCCCCAGGAAAACTCAGAATAACTCGAAAGCCTGGCGCCCCGTCCCAGTTCTCCTCGCAGAGATGTGGAGTTTGTTCCTTCGTGGCCCCACACAGGAGGAGCCACAGCTGGGCTGGTGAAGTCCCCGCTGCCCAGAGGGACGAGCCCTCACTTTGTCTAGGTGGCAGGGCTCCACAGAGAGCAGCTGGGACCAGACCCAGCATTAACTAGCAACACTGCAGGAAAGCGCCGTCCTTCTTGGTAGGAGCATCACACCTTCCACGAAATGACAAAGAAACGTTGACTTTGCCTAGGTTAAAAACGCCAGGGCACGAATGCAGGCGCCCAGGGGGCAGCTGGCAGGCGGGTTTCCACCCCGCGCTGGGGCGAGCACCCGGCGGCCCAGCAGGACCAGCAGCAGCTGCCTCTCGGCCTGGGGGCCGTGCCTGGCTGGTTTTCAATTAACAACCCGTAGAAGCAAAATAACAGTGAGAAGTGCAAGGTGAAGCAAACTGGGCTGTAAAACATGAAGATGGAAAATCTGTGCTCCACAGAGGAGGCTGCAGACTTGTGGGACTGGAATCGGCAGTGACGGCGCTCAAGATGGCAGCACGGCTCCACCAGGCCCAGCGCGGCCTGCTCGTACTGCCAGGGGGCACGCTCATCTGCCCAGTGCCAGACACCTGCATTGTCTGCACTGGAAGCTGTAAGCACTGGCCCAACAACGCAAAAAGGTGATTTACATTTATTTGAATGAATTACTGTCCAGGAGAGCCAAATCACTGAGACCTGCTCTGCTCTACAAGGGAGCAAAATAGGCATTGAAAGAGTCATTTTTCTAACAATGGCTTTTTGATTGCAGTGAAACATTAACAAGGAGACTGTCAGGAGAGTCATGAAGTGTACATTTAAAGTGTGCCAAAGGTGGAAAATGTCTGAAATCCTTCACAGCCTTGACCAAGAAATGCTGAGTGCTGTGAGCCAACTGCACTGGTCAGTGTAACGCATCCGATAGGGTCTCACCTTTTTCTTCCTGACTACAATGTCTACAGAGATACCCGCTATGATCATACACTAATGGCACCGTGAACAGGAGGTGAACACAACAGCGTTCCTGGCAGTACTCTCACGTGAAGCTGAACTTCGCTGCAACATTTCTCTCAGCTCTTTGGATGTTTTTTCTTCAGCACTACTCCAAGAGCGTGTCAAAAATAATTTCAGACCTATCATCCAGACTATTTTTTTAAATTGTTATGTACACCAAAAAGCTAATTTTATGGTTAAATCCCATTTGTCATGAACAAAATCCGTTTATACACAAGATTACAATCAGGAATTGAAACATGGCTAATCTGGGGCTGGCAATTCACAGAGTTGATTCCAAATTCTCCTTTATTCTCCTTCAGAAACAACAATAACAACACCAAAACACATATATGCACACATCATCACTCAGCAGCAAAGAGATGGGTACACTCTGAAATTCCTGCTCCATTTTTTACTTTTTACCGTTTCATTTCAGGGTGAGAAAATAAGGCAATGCGGTCAGCCCTGCCTGCCCTGCACACCCTGCCAGGTGAGAGGAGCACGTCGGTGGGCAGCAGTGCAGGGTCACCCCCCACCCACAGGACCACCCCACCCTCGTGCCCAGCTTTCTCCAGCCAGACATGGTCCCACCTGCAGCCCCATGAGCGAGGGTGCTGCTGAAGCCACCAGAGGGCTGCTCCTCTGCTGCTGCTGGACCTGGAACAGCAGCCGCCACACCGCTGGAAATCAGGAGCATGACTGGGGTTTTGCTTCTCTTCTGGTGTCCAGGTACCTGGAGGAGTCCAGAAGAAACCCAAGGTCAGGCACAAGGAGCAACACTGGGCATTGAAACCTTCCTGGCTCTGCTTGGTTGGGGTTTGAGAAAGCTGCAGGCAGCGACCCGGAAGCCAGGAGAAACAAAAGCCTGCCAATGACAGGGCTTTATTTTCTTGCCCCTAACGTAGATCAACAAAATGAGGAACTTCCAGAAGAGACCAAACAGAAGTTCAGGTGAAAAGCCCTGGTGCAACATGAGTAATGGGCCTGAACAATGTTTGCTTTGATTCCGCCCTTACACCTTGGCCCTTCAAAATGCTCTGAGCATCAAAAAAGAACTTACTTTTCCAGAAACCAGAAGTCTAGGAAAAAATATATTTCTTGCATATGGTAGGCCTAAATGCCTTTCGTATCTGTACAAATCCATGAAGTGCCTTCTTGAAAATGTGTATGTTCAGGGAAGCCGCAGCCACTTTTTTACAAGCTTTTTTACAGAAGCCTAAGCTTATTTTTTTTTCTGTATTTTGTGTTTGCATTGCAATATCAGGTCTCAGTGTTGACCCCTACAGAAGTAACTTGATTTTCTGTTTACAAGTCAGCAGTGTCAGTGTTTGCTATTTCACTATTTTTACCTTTTCTTATTTTAGAGGCGTTCCAGCAGGCTCAAGTATTCAAATAGAATTTTTTGTGCATGTTTCGGTGCCATCTCCATTATCAGACACATCCATTGTTACGCTGAACTAACCATAATTCTCCCAGAAACCTAGCTAACCATGGAATGACTCTGCTAATCTCTTTTTCTCTTAGTTAAATTAAATACATTTCCACTATTTTCGTGAAGAAATTAAAAAAAAAAAAAAAAAAAAAAAGGCCATCCCAGGCCCTACAGTGTTCCCAGCAGCTGTCCCCTGTCCCCAGCCACTGGCCAAGAACCAAACCTGCCCGAGCAGCTGTGTGCTGGGGATGGCACAGCTCAGGCCAGGGTGGCTCCAGGCACCAAGATCTCAATCCAGTGCTCACCTGGAGTTGTTCAAACTGGAGAAGAGAAGGCTCCGGAGAAACCTCAGCACCGCCTGCCAGTATATAGAGGGAGCCATAAGGAAGAGGGGGAGAGAGTTTTCACAAGGGCATGTAGCAATAGGGGCAATGGTTTTAAACTGGAAGAGGGTGGATTTAGAATAGATACAAGGATGACATTTTTCGCTATCAGCATGGTGACACATATTTGAATATGTCACTCAAAGAAGCTGTGGAAGCCCCATCCCTGTAAGTGTTCAAGGCCAGGCTGGGTGTGGCTTTGGGCATCTAGCGGAAGGTGTCACTGGAAAGGGATTGGAACTAAATGGTATTTAAGGTCCCTTCCAACCCAAACCATTCTGTGTACACTGAATCCCAACTGATATGGTCCAAGGTACAGCAGCATCCGAATGCTGCAGGAGTCAGACCACACCTTGCTAGTTCAGCAAAGGACTGGATTCAGTTCCTAATAGCTGTCCATGGTTCATGTGGATATTCTGTAGGGTTTACCTGGTAAAGAGAGCTGGATATCACACATTTCATGGCAACAGCACTGGCCTTTGGCCACCACAGGGTTTTGTGTGTCCTGAGCAGAAGGGAAACCTCATATCCAGCCCAAGCAGCAAGCAAGTTAACCTGTGTGGAAATGTAGGGCATAGTCCATTGGCTTGTGCTCTAAAATACACCATTTGGCTTTTGATAAAGCAGAAACACTCCAAAAGGCCTGCAACAAAGCAGCCAATAACCCCTGAGTAGATTCTGCTAAATTCTGCCTGGTTATTTCACAAGTGACTCCCTCTATTCTAGACTCAAACACCAAGCCAGCCAGTTGGTCCCATGGTCCTTCAGGAGACTCAAAAACTGCAATTGCATCCCTCATTCTATGTATTAGATATTAACTCTACATTGCATCTTTATGAATGCTTTTTGTATGTAAAATCTAAATGAAAGAAGGCTGGACTGTGAAGTTATCATATCACAAATAAGTTGAAGCAATGAAAAGGTCAACCACAAACTGAGAAAGAAAACATTTCTTGCACAGCTGAACACCTCGTTAATACAGGACCTAAAACAAAGCATTAAGAAATGCAGAGTTACAAAGCCGCCTTGTAACAGACTTTCCCCTTTCACAGCAAATTGTACAAACCAAAATATGTCTTCCATAATAATAATAAAAAAATGGACAAAAGACTCTCTGCCACTTCTCCATGAACTAAACTTTTGAACTTTGTCTTATTGCATTGTTTTGCTATAATTCTTTCATACTTTCGTATGTATGATACATGTATTTCATTGCAAAAAAGTATTTAAAATACAGCTGTTTAAGCAGAACACTCTTTCTCTGCTCTTCCTAGAATTAAATATTCAGGGAACATTATGGATTTCATCAGGTGGTATCTCCTGGTGGGACAGCATTGCACAGGAACATGGCTGGTCACTTCTAGCAGAGAGGCTCTGGGGGGGTCTCAGAATCACAGAGGTTGGGAAAGACCTTCAGGATCACTAAGTCTAATGGTCAACCTATAGAGTCTCAGCACTAAACTGTGTCCTTTAGCACCCCATAGACATGTCTGTTAAATAGATCAAGGGATTTCACCACTTCCCTGGGCAGCCTGTTCCAACACTTGACCACCATCTCCATAAAGAAATTGTTCGTAATGCTCAACCTAATCCTCCCGTGATGTGATCTGAGACCATTTCCTTGTGTCCTATCCCTTCTCACCTGAGAAAAGAGACTGACACCCTCCTTGCTGCAACCTCCCTGCAGGTAGTTGTAGACAGCAATTTTCACAACAGTTACTGTTTCAGTACCACTTTCTTTAAATGAATCTGTAAACATCAAGTTTCCTTTGGTGAGCTTGTAGAGCATTTTATAGAGTAATAACCCCTATATTTTAGCTGCCACTTGATTAAATTGCTGCTACATCATTTTTCACTTCTCCTATCTGCAGCACAATCACTTGCTTTCGAATCCCTGCAAGGATAAGAACAGCAGCTGTGCCAGGTCTCTGATACAGATGCACACGCACACAAACTGGTTTCACACCTCTACCCCAAACCTGGAGAACAGACTCTTCCCTGCTCACAAGGCTTTAGGGAAGTTCCCTAACTTCTTTCCTTAATAACAGGCCCACACAGCTGGGATAACACTTCCTCAGTGTTTCATTAGCATTTATTTACATATTTAAGAAGATTGAATATGAAAATGCTGCAAGCTGAAATCCCCTTGGATGCAGAGCATGTCTCCCACCACCAGAACCACTCACCCAGTTACCTTCACACGGGTGCAGAGTTCTCCTCCTTCCTGGGCTCTGCCGTCATTTGATGAAGCAGCACCCTGCGGTGTGCTCACAGCAGAGCAGCAAGAGTACATCCTCTGATGCTTGACTTGAACTTGAAGTGACCTGAGATCACAGAGGGAAAAAGATTGGGCCACAATCCCAATTTGCTTCGGTACTTCTTTGTAGCATACTGCAATGTCTCGTTACGCTTCTTGCCACGTAAAGAGTCAGTGATGTAGATATCAGAGGAGCTTCGCTGCTGTTTAATATTGACTCTACTAGTAACTGTAATAGTTTGTTGAACATCTTAGAAAAATCTCCAGGGTGAACATTCACTCATCAGAGCTTGTTCTTAAAATATTTGCAGCAATCTCCTAAAACTTCTTTCTAGCAAGAGAACAAGTTTCTGAACAAATATTGTTCCTGTAAATAAACACTTTCCCAAAAGATAAAGTTTTTTACTGTATCTACTGGAGTTAGTCTGACATCCCTAAAAGCTCTCAGTGCTTGTAAATCACAAATTTAATCATTAGCAGGTTTCTGTGTTCTCTAATCCTGTGTGCAATCTCAGCAGCAAGAAGTGACTGCCACGACTTCGAGCAGTATCCTTCCTCTCAGTGAGCTTTCAAGTTTTTCAGCAGCTGAACACAGTTAAATCTACCTCTCTCGAGGTATGGTGGCAGATACTGTGTCAGATCATTCTGTCTCTGGAGAAGGGAGAGAGCACTCAAGAAGTCCGGGCACAAATCTCCTAATCTGTACCAGCATAACTCCAGAGATATTCATGATTTCAACAGCCAGTTTTCTTTTATCATCTGAAAGACTGATAAGGTCAGAGAGAACACTGTGTTATGAGATTTCTCGAAGTGACTTGCCAAGAATTGCTGACAACAACACACCTGAAGAACAATAGTGCAGATTACCAACCTTCACTCACCGGCATTACCTGACCCGGAACCCAGCTGAATTTACATCACTGTTTATGCCTGAGTAAATCTAAATAAAGGTCCTGGAAAGTCTTTCATACTTCATTTGTTTGTGGTTACACTGTGGCCCCAACACAAGCAGACTGAGCAGGGAACAGCTGGGGAAGCTCTGAATGGCTTCCAGGGCTGATGCAACACCTGAAGAGCAAGGCGGGCACTGCAGAGGTGTCCCTCCTTGTGTTGGTGAGACAACCCAAGCAGGCTCTGTATGTAAGGCCGGCACTTGAAAGTACACAAGTAAGTAAAAGCACAGAATGTTTTGTATGAAAAGAAGTGAACAATAAGAAGATGAGATGACATGGCAGAAGTGTTGCATCTGCAAGATCTTTATTGAGGTGGAGCAACACTTTCCCAGTATTTTACACAGCTTTGTGTAAAAATCAAGGCTCTATGAAGCCTGTGTTAAGAAGTCAACCAAGAAAGGCTGCATCATCTTTAGCTACAAGTGCATGTAGCTCCGTACCTCAGCCCTAGCAGGGACCTCTGGAGATAACCAGTATGTTTGGAAAAACAGGGCCAGCACATGGTGGTATCTTGTTGCTTCCCCACAGCTTTCAGCCAAGAGTTTACCTCACCCAGAAGCTGCATTTTTGTGCTTGAATTGGTACGTGGGTACCATATGGTCTCACGAACTCCTGACAACTTATTTTCTTAGGTCAATGAGTTTGACTTCACTTACGGGAGAAATTATAAAGCTATGGACAAAGGAAAAACAAACAAACAAACAAACAAACAAAAAACCTATTTGTATTTTCGAGGAACTACAACAAGCTCTCCAGTGTGTGTCACCAATGAGAGCTTCTCACTTGAGCTGTGTGCTGAAGCACATGGTATTCAGGGGTTTATAAAGCAAAAAGGACTTAAAAATGCAACTGTGATTACAAAGATTTAGGAGTGCCAGGCATAACAAGATTCCCACCCAGCACTGCTCAGGTCCAAACACCAACCCCAACACATCCCTGAGCCAATACCTGTCTTATGCTTCCTGGCAATGAACAGCGTTCTGCTGGCACACCCAAGACTTATCTGCTAAAAAAGCACAGAGCAAAATAAAATATTGAAGACATTTATGAAGTATCACTGATAAATTGTACACCTAAAATTCAGGTTTTCCAATTCCCAGACTCCCTGGTGCCTGCAAATAACAGTTTCTGAAAGAAGCCTATACCCCTTGCCATGAAACACTAATACTATCTTCAGGCTTCACTTTGAGGTGTATGGCTTAGCAGAGAAACGTAAGTGCAATGAAGGGTTTAGGGATATTTGGAAGTAGACCGTGAGCAGAATGTTTTATTTTCTTAAAGATAAGCATCATCTTGAGTCAAGGTGAATATGAAAATTTTATCCTTCCAAAACCAGCTGGATATTCTCTGCACTCCAGGAATCTAGTTTCTTGCACAACTGAAAAAACACAGCTGATTGATAGGTACTCTCTCTGCTTTTATATGGGCAAAATAGGACTTTCATCAGCTCTCCTAGGGAAAGGACCACTGAAAACAATATAATTTACATACAGTGTACTTGTCCTGTTGATGACCTATATATATTTATATATACAAAGCCACGAGGGGGAACTGGTGCAAAGCTTATGAGTAAGGGAAGAAGATTGCATATTGCTCTTAATGCCTGAAAAAGAAATCGCAGGCAATTTAAATAAAACAGCAACAAACAGGTGCATTTCCAAGACAGAACATATATTATTCTGTGCTAAAAGAGAATATCTGAAGCAAACTTCAGCTCAGCTCCAAATTATTTTTTCAAATGGGCACCTAAAGTCCTATTAAACTGTATCATGTGCAGATACAGATGTGAAGAGCAGGCACAAGATTAAAGAAACGCCTGGAAACAGCCTCACTAGCAGAAGTATATTTTATTAACACACCTTACATAGTAGTGCACATCATTATGTTAGGTTTAGCAACTTATGGCTTACCAGAGGCATTCTTAGCTTTCTAAATGTGAAATAAAAACCTAGCATTGGGATGAGAAAAAATGAGCATATGGGAAGGATATTCACTGTCTGCAGTGCGTGCAAACATTTCTACCAAGGAAGAAGACGTGGGGTGAATGGTCAAGGTCAGAGACCCCCAAAACTATGTATATCACCCTTCTGGAGGAAGATGACAAAAAATTCCACTCCATCACCATGACAACTCGTGCTACATCATTGCCATGGTAACCAGATGAATATCATTAGTTTTTAACCACAGGCATGGCGAACAGGTGTCCAGTGCACCAATGAGGAGGAGCCACTACTGCAGCCACCACTGCCACCGTGGCCACCACCACAGCGAGCACTTGGCTCTGCCAGTCGTGCTCAACACATCTTTGTGCTTTCACCTGACCTCTTCTGCACTTCCCAGCCACTGTCCAAGCTCCCCACCACTCACTTCCAGCTCTCAAAGCTAAGTTCATCTTGTTGCTGGAGTGCTAGAGTGCTTTTATTTTTTTATATATTTTTTTTTTTTCCTCCCCAGTGATTTATCAGGCTAAAATTAAATGCCACTAGAAAATTTTCATCTTCATGATGAGTCATTCAAAATCTGCTCTATTAAACCAGCGCACCATGGGGTAGCTTTACACTCTGCATTTGCGTCCCACACACACAGTTGCAATATCAGTTCAAAGGCACTGTCCTGTCCCCTGAAGAGCTGCGATTTCAACACAGTCATGACGAAAGAATGTGTTTACTGCACACCACCAAAATCCACATTATCATCTTCTAGTGCTGGTTCAGCCAGGGCCGCAGCCTCCCCGGCAGGGTTGTCATCGTGTGTGGTGATGTACGACAGCAGCAGGAGAAACACAAACTGACACTCTTCAGATGACATCAAAGCCCAATAATTCGCTGCTGGGTAGTGTTTTTCATCCAGCTATCTTCCAGCATGGAAAAAAAAGGAAGAATAAGTACAACTGCTAATGGGTTTTGACTCAGACTGGGGATGGGAGGTGAAACATGGGTGATGGATGAGTTTGGCCATCAGCACAGACTTCTGTAGCAGGTCTGGGAGGGCTTTGTGGCAGGGCTTCACTTCCCATGGACACAGCTCTGTGCAAGGTAGACTACCAAAACATTCCAACGTTCATTGGGCTTAATCCCTAGCCTGATGCTGCCTTTGCCTCCCAGCATGGCCTCCTTGAATGCCTTTCCCTCACAAAACAAATCCTGCTTGGGGAGCACACACTGACAAAGACGAGAAGTGATTGAGAGAAGCCTCCTTGGGAGCCTTTGCATGGAAAGCTGGCACATGCTCACCTTTGATAGACAACTAGTCAAATTGAAAAGAAACAGATAATACCCCTCCCACCCCCCCACCCCCCCCCCCCCCCCAAGGGAAAAAAAAAAATCTTCCTAGAAGCATATGTCAAAAGATGTAGGTTTGAATAGATTTGCCTCACTCCAGGATCACATCTTCACATCCTGACCAGTTCTGGAGCTGAGCTTGGAGCAAGAGAGCTGACAAAGAGACATTATCAAACTCCCTAAATGGACTTCAACAGTCATTAGATCATATTGCACTGTCTTGGCAATAGATAATTTTGTTCTTCTGTTGTGTAGGAAGAAGAATGAGGAAAAGAAATATTCTAGACAAAGCAATGCAATTTTAAGTGAATGGGTAGTTTCCAACAGAAAACCATAAAAGCCTTTTTACATTTTTCTTTCAATTCATTGAAAAAGTCCCTCACAAAGAAGATGAAACAAAATAATTTTAGCATTCATATATATATTAAGGTATGAAACTAGATACTTGTTATTGCTGTTTACAGTTGAAATAGAGCTGCATAAATAACTCGATAGGAAAAAAAGCCAACGATACTAAAACAAACCTGACTAGAGCAGTAAAATCTACTGCATGTTTATAAACGTGCAGGAGAGTTTAAATTATTTTATCCTGGATACAGATTTATTCCAAAAATACTTTTTTTTGTCTTAACACTACCCTCTAGTGGCAGATTTTGTTTCACTGAAGCAAAAATTGCAAACAGATACTTGCTTACCTGAGTTGAATTTAACGCCTACACTCTGCAGTCTTGAAGAAAGGTCAGCTTTGAAAAAAAAGCTGTATCTGGATTGTCTCTAAATATAACTTATAAAAGAAGTGTCTAAGAAAATCCTATCATGAAAAGCACAAAATAATTAAATCTATATAAAGCATGGCTGCAGAATAACCTTCCAGATGGATAAATTCTTTAGTGCTTGGTGAGCAAATTATACTCTGAAGCATGCAGCTTATGTTTTTAATATACTATTACTTTATCAACTCCCTGAAGACATTTCAGCTGACAGCTCTGAAGATGAGTACAGCAAGAACTTGAAACCATTCAGTTTCGGACTTTGCACCTTTTTCTTGACTAGTTGGATATACTATAAGATCAGTGGTAAGCGTATTTTTGTTTGTTTGTTTCTTTGTTTTAAATGCTCTCTTCCCTGGGAACTACTTAGCAGTGTTCCCTAAGAATCTGCTCTAGAGCATTTAGAGGTCCATGAAAGCTGGTTGTTTTTCAAGAACCACCTTTAAAAGCCTGGGAGCAGGCAATCCTGCAAGTCTAGCAAACAGGACATAAGACTCGCCTGGCTGAACAGGGATGTCCTCCTGGAACTAGCATGGAAAAAGAAAATCTGAGACCTCTGGAAGCAAGCTCTAGCTTCATAGGCAGATTACAGAGCTGCAGTTCTCATCTACAGGGAGAAAACAAGAAAAGCCAAAGACCAACTTGAGTTGTCACTGGCCACTGTGGTGTCAGACAACAAAAAAAGTTTTTTTTAAGTATGAATACAGCAAGATGTCAAAAGAAACCACTGAAATGATACTGGGAGTGGATGGCCACCTAAAAATAAGGAGAAAAAGGTGGAGGCCTTCATAGACAGCACCACCCCACCACCTTGTCTGCCCTGCCTGTCCCTCCTGAGGAGCTTGTAACCATCTATTGCAGCACACCAGCCACAGGACACATCCCACCGGGTTTCACTTACGCCAATGATGTCGTAGCTCTGGGACTGGGCCAAGACTTCTACCTCGTCCGTTTTATTCCTCATACTGCGTGCGTTTGCATAGAAGCACTTCAAATGTGCCTCATTGTACACAGCACCTGATGGAGCACACCGAAGGACCTCACTAGCACACCACGCCTCTGATTCTAGTACACCACCCCTTAACTTATCACTGGTGGGTCTGGTTTTATCCCTTTCCCACTTTGGCTCTAGTTTAAAGCCCTATCTATCAGCTCTGCTAATTCCTGGGCAAAAATCCTTTTCTCCCTCTGAGAGAGGCACATCCCATCTGGTGCCAGCAGGCCTGGCGTCATGTAGACCTTCCTATGATCAACAAACCCAAAGTTTTGCTGGCTGCACCAGTCTCGAAGCCATGTATTGATGAGCTGAGTCTAATGGTCAACATTGATCCCTCCTGTCGGAAGGACAGAGGCAAACACAGCCTGTGCCCCTGAATCTTTAACCAGTCGCCCCAAAGCCCTAAAGTCCCTTTTGATTGCTCTTGGACTTCTCCTTGCTACTTCATCATTACCAGCCAGAAAAAACAGTAGCAGGTAGTAGTCGGTGGGCCGTACCAGGTGAGTGCCTTTCCTGGCAATGTCTCTCACCCGAGCCCCAGGGAGGCAGCAGACTTCCCTGGGGGTTGGGTCCTGTCAGCATATCGGGCCCTCTGTCCCTTTCAGAAGGGACATATATATGACAATAACCCTTCTCTCTTTCTTGGCAGAAGATGTGGGAATGCGGGGGATAGGTTGTTATTAATACTGCTAGTAGGGGAGTGGTTGGACCAGATGGTAGTAACATCCAGATTAACAGTAGCAGCACATTGACTTGCGGAAAACGGGCTGCACAGTCAGTCAGATTGTACCGTAGGTCTGTTTATTCAGCGCTGGGCAGCACGGGGGGATGGTCCCACCAACGTCGTGCGCACCTGACGCAGCAACTTGCCTTGGTTTTCTGCCTTGCTTGGTTTTCTGCCTTGGCTCTTGTCCATCCACAGGAGCAGTTTCTACCAGTTTCTTGAGATAGGCTCACCCTCTTTTTAGGAGACTGACCTTGGTAAGGGGCCCAAGGCTTCTTGCTTTAGTTAATTTGCACAATGCAGCATAGTTAGCAAAGACACGAAGTAGCATCCTAATTTAATGCTGCCAGCGCTCTCTCGCTACTTGGTAAGATTCTCCTAACTCCCTCTCTCAACATCTTGGGCTGCCTGGACCTCCGAGTTGGGGGACCATGACAAGGGAGCAATGACTTCCTTTCTGTGGTCACCAAAATTGTAAGGGAACAGCTGTATCAGCTCAGCATTCATAGGTCCATGGGGCCAGGCAGGATTCACCCCAGAGTGCTGAAGGAATAAGCAGGTGTTACAGCTGGACCCCTCTCAACAATTTACCAAAGGTCATGGGAGTCTGGGGAGGTCCCTGCTTGATTGGTGCAGAACGTCCTGTGCTCCATTTTGTGGCCATTGCCCCTTGTCCTGTCCCCACAAACCACTGAAAAGAGGTTGGCCGAATCCCACTGTCTCCCACACTTAAGATATTTGTAAACGTTGATCAGATTCCTTCTCGGTCTTCTCTTTTCCAGGCTGAACAGAACCAGGTCTCTCAGAGGTTGAACAAGAGGTTGAAGAGGTTGAACAAGACCGGACCCAGCACCAGCCCCTGGGGAACACTACTAGTCACGGGTCTCCAGCTAGACTCTACACCACCGATCACCACCCTCTCAGCTCGGCCAGTCAGCCACTTCTCAACCCACCTTACTGTCCACTCGTCTATCCCACACTTTCTCAGCTTTGCTAGCAGGATGTGGTGGGAGGCAGTATCCTGCTAAAGTCAAGTATCCTTGCTAAAGTCCAGGTAGATGACATCCGCTGCTCTCCCCCCGTCTACCCAGCTGGTGATGCCACAGAAGGCTACACGGTTGGTCGAACAAGATTTCCCCTTGGTGAATCCATGCTGACTACTCCTCATAACCTTCTTCTCTTCCAATTGCTTGGAGATGGTATCCAGAACAAGCTGTTCCAACACCTTTCCAGGGACGGAGGTGAGACTGACTGGCCTGTAGTTTCCCGGATCCTCCTTCTTGAAGACTGGAGTGACATTGGCTATCCTCAAGTCTTCAGGCACCTCTCCTGTTCTCCAAGACCTTTCAAAGATGATAGAGAGCAGTTTGGCAATCACTTCTGCTAACTCCCTCAGCACACGGGGATGCATCCCATCGGGGCCCCTGGATTTGTGTGCGTTGAGCCCACTCAGACGCTCCCAAACCACCAAGAGAATGACCCTGTGTGTGTGTCCTGGTGTTTAGTATAAACCCCTGCTGTCCAGCTGAGGCTGTGGCACCCTCCAGCCCAACTCGGAAGTCACGGGACCAAAGGAAGAAAGCTTAATGCTCAGCTCAGATGGCAAGGGAGCACCTAGAGCCTCTGCTTCAAGGAGCCAAGCCACTCTGTGAACACCAAGCCACTTTCAAGAATTGACCAGCAGTCCTGGCTAACTGGGGAGGTCCTAGTTGACTGGAGGTTAACAAATGCGACTTCAGTCTACAAAAAGGGCAGGAAGGAAGATTCAGGGAATTAGAGGCCTGTCAGTTTGGCTGTGGTACCAGGGGAAGTCACATAGCAGATCATCCCGATTACATCCCAAGGCATGTACGGGACAACCGAGTGGTCAGAAGCAGCCAGCATAGGTTTACAAAGGGCAGGGTCTTTTGACACTCTCACCCACAGCATTCTCCTAGAGAAATTGGCAGCACTGAGGAGAAGGACCTGGGACCGTCCTTCCGGAAGAACTTCCCTACCAATGGGGCTTCGTAGGTTGGATTGACCAGGGCACTTGATGGTCTTGCAAGTCTTTTCCAAACTTAGTGAATCTGACCGTGTATGACGACAAAGACGCAGACTAGCTGGCAAAGTTTATTGAACAGCAAGGTGGAGCAGCACGTGTGGAACAAAATGCCGGGGGGGAGCTGCACGAGGTGGAGTCAGAGTTTTCCAGGCTCGTGTCTTCAGATCTGCTCTTTGCTTTCTGGAATTGGCTCTTCCTTGGCTCCAGCATCATCTCATCACTGCCGACTGACAGTTTGGCGGTGACTGGGGAGGGGCAGGGAAAGAAAACGCTGTTAGTTTTACAGTGGCCTGGACCACAGAAATCCCTGGGAAGAACATGGCGGTAACCAAACCGAGCTTAAAAGAGATTTGAAAACTATGGGAAATGACGCATAAACACATCCTTTCTATTGTGCCAGACCGATGAACAAGAGGAATGAACGTGCGGTGTTTTTTCTTTCTTTTTCTACTCTCCCCCTTCAAACGTGCTTTATTCCTAAAGGTGTGTTTACTCCAAACTTCACCCAGGTCCCCTTCTCTCCTGCTACTCATCGAGACAGGCTGACAGAAAAGGGCAGGGAGGAAGGGAATGAAGTCAAGGTTCGGTCACAAGTGGTTACGTGCGGTTGCCTAGACAGGGCATGCCTGTGGCAGATAAGGGAATTTGCCTTTACCAAAGAGGTCCTGAAAGCAGCATGGACTTTCGGACCACCCCTAGCAATGAGTGATGCAGAGCAGCTACACTTGGTCAGAGAGCGTGAGCTCTCAGCCTCACGACCGGCCTAAAGCACAAAGGGCTTGAGCCAGCATGTTACTGTCAGGGCCTTGCCTAAGAGGGCGTTAAGAAGCACTTGCTGTGGTATTGTGGGACGGCTCTCATAACCAGAAAGCTGGGGAAGGGCAGGATTTCCCCATGTGATTATGTAACTAGGCTCAAGAGCTCACGAAGAGGGAAGTCTGTGGCTAGCTTACTGAGGCAGAGGCTTGCAGCTCTTTCTGGAGGGCCTCGATGATCATGGCTTGTTGCTGGGCCGTGGCTTCCAGTCTGGCATTTTGAGCTTCGAGCCTAAGAAAGACATACAAGCAATTACAGTCGTGTGGATACAGCAGGCCTCAAGAGTATTAAGCCGGGAAGAAGAGCGTGAAGTAGCAGAGCCCCAAGCAAAAGCATCTTTCAGAAGCCTGCACGAACTTGCTGTGCGGCAAGAAAGCAACCCTCTGGCTTTCACACAGTCCCCAAAAGTGAAGCCTTGCTCCCCCTCTCGTACTCCCTTACCGTTGCACGCGCTCCTCCAGATGTTTGATGACCGCAGCTGCAGCAGATGCTACCAGAACGCTTTGCTGTTTCACACAAGAAGCTGTTACTTCCCTCTCCATCTTCTCTATAGCAATCTGCAGGCCAACTCCGTAATTCAAGCGCTCGATATACTGTTGTTGCGATCGCAGCAGCTGTCAAGTCGCAACAGGGATTCACACAAGTGAGCTTAGGCTTGACAAAAAGGAGTCGACAGATTCGACTCTCCAGGCACCTCTCAAAAGCCACGATACATGTACTTATACATCTTTTGTACTGGCCCCTCTCCAACGTCTACCTTCGTTCCCTACCAGCCGGGCTTACACAAAACCCCGCGACAGGAGCAGATCCCTATTTGGGTTTGCCACGAAAAAGGCCTGGGCCCCTGCAGAGGCGGCAGCAGACTGCCTTGCCATACCTTGGCTTTATACTTGTCCAATTCCTTCTGCAAACGCCTCTTCTCTTCCTTCAGGCGCCCGTGGTGGTGCATCGGGTCTTCAAGAGAAGCTTTGGATTTGGGCTGCTCTTCAGGAGCACCGGGAAGCTCCTGCGGCAGCTGTCTGACCACACCCTGAAGAAATGGCATTACACGAGAATGCACAAGTTAGTAAGGACGCGACAAGACGAGAGACGCGTTTACTCATTCGATGCTGTCAGTAGATCGGTCTGCTGCTGCAGTTTGAACCTAAGAAATCGTGCCCGCCACCAGCAGGCATCTGCACAACTGATCTGCGTCACTCAGTCACCTGTGTATTGTCCCGAAAATGCAGCCGAGTTTCAGGATCCTGTTGTTGTGGAAGGTTTTCTTCCTCCTTCGCAGACCCCTGAGTGAGCAAGAACACAGACAGTCAGGCAGCGTGGAAGGGTTGCCCAGAAAGAACGCACCACTGTCAGTAGATCGGTCTGCTGCTGCAGTTTGAACCTAAGAAATCGTGCCCGCCACCAGCAGGCATCTGCACAACTGATCTGCGTCACTCAGTCACCTGTGTATTGTCCCGAAAATGCAGCCGAGTTTCAGGATCCTGTCGTTGTGGAAGGTTTTCTTTCTCCTTCGCAGACCCCTGAGTGAGCAAGAACACAGACAGTCAGGCAGCGTGGAAGGGTTGCCCAGAAAGAACGCACCACTGTCAGTAGATCGGTCTGCTGCTGCAGTTTGAACCTAAGAAATCGTGCCCGCCACCAGCAGGCATCTGCACAACTGATCTGCGTCACTCAGTCACCTGTGTATTGTCCCGAAAATGCAGCCGAGTTTCAGGATCCTGTCGTTGTGGAAGGTTTTCTTCCTCCTTCGCAGACCCCTGAGTGAGCAAGAACACAGACAGTCAGGCAGCGTGGAAGGGTTGCCCAGAAAGAACGCACCACTGTCAGTAGATCGGTCTGCTGCTGCAGTTTGAACCTAAGAAATCGTGCCCGCCACCAGCAGGCATCTGCACAACTGATCTGCGTCACTCAGTCACCTGTGTATTGTCCCGAAAATGCAGCCGAGTTTCAGGATCCTGTCGTTGTGGAAGGTTTTCTTCCTCCTTCGCAGACCCCTGAGTGAGCAAGAACACAGACAGTCAGGCAGCGTGGAAGGGTTGCCCAGAAAGAACGCACCACTGTCAGTAGATCGGTCTGCTGCTGCAGTTTGAACCTAAGAAATCGTGCCCGCCACCAGCAGGCATCTGCACAACTGATCTGCGTCACTCAGTCACCTGTGTATTGTCCCGAAAATGCAGCCGAGTTTCAGGATCCTGTCGTTGTGGAAGGTTTTCTTCCTCCTTCGCAGACCCCTGAGTGAGCAAGAACACAGACAGTCAGGCAGCGTGGAAGGGTTGCCCAGAAAGAACGCACCACTGCCCCGTCTTTCAGCACTTGGTATGCAGAAGCACAACGTCTGCCACAGCTTCGTCATCCTCAGAATCATACCTCAGCATTGAAACCTCCATCTTCACCTTCATCTCCAAATTCATCGTACTCTGTTGACAGCAGCAGCACGTAATCTGCAAAGGAAGTCAGAAACGAGGCGCTCTGAGTGTCCGTTGCTCTCTGCTTTTCCCCAGCCCTCAAGCCCTGCATCAAGTGCCGCAGAGCGGTTCAACTCCGCAGTACAAATGCAGGTAGGAAGTGTTTTCCCGGGGTGCCTTTGCACCCAGCCGCAGCACGGTATTCTCTTGGCTTCACCACCTCTTGCTGCCTCCTTTCCAGCAGGAGGTGCCTAAGCATGACAGCGCACGTGGCTCTCAGCAGCACCCCACAAGTGGCTGGGGGCATCGAGGAAGAGACTCTGGCGAGCAGGAGTCGCGGGGCATGGACAGTTTGGGCCGTCTGGTCTCTGGACAACACCTCCAGACCCTGGTGTTTCGGGGCACGTTGCACTGGCCAGGAGGCATTCTAGAAGCACTGTGCAAAGGAAGCATCCTCGTGCTGACGGGAAGTCGACAAGAAAGAGCGCTCTTTCCGTAGCGCTAACAGAAAAGATCGCCCTTCTCTCAGATGCACTGCCCAAAACCTTCCCAGGAGCCAGACCCCTAGGTGTTGCCACTTAGTGATTGGTGAGAAACCAATCACTGTGTTTCCTTCACTCTCTTTCTCCCCATCACTCCAGCCCTGCGTCCCAGAAGTGGGTTATTACTCTGCTACAGGCCAGATTGGGCTTTCCGCATCATCTCGTCCACTTTTAAGGATCCCGCCTACTCCGCTCAGCGCAAGTGTGCCTAATCGGTACCCACCAGTTGTCACCGGGCAGGAGCCTTCGGGCACTGCTGTGCCTTTTGCAGCATCTCCAGGAGACTCTCCCGGGATTACTGAGCTTGCGGCTTCCTCCAGTATCTCATTCAAACTACAGACAGAAAGAAAGGGAATTCATTTGGGGAATAGTAACCACAGCCTCGCCTACAGTCCTCGCTAGAAAAGCAGCAGCCGTTCATTGTCCAGCCCGTACAGCTTCAGAGCCAGCCGATAAAGGGTTACACACACACTGCTGCTTGCGCTCCTCTTGCAGATTTCCTACTCATTCCAGGCACCTTCAGTCAGTCCCTAGATGCCTCTTCCCCTCTCTAGGGTAACTCCCCGCTGCTGGGCAGCTGTTACATCCTCTGTCCAGCCTGGCAGAGGGGAACTTGGGGCTCTGGAAGAGACCACTTGCAGGTTTGCTTCTTAGCTAAACCTTGGAAGATAAATAAATACAAAGTTGCTGCAGACCCGGGCTACTATTGAAAAGGATGCGGGAAGGAGATGCATCCGCAGATGCCACTGAGCCCAGCTGACACAAAGGTCTCAACGCCTCCTTAAACTCCGGTGCCTCTGCAAGCGGTCCATAAGACAGCACGGACATTTGGACAACCCCCTGCAATGAGCGACGCACAACACTTACTCTTTGTTATGGTGCTCTTTGAAGTAATCCTTGGCTGACTTGCCGGTGAAGTCTTTCTTAAAAGGATCGGCACCATGCCGAAGAAGAAGTCGAATCATGTCCGTATCCCCCGCAACAGCAGCAATCGCACAAATACTCCTAGAGCATCCAAAACCAGGTGGAAAAGACATCAGCTTCGCCTTGCTGTTGTTTTAGTCCCCTCCCCGTTTGCCTGCCAGGCAACCGATTCCCCCCTTTCCTACAGGGACAGCGAAAGCAAAGGCAAAGCGCGAGCGACCTCCTGTTGGCCGGGACCTCAGGAGGTCTCCAGGCAGGTCTCCAGCTATCAGGTCAGACTGGGCTGCTCGGGGCTTCTCCCATTCTGCCCTTCAAAGCCTCCTTCAGAGGCTGGAGGCTGCACAAACTTGTGTGCTGGGAGCACCGCAGACAATGCTTTCCTGCAGCCCTCAGCATGGAAAACTGCCCCTGCAGGAAGACCGCAGTCACCGCAGATCTGCTTTCACAAGGCATGCAGAAGGAACGCCTCCTGTGCGGCTCCAGCTTCTTTTGCAAAGCTCGTTCCTGTGCCTCTGATCAATTTCACTTGAGCAATGCTAAGGAAACCCAGGCAAACTTTTGAAAAACCCTTCACCTTCCAGAGCGATCTCTCGCATTCACGTTGGCTCCTTTTTCCAGAAGGAACTCTATCATCTCTTTGCGACTGCAGGAGACTGCGAGAGCAAGCGGCGTGCATCCCATCTGCAAGGAGAGAGAATCTGCCTTAGCATAGGAGAGAAAAGTGACGTCGCTTTTTTTTTTGTAAGGACAGCCTTGCCCGAGCTACCAGGTTACCTCATTCTGAGCATCAATCCGGGCGTTGTGCTGGAGTAAGATCCCCGCCACAGACACGCTACCAGCGTGGACAGCGAGGTGAAGGGCGGTGTTGCCTCTATGATTTGTGACGTTTGGGTCAGCGCCGTGCTCTAGCAGAAGAACCACGCAGCCTTCTTGCTTGTGCACTACCGCCTGGAGAGCAGAGACAGGAAGGGAATGACTCGCAAGGCCTATGCTGCTCTCCACCAGAGAGAGCTCCCCAACGCGCGAGGGTCTCCAACGGGCAGGGAACACGTGCCCGTCCTGCGCTGACCGCAGCGCCCCTACGTCAAGAATGCCGCCGGGAAGCCGTCGTCCCTCCGAGTGGAGCCGACAAGCCCCATCTACAGCAACGGCGTCGTGTTTTCACATACCTTCATCAGGGGCGTGTTCTTCCGGTTGTCCCGTGGGTTCAGCTTGCACTTCTTCCTCAGCAGAAACTGAACGACATCCACGTGGCCATTGGCGCAAGCAAAATGCAGAGGAGTCCTGCAAATTCCAGATACGCCATGAAGGCAGACAGCCCACGACGGGCCGGCCCAGGGCCCAGAGCGCTTCCGCCTGGGCTGGGCGTTTCCAGGCAGGGCCAGGGCCTGGCTGTGGGCACTGGCTGCCCCTTACCGCCCCTCCGCATCCCCCCAGTTGATGCACAGCTTCCTCAGCCACTGGCGCCGCTGCAGCAGGGCCAGGTCGCCGCAGGCGGCCGCGGCATGCAGCACAAGACCCCCTGCATGCTGCGTCGCGGACGAGGCCATGGCCCACCTCAGGGCAGTGGCACCAGGAGGCACAGGGAGACGGGAGTCAAGACGGCTGGGAGCCCCGCGGCAGGGCAGAGGCACCACGCGAGGGCAGAGCCGCAGCCACGCTCCCGGCCACACACGCGCTGTTGCTTCCCCAGTGGCGGCGACAGCACTGAGCTCTGCCTGCTGCAGGCAGCACTCGGCTTTGCTGCCAGGACACGGGCAGGGGGTCACAAAGGGTGTCACAAAGGGTGTCACCAGGGGCGTCCAGCCTGGGGGCACCGCCCTCCGGGGGCAGGGGGCGCCTGCCCGGTGCTGTGGAGGAATGGTTGAGTGAAGTAGGACATGTGGATGTTGAGCAGTTGGGAGACAATGGGCTAGTGAAGTACCGTACTTAACTCACATGAGCCTGGGCACGTACACAGCTGGCTGAGAGCCAATCAGGCTCAAGGACACAATGCCCTTGGGCCATCGGGGGAAAGTCCCTAAGGCGGGACGGTGGCTAAAAGAAGGAGAAACTGACTGAAAAGCCCGGGAAGTGTTAGCCAATCCTGAGCTTAGTTTCTGCAATATGTATGAGTTGATTATGTTCGAACTCGATAAAAGGCGACTGAGCTATCCATTAAAGTTGAAGTCCACTGTTCACTCATATCGAGCGTCTGTGTCTTCCTTCCGTCGGCAACAAATTGGCGCCCGAACAGGGACCGGTCTGAACGGGATTTGGACACTGCTGGCAGTGATCCAGGGCCACGGTTGGACGGAATAAGGGAGGAACCGGTCCTGCAACACAGCCCAGGAGGTGGAAGGGACAAGAATCCCCGCACCCGCGGCGGGAAGGTGAAAGGGACGTGGAGTCCCCCGCACCCGGGAGAGGATCCCGCCGGTCATGCGTCGCTGAGGTCTGAAACGTGAAAGGGACGAAAACTTGGAGCCCCCGCACCCACAGCTCGGAAGGTGGAAGGGAGTCCCCGCACCCGGGATGAGCCTATTTAGGGTCCCGCCGGAGAAGCGCCACCGAGGTCTTTGCAAAGGCTGCAACCGACGTATATAAAGGTATGGAGAGACAAGCGGCGTATTATTTGCTCAAATGCTTTTTAGAAAAGCGGAGCATTTTAGATATAGATTGTAAAAAAGATTTGCCGGGGTTATTAGCATATGGGGTAGCTAAGGGTTGTTTTACAAATCCTGATACAGTATTTGAGCAAGCAGAGTGGTGTAAATTTGGAGATAAATTGTTTGATGATGTTATTAATGAAAATAAGGCTGCTAAAAAATTGATGAAGCCATGGAGAGCAGTGACTAATGTATTAGCCATACATAAAGCTGAACAAAGAGTTGCCGCTGCTGCAAGAGAGCGGTTAGGACCACCAGGAAGGGTTAATAATGTTAATCCACAGCAAATAAATATGGAAGGAACAGATTGCCCGTTGCCACCTTCCGTTAGAACTTTTACTATTACACAGGGGGTCTCGGGAAATTCGGAGGTGCCTGTGACAATGTCCTCTGTAGCAGAGGAGGAGCTTTCACTACCAGCAGCTCCAACCGCTCCAATAGAAACTGAGGAAGGAGCAAGTGGAAGGACCAGTGCTAACCCATTTCTATCAAATACAAATCCCTTCACAACAGGGGCACAGGGAAGAGAAGGTCTATGGAGGCAAATAGCAAATGAGGCACTGCGTGAAGGGAATTATGAAACGTCAACACAGTTAACACAAGCTTTTCCGGTAGTATACTCGCCACCAGATGCACAGGGGAATGTAACCGTTAATATGACAAATTTAGACTGGAAACTATTAACTCAGTTACGACCTACCGTAAATGATTCTGGTTTAAAGGGGGAACCTACTCGGCAAATGTTAGATTATATTTGGGGAACTAATATATTGCTCCCCGGGGACATACGTAGTATAATGAAGCTGATCCTAACACAACATCAACAGCTTCTTTTTAATGCGCATTGGCAAAGTGTTTGTCAAGAGGCAGTAGCTGCGATAAGGGCACCTGGAGATCCGTTGCATGGTGTCACGTTGGAGGAATTGATGGGACTCGGACCATATTATAGATTAGAGGCACAAGCGTTGCTGGGTCCAGACAAAGCTAAAGAATCAATGAGATTGGCTCGGAGAGCCTTGGACCAAATTAGAGAGCCGGGGGGATACCATCCTATATGGGCATCAAGCAAGGAAGGGAGGAACCATTTGGGTTGTTTATTGACTGAGTAGCAAACGCGGCTGGAGTACCTGATTATCTAAAGGGCACTATTCTAAAGCAGTGTGCAATTCAAAACCGCAACCCTTCAACTCGTAGTATATTAGCTACATTACCAGGAACTTGGACAATTGAGGAGGGTTTAGAAAGGATGGCTCAGGTACCCGTGGGTCCGCAGGCTATATTGGTAGAAGCAATAAAACAACTAGGGAATAGCATGAAAGAACAGGCACAGGTATTAAGAGAGACTGCACAGCAATCGCAGAATCAAGTATTCACTGCCCTTGCTCCTTTGCAAACGCCCGGAGGCCGTCCTACTGGCCAAGGGTCTTCACCACGACCGCGTTGTTTTCGCTGTGGGATCACGGGACATATGAGACGAGAGTGCAAAACGAAATCAGTGTGGTGTCAGAACTGCCAATCCAATACGCATAACACAGAGACCTGTCAACATGGTGCGTCGGAAACGGCCTGAGCAGCGGGAAGGACCGCCCCGCGACGACACAAAAAGCGGCATTTAGGACAGCGGCCGGAACAGCCCCGTCACCAATGTCTGCAGAGAATGCCTTTACCTCCGACCAGCCACCAGAGGGAGCCTCGGCTTGGACTTGGCAACAGCAGTAGATGTAACGCTATTGGACTCTAAACCCACCAGGGTAAGGACAGGAGTTATGGGACCAGTTATTGTCAATGGTGATCCTGTGGGAGCTTTATTGATCGGAAGATCGTCTGCTACCTTGAATGGATTACAAATATTGGTTGGACTTCTAGATAAAGACTATTTTGGGGAAATACAGATTATGGTTTCTGCAATGTTACCTCCAATGCATGTGCCGCGGGATACAAAGATAGCTCAATTAATTCCGTTGCCACACCTTGTGGCATCTCTACCACCGATGGTCAATAAGGACCGAGGACGCGGAGCATTTGGCTCCACAGGAAAAGTAGCGTTATTAACGCTTGGCATGCAGCAGAGACCACGACAGAAAATCACAGTATGTTTAAAGGATGAGAAACTGCAAATTGAGGCATTGTTGGACACTGGCACAGATGTGACAATAATCAGTGCGCAAACTTGGCCACCGCATTGGCCTACATTCGAATCCAGTACCACTGTAGCAGGAGTAGGAGGTATGACTATTGCTCGTCGATCACCAGTACTGCAATGGACAATAGGTGACAAAGTTGTAAAATGCAGTGTATCTGTCTTACCGTTGCCAGATGGAGTACAAGCACTGATAGGGAGAGACATTCTTGCTCAGATGGGAATGGTTCTTACGTCAGACCACCATTTATAGGTATGGCCATTGCTTGGACTTTCCCAATCCCACTAAAATGGAAAAATGATGAATCTGTGTGGGTTGAGCAGTGGCCGCTAAAACGGGAAAGTCTAGTACATGCTCACAGACTAGTACAAGAGCAGTGTCAACAACGGCACCTAAGACTGTCAACAAGCCCTTGGAACAGTCCAATTTTTGTGATTCCCAAGAAATCCGGGAAATATCGTTTACTTCACGACCTGCGAGCGGTTAATAATCAAATGTGTGCCATGGGAGCACTGCAACCTGGTCTACCTAATCCTGCTATGATACCAGAGGGTTGGCATTTATTGATTGTGGATCTGAAAGACTGTTTTCTCACAATAGCCCTCTATGAAAATGACAAACAGAGGTTTGCCTTTACTCTCCCGGCAATAAATCGTGAAGGTCCGGATCAAAGATTTGAATGGACTGTATTACCCCAGGGAATGCGTAATTCACCTATGTTATGTCAGCTTTATGTTGACACAGCTCTGCAACCGATTCGACGAAAATGGTCCAGCCTATGTTAGTGGGCCACTTAAGCGATTTATGGAACTGTGGGACATTAAGCATATAACTGGTATTCCACATTCACCAACTGGTCACGCTATAGTAGAAAGGGCTAATGGAACAGTTAAGCAGTACTTGGAAAAGTATAAAGACATTACAGATGTTAGAGAGAGGGTGGATAAAACTTTATTTGTTCTCAATCATTAGTGTGTATTTGGAGATCACAGAATCACAGAATCACAGAATTTCTAGGTTGGAAGAGACCTCAAGATCATCGAGTCCAACCTCTGACCTAACGCTAACAGTCCCCACTAAACCATATCCCTAAGCTCTACATCTAAACGTCTTTTGAAGACTTCCAGGGATGGTGACTCCACCACCTCCCTGGGCAGCCTGTTCCAATGCCTCACAACCCTTTCAGTAAAGAAGCTCTTCCTAACATCTAACCTAAAACTTCCCTGGTGCAACTTCAGCCCGTTCCCCCTCGTCCTGTCACCAGGCACGTGGGAGAACAGGCCAACCTCCACCTCTCTACAGCCTCCTTTAAGGTATCTGTAGAGAGCGATAAGGTCGCCCCTGAGCCTCCTCTTCTCCAGGCTGAACAAGCCCAGCTCCTTCAGCCGCTCCTCGTAGGACTTCTTCTCCAGGCCCCTCACCAGCTTCGTCGCCCTTCTTTGGACCTGCTCAAGCACCTCGATGTCCTTCTTGTAGCGAGGGGCCCAAAACTGAACACAGTACTCGAGGTGCGGCCTCACCAGAGCCGAGTACAGGGGGACGATCACCTCCCTAGCCCTGCTGGTCACGCTGTTTCTGATACAAGCCAGGATGCCGTTGGCCTTCTTGGCCACCTGAGCACACTGCTGGCTCATATTCAGCCAACTGTCCACCATCACTCCCAGGTCCTTCTCTGCCTGGCAGCTCTCCAACCACTCATCTCCCAGCCTGTAGCTCTGCTTGGGGTTATTGCGCCCCAGATGCAGGACCCGGCACTTGGCCTTGTTGAACTTCATGCAGTTGACCTCAGCCCATCGGTGCAGCCTATCCAGATCCTCCTGCAGAGCCTTCCTACCCTCGAGCAGATCGACACACGCACCTAACTTGGTGTCATCTGCAAACTTACTGAGGGTGCACTCAATGCCCTCGTCCAGATCATTGATGAAGATGTTGAAGAGGACCGGCCCCAGCACCGAGCCCTGGGGGACGCCACTAGTGACTGGCCTCCAACTGGACTTGACTCCATTTACCACAACTCTTTGGGCCCGGCTATCCAGCCAGTTTCTAACCCAACGAAGCATGCGCCAGTCCAAGCCAAGAGCAGCCAGTTTCTTGAGGAGAATGCTGTGGGAGACAGTGTCAAAAGCCTTGCTGAAGTCAAGGTAGACCACATCCACAGCCTTTCCCTCGTCCACCCAGCGCGTCACTTTGTCATAGAAGGAGATCAGGTTCGTCAAGCAGGACCTGCCTTCCATAAACCCATGCTGACTGGGCCTGATCGCCTGCTTGCCCTTCAAGTGCTGCATGATGACTCCCAAGAGGATCTGCTCCATGAGCTTCCCTGGTACTGAGGTCAAACTGACAGGCCTGTAGTTCCCCGGGTCAGCCCTCCGGCCCTTCTTGTAGATGGGCGTCACATTCGCTAGCCGCCAGTCAGCTGGGACCTCCCCCGATAGCCAGGACTGCTGATAAATGATGGATAGTGGCTTGGCCAGCACCTCTGCCAGTTCTCTCAGTACCCTTGGGTGGATCCCATCCGGCCCCATCGACTTGTGCACATCCAAGTGCCGTAGCAGGTCACCAACCGGTTCTTCGTGGATGGTGAGGGCCACATCCTGCTCCCCATCCCCTTCCACCAGCTCAGGGTACTGGGTACCCAGAGAACAACCGGTATTGCCGCTAAAGACTGAGGCAAAGAAGGCATTGAGCACCTCCGCCTTTTCCTCATCTCTTGTAACTAAGTTTCCCCCCGCATCCAGTAAAGGATGGAGATTCTCCTTTGTCCTTCTTTTTGTGTTGATGTATTTATAAAAGCGTTTTTTGTTATCTTTAATGGCAGTAGCCAGATTGAGCTCCAGATGAGCTTTGGCCTTCCTAATTTTGTCCCTGCACAGCCTCGCTACATCCTTATAGTCCTCCCTAGTGGCCTGCCCACTTTTCCAAAGATTATAAACCCTCTTTTTTCTCCTAAGCTCAAGCCACAGTTCTCTGTTCAGCCAGGCTGGTCTTCTTCCCCGCTGGCTCATCTTTGGGCACATGGGAACAGACCGCTCCTGCGCCAATAGGATTTGCCTCTTGAAGAGCGCCCAGCCTTCCTGGACCCCTCTGCCCTTCAGAACCACCTCCCAAGGGATTCCACCAACTAGTGTCCTGAGCAGCCCAAAGTCAGCTCTCCGAAAGTCCAATACAGTGATGAGGAACCACCTGCGACACGTCATTACATTAAGTCTGAAAATGATAATAAATGTATTATGAGAGTACTGTACCGAGATATGAAAACGGGACAATGGTTGGGGCCTGCTGACGTGATTTATATGGGGCGAGGTTATGTGTGTATCTCTTCCCCTACAGGACCAACCTGGGTGCCTAGTCGATGTGTTAAACCAGCCATTGAAGAAAAGTCATCAAGTACGAATAACAGCAACCATGGCTGATCTAATGGCACAAGGGATTCTGGTTGCGTTATCTTTGACAATGACGGTTGGACGTAATAGTGCCATCCTAAGCAAAATCGATCCTCAAACCAATATGTGGGTCACTTGGGCAAATCAAACCGGACAAAGTTCATTTTGCCTATCCCTCGCTTCTGCGTCTGATCCTTTCAGAACATGCTTGTTTGGGGTCCCGATAGGAGACCCAGGAGAACTGAGTAAAATGTTAGCACCATATTCTGCCAGTATTACTCTACTTAATGAAAGTTTTTCCGCAAATGTCTCGGATGGAGTAGTTGCTGCCCTGCAAGCTCTTAATAACTCTCTGCCATAGGACCCTCAAGAATTGGATCTTCTGGGATCTGTGGCTATAGGGAATAGTAGTGACAATTGGACGCAAACATGCTTTGTACTCAATAAAGGGAAACAAAATAAAACGCACTGGACCAACATAACATCAAGGACCTTTGGATTTGAGGCCATGAGACATTACTGCGGATGGAACAACACCGGTAACATTAGTGTACCACTTGGGGTGTATGGAACAGGTGACACCAATTCAACCTATCCTCAAAGTCAGGCCAAAGCCTTACCACCTGGCATGTTTTTGATCTGTGGAGACCGTGCATGGCAAGGAGTACCAGCCAATGCTTTTGGAGGACCGTGTTACCTAGGGCGACTCACACTTTTCGCTCCAGATTTACACTCGTGGCTGTCCTGGTTTCAGTTAGCACAGAATTAATTTTCTTCCTAGTAGCTGGTGGAATGCTGTGTTTTGGCTTAGGATGAGAAGAGTGCTGATAACACCCCGATGCTTTAATTGTTGCAGAGCAGTGCTTATACTAAGCCAAGGACATCTCAGCCTTTTGCTCTGTCCTGCCAACGGGCAGGCTGGGGGTGCAGTAAGAGCTGGGAGGGGACAGACCCAGGACAGGTGACCCAAACTAGCCAAAGGGGTATTCCATACCATCTGACGTCATGCTAAACAATATATAGGGGTGGCTAGCTGGGGGGAAGGGGCCGGACTGCTCGGGGTTACGCTGGGCATCGGTCAGCGAGTGGTGAGCAATTGCATTGTGCATCACTTGTTTGTACATACTATTATTACTTTCCTATTATCACCATTGTATTATTATTGTTATTATTTTTATTATTATTTTGTTATTATTATTTTCCTGTCTTATTAAACTGTCTTTATCTCAACTCACGGGCTTCACTTTCCATTTCTCTCCCCCGTCCCAGAGAGGGAGGGGGGAGGGTGAGCGAACGGCTGCGTGGTGTTTAGCTGCCAGCCGGGTTAAACCACGACAACCTTTTTGGCGCCCAACGTGGGGCTCGAAAGGTTGAGATAACGGCAGATCTGACCAGAGTGTGTTAAACTAAAATTGGTGTAAGGATTAGACCTGCTTAATAGTCACTTGTCATGATGCTGATTGCTTTAATCTCAACTCTGCTGCGCCTGTTTTCCAAATTGAGTATTATAGTACATTATTTTCCGTATTTGCTCTCTGTCGTGTTGTTTATCCTCTCCGGGCCCTGGTTTCAGATCATTATGGTGCTGTGTGTTGTAGCAATGGCTTATGAGACGATGAAATATGTGGTCATGACTCTAACTTGTTATTTGTATTCAGTAACATCGTCGACTCTGTACTTTGGAAACGGTATCTTGGAAACTATTAGCAATTATACCTATTGTTTTTTTCCATTAGGGAGTCAATCTGTGGAGGGGAAAGGGGAGGATATTTTTCCTTACTTGCTTACTCTCCCTTTCTCCTTCACCACCCCTGTATCCTCCTGGATCACTCTGCCTTCCTCCTTCACCACCCTCTTATCCCCTGAGCTTGTCACAATAGCTCTCCAAGATATTGAATATTTCTGGAATACTCAGAGTACCATAGTCTTGTTGTTCTGCCTCATGAATGCACTTCAGGTTCTGCTTAAAGTTAAACAACTACTTGGGAAGCTCTTCCGGAGATGTGCCCGGAGGCAGGATAGTTGTGGGTGGCAGGGAGTATGGGCGGATATGGGCAGGCATCTAGAGCAGTTGGCACCCCCAGTGTGTTGGAAATTCACCCCTGAACAATGGCAAAATCCTCAAAAACTGGCAGAATGCTTGAAAAAAAGGTGTAATGATTCTGGCAGTTCTAAAGTAACACAAATCATTGTAACGTGCTGGGGCCTGGCTCATGCCTATCGAGCTGCCATTGATACTGCTATCAACTTAGTGACAGACCCTGCGGCCACTCCAAGCCCTGTGACAGATCCAACAGCCACTGTGACCCCTACGGTGGACTCGGCAGCCGCTCCAGATCCGGTTCCTGCAGCCGCTCCAGTCCCAGCTCCTGCAGCCGCTCCAGTCCCAGCTCCTGCAGCCGCTCCAGTCCCAGCTCCTGCAGCCGCTCCAGTCCCAGCTCCTGCAGCCGCTCCAGCTCCAGCTCCTGCAGCCGCTCCAGTTCCAGCTCCTGCAGCCGCTCCAGTTCCAGCTCCTGCAGCCGCTCCAGTTCCAGCTCCTGCAGCCGCTCCAGCTCCAGCTCCTGCAGCCGCTCCAGTTCCAGCTCCTGCAGCCGCTCCAGCTCCAGCTCCTGCAGCCGCTCCAGTCCCAGTTCCTGCAACTTCTCCAGTCCCAGCTCCTGAAGCCGCTCCAGCTCCAGCTCCTGCAGCCGCTCCAGCTCCAGCTCCTGCAGCCGCTCCAGCTCCAGCTCCTACTGCTGCTCCAGTCCCAGCTCCTGCAACTGCTCCAGCTCCTGCAGCCGCTCCAGCTCCTGTGGCCGTGTCAGAGAAACGAGCTGTAGCAGTGCAAGTTGACCCTGCAGAGGGTATTCCAATCCCTGTAACGGGGTCAGAGAAACGAGCTGTAGCAGTGCAAGTTGATCCTGCAGAGGGTATTCCAATCCCTGTAACGGGGTCAGAGAAACGAGCTGTAGCAGTGCAAGCTGCCCCTGCAGAGGGTATTCCAACCTCTGTGGCAGACCCGGTAACAAAGTCAGAGAAACGAGCAGTAGCAGTGCAAGCTGCCCCTGTAGAGAAGGTGAAAATATGGTATAGAAATTCAAGTCGTTTAGAACGCAGAGAGTCTTCTGCCAATCCAGGTAAAGCTTCTGCCAAAACTAAGTATAGAGATGACGAAGATGATGACGACGCTGGGCCATCAAGGATTCAGGAGGAGGAAGATGAGGATGCCGAAAGAGCAACAGTAACTACCCGAAGCCTAAACGAGCGCGAGCTACGAGATGTGCGAAAAGATTTTGGTCGCTGTATAGGTGAGCAGCTTGTCACCTGGCTGCTCCGGTGCTGGGACTCTGGAGCCAATTGTGTGGAATTAGACGGCAGGGAAGCCAAGCGGCTGGGATCCCTTGCTCGAGACGCCGGCATTGACAAAGCAATTGCAGATGGAGCACAACCCACCAGCCTCTGGAGGCGTCTCCTCTCAGCTGTGAGGGAAAGGTATCCCTTCAAGGAAGATATTTTATGTCTACCAGGCAAGTGGACCACTATGGAGAAGGGAATCCAGTACCTGAGGGAATTAGCCGTACGGGAAGTGATTTATGAGGATCCAGACCAGAGACAAACATCCAAAGATCCAGATGAAGTCAAGTGTACACGACCCATGTGGCGGAAGTTTGTACGGAGTGCACCATCATCATATGCCAGCTCATTGGCAGTAATGGCCTGGAAAGAGGATGAGGAACCCACAGTAGATGAAGCGGCTAAACAACTCCGGCAGTACGAAGAAAGTCTCTCCTCTTCCTTACAGGCCTGCGTCTCAGCTGTGGAGAAACTTTCTGAAAAGTTTCACCAACTTGAAGAGAATCTATTGTCCTCCCCACCTGAACCAACCAGTGCCCACCGACCAAAAGAGAACACTTGGGAGAAACTTTCTGAAAAGGTTCACCAACTTGAAGAGAGATTATTCTCCTCTGCACCTGCACAAAGCAGTGTCTCAGCTGTCAGGGGTAGGCGTTCACCCACACAAGGAAGACGATATGGTGGGTACTCACCCCGTGCCACCCTGTGGTTTTACTTACGAGACCATGGAGAGGACATGAGAAAATGGGATGGAAAATCTACCGCGACCCTAGAGGCACGGGTACGTGAGTTGCAAAAGAAAACAATCAGGAAAAAAGGATTCTCCGAAAAGTTTGCTGCTCCAACTTCCAGCAGACAATCCTTCAAACACAGAAACGAAGAAGATTCTGACCAGGATTAGGGGGGCCCTGCCTCCAGCCAGGGGGAGGAGAGGGACAATCGAGTTTATTGGACTGTGTGGATTCGATGGCCTGGCACATCACGCGCACAGAAGTATAAGGCTTTAGTAGACACCGGTGCACAATGTACTATAATGCCATCGAGCTATAAAGGACCAGAGCCCATCTATATTTGTGGAGTGACAGGAGGATCTCAGCAGTTGACTGTATTGGAGGCTGAAGTGAGTCTGACTGGGAATGAGTGGGAAAAGCACCGTATTGTGACTGGCCCAGATGCTCCATGTATCCTTGGCATAGACTATCTTAGAAGAGGATATTGCAAGGACCCAAAAGGGTTCCGGTGGGCTTTTGGTATAGCTGCCTTAGAGACAGAGGGCATTAAACAATTATCTACCTTGCCTGGTCTCTCAGAGGACCCCTCTGTTGTGGGGTTGCTGAGGGTCGAAGAACAGCAAGTGCCAATCGCTACCACAACTGTGCACCGGCGGCAATATCGCACTAACCGAGACTCCCTGATTCCCATCCATAAGCTAATTCGTCAATTGGAGAGCCAAGGAGTGATCAGTAAGACCCATTCACCTTTCAATAGCCCCATATGGCCAGTGCGAAAGTCTAATGGCGAGTGGAGACTAACAGTGGACTATCGTGGCCTGAACGAAGTCACGCCACCACTGAGTGCTGCAGTGCCGGACATGCTGGAACTTCAGTATGAACTTGAATCGAGGGCAGCCAAGTGGTACGCCACAATTGATATCGCTAATGCATTTTTCTCCATCCCTCTAGCAGCAGAGTGCAGGCCACAATTTGCCTTCACTTGGAGGGGAGTCCAATATACTTGGAATAGGCTGCCCCAGGGGTGGAAACACAGCCCTACCATTTGCCATGGGCTGATCCAGTCTGCACTAGAGCAGGGGGAAGCTCCTGAACACCTGCAGTACATCGATGACATTATTGTGTGGGGTGACACAGCAGAGGAAGTTTTCGAGAAAGGGAAGAAAATAGTCCAAATCCTTCTGAAAGCCGGTTTTGCCATAAAACAGAATAAAGTCAAAGGACCTGCACGAGAGATCCAGTTTTTAGGAATAAAATGGCAAGATGGACGTTGTCAAATCCCAATGGATGTGATCAACAAAATAACAGCTATGTCTCCACCAACTAACAAAAAAGAAACACAGACTTTCCTAGGTGTTGTGGGGTTTTGGAGAATGCACATCCCAAATTACAGTCTGATTGTAAACCCGCTCTACCAAGTAACCCGTAAGAAGAATGAGTTTGAATGGGGCCCTGAACAACGACAAGCCTTTGAACAAATCAAGCAGGAAATAGTCCATGCAGTAGCCCTTGGGCCAGTTCGAACAGGACCAGATGTAAAGAATGTGCTCTACACTGCAGCCGGGGAGAACGGCCCCACCTGGAGCCTCTGGCAGAAAGAACCTGGGGAAACTCGAGGTCGGCCCCTGGGGTTTTGGAGTCGGGGATACAGAGGATCTGAGGCCCGCTATACTCCAACTGAAAAGGAGATATTGGCAGCATATGAAGGAGTTCGATCTGCTTCGGAGGTGGTCGGTACTGAAGCGCAGCTCCTCCTAGCACCCCGATTGCCGGTACTAGGCTGGATGTTCAAGGGAAGGGTCCGCTCTACGCATCATGCAACTGATGCTACATGGAGCAAGTGGGTTGCACTGATTACTCAGCGGGCTCGAATAGGAAACCCCAGTCGCCCAGGAATATTGGAAGTGATCATGGACTGGCCAGAAGGCAAATACTTTGGGATATCATCAGAGGAGGAGGTGGGTCGTGCTGAAGAAGCCCCACTGTACAACCAGTTGCCAGAGAATGAAAAGAAATATGCCCTGTTCACTGATGGGTCCTGTCGTATTGTGGGGAAGCATCGGAGATGGAAGGCTGCTGTATGGAGTCCTACGCGACGAGTTGCAGAAGCTGCTGAGGGAGAAGGTGAATCGAGTCAGTTTGCAGAAGTGAAAGCCATTCAGCTGGCTTTAGACATTGCTGAACGAGAAAAATGGCCAGTTCTCTATCTCTACACCGATTCATGGATGGTAGCAAATGCCCTGTGGGGATGGTTACAGCAATGGAAGCAAAACAACTGGCAGCGTAGGGGCAAACCCATCTGGGCTGCTGCATTGTGGCAAGATATTGCTGCTCGGGTAGAGAACCTGGCTGTGAAAGTACGCCACGTAGATGCTCATGTGCCCAAGAATCGGGCTACTGAAGAACATCAAAACAACCAGCAGGTGGATCAGGCTGCTAAGATTGAAGTAGCTCAGGTGGACTTGGATTGGCAGCATAAAGGTGAATTATTTATAGCCCGATGGGCCCATGACACCTCAGGCCATCAAGGTAGAGACGCAACATACAGATGGGCTCGTGATCGAGGGGTGGACTTGACCATGGACGCTATAGCACAGGTTATTCATGACTGTGAAACATGTGCTGCAATCAAGCAAGCCAAACGGTCAAAGCCTCTTTGGTATGGAGGACGATGGCTGAAATATAAATATGGAGAGGCCTGGCAGATTGATTACATCACACTCCCTCAAACTCGCAATGGCAAGCGCCACGTACTTACAATGGTGGAAGCAACCACCGGATGGCTGGAAACATATCCTGTGCCTCATGCCACCGCCTGGAACACCATCCTGGGCCTTGAAAAGCAAGTCCTATGGCGACATGGCACCCCAGAAAGAATAGAATCAGACAATGGGACTCACTTCCGAAACAACCTTATAGACACTTGGGCCAAAGAACATGGTATTGAATGGGTGTATCACATCCCCTATCATGCACCAGCCTCCGGGAAAGTTGAACGATACAATGGCCTGTTAAAGACTACCTTGAAAGCAATGGGCGCTGGGACGTTCAAAAACTGGGATACGCATTTAGCAAAGGCCACCTGGTTAGTCAATACTAGGGGATCTACCAACCGAGCTGGACCTGCCCAATCAAACCTGTTACGTACTGTAGATGGGGATAAAGTTCCTGTAGTGCATGTAAAAAATATGCTGGGTAAAACAGTCTGGGCTACTCCTGCCTCAGGAAAAGGCAAACCTATTCGTGGAATTGTTTTCGCTCAGGGACCTGGATACACTTGGTGGGTGATGCAAAAGACCGGAGAGGTCCGGTGTGTACCTCAAGGAGATTTAATACTGGGTGAGAATAGCCCATGAACTGAATTGTACCATGTTAAATAGTATATTATACTGTATGTTATCACTACCATGATTACTATAGGTGACTAATTAGAATGTATGGAAAAGAGTGTAACCTGAGCATGACATAAATGGTATGGAATAAGGGGTGGATAGATGTCCTGGTTTCAGTTAGCACAGAATTAATTTTCTTCCTAGTAGCTGGTGGAATGCTGTGTTTTGGCTTAGGATGAGAAGAGTGCTGATAACACCCCGATGCTTTAATTGTTGCAGAGCAGTGCTTATACTAAGCCAAGGACATCTCAGCCTTTTGCTCTGTCCTGCCAACGGGCAGGCTGGGGGTGCAGTAAGAGCTGGGAGGGGACAGACCCAGGACAGGTGACCCAAACTAGCCAAAGGGGTATTCCATACCATCTGACGTCATGCTAAACAATATATAGGGGTGGCTAGCTGGGGGGAAGGGGCCGGACTGCTCGGGGTTACGCTGGGCATCGGTCAGCGAGTGGTGAGCAATTGCATTGTGCATCACTTGTTTGTACATACTATTATTACTTTCCTATTATCACCATTGTATTATTATTGTTATTATTTTTATTATTATTTTGTTATTATTATTTTCCTGTCTTATTAAACTGTCTTTATCTCAACTCACGGGCTTCACTTTCCATTTCTCTCCCCCGTCCCAGAGAGGGAGGGGGGAGGGTGAGCGAACGGCTGCGTGGTGTTTAGCTGCCAGCCGGGTTAAACCACGACAGTGGCAGAACTCGACGAGGAGCAGAAGAATTAAGCGAGAACTAAAAACTTTGGGTTCTGACTGTAATGATGATGTAGAATTGTGGGGTCCAGCAGAAAGATTCTTTGCTTCTTTGGTGCCTGGTGTGGGAACTGCACACGCTTTGACTAACATTAATAAGCTTGCTTGTTGGGCTGTTAAACAATCAAATGTAACAACACAAGTTCTTTCTGAAATGTCACAAGATATGGAGAGTCTAAGACATGCTGTATTGCAAAATAGGGCCGCTATTGATTTCTTGTTGCTGGCTCAGGGACGTGGGTGTGAAGATGTAGAAGGAATGCGTTGCTTTAATCTTTCCGACAATGGTCAATCAATTCACGACCAGTTGAAATGGTTAAGGGATCATACGCAAAAAATTGTAGTACGAGATAGTTGGTTTGAAGGTTGGCTTAAATCTGTTTTTGGGAACATGGGTGGATGGGTTTTCTTAGTCAAAGAGGGACTTCGCTTTCTACTTATAATTATATTGATTATAGTTGCTGCACGTATAACCTTTAACTGCCTAACTAAGAAACTAGAGCAACTCACAGAGAAGGTATTTGTAGCGCAAAATAAAAACGGGGGAATTGTGGAGGAATGGTTAAGTGAAGTAGGACATGTGGATGTTGAGCAGTTAGGAGGCAGTGGGCTAGTGAAGTACCGTACTTAACTCATATGAGCCTGGGCACGTACACAGCTGGCTGAGAGCCAATCAGGCTCAAGGACACGATGCCCTTGGGCGATCGGGAAAGTCCCTAAGGCGGGACAGGGAGCTAAAAGAAGGAGAAACTGACTGAAAAGCCCGGGAAGTGTTAGCCAATCCTGAGCTTAGTTTCTGCAATATGTATGAGTTGATTATGTTCGAACTCGATAAAAGGCAACTGAGCTATCCATTAAAGTTGAAGTTCAGTGTTCACTCATATTGAGCGTCTGTGTCTTCCTTCCATCAACAACACAGTGCCTCCACTGCAGGGTGGCCTCGCGGGCGTGAGGCACAGGGCGGCCCGGGTCTTCGCGTGCCAGTGGGTGCCGGCCTGTGAAATTCTCTCCGGTGAGGAGGGACAGCACGTGAGGAGGTGTTGCGCCGCGGGAGGTTTGGGTTGGCCATTAGGAGCTCATGTTGCTTTTCAGTCCTTAAAAACGGCGACGGTCTGTGCATTGTGCAGACATTGCAGCCACTTTCCTGGCAATGGGGCTCGGGGGCTCAGCTTGACCAGCGCGCTTGATGGTCTTGAAGGTCTTTTTCATCCTCAAGAATTCTGTCCTTCTACAACAGGCTAGATGCCAAGTTTATTGAATAGCAAGGTGGAGCAGCACGTGTGGAACGAAATGCCGGGGGGGAGCTGCATGAGGTGGGAGCCAGAGTTTTCCAGGCTTCCCTCATGTCTTCAGATCTGCTCTTTGCTTTCTGGAATTGGCTCTTCCTTGGCTCCAGCATCATCTCATCACTGCTGACTTTGACAGTTCAGCGGTGAGTGGGGAAGGACAGGAAGAGAAAATGCTGCATGTTAATTTTGTAGAAGCCTGGGCCACAGAAATACCCGGAAAGAACCAAAGTGAGCTTCAGAGGGCAGAACCTAGATTATTCTGTGATTCTGTAAAGTGGCCCGTGGTCAAATAAAAAACAAAATACCTGTTTTGGCACCAGCCTCTGCGCCATGTGTTTATCAGGTGGGCTTTTCATGTCCTCTCTGTACCCCCTCCTGCCACTGCAGGGATGGAGGAAAGCACGACCTGTACTCCCCCATCCATCTACTCGTCGTCCCGGTCCCCTAAAGCCCCGTTTGATACCCTTCAGGCCTCTCTCTTCAATCTCATCACTGCCAGCCTGGACTATCAACAGAGGGTATTATTAATCAGAGGGGCGAAGCAGGCTGGGAAGCTTCCTGGCAATGTCCCTGACCCTGGCCCCAGTGAGGCAGCAGACTTCCCCACAGGTAGGGTCAGGCTGACACATAATAGGGCCCTCTGTTCCCCTGAGAAGGGAGTCACCCACAACGATCACCGATCACCTTTCTGTCCTGGTGGAGGCAGTCCTGAGGCGTGGAGTCGACTTCCTCGCCCTAGGCATCCTCCTGGGTAGACTTTTCACCTCACCCTCACCCACCGGTCTCTCAAGCTCCAGGGCCTCAAACCTGTTGTGTAAGGGCACCAGGGCCGGTGGGGGGGTGTTGCCTGCGATGCCGAGCGGGGACCTGCTTCCATTCCTCTGCATCTCCTAGGTCCCCTCGCTCTGCCCCACAGGGCAGGGGGCCCACCACTGTTTGGGGTGTCTCACCCCGGTGCCTTTCCTTCAGGTGCGGCAGCGAGTTGCCCCACAGGTCTATCTCCCGCTCACACTCCCTGGTAGCCCTCAACCTCTCCACCTCCTCCTTGAGCTCCACCACCAGGCTGCCCAGGCCATCCACCCGCCCACACCTCACACACGATGCCTCTGCCGCCCTCAGAGGGCAGCAACAGGGGAGGGGGCGCCGCTGCCCTCTGTAAATTAACTCATTCACAAAGAGTATTTCCTACTGCATTTTTTTTTAAACATAGCCAGACCAAAGCACAACCTGAAATAGCTGCGCTGCTATTCCCATGGCACTTCTTCATGGTTCCTTCTAAAATACCTGCTCAACCTCAGCTTATCTCGAGTTTAAATCTGAATTAAGACTGATACCGTACACACAATGTCACAACACTCCAGTGGAATCTACTTCCCACCCAGACTTCAGCTTCATTTGCACAAGCGTGCATTCTGAAACAACGTCTGTTCAGAACAGAGACAGCTCTTTAATGCTTTATGTCAGAGACCTCCATTCTAAGCCATTTGAAAACTCAGAGTTCAGAGTATTTTTAAGATGCACGTATTTTTATTTAGAATGTGTTCTTGCAGGTTCACACATTTTAACATTCCCTTCTATCAGCGTGCAGTTCCCCGAAATAATTCCTGCCAGGCAACACGGTTTTCTGAAGATAGTATTTTCCACCTTCATAGCATTTTCAATAAATTCTATAGATCAGATTACAATAAAGTGCACATATTCCTCTGTGATACAGGCAACAAAGCTGTGGACTGAAAAAATAAGTCATACTGCAAGTTGAAAACCACACACACACAAAAAAAAAAAACTTGCTGTGGCCATTTAGCACCCCACAATTAAGTTGTCCCACTAAGTACAACCAGAAATATATTTTCTTTAATGTCTGTTAGCTTAAAAAAAAAAAACAAAAAAAAACATATATTTAAAAATAATGGTTCCTTTTTAATTAGACTCCGAAAAAAAAAAAATCATTAATTCATGTAAGTCTTGAAGCCTACAGCTTTCCCCAAGGCTGGCAGTCTGCCTTGACAACTTGTATTACGTATTTTACCCTTTGGATCCAGGCTTCAAGCTTGCAAAAGCTTTGGAGTTCTTCAGGGAATGTGAAATTTCATTGAGAAAAGAAATAAAATGAGAGTCCCTTTCTGACTTCTTAGACTCAAAAATGACTACGATGGTAAAATGAGGTTCGGGGCGAGTCAGAAAGTATGTGCTTTGGACTTTGTCGTCGTAGAAGTGAACAACCTTCTCCAAGCTGTTGAGGTCAGAGGTTCTGTCAGTCATAATCATGATTACGTTGGGCCAGTGCATCACAGGCCTGTCGCTGGGCAGAGACACCACTGCGGGGTACTGATCCACTCCTTTGGGGGCTTCCCTGTAAGAATGGGGGTGATGATAACCGTGTCCCTGAAAACTCTCCGATCCACGATTGTCAAAAATCAAGGAAACGTTGACAGCATCGTATTTCCGAATGAAACTGGAAATTTTCCCAAAGTAATCAGGATTTGTCTTTGCAGTCAACGTTTTCATTTCAGATGCTGTTGTTTGTCGACTAAGGGCCTCATGAAAGTAAAAGCTAAACTTGGCAAGGAGAATGTTTTTGAGTTTCATCAGCCAGAGGAAGAGGTGTGGAGGTTGTACTGCTTTTTGAGACTGCCCTCCAAACAGATGCTTCTTGGTCTCTCGCTGTTTCTCAAAAATTTGGCCCCACGTCTGTAGTTTTGTGTGAGCGCTGTGCAAGTTGACCAGGGATGGCAGGAACTTCCACTCTGAGATCTGAGCCTGAGCCTTTAAGAGATGTGCAAGCACATCTACTTCCAGCTGGAAACTGCTTTCAAGAGGACTGAGGATTGGATGATGAAATCTAGAAAACACAACGGTATTCAAGACATGAGAACTGCTGTAAAATTAGCAGTGAAATTACCAGCTAATGTTTGTCAATTCACATACAGAACACCACACAGGAGGCTACAGTGTAACACACAAAAAAAATCACCTTGTAAGTTTAAAGACTCCTCTTTTAATGCAACTAGGACAAACATTTTAATGAACAGACAGCACTTCATATTTAACAAAAGCACCCATCAGGCCTTTATCAACGCAAGGGAATCCTCTTTGACCAGCCCAAGAAAAGGCACCGGTTATCTTGATCCACAAGCTACCATAGTGCCACTCCTCTTTAAATTCAGATCTAAGAATTTCTTAAGAAAGAATTCAGATATTATTTTTTTAAATTTTTCTTCCAATTTGAAATCCCTTCTAGTGGCAGTATGTCTTGATAGTCATAGAATAGTGCTGAGATATTAAGTTAAAACAAAAAGCTATCTCACGTTATAAATTCCATGTGTATGTAGAGAAGCTATGAGGAAACCAAACTGACTTTTATTCTTTTCTTTTTAATTCACAATAAAAATGTGATGGGAAATTAGTCCATAGAATCACAATTGACTGTGTTTACCAATGAACCCGGTCCCAAATTTTGAATGTTAGTGTGCTAAGAGCAATAAAGGGGAAAAAACATGTGGCAGGACTTCGTAATATCACAACAAAGATGCTCTACCAATCATTTTTTTCCTCTCTAAAATCCAGGACAAGATCAGCTCTGAATTTCACAGAAAAAAATCTCATCTACAAGGTAGAAGTGTCACTGCACATCTTGTTCACTGGAGTGACCCTACCATTCGAACAAGTCTCAGTGGAATTTGAATAGATCCATTCTGTAGCTTTCTTTCCCACCTTGTTTTCTTCACATTTTATCCAAAAACAGTGTGATCTTAAAAATATTTTCAAGTGTCCCTTTTTTTCTCAACAGTCACAACACATATGTTGATTTGCTTTTAAGATGCAAGTCCAGGTTTATTGGAAGGAAGTGAAATGCTGGATGTGGTGGAACAACTGACACAGCGTGTTCTGCAAAAAGGCTCGGCTGGGGGACCTGCCACCTTCTGTACACAATGTATGTCAGCAGCCAACACGTCCTTCTGCTGTAGCAGTGATCCAGTGTTTACCAACTACTTTGGTGGGTTGAAAAGTCCAGAGCATGTTTGAATTTCTTTAAACAAATAAGGGCCAATTAGAAATAATATTCCCGTAATAGCCAACACTATATTTTTTTCAATGGTTTAGGTATTCAGCAGGAAAAAAAAAAAAAAGTTTTGTCATGTATTAGAAGGGAGGAGAAGCACTATGCAACATTATTTATTCCAGATATTCCCACAGTCAGACTAAGCTTATTCTTCAACCTTAAAAGCAATTAAAAAACTCGCTGCCATGTCTCCTGGATTAATGTTTTGATGTACGGCTTCCCACTTCCACTTTCCTTCATGGCTCATTGCTATTTCCATGTTTCGCTGCATGGCAGGAGTTGCTAAACTGTTTTAATCCAAAAATATGCTTCTCAGCCACAGCTGAGAAGCCTGATATGGTTGCAGTGAAACAGGAAAGTTAACTACAGCAGATAGTCTGAGTACATAACCTAATACAGAAGCACCTGACTGAGCTCGGTATCACTTATAACAGACAGGCTTTTGTGCTATTTCGGTAAGCCAGAGTGTTAAGAACTTAACTGCACATTGGAAATTTGATTCTTCCCCCAATGGTTCTTAAAAGCGGAGGGATGATAGATTTGTTTTGCAGACCATAAACAAGTCACATCATTCTTCATTTCCTTCTAGAGAACACCGATACATACAGATCTGCAAAAAGCTGACTAGATGAAGAGCATTTAACACTTCAGAATAATTACATCAAGATAATTTACTATTTACTTACTCACTCCACACTAGGCGTTTAAAGGATCCTGCTTCTGATGCTGTTTTAGTTACTGCAGTTAAATTATCCCTTTCTTTCAGAAATACTCTGTACATTATTGGGGAGAGCCAAATGACTGAAATAGCTCTAGCAGCCTCTTAGGGTATCTTTATCTTAAAGATTGCTCCTTATCCCCAAGCAAGATCATCACTATTTTCCCAAGGACACATTTCTTATTTCCTATTATTTCTTCCTTATTTCTTATTATTAATAGTGCATTAGAAGCACAAACTCATCTCTGAGACTCAAGTTTTTCCAGATTTTTAAACAGTGCTGTTGACTAAGCACACGCTCAGAACAAATGATAATAACCAGCGTACATTGTAAAGCAACGTTGCAACAAGCATACCTTCCTTTACTCTTCTACTGTCTGTCTTACCAAGGAAAAAAAAATGCAGTTTCATTTTTCCTTGGACGGACTGCTCTGATATTGTGAATGCTTACAAGCTGAGAATCACCAAAAAGGACTAGTAAGATGACAGACTAGCTCTGACTTTCACATAGCAAAACTACACTACAATTCCCTTAAATTATTCCTAAAATTAAGGGAGCCAGCCGCAGTGCTTAGATTTTGAATGTCAGAAAACAGCATCAAGTTATCTTTATTTTTTTACACTTACTTTAAAAATCCTAGCTGTAAAAGTAAAACCTCAGAACATTCCCCTGAAACATCCTCTTCGATATTATTTCACTAACAGACATTTAAAACAATCCAGCTCCATTTGGAAACTGTTTTCTAACCACAGATACCTTGTTTTACTTTTAAAATCAAGAATTGGCCTTTTAGTCTGTTGTTGGGTCATTCAAGACTTCTCTTGTTTTTAAACTGAATCACTTGCAAGGATCACAATTTAGATCTGCTCATTAGAGTTCAGATCACATTTGGATCTACTCATTTACTCATCCCAGTGATTTAAAGACATCCTGGGGTTCTTGTAAAAGGAAGTATTAAATCTTCAAGAAACCACGAATGCAGGGACCAAAGACTCAAAAGTGCTCTTTCTGCTAGCTCCAATAGCTCAAGAGAAGGGATAACAGAATGCCATCAAACCCTTCCATCTAGGCCAAAAAAAAATAATCTGTGGAATTAATTTGAAAATTTCCTAGAGACAGGCATATGGAGTCTAATACATGGCTTTTAGAATAAAACAGACGTATTCACGACTAAAACTGGCACAGAAATATCTGTTATATTTCTACACTAATTTTGCTGAAGCCCATATGAAATTAAGTCTTGTTTCCCCTCCACACACTCCTAATAAAAAAAAAAGAATTCTTGTACTTTTTCCATGAGGAAAATGATTCTCCCTTTCTGCTGAGCGTGAATTAGGAATTGGTAAGATCATTTCTATAACATGCTGCATAGATTAGGGTTTGGGGCATCTAATTGTCTTATTTTAAGCCCTCAGCTCATGTTTGGACACCGCTCCCCAACTGCTCAGCAATCAAAGGAGAGCAAAACCTTCAGGCTTGCTTTGAACCTCAACACCATTTATTACAAAACATGGCTGAGTACTTACTGTCAGCAAACAAGCACTGACCTTGAGCTGTATTTCTTTAAGATGGATTCCAAAATGTTTACCAGTTCCTCAGAGTTAATGAACTTTTGGGTGCTGAGCGTGTACATTTTTTCATAGAAGTCAGCAATTTCCATCCGAGCCTGAACAAAAAAACAGAGCTGTTCAGACAGGTGAGAAAGCAGCTCTTCCAAGTGAGGAGCTGTTCCTCCTAGTGCATTGCGACCCGTCGCCACCACCTTCTTCAGCTCATTGTGCAGGGATGTGTAGATGGTTCGGATGGAGTCCTTTCGGCTGAAGAATGACTGACCACCTGTTCAGATAAATAGGGAGGTATTACCAAAATCCAGGGACAGCAGAGATAGACAGCAGTACTGGAAAAAATAAAACCGTGCTTGTTTTTCCCCAGGTGTTCCCAAGCCTTATTTGATCACACCATTTTTCATCAAGAAATAAATTTCAGCGTGTTGTTTTGCGAGTGACTGAGCTGCATGTAGCAGAAAGTCAGAAGCACTCTACCTGATTTGATGCAAGTCACGCTTGTCCTTACTCCTTATTTCAGCAGCCAGCGACTGCTGCAAGATTTCTTTAACCCCTTCACATTGGCCGTAACTATGGTGTGACCTTTTTGATAACAAGGGGTTCGGTAATTTTGGTACTATGCTACATAACCTGGAATTGGTGTTACCTGTGCAAGTAAGGACAATCAAGTCATTGAGAAATGTTAACAGGCTCCACTGCTGTTAACAGCTCTAGATCTCTTGAAGAGAATTCCCCCAACAATACCACTTGAAACGTCAAACACTCAGACTTACAAAACCAGACGTTTCCAGTCCCTACACCATCTAATATAAGCCAGAATTCACAGGCAAAACAATCATAGCTTATCTCAGCAGGACCACAGCACAGGTTAATGCGTAACTAAAACTGAGAAAAAAAAAGGTCAAGGCTTCTTTCTACCTGCTCAATGCTATGAGGAATTAAAAAATAAAAAATAAAAGTGGCCATCATGCTCATGGTTTTTATAACTGTCTGCAATTCTTTTCACATATACTGTTCAAAAGTAACCTTAGCAACTTGAGGCAGAAAAGCACGGGATTGGTTCTGGTGGATAAACAGCTGTCTTTCCAAGGCAAGAACTGCCCCCAGGTCACAGCAGAGCAGCAATCACCCATTGCTGTTGTCTGGGAAGTTTGTAAGTGTTATATATGGAGTGGTAATTCGTGTCGAGAAAATGGTTGATATTAATAAAGAAGGGGGAGATGTGGGAGTGTGGCCATGGGGGTCAGAAAGTCCAGGGGTTGATGGTAACATCAAACTCTTAACAATGAGGCCATCGGGAATATAAAAGAGTTTAGAGGGAACAAAGAAGGGTGATTCAGGAGACTCCATGCAGTCTCGGCTTTCTTGTTCTCCAGCTGTTAAGGCATGGAAGTTTCTGGATGTTTGCTGTTGCCATTATTTGCAAAGTTGTTTGACCAATGGAAAGTTGTTTTGAAAAGAACTGCTGTGGGGAGAAGGGTGTAAGAGGGGAGCCTGCCCTCAAGATAAAAAAAGGCAACATGATGAAGTTACATCAATAAAGAAGCAGGAAAAAGGAGTGAAGAGGAGCAGGCTGGCAGAACGGAGGCCAGGACGGGAACAGGCACATTGATTGCCTCATGAAGATGGGTTCGGCCAGACTCAGCAAACTGCTCAGAGAAGCTCGTACAGAAAGTCGCTGGAAACAGGCGCACCAGAGCTGGGAAGAAGCTGGAGCTGAGAGAAGCGGCCCCATGCACACAGCTGCCCCTCGCTGGTCAGCAGTTGCACACTGTGGGGAACCATACGTCCTTAGGAACAAAGACTGTCCTGGTAACCTTACAGCCTATTCTCCTTATTAACGATTGGACAGATTATGGTCCTGAAATATGGGACCAAACAAGTCAAGGTGTGGGACTCTGCAACTAAAAACGACAAGGCTGCGGTGGGATTGCTCAGCATCTGGCGAGCAGTCTCTGAGGCCTTAAAGAGCCATGTGGGACCGCAGTCAGACACGTGTGGTTTGCCAGACAGTGAGGGAGCTGCGGGCTCCTTTACTGATCCGACTGCTACACCACGGGCCCCTCTGCTGCCACAGCCATCAAAGGCCTTTGCTGTTCTGCCCTTGCTGACCTGGACGTGCCTTGTGACCCAGGCCTACTGGCCTTGAAAAGGAGCTGGATATGCTTTTCTGCGATCCGGGAAGAACGGGGTACATAAGGCCCGAAGACCGAGTTGTTTGACAACTTAAAGCAAGACATATTGTTCAAAGGGAATGGAAAATGGAGACTGTTAAGCCATGGAACTTAAAGGATTGTTTGTAACCTCTCCTGATTGTATAGGCACATTTGAGTTTAGTATGTAAAGCCACATTCTGTATATTTAGGATGTTTGATGTTCGTGTGTGCGTGTTGGCGGAGCATAGGCTCCCTACACACCCAGCGCTGTTTACTTGCCTTTTATACCTTTTATAGGTATAAATATAACAAAATTCAGATTGAGTTGAGACTTCATTTATAACACTTTTATAAATATTACTAAATTCAGATTGCGACGAGACTTCATTTATAACATAAACGAGCAGCTCTTGTCGTTTTATCATTTTTTTTTCCTTCCTGCTAGCACCAAATTCGCTTTTTAAAGCCAGCTGTGCGCATTTTCTTTGCCTGTAAGGTTCTCTTAAAGCAGGCTCACGTTGGCCACCCCTTCGCTACCAACACCGAGGCTGAACTTCACAGCCGGGCAGGCTCCCCTCCCCCGGCCAGCGCTGCGGGACCCGCGGCTTTCAGTGCCCACGCACAAACCCGAGTCCGCTGCCGAACTGCCCAGCAGCTTTGCAGCCCCCCCCCAACACAGGAGCTGTGGGGAGCCCCCCGCTCGCCCCCCCCCGCGGGCGGTACCTAGCTTCTGCCCGAGGAAGGCCATGCTGTGGTACGCCTTCTCGGCCGCCGCCAGGTGCCCCAGCGCCGCCAGCAGGGCCAGCCAGCTGCCGCCCGCGCTCCTGTTGCCCTCGCGCTCCTTCTCCACGTTGTCCTTGGCCTTGTCGTACGAGAAGATGCCGAGGTGCGAGAAGAACGTCTCCAGCACCGCCTGCTCCACCGGCACCGGCGCGCCCAGCGCGATCGCCTCCCCCATCCCGCACCCGCACCCCCGCCGCTCCCGGCCCCGGCCGCTTCCTCCCGCCCGCCCCTTCCGCATCCCCCGCTCCGCCCAGCGCCCGGCCTGTCGGGCACTGCAGCTCCCCGAGCGGGCGCTGGGTGGGCTCGGTGAGCGGGGAGGGCTCTTCCAACACAGCCGATTCTGTCGTGCCCACCCCCTTCCACCGCATTAACCCCACGTGAAGGTAACAGGGAGCTCTTCCCCACCTCCAGCTGCACCCCTCCGCCACCCCCACAACAGCAACGCCCTCCCTTTCTCCTAGCCCCCCTTCCCCTTGTGCTCTGCTGGCAGCTTGTAAGAAACAGAAGAAAAGGGGCTCCGGGGAAGGAAGGGAAAAAAAAAAAAACTGGGGAGTTTTTCCAAAGAAAACCAGGAGTCAGAGGTTCAAATCTGTCTTTATTACAACACAGAGCCAGCAGCACGTTTTTGCATTTAGAAAAATGTGTTTGGTCTCTTGGTGGTGAAACGGGGCTTGTGCTGCTGACGCAGAACTCTGTGCGGCAGAGGGAACCTGATCTTGGAATCCTGCAAGAAAAATATTTGTGTTAGTTGAGAAGTTAGATGAACACCAAAAACAGTTTGCAACAAATAACTAGGTTGTAATTCAGCAGGTCATTTATGTAATGCATCCATAGGTTAGATACACTGCATAGGAGGTAATGGATGCGATTGTTTTATGGTTCTTTTTGAACAAAAAGCCCGTTTAAGGCAAATTCCCTGTAACATAATATGCATTTATTTGGACTACTCTGTAAGGCCTGATCACAGCATACGGTAACTGCAAAGCTATGCCTGTCAGTTCGGTCCCCTCCCCACATTTCCCCACAAAACAAACCCATACCAGACAACAAAGCCCCCCCAGCCCGATATTGAATTGGGCCAGTTTCACTTCACTCACATGGAACTGCTTGACTGCCGGCCTACGGCACTTGCTCGCAGCGATTTCCTCCACCTTCATGATCTGAATAGAGTGAGCACGGGCACGGTGACGGGCTCCCATATCACGGTCTGTAACGAGAGAACTCATTAAAATAAATCTTCACACATTCTCAGTTCAGATCTTACCAGCATCCTTCCAAGAAATACGAATGTCACCCACAACCTCTAAAATGCCTGGTTAACTCTGCTTCATCACTTTATTTCCACCATCTAGAGCAATGGCAGAACGGTTCTGAGAACCAAAGTGCAGCAGCCAATTCCACCTGGAAGTTGTAACAGAACGTCTCTCTCCAAGAGAATGCCATCTTACTGCTCTTGCCTGATTTCAAGGAGTTATGAACTTACAGAAAAATCTGTATGGGACTTCCCCCCACACAGAAGAAAAATATAATTCAGAATCAACAATGAAACGCAATTATTGGGAAAATGGGTTTTTCTAATAATTCTGAAGTGATACAGTCAGGGATTGTTACTTACCCCACATGATTTACCTTACAGAACAGGAGGGCCTGTACATAAGCTGCCTGAAAACTCCTCCCTGTGGCAGTCACACTGCCTTGAGATCGCGATGTCCACAGCTCATTTTACAAGACAGGCCTATTGCAATACTGTGCTTACAGTGTCGCCCATGAAGACCTACCCTACTAAACCTTTATCTGCTACAATATTCTTGAGCATGCAGCTTTCAAAGTCATTGCGCTGTGACAAATCAAGCTCTCAGATTGCTTAAAAAAGCTTTTGGGATGTTCGTTAACTTGCAAGGTAATGTAGGACCTTAAGTTTCACTTCCAAGAGCACCTCAGCACTTGAAAGGCGACAAGATACGTATACTATCTGCACACATTGCAAGAACATCATTACCAAGAACAACGCTCTTTGGGTTTTTGTGTGCAGTTTGTGGCATTTTGAACACTTCCAGATTCAACTGTCAATAGCATCGGCTATACAAATGGTCTGTCCCTCAAATACTTCATATAGCAGGAACCTGGAGAACCTGACAGAAATTATCTCCCCACATGAACTAGGAAGATAAACTCAACCATTTCAAAACACTATATATAGTAAAATAAATTTATATAGCACCTTAAAGGTTATGAAACCGTTGCCCTGTGCAGCAAAATTTTTTACTGGAATTACAGAAAATCACACTAAGGGGAAATATTTTCAAGTTAGAGAAAACGTATCATCAGTAAGGGAGCACAAACATCTGCAGACTTCTCCAGCCACTTCACAATCTGGATTCCTAGTGTTTTGGTTACTGTGGATGAAGACAACCCTCTTACCTAGCCTTCACACCCAATTCAAGATCTGATCTTGTGTTACGTACAGGTCCTACCATTTTGTACCTCCAGCAGCTACACATACTTACAGCACTGAGTGACAGCACCCGCAGTGGTCAGATCCCTGTACTCCCTGTACATGTTGTGAGTTCCACTGCGGGAGTCATAGCGCAACCAAATGCCAAAGTTCTTTACTCGCAGGGGGGACTTCTCATACACCTGGGATTAGACAAGAGCATAAAAGAAGTTAAAAAAACAACATCATTTGTGTTTCACCATTTAATTATGTTAAAGCTCTTATGAGAGCACTGTAGAAAGTTCTTCTGTCAAAGAACATTGGTCTCTTTTCCCACACCAGCGTGGCGGCAGTCACACCTTAACGATTCAGTGTGAAATTACTAGACTGCAGCTCTACATCACAGCAAAAATAAGTAAAAAAGAACATCCTTTAAACACCAAAATAGATATGCCCAGGTTCGATTTTTGCAAGGATTGTGAACATCCACATAACTCTTAAAAGGCACACGCTACAATGAAATGAGTGTGACACCCGAGGAACAGCAGTGAATGGTATAATTCATCGTATGTTTAAAACATTAAATTAATGGTATTTTGTTTTAAGCTCCGTGGATATGAATTACCACTTTGAAAAAGTGAATTTGTTGCTCGTCTTCACAACAAATTAAAGATGAATTTTAACTTTGTGTCCCGTCCAGTCCCCCCCCCAGCGCTTCATATAAATTCCTTCTCTGTATACCAGCTGGCACTCCCCAGAAGCCTCCCAGATTATCAGGACTTCCAGCGCGCACCTGCCCGCAGTACACGATCTCTCCCGAAGACTTCTTCATCTTCTTCAGCTGGGACACGAAGTACCAGAACCGGGACTTGGCAACCACGTGGTTGGGGGCGAAGATCCGCATGCGGTACAGCGGAGGAGTGGCGCATTTCGGCGTCGGCAGGCACCGCCCGACCACCTTGTACTCCCGCAGCTGGGGGCAGACGCAGGGCGAGCCGTGAGGGTCCCGCTGCCCGCCCGCCGCCCGCCCGCCCCGTCCCCGTGCCCGGGCCCGTCCCCGCCGCGGCCTCCTCGGGCGCCGCCGCCATCTTGGCCGCTCGCCTCCCTGCAGGGCCGCGCGCGGAGCGCCCCAACCCGCGGCACGGCGCTGCCAAAGGCCGCCTCGACCCCAGATCTTGATCCCAATTCCAATCCCAGTCCTAATCCCGACCCCGATCCTAACCCTAACCCCGCCGCGGCCGCACTCACGGTGCCCGACGCCTTCATGGTGCCGCCGCCCGCCGGAAAGGAAGGGGCCGCGCGCGGCGCCTCCTCACCTCAGCCGCCGGCCCCGCCCCCCGCCGCGCCGCGCCGCGCGATTGGCCCAGGCAGCCGTCAATCACCGCCGTGCGCAGGGAGCCCGCGTGGCCGCCCGGGGCCTTCCTTACGCTATTCACAGAACGCGTTACGCCGGCGGTAACCGCGGCAACCGCCTAACCGCTGGGGAGGGAGGGGGTTGCGGGCCCTGTCCTTGGCCTCGGGGGGGTGCGGGTGTCCGGGCTTGATGCCGGTGGCTGCCCGGCGCCGTGCGGCCGTGCCCGGCTCCCCGCCTCACGGCGGTAACCTGCCATGTAACACGTACCCCACCGCGCGGCGGGACTACCTCTCCCAGGGTGCTTGGCAGCGGGACTACAGCTCCCAGCGTGCCCCGCGGCACATCAGGCTGTGCCTGCCGGCCGGTTCGCCGCGGGGCACGCTGGGAGTTGTAGTCCCGCCGCACCGCCGAGGGGCGGGGGCACCCCTTCCCGGACGCGTGAGGGCCGCGGCGCCTCCCCTTGGGCGTCTTCCTCCCCCTCCTCCTCCTCCTCCTCCTCCTCCTCCTCCTGCAGCCGCCGCCAGCCGAGGCGGTGCGGCCCGGCCCGGCCCTGCCCGCTCCCTATGCTCGTGGCGGCCCCGGAGCTGCGGGGCGGGAGCGGCCGCGGCCATGGCGCAGTGACCGGGAAGGTAACGGCGGGGGGGGGGGGGGCAGGAGCGGGGCCTCGACGCAACCCGTGAGGGGCCGCTGGGCTCGGGGGGGACCGAGGGGGACCGGGGGGGACCGGGGCCCCGCTCCCAGCCCCGTACCGGCCGTGCACCTGCTGCCAGCCCCCGGGCAGCACTGGGGGCCTGCCCGCAGGCAGCAGCAGCGAGGCGAAGCTCCGCCGTGTTGTGGCAGTGCCCGCGCCGCGCAGCCCTGTGGTAACTTCCCAGGGTAGCAGCGAGCACTGTTCGCAGGCAAAGCTGCCGTTAACAGCGTGCCTGGCGTTACGGCAGGCTGTATGGTTCGATTGATCTGGTGAATTATCTCAGAATTGCAGCCAGGCCCTGCTTTCCAAGCGTAACTTCTCAGTGAAATGCCTCTGTGCAGAAGCGGCTTGCTGAGCTAAACCCAGGTGCCACGGGAGGCTGTGCTGTTGGGCTGTCTGACCGGGCCTGTTCGGAAAGCTGTCCCATTAATTGGCCTCCGGAGCGGGCTAGTCCATCCAAAACCTTCAGGAAAGGCTGTTTGGTACAGGATCACATTTTAAACGTGCCCACGGAGCATATGCGAGGCTAGCAGAACCGCCTGGCCTCGCTGTTAGCTGGGCACGTGAGGAGAACGCGTTTTGAGCCAGGTTATTTGTAATAGCAGAGCCTGTCACCTGTGTGTGGAAGATTCCTGTCTTTCAGGCAAAGGATCCAGTGATATCAGTGGGAAAATATGCCAGAAATATGCTGGTGTTAGTTGAAACAGCTCTACTTGTGTAACCGTGTGTGGACCAGGCCCCATCTGAAAGATGCTGTCCAAAAAAGCATTTTTTCCTACAGCGTTTTACTTTTTTTCTCCCCCCCCTCGTCTGGCTGTTCTGGTGGTTGGTTATGGGGAAAACAAGCTGGGGACGCAGAGGGAGAAGCCTCAGCAGAGCAGCGTTAATCCCTAAAGGTTTTGACCCCGCGCGGGATTGCTGTGTGTCGTAAGGCAGCGTGCAGAGCTCGTTTTGCCACGAGTCACTGCTTTGTTCCAGACTTTCTGGTTTCTGTGCTGCCACAACCTGCATTTTTGTGTGCGCGCCCGCTTAATTTGGGGTGTTCAATTGCCTTTCGTGATGCATTTAGTTATCATAGGTTCTGCAATGGCTTTCATAGGAATGTCTGTCCGATGTCACAGCAAATGCTGGGCTTTCCCTCCCAGGCGAGCTCGCTGTCACCGTGCCACTTTCTTCAGGGGGGAGGGCGCAGAGAGCACGCACCGGGCACGTCACGCTAAGAAGTCGGAAATCCTACCTATAGGCATGGAGGCAGTTTCAGACCACAGTTACTTTGTGTTTCCTCTCTTCCTCTCGTCTGTCTTCCTTTCCCCTGCCTCCTACGTGCTTACATAACGAGGCCTTGCTTCAGGCCTGATTAATGATGTTACCACGTGGGAATTTTTTTTGATGGCTAGGTGGATTTTTGTTCCTTCTTGCTGTCTGACAGCATCTGCGTATTTGACGGAGACTTTTTTTTTAATCCACTGTGTTTTATCCAGAGCATTACAGAACAGCTTATAGAGACACAATCTCTGGAATATATTTGTCCAGCTTGCTTGTTAGCTTTACACCAACATTTCTAAATAAAAATCATCACTAGTAAATCAGCACCCATTAGCAGGAGTAGGCAGCTTTGTTAACAGCTCAGTATGATGTATTTTGTGGTTAACATCTATGACACTTCTGCAGCGTGCCCTTGCTTTAGAAGAAAGACCTCCTAATGGGTTTGTTCCCCAGGGGAAATACTTTACAAATGGTTTTATGAAGCATCTTAACAATATTTTAGAGATGAGTAGAGAAGCTTATTTTTGCAGTTGCTAAGCTTGTGGGGTAAAAAATACTGTTGGGTATCATTGAAGTAGATGATTTATGCTTATGTCATATCATGCTGAGTCTTCACGTGCTTGAAATTTAAGTTCCAGCCTTTCAGTTAAGTGCTTCACCTTATGGCCCTTCTCTGTTATCGAAGGGTGGTTGAAGGAGTTTGAATTTTGTTTTCTGTATCAGAAAAATGCATGCTCATGGTGTGGGGGAGTCCGTGCTGGGTGTCTGCGACTTGTGTGCAAACGTCTGCAGTTGCTGCTGTCCTGCGTTTAATTTTTATTGCCGTGCTGAGCAAATAAAATCTCTTTCTCTGTTTTCAGATGATCGTAGGCTCTCCTCTAGAAGAAGCGGGCAAACCTGTTAGTAGGAGTAGGAAACACATCGTATAGCAGTAGAGATGGATGAACAAGCCCTTTTGGGGCTAAACCCAAATGCTGATGCAGACTTCAGACAAAGAGTATGTAATTAACTTGCGTATCTCTCTAATAATTTGGGATGTTGCTTCACTGAAAAGTCTAATACTTTCTTGATTGTTATCTGGTTAACCAGCACAAAGGGTTTGTGGTGGCATGTGCAAACTGTCATGTTGCAGGCATGCATGTAAGCTGAAGGAGTTGTTTCCAACTCTGTGAAGTTACAGTTACTGTGCACAGAATTTATTTCTCTGGGCTCTGGCTTTTCCAGTCCTTTCAATTACCTGTACTTGTTGCTCAGTGCCTTGTGCAGGTTCCCACAGAATGAAAAGCAGCCACTGGAAACAGAGTTGCTTAAAATTGCCCTTTAATTCTTAGGTGGGGATTGTTTTTTTGTGTGGTTTTATTATTATTGTTGTTGTTGTTTGAATGGATTGTCTACCTTCAGAGTCTTGTAATGAAACATCAGTTTTTGAACTGTGGTGAAGCTTAGAGTAACTTAAGAAAATAATCATGGTAAGTGGTAACAGTTACGTGATATGAGAGATGCTGATGTGGCAAGGCATTACTGTAACTATTTAATGAGTAAAGGGTTCTGCTTACTCATCGCTGCATACAGGATGACATTCAGTAAAATCCTTCAGAAGTGTGGATACTCCATATCTTTTGGTGTTCACGAAACAAATCCCAGAACCTGTAAGGCAGTTACAAACGTAGTTTGCTGCGTCCTGGTATTGCTAAGCAGCTCGGTAAATGTTTATTGTGGGTGTTTGTCCTTCCTGAAAAGAGGGATGTAGCCAAACTTTAAAGTTTTGTTAACAGAATGTCGCTATAAAATTTGAAGCTTACAAATTCATTGACATTTTAACCATGCAATCTGCATAGTTCTGAAATATTTTATACTAAAAGGTGACATATTTTTTTTGCTATTCATGCAAAAAGGGACTTTACATAAAGTGCATCTCAAATATCAGCTATTAAAACTGTTCAGTAGAAGGATATTGCCAGTGCTGTCTACAATGAACTCTTGTTTTAAGATCTTCAACTCCCTGAATAATCACTTTGTTGAATGTAAACAGTTATGTTAGTGAAAAAGTAAGCTTGAAAGACAAGCCTTCATAGGCTTAAAATAATGTGTCAATCAAATCTCTGTTTCAAAAATTATTTCACTGTTTTGTATAGCAAGGCACACTAAATCTTAAAGCAATTGGATTGAGTTAACTGTTTTCAGGAGGTTCTTAGATCTGATTAACAATTTGGGTGTCTACAACTTGGCTGAAGTAGACAGTTCTTTCCAGTCTCTTTAATAGGTTCACACACTGATGTTTGTCAGGTGGTCAGTGAATGACTGTGTTTGAATGCTGCTTGAGATGCAGAATGCAACTAAAGCTGTGCAACAAAAATAGTGAGATTTTTCAGTGAATTTTTTCAGTGAAAAACCTGAATTTTTAACTTGGACTTGAACTTCCACACTTGGAAGTTGTATTTAAAACCCAAATGGACAAGGCCCTGAGCAGCTTCTCCTAGCTGACCCTGCTTTCAGCAGGCAGTTTGGACTGGACTATCACCAGAAATCCCATTTAACCTCACCAGTTCTGTGAATCTGACCTTTTTAAATAGAAGTAACTGAAACCTTTGTATTGAATGTACAGTGGAGGTGGGTACCCTGTAGGGTTACCATTTGGAGAAGCACTTGTGTTGTGGTAATGAGGAAGCCACATAAAAGCCTCTTTCCAAATACCGTTTGTGTTTTTTTTTTGAAGGAGAGGTGTTTAAATGTGTGTCCAAGTGTGAATAAGATGTCTTGCTGTGGGTTTTTTGTTTGTTTGTTTTTGTATTTTTTTGGCTTTCTCATTGGTTCTTACTTGAATATTTGCAGGCGCTAGCCTACTTTGAGCAGCTCAAGATATCTCAGGATGCTTGGCAAGTCTGCGCAGAAGCATTAGCTCAGAGTATATACAGGTAACGTGGATAAGAATCATTGCTTATTTTGGTCTTTGGGGTGTTTTTTTTTGTTTGTTTTTTTTTTTAATCTTTACAGCATAATTAGCAAACTGTAAATGCTGAAAGTTAATACAGTCTTCATGCCATTCTTAGTATCACTGTTAATCTTTGATTTTCATATAATGTCTTTCAAGGAAGAATAATGTATAAAGAAAACTCAATATTAATTTGGTAGCTTAAAGACTGCTGCATTATGAAATCCAGGACAAAAAAAAAAAGCATTCAGGCTCACTGAATGCATCCCCATTCAGTTCTGGGGAGGGGAGGAGTGCTGAAGCTGTTGAGTTGTGAGAATATACGCTTTATATGCACTAAGCTTAGGAACAGTGCCTCAGCCCCTATTTTTCAAAATGCAAAGTGTCGTCATCCCTATTTTTGTACCAAGTTGTGTATTTGGATCTCAAATAATAGGGTGTTGCTGTGTCATACAATAACACAAGTTGGAAGGAAACTCGGGGATGTATCTCTCCCAAATAATATCAGCGATTTATAGTGAACGCTTCTTTTTCAAAAGATTCTTTAAAACTTCTCAGATTCCAGCAGATTATGCAGTGACTAATAAAACCATGCAACATTTGTAAATCAGCATTTTGTAGTCTCTGTTTACCAAAATACAGTGATTCATACAATTGTTAGTTTTTTTAAAGGCAGGATGCAATACATATTGCAGTTGATGTTCAATACCAAACTCATAGCATGATACTGGTGAATATAGAAAAAAAAATATTATAAGAGGGAATATCAATATTGCACATTTTTTTTATCAAACGAATTGCTGGAGTATTTGCTGGTTTTGCATAGACTTTTTCTTTAGTGCACGGTAGTTCTTGAATTGCCAAAGGCACCACCTGGTTGTAATGTATGAAGCATTTTGTTCTTCACAGAGAAGTGTACCATACTGCCACATCTAACAGAATTTTGTCTTCTTTTCTAGTGATGATCACATCAAGTTCTTTTGCTTTCAAGTTCTGGAACATCAAATTAAGTTCAAGTTAGTAATCTTTCTTGATAGCAACCATATAACGCTCTTTTGATTTTCTTTTTATTCTGCTTGCAAATAGACTTAAAATGGGATATTGTTCCTGAATAAAAGCTTTCAGAACCTTTATTCTGCAAACCATTACCTCAGTGTGGTTGATGAGCTTAATTCATCGCCCAGGACTACTACTTGTATTCCTTCAGCTTTTCCTGGGAGAGTAGTAGCTGGTGTCTTAGCAGCATGCTCTGCCTAGCTAGTCTAATGCCTGCCTCATGACTGCCCAACACCGACCTGATCACCCAGTGTGGAATGAAACTTACTTAGCATTGCCCTTTAAGCCTTACTCCACACTCTCGTTGATTTTTTGGAAAAAAAAAAAAAAAAGTAAGTCCTGCAAACAGCAGCCTTACTCAGTACAGAATTCTGGACTCCAGACAAAGCCTTATTCATGCAGTAAGCATGGCAGAGATGTGAGGAAGTAGTGCTTTCACTGTGTAGTGTTTCTATAGTTTCATGATGTTAGAACAAAATAATTTGAAATAGCAAAAGTTTAGTTGTGTGGAGCTATATTTATTTCATACTTTGGGCTCCTTTGGTGTCTGGGCTTCAGCATCATGGCAGAGGTGTCTGTCTCTGGGATATCAGTGTGGCTGGCTGCAATACACTGAACATGTGGGCCAGGCTTCAGATAGAAATAAGATGTATAGTGCAACTGAGGCTCACAATTATGTATCAGAGCAAGAATTAAAGCCTTATCTTTTTGAGATTTTATTAACTTGGTCTTACCTCATTGTCCGCCTTCGTCTGCATGTGTCACTTCTGTCATCTGCTTCTTACAGTGTGTTTTCTCGTTTTCCTGCGTCTTGTTTTCAGTGGGGTTGCTTTTTTCTTCTCCTCAATGACTAGATACTTTGACAGGAACACTGAGATCGCATTCAGCAGTCATTTCTGTCAGGGGGTGTTCCAGAGCTATAGCACGCTGGAGAAGGAATGGCAGAAAGAGTCTTCTCAACTTGCCTAGTCCTCAGAAGGAGTATGTGTGGGTAGTATTTGAGTTGGGCTGGTGATAACATAGAATTCTGCCAAGACTTGTGCATGATGCAAAGCAGAATTCCATGTTTGCTTTGCTTTTCTTGTTTTGACATACATGTGGTAATAAATGCCTTGTAGGGTCAGATCAGTGAAGGACTTTCTTGTGATCACTATTGTCAGAGTTTTCAAATAGCGTAGTAATCAAATTTGAGCATATACAAATGTTATTCGTTCTCCCCGTGGCTTACAGTCAAAGGTGTGTTTATGTCAGGGTCATAAGTCCTGTCCCTTGTAAAAGGGCAGTCTTCCTGCAAAATTTCAAGCTCCTACTCTGATAAAGGAGGTATTAAAGAATTATATATCCAGGCATTAATACGAGCAAAATGTTTTTCCTTATTTTAATGCATCTTTTATTCAGAATTTTGATATGCTAATAGCTGTGTAAATTCCTTTTTCTAGGAATCTTTCATTTACACTAATGTGTAGCATAGTTATTAAACTTGTTTTTGTTTTACTGAATGTTGCACTTTCCATGAAGCAGTCATAGTTTGATCTCATGCTTTGTTTCAGATACTCTGAACTTACTGAAGTCCAGCAGCAGCTAATTAGGGAAACGCTTATAACATGGCTGCAAGCCCAGGTAGGTGTGTTACTTTACACCAGTTTTGCACGGTAGGCTAACATAGTGCATTCAGTGCAGGCTAAATGGCTAATCTGTCATTTGAATTTAAAAATATATTCCTGAAGATATGCAGTATGAGACAGTAAAAAACTGTTAAGATGCTTATATTTTTTAGATTTTTTTAAATTATATGTTGTAAGAAAGTCTGTGCTTGAACTTAACACTAAATATAAAATTCTTATGTCAGATAATGATTGCGGTTTAACTACTGTGTGCGAAGTAAGGAGCATTTAAAGTTTCCCTTTAGAGAGGTATAATCTAGATTCCTGATGTCCTTGAGTGTCTAGAACAGGAGTGGTAATCGTGTTTTCACAACACGTCTGGCCTGTGTCCTGTCTGCTTAGAATGCTGGCAGATGTTTGTAAATGAAAGGATGAGACTGCTCGCATTACCTGCTCTGGTACTGCTGTGGTAGTGCATTGGCTACTCTTTTTATGGACTGAGTTACTGCAGCTGAAGTTACAGTATCAGTTGGACCCAAGAGTTTGGAATCTGCAGAACTGTGCAGTGAGCTGATGCAAGTCTTTGCCTACACCTGCTGTTATCTGGCTCTCGTTCCAATATCATTCCAATTCCAAATTGACATTTATTTTTTGAATAGTACGCTTAATATTTTTGTACTGAATGAAAACCTTAGGACTGCATCACCAAGAATGTTTTCCCTGCTTCATTATAACTTAGCTAATTTTTTTTATCAAAATCATTAGAAAGTAAGGCTTTTTATAAATCTCAGCTGATAAAAGGAGGAAAGCAGTACCTTAATCACTGTATGGAGATCAACAAGCATATCTGATTTTTCTCAAATTTAGTAAAAATTTACAAATAAAGTATGTTTTTTCTACCAGATGCTGAATCCCCAGCCTGAGAAGACTTTTATTCGCAACAAAGCTGCACAAGTCTTTGCATTGCTTTTTGTTACTGAATATCTCACAAAATGGCCCAAGTTTTTTTTTGATATTCTATCAGTAGTTGATCTTAATCCACGAGGTGTGGATATGTACCTCAGAATCCTGATGGCTGTTGACGCTGAGCTGGTAGACCGGGATGTTGTTCATACATCAGAGGCAAGTTATTACTGCACGTTAATATTTGTTTTGAAGTTCCAAAAAATTCTCTAATTGCAGCAGAAGACAGAAGTAGTTTTCTTTTTTTTTTTTTTCCTATGGCAACTCTGCCTTGGAGACATGAGGTGGTTTAGATCCAAAGCCATATGTTGTTTAATGCTTTTTTTGATTTCATACTTCTCAGTTAATGCGTTTTTTGCTTGAAGAGCAAGCAAACAAAAAGTAAGGAGCTGAGTTAGCCAACATGATGTTAGACCGACTCATTTTATAACATTAATGTCTACTACTGCGTTTTTGAAGGAGTCCTAACATCAAAAGTCCATTTAATCATCTAGAAGACTTCTTTCTCCTTTGCCTTTCTTCAGTGTTTGGGCATTGTGGTAGAAAAAAAAAAGGGGGGGGGGGAGGGGGTGAAAACTAGAGCATTTTTCTTTTCTTACAAGAAAAAAAATGCTCTTTTTGGGCTTTTGATTTAAGTTGTTTATCTAGTTATGACATGGAGTTTCTGGTATAGGATGCAAAAATGGTGCTAGTTTGAAAAAATGCTGCTGACCTGTGACACGACTGATTTATTCTGTTTCCTGTGTTGATAGGAGGCTCGTAGGAACACTTTATTAAAAGATACTATGAGGGAACAGTGCATTCCAAGTTTGGTGGAGTCGTGGTACCAAATCTTACAAAACTATCAGTATAATAACTCGGAGTTGACATGCCAGTGCCTTGAAGTAGTTGGAGCTTATGTATCCTGGATAGATTTGAGCCTGATAGCTAATGAAAGGTAAGGATTTTTTGATGGGATATCTTTGGCGGGAGAGGAAATAGCACAGGACTTGCTAGTATGTTGTCTGTATTTCTATGGAACTACATTAAAACTTGTCTTTGAATAGAGATTTTAATTGCATATAAATGTTTGGGTCTTCTGTTTCTGAAGAGCAATTGACTTGGCAAGCCAAACTGATATAACGGTAAAAATAGACACCGCAGAGTTTGCTGAGTTGTCCTTAAAATGTGTAATGTGCTGGGTTTAATCAGTACAAAAGACTTTGTAATTGTTTTTTTTTTAATAAGACATTTTTAAATATTCACACAAATAATACAAAGCTTCTGTATGATGCTCCTGTGTACTTTTAAATATAAACTTTTTTTTTTTTTTTCCAAAGGTTTATAAATATGCTGCTAGGTCACATGTCTGTGGAAGTTCTCCGGGAAGAAGCTTGTGATTGTTTGTTTGAAATTGTAAATAAGGGAATGGACCCAATTGATAAAACAAAATTGGTTGAATCTTTATGTCAAGTGTTACAGTCTGCTGGCCTCTTCAGTATTGATCAGGTTTGTAAATTGCTTTTACAATAGGAATGAGGTTTCAGACAGTTCTTAAATAAGCAGCTTAACAGAAAACTGTCAAACCAAGTCCACAAATATCGAGAGAATTAGCTGTGCTTCTCTGTCAATGTTAAACGCTTCTTGCACTTTTCTCATACTTAAACTAACAGCTCTTATTAATGTACCTTACTCATTTAAAGTACAGTTACTGCGTTTTGTTTGTCTTCAGCGTGAGGTGTTTGGGTTTTTTTTTGGTTCTAGAAGGTGTTCTGTAACTCCTATTCCTCTCCTGAAGCGTGGCGTGCATACTGTTTATATCACTTCTATGACTTATTGCCTTGTATCCTCCATTGTGATTGACTCTGTAATGGATATTTTAGCCAAGGTGTTTTAAGAATATAGCCAAGGCAGAAGCTTTTAGTGCGAGATGTTAGTCTAACTTTTTCAGGTCATGTGTGCTGTTATGCATGGCTGCACTGTCAGACATGAGGCTTGAAATTCTTATCTGGGAGCTGGAAAAATACATCCACCAACCAAACACATATTCCCCATGAGGTTGTAGTACTTCAGGAATAACTGTTTGCTATGTGCTATGGAGATAGAGGAACCACTCCTTAGTTCTTGGATTGCAAGGCAGTTTTCTCTTTATTGAGAAGTCTGCATCCAATATGTGTTCCTTCTAGAAAGCAAAAAATGTGCATTCATCCATTCAGGAGTCATTTCTCTAAAAACCTCTGAAGATCTCAGTCTTTCAGAGAGACTTGGTATTGCTCTGCTTTTGTACGGCTCTGACAGGGATTTAAGCATCCATTTGGGATGACTGATCTAGCAGTGTTTCTCAATTCTGATTAATGTATTTCTGCAAAGGAAAGCCATAAATATTAACTGATCACTCGCTTTTACGGCCAGTACTGACTGTTGCTTGTTATCAGTATTTCTAAGTAAGGCACAGCTGTTGATTCTTTGAAGTTTTCCCATAAAGTTTTTCCTCTTATACAGACTAAAATTTATGGTAGCTATGTGCTTCCTCTTTTATTTTGAACCTGCTAGCCAGCTTCTTGCTGTAAAGCAGAAAGTGAAACAAGCTAATCTGAAGAGATGAGCAAACTACTTTTGCATAACAGAGAGCAGGCAGCTCTCTAGCATTGCTTTTCCTTTTCTCTCTAATCTCCAGAGAACACAAACCAGATAATTATGCTTTCCATCTGGGAGTCAAATGTTGGTTTTACTTCTACTGCATGCTAAATGTGGGTAGTACCGTCAGTAAGCTCATGCCATTTAAACCTGAGCTCTGCTAGTATTTTTAATCGGATGTCTTTTCTTACAGGAAGATGATGTGGATTTTCTGGCCAGATTTTCGAAGCTGGTCAATGGAATGGGGCAAGCTTTAATAGCTAGTTGGACTAAACTGATAAAAAATGGTGATATGAAGAGTGCTCAAGACACTCTGCAAGCTATTGAAGCAAAAGTGTCCCTAATGTTGCAGCTGCTCATTCATGAAGATGATGACATCTCATCTAATATCATCGGCTTTTGTTACGACTACCTTCACATCTTGAAACAAGTAAGTATGTCTGGGTTCAATTTAACATCATTTTTGATGTGTTATGTACTTTGATTTTGTGGGAATATATGAAGCTAATATTTTTTTAAGCTGACTTATAACCTCTTGAGTAACTAGTATTCAGCACATTCAGTTTTATTTAGAAATCTGTAGGACCTGTGTTAAATCTTGCAATAATGGACGGGAGGGTTGCAGTTCATATGGCTGTTTAAAAAAAATGCAAAAAGCAAACCTGTCTTTTGCTACTGGAAAGTAGCAAAGGAGTTACTTTTTGTATTGTAACACTTGAAATTTCTTTTATAGCTTTCTGCACTTTCAGACCAACAAAAAGCTAATGTAGAGGTAAGTGTTGACTTTCTTTTTACAAAGGCTTCTTATTGCAAAAACACGTTTTGTGTCAGAACTTTTTGTTGAAACAAATGATGTATTATTTGTATGCCTTAAAATGTCCAGGCTGACCGTGAGTCAGCAATGTGCCTTTGTGGCCAAGAAGGCCAACAGTATCCTGGGCTGCATTCGGAAGAGTGTTGCCAGCAGGAAAAGAGGAGACTGAGGGGAGACCTCATCAATGTGTATAAATATCTGAGGGGAGGCTGTCAAGAGGAGGCAGCTGGTCTCTCTTCAGTCATGCCCAGCAACAGAATGAGAGGCAGCGGGCACAAACTGAAGCACAGCAGGTTCTGGCTGAATATGAGGGGGCACTTCTTTAGTGTGAGGGTGACAGCACGGGCACAGGTTGCCCACAGGGGTTGTGGAATCTCCTTCTCTGGATATATTCAAAACCCACCTGGATGCCATCCTGTGCAACGTGTTCTAGGTGATTGTGCCTGTCGGGGGGTTGGACTATAGATGAATTCCAGAGGTACCTTCCAACCCTGTCCGTTCTGTGATTCACATGACAATAATTAAAAGTAAGGACAATATATTCCATCTTCCACTCAATACCTGCAGTTGTTTCTTTAATAAGTAAGCCTCTGTTGAGTTGTACATAAAGATGAAAGCTGTTTAAGTGCTGGTCTTCCCAAGGGCCCTCAGTACCTTAAGCCTATCTTGGTAGGATTAGATAGAAGACATTTTCTCCTGAGGCTTTGTATTTTTTATTAAAACCTGCCATAATCCCAAAGAAATGGAAGAAATATGGGAAGAGTTGTCATTAAATTCAACCCTTGATGGTATCAGAAGTTAAACTTATGAAAACCTGCTGTTCGAATATAATGCTTGTCCTTATGATGAGCAGCTACATGCTAAGCATTGCATTAAGCTTCAGTTTATACATTAGTCACTAAAATCAATAAATAACTGTGTGTCCAGTTTTGGAAGTAGTAAACTTACCTGTTTGTTTTTTCAGCAGTTTTTACATTTTTTTCTTCCCTATGACATTTCTGCACCAATGCGGATGTACCAATTAAAATATTATTGGCTTGGTTGGTGCAGGCTCTGCAAGCTCATGTAGCTGACTGCTCTGATTCCTTTTCCTTTACTGAAAAGAAAACTGAGCTGTTCTAACATTAACATTTGAGTTTGGATAATGTCCAGATCATGTGGATCTGGTTTTGTTTAATGTTTGTTTAAAGTGGATGAGGTAACCGAAGTTTGATAGTGTTCCTGAGTCTTTTATTTTTGATACTTTCTCTCTCCTGTTCAAACCAAATCACTACTGCAGCACACGTTAAGGCACTTAAAATTTGAAGGTGTTGCTGTCCAGAACTCTGATTATGTTGAAGTTGCTTTTGTACTGAAGAACTTCCTGTTATAATTATTTCGTAAGTTTACGGAGCACTTCTTGAGGGTTTGTGTTTAATTGAGAAGCAATCGTACCAGTCTTTCTTCTTTCATCCAATTCATAATTAGAAAATCTTGAAACAGTCTGTCTTTTGGCTGACTTTCTTACCAAGCTTTAAATCATATGCTTAACAACATTCCTTTAAAATTTTGCACCTAAGAAGTTATCACTTTTAACTTGTGCATTATTTGAATGGGAGGAAAGGGAATCGTGTTTATTGTGCCTTTTGAAGTTGCAAAGGTTTTTCTCATCTGCAGGATTACATCTTTAATTCTTAAAATGACAGCTGTTTCTAGGCATTTCTGGCTACAAGCATATCACATTGATATTTTGTAATTCTTTTAATTCTTTAATTTTACTTCTTGCAGAGAAGCAGAGAATGCTTACATACGATGCAGACACTTGGTGTCAATAGAAAGCCTGACCACATTCTTGCCATATGACCACGTTCTTCCTCAAACTATTGCAAATGCCTGCTTATGCAAGATCACCAAGAATTTCATTTCACTGACTCAAGTTTAATTTACCAGCCTGTTTTGGTGTTAAAGAACATAAGGTTTTTGCACTTAAAAAGAAAAACATCATGATGAATTCATCAGAAGTTTATTATTATTTTATTTACCCCTTTTTCTTCTTGATTGCTTACCTGACTTTAACGGGTACCTACATTTAGAAACTCCAGTAGTGGAAGAGGATAGCAAAATACTAATTAAGTTGTTGCAGATATGATCACAGATCTCATTTTCTGTAGTTGAAATAAAAACAACAAACTGTCAGCTACAGAACTTAACAAATGGCGGGGCAAGTTCTTTTAATCTGGTATTAGGAATAGGCATCAGGTGCTCTGTAACACTGACCAAATAGCTGTTATAATTCTGCTGAGTCTTTTCTAACACTTAGTGAGTCCACTCCAGGTGTAAGGAGCATGGAAATGCCCTGCCCAGTTACCTGGTGCTATTGAATATTCTCTCAGATTTCTAACACTTTGTTGTTGTAATAAACATAAGGAAAAGGCTGCCTCTGACTCAGTTTTAGTTATCTGGGATAGCTTTCTGTTCGTTTGGAATGTTTAGATCAAGTACATATTTTTGTAGGCTCCCCAGAACAAACTCTTAAACTAAAGTGAAAATTAAAGTATAACAGATTTTTAAACATCTGTTTTAGCTAGCTGTGTCGGTCTGTTGTCCAGTTTTTCTCCATCCTGGAAAATGTGAATGGAGTTGAGTACTCCTATATATTTTAAACATTATGTCAAAGTTCTAAAACATAAAAATAATAAATGCTTTGTAACACCAAAGTGATACATTTAGCATTTGAGACTTCAGTAGAGACCAGATCTAGTCTTTATTCCTGTTTTAGGACTTACAGACAGTCCCTGATAAAGTGAAATTACACATTAGTGCTTGGACAGATCTAACTTGCTGCTGTGGAAAAGGGAAGGTTTTGCTGTTCTTATTCTTGTTCGCTGGTCCTGGCTGTTGTTCTTGAACCCTTTGCTGAACCAATTCAGATTATTTATTTATTTATTGCCAGATTAACAACCACCTTTCGGAGGTGGTGAGGTATTAGAGAATGTGATGTGATGGCTGAGCTGACCTACCTCTTTAAAATATGATCTCAGACATCCTGTTTAGCTTCCTCTGCCTAGTTCAGTCATCTCTAATTGTTGTTTTCAGTGTGAACTGAACAGCGCGGATTACAAGCAGGAAATACAGCCAGATAATACTGTTAGACAGAGCTCAAAGTCATGGATACCGTTCATCTGGAATGTCATCTGTGTATTTTCTGGATAGAGCCTGTTCTAACATGGGCTGTTAATACTGTTAAACCTCAGAAAATAATAATTCAAATGGGATTTAAATGCTTACAAATATTTTAACGTTTGCCTTAATGTTTTTCTTTGCTGTAGGATTTTAACTGTTGCTTCTTACCACTTTTCTGCTTCTACCCTTAGTTCTGTCTTCTTCTTTATCTTAGGCAATCATGTTGGCTGTTATGAAGAAGTTGACATATGATGAAGAATATAACTTTGAAAATGAGGTATTGTGTGAATAAACAGGCAAATGCAACTTAAATTACATGTAGTAAAACTTTCTCATGTTTTAAAAAACGTATTTTTTGTATGCTAAGGCTATAAAAGTAGAAAGCTAAGGTCTGTAGACTGATTTTTTTTCCTGTGTAGAAAGCTTATTTTTTAACCTGAGATCTGCATAAGATAAAACAACATAGTAAAAGGATATCCAAGCCAGTTTAGTTAACAGAGTAATTCTGGCTGCATTTGTACAGAACTATTCCTAAGTAAATATGACTGTGCTGTTAGCTAAACATAGCTGTTGAGCTGGCTTGTTCACTGCTGGCATGTTTTTCAGAGTTTGCACGTTTCTGCTGTCACGCAAAAAGATTTGAGAAGCGTTGTGTAATGAAACACTTCAGAGATACTACTTGACCTACTTTGAGTGGAGGAGGCCAAACCCCTGCAAAAATAGCCTAAAAGAGGAGGAATTTCTTTTGATTTCACTTTCTGCCCATGCCAGCCAGCAGTAATGATTGAATGTGTTAGGCATTTTGCTCTGGGCTGTTGAGAGCAATGGTTTTAGAGATTAACATGGACTACGTGTAGTCCAGGTTCACTGTTTCTGTCAGATTCGTTTTAAAACTAAGATGCTGAGGAAGAACATCTTCATGAGGAATGAGTCAATTTTCAAGAAACAGGTCAATAATGCTTTGCCAGGAGCATTTTCTTTCTTATACTTTTTGGCTAGTTTTCAGTTTGGAAAGCCTTTTTAGCATGTTTCTGGACTGAATGCAATGAATCTCAACATATTGCAACCAGACAATAAAGGAGCCAGCTGTTATGTTGCAAGAGCATTATTGAATTTTCAGAGCATGATGTGATGTTTGTATATGTACACATTTTTGTTTTAGGTGCAATTGTCTAAAACAGTTCTGGATGTATTTAGACGTGCAAATATGTACTTAACTGATGTGAATGTTTTGTAGGGTGAAGATGAAGCAATGTTTGTGGAGTACAGAAAGCAGTTGAAACTATTGCTGGACAGACTTGCTCAGGTCTCACCAGAGTTACTGTTGGCATCTGTCCGCAGAGTCTTTAACACTACACTTCAGTAAGATTTTTGTTTTTTAACTTCTTTACATGAATATAATTCTGTTAGCTTTCTTGCCTTTCTTACTCTCAGGGTTTGCACTAAACATAAGCATGGTGTAGCAAGGCAAAGCCTATTGGCAGAATAAGCTAGTTGCAACTTTCTAAGTGTGACTTTGTGTAACTTCATGATAAAAAACCTTTTACTCAGCTTCTTAGAAAGAAGAAGCTTTCTTTGGAAGCCTTAAATGGTAGCTGTTTTTTGTTCTTCTCGGGGTGTCTGTTCATTTTTGTCATTTAGACCCACACGACATCCGTTTGGACAAGTGTTCACTTTACACTGCCAGGAAATTCTTGTGAGATATGGAAAATTGTTTTTCTGCTAGCAATAGTATTCAAAAATAAAGTTGGATACAGAAGAGAAACAACAGTGAAGTTTTTTATAATTCTTACAAAAAGAACAGAACCAATCCTGAGACCTATGCATGTAAATAAGCTAGGTGCCTGGCTAGGTGGATGGCTGTGTGTATACAAGTCAAAATGTAGTGTCACCAGTGCCTTCCTTGTGCCTTGCTTTTCAGTGAGCACTCTCTTTAAGTGAAGGTGAATGCCTTGTTGACACATCAAAGTAGGCTTTTGTGCCTAAAGAAACACTTGGAAAAATCTGTAGCTTTTAAGTTGAAACTGGTCAAAGAAAACTGCTAACATCCAGATGGAGAGGTGTTACATCTGTGGATAAGGTCTTCAGAAGCATCCTGAAATACTGCGTTAGGTCTTACAGTATTTATTTTCTTAGCTGAAATCTACTCTTTTTATGCTATGTGTCTGAATATTCAAAAGAATATTTTAGTGTGGTAGAACTGTGATTATTTCATAATCTTTGTTGACTAATGGGATTTTATTGTTGTTTCTCTAGAAATTGGCAGACTACGCGATTTATGGAAGTAGAGGTAGCAATAAGGCTGTTGTATATGTTGGCTGAGGCTCTTCCTGTATCTCATGGTGCTCACTTCTCTGGTGATGTTACAAAAGCTACGGCTTTGCAAGATATGATGAGAACGGTAAGCATGTGTGATGTGGGAGCTATTTAAAAACGATGATAAAGACTGAAACATTTCAGTTCAAATGATTTATATTAATTACCAGCATTTCAACTACATTGTACTGTTTTGATGCTATAAATGGGTAAAGTACTAACTTGCTAATGCTTCTATTTGTAGCTAGTGACTTCTGGCGTTAGTGCCTATCAGCATACATCAGTGACTCTGGAATTCTTTGAAACAGTGGTTAGATATGAAAAGTTCTTTGCTGTTGAACCTCAGCACATTCCAACTGTTCTAGTAAGTTTCTCCTAATTTACATATTCAACTAGTAACTGTAGATAACTTTTCTTATATTTAAGAACTTTTCTTCTTTTCTGGACATCACTAAAGATGCTGGCTTTCTTAAATGTTTGAATGAATAGTTTTCCCCACCTTGTTCAGGGATTGTAAGTTGAAGTACTTTTCTTGATTGCAGATGGCATTTTTAGATCACCGTGGTCTTCGCCATACAAGTCCAAAAGTACGGAGTCGAACAGCTTACCTTTTTTCCAGATTTGTCAAGTCTCTTAAGTGAGTAAAGCTGCTATAGATGTATTCAAATCCTGCAGAAGACTTATGTGTGGTAAAATAGGTGCATCACAGCTGTCACGGAAACAGGCAGGGCTTTAAATGGACTGCTGTGAAGTAATATGACAAAACAGTGCTCTAACAGAGTAGTCCTACTATGTAATACCAACGTAGCAGTGGACAAATTTGTCATAGAATGAAGAATTTGAATACATATATTTAGCCGATTTTGATTAGATGTTGAAACTGATCAACGATATAGATGTCTGCCTGTTTTTCCTCTCTGTAAGCACAGATGAGAGAGATTTGAATGTTTACAAGATTTATACTTGGAGTTTACTCAGGCCATTAGAGCCCTTCAGATAGCCCTGTCCTGTTGGTCTTACTTCACAAACATGGCAGGAGAAGCTCCAAGATGGAACAGATTTCAGGATTCTTTTTTTTTTTTTTTTAACTGTTAATGAAAATAGTTACTCTGAGTGATGCTGTTTATGCATATTTTTAAAGAATGAGAGAAAGAAATAAATGCTTATTTTTGTACCACGTATTATTTGGCCCACCACAAGCACCATATCCATAACCCAGGTTTTTCTAAAACTGTGGTCTAATACTTAAAGGGATGTTCTGTATTAGGAAGGTAGTTTAATGTCAAGCTTTACACCTTATGGAAAATGGCAGCAATTTTGTAAAAATGCACACACTTCTAAATAGTGTCATGTACTTTTGTTTTACTTTAGTAAACAAATGAATCCCTTTATTGAAGATGTTCTGAATAGAATACAAGACCTTCTGGAACTTTCTCCTCCTGTGAGTATTTACAGCATTTTTTGTAATAAATAGGGCTTGTGGTTATTCATTAGTGTGCCCAAATACATACTGAACTGTGAGTTTAGTACACAAGCATTTAAGCACAAATGTCTTGGATTTGGGGGGGAGAATCACTTGCATGTTTACATTTGAACCTAACTTTAAGAATCTTGCTTTTTTGGATTTCTGTGTGTAAAGGCAAAAGAAAAGTATCAAGAAGGCCATTTAAATTGTATAAAAATTATTGTTCCTTCAAACTGTGTTTTGCCTGTGCTTTACACTTCTGCCTAGGTAGTAAGAGAATAAGTATTGTGACTGTACTGTAGAAATTAAACAGAAGTGTGATTAAAGAAAAAGTGACTTTGATAGAGGACACTTGATGAATTGTCTGTTATCTTCCATTTTAGGAAAATGGTTACCAAGCTCTGTTAAGCAGCGATGATCAACTTTTCATTTATGAAACAGCTGGAGTATTAATAGTTAACAGTGAATACTCTGCAGAAAGAAAGCAGGCTCTAATGAGGAATTTGTTGACTCCACTGATGGAGAAGTTCAAGGTATTGTTAGAAAAGCTGATGATGGCACAAGATGAGGACAGACAGATGGCACTGGCTGACTGCCTCAATCATGCTGTTGGGTTTGCTAGGTAGGTACTGCACAATATCTGCATGTGTTTCTGATTTGAGTAAAAGTTAATTTATTTTTAAGTAATTTAAATGAAAAAATTCATTGGAAGGAGGGTCTGAGTTTCTACCTGTGTTGTATCGATCTAGAAAATCCCTAGTGGCTGTAGAATTTCTTATAGTAGCCCAGAAAATGAGTTAAGTCCCCTTAAAAAAGGCTGTTAAGGATGTATATCGAGAATATTGAGCAACTTGATAACGAACCAGCAGCATCTATTCCCTTCCTTATGAAATACTTTCCTCAAGTAATTGTCTGGAGCTGTTCTAATCATATGCTGATTGTGACTTGTTAGAATTTAATTCTCCAAAAGCTTCCAAAGCATAGCCACTTCATATCAAGTATTTTTCTTCTGGTGTTTGGCTCCCATTTCACAAGATGTAATATTTTAGTCCAGTCTATGGATTTTAAAGCATACGTTGTTTTCAGTGTTACTACTTCTCTGTTATATAGAACGTGAGCTTATATAAAACTTGGTGTGTTGCTTTTACAGCCGAACCAGCAAGGCTTTCAGCAATAAGCAAACTGTAAAACAATGTGGCTGCTCTGAGGTATATCTGGACTGCTTACAAACGTTTTTGCCGGCTCTCAGTTGTCCGTTACAAAAGGAAGTTCTGAGAAGCGGTGTCCGCACTTTCCTCCACCGCATGATTATTTGCCTAGAGGAAGAAGTTCTTCCATTCATTCCTTCTGCCTCTGAACACATGCTTAAAGATTGTGAAGCAAAAGATCTTCAGGAATTCATTCCTCTTATAAACCAAATAACAGCGAAATTTAAGGTATGATGTTGTATAAGCTTTCTGGAGTCAAATTACTGATGAATAGATATTTTTATGGAACCAGCAAAAAGGTGATGTGTGTCAGAATCTTGCCTCACATTTATTAATAATGTATATTTCTGTGACTCTTCGTAGTGAACAGTCTTCAACTACTTCAACTACTGGCATGCATTGCTAGACTCACAGTAATTAATTGTTTTTCTTTGATTAATCTCAATATTTTATGTTGTTTCTGAACTTTTGTGTTTAATGTTTAAAAATAAAGTATTACTTGCAGCACAATTTTTTATAGACACAATTAACTTTTTATGATATACAAGATCTCAGCGCAGTGCTGTTGCCCAAAATGTACACTGAGGCTTAATGCGTTATTTGAAACTGATCAACAAATACATATGGAGGTTGAGGCATGATATGTGCATTGAGATTGGGACCATCAACTTATCTATCAACAGTTCTTCAAGTTGCAGCCTTTCGGGGGTTACCTAGTCCTGATTTCAACAGTTCAAGTGCAAAGCTAATAAAACACATTAACTAACTAACCCATTACTTAAATAGGTTTACATAAGTCTTTCAGCAGAACGCAAAATTTAAACTCATAAACAGAAGAAGAAATGTGTTTTGTGAGGAGTAAACAAAGCTATAATACACCTGTGTAAATCTGGTATGTGGGCCTTTCTTTGGAGTATACATCTACAGAGTAGAGAGAGAAGGAATTTTTGAAAAATAAAGTATTTGGGAGATTAGAGAAGAAGACTTCAATTACTTTAGTCATTTCAACAAGTTGTGCTGAAATCATATCAAGATATTTAGTGGTAGTCTAAGGTGAAGAAGGTATAAAAAATTTGCAGGAACAAGACTGGATGAATACCAAGTTCAGGTGTAATGCTTAACTTTTTATGGTACTGTACCATTTTTTATCACATTATGTTAAAATAAGGATTCTAGCTTCATTAGGTCCACCTTGGTTTTAAGGTCTTCACCTCCTCTACTGTAATTCATTCAAATACTAGGAAATAAACATTTGAGTTGTGCCTTTAGGGAACTCTGAGGTATGGCTTAATAGCAACCCCAAGGAATTCTTCAGTTTTTCAAGTCGTTAGTGTTCAACTACTGTAGCGCCCATGTGTATTTCTGACTGCAGGTAGGACATAAATGACAAGCTTGTTCTGTAATGGCAGTAGTTTTTCAGATCAGGTGAACTTTCTTTAAATATTGAAAAAGGTGACCTGCTGTTGGTTTTAACATCTTAGAGGTACGCTTTTCTGTAACTGCAGTGACTTTATAATAGCCCACCTTTATATTTTGGGGACTTAGAAATAGTCTGCCTGAACAGAAGGATGAGAAATGTGGCAAAAGCTGCTGTTCCTACTCTGAATGAGACTCGTTGAGACTAGATATTTTTGTACAAAAGACTTGAAGTAGGTGGCACATAAGTCAAGATGCAATAATGTTCATGGTGACCCTGATGTGACTTTCTTTGCTGTATGTACTTGGTACATGAAAATATTGACTTTGAAAGTGAATCAAAGCTGAGAATTGTAACAAGCCCTGAAGTTTAATTTCCAAGTGTCAGTTTCTATAACTGCTTGAGCTCATATTTTCTTCCAATCTCCCCAGACACAGGTTTCACCTTTTCTGCAACAGATGTTTATGCCACTACTTCATGCTATTTTTGAAGTGTTGCTCCTTCCAGCAGAAGAAAATGACCAGTCTGCTGCTTTAGAAAAACAAATGTTACGGAGGAGTTACTTTGCTTTTCTGCAGACAGTAACTGGCAGTGGAATGAGTGAAGTCATAGCTAATCAAGGTAAGTAGCTCAGTTTCTTGAGGATGGCACTGCGGTGGTTCTCTTCTAAGTTTTGTCTGCTAAAATCACAAGCCTAGTTCCTGCCAAGTACTATGAACTATGTTAGATAGAATGGACTGATGCAAATATGGTATTACACACTTACCTGTTTAAGCAAGAATTCGGGTCTGTAAAATCCAGCTATAGTAGGCATATTCTTCCTATTCATTTTTTTCATTTTGAGTAGGATGACTGTGTTTATAAGAAGAATGCTTTGTGTATCATCATGCATTATTGTATTTGATTGGTGAATCAGAGATTAAACAATATTTTCCCCTAGAAAATAATTTAATAACAGATCGCAGTGTTGAAGCTGCTTGGGAAGGACATTCACAACTCCCAGTTTTCATTCTGTGTTGCTCATTTTCAAAAATACACATCAGTGACTTCTGTAAATTTTATTACTATCACCTGATCTTAACAACTATGCTAAAATGTATTGTGACTTATTAAATACGTATTTAACAAGCTTTCTGAAATGCAAATTAATTCCTTATTCGTAACAGGAATTCAAAGCCAAGTGTCCAGTGTCTTGATTCTTTATTAAGTAATTCTCTTGGTCTGGATTCCATCAAAAAGGGAAGGGATTTAAAAAGCTTTAAAGAAACTCATCTGGTAGTTGGAGCTCCAACTTCCTCCCCCCATCCTAAACTGCTTGTAATACCAATGGAAAAGGAAAGGATGGTGTTAAGAAGTAGTAAAAGCTTTCTTGAAAGAGGCATTTTGGTAGTTGTAATAGGCCAATATATTTTACAGGAATCAAATAGAAATAAGCATAAAAGCATCACAGAAGTTTGAAGTATGATTTAAAAAATCACCTTTCCCTGTATTGGAAGATAAGTGAATTATTTGGGTGCTGCCTAGTTTTAATTAACTGTCATGTTTGGGTCAAGAGGAGAAAACTTATTTCTAAGCAGATCAAGGTGTCCCCCCCCATCTTTACGTGTGTTAAAGGCCAGAATAGGGGGGAAAAAGCATCTCCAAACTTTGAAAATAAATAAGTAAATAACCTAAATAAGAGTTGTCTTGCATCGTAGGGGAAACTTTCCAAAAATATTTGAAATTTGTGCAAAAAAAGGCTATTTTGAAGTTGAAACATATCTTCCAGGTCAGTATTCTTTAAAAAAAAAATAAAAAATTGTGCAATAGTACAGAAACTCCTAGGTTGCAGGTTTAAATAACAAGCTCCCTTTAATGTGTTTAAGGTGCAGAGAATGTGGAGCGTGTGTTGTTCACTGTCATTCAAGGAGCAGTGGATTACCCAGATCCTATTGCACAGAAGACTTGTTTTATTATTCTTTCGAAGTTGGTGGAGCTTTGGGGTAAGATTCTTTCCATAATTCCTTTGCAGCTGCTTCTGTCTGCAAAGCACCAGTAGGACATGAAACGTTATCTCTCTTTTCAGGAGGTAAAGATGGACCAGTAGGTTTTGCAGACTTTGTCTACAAGCACATTGTACCTGCATGTTTCTTAGCACCTTTGAAGCAAACGTTTGACTTAGCAGATGCCCAGACAGTATTGGTATGTATCACAGTTTTTTTTTCTTTTACTCTCATTGCCATGTGGCAGACTGAAGGGAAAAAGAATAATGGCCACATTGTATTAATGGTTGACTTGTCTTACAAAGAAAATACCTTATTTTTTCTTAATGGGGTACTCATATGGTTACTTCTTACGTGTTGTGGCACTGTATTCTGTAGTTCACCTATGCTCAAAATCAAGCTAGAGAATTGCAGGTTTGAGAATTTAACACTGATCTGTATTACGTGCGAGCTAACACTCAGTGAAAGTGAACAAACAGGTTGCTCTTCCTTAGGTTGTTCAGGGTTCAGCTGTGACAGATAACTTTTTGGTTAGAGAGGAACAAAAACTGGAAGTAAAGTTTGAGGCTCAGTTAGTCTTGGGTGAGGGAAAAGAAGGCAACAATGGCATAAACTAGCCCTTGTTTTGGGATTGACTTTAGGATCCTTGGATGTAAATACTTATCCAGCAGACTAATTGAACATTCTAACGTTACGCATTATCTTACAGGCTTTATCAGAATGTGCAGTGACATTAAAGACGATTCATCTCAAAAGGGTAAGCTACAGAATACTTTACAAGGAGTAACTCTTGCAGGTTTCTTTCGAATGTTTTCATTAATTTCTAGAAATCAGATACTTAATTAGATTCATTTCTATTCTACTTGTATATAAATTAATAGGGTGAATATAATGCTGTGTAGGAATAGAGAATCCAGTACTTCTACGTCTTGATAATATACTGCAAAATATTGACTCCTTAATTAAAGGAGAAAAATCCAACCACTTGATTGTTGCTGTGTTTAAGTGATCAATAGGCCTTATACTTTTCAATGTAGTACTTCAGCTAACATGAAAGAGCAATTAGAGATGGGAAACCAAGCAGTTTCTGTGTCCATGTTACTGCTACACCCTTTAACTTGCTGGCTACCTTCTCTCTGTCTAATGTAAGTTAAGATCACTACTACACTAAAATTATGAGGAGTTATTAACAAACTTGCAGAGAGGAGATTGTGTTGAGAAGGACTTAGAGTCTGTGTTCCTTTTTCTCCAGCTAGGACCTTCTTATTGAACTGACTTTTACAATTGATATGTTGCAAATTGACTCTACTGTAAATTTATTTCAGTACACTTTTCAGTGCATTCTGTTGTGTAACAAAAGATACCAAAATGCAGTTGAATTCTTAATGCCAACATTAGGGTAATTCTTTTTATTTCCTAACATCTGAGACATCTGTGAACGCTTGGTGTTTGATACACATAGCTTCTCTGTAAAATAGACACATAGACCATCTGTTTTAAAACTCTTCTGTACTGTGCAGTATAGGGCTGTGACTTTCCATAAGTATATAGAAAAATATACTTGAACAAATTGTGTGCTGCTTTTCTTTAGGGTCCTGAATGCATTCAATATCTTCAGCAAGAGTATTTGCCTTCTTTGCAAGTAGCTCCCGAGATAATTCAGGTAGGAATTCCCAAAAGAACATTTGGAAAACTGTTAATGTGCAGAAATTTTTTATGGGAATAAAATGTACACTGACAAAGCTAACCTCCTACTATCCCTCAGTAAAAATTCTTCTGATACTGCCTATTGGAATAGGATTAATTTAGCGTAAGGAGTGAAATTACTGCAAGAGTACCTTGCAAAAAAGTCATCTTCCTACTTCAATACAAATAAATTCGTACTTGAATATCAGGAAACTTATAATAACTCAAAAGTAAAATGACGAAGAATGTTGAATGTACACCAAGTGTGGTAATAAAGGCTGTATTCAATGCTAAGCGACAGCACTGGATTTACTGCCAAAATATCGTACTAAACCAAAGCAGGTGTGGATTTTTTGTGTTTATTTTGAAGTAGTAGATAGTATAAGAGGATTCTCAAAAGTGAGACTTTACACTTGTCCATTGTCTCAACATTAAGCATTGTTAGCCATATGGTAAGCATTGCTGTGAAGAAAGTGTTAACTGTAGCCTAAGAATTTAAAATTGCAATTAATTTGGGTGCTGTAGTAATGAAGCTTGCTTTAAGTTTTTTAATAAGTACGAATGTCTCCTAAACTGTAGAATTTTCAAGTGGTGTTAAATATATATATATATAAGGATCAAGTATTACCTATTGCTTGCCCCAGTGTTGTTTTCTGGTCTAAGACTGCAACTTTCAGAAGTGGCAGACATGTTCTGCTGTAATCTAGAGTCACTTCATGTACGTGTGAGAAATATCACTGAAGTGCAAATGTTTGCCTGAAGTATTCATTTCAAAGCCACCAAAAGTTACTAGAAAAGTTAAACATTCAGAATCTCCTTGACTGCAGTCCTTGCTTCTGTCTATTCCTCTAGTAGTGAACTTCATATTCTATATTTGACTATACAGTTTTTCCTCATCCCAGAATGCAGCTCTTTTACAACTTTCTTTTTATCCATAACATGCTTTTCTTTTGTTACACATTAAGAAAAATACAAACTAAGATCAATGTCTATACATACAAGATATTTTATATGCTCCTGATATATGTCAGGTTGTCTTGTGCTTCATTTACTTATTTAGTATTTCATTCTTCTCTCTTACAGGAATTCTGTCAAGCACTTCAGCAGCCTGATGCTAAAGTTTTTAAAAACTACTTAAAGGTAAAAGTTTTGGTTTTTTTGGTTTTTTTTCATTAGATCATTTTTAATTCCATTTGAACATTGACACATAATTCATTCATGGCACGGACCTGAAGTAAAATGGAAATATAGAATGTCCTAACATGAGAGTAAAATTGTATATAAGCTTTTAGTTATAGAGAAACTTTGAGCAGCAGAAGCATTTGTATAATCTTTAAGCAGTTACATGAAAGAAGGAGCAGTAACAACAAAGTACATCTGTAAAATTGCACTTATGCTTTGCACCTTGCCATTTCCTCAATAGTTTGGTATTCTTGTGGCTTGTGTTACTTAATAGTTGAAATAACAACAATAACAAAAAAAGTTATCCTGTAATTATAGAGAATGTGTCATTTCTGGGGTTGTAAATGTAATCAAATAGCACAAGTCACATCCTTGTAACTCATGGTTCATTATGTTAAAGTAGAAAATGAGCTCTATCAAATTATCTTATGTGTCAAACATGTCATGTCTTAAATTTGTATTCCTTTTCCTAATTTTTTTAATAAATGTTGACAGGTATTCTTCCAGAGAGCAAAGCCCTGAGGAAAGGACTGGAATCTCATGTATCTGTTTCCATAATCAAGAACTCTGGCTGTTAATTTATAAAAATGCTAACTCTTGTGCCATTAAAACTGGTTTTGTTCTTAAAAACTGTTGCTTTGTGCTCACATCAGTACATATTTTAGCCTTTGCTTAAAAAAGAAAGGAAAAATGCAAATGCCCTACTTCCGTGTCTTGAAAATGAAGGTATGTGACAACATGAAAAATTGCCCGTATATCTACACAACACTTTTATTATGTATAGGATGATTTAAGCTTAAGCTGTAACATGTACGGCAATAAAATGACACTTATTTTTGAAATTAAATGTAAAAATCCCTTCAGACCATAGAAATGGTTATTAAAATGTGTACATTTTTGATACTGAGTAAAATGTTTTCATAAGACATAAAAATCCATCTGTTCATGTATGGTGACATGAAAATAAAACAATCAAAGTCATTTTTGTAGATAGTCATTTCATTGAAGTTGTCTTAATGATAAAATATATATATATACCTCCTATAAAACAGATTGGTTTAATAAATGATTTCATTTAAAAGTAGCCTCTGGTTCTATCTTTTTTATAAAAAAAAAAATAAAGTTTTATCCAATGAAATGTTAAGTCTCTTTCAATCATTTTGATGAATGCTTGGATAACAAGTTGGATTGCAGTCTTAGACGTGGAAGATCATGGCAGAAAGAAAGAATTGCATTCACGAAATACTTCAGCAGGGTCATACAGAGCCTATACAGAGTTTTTAGCAGAGTGTGCTGATATTTCTCTTTCAATTTGTTGATCAATCTATGCATTTCTGTTTTTTTTTTTCTTTCTTTCCTATGACATAAGATCATTCATAGCTATTTTAAAGGTACGGAGGGAGGTAGGTTAGGGTACTTGCTATGCACAGGTTTTAATGCTTTGTTCAAGAACTTATTTGCATAGTAAACAGCTTGCTTAACTCTAGCGTAATTAGAAGCACATTTTTCTAGACTTTATGGTGCTAGGTTCTTCATCCTATTGAAGCAGAAAGTAAATGAGGAGGTGGGTTAGGAACAGCAGCCAGGAGTGCAATGTGGTAACTCACTGCACTTCCCTCCCTTTTCACTGGGGGAATGAAGCAGAGGGTGTTTACTACTCTTTTGATAGGACAGTATCACTTCTATTTTTTTTTTCTTTTTTTTTTTTATGCATTTAATTGAAAGTTTCCTGTTTACTTATTTTCTCAGACTATTTTTCTTTTCTCTGGTGCTGCTTTCTATGCCTCTTAGTTCTACATTTCCTTCCGTCTTGCCATACCACTGCTAGAGGTTCCCCGGGCCGAGTATCAGTTCTGTTTTCTCCTGTAGCAGTACAAGCCTTCCAGCCTCCATGTTTTGCATATGCAGCCCTGCTCTTACACCTCATGGCTGCCCTTCCACGAACAGCTCAACGGGCCACCGGGCTATTGCTGAGTGTTTGTTACCACCCTCTGCTCTGTGTTTAGCTTGGTCTCCTACCCCTGCACTTACAGCAGCTTTATCACAGAGAGGGAAGAGCTTTCACTAGGCAGATTACAAGGCAAACAATAAGGTTCTTAGGACTTTAAATTTAAAACAAGCAAACAAAAGCCCATACTAGAGTGTCACTGTAATGGAGTTACTGTTTGGCATACATGATTTAGACTTCCATATTCTGAAGGAAGGGTAGTGCTGCTGCTTTCAATATTTGGTAAAAGCATGGAAAAGCCTCCAGCCAATAATTTTGTTAGTACATGTAACCACTCCATTTGTCTAACAGAGCAGATTCAGCTATCCTTAAATTACGGCCGCAGGAGAGGAGTATCAAGACCAGCCCCTGCCCAAGGAGAGCACACTCCTTCCTCAGCCCCCCTTTCCCCTGTAGCTTCCTTTGTGCTAAATGTGATGTTCAGCTTAGCGAACATCTGAGCTATTCAGGGAGAGGAAAAGGCAGGAGCACTTCCCCTCAAAGCACATCAGTTTAGTGTCCTGCCGGGGCAGTGCCAGGCAAGGGTGGGTATGAAGCAAAGGGAACTCGTACGGCAGCCCTCAGCCCGGCTATCATAAAGTTGTACCCTGACCTTTCATCCATGACAAAAAATATCCTGTAGGACGAGTGGTTTGGTAGCGTGGATCTTCAGAGAAGCTTTGCTTCAGCTTGAAGATTTAAAACATTGTTTACTTTTGTTTTCTTTGACCTAGTTGGCGCAGAATACTGTACTGCGAGGGATCATGTGAAGTGTGAGCCACAAAACAGGATCTGTGTGCTGTGCTGCATGTGGGTTTCTGTGTCTGTAGACAACACACAGAGACCGATCCTGACTGCGAGCGTTATTTTTCTGTGACTTTCTTCAGCTGTGCAGAGACCGGAGGTCTGCAGCTGCTTACAGTGGGGCTGCATGGTGTGCACGTGGCTGTGCGGTGCCTCCTTACCATCTCTGCACAGAACCTAGAAAGGAGGCCGATGGGTTTCTGCATCGTGACTTTGAACAGATGAAGTCTTGCCTTTTTATTTATTTATTTATTTATTAACCTGGGGAAAAAAAAATACACTATAGATTATCTATCTCCAAAGTCTCTGTATCTTTTATTTACAAGCTGGTGTAGTTATTAAAGGCAGGTAAGCTTTCAGGTTTGTAAGTCCTTTTCCAGGTGCAAAACAGAGGCAATGAATTTCATGCCAGCAGGGTGAGAGACAATTTTTCTCAGGGAATGGCTCATCAGTTTAGGTAAGACATGTTACCAACTAGTTGCTGCCCAGAGAGGCAATGCATCCCCACCCCCTCTCGATTCAGCTTGTCAGCTTCCATAACAAGATGATGTAGAGTGGAAAGCTGATCCTACAAAATAAGTGAATGGCTTTTTTAAAGCTATTTAGAAAACTCCTGACCCTTTGAGAATAGTTTCCCAGTTGGAACTATCCTGCTACTGTGTGTGACTGGACTGGAGGAAAGCAGCTGTACTGTGTGGGCAGGGTCTCCCTCCCTTCCCCACCCCTTCCAGCAGCAGTTGGACATTTTGCCCAGTAACCACCCAGTTACTGAACTTCAATTGACACCATTTCAGTAAATTCAGCCAACAGGAAACCAAAGAAAGAAGAGCGTAGGAGAATAACCAACAGGTCTGAACTGAGTACACCGAAACCACCGTGTGGGGCTGGGAAATGCCAGCAGAAGTGAAAGAACAGGGGGAGGGGTGAGGGGAACGAGTAACAGAGGTTGGATGGGGCAGAGAAAGAGAGGAAGGTTGTGAAACATGCTGGTGGTAGCAAAAGGTGCCACATCAGAAAGAAATGGAATGTGCTGGTGTCCTGGTTTCAGCTAGGACAGAGTTAGTTTTCCTCCTAGTAACTGGTAGAGTGTTATGTTTTGGCTTAGGATGAGAAGAGTGCTGATAACATGCTGATGGTTTAGTTGTTGCGGAGCAGTGCTTACACCAAGCCAAGGACGTTTCAGCTTCTCGTTCTGTCCTGCCGGCGGGCAGGCGAGGGGTGCAGCAAGAGCTGGGAGGGGACAGACTCAGGACAGCTGACCCAAACTGGCCAAAGGGATATTCCATGCTGTATGGGGTCATGCTGAACAATAGATAGGGGTGGCTATCCAGGGGGAGGGGGGCCGGCTGCTCGGGGTTAGGCTGGGCATTGGTCAGCAGGTGGTGAGCAATTGCATTGTGCATCACTTGTTTCGTACACATTATTAGTAGTAGTACTATTATCATCATTATTGTTATTATTATTATTATTATTTTCCTGTCTTAATAAACTGTCTTTATCTCAGCTCACGGGCTTCACTTTCCCATTTCTCTCCCCCATCCCAGAGAGGGAGGGGGGAGGGTGAGCGAACGGCTGTGTGGTGTTTAGCTGCCGGCCGGGTTAAACCACAACAGCTGGGAAATACTTTTATTCTAAGGCCAAGCTTGATGCAGTTCCTGGTGATACTAGAAGTGAAAAGTCAGAGGTAGAGTAATGGTTCAGTGAAAAATGATTTTGTACTCTCAGTGGGTCTTTCTTCTGTCGGTTGCTCACGTTCAATCCAACAGGTACGTGGGTGTCTATTTGTCCACGGCACATGGCAGGAGGATGCTGTGATGGCATGTTGGAAAAAAGTGATTCTTGTTTTTGTTAAAATTTGTGTGGTAAGATGCAATTTTTCGCTCAGAATTTTAAAAAGTCAAATCATTTCTTTTTTTTTTTTTTCCTGGCACATGTCTACTGCGGATGATTTCCCCACTCCCCTGTTCTTACCTCATTCTTGCTAGGTTGCCCAGAGAGTCCCAAGATTAAGATTAAAAGAAGAGACTATTTTGCCCATTTTATTGTTCTCAGTTCAGTTTGAACAAAGCTTCACGTTTACTGTTTTCATGTTTGGAAATGGGGCCTTGGAAATCTGGAAGAAGAGATCATGCTGGTGACTGTTATATTTTTCATGAGCTCCTTCAACCAAACGTGGCTTACTGTTAATCATTCCCCAGAGTTTTAGTCTGTGTGTGTTCAGTAAAAACTCCTATCAAAACTATATTACAGTGTCCAGCAGTCACCCAGATACATACCCACCAGAGGTACACATCCTAGAAAATCTAGCTGCCACTTTCCTTCTTGATGAAGGTCATGGTTAAGCTGTTAGTATCCATTCTCTCTCCCAGCTGCCTTGCTTTCTTCCTGACCTTTTTTTTTTTTTTTTTTTTTGGCTGACTGCAAGTACTGACATTGAGTAATTTGATAATGCATCCACAAAAAAGTATTCGTCTCTCTTCCAGGTCTTTCAGAAGGTGTGCTCTAATTTAAGTCTCCTCATAGCTTCTTGATTCATACTTCAGGATGTGCTAACATTCTTCGAGAGCAGAGTTCCAAAACGATGCTCGGTTTGACTTCTTTCCCAGCCTCTTTTTCTTCTCTGAGTTCTGGCTCTCACATCCATCCGTACATGTCAGAAGGCTGTACGAACCATGCCAGCTTCAGCTGCCGTTTGTATAACTGTATCGTTAGGAAGAAGAGATGTAATGATGTACAACTACAGACTGCTGAATTTGTGAACATGAATGAGAATCCGCCTACAAAATATGTGAGGAATACCAAAAGTTTAACTAATACATTGAAAAGAAGTCGAAGGAAGACAAGGAAAAATAATCTAGAGCGAAGCTGTAATGACATTTTCCATTTTGGTGTCTGTTTTTTTCCTGTTCCTATATTCAACATACTGCTTTCCTATGACTCATGCTGTGAAACATTTAAAGGCTAGAGAAGATGCTCCTTGCATAAGGATCACGGAGTATGTTACAAATATACCCCAAGAAAATGGACATTTTGATTCATACAAGCCACGTGAATCACCTTTGTAGGTGCAAGACCCAGGGAAAGCAGGTGGGCTGGTAACTGCAGTGAGGGTGGCCAGCAGCCAGACCAGGGGCAGGGTGGCACTGGAGGAGAGCTGTCTAGGTGCACAAAGCCCTGGGGAACCTGAAGTCGGCATCGACTCTGCTTTGAGCAGGAGGTTGGACCAGAGACCTCCCAAAGTCGTGGGGATTGAGTGATTGTGTGACTTAAAATGGCTGGTTCCAAAAATACGAACGTACTGAGACAGCAGCCAGCCTGGCTGTAATCAGCAGCAGAAGCAGTCTTCATGCTCAAGATGTTACACAAGCGGGAGAAGTTCACTGGTGCTCTCCAGATTTGGAGAGGGCTTTGCTGAGATCCATATGGATGATCCGAGGGATATTTCTGAAGAAGGCAGCGCTGACTCACAGGCACCGAGCTGGTGAATTAAAAAAATAAAAAATAAATAAAAAAAACAGGCTTGGAAAGCTGGGTGCAGGGGAGGGAGTGCTGGGAATAAACCCTGCAACTTCTGAGGAGCATTGCAATGGCTTGCGAGATGTGAGGACAGCATGGCAACGTGGCTGGGAGCTATTTGTGATTAATGCACAATTCATGTTGGTGGCCACAGGAGACACAGCCCGTGGTCAAAAGGTGGCTGTCCGGGAAGGGAAGGGAAGAAGGGAAGGGAAGGGAAGGGAAGGGAAGGGAAGGGAAGGGAAGGGAAGGGAAGGGAAGGGGCCGGGTCCCGAGGCGGCGCTGCTGTCACGCAGGCCCGCTCCGCCTCCCGGCACGGCGGAGGAAGGCGGAAGGGAAGGGGCCGCGGCGCTGGGCAGGCGGGGGAGCGGCGGCTCGGTGCGTGCGGCCGGGGCCGGGCAGGGCTCGGGGGGGCCGGGCCGGGCCGAGCCGAGCCCGGGGGGGCGGCGGCGGCGCGCTGGGAGCCGCTTGCCCCGGGCGGCGGCGGGGCGAGCGCGGGGAGCGGGGCCGGGCCTGCGGCCTAAAGGGGGAAAAAACACATAAAAAATAAAAATAAAAGGGTCCCGTGCAGCCGCTGCCGTGCCCACGGCGCCGGGCTGGAAACCCCCGAGACTGGGGGTGCCGGGGGCTTTCCGCTGCAGGCCGCTGAGAAGGGAGGGGTAGGCAGAAAGGGAAGGGTGAAGGCACCGAGAAGTGCTTGAGGTGGTGGTGAGGAGCACAGAGCAGCGCTGGGGAGGAGAGCTGGGACGGGAGGAGCTGGGACGCCCCGCAGATAAGGGTTTATGGCCCTAAGGAGCAAAGAGTGGGGCGTCCGGGCTGGAAACGGGACAGGGGCTGAGGGAATTGGTGTAGGAAGGTAATGGAAGGGGTGACAAGGAAACTTCACAAGTGCTGGGTGTTGAGAGACTCTGCGTCAGTCAAAGAAAGCAAAAGTATTAGATCAAAGGAGTTCTAGCGGTTGTGTAAGTTATTAAACCACTGTTATTACAACTTGATTAAAGTCAGAGCTTCTTGAGCCGCTGTGCCTTTGGACTGAAGGCTGTGCTGAGACAGCACCAGCTTTGTTATTACTGTAAAAATACTTCTTTGGACAAAAAAAAGCCCAGTAGTGCAACGCTGACTGTTTTGGTACATACCTGGGGTTAATACCGGCGTGGTTAGATCTTTAGTTTTGCAAATTAAAAACAAAAAACAGACCTTGAAAGCCCATTTCACACTTACTTCTGAATTAAATTCAAGCTTATCTATTGCAGACTTGGCCTTCTGTGGTGTTTATACCCAAAGACATTGATGCAAATGTTATTAGAAACTAAGGACGTAATGGCAGAGAGCTGATCTCATACATAAGCTGCCTCATCTCTGTCACTTTGGGCAATGTGATGATCCAGGCTCCAATAGGCTACTAAAATATTTAGTATGTGAGTAGACATCAGTGAAGAAGCTGTGCTTGTTTGATCCATCTGCACGCTTTTGGTTGCTTAGAAAGGATTTGTTATGTTTGAGCCTCAGTACAGGGTTGTGAATGTTGGTTTGAAATAGATGATAACATGTACTTACAGTGGGCTTGATTTAATTGTGATTATTTTTGTAAGAGTTCCAGAGGTTTTAAAAATGATCTACAGAGTGAGATGTATTATTTTGTTGCAGACCCCTTCCTTCTGTCTCTGCATCACAGATAGCTCTCTGAACTTGGTACTCCACCACTGCCAGTTGTCTTAGCAGAGTTGACTGACAATTTCCATTTGCCTTTTTTTTTTTGGTTCAGATCTGAGAGCTTCTCGTTAAGATTTGAGATGAAACCTTTCTTTGCTTCTCCGCGCACAAAGAACTTTGTCTAGATGTTAAAAATGCTGTTGCCGAATGACTCCAAATTTATTTTGGAGTACTGGCAAGCCTTTGCATTTCACTGTCGTGTTCTGTGTGCTCTGTGAACACCCGGATGTTTTGGGTACGGCCTTACAAGAAGCCCTACATCTTGTGTGAGCCAGTAGCTAAAGGAAAGCAGGAAATCAGCAGGCGCTCGGTGCAGAGAAATGTGTTTGAAGCCGTGGGAGCGCTGCTGTCCCTGCCCACGGCAGCGGCTGGCACCCAGCCCCCTGCGCGCCGTGCCACCACCCAGCCAGCCCCTCTCTCTTCTCCCAGGAGGTGCAGCAAAGGCTTTTCCAGTTACTTGCTTTACATCTCAGCGAGCTGTTCCTGCTAACTGTGTTTCAGTCCTTGCCACTAGGACAGGTGGATGCAGAGCTGTCTGCCCGGCACTGAGGGAGGACAGCTGCTGGAGGACCTGCCCCTGCCCGGGTCCGTGTCACGCCCTTAAGGTTCTTTAGATCTGGGAAAGTACATCTTTATCTCAGGTCCTTTTGCTAGATCAAATGGCAGAATTAGTGCTTTGGTTAAACCAGGAAGGTAGAGGTATTCAACTGCAGCTCCTGCTGTTTTTGCGGAGTCTGGCAGGTCTGGTTTTTTCTTATAGCTTTTATTTAATCAAACATTTTTTTTTCTTTCTTTTGAATCTGTGAATAATTAAGTCTTTGACAGTTTATCCTCGAGGAAGGTTGGTTAAGCTGGGCTGTCTCTAAAATTGATGTGACATACCGAATGTGAAATTTTAAAAGTGAGGGAACTGTAGAATCACAGAATGGTTTGGGTTGGCAGGGACCTTAAAGCCCACCCAGCTCCATCCCCCTGCCATGGGCAGGGACACCTCCCACCAGACCAGGTTGCCCAAAGCCCCATCCAGCCTGGCCTTGAGCACCCCCAGGGATGGGGCAGCCACAGCTGCTCTGGGCAGCCTGTGCCAGGGCCTCACCACCCTCACAGTAAAGAATTCCTTCCAAATATCCAATCTAAACCGACCCTCTTAGTTTGAAGCCGTCCCCTCCTTGCCCTGTCTCTGCACTCCCTGACAAAGAGTCTCTCCCCAGCTTTCCTGTAGACAACTGAGAGAAATGTCCTTTAATTTCTTCCAGAGGAAATCAGTAGTTCTAACAAGTAGCTGAAAACGCTTGTATTATTCGTGGCTGTTACCTAGCTCAAAACAGCTCTTTGTAGGTACTTAGCCCAGTTTCTTTACAACTGTACTCAAGTGCGAGGCCCGACTTTTTCTCCTGAAACAGTTGATCTGAAAGATCCATTTATCAGCTGTCCTCTCTTGTGTATTCTTTGGCATTGCAAAGTGAATAATGGACTCGGTTGCTTGTCCTGCTGGGCCCGTGCGTGTGGTTTTGACTCTTTTCTATAGTTTCTGTTACTGTGTTAAAGACTTATGTACAATAGAGCAATGTTTATATGGATTTCACTGTTGCAGATGATTTTCCAAACAAAGTTTGGGTAGTAGGGATCTCAGATGCAGAGGAGTGTTGTGTCAAAGGCATTGGTTTTGATTTCTGGTACTGTTCAGCTTGGTTTTGTTTCTCTCTTTCTCCTCTTATTCCTCTGCTTGGCTCTTTTTAATTATTTCTGTATGTGTTTGGAGTTGTCTCTTTTTTATGCCTTTTTTTTAATTAAAAAGTTTCCCTTTTGCATCTTAGTAAAATACATTTTGGTATATTTTACCTTTTGTTTTAAGGTCGAAACCAAAGCTGTCTAATTGAGAGCAAAGATGCAGAGCACTTCAAATTACCTCTGGCTGTTGTCTGACATTCTAGGACAAGGAGCTACTGCAAATGTTTTCCGGGGGCGACATAAGGTTTGTGAGGATTTACTAACCCAAGTAAAATATAAAACTGAAAACTTTTTTGTATGTGAGTAATGTCATGGAATTGATGATCAACTGTTCAAGATTTAGCAAATGCATTTTTGTAACTACTTATAAGGAGTTTTATTTTTTTTATCTGTTCATCCACAGAATTAGAGTTCTATACAGTTACCTGTGAGGGTTTCTTTGTGATATTATTTGTCTTTGTAAAATACTGATGTTTAAAGTTGATTCTTCATTTTTTCACTCTTCAGTTATGTGAAAAAAATACTCCTTGCTTAAGAATTTAAATAAAAATATGTTATTGCATGATGTATGTCTTTGTGAAACACTATTTTCACAGTTGTCCCCTGTTCTTCTAAAACCTGTTTGTTGTGATTTTTATAATCTTGTACTCTAAGTGAAATATTATTAACATATTATCATATCTGAAGAAGTTGCTGGAATCTTTGCCTTTAAGTCAATGCTTCATACATATGTTGAACACTATCGTTTTGGATGACATGCTTTGGATAATCGCTATAAAACAGCACGGATCTGTGTATGCTGTAACCCAAGGAGCTAAAATGACCTTATCTGCCTAGTCATTCCATTCCAATGAGTCCCATGGATTGTCTCACAGAATGAAGAACAGCCTAGCTGTGGAAGTAATATTCCCTTACATTAACAACACAGTGTCAAATCAATATGAAGTTATGTGTAAGCTACAAGTTTTCTACATTCCACATCTGTGTGAAGCAACATTGAGCAATTATTCAGCCAATATTAAGCTAAACCAACACATACATAATATATATGTTTAGGAGAATCTTAATTTTCACCATGACACAAAATACTATTTTGAAGTTTTTCTAATCTGTGTATGCTCATACAGACAACAAAAGATCTCAGAATGCTTGGATAATGGGTATGTGCACGTTTACAATCTTAGGCTTCTGTTTGATTAACAATTTGTATTTTTTTTTAACAGAAAACTGGGGATTTATATGCTGTCAAAGTATTTAACAGTATAAGTTTCCTTCGTCCTGTGGATGTTCAGATGCGAGAGTTCGAAGTATTGAAGAAACTGAATCACAAAAACATAGTCAAATTGTTTGCTATTGAAGAAGAGGTAATGAATTGTTGTAGTTATAATCTGAGATTGCTTTACTTCAATTATAAAGGATAAAATTACATTTTTAAGAATGGTAACTTATGTGGACCCAGCCACCCCTTTTTTGCCTCCTTTTTGTTACTGTTGTTGAAAGAATTTGCTTGGTTTCGGTGTTTAGGCACAGGTTATGATTCTTCAAAGCCATCTCAAAAAGCTATTGTCCTAAGCTTTATTTTGAAATAGGATTTTTAAGTTATCTTAAGTATGAATATATAATACATACTGATAAGATACAGAAGCATCAAGCAAGTTAATTTACAGCAAACACTTGAAAATTGGAGGTGTTTCAGTAATTATGACTTTTTTTTGCTTTTGCTTTGTAACCAACTAAAATAATGACATAGTACCTGTAGAATTTCAGTAAACACGAATTACAGTGCTGAAGCTTAAGACTGATCAATTGAAATGACCCAGATGCTGAGACAGCTAATGAAGAAAGAAGTGCTCTTTCTGCTCTCCTGTGCTGTAGTTTCTTGTTTGCCCACCTATTGATACTGCTGTCTACCTTGCAAGGGCCTAGAACTTGAAGCTTTCTTCATCTCCAAGTTAAAATAAGTGAAATAATACAAAAATTGATCTGTGCTTGTTTTGAAGATCACCAGAGTGGTATTTGTGGTCTAGCTACTGATTGTTTTTATTTATTTATTTATTTATTTATTTTAAGTAAGCTGCTGTGCTATATGTAATTTCTGACATTGTTTTCACAGTAATCGCAGACTTATCTTTTGGAATTGTTTTTCAGACAACAAGTAGGCACAAAGTACTAGTGATGGAATTCTGTCCATGTGGGAGTTTATATACAGTTTTAGAGGAGCCATCCAACGCCTTCGGTTTGCCAGAGTCTGAGTTCTTAATTGTTTTGAGAGATGTAGGTATGTAGACTTTGCTCTTTTTGTTGGCTGAAACAAACTCATACTTGTTCTGTTTATCTTGAAATAGCAGGAGACAAGGAGTTTGAATCTGTCAAATCAACAAGTTAAGATAGCTATGTGGAGTTGTATCTTTTATTCGTGTCTATATTGGTGTAGATAGCTGAATTAAGATGTAAGGCTTTGAATATTTTTGTCTGAATCATTGCCATAAATCTTGATTGTTTGTTTAAGATTATTTATCATGCATTTGACTGATTTATAGTGATAATTAATCTCAGAAGAGTAAATTAGAAAAATTATGAGTTTTACCTGTATCAGCCTGTTGTTAGAAAAATATCCGCCAGTACTTTATGGGAAAGATGTTTTTGAGAGCAAGAAATAGTGTAAGTTAGCTGTTTAAAAGAAGAAAAGGAAAAAAATGCGCAGAACGTTTCCTCGTCTTTCTGTTAATTGGATGTCTCTGCTCATTCCCATTTCCCAATGAGAAAGTGGACACAAATGTATTCTTAATAATGGGTCAGTGCTTGTGCAGTGAGTGTCAAGTTGCATATGTAAACTCTGCCTTATTTTTTATTGCAGTGGCTGGGATGAATCATCTCCGGGAAAACGGAATAGTGCACCGTGACATCAAGCCGGGCAATATAATGCGTGTCATAGGTGAAGATGGTCAGTCTGTTTACAAGCTGACAGACTTCGGTGCTGCGAGAGAACTCGAAGATGATGAACAGTTTGTTTCTCTCTATGGCACAGAAGAGTATTTAGTAAGCCCGTATGATTTTACTTTCTGTTGAAAAAATATTTAAAGCCTGGCACCCTTTGTGATGAGAGTTGAATAGGTGAAGTTGAGACTGCTGGAAATTAATATTAAAATCCTTGTGTTGTACTTGTTTTTATAACTTCCCACCTTTTTCACCTTGGGTCACACCAGTTCTGCTCACCTGAGCACAGTAGCCTTGAAATAATATCCCAGTCTAATTTCTGTAGTTTCCTAGAGTGAAAGGAACAACACCAGTATTCTAGTTGTGAATGTCTTTATTCCTTTAGATATTTTTCAGCTTGTATTGAATAAGTGGATGATGTTAAATGTAGTTAAGACTCACTTGATATCATTGTTAGCCGGAGGGAGGCAGGCAGAGAAGCATCAGTACAAGCACCTTAGATGTTATTGTCTTCCTGCCATTGCCTAAAAATGTTTTCTCACAAGTAATACCATAACTGATGTTCTCCTCTGCTATGGACCCTTTTCCAATTCAGTTTGTTGTTTCACAGTCATCTGGAGGAGTACTGGCTTTATTCTTTTCTTTGGTGCTATTTTATTCTAGTGGCCTATTTTTCGTAAAACTTTATTAAATATAGGTATCGTATACCTAGGAGCATTTTCGTTGTAATTTGTTGGAATAACTTAAGCAAATTTCGTAATATAAGCTAATTTTATTTTTTGATGAAAAAATTGCTCTCAAGTGATAAATTGTGATAAATCGTGGTTTTGTTCTTTAGGACTGATTTATGGACAATATAAGTTCTATTTTTTTTAATCTATTTTATCTTTTTTTTTTTTTTTTCAATTAGCATCCAGATATGTATGAGCGAGCAGTTTTGAGGAAGGAGCATCAGAAAAAGTACGGAGCCACAGTTGATCTGTGGAGTATAGGGGTGACTTTTTACCATGCTGCAACAGGGAGTTTGCCTTTCCGACCTTTTGAAGGACCTCGTAGAAACAAGGAAGTGATGTAGGTAATTTAGAAGGAGAATTTTATCTGTTCATAAATTTAAAGTTGGTCCATTAAATATTTTCTTTTTTTTTTCCCAGAAATCCTATATACATATTTTAAACAGTAAGATAATGAAAATATTTAAGGCATAACATTCTTTAAAATTCTACTTTAACAAGGATTTTACTGTGTGGGACCTTCAGACCTGAAAGAAGTATCAGATTTTCCCCCAAATACTGATGTTTTTCCACACGATACTGATGTCTTTCCACACAAATACTGATGTTTTTCTTCACCATTGCCTGTTGCAGTGCAGTATATGTAATTTGGATACTCAGATGATGTTGTTGGATTCTGAACTGTGTTCTTCAGCGCTGCAAATTTTTCTTATCCTTTAAATGATTGTCTCTGCAGACAGTCTTGAAGTGCATGTGCTACCCCTGAGACTGACATTTATTTTTTTAGTAGCAGAGACATGGCTTTGCTTATTTCACACAATCAGGTACTGTAGCTAGCAACATCAGGTAACTCCTAAATGTGAAACAGAAGTTCTGTCTGTGATGTGCTGGTTGGAATTGATCCCTTTTTCATCTTAGTCTAGTTCTATTTTGTTGTTCTTCTGTGTATTGCATTTAAAAACTAAAGCAAGATGGTCCTTGGGGACACTGATGTGCCAGTAACTCCTTTGTCTGTTCCTTCTCGAGGCTGAATCCAGTTTCCTTAGCTTAAGGAACTGCCCATGCTTTGATTCTCCCACAGGCATTCTTTTCTACTTGATGCTTGTCTGCCTGAGAGAGAAGCAAGGAACAGGAGTATGTTTTGTATGTACCTCGTCCTCTGGGAAGAGAAATCACAGCTGAACTTTTACATTTCAAAGACAATTGCTCCTGATTCATTTCCGGAGAAGTTTGAGAAGTACTAGCCTGCTAGGTACAAAGTTGGACAGTGCTAAATTGTATCTGAATTGCTGGATGTTTCCAAGTTTTAATTTCGCAAAACCCACCTCCTGTTCCTTCATCCCCAAGTGACTTTGTGGTAGCTAAATGTTATCTCTTGCCATGGAAAGTACTAGAAGTTAGTCAAGTAAATCCCCAAGTTAAAGTTCCTTGGCAACCTGATTTTGATTAATTAATACTTGTGAACAAACTTCAGCTTCTCACAGTAATGCTAGAGATCTCTTCTTAAATTTTCTCTAACGTAGACAAAATTGCTTCTCCAACATAGTCCAGAGTATTTCTACTTCATTATTTATTATTTTAGTACCACTCTGTGTCAGCTTATAAGGGAAGCTCCCTAATTATTCCACCACCTCTAAACAACAGGATGGCCTAATGTTCTCTCTGGCTTCAGAATTTATATTACTGATTCTATTTTGAGGATTAGTTTACTAGACCTGTCTGTTAGAGGTTGCAGTTAAGTCTGTATTATTTTTATAATGTGTCACAGGTATAAAATAATCACCGGGAAGCCTTCTGGTGCTATTTCTGGAATACAGAAAGCAGAAAATGGACCAATTGAGTGGAGCTGGGAGATGCCTGTTTCTTGTAGCCTTTCAAAGTAAGTTTTAGCTTCTCACAAAATGTTTCAATGTTGCTTGATGGTGCTTTTGCAATTATCTCTCAGGATTGGGCCTCTGGAATGGAGGTCTGATTGTTGAGTTGCTGATGTGTTTTTTCTTCCCATCTGTCTGAATAGTTTAAGTATTTCTAACTAAAGTATTGCTAGTTTATAGCTAACTAGTATAACTACTATTACAAATGAGCATCAGTGAATCAGAAGTGGTATGAGTGGAACAAAAATTATTACTATTTTCTTCCACTCTCAGAAAGGAGCATGAAGATTTAATGAATCTTGAATTGATGCACCACTCCTTCCCTTTCTTGCAAGAATGTGAATTAAAGATTAAGCAGTAAGAAATGATAAGGAAAGACAGTTCAGAATTTTATATTTTTCCCAGAAAACAATTTGCATCGGCAGATGCAACATATTCTTTTAGTATCTTCTGTTTTTTACCATTTATTTTTGTTTTTGCTTCGTATTTTGTAATACTCATTAGGAAGAGCCATGCAAGACTGATTTAGACAGAAAGAATAATTACTGCTGATATATAGAAAGGGGAGACTGAAGTATTCAGTGCAGTGCAATTACCCCTCAGCATTTTCAGGATGTTTTGCTTTTTAACAAATTTCCCTAGCAAACATAATGTGAAAGATCTGACCACAGTATGATCTTAAAAACACCTCCTATAGCCTATTTATTTCAGAGACTCATAGAATGTCCTGAGTTGGAAGGGACTCACAAGGATCATTGAGTCCAACTCCTGGCTCCACACAAGACCACACAAAAATCAAACCCTATGTCTGAGAGTGTTGTCCAACCACTTCTTGAACTGTGTCTTGGTTCTGTGGCCACTTCCCTGGGGAGCCTGTTCTCCTTTCAGTGAAGAACCTTTTTCCAACATCCAGCCTGAACGTTTCTGAGTCTTCTTCATAATGCACAACTACAGGTGTTTCTGAGTACCTTGCTGAACACTTACAAAGCTATTTTTCTCTTTCTTGGTGAAATGAGAATGAAATTATTCTGTGAACAGGCTTTAGAAACCAATTTTGTGAAAGCCAAATATGTTGACCCATGAGGATTGTATAATGGAAGTCTGCTTTTTATCAGCTTATTAGTTTGTAAAAATAAATTTATTTATAGCATCCAAAACATGCAATTTATGTTTTTCATGGTATTGCGTAGTTTCTTCCTTCTGCTTATTCCGTATAATTCATGTATTTTAAATAATCTGGGAAGCAGATTTTTTTACTAGATGCCTGTTTAGAGTAATATTTTCAAATAACATTTAAACAGCATTTATTGTTGCAAGTTTAGACTGAGGTGAGTTACGAGCTCAGCATCCACTGACCTCCAGTGGGATCATCACTGAAGCTTTCTCCAAACTGTTTCCAGTTTTACCCACTGAGGTCAGATTGGGCACACACATGTTTTTAAAACTTCCAAGAAGTTGTCTGTGATAACACAGGAGTAGGATCCACAACATTCCTCACAAGTCAGGTTTTCAAAGTAGAAATACAAGACACTTCGGCTGGCTTTTTCCTAGAATAGTGCTAGCTGTAAGGCAATTGTTGCATGTTTTCCTTTGCAGCAGTTGAGCTGCATGTATCAAATACCGCTTTAGACCCATCTCAATCAAGATGAGTTCTTGTGAGCTTGACAGTTCCCATAATGTCTTTGCTAACTGAGCTGATCCTTACTAAAAGCAACACACAAGCATCTCTGACAGCAGACTGTAAATGGCTGAAATCTCCTCCAAAGTGAGGAAGTGCGTTAGGTGTTTAGTGAGAGCTGGATAAAAGACTGTTGCCCAGCAGTGGTAGAACATGACCTTAGTTCTCTGATGCAGACTTCTTAAGTTGTCATTTCTTTTCAGTGTCTGTGAAGTTTATGAGATATCAAGGAAAAATATTTAATAGTCAAGGCTCAAAAGGAAAGAGATCAATTGCGTGTTATAATTAATGAAAAACAATGGACATTATCACTGAACATTCTGTTATTTTGCAAAGGAAACGAATAGTGCTGGAATATTCATCAAGGCATAATGCACAGACTTGTATTCTTGAGATAAGTAAAACTGTGAAAAGATCCAAGTAGACCCAAGTTGGTTTACATCTTCCTGGTGTTCTCTAGGGGTCTGCAAGTACTGCTCACACCTGTCCTTGCAAATATTCTGGAAGCAGACCAGGAAAAATGCTGGGGATTTGACCAGTTCTTCGCAGAGACAAGTGACATCCTGCACCGAATAATAATCCACATCTTTTCGCTCCAGCTGATGACCTTGCACAAAGTTTATATTCACAGCTACAATACGTAAGTGTTGCTCGCTTTATTTTCATTTGTTTTCATTTCTTTGCTCTTGCTCTGGCAAACAGTATCGACCTGAGACCACCAGCATTACATACTTGCTGGCCTTTCCTTGTCAGTTTATCTGGAAGAGTAAACTTGTAATTTCTCTCTGAATTCACAGGGCACTGAAGTATGTTGATGAATATATCTAATAAAAATAAAATTGTTGAAGGTCAAATCAGCGTGTTTGGGCTTAATCAGTGGCAGAACATAGACTTAATCCTTAACATGTTTGTTACAGTGCTTTTGTGTTTGTAATGGTTACCAGATCAGCCCAGGTGCGTTTATGCTATGTTTTTAGTACCTGCTATTTACAAAATAGTTTTTCAGAGAATGCATTCAACTCCCACTGTACTTACCTTGTCATCAAGAATATAAAACATGCGTGTCATCTGTGTCTGACATAAAGCTCTCACAGGGCATCTGACGTTGTAATTGATACAATTTAGGATCCTGAGTTATATGGCGTTCACTTCATGGTCATCAAGCCCTGATGTTAAAAGCTGTGAAATCTGATTTGTAGTTTGATAGAAAAACAAACGCATTTTCTCTGCCTTACTACAGATAATGCAAAGCACATACTATCCTCTAATATGAGAAAAAATACAGTTACTTCATCAAATGCGCAAATACAGTTCTGGCCTTTACCAGTTTTTCTTTGTTGTTCTGTTTTTTGTATTGCTGGAGTACCAGTTTTGCAGAAAAATCCTGCTTGTAGCTCTAATTACTATTTATACTTTGCTTTTTCCTTTATTATTTATTTTTATGATTATTTGAGTGCTGGCTGTCGTATTCAGAGGTAGCAGTGTGGAAGTGCTGCACAGGAGGCAAACTGGTCCTTTCTGTTGGTTTGTGTTGTAAGAATTCCTAACATCAGATAACGTCTCATATTCATTGATAGCTTGAAATAAAATACCTAAGTATCCTTGGTTGTTCTGCTCACTGCTGTTTTGGAGGTGAATCTGGCCATCTGTTAGCTTCAAGGCTGGATTTAGGGTCTATGCTTTTTGACATGTAAAACATCAGGCTTTTCTCTTGGAGAGACCATATACCTCTTTTTAAGAAATGGGAATGCCTGGGAAAGGTGAAGTATGCTTCCTTCCTCTCATCTGATGTTGCCTGTTTCTACTGACCTTCAGACTGCAGGGCAAAGCAAGTTTGTTTACACAGACACTCACAAAAAGTGCTTTGGTGGAAAATCAGAGGTAGAGAGGGAAGTTTGGTATTTTCCAAGGAACAGCATTTCTTTCTATACCAGAACAAGCTGGAGCCTTAGGCAGCGCTGCTTTTTGGTGTTCTAAGACAGATGATGTATGTATAAAAAGTGTTCTTAATTTAAAAGAAGGAAAAAGGGATTTTATTATAAGTAATACAAAATCTGAGTTGTTGAACTCTTGTAGTGACTCTAACTAGTACTGTATATATTGTTTGTGTTGTAGAGCTGCTATATTTCATGAGCTGGTCTACAAACAGACAAAAATACCATCACAGAATCAAGAACTGATCTATGAAGGTCGGCGTTTAATACTGGAGCCTGGCAGATTGGCACAGCACTTCCCCAGAACTACAGAGGAGAATCCTATCTTCGTAGTGAGCAGGGAGCCTGTGAACATCGTCGGGTTAATCTACGAAGAAGGTATGCAGCAGTCATTTCTCCTTTCTCATAGCTATCCTTGGTAAATGGTGTTGCTTGTTTGCTTAACATCTTATGTCTGGATGACTGAAAGTCTTTCAAAAGCTTCTCTGTGAATATCTGAATTTCTAAGTAAGCAGTCAGATTTAAAATATGCTGATACTCAGCATATTTTTGCTGTAACAGTAGCTACAGTGTACCTAGTGCTGTGAACCCAGGCATTTGTAGCTGTGGTGCTGCATCGGGGGTTCTGAAGCTTTTTTGAAGCACACGCTTTTAAAACGTTGAGGAGAATGTTATAGAATGTTATTCAAAGCTGGTTCTTTTGTTATTTCTCACTAAGTGGAAATTCAGGCTTTGCTCTGTTTGTTTTATTCCTCATGAATGCGGTTGGTTTTTCTGTTAGCAGAGGAGGTCTAAACGCCTTAGCTTTGCTTAGAAGATAAGGTAATATCATAGCAGAAGAAAACAAAATTCAGTTTTTGCATTTATCACTGAGAGACTTACAGAGGGCCCTGTGCCAGAGCCCTTTTTTTTATGAGATGAGCTGGAGGACAAGCCTCCAGTTGAGCGATCAGCGTTGGCTTTTGTCAGTGTGTCTCACAGTGAGTGCCAGAGCCAGCTGGTGTTCACGCAGAGGTGCCGAAGAGTGTGGGTAGGTGTGCCGTTTGTAGACAGATCACCAGGGCCTTTTTATTGTCAGAGCTCTCCAGAGGAGTCCGTAAGTGTGAGAACAAAGGAGATTCATTCAGCTGATGGAGGCTACCTTAGATTTCAAAAGCTGTTCAGTGAAGTCCCACCCATAAGGCTCCGGATGAATCTGAGCAGCAATGAGATGAGAGGGACGGGTCTCCCACAGGGACAAACACAGGGCTGAAGAACAAATAAATAGCTGGCTTTTGGCAGGAGAGAGATCATGAGTGGTGATCTGTGTTAAATCTGCACTGTGCAGCATGTTCACAAGTAATCTGGAAAATGAAGTATATTTTGCTGAAAATACCACATGAAGGTGTTTAAGGTAAAGGCTGGTTATGAAGGTACATGTGAGAACCACACAACATTAACAGGCTAAGCAGATTAGATGAAAATCCACGTAGATGCACATGAAAACAGTGTCCGGTGTGGGGAGGGGAAGCAGCCTGAACTTACGGAAGGACTCAGCTTTCCTGCTATTCTACCTTGCCATTCAGGAAAAATATCATGGAGTTTTAATAGATGATTCTGGGCAAACATCCACTCGGTGCTTAGTAGCAGTCAAAACAGCCAGTGGAATATTAGGAATGTTCAACAACGCTAAAAAAAAAAATGTTAGTCTCCCTGCATCCACTTACTTTGCCTTTACTTTGACCTTTGAGTTTCTGAACAGTTCCAGGCCCTTTTCCCTCCTCTTTCCAAGATGGTACAGAAGCACTAAAACATCTTCTGAGAAGAGCAACAGGGATGGCTTAAGAATTGGTAGAATGGATGAATTTTCAGCCGAGAAAGAAGTGGGGGGGGAGCAGAAGAAGAGGGCTGTGCTATATCCATAGGCATGTAGAAGCTGCATAAGGATTACTTTGCTTTCTCTTCTAATAGAACAACCACAAAATACCAAATCCAGTTGTCACATTTACTGCTTTGAACCTGTGCGAGAGATACTTGCATCACACAAAACATACTTAGGCTGCAGTTTTTTTTCTATAAGATTTGAGTGCTAAAGCTTTTAATGGGTTCAGGAAGGCTTCTGTTAAATTAATGGAAGAAAAGCAGCGCAACAAGGGCTTCGTTAAACACAAATTTCATCAGATCTCAGGAAGTCCTTGAAACACAAATTGTTTGGAGCTGGGAGAATCTGAGAGTAAGTTAGATTTTGTCCTGTTCTTTTTTTTCTGTAAACTTTTGCTGTTGTTAGCTGTGGGAGACGACATACTGAGCTGGGTGATATATCATAGAATGGCTTGGGTTGGAAGGGACCTTAAAGATCATCTAATTCCAACCCCCCTGCCATAGGCAAGGATGCCACCTGGTTCCCAAAAGCCCCAGGTTCCCAAAGCCCCATCCAGCCTGGCCTTGAGCACCTCCAGGGATGGGGCACCCACAGCTTCTCTGGGCAGCCTGTGCCAGGGCCTCACCACCCTCACAGTAAAGTGTTTCCTCCTAACATCTTATCTAAATCTCCCCTCTTTTAGTTTAAAACCTTCTCCTCTTGTCCTATCATTATGTGACTGAGCATGAAGTTTTTCTCCATCTTTTTTAGAAGCCCCCTTTAAGTATTGAAAAGCTGCAATGAGGCCTTCCTGGAGCCTTCTCCAGTAATGCCTTTTAGTTTAGAGGTGTTCCATGTAACAAAACAAAATGGGGCACTTCTTACGTTCCTAGCTTCTGACTCAGTTGTGGTTTTGAATTCTAGTAATAAATATTTCTTCAACGTGTATTAATGTATCTCTCATTTTGTTAAGACTTTTGAAGTCTCTTATGAAGCACAGGAAAATACAGATGTTTGTTTTATGTTTCAGTTTTACTTCCTAAAGTACATCAACGTTATGACTTGGATGGGGATGCCAGTATGGCTAAAGTGAGTAATTGTGATTTTAATTTATATAGCTGTCTCAGATAATGATACTGAGATGAGAGCTACTTAATTCTCAGATGAATAATGTTAATAAAGCTATTTTAATATGCTGGTAGGAATTCTGACCAACAGAAGTGTATTTGCTAACAAGGGCTCCAAAACTGTACTTTATTAAAGCCTGAGTTTGTATACAAAACATGTTTGTATTTAAAACCAAAAAAAAACCAGCCTTCTGAAATCCAAGTTCTTTGCTACTGCAAAAAGGCACTCCTGAAGGCTCCAAAGCTAGAAGGTTCATAACATCTGCAAGAGTGGAATTTCTGTTGCCTTTCTTGCAAGTTTACAGGATCTCTGTGGAAGACAAGTAGTGGATGTTTCACTTTTTTCTTGTCGTTACTCTAAAATTACCAATGGTGGGTGCATTGACATGCTTTGACTTTGTGACAGCCGTTTATGCTGTTTCTATAAAACGTTGTCTGCTGAGGAGCTTTGTGTTCAGGCAAGGTAGTCCTAAAAGCATATGTTTCTTTGGAAATCAAATGTCTTCCAGATTAATAAACCGAAAGTAAGCAGTTGATACTATTTAAAATATTTAAATTATTGTTTGTGAAGCTTTGTTTAGAATTCCAAGTGATACAGCAAACTTGTAAGGGGAAATGAGGTGAAAGAAGAGTCCCTAGCCCTAGAATTGTCAAATGTATCATTTTTACTAGTTTCTTTTAATGTATGTGTTTAATTCGTAAGCTACTGAGGAAACATACTTGTGACTTCCCAGAAGTTAAAGTAAATGCTGAGAGTAAGTGGTGTGATTTTTGCTTATAAAAGACTTATTTTCATCCCTAACAGATACTTCAGCATAATTGGAAAAACTCACTACCGTGTTTAGCTGTACCTCCGTAATTAATGTTTGGTTATTTCCCGACTAAAGTTTGGGCAAAGTTATGCATATTGTACTACCATCTTCATGTTGCTCTTTGTTTTATTAATCGGAGTTGCTTTGTTATCATTAATTGACCTGAAACAGTTGTTAAAAGAATTGACAGTTCAGTACTAATGTGTTGTTTTGTTTTATTTTGTTTTTTACCCAGTCAGTAACAGGTATCGTATGTTATGCCTGTAGAGTTGCCAGTTCTTTGCTGCTTTACCAGGAGCTGATGCGAAAAGGCATACGATGGCTAATGTAAGTGGTTGATTGAATTGCAGTGAATGTGATTTTTTAAAAATTATTTGTATTGAGATATACCTCGGCTATCAATGTATAATTTCGTGATCCTGGGAAGGAGGTTTCTTTTACTGCCTGAATATGAATAGACTTCCTGATTTTTCCATCTTTTCACCATTAAGGAAACAAAGATTCTTTTTTCTGTCAATAAGTTTTAGGCATTTGCAGTTTCACTTTCTCCTGTGGATAGTCAAAGTATAACCTCTGGTAACATGCAGATAGAATTGAGCAGCTTGCACAGGATAGTTTTATTTTTTTTTTTAATGAGGATTATAGTAACACATCTCTACAGGAAAACAATTTTTTCTAGCAGTTACTACTGTAGATGTATTATTGTATTACTGATTGCTGGTAAGGTGGCAGTTGAATGTTAGACTAATGCTTCACTATTTTTTAGTGAAATAATTAAGGATGATTACAATGAATTGGTTCATAAAAAGACTGAGGTCGTCATCAGGCTGGACTTCTGCAGCAGAAACATTGAAAAAGCTGAGAAAATGTGAGTAGAAGCACTACACCTAATGCATTTATTTTCTTTGTTGTCTTTAATGGCAGTGGTATTTTAGCCTATGTTTATTTACAGAATTTTTGCCTTTAAAAATTAAATGTGAGTTAGTATGGCTTTACTGACAGCAGTGACTTCACTTAATCAGCTTTAGTAATATGCTCACATATGGTGGTTAATGCACACATGTAGAGCCATTGGGCTTTTAGAGTAACTCCAGCAGCCATGTATGTATACCACCAGTTTGCAGGTAGCAATTGTGGATACGAAAGGACTTGTCATATGTGATGTGCACATTCCAAATATGTAAAAAGTGACCCATCTGGGCTTTAAGGTATTTGCTTTAGAACAAACAAACAAACAAAAAAGCAGCAACTAGCAAAACTGATTCCTGATGTAGCTGGGTAGCCTAACTGCAGATCATCAGGGCTGTACTCCAAACTTTCCTTCAAGCCAGTTCACACTAGGTAACGGGACCGTTTGGCCCAGATATCTTCCTGTGTTCTGCCAGGTCCTGCAGATGTATGCTACTTACACTGCTCAGAAGTCACTGTAGGGTCTGTTTTGTGACTAGTACCTTCTGTCTATTCTGGCTGTCTCAGAGCAGCTGTTTGAACAAAAATTGTAGTAGTTCTTAGATGAACAGAAATTTTCTATGTGTTTGCATGTAGTTTTTCAGCCTCCTAGGAAGAGGCAGGAGTTTCAGTTTACTTGACTTTCACGGAGTTTGCGAAGGACACGTCCTCTTGTTTGTCCTCCTTTTTCAAGGCTCTGCTGTAAAGCAGGACAATGCAGAGCTTTTATTTGACAAGGCAACCAGCATATTCGCCTTGAGTGAAGTATGTATTGTTTGAAAGTAGCTGGGCTGGTTTTTCATGGTATTTTTAAAAATAAAATGTGTCTCAGACTCAGCAGGAAAAATACCCTCATGGATGGTTTATTTGACACTTGAACTATAGTCTTACGGAAAGTGTCAGTATGAACAGACAGTGCTACTAGCCCAGCCTTTAAGTTTTTGGTAACTCAGCCTTTCTAGTGAATTTCTGCAGAAAAAAACATCTTGTTGCAGTGGTTTGTTGTGTCATTGATTACTTGAAGAGTCATTAGTTCAGTAACCTATTAAAAATGAATTGATGAGAGGAAACAATTTTCTACTATCTGTCGAATACAAGTCATGAGAGTAGAATTTTAAAAAAAAGTTAGAAATGGAACTTTCAGACTTCTTTTTAACAGTTCAAATGTAGGAAAACATTCAAGGAAGATTTTTTTATTATTATTATTTTCATCACTAATGGCCACTTAGAGTTGTCTGTCTTTCATGGTTGCTTGGCAGATAATGTATTTCATATAGAAGAAATGGTAGTTATTGTTCATCTTTAGATTCAAGGAATATTTGGAGTGCATTCGTTACTCTTTTATTTATTTTTTTTAATAAATGTGCTTTGCGTTCAGATATGAGAATTTGATGCAGATCAACTTGGAATCATCAGAAGTGGATGAAATTTCAGAGATAAACACAAAACTGTTGCGTGTAAGTATTTTACAAAACCCATGTCATTCTCAAAATGGTGTTCCTAGAGAAAGAATGAAAAAACAAACCAAACAAACAAAGAAACAGCAATACAGGGTTTTCTATGAATAACAACTCTAAATTTTCAAAGTAATTTCTGGACTGTCAAAGGCAGTTCAAATGCCTGTATCTAGATGTGGTTTTCTTTCTGCAAAGACACCAAATCCTGTTACTGGTCCAGTGCAGTGAAAATAATTGGTCATCCCTGAAAATACAGTTCCATTTACTTAAATAATCAAGTGAAAAATTAAAACCACAAGATGTATTTTACTTGGAGAATCTTTTTCCCTTTCCTTAAAGAATTTTAAGCTCCTTGGTTGGCTTTATAAAATGATACATAGACAAGCATGCTTCAGAGTGATCTGCTTTGAAATTTGTATCAAGTTTCCAGACAGATGGAAAATAACTTCTCAGACTGGTATCCTGGGAAGATGCGTAAACTAGAAAGGAAAAGGTGATTACTGCATTTTTATTTTGGAGGTTGTATGACTTGCAAAGAAAGAAATGTATGAATTTAGTGAATAGTTAGTCATTATGTGAACTTGTAACAAACTAAAAGAATGAGAGTAGAAGTAAATTGGGAATATATGAAAGGTAAAATCTTGTTGTTGAGGACTCTGAAAGAAAAATATTAACATATAAATAGAAACACCAGCTTCAGCGAAATTCTTTCTTGAATAATACTGTATTTTATCTGCTTTTAGCTAAGCTTCAGCAGATGATTGGGCATATTTCTTTAATGAAGGTCAGTTAAACACATGGGTCTGTAGTATTAATGTGCTCGGTCTGTTTTCAGCCTGAATTGATTTTTCACTTTACCCAGTAGTAAGATTGAATTTTCTTGCTCTTATGTAGCTCTCCAGCTCTCAGGGCACAATAGAAACTAGTCTTCAAGATATCAAAAACAAGCTTTCTCCTGGTGGTTTACTGGCTGATACCTGGGCAAATCAAGAAGGCATGCATCCAAGAGACAGAAAGTGGGTAATTGTATTAACTGTTTTAATATGTATTAGTTGTAGTTCATAAAAGGTCATTAATAGCTGCTTAAGTTTGTGTGTAGAATTCCTAATTTTATTCCTTTTGTTGCTCTAGTCCAGAAAGGCTGCAGGCACTGCTATGTTCCATCACGGATATTTATTATCAGTTCAAAAAAGACAAAGCAGAACGAAGTAAGTAACTTATTTGATTCAATTTTAACATAAACTCTAGTGTAAAGGACGGTTCTATTGTTCTGTTAGGATATTTGTGATAGCAATGAGCAGTTGGTCAGCATCAGTGAATATGTCTGTAGGCCTTTCCCAGTTAGCTACTGTCTTAAAGCCTGTGTGAATGAAACTATTAATCTCACAAATCTGAATTGCAACACTGGCAGGAAAAAAAATGCTACTTTTTCCTACCAACTTAGAAGAACATACAGAAATGGGTAAACTAAGTGGGGTTTTACATAAATACAACTAACAGAATTCAATTGGTAATGTCTGTCACCTGCTCTTATCCTAGGGCTTCCATATAATGAAGAACAAATTCACAAGTTTGACAAGTAAGTTTTGAAGTTACGTTTGGGAAATATGATGGTTGCTTTCATGTCCTATGGGCACTCTTTGCAATAACCTCTTCTGTTGATTATTGCTGTAACTTATAACCTCTTTAAGAGTTTTTTTAGGAGTATTTTTGTTTGTTGTTTTTTTGTTTTAATGTCCTTTAAATATCATAAATATATAGGGCTCCAGCATTTTATAATGAGGTGTTTTCTGTTGCTGGAGTTCCTTCACAGATACACCTTTTAAAGGTAGATGTGAAATACCTGCTCCTAATCTGGGCATAATTGTCTAGACACCCATGAGGCTCCTCTGACTCTACAGACTTAACTCCTGAGCAACTCTAAACAGCTGCTCTGCTCATCCTGCGGCACTTGTCTCAGGATCCACTGAGGTACTCCTACACAGGTGCCTAATACTATCTGAGTCACCCTTAGGTACCTGAGATGTGGTCTGAGACTGGGAGGTGGGATGCGACTAATGGGAGACCTGCACCTTTCTGGATGAACAGCTGGAAGCAGCACGGGATACCCTTGTGCATCTCACATGATGCTAGATGCTTGAGTTCAAGTAACTACGTTACTTTCCTAGAGGCTGGTCAGTTGAGTGGTTCCCTAGTGGTTCCCCTGTCTTTGCTTACTGGTATATGAACGTAGACACTGCTTCTGGAACTTCCTAAGAATTCTTGTTGTTACTAGCACTATTGTGGTTCACTAACAGTTACAAATGGAGAACCAACGTGAAGGTGGCTCTGACGGCTATTCTCTTGATCACAATTTTACCATAATGAGAGATAAATGGTGTAACTGCCAACTGGGGAGGGGAGATTGCTTTAATGTAAAATTTTCAACTCAATGGTCCTTATGGGTCCCTTCCAACTCAGGATATTCTGTGATTCTAAAGGCCAGCAGGGACGAGAAACGTAGTTATGAGATAGATCTTGATACACTGAAAGTGGCTTGGACACATCATTGCTCTGCAACAGCCAGAACTTAACATAGGAGATAATGTGAGCAATAATTTCAAGTCCTATGTTCTAAAGAATATCCTCAGAAAACAGGTAAACATTGAGACTGAATCCACAGCATATTTTAAAGCTGCACTCCCTTTAGCAGACAAAATATTTTTTTTTCCTACTACTACTCAAATGGTGTCCTTGCGTTAATATGTGAATAACTTCAAATAAATAGGCTTCATTTTAATGGTCTTGAATACTATATATTTTCTACCGCAAGTGTTTCCTCAAGATTGTACAGGTGTATTTCAGATCCTAACTACGTCCTTTTTTATTCGATGCCTCCCAGAGAGAAATGGGAGTGGTTTGCCTTAAGTATTACACTGCTCTTCTGCAGTGCAATAGCTTGAGTTTCACTGATCTGAGAAACGAAACTGAAGAACTTTGTGCCTTTAGCAACAGTGATTGGCCTTCGTAATAGTTACTACTAGAGAGATAAGGGAGCAGCATTAAATTCATACTGTTTTGTGGCTGAATGACAGGTATGCATGCCTGACGACAAACCAACTACATTCCAATCAGCATTTGATTAACCAAAGGCTATCATGCAAAAGTTAATGATATACCAGAAGCAGTTGTTAGGCTGCAGCCCTCAGTGTCCTAGATTCCCTTAGTTTTGCTTCCTGGTGCAATGCATAGTATGGTATGGCAGCTCTACTGGGGCTGCTGTCTGCAATGCTAACAAAAATTGGGCTTTGTTTTGTTTTCCCATCCTTATCTCTGTATCTGCCTTTTTTTTTCCTCTTGTCATAAATTTAAGCTGACACAAAAATCCAATTTTTGTGTTGCATGGATATTATTAATCACAAAGGATTATTTATATATGCTGGAGGTTCCAAATATCTACCAAAGATAAATTAGAAATAATGAGTTTTTCCCTTTCCATTTAGAATCCTTTTCCCTCAAATACACGTGCTTGGATAAATGCTGACTGGGAAAATACATCTGGCCAATTATTCATACACCAATAATTGCAACTTAATTCATTCAGTTATTTTTTTTTCTCCCTGCAAGGGAGTATTTTTGAAACATAACCTATCAGCTCATGCAGTGTGTTGAATTCTCATCCATTACAACTGCACACATAAAATTGGCTGAAGAGATTTTAAGTCCAAATGCCTTTTCTCCAAGTTTCAGGAAGTGAGTTGGAGGAAAGGGTTACGAAAGGAGTATAACACTGTTTTGTTTGTTTCTGTGTTTCAGGCAGAAGCTGTACTTGCATGCTACAAAAGCCATAGCTCTGTTCAAAGAAGAATGTGTCAGCAAGTATGAAGTATTTCTGGACAAGTCTGAGGACTGGACAAGGCAAGTTTATTGATTTCTTTAATATTCAGAAGAGTTCACTGTACCACATTTTTACAAGATTGTTAAAGGGTCTTGAAGGAAAACTTTTTTTTTCTTTTAGGAAAATGCTTCACGTAAGGAAGCAGTTATTGGCTCTCACCAACCAGTGCTTTGATATTGAAGAAGAGGTATCCAAATACCAAGATTATATAAATGAGGTAGAATTCTTCTAAATTATTTAAAGTGTTGGCAAAAATAAAAGACTATATTTTTTTAATGTTAATACTACTGTTTATAGTGAGTCATGCTTAGGTTAATGCAGTTTTATATTAAAATATAGGGCTGTGTAGATGTAGTGGTCTATAGTAGTTTCACTGATGATACAGGAGTTGCATAAAGGACAGCCTGGTTTACGAATCCTGACTTGTTTTTTATTTTATTTTCGATATCACTAGCAATCCAAAAAAACATCTATGCAAACAGATGTGAGTTTGCTGGGAGGTGTTCTGTGTAGCTGCTGTCACAGTAGTATCTAAATGCTTAGAGGATTATGTTAATACTCTTATGAAGTATCAGACACTTCTCCCATATTCAAGATTAGGGGGTACATGCTCAAGGATACATGCTAATGTAATGCTGCTGGTGGCTTGCAAGAAAACATTTTGTTAAAATTTGAACAGCGACTCTTGCAGGATACAAACTTACCAGAACTACCTCAAAATTGAGAGAATGAGAATAGCTGTAACTCTTTTGGGTGTAATCCAGTTAATGAGACATATAAGGATCATAGTCAATGCACTGTCCCCAAAGCAAAAAGTAATCTAGAAGTGCATTTTCATTCAATAAAATTATTATTCTTTATAAAGGAAGTAAATATGAAAGGAAGACACCCAAGAGATTAAAAAAACAAACAAGGAACAGTGAAGAGCAGAGTTTTACTTGTTATTTGTTTGTATTTTAGTAGCATGATAGAAGTCAGTTATTCATTAGAATCCTGTTGCCTTAGGGTATCTACAAACATAACAAATAGATAATTCCTCCTTTTGAGAGTTTGTTAGGAAAGTATAAGGCACTTAAGAAGATGGAAAAATCAGGGAACTACAGGTTATATCTATAAAGAAATTGCCCTGATGATCTCATGCCTTATTGTTGTAATGATTTTATGAGGCATCATAGCAACAGAGAATTTAAAGAAGGATTTTAGGTTGGACATTGAGATATGTATCACAGCTTGTATTTTAATTTGTACTTCCTTTCTGTCTATTGCAGTTACAAGATGCTCTGCCTCAGAAAATGTTTGCAGCTTCCAGTGGGATGAAACACACAATGAATACAGTTTACCCAAGTTCAAACACATTAGTGGAAATGACTCTTGGGTGAGAATTTATTAGCTGGGTATATGTAATATTCCATACCAGTTACACAGATGGATTGAAAACAATGTTTGCAGTTGACTTAGTGATTGTTGTTAAGACTGAAAATTTTATATTTATTGCAGGAAAAAAAAAACAACCAACCAAACAAACAAAAAACAACTTAATATTGCTAAAGCAGTCTTACAGATTTGTGAGTAAAGGATAACACTAATAAATATCCCTCACTTTTAGTAAATAACCAACCTGATACCTGTCTCTCATTTGGTAGGCAGTAGCAGGTAGCTGAAAGCTGTGTGGTGGTGAGTGGTTGTAGTAGATACCTGCCTTTGTAAAAATTGTAACCTTTCTTTTGCTTCTTATTACTACAGGATGAAGAAACTAAAGGAGGAAATGGAAGGGGTTGTTAAAGAACTGGCTGAGAACAACCACATTTTGGAAAGGCAAGCAATTATTTTCCCTTTTTGGGCTGATAGTAGGAGCAAACTTAATTTGGTACATTTTGTAGATTCAGAATGCAAACTAAGGGACAATTGTATAATCTCTTTAACTGTATATATTTTGAACTATCGATCTGAGGTGTAAGCATGAAAGCTTAATTTAAAACCCTGAAACATTACTGAAGAATTATTCTGACACAACAGTCATGACATGTTTGTTCAGGTATTCAATACTGCTTAGGTATTGAACAAAATACCACTAATAGAAATATCTGTTGCACAGAGAGGTTAATTCTGAATTTCAACACAATATTTTTGCAGCAATCCAGTGGGCTCTTTTAACTCTTCACTTTTAGATATTTTTAACTGAAATTATGCCAATATCGTTGAATGATTTTACAGTTTTCAGATTGCTTAAATAAAATGGGGAGAAACAGTTTTCATTATTACATATGGAATACTTTTGCTTTTTTTCTTAATGATGATAAAATATAACGTCCTGATGATGATGATAATATATAATAAAAACAACGATCTCCTAAAAGCTTCAACGTAAATTGCTGATAGAGCTGAGCTGAGCTTCAAGACGAATTGGTTTGGTTTTGTTCCTCATGCCCAGTCTCATACAAGAAAAGATGCTATGCTCCAAGTACCTTGTTGTCACCTACAGAAGTTAGATACAAATGTGTGTGTCAGTATGTAGCTAGGGAAAGGAAAACTTCCATAAATAAATTATAATGAAAAAAGATTAATTGATTCTATGTTTAATTCCATCGCCTAAGAATACACTGTTTTCTCTTTTAGATTTGGTGCTTTGACTACAGATGGTGGCCTGCGGAATGTGGACTGTATCTAGCTTTCAAATGACTTGAAGAGGACTTGTAAATTTTTCAAAGGGAAAAAGTACAATTGGGACATGTAAAAACGAATGATAATTCTGTACCCAGTTTTTTTTCCTCTGCAACTGTAGTATTAAAAAATGTAAATATGTATAATATGTAAATATAGAAGATATATATATCTTTTTTGTCAACATTAGGATAGAACTACTCCTGACAGGGAATTTAACCCATGGAAGATCTATGACAGAGTCCTAAAGGCAAAAGTGTTGTTGATGAAGTTGATATGTATTTGTTTTTAATATTGCTCCTTTTTTTAGAGTGCAATTTACTCTTCCTTGCAAGAGAATTTGCGAAAAATTATGATTGGTCTTTAAAGGGTGTTTTGGTTTTCCTTTAACCACTGCTGTTGTTTTGGAGTCTACTTGAATGACTCTAGTATCACAAAACAGGAGGACTGTTAAATCAGGTCTCTTTAAGTAGGTGTGAATGGAGACTAAAAGCACAGACAGGACAGAGTGGAAATGCCTTTCTCTTTCCTCCACATCCAGACTGTTAGTTCACTACTACGAGATGATGAATTCACAGCTTTTTTTTAAGTCCTTGTCCGTATTTGGTGCCATGTTGTCTGCTCTGTATGTGGAAATTTTGCACTCCGGGTTGTCAGACTGAGTGTAGAAAGTCCTTTTGTAAAGTAATGTTTTCAGAATTTTTCATCCTGTTGCTCACCACAAGAGAAGTGGCTTCTTAAAGTAAGATAGCTTTTTGAGAATTCTGTTTGCAGACGTAGTTTTAAAAGGTTAAAAATTTTGTATTGTAAGAATTTTGGGGCTGTCAGTAGGCTAGATAGCATTATGCCTCAGTGGTAACTGAATACCAGAAAAATAACACCAGTTCAGATCTTGAAAAAGGACCTCACCCACTGCTGACTTACGACTGAGATACTAAGTGAAAAATGTAGTAAGACTATGTGTATTTATTTTCTGGGATCAGTAGTCACGACTTTCCAGTACCACATGATTGGGTTGCAGAGATGCAGAATGAAACTTCCTGCTCCAAAATATATAAAATGAGAGGAGGAAGAGAAGAGGAAAACAGACAAAATCCCTCAGAAAACAACTTTTACTTGTGTGGATACTACAGGTGTACTAGTTTCACGTGAAGAACATGTAAACGTTCCAGGTTTCACTCTTTCTGCGTAGAAACCTGTCTAAAGATGATCAGTAGTATCCAAATAGCTCTTCTAGTTGCCGTATTTAATCTGTAAGAAGAGCTGGATCCATGCTATTTAAAATTATTCATAATTAGTAGTGAAAGATTTAGGTCTAAATTAAACAGTAGTAACCTGTGATAGCATCTGAGAGTTTTGTGTTTTTTATACCGTGCTTATCTGTCCAGGTCAGTATGCAACACGTTTCCATTTTATTGAAAAAAAAAAAAAAAAAAAAAGGTATGAAATTTATAAGTGATTATTTCGTTGCTAAAAGAAGAGGAAATTCACTGCCTTGATATCTCTGAGACCTGTTTTCCAGTGTTCTTGATTAGAATCAAATATTAGAAGGAAAATCAAATAGTCGCTATCACATGGGTCTAAGAATATTCCTTTGCAAGCTTTGTGAAAGAAATCTAGCTATGCAAAACTAGTGCAGCAGTTTGTTACATGTTTTTCCTTGGTTAGTCATGGCATTCCTAACTGTTTGTTTTAATATACTGGAATCATGTTTAACTGGAATGTTTTAATGCCTGGTTGTGCATTCATTCATTCACATCCACGGTCTCACTGCATGTCAGTAAAGCACATGCCTAGGTGTTAAATAATCAGGCTCTCAAATTGCACATAAATTTTATATTTTTTTCAACATTATGTTGGTAACTGTTGTTTCAAAGGTTCTTAATTTTGAAAGAAATTGAATATTGGAATATATAATTTTTGACTTCCTTTATATTGAAAGTCTGAAAAGGAAAGTTAATTGTAGTAACAATATTGCCCATGTATTGAAGTATGTGCAGCGTTCTTTTATATGGTTGACAATGTTTTATGTTCTATTATTTCATTTTAAACATTGCTGGTTTTAGTGTTGCTAAATACATCAGTAATCGTAATCTTGTTAAAATTACTTTTTTAAAAAAGTAATTTTTATTTACTTTTTTTTTTTTAAAAAAAAAGTAAATAAAAAAAGTAATTTTAACTAAGCACTAGCTAAAGAACCTGAAATAATCAGTTCATAATCTACTGATTATGTTCTTATGAAGCGTGTATCTTTGTCATATTGAAGCATGGTGTATGATACCATGGAATTTTTGGCTCATACTAAGTGTCCTGATACTATCAGTTGCACTACTGATTTGCCAAAAGAAGTAATAGAAAGTAATATATGGTTCTTCCTCCTGAAGCTGGTGAACTGTTTTGGGGGGTTTAGCTTAGTATATTAATTATCTGTTACTTGAACAAATCTGTCTTCATACGAATTGTGAAAATGCATGAGTGAATGACTTAAATACATCAGCAACCACTTACCGTAGGGTGTGTACTTCTTTGTGTTTCCATAATTTCACTTTTTGTCCATTTCAGTACTACCTTTATATTTTTTTAATTTCACTGTATGCTCATACAAAATAAGTCTCAAATCTGAAGTAGCAAAGTGCAGTCCAGCATGCATTAGTTGGCTGTCCAGAAAAAAGTATTCTGAATAACAGAATTACCACTATAAGTGCTATATGGAGAGTCACTAATCCCTTTTATTTTTAAACTACTATGCTGTTCTGTGTTCTGATCAAAGTTAGTTCTCTGTAAGAGTGGCAAAATCCCTAGACTCTGAAACAGTCCACTGGTGGAGCTTGATCAGTGCTCATTTAGGTAGATCACCATAAAAGTGGTAATCATAGAATAACGTTGCATGTAGTACTATGATAAGGATTCAAAAGGCTGAATGGAAGAGTTTTTTTTGTTTGGTTTGGTTTAAGTCTTAAATCCTAGAAGTGGGAGATGTGGAATAAACTGGAGTTGCATAGGTGTTTGGGAAAAATTAAACACGGAACTATAGCTAATAGTTCTAACTATAGTTGCATAGCCTTATATTAGGGTGAACTCCCCTCCAGGAAGGGCAGGGTAAGTGACTTGGTTACCCCCACATGGTCAGCTGAACTGGTGACAGCTGCTAGCAAGAGACCTGGAAGCCAGTGACAGAATCCCACCTTGGCCTGTGCAGAGGAAAGCATGGTTTACTGGTGACCAGCACAATGAAAAGTGTGTCTAAACTGGCTTATCAGTAACAATTTAAAAAGGTACAGGCTACTGAAGATCAGTTAGAGGAGAAAAAAGAAAATGGCTAAGGAAAACTTGCCTGGGAAGTACAGGAAAAAATTGAAGTCAGTTGGCTGAAAGGAGAGAAGATTGGACGAAGGGGGGAACAGAAGCCATCAGTCATCTAAAGGCTGTTAAAGTCTGTGGTGAAAGGATTAGAGACTACAAGTACAAACTGTAGTGCAAGAAAGAGGAAAAAATCAGAGTTAGGTAATGTCTTTCTGAGAGTGAAGAGAGTTAAGTGGCTGAACAGACTGTTCTGGGAGGTGGGCGGTGTATGTTACATAGGGGAGTTAATAGGTTAATTGTCAGGAGCTCTTGTGGCCAGTTCTGCCAGCAGCAAGGCAGAAGCTTTCCAGCTCTACTTTTTTCTGCCCTGTGAACTCTGTTGCATGCTTTTTGGTTATTTGTTCCATTGATTGCAAAGAAAAAAATATGTTAGGGGTGGTTATTCCTCAGTGGACTTTGCTCTTTTGATGCAGGTACCAGTGTGGCCAGCACCGACTGTGCTTGTGGATGTCCGTGCGGGCATCTTTTGGCAAACTTTACTTCATATTGACAAGGAAGGCTGACAGCAACAGGTAGAGCTGCTGGTGTGCTACAGCCATGGGCATGCTGCAGTTGTTCAGAGGTGTACTTCTGTCCTGAGGAGTTGCACTAGCGTTCACTGAGGTCTGGCATCTACTGACATACAACACCATCATTTCCCAGCTCCCCCTGTGCCACCATGAGGGCTGCTTCAGCATCCCTGTGTACTTGGGCCATGCGGTGGGGGTTTGTTAGCGATTCCAGAGCCAGCTGTGAGCAGCACACCGTGTCCCAGCTGGGCTCACAGCAGGCACCTCGCTAAGCAGCCGTCAGCTTTGCTTGCCAGGCACGTTTGCTAACTCATCGTGAAAGGAGCTGACGCTGGCGTGACCGCACTGCTGCTTCCCTGGTGACGGCTGTGGGAGCCTTACTGTGGTTTTAGGTAGAAGCAGATAGGAGCAGGCTACGATCTTTGTGTAAATCAGATGAAAGGATTCAGATTTGTATGGGCTTTCAATACACCTGGCTCTTGCTGCACGGTGGGTGAGGGGCTGTCCTGAGAAGCTCCGTGCAGACACCTCGTCATGAAAACCAACATGCAGCCCTGCAGAAAGAGGACAGCGCAGGTAGGCCTGGAGTGCTGCAGAGCCCCAGGCAGCAGCTGTTCCTCCCAGAGGCATTTTCATGGACAGGTCTCAGGAAGGGACACATGGGGCCATGCTCAGGCTGTGGCAGTCACTGGGACAGGTTGCAGGTGTGCCCAGCACTGCCATGAGGTGACCAAAGCCATGAGGTGGCTGCAGGGCCTAGATTGCCCTGGCACCTCCCCACATGTGTCAGCAGTGCTGGCACCGTACCCCTCACCTGGCCCTAAGGAGAGCCTTGTTTTTTTTCCAAATATCGCATGTGTGGGTGCTGTCAGCCGTGTTCCTCACAGGCACAGCACAACCCGGGTACCACCACTGTGCACCACAGGGCTCCCGTAGCTCCATAAAGCCGGTGCTGGTGTGCCCTATGTCCAACCTGCTGGATGCGAGGAGGCTGTGTCTGGAAATACCGAGCATCACAAGGTTGTATCACCTATACGCCAAGAAAACGTCTTTTGGGGGTACGTAGTAGACAAAGGTGGGTTTTTCTTTCCTCACACGGAAACAACTTCCCTGTTTTCCAGCCATTGAATTGTCACCAAAATACTCTCCAATGCAATGATTCAATTCACCTGCTTGCTTCTGTTCTCTCCTGTGCCAGAAGTCCTTTTGGTGGAGCTGCTGGAACGTTTTCATTACTGGGAAATTTCAGAAGAAAAAGCCAGCAGACTGCAGACAGAACTTGCAAGAAGGGCAGCTGGCTCTGCCTGCTGAGCAGCTCTGCTGTGGCTGCCTTTACTTCGCTTAAAAACGTGATGTACCTCGTTTTGTTTTCAGGGCTTTTATAAAGCATAGGGGAAAAAAATCTTCTCCCATTGAGTTCTCAGTGGGACGCCTTCTTCATAGTTTCAGTTTCCCTCCCCCAAAAACCAAACCCATACCTTTTAGGTTAATCAAGCGCTGTCCTTAGAGGAGTGATGCATGAAGGTGTGTGATTTGCGTTTGATTTATCTAATCTCTGAAAAGAGATGAGATTTGAAACCCACAGCAGCACAGAAAGGTCAGTCTTTTCTTATGTTTTGTTGTGGCTTAAAGATGTGTTATAGCCTCATATTGTCCTCTGCTGAGTTATAAAATTCCTGTTATAAGGTTCCCATCAGTACACCTACCTTCTATAGCTCTGTTTTTGCAGTTACTAGCCTGAATGGAAACATGTCGATGTGAAAAAAAATACATATCATTTAAGATAGTGCATCGTTTGTTCTGACAGGATGTGTAAGTACAGTTATGTGAAAGTAGACCTTAAAAATCACTTTTTCCTTTTTTTTTTTTTTTTGTCCTTTTATGGTCAAGCATTCTGTGGCAAGAGCTTGAAGTGTCATGTTGGATTATGTGTCTTCCAGTAATGTTTTCTCAGAACAATTACAGCTTGCAACGTTTTTCCTTCTCCTCTATGACAAGCTCAATTTTTATCAGCCATAGTCCTTCAAGCTGCTCTCTTAAATCCCTGGCAAAGTAGCACAGGGAGCATTCAACATTTATAGCCTCGCATGAATATAATATCTAAAAGCCGTACAGCGGTATGGAGATGAGAGGGAAGAGGAGCTAAATCACGCCCAGACTGCTGCGAGAAGCTCAGTGCCTGCCTGGCGCGCAGGCACGCTGGCAAGCTGGGCTGCTGGGCTGATCTGGCAGCTGCAGACACCTCCAGGGCTGCAGCGAGGTTTGTGGCCACCGTGGTAGCCTCCGCTGGGAAAGCCGTGGTCTGCTTCGGGTATCCCTGTGAAGCAGAAGTTACGTCTGAATTTATGAAATACTTTTCTGAGGTTTCAGGCTGCCTGGCAAGGCGTTATAGAGCTGGAAGATTCCCAAATTGTTGTGCTTTCCAGAGGCTTCAAGTGTGGGGACCTTCGTTTTATGTCGTCCAAAAAGGAGACACGACAGCATCTTCCAGACTGGCGGCTGCGGATGAAAAAGGAATTACATGCTAAATTGTCGTGAGGATTCTGAGTCACAAAGACACAGGTATTATTTTTATTTAAATCACCCTGTTTTGAGTATTGACTGAAGTTGTTTCTCGCTAGATGGTTGCCTCAGACAAGACCAGAGTCAGAGGTGCTGAGCTGGGTGGTAAGAATTAAAAGGCGTGAGAAATTCCCCCTGGGACAGGGAAGCACTCAAAGGGCACATCAAAGGGGGAATTTTCAAGTATTTAGGTCAGCGGACTCTTCCAGCCTCAGAAAAAATCTGCAGTGGTTATAGGAGTGGTGGCTCCCTGAGCACCCCTGGCCGGCCTGCCCGGGCTGTAGCACAGCTTTTTCAGGGGCTGGGCTTTGCCATCATCATTTCCCAAAGGGGCTGTGGTCGTCTTCATTTATTTTTATTTTTTTGTACGTTCCTTGGTACATGTGAAAAAGCAAGGTGAGATTGTGACATTGCTGGATTAAATGAAGAACTACCAAGAAAGGGGTCTTTCTGCTTCTGTGTGAGTTCCATTTGCAATTCGCACGTAGGTTTTCAGGCTTCTGATAAAAATTGGAAAAATACTTTCATTTAACCCAGGGAAGAGAGAACAGAATGGGAAGAAAAGAGTTCAAGGAGATCAATGATCATCTGTTTAAATGCAGTGCACGAGGTGCGCATTATTCAAGCAATATATTTCTTGGAAAAAAAATAAGGCAATACTGATATTTCTGGACCTGAGCCCAGGAAGAAAGCCATTTGTAATGAAATACCTCTGAAAAAAAAAATAATAAAAAAAAGATGCTTTGTAGTATCAGGGCTCTTCTGTTGTTTTGGATTACTTTTCAAGAGGGACTTAATCGGTTTAGCACTCCTGACTTGCTCAGCCATCCACCTTTTCACCTCTATTTTGGGGGGTAAAAACTGGTGATTTGTGCAGATGCAGAATGGCACTGCCTGGCCTGACTGCTCCATACAGAGCAGTCTGAAACAGAAGAGTTTGGATTACTCTAGGTTAAAGTAATGAGATGATGTGCAGTAAAGAGTGCTTTTCTTTTCTGTTGTTCAGGTTTTCTTTCAATCTGAGAGTATTGCAAAGTGATAATTTTCAGTGCCAAATCATACTGCCAGTTTCATGGTGTTCAGTATTATGGTGCATAGCAGCCCTGGAATAGCTGTTTTGGCCTTAGGTTTGGCCTTATCATCTGACATTTGAAAAATGAGGCATTTCTAATGGTTTCAGATAAATATCTATCTCTGTGCTGCCTAGTTTTGGAATACTGTTTCCAGATGGTTTTACTTTCTCCAGAGTCTGGTCAGTGGGATGGGTTTACGTAGGTGGCAGGTGGCGTGAAAGGAATTACTCTGTAGACTGCTTACTCCAGGCCTCCTACTTCATTCCCATGACTTCTCTTTTACCTTGAATCCTGACACCTTCACCATGAAAACCCATTTTCATTGAGCCAAACAGAAATGCTGCTAGGCCCTTTGAGGAGCTTTGCTTTTCATTTACGAGAATATGGAGAGTTTGTAGAGCCTACATGACTTTCAGCTCAAGCTTTCTGGAGATATTTAATCAGATGGTGTTTTAGAGGTACCATGAAAAATAGGTTGTTCCTTTTCAACTTGAAGTGATGGGAAAGGCTTGGGAGTTCGCAGGTACTTTTGTTGAAAGCATGGCGTTGAACTGATACCTACTACTCTTAACACCTGTGTGGCACCCAAGTAGCAGCAGAGGTCGTCCTGTGTGTGTTGGGTTCATGTGGCAAGGCTGGCGGTGACCTCTGCGAGACCAGTGCGGTGAAATGCTGCAGGAACACTGGGAAAGAAAACAGACTCACAAGTATTCATGCAGGTACCTGTAAAAAGTTGCTAGAAGGAAAAAACTGCAGCGTCTCTGTCAGATTTCTGATGGAAGGAGTCCTTTATGGATGAGGATTCGGGTCAGTGGGCATCCCTCAGGTCCCAGCCCGAAGCGAGGTGCAGCAGCCCCTGTGAGCAGGTAGGAGGGCAAGCTTCCCCCGCCTCCCACCCAGCTCAGCCTTGTTCAGCGAACCATCTCGACACCTTTCATCCATTTCTCAGACGTCGCTGTTTGAGCAACCTCCCCTTGTAAAGAATATAGCAGTTTCAGGGCCTGTCAGGGCCTTCAGATTATTCTTCTTATTATTATTCTTTCCAGTGGAAAAGAGGATTTTGCTAGGTGCAGGCTAGCCTGTAGTGAGGTGCCCCTCTCCATTTGTAACATTTTTGGCATTGAATATTCAATAAATGACTGCTGCTTTAGTGCAAAGTGCAGGACAGAGGCTTTGCATTTAACGTGTGATATATCTCCCTTATTAAAAGGCTTTTAAAGTATCTATAAAACAAAACAAAACAAGCCTCTTAGAAGAAGTTGGGGTGTGTTATCTAAATGCCTCCTAATTAGCTACACCATTAAAGAAATAAATTCCCCCTTAAAGAAATGAAGATAAAATGTGGAGAAAAGAGGTAAATGGAGGCATCACTGATTTCTTTTCCTTCAAAAAGATATATATATTTTTGGTAAACAAAGTTGTGGAACATACTTCTTAATGTTTTGAAAAAGAGGATAAACACTGTCAGCTAGCCAGCCAGTAGGAGTTTATTCACATTTAATCAAATATAATGAGGTGGTTAAATTGCTGGAGCTATGTCTAGAGCTACTATTTATATTACCAAACATGTTCTGGGGTCCAGGATCCTCTTAAAGTTTTATGTAATTTGTGAGAACTGTGGAGCAGAGAGGAAATAGTGGAGGTGGAGACCTTATTTCCATCCCAATCTTTCTATGGAGAGTTATTTAATGACACGCAGTTCTCAGTTTTCTCTTAATTTTGTTTCAAATGCAAACTTACCAGAATTTCTCAGTCTCCACAGGGGCAGGAGTAGCAGCACCATGCAGCCCGGGGTTTGGGCTCCCAAGGGAGTAACTCCCCACCTGGTTCTGCGGTCACCATGGGCGCCGGCCTCTTTGCCTCTGGTGTTTTCTTCTTGTGTGGATTGTGGCCAGGTGCCACAAGACTTGGTTTTCAGCAAACCCATACTTGAGAGCCGGTACTGGAGCAGAAAGGAGCCTGCTAATGAAAAAGTGATAAAATAGTGTTTTTTCAGGAGTGTTCGTAGCCTGGGATGTCTTCAGCATGTGTCATTAAACATCGCTCACCAGCCTGGTATCTCTTAATGCTCTGCTTGCTGAGGGAAGTGTCGGGCAACCAAGGAGAAACTTGGCCTTGTCCTGTGAGAGCCTTGGAGACCTTGCTGTGTGTGCTCAGAGTTCAACAGGCTGTTAGCCTGGGAAACTGGGTGTTTGGGGTACCATGGGAATTAGTGTTCCACCTGCCTTTTAAATTGCATTGTGTTACATCGCCTGCAGTGCTATTTATTGCTAATGTCTATGCTTTTAGTTCACTGGGGAAAAAAAATGAAGTTTTTGCTTGTTAACATATTTTTGATAAATAGATAACAGTTCATTGCAAAATTTTCTTCTGATATATTATTTATTTATTTATTTTGCATTTGCTTTTAGCAGTAGGAGCTCTCAGCTGCACTGTGTTCTTAATAGCCAGGCTGCTTGCACAAGAAGCAGTCCCTGCTCTGAAGTGCTGCAAGTGGAGCAGAGAGGAAAGCACCAAGAGGTGAAACGGCCATTTCAAGGTTATCCAGGAGGTCACTGGCCAAGCCCAAATTGGAGCTCAGCTCAGGTCCAGAAAGCACAGTCATGCCTGCCTTCTGCTGCTAAACAGCATTTAGCAGACCCCCCCTCTGTGACTGGATGCATCCCTGTCGCCAGACAGCTAAATGCAGGTCAGCAGCCTGCACAGCAGAAAGGCAAGAACGCTGGTTTTGGCTGGATGGCTTTATGAGCTGCTAGACATGTCTGTTTTCTGCATGCTGTACAGAGTACTGACAAATGCCTTTCTGATTTTGCTCCGTAAAGGGAAAGCACTTCATGTGTAGTAGCTTGGGCGCAGGAGGCTGACAGTGAGCACAGCTCAGAAGAAAATACAAAGGGCTGCAATGAAAGCTGAGCTCTGCAATATCTCTCTTTTGTATTTTTCTCTTAAATTCCAATTCCTATTACCTAATAGCTGCCATGGCTAAATAAAGGATAGGGGCTGAGAAACATCGCAATCTTCGAACAGAGACTGAACGTACAAGGGGCACCCTTATTAATCTCAAGTGCAAACAGCATGTGACCCCTCATACAACATGCAGAGATCTAATGAAGGATACTCATAGCTTTATTGTACCCTAAAAATTTATCAGGCTATGTTTGTCATAAGCAGACCAGATTAAGAAGAATGAACTGGTTCTTTTTAGCAACATTTAATGCATATTTTTGTTTTCCTGCCTTGGTCTGATTTTGCTTAGAGATATTCCCTGCAAGCTCTCAGTGAGAAGTCTACTAATTTTGGCACAAAGTCACCCAAAGCCCACAGGCAAGTCGGTCTGTCATCCGCTGAGTCAAATCCTATGTGTCAAACTGAGTTATGAGGCAACTCAGCATCTTCTCTCCAGTTCTAGCCTTGAGTTTTATTTTCTTCATATCCTAAAGTGAAACCATGTGAGTACAAAAGCAGTTTTTCTAAGACTGTGCTCTCAGTTTCCTTAGTTCTACTACTACTAGCACAACATCTACCACATAGCTAATACTAAGACTGATCTGTTCCCACCTCATTTCTCTATTTTCTGCATTTAACTTTTAAAACTAGTATCCAGCTTTAATTCTGATGCACAAACCTACATACAGTAAGCCTGTAACCAAGCCACATTAAAAATGCCAACGCGCATCACGTTGTACCTGCAGCAGTCTCTAAGAATTAGTGCATTCCCTTCCCGACACGCAGCCGTGCCAGCACAGCAGTGCCCTCTCTCACACTCACTTGCATCACAGTTCAGTGCCTGTCCTGTCTGCCTCTGCACGCTTCCAGCATCAAGAAAAGAGCATAAAGCAAATTAGGACAAATTTTACAGGTTGAAGTATTCAATATGAAACAGGGAACAATGGACAATACTAAAAAGAATGCAACAGAAATATTGCTGAAATGTACAAAGAGATGCTCTTTTCCCCATAACAATGAATTAAAATATTTCACAGTAGTGTTGCATGTTGTATAATGAAATAAGAACTAAACTAAGAAGTGGAAAAATAAGAACTAAATTAAGAAATGAGTGAAATAGGAACTAAACCAGGGTGCACTTCATTGGAGTTACTGCTCAGACGAAACATTCCTATTCCTTGCTTCCTAAGGGCAGAAATCCAGTTGTTCCCCAACAGCCTGTGGAAGAAGTAGTCATTTCCCAGGGATTTTCAGCTGAGATGTTCTCAGAGTGCCACAGGAAGGCTTCTTGTCGCTGCACCTGCTCAGAGCCAGCTCCAGGAAGGACTCTCCCAACCTTCCATGTGCTTTCTGCAGTGGTGTCCTGGCTGCTTCAGAAACTTCAGCCCGCAGTTCATCTTGTGTGTTTGACAACTTTACTGCAGGATGGGAATAAGTATGCCCAAGAGGCTCTGCTCCTTCTCTGCTGACTATAAAGGGAGCCATGACAACCAGCTCGGCAGCAGACATCTGGATTCAATTAGACGAATCCCAACTACCTGCTCGTCCAGAGAGATCTCCTTAGGGCTGTCAAAAAGGGTTGAAACTGCTCCTGCTCGCTTGCTTCCCCTCCATTTTGGAGGGGGTTTATACAAATGTCATGCTGTTCTATTTAAAAAGGCATTCTCGTCATAGGAATGTGTCTGGCCTAGAAGCATATTTTTTATTTATTCAGAATAATGAAAAACTGTTGGATGGGAATTTCTAATGGTATAAATTTGGTAGTTGTTCAGTTCGATGTGCAGCGATTGCCAGGTGACGTTTGGGGGTTTGGTTGCATGATTATTTTAATTATATTTTTATCTGTTAGTGTGACTGTCATCTGTAGTGCATTGTGTAACGTTTTCAACATTTTTTTCCCTTCTCTTCTGTCAGTTTTCTTTATTTCCATATCACATGCATTACCTACAGGTGTATAAATGACTGGAAATCTTGATAAGAGAGGATTAGATGTGAAATACTTTTGACCTCACAGCTGAAAGGGTATCTATAAAATATATATTAACTTTATTCATTTATTTGCAAAGTAATAAATCCTTACTTCTGAAAACAAATGTGTTTTACATCAGTTTGAGTACTGCAGTTCTTCAATTTCCATCTTTCAAAGGGAAGCAGGATTTCGGAAGTTGCAGATTGCCAGTCACTGTTCATTTTTAATCCCTTCTTTTTGTGTATGTGCAGCTGCTGAGAATCAGAAGTTTTTTTAGAAAGCTCACAAATATAGCTGCTTATTTGGATTAGGGACGGATGAACAGCTGAGCTGGAAATCGGAAGTATTATGCTAGTTTTGCTGAGCGAAACTCAAATGCAGCAGATTTTTGTTTCTTTACTCTCAGGAATTGCATTGTGTTCTTTTTAAGCTTCCTAGCAACTGCACAGCTTTGTTACACTTAATGATGTTATAATTATGTTTTAGTATGAAATCTGTGATGCTGTCCTGACAGTGTCATGCAGACACAGTAGTGCAGAAGCATGGGATTCAGTAGGAAGGATCCCTCTCTGGCTACCTCGATAAAATTTACTCCGACACGGAGCTGAACAGGATTTAAGGAAAGTCAAAGCTTTAACTTATAATTTCTCATAATAATTTTCTTAAATGATAATTTCTTTTAATAATTTTCATATAGTTGCTATCAGTTCCACTTGTTCTGTCCAGTGCATAGATACGGTGTTTCTCTGCACAACCCGATCTGGATCAACAAAATCTTTCAGTCCATTTCAGATCTGTCAGGCACAAAGTGGAAGGAAATAGTCCACAGAACTGTGGAAATCCTCCTGGCAGTTCAAGCTCCATCAGCACAGAATACCCTTGTGAAGACTGCCTTGTGAATACTTCACACTGAGCTCTGCTTGTGGTGTGTATAGCGTAGTGTCACAGATCCACACTGCGATGGGTGAGAAAGAGAGGATATTTTCCAGTCATAATATTGTCCTTGCAGAGTAGGGAGAATCTTGTTTTGAGCTCAACTAATAGGTCATTTGCTACCCGAGAGCTGGGAGGAGTGAAGATGTCGGCAGCTCCCCAGTGGAGAAGCTGCTCACCCCCTGAGCAGGAGGGTGCTGCCATCGCGCCCAGCCTGGCAGCCCTGTGCAGAGCTACTGCTCTGAGCCTCAGCATGGGAACTCGTGTTCATGGAGTTTCTCCACTGAATGCTTATTAGCAAAGAATTTGCTTTAAAACTACATGAAGGCATAACAGCGAGGGGTTTGTGTGGTTTTAGTTTTGTCAGCTCCAGCGGTACTCAAGGGAAGGGCTTTGGCACAGCCGCCTGCGTAGCTCAGCTCAGAGCCCCCCAGCAGGGTGGGCAGAGACACAAGGAAGCCTCTGGAGGTTTTACCAGCTCCCTTTTGGGCCTAGGGGACCTGTTGGTCCTCGCCTCTTCCAGCAGGCCGGTGAGGTGAGCAGGGGCTGATGCCTGATGCAGGAAGAAGCCTCGTGCCACGCTGGGCCCAAAACTGAGGCAGCCATCAGGAGCGTGAGGCTGCCTGCTGCCAGGGCCGTGTAGTTAATCGTGAATCCTGACCTATGCTCTCGTGTACAGCAGCTGGTTTGTCGCATGGTGCAAGTGCCACGTTTACTTCACTGGGGAGTTTATGTATAGCTTGAGTTCTGTATACGTTAAGGTAACACAAAATCAATGGCTTATGCTCTGGCCTATTGCTCCGGTAGGGCACCGAACACTGTAAGGCACAGATCTCCACAGGCTGGTAAGCTCATCAGTAATATCAGCTTGCCTCTTTCTGTTTTATACTCTGATGTGTTTTACTGAAAGGTTTTTATAAAAAAAATACTGTAGTAGTGTTTTTTTAGGTGAAAAATACGTTCCTGAGCCCTTCATATACTGCTAACAATAAGACAACTCTCTCTCTCTCTCTCTCTCTTTTTTTTTAACAGTTTATGAATCTGTTAATGTATTTTCACTTCTAGTGGGAAATATTGTGAATTTTTATAAAAGCCACTTTGATTTTCATTAAACTTCTGTATCCATATATTTCAGAAAAAAGTCTTCACCACTTGATTCAGTATTTTTGCAGTTGCTGCTAAGCATTCAAAGCCACGCTGGTTCCTGAAAGAGGCAAGTTAGCTGTTGGGCCGTTACCTCTGCTCCTTGCATTTGCTGAGTTGGGTGCCAGACCTCCTACTTGTGCTAAAACTGTCACTTTGCTGTGAAATTCCTGCTGGTATGGCAGGCTGGAGCATGAACAGGGGACGAGTCTGGCAGCTCTAGCCCTGAATTGTGCTCTTTAGATGACGCTGCCTGAAGAATTGTGGCAAATACAGCAGAAGTGGAAACGTTTGTTTGTTTTTGGAGACACTGTGACCAGAGGAAATGAAAACTATCTAGCTTGGTCCTGAGAAGTTAACAGTATGTTAAAAATGTCTGATGTATAAAATGGGGTTAAATACTTCACATATTTCAGCATGGAGAAATACATTGTGAATTCTAGAAGAGTTATTAACTGTGTGCTGTGAACATAGCTCGTGTAACAAAGCCCTTCCTTACTGTAGTTTAAAGGTTGATATAAAAGGATCTTTGTTGAGTAATGACATTAGTCTTGGTTTTCAGTGTTTTCTGCCATCCAGATTTAGCAGAAGAAAAAAGCAAATAAAATGTGAGAAGCTGAAGAGAAGCTTGTGACATAGCTGAGAAGATCATACTACACTTGGGAAATGGTTAAATATTCTTGCTGTTAAAAAAGTGTGTGCTAGAATTAAATATATTTTATTTAAAAATGTTTACGGGGCATATATTAGTTCAGGGAATCTCTAGTTTTGCAATTTAATATGTATCTTACTTGAAACATGCAGTGTAAATACAGAAATTTGGGTAATTTCTCTGGATGACTGTGTTAACAGATGCTCAGTTCTTAAGTTAATTGTGGCAGTGAATGATCTGACTGTTGTATTTGTCTTAAAACCCATTACGAGTAAAAGTTGCTTTCTCAAAGCCTGTGCATCTACGGAAATGTGTTAAATTTATTGCTCAGAACATCCATAAGAAGGTTTTTGAGAAACTCTAGAGAAAATCTTGTAGATTTAAATAAAGGGATTTTGAAGGGGGATTTATGCTCAGTTTTGGAGTTTATTTGCTTTCAGACTAGAAGAGGTAGCTGGAGATAAACAATGAGTCCTCCAAAACCTGAAGGAAAACGTGTCTTAACATCACTGAAAGCGCAGCACCAGGTTAAGGCTCTGATGCATTAGTCTTTCTTTAGCCAGAGCATCTATTAATATAGCTCTGCTTGTCATAAAGAGGGAGGTCTCAAGGGCTCCAAGCCGGGTGGCTGGGAGGGAGGGAGGGGATTTAGGACTAACAGGTGGTCTCGAGACGAGCTGGCTGACGCTGAGCTCAGAGCCGGCGTGCTGTGTGCGGGCACTCGTGGGCTCTCCTCTCGCAGTCTGGTCGTGTGGGTCTGCTCTCCCTGATGTAGCTGGAGAGCCCTTTCAGACATGGCAATACGAAGTGACTTCAGCAAAACCATCAGGAGGATTGCTCGTTTTTTTTACTGGTTTCCTAAATCATGGAGCCGGTCAAGGAAAAGGACGGTAAAACTTCTTTGGAAGTCTGCTGGTAAGTCTGCTGCTCTGCTTCTTAAGACATTTTTTTCCTGCTAAAAAGAAATTCAAAGGGAAAAATAATTTATTTCCATTCAGCTTGTTAACTTTCCCAATCCAGCATTGTTTTGCGTTTTTCCATTCTCTGAGGCTCATTAGGGAAAACTGTAAAAATATTTTGTAGATGCAATGGAAGTTTCATTGCTCAGCTGAAGAATCCCCTTGCAGCCTTGTAATTTATTCCTATTAACGTTCATGTCAGTGATATTTGGTGTCCCACTTTTACAGAGCCTGTTTCTCCCTCAGGTATGTAAATAGGAGCTCTGATGTGACTCGAATACCTTCCAGATTTTTTTATTTATTTTTATTTTTTTTGGAATTTCCTTAGCCGTTCATTTATCTGCAAGGCTACGTGGAGTTAGAGTTGATTAAGACCTTAACTCAATGTATCAGCATTCGCACAAAGCGATGGGCAGTTGAGAGAGGGCTGGTGTTTGGCAGTGTTATGCTACCCGTAATTCCCATTTAGTCATCTGAAATGACGTACCACTCGGCTCATCAGTTAGTAGAAGTCATTGCTTCTAAAGATGATTTGGTCTTTGATCCTTGTCCAGTCCTAGCGGAGAAGCATTTGCATCTCCCAGATTAACATCCTTTCAAACAGCCTTAAAGCCCCAAAACTGTTGTATCCCTTTAGAATTGTGTAAAACCTGGCTTTGAGGCAGTTCTCAGGGAGTTTGGAGAAAACATCCACTCCCCTAGGAAGCTGAATTCAGTCTGTTATTCTTAGAAGTGTCATTATGCAAGACAGAATTTCTTTTGATGAGGACTATTTTGTCTCAAGTGATGAACTTTTTGATTCTGTGAGTATTACAATATTAACACCAAATTTCAGTTTGTGTATGGTGGGATTTGGGTTAATTGTGCAGCTGAACAAGTTTTATGAATCTGAGTCAGGAAGGACAAAGTTGGACAATCTGAAGTCTGTCACAGAAATGTTGTTGGGCTACATGTCTAAGTGGCATGTGAAGGAGTGCATGGTTTTCAAGCATCCAGCGCTGGGAAAATTCCAGCTTGTTGAGGTCTGTGGCAAAACTTTCTTTGACTGAAACTCAAACCTCTGTTTGAACATTGATTATCTGAAGTCTTTTGATACATCAAGTTATCTTGAGTCCTCATTAGCACATCAGATCATTCATGTGTCTCTGTTCTTATTGTCAGAGCTTAAGTAGTTGAGAAAATGTCAATAAATGCTATCGAGAGCTCTAATTACTAACTGAATTACTTATATGTGAAAATCTTTATATGCTAGTTATCTTTTCCCTCTGTACTGCAAATTAATACTTTCATTAATACAAATTAATATTTTCACCCATGAATTGTAATAAGCAACGATGTGAACTTTGAGTTTTTTAAAAATAGTATTTTTTGTATTTTTTCTCCCATTTTCCTCTACATGTAGAGGTTTGAATAAAATTTGCCTTTCTACCCTCATTTTATTGTATGTATTAGCATCTCTTGAACTGAAATCGTAAGTAATGTCAGAAGTTCCCTCCATGTCATCTACCCATACAATGAGAAGATTATCACAAAAATTGTGGTTTTAGTGAAAACACTGCATTTTAGCACAAGGTGGCATTTGGAAAACAAACAAACAAACACAAACAAACAAGTACAAACAAAAAACAAACAAACAAACAAAAAAAACTGTGTGAAAATCCACCTCAAACTTTATAGAAGCCAAACACTTCAAGCACTTAAAACCTGGAAGCTGAAGTCCTAGTGCCTGTGTCACAGAGGAGTGGATACTATTAGATTTTGCACCAACGATTCCTGTTTGGTCTTCGGGAAGCCAGCAAGTTGCATGAAACCCAAGCCACACCAAAGTCAAAGGACATTTCTGTCTTTTACTTGAGTGACCAGAATTTTGGTTGGATTCCTGAGTGATTACCAAATTACTCACATGCATGCTTAACTCTGAAACACCACATTTTAGTAGTCTTTTAACCAAGCTCCCTTCATGGGTCCTTTTGAGAGTTCCCTAATACATAAGCCTGGTCCAAGCAGTATTGACCATCTGTTTATGTTCTTACAAAGGGACACCTACCCTCACAGAGTCGCAGGATGGCTGAGGCTGGCAGGGCCCTCTAAAGGCCACCTGGTCCAACCCTTGCCCAAGCAGGGCCACCCAGCGCAGGCTGCCCAGGACCACATCCAGGTGGCTTTTGAAGATCTCCAAAGAGGAGACTCCACAGCCTCTCTGGGCAGCCTGTGCCAGTGCTCAGTTGCCTGCACAGTAAAGTAAAAAAAAATAAATGCTTCCTGATGCAAATTCTAGATTTTTCAATTTTGTTATCTCCACCTCCGTGTCTTTCTGCCAATTTTTGTTCATGTAATGGTGTTAAGAGGATTTTCTGGTTAGGTCAGCCAGGATGAGCCAGCAGAATAAATCTGCATGGCTAGTCATGTTCCACGGCTCAAAACCCAGCTAATAATTAAAGCTTGCAATAATGCTCACTGATAGCTTTTAGCCACTTACACTTTAACAAATATGCTGTTGTTGAAACAATAATTTAAGAGAAACTTTCATGTTTTGGATGTACTACAAATAATAGAGATGAATTCTGTAATACGCTTTGCCATAGAAGCAATACCATCAATCTTCAGAATGAAGAGAGGCACTGTGCCTCTGTGCAGACGCTTTGCTTTCCTTCTGCTCCCACCACTCCATGTCTCTCAGTATTCCTTGTCCTCCCCTTTCCTGATGAGAAACAAAATCTGCTGAAGCATAAAATCAGTTTTTAAGTATGAGAATGAATTTGGTACTGCTGTAGGTAATTATGTTCAGAAAGTTGCATTCAGTGCAATTTTAGAAAGATCTATCAAAGCATAATGAGGTTTCTGTTCCTAAAAATACATAGCTTTCCAGCCTTTCCTTCGATGGATGCTTTGGGATCACTGGCCACAGACTGTTGCTCACTGCTAAGATACCCCTTTCTGCACTCTAAAAGAAGAAAGAAAATTCTAGGGTGGTGCTCAGTAACTGGTTTTGATTACATTACTTATCAAAGGGCTAAAATAATACTTTAGATGTGGTTCAGAGTATGCGAAATGTAGCTGATAATGTTTTAAGTGCACTTAGTTTAATCATGGGTATATAACATTTTCTAAGAGGCTTGAGCTATGGGCTGTAGTATTTAACATTCTGTAGCCTTTATTTCTTTGAAATACGTTTGGATTTTTTTCCTACAAAATTCTCATAGAATTTGTGCTGACAAGTCATAGGACTAGAGGTCTTATGATAAAATATATAACCATCAGTCATGAAGAGGTATTGAAGCACAAAGGAATTAGAAATAGGAATCAGAGAGAACTTTGATAGGGCTATAGAAATCTATGATCAATAAAGACAAAACAGACAGGCATTTTCTCTGTTTTACAGCAGAGGATTAAGGCAAGGGGTGAAAAAATTAAAGCAGCTAAAAGAAGCCTTTCTTTCTTTCTTTCTTTCTTTCTTTCTTTCTTTCTTTCTTTCTTTCTTTCTTTCTTTCTTTCTTTCTTTCTTTCTTTCTTTTTCTTTTCTTCAAAATATAATTAAATTGTAGAGCTCATTACTAGGGGACGCTGCTGAGGTCAGGAATGTAACAAGATTTAAAGAGGGTCTGGAAAAGTAAGAATATTCAATCTTATGACAATTGAAGCTGCAAGAAAGGCTTTGAAAGAAGCATAAATCATCTTGCTTCAGTATTTAAGCTAATTTTTAACAATTAGGGATTAGTCTGAGATAATTTTATGGCTCAGATCCCACAATTGTTGTTTCTTGCAGTTTCTTCTGAAGCAGCTAATGCTTATCCCTAGCAGAGACAACCTTAGGATCTGAATTGATTTAATCCTTCTTCAAATTTTTCAAGCTTGTACAGAAAAAAAAACAAAAACCATGTTATTAAAACATGTTAAATATTTTTGACCTGTTCAGAAAAGCGTCCCATAACATCCCGTGGAGATGCAAATGAAAACATGAAAAGCACAACTCTTGCTATCATTTTTCTTACTTTGACAAAATTGCCCTGGTGCAAACCCTGCTTGCTTTGGAGCCTCCATAATAAGTAAGTAAGTAAATAAAGTCAGTCTGAGGTGGAAGTTTTTGTGCATCCATTTCTTGCCAAACCCTACTGACTCATTAAGACCTTCTTGCTCAGTTCTCAGCTAGTGAGGGTTCTCAACAGTTTGAGCTACTGTCCCACTGGGTATGTAGGAAGGCTCCTTCAGAGGACAAAAAGAGGGAATTTATTGACAAAAACTTTAACCAGATTTCACACAGTCTGAAGCTGATGTTTACTCTTCACTGTTGGTTGTTTTTGTGTGTGCATGTGTTTGATTTTTCTGCCCTAGTGCTTTAGCCTTTTAGCCCTATAACATTAAAGCCAGTAGATTATTTCTTATCGACTTTGAAGGCTTTTTTTTTTGTTTGTTTGGAATGATCATGGGTCCAATATAAAGTTATGTTTCTGCAAGAATATGTGTTTTGAAAAATAAATGGAAACATATACTGAAATGTAGTGCTGTCCCTTAAATTGGCTACCTCCTAAACGAATTCACGTGTAATAATTTAAAATTTTCTGCAAACTGATCAGACAATTATATCCAAATTATATCCAGCTGACCAAATAAACCTATAACAGACATAGGAATAGAGAACATGAAATAATTTTAGTGTGGTACATCAATTTCAAGAGGCTTAGTTTAAAATATTTGTGAATTCATTTCTTATTTTTGTATTGGCCAACTAATGAATTGTGGTGTATGGTGTGAGTGCTGACGTCCTCATGTAACCTCTTTAATTGAGCCGTGCTGGAAATGCTTTGGTTATGTAGAGGAATCATGTGCTTACCCAGCATTTGTGAGACTATGAGGCTGGGAAATTAATGAGCAGCTGAAGTCACTGTATTTCTCTGTTCTTGTCAAAACACGGTTGGTTGAAAGAGATTGAAATACGTGTCTGTTCTGGGAAGGGGGAGGTATTTCCAGTTACATCCTGCTGTCTCAGCTCTGAGATGACCAGGTAGGGCACAGAGAGGTGACCATCAGTCTGCCTCACAGCGATACGGTCCCACTGCTCGTGCTTCGTTGGCATTTGGGTAGGTGCGACCACATTCATATTTAAAACCCCATTACAAAGCACTACGTGGATGAGAGTGGCTTGCTGTGTGTGCAAGCAATGGATCTTTTAATGGACATAGTAATTTCCTTTTCGAGTTGTGTTGTACGTGTTGCAGGGGTGGCTCTTGTTGATGGTGCTGGCAGGTTGCTCAGCTCCAGCTTTCCTGGCTGGTGTTAGGGCAAGCACACTGCCCTGGGCCAGCCCAGACCTTACCTACCCCTGTGCTGCAGCACAGGTTGCTCCATCCAAAATTTTGGAGCTAATTTACACTGTGTGTTGTCAAACAAAACCTTACAACGGATGAAGGTGAGAGAGGCATGAGAGAGAGATTCAAAGAGAGAGGTATGAGAGAGAGATTCAGAGAGGAATTCAAAGCCAGAGCCTCCCTCTCCTTGGTCTGATGGAGAGAGTTTTGGCCCAACGCAGATGATGAATGGGACATGTGGGAACTGTAGCTCTGGAGCATTCATACTCAAGTAGGTGGACAAGATGGTTGCATCCCAAGCGAGTACCATTTGAAGGATTAATTAGCTGTGTTTGGGAGAGGGGGCTTGCAAATAATTTATATTGAAAAGTAGCATGGTATCAGACAAGGTGAACTTCTGGAGTGTGAATCCAGCAACTCAAGGTCATACCTCTTTGGAACCTACTGTGGTGGGAAACCAAAATTTGGATCCATCTTTTCTGGACTGCTATATCTGTTTGTTTCTTAAATGTCTGCTTTATGGCTATTATTCATATAGTGGTAGAGCTGGGTATGGTACTGTAAGAGACTGGAAGCAGGTAGACATCAGCCTTTTACCACCAGGTCATATACACAGGTCTTCTGTCTGCATTAGGACTGGGCGCAGTCCTTTCAGTTCATCCACTTTGAGCATTTCAGCCCATTTGGTTTGGATGCTCCTAATCACCATTTAATAGCCTGTGCCTGGTGTTCATTTAAGTATACATTGATTATTAATGAAAGTGTGCCGTTTAAAGACTATTTGTATTGTGAAGGCGTGAGTTTAGGTTCTGTTGTGCTTTTCAAAAACATCTCTATTTGTGCTTTTCCTTTTTATTTAAAGTATATGTATAATATTTTTGGGGCTATGATTTGCATAAGAGTTCACTTACCTAGTTCTGGAGGAAACTGTGCCAAGATCTGTGTTGTAGAAAATATTTAACACTTACTAGAAAAATGAAAAAGGAGATGTGTGCCGGATGTCAGTGTTTACAGGTCATCAGGGTAGTTTAGAGTTGACTGCAGAAAGCTGCAGAAGAAACACATCATATTGAGTGACAGGACAGTAAAACATGACTCAGGGTTAATAAATACATAACTAAAACCAGGGGAAAACACTACCTGCACATACAGAGCAATGGCTTCTAATTTAGATTTTGTCACTTGGAAAACAGAATTAATCACGTGGAAGGTTTCTGAAGAGACTCGTCTCAGTGTTCATGCTAGAAGGAAACTGAATATATAGAAGGGTTAGGAAAAGAATAGTGCAAAAACCCAGAAAACCATACTGTCCACACATCATATAAAACAACCTCGGTCTCTCCACACTATTAACAGCGTGAGGATGCAAGACAGGGGTTTGGGTTATCAAAGAGATTAGGAAACTCTTACACAACAGGGCCTTTCAGCTTGGAAAAGAGGCAACTGAAAGCAAATTTGCTACTTGTACTGGTATGAACAGCGTAGAGGGTTGGAAAAGGTGCAGTTATTTGCCATTCCTCATGGCGTAAGAAGTCAGGGCCACACCATGCACTGGCCACACAAGAAGTTTAGGACAAATTATGCTTTCATATACACACATACATACACGTAATTCAGCTGGGGAACTGACTGACCCAGGATGTTTGGGAGACTAGGAATATAAATGCATTCAAGAAGGGATTAGATAAATCCATGGAAGAAAGAGCCATGAAGGGATATTAAATAAACAGATGCCGATACAGGCTCTGGCTCACTTGTTTAAGTTGCAGATTGCTAGAGGCTAGAAGGGCATAAAGGGGGGATATCATTCAAAATTCACTTTTTTCCTCACGCATGTTCCCTCAGCACCTGCTGGCAGCTTTTCCCAGGACAGGATACTGGCCTGGGTGGATCCTTGGTCTAACCTCATCTGTCCTTGTGTTTTTCAAGTGCAGTAACTGGTAAAGGCTGGGACATATCAGAGCCTATTTCACTATTGTTAGTTTCCATGTGATTCTCCACCCATTAAATTTTTGTCTAGTTTTCCTCATATTTGGGAGTCTGTATTTTTCCAGGGGAGCTGCATGCTGTTAGTGTACAGATAATGCATGATATGTTTTTCTCTATAGTGGTCATCATCAGTCACACACAGCTCTCAACAGTCATGTGGCTTTTGCAAATTGCATCACGCATAGTTTTATTCCATTTCTCATATAATTAGGTGAGGTGAATGTTGCATCCCACTAAACTCCCTTTTCCTTAGCTCTAGCATTTTTACATGAAGCAAGGCATAATAATTTCACTTTCTGCTTTTCTACTACCACTTTTCTTCTTTCCTCTGCCAATGTCTAACAATAGCACTTGGAAGATGTCTTTCTTTCTTTCTTTCTTTCTTTCTTTCTTTCTTTCTTTCTTTCTTTCTTTCTTTCTTTCTTTCTTTCTTTCTTTCTTTCTTTCTTTCTTTCTTTCTTTCTTTCTTTCTTTCTTTCTTTCTTTCTTTCTTTCTTCCTTCCTTCCTTCCTTCCTTCCTTCCTTCCTTCCTTCCTTCCTTCCTTCCTTCCTTTCTTCCTTTCTTCCTTTCTTCCTTTCTTCCTTTCTTCCTTTCTTCCTTTCTTCCTTTCTTCCTTTCTCTCTCTCTCTCTCTCTCTCTCTCTCTCTCTCTTTCTCTCTTTCTCTCTTCCTTCCTTCCTTCCTTCCTTCCTTCCTTCCTTCCTTCCTTCCTTCCTTCCTTCCTTCCTTCCTTCCTTCCTTCCTTCCTTTCTTCCTTCCTTCCTTCCTTCCTTCCTTCCATGGGAGCTTGTTGAAGACAACAGGAAGAAAAAAGGATGACCAACTGCATGCATTAAACTCCACGCCTCCCTGAGATACATGCTTCAAGGTCCATTATCAGGCTCAGAATAGTGACTCATAACATCTGAAATAAAAGCTGTGGATTGGCCATTTATGTGGAGTAACAGTAATAAATTATTAGTGTGGAACTTCCTCTTTTAAAGAGATAACGTAACATTACAGCCTGATATATCAACACAGACTGCGCTGGGAGGCAGCATGCAGAACACACCCAGAGCAGAGCTGTGCTCAGTGTTGGAGGTGACCACTGCAAAACACTCGTTTTGCTGAACAAGCACAAACATTTTTTGCACTAAGCTTCACTTAGTCTGATGGGCTTGATTCAACTTTTCCCCTATTTCTCTCTGTGCCAGTTATACAAAGAAGAGTGAGTTAAATACCTCTGATCTGGTTGTGGGCTTGCAGCCCCTTGGCAGCACAGGTAGCTAGACGTAAGCCATGCTTTTCATTCCAGTTCTTGTTTTTTGGTCAAGTTTCTTCCAAAGAAAAGGAAAACCAAAAGAGTATGCTAATTTGAAAGTTAATTTTATGCCAGTTGGTTTTGGTGTTCATCAATAGAGGGCACTAGAGTAAATGGTTTCAAAAACAGTTACATTTTTGTTGAATCTTGCATAGAGAATAGAGAGATGAGAGTGTGTATTTATTTATTTATTTATTTATTTATTTATTTATTTATTTATTGTTGTGGAAGGTTTTTTTCTCCCCATTATCTTAGATCTTTAATGTTAGGAAGAGACTAGCAATCGCAGCAAGTGGAAATCACCAAACACCAGCATGACACATAGTGGAACTGCATGAATACTTTGAACCCTTTTTTTGCCTTTTTAAACAGTAATTCTTCAACTATTTTCCATCACTTTTTCAGCTCAGAGATGCATGCAGCCACGTGTTCCTGGGCCAGGTGCTCACTGAAGGTAAATTACTGCGATTTTCAGCGTGTGCTCTGAGAGAGCCACAGGAGGAAACCCAGCTGCTCGGGGCTGGTGTGCCTCGCCAGCCCCTGTATTCAGCAGGGAACTTCAGCAAGGGCTTTGGGCTGCTGGGTTTTATGAGCTTCATACGCAAGTTCTGGCTCTTCAGGGCCATGGCATCTTCACTGCCATTTTACCTCACAAACCTGTGCACGATAGGTGCACCTTCTGCTGCGGCATGCATCAAAAGCACTCTCTGAAGTCCATCAGGAAAGGCTAGACAAGGTGATATATCGAGATGCCTGCTGAGTTTTGTCCATGATCCCTTGTTTGAAGTTACTGTGTGGAAGAATTTGGCCTCCCCACCCCTAGCTGCTTTGGCAGTCAGAAATGTCAGTCCTGTCTGCCAGCAAGTGGTTATCTCTGGGATCTGTTAGTGTCAGTAGGAGCTCATCACATTCCCTTCTCATCTGCTGCAAAGCATGGATAAAATTGGCTGTGAAGCCAATAATGAAGTCTTTCCATTAATTAACGGGTTGAGGCTTCACCACGTCTCACAGTTTTCGTGTGCAGAGCTTTGGAAAACAATAGGCATCACCATGCAACAGGGAGTTGAAAAAAGCTACTGAATGTTAAGGTGTTTTTTGGCAGTATAACACAGTCCCTAGAAGGGGGCCTCAGAAAACAAGCCAGCCAGGTACATGGGGAGGATCAAGTTATGGGGTTGAAATGCCCCATTCTCAATTTCCTTGTTTCATGCTTGGTCCTCAAAGCTCACAGCAGAAGGAGTGTTATCTGCCCAAGGAGCTTGTTGCAAAAAGCTATTGCAAATTTCTGTTTTGACCCTTACCTTGATTGAAGGAAGTGAACATAATTCAGTCTTGTTTACAAACTTTTTTTATTTTATTTTATTTTATTTTATTTTATTTTATTTTATTTTATTTTATTTTATTTTATTTTATTTTATTATTTTTTTATTTATTTTTCTGGGTGGTCTGGCAAGCATGGGATGTTCTGTTGCTGCAGGAGTGCACAAAGACCATTATCAACCCAAAGCAGGCACAGGAGTCCCCAGGAGCACAAGCCTTTTTATAGGCTGATAATATGGGATCCCACCTTTGTGAAAGAGTCTGCAGTGACAAGTCCCAGCTGGAGCCTGCTGGCACGCACTAGAAGGAGGGAGAGAACATGAGACTGAGCTTGCCACGTTGATAAAAATAGGAATGTTTTTTGCATGCAGATTAAATTGACTTAATTCTTTGATAGCTCTAGAGTAAATCAATGGGATTTATATTCCTACATCGCTCACAGCCAGGTGCTCAAAGACATTTGAGCATCAAAGAGCCACTGTAGAATTTAGTAGCTCAAGATAGGTATTAACCCTACCGCACGCACACTTTTTACATGTATGAGGAATGTGCAATCCTCTCTCAATGGTCAGGGACTTTCTCTGTGACTGCTGCCAGCACACTCACCTGGCGAACAGTGGCCACTCCAAGATGCTTCATCCAGGCAAACTCCTCCATCCCAGTTCCTAAAGGGGCAGCTAGATGGCAATGTCTCCTGCCATTCCCTGGATGAGCTGCCCTGGCATGTCAGTCCTGGCTTCCCACCTGCCTGCCCCCTCCTAAAGGGGTGCCCATACCCACACAGTTTATCTGGACTGGTGTTGGAAATCTTAAATCTGAATCTTAAGCTGGTGAGTAATACAGCATTTGTGTGTGTGTGCAGCAGCCAAACCCCAGCTTGGTAAAACACACTTCATGGACAAAAAGATGGTGAGCATTTGGGCTGGGTTCTGCACCATTCTGTCAGTTAAAGCACCCGTCCTCTGCTGAGGTCCAAATATATGCAAATACACGATCTAGCAGGTCTGGGCCATGAGCAGGCTGCTAATTGTACCTCAGTCGCCATGAGAAGCTGCAAATAGAGCCGGTTGCAGGAGTTTATCCTGTTCCCAGGGCAGGTTTCCTCACCCCAATGGGGCTGTGATGGTTACAGATGGGGTGGCTGGCCTGACAGAGTCAGTTCTATCTGGTGCCTATGTAAATGCTTGGGTTTGCACAATGCTAGGATGTGGGGTGAAACACATTTGCAGCCACAAAGAAATGACAGCTGCTGGTATGGGGATCTTTGCAAAATTCATGTAAATGTGTGTCAAGCATTTCTTGTGAGTCAAAATCACAAGAACCTCCAGAGGTGCCTGTTTGGGCTTGGTGAGAGGGCAGGATGGGAACCAAACTTAAAGTACCTCTTAATAATTTCCTGTTAATATGATTCTCTGCTTAGGATCCAAAGAAATTATGTATATATATATATATATATATATATTTATTTTTTTTTTCCCTAAGAAATAAGGTTCTATTTCTAAGAAATAAGATCAATTTCTTGGTCCAAAGTAAGAAAGATGTAAATCAAAGAACAGTCTCAGATATGAATTTGAAGGAATACCTTTATTTTCAAATATCCATTAAACATTAGAAGCATCTTCTGTGTAGAATATAGATGTATCTTTTTTTTTTTTTCTTGTCATAGAAACCAATTAAACTGAGCATATTTTAAAGTGTCATGCCTGCATTTGATTTATACTGTAATATAAAACTTGTTCCTTGTAACCAGTACATCCTGTTTCATCCAGGATGATATTGGTACAGTCAGTAACTTGTCTCATTTTAGTTTTTGAGCGTGACTTTATCTGCTCAAGATGACTGTTCATTAAGTCAGCATTCATCATAAAGAGTTGTGTATTAGAGAATGAACTTTCATGGGCTAGTATTGACAAAGCTGCAATTCTTTAAAGTTACAGAGAGATCACTGCTTAACTCTCCTTGTTAAATCACTTATTTGCAATCACATTCCTTTGATTTTTAGCTTCAGTTTTAGGGTCTTACAACAAATAGCATTTTATAGACTATTATTTATCAGACATATTATTTAACTAGTAAAATGTGTGAATATATTAGATGCATTGATAGATGAGTGTTTGAGGAGCTTTTGTTTGTTTTTTACTGATGGAAGATTGTAATCCAAATGGTATTTGCCAGCTGTGTGAAAGAAAAAAAAAAAAAGGATTTTAGCAAAACTGAAGAAAAATGCATTTATATAAATGATTGAAATTCTAAATCTTGAAGCCTAGCTTTAGCACCAGCACTTTGAAAGCCTTTTTCCTGTGTTGTTTATATTCATGCTCGCTTTCTAATACCGTCAAGTGGGCTGCAACAGCTGTAGGAAGCAGGAATTGAATGAGAGAGAATGTCTGCTTTCCAGCAGCAGTGTTCATCTGCTTGAAGGAGGAGGCACATCTGGCTACATCTTCTGGTCTTAGTCAGCCCTCCTGGGCCACTCCAGTAACAAGATGGTTTCGCTGGCTTTCTAGAGGTTCTTGTAGTAGCAGGCTTCTTGGAGCATTGACCTAGGAGGCCAGTCAAGTCTGCTTCATGATCTTTCTGTGCCCAGGAATATGGCAGAGGATCCTCTCTGCGGGATGTGTGTATCCCACACAGGGCCTCATGGCCAGTAGCCACAGCCATGTACCTGTTGGAAGCGGAGTCTGCAGAGAAACAGTAGATTAGAAGAATTTACATGGCAAAGTGGTGCTTGTAGATGTGGGTGGATACAACTTGACGTGAATTTGGGAGATGGGGCTTTTGTGTACTGCAGTCTGAGTTGAGCCTTGCCTAGCTCCAGGACTGGGAAATGTGCAGAGATCCCTCAGGAAAAAAGGTGGTCAGAAATTCCCTGTCTCGTCCATAATTATTGTGATCCCTTAAAAATCACCCATATTACATTAATTGGGAAATATGGTTAAAATGAACTTTATTTTAATCTCAGACTGATATTGAGTGATAATAATAAATAAACAATCAGAAATAAATGGAGATGCATTGAGAGTATTACAGTGGATGTCTGCCCCCAAGAAGCTGTACTCAACTCTTTCTGAAGGTCACTTATCCAAGCAGGTTTCTCATTCCTTTACAGCTTCTAGAGAAACTGCTAAAAGACATGTTGGTTTGAGCTTTGGTATCAAACTAGAAAGTAGGCTTTTGGCCATCAGTAAAAAGGAGAACAACACAACGTATATTAAGTGCAAACCAAAAAATGAGATGGTGATATCAGTATACTGGAGAAATACAGTGTAGTTCTGTCTTGCAAAAGAAATGCTGCTGAACTTCATTCTTCTTCCTTTTGTGACCTGATGGCTTAAATGGATTAAGAGTTAAGGCAGTAAACATCTTATGTAGTTTGAATATTTCTCCAAGAAGCTTTCCAGGCGTACTTTCTGTAGAGCAATCACGGTAGCAATCTCTTCTCTGATTGCTGGGAACAAAGCCATAGGCTATCAATTAAAGATGATTTCACTGGCCAATTTCCTAACACACACAGTAGCAACACCAAGCTGTATACCCTCCTCAAGCTTTCTAGTAAAGATGTCTTCAACTTAGTGCAGTTGATAAGTAATACAAACACAAACACAAATTTGGCTTTGAGCTTCCCATGTGTTGCTCAGGCACGGCATGCACTTTGCATATGCATTTGAAAGTTAAATTTGTCTGGGCCATCACAGAAATGAACATGCACACCTCCTGGGCAAGGAAGAAGACCACAGCAGGAGAGAGATGTTGCTGCTGAGCCTCTGCCTTCCTCAGCAATGCTCAGTTAGCAGGGGCTGCTGGTAGAGCATCTGTTGAGCTTGCTCGCTTTCTGCTGTGCAGCCCAGGCATGAGGCCCTGGCTGCCATGGGGACAGCTATTTATGAGCTATCAGGCAAAATCAAGTTTCAGGTAAAGAAATCCCAAACATCAGGTAGGGACCATGAACATAAATGAATGTGTTGATGTCTTACAGCTCACCCTTGTGAAGATGAGATATGAATAGTTTTGATTTCATGTAATTTTTTTTTTATTTTTTTTTTCTACGAGTCCAGAAGCAATACAAGAATAAATAATGCGTTACATTATGACTCAGTATTTGATAATGCAACTTTAAAAATATGTAATTTGTATGTTTAATAAACACACACTTTGCATTTACAAATTATACAGGATAATTACACATGTTCAATATGCATTGGGACATCACTTTCATAGATAACTTAAGCATACAGGACAGCCCAAGCATTAGGAAAATAAACCTGCTACCTTCTCTAAATGTCACTGGCTTTTATCAGCTGCACCCAGTTAAAGGCCCCAGATCTTTGAACTTAGAGGACAACATTTGTTTCAGACCACATCAGGAAAGAATACCTGGCTCTGAATGCTTTCCAAGCAGAAATAATACGGCAATCCCCTGTCTGATGATTGAAACAGTCTTTTCAGAGTAGTAGCTATTTCTTAAACTCAGTGTAATTTGGCAAGTGCTCAAGTGAAAGATTACCAAAACCAGAGATTATTCTTTTTAATTTGATGCTACCTGGACCTTTGTGAAACACTGTATGCCATTAATGGAGTAAAATAACGCTTTTAGAGCTAAAATATATAGAAAAAGAAGGCTGTAAATATTACCATCCTAGAAACAAACATATTTTTTTCTTGTCTTGCTCATTAAACTTATGGTCAGTATATTCAAATCTAGTTGATGATCGAAAGAGTTTCAGAGATGAAGCTTTTACATCCTTTGCAATTATGCCTATAAGAGCCAGGAGAAAATTATGGGCTTGTCTTACAAATAATATTATGGACTCACAAATTAAAATGAATATAAATGACAAACAAAATAGCATTGAGAGATAATGTTTTCTAACTTAATTAGTAATCCTGGTTTTGACCACTGTTTAGGTAAGAGATTTTTTCCTAATACTATTTGTGAAAATGGGTTTTTAGAATAGGTGCACGTAGGTATATACACTTGCATGAAGCCTAGTTTCCTACAGATTTTTGCTCCATGCCCTGTGAGGGAATAGCCAAGAGGAGCCGTGTAGGAGCGGGTTGTCCAGACCCTCAGATACTTGCCTGGTTGCTGAGCTTGGCCTACTTTGCCCTGAGCCTGGACATTAGCTTGGGTCTCCCTTCTTTAGCCAAGAGATGATTTTCATGAATTCATACGAACTTCATCATCTTTTAGACTGCATTTGGTTGAAATCAGTCAGCTCTTTCGGAGTCAGTGGGAAAGGGTAGGAAGGTAGTCAAGCAATGCAATTTCATAAGCATTTTTTCTTTAGAAACTAAGCCAAGAAAATATTCACAGATAACTAAGCTTGCAAAGAACTTAGAAATTAAGAAAAATAAGAAATGCAGCTACTGCTTCCATGTGACCCCCCTTCACGTCTTCATTGCCATGCAGCGAAGCGATGCCTGCTGTGTTTGTCAGCCACCTGAAACATCCTCTATTTTTTTTTCCTTTGTAGTCTTCTACCTGTTCTGCTTCATGTTTTCCAAATTCTGCATAACATACAGTAATGGCTTTAGAGACTTAGAGCCTTTTCTTAGCATTTGGGTTAACATTGCAACAAGGTCCTTCTTGCTCCATAATTAGCTGGAAGATATTTGCTGATATCCCAAGAAGGGTGTGATGAGACATGGTATAGCGATAATCTGGTTTAAGTCTGCCAGATCAGAAATACTGTGGTTATCTGATCCAGAGTGCTGATCCAGTAAGGACCGAGTCTGCTGAGTCACTGGTGCTCAAGAAGCTTTGACAGGCTTTGTATTAGCAAGCTTTATGCCAGATAAAATACATTTAATCTTGTGTTAGTGTGGATATAGCACAAATTCTGTATCAGGCACAGGACTGTGATTGCATGTTTATGTGTATATATATATATATATATACATGTATATATATATATATATATATAAATTTTGAATGATCTGTCCATGCAGGGACCTTATATTAGACGCCCAGTCCATAGCCAATGGTTCAATGTTGTAGGAACCACTCTTCTGTCTTGCCCCATAACACTGCTGCTGAATACTGATTGTAAATGGGAACCTAAAATAACTTATTCTTCAGGAGTTGTAATGGGAATCTAACAAATCATACGGAAAACTGAGATTTTTGAAAGGCTGATAAGGGAACACCAAAAAAAAGCCCACCCAGAATTCACCTTATGCTATACATCAGAATGGTGCAAAGCTTTGTAACAAAAATATATTTGTAAGAGTAGTTTATTTTAGGAAAATCAAAGCATTTCCTCCAAAAGTCATTCTTGGAAATGGCTGAATTGTTTTAGCTAAAATGTTCTAAAACAAACAGCATGATGTTCCCCAGCATGGAAACTTTAAGTACAAGTGGTTTCTCTTTGGCAAAATTATAAACAATTTCAGACAGAATCTAAAAATAGAGAGTGACATTCAGTGCTAGACAAAGGTGGTATAATGAGCTCTGCCCAGCTTACATCGAAAAACAAATGCAGCAAGGCTTCAGGACCAAATGCATGTTGGTTTTGTAAATATTATTTAAGTGATTTTTGTTTGTGATAGCGAGGCAGTATGAATGGGCTGGTTTCTTGCTGGAGATGGGGCCATCTGCCTCTGTGATGAATTTGCATTGCTGGTAGCCATCCATGTTGACTCTGGTAGCCAGCAAGTGACATTTTTGAATTGTTCCTGAGGGCAACTTTGTGATTTAGCAGGTTAACTGCAACTTCATATACACTCCTCATTCAGTTTTCAATACTCTTGTGCATATTCTTGAAAGAACCTCAGATTTAAAATACACATACGCACGTAATGGTCGTTGTACTTAAATAAAAACTTTTATCTGAAATGTTGTGTCTTTCCTGAAAGCACTTGCTCTTGTGCTTATATTATAATTGCTAATAACTAGTACCAAACTTCTTGCAAAACTGTACTACCAAGCAGCCCTGAGATAACTGGAGACCTGCGTCTCTGCAACTGTGTCAGGGTGACACAGAGGCTGTGACAGGGTGGCACTGGGCTGTCACCTTTGCTTCGGTGAATTCACATCTCCAATTTGTAACTATTTTTACCCATGTGCACAGAGATGGAGGTTCAGCAGAGAGGTAGCTCATCAGGATGTGCTTCTCTTCCAGCTTCTGCCTGCAGCAACTTCGTTTCTAAACGCTTCTTCTATTTTTTTCCTTTTTGTCCACGTGCGTGTCCCAGACTGCAGGTACACATGCCATGCTCACTGCCGAGACCTGGTGCACCTGGGCTGCCGGCGGAATGGGAAATTAATGGCCTGCCTCGCTGCACATGGCACCTTAGATGGATCTGACAACGGTCAGGTAATAGATCTCGTGTTTGTGTAATTACTGCCGTCTCCTGCCCATTCTGTAATGAAGTGTGGTCTGCCTGCTTCGCCCAGCTGCTTGGCAATGACGTCTCACTTAGGCATGGCTGGCAATGCTGAATTTCCCACCCAAGGCTGTGATTTTGCAGAGTGGCTGTTGCCAGGTGGGTCACTGCTGCTCCAATTAGTCTGCAGCTGAAGTAGCTGAGAAGGCATCCCACAAAAAGGTCTTTTTCCTGTTAGTTTGGCTGCCTGAGGTGGGTGACTGGCACAGAGCTACTGAACGTAGTGCCGTTGGGCGGCGAGTGAGGCTAGGGGCTTGGCCACTTGTGACCATTAAAGATGCTTCTGGGTCTGTCTGGATTTGGTGTCTCTCAGCTCTTGTCAGACCCCTCTCTGGGTAACTTCAAGTTTCCTTGCCTGGATTGCCCAGCAGCTTCAACTGGTCGTGATGTACCTCCTCATCTCCTGCTTTACACCACTACAGAGTTTCAATCCTTGCATTTCACCCTCAATATCAGGGCCTTTCTCCCTGCCCTTCCTTGCTGAGGGGACATCAAAGCAGCACCCAAAGAGAGGTGGGAGTCCTCCAAGAAGGAGGTTCACACACTGATAATGAACCCTGTAGATCTTCAGTGCTCTGATAAAGGTTGCGTTGTGCTAATTAGCTCTTGCCTTTTTGCATTTTCAAATCCATTTACCTTCTGTCATCCACAGAGGTCCATCCACACTTAACCTCTGGACATTCACATCTCACCAGCAGAAACTTCTGAGAGGGCACCAACATTTCTCCATGTCCTTGCTAAGCTTTCTGAGAGTGCTGCAGGACAGCACAGAATTTCCTCTGCAAGCATGTGTTTGTTAAACAAATTTTAAAAATGTAAAACAAATTGTTAAAGGTGCTTGCTCCAGCTGCCCAAACCGCAGCTGCGGACACAATGCGTCCCGTGTGCTCCTCATGACTTGCTTTTGGGAAGAGTGAAGGGGCATAAATCAGGTGCTGAGAGGAGTAGCAGGGGTGAGGAAAGGGAAAGGCATGGCAGCATGAGTTTTGGAACTGTGGGTGAATGTCAGCATGAAATACCACGAGAACAGAAAGGGAAGACTGTGAAAAGCTATTTGTACTCAAAAAGACATGGATAGCTTGTCCATGCAAGACAGCCAAGAAAGAGCTAGTGTTGTCTTGGGCAGAGCAGCTATGAATAACGAGCAAGGAAACTGTGTCTTGTGGTTTGACCCTTGCAGCACGCAGGGAAGCAGTCCTGTGTGCATTGTATGCAACAAGCTGGCATCAAAGTACTGCTTTTTTTTTTTTTTTTTTTTTTTTTTCTTTTTTTTTCTTCTTTTTTTTTTTTTTTCTATTGATTCCTTTTCAGTTTTTCATTTCTATTGAAATTTTGTATCTCCCTCCCCATTTTATACATGCAACTGTGGTGTTCACTGTAAGGCAAGGCATTGGATGATAGGAAAAAAGCCAAATTTATTCCGTTTGGAAAATTACTCTTGCATTCTTATTCTGTGAATAGAGTTCAGTCTGTAGAGTTTTAGTCAGACTCAGCGTACTTTGGAAGCAAATCTTCCAGTTGTCCTCACTTCCCTTGTGTTGGTTCATATCAGCAGGCAGCCTCAGAGCACACAAACTTGGTGCCCTTTCAGATGATGCTAAGCTGTTTCCTGGAGCCCCGCGAAGAGGCACTCTGGGAGCATATCTACCGTGCTCCAACCACTGATGGGCATTCAGCCCACAGCACCAAAACAGAGGCTGTCTAAAGCAAAACCTCTGAAGTATTTATACAGAGTACTTTGGTGCACCCACAAGTGGTCAGATAGGTTCACGATCTGGAACACAGACACACTGCTTGGCTTTATTAATAAGCCATTAGAGCTCAAAAGCCTGAAGAAGCCTGAAGTTTGAGGTTCTTCCTGTGTATATGCATACATTTATGTACACGTATATTTCATTATTAAAAAGTTTAGGATGTTCAATTGTATAGCTATTTAGAGAGATCAGTAAGGCTGTGGGGTTAAATACTTGTAAGTGAAGCTCCCAATTCCACACATGCTGCAAGGACCTGATGACAGAAATGATGGCTCAGGTGAAAAGGGGACATTGTTTTGCTAATTCTCTGGCCTTTAATGTTTCCCTCCTGAAGAGGCTTCCTATAGAGATTAAAGAGGAAACAAAGGATGGAAGCTCTCTGTGATCTTGCAAGGGCATTCTCAGGAAAAGCAGCGGGCAGAGCTGCCGGTGTCCTCCAGAAGCGAGCAGGGGGATGAGCAGAGCCCCCTTCCAGCTCGCCTCTCCTCCGCTGCCTTGTCACAGCAGCGGCACCTTCTGCCTGGCACTGCCAAGGGCTTCTGAAAGTCTCAGAAGTATGAAGCTGTTACGTGGACTTTCACTGTTTTCCCTATTTTTCCACCCTGGATAGATAAAAAATAAAAATAAAAATATTAAGTAAGTGTGAGGCACAGATACAATTTCTTTTCTCCTTCAGGAAGGCCTGCCTTCCCACAGAGGCTCCACTGCACTCAGATTTCCCCAAAGACAGAGGGTGGTCATGTTTGATGTTTGTCCAAGACTGTAGGGACTTTGTAAGGTATAGAAAAAGATAGAGGATATCCCAAATGACTTGGATAATAACATCCCCAGAATCACTTCAAATTGCATGAACCCTCTGTGAGAATAGGGATAGTGCAAGAATGGAAAATACTGGGTCTGGGTCGGTGCTGAGGTTACCACTAATGCAACTTCCGCCTCAGAGGTGAGGCAGTTTGACATCTATTTTCAAAAATATCCTCTTTGGGAAGAAAATGGACAATACAGCACAAAATATCACCATGGATATGTGCAGCTCTTGATTAATAACAAAAGCTACCATAGAGCTACTGATTTCTCTCCCATATTCACTGCTGGTAGTGGCTTGTGCACTGTAGAGTGTGCACATTTTTTATGGCTTATATATTTCAGATCTCTATTAAACCTGATTATGCTTGGTAGAAGTTGAAAGGAAAGAAGGAAAACTGGATGACGTTAATTTTGGCAGGCTGAGCGTAGTTTCATTTTTGCCAGTGACTTGGAGTGATTTCAAGCCTGGAGCTGATTTCAGTTCCAATTGTGTGTATTGCTCAGGCTGCCTTTAGAGAAATCCGTTTCACATAATTAAAAGCCTTGATAAATTATATAGGCTAGAAATTAGTCCCAAATTAAAAAATAAATAAATAAAAAATTAAGATATATCCACAGAAATTCTATTAGTGCCATCTGCAGCCTTCCTTCACAGGAGTGTTACTAATATGGCTTTGCACAGTGCTGACTTAAGAACTTCAAATTATAACATATATATTTATAGGTATACAGAAAACATAAATTGCAACTTTTTAAGAAGTCTAATTTACTATATCATATACTTGAATTTCTTTATTACTCTCTGGAAAAAAAAAAAAAAAAAAATGGCAGAAAGCACGTTATTGCATATAGATAAGTAATTCTGACCATCTCTTTCCATCCTGTGGATCAGAAGTTTTCCATCCCTTGCCAGAAAGGGGATCTCTTGCTGGAATTCTTTTTTTTCTTTTTTTCTTTCTTTTTGGAAATATCCTCCTTTCCCATATGGAATTTTTATTTTGTCAGAATTTGAGACTTTTTTTATATAGTTGTCTGTGATTTCCAGACACCTGGCAGCTCAGACAGTTCTGCTTTACCTAGCTCTCCAGGCATCCAGAAATCTTGGACATCCTATGCACAATCTTTACAAACTCACTTGGATTTGCTTCAAGTCCAGTCAGTAAAGACTGCATGAGGCACGTGATGAGTGGACCTGCATCACCATACCACCCAATGGAATATTACAGGAATTCATACGTTTAACAGGACACACGTCAGCCTGCTGGCACCTGATGGGAATTTACAGCCCACAGAAGCAATCACAGTTGTGTTGTTACACCACTATGGTTTTAAAAATGTATTTAAAAAAACAAAACAAAACAAAACAAACACATATATTTATCAGTAAATCTATCCTTAAATTTTTTTTTCAGAAGTATTTGATTTCCATTTAAAGTCCTCGGAAAATAATGTACAGGCCTAACCTTTCAGACAGAAAGGTAGTGAGTTCTCTGCTTAAAGGATGCATTGCTAAAATCCAGAGAAGATCAATTATTGGTTGTTTAGCAACCAGATCAACTCCAGTCAAACAGCTCTGACTTTCTAGCTACATAAAAGAAGCAGACAGGGCTTCAAATTACAGGACAAATCTGATATTAGACCAGGGGAACATGGCAAACACACTTTGGATTTCTGCATGGTTGTGTGTTGTCATATTCAAGACATTTGTACAGTCTCCCTAGAAAACGATCCACAGTGCTTTCCCCATAATGCGTCCACCTTCAGTGTGCAATTTTGTCAGCTGTCATTATAAGATCAATGTAATTCTTCTAACATTTATTTCTATACAAACCATCCTTACCACAAATATTTTTCCACAGTCCTTTCCAATTTGCGCTATCTTGGCATATATATCTGATGTAAAATACTAATTACATGTTTTTATTGCAGCAGTCTTCTTCCTAATTCAAGGATATTAATATCGTCATGGTATCTTAGCAAGCTTAGCAGAGCACAGATGATCGCACTACAAACTTAATATAAGTAATATAGGCTTGCATGTCCCATATGTTCAGGTGGTTTGCTGATCGTCAATTCAAATAACATTGCCTAATCTTGCTGGAGAAAAAGCTGAAGGAGAACCAGGCATGGGAAATGTTGTTTTCTGTGTTGTATTTGTCATATTATATGATAGACACTGAGGTGAGGTGTGGCCAGGCTGTGCCTGAGCAAGCAGGTGGAGTTGTCAATAAGCCAGGGTCCCCAGGGTTGTACCTGTGATGGTTTGCAGCAAAGAGATCAGAGCACAGTTTTTTTGGCATTTTTGGGTAGATTTTTACCATGCAAATCGGGCCAGTGATCACTAGAATGATTGGTTTTGATGGGGTATGTGTAGGCAAATGGTTTTTGGCTGACTGCATTGAAATGTGCTTGAAGAGAGGCACCTGGGGAGGAACAACCTCAGGCACCAGGACATGCTGGGGTCCACCCAGCTGGTAAGCAGCGTGGTAGAAAAGGAGCTGGGGGTCCTGGTGAACACCAAGTTGCTACAAAGGCTCGTGGTATTCTTGGCTGCATTACGCAGATCACTGATGAAGCCGCACGTGCAGTGCTGGGTCCAGTTCTGGGCCCCCTGGTACAAGAGAGACCTGGACATACTGGAGAGAGTCCAATGCAGGCCACCAAGATGGTGAAGGGCCTGGAGCACCTCCCTGTGAGGAGAGGCTGAGAGCTGGGCCTGTTCGGCCTGGAGAAGAGGAGGCTCAGGGGGCATCCTGTCAATGTGTATGATTGTACATATAAGATGCCCATTTCCTTGGTGATAAAACACTAGCGATAATACTGCCCAGTGCCTTACTCAGCCCTCACAACATGCAAAGAAAATGAGTGCTTGTTGGGCAACTGGTGAGTGGGGGGGTCAGTGGCAGCCCCGCAATTTTCCGCCCCTGTGCAGGCCTGCACTGACACTTCTCAAACGATGATGAGCCGTAGATGACAGACAGACAACCAAACTTCCCCTTCTGCTGGAGATCATCTGGCAAACGTGGTGACAGACTTTCGTCTCTCCCTTCACAAGCTGCCTATTTATTTCATATCCATAAAGATGTATGGATATATATTCATATACCTCATCCCAAATGGAGTTATCGGCAGCCCAGCAGCTGTGTCAAAGCTATCTTACTCTATTAATCCACTGGGGTGACTGGTTTCCAAACAGGGCCCAAAGAAATATTTAATATCACACACATTCTAGTCTGCTTATTCACTGGGCTGATTTTATTTTGCATTTGAGAGTTCAGGAAGGAAGCTGGGATGGAATAATGATTGCAGGCTACTTAATTCACCCTACATAGACCTGCCCTAAGCAAATAACCAGGTAGCAGCAGGGCTGATTAGAAGAAAAAGTCAGAAACGTTGTGAGACTTGCATCCCGTTTTCTCATCCAAATTGGCTTAAATATTCTTGGAGCTTCTCTGTCTCTTTTTTTAAACAGTATCAGGCTTCTTTTGTTTACTTACAGTGTTAGCAGCTGTTGGAAACATACAGAGAAGAGATTGCTGCTGCCTATTGACTCAGTGCAGGAAAGGCATGATGCAAAACCTTCCCTGGTGGGGAAGGAAGGTGGGGAGCAGTTTTTGATTATTTTTAGTGATAACATTGCTGGTGAAGATATGAAAATATTTGTTCCCAGTCTTTGATCCATGTGGTTTGCCAACCAGCAGCCCCACAGACAGCTGTTAGGAAAACAGGTAGAGAATAGGGCACTATGTTGTGCTGATGCAGTCGTGTTTATCTTAGAAGAACTTAAAGCATTGTTTCCCTACAAGCAGGGAATCAAACAACAGCAGGTAAAGTTTTTCCTTACTGATTCAAGGCTTCCTCTATCTGCGGATGCTGCTAAAAGCTGCTACTGGGGCATTTACTTGGTAGTCAGCTCCCAGCCTTTGTCCTGATGGTCTGTCCAGAGTCCTCCTTGCCTTGCTTTCCCCACCAAGCAGTGGTCAGAGGAGCCCTCCTGTCTTCATAAGCTCAGTTTCTCTGCTGCTTGGCATGTGTTCTCAGTGGTGGTTCCTGTTCTTCCAAAGATCTTGTTGTACAGTGAAGCTTCATTCTCATCTGTGTTGTCTCACATCAGTCTGCTCCACAGGAAATGTGGATAAGAGCATACATATTCCCTGTTTGCTCTGCAAAAAAAAAATAAAAAAAAATGTGTATGAGCGTGTGAAAATTCAACAATGTAGTAATGTTAATGCTTCAATGTATTTACTGGGGGAGAGGAAATTGTCCCCAGTTACTTTGTCATTTAAAAGCAATGGCAATGAAGTCATATTATTTAAATTTGTGGGGAGTACTCCTCTTGTTCCTAGACAAACCATAAAGAAGTAATTGGCTTTCCTAGGGTCAGAACATACTGGGTTCCCATCACAAATGTAGGAGACCTCAAGTAATGACTTTGTCATGTCTCCTTCTCTGTTTTTATTTAACCTATTTAACCGAAGCCTCCATTTGTGCAGCTTAAGCTCTAGTGGGGGTCTTACACCTCTGGTGCCTGTGACCTGGTCCTCTGCTGCCATGCAAAAGAAGCTGCCCAGATATGAAAGGCTGTTGTGTTTCTTCTGAACACAGAGACAAAGATAAAAAATACAGATTCCTACATGGTTTTTAGATCTGTTTTATTCAGAAAAGAATATGCTGGTGATCAGCTATTCATTTTTTATTTCCTTAAATGTTTATTTCACAAGTGGTATAACAACCCTTTCAAAAATGAGGAAAAGTCCTATCATCACTTCATTCAAGATAAACACTTTATATTGTGGTTGTGACATTCTGACTCAATCTTTCAGATTTTTGATCCAGAGATCTCTTTGCATCTTGATTGCCTATCACCTGTGATCTCTAGATTTCTTATGACTCATGTAGCTTTTGTGTCTAATCTGTTTTGTCATGCCAAGAGAAGAAATTCACACACTACCTGGAAGAAAATAAGGAAGAAAATGTTTGAGAGATTTGATGTGCTTTGCAAGTACCGTAGTTGTTCATTGAAACGTCTTTTATTAAACATATCTTCCATGCACTGTCTCCAGGCAGTCTTCAGGCGGACTGACACAGAGCAGCCTACATGACTGTTTTCTCTGTGTGCATACAGCCTCTCTGAAGTTTTGGATCAGCACCTGGACAAGATGATGTTGGAGCCATGCTGCTTGGCAAGTGGACAGTGCCCTGAGAAGATAAACCTCTGCATGACTGCCCTGGATAGATGATCTAACAAAGAAAATGGAGAAAATCTTATTTGCCCTTTAACTTTGAGAGGAACACTTTGATCATGAGTCCCCAGGAGTTCTTCAGACACATATGCCACAACCAATACCATGAACCAACAGAGAGTGACAAATGCCCATTTAAAGCGTTTTTCCGACTGATGTGCTGCAGTCAGCTGGATAACTGGATAAAATTATTTGCTTTGCCTCAATCATATCCTAATCTTCTCTACCTCTTTCTCTGCCAGTGCTTGCAGGCTTGCATGAAGCCAGGGTCAATCCCCTTTTAAGGTTCTCTCTTGTCTGGCAGAGTATTTGTTTACGGCAAGATAAGTATGATCATTGATTATTTTGCTTTACAATCCTCAGTGAGAACAAAGCCACGGTGATAGTTGCCATGGGGCAGCAGGATGAGGTCAGCATCCTGTCTAGGGCTGACCTCACCTAGCTGACGTCAGGATAAAATGATGCTATCTTGATTTCACTACACTTTTGTGTCACAGCAACCTTATCAAACTATTCTGCAACATTTGTTCAGGGGAAGGAAGACCTGTGTACAGCAAGGCAGGCCACTACTTCTACATTTCCTGTCACTCCTGAGCTCATGTTTAGAGGAATATTGCTCGCAGTACACACTGCATTTTCTGTTTGTACTGCACTCTCCCTGCAACCTTCCTTTTGCCATCCTGACTGGTATTTTCCTTTACAGTAACCTTGGAGAGATTCTTTATCTGCATATATGACTAATCAGTAAGGTCTTATGATTATTATAAAGCAATTTGTTGGAGGTAGGAATTAGAGCATGAAACTGGGACTGAGGAAACCAGATTTGCAGTCCTTGCTCTCCTAATGACTGATTAGATATGGCCTTCAGCAAGTCAATTTGGCCTCAGTTTTTAGATGCACTGATTTAATTTTTAGTCCCTCGCCTCCAGCTTTCTTTTCTTCCTTCTTCTAGGAGGAGGGAGGTGTTCACGGTATGCAAACCTCATATTTCGTTCTATCTCAAAAACATCTCAGTCTGGGGAGTCAGAATTGAAAAAGTCTTTGGAAATGGTGATGTTGTGATTAATGGTCCTTGCCTATCTGCTGCTCTCAGTCATGTTGAGGACACACTCTTTGATCTGCAGCATTGTGGGCACATAAATGCAGTTTGTGGCATGGCTGTTTGTCAGCAGCAAGCAGAGCTCTCTTCTGAGAACTTGACTGTTTCTGAATTTGTTTCTGCTTTACCCATAGTTCTGTGAAATCATGTACTGCTGAGTGATTTATCACAGAATATTCATGAATTTGTTAAAGAAATTGTAATCTGAAGAAGGAAGGCAAAGATTAATTCTTAATGTTGAGGATTCTACATAGGATAAGCTCAGAGGTAACAGTACAATAGGGGAAGGAGTAAGATCACAGGCAGCCACATTTGTAATCTATGATTTTACTGAGTACTTTATATTTTTCCCCACAATTATCAGACATAGCTAGGGACTGGAACAATTTATTGTAGTGAAGAAATACAAGAAATAAGTTCAGGAAATACCTAGAATCCATATTTTCATCTCTTAACTAGTCAGCTGCTGTTTGTCCTCCTCCTCCCCCTTCTCCTCCTCCTCCTCAATCCTCTTTCCCCTCCTACTGCTCCTTCTCCCCTCATTCCTCCCTTCATCCCCTCCTTATTCTCCTTCTTCTCCTCCTTGCTCTCCTACTCTCCATCCAACCCCAGCACTGCAGCCCGCAGCTCTCCCTTTGCCCCTACCACATCCTCCTCCCAAGATATTTTGTGCAGTGTATACTCAAGCAAAGCCAGCACGTGTTTGGCTGAACCATCTTTCTGAGATCCTCCATCTCCCAGCAGGTGACCTGACCCTGAGCCTGGTCCACAGCTCCCCAGAGCTTCCCTTGGAGCAGCCCCACATTTCCCCACCTGCTGGGCTTCACCCTCTTGCTGCCAGGTCCATCCGCCCCACCTAGGAGTTGCTCATCCCATTTTTTTCGTCTTCTCTCCAGCTCCCATCACACAGCATGGACCTCTCAGGGCAACCCCACTCTTGGGTGTGAGAATCATTGCATTTGAGTAGACAGTGAAAAAGGGGATGTGGGGTCCAACGGAGTCAGTGAGACCAGCGTTTTGCTACAACAGATCCAGTTTCAATAACAATTTGTAAACATCTATTAACCATATTTTATTTTTTTTCAAAGTGTCCCCAGCTCACATTTTTTTTGAGCCTTCTTTAGCCTGAGGTTGCCTGCTGGAGGGTGAGCACAGTGTGCCCCAGACCTCTCCTGCTGCTGGGACCAGGAGCCACCTTGCATCCTGAGCCAGAAAAAGAGGTTAATAGAGATGGGGCCTCCGAGGCTTGGGAAATGGGCCTGCCTCAATCCCACCCATCCCCAGACTACCCTAATCAGAAGATGATTTGGCAGTTGTCCCTAATGCTGGGGGCTGAGGCAGCATTTCATAGGCAAGTCCTCCAGACTGTGCTGAAGCAAAGTGCGTAAGAGCAGTATTTCCTGGTCATTCCACACTCTTCCTCACACTTTCATTTCTTTTGAGTCACCTGTGGTTTTTGGCTGCAATTAATAAGGAAAAAAAATAAAAATCAGGCAGTTCTGCTGTAGTTAGATTTGGCAGTTTCGCCCGTTACTTCCAGGAATTATCTTTGTGTCGCAGATACGCCCTCAGTGCCAGCTTTAGGAAAACCTTCCACCTTTCTGGCGCTTTAATGAGGAAACAGATTCCTTAGGAAATTGCTTTCCTCCAAGAACAACCCCTTCTTTACAAACGCTCTTGCCACAGTCTTCTGGAAATGTCTGCATTGGAAATTCACAATATGCTGACCTGAAAACCATGTCAGAGGCCGCCCCCCAGAACCTGCTGGCCGGGGTGCTGGGGCAGCTCGCTCTGCTCCATTCTGGCAGCCCCACAAACTCTGGCAGTGCCTCTGTGTTTCAAACGCTCACTGCCACAAGCCTCCTTTGAAAAGCTTTGCAGAGTTTTCCTGAGTTAACTTAAAAGCAGGTATTTGAAAGAGACACATAGTTTTTTAAAAAGCTTCCAGATCCCAATAAAAAGAAGGTGGATGCCCTAATGCCTGCAGCAAAGAGCTCTTTAGAGTTGGTGTTATGTGGTGTTTCTGACTTATTTTGAGGTCTTCAAATAGAGCACATACTCACTGCTTGCTTTCTGAGCTTGCAGTGCAACCCATTTTTCAATGCCCCCTGGCCTCTTAGGGTCTGGCCCTGCAACTGCAGGCTGAGGAGGTGGTGAAGGAGGCAGCATGCTGCTGACAGGAGCGAGCACTGATCAGCGCAACTCAAAGACAAGGTGTAAGAAACAAAGGCCATCCCTTCTAAAACAAAAACCACGTGTTGCTTTTGCTGGGTGCAGTGTTTTAACATCCAGCCTTGGCAGGATTGCCCGTGCCACCAGAGCAGATCCGCGGTGCGGGTGGCACCTGGCAGTAGGCAGTGCTGGCAGCTCCCCCGAGCACTTTGTGTTCCTCTCCTCCAGGGAGGTTTCCAGCTCCCGACCAGTGACATCCAACTTGGTAGGGCTGCAGCAGTACCAAGCCTGTTTTCCTCCTGGGGAGCTCCATTTCGCCCCGAGGGATGGCTCAGCGCATCAAGCAGCTGCTCTGCTGTGGCAGATTTCAGCCTGGTGCTATTTAAAAAAAAAAAAAAAGTATCAAAATTGGTTCCAGTTTATCCTAACAATCTAAGCCCTAAACTGAGGCAGTTCAGCAGCTGCTTTGTGAACAGCTGAGCTGTCTGCAGGGGGGACGAGGAACCTCTGGGAGAGGGGCAGATTGGATCGATGGCCGAGGGCGAGGATGACTGCTTGTATCCAACCTACATCCCCAGCCGGTTGTGGGACAGATCTCGGTGTGGTAAAGAAAATCAGAGCTGTGGGCATCGTCCTCGTGAGTTTGTACAGAGCATTTTTATGTCAGCAGCAGAAGAGAAAACATGTTGAAACAAAATGTTCAAATGTTGGTGGAAAACAGCTATATTTAGCAGCTCTAAAAATTGCCCAGTGCAAGACATAAAGGAAATGTCTGTGGCAACCTACACTCCTCTGGTTTCACCTGTTGTGGTGTCTCCTAAGCCTAGAAATATCTGTAAAATAAGTAACAAAGCTGCTAAAGCTTCCCCAGAAGAAGCCGAAGCAGACTAAACCCACTTGCCGAAGCAGCTCTTGCTGAACTACAAACTGACCTTGAGCTGTGTTGATGTGCTGTAATCCAAACCATCTGCGCTCTGAAACAATTAAAGCCTTCAGATCTCCGAGGAGTTTCCTTCCTCTGATTATAACTTATGTGCTGCGGTAGGAGGCAGAGGTAAACAGCCAGTTAGCGCCGGCCTCTGTGCCTGGGTGATTTGGCGGCACCATTCCCATCTGAGGCGCCTCTCAAGGAGGGAGCACGGCACAAGCTCTGCGCCCAGCGCCGGAGTCATAAGTTGCAAACCAGCCCAGGCTGGACACATCTGCTTCACCTCCGCCACCTCCCTCCCCCCAGCTTCTCCTTTGGAGATGAGGGTGTCTGTGGTTTTCGAGGCGATTCTGTGAAATAGGGGTCAGTCTGTGGAGGAGGTACGCGATGTCCTTCTTCAAAGCCTTGTCCATGTGTCCCGCTGGCCCCCACCTCACGTCTCAAACCAGTGAGACTTCTGCTAGCGAGCCTGTGGCTGTGTTGGAAGAAGGAGGACTGGGTAAAAATTACAAACTCGCTTCTGAGTTTGGTTCCTTTACCACAAGGATTTTATATCAGTTTCCAGAAGCTCAGCGTTTGCACCTCTCTAAAGCCTTAAAAAATCAATCTATGGCCATGACATCAGGGCTTGGACATCGCTGTGGTGGGAAAATACCAGACGCTCGCTCTGTAGGATCTCTCTGCAGTTTGTTATATCCTGGAACCGGCAACATTTCACATTAAAAGCACGGCAGTGTAAAACTTATTTTTACATCTTAGGCCACTATTTCTCTCTATCCAAATGCTAACAACATCAAAATTTTGGATCCTCAGTGATCCACAGTGAAGAATAATCACTCAGACCTAATAAAATAGGAAAAGACTTTTATTTTGTAAGAATAATGTTGTTGTTGTTGTTTTCCTGATGTTGGAAAACAAGTTTAAAAATATAAACATAAGCATTGACCATAACATTTAATTAATTAAATATTTCAATTTTAAAGGTGAGACTGAACAGTAATTAGTAGATGTAGCACAGCCTCTAAGCCAGATGTGACTCTGTCTGTGCTGCTGGAGGCCTCCAGCCCAGGCGGTGATCCCTGGCTTCCAACCAGGCAGAGCAAAGCAGCTCTGGTCCCCTCTTCTCAGAGCTGTCCCCCCCACGAGCAGGCTGTGTGCCCACATACCTATACCTGTAGATGCCAAATGTGATGCCTGTGGTTTGACAGTTCAGAGGGGAGGCTGTGGGGCAATATTTGCTGAGATGGGGTGAGGAGATGATGAAGAGCAGAGGAAAGCTGGGGTGTCCACGCTGCCATGACAGGGTGATTTCTGGAGCTAACGGGAAGCATATGTGGGTTTGTTTGGAAGGGAATGCATGGATTCACTGTAAAAGAGGTCCCAGAAATAACTAACGTCTAAAACACATTATCAGAGCACCAGACTAGAGACCGAATGGGAAAGCTGAATTATTTAACTGTGTAGGTCCAGCTCCTATAAATTCAACGTGATATTATGCATATTATATATAAAAGACTACCAACAAATAGGCAGAAGTATATCAAATGTCAGATTTATGGTTTCCTTTGTGACCTTAATACTGACCTGTGGCCAGCTGGTGCTAGAGACCAGAGAAGTAACGAGGTCTTGGTCAGGTCCTGCACGCAGGGCAGAGGGGCTGTGGTCAGCCCCCTGAGGCATTTCCCAGCTGAGAAGCACTTCTCTTTGAGACCAAAACATGTCCCATTTGTATTTTGTTGTTAATACTATCATGTCTTCTTGTTAATGAACAAGCTAACAGTAAGCAACGCCAGCTTGTCCCACCTCAGCCCAGGGCTCAGGCTTTGACCTCTTCACCCGCAGCCTGATGAGATGGCAGCAGGGGAAGGCATCAAGAGCTTCTTCCCCTCGGGGTGGGAAGGTGCTCCTGCTTCATCTAACTGCAAATGTGCTTTCTTTCCCCTGGTCATCTTTTGTTTCCCCCCCCCAAACTGCTGTTGCTACATTTGAGGTAGGGGAAAGCAAGAGCTGCACAAAAGCCTCTCACCGCTGCGTGGCCCCATGCAGCCCATGGCTCTGATGGGCTTCTCATGGATATGAGGCACCTACCACATCTTCTTCCCTCCATACATGAAGCCAGGAGGCTGACTTTAAATCAGCTGAATTATGGATTCAAGATGCTGAGTATATCATTCCACTGTTTTGATATAAAAAAGGAGCACCATATTTTCATTTTTTTTTCTCTTTTCTAGCAATATCTTCTCAGCCCTGATACATATGCTTTTCTTAGCTGTCCTTTCATCTAGTGTACTTCTCCCTTAACTTTCTTTCTTTTTTTTTTTTTTTTAAAAAAAAAAAAAGTATATTTTTTCTCTAAATCTTGCCTCAAAATTAGAAACATACATCCCAGCTTTCCTAGACATGTGTTCTTTTCTACCCAGAAATGCATCTGGCCATTTGTTCTGTGATTTTTCAGAAATTCTGGATAAAAAAATCTGTCTGATTCTTACTCAAAATGATACCTTTTTCTTTGCTTTCGATTCTGGCCAACTTGCCTGTTTCTCACTTCTCTTTCTTAATGGTCCCTGAACTCCTTCCTGTCTCTTGCATGAGGGGAGGAAGAATATGACAGCAGCGGTGGGAATCAGGAAGCTCCTAGTCTGGAGAATGGGACATGAACCAAATGTGAAAGGCCAGATTTGGCTCAAAGAGAGCCCTGTCTAGGGTATGTTTTTCAAAGGTGGTCACATCCTCCTGGAAGTGTGAAAAAATGTTAATCTTGTGCAGCACCACAGAAGTATAAGGGGAAAAATAATAATTACCTTGCATTAGCAGCTGGCAGCTCCTCTGCTGCCTGCTGGGCTGGTGGCTGGGGGGCAAGCACGGGAGAGCCCCGATGTGTCCCCAGTGCTCTGGCTGGCTGGGCACACATGGGGCCCTGTGCTGAGGCTGAATTTGACCAGCATTTCAGCAGCAAGCTTCCAGATCTGCTGTCCTGTCAAGCAGCACTGGGATATTTGTCCCAGTGGATGGTTGTAAGGAAGATCTAGAAAGTCCTCAACTTGGGGGGACAGCTTTGAGGGGGTCTCTACTATCTGTCACATCCAGACGTGCTATTAAACAGAGTAAAATGACATTTCTAGACAGGATGACAGGCCAACTTGTTGTTCTTTGTCTAGGAAATGAGAATGTGGACTCGATTCCCTGATCAGAAGGCCCCTTCCCCCAGCGACTTACCCGTTCGGGGACAGATGCGGGGAGTCGGGTTGCAGCTACAGTGCTTTAGGCCTCACATTTTCGTGGTATTCACAAACATGTTGAGCTTCCACAGTTGTGGTTTCTATACTTAAAACAGAAGGTCCTAGTTAATTTTACTGCCCCGAGTATTTTTACATACTGCTAACAATTAGGAAGAAAATTAAAAGTCGGAGAATGCCTGTTTTCCGTGCTCTTTATTATAGAATATTTCCTTAATGCTCTATTTTCTCATACAGCAGCTCTGCCTCTCACCCTGGCAAGGCCTCGGTGCTTACAGGGAATTAGATGGCAGTGCTCCCAGGCCTCTAAGCTTCCTTTATGCCAGCCTTTACTTATACTTGTGTCTGACTACTCACACCAATGGGCTGTGCGAGCGAGGATGAATTCTTCACCTGCTTATTGAGCCAGGGCTTTTGGACCACACCTGGATGCTGACAGACTTGTGGCCTGGCGCTGCTAGGGCTGGCTATATCTGAAGATAAAAAGCCCATTGCTGCAGGCAACAGGCTGCCAGATGTAATACCACTGCTCTCAGCTCTCAGCTTTCCCTGGTATTGGCACATCTACTGATCTGTCCGTGCCACAGAAATCTGGTCTTGGGAAGGAGATGAGGGGGATGGCGAGACTCACTCCCTGACATTCACACAGCTCTTTGAAACCCTCTGGTTGAACATGTGACAGACATATGAAATATTTGTTCTTCATTTGTAGTGTGAGATCTACCCTTTTATATCTGCAACAAGAAAGTGTCTGTATGATAATGCATTTTATAGTCAACAGAAAGGAAAATTGCTAGCAAATGTCTCTGTTTCGGAGAGCACGTCTGCCTGACAGGGTCACGTGTACCCTGTAAGTAAAATGCACACAAGTACGGTTGAGAATCGCTTTATGAGCCCCATCCAAATCCTCTCCAAGGCAATGTGAAACTTTCAGTGGGTACCCACAGCAGTGTATTCATGTGGCAGAAATACCCCCCTGGTGAAGGCTGTACTTCTAGTCTGGTGCTGGACCATCCTTCGTCATCTCGCCAAGCCGGATCAGAGACATTCACATCTCTCTGGGATGAAAAGGGTTATTTCTTGAATATTCTGGGAAAATGTCAAACTCTAACCAGGGGATGATGGTCATCCCAAAACTGTCAGGAAGGGAGTAGGTTTATCTCTATAGCCTTACGTTGCCATCAAAAATCTCCAATCCTCCAATTTAAAATGTCCACGTTTAAAATCGCGAGTAGCTCCATTGCTTTCAGTAAGACTGTGCATGTGGGTAGGTGGCCACATGTTTGCAGCATCGTAAAAAAAGAAGACAAGCACAATCTCCTCTTTCCGCTCCCTTTTTATCTCCCTTCAAAAGAGTGTGAAGTCTGACTGCTCCCAGCACAACGCCAAGATGGGATGGCTGGGAGCCTCCTCTGGGCTCTGTTATCTCGTGACTGATTTAAGCTAGAGAAATCAAGACCAAGATCTGGGGCATGACTGTAAGTGTGTGAACATGTGAGCATGGAAGAGATCACACGGGTTATTTTTAGTTTCCAGGTATCCCTTCATTTTGAGGATTTTGATGAAAGAGTTGCACTAAGGGGCTGAACAAAACTAAGCATTTTAGGAGCTGGCAAAGGATTCCTGGTAACACTGCCCAAAGGTTGTATCTGTCCATGGCAGACGCACATCCCCACCACATTTCTTCACAAGGCAGCGGAGGGAGGCTGCTGAACTGGTTCCTGCTTGTTTTCAGCCTGCACTCGTGCGCCTGTGAGGCTGGAATGCCCTTGTTTGAATTAGCAAGTCACCAAGTATGAATCAAAGTGTAATTGTCATTGCTGCCTGTGGTACTAAACAGACCTGAGCTATTAATTCAAGACAAATGGGAGAAATGAGTAAACAGAAAGTTTACTGGTCTGTGGAAACTACAGGCCTGAGTGGATGCTCTGTGCTGGTTATATTTCAACTTTATTGCTTTGCTTTGATCATTTGAAATTACCACTGTTTTCAGCTGGAATTTAGGCAAACTAAAAACATATGATTTCTGAATTAATTATTCTGATTTTAAAAGGGTATTCTGTTACAAACTGTACTTCTTCCTCTGCGACTTGTCTTTGCATTGTTTCTGCTGTACAAACAATTTGCATAATGTATATCATGGAATAATTATATTTTGCTACAAAAATGTTACAGATAAGCCAAATTCAAAACATTGTTAGGCAGGAACTCTTTGATTTCAGTCCTAAAGCATATTTGAAGCTTTAGTATGTCCCACAGGGACTAATCATAGGTAAAGCTATGTGCGTGGTCAAGCCTTCACAGGATCATGACCAGCACTTGCAAAGACATGTGAAAACAGAAAATGAGAGGGGGAGAGACAACCACAGGACTCCAGATGTGACCAAAAGGGTTCCTGTAGCAGCCAGGAGCTAGAGGCATCTTGCAAACTCATAGCAATTATAATTAGAAATACTGCGCAGGTCATTAATGTAAATCTTCCTGGAAAACACTGGTGAAAACAGGAAAGGTGAAAATAATGCAATCTGCAATCTTTCTGCAATCTGCAGAAAGCAGAAAAGGAGGCAATCTGGCTCCTCCCTTGCCACTGAAGTTGAATCCAGCCTGGCCATGAGAATTGCCAAGCCATCAGCCTTTTTGCTGAGGTCACATATTAGTACTTTAAAGGCTAATAGATTTTGAAAATATTTGAAATTTGGCATATTCTTAATTCCTTATTGTCCTCTGGCCAAGAAAAAACAAATGAGAAGATCTTGAGATCTCTGCACTACTGTTTGTATTTTAATAGAAAAGCAGCGTGAAATGTTACAGGGCTCTCCAAGCCCATGCCCTATCTTGCTTTTAGCTTTCCTGCTGCTTTAACACGCTGCCTTTTGAAACAGCCTGGCCAAAATCTGGTGAAAAGACCAAGGCTTGTGTACAGACTGGATCATTTTGGGCCTTGGCAGCCACAGCAGCCATAGCGGTGGAGCGAGTGTTTGCTCAATTTCCCATTTTAATGAGCTCTCTGAGTTTCTAAGTCAGAGGGCTGAGGGGATGTTTTAGAAACATGTAAACACCATGCAGTCACTGATGGAGTTAATGTAAACTCTATAGCATGTTTTATCAGTTATCCTCTTGTTTAGTCTGGGAGAGAGGAGAATGGGGGAACAATGAGACCTCAAATACCCAAAAGGTTGCTATAAAAACAGTGATGGATAGCTCTCTCTTTGTTAATGATTTAAATAAGATGTTGAGATAGTCTTTCTAACTCCAATAGGTAGCTAAAAAACTCTGGGACAGATGACCTACAAGGGAGATGTTACGCTACCACATGTGTTTGAAGAATGGCTTAGCCAAGGTCTGCAGGGATGCTGCAAAGACCTTGCTTCTTTCTTAGAGCAGGGGTTGAATTTCCTGAACTTCCCCTTGTAATCACGTTCAACCATACATCCCTATGGTATTGTGATCACTCTCATAAAGTGACATTTTAATGAAAATAAATAAACGAAGCTGCAAAACCTTGTGACGCAGTCCACCTTTATGAAATTCAGTATCTATTTCTAAGGGTTATTTCAGCTGTGGTGGTGGAAAGTCCTAATCCTTGCCAAATTAATAAAATTATTCACACCCCTTTTGCCATTTAGGAAGCTTAGCTTTAATTTCCAATTTCTGAAAGCTATACCCGATGTTTCATTTCTCTAAACTGACTCCCCAAAACTACAAAGTATCTTAAAGCTGAATTTTATCCTTGAATGTAGTAGTGATACTAAATATTGTTTTTCCTCTTACATAACAAATAATTGTTTATCACTCAGGTTATACTCACCTGTGATTGCTTTTTGTTAATATTTTATCCACATGAATTGTGTTTTGGAACACAGAGTGCCCATTACTATTTTTGGTTGTATTACTTGAGTCACCACTTTCAAGTGGCTTGAACGGGCTAGAGTTTAAAAACATTCTGACATTCAACCTGCGTCACCAAGCTTCGTTAAATAAACAAAAAACATTTTGTCTTGTTTTCTTCACAGGTGCATCTGTAGCACTGCTTGCTACTTGAACTTCATTGTTCATTTCAATAAAAAGCATTTTTATCCTCTTGCCAGCTGCTTTTGTGATCATATGGTAGCTGATTGCCAGCTTAATTTCTCACTCAATTTAATTATTTCTTGGAATGAGCGATCGAGAGCTTCATCGTGCTTGTCTGTGTTTTAAATCTCTCTCCTGTGCCCCATTTCTTGGCTTCTAACTTCATTATTTTTACCTAATGCTTCATTAATTCTCCTTAAGAACAAGCATGTATTCAAAAACCTTCTTACTAACTTTATCTTGAGACCTGGCTGTCGTTGTTTGCAACATGCAGCATTATTTCTTTGGTTGACTATTTAAGAGGCCTGTCAGAGGGGGCTGAATATAATCTAAGGCTGGTAGCCTACAGGTTTCTGTGCAGCACCTAATAAGCAAACAAAGAGCCTTGGAAGAGTCATACCTATGTAAGATCAAGAAATCCTTTTGAGAAAGTGGAAAAGTGGGAGAGACCTTAAAAAATGGACTGAGTAGCTTGGGAACAGTAAAATCCATGGGGGAAGTGTACCCATGCATCAGGGTGTTACCTGGCCTTCGAGTCCCACCAGCAGAAGACAGAGCCCCCTCCAGCTCCCAGTTAGAAAGCCTTGATGCTTAACATCCACCCAGTCCATACTGCAATGTAAAAGGACAGTAACCTTGGAGAGATGGAAGCTGAAAGTAGATGCCTAAGGAGGACTTATTTCTCATTTTAAATCTTCTGGAAGTTTTAGTGGGTATATGGCATTGATTATAATGCAGGTGGTGTTTAAACTGGCCCAGGCAGTAGTGTATCAAGTGACAACATATTGTTGTGCTTTAGGAGGACAATCTGTGATTGTTGGTGCTGTTCTAAATAAAACATAGGCCTGATAAATTAGCAGATTTTATCTGAGCTTCATTAAGCTGAATTACTGTCCTAATAATGCAGTCTGTGGGGTCATATTTGTACTTCTGTATGTTGAGTCTTTTAGCTATGACTAGAAAGCACTATACTGAAATGACAGTTCTGCAAACTGAGATCACCTGGATTAGTTTAAAATTCATTACAAGAAATATACCTGTAAAGTAGAATAGGGAAACCAATTAATTTTTAAGTAGCAGTCTTGCAAAATACTTGATAGGATTTGCATACATTATTGCAAGCACCAAGCAACTCAAATTTGAAAGGCATCACTTCTGTTTGGACTGTCATATGAATTTTTTGATTCAGTGTCACATCTGAAAAAAAAAAAATAAGAGGACACTGTCAAAATTAGTAGGCTAAAAACTGAGCTCTATTTGAGGAGTGAATTCATATACGAAGATATATCAAAAAAGAACTTACATGTATTTCCCCCCACAGTTTTCACTGCAGCTGGAGAAAACTGCACTGTAAATCTTCCAGTGTCATCAACAGAAACAATGCTTCACAGACAAGGTGAATGTCACGCCCTGCTGCCCAAGAGCATATAAATTGGAGCCCAGGACTTGCAACTGATACTGCACAGATGGACTGAAGCTCCCTTGTGGCAGATTATTGTCTCAGCAGTCCGTTTAGCGAGCTCGACGGTCCACCCACACACGATGGGTTTTGAGGCTGTGGCTAAGCAAACAGGCTATGCACACAATGCCTTTTGTTGCTGGGGTGTCGGTCAAGTGTGCCAGTGGATAACATTTAAAAACACCTTTGTAGATGGAAAACAGAAATCCCGTCCTGCAGTGCACCCAACTCACTTAAAACCTTCACCTTGATCATGATCATAGTTAGGGGCCTTACACCCCAAAGGTCCAAAAGCTGGGGTCAGTGGGTTTTGGACAGGTTCAGAGGCAAGTCCAGCAGATCCGTAGTGGGACTGCCTTTTGGCCTGGGTCTGGTCTCAGCAAGCCAGATAGCACAAAGCTCATTTGTTTCAAGCAAGCATTTTAATACCAGTTGCATTCAAGTAACTTGGCATTCAACTCAAAGCTATCTTGAATACCGTGGAGCTTTCCAGTGCCAACAAGCAGGCTCAAGATCTGACACATTCACATCTACACTCTTAAACTTAATTAGTTGTTTTTAAAAGCTGTGCTATATTCCAATATGCCAGATGCCAAGCTCAATACAAAGACCAATCCGAGTTGATGAGATAGTAAGGATTCAGTACCCCTGGCCACACTAACTGCTTTTAGCGCTAGGCGTGAGTTGTTTTGCTGGTGCTGAGGTGGTTTGATCGATGTGTATGGTGTAACAGCATGGGAAGAGCACCTAACTGACCCCACTGGGGCATGGGGACTGGATCAGCCGCATGCAGCTGGCGAGGAGTTTGAGAAGGGCCAGCACAATGGGGACAGGGGGAGAGGGAAAGGAGCCGTCAGCCGATGGCATCCCAGCCGCATCCATGGCCAAGTGCCAAGGCCATGGGAGCCGAAGCGCTGGAGCAGACCAGGGCTTGGCAAAAACACACTTTCACACCCATTTAAACTAACCCAAGGCCATGCTGCAGCCAAGAGGTGCAGCCAGCCCTGCCTCGGCTGCAGACCCCACTCCAGGCCATGCTTGTGACTCACGTCCCCCCATGGGATCACCAGCACAGGGCAGGTGCTGGGACCGCAGGGCTGAGGGCCTGCAGGAAAGGCAAGCCTGCTTTTTCGGGCAGCTGTGTGGGCTTAGGAAGCCGTACCTTAAAGCCAGTATCCTGTCTCTGACAGCGACCAGCGCTAGATAAATTAATGGAAGATATGAGAAGCCCTGAAACAGGTAATTACGGAGCGACGTGGCCTTCGGGCATTGTCTGCCACTTCCCCCGCCAGTAACCGAGCTTGATTTATGCCCTGCACCATCCCAGAACTCCCATGTTTTTAAAACACGTTTTCCAGCCGCGGTTCTGGATATTCCTGCCATCCCTGCGCTTATCTCATCTCTGCCGAGTCCTCACAGGCATCGCTGCGCATCGTGTCCCGGGGCCATGCATTCCTCCTGCCCGAGGTCTGCGCGCCCATCCCCGCCGGGTTACTGCTGCTCAAGCACTGCCTGCAAAGTCTGAACTCAAATGTCACCGGGGGAATAAAGCAAGAAAGGCAATCATTTGTTACAATTATTTATTAGCTGCGTTTATTACACTGTGATCAACACGCTGAGGGGGCCGAGAAGCGCTTGGGCGACCTTATCGCTCTTTATAAGTACATTAAAGGAGGCTGTAGTGAGGTGGGGGTTGGCCTGTTCTCCCATGTAAAGGTGACAGGACGAGGGGGAATGGGCTAAAGTTGCGCCAGGGGTGTTTTAGGTTGGATATTAGGAAGAACTTCTTTACTGAGAGGGTTGTGAGACACTGGAACAGGCTGCCCAGGGAGGTGGTGGAGTCCCCATCCCTGGAGGTCTTCAGAAGATGTTTAGATGTAGAGCTTAGGGATATGATTTAGTGGGGACTGTTAGTGTTAGGTCAGAGGTTGGACTCGATGATCTTGAGGTCTCTTCCAACCTAGAAATTCTGTGATTCTGTGACGGTGACGGGGCTTCAGCCGCCTCCAGCCCGCTCCTGGGCTCTCGCCTCACTCCGGCCTCGCTGCTTTGAGCCCCAGCCCCCGACCCCGAGCCCCGACCCCCGGGGGATGCCCCCGGGGCCGGGCGGATCCCCCACGTCCCTCAGGGCCGGCCGGGAGGAGGCGTCGGCGGCTGTTGGGGCTTGGAGCGGCGCTGCCCCGCGGAAACTTGTGCTGCAGGAAGGGAGGGAGAGGCCTCCACAGCGGCTCCTCCTCCTCCTCCTCCTCCTGCTGCTGCTCCCCGGGCCCGGCGGCGCTGGGAGAGGAGCGGCAGCGGCGGGGCCCCATGCGGCGGCCGGCACGGCGCTCTCCGCCGCCGGGCCCCAGCAGCACCAGCAGCACCGGCGGCAGCCGCCGATGACCTGGAGCAGCAGCATGAGCAGCGGCTACAGCAGCCTGGAGGAGGAGGAGTCCGAGGAGTTCTTCTTCACCGCCCGCACCTCCTTCTTCAGGAGGCCGCCGGGCAAGACCCGCGCCGCCCCGCAAGTAAGTGCCGGGCTCCACGTGGCGCCCCACAGCCCCTGCCCGCGCCTCGGGGCTGCCCTTTGCTGCCCTCCCCTTCGTGTCCCCGGCGCTTTCTGGAGGCTGGCAGCTTCTCCTGCTGACGGGGAAGGGCCCCCGCCGCCTTACAGCGACTTGGTTTAAGCGTCCGGGCTCCGCGGATGGGCTGCGAGGGGTGTTTGGGGTGAAGAAGTGGTTAAAAGCTGAACAACAACAAAAAAACAACTCCCAAGCTTTTCCGTGGTCGGTGTTGGAGCTGTAGGGGACGACCTGTAGGGCTGCAGGCGGGGTGAGCAGTGCTGGTGCGCTGGGCAGGAGCAGAACTGGCTTCAGGAGCACAAAATGGGTCGGGCTCCTGTCAGGGAGCGGGAGCGAAAGCAGCAGGGGTGAACCTGGTGCCTCTGTAGCTGAAACAGCCCGGGCCCTCTCGCTTTTCCCTTCCCCGAGCACAGGATCCCATTCTGGAGATGGGTTTGGTGTTCAGAAGCTGTAGGCTACCGAGCCTGTGCTCCGTGTGCTGGCTCCTTCCCCTGCTGTGACCTGTGCCTGATCGGCGTTTATTTCCCTGTACAAACTCCGTGTTTGTTTTCCTCGCTGCATTGGTCTACAACCATGGAGACTACGTTATAAACTTGGCTAAGCCTCCAGACTCATTGTTGCCCCCAGCCCTTCCTCTAGGTTATGTTGTGCTGCGGAAAGCCGACCTTAGTTTTTGTTTCTCCGAGGTTCTCCAACTTACTCCCCGTCTGTGATTTGCTTAAAACTTCGGCCCTCTGGCCACCCCCCAGGAAACTCCTGCTCCCATTCAAGGAAGTGCACGGAGCTTTCTTGAGCTTTGCTTCCCTTTGCAGAGTTTGGCAGAGAGCCTGGGCGCACCCTGTGCCTACACCTGAGCCGGGCGCCTTGTGCAAACAGACCCGGGGCCAGCGCCTCACCAGGTCGGTGCTGCCTCCCCAGGACACTTCTCGCTGCACCCTTCCTCAAGGCCGTCGCTTTCTCATCCATTTTGGTTTTCAGCTTCCTGTGAACCCCGGTGACTGGAAGCTGGCAAGTCCTGCCAAGCATCCTTGACCTCCGTCTTCTGATCTGGTTGGCCATGGTTGGCCCCCACCTGGCCCATGTAGAGAATCACAGAACGGTTTGGGCTGGAAGGGACCTTAAAGCCCACCCAGCTCCAACCCCCTGCCATGGGCAGGGACACCTCCCACCAGACCAGGCTGCCCAAAGCCCCATCCAGCCTGGCCTTGAGCACCTCCAGGGATGGGGCATCCACCACTCTCTGAGTAAAGAATTTCCCCATAGCATAGAATCTAAATCTCCCCTTTTTTATTTTAAAACCATTAGCCCTTGTCCTATCGCTACAAGCCCTTGTAAAAAGTCTTTCTCCATCCTTCTTATAAGTCCCCACTAATTATTAGAAGACTACAGTAAAGTTTCTTCTGCTTGCTGAGGAAGACTGCGGTGTCTCAGTACTGTGAGAACAGATAGCTTGCTGCTGCCGTATTTTGTGTGGTTGTTGTACTATGGAATGTGATGGGGCCCAGGTCTTGGTTCAGGTCCTAAAATACACTCGTGTCTTTGCTTTGTAAAGCTGTGACGTGAGTTGTCTTACTAAACACAAGTTAGGTAACATGTAAATCCCTGTGTGTGATGTTAAAGTTCCCAGTCGAGGGGGATGGAAAAAACTAAAATTTGATATTCTGCTCTAGTAATGTTTCCCAAAAGAATAGTGTGGTAAGATGCTGCGGGATATGTGCTTAAGTACATATTGGGTAGCCTGGAACAAATTCATCCGTATTGCTGACTCCGCAGCGTCAGAAACGCTCAGCTAAATGTTTCGAGTTGTAAAGTTATTGCCGGTTGCACTGTGCTGCCGAGTTACAGAAGAAAGAAAAAATCCCCCAAACAATGCTGAATGTAGATTTCAACAGTCATGTGGCCAGTAAGAGTGAGTTTCCCCTTCCAGCAATAACAATCATAATAAGGCTCTTTGTATGCATGAGGATGTTACTCTTGGTTTGTATTTGAGGTTTAGTCAAAAAATGCATACTATGTCCCCTTGAGCAAAGAGGAAAGAGGGGAGCTATTAGTTATTGTTTCTGTGTCTTTCTCAACCATACAGATACCAAGTTTTGCAGGCTGTTTTTTTTTTTCTTTTTCTTTTTTTCCTGCAGAAGACAAAGTAGTGGCAATTACTTTATCCTTCTCTGTCTTAAATCCCTCTTTCCCCTTTTCTAAAAGGGGAAAAAAGTGGTTACAACTTACATCTTGCGGCTGTGCCTGTGGAAAAAAACATGCTGGTAGCTTTTGGACTTGTTCTGTAAAGATTTCCAAAGAAAAGATGTAGCTCTATGAAATCTCGGCTCCTGTTTAATGGGGCGGGCTGGTCTTACTTACGTATTGCAGTTTCTACAGCTGAGACAGGATGAGTGGATTGATACCAATTCTGATGTAAATATCTTGTAATAGTGCCTCTGGGCCTTGCCAAAGAAGCCTAATCGTCTGCAGGGTGTTGAAAGATTTGTCTCTTCCTCTCTCTCCACCACTTCTAAAAAGAGGGAAGCATGAAAATCATTGTGGTGTATGACAGGCAGCGTGGTGTTTTGGGGCTGAGGTGTGCTGTTTGCTGTCCTCTCCTGCTGAACTCCATTTTATTGGCAGTTCAGTGGGTCCAGTGGACTCACACACCTCCTCAAATCTTTTTTTTTTTTCTCTTTGTTTCCGGGACAAATTAGGGTTAGCAATCCAATGTTTGTAGCCTCACGCAGTTAAAGACACAGGCTTGAAACAGATAGATCTCAAACTTGAATTACCATGCCTGTATCACCTCAAATACAAGTGACTTTTTCCCCTTCCCAGTAAAAATCTCCTTTGAATGTGTAACCCTGGCAATAGGTGACTTGTACCTACTCCATCCTTGCCCTTTTTTCTACAGTAAAACATGGGGGAGGAAAGAAGTAAATGCAATCAGGGGTTCATCAAGCAAGAGACTCAATGCTAATTTTCTAACACAAATGATGAGGTCGGTGCAAGAAGATCTTGTGAAAGGAATATTAAGCAAGCAGTGCTTTAATCTGAGGGCAAAGTGCCTAAAGCGCAGGTTGCTTTGTGGCATCCCTGGGAGTTCAGTTTTATTTAAGGTTTGTTGTGCCTTCTGTGGCTGTTGTAAATGCAAGCATTGGGGCTGGATTAGCTCCGCGTGGCCCCGTTTCGTGTTTGCAGTGACTCATTTACTAAATGAGAAAGGAGGAACTGCAAATGTTTTTGACCTGCTAGGCACTGTTCGTGTGCGGTGAAGCTGGCCGTGCGCATGGGCTGCAGCAAGATCAGACCCGTGCTGCTGTACGAGCAGGCCTTTGGAAATGGTCCATTCCCTCTAGAGAAAATACCAAAAGATGTTTTGCAAACTTTTGAAAGCTGACCCCTCTCCCTCCTCCCGCCCACCCCCATCCTTTCAGGAAAAGTGAAAACAGCCCTGCCTGCCCCTGCAAGCCCTGCCGGGTGCTGCAGGGAAGCGCGTCTTCCTGCCCGCCTCTTCGCCACTTCCCTTCCACATGCCAGTTCCCCGTGCTCTCCCACTTTGAGTAGTGTTGATGTAAGTCCTCGAGATACTTCTCCTCCTTTCTCACGCAGCTTGGGGGCTTTTCAGGTGCTGCCCTGGGCATCTGGGTCAGTCCCAGCCGTGCTAAGCTCCTGTCTTCCATCCAGGTCACTGAAACACCCAGGGACACCCCAGGTGAGAGCTCTGTGCCCTTGCTCATGAGGGGCCTGTGAGAGAGCACACGGTGGTGCTTGGGGAAACTCTGCTTCAGCAGCAGGCAGTGCTGTGAGGGTTGTGTTTTTCACCATTTTGCACAGGACTCTAGAGGTGTTTGCAAGAAAAATGTCACCGCTTCTCATGGCGGTTTCCAGAACTGCGCACTTCCCTCCTGCTCCTCAGACCATGCTGCTTGCCTTGTGTTCAGCGCTGGTCCTTCCCCTTTTGAAGCCCAATTTCTCCTCTCTCTTCCCTTTTCTGCACTGGGTCTTTACAGTTTATATACCTTCTTTTTGGGCCCTTCTCCTGCACCCACATCTGCTGCCGCACATTTTAATGCGCTGCCCCCTGCCTTGCCAGAGTTGCCTGCGTTTCAGTGGGATTTGCAGGTGTGGTGATGAGGGTGGGACAGGAAATTAATAAAAAAGCTGGAGACGGAAGCTGGATAGAAACGAGCAGAGGGAATGTGAAGGGAGAGCAAGAGGCAGTGGGTGAAAGTCCTGTCCCTGCGAGCCCAGCAAGGCGACTCCGCTGTCAGATGAGGAGGTTTGCGTTTTGCTCTGGGTGAGCTGGTGTCTGTGTGAAAAAACAGGCCAACTTCTGGGTCCAGAAACCCTTTTTTTAGGTCTGTCCAGTGTGAAGTTGCACAATGGCTTGAGGCATTTCATTTAGAAGAATAGAGGGAAAAGCATGCCATTTTGGAAGAAATCGGGTAAATGCTGTTTGTAGCCACTCAAGTGCAGTTAGCATAGTTTTTTGTTACCAATGGCCATTATTAATAAGTTTCATCTTGTTTGGCCGTTACGACTCTTTCTGGGTTTCCTTTCCGTGGCATTCCCCAGGGAAAATGTCTCTCCTGACGACCAGAACAAACGAGCTTTCTAATTATAGGCTTTGTTCGGAGCCAAAAAGGTTGGGGTTGTGTTTGACGCGTAGTCACGAAGCTTATTTAAAAAATAAAGCTAAAAATACCCAGTAATGTGTTTCATTCTTTCTATTTTTTTTTTAATCCATTTGGCAGTCGGTGAATATTATGGGATAAACATTGTCGCAGCTAAAATACTTGAAAGTTGAGGCTCAGAGCAATGAGCCGGGTAGAGATCGTGTCTGCTTTAAGGCTGCGTCACTGCCAGAGTAAACCCACAGCCCTTGTTTTGCTCCTGCGAACTACTAACACACAAATTAAGACGCAAGTTCAGGAGAGATGGCTTAATGTGCTGTACTGTCCCCGGAGGAGGTAAAGTCACTGAGACATCTCACGAGTTGAGCAATTTGTGTCCCCTGTACAGCAGCACCGGCAGGTATTATCCAGGCTAGGTGACCCTTTTCACTTTTTTCTTCAGTCTGTTGTATTAACACTGTATTAGGCACGCCTCGAGCAGTTTCTTCTCTGCCAACATAAGGTTTTAGAGCACCAGGAATGTGCTGCCGGCTTAGTTGCTGACATTCGTTTGAAAATCACCAGATAAAAACTAAGATTTTTTTTTTTTTGTCATTGTCCTTGGGGAAAAAAAGGCTGTGATTCACCTGAGTTTGGCAGGGCAGCAGCTATGTGTGGCTGCTTGGAGATCCAGGTTACAGAAATGCAATTGAGTGTGGGTTAAAACCGAGGCTTTATTTAAGAGCAGAACTGCTGGAGCTTTGAACTTCTACTGACATCAGGAAGCATGAGGACCTGTGTACCTCCTGGTCCGGAGTATTTAGACTTCAGCTTGTTTAGACATCTGAATGGATGTGCAAGATGCGAGGAATTTTGTTTAAGTTGGGGAGTCTGGTGAATTCAGGGAAATGCTCTGCAGAGCAACTGAGCTCAGGATCATCTGAATACAGTAAGTAGATTAAAACCAAAACAACCAGCAGTTATTTAAGGAAGGAAAAGGAAGATTTGGTACCTCGTTTCCGTAAGTTTTTATTTCAGCTGTAGACCTGTGTATAAGAAAAACAGCAGAAAAAACAAAGAGGCTCTTAATGGCTAATATTTAGCCATGGCAAGAGCAGAAATATGAAGAATAAACGAAGTAAAACTGGATGGTGCGCATTGTCCCTTGTGTGAAATGGCAGTGGCACCAGTGTTGGATTAACAGCTCTGAGTAAACCGATTAACAGAGGATTTCAGATGAAGCAATGGATCTGTAATGCAGCATTTGCCAGTGACAATATACTTGTGAACCAAGCCAAGCAACGTAAGTGTCAGGAAGAGATAAATCAGAGTGACAAATCTCCCCAGTTAAACTCTCCCCTTACTGACAGGCGGCTGAGTCTCCGCTGACTTCAGCAGGATGTGCCCACAGGCCAGGACTGTGCAATGTGTGCTGGGCTTTTCCTCCCAGGTGGACATAATGGTGCTTTAAAATACATATAGGTCTATTTACATACAAACAGCATCTATTATTTAATATATTCATTATAAAATATGTAATATTTATAATGAATATGATATATATATATATATAATATTTCTACACAGAGATGGTTCTGTACCTTTTGAGCCCAACCTTCAGGAAAGGTCATAAAACCAGTGTATCCCACGGACTTGAGGGGAACGCCCTGGTGTGACTAAAGCTAGCCCAGCGTGCTTTCATCCAGTCCAGTCTCAGCCCAGCACTTGCCTAACTGCGCCATTGTCACGGCTTTGTATTTGCTTGGGTGCCTGTAATAAAGCACGCACGCTTCTGTAGGCAGGTATGAATTGACTCGGGATGAGTAATTGCTCCTTTCATTTGTTTTTTTTTTTGGTGTACTCGCTCTTCTGCAAGGTTGACAAAATACTTCAGACAGTTTTGAGGAGAGTACTTCCTATGTGGCCATACATTTGGCTGTGTAAAGTAGCCACATGTGATTTATGTAGCAATTAAGATCGTTTTCTAGTTATTCATCCATGTGTGTGCTGGGGAGGAATTTGTGTTCCCTTGCACAGAGGAATGTGTGCTGTGCTGAAAACCATGGCAAAAGCAGCAGTGGTTCCTCTGCCTCTCAGAGGAAGCCTCGGGTGGCAGCGCTGCCTGCCTGGGAGTGCTGACCATGGTGTTATTCACTGCTTCGTCTCGCTCTTCACCTGGCAAATACATGCTGACGACTTCACACTACGTAATTGCGGAAAATGGTGTTTGCAAGTGCATTTCTTTCAGAAATTATATACAATAATAGAGTAGAAAATCATGGGCTCTCTGTTCGGGGGCAAATTACAAAGTATGTTTATTGTCTGTGATCTTTTATAGTCATCCCTGTTGTCCATAGTCAGGGTTGCTTTTCTTGTGCTCCATCGTAGGTGTGTTCAAGTGCTTGGCTGTACGGTCTGACCGTGCTGTACGTTTCCCCATAACGCAGCCCCCCCGGTTTCTATTTGCAGTACCCAATCTCTTTAAAGCCAGATTAGTAACGACAAAAACTGAAGATCAAATTCTGCTCTGGCTGAGGATGATACGTTGCTTAATAACTAAGCAAGTGCTTAATCTTATTTCCACTGAAGCAGAGGGTGTCACGATTTGGCTTGTCCCTTTTGAAGACAAGTTTGGGACAGATGGCGTTTGTTAATGCTGCAAAAGTAGCTTAACACCTTTACTGACGGATCATAACCTTTATTGTAGAGACCTTCCTCTCAGTCACTTCCTATAGATGTGCGTAGGGTCACACTAGCCTGCCAGCTTGGAAGAGTTTAGTTTAGAAGTTTTATTTTTTATTATTGTTATTTTTTTTTTCTGGCTTCCTCTCTGCTGAAGAATTCTGCTCACCACGAGCAAAACTTGCTGACCTTGCTGTTTGGTCCACCGGGGGCTTGATTTAGTGGGTTCGCTTATAGATGCAGCAGCTGAGATTGTGAAGTCTTTTTGTTCTGAGCTAATCACTTAATTGCAAAGTATCTTTGCGGTCGGTTCATCTGAGGAGCATCTGGGAAAGCTGTGTGAACTCGAGCAACTGCGCTGGGGATTTCAGCGCGACCCAGCGCTTATATATTCAGAAACTGCCATGTTCTTTGGCACGGCTTAAAAGACTAAAGAGGTGGTGGTTGAGTGTTGTGAGATGGGAGAACTGACCTGCGTTGTTTGTCCAGTGCCTGAAATGAGAAAGTTCAAAGCCCAGTGCTGTTGAGATTGGCATAAGTCAGCCAACTTTGTGACAGATGTAGTTTGTACTATTATATTACGATTTTTAATAGGTTATTATTGAGATATGCAAAGATTCTGTAGCGTAGGCATAGGCAGGTATGTCTCTTGTTACACTTCTTGAAGTAAAGGATTTTTCTTTTGTGATACAGCACAGGGACAACATGTCAAAATGGGTGGTGCTCCCCAAAACTGCTGAAATCCTTAGCACTCCATGCATGGACCTGGCAGTTCTGCCCTAGCAGCTGAAGGCTGGAGATGGGTGTTGCATTCATATTTGATGGTTAAGGAGTGGGGGAGGAAGGAGACTTCTGCCTGAAAGACTCGCTCTGTTTGTTGCAGGATGATAAATAGAAATGCTTACCTGCTGCTGAAAGAAAGTCGGGACAAATGGACAATTTAATCAAAAGTTCCTGCTTGGAGAGATTGCTGCATCATGCATGCAAAGGCTGGCACGGGAAGAACACCAAATGCACAGCCATGGGGGCATTGTTTGTGCAGGCAGCCTGGTGTGAGCAGTGGTCAGACTGCCATGTAATCCACAGAAGAGAACTTAGAAATGAGAACTTAATCTTTCATTAAAGAAATCTTCCTCTTGTCATGATGCTCCCAGCTTGCGCGGAGTCTAACTTAGCACTGCATTGCTTTTCGTACATAAACTGTACCCTTGTAACTCAAACCTTGTTTTCTGTGTTTAAAAAATATAAGGCTTTGTGAGTGGATTTGGATGCGAAATATAATGGAAAGGACAGTTTGTAGCACTTGCATGAGTTAGCAGGCCAGGTTAAAATATATTCCAAATATTTAACTTGGAATTCAGGGGCCCTCCATTTCTTAACTTCAGAGCACACCTTTTTTCCATTCGAAGAATATGCAGTGTGGAGTGATGACTAATGACAGGAGTCTTAATCAACTCTTTATGTAATGAAAACTGTTTAACTGCTGTAAGAGATCCTGATAAGTGGATCTCAGGGTAGGAAAGGGTGAGGTTCACAGTAGCTAGAAAAGGTATTCCCATGGAGCTGGACCATTGCAGAGTTCAAAGACTGGAGCACCTTTTTATATTTCCTAATATGATTTAGTTATTTCCATGGGAAAGTGGTTTTTAGAATACCATTGTATTGCTTTAGCTATCATTTGATTCAGCAAAGTGGTAAGAGACTTAACTTATGTACATATGGCAGTGTGAGGAGATATCACAACTGCGTTTTTCTATCCCCATTGACTCTGAAGTTGAATGGATTACATAAAGAAAGAATTGCCATCCCTAAGTTTCTTTCTTAGGGCTTCACGACTGACAGTATAAAAAGAATTATTCCTCTGCATAATGCTCTGATCTTTATTTTTTTCCTTCTTCAAGGTCCTGGCCATGTGAAAACCTGTTTTATTCTTCTGGGTACAACTTACTTTCCCTTTTCCCTTTAGTATGAGACTTACTTGCACTGCAGTGGTTTGTACCAGCATTGCTGACAAATCTAAATACCTTTTCTCAACATTCCCTATCTCAGCTGTAAAATATTGCTTTGGGTATGATTAGGCCTTCATGGGAACAAGTTTGTTTTCATAGAATTTGAAAAACGGTATTAGTGTTCAGCTGACCATGTCATCCACTCTCCTGAGCACTTGCTGGTCCCTGATTTGTGTAGGAGGTATGTTACAGCTTTTCAAAGAGAATACTATTGGCAAAATAAAATACAACTTATCTAAAACCACCGTGTTTTAATTAAAGTGGACTAAAGAAAATATTTTCTACAAGATTTTAAACTCTGTGCTGTAGTTGCATTTTTTTTTTCTTGAGAAAAGAGTGTATTATTAAAAAATAGACAAATCTGGAGAATGTCCTCATCACTAGCTGAAGCCTGTGCGCAGGGGGACTTCCTGAGGTGGCTGTGGGATCTCAGCTTTTTTGTCACCCTGGTTCTGAATTCTTGATTTTCTGTGAAATGAAGCAGAGAGCTGATGTACTTAGCATGGTGAGACCTTAAATCCTGGATTAGGCTTGGCGTTAATTAGGCAGCACATGGTATAGGCAGTTTCCCCCATCTTAAGCCTGATCACAGCATGCACGTTATCTTAAGTAAACTCCAGACATTTAGGCACAGAGGAAAACCACTGACACTTCTGAAGTCAGTGGATGTCAAATACAAAGTGGCGTGGATGCTCAAAGAGCACGTTGCATCAGGATTTTCTCTTTAGTTTATTAAATCACGGGGCATTTGTATTTGCCTTGATACTGTGGCAGCAGGTTTGTTATAACATACAGAGAAAATAACGCCTGCTATACACCTTTCTCAAGTTCTGATTGGGCATTAAGTTGTCTGTTAAACAATGACCACATCGAAATGCCCAGCTGTCAGAAAATCTAGCAAGTTCTTGTGAAACGTAGCAGGTGGTGCAATGCAGATCAGTTTGACTTCTCTTTGATCGCAGAATCACAATGAGCTTCCTTGGGAGGCTAATCCCGTGCTTTGTCATGAAACACTTTGTGCTCACCTGTGCCCAGGATGAATTTGGGAGCTGGGTTTTCAGTCAATGAAGTTGTTGGCAGCACCCCGTTGTTCTGGCTCACTCGCATCAGGAGTCTTTGGTTTGTTCTCCAGCTGCCATGGCTGGGTGTCCTAATGGCAACCGTGGGCATGAAAGCCTCTGCTCAGCAGCATTGCTCCCGCTGAGTTGAATTCTAGGGAAGACTTAATTTTCTCCCCTTAATGGGTTACTCTGAAATGGGTCATTCCCCTTGCCGGGCTTTAGGGACTGTTCTGGCAAAGACCTCTAACGTGGTGATCGCAGGAAGAGTTCTGGCATTTCAGATACCCAGTTTGTTGTTCCACTGCTTCTCCCAAGACTGGGAGGTGTTAAGGTGTGCCTTGGTAGGAGCAGCAAGGGGTTTAAGTCACAAGTCATTGCAATGGAGCAGAAATTACAAAATGCCTTTAGTAGTTTAGTAGCTTTCCAGTTGCCCTCTGCTTATAGCGTGTGTCTGCCTAGTTATGGAAATATTTTTATTACAATATAATTAGATATGATTAATTATGTCACGGCTTATTTTGTTTTATGGAGAGACTTGGTGGGTTTGTCTGAGTTGACAGCTGCTTTTGATTCGGTTGCGTGTTCACATGATACCAAGCTTATCTCAAGATGGGCGAACATGATTGTTTATGCTGTGCTAAAAGGTGGATATTATGTGCAGCCAAACTTCAAAGCAGTTTCTGCTGCTCTGAACTTTAAAACTCACAGCTGATTTAATTAAAAAAAAAAATCAAAAGCAACATCTTTCCCCACCCACTAAAACAGACCCCAAGCATTCTTCAAAGCATATTTGATTTTAATGATTTGGTGATTTCTTCCCCGAGGCGTTTTGAAGTTCCGGTTACCGCTGGAGGATGGAGATGCGGCTTTGAGCTGTGAAGATAATAGACCTTTAGTGAAGTAGGCGTTTGCCTCTTAAGATGATAAAATGACGTGTTCTGTGAAAATAGAAATAGCCTGCTATTTCTAATATATATTACGTATAATAAAATCAAACACCCGGTGATTTTTCCTGTAAGAGATGAAGTTGATGTCAAACTCCTTTGTTATTCATAACTGGAAATAGCTCCTGAAGCAGCTTGGTGAAGCACATGCTTAAAGATGCTAGTATGCCACCCTTGCTTTCCCCCTTCTCAAAATTTAATTAGGGATCAGTGTTAAAAAATGAGCTTGGTTTTAGCTAGGCTTTTATGGCTAATGGCAGAAAAATCTTGTAATGGTGTCACACAGCTTTTAGTGCACAATCCAGTTGTGAAAACATTACAGGAGGAACTTGGGACAGGTGCTCCATGAGGTACGTCTGGGTTTAACATCTCGCTCATACAGGTAATAACCAATATGTTTTCATCTTGAGAGAGAGATGTGGAAGATACAGGAGAAAAACAAACAAACATCTTCTGCAGGTGTTTCATATTTGGTGGTAACTGTGGCAGAAACAAAAGGCAGCAGAGCGACATTAATTATTTTGAGGATAATTATAGTAGTAGTGTTGGTACTAGCACTGGCATTTCATTATCTTGTGGGCATGAAGCGTTACAACATGGTGAGAGCAGTCAATAGAAATGCAGCGCCTTTCCCTGGATTTGGGAAATAACTTTTGGGAATAACTTCGGGAAATAACTGCTCGTTTGGGTATTTCTGGAGATCCTTTCTCAATCTTCCCCATCCCGTCAGTATATGCTGCTAAAAGAACCTTGATACCGCCTTCCTAGGGAAATCCAAATGTTGACCTGACTGTTCCCAATACTTAAAAGGTAAGCAAAAAGAAATCGAAATAGGGTGGCAAAGCCCTACTGAAACTTTGAGCTGGAATGAGATCCCATTTTCTTTCAAACATGTACCAAGACATACTTCCCTGGGTAGCCCTTGTTCTGTTCTTTCTTTGTTCTTCACACAGTCTGTGTAGGGTTTTCTGGCTCATTATGCAATCACACAAAGAAGTCTTCCAACCCTGAATTCTGGTCAGCACAGGTTATCTGTAATTCACTATATAGTATTTTCTTTCTAGTATATCAGCTCTACTTTTGTTGAAATGTACATACACAAAATGTTTCAGTAGAACATGGTACTCTTCTTTTTTGGGGCATTTTGTAAAGGGTGCTGCCAGTTCTCTGGTCTCCAAGATTCACCCTGTGAACCAAGAAGAACAAATGATGTCTCACAGGACAGGATGTGGAGTATTGTCATGGAGCAGCTCAACCTTCTGCTGATCGCGTCCTGTAACATCTCAACAACACACCCAAAATGTGGCAGGTCCAGGGTTGTCTCGGAGCATGGCTGCCATCACTCAGGTGGAGGGTGTGGTTTCACTGCACCTTTAGGTTAATTAAGTTCATTTTAAGCCAAATGCCTTCCTCAAACCAGCTCTCTGTGTGGTTGCATGAGGAGCAGCGCTGGTGCAAGAGGGGGTGCAGGAATGTGCAGGTGGGGAGGCTGGCAGTGAGGGTGGGACCTCGGGAAGCCCTGTCTGGGCTTGGCTTGCCCCATGGAGCTATGCTTTGGGATCCCCCAGAGGAAGAGCCTCAGCAGAAGGCACAGGCAAGGCGTGCCTTGGAGCGTTGGGACGGATTTCTTAACTGGATGCTCGGTAGAAATGCTTCAGGTAAGCAGCAGGTAGAAAAGTCTGTTTGTTTGTTTTAAATGAATAGGAGATACTGCAAGGGGGTAAGCCAGGAGAAGGCAGTAGAATTTACTGAATGGGAAAAATAGGTTCTACTTCAGTCTGTGATGAAGCTGGGCACCAAATAGGATTGCAATGTAAAGCATGGATTGCCTTGCAGGTTTCTGATTTCAGAAATAAATATATTTGGGTATTTCTAGCTCTTCATATTTTCTGTGGCTTTGGAATCCTCTCCTAATTGTTCCCTGTAACAGGTTTTACAGGCCAGTTCATCCATTTAAGGAGTAAAGTTGAGGGTACTGTTTTAAGTGCACTAAAATACATTTTAAATGTTATGCAACACCAAAAGGTGGCTTTTTATTGCCTAGTACCCTTCTGTACCTTGAATAACTTCAGTATCAAGCAATTATTTTTTTTCCCCACTGCAAGCACAAAACTATTAGTGAAAATTGAGTCTCCTAGTCTTTTTTTTTTTGCCTTTGAAAACTTCAGGTAGGTTCCCTTGCTTGTCTGAGGAGAAGTTGGCAGGGCTTTATTAATCTGCTTGACAAAAGTATCATCACTGTCTGTTTTCATGCCAATTCATAAAAAGTTGTACAGCTGAAACTGTCTGCCTGTGGTAATTATTACATTAATCAACTTTGTGCCATGATATTACTTTCTTATTCTGGACTTTTATTGGTTATGGCAAGACAATTAGTGGTGTTTTCACAAGCATAAATATAGCTTTTTGGCAGCTTTTTGGCACATCACTACTGCTCCAGGAAAAAAGAAGCATCTTTTCCTGAATGAAAGATGTAAGAGAAATGTGAATGAAAAAGAAGCTACAGTGAGAGAAGAGGAAGCTCCTCAGAGCCAGAGGTCCTGTGCTCCTGTTGGACCACTGTTAGGGGAGAAAACAGGCTGTGTAATCCTCTGCCTTTCTCTAGTGAAAGAGATGCGAGCCTGTTGACCCCGACTGTTTAATCATTTATTTTGCTCATTTTAAAAGGGACAGCATCACTTGATGAGCTTCTGGTCAAGCTGTAAGGCAACATTGCCGTCTTTTTTTTTTTTTTTCTCATTATTTTTTTCCTGGAAGACTGAAGATGGAAACTAGGACAGGACTCAGATGAGTGAGGCATGAGTATTGTCAGGATCAGGGGGAATATTGTAGCTGTATATGCTATCAGTGTAAGAATAATACCAAGTTTAACAAAACACACCAAGTGATAGCACATTATTTTCACAGATTAGATCTAGTTTCTTACTTTGCTTGTTTTTATTGTAGGAGACATGAGATGTTCCCTCCCTTCCTTGTTCCCTTAGATCTCCCTTTGACAACTGCGTGAGTCTGCCCCAGGTACTTTGTTAAAACAAGCAGGGAGCAAGTACGGGCTGCTACCAGCGGGCTGGGTGACACGGGCAGGAACAGAGGGACCCAGCCCTGGCTGACACCGCTGAGACCTGGGAACGTTTGGCAGATTGAAGGCAGTGTCTTTCTTAATCGTCCCTGAGCTCAGCCCCATAGATGAGTTTAATAGTGAAGGCCCTGGTGTTTTATTGAGAGCTGAGAAATGGGGCAAGGAGCTATCGGGCTGGAAGAGCACGTGTGTGTCTTGCCTGTGGGGACAGATGGCCTGTCCCGATCAGGGCAGGGACACCGGGGGAAATGGCCTGGCCAAGCAGGCAGGACACGGGGCCCTGTCCGTGTGGTGAGAGCAGGCCTAGGAGCTGAGCAGCACCCAGAAGGGTGGCTTTGGGAGCTCCTGCTGGCAACTGGAGCAAAGATTTGCCTGGAAACTGGGCGCTGTGGGCCATCAGCCTCATCCAGGCTGGTGGTGGTAGTGGCTTGGTGAGCGCTGAAGGGGTGCGGGGAAGTCAAATGGTGACCTGATGTGGTGGGAGCCCTGAGCCTGTGCTGCACAGACAGCGACGTGTACGAGAGCACCTTATGTATAGGGAAAGGTGTGGTGGTGGTGTGGTTTTGGTTTTTGTCATCTTTTCCTCCACTGCCTGTTTTGTTTTCTTTCACTCTCAGGACTGGCTGGACTGGCTTTGAGCTGATACCATCAATGCAACCTTTATTATTTCGTTCTTTGAAATCTGTCTTCATGGCTGTGATGCCTAAAGAGGTCACAAAATATCCCTCATTGCACACAAATGCTTTTCAGATGGTATTTACTAATACCACTTACCAGACGTTTACTAAGCAAGCCTATTCATAAACAACGATGTGGTGGGTAATGATTAACTGTAAGTCCCTCAGTTCTGACTGCTTGTCCATGATGCTTGAAGACTGTTGCTGATAATGGACAAGTTGTTAAAATATTTGTCCTTGCTGAAGTGTAGCAAGCCCTGTCTGACACTAGTCCCTTGGCTATATTTGAAGGATGTGAGGAATATTCTTCAGAGCTTAGATGGGGTTTCAGGCAGACTTTGGAGTGCCTGTTATCAGAGTGCAGCTAGGCAGGAGCCCAGCTGCTTTTCTCCAGCAGGCTTCAGGGTGCTTTGGCTGTCCTCTGCAGAGCTTGTCAGAAAGTAAGTGTAGAAAGCAGGACTTCTTTTCCTCTGACTTAACCCAGCAGAGCACCTTATGGATAGCAGTTTTTAAAGCTTGGATGTTGACATCCAATGATACTGTGCGAAAGTGAGTGAGAGAAATTTGTAAAGCTGCTGTCCACTGACTGCACTTTTGTATTGCCTGTTTGCCAGTTAGAAAAATAAAGTGCATCGTTTAACTTCTGGCTAGACAGGCAAACACAGACCAGTTGCATGAAGTGTTTGCTCTGGCACCCTCCGTTGCTTATGAGAGTCTTTGCTTATGACCTGAATTCTGGGAAGGTGTCCAAGCCTTAGGCAGGCTGAAGTGCTTATCTCTTGAGCTTTTTTTTTTATTATTCTGCGCAACTGAATACACAGACCTACTTAGCAAGTGCCCATGCAATCATAGCTCTCGTTTCAAATTCTCTCCCCTTCTGTGCTGCAAAAGATATGCAATTAAAATTAAAGCTCTCCTTACAAGGAGGTCTTGTTCTTCAGTTCCTGTTTGTTCTTTTGCCCCAAGCCTTGATGGTGTCTTTCTTCTGTTTCAAAAGTGTTCTATGTTAATGATATGACTTACTCATTTTTGAGGTGACCTGTCATCTTATATTGGTCTCTGGGAGGGGAAAGTTAATTCACTTAAGCAAAATAAATTGTTTTCTGTTTTTATTTGAATACTTGCACAATTTGCAAAGGTGCATGAGGTGCATTTGTTCTTTTGTGTCCATGCTACTGATGTAACAATAGTCTTTTACAATAAGCTGCTAAGAGTTTCTGACTGTCTGAAACTCACTTTTTCTAGCAGTAGCAAAGTCATTTTATCTGTCGTGTATTTGGAGAGTCCTTGGTTAGTACTGGGGGAAGCTGAAAGCTGTTTGGGGATGGAGCGAGTACAAGCATGGATGGCAGAAATACAGCTGGTTTTGTGCTGTCTCTGTGTGACAGGCAGAGCTTTGACTGTGGTGTGCAGCTGTTTCGAAGTCAGTTGTTGCTTGGGTGAAGAACACAAAAAGTGTCCCAATTTGCTGGTGGTGGTAGCATCTCCAAACAAGACTGTCCATGTTTAGATCTATTTTTTTTTCTTTTTTAACAAAAGCAAGACTTTTGCAGTCCTTCCCTTCCTTCTCCTAAGCTTAGAACATCTTCACCATCATCAGTGTCAGGGAATCCACTTTGTATGGGTTTCCTAGCCCATACAAAGGGAATGAATTTCAGCCCTGACTTGCCCCTTTGTAGCCATCCATGTGAACATCCCGTGCAGTTTATGACAAGGTCACGTGTGAGACCATAGGAAACCAGGCTTCAGCAGTTCATTTGCCTGCAAACCGCTTGCGTTTTTTGTTGCCCTTTAACGGATACTGGAGGACTTTCCAGTGTTAAATGGGGCTGATGCTATCACTGACCTTGGGTCGCTTGAGTCAGAAAATGGTATGAGAACAGCCTTGCCTGCTTAGAACAAAGGAGGACCTGAAAGTTTTGAAAAGTTCAGTAAATAACCCAGCATTTCTGTGGCCAGCAGCAGCCCAGGCTGTTCATGGAAGGGACCACAGCAGGAGCATCATCTGAAATTTGTGCTCTGGTGGCATCTCCAGGCCCCTGCCTCTGCTTCCCGCTGGTGCTGGATGCTGGTGGCCTTGCTGCTGCCCCTGAGGCTGTGCTGCTTTGGGTTTGTTGGTCATCGAGGGAAGAGCCAGCATCCCACACTTTCTGAGGTACTGTGCAGCACAGTCGTTTGGCACGCTTCTAGCTCTTGCCCCAGACAGTCCAGAGCCTGCCCAGCTAGAGAAGGCAGCCTGCCTTTGAACTCAGTCCTGGAGAACTCCTGGTGACTGAGTCTTGATGTTACGTTTTCCCCCAGGCTTGTGCATTTGTGCAGTGCAGAGGTCACCCCATTCCCCCTCTGCCCTGCACCAAAGTGCTGCAGGACCCTGCGCTGGGCTGCTTTGGCCAGGGAGCTCGTGGGTTAGCTGTCCTCAGCAGCACGCTGCGTCTGGCAGGAGTACATGTATGAATGCTTGCTTTCCACTGACCGTTCAGATCACAAGGCAGAGATAAAAATGGACTGATACATCTTTAATGAGTTTATAAACCTCAAAGGGTCCTGCTTTCTTTTAGAGCAGGCAGCTGGCTCTTGATTCCATGGTTTGGCTTGCCTTCGTTGCGTACTCCTCCCTGGCTCTTTTATGTGATATTGGAGAGGATTTCCAATAAGGAGTGGGATTTAGGGATGGTTTTTGGAAGCAAGGTGGTTTCTTTCTACAGAAGTAATTCTCTGGAATGGCTCAGACTGGCAGTCCTCGTGCTTGGAATAACCCACGAGTACCTTTTGTGAAAAACCTGTGTGCAGGCCTTTTCTCTATGTTATTGCAGAGACCAAAGGACTCTTCAGCAGACCGCTTACCTCCAGGTAAAGCAAACCTCAGAAAGTCCTGTGTTAGGAAAAACAGATCAAATCCATCTTCCTCCTAATCACACCAGTCTTTTCTAGGCTAAAGCGAAAGGAGTGAAATGTCTTGGTCATTGCAAATATCTGACCTGAGGAAACTTCATCGTTATTTTCTTTTTCACCCAGCAGTTATGTAAGAGTGACGAGACTAAGAACTTTGTGGTTTATAAGCAAACATACAAAATGTTCTTCTGTTTAGTGTAATCTTTTGTGTTTTAAAAGGAAAAAAATGATTTTAAAGTTCACGGATAACCTAGAGTTCAGCTGTAAGCAACAGCCAGTGTCAGAGCAAAGGATGCTATTTTTTTCCTCCTCTTCGCTGCTTTTACCACTTCCATCTTTGGCAAACAGGATTCCTTTCGAGTTCTTTGTTATTGTAAGAGGCTGGTTACATGTCTTAGCTGGATCATGCAAATGACAATGTTTGTTCTTCGCAGCGAGATGATAGGAAGCAAGTTGGATTCCTACCTTTTAATTGTACTCCGGGGTAGCAGTAAACTGAGAAGCTGTTAAGGAAAGCTGCTGGGTTTATAGTATCAGTAAAAGTACCTCAAAACAGGAAGGCAGTTTTGAATAAAATAACAGAATATTCAAGTTTGTCATCCAGCTGAGTTTCAGTATCTTCTGCATGCCTTCCCTGTATAGCCGTGCTTCCTTTCCCAGCGAGGATGTGTGGCTTTATTGTCACATCCAGTCAGCTGCATGACTTTGATCCTTTACAGCAATGTGCTTCATACTGCAGGGTGGCTCTTAAACACACCACTTACAGGCAAATGCATGAAGCAGTGCAGAAAATGTTAAACATTAAGTCTGATGAGGAAGATTAATAAAGGCAATACTTGTGAGTGCAGAAGCACAGTATGGCACTCGCAGTTCTGTAATTTTAAAATACTCACTGGATAAGCATCTCCCTTGACATATGAAAGTGTATGAAAGTTTTGGAATGCAGGGGCCTTTGTGGCTTGGTAATACCATGAAGGCACGTGGTCATCCATGTCATTTCAAGCAGGGGTTTTCCCATACTGCTGTTCTTCACTGCGGGCTCCGAGTCAAAATTCGGCTGGTGCTTATCTCATAGAAACCACAGCTGTCCCTCGCCAGAGAGCCGGCAGTTTGTTGTGTTAGCTGGCTCTGGTTGCAGGGGAGATGTCCTCTGACTGCAGAAGCGTTATGGACTAGAGTTGGCAGAAGCATGCACGCTTGGCTCCACTCTGGTGCAGAGCTAACCTGTGCAGGTTGTCAGCTCAGGGTGAAAAAAAATCGTGTGTGTGTCCAAGTGCATGTTGAATTTCTGAGGCTGTTAGATGTCCTCTTCCAAAACCCACATAACTGTGTTTGAGATCTGGATTCCTTTCTGGAGCCGACCCTTATATTCAAACTTCTATATACTGGGTTTTTGCCTTACTAATTTTCTCAGAGAGCACTTAAAAATCTTCTCTAGGTGAGTGCAGACTCTTCTCATACCGCACAGTAATGTAAAGGATTCCAACAGGAACTAGGGTGTGTTGTCTTTCCAGTTCTGTGTGGAAATGCCTTTAACTTCTTGTTTTTATGAAGCAGCCAACCCAGAATCCATAAGCCTTGCTGTAGGATACTTGGCTCACACTGCGTGAGTGGGTCAGGAAGTCAGTGGTTGGGGAGAGCAGCTTGAAGCTGCTTAAACATCTTACACACTGACCGTGAACCAGTTCTTGTGCTGCTTGGACCTTGTTTTGCTAACTTCGTGGGAAGCTGTGCTCATTTTTCTCTTCCTCCAGAATTAATTTCCAAACAGGTTCATGAGCCGAGTTTCCCTCACCAAGGGACTGAGTAGATGTGGGGAGCTGGGTGAGAGGTGAGACCTCATACAGTATCTCGCTCCCCTTCCCTTTAACCATTTTTCCTTAAGAGCAGCAAGTTGTGGGGTTGTGTCACACCGCCTAGGAAAACTTTACCCTCTTGTTTGACCAAGTCTGGGTGATAACGCTGTAGTGCTTGCTCCACAAAGCAAATAAGAGCTGTTAAGAGCATGGTGTGATGTGAGTCAGGGGCTGTGTGTGTAAAACCGGTTCCTTCAACCCCTCACTTGGATCAGTACGGCTTTTTGGGAGGCTGCAAGATCAGGGAACCTCAAGTCTGCAGGGATTCTCTTTCTTCTGAGAAGTTCCAGTGGAGAGTGAGTCCTTTCCAGAAGTGACTTTCAGTGCTATTCAGTTGACACTCTAATGCCTACACCAAAGGGATCCAACGAAGCACTTGGCATCTCCCCATGTCAGACAGAGGAGACCTCGTAGCAAAATTAACCTAGCAATTGGTAACATACTGAAAATAACAGGATAGCTGTCTTTTTATTTTAAAGCACAAACAAGCACAAATTGAGGTAAAGCTACCACGCGGTGTTTTCCATGCATTCAGATTCTCTTTTGCCCCTGCAAATGGCAGCTAATCAGAGAGAAATCGTGTTTCCTTGTCGAAATCTAACCACTCACTGCTCAGTACCCAGGAAATGTGTATTAGCAGGTAATCTACGCTGTGCAGAAGTCACTCCTAGGCACACAGAATTTGTCTGCCAAAGCTAGCTTAAGTATGTTTTGTGAAGTGTGAAATACACCCCAGTATCAAACTAATGGAGGTTTTGTTTCAGCATTGTTGCAGGCACACCATGTGATTAACCACAGCAGCCAGATTTTAAGGATTAACTTTTAAATTCAGGGTTCTTTTAGACTTTGCTGTGCAAATAACGTGCAGTTGTTACTGGTTTGTCTTTTATAGAAGGGATTAAAGGATTTTTTTCTTTAGTGTAACTGACAGCTCTCTGTGGTCTTGTGCCTTCCAAGGAAGTTCATGACAATGCAAGCACTTGACACCTAGGAAAATCAGGCTCCATATCCTGATTCTGAACATATCAGTTCAGAAAAGTCTTTTCATATTCTGACCTGTTGAAGGTGATATTAGAATAAAAGGTTACTTGAAAAAAGCGTTTGAGGTCTGTAAGCCTCAAATTTATTGCTCTGTGTAGCTTATTCTTTTAAAAACGCTTCCTAAAATGGCCTGGCTATTGCAACAGGTACTTTCAAGCAAAATAGACTTGACTTCAGTGCTTTCCTCTAAACATGTTTCACACATAACAATAGAAACAACCTCACTTTTGACTTGTCCTTTAATCTGAAGTTTCTCAGTGACACCTGATGGCTTCCTCGAGGCATTTAGCAGGCACAGTATGTGCAGTCCAGAAGTGGCAGCTGCCTCCAGATATGTGAGGATATTGGGTGAATTAAAGCACACCTTTGTAGGAAAAGGGTCTGCTTTCCACTCCCTTCTTACCATGCATTTCAAATCACTCCAGATTTTTAACTACAGAAGAGTGAAGTGCTTCTTTATTCCTTGGCTTTCACCAAGTGGGGAGAGACACATTCGGCTCTGTCTTTGTTAGTTAGCAGCAACCAACTTTGCTGTTCTGCTGGTACCCAAGTCACCAAGCTTTACTGCCTCTGGTTTTCTTTTGGCTTAGACTATTGTATGACCAAGAAAGCTCTACAGCTTGACCTGCCAGTCTGCTGACTTGTTGCAGGCAGCTTTTATTTTATCTCTATTTCCTCTTTTGCTCCTTATGCAGTGTGAATAGTATCTCCAAGGAACGGAGGGTTGAAGTGCTGTTTTCGCAGGCTGCTGTAGCTCACCTGCTCTCAGCGTGCCCCATGAAGGGGCAGGAAGGCAGCAGCTGCTGGAGGGAGATCAAAGGATCTGAACCAGACGGCGGGGCGAGCTGCAAGCAAAGGCAGAGCCCTCCCTGCGATGGGGCTGGGCTCTGGAGAGCTGCAGCTCAGAGGTGTAGTGCTCCGTTTCTTTGCCTTCAGCTGCGGGACTCCTTTTTCCAGCGGGGTTCCCCCGGGCTCGGTGCTGGTGCCCTGACTCAGCCTGGGCTGGGTGCCTGTCTGCAGCTCCCCGTTTCATCTCCTCCCTGCTTGCTTACTGCCTCTCCGTGATCTCCGGCACCTCCCGCAGCCACTCCTTTCCCCAGGCAGATAACAGCAGCTTGGGCAGGTAGTCGCTGCCCGGGGTACTCCCTGTAGCTGCTTCCTTCCCCCCAAACACCATTGTTTGCATCTCGCTCCCCATGGGGCAGGTCAGATGATCATCTGCACTTTCTAACCCAAGGTATTTTGGGGACAGCCGGCCAGTTTACAGGCAGGGAGCCTGCATAGGAGGCCGCTGGTTTTGGCAGCCGGGGGAATTGCAGGACCCTCCGCTCATGTCCTGTGCTGGTGCAGCCACACTGCAGGCTGAGCACCTGCACTTGGGCTTCCCACCTGCCCCAGATCTGCCCCGAGGAGGCGGGTGAAGAGCCGATTGATTGCTCTGTGGGTGGCTGGGAGATGGCCTTCACAGCCCTGCTGGTAAAGCAAAATGTGCCGGGAGAAGCCTCTCCCGTGGGATCAGGCTGTCTCCTGCTCTAGGAGGAGGAGATGTGTAGAAACTCCCCGTGTCATTCCACAGGTGCTGTCCCTTGCGTGGTGGCAGGGTTTTGCTTTGTGCCAGCGGGATGCCCTGCCTCTTTGACCAGCTGGCAGCTGCCCCGGGGCTGCGATATCCTCGTGCACGGTCCCCTTTTTACTTCACTGCAGTTCAGGAAAAGTCAATGTTCCCTCCTCTCCCCGCGCGTGCCTCAGCCCAAGGGTTTTCTGTGGGAAAATAGCAACATCAGGGCAATGGCAGAATTTGCAAAATGCTGAGAAACGCTTGCTGGCTCTGCAAGATAGAGGAGGACACGTTTCTTCCATTGTATCTAATTCCCCGGGATGTGGCTGTGTTCGTGCTGCTCAAGGCAGAATTCTCTGAATCGTACAAGAGAGGCCAGCGAGAGGAGTAGCAGCGTGCCTTGGGGGATCGTATGGTTTAAAATACATCTCGGCTATAAATTGCAACAGATGGCAGTGGGACGCTTTGAGGTGGAATTTTATTCCAATAGGCCTTTCAAACAACTTTTTTTTTTTTTTTTTTTCCCCTCCAGCTTCCTCATCAATGCAAGCTTCTGGAAAAAATGTGAAAATGACAAAGGAAGCTGAACTTTTTTTTTTTTTTTTTTTTTGTGCTGGTTTGCAGCTTCAAGTGAAAGGTCATAGGAACTTCAGCTCTGTGGTGCCAGATGTAAGGTTTGCCTCTGCCAGTACTGCTCTGTTTTGTTACCCAGGCTAGGGAAGTGTTGTAAATGGCAAGTGTGCAAGTGGGGCTTTTACGGAGTCTTTGTGTTTTTAGCTTGTGCAGTGCATGTTGTAGGATCTGCATTCCCTTCTCTCAGTAGTGTTCATTTCAGTGAGGAAGAGATCTGTATTGCAAGGGGTTTAACTCTGCTGGTTAGCTGCAGGCTGTATGTTTGAAGAATTGTCTGAGGGTTGCCCCACAAGCCAGGTTTGGGTCCTCCCGGTGCCCAGAAGCTGTCCTGTGGGTTTCCAGCCAGTGATCTTTCATCTGCTCAGGAAGGGCGTCCTGCGCCGCTGGGTTCCCTGCAGTATCTCCTTACTCCATGAAACTTGAATGCGGTCTTGAACTCTTGACCAGACACCTTATCTGCTCGTGCTTTTATTACCCTTTTAAGTGGTGGTGTTTCTTGTTTGTTTGTTTTTGAATATCCCTTACAGCAAGATGGATGGCAGTTCAACCAATTTTTCCTTGAGGTCACTCTTTATTTGGTCTCTCTTCTTGGATAAGGTCATACATTATCATAGACTTAACTTCCTACATTTCTCTTTGTTCTGTTCTGTGTGTTCAGACAGAAACGATGCCTTTAATTATTTTTTGTTCTTTACAGAAGGCTGCTAATGCTTGCTGCAGTTGAATGGCAGGTTTTAGGAAATACAAATTTGTCCTTCTTGAAGGCTGTGAACAGAAGTGGTGATTCTTGCTTTTCATTTTGCCCTGGCCTGATAGATTCATCCTCATGTTCCACAAGCGTGTAGGATTTGCAGATCTCTCTTGACCTGTCAGAATGAAAGCCAGCTGTAATAATTTCATATCTGCCTCTTGGGTTGAAACGAGATCTGGCTTCTGTGAAGGTTGTCATGTTACTTGGAGTGCCCGGCTTTCTTTGAGACAGTCACGGTCTCGCTGGCCATTTTTTTTGTGTGTGTCTCAAACTAAGACCTCTGAGCTGTTACTCTAAAATGTCTTCCACAGGCGTGGTGGATTTGTCCAACTTTCCCCAGACAGGGCCTGAGAAAACTTGTGCTGCTGCCTTCCCTGCAGCCCTTCTAGCAGAGCTCTGAAACAAGCTGGGGGGCTTTTTCACAGTAAAATACAACGACTTCAGATTCAGGGCTTGTACCTGAAAGTCATTGATGAAGCTTGAACAGGAGAGGGGAGAGTGGCTAAGTCTAGCTAAACTTGGGGCATCTCCCATCATGTCTGCTGGCTGAAGGATGGAGTGCTGAAAAACAGAGGAAAGCATCAGCAAGGATAAGGAAGCGATTACTAAATGTTTCATCAGAAATAACTGTGTGAGTAATAACCAAGACGTATATTGCAAAGCAAGAAAACGTTTCAAGATATTTTGTGAGGAAAAGCTAAATAAACTCCTTCTCCCAAGAGAGGCGCTCTCGAAAGAATTGTTTAAAACAGTTTGGTCTGCTGCAGTCTATTTTAGAGGGGGGGGCAAGAAAACATGATCTCTGTGTGCAATGTTTCATCTGTTCCTGCGGTTATTTTTTCATTCAAGCCCAAACTCCCACGTCTTTTAGTTTATCATAGATCTTTAGAGAATAAATAGTCGTTTAGAGGAATTCTTGGTGAGGTATGAGATATATATATATATGCCAGGGCTTAGTCATGTACAGTCAAGTACAACTGTTCTCAGTGTCCTTAAGTGCACAGTTTCATCATAGTCTTCATAGTTTTTTGACAAATCCTAGCTCTGTGGCACTCTTACCCTGGATTGGACATTCTAGGTAATAAAACTTAGCATAAATGACCACATTAAAGCATGTTTGTTTATTTTTAAAAACATGGGGTAACTAAGTCAAGTTGTCACTGGCTTGGAAAAGCCAGAGTTATTCCTCTTCCTTGTCTCTTTGAGTTAGGTTACAGTTCTTAATTACGTTACTGCTTGCCAACATCCCTCCCACAGGCTCCTTCCCTCATCCAGGACGCAGGGTGTGTGGTGCTGATCTTGATGAGCCTTTCCCCTTCTTCTTATTGTGGAAAAGGTGGCATGCAGCCATAAATTTCCTGCAAAGCACTCAAAGTTTGCTTTAAAAGAATCAATCATTTCAACATGGATTTTTTTATTATTTTGGTATTTCACAAACGTTTGTCAACATGCCTTCCAATAATAATACATTAACAGTTCCTTCCCATCTGCAAATGCACTGCCACTCGTGGTTCTGGCTTTAGGATGTCCATTTGGTGGTAGAATCACAGAATCACAGAATCTCTAGGTTGGAAGAGACCTCAAGATCATCGAGTCCAACCTCTGACCTAACACTAACAGTCCCCACTAAACCATATCCCTAAGTTCTACATCTAAACGTCTTTTGAAGACTTCCAGGGATGGTGACTCAACCACCTCCCTGGGCAGCCTGTTCCAATGTCTAACAACCCTTTCAGTAAAGAAATTCTTCCTAACATCTAACCTAAAACTCCCCTGACGCAACTTTAGCCCATTCCCCCTCGTCCTGTCACCAGGCACATGGGAGAACAGGCCAACCCCCATCTCGCTAGAGCCTCCTTTAATATACTTATACAGAGTGATAAGGTCACCCCTGAGCCTCCTTTTCTCTAGGCTGAACAAGCCCAGCTCCTTCAGCCGCTCCTCATAGGACTTGCTCTCCAGGCCCCTCACCAGCTTCGTCGCCCTTCTCTGGACCCGCTCAAGCACCTCGATGTCCTTCTTGTAGCGAGGGGCCCAGAACTGAACACAGTACTCGAGGTGCGGCCTCACCAGAGCCGAGTACAGGGGGACGATCACTTCCCTAGCCCTGCTGGTCACAGTGTTTCTGATACAAGCCAGGATGCCGTTGGCCTTCTTGGCCACCTGAGCACACTGCTGGCTCATATTCAGCCGACTGTCCACCATCACTCCCAGGTCCTTCTCTGCCTGGCAGCTCTCCAGCCATTCCTCTCCCAGCCTGTAGCTCTTCTTGGGGTTATTGCGCCCCAGGTGCAGGACCCGGCACTTGGCCTTGTTAAACTTCATACAGTTGACCTCAGCCCATCGGTGCAGCCTATCCAGATCCTCCTGCAGAGCTTTCCTACCCTCAAGCAGATCGACACACGCACCTAGCTTGGTGTCATCTGCAAACTTACTGAGGGTGCACTCAATGCCCTCATCCAGATCATTGATGAAGATGTTAAAGAGGACCGGCCCCAGCACCGAGCCCTGGGGGACGCCACTAGTGACTGGCCTCCAACTGGACTTGGCTCCATTTACCACAACTCTCTGGGCCCGGCTATCCAGCCAGTTTCTAACCCAACGAAGCGTGCGCCAGTCCAAGCCAAGAGCAGCCAGTTTCTTGAGGAGAATGCTGTGGGAAACGGTGTCAAAAGCCTTGCTGAAGTCAAGGTAGACCACATCCACAGCCTTTCCCTCGTCCACCCAGCGCGTCACTTTGTCGTAGAAGGAGATCAGGTTCGTCAAGCAGGATCTGCCTTCCATAAACCCATGCTGACTGGGCCTGATCGCCTGCTTGCCCTTCAAGTGCCGCATGATGACTCCCAAGAGGATCTGCTCCATGAGCTTCCCTGGTACTGAGGTCAAACTGACCGGCCTGTAGTTCCCCGGGTCTGCCCTCCGGCCCTTCTTGTAGATGGGCGTCACGTTTGCTAGTCGCCAGTCAACTGGGACCTCCCCCGATAGCCAGGACTGCTGATAAATGATGGATAGGGGCTTGGCCAGCTCCTCTGCCAGTTCTCTCAGTACTCTTGGGTGGATCCCATCCGGCCCCATCGACTTGTGCACATCCAAGTGCCGTAGCAGGTCACCAACCAGTTCTTCGTGGATGGTGAGGGCCACATCCTGCTCCCCGTCCCCTTCCACCAGTTCTGGGTACTGGGTATCCAGAGAGCAACCGGTTTTACCACTAAAGACTGAGGCAAAGAAGGCATTGAGCACCTCCGCCTTTTCCTCATCTCTTGTAACTAAGTTTCCCCCCGCATCCAGTAAAGGATGGAGATTCTCCTTAGTCCTCCTTTTTGTGTTGATGTATTTATAAAAGCGTTTTTTGTTATCTTTAACGGCAGTAGCCAGCTTGAGCTCCAGATGAGCTTTGGCCTTCCTAATTTTGTCCCTGCACAGCCTCGCTACATCCTTATAGTCCTCCCTAGTGGCCTGCCCAATTTTCCAAAGATTATAAACCCTCTTTTTCCTCCTAAGCTCAAGCCACAATTCTCTGTTGAGCCAGGCTGGTCGTCTTCCCCGGTGGCTCATCTTTGGGCACATGGGGATAGACCGCTCCTGTGCCATTAGGATTTGCCTCTTGAATAGCACCCAGCCTTCCTGAACCCCTCTGCCCTTCAGAACCGCCTCCCATGGGACTCCACCAACCAGTGTCCTGAGCAGCCTAAAGTCAGCCCTCCGAAAGTCCAATACAGTGGTTTTACTGGTTCCCTTCCTGGCCCCGCCAAGAATAGAGAACTCCACCATTTCGTGGTCACTCTGCCCAAGACTGTTCCCGACAATCACATCCTCCACCAGTCCTTCTCTGTTTGTGAAGAGAAGGTCTAGCAGGGCACCACCCCTGGTAGGTTCACTAATCAGCTGCGTCAGGAAGCTATCTTCCACTTTCTCCAGAAACCTCCTAGACTGCTTCCTCTGGGCTGTGTTGTGCTTCCAGGATATGTCAGGGAAGTTGAAGTCCCCCACGAGTACAAGCGCTGACGATTTCGCAACTTCTGTCAGCTGCCTGTAGAACTCCTCATCCGTCTCCTCATCCTGGTTCGGCGGTCTATAGCAGACCCCGACCAGGACACTAGCCTTGTTGTCCCTGCCGATCCTAAGCCAAAGGGACTCGATCTTGTCATTCCTAGCCTCGAGTTCTACAACATCGAAAGACTCTCTAATATAGAGAGCCACACCGCCACCCCTTCCATGCTGCCTGTCCCTTCTGAAGAGCCTATAGCCAGGCATCGCAGCACTCCAGTCATGAGACTGGTCCCACCACGTTTCCGTGATGGCAACCAAGTCGTAGCCTGCCCGCTGCACGATGGCTTCCAGCTCCTCCTGTTTGTTACCCATGCTGCGTGCATTGGTGTAGATGCACTTCAGCTGGGCCTTTACCTTATCCTCTGGCCTTGCCACTGCTCCCCCTGGTACAGCCCCAACAGTCCTCGCTCCAGCCCCATCCCCCTTCTTACCTAGTTTAAAGCCCTATCAATGAGCCCCGCCAGCTCCTGGCCCAGGATCCTTTTTCCCCTAAAGGATAGGGACCCGTCTGCGGCCACCAGACCAGGTGCTGAGTAAACTGCCCCATGGTCGAAAAACCCAAGATTTCTGCGTAGGCACCAGCCCCGGAGCCACGTGTTTAACAGGTGGGCTTTCGTTGTCCTCTCCGTACCCCTTCCTGTCAACGTAGGGACGGACGAAAAAACTACTTGCACTCCTGCTCCGTCCACTAACCGTCCCAGTCCCCTAAAGTCTCTTTTGATAGCCTTCAGGCTTCTGTTGTCAATGTCATCAGTGCCCGCCTGGATTATCAGGAGCGGATAATAATCAGAGGGGCGCACCAGGTTGGGGAGCTTCCTGGCCACGTCCCTGACCCTGGCCCCAGGGAGGCAGCAGACTTCCCTACGGGTAGGGTCAGGCCGACAAATAGGGCCCTCTGTCCCCCTAAGGACAGAGTCTAGGGTTGAAGTGTGTGATTCCTGGCTTTTCCTCCCAGCTTGGTGCAGATCTGTCTGGTCAGCCCAGCCGCGGTTCAGGACCCACTGTGCCTGATGCAGCGATGGGTTTCCCTTCCTATCTTGGGAGGTGAAGCATAGGGAACGTGTGAGTACCCGTGCAAAGCCAAAAGCAAGGTCTGCCTAGACCAGCATCATGTCTGGCAACTGCTAACAGTAGATGCCAGGGGAAGAGTAGAAAATAGGACACATACATGGTGATGGTTTGCCAGAACAGTCATCCAGCTTGTGGTGATTCGCAGTCTAGCTTATCTTCTGTGAGTTACCCACTTGCTTCTGAACCTGTGCAAACTTGCAGCACCCCCAGCATTCTGTGCCATGGGATCCCACAGGTTAACTGCGTTACACACTAAAAGCACCCCATCTCTCTGTGCTTTTTGTCTGCCTCTTGCTAACGTCACTGGGTAGGATTCGGCTCGGAGCTGAAACACCTACAGGCAGGTGTGTGAGTGCATCTCAGCAGCGCTGCTGCCAGAGGAGCTTGGAGAAAGGCAGCTCAGCACCAAGTCAACTTGGGTGAGAGATGGCTCCTCCTGCCCACTGCAACAGCTCAAATGGAAATGAAACATTTTGGGTGTTTGGATACAGATCTGTGCACTCTCCCCATTTTGTTCCCTCCTCTGTAGAGGGAAAAATGTCTTCCATTTCTGATCTGGTACTTTCTGACTCAGGTCGTAAGTCAGCTCCCCTAAAAGGAGAGAACCTGCCATTAGCAATCATCTGTGAGTATTTTTCTGCTTAAAACTCCATTTCTGGCCAGAGATGGGATCCCCTTCTGCTGAGCAGCATTTATCCGAGAGGTTCCTGCCTCCTTCACTGGACTGCTTCCAGTTTCTGCAGTAAGGGACCTTGCAGACCGGGCTTTATTCCCAACCTCACAGTCACAGTTGCTTAATGAAAATACTGCCACAAAATGCTTAAAATGCCTGTGTTCGCAAGTGCGTGAGGAAAACAGCATTATGTGGAGCGTGAAGAAAAACAATGCTGTTTTGCTCAATACCGTAAATGAATAAGCTTTTTCTGAGGTTTTGTGTGGCTGTTAATGAAAACAAGCATAGCAGTGCTGCTCAGAAAGATCTGTGCATTTACTGAATTATTTAAACAGTAGGAGGTCCTCGAATTAAGCAACCCTTACAAACCACTGCCGTACACATCTCCATTAGGATACAGCCCGGAGTTTTGTGCCTGCGCTACCTTTCCCCACTGGTTCCCTGTCATCCTTCTGGACTCCGTAGCTCTCCCCTGTTGGTCACAGCTGCTCCAGAGACACTCAGCTGAATTTATGTTGTGGACAAAACAGCCTTTTCCTGCAGCTTTCCCCTCCGCTGTGACTGAGCAGCCTTGGCTGGAGTTTTGAGAGGGAGAAAACATATTAATATGCAGTATCGTGAACCTTGGCTCAGGCATTTAGCATTGATCGAAGTTACAATCAATTGAGAAATGTCTGCTACAATTCTAGTCAACGTGTGTTGGTGCACTTGGCTTCATTCATAGAGGTAGCGGTTTGTGATTTTTAAATAATCTCTTCTCAAATCACTGTTACAGCTCACATCCAAGTGTCAAATTTGCATCTGTCCACAGAAAGCATCTTTTGTAGCTTTCCGTAGCCCTATTTATAATGCAGCGTACCTAAACCCATCACTTAGTGGTCATGTTCAAATTCGTGGTAAAGGTGATAGCCTGCTCTTGCTCAGCACTTCACTCTCCAAGCATGTAATTAAAGACTGCCAGATTAGACGCTGCTCCTCGTGCCTACGTGTGTGTTCATGGCAAAAATTGAAATGGTCTTCATTCCTGATTTGAGTGCAGGAGTGAAAAAGACTGACTTTCCCCATCATCCAGCTGCAGAGAAAGTAAATTAGAGGCCTCTGAAGGGGCCAGGTGTCCCTTGGCAGCATTTTGATGGCTCTTGTTTCTAATAAGCAAGCTGCAGTTTCTAAGTCTGTCTGGGTGGGGGGAGGAGAGTTGTGTTCTGCTGTTTATAAACCTAAATGAGGATGGTTGTGCTCTCTCAGCTCCTCTTTCTAATGTTACTTTATAGTATTCAGTCTTTCTACAGCGGATTGTTTCAGTGCTTTTTGTGCTCCAGAGCTACCAGGATCACGCAGTGATTTCAGCTGCTTGGATGAAGACGCAGCTAACAGCGAGGTGCTGGACGTGGTCAGACATCACGTTTTGCAAACAGCTGTTGTGGTGGAAGGCAGCCGTGGCCCTTCTGCAGGAGCAGTTTTTCCGCCCTGAAGCAGGCAGATCTGGAAGATCTCACGATGGTAGAAAAGTTGATGTGAAAATCTGGAATCCTATCGCCAGCATTCCTGATAATTCGGTGTTTCAAAACATCCTCCTAAGCAGATATGTGGCACTTCATGTAAACCAAAGCGCAGGAATGCTGAGATTACGGTTGCAGAGATAGTGTTTCTGTGCTGCATGTAACGTTTCAGAAGGGGTTTGCTAAGCCTGCTATGTACAGCTGATTTGCGAAACATTCCCAGGAATCTCCAGTTGTGCTGACATTACCCTCAACCAGCAGGGACTTGCAGAAAGGTTGCAGGGAGGGTAGGAGCACTGGCTGGGAGGAATCCTGATAAGCATTTGATGACCGCAGCCCGTGGCCAGGAGTGCTGGTACGCCAGCACCTGTGGGAGGACAGCCTCTGCCCCACCCTGGAGGTTGCAGAGCACATCTCCGCTCGGAGCTGGCAGCTGGCTGCTTACCTATCACCAATATTATGTATTATTAGCATGTAATAAAAGAATCCACTTCTGCGGTGACAAGCAGTCTGTTACCAATGCGATTGCAAAGTCTGAGCTAACAAAAATGACAGCGTGACTCCTTCCCCTGCTCACACGCACAGGAATTCCCCTCAAAGCGTTTTAAACTCAGCTGGGGTGTGGGTGCCCTGCGTGGGCAGGGAGGGCAAAGAGCCATCGTCAGTGGACGCCTGGGATGTCCTGAGCAGGCAAGGAGTGTAGCTCCATGGCCGGCTCGAGTCTGTAGGGAAAGGTGAGCCTCTTGTCTAGACATATCCTTCGTGGCTCTGGGTGCTCTGGGAGGCCATGGCCCTGGAGCAGGCCCTGCTGGGCATCACCACAACCACCCACGGCACCGTGAGTCCGTGGGAGGGCGGCTGGGAGCAGGTGTGCTTCATTTCGAGTATAATTATGTGGCTGTGTAAAGCTGCTTGGGAGTACGAGTCTCCTTGTAGCAGCAGCAGTGTCAGGATGGAGCTTGTGTTGAGCAATGTCTTTCCTTAGGATGGGAGTGAGCTTCTTATGGCTTACTAGAAATGTGACATTTCCTGGTCTGGTAAAACCTGTAGTATGTTTGGGGCTCCTGTTGATTTTCCAATAAGTTAAATTACCAAGATGTACTGCAATGAGAAATGGCATACAAAATGTGGCTTACTGAAGCAAAACCAGGAGGTGTGGTAGCACTGTGAGTTGTACTCCCCACAGTGTTATCTTTCCTTAGGATCACTTGCATCCTTTGTAGTTCACTTGTTTATATTACCTCTGCTCTTTTTCTGAAATGCTGATTTTATAATAGTACAGCCAGCTGCGGCTGGCTTCTTCCCACTTTGCTTCATAATAAACATTTGATTAAAAGCACGTAATAAACTCCCTTTAAAGTCCCACTGTTTCCACACTTTGATGTTGGCATGTTATTTTTTTTAAAAAAACAACAAAACACAAACATGTCTTTCCTGTGTGCACACATGTGCTTCTGTATGTGTCACCTTGGGATGTTTATGGAGCCTGTGTAAGTGACTTACACTTATTTCATTACTAACAAATAATCCTAATAAAGTACGATTGCATGAAAATCTACTGATTTAATTAGCGCTTAAGAATGAATGCTCCTAATAGTCAAGGAACGGGTTCTGCCATATTGAGAGAACTTTCTTAGGCCCAAGGATGCCTTGTAATTTATGTGTAAATGGGCGACTTTTTGCTACATTACTGTAACTTACAGCATTCATAATACAGCTCACTGAGATGGAAATCATTGTTTGGATGCTAAATGAGTGCCTTTTTAAAGCAAAACCAAAATAAAACAAACAAACAAAAAAAAAAGAGCAGCCAATGCTACCTAAATTTGCTAATTTGAAGAGTTTCTGCAGTCAGGTTACACAAGGGAGCTGCTGGTAGAAACCTGATGAATTTCAGTCTTCTGGCCAAACTGAACAAGTTTGGAACAGCAGAAAAAAATAAATACATTTCTTAAAATTGTTACAGGTTTGGTTTGGGTGTGTAAGGCTGATGTCCCTCACACATGGCAGGCCTGCAGTTGTGGGGGCCTTGTTACCAGGCCTGTGTTACACAGTCCCTGTAGGAGAATCAATACGAACCGACTGGTCTGATCACAGGCCCAACGCTTCTGTCTGTGTCAGGAGTTACAGATATGTTCTGTTTTTTTTCCAACTTTGAAGAGATTCCCCTTGACTGTTTGTTTTTGATGTACACGTGTATATTGATTAAGTAAGAATGTCTCTAAGAAAGGCATTATTTGGTTACTTAAGAAAGATTCTTAGGCTAGGACTATATTTTTTGTTGGAGTACAGGAAATGTTAATGGCAATGTTTCAGGGACTTTTAATAAAAATTCATTTGTGGTTTTGCTTTGTATAATTTGTTGTTTATCTAAATGATCTTTGATTCTACTGTCCTCAGCTTATCCTGTGCCTGCCTGTGAGGTGGTGACCTGTGCTTTTCAGTGTGCCCTGCCTTCTGAGGGTGTTCGTTGGGGTTGTGGTGGGTCCCGACTCTCCCTGTTCTCTTTAACATTAACAAGTATGTTTTTTTATGGAAAAAAAATCTAGTAGACTCTCTTCTCCCTCCACCTGAAATGGGTATCAATGCTAACAGATCTCACGTCTTCATGAGCTTCGTGATTACATTTCCTGAAACAGCAGTTGAGGCTAAGGAAAGGTGGAGTAACAGCAGCGTTTCCTTGTGCCTGTAACATCCTGCCCATAAAAGCAGGGAAATAGCTGTTTGGAAAGAAAAAAAGAACAACTTCTGAACTTTGTTGTAAAATCAACACATTCTCCCATTTGCTGCTTAAGAACAAAGCCTGTAAGTTTTTTCCCCTTCTCTGGTTTCCTGGTGGCCATTCTCCAGCATGGCAAAATAACTTGAGTTTGGAGTCGGGCCATGCAGTCAGGTTGTAAGCCAGCAAGCCCTTTTCTCCAGGGCAGGCTTAGTGCAGTTCTCCTGACCTTTCCTCAGAAGAACAGTTTTGTTTATCCAGCTTTTCCAGTGGGATACTCATTAACCATGTTTTAAGGCCTTCTGTTCACACCTCCCATGAAAGCCTACTCGTTGTGACCTCCTACTCCTTACTTCTTCTTGCCCTGTGATTCTCTTCGCTACAGACCTGAGCAGTGGTTGTTTGCATAGACTGTAACCTTTTTCTTACCTTGCTACAAGAACCAAGATTACAAAACCACTTTCCCATACTAATTCTTTTTAGATTGTCCCAGCGTGGATTTCTAAAAATTGAGGCATCCGGGTTCATTTGTGAGAAATAAATGCGTGTGTATTGTGGAGAAACAAGTTCATACTGACACTAGGCAGTCGGCTACTATTCTGCAAGTGTATTTTTGCAAAAAGGGCTGAGTCAGATAAGGTTGTGGCAGGTTTCCATTTTTGTAATGGTAGTAGTGTTTTTTGTCTTTCTCCTTAGAGAACATATGAGTTGTGAAGAAATGTGTCCTTTTTTCAGTCCCACTCTGCTCACAACTGAAGTGTTGGGTAGCCTGTTTAAATGCGCATATGAGTAATAAAAATAGGGTGTAAAAACGTGGGATTAAATCCCCTCAGAAAGCAGATTATCATTACCATACTGATGAGGTTATTCAAGGCATAATCTCACTGCATAAATTGCTGTTTCCTCACAGTGCAGCAGTCTGAGGATCGGGTACCACCTTAGCAATGTGAGCTTGAGATCACTGGGACACTGTGACATTCGTGCTGTGGGGTGGAATGGCTGGGGTCCAGACACCTCCTGCCTTTACCTACTTCTCAGCTGAGCCCTGTGACTGCATTCATCTGTAAGATGAAAATAAGTTAAACCAGGGAGCTGCAGCAGTGTAAAAGACTGCCTTGAGCCCTTCCTTTCTTTTCCTTCTTGTTGGAACTGCAGTCGAACCTGAGCTCTGAAGCTTCAGTGAGTTCAAGCTGGAACTTGAGACAAATTGAACCCAGGTGGGAAAAGAACCAAAAACAATCTTTTTGTTGCTGCCTTGAGATAGATAGATCATTGACTAAAGGGATGTTTTTATTTTTGCTTCCTCCCAGCATTTGATATCTTAAGGCTGGAGATGTTAAGGAGGTAAAATCCTATCATTAAGGTTAATGTAAGTTGCAGCATAGCAGTACATGGTGGTGGTGTTGAGATGGTTGCCTGCTTTACCTCACCCCCTTTTTTTTTGTTGAAATACTGAATTGAATTTTTGCCAGATGATACCTGGCAGCAGTAGGTGAAGCTAATGGTTGTGCTGTGCTTCTTCAGAAATGTCTTTTGGATACTACCCTATTTTTAATAAAACAAGAGGCTGTACAGAAGGGTGCAGTCGCTACACCATTAGTGGTTAATGAAGTATGCCAGGTGATCTAAATTTTCTGGAGTGTAAAGTAAGAAAAATCCTTCACACAGGCTAGTCTGCAGAGATGTCGCCTTTGGTTTGCTTTTTGTGAAATACCTCATTTGGATGCCTCTTTGAAGAGACTAGTAGCTTCTTTGAAGAGACTCCCTTTTAATATTTCTGTGGAAGTTGTGTAGACAGTTAATCACACAAGGTACAGTGAGAAAGCTACTATTGGAGTAAAGATATTTCCCATGTGCTATTTAATGAAAACCTCTCTCTTTCTCTTAAAACAAAGAGCTGCAGTCACTGAAAACTTTATCAGGCGTGGGGTTAGTTTTTGTCTCTTACCATCTGATGTGCAGATATAAAGCACCAGTTACGTAGGATGACTGTAAATGCGTATGAAGGCCTTGTCGTAATCATATTCAACATACTAAGAAGATGCTTTAGCTTTTTGGTGGCCTAGTGGATGTATACTTTATTAAAGACAACAGTGATTGCTTGCCCCTAGATTATTGTGGGCTTTTGAGGCCTTTAGAATGAGGACTTTAGTTGTGCTTCCTGAGTTTTGTGGGGTTTCTTAAGAAGCGCATGTGGTAGGAGAGGGCTTTTTCTGTTCAGAAAAGCTTCAAATATGAGGTCAGCAGCAGATGAGTCAAGAGAGACCCAGTAGCTTCCTCAGTTTTTTAGGGAGCTGTACTCAGCGAGGAGCTCACCCTCACGGTCAGCGTGTGCCTGAGAAGACCACGGGTCTGTTTGGACAGCACTGTTTTCACTGCAGCGGCCTTGGTCAGGGAAAGCCGTCTGTCAGGGTTGTGCTGTATCAGAAGAGGCAATGTATTGCATCATGCTTCCTAGGTCAGAGTGACTACCGTGCCCTTTATAAGAGTTTGTGTTATTTTTCTTTCAAGTAGGAGAAATCCAAACAGAAGTGATGGGCTTGTTGGGAACATGGCCATGTGCAGACTCTCCATTTCTAACCCGAGCCCTGAAGCTGGGCCTAAGTAGGAAGCTGTTACCTTTTCTTGATGCAGGCAAACTTTGTTAGATGGCTTAAAAAATAATTTGATGACCCAGTCTGTGAACTACCCAGCCAAACCTGGGAGGGGATCGCTGCTCTGAAGGTAAAATGGCACAAAAGCCTGGCCCAGCACCCAGCTCCTCCTGCTCAGAGGAGGCTGAAAGCCCAGCGGGCCTCATACTGGAGAGTGGGCACGGGGAGAAGATGGCAGATCTCAGTCAGGCTGAATCTTCCCCCACAGTAGTTCCCCAGGAGCTGCTGGTTGTTCTCCAGTGCCAGTTTTGATGTACAATGTAGATAGCTGCATTTGAAAACCGGGGGGTGTCATTGCAAACCTCTTCCTGCCTCCTGTTGGATGGATCCTGCTGGACTTCCTTTTGGGTTCACATGCAGATGCAGTGGGGTAATGACCCAGGGTCCTAACTTACCTCATTGCCTGATTGCTAGCTGGATGAATAGCTCAGCTTTCAGACAATACTTAACCTTCTTTTCAAGATACACTAATTAGACTTCTATGCAGTATCTTGTATAAGCTCGTTTCCTAACTGCCTGCTGAAAGCTAGATTTTGTTGTACAGGTCTCAGAGAGGCTGGCAATCCATTTTACTTCATTAAACTCCTTATCTGCTTAAATAGTCAGCAATCAACTCGCACGCTTTCTGTAGAGAAGACCCGAAGGAAGGGGGTTATTTGATGTTTCTTGCATCTAATTTTAATAGATGCAATTTGCAGAATTGAAGCAGCTGTGAAATGTTACTTAACTCATGTAATGTATTGCTTTTAAAATGTGTCATAATATGAGAAAAAGAGTGCAAATCTGCATAAAACCTGCTGTGTCTTTGTGGATAGACTGTAATGCCAGCCGTTGGAGACTATTCTTCATACAGTTGGTTCTCACTCTAAACAAATGACCGCCTTTTAAAAACTGGGTTGCGTGCCAGTAGTTAAAGTACAGCCATATAGGGTATGGCAGGCTTTGTAACTAGGGGTTTTCAGAGGTGAGGTCATGATAAACTTAAATGAAACTTCAGTAATGTTAAAGTCACCAACAAATAGATTTCTTTCACAATGCCTGAATGTTAACTGTGTTTATATTGCCCCTGTTTAAAGGAAAATAATTTGTTAAAATGAATAAAAGGAAGTTAGTTAAAGTTCTTGTTTTCTTTCTCTGCTGATTAAGTGTTCGCCATATAAACATATAAATGTTTACATCAGAGAGGTCAGGCAGGAAAGATAATGCTTTGCTTTACCCTTTCATTAGCATGCCAACCCACATAGTGTGGTGGTACTTGGGGAAAAACTGGAAGCAGTGGGAAAGTAACAAGCATTTATTGAGCGGAATGCCTGTAGTTTGTAAAATTATGCCAAAACTGTGGTAGTTGCCAGTGGCTCTCTTTGAACATGGTGAAAGTGCCTTGGCAGAGGCACCAAGCTGCATCACAGGTATCTTAGTTAAGGATTTCTGGCAGATCTGTAGCGTTCAGGTTATTAAATAAAGATCACCTATGCTTTGGTGCACCTGTCATGAGTTCTGCTTGCAGCTCTGCTCACTGCAGCTCTGCTCACCACATCTCAGGAGAGGCATGCTGGAGCTAGCTGCCCTGCTTAAATGACCGAGAGGTTGGAGCAGCTGTATCAGGAGAGAAGGCTAAGGAGTCTGGGGCACCTCATTTTTGGAGAGGGGGGAAAAAAGTGTATGATTGCAGTTTACAAAGTCACAAAAATGATGGATAAGCTGATGCAAAACTTGGGTTCACCAGGTCCTATAGTACTAGGATTAAAGGGTACCCAGTGTACATAACAGAAGTTTCCTTTTATCTCAACAGAAGATCGGTTTAAAGCAGATGACAGTCCTTCACACTACAGTTGTGAATTTCTGGAGGTGCAGAGATGGGCAGCATCGGCAGGTTCACAGAGGGTTTGTGCTCTTGCATAGGCAGCAGGTCCATAAATGGAGACTAAAAGCACTCAGAAGGGAGGTACCCTCTGCATTCCTGCTGCAGCAGTTCTGGATGCCAGCAGAGAGGCTGCAGGAAAGGCTCATGTGCTCTCTCGAAATAGCCTTCATTTCTGCTGCCATCGCAGGCGGAATACCAGGCTGGATGGACCCTACACCTGACCCAGGCAGGCGTTTCTGCTGTTGCTGCATCAGGAAGGCATGGTGCAGGTTGTTCTTACTTGCTCTGTTAGGATAAATTATTTAAGACTCAGGTCAGCAAAGCCTGTGCAAAAAAAACAAAAAGTGTTTTGGACTGCTTCCCTGCCCGGTGTGCCACTGAATGGAGGGTGGGAACTGGGTCACACTGAGTGCGGAAAGAAAAAGACACTGAACAGGATACAGAGGTTATTCTGCCTACATCATCCATCCTGTCAGAAAATGCTCCGTTCCCTGCCCCAGAGAACAGTGTCAGCCTGTTCAGGAGGACACAAGCGTTTCAAGGTGCAACTGCATGAGAAGGTGCTGAGCTTAGAGCTCTGTCTGCTTTTCGTTTGTTTTTTAGTTCGGGGCGGGGTGTTTTGTTTTAATTTGGCTGTTTCCTCCATGCTTTTCTGGCTGTTGGTGTGTCTGACCATTTGTGAACGGAGAAGACCAGCATCCACCTTGATTCTCAGGCTTCCTCATGAAAGAAGGGCACATCTTCTGAGTATGAATAAGAGAAATTGCTGTTGCTGGCAAAGTTGCTTCGCTCTCAGGAGAGTTAAGATGGGGAAAAAACGCAATGTTTGTTTCTAAACCATGTAATTGCAAGGTTTATTTTCTGTGGGAGTGCTGGCAGGTTGTAGGAAAAGGAGCATTTTTTTCTTGCGAAAGCAGCTATTGAGATAAAAGTAATTTCAGTGTTTTCTTCCCTGTATTCTCTACTAGGCTTTTGTTGTATGATATATGTTAGTTAAATCATTTCTTAAATGCAAACAGGATGTAAATACTATGCATTAGTTTCATTCTTTTATTACTAAAGGAGATGTAAATATACCTTTTCTTTTTAATGTAGATTTGGCTGCATTTCTCATTTGACAAAAAGCTATTGTGCTTTAATTCAGAAATGATTCCTAGCCATGACTTAAAGCAAGATCAGTGCATCTTCATCCATTTGGCTGAATCATAGCTCACTGTATGTATGGGATTAATATGATGTGTGAGGACAGGGGATAGGGACTGCTATTGCTTAAAAGTTGGCTTGAGCTGCTGCAGGTGTTCAGTTGTTTAGATTTGTGACAAAACTATTGTGATGTTCCCAGGATAGGTTTACCTTTTGTTCATTCTATTTTCCTTTGTCTATCAGGCCAAAAAGTTAAGAGGAACTTGGTTTCCAATTCCTCAGAGGTACTAAACTTCTAGAAATTTTGTAGAAATAGGAGGTTACAGGAGAGGCAGCTTCTTGTATCACCCTATAAATAAATGTCTATAGCAGCAGTTTGGTGAAGCTGTGCATCTGTCTCAAGACAAGGATCCTGAGGAAAAAGGCTTCAGGGTTTGGGGTATTTTTTTGTTTGTAGAACTGTATCGTAGCCTAATTCCATAGCAGCTTTCTAGCTGCTGAGGTTAGAGCTTTCTCTAGGCTTTGGCAGTAACCGTGGGACTTGGACTTTATGAAAGTCCCAGATGTGATGTGATTCTTTCCTGGGACAACAACTTGATTTGCAGTTCATTTTAATTGTAATCTGTGCACTTTTAGTTGTGCTCCTTGAGGATTCGTGCAGAACTGGTCTCTGTAGGCTTTGTGTTGGGCGTAAGTGTAAGAAAGGGAGTGATTCTTCTCCAAACTTCTGTCATGCAATAAATGAGATGTGTGGGGGGTGTGGAGGGGACAAAGAAAAAAACATTTTCTGCCATTTTTGTTGAGAGGAAGCTCAACTGTGAAGAGGCATTGCCTCATGAGTTTTAATGAAAGACCAGCTATTTCCCTTGGGAAAACGAGAGCACTTGCCTCATTTCCCTCTTGCTGGCAGCTGTTGCTTAGGAATTTCATTCGCGAATGAACTGCTGCTTTGGTGACCTGAGGAATGGTCTTAATACGAATGTCCATCAGTGTTGTGTGCTGTAAGGATTGGGAAGTACAGTGTGATTTTCCCAGGAAGTTAGCAGCTTGGACTGGTAGTGGTGTTTTGGACCCAAAGACACCATCCATACAGATTCTGATGTATTTAGCTGTCTTCTTGAGATCAGATTTTTATCTTTCACATCTGTGCTGGGCTGAGGAAATACCTGGTAGCCTGAGAAGCAGGGAATGAAAGGGGACCAGGAGCTCTGATGAGGAAAACACACTTCATCGGGCTGGGAGGAGGAAGCACTGATGACATGGCAGCCATTGCTGAGAGTATCATCTGGCTAAGTGATGCAGGAGCTGCACCTAACTCAGGTTTGGTTTTCGATTTTGACCAGAATAACACGGAAATGTTTGTGCATTGTTTTGTACGGAAGATCCATTTTTTTTTTTTTCACACATAAACTGCTCTGCTGATTGCACTTCCGCAGTGATTGATACGTACACAGATCTGTGGCTAGGAAACTCATTGCCAGGCCTAACTTTTGCAGAAAGGCAGTTTTGCAATTCCCAAGATTCAGATTTTGCAAGGTGTGCGGACTGGGTGTTTTACAGGGGCCTGGGATGCCCCAGGAGCCGTGTCGGGGCTGGCAGAGCGTGCCTGCGGGGCACAGGCTGTGGAGGAAATGGCGGCTGTGGCCTGGGCTGGGTGAGCCGCCAGGCGATACGGCCTGGATTCGGCTCTTGCCAGCCCAGGCAGAACAAGACCAGGTCACACATACTTACCTGCAACATCTAAATCTCATCTCTGAAATGCCTTCTCTCTCCTGAGCTTCATTTGAAATGCTTGAGGTCAAAAGAATTGCTTTCACAGAGCGGGTGTGACTTGAGCCACTTCGCAGCCATTTGGGAACAGCACGACATGAGTGTGTTGCGAAGCCTGGTGGAGATTAATTTATTACTGCTGTTGCTCTGCTGTTGTTGGATGCCTCAAGGTCTTCTGCAGGTGGTAGGTTTATCTGCTGAGATAGCAAGGTGGAATTTGATCTGCTGAACCTATGCAGAGATATCAGAGGAGGTTTCCTTGTGGTGCGTCTTGTTATGGTGTGACACGTAAGTGAGGAAGTAAGAGTGCTTGAGTTTGCCAAGTCCTTTCCCACCCACCTGTAGGCACACTGGTAAAGGATTTGTTTGTTTTAACTCAAGACGTGGCTAGACAGCTGTGTGGCAACAGCGAAGTGCCACAGAGCCTCTGGGAAAAACTGCATACCATCTCACCAACATGCTTTACTGGCATGTTGGTTATGTGTAATTAGGAAAAATTAAAATACACAGGTGCCTCAGATCTGTGTGTGGTATTGAATGATAACCACTGCGCACAGCTGACCCTGTGAATCATAGCGGTCCAAGGCTTTGTGTCCGTGACGGGCTCGGTGAGGTGTGCCTCTGTGGGCTTTCTCCTGATGGCAGCCCTGTGGGGCTTACTGTCACTCAGTCCATGTGACAGCGGGGTGATTCTTCGTGTGTCTGGCAGGCGAGGAGGTCTCTTTGCTAGGTTCAAGCACATCCCCCCCCTCATGCACAGCTGGAGCACCAGAGCTTTTGTTTGGGAGTGGGATCCTATCTCGAGGCTCATTCATGAAGACCTTGGGCTTAGGTTTCCTGTTGCAATTAAAGGCGTGTTTCCTTTTCTGGGACTGATGTCCTCACTGCTCACACTCTCTGGCCTTGATCAAGGATGGTGGATTGGGGTGAAAGTGATTACTGAAGTAAACAGGGTCTCTGTTTCTTGCGTATAATGTTTTTTCTTGAAAGGATTTGAGTCTATTCTTTAATGTTTTAATCCCCAGTAGTCTCTTTCTTTTTTTTTTTTGTATTCAGTCCATAGTTTTGCGTAATGTACATGCTGTTAGGATTAGTTGAGGCACAGACTCTGGTGGCTCAGAAAATGAGTTACAGCGATGTTTGTTGCCAGTGTACTACAGAGTGAAGTTCTCTCAACTTTTGCGTAAACAGGGCTCTATATTTTCTGTGTGCTGAATTAAACTTTGCCAAAATCGCCTGGACTTCAGTGTCGATGCAAGGAGCCAGGAATTGCAGTGGCACGTTCAACCAGGGACTGGTATGCAGCTCCGTGAGGGAACCATGCATCCCCCAGTGCCGCCAGGCACTGTGCAGCCCTGTAAGGAGCCACCCCTGGGGAGACGGGCCCCTCTTTCTCTCCCTGTGTTCCCGTCTGTTTTTATCTATTTTTTTATTTTCCCCCTCCATCTCTCTTCTACTTTTGCAACATAGACAGGTCGTTTACTTGCTGTGAGCCTTGGGAGCTTCTTCTGTCTCCATTAAAGGCAATACCTTCTTTGTGTCATCTCCATTTGTAAGTCCTTGCTGACAGATTCAGCCTTTGAAGTTGCCCAGAAATTAATGTGATGATGTTACTGAAACAAAGGTTGAGCTTTAAGCAAAGGAGAGGTGGGGAGCGGTCTGTTTCCTGGTTAGTGTTTTCTCATGATGGTGCTGCTGTGGGTGACTGCAGTAATCACAGTGACAGCTCTGACAGGGTGGAGGAGAGATACCTGCTTGAACAATCACCAGTGAAACAATGACAAATACTAAAGATGAGGTGTCCATTATTGGAAACTCAATATCAAAAGTGTTAGGAGATTGGAGAGGTGTGAACTCCACAACATGCTCATCTGACAGAAAAAGTAGCCTTGGCTGGCATCTATGGTTAGGGGCTCGTCTGCAGCTTCAGAGGCTGCAAACTTTCTGAGTTAATCTTTGGGTTTGTGAAAGCAGTCAGATAGATGGTAAAAGCTCTGTTGAGTTTGTGTGGCCAGTCCTGGCCCATTCTTAAAACAGTGTTTGAAGACAGCATTCAGAACACCTACACGTCCAGACTCTGACTATGTGTCATTGCTTTTGGTACTCATTTTGAGCATTAAAAAAACAAAAATGTGTACGTTGATGTCAGAGGAAAAAAAACTGACAACAACGAAAACCACACTCACATACAGTTTTGTTTTTTATCTGCTCATTTGCTCCCAAATTGAGCACTACAAAGCTGTAAGAGCCCCTGAGGAGATGAAGAGAGAAGTTGAGATGAAGTTGTATTTGTAATAATTATGGCAGTTTGGGGGAAGGGGAAAGATGACAAATAGAAGGGTAAGAGAGATTAATTTCTCTAGTGGGACTGAAGACTTGGATTCTGAAACCACTTAGTAATTTGCTGTTTTGTAATAGATTAGGTGGGGTTTGGCGACTGTGCAAGATGCTACACATGCTTAGTAAGAGCAGCGCTTAATAGGAGAGCTGGCTGGCTGTGTTCCTTTTTGCCTCGGTGTCCTGATCTGTGAAATAAAGGTGTATTCTCCGTGTTTCGCAGGAAATCAGCATTCGAGTCCAGATCAGAATTCAAGGTTTCTGGCTCCCGGCTCTGCACTCAGGCCACGCCTTTCTTTTTATAGGTATGGGAAAAAAGTCAGCTCCAGCATGTCATTTAGTAAAACACCATATAGGAAAAGCAACCCTAAGCCCACAGGAGCTAAAACTAGCCGCTTTTAAATTAGGAGATGGAAAGATGTCTTGCACAGTCTTTCCGGGAAACAGCAGCCTTCAGCTCCCCACCAGCTGTGGTCATGGCTGGGGTGGCTCCCATGCGAGTTGTCCTAAAGACGTGGTACGGGGCTGGGCACGGCAGGCAGGGATCTCCTCTCCTAGGGTGAGCTCCAGGAGGATGCGCTGCTGAGGACTGACCACATCGCTGCTGCTTGGCCCCTTGTTGGTGCTGTGAATGTGTGTTGCTGTGTTCGGCCCTGCCCTGAAAGCTTCGAGCTGCTGCTTCCCGCTGTCCGAGCGATGTCTTAGGTCGTTAAAGCTGGGAGCTGAACCTCTTCCATACTATATATGGCCGTGGTGCTCATGGTGGAAATCGGAGTGTATTTATAACGCTGGTTTGCTGCGGCGACGTGGATTGGGAACAAATGTTTGTTTGGATAAAATCCAGCTCCAGGGACTGGTTTTACTGCTGCATGTAAAATCCGTAGCAGGCTCATAAAAGCAGCAGTCAAAAATCGAGCGGGGCCTTCCCCATGGAAAAACCATGAATTTGGTGTAACGTGATACAGCTAGAGAGTTACTCACGATGGCTCACGTAGTAGTCAGCGGCCCTGTGTGTAGCGTGCGGTCTGTCAGGCTGGAATGCGGGGATGCTCCTGCATTGTTGGCACACTTGGGGATTGCTGGTGTTACTTGTCAGTACGTGCTGCTATTTCTGTATGTATTCTTCTGTTTGCTTAGAAATACCCGTCTGTGCCCTGAGTAATATCTGGTGAAAAATTGCAACTGTTTTCTTAACAATATTGCATAGCATTGACATGAGCAAATCAGGCCATAAAGTGAGCTGAGCTGTTTTACATACTGCTGATAAATATTTGAATGAGAATAGTTGGCAAAAAAATGACCCAAGTGTCTTTGGGTGTGTTGATTTAACTGTCTCTATTCAGTTCAAGTGCCTAACTCAATTTGCCTAACTTGTTAATACTTTCTTTTGCTGTACAGATAATTAATATCCATTGAGCCTCTGTGAAGTAATTATTACTTCATAGTAATAAGACTGAGAGTGCTCTTATCCAAAGTCATAAAAGAATTGTTCTTTGCTTTGTTATCTAAAACTGCTCTTTCTCTTCTTGTTGCAGGATGTTCAGAAGGAGAGAGAACCTCATGTTTATCTCAGTAAAGAAGAAGTTAAAGAGAAGATACAAAGCTATAATTCATCTGTCACTGATAAATTAAAGATGACCTTGGTAAGTTTTGCATATGATGACTGTAACTTATGTTAGGAGCAACTGTGTGGTAACTTTGTAGCGAATTATGAATCACTTTATTCTTAGCATCTTACATATGAAACTGTCTCTGGTTTAATGACTTTGTAGTAGGCTCTTTCTTAAATCTGGAAATTAAATCTTCCATCTGGAATATTTTTATCCACGTAGCTTCTTTATATGGATTGAAACAAATACAAATGTCATTTAAAATGTTTTAAAGATAAATTCTAATTCAACACTAAGATGTCCATTTGTCAGATGAAAACCCTTCAGTTGGTAAACGTGAAGGTATTCATCCTGTTTGGGTTCATAAATGTTTGTCAAGTATTTCTTTCATAAAGATGCTTCAATAGTGAGAAAAGTTAAAACATGCCATGTTTATTATAGGAGATTTAATATTCAGAGCAGTTACGTGGGTTTTCAGCATTTGGAGACTTCCTCCCACAATCCCCTCCATACACACAATGCAGATAATAAAAATCTATATGGATTTTAATTTCCAAGGAGTGTGGACCAGGTCTGAGACTGTCTGACCTACTCCAGACCATACTAATATTCTAGGCATCTACCTGCCTGTCTAGATTTTTCTGATACATTATGTATTCCTCTGGGTGTACAGTACATGTGAGCTTAGAAATTGTACTATATCCCAAACCATATAGGCATGAGTATCTACTAAAAGGCTTTTATGTATTTCCATGTTCCTAAAACCAGGTTGGTTGCAGTTCTCTAGCTCAATAATGTTTGATCAATTTCGATATTTTCTTACAGAAGCAATCAATACATAATTCGTAATGTTGATTAGAATAACATTTATTCTAATTATTTTTGAATTGAAAGAGGATTTGAGTATCTAAATACTGTAGGCTAATTTGCAGCTGAAATGTGGGGAGAAAATTTCTGCATTTGTGCATAAAATGTATAGTTAGTTATAGAGGCATGTTACTGGTCTCGTTTCACTTCATAGTTTTTTCCTAATGTGAAAACTCACCACTAGTTCATAGCACCTTTTCCTTGGTGAGATCCTGATAGCCTTAGCGTTTGGTTGTTATTATTAAGGCAGGAGTTGTTATTCAGCAGAAATACCAGAAAGAGTAAATATCTGAAATACTGAACCAATGTCTTTCCTAGGAGATTATGATGCCATAATTACAATGGCATTTAAATTCTGTTCTCTGTAACCACTTCTGCCTGCCTTCTCCAGTAGTATGCCACAGTTGGTCATTACTAATTTTAACTTCACAATGCTTTCTTCCTGCTGCAGAACTCAAATGGGATTTACACTGGCTTCATCAAAGTTCAGATGGAACTATGCAGACCGATCACTGTGCAGTCTTCCCCCAGCCAGGGGAGGTGTGCTCACAGCAATAACGAAACTGCTTTTTGCTTGCCGAACGACTGTGTGAATACACTTCACATCAGCAGCACCAATACTGTTCGTGAAGTTATTGAGGCCTTGCTCAAAAAGTTTTTCGTGACCGACAACCCCGCGAAATTTGCACTTTACAAACGCTGTCACAAGGAAGACCAAGGTAGAAATTAGACTTGTGGTATTTCGGTGGCAAAGTGGTTTGGGGGGCAGCTGTGTTATAGGAATGCTTGAAATAAGCAGGGTGGAAGAAAGATGATGGGAGGTGACAGTGTTGCTCTCTCTTATCTTCTTTTCTTGTGAAAAGTAGCATGCATAAGAGCATAAATGATTTGGGGATAGTTCACAAAAGACAGGAGAGCCCACAGAACCATCTACACAGAGCCCCTCTGCTATTCAGTCTGTTATATTTCATTTAAGATGCCCCTGATCAGGCCTTAAATTTCAGTTGGACTGAAACACTGCAGATTCGTGAGATTAAGTTATGGGACAGATTTTTTTAAAGAGAAACCACGGTGTCAGCAATACCTGCAGTCCCTGCATTAGCAGACAGCTGTTGGGGTGATGACCATCATGGGCTGTGTATTATTTTCAGATGTGGTTCTTGGTTCACGTGGCTCTGTCTGTGCGTGACTACTGCTAAAGTTTGGTGTTTATTGTGCTTGGAAATACCAGAATATGCTAAAGGTATCTTTAGTGAAAAGGGCATTTTGCCAACATTGTGTTTGTGCACTTAGGAATCTGCCTCCTTCTGCGTACATTGACAGTGTTGCAGGAGCTCAGATGTTTCTGGCTGTATGAAAAAATTTTCAGAATGGTGACACCACAGCTGTGATGTTTTCAGTATTTATTTATAGCAACAGAGCTGTGTTGGATTTTTCTTTTCCTTCCCCCAACCCCCACATGTATTCAGCTACTTTGTTGACTGGAAGCCACTTCATTCATATTCAAACCTAGTCCTGCACATTTAGCATCCCTAAAACTCGTTTGTTCAAAACCAGTTTGTAAAATGTGGAGATTGATGGCTACATATGCGTATCGCTGAAAATTTCTAACATTGGCTAGTATTAACCATTCAAAACACTTCATTACTTCTAAAAATGACTAATGTTCATCATTTCTTCTCTTGCAGTTTATACATGCAAGCTGTCAGACCGAGAACATCCCCTCTACCTGCGTTTGGTGGCAGGCCCCAGGACGGAAATGCTTAGTTTTGTTCTACGTGAGCATGAAACTGGAGAAGTTATGGTATGCTACACTCATGCTTTTGTTTGTTTGTTTAACTTCACAAGTGAAGTTAAAGCTCCTCTTTGATCTGTGTTGACATGTTGATCCATTTTTTTTGGAAGCATTTTTTTTTCTTGTGATACTTATTTTGTGCTTTTTGTAAACATTTAGTCTGCAGTTAGCTTGACCTCCTGTTACTTGCAGAACAAAGAAAAAGTTTAAAAGAGTAAAATGTCTTCAGAATTTGTAGGACTTGCAAGAAGGGTGCCTGATGCTGTTTCAGTGTTGAAACGGTTTTGAGAGTCTGAGGTTTTGTTTAAAAATGCTGTATATATAAATGGTTTGTGTATTTCCTGTTCATCTCATCTGTTCTTTTCTCTTCTCTCTGTACAGTGGGAAGCTTTTAGTCTTCCTGAACTGCAAAACTTCTTGCGTATACTGGACAAAGAGGAAAACGAGCAACTTCAAATCCTGAAGAAGCGTTATGCAGCTTACAGAGACAAACTTGAAGAAGCCCTTGGTGGGGTGTGGAAACCTGGTTAAAAGGGGGCCAAAGAACACTCAGGAAAAACGCACGCTACCAAATGTCAGTATAGCATGCCAAACCCAATGTACAAAAGAGCAGCAAGGAGTAGTTTTCTTTATTCGGAAGACTGTTTTGTGATGCCAGGGTACCTGAACTTTGCTATAGACTTAGTTCCATAAGCCAGGTCACTTAAGATCTTGCACCCACAAGTGTAAGGGATTCTGCATGTTTGTACATCAGTTTGCAACCCTCTGTGTGCCTAGAGAGTTTTCCAAGTTATCTTGGTGCAAGCTGTGAAACTGTAATCAATTTTCTAGGATGCTATGAAATAAGATTATTTTTTTTTCTTCTTTGCTTTAATGGTAGCTTTTCAAGTAAGGAGGTGCAAATTAATTGGTAAAAAAAGGAATGAAACTGTCTGGAAAAGAATTAGTTGGAGCGCTATCTTTGAGATGAAATTGATTTGCACTACCTTTCTGTTTTCAAATAGTTACTGTATAATTTGTGAGGAAACTGTTAGAGATGGAGGGCATATGAGATCTTTTGTTTTGTTCTGTGAATTTGTGGAAGGCTTTAAATTAGTCTTCCTGGAGAAGGTAAAGAGAATGTTGAAAAGAGGGTAAGAGTTGAGGAAGGAACAGTGTAGTAGCTGATGGAGGAGGACCGGTTTTAAATAGAAATAGTATTTATACAGAGGAAAGTTAAAATGCTAATTCTACAAGAATAAAGTTTTAGGATGTTATAATATTGTGAATAAGTTTTAGGATTTTTTAATTACATAAATCCACACTGGAAAAGAAATAAAGATAATAGAATTACTGGGAAGGAATGAGAGGCGAAAGCTGAATAAGAATAGAAATGGAGCTGCACATACAGGTCACTAGTGGAGAAGCTGCTTCCATAAATGTATAATGGGGGGTTGAAAAGTGCAGCAAAGCTAAGAAGTGGCAGCTTACTTGAATTCTAAAACGTGGACAACGTCTCTGATAACTCTGTGAGAATTGCCCAGCTAGTGAGCATTCAGATCCAAGCTGTAACTGCAGATGCATTTGGTCTTACTGTAAGTCAGATCTTTCCTCTGGCTCAGCAATCCCTTTTTAGGCTGGATACTTTTAAATTGTCATATCTGAAAGACAAAAATAGCTTCCTCTGCTTCCTTGTTTGTTAAAGGCTCGGTCGGGCAAAGAAAGTAGAATTTCTTATTCATGTTTCCAGCATAAAATGAAATTAAAATTTATCATCAGTGTTGGTGACTGAGCATGGTAACTCCTGCTTTTAGTAATTCAGAAAGTTTTTTCCTAAGTTTTTAAAATTCTTAATTGAACAACTGATTACCAAATTCTGTAGACTGCTGATTTACTTGATTTAAAAGTAGGAAAAATGTAGCAAGAAAACATTTTAATGTAAATAAAATTGTTTTTCTTTCAGAGTTATTTATCTAAAAAGCACGTTCGAAAGAAACCAAAGAAGTGGGTGTGCAATAGGAGCATGAGGCAGGTTTGAGTAACCAGTACTTTAGTCATTACCAAGCCGAGAGGAAATGAGTTATATATTGGGGGTTGGGGTGGGAGGGAAGTGCTAAAGATTTAAGAGCAGCAGAAGTTGGTGGTGTTTTTTTTTTTTTTTTTTTCCTCCACTCTTAGGATGTTCATTTTAAATTCCCAAGGAATTGTTAAAACTTTGGTGACATCTAATGGATACTATGTGAAACTCCAAGCTTCTGTTCACCACCTTAATTTGATGTAATTGTGCCTTTGTTTCCTTTCCTTAGACTTTTTTAAAACTCTTCACAGGTTGATTTTTTTGGTTAAAAAAATAAAATTAGAAAAAAAAAAATGCAAGCTTAATGAGACAATCATAATGTTTTAAAGCGTTAAGAGAAATTAAAAGTAGGACTAACTATAAAGTATATGTAAGGCATATCTTGTTTGTTTTTTAATTTCACATGTAACATTGTAGTGCATGTGTGACTTAGTAACATTATCCTCAAGTGAGACACTTTATAATGGTTCAGGGAATGCTTTTATGTTTTGTTACTTTTTTTTTTTTAATTTTATTTTTCTGTGAATGCAGCATGTTGATGGGTATTCTGTTAACATCTACTTATTTATATGCCTGCCCATAGCTATGTAATCATTACATAATCGCTGTTAATGTTGAACCATTTGTTGCTCAGATTTAAACACTGTTTGAGTCTAAAAGTGGAGTATAAAAATATGTGAATTTTGTTTTTACTTGAACTATCAGTCTTTTAAGTAGGCACATCTGCATTTACTTTAGCCAAAAACCTCAATCAGTGTTGTATGCACTACAAGTTTCAAATTGGGGGAAGAGAGGCAGGAACCAAAACAAACTTACTATATTTTAATTTTGTCTTAGTCCATGGTTAATTATTGTAAGATGTCGTGTGTGGGGTTAATTATTATTATTTTTTTTTTTACACACTGGCAATTACAGCAGCTTTAATTTAAAAGAAACGGTCATGCCTGGCCAGTTTTTCTCTTTTTAATTTTAGCATCAAATTAAACTGTCAAAACTTGTGTTGCAGAACTGTTTTCATTTCAGTATATGATGGTACCAGAATGATTAGATGATGGGGGAAAGGAGGGGCGTATTTGGGGGGGTTGGGGGGGGGGGGGCAAAGGGGGATTGCAGGGAAACATTAAAATGTATGTCTTTAAAAACAAGCAAACGTTATTTATAATTTTGACAAGCTTAGTTTTATTTTTATAGGGAAGTTTTTATTCCCCTAAAATTTATTACTGAAATGGCAATTGATGGTTCCATTATTAAAGTTGAAGTTGGCAATACTTAGCTACGTGGTATGTGTTTATTTTCCCATTACCTGGAGTTCATGGTGTGATACCTGAAGTCTGGATGAGACTCCTTTGTTGCTGGCAATCATGCTAAAGAGACGCAGCTCACTGCAAGCATCAATTAAGTTTGTCTGGAATAACAGGTAAATTTCAGTGTCTGTGTATGCACGTGTCCCAGTCATACTTGTGCATGGAGGTACGTGGCTGTGTTTTCATTTTGGCTTCTGTTTTTGGTAAAGAATACGGGAAAAACTAAACCAACAGATTTTTTTCCAAGTACAACAAGAAAAAGTAAGTAGACTCCCACAATGGCTGCCTCATGTTAGCCTTCTCAAGAGTAGGTGTCTGCTGGTTGTTAAGAACCTACTATTTAAATTCCTGTCTGTCAGTAAAGCCTTAGAATTGGCATGGAACTGGCACACACCTTGAAATTCAGCTTTTTTTTTTTTTTCTACTGAAGAACTGACTCAACACGAATAATAGAAATATTTCCACCTCCATTTTCTTAAAAATCCATAGGAGATGCTAATTCTAATGAGATGCTTCTCTGCCGTTTTTACAGTTTGTCTTCCTAGTCAGGAAATTGCAGTGCTTGTCAGACTTAGTTTTGTTAGCCAGGCTTTTTTGATAAGTCTGTGCGGAATTTGTGTGTCTGAGATGCTATTTTTAATATCTGGCTAAAACTCGAGTGTCGATCTTAAAGCCCCAAATAAACTGAATGATAAGTGAGTGTATTTGTAAGAGGCCCTGCCTTGGAGGATCCGTGGGTGGGTGGGCATTTAGTGCGATACTGTCCCTCTCCTGACACATTCCTTGGGCAGATGCCTGGGAGTCGGAAGTGGCAACCAACCTATATCCTGCCTTGTCCTTTGGAGGAGGTGTTTGGGGAGTCAAAAGACCTCTCACACACCAGGAGGCCCGTGAGACTGTGGGCCGTAGCAGATCGATATTGGTGGAAGAGGTGAAGGCCTGCAACAAACAGGAAAGCCCATCCTCAGGAGCAGAGACCATCCCAGAGCTCCCCAGCCGGAGCCAGGGGCAGTGTCAGTAAGAAATGGGCTGTGGAGATGTTCAAAGAGGTGCCAGTGTCTCCATGTCTCTGTCTCCTGTGCCATGCCTGCAGTGGAAGCTCAAGGACTTTTGTTCATTAGGTAATCTGTGGGTATTCATCTTGTGCACAACATCACATGCTTGGAAAGGCTCCAGGCACGATGCTCCATCAGGAAGGAGCTGCCACTCATCAGCCATCCGTGTGTGTGCAACAAAAGGGCAGTGTTGGTGTCCTCTCCCTGATTTACTGTTTCTGCCCCCAGTATCTGCCATCAGGAGGAGCTGTGTCCTCTTGCTTCTCCATCTGTGACTAGTCAGCATGGTACGTGTGCTGTGGAAAGTAGGAGGATCACACAAGTACGTGAGCCTGATGGCACTGCTGTGGGATGGCTGTGCGCTGTGATGCTCATCTGGCTCCTCCGGAGGTTTTGTTAGTGCCCAAGGCAAAAACAGCTCCCCTTTGACCATGGTGTGAATCCAAAATAGATGAAGATCAGACCATGTTCCTGGCTGCCTGGAGAACCTCTGGTGCAGAGTGTAGGAGCCGGAGAGAGGGGTTGCAGGGTGAGCGTCTATGTGCTATACCCGCAGTGGTTAAGGTGCTCCCAAGGCTTGTGAAGCTGCCTCAGCACTCCGAGTTGGCTGACAAGAAAATCAGGGTGAATTAAAGCAGTGTTGGAGGTGCTGTCACTGTCAGAAATAAAAACAAATCACCATCTGGCCGGCTCTTCCCCTTCTTCAGGGATGTTCCAGTAATAGATTTCTGGAAGACCAGCTAGATTTGCTGATTACCTCACTGTTTTTTTAACCTCCATTAACAGGCTCCCTCTGCTGTTCATGACGCCTTGGTGCTGTGGCATCACCATCCTTGACAAAGGCCTCTTCGGCCAGGGACGAGGATGCTCGCAGCCCCCCCAGTCCCTTTCACACAATGAAGTGTGTTGGCAACATCACCTTGTGGGCCTTGGTGCTCTCTGTGTGAATTTTGGGCTTGCTCCAGCTTACTGACAGTTCTCATGGTGGGCTGGATGTGGTCTCAGCATGGTCATGTGGCGGAGACTAATCTGCTCTGGCTTTGCTGTTACATACTTTTTGTAACCATGGAAGTCCCCAGATGCTCAGAGGCCATCAGCCACCTCTCACACACAGGGTGACACGGTGCATGGCGCAAGCCTTGACTAGACCAGCAGTGCCCAAGGCCAACCCGGGCTCTTCCACAGCCCAATAATTTTCAACCTGCTTGGCCACGACAGCACCCATGTGGCATGCTCATGGCGCTTGGTGACACTTCATAACCATGTCATGCCTTGGCGTTGGTGGTGATGGAGCCCTCCAGGGGCTCTTTCTGGCAGGCACAGTTACAGGCATGCAGTTGTGTGAGAAATGAGTAGGCCTTTCTGTGGTGCTGTGGTCATACTGTGGCACAGGGCCTCCATCTACAGTCCCAGCATCAGCCTGACCAACCCACATCCAGGTTCCTGGCTGGGACTACTGGCACGTGAGGTTGGTGTGGGTGGTCAGGCTCTTTCTACCCCACTGCTGGGTTTGGGACGTGTTGGGTCTCATGTGTTCATGTTAAGGTTTGAGGTTACCAACTTCTGTGGGTTCACCTCATTACTGCAAAGCACATAAACATCTGGGTCAGTGTGCCAGATTTCCCAGTGCAAGGGTTACCGTTGTCTTGCAAGTTGCTGGTACTGAATTCTCACCCGATCTCCTATGTGCCACACCAGGGTGCTCAAATTGGCCTGCTGGTGTTGGTTCATCACAGGTGATGGTTCAGAACCTCTGTCTAGTGGGTTACCAGTAGGAGCCTGACATGGGTTCAGCATTTGTATGGCCTCCCACAAGATCCTTCCCCAGTGAGCATTATAGTTTTGCCACATGAGTCGTTGTTTAGCATTTCATCTTTCTACTACCCTATTACTCTGATGTCAATAGGGTAAGTGGAAAGTCCACTTAACTCCATGGTTAACACCGTTCCTATACTATTTATTTAAAAAAAAAAAAAAAAAAAAAAAGTGACCCATTATCTGACTACCTCTTGTGGCCCTGGGTGCATTGCAAACCACAGGATTAATTCTGCTGTAGATGCCAATCCAGATGTGGTACACGTTGGGTAAACATTACCCAAACCACTCACTATTTCAACTCCAATCATAAGGAATCTGTTCTTCAGAGGTATGTGTCACGGGCCCAATACTGAGTACATCAAAGGACTTTCCCTTCCCTAAGGTTTGCTTGTGGTTGACTTTTGACAAGATAATCCTTCATTTTCATTACAAAATCCACAAGTGGTCACCAGTTGGACTGCCTGTCGTTTAGTAATTGGCCTGCCTCTTCCTGCTGCATGCTGATACAGGGCACATGTGCTAGTGTGTCCCAACCCTCCATACAGTCATTTGCCTAATTATTGCCTCCCTCTGCAACAACTTCTAGGGGAGATACCGAGCTGTAGAAAGGAGATAACAAACTAACCCCTACGGGCAGACAGAGCCAATGAGCTCCACCTCACCCCACTTGATCGTTAACATCGGGTCCAAGGATATTGTTTGGTAACACGGGGACAAATATCACCAGTCCCTTGTGGACTTGTGCATTGTGCTGGGGTGCACCATGCATCCTGTTCCTGGGGTGAGAAATGATCAAACATCTCTGGGTTGTTGCAGCTGCTCACTCTACTACTGCTCAGGCTGCGACTAACACACCCCATCTTGAGCGGTGTTCTGCAGAGCTAAGAGGTCATACTCTGAATCAGTGTTTGCCATTGTGCAAGCTGGAATTAGAGGTGTTTTCAGTTGTTGTAACATAGGATGGGAGGGGACATAGCTCAGTGCTTCTCATTGAAGCAACCATTCCTGTCACATCTTCTCAAAGCTGGTCCTTCACACTTTTCTCAAAGGTGTCGCTTTAATTAGTCTTTGTATTGCACTTTTTGTTCTCCACTGCTTTCTCTACAGCTTTCGGAAAGCGTAGTGTTTGTGACTGTAGTTTTGCATTGCGGATGCCCCCTCCCTGGAAGTGTTCAAGGCCAGGCTGGATGGGGCCTTGAGCAGCCTGACCTAGAGGTCCCTTCCAACCCAAGCCATTCTATCTTTCAATATTTTAAATATGAGGACTAATCCTGCAAATGCTCCGTGTTGCCAAATCTAATCTCTTTCATGGTGCTGTGTAAAACGCTGCTTTGGTTATATTTGTGTTTGTTAATCCTACCAGGGATCTTCCCTGAATTTTGGGATGGTTTTGGATTCAGTCAGGTGAAATCTTACAGTATAGCCAAGATTGTAGTGATATCGCCAGATTTAGGTAAATGCTGCTTTCCTTATGAACAAGATAGGATGCTATGGGTAACTGGGTAACTAGAGTGTTCTGTTTTGCCTTGAGTTTGCTATAAGTACCCATGAGACAAATCTAGTGCAAAGCTCACTTGCAGTAGCTATATAAACCTAAATATAACATCATAGCCTAGCGTGTAGCATGATAGAAAATAGCAGTACCAGGCTAGGATTTCTCTCCTTAAATACAGAATCTGGTATGTGATCAGAGATATCAGCTGTTTCCAACATGCCCAGGGAGGCATTAGTGCACCAGTAGATTTGATGACAGAGAAGTTCAGGCTTTTTTTTTTTTTTTTTTTTCCCCAGGCAAAATTATTGTATTGAACAGTGGCTCTCTCCATTGGGATAAACAGGTGCTTTCTGTATGCCAGTAATCCTAGACAATTCTTCAATTCTTTTAATCTAGCTCTGACAGCCGATACCTTGAGAATCTCTCCTCTCTGCTCATAACATTTTTCTGTATCTGTGAGCGAGCAGATGCCAGACATTTTTGCATCTGTTTATATCCTTTGGTATACGTGCTCATTGGACAAAGTTAGAGCTGGTGTTTTTTACTAATGTTGGGACAGGAAGGTAGCATAACTCTTATGGAGTATCTTTTAATGCCTGCTGCCAAGTAACAATGCACATTTTTAAACATGAACAAGGCTTGGCTGAAAAAGCAGGTCACATTTAAAGAAAATAATGTCTACCTCAGTTCAGCCTGTGTGAATTAAGGAGAAATCAGAGGAATGTTCCCACTGCTATTTCACAGCCCGGGCTCACCAGAAAGGAGCAGGATGCACCTGCGCTGTTTTTGGAAGGAGTGGCCTCATCCCTGCTGGTGTTTCTCCTTTGATACTCCACAGTAGTCGGGTATCAAACAGAAGTTTTTGGAGTTACAATACAACATCGTAAGATCTGCAGACTTTCTGCAATGTTTTTGCCTTGTTAATTTATAGACATTACAAGCAGAGGACAAAGCAGCTGCTAAGCAGTCGAAAGAGTGCCCAGTCCTTTAGTGCAAACTCACATGTTTTGGTATTTTTATGGTAGTTAAAAGGGGAAAAAGAAACAAAAAAAAAAAAAAAAAGAAAAAAAAGAAAAACATCACAATTTATTTTATTTATTTATTTGTTTGTTTGTTTATTTTCCTTAAGATTTTAATGTCCTAGGAGAAGGGTTATTTTCTTGTCTCAAATCAGTTGTTATGATGATTTTCTTTTATCTCCTGCCTATTCTGGCCAGCTGATAATGTTGCAGGATCCAAGGAGAAAAACAGTGATTGTGGGAGCTTTGCTAATGTTTTCACTGAATTTAATCGATAGCAGAAGAACATCTCTGTGGATGTGCAGTTCTGTCCTTGATGCCTTAGGTCACTGCTAACGCAGAAAAGTCTGAAGATAAGTTTTACATGTACCGTGTTTATTTAAAACAAACATGTGAGCAACTCGCATTTGTGCTAATCTCCAATTTGTTATTGCTCTTTCTGCTTTGTTCAAATATAAAAATATATAAAAAGTAAGACGTATGTTTTATTTGCCTCAGTCCCTTTCAAAAATTTAAAGAATTCTCAAAGATTTCTCATTTTTATTTATTTTTTTAATCTTTTGAAAATGATTGGCTGTGTGGAAGTTAAAAGGCCCAAAATGAGACCAAAAAGATTGATCCATTCAGAATGAGACCAGGGCTCAGCTGTTAACTTCTGGCAGCTGCCAGACGGTCGGTCAGCTTGTGTTACTGATGTGCTGCTGTCCCCTGCTCAACAAAGGGCCACGATGGGGGAAAATACGTGACGTGGGGCAGAGGGCATTGGGTCAGAAAAGTGCAGGGTGTCAAGTTTCACTAACTTCATTGCTCTCAGGGGAAAAAAAAAATGAAAAATCATTCACTACAAAAACAGTAAGCACCATGTGCCTGGCTTCTGTATTTCTAGCTGAGGACTGCTCTCATAGGATCTGGGGAACTGGGTCCCGCAGCTGAGGCAAAGCAGTTGGCTAAATCTTTCCTAAAAGCAGTTTTCTCCAATCTATTTCTTGGGGATATAAATGAAGCAGCAGGTAATCCTTATTGTTTTACTGAGTCAGTAATCCTACCAGGTCCTCAGCCACCTTTAAAGTTGTTTGGAAATGGAGTAGTGCTGAATATTGCTGAAGGTTGGAAGCAAATTGTTTCCTATGGAACTGAAGGAACAGACATGACTGCACAGACACTATAGTGTCACTTCCATTGCAAGTCACTTTAAGAGACTATTTAGGGATGCTTTTCAGGATCTGATTTATTCAAGGTGAATAGTTTATAGTGCTTTTCAGCCTTTGCATTTCAGGATCTGTGATTGCTCAATCTCCTGGTTTTACACGTCTTCCTACGTGTGTGTCAGGACCTCCAGACCATGAACCAACATGTGGCTGGCCCCATGGAGCCTGAATGGATTGGGATGGTAACATGATTGTGGTGGATCCTTAATTTGGCCTGTACAAAGTCAGTCCAGGGACAGGAGACAAAACACTCCTGTTATCAAGGAAAAAAAGTGATGCAACAGTCAACAGGAAATAGATTGAGCTTGGCTTTGGTTTGCATGATTATATTTATACATAATAGATATATTATCCTGTCCATTTTTGTGCCGGCAGCACCACGTGCCATGTCGCAGGGCAGACGAGTACCTTAACACGGCCTGGCGAGACCCTGCGGCCTTGGGCTGAAGTGAGCTCAGGGTGTGACTGCCCAAAGAAACTGTTGTGTCTGGATCCTTACAACGTGGTGCTCTCTGTGTGGTATCGTCCTACCAGCGTGCTCTTGTGCTGCAGTAAGAGCATGGCAGCAAACTGCCGGTGTGCCTGAAGGCATCTTTGCTGTTTAGTCATGCCCTTTGAATAAGAGTTTATCTGGAACGGACTGGCTGTAAAGCTGAAATTCAGTGAAGTCCCAGGCATAAAGTGCACACTGAGTCTTCTTTACTTACAGAGAGTTCTGGATAAAATTAAGCAAGAAAAGTCACGTGAAGGGAAATAAATTTAATAAGGGATGGGACTCAACATCCAGGTTACAAAAGGGGGGGGGTGGGGGGGGAAAGGACTAGCTGAAACCACGTATGGATATCTTGCTGCTTCTTAAAGCACTCAGACTTACATGTATGTTTGGGAGTGCCTCATGGCCACCTCATCCGCCATTTTGTCTCTCAGCCTGACAGGCGGGTGCTGGTACACAAAAGCCATTTCTTCCTCACGAGGCTTGTGTTTACGTAATTCAAAGCTGCCTGATCAAAAGTAAAACATCAGCTGGTTTCTTGCTTAACCAAACACTCGTGAGTGCTTCCCAGTTTGATTTGAAGAGGCTGTACTTGTTCACAGGCCTCAGCGCCCTGCTGGAGCAGGAGCTGCAGAACGATGGGTGTGGAGCTGAGGGCCTGGAGCCCCCGTGTTCCTCTGTCTGTGAGGGTGCTGTAGCTCACTGCTGTATGCTATGTACTCCTCCAGGTGCCCTGAGTTTACTGTTTTTACAAGGATGCCATCTCTGAGTCTGCTTTTAACTGATTTAGGTGAACACAACTTCCGAATAGTTCCTGTTCTAATTGAAACCTGGTGTTTTTGATAACCTCTTCTTTCAGAAAATATACAATGGAGGTAATAGAAAGAAACCATCTCGTCTTGGGCTACTAGCGATCCTCTAACAGGAACAGCAAGAACGGTGCTCGGTGGCTTGTACATCACAAATGGGATTGCACTGTTTCCTGTGAAGACTACATATTAATAGCAGAAAACAGCATATGTGGAATCATACAGCATGTTAAACTTTATTCTCCTCCTGGATACAAAGTACTATGTTAGTTTATACTATACATTTGTAATCAATTTGAAGATGTGTCTTATTTGTATTTCTCTATTTTCTTTCCTAAAATGTAAATGGAAGGTGTGCAGTTAACAGGGCTCCTGCTGGAAACTCAGACTAAAATACTTTTAGTTAAGTCTAGGTAGGGATGAACAGTTCTGTCTACTGCCAAAGATTTTTATACCTATTTACTTATTTCAGAAGTAATTTTGATGCTGTATAGCATTAACTATGTGTCACCTGAAGTCACATTTTTTTTAAAGCATGAAAAGTATGAAAGAACTTGCTATTTTTTTCATTTTGAAATGCAAGAGACATTGCTTGAACTTTATTGTTCAGCATGCCAGTATCCCAACACAAACTAACTTCAGTTTTTGTGGAATACTTGAGGATTGGTTAATTTTTTATATATTGAAACATAACAGCAGTTTTGCAGTAACACTGAGAACTCATTTCTAAAGCAGAAAAATCAGCACTAACAAAAATAGCCCACATTCACAAGCACTCATCCCTTTGTTTATAGAGACATATTTTCAACGCAGGTGAAGGACCCTTTACACAAAATAAGGGGAGTTTGCTATAGGAATCTAAATCTGCAAAGTCCTTCTTGCCAAGCAAGAGTCACACACCCTGTTGTGACTAAACATGTTACTTTTTTTTTTTTTTTTTCTAGGAGCCCTGCTACCTATTCCCCAGAACTTGTACAGGAAAAACTGAGGTTGGTGATGCAGTTGTATTCCATCAAGTACCTCTTAGTCCTCTTGTTTTTGGTGTGTGTTTGTTTTGTTTCTAAGAAAAAGAGTTTCTTTTGGCAGCTCGACTAGGTTCAAGTACCATCCACACCTTGAGCAACCTGGCACCAACTCTATTTTAAGATTAACGAGCTATTACAGGACCGACAACTTTAGACAGTCCAGTGGATATCATCATATGATTAAATGACAGCTTAATCTGAAGAGAATAACATCTAAAAACTGTGTATTAGCATTACCATCCTTTTTTTCCTTGAATGTGAATCCTTTATCATTCTTCATTTTTCTTCATACACGACTTGCTCTTAGAAAGCAATGACAAAAGGAGGCAGTGTGGAAAGCTTCCATGACCCATGTGGAAAGTCACTTGGGCTATCAGTTACATCTTTAAGCACAGTGGGAAGATGCACCTAGGTAATAGAGATGCATTTTCTTGTAGTGCTACAGTAAACTTTCTAGTTTTCATAACCTGAATCAAAAAAAGTCCTTCAAGTAGCTGTTTTCAGCTAACATTAATGAAACACTGCTACGTCACTGAAGCAGAAATTAAGGTAAGTGCAGAAATACTTCTTTAGAAGCTTGGGAAATCTTCAGACTTAAATAGGTTCAACATACCTGCCGTTTAGTCTAGAAAATTGTTATGTGCATACTTTTAAAGCAGTTGCACAGAATCTTGAAAGGAATCAAATTCTGTAACAGGGATTTTGAGGTGAGGGCAGCACTTCAGCAAAACAGCACTTATTTAACTGTTGCACACAGTTCCCATTACTGGAAAAAGCCTTACACAGGATTGTATTTTTCCTCTTCCCCAGGGGTAGAGTGTACTGCTTTTAGTTACAAATAACAGTTTCTCCATTGTCTGTTGATGAAGTTTTCCATCTATTCAACTACATCAGTTTCCAAGGAAATATTGGAAAGTACAGCCTGCATTTAAATGAAGTCACTCAGCTCAGTGTTCCTACCTCCTGCAGTAGTCATGTGTGGTCTTGCGAGACTCTACATAAAGATCAACTGTGACTCTGCAGAAGGTCACTGATAGACTTCTTTTTTTGAAATGTAATACGGCAGTAAGCACAGAACTAGCTTATCAGATGAGAAGTCCATCTTTAGAAAAGTGGCACAGCTTGATCCTTTGGAAAGCTTTAATTGAAGTTCAGTAACAAAGATAAGAAGTTTGATAGGCAGTTTATTTTTTCTTTTCCCAAAAGTGCAGCAGTGAACAGGGTCCTCTGGAAGGGCACTTTCTAAACAAATGTTCAAACAGCAGAAACTAAGTATGCTCACAACATGCTACAGCAAAGTATGCTCACATACAGAGGAAAGGAATACAAATAAGATTCACTTTAATTGAATCATAACAAAACTGACAGTTGTTTCATTATGAGGAAATGTATAATCAGTCTCAAACTTAAGTTGATTGCTTGAAGAGGTATTGCACCTGTGCTGTGTGTTTTCATGCATGTCCACGGTACAGCTTTGTTCCCCAAACAGAAGTCCAATTTACTGAACTTACACTGGGTGAAGACATACTAGCTGTATTGATTTATGCTGAAGTGATGATACAGAATGTTTTTTGTTTCAGGGTAATGTCAAAGTTATTATATTTCTCCCTGCATAATATCTGCTTTACCACATCAGATCATTAAAGTTCACAGCTCTGCTTTTGATAATAATGACAAAAAAATAAATCACATTTTACCTAAACAGATCTCTGCTCTGATAAGGCCCCTTCATTTAACAAAACGCCTTCAGTAACAAGGTACAGACACAGCTACGATCAAATAGCATATGAAATTGAATGTCCAGGAAGACCATTTAGCATTTAAATCCATTTGGCTGGGAATTAGATCTGGTTGCAAATTAAAGTTTCTTCATAATGTTTTTTTTATTGCCACAGATAAGAATTAATACTGTTCGTTTAGGGCTGTTAAAATACTCAGAATTAATAATTCCTGGAAATAAACACCAGACAAGTCACAAACTCCTCCAAAAGTAATGGAAGTCAGGCAGATGTTGGGTCCTGTTCTTCCTTCAATTCATTGTATGTTCTTAAGCCTCTTATCAAAAGTGAGAGTGAAGTTATTTTCCTGAATTGCTAATTCTCTTCTTTTTGGTTAAGAAAGGAATAATTTCATTCTAAAAGTGAGTTTAGTATGGCATTTATTACCTACGACAGATTTCAGATATAGCATGGTTTTCTGAATGCAGAGCCTGGTTACAACGTTGTACCCAAATTAGCACTTGTACTACCTGCATAAACCTGTTAATAATTTGTCTCATCACCCACACTGAGTCTATAGCAATTCTACTGTCAACTTTCATGTCATTTGATAGCCAAAAAAGTAAAACCTTCAAAAGGAAAAATTTGCTTACTATGGCTTTAGATCACTTTAAGAGAAATGAGTGCGTTATGTATTTGTACACATAACAGAGATGTTTTTCTATTCAGAAGCATCATAAAGCACATTATTTGCACTGCAACTTAACAGAAGTATACACTTTACATACGATCTCCTAGATTTGATAGAGCTATTGAGGGTTTCACGTAAGTGGTGTATTTTGTACCAGCTTCCACACAGCTACCAATATACAGTTTAAACAAAGACCAAGTCTAACTTGCTAGAATTATGTGAGCAAAACACTATATAAATGAACTTTAGGTTTAGCTCAGGATACAAGAAAATACTTGAGCATGAAAAACTTTGGTTTTGGTTTTAAAGACAAAACAAGAGACTGAAGCAAACTGATGGGCAATACTAAGGCTTGAGAAACAAGGAGAGAAGGATAAAGCTACGATTGTAATGGAGGAAAAAAACATCCTGAGTATCCAAAAGCATGCAAATAGTTTGAGAGGATCCAAAAATCTCAGCATCGATACAGATGCTTCAGCTGAGAAATTACCTCTGCGGCAATTTTTCTCCAAGTATTTGGTCATGCTGAAGATCTGAAACAATGAGTTAAATTGGAAATAAAAGCTCTAAATAGAGCTTTTAAAAGCTCAAATAAAACCTTACCATCACAGAAGTTTGCAGCTAAGCTATATGAAAGGCAAATTCTGTGCTTCAGAATCAAAAGCAAGGAAAGCTCATAGGATTTTACTGTAGCATTGTTTTTGTCCAGTGTGTGGTCTGTATCAGGTTATGCATCTCCACAGTTGTCATACCAGTATCGTCATACTTGGTTGCCTGATCACTTTTCCCCTGTGGTAAAAGGTTTTGTGTGACAGAAACTGAAAACACCATGCTCTCTCTTTAGAAGACCTAAAATAGCTGGCTAAAAACTAGAGTTGCACCACAGTTTGTTTGACAAGGGAAAGACCATCTTGCCTGATAATACAGTTGACTTGCACACAAGCAACGTGAACTCTGAACTTGTGTTTCAAAATATACACTGTTTCTAGAAGTTTTTTTTTTGTTTTTTTTTTTTTTTAAACTAACGAATCTATACAAAAGTTCTATACTAGCTCAAGTTCAGGTGTTTTTCAAGATTCAGAAAGATACTCAAGTTTGGGTACAAGTGACAGCTGCATTTCAGATGAGCCTAATCAGAAGGTTGAAAAGTCAACATCACCCTTCCAAAGGGAAACCAAGTGATAACGCACTACAGTTAGATGTCTGCTGTGCACTCCTTTGATGTGAAGGCCACTTACTGCAGATTGTGTAATGTCTCAACCAAAAAGCAGCTCTCTCTACAAAGAACTGAAACTGCCTAAAATAGCCCCCTTACCTTAACTTCTAGTGACCAGTGATTTTAGTTTTCTCTCAAAATAATTTACCTTCAAGAATCTAATGACTTGTTAGACAATTCAAGACATCTGGAGGTTAGAGACAGATCAACTCTGCTGTGGTGCCCTGTTCTGTGTGTTAGTATTACTTCTTTCCATGTACTGAAATAGATTTAACAGCTCAAAACACAGGCACACTTACTTGAATACTTGTTAGTCTCTGTTCTGATTAACACACTAGGAAGCCTATATTAAACCCTAAGTTTTTTCAGTAGTACATCTTAACCCAATCCAGCATTTCAAGCTAGGAGGCTGAAATTACATTCTTGTTTGCAAGCTACCAAAGCAGATCTACAAAATTCATTGGTCTCATTTAAAGTGGTCTTATTGAAAGAGGATATTTTGCATACTGATTTTAGTCTGCAAGAGACACTTGCTAGTCAGATCCTACAGTTTTGACTAATGCCTTCCCTATGCTATTTTGGGCTAGGTTGCTATTGTCATTAACAGCTTTGAGCTCAACACAGGAAACCTATCATTAAACATAGCCTTCAGGAAAGTGTGTGACACTGAATATAGGTGAGCATTACAGTGCAATAGCTCCTGCCTATCTAACCCAATTCAAATATGCATTTATTGACTTCTAGAACAAAATAAACTGTTCAGATTCATAGGCCATAGATTCATCTCTGTGCCTGTGATATGAAAAGGTACTTAAAAGACAAAGGTGGTAATCAAATATCTGAGCAAGACAGGTTAGCTGTGTCTAACGATTTAGAGTTACAGTTCAGCTGTAAAATATACATATTGCACAAGGCAACCAGCTAAAGACGAGGGTTTTTCTTCCAAACAGGGTTTGAATAGCCCATCAGAAGTCTTCCAGCTGCGATCAGTGAGTTTCAGAGACAGACCTGCTGCAATCACCGGAGAAACTGGTCAGTGGGAGCTGATTGCAAGAGGCTCTTAAATGCTTCATAAGGACTGCGCAGAAAACCTCCGAGCCCGAACACCGTGATTGCTGAACATCAGCCGTGGGTCAAACCTGTACCTGTAGAAAGGAACAGCATGAGCTGGTCTACAGTAACAGTCGTTTCTAGAAATAGCTGATCTCTAAGATAGTTCCAATATAAGGCTACATGATTAGTTCTTTTCCTGATACCTAACAGGTAGAGAGATTGTCTCTACTGTGTGCTGAATTATAACAATGTGCAGTTAAGGAGTTGATAATCTCTAGAGAAATAAATATAAGCTACAAGATACCAACAGCACGTTGGTATGTATAACATTAAGCATTCACAAGATGTATTTGCTGCCTCAAATTACAGATCTGTGTGGCACAACTGTAAGAAAATTTTAAATAGTGCTTAGAAAAGCTTCAGTCCAAATGAGTACTGACTGAATTTTGACATAAGCAGCAAGAATTACTTACCACAGCTGTCTAATACATACAGCTTAAGTCCTTCAATAAAGTATTTTTTGCTAACAGCACCTCCAGGAATAATCAAAGCAAGTATTTGGAAAATTCCTGCCTATGGAAATATGCAGAGCTTTTCACTGCTTGCAGGCAAGTCTGAAGTCACTTGTGTCTGACTACCCAGAATAGCTGTAAGCTTACAGCTATGCTAAGTCAGTGGCTGACAAGATTAGAATAGTAGAATTAATACCATAAAGTTGTATTTTAATTTAACGTACAAAATGTAAGTTAAGCATTTAAAAAATATAAGCATTGAGAAGCCATTTCTATTAAATAAAAGCACGTATGTTGGTGGTATTCTGTCTTATAAATACCTTCTATGAAGAATTTCATATATAAGTACATTATTATATTTAAAAAAGTATTAAGAGTTAACGCAGTGTTTACCCAGGATCAAAGACTCCAGGTGTACGGCAAGTTGCTCCTGAACAGGACTGCAGCATCATTAATCGATAGTTCATCTTCTCTAGAATTTCTTGATCAATTGTTTTAGCAATGTTGTTGATCTGGTGCGGATCTGCAGTCAAGTTGTATACTTCCACAAATACCTGTTGAAGACAAGAAAGTTCCCATATTGTATTAAGTCCTACACGTACGTGCTAGTTAACAATCACATCATATCGCTGTAATGAAGCGTTCTTCCCAGATAATTTCAAATAGCATTTTCAGTTATATCGCAGCTTCCCCATACATAAGCTATCTGTAGCCTGGTGGCTAAATAGCCAAAGACAGGACAGCGTGTGTGTAAAGATAAAGTTTTGTTATAGTGCAATATTACTGAAAAAGTATTTTAGATGGGTGCAAACACATCTGCTACAATATACATCTTTTTAACACCTGAAGGAGCCTGTCTTAAGCCTATAACTCCAGAGGAAAAGGCCATGGAGAAGGTGGCTGTTTTTTCATTAATGGATCTCAGAACCCAATTTGACAACAATCATATCACCACCGTACTTCACGTACTTCCAGCTGTCAGAACTCAGACACATCTTAACTACATGTACAAAAGATGCTGAATACAGATATGCTATAACCTTAATAAAGTTTTTGTTGTGTATACGTACTTTGAGAACTTGATTTGTCTAGACAATTTGGGGGTATATTTGTTTCTTGGTACATTAAATCTCTAAACTAGTCTGTGGGACAAACAGTAGTCAAACATATCAAAAAACTCAGCTGAGGTTTTGTCTGTGCTGCAGGAGGAGTTGTGATTGCAGATGATAACGATTAACACTGACTCTGTTGTGTCTAACTTAGATAAAGATGCATCAGGACAGGCTTTTGCTGCAAGCGTTCTTACAAGGTTCACTGCAAGGTCTGAAACACTGCATCTCTGCATCTTTCCAGTATTGTTAGCCTTAATTTAGCTGACCCAGGTAAGCTGAGTGACCCAGAAATTCAGCCACCAATCAAGTGCAGCATCTGTTATCTCTATTTCCTATACAGTCTTTTTTGCTGTCTGCCTGCAAAAAACAACACCTTGTGGGAAAGGCTGTCCTGCTTTAAGTTGTTTACTGCAGATTACCACAGGTTTTTGTGTGGCAGCATGGTAATTGGGAGTACCTGTTTTACTGCACATCTGCTGCCAGTGCAGCTTATTGAATTTGTGACCCTAACACTTGCCTCAAACTCAACGTGCTCTCTGGAACAACTGCTTGCAAATGAGCACCAGGAACAATCAGCACTGAGACTCACCAGCTTTTGCACACACAGCTGGTGCTCTGCAAGTGAGGTGTGAGCAGTTTCTGAACAGACAACTACGTCCCATACAACCAAACAACTTAAGCTAACAGCAGAGACTTTTCTCAGAGCTGTAACAGACTTTTGGCCGTAAGAGGCAAACGAGTGAGCAACAGAAGAGGTGATTAGAGTGAGGCTTCTGTTCAAGGAAAAGAGTTGCAGTTGAACATAAGAACAGCAGAGTACAATGCAACAGAAAATGCAGTACAGAGCAATCTGTAACACGGAATTAGGGCAAAAATGGGAACTGAATCCAACCTCAAAACAGCTCCCCCATAGGCTGTTAAGGAAGCAGGAAGTAAAAGTGATAGTTAAGCTATTCCCATGCTGCCCTCCCACCTGCCTCCCCATCTCACCACAAAGTTTTGGTCAAACATTCTTCTCATCAGCAGTTAAATACTTCACTGCTTGTCCTGCAAGCAGCACTAATCTGCTTTTCAGATTACTTGATGCAAATGTTGAGAGCTGACAGGACTGTGGGCAATCACTTGCACAGCTGAGAACAGCGAAGGTCTGTTAGAGACTCACCTCCCGGTCATCAAACTCGCAGTACTGCAGATCCCAGGAAGTTGACATCGTCCTTACACAAGCGTACGTGTTGTTATAGGAGTCCTCACAGACGCAGTCTGGGAAGCAGTGCTGTGAAGTAAGCAGTTCACAAACACTTGAGACCAGGGAAAAATAAAGATGAACTAGCAATCTTCTCCCTAGTCTATATCAGCTCAAACCAAATGCAGTTAATTAATGAACACCTGGATCTTAGCCTAACACATACAGGTGTCTGCTGGGATGTTAAGCAAAAGTCAGCTCTTCTAGAGAAATGTTGTTAATGACATCACTGTGATTAAATGCATTTTGCCTGGGAAACTTGTGTATGCACACTAGCACAAAACACATTACTAAGTACATCACAAAAGGGATGATTTCCTTAATGGACACTGATTCAGAAAGCAGGTAGTGACTTAAAAAGCTATAAGATTGTACTGTGTGACAAGGCCACTGGAACTTTAGAAGGAAGATGTCGCTGCCAGCCATTTTGCCCAGTCCACTCCTTTCTGGATATTTCTTCCGTCCACAGGCCCCGTAGATTCCCACTAAAAGGGCAACTGTTCTGTTTGGTCATGTGCACATCACTTCTGCATGGCTGAATGTCTCCCTGGTTCTTAAATGCTGCACAGCACTTACAGAGCTAACCCCTACTTACCAAGACACTGGAAGCTTGCTTTTAGAACCAGGTTAGCTCACAGAACAATCAGAGCTTTAAGTCAGCTGCTGTTTTCTATTAACAACAAATCTTGTCCTACTCACTGTGACACCAGGTCCTAGGCCGGGACAGGTAGGATCGCTGCCGTTATACCCTTCTCCTTGGTACTCCACCAGGAAGTCTGATCTCCAGGTCACATTTTTGTCTCCTCTCTAGGACAAGAGGTTAACATGACTTAATATTCACTGAACTGTGAAAGAGAAGAAATGCTCCATGCCTGGGAAAATAAAATCTATTCACTGCTTAAAAGGCAGTTGAGTCATGGTCCCTAGTTTGAGTCAGTCTTAAAATAATACTCGGTCTTAGGTTAAAATGCCTTGGGTAGCTAGAAGACAAGGATCCAATCAAAGAACCCTAAATCTTTATAAAAAGGGGTACTAAAAGTACCATCTTCAAATTATAAGGAATCAATCATGCAGCAATACAAAACACGAGCCGCACGGCTAGAAACTACTGTATTACAGTCAAGCTCCCTGTAACAAAGCTGTTTCTCTTTCTCTTTGATTTATATCAGATGACCACAACAGATGGAAAAAGATAGCCTTAGCGTAAAAGATAAACAGCTTTACGAAGCAACTAAGTTTTAAGCTGCTCTATTTGTAGACGCATTTTAAAAGATGGAGAAGGGGAAAGAATTGCAAGGTTAATGTACAGCACCATCATATGCAGTGAAACAATGAGTTTCACATTTTTGCTTGTCAGAGTTTAAACTAGATACCTTTTATCTGCTGCCACCTAATGAACAGCTTAAAGTTTGGATACAAGGTTTTAATAGCAAAGCACTGTTTTAAGTCTAGATGATCTCCCACATTTCCAAGTAAGCCGTCTTCAATTTATAGACTAAATTTAATTAAAACTAAAAGGATCAACTACAAGCAGCTTTATTTAAGTAGGCTTCTGCTCACTTAGTGGAAAGGTCAGGTTTACTTTATGAAACCACCTGCATTTTTGCAGAGTTTTTGGGGGACCCACTACTTCTGCTGAAAACTGAGGCAAACCAAAGATGTCAGTAAAAACAGGCTGCTTTTCTCTTACATCTATACTGAGAAATCCTAAGGAAAAGGCAAAGGATGGTGCAAACTGGAAATAACAGTCTTCATAATAGGAGTTCTTTTATGTGCAGCAGGATTAGCCAAAGGATGACAAGTTTTGGTTACAAACCAACCACAAAGCCGTACTGTTTATCAAAATATACCTGCTTTTAAACAGCATACCAACACCCCCTCTCCCTCCCTGCAAGCTGTGAACAATCTGTAAAAGTAAACAAGGGAAGAATATGAACTACAAGTCCACCCAGTCCGTTGAAGGGAACGGCATGCACTCTGAATAACCCCTACAAGAATTACTGGTTACGATCCCTGTCCATCTACTTACCAACAGTGGCAATAGTGACATCCCATCCATCTGGGTCTTATTCAAGTCGTAGCCTGCAATATCCAGAATAGTGGGACCCAAATCAATATTTGCAACAAGCATCTGCAGGGTGAGGAAAACTGTTAGTTCAGAGGAACAGAACCTAACAGATAAAATAATGAGACTTCTATATTTTAGTGTTTAGGTGCATCTAAAATCACAAGTAGTTCATTTCATCTTCATTGTCTAATAGAACCTGTAACATGCACAAGCAATGTTAGGATCTTCAGAAAGTGATCTCCACACCTAATTTATTTCTATAGCCTGCAATTACTTAATTTTACTGATTCAAGCAAGGTCATATAGCTTTTTTTTTTTTTTTTTTTTAAATGAGGTCTTTGCATTTTCTACCACCCCATGTAGGCAGTAATTTCTAAATGATATAAAGTGGGTAACTGAAACAACAGAAGTAGAGCAGTATCATGTCTTCACTTCTTACCTACCTTGTTTGTCTGGTTTGGTTTTATCCCTGGTCCTCGAACTAGCAGTGGAACTTTGATATCAAACTCATACAGCTGCCGTTTGTCTATTGGCAAAGAAAACTGGCCTATACATTAGAAAAGAGAGAAAGTTAAATAGGTTCTTGTTTCATATTTATAAAGTCTTGTGTTACTCAGTTTCCAGCAACCAATTTTAACAAGTCAGGAGAGGTTCATAACATTAACTACATTGACAAAGTAGAGCATATTTTGAAGCTGTCAGTTCCTGTAAGACATATCTCAAGGATTAACAGCTTAGATACCACATATTCAGCTGTGCAACTTGATGTAGAGATAGGTTTTTGAGAAAGATATTTATTGGTCAACTCCACAGAGATCCTTCCTCCATTTCTATCTAATTTTAGTGGTAGACAGTAATGCTGAAAACCAACAAAGCAAACACTCAAACCACGAAATATCCCCAAACACTCCACACTGCAACTACAGAATGTTTTGCAATTCAGGCCAGTACTTCTCATGTCTACAGTTTTCCACAGCTGCTGTTCCCATTTTCTGGAGTGGCCACAAGAGCGACATGTTATTTGTGATTTCTGGATCTTTTACAAATGCTCAGTAAGCAGGGAACACCTTACCAGTATGGAAGCCATTGTCTGATGTGTAGAAGATGTATGTGTTATCCAGTTCTCCATGGAATTCCAGTTTCTTCACTAGTTTCTCTACCAGGTCATCTACTGACAACAGAGTTTGCCACCTATACAGAAACAAAGCAATTGATGTGAAAATGAAAAATATAGAATAATTCTGATTAGTAGGGCATTCATGTTGCTCTAAATTAGCAGTGTATGCACTGTAAGCAGATTATTTTATTTGCAAATTCTGAAAACAAGTTTCACAGATCACTATTCTGTACTTCTTGAGGCTGTGACTTAAGATAAACAGACTGTTTGCCTTCAGTTCTTGATTTTATTCTGCAGTGTCTGAGAAAGACGTCAAAATGATGATTACTTCTTATCTTATCTAGAGATAGCCAGGACCAACTTTGAAGCAACACGGTAACAGAGTCAGAGTTATCTCCTACAAGGTCATTTGTTATTAGTTCTTTATATCTAATTTTTAATACCAAAATGCAAGTCTTTCAGAACTTAATTTTCTCTAAGGGATCCTTTCTGCCTGGAAAGCACATCAGTTATTTTGTATTATGCAGTATCAGGGTCTGTTCTTCCAGAATATCTAAAAGCCTTGAACAGTCACAGGTTATTCTTCCCTTCGTCATGGGGTCTGTCATTGAGACTGCTTCCAGTAGGTCAACAATAAGACTTCACAGACTAGCATTATGCTGAATTAACTGGAGTTATTTAATTCTTAGATTCTGTTGTCTCCAGGCTTAATTTAAGATTCCTGCATAATTTTGCCTTCACATTTTATAAAGCAAGAGCTTTAAAAAAAAAAAAAAAAAAGCCTGGTCTTCCACCTCCAAAGCAACAAGCTAATGCCTTGATAACTGCTCAAAATGAAGTTTAATATTTAAAGTTAAGCTAACATTTCTTTCAGAAACCTACAATGTAAACAAATATACCTTTCTTTATGGTAAGTGAACAAGCTTTATCTTCACATTCCCTCCCCACTTTCCTTAACCCCTTATAAAAAGGGAATCAAGCACTTGCCTTAGATAGTCAGAGTTATTACAGATATTCCTGTCTGAAAAGATGGGACTAAGAAACAGACAAAGCCAACATTAGTGAGATTAGATGGTTGATAAATTGATATTTTATGTGCATCATGGAAGAATCTGAAATTCAAATGCTTTCAAAGTAGAAAATTATGTCTTTTTTTATTATTATTTTTGAAAATGTATTGTGAACTGAACGAAAAGCAGTGAAGACACCAAGCATGATGCCTTTATGATTTAGGAGAAAAATGTTTCCCAAGTCAATTACAATTTTCTCTGCAAAAAGTAAACTCAAAGTCAGATGTGTTGAGACAAATGACAGAACTATTACAGGTAACTCAACATGTATAGTCAGACTTACTACAACCCTTTAAATAAAACAATATGAAATCAAAAAAAAAGGTAAGTTTTGAGCAGAAATTTTAAGCAACAACAACAAAGAAATCTTACCTCTTTCTGTAAGCATCATCAAGGAACTGTATTGAAGAGTTAGTCATTGGAGTTTTTGCTTGTCGAATTAACCAGTGCTTGTTCTAAGGAAAGACAGATCAGGGTAGAAGAGAACAACAAGAAAAGGTTTGTGTCAGCTTTTAAACCTTTGTTAGGCTTATTACAAAATAAATCTTATTTAGGGTAAAACATCTGCACGATTCCTGTGAAATGGCTAGGTAATACTATCAAAATGACCTGACTCCAGATTTCCCTCTGGGTTTATGTAAGACCTAAGTTGCAAGACAGAACATGTTACAGCTCCATTGTGCTTGGTCCTTGGACAGAAAAATAGCTGTGAGTATTTGCAAAGCAGTCCAGGAAAGAATTCATGCGAATTTCTAGGGAAGGCTCTCCCAAACAAAGTTTCAATAGCTACCAAAATTCAGGAAGAAGCCTGATAAAGGTCTGATGTGAAAAAAACTCCAAAGGATTGTGCAGAATTATAAAATTGGACATGGTTGTCAAAGCAAGGTTCTTTTGGGACTGATACTTGGGAGCATTCTAACGTAAGTTGAGAAGTGGGGAGAAACATCTGGAATTAGGACTACCTAATTTATGGACAGGTGATAGAAAGATCGGCCACTATCAGATTCTCAGTAGCCTTATCAACTCAGGGTTGGAGACTATTGAGGGAAAAAACATCTCAGATTTAGTTGGATTTTTTTATTCCAGAAAGAGTGTTTCTTTTGCTGAAATGTTATTATTTTTCTAGATTTTTTCATCCCCAAGTTTCAGAAACAGCCCTTTCCCTTCTCCCCTTATTCCCCCTCTTCCCCAAGTAACAGAGATGATCAAACTCTTCGTAAGAAAAGTTGCAGCTGCACATCCTGAAGCACCAGTCTGAACTGAGTCAGGCGCTGTATAAATACCTGGGAAGGGCTGTTGTGAACAAGCTGAAGGGTAGTATTAGTGGGGAGCAAAATAAAGGAGAAAGTCATGGCAATGCAACTTTACACTTTTTTGTTTACTAAGTCAGACATGATCCACTCCTCATCTCCAGCCTGAGCCTATATTTAGCTGGTCACTCCTCTCCAGAGCCTCTTGTTATGCAATTTCCCTCCTGTCACAAGCGAATGACTGAAAGGGTTCAGAAGGCTTTAAGGACTCACAACAAAGTGACTCATCTTCTGCAGCTTCCCTGTTCTATGTTCTGGAGACTGAAGAAAAGATTTTTGGCATGGAGAGATAATACCATGCCCAGTTTATTTTAACTCAGCTGTATCAGACCTTGCTCGTGGCAGTTGTACAGCAGTTCTCTGGACAGATGCTACATCCATCTTGGCAAGAAAATTGATGGCATCATCAAGACCAAACACCAAGGCCTTATGTGTTGGTCAGGAGTGCAAAAGGAAAGACAGACATCACAATCCCCATCCCCAGCTCAGCACAAGTTCTTCAGGAAATGAAGGATGCAGTGTCACCTCTGCAGACACCTTTCTCAGGAGGTGGACTTGGGAAAGATCCTCCCCAGGGCACTTTGTTTCTCTTGCTGTGAAATAGCAAATCCCTCTTTTCTGGAGTATTCTGATATTCCTACGTTCCTCTTAAATTTCAGAAAGTTCACAGAGCACCTTAACACCTTTGTGGATTTCAACAAACTTCGTACTGATGCACTGCCCTCAAGTTTGTTTCCCTGTTGAGTTTCTTTCACCGGATTATGCACAAAGCTGTCCACCTGTCCTGCTGCCTCGCTTTGTCCCATTCTGAAAGAAAGTTTACAAGACCTTGGGACAGAACACCCTATCTTGCCAGCAGAATCTGAACGCAGCTGTGCTTCAGCTCGCAGGGAAAACAATCCAGAATGCAGAGTACACATCACTGGCCAGCGTGCCGAGAACTCAAATCCTACTCTTTATGCAGAGATTCCACCTACACTGCTGCTTTTAGCACCTCTTGCCCACATACTACATAGAGAAGCTATGCAACGCTGATTCAGGTATCAGGACTGTAAAATGCAAGGCTACACAACGCGAGATTGCCCAGCAAACATTACAACATCAGCGACTTGAGGGTCTGAGCCAAAGTGTACGTTTATTACTACAGCAGGAATTGCACTTGCCCTAGAGAACAGCGAAGCTCAAAAAAGAGCTAGGCTTGAAAATTATGACATTAGCACCTGAAGAAATGCACGCTGTTAATGATTGTAGCTATTTTATGTCCAGGAAGATAGGCAATGCCAGGCCATTCCTATTGCGAAACCGCTGCACCCACGGATATTAACTACCACACATTAAATCAGTCTGTCATTTCGCTCTGTATTATACAAGCACATGCAGAGCTTTCACTTCACAGAAGGGACCTCCCAAGTTGTATTTTCTGGCTAGGTGCTGACTTCACTGGTCAAGTTATTTCTAGCTCACCTTTGAAAGCACTCAGTTATGACAGTAATGCAGCCTAAGAAAGTTAAGGATATTTTTTTTTAATGGAAAAAAAGACTTCGAGATTAAGTCCAACCATCAACGAAAGACAGGAATTCATCCACTGCCTTCCCCTCTGCCCTCTTCCTCATACCCAGCTGTGTTCCCGATCTCCCCCTGCAGATAAGAAATGGGTGGCTGCAGCCAGTCCCTAACAGCAAGTCTCTGCTGCTCCCTCATGCTTTTCCCTCCTCCAGCAGGGGCCTCTCCTCAGGCTGCAGGGGAATCTCTGCTCTGGTGCCTGGAGCAGCACCTCCTCCTCCCCTCCTTCTTCAATGACCTTGCTGCTCACACTGCTGTTTCTCACACTTTGTTTCCTCTTTTCCTGCCTGGGAAGAGTTTTCTGCCCTTTATGTGTATTTTCCAAGTGAAATCTTGACATAAGTTAAACGGTGAGGTGCAGTAAGGTCTGCATTTGAGACTAATTGGACCAGAAAAATACAAAACCCCACAAATTAAGTATCTCACCAGATTAACTTTGTGGCTTACTCTACCAATAAGAGAAAGCAAAAGCAGCAGATTAGTCTAAGCTAGACCATACATGGCTAAGTTTCCCAGCAGTGGAAGGTACTGGCCTGTCACAAACATGTCTGAGTTTGTAACGCTAGGCTGAGCAATTCTGGTTACAAGTTATTTCAACAGAGGAAAGCCAAATTCTCCAAGTCCTTTATGACCCTGGGCCCTGCAACTCACAATTTCACAAAGCCCTCTGGTTGGCCTGATAAGCTTGTCAAGTTGGGGCAGCTTTCTATGAGCTCGAGCAGAGGACCATCCCACCCACGTGAGCAGGCATGCACAGCCTGTTCTCATTCTTCCTCTGAGCCTTCGTGTAGCACACCATCTCTGTGTTCTCCTGAACACGCTGAAGAGCAACGAAAGAACACAAAGTGCTTCAGGACAATCTGGAAACTGAACAAGGAATTAACTTCTTCCCCCACTTACCAATATTAAACCATGTTATTTTTGCCACTTTTTTAATTTACAAGGTATCAGTATGCAAAAACCTAAGTCACAACAGACATACCTTACACATAATGGGTGATTAAGATAACTAACAACCAGAAATCATTGTATTGGTCTATTCTTTTGCTTAAACTTAACATGCACGTCAGGGTCACTGCCTACTGCTCTCACAAACGAGTGGAACAATTTATGCAGATCCTTGCAGGGTATCCTACCTTCCCATGAATGTTGAAATTGCTGTTTCTTGGCGCACTGACGTTCTGAAAGCTGTTCTTGTACTGCGGTGCGGCTGTCCAAGGTGAGTGTGGAGCTGGGGTTGAGATCATCATGAAGAAAGGTTCAAAATTAGATTTGTACTCCAAGAAGTCCAATGACATGTTGGCCTGCAAAGAGTTTTGTTGAAGAACGTAAGTCCATTCACTCCAAAAGTAAAAACCACTCAAAAAACTCCCGATAAAATAAAACCAAGTGCTAAATTCTTTGTCCCCCATCTCCAAACAGCATTCTGCTTTAGACATTTACACTATTTAGGCCTGGAAAGATGAAAAGGATGCCAAGGACGACTCTGTCTTCTCATGCCACCGCATCTATTCCACATCGCAACAAAAGTCACTTGAACCCTCCCATCACTGCGTAAAATTGCAACTTTAATATAATCTGAGTCTTTGAGGCTCTCAGAATGCCATCTTGTGCCTGACAGATCACAGTCTGTCAGATTCAGTTGTCTTATGAAGTAGACAAAATTCTGAAAAAGCTATTTTGCTCCCCTCTTTATAGTGTATGCTCACAATGCAGCCAGCTCCTAGTTTCTAAGGGGTGCCCCATCTGTGCTGGTGAAAGCAGAAGCTCTAAGGTAAAAAACAGTGCCAGATCCAACCACTCATGCCAAGCCATTGTACTTTCATTTTCACTTCAGTCTATGTCCAACTTCAAGTAGCCAGTTCGAGGAGATTGTGAGTTTCATTTTGGCTTTAATTTCAAAGATTGGCCAGGGGAAGGCTTCAAAGGCATTACATGCTGGTGAGTTCTCCACTATTCAGATCCTGCAATATTTTCTTTTCCTGTCTGATTAGTGTATCCCACAGATTTCCTTCTCATCCTCTAGAATAAAGGAAACACTAGGAACTCCCTGCTAATACAACCTCCTCTTCCTTCCTCTTAACTTCCACAGCTAAGCAACAGGGACTGGACTTCAAATATATAACTACAGACTTAAGGGAGGATAAGAACCGTGTGAAGGAGGCAAACTCAGAACTAGTCTGAGCTAGTTAGGAGCTTAAACTGCAGTAGACAGATCCAGGTGTTCAGATTCTTAATACTGGACTTCATCACCTGGATGTCCTTAGGACAAGGAGATTGCTCATCCCATCAAGCAACACAGGAACTTCGCATAAGCTACGTGAGCTTTTTCCTGGTGGTCTCTATTGCCACACACCTAGCAGCAGAGGTATGGTGTGCAACACCCACACAGTGAAATGAACTCAAACACTAATTTGAAATTATGAGTATGTATTCGATAACTATAGGCAGAAGTTAGAATGCAACACACTGAAAATCATTGTATACTGCTGTATCAACAGGCAACCCACCACAACTAAGTTTCTGCAGCAATCTGTTGACTGAAATGCTTATGAGCTACTGAAAGATCGATAAGGCTGGTACAATGCCAGTAACAGAACAGTTAACTCACTTCTGGCTTATCAATTCCGATCTAGCTTTAGCCACTGTAAATCTAAATTTAATCAGACAGCTGTTACATGCCCTAAGAAACATCAATCATTTCTGTCCCTAGTAAGCAGCTGTCTAGGTTAAAAAACTGGCAATGAACCTCCTTAGAGTCTCGACAGAAGACCCCAAACTTACTGCTTCGGGAGACTTCAGGGAAGAGTTTTCCTGAGCATGCAGGCTCTCAGGAATGCCGAATAACATACTGCAACAGAACACTAACTTAAGAGTCCAGCTTTTGCAGGGAGATGAGGAGGTGGAAGCAACAGAAAAACCCACACAGGATCCAAGGTACTTGCTAAACAGGGCCTCAAGAGAAGTAAGACTAACTCTTACAACTTTCCTTTAAGCATTTTATATCTCTGTTGACGTTCTTAATAACTTTTCTTTGTCTCAAAAGGATAAAAAGGCTAAAGATTTCCCTGGTCAGCAACACATTTTGGTAGACGTTGCCCTCACACTTCATGGTGTATTAATTAGCCTTTGATATGCCTAAGTTACCTATTTTATATTGTTAAGGGTGACAAGACATTGACACACTGTAATAACTACCAAACAGAACAGCACAAAGTTACTTTTACATGCTTATTTCCTACTGAAATTTGGGTGCAATTAATCTGTTACAGAAGTTGAGTACTATAATGAAATACATCCTTCTATGAAGTAATTTAAGACATGGCTTGTATCCACCACGTTCCTCACGTACCACAGCAGTCATTAGTAACCTCACACTGAAGTTACTGGTAGCAAACGGACAGCTGAAACCAATTTCCTTTTCACACCTCATGTGCACAAAGGTGTCATTTTTAAATTCACACAATCTTGTGTGAATCTTGTTGTGCTAGTTAACGTCTGCCTATGACAAATACTGCATGACTGTGCTGTCATTATGAACTAAAGAATTGCCATCCCCAGTCCCCAAGCCCCCAGCATGAGACATTATCTGGTCATAAGTCGCTTTTGTGACACGGACGTTGTGAGGCTTCCTACCAGCACATCTGTCAGATAATCTACGCTGTAGTTCTCGCCATGCCTCCGTGCTTTGCCATTTACTGAAAGAGTATAGTTGTAGTACTTGGAATTCTTCTCCTGTGAAAAAGAAAAGTTACACACATTTTTATACATAGCAACGTGTATATTGATTGCTTGAAATAATCAGGAACTCTCAGCAAACATTCATCAAATATGTTGCAAGCATTTGTCACAAGGACAGACCAAGAATTCTCAAAAATGGTCCCAAACAGCACATATTGCAGTGTTATCTTACACTGCTTTGGCTTTACAAGCCAGGGTTTTTCCCCAGGCATCTGAGTAGGAGCAGCCCTTGTGAAAGCCAATGGACTGACATGAAACAGAAAAAAATAATATTAATGTAAGATTTACGTTAAGCTGCTAGATGCTCTGGTTGCTATTTCATGACCAGCAAAGTTAGAACATGAGTTGGATTACAAAGCTACCAAAATTAAGTATATTGAAAACAAGTCACATACCAAAGCATACCAAAAACTCCATCCAGGAGGGACATGGCCAACTCCCCCTGCATCCTCTGCTCCATACTGAAAAAAGACAGAACATGACTCACTTTCCATTATCATGAATAAAAGCTAGAAGTTACATTTCATATTCATGTGCTTTATCCAACATTAGTCAGAAACCCCAATAAGCCAAGTTCAACTTCAGAAGAAATATATCTACTCGTACATAAGAGTGCATGTACAGCCTGTTAAAGAGACCAGGGTTAAAATAATTAACCTATTAGGGATTCACCAATAAAATTTAAAATTTAATCCCTCTTCTACTCTGCACATGGATGTATACAGAAATGTGTATACAGAACACATGATAAATCATCATGCAATAAGATATGATCAAAACACGCAACAAGACAGCCTTGGGTTCTGCGCTAACAGTTCAGAAGAGATTAAAGACAACTTCACACAAACCAACAGCCTCCATCACCCTGCCTGAAGAGCTGGTGTGAACTTAAAGCAGTGCTAGCTGCTGTCATCTTAGTGCCAAATGATCCACAACAACCAGCCCTGAAGCCAGCAAAAAGGAAACCAATGGCTGAACCAGTGCCAAATTCAAAACAGAGGATGCCTCAGAGCAACACAAGACATCTTCTCAGTGCTGTCCTCTGCCATCTACATGGCTCCCCTTACTGCAGGGACAGGAGATTCTGCTGAGTCAAGGGATGCTCAAAGGAAGCCAAATAAGCCTTCCTTCCTCTAGTAACATCAGTAACTTCAGTAGAGACAGACTTGTGCCTGGCGAAGAATATTCACGTTTCATTGTTTTATTATACCACCATTTTCTACCAAGAGATGCAAGGAAAATAGTGCTGGTAAGAACTCTAAGTCACCTGGCTCCAAATACAGCTCCATCACACAGGAACCACACCTCATCTTAGATTATTAGCGAAGAATTTTAAAGCTTACCATAAGCTACTGTGAACCACAGCTTAGCTGAAAATAGGGAAAAAATACACGAAGTGCACGCACACACAAGTAATTTAATGAAAAGTGTGGAGTAACCTCTGCAGAGAGCCCCATTAATGCCTACTCTCCCAGTGAGTTTACTTCAGTGAACTTCTACTATTTAAAATAGCACATTCACTGCTAAAAAGAAAGTAGTCCTGATTCGAGGAGATACATCAGGAACAGTGAGATAGACCTATTTTTTTTTCTTTAAGTAACACTGTTCTAACACCCATGGTGCAGGCCTGATGGCATTCTTCATAGATACTACACGCCAGTCATTTATTTCCTACAGTCATAAAATGAATCATCTCTAGCAATTAACACATCTGAACACACTGTAAAAAATCTTTGGATCCTTTCACAATCAACTTTTAAAAACATTCATGGAACTAAGAATCTGATTTTAACTAAGTTCTAGATTTGAACTTTGCATCTTATTTACCCCATGTCAGTAGAGAGAATTGTTTATCCAAGTATCTGTTTTAAATATTCGGGGAATACACCATTCATTACAAATATAAAATACTCATTACAAGTATAAAATCCATGGTTATTTCAGAAACACAGATGAACAGTAAAAACATAAGCACAAAATACCTCATTTAAATACTTTCCAGCGAAGAACGTTTGATAACCACACATAGATTTGAGCAGGGCTGGGAAGGTATTCGGCTCTTGAATCTTCTGCCATGACTTGCTGCTACAGTTTCCTTCCAGAGTGTTATTGACAACGTGATGATTATGAGGGTATTTTCCAGTTAAAATGCTAGCGCGACTGGGACAGCAAAGTGCACTGGGAACGTACTGGAAAAAAAGCAGGATGAAGAGATACAAGATTAGTATTGTAGAACATTTTTTTTCCTTAAAATTTAAGGTTTTGAAACATCAGAGAATAGGTTGACTAAGAAGTTCAATGGCTTTGTAACTTCACAAGATACTATATTCTCCTTTTCAGGGATAAAGAATTACACCCCAACTATTTTCACTAGTGAAACCAGCTTTTTGTTTCTCCACCATATGGCCTCCACCCCCATCCCCTGTACCACAAGCACTGCTCACCAGTTGGCTCACTACGTTACGCTAGCCGTGAGATGATATATTAGAATACCAAATGTCTGAAGCAGGTTATCAACATGCAAAAAGCTAGAAGTTTTTAAGGTTTTCTTAGGTTATAATAGAAATACTTACTAGGCGTTTTTACTTCACTGGCTGAGGAAGTTTGCCTGAGTGCTTTTAGGAAGTGAAATTTTCCCCTATAAGACTTTGAGTGTGACTTGCTGTGATACGTATTTTAAGACTTAAAGAGTAGTTAGGCATTAAATTAAAGAAACTAGCTGCACACATAGGGATTTGTAGGAGCTCCCAGGCTCCCAAATTTTGGGTTAGGCACCACCAGGCGCACCTGGGCGGCCCGCAGAGGCCCCGCCAGCACTCACCGCGTTCACGAAGGTGACTCCCATCTGAGCAATGAGCGCGTTGGTCTTCTTCAGGGGGGTCTGCGGGAGAGGTGAGGGCACCGTGAGGCCGAGGCCGGGCTCGCACACCCCGACAGGGCTGAGCCCCGCTCCCGCACCCATTTCCCCCCCACACCTCACACGGGGGACCCCAGCCCGCCGGGGGACGCCACATTTTGTGCCCCACGGGGTCCAACCCCGCTCCCCTCAGGGTTCATCCCAGGCCGTGCCGGGCTCACCATGCCGCCCAGAAACACGTCCTGGTCGTCGGTGAGGACGAGCACCACGTTGGGCCTCCGCGCCGCCTGCGCCGGGCTCAGCAGCAGCAGCAGCGCGGCCAGCACCAGCCCCGGGGCCGCTGCTGCGGGAGGAGCAGCAGCACCAGGAGGGGCCATGGCGGCGGCAGCGGGGTGCGGAGGAGCCGAGGGAGCCTAGGGGAGCGGAGCTGGAGGCGGCCGAGCCCCGGGGAGCACCGCGCGGCCCCGCCCCGGCCCGGCAGATGAGCGGCGGGGCGGGGGGCGGGGGGCGGGGGGCGCAGGCCGGGCCCGCCCGCCCGCCATGGCCGCGCCCCCCCCCGGAACCCGGAACCCGCCACAAGATGGAGGCGGCGGAGCGCGGCCTGAGGGGGGGGGCGGGCAGCAGCGCCGACAGCCTGCCCGAGGAGGAGGAGGAGGAGGATGATGAAGAGGAGGAAGATGAGGAAGGTCCTCGCAGCGGCCGCTCCAGCCGCACCTCGTCGCTGGTCAGCGGGCTGCTCACCGAGCTCTACAGCGCTGCCGAGGCGAGCGGCGCCCGTGCCGGGGTGCTGAGGGAGCTGCAGCGGCAGCGGCGGCCGAGCCAGGACGGGTACCTGCGGCTCAAAGGTACGGGGCGGCCGCCACAGCCCTCACGGGGGGCTCCCGGCTGCGGGGCGAGGCGCTGAGGGGCCGGGAGCCGCGCTGGGGACGGCCGGGGCTCCCTGTGGGACCCCCAGCCCAGCCCTTCTGGTTTGGGGGTGCTACAAGGGGGGCTGCACCCCACGGGGCAGCTGCACTGATCGCAGGGGAGCCGCTCTGCTCAGGTCGGTGCTGTTCTGGCAGCCTTAAGGTTTGGGGATTTTAGGCTTTTTTTTGGTGTTTTTAGGCACCTGCAGGTCAAGTTCCAGGGGAAAGCAAAACGATGCAACATGTAAATGTAACACTCGGCTACCCCAAATCGAACTGAAGCCGTCAAACACCCCCAAACTCAAAGTGAAGCCGCCAACCAGCACTAAAATCAAAATGAAGCCACCAAACGCTGCTAAAATCATAATAAAGCCACCAAACAGCACTAATGACAGGCAGGCAGCTGTGGCGGTGAATGCCTGTGAGAGGATGGGACTTGCAGCGCCAGGCTGACCCGACAAAGAGCTCTGCAAAGGGCTCTGGTCTCCCAATCTTAAAACCTTCTTGGTTTTGGCAAGGAAAGAAGGGAGGTGAACAAGTGTGCCTGTTTTTCAGGCTGTGCAAACAGCTTTCTGCTTCCGTGTTTGGCTTCTTAATGTGGTGGTGTTACAGGATGTAGCTCACGGTCTGTGTGTCCTGTGGTGATCTGGGACTCAGCAAGGAATCAGCTTCCTTGGGAATACGTGTTAGAGGAAAAAAAAACATGAATTTTGCTGTAAAACTGATTCGTTGTTTTTATAGGGACAGATAACTGGAATGAGCAAGAAAAAATAAAATTCAGCTCACTGCTTTTGTGGTAACTGTACAAGTCAACTGGAATACAGTTTAATTTTTTTTTTTCCCTTTGAGGGTCCCTTCCAACTCAGGATATTCTATGATTCTATGATAAATGTGATTTGAAGTCACCTTGCCTGATGCGTGTGATTGGAGGCTCAAACTGAGCAGCAGGTGCCAAAATGGGTGGAGACTACAAAATACAGGATTGTACCCGTGGCTGCCCTGCCTTGCCTTCTACATGCCTCTTTATCACCCCATGGCTAACATTTTAGTCTCCTTTGCCCTTTTTTTTAGGCTCCCCAGAATTTTGGGGAAGGCTTTGCTTGTATGGGTTGAGCTGATCACCATCACGCTAACAGTAGGTTTTCCATGATTCATTAACTTTTTTCTCACTGGATCAGATTACCAATGTATGGATTTTTTTTTTTTTTTTGATTGACTTTTCTTTCAGCATCAGGGAGGCATGATTGGATTGAAAGTGATGGAAGGGTTGATAACAGCCTCAGGAAGAAAGCTGTTCAGATACTAGGGGCAAACTTCACCAGGCTGTTACAGCAAAGACCTGAAGAGGTCAGTGTGCGATAGGCAAGACCCAAGCGTTCACTGATGGGATGCGGTGTTTTGGGGGCAGAGGAGAGAATTCCAGATTTTAATGGACTTAAGACATCTCCCACACAAATCCCTTTTCTCCTAGACCCAAAGCTCACCACATGGGAACATGGACTGACCAGTGAAAAGAAGTGGAAGCCACATAGTTTGCCTCTTAGTGGAAAGAGTTTACCAATTACAGCTCACCCTGGACTTGCATTTCTGGCCTTGCAGGCAGCTTCTTGAACGTGTACCTTTGCCTGTTATCATTTGCTTATTGCCCATGCACATTTTCCACAGGCAGCTTTCAGTGTTTAAAATACACCCCCTGCTTTTGCTACTCTAGGTGTATTCTGTCTACATCTGACATAAAATTTCCAATTTGTAGAAGTACAATTAGTAAATTTAATATATTGTGCAATAAGTTGAGGTACTTTAGTTCAAATGAAAAGTCCTTGGCTCGGATCCTGAAAATGTTTGTAACTGGGAATTGTGCCATTCAATAGGACTTGTCATTTATTGAAAGTTTGTATACGTAAATGCCTGTGGGGGAAAATCTCTTTGCATGTCACCTACAGTAAGCTGTTTATATGTCTTTCGTCCTGAACTGAAGCTATTTTCTATGCTTTTATTGGCAGGAGTTGATGAACTGACAACCATAAAACGGGAACTGAATTACAGAATTTCTGTCCAGTCGGCAAAGCTGCTTCGTCTACTAAAGCAGAAAGACAGGCTTGTACATAAAGTCCAGAAGAACTGCGATATTGTCACAGCTTGTTTACAGGCAGTTTCCCAGAAACGATGTAAGTACTGTTCTGTGTATGCGTATGTTAGTGTAAGAAGTTTACTTCGTTAATGTGGGCAGTATTTCAATTAAGCCCTTGCACTTAAATTAAAATCAAGAGGCAAGGCTGTATTATCCCTTAGATAGGACCGGCTTGCAGTGGGCTGTGGCACCTGGGAAAAGGCAAAGTACACTTTGATTTAAGCAATGACTGGGTAGGCTGTTGGAGCCTCAGCTTTGTATACTGGTGCGGCGCCCTTACTGTAGATTGTTGGCCAGACATCTTCAGCTTTAGTTTACAAAAATTCTGAGATGAATTTTTGGTTGTGCATGCTGTGTTTGACTGTGTACCTTCATGTGGTTGTAAGGAAGATGCTGGAGTGGGAAATTCTGCTCGCTGGCAGCCATTGATGGCATATGTAATTGTCTTCCTAGAGCATTGCTAGTAGTGCATGTAGCTCCTTTCTATTGAGTTGCTTCACGATGAAGAGTATCGGTAAAAACAAACCCGCTTTCCTCAAACTGTTTTATCAGCACCTGTGTATTTTTTTTTTAAAGGGAATATGTGGGGAAGAGGGGAAATGCTGTTCTTTAATGCTTTAGCCTTTTCTTCTGAGACAGTGAAACCTTTTGCTTACCTTGGCGAAGTTGTCCTCTAAAGACATGCTCTACTGTTTTTGTTAGATCTGCTAAAGTGAAACTGAATGTAATGTCACATGTAAAAATAAGTAGAAATTATACCTTTGTAGAACAGACATGTGAGAATAACCTATTTCCTGTCTTATTTTTTCATTAACATGCTGCGTGACAGGTACAGAAATGTTCAGGTACAGTAAATAAAGCATGGTCTCTTCACAAAAATGCCTGTAGGAGCTTTGAGGTGCATGTAAAAATATTATTAAAAGAATCTTACCATAGTGGCATGTGCTAATGTAATTTAGTTAATGGATGGTCTGTTAATTTTTTTTTTTTAAGTATTTTAACTATTCCTTTGTTTGACTTAAAACGCAGCATGAAAGTTCTTGGCTGACATCCACTAATTAGGCATATTTTTTCTTCTCACCTATTATTCTTCTCCCTCAACATCATCTTGATAATTGAGTCCTCAGCATTAAGCATACACTGTGGTCTCCTTTTAAATGAAACTACTTTATTTGAATTTTGCATGCATTTAAGTATTTAGAGGATTAACTTTAAATTCTGAAGGTCTGAACATCCTAACCTCATTTGTTAGGTAAAATCTTGTTGACTCGAAGGGATATGGGATTTCACCCTAAATATGAACGTGTCTTTATAAACGTTAGATACCATTTTGCATTTACATTTTAAGCATAATGCCTCTTTCCATTAGTTTGCTAGAAACACCTGAAATAGCAGCTACTACCTCATTTTGAAATATTGAAAACATTGATTTGTAGATGATTTTATTAATCTGGATTCTTCTGATGAAGTTATACACTTGGAATATTATGTTACGTGCCATAAAACTTCATAATATGCATTCATGTACAGAACTACCATTACAATATCCTGCAGTTCTAAGATTTTTCTCAAGTAACTAAGAAGTTGTTAAATATTTTTTCATTTTTAAAGAATATTTTTAGTGGCAAACAAAGAAAGAATCTTTTACCTGTGTTATCATTAATTCTGTTGTTGCAAAATAGGTAAGAATACAGAGGTTCCTCAGCTGATTTCTGTAGAGTTTCACAGTGTGTTAGTACCACTGCCACACAATTTTTTTCCTGACATAGTGAAATCTATGTGTAGAGTTAGAAAGCCAAGCAAATTAACTTTAGGGTCACATTCACATTTGAATGCTTCTGGCAGCTTTGGAAGCCCATCTTGGGTTTGCTCTTGCTTCAGGACCACCAATACCTGGCACAGCACCTGCAGCATTGGAGCTGCCACACAGATCGAGAAAATGCAGAGGAGCAGTCACCAGGGAAGGACTTGATAACCTACTGTGCTTTCCATGAAGCTGTTGGCCCTTATCCCTGGAAGGTGACGCGTGTTTTGCATACAAATAAATATTACCATAGAAAACAAAATTCACAACAGTAAAATGCATTTTGGTTGGATACAAAAATAGCTACAGCTCTGCTGGGTGGTGGATAAATTGCTCTGTTGGATATGTGCTGAAAGCAGTGCTCTTACAGAATGTTTATAAGATACATGCCAGACCAGTTTCATTTTAATAATGCATATTTCACCCCAAATTTAAAAACAAACAAACAAAAACACTTCAGTGAAGGACATCGGTAAGAAGAAACTAACAGTGATGGCCTGATGCCAAATCTAGCTTCTAGGCACACAGGTATCTTACTTTTGCAATTTTGATTTATTTGGAATAACGAGAATTAAGTTTGGAGCATTGTGAACTATTTCAAATCCATGTTAGCAAGCACAGTGCTTCATGCGCTGAATTGTATCACTTGAGAAAAGCAGAGTACAGTAACAAAAAAAAAAGTAAATCAAGTTTTTTTCAGCTTCATCTAAAGGACATGCAAAAGACACCCCATTCTTATCTTTCATCCTGTTTTTATATAGTAACAGCATGCTTATATTACTAAATGTATTTTGAGTAATAAAATTGCAAACCAGAAATTCTTAGAATCACAAATTTTGATTGCCTGTCACTCTAATAAAAAAGCATGTATTGCCTACACATTTATAAGTAAAATTGCCCTGCTCCATTATAACTCAGTCTTCCTGCTGGCAAACACAGATGCTTAAATCAGTTTCAGTATAAAATAAGCTGAAGTTACGTTAACAGAAAGTTCATTAATATTCTCTTGTATTTTCAATTAAGTAATAGTAGAAGCTTTCACAGAAATTGTTTGGGTATTGTTTCCTTTTTCTTCTCCTGGTTTAATTTAATGCAGGGCCAGCAGAGGGAGACAGTATGTTTTACTTTGTGCGGAGGTTGAGGTTTATCTCTGCTTGTCATAGGTTGGTGGCTTTCACGTACTTTCCTTAAACATGAAGGAAAGTGCTTTGCAAACATATTCAGGCAATAACTGGATGAAAAGGTTTGAAGTCAGGTGCAACCTAGCAAATAAATGTTATTCCTAAGGAAAGTGTTAGGTTTCACGTCTGAAGTGGTTGGAAAAAATGGTGACAGATGGTTTCTTAATTAGAATGAAGATCATTAATTCCCACATGGCTGCCGAGGTTATTCCAGAAGCTCCTGATCATACAAGCTGAATGTTTTGGGGTCTATAGAAATTCTATAGAAAATTTGGGGTTTATATATATACTTTTTGGCAATACTTTTGATCTCTTTGAGTGCATCTTACCTAGATAGAAAGCCAGCACAAACTGCTATTACCTGGCCACAAAGAGGTACCCTGTGAGTTCCCAGGGGATGGACAGAGTTCCCTGGGAGATGACCAGGCTGTGGACTGCTTGCCTGCGTCTTTGACCGCTGAGAACGTGTTACTGTCACTTAGCATCAATCCTCCTCACGGGTTATGGAGCTCCCTTAGGGGAAAACCCTGTCTGAGGTCGTAGTAGTGGTGGTTAGAAGATGAATGAGCAAGATCATCTTCATCTGGTGTCTCTGGATAAGTGTAATCTAGATATGCAAAACTACTTGATTAAACTTCAACTTGATTAAGCAGATTGAACTTCTGCTTTCTCTCTTCTTTCCCTCCCTCCAGAGTTTGTCTCTTTAGCTTCTGTCTTGCCTCATCTGTGTGTCCTGTCTCATCTCCCACATTTTTCTTCCCTTCCTAATTCATTATTAGCTTTTCTCATTTGATCTTTGTCTTTAAATGTCAGACTTCTCAGCCCTGTTTTGTTTTTTATTTATTCCTACATCTTGTCAGCTCTGCAGTGTTGAGTTTTCTTCATGTTGTTCCTTGGTCTTTTTCATATGTTCTTCCTTGTCTTTTTGCCTGTATGCACTAATTATCTGTTCACCTGTTTTCTCAGTCCCCGCTCTTCACTCAGTTGCTGTAAGACCAAGGCTGACTTTCATAAATTGTAGTTCACAGGGTGAAAGCTTGATAAAGTGTGAGAACATCTTTAATGCAACATACTGTGTGCAGTTAACACAGCTAATGTAGATTGATTGTCACTCTGGATCAGATGTCTTTTCTTTCTTTTTTTTTTTTCTAAAAAAAAACACCAACTGGGGTATATGCTTGTGTGCTGGTGTAATAATTCATGCTGTTCAGTGTGCCTTACCTGTCTTTAAACTTCTCATAGCCCAGTAGTTTAGGGTGCTCTTGCAGTTGTATAAATGTCATTTAAGCTGGAACATGCCAATTGCTCTGGTTTAGTTTCTTTTCTTTCTCTATGACGATCTGAGCTATTCAGCAGGTGATGCTACTGTGGAAGTTTCCAAAAGTCTCCAAAAAACAGACAGACAAAACCCACTGACTCTCCATTATAAATGGGGACAAATTTCAAACTTGCATTTGCAATTCATGTTTGTCACTTTCATGTCTGAAATGTTTAGTAAGGAAGAGGATTCTTTGTATTAAAAATATTGTCAGTGAGATTTCCATTTGCAATTAAAAGAGAAACTTTGCTGTGTTCATCTCCAACTCTTCTTTAGATTTCCAATTTTAATTGTCTCATTTTAAATAGCTCTGATTTTTGAAGCCAGATGGATTTGCTTTTACAACTTTTTTCTTATAGCAATAACTATTTAATTGATCTATCAAATACATGCCTGCTTTGCAGTTAAAATAGGAGGTTTGCTTCTCATGGAGTCTGATTTCATGTGAGTCATCCTCAAATGACTCAGTTGGCTGTATGCTTCAGTTCAGTAGCTTTCCTATTATCTCATCTGGTTTTGTGTACTTGTTTATATTACTAGCCTATCCTTCATGGCTGTTAATGAATTTGATGCTTGAAATTGATGCTGTGACTTCTTGAAATGCATATCTAAGAAATAGTGCCTGTGGCTGCTTCTTGTTTTTTTTTTTTTTTCCTAATGAATTGTTCTTAATTTATTCTACTTGATCTTTTGCCCTTGGGAAGACTCTGGGGTGGGGAAGGGGAAATGGAAAGAAACAGAATAATGAGTCTGAAAATGTGATGATGATTTTCAGTTCCTTTTTAAATGGTTGCCAGAGGCCAGAGGTATGCTGAATTACCTTTACAGTTGGTTGTCCACTTGTAGCAATGCATATTTGCTACGATGAATAAATGGAATACTGCTATTGATTTTTAATTGTTGCTATTGTCATCAGACTGTTACCTATGCTACACAGAGCAAAGACTTTCTCTGGTGTTCATGACTCAGGATGTGGAGGTGGGCTGAGGGGATGGTTAACAAGGATTTTATAATCTATTCTATGTCCTTTGCTGGTTTTTAGGGAGTGAATTAGTAGGAGAGGAAAGAAGAGAACTTGTTTCTAAGGATGCTGGAGCTTGGCTCATTGTGGAAGGTACCTGTGAGAACCCTTAGAGCCAACTGTAGTGGTGAATATGCTTCTACAAAACTAAATGACACTTCATTATCGTATTTAATTCAGCTATAGCCAGCCAAGATCCTGAAGAATCTGAAAGCCTAATCCAGTGCAACAGGAGCCTGGTCTGAGGGTTACTTGCATCGTTCATCACTGTGCAACAGGTCACAGAGAAGTGTTTCAATAAATAGTCGTGTGCCATGATTAGTATTTGCAAATGAACATCAGACTGTGTATTCTTGGTATTTGCTAGTGAGTCTTTGAGACAGAAGAGTGAGTGTTCTCATACACAATACCAGCAGTGTGGAACAGTGAACAAGATGTTGATTGTTGAAAGGACAATAATAATTATATATTTTTTTAAACACTATTCAAAGTTTGTTGTTCTAGTATTTTATGCAGTTATGGAAGCTATTCACGCAAAAAGTGCCAGTTCTGTCTTTAAGGCTGACAGTCGGTATCTGAATAATCCTGGGGACTGTTTAGGTAGTGAATTCCATGGTTACTTCATTTTGATGAGAATAGGGTCTTGTAACTGGTTGATGGGATGTGCACATAAAGTATGGATTTTATGTGTGATTGGGGTAGGTAACAAATGCTGACATCTTGGGTCATTTGGCAATCTGTAGTATTGATAAGCACCATGGAGAATTCAGACCAGCCCACTTCATTGTCTCCAGATAGTTATTTACGATGACTTTACGCTAGCCCCAGGAAGCTGGCTGGTGTGAGGCCAGAGAAGCCCTTGGCTGCCTAATTCAAAACAGTTCAGCTGACTGCCATCTTCTCTTGCTGATATTCTCCACTGTAAAACTAAATCTGTAATATAAATTCTAGATTGAGAAACTGTGTGGTCAGTTTACTTACAAACTTAGCAAATGGTTTGGTTGTACAGACTTAATATCACTCAGAAGGCCACTTCAGAGCTAATTTCAGTTTGACTCCTGAAATGAAGTAAGAATTCTCTCCTTTTCTAAAGTAAAAAAGGAAGTAATCTTTTCTCTTTTCTCCTCTGAAATTGAGAGGCCGGATTTGCTGTTTAATTTGGTCATAGCCCATCTGAAAGGTTTCTGTTGACTGTGCACTTGCAGAATATCAAATTGAAAAGATGGCAAAAACTAGTGCTTAGAGCAGTGCAGAACCTGGAATCCTCTCTTGGAGGGAAATTCTGATTTTAGAGTACAGCAACAAAAATATCTTGTTCCAGCACGAAATAAAAACACCTACTCACAAAATTCAATTGCTTATGAAGCAGAATTCTGAAAGCTTACATTTTGAGCTAAAATGCTTTGTTCAGATTTTGACACTCCTCGCCCTTTCTCATTTCGTGTTATATAATGAGCCATTTTTAAGACATTAAATGTTTAATCCTAAAAAGAGTCAAAATTGAATTATGCTTTTGGCATTTAATTTTATTTTTTTTTGGTCAAATATAGTACTTTGTTGTGAAGGACTTTGCTTTCCACAAGCTGGTGTTTTATGATGGAGTTTTCCATTAAAGTTTTCCTGGGAATATGCAGCCATCCATCTCTGCAGTTCACTCCCTGGCAGCTCAACACTGGGGTTGCCAAGCTGATTTAGGGAGCTGCAGAGCTAACACTCATAATTAAGGCATATGTTTTCTTTCTGCCTCTTTGGGGATTATATGGATCCTTATTTTTCTGTGTCAGATATTCCCTACTATATATGCACATATACCTGACTGCCACTTTTGTTGTAGGTGTCATTCCATTGCTACTTTTATTGGGAAATCGGCTGCATTCAGGGTTGAAGATTGATGCTGATGGTGGGTAGCTTCCTGGGGACACTGGAGGCTGCTGGCTAAGATTGCTACCTCCTTGGGGGATGTACTGCCTCCTGGCTCACTGCTGCTGCTCATTTTCTAGCTTGGTGAGAGCTGCTGTCTCTCAAGGAGTGGGATTTTCTTGGGGAAGGGAAACAGCAGGAGTTCAGAGCCAGGTGGTTGTTGAGCAAAGTGGGCAGGGGAACTCAGGCCTCTGAGAGGAGATAGCCTTCAGCTTCCTCTTCTCTTCTGCCTGATGAGCCTCACATATGTTACCACATGTGATACAGGAGCTGTGGACCAGCTGATTGGTGGTATATTGTGTCAGGCATGGTTTGGGAGACACCAAGCCTTCACCTAAAGGAGCGTGGTGAGCCCTAGGAGCCCCTGGTCAACCAGCTGTGCTGTCCCACTTCTCCACAGACTGTGGGTCCTGGAAACTTGAGAACCATACACCTGCATGCTGCCTTCTCCCCACACTTTGAATCCTTGCCTTGGAAATTGCAGACATATGGGGTGAGGGTGGAGTGGGGCTGAATTTGTAAGCAATATCAAACAGACATGGTCTGTTGTTGGTCTCTGATGCTAAGGTGGAAGGGGCGCTGCCATCTTGTAATGGTCGCCACCTCAGGTGGTGAAAGCCTCAGCAGCTGCTTATCGAACTGCAGTGTCCTCAGTCAAACAGTTCTACATTTGTGTATTGTGCAGACACCTCATGGGGTATTAACAGCTGAATATGGCTACGGTATAAAATAAATTACCAAAATAAATACTTCATTACTTATCAAGGATCTGAATGGTGAATTCAGCAAATCTTTCTGTGATCAATAAACTTGCTGCTGAACCTAGGCCTAGTTTGCAATTGAAAATGCAGGCTTCTTAGTATATAACTGTGTGACAGGAACTTGGTAGCAATCCTGTAATCTGTACAGTGCTTGTTATAGCGTGTTTTGAATATTTTTTGTCAGTGTGCCAGCAGCTGTGACAACAGAGAAATGGTTGAGTTGGTGCTACACCCGAGATTGTGCTTCTTTTGTATACGCATACAACTTGGGTTGACTGACTGCTGCCTTTTCCATATTCTTCTGTGTAACGGTGGTCCTGTTTCTGCTACAAAGCGATAGCAGACCTCATGGGATTAGTTTTGTGATGCAGGTAGAATTTTGAATGCACTGAACTACATTTTTCACAACAGCTGTGCCATGAAAAGTTGATGTATTGGATAGTACTTGTTACATAAAATGCTTGCTGAGTATTAGAAATGTGGATTAATCTGATAGATTATTGCATGTGGGTTTCTTTTTTGGATTCCTTTTCAAGTAATGCTCTAGTGGTTGTTATTTACTAATTTCCCTGAGCAAAGTGGTTCTCAAATAAGTGACATCTTGTTTCTCTAGTACTGCAGTAACTTTGAGAGGTGGTATTGAATCATCTTGAACTGAGATGCTTTAGTCTCCTGAAGGAAGGATGCTGTTGTTTGATGATAACAACAGCAGAAAAATCAGAACAGCCTGTTCTCTATCTGCAGTCCCTTGTCAGTCAGTCGTGACCTCAGAAACACCTCTCAGACAACAGTTGCCTCTTCACATGTGTAGTCATCAGGATGGAAACTGATCCGCAGTGAAGTTCAGTTAGCCTCGTATTTCCCTGAAGACCTGGAAAAGCCAGGCTTTGGCTGAAGACATGCTGGGATTATTGTGGTGAAGGGAGTTGACATGCTGATCTTCTGCACAGGTTCAGGAGCAGCGTAAAACTGAGCTCATCCTGTTCCAGCCCAGTGGGTCTGCCCAGGGAGGAGCGGAGTGTGCAGCCTGGCCAAGCAAAGGGCTCGGGCTGCAGCTCTGCGACATGAGCAAAACCAGAATTAAAAGTAGTCCTGGGCTTTACTGTGGGACTTCAGTGTCCAGGATATCCAGGACGTTACCTAGGATTTCATTGCTTTAAATGAGAATATGAGAGGAAAGTGGCTGTACAGCCAGTGCCGCCAAAGGCCATACGTGGAGGAGTAGTGATGTGTGATGAGTACACATGATGGAGATTTCCAGCCTTCGTGTTTCCCAAAGCATTTAGATGCTTCTGAACCAATGATAAATCCTGCTCTGACATTTGCAGGTACTAAAAACCCATGACGCTTACTGGAAATGTTGAACATTCAAGATGTAAGGGTTTGTTTGTGTGTATAAGCTCATAGGATGGTTGGCTGTATGAGCTCTGTAACCATAATACAATTGTTACAATCTTTAATCTTTCTCTTACAAGCTTTTGGATGTGGGAATAGCCGAAGAGAATAAAGCGTGCAATTAGATTGTATGCATAGTCTTTCACATTTGTCTAGACCTTCTTCTTTTTTTTTTTTTTCTAGATATTATACTTCAGTACAATTAACTTTACTGTTCGTTTTCCTAATTAAATACCATATTATTTTTTTTCCTTTTTGTTTTAAATCTTTGTAAGCTTGCAGGAGGGTAAATGGAGAAATGGAGCTTTGGTGAAAATGCCCTACAGAGTATGTGGCCTTTAAGTAATAGAGATGCATTTTATCTCTGAGTATGACATATAGAACATTCTTTGGTTGAGTGAGGCTTTGACGAAGAGATTTCCTGGATACTGAAGATCAAATGGAGGATAGCAGCTGCTTGGGATAATTAGTCCTAGGAATAGACTGATTTATGGAGCATCAGCTAGCAGCTACATTTCTGCAGCCTTCCGAAATAAGTTTGACATTTAAGCACAAGATACTAGAAAAGCGAGCTGTGAATTTAGTCTATTTGGATCGATACTCCTGCATATAATTCTGTGCTGAAGCAGCTCTAGAAATCTCCTCAGATTTTACAGTGTTTTGCTACTTGAAGTTAAAAATAACCTGAGTTTGACTTGCTGAGCAGTGGATGCTCCTCAGAAACACTTGAAATTTGCCAAGGAAGTGAAGTCCATGTTATATCATCTTACTAAAACACTTTTGTAAGAGAAAAGTGACACAAGCATATTATTTATGTCTTTCTTAGTAAAATTTGGAAACCTCTTGTTCTGTTCTAGTAGCAGTGAAATCTTTTTATAAAAGGGTGTACCTCCCTAAAAATTACAGCAACTTGTACCAATCATTATGTTCTTCCTGTCATCCATACAGTATGTATTGTCCAAATGCAAAGTATGAACAGTTTGTGGTTCTTGGGTTGCATTTCATCCAGTTGTCATTGTCAACAAACATTGGGCCTTAAATGCTGAAGGAAAAACAATTACTGAGTGAGGTTAAAGGAAGTTGGAATGGGGATGTAATCAGCGTGCATAGCTGGTCTTTTTTTTTTTTTAAATGGGAATCCTAATCTGAAGACTTAAATAATATTTGTGGTAATGCCTAGAGAGCTAGTAGCATCTGCAAACAGAGGCTGATGTATATGGGATCAAAGATCTTGAGTGCTGGTGGAGGGCTTCCATAGCAACAGATCAAGATTTTTGGTCCTAAAAGCTCTATTAACTTCTGTTAGAGCGAACACCATTTTCCTCCACAACCCCAGAAGGGGTTTTGTTTCCATTCCTCTGCAATGAAGCTCTGTCCATGGAGGCCATGTGAGCTGGGAAAGGGAGGATCTGTGCTGGAAGCAGGACTCCTATCCTTGGGCAGTGCAGGGATGATGTCTTCTTGCTACGTGTCTATAGAAAGCCTTGTACCTCTTGAACCTGGTCTTTGATGGAAGTCCTAAGTGTTACTGCAACTCAGTAGTAAAAGATATATAAAAACTTGTTTATAAACATGGTCTCACCCCTATAGTGCTTCCCAGCCTGAAACAAAGGCTTTTTTTGGTTAGCTAATTTTTCAAACTGATGGCTACTTTTCAGTCAAAACCATTTATAAGTGTTCTGTCTGTGGATAAATCTTGCCTTGAGGAACACAGTATTTTAGTTTTCATTAGTTATGTTAGGGTCATTAAAGCCTTGCTGTTTCTAAAATAGCAGTTCAAACCAAACAAGCTGGCAATCCACACTGTAACATTCAATTTCTATGCTAGATGCTAAGCAAATTAAATTCTAATAAGGGAAGAGCAGCTCTGTATGAGAGCTGGGAGCCTGCAATCAAGTGACCTTTCTTCTTCCACAAATATTATCTTAAACAGGACTACAAGCAATAGCTGTCAGAAGTTTAGTTCTTGTTACTCTTTTTTTTCATATGTTGCATTAGACTTTACTGCTGATTTGATTTTTAAAATGACCATGTAGCATCTAAGCAGGGTTCTGGTGTGTGAATGTTGGCCAAGACGTGCATTTACTTTCCATCATTAAGCATGGTAAGGGAACATTTCTTAATTCTTACACATAATATTTTTATGTAGGCCTCTTCAGTGATTTTTCTTACCGTGTCCTTTACAAAAATAGTATATTTAATTCTGTATTTCAGTGGAGACAGGTAATTCCTCTGACAAAAAAAAAAGGTATTTGCTATTTGAGAACTCACTTCAATTAATGTGTGTTTTATTTAAAACACACTCCTCTCTATATATTTTATTGATCACAGAAGCATTGCTGTGACTTCTGTTCCACCTGTTAACACTAGAATTTATGCAGTTTACTGCTTGGTTAAATACATTGTCGCTATAGCAATGCCTTCATGACATGTCTCTTACCTTGCTCACCAGATGCAAATATCTGCCTAATGTAACTGCACGTGATCCCCTTTACTGCTCTAATCAGTGCGTCAATGAGTGAAATAAATTGATGTTCACTCCATGTATTCCACCCCCCCCACTGTATTTCTGTATTTCCTTCATCAAGGCAACACTGATCACTTTGCTCCTGAAATGGCAAGGAGGACTTTAGAATTAATTTATACAGTAGAACCTAATTAGAAAAATAAATAAATAAAAAGAAAAGGAAACCTGGATGCTGTTGTTCAATACCAGCACCCTAATTTCACAACATGAGAAAAACCTTCCACTGATTTACCTGTCGCTTTTTTTCTGATTAAGATCTGGTTAGAAGCAGTTGGGACACACAACACTTCTCCAAGCTCTTTTCCTGCTGGCTCTAGTTGTGTCCTTTTAGGAGACAACATAGATGCTGTACAAAGAATTAACTGTAACAGTAAACTTCAGTTTGAGATTAACCCATCTACATTTGAGTATTCGTACATAGGTGTTTAAATGTGTGCGAGGTGCCTACGCTTCCCTTATGGTCTTCAGAGACCTTGCCAGTATCTTGCTTCCCTTGCGTTAGCATACAAAGCTCCTCACAACCTACTCTTCTCCGTTACCACATATTTGTCATTTCCTGTTTGGTGTTCAAGGTTATCTCCTGCCTTGTAGCTCCATCCCACTCTTAGCATTTTAAAACAAGTACCTTCGTAATTTCTCCCTGTGCTGGTATTCGCTTGTGGGTGTTTCTTTGTGTTGAAGTTCATTAAAACCTATTCCCTCGGCCCTCTTACTGACCTCATGCTATGTCTCTGTCCTCCTGCAGGTGTGTCCCTTGGTACTCCTTTTTGCCATGAAGCCTACAGAAATGCAATAGCAGCTCCTATATTAAGACTAGTTCCATCATGCTTACCAATACAATCTCGCTGTTTCCATGTGCTCCTCCATATGCTAATATGTTTTCTTCTGTCTTATTTCTTCCTTTTATAGCAGGCAGTCTCTTTTGCTGGGCTTGTACAGCAGCTACTACAATAACGCTGCAGCCCAGAATTAGAATTTATGGGCACTGTAGTGAACAGAAACAGCTTCAATAGAATATCAGGCTTATTTAGTTGTGCAAGCTTGTTGCCCTCTGTTAGTGGCATAATAAGGGGAATTAACTTACTCCTGTCCTGTAGTCAAGTAATAGTATATTTAAAACCCTTTTTGTTTCCTACGTGGATGGTTCTGAGTTAAAAATCTTTGCCTTGCCCTTACAGTGCATTGTGTTAAGGTAAAGGCTTCCAAATCACATCTAGCTTGTAGTATTATTTTTTTTTCCTCTGAAAATATTTGAGGTGTCCTTGATTTGTGGCATGTGCTGTTTACAGAGCGTGAGTTGGTTCCTGCTTCTCAGGAAATCTTTCAATTCTCTCCTGTTATGCTCTGGGAGCAGTCATGTCCTGGAACGAAATAGGCTGCTCTTTGTACCTGGCCCGTTGGCACTGGCTGCTGTCACTTTTGTGCTCAGTGCTGCTGCCTTGTCAGCAAATTTAATTCTTCCATCCTCAAACAGTTTGGCCTAGAAGCTGCAGATGCTGCAGAATACACACTTTTTAACGTAATTGTGAGAGATGGTTACATAGCGAGGAGAGTTAATAATTTGTGGCGTATAGCATTTGAGTGTTAACATATTCATAGCTTTCAGTGTGATTGTGTTGCAGGGACAAGCTCAAGAAAACCTTACTGCTGTGTGGTTTCCTGAAGGGCTCAGGAAAGTAGGGTCTTGGTGCTTCACTGGGTTGTGCATGGGTCTGGGAGACACGAGCAGTTCTGTTGTTGCTGGCCTTAGTGAGTCCTGGGACTGTTCAGATGTTTTCCTGCACATCCCCTGTTCATGAAAATAGCTACATCTTTATAAACGGAGATGGGTAAAGGCAGGTTCAAGGGGGTTACAGGCGTGTCAGTACTTTTGGTACTCTTTTTTTTTTTTTTTTTTTTTTTTTTTTTTAGCAATCTGTGATGCTTTTGAGAGCTTCTCACCCACATGACCCTATTGCATAAGCATCGCTTGTGCCACTTGGAGAACAAGATATGAATGGAGGGGTTTGCAGCTGACCTTACCTGCACTGATTCACTGCCTGTGAATGTGTACCTCCCTAAATGGAAAACTGGTTATCCTGGTGTGCTAGAAGTTCCTAGGAAGTGCTTTCACAACTGGTTTGCAAGTGCCTTCGTTACAGATAGGTGATGTTTCAGGTCTTTTCACTGATGATGGAAAAGTTTGGCGTACTTCTCAGGCATACTTCACTGCCAAAAATTTACTTACTGTGTTGGCTGTTGTTGAAGGGAAAAGTGAGTAAGAATGGTGTGTGCAGTCTAAAGGAAGAGGTAGGACTGGAGTAGAATTGGATTAGTTTCTCAGTTCTGCTGCATGCTTCCTGAGACTCATCATTTAAATCCTGCTTTTCCATTTCTTGGAATCAGAGATGTTATTTCCTGCCCATGATGTAGTTTATATTTGCAGTGAATACCATGGTAAGCAAATATCAGCTCTTGCTCTTTTTTCTGTGATGTCTAATAAGTGGGTTAAAAACTGGCTGGATAGCCGGGCCCAAAGAGTCGTGGTGAATGGAGTCAAATCCAGTTGGAGGCCGGTCACTAGTGGCGTTCCCCAGGGCTCGGTGCTGGGGCCGGTCCTCTTTAATATCTTCATCAATGATCTGGATGAGGGGATCGAGTGCACCCTCAGTAAGTTTGCAGATGACACCAAGTTAGGTGCGTGTGTCGATCTGCTCGAGGGTAGGAAGGCTCTGCAGGAGGATCTGGATAGGCTGCACCGATGGGCTGAGGCCAACTGCATGAAGTTCAACAAGGCCAAGTACCGGGTCCTGCACCTGGGGCGCAATAACCCCAAACAGAGCTACAGGCTGGGAGATGAGTGGTTGCACAAAGCTGTGTCCTTTAATCACAAGGTTGCTCTGCAGCCCCAATTCTGCTGTTGTTCCTGTCACCACCCCATCTGCTGATGCATAGCCTTCCTTTCCTGCTGCACACCTTGAACCTCGTTGTTGCAGTGCAGATAGAAGTGAAGTGGGCTGGTGAAAGAGGAGGTGTAGGGTAAATAGAGTTGTTTTTTCTGTGTCGAAACCTGGTGGAGATCACAGGACCAATCACCAGGAGGCAGATTGTGACAACTACGCGAGTTATACTTGTCATTGAGGATTTCTTATAAAGTATGCTCAGGCCCTAAAAAGGCACAGTTAGCAGGTGGTGGTAAGGCTGCAGAGAGATACCAAATGAAGAAGAAAAGTTTTTCAGAAAGTGACTGTGTTGTGTGGGAGGGAAGAAATGAACTGCAGGGGAGAAAAGCAAAGTCTCAGGCTGATAATTATAAAATATCTGGAGGTTAAGTATCTGGGTTGCCCAAAACTCTTCTTTTTTTTTTTTTTTTTAAAATGTATTTTCTAATAATTTGCCATCTGTCTTGCCAGTAATTATAGATAAGGACTTGTGAATGTGGCCAGCCTTCTCTGGCTCGGTGGATCAAACTAGATGCATGATGGCTGGTGACATCTTTGGGTTCACATCGTTGCTTTTTCCTCAGCTTGAAACTGGTGATTTGTCTGTGAGCTGCAGCGCCTGCACTTCAAAATTTCCTCGTTGTTGAAGACTGTTCACAAATCAGTGGTAAATATGGCAAATTTATACAAGCTGCTGACATGCAGTGTCATGCTTAGATGTGTGCAAGTCCAGGGAGTGGGCCAACGCCTGCCTTGCCACTGGCAAGTTATAGATTTTGGCTGATGGGTGGTTAAAAACTGATGCGATCCATTTTTCTAGAAGCTAGGTTCTTGTTCTTAAGATATGCATATGTATATATAATGGGAGACTTATCCTTGTCTCCAAAATCCATTTGTGCTAATGATCCAGTGAGTCATCAAACCCATTAGTATGTCTTGGCTTGTTCATTTTGTGCACTAAAGTGCATTTTTGCATTTTTCTTACAAGAAACGTTGCATTAATTGGCTGGCACGTGGGCAATTGTCCTTAATGGCATGCTGGTCCTTGCAAGAATCCACGTCCTGAGTCACGGAGCGATTGTCCTGTTTGTTTCTGGTTTTCAAAGACTGACAGGATGACAAGCAGGAGAAACAGCAGTAATGAAGACACTGAATACTTTGGTTGTACCAAAGCAGCTGGTTATCCTCCTCAGCTAAATATGGATGTCCTTCTTAGAGCTGATTTGTTTAACAATTGAAGGAAGGATACGGCTGCGTTGCTTTGGTGGGATGACCAAGTCACCGTTTGGATAACAAGTCCCAAAAATTTGGCCATGGCTGCTGAGGCTTTGGCCAGCGGTGTGTAGTGTTGAGTTACCCACTCTTGAAATGACCAAAGACTGATGTGGGGCTGTTTGTGTACAGTGCCCAAGGAAGAGGAGAAAAATATTAGATGACATGGTTATTTCTGTAGTTAAATATTTCTGTCCCAGTCCCGTTGGTACAATCTGTCCACCAAGGGAGATTAATTTATTTCAGATTTGATGCTTTAACCACTAAACCATCATCTCCAGCTGGCACTGCAACAAAGTGATTTACATCATCTACATCAGCAGGGAAGTGTCACCTCTGTTAAAAAAAGAACCGCCGACACACGGGCTTCATTATCCACCCGGAGTGCAAGCTAGCAGCTCCAGCGCCGTGGCTTTCCTGCGGAACCGAACCAGATATTTAGAGGCATGATCAAAATCACACTTCTATGAAAAATTAACAGTAGATTCTAAATATAGATACAACTTGTGTGTTTGTGTGTGTGTTTTATATAATTGGCTTTGCTGCTTATCTGTTGCCAGCTTTCTCCTGCCCGTGTAATGACCACCTGTCAGGTTTATAAATGTAATAAAGGAGCGAGGGGCTGTGGCGCAGGGTGGGCTCGCTGGCCAGCGTGAGGTGATGAATCCTGCTCGCCTTCTGCAGCAGCCCCGAGTGGTTTAGCCCCTCTGAGCCGTCCGTATGCCAAACATTTTCCTCGATGGTTTCTTTTGGAGCCCTTTTGAGGTGCTGTTAGGTCGAGCACCTCTCCGGCTGCTCGCCCCCAGGGCCGCAGAGCCCCCTGCCGCCCTTTGTTCCTGCAGCCCAGGTGCTGCTGGAGGAGGAGGAGGAGGAGGAGGAGAGGCTGCCGGTTTTCACGCAGTGATGCTAGGGTTGTGGGCGGGAGCAACTCCCTTCTTTTTTTTTTTTTTTTCTCCCTCATTTTCTCCTCTCCTCGCCCTCCCTCTTTCCCCTCAGCACACGGCCGCCGCCGCCCAGCCCTGCCGGGGGCTCCGCGCCCTGGCCATGGCCGCAGCCCCCCGCTGAGGGGCCGAGGGGAGCCTCAGGGGAGCGGGGCCGGGGGCAGCCATGCGGCAAGACCGGCTGCCGGGCTCGCTGCGGCGGGGCGGGCGATGCCTCAAGCGGCAGAGCTCGGGCGGCGGCGTGGGCACCATCCTCAGCAACGTCCTCAAGAAGCGCAGCTGCATCTCCCGCACGGCGCCGCGCCTGCTCTGCACCTTGGAGCCAGGTACCGAGACCTTAATCCCCGTAAAGCCGCTTAGCCCTGCCCGGCACTGCCCTGCCCGGCTCGGCTCGGCTCGGCTCGGCTCGGAGATGGGCGCCCCGGGTAGGCGCGGCGCGGAGCGGGGAGGCGGCAAATGGCCGCCCGCGGGGCGCCGCTGGCTGAGGGCAGCGGGCAGCGGGCGGAGCGGCCTCAGGGACCGCCCGGCCCCGCTCCGCGTCCCGCAGCGGCCGCCTCTGCCCTCCCGCAGCCCCCCGGCCGCTCCCCGGCCCGCTCCGGAGCCGCTGGGCTGGTCCCCGCCTCATGGCGGAGCCCCCTCCTTTGTCTGCTGTGCGGGGCTGACGGGCTGTGAGGGGCAGGTGCCGGCCGGCGGCTGCGGTTGTCGCAGGGAGATGGGTTTTGGGCTCAAAAGGGAGGCTTTTCGGCTCGGGGGAGCCTCGCTGGGTGTCACAGCGTTGGATCCTTTGGTTGTCAGTGGAAATCCGGGTTTGTAATGTCAGAGCTGCTGCTCGTAGCTAACGCGTTGTCAGGTCTCGCCTAATCCTAGGCGTATGGAAAATCCGTGAGGCGGAGGTCTCAGAAACAAACCTAGAGCAGTGCACGGAGCTATATACGGTTCGTTTTCCCCTTGTGCTAGCACTCGTGTCCAAGATGGCTTTTGGAATTGTGTCGTGCTGGCTGCTCCTGTGCTCGAGATTGGTTTGGGATGCTGTTATTAGTATGGTCTGAGGCTTATTCTGGTGTAGGTTTATAGCACTGCTGTTACTGAAGGGGTTTCCTGACTTCTGATTCTCACAGACCCCTGTAGTAGCCTTCCAGGTAATGATATCTGGGTATCGATATTCTCATATGCTCCTGTGAAGACCAGGAGAGGCGATAAGAGGCACAACCACGAATGCCAAAGCCCTAAAGCTAGGAAATCCCGCTGGGCTGGGGTTTCCACATTGTTCAGTGTAAGTTACTGGGATGACATCATTGGGGATACGTGCTTTCACAGCGCTGGGAGAGGGAGCCTAACGAGCCCTTAAAAATGCAAGCTTAATGAATTTTTCTTCAGGTTTTCTTAGTGTCTGTGTCAGCGTATGTTTGCAGTGAGAAGTTTTTGTGGACTGCAGGTTTTGGATGTGTTTTGATAATCCCAGTGAGCTCCAGCGGTGGCTTTGGCTGCTATTTCTGGTTTTGCAGGTGAAAATATATATTTAGAAAAAAAATACAGGGTGAGACTAGGAGCATTTCTGGTTCTAAAACAAGCAACAATAAGGTAGTAGTTCATGTTGCCATTTTTGTCCCCAGGTTTGGACTCCCACTGCACAGGAAGCCGCTCTAGGCCCTTTTCCTTTTTTGTTTTCAATAAAATATTTATTGGTTTTCCATGGGAGATGTTTCAACAGCTGCTTTTAAGTACCGATAACCTGCAGCGATGTGCTTTGTAAGTTTGAAACTCTGGCTCTTATATGTGCATCAGAACAGATCATCTCCCTATGATTTTTCTGTTTTAGTATTTCAGAAAAAAAATATCCGAAACTTCAGCCCTGTCCTTTTGTTTATCACAGCTGAGGATCAGGGACTTGATTCTTCATCCAGGTGCTTGGCTGGATGGTTTTCTCTGCTCTGGTGGCTTATTATGTGGTCCTGTGCCCCGTTTTGGTCATGCAATGGATGTCTGTTAGGGTTTGGGAGTCCTAGGGGTGTGATGTTCCTTCTTTTAGCCCTTTGTTGTCAGGCTTCATGGTGCGTTTTTCATGGGAAAGCTAACGGGCCTGGGTTTTGTTGTGTTTTGTGTGTGTTGGTTGTGTTTTTTTGTTTTTTAATTTCTCTCCAAATAGCTCTTCTGCAGTTGTTTCTGGTGACCTGGCTGCAAGGGCATTGAACAGGCCATATTTTGCCATCCTCCTACCCTTCAGAAATTAGATCGTTGCCAAACAACTGTACCTTTGTGTGTGCTTGTGTTTGTGGAGCTAGTTAATTCATTCGTGTTCCCAACACGTTCCTGCCTAGACGGGTTAATAATTTTTTTAGGTATGAAGAATGAATTGAAAGTGCATGACCTGGAGGTGATGTGTAATATGTCAGATGACACCGTGGACTGGCTGGCTTGGTGGAAAAGGGCTGAGTGGTACTGACAGTGCTTACAGTCCACGAGAGTAGGATCTATTGCTGTGTGTATGGTACGTTTCTGCCATGTGCAGGAGCTGGAAAGAAAAGTTCCCACAAAGTCCCAAGGGGTCAGGAGTCTTCTCTGTGAAGAGTCCATGCTTATGTAGTGGAGAGGAATTTGGGACAGATGGAGGGTGGACAAAAAGGGCAAATCCAGTGAAAACGGATGCAGAGTGTCCATGACAGGGTTGGGTAGGTGTGGGGTGCTGAAGGAAGGAGAAGGTGTTGGGAATCCAGGTTTGGGAAACCAGGAGATCTTGGAAAAGGGATAGCCATTCATTTCCTTGGGGAAGCTCTGAAGTCCAGGGACAAATCATAGAATCATAGAATATCCTGAGTTGGAAGGGACCCTTAAGGATCATCAAGTCCAACTCTTGACACCGCACAGGTCTACCCAAAAGTTCAGACCATGTGACTAAGTGCACAGTCCAATCTCTTCTTAAATTCAGACAGGCTCGGTGCAGTGACCACTTCCCTGGGGAGCCTGTTCCAGTGTGCAACCACCCTCTCCGTGAAGAACCCCCTCCTGATGTCAAGCCTAAATTTCCCCTGCCTCAGCTTAACCCCATTCCCACGGGTCCTGTCACTGGTGTTAATGGAGAAAAGGTCTCCTGCCTCTCGACACCCCCTTACGAGGAAGTTGTAGACTGCGATGAGGTCTCCCCTCAGCCTCCTCTTCTCCAGGCTGAACAGGCCCAGTGCCCTCAGCCGTTCCTCGTACGTCTTCCCCTCCAGGCCTTTCACCATCTTCGTAGCCCTCCTCTGGACACTCTCCAACAGTTTCATGTCCTTTTTATACTGTGGTGCCCAGAACTGCACACAGTAATCCAGTGAAGAGTGCAGAAATTTCACATGGAGAGATGTCTCTTGTGTCAGAAACCAGTAACAGGCAGTGGGGTTTGATTTGGGGAATATTTCTGACTAGCAACTGAGAACAAATAAGGGGCCACGGACTCCCTGGCTTTGTGGAGTTCGGTGGTTACAGTGCATGGCCTGACCAGGAGGTCTCTCATCGTATGGCAGAGACACCTAGCCACGCAGACTAGTGTTACCATGTGATGTTAGCCTTATTTCTAGTAAATTTTACATCCATCTTAATTGTCAGCAATGATTTGATAAACTTATATGGATGGAAATTCATCTCAGTCTGATTTAATCAAGAGAAAGCTTATCTGGTGCGCCGTGTGAGCTCCCTTCCCGTGATGTTAATGTAAATGAGAGATGTGTCCACCTTACCGTGAGGGGTATCTGACCATGCAGGCCTGACCTTTTGCAGATCGGGCTGTCTCTGCTTGCATCTTCCTTAAAAAGTTGGCAAGACAAAGAGAGAAGTTGTTGCTGAGATCTTTAGATGTCTTAGAAAACTGCGAAGAGATTAATATTTGGCTGTTGAGTTGGAAATGAATACGTGATTGATGTGGAAGGCTCTTGCTCCTTCGCCACCAGGCATTGTTAGATAACTGTTACCTTAACAGGAGGAGTTCCTGGTCCTGACACCGGTTTGTATGTACTGGAGATTTCCAGGGCTTACCACTGAATTGCGTGGGAGCAAGAGTCGCTCTTTCACATTTACAGCAAGCGTGATATGATTGCTTCTTAGTAGGTTACCGGCATTGTTACACTGTTCTGAATTATTATGGAAAGATTTATGTATCAGAAGTCCCTGCTGAGTGCCGTGGATTTATGGGGTAGAATACTAATCAGCAGTTACTTCCAGGAATTATTGTTAACACTTGAATATTTTTCAAGACGTTTCTATTGTGGTTTGAAGCTTTTATTTTTCTAAATCTGACAAGCATGTCTTTAAATCTGAAGCAGGGCAATGACAGCACCCATCCCCAAGTCTCAGTGATGCAATACTAGAACTCGTAAAATTCAAAACAATACTTATTTTTGTGTGAATTTTCTTTCTTTTTCCTTCCCCATGCCAAAACAAAAGCAGCCTTGAAGGAGACAGCTTCAGCTTTGTATTTATCAGGCACTGGGGTTTCTACATTACTTATTCCTAGTTTTTAAATTACAGTGTACAAATCCTGATAGACGTTTAATGTTCCAGAACAGTTTGGGTTTTCACAGACTCACAGGCTCCAAAGTACTGGGTATTACTGGTGCGTTGATTGGCGTGGATTTTATATACTTAAATCTTGCAGGATTCGAGTATTGTTGTGTGGGTTTTTGTTTGCTTTTTAATATGACTACTGAAATATATATGCAAAAATGGTTAGGGTTGATGTTCTAGGAAGACCATCAGTTATGCACGACATAAATATGGAGCAATACATGATACTGAGTTACGGAGGGAGAGTACAGAAAGGCTTTTTTCTTTATGCCAGAAGCTGGGGGAGCAGCGGGACGCGCTGTTCAGAACTGGAGCTCTGGACAGCGGCAGCTGAAGGACCAGCAGGTTGCGGAGGCAAAATGGGTGCTGTTAAGCAGCCTGACAAGTGCTGCTGTTCTTTGTGCTACAGTGTACCAGATGCCCTAGTCAGGATCCAGCGCAGGCCTTGAGATCCTCGTATTCATGTATTTTAAACCATATCTGCTAATTTTCTATATAAAAAATAACGTAATCTGCTCTTACAGCCAAAAAAAAAGTAGGTTAAAGGTTTGACATCCTGAGCAATACAATAGTTTTAACACCCCAAAGATAGAAATTAATATCAAGTGTTTTAGTGTCCAGAAGTTGACACAGATGGAAAGCACCTCTTGGTATATCTTTCTTCAGCAGTAATTTGCAGTTATATCTTTTGTATATCTTTTTCTATATAATTTCATATGGTAGTGTGCAGTGTCCTAATATGATTTTCAGAACAGTGAAATACCAGATTATTTTTTTTAGTTAAGTGAATTTTGCTGAACTACAGCATTAATTTGAAGAGGGCACAACTGCATTTTAAAAATGCTTTGTCTGTGTACCTTTTAAAACATGCCTAGAATCCACCGTGAAAACAAGGATTAACAGAAACAGGTGAAAATATAACTATTCAAACACATCTAGTTGAAGTCTCATGTTCTTATTCCAACTAGATTTTTTTCTCCTTCTGAACTAAATGAAAATAATGATCACGATTATTTTTCCTTTTTGTTTCTAGGGGTTGATACGAAATTGAAATTCACTCTTGAGCCATCTTTAGGTCAAAATGGTTTTCAGCAGGTAATTTGATTCATTTTTCTCCGTGCTTATGAAGGACTGGGCTCTCTTCAGTTGAGATACTTGCCCTAGTTCAAAAATGCATCTGTCATCATGTCAGCATATTATTTGCTATTGCATTAAGAGCTGTTCCATTAGTATTTGGAAAACACAATAGGTTTTAATTGTTTTCTTGGTTATCTCCTACATCTTTGTATTCTAGAGTATTATTGTTTTCTTATATCATTAAGCAATTAATGTGTATTTTCCCTGTAAGTGGATTAAGCAATTAAACTTCGAAATGCATACAGAAATGAATGTGCATGTTCTCAGTGTTACAGATGTTGCCACGGTTTTGCATTAAGCTAACGGTGGACTTTTACCCTTTTGGATGTTTTTGCTTAGTGGCACGATGCACTCAAAGCAGTGGCCAGGCTGCCGACAGGCATACCAAAAGAATGGCGCAGAAAGGTAGGTAGACCTGTACACAATGCAGAACTTATCACCTGTGATTTCCCATGAAAGGGAGATGAATAACATCAATCTTATTTGTGTTTCAAGTATTTATTGATTTGTAACTTGTGCTGGGATTTTTCCAAGTTTCTGTTCTTCAGTGATAACCTCATTTAGCAGCTGGAGAGGCTGAGACAGGTAAACACAGCCTTCACACCTATTTAAAGGTTCCTTTTGTTTGAGGCTTAGGTAAATTATTCCATTTCAGTCGGTATTGCTTCAGTCTGCCAGTCCCAAAGAACTGTGCTGGCAAAGCCACACCAGCAGCTGAAGGTCAGCTAAAAGGAGAGGTGAAGTTGCCAAATGCTGGTGCTGGCAAGAAAGTTGATATAAAAATTTGGCAGGGTAAAGGCAGGTCATCTAAATGGGAGAGTTCAGAGTCAGCAGTGGTGTGGAACAGCAGAGTACACCATCACTGGGAAATTGCACATGGTTAGCGATGTAGGAAAGGGCCCAGTGGGATTATGCTAAATTTGCCTTACTGCTTTCTTTAGCAACATTTGAAGTTCCCTAGCCTAAAAAAAAAGCCTCTGTATGCATTCATCTTTCTTAGCAACTAAGTGAGGCACATGATCTCAGCTTTAAAAATTTAGTTCTACTGAAACAAATATTTTTAAAGCTTTATAAAATATACATGGTTCCATATATTTTTGATGTATCAGGTAATTTCTTCCCTGTTTTCTTCTTGTTTTATTTCCAAACTGAAATGTTCCTCTTTACCAAATGGGGAAGGAAAGGTAAGATGTAAGTGCCATTGCTTTTCTTACACCACTACCATTTTATTTTTGATCTACAACTCCAGTGAATTATTATGTCAATTTAGTTGCCTTTTTCTTTCCTGAAAAATTCTTTTCTCCCTCTTCAATTAGTCTCTTTCAGCTGTTTCAGCTTTTCTGTGGTGCATGAGTGGCAGAGGTGATAAAAATCACCAAAATGCTGAGGTAGGAAGGGCCCTCTGGAGGCCACCTGGTCCAGCCACCTCCTCAAGAAGGGTTACCTGAAGCAGGTTGTCCAGGACCATGTCCAGATGGCTTTTGGATACCTCCACAGATGGAGACTTCGCAGCCTCTCTGGGCAACCTGTGCCAGTGGGCAGTCACCTGAACTACAAAGGAGGGCTTTCTGATGTTCAGGTGTAACCTCCTGTGCTCCAGTTTGTGCCCAGTGCCTTTTGTCCTCTCACTGGGCACCACTGAAAAGAGCCTGCCTCCATCTTCTCTGCACCTTTCCTTCAGGTATTTCTATACAATCATGAGATTCCCCCTGAGCCTTTCCTTCTCTAGGCTAAACAGTTCTCTCAGCCTTTCCTCACAGGAGGAATGCTCAAGTCCCACTGTTGAGGCCCTTCACCAGACTCTCTCCAGTGTGTCCATGTCCCTCTTATACTGGGGAGCAGCGCCAAATGTTGCTGGGAGGCAGAGAGCAGCATTGTTCCTCTGCATGGGTGGCTTTGCAAAAGTGGGATGGTGTGTTTAAATGGAGAAAAGCTCAAATTCTGTGAGTTGCCTATAAATTCCTTCACCATGCCATTATCTAAGTGTTTATATTTGTGGGAAGTGTCTGAACTGCTTTTCTCACTTGGGGGACTCTAACAGCTGGTATAAAACTTGACCCATTTGCTTTCATGCTTGCTTTCAGTTTCCTGAAGACAAAAATCCTTCGTTGTTAGTTGTTGGCCACTGTATGCTTTGTCACATGGATTTATGGTTCAGGAACTTTTCAGATGGCTAATAAAGGTCCATCTTTAGTCTTCAGTACACATTCATAAATCCATTTTGGTAATTACCAGGCTTTAAAAATAGGCAACGTGTCTGTTTTCAGAACTCTTGTGTTATGCCAATAATTTAGGAAGCCCTTTTGGAAAATGAACTTACTCTGATCCAAGTAATTTTTCAGATGGGCCCCATATTCTTCATGCTCAATGCTGCTTTCCTGCAGAGTTGATCAGATGAGAACCCCTCTGCAGGAGAGAAACACTATTAGATTTCCCTTGTGGTGTTTGCAGGAGATGAATCTTTGGTGGAGTCTGAGGAAAGCCTGCAGCTGCTTTATCTTTTTATAAAGCTCCTTGCTGGTTACGAGGTCAGAAGGGCTGATCTGACCAGGAGGGCTCTTGCAGTAGGTGGGCTTCTGTTTTGGAGAGTCCCTGTGAATCCAGTTTCTGACAATGGACGTGCACCTTTATAAGCACTTCACAGGTTCGGATGCTTAATGCCGTTTCCTTCCTTTCTGCTTTAGGGAGCAAGGGATTACTTTAATTATGCAAAAGTTATTTTAAATATAGTTCTCTTCTGCATATTTGAAGTGTAACAGCAGATCATCTATGGCTGAAGTTGGTGAGGATCATCTCATGGTGTTTATAAAAACTGCTCATATTTTATCTGAGAAATAACGCATTCTGTTGACTTTGCAGGTTTGGCTGACCCTAGCTGATCAGTACTTGCACAGTATAGCCATCGACTGGGATAAAACCATGCGTTTCACCTTCAATGAAAGAAGTAATCCTGATGACGATTCAATGGGCATCCAGATAGTAAAGGTAGTCAACTTATTGGTATTTTACTTTAACTTTTCATTAAAAGTGAAGACTTTTTTTTTAAGATAGAGTTTGGATTTATTTTGTTGTCTGTAATAGCTTTGGGAAAAGCTACACCTTAATTCCCTTTTGTCTCAGTAACAGAAAAAAAATAATATTACTGAACCTTTTTTTTTTCTCAATTTATATATATATAAGAAATAATGGAGTAATGGAGACAGTTATATGATTTTGTCCTCATCTCTGTAGATAAAACCAAATATTTTCTGGGGTTAAACAGTGTTATTTTTTAAAATAAAGCAATTGAACATCTTTTCAGTTATTTTACAGTAGTGAACCACCTTTGTATATATTTCTCAGCTGGTTGATACTATATTTAAAGCAGAGAATAGTTTTGGGGAAGGGCATAACAGATGTATGTTTCTGTGGTGACTTAGATGTTAGTCTATTTACCCAGGAAAGATTGCTTCTGCTCTATAGCCGCCTTAATTACCGTACATGGAGCAAAGTACCTTATGTTCCTGGTTATTACAATAGTCGTCTGTACTTGGTAATTTAAGGTTATAGATATTACTCATGAAAAACTGTAGCATGCTTTGCCCTTCACAAATCATTTAAATTAAATTCTCAAGGACACTGTTTTTGTTTGTTTTTATGTTTTGAAAACGTAGCTTCCTGGCAGTTATTTTATAGCTTGATTTAAAACAAACAAACGGTTCTTCATGTTTTATTTAGTCATTTAAAAAAATTGATTCTGTCTGAATTCATTTCCTTGTCTGTATTCCTTTCCTAGCACAAATTACCGCTTCACAAATTTGATGATAATGTCAAGCACATCCTGGTCAAAAACTCTAACGGATTCTGAAACAGAGGTCGTGAAGGGGAAGTCCTTGACAGATGCTTGCTAGAAATTTTGTATCTAGCTTCAAACCTTGAAATTGCTGCTGGCAATGTCAGTTTCACACAAGCATCTGCTCTAATCCTTTGCCCCATGTTGTGCAATAATAGCAGGTCATGATATTCTGCTGAGCCAACTCATGGTGTAATGGTTGCCCCATGCAATGAAAGCGATTCAGAAATAGAAAAATGTGGTATTTTTCCCTTAGGCTTCTGTTTAAGATACACAAAATGCATTCTTCTGAAGTCTTACTTTTTGGCAATCTTTAAAATTGAGAGAAATTGCCATTCTGTGAAGGGAGATTTTAAAATGAATGATGCAACTTCTATATTTTGCATATTTGAAATGTAGATGTCTTCTAATATCTTCTGTGACAACTTCAAATGAACATCTTCTGGATAACTTGTTAACGTAAGACCTTGCTCAACCTATTCCTCTTACATAAGGTAAAGGTTTACAGATTAAAAAACTCTCATCAACTTCAGGAGTATGCATCAGGAGGGTGGAGGTGGAAGGAAAACTTGGACAGGCAGGAGAACTAAAGGGGGAAGGAAAATTCACGCCTTTTCTGTCTATGCTTTTCTCCTTTTTTCTTCTTTAAAGGACCTTCACCGGACTGGTTGCAGTTCTTATTGTGGCCAGGAGGCAGAGCAAGATCGAGTGGTATTAAAGCGAGTTTTGCTGGCTTATGCCAGGTGGAATAAATCTGTTGGCTATTGTCAAGGTTTTAACATACTGGCTGCGCTCATTCTGGAAGTAATGGAGGGCAATGAAGGAGATGCCTTGAAAGTGAGTAGAATGTTCTGTTGCAGTGGTGAAGAATGTGTTTGCTTAATGAATGTCAGAATAAATGAATGTGCAAATGCTGTAGACAGCCAAAAAGAGGAGAACTCAGAGGGCTCAACTGATTTATATCTGTGAATTGTTTGTTACCCTGTCTGAGCTGAAGGTGGACAGTTTGAATGTTATCCTTGTTAAAAAATTTGCAAACAAACAAATTTCTAAACCCTGTATGTGGCTAATGCCTCCAGTTTCTGCTACCAGCCCCATACATAGCAGTTAAAAATTGACTGTATTTTAAAGCAAATTCTAGGAAGGCACAAAATAAATATTTAAAATGAAAATGAAAAGATTTGAAGCTACTGTCAGGGCCACGGTAGCCATGACAGTGTTTTATTTTTTAGACCTTTTCTATTCTAATTAAGACGCTTCTTGAAGATCGTAATAGATCATAAAAATGAAAATCCAGCTCACTGTGGTCATATGCAAATTTGAGTAAACTTGCTCATATGCGTCAAGGTCAAGATCGTAAAAGATTATTTTGACTCCTGAAATACTGAGCCATTCGTTTTGCCTTTGACAAAAATGTGGCAAATACTTAAGTCCGCTCAGAGCTCTAAAATATAAAGCTTTTGGAAATAGAGTCTAGCTAGTTGATGCTTCGTTCTACAGAGCTGCCTATAATATTAAGAAGATAATATAATATATTTGCTTTGTCAGTCAGTAAGCTTTCCTCTGAGTAGTTTGTGTTGAAAATGTATTCAGTACTTTCAACTATTATTTTTGTGTGATTTTTATACTGTCCAGAAGCTTCTAGGACATACGATGGAAAATATAAGTATAGGGAATACGATTCCCCAAGGATTTTATGAAGTCCAAATTGATTATTGGGAACTCTTGTGTTATTTTTGGGTTGTCTTTTATCATGAGCTTCATCAGGCTTCTTGTGCTAAGGAAGCAATGGAATGGCACCAGACTGCCCTGGAGAGGGGGGAAGCTTTTGTCACTTTTAATTGTGGGACAAGCTGAAGAGGAAAGATTTGCAAGGAAGCATGAGATACAAAGGGGCTCTGAGGGGGTTTGGGATTTAGCAAGGGCTGAGAACCTTCTCGTGTCGAGGTGGGGAGGCACGTGCAGGTATTTGTAGTTGCTCTGTGTTCTGTAAAATATGGAACAGAAAAAAATTATTGTCTGAGAAATCTTGCAGACAAGGATAAGTGGCAGCATGTGGTCACAGGCAGCTGGGAGAAAGCAAGGAACAAGTAAGACTGTGTAAGGCAGTACCCTCAGAAGTTCAGTATTTGACATCGTTTCTGTGGGCATCTTAAAAGAAAAGAGGGGTTGAAAGGAGGATTTTCTCCTGTGTATGGAGGTACCAAGTACCTCTCAAGTGTTAGACGCTGTATGAAATGGAGGATAAAGATGCTTGTTAGAAATTTGAACAAGTGAGTAATGGAGGGTTGAAGCAGACATTGTGACCACATGCAGGCTCTCTTAATAAAATCTGTAGAGTAGGCATAGAGTTTGTCAAAAATCCTGAAATGAAGCCAGTGTCTTCTATTGGGCCAGTGAACTAAATTGCCTTCTGTATATTTGTTTCATTTGTTCATTCTCAGAAGTTTGGTGGTATCCAGTTAAAGCATTATTACCCATGCAGTTGAGACATTTTGAAACAGATGTCTGCTTCAACTGTCTCATGCTGCTTAATTTAGCACCTTTTGAAGTGACATGATGAAGTGCAGCACACAGTGACACGTCGCAGTAAAATGTGGGAGGAATGTTTTTAAAGAACAGTACCTTGCATTTTGGGGAGGAAAAAAGATCATTTGGAAGATAAGTCTTCTAGTTGTGGCAGTTAACAACCAGACAAGGGATAATGGAACTTTCCAACAATTTGGAGAATCTCATAAACACCTCTGGCATCAAAAGTGCAAGAAGTTGCCTTTGGTTCAAGTAATGCTTCCAATTTACTCATGGCTTACTGTGAAATTGATGCCAGCCATTTGTAAAATCTGACCAGCTTCAAGAGGCTGCCTTAGCCTTTGCGCCTTGATTGCTTGTGGTTACCTGGAGTACCTGTGGATACTTAAAATATTTCATTTTCTTACAGATCATGATTTACCTAATTGATAAGGTGCTTCCTGACAGTTACTTTGTCAACAATCTCCGTGCTCTCTCTGTGGATATGGCTGTTTTCCGAGATCTTCTAAGAATGAAACTTCCCGAACTGTCCCAGCACTTAGACACTCTGCAGAGGGCTGCTAACAGAGAAAGTGGAGGTAGGCTCAAAAGAAGATGCTGTGAAATTCCTTCTTGTTACTGTTTCATCGGAGCACAGATCTAAAACACAAGTGTTTACCTGAATATATTGTTCAGAATATATATATATATTTAAGTTGTTTGAAGTGAAAGATGACTGTTTCCATTACTGATATGCTTAATATACATATTGGTGGCTCTCTCAGGAAAAATAAATACCAAAATCATTTGGTCCCACAGTTAACTTCAAACATAACGATGTTGACAAGGTCGTAAAAGGCATGGAGTGGCAACACCACTGCACTGCATAGTACAAAAGCTACCTTGGAAAGATTTCTTGCTCAAGATATCTGTCTAACCACATACTGCTTGTGGTTACTAGAACTTAGCTGCTCTGAGAAGAATTACCATTTGTGAGCAGATGGCATTTGGTTAGTATTTCTTCCCTTGGATGCTTAGCAATACACAGGTGCAAAACTAAGATACTTCTTGGGTTACTACCTGAAGACTGGCTTTGCACCGTGAATTTTTCTTGTATAAGCATTCTCTCTAGACTTAAATTAAAAAAAAACAAACAACAAAAAACAAACAAATAAAAAAAAAACATGCAGCTGTTTCATTGTGTGGGATTGTGTTGTCTTCTCCCCCCTTACCCCCAAGTCTGGAATCTAAGCAAGTTCCATCTTAGAAAAGATGTAGTACCATGTTCTGTGTAAAAATCATGACTGTGCCCAGACTGTACAAAAAAAAAGGGTATCAAGTAAGCATTTGCTGTTTGAAAGTGTTTTCGTAGACAGAAGCCTCTCTGGGTCATGGCCTTCAATGCATCAATTGATACTAGGATGCATGAAGTTTTCTCTAAGAATAACAAACAAATAAAACTTTTCAGGCTGAAATACTAAATGTTGTATGAAACTGTTAACAAGGCAAAAGGAAAACTGAATATGTTAATGGCTGCTTCTGCTAAGCTGGAAGTGCATCAGGGCTTCGGTACAATAGATAAGATAGACTTTAACGAGAGTCACCTTCATGCAGCTAAAGACTTCTTGAGCCATTAGTTTCTGCAGAAGTACAACTACTTTTTATTAAAAAAAAATCTAGCTCCTGTCACTTTGATGAAGGACAAACATTTTTTTCTGATACTAAAAACAAAATAAAATAAAAAACTACAACAACAAATGTTTAATGGTGCTTTCAAAAGTTTATTCAAGCACCAGTGCTGTTGCTTAGAGCTTTTGGCAGTGCAGAAGAATGAAGGAAGACAAAGTATGTCATTTTTCATTGTTCTTTTTCTCAGCTTCTCTTCAGACAGCTGCAGGCTAAGAAAGTTTTGAGCATTGTAAGAAGTTACTGGAATGACTGGTGGATTTCTGTATCCGTTTCATACTCCTTGTAAAATAACAGTAAATGACAAAATTACTTGAAGCATTTATATTTTTTATTTCAGGAGGCTATGAACCCCCACTCACAAATGTCTTCACGATGCAGTGGTTTCTGACTCTCTTTGCCACTTGCCTGCCTAACCACACAGTTCTGAAGATCTGGGATTCAGTATTCTTTGAAGGCTCTGAAATTATTCTGAGAGTCGCGTTGGCTATCTGGGCAAAGTTAGGAGAGTAAGTGGTCATTTTAATCTGATCTTTCTTTTGGTTTGAGCAATGTAAATAATTTATATGCTGTTCTGAAGAGCATGTTCTCGGTTCTAAGCAAGATGTGACCTTTCAGGAGAATGTGCAGCTTTTTTGAAGCAGAAGCAATGTGTCTCTGTCTTCCCACAAAAAACATATGCTGGAGAATATCATCATGATGTCTGAAGAATGGGCATGATGATGAATCAATCCTTCTTGTCTCTTGTTATTTGCATTGTCTGTGTATAATGTCTTTATGGCATGCTAAGATATTGTTTGGACTTTACAGAGCATAAACCTCTGAGGGAGTTAGAAGTACTGGGGTGATGGCTACACAAAGAGGCTTGAGGGTGACTATTTAATTCAGTCGTAATTTACCTGAAGCTGAAGATTTTAATTCTCATATTTTTGCTTAAGGATTTGAGCCCATTGGCTGTACCTGAGAAAGAGTTAAGGGTTATTAAGAGAGTGATTTAGAACTACATGGTTCCTTCTGTTAAAGCCTGCAAACATGTTTTCTTGAAATTCTCTGCTTTTAAACACGTTCTAGCAAAATTGCCACTACTAATAATTTCTATTTCCATTATTATTATGGACTATTAATTTCTGTTATTATTAACCCACTGCACAGGGCAAAATGCAAGAGAAGGTTAGTTCTTCTGAACTCTGTTGTCATGGCAAATATTTGCATCCCGAAGAGTGTACAGTCCTCCTGGAGAAACAAAGGTTTTGTCACCCACTCCAGTGGGAGGCGTGAACTCTTACAGGACAAGCAGATACTAGTTTAGCTGGAAACTTTTTCATCAGCTGCATCAATTTTATCTTGTGATGGCTAGCCACACTTTCATTTTTCCCCCATCACGCTGGACCACTGGGATTTACATTCAGCTCTGTCCTTGGATGTTTCATTTCTATTCTTTTTCTTTTCTGAGTGAATTAGCACTTCAGTTCAGTAGCACCGCAGGAGACTGTTTAATATATCATATTTTTAATCTGAATAACAGTAAGAATAAGCTATTCAAATTTCACATCCTAAAACTATTATTTGCGGGGAATGAGGAGGAGCGTGGCCAGGTTTTGGGGCACTTAACAGAAAAGGACCACTGGTGTGATAACCAGAGATGCAGAATATAGTGGGTCACAAAAACTGTACAAGCATGGAAATTCAGTAAGCGTGTGATTATTTATTACCAAACAAGATAAGGAAGTAAAGTAGGGGTGCTGTGTTCTTGATGGGAGAAGACTCTGATTTTTTTTTTCCTCTTCTCTGCTGAAAGTAAAATGGGGAATTGAAAGAAGTCAGACTGGAGACAATCATAGTCTTGAAGTCTTCATGCTTTTCATGACTATTTCTCTAGAAAGAAAAAAAATGGGGTGAAAAGTGCTTCTCTTGAAATCCTAGAGGTTCAATCATGCTTGGGTTTTGATGGAAAGAGACTTAAAGAATGAACAGTTCAAAAATAGTGGTAATAGAGAAGATGTAGAGGTCACGAGAAACTGAAATTATTAGGGAAGACAGGCAGTAAGTTTGTGGTAATTGGCTATATACCCATTATTTCTTTCCTTTGTCAATATTTTAGCTAAAGTCAGGTACAGAGGAAGCTACAGTATGCTCAGTTCTTTGAGTTTTCCAAGTCAAATATAGGCAACAATTTTGGATTGTTTCAAAAAAAAAACCAAAAGGTTGTTTGGGTTTTAGGACATTGCCATAATTGATATGTGCATTAACATGTGAAGTAAAAATAGTGAGGGTGAAAACAGTAAAGATTCTTGTAATCAAAAGCAGATACCTGAGCAGTGCTTGCGTAAACAAACAAAAGCAGCCTGGAGCTAACTGCTTGTTGAGGGAGTAGTAGGAAGAGAGCTTTACTGTTCTGAAAGATCAAAGGGATGCCTCTAAAGCAGAAGGTATGCTGAGGAAACTCAGCTGGTGCAGAGACCGACCCAATCCCTCACCTGGAATGGGAGGTGAATTGGCAAATGTTCAGTGGTCATATTATCCAGGTGAGGGTTTTCTCAAGTTGGTCCATTTGGGATCTAGCCACAATAGAGAAATATGTTCCGCCCCAAGCAGTGATTCAACAGAAAATTATGGCCATCTTTTTGTAGTTAGATGGTCTCGTGATGCTCTCCTATTTCTCCCAACCTGCTAAGAGCAACAGGAAAAACATCAATAGTGGAACATACCGATGGCTGGAAGTAGCTCTGTGTGCCGGATGCATCCTTGTTTGTACTTGAATTTTTTTCATCAGTATTTGCAGACACTTCCACTTCAGCAGGATGAGATTGGTGGCTTGGACAATTGGATACTTGAAATCCAGAACTTCAAGATGCAGTGTGCAGAAGGCCGGTGTGTGTGTGTTTGTCTGTGTGTGCAAATCTATCTTTACCTTTATGCATTTTTTGATTTGTTGTTCTGAATTTGTTTTTCTTCATCACAGCTACGTGGAAAGAATCACAGATCTTAGTCAACAAAGAACAATTTTAGAGCTGTTTGACAAAGCCGATGATATATTGCTTCTCTGTTCTGGTGAAGTCCAGAGAAGAAACACAATTTACTTTTCCAGCCTATATTTTTTCATCTCTTCAAATTCCTGGTGTAAGCTTGGATGAATAATAGACCATTCAATCTGTTTTCTCAGAATAATGATTTCAGCCAAAGTGATTTTAGAACTATGATTTTTTCCAATGAAATATCCATCCTGGATGGATCAAAGATCCATTCTATTTCTAGAGCTATTACAGCTAGATTTACTGACAGTTTCTTTCCCTTCAGGGTATTTTTAGGAAGGAAAAATTGACTTGTGTATACATCTCAGACAAACAACCTTGAGAGTGTGTATTACTTTTATTTTCTTCCAGGTTTATTGTAGGATTTCACACAAGTCTTTCTAACCCGTAAGCTTCTCATTCACGGGGTGAAGATAATATTTATTTGCCCCTTGAAGGTGATGTGAAGTTAAACTAATCTTTGCAAAACATGTTGGTATCTTTGAATGGAAATTGTTGCAAGTGCGAAGAAATGATTGTGTTCAGCTATCTCATCGCTGGTTCGTTATGCTGCCTTGCTTCCCTGTGTCTGTCTTTAATGGGTTTGCTGTTTGGAGGTCAGACGAAGGTTCTTTGAAAAAACTGTTGGGAACAAGGTTAATTTTTATTCTTGGAGGCCTGAAGAAGGGCCTTGAAAGTCTGGAAGCTTTTCTAATTGAATCAAGCCAGTGTAACCCTTAATCAAGCTATTATACAGTGGCTTTATAATAAATTCGGCTAAACTGACCAACTCATAGGTGTGTATGTAAGAGAGAACATCCCACTCTTGTGTTTGTTTGGTTTGTTTGTTTTTTTAATGCAAGTACGCAGAACATTACAAGATGAATTTAGCAAGAGTCACTCCATTTTTGAGCTGAGGGGTAAGCTCCCTTGTGTTAGCAGGCGGACAGGATTTATTGATCCTTGGGTTGTAGAAGTGAAAGGAGCAGAGCGAATAACCTGTCGGTATGTGCATGAATCCTTTATCTTAGGTAGTCACGATAATGTGATGTGCACTGTCTTATTATTTGGAAGTGTAAGGGGGGTTGCAATAAACGTAAGAATTACAGTGACTAATGGAAGTGCATATTTTATGATTATAGAAAGTTCCATTTTGGTTTAGAGGCATGTGATCACGTGTAAAAGTAAAATAAGAAAAAACATTTGTTTTGATGTAGGCAAATAGAGTGTTGTGAAACTGCAGATGAGTTTTACAGTACCATGGGCAAGCTGACGCAGGAGATGCTGGAAGACAGCCTGATTGACAGCAATGAACTCATGCAGGTGAGTAATTGTGATATAATTATTGTTTGTGTTTTCTGTTCATCCTTCTGGTGCTGATTTCTGAAGAATTACACTTTTATTCAGATGCTGCAGAAACCTAAACTCTCCCAGGAATAAAAATTTAAGATAAATGCAGATGGCTTGCAGTTAAAGCTAAAATATTATACAATAAAAATAGAAAACCAGTAGGCTCCATTTGATAAAATTGTGTATATGTTGACAGCTGAAAGTTGGGAGTGATACAGTGCCCAATTGGTTTTATGCAAGCAAGATGTATAATCTCTTCGTAGTCATAATTTTTAGGGTTTTCTTTTCTATTTGTTTTTGTTTTGCCCAGTTATTTATTACACTGTGTCCTTTTCACTCTGTAGACACACCAGGAGATACAAATTTATCAAGTAAGAAGGGGGAAAATCCTTGATTATTAAAAAATGATTTAAAAAAATCCATCGGTGGTGTCAGTGAACTATAAACAGAGACATTTTTAGATAACTGCGCTCATTGAGTTCTTAGGCTTACATCATTGTGTAAGAACAAAGATCTACGTTCTGGAAAAGGAAAGGGCTTTGAGTATTGCAGATAAAACTTTATTGATTTGCACTTGTATTTTTATTTATTTTTTTTGCTAATATCCATTTGGTATTTTTCTTTTTAGGTGTTTTATAAAGATTTCAAGCTGCAGTTCTCAGGTCAACTTTTGTTGAGTCAGAAAATGGTGGTTAAGTAGGTGCAAATACAGAGCACATCATTCACCTGAATTTTTTTACTTAGGGGAGGAAAAAAAGTCTGAAGCATATGAAGTTGGATAGATATATTAATGTAGTTTACAGGTGACTTTTTTTTTTACACATTATTGGAAGCCAAATTTGTTGACTGGGATTCAGTGACTTGGATTTCTTTCTTTGCTGTTGTGTGTAATGAAGATAAGGCATAGGTAAATTTCTGGAGGGTCGGAAGGATAGGAGTTGGACTCGATGATCCTTGTGGGTCCCTTCCAACTCAGGATATGATTCTATGATTCTATGATTCTTTTCACTGCTGTAATTATTATGAATACATTAAAGTCATTTTGTGCTTCAGCAAAAAATAAGCTCTTGGTATGGTGGCAGGAGTGTTGGGGAAAGATATCACTGCCATTGATACGAGAATGTGGTTGTTCTCAGTTTTCTGCAAAGAGAAGCAGCACGCCTGTTTTCTGGGTGTTCTCTCAGCTGAGGAAACCGTGCTACAGCTCAGGTAGCATTCATCAAGCCAAAGGCAGGCGTTGGCAGTCGAGCCATCCCCATCTGAGGTGTTCACTTCTTTACCCTAGGTGAGAGAAGTAGGCGCTGTAAATGTTTGCTCTTAGGGGATATGAATCCCACCATGTGCCTGGCCACTTCATTTGAATGTGTTTTGTTTTTTTTTTTCCTCTGTTTTGGGGAAGAAAATAGAGAAATGTGAACCAGTGTGTTAAAGAAAGGATCCAGGCTGCTTGACAACATTTTTATAAGTTGCTTTAACTTTTTCCAGAAAAGTTAGCCAGAGGTGAGTGTTTAGACTGCTTTGTTTTCATATTTTTTTTTCTGTAATCAGAATCAGAGCAATGATTTTACTCTGATACTTTTTCAGGGTGACTCAAAGATTAGTATTTAAAAGACGTTTAGATGTAGAGTTTAGGGATATGGTTTAGTGGGGACTGTTAGTGTTAGGTCAGAGGTTGGACTCGATGATCTTGAGGTCTCTTCCAACCTAGAAATTCTGTGATTCTGTGTGATTCTGTGATTGTACAATGGGAAAGGGTTAATATCCTACTCTGCCTTCTCTGTACTTCTCTCTTCATTCTGTTGCTGATGATCATCTCAATTTTTATTATTTTTTTTTAAGCTTGTGTGATGCTTCCATTTGTATCTGAGCTACCTGCCCAGGCTTGCTTAAGCCAGTGAAGAGTAACTGGCACTTCTAGGCCACTGGGAAACAAAGCCCCATTGCCTTTAGGAGCTAGAGGAGGGAGGTGTGGCTGATGCTTCAGGGGCAAGTGTTGACAGGGCAGATACCTAAGTTATATCAGAGGCCTCCTGTCCTTATTCTGTCCACCAGCATGTGTAGTTGGTGCAAGTACAGCATTTAAAAACCCTTCCCTCCCTCCCTTCCTCCCATGTAGACAGTAAATAATATACTCTGGACTGAAGACTTGCAGCTTTTGTGGATTTGGCCCTTAAACAGTAAGACTTCTTCTCATGTTATGCTGAGGAGAGCTTGGAGCGATCAGAGGAGCAGGCAAGCCTACAGCCTCCTCCTTTTTTCATTGTGAACATTTTAAGTAAATAAAGGGTAAGTGCTGCACGCTTCAGATGCTAGACTGCATATGTATTTAGGACTAGAAGCTAAACAAATAGGGTATTCAGTAAGGTCACCTTATTGGCCTATTAATAAGCTTCATTTCTCGCATGGAGACAGGAGGCTTTTTGCCAGGTGTCTGCAAGTTCTCTAAGCAGCGCGTGCTGGCTGGGTTGAGGAGCCGCTTTGATCCTTTCTCAGAAAGCGAGCGTTTTTACAAGCAGCTAAATTAATTCAGCTTGTAGGCTTAGAAACATTCTAGTGTAGAGGAGATGAGAAGCAAACAGGAAAAGGAGAGGCATCCCTGTGTGTTTACTGTGTTGGAGGGAAGTAGGGGTTAATCCCTCTCTGTTATCCCAGTTTTAGATTAAGGCTGTAGTCAGTTACCTGGATGTGATGGTATTCTCTTTCTGCTGGAGTAGCACTTAGTCTGTTTTCTTTTGGGGTTGTTTTTGCTTTTGCTTTTTGTTTAGTCTTTCTAATGAAAAGAGAAAAGCCTTAACCCGTTGTGGGACAGCTTGAGCGAAGCATTTGTGAGCTATCTGCCAAAGCAAAACCACTTGCTCTCTTTTGGAAGTCACAGTCAGGGCCTTTTGTATGGCTTTCTGCTGAGGGTGTAGGTGGCTTTGCATTTTTAGAGAGGCACTGGACTGAGAAAGCACTACTGATTTGAGCTGAGAAGGGAGGGTATTTTTCTAGCCTTTTAGTGTTCCCAGAATCTGTCCCTCACAGCCATAACTAAGATAATGAGCTTGGCTGCATTGTGTTTCTTATTTGTAGGTTGTTTCCCACTGGCACAGTTTCACCAGAATCAATCAAAAAGCATCCAGAGCTGTGTGCAAACTAGGAACAAGATCCTTTGCCTCTGAAGCATTGCTGTGAGATCGCAGGTGCTGATTGACATGTCCAGGGGAATTTTGAATGTCCAGGGGAATTTGCACCAGCATAAGATCTGCTTGTGAATCTCTTAGATAGCAAGTGAGGCTCCTAGTTACAATCTGATAACAAGTAATTAAGTTAAAAATGTGGACAAATGAAAGAGATTGCTCAGGATCTGCAAAAGATGCAGATTAGAGACGCGCAAAAGCTGGAAGCATAATCTAAACCAGTAGGTGCGAGGAGTAAATGGAGGACTCAAGCTGACTGCTTCGCATAAAGCGTAACGGGCATATGGAAAAAGTTACCTGAAAAGGCTGTTGACATAAAAACTAGAAATAAATTCCAGACGCACCTCCTTCTCTGTGAAGGGAGGGAGTGGAGACATATGGGGAAAAACACAGGAAAGCGCGATGGAGATCAAACAAACAGCCAAGCACGTTGGGCCGGAGGTAGGGCTTTCTCCAGATCATAAAATTCCTTCGTCTGGTAGACTGCCGGTGTATCACTGTTTGGGCCCTAGAGGATATTTATCTTTCACAGTAGCAGTGCAGTTGTGTGGAGTGGCAAAGCCTCTCAGTTCCTGCTCGGGGTTTTGGAAGGTGCTCTCCTTGCCTTCGTTTTTTCAGAGCTCAAACCAAAAAATTCTTTTCATGCAGAAGCCTGTTGAGCTGCACCATTGCCCTGTGCCTGATCCGGCCAGGAGTACTCTTCCTGCCCCTAATTGCTTACATCATTGCCACTGGAGAAACGTATATATGTATTTTTTTTTCCTATCAGGAAAGGTCCAGCCTTGAATCTCACTGGATTTAGCACAAAGCACTGTTCATGAATGAATTAAATAGAAATTGTTCTAAATTTCCTTTCATCTTAATTGAAGCTATTTGCCTTCACATGAAAATGTCACTGACTTTATGGGACAGAAAAAGAAACGAAGCTGTCCTTTCATAGCTAATGAGATTTTTTTTTTACGCTGCTGCCTTTCAGAAGACCTTTAATTTTCAAAAAAGCTTGGTTTTTCAAAGCAGCTCTGAGTAATGATGTTTCAGGTTTATTTTTTTTTTCAGTGCAAAAGTAGGGGGAAAAAGGACTACTAAAATAGGTAAGAACAAATCAGCAGTGATTCTGCAATGAATATTACATATTTTTATGCCAGGTTGGCTGGTGACACACATTCTTTTATTGCAGAATGAATTAAAGCAAAACTAATATGGAAAGCAAGTAAATTTGCTACTATTTATCTTGTTAACTCTGGGTATTGAAATAAATAAAATAGTATTAGGGCTTCTTATTTGAAGTTATAGTACTGCAATGTTGCATTCAGAGAGTTGCAGAGACTTTTTTTTGGTCCATGGTAGGACAAGTCTCTTCTCTCACAATTAAAAAAATAAATAAAAACTGTCTGTTAGCTGCATAATTTTGGGACCTTCCTGTTTGACTGTGACTCAGGTGATGTAAGGGATCTGTTAACAATTCCCAAACGATGAGGATTGTCAATGCCTGTTGAATACTTGAGCAGAAATGCAGGAAGATGCCTAAAGCCTCAGCGATGCATATGTGCTGGCAAGGAGAGGACTGGTAATGATTATTAAATAGGTACAGTAGCTGGAAAGGGTGCTACCTCTCATATTATCTTACATACTTTTAAAACTATGAACCTTGTATTTTTCTATTGAGCCAGTCTTTATTTTTCTTACAGGAAGCATCGACTGAGTCACAGAACTAGACCGTTTACATTTTCTTATGGCAAGACTGAAAGTCTGTTCAGGGAGAAATCTTTTGTGCGACTGTTGGTTAGAGGGACAATTTTAAAACCTGCTTTTTTTTTTCCTTTTTTTTTTTTTCCCCTAGACTGTTTATACCATGGCTCAGTTTCCCTTTCCACAACTGGCAGAATTAAGGGAGAAATACACGTACAACATTACTCCTTTCCCTGCAGCAGTAAAGTCAACTTCACTTTCAGGGTGAGTTTCAAATGCTTCTTACTGCATATAGGATCATTGTTTACCCTACAGGATAGCGATATGACAGGTAGTGTCTTCCCTTATATGCACCTGAAGAAGATAATAACGTTTTGTAAAGATGTTTCATATGTAAGAATGCCTCTATTTTTTCCCTTACATTCTCATTTGACAGAAGGCTAGGCAGAACCAGAGACAGCGACGAGGAGAACGACCTAGATGATGAAGACTCAATTGTCAATGCAATTGGCTGTCTTGGACCATTAAGTGGGTTTTTGGCACCAGAGCTCCAAAAGTACCAGAAACAGATGAAAGGTAAAAGTATTTCAGTTACTTTTGAAAAATGTAGTTACATCTGTGTGACCTTGAGGAATCATTTGTACGTTCAACTATGAAAGCTGCTATGCAAATTGGATTTTGAATTCACATAGGGATTACAGCAGATATTGGCTCTGCAGTCCTTGAGGAAGTCAGAGTCGATTTTGAAGGCTGCATGCATGCTATCAATAATAGCATGGGGTATGAATTTTGCTACAATAATGTTTAAAACCAAAAACCTATGGTTTTTGCCTATGGCAAACACCAACTATGGTGTTGCCTACACACATAAAAAAAGGAAGTGAATATGTGAAAAGGAAGTCTATCCTAAATCTGTGCTTATTTCCTAGAGAGTTATTAGATAATCAGCATCTTCTGAAGACTATCCTTTCATAAATAATCTTGACCTGTATTAGCATGTATAGTATTGGAACATCTCAGTGAGGAGTAAATTCTGCAGATAACTTCACTAACCTATTGGGCAAAACTTCAAACTGTTGTATATTTCGGGTATATTCACATTAAAAACAAAACAAAACAACAAAAAAAAAGGGGGGGGTATGGTGTAGGGTGTTCTGACAAAATGTTACTACCATTTCTTCAAATCCTTCCATTGAAATTAAACTTCTGACAGAATTACATATTCAACTGTGCAAATGCTCACAAGAGAAAAATTCTGATGCATATGAGAAGAGCAGAGCATCTCGCAGTGGCCTTTATGAAGTGATGATCAGTGTTGATTTTAGGATGCCCTGGGAGAGGCTATAGCAGTTGTTTTATTATTTCTGTTTGTTTGTTGTTTAAAAGTGGATGAGTAGAAGGGGAAGCAGACTGATGTAGCAGTCACTGTTACCTGATTACACATCATCGTTCATGTGGCTTGGTTTTGTTGAGAACTTTATGCTGGGATCGTCCTCCTGATTTTTGTTTTTTCCTTCCTGAGGGACTTTAAGTCTCTGCCTGCTGCTTCAAGCTAGCACTTAGTCAGAACATCACATTTCTATTGCAAACTAAGCCCAAGACAAACATCCCTCGGAAAAGAATTATCCCCTTGACCCTGGAGTGCCAGTTTAGTGATGCATCAGAAACAGCTGTGAAAATAAATTGCGCTGCTTCTGTTGCTCTGTGGCTGTTAATCAGAAAGGCTCTGAAGTTGCCTGACTGCTCTGCTGCTCCGTATCTATCCCTTCTCTTGCTACTGGCAGCTTATTCCCTGGGGCACTGTAACTGTTTCTTGATGCCTCTTGCTACTATCCCTTAGGTCAGTTGATTAACCTCCTGCCTTCTTGCCTGTAATGTGTTTTATAACTTGCATTGCTAGCCTCATCTTTGATCAACAGAGCGTTTTTAATAACCATTTTTTGAATTACTTCACTGAAGGTTTGGTGTACTTTAGGGTAATTAAAAAACTGATGATAGCTTTCCATTGCTGTGTTAATTGATGTACTCTTGAAATGTGCACCCTCTCTCTCCCCCCTCCAACCTTTTCTATTTTTAAGCAGCAGTTCTGGAAATGTAATACTTAGAAATACTGAAGCTTTGTGAAAAAAACTGTATTATCCTAGCTTTAATTAAAGACTACAGTTAAATAAGACAATAGGAACCAGACATAGTCTTGCCTTGCAGATAATCTGCAGTATTCTTCAGGATGCCAATTAACTCCTCATCTTTGCTTTATTCCCGCTCTGTGCAGACCAGAATGAAGAACAAAGCCTGGGCTCCAGCAACATCGCAGAGCTCAGTCCAGGAGCAATAGACTCTTGCCGCAGCGAGTATCACGCTGCCTTTAACAGCATGATGATGGAGCGCATGACCACTGATATTAATGCACTAAAAAAGCAATATTCCAGGATAAAGAAGAAGCAGCAACAGCAGGCTCACCATGTGTATATTAGAGCAGGTAACATATCAAGACGTTTCATTTGCTGATTTATTGCAAACCTCATCAGGAGACAAGGCAAATATGCTTATTTTACTTTAAACCAAACAGAGAAAATGAGAGGTTGATGCAATGTGTAACACCGTACTAGTAGAGTGGGTACAACTTCCTGGACATAAATTGTAAATGAAACAGTGATGTTGTTTTTTCTCTTGTCAGGATCTGAAGATGATGACCCTGGGATATTTTTAGGTCCCAGGGACCAGCTGAGCAATGGTATTTAATAGTGTCTTTGCTATCTGGGTGCCTTGTCTTGCTCTCTCTGCTTCACAAGTTTAAAACTTTGGCATTCTTGGAGTTGACATACTGATGCACTGAAAAAAGTGAAATGAAGAAATGAGTACGCTTTGGATCAAGGGGCAGGCAGATTCCTAACTGATACGTATCATCCAACCTCCCCCGAGTTCATCAGGGCATGGCAGGTTGCACAGCTGAGGAACTGGCCCAAGTGTTCCTCTGTGGCTGACAGTGTACCTAGCCCTAACGATGCTGCTCTGGAAATTGGACGAGACATCAGTCTGTTACATAGCCATCTGTGTTCTGAGTCTGGTTCCCCAGTTGGTACTCAAGGACGTGGAGGTTAGCCTGAACAGAGCAGCTGAAGGTTTTTAATGGGTGTACAATCGTTTGTAAGAAGTTTTGTTTTTTTTTTTCTTTCCAATAGTGGCAAGGTTCTTGCTTTGAACAAAGGCAGCAGCCATGCAGAAACAGTGCAAACAGTAAGATGTTGATTCCCAAGGACTGCCAAAAAAAAAATAATTCAAAAACCATTCTAATTTTACTAATCATGATTCAGGGCTGTTTTTGTGGTTTAATCAAACTCTCACCTAATTACCTAATCCTGGATTTACTGCAGTGGTTTAATTAGAGAACCTAATAGAAATAAGTTGGTGTGGTTTTATCTATTAACAATATCCTATTTCATTCTCCAGTCACACAAGCCTCACACACAAGGAGGGGCTTATGTGCCTGACTTCGTGCAGGGACTGAATTGCCTCTTACAGCTGGAAGAGAAATGAAGGAGGGGGACAGACATCAGAAGCCAATATTAATGTTAAACTTCCAGCTACAGTGCAATTCCAAAAATGGAGGAGCTGCATTTGTTACAGTCTATTTATTTATTTTTCTGGCTCAGGACTCAGCCATAGTGTAGAAGCAGGGAGGGAAGATGGGAAATCTTTACCACAGCACTTTTAGCTTTGTGTTCAACTCCAAGATGTAAGAGGAATTCAGTGATTTTACTAGAAGTCAGTCCTACAAATCTCTGCTATACCTCAAGAAAGGTTTCTTTGCTGGCAGATCCTTTGAACATTAATTTGTTCTGATGTTAACAATACTGTGTTTCTTTTAAACTCTTTCTTTCAGACAAAGGGCCAGTTACCAGCCTCCTCCCTTCTCAGGTAAACCACTCCCCGGTGATAAACCACCTCCTCTTAGGAAAGAAGATGAAATCAAATAACAGGTCTCTCAAGAATGCTGTTATCCACATCCCAAGCCATGCTCCAGGGAAGATGTCTCCCATTCCCCAAGAAGATATTAAATCAAAACTGAACTCTCCGTGGCGCACTCACATACGAGTTCATCGAAAGAATATTGCCAGAGCTAAAGACCAGCAGGGGCATGGGGATACCGTAGGACTAATAGATGAGCAGAGCGAGAGCTGTAAAACAAACAGTCCTGGTGCCAAGGAGGAGACTTCCAAACACTCTGATTTTGGAGAAGAAGGAGGTGGTTTGGATGACAGGACTACGCGAAAAGCTGACCAGCAGCAGCCTGCTGACCCCGTCTCTACAGACAGCACTACAGACGTGTCAGTGGTTCAGCTAAAACTGGAAGCACTGGAACTCGTCTCAGATAACAAAACTGATGCTGAGTCAACACCCAGTCAGTCCTGCCAGCCACGTTTATCTGAGTCGAGTAGTTTGTCCAGTGACAGTGGGCACCTGGCGAAATCCCCCCAGCCTGGGATCCCAAAGCCACAAGTCTTCAATCCTTTCCCTAGTGTCAAGCCTCTTCGGAAGTCAGCTACAGCCAGGAATTTAGGGCTGTACGGCCCCACCGAGAGAACGCCAACCGTACACTTCCCACAGATGAGTAGAAGTTTCAGTAAGTCAGCAGCGAGTGGCAACAGTGGGACCAAGAAACGATGATGTACCACATGGCACTTTCCATTTCTGACAGGGAAAAATGTATTTTTATTTTATTTTATTTTATTTTATTATGTTTGTGTGTATGTGAGTCCCAAAGAGTTTCTGATCTTTAATTAAGTAACAAGGACAAAAGTGGTTACCAGATGTATAAATATGTGTCTTTGAAAGTTGTGCTCCCGTGTTGCCATGGGATAGATTAGTGAAGATGCACTTTGGTGCCCTATTGTCGATTCTGATGGTTCTGTGGTAAAATAAACCTTGATTTGCAGTGTGAAGCATACTATTTCTTTAAATCTAATCCAGGCATGAAATCACCAGCTGCCTTTAACCCTGTAGGCCCCCGTGGCTGCCTCCTGTCTCTTTCAAGGCTGTAAGGACAAATTGTCTGCCTGGTGCAGCAAAACCATAAAGCAGTTTTTATGACTGTTACACAGCCTCCCTGTTAGACCTCGTTATTATGCTCCATGAGTAGCTGGAGAAGCCACAACTAACAAAAGCACAAGCAGCCCTAGCAATCTACAGTATCACTTTCGGTGTCAAGCATTGCCACTTATTTATACGGGGCCATCTGGCTTCAGGCATCCTCCAACAGCATGTCACGCTTCTCTTCCCGTGGCAGTCCTCTGCTGATAGTGTTTTTCCTATAAATGTGATCAGTGAGTGTGAGAATAACAGGCATGAGCCCATCTACAACACTGGTTTGCTCCTTTTCTGTTACATACAACTGCTGGGGCATTGCAGCACTGCAAAATTAGGCATAAGGAACAATGAACTAGACATACAGTTGTGTTGAATATTGTATACATTTTGGCTTTAATGTATGTTAAAAATACTACCTAGTTTGCAACCAGTTTTGTAATTAAAATGTATTTGCCTGCTTAGCAGTAGGTAAAATATACGAATGTTCCAAAGTAGTTTAGGAGTTTAAATTCTATAAATAGAGCGATTAGATACTTAGGGTGCCACTTCTCATTAAAACCCAGCACATCAGCCACGATGTTAGTGGATTGGACACGTTGGGCTATCATGGGGTTCCTTGGCATGCTTCTGGTTCGTTGTGAAACAAAAACGGCTAAATTATAAGCTGAGTGTTTACTTCCAAGTCAGTCCCTTTTGCCAGTTTCTTACAACGTTTCCTCAGAAGCCTAGATTTTGGATGTGTCCCCCACTAAAGTCTTGTAAAGCTGGTGAACACTGCGAGACAAATGACAGATACATATGTATTAAGCAGGCAGAGAAGCTAACTGTGGATAATTCAGCTTCAGGGTTGCAAAATCAAGCATTCTGACTCCAAAAAAAAACCAGGTTGCTCTTAAAATACTACCGGTCTGCCATGCTGTATGCATTAACTGTGATTCACGACCTTTTTACTTCCGAGTTTCTCGTGACTTGAAGCTGCCCTGACTTGAAACTGGTGTAAAGGCAGTGATGATGAATCGACCCCATTGTATGTAATATCATCCTCAGTTAAAATTGTTAGTTAAATTTGCAAATTAATATATCACTGTCTATTTATTAATGTGTCCCATGATCTCTAGGATGTGCTACCGGTTTTAGCTGTACAATATACCCTGTTTATTGTTGTGCGGATGATTTTATTTCACTGTTGTATTTTATACAGGTGTATGCATATGAAGTAATATACAAGTATGAACACTATAAATTTAAAACAGTTGTAGATCAGATTTTGCCCCTGCCTTATTTTCAGGTTAAGTAGTATTGTTGCTAATGATTATTTGTAGCACTAAGTCAATTTAAAATAATGTAGAATTTAGTCACTGACCATGGACTGTATGAGAATTGTTTCTGCCTTGATTTAAAAGAAATGCACTTCTTTTCAAAATTTTACTGTGAATCATTTTCCCAATTTTTACCTAGCTTTAGCATATCATGCAGCTGTACGTGGGACTAGTAAAAATAAAAGGATTGTCATGCTGAAAAAACTGCTGAAATGTCACAAGTACATGCATGGATTTTCAGCACATTAAGATGTGATTAGGTAATGGAAAACTAGCAAGCTTCGCACAGATAATGATTGGGTGAGAAGAAATGCCAATAAAGTATTGACTCAGATCTAATCAATAATTGATGAGTGTGCTCTGAGGGGCCTGTACTGTACTTGGACTGTTAGGATTGAGGCGAAGGAATCACAGCAACTCTGTGCATTAGTTTGGTGCTGTTTGCAGCAGGAAATTTTCTCTGAAATGGCTTTCAATTTTCTTGTTTCCCATCACTAGCACTACTGAGTTGCTTGGAACTGCAAAGGAGGTTTAATCTACCTGAAATATATCTGCTGAACAGACAGCAAAATCATTTTAGTTGCTTGGTACTGAGGAGAAACATGAAGGATAGGTCCAGAGAGCCAGCAACCTACAGAGAAATTTCCAATTATTTTTCTCTAATTCATCAAGTGGGGTCTGTGGCTACAGATGTAAGGGTGGCTTTGCAGCATCAAGGACATTGGGAACACAGTAGTGGCAGTCTCTACCACACAAAGCTCTGGGTTTAGTTTTCCTTGAGGCAGTTTCCCTCAATGAAGCCTCATTGCTTTCTTCCATGCAACTGAAACACCTTTTTCTTTTTTTTTTTTTTTTTTTAACTTATTGAGTCTTTTTCTGAGAAACTTCTATTAAGGTCAGATTGAGCTTTATTTCTGAGAACTCTCTTCTGCATCATCAAATGGAAGGTCTGAATGGATGGGCATTTGATTTGATTCTGATGATAGTTAGAGTTGTGCAAAGAAGGACCTGGGAGTGATGGTTGATAGTGGGCTGAATATGAGCCAGCAGTGTGCTCAGGTGGCCAAGACGGCCAACGGCATCCTGGCTTGCATAAGAAGCAGTGTGGCCAGCAGGGCTAGGGAGATGATTGTCCCCCTGTACTCGGCTCTGGTGAGGCCACACCTTGAGTACTGTGTTCATTTTTTGGCCCCTCGCTACAAGAAGGACATCGAGGTGCTCGAAAGAGTCCAGAGAAGGGCGACGAAGCTGGTGAGGGGCCTGGAGAACAAGTCCTACGAGGAGCGGCTGAGGGAGCTGGCCTTGTTCAGCCTGGAGAAAAGGAGGCTCAGGGGCGACCTTATCGCTCTCTACAGATACCTTAAAGGAGGCTGTAGAGAGGTGGGGGTTGGCCTGTTCTCCCATGTGCCTGGTGACAGGACGAGGGGGAATGGGCTTAAGTTGCGCCAGGGGAGTTTTAGGTTAGATGTTAGGAAGAACTTTACTGAAAGGGTTGTGAGGCATTGGAACGGGCTGCCCAGGGAGGTGGTAGAGTCACCATCCCTGGAAGTCTTTAAAAGACGTTTAGATGTAGAGCTTAGGGATATGGTTTAGTGGAGGACTGTTAGTGTTAGGTTAGAGGTTGGACTCGATGATCTTGAGGTCTCTTCCAACCTAGAAATTCTGTGATTCTGTGGTAGATGGTAGAAGTCAGTTTTTCAGAATTGCAGAAGAGAATCTTTTAATGTTTTTGTTGTGTATTTTAAGCCTTGTAAAATTGTACAGAAAGAAGGTGGGTGGTTTCACCGCTTTGTAGTTTCCTTGACCTCCCTGCAATGTGTCACTTGGTGCCCATCCACCGAGCAGGCACACCTGCAGAGCCAAGATCATCACCTGACATCAGCTACACTGAGGCACGAGGAGACAAAAATTCATCCTCACTGTCCTTATTGTTTTTTTTGCTCCACTTTTGCACATTTTGTTGGCAGTGTGAGATCATTTCAGGCTAGACGAGGGGCTGGCCCAGGCACCCCAGCCTGCAAAATGCTGTTTCTGCTGTGCTTAATCCTAAAATCAGCGTGCAGCAGTTACCACGCATTTAAGAAGAACCACAAATGTTTCCAAGCCTTCCTCTGATAAAACCATATCAAACCACATCGGCTCGCCACAAATAAGCAGGGAGGACAGGCGGTGCTGGCAGTGGCAGTGGAGGCAGTGGATGTGAACAGGGTGAAAGCATAAAAAGGTGTAGGAAGGCTTGAGGGAAAGCAAGCTCCATGCCTGTGCTTCTTTTGGGGTTGTTTATAAGCAACAAATCAAAGGATCAGATCAGCCTCATGCTGCTCCCTGCTTCGTGGGTTCAGAGTTGTCGCTGTTTTACCCGAGGTCAGTGAGGAGCTGATCCCATGCTGGTGTCTACCCCCGTTGTAGCCCAGGGTGCATCCAGAGGCAGCCTTCCCCTGGGGCAGCTTCTCAGCCTTCAGCCATCTGATTCTGGCACTACACGGTGCCAGCTGCTGTCACTATGAACTTAATTAGGCTTTTTGTTTGTTTGTTTGTTCGAACACCACCTTTTTAATAATGTTTTTGCTGCAAAGTACTCCCATGTAAGCTCTAAGATGTACGTGCTCCCTAAACTAAAGTTATCAGTCTTGTGAAAATTACTCCTATGAGATTCAAACAGCATTCCTGAGAAAGGCTACAGACACACCCCCATCTCTTTCCTGCTTGCAACTGAAAGGTAAGTGACATTCATCGGGCATAAAGCTCTGAATTATCCGTAGAGGAGACGACAAACCTTTGTGGTGCTTTCAGTGCCACCAACAGTTCAGACCTCTGGCTGGAAGGGCCTCTGGTTTGGTCACACATCGCAGGCCAGGAGACTGCGTCACCCGCGTGTGACGGTGCCTGGAGGGGAGCCACAGCCGCTGTGATAGCGAGGTGGTGCCTCTGTGTAGGTCTGCCCAGCTCTCCACTCCTCCTGGGTTTTAAATCAATCTCTGTCAGTAATCTCCCTCTGTCAGTAATGGTTTCTCTGCTGCGTGTGTGCACGCGTTGCTTTCTCTTCCTAATGGGTCCCTTGGCATTTCCAAGTGACACACAGGTGTGAGTACGGGTCAGGACTCAAAGGCAGGAGACAGTGAGAGCAGATACACCACAGAAGTGGAGAAGTTTGGTCAGCAACATGCTGGCTTATTCGTAGAAGAGTAGGAGAGGTCTCTAGGTCTCTAGCAGCCGTTCAGCACTGGTACAGAAGTGCAATATTAAAATGTTCACAGACCATTGATTCACAGCGTGCCTGCAACCAACCACACGTGTTCAACGAGAGCAGAGCTGCATGAAGAGCGAGCTTGGAGCTCCAGACACTGAAAGTGCTGCTAGAAATCTTATAACTGTTTAATTGTTTCATGACAGGGATTTGTAATTGCAGTTTTCCTCACCCTCCTAATGACACTAGTAAGCTTTTCAGCCAGTTGCAACAAGGCTGCCTGCTGTCTGGCCCCCAGCACTCTAGGAGAAGAGGCCCCTCTCCCGAGGGAGCAGACAGGCCACGGTGTGTTTGGCAGAGGGACAGGAGACACGTTGCTGGTGGTGGACACGTTCCCCAGTCCATGCTGGATCTCTCCCCTGCCCTTGGTCCATGCCCTGGCTTTCCCTGTTCAGACAAATTCCCGGTAATCTAGCTGTGCTCACTAGATGCCACTGTTGCTCCACACGAAGCCTGCCATGTGGCTAAACTACAATCCCGAGGAAGGGCACTACACACAGCTTAGTGTTTACAATTTATTTTAATCCTTGATCAGGTGTGAAGCAGTTACCCAGTCATCCACCCTTGTTTTCGCACTGCTCTGTTGGACTCCTCGCATTGACCAAAGTACAGACAGCCCAGCAGTGTGTCTTGTGAAAAAATGCCTACAGCAATACAGTAAAACACCAAAAAAGGCTTCTCAGTTAGTGGTAAAACGCATTTTATCTCTGGGGAAGGAGCTGGCAAACACAATTCAGGTGGCAGGCAGGTGAAGGAAGCTTGCCAAGTTCACTGTGTGCCTCGTATGAATTTACTTTGTCCTAAGAGTGGGTCAGCAATAACCATCAGACACAGTCAGCGATGAATCAGCTGTGGTCCTGTCTCGGGGTTATTTCTATCATAATTGCTGGTGTGAAGCTGTTCAACCCTAATGCTTAAAAAAAAGTGTTGTTGTTAAATTTCTGTAAAAACAAAACTTAGCTAAACTAATAGTAGCCCTTCTCAGTTCCTCACTGCCCTACCCTGAAGGCCTTACTCTTTCAACCCCTGAGTGATTTCCAAGCCTCTGTGTTCAGGTCTCTCACCTGTGGATCCTCTGCCTTGAAGAATTACTTGCCCCCTCTGTCCACCTGCAGTTCTGTCCTCAGCAATTAGGACTTTCTCAGGTCCACGTGTGCACCAGCTTCCTAGCAAAATGAGAGAAGCATTTCCAACAGTACTTTTATTTTCTTCCTCATATACCTCAGGGATGTCCATGATCAGTGTCCTTGAGCCCGAGCAGTTCCCATCCTGCTAAGCAGCGTCTTAACTTTTGAGAGTTGTCTATTTGAGGGCACAAGGGGGTATTTTCTCTGTCTCTTTTGTGGTGGCACCACTGCAGACTCACAGCCAAGTTCCAGGACACGAGGACACGGCTGTGTGCCCTGTGCACAGGGTGAATGGGTTTCATCCTCTGGGCTGTGGGTTCATAAGGGTGAAAGGGGTGGAAGACATTGACCTCTTCTAAAATTGCAGGCAGCAGTGTTATTGTTTAAAAAAGTAGAGATAAAGGGGTCTGTGCATCCACTGGAAAGGCTGCCAACCAGAAACGGGTGGCAGAGGGAAATGTGAGCACCTGCTTTTGTTTAGATTTTACATTGTGGATTACATATATATATTATAATACACATTATATATATATACACACACATTATATAAAAAGAACACAGAACTCCTCTGCGGGGAATAATCTCAACATGGGAGTTATGCAGATTAATGAAAGAAAGCTTGAAAGATATCAATGCTATAATTTAAATATGCGTCCTACGTTAAGGATAACCCCTAATAGGTCTCCCGTGTCATTTCCCAACCTGCTCTCCATTTCAGTGAGTAAAAAAATGAGATCTGGGCAACTCTGACCAAGGAAAAGACCGGCTGTGCTTTGGTCAGGCTGAGCTGAAGCGGCTGCAGGTGCTGAGATGGTAGTTGGAAAGAGAGCACAGGTGGGTAAGAAAGGGAGTACCAGAAGACATCCTTTTCTAGCCTATATTTTGAGTATACAGGTTTTCTCCTTTAAGGACACCCATGTACCTCATGTCACAATGTCACCACACGAGTCTGGGCAGGAGGCTGAGGGCCGACCCGTGCCATGGGGCTGGTGGGCCACACGCCACAGGTGGGCCAGGCCTGCCCCAGCCTCCCTGGTGCTGTGAGGGGTTGGAAGGAGGCCATGTGGGTTACTTCCACTTAGCATTTATTTAAAAGTAGCAAAATAAGTAATTTTCATTTCCTTCCTCCTTTCATTCCCTCCTTTCATGCCTAAGTGGTTTAACAGCATTTCCCAAAGCTGGTAAAAACTTGTGCAGTGCAGTATCCAACCTGGATGTAATGTGTTGCTTGTCCAGCTTTCCATTTCATATATATTTTTAATTTTCATATATATTTTGAATTACTTTCTCAAAGTTTGTGGTGTGTCTGCAGCTTTCCAGGGAAGATCGTGAAAGAGCTTTGTGATTTACCTCTGTACCAACACGCTGTGGTGACCTGCATGTACCGTCTGGAGAGGAACAGGGCCATGTTGACACCTACACTTCTACCATGAACTAGATACTACTTTGCTTTTCTTTTTTTTACATTTTTTTTTTTTTTTTAGTCTTTCTGCTATGTTACATGCTCTCACAGTTAGATATTGACTCAGCCAAAAAAAAAAACCTTTTTTAATTGGATGCTCAGCTGCTAGTATCAGGTACGTATAGCTACATCTGCTATACCAGAAGATAAACTACCTCAGTTTTCTTCACAAAACTAAACCAAAACCAGCTTGTTTATGGATGTCTTACATCTCTCTTAACTATGAAGAAAAGTTCAAGTTTTTTTGTTTGTTTGTTTGTTTAAATTTGGATATTAGAAAGAAAAAAACATTTCCCAAAGTTCTTACCCCTACTTTGAACCTGGATGTCTTTGAAGACTCAGTGCACAATTTCTTATATTTTGGTGTGAAACATAGTGCTGTCCTCAAACATGAAGACACCAGTGATCATTCAAATTCACAGCAGCAAATAAATGACCTGCCTTTTAAAAGCAACTTTTCTCAAATAAGAGCCAGAAGCTGGAAAGAAGCTAAGTACATATCTAAGACTATATTTCTACACTCACTAGAGTCATTCCAGTAAAATTAAAGTCATTTGAGGGAATTACTACACACATAATATCACTGTAGAGCTACTTGAAAGTTAAAATCACTCAGTCTCGGTTTATTTCAGTGCTACAAATGACAGGCTCGGAGAAGGTGGATGCGCTGGGATGTTGCTGTCACTAGAACTGTGTGAATGGCAAACGAGTGAAGCACAGCTATTTTTCTTTCAGAGGTGTGTTCTGCTTTGAGGTGCTGTTGGAGGATATGGAAAGCTTTGATGAAGGTATTTTGACAGTGATGTAGAGAGCCATCACATGTGTGTAGAAACGAAAAGGAATTCCTTCTTTTACCTTCTCTTTTTCTAGCACAATGGATGGACTAATTGGAAATTGGATTGCTAAAGTGAATCATGACTATTCACCAGCTTTTAAACTCCATCCAGGATCAAAGAACAGAGGGTAAGTCCCACTTGCTCTTCTGTTAGGCAGAACACGTGGCTACACGATTTTCCAGCTCTGCCCTTCACAGATGGAGATCGTTACAGATGAAATGTATTCTTTATGTTGTTTTGCTCACTATTCCCATGCAGAGATGGACTAGGGTGGAGAATGCCTCGTACAATGTAGCCCTGAAATCATAACCCTCAGAAGAAGTGTTGCAGTATGAATGTGTTGCCTGGTTTTATACCCAGGCTCCCTTCTCAGCTTTTGAAATCATATACAGCATCGTTGCAATCCAGCAGCTGTGTCATGGCATCTTGATTTAAGTTCAGGCCACCTCAGGATGGGAAGAGGATGTCAGTTTAGGTCCCTAGCTACCTTCAGATGGTGCTCTCAGCTCAGGCAGGGTGGACTCCTTCTTCCACCAGTGTTTGGAAGATCCTTGGGGCTATCAAAGGGAGCTGAGACGTGACAGCAAGATGCCCCTCGCCTGTCCTCCTGGGGCGCAACGTGTCTCTAAACCAGTCCAAGCTTCCAGCTTGAGCTGTGGGTTTTACACAGCTCTTTAGTTGTGACAACTGGTCTGTGGGATGCCTCCCTCTATGCTGTTGCCATTTTTTTTGGAGGAAACAGTGAGCTGCTCTTGAGGCTGGGAACACTGCCCCAGCAGACAAGAACCTCCTTTTCCTTCATTTTCTGGAAGTTCTTACCAGAGAACATGACTTCAGGGTGAAGTACAGGAAATCTGCCTCCCCAGCTTTATCCTCACAACGTCTTTTAGTGGCTTAGACCAGAGATCCAGACAACACAGCAGTGGCCGCAGGAGGCTGTGCAGGATGAGGGAGGAAGGAGGAGGATTTATGGGGAAAGAGCATCCCATCGGCATCAAGACAGCCAAAACCCATCACCATCAATAACAGCCTGTGGGGAGTGGATGTCCCAGGAGTGGCATCCAGCTCCAGTGGCAGCTGATTTTGGGCCACCCTGATTTACCACATCAGGCTTTAGTCTGTGACCAGAGTACCAAAGAGCAGAAAGTTTAGAAGAAATTGGAGTACTGTTTGCTGCTGATGAGAGCGAAGTGGAAAAATATAACCAAGATGATAAGCAAAATCCCTTTATCTGCCAGTTACAAACCTCCAAGCAGAAAAGCTGAAGAACTACACAGAAAAAAGTCTCTGCAAGGTAGCAGAGACTTGTAAAAAAAAAAAAAAAAGAAAAGAAAAAATGGGAGTTGGCAGGATGATTTTGAGCACTGCCTTCTGTCCCATTAATCAACATCAGATGATGTATGTATAAAAGAACAGTGCTGAATGAAACAAGACCAGTTTGATCCCAAAAAGTGGAGTATAAAGCTGACAGGAAAAATGGAATAATATTTCATAAGGAAGGTGGCTGAAACATTCTGGGTGGATTTTGCTAGATTTAGTGAAAGTGAAATGAAGTTAAAAAAATTTTCAAGCAGTGTCAACAAGACCTCATGCTCACATTTTTTATTAAACTTTATGATTTTTAGTTTCTATTTTAACAATGTTTACATTATGTGGTCTAACTCAAATCATATGTTACATGTTACTTAAAAGACACACACACACCAAAAACATACACACACACACAAAAAAAGATTAGTTGACTTGGGACATCCCAATATTGTGGCATTTTAATTTCTGGAGAAGTGTTGGGGTTTTCTGCTCCCAAAAATTCATTTGTAAAGAAGGGAAGAGGAATTTGTCCTTCCCTCCGTTTGGCATGCAACACACAAGTGCCTTTCTGTAAACAGCAGACTCATTTGAGCAATAAGCAACCCACACAACAGGCTGGCTTCTGGCTTTTGCTAACTGGAGTCTGAGGGCTAAGTGCAACAAAAACTTGAGTTGCTCACAGAATAGCTACTCTGATTCAGCTGAAACCTGAAGCAGATTTTGGTCCTTCTTAGAAAATGCTTGTACTTTTTTTGTTGGTTGTTGTTGTTTCTAACAAAGACAGAACTGAACCAGTCTCCCAAGCTGAGATGCTCAGAGATGTCCAAAATGAGATGTGACTGGCAAGAATACAATACACAGATTAATAAGGAAGTCATTAAAGGACAGAGAAGCCCTGAAGGGATGGAGTGGCTTTTAGTTTGAGGAAGAATAGGTACCTAAGCTCTCGTTTTGCATTAAATTTTACCCTTCCTTTCTGCAGTAAGCCATAAGTCAACTGTTTGCTGTGACTTCATCAGAAAACAATCTCTCTCTTTTCTTTCTTGCTCATAGGCATCTTGGGCTCAATAGAAAGCTTTCTGACTTGGATCCAACTGTTTGCTCAGTTTAGAGGAAGTTTCTGATGCTATTCAGTATTTCACAATGGCACCAAAAGGAAATTTATCAGCACAGGGACTCTACTTAATTAACAAGCTGCCAGAAACACCCCTGAAACAGGAGAGGAGAAAGGCTATTGCAAGGCACAGCTGGGATGTCAGTAGGGGTGGTGAAGAAAGATTACACCAGGGAAGGAGGTGTCCTGCAACATGGAAGTAAGAAAAATGGAAAGGAATGACCACGTATCTGAAGAATAAAATAAAAAGGCAACAACGAAAACAAATTACTCAGTTTTTCCACCCTTTCCTCTCTCTTGCTTGCCTGTTGAGTCAGACACCTAGACTCAGTGCAGGCTAAAACAGAGTGTCTTTGTTACACATGAACGTGTCTTCTTCTTATGCCTAAGACTCTTTGACAGGGATATGTGCATCTAGGGATGCTTATCCTCCACTACCATTGCCCAGGGCAATTGTAGCTCCCTGTTATATGGCTTGAAGATGCTGTGCATTGCAGAGCTTCTCTCTCTGTCCTTTCTAGAATTTCTGTCTTGCTCCTAAGTACCCCAAAACAACAGATGATGACACGTACTCCAGAAAGCAGACTTGGGCTCCCAACTTGTTTCAGACATATGTCCTGGGAAATGAACTGCAAGGAGCCACTGTAAGGAGCTAGACCTGAAGTTCCCACCCAGAAAAGCTGGCAGATCACACGGTGAACAGCAAGGCTTATCTTACGCTGCTTTGATCTGCCTCCAAAAGACCCTTTGTATAGCATCACGTCACAGATATCTTCAGGTGGTCAGGCCATGGCTGGAAGAGAAATCAGTGCATCTCTGCTTCCCACAATTCTTTTCCTGAGAACTTGGAAAGTCTTGGTCACAAAGGACTAAAGGTGAAGGGTTTTTGGAGGCATTTATAGATAGTTTCCTCTTTTATAGAGACCTTTTGCTTTTTGAAGTTCACACAAAACTGTGCCAAGGCTATGAGCAGAAAAACCATAGGACATAGCATCAAGGAAGTATGTATTTATTAACTACATTCCCTTGTGATATTTCTTATCCATGTGGGATTTGCACTTGACTACTTGACTCTTTTGAGTCACCTGTTTCTATGAATCTGCAGTTTGCTAGTACAGTGTAATACAGCAGTCTCTAGTTTCCTCTCCAAAGCTTTCAAGTGTAACTTAACCTCCAAGGACAGTAATTGCAAATGGTGCCTTTTTTTTTTTTTTTTTTTTTTTTTTTTTTAAGGTTAAGTCAGGCTCCTCAAGCAAATCCTCTGGGGTGGGGTTGTTGTTTGATTCCCATTCTAATTTCCATCATGCCTATCTCATTCAAACATTCAAATTCAGATAAAACCTTAATGTTTCTATCCCTTGCAAAACACACATCTTTTGAAAAGTTTTATTCTTTAGGAGTACAATCCTGTTAAAATCTCTACAGCAGATTCTGTAGGTAGGCTCACTTTCTGTAGCTAACTGAGCTGGAAGATGTCACCTTTGTCTCAAGGTCTGCTGATCACCTGGAGAACATACCAGGAAAATATCCCTGCATTTGTCCCATTCTTAAACTCTTCCCTAGACGTCTCTGGTCTCTGGGCTAGAGGAACTCTGGGGATAATTCAATATAGCTGTTACTATGAATTTCTCTTCTATCATTAAATATCTTTCCTCTGACCCAGAATCATAAAAAAAATCAATATTTTTTGCTCCTTTTTTCTTCCTGCTTCTCCTTTTGCCAGGGGTGGAGATCTTGTTCTTGGTTAAACCTCTACAGTTGTTCAATGCTTTTAAATAATTCAGCTTTCTTTAGGACTCTCCATTTCATGATTTCTACTCACAAACTTGTCTCCTGGTTCCCTGTTTCTGGCTGTACTCTTCCATTTCCATCTCAGCCTTTTCACCATGTGTCATTCCTTGGTATTATGATTAAAGGTAGCTGTGGATGGAAACCTATAATTAAATACTTAATTAAATAATGCGTAACAAGTATATAATATAACAATTGACATGACAGAAGCAATGAACAAAATAGCTCCTCATAGATGAAGGAAGGTCATTCACCCTTTTAACACTATTGCTTAGTCAGTCTTCTCATTAGCAAACTGCTATAACTAGTCTTTACCAGAATGTTTGATAGGCTGTTGTATTTTAGTCCTCTTGTAGAGACAAATATTCCTGGAGGGTTATCTACTGGAAAGGTTGTTTCAGTTTTTGTTTTACTCATTGTCAGTCACTACTGAGTAAGTTATTCATGGTTATTAATATTATATCATCTACTCTAAATGTAAATAAATAAAGAAATAATCTTTTTTTGTTCATTTGTTTTGATTTGCTGTGTTTTGTTGTATTTTGTTAAGGAATGAGCTGCACAGCTGTTGAGTGATCTCTGTATATCATGATTTCTATCCTTAGTATTGGTGATACCATAGTACACTAGAAGAATCAACAAAAATGGCATTTCTTTATGTCAGGCGTGATACTGATAGTAAATAACAACAAAAGAAGTTGCAGTACAGTCTGAAGATTACAAAGATAGAACTTACTGGAGTTTTACCATTGGAGAGAGACATGCACAGCGAAGTTAGTTGGCTTGTTCTGTACGGCACAGTGAGCCAAAGCCAACAAGAAGCAGAACCCAGCCACTGTCATTTGCAGACTCACATACAAACATAAAAAAAAAGTTTCTTTGCTTCAAAAACAACCAATTCAAAACAAAAAACATTCCTCTTGGGTACAAGCTAGTAACCTCTAGTGTCCATAAGTGGCACTGTCTTTTTAGAGACCTTTACCATTTTGTAATAACTGTGGTATTTTGTTCCATCCAGTGTCTGATTAATTGTGCATTTTTTTTTGCTTGGATACTAAAGCTGGAACTATCAATTTTATATATGTTTATTTACTTTTAAAAAGCACATAATTTAGTTTTCAGTAAGATGTGCCCTAGCCCCAAGAGTTCTGCATTCAGTCACGCTTCTGGCATGTCAGTTATAATTTGCTTTTTCACAGTATCTGGATAGTCCTCTATCTTGTATGAATAAACCTATTTCTCCTGAGTGTGTCTTAACACAAATCTGTTGTTCTAATCCCTGGCCTTTGAAATGTAAGCTATACACAAACTGTTCTGTTGTGTGCAATTTCTAAAAACAGAATGTTTCAAGTTTATTACTTTTCTAGCTTTAACTAATTTCCCTCAGCTTAGACTGTTTCTCAGCCCCATAGTCCTTTATTGTAATGTTTCCACTTTTTCTATAAAATTCAATTGAAAATCCTTTGTTGGAAAAACAAAGAAAGGTCATTCCTTGTCATCACACCATTGTGGTCATAAGAAGACCATGATATTTCAGAACTCAGGAGTAAAATTGAGTAGAAGATGCAGATTTTGACTTGAGATTCTGACTATGTCTCCGGTGAGGCAGATATTCTCTGCTGATTTCAAGGCTTGATGGAAAAGGAGATTATCTGAGTAGGAATCGCCATCTGAACTTATTAAAAGAACATGCTTTCAAACTCCTTGAAACTATGTAAGTGCTGCCAATGGCATAAATAAACGAAGTATTCTTTTTGTTAAATGTTAATGAGCATTGTGGTTATTAATTAGTCATTGCATTTCCATTTTAGTAAGTCCATCTGTAACTGAAAAGGGAGAAGTTAGGCTTAGCTATGTGCCTTGGTGACCAACTTTTGTTATGCTTCATCTCTAAGGTTTTCAAAAAAAGCTAAATTTTGCATTCTTTGAGGAGAGAGAACTTCTATTGGAGCAACAGTTGGTGCTAACAGTTTCTCAGATTTTGCCATTCTGTTAATGATATGGTTGAAATCCATATCATTGAAATCCACCCAGCATTGTTTTCTTATGAAGCCTGATTTCCAGGCATGGAAAATCTCTTCAGACAACAGCAGTTTCAGTGGCTAAATATCTGTTAATAGTATGGTAGGCCTTATTTTCTGTGTTTATCTAGAAGGAAATCTGTAACAGTGGCTCAGAGAAGACATGCCTTCCAATAAATAGATGTAGTTTTGCAAGTATGTACATAAAATCTTAGCTTTCCTTGCCTTAAACTATCTATAGATAGGCTTTAGTTTTCACAACTCATCTCTGAAGTTCCCAGCTTTTAGTCTTGGCCCAGCAAGTATGTAATTAATTTAGGCAAATAGAAACTCTTTCAACAATAAGGCTGAGAGAAGCCCAGTTCAGAGGAACCTGTACACCAGCTGTAGAGCATAATCTTATAATGTGAAGAAACTGGTTAAAAAAACATTCAAGTGATTATGAGAAGCCCTGTGGCTGGGCCCTGTAGGAGGCCCAGCCCTGTAGACATGTCCTGAGGAGATCTTGTCCCCTCAGCCAAACAGTCATTTGTTTCTTAATCTGCCCTGTGAATTGTGCTGTGCCATGTAAATGAGAAATTTGGGGGTTAGGTGATTTGGAAACCTGGATTCCAACAGGATTTACTGGAAGAAACAATATCAGTAACACTAACTGGCGTAAGAGAAAAGATCTAGCAATTGCCCTCAAGACTCAGATAATGCCTCCTGCTGTCTTTGTGGTTTCTAAGGCTCTCAAGCCTCGTGTTTTCTTTCTCTTAGTCATTGCTGAAAAAATGATAGCTGGAGCAGGGCTGACTACAGAACCTGGCAGTACTGGAATGTGATTCTCCCGTCTTCATTAACATCTATATATTTAATCCAGTTCTAATTCATTTATGGTGTGTCATGGTCCCTTGGCACTGTTACAGTATCTTAACCATTTGCCAGTAAAGCAAAGCAATGTGACTTCGCAGCCTTGGGATCTGTTTTCTCACTCTACTCTGCTGGTGCGGCCTCACCTCAAGCACTGTGTGCAGTTTTGGGTGCCACAGTATAAGAAGGGCATAAAAATATTAGAGTGTGTCCAAAGCAGGGCAACAAAGGTGGTGCAGGGTCTGGAGGGGAAGATGTATGAGGCTGAGGTCCCTTGGTTTGCTCAGCCCAGAGCAGAGCAGGCTGAGGGGAGGCCTCATGGCGGCCTGCAGCTCCCTCACGAGGGGAGCGGAGGGGCAGGCGCTGAGCTCTGCTCTCTGGGGACAGCGACAGGACCCGAGGGAATGGCATGGAGCTGGGACAGGGGAGGGTCAGGCTGGGGGTTAGGGAAAGGCTCTGCACCCAGAGGGTGCTCGGGCACTGGGACAGGCTGCACAGGGCATGGCACTGAGCCTGCTAGAGTTCAAGAAGCATTTGGACAATGCTCTCAGATCCATGGTCTGATTTTTTGGGGTGGTCCTTTAGGGACCCAGGAATTGGACTCGATGATCTTTGTGGGTTCCTTCCAACTTGGGATAGTCTATGATTCTGTAATTTTTTTTTCTGCTAGCTTATGCAGATCAGTAGTAATTATATTATCTTCTTCAAAGGGGTGGTCTACATCCCACATGGTCAGGGAAAGGAAAAATGGATCTGGGGAGCCATAGCATTTCTCTGGGTGTCTATGGGCAAGAAATCCTGCCAGTGGACATTTGCCAAGGGCTTAGCTTTCCTTTGAAAGGGTGCTGACTGATGAATATTCTGAAGGCAAGTAAGCTACATGAAAGCTGTGTGCGTAAGGCAAGGAGATGCTTTGTGTTTTGCTTTTCTGTCATATGAACTTGTCTTGTTCTATAGGTGAGGGGATTTGAGCTGCCTTTGACAGAGGTGGAGGTACAGCCACCATCACAGCACAGGCACAAACAACGGAGAGAGGTGGGTGATCTGTATCATCAACAGCTGCTCCTGGGATTCCGGTTTTGTACCCTAAAACCATCATGTTCCCTGTGTAGCCCATCTGGGAGCCAGCTGGGTGCTGTGCCAGGCCTGGGCACTGCTCTCACAGGGCATCCACACCATCCTTAGAGAGTGAAGGAGATCTTCCCAGTTAGCAGCCTATGAGACTGAGATGGAAAGTGGAAAAGAACTGAACACGACTGGTTAAATGTAGAAAAGAGAAAAACAAGACAGGAAAAGATGTGAGAGGATTAAAATTTAGATATGGAAGTATTTAAGTCTTCAAGGTTAAACATATTTTTAAAGGGGTTTGCAAACAGTTCCTCTCCACAGGTTCTCTTCCCAAATAGAGATAAAACATTGTCCTCTAAAGCAGTAATGCCATCATTTCTCTCCAGTAATAAAGAAACACCATTGTTAGGCTTCTTCTCTGGTTTGGTCTACTAAGGAAAATACTTTTTTGTTCTCAGATATGCCAACCTTAAAATCCTACTTGGGTGGTTGTTTTCTTTCTCTGATTATCTTTTTACAGTTCCTATTTCCTAAACTGTATTCAATTCATCAATTCATCCTTTCATTCATTTATTCTCTTAAAAATGTTTTTAGCTTCTGCTTTCCTTCTAAGTCAGGTTATTTTGTAACCAGTACAGCCTTCTTTCCCAGTTGTGGTATTGTGGCTTTCTTAGCATCTAGTGAAATACTCTTAAATATCTCCTAATTAACATTTTTCTTTTTAGAGTCATCTCCCAACTGACTTCAGTCAATTGTTTTCAGCTTGGTAGAAAGTTGGCCCTTTTCAGGCCTCAAGGATGTATATAGTTTACTGGTTTGGACTCTATTCTAGTTATACAGAACAAAGGTAATCAAATCATGATCGCTGGCTCCTATATTTCCAGTACCTCCTACTTCTGTGAATGGCCTCTGTGTCAACAGAAGGGCTAAATATAAATCCTTCCCATGTTGGATATAGTATTTGAGTTCAGATGTTGTCTATAATTCTCATAAATGAAGGAAAATCTCATTTTCAGCATGAAATCCATGAAACACGTATTTCTTCCTTCCTGAATATTGCAGATGGGACCTGTAGGAGTCAATTGTCATTCAAACCTCTAACTTCACCACAGCTTGAGTTATTTTGCTGTGAAAACAATATAAAACTTTTTCTAACCATCCACAAAATGTGAAAATCAGATATGATGTTTTTCAATAGCCAGCAAAGCAAGATATACTTTTGTAGGTCTCTGGATTTGCTTGAACAAAGCACAGCACGCTAGACACAAAGAGATCGACTCTCAAGATCTCTAATTGGCAGAATTCCTCTGAAGTTATTGAAAGAGGAACTTTAGTGATTCTGGTAGGTAGGAACCTCTCTGGATGTAGTGTCTAGCCAAGAGCAGCATGTCTGCTTTCTAAATCCTTTGCATAAACTGTGAATATGCTTTCATTGGTACACACAGTCACCATTTCCCCATAAGGAAAAAGTATCCAGCAAGGTATCTGGGATATTTGTTTGTTTATTTTATTTGAAAATATGAACTCCTTCACTCCCATTAGGTAAATAACTGCAGCTCTGTGTCTCTCATTAGGCCGGCCTAGGTGCCAGTTCTGCAGATCCCAGGCACCGGTGATGCTGAAGGCTGACTGGCAGAGAAGTCATTGTAGAAAATGACCCGTGTGTCGCGGTGGACACCTAGCTGAACATGAACCAGCAATGTGCCCTTGCCACAAAGAAGGCTAATGGTGTCCACTCATTGGAGGAGTGTTGCTGGTAGGTTGAGGGATGTGATCCTTCACCTCTACTCAGCACTGGTGAGATGCACCTGGAGGGCTGGGTCCAGTACTTGGCTACACAGTACAAGGGAGGCATGGACATGCAGGAGAGAGCCCAGTGAAGGGCCACTGAGACAATTAAAAGATATGTCCTATCAGAAAAGGCTGAGAGAGTTGGGACTGTTTTGCTCTACTGGGTCAGGCTGGAATGGAGGTAATCTCCTTCAGAGCAGCCCATGTGGTGAGGTGTTTTGGATTTATGACTAAATCAGTGCTGATAACACAGCAGTGTTTTGACTTTTGTTGAGCAGTGTCTGCACAATGTTGAGGCTTTCTCTTTTTTCCAGCTCTGCCCCAAAGGAAATGAGCTGTAGATGGGCATGAAGTTGGAGGGAACATAGCCAGGACAGCTGACCAAAGGTCCAAAGGGATACTCCCTGTCATGCAATGTCATGCTTAGCAGTAAGAGCTCAAGGAAAGGAGGAAGTGAGGATTCTCATGGTTATGGCATTTGTCTTCCCAAGTAACTGTCATGTGCTTAACAGAAGGAGACTAAATACTGATCTGCTGATGGGAAGCAGTGGACAAGTTCCTTATTTAGCTTTGCTTGTGTGCACAGCTTTTGCTTCACTTATTCTTCTGTCTTTATCTTGATTCATGAATATTCCCACCTTCCTTCTGTTTTCTCCCCATACCTTGGGAGGAGGGAATGAGTAAGCGGCTGTGTGGGTGTTTGGCTGCTGGCTGGGGTCAACCCACCACACTTGCCTAGGGAAGAGAAGGCTCAGGGGATATCTCGTCAATCTGTATGAATATCCAGACACACGGAGAACAGAAACAGGCTCTTTTCAGTGGTGCCCAGCGGCAGGGCAAGAGGCAAAGGGCATGACCTGGAGCACAGAAGGTTACACCTGAACACCAGGCAGCACTTCTGTGCTTTGATGGAGCTCTGCCACGAACTGCCCAAGGAGGCTGTGGAGTCTCCCTCCTTGGAGATCTTCAAAAGCCACATGAACATGGTCCTAGGCAGCCTGCACTGAGTGGCCCTGCTGGAGCAGGAGTTGGGCCAGATGACCTCTGGAGGTGCCTTCTAGCCTCAACCATTCTGTGATTCTGTTTTTATTTTATTTTATTTTATTTTATTTTATTTTATTTTATTTTATTTTATTTTATTTTATTTTATTTTATTTTTATATAAAAAATCTTTCTTTCTCTTTGTTTTCTTGTCTGTCTGTTTAGCCCTCTTTAACACTCACTCTGGAGCCTGAGAGACACATACATGTATGTGAGCTGAAACAATTTACTAACCCAGCAAACTTTTTTTTTTTTCTTTCTTTCTTTTTTCCCCCTGGATTAGTAAATAAACTAAGATCACAGCTGTGTGCAACAAGCGTTAAACCTAGTGAGAACTGGGAAGTGCAACATCTGAATAGCAGAGAGAAAATGGCAGAGCTGCAACCTTCTCTGAGCTCTTTGTCTGTGGGCCCAGGGTGGGGAGAGCCAGTCTGAGTGATCTCTGACAGAGTGGCTGAGTTAATTTTCTCTTGTGGGTTTTCAGAAACTAAGTTTTCTGTATTTTAGAAAAAGGTGAGGAGTAGTTGCATATTTGGGGTGAAACCTGCCCTTACCAAGATATCAGTGTCCAAACAAACACAAAATAATGCCCTGTTCCCCTTGAGCTGCCATCCCACTCTTCTGGCTTTTCTGTAGGGCATTTTCCCTAGAATACAAGCCCTCTAAAGATCCTTAAAGCACCTTTCACTCAGATGGGATCTTAAGAATACCTATTGCTTTTCAGGCTTGTAGCTCCTTCACTTTGCTTACCTCATTCTGTTCTTCCATTCCTGCCCACTTCAGACTGGATGAAGAGTAAGTCTTTCATGTGGTAGTGAAATGTGAGCTAAAATGGACCTCTTTTCATGGAAAAACATAGAGAACAAAAAGTTACAACCTTACCATTGAACACTCACGTTTAAAATACTGAAGTTCTAGAAAAGAAAGGACTATTATGTCTCGGGAAGCAAGAAAGCACAGAAGAATTGAAGCAAGACTGGGGTTCCACCTACAGCCATATGCCTGGGGTTAGTTCAAACTCATTTTATCTTTTACTGTTTCCACCCAGGTACAACTGAGTGCTCTGCTTGCAGGCACTCCACAGCTTCACTGGCTCCTTGTTTACAGACTCCAACATCATTCATTCTCCCTTTAATTCTGACTATTTTACTGTAATATCCTTTGCAAAATATCAGAGGATAGAGTAAATTATTTTTACAATTACTTGTACGTATCTGTGGTTTTAGAAGTGGGAACTAGAGAACTTGCTGAATAACTTGCTTTTCTACCTAGTTCTTTGTCTTTAGCACGACAATTTCTGAACTGCCAGCTGAACACTACCAGTGCATATAGTTTTTCTATTTAAAAGCCATAAAAAATTATTCAGAATAAGAGTTGCATTAATGCAGTGAGGTGTGTGTGTGTGTTTTTTTTTTGCTCTTTTTTTTTTTTTAATTCAATCTGCTGCTGAAGGATATGTTTGCGTGTTCTAGTGAAAGTCTATCTGAGTTTATAAAGTATTTTAAAGAGGAAGGTATCTGTTTTCTAGGAACGTGTGTGGTTGATAGAGTCTTCCTGGGTTTCTACAGCTGAAGTTATTACTTCCTAGGCTATGAAGCAGTGCTCAGCACACACAGGTTATTGTGGGCTTCAGTTATGATAGATATGTGTGTACTTAAGTCTCTCCTGGAGACATGAAAGGATATTTTTACTTTGCTTTGCTTTATGAGCTCTTCTAAAATGTGGTCTCCACTTCAGAGACACTGCTGTAATGAAATATTTTCTAATATCCCATGCAAATATCAGCCTTTATACGCTGAGGCCAAAATAAATATAGACTAAAGACTACATCTACGCTGTCCTTAGGAACATGCTAGAGACCTGTATTTTAGGAGCCTGTTCTACATGTCCACACTGCCATGATGCCTCTGTGCTCTGCATTGCCTTTCAGAGAACAGTGTTGGAGTCAGTGTTAGCCAGGTACCATTACCAAGCGCTGTGGTAGGTCTTGTAGGCACTGGATGAACAGATAGAGACCCAGCTATGCCTCTCCTGCAAGGTATGCAAGGTTGGTTTCCTCCAAGAGGTACGTGTTTCTCCCCTAGAAGGCGGAGCAGTGTGTATCTTGCTGCCAGGCAGCATAAAAGGATGATAAATTTTAGGGCAAACACAGACCCATTCAGATATGGTTGAAACTCACCACAGAAGTACCTAAAGAGATTTATCTTAGATTTGGGGTTTCTCAGCAGGGAGGTAAAATGGCAAACTCTCCAGGCAACCCACTTGCCCTCCTTTGGCAGACCACCAGAAAAGCCAACTCCCCCTTCCACCCAAGACTTCTGAAAATATCCAGCTCCTTCCCTGTGACAAAAAATGTCTGGAAGCTTCTGTAAAGAAATGTCTCTGTTCCCTTGGGTTGTGTCTTTTCAAATGCAGTGTCCAAGATAAAGTTTGAGATAAAGAGTTAGCCTAAAGGTGGGAGCTGAATCCATTTCTGAATGTGATAAATTCACTGCTGCATTGCGCACCCCTTTGCCAAGCCTGCTGTAAAAGCCTGGGGAAAGGAGAAGAGGAGCACAGTGTTCCTTTTCGATGTGTAGATGCTGCTGGATGTTTGTCTGAAGCACTTGGTTCCCTGTAATTGCAGTTCTGACTTTAGGACTAAAATGTGTATTTGTTTACTTTAGATTTCTAATCCTGTTCATTCTGTCATGGAACTGCACACATTATTCCAATCATAGCAGGGCAGTCCATAGCTTCTTGACTTACCATGTAGCCAGCCCAGCCTCTTTGAAATCAAAGGCTTGGGGCTTATTTTGTTTCTTTTGCTTCTTTTAAATAAAGAGACTTTCCAAACAAAAAGCCAAACAAATTTTCCTGTGGCCTTCCTAGATTTGTTCTGCTTCAGTTAAAGAAAGATGTAGGACAAGTTAAAGTATGTTAAGAAACAATGGAAAAAAAAAAAACAAAAACACACCAACAAAGAGTAATCCACTTTTTCTGTGCTGAAGAGCTCCCTAAACAAAAGCAGCAACCTTTTAGGGTTTGAATCTGGGTGTCCTTGCAATCTGTGTCTGACCTCACCTCCCAGAACAATGAACCCCCTCACAAAGCGAGTGCCAACTGTGAGCTGAGTGTTCATTTGAACTTCCTCCAGCTCGAGAAGAAAGGGAAGCAAGAAATTCCTCTTGAGATGCCAGCGGGTCTCCTACGTGTGACTGGCAGCTCTGAGGGATTCCAGATGGCTTAAGCCCTTCTTTTGAACATGTCTTTTGATCTCATTTAAATTTCCTCCTGATTTCACCTGCTCTGTGTTTACCAACTGGAGAATACGCAGGTGGATGTATTAACTCCACCATAGGGTACAAAGGGATTAAAGGGAAGTTATGCGCAGGATGGAGTTTGTGTAGTACAGCTAATAGAGCTCCAGCTCTGCTCCATGATTTATGATTCAGAAACCACAGTATAATTTTAACAGACAGAACAAACAAATGAAAAACTTTCTCCATCCCCAGCGTGTGTTTTCTGAATGGTACAATGTTTACTCTTCAATCTGGTGGTCACCTAGAAAATCAAGTAAGACCAAGAAACTTTTTTAGAATTAACTTTTGGGATCACAATTTTTATCCTGTTCCTTGTTAACATATTTACAGCTCTCTCTATTCACAAACTTAGACAAAGTCGTCCTTCAAACTTTCAAACTATGCTTAGCTGTCAGACTTTTTTTTTTCCATAACAAGTAGCAACAAATAACAGCACTTGTGCTAATGACAGTGGTCTTGTAACATCAATGTTTTAGCTGAACGAACCTTGCAGAAGGAGGCAGAGCAGTCAGGATCATGCCCTGGATGCAAGAAGACCTCAGAATCAAACAGATAAACAAGATGGATGCACTGGGTCCTTGTTAAGGAGGGCATGAAGCAGGCCAGTCTGCAGAGACAAAGACTTTCTTTGGTTGGGTTAGTGTGTACTTTCATCTGAGAAGGGATTTTCTTGCTCCATTTAAACTCATGACTGTAGAGCACTTCTTAACTTTGGTGTAGGTAGGCACCCCATCTGTATCTCAGCTGTGTCAAGATGAGACCCAGGTGTAAAATTTTCCCCATAGTGTGGTTTCTGTGGAGTATATAAGCTAGGAGAAAGCTGTTTCACACTTTTTCCATGTTTATGGTGTACTGCCATGGACTTCAGACATCAGTTATTTAAGTATGTGTTTGTACGTCACTTCATGCAGTCTTAGTCTCAGGCACTGCAGATAAAATAGGTATTTTAATCTTAAACCCATGGTGGAATCAGATAGCCATACGTCAAGACTGCACAAGCTACTGGCACAAGTACAGTGATGCAAATGTGAATGGCACGGCCAGATAAAATTAACTCTACCCCATCTGAAACCGAAAGAGGTACATTTCAGGATAACCCTCTCATCTGCTTAGTGGTGTCTAGCCTAGCAAATGTATGCAGCCCTTATGTTGTGTCCCTACTTCAGACTTTCATTGACTTCAGTGGGAATTGTGCATAGATGTGATACCATTTGCCTATCACTTGGTCCAAAAAAAAAATAAATAATAATAATACTTGCAACAGACAACAGAGAATATGAGACTTGGAGTTTTCCTACTGGAAACAGGAAGACCTGAAGTTTTACTGTGATCAAAATCACTGGAAAGGAGTACAAGAGATGACATTACTCATCAAAAATAGGTCTAAAAACCCTGTACAGATGAGGTTTGCACCTACTGTGTCCCTATGCTATATCAGATTTTTCTGTGATCCAACATTAGAGCTAAGAGAAACTAAATTCACCTAGCGACTCTAGGTGAATAGAGACTCATCTGCTTCCTCAGCTATCATGCACAGCCGCAGCTCCCATGCCTGTCCTTCCACCTGTCCTTGGCCCTAATATTGCATCTCCTTTAGAGTATGGGACTGTCAGAGTCAATGACATGGTGGACACCATTGATGATGCATACCAGCCAGAGAACATGCATCGCTTAATGACTGTTTTGTTACTTGTTTTTAAGTAAAACCCCAATCATGTTGTTTTCCAGAAATACATGAGCTTTCCCCTGCCACATGATTCATACCTGCTGGAAAGATATGGTTAGGTCCCCAGCCAAGTCACCCAAACACCCTGAGCTTGCCCTTTCTGACTGCTTGCTTCAGAAGAGTCTCATCTGACCAGTGTAGATGTTTGTAACTCAGAGAGCCTTCCAGACGCCATCTCTAATTAAAGGAGAGAAACAGGCACTTCCACAGCATGATTCTTCCCATCCTAAACAAACAAACAGAGCAGTCACTCCAGCAAACAGCTCTGCTGACTAGAGAGGGAACATGTGGCAGCCAGCATAAATTTAACTCCCTGCCTAACATCAAGCGAGAGGAGACCTACCACTTGTTGATGGCAGAGTCACACTTGTTCCTTGTCCTCCCCTCGGGGTAAGTCAGTAGGGATGCCTCTATTTTCTTATTTTCACTCGGTGTGGTGCCCAAACCAGCTTGGCACGAGGCAGGCTGAGAGCCCTGCCTGCAGCCATTCCTGTGGCTGGCAGCTGGACGGGCCTCCCCTGGCCGTGGCATCTTCTCATCCATTCACATCGGTGCTGAGCAATGCGAGGCACCTCCCGCTCCTCGTCCCTCGAGGACTGAACACGTTGCTTTTCAAACGTTCCCAGCTCTCGCTGCTACAGCTGCTGAAGAGCTGCCGTGGGTTTCTCTTCTGAAGAGCCCAGTCTGCTGGTCCGCAATCACACCAGCCAGCCAGCTCCAGGTTCTCCTGACCTAACATGGGAAGGAAAAACCCTGCTTGGGCTTTGCTCTATTTCCAAGTTCCCATGGAGCTTGTCTGTTTAATTAAGGCTTTGAACCCGCAACCTATAGAGCATTTGATGATGTGTACATCTATACCTTTGGTTTTCAGATAGACAGCATGGTGACAACATCCTCCTTGTTATGCCCTGGCTGGTGACTGCGGCCTACAGTCGGGATGTGCTGTCAATTTTCATCCTCGGAGAGCCAGGTCTGGCAGCAAATGTTTCTCACCATTTCTTCATGGTAGACAATATTCCAGAGGCTACAGACAAGATGGAACGGTTTAAAGAGCAGCCTTTTGAAACACAGACATGAAAACGAAGCTCTGTTCAGCTGCGCTGTGTGGCAGATGTATCTCTCAGCCCTGGGTACAATGCTGGTAGTAAAACCACGTGAGCTTTCAGGCGATGTCCCAGGAAAATGTTCACATGTTGACTTTATGTGCATGAACGTTCTACATGGTGTGGAAATCCTTTTGTTACCCAGTATTCAAAACATTTTCTTAGAAGAAAAGTGGGAAAATAAATGTCTGAGAGGAATAAGCAGCTGTTTGCTGTTAAAGATCAGCATGTTATACAATCAAGTTTACAATAACTGCTTTTAAATATAAACTAACTTCTGACCAGTGTTTTCCAACATACTGCAAAATCTGCATGTCATTCTTTTTGTCATTTACAAGTAAACACCCACTGGAGTGTTTTATAGTTTGTAAAATATGAAAAGGGCTTTGTTCATGAGAGACCACTTTGATTTACGGTAAGATGAAAACCTATGTGCCAGAAGCTTTTTTGTTTTTCTTGATCAGAACTGAGCAAACTTTTCTGCAGCTTGACCACTCTGGTCTCGTTGCCTAAACACACCAGCAAACAGCTAACAATTGTGGTGTCTTTTTTTTCCTTTCCTTTAACATAGTTTTCCTTCCCTCTGGACAGGGCAGATGTTGGAGAATGGCTTCAGCAGCCAGGAAAGGCCTCTTAATCTCCTGACAGGCCCACAGTACTTGAACCCACAAAAACAACAATAATGAGGAAGCTTGAAAAATAAACAAACCAAGTGGGTGCATCTCCATCTTCCCAGTGCCTCCACGCCAGACAGTAATGCTTAGCTACTGTGTAGAGCCAGCAACTGCAGCTATAAAAATAATGTAAGGTTAGAAAAGGTGGGGAAAAAAAAAATCCCTCAGAGTCACTGATAAAAAGGTAGAGTTGCCACACCTTTAAAATTATATTGTTACAAAGGAAACACTGCCAGCATTGTTGGATTTGTCAACCTCATTGTAACATTAGACAAAGAAAATGTCTTGTACACTACATGCTAGCAGCAAGAGCAACTTCTACAGATAACAACTTCCTTTCTTCTCCTTTTGTTTTCACAGGAGGGAGAGAGCAAAAAAAATATTTAAAAAAAAAAAATAAATTAGGGTTGATTTGAATATGAAGCAAGGATCTGCAATTATCTTGAAATGTCTCCTACCCATTTCTGAAGTAGGTTTGAAACTTTTGCAAACAGCAACTTCCCCAGTTCCTGTTGTATGGCTATTTGCATGGCATTGCTTTGCTACCCTTTCGGACACTCTCCCTATTATACGAGTCCCTGTTTCTCCCATTGCTTAATCAGAAGGCGAGACCAGGACTTGACTCCATTGGCTCTGAAGTTTGAAAGATTTTTATAGAATTATTTCCTCTCATGGAGAAAAATAATTAAAGAAGTGGATAAGGGGTAGTGACTATTGCAATGTTTTCCACTGAGAATGGGAGTACTTTGGATACAGCTCGTTTAACAGAGAAAAAAAAAAGAATAAGCCTTGCCTTGGGTATGTTCACAATGCCATAGGACACCATGCGAGACAGACACCTCCTTTGTCTGTCTGTCTGTCTTCCCAGGCAAGGCTTCCTGGAGACTTCTGACTTTTTCCTGCCCTTGTCTAGTGCAGAGACATCCTCCTCAGCTGAGGGCACGGGGAGCCCGCACCAAGCCTCTTTCTCATCCCAGTCCCTTGCAGGCAGAGAAGGGCAGAGTCTGCCCTACAGCTTCTGTGCTTAGGAAATTACTCATTTATTTTTGAATGACCTTAATCTAAAAGTCTTGTGGGCAAGAGTAGATGGTGGGCAAACTCTGGGCACTGCTGGGTCTGTTGTAGAGCACAGTAGTCATGAACGATGTCTTGATAAATCCGCTGCAACTCTTTTGGTTGGTTATTAGTTGTTAAATTGGCCACAGCTGTGCCAGGTGGCGCTTTGGAAGGCAGGAAATAGCTGACGGGACCTGGATCAAGCACAACCAAGTAACAGCCTCAGCACTTTCTCATTCTGGGGGTGAATAATTGGTATGGACTGGGAGGTGTGGGGGAGAGATGGAAGAAAAACGTGCAAGGCTTTCTTTTTCCAGTGAATTTCAGCAAAGTTTGCGTGTTATATCATGTCCCGTTGGGTTTGAGTCTTAAATGGGAGATAAAAATAAACTTCTTTATGTTCTGTGAGTAGATCACTGAAAGAGTGATTTAGGAGGAAGGAAAGCTAAGCCCTTTTTCCTAACCACCCATATGTTTATCATATGCGCATGGGAGCAGACAGGGACTTCTCACCCTGGAGAAGGAGCTAAAGCACAGGAGAAATTCACAGGGACTTGGAGAAAATTTGGAGCTTCTGCTCTTTCTTTTCTAGAAGCTCTATTCTCAGGAATCCCTAGACAGACAAAAAAAAGGGTGGCAAAAGATGAATTATGTTCTGGAACAATAGCTGGGTTTTAAAAGAGGTTTATGTGTGGCTCAGCAGGGCTTTGTGCTGGATCGCTCCCTGAGAACCTGCTGGGACTTCCAGCCCTGCACCAGGCAGTTCTGGGTGTACGACTAAGTTCATGGATAAAGTTAATCTTTGATCTTAACATCTGGAAAGAGGGTCATTTTCAGGTATTTGAGTATTCAACAGGAAACTGTCTATGCCAGCAGGGTGATGCCAGGCAGGCCAGAGATGTACATCTCCTTTTGCTTCTGAAGATCAGTAACAAATGCTCTCCCCTCCTGCATTTACACCCATGGTTTCCAAAAACAAAACTTCAGCTGTCCTTACTCGATACTATAAAATGTGGTGGTTGGAGCATTCACATGAGAGGTTAGAGATGTATATGTGAAGCTGGATCATGACACAACAAGGAATTCAAGACACGATGTAGGAAAATAATCTAAAAGGGTGTTGGGGGTGGTGACAAGGAAGGAGACCGTCCCAGGGTTTGCTTTCCTGTCTAATCGGAGTCCTGTATTTTAAGTGAAACGTTCCTTGGACAGGAGCCCTTGGAGAAGGCATCCACAGGTGTCTGCGTTAGCCACCGAGCTGGAGACCAGCTCCCCCACAGAGGCATGAGCACCTGGTGCAGCGTGCTGGGCTCCACGGCTTGGGTGGCTGCAAACCTCAGAGCCAGATGCTAACAGGTGAAACCCATAAAAACAATCCAAGTGCTTTTTCAAGCTTACTTGGGGAGCAGTAAAGCATCTCCCCTCACCTTCCTTATGCTCTGAGTCTCAGGCACAGGAAGGACACGTACAGCTCCATGGATGCTGGTCCATGAGGAAGCTGCCAAATTGCCTACTCACTTCACAGATCCCACCCCAAATCTGTTATGCATCTAAGCATCAACCTCAATTTTTGGTGCTGCTTTTCCAGCAGCTGAAATAAAATGTCTTGTCCTGCAGTCCCTGCTCCCGCAGCTGTTTGTGTAGCACTGAGGGGCCACCAGCACCCCCTCCATGTGCTGTGGCATCCCAGGCACAGCCTGAGCACTGACCACCTTCCCTCTCCCATTCACAAGTCTTCTTTTAGATTTTCTGGGCTCCAGCTGGATCTGAGAGCTCTGAGCAGCTGTGAAGCTGTATCTGACTACAATACCGTGACTGCTTTGCCAATGCTAAGGAGAGGGAACATAAATGTTTAGGAGATTTGTAGCTGCAGGAATAAGGTGGCACATGAACTTGAAGCTGAGAATGGTTCTTGCAGGACTAGTATGTTTACCCGGTTCCTTGAAGAGTCTATCCAAATAATTTGAGAGCTAAAAATGATTGTTTCGGAGCACTTTCATAGCCGCAGACAATTTTAGCATCTTGTTAATTGCATATTTTGCAGGAACGTTACTTTTGGCTCAGGAAGAGGCCACAAGATGCATTGTTTGTTACTGCAGTTGTAGCCTTAGTGTCCTGGGTGACTTTCTCCAGAAGAGAGGTGCTTCTCAGGACTCTTTGACCCTTTTCTGTTGAACTCTGATCTTCCAGCTATGTGGCATGTAGGTCTGCTCATGGCTACCCTCGCACAGATTGTCGTGGGCTTTAAGCAGTTGCTTGCTCAAGGACAAAAGGACAAAACTAAGTCTGTGAAAGACAATTGTTACCTGTATTTCACAGATGGAGATTTACAAAGTTTTTTGGCTGAGGTCACTTAGCTGTGTTTCCACAAGAGCAGAGGACTGAACCCAGTGCTCTTCAGATCAGAGAAGAGCATGACCACAGTCTAGTTTGCTCTCGTTAAAATTTCCATGGAACAATGTATGTAGCACAGCATTGCTTGATTGTGCTATAATGGGCTCAGTTTAGTAGGTTAACTTCTGTGGTGCTATGGTGTCTTTTCCTTCACTTAGGATGAAAAATGAGCTAAAACCCTGTGCTTCTTTTTATTTATTTATTAATTATTATCAATTTTTATACAAGGTTTTTTTTTTTTTTTTTATTATTATTATTATTTTTTTAGAACAGAAGGGGAAAGGGGAGGCTTTTTTTTTTTTTTTTTTTTTTTTAAAGAAATCTTATAGATGAGACCCATCTGGCAAAGACTGATGTGCACTCTTACCTCCTGTCTGTGATGGGCACCTCACAAGTAGTTAACACAAGCACGGCCCTGCTGAGCCTGGACCCATGGTTGTAAAGGGTGCCTTATGAGATTTGGGCTTAAAGGTATATGGTTTCTTTGATCTTGTAAAATCTGCATCAGGCCATGGAAGGAAACATTTGACTTCAGGACTTCTGTTGTCCAGGTATCAAGGTATTTAAATAATTATCTGTTTTTTTTTTTTTTTCTTTTTTTTCTTTTTTTTTTTTTTAATTAAATAATTATGAGTAGGGGCTGAAATAGATAGAAACCCTACTTAATACTCCAAAGAACTGAAAGAGGCCAGCTTACTGTGGAGTCAGACTTACTCTGTGAATTTGGCTTGGCTGATTTAACTTGAAAATAATAATGCACACAAATAAGAACCTGAACTCCTTCCCCTAGGGTTTCCTGCCCTGATCTTTTGCTTGAAGAGACAATTCACATTTTTCATCTCTCTCAAAACAAATTAGGCCCACATGCCAGCATGACTTAGTGATTATGTAGTAATTACCTTGAATATTTATGCAGGATTTCAGTAGATAAGCTCAGGGTGAGTCATCAGAGGGATTTTATTCTCTTGCACAGTTTAGTCCCTAACTCCTTAAAAACATCACTTAGTTTCTACTGAAATGCCTTCTGCTTGGCTTGAATTTCAACAGGATTTTTATGCTGTCTGCGTTATTGTTCTTATTGCAAATGACAATTTTATGAGCCATTCAGTGTTTGAATAACTCTTTTATTTGCATCAGTTCAGACTGGATTTTGATTGAGAGCCACAGACTTTATCTTGGTGTGTTTAATGTGGATGTTAAATCACAGAAATAAGATTTGAATTAGAAGGAAAAGTAAATCAGAACTTAAAAGTAAGACTCTGGCTTTGTGTAACTCTCCATATTAAGGCAAAAAGAATGTATGTGTGTAATTTGTTTGCCTCAGTCTTCCTGATGTAATTGCATTTTATTTATTTATTTATTTATTTTTTCCCTTAAAAAAGTGAAAGACCAAAATTTTGTCTCCTAAGTCCAGTTCCTGTGTCTCTTCAGTTGAATAAGAAATGTAAATGATTTCAGATTGCTTCTTTTTTTTTTTTTTTTTTTTTTTTTTTTTTTCCAAATTCATTGTAAGTTTTCCTTACCTCAGTTCTACTCTGAATCATCAGCCAAAGGTCTGGGATGACTTTCTTTCAATTGTTGACAATAAAAAGGGACATTTTATGTCAGCTTGTGACACTCTTTTGTAACTCAGAAGCATGCAGAAAAGCTTATCTATGTTTTTGTGTAGTGAAAAACTTCTGTTCCTTTGACTTTTATTTTATTTTTTATTTTTTTCCCCAGAGTATAACTGCTACATACCTGCAAATGAAATGTATGTGCCTGTTCTGCAGCTCCTCAGTGCTGTTGTGGTGTACTGCTAAATTAGTGACCTTGCATTTCCTTTTCCTAAATGAAGCCTCTTTTTGCAGTCAGGTTTTCAGGGCAGAGCTCGCACACAGAGCATCTAGGACTAGGTGCCACGTGGCAAGAGCTTTCTCCCTTAGCTGTGCCGAGGGGTTCTCTGCTCTTGCACTCAGGCCTGTAACTGTTTAATATGAGAAATGGGGACTTCATGTGCTTGACTGCAGCAGAAGAAACCCAAACCGGCTACTTTTAAACACTGGAAGCAAGCAGTCAAGCTCATGCCCTAGTGAGCTAGTCTGTGGCAAATGTTCAAGGGAGCTATCTTTAGCTAGTCTTTCAGTTTTATTTTTTGACCCATCTACTCTGTTTTGTTTCTCAGTTTCCTTCATTTTCTCACATCTGTTTTTCTCCTTTCTGTGCTCGCTTCCCATGTCGTTATATTCCTTTAATCTCTCTGATTTTCTCTCTCTCTCTTTTTTTTTTTTTTCTTTCCTCTTTTCCCTTTCAACAGCAGTCTCTCTCCCTTTCTCTCCTCTTTCTCTTTCCTTCCTGTTGTTCTTGCCATCCCCCCAACCTGCCTGCTTCTGGCTTTTGTACCCCCACACCTTCTCCCTCCGTCCTGCCCTGCTGCTGTAGTTGGCAGTTGATTTCTGTCAGGCAGCCCAGCCAAAATTGCAGCTAAAGATGGGCATTTATTTTTTTTTTTTTTAAATCAACTGGACTAGTAATAATTGCAGTTTGTCGCACATTCTCAGTGGGAAATGTTTTGTGAGTAAATCTCAGTCAATCATACTCTGGCACTGGAATAGGCACCTTGTTTAGTCTAGGGGCACTGCAGAAATTGGCCTTACATCTTTGCTTTCAAGCTGCATTTGAGCCCTGTTGTGTAATTGCCATTTGCATGCCAGAGGGATTGCGTAGGGGTGCTACCCAGATCAAAGTTGCATTCATCTGGGCTTGGGTGTATTAGCTGTAATTAGTAATGTAATTTTAGGAGACAATGCCACATTTGTAAGGTGAACAGAAACTACAGCAGCACTTCAGCAGAAAAGCAGTGGTGGTGCCGCCTGTTCCTCTCCCAGTAGCAGAAACTAATTGCAGTGGGAGGTATTCATCTTATACACATGCACACAAAAATAATAAAATCTGACACATTTCCAAACTAGCATGAAATACGAACTGAAATGCAGGTACTTTAGGTTTGTGGCTCTTACCGGTGGAAAGAAAGTGCTGCAAGGAGTGGGTATTTGCTTTGTGCTGAGCAGGGAAATGGGAGGTAAGTGGCCACCTGTCAGAGTGAAAGGCAGTAGGATTTGGGGGAGGTATTTCAGGTTTCTCTCTGTCCTCTCTTCAGCTTGTTGCTGTTCTTCCCCTTCTAAGGACAGTCCTGCTTGGACATTTCTTTCTCTGCTCAGAAAATGTCAAGACAACAAGCCTAGATTTCACCTGTCCCCATATTTAATAATAAAATATAATAATAATAATAAAAGATTAAGTGTTATAAACATTATGGTAGGCAATTTTTTTGCCCTACTAGCTCATCTTGCTCTTCTCCCCATCCACTTCCCTACTTTGACACAAGTGTCCAGCAGGGAGGGTGGGCAAAGACCCTGAGGAAACTGCAGTCCTAAGGGGTTATGGTCACTGCAAACCATGGCTGTGTGCAAAGCACATCACTAATTAAGGATAGGTGGGATTATGACTGTTGCACAGCATGGCAAGTCATGGTGAAATCATGCCTTAATTTGCAGTGGGTCTTGCAAATGAAAAGGTATCCAATGAAGCATGGCTTTTGGACATGTGTATCCAAGGGCCTAAAGTATCTCAAATTCTGGGTGACTTCAGGTACAGTTACGGAGCAGGAGTTTGGATCTGAGCACTACATGTGATGCTTTTGCATCCAAGAATTGAACTGATCTGTGCTGTATCTTTAAAAAACAAACCAAGTCTGAAGGAATCACTCCGGCTGGGCTTGTCTGACGTGGATAGATTTTATTGTCTCAGATCTATCTCCACACAGTGAGCAGAACACGAACAGCACACACTGAGGGACAGTTCGGAGCTGCCTGTGATCCTATTACAGGTCTCAGACATCAGAGGGTGCAGGGCTGTGTCTGGGCGCAAGTGTGGACTGAGGGTACGGACCCTTTCCATCCTCGGAGAATCCACTCCTCCCGTGAATGCCTGGACCAGTGTTTGACCACCCTTGTGGTAATTCATGCCACACAGGAATTTTTTCATTCAATTCAAGTTTCAAGATGTTCTTCCCTGAATATGCAATAAAATATGGGGGGCGGGGGGGTGGGGGGAAGGAACTAAGAAAAACGATTGTTATTAAAAATCAGGTTTTCTAAGCAAAAAAAAAAAAAAGAGATACAGTTTATTACTTTTTTATGTAAACATATTACTATACCAATGTGAAACAAATTATTTTAATTTAATTGCAATAACATTTTAATCTACTTATTGTTTTGGAATTTGTATTTACAATTGTAAGCTTTCAACTCAAAAGCCCGGCACTTGGCTTGTTTTGTTTTCAATGCGCTGTCTCACATGATTGTCACTCAGTAAGGTTTATTACTCAATTCTAAATGTTTTCCTTTCGCAAAGGCTCACTGGTGGTAGAGGTATTTATGTAACCCAGGCAATTTGGAACTTACTTGGGGTCTGCAGTAAAATGCTCAGCCAAATGGTTTTGATAGTAAAAGGAACCTCTTTTTTTTTTTTTTTTTTAATGGGTAGATCACAATGGTGGCTGAGAAATCTTTGTTGCTCCCTTTTCTCCCATCAGCAACACTCATATCCAGGCTGAATAAATCCTTCGACGGCATTCTTTGCGCGTGGCTGTTTGATGTGCTTCCAGCAGCTTCAAACACAGGAGGCATCCAAACTGTAAAGAGCCAAAACGGCCGAAACTCCACCGTGGCAGGAGCCTTGAACAGCAGCGGGGCAGGCTGGCAGCGCCTTGCAGGACCAAAGATGCTCACCCAGCAGGCAAGGAGACAGCTGAATCCCTCTGCTCTCCCGTGACGTGGCAGTGCTGGGAGTGCCTTTCTTAGCGTGGACTTTATTAAGCTGCTCTAAACCAACAAGCCAAGCTCCCCACCAGCATTCGACCGCTGCGCCAAGAGGAAAATAATGAGGTTAAAAGCACTGCACAGCAGAAACATATGGGACTACAAAGAGGTTGGGATTGCCAGAGAGTCCAGCACGGTCATATCAGGGTGCTAGGGATGGTGCTACTGCAGTGTTTGTTGAGGCTGGTGGAGGCGATATTTGGCTGGTGGCCGTGAGCACCTTCCTTGGACAGAAAGCGATACATCTGATCAGCTTTGGCCACTTCTGAGTGCCACAGGAGCCTGGGGAGCCCAGCTTTCTCCTTTGCTTTGTCCTCTGACTTCAGAGCGTGGCTTTCCTGTTTAGTTCCCTTCTGTGTTTATAACGGGCCAAACTGCCCACATACTGGGTGAGGATGCTTCTGAGTGGAGAGATTTAGGAGTTTTGAATAAAGCAGCTCTTGTTAAAAATGCTGATTTGTCAAAGACAACTTTTTATTTCCCATAAGAACGTGGGCATTTATTTTATTTGATTTGATAAAAGTGTTTATAGGAAGCATCTCTTCAAACCCAGAAGACTAAAAGCAGACCCTCGCCAAGGACGAGAGAATTTGAGGATGAGTGAAGAGAGTCATTGTTCCTTGCTGTTTGTCCCAGACTCTTTCTTCATTTCTCATGCCTGCATAATGGGAAGTGCATGAGGTTTGCTACTGCCCCTGCTGAACTGTGGTGCGGATAGACTTTGTCTTCCTCAGCTAGCATTCTGTCACCTTTCAAGAGGGAAAAATTCATTTTAAAAACAAAGATCCCAAGTAAGAAACCTCAAATAATTGTAGGAAACCACCACAGAGGTATACAATATCCAGCTGAAGACCTTGTTGAAAACCGAACAGATTATGCTTCTTATATGTGGTTAAACTGTGCCATTAATGTTAAAAACTGTTCAAAGCACAAAATAAATTCTGATTTTTTTTTCTGTCAAAGTTTGTGGTTCGATGTTCACACATTCTAGGCTCCAGTTAAATGATTTACTGTACGATTTAATGTCTTTCAGCTGTCACTCGCATAAAAGAGATCCCTTGAACGATCTGCCAGCAAATGAAGGCAACACTTGTCCAGGGTGGAGGTTAGCCAGGCCTGGAAAACCCAACTTGCCAAGATATGCAGGAGCAATCACGTCAGCCACCGTGACCCATACGTGGAACCCAGAAAACATACACGGGGGTACGCAGCCACGCGGCTGCGATCAGATCTGCAAAAACACTTCATTTAAAATACACTGAGCCTTTCACTCGGTCTTTGCAGAGGTTCATACTGTAGGCATGCTGCTATTCTTTGTCCTTCTTTTGAACTTTTCTCTGTTCCTGAGCTTCAGATGGTGTGATTTTTTGAAGTTTTTCTCAAAACTCCTTCACAAAGGCTTTTTAAAATCCTAATTCCCACATACCAGCATATGGAGGAGAAACAGTTACCATGGGACTGTGAAAAACATACCTCAGGAGCTCCGGAGCAAGGGAGGAAATAAAAAAGCCACAGCTCGTCAGAAATTACATGTTCTGTTGTTTGGCACAGCTTCGGGTTCGTGGCTTTGCCACTAGCTGGGGTGCTGCCGTGCCTCTCATGCACTGGGCGTGGGGGCACGAGCAGCACCTGGCGGTGACCCCTGCCCCTGACCTGCTCCATCCACCTCTGGGACGTGGGGCAGCACTGCCCTGACGTGCTCTGCAGGACAGAGGGAGGAGAACAAGGAAGCCATCTGAAACCAAAGAGTACACCTGGATTGGGATTTAGCCCTAGTTCTGGGGTCATTAACCATTTAGTACATTCATGGCCAGCACCAGCTGTTAGACAGAAGCTCAGAGTAGATGACCACGGAGGTAACTTCACAGTGTATCTTCTACAAAGCCCTGGTTTTAATACTCAGGTGATGCAGAATCTGCCCCAGGTAAAACCTAATGGTTACTGAATTCACAGTGAAACGTGTACCCTGGATCCAGTGTGAAATTTCTTTAGGTTCAATCTTTCAGTGCACTGGATGCTTTTGTAAAAGGGAGTTGATCTTGCGAGTAGCCAAGGAGTGTGGCTGAAATACCTGCTAAGGATCTCCCTCTTTTTTGCTGATCTGCTGGAAGGCTGGTTGAGGGTGCTTACCTGGCAGAAAACTGTTTTTTCTTGTGAGGATGGGCTGTGGGGTGGAGGAGAGACCCCTCTTCTAGCAGCAGGGAGCTGTATGGCTGGCTCTGCTGGTCCTGTTGAATTGTGTTCAGAGTCTGTCAGTCTGACACGCTTCCCCATGATTCTGAATAGCTCTTGCTGCTTTCTTCTCAATTCTCATAAATTTTCCAGGATCTCTTTTGAAATATGGGTACTGGAAGCAGATTTTTTCTTTTTTTCCCTGGGACTAGCGCAACACCTCCTTAATAACAACATCTGGTTAGGATCTTTAATCCTGTCTGTCACAGAAAATTACATCAGCATCGCTGCAAGGTCCTCTCTTGCCCTTTCATGTGAGCGATGATTCAGTACGGTATGAAAAAGAAGAGAGCCACTGTCAGATCTTCACTGCTCCTGCTTTGATGGGTAGCTCAGCTGGGAGAGCTCTGTTAAGCTGGGGAAAGTAGGCAGGATCGCATAGCTCAAGGATCTGGGATGAGCTCAAGGGCAGTGACCAACACAGCAGTCCCAGAACGGCTTGCAAGTCAAACAAACACTCATGCATTCAGCAGAAGTCACTTCTAGGCTCCAAACGCATCCCATAAAAGAGCCAAGTCAGGTTTGTGCCATGCAGCTCTGCTGCCAGATTCAAAGCAACGAGGCAGCAGCTGTATAGCTGCACTCTGGCTTCCCAGCAAAATTGAAGTAACACTGTTGTATCGTCTTTTTATAAGAGGAGAAAGCCTCAGTGGAGTGTTACACAGTGGATAGGAAGGCGCCATTAATAACAGATAAGGTTATAATTAATATATATAATTGGATTGCAAGGTTTTGAAAGGTCCCCCTCCTTCCTCTTTTTCAAGGGGACATTGAAAGTTGTCTTTTAGGGACCTTATTTGTTGAACTAAGACAGACGGACAATATGTACCTCCCAATTAGCCACTTTTTTCCTTGTAATTATTCTCTATTTTCTGGGATGCTGGAGCGGACACATACAAAAATTTATTTATTTATTTACTGTTTTTTTTCCTAGTAGAGGAAGCTGAGTTAAACAGAAATGTGAGGTTTTGCATTCCTCTTTCCATCAAGATGTGGCATGCAGCAGGTCCTTTCCTTTTATCTTAAACTCTTCCAGAACAACCTGAGCAATGGATCTGAGAGTACTGCAGCATAGCCGGAGCTGTTACATGAGGACACATCAAATCCACTTAAAAAGTGAAGAGGGATCTAAATATTTAACTGCTCTCCTGTCTCTTTTCAGGTACTTTCTGCACTCAGCAGCTCAGCCGTTTGATTTAGGTGTTTGTGCTACTCATTTGCTTCAGAGAAGGCTGCTCTCTCTCAAGCAGAACAGATTCGTCTGAGCGATCAAAACCTATTGCAGTCAAAATACAAACCAACAAACTGTTTTCTTATTGTCCCCTAAATCCCCAAGGAAACGCCACATTCAAGGCACTCTGCTGGCCACATGGTTGCTGCTCTCTTTGCTTGTGGGTGGTCCACGAGGTGCTCAAAGCCGCTGCAGTACCATGGTACTGCTGGGGAAAAGTGCAGTCAAAAGCAGTGTTACTGCTGTACTGAGAGGCTTCTCCTAACAGGCAGGAGTGGGGACTTCTGAGCATATGCACTTCTGGTGGATTTCCTGTTACTTGGGGTCAATCTGACTTTTGTTCCTGTTATTTACTTGAAGTTACTGAGATTTAACTCAACAACAACAACAAAAAATGTAGTAGTAGAGGGAGAAAACCTAAATCAAATGCTTGGTATTAATAAATCATGCATTGTGAAGATGTTCAGGCAGAGCTACAGAGACCCACAGGGTTTATGGTGATCCCAGTTTCAGCTCTTTGGTGGCGATAGAGCTGCATTTGTTTCCAGAGCATCAGTGCACCCGCCTCACCTGGGAGCACTGTGGGACTCCACAGGGCACTGGGAAGCTCTTGCTCCCACTGATCTTAAAGAAACACAGAAAAGGAAAAAACAACAACCACCTGTTGTGTTAAAACAGCCACCTGGAAAACCCTCACACCATATTGCCAGATGAATCATTAAATCGGTTTAGCCAATGATATCTGAAACATTGATAATTTTGAAGGGGAGAAAGTGTCAAACTAGGTCAGCATTTCCACTGTATTTCCAACACAGTACAAGCTGGCCTCTCTGTTCAGGAATAAGATCCTCCAAGGATACACCAGGAAAGCAAGTGTTAGAAGGGACTTATAAGGATGTTTTTCATAAGCATCTAAACTGCCCATGAGCTGTGGCTTGGCCAGACATGGTATGCGTGTTAAACCCTGTGAAACATTCACATTTCCATGGAAAGATTTGTGCAACAAGGCTGTTCCTGTCTTCTGATGGGTTATCTGGAAAGGCATTAAGATACACTTTCTGCAATTAGTATAAATAACAGAATACGTTGCTTTAATTCAAAAAGATAGAGTGCTTTAAAAAATCTGTAAAAACTTTAAATTGTGATGCCTCATTTGAATTAATATAATGTGGATGTTGTGAACTATGGAAAGTCACAGGTAAGCAGTAAATCTGCTCAGCTCTGCCAGCCTTTTCCAAACCCCGCTGTTCCCCTGCCCTGCTGCTTTCTGTGCCTCAGAGAGCAACCTGAGGAGAGCCCTTGGCTTCTGGTTTGGCTTCGAACCTTTCTAAACAATCTTAACAAAGACACGTCTCTTTCCTCTCCACTTTCTGCTGTGATAAGCACCTGCTTAAGAGCACACGAGAGTTTGCACAGCAGCACTGGGCCCCGTGGGGCAAGCAAGGAGCAATGCTCCAGCAACTTGGCCCTGGAAGCCATGCAGGGATTTCATGCAACCACTCCATCAGAGCTGCAATAATGAATCAACAGCAACTGGGACTCATTTGACTTGAGAGGTTTTTTGTTTGTTTATTTGTTTTCTAACTAGCTGCTGTTGCATTGCTGCACCTGAAAACATGCTCTAAGGAAATCATGTTGGTGCAGTTTAGAGCTGGAGAGGGTACCGCTGGTCAAATCGTGATCAATGATTATGGTAGAAAATTTCTGTGTGGGGAGTTGATGTAATTTAAGAAAAAATAGTTGTGTTACAGTGCACATGCACTGGGAATCTTTGAGGATCATTTTTCTTTTTTCTTTTTGTACTATTTCTGACCATATTCTACATTTGAGTAATGGTCTTTCCCAAAATCAGTGGTGAAAATTGAAAAACAAAGCAGCAGCACTTAGTGTCTCTGGAACAAATAACAAAATAAATTATTCAGTTTCAAAGAATACACTTGTTATTTTTAAGAAAGCACTTTCTAAGAAATTGATGGGATCAGGAGAAGTTCAGCCAAAATTTCTGAGGAATCTTAAGTCAGAAATTTCTGCATTTTTTCCTGCCATGTGTGACCGATCCCATCAGCCAATCTTTGCCTCACAAAGAGCAAAAAACTGGAAAATGTGACATCTGAGTTTGTGAACAGCTCCTGGAGCATCCCTGGAAGCACAGAGCAGTGGATGTGTTTTATGTTCAGGGCAAATAGTTCAGTCCTTTAATAAATGGTTGAATCTGTAAATGTGAAGATAAATACACCAGCGTGAGAAAGAAGCAAATGGATTAAAAACAGATATGCCTTGCAAGCGTGTGTTTATTTACCAGTGTGTTGGACACTCAGCTGAACCAGACTTGTATTTCAAGATAACTTCTCTTGATGGAAACATCCCAGGACCCAGAGGAGTCAGTTGTCCCATGTAGTGGACAGTGGTTGGGGTTACACATTTAACCGCATCCTAGTATCATTCTATTTCTTTCATTGCTTTTCAGTAAAATCTCAAAAAATACTTCCTTCATTTCCTTCTTCCGTGGTTTCCATCACTCAAGTGTCTCCCCTGTGCCTCACGCTCTCCATTTTTTACCTTCTTAGGATTTTAACAGGGAGTTTTTGGGAGAGCACTGAGTTGGGGAAGCAGCTGGGCTCCTCTCCTGTCCCACAGAAGCCCCGGTTACACCACTGCCTGGTGTTTTGCCCTCTTGCCTGCAGATCCAGCCGATGATCCTTTCCACAGGAGAGCTGACGTGGTGAGAAGCGCTCCACAGGCTGCAAGGGCAGAGGGGGTGCTCTGGGGACTGTGGGTTGCTCCTCAAGCCCCCTCCCTCAGCACAACAAGCACCCCATGCCCCAGCCAGCCCCTGGCAGGCCGGAGAGGTGCCGAGGGTCCTGTGGGAGGCACAGGCCCAGGGCTGGGTAGAGGTCATGGCTTTGGGGTCCACCAGCCACAGCAGTCACACATCTACACCAAGGGAGCAAAGCTGAGCTTCCCCACCCACATTTCTCCCTGCACTGGACCCAGAGAGCACTGAGGGGTGGTCTCCTGTGGGACCAGGCTTGCGGGGTCACATCTGCAGTCACACCACAGGAAGGCTGTGTAAGAACGGCCCCTCAGAGAGCTGACCTCCCTCTCTGGCCAAAGCATGTCCTTTCCATTGGCCTGTGGGTCCCTTGCTTAAATAAGACCAGCAAGATCAGGCTAATAAATTGGTCTTTTCCCTTTGTATCTCAAAACCTTTCACTCATTAAGACCGATTTTGTGCCCAAAATTCTGTGTATTTCTTTATTAATGTTTCTCCCAGACAATAAGGCTCCCATAACTGCAGTATAGCAAGGGTCAATATTTATTTGTTGAATTAATGTTGTTCTTCAGCATGGAAAGAACCATCTGCAGTTCCCTCTGTCCACATCACACTACAAATGGTCTGTGTCTGTCACAGGATGGAGCACCCAGACCTTACAAATTCTGAGCACACCAGGACATGAGAGCATCACCCTGGGATAGCAAACATCCCCGGGGATGGACAATTTCCTCCTTTCCTGCCTTTCCAAGGCAGCACCTGAAAGGAAGCCTATAGAGCAAGTGAAAACTGAGTCTCCACATCTGGAACTCTGCTTGAGAGATGCAAAGAGGGACACAACCAGGCCCAAATTTGGCTCTTCTGGATGTGCAATGCTCAATGCCAGCATCCAACAGCACTGCCAGTGAGACTGGTGCAGTAAAACCAGCAGCAGGGAAGCGGGGATGGGGAAACCAGTCCATGCCTGGTTTGTGAGAGTCCTCTGGAGAAGCCATCATCCAAAACCAGCACTGATGAAACTGGAGCAGGCCCCACAGAGCAGTACTCAAAAAACTACAGCAGCGTCTTTATTTTACACATAACCGTCAGTATAAAAAAGTTTATTACATAAGAGCTGTTTTGTTTACAATATATTATATTGCTTCAAGCCAATGCAAAAAGTCCATACATTATAGTTCTACTTTGTTTTAAATATATTATATTGCTTACATGGCACTGCCGCAGTGTATTTTTAATACACAACACTTTGCAAAACTGTAAGGCCAAAAATAATGCTGAATTGAGTAGTTCAGGTTTTAAATTAGGTAACATTTATTTATTTTTCTTAGGGAAAAGTCTAAATACATAATAGCAAAAATGTAAAAGGCAACTTTCCTTTGACTTAGACAAGCTAAATCTGCAGTCACTGAAATGATTCAGGTTAGCATCTAGGAGGTTTTCTGCTTGAATATTGTTACTTAATTTTTGGAAAATGTTATATTGCAGGTATATAATAAAAACAAATGCAGTTTAAACATAACCAAAGTATAGTACAAAACACCATCCAAAGCACTGAAAGAAGAAGCCTATATAATCATGCTATAGAAGTATTTATAAAACTTAAAAGGAGCAGTAAATATCAGCTCAGTGGTTTATAATGAAGCTAATAAAATTCCAGCCAGTAATCTTAACTGTAGTGAACAGCATTTTAACATCCCATCCATGAAAGGTTAATGAAGGCTATGAACTTTGTGTAACACGAACCATTTCAGATGTTGGAGTTCACCAGATATAATTGGATTCGGGTGGAGCGTGCCTCTCCTCCGCCTTTTTGGGTGAAGGCGTGTGCTGCCTGTGCTTGGTGCCGGCCGGCCTCAGGGCGCTCAGACCACTGGCTCCATACCCTGGAAAATTACCCAGCTCAAAAGAGAAGAAACCACAGAGGCAGCCTCGCGATGCGCTGCTAATATTTGAAGTGGGAATGGTCCCCCTGCTTGAAGAAAGACTTCAAACTGCACCTCACACACATGTGGTCCCTTCCCCATTCTCCCCCTGGCTCTGGAAAGCAAAGGATGCTGTTGGGCAGGCTTAACCCAAAAAGATGGGGACCATCAGCCCTCTCAGGCTGTCACCCGGCCACAGATTCACACCTGCATAGCCCACAGTAGTGTGTACATCAGCCATGAGCCCCAGCGAGCACTATGGCTCGCCTTGAGCATTTTTTGGGTTCAACCTGCATTAGGCATGCAAGCTTTGCTTTGTCTTATAGCAGGTCACAAAAAGAAAGAACAGCAGCAACAACAAGCATGTAGGGGGAAGAAAGTAGTCTGAAACAGGCTTAGCAGAGCTGTTTTTTGGTGAAAGTAAAAACAAACAATAAATATGGAATTCAAAGTATTGTGTTGTCATTGTTTATAGTGTCATTTATCCATCGCACTCCATAAAGCTCATATAAATGACTATGAAAACCTGAGTCCGAGGTTCAGTTTTCTTAACCACTTATTTTTAAGAAAACGTCATGACTGAGAAGCCATTCATTTGATATAAACATGAACTTTTTTAAGATGGTCCTTTCAAACTGTGATGTTCCCCATGTGAACTGCCATCTCACGCAGACTTGAATGTGCCATTCAAGCCCCACGTAGGCACTTAAAATGGAGGTAAATTTTACCCTCATGGACTATTTTCAGTGTCTTTGCTGAATACAGAGAGTTTTGCAGTGCCAAATGCAACAGGTTTGTGCCCAAACTCCACATAATGAAGGTTGCAAAACCTTAGAGCTAGCAATAATGTGCAACTACTTAATCTTCATTCATTGGTGCTCTGTATTTTGTTTTTGTTTTGCAGACATTTACTTCTTCAGTGCTGTTCATTCCTAGTACATAATTTTTTCACTTGCTATCTCAGTTCTTTATAACAAGAGTGTTACAGGAAGAAAAAGTGTGTATTGAACGTATGAATTGAAGTCTATCTTGATTTCCATGTAACCTTTTTTCTAACCATAGCTTATACTGATGGTATTTATCCTTCAGAGAACAACATAAATAGTTAAATACAGATCCACTAGCTAACAGCAGAAAAACAGAGTTCCCAAATGTAATTTTCATGGCATAATTCATTTCAGTTATCTAATACTCAATTTTACTGAAACAACTACATATATTCTGATACATTTTAACATGATACACATCACAGGCATCAACAGCTTTTAATAAAAAAGATCATTCTGTTGATGCTGCCATGTAAGATTTACATTTCTTATGGCTAGATGATGCATTTTATAGCTGCAAAATATTGCAAAGTTTTTTATCATTACTACTGAATACATTAAATGTGAATAGTCTGCCAACAGTGCTTAAGATAAATGTTAATCCCTCATGGGAGAATGTACAGAATGTCTCTTGAAGATTTGCTTATAAAGCCCTATGGCACGTCAAATATAAAGTTAAGTCTGAATTTATTACTGGATATATACAACTGTATTTCAAATAATTTTATAGTGTTGTTTCAAATCCAGTGAAATGTTGCAACTGATGATCAGTTGCCTCATTAGATATCAAATAAGCACAACAGAAACTTATTTTCAGGACTTCAACCTTGCTTTGAGACAATATATTTCAGAGTCTGTGGAGCACAAATGGGGAAGAGTAGAAGAAAACATGAAAGATGGTAAGCTTAGATTTTGCATAAGCCTGCAAATTTTCCCTCAAGTTTCTAAAGAACAGTTATTTTTTTGTACGTTTTAATGGGCTCTAAGATCTGACAGAACTTTATGCATAAAAATGTCTATTTGATGCTTTAAAGCCAGCTGGCTTTACTGGGGAGTACTGAAGGACTTCCAACCTGCCCTGCACCACAGGTGGAAGACACAGGAGGTCACCCAGAGGACTAGTTGACACAAGGCTCTAGACGTTCTGATACATAAAGAAAGGAAGGGCCAGTTTTGTAAAACAATTTTAAACAGTTCTGTATGTTTTTTTTTTTTTTTTTCTTTTTTTAAGTAGTTAGCATTATGGAGAATTGAAAGTCTCTTATTGTTGGGATTAAAGATGAAGAAAAAAAGAGGAGTGAGGTACTACTGGTGATGGTGGAAAGGCTCTGGAAGCCACCATTTTTGCATGGCATGTATAAGCAGCCCCGGCACAGACTCGGGGGACTGGTTCTCACTTACTTTTATTGCAGTGCCTCCCGTGCCAGCCTTCCTTGCACTGGCACTTGTTGGGTTCAGTGCAGGTCCCGTACAGCCCACAGCCGGGCTCACAGACAGCTGTAACAGAGGGGACACATGTTGGACTTGGTGACATGGTTCCCCGTGCGCCTGACAACACGCTGCAGGCCTTGGTGTTGGCGGGGGTCCCCACAGAGAAGGCATGGGGGCAGCTCACCCCACCATGGCAGCAGCAGCTCCGGCCTGGCCGCTGGCAGGGGGAAGCAAGCCCAGAGGCTGAGCAGGCCCTTGCCATCACGGGTGGTACAGGACACTGGCCCAGCACCATGCTCACAGGCAGCCAGCAGAGTGCTCCTGTCAGGTTTTAATGTCGCAACGTCCCGGTGTTTCATTAAGCGTTTCTCTAGGAACATCTGTTATTGCTACACTGACACATTGCTGGTTTATAGGAGCCCAGAATGCAGACCAGACTGCGGGGAGGCTTTTGTAAAGATGTGTCTGGTTTCATAATTCCCCAATGCCTGGTGTGTGCTGTATGTCCAGGAAGTCAATTAACCTGAAATACTTTGACAACAAGCAGCTAGTGCTGCTGTCATGGAAGAGGTCCTGTGTGAGCTTGGTGCTCCAGCAAGGACAAATTGAGCGCTTTGGTACTTACGCTTTGAACAAAGGTCTCCTTGGTAGCCTTTGGAGCACTTGCACTTATTCTTACCGGTACATTTACCTCCGTTTCGACAGGGCTGATGGCATTTACCTAGAAATTGAAAACACGAAAACAAGGGACTTACCCCCCAGAAGAGTCCCCCTGTACTCATGATGGCCGTCTGAGAGGCCTGCCTTGTACCCAAAAAACTCATCAGGCTTTGGTGTGTGATCTTACACTGTGGATCTGTCAGGAGGACTCCAGCAGAAGTTTTTGCTCCCCATTTACATACTTTCTTTTGCTTTGAAAATAGGACAAGAAGGGAGCACAGCCATAACCCATGCGTCCAAGCAGCATTCACCCAGACTTGAACTACTTGGACTGCTGTGTCCCCATGCCACTGGTCAGTGTCACCTCCTGCTCTCCTCACCCTCCATGAGCCAGGAGGTTCCCCTTGGTGGTTGCGAAGTGTGGAATCCAGAAGAAAATCTGGTGGTGCAGTAGAGATTTTAAGCAATGGGAAGCTCAGGAACTGTCAGGAATGGCAGTCACTTGCAGAAAATAAGTAGATCGTCTGGGCCTGGCAGCTTGTGACAAGAGGCTGTGGAGGACCAGGATGCTGCGGGTGGTGCCATGAGGAATGTTCCACGCCACAGCTCAGAAACTAAAGGCACATTACAAAAATGTGCCCTTCTTTCCTGTTTGCCAAGAACAGATCATCGCTGGTGACAGTAATTAGGATTGGCAGACATTTTTCAAGGCTTTTGGTCCGGAAATTACTTTCCCTCACATTCATACATTGCCAAAGGAAGAAGCTGGGTCTGACTATGTATGATGGTTTCCTTGGCCCTGACTCACCCAGGATGGAAGAGATCCATACTGATGGAGCAGAGCCACATGCAAGTTCTGCTGGGCCTGATTCATGCCAAGAAGCCTCCAAGGGCCTTCCTCACATGAAGTCCCTGATCACCAGGTTTTCAGTCCCTTGTTAGAATTTGTCTGTATCATTAACCTAATGAAATCTCTAAGATTTAGCACTAATATTTACCTGAGTTTGTGAGTTTGTTTTCCCTTCCCTTCCCTTCCCTTCCCTTCCCTTCCCTTCCCTTCCCTTCCCTTCCCTTCCCTTCCCTTCCCTTCCCTTCCCTTCCCTTCCCTTCCCTTCCCTTCCCTTCCCTTCCCTTCCCTTCCCTTCCCTTCCCTTCCCTTCCCTTCCCTTCCCTTCCCTTCCCTTCCCTTCCCTTCCCTTCCCTTCCCTTCCCTTCCCTTCCCTTCCCTTCCCTTCCCTTCCCTTCCCTTCCCTTCCCTTCCCTTCCCTTCCCTTCCCTTCCCTTCCCTTCCCTTCCCTTCCCTTCCCTTCCCTTCCCTTCCCTTCCCTTCCCTTCCCTTCCCTTCCTTTTTCCTTTTTTCTTAGGATACTGACAGAGACTTGCACACAATAATCTGAGCACCAGCACTCCTTCTTTCCACTGCTGGTGTGCTGTGGTGAAAACTTCAGGAAATGCGCTCATCTCACGATCACAGACTGCCCCCTTGGGAACTAAACACCCCAAGGACTGCCTGCTGGGCTCTCAACCCCACCAGACTTCTGTGATGCATGTGTGCATCGTCAGTATAAAAGAAACATTTGTTCCTGATGTGCATAATTATTTTAATAGCCCCAAAACAAATTTATAACCAGTCAGAGGAACAAACTGTGCTAAGGAGTGTTTCTGCAAAAACACAATTTCCCTGCAGAAACTTCTGGAGAGGGAACCTGTAGGCCTTCTACTTTGTAGGCAATTGGATCTGGAGTAATGACTGAAAGGAGCAATGCTAAGGAAATCCAGGAATTTTCCTAGTTCTTGAAATAAATCTGGAGAACATAGGTCAAGGCATGCAATGCAGACTTCCACAGGGAAGCATTAGGCAAGCATTTGACTCAGCACAGCTCAGTTAAATTCAGAGTAAAATATTTTCACAGAATGGAGGAAACTCTCTGCTATTAACTGAGAAATGAAAAGCAACAAAACAGTGGGTGACAAATGGAGGAGGAATCCAAAACAAAGTAAAACTCTCCGTTCTCAAACTGCAACACTAATTAGAGGCAATGCACAACTATAGCTAGAGAAAAAGTCTGGAAGACTGTGAATGCTTGCTAGTATGGTAGGCTGGGCCCAGTATATTTCCCAAGAGTCCTGGAGAGTGATTCAACTATCAGAAAAGCACTCAAAATCTTTAAACAACACTGGGAAGAAGAAAAAGGAAAAAAAAAAAAAAAGAGAAGAAGAAAAAACTTCTCGGTTTTCTGAAGGTGGCTTTCTGCGTGTTGAAAAGTTTTCTCCGCTTGTTATTTCAAGACCCCCATGACTGAATGTAGTTGGCTCTGGATCTAAGAAAAGAGAAGGAGTTGTGTTTCCCTTCTGATGTTTTTAAGCCTCATCTAGCATTTCTTGCAGTCCTCCACTGTTGTGCCGGTGCTGGGGCAGTGCCCAGAGGTGGTAGCAGCCATCCATCACATACAAACAATTGCTGTCCAGCTTTACAAAAGACAAAGCAAGTGCAAAGCTTTCCTTGCTCTCATCAAAAGATTCCCAGTTTAGCTCTGAGCATCCTCTGAACCTGAACAACATTATTTTGTACAGGAACTGGTTTACTGCTTGTATTTTAATTAATTTAATTGAATTTGCACAGGTAAGCCTTTGCAGGAAGCAAAAGTCAATTGCACCTGTTCCAAGCAGCAGTATACAATGATGAGCTTTAGAGCCCCAGGGACTGACCAATTAAATGGAGTGCCCTGCATTATATATTCTGCAATATCAGTTCTAAGGATTCTCCCCAACCCCAATAACCAACAACACTGGCATAAAATGACCTACTCCTTGAACTTTGAACCAAGACTTGCTCCTTATCTGAAAACTATCAACACAGTTGACTTTCTGGGGAAGGAAGGAAGAAATGACATTCTGTCAGTGTCACATATGAACTCGATATAAACAAAGGTAAATTCAGTAGAAACTCACTCTGTTGTTCTTGGTGACACCTGATCTGAATTAATAGCAAAGGGCCATCTTTGTTAATAATTTCATAAAAATACAGCTTTACTGCTTCTCTTTGGCTCAGATTTTGATCAGGTAAAAACGAGTTGCAAAATACCTTGCAATGCATAGGAATATGGTGAAACATTTGCATACCTTTTATCTACACTTAAATACTGTGCAAAATGTAGGTCCTAAGGTATCTGTGTCCTTTCTTTACATAGTAATTGATGTATTGTTCCGTATTGGCTGACAACATGTTAGAGTTTATTCCCATATGTTTCCAAGTCTTTGCTGCTAGGCACTTTGTCACTGAGAGAGAGCCTGTCTCTACTGATGCATACAAAGGAATTACCTCGTACACATCCCAGGCCAAATGCTGCTCTCTGTGCTCCTGTGATGGCTCTTTGAAAGTCAGTGGGATTATATACAACAGAAAGGTAAGGAAGCTCCACACACTGTGTCCTGGTAGAAGCTTTAAACCCCGAACGAACAATGTGGGTGTATGTCCCCAAAATCCAAATGCTCATACTCCATTCAAGTGTGGGGATCTATAGGATTAATCCAATTTAACAGAGCTGTGAGAAAACTCTTCTTTTAGCAAGATCAAATGCCTGACAGCTGACCTCCCAGGTCTGTTCCAGCCTGGCCACATCTCCACCCCCAGCTTTACACAGCACACTTAGATCAGCCATGAGCTAAAATATTTTCAACTGCTTTGATGCTAAACTTCTGAAAATAGCAAGTCTTTTGATGTTTGCGATGCAGATTTTCAAGTTGCCATGTGAATGCAACTTAATACATCAAGTGAAAGTTCTCAGCTCTTACGGTTCAGTCCTCCCTTTTCCATAAACCCATCCACTCCACGTTTATCACAGCCCTTTTAGAGGCATGGGCTTAAACCTAATCTGCTGTGCACAAGTGTGAATTGCTGCAACTTTTGAAAATAGCTGCCCCGCATGGACTTGGGGCAGCAGTGCATCAGTCTGCCACAGCGTAGTGCTTGCATACCTGTTTTGAAGGTAGTCACCAAGCCCAGTTCCTAGTGAAACCAGAACAAGGTAGGGGGTGAGGCAGCCTAGCAGTGAGTCAAACTTATCAGTAAGGGTCTCACTTGGAGGCACCTGGCTCTCTGGGGGTCCCAACCAGTAGAGGCATGCAATGCTCAATAATTTAGACACCGACAACAGAATAAGTTGATGTAAGGAAAAGCAAGCACATGGAGATGCTACTCACTGATTTCGCATTGGTCTCCTTCAAATCCTGAAGGACAAATGCATTTTCCCAGATAGAAGCATGTTCCTCCATTGAAACAGGTCGTTGTACAATTTGCTGAAACAAATAAAACAGGAATGAACTAAATCGCTAATATGAACTCAGTCTGACTTGCCTTTAATGTTTTCTGCTGCTCACCCTAAATAAACATTGAGTAGGTTTCAAAAAGTTGCATTAAAACATTTTCACCTGGTTTACAAAGAAAGACTGAAGTGCAGATTTCCTACATAACGTTTTACACGGACACACATGCACACACGTCCATAGAAAGAGACAAACAAATGAACAATACAGCAATGAGATTCCCAAGGACAGGTTGTGTTACATCTTCATCAATCCTCATGTGTGGAGCTCACTGAAGGATCAAGTCATTATTGCTATTGAAACTGGCCACGTGTGGTATAAAGAGCACAATCTAGGACTGGAAGTCACTTCCACAAGAAGACACTTCATCACAGCTCTTAATTAATGCCATGGGAGATTTGAGGCTTAACAGGAAACCTTTATAAATTTTTGCTGTGTGGTGACATAGATACAAATGCTGTCCCTCTCACTTGCTAAATTACTTACATTGTGTTGGATGTGACTTTTCACCAAACATCTGAGATTCACATTAATCTCGGGTTAAACTTCCTTCAAGACCTTGGGAGAATTTCATTGAAATATTGAAATATTTTCACTTTGGAAATATTTTCAAAATGCAGTAAAGGTCTCAGAAAGAGCTACATACAAATCAGAAGGATTTTGACTCCAACAGTTTGTACAAGCATTCCTTAAGGCCTAGGAATGTTCCCACTATTTTGCTGGAAAGACTACACAGACCTTTTGCATTTGCTCTCTACTTCATGATGTAGTTGCGCAACAACAAAAGCAATGTGGTGTTCTGCAATCTTCTCTGCCATGAGCAGGTCAGTGGTATTTCTGCAGCAAACCACTTGGTTTTCTCTATGTGGTCGCTTGCAGTGTTCCAAATTACTGTTCTGAACAACTGATTGCTCCTTTTTATCCCTGAGCCACAGTGCAGCAACAACAACAGAGGATGAATAGACCATTTTTGGTATGTGTGTGTGTCTAGATGCAGCAAATTAGTGTATTAACTAATTAGTAAAACTAATTCTACTCCAGGAAACCAAAGTTCAAATACAGATCACTTATTTTCCTAAGTGAATTTTGTGGTAGGTCCCATGGCTTTCAGTGGGTCAGCTAAAGAGATTACCTAAATTACCCCTCACTCAGCTGGCGGGTACGGATGCCTGCACATGTAGCTGCAAAAGCATTGTGTGCCCCTGCGTGCTTCCTGCAGCTCCCAGCCTCAGGAAGAATCACGAAATTATGTCCTGTAAAACTTACTTCACCGCTTGGTTGCCTTTCCAAAAGGCACTCCTAGAAGGAAATTAGCACAGGGAGGAACGAGCATCCACAGGAGGTGGCACCCAGGGGTTTGGCTGCAGTTACCTTTGTCGCAGTTGATGCCATAGAAGCCGGGGGGGCAGATGCACAAGCCGGGGGTGATGCAGAGCCCACCGTTCATGCAGCGAGGAGCACACAGCGCTGAGGAGCAGGAAGAAAAGGAGAATCATCACTGGTGAGACTGGGAATGTGCTCAGAGGTGTCAGCAATTTAGTGGGGTTCCCAGGCAGGCTCTACAATGAACTCTTCCCTCCTACCACTCCATACCTGTGCCTAAGCACTGCTACATAATTTAGGGGAGGGGAGGCTCTAGTGTGGCCTGGTTTGATGACCAGACTGTCCTGCATGCTCCCTCTCAATTCTTTCCAAAGCCCCTGCGCTCTCCCAAGACTCCTCTGCAGTCGTGGCCACCCCACGAGGCTCTTCCAGGGAGGCATGTCAGGGAGCAATGTTTCATTTCGTGGTTGCCCACAATTGGTACATGCTGCGAGGCTGCATCCATACGAGAGAGTTCAAAAGTGCCTGGACGTGGGGCCAAGTGGGGGCACAGGATCATCCATCTTGTGAAATTGTTGGTGCTGTTCCTGGCATGGCTTTGTCCTTGGCTGCCCGGGCACAGCCCTGGGGCAAGCAGCAGCCACGGCTTCCTCCCAGCCAGGAGTTTGGAGGTTTTTGCTTTGGAAGTTAGGAGAGTTTATTAAACACACAAATGCAAACTGTGTCATGCCAGTTGGCCTCCAGGCCGGAGAACAGTCCCTGATCCTTTGTATTTAATATTTCGGATGCAGCCAGAGCATCTGGGAGCTGAGAGGAGAATGAGATTGAAGTAGGATGCCCACAGGGGGGGTTGCTCCATCTCAGGCCACCCTGGCGAGGGTTTCCCACTGGCAGAGGAGGAAAGAAGAAACAGAAAGAAGAACTACTTTCCTCACCAAGTCACACCAATGTCTTGTGTCCTGGCCCCTCACTCTTAGAAATGTTATTTGGAGCTATTAGTCACTAATAGAAGGAAAAAGGAGACTCTTTCCTTCATCTCCCTATCTTCATTGTCGGTCTGTCTCCAAATTAGATCTTATCTCCAAATAAACCAATGCAGAACAAAAGTCCCGTGCTTTGTTTTCCAGCTAGTCCTTATTAGCAGAAGAATTTTATTTAATCTTTTTGCCAGATGGATTCTCTGTGATTAAGGACCCCTTAACAATTGTGTCAGCTTTTGTTAAAAACAATCCCTTAGCAAGAAAACATCTTTTTTTTTTCTTTTTTTTTTTTTTTCCTGAGCAGTTTATGTTTCCATTAGAACATGGATCATAACAGTAATTCACTTAGATATGTGAACTCAAAATGTATGAAAACTTTAAAATAGGCCGTTCATATTTTTAGGAGTGGCTACAATGCACTAGCTACAGTTTTGTTGAGATTATTGTAAAGAAGAGAGTTGAGAAGATTTTTTTAAGTTACCTTTCTCACAGTGAGGCCCATAAAATCCATCCGGACATTCACAGACATGTCTCTCGTTGCAAAACCCTCCATTTCTGCATCCTCCTGGACACTCCGCTTCATAAAATACAACAACAATCTTAGTTGGATATTTCATACTTCAGCTGTTGCTCAGCTTTCCCCAGTACCAATATACACCTTTGATATAATGAAAAAAATATTTTTGACAGACAGGCAAATGCTGGCCGAAGTGGAGATTCACCTTTCCTCAAAAGAAATTGTTTCCCTTTGTGTTCATCTACAAATACGGGTTTGATCATGTGTGCAGACACATGCACGATGTGCTCGTTGGCGGATCACGCACATCTATCGCTCTGCTGTTCTGCAAGTGAATGAGCAACGTGGGTGCTCTGCACACCCCAGCCCCATTTTCTCCACGTGGAAAGAAGCAGGCAGTTGCTGCGGGACCTGCATTACTGCTCAGACCTCCCCTAGCATGCGGGGCTGGTCTCAAGTTCTGCAGCCTGAAGTTGGCTGCACTGCAACTTGCATTGCATTAATTGCTACATCTGTTGCTCCTAAGGTGGCAAAGTGATGAAATCTGTCTTCAAATGAAAGAGTCAGCTTCAAGGCTAGATGAAAGAAGGCCAGAAAGGAAGATGAAAGCATTCCTGCACACTGATCCTGTATCATCATCCAACTCTTATTCACATCTCAACTATTGATCAAACACTGGTTAAAGCGTTTAGCAACACTGGCTGGATTACACAAGGAAGAGAAATACATCTGGGTATCATCACCATCCTCAAAACACTGGAGTCCATCAAACAAGAGGCAAAATGAACCCAGTGGAACTCCACAAAAACACAACTGCCAGGCAGAAAAGCAATTCCTCAAAAATGCCTTCCCAGATATCCCACAGACAAGAAGGAAGGCAGGAGGGGCTGCCTACTCCCGTTAGAAAATGTATGTCACTTGTGATCAGTGGGACCAGGGCCACGAGGCAGCTCTAGCAGAGCAGGCACAACCTTCTCCTGTGGATGCTATACTGCACAACACTCCGAATGACCAGGTTCAAAAAATTCTGAGGTAAGGTAGATCTTCACTCAGAAACTGCAACCTATTCAACCCAAACTCAAAGATCACCCATTAGACTGCAGTTGGATGTAATTTTGGCACTGTGCTGGAGGGCAGGGATGCCATCCAGAGGGGTCTGGGCAGGCCTGAGAGCTGGGCCTGTGCAAACCTCATGAGGTTCAACAAGGCCAAGTGCAAGGTCCTGCAGCTGGGCCGAGGCAATCCCAAGCACAAACACAGGCTGGGTGGGGAATGGATTTAGAACAGCCCTGAGGAGAAGGACGTGGGGGTGTTGGTTAAAGAGAAGCTTGACATGAGCCAGCAATGTGTGCTTGCAGCCCAGAAAGATTCTTCAAACCATAACTTAACACAAAGGAAAACATAACCCTGGACTTAAATACATTTGAATTATTCTGCCTCTTTCTAATAGTTATCAGGTGACATATCCATCAGCTATGGCTATGAGCAGTATTACTTTCTGCCACACTCAGGTAATATTGCTCTCTTCACTGGAATATGAAGGGTAACCCCGAGACTACACAGAAGGTAAGAACATCTGATGTATCAGTCAGGTGGCTGGGTGCTATGTGCAACTGCAAAACAGACAGGAAGGAGAGAGGATAGAAGGGGTAATTTTAAAATACTCTTCCATCTAAGGCCATAGATACACAGGGAAAAAAAAAGTGTTACTTTAAAAGTAAATCTGTTTGCAGCGGCATTAATGATAGTAAGGGCTTCGTAATCTTATTTGTTCTAACAGTATGCTCTAGGACTCTTTCTGGAAATGTTTCTCCCTTTGTACCAAACGCAGAGCTGCTATTCATTACAGAAAATGCATGCTTAAATACATGCCATTTCAAACAGAAAAATAGGAAAACACAATTTTTTGTGCGGTCACCTCTGAGCCACAACAAAGCCTCTCCTCTCCCACAAAATTGCTGCCTCACTCTGCTCACTTCCTCTGGTGGGGGCCCCTCTGGCTGGCCACGAAAGACTGGAAACAGTGACTCGGGGCCCAGGCAGGAGGAATCTGAGCTCCTCACCACAAACGGCAGCTTTCAGAGGGAGGAAACTCACCCTTACACTAATACAAACTGGTAGGAACACCCTTGTCCTTCTCAGTATCTGTCCCAAAATGCTGCGGCGTCCACCTCATTGGACATAGGGCAGCAATGGGAGCTACCCCGGTATAAGCTGGGGTGAGACATCTCCTCCTCTGCCCACCTCTACAGTTTGTAAAACCATCCTTGTGCCTCTCAGCTGGCTCAGGGTCAGTGACTGCCCTCAGCTTTCCTGAGTTTTATGATGCAATACGCCTAAATTTTGAGTTTTATTTATTTATTGTACCAGAATTGTAATAATAAAAATAATTAAAGCACGGAAACCATAGCTCAGATGAATGCTGCTAAGACACTGAGTTTGGAGCCTTTCCAGGACAAGCCACAATGCAGACCTGTAACTGCTGTCTCTATTAGATTACCCCAACACTATTTCCAAAGTTTATTAAGTTCGGTATCTTTGGACTGAGCTGGCAATGAAAAGGCATGAAATGTTCTGTGCTGTGTTTACATCAGGAACAACTTTGTGCTCAAGGTCTGATTGATTTTACCTCCATTTGGCCCCCATTTTCCTTCCTGTTCCTCTCCCCACTTCTTCTCCCCCCTCTCCTGCTTTCCCTGGGTTAATTGGCAGCAGCAAGGCTTCAAAGGAGACGCAGCCTGGCTATTCAGGTGCAGCAAGCTTTCAAAGAATAAACAGCTCCTGCTCCTGCTGCTTGCTCTTTGAAGCCACACTCCAGCCAATTAGCTCGGAGAAAAGAGCACAGGGAAGAAAGTGCAGGACTGGGAATGGAGGTTTAATAGGAGAAGAATAAAAATATCACTCTTTGTACGTCAGCCGTATTTGATACAATTGCACACGGCAAGGGATAACTGCCTGATCTTGGATATGGATTTTTTCAATCTCCACAGCCTCAGTTCAAAGTGATAATTACAGCTGTTCATGATGTATCAAATGAATCCAGAAAGTCTTATTACATACTGTCTATAGTTCATAGATTGGCTGATTAAACATGTTTCCTGTTTTCCAAGTAAACACTGCAATAGCTTCATGGTGCCCTTCCTCTATCGATGCATCTTGTGTGTGCTTCTTGCTTGGTGCCTGCAGATACTGAGGACCAGCTTCCATTACCTTCCCTGAGTGATGCTTTACTATGCAAACAATTCTACCAAAATCAAATCAACAACACACATAGTAAAGTGTTAATAAAAGAAGAGGGAATTTTCTTATTGCCTCAAGTGTCTCATAAACTTTGTAATTATCAGACCAGCAACACAACCTGCTGATGAGGCTGGTGAACAATGTTGTATCCCAAACCAAGACGTTGCCATCTTGAGCTCCAGAGGAGGTAAGCCAACTTTTGCAAAAATTCTCTGATTTTTGCTTTTTTGATTCAATTGGGATGTGCAAGTTGAGATTTAAAGAAATGTTGAACTACGACACCAAACAGTGTTACCTGAAAACAGTGTCCCCACTACAGATCCCAGAAGTTAAGTCCTCAAAATTATGTCATTTCTGAAAATGTGAGCATCAGCTTTTTTTTTTCCATAATTCTGACTCTCCTCCAAATGCTTCAAATCATTTACTCACATTTGCTTCTCATATGATCCATTTCTATCAACATCCTTGAAATGATGAGCTGTGAACAGGAGGAGGAATGCCTCCAACCCAGTCTGCTAAGGGAGATGTAGTTCACAGTAAGAAAAAGCTTAGTAAACACATAGTAAATGAACAGCAAATGCAAATGAGCTGCAAACCTACACATAGAGCCAGAACAGCCTGGAATTCATAGCTTTTGCTACACATTGTGTGACCACAGTATTATCCTGAATGATTATTATCCTGAATGAAAGAGAAGAAAGTTAGGTGACCTGGTCTAACAGTTCTTGTCATGTCCTCATTAGCGTTACCTTGCTGACAGGTCTTAAAGAAGATGGCGTTCTGAGGGGTCTGGAGAATGATATTGCCTTCTGAATTCATTATGATCACATTGACTTCAAATGCAGCCACCCCATCTTGCTTGCCGAGGCAAGGAAATCCAACCTGGACAACTTACAGGAGAGCAATAACAACAGTATTCATATTTACATGCATATCTACAAAAGCATACATTGTAATACCGGAGATAATAAGTATTTACAGATAAGCTTTAGAGTCACCTTGTGCACAGACACCTGCAGGGCTGGAACAACTGCAGCACAGGAGGCCAGCCTGGGTTGCTTTGCTGACACAACCCCAACAGTCTGCAGCACAGACACTGATCTTAAGGCAAACATACTTCTGCCTGCAGACAGGGCAGTTACTCATGGAGGTATCTAAGGATACTATTTTCACAGCCACTAAAATGAGTCAGAAGCCTATATTTAATTTTCTAAGCTGTCTTGATCACTTCTGAGCCTCAGTTGTATGGGCTGTCACATAATGTCTCCAAAAAGATCTCATGCATTTTTATTTTTTTTAAAGCTGCTTTAGGTATGTTTTGCTGTTACGGATCTTGCAATTAATACTTAAATAAAATACTTATTTAATCAAAACTTTCTCCATAATATGCTGGCAAGACAGTGCACTTAATAAATAAGATTGTGGGTGCAAGTATTTAAAATGAATAGAGGAACATCACTATGACAGAACTTGTTAAGTGTAGCAATATTCGGAGATTGCCTTTCCAGGAAAAGTATTCAAGCACTTTTAAACTACAAAGAGTCCAAGGAAATAATTAAGGCCAGTAAATCTGGAGTATTTTAATGAGGAAGCAAGCCTGATACCTCAGAGCTCTGGAATGCTCCGCTGTGATGGTCACAAGTGATCTCAAATAATCTTCAGATGAAATGATTGTGTCATTTCTTCAAAATTGGCTCTTTCTAGCTCATTTAAAAATTAGATCCAGCTAATAGAGATTGTTTATTCATTTCTTCTGAAGCTGGCCTGAGGTTTCAGAACAAAATGTAGAGCTAACAGCCTTACATTTGGTTTGTTTTAAATTGCTTGTTATGAAAATGTCGCATGTAATAATCAGACAATTTTTGTTATTTTCTGCCTTGGTATAATACCTTGCAATAATTATTGCTGAAACACATTCTGCTTCTGGCAAGTCCTATGGACTGAACAGTCTGTTGCAGTTTTCATTATAAAGCAATTTCATTGCTGAAGTGCCTTTACACTGGTCTTTTAAAAGACCATTACAAAAAGCATGTAACCATGTGGTAAGAAAAAAAACACCTCTTACAAGGGATAAAAAGCAGTTTAAATGCAGTGAACTTCTCAAACTGTAGTAACCTCCTCATAGCTCAAGTGCAGGACATAATTCAGTGCTTGTATGAGGATGTGAGTGACTTAGCTGAACAAATTGCTGGGGAGGAAGGCACAGGAGAAATTCCTAGACTTCATTGCATCAGTAGCAAACCCCCAATCTGCCTGGAGATTTGACAGCAAATGACGTCAACCTGTAGGTTTAAGTGCCCAGGGCAAGGACCAGTCATGCATCTGAAGTTGAAGGGGACAGGTCAGAAACCCTCCAGCACTCCCCAAACTGGAAGTGTCCATATTTCTGAACTTTCCACGTGCCCGAACTCCTCAGCACACAAAAATGCATTAAAGACCCTCCTGACTGAGCTCCGTGGTGGCTCACAGTACATTTGTCCCACCACAGAACTGCCCCTTTTGCACATTTACACTCCTGCCTCCCCTGGAGTGCTCACAGAAGTGAGGAAAATTTAACTGTGGGGTGAGCAGAGATGCTGCTGGGGAAGGTACCAGGCATGCCAGCTCACGTGGAGCCACATTGGCACCAGCATGGTACTTGTGTGGTGCTCGAAGTTAATCACTGCCACCATCAAAAATGCCTGACTTGGTTTTGAACTTGCTGACTCTTGTTTAAACCACTGGATCTTTACAGGTGTTCCCCTGTGAAATGAGCAGTCAGTCTTTTGTCAGTGAACAGATATCTACATGCTCAAGGCTTCTCTCAAACACCTCTTTTTGGCTAAGCTGAGTAGTCTTAGTTCTTTAAACTCTCACTGAAAAGCACCTTCTTCAGCCCTCTTACCATATGTCAATATTGTACTGTGTGGCTAGGTTCAACAACCCTAACCCACGTAGCAATACTGGGATGTGGGGATAGGATTTTCAAAGGAGTCTAAGGAACCTGAGTGATTTAAATCCAGTTTAAATCTCTTCACTATTTTTATAGCATTTATTTCTTTACGTCAACTTAGTTAACTTAGGCAGGATAGCAAGCAGCATAAAAAAAGCCTTCACACCAGTGGCTCATTGCTAAATACTGAACATGCTTGGAATACTGTGCATGTACCAATTATCAATTGCTGTTAAAGACAAGATGCATTATAGTGCCACACAGGACTTCAACACAGCTGATATATCCTAAGTACAGCAGTGCACTGCTCACTGTCATAAGGGAGCACTGTGGACATACCCGTATTAGTCCTGGAACTGAGCTACCAGCACCACAGACAGGGTAAGTCCATCTCGGTTTCAATCAGACCTCCCATCGTGATGGTTACCAGACCTTCTGCTGGAACTAGGAGATCTCATCCCTGGCCTCCCTGCATTTGTAGATTAGATGTTTTCCTAAACACAGTCAGTCAGGGGTCATTTTGATCTAGCCTCTCTAGATAGTTAAAAATTAAAGGAGAAACTAATTTATATTAGAGGATGCTGAGTGCACAGCCTTCCACATTTCTCACCTGCTTTATATGGAAATGGAAATAATCTTAATGCTTAATATGAACTTCACCTTCCTGACTGACTTCTTGGTTACTTTGAGTCAATGTCTGTATTTGCAAACTTATTGGGCTTGCAGTCAATTAAATTGCAGCGATTATGATGTGAATATTATAACACTCTTCAGTGAAATCCATTTTCAACACCACCAAAGTTTCACATACATTAATTTTATGCAAAAATTTTGCACAAATTTCTGCTGGTTTATCTACATACAAAAGCTTCGTGTGACTTGGCTCAAGCAAAATATGCTGCTGTAGTCAGGCAAGGCACTCACGCTGTTCATTGTCAAGCACCATGACAAGCATTTCTTTAGCAATAAAATTCAAAACTTCAGTTAAAAAGAAGGTGTGCAGACTTTACTGGCTGTGGGGTATTTTTTAAAGGAACAAAATTTATAATACCAAGAGCACAAACCTGATGCTTTATGAGGAACTGTTCCGAGCAGAGGGATATTTATAGTTGGATCAGCCATTATGCCTTTATCCAAAGAGCGCAGAGACAGGAACTCGTAGAAGTACTCAGCCTATGACAAAAGACATGAGAAATCATTATGTGTTTTAATTGCATTCACAGAAGCAAACCATTTAGCACATAAGCTACAGCAGAAAAATACTACACTTTCATTATGTCATTCACTGGATTTGTTTCAATTTTTTCCACAATTGCTTCTTTACCTAAGCATAGTTTTCCCTCATCTCAGAAATTGCAAATGACCATACAGTAAAATCCAATACCCGGATAACAGCAAGGAAAATAGCATGCATATGGCAAATTAGTGTTAAACAGAGAATACATTTTTTTTACAACACACACCTTTCATCTAAACACTGAAAATAAAAATAAAAATTAAAAAAAGTATGAACACTGGGCTACTTCTTGAAGCTGTTTTTTTTTTTTTTTTTTTTTTTTTTTTTTTTTTTTTTTTTGTGCAGAATCCCCCTGGAACTGCTGGTGAGCCTGGACAGCCTGTCTTGTGCTTCCTTCCACCAGACCCTGGCCTCTCTGTTAAGTCACCTGCTCAGTCTTTCTTCATATTTGCTACAAAGTGGGATTCCTCCTGCCTCGTGTCATGCATCTGCAGTGTAGATGTGCACACTGTGTGCAGCTGAGGTGTTTGCATCTTAGCAGGGCACTTGAGGCTTCCACGTCTGTTAATGGAGTTGGGCATTCCCACAGCACAGCTGCAGGTGCACAGATCAAGTGGAAACAAACCTTTTCCCTAAAGTCAGGCTTTTCATTTACCTGAAACACGTACGATTATAGGTAGCTTTAGCTGCTGCTCTCAGAAAAATACTTGAATCCTTAGCATGGGAACTGTTAAAAAAGTATTTTCATACAGCAACTTATTGATAATATACAGTGTTGCTAAACCTGCCTTTTATCTAGGACTGGGAAGTAAAGAGAGATTAAAGCCAAAATGTTATGAGAACTTTGGGCCAATAAATGGCAGTTAGTTCTTCTATGAGATGGAAGTCAGTGTCCTTAGCCAGAAGGCTGTTCTTTTTCTCTCCTAATAACCAGTTTCCATAGCACATGAAGACACGGACTTACTGGAGAGAGACCAGTGAACAGCAACAACAATGACTAGAGGGATTGGAGCACCTGACATATAGAGAGAGGCTATTCTATCTCGAGATCATCTCATCTCAGGTCATCCTCAGACCTTCTATGATTCTGTGCTAACTTGAGCAGAAGCCCTGTCAGAGGCACCATACTCCTTTGGTGGCACCAGCAAAGCTCTCCAAAGCTGCTTAGAAAGGTTGTTATGTAGGGTGTTGTGTAGACATGGAGACCTCAGAGGAGGACTCACAAAGCAACAGTAGGGAAGGAAGTCATGAAAGTTGTTAAGGGTGGGTTAAACACATGGAGCATATGTGGGAGGGAGAGGGGACATGGAGAGAAGTAGTAAAACAGGAGATGAAAATTGAAGTCTGGGGTGCTATTCAAAAGGCTGCTTTTAATTAAAGATTTTTTTTTTCCAATACATTATACCATGCCAAAATATGAAAACAAGCCATAAAGTCTTAGATTGTGAACATTTTTGTTTTCAAATAAAACTTTGGTTCAGAAAAATAATTATATGTCTCCACACATCTATAGAATACTACAGCGACTGAGTCAATGCTGTACTGTCTGTTTCTCATTGGTTAGCTTTGATGTTTGGTTATATCTAAAACAGGTCATAACAGGCTGGGATATTAAAACATTATGTTCTTACTATTCTAGTAAACAACAACTGGTAACTAAACCAAATAGCTCCACTCCCATGTTTCCACTCTAGCCGGGCTGCTGTAGCAGGTCAGCCTGTGAGCCAAAGCTCTGATGTGTAGCAAAGGAACTGGAATTGCATTTTCTGGAGTTAAAACGATGCTTAAAGACAAAGACAAAAAGCAAGTTCACTGTGGGAAAGGGGATCGATTGCACCATGAGTTACAATCTTTACTGCCTTTCAAGGAAGGAATTCTTTTAACCAGAATAGAGGCACAGCAGCAATTAATGCCCGAGGCAGGATTAAAATGATGGGAAGAGATGCTGCACAAGCAACAGGCTTCTCAGGAGGAAAACCACTCTCTGCACTGGGGATAGATACCTGCTCTCACCATTTCTGAAGAAAGGTCCATACAACTTCTTGAAATGACATTATCTAAGAAGTCCTCAGGTAGACTCAGCTAGTACGATTTCGAGGTTATGAAGCCACGTGCTACAGAGCATATTTGCCATTCACTTGTGCTGGACTGAGTTTGTTAAATTTTGGCTTAAAAATACCATACAAAATCAGCCTAGAGAGGCTGCAAGGAGGGTAGTTGAGCTCCTCAAACCTGCCAATCTGAGGTTTGGCTGCCATAAATCCTATCAGTTTGGAAGCAATCTGTCTTGACACAATCTCCACATCCAGTCTCCAGCATTGTCCTGGTGTAATTTGAGTTGATTGCCAATTAACTTGCATTAATCATCATGACTGAAAAGCAAACAAGACATTCTCGGCAAATATTTACCATGCTTCAGTCTAGCATGAAATTCGGTCATGATGGTTAATTGAAGAGATAGGCCTGTGCAATTAAAATCCGGACATTTGGGCACTGTATAGTGACTGCCACAATTCATACTGTAAGTGGTCATTGTGAATGACCTGCTAGTGCAAACAAAATTTCTTCAGATATTGTTAGAAGGATAATGGGGAAAAACCACAATCTATAATCCATTTTCCTGTACGGAAACATTCTCGTGACTTTGTTTTTGAAGCCAGCCTGTGCAGTGTCTGGTGTTTGGTAGGCAAAATTTGGTATTAAAACTAAATCTCAGAGAAGCAGTGTTATCAGAGGTGACGGAGGAACTGGGGTTTGTTGATCCTTGATATTTGCACACTTATATGAGCGGGAGAACTTTTGGTTTTGGCTTGACTTCAGTATGCACCCAAGGAAGAATACTCTTTCCCTGCATGTGAACACTTTGTCTGGGACTCTAAAAAAATTGAGGAAAAGTCCTCTGCAGCCCCTGTGTGAGCAGTCTGGGGACTTTGTGCCTCGAGGCAGCAGGTAGCCGCACACAGCCACCCTGCAACTCTTCCCCACGGGGGCAAAGCCCTCGGCAAAGGCAGGAAATTTCATTCTAGGCAAATAATTCCATGGTCAGGATTAACTTTTATGGACTTTAAGTGGACGCTTTCTATAAATCAGAGGAATTTAAAAGGTTATAAATATAACGAAGCCCTCTAACAAGTATGGTAGCGAACATCTGTCGGCAGTTTGGCTTTACACTTAAAATTCCTGCAGAACTCCCTTCTTCAGGGCAAGATCTACTGCATTATAGTTTTCTCATCACTTAAATGCCATGCTGTGCCCACTTTGGTTTTGTTTCATATTTATTCAAAGCATTCACAGGAAAGTGCTTTATGTTTTCTTCATTTTACATGAAAGATGTAAGATTAGAAGTAATGGCAGCACCTTAAAGCAAAGCAGAGTAGCTTAAACAGCTGTATGTCACAGCTCAATAGCCTAATGAAACCTACAGCCTTTCTAACAAAAACAAAACAAAACAACAACAACAAAGAGATGTGTTACCTTTGCAAGGAGATGTAAGAAATTAACCATGTTTCCTTCTCATTTTTTTGAAGAGATCATCTCTGTATACCCTAACACCAATTTTCTTCATTTAAAGAAAGAAACTCACTTAAGAAGTTCCTTTTTATCCCAGATCCGTGGATATTTCTGGCTATGCACACACCAGAAGATTCTAGCATGGATTATACACAGCAGATGCTCACAGCTGCATATGCCATAAATAAAATCACAAAGTGAGGCAATGTATGTGCTTGTTAGGTGTTTACAGCATGGACCATTGCTTCTCCAAGATATTAACTGCATTAGGTCAGAGGAGTGGGTCTTCTATGTTCCAAGATGAAACATGAAGCAAAATGAGAAGAATTTCAACAAAGGGGGAAGGCTCTCGCTGTACTGCATGTACCAGGCTATTGAAGGAGTTTGGCCAGAGTATGAGTATGTCTGCAGCACATTTTGTTATTGCAGTGCAGTCTAGACACTGCTGTAATGAACAACATAATGATCCCTCCTTAGACAGTAGATAATAAACCGTCTGCCTAGAAGGATTTGTTTTCTGCCAGCAAAGGCAGCTTGGCCTTACCTGGAAACCATTTTTTGCACCTCAGAGTGACCTCAGTGATACCTGCCAGCAGCCTCACAAGGTAGCCCCAAAGTGGGAGGCACACTTAACATTGCTGAGAAAGTGATGTGCAGCCCTCATAGGAATGTTCTCCATTAAAACCAATCTACACAGAGGACAGGATAACCTTAATCCCAGACAACTGCCAGATTTCCATTAGGGGTAAAGGACTGGAAAGCTGTTAGGGTATGGGAATGAAGTGAAGCAGTAGGATTAACAAAAAGAGATGCACATGAAAGGCAAAATAGAGATTTTTTTGTGTGTTTCTAAAAAAAAAAAAAAAAACGACCCAAATTAGAATTGAGCAAAATATCTCAAGGAAAAATGCAGTGTGTTACAGTGTTAATTACACATTGATGTGCTGAGATGCTCACGGCTCTGCAGAGTCTATCTTAAGCCTTCCTTCTTCATGTTATAAAACTGTGGAGGACTGAGGAAAACCTATGCATGATGACAAAGACAACTTTTTAACAATCCCTACATGCAACTTTAAACAATGACAACTTCTGGTTATAATGGTTTTGTATTTTATAAGAAGAATGGTACAAAAACTCTCTGACTGTGTCAATGGAAGATAATTAACTGGTCCTTAATGTCTCCTGTGGCATGTCATTGTGGGTGGCAGTGCAGATCCTTCAAGGGAATGATTTAAAAAGCAATCAAAGAAATATTTCCTGATTACTATCAAAAGGAGATCCAAATTTTGGCAGATGATGCCACAAGGTACCAAGAATGCTTTGTGCAGGGAAGAAGGACAGAATTTTTTTCAGAATGTATTGGCCTTTCCTCCAAGAAATGAGACAAGAATTTCTTTAAAGTTAAGTAATATGAAGAAACTGCTGTCAGGAAACTTGGTGGGAACACGAATTCATGGATTTAGATTACCTTTAGCAATTAGGTTTCTGGTAGTTGTCTGTTCTTTGGATGATGGGAGAAACTGGGCAAACACTTTGTCATTTTGAACGGATATTTTCTCTTGTTAACAAGACTTCGAGCTCTGGAAGAACTCTAGCGTTTGAAGAGCTCATTTGAAATCCACCCGAGACTGAAAAATGACTTGGCAGAAGGAGCAAGGATCTAGTAGGACACCATTGAAAAGAAATAACACGAATACCTGAGCAGAGAGTTAACTTTGAAACTTGTCCTCACGTGACAAAAAATCAGGCTGCCTGAAACACAATGCCAAAAAAACACCTATTGCATGCTCCTTCCCATTGCCAGTCTGCTAACGAAAATACGCCTTTGGGGTAGATCAGAGCCAATCCCTTGGTGCAGGAACAGCAGCGGGGGAAGAGGCTTAAAATGCAGAGGGGATTTTTACCAAGGCTGGCACCTTGGAAAGCAGCACATGAAAGAACAGATCCACAGCAATCTCCAGGTAACTACAAGAGCACTGCTATAAAGGCATGCAGCATGCAGGATTTCTTAAAGAACGAAGTCACAACAAATTGACAGCACTTGTTGAGGAAAGATTTGGAGTTTCTTACTCCTCCTCTATCTTGCTTTATTCAACAACAGAAGGTTCTCCCCAATTTTATTCCAGCTTCACCTGAGTTACTTTCTAAAAAATTAAGCTACAAGAAAACAAAATCATTAAGGCTTCGATAAATATGCACAGCTAATTTCATCATGAAAGTCTCTATCAAGGAATGATATTTTTCAGCATGAACCAGGCTGGAATGTGTACATGGTACACAAGTGCCCTTCAGATTGTTTCCTCCTATATCCTTCACGTGAAAATTAGATCTCTCTGCTTTGGGGAAGGGGAGAGAAGCAAGTGGTACACCAAAAGGACTAGTATTTAGAGTTCAGATTAAAAAATGAAAGATATACAAATCTACATTATCTTGAAATATCTGATGAAACACACTTTTCTGGTATCCAGTGAATTGGTAAAAGTCTTTCTGCTGAAAAGTTATTTCTTGTTCTGGCACAACAAGAGCTAATTCATTCTTTTGTCATTCAACAAAAGATCAGTGCTGTCTCCAATGGAGATTTCATGATCAGGGATGTTCAAAATGCCAATTTCGTAAGGCTTTTTTATTAAAAGGCAGAAATTATCACCGCTCCTCAGAGGAAGAATATAAATAAATAAAGTCTTATCACAACAGTTCCTAACAAAACAATGCTGTACAGTTCTGCTACCTTCACCTGTAATGCATCTATGCAGCTCTATATACACTGAGATTAAACTGTGAGGTAACTTTCTTCCCCTTGCTGCTTGAAAAATACATGTAAACCTGGGCTGGATGGTCCTGGGCATGCATTTTTATGTAATTACAAACTGTTTGCAGTTTGAAGCTATAGATAGATTTATTTGTATTTAACAAATTAGTCACATTCTTCTCAGAGAATGTAAAATAATTTCAATAAAACCTCTACAGTTAGGGAAATTATTGCACTCAAGTATGGCACACAAGTGTTGCACACAAGTATTGCACACAAGTATTTAGACAAGTTACGATGGAGATCTGAGCAAGCAGTAAATTTAATTAAATGGAATCTTTTTTAAAAGCACAAATGTAAACCTTAGAGATGGTGGCTCGTCTGATGTGCTGAGAGAAAGTTCACAGCCGAAGAATAGGCTAAGCCTCCTCCTGCATGGTGGTAAACACGGATAATGCACACAGATTCATTTTGGCTGTGCTTCAAACTTCCACCCGTTTGTTCTTAAGCCTCCCAGGACAGCTTTGAAGTGGAGGATAAAGCTCCTCTAGCACACCATTACCAAAGAACAACCTTCTGATTATGATCTCATGAAAGTGTAATCAATAACTTACACAAGTTAAAAGCGTGGCAAACAGCAAAGGTCACGTAATTGGACCTTTATTGAGTCCATGTGTTTTGCTCTTGGCTTTAACTGGCACTCCTCTATCATAAATATCTCCCCCGAAATGTAAGCAATGAGCTCTCTCAAAAATTATGAAATCTCACAGCAGCTTCTGTCGGACTCGAGTCCTTCTGTGGTCTCGAAGGGTGATGCTTCCACTTGTGGGTATCTAAGTGAAAGAAAGCTTGCGGCACCTTGAAGGTGAGGCTGTTTATTTACTGCTCCACAGATAATGGTCTTTTGCATTGTACCCTAAGCAAACAAGTGATTAAAAATTATGGTGAAAAGGTTTTGAAAAAAAAAACCATCTCTTTTCTGACTAGTTGTTAGCGCTTCTTAGACTTCCCTAACACTGCTCTCTTTTAATATCTGCCACGTAGATTATAAATGACTCTTTTTGTGAAAATCCAGAGATATTTTGTAAGGTTAAAGAAAGCCTTGTGTGTTTGCTGTGTACCTGAAATCGCACTGATTTTTCTGTTGAGATAAGACCTCCGTCTGCGGGCATATATTACTGCAATATTTCCATGTAGGAAATGAGGACCTGAGCAGTTTCTGCACACAACTTTTCTGTCTTTCAGACTGTTTGCACAGGCAGTGTCTGTACAGTTTCATTCCTGAGTTATAGTACTAGTCTGATAGACTCTTTGGAGTTAAGGTACAGCAGTCCCTGGAATTTTCCAGCAGTGCAGTGAAGCATCTTCTTTAAAGCCAAGTCATCCTCAACTTCCTACACGCTCGGTGGACAGAGAGCAGCATTTGCAGGTGACGATTTAGCCCAGCTCGCTGGCCTGGTTGAAGCTGCTTTGGAACCACACTGGGAGTGTGGCATAGAGTTCCCTGTCATTAGCAGGTGTCAGATATTTTCATCACACCCTCAGATTTCATTATCCTGGAGTGGGGAAGAAACTAAGCTGTGAAAAATTGGATAGAAGGTGGTTTCACCAGATTGTGGCCCCCAAACAGGACACGCACATTCCTGATGGTTCTGCCAGAGCCACCAAGCAGACAAGATGAAAACTTGTACAATCCACACACATGATTCCACCCCCAGAAATGTGATCTTGCTATTGCTTATGAAGTCAAGCACTGGGAATAATGCAAGTTGACTCACGTTTGTCATGCTTTTAAGCTTGAGGTTTAAGCTCCAGGTTTCTTTGGAGCAGCACCGGACTATGAAGACATTCCTGACGTGCAACTGGGGAGCTGTACTCTTCACATGGAAAATGGCATACCTCTCAGCAACGTGAGACACATGCCAGGTACTTTGCAAGCCTTTCTGCCTGTGGCATGCCACTAAGGTGTACTGTGCAGATGAATTGAGGCCAGGCTGCACATCTGCTTTCAAGTGGCTGTCTTGTCACAGCTTTGGAAAATGTTGCCCAAAGAGTTACAGAAGAGAGTGGAGAGGTCTGCTGCATCAGGAGGCTTTTGTGATCATACAGGGTATGCACAGCCTGTCTTGGCTGTTTTGGTGCAAAGGTGAGGCCTGTGCTCTGCTACTTTTGCTGCCAAGCTGCTCAAGCAAAGCAGACTGGATCAAGAGAGCCTGACGCTCCTCCTGCAGCCTTCTCAGTTTCGGTGGTGCACACAGCATATGGGCTCCCTCATGTGGATCTCCTCAGACGTACCAGAGGAGGACCAGGCAAGCACAGCTTGGAGCGAGAGGCCCCAGGAGCAGCTCCCCAGCCCTGCTTGGGGGGCCAGGGAAGGATGGAGCTCCGCTCTGCACCCCTCTCCCACTGAGGAGGGAAGGATACGCGGCTGTCTAGACAACGGGATTAAGTTATGGAACATGCGAACTATTTGCAAACTTTTAAGGCTCCGAGAAACAAAGCTATTTCTTTTTTCCTTCCCTAAACCACTTATGGTAATAAAATAAAGTTTAGAGAATTCTTATAGTATCCAGTCAAACAGTCAAAATTCAGGAAATACCAGTGAATGATGCTGTATGCAAGACTTAATGCTGTCTCCTTGTTTTTACAGGACATTAAAACCTCGTTAAGTATATGATCCCATACTACCTCTCAATTAAGACACACAACTTTGTTCGGCTTCTTCAAAAACTGAGCATCTTACAAACCTGGAGAAGTGGTGCTGAAGTCCTGCAGGTTTCCTCAGAGCAAGGGGCTGTTATAAACACTGAGTAGCCTTTGAAAGTCTGGCCCATTAAGTCAACCGGATGCATTAATATGCAGATACACGGCAAACCACATGGTTGCACGCTGTGCAGTACAAGACTTGAAGAGGTCTAGGGAAAATATGCTTGCACATAGAGGCCAACTACCTTAATTTAATAGCTTGAAGAGGTCTAGGGAAAATATGCTTGCAGACAGAGGCTGACTACCTTAATTTAATAGCTTCTGCTGTAAACTTTTAGGCTGTATCTAACAAACTGAGATGCATATGAACTGGAGGTGGCAGAAACTGGGATGCTGCAACTTGCTGAACACAAGATTTGTTGGAAATGTTTTTTTGGGAAATGCGTATGGTAGAAAATTCTCAAACCCAAACCGTGTTGGTCATATGCACATAGACACCTGCATTTTCAAATACAGATTTTTTAAAGTAGTAGAAATCTGTTTTCAGAAATATGACGGTTTAACTGCAGGCTATTAACATACTCCAAAGGACAACAGGTGAACAACACACCTCAGTGAGAAGGCGGATTTTCCATGTTATACTGAAAGATGTGTTTAGTTAACGAGTGAGCGTTCAATGGGTGGGTTGTACAAATTTCAGTCCAAGGCTTTACTTCCTATGCATTGGGAGTGTTCAACAGCTCATCTTGCACTTGCCAGAAATATAACTTAGATTTTACAATAGGAACTAATTTAAGCACACCATTACTAGACCTTCTGGATTACCTGCGATATTAATGTGTGAAACCGTGGTGCAAACTCTCATAATCCAGTATCAGTTCAATAAATTCTGCTCATACTGTAAGAAAAGCTGCAGCCCTCCTTTCCCTGTCTCAGCACGTTTAGGGAAACCTCTGGACTGGCTGCTTCCTCCATTGCCCCCTCTCCTGGGAAGCAATAACCAGACACAACCCATGCAGGAGACTCACACAACTGTCTCTTCAGACCAGAGAGGATTAGTTTGGGGATCTTATTTTGTTTTGATTAGAGAGGTTATAAAAGAATCAGAGAAGGAAGAAATTTGCAATGTCATTTTCAGAGAAGGACAACGGCTGTCCCTTTGTTTCTCTCACTCACAAAATTTGCTCTCTGCTTCCCACTCTTCATGAGTCCTCTGGCCTGGGGAAGAACCTGGCTATGCCCCATCCCCTACTCTAAACCAAGAAGGGGGCAAAGACCTTACTGCACTTATCCCAGTCTTTGTGCACGGGTACAAGTGAGACGTATAAAACCAGAGACAGAAATTTCTGTTTGAGAAATGTTAGGGATGGAAAGAGGTAGAGAAACAGATTTCATGAGAACTTGCAGATGCTTCAAGCTCTATGCCTCCAGGTAACCATGCACCCTGCCAGCAAACTTCAGGATTTCTTATCCTTTTAAATATTTCCCCATTAACCCAAGCGATTGAACTTGTACTAATGAATTATGTTTTATAGGATGAGAAAAACTCACTTTTGGATGAATAAAGCTCTTATGTAAACAAGTTAAATGCTTAGAAATGTTTTAAACATTGCAATTACACTGTGAGGTTTCAGTTAATTGCTGTCTGAACAAACCACAGTAACAGTGGCAGCATGGCACCAGCTACATAAATGATGAAGTTTACCTGACTGCAGATGTTTGGCTGCACGATTTTGAAGGAACCATGAAGTAAGCAGCATATTCACACTGACATGATTCAAATGTGAACTCTGTCAGCGGGCAGGATAACGCACAGACTTCGTCCCATCAGAAGAATGCTGTTGTTACATCAAATGAAATAGTGAAACCCCAGTGGTCCCTGATGTGATGCTTTCTGTCTGGGAGGGACTATGCAAGCTTCTGCACCCTGTACCTACCACCAGCACATCACAGCTCTGACTGGAAGGGAGCAATGTCTTAGGTCCTAAGCTTTCAGCTGTGCTCCCTTGCCAATGCAGAAATCTGATCAGGTCTACTCAATCTGAATAGATGTTCCTGTGCAAAACTAAAAGGAAGGGGGAAAATATAAAAAAGCACCATATATATATATCTCTCAACCAAGATAACGAGCAACATGCCCTGCTAGTAAATTATTTCCCATCTCTTGATGTGACTATGCATATCATCTGTTGCTTGTGATTACAGATCCAGATAACTGAATTGCTCCTCTCTTTTCTCTCGAACACATCCTGATGTGCTCTGTGTGCAACCTGTCTGTTCTCCCTGAAGGTCCCTGCCTTGAATCCTGCAGGCACGTAGCTGCTTGCAGCTACTCAATGTACGTGTGGCTTCACAAGGAAAAAATAAATTTGGTTCAGCCTGGTCACTCAAGTGGACTCTGTTTCAACAGTTTGATTTATTTCCCAGAACCTCTGCAAGAAAGAGAACTGGCTAAGGCTCAAACCTGGAAAAATGAGAGCAGTGTTTACTGAAGTTTAAAAGGAACAGACTGAAGGTGGTACTTGTACTCTTTACTGAAGCCGTTCAGTGGACTTGATTATTTGCTTATGTGGTTTTTAGTCTCAGATTCCCATTGAGTATATCAATATTCACACATTCGCAAGCTGAGAGCAAGTAGGCTCACTGCAGGTAGAGCCTATCTTCTCCTGCTCATCAGAAGATGGTGATCTCCCCATGCCTTCCTCATGAAAACAGGTTCATAATTGCAGGACTGAAAGCTGTGAAGTGGTTCTCTGTTCTGACGGCCAGGATGGTCCAAGAGACTGCCATCTCCTCCTCTGGCCAACCATCACTGCAAGGGCTGGCTCTGCTGCTCTTGCTACTGGTCTCTCTGTCTGAGTGCTCAGACCTGGTGACAGGTCTTCTCATTAGTGGGCTGCTGTTTGGGGAATTTATTTTCCCTGGTGCTGGGCCAAACCCCGAGGCTGGGAGATTGCCAGGTTTGATGTCAGGCATATTTATTTCCTTTAGCATCGGCTAGGTTGAGCTAGCTCTTTATCCAGGCTAAGGGGTAACTTCAGAGGATTTGTGGGAGCAGTTCTGAACGCAACGTTTGGTCTCTAAGTTATTGATTGCAGTATTTGGCAGTGATGGCAGCAAGTGCTGGAGCAGCTGGAAGGTAATTGCCCACTTCTCCTTGTATGGCCAAACAGGCTGGGTTCCACCAGTCGGTTACAAAACAAAGCACACTTTCATACATAGATGGAAAAAAAATCAGGGTTTTTCTTGTTCGGCTGAAACAAATCCACCTCAAATCTTTGTAAGCCTTTACTAAGGCATTTCTATCCCCCAAGTGTCTCTTCTCCAAGTCAGGCAGACTTGTCAGGCTAACTCCTCAGCATTTCTGTGTAGCTAAGTGGTCTCCTATGAACAGACTTTAAATAAGCACATACTGTCGTGGATTTTGGATATCATAGATGTATGAAGTCTTCTCAGTGCCTTCATACAACAGTATCACTGTCTTTGCTTCATTTGTAATATTTTCTGAGGCAGATTTTTGTTTGCTGCTTTGTTGTGATTGTACAAGGCAGTCTCAGTTTTGTGTTAGCCCCATTCTGTGTTTATGACTGGCTTGGTGCATCAGAGGAGAGCAGTGCATTTTGTTTGTCTTGACTTTAGGAAGGCTTTCAACACAGCCTCCCACAACATCCTCACAGAAGAAGCGAAAAAGTGGAATTTTTGTAGGTGGACCCTGAGGTGGACTGCTGCATTGCTCGGCTCAGGGGGTTGTGATCAGCAGCATGAAGTCCAGCTGGAGACCAGTCAGTAGTGGTGCACCTCAAGGGTTCATACCGGATCCCAGACTGCTTAACATCTTCATTAATGACCAGTATGCTATGACAGAGAGCACCCTCAGCAAGTCTGCATAGGACACAAAACTGAGAGGTGTGGCTGGTACGCCAGAAGGTTGTGCTTCATTCAGGGGGACCTTGACAAGCTGGAGAAATAGGCTGGCAAAAAGTTCAACAAGGGGAACAGCAAAGGCCTGTGCCTGGGGAGGAACAACCCCACGTAGCAGTACACACTCTGCGAAAGAGTTTGCTAGAAAAGGTCCTGGGGGTCCTGATGAACATCAAAATGACCATGAGCCAGCAACATTGTGTGGGTGGCAAAGAAGGCCAACAGCCTCCTGGGCTGCGTTAGGAAGACTGTTACCAGCAAGAAGATTCACAAATTCTTCTCCTCACAAATTCTTCTTCTCATAATTGTTCTCATCTACTCAGTCCTGGTGAGGCATATCTGTAGTGCTGGGTCCAGGCCTGGGCTCTCCAGTACAAGAGAGGCATGGACATACCACAGAGAGACCATCAGAAGAGCTTGAAGGGATGGGAACATGCCGCGCAGAAGTTTGAAAACATGACTGTTTTGACCTATTTTAGCTCTTTCTTCAATTAAATAAGTGTAAGGAATGAAGTGGCTCTTCATCAGGTTCTCCTCCAGTCTGCCAGGTCTCGTTAGAGGCTGGGAGGGCCAGCACCACAGTCAGGCCCTGAAGGACTGTCAGCTCGCACACATCAGCTGCCAAGGTGCTACCCAAGGGGAAAATGTGTCAGACCTCAGTGCCTGTGTACCCAATGAACTGGGCTTCTGTTACTTGACACAATGGGCTCAGCCCAAATTGTCACAGATAGCCCAGACGCTTTTTGTGCATGGGTCTGAACGATATTTTACATGGGAAAAGGCAGTCTTTCATTACATTGTTACATACATTTTATTACAATCACAGTTAATTACAGCTGAGATTTCAAAATGTCAGTTTCCACAAACCAAAGAGAAGGGAAAAAATGTGAAGTTAACCACACATTTAGAAACTTATCCAAAATGTGATTGATTTTGTGTTTCTTCAATTTACCTTACAATTTTCAAAAAAGGCACTTATGTAACAGAAAATACCGATAAAACTATCTTCTGCTTTTACTGAAATGTATACCCATACCCCCAGATATCTACTAAACTTTATGAACATAATTCATTGCAAAGGACGCTGTTGGTTTTGTTACAAAAAACTAAGGATTGCACTGCAACTGTCTTTGCTGTTGTTCTTTTCTGTGCGCTTTGGGTGACTGCGTTTTCCACTATGTCTGGGTTGCATTCTGTTGTAGTGAAGAGTTTGGCCACAAATAAACAGTTTCAGTTCCCTGAACCTTAAAAAAGAAACAAACAAACAAAAACAACTAAACAACAAATTCCAATATGGTTGAACAGAGAGGTTGAATAAAAGAGACTGATAGAAATCAAATAGCATCTTTCAGAAAGTAGAATTTGAATGAAAAAGGAAGATAAATAAAAAACAAACCTTGGCAAACTAAATGTAAAACCACAATAAGGTAAATAAAAAATATTTTGGGATGTGTTTTCTTGAAAGCTTTCAAAATGCTAATAAAATTGTTTTGAGAGCAGACCACTGTCAAGTCAATGGGGCTAACAGCTGAAGACAGTGCAAATAAAACCTCACTGAAAAAGACAAGTGTGAAAAAGCTAAATGAATGTTTTGCACTTGTGCTCGTGGAGGAAAACTTTAGTAAATTCCTACACTAGAGCTTTACTTTATGAAGCTTAAGGGGTTGTTTCAAACTGAAAAGTCATTAACAGAGCTTTTAGAGGGTGCAGGACAGGGTGGAGAATAGCGACAAATTGTATGAACCTGGTGGTGTAACCTAAGAGTTTGGAGGTAGTCAATATTATACTACAGAGATCCCATGACAAAACTTAGTGTTATTGTTAGAGGAACATGTCAACAATAACACCAATTTTTGCATAAGGCTCTGATAGGGACTCGGAGAGCTAAGTGACATCTCTGCTAAGGAAAAGGGCACAAAGAGTAGACACACAACTCAGCATGACATCTAGGGAAGGCAGAACAACGCGTCTTCAGGATCCAGTAAGATCTCAACAAGTGTATAGGAATGGCCAAGTTAAGCTTGATGCAAGTACTTAGTATGCTGCTTTGAAAGCTCTGGATCACACCAAATCCCTCACGTCTGTGCATGGACTAAGAAGAAGGTGGTTTCATATATTTATATGTACATAGGTCACTTTGCTAGAAGCATGTCATTCATGCTTGTTCCAAAGTCAAGCTACACCAAAAAACTCCATGGGAAGCCTGGTACCAATAGAAGTAAATACATTAAGAAATTCTTCCATTTAGTTTTCATTATGGTTAGTTTGTTCTTTTAATTCCATGGCATTACTTGTAATGGCATTAACTTCAGGCCACTAAAAACATACTTAAGAAATTGCCTCTGAAAAAGAGGTGATGTTGACAGAAAACACCGTCATTTCCATAAAAGAGATGAAAGCCAAACATTGTGGATTTTATATTTCAGAAAAACTGTTAGCAATATGGGGAGACAAATCTGTACATATTCACAAAATACAGTCTTGAAGCTTTGGGGTGCCCTGTTAGTTCCAGTGCTTTTCAACAGTTGTGTTGTACAGCACAACTACTACTGTAAAAGTAGTGAAAATATTTTATTACTTAAGCTTTTTTGTTAAAAATGTATTAGAATATTTATAGCGAGGATAAACAATGGGAATCTTGAAGAACAGTTTATTTAACACAGCTTTACACTGCTGTGTAAAAAGAATAATTGTGTAGTTTACACATATACCATGTAAATTACTATGGAAACCAGATGTAGCTTACACTACAAGGTGCCTTGTAACTCATCTCTGCTGAGCAATAAATCCCCCCTTTACTTCTTGGCCAAACTTTGAGAAACTTTACTGCTGTTTTCTATCAGCAGATACAACAGATGGCTGGCACATGCCTGCTTTACTAAGTGAAGTGGGATCTCTACAGCATTACTTTGATCCCTGGTGGCATGGCTACAACACTGAGATGCAAAATACCACAGCTGAACAGAATCTAAATATTAAAGGTTTGGAGCTGTGTTCTCGATAGGCGAGCCCCCTGTCTAAAAATCATGCTCACAGTATGTAAACATCTTCACATTCCACATTGAAATTTTGGTACAGAGGTCAGAAAACAAAGTATTTCCTCTGTTTGGTGACATGAAAATGCAGTAAAGGTACTACTGGAAATCCAGGGAAGACACTACTGTAAATCCCAGGAGTACAAGTTTACACGATTGCCTTGACCAAACTTCCAGACCAGCCATACTTTCATTAGGAAAAATAACGAGCTGTGAGTATTAGGCACTTCTTAAGCTGGAAAGCATCACTGTAATCACTGGGTATGAATAAGATATTTACAAAAAGTTTGGCAGTCTCTTTGAAAAACGTTTCCTTTGAAGAATTATTTGTTTTGAAATTCACTGTTCTTTGCTTTCTTTTAGTTCATCAAGCAAACAGTAATGTTTGAAAGGAGCACCCTATTGTCACAATACTGCCTTTAAATCTGTAGTTTATTAGCTTTCCTCAGGTCAGAGAAACAAAAACTCTCCTGGCATAGCTGGTATTCCTTTTTATCTTCACAGTCAAGCTAAGTCTTGGCAATATAAGGTAATCCCAGAGGCATCACTGAGCTGTTTGGGGTTGATGGCCACATTGCTGACATCAGAATTAGCCTCCAAGAGCTGTAATTATATCTCTTTCCTAAGCTCCACTTCAAAATATGGAAATGATAGTGGAAAATACACTGATGGTGTATATCCTTTCTCCCTAAGACGTGGGTATCATTTCCCTTTACTCATGCTTATCAATAATGTTTTGCACAGAGGTATCCCAGTTTTTCCAGCAGGTACAGATCTCATTGCATCATGTATCAGCCCTGAGCACTACGTGCTGGGATTCCCCCTTACCTCCTGTCTCCTGGGCTTCCCTGACCAGAAGCACTCCCAGACCAAAGGCATGTCCCCAACATCTTCCTATGCAGATTTACTTTTTTTTTTTTTTTTGGATATGGTTTTCCCCCACCTACCCTTACTCACGTCAAGTTAATTTTCTTGCTATCAGAAATGCCACAGAAAGTTAATCGATGTACTGGTGTTCATGGATTTGGAGCTTAAATAAGCTTCTAAGTGCTGTTGAGATGATGTTATCACCACAACCTTTGGTACCTTCCAGTGGTTTCCCTGGAGTGAAACATGGAGTACCAGTTAGCATAATAGGGTCTGTTCTTCTCTCTGGGAAGTCTATAAGGGCAATCTTTCCCAGAGGACAAGACCCCAAAAGCCATTATTCTCTCTTTTGCAAAACAAACAAACAAACAAACAAAAACCCAAACATACAGAATAAGAGCATGAAGCAACACCAGTGAGTTTTAGTGGTTACATGGATGGTTACTGTACGCTACATATTACCACTGATTTTTGTTTTTGTAATCTTCCCTATCAAGGGCCAATTTTTCTAGTTGCCAATTCACTGATAACTTTTTTTTTTTTTTTTTTTTTCTAAACAGAACACAACATCTGTAATTATATGTTAAAATTCTCAGGTGGAAACATAAAGTGCATAAAGACATAGTGATCCCGTTCTGCAGCCCTCTAGCCTCTCATATCCCCTGCTTGCCTCATCTTGACTTAGCCAGAAAAAAACAGGGATTCAGCATCTGGAGATACTTACATTTTGGGATTTCCCTAATATTTCCTAATACTTAATTAGGACTAATGGAACAGGGATTAAAAGCAACAAGTCTTGTTCTTTGATTAATATTTTCCAGTGAAAACAGCTTTAACTGTCTGTTATCATACACCGGTCACAGCATTAGAAACGTAACATCTAAATGCAATGGGATTTTACCACTTTACTTTACACAGCATGCAGCCATAATGCAGTCCTCAAAGCGTGGCATTCAACATGCATTTTTAACCTAGAACCTGGACAGAGACAGCAGCACAGGACAGAGAAGAGAAGCATCGCCACTCTCTGCGTTGGATTGCTTACTAACCCACACTTTACGTGGCTGTTTATCCCAGGACCGGATAGTTGTGACCTGCCCATGGGATATTTATCCCCACGGGTGTAAGCAGGGACACAAGGTGCGTGGCAGGGGAGACTTGGCCTCACGGTGCTCCCTCCCTGCCTGCCTGCCTTGGTGATCCCAGGGCTAGGAACTGTGTCAGGGCACTGACGTGATCTCCTATACACACTCAGGAGAAGTCTGGTATCTACAGACCCAAAAGGGGTCTAGGTACTGCTAGGGGCTGTGGCAGATACCATTGCCAGCCCCCAAAACCTCGGAGCCCTGGAGAAACGTTTTCAAATCTCAAGTGGGATACAAGAGTAAGAGGTCTGTAAGGCACAAGACACGAGACTCACAGAAGAAAGTTTTAGTTTTCATTTTTTGCCGAATAGGAGACAACTGGATGCTAGTTAATGGCTGTTTTACAGGAAGCAGTCTAGTACTTCAATGTCTTATGTGCCCTTCTTCTTTCAAAAATAGTGTTATTGCATTTTCCTCTCCTCTCCTCTCCTCTCCTCTCCTCTCCTCTCCTCTCCTCTCCTCTCCTCTCCTCGACATAGGAAGTTCCCAGACAAAAGTGTTCTGACAGAATAAAAGCAGCAGGTGTTTAACGTTTTCCTGGATGTCAGGGAATGTCTTCTAAGACATTCAGGGATGTCAGGGATGTCTTCTAAGAACCTTTGTATCTAAAAACTAAACACTACCATGATAAACCACTGGTAACACCTACAGTCTCATCTCTCCCCCTTACAAAATATGGGAAATTCTGGAGAAACTCTTCTTTTGTCACAAACAACTTTTATCCTACTCCAGCTGTGCCACTGCTGTGGGCACTGTCCAGTTAAGATGTATAAAATGGTTCCTCAGTGAGCGTCGTTGCCCCATGGGCAGCAGAAATCCTCGTGTTTGTTCCTGTTCCTTCTCACCAGGTAAAGGCTTGGGTGGCACGGGGACAATCAGTGACCTGCTATCCCCACAGGGTCACAAGAGCTGTGGGGAACAGGCAGCTGTACTTGAGCACCTCCAAGGGGCCGCAGAAACCATCAGGGCTCGTAGTGCTACCAAAAAGTAGATCGTTTCTCTAGGATATAAATCCATTTCTTAACCCAGCTCCTAAAACACCAGAGGGCTGAAATCCCTTCCCTAGCTAAGGCTGCTGTTTGAAACCCTGCCCTTCATCTGCAGACCTGCATCAGGATTGAAATATCCACAGCCATGAGAGCAGAGTGCCAAAGTTTGTACTGACTGCACACACAGATGCGCTGGTGAGGAGGAGCTCGGTGGGATTATGAGACCTGCGAAGGCAGAGTCTCTCCATTTTAGTACTTTTTTGACCCATAAAGATCTAAAAGGTAACACTGTTGTAGGAACAGGGATATTGAAAATGTTGCTTTAATCATTTATGTATTTCATATGCTAATTTTCTTTTGTCTAACAGGAATTCAGTAATTCAGCAAAGAGGAGGAGGAAAAATTGGTTAAACAGCTTTGCTGCGGCCCGGAAGGGGTTTTTCACAGAGAACACTTCTCTACATTGTCTTTAACCTGCAACTCTCTTCCAATCTGTTACAATTGCCTTTCCCTAACCAGCTGTCTGAAGGCAGCCAAAGAGGGAGAACAGAGCATGAGAAAGAAGGACAAGAGGAGAGGGACAGGGCTCAATCTGACACCTCGAACCTCCTTTCCAAAAAGAGGTATTTTCATCATGTACAGTAACAGATGTTGATAGAGAAACAGCAGGGAATACAGTCCTGAAACACACCAATTATTCCTGGTTATTTAAATCCCAACCTTAGGCATACAAACTCTTTTTCTTTGTAAAGCTGGATGGGAACTCCAACAACCTTGAGCCGGTCTCTCTCCATATCCCCTCCCTCTCTAACAGAGGAGGCAAAGTGTTTTGGGAACTCAAAGACATTGTGAGGACAGCAGAAATTACAAGGGCCTCAGACAAGCCAAAGCCAAACAAGTCCTGTAGCTAGAAAGAATGATTTAAAACAACCAAAACCACAACCAAATTGGTTATGCTGCAATCCGCTGAATTATACTCCCAATTTTCACATTTTTTTTAGTGAAGGTATATATTGTTTTATCTTTACCAAGCTCTTTATGATAAAATAAAATATAGAATGTATGAAAAAAAACATAAAATCAATGTTCAGCACTGTAAAAATGAATTCATTTTCTCCATAATGTTTGCTAGGATGGATTTGTTCAGTACCCATGATAACTTAGGCTAACGTGGTTCAGCTTTATGCCCAAGTAACACATGTTGTCGGCGTGTCAAACCGTGTTTGCTCATGAAGGCACATCACCAAAGCTTATCTTTTCAGCAGAGGAATCCGAGAGATGTGGGCTCGCTGTGGATTTGGAGGGGTTAAAGGTCCTAAAATGAGGTGTGCACGAGAGAACCATCTTCACCTCTCAGAAGCTCAGGTGCAGGGGTTGGAGGAGCAGGGGTTGGAGGGCTGCCTCTAGGGTCACCCCCGAGCTGGGGCTGCCTGGCCACAGCTCGGCTTGGGGAGCAGTGGGGTGCAGTGGGGCGCAATGGGGTGCAGTGGGGCGCAATGGGGAGCAATGGGGCGCAATGGGGTGCCCCGGAGGGGCTTCCCCAGGGGGAAGAGCAGCACCTGCCTGGCTCCGCGTCCCGGCTCCGCACCTACCCGTCCCGTCGCCTGCCAGGTGAAGTTCATGGCGTGGATGTTGACGGGGATGGCGGGCATCCTCTGCTGGGCTTTCCTGAAGTCGTGAGTGAACGGGGCCATCTTCCCCTCGGACACGATCAGGATGTCCTCCTCGAAGCCTGCGAAGGGCAGAGGAGGAAGGGAGCGGTGCAGGGCGGCTGCGGGAAGCCCTCCGCGGCACCCCGGGGGGGCAGGGGACCCCGGCTTACCGATGAGGACCCGGGCTTGCTGCGCCTCGATCCACAGGTACAGCGTGTCGGGCTGCCGGCCCGCCGCCCGCAGGCTGCACAGGCTGAGGGCACCGCAGAGCAGAGCCGCGCACAGCCGCCCCGCCGGGGCCATGCTCCCCGCTCCGCTTTGCTTTGCTCCGCTTTGCTTTTTGCTCCGCTTCGCTCCCGCTCCGGCTCCGCTCCGGCTCCGCCCGCCCTCTGCCGCTGCGGGGCGGGAGGGACGGGAGGGACCGGGCGGGGCGGGGCGGGGAGAGGGGGGGCTTGGGGTCACCCCCCCAACCCGTGGGAACACGTATCCCCCGTGGGAACCCCCCCAAAAGGGGCATCCCCCCCGTGGGAGCATCCCCTTGGGAGCACATCCCCGTGGGAACCCCCCTATGGGAGCATCCCCCCCCGGGGAACCCCCCCGTGGGTGTCCCGCGGGGATGCCCGTGGGTTTTGCGGCTCACGGTGCGTGGCCCTGTCCCTGTCCTGGAGCCGATGCATCCTCGCCCCACAAGTGACAAAGGTGGGTTTTGGGGGAATAAATCCCCGCGTGGGGCCGGCCGGCACACGCCGTGCTCCAGCTGGGTCCGGGGCGCGTGTGGTGAAAGAAGGAAAGGGTTTTTTTTTGGGGGGGTAGCTGGAAAACACCAAAACAAATATATATAGTAAATTGTTTCTAAATTTTCTGCATCCTTTCAGAAGGAATATATATATATATACGTATATTTTGGTTAATATATATATATATTTTGGTTAATATATATATATATTTTGGTTAATATATATATATTAACCAAAGCTAACCAGAATAAAGTTAAAATAACCCCCCTAACTTTCCCCCTGTAACACTCCAGCAGGGCGCTGGCGATTATTTTCTGCCTCTGAGTGTTTCCCTGGATGCTCCTGCGCTCCATCCCATCCCGGTGGCGGGGCTGCAGACTCTCGGTTAATTAATTAATTATTGCTTGTCCTGGATCAGCCACCTGGGCACGGCTCCGGGCAGCGCCGTGGAGCTGTCCCGCCTCGGCCTCAGCCTCCGCTCCCCCGGCGGCCTCCGTGCCGAGGCCGCCCTCTGCCGGCAGCGGCCTCCGGGATAAAATAAAATAAAATAAAATAAAATAAAATAAAATAAAATAAAATAAAATAAAATAAAATAAAATAAAATAAAATATATAAAAGGGGAAGGGAAGGGAAGGGAACACAAATTTCTATCATGCAGAGACCCACGATATCCACAGGTGAATGGCTATTAATTATTTCAGAAATGTTACTGCTAATGGATTTGTTCTTGTGCTCCCACGTAGATATTTTTTTTTAATCAAATAACTTTTTTTTTTTTCTCATAACTCCAACTTACACAAGCAATGTTAAGTTTGCAGCTACAGAGGAAAGTAGTGAGGAGAAATTATATCTGAATGATAACACTTTTAGGAAAAAGTTAAAAGATGACCTCAATATAGGAAGAATTTTGTATATTCTAATTCAGTGCATTGTGTTCTTATGTATCACTTAAAGGGGCTTCCTTGAGATCTGGCAGCGGAGTGGAATTGGATTGCCAAGTAACAGCCCTGGAGCAGCATCATCTCTGCAAATGCAGTGGCACAACACAAACTGTGTAGAAAATGCCACAGCGATCCGCATAGATTCTGCAGAAATAAGTGATGCTGACTGAAACATTGCTCGGTGGGTAGGTACTTGTGCCTGCAGAGCATGTGAGGTGTTTGCACCTCGTGCCCCCCTCCTCCTGCTGCACCTGCAAGGCTCAGTGCAGGGGCTGGGCTGCTGCAGGGCACTGCCTGCTGCCCTGGGCTGCTTTCCTTTTAGCACCACGAGGACACGCATTGAGGATACAGCCTGCAAAGCTTGTATTGAAGTGCAAAGAGCTAGATCTTGATTTTCTTCTCGATTCCCTATTTAAATGCCCCTTTCTCCCAACTCCCATTCCTGTCTGCTCCCTATGGATAGCAGACGGGAATATACTTGGAAAAGCTAAACTTCTGTGGTTCTTTATTTAGTGACGTGGGAAACATACATGAAAAGAGAACTATTTTGTGAATGTGGCTGCAAGTCCCACTCACTTGCATAGGAATGCATCTATGGTGTATTTGTGGCCTGCTCTGATCTTCATTGCAGCTGACAGCATCCCCCTGATGACAGCCCTGGAATGAATGAAGGGATGGTTTGAATGATGATACGTCGAGGGAGGGATATGCAAGTCAGAGCCTGATGCCCTTTGATCATCACTGATGATTCATAAAAAGAGAAAAGGGCATAAATAATAATAGTAATGGGCATAAATACAGCCTGAGGTGATAATTTTCATCCCCCAAATTATACATGCTGCTTCCCCTCAGATGTGTAGAAATGGTAAATACATCTGTACTTGTTTGTTTCTTTGCGGTGAACATCAGTAGGTAATAACTAACATCTGCATCATTTCAATAGGGAGAAAGATACCAAACTGCAGCAGGATTTTCAGAAGTGCTCAGCCTTCACTGGGTTCACTTCAGTGAATCACAAAATTCCCACCACTTTCAGCAGAAACAAAGGTTAGTCAGTGCAAATTAGATCTCTTTACAGTCCTGCTGGCCAGGCCAAAGCAGCAAGCATTAAGAGCTGGCAGGAGAAAAAAAAAAAAAAAAAAAAAAAGAGAGAGAGAGAGAGAAAAAGAGAGAAAAAAAGAAGTAGAACTATTTGTATTTTAAATCAGTTTTGCTGAAATTGGAATATGTTGAAATTTCTGAAATTTTGTATGGAAAATTAAAGACTGCATTCAATTAGTCTGAATATAATGTGATTTTAAAATATATTATGCAATGTAGTGTTAAAAATATGTGAAAGCAGCACTCCAAAGATTGTAATTTCACACAGTCTAGATGTAGGTGATGTCTCCTATTTTATATCACATATGATACAGCTTTCCATTGTCTGTTCTGTTTATTTTCCTACAATAGTCCTGGCTCACCATTTGGAGAGCATGGAATTGGCCCAGCTTTGAATCAGGCTGGCTACTGAAGACGACAATTATTTTTAGAGCTATTGCCTCATCTGCTGCTGAATTTTAAAAGTGTGTAGCAAATGAGACAGAAATAAAAGTGATCATTTAATTGTTGAAGAGACAGGCAGCCTTGTCCTTGTTTCTGTTATGTTCCTAGGAGGCAATAAGCAAGTTACTGAATTATTTTTCCCAGACAGTGACCAATTCTTGTTCTTCATTTCTTGGTGCTTGGCTTCAGACCTTCAGTCTTGTCTGCAGCATCCCAGAATCCAGGCAGATAATCCTGGCGGTGGTGTGAAAACATACAATTATGTCTTTAAAATTGATAGTATAGCAGAGATTAGGGCAAGCTTAAGAAGGGTTGGGATAAAATAAAGTATCAAGTAGCCATTTTTTGTTTTATGCTACTGTATTATTAACCTTATGATGCATGCATGTGTTACGTGCACAGTGTCCGTTTGGGGAGTTCTAAAAGTTTTCGCATTGTTGGATTTGTAATGTTTTGCATGCTTCTTATAACTCATGTACCATTTCTTGACTTTTAAAAGGGAGATAAAACCTTCTTTTGAACTTCAAAACACACTGGTTTAAATTAATGAATTTTTACTGTTCTCCCATTATCTTAATAGATTGCTGCAAGTTTAGACTTTAGTGGCTTTTTAGTGTACACCGTTTTATCAATTAATTCCAAAATTGGCCATTGCTATCAGCCTGGAGGCTTTGGTTCCCGGTTCCTTCTCCTGGTGACATGATTTCTAACTTTGCGTTGGGTTGCAGGTTCCATTTCTGGAGCTGATTTCGTGTTTGACTGAGAGATGTGAACCCTTGTTTTGAAACTATCGGACCAAAGTCATCATAATCAAAGAGAAGTAGACCTTTTGTTTTCAGTTTTATTGCATGTTTACAAATCATTTCTATGCAGTTGTGGTTTCAACTGTTTCAGATTTCTCAAATCTCGATGAGCAAATTCGTTTGATGATCGTCACCTGTTCTCCTGGGGAAGAAGGAGAAATCCCGTGTCCTTTACCGTGTTGTTCTGCTTACCAGGGTGGATATCTGAAGTAGTACAAAGCAGAAATATAATTAATAATAATAATAAATAATAATAAATAAATAAATAAATAAAATTCATTGAAAGCTCCCCTGAAGGAGGGCACTAGGGGGAGCCAGGATCCGGCCGGGCCTGGGAAGCGCTGGGGGTGCTGCAGGCCCGCTTTGTGGCCTGGCTTGGAGCAGGATCACTTCCAGATTTCATCTGGCTTTTCCAGAATGAAGGGAAAATCCTCCCCCCGTTTTGTAGTGGCTAAGGAAACCAGACGTTTTTGAAGGGTAAGGAAACCAAAGCCCTCTCGCCCTGCTCTTCTCCACTTCTTGGTGTTCTGTGTGTTACCGAACTCCAGCTGCTTCTCCCACAGTGGGAATATACCCTCTAAATATATACCCTCTAATATATACCCTCTTTATGTATACCCTTGATATACCCTCTAAATGCCCTGCTTGTGACAGAAGATGCAGTCTGTTCTCACACATTACTACATATCAGAAAAAATTATGAGACCTTACAAATGTCCCAAATGCAGGGGAATTTCAGTCAAAGATTGCACCTTCTCAGGTAGAAAATCAATCTGTTATGAGATGCAAGCAGCAGTAATCCAGTCTATGTTAGATTCAGGGCTCTCTGAGGTTGCTAATATTGTTTGTTAACCTATTTCTGCATAAACTAAGTCTCCTTTAGCTCTTTTTTGACAGTCCCAGTTGCTTAAGTCTGGGATAAATAGCCTCCTTCAGTCTTACAAAGAGGTACTGGGATTTATTTTTTCCACACTAGAGAGCAGTGTTTTGTGCTAAGCAATGATGAATTTAATACAGTTTTAGAGAGAAAATTAAAGGATCTTAGCAAAGTAAAAAAAAATAAAAGGGAAGAAGAACAAAAGAGTGGCTGCAATTAAGTTTCTACCTTAGAAATGGCAGAGCATTAACTACTAACATCAATTCATCCTTTGCAAAATGTTTATTGTATTGTACCAAAAGAAAAAACATCCATTTTGAACCTTACTTTATTTACAACATCACCTTCAGAGAGTGTAACAGCTACATATAGTGGAGGAGATAATGGGCAGATTTAATAAATATTGCTCACTGGAAAGGAATGAAATGTATGAGGCCATACAATTTGTTGCTGAATGTGGCTGCTTACAAGGCCTTTGATGCACATGTCATGCACTGGAGATTAAAAGCTCAGCTTCTGCAACTATGGGATCATACTAGTATCTTTCATAAGAGGTCAAGTGGTCTGTGACGTGCCTAGCAAGAAAGCTCTAAGTGCTTGCAAAATCCAAATTAAAACTAATCCTAAGGTTAAAATTTATCAGGAAAGTAATCAAAAAGCATATTGAAATCTTTTAGGAGCATTCTTGGAAAATTAGCCAATGTCTGAAAAGACCATCAGAGTGACACTGCCTTAGGAGCAGGAAAATAAAATGTATGTTGTCCACCCTGTGGTAGGGAAGACTAAATATGGAAACGATTGCAAGTGCCATAGTGTGAAATCATGCCTTGCATGTGGTAAAGAATATGTGAATTATGAATTGGGAAAAAATCACTTTGGGCCATATGTTCCCCTCTGGCATCAGACTGCGTGGGTAAAGGAAATAATCAAAAAATCATGTGGTTTTCAAAGCACAGCCATTCAACTGCATTCTCCAGCTGCCTTCATACACTGCATGGCGTGTTGGGCACATTCAATGCTTTGAGCAGTGCTAAGGAAGGGGCTGCATGGCCCCGCTAACCTCCCTTTCCAAACCTGGGTGGGGTGCCATCCTGGCCTCAGTAAAGGCAGCAGTAAAACCGGTGTGGACCTAAGGGGGCCAGAATGCTGGTCTCACTGTACGTTATGTTGACAGACTGTGGGTGCAGGTGCTGCTGTGATGATGTCCTGGCTGCTTCTCACCTCCAGGCTTCACTGAAGTTGCCCTGGAGACTTCTCCAGGCTGAACATCCCCAGGTCTCTCAGCCTGTTTTCACAGCAGAGGTGCTCCAGCCCTATGAGCATCTTTGTGGCCCTCCTCTGCACCCACTCTAGCAGCCCCACATCCTTCTTGTGCTGAAGGCCCCAGACCTGGATGCAGTACTCCAGGTGGGGCCTCCCAAGGGCAGAGCAGAGGGGCACAATCACCTCCCTTGACCTGCTGGCCCCTCCTCTGCAGTCAGCCTTCTGGGCGGCAAGCACACACTGCTGGCTCATGTCGAGCTTTTTGTCCACCAGAACCCCCAAGTATTTCTCTTCAGGGCTGCTCTCAATGACTTCTTCTCCCAGTCTCTACTCATGTCTGGGATTGCCCCGGCCCAGGTGCAGCACCTTCCTTTTGAATGTGTTGAACCTCATTAGGTTCACCTGGGCCCAATTGTCAAGCTTGTCCAGGTCCCTTTGGATGGCATCCCTTCCTTCTGATGTATTGACTGCACCACTCAGTGTAGTGTCATCTGCAAACTTGCTGAGGGTGCACTCGATCCCACTGTCTATGTTGTTGATGAAGGTATTAAGCAATACTGGTCCCAGGAAAGACCCCGAGGGACACCACTCATCACCGGCCTCCACCTGGACATACAATCACTGACCACCACTCTCTGGGAGCAGCCATACAACCAATTCCTTCTTTATCCTCTGAATGGTTCATGCTTAAAATCCATGTCTCTTCAATTTAGAGATCATAATGTTATGTGGGACCACGTCAAAGGCCTTACAGAAGTACAGGTAGATGGCATCGGTCAGTCTTCCCTTGTCGACTGATGTGGACAACATCAAATGCTTGGAGTGGCACTGCCTACACCCTGGACTTCATGTACATTTAAGGATGTATTTAAGTATGACAGGGTAGAGAGCTGCTGATCTCTCAGCTCTTTCCTGTCACTTTTTTTTTTTTTTCTTCTTTTTGGCCATGTTTTTGCAGAACAGAAAATAGAGTTGCTTTTCTCCTTGAAATAAAAACCCATAGTTTCCTTAGTTCTCCTTCTTTCTTACCATGCAGCGAGAGAGGTGGGAGCACAGAAATGAGAAACCTGGAAGGAGTGTTTTCTAGGAGCTCCATTCAAGCTCCATGTGTTAGCAGAAGATGGGACATATGGCAGTTCTGCTTACATGGCATGCAGGCAAAGGTAGAATGACGTGTCCCAGTAGGAGGGAAGCTGTAAAACATAACATGGCTCAGAAAAAAAGTGAGGTATCTTGAGCTATAGACAAAGCTAGTTGGAGGAAAAAATTGAGACAGTGAGGTGGTTGGAACCAGCAGAGAACTACACCATGAAAATAAAGAGCTTATCATTAGGGTCTCTAACATTTTCTAGCTGTGGAATATTCTTTCCCCAGCAAATTATTTTCTGCCACAGAAGTTTTAATTTCTCTGTTCCCCGGGGAATTCAAGTGTTACTTTCTGTTTTATATCTTGTAGAGTTTCTAGCACTTGCTAAGCCTAATTTCTCCCACCTGAAGGAATAAAACCTTCAGCAACTTTGAACTGCAGCATTGTTCGGTGGGGGAGAGACTAAGAGGGGGGTTTTGTGTACAGAGAACCCAGACATCTGGGCTGAGGGCAAGGCTTTGGAGTCCCCCTAGTAATGAAGGTAAAGGAGCTGGAGAACTGAATGCCAAGGGTTGTGATCTTGACATCCAGGGAAAAAAGCCAAGGGAAGAAATGCCCAAACAGACATAGAAGGACAGGGTGTCAGCAAATTCAAAAAGTGCAAAAGGCAAAAATCAGCAAGAGAATATGACATCCTTGGCATTAAACATAATTGCAAAACTTTTTAATCACATTAACGGTCTTTCATATTTACTCAATGACACATCTGAAAATTATCTAATTAAAATAGGGTATTCTGAGAAAATAATAGACTACTGAACCTCTGCAGAAGGCTGGTGATGTTTTTTTGCTGAAGTCAGTAGGCATTGCAGAGGACTTTTGGGTTGTGATGAGGGCAGGTAGTGAGAACAGGTGCCTGAGTGACATACAAGAGGACTATACTGCTTGTACACCAGGATTTTTAATCATTATAATTCCCAAAGAAGTAGGTTTGCTCAATAGACAGGACTCAGAAATATTTTCACACAAGTGGCAAACTGCAGAGAGCAAGCAAGAGCCTTTCTGGTTCCAAATGACACAGGCAGCACCTGAAGTAAGCAACCCATTCATTATATCAGGTACGGTACTACAGCACTACCAGATATCAAAAGGGGAAGAAATAATGTGAGATTGTGAAGTAGCTGGAAGTTAGATGCAAATTCTGAGAGCAACAGGTGGATAAGGAAACTGTTGAAATGTATATGTATATCTGTGATGTGTATGTAGCCACTTTTGTCTGGGATGGGTTCTTCAGAAAACCATAACAACAACTGCAAATAACCCCTTTAGAAGGGCCCAGACTTCTACAGTTAACAAAATGGATGAGGGATCTTGTACAGCCAACACAACATCAATATGAATGATGTAAAATGATGTAAAAAGTACTGTACTGTGCATGGTAAATCATTTCATAAGGGAAGCAATAAAGAGTAATATGTCCTTAAGCATGGCTTCAGTAAATGAAAACCGGAATAGGAAATGCTCCAGAGAGTCAGTAAAAAAAGCAATGGAAAACAAAGATATGTTATAGAAGAAAGCTAAAACTGAATTACAAGACAATAGCACAAAATAAATGTCACAGCGTCATGCAAAATTTATGGAAGCAATTGAAGTGCTTACAGATTTCATGGAACAATTTGGTTTTAAAATTATTTTTATATTCTTTCACAAGATCAAAATATATCCAGATGTATCTGAGAATGGGCATGCAGTTGCTTCTGAGCTTAAGATCCGTAAAGGAGTTTGGAAAACTTGCCCAGGTAAGATAAAATGTAAAATTATGTTTAAGACCTATTCGAGTTGGTTTTACTGAGATTGCACAATATTCTCAATGCCAAAGAGTTTAAAATGCTTTATTAAAATAATAATTGAAGCATAATTTTTAGATTGCACATGTTCAGTTTCATATGTAAAATAAAGATTTAATCATGAATTTGAAGGTACCATCTTGATCAGCATAGCTAGCTCAGATACAGCTGGCTAATTATCTGATTGTGGATTGTCATGTGGTTATAACAAATAGCAGATGTACACTAAGTTGAAAATGTGCTTGTATGATTTTGAAAATTTGCATACAAGTAATTAATAATGGAAATTTTAGTTTTTAGCTGGAAGAGTTTCCCTCCTATATTTTACTAGATGATTTTCCTTTTAATTTCTTTTAGATCTGGCAAGAACAACATTTCTAAAAATTGGTCTTGTATCCATCTGAACCTAGGCATTTAGAAAATAATGAAGACATTGCAAAAGGCTCACTGAGAAGTTTGATTTGCTCATCTTCCCCATGTTGCTTAGTGAGTTTGAAGCAGGGTTAGTTCAGTTTCCCTGGCCACAAACCCACAATGCAAGGCCTGTACCCATTTTTGTCCTCATCTAGCACCTTACCTCTACTGCAATGTGTTTTCTTGTTTCTGCTGTTAACAAACCTGTTGGCTTTAAAAATCTTCCTTTCATGATCTAACACTGTCTCACTCAGCTCTTCTTATCTCTACCTGTTTCAACACAACTCATAAGGGTATAATAACATCCAACTACCTTGTTTCTGATTATGTTATGACAACTTTTAAAATTACATAGTTACATACTGTTTTTCCCTCTGGATTGAGTAGCTAACTGGCATTTTATTTTTTGGCTGACTAACTGCAACATGGAGAATTTTCTTTCAGAACATCTTCTGTTTGTTTATAGCAAAAAATAGTAGTCACCCTGCATTTAATTCTGTACAATTTGCTGTTTTGTTATCTCTAACAAGGATACCATTCACAGTAACAAAGGTACCATTCTCCAAAAAATCCAGCAAGTGGAGGACAAAGGATGGGGTGGGGAAGCACTGGGATGGAATTCCAACTTTTCTCTTCTATAACATTTTCCATCATCATTCTTACAGGACTTTTACAAAGGTGAATCATTATTTCCATTTGCCTGTGGGAGAAACTGAGTCACCTGAAGAGGAAGTGATTTGCCACACAGCAAGTCAGTGGCACAGCCAAGAGCGAAGTACAAGTCTCTTCACTTCCCGTCTGGTGCCCTCGTGCCATGAACTTAGTTCACAGCCCTACCACAGTTGTCTTTACAACCTCTGGTGAGTCATTTGGATCCTTTATTCTGCTAACACTGAAATGCATGCTTAATTTAAGCAGTTTTAAAGGATTATTCATAGTGCTTAAGGTAAAGTAGAAACTTAAATGTAGAAGTTTGTATCTTACCCTGTGTTCCCTATCTGTAAAATACAGTATCAATATTTATTTTATGCCATTGGCAGACTCTTTTGACTATTTTGGGTTGAGAGTGCAGAAAGATATCCTGTTCTCCTTTCTCACTCTGCTCAGATCACAGCTGTCTGAGCACCCTCCACTTGTACACCAGCTGCATACGGGGTGGTTTGCCACTTCTCACAGGTTCTTTGCAGGGAAGAATTGTTCAGATCACTGTTACATTGGGTACCATTTTATTTTTCCTACTGTATTTATTTATTTTTTCCTGGAAAGCATTCACACATGCTAGTTTTAGCCAGGGGAAGCCTGGCTTGATAAACAGTGGTAAGCTAGAGGAGCTTCTACCCTGTTTTTCAGAGGGTGCATTACCCGGTGTGCTCTGGGTCCCCAGTTCTTCAGCTCTGCAAGAGCTATTTTCCTTCTCCATAGACATCTGGAGCACAACTGTTTGCCCTCCAGATGAAGTCATGGTGCGGATGAGAGGAGCGTTCACTCCTCCACCTACTGCTCCCTAAGCAGTGGGGATGGGTAGCAGAAACACGCCCTCTTCCCCCTGCCCTACCTCACGCCATTGGCACGTAGAGCTCCTCCAAACATTTCCTCTAAATTTTCTTTTAAGAACAGCTCTGCACCATGGCTCAAAGCAACCGTTTCAGTATTTGGCTCTTAATTTGTTGTGTATTTTGCTATTGCTATTTTCTGTTCTTCCCTCTGCTTCTACTCCTTTTACCTTCCTTCTTTTTGATACTCTTTCCCCTATTTCTACTGTCTTACCCCTGAGTGATTTTTATTTTATTTTTTTTCTTCTTTTTATGCTTCTTTTCCACAAGAAAAGGGAGATATTCCACTCCAGCCCAATTCCAGTCACACAAAGGTGAGCTGGAGATCAGGCAGGAAGCATTGCTCCTGTCTGGCTACGCAGGGAGAGGACTAGGGTTTTGCGGCTGTGTGGATTTCCCAGAAGTAATATTGGAGCTGGTCCAACAATTTACAGTAAAAGGACTGCAGTTCTAATGCAAGTTCAACAAGGTGAAGGCCATCTTTTTTTTTCAGGTCACATACAATAACCAAAGTGGCTCATCAGATGTGTCTCTGGTCTGAGAAATTGCATAAAATCTTTGGCCAGGATGCTACATGGTACACAATGGATTTGAAGGATCTGGCCTTCATATGAAATCTGACATGTGAGGGGAAAAGGGAGATCTTTGGCCTGCAATGACCATGCAGAATTAAGAACAATAGGCCACATAAGCGGAGGACATTACCGTGGGGCCAAGTCATCAGTTTCTGGGCATCCTTAGCTCCAGTCTCCAGTCAGGATGCTCAGTCATGTTGACATAGGAGCTCAACTCTGAAAAGTGCTTTATTTTGGTTACATTTATGCCAAACTGAGACTACTAGTAGAGGGAGAATGTGTATTCAGGTTATAGTCACATTTTGCCTTGCAGAGGACAGACACATTACGTGACTTCCAGCATGGTGAAACCTGTCCCCCTCTGCCATTCAGTGCCCAGGCACTGGGAACAGCAGCTCCCTGCTGGCATATCGAGTTCAGCACCTCTGAAGGATGGATGTGGCCCCCTGATGGGCTTGTCACCATGGCACGCTCCACAGAGTAGCAGCTGAAGCAGTGGGGCAGAATTGATTAGCGGCATCGTTTGCGGGGGACATGAAGTTTGTGGGTGAGCAGTGATGAAGGAAAAACTTCAGTGCATCATTCTCACAGAGGGTAAATGAATGCAACAGTATCATCTACATGTGGCAGGCAAACGGAGCACGTAGTGCATGCTGAAAACTCCCATGGTGTGTGACACGGCAGCTTTGGTTCAGGTAGGACCAGTTGACTTTAGAGTGCAGATGTGTATAACCTACCTACCTGGAGGCAAACGTTCATTTGTCATGAACACTCCCTAAATGTTCTTGATTTTTATGAGAGCAAACAAAAGTGAAGTCATAGAAATGCAGCATATACATATACTTGGAGTAGGAAACAGCAGACCTTAGAGCCAGAGGGACTTTGTTCCCATTGCCTGTGAGCTGTTCTTATGGAATTTCTTTTTCCCGCTATGGGAGAAATGTTCTAAGTGGGTGAAGTTATTGACAGAGAAAATTGCACAGCTTAAGGAAATCTTTTAAATATGCAAGGCCCATACCACTGAGCACTAGCAACAAAAGGATTGATTCAATACTCAGTAAGAAGCTGAGAGCAGGAGATACCGATACAATTGTGGCAGCCTGTGCTGCAGAGATGTAAAGTGCTTCCATGGACACATGGGATTTTCTAAGGGCTGCTGGCTTCCTGCCTATGGATCTTGCATGCAGTTCTGACGGGAGGTCATGGAGGTAAGTGTGCATTCATGAGACAGGGAATACTTGCTCTCATCTTTGTATAGTACAAGAAAGCAATGGAACTGGGTGAAGTCTCCATGAGCTAAAATTGCATAGATAGTAGGGCTAATAATTCTTCGGAACACACTGAATTTGGTCCTCTGCTTATTCATTGAACAAATTGAAAGCAGAGCCTTGTGGCAAGAAAAATGTATTACACAATTAGCCTTAAAATGAAAATGTAAAAAGAAAACTTCATTTCTTCTGTTCCATGAATGATGGCGCTTCTTCTAAATGTTATTACATGAATGAAATAAACGTAAGTTTTCAAGACGTTAGCATTGGATCAAAGTCAAGGATAGAATCGTAAACAGCGAGCTCTTTATGGCTATGACTACACTGTTCTTTGTGTTGCTGCCAAACACTATCGAGGTCCCAGACTAAAGTGCCATGTCTACACCTATATCAAAGGTTGTTTAGGATATCATCAAAAATCTCCTCACGTCTGTTCAACACGTCTGCATCCTACACGGTGCAGACAGCTATTGTCCTGTAGAAAGAAAGGTACAGGAGTGTAGGAAATGAAACTTCTCTGCTTTTCATTGTTCTGTTGATTTCAGACTGATGGGATCCCTTCCCAATATCCTCCTGAGGTTAAGGGTGCATCTCTAGCTTTTATCCTTCCTCTGTCCTTGAAAGCAAGCTTTTGCAAGGGATACCTAATAAAAGGAAAGTAAATGCTCAAAACCCTGAACAGTGTATTGTCGGGAAGTTTGGCCACAACTATGCTAGTAGGGCATCATATATGTGTAAAAATAACTCTGCCAATTCTGGATCACAAATGAGTGTTATACCTAGCCAGAGTTTCTGTATGCTGGGAGTAGGCAACCAATCTGAAAAACACTCTGTCTGACCTCCAAACAAAGCTTCACTTTTTCCTTTTCAGATTTAAATGAAATACTCTGGAGGCAATCTGCAGCAATAATTTAGAGAATGAGTGATACAACTGATTTGTCACCCACCTTAACTGTCTCTTACAGTAGTCTTCTTGCAACAACTACTTTGTGAACAGGGCAAGAAGGCTTTAGGGACCAGCAGCTGACTGCCATTTTGATACCATACGAAATTTATCCTTTCATTGTGAATAACTCAGGGTGGACCCCTCAACCATTTAACTGCCTCTGTGACAACTACAATGTTTCTGGTAGCTTCCCAAAAGAAGAGGCTAGAAGGTAAAAATTGACTACCATAATATACATCAGATGAAAGCCACCATTTTTTCTTTATTTTATTCCTAAAGCCCATGTATCTTTTGGTTTTGGTTTGATTTGGCTTGGTTTCCCTATATTCTTATTTATTTTCTTATAACTTCTTTGTCACTCTTTTGTGAAATCTCCTGTCATATAATATCTGGCATTCTTCTTTAAACTCAGTTGCTGGGGAGCTGGACAGTTTGGGTTCGAGTTTTAAAATAAATATACCTAGCCATTCTGGTTCCTGAGGAAAGTATTGAACACACAAAGCAAATTTTAATGAAAGCCCTGAGTGTAAATAAAGCCCCCTTTTAAAAATAAATACAACTTTTAAAAGCCATTCTTAAGGGTGGTATTTTGTTCAAAACACAGTCAGCAGTAATGCCTCCAGCAGTCCCATTAAAGGACAGGAATAGAGCCATAATAAAGTGTGCCAGGAATTACAGATCCTGGTCATAGATTAATACCCAACTGAGATATAAATAACCTATATATGAATGTAGGTTATATAAAAGGCAAAGTATTACCTGTGGGAGGGGATTCTGTTGTCTTACGAAGTCTCAGACTTATGAACTAAGGTTGTTTACTTTTAGAGACAGGACGTGCACAGTCACAGCAGGTTATCACACAGTTTGTGGGAGTGGAACTACTGTGGGACACTGGGGCAAGACCTGCAAATGGGAGACGTGGCTGCCTTGTGGGGATGAAGGTTATCTAGCATGCTGTGCTCACACTGTTGTGATACGCACACAGCCCGGAACAAGTGGGAAGTATGAGCATTAGACATCTTGTGGGTGCCCACATCTTAGCAACAAACAAGCAGCAATCCAAAGGCAAGAGATGGCATAAGGCTTTTGAACATGAACAGGATGCCCTCAGGAAAGAAAAGCGTATCTGCAAAAGATATATCGGCAAAACACCAAGTTGCAATGAGACATGCTAATTGTAGAAAGGCAAACTGTCAGTGAGAGATTCTCAATACTTACGAAAAATCATAAGCATCACACAAATGTGAAATCGGGAAAGAAAGATTTAAGAGGTACTGAGACACTGCTTCAAACCCCAGGCCCAATGAGGTTGATAGAAGCATTGTTGTTGACTCGCAGAACACAATTTCACCTGATGCAAGAACTGGAAGTTTCCTTAGAACCCCAGTCCTTAAGGATGACACGGAAAATACAAAATATCTTGTTTGGAAACCAACAGCCAGTTTTTCCTGATGAAGAACAGTCCCTACACTCCTTGCAGTCAAGTTACCTTTAAAAGAGTATCTACTGAAAGATCTACTACCTGGAGATACCGATACTAAGCTATGCTATTAAATAAATGCAAAGATTTTGGATTGGTAGCACCCTTACTTCAATATCAACCAGAAGACGTATTTTTTGAAACATTTCAAAATATTTTGGCAGACATTTTAAAACATGACTTGGAATATACACACTTTTCAGTCAGCTGATTTGTTTATCTACACGCTATAGTTTTGCAGGAGGTGACTAATTTGTTAGCAATTTGTAGTATTTACTGCGCTCCTATTGCTATGTAAACAGGTTTATAAATTAATGAATGCCCTTGCTGTAATAAAAAGATGGAATGTATGAGTTGTATTGGTAAGATCAAGGGATCCTCACCTCTTTTAGGGCAGCATACGCTCTTCTAATGAAAGAAGGGTGCCAGAGTGGGCACTAGCCAGATATGCGCTTGTCTTAATGGTATCAGACCTGGGACTGACTGCTGGTGGTTTAGCCAGTGTCAGATGTAGTTAGAGGTAAGCAGTGATCCTGGGGTGCGTATTCAAATGTGTATTTCAGGTGGCTGCTGGAAGGTTTGGGTTGCTCCTCCCTGAAGAGGAGTGGAATGTCAGAGGCGTTTGGAATATCAATTAGCTATTTACCAATGGGAAGGTGGGGCAGGGCGGGTGCGTTTATGTTAGTGGTTTAATGTGTGATGGAGCTCTTTCAAGTGTCATCCTCCTTACACGTGGAGCTCTGCGTGTTGCTCTAAGGGCACAGCACTGTAACATTTGAAATTATTCCTCTGCAGGTGTTACAAGCAGGAAGTTGTGCACAGCGGTACCATGAAAAGCACCCCTGTAACAGAGACCCTTCTATATTCTTCTGCTTCAGAATGTTGAAGGAGGTTTCGGTGAGCAATATGATGATCGGTTCTCTGTTTCCAGGTGTGGCAGGTCGGATGGCAGGTGGGGTGCAGTGGTTAATCATCACCATTCATCATCACCATTATGAAAGATAGTTTCAAGCTACTCTTGTAGCTCTGTAGACTGGCCTGGTGTTTAGCACGCAGCTACCTCAACTCCAGCTCTGAAAATGTTCCTCAATAACTGAGGTTAGCAACTTCAGCTTTGATGTTAGCAGGGCACATGCACATTACCTTCACTGTGGCAGACTGTGAGGGAGAAAAGTGTAACTGTGCTTACAGCTGGATCCTGTTTCTGGACCACTCCTGCCCATATTGTTAAAAGGCCAGTTGTGGTCAGGATGAAATGTAAACTCAGGTTGCTGCATTTATGATGTGATTATCAGTAGGGAAACCCAAACTTTTCCCGTTTGGGGATGGAGAGACAGAGGCATGCAGGTCAGAAGGAGATTTTGAGGTCTCCGCACGAGGCCTGCAGCCAAAGGGACAACCCAGGGTAACCATCACACACCTCATGCTCTGAGAAATGCCGGGATGACGTATCCTCATATGGGTACAATCATCTCGACAAAGAGGCATTCATATTGTTAATTTTCACTGTATTTGAAGGAGTATATTTTCCCAAAGAGCCACAAGCATCCGGATAGTTGTAAGACCTGAATTGTAAACCTAAACTGTAAACCTAATGAGGGTGATGCTTGACAATTGCCAAGAAGCAGCTTCCCAGAACATTTATTTCTCTGCACGTCGTCTATTTCCTCACAGGAGGGGACAGATCCTTGTTTGCTGTCCTGCCCTCCCGCAAGAGGCAACTTCACCGAGCGGTGGGTGAGGAGCGGGATGGCGGGGACGAGGCAGCCTCCCGGGGAGAGGCGCGCAGGGGGCTTTCGGGGCTCATTCAGCGCGGCGAGCTGCAACCAGCACACGGCTGAGCTGCCGGGGCTGAGAGCACCCCGCGGGCTCCCTGCGGTGCCCTCCCCGCCTCCCCGGGGACCCGCTGTCGGTGCGAGCCCCGCCGCCCCCCCGCGCGGGGCCCGCCCCGCCGCGCCCCCTCCTCCCTCCCTGGTGCCGCCGGGCGGGCCCAGGCCGCGGCCGAGTGCGCACGCGTCAGTTCCGGCGGGGAGCGCGGCGCGTGGGTAGGAAACGGCGGCGGCGGGGGCCGGGGGAGCGCAAAATGGCGGCGGCCGCGCAGCTGACGGACGAGGAGCTCTTCGCCGAGCTGCGGCGCTTCGGGCTCTCGCCGGGGCTGGTGACGGAGAGCACGCGGCCCGTCTACCTCAAGAAGCTGAAGAAGCTGCGCGAGGAGGAGCGGGCGGGCAAGCCGCGCAACGGCAGCAGCGGCAGCAACAAGGCGGCGGCGGCGGCGGCGGGCGGAGCGGCGGCGCGGCTGGGAGAGCGCCCCTACCTGAGGGGCACCGCGGCCGGGGCCGGGGCCGGGAAGGTGCTGCTGGGCTTCAGCTCGGACGAGTCGGACGCCGAGGCCGGCCCGCGGGGCCCGGCGGGCGGCAGGAGGGAGCGGGCTGCGCCCCTCGGCCGCGGCCCCAGGCCCGGCGCCCCCCCGGCGGCCGAGGAGGCGGCGCGGAGGAAGGGCAGCGCCTGGTGGGGGGCGGCGGCGGCCCGCAGAGCGGCGGCGGCGCCTCAGGGAGGCGGGGAGCCCGCGGCAGGCGGCCGGCAGCAGCAGCAGCAGCAGGAGGAGGAGGAGGAGGAAGAGGAGGAGGAGGAGGGCGAGCAGCAGCAGCGCTGGAAGAACCGGGCGGTGAACGGCAGCCGGCTGCTGGCTTACGGCGGCAGGGACAAGTACTCCGACTCGGAGGAGGAGGAGGAGGAGGAGGGGGCTCGGGGCAGGCAGCAGGTACACAAGGAGGAGCCGGCCGCGGCTCGCCGGCCCAGACGGAGCCTCGGCAGGGCTCCGGCTCCATTCATAGCGAGCAAATGCGCCGCGGCCGGCGCTGGCGTGATGGAGACGGGCCAAGAGAGGGCTGGAGGAGGCTGCGGGGCCGGGGTAGCCGTAACGAATGACAGGGCGGCGGCGGAGGCGGCTGCCGGGAGTCTAGACAGGGGCAGGAACCATGAGGAGGCGGCGGCCGTGGGGGGAGGAGGAGGAGGAGGATGCGAGAATCTGGACTCGAGCCCTCCCGGCCCTCGGTACCGCCTCGGCCTCTCGAAGAAATCCCCTACGGCGTTGTTGCTGCCGCCGCCGATCGCAGACGTGGACGGCAGCGGTAAAATCGCCGAGCCTCCGGGCGCCGTTAGGAAAACGAGCAACAATCATGTCCTCGGCAGCACGGCTGGTAGCTATAACGTGGAGTCCAGGATCTATTCAGCAACCAACAGCCTCCCCCCGGGTGGCATCATCTCCTCCCTTAGACTCAACCACTCCAATCATACGGGTTCGAATCATACCTACCTGAAAAACACCTACAAGAAGAATCTCTCAGAGCCCGAGGAGGAGCTTCTCCAACAGTTCAAAAGAGAGGAGGTATCCACCACTGGAGGCTTCAGTGCACATTACCTGTCCATGTTCCTCTTAACTGCTGCATGCTTGTTCTTTCTGATACTGGGATTCACATACCTGAGAATGAGAGGTTCTGGCGTAGCTGAGGATGTGGGAGTCAACAGTAAGTATTAGGTCAAGGGTAAGGGCAGTTTCTGTCTGCAACTGGATGTACTGCTGTTAATTCAACTCTGCATTTCCAGGCATACCCTGCTGAGCAGTTCTGGGTTCCACTTTGCCGTAAACTTCCCCTGTAGGATGGAGCACAGAGAAGTTGACTGGCTTTCCTTAAGCAATATAGTAAAGATTGCTAGACGTCTGGGGATAAATTCAAACCCTGGCTATTCCCTGCCGTGATCTATTGATACCCTGTTTTCTAGCATGTTTTCTTCACAAAGTGATTTCACGTTTTCTTCAGTGTATAGGATACATGGTTAATAGCATAATGCCTTACTTATCTATTCCATAATCTGAAAGAAGTAAGCATGCACATTGGGATACCTGGGATTTCGGCAAGGCTAAGATTTAGATATAGTTTGGCAGTGAGGCAGGTTGTGTGCTGGGGCTTGAGAAGGATGCTAGGCTCAGATTTTCGTTAAACGCTCCAAGAAACTCTGTGTGGTGAATGCTAGACGTACTACGTGTTGTTTTCTAATGTGCTTTTTTTCTATATTTAGAATATGACCATACACAAAATAATGTTGTGCTTTAGTTTGAATTTCAGAGCATTTTTAAATCCCAAACTCTCTGGGGGCTTCTCAAGGAAGCAACTGACTGGAATGGATTTAGAAACTACCTTTTTTCTATTTACAAAGCATACGAAAATGGAATTGTACCACCTAAGGGTGGTGATTCATGCTAATTCAATTTGTGGCTGCTCTGAAATGGTCAGTGGAGACTCTTATACCAGAAAGAAAATCAGGCTGTTGCTGTCTCATCAGGAGCAATGAAAAAACATGTGAAAAACTGGTTTTGGGATGTGAGAGCATTAGAAGGTTCCTGGGGAACTTGCATTGCTCTTGAAATGATTGAGTAAGGTATGTGGGGTGCATATAAATATTTGTATAGACAGCGTAGGGGATGTATATACCCACGTGTGGACATGAACATTGTGCCTTGTATGGAGTGATCCTACTGGTAGTTTGGGATCTGCTAGATGTTACAGGGTACAATTAGCAGTGTGTTTTTTTTTTTTTCCCTTTCAAGCCTTATTCATTACATTATAATAGCAGAATAGGTTTTAATTCTGTTCTGCACTCTTTACCTCTCTGTGTTCCCTCTCCCCCCGGTTTGGTGTTTAGGAGACGATAGCAGTAAAGACGAGAGCATTTGTCATAGTTTCTTTGCTTGTTCACGTGGCTCTTAGTACCTGCTGGTCAGTCCTGGCTTGGGGAAGGTGCTGAACGTAAGGTGGGCTCAGATTAGATACAGTGACTGGGACCATTCATCCTGATATTCTGTTACTAACTTCCGACCATAATTGCTAGAGACGTACATAAATGTTTTTATGTACTGATAAGCTGTATAATTCCACAAATACATATCAGTTTTTTTTTCTAGTCTTAAAATCTGATAATTTTAATAGGGGATTCCAGCATACTAGGGTAAACTTCCAAACTCACATTCAGTGGTTAAAACTCGTCTGTCATGCTGATTGGTAAAGCTGAATGTCTCAGCTATGCAGATAGCAATAATGCTGTGAAAAGAAGTCTGCTGTGAAAATGTAGTCTGGGGGAAAAAAAAGCTTCTGTTTTGAATGTGTGAACTTCCCTACCGAACATACGGGATCGCTGTCTTGAGCATATTGTTCTTACAAAGTTAACAGGGCTGGAACTGCTAGGCAGGGAAAGTTCTCCTTGCTTTGTTCTGGCTGCCCAGCCAAAGGCTTGGTGGTCCAGCGTTGCTCCTTAGTTCAATTAAGGCAGTCCTTGGCCTGCTTCTTTCTATTCGTTCTCTTTTCAGCAGAACTCTTGAAGGTGGATTTCCTGAGGGTTTGAAACATGAGTGCCACTGCCAGAACATCTATCCTCTTTCCTTGCAGCTCTGGGCTAGTGACATGAACAGGGGCAGTAGGATGCGTTGGAAGAAGCAAACAGCGGTTCTTGTAGCTAGCTCCTTTGACAGGAAGAAGAATGGGACACTTCAGAAAAATGTGGTAATGAGCAGGGAATTACCTTGCTCATACTCTTAGCACACACTCATTGAATTGGAGTTGTGGAATTGGGTGTATGTGACGAAAACACGGTGGGCCCCTAGAACTGACAAGAAACAGACAAGATAGGCTAAAATGAACTGGTACCTACTGGAAAGGGAAGGAAGCCTGTCTTCTGTTAGATGCTTCCCAAAGCTTTGTTAAATATCATCAGAATGAATCCTTTGTTTCTTGCACTTATGTGGGTGTATGGTGTGTTTTCTTCATAGAAGCAGAACTGATTGGTATGCTTTAATAATAGTATAGCTCAAGGAACAAACTTTCAGTTAGGTAGTTGGATACAGTTTTCATTGCTGTCTGTTAGGTGGCTGTAAGAAAGATTCCATTGGCTGTGAGTGGTGTGACTATGAAAAACTCAGTTATTTTCAACTTCAGACTGCTATTGTAAACGGGTCTGGGATTCAGTTGTGTTGGACTATACGTACCTCCAGAATGACCAGTTACTCATGGTTACAGTGAGAAAATAAAAAAGATAGCAGCACAAAGATATAAACAACTGCTTTTTTTTCTCTTGCAGGAAGTGGTATGCAGTGAGCTTAGTGTTGGGTGTTTTAATTGTTGTTCATCTAAAATGAAATTCAATCAAAATAAGGTAGTATCCTTAGTGTGGCACACGGAAAAACATTCATCACCAACTGCAGCTAATATTGGCACTTAGATTTGTCAGGCTGTAGTGTGAGAGCAGAGGAGATGCTTGTGATGGGGGAGGCTTAGAACAAGGCACTGGAGTTGGATTTAGGCTAGGTGAAGTAGTATAGATGAGAAGCGATAAGCAGAAAACTTTAGAAGGGGATTATGCATGACGTAAATGACAATGTTCAAGTGTTTTCTTACTCAGAACTATTAAATAGCTATAAAGTACTTTTTCTGCATAGGGGATAGACTGTGTTCAAAGACAAACTTGAATTAGGCTCATTCTTCTAAATCTAACCCATATATGGTTACTTGAGGTAAGATTTTTCTAGACACTTGGTTATCTAAAATGCAGATGAATATCTATGGGGCTTTTCCCAAAGCATTGTAAGCTCTTGAAATAAATGACTCAGATCATATAGGAGACCAGCTGCTGTGTAAGCACACATGTGCTTGCTGTCCATGACAGCATTGTATATGAAAAGAAAGGTCCGTTTAGGCTTTGTACTAATAAGTTCATTCATGTGGATCTCACTGTGTGTTGTCCTTCACCTGCCTTCACAATGCAAGGGGATTGTGTCAACTTCTTGTCGAGTCAGCGTAGTATTTTGTCAGGAAAAGGGCAAATATGACTTCTGTCCGCATCCTAGGGTTCTCTTTACCCTAAAGATTTGGATATCTCTTCCTGCTTTGTTTTTGTTTTGTGATGTTACTCAGAACCTCAAGTGTCTATGGGCACTTCTGGGAGTTGGTTCTGAAGTTATTTCTCATGGAAAGTTGCTGCTAAGGTCAGTAGGTGTTACTCTGAGGTCTGGCATACTGTCTGAAAGATGAGGTCACCTAGTACAGGTGCTGCTTAAGGTTGTGATCTGAAATAGGTGGCAGTTAAGTTGCTCTCACTGTTTCTGCTACAATAATTTGTCTGGGGAGTGGTTGATGCAGTGGAAAAAAAAATCTTTGGAGATTTCAGGAAGTTCTTGTGTGTCCTCTTAAGTCCTTAGAGGAGAGGCATCTCTTCCTAGTGTTTTTGATCTTTCTGCGTTACTTGTTACAGAAACAACTGTTAGGGTAATCCTTACTATATTTGCTATAACTTTTGACATGCTAATTCAGAGAAACTTTTAATAGTTACCTATGTTGTAAGTGGAAGCTTACACAAAGCACAACTTTAAAAGTAATTCTCTTCCACTGACATTCCTTTCTTTAGATTTCTAAATCTCTCAGGTGTTAAAACTTGCATGGAATTTCGTGCAGGGAATTTCATTGATAACAAGCTAGACTTGCTGTATGAAAGACAAGAAGCGGATTATTCTGCTCGCAGGCCTGCAGATTGCTATTAAAGTTGTGTGGTATTTCACAAATACCTGTTAAAACCCTGCTTGCCTTCTAAGATCACCCTCTCAGAAGAGTTGTTGTGGTGGTGTTTGGAGAGTTCCTGTGTTGTGTGGATATTTATGTTGCCTGTGCTTGGCAACTCTGGCTTGGTACTCTGACTTACCTTTGGCAATATAACAGCTTATTCTATTGACATGTGAGCACATGGCTCTGTTTCACCTTTTGTATATTGCTTTAAACTTTAGTTAGCAAATAAAAACATCTGCTTTAGGTGATACAGAAGGAAATCTGGATGAGTATCCTCAAGACTAATTTCTGACCTCGCTTTCTTCTGCATTTGGTGACTTTTGGATCAAGATCAGTAGGTAGGAAAAATTCTGGGCTGCCTTGATGAGGAAAAGCCAAACAGAATAGTTAACTCTCTGTAGGATTCCTGACAATTTTAAACTCTGGCATTCTTTGTGGTGTGTCAGAAACAGCTCTTTAAAAATGAGGAACAAATTTGTTAAGACTCGTAGCAGAGTATACCAGAAAAGTCCAAATAAATGTTACGTAGTGCAAAGTAGTTCGTTTTAGCTGAGAAATTCAGGACTTTTTAGTTCTAAAGGGAAGAAAACAGCCTACTCACCTTTGCAGTGGATTTTTAGTAAAAAAAGAAAAACAAAAACACATTGTTATGAAAAGTGTATTTGAAACAAAAATGTTGCAACTTTATAGTTAGTGTATTTTAAGGAGATTGCTGTTTGCTTCTGTCAGAGTATTTAGAACTAACTTGGTAGACATACCTTAAAAGTGCTGCTGTTAGTAGACATGCACAGAACTTCCCTTATGCCAAGACTTTAGATTTTCTTAAAATACTTCTTCAGCATTACTGTTGTAGGCCATGCTTTTTGTGGAGTAACGTCATGAGAAATTACAAGTAAGACTGCTTGCTCGGGGAGCAGGCATGCAGAAGAGGTCTGGCAGGATCTGATTTCAAAAGCTATCAAAATGAATTGAAAGCTTGCATTCCATCCCCCAGTGCATGGTAGTTTTCACAACAGAAAAATCAGTTTCTGATGAGAGAATTAAGGGTGATCTAGGATCTGACAGGTCTGTAACTTTTCCATGGTTTATGGAGAATTGCAGACCAGACAGGAGTGGGAAAGCAAAAAGCAAACTTGTGTTTCTTCTGTTAAGAGCCTCTGCCAACTCTGATAGCATTCTTCAAGTGTGGTGCAAATTTCTTTCTGCTGAGGACAGATAGCGCAATAATGGTTGTGGTGGAGGCCTTTTAAGGAGGAGCCTGTGATAATCAAGGACTTAAATTTAGCGTAGTGTTGTAGGAACCCCCCTTCGCGCTGTTTCCTGAAGTATCCTGGTAGGAGGGGAGAATCGTGCCTGCAGTCATTCTATTCCTGGGGTCCAATTGTATTTCTAAAAACTCGTGTGCGTTTAACACATGTTGACGTGTATTTCATGTGGGAGTACTAGGTTGCAAAACTTCGGCTTAATGCTTACCTAGCGAAGCTGGCAGGAGTGCTGGAGTTGTACCAGACTGATCCCTGTCACGCTTCTAGCCTTGTGCTTCAGAAATGGTGTGGACATGTGAACGGCAGGCTAGAGCTGCTGTTTGGAAAAGTTGTTTGATCACTTCACAAAAGAGCTTAGGCAAGTAAATTAAACAAGTACCTCGATTCTTGCTAATGAAAATGCTGGTCCAGTGCTGCGGAGAAGCACAAAGTCCACTGTAATCATGAGGCATTTATTCCTTATGAGTTTAAAACTCCTGCGAGTGTTTGCATTCTCTGGTGAAATTACTTGTGTTTTTGTGATTTGTGATTTTGAGAGGGTTAAGTTGATTCTGAAATCAAGGTACATCAAGAAGAAAAAGTGATTTTCAAGGGATTCCTGTTCTCTAAGAACTTCTGCAGCAGTATCTTTGCCCTGACTCTTCTCTTCTTGGCTTCTGTTGTTGCTGCTGGTAGGTCTAGTGTTGTGGGAGCAGGTGACAAAGCCTTTACTGTGATTATAATAAATGAGGATAGGATGTAACTCTGCCTCTGATCAAAGTAACCGTGATGTCTGCTGTCCACTGAAGAATTTGGATTAAGAAAAACCTGGAAAAGAAAAGGGTCGAAGGATGGAAGGAAGCGTGCTGCTGGATGCAAGAGTAGGTGGGAGGACGACTGCACAACTTGAAGGTGACTTCAAATGGGTCCCTTCTGTGTAAAGGGTTTGTTCTTGTTGATTATGTCTGATGCTGAGCCCTGTTGTAAACAAAAAGATCAAGCTTTTGGGTGAAACTGACATGAAAGGTGTGCAGTCAATGTCAGAGCGCAATCTCTTTCTGGAAAATGAAGAATTGCAAAACGATCTGGATGCTTTGACTCCATGCAGGTATAGCCTCTGTGCAGCTGATACGATGCTGCCTTGACGTTGTCTCTGTACTTCTAGTTTCTGGCCAGGTGAATACAGGCTTTGGGCTCACGCTTCACTAGTCTGAGGTGCTGCTAGTATTCTTTCCTAGAAACTTTGGGGATTTTTTAGAAGTTTGTCCATTCAGTCAGTTTCTCAGCCCAGCTGGAGTAGTTGAAGGCATGTCGGTAATGGAGGAAGGGTGGAAGGCTGAATCAAGTATTTTTGCATAACTTGAGCATACAATGTCATGAGTAAGAAATCTGTCCTCATCAAGAGATACCAGTTGTAATAAGGAAAAATAGGGGTGAGGAGACTATGGCTCTGACCTCCTGCACTTTGATACGACGGCTCCTTTTCTCCAAGATCCTCGTCAGTGTCCCCTTTTCCCTACTACTGTGCTGTACTTGCTGCAGTGCTTTTTAGTGCCTTTTCTCAGTTCTGCTGTGTTTAGTCTACTGCGGAGGGTGAGAGGAGCAAGAGTGTGTGTGCATGCTATATGTGTAAGGGGCAAACTGAATGTGACTGGGTGTAGTTGGAGGAGAAGTGCTGTACTGTGTGGCGTTCTCAAGAAACGAATACTTTGCAGAGGAAAGAATCAAATTTTCTGCGTACTTGGGAGCATCTCATAGTGCAAGTATCTTGAAATAAAGTGTATTTTTGGAGTCTTAAATTCCTTTAAGTGAACTCTGAGTAGCACTCTGAATTGATATAGAAGGGTCATCTGATGTGGGAAGAGGAAGAGATGGGGTAAAGAGGTTTAATGTTGAATTAAGTGGCATTAAAACCTACTGAGAGATCAGTTGTATTTCAGTGATGTGCTAGATAAGCAACATAACTTTATAAATGAATGGTTGTAGAGAAGATCTTCCTTAGTAATTCTTCCGTTTTAGAAATAGAGAAGGGTGTTTATTTAAGTAAAAGTTGGAAGACGGCTTCTTACAAAGCAGTTGCTTGATGTGCATTCTGAAGCTTCCTTCATGCTGCCTTTATTCACTTAATACAGGGTTTATATTCAGGGCACATCTCCATAACGTTTTCCTTATTGAAAGGTACAAAAAACTTTTATAGTTGGACTTTGTAGCACCTTGGGTGAATGCAGCATCAGTCTGTCCTCGTTAGGCAGGTGAGTAATAAGACTTATCACAAGAGGACTGTAGGGATGGATTGCATAAAACAGGCTGGTTTCTAAGGCCACACCTGGGTCTTAATTTTCCTTTTTTCCACAGAAGGTTGGTAAAATCTCTGAATTGTTTATCTGAGAAGCCTCAGACTTTACATTGACTTGTTAATGCATATATTGGCCTTTGGATATTTGAATAGGCAGCAGAGGAAAACCACTCACCTTAACCATCCGCCTCCTCAATAGCCATCATCTCCCTCTGTTGTTACACCACAAAACATGCCTCAGCACACTCGTTCAGCATTACTTACCCTGCTGTCTGCTCAGTGTCATCAAGCTGTACAAGAGGAATGTCTCATGGCCAGGATTCCCAAAAGCACATCACATCCCCAGCAAGCAAAGCTTTATCTGAGTGTCTAGGCCTCTGTTTCTGCTGCTGGTTGTAGGGGACAGAAACCTAGCTAGGCCTAACCCCAAAACCCTCTGGCAGAAATTGTATCACGGAACATTTACTGCCAGCAAGGGGTTGCAGATCCTAGAAGGTGGCTGTGTGGATGTTGGTGGCGATGCGAGGTGGGCTGTCACTGCTGGTTGTGAATCCCCCGCGCATCTGCTGGGAAGTGGTGGAACACTGATAGTGAAACTTTGGGATCATCTCTGGCGTTTGACCTACATCTCAAAGTTTGTTCTTCTTCAGACAGCACGCTCCAGACGGCCACAGAGGGGAATTTTTAATTTTTGAGTGACAAATGGGGTGGTGCTCGGGTGACAAAGCCTTGAGAGGCCTCCTCCAGGCCCTGGCAGTCCTGCTTGTGCTGCTTCCCCTGCAGATGCCTTGGAAGGAGTTTGCTGTTACTTCATAAATAAGGGGGAATGATTAATGAAATTCCTTGGCGTGCTATTGAAGAGGAGAGCATGAGGTCAGGTTTATCGGGTCTGTTTCTGTATCAGCTGGGACCTGCTGGGTGATCAAAGGCAGCTTCTGGAGGTGAGAGGCACGGTGCGTCTCAGTGGCAAAGCTGGAAGGGGGAAGCTTGCTTTTAATACAATGCCACTCTGGGGAAAGTTTGCCTAGCTAAGAAGAAGAGGTTAGAGATGCAGACTTCCTTCTGGACAAGAAACTAACGGTGCATCTTATTTAGGGGTTTTCTGTTGATTTCTGAAAGTCTGTGGGCTGCTGCTTATCTGGGAGCAGCTGTGGGTAAAGCTGTGCCTGAACTCTTGTGGGAAATGGGAGGCTGAGTTATATTTAAAGGGTATTTCGTGTTTGCCTGCTTCATATTTTGTATAATACATCAACCACTTGTTAATCCTTATAAAACCCTAGGAAAAAAGGAAATGGAGCATTAAGAACATGGGAAAGAGCCCTAGTGCTGTATTGTCTGTACAGTGCCCTTTGAGCTCCTAGGTTTTTTTTTCACCATTGAAAACCAGAAATACCAGCCTGCTGAGTACTCCTGAGAGCTCAGCCCTTCAGGATGGGCTCAGTAAATGCACAGCCTGACTCGATGATCCCGGCTGTATTGTGACCTCTGTCTGATCGACACCGGGGGCGTTTTTTTAGCTTCACCTTGAGCGCAAATGTGGTTGCGTGCTAGGGAATTGCCCACAAAGCAGCTCCCAATGTGTTTTTTTTTTTTATGTATAACTTGAAAAGCTGTTTTTCTCTTGACCTTCAGATAAAAATGCTGTTTATGAAGTAACAACAAAAATGTGCAGATTTAGTACGTGGTGTATGAAGTAGGGAAGGACAATGGGATGTTAAATCCAGGCTTGTTTTATTGTGCTCTTTATGTTGCGTGGTACTAAAGTCATTGCTTTGTGGGAAGACCAAACTGGAAAAAAATAATTGCACAAAAATAGCAGCTCTGGAAACAAGGTGTCCTGGTGATTTGAGGTGTAAAGGCCAAATAGGGTCTGTCTGTCCCTTTTGTAAGGGAATGAATAAATGTGTTGTGTTCTTGGCCATTCAAGAGAGGGCAACGCGCTGAGCTTCTTACACAAACTGTGGCATCATACTAGCAGCTGTATGGCCTGCTGTCCTGCCTTAAAGCATGAGAGAAATGGCTTGTTTTGAGGAAGGAGAGTTAATTTTTGCTTTTGTGAGCTTTGTTGTATAGTTTAAACACCTAGCTTTGGAACGCTGTGTAGGCTCTGAAAGCTCACCTTCGTCATGGCACAGCACCTGCTAGCAGCTAAACCCACGTGTCTTGCACAAAAGCAAGCGAGCTGTCTTCCTCCCTAGGATCCTCTAGGGCACCGATTTTCAGAGGTTTATGGATGTTTTCAGGCTTTGTACGGACTGACCATTGTGTAGCAGTTCTGCTACTGTTGGTGCAGCAAGCACTGATGGTCAGACCAATGTCTGAACAGTTAAAAGGACAGGTACAGTAGAAAGCAGGTTTTGAATACAAAAAAATCCTTATGTGAGCTTTATCTTGAATTTGTTAATGGCTTTGCTCTGGTAACTGAGGGCATTTTAAGAGTTCTTGCCTCAGTGCTCTCCATTTGAATGTTGCCCTTGCTGCAAGCTGGCCATAGTACTGTAGTGTAGTACTAATATTTTGCACCTGAAGTCTGTCTGGAAGGAGAGTGACTGTATTTTTACATTGGAATCCCTTTAAGACAGGAATCTTTCCTGCTTGTGCACGATTGCAAGGAGTGTTTCTATACAGACCAAGCCCCTTGGGGGAATGGCAGTATATTTAATTGCAGCTTCCTGATGGTTCTTAGACCTTTTGTGTTTTAATAACACTTGCATTACGAGTTTGCTCTCCATCTTGAACTTTGGAGTTTGAGGAAAGCAGACAGCTTCCTACTCGAATGTTTTAGCTGCTTGGGCTGCAGTGTTTTCAAGGTGGTGTTTCCCTTCTGAATATCTTGTTTTTTTACATTTCAGTGTTCATTTATCAAAGTCTTTTAAGTCTTTTTCTTTGCCTTATGATGTATACAGGGCTAAAATATTAGGGAGAGAGGAGAGAAGAGCTAATACAGAAGCCTGTTGTGATTCTCTTGCAAACAAAGGTATTCTTACCATTGTAAAGTTCTGGTGGGTGTCTGAAGTGCGATGTTTTTCCTTACAATATTTGGCAACTGCTAATAAAAGCAGCCTCGGTGTTTTTTCTGCTTTTCCTCCTACATAAAGCAGCAGCCTCTAATGGAGACCATTTGTGTATGTGTGTGCAAAGAATGTAATATTAACGATTTTTTTATAATGCATGGCAAATGCACTTCTGAGCCTTTTTTCTAACAGAACACAGACAGCTGTTTCCTCATTGAAATACAGTCTGCTTTGTAGCATGGTGTAAAAGAATGTAAGTGCAAGTTTGGGTGCCATAAAACAATTTCTTACACTGGTAGAAATAAAACTGGGGAAGAGAATGCTTTCGTGACAGTTGCTTTAACCTTCCACAAACAGGGATGGTGGAAAATAATTTTGTAAATAACCTAGCAGCTTAATGTGCTCTTGCTCAAATGTACTTTTCTACTGCACGTGCTCCCCTGGAATTAATATAGGCACAGAGGAGATGGTGTTGGGTGTGAAGACCTCCTTCTGGGGGTGTGTGGGAACTGGAAACAGTAGGGCCTGGCCCTTGGTTCTTCTAATGCATATCCCCCTGCAGCTGTGTGTGAGGTGTGAAGCACAACCAGACTCTTCTGCCTGGGTTTCTCACCTTGCTATACAACTGGAGATGTAAACTGCAGTATTATTTTCTTGCTCATGTGATGTTCTCAAGTTTCGTCTGTTTCATGGCGTGGCTGCACTGGTTCTTGTTCAAGCTCGCTTACCTGTACCTTCATCATTTGTCTACAGTATTTTTTACAGGGTCTTCTAGTAGAAAAAGTCAACTCCCAGGCTTTCTTCGTACACTCAGCTTACATATTTTTCCTCCTTTTTGAAACGAGCAGTGTCTATGCTACAGCTCTGCAGGGTTTTTTCCTGAGTCTTGCTTTGGTTGATGGTGATATTTAAGAAACAGGAGACCAGAAAGAAGGAAAGACAGTCTCTCTCTTAATATTTGCAGGAGTCAGTGTGAGGTGTCAGCTCTGCTTGAAATGGGTACTTCAGCACAGTAGGTTCTAGCTGCTAGGCTGTTCCTGGAGTGAAAGTGGCAATAAGGTAGACAAAACTTTCTCTGAAGTCAGCTCTGATGTCTTGGCAACTGTTTCAGTTTTGGATTTGATTCATAAGGCTTTGCTTTTTTTTTTTTTTTTTTTTTTTTTTTGGTAAAGTGAACTTCTTAAGAACTGACTTAGAGCCAACTCTTCTGTTTCTGTTTTTTTACAGGCATTACACAGATCAGAATAATTTAGTTTTATCTTTAAAACACAAAGATACGATTTCTAGTGTTTTTGATGACTAATGCAACTAGAGGAGTGAAACTAGTATTTTTATTTCAGTGAAACTCACCTAATGAGAAGGTCTTACAAATCTCTAGTCACCTTAAGTATGGACTGAATCAATGTGACTCTCTTAAGAGCATCTCCCAGTGTTCAGGTCTGTGCAAACCAGTATTTAAATAGGCAAGAGAAGATCCAAGTGCTTCTAGGCAGGGTGATACAGCCACAAGATAGAGGTGTTTTTTTTTTTTTTTTTTTTTCTTTATGAAGAAGCAGTGAGAAACCTGGATGAAAAATTCTGGTACTTCCATCTCTTTTACCTAAAATAATGAAGGTTTTACAATTACTCGGGCTGATAGGAAGTGTCTGGAAGTCTATTTAAAAAAAGAAACAAAAAAAACTTTCATTCTTTGACATCAGGGTTTTGTCAAAAAAAAATCATAATATAATTTGGTTACATCATCAACCCTTCTCACCCATCTCACCTGTTCACAAACAGAATTAATTCCAATTATATTGGGGGAAAAATACAAATGAAAGCTTTCTAACCTGGCTAAGACAGTTGAAAAACTGACTTGATGTCAGGGAGAGATTCAGCTGCTTATAAGTTCCCCAATCCTTTGGGCAGGTTGTGCTGCTGTTCCAAATGGCATGGCGAAGGAGTGGTCAAACTGTACTCCTCTTACAGGTTGGCCCCTCCTGAGGGCTCTGCCAATTTAGGAGTACATTTTTTTTTTTTTATCTAAAGCACGCAAAGATGATCGGTAACAAAGGAATTGCTCGGCCTGGCACATGGCTTTGTGTCTACATATAAAAGCACAGAGATTTTGTCTCCTTGTGGTTTTCACCTGAAGTTGAACAACCTGGAGATGGAGGTCATCCAAAGCTACTCATTTGTTTTGAGTATTGCAGAGAGGAAAATACAGGCAGGATTATTTTCTTTGAGCTGTCTGAAAGCTAGAGCTCCGGAATCACAAAGGGACTGTTCACTTTCAATGGGAGGTACTCATGGAAAAGCATCCTCTTAGGAGAAACTCCTCTTAAAAGCCTAAGCGTATTACAGAACAAGTGCAGAGAGATCCTGTGTGCCTATCTCAGGAGCTGTACTAACTCTTGCTCCCTGCACCCTGAATGGTAGGGGTTAGAAGCTTTAAGAGACAACATCTTAGGGCTGCCTCTGACACCTACACAACGTGTCACCAGGTGGAATCAGTACTTGACCGGAGTTACCCAAATAAAATGGTAGGACTCCTGGTTGATGTTGAGAGTACTCAGAGTATAAAATTACTGAAGACTTGTTCCTGAGGTCACGTAGGAAAAGGCAGCACTAAGGGTCTGTTGTGGGTAGCTGTGCTTCCAGTGGTGTGACTTCCTCTGTTAACAATGCATTATCCAGATAATTGCGTTTTTTGTTTTCATCCTGAGGAAAATGCTAATGGAAAGCCTTGAGTTACCCACTTATTGAGCACAAGCCTTCTCCAAGGCAAAATCTGGAAAAAATACAGCTTGTGTTTTGAGATTAGTCTGCTTGTGTCTTGGTAGACTGGGGGGAGAAAAGGAGCTTTCTGCTTGCAGGGAGGAACGTGCTTGCTTCTGCAGAGCCTGCTGGCTTGGAAGCGTGTCGCGGCGTGTGTGCTCCCTGGCTTCTTTTGGAGGTGATGTCTGGCACCTCCCTGCCATCACACTGAGAAAACTGCCGACAGGTTAATTGGGATCGTTCTTGTTTCTGCCCCTGTAGCTTTATAGCTTGCTAAAGCTGCTTTGGAAAGACAATTTTTGGCTTATATTGAATCATCTGTTCTTTTAGAAGTAGATGGTGGGACTACAATGGGTCTGTTAAAAATGCTAGCTTGAGCAGTAGTGAGCAAGAAACAAGTTTAATAGGAATTTCTAGCTTTTAGGAAGGGAATTAAGAATAAAATATATTTAAATAATACGCATTGGAGAGCATCAGTGTAACATTAGTAATCAATCCATGGTGTTCCTGTGTTTTGAAGGGTGCCCAACCTCAGAAAAAATAGAGTAGAGCTCAAAAAAGGTTCGGGGAACAGTAATGTGATGAAAAGCACCATGTGGCTTCCTTAGCAAGGAGGACTGGGACCCTTCAGTGTGGAAGGGTGAGAACTGAGGGCTGGGCTGGGCGATGAAGTAAAGGGATGAGTAGCATGGAGAAGGTGAACACAGCCTGATTACTCACTGCTTCCCGTAACATGAGGAGGAATTTCTCATGTTAGCAAGTGGTAAGTTCAGAAGAAGCAAAGAAAATGTATTTTTTTTTTGCATTTTTTTCCTCTCCATGTGTGCCCATTTAACTTGTGGACCTCTGTCACTGTGTGTTGCTGAAGCTAAAAGTTTGGGGTTAATGTGGGACTAGGCTAACGAGGGGCTGGGAACACCGGTATCGATCCATCTAGGGAAGGAAAGCCACGCTTCTGTCCGCCTCAGGAAACTTGTGGTGTGGATCTTCTTGTGGCTGGGAGAATGCTCTCTTGCCATATCAACATAGATGCTATGGTTTTATGCTTGGACGTTCATATTTGCCAGTGTTCTTTTGATTTCCTTGTCCATTGAGGAGCAGGTGGCTCTCCAATGAGCACAGTGCCCTGCCACTGCTCGTGAATCTTTGGTTTGTGCCCATGTGGCTGTCCTTCCCACGTCAGCTTTGATGTTACCCACTGAAACGTGGTGAGTGCTGTGGCTGCAAGATGGTAACGCTGCTCAGGGCGAGGTACCACAGCCTCCAAGGGTTGCCTGTAGTGGTAGGACTGGCTGCTTCTTGGCATCTAAGTTTAGTGTTTGGAAAATAAATCTTGCTATAGAAAAGAGGAGAAATGCTGCTTTGAGCTGTTTGTCCTACTGGAAAAACTAAAGGAACCCCTGTAAACACCGCATCTGTCTGCAATTGTTACTGATGTATTAGGCAGGAAAACGGGGGTGGTGAGTGCTTTTATTGTTGCTTTTAAGATAATTTTCATGGGTATGCAGAAACTAACCTTGTATGTTGATGCTGACTCTTTGTTTTCCTGCAATCCAGTATCTCTGTGAGATGGCTCGGTCTGAGCATTTGTGTTGACAGCTTTGGCTGGAGTGCAGTGGGGCTGTGCTGTGACCTTTCGTGTTGTGCTGGTGACTTCTTGTTACTGGAGGCTGAGCAGTTTTGCCACTCCCAGAGAGTTCAGTCTGTAAGTCATCATTCACAGCTTGTCCCCGGAGTGGTACCTGTGAATTGGATATTTTTAGGGTCATTGGTAGTCTTTTTAGTTAACCAGAATAATATTTGTGTGCTGCTTTTATTTCTTTCGCAGACTTTTCGGTGATGTTGTTGTCCTGGTCTTGATTAACTAGCATTTAAATCAGGCCACTTCTTAAAAATTGAGTTTAAATAGCATCTCTCTTCCTGTTCAGATAGCAAGTTTCATTTGAAGATGATAATCCCTTAACGTTTTTACTTTTTGTTTCATCCGGAGTCAGGCACAATGAGCCTGCCTGATAACAGGATGTCGCCTTGCTTGGAATAAGGCTCTTCTCCCAAGGTATCCAACTCCCCTGCAGGATGTTCAGCTGTTACAGTATTATTGGGGAGTAGATACTGTTCCCTTTGTCAGGTTTTTGACATTTTTCCTTCCAGGAAGATACTCAAGCTTCTTCATCCTGCAACTTGTACTCCTGTGTAGCGAAGAAAAATTAACATGCTTCTCAGTTTGGCTTCTCTCTGGGTGTCTGAGGTTCTGTGTCCAAGAACTGTTTGTCGCATCCTTTCTTCCTGAGGGCAGCAGATCTTGGTTGGCTAACCTGGGAGAAGATCCCCAGAACAACAGTCTTGGAGGTTCCTGTTTTGGAGAATGATCTCCATAGCTTTGTCATATAAATAGGTGACAATTTGTTCTTTGAAGCTCATAAACATTTGCACTTGATAGATAAGCCACTTTGAAGTTGTTGCTGTATGGTCGAGGTCTCGAACCCTTTTTGAGGAGAAGCCACAAAAGTGTATTGGCACATAGGAAACTTTTCTATTAGTAATTAGCTATTAAATACTCTGGTAGAATAAGAAGTTGTTACTGTTGGAAGTAAACTTGTGTATTTTAAGAATTCTGAAAAAACTTTCTGACCCAATAATATGTAGATAGATGTCATATGAAATAACTGAGACGTATTGGAGGAGGTGATGAAAATTTTAAATCCTGGACAAAATACACAGAAGGCTGGAGCACACCTTGTGAGGAGAGGGCTGGGGATGGATGTTCAGCCTGGAGAAGAGAAGGCTCCAGGGAGAGAAACCTCATTGCAGCCTTCCAGTACTTAAAAGGGAGCTTATAAAAAAGATGGAGAGCAACTTTTTACTCAGGCACATAGTGATAGGACAGGGAGGAATGGTTTTAAATCCAAAGAGGGTGGATTTTAATTAGATGTTAGGAGGAAATTCTTTACTGTGAGGGTGCCCAGAGCAGCTGTGGCTGCCCCATCCCTGGAGGTGCTCAAGGCCAGGCTGGATGGGGCTTTGGGCAACCTGGGCTGGTGGGAGGTGTCCCTGCAATGGCAGGGGGTTGGAGCTGGGTGCTTTATAAGGTCCCTTCCAACTCAAACCATTGTATGAAATTTTAAATAATAAAAAAGATGTGGTGGTGGTGAATTCAGAACCAGAGGAGTTATTGAAGTAGTTGATGAATAACCTTATTGACCGAAGTTAATCAAGGTTAAGTGGTAAATAGTTCTGGGTTCATTATCAGTTGTTAATTGCATGTGCAGGTGATAAATTGCTATGGTTGCATTTTGCATACTTACCTCTTAAGGCATTGGGCATCCAACCTAATGTTAACATTTTACGTGACATGTATCTATCTCACTGGTTAATTGCACAAACTTCAGAAATCCTACTATATGAGTTATAATAATCAATTACAGGGACTAACTCAATTTTGTCAGATCATTTTGGCGGAAAGTGATTTTTTTGCCTCTCTTTAACAAACACAAATGGCGATCAAACATTGACATACCTCATCTGGATTGCTTCATAAAGTCAATGTTTTAATTTATTTAAATATGAAGCTGCACACAGGACAGACTTTACACTGAGAGTGGGGAAGTTGTGATCTTACATCACCATTGCTTCACTTACGTGCTGTCCTGTACTGGGGTACGTGGAACTGCAGCAGGTAGTTTTCAATTTGCATATTTACAGCTGGGCATATGCTGTGTTTGTTCCTGAAACAAACACTGCTGAAATACCTTCGTCAGATACACAGAAATCTGCATGTTGTTTGGGCTTCTGTGGCCTCTCCCCACCTAAAACCATACAGTCAAGATTTCAGGTCTGCTCAGTGAGGCTTACTTTGGGAAAAGCCCATGGCTCCCCTGTCTGGGTAAGTAACGATCAGACTGGGAGGCTGGCAGTCAGCTACAGCCTTGGCTGGGTTTCTCTAATCCCGTTTTAGGCTATTCAGATTAAAAGTTCAGTGTGCTGGAAATGTTCTGCTGAGTTAATGAATGAAGTTCATAGGAGCTTTGTGAAGTCGGTAGCTCGATAGCCTGGTAGGCAATGGCTGAGAATTTGCACGTATAGAATGAAGTCGTGTAGGGCTTGGTTTTACACAAGTGCTTGAGCATCCTCTGCTTGGATCGTGTTTATTGATCTGCTATCCAAATCAAATATTCATGGCTGCAAATCAGCATGGAGCAGTGTGTCCCTTCAAAAGCTACATGGTTTTGGTGTCCTTTCACCATCAGCCTGATGGCATTTGCAGCCTAGACCCTCAAGTCTGTGTCAGGTTTCCCAGGACGTTTCCTTTTTCTCTTTTGTGTTTGAGCTTGGTGAACCGAGGTCAGTAGGAACTTTGTTTCCTGTTTGAACAGGACGCAGAGCTGCTCACTTCTGCATCGACTCAGACTGGGGGTGGCAGATTTTGCAGCTCAGCAAGGCGAGGTGATGTGTTTTAATGGGGATTGCTTCCTACCCTGGTAATTTTTCAGTCACTAGGAGATCATTCTCAAGTATAAGCATAGGACAAATAACTTGGCTAGCTTCAGCTTCTCTTGCTTGAAAATTTTCTTCTTGTAGCTAAGAGGAATATAATAGACCAGCTTCTGTTTTCAGGAGCTGTGGAAACTCATATTTAGGATGGAATGGTCATTTAGGCACGTTGCATTCTTCACCAATGCTCTGTGCATCATCTCCTGCTCCCATCAAAACGGAAAATGCTGCTGAGTTGTACAGCTTTGTGTTATGTAGGTTATTATTGCTTTTTTTTTTTTAGTTATACTCTTTTTGAACTAGACACCTTAAGAATGTAAACTCGGATTATGATTTCAATGCAGTTGAGACACTAAAGCAAGAATTTAGCAAACGGCAAACACATTTTTTATGTTTGCATGCCAATAGCTGTGAAATACGTAGATAAATGAGGTTCTGGTTTAACTTAAATGCTACCACAATGTGATATAAAATGCAGAGTTTAAGTCAAATGTTAATAGCTGTCTAATTGTCATTTTTCATGTTATGGACTTGTTTTTATCTAAAGAATTGTAATAAACTTACAATGATTGTATATTTTTTTTACTGTTTTCAGACTATAGAATGAATTAATTTTTTCTCTTTGTTTTGATAGTCAAGAATCCCTTCAGTGAAGAACTACGAGATATAAAAGTAAGTAAAAAATAAAAATTGAGATTTTAGTCTTGAGTGATTGTATAAAAACATACTAGATCTGTTCAGAAGGGTGCGGGTTCCAGAATGTTTTGTATAAGGTGTTTCTTGCTACTTTAATGTTTTAATTCTTTGCTTTTTCATTTTGGGCAAAATAACCAGTATTATAATATTTGGTTGATTGCTTTATATACTGATGATGTCACATAACTTTTCTTGTAGAGCTATGACGAAAAAATGTGTTGTAGTAAGATTTTTGAGGCTAAATTTAATCAATTTTCCCTTACTATTTCTATTTGGCTTCTCAGCCACGGAAACACAAGCTGGTAAGAGATAATTGTCTTGAAACTCCAGGATCTTATTTAGTGCCATGGAAGAGCGAGAGCTAGGTCATCTACAGAAAATGGATTAGAAAATTTGTCTTTTTCACTTGGAGTCAGTTCTATTATTTGTTCCTATATTCACTCTTTGAACTGGAATATGAGAATAGCCTGTTTTGAGATGTCACCACTGAAGGTATCCGGGTTATTGAGTTCTGAAGCATGGATTTTGGTGCTTCTCTCTTCTGGCCTTTCTGCCTGGGCTGTAAACAGTGGTCTTCTCCTAAGCATGTCTATGCAAACATCACGAGATAATTGTATATGTGTTTTTTTTTTTGTCTAAGGTTGAGCTCTCCGAAAGTAAATTGTTGCATATTTTCAGATTTCACTGAAATCTTTCTTAGAAGAAAGAATCTTTCTGAACCTTCTGAACAAATGAAATTTTGAGGGGTAAATTCTGTGGTACCCCCAGGCAAACAAACTGACCTTAGAGCGCTGCTGTTTGGGTACGCGTGTGGTAGAGGACTGACTTCCCTCTTCTGCCATGCCTGACGTTTTCCAGGCAGGGGATGGGTTAACAAGGTTGGTTAACTTCCTGGGGAGTACCATTGTAATACCAATTTAATCTCAGTGATGGATTTGTAGGACCAGAATATGGGAGGCAATGCTGGCAATTTTTGGTATTGGCTATGGGAAATAATTTGTCAAATGTCTGATCAAAGAAATGAAGCTTTCTTCCTTTTGGTAGCAGTTTTCTTGCGGAAAATAATGGGACCATTCATATTTTAAAATGTTGTCATGTAGCGCTAGTGCAACAGGGAGTTATACTAAAAATATGTATTTTTTTCAATGTGAGTAAAATCAGATATAAAAACTGTCAAAACTGGAAAATGAGATGTAAAAACTTTAGCGTATCTTTGAACAAAGTCTTTATTCATATCTCATCCATTTGAGTCTGCCCCAGGAAGAACTTAAACAAACAAACAAAAATCCGCAGCCTTTTAGAAATTTATTACTAAGTGCATATAAGTGCTTCTTACCTTCATGTTTTGAATAATTCATTATAATGCAAAAGGTTTCTGTCTGTATTTCAATGAAACTGCTCAATGTCTTAGTAAAGAAGTTTAACTCTTGTAAGTAACAGTTGGGACATCTCATTTTCATCCTTGTTCTGGGAAACAGGCCTTTTTATACTAGCAGTATGTGCAGGAAGCATTAACAAGATTGTGTAGACCACTTTTTTGTAGATGGCAAAAAATCTAACATTTCTATGAATCTCACGTGGGGAATATGGCCATAACACACACCAGTGTGGCTTGCATGAAGTGTCACTTCATGTTTTTAAGAGTAAAACTTAAAAATGTACATAGTAGCTTTTAGAAAAGCTACTTATTTTTATTTTTACATAGTAGCTTTCAAAAAAAACAAAAATAGTAAATAACCTTCTGAGCTGTCAGTTTCAACTTGGAGATCCAATGGAGTCCAGGCTGCAGTCTAGTTCAACTTGTCAGGATCTGAAATACTTGTATTGTAAACAAATACTTTGATTCAGAGTCTATTTTTTACATCATTGTTGATGTGTAAAACATTATAGCCTTCCACTTGTGTGTGTATATATATTTTTACAAAAAAAAATCTGATGGTTTATAAACTCTGAACTAGAAGAAAATGCATCTTTAGTAATGCTTATTTTAATGTTAATGTGTTTTTCTAATTCTAGGCAGATGAAATAAGTCTCATGATGAACAGCTTATATGCACTTCATGATAAGTTGGCACAAGTAGCAGGTAACAAAAATTATTGTGACTAAGTGTTATTGTAACAGGTACAAAGAAGTCCATGCTCAGATAGTGATTTGTAACAATTGATATATTCTGAGGCCCTGATAACTTTTAAGATTTCCATTTGAGGAAACCAGAAATCTTATTTCACTTACAGTGCCCTTTTTCATCACTGTAGCATCTTTCATTGCAGCATTTTTGGGTTAATGGTATAGGCTGCATGTTTTGATCCCGAGGTTTTTGATTTGCCTTAATGCTTTATTAAACTGATGTTAGTAAAAGATTTAAATTTGCTGTATGTTATGAGGAATATGTATGTCTTTTAAAGGTAGCTATTTCATTCTAGTGGAAAAATGCTTGAAATAATATTTTACAACAATAAAAAAGATGAATACAATGAACAGTAGCGGTTAAACAAGGTTGCCTTGTTAGACAGATTAGTGCAACTTAACCAAACTAATTATATACTAACGCAAAGTTCTCTGTATAGTAATGTGTTAGAGATGGTGTTTAGGCTTAATATTAATTGCTGACTATTCCAAGCTATTGTGCTTTTGCCTAGTGTCATAATTAACATGGCTTTAAATTGCACAGAAATTTACACAGCACAGTAGAGAAATGGTGAAGTTAAGACTGGATTTATAGCTTTGACATCTGGTGAATATGGGGTTACAGCAGGATCTGTTTCATGCTTATTAGGCCATTTATGTCTCATCCTTGCTTATTTAATTCATATAGTGTTTACAAGGCAGTGGTTCAGTGTGGTTTTAAGTCTTACTGTTCTTTGTGCCACTTATTTGTTTTGCAACAGCAAGTGTCATTGAGAAGCCTTTTCCATGTATCCACTATTGTCAGGTGCTACAGACATTTCTCAAAGGGTGAAAGTGTGGAATCAGCGGTCCCAGATACAAGGCTGATGACTTGATATGCCCAGGACTTTATAGTAAATCTGTAACTTTGAGCAGCTCTGTAATACTTTTAAATTGCATGAGTAATCTTCCTGCAGAAGTATTTGTTTCTAGAGTATTTACAATATCTGTGGTGAATAAAACAGATATTTAGACAAACTCCATGGATTTCTCCTTGTTTACATTTTGCTTTAACCCAAAGTAGTGTTAGAATGTTATTCCTGGATGTGTGCAAAACGTTTTTCTTTAGTTTTAAATTTGTTGCTTTCTGACTGTGTGTGCCTTGCAGTGCTGATCTTTTGCTGTTCACTTATGTCTTGGTATCTTCTTGTTTCAAACCATTTCATACTTAATGGATGGTGGTAGTTAATTCTGTGCTATAAGTCATTGGGGCCAAAAGATTTTTTGTTAGCTAATCTGTGCTGCTAATCCTTTATCATAGCTAATTCGTGGTGTGCAGATTTGCCTGAGACCCACAGCTGTGTGCTGTAAAGCACCGAGTTGTGTGAAGCGGAAGTACTGAGTTATGCTACTTCGTTCCCCTCTTGGAGAGAGAATATAACAGCTTTCAGTTTCCTCAGTGTTATCTGGCCCTCCAGTGGCTGTACAGTAAATGATGTATTTGCCTGGATAAAAAGGTTTGGCACTCATTTCTTACGTCTGTGAAGGACAGTGAATTTTCTTCATTAGCTGGAATTTATCTATGGGGCTGTACATCTATTTAAATAGGTATATATTTAAATATATACATAAACACACCTGTCTGTCTTACAAAAAAAGTTTATATGCTTCAGGATGACAGACAACTTTCTTCCCCTAACATAAAAGATGTGTTAGTCCCTTTTAGTCTACTTCTGGCCAGGAGAATCTTTAACACTTACCTTCAAAAAATATAATCATGCCTTGTGACAGGATGATCCCCCAGATTGAAACCACATTGTAAGATTACCTTGTCGCTCAGCAGAGTAGCTTTCACACAGTCTGAAGAATGACTTAACTTCTGTCTGAGTGTCAATAAATTATCCTCCGTGCCAGGTATCATGAAGGTATCAGAGAAAGGAGCCTGCCATCCATCTTTCAGTCCTGCATTGATGTAGACCTGGCACAATGGGTGGAAGCTGCTTAAAAGTCATAAAACACAGAAGGCTGCCAGAAAGATGCAGGGTTTAAGAGTGTTGATCTTGTACATAGTGCAGCACTTCAGAATAGAGGAGTAGGGGAATGCAGTTTTACTAAAGTGCTTCTCTTCAGTCTCCCTGTCACATATTTGGAAAAGTTTCCCTCATTTTGTACTTGGCTATGAGTCACTTGTTCATGTTTTAACTATTAGTATTAAAAAAGAGGGATGGAAACTTGCACTAGTGTCTTCTGTTAGGCTTTATTCAATGTCCTGGATTACCTTGAAGAAGGCCAGTTCAGAATTTGGTTTGTAGCCCTGTTTGTTTAATTAGGCTTCTTACATTTTTATTGAGCTAGTTTCTTGCTTTGTCAACTTCAGTTGAAGATCAAATGATGGGGCTTTTCATATAGGAGATGAAGCACAAAAGTTGTTTGAAGGAAGGAAAAGTCAGGGTAACAATTATTTTTTATGTAACTTAATATACTACGTTCCAACTGTAGCTGCCATTTTTGTACTGTGGTGCTCTGATATTATGTAAAACGATTTAATTATCCTGTGTAAAAATAGATTGCCCTTAATGCATCGCTGTTTTCAGACTTATTAGTCTGCCAAGCCTATGGTGAGTAATGCCTACCTCAAAAGAAACTGCAGGGAGAAGCAGAATCTACTCACTCAGTTTTGGGTTGAGGTTTATGTTCTTGTCCAACGGTTCTCTTTCTTAAAAGCAACTTCTTGTTGATACTGTATAGTTCTGTACCTAACACTTTGACCTAAAACAAAATCCGTGCTTTATTTAAATCAGACTTCCTTTAGGCATAGATTAATTACTGGATGTTTTTGTCTTTCATGGAGAGACTTCAATAAATCACATCCACTTTCAGTCAGGCTCACAAAATGAACAATGCTAATCCCCATGCCCACAAGCAGCAGCTACCTACAGATATGACCCTGTTTTTTTGTACATAAAGAATTTTTACCTAGTAAGATGCCGCTTCTGCTTGGCATTCTGCACAGAGTGCTTTGGCAGATTCAGATGGCTTTCTTCTGTGCTAAAGGACAGCACAGGTCCTTGAGATGCAGGGTGAACTAGACTTCAGTAGGTAATAAGGCTTACTGATAAACCTGTGGCTGGAGGGAAATCCTGAAAAAACACCAACTGTTTCTTAACACCAATTTCAAGTGTTAGCCACTGTACCTGTTTGCTGTCTCAGGCTTTGTTCTGTTACTCTCCTTAAGCTTTAGTTCTTCAGGTTATTGGTATTGTGCTGCTTATTGAGTGATTTCAAGACCATTTAGCAAGTTCTGATTCTCCTCAGTGGTGGACTGTTGAACCTGCCTTTGGGAGATCAGGTGTTCGTATTTGCTCTCACAACATTTATTCTTCTTATTTTTTTTGGCTACCCACTTGAGTGGCCTGCTGCTTAACCTCTAAGCAGGAGATCTGCTACACGACTGTTTTCGAAGCTGTTTGCTTTTGTACTGGTTGACTGTGTTGCAGCAAGATACCCGCTAGAGATCTGTGTTAAGTCCATGGGTTCCTTAAAGTCTTACTTGCTTCTTGTTAATATTTCTGGGAGAAGAACCTAGCTTCTTAAATGGCTTGCACAAGTGCATTAACATAAGCTAAAAGGTAATTCTGTGATCACTGCTGGGATGTGTGCTACCTGCATCACCTCTGTACAAATGCAGCTGGAACCGTTCTCTGATGGCACTTGAAACTGATGTGGCATGTCCAAGAAAAGGCTGAGCAGGAAGGTCCATGCTCCCCAAGCTTGCAGTAAGCATTTTAGCAGAATGGCAACAGAGGAGCTCATTTAAAAAAGTGCTCAAATATGTCTTGCAGGAGACCTGTGTGAAGATTTTTGCCCTGCTTCGATTTTATTCCTGGATATAGGGCCTCAAACGGCTCATTTTTGACATTTTTGGCTCAGGCCATGGAAAGTGGGTTTCCAAGCCAAGTGGTTAATGATTGCACCAAAGTAATTCAAAATAAGCCTTCACTTACAGAACTACTAGCTAAAGGAGCGACAGAAATGGCATAGAGGAATATCCAGCTGTTTGCAGAAAAGGTTGTCTGACTTGTGACCTGCCTAACTTTCTGCAGGCTTTCAAATTCATGAGTTTCTCAGAAGAAAGCTTTAAATGGTTCCCAGCAATAGGTGAGTTAGAATGAGAACTGCATCTCCAGCAGCTTTTTGTACAGGACTCAATCTACATGACTCTGAGTTGCTTTCTGGTATCAGGAGTGAGTTGAAAGTGACATTTTTATTTTTTTCCCTTGTGATTGTATGTGAGTAATTGGAACTGATGGGCCTTAAGCTTTGTCAGATCTCGAGCAGCAAAACCATTTTCTAAGGGGTAAATTTGCTCAGAGGGAGTATAGTCAGGAAAAAAAAATATTCAAAAGCAGTACTGTGAAGAAACTGTCTGCTGGCTTTTTAAAAATGAGACGAGAAGCTGTGAAGTCAGTGTGTTGGCTGCATGCTGCATAAATGTAATTCCTGGAAGGAGGCAAAGAAGATTAGAATTTAAAACTATTAAAGTAGTCTAGTCTGCATCTAAGGGAGCTTTTGTCCACTTGTAAGGTGTAGTGCTGCATTCTCAGAAGAGTGAAAATCTAAGATGAACACTGCAGCTTGTTTTAAAAATGCCTTTTTCACAGTCTTGTCTTCTGATTGCTTTTTTTCTTTCTGTGTATTAATGTCATCCTTTTGGCTGTTTTTTGTTTTGATTCATACTTGGGATTTTTACTAAGATTCTTTACTAAGATTCCTACTAAGCAACCCCTGAAAACTCCAAACTCCTTAGCAGAAGAGTTTCTTCCTCCTGCTCACCCAAGCTGTTATGTTAAGTCAAAATACGACTGATGTGCTTCAAGACTTCAGGCCTTACCAAACACAAAGTGTAAAAGAACAAGTACTTATCAGACATGTCAATGTCATACAACCTAATACCTGGGTGTGATCACATGTAAGGCTTCTACAGAGATCTGTTTTGGTTTTGTTGCATTCATTCCATCTGTTCTAGATCTAAAACTATGCTTATACCAGAGATTGTAGGAATATGATATGGTTCTCCCAAATGTGTTGATCTCGAAACATGAAATGACAGCACATGTAAATGTACAGGTTGTAGCGTTAATGCAGCACAAAACCAAGTCATTCTGTGAATGTCTACCTAAATTCCTTAAGAGAATAACCTGTAACTCCAATTCCTGTGCTGACTTCTAAATTTAGTGTTTTTTCAAAGGTGCTGTCAGTATTCACCAGTGACCTCTGCAGTTTTCCTGTCACAGTAGACCTGAGGAGCTTTGACTAAGTCTCAGATGTCGTGTGCTAATTATCGAGTGAAACAACTTTTAAAATAGTGTCTCTTCTGCTCAGTATTTGATGGAAAATGCACGCAAACAGGAAGGCTTAGTTCTAGGCCAGAGAAATATGAGCACTCCTATAAACTGTAACCCAGCAGTAGAAGCCCATCCCTACTATGGTGATGCGCTTGCAAAGCAAAATTCAGTTGTCTGTTGAAGTGTATTAAACAGAACATCACTTTAGCAGTCTGCAAAAAACTTTTGCTTCATAAAAACATGTATTTTTGTGGAACTCTACTGTGAATGAGACGTGAAGATGCTTTCCCATAACTTGCTAGTGTTTGCTGATTTTGTCAGGTTGCCTTGGATGTGTTGGTAGTAAATATCTGCAGTTGCTCCATTTAAAGGGTAATCCTGTCTGGAATAGTTTCAACTTTAAATACTTTTTTGAGAGTGTAAGCAAAAGTTCAAGGTACTCATGCATATACAAAATACAAACTTTCCTAGCATTGCTATAGCGCTGGGAACGATCATTTGGCATGGATTGAGGAAGGTGAGGTAGGCCTAACCCTGACTCAGTGACAGGCTAGTTTTCATTTTTAATGTTTTGGCACAGTAAAATTGCAGGGATGGCTACTAAGATTATTTTTCAGAGATCAAGAGAAAAAAAGGATTTGCCATTCTCTAACAGTTCTTCAGAGCTACCAGCCAAGTGTTAGATAAAACCGGAGTTAGACTTCGCCTTTTCTGTATGACTGATACCAGATTATTTTATTATTTTTTTTTGCGTAAATTGGATGCCTTCCGTTAAGTAGAAGTAAATCAGGAAGAAGATGGCATGTGGCTATGAAGATTGACTGTACCTTATTTCTTGACTGCCTCTGCAAACTTTCTGAAATACTTAGGGAGATGGCAAAACCAGCAGTTTGAGGGCATATTGGTATGTTGTGCATGTTCAGGAAGGTGATGAATTACTCTGGTGACTTGGAGCAAACTGAAATGTGGTAAATTCATAGTGCTGGAAATACTGCTGTGGATATGCTAGAACCATAAGTTGGTCTGTTTAATAGCTAATACATGTTTCAAAGTAAATAGAAATTATTTGGAAGAAGTTGAGGCAGGGTATGGCAGCAACTTTTTAATACTTTTGATTGCTCTTCATACGATCTTTTGTTCTAATTTCAGTGTAAATATTGAAGTATATTTTCTGATCACATGAATTTTTATTGATGTTATTTATATTTATTGTTAGCTGTGACAATCTTTTTTTCATTGGTGGGGTGCACTTCTGATTTTTTTCCATATATTTTTAAATAATTATTTGGCTATAGCTGCTTGTGTAGATTACGTTAACCTTTAGCTTCTGTTAGGTGATTTTATTCTATATAGTGAAGAAATAATGTGATCAAAATAAACAATTTTATTTTTACCAGGGGAACATGAATGTGGAAGCTCTATTCAAAGGAACCTTACCGTCCAGGAGGCAGCTGCATATTTAAAAGTAAGCAATTGCAGTATTTTTCATTGGTTATATCTAAAAGTTGTATAACTTAAAATTTTATCGTCTGGTTTGGTATTAGTGTGGTTTCAATTTAATGTAGTAACTGACATTCTATACTAATAAAACTAAGTGAAGTATTACTCAGATGTTTATAATTGACTTCTTCAATACATGCTACTTACCATTTTTATTTCATGAGATTTTGTGGAAAAAGAAAGGGAAAAGAAAAGTGGGGTTAATTGCAATGCAAGTGTAGGTAGCAGTGCTTCAGTGTCATGAAGGTTTTCTTCCCCTTTAGTTAAAACACCAGGGTATAATGTCATTTGATGGAGATTGTTGACCAACATAAAAAAAAAAAAAAGTATGAAACTAAAATCTCTAGAAGCTTTTCCAGAAATCAGTATGCAATGTTTGAGACATTTTTCAGCTCTTAGTCTCTTAGTTTTAGCTCTTATCTTGGAAAAGATACTGTCTTCCCTTCTTTGGGAGAAGAGGCTAAGAGGCTGAAGCGTGGCTCTGCAGTGAGCCTGACAGGCAGCAGCTGTGGGGGACATCACTTGATTCTGTAAATAGAAATGGTCCAGAAGGGCCTTTATGGTAACTTGGTAGGCTTGCAATATTAGGATCTCTCTCTGCCCTGTCATTTGCCCTGCCTCCCTCCCTAAATAAAAAATGATTTCTTGTATTTTCTTAGCAGCTGTAGTGTTTATTTTAGCCCACATGGTCTTCCCTTCAGTAGGAAGCTACTTTCACGTTTTAAAATGGTGTAAGATCTTGTATGGCTTTTTTTAGGTGGAGGGAGTTAAGCCCATGTGACTTTTAATATACAAATGTACAAAAATACTGCATTTTGGCAAACGTTTACATAGTAAACAAAAAGGAGGCGATGTTAGGAGCTTGCTGAAGAAGCTGCTAAAAACTGTTTTATCTCAGATTGCAGTTCTGGATTGGCAATGATGTTCGGTATCTGTTAAAAACAGTGCATTGTGAGAATACTTGGAAAAAAATAGGTTGATGCCAGGTAACATAATAGGCAAGACCATTGGTTAAAAGAATGCCAGTTATCAAAACTGAAAAAAAAGATTATAAATCCAAGTTTCAAAGTTTTTTTTTTTTTTTTGAAAATTTGTCACTTCATGTAAAACCATGTTTAACCCTGCAGTTCCTAATTTTTGGAGTATAAATGTGTGTGTGTTTTTTTGTTTTTGGTGGAATTTGAGTGTTAGATGATAGAACTTTTTCCTCAAAGCGAAAATAAGTTATCTGCTCCTATTTTTTTTCTGAAGTACTTGCCATAGAGCCTCATTAAAAATTAAGGAGAGAAAACTTTTTTGGACAGTTTCAGTTCAAATACAGTATTTTATTTTTTTTGCCTTTTCTACAAAAGGATGTAAGGTGAACTCTGGAGGCGCTGCTCAGGCTGCAGTGAATGCTCTCCTGTGATTACTGATAGCAGATAACTTAAATTTGTAAATTCCTGTGTAGTGATATCAGTTCTTGAACTACAAACATAACTGGTATTTTCAAATAATCTTAAGAAGCTTGAGGAAAATCATTTAAAAATTTACCTCAGCTGATTTTTAGGAGCTATTTTCAGCTAAGTTTATATCTAGTTTGAGTTTTATTCCTGAAAGAGACTTTCAATGAGCACCGCCTAGTGGCCGATTTTTTTTTTCCTTTGTAGGTTAGTTTTCTCTGTAGGTTAGAATTCTTGAAGTGTGATCATGACTAGAGTTTTCATATAGTCCTTAATTTGAAGAATATTAGTAAGTCCCATAGCTGCTCCTAGCATGGGTGGATTTGCTTTGCGTATTGAACAGTTATGCAAAAAGTGAAGTTTTAAGATCAAAGTCACACAGGTTTGACTACTAACATGTGCAGTATCTGTATTTTATTGTGGCATGGTAACTTTCTGCTTATTTAGAGAATTATTCACTAATGTTTGTCTTTTGACAGAATTTAGATCCAGAATACGAAAGTGTACTTAACACAGCACTACAATGGATCTTGAATAGTGGGGAAGATGTTGGCATAAAGTAAGTGGTCTTTATTGTATAACAGTGTGTTCTGATAGACCGTATCCTTTTTTTGTAAATGCCATATATTTTTAACAGGTGTATTGGCAGTGACCCTAATGAGATGGATGTTGTCAATGTGACAGATGTAAAGTACCTGGAATCCACTAGTCCAAAGATGTCTTTCAGGTGTCGTTTTCGCCGTGCATTTATTAATGTAACTCACAGATTATCAATATTGCTTTTGGGTAAGTTATTTAAACAATCACTTTTTTGTTATAACTTGTGTAAGTTCATGGTGGAAAAAGCAGTGTGTTCACTGGAAGTTCTTATTCAGCCATACAACTTATAGCGAGGATAGTGACAGAAGCTCTAACATGGTCTGTTTTGCACTTTTTTGCCACTGTATTTTCATATTACTTGCTATCATCTGTTGTTGTAGTCAGCTGAACCAATTCCTTCTCTAGGAACTCTGGCCTTTTCCTGCCAAAGCACTACCTTTTGAGTTTTAAAAAATTCCAAATCCAGTGGTTCTTTTTTTGGGGAAAAAGATGTGGTGGCCTTCATTTTTTGAGGATGTTTCACTGTTGTTCTGGGAACTTTAGGAAAAATCATCTTCTCTGTAGTTAAAGTTCCAGGAGAAGTTGAATTACTTGTTTGTCTCCAAAAATTCTTAACCTTTTCTGCAACAGATGTACAGGTATTTATCCTTCGGTAAGACTTACTCATTTAATCTGTGATAGTTCTCTAATTAAGTTTCAAATAATTTCATTATGGTCAAGAATTAAGTAAACTTGAAAGTGATGCAGAATAATGATGTGGTCCAGCTGAGTGCAAGCACAGTCATTTCTAACTGGCCACACAGAAATATTGAAGATGCAGAATCGATCTCATGCACATGTTGAATATTCATTCGTTATATATTAATATATATTATAAATGATCATTATACGTGATCATTTATTCCAGTATTTTAACAACTTCATAGTTAAAAATAGAAGACCGCCTTCATTAGCCTTCTGACAAACCAAAATAATTGAAGGCAAGTTGACCCAGATGGCTGTCTTCTTGATAATATTGGGTATGAGCTATACTGGAATATGGAGACAAAACTTAGTATCTGAGTCAGCCACCAGTCTCATCAGTCATGCTGAGCAAATTGCTTAGTGTTCCAACTTTCTCATCTGTATTTGAGATTAATATGCAGTACCTTTCCAGAAATGAAGCATTGTGTAAAAACTGGATCTATTTTCATTAATTAATAGCCATTTTGGCCTAAAGTGATGTCCCTCAGTCTCTATCTATCAGTTAACACTGCTGTGTGATCATTCACACTATTTTTTTTGTTTGAAACCGTGGGTGAATGGTGCCCTTAGTTTGAGATGAAAGAAATAAGATTTTTATTCTCAGCTTATGCTGTTGGCCTTCTTAACTATATTCCCCCAAAAAGGACAGTCATCTTTAAGCTAATAGAAAAGAAACATTTATCATGGTAAGAAATACAAATTTGTAGCTGAACTGAAGCAGTCCAAACTAATTAGTTTTGACCTGTATAAATAAAGCACGTGACTTGTCCTTAAATTAGTGAATATTATGCATTTTTAAATCTTAACATATTCTAAATTATGAATTTATACAACTTTTAATATGATTTTGAATTTTTCCAAGGTAATAGTTTTAATGCTTTTCATCACAAATGAGTAAAATTTCAAACCCCAATAATGCCAATTAACAATGCTATTGTTAAAATAATTAAACATTTTCATAAAGGTAGCTACTCTTCGAAGGTTGAGTTGGTGTTGCTATGCTAGTAAAATAGAAAAATACTGACAGCAAGTACAGTATGCATCACTAGCTTTAAATTTTGAATTTAAAATGCTAGCTAGTTCAACCAAGTTCTGAAGTATGTGGTGTAAAATTTGTTAAACAACTGATGTTCTAATTCTGTTTAAAGAGTGTTTTATATCTTAATGCAGGAGTAGCAATGGTTTGGGGAGTCTTGCACTACATGAAATATCGTTGGGCAAAAGAAGAAGAGGAAACAAGGCAGATGTATGATATGGTGGTAAAAATCATAGGTATGGCTTCTTTATTCTTATATGTGATGTATCAGCACTGTATAAGCTTTCAAAGTACTTGACTTCATCCAATCAATGGGGTTTTCTGCCTGTTCAGTTATCATGCTGTGACAGCTCTTGGAAAAATGCCTGCTTTGTGGTTTTTTATACATTGTACATTAAACCTAATCAAAGTTTTTCTTATGGAGATTTAAATCTAAGTAATAGCTGTAATAAATCCACATTGGCATGGCAGTATTTTATCTGTATTGAAAAAACTACGAATGTGATGTTTGTTGACTAGACATGTGGAAACGATGCAAGACAAAACAGATACAGGAAGCAATCTGTATGCAAAACACCAACACCTAAAATGTTGCTAAAACAGAATGCGTGGTTGAATTCTGATATTCTGCCTTTCCACTTCAAACAGTGGTTTTAGTAGTTTGTGTTCATAGCTTTTAGTGCTGTTTTGGGGGATGCAGTTTTACTTAAATTGTCATACTACTTTCAGCTATGACAGTCATAAATACAGAGGTAGTAGAGCTGTTTTCTTACTTTAACGTTTTCATACTTCTTTTGTCAGTCAAGTTTTGTTGGGGTAGGGGGAAAGCACTTGATTTCCAAAGGTGGCTGTCTTTGTTAGCAATTAAATGTAGCAATTGAATAACTGTAAAAACTCTTTTCCTGTGTTTCAAAGTTCTCTGGGGTACTTGGAGGCATTGGATGTATGGTTAGTTTTCTTGATTTGCCTTCAGTGTGGTTAGGAGCAAAAACACTTCAAAACTATAAATTACTGAAATTTGGAAGGGGGCTTTGGAGTAGCTGTTCATAGTCAGAATTGATATTTTTCTCTGTATAAACTGTGTAATTATGTTTTTCTTACGGTGTTCTCAGATGTTCTAAGAAGTCACAGTGAGGCATGTTCTGAAAATAAAGACTTGCAGCCTTATATGCCTATTTTACACGTGCGTGATTCTCTAATACCATCTCAGGAAAGGTACGTACCCGCTATACATACTGAATTTCAGTGCGTGGAATAAAGCATACAGCTTAGTAAAACCAAATCGGTCAATTAATTTAATGTTAGTAGGTTACAAAGTGTAATGTCCTTGTATACACCTGGGGAAAAAACACTGGTTTTCTATAAAGTTATGCATGTCAGTTGTGCAGGTTGTTATAATGCTAACGTTGTAATTCTTCATTTTTTTAAGGAGGAAAATGAAGAAAGTCTGGAATAGAGCAGTTGACTTTCTTGCAGCAAATGAATCTAGAATTCACACGGAGACACAAAGAATAGGTGATGCTGAGTTCCTGGTATGGAAATGGATGCAACCTTCTGTACCATGTGACAAAATTTTAGTAATACCATCGAAAGTGTGGCAAGGCCAAGGTATTGCAAATATAATTGTTTTAATTTCTCCTTCTAATCTCTAAGAGGTCACTTGAGAATGGAAGACATTTTCTGTCATAATTATGAACTGTGCCATTTTTCTGTCATCTTGTTCAGTAGATTTGTCACATGCATTCAGCGTCTGCCTTGCTTTCAAGCAAGATAAGCTTTTCTAGTGTAACTAAGGGTATACAGCCAAAATGAGTTCCTTGTTCCTTTCCATAAATTAAAAAACAAATGAAAACCCACTCAAGCCTTTTCCTTTAATTGGTTGAATTCTAACATCCTTTAGACTCATTGGAAATCATGTAATCATTTTTATCTGAATGCAGGTAGATCAGAGCTTTTAGATCAGAATTTCCTACCATTTAGTTATCAGTTGAGTACCTTAAGACAGAGTTGGATAAGTATACTGCTCTTCCTCCCCAGTAGATTCGCTTTCAAAATATAAGACTTCTCAATCAGCAGAATGTACATTTTGAGCATCTCCTAGCAGTGTTCTGGTTCTGCATATTCTGCATTCATATTTCAAGCTCTTTGGCACAACAAAGCACTAGCTTTATTAGGGGAGGCTGTCATGTGAATTTTGCGATGGTCTGTCACTTAAACTTTATCATGGAGCCAAGTGGCAAGAATCCAGTGGGCTGCATTTGCCTGCTGTGGTCATCTTTTCATAGTCCTTTTTTTCATGTTAAGCTTTAGTCGATGGAAAATATAAGCCAGAAGTCTTGAGTTCTGGGTTGCAACATAAAAGAATGATAATTTCTATCAAAATCTGAGTAGGGAAGGTCAACGTTTAAAGTTAAATCTTTACCAATTGTTTAAATCTTGAGAGTCTGAAAGAATTTGTCTTGCATATTATGTTCTTGAACTCTGCATTCTTTCATCAGTGTGGCTGTTGTAAGCTCTGTACAGAATCCTCGTTTATAAACTTGGTGGCTTATTTTGATGGCAAGGGAAGAAGGAGCTGCTGCTTGTACAATTTTTAGTTCAACTTATTTGCTAATTGGATGTTACCAAGGTTGAATCGTGCGTTACTTCTATGACATTGAACTAGATGTTGAAAGAAGCTTTGTTAAAAACAACAGACTTTTTGCCCTTTTTGGGCACTTAAGCAAAATTCCTACTGACAAGCAATTACACTATAGTTTTATGCTCTTCTGGAGCATGCTAATTTTGACCTTGGTTTAACTAATGCATATAGTAACCAGCTGAAGTCTCTTTGCTTTTATTGGTACACATCTTTATTTGTAAGAAACAATATTTTTATTGTTCCCTACAAAAGAGAGTATAGTCTAGAGTGACCTCTTCAAATGTAATTATTGCCTTTCCAGACAGAAAGAGCGTCTTTGTGGCCTGGAACAGTTATACTGAAGCAGACCTGATTGCCTGAATAGGACTGCTAACATTTCAGTTTTGTTCCAGGGCATTTGTACATGTCCATATGTTACGTGTATGCTTTCATCCCCTGGGTCTTAAGTTTTGCTTTTTGTATGTTCAAAGCAAAACCAAGCAATTCTTTCCCATCAAAACCAAATATTTTTGAGACATTTGCAAATACTTGAAGTGTTATTTGATGAGAGTCTGAGTTTCTTGCTTCTCTGCAAAACGTTACGTTGGGATATGATTAAATATCAAAGTTATGCCATTGTTTCTTAGCTTTATACTTCTCATTTTTAATCATTCGTTGGAAACGAGATTTTTTTTTTAACCTTGTAAATAATACTACAGGCTCAAGGTTTTGCAGTCACCGCCTTGAAACAATAATAGCATGGCATTGTGCTGTGACAACTATATCACTGATTTCAGTTCTTCAAAATTTTAGTAAGAAGTGAGTAGTAACTTTTTATGAGAGTTGCAGAGCTTTTTTTCCAGGACATTGTCTATCAGGGATACGTGAGTGTTTTACGTACAGTGCAGAAGTGGTGGATGTTTACAGCTGTCTCTGTTCCATCTCTACAATACTGTCACGATTAATTTTTAGACATTTAAAATGAATAGTGTCTGCAAGCTATGTATATTGCAGTGCTAAATCTTTCATGTTGTGTATTCGTCAATACAGGCTATGAAACATGATGCTCCAGTTCTGGAATTTCTCATTTACTACTCATTTGCACTCTCAACTTCTTCTTGTCATGTGTGATTGCGATATAAATCACTTCATAAAATTCTGTCCTGTATCAAAAATCAGTCTGGATTTTCCTTCATGTGGAAGACTTCTCAGTTGTGATAGCCCAGGTGCTGCGTGAAATATTCATTCAAGACTCCAACAGAATTGTAGCTTCCAAAACTTCTTAGAAAGCTACTATGGTAGCTACTGTTAGGTATCATATGAATTTGAGCATCGAATATCTACTGCCACATACTGTACATGTAGTAGACAAAATAGTTTTACCTGTCAGCTGCGGCTTTTAGCTAGAATGCGTATTTGATAGGTTCCTTCTATGCTTTTATTGCTGCATAGGATATGTTAAGTGCTATCCTGTTTCAATTCTTTCAACAGCTATTTTCCTAGTTCTTGTTACATTTGTAGTTCAGCCTTTGAAGAGCTGAAATTTTATACTTTGGCTATAACAGAAGAGCCTGAGAGTTGCTGAAGGAGCGAAGTTTTTTGGTTTCTGTGCATCTTAGTACCCAGTTAGCATCACAGTTTAAAAAAACAACAAAACTTGAGATCTGGTGTAGGTCTGTAGCAGAACACAATACTGACGAGTATGTGGAATTGAAGAAGAAAGCCTCTTGACCTGTCCATGTGTACTAGGTTATTGATGTATGATACCATGCATTTCAGTATGGGACCTGTAGCATGTGTGAGGATCTAGCCTCTGCTGTATCTGTGTTAGCATCCAGAGTTCAGTGTTGTGGCATTTTGTTCAGTCCTTCAGGTGCAGCCTGCACTTTTACAATTGGTAGCTTGTGTTTTGCTTTTTCCAGTCCATCTGGTGATGGTGATCTTACTGTGAGATACCATCTACTGGTACGGTTGGCATGTTTGTCAAAAGAAGAATGGGTAGGTAAACTCACTGTAAGATGGGCAAATATGAGCAGTATTCTGAAAACAACGTACAGGGTAATTGTTAATTCAAAAATCTTGTTCATGCTGAAGTATAATTTAATTAGAGCAGTGAAAGAAATATTTTTTTAGCGTTGAATTTGCTTTTGAAAGAAGCACGTCTTCAGTAACAGGAGCTCTAGGGAAAAAATACGTAGGGTGAGCTGCAAAGCAGCTAAACTAACAGTGATAGCTAAAGTTGCTTTACAGTTCAGGAGACGAGATAAAAAGGTTTTCTGAACCTTTGGATTCACCCTGGGTTACCACATCTAGGGTGATATTTCATCCTGCAGAATGCAAGATAATCTGTTACCTTGAGTGAATGATAGCCCTCCTCCACCACTCGTGAGAATACAGTCCTTTCTCTGTGTTGAAAAGGCTCTCTTTACTGCAAGATTGTGGAAAATATTTATGCTTGAGGGAGGATGCTGTACCCATCCCATGCTGGTTTTCTGTAGGTAAACTTAGCTGAATTAAACCTCATCAACCACATTGTCCTTTCTTAACATTTAGTAGTAATACTTCAGTATCTTTTCTTTCTACTGAAGAACCTTGTGTGTTTGAAAGTGCATAAGTTCAGTACATTCAATTAATCATTTTATCTTTTTTCTCTTGACTTTAATAAGAAGGGTTAGTATTTCATAAGTTAGTGATCTGGGACTTAACATGAATAAATCTGTTCCTCAGAAATGTATTTATCTGCATCTTGTGAAAGTCTTCAATCTTACCATGTGCATCAAATCCACGTCTAAAGATCTGTTGGGCTATTTTATAAGTCGTGGTAGAGATGACAGGGAATCTTTTTTGAATAATACACTAGTGAATCAAGATGTAGAGCAAGCTTTATCACGTTTTCTTAGGTGTTCATTTTGAAGTCTGTGCAATTGCCTCTTCTTCTATCATAGACATATTCCAGAATCGTTATAGACATCTCTTGAACTTCACTGCGTATCTGTTTACTACACTATTTTGAATTTTGCTACATAGGTACAGTACTTTGCCCATTTCTTTGTTTAGCTTCCCTTTTCAGTCTGATTTCCGGTATACATTTTAATGTATATTACTGTGATAGCAATTATTTTGTACTTCGCTGATTTCTGTAGTTATTTTTTCCGTTCAACATGGATGGAGCTTTTTATGTGTAAAAGCTTTTTTAGCTTATGATGACTTAGAAACATTTTTTAGAAAAAGCACAATTCCTCTTTATTTTCATATATTGCACTGTTCTGGGCACATTTGCACTAGTAAGAGGTTACACCAAATAGGTAGAAGATTAGTTTTGCACAAAAGCTGGTGTTCTGCTCTGACTGAAGTAATCTTTGCAAGCACCTGAAATCCTTGTGGGCTTTTGTTTTGAAGGTTACTAGAAATTGGAGCTGGTAGAGCTTGGTTTTGTTAGTGTTTACACTAAAATACAAATTTCTTTTTTGGTTACTCTTGCATCGCTTAGCTGACTTCTTAAATTACAGCATCTTTTTTGGAGGTCAAAAACAACCTTGCGGAAATGTTGGTCCTGTGCACCTAGGGTTTCTGCAAATAATCTCACCATTCTTGATCATTGGATTAAAAGGATGTGCTGAATAAACCTAGCTATTAACAATCAGCACATAATTTCCTCAACCCCGCACCTTTTCAGGTCCAGGTCCATGACTAGGCCACCCCAGATCACCTTCTCCAGTGTGGTGTGGTGCCCCAGTGTACAATATGCTGGTGACATTTCACCCTCCCTTGATCTGCTGGAGCCAACCTACCTGAGTAAGGTAAGTCCATCTATTTTTCAATGTTGCTTAGTTCTGTAAAGTTTTTATTGTATACCCTACATATAATTTTTAATCAAGGGCAAAAAACTTTACAAAACCATGTGCTATTGAAAAAAGGACTTGTCCTTAAGCTATAGGCAGCTCAGAGATAGATGCAGTGTCACCAGCATATTTAGAAAAACATTCCCAAGAAAAACTGGACAATTGTAGGTGTTGGTGACTTGGATAATGTGTGTATATCTTCTTACTAGAGCATTTCTAGTTATTTGTGGAGGTTAAGGTTAGATTCAGAGCCCACATTTTCTAACTTCTAGTTGATTACTGTATGTTTGTGGCTTTTTTTTTTTTTTTTACTATTTTTTTGCTTTGAACTTAGTTCTTGCATAAGTCATCTATGCTGTATCTTCAGGCAGTGAACTTTCTCGTGGTTAGTGCTTGCCTTTCACATGCAGTATCTTCTGGGTGACTGACAATAGGTGGATTACGGTGGAGCAGTGGTGTTCATATGTTAGATATACTTCCAAGATTCTGTTTTTAAAGGTCAGCAATAAGAAGCACTGCTGCCTAAAGCTTAGACTCCTAACACTTGAAATGTAATGTCTTGAATCTGTCAGACTTCAGCAAAGTAGGGGCTGAAAAAGGAGAGGCATTAGCCTCAGCTTGGTGCATCATTACATCTTGAGGTTTATAATCTTATATTTAAACTCTTCCATTGACTCATCTCCAGATCTTCAAAGTAAAACTTCCTTCAAGCCTTGAAAGTTGTTTCACTAGGTTATGCACTTTGTTGGGCCTTCTCATGGCATGGAACTACCTTATTTGAATCTGAAGGGTCCTGTGTTCCTTTTCTTACGATGCAGTCTTCTGTTGCGACTCCCAAAGGGAGAACCTGGGAACTTTAGAAAGAAGATAATATTATCTGAGCTTCTAAAATGAATATTTTATGGAACTGTTTAGCTTTGAAGGAGTTACTTAGCTGTTATTTTTAATTTCCATTTTTCTTGCATCTTTTATGTCTTCTGCTGCATTTTGTGTGTTTCTCAAGTTTCTCAACATGCGTGTAGAGTATCTAGGGTTACGCAAGCTCTATCCTCATAGAGGGCTACTTGACAGTTGTTATTGAAACAAATGCAATGACACATCCATCTAAGCATCTCTCTGACTCTTAGACAAGTGGACAGTAGACTGCCCCAGAAGTGGAAGAAATGAAAATTTATTAGGTATTTAGAACTGGGTAACCTGCAGCTCCAAAAATTTGCTCCAGATGTTAAGGATATCTGTCTTTTCACAGAGACACAATGCCAACACTTTCTTTTCAACTGCATAGTATTTAAAATACCTTCCATTCCTTCCATTTACTATGGCCCAAACATAAGTGAATGCATTATATGTCTTTAAATCTAGAAGTTATAAATATTAAAAATAAAACAAAATACTGGGTGTGATCCACTTTTGTCAGTGTGGTAGAATGCTAGGGAGACTTACTTGCTTGAAGGTTTTTCATGTGTGAATGAAAGTATTATTTAGAGTAATACCTTTCTATTTTTAATGTATCAAATGGTTAGCTAGATGTATTTATTGACTTCCATAATACCTGTTAAATTTGTTTATCTTATAGCATTTCATCTAGATAGAAGAAATTCGCCGCCAAACAGCTTGACACCATGCCTAAAGATTCGCAATATGTTCGACCCAATTGTGTAAGTTTAAAAAAAACTCTATTTTTGTATTCAATTGCAAGTGTCTACTTTTGTTCTCTGAGAGGGGTTTGGAAGAAGAGTAAACATGCATACCTTGAAAGAAGTGTAAGTATGTAGTGTATTTGAATGAGTAACAAACTGCTTCAGGTGCCAAGAGTTAAGGTAGAATAAATAATTGTAGCCTTTTAAAGCTTCACCTTCTGTCATGTTATATCCTCATGGGCTGTGGACTAGATCATGTTGGGAGTTGAGGTCTGACATTTAGGGCACTGACACATTGGTTATGCCAGCTACACCTCTGTGGTCTTTGAAATCTGGTTTGTCCAGGGCAGGGACTCCAGAAACCTCTGAAGTAATTTATTCCCTGATATGATTACATAATGGAGAAAAGAGGATGCTATGCTGCCTTACAGAGTAAAAATAACATGCTAATTGAGACTGAGGAATATGAGAAGCTGAATGCAAAGCAAAAGCTATTGATAAGAATAGGGAATAATAGGAAGCAGGGGAAAAAAAACAGCAGAGACACAAGCAATTGCTAACTTCAGATATATATCTTCTGGTCTGTTTCTTTTCTGTTTCTAGATACGCTTAATTATTTTAGCTTCTTGCCATATTAATTGAAAAGCTGCTAGTTAATTTAGTTGAGGACTTGTTATCCCTACTCTAAAATCTGTTTTCAGTGGCTTTAAGACCTTATGACTATTATGGGCAGAAACCCCAACTGTTGCTTCTTTCATAGCTTCCAGCTTGCAGTAGGGTGAATAAGACTGAACTTTTACGTGTTTTGAGGCAAATTGATAGCTCCTTCACTAGAAAAATGGTAGGAAAAAAAAAAGATTTAATGAGAGTTTTGGGTGACATCAATTGTCCTTGCTACAAAGGAGACTGTGAGCTATATTGATTGGTCTGAGTAGTGCTGAAATCCAGTCCTGAAGCTTCCCTGTAATATTTATGGGAATACTGCATTGGTTTTATTGTTTCCAAATGTTAGCTGTTCAAAATGTATCCCATTAATGGAACTGGTAACTAGGATGTTTCTTTCTTCAAAATAGCACCTCCTTATAGGCTATGCCTTTGCTGTAGACTTCAGTGTTGCTTGACATAGATTGGGTCAGTATTAGAAAGTACATCTAAGCTAAATTTTATAAACTAGTTGTTCTAGTTTTATAAACTAGGTGTGGCCCTCAGGCTGCAGCATCTGACTTAAAATGTTGAGTAGTTTTGGTATATGTTCTAGGCATTTACTATGCCAGGCACAAACCCGTATTCTAAAACAGTCTAGGCATCGTTTGGATAAACCATTTTTGTTTTTCTGCGTCTGTCCACCAAATCGATGACAAGAGTTGGTCACAAAACGTGGTTAGTGTTCCTGTGAGAACCATATTGCCAGCTGATGGGACATACGTGTGCAGGATCAAGGAAGGGCAAGTCCTGCCTTTTGGGGGGCCTGTTGCATTACGGGAAATTCCAAGTTGGTTTCAACTGTTAATGTTTTGTGTGCAAGTTCTGTAAAACACAAAAAAGCAGACTAGACTAGGAGTACACTTCTGTTTAATTTCCAAACAGGAAATGAGCACTTGGGAGTAATTCAGTGACTTGCAGTATTTGGGGGAAAAAAATGTCTGGTTTATACCAAACCAGCAGAAAAACTGATTTGCTACCCTACTCTTCTTGTGTTAGCTGGCTTTCTGCTGATAACAGCATGCTTCTCAAGAAAATCTGACCCCTTGGACACGAGTCCTGAGCTGGGAGGGAGGGAATGCACCCAAGGCAAAATTTCCAGGCTTTTTCAACTTTGACTTTAGTTCCCTAACATCCTGAGCACAGCATGAAAATTTGGAAAATACCGCTGTTCAAACTGTTACGGAACTGGAAGGAATTGGTATATTCCCTTCACAGAATCAATTCAGAATACAGAATCACAGAATATCCCAAGTTGGAAGGGACCCACGAGGATCATCAAGTCCACAAGTTCCCATTTTAGGATGGAAAAGGCCTCTAAGATGATCAAGTCCAACTGTTAACCTAGCACTTCCAAATCTACAGCTGTACCATGTCCTTAAGCACCGCATCTACGTGTTTTTTTAAATACCTCTAGGGATAGTGAGTCAACCACTTCCCTGGACAGCCTGCTTGAATACATCACAACCCTAATGAAGAAATCTTCCTTAATATCCAACTGAAACGTCCCCTGGCACAACTTGAGGCCATATCTTCTTGTCCTGTTGCTTGTTGTTTGGGAGAAGAGACCGATCCCCATCTCACTACCCCCTCCTGTGGGGTAATTGTAGAGAGCAATAAGGTCTCCCCTGAGCCTTCTTTTCTCTAGGCTGAATAAACCCAGTTCCCTCAACTGCTTTTCATAGTATTTATTCTCTAGACCCTTCGCCAGCTCTGTGGTCCTTCTTTGGACACACTCCAGTGTTTTGTTTCAGGTGAGGGGCCCAAACCTGAACACAGCATTTGAGGTGCAGCCTCACCAGAACTGAGTACGGGGGACAATCGCTTACCTAGTCCTGCTGGCCACACAATTCCTGACATGAGCCATTCATTTTGAGCTGTCTAGTACAAAGAAAATATCCTACTTAGACTGACAGACCAAATATATCTTCTAATTTTTGCAGGGTTTTAAGCTGTAGGTGTTTTCCACTGGTAAGTCTCCTTGCCACTGGAACCTTCATTTGCATCTTTTACACACTTGTGTCTATGTCCCACTTTGTTTATATACAATCTTCCTGATTAAGTGGCATTGATTCTCTAACCAGTCAACATCAAATACCAGAAGCAAATCTGGCATTCGATGTTACCAAAGTCCATCAAGTGTTCTTAGACTGTCTTGACACAAGTAGATGCAGATAAATAAGTTTATGGCTGCTTGCAGTTTCAGACAAGAAGGTAATGGCAGGCAGGTAGAAGGGGAGGACAAACCCCTAAAATATGGATTGCTTGTTTGATTCTTAGGACTGAATTTTTTAAAGCAAACTATGAGACCCAATTTACCAAATATTCAATAGCTGAAGTACTAAGTAGGCCCCAAAGGCAAGAAGCTGATGTCAAGTTTTAAAGAAACCACTCAGCTGGCAAGGATGAGATTGTTGGGAATGTGGGGAAGGAGGATGTTTACTCTCTGTGGACTAAACACGAGTAGACTTTACGTTGGTCTTCAGCTAAACAATTTGGTCCGCGGGGAAAAAAAAAATCATTGAAAGTGACAGAAGTTACCTTTCAAGAAAAAAACTTTGATTTTGTAGCAAGCTGCAGTGGAATGAAGCCTGAAAAAATCCAAGCATACTTACTGGCTGTGTGTAGCTTTAAGTAGTTTCTTTAATCAAGAGCAGTATAAAATGTTTTCTTTTAGAGGAGAAAAATGAAAACAAGTCACGTAACTAAAATTTGTGTGGCTGTTGACAGAGTATATGCTCTGTAGCTGCCCATAAATTTGATATTCGTATGTAAGGAGTTGTACTTGCATGCAAGTACTTGTATGCACAATTTTATCCTTAAGGGCTTTGAACTTTAGTATCATGTGCTTCACACCCGAAGGAAACTTTCTGTATTTTTCTCACAGGTTTTTCCAATGTCAGACTGAATTCCTATGTCATGTGATTGAGTAATTTTAGGTACTGAATGGAGAATGCTCAAAACATCAGTTTTTGTTTTAAATTTGTTGGAAGGAGGTACCTCTTAAAATGTAGCTTTGCACTTTATCCAAGTTCTTGATCTCAGCTCTATGTTATAGATCAAAAAAGTACAGAGTAGCCTAGTGTTAGAGGAAAAGATCTGTAGAGCACAATAATGGATGCTAAGGACCTGGCATGATGCTGTATGCACTTTGAAGAGTTAGACTTTGGACCACTCTACTCTAGTCCTACTCTAGACTGAATGCCTGTTAGCAGCTGTGGTACATTAAATGCCCTCTTGATGACATCACTGAGTTAAAACCAAAAATGATTTTAGTTGGCCTACTCTGAGCTGATTCAGTAATGCAAACCAAAGCATGGGGCATGGGGATGAGGGAGAGATTTGCTTCAGGAGCTCACCTGGTCAGGCTTGGAATTCTAACATAAACTCACCCAAATTTGGCACTTCTTTTTTGAACCATTTTAATACTACAATATTGATCAGAATATTGATAAAATATTTTTTATGAAAACTATTGGATCATAATCTGTATACTTCAGACTAGCGTTCTTTCATGTTGCTAGAGTTACTAGCACATCTATTTCTATGTCATGTTTTGCAAGTTTTTAATAGATGATGTGCTTGATTAAACCTTTCATTGTTTGCTTAGGGAAATAGGTGATCACTGGCATCTAGCAATTCAAGAAGCAATCTTGGAGAAATGCAGTGATAACGATGGAATTGTTCATATTGCCGTGGACAAAAATTCACGTGAGGTGAGTGCCTTTCCAGAGACACCTTAATACTGTTTCTCCTTGTCAGCTGGACTTTAACAAAAACTCTCTTTCTTAATGCAGGGTTGTGTATATGTCAAGTGTCTATCTCCAGAGTATGCTGGAAAGGCTTTTAAGGCATTACATGGCTCTTGGTTTGATGGTAAGAAATCGGGGTTTATGACAAAACTTGTAGAAATGGCAGAGGATGGGTGTGGTTTTAAATATCCTTTTAAATGTGCTTTATATCTGAAGTATTTTTAAAGTGTAAAAACACACTTAAAACACTTACGTGTTTTATATCTGCAGTATTGAGCTGTAACAAAAAGTCTTTTTAGTAGTCATTATCACCTGGTAAGCTAATTTCCATGTAATGAAAATGTTTGGGTTTATTTGCTGTATCCTGAAGCAAAATTAATAATCCTAAACTAGAAGATGTTTTTTCTATTTGCCTTATAGGAAAGCTGGTAACAGTAAAATACCTGCGGCTAGATCGATATCATCATCGTTTTCCCCAGGCACTTACCTGCAACACTCCACTAAAGCCATCAAACAAACATATGAACTCTATGTCACATCTCCGTCTTCGGACAGGCACAACTAATTCTCAGGGAAGCTCCTGAGAAGACTTTCTACAACTGCTAGGACTGTTACTTGCAACAGGAATTTTCCTGTTTGGCTGCCGTCTTCCTTTTTTAGTGCTTTTTGTATGTAATACTTTAATGAATTAAATAAAAGTTTGAACGTTCCAGAAATCTTGTTTCCAAAGGGACTTAGCAATGAGGCAGTAATACTGAGCTGACAGGAAAAAAAAAAATTGCTTCAGGAAGTTTTCTGGGGCTATAGTAAACCAGTGCATTTAAGTTTTGCATGAGGAATACCGAATTCATTAAACATTTTCAGATGTGGTGACTGTATTTTTGCACCAAGACGTGTTTTTGATAATACAAAAGCATGGAGAAAAGACTTCCTGTATTTCCATAGTTTCCTGTGAAATAATCTTGTGGGTATTTTGTAACAAACAACCTACAGTTCCTGATGGTGAATAAGTTCAAATATTTTTTTTTTCTCAGTCAATATTAGTTTTTTTTTTCTTGCCGTAAAATAATAATTATCTGCAGCTAGGGTATGGGAAAAGTTAATTTGGCATTAGTGGTTGCATTGTAAGTGTGAGGGAAAACATACTGAATGAGGATGTACTAGGTTTTGTATATAAATGTAAATGCTGGTGGTGGCAAAACTGGTTGTGTTCTGTGAGGATGTCTGCATTGAAGCAGTGAATAAGCTTCCTATTTTATTCAAAACCTAATGTTTTATATGGTTTTGGCTATACCATGACAAGAGGCCAAATACCTTAAAGTGTTAGATACAAGTTAAATATCTTTTATAGGTTTTATATTAAAATATCTTATGATTTTGTGTGAGAGGTCTGATACCAATTGTATTGAATTCAAATTTGTGAGCAATAAAGAAGCAATTGGCAGATACTGGAAAAATATTTTGTGAAAAGCTGTATTTATTATGACAATTGCCAGGGCTGTGACAAAATACCATTTGGGATTAAGTGACTTTCCCAATATGCTGTAACTTGTTGTACTGAACCAGTTACCTGACAAACTGTTAAAAGGTACATACTTCCTTGCAACAATTTTGGTTGATACAAACTAGAAGTACAGCTGACAGTAAATTTTGTGATACCAAACTCTAAATTTACTAATGTTTACCCCGAACTCCAAAATTGTTGCTGAGAAGTTTAGTTGCAAATCTAAGATTATTGGCTTTGCTGATCCCAACTTCCACAGTGATTTTTATCGAAGTATCCAGCTGAATATCCCATAGGGGTTGAGACTGGAAGCACACCAGTCCAGAAAATGTTATCGTTAACTCACTTTACTTTGTAGATATGATGGATTTGCAGCATGGACTTGCACAAATAATGCACGTTTTTCTTATGGTTAAGTAAACATGATGCACACTATTCTGCAACAGAAAATCCTATTGTGCCTTACCTTTGTGCTTTTGTGGGCACCATGTTTATTATTGGAGTTTGTTAACCGAAAAATTTTAAATCCTCAGTTTTATGTCTCAGATGCTAATGAATGAGTATATATAATATATAATCAGCCATGCAGAATTCTACTTACCGAGGACAAGTACATATTTTTGATGGGTAAGTGGATTGTGCCAGGTCTGGTAGATTTTGATGAGTTTTACTATATACATATATGTATATGTATAATATACATGTATATGTATTATATATATGTATATAAACTAATTTTGTTGTATTTGATGTGCATCATAGTGATTTGTTAACCTGACCTTAGTGACCCCATCTTGTGACCTGTTGCAAGAGTGAATGTAAAAATAGTTGTGGCATTTTAAAAGGTCGCATCTTGATACAAATGCATCCATCTTGCTTCTAAAATATATTTCTTGTAAACACTGTACATTATTATTGTAATATGTACTATTATGCAGCTTATTTTACCGTAAACTGTTAAGTTGACCAATCTCCCTTCCTGCAAGACAGATGGGAATGTGTATAATACCCGAACATTTGAGAACAATCAGATGTTTGTTGTAACTTGTCACCCTGTCCTGTAAAGAAAGAAAAAAAAAAAAAAGAAAAGCAAAACAAACTCAAATTAAAGGTTTATTAGGGGTTTTTACACGTGTCTCACCTCCTAGCTCCTCGGATGCCTTTTCTCTGGGGATGTTTGTTTGCAGCCTGAAGGGAGTTGCCTCAGCTTCTGAGGGGGGTCAGGGCTGGGAGGTGGGGGTGGTGTTGGGGGGGGCGAGCTTTGCTGAGGGCTGAGGCTGAGGGAGTGTGGGGCTGGCGTAGAAATGGGAAAATGTCACAGAATCGGTAAAGCCCTTCGCTTTCTGCCGAGCCCGCTAGGGGTGGGGGCGCCGGGCGCTCTGCTCATATTTGGCGTTGGCCGCCGGTGCCCAGGAATTTCCCGTCAGGCCCGCCTGGGCGCCGGGCCCGTCCCCGCCATCCCGGGAAGGGGGGGGGACGACACCGGGGGGGAACCGGGGCCGTCGCTCCCTCGGGCCCGGCCTCTCCTCTCCTCCTCGCCTCGCCTCCCCTCATGCGCGCTGCGCCGCCGCCGCTGCTCCCCGCGCTCCTCCTGGCGCTGGCGGCCGCCGCAGGAGCCGCAGGTAGGAAGGAGCCGGCCCCTGCGGCGAGGGGAGGGCGGGCCGGGGGGGAGAGGAGAGGAAAAGGGGGAGCCGGGGCCGCACCTGCGGGGGGTGTGTGTGGGGGGGGACCTCGGCACGGCCCCGGCACCGCCTCGCGGGGCCTCCGAGGCCGCCCCGAGCAGGCCGGGTCCCCGCAGGGTCCCCCCCCCGGTGCCGGGGTGAGGGGGGGGGCGGGCGGCGGGTCCCTTCCCCGCCGTGCCCGGCTCGGGGAGTTGGGTTTCGGCGGCCTGAAAGGGAGTTGAGGCGTCGTGTGCGCCTCCAGAGCCCGGTCAGCGGTTTCTGGATTCATGATTCCCACCCCAAAGGGCTCGGTGCGCGCGTCCGAGCTGCGGCTGGGGTCCCGCCGCCCCCTTTCTTTCCCCGCCGTCCCCTTTTCGGGTTAACGCAGCGGGTTTTGGGGCCCCTTTCTGCCCCCAGGGCGGCAGCCAGGCTGAGTTGAGCTCCGTGTGGCTGTGACAGACCTGCGGCAAACGCCGGCTCCTCTGGGGTCCCTGTAAGGGCTGCCCCAAGGCACCCTGACCCCAAAGGACACAGCCTAACGAGGGGTGTGCATGGGCAGCGCCAGGTGCCTGCTGCTCCCCAGCGATAAATACCGGCTATTCATAGGAGATTTGAGCTTATATATATCTAGGGGAGCGCAGAGCTCTGTGTATGTGTCGGGCTTGGAGCTCTTTTCCCTCCCAAGCTTCCTGCTGTGGCCACCAGCTCGGTCCCAAAGCCGCGATGTGCCCGCCTGGCACGGCCTGCTTGGGGCGAGCAGACCCTACAAGGAAAACCCGGCTCTGCTCCCACGAGGGCACAGCGCCGGGTATTGCCAGCCCAGGGGCTGATGCTTCGCCTCTCGTCCTGCCCATTGCCCTCGCCGAGCTGCCACGAGCGCTTGCGGTTCTGCTTGCTGACGGTTCCCAACTGCATGCCTCCGCCGTTCGTCACGGCTCCTGGGCTGCCAAATTTGGTTGGTAACAGTGCCCTTTAAAGCCTGGGTCTGGAAGCAGTTTCCATGTGGCTCGTCATCCTCCTCAGACGTTTGCTCATAGTTGCGAAAAGAATCGCCCGCGTTGCTGTAGGCACGGCTTAATTCAGAGCAGCATCCCTTAGCCACCTTTTTAACGTAGGGAATTAAGTAAAGTGAATTGTTTAACCAGCGTTGCTAAATAATCCTATAATTCCTGTAAGGAGATTTTACTTTTTGGACGAAGTTCTGCAGTGATTTCTCAAAACCACCGGGGCTGGTGGAGCTCAGCCATCTATAGCTCAGTCCCAGACTGCGGTTGGTTGGTCATTTTCCTGTCTGACGTTTCTTGGATCTTTACAATACACATTAGAGAAGAACTATTAGGAGAAAAAAAGAATTCTATTTTTCCCCCCGAAAAAACACAATCTTTAAAAATAGTGCCGTTGTAATGTTTCTATATTTGGTACCAAAGCCATATAAAGCAGTTGATCCTTGACGAAAATAAAATCTTTTGACTCAATGACCTTGTTTATTTTTCCAAGGGGTGCTGTTTATACACTCCCTCAGGGATTTGGTTAATATGGATTTTGTTCTTGCAAGTACCATAAGATTTCCTCACAGCTGTGTGATAAGGGAAACTTGCACACGGGGAAGATACTTGGTACGTTGCCCTGATATTTAGGAAGGTATGAAGAGGATTTTGTTTGCCTGCTTGCGTTTAGTCAGCTTTAAAGATGATACTTTTTTCTGTATCATTTAAAGCCCAGCCTATTTATTTAAAGCCCAACCTGAGACATGCTAGAAAATTAAAATTCCCTTTAAATAAATGGTTAAAGGTTTCTTTGTTATGTTGTTGGGTGTATTTGAAAGGATGGGGGAATAGGAGGGAGAGAAGAGATCTTGCTGTTAAGGATTTAATCTTCTCAGCCAGAAGGTCAAGAAGTCTGCCTGTCTGCATCTGGCTGGCACCGCTACAAGGCAGCGATGCAGCAAAGCCATCCAATTTTCAGATAGCTCCGGTGAGTTGCATAATTCAAGTGCGTCCTCATTACAGATCAACACTCAGACAACGTGCAACATTTGTGTCAGCCCTACATAGGGAATATGACCTTTTTATTTTTTTTTCTTTTCCCCTTTGTATTCTTTTTCTAATTTCATTAACAGCTCTAGTTTTGGCAGCCCCCAAGGCACAAACTTCCTCGCACCGTGCAGGGTTTAGCTGATGGCAACTTGGGGTAAACTGTCCGCCTAATTGTAGCTCAGTCTAGCCCTGAATTGGTTGTGGGTTCCTTCAGCCAAAAGACGCCCAGGAAAATGGAACCTCACATTCCTGGTGCATTGAGAGCGGTGTGTATAGAATGAATGTAGGATAAAGCAGGGTAGGGATTTTAGCTGCCCCCGAGTCACTCTGGAGCTGGTATGCTTGTTTTGGAACAGACTCCAGGACTCCAGGGAAATCGGTGGTTTCTTGCTCTGGAGTACTTGTGTCCATACATGGACTTATTTAGAGGCAACTTTCCGCGTGTAAGCAGAGATCTTGAAAACCTAAGGGCAAAACCAGGAAAACTTACAGCCTTTGGGGCTTTCATTTTTGTCTCATAGAGCATGAAGCGGCTCCTGGTTAACCTCCCTCGCTCCTGTCACTTCTGTAAGGCTGTGTTGTTATCTTTCCAGATACTTCATTCACCTCGGGAGGATGTTGGGTTCTCTGTAAACTATTACAGCAGCACAAAACTAAGTATTTAAGCCCTCCTCTGTGGAAATGTGTGGGTATATAACTAGCTGGCAGTGTTTTAGAAGTAATTTCCAATTTGGCACTTAAGAAAGGGACGGGAGCGTGTGTTGTATCATCAGCTTCTACCAGAAGATGAAGAATGGCGTTTGGGCTTTAAAGGGGATTTTTGTGTCCTTTACCTGTGGAGATGGCGATCCTTCTGTTTTGTCTGAAAGCAGGCCACGGGAGCTCTTTGGGAGCTCCATTCATCAGGAGGCTATTGGAAATTATAATTTATCTCCTTAGCTCCAGCCTTCTGGTTCTCATTTAACAGCCTCGGTTCCAATAGCATTATCTGAAAGCCACACAATCCAGCAACTGTTCCGGGGAATAAAGAGGCTTTTCTCCGTAAGGACTTTAAGACCTGAGGAGTTGAAACAATACCAGCCCAAAACAGGCAAGAGCAGCGCTTAAACTTATAAGGTGCTAACACAGTTTTGCTGTCTTCACGCACTTAAATTTGAGCTCGGCATTGTTTTGTAACATGATTAATAGCACAAGTGCTTCTTTATTTACAGGGAGCGGTGGAAATGATCTTTCCAGTAAGTTTTGTTTTTAAACATCATTCAGCATTTGAGTGTTGCACGGACAAAACGTGAAGACAGGACTGCTGCCGAGCTCCCCCGCTCACGCTTTCTCTTCAGTAGCATCCAAATGCTGGGATTAAGGATTTCTTTGAAATGTAGGTAGCAATTTAGCAAAACATACATAGTGTGCATAGTTTGTTGGGAAAGAGCACTCCAAGCGTGGCGTTTGGGTGTATTTCCCCCAGGAGCTTTTTAACTCCCTGTTCTTCCAGAGAGGGACAACGCCTTTGCGTTGCACCTGATGGAAAACAACTCCCTGCTGCCAGGAAATAACAATAGTGCTGGTGGAAAGTTACTGCCAAATGCCATCGGTTTCACTCCCACTGCACAATGAGAGTGGAAAAAAGAAATCAACCCAAGGCATCTTAGCGGCTTCCTGAGGAAGTGATCTGTGCCAGTCCATGCCAAGAGAAAACAGTCCCGAAAATGTGCAGCCCGGCTAAGAGATTGCCCTGGTCTCGTTGAACTTTATTCCCCAGCACCTGGTTCTGGGGCTCAAGAAGCATGCAGGGAAGGTGCCAGAGCTTTTAGCCACTGGTATTTTCAAGGATCTGCGTGGCTGGTTGCCCAGGGTCAGGTTCACAAGGGCGTTGCTCTCAGTGGTCTGGCCTTTGGACCCCTGTGACAGGTCCGGGAGTGCTGGGCCAGCCTAAAGCACGTGCTGGTTTGGTGTGAGGTTGCTGTGCCTGCTCCGGTCTGGCCGTGCACTGACCCAGCTGTTGTGATCCTGATTTTCAGGATCAGTTTTTTACAGTATTAAAATCAGTTTCGTTAATTCCGTATCGACAGAGGGAAGTGCTGATAGCACACCTTGCTCTGTGTGCTCTTCCTCATTTCTGGTCTTCCACAGAGCTTGGCACCCTGCGCCCAAAAACGCACGGCAGCTCTGCTGCCTGCCTCTGAACTTCAGAGAGGTGCTGAGCTGTGCCGAGCTATTTTAGCAGGGGTCAAGCCACGCCAGGTCAGATGACAGCCAATGCTTTGCAAGACCCTCAGGCTCTGCCCTTGAGGTCCCTTAAAATATGAAATACAGTAGCTGCTAAAGGCTGGGGAGAGGTTTTATTGCTTTGCTACATATGAATTATAGAGTAATAGCTTTTTATTTAAAATATGCCAGGCAAGTAATAACGCTGGCAGGGATACACACACTGTAACAGCTTCTTGGTGCAACACTACTTAAGATAAGCTGCAGGTTTTCAGAGCGTTGTTGCATCTCCACAGTCACTCCTGCAGATAAACAAAGTTCTTCAAAAATTTTTGCAGATGTCAGACTTTCTGAAGTTTTTTGTTTTTTTTTTTTCCCCTCTTTTGGACTCTCCCATGTTACTTCTGTCTCATGCCCCAAACCAGCCCCATATTCCAGCTGGTACCTCGCTGCTGAGGAGAGCAGATTTCCCTCCAGCCCCTGCTATTATCTATGATGCTTCTCTTTGTAATAGGCTCCAGGCTGTCACTTGCCTTTTTTTGCAGTACTGTCACACTGTTAGCTCAGTCTGTAGGCACTGTAACCCTGTCATCCTTTTCTGCAGTACTGCTGCTGGTCTTGCACTCTTCATTTTGTTTTTGTTTTCCATTTTTTGGATTTTTTGAGCGTTTCTGTTTTTTTTGATAAAGTCCAAATATGGTTCTTTGTACATGGCTGCATGGAATTCCATCCTACTATTTTTGACCATTTCTCTAATTTATTGGGATCCTCTTGAGTTCTGCCCAGCTCTTCGGAGCGCTTCCTGCTGCTGTCAGTTGATGTCTCTGCAGACCCACTTCTCAGCAGAGAAGTGCTGGGCCCTTGTCGACTCCCTGGGGTGTTCTTCCAGCCCGGCAGTCAGCTGTGCTCCTGACTGGCAGGACCTTGATCCAGAGGGGAGATGCTTTTCTAGCTTGCTTCTGAAAATACCACTGGGGGCTCTGTCAAAAAGTCTGTCATGCTTGAGCTCTGGTGCATTTGCTGCGTTCCTCCTGCCTGTAGAACAGAAGGAAATGTTATTGGTTTCAGAGGGTTAGCTTTTGCAAGTCTGTCTTGGCTGCTTTATTACCTTTCAGTTGCCCATTATGGATTTTTTTTTTGTAATTTGTTTTAAAAGCTTTCTGGGTGTTGAAGGTATGCCTATAGACATGAAACTCACTGATCCCTCTTTCTCCCTTTTTAAAATTTGACATTGTCAGCTTACCTGTGAGCTTTGGAAAGGCAAAAGCCTTTCAGACATCCTCAGAGATGCTTTACCTTTCATGAAGGATTGCCTCAGGTTGTTTCCCAAACACTTTAGGGTAAGTTTTGTAACCCTAAAAGGAAGTGCAACCTCAGACAAAGGTTGCAGACACAGAATAGCCTCATAATCCAGGAGTACAGTGATTCGACATTAGTGTGCCTAATTTCAGATACACAGTCTCGTATTTATCTTGCTAAAGCACCTGAAATGGATTTCTGAGTGAGAATGAAAGTTGGATAAGTTTCAATAAAGGTCTCCAAAGCTGTGACAAAGTAGAAGAAACGCAAGCCCAGGGGTATAATGGACAGTCATCAACACTCCTTATGTTGACAGGAAATACTGATGGGAGAAAAATGTTCACATCAAGTTTTACATGGGATTGGTGTAATGGGCCCTTCCTGAGCAGGAGATCAGGAATGGGAGTTCTGCAGAGTGTTTCAGGTGGTCTTTGAGGAGAAATGGGATGTTACGCCTCGGCTTTTGGTGAAGGGTTGCTTCCAGCATTGTTAATGTCCTCTGAAATTTTGACTGTAGGGAAAGCAAGATTTAATCAGGCTGAGTCTTTACGCTTTGGTCAGGACACGAAATCAGTACGAGTTCAATCCGGAGCTGAGCGAGTTTTCTAATCTGTTGCATTGCAATGGCAGAGTTACTTGGGGTTTGGAGTAATGACTACTACCCTCGATTTTTGTGATCCAAACTTCTGCCCACCCCGTCTGGCTCAGCCCAAATAAGGGCTTGTTTGTGCCGTGGGCTGAGATGTCCTGAGGCTGCCTCAGCAGAAGTCAGCCTTGGACCAGGGAACATGGGTGCAGTATTGGAAACTTTTACAGGGGTCGTAGGAGAAACATCCCCAAAACAAGTACTACAAAGCCCTAAGCACTGAGTCCTTCGGTTTTCAGGAGTCTGTGGGATGGGAATTACCCTCTCGATCTGTTCATCTTTCATCTTCTCTGCTCATATGATTTATTGGCTGGGGCTGGGACTTGCTCCTGCTGTGTTTACTTCCTAAGTGAACAAGTGATGCAGGGTGTTTGCAGGGAGCTCGGGGGCTCTGGATCAGGATCAGGCCATGCAGACTCTAGCAGAAGACCAGTACTGGCTGTGCCTAATTTGGTAGCAATAGGTACCGCGCAGTATCCAGTTGTGATTCTGGTATATCCCCTGTTTCATCAAATATTTGGGTTTGTGGGCCAGAAACAGAAGGTCGGTGTTTGTGTGCTGGTGTCCACCAGCTGACAAACCTTTCTGAAGGTGGATGGTGTCCATCAGTGACGTAGGGGACAGCCGTGCTCCACAGGCAGCCGTGCACAGAGAGGGATCAGTGCAACAGAGCCAGGGCAGTCCCTAATCAGTCATAGCAGCTGCTTTACCTGATTGCCTCTGTTCCTTAAAAAAGTCCCTCAAATACAGTGACATGGAAGGCCATCTAGATATTTCAGACCTATTTCCAACCTGATCATGTGTTGTGCCTGTTGCTTTCTTTGTGTTTTGTTACAAATACTGCAGATTTGCAGGCAGACCTACCCAATCACAGACTCACAGAATGGTTTGGGTTGGAAGGGACCTTAAAGCCCACCCAGCTCCAACCCCCTGCCATGGGCAGGGACACCTCCCACCAGCCCAGGTTGCCCAAAGCCCCATCCAGCCTGGCCTTGAGCACCTCCAGGGATGGGGCACCCACAGCTTCTGGGCATGGCATAGCTTATGGTTTATTTTCTTATCATCTGCCTATGAAACTCCATAATAAATCCAAGCATCTAGAGAAGTTATACCCGTGAGCACCTAATTAAACACACATAAATACAAGAGGATGAGAAACTTTCTGCATATTTATCCAAGTGCTATGTAAATAGCATACCTAACGAGCACATCAGGCTGGTAACCAAGAATTGTTGTGTTGTGTTTTTTAAAGCCTTGAAGCAAACACCCAGCTGGTAAGGGCTTCCTAACATGTCTGTGGGAGTGGTGTGAGACATCAGGACTGAGAGGAGAAATGAGGACTCGTGGGGCATTAATTGTGGTGTTTCCTCCTCTGGAGCGGGACCCCAAGCAGGGTGGCAGCACGCTGCATTTTGGAGCAAGGCTTTATGAAGCTCCCAGCTTCTGCAGGAGGGCGCGTGCATACAGGGAGCCAGATAGGTGGTGCTTGTAAGAACAGCTCAGGCAAAGAAACCTCCTGCGTTTAACTTGGGGTGCTGAGCCATGTGGGAGCTCCAGAGCCGTGAAACTATGGCTGAGAGGAGCAGGGAGCGAGCCTGGCAGCTGCAGCTGAAATCATGGCTTTACAGCTTGTCTCGATACGTTCAGCTAGAATTAACATTTCTTTTGCTCATGAATTGAAAACCAGCGTCAGGATGCCCAGTGGTGCAGAATTTTGTGCAGCACATCCAGGGTAAATATATTTAGCTAATTAAAAAAAAAATAAAATGTTACGCTTGTGCCTTTTTTTAAACTGCACTGGAATGAGAACTGGAATTCAGCTCACAGTTTCCAAGAAAAATTTTGCATTAAAGGAAGTTTGTCCTTGGACATTTTTTCTTGTATGAAGAAAAGGAAGCCCTGAATAAATGCATTTATCCCTGTAATTCCCTAAATACATGTAGATATACATAGAATCCTGCTTATTAAATAGTAGCAGAAAATTTAGTGTAATTTTTTTGTTGATCAACATGCTTAAAGACAGCCTAAGGAAGTGAAGATTTGTTTTAAGAAAATGGTGTTACAGAGATTTAAATAAAGTATTTGTTGAGTTCAGCTTGAGCAGATATTTAAAAGCAAGCAGGCTTCATACCTGGATCAAGTTCATTGCTGTTAGGGCAGAAATAGTCTTTGCTCTCTCCCTTTTCAGTCACTGGCATTCAGTATTAACTCAGTTGGACTGTAGTACTGTGTATTCAAGGAACATTTAGAATATAAAATAAATTCTCCTCTTTCCTTATTTGTTGTAGGGTCTTCTTGGTGCATTAGCAATCTTTAAAAACATCAGTACATCTCTGGCAAGGGGAGACTTTTTGGGGTATGGATTAGATGTGGTTTTAATTTTATTTTTCTTTTTAACTGCATAAAGGTTCTTTGTTTTGGGGATGGTTAATGTAACTATTACCGTTTGTGTGCAATTCTTCTCTATTCTTTGTGCAGGATTAGAATTTCTTCATGCCATGTTTTTAAAACTATTTTTGGATAAAAGGCTGAGGTTTTCTCGTATATTCCGAAGGATGTTCTAAATACGAGCGTGACACAATTTCTGTGATCAAAGGTACGTTTTTGCAGAGTGCTTTTATTCCTCTGACGTGTGTGTTCCGGGGCTATAATTTGCGGGACAGCTCATGGTGCTGTGCGGTTTTATGGCAGGGAGATGGCTCCTCTCTGTGGGGAGGAGTGGTACTGGGTCTAGGCACGGCCATGGAGAAAATGTCCATGTAAGGGAGGCTGCTGGGAGAGGCAGCTCGCATGGCCTTAGCTCGAAATGCTCTGCTGCTGCCTGCAAGGCTAAAAACCAAACAACCAGCCTCAGCTGGCCTGGAGTGCCCTTATGCCAGCTAGGCGTGGGATCAGGAGGAAATTTTACAAAGCTCTGCTTCTAAGCATTTTTTTTCCCAATTTTTCAAATTTAATTTTATTTATTTTTACAAAATATGAGATGATACTCGGGTCTGCTTCACGTTTGGTTTTAAAAACCATATTTTCTAATGTGGTAAATCATAAAAATATGGAGAGATAACATCTTTCAGCTGACCTGTGCTGAGGAACTGAATGCTGAGTGCAATGGCACAGGCTGATGTGTGTAGGTAGGACGTGGCTCCATGTGTCTGTTACACCAGGAAAGTTTATTTTTGTAGCAGGGTTCCTGGTGCTTATGGGCATATTACATGCATATCCGTGTAGATAGATATTAGCACCATCCACTTTTTTGCCTGAAAGCATTTCAAATACCTAAAAATTCCTCTGGCCATATACTTAGTGAGTGTTTGTTGGTAATTTCCTGTACATGTTGTAACCCCATGGCATTTGATCCTGCACCAAGTGGCAGGGAGCAGTGGTTCTGTGGGGTCTCTTACCCCGGATATAGTTTTTTTTTCACTGAGAGCTCTTTAAAGCAGAAGCCAAAACGGCTGAAATGCTAACTCCTTGTAGCTCTGATGTGCCTAGGGGCCTTGTTTCCTTCCGAAGATGAGTGCTATTTCTCAATTTAAGCTCACCTGTGATGCTGGCAGGGACAGAAGCGTGTTTGATGAGGTGTCACGGGGCTTTTTCACTTGTCTCAGCTGAGGAACAAGTAAGATGATGTTCCAGACTGCCTTTTGGAAAGAGCGCTCTCTGCTGATGTCAGGTAGGAGGTCCTGTTGGAGTCGTATCAGTTCTCACTGGAGCTTTCTCTTTGCCTCATTTCATGAGCCGTTATTCCCCAGCGGCGTGGCTCCTATCACATATCCATTGTGCGCCCTTACCTGGGCAGGCCAGCGCTGTAAGCTGAGGAGGGAGCCCTAAGCTCAGGTGCACTGCATAACACAGCTTAAAAGGACTCAATTTCAAGTGATTTCTCACTTTAACCTTGAAAATTTATCTCTCTTTTTTTTCTTTTTGAAGTTGTTTCGGGAAAGCAGAACAGAAATTCCCTTTGAAGGGCTTCTGTTCACTGCAAAAAAAAAAGGAGAGTGGTAAATGATGCACGGGATTTTTCCTGAATTCAAAATAGAAGAGAAAGCTTACGAGTTCTGCTGTGCTGGCAAGCTTGACAAAGCAAATATTGGTGGAGAGGGAGAGCATGCCTCCCCAAATCTAGCTGCGAGTATAAATAGCTTCCATGTCTTCAGTGCTGGCCTACCTTTGGGTTAAAGCTCCTGCACGGCAGTAACCCACAAGTCTAGGGGGTTTAAAACCGTTGTGTGTTTTTTTTTTTTCCTTCAGTACTGAAAACAAATTCTTCATTGGTGAGCAAAGCAAAAAGCTTTCAGGCTTGCCAGTAGGAATTGTTAAATTAAAAGGTTGTTTCCAGAACACTTGTATCTCATCACGCCAGCACCAGAAGCAATTAATCCTTTACCGCCGCACCGGAGAGGACTGATGGACTGGAAGAGATTAGATAATTTTCAAGATGTTGAAAGGATCCTGCGTCTCGGAGCAGACCCATTTACGAGAGGTTTATGAGTGCCGTGCTTATAAACTCGCTCCGTACAAGGAATGAGCTGCGTGCTGGCAGGCTCCCAGGGCAGGGGAAGCGACAGCGCAGCAGCCGCGCGCTATTTTGGTGCGTCGGATCTGGGAGGAGCAGGAAGAGATGGGGGAAAATCCCAGCTGACCTATATTTACGCTCCTGTGGGAAGTGTTGCCAGCCCTAACCGTTGGGTAAGAGTCTGGCAATGGGATGTGGGAGCGCTTGCGAGGCTCGGAGGCTCCCAGCTTAACAGAACAGCTCCTCGGTTGTCCCAGGCTCTGGGGCGCGTGGCTCAGCTGCTCCCTCTCTTCCTCTCCTTGGGGTGACACCGTTTGTTCCTGTCTCCTTGCAACCTCACTTTTCTCTTCCCATTTGTTCCATTTCCCACAAGGCTTGCAATGTCTTGTCTCCCTCCTTTCATTTCACACCCTTCCTTCAAGACCAAAACCAGCCCCTTGAGCAAGGACCCTCTTAGCTTTTGTGTTACTTACAGGAGAATTAATTAACCCTCCTGCCCCGTGCACTCCAAGTATTGAACTGCTGTGATTCATTATCACACTGGTCTTAATATCCTTATTAGAGTCCCATGCCTTACTTTTGGTAATCCTTTCTTTCTCTCCCGATGCTTTCTCGCTGTGATAAATTAGCTAATGGCCACTTAGTCCTCTTCCCCACATGGCTCCTGGCCCTGCCCCACGCTCTCAGTTCGGGGGGACCAGTACCACTGTAATGCTGTGTGCAAGTGGCACTTGCAAGGAGAATTCAGTGTCACAGCTCTTTTCTTCAGTGGGAGCAGTTATAGAGCAGGGAGATGTGCTTTTCCCCTCTCATTTTTTTCCCCATAAGGGTACAGATGTTGAAAAAAGCCTTTGCTTTGATTATTCTTTTTTGTCTCCTACCTTCTCGACTCGGTCCCTGGGCACACCTCCCAGGGCTTTTGTTTCACGAGCCTGTTTGCTGCCAGTCTGGTTTTCGTGAGCTGGAGATGGGAGCAGCGTGAGAGCCAGCTGAGCCAACAGCGAGGGATATTCCTGTAAGGGACTGCGAGCTTCCCGTCTTTGGCAGCCCGTACCAGGCAGAATGTTAGCTCAATCCAGGCATTAAATGAAAATTAAATATAGCTCTTTGTCCTCTGCCCAGAGGTAGCGTTTTTCTCTTACACATCACTTCTCTGTTCCCAGATACCCGTTCTAATATGAACGTAAACTCACAGGCACACGAAGTGCTGCCTCCTTACTTAGCACATTTTCTTCTCAGCTGGTGAAGTCGGTGAAATCATCCTGAGTTGTGAGCAGCAGTTTCAGAATCTGGCTCGTTTTCCAAGGTTTTAATGGATTGCTGGGTTGAAAAGATGACTGTAGCCTGCAGGAGGATCGAAAAGTGACTGCAGGAAATCTCATCTCTGTTAGGTGGCGCTGTTAAAATAATGAATATTGGCAATATTGCTGCTGAAACATCCCAGCTAGGATATAAAAATTACTAGATCAGGCCATTTTTCCCCATTTTAGGTCAGAAAGAGAGGGTGTTGGGAGCCCTGGGGCAGCAGGACCCCCTGCGCCCCATCCCGCCTGTCCCTCTGCTTGCTCTGCAGCACGGGGAGTAACGTCAAGTTTAAGGCTTGACATTTCCTGGTTTTCCACTCAGATATTATGGGATATGGCAGTAATGACCTCTTTTATCAGGGCACAACGTAAACTTCCTAAAAGTAGACTGGATTGACGTTCGGTTTGCACATTCCAGAGTGAACAGCTACGGAGAACGTGCTTTAATTGCGAGTGTTAAAAGTGATGTGGGAATTCAGGCTGAGCACTTCTGACTGCTGTGGCTTTAATTGAGGAGCTGGTATTTTATGAGGGGAGGTGGAAATAAAGCTATATACAGACAAGTGTGCAAGTTAAATGCCGCAGTTCCTTTGCATACTTGTAAGGCTAACACAATTAGTTTCTTCTAAAAATATTTTATGCCTCTTTAGTAAGCCTTTGAGAAGGTTATATTTATAATTCTCTTTATGATGTTTTGCTGCATGTTGTTAGCTGCTAATTATTAAAGTATGTTGCTCTAATCAGAGAGCTTTTGCAACATGTGTTAATGGCAAATCAGGAACTTATGGAGACGCCCTCAGTTTGCATTATCAGTTGATGTAAAAGCATGTGAAAATGCAGAGCCCAAGAACCCTCTTTAAAGATGAATTTCTTTTGTCAATTGACTTTACAATTTTGGACAGGACAAGAAAGGATCTTCGCCCAGGCAGGAAGGCATATGTATGTGGGGAAAGTACCTTTGGCATGGAGAAAGGCTAGCATAATCCCTCCACAGTTGAAGGATTTGGAACTGTATGGCTGGTGAAAGACCAGAGACCTTCTGGGATCAGCGAGGGGAATGGGAATGCTTCCCTTCTTCCTCCACTAAATGACTGTCTGTCCTCATTGCCCTCCTCAGGCGCTTTCCTGTGTACCATCCTCCTGCGTGGCTGGCAGTTCTGTATTGGACATTGGATCAGACCCCATTAAATATCTCTCTGTAAGCTGCTAAACATTGTTTTTGCCCTCACCCTTGGCACATACCGTGACAACCTGAGACATCTAGCCCAAATGGTAAAGACCCTAAAAACTCTCAAATGCAATCGAGGGAGCGGGAGAGACCACGGGCCTTTGGCATTTGCAGTGACTGTGTTAAGGGAAAGTAGCTAGGGACTAAACAGTTGTTTAGACTCAGAAGTCCATGAAACACCAAAAATTTTGCTCATATGGTGCTTTCTCAGCAGCATTTCTTGTTCCTGCAGTGCCCGGTGGTTGTGCTGTTCTGTCTGGCAGCAGATTTAAGCAAGCAAAAGCCGAATTGGAAAACAGAAAATAAATCCAAATGCTAAGACTGGAATAAACGCATATATTAAATATTTCACTAAGTTTTATCAGTGAAACATTTGGTTATAGTTTGTTTGGTTTTGACTTAAATCAACAACAAAACAAACCGAAACTTTTGCAAAGCAATTGTTTGAACTTTCTGCTCGACTGGAGAAACTTAACAAAACAAATACTAATTAAAATTAACTTGTTACTGTAACACTTGACCATAGAAACTTCCCAGGCCTTTACTGTCTTCTGACTTGTAGTTGTTAGGATTTCTCCAGGATGGCAGTATTTTTGCTCCTTTGCTTTGTCCAGTGACACTGAAATTCCTGACATAGGAGCCTGGCTCTCTGGCGAGCGTGTAGGGATCTGTAATTGTTTCCTGTCCTCAAAATGGGGCCAGAGACTGAGGGTTGGGGGGGAGGGAAATGGGGAAAAAAAAAAAAAGTAGAAGTCTCACACTATTGAGGTCTCATTATTGGTGCAAGAAAAAAAGATTGTTCCCTTAAGAATTGGTGTCCAGTTGCTTTACTGTTATTTTTTAATTTACTGCGAAAGGGCTGAAACTTCACGTTTTTCTTGTGGGAGCTGGGATTCTCTTGTAATTTTAGGAATCTGGACTGGGGTTTTCAGGAGAAACGCTAAACTAAACTAAATGCAGAAAACCTTAAAACAATAGTGTTATCAGCTCCTGAGAACCCTTGATGTTTCTCTTACAGCTCTTAAAAGCAACACGTGATAATATCAGAATTTTATCTCTCAAGTTGGCCTTCCCCCAGAGAAATTTCTCTAGCTGCAGACAGAGGTTGAGAAAACACAACCTGAGTACATACAAAATGTTTCATTTCCGAAGGACAAATTTGAAAGACCCCCCCCTACGTTATTTTTTAACAAATCTTGTTTATTTTGGGGCCTAACTTGTGATTTCCCAACATTTGCGATTGCCGATCTAGGTCTTGAAAGCGGGCAGCACTTCACCATCTGCCAACTGTGGGATGTCAGCATCCTACAAGGAAGGCTTTCCCGCAGTTATGATGTTTATAATTCTAGCAGAAGGCTTCCAAATCCCCCCTAATGATGTAGCGGGGACAGCGGTGGAAGAGCCAGTGGTGTCCTGGCCGCTCGGGGCTTGTGTTCAGGGCTGGGACAGACCTGGCAGGGATCTTAACACCCAGGCTTGTCAGTTTGGCACTGGGCTCTTCTTGGAGCATTTGTCGCACTGGGAAAGCCTCACGTTACGGTGCCATCATACAGGGCTGTGGCAAGTGCTTTGAGCTGTGGTGTGGGGCCTTTGCTTGGCCCCGCCAAGGTCCAGGTGGGCACAGGACAGAAGTTTAAGCCACCAGCACAGATACTTCCAGGATGGTGTTTCCTTCCTATGTTTGTCATGCTCTGGCTGTTCCTATTAAGAGATCTGTGGTGCAAACCCAGTTCCTAAAGCTGTTGAAGTACACAGCCAAGCTTGCGTTGACTGCAGGAAAACCAGGGCTTCCTCACCTAGCAGAGCTACGTCACTGTTGTTCCCCATCAAAGCCATCTAACCTTCAAACCAAATGCATCAATCGTAATGATTCTGACTTTGTTCTTCCCTTTGCTGATTCTTTACAAGCAGTTTTTAATCTTGGCCTGTAAGCACCCTGCAGCAGGGATTTTGTTTGTGTATACGCAGTACCTAACGCCGGGAGGTCCCAGTCCTACTTGAAACTACTGGGCACTGCTGTAATGTACAGAGTAAATAAAAATAGCGATCAAAACGTCAGCAATAAAAGAATAAAATATGTTAACTGCAATAAAATACTTTCATGAATGCTTAGTTATATTTTATTGGGCTTTCAGGACTTATATATCCTCCAAGACTTTACGAATACTTGAGACTAAATAACAACATTTTGGTGAACACTGAAATATTTGACATTTTCAAGAGGTCAAGATCTATTTTATAATCCTTGGCAAATTCAAATCATTTCCTTTAAACTGTTTACACTCGAGGGAGTTATGATCCTGTTTACTTCTCACAAATCAGGAGGGGTGGAGCGGGTTTGGTCTGGAGAGGTAGATCCAGCGAGGCGAAGCAGCAGGTTTGGCAGCCCCGATGGAGCACGCAGCGGGAGAGACAAAGCACAGAGCAGGGATGATGCCTTCGTGTCTGCCCTGTGCTTCATCAGACGCCTGTGCCCAGTGGCACGAGGAGATGTTTCATAGGCACGTGGGCTTCCTATAGGCAGCTCTGTGAGAGCCCAGCCATCCAGGGGAAGGTCTGGCTGCCCTCTGGTATCCTGGCCTCCAAAATAGCAGAGAATGCTCCTGACTGGAAACAACATCCACAAAAAAGTTTCTGCACTGCCAGCTGTGGCAAAGCCAAGCTGTCACAAAGCTGTTTGGTGAGCTCTGCAGGAAACAAAGCTCCTGTTGAAGCTGCTGGCAGCCTGCAAGCTGGGCACGAGCGCAGGGCCATGACATGAGGCAGACGTCAGCGTCGCGGACCAGACCATGACTCTTGTCGTGCCCGTGGTGTGCTGCCTGTCCCCACACAGAGGCAGAGCAGGGTTTGCTAAACCTTGGGGCCGTCCCCTGCCACCCAGCTTGGCTTCCAGAGCATGGGGGGTTTTGAGACAAGGCCAGGTGGCTGAAGTGCCACCAAGTCTGCAGGCCGGTGGCTTGGGCTTCGGTGTCGCCACATGGGGACAAGGAGCCCCACAAGGCTGTGTTAGCAGCCTGGGGATGGCTGGATGGTGGCAGCCCTCTGGGGATGACCTTGACCACCCCCCACCTCACTATACATTAAAGGAGGCTGTAGTGAGGTGGGGGTTGGCCTGTTCTCCCACGTGCCTGGTGACAGGACGAGGGGGAATGGGCTAAAGTTGAGCCAGGGGTGTTTTAGGTTGGATATTAGGAAGGACTTCTTTACTGAGAGGGTTGTGAGGCATTGGAATGGGCTGCCCAGGGAAGTGGTGGAGTCACCATCCTTGGAAGTCTTTAGAAGATGTTTGGATGTGGTGCTTGGTGATATGGTTTAATGGAGGTCTGGTTAGTGTTAGGTCAGAGGTTGGACTCAGTGATCTTGGAGGTCTCTTGCAACCTAGATAATTCTGTGATTCTGTGCTTCTGTGGCCGGCCTCATGGCCGCCATACCAGCCCTGTCCTTCACGAGGCCTTCTCGTGGCGCCGACCGCTAGATGGGGCCGGGCTATCTCAGTAGGAGCGGGAACGGCACGAGCCATAAATCACCCCCGCCGGCGGGCCGGAGGCCCCCGCTGCTGGGGCACCCCAGCTTTTTAAGGGCAAAAATACGCCTTTGTTCCCCGGCTGACCCGCGCGGTGACATCAGCGCCGCGCTTCCCCCGGCCTCGCCGGCGCTGACACAAGCCAGATGGCCGCGGCCGGCCGGCCCCGCGCTCGCTGGGGCAGGGTGGGAAGAAGGGGTTTTATGATCAGCTGCGGGAGCGCGGCGAGGCTGCAGCCTGGCCCGGTAATTACGCCTTCACTGCGCCCTTTATTCCTGGCGGTGAAGGTCGCTGGGAGGGAAAAAAAAATAATAATAAAAAAAAAAAATCAGGTTTTTATTTGTAGTGTTTGTTACGGACAGACCTTTGATCTTTTATTAGTCGGTAGTCTGCTCTGCTCTGGAGGAATTTCCCCCCCCCTCCTTTTTTTTTTTTTTTTTTTTTTTAAACCGGTCCTGCAGTCACTCGTGAAAATGACATGTTTATTTATGTTTAATGGCCCTCTCAGGCTGTTCATTGTGCAGTACTTACCTTCCCCCTCCTTTTTGTCTCCATTTAGTAACACAAAAATGTTTTGGTTTTGCAGCGAATTTAGTTTGGAGAAGTCAGAGTTCAGGCATGTTAATACAAGCAGTTTTCCATCAGATATACTCCAGAGTGATGTGGTAATACATAAGACCGTGTATTACGCGTTTGTTCGTTAGGGGGTCGGAAGAGGCCGCGATCGGCTTCTTAATCTTATCCAGGAAATGCCCAAGACAAAACCATTCCTCAGTTCATTTCTGGGCGCTCGTGTCCCACAGCTCCTTCGCTATGATATTCAGAAACAGAGGGAGGCAGCTCTGAGGAGGCCGGTGGATGTGCCACATTGCTCATTAGCCCCCTGGGGTTTAATCCTGCTTCCAGCCGTGTCACCGAAAGCCTCAGGATCACCTTTGGTGGGGGCTGGCTCGCGGCCCCGATGTCCCGTAACCCTCTGAAGCCAGCGCTGCGAGGCAGCTGCGTTTCCTCTTTCCCATCGTGGGGTAAATGGAACAATTAGTATTCGTGCATTAAATCCTTCTCAAATAAAATCTTGCGACTGCCATCTCTCCATTTTCTATATTTAAACTGCCCGGAAGGTTGTTTAAATATATCTCATGGACAGTTTACAATGCGAATTATTTCCTGCCTTTAAAACAAGAAGTCGGGGGTTTAAGATAACTGGGAAGTTTATTACAGTGCGATGTCACGTTCCTCAGACAAGTCATCAAAAGAACAATTTTTAGCAAGGACTGGTTCCTAGCACTCACCATTCACAAATGTGGAGCTTGATTGTATTTTCAAAAACAAATAGAAAAGCCTGCCCCTTCGCTCTGTCCCGCATTACTGGATGTTGAAGCAGGACTCCTGCCACCTCCCTCAGGCCCTGAGTGGCATCCCTCAGTGCCTCCTCACTTCTGACCGTACAGGTTGCTCTGTGGTAGGTATCTTAGGCATCTGTTGTGAATGCCCCCCACAAAAATGTCCCCTCCCTCACTTGGTGGCCCAGAAATCTGCTCCACAGAATACCATGTAATACACATCCAAACCTGAAAGGGGGGATCAGAGGAAACCAGCTAAGAAAGGTGCATCACTCCTAGGTGATGGTCTTGGATAAAACTGTAAGCATTGTTTGTTTTATTTTTTTTCTGTGTATGTATCTTAACATTTTTGATGTTTTAATTTGTTCTCATCTTTTTTTTTTCTTTTTTTTTTTTTTTCTTTTTTTTTTCTTCCCTACTCAGCTCTTGCCCCTGTTCTTTGCCTCTGGTTTTGTTGGTGAGGATATCACAGTGATGTCTGCATTCAACCTGCTGCATTTGGTGACAAAGAGCCAGCCAGTGGCCCTGCGAGCCTGTGGGCTTCCCTCAGGTTGAATGGGTGCTGCTTGTTGTGTCATGCGTAATGAAGGCCCTTTTAGGAACCGGTGTCTCTGCTGCAGGAAACAGTGTGCTATGGGTTGCTCTGCTGTCTTTAAATCTGCCTTGGAATCAGAAGTTTGTTTACTTGTTTGTTTGTTTTTGGTAAAAGTCATTGGCTTGGATGAGGGCTTCCATATCCTAAATATTAGAACGCTTGGCAATGCTGTCTGTCTTCCTTGTCCAATTAATTACCTCTTTTTTATTATTATTTATTTTTTTTATTATTTTCCTCATTCTTGGCAAAAGCAGTGGAATTAACTAAAGATCAATTCTGTTCAATGCCATTTTTATATATTTAAAAAAATACTTAACAGAATTTAGAATATGGATTACTGTTAAATCAGGTGACTTAAGAAGTTTTCCAAAATCTTTGAAAGTGTGCTATAGTTGCACTTGATGTGTCCCTTTTTAAATTATTAGTATGAATTAAATATGTATGCACTGAAAATTACGTACAAGTGAACAGAATTTAAAATGTAATTCTTTCTTTCCTCTGACAGCATATTCTTTAGTTACATGACACTTCTCCAAATAAATAAATAACTAAATGGTAACACGCAACCTAATGCCCAGATGCAGCTGCACTTCTCCTGTAATGTCCAAGGTCAAGGTCTGCTGTTAGGTCTGTGAAAGCTGCCATAAGACCCCATCTCTGTGAACTACTGATACGATTAATACCTTAAACCTAAGTATTTTGTATTTCACTTGGACAAAAACAGTATCTGTAATATCTGCCTAGTAATGTCAGCATACGTGGGCATGTGAGAGAAAATAAAAGCTACGGTGAGTGAATTTTGAATGTTACTAGGAATTTTCTTGACACCCGAATAAAAAAAGATACAATTCTGGCTGATCAGTATTTGAAACATCAAATAAGAACCAGCTTGGGTGCGTGTACTGCACTCACAACAGTTTCATAAGGGTGCAAAATGTTCTAAGCACTTTTTTCCAGAGCTCTACTTAACAAGCATATGGAGGTGATGTTCTAAAGATTTTTTCAGTGATAAGACATCAGTTTTCAAGCTGATGGATTTTCTAAAGCTGATTACACTTTATTTGAACTAAATCTGAGTCCAATTTTTGCAGCATTTGTGTTCTGTTTTCCCCCACATGTGCTCAAAACTCCCATTAACCTAGATAGGAGCTGCAAACACATATTGAGGAAGAGAGAGAATAGCCCACATTGTGTCGGCCTGACCTTTGTTTCCTGTTCTATTTGCTGCTGAGCCAGATTTAAAATCCTAAAAATATAGGATAAGCAAATTTCCTTAGCCCTTGTTATGCACCGTTTGATGTGTGCTCACATCGCTGGTGTCTACCTTAAAAACGGGGCAGCAGGGCTGCTGGCCATTTTGTCCCTGCTCCGGAAAGGGGATCTCAAAGTTGGTGAGCTAGGAACACAGCCTGTAGGAGGTTTTTCTATTGTGTACCTGTTTTACTTTGTCAAATCATTTTTCTGGCATAATCCAGTAGTCAGATTTTGGAATAAAAAGCTAGTAGCACTGCTGCTTATTCCTGTGCATTTGATCCATAACTGTGCAAACATGAATAGATTGAGTTCCACTGGCTAACTACTTTTATATATATATATATATATTTATTTATTTATTTATATATATTTATATATGTATATATGTATTTTCTAAACCAAAATTCATCTGCTAACAGTGAAATAATATACAATCACATATCTCACATATTTTAAGAGTAATCTAAATTCCCCAGCTGCTTATAAATGAGTGTAGGCTTGCTTTGCCTTTGGTTTGTTTTTTGTGTGTGGTGTACTGAGGGGGTTGCAAGTAAATGGTATAGCATGTATCAGATTAAACATGGGAATGAGATCGAGAGACAACATCTGTTTAAATGCCACAATCCACTGTGACTTCAACTTTTGAATATACAGAAAACGCCCCAAGTTCTCATGACTTTTTTTCTACCATTGCACTCTATTAGTGCTTTTTCCCACCACCCATTTCTGTGTGAACCGTTGCTCTGCAACCATATCATTTCAGGCCATGTATCCTCTCAGTCTGAAATGGTGCAGTTTTGTCTGCTTCTGCCTGTATGGAAAATCTGATACGAAAGGAGATTTGCTCATCCTCTGGAGCCCCTGTCCCTTTAGTATAAAGGAGCAAGGTGCTGGCAGGGGCTTCATCCTCAAGCTTAAATATCAAGCCAAAGGCTCTGGCCGAGACAAACACTGCCTAGCTGTGAATTGGGCTTCATAGTGCACTTTCAAATTGCATGCAGTTAAATATTTGCAGGACAAGGACTTCAATGAGAAACTGTCCTTTCAGTTTCTGTGCTTGTAGTGGTACCTCTGACCATCCTGTAGGGAACAAAATGGTGCCACGTGATGTTTATATTTAACAAACAGTCATACTGGTAGATCAGAAGCAAGTTAAATGAATGAAATTATGTTAAGAAGTATCTTAGAATAGGGGTGACCTTTCTCTTCCTTGAGACACTTTTGCAAGCACGTGTGAGTTATGCTGGACTACTCGTAAACCGAATTAATAGCTGGGACAGAGAAGTGTTTATACTTGCTCTTTCTCCATTTGTATATTAGCACCTGCGGTGTGGACGCATTCTTCCAAATTGTATTTTAAAAATATTTCTTTTCCGAAGTTAGGACTAAACGTTTCAATATGTGCACAGCCAGCGCATGCTTCGCCCTAAGCGCAGCACTTTTTTCATAGCAGGCATTGCAAAGCCTGGCCGTAGCCCTGCAGGCCCAGCAGATGGCACCAAGCATATGTGGTTTTGCACACCCTGAACTATATGAAAAGCTTCCCATTTAGGAGTCATTCATACCTAAAGTACGCTTTGAGACCTCATGAACATTTAGGAGTATTTTAGGAAAAGAATGAGCATGGGGGAAAATCATGTAAAGCTGTGCTTGTACACAAACTCTGTTCACGTTGCTTTGAGATCTCATTTCCAGCAGTGATTGCAGCTCTGTTATTCTTTGTGTGACTTAGAAGTGTCACTTCTTGAGCATGCTGTATTAGAGCTGAATGCTTATAATGTCTTTGGAAATGCAGGATGCATTCAGCACCTGCCAGGATTTAGTTCACAGAAATTAAAAGAAATTAACCCTCACCCCCCCCTTTTTTTTTTCTTTTTTTTTTTTTCTTTTTGAAAACACAAAAACAAATACAAATTTTTTAATGTAAAAAACACTTCAGCTGCTTCAGTGCATACCATCAAGTAACTGATACAAATAATGATTATGCAGATTCCATGTACATATGTTTTCTGTAGCAGACCACCAAGATGTAAAGAGATACCTTATTTTGCTTTGCTGTGTCTTTTAATTATTATGGGTTCTCATTTCTTAAAAAAATCTCCTTTATTTCTTTAACACTTTGAATGTTGTGCTGCTTAAATCACGTTTTTGCATGAGATAATTTGGCTTTGCTTCTCCTGTAGATCAAAGAAATTTATGGTATTTGTAAAATTAAGCAAAAGTAATGATGAAAACATTACATGAGTAGACTTGCTATTTTTTTCCAGGACCTGTATGAAACAATAAAGTCCTAGATAATATTAAATTGTTGTGAAGTGTTTAATTGCTAGTAGGAAAACATGCTTTTCTAGGATTAGATTAAGATACAACACATCTGTATGAAGATGGTGCTGGGCATATGGTGTAAGTCTTTATTAAATAAATATCTATGGTATAGTTTCTCATAATTTGTTTTATTAAACCGTTGTTAATTCCAAGTTTCAGTATAATGTCTTTCCATAAAATTGAAACGAAGAGCTTGTGAACGGAAAATTCCTGACTCTCAGAACTGGACTTTTAGTAGTAATCTTGTTAACATAAAGGATTACTTTTAGGAGCAGATCTTGCAAACAGCTACGTACATGACTTATTCCTATGCGTTTGTCCCTCTGAACTCTCAAACTGCTCATGTCAGTGAAATTATCTGTGCACGTAGTGTTTGCCAGATCTGGCCTCAGCAATGAAAAGCCAAGAAAAGATCTTAGTCTAGTATGTTCAAAGAACGTTAGCTGCTTTTAAATTTTGTGTGTTTCAAGTTCTATCTGAAAACGTTTCATATTGTATGGTTGTATGTGCGGAGATGTAATTTCCATAATGAATGTTTTAACTTTCCTATAGCTTTCCGTAATTTGTATCACCAGAGACGTACTATTACAGATGGCTCTTCACATGATCTGAAAGAAAATAAAAGTGAGACTGATATGTTGTATAACAATACCCTCTAGTATGGCTATGGTTAAATGCCTGTCAATGTTTTTGTTATAAATCCCTATTTTCTGGGGTTTATAACTTGAATGTAGAAATTTGCTCTGGGCTTACATGTGTCATGCAAGGTCTCGGATGGGTGTTCCTGTTCCTCAGAACTGGTTGGGGGGCAAAAATCAAAACTCATTTCAATGAAGCTAATTATATAATAATGATTTTAAGAATAGCAAATATCAATTTGAAATTTCTTTTAAACTTAAAATACAGTCTTACAAATTACCTGGTTCACTCCCTCCCAGGGATTATGAGAATTATCAGTTTGGTAAATACTTGAGCATGCACTATGTGAGCACAATAGCAAATAGCATGTAAAGCTGTTCATCTGCCATTAATACATAATCGTGTTCGTATGCCTCTTTTGCTTCATAGTGATAATGATGACCATAGAACGCTGCTTTATCGTTATAGAGCATAAAGTTATTGTTTTTGAATGGCTTGAGAATGGTTTAAAAAATTACCTTTGTGTAGCTGTTTGAATGGAACTATATTCAATGTTGGTATTGCTTAAATATTTATGTTTATATATATGTTTTATTTACAAATGTTTATTTTGTATAATAATATTCAGTCTAAACTATCTTATTTAGTACAGTTTAAAACAAAATTTATTTGGGGATATCTCACTGGGAGTGATACTCTTATGATGCCTGATGCTTGCAAAAATTGGGATGATGCATAAGACCAGAAATCCCTTGCTAATGTACTTTTTTTTTTTTTTTTTTTTTTAACACCAGGTTGTGTACCCTTTTTTGTCTCCTTTTTCACTCCTCATTCATGCTGGCTTTTGCTCTCCTCCTCATTCTCTCCCTTACCCAGAGGCTCTGCTCTGCCTGTGCCTCGCCTGGGCAGGGGCTTCTCAGGGGGTCTGTGGTGCTGAGTACCACGGGATGAGGAGAAGTTTCATGTGCTCCCAGCTCTGTGCACAGAGCCAGTTCCTTGACGTATTCCCTGAAGGATCTCTTAAGGTCATTTGCTTTCCCTCCCCGCTCCCATAAAGGACCCACCACAAGCCATTTTTGCCTTTCTTGCAAGAATGTTTTAATTCTGGGAGCTCATAAATTTCCTCTGTTCCACTGCTGTGCCCTGTGCAACTCAGGCTCTCTGCTTTTTCTGCTGAAATGTAATGTAAAAGATGGATGTGAAAGGTGACGTTCCAGCACTAACTGGGTTTCTGTGTTTTAAAGGCTCCAGTGAAAAGCTGCTCTTTTAGTTATGAGTGTCTAACAGGAGGTCTGAGACGCCCTTTCAGGGCTGCCTTCACTCTTTTCCCTTGGATTAAAAGCAACTCCCAGCTTTGTCCTTCCTCCGAGGAGTGCATAACGAACAGAAGAATGTGATGTAAAGGAGAGATGACAGCACACAAAGAGGAAGGAGATCTTATCTGGTGAAAAGCTGGAGGAGGGCAAGCAAGAAAAGGTGCAATTTCAGGAGATGCTTATGGTGTTAACCCTCAAGTTGGCCAGACCAAGCCTGGAAGCGATGGAGGAGGTGATCCAGTGGGTCACCGAGGGGATGTGCTCACAGGGAACTGGATGGCATGTGGAGAGGGCATCGAGGGTACGGAGCAGGAGTCAGGCACGGAGGCACAGAAGCTGCCAGAAGTCAGCTGTTAGGTGCACACGGTGGCTACAGCACGGGGTGAACGGGGACCAGAGGCCAGGACACGGCAGCACCCGCTGCTCTCTGTGCCCGTTGCTGTCCCTTGGCTGCCTCTTTGCTAACAGGGCCCTTCCAGGAGCACGTCCAGAGTCAGCCGACTCCTTCACGGGGTGAGGTCGGGGCTGCTGCTTGGAATTGGAGGAGGGCAGGGACCTCCCCCACCCCGCTCCTTCCTCCTCTTTCCTCCACCCCCAGCCCAAGCACAGGCGGCGGCACCTCGGGTCTTGAAACGCAGTGCTCATTTCACAGGCCACACATCACTATTGTAGAGGAAGCAGCAGGAGGATTTAGCAACAGCCCGAACGCTACAATAAGCTACACACCACTGCGGTAACCGCTGGCAAATGCTGACTTTTTAATTGTTTCCGCTGCAGGGTTAAACCTTTATTAAAGCCGTGTGAATAAACTTATTTTGATGGCTCACTGAAATATTTTAAATGCAAAAGGTAGCATAGAGCACTCTTATTAAATTCAGCTTAATTCTGCCGTTAATAAAATGCCTTTCCATATGTCGTGCCCCCTTTTATTGATTCTGACAGAAATCTACTGACCAGATACAGAGTGCTCAGTGTCTCTGCCTTTCTTGTTTTTAATTTAAACAAATGTAGTGCCTGTGAAAGGTGCTAGGATCGTATCAGCAAAACAAAAGTCTCTTTATCTATAGGGGAGAGAGGAAGAGAAATCCATCATTATAAATGCTCCCGCCCCCGCTGCTGTACCCGTAGATCTTGATCTTGTCTTGCCCGGTTTGCATCCGAGAGCAAGGCAAAGAGCTCAGCTGTCCTGTGCCATTTTTGGCCATCACAGCAAACAGGCAGCTTCTAATGCCACGAGGATTTTCTCCATGATATTGAAGGTGCTTCTATTCTCCAGCCACTGCTGAGCAGCCGCTGCATGCTGCCATCACTGCATGCTGCCATCCTGACCAAGCTGGGGGCTTGGAAAGCCCCAGGGCAGCTCTGCCCCCCTGCACCAGCACGAGCTGATGCTGGAGTGCTCGGTGCCTGCAGCTTGTGAGGTTGTGGGGCCAGGGCTGGCAATGCCGTGGATTGCACTAATGCAAGATAAGGAGGTAGAGACGAGGTTGTTTTCTTATGTGGTAGATCTATGGTGACTCGGAATACTTACATCTGTACAAGCCAGCAGCCATGCTGATGACCAGCTGAAAAAAAAAAAAAAAGAAACATGGTGACTGCTGCTCGATTGCATGGGAAGGTTGTGAGTTCGCCCAGAGCTGGCTTGCCCTTCCCTCATGGCCCTGTGACCCTCCTGGGTGTTAAGCAAACCATTTTTTTTAAAGATGGATAAATTTTTTTGGTGTTGTTCTTGTAAGACAAGAACCTGGCATTTGACCCAAAATTTTAGCTGTTGTCCTGGTACCCGGCTTTTGGATTTTCAACGCACAATGTAGTGGAAATGGTCTTCGCCCCATTACTCCTAATGCTTGCATGAAACTGCAAATGGTATTTCAGCAGTGGGTGGGAGTTAGCTACCTACAGCAAGAAAGCAAAGGAGCCATCCCTCAGAGAAGAACCACAGATCTGTCTTTCAATGTGTAGAACATTTACAGGGTTTCTTTAATTACCAAGTCTGGATTTTACTTAAACTTGACCTCCCACTTTTTTGAGTTCTTTTGTAGGATCTCTCCTAGGCAGCCGCGTGATTAGGTGGTTTAAAATGGCTTGTGATGGGAGTACATAAAGATCTATGACATCAAATACAGGGTTTTTTAAAACATAGCATTCAGATTTACGGGCTGACCAAAAATGTTTGCACTGATTTGCATTTTCAAGAGTTGTTTTCCTTTTTAATTTTTGTTAACTAGACCAGCAGTTCCCGGCTTGTTTGCAGTAGGCTACAGACTAAAGGCTGCAGAGGACAGACTAAACAGAAGTGAAACAGAGCCGTCCATCCTTCTTTTCCCAAGCAGAGAGAGAGAGGCAAAACTCTAAACAAGCAGCATAAACTGTGTAAACAAAATTTAAAAGAGTAAAAATGAGAGATTCCCATTTTAATAAACCTGAGTGTTAGGGATATCATCTGTAAGGGTATTTGTGTAAAGTAATGTACACGAATATTTTTTAACCTTGGAGGATTCCTCTTAGCATCAGTGTGAGATAATTTACCAGGGATGAGTAAGGTCCAACCCACTTGCAGAGGGATGGGCTTTGGGAAGCAGGGAGATGTGTGCCAGGAGCCAGGTTTACTTGCATTCACAGACCCTTCTGTAGACTGAGGCTGTGGTGGTGTATGAATAATAAAACGTGCTGCAAGGCCCCTAAAAAAAACGCTCAGGTATATTAAAAGGAGTGGTACTGAAAACTGGAAGCCCAATTTATTATATGGCTGTGCTCTGCTGGAACATTTGATCTTGCTGTATTTAATTCAGGAAGTCTTAATGGTGTGTGCTCGGTGCATGACTGTAATGTCCATTAATGCTGGTGGAACATAAGCATTCGTAGGAAGAGGAAAATGTATGCCGTGTCCTCCACGAAGCTGAAAAGCTGAGTTCATTTGGTGGTGATGGGAAGCAACAAGACAGAAGAGAAAATCATTAGGAGGGTTCAAAAGACGATGTAAGGAAGGAAAGCCATCAGGCAAAGCACCAGGGCATTTCAGGGCACGTCAGACACTGCTCGACACCCTGCGGCACGCCAGAGCAGGTGAAGGGCTGAGTGGTGAGGAGTAATGGTCTGCTAACTCGTGTCAGTCTGCCTGGACGTATCTTGTTGCTCGTTTCCTTGCGATTGGTGGTACTGAAGGAAATGGCACTTGCTCACCGGCGCTACGAACCACAGGTCTGAAAAGGTCGATGGAAATTGGAATTTATATGTGAGGTGAGATGCTTAATGTCTTCATTATCAGGTCAACACCCAGCAAATACTTTCTCTTCACTTCATTTTTATCGGGAAGGCCTCCAGACTCCAGAGCTGAACTCTAAAATGCCCGCGGTCTGTGGGTGAATAGTAAATTGCAGCACACATCGCATTTCTTTTCAGAAAAGCCATTCCTAAGTACAGGAACACCACAAAGGCTCCAGAAGTGTTTCTGGTTTTGTTTGTCTCACCCTCCTGAACTTTTTATAAAATATTTATGCATTAAGATCTGTGAGCCTGGCCTTGTCTTTGAGAGGCTTTCCATCCTGCTCCAAGATCCCAGAAGCTTTTAGCACTGCTGGAACTGCTGGAAAAAGGCTGAAGGCAGGTGGCCTGAAGTGGAAACATCAATGCCTGGTTTGGAAGGGCTGTGTGCACTGTTTCCCCCATGAGCACCAAGGAGAATGGGCACACCACGGTGAACTGATGGGAAAGATTTCATCTGGACTCGGATCTTGGAGCAGAACCTGTGCGTGCATTGTAGGAAAAGATGTCTCTCAGAGGAGGTCCCCAGCTCCTCGAAAGGCACTGCTAGGAGTACTTCACTGCTGGAGAACAAGTTGGGTCCCATTCGGAGTCCAGAGGTATACCAAATGAATCAGAAGTCTCTGATCTTCAATAAATTAGTTAGGCTTATTTAATTTAGCCTTACCTTTGTAACGTAATCACGCTGATGGAAAACTGATGGCTCCGGCCTCGAGCAGTAGCATTTACAAGTGAGTGGAGAGCCTTGCTTCAGGCCAAAGTCACCCAGGAGGGTTTTGTTGCCCATGGGACCCCTTCCCACAAGGCTACATTGGGTCCCTCCTTTGGGGAAGGCGCTCAGGGCCACCTTTATTCCCTTCTTTAACAACCCACTGGGTTTGCTGGCAGCTCTACCCATCAAAGCTTCCCTCGTAGCTGCACACAGATGTGGGTAGCTTTACATTGTCCCCACACCAGGTAGAGGCAGATCTGACTGGAGCAGACCTCCCACATACCCCGTAAAGGAGGTTCCCAGACAGAGGTGGCTGATCATGTACTGCAGGTTGAGCGTTTTTGTCCCCCCTTGCATGGTAGTTTCTTCCCAACTCCATTCCCAGAATCCCATCCTGATGTTTTTAAGATATATTGCATTTTCTTCATGCTTGTAGGCTAGCCATGATTCAGATGATGGATCCTTCCACCCTCCAGTTGTGGCTCAGTCTTGCATTACCTCCCTGTCTCTTTGGCAGTATGGAAACAGTGCACTCAGTTTGCTGAGCCTTTCTTTTTTGTGGCTAGCAGTTAAAGAGTACGCTCAACTGACTGAAGAGGGCTGTTCCTTAATGCCGAGGGCTGGACCAAGAGATTTCCTTTCTGATTTGTAGTGCAAGCATAGCTTTTTGCTGCTGTATACTGCATTAAATCAGAAACCTGCAGAGACCTTTGCTGGGGCAGGTTGCAGTTTACCCCCGGGCAGATTAGCAAGATTCCCCTGCAGACATAAATACATGTCTGTATCGTAAAACGTGCAGTTAATTATTAAAAACGATGGGGAAAAATCTTTTATAACATGCTCCCTACTTCTGATCTATGTCACGGATTCAAGTAGCATATAGAAATTTCCTTGTGCATAGAAGAGCCCACTGGTTGAAGAATGTTTCTGAAAGAGATGAGAATTTATTCAGGGAGAGCAAAGAGGGAATGCTGGCTCTTCTGTAAAACATTTAATGTTTTGCATGACTTTTTTCAGTACGGGGTTATGCTTAGTTTGCTTTTTTGGAATAGCTAAAGAGCAAATGATCTTCTGGAAGAAAAAAAAAAAAAAAAGGAAGATATTAAGATATTTTTAAAAGTGAAGAGGTGTTGGTTTATAGGCTTCCTTGCTGCTCTCCTGACTAATTTTTTGGTACTGAAATATTAGATGGAAGACCAGCTCTCAAACAGTTTCCTTCTGAACTGCATAGTGCAACATAACAATAGTTATTTATATAATGCATATGCTTCCTTTCCCTGCTAGCTATCCTTTGAAAGACTTATTAGTCCTAGAGCCCAGCACGTTGTGAGAATAAAAACCTCCAAAGTTTGACATCTTTAAATAAGCAACCAAATGTTATAAAGAACAAACCTCACTTACAGTTAGGAAACAATATTTACATTTAAGGTTGAAAAGCCAGGATGTAGGAAAATTTTGCTAATTTGGAAGGTGACCTTTAAGTGCACCAAAACCAAATAATTTGTAAGCTATGGCACAGGGCACATTCCTGCAAAATTTGTGTGAATACTGCCTTAGTGGTTCTTGAAAGACAAACAAAGAGAACTGGAATGAAATCTTTATCCCTCTCCCAAATAAGATTGAAGCTAACAAAGGCATACAGCAGCGCTCTTTCAAAGCTTGCCATTAAAACGCAGGCTCTGCAGCACAGCTAATGAGATGGCTCGGAGTGGAAAACAATCTGTTTTTAAGAATGTTTAGATCAAAAGTAATTTCTAATCTATGAAATAAAGTCGCTTTTCAATACCTTTCTTTCACTAGTAAAGCTTTTTATGTTTGCACTATTTACTTCAATCAGATGTTTTCAATTTTACTTTTTTTTTTTTTTTCTTCCTGAAAATACTTCCTAGGGTTAGTCAGTAGTGACCAACAGCATTATTCTTTTTCTCTCTCCCCTATTCACCCACCCCCACACATTAAAAAAAATGAGGAAAAGAAGAGGGGGAGGAAGAAAGAAACATCTTTTCTTAAATGATTTGCAAGCATCTGTGCTTTAAGCTACTTTTTATGAACACTCCTTAGTAATGACTCAAGGTAAAAAAGCAGAAAAGCATCCAATGTTAGGAAATTGCAATCCAATACCATGTAATTTAAACCTGCCATTGCCTCTCCTGTACTAAATGACATACAGATGGGTAGCTCTGTTCCCTCTACTTTGGGAACACAATTGGTCTTTTTATGAGTGTATATGCATTACTAGCAAAAAATATTTTTGTCGGGACTGTTTATTTCTAATTGTAACATATTTTAATTACTGTCATAATTAGAGCGCTTTTTACCTGCTGTACTGTGTCAGCTCATTTTTTGCAAGAGAATATCAAAGTTATTTTAACATTTGGTAATTTCTGTTATTGGGAATTTTCGTTCTCAAAAGCAGCCTTATTATTATTTTTTTTTCCATAATGTGATTTTTTTGCACTATACCAATGTTTTTTACAGTAATCCCTATGTGCTCCTTGGATTTTTTTGTTTGTGAATTAAGCAAAATATAAGATGAGATTTTCAAAGACAGGTAATTTCAATAGCAACTCTAAATATTAAGGCAACTTTACTATTGAACCTGGTGCCTCTTGTTGCAAAGAAATGACCTGCTCCTTGGGGCTCCTATTCCAGTGCTTCAGCAGGGAAAAGATCCAACTGTTACTGTTATAAAGTAAAAGGACTAGGATGCTACTAAAAGTTAAATCAACCGTATTTGAATTCTAAAGATTTATTTTGAGCTACTTTAAAGGGTAACAAAATCGTTGGATGTTGTGGCCGAACATCATATGCCCATTACCATAAGTCTCCAATATAGATGTCTTGTAAAGAACATTTTGGTTGTAGTTATTTTTTGCAGCTTTTTTTTATTTTATTTTTTTAATGGTTGGGAAATGTAACTTTCTTGTGAATGATTGTGTGCGCAACACACGGAAGGGCTTTGGCTGTAGCACATTGTCACTGCTCCAGTGGAATCACCTGGCTCTCGAGCAAAATTCTTTTTAAACTTGGATTTGAAGAAATAATCAGCTGCAGTTCAGCTGAGCCATTCTTCGTGCATTAGGGACTGGTCTGGTCATTGACAAGTGAATGCAGAAGCTATGCTGTGGCCGTCTGCCAAAGCAATTATTCAGGATTTAAGCTAAAAAGGCTCCTTCTCCCATATCCTCTCCCTTTGCAGGGTCATGTAGGGATAAAAAAGACTGTAAGGTGGTCTTTTCCCAGGAGGAGCTGAGGAAGCGGCTGACACCCTTGCAGTACCATGTCACTCAGGAGAAGGGGACCGAAAGGTAAGGCAGGGCGAAGGGAGCGAGGTCCTCGAAACACAGGCATCCTTCTTCTCTCCCTTTCCTCTGGCTGGTGCTTCCTCATCCTCCCCAGCAACTTTTTTTTTTTCTCCAGGAATTCTGCACTTGTTTACTAACCCCTACAAATTAACACCACCGAAAAGACAAGCATCTGCAGCGTGGAGGCCACGGCCAGGGGTCTTGTGTGACTTTTAATGAACACTGTATGTCTTATAAAGTCTCGGGGCTTATGTTTAGAGTCTGTTTTTAGTTTACTACAAAATGTGTGGAAGTAATAGCGGTTTAGGTACACTTTTTGGAAGACATCACAGTAAGCAGAACCACGAGGGAAATGGCCCCGTGCCAGGACGCTGAAGTTTTGAAGGTGGTCATTGTAAGTATAGACATTTTGGCTGCAGAAAGAAGGTAGCATAATTTAGTTCTTTTCCACCCCACTCCAATTTCTTTTTGAAGCACATGTGGAGAAGGTATTTATTGGCTCATTTGTGGTTGGAATGTCAAAAATTTTCAATAACTGCCCTCACATGGCTTTAGTCGTTGGAAGCCAGCCCTGAATCCTGGAGGAAAAAAAGGACTTGCTTCCAGGACTGTTTTTAGTGAATAAAGTCTCTCTCAGCTGATTCCAGCACGAAGGTAACTTGCCAAGGCCTAACCATTTTTGTTGTCTAATTTATACCACTGAGCTTGGCATAAGGCCCCGGCTTTACCTCTGATCCAAACGCCCTAATGATGTAACTGCTTGTTTTCATTCATGACCTGAAAGGGCTCTTTACCACACATGGGGTCCCGCTTAACAGGCAGCACTCCTCCTGACAGAGCATGTTTATGGGATGTGCCGGATGGGAAGGAGCGGGATAATCCCCTCTCCTCCCCATCCCTCCATCCCCCCACCACCGTGGCCGGGCACGGGGACGGATGGCAGCCTCCGCCGCGAGGCTTTCCTGCCCCGCATCCCTCCTGCTTGTGTACGGGACCAGCGACGTGATTTAATGCGCACAAACAATCGGAGATTAGGTCATTCTTAAAAATCCTGTTTATAAAAAAAAATTGGACCTCATAAAAAGGGTGAAAGGATAATAAAAACAAGCTGCCGAGCACATAGGCTTTTTGTTGGACTAGCACAGCTGATTCGTATTAGATGAATGACCTCCTAGCCTCTTAGATTGTTAACTTAGAAAAATATTCCCTTAAAGCTGTAATATTGCTTTTCAACTAAAAATATAAGGCGCACACAGCTTGAAATCATGGACCAATTATTTCATTTTCAGCTACAATACTTCTGTCACCCTTCCAGCCCATCCTGGACTCACCAAACACCGACTCTTCATTATCTGCTCTATGGCAGACACCCAAAAGCTTTACACCTCCAGCTCAGCATCTGAATGCATTGCTAAAACATTTTCTAAAGGCAAACCCAGAGAAGTGCATAGGATGAAGCTAAATTGCTAAATTTCAAACAATCCATGCTTATGAAAACTTATGTTTCATTTACCAAATAGAGGAAGATTCCAGTTTTTCTCCTCTTTTTGTTGTTGTTGTTGTTGTTGTTGTTCTGTCCTTTAAACTGTGTGACAATTTGCTTCCTCTTGCATGATGCGTAACACCTGAGGCAAACTAATGAGGACATTCCCCTTTTCCCATGCCTGCTTTATTTGCTTCATTTAATAAAAAACAACTGCAAACTATTATTTTTTTTCTTTAATATTTTTCTAAAGTCCTAGCTAATTTAATAATTAAAAAAATAAATCCTTTATTTATTTTTAAAATGTAGTGTTATTGTTTTCCCAGTGCCTTTGAGGGGGAGTACACACATCACAAAGCTCAAGGAATATACAAATGTGTTGTTTGTGGAACTCCTTTATTCAAGTGAGTATACTAATTGTAGTTTTGAGATTACTGTCTCTTAGTTTATATGCTGTATAATCTTGCATATATTTCAGTATTTATATAGTAGTATAAGATAATTTAAGTAATTCAAACTGATAAGGAATGCAAGAGAAGCAATATAGTCAATAATGCTATAGTAAAATTATTCTTATAGTTCAATAAATAAAAAATAGTAAATAAATAAGCAAATTTCATAGTGAGATAACATTATTAGAATGAGTTTGACTGAGAAAAAATGATTTTTTTATTTTTTATTTTATTTTTGTATTCAGCCATGGCAAGTTATTGTACAGCCTTTTGCTGCAGTTGTAGATACTGAGTTCTGGCAGTCAGCATTACTAGCAAACAGCTTTAGGATTTGGATCCTGGGTGGCAATGCTGCATCCATGCTACAGCATTGGATCCAATAATGGAGAAGTAAGTAGCTGATTTTTCAGAATTCAGGAAGTTAAGAAAACAAAACCCAGGTAAATTATGTTACTTAACAGATTTTCACCCATCCCAATTAATGCACACTGAGTTGGAAACTGAAACAAGGATTAAGAAAGACATAATAAAATTTGTGTCTTCCGTGAAAATCTTTAGATTTTGACTGTGGGAATTGCTGCCCTCGATTTGGTGCTAGTAGCAGTGCTGAATGAATTTGCTCAGCCATTGCAATGTTCTGCACTGTTTCAGTTGTTATGCATTTTTTCATACTCGTGGTCACTTGTCTTCATTCTGATGAAGAATTTCATTTCTTGGTTGTTTTTCCCTCAGTTCACATTGTCTCAGTCCCTTCCACTTGAAGAGACTCCTTGACAGCAGCATGAAGCAGGATGGTCAGGATAACACTAACAGTAGAGAAAATTGGGTCAGTAGTAGTTTACAAAGGAAAATAAAATTGATGTAGCTTCGGAATCACCAGATGTGGCAGCGATAGTTGTTCTCCAAAGACTGTCTGTAAAGATGAAAGAAGCACTTTGTCTCTGTTACATTTGATTTCTCTGCTAGGATTACCTGCAGAAACTTCAGTAATAATGTGAATCTTTTGAGTTGGAAAACTGATCGTTATGAACTCAGCCAAGGCAATATTCTCACGTCATGTGTTACTGTGGTGCTTGGCTTGTGGGGACAAATGGAGATCTAAGGGCTCCATAACCTGTTTTTCTACTCTGCCATTTAGATGTTCCCCAGCTTACTATAGCTAAATCTTTAGGGGGGAAATCCTGGCTCTGTTGAAGTCAAGTCAAATTTGGCAAATGAATACAATGGAGCCAGGATTTCACCTTGTACCTTGAAGACTGGCTTCCTTTCTATCGTCTGCTGCAGAAGGAGTAATTTTTTTTTGTAAGGTGAGATTTGGACAGCAGTAGTTCACATAACTGAATGTGAACTGCTTTCCAGTTGCTTTCACAATCCATTTAATATGGGAAAAAACCTGCAATAGGAGACTTACCTGTGATTATCTCAAATGCACAGTATGCTTTGGCATAGTCTTGACTTTTTTGAGTTAAAGGTAATGAGTTGGATTTCCCTGTGTGAAATGAGCTTTATGGAAACGTCCCTGTTTTCAGATTCTCTTTGAGACTCCCCATGGATTTTATGGGAGGAGAGAGGAGGAAAGATGGAAGCTGCTTTTTATTTTTAATAACTCCCAGGCCAGTGGGCACCTGAAAAAGCCTTCCTCATTGTGTCCCAAGGCTGGCCCTAGCCCAATCTCCCCAACATCTTTGTGTTGCTTTATGACCTTGAGCTCTCGCCACCTCTGGTCCACATCAAATTCAGCCAATTCTGCTGAAGCAGCTGTCAAGGGCTGGGAACAAATGGAGAGGGCTGTAGGGGCCCATCTACTCTGTCTGTGGGGCCAGGTACAGCCTTGGGGGTGAGGGTTGGGGCTCTTTCAGTGTACATGCACAGTCACTGCAGTGTAAGCAGGAACACTGATAGGTCTGCCCTTCCACCTGCAAGATCTGTGGAAGGTATAATTCGCTCTGTCCCAATAAAACTGGCGTTAGCACTGGGGCTGCAACCACAATTCTGTCTTCTGCATCCAAACCTTGGGTGGTGTTGGTCATTGCCCTCAGTGATCTGTGGTGCAGAGATCTGAATGTAAGATACACAGTGCAATAGTTACACACTTCAAAAATATTCCAACATAGGAATTAATAGCAATTAACGACATGCAGAACCACAGATCTCAGTGTCATCATGCAGAAGAATAGAAATGTTTTGCAGCAGTCTCAGGAAGAGGCAGGCAAGAACCTTTGGTTCACCCACCCAAAAATATCAGTGCATAATGACTTCAACTAGGGAAGGTACATTTTGTACCTTGGTGACTGCTTCAGGCTAGGCAGCTAAAGAACAGAGAAGGAAATATAGATAAGAGAATGCAAAATGTATGTTGTTTGCTAAATTTTCCCCACAGAGTATAAATCACTAAAATATTTCCTTAGGAGTAAGGTGGTAGTACAATACAAAGAAAGTCCATCACCCCAGTTAAAATACATGCGTGTGTTTTTTGAGCTTTTTTTTTCTTTCTTTCTTTTTCTTTTTAATTTCCAGATAGTCATCTGAAACTTGCATTTCCATTTGGTTCTCATTGGGTGTCCATTAATTTTTTTCTTCATGTCGTTGTAATCTGTAAATATATATATTTGGACTATGGACCTGTCAGCTTAACCAGGAAAGAGACTGGAGCTTCAGCAGTAATATTAACAAACTTCAACTTTTAACATTTCTGATTTACGTTGTTTCATTACCATGTGACACACGAGGTCAGGGAACACATGAATTTTACACTCCAGATGAAAGACCTGGTTTTTGGTACGTCTTTAAAACAGAACTCTGTCTCTATCACAGGAAAGATAAAAGAAACAATTAGGAATTTAACATCTCTTCATCTACCTACTTGTACTAGTGTTATGAGAAACCTCCCAAGCTTTATGGAGAACATGCTTTAACTTTTTCCACAATCAAAGGTGGCTCATGCATAAAATCCATAATCTTGCCATTGAATCTAATTAATCTATCTCTGAACTTTCACGCCAGACAGTCTCCTACATCCCCATACAGCTGCCTAAAGAAAGCAATAAATGAGAGACACAATAAACTAATCTCAAGTATCTCCCTTTCTGCAAGCGAGCCCTTGTGCTGCACTTCACGTTACACTCTGCTCTAGCTGCAGGCTTGTGCTAAAAGCAGCAGCCCTGCTTCCCCTCCTGCCTCTTGTGTTTTTTTTCATGGCTTCCCTTTCACCAAACCTCTCTTGGTGTGTCCGGAGTGGGTCACCATGCAGCACACTGATCTGACAGAAAACCCATCTACCAAAGGAAGAACCTCGGTGCCTGAGAAATGTGCCTGCTGGTGCTCACACTCTGTGTGCCAGGTTTATGGTGGCTGGGCAGCCTCTGCAGCAATGTTGTGTGCTTCCATGTCAGTTTGTAGAGAGCCAGTGATGGCACCGGGATCCTCAGTGTTTTCCAAGGGCCAAGAATATTTGAAGGTTTGCATCTACCTTATTTTTTCAAGGGACCGTCTTGTATTCTCTGCAGAAATGGAATTCCGTCCACAAGCAGAGGTTAGAAAGGACCCGAGTGAAACCTGCAGCTTGTGCTAGTGCCGTAAGGGAGCACTATTCCGTATTTAATAAATGACAGTCATGTTCTCTGCCGTATCCAAGGCTGTGTGAGAAAGGTGTGGTATAGATGGGTTGAACTGGGAAGCCAAGAAGAATGACTTCCCTTTAAAAAAGAAATATTATTGTTGTGTTAGTTTCCAGTTTTTAGGGCCAAGGGAAGAATTGCCAAGTCTCAATAAATCACCCGCTGCTGCCTTTATTGCTTCCTGGAAGGAATTCTCGGTAATGGTGTTGGCTATTCTGTACATGCGCTGGGAGAAACAGCAACACCCGTAGTCATGTCGTGTTTTCGTTCAGTTCTCAGTGACCTGTATCTGGTCCTCTCAACATCTCTCGGCCATCCAAAAGCAAAGCATGGTTGGGTGATACTGCAATGCCATTACAATGGTGCCACTCTTTTCCCCACAGCATAAGGGAGGATTTCAGTCATCAGGCTAGATCTCTAGCCATCTAGCTGGGAAAGCCTACATGAAATAATTGCTACAGCACCTCTAACAATGAAACTACTGGAGCAACTTCATCCACCCTGACTTGGTGACCTTGTGGTTTTGTGTGTCAAAACCAGGAACTTCTGTTTAGTAAAATTCTTTTGGGTTAAGTAAGATCTTGCTGGTATAGGAAGCAGCCAGCAGGCAGCGTTATCAAACTGTTTTCACCCCAAATCCAAATCCTGGGTCTTGTGTAGCTCAGAGAAGTTCAGAATCTTAAAACTTGAAAAAGCTTCTGCAGCTTTTTGTGACTCTCCCCTAGAAAGGCTGATGGAGTTAAAAAAAAAATGTAGAGTTGTTGTCATCGAGCATTGGTTTCCTCTTGCTTCACCTGTTTAGCATTGAAACCAGCCTTTGTTTTGAGTCTGCTGTGTAACTGCTGGATGACAAATTGTCCTAAGTCCTCCTAATCCTCTAGGCAGAAATTGAGATAGCACATTGCTTGTCTTCCTTGGAGCCATCTGGAATCTGAAGGCTCAATCCGCCTTCAAGGTTGGACCATCAATAGGCACGTATTTTGTTCCTGCAGTGATGTTGCTGTTGAACACAGCCCGTGGCGTCTTACACAGCTAAATACACCTCAGTGCTGCCTCTGCCATGATCAGTGATGTAAATTGAATTAGTTTAGGCAGTCCTTAGGTCATGCCAACCAAGAAATCCTGCAGTGAGTCCCTACTGAAAACTGCTCCCCCTCTCCAAAAGCTCTGACCGTGTCTCACGTTGGCGTCATTTCCAGGCTGCCCCGTGGGGGCTGCGGCAGGAAAAGGCCATGCTCCCTGGGCACTCCTTTGGTGTGTGGGACATAGGGGAGCCACAGGTATTGTAATAAATAGACATCCTATAGACATCATTATAACAAATAGACGTCCTATAGACACCATTATAACAAATACACCCCTAATCAGCTCACAGGGAGCTTTTCGTATCTTCTAACTCGCAGTTTCTTGGCTGATGCTGAGCGTTCATTTAGCTACTCTCATATAGGCAATGAGCTCTGGAAAGTTTTTTGGGTTGGGATTAGGAGAAGGAAAGCAAGTCTGAAAAACAAACAGGAAAATTATTCTCGCTTTTTTCTATATTTACCCATTTTTAACCCTTGTGTTAAAACAAACACTCGACAGAACTCACCCAGGCTATGCATTGACTAATGTGATGTTAAAATGTTCCTTTTGAATCTGGTTTTTCATCAGTACACAGAACAGAAATCCCCACAGCTTCCATCAACCATGAATCAAACTTTTTTTTCTGTAGTCTAGGAAAGCAAGATTAAAAATAGATCATTAGCCAGGTTTTCTAAGGAAGTAAGGCTCACAGGATAATACTGTCTGTGTGTCAATCCTTTCCTAATAACAAAACCTTATTATTTAATCTACTTGCCAATTTCAGCCAAATTTGACAAGGGAGTAGATATTAAACCTCAAAGATATTAAGTTCTTAAAACGTTCATGAAGTCAGGAGAGAGATCGCATTCATGCCCTCTCTGAGGAGAGACCTGAGCAAGAGTTCAACTATATTATTAGATTATACCAGATAATATTATTATAAATAATATATATATTATTGTGTTATACCAGAGAATCCACATGAGGGGGGAAGAGAGGGGGGCATTCCAGCTCTGGGAAGTGCTGATGAGGAGTTTCACACTGTCAGGATCTGTCCCCTGGCCACCACGTGGCTCCTTCTGCTGCCCAAGGAGAGCCTTGGTTCTTAACGCTTGGGGGCTTCTCAGGTTCCCTGATGGTGAGGGTCTTGTAAATTCCTAGATAGTTACATCAGGCATTCGTTTCTGTATTGGAATACTTCTGCCTTTTTCTTTCTGGAAGCTTGCCTTGCTGTTTGGAGCTTGGGCTCTTGAGTAAGGTCAATGAGCATTCCCAATAAATGGGTCATGCTTTCAGGGAGAAGGGCTATGTCCATACCTGTGAACAAAAGGGACAAAAGCCTCCTTCCTGGTCCTAAAGGCAGGTGACAAGACTGGCTATTACAAAGAAAGGAATTGCCACAAGGATCAGAGAGGTTTCATCAGGTGCTCTCTGAGAGAGCTGTGATGCTTCCAAAGGCTGTTCTCATTGGGCTTCAACCAAACCTGAATAAACCTGATAAAAACTTCATCTGGAAGGGTGAAAGAAAGTGCCAGTTTTGATGCAGCAGTAAGTTCTCTTTCCCCTCTCTTTGCCAAAAGCCCACTTCACTCTCTTTCTCTCACTACGTGTCATTCTGAACATCAGGTTTATGGTGCATTTTAAAAAACATGCGGGTTCAAATCCTCTACCTCTTTACAATACAGAAAAAAAAAACAACTGTGTTATATTTTATTATTTGTGTTTGATTTAATTATGTCTGGAACTTTAAAAATATTGTGGCACCTTGTCCTTCGCTAAACCTTTCCAGTAGCTCCCTATTTCCTTGCGGATTGTGTTTTGGTAGTTGAGCTACTTAGCATCTGTATTTCCATATGTTGTGTGTATTTGAGTCATATCACAGTTGGGAATGGAAAGCACTTTATAAATGTCCCCTTGCTCTCTTTATTCATATAGACTCCTTCCCAGCGATATTTCTGAATGATTCCCTGACTTTTAGAGTACTCCTATGGGGCACAAACAGAGAAAAGATGCATAAAGCTGTTCTTTTTGTTTGTTTTCTTCTCCTCTCAGTGTAATAAATGATAAAAGAGAGTTTGCAAAGTCAGTGCCTGGCTCTGTAGAGTGCATCTTGTCTGGTAGGTTGTAGGTTATCAGAATGTGTACAGTGATAACAAGCAATGTACAGGGAAGTTTTTTCTTCTAGCTAATGTGGTTGTGAAAGTACAAAAGAGTCAGAATGACTATTTTTGTTTGTAGTAGAGCATCCCTTCGGAGCTTACTTTCAGCACTTAGTTTCTTTCAATTTATTGTCTTTTTTAGTTGCATATTTTTAGCACCTATGTGCAACTAGTTTCTAATGCCTTTGTTTAGTGTATATAAAGCTGCGCTATAAAGTTGTAAGTGCTGGAAGATCTAGGGGAAAAATGCTGATTCCAATGGAAACTTACTATCTTCCTCCCCTTTATCTGTGCCTTTCTAACATCTCTATTTCTGTAATTCTGTGCCCTGAATTTTGCCCTGTTTTTCCAAGGTGACATGATGACCATGACATAGGTTATGACTGTGAGTGGCTCCTAGTGCTACCTCCCATGTTGCATTTTCTTTCATGGCCATTTGGCTGTTGCCAGACAAAGTTTGATTCATTTATCTCCCCATATTAGTTTCCTGATTTGCTGTCCAGTAATTTATGACTGCATGGATCTTAGGTGCTCATTACACTGCTCAGTGACCCTTGTGACCCCATCTCCCCACCTATTCTCAGCCTTTTTGGCCCCTGGGCCAGTTGTTAATGCTGCAAGATGGAGGGCCTGGTATGCTCATGCCAAGGTGGATAAAAGGCCACCAGCCTCATCTCACACAGCTTTTAGCGTATGGCATCATGGAGCAACATGGTGGCTGTGCAGTATCATCTCGTAAGAGATATTTCAGCAGAAGTCCGCAGCAAAAGTCACATGCTAGTAAAGGCTAATCAACCCTTAGATTTCACGTCTGTTGCCAAATTTAAAAAAAAAAAAAAACAGGAAAAAAAAAACACAGATGAATAAACAGAAATAAATAAATAATCCACCCTGAATTGGTTACCATGGGAGTAAATTTTGGGTCAGTTAAAAAACAAAGAGGGATAGCTTATGAGGGCCTGTTTAATAGCTTACTGTATAAAACTGGAAATGGTTTGACAATGTGGTGGTTGACACGGAAAACAGAGCTGGGATGGAAACTCTCCCTGCCTAAAGAAGATTGGAACGTCAGTACTTCTTTTATTCTGCATCAACATCCTTTGAAGGTTTTTGTGCAATGCCAGAGGCCTGTCAGAGGGGTGAGCAGGAGGTGTGAAGAGTTTCTAACAACTCAATGAACAAGGTATTCAGGTGCAAGGTTCTACTTGTCCAGTTTTTCACCCTTGCAAGCTGAGAACTGGAGTTCTTGTTTGACCACTTAATACCAAATACCTGGAATTTAGACAGTGAGAAGGTGATTGTGCAGATAAACAGATGTTGAGGGTAAAACCCATATGTTGTCTCTGACTTCCCTGCAGCCTGGGTCAGAGCTGACTTCTCGCTATCCATCAATTGCTTGTAGCCGCCCGTGTCCTAGACCCATTTAATTTACTAGTAAAGACAAAGAAGATACCTGTCCCAGCCAACTGCCCCCAGCTTTATTTGTTATTTTCATCATGATGCCATCTGTACTGAAAGACATGTAGGTAGCTGAGATGTTGCTCATGTGGTGAGGAGCCAGAATATACAGTCCAGATAGATATACTGCAGCTTGAGGGGAATATTGTGAAGAAAATACTGAGTAAGTGGCTTTATGTGGAGCAGTATCTTTGACTTCAACTTGGTGGAATTCCCCCAGTTATGGACGTGCACCTTTTGCAGGGTAGGACTTTATCCTGTGCATAAATACAAGCAGAAATGCAGTGCCAAATGAGAGCATGGTCTGGTGGCCTGGACAGTTATTGGTGGAGGTATTTTCAAAAGCATGTCAGCAACATGTTTGCTTTCTTCACTGTTTTGGTGGTACACTATCAATTAGAAAGATAAGCTATGATTTTTCCCTTCCATCTTTTCACCACCTGAGCTATATTTAAAACATGAAAGACTGAACACTGGGGGAATGTGAAGAATGAGCAAGAAGGGAGAAGTGAATTGCTTCCTTTTCTGATGGCTATAACTGTTTACATTAATAGTGCAAACTTGTTCATTTTTTGACCAGGATTGATTTTGACGGTGCTTTTTTTGCTGTAGTGTAGATCCTTAGTACGGGGTTATGATGCCAGTTATGCAACATATGTAGAGTATGTGTAAAATGCATCTCCAAGTACCTGCATGTGCAAGCTTATCAACTCTTTTTTTTTTTTTTTTTTTTTAAAAAAAAAAAGGACTGTAACTTCTGAAAATACATCCTCTCCCTGATGTAACGTACAAAGATCCAACATTGTACTTCCCCCTAGAACGTCTGGGGAAATGCACTTTCCTGCCGACATATCGTCCTTTAACAGGACTCCTGCTGGTAGGACCTTGTGTCCTGCTGTGACAGCCATGACCATGTGTGCCACTGATTGTTAGTGGGCAATATAAACCTGATTGGAACATGCCCGCTAATTGGTTTGAGAGCTAGATATAGACAATGCTGTTTTATAGCAGATTGTGTAGATAGGCCTAGTCATAGGGTTAATTCTGCTTGACAGCACATCAGCAGCATCTTGAGAGTAATTACCCAACTTAAGTTTTCCCACAGTTGAATTGAGATCTTCAAAGGCTTCTACATTTACAAGTATTATTAACCTATATCTGAAACATGATGTTCCCACAAGGGCTAATTTTTTCTTTCTTTTATTAAATATACAGGTTATAGGGTTCATTTGCTAAGTGCTAAGCCCTTAGAAGAAAACACTACTTGTTAGAGAGAGAAAAATCTGTAGTGCACGACCAAAGCTAATGGTGCATAATGCACACATCATTGTCTTTTTGCAAAGACTTTAAAACAAGTTAAAATTTAGGTCTGGCTCCCTTCCTCTCTCCCTCTCTTCCACCCCCCGCTTTCCACTTTTAAGAAAATCAAACCACTTATTCCTATGTGCAGAGTGAGTAAATTGAAGACACACACAAACAAAACCCTCCTAGGATGTTGTACAATTAAGTGCAGATCATTGGATACAATACATATGACATTAATGAAACGGTATCTGCTTCAAAAATAGATTGGAAACATTCGTGAATAAATTAAATCCTGTTAATGACTTTTTAAAAATGAAAATGAATTAAAACAATATTTATTTCATAGGAACAACTGTGTGTCGTGATTCACAGAATATAATTTAATCCTGTTTTAAATTTATATTCTATTTTCTGTGTTCATTTTGTGATTTGTCTTTTAAAATATCTTCTTTGTAACTGTTCATTATAAAAACACAAAATATTAAAAATCACAGCTATCATTTGTGTTCAAATGCCATCAAATGCATAAAATATTAACACACGCAGATGGGCAGTCTTGTTAAATGCAATATTTTCTGGGTGGGGAGGCAAATGGCTTTTATGGCATGAAGCGGATCTTGTAACTTATGATCTTTTTATTTTCTTTTGCAGGTCAGAGACGAAGTTTGACTCCAATTCAGGTATGTTTAGATTTACGGTGTTTTGCTGAATGTACACTACTCAGGTTAATCTCAAAAGAGTAGTTTATCAGTTCAAGTTCAGTTTAGTTTTAAACAAACTGGGGTAGGTCAGCCTTAAAAAGGATCTTCATTTCTCACCCTCTAAAAACAGCATCATTACAGTGAAACATTTGCTTTCGTTCCTTTCATTAGTTCCTGTCTTTTTACTTTTTCCCAGAAGATGATCAGGAAGATGTATCTTGCCACAGGCTTTAATTGATCCAGAGAAATTATAGTGCAAATAAATGATAATACAGGCTAAAGCAAATGGAGGGTTGAAGTGAAGTTTGAGAATGATCACAGCTTTAAAGGAGAATGTTTTTCTTCCTGGTGGACAAAGACATTTCATGGGAATTTGAAGTCAGTGCAGCCTATCTGTCAGGAAACAGATGATTTGTCATCAAATTTTCGTGACAGATGCATGTACACAATGCATGCCAGACCAGTCTGTAGAGCTCTCTCTAGGAGGTTTACCAAAAGGCAGTCTCTCTCCAGTTGGCTTTTTAAAGAATTTTAATGTGTTGTAGTGATTGGGAGGGAAGTGAAGGTCATTCTAACAGGTTAACGTGTATCTAACAAGACGAAAAACACAGGACAGCAAACAGGGGCACAGTTGGGAAAAAAGCAGAGCTCCTAATACCAGAATGTTATTTATTTGGTTAACTATTCTTGGCTGTTCCTAAACGTTAAACAATAGTAGGTTAAGAATAGGCTGAAGTCCTGAAACGAGCTGAAATGTCCATTGCCTGGCAAGGTCACTCAAAATAATTTTTTTGTTAAGGTGGAAAAGAGAAAGTCTGATATTATCATGGCCATCTTATGTTTAGGCCTATGTTGTCTTCTAATCAATTTGCTTAATGCAGTGATTGTAATTGTTTATAATGATATGCATTTTACAATACACATTGATCAGATTATTTATAAAATAGCTTGGTTTCTTTTATCCCAGCTACAGCTTGATTTGGGTTTGCAATGTGAGGTATTACTTTGCTTTTTCTTTCCACACTAGATTTTATCTTTGGAACTGTATGGGAGTGAAACCTACAGCAGGAAGCATTTATATAGCTAATTCCAGCATCTTTTGTGCTTGAGTCATCTTGCTTCTATTATGATTTTAGTCTATGATTTTGAAGTTACTTGTTTTAAATGTTGCTTGAATGTACTGTATGCTAAGATTGTTTCTTAGATCCTGACCAAACAGGTTCATGTGGGGGGATAGCTTCACACATTTTGTGCCACCCCCCAAAAAATAATGTTGTGGAATATGGTGTTAAATATCTCACTTTTCTGTGGAGGGGGAAATGCTGCCTGCAGGACTTTGGGTTAAGCTACACACACTTTTCTGACTTGTTATTTTGAAGCAGCATTCCTGCTCTGTGCCCTGCTCCTTGGCCACCAAGGCAGGGGTGAGGGATCTCCTTGGTAGCAGAGCACAACTTTGGCACCATCACAGCTATGGCAAATGCCTGCTCAGTAGATGCCACCAGGCCTTCGTGATCGGCTCTGTATGTTGAACGTGAGCTCTTAAATGTCACTTCTTCATCCGTGTGGGCTCCACAGGCTTTCTGTCCTTCAGTGTGGACCCCTGTTCTGGGTGCAGACTTCTGCCATATCTCACACAAACCTGGTTATCCAAAGACAGGAGCGCTGGCGTTGCTCTGCCTGCCTCCCCGCTCTTCTGCAGGCACTCCTTAGGCATTATTCCTACAGAATAGGACCAGATGTTAGAAAAGGATTTGTAAATAAAGACCTTTTATCGTAGACACAAAAAATATATAAATGTAAATGAGCAGTAAAAGCCCCCAAATCTTCTCTGTCTCCACGTTTTTTGCTGCTCCTAAATATTCTCTGGACTTGTACCACAATTCTCTGCAGCAGGTGGTCAGCCAGCTTTGTTTGCTGAGAATCAACATCAACAGGTACCGTGGATGTCTAGGGAATTTTAAGCCTTGTGCCATGCTGCTTTCCACTTCAGAGTGCTTTGTATGCCATCAGGGATACAATTTGGGAATGTCCAGGGTGGAGGAACTTTTTAGATTTATTCCCCCTTTTTCTGCAGAGCCTCACTTTCATCTTCTGCTTGACACCGTTCCCCTAAATCCCTGAGGAAACCTTCAGTTTGAAATGTTTCAGGCTCTCCTGTCATGAGACCCTGGCCATCTGCCCAAGGTTTGAAGGCTTCTCACCTGGTGATCCAAGGTGAATCACCAGTGTGGGTGGCTGCTCAGCCCAGGCTGGGCTCCGGCTCAGTTTATTCTTTGCCCCAAATGTTGTCTTTGGAACAGGGAATTACAGACATTTAATGGCTTGGTCTTATCAGTGCTGCCTCTTTCAGTGTCACATCCCAGGACAGTTGTTAAATGATAATAGAAAAAGAAGATTAAGCACACAATTAAGATGGCATTTTAAGAAAAAGGAAATTACAGAAAGTTCATAACCTTAAAGTGCATTTCATGTCCAGAAACACCAAGGCTGCAAAAATCTTTATCTTTGTGAAAAGTAGAGCAGCCTTCCCTTTACAGGGATGGTGCTCAGATCTTTCACCAAGAAACTCTTCTTGGTGGTCAGATAGCGTAAGCACTTAGAGTTTCTCTTTTGTTCCCAGTATGTGAGAGCAGAGGAGAAATAGAGACACTGAGATCAAGTCAGCATGTTTCACCCAAATAAAACATTGTTGTTTTTATTTCTCCACCAAACAACTTGCTGTTCCACTCCCCAAACCAAACAATACACCCAGACCTCCTGGTGGCTCAGAGTGACCAGGAGGGACGGGAGGGATGCATTGGTGATGGCAGAGAGGCATCTTGGTAAAAAAAAAAAAAAAAAAAATCTTTTTCTAGTATGAGGGAATAAGATGCTCAGTGTAGCACCATGTTCTACATACCACGTGCCTTTGAAATGTGTAAATGTGGCATTGCTTTTAAAAGGGCTGCTGCCATTTGAAATCAATGACTCTGTATTTATGTGACCTTGAGTTCCTCGGAGACACCTTAAGGTACTTTCGTGTCCCTCGTTTCGTTTTGAATTCCCTAGACTGTGATTCCTGAGTAAACCAATGATCCTGCAAACTGGAACAAACATGCTTTGTTTGAGTTTATCTCATGTTACTCAAAACAGCTCAAGTGTTGAACCTGAGAATGAGATAATTTTATTCTAAAATGAATATTTTCCTACAGGGAGCTGTTCTACAACCTGCTGCGTGCCCTAAATTAACCCTAATGTTAATTCGAGTTAACTTGTGAGCCTTGATGTGTCCATGTTAAGCATTTATCAATGCTTATTGTACTTCTTTTGCCCAGAAATATGTGCGAAGTACTGAGGAATTAAAAGAAGTCTTTCTGAAGCAAGTACGAAGTCTGGAATACAGCTTTAAAAGTGCCCAGTAGGCTCACCATAAATGAAACCCTGGAAATAGTGTTCAACACTGAAATATTAGGCAAACATTGTCAAAAGAAGATTAATTTGAACTTGAGAATTAACTTAAAAGAAGGCTGTAAAATTCCTATAGTGATGATCGGGATTTATCATATAAATAGCTATAACATCTGTAGGGGACGCACATTCCTCATCCCATGACTAACAGTTCCATCTGAGCAACTTTTTTACTCTGCTGACTCTTTATAAGTCTAGCTGGCAGAATTTCTGTCTCAGAGACCAGGGGGTTAGCCTCACGCTGTTAGAAGATCCCATGAAATGAAACAATTTTGCTTTCCTGTCACAATATGATGAATTTTGCTGGAACTGGAAATAGATTTTTCTAAAAAAACTTGAAAGCAAAAAAGATTAGAAAAAAATAGTTTTTCTCAAAATTTGTTAAGGAACAAAGTAAACCACAAAAAAAGGCAGCTGAATCAAATTTGTTCTAATTATTAGAATTTTGGGAGTGTCTAAAATACGTGGTGTGCTATGTGCTTGGTTAGCAAATTTTAAAGGCTCGTATTTGCTTTTGGTGCAGAGCAATACCAGGCGTATAAGAGTGAATTTAAGAATGTAAGAATTATATTGGAATGTTAAGGAAAGATTTTTTTTTTCTTTAGAGAAAAAATTATACTTGTTTATGCTGTTCGATAGCAGGGAGAACTCGTAGATCTCAGAAGTTGCCACTGAACTGTGTAATCCCACTTTAGAAAAATAAGCATGGAAAATTCAAACAACCATCTCAGCACGTCCTCTGCTCACCAGTGAATGGTAGTGGTGAGTTTCCTCCTGCCTGCAGGGAGGGCTGGAGCTTTCTTGGGAAGTCTCCTGTGATATTTGGTGTATCCTGTCTGTCGCTGCGGAGGTGAGCCATGTGATAGTCAAGTGATAGTTTTGGCAGTGAAATTGTGAACGGGAAGAAATCCGAGGTTTGTTTTGTGTTAAAGGGGAGCCACAAATCCCCGGACAATACACTCGGACTCCAGCGGAGCCTCTTTTGTGTACGTGTCACTCAGAGGGTTGAGCAAAGGAAGTCAAAGGGCGCAGTGGCAGAAGAGAGAGACACGTCCAAGGGCACACGATGCCTTTGGCTCTATCTGCATCACCCCCCATGCCAGCCTTCCCCTCCTCCCACAAAAAGAGATGCAGCTCCAAATCCAGCTTTTCTCTTTCTCCACTCAATTGAACCACACACATCTACAAAATTTAGTGAAATGCACAGATCATCTGTGTGATTTTGTACCACCGTTTGTGTAAATACTTCGGAAAACTTTCCAATTAGCATCAGGAATTAAGGTATAATAGCTGCCTGTGCAGCGAGAGGCTGTCCGGAGGGACAGCTACACACCAGCTTTTGTTGGATCCCTGCCACCCCAGCAGTCAGGCACAAAGCAGGTCAATGAGACCCCGACAGTTTCTGGAATTTCCTTCGCCTGCCGTGTCTGGAATCACAGTGTCTACTGGTGACTCTGCAGTTTGCTCTCCTCTCTGCATGTTGCTTTTTCCACCAGAATGACTGTATCCCTGTGTCTTCAGTGCTGCATAGCGCTGCCACCCCTGTGTCCCCATAAAAGTTGCCATCCTCACCTCTCTCACCTCTTGTATTTACTGCTTTATTTCCCTTAATAAGGCCCCTGTAATGTACTAACTCACTGGGCTACATGATTCAGCACAGGTGTTAGAGAACAGTTGAAGAAAATTATAAGGTTGGGGTGGTCAGATGTTTTCCTCTCATAAATTCCTCCCAGCTACGCTTCCAGATGTTCAGCAGTAGACTTTCCAAACTCTCACTATCAGCCCTGATTTCCCCTAGCCTGTCATCAGTCCCATTGTACGAAAGCCATCGGTACAACTAGCAAGAGCACAAGGAGCATTTCTGCTGAGTAAGAAAGAAATGAAAAACAAAAGATACCTTGAAAGTGAGCATCTCTTATTGAGCCTTGCTACTAGGGAAGCCTAAAAGACACTTAACTTCCTGAAACCTTAAGTCTCTGTAGCAGCAGGGAACTTAGTAATATCATCTGTCTATCAATGGATAGGTAGGTCTGATTACAGGTTACCAAATCAATTCCTAGGGTTTATTGATGTCAGCTTCTTCATCCAGAAACTGCATCCAAGCTGTGATAGAGCTGTTCTTAATTTAATCTTAGCAAGGCCGAGTACTTCCAGGAACTGAGGCAGAAGAGACGTTTGGTGTTCATAACAAAATCGTATCAACAATCTCATTGGTCACCTTACAACCAGGGAATTAGATTTAAAAGCATAAATTTCAGAGTCTGTAACAGGGAAAGTGGCAAAATCAGCAGAGATACTGTAGGGTATCTCTGAAGGGTGCTCCACAGCTTTCTGGATGAGGCAAATGACCTCTCCGGAGTCTCTTTCTCAATTAATTATTTCTTTCTTCCTTGCCACCACAACTGTGTGGGTTCCTGAAAGGGTGCATGAGCTGGCACAGTGAGACAGTGGGAGAGAGCAACTACATAAAGAGAACAGCAGCTCAGATTATCTTACTTGTCATTACTTGTTAGTGCTATTTTGCTCTTGGCATTAACAACTCTACAAGCAGATCGTTAGGGATGCAATGGCTGGAGAGCATGGTCTGTTATATTTGTTCAGCACTGGGACACGTCCTTAGATCCAGATGCAAGCTGAACCATCTGTTGAATGTTTTCAGGGCCACGCTACAACGTGATCTGGAATATACATGGCTGGGACATGTAACTGATACATCCCAGTGAGTTATGTGCTAGTAACAGCACTGACCTGTGGTAACTGATCACCACCCTCATATTTCTCTTCTAAAGAATGGCAAAAGACGGACAAATTATTTCAACATATAGAACAATGTTTTAATTCATGAAGGGCTGATGAAAAATGTTATAAGCATGCAGAAAAAAATACATATCTATGATTTTTGAAGAAGGTTGCCAGAGGACTCCAAAATGGGACATTTCCAAATTCTATTCATGGTTTTCCAGTTGTAGATACTTTTTCTCCCAGTTTCTGTTCATCTTACTTTTATCCAAGCTTGACTGTTCCTTGCTATGACACGCATGATTCTTCTCAACTGTCAAATTATTTTTAATAGAAAGCTTGTTCATTTCCATAAGCTACATCTGTGAATCTAGTAACTGAAGGCCAACAGCCTCGATCAGTCTTACAACAGACTTCAATCTTCCTGTGTGATGTATATTTTGCATTTTTCTGAATGATGTATTCCTCCCTCCAATAAATCCTGTTTGTGTTCTCATTAATAAGGCAGCTACTTACGAATGCTCTGCCCTTGTGAGCCTTGCTCACTGTGCCACTCCTGCACGAAGCACTTTTTTGGCATGTAGCAAGAAATGTGTGTTAAAGGGCTTCGCTCACTAGCCAGGAATATAATATCAACAACGACAAATACAGTTCTATATTTTTGTCTTACATATACTTTAATAATTGTTGCTGCTTCTTTCTTGTCTTGCTCTGGGAATCTTTCTGAAAAGCTTGCAATGTGTTTAAACTGGTTCTGTAATGAAAACATTTACATTTAGGTTTTCCATTTTAATATCATTCATGTAAGCAAATTCATCAGATTTGTTTTGGAGGATTTTTTTACACTTTTTTCTAAGTACTAAAGATCATCTTTTCTACTTTTTATTTCACTGTAAATATAAAAAAAAAGTCTGTCCTTAAGAAACAATTTGGAAAAAGTCTTATAAGACATGAGTGATGTATAAATCATGGTTTTATTACATGGAATTGGAAACTGCAGTGCTCTGTTAAATTACAATATAAGCTATAAAGTAGATTGGATGAGGATTTTTTATTTGTCATAAATGTAGTCGCTTCACATAGGTTTGGTCTATAAGGGAATTAATTTTGGTAGTCAGCAAAATTTCTCTTTCAAGTTAGCAACATTCAGCGGCATAACATCTTTACTGTCCTGGAGAGCTGGATTTCTTAAACACGGAAATGTTGTGATGTTTGCTTAGACCTGTTAATCATTGTGCAGTTTCTTACTAAACAAGGCTACCTAATGACTTTTCAAGAGCTACCCTCATTGCAGTCTTGTTCAGTGGGCAAAGGAGATTTCTGGTGATACTCTTGAATTATCCTATGCTTTCAAACTTCATAAAGAGCATAAAGACGTTTTCAGTTCTCTTTAAAAGAAAATTCATTCAGTCAAATTAACCCTGTTACAGACTAACTGTGATAATTAACTTTGCCATAGTCCCATTTAATTAGCCAAAAATGGAATATGTGCAAAAGAAGCCACAAGAATGGACAAGCAGGGTGGTTTCTGGTCACAGCTGTGGCTCATTGAGATCATTATATAGCTCAAATGCAATTTACCCACACCATGTACAGTTCAAGTCAGTTGTATTGTTTCATTGCATTATTAGTACTCTATTCATTTAACCATGAAGTGTGGAAGGAAATTGCTTGTCTGCTTTGTAATTTGGAAGATGAACTATAATTCATTTGTAAGTGGAGTATTGCGGCACTGTGCATCATATATGTATATACTTATGCAGAAGTTTTGAAGAATGGCAATGTGGGATACTATTTAGCTCACTGCATGGTCTCAGGAAACGAGAATTCTGTAGGATACAAGATTTCTTCATGTCTCCACTACCTTCTGATGCAGAAGCTACTGGTATCTGGGTATATATAGGTGGCTGAGATGTGCAGGTTTGAATGTAATTTGGATGGCTTCTCCCTGTTTTTAATGTTGTATGGGCATCCACCTTGGACAAAGTCCCTTTTCCCTATTACTTTTGCCTCCTGTCCATTGTCTGTCAAAATAAAAAATAGTTTGTTTTCATTACAAGGCTTTCAAGGGAGAGAGATGTCTATTGCTATCAAGCATGTCCAAGACCTAGTGCAGTGGAAACACTTTCTTCATTCAGATCAACCTCCTAGGTCCACCATAAATCATGGGTGGCCTTTTACAAAGTATCTCCTTTTAGCACGAGCAAATGAAGTTATGTTAGAAAGAGTCTTTGGAAGATAATATAAAAAGCAGCATGGTAAATGTATTCAACTGCATTACAGTTTTTCACTCTGCCTACACAGTCACCAGTACCACAAAATTTGTGTCCAGGGGATCTGTTATGTGCAGAAGAAATACAATTTTTACAAATGGTCTTCCCAGACCCAGAATCCTTCCCCTTACTGAACTGCATGCTCTCTGCAGAAGAATGCATGACTGTGGCTTTAGATAAAGGCCCAAATTTCTTTATTAAAGTCCAAATGTAGTAATAGCAGAATGACAATAAATATGGTGAGGGCTAAGGCACGTAGAAGAAACAATGCAGACAGAATACAAAACTTCCAACAGCTCTTGGAGACAAATATTTCTGTCATTGATATGGGTCTAAGAAGGCAGGTTTTTACATGATTGTCTTAGGATCATTCACACATTCATTCATTCTGAAAACAAAACAAAACAAAACAACAAACCAATAACCAAACAAATTCTACATTTGTGAACATGAATGATACTTAACACAATAGGGCCTGGAGGAAGTTAAATGTCTTTGTCAGTGGCCAATTCATGAAATCAGTTTCAATCTTGAAAGATGCTGAGCAGCTCTCCCATAGGCCACAAGAGTTGAAGATGTCCCACACTGTGTATAGATCAGTCTGCCTGTTTTCTATTACTGTGGAAATAATACAAATTTTGAAGAGAAAAGGAGGGGAAATCATAGAGATGGTGCTTCATGAATATCCAAGAGATCCTAATAACGTGTTTGTTAATATTGTATTTGGTACAATCTGATGCATTCTCAAGACATTGTTTCTTCCTCCTTAAGAAGTGACTTTTTAAGCTGTATCTCCCTCCCAGTATGTTTGAATTTACACTGAATTAGTAAATTCATCAGTCCCCACTCCACCCTTCCGAAAAGGCAGAAAAAAAAGATATCTTAAGTACTTCCATTCCTGTTTCATTCATTCCCGCTCACCTGAGAATTCCTCCTGCTCTCTTTCCTGGTGACTAACAGAAAATTTCATCTCTCGTTTGGCTGGAGGCCAAGCAGCTGAGAAGGTTGGGTTGGGGCCCTTCCTTGATTTAAGGAGTGACTGAGGCTGAGCTGGGAATCGCATGCTGACTCAGTAGTTCCTCACCCCTCCTTTGGGTGGACTGCTGCATCCGTCATCCTGTGAAAAGGCATCCCTTGTTCCTCATAGTGCTTCCTGTCGTGTCTCTTTGAAAATGCACAAGGCCAAAGGAGGAAAGAGCAGAGTGCAACGTGGCTAGATGGCCTCTGTGAGATACTAAATTCCACCCTGCTTAGTTTCTGGTGGAGAAAGGAAGTCCTGCTCATCTGATGTCTTGCTGAAATCAGAGGAAAAAGATGAAAAATATGGCTTTTCAGCTGAGGAGTGTTCCTACTTTTTCATCTACAGAGCCTGCTGCTCGTTGGGTTTCCAGTTCCAAGTGAAACCAAACCAAACCTAGCCCAGCTCCCTCAGCTGCCCTGGCACTCCCTTCCCTCTTTGGGAGGAACCCACAGCTTCAATAAGGAGAGCAGAAAGCAATGGGGTCATTTGACCTGTGATCATCTCGAGGTGCTTGGCCTGTGTTCAGCCCAGAGGAAAGCTGGGGCTGTGTAAAACCACTGGGATGAGCACTGCACTACCAGCCTCATCAGCCTTGGGGATAGAGGAGAGGGCAAGATCAAGGTATGCCCTGGGTGCCCCTCCTCAAGCCCTGTATGCTGCATATTGGATGTCTCCTTTGATTTCACTAGCTTACCGTATGGGATGGGCCAGCCCACAGCCCAGCACCAGGCAGAGAGGACCACTGAGGTGCTTTTGATGAATTTAACAGGGCAGGATGACTATGGTCAACGTGTGCACTATTTTTTCTTTTTTTTTCCTCACTACCATGAATTGGCATTTTCCTTTCTGGATTTTAGGCAGTGTCTCATTGAGCACCATATCTTTTGTGCCTGAGGACATGTGGTCCAAAATTGCACATCTTCTGTTTTGATTAGCATGGTTTATAGGGTCGTGAATTTGAATAAGAGGCAAAAGTTGGTTTTGTTTCTTCTCCCTGGGTTTGTCAGAGAGGAAAAAAAAACAAACAAAAACTTAAAATCTTTTCTGTACAAGATGATGAGAATGATATCATACAGTATTAGTTGAAAGAGGAAGAAAATGTTATTTGAAAAAAATAAAATTGTTTTGTGTCATTAGATTGTACAGACTAGCCAAATAATAATGATTAATGGCAAAAGATTCAATGAGGATCAAAATGTTTTGTTTTTCTTTCAGTGATAGAGTGTTGTAAATTTATGACCAGTAAGAAACTATACAAAAGATCTGTCAGCTTTTACTATTTCACATTTTGGTCTCTTATCAAAACTGATTTCAAGTTATAGTACTAAAAGTAAGAAGGAAAATGCAAGCTGCTTTTAATCAAACTGGAATGTTCAGTGATCACCATTAAAATCTTTACAGTGTTGATCTGAGTATGAAGCAAAGAACATTAATTTGTCTTTTGTTGACTTAATTTAATGGCAACCACAGCATTTAAGATGTAATGGTAGACAAGTTTGTGTCATACCACTGCAACTGCCACTGTACATGTGAACACCCATCTGCTTAGGATTAAGTGCTAAGTCAAAACACCGATGGAGCCTAAAGCTGCCAGTTTAAGTCAGCCACAGTTTGCACTGAGTTTTATGCGAGAAAGGACAGCACCATCAGGTCTTAAGCCAGATGACAGTGAATTGAGTTACAGGGACTGAAAGTATTTCTGCAAGGAAAGCATTAATAGATCATTGCATGATCTGATTAAGGGTATTGGCAACCTTGTTTTCCATCTGGGGAAGGAGGCTGAGTTGCCATTCTCTGATATACCATTGTCATCCCCTCCTGCTGCTCTTCACAGAGCAAGGGGTCCCAGACATTTCCTCAGCCATGGTCCAGGTGTCTGAATGATCCTAGATCTGTATGCCCTTCCCCAAACACCATGCATGTCAGTGTCATAAAATCCATATTCTCGGTGTTTGGTTGTTCTGCATAAATCACTGGGCATCTGCCTGAACACCGGTATCTGATCTTCTTTACCAGCTGTAGCAGCTGAAGTGCTTAGATTATTTACACAATATCCTTTTCAGGGTATCTTTCTGTCTAGCTTTCACACAATCTTTGTGTGTCTGTGGAGAAACAGCAGCATTTCATTTGGAAGAATATTTTATACAGGCTATTATCAGATCAAGAAGAGTGGGATCATCTTATCAAACTGTAGTCATCTACCTTCACATAGACATCTGAGCTTCCTCCAGAGTTAGCAGGAAGAGATAAGGAACCTCAGAGGGGTTCAGCCCTTCTGCTGGAGAAGTCTGGCTGGCAGTGCACTGAATCACTGAGTGAGTGCCCATCCTTGCTCATTAACTTTGATGGTTAGGGTTAGGAGAGATTATTGCCAAGGAATGTGCAGAGAGCTGGGGCTGAGCCGGTGAGATCCCCAAGTCACTTCACACAGCTGCTGCTGTGGAGGAGTAGCAGAAAAAATTCATAAGCTTAAGAGGAGAACGATCCAATTAGTTTTAAGTTCTTCTGTGTGTCAGCAAACCACCTGTACACACAGCTTGGGAACAGTGTGTTTATGGGCAGAATGAGTTTACTTGTGATTATTTTAGTTCTGTTTCTCTTTGTGTTCCTTTTCATTTCCCTTTACTTTTCATCTTCAAAAAAAAAAAATCTGTTTATGTGTCTGCAGTTATCATTACCCCAGAGAACTGCGGTGATTTTCTTCTGCTTCCCTTGAAGTAGGAGTAAGAATGGTCAGATGTGTAAAAGCTGACAAAATGTATTTTGTAAATACATTATTCACCACTGCTCATGCATTCTTGGGCAGGATGATAAATATGTAATTGAAAGAGGGACTGCTTAAGGGTAATGAGAATGAATCAAAAATGTTGTAAATACATTATGTTTACTTTCAATCAGGACCCAAATATTAAGTTGGTCTTTGGCATGCTGTAGAAAGCAGGTAAAATTTTCCAAGAGCTTAGTTGGCAGAGATTTTGCTGATTTTATGCTGCTACTTGTGAACATTTAGTAAGTCAAAGTCTTGTAGTCGATGCTAAACATTTTAACCAAGCCGAGGGCATGTGACACAATAAATGCAGATGTGAAAACTGAAAAGTGTCTTTTTAAAACATTAAAATTTAGAAACAGAAGTATTCTGTTTCTGCCTGTTGCATTTCAAAGCAATGGTCAGGGGAACAGAATTCCCCTGTTTATACTCTCCTTGAAGAAATGTTTATCCATAAGATTTCTGGTTTTTGAAAGTACCCATACACTCACTTCCATACTATTATCTTGCCTTGATTCAGTGATTTTTTTCTTCCCCCCTACGGAGTGCCATACACTCCATATTTAAGGGATTTAAATGGAGTCCCAGGAATATGGATTTGCAGTAGGGTGGGATTTGGAATATTGACTCTCAGCACTGATAGACTATCTACAAACTGACAAAGACACATTTAAGATGAAGAGTGGTGGAAAAAATATGCTAGTACGTTAAAAAAAATAATTAAAAATGCATAAAATACTGTGTTGAGGGCTTTGGAAAAAAAAGTTCAAAAGCCAAGAGTGGAAGATAATAGTTTTTCTCTGAAATCTTACTCCTTCTTGCATTAAAGGATAGGAGGAAATCCCTGACTGAAGGAGTACTGACAGAGCAGGTCATGCATTACTGTCAGCGTTAGGCTGAGGCAAACTGAAGTCGTGTTGGCCATTGCTCTCCAGTGAACTGCCGTAGCTGGAGATGAGAATCACAGGAGGTCTCTTAGTAATTTGTTCTGGTTTCTTTACTTTCTGCACATCCGAGGCTCTTCTCTCACAATGGCATATGTCAGGCATACCTGGACCCGTGTCGTTGTAGTGTTTTGGCTAAGCAGGGCTGCATTTTACTGCAGAGGAGCAGCTGTTGAAACCTATACCAGCCGCTACTTTTACTTTCTTGGTTCCAGACATCACAGCATAGACAGTATAAAAATTAAGTTCTACTCCTAAAAACCCAGAGAAATGGACATAGCAGAAGTGTAATCTTAACTCCCTTGTTCTAGTCTCTGTAAAAGTAATTTCTTTAATGATACATTAACATAAGTTTTTATGTTCCCTTTTGCTTTCTCACACAAGAAAGGTCAGTGCCCAAAGGACCTACTCCTGGCTGGGAAGTGGGATGCACTGGGGAGGCTCCCTGTGGGACGTGCCCCTCCTGGGCTCCTCTTTCCGGGGAGGATGGAGAGGGTATGTGACCACCTCCCCACCTCCTGTGTAGACGATACACAATATATGTCTGGGACCCGTGTCTTCACACAATTAGGGTACCTGCTAGCATGGCACCTGGAGTGGCAGGGCAGCTTGCCTATGTTTGGGTGGGAGCGAGGATGTGGACCTTCATCTAAACACCCTCGGCCCCAAGTTGATTTGCTCTTCCTTCAATCAGAGCACCAAAGGGGTGAACCGTACAGAGCCTTTGTCCATCCCTCCCCCCGTCCTCCTTCCCACAGCAAAGAGGGATATTGGGAAACTTCAGAAGCTGAAACTCATGAGATTTCCACTGGCACTTTGCCTCTGAGAATGTTTTTACTCATCCGCAAGTGATTGAGCTTTAATGAGTTTCTCATAATTTGTACAAGCAGTAACAGTATATTTCTTTCCTTCCTTTGCCAGTGGTTCTTGCATACTTTTTAGAAATTTTCATAAACCGTATTGGCCAGTGCCAGGCTTAAACCTTGCACAGATGGATGTAGTCAATAACATTAAAATACCTAAGTAATCAAACATATTACAGCCTGCAGTTCTGCTTTACCTTTTGGATAGGAGTCTGTTCTTCATACTTTAAAAAAAAAAAAAAAAAAAAAAAAAAGGTGGTCTATTAAAGAACCTGAAAGAATGAGGTAGAGTGTTCTCCAAATGCATAAAGGTTAATAAACTAAGGGCATTCAGTGTCATCTTCAGTGCAATGTAAAGGAAAAATTATCTAAGTTATGCAGACATTCTATCTTTAATTCCGACTATATTTACAGAAACTTCCTATCCATATCTCATTAATTCAACATTGTGGTTTATTTGTGCAAGTCCGTTTTAAAACTAATGAATGATGGGGAATTAGAGTTAACAGCAATGATAGCAGGTATCTTAAAAACATTCAAAGCAAGAGTGAAGACAGTAAAACGCTCCACTCTCAGGAAGTCAACTGATACTTGCTGAAGACCGTGCAAATATTTAAATGATCTAATAAAGATCAATGAAGAAAAAAAAAAAAGAAAAATTATGTTGTATGATGGGCATAGGAAAGTAGATTGTTAAGCACAGAGATAGCAGAAGGATATGCTAGTATAAAACTGCAAATAAAATAATTGTTTGCACTGCTCACCCAAGATATGTATTTGAATGTATGTATAGCTTTTGCTCTATATTTTTACTGTATTGAGAGGTGAAATATTCAAATACAGGTGGATAAAGTTAGTCTCAGAGGCTGTGGTAGCCACTGTTAGAGGCTGTACAGTTGCATTTTTTATTTGAGGATCAAACCTGTATTTGGAAACAAGGTGAGGGACTTGTGTGTGCAGGATAGTTTGCTATTAGTTGGCAAGGAGAAATAAAAAGTTTGGTTTTGTCTTTTTTTTTTTTTTTTCAGTGTATTGAACTGGGACAGGTAGTATATCCCTCAGATTTTTTTAAACATAAATTGATATTGGAAAGGGAACATTTCAGACAAAGGCTTGAATTCTATGCTTTAAAAATGAAAAGTGGAAAACAGTTGAGCTATTTGATTTTTTTCCAAATACTCCAGTTTTTCCAGCCAACTTTTTTTTTTTTACAAAATTAGAAAAATTTATAGAAAGTTTTCTAGAGCACTAGAGGGTATGGTTCAAGGAAATGTTATGTTTTAGAAAGAAATTAAAACAAATTCCCAAATCTGCCATCCACTCAAAAATCAGGCCCATTTAATTGGATACTTAATTGATGTGATCCACAGGTTGGTTTCCTAGATCATGCTATCAGCTGGCTGTGATGGCCTTTCTTTTTTTGGGATGCCCTGGCACAATGTGGCTGAACCCATTTGTGACCCCTGGGAACGCCAGCAATGGGGACAATCAGTCACTGCACACAGAGCTCACTACAAGGTGATCCCTGTGGTTCAGATCTTCCTAGAAAATTATTCCTAATTTTGCAAGGCTTTTAGACAACATTTCTTAGGGTGCAGACTCAAAACTATTTTACTTAAGAGTAACAGCATGAAATGTTACAGCTCATGATGGCAGTACTGGACACAAGTACAGAGGTTGAACATTGAAAATTTTGCTACTGAAGCTGCTTTGAATACAACAGAGCAGAAATCCTTCTTCCCCCATCCCGTTCTCCCCCCACCAAAAATAGACCAAATCAATAGGGTGGGTTCTGTGCAAATGAAACACCCTCATGGTTCATGTCAAAACATACAAATGTTTTAATCTGGTTGAAGGTGGGGCTCTGAAACTGATGTCAGATATGGCCAGGGCTGAAAATTTGCAGGTCATTAAGCTGTTGCAAGGGAGGGAAGTACATCGTAAGGTCCATTTTGGAATGCGGGTCTGAGGTCCCCAGGTCCTCCGGTTCTTGCTCCAAAGCCAGAAGCTGCAGGGCGTGTTTGGGCTTTCCGTGAGATGCTTTATGGACTGTTGCTTGTGGCATGGGAACCAAGTCATTTTTCAGAAACTGATTGTGCTCTTGGCTCCGTTCTTTTCCTGCGGAGACTTGGACTGTATTTCACCTCTTTAGTTGTTTTATAGGGAGGAATCCTATTGAGAACACCTGGAGTGATACAATTACAGCACAAGCATTTAAAACATTTGGTATGCCTCAGCTTTCTGGGGAGCTGAGAAGGGGGTGAGGGCACCAAGTGTGTTGTGTGATTGCAAACCTTTTGGGGTACTAGGTGCTGCTTAAATTCCAGTGGAGGTTTGAGCCTAGAACAGACCCTTTTAGCCAGCTGAAGGCAGAACTTTTCTGTTGAGCCTAAGAGCACTCCACACTGAGAATGTGCGCTGTTTGGGTTGAAAACAGATATAACATGTGAAGGATAGAGGAGGGAATGCCCAGCAACTCGTGCTTTCCATTCCTTCCCCATCCCTGCAACCTCCATGGTTGCCATGCTGCTAAATTTGCTTTGCCTGCTCAGAACTTAAGCAAAGAGACATTGTACTTGTGTAGGGTTACGTAGCATTTGAATAAGGTCCACGTTGGTTGAATGGAGTGGGATCAATATTGGGGTAGCTTGGCATCAAAGATCAGATTTTGTTGTATCAAGACAAGGTTGGGAACTGGCATACTGTAGCTTTTCTTGAGCAACACTTTTTTTTTTTTTTTTTTTTTTTTTTTTTTTTTTTTAAGCAGTTGAGTCCCTTTTGTGGAAAGTGCTTTCTCTGCTCCCAGCTCTCTGAAGGAAGAATTATCCCAGATAATAAATAAATAAATTCTGAATTTGCATACTTTGCCTTTTGTAATGCTGCAGTAGAGGAGATCTTTGGTGCTGAACACGGAGGTTTGCCTTATTCAGGTTGCAGTGTTTCTGTCAGTCAGGGACATCACAGTAAGTCAGCACGCAGTCAGCACGCAGACCTATGACTGTTCTCCTTCCTGCATGTAGACCTGAAAGGCAAAGAAAGCTTAGACAGTGGGAGTGTGCCTTGTCTTATGCCACAGGCTGAGAAGCAAACCAGTCTGGGGGGGTCACATAATTCACAGAGCATATGGCCAATCCCTGCCTCACAGTCAGGGTCACCAAAGAGCAGCCTGAGGGGCCAAAAATGATGACCAAGTGATTTTATAGCTACATTGGGGTCATTTCTAGACCATTCCTCTCTCACAATCTCTGGGAGCTTACTTCTCAGGTGAAGAGAAAGCTTTCAAAAGTGGCAAGGAGGTGTCCTAGCTAGAGCTCTCACTGGTAGGAGAAACATCTTGGTTCATGTGTGAGCCCCGAAACTTGGGCAGAACACAGCACTGAGCTTGGCACTGTAGTGCTTTAGCATCACCCCTAAGGCAAGGTTTAACGAGGCTGCTGAGTCAATTCAACACCTTGCTGACACAGGCACTGCATTTCTGTTTCTCTTCCTCTCCTTGCCCTGTATGCTTTTACCTTGCATTGCCTCCAGTGGTCGTTTGGTCTCTCAGTTAACTGATTCAGCCTGCTAGCCCAGAAAAAAAAAAAAATAATTATATATATATAAGCAAAGAGCCAGTGAGTGGTCAGGCAGCAGTGGGACTGATGCATCTGCAGGTGGGGGCAGGAGAAGGGCAGGAAGCCCTTGGATTGTTTTGGCTGTCATAAATCTCCACTGAACTAAATCTCTGAACAGCTCCATCCAAAATCTAACCTAATCAATGCTATAGTCTTGTGACTTCACACTCCCAAGCAAAGACAGCTCCAAGAGAAAGCCCAGAAACCCACCTTGCTACCTTTTTGAGTGAAAAGGAAGAGAAAAATTTCCTGTAGTGTAAGGAAAAACTAACAAAAAGGAGAAAGTGTAAAGGTGGAAAATGAAAAGTTGGACACACAGGGTGTGAAAAACATTAAATTGAATTAAAATCGAATCAAAATCCTGACCTGCTGCTACTTTTCAGCTTAGCTGGTCTTGCTCACCATCAGCTGGCATGGGCTGTGTTTCTGCTGGCTAAGCTCTGTGTGTTACCCATCCCTCTTCCAGCCAGGCCTCTGCTTCCCCGCTCTCTCCATCCAAGGGCTCTCTCAGCAGAAGTCTTGGTGGTAAGCAACCAAATAAGCAGTTGCATCTATGAGCTGTGAAGCAACTTTGCTTCAGTAAGCTCAGAATAACCTGCAAACTTGTTCAGCAGTATTTATGCCAGGTTTCAGACGAGTTTACTTTTGAAGTGAATATTAAAGTGAAATGATGTACCATGCTGTCTCTGAATGCAGAGTGTTATTTTACACCTTGTTAGGGCTATTTTTTTCTACTTATACACAGTTGGACAAGTAGAAGACTGATAGGATGAACAAAAGAGGTGTTCCTTCCCTGAACGTGCCAAATCCTTTCTGTAAATGTGGCATTAAAAAAAAAAAAAGACACCAAACCACATAGCAGGAAAACCTGCACTGCAGCAGTTTGCACAAGCCCGTACATCTCTTTATTTTATGTGTCAGGCCCTCCTGCTCCTGGATATTATCATGTGTCTATGTGCTGCTATACTCCGATTTCCTCTAGAAATATGCAAAATAGCATCATTGTAGTTGGATTTTTTTCTGCTTTTGAAAAATTGACGTCTTTATAAATATTGAAAATAACTTGATCCCGTTACTTAGCAAAGCTTTTATTAATATCCTGTCAGTAACAGCACTTCTGCTTTGTTTTGGGCCCCACTGGCCCTAGCACAAGCTTATGCAACAATCATAATCCTGGGGAAGGCGTCCTGAGCATGGGTCTGAGATGCCCTGCGGGAATGAAGTGTCAAGGGGAGGAAACCTCTCCTTACTGATGGCCCCACACATACTGCTGACCCCGTGTCCAGAAGATTTAAGAGTATTGCCATAACCGATAGTATCAAGATTCCTTTTTTAGGGGTACCATACAGCGAGTGGTTCAAGTGATATCTCCCATCATTGCCTGTATTACATCTCTGGCATAAGCTAAGCGTGAGCAAACCAGCACAGGAGAGGAGCCATCAAGTGTGAGCTGTGCTCGGCACAAATGTGCGCAGCTTTCACGTCAGCATCAATGCTGGTGGAGTTTTAGTGATGCTCTATTTTCACCTAATAATGGCAGTGCTTTTGTATACCCCTCTTGTTTTTTCTGTAGAGGCAGATTTGCTGCGCTACCCCTTTGCTACCCCTTTATACCCTGTTTTTCTTGCCTGCAAGAGGAAGATGTAGCTGCTGATACAGGCTTGTAAAAGGCTTGAGGGTAGCAGAGGGAATTAAACATTCTTCTTCCAGCTGCTGCTGTTCACAACACTTTTGACAGTTAAAATACATCACACATTCTCTTGTCTGTTTAATATAAACAATTAGTATTTTAAGTGGAGTCCAGAATCAACCCCAAATAGGAGGATCTAGACAGGCAGTTCAGATAGGAAACTAAGCAGTGTCCTAAATTTATGTAAAAGTAGTTTGCAGGCAGTTCAGCCTGTGCCTAACATACTGTCTACTGCAGCACATTAAGCCATGAAAGCTGACAGACCAGTGGTTTGTCTTGTTGGAAAGAAGATTTCATTTTTCACCTGAAAATTATTTTTTGCACAATATTGTGTCTGAAATTTTTAGTATGAAATATAAAATGAAGGAAAAAAAATAAAAAAATTAAAGTATTTCAGTTCCAGCATAATGAATTAGTTTGTATAATGAAACATTTTAATTAACTCAAGATGAGTTTTGGAGGAAAACTTGTTTAAAGGCTTTTTTTTCCCATTCTAGAATGAAGACATTCAAAAACAAACAAACAAACAAAAAAATTGAAAGAAGCAAAAATTTCTGGCTTCTCTATGGGTTTACTTCCTTCAAGCTGATGTAAATCTGAAGTAACAGAAGGGCTTTAATGCAACAATAATTTTAATTTAGAAGCAACATTGTGAGAATAGTAACAATCAGCATGGTTTTAAGAATTCTGATATGCTCAGTGCAAAGTGCAAATTGCTAATATTTATTTCCAAAATGAGTGTATTTGTAACAGAAAGGTTATAAATTGAAAAAGCTGTTCTCTCCTTAAAAACAGCTTCCAGGATGCCTGAAGATGCATAGGTAAAACTTTGGTTTTGAGTCTAGACTCTGCCTGGTTCCCTGACAGAGAGGGGGTAGCGTTCAGTTTAATATTACTTTACACAGCTGGTCCTGAAATTATCTGCACCTAAAGGCAAGGCCCTCGTGGATGTGAGGATCTTTCTGGAAACTAGTGAGAATTTTTCCATGTAAACAGCTAAGTATGTGCCCTGATACAAAACCAGACCTGATCTAGCGGTATCATTTAGGACTGAACCCTCTAGCCACTAGCATGGGTGAAATACCTGCTTGGAAGCATTTAGCCTCATTTCTGCTTGCCATGGAAGAAGCTGCATTTTGGGTTATAACCTTAACATCCAGGGCTTCTTTCTTCCCTGTATTCCTTTGCAATGATTAGTGGGCTTGATTGCACTGGGGCCGGTAGGGTCTACAATAGTGCAAATAATGAATCAGAAATAAATGACTTCCCAGCTTTGCAAAAGGAAGACAGGCAATTTGTTTATTTTAAATTGAGACTTCATCTAAAACGAAATAGTCCCCTCAGACCCGCTCGGCAGCTTCTGCAGCTGTCAGCTTGCTTTGCACCTTTAAAGAAAAAAAGGAGCAGGGCACAGGGAGTGAAAACGAAAACAGATTCAGGTTGTTCAATTTCCTGTTTGTTTAAATTTGTCCGTCACGACATGCAGATTCATCAAACTGCCTTCCCGGTGACTACTTCATTAGATTAGTTTTGTTAGGTATTCAGAGGGATTTTTATCTTCTGACTCATAAAATTCTTGTATTCCCCTAAGAATTTCCTGTGTCTGACTGGAATTTTATGTCTTTGTAGTTTTAGTTGGACTCCTTGAAGAAGTTGCTTTCTAAACGACTCTGCTTTTGAGGTCTCCAAATAGTGTCTGAGGAGCCAGCTCAGAGACTGATTCCTGCTTTTCAAGAAAACTGATCCATGCCAGCACTTTACCTCATAAAATTTTAATCAGAGATTTTCTTAGCCTTTTTAAACTCTTCCTCTCCTGACAGTATTTCCCCCGGCTGCCCATGCCCTTTCCAGGTGTCCACTTAAGGATATTTTTGTCCAATTCTGAAAATGCACCCCAGTGGCTCAGTGTTAGAGTGTAGCTTGCAAGCCTGTCCCATCAGGTTTTCATCACTCACTTGCTATAAAGCAGAGAGCTAAGGTTACGAGTATATTGGACCATTTAGCAGTTGATGAGAAATGCCTTTGTATATCCCTTCCCTGTCTTTTTTTAGTCCTTTCTAAAGAGGGTGAAAGCCAGGTTAGGCTGGAATTCCAGAGCCCTGGTGTGTTCTTTTTTTGAAAGGTTCAGTGAGTTGAAGATGATGCTTTTTGACAAGTGAGTTCCAGAAATTTATAGAGTGATTGGAGCGCACACTAGCCTGCTTACACAAGAGCTTCGTCCGTGTTTGTTTCCCTCTGTGAGTAAAATGATGGTGTTTAGCTGCCGTTTGTTATCAGAGCTCACTGGCACTTCAAACAAGAGGGGCTGAGGTGGGAACCCACATGAGGCTTGACTGTGAGTTCAGATTTATTTGGCAAGGTGAAAGATGCAAGGAATCCCTGCCACTTTGGGCTGTGGGTATAGCAGCACAGGACTGGAAATGGAAAAAAAGGAGCTCTTGCTCCTGTTGGAGCCTCTCCTGCCATGGTAATTCTTGGTATAATGCAGACCACAGAGGTCCAGGTGCCTGGTGAGCAGTGCAGTCCCCTCGTTCGTCTGCTGGTTGGCAGAGACTCGTAACAGGACAGTCATTGTGCAACAAGGCGGTGAGGGGCCTGGCCCCAAATTTTGAACAGTCAGTACCTCCAAATAATTATTCTGGCATTTCTTAGTAAATGCAGGGTCTGTGCTTCAGGGGGAAAAATCTGTTATGGCTGACAGGTTATTGTATTCTTCGCTCTGAGACCCCAAATAAGCAGTTAATGACTCTGTAAGATTACAAAGATTTGAAGAACAGGAAAGGGACAAACTCAGCGTCGTGCAGTCATCAGCTATACGCTGTATAGGAGCGTACCCAAATAGGAGTAACAAGGAGGGGCGCCAGACGGCAAATGACACCGTTCCTGAAAGTTTGGTTTAAAAAGCAGAAAGAAAAAAAAAAAAAGGTCAAGTTCTATTGTTCTATTTTTTGCAGTCTTTCCCTCCCCGCTCCTCTCCCAAGCTGTGGCGAGTGCCTGTAAGCTGAGCTGCCGGGCAGGTTTCCAAGCAGCCTGCCGTGCCTGCGGGCCGGGTTTGGGAGCTCTGCTTGCAGGGAGCAGCAGCAGGTGGAGACAAGAACACGGCAATCAGCCGGCCCCTGCCGCCGCCGGCCCCGTCTCACCGCCAGGCGGACCCCGACGGGCCCCGACGGGCTCCATCCAGCCTCCATCCAGCCTCCATCCAGCCTCCCCGGAGCCTTCCCAGCGGGTCGAGGCCTCTTCCCGGCCCGAAGCCCCTGTCCCTGCCCGAGACCCTCGGTGGAGGAGATGCCGAGAGCAGAGCCTCGGGCGGAGGTTGCGGCTCGCCGCAGTTCCTCTGCTCCGCACCCGGGGTCTGGAGTTGGTGGGATATTTTTGCGTGGTCCTGTCTGACCTTTGGCACAAGCCTTGCTGAGACGGATGGAAATAGGGGGAGCGGCAGGGACGTCTTCGCCGGCTGTTGCACATCATCTTTTTCCTCAAAAAAAAAAAATAAAAAATGATGGGCTGTGCGCGTTTCCTTTCCGCTCCTTCCTCTCTCCCTTTCCGGGATAACAGCGTATATCTCATTGCAGCTGAAACAAAGCTCTTGTCCTCTTTACTTTTGGACACATGAGGCTGGTCTTCTTTAGAGCTAATCCAGGTGTGGCTGAGGTTATTTTTTTGTGTGCCCTCTAGGAACAGGAGCTCCTTATTTCCCTCATATCACGAGCTTGTTGAGTTGGCACACAGGGCACAAATGTGTGTAGTGAAACAAGGCAGGCACTGACACCACAAATCAGCTGATGCTGATTTAACACGGATACTTTGAGATTTCTCTCATGCAAGGTTTTTCTGGGCAAAACTTGATTGCAAGCATACCATTTGACCTGAAAGGAACAAATGCTTATGGGCAAGCCTGTGTCATTTTTAAGCCTGACAAATGGTAACAGGGAGACTGTGGAACAGATTTGGATCAGCAGAGGCTCAATAGCCTGTAGACGATAACTCTTAGCTCCAGTGTTTTCACCTGGGAGATAGCCACTTGTGCTGTTTAAAGGGTCCAAGCATCAGATATGCCTGACAGCTGAGCTGTGTTATCAGACGTGCTGTGTGAGGCCAGTGGTCCTAACACACGCCATAAGATCTGGCCCCATATAACCTGGAGCTGTACTGGGCATCCCGAGCACGGGTACCCTGTGCTGGTCTGTGTGTGAGCCGTGGGTGGGTCTGAGCTGGGGCTTCTGCTCCACCTGAGTTGTGGGAGAGAGAAAGATGAGCCCAAGGAGGCAGAAATTCGGAGTGCCTCTCGTTATTACAGAAGAGAGCATCCCAAAAGTGTCCAGTGGCTGATGATGTATATTACAGGACAGCTAGCCTACTGCTGTGGGAGGCACTATAAAATGGTGATGCCTGGGAGAAATTCTCCTGTGTTTTCATTGAGATATTTGAATGCATCTACTCAAAGACTGCCTTCCCACTCCTCGCTTCTTGCCTCTCCCCAATCTCCTCCTGCACACTGGCCCATTTCCTTTTTGCTGATTCTCTCTAAATCTTCTCCTATTTCTTCTTTTGCTTGTTGCACCAGATTTCTTTTCCAAGCCAATTGTTCCTTTTTAGGTATATCTTTACTTAGAATAGCGTAAGAGAAAACAAGACCCTGAAGTGAGCTGGATGTTTATAAACTGATATTATTTGTTTGTAAAAACATGTAGTGAGTATAATTGACTTCCACTGTGACGGTTTGTGCTGTACCTAATTACAAGTGCTCTTAGCTTAGGTTGGAAATGACTTCCATATCTTGAGCGGTTTGTGTGCAGCGCATTTGTTTTACTTCATTTCTTTATTTGAGCCAAAAATATTGTAGAAGGTTAATCTGGAAGAAAAAAGAAGATCAAGGATGCAGCATGGAGAGACCTGTGCGGAGCTGGAGCAGCGTGAGAGTGCTGGTCGGTCCTCAGGTGGTTCCTCAGTGCAGGAACACTGGGTTTCCCACAGCAGAGTGTTAAAGAGAGCAGCTCCTCATGACATCTTTTTTAAAGCAGTTTGCCAGGCTGTTCCTTTCCTCGGACTGTGTCACCGGCCACATAGAATGACTGTGAAAAGTTTTCCTTTGAAATCTTTCTTGAAAGAAAATACAGGGTTTAGCAGAAAGGGCATGCTTTGCTTTAGAAACCATAACAGAAAGCAAAACAGAAGGTGAACATTATAATCTGAAATATGAACTTTTCCATTTCAATAGTTTCGGTTTTCAGAAGTTTTCAAAGTACAGCTGAAGTTTTCCACAGAGAACTTAAAAGAAAAAGGGTGTGTGGGGGTGTGCATGCACATGTATATTGTTTTTGTCAGGCTTTTCTGTGAAGAAAGGTCTTTATTTTCTAGTCAACATTATTGCCTACCTCCTTTTGTTTGCATAAGAGGTTGTTAAAAAGATTTAAACCTCCCTCCAAACCAACACTAACTCCAAACAATCTAACCCCACAAATCATTCCTTTCTCCTTCTTTTGGGATTTTCTCTGCTGCTTGTTGCTGTTGCATCCTTTCGCACAAGACCGTGCAGCATTCAAGCGTGTGTTGAACAGACCAAGCCCTAGGCAGAGGGCATGGTAAAAGTACCCCGGGTACTGGGTGCAAGGTGGCACTTGTAGCTGAGGAGTCTCTGCAGGGAGCAGCTCCTGTGCTCCTGAGGTGAAGGAAGGCTTTGTGGTCAGGTTCCTCGCGGCGTTTGGTGTGCCTGCAGCTCATGAGGAGATGTTCCTGCACTGGGACAAAACCCCTGTCCTGGAAATACATCTGTTTTAAGGACTACGTTGATAAGTTGTAATATTGGACAAAGAGGAGGGTTTTGTTCTTCACTGCATCATGGTGGCATCAGAAGGAGCCCTACCCCACTTTTTTTGTCCCATGACTAGATTCCCTTGCAGGAGACGCAGCGGTTTGTGGCTCCACTTCCACCCTGCAGTTGTTACTCAGCTTTGTGTGTCTTGAGCAGACCTTGCCATCTGCTAGCTGCCCCCATCTTGGCCCAAATCCTGACAAAAGATTTCCTTTATGGCCAAGAATATGCTGTCCTTCCTTAGTTATTTGTGACCAAGTTCCCTTACCAAGACATTTCATTCAATATCTAAAGTAAGCAGAAAAAAAGGGGGCCTTTGTCTTTTTTGTTTGTTTGTTTGTTTTTAATCAGTGCAGTAACACTTCCCCTTGTTTCGGAACTTTACAACTGCAGTGAGAGTCTGTTTGTCCAGCTGTAATGAGAAGGGCATTTGTCTGCTATAGCACTCACTGACATGGGCATGTTGCTCAGCAGAAGGAATAGAACTCCAAAAAGAAGAAAACACAAGCTGCTTTTTTTTTTTTTTTTTTTTTTTTGAGTTAAAAACAATTTTCTGTCAGAATTCCATCTCTGTAGTTGTAGTTTTAATATATAACTGAGTCCTGGCTGTTCTTTACAAACTTTGTTTCCCAGACATGCATAATAATGTGATAGGAAAATATTTCGACAGGTCTAAAACAAATTGTGGATGTTCATCACTAGAAACACCCCCCATGACAAATTTTTCAAATATGTACTTCATCTGCGACTGCTGCTTGTTTCAGTGCCGGATGCTGGTTATTACAGGGCTGCATTTACTGGGGCTTTCTTTTCCCCTTTCTTTGTGAATATACTGCATTAGTATTCAGATTTTTGTCAAATAACTTCCACTTGAAGTTTTGCCATCTCCACTATTATTGTAGTTTACTCATCCTGCATGAAAACTTCTGTTATTTCAGTGAATTCTGAAGATAACTCATAAGTATACAGATTGCAAGATACTCCTCAATACATACATTTGTTTTACCAATACTGGTTTTGGAAGGAAAATAAAAACATTTATTGGAAGTTGAATGTTTTGGACTGAGGTTACTAGGTCAACAGTAAATTCTGAAAAGTATTTGAGACATTTCTTACTGGCATTTTAAAATTATAGCTTAAGGTTACACCGCTTCACATGATTCTGTTTGGTTCCTTTGATGCTGAAGATCTACAACTGACTTATGTGTAAGATATATTTTTAAAAACATTAGCCGTGATTTAAAGTAACAAGAGACACTGTTCAGATGAGGGGAGAAAACCATCCTTTGGGAGGAAGTGAGTTAGGTTCAGTAGTTTTGTTGAACCTGAACCAAGAAAGAAACCATTAGTAACTCAATCTTTGTAAGAAGACTTGAGGAAGATCCCAGCTCCTGCCTACCTGTTGATTTTAACAGCAGCCCAGATGCTGGAGATGTCAAAAGTGTTTTAGAGGAAGTCTCTAAAACAGCCAGTTTGTATTTAGCAGTATTGTAAAGCACAGTGAAAGGACTAAGGAAGCAGTTATGGCAATAGCTGTATCGTGATACAGTTATTAATTGCTGAAGTGAACAGGCCCCATGCTTTCATTGCTCAAGAGACTTCAGGGTCACTCTCGTTCTGAAAAAATCAGATGTCAAAGGAAATTCTCAATGTTAAGTGTCAGATCTCTCTTAACAATCACTTTAAACAAATATAACCTTCTCCCACTAACGAAGAAATAAATCTGGATTGCATATGCTGTTTCACAGAATGTTGTTTTGATGCTCGGAGTGCCGTCATGGATGAAAACAAACACCACCTTTATTTATGGTTTCCACTTTTTTCTTTCCCAAGTGAGAAACATAAAGAAACACAGACCCACAAAACAAACAGATTATGATTATCTGATAAAAGCTGTTGCTAGGAATTCAACTGTTTTATAAAATTCCCTTTGCACAGCATTCTGTTTACCTGTTGTGGCAGCCCAACTTTTCTATTAGAGACAGTGGGTTAGAGAGGCCCCTTTTCCTTATTTTTGTTTCCAAAATTAAGCTGCTTTTTGTCTTTGGCTGCTTCCCTACCTAGCTACCACTGCAGTGCTCCACATGTTCTGCTGAAAACCAGTACCATGTCATCTGTCTTAAGCCTAGAGGGTGCTGGAAAGGACCAGTTGTTTTCTTTCCAGTGAATTACATATCTCATGTCCAGCCATTTGCTGGTGAACATGAATGTTTCCATGCCTGAGTCTGTTTCTAGCTACAGTTGGACCTCCACTGAAAGTAGTGCTACCTGATGGTAAAATATTTGTAAGTAAGAATATTTGTTATGCATTCATCATCGTGGAGATATTATGAAAAATAACCCAACAGGTTAGGCAAAAACTGCCCTGCATTTGCACAGGCATCGTACATAACAGGAATATGTCACTTTGGACTTCCACATTAAACTTGTATGTGAGAAGTTACAGCTGTGGATGCCTGTGTCTTTCAGATTCGGTTTCAATAAACCTGTGAGAAAGAAGAAAGCGAAGGCCCTTCAGCTTTACAGCAGTTTCAAAGCAGAAGCTTTATTACCTTTTTTAATCCTATATGCTTCATGTTTTTACACAGACATAGCTTTCTCAGTGAAGATAAATGATGAACCTCTACCTTAAAAAGCCTTTGGGTTTTCATTAATCCACATTAGGTTAAAAGGGAATCAGAATTCTAAAAATACAGCACATCAGAGAAACAAGGTATTTTTCAGGTCAAGGTCCTCTTTTCCATCTGGTGTCATTTGGTAGTTCTAACATCTTCCATCTCCCCCTACTTCTCCATCTGTAAATAACTCACTGAAGTAAATGCTTGGAATAATTACGGCAAAGAATGATAAAATGCAGGTTGAACTTAGTCTCTTTGGGTTCCAAAATGAAAAACATAACTACAGACATCACAGTTATTAAAAGACTCTGGAGGTCTCCAGTCGGCAGGTGTATGAAATGGGAATAATGTCAGAGCATTCGATGTTTGGGGATTGCAATTGTGCTGTTCAAAAAAAAATGTCAAAAGGAATATTAGTTCACAAGAGGGGGAAAAATGGCCTAGCAGGGCTGATTTTCAAAAGCAGCCTGCCGATTTGCTTCTGCAAATAATTATAGGCTCATATTTTAACAGTTAGATGTCTAACTGCTTGCATCCATTTATTAGGAAGTTGGAGGTCTAAGTACAACAAAATGTGTGCGAAATTGGTAGGATGATTGAGATGCTTCTAAAATTGATCAATCATTCAACAGCTGGACTGTTCCAAATGTTTACAGGAACAAAACGTCTTTTTTGCGTGAGGTCAGCATTGTCCCAGGAAACAGTCCTGGAGTAGCCCATAGGATAAAGGTGCCTTAGAATTTCCTGTGTTAACATGGGTGAGATGACCTTCTCCCGCTGGGACTTCGTTTCTCTACCAGGAGTACACAAAAGAGGCTGGATGGTAGGCACACCGCTTGCTGTATCTTTCTTACTCAGGCACTGCCCCACTTTCAGCATTTCGGTTGCAGAAGGAGATGCACGTGGTATGTGTGATGCCCCACAGCACGAGATCCCTTCTGTTATTCCTGCAGGATGGAGTGGAAAAGATCTGTCAGTGATGTTCGGTTTCCACCATGGCTTTCATTTTGGTGCTTTTCAGAAGAAAATGTCATTCCTTTGTTTTAGATCTAGGACAGGATACCTGCTTTTGATCTGAATAACTCTTCACCTGCATGTCTGTCTTATTATCAAAGCAGATATTGGCCCTTAGGACATAGTGGTCTGATTCACATATAAAGGGTCACTAGAGTGAGCACAAACACAACAGGCTCTTATTTTGTATTGCCCCAACCCGTGGAGGTTTGGGTCTAAGCACTAGCACTTTTAAGGGCCTTCTCCAGAGCTCAGTCTGTACAGCACCAGGGGTCACTCTTCCTTCCAGTAGGAGCAGAAGAGCTCCTAAATGGTCTTCTTCCCCCCAGTCCTAGTTCACCGTGGAAACATGCCCTGCCAGATAGCTTCAAAGGCAGGCCAAAGCATTAGAGCACAGCCAACAGCAATCTAAAATGCAGAATGGATCAGCCATTTTGCGGCCTTAGGGCAAGGAGGAACAGGCTCTCAGAAGGAAAGGAGTGGCTGAGCAGCAGCACTGAGAGGCGAGAAAAGTAGCCAGGGGCTTGTAAAGTGGGGACACTGCTGGGTCATCCACCGCTTAGGAAGAAAGAAAGATTGTATGAAGAACCCACAGGGGTCTAGTTGGTTTTCCAACATCACTGGGAGTTGCCTAATGTGCAGGCGAGCAGACTGCTTCTACAGCTTGTTCCTGGCAGCTCTTAAAGCAGAGAAAAGGGCCAGAGAAGGCTTAGCAAACTATCAAATGGGTTTTCCACTTTAGCTCTGAAGAGGGGAAATGAGACAGCAGAGGGGGATTGGTTTTCCTGCTGATTCTGGCTCATCAGCACAAGGAGCAGTTCACTTGTCCCCCCCTCAGGGCTGACTGACGGTGTCCTGCACAGTGCCCTTCAGGAGCTTCTCTGTTTTAGGTTTGATCGGATTTCACTCAACCCTCATGGAGTTGTTGGTTGGGCACAGCAATGCTGGGGCCTGGTCCGTGATGGTACTCCAGAGGAGATGGCATAGCTGAGAGCTGGAAGTTTGCCCTGTGGAGGCACAGGCTGTTTCCTAGCCCCTATCTTGGGGAACATGTGGCAGTGGTGGAGCTTCTGAAACATGTGCATGTGTAGAAGGAAGCTGAAGTCACTCCAGTTGGGTACAAAGGCTACTTTAGGAGGAGCTTGACTGTTTATATAGGTTTCAGATGACTTCACTTTTTAAAAGCGCATGGAATGCATCCAAAGCAAATAATATTTTTTTCTTCTGTGTTGAATGGGAAGACCAAAAGGAAAAGTCTGGAGAAAGGAGGATAGATGGTCTTTCTTTAATGTCAAAGCTGACATAAACACATCTCCTCCAAACCCTTCTCACAAGATAATTTTCTCAGCAAGACACAGATTGCTTCAATCTCTGTGCAGCAGCCTTTGAAGCTTCCCCCTTATTGCTATTACGGAGGAGGGAGGGTTGCCTCCGAGAATTGCTGCAGCACTGCAGTGTTCCTCCTCCAAACGCTTTCACACGGTGAGATAGCTGGTTGCTCCAAGCAGGTCCCTCTTTGGAAATCCTCTGCCGTCACACAAACGGAGAAGTAGATATGCCTGGTTAGCAAGATATTTAAATTGCAATAACTAAAGTGCTTCATCAAAAATGTCTGACCAGCTCTTTGTAAGGCCTTTATTAGACCGAGGCCCAGCTGAGATGATGAATGATGTTGGAGATGTGCCACCAATTAGGAGACATCAATTTTTCTGTCAACGGGATAACCTCTTCTGCAAAACTTGTCATATGTTTATTCCTTTTCTGTTTGTGAAGGTATTTGTTTGGCAGCGATATTTTGCACGAGGGGAAGAACTTATAATATTATTTTTTTTTGTTTGTCATTTCTGCACTGTTTTGAGTTCCTGTCTTGTGGGATATTTTCCCCATTCAGACCTCTTCCACTTCAATCCATCTGCTGTCTCTTACATTTGCAGTATTTTGGGGGAAGGAAATGACTCTGCTTCTGCAGTGAGTTTTGGAGGGGGAAACACTTGTGATGCCAGCAGGTTCCTTGGAAGCACAGGACTTGGGACCTGCCATGCATTCAGGTTGCAGGCTTAGGAATGCTGCTATTTGTGTGCAGAGGTTCCCAAAATGGAGAAAATTGCACTTCTGAGCACCTCTTAAACGTTTATGTCTGCTATGCTTGCATCCTAATAAGTGTTCTTTGCCATTTAATGGCTTACGATACAAATGAAGACATATGCTATTTTTTATTCCAGTTTACACACTTTCCTTACCCGCATTCAGAAAACTTGATGGCTTCCACACCTCCTTTTACTGAATAGGAACTTTTACTCCTGTTACTTATGGAAAGCTGTGTACATCCTTTACTCATCTGCATGCAGTGATTCACAGCTGCTGCTGTGTTTGTTATAGCTTATTGCAAGTCATTTTATGAAATCATCTGTAGCAAATGCTTAGCAGATATTAGGGGAACAAACAAGGAAGTTCTCTCTGCGTGGGCATGTCTGTAATACACAGAGAGCAAGAGTTATCTGTGCATGTTGCAATATTTGGCAGGAGACTGGCCGAGAGGGACAGATATCTGGTGGGATTTTGGATGGGCACTGGTAGATGTTGACACGACCTTAAAGCCTATCAGGTTCTTATGTGGGAACCCAGCTTCAGGAAACAGAGCCTATGATGAGAGTTTTTTTTGAGGGGTGGCTGAAAAGTTCCAGCTGTGTAATGGGTATCTACTGTGGTAGCTGCTTTGTGCTGGTGTTGTGGAGAGGGGGATACCTGGCAAGGAAGAGCTGAAGGGCAGAAGGTGATAGGTGGCCATTGGTGGCTGAGAGGTGGCAGAGGTGTGCAGGAGTCTCTGTTGAGATGGAAGATGGGCAGCTGCTGGCAGCTCAGTAAAGGACTTTGTATTTGGGGGAAAATGTTCCAACATACCTACATGATTTATGATCCAAAATGTCCATTTCAGTTATTTCTGACTCTGGAGCTCTGGAGTGAAATAAACATTTTTCAAAGTGTGTTTCTGTCTCTGCTTTTTACAGTGCCATCTGCCACAAAGACACCCTCTTTTCTTACTTATCTTGTTCCTCTTTTCCAGGTTGGCCTTCCTTCTATGATGTGATCAGCCCCGATGCAATTACTCTCACTGATGATTTCTCCTATGGGATGCATCGGATTGAAATATCCTGCAGTCGGGTTAGTTTATAGCACACAAAGACCGTTCTGATGGCAAAGGCTGCAAAAATCATTACAGAGCGCTGTACTTCCCTCAGATTTGCAAACCTTTCAGTTCCATTAAATAGCAATCATTGTAAGAGAGCACAATGGGTCCTAGGTATAACAGCTGGGTGGAACGAGCCAAAGGCACAAAGGGCTCGTTGGAATGCGCGTCCTTGTCTCGGGTGAGATTTAACAGAGCAGATGTAAATGGCCGGGCTCGGCGCTGAGTCTACAGAAATTGTCTTCCTGAAGAGGGTCCCTTCAAAGGAACTCCTGCGCCTGGCTGACCGGCTGCACATGTGAGCAGCTGAGATGGGAGCTGGAAGCAGCAGAGCGCCTGCCTGTGTGCCGATTCCATCACTGTGCATTACCACGCAGCGGTGCTAACTCGTTCCCAGCACTCATTCCCAGCTCAGTCTTCACAGCTGCCTCAAACAATCCTGTCTGCCGTACTAATGAAGTCAGTAGTCATTCAAATCACGCCCAAATTTTCCGTTATCTGTCTCATTCGACTTCCTCCCACCCTTTGTGCTGCCTTCCTCTCCACAAAGGGTATGGCGTGGTCATTACCTGGCAGAGGGAGAAGCTGCTGCTCTGGCATTCGGCAGATGTACCCAGCAGCTTGCAGCCCTCTAGCTCCACATGCTCACATTCCTCTGAGAGGAGCAGTAGCTTCATCTGGGCCGTGAGAATCTGCTCTTCTCTTCCCAGACAGTGGTGGGATAACTGATTTTGGCTCTGATGCTACGCATCTTACTTGCCAATCAGTCCTCGTATATAAATGCTTAGAGTGAGTCAAGAAGCTTCCTGAAAAGAAGCAGCAGCATCTTTATGGAGAATTCACTAACTGCAGTCTAGGCAGAGGGTCTGGCCCAGTACAGCATGTCTGCTAATGTCTTGTGTACTACATCATTCTGTAGTTTTTACATTTATGATATTCTTGAAGAGAATGAAGATCCATTTAACAATTTTTTGGAACATCAGTTTCCCTAAATTCCCACGGGCTAGGAACCTCTTGCTTCACCAGTAATTACTGGAATAACACAAAATGTAACCCACTTCCTTCACCCTTGCTTAGCAGGGCTGAACAGTGCTGAAACAAGTGTGCTACCAGCCTGCTGAGCCTGTATCTGCTGATGCCCTCCAAGAGACGGCCACAGCTCCTCGGCTCACCAGAGCGAACCCAAGGCAGCCTGTGGTCAGGACAAGGAATCTGGGAGTGCCATTTACCTGTTGCCAAACAAAATAGCACTAGCAGACCTGAGACCCGTAGCATTAGCAGCAGGCACATACAGACACCATAAACTTGGAGCAAAACCAAAAAGTGAATTTACAGCATTAAGAAAAGAATACAACCAGAGTTGCTATATAATCCATTGGCAACTTCCGAGCAGTTACGCTGGCTTCCTGGTGCAATAACCCCACAGATGATCGAGTCACACAGGAAAATAGCTCGAGGAGTGGTGAACATCTTTGCAGCCACCGCTCAGCACGGTTAATACCACCACATTGTGTATCCATAACAAAACCATTTCCTCCTTTCCTCGGAGCCCTAGGACTGTGAATTGCACAATCGAAACTCACAGTTTTACTGCAGCTTGGAAATGCACGGGGATTGATATGGCAGGCATTAGTAAAACTGGAGGGAAGTACCCTCTCCTGCACCCAAAGCCTTATTAATCTTTTGCAGATGAAAAAGTAGCTGCCTTTTCTTTAAAAGTCCTCCCACCAGTCTGGGAGACTAAAAAACCTCACTTTTAATCTTCTGCATTATAGAAAATAAACAATGGGGGAAAACTGCCATAATATAAAGAAAAGACATCTATGGGCTTATCCTAGAAATTGCTTTTACATGTTTTTGGAAACACATTACCCGGGATGTATTTAAAAGGTAAAATGGTTAGTGGCAGGTGGAAGTTAATTGCTAATGCATTTGAGGAATAATGTAAAAATGGTTGCATCTCTCTCTCTTTTTTCTCTTTCCTGCTCAAGAATTCCTTCCCCTGAGGTCTCCCTAAGTATTATTTATACCTGTAAAAGCCAATAAAACTCTGTAGTTGGAGAAGTATTGCTTGCACACCGATAGCTCTGAATAGGTTGTAGGAACTGTCTGCAAGCTAATTTCTGCACCTCCCTGCAGCCTATTAGAACCAGGAGGCTTGAGATCCAAGCATACTGACAGTTAGCAGTGACCCCCCTTTTCCTGCTCCTAAACACATATTTCAGATGCTTTACTCTAACCATTTAACCACCCCAGTGCATTCTGCCCAAGATATTTATATATAAAGCTGTGACGCACGATTGTTTCTTTTGGGGAGGCTTTACAGACGTGTATGTACGTCCTAGAAAAATGGTCAGCACCTACTCTGTGTGGGGAGGACGGTAAAAATCAATTCATCCTTTGTACTCTCAGCCGAGAACCAGTGTTCTTATGGTGTGATACAGAGGGCTGAATTACGTTCCTTTTCAGGGCAGATGAGTTATAGAGTCCTCTACAGGGAGAATCGCCACATAAATTTTTGGTGAGGGGTAATCTCAAAAGGTAACAAATTTTGCAGTAATCCAATCCTGGTGTGATCCTGCCATCACAAGAAGGTGTAATGAGACTACCTCGAGTTCTAGCACAGCTTTTCAAGTTCTGTGAGGAAAGCCTTTTTGATAGATTGTCTTCGTAGTCTATATGTTTGTGAGCATATTACTCCTGCAGACTGTTTCTCTCTACGGTTTCTCTTGTTCTGTTTCTGTCCAATGGAGAGGGAATGATTTATCTTTGGGTAAATGTTAATCTGGAAAAGATCTGTTTAACACTTCTGGCCAGGAGGTTTTGAAGCATTCTTAGTTGAGATGATTTAATTAGGATGCTGAGCATTTAGAAAAATGCTCTCTCTGGGACACTAAGTTTCTTCGGATTTTTTTTTCAAGGTATGGAAAAGCTTTAATCAGGTGAAGTGCCCCATTGTGAGAAACTCCACTCTGAGAAATGCCTCAGGTTTTCTGCCAAAACTGCCCAAAAAAGGGCCTCCAGTATAAAGGAAAATGAAATAAGAGGTGGCATATGGAGGAAAGGGTTGTAAAACAGTGATCTTTCAAGAACAACAGGCTTTGTCTTCTGCACTTCCCATGCAACTTTCCTTTGCCTTTTCCCATTTGCCTTGTTTTGTCTTCCTTCCTTGCAAAGCCGAGCAGCTGCTTCTTAACCCAGAGTCATCTGTGCCCTTTCCCATCGCCCTGGGGAGCTCATCCTGCTGATGCCATGGTCTAGAAGTGTTCCCCAGTGTGCTTCTGGGGTCCTGGCTGGCTGCCCAAGCTGTGCCAGCAGCTCGTCTCTGGGAGCTGGGAGCCTGCCCTGGGATGTGGTTGTGGCAGCTTTAGCTGCCATTAAGCCCAAAGAGCTCCTGTCCCTCCCTGCTGGTGTGAGAGCCTCCTGTAGACTTTGAATCTGTTGAGAGAGCATAGTCCGAAGCCAAGACCTTACCTGCGTCTGCAGACATCCCTCTTGCTGCCTTGGTGAATTAAAAGCAGGAACAGCAGGGAACATTAGCTGCACATTAACTGCAGGGTAGAGGGTTGCTGTCACTAACTCATTCACCATTCAGAGCAATCAGTATTGCCTCTATGTATTTGGGATGCTATGAATTAATTAAACCTTAAGAATAATTTGCAGTCCTTAATTTTTGCTGTCTGACTGCGAGCCCACTAACAGCGCTGTGATCTCGGTTACACCATGCCAGCTCTCACTGAGATCAGCTATTGACTTGAAAGGCCAAAGCTCTTTAGGAAAGCAGCATGACTTTCCTGTTCAAGATAAATATTTCTCCAGCACAAGGTTTTATTTTTTTATTTCTCACGGCAGGCTGTAAAAATGAACTTGAGGAATTCAAGTGACTAATTATAAGAAGCTCTTATTATCCTGATATGTTGTCAGCCGTAATGTGCAGTGAGAGTAATCCTCATTTCTGCATAAGGACCAACTGGATCAGGTTCTTCAAAGTGTTGTACTCTTCTGCAAAGCAGAGGACTGTGCCTTTCTCTCAGGCAGGAGCAGCAGTGTTTGCTCAGCTACGTGTCCCTGTCCCCTATACGCTGCAGAAAGTAGCGTGGGGTGAGCATTGGGCTCACCCAGCTGAACACGTGCAGTGACACGACGTGAAACATGCAGGAAATTCGGGCTCTAAGTCTTAGGCGCCGGTGATATCTCAGAAGATCATCTTCCCAGATCAGTCTCGTCACTAAATGTGGGTTGTGCATCCCACCCAAAAGGGTGATGTAGGCACCGAAATGTGCTTTCCTGGAAGCAGCTGCTCGGCATTGCTTAACGCCGCTGTGACGCCACCGAGCTGTGCAGAAACCCAGTGATCCTCTATTGTGTTTTGTTCCAGTGCGGGGCTCACCTGGGGCACATTTTTGATGATGGACCTCGTCCAACTGGCAAACGGTACTGCACAAACTCCGCTTCCTTATCCTTCAAACCAGCAGAGAAGAGCAACGCCGGGGAAGGCAGCAGTAGCACCAGTCCTGCCCCGACAGGCAAAGCTGAGCTGTAGGACAGCGCAAGCCCCACGAAAAGCTGCTCTGATCCCACACAACTTACAAGGAATGTTTGCTAAGTTGCCTGCTACCTTATATCCTAAGAATGTGTAAACGTATGAAGGAAGAATTTTGCACCATCCTTTTTCTTCCTCTCCTTTCTGGAACTGAGGCCTTGCCTGCCAGTGCATTTTACTATATTATTGGGTTGAAAAACGTGTTGACTGACTCCACAGGTTTTCTTTTTTTCTTTCTTTTCTTTCTTTTTTATTTTATTTTTTTTTAATAGATTGCTTTAAGGTACCCTTAACTCAAGAGGCTTTGGCACTATGAGTTACTAGTTTCTCCTTAGTGCTGCATTGCTCTAGGTTTGAACAGTAATCCTTGTGTGGGAGACGGGAATCGTGTTTATCTCCAGCTTATAGGAAACTTCTGGGCATAAGAAATCCTGAATTCCCAGCACATCTACGCTTTGTTCTGACTTGTGAGGCATGCAGCCTTTGGTCATATGTATTCAGCCATCTCCCGGTATCAGCCGCACCCTGCAAAAACTTGTATTTATGGCTGTTCCTTCCCAACTAGAAGAGATGGATCAGATGTAAAGCCCATCCTTTGGCTAATTCCCTGCCAACATTTCAAGGGTGTGGTTGAAAGGGTGTAAACATTGTCTCAGCATCTATTTTTTCCCTTTTGTTTGGTATTTAAATCAAGGTTTTTAACTAGTAAGGCTCACTTATGCAGGCTACTAATGAGCCTTTGTCTTCTTCTGAGGCCTGAAATCTGAATGAAAGCTGAAATCTGCAGGGGGCCATTATATGGGCAAGTGCAGAGATAAACTGGAGAACTGAAGAAGATGCAGATTGACACTGGGCTCTTTATCCCGTCAAGGTTTCAGAAACAGGACAGTTTCTGCTAAAAGGGAGTTTAAGAGTGCAGCAGGAAGAGGGAGACCCTCTGGAAACACAGAGTTTTAAGGTGTAGTTGGCCTGGATGTGTGCTGCCTACAAGGGCAGAGCCTTCATTTTGGGCAACTGCAACGTAGGACATGAGTGAGGGGGTTGGTTTAAGGAAAAAAAAATTGAAAAAAGCCTGCAACAATTATCATGTAGTGAAATTTGCTGTCCCATAAGATGCTTTTCACAGCTGCTTTTAGATTTTGTTGGATAAGTTTGCCTTGAATTGTGCATAATGCTGTTCTTTAAGCTGTTAAGACACAGTATTTGCTGACACCGCTTTGCCTTTAAGTATTGCGAGACTTAATGAATATAGTAGTTACTTTTATTAGCAAACTGCGTAACTAACAGGTTTGAATCTAATTTTATTTCCAGGAGGTGCAAAACAACCACAGAGTTTTATGGAAGCAGGATTGAGGTTTTTATGTCGGTGATAATAAACACATTACCTAAAGTACAAACATCCTTCGATTAAAATATAGCAACTGTAAAAGCATGCAGAATGGCCAGAATCGCCTTTTTTTTTGATGACATAAGAACTGCATGAAAAAAAAGCATACAGTACCTTAACATAGAATAGATGCAAATAATTAAAGATGATAAATATTCAGGGCTGAAGCACTTGGGCTCTGTGGTGGTGAGCACCTACTCGCGTGAGTATTCCCCCAGGTGTCACGCAAGGAATTGCTCATCAGCAGGAGGAGAGGCTGATGCCGACTGACCTTGGCTGCTTCAAGGCAGTTGCATTTCTCCTGGTCCCATTGCTTTTTAGCAATTTCTTGTAGAGGGACTGCTCTTATCCCTCGCTTTTATTTAAAGTAAAGTAGATTTTCTCTACCACATTTTCTGACATAAACGTAAAAAAGGCAGCATCTATAAAAATGTGGTACATAAATGTGGTTTAATTCCAGATTGCTGTTGGATTTAAGTGTTATCAAATTTCAGTATATTTCTGCCTTATGTTAAAGAAATATATTACTTAAACTTCAGTATGCAGTAATGTATGCTGTCCTACAGGAGATTTATTTTTGCAGGATATGGAGTGCAATGAAATGAGTCAATATGGTGAGGTGTATGTGATCTCTGGGAGTTAGACCATTTAACATAGGAAATGCATTGTTCTCTCTTGTGCGCAAACTATAGCATAGCACAGGTCAAGGTAAGACAGATTTCCTTTTATTGCTTTTCGAAGACGCTAGTAAGGGCTGGTATTGAACCCTCCAAATTTCGTTCAGTCTGGTTATGATCAGGACAGAGGAAACTTGGGAGCTTTTTCTGTATCTTTACATTTTGCACTGTCTAGATGCTTATGAAAACTGAATGCAAATTCTGTAGAAATAGGAAACTATATTTTATAATATCTCTATTGTTACTCAGATGTTTAAATAGGATACCTTAAAACATCATGTCACATGTTATTTATATATACTATATATATAAAAAATTGCACATGTTTTTTATATATATATACGTACACGCATATATATCTATCCAAGTATAATTTTAGCCTTCAGTACCTTTTTAATAACTGAAACCTTTCCTTAAAAGAGTTCAATACTTTTAAGAAATCAAATATACATTTTTCAAATCAAATTTGTTTCATATATTTGTTGTACACAAATAGAAAATAAATTTCTTTATAAATAATTCCATTCTCCTTTCTCATTTATTTGTTTTCGTTTGTGGGCTGCTTTTTTTTTTTTTTTTTTTTTTTTTTTTTCCCATCAGGTTTATGTGCCCATAGCTGCAGCATAGGAGCTGCTTTCTCTTGCTTTCCTTTAACTGCAAATATTGGATAGCAGCCTGGATAGCAGCCCTTTATCTCAGGCAGCTTTCTGGTAGGGGCACAGAACCACAGGGTACCAGGTTGCCTCGCATTTACCAGCCTCTGGGAAAATATCACAAGCATCCAGGCCCAGCAGAGAGGGGGAAATGTTTAGAGAAGGGCTCAGCTTTCACCTTAGCAAAAGATTTGGCCGCTTCCGAATGACTCGGTGTGGGGGCTGGCGAGTGGCAGACAAGCTGTAGGAGCCCTGCGGTGCCCGGTCTTGGTCTGCGGCCAAGAAATTTGGCTGGAAATCTGGGTTTTGACAAGGCTCCATCTCTAAGGATGCAGGTTGGGAATGCCCTGTGGGCAGCAGGGTAATGCCGCTCAGTAAATCGAGTCAGCAGCAGGCTTTGAAAGATGGGTGCAAGGGAAGGGAAGAGCTTGCAGGCTCTTTTCAAACCTGCTTCATGGTTATATTTGAGGGGACCTGGGTGTTAATGCAAGATTGATTCACACGCTAATTGGCCTTAAACATTGCAGGGTGTCCTAGGACACACTGCAGATTTATTTTAACAGTTTAATATAATCTTCATTAGTCCAAAAATTAATCCCTTTTAGCCTCTGCCTCTGGCCTGCATTTCCCTTTCAGACCGGTGATGGTTTGATGCTCCTGGACTGATGGCCCAACTGGTACCTGCTGAAATGGGACACACATCTGGGTACCCTGGGTGGCTTTGCTATGCTAAAAATACTCCCTATGTGTATGTGGTTAAAAGTGGGGCCTTACCACAGCAGCTACAGCATACATACCCTGCGTGGGCAGTGATAGACTGCCATCTGGGTTTATACAGCAAGGGCATCACTCCAAGAAGGGAGTGGGAGCTTGTGAAGAACTGTGTTGGCCTCTCATTTGTACTTGCAGGTAAGTGGTGTCCAAACACTTTGTCCTCTCTCATTAAAAGGCAAGGTAAAGCTGAAGCACCCAATTTCAGCCCAGTGCCAGAGGTGGCAATGACCCTTGGGCCTGCCCAACATGCTAGCATGATGCACAAGACATTAGTGCCCTTTAACAGTGCCCAAAGTGGAGCTCTCTGAGCCACTAGTTATGCCCCATTTCGTTTCCTCTCTTCCTCACCCCAAAGAATGGCTTCTTCCCTCAGTTCAATAAGACAACATGCTAAGTCGAGTCTTCTGTCGGAGCGATGCTGAAGGACACATCCTCCCAAGCACCATGTGCAGTGCAGCTCTTGGTAGTCTACTGATGGTACAGAAACATCTCGGTCACTTAGCCATTTAGCCAACCAAATTGGGTAAAACATGAGGTTAAACCTTCTCTCATAGAATATGTGATTTATATTCATTTTTCTTATTGCTAAGTATGTTACAAAGTGCCTGTGGTTAATGTCAGTGCACAGCCAGGAGTTCTCTGCTCCTTCCACCATGGTCTGTGAGGGGATGGAAGTAGATGATGCAGGCTACTTTACTGGGCCTAACTCAGACTTTCAACATCTCATCATCTCATCCTTCTCATCCTTGAAGGACTGTAAGGATGCAAACAAAGCAGATGCCTGCACTTTTGGCATTGGAATCAGTGCATCCAGTACCCATTTGTATACAGAAAGAAAGGGCAAGCATTAAGTGGCACTGGAAGCAAATTTATCAGCTTCCAAATTCTGTAGAACAAGAAAAAACATTGCTTAACTCATTGAACTGATAGCTCTTGGTTTATTGACTATTAAAATGAGGCCACCTACAGGTACCAAAATAAACCTGCAAAAATGTTTAAGCCGGCGTATTTGAATAGTTGCCTTCCATCCTGGCTTGCTCCTTCTTCTTATAAAAAGAACTGATACTCTACAGGGCCTGACACTGCTCTTCAGATCAAAGCCATGATTTTCTTTTTTTTTAAAAAAAAGCAAGATAGTACTTCTAAATGCACTACAATCAGCCAAATTACTGGAATGGCCAAACTCCATGCGGCAGAGGCATGTGACATCCTGAAAACCTTATACAGGCCACCAGTGTAATATTAAATGCACTAAGCAAAAAGGTCTCAGTTATGTCCACATGTTTTTGGGATCAGGACATGCTCGAGCAGCCCAAATTAAGCAGAAATAGTACACTCAGAGACCTTCCCCAGAGACCTCCTAGGACTTATAGCCAGCCTTAGACCTTTCGCTTGGCCAACGTAGGCCAGTAGAAAAGGAGAACCGGTTCCAGAAATAAAAAAAGAAAAAGCTCCCAGTTTCAAACTCCTGTTTTATTCACCTCTTGTTAGACAGCTTTCGAACACTGAAGACATTTCACTCTGCAGATGTCTTAGCCAGGGCAATCTCATTTAGTGCTCTTTATAGCTTCGGTACAGATGATATCGGAGGTCTAAATTCTTCTAGCCAGAAAATTTTACTGTTTTCATATAGCAGATCTGTTTCCATCACCTTCCTTTTCACTTGCTGCAGGGGTTTTATTCTCTTTTATTTTTCAGTAGCTGGCACTACAGACAATGGTGTAGTTTTTTTTTTTCTTCTCACTGTAGTCTAAAAACTGTCAGAACTGGGATTTCATATGGTTTCAGACTCCACACGTCTCCTTTCTTGTCTGCCCTGGTGCAAGGACTCGCTGTTCCCTAAAAAACAAGCAATCCCTTGCAGGCAATAGAAGAACCTTAGCAATTTTTGTTTGCCCACTTTGCAGGGAAAAGTAGTTCTTTAGAAAAGCGAATAAAATGTGTCTTTATCATCCCATTAAAATGAACAAGTTGATTTTGTGTGTGGGCTAGTTAGTTTTCATGTTTTTCCAGGCCGCTCCTTCTTCTTGCAGTCTGGCTATTGTCTCCTCCAGTTTACAGCTTTATTATTGTATGTTTCATACAAATGCGAACATCTGGAGAACATCCTCAGGTATAACTGCTGGGCAGTGCAGAAAATATCTGGCATGATCTGAAACAGGTTTTTCTTCCCTTGAAAGCACACTCCTGGGACTGGGAAACTTAGAAGGTCTGTAATGGCGTCGAGAGCCTTTCACCTCCAGAGCACCACTTCACATTTGGCTGGGTCTGTAACGGCCAGCATCCCTTCCCATTTCTTTGCTGCTCACTGTTTTTTTGTGAAATTAGTTGTTGCTGGTGCCACTTCCCAGAGATCACTGTGGCAGTATCCCTGAGAACATCAGTGGTGCTGGAATGGATGTGGATCTTGAGAAAGGCGATCTCTTTACCTAGCTTCTAATTTGAACAGTTTCTAGGAAAAAGATGTGAAAAGCTTTTTCCTAAACTGAAAAATAATCCAAACAACCTCAGAAATGTTGTCTCCGTACTGCCAACTCCAGCTTTGTGGGCTAGCACCAGTCCAGCAGTCACAAGTGACCATGAATTCAGTATTCTCTGTTGATAAATTGCAATTTTATCTTTGTTTGGCTAGGGCTTTTAGTAGCCTGCCAGCTCAAAACCATTGCCTAATATATCATTAAAGGGCAAATACGTTCCTGTGTACCTCTGTGGCATGTAAGCAGATCCTACCCAAGCCTGGACATTCCAGCATCCTGCTGAGGAAGGAAAGCAGTGCCCCAAATCATTTAGGCTGCAGATTTTCTTTGCAAATCAAATATTTTTTGTTTTCCAACGTCAGACACTTGGGGCTGTTCAGGTCACAAGACGCCAGAGGCTGTTTACTTTGGAAAACAAGGACAGCGGTGGTGGGAGGTGCTTTTAGCAACACCCAAATCTAATGTTTTAAACCAAACAGCAGCCTGGCCAAAGGGCAGCTTAACTCATCCTTACTGACACCATGACATAGAGGGAGGGCATCCAAGAGCTGACTGACGTACATGCAGCAGGAATAATATTTGGTATTCTCACTTACGAACTCAAATACCTCAAAGCATGTGGGGGATCCTCAAATGAGAGGAATAAATATTTTGCATTGACTGCAGTCAATGTTTACAGTGGAAAGTGATTTCTTCAAAGGTTGAGACAGTGCCCAGTAGTGGGTTACGTCTGAAAGCGTGTTGGCCGTAGAGGAGCAGCACTTTTCCTACACCCAGGAGCCACGTGGGATGGTCGGTTTCCCTCTGCCCTTCAGGTATGTTATTTCATCTTTCATTTGGCTCAGCTGTTCAGGCTGTGGGGATTTCTCCAAGCCAGGTTTCCTTCTAAGTCATTAGTGGGAAAATCAAGCAAACAAACAAGCAAACAAAAACCCACAAAACCACAGAAATGGAAGAAATGGATCCTTGAGAAGTTGATACAGAGTAGCAAGACAAAAAGTGAGAAAGGTTCCTACTATCGGTGCAAACGGAGGCACTTTATTATACAGTTTTCCTTTCCTTTTGCATTGCATTGCAGGGCCGAGACTGACCGAGGGGGATGCAGAGCTTTGCTTCTGCTTGCTGACAGACCAAGCCTGGTCATTTTAAGGGGATGGGAATTGTCCTACCTGAGGACAGCTCAGCTGAAACAGCGTGGTCTCCTAGAGGTTATCAAATCTGCTCTGGAGAAACCATGCATCTCCAGCCATTATATCCCTATCTGGGTGGCCACATAGAAGCTTATAACATTATTTTGTTATAAGTGTATGCGACTTTCTGTCTGTGGGCTGTTTTTATCCTTGCTTTTTCACCACAAACCAAAATTGCCATAGATAACTGCTTTCACTTGGTGAAGACATTTGTTTCCTGTTGATATTTAATTAGTAGGTGCATTCTGCGGGTCAAGTTAGAGGGCAAAAATAAAAGCCAGTTTTAGATGATTCAGCCCATTCTTAACCAGCAAGCTGGTGTTCAGCAATGTTAAACTGTAATAAAAATCCACATCTATGTGGGCTCACCTAGAGTTTCACAACAGCAGTGAGGATAGGGCACATAGCTTCCTATTTCAAATGTCTTCAAAACATCCCTTCAAAGAATCTCTATTAGGTGTTAGGAGTATAGGGGCTGTGGCATCCAGTTACACAGCTCTGACCGTTTCAGGGAGGTGAATAAAATAGGGTTGGTTTCAGAAGCATGCCGTGAATGGATTACTGTTTTACCCCTGAAAATACACATTTCTTCCAGTAGTATAAAAGTGAGGGGAGCATTTATACCACCAGTGTAGGAAACACACATCTCTTTTCTCCAATGACTGAACTAATGAGAGCCATCAAACTTGCTAATGGTTGAGGGAAAGCCTTTCAGTGCCTTGCGCTGGCACAATGTAAGTGTTTTCTGTAGGGTTGCTTCCGACTGACACCACCAGTGTGAATGAGAGGCAAAAAACCAGCATCAACACAGCCCGATAACCCACGTCCTCTTAAAGGCAGCAAGAGAGGACAGAGGAGCAAGTCCACCGGCCCTGGCAGAGAACATATAAACTGCCAAACACATGCTCCCTGACTTTGAGCCTTACCTAGTGGATACATCTCCAAGTTAACTACATTTTAAGCCACAGATATTAATGGAAATGGAATACAAGCTCTGCCACTTCCTGAAAGGGAGGAAGAAAGGACAAAATGGCAGCACTAAGCCACTGGTCCAGGTGGCCGTCTTTGAGCCACACCAGGTTAGCAGCCATGAAGACAGACTGGGAGGTGCCTACAGGCAGATCCCAAAGGTTGGGAGTCCCAGAGATTGTCCCATTGGCATTTGCTTTCCAAATGTATGTGCTATGCTGGGCGATACATCATCTTAATGTGTTTGCCATTATGCAAGGAAAAATCTGGCCTCTGTTCCACTCGATTCAGGAACCAAAGAGCTTGTCCTCACTGTGATTCGTGGGCCAAGCAGACAACAGAGTAAGGGCTGCAGAAGAGTAAGGCTGGGGTTGTTTACAAGATGATACTTAGAGATGCCTTCAAATCAGCTGAGGGAAATGCTGCTTTTAAAAGCCAGACGTTAGCTAAGAATATTTATGTTTTGAGAGTAACGGGATAACTTGGGACAAAATGCTCACCTCCAGCTCACAAAGCGTTTTCATACCCAAGATTGTGTTACAGTTCAGAAAATTCACAGCAAAGTCTCCAGGTTTGTTTGAAGACATGCATGAAGAATTATATGGTGAAACGTTTCATTCTGGCTGTGAAAAAAGTTAATTCAAAACAACTAAAACGTCAGCCATAAAGATGTACAACATTTTTCAGGAAGCCTTGTCCACCCTGAACAAATGTTTTCATAAAAAACAGCCTGCCCGTAATAATCACTGTTATTGAAAAGACATCCCAAGGTTGCTGTATGGAAATATGTTAAATACGTTCTGAAATTCAATCTAATATAATTTCAACATTAGAGCTCATTCATAATCCTGTATTAAAAGGCTATGCAATTTTCATGAAATATGTCTGTCTGTGTAATCATGAATGCCGAATATTGTCATGGCTTTCCAGGAATTTTCAACCTCAATGCAGAGGAAAGAAAACTCTTCCAACTGGACTTTTACACCACTGAGCAGAAATAACAATAACAGCTCTAAATTTAAAATAAACACTTCTGGAAAAATACTATCTTTTAAAAGAGGCTGCAGTCTGAATTTCAAGCTACTGGTAATATGACACAGAGGCTTCAGGCATGCCTATGGCTACAGCCCTTTGCTTCGTGCAGTACCGAGGACAAACAGGAATCTGTTTACTAACACCTAGATTTAGAAAACCATCCCTTTGGATGATTTTGGCCTAACCCTCATAAATACTAGTTTTGAACCCCCAGGTGTGCAGCTGGATGCAGCCATTGCTCAGGTTATCAAGCTGAGTTTTGCCAGTCCTTGCTAATTCTGCACTGCACAGCACCGCAATTGCATGTGGCATTGAAGAGTGGAAGGGTGACGAGAAAATCTCCAGCCCTGCCATACACCTGAAGTGCCTGTATGAGTACAGCAGCTGCTTGCCACAAATTTCTCTGTCTTTGGAATTTTCTGAAAGAATCAAAGCTTAATAGCCTGGTACTTGCACACGCAGAAAGGTGAGGAGTGGGAAAATTTCTGCGTCTCTCTCTAATGCTCCTATTCACCGATGGCTCTTTGATATTTCTCCTTTTTATGAGCAACATTTTTTTTATTAGTGGAATATTGCTGGTTCCGTGGCATGACTTTAAAATGATAGGAAAAATTATACAACTGGGATCTCAATTATTCAGCACAGCCATTTTAATCCTTCATGTTATTTGATCCAGTACAAGGTAATATACGTCTTATTTCCAATTAGAATACAATTCTCACTATATTCATCATATATCGATGTCTGCTTTTCCATTTGCCAGAGACATGAAAGGCTGTGATTCAAAGAGTGCCTTTCAGACTGCCCCACTTGTGGACAATTATAGGGTGTCAGCAGGCTGTGTGTAGGTTGGGGAAGAAAGGAGAGGAGAGGAGAGGAGAGGAGAGGAGAGGAGAGGAGAGGAGAGGAGAGGAGAGGAGAGGAGAGGAGAGGAGAGGAGAGGAGAGGAGAGGAGAGGAGAGGAGAGGAGAGGAGAGGAGAGGAGAGGAGAGGAGAGGAGAGGAGAGGAGAGGAGAGGAGAGGAGAGGAGAGGAGAGGAGAGGAGAGGAGAGGAGAGGAGAGGAGAGGAGAGGAGAGGAGAGGAGAGGAGAGGAGAGGAGAGGAGAGGAGAGGAGAGGAGAGGAGAGAGGAAATGTCACCCCTGGTGGGAGTAACAAGTTGCTGTGCTGTAGCACATAACTTCACCACTCTGCCTCTCTTTTCCCATCCACATAAATAGAGAACAAAAGCCTTCTATCTAATGCTTGCAAAATATCTCGAAAGACATCTTGAAAGCCTCCAGTGACTGTAAAGCTGATATTGACTGCAAAGCTGAGTGTCCCTTCTGTGAACTGCAGAAAGAAACATGCACTCAAGACTTATCCCAGCTGTACACTACCAAGTTAGCACGATGTGAAAAATTTAATATTCTTCTGGCTTCAGCCATTCATACCCAGACAGTGCCACCTACAGAGGGCCATGTCACCAAAAAAAAAGAAAAAAAAAAAAAACAGAAAAAAAAAAACAACAACAACAAAGCCAGATGGGCAAAGATTTGCACCATAGACATGTGGTCCTACTCACCCCTTGCTTAGCCCACAGTTGATAATGAACCTGGGTGGGTGTCAGCATTCACCTTGTGAGCATTTGCCCCTATCCTGTGCTCACGGGAAAGACAAAGTCTGCTATTTGCATGAGCAAACTCTTCAGAAAATTGTCCTTCTGGGTTAATAGATGTGTATCCAGTTTTAGTTGACCAAAAAGCATGGAAAAGGCCTTTGGCCCACGGAAATGTGCCTACAACCATGATGCACTTGAAAGAGATTTCAGGCAGACTGTCCATCTCTCCTGTTTTATGGTCCCTTTGAAACTGGGTTTACCTTTATTCCCTTGGTGGCTTAAGTATGGTATGGAAGTCTGAACCTCTGAACTGTTTCCATCTAAGATTTTGCTTCTTTATGTACATTCAAAGAGCCCTGGCAGGTCACCAGATTGCTGTAAGATGATGTTGAGAAGATGGATGGGGAACAGTGATATGATATATATGAGAATTCAAAGGGACCCTGTGAAATTTCCAGACAGGAGGTTTAGTGGAAGCAAGAGGCAGCACCCTTCTGTACAGCTTGGAGTTGCTCTGTGGGACTCATTGCTGCAGGATGCTGTAGGATGCACAAGCACATGCAGACTCCGAGGGATTAGGCAAAATGTTCGAAGTACAGGTACCTACTATTTAAAACCAGTGATACAGTTGCAGACATGAGTTTGCAGCTCTGGAAGTTGTGCTTCATTCTTTTAAAATAATGGCTGGTCTGTGCTGCAAAATAAAAGGACCAAAACACATTGCGCTGTGTTTGAACTGGTTTTATCAATGACTATTTTTACTGTAGGTGGCAGATGTTTGAAATAATCCAAATACACAGTGCCTTGCAAAAGTGTGTGAGGGTGTGCTCCCACAGCACTGAAGTTTTGTGATGACTTTCCAGGGCCCTCTTTAAGAACTGCTCCCTTGCTAATCTTGATAGTGAGCTCTAAGAGTAATGCTAACACTGGGAAATGCTTCATCTCCTTATAGACAACTTCTGGCAAGTGCTTTTACAAGAAGATCAAAAAGCAGATCTATGTTTTCACATAAATATTTGAAAAGTATTATGGTGAAAATACTCTTTTTTTAAATTTTAAACTCTACTGGTAGGTAGGGAGAAGGGCTATAATAACTGTAACATCACGTAGCTGTGGCATCCCGAATGTGGGGATGAAGGGACAGAGAAAGTCCAGACTCTGGCAGAAGGAAGCTTTTCCAGATGTGGCTCCACATTTACACGGGGAACACCTGAGATTTAGCTTATGGCTGCCCTAACGAGGAACAAGAAATTTACCTAAAATGATGCAGCTGGGCTACCTGCATCCCTTTGAAGGCTACAGGGAACAGCCCCATCATTTCAGAGGTGAATGGACACAGCCCTGAGAACTGTGACTCCTCCAAAAGCTCTGCCCAGCAGAAAGGCAGCAGTGGGGAGCTGCTGAGAAACTCGCTGCCATTTCTGCAGGATGGGTGAGCTCTGCTGCTCAAGACGTCCTTCAGGATGTCACCTGCATGTTCCTTGTCCTCTCTGTGTGTCTGGTGGCCTTTGCAAAGGCTCAGCAAGCAGTCCAGAGCTTCCATCGCATGGGTTTGTGTCAGCATGTCACTTTAAAGTAGTTCAAGTAAGAGAGCTGGGGGAACAGATGAGGAGGAGGGAGGCAGGAAACATATCATAAATCCACAGCGAGAGGGGCTCTGAAGTAAGAGAATTAAAGACTCTGGAAAACACATAAAGATCTGCCATCGAGAGGGCACTGTCAGTGCAGTTTGCTTTTTATTTCCTAGTGTGCAATACGATATAAAAAAAAGTTCACCTTGGCTAGATGATCCATGAAAGCACGTATTTCGTATGAGATTTATTTTTTGTCTGCGTAGACCTGGCGTTTCCAGAGGCGGGTGGCTATCCATCACCGTCCCATAACACGAGGACATTCCTCCCCCAGACCATCAGCAAAGCTGGCTCCTTTGGGTGCCACCAGCACCCACAGTGTCCTGGGGACCTTCCCCTCCACGTGCTGTTCCCAACACACTTCTTTTTGTTTGCACTTTTCACTGAAAGAGAGCTGAACAGAAGAATGTAGAGTTAAATAAAAAATAATGGAGAAAGATCAGACTGAAATAATCCCCCCCACACCCCAAATCCCACTCGTGCAATCATCAGATACGTGAGGCTTTGCACTTTCTCATGTTGCTATTGTAAAAAGAGAGAGAAAATTTGAATCCACTCAAATGTTATGGAGAGTCTCAAATAGTACAAAGGGTTTCTGTAGGCACATATCCCACTGCAGGGATCTGAATTTCCCTCAACACCCAGAATATTAAGCAACTTGGGCCTTTGCTTTTAGGCAGAGATTTGAGATGGGAACATCCTGGCTTGCCTAAAAATGACTGGGGAAAGGAAAAAAATTGCCAACACAGCAACCATCAGCCTCTCTGGGATATAGCTTTATCTCCTTCAGCTATCCCTGACACCTTCATGGGACTTAACATGCCCAAAATGGGGAAAAGGCCTCCAGGCTCTGGCTGAAAGAGTCCGAGACGCAAGCGAATCATTTGTACCGTGTAACAGCTCCATACAGGATGAAAAATAATTTCTCTACAAGTGCATGAGCTGGGACATCACAGCCCGTGAGGCTGTGGGTGAAGCAAACATCTCCAGGAGGACAGAGACTGCCCGGAGAAGTGCTTTCTTGCCCTTTTCAACCAGATTTGCCAGCATTCTGCCTCACATAGCAGTCCCGCTTGCAGCACTGCCCTTTGGGGTTTGTTGGGAGCTGCAGAAGCTGCAGACCCTGCACGTTGGCCTTCCAGGTTGGAAATGGTGAGGGCAGGGATACCCGCTGCAGGCCTTGGAGGTCTTCCTGGCTTCCTCTCACCCCACCCACCCACTCCAAGTAACTGGAGTTCTTCATGACTATTGCACAAACGCTGCTGAAGCTGGGAAATAGAGCTGAACAGGGCAAAAAAAAAATCCACAGGGCTCCTCATTTCTAACCAGAAACCCAACCCGACTGCTTTCAGGGTGAGGTAGGGCCCTGGCTGTCTGAACATGAGGGAGCTGTGAGGAGCTGGAGGTGGCTGTGGTTGGCACTGCTCCTCCTGGTCCTGGGCATGGACCCACCCTATGGACTGTGGGGCCTGGGAGCTGCGGGGACAGTTACTTGAGGGAGAAGAAAGAATTGACACGATACTATTTATTTGCCAATAATTCAGGAAAATGGGTAAATTCAGTGATCATCAGAGTAACGAGCATTTCAGTGCTGTGGGGCTGCGTGTTTGTGGGCTCACAGAATCATCTAGGTTGGAAGAGACCTCCAGGATCACCGAGTCCAGCCTCTGACCTAACACTAACAAGTCCTCCACTAAACCATATCTCCAAGTCCATTCTGCATTTCCTTTCCCTTGGCACTGCTTCCTATTTTCCTATCTTTGTGGATTTTCTCTTTCCTTCATCTCTGACTTTGCTATGGCCACAGAAGTGCATCTGCTTCAGCGTCTTCTGGAAAAGCTGTGCTCCCTCTATGGGAGAAAGACGGCAGATCTTGTCTGCAGCCAGCCCTTCCCAGCGCCTGGAAGGCTGCTCAGCCAAAATTTCACCCTGGGTTTGTTTCTTCTGACTATAAAAGTAGCAGCAGGTTGCTGCTGCACATGTATTTCAGGAGGCTTTAGCAGGCTCTCAAGGCTGGTTTTTGGAAGTGGGTCCGGGGGTCAGCCCCCACGTGTTTTTTGGTTAAAATGTAGGCTAAATGGCATACATGGATGTCCTTGCATGCGTGTGCTTGGTCCATGGCTCCAGCACAGGATGGGCTGTGGGAAGAAAGGGAGGGTTTAATCCACATGGCCCAAGCACCCTGTATCCTAAAGGATGGGATGATAGGGGTGTGGGGGCAGGAGGACCAGGGGTCCTGTTCCCATGTGGGGCTGGGGCTGGGGCAGCTGGGGCTGTGGGTCCCGCCAAGGGTCCCATGGGTCTGGGGGGGTGTTTGCCGACTTCAGCCCCCAGCCCCTTGGCACACAGCCCGGTCCCATGAAATATAAACCAAAGAAGCATAAACAGATGATTACATGAAAAATATATCATGATTAGCCAGATAGATCCCAAATGTTTGTTCTGTAAACTGCAACAGGCAGCACAAGTGTTCTCTGCAGCTGCAGTTTCTCATCTTATTTGTGTAAGTGTGCCATTAAGCTTAGACATGGGCAAAATAATCTTTCCTTGATTCTCACTTAAGAAGCTGCTTAAAAATATATTATATCAATGTCTGATTCAACCCTTTTGCGACTGGTATTATACAAACTGGTTCTCACTTCATAGACAATCTTTGTGCGTTTTTTCTGCCGGGTTACTTGCTTTTCGCCCTGAAGTCAGTGAAGTGGTTTGTTTTGTGAATGAAAGCTGGATGCCTTTAGCAAGATGGCAGTAACACTGACCTCTGCTCATGCACTGAATTCCTGCCCGGTGGGAGGCGAGGTTGAAGGGAAGGGTGAGCTCCTTGATGGCCAGAACCTGCTGAGCGCCGGGCTGTGAACCTGCCTGCAAAGGGAACTGCTCAGAGGGCTTCGTGGACAAGCCCAAAGAAGCCATCCTTCTCCCCCTTTAGTTTTAACCATCTGCTGGAAAGATGGGTCTGATTCATCACAGCTTGGTAGAGAATTTTTTTAATATTGAAAATGGCAATAAATTGGGGGGGGGGAGAGGTAAACTTTAATTTTCCTATTGCTACTGCCTATATGAGAGCAGACTATCTGAATTTCACAGCATGAAACATTTAGTGAGGACAATGCTAAAAATCAAAACCAAACTCCTCCAGCCATTTCCCAAGATAGGCAGCAGGTTTTATAATGCTTGGATCCTAAAAAGCATTCTGGAAGGGGGATAATCTGGAAAAGAAACGTTTTTGTGAAGTTGATTGTCGGCAGCATCTTCCAACATCTAGTGCATGAGAGCTGTTCTGAGGGAGACGTCTGCAATTTAAAATGCTACTGGGCTCTGAAAAGGTATTGTGTAAAAATAGCAACTTTTCGTTTTATCGTTTCATCTGCTGAATAAGGTGATAAAACCTGTGACCCGAGTTTTTTGACTTGGAGAGGCCCCAAAGTAAGTCAAAACCCAGAAGGTTCACAGAGGCTCAACTGGAAAACACACTGGAGGTTTTCTCTCCTTTGTGTCTTCTCAGTCCATCAAAACCAAGGCAGCATTTGGAAAGTTAGCTGTGGACTGCTCTCATTTTTACACCATCAATAGGTTCACTAACTAATCCTCCTCCTCTTCCTCATTTTTCCCCTGCCACTTTGACAACCAATTTGCTTCATCTGCAGATGAAACCTGCAACCATATTGAAAGTGGAGCAAGACGTCCACAGCCCAAGACAAACTGCAGCCAAAGCAATTGCAAACGCAGCACTTTATTTTAGCTCTCACAGCATTGTCAGTCAAGAAGAAATCCATTAACATCATTGGAATTACACCAGCCCTAAGCTGGTTTCATGGAGATTGGCATCTAACTTTGGTGATGGTTTCATCTGCAAATTGAGCAGATAGAAGTCACTGGGAGATCATCAAATCAGAACTCAGCAACTATCATTTTCACTTTATTTTTACTTTCATTTTGAGAAATAACATAGTTTTTTATCCTTGCCAGAGTCTACAAGGACTAGTTTGAACTACTCCCACCACCTAAGACAATACTTTTTCTTTATAAGGTGAGCAGGCTGAATATAGCTTATCAATGCAGTTGTTCCTTTTCTCCTTTAATTCACCTCCTGACCTTTTGAAATTACTTTGCTCAGCAAAGGACAATAGGGCCAATCCAACTCCCATTAAAGTCAGCAGGAGTCCTTTCATTGACTTCAGCTGAAGTTGGGCTGGGCCCAATAAGACTAGCTTTAAGAGTTAAAAATAGTAACTCGTACAGACCTTTATCTTACCTCCTGTGGCTTGATAACTGACCTCCCATCGTGTTCGCTGGGGCAGGATCAGGCCCCTAAAGCTGAGTTAAGCTGTTATGGGCCTAATCCCATAACCCCAAACTTATAAAGTGGTTGCATTTCCTTTTTTCAATCACACAGGAATATTTGAGAAGGACTCATGACTTTTTGAATGGGGAAACGCTTCCGGCTGAACAGACTGAATTCATCTTCGGGCTGAGTTGTGCCCCAGAGCCTTCCCTTCTTAAAACAGGAAGATGACGGGGTCAAGGCTCAGAGGTGACCCCATGCATCTCCTTCACTCTTCTTCTTTCCTGCTCTGTCTTCGCACACGAGCACCATCCTGTTTCTTTGCCAGGTGACCCCAGCTCCCAGCCTCTGCAGTGTTTGCTGTCCCTTAAGATAAGTGCCACTGGTGTCCTCTACTGCCTGCCCGAAAGTGAGCAGAGCTGCTCCTGGAGGAGTTCAGCCCCAGCAGGTGCCCACAAGCAGGGTGGTAGTGTGGTCGCCTCTTGGTCTGATGGGAGGAGGTAGGCTGGATTTTGTTCTTTGTTACACCCTTGGACAGGTAGACTAAGCATTTGTTTTCTAAATAATGCTTAAAATATACCCTAACATGAGGAAATTTCCACCAACCATCAGTCTGTTTTATGATGTGGATTTTCCAGCAGCTCTGGACATGACACAAAGCTGTTTTTTTTTTCCTCTCTTTATTGCCTTTTCATGATGCTCTTTTTCCCTTTCTTTCTAATTACCTTATGACAGCTCTGTGTGGAAGACTTGTCTCTAGCACACTGAATTGTTTCACCACTGAGAGAAGAAAGAAGAAACTGCAAATCGCTGTTAAAATTACCACCTACCGTAGAGGTGGCTGCGTGTTTTATTCAGGAGACCCCAGATCACAAATTTTCTTTGGGTTAAAAATAAATCCACTTGCTGGCATCTGCGGAGAGCATTTTCCAATGTCAGAAAACTGCCCCGCAGTCAGAGTAATTTGTAGCAGCCACCCAGGGAAAGGTAGGCTCGACGCCACAGACACGCTGCGAGACAGGACGCAGCCCTGCTGCAGAGAGGCAGATGCTGTTCTCTGCTCACCCTGGTGTCATGAACCGTTCTCCTGTTTCAGCAGAGTCTAAATTTACCCACTCCCTTAAATATAGATATACAGAAAGAGCTCTCAGATATCCTCGGCTTCTCCCCGTGGGTGGAGGAAGAGCCCCCCTTGCTGCCTGACACCGTCAGCAGCGGTATTCTGTGTGCTCTCCCAAATGCACTGCAGCATCAACATCAGTCACTTCAAAGGGTTCTTTCATGTACCACATATTTTTTTATCCAGAAGGCACAAGCGAGAGGCAGATCTGGCTGAAACTGGCTTTTTTTTTTTTTTCAGCTTGCCACTTGTGTGGCCCCTTGGAAAGGTCTCAGAAGAGTGAACAAACTTTCCGTGCGAGCAGGTGTAAGATATAAAGCTTTTTCTGTCACCTGTTGTTAGCACTGCGAGGTAATTAATGGCTTTGTGTTGCTCTCAGGGGTGTGGGTCCTACTGAGTGCAGGATTCCCCCCCCTGCCTACAGCACAGAGCAGTCCTGTTCCCTGGGTGGGACGGTGAGCAGAGGTGGGCAGCTTCCAGTCGTCTCTGCTGGGACTCCTGCTCGTGTCTCAGGAGAAGCCTGCGGGCCCGACCAAAGCAGGGCACATTACGATGGGATGGGAAACACAACCAGCTTCACAACAAACTCTACAAGTGGCCAGGACACCATGTAGCTTTGTCATCTCTCCCAGGAGCAATGTTTTGAGGAGGAGGACAGCCACAGGTTGTTTCAGGAATCTGCATGCAGGAAAGCCCAAGGAGATATGTGCACCCTTCCTAGCCATGCAGGTTGTCTTTCTCCATCCCCGCCAACCCCGATGCAATGACAGGAGGAGCCAGCCCGGCCATGCCCCTGTTTTGGGAAACCTTTGATTCTGTGTGTCCAGACACGAGTGATGGAGCAGGTTCACAGGAATCTGCCAACACTGTGCAGCAATGCCTTCTGCAAGGCCTTGCTCTCTGCTAAGCGTGGAAGAAACCCATCAGAAATAGGCATCCGATTCGGTCAGTTAAGTGCCTGAAAAAAACAGTTGGGATAAACCCAGTCTACATCCTCAAAAATCACTAATCGAGCCTTTCCCCAGCTCTCTAATCTCCTGCAATCATGAGGTCTGGTTTAAAATAGTCGTTCGCTTTTCCCCCTAAGCAGGAATATTGAGTAAAATGTTATTGGGAATCTTCTGATAAGTCATGAGAGCTGATGACATTGCTTAGTGTTCAAGTGCCACCTAAAGCAACATTTGCTCCTAATGATTTATGTGCATGCAAATATTCTGGCAAATTCTCTGCTATTGGATCTCTGCAGGGAGAGACAAGCCAGATACTGCACTCTCCTGCTCACCAGAAGCCAGAAGAGCAGGGAAGGCACATACCAGATTTACTGCATATACCTTCGTTGGCCAAACAAGGCAGGCAGCCAACAGCCCATTCCATGCATCAGCCATGGCTTCATCTTGTTTTTGCAGTCAAATGAGAATGGCAAGGCACATGGTAGGAGGTTATAATTTGGACTCTTTTGATTCTTATTACAAAATTCAAAGTTTTTTTTTGTTTTGTTTTGTTTACATGCTTAAAGAACAGAGGCCAAGTTTCTTCATGCTCTTAATTACTTGGGTGCAACTAGCAAGAAAGTTTGCTTTTCTCATCTAGAAAGCATTCATCTGTAGCCAGTCACTTATAAAAGACTTTTGGGATAGTTTTTTCCATTTCTCTGTTCTTTGAATATTAAGCAGCAAGTAGAAACCGATCCCCTAGAGGATATAATGCTTTCTGCTGCCTTGGCCTGTCGTGTACTTACCAAAAACATTGATTTCCTTTGGACCCCCAGATATTGCCGTTTTCCTGATTGATTGAATGTGGCTGCATATTTCCAAAATACACAAAGGTGAGACAACCACAAATGTATAATTAATGAATTGTTCTGGCCCTATTTACTACAGAAGTTACCTGAGCTCTGGCTGGAAAACATATCCTTTCTGGTCTGGGCCAAATGCATGCCAACATGTAGTATATTTTCATTAGGTTACATGATATGAATGTTTTTAAGAATCACTTGTGTTCTCCCAGTCTGCCTGCCAGAAGTGTTGCCCAAATCCATTCCCTACTTAATCGTGAAGGAATGCTGTTCAAAAGATTTGGGGTCAGGAGTGCTCAATAAATCAATCCAGATACACTCCTAATGAGTGGTGAATTAAACAGCATTTGTTTTAAGATCAGAGGTCCTCTTGGGAGATTATTTTTTATTGCAAGCAGAATTGCTCACTTGCAGGTATCAAGAAGCTGGGAGTTAAGACCTGTTAAGAAGGTCCACAAAGGAATCTGGATCTTCTTTACTGAAAGCATCTGATTATGTGCAGGCAACGGTGATAAGTAGGTGAGACTCACGTCCTCCACTCGAACACCCTAGTTGCTGAATTAAGAAAGAAAAAAAGTGCAGCTTCAGGTGGGAGGAAGCTATTTATACACCCAGTATCTTACCTGTGCTGACCACAACACAGGACTTCAGAACAGGGAGCAGGGAGAGCACAGCTGAGGTGGAAAGGAGATGTCCAAAGCCCAGGCTCACCAGCAGGTACAGGCACCCACTTTCTGGTAGCTCGGAGCAGGGTGCTGGGTGCTCGCAGAAGAGCCTGCCCTCATCAGTGCTGGGCTCCTTTTCCTAGGGAAGGATGGAAGAAGAAGAGGGGGGCTTTTGCCACATTCAAGGACAACATGCAAAATCTCAAGCAAAAATGTACAAAGGAGAAAGGATTTTGCTTGCCTGCAATATCTTGAAAATTTGTGTTATTTTTTTTCAGAGCCTTGGAAATTAATGAATTCCAGTTTTCTGACCACTCCCTAACTCCCCATCAGCCACCCTTCTCTGATCAGGGCAGAAGGCTCACTTTCTCAGTGCCTTGCTCTTGGAAGTAGCAGGTGAATATAAAATACTTTCATGGAGCCTAAGATGCATCTTGAGGCTACTTTGCACAGGACTGAGAGCCCCTGAGCAAGCAGGAGAGAAGCAGGTCCCCTGCCAATAGCAAGAGAACCACACTTCATGCTAGGAAAAATTAAGAAACCCATGCATTCAGTAGGACCTGACCATACATCTCCCTTCTACATCATTAGGAAAAATGTAGCTAATTCCCTCAGCTGTTCTGAGAAAGTCAGTTAGGTCCTTTTCTGCTTGTACACAACAGCATTTTTTGGCCACACATTGCTCATTACAGTTTCATTTAATTCTGGTTTAATCAGATAGGCTGGCATTTCCTTTCCTGTGACAGTTCCATGCTTGGGCAGAAATATCCCCCAGCACAGCCATGTATCACACAGTCACTGAGGGGAAGGGAGCTGCCAGGTGAAGGAAGTGGGTGCAGATATTTGAAATATCCTCATAAGGAACAAGAGCTTTGAAGTTGCAGTCTCCCAGAATATTTAGCAATCCTTGCTCTGAAACTGAATTATTAACAAAAAACGTTTTTGTTGTTGGTTGATTATTTGTTTTTAATAAAGCAATTTAAGGCTGATGTGGGTCAAAACTTGGCATTTTCTCTCTGTAGGAAATCCTGACCTTTCCAGACAGTTTTTGTTCCAGAATGGAACAAAGACTACAAAAGTTTTACCTCTCCTGTAGAAACTAAATTCTGAACGTAATTTGTTCTCAGAAGCTCAGAGCATTGCTTTTCCCATTTTCTGAAAGCAAATGCAGCAGCCATATCGCACTATGGGAGTGCTCTCTTCTCAGTGTTGTCCAGTTTGAAGTTCAGTGGTGCCAGAGGTGACTCTGCAGCATCCTGTGACACCTGGCATGTAGAAACCCCTCAGTCCTATCCTTTCTGGAGCCACAAAAGCTGCCACATGCCCAGCTGTGCAGTGGAGCCTGGGAGCCATGCCTCTTACCCAGAGCTCTGCTGCCCACCAGGGTGCTCCCAGGAGATACTGATCCTGCAGGATCGCCCAGAAAGCTTCAGTCTGGGGCTGACAAATGTTTCTAGAATCAAAAGTATTTTCATGAAACATATGTGGTTTGACAAATTGCCACTAATCAATTACCAGTTCCTGACTAGTTAGGAATCGTGTTGTTTTGGTGGGCAAGGAAACACATTATGGGCTTGGGATGCTCATGGTGTTTTTCATACCAGTCACCAGCCTTAGAAAGAATATGTATCAAAGAAACAAACCTGTGCAGGAAGTGAGAATGATCTTCAAAAGCTCTGAGGTGATCGTATGGATATATTAGCCCGGGGAATGTCACTGATGGAATTATGAATGTACAGCTTGTACAGGACAGGAGAAGGGCTGAAGATCAAACATATGTCTGGAACAACACATTAGCATTATGGTTATTTGTGTTGGTTAGGCATCTACATCTCTTTCCTGTTCTAGACCTCACCTCCTTTTGAAAATGGGATTTAGACTCATAAGCTATCTGGGCACTTTTAATCATTTTATTGCAAATTAAAAACTCTCTTCCAGAAGTTACTTTGGTATTTGCTCATTCCCTGTTTTACAGGGAACAATATTCATCCCCACATATGTCAGTTCACAAGGAGAGACCATACAGAAAAAGATGTGGCTTATTATACAGCAGTGATGGATGGTTTCTTTATAGAAAACACTTGCACGTAAGAGAACAACTGTTGTGTATTAAATACATCCCCTGTATTGCGCTTAGAGTTCATACCTGTTGCTGAAGGAAAAATTCAAAGAGAGGAGGAAAGAACAAGCAAGCTCATGAAATGACATGAGATATCCACATAAATACCAAGGAATACACCATGACTTTTGTTATTACAAAGAGCACGTATGGCAGTCATGTTGACGTGGTGCTTGAGAAACTTGGCAAATGGATTGGTTTGTCAATTCTTGCCTGGGACTTTTTGTTCCTGTACAGAAGAAGAGGGAAGAAAATTCTGGGTATTGAGGAGTTAGTTACTCATAAAGCATTAATAGCTGGAGAGGTGCCAAATCATTATTGTTTTTTCTGGAAAGGGTATTAGGTATTATTCAACAAGATAAGATTTTCTTTCCATGTGTCCATACCAGCTCAATATTGGAAGATGAAACACATACCTAGGGGATTACAGGCCCAGAAATCACCTTTTCCAGGAAAATGATCTGAGTGAATCACTTCAGACAAAAATGTGTTGAAATGTTAAACAAGTGCTCTCTTGATTTAATGTTGTTGTTAATTATAAAAATAAGGCTCTGTGAAAATGGAAACAAGTTAAGACTGATATTGTTATATAGAATCAGTTTTTAAGGAAAACAATGAAACTGGGCACATTTTTTTGACCTCAAACTAATCTGAGAAAGAGGTAGAAAATGAATCAGGGGAAAATTGGTCCTGTATTCTTTTCCAGTGATGAAACAGCCAGAATTACCATAAGCTCATGGTTTCTGCCACAGGTCTGCTATCAAAGCCATGGCTTTGTAGATCTCCAGCTAGAAGAGTCATTTTCAAACCTGGGGCCAGAGTTTCTCTGGGCAGGTCTTGAACTGTTAGGAGAGCACAGCTTGGCCATGCCTTCAAAGAGAGACTCTTCCCAGAGTGGAGATTCCCCAGAGGCCCTCTGCAGCCTAGCAGCCCTTAGTTTATATTGCAAGTGAGTATACAAAACCACACAGGCCTGTGCAATGTCCCTTGTTTGGTCTTTTTAATTATTATTAGGGTCCTTCACGTGATGCTTCTGTTTCCTGAATTTCATACATTCAGGGAAGATGCTCTGTCTCCTTCCCTTTTCCCAGAAGCTCCCTTCGTACAATTAGTTCATAGACATACTCATGTGCATATGGACAAAATGGGATCTTAAAAAGGCAAGAGCCCAGTGCTGGTGGCTACTGACAGGTGAGAAAGAAGAACAGCTGAGATAGGAGAGCTCCAGACAGACCCCTACCAGCAGTAGAAGAGTGAAAGGAGCCAATTGCACTAGCCAGGATGCCTTTGCCAGTTACAGCCAATTTTGTTGTTTTTGTTGTAAAAAAATCTTTGAATTTGAAAGTTGAGAGAAACTGAGTGTTTGTGTCCAAGGAAGAAAATCCTGCTTTGGATTCAAGGAGTGAGGAAAGAGGGGAGAGTTTCTGGGAAGGAATATCTGACCACTTGGATAAGCCTCTGAGACACTGCTACACTTCTGCTCCTTAGTTAAAATAACTGGAATACTTCGGGGCTTTTTTGGACAGCAATGTGGTGGTGGAGCAGAAGGGGTGGAGAAGAAGAAGACTGATAGCAGCAAGTACTGGCAAGATTCTGTTAAGCTGTATCTAATAAAAGTAGCAACATAGATATCTCAAGCCTTTCTGCCAAGCCATAAGGGTGTGATTACTTTGCCTGGAACATGCTGTAATCCTCCCCGAATCCACACATATTTCAGGTAGAGGAGAACAACTTTCTCCATGCACCTTCTCCGTGTCTGGGCAGAGATCCACCAGGTTTTCCAAACTGATGCTTGGTCAGGTTTCCTGTCCTTGTTTCAGCTTTTCTTGTAAAGCTCTTTTACTTAAGTCCTGCTGAACCCATGTTAGCAGAGAGGTTAGTCCTTCCTGCTGTTTGACATGGGGCATTGAGTTTACCACGTCTCTGGACAGCAGGTTTACATTGGTCTCACCTAATTTTGCCATCAGGGGATCAAACTCAGACCAACAGACTGCCAGGAAATATTTGGCAAAAGGATTCAGGAATATTGAAGCGTATACGGGCAGCTTTAACATGCAGTCCTATAGGGAAACAAGGAAAGTACCACAGTATGAGTATGTTTTGGTCTGCACATACTTATAGGGTATGTACAGGCTTGTATTTAGAGAGAGAGAGATGGGGAGAGGGCAAGAGCAGACTCATCTGGGGAAAACCAAACAAGGCAGGATGAGGAGCGCTCAAGCCCCTTTACACAGGCTTGCGCTGGTCGGTGGCACAGCAACCACATTCCAAGTGGCTTCAGCAGTGGGATGGGCCTGTCGATTTCCCATTAAACCCCCAAAATGGCACAGGTACAGCGCCCTGTGTGCTTGGTCTCATCATGAAACCACTGCCAACAGCAGAAACACCCTTCCCGAGGCCAAGAAGCAGGGCAGCGGTGTGGCAAGAAGCCTTCCCAAGCAGCTGCAAGGCCCCGCGGGGCATGTCTCCGTGCTCAGGCAGCACCAGCCTCAGGCCCCACGTGGCCCCGATTCCCAGTGCTGCACAGGCAGCAGCCACCAGCCCTGGAAGCCAATTAGAAAGTCTGTAAAATGCCGTAAAAGGCAGTTTTCTGCTGGCTGCGTGGCCTGGTACTGATCACTATGGGCTCCAAGCCCAGGCCTTTCTTCTTTCGCTTCAATTACAGGGCCTTCAAAGCGTCTGGTGTTTTCAGTTGTGATTGTCATCACACTTCAATGCAGTGTGTGCCATGGCACGTGTGCGAGCGCAGCTGGGTTTCTCTACAAAACCAAAGATATTTGCTTTACAGGCCTGTACATACAGTCCCTCACAACCTGCCAACAGCCAAATGTGTTGGGCTACCATTTCTAGCAGAGGATCAAAGAGTACATTTAAATGCTTCTGATTCAACATACAAGTAACTACAGACAGTCACATGCAACTGGGGTGGCCGGGGAGTTTGTGAGAGGAAAAGGAGGTATTAAAAGAAGATGTATGATGGGTGTGCATTTGCAAATTTGGCTGGCTGTGTGAGCCTGCTGGGTGGGACGCATGCTTTTTGTGCATGGGACTGGAGATGGCCCCAGAAGGGTGCTGCCACTGCTTGGGCTAAAACCTCCTGCAGTGGTGGCCCCATCCTGCTGTATGTCCTGGGGACAAGCACCAGACCTGGCCAGGATGTCCCTTGTGGGGTACAGGTGAGCCCCTATCACTTAGCATGGAAGCACCAGGATCCGGGCAAAGGTTTTGGAGCTCCTGCTCTCTGAAGACCATCCTTGGCACTCTGAGGTGTGCAGGCAGGGTGGGCAGCCCCCAGGCCTGCTCCTCCATTTTGGTCCATGAGATGCAGAACTGACTTCCCTGCCAGCAGGGTCGGGGCCCAAACAGAGGGGAGGATTTCTGGTCATCCAGTGGGAACCACCTCTTTTTCTTGCTCCATGGTTCCGCTCAAGACAATGAGAAAGAAGCCAGGAAGACCCAAGGCAGGTAAACAAGCAGCCTGGTGTTGTGGCCACTTAGGCAAAAGGGGCAGGGAGCATTTGTCTTCTCATCCTACAGTCCTTCCTTTTTATAGCTTTGTGGCAGGAGAGGGAAAATCTGCACCCTGAAAAAAAAGAAAAAAGAAAAAAAAAAAAGAAGGAAAAAGAAAAAAAAAAAAAAAGGAAAAAGAAAAAAGAAAAAAAAAAAGAGAAAGAAAAGGAAAGAAAAAAAAAGAAAAAAAACCTGAAAATGATGATTAGAGCAGAACAAAAAGCATTATGTAGCACAGCCTGGAAACAGCTCCTTCTCCTCTGCCTCAGTGAGAATGTCACACAGGGAGGTAATGATGCTTAAAATGACCCATTTGTTGTGTTTTATTAATGTTATCATTTCATTTCTGTAAAATAGAGCATGTGTAATGGCTGTCATCTTGACTGACTTGTCAAGCCTCAACAGCTCTGTAGGGCCAGATCCTGCTCAGGGCTCCCTGCTGGCTCTTCTCATGAAGGATGAAACAGGATGAGCTTGGGGATGGGTCTCACTGCTCCTCCTGTCCCCAGGGCTGCCTCAGGCAACACTGGAGGATGTGCTGAACCCACGGAGGCAAAGGACAGACCCTACTCCAGGCACGGTGGCGTGGTGGCAATGTTGCCAGACTCTGCAAGACTCCAGGGCGCTTGTCTGCCAGAGCTGCTACCTGCTACACAGAGCAGATCAGCTTTGGCTTTCTTGATTTAATACACTATCCCGTTTAGCTGAGCACACAGTGCCTGCCTTAACTTCAATTTTTCTCGGTTTTACTTGGTTTGTGCTATGCTTGTGATGTTCTTTAAAAAGCCTTTTTCTTTTTTTCAGTGAATGTGTACAGTAGCAATTTACCAGATCAGAAGGGATTTACTTTCTTCTTTCTTTAATATATTTTAAAAACAAAATGTATCTCTTTTCTTTCCCAGGGTTAACATAAGAGACCCGATCTTGTAATAACCCTGTTTCCTGGTAATGATGCAGAACAATGGACAGTGGTATGGAATAATTCTTTCCATACAGGAGTTAGAGGCTGATTTCACTGCTGGTAAAAAATACGGGACTGTAGCAATTATCATAGCTTTAACCACTTCTCCACGGTTTGTGGATTTTTCTCTGATCCAGGATACTGCACGCGTAGCTGGGAAGTTGCAGCTAGCTGCAGTACCTGTCAGTTTGAATTCCAGCAAACAAGTTGCTCCAGAATCGTGGTGTTCTGGTAAATGACTCTTTTAACAGAAAACCTGCAATATTCTGCTGACAAACACCTCTCAAAAACTTAATTTTACCCTCTTTGCCCAGACAATGGGTTTTAGCCATAAGCTAGAAAGACGGTGAGAAGGTGGTCAGTCATCCAAATAGATGTGAGTTCAGCCAGAGCCCTGCAGCACTCACACGGGCAGAGGTGATCCTGCCCCACTATGGGAGAGGGGGAGATTAGCTTGCACCCAGGATGGGATAAGCCAGATTTCTCCAGAGAGTTGGCTGCTGAACTCCGATGAAGTCAGAGTCGATTAAAATAGAAAAAAAGCATCTTCAGCAATCTGGGCTTGATGGGCTGGGCTCCTTCAGAAGCATTTAGACATTTGGGATCAGGCAAACACAGCATTTCATGAAAACAGCACCAGGTGCTGCCCCGCTGCACACATGGGCTCAAAGGGACATTGGCAAAGGGGACACTGCCCTGGGCTGGACCCAGAGACTGTGCTTCTGATTTTGTTTCCTCTCCTATTGACCACAGGCAGCTGATCAACAGGCACATTCCCTTTCCTGTTTTGCTTTGTTGTGACTGGTAAAGTAACAATAAAATCAGCTGTGGTTAAATCACATTTTACCTTATTGGCAGAGAGAGTGAAAGTTTGTCATGCTTGATTAACAAATGTTGATTGATTAGAAGAAACGAATTAGGTTTCTCTGCCCCACTGCACTGGCTCCTGATGTACTAAATATTTGCAGGAGACAAGGGCCCTCCGTTTCACTGCCATTTTTTTTTTCTGTTGGTGTTTTAAAAGGCAGGTCTGACACTGCCACGGGAGGAGGCTGGGGATGAGGTGCGAGCTTCCTCAGCACCCATCGCAGGGGTTGTGTGGGCAGGGAGGGTGGCAGGGAGGCTGGGTGCATGCAAAGTGCTGGGGGAGTGAGTGTTTGCAAGGTGAGAGTGAGACCTGTGTGTGGTAGCAGGCATGGGCTTGTGTGAGCACGTGTGTGTATGAGATGTGGGTTGGTGAGGTGTCTGTGTGTGCAAGGCTGAAAACGTGTGTGGGTGTAAGCATGTGAGATGTGAGTGTGCAAGGTGGATGTGTGAGGGTGCGAGGTGTATCAGCATGAGTATGCTAGCAGCATGGGTGATGTGTGTGTCTGAGCTCTGAGTGTGTGCATGCTGATGAAACAGATGTCACTGAAGCTTCATGATAAGATATGGTCATAGAGGCTAACCAAATGACTTCTCAGACAGTCCCCTAAAAGTAAATTAGCGAGTTTTAGCCTGGGATATTCTAAAACAAACACACATTGGTTATCGGTCCATTTTGGTATGCACCAGTCATCACCAATTGCTGGAATAAATAATAACAATAAAAACCTTTAAATACATGAGTCATGGGAAGAGCTGGGATATATCACTAACACATAGTTGACAATATTTCCTGCATCGGTTCACAAACCGCTGGGATGTCCCTGGTGAACTATGCACAGTCCATCGTGCTCGCAAGGGGAATATGTGTGCCGTCAGTCATTGGCAGCACAGCAGGGGAACCAACAGTGAAATAAAAGCCTCGGTGCACACAGCGGAGGTTGTGGGATGCTTGAAAACTCCTCAAACAGCTGAAATGTTGCCGCCAAGCAGATAATCCAGAAATTGAGTCAGGCCCTGGGATGCAGAAGGCTGCCTCATTTGTGTGAAATCCTGTGCTAGCCCCTGGGAAGACCCCCTGCATCCTATGGAAAGGGCTTGTTTGGTAAGAGGAGAATCTGTGGACTCTTGTCAGCATTTGAGATCTATAAACAGAGATTTGAGGGAGAAAAATTCAATCTAGAACAGATTGCTGGAGAGGGAAAGGGGAAAAGTTGAATTCTTTAGTAGAGCTACAATAACTACTTGTAGGGAACAGCTTGTCTCTGCTATTTGCAAGAGTAAGCTTGCTTTCCTACAGTGATACACAGTCAATGTACAGTATGTCAGAAGTTACCTGATAAACAGTGGGTATGTCTTTGGAAATTACGCAATTTTACATTTGTTTTTAGGTTTTACACACTGAGAGAGCTGGGGTTGTTCAGCCTGGAGAAGGGAAGGCTACCGGGAAACCTTATAGTGGCCTTCCAGTGCCTAAAGAAAGCATATTAGAAAGATGGGTATTGACTCTTCATCAGGGAGTGTAGGGATAGGACAAGAAGTAATAGTTTTAAACCAAAAGAGGGTAGATTTAGATTAGATATACAAAATAAATTCTTCACTCAGAGGGTGGTGAGGCTCTGGAACAGGCTGTCCAGAGAAGTTGTGGCTGCCCCATTCCTGGAAGTGTTCAAGGCCAGATTTGGATGGGGTTTTGAGGAACCTGGTCTAGTGGAAAATGTCCCAGCCCATGGCTGTGGGATTGGAACTAGCTGGTCTTTAAGGTCCCTTCCAACCCAAACCATTCTGTGATTCTGTGATTCTTTTAGCAGAACCAAAAATTGTGATAAGGGAAGTTTGACTTATTCTATGGCAAACCACTCACTAGACCAAGAAAGTCAGCATCTGTGCACCCTCAAGAGCTTTCGTCCTTCTGTCTGCAGAATTAACCACAGTTGTACTTGTCAGACGAGTCACCTTTCAGGATACACTCAGATCCTGTGGTATGAACAAATCCCACACTGTGGGAGCTGACACCTCTGAGGAGACCAACTGGAAAGCAGAACCTTTCCCATGATACTCTTTCTGTTCAGGAAAGCAAGATTTTATCTCCTATGTAACACAAAGGAATGCCAGGGAAAAGCTCTGCCATTTTTGTCTCCCAGCAGATACAATAAAAGAAATGACTTAATAAGTTTAAAAAATATTTACAGTTATTCCATGTGGTTTCTTCAGGTTACTGCACATTAGTATCAACACAGATCACAGGTCTTGTTTTGTTGTTGGGAGTATATTGTGCAGCTCCTCTCCAAGGCTCTTGTCCTTCTTCAGTAAGGTAAGTACATAGGTCTTTGCTGATGGAGAGCTTAAACCACTTGATTTTCCACCCTAATAGATGCCAAGCCTTTAAAACTCAGCAAACGTGGCCACATCAGTACCAACTGCACCACATGTGAAAGCCCACAATTGTCTGACTCTGTTGCAAACAAAATCTTATTCATGGGAATGTTCATGGGAAAGTTAACGGGAAAGTTCACTCGACTCCACCTTTTAAATGAAGACAGACAGCAGATATGAAAATGGCTTTTGTTTTCAATTTCATTCCATATGGTTGTGGGGTGGATGCAGGATCAAGCTATTTGTATCCAAAAGGGAACATTCTTCCTCTAGATATGAAACATCCAAGTATTTGCAAAAGTTAAATTTTAAGAGAAGTGAATAATTCTGCTTTTACTACCTTTTCAGCTGCCCTGGAAATATAGACCATCCTGCACTAATAAGTTCCATTTCGGGAGTCTCTTTTGTTTTGAAAAGCAGATGAAGAAGTTCAACCCATAGCCTTTCCAGATAAGAGAAGGAAGCATGCCTTTATGCATACAAATATAAGAATCTGTCAATAATTTGCATATGGATACTCTGCATGCATAATTATGTGCCTGTGTCATCACTTGTGCATTTTGATGTTGGTTATTCAACACCTAGTTAACCACCCAAATGCATGTATCTTTGCACTGTGCTATTATTTTTAAGCTCAGCCTAATCGGAATCCTATAAATATGATTGTTAAAAATTGCAATAAAATAAATTCTGTACTCTAAAGTACAATGCAGTTGACTCTGGGATGAAACACTTGGCTCTGTGGAGATAATTTTAAAAACCCTGTCTGAATGAAACTGGATGAAGATAAAGATATATCAGTAAATTGAATGCAACATATGAACATGAATCTTTGACAAGAAAATTTATGCAATTTTATGAAGTTTTGCTGTGTAATGAAAATGAAAAGATATTCTCAGTTTAGCATGAAGGGGGAAGAGCCCTTTACTTCAGAGTCACCCCCTGCCCAGCCTCCAGGTTCTCCCACCACTTCACCTCCTCACCCTCCCGTTTCTCTCTTTCCACACTGCTTCTCCAGCCAGGGAGCTTTCCAAACTCTGCTGTATCCCTTGGAAGCTGGTCTTCAATCTCCTTGTGACAGGGGCAGGAAGGTGTGGTGAAGGGTGGTGGGAAGAACTTTAACATGACCATGATGCCGAGGGTCCTGGGTATCCTTGGGGGCTGCAGGAGGAGAATCTGTGGCCCCAGGGCCATGAGATGCTGTGAAGCTGCTCTCTGCTACTCGGGACCTGTGGAGAAGCTGTGCTGGGGTGCTTGGGGTGAGGCACTGGAAGGGGAGGTTTGGGAATTTCTGGGTTCTCCCATGCCACGGAGCCTCACTCCCTGCATGCCGAGGCAAGAAAGGAGTGAGGAACATGTAAATGATGATGGTCACCGTGGTGAGAAGAGACATAATACTGTGCCATGAGCAACCAGACCTGGAGTTTGCATTGGATATTGACTTTCATGGCAGAAACGTTGCGTGTTAGGAGCTGGCTGCAACACGACATTGCTCTGATGACGCCAGAAGCGAGTGGATGATGTAGAAGGGAAACTGAGGCTGCACCAGGGATCAGCACCAGCTCCAGGAGACCTTTCTGTTCTCACCTTTGGTCAGTCAGGAGTAACTAAATCATGCAAAAATGTGGAAGAGGAGTATCTGTTCATCTCTCACATGGCCAGAGCTCAGCCTGGCCAGACTCCTGGGTGGCTGCAAGTGCAGGGCCAGCAAGGCGCCAGCCCTACAGCAGAGGCAGGTCCCCACGAGGAGACATCTGTGTCTGCACCGGCTCGGAGGCCAGAGCACCACCAGCTCTGTTCCCCTGGTGAAGCGTGGTGCTCCGAGGAGCTGTGTGTGGCTTTCCCTGGAGAAGGCCCGCTGGCTGGTCCCAGTGACTCGCTGGAGCAGATAATGGTGTCTGGAAAGGCAGCTGTTATCTCTCGTGCCGTCTGGACGCCGGGGCTCCCTTCCTGTCTGGCCGGAGCACAGCCCTGCTCCTCCAGGCCGCGCTCGACACTGTCTGCTCATAGCCACTGAGAGCCAGATGCTGATCCCCGTCCCACAGACCCCTCACACAAAACTGCAGCCACCTTTCCTTTTTTTTTTTTTCTCTTCTTCTTTTATTTTTTTCCCCAAATAAATATTTTTGAAAGCAAAGAGGAATAAATTCACTCTTGTAATATGTGTCAAGTGAAGAAAATCTGTGTTACAATGCACGCTTTCTACATGAGAGATGGAAATAGCTTTGATATGAGGTAAAAGCATCAATGGGGAAGATCAGTGCCCCTCCCAGCCTCCTTCTCTTCCCACAGCAATGCCAAGGGCTGACCCACACGGACCCTGCACACTTGTCCTCAGAGAACAGCAAGAGGACATTTTTGTTGCTGAGAAGGTGCCCAATGTTGTGTCCTGAAATGGTTTCAACCTGCGTAGTGTGTACACCAAGCAAAAAGGTAGAGGCTTTTCTCCTCTCTCTTTTCTGAAACACTACAGTGTTCTGGGAAAATACACCTTGGAAGTGCCTTGCAGGGGCTGACGTTTCCTTCAGCAGCCTGCAGCACCAACAACTATAGTAGAAGCCTCCAGCAAGCAGCTTGAGCACAGAGCCTGCAGGATTTGTTTTGTACAACTTCAAAATGTAGATGCATGGCCACTGACAAGTGGTCTGAGCTCCCTATATACAACTGACCACGCTGAGAGGTGCCTTGACCTGCTCCAGTGAATGACAAAATCCTGGCCGTGACTGAAGTCAGCAGGTTAGCCATGGGCTTCTGAATGATTGGGATGCCAGTACAGCAGTGCTCATAGTGCACATTGCTCATGGCACATGGGAGACAAGCAGAAAAGGACAGGCAGATGGGAGTCGTGCACACTGCTGAAATATTCACCACCGAATACAAGTGTCTACTCAGAGATACTGTCATCTGCACCATTTGGCAATACTCACAGCCACTGTCAGCACTCCTTCCTTTTTGTTATTATTTGCTTTGGGACTTTATTCTTGTAACGCTGCTCTGTACAGAAATCTCCTTAATCCATTTCAGGCGGGCAATGGGTACCAGCACCCTCTCCCATCCCTCAGCTGTGCTAGTTGAGGATTACAAATGAGGGCCATCTGTAGTCCCTACTATTTGTGGAGATGAAAAGGAGCTTAACTTAATGTACTTTGGCAGAGTAACAGGGAAGCATCAATCACGGGGTGACATGTTAGTTCATATGCACCAATAGGCTCATGTTTGTAGCTGAACACATTAAGTGGATCTGTTTCTTTAAAGACGAGTCCATCACTTACAGACAGGCATTCAGAGCTCTAGCATACAGGACACTTTTAAGAGATACTTGATAAAGAGCTTGAAAATGTGAGTAGTGACATGAAGCTAAACTCTGGCTCATTTTCTTCAGATTCCCTATTAATATGAGACTCATAAAGTTGAAATTGGGGTCACTTGGACAGATATTTTAGCTAAAACAGATGGAGTTGTGGTGGCTGCTCCTAAAGAAGCAACTTTTACCATAAGTTACCACACAGTCTCTGGGACAAATATATTTTCCTGTACTACATCATTTGGGATTGTGTGGTAATTGCTGGACCAATGCTGATTTCTTAATAGCAACATTCTAATCATTTCCATTAAAAACTATTCTGAGATAGTTCATTCCAGTGAAAAAAAAAAAAGAGTATTTCCCTCACAGATGACAAAATCAAACAGTTTCTTAATTTATTACAAGAGCATAAAAATTGAGCATCCTCTGAATTACTGTTTTCCCCATGTAACAAAATATTCTGCATGAAGAGGGATTATTAGACCCCCTGAACTTCCCTTGTATGTAGAGCACAGCTGTGCGAACAATTCACAATGAATAATTTATTGGATGAAATTCAGCACTTTTTTGACTTGTGAACCGTTCAGGAGCGGTTCGGGACTTCGTTGTTATTGATTATTATGTGGAGTGATTCAAAAATTTCTGCAACAATTCTGTCTTCAATTGATTCAAGAAAAAAATCCTTTCCATTACTGTAAGTTCAAAATTGATTTTGCGTTAGGCCAGCAGCACACACCAGGTCAGGTGACTTCTGTCCCTTGAATTGATGAGATGTAAAATTTGATATTAGATATACAATTTCTGAACAAGAAATGCATGCTTTTGTTGAAAAGGAAAGCTTATAGACTTGACACATGTAGAAATTGATTAACTGAGGAGCAAATTGCTACTCGTTATCACTACTTGTAGCCACGTTGATTGGCCCGCAGACCAACCAGGACTGGGCCCCCCTCTAGCAGAGGCAAAGAGGAGGTGGTGGGAAGGCCATTTCCCAAAGAGCTTACGGCAGAAACCAGGACCACCGGTGAGGAGGTGAGGAGGGAATGATAGCAGGAAACATTATGTTAGGTCCACGCTATTGTGTTTTTGAAAGGTGGTAACATAAGAGGGGGATAAGTTATAAAGAGAGAAAAACGAAAGAAGAAAAGGCATAGCGGAGGCGGGGGCATGGGGTAAGAGGACCAGATGTGGAGAGAAGCTAAGGTAAAGAGGTCATGACGAACAGGGAAGGGTGATTTCTCTCTTTCCACCTAAGCATCAGCCATTACTTGCCAAACGTGAACATGTCATGGGAACTGCCTCTTTAAAAGTTGTTTTCAGCTGGGGATCAGGAAAGGGAAAACCCAACAGTGCTGAGCGCTGCCAGGAGCAGCCTGGGCAGGTGCTGTGGGAAGTGCCCCACAGCTCTGCTAATGCATCTCAGGCATGATCCAGAAAGCCCCTGCCTTCATTACTCTTGCCGTTCCTTGAGCGAGGCATGCTATTCGTGCTGAGTAGTGCCAAGTTCTGCAATGAGAAAAAGATGTAGGCTAGCCCAGAGAACTCGAGCTCGCTTTGGTTTAAGGCAGAAATGAAAGGAGTTGCATTTGTGATTGAAACACAGTCAGGTCTTGATCACCTGGGAGCAGCGCATCCAGGTTGCGGATTAGCTGTGCCCTGGTAAAAATATTCCCAGCCATCCTTTTTATTTTTTCTTTTCTCTTGATGTTCATTCTTCATCCTAACTTCATTTTTCAGAGTTAAATATACTGAATATGTTCTTACAGCCCAATTTACATATGTTCTGTATTAGTTTTTTGAGAATAACACCGAGAGTTGACTGGACATGGAAAAAAATCAGATGACTTCAGTGGACAGTACCAGTGACTTCTTCCTTGGTGCATATGGAGGCAAAGGCAAGATGTAAACTACAACTGACTTCTATTAGCTGGCTGAAAACCCGTGCAAGCACTTATTAGCCTTCCACATGCACAACTGTCAGCTAAGAAATCACTTCTCATTGAGGCAGGCTTGCAGCGCTGTGACTTCCGAGCCCACCGTAGGAGGATCAGGGGATGCACTCACAGCTCATTTCTCTGTGGTTTCCTTCCCGAAGTCCTGTCGCAACGGGCACGCAGTACAAAGCAGGCGATCGCAAACCTGCATCTGGTGGGCCCCAGGGAGGTGGTGGTGGTGCACTTTGAAGCCACTGATGGCAAATAACTGCGGGGAAACCTCGCCAGCTGCGCGAGCGGCAGCCGTAGCAGGCATCACGTTGCTCTCACTGGGATGCTGAGTCAGGACAAGTGGCACAGCAGGAATCAAAAGGACATAACTAGGTCCTTGTCCTCACATCCGGAGTCACATGTGGAGCCCTGGTAAGGGTAAGGGTGGGTGGCATGGGGCGGCCTACCGAGGGCCAGCCTAGCTGTCAGCATCGGAAAGCCAGCCAAAAACAGCAGGTGGTGGAAAGGGTTGGAAAAGGAGGCTCATCTTTAGCTGACTGTCTGTTTTCAAGACAAAACCAAACCGTTTTAAACTATCTGGATCACAGTATTTAACAGAAAGGGAATATGGATATTAATAAGACACCAGAATCAGACTCTAGCCTTTGTAGCAAGGATACATTTTCCAGGTGTAATAATGCAAAACCAATCAGAAATCTACTTAAAAATGTGAAACCAGATAAAAGGAAGAAGCAGCTGTAGGTCTTGGTAACACAGGCAAAAATAGCAAAATTGTAGCAGTGGAACATGTCATTTAAACATTACCATTTCTGCCTTTTAAAAAAGGATGCTGCATTGTTTCTGAAGGAGATCTGGAAACCCTCGTTGAGTTGGACTGGGATTTAATATTGGAGCTAACGCCACTTCTTGGAGCACAGTGCAGCCACTGCAGTGAAAAGCTGTTGGTTACAAAAGGAGAAGGTGGCCTGACTGCTGCATGAAGGTGTGACCATGTGCTATACACTTTCTTTATAGATACTAAAAAAAAAAACAACTACCCTGCTTTGACCCACCACCAGTCTTGCAGGGTTGTCCTTCATTAATATTGCGGTAATGAATAATATGATTGATATTATGTGGCCTCAAAAAATACAGAGTAATGCTGTGCAACTCACTTTTCTTTGAGTGAAAGCAAATGCTCAGTGTTTTAGTGACTCTCTAGCCCTTCTCATTATGCCAGGCCCTGTGCTGGCCCCAGGAGCTGAGTTGTAAGGATGGAGCTCTTTTTGGACTCTTCTCCATGTCACTAACTCGGATCAGTTCTACAATGAAGAAATCTACGTGTGAGTAAGATTTGCAGGAGCTGGGATAGCTGCCATATCTTGTTCCAGAACAGGTCTGAGCAACACAGCTGAATGACCACACTTATTGCTCTTTTGAGTCTCAAATATTAGTCTTGATCCCTTCTGCTAAGTCTTGAAATGATATGATTTACCCAGCACAAGTCATGGTTGTCAGTTACCTGCAGTTCAGCTGATGCATGGTATCTAAGTCATGTTCCTCCTGATGTATCCGGACTCTCAATGATGGAGACTTTCAGCCCAATGGAAGATTTGGTGCCTGATCCAGCAACATTTTTTTGAGACTATCTGTCTTGAATGAGATAGGATTTTAAGAAGAGAGCAAAAACGTGAAAGGAAGGAGAACAGTGAAAAGAGCAAGATGTCATAAGGAAAATGGCCTTTGAGGAAACAAGAAAATATATTTAAGTCAAAGGAAAATCTTGGCACAAGGACAAATGGACATTAATGGGTCATGAAAAATGTAGTCTGGAAATAGGAAGAAGGAAAATTAAAACAGCAGAGAGATGAGTTAGTCTTTTGTAGGAATAACAGGAGCAAATAACCTATGGAGTTTTAGGAAGGAATTTATGAAAGGGATGACTTAGTGCAATTAGTGCAATTTCCTGTGATACTGGGAGACTAGACTGGTGACCCAGGAGTCCCTTTTCAGGAGGCTGACGCTTTATGAATGGAGCTTGATGACAAGAAGGAAATAAGAGGAGACAGTTTTAGGAGTAGGTAGTGGATATTGTTCTCACAATCATAAGGAAACATTTGGGCCTGTTGAGGGCTATCTGATTTTCACTGTACATTCAAAATGCAGCGATCAAAAGAGTTAATGACTGATTTCTGTTATTTTTTCAGATGTCTGTTTCTTTACCAGTGAAAGGTGCTGTACCATACAGTACATCATCCATGTCTGCAGAGGCTGGCCGTGCTCATGGCAGCAGAGGGGTTAACCTCTACATCCTCCTCCCCAGTTAACTCACACCTGAAGTGAAAGCACAGCTTAGAGGGCAGCCTGCAAAGAGTCCAATACAAAGCCTCAGAAGCACACAGAGTTGCCTAAGACTGTAACACAGACCGGGTCACATCGCAGCAGATGTTCCCTAGCAAGGTCCCTGAGGAAGCTTGCAGTGTGGTGCTGTGTGTCCCGGTGTTGCTTGTCCACAGGAGGAACCAAATATGAATTTTAGCCATGCAAGTCTCAGACCTCATCAGAAATGCTCGGCATTATTTGTTTCCCAGCTTTCCCGATGTTGTCCAGTTGCACACAATTGTCATCTGTAATGTTGTGTCTCTCCATTCCCACCCTTGTCTTCTTGGTTTGTGTCCCCCTTCTTGACAGCAAAAGCTGCACTTAAAATTCAAGGGAATAAGTGTCTCTAGGTGGGAGGCTGCTGAACATATTTGAAATTTACTTCTCATCATTTTTTCTTAATGGAAACAAGAAGACGGCTTCCCCAGACACTGGGAAAAATCAGACTTGTCAGTTTGACTTCACTGAAGGGGGAAAGACTCTGAAACTCCTTTAAGGAATCAAATAGGGAACACTTGGAAAAGCAGAGCTTGATTAAAGACAGCTAACATCAATTCAGGGAAAGGAGATCATGCCTAACTAATTTGTTGGAATTCTTTGAGGAAATTACTGCCCTGGTAAGGAAGGGGAAAGGATATTATAGACTCCGTTTTTCAGAAAGCATTTGACAACATTCTCCACTGTTGGTTAAAATGTCTAAGGTCTGAAGTCATGGAATAGAGGGACAATGAGCATATTGGACTAAAAACTGGCAAAAGAGGAGGAAAGAAAGGGTAACTATGAATGGGAGCCTTTCATTTTAAAGAGGGGGATGTAAGAGGGATCAGGGAAGAAACCACATTTGGAGTTTGAAAACAAGTTTTCCCAAGGTTACTGAAGACACTCCTGAACCTTGGGAAATACAATTAATAATGAGGAGCCATGCAGACAGATGGAGAAAGGAATGGTTTGTGTTACCACGGTATCTTGGAGAGCAGATAGAAAGGGGAAGGCTTTCTTGAATGCTCTGCTAAAACATATCTGTCACAGTCTGAGTGATAATATGTGTTAAATTCCACAGACACAGAAAAAGACATAGAATTTCACACTGCAAAAACTAAAGGTGGGCCACCTTTCCCTTCTTCATGTTAATGATTACTTCCATGCACTTAAGCCTTTTTTTTTTTTTTTTTTTCTTTTTGAGAATGATCTTATCACATGCAATTGCACACAAATGTTCTTACTTAGGCTCTTCTTGTGATTTCATTCAGGTTAGTCTTATCTCATTAAACAGCACAGGAAAAATAGCTCTGCTTTGAATCTTTGCTTTGGAAAAAAAATACTGCTGCTGCTTCACACTAAGGGCTTGTCTACAGTCGTGTAAACTGAAGCATGTGTTGAAACACATTTTAACCAGTAGACGTGATAACCCTGTCCCACGCAATGTAAGCTAAATCACAAAAACCTGCTGTCGTTCCTGAATCGCATTACAAGCCTAGGCTGACGTTGTGGTACCAGCCAGGGAGCAGGCTGATACCTCTGCCCCTGGGGTGCTGAGCTGCGGGCATCCACGCTGGTGGGGGTCAGCAATGTCTCGGCAGAGTCCTGCAGGCCTGTCATCATGCAAGATGCCACCAGAGAGGGGCAGCCCTGCTCAGTGCACCTCAGCCCCGGCCAGCAGCTGGCAGCCCTGCCCTTGGCTCTGTGCACAACCAACCACAGGTGGTAAGGCTTGCAGAGCAGCCTCCTTCACCTGGATTTTCCTCTAAAGTGCATTTGATGTGGGTGTATGTTCCCTGCAGTGTGTATAGCCTTCTCCAGGGGAGAGGGAAGGCATGAGGACTCCCATGTCTTAAGCCACCGTGCAGTTCGCTGGAAGACACCTGCCAGGTTTCTTAGACACTCAATTCCTTCCTTTCCAGGATGGGTCACCCCATCTGATCCTCTGCCCAAGAAAAAGCAAGCTGTTACCTGTGTTAGCTGTTGGGTATGGTCCCTTGGGCATGTTTTCCCTAGACCATTTGAAAGCCATTCTTTCACGTACTGCCACCCTTGCTGTTGGGATATTATGGGCAGGAGCACTTCACTCTCCTGATTACACCATGCTTGGAAAGGAAGCAATAACTTAAGTGGTGTGATTATGAGATGGCTAATGTATGTGGCAGAACATACCTTCTATCAGGGAGAGTGTTAAGCTAGGACACTTTGTCATACACAGAGAATTTATCAGCAATAGAGCCTCATGAGCGTTCATTTTTCTCTGCAAGTTGATTTAGTGTGAACTGATATGTCTTTCTCTGTTTCCCTTCTTTCCACTTTGACATACAAAAGACATTAGCGAATTTTGCTTTGGTTTGCTTGTTCGTTTGTTTGTTTATGTACTTAACCAAAGAGAAGGGACAGAATATGCAACAAATAGCATCATATCAGGAAAATGCGTGGTGTGTCTTGCTGCTTGTCTTCTTGATCGGTCATCTTTCCGTTGACTGCTGCTTTTCCTTGACTGTGTCTATCTAGTGGTATTTATATACCTCTAGCGTGAAATTGCCACTAGAAGAAGTTTAATGTATTGCTCTACTTTTCCCCTACTTCCCTGGCTCTGTTTCTCACTTGCATGAAGTATTAAACACCCTTGACATCTGGTTCTCACTCTAGTTGCTGGTGGTGGCTTCTGACAACTCTGTATTTTTTGCATTTACTCATCTCCAGAAATACTCCTTTCCTTCCCTCTGATCTGAGGCATCATGGATTTCAGCAAACTTCCATCTATCCCTTCTGCCCTGTACATGGAACAAGACTGTTTTCCTCAGTCACTCAGAGCAAAAATAGTAGAAGTCAGAAATGTGACCCTTGTGGACACCATACATCAGAATATATATATTTATTTATTTTTTTTTTTTTCACATACTGTGTATCTCTCAACGTTAGTTCCCTTATGAGCCAGAAAAGTACACAATGTAGGAAAAAAAATGTATATGATTTAGTAATATCTGCAAGCAGAAATCACAGTGATATATTTTAACTCAGTGTCCTTTGCTGCTAGGACAAAGACTGGACTAGAGAAATTCTGAACATTAAGCCTGTAACCTTTGGATCACCATCTCATTTCAGCCTTTCCTCTATATATTCATTTTCTTCTGATGCTTTTTGGCAGACTTTGCAGTATTTTCCCCTCAGATGATACTGGGAATCAAAGCATTGTATGGGGAGGGGGGAAACCCTTTCAAAGACAATTCTAATCTACTCTAAGCAGATCTCCCTAAACTAGTTCTTGTTAATTTCTGGTTTGTCAAAAGGTCTCTTCTCCATGCCTTTGGCCTGATTATTAATAGACACGATAACAAATTTATAATCCCACTCTCATTACTTTTTCTTTCAGGCAAGGGAAGGGGAGAAGGTTGTGCATTTTGAACATTAACTGTTGTCCCTCCTCTTATCAGGTTAATTGGGCTGTGGTAATGTCTGACTGGATATCCTGCCTGGAGGTGATTTAAAAATGGCAAATGTCATGGGTTTTTGTTTTGTTTTGTTTTGTTTTCTACTTAATTCTGGAATGTCAGCCTTCCCATATAAATTATGTTGGTTGCTCTTGTCTCGGTGACATAGGTATTTATTTAAAATGTACTCTAGGATAAATACCTACAGAGCTGTCAGGAGCAAGGACTACGTGACTTCACAACAAAGAAAATAATCTCCAATGAGCCTTATCGCTCTGGCCCCGTAAAAGCTCGTTGGTAGCCAGCCAGGTTTAAAGATGTCACCATCATGCTTGCTACTTCCACTTAGCTCTGCAGAGCTCTGCCTGGCATCTTTTCAAAACAAATCTTGGAAAGCGCACAGAGAAATGCTTTCTTTCTGGAGCCCTCTAGGTCCTCCTAACTACATAGTGGCTGCCAACTGCTGCTAACAGGGCTCTTGCTCTTTTTTTTTTTTTTCCTTTTTTTAGCTCATTTTAAGTATCAGTTTCCTCACCCATGAGGACCTACCTCTGCCCATCCCGGCCCCTTGTGGTGGGAGGCAACACGGGGAAGAGGAGGCTTTGGGACAGGGGCAGCAAAAAAGGTTCCCACGCTTCAGGGCTCCCAGTGAGGAGTAGCGCCCATGGTGTTGACAACCCATAAAACTCAAAGTCCTTGAGCCAAACAAATTGATAAGGAGCAAACATGGTGAGACTAAACACAAAAGAAGGAGCAGTGGCTGAAGAGGTGAAAAGGCCGCTTTTCTAACGAGGGTGTCACGAGGAAGGAAAGAGTTTTCAACCTGGGACAAGTCAGATTGCCTCTTCTTCAGCAACAGAGCTCCATACTTGTCTGAGGTTTGGAGATGGACCTGCTCTTATTTTGCTTTACAGAAAGTAAATCAGCAGAAAATTATTGCAGTGACTTAGAGGTCTGCAAGAGATCACGTATTTAGATTTTGCTGAGAACAGAAAAGGAAACTGCATTGTGCTGGGTCAAGCACGGCAATTCTTGGCACTGTCAGGACACCTCATGGTATTTCAGCTCTTGTGGATGTGTCCCATTCACTATTTTGCTTGTATTCAATAAACCATTGTTAATACTGTCCAAATAAATTCATGAAGATTTGGATGCAGTGTAGTTTTAGATAGATACAGAGCATTCCCTTTTTTCACCGGGGAGTCTGAGAGCTCTTTGTCATGATTCGGAGAATTAAAGCCTCACAGTATTTCCCAGTTATACCTGGAGGAATTATTTCCCATAAGCTGAGGGAGCCGAAAGATGGATGGACCTTCCTGATGCTGCGGCTAGGATAATGGACCTAGTGACTCGGCGGCTGGGGCTGCCACAAGAGTTTCCTTGTTCTCTTGCCCATGGGCTTTCGGGAGGCGACTGGCCCTCGTAGCAGCCACCCTCTGATGCGCCCTGAGAGGTGCAGGGGGTACTGGGGAGCACTGGCTGAAGCCTGGAAAAGGGATCTCAGGAGGAACAGGGGAGACTAACAAAATGGTAGGAGCTGCTGTGTTTTGTGAGTTGTTTTAAATAAAGGATCCATTTTAATCCTACTGGCCTCTTGCCTGCCTGCTTCATTCAAAATAAAACATGCTCTCCAGAAAATGGTTTTACATAGCCCAGCCAAGTTTCTGGTAGAGCACAGACCCCAGACATCCATAATTCATGAGCAAGGAAGGGTGTGGATACTTTGTGGGAACTGGACCCTCTGTGAACAAGATCATTTTCATTTGCTGATTATGTCGTGTAAACAATATGCTTTTAGGATTCAGAGGAACAGAACTGCGCATCTAGCAAAGTCAAACTGTTGATTCACATGCTGGAAGGAAATTAAGTTAACCTGAAGCCTTCAAGTTAACAATAAAGCATTAAAAGGAGGAGCATTTTGTCCTTCAGATTTTACTTTACCAAGTTTTAATTTCTGCTACATATCTTTTAGCCATTGAACAACATAGATGCTGTTCAGTCTGCAAAATACTTGCACTCTTCATTATCATGGCTTAGATTTGTAATGCCATGGCAAGGTTTGAGTGTTTGAAGCCATTCAGAATGTTTACATTTGGGAAGTGACAGTAAGTAAATTGAAATGTCTCACCAATTTTGTTTGGCAGAATGGTATAGTGAAAAGGACGTGGTGGATAGTCATTGGTTTTCATCATTCTTATGGGTTTTGATTCTTGATGTTAAAATCTTTTCCCTAAGATACATACACATAAAATATATGTCACTGCATGTAGTTTATTCTCAACATTATAACTGATTTCCAAATATGTTTATCAATTGTGCTGTATTTACTCTTTCAAAATACTAGGTATGAGATTCACAGAAGCACTTGAATACCAAAATTTTACCCTAAAACCATCAGGCATTTATGTCTCAAACCATCATCCTCAAAGCCCATTTCTCAGCTCTCCCCTAAACCTAAAGATGGGAACATCTGTGCCCACTGAAATTCTTTTCCTCGCGTCTCTCTTGCTGTTCTCAGTGGGTGCGTCAGACTTGTGTGACCAAAGGAGGGGATGTGTTCCCTTAAACCCTTCTCCCAGGAGGTGGAAGGCCTTATCCCGGCCACACCAATTCACCCTTGCAGAGCTCACCCTGCATGTCCTGCTTCAGGCTACATGACCTGGAGTCTTGATCACCTTGGCAATACTGGTGCCATGCAGATGACCCTGTGATTTTTGGGGAATATCACAGCACAAATCAAAAGAAGACATCTGTGAGACAGAAATCAATCTATGACATTTCAGAGGCATCATATTTGTACACCACGTTTCTTAATGTCTGTATAATGAGTGATAAAAAATAAATATAGAAGCAGCTTCATTTTATACTTGAGGGTATTATACTTCTCCTAATAGAGCCAGGTCTTTCTACAGTGGTGATTTTATTAGGCATTTGGGAGCACCCTTAAATCTCTCTAGCTGTATACCAGAACAAGGATTTACACCAAGAAACACCCAATGTCTCACTTGAACCTGCCTTACTGAATATGAATGCCAAACCCACTCGTTGGCTCACATCCATAGGCAGTTTTTGGTTATAAGCAAATCCTCTACTTGTATAAGAAACCCTGACAGACTGCCAGTATTGCTTATGGAGAGGCCATCACAGCAGTGGTTAGACCCAAGGGTGTGGTTTTATGGTCACTGTTGTCCAGCCTGAGCTACTGAGGTGACTGCAGGTGCTGCCAGAGGGGTGGTCCCTCACCCAGGGAGCAGGGACACGGGTGCATCAGAATGGCCCTGTGCTGCCCTAAGGGGTTTGAAAGCCTCCATCCTTAGGGCTCAGCACTTTACTTTCCAGAAACTGTGTCCAGACAGAGAGAAACCAGCCTTCACACCTTACTGAAATGTATGAAAAATAATATCCGACTCAATTCCTTCCTGAGGCTTGATAGAGAGAAGCTAAAAGTGTTTTGGGTGCTACAAGGTTTAATCTGAAAAAACACAGGGATGGAAAGAGACCACAGCAAGCTGTAAATTTTGTTGGACTTCTACATATTTAGCTTCCCTGGTAGCCATCCCCCCATGGGGATACTGGGAAGAATTTTGTTTAGATTTTAGCAACACTCATGAGTGCTTTTCTTAGGAAAATGCCCCAGATCAGACCAAGGCTCCACCTGAGGCACAGTCCTTGAGGTGATCATGCAGGAGGACATAGCTGGCACAGGCGGATGGAGGAGCATGGTCATGGAGGTGGTATCTCCTGTGTTGCGGAGGAGACCAGCTCAGGGTACGTGGTAAGATGCACTCATTGGTGCAGGGACCCTGCTTCCTACAGCAAGAGGTTTACGCTTTTTCCTGTGGCATTAGGGGGATCCCTTTCTCTCTGGTGGTAGGACATCCGTTGAGCCATAAAAGCTGCGTGAACAAAGAGAATTGGAGCAATCAGAAAAAAACATTTTTAGAGATAGAAATATGGAAAAGAATTGGATGAGCACAAGCACAACCGTGTATGAAAGGCGGATTATTTATACAACAGGCATTAGGAGCTCTCTGGCTGGGAGCTAAGGAGATTACAACCACATGAGAAGGCTAACCTACTCCTGTAAGAGCCAACAGCCGTTTATTCAAACAGAATAAGAAAATTAGCTTCAGGTCTCTCCAGTCGGAAGCCATTGTATTCACCAGAAAACTCCTGAGCAAGGAAGATAAATTGAAACAGAAAAGAGAGCAAGGGGAAAAAAAAAACTGTACCTTGCACAGACATGCACATCAAGCAGGGGCAGAAGTGGTGATTTAAATCACGCTTGATGCCTGCGGTGCCTTATTACACTCCAGCTAATGGGGAAATGAGGAGAGATGGAAATAAGGTGCTCAATTCATTGGCCCAGCTGCGGGGAAAGGACTGCCCCACCTGAGGGAACAGGAAATTCGATTTTAAGACCGCACTGGGGATCATTCAGCTGGTTTTAACCCCACTCCTCTGGGTATTTAAACTGCTCCTAGGCTGGACATTAAACCTTATATGGGAAAGGCAAATCTCAAGTTTTCAGGTGGTAGACAAGAAGCGTCTGAATTTTCACAAGATAGGGATATAGGTTGTACCTGGATGTGTGTATGCTGGCAGCAGCACTAAATGCGCCTGCACAAATGGGGGAATTGTGTGGAGTGACCTTTTTTTGCATTCAGAAGTGTGAAATTTCCAGCTTGCCTCAGTGAGAGTGTGTTTGTAAGCATATGGCAGAGGTCTGGGACCCAGAGCTGTGCATGACATGGTGTACGAGGTCATCAGGAGAAAGCTGGCTCGCAACCCTGACGCCTCGGCCTGACCTGGAGCCGACTTGGCCCTCGTGAAGCTCAGGATGTCGTGAGCATCCCGGCCCCTTGTGAGCACTGAGGCCAGAAAGACAGGTGGGAAGGAGCCAGGATGCTTGGGTCTGACCTCTCACTTTCAAAACTTATTTCAGGCCTGGCCTCTCCATCTCTCTCTTTCACAGCTCAAATCCCCAAACTCCCTGCTCCATATTTACTTTTTCCTTGGCAAAACCATGATGAAATTAGTGGAAGTTTAGACTGAGGAGAAGCAAATTTATACACTGGGACTCAGCCACCTGAGGATATGTATGTGCTGGGGCTGGAAAGGGGAATAGGGGACAAAAGGATCACCAGCAGCTTAGGTGGCTTGGCCCAGAGGATGGAGATGCACTTGGTCACCACCCCCCATGCAAAAGTGGTGGCTCTAGGGCCAGCCCCCTTCCCAAAGCCACTTGCTGACCTTACTCTGCCCCATAGCATCATGGGCCATGGCACCCCACATTTTGGGGGTGATCCTACATTAAAAACCCCACTGAAACCTTTGTGGCACAGTAGGCATATCCTGCTGAAACTGGAAGGAGAAAGAAAGAAGCTCTTTTATTTCTAAGTTTAAATACAAGCCATATTTCCTCAGGCCAGCCATGGTTGGTGAAGCAAACAGAAGACATTTAAAGGCTGAAATGCTGCATGCAACTGAAATCTGTGTTTTTTCAGCCTGGGAGCTAAGAGGTGTGTAAAAAGTGATGAAGAAAAGCACGTTCATCCACGCCGCTCAGCCACCTACACGTGTGATGTTTCTGAAGGGGTTCGCACCTCCACTGGAAAATGCTTGGGGATCGGCAATCTGCAGTGAGCTAAATGAAACCTCTGCCTTCGTTAGCGTGAGGTTGTGCTGCTCGGGCCTGGGTATAAGAAGTGCTTTGTGCATTGAAGTGCGCTCAGGCCAGTCAACAGATCCCAACATTTGCAGTATCGTGGCAACCAGTGTATCACTTGCATCAACCTGTACGGCATTCTGCTGGGTCCCAATACACAAACCTCACACAAATATTTCAACATGTTTGGAGCCAAACTCTAGTCAATATATGAAGTCATTTCACCACAGCTTTTAGCCCAGTAGGAAAAAATTCCCTACAAACTTATTTTTGGAGGTTAAAAATAGCATTTGTGTATGTGTGTGCGAGGTTAGTAAAAACAGAAATGAGAAAGACAGAAGCGAGGGTATGCGCCTTCAGCATTTCTGGGCCACCTGGAGCTGGCCCCTGGCTGGGGGGGTTGCCTTCCCTTTTCTTTGGACAAGCACCCTTTGTTTGGAGGGACCAGGTTGGGGATGGAGAGCAGAGGGCTTGTCCCACCAGCCCCCAGCTGCACTCCTGCTCTCTCCATGGGAACAAGGCAGAGATGGACCACTGTGGACAAGTACCAAGGGTCCCTAAAGAGAAGCAAAAGTGAGGAAAGGATTGCAGGGCCCACAGTGGTGTGGTGGCGATGGGGCATCCCAATGTGCAGGCTCCCTGGGGCAGGAGAAGAAGCAGATGCCTCCACCTTGGCCCTGCCCGCTGCACCTGGAGGTGGCCAGGGCCATCCCCTGGGTCCACCGCCAGCAAACATCTTTCTGTGGGAATAGCATGGGGGCCTCCAGGCCATAAATTTCCTGCAGGAAGATTACACTTTTTGGCAGCCCACATTTTTGATGTTGCACCTCTCCCGCGGCACTCTGCTTTCACTTACTGCGAGCAGCGTGTGATGTGGATTTTCATCCAGCGCTGCTTTGCTCAGGCTTGGAGCCGTGCAGCGCCAGATGCTGCCCGTGGGCCCTCACATCTGGCGGAGGCAGAGCGGCCAGCTCTGTGGAGGCTGCTCTCCCGCAGATGCACTCAAGTTCTTGCAGGGTGTGAAACCGTTCTTAAGGACAAGATTACCTTATGAGCCACCTCCTGATCCCATCTGCAATCCCCCAGCCGTCGGTATGACAATTGCTCTGCTTGCTCACGGCAAAAATTATGCCGGGTAATATTGCTGTGCTTATCCTTGCCTTTAATATGATGGCTGTCTGTGTGTGTGATTGCATCCCCAAGTGTTCCTCTGATCTCAGGGGTCTGCAAATGTTTAAGTTAACAATGAAAATAAAATATTTTCCTTATCAAAAGCTTGCCTTTCTCATGAACTGCTCTGGTGTGTCAAAGGGAGACATGGAAATCCTCGCTTTCTCTGGTTTCTGTCTGGTTTTCACCCTACTCTTTCTGCCAGCCCCCCTTTCCCCTGCTCCCCCCTCCCTGGCTGCCTGTCCTCGCTTCAGCCTCTCGCCTCTCCCCCAGCCTCACGCTTCCTTCTCAGAGGAGGAGGGAAGCCTGGGGAAGGAGATGTCCTGGCTCCCACACCAAGCTGATCCACGATCAGCCTCCACTGTACCACAGTTGTGCAGGCCCCCCAAGCACGTACCTCAGCTTTTCTCCAAACACGTGGACAGCCTTAACTGCAGTACAGGCTGGGGACAAAGAGAAAGAGCAGTGTCCCCATGCCATCTTCCCCTATCAACACTCAGGACTGCTGTGCCAGCTCTGTGGCCAAAATCTTTCTCCCTCAGAAGGTAAGAGAAGGCTGGAAAGGTACCATTTTTAATGATAAGATATACTTTTTTTATTTGTCTTTCAGAGTCCATGTTGTGAAGGCCAATCTGTTGTGTTCCACAGAAAAATGAGAAGGACTCTCAGCCATAAGAAGATCTATTAGATATGCTTAGATTTCTAGGCTCCACTTCAAGTTATCAGTGTGTAACCACAACATATTTCAGTTATGCTGCTTTATGAACCATAAGTGCATTCATTCATCCCACTAGATAAAAGGCAGAACTAAGGGACTGCTGTTGGCTTTCATCAAAAGTAGGTAAAGGTACTGCTGAGATGCAGTTCAGGCAGGAAATACAGCACTGATGGGAGAGTAAATTGCTTATAATGAGTGTGATCAGTGGAAAGGGGCCACTGCACAAAGGGTAGAAGGATTTGTGTCTCACCTAGAGCAATACGAAGTGTGTGAATTTTAATTTTGTGATTTAAATGCAGAGGGAATTCATCTACCCTAGAAACCTCCAGGCCTCTTCATCATCCCAAAGGTGCCCCCACCTTCTCCTCCACTTACCACAGTACAAAGGGGCCTGTCCTGATCAGACTTGCTCCTCAGGATGTCAAAATGCAATAGTATTTGTATTCCTGTCAAGTTTATTTCTGCAGTCTGTGAACTCTAGGATCCTGGGAGAGGAGAGTTCAATTTAAAATTGAAAAAAAAGTATCTGCTAGCTAAAACCTCTCCTATGTCTTTTGTCCCAATAACATTTGAATAGCATAATTTTACCAGGTACATCTCCTTAACTCTGCTCATACAAATAGATACTCCAACAAAAAGACATTAAATTCCCCTACAGTTACCCTAATTTTCCTGATATCCAAAAGGCGTAGCAAACAAGTGAGATTTGGATGCACTTTGAAGATCAAGAGATGGGTAAACATTTGGAAAGGTAAAGGTTGAATTCTAGTTTTCTGAAGCAATGTATGAGCTAAGTTCCACTCATTTCCATTGAAACTGGACTCAGAGAATTGAACATCTTCAAGACGAAGTCTGAGGGTTCAGCTGTTCTCATGCATACTTTCTATGAAAACAAGTCTTGGCCTATTCTCTGAAGTCCTTTGAGCATTCACAAAAATCTTATCTTTTGGTTGTTGCAAGGGCAAGTATAAGGAGTATGTGCTATGTGACATTTCATCACATTGCCAATATTGTAGCTAATATCTGTTTCTTCAATCTTTAGGTATGAACAGAAATGGAACTATGCAGAACATTCATTCTCTAGTGCTACTGGCACCTTTGCCTGGTGCACTCCAGGCAGATCAAGTGATATCTCATGGTTAAAACAGTGATGAACAGGCTCTGGTCTGGGGGCTGGCTGTACAGAAGGAGATCTGAAGCAGTGCTTCCCTCCACAGTGCCCTGAGCCAGAGCTGCTCCACAGTAACCACCACAGTGCTTGTGTGCTTCATCCACTGCCTCTGCTGGGCAGGTTGCACATCAGCTCCAATTTATAGCTCTGGAGGAATATAACACTTCTAGAGTCTCAGCTGCTGAGTGGGTATCCCTCAAAGTGCTAGGAAAATCAATATTTAACGTAGAGGGATGACTCAGATAAAAGAGACTATGGATAGCTTCTCCTCCTCCTTTCTCTTTCTCAGTCCCTTTATGAACATCCAAATTGGGGCAAAAATCATCTAGAAGGTGGTATGTTTACATGAACCGCCTCTGTGCAGAACTGAGGAGCTATGTTTTGGCTAGGTGCTGTCTCTCTCCCCCAGCTCTTGTCTGGCATGCCATGCGCTAACATACTAGCTTCCTTCCACCTTTCTCCCCAGAGGACGTTTTATATGAGATTTACTATCTCTTTCTAGTTTTGCACTGAGGCTCCCTTTTCCTGAGGAATTTCTGAGGAAATTTGGGGTAACATTGGTGAATTCCGTTAGAGCATTCTTTTCTCCCATGTGGAAATTCTCGGTGTCTCAGCCAGGTCAAGGTTTCTGAGATTTACTTGCTTCTGATGATCTATTTCTGGCTTTCTCAGAGAGCCTGCAGCTTCCTTCCCTCCCTTACAATGGCAACGTGGGCAGTTAACCTTTGGGGAAATACTTATTGTACTTCTTCTGTTCCTTGTGCTGCTGAAGTGGTTTAGTCTCTCTGGTGGTCAATACCACAACTTTAGTCTCGCTTTTGAGACCATCTAGATTGCAAACAGTACTGCAACTCCTTTTCTCTGTCAGTGTCTTTCTAATCTTCCTCGGATATCTCCTTTCTGCTGTAGGCTGTCAGCAGTGAAGGAAATCTCTGCTTCTGCTCATCCAAACCTCCTAACAGTTTGTGAAAAGGATTGATCCATGAAAGAGTTGATTGATGTTGATTTTTTATGGTCTTTGAAGCTTGACCTTGAATATCTGCATATGTGTCTCCTGATTATTGCAGCTGACAATAAAAATATGAAGGAAATGACTCTTCAATATCACATAACAGTGAAGCTTCATCATCTGTGAAGCTCCTCCTCAGGAACACAAAATAACTCACAGGATGGCAGCAAAATGCATGCGGGTGCATCGCTGTGTGCTTTTTCAGACATGGTGTGTTGGTCATGATAAAAGCCTGTTTGCAGACAGTAGCCTTACGGGCAGGCAGGAAAAACAGAGCCAGAGACTCATTTGGTGGAAACTGGCATTGCTCCATTGATGCCACCAAAGCTCTGTTGGTTACACAACCTGAAAAAGACCATGTAGATCCTGGAGAAACTGCAGACATGCCTTCTAAAGGGGGAGGGCTGTGTGTGCCTTCTTGGGGTTTAGCTCATATCTGGAATATCCCTAAATTCCACTCACACAAAACAAATAACTCAGAGCTCATTATTTCTTTAATAAGACACTAAAGTCCCTGTTTATTTAAAGCTCTGCAGAGATAATCGGAACTAATCATCATATGTAATACAAATAAAGGCATTCCTCCCTTAATAGTAGGAGCAGATCTAAGCCAGTTGTTCTTCAGCTGAACTCAGCTGGACTAAGAGGGCTTTTCTGTACTTGTAGTGATTGTTATTCTGTCACTAAGGGGATAATGGGAGGAGATATTCTGTTTTACAAGGTAATAATTTGGTTTGCAAGGGAATAAACCATGAGGAAGAAGTCTGAGTCATTTATCTCAGTGAGGGGATTGGATTATTCCTGAGGAAGATGAGGCGTTCATTCTGAGGGAAAAATTGCATTTATATTATCAATAAAAACCAAAGTCATTCCTTCCCATCATGTCATCCTGAGCTCAATGTCTCCTACCCTCATATACATCTCTCTGGGCTTAACCTGTGTATGTTTCCATTCATTAATAAAAATGAGAAATCTCTCCAGTGGCTCTCCCAGTTTCATCCTCTGCACGCCTCTCTGTGGCTGATTTAGCCAAATGTTACACAAAATATGCACAGTCTTTCCTTTCTTTTCCCGTTGTGCTTGTAGCTGTCTTAACCAAGCTGAACCGTCAGCTTCAGTGCTGAGTGGCTCAGAGCACTCGTGCTCCCAGGGAGCGCTGAGCTGCTCGGGACTCCAGCTGACACTCAAAACTGGTGCAAGGCGTGAGAGCTATTGGGGGAGGCAAGGACAAGGTTAGGTTGAACGTAGCCAACATTTTTATAAATAAACATGGCAGAAGCCTGACTGATTTGTTGGTTCAGAGATACACAGAGGGAAAACTATTTACTGAAGTAAAACTAGAGAGGAGTTGAATGCCCATAGGGAACGCTGTCCTTTCCACAAATACTGCATTGCTCACAACGCTGCTGTGTCATTGTGGAAGTGTGATCATTTCAGGTATAGCACTAGAAAACTGAAACATGTATTTCTTAATAGGTGGAAAGATTTCCTGTCTCAAAGGCAGAAAAAGGCTTTGGAATATGATCTTGTTCTTTGTGTTGATACCCTGGGGGTCTTGACTCCCCAGTTCTTCATATATGCATCATGAGCAGAGCATATGGAATATCACCATTCTCAATAGAGCTGACGTTATCTTCACTGACTTAAAGACATAAAAGACTTAAAATATTGCAGGACATTCAATACCTCAGAAGTAAAGACAGGGACATACAGAAAACCATCTACATCTGACTTTGTTAACTGGATTCTCTTTATAATCAATGAAGAGAAAGAGACAGGCCCAAATTTATCTCCTCCTAAAGTATGTATCTAATACAGGTCAAATAACTCACACCCTATCCATTTCTTTCCACTGGCTGTGAAGTGGATCTAAAGCTGTATCTTCATCAAACGTCATGTGGAGTGGAAGGACCACCCCTGTGGTGCAAAACATCTGACACCAAGAACCTGACATCCACACTATATGCACTTAGGGCTTTTATTTTTGACTAGCTCTAATCTGCTCCTGTGAACTAAATGCTCATTAGCAGTTGGGGCACATTAGATGCTCCTCCAGAGATCATTTCATGGCTTAGTTTTTATCCTAAATGAATCCATTTTGCACACTGAGAGGACTCCACAATGCAAACAAAGTGTGCAAAGTGCTGGCAATGAGGAGAATGACTTCTGAAGTACTATCCAGATCCAGCTTAAAACACTGATGTAGTTGCAACCTAAAGTACTTAGCAGTTAGTCCACCAATCAGCAACACAGACATTTACAATTAGGTGACATGAGTTTCATCCTACTTGTGTCCAGCACATTATAAATCATCAATAGCCTCTTCACAGAGAGGAACAGTGATCAAAAGAGTCTCCCTGTATAAATTTCATCTCCTGCACCAAGAACCTTCGCCGTAATTTTTCTGCAAAGCAGAACCTAACATCTTCTGAAAGTCAGTGCCCTGTCAGTATTTTGTTTTGGAGAGAGATTCCTGAAGAAAACAGGACTTGCTCCAGAGCTTCGTGTCACCAGCTCTCCTTCATTTCAAGCAGATCAATATGAAATCAGCACGAACACCTGGATCCCAGCAGTACAAAGTGCAAAAGGGAATGTCAGCAATGTGTGCTTTTGTAAAAACCAGTAAAAATATTGTGCACATCTCTGGATTACCTAAAATCCATTTTTTTTGTATACAGTTTGCACTTCTGCACATACATGGGGGCTTACTTATCTGGTGTGCTCAACTTTCCCAACTAGACATGCACATTCTTAGATATCAGCAAGGATAATGCTATATACAGAGAAAAGAGACTCTACTTACAGTTCAGCTCTTCTGCAAATTTCTGAGTATATGCCTTATTTTATGTAAAACATCAATTCTCCATAAATTTTCATCTCCAATTTAACACTATTGTAGAAGCGCATATGGAATGACACAATTCACATATGGCTGTACTTTTGTCCATTTAATGGGACACAAGCAGCAAGTAAGCTGTATTAGGCTGTTCAGGCCATTATATATATATATATATATATATATCCTATGCTCTATACGTACACGCAGAGTGTAACATCAGCTCACATTTCAGCAACAGCCTGGCACACAATTGCTGCTTGATTCCAACTGCCTCTTTATAGCAAGCCTTTCCATAAAGGCTTCCCACTCTGCTTTGCTCATGCTGTTGCAAAGCTGGCCCTTAAAATTTGACACAGACATGCAGCTGTGGTCCTAAAATGACCATTTGGCTTTTGGCTGCTGCCATTTCTCCCTCCTTTCCAACAAGCACACTTAACATGTGCGTTGTTTTTCCTAGCTCTCCTTTTGTTACTCCTCACGAGTCACCACTTTTGTGCAGAGGCACATTGTCTGCATCCTTTGCATGGAGTGTCAATGGGTCACCATCCAAGGAATGGCAGATTTTTTCTTAATATAGGAAGTCTGTGGAGATGATACTGAGAGAATTTGTGCTTCTGAGGTCCTCTTGAGTCACCGTGGCTGCACTGGCATGAGGGAATTAGCCAGAACCATTTAAAGAGACTATAAAGAGATTCTCTTTCACTTTCTGGCCAACTAGATGTGGCTAGATAAAGTTCTAACTTGAAATAACTTCAACACCTCCCCAGATATTTTGCAGGAAGATGTTAGGTGGGGATCCCCAAGGCAGCTGAAGATGCAAGCCATGAAGGGGCGCAGCGAAAGTGATACCCCTGCCTGCCTAGATGTCTGCCAGCATGCACCTCTCCACCTTTTTAATCTTTCTCCTTTAAATGGCAGCCCTGACGGCAGCCTGATTGTCAGTGGCACATGAGGTTTCAGCCTGATTGTCAGCGGCACAGGAGGTTTTTTCAGGAGCACAGCCTCCCGGAGCACAAAGACTCCCTGTTGCTCCAGCAGGAGGAGAACCTGTGAGGAAATGGGACATGAGGGGACCTCAGCACATTTTCTTTCCTTCAGGGCCTCTGCTTGTAGTTTTTTCCATTGTCAGGGCACTCCCTGTCTCCCTTTGCTGCCCTCTGGAGAAATGCTGGGCACCTGCTCTTTCCATCAACTTCCCAGGGAGCTGCAGGTACTCAACACCTCTCCGCGGTGACTCATGGACATCAATAGGGCTGAGGGCACTTTGCATCTCACAGCTGCTTTTAGAGGATCAGGCCTGGGGAGAGCCTCTGGGAAAAGCCATGACAAGCTGAAGGACACATGTACTTCTGTGAAAGAAACTAAAATTAAGTTTTTTTCCAAAAACTACACGTGCAACTGAGGCTCCAGGGATGTTGAAGCATTAAGGAGCCTGTAGTACTTCCTGAAATTCACACCATCCTGTTGACGTAAAAAAGGTCTCTTGCATGTGAATTTTAAGAGACCTGACCGTGCTCTTCAGAAGGAGAAAACACACAATGCCATAAGTAAACATATAAATCTGTTAGAGGACCTAGAGATTAAGGATTAGGTTCATAAAGCTTTATGTCCCATATTTGGAAAGTGCCAAAAGTTGCTCTTAATGACTTAGGAAAAGGTATGTGCTTTTTCTGTAGCCCTAGCTCTCTTACCCTTGTTAGCAAATGGTTTCATTCTACTCTTGAAAAACTCACAAGCCAAGAAAAGGGGGAAAAAAAGGTGAATGGAATTTAACCAAAAAAATAATAAAAGTCATTCGTGGTTCAAGGGCTCAGCCTAAGCTATATTTATTCAGTTGACATTTTTTCCAAAAAGACCAATGCGTAAATTAATGTGCACATGGGCAAGTCTGAATTATACCCTGGCCATTTATAGTATGCAGGGTTTTATGCGACTTTTTACTCTCTTGTTCAATAAAACAATAAGTAGTTATGCAGCAGCCAGAGGAGCCAGTGATTCATTTACTTCCACGGTTCGCCAAGAACCTTCTTAAGGAAATACACTCACCGATATGTAATGAAAACCTTTTGTACTTTCTGTGGTGCTTCAAGGATTAATCGAGTTTCCAAAGACAAGAGATGAATGAGATACAGTAGCAAGCGCGGCAGAGGTCGGGGTTGGCCTGGAGGTGACCAGATGCAACTCAGCCTTCTCTGAAGCTGCACAGCAAGTGCTGTGCTCACACTGCGGTAAATACCATCAAATGCTGCCTGCCGCCAGATGATCCATCCTGCATTTGGCTCGCTCGGTTGTTTTTGTTAATGTTGTAGGAACCGTAAAGTAAAAGCCTGCAAATCAACTCTGATGTGTTTAATAAAGAGTGCCCTGTGCGTGCTTGTCAGCCTTTCTGATGGACATAAAGTTTCCTTTTGGGTGGCTTTAGTAGGTGGAGAAGGGGCATTTGTATTCCGAACCAAAATCAGGTACATCTCCAGGACATGAAATACGAAGTTTTTCTTTATCTGTAAAGGAAACAAGGAATCATCCTCCCTGATGGGTGGTGAGAATTGCTAGAGGGAACCTCAGAACAAGAGAAAGCATCGCTGTGCCACTGGGTAAACCATGCTGAATGTACTTGTAGAATAGCATATGCATACCAAAAAAAAAATAATAATAAAATAAACAAAAACACTGAGAGTCCTCAGAAAGAAAAAAAAGATGCAGCTGAAGGGAGACATGACAGGCCAAAAAGAGGGGAGGAAGGGAAAAGATTATTTGTTTCTCCCTACAAACAAAAGCCAGGACGCCTTCAGAGAAAATACTGGAAAGAATAAGATTTAAGCCAAATATATTTTTTCACATAATTCATAATTATGTTGTGGAGTTTGCTGCCATCAGACTGAAAGTGGAGACTGAAAGTATACATGGGTTGCAAACAGGATTGGGACATATCCGTGGAGCAAAAGTGCATTGATGGCTACTGAGCAGTGACTGCCCAGATGAAACCTGCAGATCAAGATGTACCTCGCTGAATGCCTGAAACTGCAATGATTTAATTCACGTAGTGCCATGGAGTACCCTTTGCTGCCCATTGACAGTATTTCTCCTACTCCTAAGCAACAGATTTGGGGCAGGGGAAGAAGAATTTTCATGGCTAAATATTCCTTTTTTGTTTTGGTTTGGTTTGTTTTGGTTTGGTTTTGGTTTGGTTTTGGTTTTGTTTAGAGTAGCAGTGTAATAACTGGTACCCAGTCAGACAATGAAATCTTCATATTTCAACTAAGAATTCATTTCAGTTAACGAAAAACCACGTTTGCCTGCATAGATACTAAAGTAGGGTCTTATAAATCAGTATGAAATTTTGATGCTGCAAAAGTATTTTCTCTGACTTTTCATGGCTCTTGGTTGCAGCTGAGGACACTGCGGGGAAGGGTGTAGCATTATACCAAACAAAATCTGAAATGTATTCGTCTTTAGAGACTGAAGGGAAGATGGGAATGGCTCAGCATCACAATCCGAGATTGTAAGATTGTAAAATACAATCTACACATCCTGAAGAGCAAGAAAAGCAAATTGATTGCTTCTCATGGTAAAAGGGAGTCAGAAGGGTCTTTACCTACTTACTCTCCTGTGTGTTTATGTGGGCAACACTCACTTGTACCTGGCATGGTTTGTCCAAGACCACAAAAGTGCCCAGGTACAAGAGCTGGAGCTGAGGGAGTCCTGCATGCAAGGCAGGGTGGCTTGCCAGTCTCCTCCTTTCTTTCAGAAATGCTCGTTTCTAATGGAATGAACCCAGACTTAGGAATTCTTTAATATTTTTGGACTCCACATATTTCCAAATGGGCCTGGAAAAAGCAGCCCTCAGGTGACAAATCAAAGATTAATTTAGGTAACAAAACCAGAAAAAGTCACCTCCAATCATACATGCAAACAGAAACTTATTGTACGTTAAATTCTAGATGTCAGAAAGTAACTGTCGCAATCCAAGCGTGCTGCAATCCCCTTGGAGAGCTGAGTGATAAATCTGTGTCTTTTGCAAGAGATGAAGCATTATCATGCCCTAGAGATTCACTGGCTCTGTTTTCATGAAAGTCAAACAGGGAACCAGTGACCCTGGAAAAAGTCTTGTACTGGTCATTAACAAACAGCCAGTAACATACCTGTAAGACTTGTTTAATGCTCACTGATAAATGCTAATATATATTGCTAGCGAATTCTCTGAAAGGAATCCAGACCTTGAATGGACTGTTTCCTGTAGAGACAGTCTGACTGGGATTTTCATTCATATACCTTTGAGGTTATTCCAATACGTCTGACAGTGCTATACACACCAGAGCTTCATTCTTGCCTCTCTTACACTGTGTATATCAGAAGTAACTTCCAGACACAAAGAATTCTCACCAAGGAAGTGTTGATATGTAGGTATGAAAAAAACGTTATTTGTCAAAATTTAGTCCTTTTTTTAAATTCAGTTTTCACCTGTTTCATATTAATTTTAATAGAAAATGCATTTGTTTAAAAAATGTTTCTGCTTTTTACACTTATGGTAAAATATTTCAAAATCAGAATTTTGCCTAGAAGTGAAAAAAAAAAAAATCTATTTAAGAAATTGAGCAATGTGCAGATTTTTTTCTCAAACTTTTGGCAAGAAATCTTGGAATGACTGAAAACATTAAATTATTTTCTTTCTGTTTCAATTGACTTTTCAAATTTTCTCATCAACTCTATAAGCTTGAAATGGTATTAGGCAAGCAATGGTCTTATTTCAAACAATATTCAGATTTATCGCTCAAATTTAAAAGTCTAAAATCAAATACTGAATAAACCCAAATGTGCTAACTTGAGAATTTATAACAGCTACAAGTAGCATTGTAGTTTCCTCACATGTTATTAGATTTCCATACAACTCACCTTTAACCTCACAACATTATAACAGGCCTCATTGTCTTCATCGGTGATTCAGCAATCTCACAAAGATGGGAGAGGCAAGTGGACTCACAGTGTTAGAGGTTGCTCTGTTTCAATAAAAGGAGCGTTTGGCCTTTTTTTTTTTTTTTTTTTCTTGTGATGGGGAAAAACTCTTTACTGGTGAAAGGATTGTTAGATCCACAGCAGAAATCTTCAGATGATCCCAGGAAGCTGCTGTCATTGGTATTGGAGTGTAATTGGAGTGTAGTTCTTTGGGGATTTCAGTATAACTTAGATCCCTACATGATGACTGGTGTCTTGTGGATTTAATGCAAACTTTGTACCTATGTTATTGCAGAGAACATTTGTGGAGCTGTCTATCAGGCTTTGACCCATGGCATGGAGGCACTGAAATGCCACATCATCTATGACAAGTCAAGTATTCTTCCTTACTCTTAATGCTGTTGTTAGGGTTTTTCAGTATGGCCTTACAGCATAACAGATCCATCTTATTTTAGTAACTTTTATATTAGTGCAGCTCAGAGAACTGAATAACTCCAGCTGAAAGAGATCTCAGCAGGTCACTCAGACCAACATTCCACTGAAACCTGGGTCATCATTGATTCAGACCTGGTTGCTCAGGGCTTTGTCCAGCTCGAAAACCTCCAACTACAGAGATTTTGCAGTTTTTTAGACAATCTCTTCCAGTGCTTGACTCTACTGACAAAAGGATGTAAGATACTTATCTAGCCGGGAAAGTGGCTCATCAATAACCATGATTCATTCATAAGGGAATCTTTTGACTTGTGAGCTCTATACTATACCATCTCAGATTCTGGGAAGCCATTGGAGTTTAAGAGGGATGTGGAGTAAAAGCATTTGGATTACAGCCTGGAGAGGAAATGGCTGAAGAGCATCTTGGAATTTGATCATTTGTCGGACCTTTCAGGTATCCGGGGGTGGGGGGAGATCATGGCTGATGCTGGAAAACACAAGTGTTCTTAGCAGTACACGCTGCAACTTACCACCCTCTATATCTACCTTCTATAAAATGATGTGAATACTTTTTTACTGTTCATTTTGTAAAAGGTAAATTGGCAAGTGTTTTTTTTATTTATTTATTTTATTTTTACTAAGAGCTCAGGGTTTACATTTACAGGCCATTGCTTGGTGAATGGGTTCAGGTCAGCTTCTGGTGAGGCAGCCTCCAACATTATTACATCCTAAGAACTAAGAAGTATAATCCTCTCCTATCCTTCACAGTTACTTAAGGCAAGCAAAAAGGTACAGTCATTATTAGCATGTTATCTACTGAAAGTTAAACACCGATGATTTTAAAACATATGGGCATTTCACCCAGTCCTCAAGAAATCACCTCTTCTTGTGGAGTACTTGCCAGCATCATTCCATCATAAACCTCCTTTTTTTTTTGGAGAAACAAAATTGTTCTTCCATACTAAGGGATGTTGGTTCACATGTTGTTCCATCGTTTGGTCTTTCTTTGTAGTCAATACCACGCATAAGAAGCTACAAATCATAGAATCACAGAATGGTTTGGATTGGAAGGGACCTTAAAGCCCACCCAGCTCCACCCCCCTGCCATGGCAGGGACACCTCCCACCAGCCCAGGTTGCCCAAAGCCCCATCCAGCCTGGCCTTGAGCACCTCCAGGGATGGGGCATCCACAGCTGCTCTGGGCAAATCATTTCCTGCTTGTGTAAGATCAAAATCTACAAGCTGTTTTGCTTGTGCTGGACCTCTTGGCAGATAGTAATATATCTAATCATGGGCAGTTGCTTCAGCAGCCAGGGATATTGTTGCTTTGCTTGAAGCTGCTCTCCAGTGGTTCCTCTCCTTTCAGAGTGCAGGAATCCACTTCTAGTGATGGCTGCTTGGACTCGTCACGGAGGACTCTGAAATATGGGTCAGCTTTTCTGTCTGTGTTCTTTAAAGTATAGCCAGCTGGGGAGATCATTATAAAATATAAGGTAGAGTATATCGACAACAGTCATCTTGTATTTCACATGGACACTGCAAGTTCAGTCTAAGTTATGGAGGAATGTCTGAATGTTATTGCTTTTTGGCTGCATTAGGACTGTCTTGTCCTCAGCTTTGGAAAGACAGAAATATTGTTGCTGGATATACTGTCTTCTTGGCTAGAAGGGACTTATCTGGAGACTGGGAATCAGGTTAATAATACTGGCATCATTTTTAATATGTCCTTGACTCGGAAAGCCTTGTGTTGGCTATAGAGTTAAAACGTGATCCAGCTACGTGCTTTGCATAAGTAATTCCCCTATTTATCTCATGACAGCTTGGAGAAGCCTGAACCTGACACTGGGTCTTTTACCTCTTTCCCTTGCTGGATTATAACTTATTTGCTGTACTTTTGGTCTTGAAGTCCTGTGACAATATTCATTCTGATAGTGTCTCTTTTATACTGAGTGCTCTTTAATACAGAGTGAAGATTATGTGAGCCTTTATGCTGTGCAGATTTCCAGTCCAAAAGTAGCCTGGTTATATCCAGGATGGTGAACCAAGTTGTCCACCACTTAGTTACTTCTGCAGTCACAAGCCATTTGGCATATCAGTAATACTCCAAGAGATTTTATTTTTCTAAAATCTAGCTTGTTGTGTCTCTCTCTCACATCAAGAAAGGCTTAAAAGGTTTTCTATATAATTAATATTGTTTTATTTATGTATTTACCTACAGTGATGAAATTATAACCAATGTCGGTGATTAATCAGTTGTTTCTATTGTTTTTATCTATACATCTGCTTTGTCTTTTTTTTATTATTATTATTATTTTTTTTGAGATGAGAGTGTCCTTTAGTTACTACAGAATTGGTGTGGGAACCATTAGTGAGTGAGTGCCCTCCTTGGTTTTGAAGGGGATAAGTTTGCAGCACTTTTTAATACTGTTACCTCAATGCTGTATTTGTTGAACATTCACTCCTAAGTATTAAGTCTGTCTTTGTCTTGCACCTATTCAGGGGGGCTCTATATGCCTCAGTGATTTCTCAGGGTATACTTATTTTTGCCTGACTGAACACATCTTTAAAGACCTTTTCATACAGTTGCACTCAGGAGTTTTACTACAATGGTGTTATCACACCTTCTTTTCTCCCTTTTATGGAACTTTTTTTCTAGAGTGTTTTTGGTTTTTTAATCATTCACTAACACCTGCGTCATCTCCTGACGACAGGCATATGCCCATTGTCAGCTCTTCTCCAGCCTGAGCAACATCTACCTGCTTTTCCCCTGTAGGTCATGGCCCCTGACCTTTTTATCAACTGTGTGGCTGGATCTTAGCCCTGGTTTATCACTAGCTCTTCTGAACCAAGGGGCCCAGAACAAAACAGACTACATGAGTTATGCTCTTGGAGTCAGTGGGACTGCTGGTGTGACTAAGTGCTCACCAACATGAGCCAGGGTCTCATGCCTGAGTCCTGAGCTGTGAAAAGGGGAATGCTTTATGTCACTGATTTACTCAGGTTCCCTCGGAACGTGTCCAAAAATAGCAATTTGCTTTTTTGCACAAAGCATCCTGTCATGCACTCATGATTAGTTTATATACTGTCACTGCCTGGTCTCTTCATTACTGGGCTTTGGTATAGTATTTCTGCTGGTATTATTCCCCCCTAGCCTCCTGTGAACTGGAGTAATAACTGCAAATAAGCGATATTGCCCATATTGGCAATCCTGAAAGAAAAGTCAGCTTTTGTTTTTCCTCAGAAGACATTTCTGCATGAGGAGGTCAGTTTTATGTGCTCAAACATATTTTTTGGGGAAGGCCATGGAGAAGAGCAAGGAGTGGGGGCTGCAGTTATTGTGCCCTGGTACTTGGGAAGTTGCACATTATTCACACTGGTTGGGAATCACCCCCCTCACCACTGAGCATTTCATTAGGGCTATGTCATGATGAACACACAGTCTTAATACCTGCAAGAATCACCACCCATGTTGGGCCAAACCTGCTCCTCATGAAGGCAACCATAGTTTTGTTGATGACTTCAGTGTGAATGGAAGCAAGACTTTCTCCACACAATCAGTTTTACTCTCCAAGTGCCATATTCTCCCTACATTATATAATAAAAAGCTCCCTGTTGCCGTGATTATCACTATTCTGAATTGGAAGTTGTGTTAGTTTTGTTTATTTTGGCTACAATGGTTGTGCTCCATTGTATTACTACTCCCCATGAGTTGTGTACGTATTATTTCTTGACTCATTACACCTAATGGGGAGGTGCAGAAACCACCTGCCCCAAACCACAGATGTGACCCACAGGTGTCTACAATTCACCCAGTGCCTTCCCTCTGCTCCACTGGTGACCCACGGAGCCACCAGAGCAGAGCCACTCCGGTCTCTTGGGCTGCCAACATCCACCCCCACCACGCCATTGTATGCAGGTCAGAAGTGGCCATTAGGCATCTGGCAGGTGGCCAACACTGTGCTTGGTTGAGCAATATTTGGGAGCTCTTGTATGTTGTTTATTGCAATTACCACTGGGCAAGCCCTGCAGAGTTTGGTTTGTTTGAGCTGCTACAATCAAAGCTGCAGGGTTCAGTTTTCAGAGGTTAGCGCTTGAGCAACTTCTATATATTTACTCGGAGGTTCAAGATCTATTAAAAGGAACCATTCTGTTCTTTTGTCTCCTGTAAGCTGTATCACATTTGGCAGGAATAAAAGTACAATGGTCTCTTTGTACGTAATATATTGCCTAAAAAAAGGTATGTGATTGGAATGAAAGAAGTGCTGGCTGCAGTTACTGCCCGACTGGAAAGGGATGTATTTTCTCTGATGCAGAACAATTGTGCAAGCTGAAGAAATGGTACAAATCAATTGACTTATTGCACATAAAAGTAATGTTTGTACTCACAACCCTACTCATGTGACAGATAACATCCTGGTAAAAAGAAAGCACTTTACAAATCCAATGCACTAGCAATTATCTGTTGCGGCTTTCTTTTTCTTTTTCACATTTTTTATTTTATCCTGGACAGTGAAAATCAAAATCATCCTCGCTTTTAACAAATAGCTTTGTAAGAGTTCTTAGTGCTTGGGGATCTTAAAACAATACCCATTTGTTTCAAAATATATTTTTTTTTCAATTCACCTCTAAAATCAAGGAAAGGTGCATTTTAAAAGTTTAAAACATCATTTCTCATGAAATTCACACATCCCAATAATATTGACTAAGCAGATCTGAATGAATGACATACAGATGAGGAAATTTTTTTTTTTTCTTTAATTTCATGCTTCATTTCCACACACAACTGTAGGACATGGGATACTGAGACTGGGTAAACAGATTTAGTCTCTTCCTCAAAATTTAGGTATTCCACTTATAAATGAGAAATAGAGTATAGGATGATGAGATGCTGGAGGGCAGCCCTACAGAGAAGGATCTGGGGGTTGTGGTTGACAGCAAGTTGAATATGAGCCAGCAGTGTGCCCTGGCAGCCAGGAGGGCCAGCTGTACCCTAGGGTGCATCAAGCACGGCATTGCTAGTTGGTCAAGGGAGGTGATTGTCCCGCTCTGCTCTGCGCTGGTGCGGCCTCACCTCGAGTACTGTGTGCAGTTCTGGGCACCACAGTACAAAAAGGACATGAAACTGTTGGAGAGCGTCCAGAGGAGGGCGCCGAAGACGGTGAAGGGCCTAGAGGAGAAGACATATGAGGAGCGGCTGAGGGCACTGGGCCTGTTCAGCCTGGAGAAGAGGAGGCTGAAGGGAGACCTCATCGTGGCCTACAGCTTCCTCACGAGGGGGAGTGGAGAGGCAGGCGACCTATTCTCTGTAAACACCAGAGATAGGACCCGCGGGAATGGTGTCAAGCTGAGGCAGGGGAAGTTTAGGCTTGACATCAGGAAGAGTTTCTTCACTGAGAGGGTGGTTGCACACTGGAACAGGCTCCTCAGGGATGTAATCACTGCATCAAGCCTGTCTGAATTTAAAAAGTGATTGGACTGTGCACTTAGTCACATGGTCTAAACTTTTTGGGTAGACCTGTGCGGTGCCAGGAGTTGAACTTGATAATCCTTATAGGTCCCTTCCAACTCGGGATATTCCATGATTCTAATTCTTCTACAACAGTTATTGTCTGTAGGTCACCAGTTTTATCCTGGTAGATTTATAAAACCAGGCAGTAGTTGAGCCAAGACTGTCCTACTCCAAACTGAAACCAACTTTTCCTTCCATGCTGAATGCTAGAATTGGCCTTTGCAGTGTGTTTCCCATGAAAATATTTTTTATCAGCTGTGCCAATTCAGAAAATAAATGGTATGCATTTAGACTAAATGTAGTACGTATCTCTATAAAGCAAAGTTAAAATAAATACGGAAAAATATTAAGATTGCATTCGTTAAAGTTAGAATCTCTCTGAAATACTGATGCTGATGCAGGGATTTAATGTATTCTATGATTTAACTCCTTATCTTTCTTTCATCCAGTTTTCTTTTCCCTGGAACTTAGTTTTCCAAGGACACAAACTTTGAAATGTATCTGCAGTATCTTCAGTTATCTTTAGAGAAGTGTCAATTTTCAGGATGGGAAGCAGAAAAATCAATTGGTTTTAATTGAAATAGGAACCAGACCTCCTTCAATACTTATTTATTTTTACTTATTTATTTTTTGGATGGAGTTATTTTGAGAACGTTATGTTCACATCACATATTAATACTGATTAGAATTTATTATTTCTGAGTTGATGAGTCCATAAAACTTCATTTCTTCATGTAGATGTTTGGGTTCCTCTTTTACTCTTGATATTTTCCTGGAAATTTTATTCACCTTCAAAAGCCCGGTCATTTCACCCCCAACTTTATCCTGGGTTTGTTCCTAGAATAATGTGTGCCTTTGATCTGGTGCACAGACAATAAATAGTTATTTTCCATGCATTTTCTATTCAGTAATTGAGACTTTCTAAATTTCAGCAACATCAGTTTCTTCACATTTTCCCATCTGAGTTGCCGTATTAACTCTTGCTGAGCTGTTGCTTCAAAACATCACATTGCATACTTTAGAGTTGACAAGGTCATATGTCACCTATGTGAACAGGTGTTTGTAAGTTGTGGTTCTTTTTACTGATTTCACATTGCCAAGCAAAAACAGCGTAACATGATCCATAATAGCAGTCAATATTCAGAGAGATTAATTTCAGATATAACTATCTCTGCAAGTGTACTGGCTGTCTTGCAGCAAACTCTTCACAAGCATTAGTGTCACTAAATGCTGTAATTATAATTGCCTTTCATTGGAAAAAAAATCAGATTTTATTGACTGTACCAGCATATCACTTTCCTAGAAACTTCCTAGAAATATCCTTTCAGAGTCTGTGAACAGAATCTGTGAATTTGATTTGACTCTTTCTCAACCATCTAAAAACCCTGGGATCATATTCTAACTTCAGAAAAAAGCAGTTGAAAGAGTTGCGGACAAATACTTCATATTTTCATCTTGTTCTGAATCATGGCTTCATAGGACACGTTCTTGTTGGCAAGATAATATATTGCACTTAGCATTTTTATTAGAATCTTCCTGTTTTCCTTCTTCTTCTGAGAGTTCTGAAAACGAAGTATGTCACCACCATTCCTTGTGGTCTTTTGAAGAGTATCAACTCCTCCGTGATGACATGGGGAAACATGGTGCCGTTCAGATTTGTCTCAAGTCTTTTTCCAATTAGTGAATCCAGACTGTGTGAAAGCTTCCTCTGTGTGCTTCATCAAAAGTAGTTTGCAAAACAGTAGCAACAAAGTACATTAACCCCATTAGCATAGGAAAAACAGGTCCACTGAAAAACACAAAACCAGAATAAGCATAAAGAAAGGCTTGTTTTTCCAAAATCATGCACAGGGAGAGCCTTAAGGCACAGTTGACAAGGTGTTCAATAGTGTCAGGCAATTAGCATTTGGTTCTTGTTGCAGATGACACTGGAGATGTGTCAGCCCTACAACCAGCTAAATTTGATCCACTTGTTGTTGAAGGTATAGCCTCCTTTTTTTAATCAGCTATGGTTCAAGTGATTCCATTTTTGCACTTTTAAAATAAATACTTCGGGATTTTTCATTTCAGTAAGTCACTGATCACTTAGTAAGAATGGCATGGGATTAAAGAATTAGACACACACAATAACGAAACATGTAGCTGGCCCCTGGCTTTTGTGTAGTGCCTTGTTCTGCCTAAAAGGGTCTACAATGTGGCAGATGGGAGAAAGGAAACAGCCTTCACCTGATCTGTTCATTGCCCAGAAAACAATTGCCTTTATGTTTTGCTTATATAACCCCTGCTTTCCTGCCTCAGCCAGGGACCCTGACAAGGAAAACAAGACAAATAAGATGCCAGTTGGCGGCCCCTTGACCCCCAGAGCTAATTGCACTGGGGTCAGAGACTCCATGATGTCTGGCCTCTCTCCTCCTTTTGTGCAAGGAGCTCGTGGAAAACCCACAGGAAAGACAGAGAAGCAGCACCACGAAGGAGGTTCTGCAGATGTGCAGCTGGGATCTGCACCCATCCCATGTGCCTAGTAAGGACAAGTTTTTCCTCTGCCATGTACAGGGGTTAATCCAGAAAATGCTGAGCAACCCAAGCTCCTCCAAGTGATAGCCTCTTTGCCCACTAATGCTGGGGCCAAGCTACAAAGGAGCTGTGGCCTTTAGTCTACCTGACATCAGACACACAATGGGAGGGAGTGTAGGCATGGCCAGGGAGCAGACAAGATCAGGTTGGCCCCTTGTTTGTCCATCTCTGCTCTCCCTTCTTCCATACTGGAGGCCAGAGCATCTCTCCATGTGTCATACTCACACCCACAAAGAAAAGCATGAGGAGTCCTCCAGCAGCAGGTGAGAAAGGTGGCCGGTAGCTTTCAGGAGAAGTGGCGTGAAGCATATATATATATGTACATATGCGTACATATACAAGTGATTGTGCATTGATTAATTCCAGTGTCCTCAAAATCAACAACCAATAAAAGCTGAGCAAATTGTTGATTTGTTAGGAATTGTAACTATAGAAACATGAAATCCATAATACAGTTTGAATAAAACGTGGTTCAGTCTTCATTTTAAATTAGAAACCATATTGTAAGCTGAAAAGGATGCCAGTTGCAGTCTTAGATGAATATAATAACTGGTGAAGACCCTGTCTACATGCACTTCTGGACTGAGCATCGCTACAGACCAGTTTGGTCATAGGCCAAAAGAGCTGCAGAAAGCAGCAGTACATGGTCTATGAAACAACTGCAAGAAAACTCAGAGAAACTTGTGTTCCTTTCACCAGGAAGGGAATGAACAAGGTGCAGAAAAAGAGCAGCAGAACACAGTCATTCGGGATGAAGTCTGGTTAGTCACAGTATGTAGGTGAAAATCTGTGGAAGTTACAAGATAATATATGGACCTTTTTTGAAACGGGAGCTAAGGGGTGCGTATCTGGTCACATAGCAAGGAATGATGGAGACAGCAGGTGCAGGTTCGTGCAACAGTTCATCAAACCCCCCAGCCCCCAAGAGGAAGCATGGATTATGTGTCTGAGGGAGCTATGGTATGATGTGGCTGTTCTGGTGGGCTTGATCTGGCCTGTGGTCCCCAGTGGGCCACTTCTGGGATACAGGATCTTTGGAGAGCCATACAAACGCTACAATTCTCTGAATTAAACCACCCAACATGGCTCAAGGTAAATCTACCAGAATGTCTGTGTGAGGGATTGCTGTAGGCAAGCACAATGGCGTGAAGAGGACATAAACCTTGTTTTTGTTACCTGATGTTGCTCAAGAGGGAGTGGGGACAACAAGAGATTATAAATATCTGTCTTGGTGCACTAATGCCTCCAACACAGCTACTGGTGGTATCAGTGTCTCAGAAACAGTGCAAAGGTAGGTGATTTCATAAAGCACACTAGGGAACCCAGGACTTCTATGATTTCATTTTCCCTTCTAATAATGGCAGGCTACAAAGTAAAAATAGAAGCTTCCACAGAGATTTGAACAGGGAAATAAAAGCTTTTTTTTTTTTTTTTTTTTTTTTTTTTTTTTTTTAGTATTGTTAAATAAAAGGCTATTGTCACATTAGGAGCAAGCGGCCTAACTAAGGTCACTTAGTTTACTCCCTAGAAGATTTCTATGATATTTTAAAGTACCTGTTTATCACATTGGCTTGTGCAAGATTAAGCATCAGATTGAAACATGGTGCTGTAAGTTACCTGACTGTAAACTGCTGTAAGTGGATATCTGTTGAGAGCGACAGGCAAGTTTGTTGATGGGAAAGCTATTAACAAGAGGTTGTGAGGTAGTACATGGCAGGTACCATTACACTTTTCACCCTGCTTCTTGACTTTCCTACTTGAAATCTGCTTTTTGGTCCCTGTGGCATGTCAGTGACACCACCTTACACTCCTGTACACTTTCCTTCACTGCTAGCAAGGTAACTCAAGCTGCCTCTGAATCCAGCTGCCTGGGCGGCCTGGCTGGTTATTTCATAGTCACCAAGGAAGTGTGGCATTAAAAATGTACTTGAAAAAACTGGACAACATCCTCTCTGTCCCCAGCTGCAGACTGCAAAGAACACAAAGTGATTTTGGTGGCCAAAAGCTGCAAAAAAACATTTATTGCCCTTCCAAGGGCTTGCTGTCCACAACGTGCAAATTATTAGGAAGACACAGACTTCCATGAGCTATAGATCACACACATGCTGTGCATATACACACAAATAATAATATATATAAATGGTGTGAGTATGTAGGCCAAGAGTATATGAAATGGTCACGAGAAAACCTAGACCTTAGAATATGTTTTTATTTTTTAGTTCATACCAAAGCAAAAAGGAGATCTATATTAAAAAAAAAAAAAAAAAAGTAATCTGAAAAGAATGCCTGATTCTTATCTTCAGGGAGAGGGATGCCAGATGCCAGTACAGAAGCAAACCTTGACTTTCACAGTAGTGAACTGCACTACTTTGGGCAAGCTGCACAGTAGGTTCCCTCACCTTTTTGTGCCTGTTTCTCCCACAGTTTTTGACTTGTCTGTTAAATGTAAGCTTTTCCCAGCAGAGGCTCCATGCTCCCACTGTATTGTACAATTCATGGTGATCCTTTTGGTGTTTCATCACACAAACAGAGTAATTTGATCCACAGTAGCTCAGCAGGATGTCTGTTCACAAATGCCTATTTGGATCACATAGGTAGAAGCTTGATGCAAAAGAGAAAAGCTCAAAATGAAGCTTATGCTTAATTTTCATACAAAAATAAAATTCCAACTCCTATCCCTTCACACAAAAGAGATACACTATGAGCAAGAAGAATCAAATTGCCTTGGAAAAGAGAAGTTCTGGGTCAGGAAACATGGAGCCAACCCCATAGGAACATCAGTGCCAGGGGCATGTTAGAGCAGCTGATGGAGGAATGCTAAGAGAAGAGAGTCACCGCTGTGAAGATTTCAGCAGCCTCTCAATCTCTTGCATGCATTGGGAAAGCTGCTGCTGTTCCTCAGGAGTGCCCCTGGTGCCATTTGTACTATACCAGCTTAACCCTTCAGTCCTCAAATCAGCCCAGCAGCAAAAGGCTGTAAAGGCGGTGTATCAAAAAGGCTTTTGCCAGCTGTGTATCACACTGCTTGGAAGATGGGTTTTACTGTCCTTTATTGGGGGAGGGGGGAGGGGGGAAGAGGGAGAAGGAAAAAAAAATGGAAAACAATACATTAAAAAAAGCCTAGACTAACAAATATATAGTCTAGTTTTCTTCTTATACCTCTTCCTGGCTTGCTGCAGCCAGGCCCTTGGAGTATTCCCAAGCACGGCTTGCTTCAGGTACACCGCAAAAGGAACAAGACAATAAAGGAACAAGACAATATAAAGACCAAAGGCATTATACAGTTGAAAACGCCCCTGAAGTTACTCTCCAAGCACACAAAGCCACCTGCTTTCTCACTTGCATCATTGCACTTGTGTTATGGAAAGACTTTGAAATCACATGGAGTCTGATGAAATCCTGCACAGGAAGCTTGGCTGCCCAGCCCTGTCCAATTCAGTATCTCCACGGGGAGGTGTTGTCTGGGATCCTCTTACTAAATGCTGGAGCACACCCTAGTTCTTCCTACACAAAAGGGACGACATGTCTCGGGGCCAGTTTGCAGTTTCAGACACGCCCATCACACTGAGACAGAAGCTCATCCCTTTTCTTAGTAGTGAAGAAATAACATTTCTCAGGAGAATGACACTTCTTTCCCCAGGAATTGTGCTCCTTATTAGGCAATATTTTATGAAGTGAATTAAATCTCACTGAAATACTGCTTTTCTGTTCATAAAGTCACGAGAAGCTGTTTAGCTCCTTTACTTAACTCAGGTGGTGGAAGCTACAGGAGCTGCTCTCCCACACAGGCACAAGTCCAGGTGTAAAGGGAGCCCATGGTCTGAGCTCTGTGATTTGGAAGGCAACCCCAGGCATCAGGATAACAAACATGAGATCACAGAATCATTCAGTTTGGAAATGACCTCTAAGATCATCTAGTCCAACCTTCAACCTTAGTACTGCAAGTCCACCACTGAACCCAGCTAAAGGTCTAAAGTCACAGCTGGTCCTCAGCACCTGTACCGGGGCCTAGCTGCCACACTGCATCCAGCCATGACATTTATGAGCAGGCCTCTTGTACGAGCAAGCTTGCCTGCATGGTAGCTGACTCCCTCCCCTAATCCCTGCAGGGCCCATTTGTCACCGGGAGGTGACATTGCAGGGTCAGACCTGTCACATACAGGCAAGGACCTGTGGGGCACAGGAGAGGGGCCTGGAGCCTGTCCCCAGGTGATGAGGTCCCCAGGTGACGAGGTCCACGCAGCGTGGCTCTGCAGCCACAGGGGGACAATTCCTTACATCTGTGCAACCCCCTGAAACACGCTGGAGCTTGCGTAGATGTAACTGAGGCAAAATTTGGTCCTCATAATCTTTATTGCTGATGATGACGGTGATGATGATGTGTGAGAAGGAAATAGCGCAAGCTTGACCTTCATGTCCCAAGGGGAATTTGCAGAGCTGGCAGTTATAAAACCCCTCAGCTTTTCACTTGTGAACTGAGCAAATTTGTTCTGGGAATCATTAATACATAATGCCATTTTGAAGCCAGTTTTTGGAGTAGAATTGCACATTCGACTATCCAAATCCTTCTGTCATCCCCACACAATTCTGCAACAGGGCTGGGACTGAAAGAAGTCAATTGTACTTCAGAAATTACAGGCAGCCAGTTTAAATAAAGAAAAGTATCTGCTATTTGGTGCTTTCCATTCATAATGCGATTCCGCTCTGTTAAAATTCATTAGGTGACCTAGATCCTGAGAACCCATTCCTGCAAATTGCTGAATGCTTCCTGGGAAGTGCTGCGAGCTTTTGACTCCATGTAATGGGACATGAAAGAGGTCAGCACCGTCCAACAACTGTCCCTTACGTCTCTTCAAAATGCCATGAGTCTGCTCCCTTTCCTTGAGGTGATGTAGTGACAGACCTAACGGTTCTAAAGGAAAGAGAAAAAGGAAAATCAAAAATACCAGACTAGAAGTTAAAACTGAATGAATTCATGACCTCTTGCACAAGCCCACAGTGAGCTCATGCTCCAAGTAAGTGCTGAACATGAATTGGAAAAGCACTGCAATCCCAGCCAGGTGTAGCAACTTGAGACAGGTCTCAAGGTTTTTACTGATGTGCCTAATCTTAACACATCTTTACTGTTTAAGCTTTTTCCATCCACTTCCATCTTACTTTCTTTCCAGATTAAGACCTTAAATCAAATAGAAGAAGACCACAATTCATCCAAATACATCATTCAAATTGGAATTTCACACAACATTTGCATTTTTTGCACTTTAGCTATACAAGCTCAGAAAGCCTTTGATGTGCTTGGAGTGCAAGCTCTCCATTCTTGTACTGACTCTCCTTCATTAGAGCTATACAGACACATCCGCTCAGCCTGCAGAAAGGAAATCATGTGACTTTTTAATTTACCAAGGTTATTGTACTCAGTCTGTACTCAGTCTAAAATTAAATGGAGGGGAAAAGTCTGGACTGATGCTTTGCTACAGATGAATGGTTAAAATCACAAAATGTCTGGAAATGCAAAAGAGGAGTTTCCAACAGCACTCCTTAACTTAGCTGCTTGTCCTCTGTGCTTTTGGAATCTCCATTATATATATATGAAAGTAAATAATTACTTGCTTTTGCCATTTGATCAAGGAAAACAGGAATGGAAAACTCTTCCCATGTCACTGAGTTAACGTTCATCTTGGCAGTTTAAAGCCAGTGCAGGGTATGCCTGACTTTTGCCAATGCCACCTGCGTGCTGCTTCTGCCTTCCCTTCCCTTGCAGCTGAGAAGTAAAGACTGCCATAGTCCCGGTGTCCTCCATCCCTATGTAGGGCACCACCCTTTATTTTACTTTATGATTTTTGTATGGGAGCTTGCCTTGATTACTTTAGGTGGGTGTTGGATTTGCCCTTTAACTACAGTCCATTTTAAGAGGGTATCTAAGTTTTTTTCCCTCTTCCAGCACATCAGCAGTCCTGCTGGGCTCTCCCACTGCTGAACCATAACTTCCCTGCAAGCTGGTAGTTCACATAGAATCACTGAATCATTAAGGTTGGAAAAGACCTCCAAGATCATCTGGTCCAACCATCCCCCTACCACCGACATCACCCACTAAGACGTCCCTAAGCACCAGGTCCAACCTTTCCTTGAACACCCCCAAGGGATGGTGACTCCACCACCTCCCTGGGCAACCTGTTCCGATGCCTGACTGCTCTTTCTGAGAAGAAATGTCTCCTAATTTATAACCTGAATCTCCCCTGGTACAACTTGAGGCCATTCCCTCTGGTCTTATCACTAGTGAGAAGAGGGCTTCCTTTCAGCTTCCTTTCAGGTAGTTGCACAGAGCAATAAGGTCTCCCCTGAGCCTCCTCTTCTCCAGACTAAACACCCCCAGTTCCCTCAGCTGCTCCTCACAGGACTTGTGCTCCAGCCTCACAGCCCTTCTCTGGACATGCTTTAGGGCCTCGACATCTTTCTTGTACTGAGGGGCCCAAAGTTGAACAGTACTCAAGGTGCAGCCTCACCAGAGCAGTGTACAGGGGGACAATCACCTCCCTGGTCCTTCTGCTCTATTCCTGATCCAAGCCAGGATGCCGTTGGCCTATTTGGCCACCTGGTCACACTGCTGGCTCATGTTCAGGTGAGCATTGACCAACACCTCCAGATCCTTTTTCTCTGCACAGCTTTCCAGTCACTCTGCCCCAAGCCTGTAGCACTGCGTGGCGTTGTTGTGGCCAAAGTGCAGGTCCCAGTACTTAGCCATGTTGAACCACATCCCATTGACCTCTGCCCATTGATCCAACCTGTCTAGGTCCCTCTGCAGGGCCTTCCTACCCTCTGGCAGATCAACACTTTCCCCCAGCTTGGTGTCATCTGCAAACTTACTGAGGGTGCACTCAAATCCCTCATCCAAATCCTCAATAAAGATATTAAAGAGGATGGGCCGCAACATCAACCCCTGGGGAACACCACTAGTGACCGGTCGCCGATTCCCTGGTGGTCCCACATACATTGAGAGATTGTGTTCAAGATAACCCGTTCCATTACCTTTCCTGGCACTGAGGTCAGGCTGACAGGCCTGTAGTTTCCCAGATCCTCCTTATGACCCTTCTAATAGATGGACGTCACATCAGCAAGTCTCCAGTCATCTGGGACCTCTCTGGTTGACCATGACCACTAACAGATGACGGAAAGTGTCTTGGCAATCACGTCTGCCAGGTCCCTCAGCACCCTTGGGTGGATCCCATCTGGCCCCAAGGACTTGTGACAGTCCAGGCGAAGCAGCAGGTCTCTAACTGCTTCCACCTGAATGGCAGGGGGTTTATTCTGTTTTCTGTTCCAGACTTTCAGGTCAGAAGGCGGAGTACCCCGAGGATAACTGATCTGACTATTAAAGACAGATGTAAAGAAGGCATTGAGAATCTAAACCTTTTCCTTATCTTCAGTAGTCATGTTCCCCACCACATCCAGTAAAGGATGGAGGTTCTCCTTGGCCTTCCTTAATATATTTTTAAAAATAAATAAATAAATAAGTAGTAACAACAAAAAAATAATGTGTATATATATATCTTTTACCACAGTGGCGAGTTTGAGCTCATGTTGAGCTTTAGCCTTTCTGATTTTCTCCCTCCATATGATAGCAACCTCCTTGTACTCTCCCCGAGTTCCCTGTCCCTTTTCCACTGGACATGAAGTCTCATTTTCTCTCAGAGACTCAGCAAAAATTCTCTGTTCAGCCACGCCAGTCTTCTTCCCCGTGAACTCATCTTACAGCACATGGGGACAGCCTGCTCATTTGCCTTTCAGACTGCCTCCTTGAGGGGCGTCCAGCCTTCCTGGTCCCCTCTGCCCTTGAGGACTGCTCTCTGGAAATTCAAGCAGTTTTACTGACCCCCCTCCTAACCAAGAAAAGAGAACTCTACCATTTTGTGGTCACCCTGCCCAAGACAGCTCCCTACCAGCACATTTCCCACCAGTCTTTCTCTGTTCGTGAAGAGCAGCTCTAGCAGGGCACCCCCTCTGGTAGGCTCACTGACTGGCTGAATCAGGAAGCTGTCTTCCACACTCTCCAGGAACCTTCTAGACTACTTTCTCAGGGCTGTATTGTATTTCCAGCATATGCCTGGGAAGTTGAAGTCCCCCATGAGAACAAGGGCTGGTGATTGCACGACTTCTGCCAGCTGCTTGTAGAACGCCTCATCCATCTCCTCATCCTGGTTTGGTGGTCTACAGCAAACCCCCACCAAGATGTCTGTCTTGTTGGCCTGGAGGCTGTAGCTTTTTCTACCCACACAGCTTGATATAGAGAAATAATTCTCAGAAGAAGAACCAATAAAGTCAATCCATGGAAAGATGCAGTATGGTCACCCAGCTTCAAGATGAGTATTTCAGCTGTTTTTGTTATAGCTGTGTTCAGAAAACCACTTACCGTGGGAAAAGTGTTGCTTATTTTTCTCCACCATTCCCATAAGTAAAAAAAAAAAAAAAAAAAAAGAGAGAGAGATGAAGAGAACACTCCCCAATTTTAAAAAGTAATTGCTATCAGGCAGTGACTGAGAATGGAGAATTTCATCCCAAGAGGGATTTTTCAGGTTACAAGTCTATGGAACTAGCAAGTTATGATGGAAAATGTTTGTGAATCTTAACCAAAGTGACCACCGCTGCAACACTTTGCGAGGCATTATACTTTGAAAGATCAAAGAGCAATATGGAGCTGACAATATATTACTGTCTTTTAAAACGGTCTTGTAAGACTTAAACTTTAACATTTGATGTTGGTCTCTGGGAAAAGAAAAAAAAAATTAAAATAACACACAAAATATAATTAAGATAATAAATGAAAGGCCTTTCTTTTCATCATTTCCATAACTACCTTAAATATCTGCTGGAAATGATTATATCAGCACAGGCTGGACTATATTAAAATAATGAAGAGTGAAGTTTTCACTGTGTTCACATTTAATCATCACCTCACAACTTTACATTTTAATGTCTGACCTTAGGATATCCTCTTCCACTATCACATTAAGAATGTTGAAAGGAAACAGGAAGGGCCACAAGGGCTGTAGTTTCCTCAGAAGAACAGTGGCTATCAGCCTAATGGACTCTGAATTTCTCAGACAAAGAGCAGCAGCGGCTCAGCCCACAGCCAGTTATCAAAAGTTCACACAATACGAGCCTTTCCTCTAATTAACAGAGTTGCCTTCAGTGAGGGCACTACCTTTTTGCATTATGTTACTGAAAAAGAAAAAAAAATCAGCTGCATGGTGTGACTTATTCTATAAATAGCCCAATGAAATGCAGAAGACAAAACAAGGTCCATTCAGTTGCCTTAAAAAAATAGGAAAAAAATACCTGCCAAAATACTAGGAACTGCATTTGACCCACTGCACCTCCACAGTGATTCAAAGCCTAGACTTGACGTAAACTCCTGAAGTCATTATGCAATTATTTGGTAGGTTTCTGAATATCATTTCTGTAGGGAGAAGCTAAACATTACTCACTGCAGTGTACAGGTGAAAAGGTAGAGGGGAAGAACCAGAATGGTTTGTCTTCTGTAACGGAATTTATAACATTTCCAGAGGGGCAGGGGGAAAGGAATTGTAATGAATGAAAACTATAAGTGAATCATTAAACAGATTCCTTTCAGCAAACAGGTTGATGTCAAAACTCCGTGTTCATGTGAGGGGTGAAGAGGGAAAGGAGGAGTGCTCTCTATCATTGTAAATGCCATATAGAACCAAATAGCTGGGAAATCTTGGATATTGTCTTAAAGCAGTTCCAAATGTGAGAGCCGAGTTTGTTTCATACCAACCTAGTTGAAGCCTAGTATCTAATATCACCTAAAACAAATCAGTTTCACATGGTTTTCTCAATGAGAAATAGCTAAGGATCCATCCTGGAAAGAAAAAAAAAAAAAAAAGTAAGGAGCAATTTCACTTTCAACAGCCCCGGAGCTTGGCTGCCTATGAAAAGTGCAGTGTTAATGCTACTGGATGGTCATGAATTTTTGCAGACAGGAGGAGCTACAGTGTGAACTATGGACCACAGTGCTTGAATCCCGTCATTTTTAAATTGACTTTTCTTTGGTAATATCAGGATGTTTGTACTACATTCAAGGGACTCCCTCTGGTGTATAACTTAACACATGAAATTTCTTGCCTTGTTCTTTACCAAAGAGCCTGTGTAGCCTGGCGCATGGAGGAGCTGGTTTTATGGCAGTGCAGAAGGTGTGTGACATGTATGTTTCTACTATAAATGGAAAGAATGTCCCTGGGCCATAGTGGGCCTGGGAACCAGGGAAACACCAGGTGCTTCCCTGTATGATGTGTATCCATTAGACCAAAATGGCAAGGGTAATTTCAGGGGTGCCTCTGTGGCCCCACTACCAAAGGTGCTGAGCATCCCTAGCCTCCCTCCTTTAAACAGGACCCTTCTTTGAAAGTGTTAACAAAATTTTAGCCTTGAAAATGGGTACTGAGGAATAAATTTGTCCTTCACTCATCATTTTTCTTCACAAAGTTAATTGTCTGTCTCACATCCAATTCCCTAGGAAAAAGAGGGATATGCCATAATAATCTCAGTCCTGATCATCCCCAACCATAAAATGGAATTGCAAGGCAAGTGTGTTGTGGATGAGGGTGGGAAAACGTGTAGCCTTGCAATAGAAGCTTTTGCTGTAGTAGGGCAAAGATATGGATGGACAGGCAGTTTGTTTTTGGCATTACTTCATAGTCAGGTGGTTCAACGCCCAGCTGCCTGCCTTCCTTCCTTCCTTCCTTCCTTCCTTCCTTCCTTCCTTCCTTCCTTCCTTCCTTCCTTCCTTTCTTTTCCTTATTTCCTTCTTTTCCTTATTTCCTTCTTTCATTCCTTGTTTCTCAAAATCCTTTTCCTTTTCCTTTTCCTTTTCCTTTTCCTTTTCCTTTTCCTTTTCCTTTTCCTTTTCCTTTTCCTTTTCCTTGTCCTTGTCCTTGTCCTTGTCCTTGTCCTTGTCCTTGTCCTTGTCCTTTTCCTTGTCCTTGTCCTTGTCCTTGTCCTTTTCCATTTTCTTTTCCCTTTCTCATTCCCTTTTTCTTTTCTTTCTCTCTCTTCTTTCCCCCTCTTTCTCAATTTTTCTTCCTTCTTTTTCTTTCTCTTTCTTTCAGTCTTTCTCTTTATCCCCCTCTCCCTCTTTCTCTTTATCTCCCTCTCCCTCTTTTTTTTTCTGTGTTTCTTTCTCTTTTTATCCTTCTCAATTTCTTTCTTTTTCTTTTTCTTTCTTCTTCCTCTCTGTCCGTCTCTCTGTCTCTCTGTCTCTCTCTTTCCCTCTTTCTCATTGCTGTTCCTGTTCACTTTGCCTTCCTCTTTCCCTTTTATTGCCTTTTTTTTTTTTTTTTTTTTTTTTTCCCATGGAAGTGGTTGGTATGGAAGTTCTTAGATGTATCTAAAGAAGTAAATAGAACAAGGGATTATCTTATTTGCTAGGTAGCAGTTCAGTGCTCCTCCAGTCTGCACAGTTTTCGTGTTCAGCAAGGCAAGGCTTCCTTAAAAAAATGACTGGAAACAATGTACCAGACAGAGGATCTTCTTTTGGCACTCTCTCCTTTGATATAGCCTCTCACAAAGCTATGTTCTTTGCATATCACACAAAAAGAAGGGAGGTGCAGGGTTATTTTAAGAGCATCCACCAATTAAAAGTGAAAGTCATTTTCTTCTGCTTACTCTGACATCCAACTATAAATAAACCAACAGCAGAGCTGCTAAGAGATTGAAATTTCCCTTCAGTTCACATTCTGGCATGGGATATCAGAAAACTGCTCCTATGTATGCTTCATATTATGTGTAAGAATAAACTCCTATTCCCTCCTTCCATATCCCACATCACTGATACCCATAACAAAGGCATGCTGCGGGGACTACGGACTGTGTGGAGAAGTTATATTTTTTTCCTGATAAGGATTTGATATTAAATTATTTTTTATCTCAGACATTTTAGCTGATTAAAAGGTAGCTGCCTAAGCTCTTTTCCTCATCAAGAGTACTTCTAAGGAGTGATTTGTTTCCTCTGCCTTAGAAGTGTCATTTTATGATAGTCAAAATTTCCTTTTGTGGTGTCTTGTCTCTTGCCAATGACCACAGATGGTCTGAACTTAGGTACCAATTTTAGGGGAGATGGCTAAAGTGAAACAAGTCTTAATCCTCTGCATCTTTTCCAGTTTCAACACCTAAACCATAAAAATAATCTTTCTTCCCACATCAATAACCCATTACATGACAAAATCTACTGTGCTCTGCAAATATATTGATCTGAACTCTGTCTGTTTAGAACTGATTTTTTCAAAAGAACTAAGCTACAGTGTAATGACCATGTCCTCAGAAGGTATTGTGGTACCTAACTCCTACAAAGGACACCTGAAACTGAGTCCTACCACTCCCAACAAATCAGAAGTTTTAAGTGTTTCCTAAGGAGCAACTGTTCTCAATTTCAAAAAGCATGACAAGTAGTTTTAACAGTGCCCCAAACATGCTATTTCACTCCCCGCTTTCTAAAAGGGCCTGTCCAATTTTGATTGAAGCAGTTCAGTCCAAAACTTGAAACATGCATTCCAAAAAGCTGATGTTTTAACATAGTTCTGAGTATCTGAAAATGAGTTTTGGGGATGAAAGCACTTGTGTAACTTCATCTGGGGGAACCAGAATGCAGTCTTGTAGAAAAATGAATGGCATAATATTTTATGCTAGACTTTTAATGGCTCTGTACGTGTTCCTGCTTGTCTGATATAAATGCAGCACAAACACCATTCACTTTACTTTCGGTTGTTAGAGATAACCATGAAGGGAAAGCTCATTCATAATTTTGCTTTATTTTAGTACTTCCTAAGTTTGAAGTCATTCTTAATTCACTAAAAGGAAACATTCATTTCTGATTTATGATCCCCATACCCTTTCATTCACAGAAGTATTCACATTACAGTCATGCACACTCTGTCATTGCATGTCTGATGGTCTTTTAACAGAGTGGTAATGCCTCAGTGAGGCTCACTGCTAAACATAGTGACAAAAATTTCAGAAAATGCATGAGAATAACTGTAAAAAGAAAGGTGATGTTGTCCAGTAAGGATGAGTGCCTACAGCTGCAGTAAGGGAACTTTTAAGTCCTTTCTTGAGCTCCAGTGACTGAGTCCCTTGGTGATGGCTTTGGCCCTGTCCTTTCATTTCTGTTTCTGACCAGTTTCTAGTGGTAGCATAGGGTCTACCTACGGAACAATGCTGAAAATTTTCAACACTGATTTTCCACCTTTTTTTTTTTGGAACAGGGACCAACTGTTTCGGTACAGTGTGCAAGCCCTGGGCTCTGACTTGTGCTCCAAGAGAGTGCTGCTACATAAAGAAGTACTATACAGTAATTGCAGTACTAGTGGGATTCCAACAGCTCTTATCGCTGACAGGACTGTAACTGTTTGCAATGGTAGGAAAATGTTGCAAATGTTTCCTACCATAAGCAGCGTAACTCCATTTCGCCACCTATAAAATAATGCTTGCTTCTTTCACAGGGGCATTTGGAGGATTATTACTTGGTGTCTCTCTGTTCATCACTTTGAAAATGTAAAGCACTGTGTAAGTGTTATTATTGAAGGGCTGACATCTGTGAAATACAGCGTGTATTTTAAATTCTAATTTTAAACCAAGGAAAATCAAGTAAGCAAGAACTGACCATGTGTTAAAAACACTTGAAGCCCTCTTTCTTGTAACTGTTTATCTACATTTTAAAACCTATGTTTACATTGTAGTAACAGCTGTGTTTAAAGGGGACATGACAGAGCAGACTAATTTGTAAAGCTAAACTTGATTTTGAAGGAAAAAAAAAAGCTAATGTTTGAAAAAACACTTCAAAAGAAGACAAAAATGATTAAAATAGACATAACCATTTGTTTAAACTATGACTTTCTCAAGAAAAACCAGTCTAATGTAAACTGGCCTATGCATGGTCCAAGCAGCTGTTCTGTGTAGCTGTTACACAAACCCCTTGTTTCAGGGAGGGAAAAAAATTAAGACAAAACAGGTCATTCTCAATGAAGGAGCCAAACTAAGGACTGGATTACAAATGAAATGTACACAGACAGGTGAGGTTTGTCCTAATCCATCTGAAGGTGTGCCAACTTTTTTTGACCTATTTGCCTCCAACCATGTTTTTGCCATGTACATCATAAGTGTTTAGCATATTTATTTTTGTCTACACCTTCAGCAAACCTAGAGCCAGCACTGTCTGAGATTAAATGAAATGACTCAATCTCCTATTGTAGGCAAAGACTTTCTTAGGGGTTTTATAGTTGTGTGAGTTTTTTTGTTTGTTTGTTTGTTTCTGGGATGTCAAAATGTTACTGAAGTGGATTAGATCTGTACATTTCTCAGGGGACTTCCAAGAGATCCCTTGCCAAGGTAGTGGGAAATATATATTAATAACTCATTTCTACATCAAGTTATTTTGAGAAAAAAATGCTTTGTTAGGAGGAAGATGTTGTCAAATGCCCAAGCACTAGTCACACAGCATTAAAGTACTCATTTAAACCTCCTTTCATAAAGAAAAAAGAAAAAAAGAAAAAAAAAGTCTTTTGTTTGTTTGATTCATCAGGGGCCTTGTGAACTGTGTTATCTTAGGAGAGGGCAGCTGACCAGAGTGAATCAGGGTGGTGATATCATGGTGGTGATATGACTCAAGTGGGTCCTAAGTCAACCTCAGAGTCTTTTGAAAATCAGAAGTCAAATCTGGAAGCAGAGAACACAGTGTGCAACAAACAAATGCAGGGCTAGAGAGCAGAAAAACAGGGGTTTGTGTTATCCTGTTCCACTGATGAGCAGAGATTTTTTTTTGCATCTGGATCCTGACTCAGCTGGACAGGATGGACAGAAACATCAAAGTACCCACAGTCTTACTCACTTTAAGGTTTTGGTCTTGCTCACGAGTTTTAGTCAGCTCCAGTTAAGGGGAACTGAGGTTTCCCAAGCGAGGTTCTCCTGCAGTAGTTTTGGTAGCCAGCATCAGTAGCTGTGGGTAGCAGCTGGAAGATCCTATGAGAATCTCTGACCTTCAGGTCTTTTGTCAAAGCCAGAAGACAGGGAGGTACAATCACAGTGCAGGCCTCTATGATCCTCCTGTTCAGAGGACTTAGGGGAGGAAAAGAGGTCACATCCTTCACATCAGTGGCTTTTATTTTTCCCCTAAAGAACATTGCCAAACAGATGTTGCTGTCTAATGCTACCTACCTATAAACACCCTCTCCCAGGATCCAGTCAAAAATGTGAACCTTTGCACATAAATCTCTCCAGAAGGTGCTAGGCACACGGAAATGGACTCACACAGGTGAGCTGAATGCTGAATTGCCTGTCTTTTTGTACAAGATGCAGCTCAGGAGAAAACAGTAAACCCCATAAATATACAATCTCTTTGCTAAACTCATTTTTCCAATGGCAAATGAGTAAATCCCTCCAGAAGCAGGGAGGAGATGTTTCTTTGCTGCCCCTTTAGGCTTCAGTCTCAGCTCTGGAGACGGCTGATGGTCATTCCTTGCCACCTTCTCCTTTGTCCCGACTGATGATCCCTGGTGTCTAAAATGTGATCTCAGTGTCCACTTGGCCTACCTCCCTGGCAGCTCCCTTCTCCTCAGTAGGAGCTAGGTCATTGTTGTTGTATGGGGGTTTTCCAATGGCTTTGACAACTCAAATCCAAACGTAATGGGAAAGAGAAGGAAGTTCTCAGGGGATGTAAAGGCCACTGTGGCCACAGAATCTGGTATGGCCATGCTTCAGTGGGACTGCTCAAGGGTGTTTGCACCTGAATTGACTGTTTCCTTCCAAAAACCTTTTAAAAAACAATTCTGTGCCACCACTCTCTGGAGCTTTTTTCCCAAGGAGGTCAAAAAACAGTAAAGGAAAACTGGTGTGTGTTCAAAATGACACTGGTAAAGAGGCAAGCTCACCAAACAATTATGAATTACTTAGAAGCATTTTTAGGCTATGCTAGTGTCCAGGTATGCTACTTTCTTGAGTTTTAATTTTAGTAACGAATAAATCAACACTGAGGCATCAGTGCTCACCTCACTTTTCCTCAGAGCTGGCTGCTCAAGTTACCAGAATGAGCAGTGCTCCCATCGCACAAGAGAGCCCTTCTCTATCAAGGGGGCTCAGCTACCCTAGGGTTGTTTTACCTTTTATTGTGAATGGAATTTGCTGAATGAAAAGATGGGTCTGGCAGGGCAGCTCACCTGATCTGTTAAACACACCTGTAGGCACAAACGTGTGCAAAGTCCTGATCCAGCACCGTCCTCTATCCAGCTGGATGCAGAGACGAGGCTGGCTGACTGCTCTGCTTTCCCATCTTTGGTGGTACATGATGATTAAAAGCCATGTTATCATTTTTCACATGCCCTGGAGCCAGCTATGGCATTGGAAACGTATTGGGAAAGGGCAGCTGGAACAGATTTGCACTGTCAAAACAGTACAGAGGAGCACAGTAAGTGTAAAGCTTATATCTGCAGGCAGGTACTAGTTTTTCATGACATGTTTCCACAGAACGTAGCAGAGTGAGTGAGCTCCAGTCCTCTGAGTATCTAGGAAGTCCCAGAGTAAATAATGCAAACACTCCATGGGCATGCGGAAATGAGGAACATTTTCCCCATCCAGAGAGTCTGTTGTGGCTCAGTGTAATCTGCTTCTGAGGGAGATTGTGGCTATTTTTAAGACAGAATAGTGTTTTTCTTGGTCTTGTGTTCCAGCTAAAGACAGTGTAATGGAACAGTGATAGATTATGTACTCAGTTAATGGACATCCCACCGCAAAGCTTCCAGCAAGTTCATTTTTTGTATAGAATACCAAGGGAAATGTTTTCTAAATTCCAGTTGTATTTATTTGTCACTGGATCAAGAAGAAAAATGCATTGTATTATTAACCAATTCTCTGGATTCTTATTTTCCCATGAAATAAAAATGACTCATTTAACTTAAATATTTTATTTTAAATGTATAGTAATTTATAAAGATGAATCTGCAGTAGGAGGGTACCAATAACAGTTTCTCATTTCAGTGCAATATTCAGGAAGGAAAATGCTGAAATAGATACTTTTAAAAATATGTTTATGGCTGAACAGATAGCTGACTGTAACTTACTAATTTCAGTGCACCAGTGACAGTTTGATCTACAGTGCCAAACTCTCCCCCTGGCTGTACTAACATGTTTATATTTATTCCACTGGCTAACTGAGTTTATATATACAAACAGAACATATTTTTCTGTGGGTTAGATGAACCTATATGATACCTGGCTTGCATTATTTCACTATTTTGCATTATTTTTTTAAGACTGGGAAGAGTCTTCTCAGCATGAGAAGTGATCTCATTTGACTTTAGGTCTGACCCCAAATAGGAAATGGAATACTTGTGGCCTGATACTTAATGCAGTGTGTCTCATTTTCCAGGTGCATACATCTGGTCTTTAATGGCCATTTTATCAGGACTGCATCATTTCATCTTGGCCCTTTCACCACAAATGTTTGATTGTAATGAGATCTGAATGTGGGATGTGTCATCTGTAGTATTGAATATATAGAACCGCCTGGGTTTACTGTTCCTATCTTCAAGGCATCACGTGTGCTGTTAGGGATGACATTTTTTTCATGGCAAAACATTGCTGACAAGATATTGTGCAATGAGATTTGCATGACCAAATATCCTGTGAGTAGTCCAGTGGTTAGGATAGGAAACAGGGAGTCAGGATAGCCTGGCTCGGTTCCCACTTCACATACTGACTCACTGCGTGACCTCGGGGCAAATCGCTTAGGCTGGAATTTCCAAGGGGGCCTCGATGCACAGCTCCCAGGGGAAGCCAGGCAGGGCTGGGTGCCTGGCTCCTTCACAGCTCTTGGCAAGTCTCATGTCCCAACCGTTCTGCATCTCAGTGTACCCATGTTAGTACAAGGACAGGGTTTATAAAGCTATCTGGATCCTCAGGCAGAAGTATTTATTAAGGAAATTGTTAATTGTGTTAACACGTGCTATTTGGCAGGTACAAGCAGATGAACAAATGTTCTCCCTTGCTTCTTGAGAAATGCACTGCATTTTTTTTTCTCTTCCATTAAGAAGAGAAACTAAAAAGACTCAGGGGGTTTCCATTTTCTTGTTAAACCTATGTTTCCAAATTGAATTTGCCTACAAAGCAGCAGCCACAGGGCATCCCTGGTGGCATCAGTTCTTGGTGTTGTGGTAGGTCATCCCTATGGGCCTGAGGAGGCACAGCTTCTTCTCTACCCCATCACTTAATTCAGTCTAGGATCTCAGCCCTGGGGGTGTTCAAGGAAAGCTTGGACATGGTGCTTAGGGACATGGTTTAGTGGGTGACATTGGTAGTAGGGTGATGGTTGGACCAGATGATCTTGATGGTCTTTTCCAACCTGTGAGATTCTATCATTCTTCTCCACCCCATTGAAACATGCCCCAAAATGTACCCAGGCCCTCCACGCTTCTGCCTCTAACCCATGGAAACACCAACCTTATACCCACATGGTTCACCCAGACTCCTCAGTCTGCACCTTTCTATCACCTCCCACCTTGTGCTCTCTTCTTTTATCACCTCGCCTTACTTTTATGTTCTATCAGGAGATGCAGGTGTTGGCATTGGCAGAGCTTTCACTGCAGCTGCTGAAGCAATAAGGTATTGCTGATCTGCTGCTGGATGCACAAAGACCAGAGTGTGAATACACTCACGCCAGAACTTACAAAATTATCTCCACCTACTCTGCTGGAAGCTGTCTGCAGAGCTCGCTTCAAAGTGGCTTGCACATCACCAGGGAGCCATGATGTGCAGAGATCCCTGCTAAGCCACTGGGTCTGAGTGATCGCACTGTTGCAGAACAGATTTTTTTATTTTTTTTTTCTCTTAAAATGTGAACAAAATGTCATGTTATGGGACCAACCACTGTTCTGGTTTGAAGAGAGCAAAGGAGAAAAGGTAACTCTTCAGATCAAAGTGAAACCCTGTGCTTTAAAATTTCTGCTCAAAAGGAAGCACTGGGTTTGAGATGGCCACTTTTTGATATTGTTGGTATCTCTAAATTTCTACTGAAAAATGTGAAAATGTTCTCAAGAATGGCCACTCTCTGACCACTGTGATTGCTATGAAAACCTTAACTTAAATGGCCATCTTTGGGTGAAAATGTAAGATGGGCTCACATGATTCTGCACTGAGATTGTGTCTTTTTTAATTTGGAAAATACTTTAAAATAAATAAATAAATAGAAAATAGCAGAGGCCCAAATCTTCTGTGAAATTGGTGCAGTTACAACAATTTACAGCAGCACAAGGTGAAATAGTCAAGCTGGGCTCTTGTCTACTTATGGCATCTGGTGCTGCATTAGATTCCTGTGGTGTCTCTCATAGTCTCCAGCTGTGATTCTGGAAGGACAAGGGTCTGATTTAAATCCTCTCCCATAGCTACCAGCCCCATAGAGGTGTGTGGATACTCAGGCAGGTTTAAGAGGCCACTGGACACCATGCCCTTGTCCACAGCCCGTCCCTCCCTTAGGGTACATTTGCTGTCTTGGAGTCTTGCCTGGCTAGAGGAACATGGATAGGTGTCGAGGTCTGCTCAGCAGCAGCTAGGAGATTGAGTGTTTGCATGCACCACATTGTTCAGCCTTTGAGAGAGGTGCAAAGGGAAAGGAAAGGAAAACATTAAGGTGAACAGCAAAACAAAAGAAAACAAGGAAGCTTGGCTCAGCACTGAATGCCCTTTGAACAAAGCCAGGCAGGAGTGCAGGGGAGGGGGAGCAGTAGGGAGGGGGAATTTGGCACTGAAATAACTTTTAGCTCACATACAGTGAATTTCCTTTTATCACTAGTAGCCTGGGTCATGGAGACTCAGAGGAAACTCTCCCATTCCAAATGTTTGATACTGCATATATTTGGCTGGCTGCTACTTCCAGATGTGAGTGAATCCAGTTTGTGTGTTTGTCTGATAACAGTTTGGCCTCAATCTTTGCTCTCCCTTAGAAGCACAGAGTACAACTCCACCACCTTTCTACTGCCCCAATTCCTGACCCAGACTCTGCTGAAGAGCCTTGGTGGCGCAGGTTTGAGCAGCTTAGAGGCTGCTGCCATTGGTGCCAACACTTGGTATTTCCAAGGGGCTGCTACTGCACCTGGATCACGGAGATGCCAGGATGACTTCAGACTCATTCATTAGAGTCTGAAGGCATCAGATCCTGTCTTTACAACCGATGGTGGCGGCAAGAAGCATCTCTGCCTCCCAACACTGCTCCATCGACTCTACTGTGGCCAGCTAGGTCTGCTCTAGTGCAAGCCTGCAATAAAACCACAGCACAAATTAGCCTTAGATCAAAGATGATCTGGCCCCGTCTCATTGGTGTTTTTTTTCTTTTCTTTCTTTTTCCTTTTTAAATTTCTGCTTTATCTGCTTAGGCTGCCTGGTGGCTTTACAAGGCTCGTGAACTCATGACCAAAGAGCAGGAGAAGCTCCCTCGCCCCCCTTGTTAGCGTGCTGTCTGTATCGCATGCAGACCAACAGCTCACTCCTTCGGCTTTGAAGAAGACTCGGCTCAACTCCTGTGAGGGAGGTGACCAGGCAGATAAATTATTAGCGCTGCAGCTGTAAGGCAAAGAAGTTGAGAGAACAGTTGTGAGTACAAAGAAAGAAGGGGGAGACCGGGTATACTCTCCAGATAAGATTAATCCAGAATTCTACAAATTCTACAAATCTCTTGATACAGTCAACTCAACTCCTTTGGTGGAGATATGATTGAGAGGGAAGCGTTCTTTCTACTGGAAAATATACATATTTATGTTTGCAGCTATTAGAGTTGCTTTTTTGCAAAGCACTGTGGGCTTCTACAGAAATTACTTTTGGTGTCTGCAAGTTAAAAAAATGTCGTAAGTTGTAACAGTCTTTGGAAAACAGCTTTAAGAGAGCATTGCTTTGACAGAGATAAAAACAGGCGCATTAGGAATGAAGAAACTTTATTACATTCAAGGTCTTGCAAACCTTTCAATACACGCAGGGAATGTGTTATGCTGTTGACAACTTTTACAAATGTTTTTTCCGAAAAATTTTATCTTGTATTTTACAGGCTTTTCAGTTTACATATTTGTTTAAATCTGTCATGTTTATTAGAACAAAAAAGAGGTTATGGCTGCTTTTTAATATTTGTGTTATACTTGCACGGACAGGATCTCAGCTGCCCAGCATAGCGGGTTCTCTCCATACGCTATTTTTGTCCGTTGGTGTATATTTATTTTATGTGTCTGTTTATATAGGCAAAATATAGGAAATCCATATGTCACCAGCATGCCTTATTTGTGCACATATAAACATATGTAGGATCAAATGTAACATCTCCTTTTCCTGATACATATGTACTCCCACACTCGGAAACAGACGTTTTCTCTCAATTCATTTCTGCCTCATTGCAGCCTTTCTTAAACAAAATCTGAACCGAAGTGGGTGGGACCTGCAGGTTCAGACCTGCCATGAAGGGTGAATATGAAACAGGGTTCTTGAGGCGGAGGTCGCAGTTGCCACTGAGATGCCTGCTATTTCCACACCATTGGTTCCCCTCCACCAAGGAATGGGCTGAAATGCCAATCTGTTCGGTGGTGCTGGGAAAGCAAGTGAGCATGATTTCTGATTTTTTAGGAGGAAGAGGAAGAAAGAGAAAAGGAAGAAGAAGGAGAAGGAGAAGGAGAAGGAGAAGGAGAAGGAGAAGGAGAAGGAGAAGGAGAAGGAGAAGGAGAAGGAGAAGGAGAAGGAGAAGGAGAAGGAGAAGGAGAAGGAGAAGGAGAAGGAGAAGGAGAAGGAGAAGGAGAAGGAGAAGGAGAAGAGGAGGAGGAGGAGGAGGAGGAGGAGGAGGAGGAGAAGGAGAAGAGGAGGAGGAGGAGGAAGAGGATGAAAAAGGCTTTCACCAGAAGGCCCGTGCTGTCTCCCCACGCGTGTCCGACCCCGCGGGAAGCAGACGCGGGCTCGGGTCCCCCCCGCCGTGCCCGGGCGGCCGCTAGGGGGGGACCGGGCTCAGGCTGTGCGGGGAGCGGCCCCGGGTGGGCGCCGGGCTGGGCAGGGACCCCCCGGCCGCCTCTCCCCCCAAGTGCCCCCGACAGCCGCTGGACGGACTCGACCTCCCCCCGCCGCGGGGAGGGGGCTGAAGCTGGGAGGCTGCTGGGAGGCTACTGGGAGGCTACTGGGAGGCTGCCGGGCCGAGGGTGGGAGCCCACCTCAGCCCCCCCCCCCCCCCCGCCCGGCTCGGCCGTGGGCGCGGCGGGGAGCTCCGGCCGTCGGGGGGCTGCAGCATCCCCCGCCGCACAGCCCCCCCGACGGCGACTTCCAGGCAGCTGGAAATGCCTGAGTGTTTCTTCCAGCTAAAATAAAATGCTAGCTTTTTTTTTTTTTCCTTTGCTTTTTTCTTTCAAGAAAAGTATTTTTATTGAGTCCTATTCCACGCTAGCGTTAAGACACTAACGGCACTGTAAAAAGAAGTCCCTATATATCACTCAGTCAAGTAGTCTAAACAACCGCATTGGAAGTTTTCCAGTGTTGCCCAGTCAATGACCACAGAACGTATTTGGAAAGCAATCATTAGCAGTGGCAGTCATGTAATCCTGCCTTTCTGCCCGGCTGTTCCTCAGGAGAGACGCACACATCCCGGTGGCTTTGCAATGTATACTGTTAAGAGGTTAAGTGCATATTTAACATGTGATTATCACACCCGGAGAACCCATGACACAAGACAGAGTGTGGGTTTTTATGGCTACGAGGAGTCACAGCTACATCACAGTCCTAGAAGATTTCTCCAGCTCCGAAGAAACTGCACACAGTCGATTAAGAAGGATTAAGTTTATAAGCAGGCAGTTATTAACAAGATTCTTCCGGGTGTCTTTTTCATGGGAACCTGACGAGACACTTCAAGCACCCTCCAGAAATAGTACCTCCCTAGATGAGACTGCAGTGCTTTGGATGTTGGATAAAAGAGAGGGAAGGCCAAGTCCTTCCAATAGCATACGGTGACCATTTGTCATTATAACAGACCAGCTAATTCATCAAATATGTTGTTAAAAAAACAAACAAACAAACAAACATGGGGAATAAATGTGTAACCCTTATTCTTCTACGCACAGGACTTGGTTAATTGCAAGAGAAGAATTGCAACAACAAAGAGCCAGGTCTGCATCTTAGTTTCCTTATCGACGCAGAGGATAATCCTGCAACACTCATCTTCCTCCTAATAGATTTTTGTGCAACAATGCATTAATCTGAAAAATGCATTTGTATTTTCAGACAGTGATAAGCAAGCATGATGTAATCTATTCTAAAAAGTCTTCTGTAAAACAATATACTTGATGTACCTAATTTGAGCTGACAAGTTTTACATAGGTTGTCATATTTAATCAGTGTATGTCAGCTATTCTGAAATGTAAAGTGGCATAAACAGTTACTTACTTCTAGCCGGTATCATACAGACATTGGAAGTAATAATATGCACAGATTTCATTGACTTTACAATTAGCGGTGTTAAGAACATTAAAATGATAAAGTTGCAGGGCAAAACTATAATCAGTCTGATGGATGTGTTCATATCGAATCTTTTTGGAAACTATCCTACATCTTTGTATCGTTTTCATGGTTCATTATAACCTTAATAATTATTCTTGTCTGGGTATTTAGCCCTGAAAATAACAGTAACATTGTCCTATATTCCTTTTTTTTTTTTTCCTTTTTTTTTCCTTTTTTTTTTTTTTCTTTTTTTTTTTCTTTTTTTTTTTTTTCCCTGTTGGATAAATGGGAGAAAGAGTTTGTGTGTGCAGGTGTGTGCATGTGCCTGTGTATATGAGCAAGCAGTATAGAGACAGTGTCTGAAGCATCCAGTGAGGGGATGGACAAGTTCAGTATGCAAGCTCTACCTTTCGCTGTGATTGCTACACGACTTTTTGCCTCTGAGTTTCCTTATTATTCATTGGCCAAGGTCATGTCTAGTTCCCCCCCAAAATGAGTCCTTTTATGTACACCCTCCTACTTCCACTCACGCATTTTGGTATGAATGCTTCCCCACAGAAATGCTGAGAATCACATGAATGCATAGAAAAGCTGGAGGCACCCCTCATTTGAAACAACATGCAGCTGAAAGCCTTGCTTTCTGCACCTTTCCTTTAAAATACATATTTTTTTAATGTTATGTAGCCCTACATGAGAACAATTCCTACTGTAATTCAGCAATCTGATCTTGCAACAGACTAGTTTCTTCCTGTACGAAGTAAAAATGCAGAGACCTCTCTGTTTCCTGCTGCAAATATCGCATCTAGTATTTCTCTACCCTTGCTAGACCTTACGTCTAGACTTACACAGCAGAAAATCCCTCTTTGAATGTATTGGACACCACTTGGTGTGACTGCTGCAAAGAGAAACTTTCACAAAATTGCTTGCTGTAATCAATATCCTGACACTCCACTGCGCATGTTATAGGATTGTCACAAAGTCTCTGATTTCATCAGCCCACAATGAATGTGGTTGCAGCAAGTAATCTTAATACCCAATAAAATTATTTTACAGACGAGAAAAAGCTCTCTCCCCCCCCGGTATTGAGGAATTTGTGAGTAGGGCTTTGCAGACTTGCAATATTTAAATGAAGCTTATAGACAAAACAACAACAAGATATCTTAAATGCTTTTAATAACATGGTCAAAAACCACATGGCTCCTCTTAAAGGCAATCATGGAAGTTAAAGAGCAAAATAAGGTGCCTGATTAAATGTAGAGTCATGGAAGGATACCTTATTATAGATAATTACTTGTAACACACCTGAATACTTTTAATGCAGAATCTCATAACTTCAAATAGTTGCAATTTCTCCAAACAACGATATAGATTAGCCAACAGATTACTATGTTTATTTAGCTTTAAAACAAAGTTTTCTCTGAAGCCACTGGAGTTATTACTCTCCTTTTATACCATCCTGGTTTTGTGAAATTGTAGAACAGCATAATTTTGCCTGCAAAAAGATTGGTATTTGGACCATTCTATTCTGTATTTATTAACTGTGTTTTCCTGTTTGCACTTTTGTTTTTCTTTCCCTCTCAGCATCTTTTCTTACATCCTTGGCAATACAATTGCTAAGAAGTTAAATGACCCTAATGAAACCGAACACAGGTTCAGAACTGTTCCTAGCAAACAAATTACAGTTGTGACTTCATGGTAATTTGCAGGGAGTTGTAGCACCACTGATAGGAGCCTCCCCCCTGCACGTACACACACATGCATGTGAACATGGCAACAGAGCTATCCTGTATACCTACTTCTCCCTCATGAAACCAAAGCTCTGTCCTTCCAGTGCCCTGCTCTGTAAACTGCATTTTAAAATTATTTCCCTTGCTTCAGAGGAGGTAGATGTATCCTTGAAAAATGCACGACTAGGTGTACGTTAGAAGTAATTCCCTTTGGGAAAACAACATGTATTGTCCTCAGGATGACATCCCAGGTACTTCTCTACTGGGAAAGTCTCCATAGCGTAGACTAACAGCATCCCAGTTTCTTGTGAGGGCTTCCCATGCCTGGCTCCATTACCCATACTGGTGACCAGTCCCCACTGCCCAATCTAGTCCTGGAGGGACGTGGCATATCCAAAGTGCTTCTTGGCCATTCATCCTCCCAGTGCTCCTGGGACACAGAAAGTTCATCAGCCTTACTCATTCCATGCTGTTTGAGAGATGGGAGAGGAGGAGAAGGAGGTTGAAGACCTGTCCAAGACCTGCAATGGCCGAGCCCAGCATAGATCTGCTCCCAGTTTCTGCTCGCTCTTCCAGACCTTTCTTTTTTTTGGCACACCCCCAAACTCATCCTGCGGTTCGTGAACCTTAACAAACCTTTCAGTGAAGCTTGTCTGGGTTTTGGATTGGTAAAGAAATTTGAAACCAGGCAAGGTTTTGTGTTGGTGTGTGCTGCACTGTGAAAATTTCACATGCCTGTTTTTCACCCCACTTGTTCAGCCATAATACCACGGCAAGGCAGGCCAGAAAAGTGCAGGTTTTACTGAACAGCACAGTTTATAAGTAGAAGGTGGTGAGAGTGGCGGGTATGGAAAATGGGTTTTCAAGAGTTTATGAAAGTTACCACTTCCTTTGGGAATCCACATTCCTTGCAAAATCTATTCCTATTCCCACCCATACAATCCCTTTGTTTTTACTGCAGTGGTCCTGTGTATCTAAGAATTTGGCACTATGTATTTGTTAACAGAGTCTTCATGCGTGGTTTGAATTACTCATAAAATCCTGTTTTCCGCAACCTTTACAGAGAAATACAGAGTAGCTAGGTTAACTGAAATCAAAGGAAAGCAATCTTAAATCTTTCATAAAATTTTAAACAAGAAAGGACGAAGGGCTCAAACAATAGTGTTTTTAATATGTCTGTGCTTGTGCACTCTTGAAACCAGTTCGCAAGTCAGCCGTGAAAATGTGCAGCCTGAAACATGTTTTCTGCTTGCACGGAGGCAACTAGCCCACTAATCTTCACCCCGAATGTAGACGTGCACTGCAAAAAGAGCACAGCCTATGCAAGCTCTTGCTCAGCACAGTAGTCCTTATTTACTCCCCTGGGGCTTTTCACTACAGCCTATGGAGTATTAGATTAATGGGAGCAGTGTGAGACCCTTGCTTGAGATCAGGCTCTATGCTGTTGATCTGCACTGAGGAACAGGAAGGTACAAGAAGCTCTTTTACTTTCGCTTCATAGCCTGTTTCTGTTGTGTTTTAAGGAACAATACTTCCCATCAAATTGCCATGTAAAATTTTATTGTGTCTACTCAAGCTGTGCTAAAATGGAAGGCAAGTAATCTGCCTCAGTCAACGTGTTGCTGTATGTTTCATTTTCTCAGTAGAGCTAAGGTGGTAGGCAGACATCCGCTCTCGGATCCAATTGTGCTGACCAAAGAATCCACCATCTCTGCTGCTTCACACTTCCCCCCATCTGCTCCGCACTCCCCGGCTCTGCCAGCGGAAGGGCTTGCGGGAGAGTTTAGGTAACCCACTGCAGGCAGGGGCTGCTAGGAGGGCTAAATCCACTCTCAGCAGCCATCTGACACAAAGGAGTGATCATTTCTTTTTTTAGCTATACTGATCTTAAAGAAAAAAAAGGGGGGGAGAAGAAGGGGAGACAGCATCTCGCCCTACAAACCTCACCTTGCTTATATTCCCATCCACTGCTACAACAGTATTATATGTAGGTAGGCAGCCAGACAGATAGATACATTTTTTGTCGTAATGAGACACAGCCTAAAAACATAAGCTACTGCATACAGGCACTCATTTTTCCTCAGACCGTCGATTTTTTTTTGTATCTGAAGATCCCAAACAAATGTTGGGGCACACAAAACTCTCTGTGTAAGATGCTTGTCCATTTTCTCCAGCTCTGTCTTTCAGATTATCAAAGAATTATTTTTCCACTGCTTCTCTAGAATACGGTAAAAGCAATAAGGGGGAAATGTCTTACCATGAAAGAGGGTCAAAGTAATTGCTGGAGATGCATACAGTTTAGGTGTGCTGTGATGGTTCTGACATGAAACCCATTGATCTGTCCACTCCTTTTGACCTCTTTTCATTCTTCATGACATATGTCGTGCATGGTTAGCACATTTCGTTTCAAGTTTCCTGTTCCCTTGCTTTATCTCCTTCCTTGCATGAACACAATCGTTATGAGAAGATATTTACCATCCATACCTTGCATCTCTGCGGATAACATGTCAGGTACGGCTTTCGCAGACATACAGCATGACACATTACATTAGAAGGTTTACTTTGCTAAATATTGTTTGCTGATAATTTTACTCTTTTGTGATGTTTCTTCGACAGACTGTTTTTGACAGGCATTTTCCAGGCAGCTCGGTAACATCTAAATCAAACCAACCATTCTCCTGCCAAAGAAAAACATAATCAACAGCACCAGGACATCCCGGCAGATCAAGTAATTTTTCTCTTAAATCTTAGCAGTTTTCTGACTCGAAACTTTTATTTTCTAAGGATAGCTGTAACGCTGATAGCAATTTAGCTTCAAGCATTCAGACAGCACACAACCCTCCCCCCCTCCCAATTTGCCAGAGAAAAGGCATCTGAAGCAACATTTTCTGTAAAAGGATAATTAATGCTAAGTTACTACAAGGCTTGTTCAGAAATGGTGGCATTAACCACAATCAAATTTAGGTGTGTTTCTTTTTTTTTTTCACAAAAATATAGGTGATGTGTAAATTGACCTATCACACACAGAGTGTATGATTTCCAATTTTGTATTCTTGTTTCTATTGCAATTTTAAAATTATTTTTATGAACCACAATATCCTTTAAACTGACTGCCTGCAAAGGACAGGGACATAGAGGGTTGTCTAAACCTCTACAAGTGTGCTGAAAGTTTCTTTTGTCTTACACACCAGCTAACTTCTCGATTAGATAAAGAACTAAGAAAACTACTCTGGTGGATAAGATGGCAATCAAATGTGGAAATCTTCACTGTATAGAGCACCCTGGGGTTTGTTAAATATCTGCAGATCTGCTTGTTGTAAGTGACAATGTTTATTCTTGCAAGTGAATTCCAAGATAGCCTGGCTTCCTTGGGGTTTAATCTCAGCCTTTTTTTGTTTCTCTGATTAGTTGAAAACTGTAGCAGGTCACCCAGGCTCTTTGAAGAATGAAGGGTCTCATTCCAGGGTGAGGCCCAGCGAATTTGTGAATGAATGAAAAGTTAATTGAGGAAAAGGGCAGAGCATACTTCAGTCATAGTTAATTTAAGAAAAGCTGATAAGTTAGTAAATAGAAACACCAGTATATTCTTTCAAGTAGAATTTCTGCTCTTATGGATATCTTAGGTGCTGTTGCTCTGGCCATTCTAGAGATTGGTGCTTGTCGCTGACACTTTATTATCTAATCTCCTGCCCAAGGAGAGATTCTGTAGTGTTGAGTAATTACGAATAGATTGAGCTTGGCTGGAAAGTGCCTTCACAAAAATCCAAGGGAAGCTTATGCTCTGTAAACTTTGTGAATTTTATTTTAACCTAGAAAATACACATATATATTATATGTATAGTACTAACAAACATTGTGGAAAATACCATGAATGTTGTAGTCCATCATTTTTTAGGGAGGTGAATGAAACTGTTGAATCATGTTCTGGATTTTTATTGCACTTCAAATGTCTTTTGTAAGCACTGCAGGATTGTAGTAAAATACAAAAATGGAGTAGTGACTCGATAAAAGCCATCTATTCAATTTAAAACTGTTACATTAAAGCTATAAAAACAAAACGCAAAAAACTCATGTGCAAGCAAATGAAAGGCACTCTTTCTTCATGTGTAGAGAAGTGGAAGAGAAAGCTGTGTTTTGCTGGAGGAAAGCTGCCTAAGGAAAATGTGTAACTGTGAGCTGTGCAAGGAAGGGAGAGCAGTGAGAAAAGCAAGGGCCACAGGCAGCAGCTTTTAAAACTTCTGTAGCAACAGAGGTTTTTTTTGTTTTGTTTTGTTTTGTTTTTTTTTATTGAGTCAGTGAAGCCACAGCAGACAGCTGGATAGACAGAATCAAACATTTCTTCAATTTTAAATATGCTTTGGGCTCGCGTGGGACTTGCCAGCCACGCATCTCAGAGCACCCTGCCAACATCTCTCCAATCCTCTGAGGTGAGTGTTATCCTCACTTGGTAGATAAGGAAAAATGGAGCAGGAAAAGTGTAAAGAATTTGCCATACGTCACGCCAGAAGACTGCAGAACAGTTAAAAATAAAAGATTGTCTGAATAAAGACAGCACAATTTGGGGGAGGGTAATGACTCAATACTCTGGTTCCTGGGATAGGAAACTTACCCCTACCTTCCAGTGCACAGGCTGGGCTGTGAATTAACGTGTCCAAGTTACCTGGATTGGAATTACCCCACTGGAAAAAGAGAAAGGGGTGTTTCAGGTTGGGATCCAGGAGGGCTGGAGCCCTGCTCTCAGGTGCTGTCATGGCCATGTGGAGACTTAGGGAGGCCAAAGCCTCTCCCTGCACCTCAGCTGCTTGCTTGTCCAGGGTGGGGACGGCAGCACCCACCTTTATTTGAAAACAAGAAAAAGCAAGTGATCTTGGGTCCTTGGACACACACACACAGTACTGAAAGTCTGGGGTTTCCATTCCTTTAATCTCAGGCCTAGATTAAACTCATTGAATTTGACTTTAAAATCCTAAAAGAAAGAAGTAAGAGGTGTCCACTGCACAAGTTTTGCAGGTTTGTAACGGAGGCCTACCAGGGCCCCCATCTCCTTCTCCCTTTCTGTCTCTAGCAAAGGGAATGGCAGCGATTCAGATCGCTGGCCTTTTGGTTTCCCCCTTGAAGAGCAGGCCCTGCTGATGAGGGGAGCTAGCCATTGCCATGGCTAGCCATTGCCACTGCTGCGTGTGGACATGCACAAACTGATCTGTAACAAGGCTTTCTTTGGCAAAAGCTAAGTAACATCAGATCTGCTACTGCTGCTAGTGAAAGAGCCACCTCAGCCATTACAGATCAGAAACCTACCTCATGACTATGTTAAGGGTGCCAAATACACGTCCACTGCCTCTTCTCACACAACACTTTGATGACATGTAATGCAAACGTAATTTAATGAATCTGTAATCACATATAATAACAACTGCAGTGTGATTTAAAGATGTCTACACTGGCAGAACTGGCTCCAGGGAGAAGGAAACGGGCCTGAGGTCCCAACTCCAGCTGGGATTGGGGAGAAGAGCCTGTGCCTGCTTGACTCTAACCCTATGTCCACAGCCCTGTCTCCAGCTGCATGGTACCACAAACACAAATCCCCACAGCCCTCCCACGCACCCTATTCACTAACCCAACCAATTTAATTTCTGTGCTTAAACAATACTGGACACAGAAGAAATTGTGCTGTCAGGGGGTTGCAGGCCAGCTACTTTGCTGACCTGTAGCTCCTCTGAAGCAGAGATTTGTCTTACAAAAATAGAAACAAGAGCTATGCTCTTTCTGCTGATACCAAGACATCATTATCAGCAAAATAAACAGCAACTGATTAAATGAGAAGCTAAAGTTTTAGTTGCAGGGGCAACTTCTAGCAGCCTTAGGTCATGTTCAATTTAGGTAATCATGGTCAGCCCTATGCATAACCACAACTAACTAGCATGATTTTAATCATTTTTTACCATGGATACAAAGTACAAAGGTTTGTTTAAAAATATGTTGATTAAAACCTAGGAGTGAGCCCACTTCAAAAGCCTTCTCAAAATTGCATACATGGGTCCAGATCCAAAAAAGAAAAAAAAAAAAAAAGGCACCTGAAAGTCACATGATTCAGTGTTTCATTTGTAAGCCCTTGACTCCAGAGAGCAATGCAAGCACATCCTGACTCTGGCACCCAAATGTGCTCAGAGGAAGGAGGTGGCTCCTTGGGGACCCAGCAGGAGCTCCTCATGGCCAGGACACACAGAGCAGTGCCTCTGGAGGCCCATCACTACCGTGCCCTCTCCTGAAACACAAACAGGGCTTCCAGGCCCTCAGAGCTTCTCTCTCGGAAGCCAGTTCCTAAGTCGTGGTGCCAATACACTGCGCTGTGATGGCTAATGTGGCAGAGGTTATAGAGTGTTTGCCCAGGCTGAGGTTCAGCCCTTTCCTTTCTGAGAAGGGGCCTGTGCCCAACTCCTGCTGCCAAACCTCCAGCCTGGTCAAGACCAGGAGCCATCAGGGATGGACTTTGGCTTCCTCACCACTGGGTGGGCAGGGTCCTGGCTTACCAAGCAGGGCCAGCCCTTTCGTCCATTATCCGCTCTGCACTCAATCCAAAATACCTAAGTGCGGACGGGGACCAGGACATGGCTCTCTGCCCCATGGCAGGGACCTCCTGAGGGGCAGCTGCTTTGATTTATCTCTGGCCTGTGTGGCCAGGACTCCTCTCCCTTCCACAGATGTCAGTGCGGGGAAGTGTTGCCGCAGCCCAGGACCCTGCCACCTCCCCTCCTGGCCCCCTCCCCAGCCCCCAGTGGCTCCAAAGGAGAAACTCAGGAAACCCAAATCCTGGGAACAAAATACAAAGCACATGGAGGAAAGATGCTGCGCTCGTGTCTGCCACCACCTTTTGAAAGAAGGGAATCTTGTGTTTTTTGTTTTGTTTTGTTTTGTTTTTGGTCTGCCCTTTGTTTTTCTCCTTCTCTTCTTTTAAAAGTGCAATCTTTAATTCTGCAGCTCCTCTGCTACCCATTGCGTTGGTGTTTTTTCTCACTATAACCAGAGAAAGTGAATTTTATTTATTGTAGCTTAAGACACTCAACTTTTAATTTGAAAGAAGCCATTTCCCTCCAATTTTGTTGGAACTGCCTCCACCAACCCCATCCCCCAGCACCACATTTTTCCTCTGGCCAATTCCCACCATGGCACCGAGCGCTGCCGAACCTGGGCCGGACCCACTCTGCCCCTTGCCAGGCTGTGGTGGGCACGAAGCGCAGTGCCAGGGGGTATGGGGCATGCCAGGGGTGGAGGAATTGAGCCCTGTGTGCAGGGACCCTGCAAGGCAGCGTGCTGAATTTAAACTTTGACCTTTTCCCTCTCTCTGCTGTGATACACAACAGGCACTTACCAAACCCAAGCTGGTGAAATACATGTAACAGCCTTTTTTTTTTTTTTTTTTTTTTTGGCTTTTGTTTTGTTTTTGCTAACGATGAAGCCGTGCCAGTTGAGAAGTCAGTCTTTTTGATCCTTTGCAAAGCTAGCAAATACCTCCATGTTGCCAGTTTAGCTATAGGTGTGAAAAATATTTACAGGGTTCTCTTTAAAACTGAAACAGAAAAAAAAAATAAAGATCAGTCTCCTTCTACCCTCAAAAATAATAAGCTATGCCTTCCACTAACTGTCCTCTAAAGGTTTTCTTCTTTTAGGTATAGAACATGGTAATGCGCTCTGGGGAATACACTTTTAATTACAGCTACCACTTTTATTTTGGTTTTAATTACAGATTCAGTGCTTAAAAAAATTATATTTCAAATGAGTTAAGTTCTCTAATTACTTTAATTTCTTTGGATTTTTAGGCCTTTTAAAAGTCAACTGGATAAGGCTTTTCCATCTCCCAGTCAGTTAAGGCAAACAAATGCCATTCCTACTTGATGTTCTTTAAGCTTCAGTGATTTTGTTATTTTAACATCTCTTAAATGTAAAGAACTTTTCAAGATGTCAATTCTCCCACCAATAAACTTAATTAAAATGTACATTTAAATGAAAGAGATAATTAATTCACACCATTCCATTTGCTTATTACTTGACAGTCAGGGTGTATTAAAAGCTCAGACCTGTGAAAAGAAAACACACAGAAAGAGGCACAAATAAAACAATCGGCATCAAAATATCATTTTCTGTCACCATTTTCCTATGTTCCTATAATAAAACTGTCAACTGCGTGAAGTTATTTTCTGCTTTTTATGAGAGTGGATTATCCTCACTTTCCAGTGAATTAATTTCACTGACACTGTAAATTTTTGTTTGCACTCGTTTTTCTTTTTAATTTTAGAAGTCATGATGGTTATGGCTATTGCTATATTTAAACATCCCCCACCCCCCTGAATGGCCGCCTGGACTATCAGTAACTTTTTCCAGCTAATTCTGTATAACAAGTCAGTGTTTCCTTTGTTTGAAAGGTGACTTCGAGAACCAATCACTTCCAGCTAGGAATAATACCCATTTAGTTATTTTTTTATTATTATTTTCTTTACAAAAATCTAACCCCTGTGGGATTTTGAATGGAATGTGTTTTGTCTCAAGGCAAACAAATAATGTTTGTAGAAAGTCTAATTATTAGCAAACCACTCTTTTCTTGTTCAGGGGGCTGTATTGATTGGGGCGAGAGCTCCCTTTGGTAAAGCCGGGCCGCGCTGGCCTTTCAGTGGCCGGCTGATTAATTCACCCACATCTAGCACAGCCAGAAGAAAGGCACACGGAAACAAAGTTGGTTTTGTCAGCAGCTCTGGTCCCCCTTTGCTCTGCTTGGAGGCGCCTGGCCAGCACGGGTGGCAGGGCACTGCCAGCCTCCTGGCTCTCCCCCAGGTACTCGAGGGGCGTACATTGGTTTTCTCCCCAGCTTCCCAAAGGGCACCAACCGCTCTCAAGTGGCTGGAACCATGCTCTGTGTGTGCGCTGGAGCCTTCTGGCCTTGCAATGGGAGGAAAAGCCTCACTTTTGGCCCAAGCGTCATGGAGAAACAGGAGCTGTGGCTTTGTCGTTTGGTGTGTTGGTTGTTTGGGGGAGAGAGAGGGGTTTGAGCAGCCCACCTGGGAACATAATGAGGGGCGATGAGGAATCTCAGCTTCCAGAGATCTCCTCCTTGACCCCATAGGCAATCAGATAACCTCTCCCTGGTAGGGTTTCCAGGGAAGGGCACGTCACATTACTGGAAAGTGAGGGCTCAGTAATGGCCAAAACATTTACCTAAGGCCCTCTTTAGGAAGCTGTTCTTAGGATGTGGTGAGAAGGAACTACGCTGAGGAGCCTCTGGTACAAGTTGTCTCTGGCAGTGTGAACACAGCTGATCTGTTCTTGACTGCATGACTGGCTAGGAAACTTTGACTGTGAAGACTCTGTGACTGTCAAGAAAAAAATGAGTGAAGTACAAAGGATATTTTGGGCATAATAGCTAGTCATTCCGGACACTAAGGAAATACCCACATAGACACGCATCACAAAATGTTACATATATGGAAATGTTATGATAGCTCATACTGCCTCATCATTTCCATTAAAAAGTTCTGTTTTCAGGGATTTCATAATTCACCCATAAACATTTATTCTGGGGCAAAACTAGATGTACCATATCCCTTGAGAGAGAGTTTTAAAAAACCTACTACCCAAACCCAGTAAGTTGATGCAGAGGAAATGTTTTATTAACAAAAGTTCTAACCAAAAATGGTTAGTAGCAGAATAACAGGATTGTTTTGTGCATCCGTACTTTCTGAGACCATCAATATATTGTACTTTCTTGATATTCCACATCCCACATGGGATTATGAAACTGCTAGCAAATGTTAATTATTTTTCAGTGTTGCCTTCAGGTAGAGCAGAAGTTATTCCCTCTTGACACATGAGGAAACAAAAGGGTTCAATGTGATAAAGACACAAATGGCATAAGATGAGACAATTCCCAGTGTCACTGATTCTCTAACTTCCTTCTTTAAAATGCCACCTCTTTTTTAGATACAAAAATGTGTGTCCTTACTTTTGGCATGGAAAAACAAAGACAAGTTCATTTGATTTTCATTGTGATTTAGCAATGTACTTCAATAAATATGTACTGCATCACCTTTGAGACTACAATACACTGGAGTTTTGTCTCCATATTAAATGACTGATAGTAACAAAACTAGGTATATTATCACCCTAGAACATTTGTGCTATTATATCGAAAGAGGGCAGAGCAAAGTACTAGAGGCACCAAAGTTGTGCAGGTTACAAAGTGTAAGGTGGTGTCTGTCCTAGGAGGAGACCTCCCACACTCACATAACTGGAAACACCTTCCACTTAGCACTGGTTGTCTTAGGAACTGAACATCATAAGAAACACCAATTCATTGAAAATTAATTATAAAAAAAAAAAAAGTAAACAACACAACCTTCCCACCCTGGGTGATTTCTTTCAAGTTTTTAGGACACATTTCTCTCACCTTTTCATGCTTTTTTTCTATAGTTCAGAAAGGGATAGTGTGCTTCCTGATCTCTGCATATAAACAGAAAATCACTGGGATCCAGGAGCTGAGGTTTCAGATACTGGAGATGGGCAAATACTAAACATTACGTCTCCACTTCTGTTGGGCTTACAACCCCAGATGCTACTGTAAACAATTTAATTTCTGCCAAGCTCGTGACCCCACTTGTAACTTCTATGACCCCACTTCTGGCCATGAATTCTAGATTGGGAACTGCTGCTGGAGATATCTGATTGTTTATTTCAAACATTATGCTGAGGGTCACTAGCTTCCCCCCCACAACAGATGAAAACATCAGGAGCTGGACTCCAGTAAAGTTGCGAGACTGAAAATTTTGAAGTGTGGTCATTTAAAGCCTTGTCTGTAAGTCTGCCTTTCCATTTCAACACCTCCTCCCTGGGTGCAGAATGTATGCATGACCACCAGAGCCCTACCAACCTCCACAGATTTATAGCGAGCGAAGTAACAGTGATACCCTCTGGAAAAGAAACCTTGTGAAAAAGAAACCCATGGCAGAAATCATGTGTTATCTGCTGAGATCTCAAGGCTTTTCCCTCATGTAGAAATTGCTGGTGATGATGCCAGCTCAGCCCAGCCCAGCTTCCCAGGCCAGCTCCATGTCCAGGCCCAGGCTCCCTGGCAGGGTTTGGGCTGTTCCTTGGCCTCTGTCTTGCCCCAGATGCTGGCGAGGGCAGCAGCCCAGCTTGCCCCCAGCTTGTGGTGGTGTTGGAGGAGGGCAGGAGCTAGCACACGACCAGGGCAGCCTCCCCATGGGCAGGCTGCTGCTCATTAGGGCCAGAGCCCCACGCTGCAGCTTGTCTGAGCAGCCCGTGGCCTTTGGTGCTTCTTTATGACGCGTAAAGAAACCCTGAAATGATATTTTTCTTTTAGCGTTAGAAATTCAGGTGTTGTCTGGCTCGGAAATCTCCGAGGCAACCGGGGAGCAAGGAGAAACAATGACATTACAAGAGCCAAGAGAGTGAAAGCTGAGCAACTGAGAACCATTAGCAGGGTTGCCAACTCTAATGGTTTTCCTTACGGGCTTCAGGATTTCAGACCCTCGGAAGGTTTTGGAGGGTTAAGCTGCGCCTGTAGGAAGAGCTCCCCTGGCTGGTTTTTTTCTCTCTCCCACCAGCCTCCCGGGGAAGCAGTCACCCAGGGATGCTGCAGCTACATCCCCCCACGGCACCAAGTGCCCAAAGGCTTCGCTCCTGGCTGCCTGATTCCCCTGCTCACCACTTCACGAGAGGGGTGCCCTAACGGGAGGCATATACCAAGAGCTAAAGGAATAGTACTAGCCGAGTTAGCCGCTCCATTAATTAATGCAGCAAGGCTAAATTGTGTTTGGAGGAGGGATAGGTGGGCAGTCAATTTGGGGGGCTGCAGGGACGGAGGGGTTTTGTGCATGGGAATTATCCTATATTTATACATGAGAGCAGCATGCAATAATGCTTCTGTGTAGGGGCTGGAGCAGTTCCTGGGGGTGGAGTGCCATCCCTCTCTGTCAACGCTATGGGTTTGGAGTTGGCTGCAGGACAGAAACGCTGTGACAGAAGCAGGTTATCCCTCCCCACGGTTGTGGGACTGTACACAGCAGCACTGCCCTGGGATTTGGGGTGGGTGGGAGTGGGAGAAAAGCAATGAATGGTTTCTCTGTGGTAGAGCACACTTTGCTAATTGCTTCTTATAGTTGTGCTGTGAGGAACTCATGTTAAGCACGTAAACAGAGTTCTGACATATTATGCCAGGGACCTAATTTTGAAAAGTAGATACCAAGCCTGATCACCACCTGGTCCTTGTTTAATAATAAGTTCTTGTGACTTGCTTCACCTGACATTTGTTAGACCTGTCTCTTTGTTTTGCTGATTAAAGAAGCATTTATGGAATGGTAGTGAAATAAATGTGGAGGAAAAGTCTATGACAATGGTAAGTCTGTGGCACAAACCCTGCAAATGGAGTTGTAAGTTAATTCTGAAAAATCTCCCCTTGCTTTTCCCTAGGTATTTCACAGTTGTTCTGTATGTTAACATGTTCCACACAGGGGTCAGCAGTAGTTAACCATAATGAGGTAATTACAAGGTACATTGAGTACGGATGTATGTTAAGGGACATACATTAAGGATGTAGACTAATGTTGCTGCGGTGACAGCAAGTTCAGGATTTGAAGTAATGTTCTATATATTGAATACCTTTAATATCACTTTTTTTTTAATAGACTTCACCAGCTTTGGTTTTCCTTATTATTGTATGAATCACTGTGTATATATTTATCTCTGTGTGTGGAAACTAACTACAGAGGTCAGGGATGTCAGTTAATGATGTGAAATGTAATAGGTGTCTCAATTTGGCTGAAGATTTTGTTTTGTTTTGTTTTCCTGCAGATTTGAAATGACTGCAGATTTCAGCAGATTTAAAATGAGAAAATATGCTAAGCTTTTTTTTTGCTTTTTTTTGCTTTTTTTTTTTTTTTGTGCATATGTGTGTATGTGATTTTGAAGAATAGTTGCAGAAGAGGTGAAGAGGAGGCAATAGGAAAGCTGGCCATGTGAAACAGCTGTACTAGCTGCAGAGAAGAGGAATAATGTGTGAAAGGAGTTGATAGTGAAGACAATACACAGTTACATCATGAACACAGCTTTCGTAGATATCTGAGCTACTTAAGCAAGGTAGCAAGCATAAGCTCCCCTAGCAGGGGGGCTCACAGCAGCAAGCAGCTCAGTTGGGGTGGTAAAAACCAGCTTCAGGCTGGCTAAAGGCTTGCCTTGGGTGGTAATCTGTGCTGAGCAATGAGCTGCTGTGATACCACCACCAGCAGCACCTGTGCTGCTCATTTAAAACCTGTCCCTGAAGTGGTTTGCAGGTGCCTGTGGTACAGTTGCACCTCGCACCTCTGCAGCACAACAGCACTAAGGGCAAATTCGGAGTCTTGTCTTGAAGAGAACGAGGAGCCTCTACGGATGCTCTAAAATATATGATTGAACTTTAAACTTGATTATTTTAAATTATGGTATTTCTATCTTTGGTAATACGGGCATTTAATACACGTTGTATATGACAACTTACTTGCAGTTAAATCACTTTAGGGTGAATGCATCACCTAAACCGAGCTATCAGCATGCATTTTGTGTGTGGCTTGGTTACCTGCTCTAACCTATACCCAGACATGCAAGTGTATGCATGTACAGCAGATATATAATAATCCTTATACAAATAGACGCATTTAACACAGGATTCTTATTTACCTTGCTAGCCTAATTAACTGCAAGGTCGGAAATACTGGGCTTTTTTACCAACACGCGGAGTCATCAAATTAAACCTGCCTTAACATTCCCAGTGTTGAAACCATCAACAAAGCAACAAACCCTAAAAGCGCTCTGAGAAGGAGGATAACACTCGTGGAGCAGGGGAGTGCGATTTCCCTTGAGACCACAGCTTTCTCGACCCACTGCCGCTGCTCGGGTGGGTGCCTCTCACACCGGGGCCCCGTCGGATGCCAGGAGCCCGGAGCCTGAGTCAGGGCTTCCTGCCGCAGCCGGGACCGCCCCCGCGGGGGCTTACTCACCGGCCGTGCCGCCCCCAGCCCTGTCCTTCCCTTCCCTTCCCTTCCCTTCCCTTCCCTTCCCTTCCCTTCCCTTCCCTTCCCTTCCCCTCCCCGGTCCCGGCCGCCCTTTCTGGGGCTGCGGCGGTGGAAAGTAATCGATCTTGTTTAGGAGCCGGTGCGCGGCTAACACTTCCTGCAGTAATTTGTGACCGCGGCTATTGCCGGTGCTCGCCCCCTTCGCTCGCCGCCCCGACGCCGCGCAGTCTGCCGGGGAGGAGCCGCGCCGCCGGGCGAGGGGGCAGGGCCGGCGGGGAGGGGAGGGGAGGGAGGGGAAAGAGGGGAGGGGAGGAAATCCCCCTCCGCAGCCGCCTTCTTTGGGGGTCCCTGCAGCCCGGCACTGAGCCGCTTTTTCCCTTTTTTTTTTTTTTTTTTTTTTTTTTTTTTTTTATGAATGGGCTCGGAAGCCCGGTGACAAATTAAAGCGCTTTTCTCGGAGAAGCCAGCCGGCGTGCCATGGGTTCAAACCGAGTTTCAGCAACAAATCTCCCCATTCAGCGCGGGCCGGGAAGGGAAGAGGTGCTTCCCCCCCCATTCCTCCCGCACGGCTGGAAAGGGATGCGATGGGATGGGGTGGGATGGGATGCGATGGGATGGGATGCGATGGGATGGCACCCCGCGCTCTCGCCCTGTCCGCTCGCCCTTTTACCTCCTCCCTCATCTCCCTCCGTCCCCTCCCGGCCCCGGGGCTGTCCCAGCGGTGGGGCCACGGGCAGAACCGGGGCCAGACCCCAAGGTAAAGGCGTTGGTGCCGCCCGCAGGCGCTGCCGGCCCCGGTGCGGGGCGGTGCGGAGCGTGTCCCCCCCCCCAGCCCGTGTGCGGAGCCCGGGGAGGAGGTGCTTGCTCTCATCTCACCCATCTGTGCCGCTTAATTTTTATTTATCCACCCTTTAAACACCACCCCCTCCGCCCTCCCCCCCGCCCCATACCGATTCCTTCCCGTTGCATTTTAAAGACCGAGGCCGTGCGAGTCGCCCCCCAGCCCCTTCGTCCCTATACACCTCGGGTTATTTTTTGCCAACAGCTCTCCCCGGCGAAGCGGAGGGCTCGGGGCGGGGGCTGCGAGTTTTTCTGAATGGTGGCGAGGAGGAGCGTAGGGAAAGCGGTGATCCCTCGCTGCTGGCGAGCTGGCTGCCCCGATCGTGGGAAAGTGGCTGCACGTAAAGCAGCGGATTCTTTGTCCCTGTTGTTCTTCTGTAATCGATCTCACTTCAAGTCGAGGGGTGGAAAACTTCAAAGGCGGAGCAGGCTGTTGGAGGTCGGGGCGAGAGCACAATCAGCTCGTAATGCACCCACTTTGCCTCCTCCCCCCCCTCCGCAGCCCCCCCCCTCCTCCTCCTCCTCCTCCTCCAGGAGCAGGGGCTGGCTGGGCTGGGGGTGAGGGGAAGAGCCCTCCGATCCCTAAAGCACACCCCATCAATAAATAAAACGCAGACTTTGTGGAAAGAGGGAGGGAGGGAGGGAAGGAAGAGAGTTGGGGGCGTTAAGACACCCAAGTCAAACACACAGGCTCCTGACTGCACTGTTAATGTCTCTCCTGTCTTGTCTAAATAGCTGCTTTCTGGTCATATATGGAAGAGTTTTCGCTTTTTTTTTTTTTTTTCCCTCTAGGTCAATTTTAGGACTGTGCAGTTTACAGTGTAAGTTAAAGAAAAAAAATTAAAAAAAGAAAAAAAAAGCTGCTTGGCACTAGCCGAGGGTTGTCCTTCGTAGTTTGTAGTACAAAGCAATCTCCTATGGCATGCAGTTCGAGCAGAGGAGGGAGGAGGGAGCACGAGCGGTGCCAAGACAATGCACAACCACTCTGTGGACATCTGCCATGTAGAGCCAGCTGCGGCTGGGACTTTGGTCGGAGCTGCCAACATGTGAAAACTGCATCGAGGGATAGAAGGGATATCCGAAGACATGGAAGTGTGCTCTTGCACTTGCATGTGGGTAGACCAGAGGAGAAAAACTATGCAACTATTTCTGTTAACAGTGCTTCATGGCATTTTCTAAACAAGATATTTGGGATAAGATGTCAGAAAACTGCACACAGACAGTACTAGATCCACCCCCAGATCTGCCTATCTCGGTTGGTGTCTTGAAGCTTTTTAGTACTGTGAGTAAACTGAATTTAACTTCACGTGATCGATAATTTTATTCCTCTAACTGACGTACTGGTATGTCTTGATTCAATGTTAAAACACACTTTGATTGTATCATGTAATTTTTCTTGGAAACTATTGAATTTGGTGAGTAACTGCTTAGCAGAGATTAAGTTCCCCCCAGCCTCAGGTTGTGCCCACCTGGCAGTAGAAAAATGCATAAATAAGCTGCTGCCCAGGCCTATCTGAGCCTATTTTGGGATTCCCCTGTCGTGAAAAAATATGGTAGTACATTAGCAAGCAAGTGGCTGGAGCAAGCTATTTTGACTGCTGGGTTGTGTCAGCAACTGTAATTTCGGGTATGCCTCAGACAGCAGAGAGGTGAAAAGATAACTGCAAGTGAGTTTGGTATCTCCCATGCATTAGCTGTCAGCTATGTCATGCTAGGGACAGGGTTTTAGCTGTTCTGATTTATTTATTTATTTATTGTCTTTTATTTCTATTGTTGTTGAAAATAAGCAATATTTTAACATTCTACACATACATGACAGAACCTCAAATATCTTTCCACATGTACAGTTAGCAATGGTCACTTCCAATTCTGCAATAGTAAGATGATTACTTAACAATGCATGGGCACATAGCACAGGTGGAGCTCATGGTTGTATTAGGACATTGTAAAGCTCATTTCCATTCAACTGACTGTAGCCTTCAAGTTACTTGCTTTTTCGATTTCAATTTTCTCTGTTTTTTGTTTGTTTGTTTGTTTTCCTCAGACTATTTTTTTCAGGATCTGTTTCAGTAAATATGATTCATCTCTGCTTAAATACAGGGAAAAAATTTAAAAGATAAAGCTGTTGCCTATTGTTTTACAGCATAACCATATTCTCAACAGGGTTGTTTTTTCAGTGTTTTGGGGTAAGGACTTAAAAGTAGGCAGGAGCCTCTGTCAATTAGGAACAAGCCTTTTAGTGACATGCTTGTACTTGGTGTGATCACTGGGGCAGGATTTTTTTTGGAATGAATGGGTTATTTAAAAAAAAAAAATCCTTACGTCCAATTAACCCAGCCCATGCTGGCTTGGAGAACTATCGTTGCATTGTACATTTGCACATGGAATAGGAATCGTATTATAGTGGTAGGGCTACCATACATCTGATTTTTTTCCCCTTGGATGACAGCTCTCCTTCCCCTCACTCGCCCTCTGGGTCCCATCTGGGTAACCTTTTCATAATTGCACTCTGTGTTTTAAAATCTCTGCCAGAGTGGGAACTGGGGCTTTTTGTTTTGTTCTCTCTCTTGCTCACTCACTTTGTTTTGCTCCAGGGAGAACTAAGCAAGGGCTGGGCTTGGTCCTGTGTGGTATCTAATGAGAGCAGCAATAGAGCACAGGGGGAGAGGCGAGCAAAGTAATGGCAGCAACACGGAGCAGTTCAGTTTGGTGCAGATCCAAACTGCAGATGACTGTTTGGAGGATGATACTTAAGTGAGAGGAGACTTTGGGATGGGTTAATAAGGAGAATAGTGTTAATTTTACAAGGGGACTTTGGGCACAGGAGAAGTTTGGGGTAGTGACCTAAGCTGTGAAGCATTTGGGGAAAGGCGCAAGATGTTGGTGTTGGATAAACCCCTCAAAAATTGAGTTTGATGATCTCTGAGTCAGGGGAAATTAGGATTCTTGCTCTGGGCACTTCTAACCATGACCTCAACTTATGGTAAGGAAAATATTCGGGCCTGTTGGACATCATCTCCCACCATGAAACAGGACAAGCAGAAGCAGTAGGCATGCCATATGGATCTTCTACATACCTGCAGCAGAAACAGATCACAATGCCTACCACTACCACGATACTATTAAACCTTTTAGATATCATCAGTAAGGTCTGGGGGCTATAAATGGGAAAAACAAATTTCTCCCTCCCTCCCTCTCTTATTCATTAGATTATTGCTTGCCAGTTAATCCTCTTGGAAGAGTAGGGTTTATCTCTGGGACACCTCATCCTATGGTACAGGCTGCAGGACAAGATAACTTGAGGGTGCTGGGAATTAATCTTTGCACCCCTCCTACCTCCATCCATATGCCTTGGAGTCCTACTGTAGCACTTTGCAGAGGTTAAGGAGAACCACTTTGTCTCAAATAGAAGAGAAAGAGCATCTCTTCTGCTCCATCATCATTAAGGTGAGTGAGTAATATCAAGAAGGCTTGATTGAAGGAAAGGAAAGGCAGAGGTAAAACAGGGCTGGTTGGCATAAGGTGGCACATAGTGGGTCAGAAGTCAACATAACAAATATTGAAAGATTCCAGTAGGATCAGCAGCTTTTCAGACTGAACGTTTTCAAAATTTTACAGTTTAATATTTGAGTGCATTTTTAAATATAATGGTGGTGATGTCTGCCCTTTGTCTATGTGTCAAGTTTCATTTAAATCTGAGTCTGAAGTTCCATTAATTATTTCCTTTTTTTTGTGTTGCTGTTGAGTTTTGGGCATACATCCCAGTAAATCCTTGCCGCACTACTGTTAGAGAGGTAGTAATATTACCACTAAGCAAATGAGAAACCAAGGCTTAGAGACGCTCCAGGTAAATCATGATGGATGTGGACATTTTGAGGTGAAACCTCAAAGTCCCCCAGCTGTGCAGGTACTTCCTATTCCCTCTCCTGTCTGCACTGAATACAAACTTACAATGAGACCTGAGCTCTCCAGTAGCATGGTGTGATACAGCTGATACTTTACATCACATCGTGGAGAAGCTAGAGTGCTGAGCATCTTATCCTCCACACCAGTTATACAGTTTTGCACCAAAGCTATTTTTTTCAGGCATCTTTTGGATCCTTTCAAGATAGTAGTGTCTTTCTTTCCAGACATGTTCCTGTTATGTATGTTCTTGTTATATGTAATTAGGGCCAAGGGCACTTCTGACCTCAGACTCTGTGACAGTGCTTACAGGCAAAACTAGTTAGTTCTCAGGAAGTAAGTTAAACACATTTAGCATAGATGGTCAAAGAAGCTCAGTGGTAACCTTGCAAGTGACCCTGACAGACAAATCATGGCATTAAAAAGTCTCTGGCATGGCTGGGAAGTGAACCCAGACCTCCACAGTGCTTCCTCGCTTTTGCTAAACATAAGCTCTGCTTCACACTTACCAATACTACCCATATACCACCCATTCTTTTTCCCTCTTTTTTTTTTCTTTCTTTTTTAATCTCTCCCTTTAGCACTTGCCTACTCTTTTTACTCTTCATATTCCGTTTTCTTTCACTTTTCAACTTCGACTTAAAATGCTCTATTTAAAAATCTAGGGGCCAGATCCTCGGAGCCAGCCAAACCACACATGGTGCAGGCCCAGGGTATAGGGAGGGGGAAAGTGGCTTTAAGCCATTTTTCATCTCCCTGGATTCTAGGTTGACTTGATGCCAAAGTGGCCCCTGGCATAACTGAGAGCAGGAATGCTCTAAATTACACTAGTTAGAACAGTTCCCAGGGGCCTATCCTATGCCACTTGCTCCTTTCCGCCTTGGCCACCTATGAAGGCCTCCTACACTGCCTTATTCTGTGCAGGGATTTCCTACATTGGGGAATGCCCAGCTGCCCTATTACAGTACAAAGGTGATGGAGAATCATTCCCTAAACATTTCCAGTATAAATATAGAAATTCTGTTACAGAAAATTGCAGAGCTAACATAACATTAGCATTTTGTCATCTTAATGACTTTGCTTGAGCATCGCATTTTTCCTCCCTACCTTCCATGTGTGTTTTAGTATTTTGACAGAGAAAGGGCTTGCTTTTCATTAGCCTGTAAAGTCTTCAAGGTGCGGACTTTTTAGGTTGAGTAAAGAATGGTATGGAGAACAATACAGGAAATATTTTATACCGGTGATGAAGGGGCAACTTTTTACTTTAGTGAGAATCAGAGTCCCAGGATGGCTGAGGCCGACAGGGCCCTCTGGAGCCCACCTGGTCCAACCCCTGCTGAAGCAGGGACACCCATAGCAGGCTGCCCAGGAGCATGTCCAGGTGGCTTTTGAAGATCTCCAAGGAGGAAGACTTCACAGTCTTGCTGGGTCACCTATTCCATTGTTCAGTCATGATGAATATCATGATGAATATTGCATGTGGTACTATAGTACTGCCATTTCCAAAAGGAGACTGCCATTATGGAGATGTGACAGAAGGGCTGGAGCATGGGAGAACCAAAGTGGGGCTGGAACTGATCCACTCAGAAAACAAGCGAGAGACATTATCATAACATACAGTCTTAGATTTGACTGGGAGTCCTCTTTTACAAAGGGCATTTCTGGTCAAAGGTGGCAAGCTCAAAGCCAGTCCAAGAAAATATTTTCTCATGTAAGGAGGTATTGACTGTGACACTGGAGGCTTCACCAACACCTGGTGGTGAGGAATATAGAAAAAATATTCAAAGTGAGGTAAGTACAATAACAAGATCATCCCCTTTTATAGTTAATGCTTTAAAAGAGTAGTAGTTTGGGTAGAGAATAAAACCTGGTGTTTTATAGTTCATTATGTCTCATAGTTTAAGACTATGTTTTCAGTGTTAGGATACCATTTAATGTGTACAGACAATCCTACAGCTACCTGCAAAGCTAGCTCTGAGGTATCTGATTCCACCAGCTGACACAACTTCCTGGGCTTAAGAAGGTCTCAGATATGGCTCTGTATTGTTGCATATGTACAAGAGAGAGAGATTTGCCTTTGTATTTTGTGGTGATCCAAGTCCTTCTTTGGAACCACTGGGTGCTTTCAGATTATAAATAACCATAAGTTGGATCACAATAAATATAGCCAGAATTCAACACTGAGACATACTGAAATGACAGTTGAAAAACAGAAAAGACAGTCTCGGATCTGAGCTGGTTATCTTCAAAACATGTGGGAGAGTTGGGTTTCTGAACTGTCTGATGGCCAGTAACCTTTGAATTTTAGCTGCCATTCAGCAATTTCTTACCTTCCTTCCAAAAACGTCGTACTTTGTACCCACATCTTCCACTTCTTTGATGACAAGTTTCCAAAAGTATTTTGGGTTTGTCTAAATTTGACAATTTTAGCATAAAGCTTTATTACATGCTATTGTCCAAACCAATTAGAACTAGAGCTGAATTAACAAACCCAGGTTCAAACTGGTTTCCAAAAAATTACTAGATATTCCTGAGCTGCTTCATCTGTAGCCAGTAAGTCTCTCTCTTTCTAGTTGTCTTGCTATGTGTATCTTCCACCTGTATTTTGAACACTAAGTACTAAATCTGTGGCTCCAGTACATATAACGTTTGTGGTTTTTTTTTTTTTTTTTTTTTCTTTTCTTTTTTTAACTCCCTAGGGTATCAAAGAGTCATACAGCTTTCTGTCATGGAAAGCTTCCTCAAAGAGCCGAGGAGACAGGTTAGTGAAATTTCCCTCTGTGTTTTCCCAGAACTATTTCTTTTGGAGAGGGGGGTTTATAAATGGAAGTGTGAATTTTTAATTCCTCCTTTTTTTTTTTTTTTTTTTTTCCTCATCCTGTCTACCAGTTATGAAGATTTACAGGGTAAGAAACTCCTCTTGGATGTAAGAACTATGCTGTTTGCAGGAATGTAGGACTTGATATGCTGCCTTTCCATGCATTACTGCCATAGTTAAACAGTCCTAGGTTCAGATAGAACAACAGGACACGTGAAGGAACATCTGTGCAGTGAAACTGCCGTGGCACATGACAGGCATCTTCTTTTGAGCAAGGAGAGGAATATTTGTCTGCTGAAGGGATCCTCCCTTGTACTTCCTCACTCAGAACAAATGACTCAATCAGATGAGAAATATATATATATATATATATATTTTTTTTTTTTTTTTCCCTGTCAAATGCAAGAGATCATGTTTCTTGAGTTTCTTGAGCTTTCAGTACTTTTGTGCATGGCAGAATCCAGAATCTTAAAAGTGTGCTATTGTTATCAGACATCAGGCATCTTATGAAGAAGTAAGAAGCCGATCACATCCTTAGGACAAATTTTATGTGGTTTCAGTCTCCAGGAGAGGTCTTGTGACCTGAGGCTATCGTGTACTGTATTTTGCTCCACAAAATGTCAGATTTGGGAAACTGGGAAAATAGCTTCTTGTGTGGTGGATGGTTTGTCTAGCTGCTAAACTACAGGCAGCACCAGACAGCTCATGTGCAGACTTCTTGCAGGTCAGTCAGTGTTCAGTTTTAATTCAATTCAGTGAGATTTTATTGGCCTGACAAAGTACCCTAGCACATGAACATGCTGAAAGTTTAGCAAAATCACACCTACTAAAATTGCCCTCTTTTATAGGGCAATTTGTGAAGCACTGGTAGCACTCAGGTGGCATGTTACAGTGTCAACAGAGGCTTTCTGAACTTACTGCTTCCACTGACCAATAAAAGCACTAACAAAGACTTGTAGAACTTCTATTTTTCACAAACGGCTTAAATAACTGTGCAATGGCACTTTCAAGTATTGAAGTCATTCTGCTGTGCTTTAGGGAGATGTTAAGAAAGTTAATTCTATGTTATCTGTGCCGAGCTATCTGGGTACAGCATGTCAAATCAGCAGTAAGACTTTATGTTTTCCTGCCCAAACCCAAGGAAATCAGAGCCCCCTACAGACTATTTAGTCTTATAATATATCTGACAAATAGATACAATTCTAATTTTATAGGAGCAGAAACTGAGTTTATAAGATTTGTGTAAAGTCTCAAGGGCTGTCTGTAGCAGGACCTAGAAAGAACCAAGATCTATTTTAACTACAGGTTCAGAAACATGGCGTAAAATGACGTCTAACTGAATTTGGCATTTTTTTACTTGAGAAAGACTGATTTAGATGGAAACTTCTCAAGGGATCTGAACTAGAATTCACCAATGTTAAGTTGATAGTGTACCTGCTTGAGCTGGGTGCCTCTTTGGATGTGCATATGTGGATATGTAGAGATCAAGGACTCTAGGGAAAAGCAGAACCCACAACCCAGACACTGCCAAGGTTGATTGCACGTCTCAGAAGGAAATGGAATAGTGTTGAACAGTGCTAAATAGTGTTGAATAAATAGTGATTAAATTATCAATTCAAATCCAAAAGCCAGAATAAAATATTTTACATTTTCAAATGGAAATACATCATGTAGACTGGAGAACAAAAAAATCATTCAGCAGGAAATGCAAATAATTTGATGTTTTCAGCCAGAACAGAGATGTTAAAACCTTTACTAAACAGCATTTTTCCTGACAACTCTTATTTACAGTATCAGAATACCTCACTGCAACATTTTCAGTCACCTCCAAACACAATTATATGATTTATAAGTGCAACAAAAATGAGACACAGCTAGGTTTTCAGTCAATATAGACCCCAGCATTTGCAGGTTGCTGGATCTGTTTTTCAAGGTCAGTTCAGAATGCTGGTGTCTGCATCACTTCAGATTAACTGGAGATCCTGCATCTGGGACCAGTTCTTTCATCTGAGAACCATTTATTTACATGCGAGCATTACGTAATTTTGTCTGTGAGGTATGTGAAATAGACTATAGGTCTCATTAACTGATGGGCCAAGTTCTCTTTATGATGTCTGAGGAGCCCAAAAGAGGCCATGAGGCTGGCTGCAAAGGCAGCTTCCCATGCCAGAGAAATGCTTGGGTGGCCGTCAGTGACTGCACCAGCTTGTGTCAGGGGGCAGAACACTACAAGCCAAGTGTGTGAGGATCCGAGCCCAAAAAAACACACCTGGCTGCTGGAAAACTCAAATCTTTGCAGCATTGTAGCACGATCTGTGATTCCAGTGCAGAAGAATATCTGATATGGTCTACATGAGTGCATCCAAGAAAGATAATGGAAAGTACTAGGAAGGACAGGACACGTGGTAATGGTTAACTGTAACTGCTACTTTTGCCTTCTTAAGTATCAGTATTAATTGCACTCAAATTTGTTCTGAGTACCAGTGATTGTTCTCCCACTGGTGTCTTCTTCATTGTGATGAGGGCTTAGCCGCCCCGACAGATGAGTAGGTGTTCAGCACAGCTGACAGACCGAAACAGCTGCGGAAAGGCACGGTACGCAAAGACCTCGCAGATTGATAGTAAAAATGAACTAAGTTGACATTACTTAGCTCTAAGTAACCGTGCTTTCCACAGCTCTAATGCTTGACGTTTTTGGATGGTGTCTGAGTGGAAGGAAAGCTTTATTCTTCTGAAGGAAGAAATCTGAAGGAATAACTTTATTCTTCTGTGCCTGTGAGCAGCCTGACTGGACTGATCGATGGCAGTGGGCATACTCGGTGTCAGGATCAGAACCAGAACCAGAACCACGCAGAGGTGTCACCATTTGCAAGGACTTTGCCAAAGCCTCACACTGAAGCGGTGCAGATAATAACTTGGATGTACTGATACCCATATGTGAAAGTTTAAATAGTATTTGCCTGCAGTTATTCCTGTCTCAGGCCACTGCAGTTTGCCCTTTGCTTTTATATGCACCCACAACATTTTTTCTATGAAAGTAATATATGTGTTTAGTAGCTAATTTGCAAATATTAAACTTACCAATCTTTATTACAAAAATGGTTTTAGAAGAGGCTAATCATCATTATGGACTGGTTTTATAAAGCATAAAACAGCTAGTTTTCATCTACGTAACAGCTCCCATACCAGTACTGGCTTCCAACCTTTACAATGACCAAACCAATATTCTTGAAAAAGTACTGGGATTAATTTATATTTATTTGGAAGTCTGATATAGAATTATATGCAGTGTGACAGAAGCATACTACGCTGCTGCTCTATTGACTTTTAATACATCTTTGCATTGCTTCCTCCTTTGTCAATCTTCTGAGCCCTGGTGCAGAGACTACTTCTAAACGTTTATGCTCACACCTTCTTGGTCTCAAGTGAAATTACCATTGTGATTGCTCCACATATCTGTTGTGTTTTATTCTGATCTTTCTAATCCTGCACTCACTTTGTCTCCCTTACACAGATCCTGTCCCATGCTCCATCCTCAGCAAATCAGTCCCCCATTTTCTCCATGCAATTTCAAGCTTGATACCCTTTGCTACCCTGTGGTTCCCATCATTCCTCCCATAGTGATGTTGTTTGAGATACATACGCAGTTTGTTCCCTTCCCCATTCAGATTCTGTCCCCTAATCTTTGCTTATCTAATGCAAATCCTTTGGGCAAAGTCTGAAATGAAGGTAAGAATTTTATGAATGGAAAAGTGCCAGCGTGGCTTCAATGCTATCATCATTTATTAGAGATTTTAGAAAGAAATTTTCCAGCATATCATTATAGAGGGGGAGAGCGTCCATGTATTAAAAGTCCCTATTAATCCCTTATTCTGGTCTATCGGTTACAGGTGTTGCTGGGGAAAGCAGCTATAACGTGCACCTGTTATTCCCATTTTTCATGCTATGCCTTTTCACCAGTAATTCTAGTCCCCTTCTCAGGCCCTTGTGAAATCATACTCAAATGAAAGCCACAGATGGTGCAATTTAACATTGCTCCACAGCCTTTGTGCAGCTGAATGTTCACATTGGTTTACTTTTTTTTTTTTTTTTTCCTGCTGTAAGCAAGAGTCAGCATACACAGGTGGCTTCCAGTTGCTCTGAAGGTTTTGAGATGATGGCCATGAGAAGCTGGAAGGGCAGAACTGGAAGAAAAATAAAGGGTGAAGAAGGAATGGTATTGGGAAAAGCTGTTGGTTATAGACTGTTCCCTGAATACACCTGTAGATACTCAAAAGAATGCCATTCCTGCCAGTACTTTACGGTGGTTGTTTTCCTGAAACTTCACAAGTTGAACATTATTTTTTCGTGTAGTACATTACTAAAAGAGCTATGGTTGAGCATAGAATAACATGGGATCTCAGAAACTGTTTTCACTTAGTGGGACTGTCATCCTGCCTTTTGCTTCAGAAACACAAAAAGAGGGATATGGTCTTTGACTAGCTGGATTTAGTAACTCAGGTGTTATTGATCAAATGGAACAATTTATTTAATTTTTTTTCCTGGGTTTTAGAGAGTAGTTAGATCTCTCCATTAGAACAGTTTTTGAAAGCAGAGTCTTGCAGAAATACAGATGGTAGTTGGCAGCCACTAGCCTAATGATAGAGTGTATTTGTAATGCTAATAACTCATTATCCATGGAAATATAGCAATTTTTAAGTAAACATAAAGAAAGCTGAAAAGCGAAGGCTAATGTAATGCATTCTTTAAGAAGAAAGAACTAGACAATGTAACTTTTTTTCTTTCTAATCCTTGGCTACTAGCTGCAGGCTGTTACTGAACATACCACTGTGCCCCAGCACATCTGTACATATTTAGACACTTTGGTATAATCCATGAGAAAAATCTTGCAAACATGCTTGTTGTTTGAGGTTCTGCCCTACCACTAGGATATGTTAACTAGTTAAAGTGAAGCCACTAATTTAGATTGTTTATAAAGAAGTTTATTGTTGGTGGCTTTTGTGGAACACATTAAGTGCCTAGATTTCAGAGCAACAAAACTCATTACTCCCTTATTTATTTATTTAATTGTAGGAAGGTCTCAGGTGGAAGAGAGCTTCTTAAATGAATATGGTCTGTTTTTAGTGTCTCCAAGAAGTTTGTCTGTCTGGTGTAACCAGTCTTCTTGGCACTGTGGCAAAGTGGGATACATTCCAGTTTTGTCAATTATTAGAGTATGAAGAAGAATACAAAAAGAGATTAACATTCAATAAATCTACAACGTAAGTAAAATAGTAAAATAATATATAAATAAAATCATAAAAATCAATAAATCTACACCATATAGAAATATGTTGCCATCTGGTTGCTGTCATTTTTACAACCAGGTAAAAACTGGAAAGATTATAGGGCTATAATTTTTAGGAAATCCACTACATTTAGAAGTGTGCAAGTTGAGGCATCCACTTGAGACAACTAAAACCTTAGCGGAGCAAAGAATCAGCAAAATTAACAAATACTGTAAATGTGACCTGGTGGCTCTTTCACTGTGACAAGAAGCATTTACAGTGTCCCTGTAAACCTTCCCAAGTGCTTCACATTTTGCCAAATATTTATTAGAGTTTCATGGGTCTTTGTGCAAGCTTTTGAAGACTTGCTTCGGACAAATTTTTGTCTTAAGTACCTGGCCTTTGTGGTGCTTATTCTCCTCAAATCCTGTTAAGACCAGGGACCGATTGCCCTTAGATTCTTGCAAGGTTGGGCCCTTTGTGGGAATGTATTTGATTAGTTAAACTGGACCGTTATTAGCTGCTGACTTGCCTCCCTTTCTGCTTTCTGTTGATGGCCAGTTGCTCTGTGTTGCCACTGTCTATAGATTGGTAGAAACACATTCAGAGTCTTGATAGAAACTGTTCAGTTGCCATGTATATTTAGTTCTTGATATTTTTTTCCCAAGTGAAAAGGAATCAGGGTTGGCCTTATTTTATTTTATTTTATTTTATTTTATTTTATTTTATTTTATTTTATTTTATTTTATTTTATTTTATTATTTTATTTTATTTTATTATTTTATTTTATTTTATTTTATTTTATTTTATTTTATTTTATTTTATTTTATTTTATTTTATTTTATTTTATTTATTTTATTTTATTTTATTTTATTTTATGTGGTTTTGCTTGGATTGTGGGAGAGAGATAGTTCTTTACTTAGATAAATAAAGCAGATAGCTGCTACATGGTAGTTCAGAACATTAGAAAAGCCCAAGCCATATCCAGGTTTTCTGGTATAAAATTTTGTGTTTTTATCTTTAGCTACTTTCCATTCCAAGTGGTCTTTAAGACAGACTTTTCTAGTGCATATTATAATGCAAATCATGAGTTTGGTAACTTAATGCAGAGAAAATGAAAAAGGAATGAAATCTTTGAAAATTGGTTGTTTTTGTTCTTTTGTGTATTGTTAGTACCATCTGTCTGGCTTTGTTGAACTGTATTAAATAACATTTTTGAGCTTTGGATAAATGGCCGTTCCCCAGTATTTGAAACCCTTACCACTCCAGGAAAAAAGAGAGATCTGTAAGGGAATTTCTGGAGCTGTTGATAGTTTAAATTTATTTTCCTTGACAGAAGGAGACTTATGAAAGGTACAACACTAACAAATAAATGAAACTAATCTGTTTGTCCTCAGAACACGCACAACATAGACAGCAGCTATGGACATTATTTCACCACTAAGCTGCCAATATGTTCCCACCTTGCTCTGCAGGGAACATGATTGTTCACTCTCTGCTGTGCCTGTGTCTTTGGCCTTGCTTACAGAGACACCAGTGGTGATCTGAATGAGCTTGTCCATCAGAAGGAGATAGAAATTTACCCATTTATCCTGAGCTTTTAAACAGCCCATATAAAAATAAGAATAAAACCATCCCTTTTGAATATGTAGCAATAGTAGAGAAAATAACAGTAAATTTCATTCAGAGATGTAAATCTTTGAATTACTGTGTATTCCAATCAATTACCATATACAACAATACTTCTAATTAACTAAACAAAAATGCCTGCATCCACTAATAAAGCCTTTTAATATCTTCAGACATGTGCTGTCAAAAAAGAAGACAAAATACAATTTCTGCTTTTAAAAAATGTCACAAATCACGCTTATTCTAATGGAGTGGGTGCTATAAAAACACCTTGATAAATCACAGGAATTCCAGGTCAGGCTGAAGGTCCATCTGGCTTGGTATCCTGCCCCCAAGAGCAGCCAAATAAGATGCAAAGAGAAGGATGTAAGGGGGAAGACATGTCTCCTGGCCTCCAATAACTTGCAGTTCATGGATTTCCTGTGTCAGGGGTTATGTCTTTGTGTTTAGAAGCCCTCAGGGGATTCCTTTCCCTATTAATTTGTCTAATAAACTTTCACCATCTACAATATCCTAGGGCGTGTAATTCCCCAGTGTGACTGCATGCTGATGTAGAGAACTACTGCCCTTTGTTTTCAATCTGTACACAAATGGACTGTTCTTATTTTCCCTCTTTCCCACTTTTTGCTTCTTCTGATCATTTCTCAGTCTGTGTTGTACATAGGGCAGAAGTCAATCATGCCAACACCTTCCCAGGCCAGTTTCCTACAAACCTCGTGAGTTGTTGCCTTGCAAAGGCAACTTCTCCTTATGTTATGCTCTCATGTTGCTCTCATGTTATGAAAGTTCTTGGTTGGCTTCTCTTTGTCCTGAGCTGGGTTTGCCAGAACCTGGTTTGTTTAGGGAGGCTTTACTCTTGCCCCCTTTTTGAGAGTGCTAGAAGATTGCCCCCGTTGATAGAAAGTTGTGCTCTCTCCAAGAGCTCAACACAGTTTATTCTTTGTTTTGTTACCCTGGTGCAGGCACTGCCCTGAAAACTGTTGAACTTCCATGAGACAGACTTGTTCTTGCCTGTCTCTCACCCACATTAGAGTATGTTTAGTACCTGCTAGCAAGGGTTTGAAGTTGGGGTCTGATGCTGGTGCTTTAAAAGTCCATATCAGAGTGAAAAATGGTACTTAACTCAATTTTAGTACTTGTATCGAAACCACAATCTTACAAGGGTGTTATTTCAACAGGAAAAGTCATTAGCAGCCTTATCTGTTGCTCTCTGTTTACTGTATCACCACTTCGCACTTGTATTAAGCCCAGGGTTGGGATTCATCTCACATATTTTGTTAGGCCTGTAGTAGGGCCCTCTACAACTGAGAGTCATCCCAGGCTCCTTTTTAGGAGAGAAAGATACAGCACAATTCCTCAATGTTACTTGTGCTGCTTCCTTTAGAACAGGGTGATAAATACCTTCTTTCTCTCCACTGACCAGTAAAGTGTTCCCAACTATTACATCAGTTATGCTTCCACACTGTAGGTATGTACCTTTGGTTAGGTGAGTTCTGGCTTAGCGTGGCAGGTAGCTGAGTGCCACAAAGCTGCGTTCCCTCCAGCCCAGTGTGATGTTTGAGAGAAAAAAAAAAAAAAAGTGAGAGTTGTGGGTTGAGATATATGCAGTTTAATAAGAAAGAAAGAAAGAAAAAGAAAAAAAGATTAATAATAATGAAAACAAGTGATACACAGTGCAATTGTTCACTGCCAGCTGACCGATGCCCAGCCAGTCCCCAAGCAACAGCAGCCCCCTGGCCAACGCCCCCAGCTTTTATTGCTGAGCATGTCATCATACGGTATGGGACATCCCTTTGGCCAGTTTGGGCCAGCTGTCCTGGCTGTGTCCCCTCCCAGCTTTTGCTGCACCCCCAGCCCCCTCGCTGGCAGGGCAGCATGAGAACCATAATAGCCCTCAGCTTAGTGCAAGCACTGCTCTGCAACAACTAAAATATCAGTGTGTTATCAACATTATTCTCATCCTAAATCCAAAACACAGCACTGTACCAGCTACTATAAAGAAAAATAACTCTATCAGAACCAAAACCAGGACTATATACACCCCTTATTCCAAACCATCTACTTCATGCTCAAGTCCCATACTTTCCAACAACTCCTCATTAATCAGCACTACTCTTTGCTTTCTTTGCTATATACACATGGTTATCATTCCCTTAGTTTATGTGCTAACCCTTTAAAATGTCTACTGAGTTCATTTAGTCCATGACTTTGGTCTTCATCTGTCATAACGGTCCTTCAGGACAGGAGAGACGGTGTGTGGTGTTGGATTGCTGCGTGATGAAGCCTGCTCTGGTCACATCACCGTTGCACTTCCCTGATTCCATCACTGCTGCACTTGTCCGGTTCCTTACAAGATTCACTCTTCATTAGTATGGGTAATTCTTACTGTAATACCATGGACATGACATGTAGCAGCTGTAACAGTGGTGACATACAACATCGTGTAACAAGTAGCATCACACAATTCAAATCACAGGCTGTTTTCACCCAAGATCAAATCCTCTTAAGGTACACATCAGAGTTCCCCATCCTCCCACATTACCCACCAAGCACACCCATGTCTTTGAGCAAAAGCCATCTCACAGATGGGTTTGCCTTTGCCTGAGGCAGGAATTACCCAGGCTGTCTTCCCCAGCATATTTTTTTACACACTACAGGAACTTTGTCCCTTTCTATAGGATGCAAGAGTTTTGACTGGGCAGGGCCAGATCTATTGGCAGGTAGATCCTGTAGTGATAACTAACAGAGTAGCTTTTGCTAAATGTGTATCCCAAAGCTTGAATGTCCCAGCACCTATTGTTCTCAGTGTGTTCTTTGTATCATTCAATCTTCCTGGAGACCAGTAGATGTTAGGGGATATGTTAAACCCAGTTAATGCCATACCCTTTGGCCCAGCTGTCTGTGAGTTTTTTTCAGAAATAAGTCCTGATGTCTGATTCAATTCTTTCTAGGATGCCATGTCACCAGAAGACTTGCTTTTCAAGGCCAAGGATAGTGTTCCAGCTCGTGGCATGGGACATAGGGTATATTTGCTTCTGCTCAAGAGAGAGGATATCGTGGGTACACATCACGTGCCACCCTGTGCCTTTATCTGCATGACCGCAGGGAAGATAGGAGGAATTGGGATCGTAAATCTACCTTGAACCTAGAAGCCTGGGTACATGATTTGCAAGAAAAAACAATAGACCAAAGGAATTCTTCTAGGAAAATTATGGCTCTATTTCTATTGGGAAGTTCCCCAGACAGAGTAGAAAGTCTGATCTTACTTCTGATCCTAATGACAGGTCTTCTGGTTTGCATTTACAAAAACTAGTAACTCATACTCTGACCAGAAAAGGAAAAAGAGAGATTTTCTTGGTATTGCTGGAGTTTCCAGACCAAGGTGTCCACCACTGGTGCCTCTCTGCTTTTCCAGTTCATGAGTGCCAGCGCTTTGGCATGAAACGGTGGTGCGCTCCGTACAAAGTTCAACCACATGGCCCGCGTGCACTGGACCTTATCTGGATCTACAGGTAGCTGCCCATTGTCCAGGTCACTATAGACCACCTCCAGCACAGCTAATTCCCTCAGGTACTGGATTCCCCTCTCCATGGTGGTCCACTTGCCTAGCTGACATACAAGGTCTTCCTTGAAGGGATACCTTTCCTTCACAGCTGACAGGAGTCGCCTCCAGAGGGTGGAGGCCTGTTCCCCTTTTCTAATCATCCTGTCAATGCCCCAGTGCCTAGTGAGGAATCCCAGCTGCTGGGCTTCCTTGCCTGTCAGTCTGTATCTACCAGCCCCAGAGTCCCAGCATCGGAGCAGCCAGGTGACAATGTGCTCGCCTGGAAAATGCCTGAAGTCTTCTCGGATATATTGTAGATCACGCAGGGATAGGTATTGGGTATTTTCTGACTCACTTACTTCTGTCTCATCCCCCTTCTGTTCTTCCCATTGCTCTGCTTTAGAGCAGCTTTTCTCTTCTGATCCTTTCTCCTGTTCTTGTTTAGGAGAAGCTGCTTCGTTCCTTACTAACTGAGCTGACTCCTCCTGCTGTTGTTTCTCCCTGACTCTGGGGATAAGTGATACCACAGAGATCTGTCTCTCTGCTTTAGCCACAGCGTTTGCTGCAGGAGCTGGATTAGCTGCAGAAGCTCCAGGAGCTGGATTAGCTGCAGCACCTGCCATAGGGGCTGGATTAGCTGCAGCACCTGCCATAGGGGCTGAATTAGCTGCAGCACCTGCCATAGGGGCTGGATTAGCTGCAGCAGCTCCAGGAGCTGGATTAGCTGCAGCACCTGCCATAGGGGCTGGATTAGCTGCAGCACCTGCCATAGGGGCTGGATTAGCTGCAGCACCTGCCATAGGGGCTGGATTAGCCACAGTGCTTGTTGTGGGAGTGTCTGTCGTTTTGTTGTCAGATCCAGAGACAACCTCTTCCCTTGGAGGGTACTGAATAGCAGTTAATGCACCTCGGTAGGCATAGGCCAGGCCCCAGCACGTGGCTGCGATTTGTGTCTGTCTGGAAAAGCCAGGGCAACAACACCCCTTTTTCAAGCATTCTGCCAGTTTTTTAGGGTTTTGCAGTTGTTCAGGGGTGAATTTCCAAAGCACTGGAGGTGCCAACTGCTCTAGAAACCTGCCCATATCCTCCCACTCTCCCTGCCACTCATAACTATCCTGTGTCGGGGCAGACCTGTGGGTTGTATTCTGAAATAGTTGTTCATCATTATCAAAGAACAGAAACACATCGAGACATAGCAATAGGAACATGCTGGTTGCCCAACACCCAAGAGCTATTGTAACTGGATTGAAGGAGGAAGGGAAGGTGCTACTCCTTGTCTCCTCCAGAGGTTGGGTCTCGGGGGAGAAGAGGTGAAGAGTATAATCAATAGCTTCCAAGAGATAGTTCCTGAAGTACAAGGGTGACAGCCATGTGGAGTGCAGATACCAGATTAGGCTTAAATCTAGTGCTCCTATCATATCATAAGCAAGTGTTACACAGTACAGCAAAGAGACAAAATAAAAAGCAATGCTTAACCTGCCCTCAAAGGTGATAAACAGCAAATCGGGGAGCACATACAGCAACAGAGGCATAGCATAAAACAACTCTGCAAACAAATTCATCAGCATTGTGACCAGCAACTCTTAAACTAATATAATAATTACAACAAATGATAAATCAATCTGTTCCCTCTAACACACTCCAGTCAGATCTGTCGTTATCTCAACCGTTGGAGCCCCACGTTGCTCGCCAAAAGGACTGCTGTGGTTCAGCCCGGCAGGCAGCTCAGCACCGATCGCTCACTCCCCTGCGGTGGGATGGGGGAGAGAACCAAAAAAGGTACAAGAGTAAGAACTTGTTGGGTAAGAGAAAGGCAGTTTAATAAGAAAGAAAGAAAACAAATAAAATAATTAAAAAAAAAAAAAAAAAGTGATGTAGAATACAATTGCTCACCTCCAGCCAACTGATGCCCAGCCAGTCCCCAAGCAACAGCAGCCCCCCCAGACAACTCACCAGTTTTATTGTTCAGCATGGACTGCACAACACCATATCGTGTGGGACATCCCTTGGTCAGCCTGGGTCCTGTTCTGGCTGTGTCCCCTTCTAGCTCCCTGTGCACCCCCAGCCTCCTCTCTAGCAGGGCAGCACGAGAAACTGAAAAGTCCTTGGCTCTGTGCAAGCTCTGCAAGAACTTAAACAACAGTGCGTTATCAGCACTACTCTCATCCTGAATCCAAAACACAGCACCATACCAGCTACTAGGAAGAAAATTAACTCCATCCCAGCCAAAGCCAGGACAGTGAGTTGTGATTTTTTGCAAGAATCCATGGGCTAATGAAAAGTAACTGTTCTGATGGGCTTCTTCCTTTTTTTTTTTTAAAGCCAGTGGAGCTCTAATCCCATAGTATGTTTGTGGAGAGACTTCACAGAGAGTGTTTTTGACTGCCACCACACTTCACTTTCTTCTGTCATGGAGATTTTATTTTCTTTTATAAAAGGTTCCCAGCAATTTGACATCCATGGAATTCCAATCCCACTTTCAAAGGAGATGCCAAAGAATTGTGTCTTCATCTTTTTTAATTCCTTTTCTTGTTTTTCTCTTTCATCTATAATTGTTATTTCTAGCCAAAATATAGATATGTTCATGGTGTCAGACAGTAGTGTTTGCCTGAGTCAGAAAGTAGACCCTAATAGTAGCACTTAAAGAGGTAAACTGCTACGTTCATCTTGTCCACAGAGTTCTGCAGTTGTGCAGATGGTCTTACAGCTGAAGAGCATGTCATGCTTTTTTTTTTTTTTTTGGCTTTTCTCTCAACGATAACTGATTTTATTGTGTGTTTCAAATGTTGTACTGTACAACTAGGGAGCTGGGAATCATGGAGCCATCTTGCAGGAGTTAGAAAGTCCAGCTGGAGAGCTAGACAGTGTGGAGATCTGAGGGAGCCAAAATGAACATAATAAAAAAGTCTACATTCGTGGTAGCTATTGTTAAGACTATGTTCATAAGGGTACTTCAAGAGTTCATCAGGACTTGTTAGTACAAAACTTCGTTCTGTTGTATTAGAAAGCATGCAAGACCCTGCCTGGGTTTGCTTTGCCCTCCTCTGCTCCTTCTAGTACTGGACCACATCTGGGCTAGCATTTTTAAAGGGAAGTCACTCTTTCATGTTTCTGTATCTGTTAGCACACTCCTCAGGCGTTCAAATCTTTCAAACCTTCTAATCATGTAGTAAAACATTTTAAAAGAACGTATCTAGCCAAATAGGCGACTGACTCAAAAGCAATCATTCTTTTCCAGCAGTGGCTTCTAGTTCAAAAATCTCAGCCATCTGCTTCCCATCTTATATATACTGCTGTTATTTTTATTTAGTCAGCATTTTATGGGGCCATCATAATAAAGAGAAGTCTGGGTAATTAAAACGGTATCATAGCTTCATGATCATTAGTGGTAAACACATCTGTTGACACAAATTTATGTTTTCTTTTTTTTTTTTTTTCCTTTTTTTTCACTACTTTTGTTGCTTGGGAGACTCCTATACTTTTCTTATGCAACATCAGCTGAGTAGTCTACTGCACCATCAAGGTTGGTGTTAATGTTAAGAAGGGTTGGCTGCAAGCATATGAAGTAGTTATAAGAAAAATGGACATGGACACAGACTGCTGCTTTCCCTGTTTCTCCTGCTTGGCCTTTTCTCTGGAATACAGAGATTTTCACAGAATCACAGAATTATCTAGGTTGGAAGAGACCTCAAGATTTTGAACTACTTCATCTTCTAAAATGTTTTGGCTACCTACATACAGCACAGGAGCAACTATGATATGCTGTGCTGTAATTAGAAGTTGTTATGTTGACATTAATATGGAATAATGCAACATACACATTTAAAGAATGAACTTTTTCATATGAAGTTGGCCAGCAATAATTATGTAGGTTTAGAAAGAGCACTCTCATCCACATCCACTGGCAACCTATGGTCACTACCATTTTTTCTGTAGTGGCTGTTATGTGAAAAGAGAGTGTTTTCAACAATTCATGAATGGGAAGGCCTGATTATATGGGCATGTCTACTACACTGTCTTCTGATGAAATATGATGGGTAATTTATATTGGGGAAAATGTTTCTAGACTAGCACACGTCTTTATAGCTATGCAAAACAAGCTAGCACAGTGTTTTTCAAAAGTCTTATTGGTCAAATTTTGACTCTGGATATCCTTTTCAGACAGAGTCAGTAAAAGTTAAAAAAAAAAAAAGTCAAAAACAACAACAACAAAATAAACATTCAGAGTTGGAGAAGAAGCCCAAAGCTGAGACACGCTATAACAGGTCTTCTGACAGTTTACCGGATGCCTTGATTAGTGATTTCAAGTGACAAATACAAAATACATGAATATGAACAGATCTCCTTTTTGGAGCCACTCAGAGTGGAATTAGAACCGATGAGTGTATTTCATCCTGCACAAGCAGAATGTCCCTTTTTAACTCTTGCATGATAATGCCCAAGCAGGTCACTGAGTAGCATAGAAGTCTCCCATCAATTTCAGAGGAAAGGAATACAGAAAGAATAATGCAGCAGGATGAAACCCTATCAGTTACTTAGAGTTTTGAATACAAAGTTTTGTCTGTGTCAAACATTTTCTACTGTGCCTGATGTAGTGACAGTGGTTTGCCAGTATCTTTCTCCAGGCTCCTTAGAACATGTAAGTTTTCTCTCTTTTGTTCCTCAACAGAGGGTAATTTCTGTGGACTTAGTGCATATGTATTTTTAAGAAGCATTTCACTACTTAACCCTTCTTCATATTCCGGTACTTTATAGATAGCTATACCTTAAATCTCTGACAGTAACATAATGTGTATTGGGATTCTCAACGGAAGAAATATGCAGACAATATGGTCACTACTGTAACACCCCTTTATTAAGCTACAATTGCAATTCGTGAAATCATTGCAAAATAATAAAAAATTGTTGGAAGATAAATACCATAGATACGGTCCCTAGAAACCACTGCTCACTTTAATTGAGAGCAGCTGCAATATTGCAGAAGCCCAGGGAATGTTGCAGTTCATATTCTCCCTCCCTGGCTCTTTCTAGGGGAGTGCAATACATTTTGACTAACATACCTCCTGGCAAGTCTGTATGCAAATGTTTTTTTTTTTCTTAAATATAAAGCAAAATGAATTAAAAGGTTGCTTGTAACCATAAATGTTGATCCACAGGTGCTCTACAACTTCAGAGCCAAAGAGGCTGCTGCTTTCCCGTTCCTTTTGTTCTTGAAAACTTGCCCACACTTTGGGTTGTGTCTCTGAGGTTTTCAGTTGTATGGGCACTTGGGAACTTAAGGGAATGCTTGCACAGCCAAAAGTTTGCAAGCACAAATATAAATGAATTGGAAAATACGTATCTATGTTATCTGGTTCATCTTCCAGTTCAAAGACCGGGTTTGGGCTGGTCTTTCATGTCACATCTTTATCATTACTTCTGGAAAAAAATGCATGAAGTCATGCATTACTCCCAGACTTCATATCTCTATTGAAACAGGCATTAGAGAAAAGGAATAGTGAGAACCTGGTATTTTTCAGTCCCACTTATATAACTGATGAGAGATTGTAACATATCCTCAGTCTGCAAATACTCCTATGTGCGTTTTTGGAGACAGAAAACAGGTATTAGGGAACACAGACAGAAACATCTTAGTAGTCCAGGTGTGTAACTTGCACTTGTAAGTTACTCTTCTCCCTATCCCCATATAAGCCATTTTATTGTTCTGAAAGCCAAGTCAGATGCGAGACCCAATATAACTGTTTTAACAGCATCAAAACTGCCTTTGTATATCTCCTCTCTTGCTAGCTTTAAGGACTGACTAAAGTGAGTGGAATTCTTTGGGGAACTACCCAGGTTTAGAAACCTTCAAAACAATTGCCAGCCAAACACTGTGAGTTCCTGCCAATGAATAGCTCAGTCAGGTGACCTAGGATAGATTTTATAGTGTAGGTATGTTAAAGAAAATATGCAGACAGAAAAACATCTCAGAGTAGAACACTGCACCTCATGTGGAATAAGTCTGTTAGGGTTAAGCTTTCAGGTTAATCCTCACCCTGTGTTTTGCACTAGCCATTTGAAGTGTATGCCACACTTACTGTATTAGTTAAAAAATACATGATTCCTCCTTACAAGATCTTATGAAGCCTGATAAATAATCTCTCCAGTGGTTCTGGGAGGGACAACAGCAGCATCAGTCAATTTTTATTTTCTGAGGGGAAAGCAAGGCACAACAGCTATGTCTCTCACCCAACATCTCCTAGAAAGCCTGATCAAGAGCAAGGAAAAGAGTCCAGATCTTCTTTACTCCAAGCCTCTCTTCCTTCCACTCTAATATTCTCTCTTCCTCTTTAGTATTTCAGATTAGCCATACAGTTCTGTAGGGAAAGGTTTCATAATGAGATTTTCTTCTGTGGAATTTTTCCAGGGTTCCACCTAGACATGGCATTTTTATTTTTATTTTCACAGAAGGACTCTCCCTTCCCCAGGCCCCACAAAAGTTTCTCTGATGGAGAGATGGGACAACTTGGGAGGTCTGTGTGAAGAACTACATTTTGCTGGATACACTCCTGCTGTTAGCAAATTGCTCCAATGGGAGGACCAGCCAACTAACTCAGTCAACCTACTAAAATGGATTCTCTATTTTATAGAGATAGATCCTCTCAGTTAACTCATCTGTTAGATTGTAAAAAATGAGAGAAGACAGAGCACACGCTACATGGGGAGAGTAAACAAAGGCTAATGGGTAAGGTTTTGTTGGTATCAACAAAGGTTGGTACTTCACTGTTTGCTTTGCTCTACATCAGTTTTCATGCTTTCCCTGTCTCTCTTCACTGATTCTGATTTTGATTTTGTAAACATAAACCAGTCAAAAATTTCCACAGGGAGCAAACAAAGAACTCCTTGCAGATTATAGCCAGGATTGTCAGAGGAAAAAAAAAAAAAAAAAAAAAAAAAAAGCATATGCAAACCCCAGAAAGAATTCCCAGGAGACCCTCACCAATGTTTGGATTTAACCTGAGCTCTGTGAAATATGAATCCACTTCTCTTTACTGCTACCTGTACAAGTCGGAAACTGCCCAAGCAATTGGAAAACTGGTCCTAAGTTACAGGCTTTGACTGGATGTTTCCTTCAGTCAGTTTGGCAGCCTATGAAAGCATACTGGCTTTTGGAACAGCTAGTTCATCACATGAAAAACATACTAGAGAATTGTATTATTTCTGCTGCTGTCTTCGAAGACAGGTCTCTGGTTCTCTCTCTTGTAGTTCATGAATGCTCTCTGTTGACTCATTTTGCTCTTGTTAGTTTTCTGGCAGCAATGCCGTTACGTCAGTGAGTTTCTCACACTGTTGGATAGCTTTTGAAAGCTGGTCACATTTTTAAAAAGAGCAATGGGTAATTATAGCTATGTGCCTTTTTTCTTTATTGTACCTAGTCAAAGCAACAGCTATGTCAATCAAAACTGAGCTCTGGGCTGTAAAAGCAAGCAAGCAGGGCATAGATGGGTAATACATTGGAACATCTGTCACATGAGAGATTCAGCCAAAGAACAGGGCAAGATAGGGACTGTTTATTGTGTGCCTTTTTACAGGCTGTGTACAATAGTGAAGAAGGCAGGGAAGACAAATAGGATGCTTTGCTTAGTCTCTCGATATAATTGAAGGTCACTCACAGCTGCAAAGGGAGCAAAATACAACTTAACACAGTAAACAGTTAGCTAAGGAACCGATTGCTCAAAGTTTCAGACCAAGAACTTAGGAAGCATAAAGAAAGCAACTAGATTGTTATAACCATATACATTCAGTTTTTAAAAGTAAACAAAGAATAAGAACTGTAGGGAGTTCTTATTCTCAGCCCTCAAACCCTCAGCTCATGAAGCTGAACTCACTCTGAAGGAAGTTATTAGTGGCTGGTCTAAATACTTAATTGAGCACAGGCAGCATTATATGCCAGTAGAATGACCTATAGCTTCCTTCTGTTTGGTTTCATGATTTCTTGTCGATTGCAGACATTCCTGGAGACAGGATATCAGACTAAACACAACAGTTGTCTGATCATTGTATTCCACATTGATATCAGTGCTCTTTAGTTAGTTCCTGCATTTTTCAAAGCCATTGTGTGGCACTTTCTGTCAGTGCTTCTGACAACACTGATGAACAATGGCAGTCTAGATGCTAGCATGTTATGCATAGCTCTGTAACATGTTCAGCTATCCAGGGCTGGAATGGGTGCAGGAGAAAGTCATCAATGTTTCTTCTCAAAAACAAAGTAAGAAAAAAGGGAAAAAAATTAATTCCCAGGCTCTTTCTCACAAGTCTGTGAGAATGCATATTCTTTCACCTTTAAGTCATGGGGCCATTTTTATTTATTTATTTATTTTAATTATTATTATTAGTTTTGCTGTTATACATTTTTAACTATACCACTGTGAATAAACTTTACCAGACTGAAAATTACCTGTAAAGTCATATGATACATAACAAACTTATGACACAACATTATTTAAGTTGGTCTTGATTCACTTCAGTCACTCTCTGAAGACCTTAAGTTCTGGTCTTGTGAGTTTGTGAGAAATGCTGTCTGCTACTAAACAATTTTTGCCTAGCAAAAATCCTCTCTAGGATTTGCCTAAGAGAAGAGTCTCCTCCCCCAGTTTGACTTCTCAAGTCAAAGACTCACTCTGTTGTGTAGGAAGATACCTTTTCCTCCTTGATCACTGAGCACTGTTTCTTTTTACAAGGTGTTACCATTCTGCTGTTCTAGAGGTGGGTGGCTCTGGTATATTTTATCAAGGAAAAAAAGTTGATGCAGAATGAGCGTTGCATTATAGAGTATTTAAAAAAAAAATACAACAGTATGAGATTTTGATCAAAAGATTAGTACTAACTTCCAGTATACCCAATGAATTTTGTTAGTTCATATTTGGACCAGGAAGTAGGATATATATAAAGATATGACTGACTTGTAACTCAAAAGTAAAATCCCCATTACAGACCTGTGTAATTTCAGACCTTGCATGGAAATACCCAAAGCAAATAAAATTAAGTATCTGCCCGTTTGTATCCCAAGTTCCTTGGGTGGATAAAGGAAGAGGACGAGATTCTCCTGCAACCTGACACTTGCAGGCAAGGGCAGCTAAGCCAGCACACCATTGTAAGTGCAAACTAAGTGACTTAGACTTTCTTTCAGGTATGCAGGTGTTGCTCTCCCCAGAAAAACCCAAAGAATTTAGACTATTGGTTTCGTATTTGAAATGGTTCACAGATGCAGGTCAGATTCAGCAAGGACTTAGGTGCCTTAAAGTTAATTCTTGCAGCACCAGTGTTCTGACATCTGCTCCTCAGGGCTCTGCGCCAGATGCCTAGGTTTCCTTTGCAGCAGGGGGAGAGCTGGGATCCAAACCAGCTGGTAAGCGCCTGGAACTGGCCAGCTGAGAAATCTGAAAAATGGAGATAAATCTGTAAATCTTCTCCTCAGTGGATCTTATTCAATGCTTTAGGAACTGTATGCATTCACTCTGCAACTACAGCCTGGCAGTTGTTGAAGGAGATTATCAACATCCCTTCCAGCAGGAATTCAGCCCAGCTCGTTCTCCTTCTGAAATGAGGCTCCGGTTCTGGTAGCTTGGCCATTTTACCTGTGGTATAACAGTTGAAGCACACACCTCAGACACAAGAGATCGAGGTCAACCCCCAGTTCTGCAGGTAGGGACTCACACCCAAGGCAATTGCCTTCTTGCAGGGTGCTTTAACCACCAGATTAAAGGCTACTGGAAGAAGGGAGAAGATGGGCTTTCCCCATTCCTTTTGTTGCCATTGTGCCATTGCAAAACATAAATGAGATTTTATGGGAAAGTCTAGGGCCAAACATGACTTTGCTGTAATGGTTAAGAAATTTCAACTTGCTGCCTTCTTTGTAGTTTTAGGCAAGGACTACTTAAAAATTAGCTTAGAACTACGAATGGTCCCAGCAGACAGAATGGATTTCTCTCTTTGCGCTTGTTTTAAGAGAAGAGGGTGGTAGACCACATTTTGCAAGATATTCTGTCAGTGTTTTCCATTCATACTTCATTCCTAGCCCTGATAAGGCACAGTCCTGCACATCTGGAAAAACAGAAGTTGTGGGCTTTCCCATAGCACAGGTGCTACAGTGCCTTACTTTTTTTTTTTTTTTTTTTTTTTTAAGCTAGATGCTGCTGAGCAGAGCTTTCCAAGGCTATGTCTCTGTATGGAGAGTTAGTCTCTGGATTAGATCCATGTTGTTTTTCACACCTAAGCTAGTATCATGGAGCATTAAGTGTGTGAGGCTTTTCCGCACGCCGAGTGCACAGCTCTGTGACAGGCTGCAGGCTAGCTCCAGTACTGAAAAATGGCTAGATCTGAAAGCAGATCACATGTTGATCTGATCCATATGTGCATACTTGCATTTGTGTGTGTATATCCACATGTACCAAATATTAATCAACAAAATTAGACAATGGTCAAAGCTAGAGTTAAGCAATAGCAGAATTGTCTGGCTTGTCATCTGCTATAGTTTTCATGCATGTCAGTGAAATGTCTTTTCTAATCATACATGTATATCTAATTGTCCCAGTATAAATCCAAATGGGCTAGAAAGAAACAGACTGCAAGGAGCCTACAGTTATCAGAGTACACTCACTTTACATTCTATCAGTGAGCATGGCTGGTGTTGTCTAATTAACACATTTCTAACAATCATGTCCATTGAGACCAGGCACAAGTATCTTCATAAGGGACTTCTATAGAGTGTTCTGAGTGTTCTGTCCAGTATTTCATGATAACATGTAGAAACACTTCTTTCAGAGTTCATATTTCTTGGACTTTCATTCTCTGTCATTACTCTTCAGATAATAAATGATGATATGCATCACTGTAGTCAGAACGAGAGTACCGCTCTTCTGTTGCATGTTGTATGGGTGTAAATCTGGAGCAAATCTGTTGACATCAGAGGTTTTAACCTAGATTTCGTTTTGTGTACATGAGAACAGAATTTGGACCCTGCATCTTATTTTTCTTTTGATACAATCCAGTGTATCCGGAAACAAGAAAGCCATATCAAGCCCCAAATCATAGAACTCAAGTTTTAAAGATATCAACTTTCTTTTACGATCTGGGTGGCCTTCACCATGTCTGGGAAAACATGAACCCAGTGGCCCTGGTAATGCATCACCTGCTTTTTTCCAGACTGCTGTAATCAATTTGTCTTTATCCACCACATTACCAAAAGACACTATTAAAATTCATATCTGTGTGTTCTCCCCAGAGGGTAAACCATCAGAGATCTCCAGGGTTTTGGAGGTTTTTGTGGAGATGCAGAAGGCTTTAATTACGTTTAAAACAAGATCAAATTTCTTCCTTATAGTAATTTCAGATACTTCCACCAGATTCCTGTAGGGCTATTTTGCACTCTGAAAACTTGATCAATCCCCAACCTCACAAATTACAGCTTTTGTTTACATTTTTTTCTAGAACATCAAAGCAGAAGAGTGTTGCCCTTAAACAGTGTTCCCAGACTTAAATAACGTTTCATTTTTTTTTTTGCTTCAAGACTTATGGTGATCCCTCCTTTAGACCCTGGAATGGTTAATTTGGGAAGCATAAGAATACATTTGGCCTGAAGGATCTTAGTTGCATGTCAGGTAATCTTTAAGATACTTGGTTACCTTTAAGAACCAAATCCTGAGGTTATTCCTCACACAAATCTGTTGAAACAAATGGAGTTCTGCCCAAGGTATGAATGAATAAGAACTAAGAAAAAACTTTAAATTTTGGCTCCAAGATATTCACCTCGTCTAAACTGTCAGGAGAGATGCAGTATTGTTTGATCTAAGGGATGTGTTTCACTGTTTTACTCAAATCCTTGGCATTATAGTGAAGGAAGAAGACTTAGTTCTTCCTCCAGATGCCTCTCCCTTCAAAGCATGACCCCAGAGAAGAAGAAGATCCAAAATAATATAGCTTTGGGCTACCATTTCCCTGCTTGTATTTGAGGCATCTTCTTTCCAAAGAGCACCTCAGGAAAGCAAGCAGCATTCCAGAAATAAATAGAAATGCTGGAAAAGGGGAATATGTATTAATAATAATCCCACAATGAGAACTGTCATGATGAACCTACTGGACTCTCAGAGCAGAGCTGCCAGTAACTCTGCAGCTGTGTATGACTACCCATTTTCTATGCTCTACTCATTCATCATGTCCCAGTGTGTTCTTCTGCGGAAATCCATGAGAACGCTTGATTACTTTGTGCGGGAGACAAATCTTAGATTTCAAAAACTGTACAATTTCTTTAGAGGAAATGTTTATGTAAATGTGGTTTGGCTTCTCTAATATTGCATTTCAAAAACTCTCAATATCTCCTTTTTTATTAGTTTTTGCAACATCATATTTCTTGCATCCAATAAATGTCTCTTCTGTACGTATTTTTCTATTGTTTCCAGTGTGAACAAGAAGTACACTTTCTACAACTGGAGTTCCTTCCCATGAACACTGATTGCTTGAATCACATTTTGTCTCATTCATATTGTTTCCCACACTCTTCTACTCTAGCTGTTACTGTATTGTATATCTACCTACTTGCTATCTAATGTCTTAAAATGATAGCTAAATCTGGAGCAATCATAGGTTTTGTTCAATGAGTAGCTAATGAAGTTAGTCTGGTTATCCTTTATTTCCCTTTATTTTTGCTTAAAAAAAAAAAAAAAAAAGCCTTTCCTTACCAGACCAAGGATTTTTGCAGCGTGCTCTGAATGGCCAGTTACTCATTTGTACTGACTGGCTAAAGGGCTACTGTCAAATTTAACATATTACACCTAAATTCTGCCCAGCTTTTCCTCTGTTGGAACAGTCATTTTAATCCCTCTCATTTACTTGCAGTTTCCTAGCTATTTTTGAGACTCCACCTTCTCTTTTGAGTATGGTTGAAACTGATGGATTGTTTCTTTAGAAGAATAGGCTTAACATAATTGCTGGTGGTGTGCCATCCATTTTGCAGAACTTACTAGGTGTTTCTCTTGAAAGTATACAATTCTGAGAAGCTCGTCCTCCCCACAGAGCAAAATAAATGATCAAATCATGACATCAAAAGCAAACTGCCTTTCCCGTATATTCCACTGCTAAGAAGTCTTCCCCACACTGTCTCAATTCAGAGACACCTAAATTCCTGCAAAATTAGTGGAGCCTTTCAGCTTTCCCTAAATGCTAATGTAATTGGGGTGATGTTGAAATAGAAATATCTTTCCAACAGCATGTTTCTTCTCAGCTAAAATGGTTTCAGCTGATCTTTTCTGCTGACAGCAGTAGTGGCAGAGCCCTGCAAAAAAAGTTTGGTGGTCACTTGTGGATTAGAACTGAGACCAGTTTCAAGTGTTTTTTCCTAGTTTCATCAGTTTCTCTACTGATGCCACCTTTTCAAATCCATGCAGCCCTATACAACAAAACAAAGTGCAAAGTTTCAATATATTCAGCCTGCAGACAAGAATCTGGAAGGATCTGGAATATTCTGTGTTCTGTCCAAAAAGCACATTATCTCCTGCTTAATTTTAGGTATGTGACTGACCCCACTGACAAGAACAGAATCACCTACTCAGCTGATACCTTGCCAAAGTACTTAGCCTATGAAGTACTGAATTCTGAATGAAGATAAGCTGTCTTGGTTTGAGTGATGTAGACTTCAGGAAAAAGGAGAGTATTATATCCCATACAGCTCTGTTATTCCATCTGTTAGTCATGTTAATTAATGAATGAATGTTCAATCTGAAGTTTTTGATTTCACACGAAGTTCATGCATTTGTGAGAGTCTTCAGTCTGTCAGACAGTGAGAATTCAGGATAAATATGCTTATATGTTTATATATTTATATCCTATCTTAAAGGACAAACACACATGAAATAAGCCAACATTCGGATGTCTGACAATTAGACATTGGGGATTTACTTACAAGAAATCAAAATAGAGTCACTACTTGCTCAGTTCTTATATTTTAATCTTCAATAAATATGAGATAGTCTGTTATAAAATAATATTTATCTGTGAGACTGTGATTTATATATTTGTATTTAAAACATTTGTTACTAGACTCATGGAATTTTAAACATTTGTCTTTAAGGACAAAGAAGAAAAACAGTGACTGTTTCTTAAACTTAGTGCAAATTTTCATTGAAATACATATCTTTATAGACTGCATTTAGAGACACAAGGAGGATGTGTATTTTACTGGTTCTTGCTTGAACTGGCTTTCTTTTGGCTGTTCTGTACAGAAAGTGAACCAAATTCAAGCAGTCAAATACACTCAAGGAAAATTCCTGTAAACATCATCTACCCACAACAAAACATTTCTCATCTTCCCATAAATATGGAATATCATCCTTTAATGGGTAGGATAAAAAATACTCTGCCTGGCTCTATGTTAAATTTCCGGTATCCATTTTGATTTATTGGGTAATGCAGAGTTTTAGTCCACATGAGAGCTGAGAATCTGTAAGGTATTTGTTGTTACATATATTTGATCACATGGAAATAGACCGTGGATCAGCCACTGGAGTGCAAGCAGTATCAAACTGCAACGTGGAAAAGCTATTTTGGAAAATATTAGGAGAATCCTCATGTGTTAAAATGCAAATTTTTTTTCTTTCCATCAGGCCTGGCAGTTATACCTGTCATATTCAAGTAGCTAGACTTTGTAAGTGCAAGAAAAAAAGTGCATGAAAAATGAATCTCAAGTTCTCTTGTAAGTGGTTTAAATGAAACAGATTCCTATACGTTATGTTTGATATGCCTTTCTCTCAGAACTCCTGGATGCAACTCCAGTCCCTTCCCTCTTCAGTCCCCTATTCCTTTTTCCCCTCCCTCATTAACACCTGTCATTTAACCCACCTCCCTCCCTGACCCTGACAATCAAATCAGGAAGAGACAATGTATGCTATGGTGTCTGCTTCCAAGCTCGGTGTGTGCTCCTCACCTGACCAGCCTGAGCTGGTACTCAATGAGCCGGTGGCAGAGTAAGTAGGAAGAGGACTGCTGAGCTTCTGATGGTGGAGGCATCTCATCTTTATCTCCTCTACTTGGCTGGAACATTCATGAAACTTGTAGGAACTTAGTTGTTTTGGGGATCTCTGTGCCTTGACAAAGTTGGCTGAAACCTGCTAATTTGTTCAGAAGGCACCATGGGCAAAGGAGTGATGGAAGAAAGGGCATGAGAAGGCAATCAGATAAATAGCTTACCTAATTTTGTTAGGAAGATATCATAGTTGTTAATATTAAAAATAACATCAGTAGAAAAATCGCTAAAGCATTTCCAAGATAGATTTTCTTATAAAATGTGTAATGTGGGAATACCACTTCAGCTACCACTTCAGCTAAGTCAAAAACAATTTAAATACAATAAAATGTTGCACAAATTAAATGAATGGATAGATGATAAATTGAAAGTGCTAATATGTGATAAAAAGGTTTTTACTAATATTTGTTTGGGATAACGAAAATTTCTGTTGGTGAATAGCCTAGTCTTGCCAAGTTCATGCCAATAAAGTGGCAAATTTAAACTGAATAGGAATGAAGAGCTGTATCTGTTTAGCACCTTCCTCATGCTGCTAACAGTAAGTAAACATGGAAATTGCAACCTAGATTTCTCTAAGCAATAGTTTATCTGTCACTGCTAGTGTGTGTGACTGTAAGAGCATTCTTATTGGGTCAAACCAAGGTCCAAGAGCATAACAGCATCCTTGTTGGGTCACACCAAGGTCCACCTAGCCAAAAAAAACTGTTTGCAATAGTGGGTAAAGTCTATGGAAGTGTATGAGAGCAGGGCACATATTTTGTGATACTTAGCTTCCAGTGATTTGCAGCAGGGAGTTCCTGAGCCAAAGATGTGCTCTTACTCAACACAGACCACCTGGACACAAAGGGTAAGAAGTAATGTGTCATGTAATAGGGATGCTGCAGAGCAGTGGTAGACCACTGTTGATGGATAGCCAGCCATTTATGTGTTATGTCTTACTTTTTAATCAAATGGAGCTTTCTCAGTGCATGGAATGTGATGCTAGGCAATAACTGCTCCTGGGATTCTTGTGCAGATGGATAACCAAGGACCGAATCTGATAGGAAGGACTGGGATCATCTGGTGAGCTCAGATAGCCCTTTAATCTTTTTCTTCTGCAGGAGTGATTTTGGTGTCTGAAGTGACCCCAAGTTCCTCAACTAAGTTAACAAACTGACAACAGAGGCCTCCTTGGTGGAGCATATTGCTGATATAGAAATTCTTTTAAGTGCATCCCTTTCTAGTGGAGCTGCATTGCGGTGTCTTGGGTTCTGTTTTGGCCAGTTACTTTATGTACAGATCTGGATTTTTGTTTGGAATTGAGGAATGTGAGACATTTTGCTGCTTACATTTGATGAGGAGAAGCATAGAGCTGGACAGGCTTTGTGAATGGCTAACACCTCGGCTCCTCCCATCTTGCTAGGTCTTGCAGATTGAACAACCAGGCAAAGACTACATTTGGAAAGGCTCGTCAGACAACGACTGGGTGCTGAAGGTGGCAGTGGACATCACAGTTCCCTGGGTTTGGTCTGAAGGGATGGACCTGACTCATTCTCGAGCATTCCTATTTTTTACTTTAGGTTTTTAGAAACCAGTCAGGACTGCCAGGTGATACATACTACGAAATGCTACAGGAAACTCTGGTAGGGCTGGTAGTAGAGGTTAAATTCCTATGCCAGTGGTCTGAGTAACACTGTCCATAAGATCACAACATAAACTGTTCATTATGCAGATACATAACCTCATTATATAGGATATTCTAAATGTGTGCTACCTTAACATGCAACAAAGAAGATCTGAATGCTAGGAAATAGTGATAGGCACTGACTTTTGATAACCAGCTTACAAAGAAAAGCTGCCTAGGAGGTAGCATTTTTCTTCATCAAGGTTCTTGCATCAAAACAAAACAAAACAAAACAAAACAAAACAAAGCAAAACAAAAACAAAAACAAAACAAAACAAAACAAAACAAAACAAAACTTGTGTTTCATCACTGGTCAGGTGAATCACTTACAATCTGCTGGTAATAACCCGAATGCACACAGAGGGCCTTCCTTCCCTGCAAATCCCAGACAAGATGATTTTCCGGAAAAAAATTTTATTTGAAAGATTTCTTCAAAGCCAGCCCTGCAGCTAGTCCAGGAGGGCAGTCTGGTTTTTAAGTAAACCTGAAGAGAGAATTGAGAAGTATATAACTGGCACACCATCTCTTGCCCTTTCTGCCCATACATTTGAGTCAGTACAGAATCGGTTCTCCTGTGAAGAAAAAAAAAAAGAAAAAAAAAATAATCACAAGGAAAGAAAATAACCACTTTTCCTTTGGGAAGCTCTGGAGATTTTAGTGCCATTTGCTGTTGAAAGCAGAGGAGGGAGTGGTGCTCTAAGGACAGACTACAAAGTTTGGTCTAATAAATGTGAATGGATATAGAGGGCTTGATTGTTCTTTCACACCAGTGAAACTCCATGGACTGAAATCAGGCACACTAATTACACAATATACTTCTGTAAACGATTTCTAACTCTGGAGTGGTTGAATTGTAATACAACCTAAGGCACAATTAGAATGTGCAGCCCTGGTCCCTGAGGCATGTGTTAATAGTAACACAGCTTGTCATCGTGTGTTTTTAAATTTTTAAATCTAAATAAAATATAACATTGCATGTAATACGTACTTTAAATGGCAGATGTGTAATAAACATCTCTATTTATGACAGACTTAGGCAGCAAAACATAATGAGGTGTGGTTCTGGTACAAATTTTGCTTCAGGTTTACTTTGTACTTTTAACCACCCCAGTTAATTACACAGCTAAGATCATGCCCTGGAGAGTTTTAATTTTCTTGTGATTATATAATGGACTCTTACTACTATCATTATTCAAAAAAATAAATATAAGGCACGGAGTATTTTCAGGCAGAACTTTAAGTATGAAGGTTTGTTTAGACCTCTTTTTACAAATTCTGAGTCAACACTCAAAACATTTAAAGATGTCTCTTTGCCATAGGTAACCATACAGCTGTTCCTCAGCACTACTCTCTCTCTCATACATGTGATTTTTGAATGACTGCCATCACCCTAGTTTCTGTAGGCCAGAAATGTCTTCATCTTCATAATGGCCCTGGCAGATAGGGAACACCGACATCCGTGTTTCTCTGATACGGCACAGGCTCTCAGTTCTTGCTCGGCTCTGTGGGAGGTAGGCACCCAGACACCCCCAAGGCTCTGGGTGTATCTGGTTTGCCCAAGGTTACACAGGAACGCTTTGCTATGGGAAAGGAGGAAAATCTGCCTCCTGAGCTCCAAACCGGTACTACAGACCTTGGAGCCTCCCTCAAAGTCCATATATGCACGCAGGGAAAGCAGACACAAATCTAATTACCAAAGGAGCTGAATGGTTTGGGAACACGATGACCATAAGCTGTAGGAAACAGGTGCTCGCCCTATAGACTGCAGGCTTTGGTGGTGGAGGAGACTGTTCCTCAGTCCCACAGCCTGTTCCCAGCAGCTTTCCTCTGCGGGCCCAGCTTGGGTGCATCGTTCTGGCAGCAGCAGCAGCTCCCACCCGGCCCCAGCCTCTCCTGATGGCTGCTTGGCTGCTCTCCCATCGCACGATGGCTGCGTGTCTGGGATGTGACAGGCAAATGACCCCTGGGCAAAACGGGAGCAGCTGCCATCAGAGGAAGAATGTGTCCAGCTTGCAGGCAGCTCTCCTCCCTGCTCCTGAGCCGGCCAGGGGAAGGAAGCGGCGAGGCATCCTCTCTCGATCCGTGAGAAGTTTCAGTCAGAAAGGTTGCACGCAGTGACAAACACACCGTGACACTAGGAGATGGGTGTTAGACAGAGAGCAGACCCCGGTCTTCAGCTGTACATTCTCATTACTTTATTCATCAGCATCTATCTGCTCCATATTGCTTTCTTTTTTGTTCCCCTAGGTTCGTTTCTTTGACAAATTTGTTTTGTTCTAGCCGTATTACAGTGGTTTTAAGGCTTCAGCAGGCAACAACGGATTTTAAGGATCTTAGCTTTCATGCACATTTACAAAATATCCATTAATGTGAGTGGGAATGCTGATTTTAACACCTTTTGGAGTAGGTACTAAGAATTTACTGTAATGTAAATAGTTTACTACATACTTTGTGAAAGTAAGTATGGTGGAAAATTATATTTAGCCACTAATTTCTAAACTGAAACAGCAATATACTTCTCTGGTGTAATATATTTTCCAGTCATGTGCTGAAGAGAAGCATTTTTTTCAGCTGAGCTCACTTAAAGTTCAAAAGATAAATATATCACAATGACAAATTGCAAAATGCTATTCATACATTTAGGTAAAAATCGTTCCCTCATTTGTTTGTATTTCACATAAACTGTATTACTGTTATTTCCAAAGAAAATACAGTACAAAATAATTCTGATTAAAAATACAAGTATTGTTAATGGACCAGAGCAGAAATTTATCTTAGCTTGGGGGGAAAAAAATTATAGAAAGTCAGTATACTTTCATTCCAGCACAAAATGACATCCAGTTAGCCCTCTGAACTGCCTAACCCCTGGCTCAGGGCCCTGCAGGGTGGGAGATGAGTGGAATAGTCAGCACAGGGCTTTTTGCATCTCTGCTCTCGTGGGTGGCTGAGAACTTCTCCCCGTGGAAAAGCGGTCTGAATTTGCATCACCTGCAGACTGCCTTAGGGCTCATCCACAAGAAGTTAAAGTTGGGAGTGAATTTGCCTCGTGCTTGTGACTGCAGCGCCGCGAGCATGAGGGCGCTCGGCCTGCGGTGAGCGTGGGCTCGTTCATCTGATGTGCTGGGGGCTGACTCATGCTTGCTGTGCACAAAATCTGTGTGGGCATCAAATTCTGCTTTTTCATAAAATCTCCAACTTGCCCTACATGTATATGTTCTCTGTGTGGTCGTTAGCAGGCAACGAGGTTCTTGTGTAATGAAGAAGGACGTTCAGCTTCTGCCTTGGTTTCATCTTCAGGTAGCTTCCAATTGACTAACACGTTGTATGGCTCAGATTGAAGAGTTTACATTTAGAACCTATGTAAAAACGAGGAAATGTGACAACAATAAATCCGATCTTTAAAATTATATAGCAATGAAAGACGAATGAGTCATTTTATTGGTAGAATATATACAGCAGAGTAACATGTTGGGATCAGAAGTATTATTTACCACACATGCAAGGTAGGGCACTGGAGGTCTATAATTTCACTGCTCACTATTTTTATCATTTTTATGTTATCAGTTCAGAAATCACTTATGGAATTAATATACCCTGATTTCTCTTTCCAAACAATTATATGCACCCTGCCTCCCTTCCAACACATATGCATGTTCTCTCTCTCTCCCTCACTCCCTCTCTCTCTCACACACAAAGGATTCTGTAACAACAGGACCATTATAGAGCATGATCTAAAACATGTGGACTGCAGCCAATATTTAGATATGGTATAGTAAATTCTGGAAGGTATAAAAAGGAAATAACTGAACTCATTGCAGAGAAAAATGAGCCAGTCTTAAGTACTTTTAATCACAGAGTTTCATATAAAAACACATGCAAGATACTGAGCCTAATATTGGAGGGGAAAAGGTCTAAGGGAGAGGAGAAATCCAGTTGCACTGGGACTCATGATGGGAGTTTTTCACCCTTTTTATAAGTGCCTTTCAAGAGATTAATGCGAACCGTTTAAGCAAATATATAAATATGCTCACCAAGAAGCAGGCTCCTTGTGAGACAGCTATGACCTTGGAACTTTGTGACACATCCCCTCAGCTGGGTCTGAGCTAAACAGCAGTGGGTATGTTGCTCCTCTTCCTCCCAGGGACTGCCGTGACACCTGCTTTGCAGGCACATCACTTCACTCGAAGAGATCCCAGGCAGAGGATCCACCACAGCAGCATCAGAGGTGAAGGAAGAGCAAGCCAGTTCCTTTCCCCTTTCCCAAAATTCCCATTTATTTCCAGGTTTCTGCCAAATCAGATGTTGTCCAACACCCCAGCACTCTGAGCTGGGGTCTCCGGCTTACTTCCACGGCGTGTGGCTGTAGATGGCATCCCCTCTGGCTCTCCTCTGTCATTCCCCTGGGCAGGTGCGTTGAGCCGCTCCAGATATTTATAGGCACATGCAGTCTGCATACAGCTATGTTCTCTATTTGCATAAAATGCCAAGCATGAAATGAAACCAGGCTGTCATTAATCACGGGTTTTAGAGAGCTAGAGTTTTTCAGTGAGGTTTTTGCTGAGCCTGGGCTTCAACATTTTCACACTTCCAAAGTGCAATTAATAGCTGTTCGGAAGTTTTAACAAATGCGAAGCAACATCTCCTAGTTTTAGTTAGTGGTGGATGTGGGTGTGGGTAGAGGATAAAGAGGGGCTTTTGGAAGTGTTTTTCTTCCTCGGAACGGGGCGAAACTCACCCATGTCACCAGCCTGCTGCTTCCTAAAGCACGTGGAAAAAAGTGGGGCTGGTTCTGCCAACCCCACTCATTCCAACAGAACTTCACTCCATCACAATCAGCTTGAGTCTTCACAGTGCTGTAAATAAGGTCTTACTTGGTAGCATTAAAAACCAAAAGTGCTGATGGACAATAATCTCCAATGATAAAGAAAACAGCTAGACCTGCATTACAAATTAAAATAAATAAATAAATAAATTAATAAGTTTCTGTAAGTGACAGTGCAGTTTTGAATTAATGAATGTATAAAACAATTAAAAGACACTACCAGATAATTAGCTCTTTGTCCTCACACATCTTCAAGTCCAGGGCAGGTGAGGACTAAACCACCAGTTTGCTGAGGTGAAACCCACTGGGTATTTCATACAGAAAGATCTCCTCACCAAGGGCAACAGCCTAGGTGCATAGTTGTTGAGGTGAGGTGGAAGCATGTTTTGGCCCATGAGGTGGCCATGTTGTATTTTTAGGCTGTTTTTAGGTTAGGGAATTGTTACCGAAATAACCCTGCATGGGCTGATTCCCCTGCAGCTGCACCAGGGCTAGCAACAATGGGAGCCTCAGTATAGACAGCTTCAGCTCCAGCAGCCGTTTTCAGCACTGTATCAGTTAACCCTGCTCTGAGGAGGGTTAATTGACACAGTGCTGCAAATGGCTGACGAGATGAAAACTCATATATTATGACTCCCAGCATCCCTAACAATTGTGCAGCTGCATTCATATGAGCAATGGTGGGAATTTGGAGGAGGGAAGAAAATTCCCTTGTGCAGACAAGGCCTGAGATCGAGCCTTAATGTTCTTTTCTGAGTCTTGGTTGTCAGTTGCAGTCATGCTTCCCTAAAGCATTATCCCAGCCATCTGCAGACTGCTGACTGTGAGGCAGCAGCCGCTGCCGGTTCCACCAGTTGGATGAACAGGAGCAAGTGGGAGCACGGCAGCATGGCCAGGCCCATCTGATCAGTGCCCTCAAGGCTCCTGTGCCTGCTCTTCTCCTTGCCTCGTGTTCCCCAAGACCAAAGGGAACCTGTTCCAAAAGAACCAGGGAAAATGAAAGTTATCTTTTCCCGCAAATCCAGAAGATATTTGCAAAATGTACTTCTCCTGGAAGGGGTGGTTTTCTAGAAACTGAGCATCAGGATTCCCAGCTCCTTGGGTACCCACTGTTGCTTCTGACCACGTAAATCCCTTTGGCTGCCTTCCCTGCTTGGCCACAGAAGTGAAATACCTACCCAATGTATGGCACTTACAGACAGGGCAGGTTTTAACAGTTGTAGCCCAAGACAGTTCCTCTAAGGAGCTCTCTGAGGCCATGCAGATCTGTGGGCTCCCTGAAGAGCTGAGGAAACGGGCAGAAAAACTTCTGAATTTTCCCATGTGCTCTCCCATCCCTGGCCATTGATCTCCTCCAAAGCCAAACTTGCCTTGTCACTATCCCTTTGGGGTAGCCTGTACTCCATGAGAAGTAGGGTGGAGGGAACAGGACTCCCTTGAGCAGAAAGGATGTATAGCCTGGCTCTTTCCACTCTTTGTCTCAATGCATGCATATCCATACGTGCACGGCAAGCGGGCACTGCAGAGTCAGTGACAGGCTGCCCATCACACCAACTACATCTACAGGTGGCATCTCCCTCTGATGGTCCACAGCACAAGCCCATTGACTTACAGGACGGAGTGCTGCACCCACAGGCTTGTAAAAAAGGAGGCAGATGAAGAAACAAGCAAGTGAAGAAGGTTCTTGGCTCTCCAACACCTGATTAGCTTACTGTAGCTGACTGGGATGTCTTTCCAAAGGGCACCTTGCTGCAACTTGGAGTTAGTTCTGTGCTCTGATGCAAGATGTTAGTGCTGCTGTTAGGGTTGAAAAAGCCCCCCTGGGAACAGAACCAGGCAGCACTGGGCCAATGAACCCACTGCAAGCTGTCACGCTGGCTTCAGAATAACACACAGCCTCCTGAGAAGTGTTGCAGGTGAGGTAGCAAAATCTGTCTTGCCCTCTTCTTCTTAACCTTGTAGGAAGTTCCTCTAATTTCTGTGAAAATCTGACTTTTTAGGCTCATGGAAAGTAAAAACCAGGACTTATTTTAAGTAACCTAACTTGTTAGGGATGCTTTCAGGAAAACAAAAACCTTTAAAGCACTGACAATTAATACTTCAGTTGACAGACCAAAGGTTAAATCTCAGATCAAAGCTGGTGGAAAGCAGGTCATTTCTACTCCGGTAGATTTGCCGTGTCCTGTTCAGTGAGTTATACAGTTCTGTTTACTGCTGTTTGCTCTGGATGGAGCAGCGATCCATACGCAGGGAGGATGGATTGGAACAGTTACCACATCTCTTTGGGGAAGGAACCTGGAACAAAACCAAGAGCTGTTTCTGGCTTCCCCCTTCCGCTAGCCACTTCAGGGAGTCGGGCTTTCTGAGTTCTGGATGTTGTGTGCTTACCTGTGTTAAGGTAGTCTGGATATAAATGATGTAAGGACAAGATGTTGGATTAGTCTAGCCAATCCCATGTTCCCAGATGCTCCATCAGGAACATCATCTGCCTTATGACTTAAGAACTTTTGGATAAGGAAGGAACGAAGACAGTTTCGAATGCAAGTCAGACCCATAGTCGTTCCCATCTCCGATGCTAAGCCTTGTCACGATAGTGAATTTGTGGGCACACGTCCCCAGCAGGACCAGAACTCTATTATGCTGGGCACAGCACAAGCACCGAGACCTTTCATGTCCGGAATAGCTTTCAAAGTGTGAGCTTAGGAACATTGCTCCCATGTGAAGATTATTTGCTTATGGCTTTATGTAAAAATCTTTGGACCATGGTATTGTTACTAGAACTGCTCGAGGAAAGACTAATGGAACTACTAATAGCCCATATGGGATGAATCTGTAGAGACAGCAGCTTTGGAGCTACAGGTTTTTAGCAATTGCATGTACCACTGTCTTCCACAGCCATGAATATGCTCCAAAGAGATTAATGGATGTTATAAAAATTATTTGCTGCTGCGCTTTAAACTATAGACTTTACAATCTCCACTTGGATTCTTGATCTCATACAGCAGCTTAACCTTTTGATGTACAGAGTGGATGCAGAGACCTTCAGATTTCTTCGTGGCGTGATGGGAACCGAACATTTTACAACACATCGTTGGGGCTGTGTAAGACCTTTCCAATAGCGATGAGATTTAACAGGTGGACCGTGTCCATCTTCCATAGCTGGTTGCTTTCGGGGACGGGAGGGAAGAGGGCTTGGAAGGCTCGTGATTGGATTAAGCACACTTCGGGAATATTTGCAGCCTTAAGAAGTGTTCTAGGATTACTCTTTCCTTAGCCCATCTGTCCGCAGTGTTAGCTTTCCTATTCCACAGAAAGTAACTCAGCTGCCTGCTGTATGTTTGACTGAAGCAACTTTTTGCCTAATTGCACTTCTTTACCAATCTGCAGACGACTAAGCGTGTGTAGCCTACCCAGACCACTGGAAGCACCCAGCCCGGCACTGGACCAGATATTTTTGTCCCTTCCTCGGGGCTCTCTCGCACTGCCCATCCCAAAACAGCAGCGGACGAGGAGGGCGCCACAGGGGGCTGCCCAATTTTGGCGGACCCCCGAGGGAGCCGTGGGGCTGGAGCCCAGGTGCGACCACAGCAGCACCGCGGGCACCACCGGGGCTCCCCCCCGCTGCCCGGCGCTGTCCCGGCAGCACCTCCCGGCCAACCTCTCGCCTCCTCCGGCCCCCCCGGTGCAGATCCCCCCGCGGCCGCGGGCGGGGCGCGGGTGGCGCCCGGCGGGCCCGGCCCAGGGGCGGCCCCGGCCCCGCCGCCTTTGTTCCGCGCCGCGGCGCCCACGTGGAGCGGCGGCGGCTCCGCGCCCGCGCAGCCCCTGCGCGCCCCCTGCGCGGCGGCGGCCGGGCCGCGGGGAGCCCGCCCGGGGCCTTTCAACCCGGCGGCGGGGCCGGGCCGTGCTGTGCCGCCGCTTCCCCCGGCCGCCGGCTTTCTCATGTTTTATCTGGCCCGCCGCCAGCCAGCTAGGTTTCCCCCCCCCTCTTTTTTTTTTTTTTTTTTTTTTTTTTTTTTTTGCTCTGCCTCCTCCCCCCCCCCCCCCCCCCCTTTATTTTTTATTTTTTACTTTTTGCACAGCCCCCTCCTGGTTTTTCCACCCACGGGTAAAGGTGGTTTTTCCTCTTTTTTTTTTTTAAACCCTCATCCTAGTTTAGTCCGTGGGCAGGACTCGCATAATAATATTTCCAGTCCCAGCAGCTCACATCACAGACACGAACCCAGGACCGCCCCCCCTCAGTTTTTTCTTCCCAATCTCCCAAATCGCTTTATTATTATTTTTTAAATGATCGCGCTTTTTGCCCGCTGCTCCCGCTGCTGCCGAAATCCCCGGCTTCCCAGGGTGCATGCTTCTGGCAAGACCGTGCAGTGTTCTCAGTCCACTTTCAGTGTGTCTTATCTTAATTTGTCCTGATCCGATCTAAGCGCGATAGCCACCACTTGCTTTCAATTTGTAGGATTTTTTCCCCTTCTCGGTTCGCTCCGACTACCCTCGCAGTGTTTCCCTCTCTGCTCGCATTTCCAGGGTTGCGATCTACTACTCTGCCTTTATTTCTTCTTCTCCTTTTTTTTTTTTAAAAAAAAAAAAAAAAAAAATCCTCCCCTCTCTTGAATTGCTTCATGTTACTAACCATTCCTAAATTGTAGGAGAGCTCCATTCCCCCTCCTCTCCCACCACCACCAGCACCACTACCACCATCACCTCCTCCTCCTCCTCCTCCCCTTCTCTTCTCCTTTTTGGCAGCACCAGGACGTCCGGTGTGGTGGTGGCAGCGAGCAGCAAAAGCAGCAAGAGCTCCTTTTGATTCCCCCCCGTTCCAAGGTGCTTTGGAGAGACCCGGTTCAAAGCTGAGCGGCAGAAGTCACGATGAGTGCACAAGGTGAGGGACCCGGTCAGCCTTCCACTGCTGCCCAGGAGCAACCTGCAACCGCAGAGCCTCAGAAGAGAGGACGAGGCAGACCCAGGAAGCAACCACAAGTCAGTATTCGCGTAGAGGCGTAGAGCCGCAGATCTGTAGTGTTGTAGGCATGTAACCATGTACGTATTGGTGCAGGCGGCCGGGGACGGGGCGCGGGGGCTCCCGGCGGGGCGGGCAGCGCCCGGCGGCGGCTCGGGGCGGGCGGCGGGGCCGCGGAGCCCGCCCGGGGCTTTCGCTATTGTGCGGCCGGCGAGCCGGGGCTTTTCAATGGGGACGGGGAACATGGAGCGGCGAGGCTCCGACCAACCAGCGCTCGCTGGCTCCTTTCGAGCTGGGTTTGAAATTGCGAAAGCGGCGAGCGGGGGGAAACGGGGCTCGCCCGGGCTCCCTCCTCTGCGAGCCCTCGCAACGTCTCAGCGTGTGTGTGTGTGTGTGTGTGTGTGTGTGTGTGTGTGTGTGAGTGTGTGAGTGAGTGAGTGTGAGCCTGTGTGTGTGTGTGTGTGTGCGCTGTGTGTGTGCTGTGTGTGTGTGTGCGTGTGTCGGGTCCCACCGGGGCTGCTGCCGCCTCCGAGCTTGACCAGCCCAGCCCCTGACTGCCCCTAGATCCTGGGGTTGGGGGAGAGGAGGGTGTCTAGAAAGTCGCATAGGGTTGGCTTTTTTTTTTTTTTTTTTCCCTTTTCTTTTCTCTCTCTCTCTTTTTTTTTTTTTTTTTTTTTTCCTGGCGTCCCCCCCTTCCCCACCTCCTCCCTCACCCCCGTCATCGTCTGCAGAGAGGTGCCCCCGTTGCCGACGGAGGTGGGGGAGGCAGCCGGAGGGGGCTTGCCCTGCATTTGCAACACCTTTTGCCTCGGCTGCGCCGCTTTCCCAGGCAGGTCGAGGCGCGGGGACGGCGCCCGGCTCCCCCCGGGGCCCCGAAGGGGACTCGCAGGGCTCCTCTCTGACTCGCCAGACCTCAATCCGCGCTAAGGTTGCCAGATTCGCGCATTATCCCCCCCCGCCTCCCCATCTCATCCCGTCCCGTCCCGTCCCATCCCACCCCATCCCTCCCGAGTGCCGCTGTCGCACCGCCCGGCACAGCCGCTCCCGGCTCTCGGGGCTCCTCGGGGGCTGCCCGGGGCTCCCCGCGGCCCTTTCCCTGCCTCGGAAGTCGCGGCTGGAAGTAGTAGGGCCGCCCGGGGAGCCGCATTTAAAAGCCAAGCTTCCGCGGAGCTTTAAAACCTCTCGCCCCATTCATTCAGCATCAGCGCCAAGCCCCGAGAGCCTGCGAGGGGCTTCGGGGGCACCCAGCGAGCCGAGGAGCTGAGCCCCGGGCCGGGGGCAAGCCGGTGCCGAGCCCCCGGTGTGCTCCAGCAAATTGCACAGAAAGTAAAAATTATTATTGTTTTTTAATTATTCTTATTTTTTTGGAAAGCCGTGCGAGTGGAGCCCCTGCTTTTCCCGCTCTGCCCTCAGTGCCACTCGCTACCCGCCCGCGGCTCCGTGCCCAGCATCAGCCCAGCACCCTTTCCTCCCCCCCCATTCACTCCCCATTTTTTTCCCTTCTGCCCCCTCCACCCCTTTTCCTTTTTTTTTTATTTTTTTATTTTTTTTCATTTGAATGTATGGCAGAGAAAGCAAGCCGCGTCTCCTTAGCCGTGCTCAGCCCAGCTGTGCGCTGCCTGAGCCCCTCTGCAGCCTCCCCAGCCTGAGCCTGCACCCTGAGCCTCCCCGGGAGTGGAAAAGCTGAAGGGTTTTAAGCTGGTCTAAGTTAACAAACCGCATTGAATTAGATTTGCCACCTCCCGTAGTCCGAGGGAAATGTATGATATTGAAGGCTTGAAGAGTTTTATAGTATTTGTGATTCGCTGAATAAATATTTGGAGTCCGAGCTCGTAGTAATTCATAGGCATTTTTAAGGACTGGTTGTTTGCTGTCAGCCAGAGGAGTTAGTTAACAAAACTCCGAAAACAATCATTGCTTCTGCTCAGTCATTTTAGATTTTTGTTGTTGTTATTGTTTCAGATATTTTACGTCCTCGGGTTTTTTTTTGGCTTGCTAGTGCTCCATTTCAAGAAACTTTAGCGTTTGCATTTTACTCGGATCAATTCTGTTTGCAATAGGTGTGAATGTAATGCAGAGCTCAGAACTGCAGAAAAAATCCCCCCAAATTATTTGTACCCTTGAGAAAGAAAATAGTCTTAAGCTTACTTTCAACTTTTCCAGTAGTTAGCATTGTTTTGTGTTTTGTTTTTTTCAAAAGTGTGTGCTAGTAACTGCATATGATAATTGTATCTTGTTATAATGAAATGCAATTGACATTAAATGGATAACCGTATTAATTTTGAAATAATCATTCTTGCATGAGGGAAACTATGGCCATCTTCTTTTAAAAATGTGTTTTCCCATATAACTAACTTGCTAGAGTATGCAGACTCTTTATTCTTTTTTTTTTTTTGTATGCAATTACAAGGAAAGTTAAAGTCTTTTATTATGTTAAATGCATTTTTTCTTCACTTTGAGTTGTTTAATTTTTCAAGTTGCATTTTAAATACTGTTGCATTTATTTATACTGTTAATTCACGTACTTTAAGTAACTGCTCAGTTTTCTGCTCAGTAATTTATCATTCAGTTCTTCTTGGTTAGCTGTAGCTTCTTGCCACAATAGCATGTTTTCCTGTATTTAGGAACCAACTGGTGAACCATCTCCTAAAAGACCAAGAGGAAGACCCAAAGGAAGCAAAAACAAGAGTCCCTCTAAAGCAGCCCAGAAGGTGAGTTTATTAAAGAAAGAGAGTTCCTAATGCTGTTTTTTCATCAACTGGTAGCAAAAGAGCCAGTCATTTAGGCTGTGAACTGTGGGGCTGGGACCCTTTCAATAATGGCAGCTACATCAGAGAGCATATATTTTGCATTTGTAAGATTGGAAATAACATGCTGCAGGACGACCCTAGGCACAGAACCCATAAGGGCAGCTTGCTTTTTGAATAGCATCCAGATTAGTGAAGTAACATAGTGCATTCGATGCATTTACTGAGATCTCCTGTACCTAGTGAGGAGATCAATATTAGGGATATTATTTGCTTGATTAAGGTTTTTGAAAGAGGAAGATTAATCTCTTACCCACTTGCAGACGTTATTACTACAGACCAAATCTGTGTATTAAAGCTAAATGTTTTGTCAAACAGGTTAATTAGAAGAAAATCCAATTATGTGTTGATGGAAATAAGTGCATATATTGAAATTTACAGCTTTAAAATGTGATGGTAAAATAAACTGTGAGTTACAGTAAAAGCCTACCATATCTTGTTTAGCAATCACTTTCAAAGAGTTTTTTACTTGAAGTGCTATTTGTCTTCTGAACCACTACTTCTGTTTGGGGATGGGAGCAAACTTGTGTTATGGTGGCTCTGAATGCATCCAGCTATAGTACAAGCTCACTGGAGTCCTTCCACTTAGTGCATGGACTTCAGATCACAAATACAATGTGAAAACGTGCCTTAATTTTATTGGAACTTGGGAAAGCTCAGCGTCAGAAGACTGTGCTATCAAGGCAGATAATACCTTGCTGCATGAATTATTTTAGTGAAGATAAATAGTTGTGTATAGGCTTGGAAAGAAAAACTGGAGTTTTGTTTATGTTGATGGTTACACAGCAGTTAGCATTAATTTACAGGTACTAAATTGGAAACAAAAGCTTGCAAAATCTGTTAGTGAACTGTACTGCTTAAGTGTACCAGTATCTTTTAAGTAGATCTTTGACAAAATCTGTGTGGAAGATATTTGTAGTCTCATCTAATTCTGGTTCATTTTTCAGTATGCCTATGGTCCTGACCATATTAAGTTTGATAGTTTTCAGTGTTATAAATTACTATAGCAACTCCTGATAAATATTAAATTATTAGGGGGTGACTGTGATTTCATGTCTGTTTTGTTACAAGTGTTTTCAGCATTTGTTTGAGGGACGTTTTCCAACTCCATTCAAATTTAAAATAGTTTTTTTTACATTCTCAGCTGGAAAAAATGGTATATTCTGTCAAGAAGTTCATGAATTAGTAAAAATGCTTTACAAGTTAAGTATTTAAAATATATCAAAGCCACGCTGCAACCTAGTGAGCTTAAAATGTTGATTTTTTTTTTCTTTATATAATAAAAATGTTCCTCAGATTCACTTTAAAAAAGTTTAAATTTCACTCTTCAAAAGGGAGAGAGCAGTTTTTTATTAGTCTAGTAAGTCCAAATGTGAGCTTTAGTATTTTAAATATTACTCTTAGGAGTGTTGGCTTTCCTAGGAGAAATATTTGTAATAAGATTAAATTTTAAGTAATTCATAGAAATGTGTTTTCAAAAGATATTTCTAAAAGAAATATTAACATTATTTCACTTGTATGAGTGATTTGAAAATCAGTTTTAATGGAAAATAACTTAAAATCTTTCATACATATGTAGGCATATCAATTCAAGAGCTTTCCAGATGATTCTGGTACATACAGTTGTTTTTTTTAATCTAATTTATGAACTGAGCAATTTCATTGTAACGTTTTGATTTTCAGAATGCATCAAGTTACTGCCCTAATTAAAGCAAACTTTTTTCGGGTGTTGATATTATAAAAAATTGACCAAAGACCATATGTCTTTTTAGCATTAAAAATCTTTGAGGGGTATGTAATTACAACTTTTATTTGTTTCTAGGTTTATAGATAAAATATGTAAATGTTTGATAAATCTCCTAAAACATAAAACAGTGATAAAGCCTTCTTAGAAAAAAAAGTCAGTGATCACATTTCTGATAAATATTTTAGCTCTTTTTCCAAATAGATAATTAACCCTCTCTAAAATGGTTCAGCTTCTCACCAGACATCTCAAAGCATCTAATACCAATTTTGATAGTTTTTCTACCAGTAATAAGGATGGAAAGGTTTTGACACTTTTTTCTTTTTTTTTGACACAGAAAGCTTCATTTGCTGATGAGGGTATCACCTCTTAAGAGAGTGATCTATATGTTTGATTTTGTGATAAACATATTTACACATCCATAGACACACATATATTTATTTAAGGCTTTCTATCCCCTGTCTCAACTCTCAGAAACAGAAGTGGGCTAACTTCACTTCAGACCCTGTGCCTGTGAACATGAGTCCTATACATGCAACTGGAAATTGCTGGAATTTCTGCAGAATAGTGTGTGGCCTGTGTTTTTCAAAGTGAGCTCATTGAAATGTTCTGTAGTGTTCACAACATGTAAGATAAACGCACGCCACTAGCACCCACCGAGCAGACATGAGAAGGCACTCGTGATTAATTGATGGGGTGTTCTCTTGCAAACCATTACACATCACAATTAAAAATGCATTGCACAAACTGGCAGTCAGTTAAAAATACTCGAGTGCTGGGGCTTTGTTTTGTTGTGCTTCAAAAAGCAAATGCCCTTAAATCAGTTGAGGGACACTTTTACCCTAGAAGCTGATTGTGTTGTGGATTTAAAATTTCTTGGTTCATAGGACTTTTTTTAAATTTTTTTTTTCCTTTAGCTTTCAGAGCTTGTGTTTGGTCTTAGTAAACTGGCCTTGGGGCATCTGAAAACAAACTGTGCTTGTTAGGAAATTAGCAATGTGAAACTTGACAATGCATACAGAATGTTGCAAGACCAATTGGATAGCTAATAATGTGGCAATTACTCTAATTTTAGGTAATACACGATTTAAAAAAAAAAAAGGTTTGCATATCACACATACCTAACTTACGTTACACAAAGGGTAAACTGCATTTTATGGAAAAACAAATAATTTCTCAATTGTTTAATTTTCACGAACAGAACGAACACAACATGTTAGCAGATGAGAAGAGAGACACAAAAAGGCTCTTATCACCTTGTACTTGAGTCTCCCCAATCAGACTGTTATTCAAGTCTGTGTCTTCAAACAAGTCATTCTGTTATTCATTTAAAATATTTGTAAAAAATTAGCAAAAAAGGAAGCTTTTATTTTTTTTTTCTTTTTTCTAATGAGTAACTTGAGTTTTTGTGGAAGGATCATAGTAAGGATGTTCCTTTATAGTTTCCTGGATGTTGTGTGCTTGAATTTTATTTGTGAGGCTAAGTTGTGTTCCCAGCCCATCACATTTCCCTGAAGCATTCAGGGGCTTCTCTTTGTTTAGCTCCTGTATCTGGGCTTAACAAAAATACTGTATGGGCATAAATGCTCTCCTGTTTGGAAGGAAGAAACACAATTGTTGGGTCCAAAAAAAAAAAAAGGTAGGGGGATAGTAACTAATGTGTGTTTGTTTCAAAAGAAAATGTCAATGGGATATCCCAGGAATATCCAAAAATAAAGTATTTTTTGTAAAATTCGCCTTCAGTTTAAATGTTGTGGCATTTGTTGTAGTTATTCATGTAGTGAACTTAACTAATGGTACCTCTAGATCTTGAAATACCATTCTCCAGAACTTGTGGAGTCTCTCTGTGATGACTCTTACTACTGTTTCCTCACTACATGGCCAGAGTTTGGTATGTAGAAAACCACGTCCCTGAGTTAAGCAGTCCAAAGGTAAAAAAAAAAAAAAAAAAAAAAAAAAAAAAAGTGCACGTGACCAGGACTCTGCCCTAAATTGGTTCATGAAAATCTATTTGGCTTCTCCATGCTTCATTCATTCTCACTAGCACCAGTCATAAAAGGCTTAAAGGGAACACAAGTTCAGATTTATCAAAGGATTGTAGTATGGTTGTTGTACCTAAAGAGTAAGGGACCACAAATGACCACAAATGTTTTGAGCAAGATGGGTTAAGCAGGAGAAGACTGACTCCCGTTTAGAGTTAAAAGGGGTAAAGCATGACGTGAAAAGTGTGATATATTTGTATCCAGCCAATGCTTAAGTTTCTTCTAAGAAAGAAAAATTAAGAGCAAAAAAGAACTTTTTTTTTTTTTTTTTTTGGTGGGAGAGGGATACTTCCCTGCACAAGCTCCATTGGCATGGTTTTGCAGCAGTGATCCTCATGCTGGGACCTAGCAGTTGTTCCACCAGACCTCAGTGCTGGCACATTTTATCTGAGGTTTTCAGATCATTTTGCACAGTGGCTAGAGTTCCTAAAATTTGGACTCTGTTGCATTCACAATCTTCCTTGACAATAGATAGATATCTGAAGAGCACGTTCAATTATTTATACCTGTCTTGTCTTGTTTATTGCCTTCAGTAGTACAGCCTCAGCTCCTGCTCGGGCTTGGCCCAGTTAGGCAGCAGGGAGATGCAGGGATGCTGGGCAGTCGGGTACCACGGAGGGTGACGGCAGCCATTTGGAAGCAGGTTTTGGTGGCCTCATGGTAGAGGGCTTGGATGAGTTGCAGATCTGTCTGGGGACAGGTTAACGACATGGCAGTGGTTGGAGTGGCCATCTTTCTCACCCAGGGCAAAAATATCATTTCCTGTGCCGAAGAACAAGTAAATCCAGTTCTGTTCCTAAAACGTGACACAGCAACAATGAAATGTTTATGTGAGTGGTTTTAAGAAATTTCGTATTTTTCCATGAAGTATCATAAACTTGGGTTTGATTACGGCCCCAGCCCTTCTTTAAGTTGGGTGGTTTTGTGTCTCAGCTGTCCAGAACAAGAGGATGTCTCCTAGCGCAGCACGAAACGCTCAGAAAAGCCTGACCAAACACATCTCAATTTCAGAGAGTGCTTTAGAGGATTAAGGCAGCAGCTTCCTTTCTGACTAAGCTATTACAGGCTGCTGTGGGTAAGGTGGCTGAGAGCACTTGCATCTTGCTGCCCAAATAGGAATCCTTGTGATCTTTGGGTGGCTTGAGGCTCTCCCTGGATTTGTTCCTAGCTGCAGAGGCAACACTTCAGCTAAAGCAAAGAGCCAACGGACTAGCATGGTTTAGATTATGTAAATACCTATTTAAGAGGAAAAGCAAAGCTTTAGCACTTACGTGTTCCTGTGCTTATTAATTACTCGAAAATGATATGGAGAAACATTGAATTATTTGTCTGATATGCAATAAAACCTTTCTTCATGCACTGACATTAAAAGACAGCCTTGTGGGAGAAAATACGGGTTAGGTTTGCAGAATTCAAACTAAAATAAAAAATAAAAAATAAAAAATAAAAAATAAAAAATAAAAAATAAAAAATCCAGATGGGAAGGGGGGAATATTTTCCTAAACTTCACGCCTGTATTATCACCGCTGGACTGCCACTACTCCTTCATGGTTGTTCCAGGAGTGTTTTGTCTTTCCCTTCCCTCAGAATGGAGATAAAAACATCCACTCGGGAGGTTCCCGTCGCTCACTTTCTGCAGTTTAGTCTATGGAAACCCTCCTATTTACTTACAGAATCGCCCTGTACCAGAACATAGTATCTGGCATGCCCCGCTGTTTGCTCAGCTCACCTCTGGGAAAGGTTTGGTTTTGATAAGGACTCTGGAAATGTTTTTCTTCTGACATGAGGTGGAAATCACATGCAGCAGGGATACAGCGCCGTTCAGTGCAAAGGGTCCCTGCTGCAGGGGCCAGGCACCACCGGTGGCTGGAGCAGCTCCTGGCACCCCCGTGCTGTGCTGCGGGGTAGACAGTGGCACGAGGTTTTGCTCAGCTCCCCCAGCCTGTCAGGGGTTTTGCTCAGCTCCCCCAGCCCATCAGGCAGCGTTGAGTGCCCTGGTTAAGCTTACAGCTCTTGTCAACCTTTGGGTAGTGTTAATTGGTAGAGCAAAGTGGGTTCAGTTTCCAAAAAGTTAGGTTTTGGCGAAGGGTCTTTCAGTGAATACAGAAGAAAATAAATGGTGTTTATCCTTTCACAGCGTGTCAGGTGCAGATTTGTTAAGAATAATTTTAGCTGATCTTTTTTTCTAGGCTTACGTCCCCTGTTTTGAAAAATAAACATAAATGGGACACACATACACAAAAATAAATTTTCAAAACTAAACACCTTTTTTGCATCCTTCAAGTAATAAGACTGGAAAAAATGAACACTTTAAAAGGCACCAAAACTCTGAAATAGACAGCTCCAGTATGTAGCAAATGCACTTTAACAAGTATTCTCATAAGAGGGTTTCACCTTACATGTAACGCTGGTATAAACGATTAAAGAGCAAGTTTACTCTTTTAACAAGTCTGAGTGATAATTTTGCCCTTTAGGAGTGTGAATTTTATTTTTCACAGCTTTCTTCTTGGTGAGATATTTATTTCAGAGTAATTGCATTTAACTTGTGGTACATTTTTTTTGGGTAGAGATTCCTCCTCTGCTTCCTTGTCTCAGGTTCTCTTGCAGAGGGATCTGCTTTGCCTAGCATTAGGTGACAGTGTCCATTACAGAGATTGATCGGCGAGTGATTTATTTAATGAGACAGCTGATTTCTGAGGGCAAATCAAATATGCATACAGTTAACTGGAAGCAAAACAGCTCATGGAAATTTGGGAGCACGTTTACAGAGTGCATGCTAAAAGTGTTCACTCTTAGGGACTTCTTATGCAGCACAAGTCCTGTTCTCACTGAAGCTGGTGGCAAAATCTTGATCACCCTCAGTGAGACAGGATTATTTACCTGACAAGGTGTGTGCATGGGCAGAGCCCATCTAGAGAAAATAACTTGTAGTTCTCATTTTGAGGCCTGTAAGTAGTTTCCTATAGTGAGCAAGCAGTGCTATCCACAGTGTCACCCAGTGAGTTTGTGGAAAAGGCTGGTAGCAGAACCCAAATTTCCTTTAAGCTGAGCTCCAAGACCAACTGTTGGGCTTACATAAATATCACTGCTACTTCTAGGGCAGCTTCCATGCTGTTTCCTTAAACCTTGAAAGGGAAGGTCTGTTTTGGAGCAGTGATGGGTTTGCTTAGAGCTTAAGGATGCATGTCTACCTGGAAAAGCTCACGTGAAGCAGAGGAGTTATCTCCCAGTGTCACATTCCCGGTGGCAGTCTGTCCAAACACAATTCATGCATGAACATCATGAGACGAAAAGATAGAATTGTGGCTGCTATAAATTGCTTTTTTTCAGGCTTGAAATGGGCTGTATGTTTTACATAGTACCTTCAGGTGATGCCTGGCAGCCTGTGAAAGGCTAGAGGTGATGCTGTTGGGGTTCTGCAGGTCCCAATCCTCTGTGAACCAGGGCTGGGGGCACGCTTGGGTGCAGGTGAAGGCATTCACATGGGCTTGGAAATGGCAGAACAAAACAACGTTATCACCTTCTGACAGAAAACCCATAGAGCAAGGGGGAGGCTTGGTGCCACCCTAGAGATATACTTATGGATAATGTTACAGGAAAGGAGTTCCTAGTTAACCAAGGCTGTTAAACAATGCTGGGGTATAAAACATGCTGTGTTTCTTTTCCCTTTACAGAAAGCAGAAGCCACTGGTGAAAAGCGACCCAGAGGGCGGCCCAGAAAATGGGTAGATATTCCACTTCTAATCATTTCATTTATTTTCTGTGTTATAAAGCATGTTATAAAATCCATTCTCTAAGGGAACAATCATTTCTGCTTTGTTTGTGAAAAGAGCATCCATCTTCTGTGTCTGTTCTGGTGGATTGACTAAAGGGTTAAGATAGCAGAGAAGTTAACCACAGCTTCCTACCTTTAGACTCTGGTAGTTTGCTCAAGACACTTTACTATTGAATGTTTGTCGGGAGTGAATATTTATGTGTCTCTTATCAGCATGGAAAGGGGCACAACTCTTCCTCCAAAAAAGAGTAACAATGAGATAACTTGTTCAGTAATGGAGTAACAAAGGTTAAAGGGGCACTATCAGACATCGGAAGGTGATTAAAAGAGGTGATAACATTCAGATGTAGTTTGTACAAGGTAACGTTTAAAAAATCAAAACGTCTTTGTCCCACATTCCCTGGAAATACGGTGTATTTTCCTTAAATCTGGTGAGAAAGAGCAGAAATGAACAGCAGGATATCTGCACTTAGAATTAAGCTCTTTTGTTCTTGGCCATCTGTGCTTCATATAATTATAGTGACAGTGATATGTTTCATTCAAAGTTTCCTCTTTTCCTGGCCACTTACTCTGTAGATGTGGCCATGGACAAATGTGCTTTGATTCTTTGGCTGTGGAAAGATCTCACTCTCAGGTACCTGAAATGCTATGTTGTCACTGATGTCTACCTCTCGTGTGTATGTATTTCATGCAGAAATACATTTTCAGAGGATGTGAGGATACCACTTGAAAAATTAGAACGTGTGGAAGGTTGTGGCCATTTGCTCTGTCATAAGTTTACATTTCTGATTTCCCTTCTGTAGTTACCTTTTCCTTTTTGTGGAAAACCTTCTTCTCTAAACTTCTTTTTTGAATCCTTCTGTCCCCATCTCAGTTTTCCAGTCCTGTCATTTTTCCCCTCCTCTGTTCAGTTCTTTTGGATGGATGTTAACACTGCTGTCAACGTGTATGCTTCTGAAGGCTCAACTGGCACCAGAAGGTCATTAAAACTGCAGCTGACATTCTCCAGAGTATCAACAGCTAAACAGAGGAGAGAGGGCTCTAACAGTCATGTTAAGAACTAGTTTTGTAGCGTTGTCCAGAGATAAAGTACCCCAGGACACCTCTGTAGTTCAGCAGAGAAAACAGACCCATCCATACCAGATGTGTTGTTTGTGCTTGTAGTTTTTAGATCAAGCAGATTTGAGGTACATGAAGCAGCTCCTTGGCATTATGAAACAAGGTGGCTTCCTCAAACCTACCTGTGCTGGTGATGTTCCCAAAGGCGGTTTGCAGCAGGCACATGCCAAGTGCAGTAAAACATAGATTAGTTACTGGCTGCTTCCTCCCGTTCGGTTTGGAGCTTGCACATGTGGATGCTAAGTGGTGCTGGCTTGATCCTCACCTTGGGTGCAGTCCCAGGGGAAGCAGCAGAAATAGCTGTTTTATGAGAGTAATTTATAACAGGCAAGCCATCTCCACTGAATTAGAAATGCATGATGGTTGAATAGGGATGGCTGAATAGCTTTGCGAAAAGGAGAAACATAGCAGTGTGAAAAGTTAAAAGGTTTTATCTCCCAAGTGCTCATAGTCAGAAATTAAGGTGAGTTTTCAGTGGAAGGGGCTAAGTATAACAATTGTGGCGTGTTTAGGTTAGAATGTTTCCCTTTTATTTTTGTATCTTTATGGGGAAGAAAGAATAGGCAGTATCAGGGAAGCATTAATTTCAATATGGGCTGGTTTGGGATGAAGAATCTGATTCACAGAAATGGGAGTTATTGGCTATTTAGTAGGCATACGCATTACTTTGTTATGAGACCCATAGTTACAAGAGTTGCACTCATTTCTTTGAAACTAAGGCGTATTCTCAAAGTCCTTATTGCTTTCCTGTTGTGTCTGTTGGAAGCATGGTCTTTTTATTTGCTTCTTCCAGTGGTGTGATTGCTTCTTGTGGTTTTCAGAGATAATACTCATATCTGCAGCTTGCATTGAGATAATTTTGTAGACTACAAAACCAAGTGTGCCTTTTTTTCCTCTCTTTCTTCTCCCTTTCCAGTTTAAATTAGGTTCAGGGTTCTTTCTCTCCTCATGGTGAAATGGAGAGTGATACTATGCTCCAGAAATACAGTTAAATTATTACAAGCCACTATGGTGCCAACTGTAAGTTTATAAGTGAAATCAAAGAACGATTCTATCTAAAAGCAGATGGCACAGTATCATCCTCTGTCTCATGTATTCAGAAAACCTTCCGTCTTATCACCCAAACTTCACTGAAGTCCTTAATGATTATTTTCTTCCTTAATCCCATTTTATTTCTGTATAACCTTGATGATAACAGTTCTTTTTCAGTTAAAGTAAGGGCTGTTTGGATTTTCTTTTTCTTGGAGAGGGCAGAATTCTGCCTGGCAGGTATTTTCCTAAGTTTGTAACCCTTTTTTGCAAGTCTGGAGGTTCAGTGTCATATGTTGTTCATCAAATTGTAAAGTATTATTTCTGCTGTTTCCTTCAGTATGCGCACGCAGAGACATATGAGCTAACAGACCGCTGCAGAATTCCAGTAGCTGGTCTTTCTGCCGGTTCAAATTAAGTATTTAATGTTTGTGACTCGCAACGTATTTATTTATTTATATATTATTTTTTAGAAGAGACATAAATCTTCCTGACTGATACAAAACTGGGAAGGGGGGAGGGAGAGCCCTAGTGAAGAAGGCAAGGAACCCAGTTTATCGCAGGCTTATGAGACATGCGGTGATTTTTTCAGAGCATTAAAGAGTGCTTTGCAAAGCTGTCAAGGAAAAGTAGCCCCTTGTAAGTAGAGCAGACAGTAAAGAGTGACAAACTCTTCTGAAAATAAAATACTCAGCTACATAGAAGAGCTTTCCAAATGTGAAAGGCTAATTGAATAAAAATCCTGAAGGTAATAAGGATCACACAGATGGGAAATGAAAATATTTGGAATCAGAAACACAGTGTCTGCTGCTGGAGAACTCATCTTCACTGTAAGTTGCTGCACATGTGTGAAATGCATTGAAGGCTGTGAGTCCTATTAATTGGGAGGGAGGTAAAACTCTTCATGACCTTGGTACTCTGTAATTTTAGAGATTTTAGTGCAGGAACATGTTCTAAGCTCTTTGGATGCATCTGCATTAGCATCTTAGGTCAAATGGGGAGTGTGCTATGAAAACAGATCTCCTAGTTGTCCCCAGGTATTGTTTGCATTGCAGAGCTCATGGGCTGGATTCCTTTCTAATGAAACAAAATTGGAAGACCTGCTCCCATTGTACACCTAACACAGTCCAGTAGGCAGTCAACCCATAGGGCTAGGCTAAAGCAAAATAAAAACCTCTTGAAAGGTGCCTGCTATGGAGTTTGGTCCTCAGAATCAGCCTGTTTTCTGCTGCTGGTCCATGTTGTTTGCTAGTGCAGAAATAGCCTTTGCTGCTCAGAAAAGGCAGGTAAAGCAACCTGTTTTTTATTAGCAGAATTATTTTATGTATAGGTATAAAGTCATATTCATAAGCATGCCCAGAAATCACTGGAAGGTTTGTCTTGACTTCATCAGTGCCAGGCTTACTCCACTGGGATCCAATGCTGCTTCTTGTGGAATCAGCAAAGGGTTTTGTCAGTGGCTTCACATACAAAGAGCTCACAGTCAAAGATATTTCATTTCATTTCAATTTCATTTTTTTATTTGTGTATATCTAGAAGTTGACTGAAAGTATCATGGAAGGAGTAGAGCAGGAGAGTGATGAGTCAATTATTCTGCTGTTTGTTGTGAGGAAATGCACTGAAAACCCCTGGAAATTTCATAGACTTCTAGAGCTCCCAGGCATCAGTTTAATGGAGAAACCTGAAACCCAGTTCTGAAGTTTATGCTTTAAAGGATGTTTGTATTTTATTTCCATTGTTTTTGTTATGTCTTCAGATAGATTCTTGGCATTGTCACATCCACCTTGTTTAACCTGAACCACAGATTCACTGTGGCATGGCAGAATTGCTTTAAAAAAAACAACAAGGAATAGCCCGGAGCTTTTCACAGCTTTGAAGAGGACTTTGTCAGGGAGGAGGGGGGACTGATGCCATTCCATGAAACTGTTTTAAAGGGTGGAAAGATGTGGTTCTGGATGATCGTAACAGCAGAACAGAATCAGTTGATTTCCAATGACAGGACGTGCATATAAAGCATCTGTGTGCTCACCCAGTCACTGACACCCAAGTAGGAATTGTGGCTTGTTCAGAAAACCTCTCTGTCTTTCAATAAATCTGTTTTGTCCTAGATGGTCTAGATAGCACATTTCAGTTTGCTGGAAGATACAAGATAACCAGAAATGAACTTAATTTCCTTAAGCAGGAGTTTTAACTGATCCGATCAGGATTAGCTAGCTGTTACAGTATTTCTGAAGCTCAGGTTTTCCCCTTTTTAACGAGGGCAGAATTTCATTTTATACTCAAAGTCAGTTTAAGTTATGCCAAGGCACGTTTAAAAAATCATTACAGAAATGCTTTTTTTCTGCAAAGTGTTTCCTCAGATTATTTCCCGCTGCAGTTTTGACATAGCTGACATATCAAGCTGTAAGCATGGAGCATAGGAGACGTTTCTGTTCCAGCCATTCCAGGAGGCCTGAGCCAGACTGAGGGCTCCTAATCCTCCTTCACCTGCAAGACTTGGAAAATGAAGTTCTGAATTTTGAAGAAATACATATCCAGAGACCCCCCTGCCTCAGATTCTTTATAATCTAACAGGAATACCAGAAGAGCCATCAATGTCTTGAGGCTATTTCTTGCCTGTAACGAGTCTTTGCAAACAATTATTTAGCTAGAAGTTTCTCTCTGGCAATGCCATGCTATGTGATGTGCTTTTTAACCAATTTTTCTGGTTTCTCACTCAGTGCAGTCATTTTTGTCTCATGTAAAGGTGTAATCTCAGAAGCATGCAGGCTTCTCCTCTGGGCAGTGGAGAAAGGTGCTGTGCGATCGTGGTGCGTCCTGCCCTCAGAAAGGCTTTGCTTCAGTTGTGGTAAATTCCCATCTGGAGATGGCAATCTTTTGCCACTGGGAAAGACAGCATAGCTGAAAAAATAGGCACAAACCTTACTTAGACAGCAAAAGCTATGTGAGGGAAATCCCACCTTTGGCAGCAAGCTGCTTACCAATGCATACCTCAGCCAGGCCAGAGCTGCCATTTTTATGAGAACCCATTTTTGTTTGAGTGAATTATTTCATGGTCCATTTGGAGCAAACCACGACTGAGGTAAAACTTAAATCACCTGCATTAGATGATTAATGTAAAAGAAAGTTGCTATTTACGTAATTACAGATACAGAAGATATCAAAGGTAAAAAATCTGTTACTCATACTTGTGGGAATAATGTAAGTTCCGATACTTTATGTCTTTCTAATTTGACTGCAATATATGTGGTGTTACGGCTTTGTGTGAAGCCCACCATGAAAATTTGCACGTGTTCCTGTTATTTTAGTCTTCCAAATTACCTTACCTTCTTTGTTAGGGTAATTGCTATTATTTTGTAACATGGTAATATGAAATATTTTCTGTCATGAACATATTCTATCTCTGCACAGGCAACACTATCATCTGGTAGGGGTCATCATTTCAGTTGTCTAAAGGGCTTGAAGAGTCTTTTGCAATTATGAAAACCAGAGTATTGACTTCTTCTGCAAAATTCCTAAGCTTAAAGAGTGGATAAAGAGCATGAACTAAAAGCCTTAGAAGTTTTATACCTATGTATTTACTTTCCAGTTCAGAAGTTCTGTAAAAGAAATCATCTCACAAAATCTGAAATTTTTGAGAAAAGCAGCACTAGTGATTATTAACCTTTTCTCCTATGTCTAGCAGATATTTAATGATTTTTTTTCTGATTTTCTTCTTTTGTTTTTCTATTCAGCATTCTGGGGAAGGAAAAAAAATCCGTGCTTGTACTAAACGCATAAAAATACACTAAAATATGTTCTACCTTACCTGTGTTTGGAAAGGTATGTGTCTTCATTTCTCTGAAAGCTTGTCTAAGCAAAGATTGGACACCACTGTTGTCCTTCCTCATAACCTCCTAGTGTATCCCTTATAGGTGTAAATAGATGTGTCACCATCTATTTCAGGTACAGGTCTTCTGGAGACCACAAGAGAAAATTTAGCCATGATCATTCTTTTCTAAAATAAATCTATATTACCAAAAGGATATTTCAGTCATTCTGTAATTTGCTTCCACTTCTGTTAAGGGATATTACAAGACATCCAGTTTAGCTAAACAATGTTTTGAATTTGATTGTCACTTCCGAATTCTTAAAGGAAAATCTTTTATTCTGCTTGAGGCCCAAAGAGGAAATTTTAATGGGCAAAAATGCTGAAAGTAAAAAATACAGCACCTGTAGTAAAAGGTAAACTGAATTTCTGAGCTGTTTCTTTTATGATCTCAGATAACAGGTGTTTAAGTACTTTAGCAAATGGTTTTCTGTTTGGCTGTGTATTTTTATTTCCATAAGCCTCATTGTCCATTTTACATACAAGGAAACCGAGCAGTGGGGCTGGTCGTGGCAGCATCCAGAGGCATTTTTGCCTCACACACCTGTGGTGTGTGAAGTCCCTGCTTTGTTGCTGGCAGGGTTATCTGCAGCAATCATGCATCCAGCTGCCTGACAGAGAAGACATACCAGGTAGTAAAAAGTGCAGGCAGTCATTCTTGCTCCTACAATTCCATTTTCACTGTTGGAAACGTTATGAATGCAGAAAGAGGAGCTGGGCCTCACCTCCATTGAAAATGTACTCCACAAGGTTAATTGCCTTGCCCAAGGAAATCTGTAGAAGCGCCAGGAATAGCAGTCAGATTTCCTGGCACGCTGCCCTGTGCCTGCAGCTCAAGGCCATCCTTCCTCAGTACAGCTTGCTGTGAGCAGGTTGGGTAGGGGAGGGAAGCACGCTTTTGAATTCTGTGTCTTAAACCAATATGTGTTTTTTACCTGTTGCTGTGAACTCGGGCATGAGTTTGCAGAGCACACAGTCGCTCTAGCACGTGTCTAGCTGGTCGACAGTGACAGGTAGGAGTAGGAAACTGGAAAGATACGTGTGTTTTTTAAATGCAGGGTAGCGTGGAGAGGTTTGGTACCAGCAGGGGTTTGATACTTGAACCAAACTCAAATGTAAGTCTGAAAAGTGTTTGAAAACAGTGTGCATATCAGTGGCATTTTCTCCTCTTTGTAACCCAATTACATACAGAAGTCCAGTGCTGGTTCAGTGAATGTCAGATGCAGTCACATCACCATGGTGCCTAGTTTCTAAAATGCTTTGAATGTGGTTGGTCTGTTTTTCAGGACTAGCTGGTGTGAGCCATAGCTATGGGACAAGGACAAGGGGATGCCAGGCCACCTCATCGGGAGGTGGTATTTCCCTTCCCCATCCTTCTTTTGGGAATTGGTGCAGAGGGAATGAAAACCCATGTGATAAAGCGCGATCCAGGATAAAAGGATCGGAGTCAAGACTTCTAGGATTTCTTCTAGTTTCTGGCTAATTATGCACCTTATTTGATGTATCCATGCCAAACTCGGTTTTAAACTGCACGCGTCAGTAATACAGTACCCATCCAAGAAAATACCAGGTTTACTCTCTGCCAGAGATAGAAAATGGCCATCTTAGAAATGGCAGTCATCCCCTGTGGGGATGAATTTACTCCTCTCAATTAAGAACTCCGATAATAACTAAAGAGAAGTAATATTTTTGGCTTCATTCTGCATTTTTTACAGACCCAAGCAGGAGATGTGGATGCTGAAGGAATGCAGGGTTGATCCTGTCCTGGACTAAGGGGAGGCTAGTATTGGGATAATTAATATTTGGAAAGTGCTTTCAGGTGCTTGAATGAAAGTCATGACATGCTGTAAATGCAAGTATTATTTCCTATTCCTAAATCCTGGGAGTGAGTCTCATTTGAAATTGCCATTCAGTATTATATTTTAGGCACAATGCTAGATTTTCAACAAGAAAGCGGGTTTCTTTCAGTAAATAGCTACAAAATATCCTCACCAGGAGGTGGCTTCTGATTTTGCTGCACACAATTTGGAAGGAGAACAAATATTTTTTTTGTACCAGCAGTGATGTATTTTATATGTGATTTAGTTAGCGCAGTCCATTCTCACTCTGCTGTCTTTAATTTATTTTGTGCTGGGTATCAATCATAAATACAAAGGGAGCACATTTTACAACAGTGTTTACAAGTGCACCTCTTTTTCTATCCCAAGACCTATCTGAGATACTCATCAGACTACAAAGGGAAAAAAATAAAAATAGGGGGACAAGAATCCAGCTGAAATTGCAATCAATGCATTTGATCGAGATCAATGCAGGCCTTACTATTCAACTAGTCAGGTTAGGATACAGGGTCCAGTGGTTTAAAGATGTGGTAGTGACGGTGCTGGGAAAGGAGGAAGAGATCTTTTAAAGTCCCAGATTTTTCAGCCTTCAGAGGGAACCCTAAACCAGGACACCAAGGCCTGGGAAGATACAGGACTGAATGAAAGAGCCGTACATTGAGGAACATGTAATCCTGGTGCTGTAGCTGATAATGCTCATAATGTGCTGTTTGTTTTGCAGTTTTCTGTTATTGCCTGTTCAGAAACATTCTGATTTCACAGAAATTGCTTATCAGCCTTGCTGTTGCTGGAGGCTGTTGGTGGGGTATGATTTCCTTGTTTGCAGTGCAGAGAGGCAGGCAGGTTTCATAGAATCATAGAATCATAGAATATCCTGAGTTGGAAGGGACCCTTAAGGATCATCAAGTCCAACTCTTGACACCGCACAGGTCTACCCAAGTTCAGACCATGTGACTAAGTGCACAGTCCAATCTCTTCTTAAATTCAGTCAGGCTCGGTGCAGTGACCACTTCCCTGGGGAGCCTGTTCCAGTGTGCAACCACTCTCTCTGTGAAGAACCCCTTCCTGATGTCCAGCCTAAACTTCCCCTGCCTCAGCTTAACTCCATTCCCGCGGGTCCTGTCGCTGGTGTTAATGGAGAAAAGGTCTCCTGCTTCTCGACACCCCCTTACGAGGAAGTTGTAGACTGCGATGAGGTCTCCCCTCAGCCTCCTCTTCTCCAGGCTGAACAGGCCCAGTGCCCTCAGCCGTTCCTCGTACGTCTTCCCCTCCAGGCCTTTCACCATCTTCGTAGCCCTCCTCTGGACACTCTCCAACAGCTTCATGTCCTTTTTATACTGTGGTGCCCAGAACTGCACACAGTACTCGAGGTGAGGCCGCACCAGCGCAGAGTAGAGCGGGACAATCACCTCCCTCGACCTACTAGCGATGCCGTGCTTGATGCACCCCAGGACACGGTTGGCCCTCCTGGCTGCCAGGGCACACTGCCGGCTCATATTCAACTTGTTGTCTACCACGACCCCCAGATCCCTCTCTTCTAGGCTGCTCTCCAGCGTCTCATCGCCCAGTCTGTACGTGCAGCCAGGGTTTCCCCGTCCCAGGTGCAGGACCCGGCACTTGCTCTTATTGAACTTCATGCGGTTGGCGATCGCCCAGCTCTCCAACCTATCCAGATCCCTCTGCAAGGCCTTTCCACCCTCATTCGAGTCCACAACTCCTCCAAGTTTGGTGTCATCAGCAAACTTGCTCAAAATGCCTTCTATTCCTACATCCAGATCGTTTATAAAAATATTGAAAAGTACCGGCCCTAAAATGGAGCCTTGAGGGACCCCACTGGTGACCGCCCGCCAGCCTGACGCAGCCCCATTCACCATAACCCTTTGGGCCCTGCCCGTTAGCCAATTGCTCACCCACCGTATGATGTTTTTATTTAGCTGTATGCTGGACATTTTGTCCAGTAGGATCCTATGGGAAACCGTGTCAAAAGCCTTGCTGAAGTCCAAAAAAATCACATCAGCTGGTTTCCCTTGGTCCACCATACGGGTGATCTTATCATAAAAGGAAATCAGGTTAGTTAGGCAGGACCTACCCTTCACAAACCCATGCTGGCTGGGACCAATGACTGCTTTGTCCCCCAGGTGCGCCTCAATACGTTCGAGAACCATCTTCTCCATGATTTTACCAGGCACTGACGTGAGACTGACAGGCCTGTAATTGCTAGGGTCTTCTTTCTGACCCTTCTTGAAAATCGGCACAACATTTGCCAGCTTCCAGTCTACCGGGACCTCTCCAGACTCCCAGGATCGTTGAAAAATAATTGAGAGAGGTTCCGCGATGATGTCCGCCAGCTCCTTCAGCACCCGGGGATGAATCCCATCCGGACCCATGGACTTGTAGGGATCCAGGTGGAGTAGCAGATCCCGCACACGTTCAGGGTCGGTTGGGAGTTCGTCATCCCCACCGTCCCGGTCCTCCAGCTCGGGGCACCCTGGGTCCCGAAGCCCATCATCGGCATTGAAGACAGAGGCAAAGAAGGAGTTAAGCGTCTCTGCTTTGCCTATGTCATCGTCTGTGAGAAGACCTTCCCTGTCAAGGAGCGGCCCTATGTATTCTTTAGTTCTCCTTTTTCCATTCACATATCTAAAAAAACCCTTTTTATTTTCTCTCACAGACACAGCCAGCTTCAACTCTAGGTGTGCTTTAGCCACACGAATTTTCTTCCTACAGACACGAGCAGCATCCCTGTATTCTTTCCATGTCACCTGGCCCTCCTTCCAGTAGCGAAACACTCTCTGTTTCCGCCTAATCTCCATAAGAATGTTCCTGGTCAGCCACGACGGCCTCCTGCCCCGCCTGCCTGACTTGCGGTATTTAGGAATCGCCTGATCTTGTGCTTCTAGGAGGCATCGCTTAAAGAGTGACCAGCACTGGTGGACATCAAGGCCTTCAAGAGCAGCTTCCCAGGGGACCTTGCTGACTACTTCCCCGAGCAGCCTGAAGTCCGCCTTCCCCATATCTAGGGATGAGGTTTTGGTGGCACTTTTCCTTCTGTCACCGTAAATTTTGAACTCAACCACTTCATGGTCGCTATGACCGAGGCGACCACCAATCACCACATCTCCCACCAGACCCTCTCTATTTTCTAGCAACAGGTCCAGGAGGGCACCTTTCCTAGTTGGCTCCGTCAGCACCTGCACCAAGAAGTTATCATCTAGGTGCTTCATGAACCTCCTGGACTTGCTCGTGTCAGCCGTGTGGCACTCCCAGTTAACGTCTGGCAAGTTGAAGTCCCCCATAAGGACAAGGGGAGTTAATCTCGAGGCCTCTCTTAGTTCTGTAAAGAATAAGTTATCGGCGCTATCTCCTGGCCAGGCGGTCTGTAATAGACTCCCACAACGACATCCCCTTTATTCGTTCGTCCCTTGATCCTTACCCAGAGGCTCTCAACTTTGCCATTGCCGACCTGAAGTTCCACACAGTCCAGCCCCTGCTTCACATACATCGCCACCCCACCACCTCGCCTACCCTGCCTGTCCCTCCTGAAGAGCCTGTAACCGCTGTTTCTTCCTCTTGTTTCAGTGTTGTGGTGATTTCTTTCTAGGTAGGTAATTTTCCTGTTGTGCAAGGGCAGCTGCTGGCCACTCTGAACTGACAGCAGGGGAAGGATGTGGTTTTGTTTTCTGAACACAGACATCCCTGGGGCTCATCCCTCATCTCTTGTAGCCTGCTGTTGTGGAAAATCTGTTCCACCTATGTTGCACACAGCCTCACTAGGAGTTTAGGAGCTTGACCTGGAAGGGGACAGCTGCTGTAATCTCTGCTTGACAAAACCATTCTCATTTAGTCTTTCTATAGGCAGTGATGTGAAATAGGTGCAGAGAGGGATCCATTCACCTCACGTATCTCCATCCCACACTCCACAAGGTGATCCACTGAGCTTTCATGGAAATAATATATCTATCCTTCCTCTCACTGTATAGGGAACCAGAAATGTGGCGCTTCTAGCATGCTACTTGTGATAAATTTGCTTAGCCATCTCATAAGGATGGACTCTTGATGGAGAGGGACTGGAACTCCAGTGTTAGTGTAAGAACCTAATTACTGGAGCAATCAGAAACCCTGCTCAGCTGGGGCCGAACCTGTGTGCCAAGAGAAGTGACGTGCCATGAGCTGGTCTGCGTGAGAACTCCTCAAACCCAAAGCATTTAAAAGTAACAGGGCTAAATGACAGCAGATGAAAACGAGAAGCAGCCTTGCCTGGTGTTTTAGGTAGGCACATAGAGATCTGGGGTGACGTTCCTAGAGCTGCTTCTTGTCTGATCTAAAATGCCCACTCTGGAGAACATGGCCTGCAACACCACTTCTGTCTCAGTTTCAATAACTAACAAGTTAAGACCGTTAACTAATAAGTAATAACTCAAACGATAGCCTTTTTCTTTCTTGTTTTTCTTCTGGGGCCTTTTTTCTATATAGACTTCAGCTTCAAGGAAAAGGCTGGAGAATGTTTCTCATCCAGGGAAGCACAGGAACTGAGGATTAAGACACTTGTGTAGGAGATGTGGGTTTGGTTCTTTGTCATGTTAACTAGTGGGCAGACTCCCTTTGAGTGCTCCAACTCCGAGACAGCAAACTACAAGTTGGGTGTGAGTACTGTAAATGGAGTTGTGTTCTGTCCTGGCCTGAAGGACATCTCCTGAAAGGAGTTGTGTTGTGTCCTGTAGCTCCAAAGCTTTCTCCAGGCTGTTGAGCTGGACTGTGGGTGGCTGTCAGCTGAAACTCAAAATGCACCAAGTGTTAATTGGGATGTAAGGCTTACTACCCGAGACTAACAATTCTGAGCATGTTCAGCTAATTGAACTTCAGTGTGCAGAGGGCTTTAGGGTTAAGTAGGAAAATACTAGAGCTGAGGAACTTACAGAGTTAGGCAGCTGAGAGGAAGGAATAGATGTGTTGGATCCCATCCTAGAGCACTCTGCACACACATAAGACATTATTTGTATGTTTTAAAGCGTGGCTGCAAAAATTTTGCAGGCAACAGCTTGCTGTAATCTATTTACACATGATTTTGATTCTTTCTCTTACTGATTCAGATAGTATTGCATGCTATTATTGTACGTATCATAAACTTCCAGGATTTTGGTGATTCAGTCATATATATATGTGTGTGTGTGCTATTTCCGTATCAGTTTTAGGAGGCTAGCAATGTATAACATATTTCTTTATTCTGCTTTTTCTTTATATATATATATATATATATATATATATATATATACTTGTAATAAACTTGCTATCTTCACTTTATTTTATTTCAGTCTGTCGGCACTGAGAACTGTTGAACTGTGGATCTGCAGGGTCAGACTGTGGTGCTGCTTATGATGACTTAAATAATAGCACTGATAAATTACATTTGAAGTAGCGTATTACCGGTGTATCTGCATCGGGGTCAATGAGAACAAAGCCTGGTCCACAGAGGTTGGTTGGCTTTGATTAACAGTGATTTGCCTGTAGTGGCAGTCTCCATTTTGGAGCCATTAAGGCTGTCGGTGAATTGGCAAGATGTAGAAGTTTTACATCCTGTCTGTCTAAAGTAACTGCTGGGAGCTTAAAAAGCATTCAGACTGGTCATTCCTGTATGTAGAAAAATCGTGACTTTACCCAATACATTATCTTAATCCATTATGACTGTTATATCAATTATCCTAATAAACAGCAATTGGAGCCTTTTACAAGACGTAATACAAACACATATGTGAGCTTCACTATTGTGATCTTATCAAAGTTGCATTGTGTTAACATGTTCTTGGGGTTTCCTTAGTATTCACACTGAACTCATTCATACTTTGGCTGCTCATGCTGCATTGTTTCCTGTTAATGATGTTAGACACCTTAAGAAATCTGCTCGGGGACTCTTATTCCACAGACAACTGTCTGTTTGGGTCTTAAAAAAAGAAGCAATTCACACAACACATTGACAAAATAATGTACTTGGATCACAGTGTTAAAAATGCAGAGGAGACAAAGATCTCTGCTATGGCATGCACTTTTGGATTCATTACCATCCATCGACACTCATAAACTATTTGGAGGAGGCTTCACTTGCAAACTTCTCATTTAAATCGGGGATGACCATCCAAGCATGAAACTATTATTTTATCAAGTTTTATATGTAAGTCTGATTGAGACAGATAGATGAACAGTCTGTCAGTGACTGGTGGTCCCTCAGGTCAAGTAGACAGGGCATGCAGCCAGGAGATGAACGATTAAATCTTACACTTGCTGAAGTTAGTGGCCAAATTCCTAAGGACATCAGTTACCTGGGTTTCAGCCCATCTGCCTCTTGTGTGGTGCATAACTGTGTCTGCTGGTTGGTTATTAGCTCTATGAATTATGCAGATAGCTATGTTTGGACAAAACAGGTCATTTGAGGTAGAAGATCTATACATGTTCCTGTTAAGCACCAGATGAACAGCACCACATGGCAAGGATATTATTTGAATTGATCTGTAAATATGATAGATTTGTTACTTGTGTCAAGAAGTTTTAAGCCCTCACCCTGTGAATACAGCCAGGCTGTACTTGCACAGAGATACACAGACAACAGCTTTTTGTTGATACTTTTTAACTGTAAAGTGACTTGTATGCTGTATAAATAGTATTGATTCTTAGAGAAGTAGAAGCTTATTATTATTTAATCACTTCAGTGTGGACTATTTGAAAACTGGAATATGGATACCGCTGCACTTCAGCCTTCCACGTTTTCTTCTAAGATAGAGACATGGTTTTGAAATTGCATGAATGATCTTGCTGCTTCAACTTGTATAGACTTCATTAAGGGTATGCTCAGCAGTGGTCAGAGGTAGATACATTCAGGGAGTATGTAACTCAGTGAAACTGTTTTTAAGGCAACTCTGTAAAATATTTGCTCCATTGAAGAAAATTCAGTAATAGGATTTTCATTGACTTTGGATTTCGATTTTCCTCCAAATACTTGTAAATAGTGATATATAAATTGGCATCCCCTTCTTAGTTGTGCTAACCCAAAGCCACTGATTATGATTTTGAATAAAGGAAAGAATTTTCCCCTTCATCAGCAGCATCTCTTGAGGGAGAGGATTTTGTGCATCATACTTTTAGTTTTAACTAGATTCCTTAGGTAAAGGCAATATCCACTGCACAGACAGCAACAAAGAGAAATTATGTTCTAGCTGTAGTTCACACACGCACACAAAAGCATTTCAAAATTATATGCTTAATAACAATTTTGCTCCAAGCAGAAGCTATTTCGTCTCTTTCATCACTCATTTCAGGAAGTAGAAGAGCCACTGCAGGCAAACCAGATGCCATTGTTTTCCAAGAAAAAGATTATTAATCCTGTGCTTACATATCACTAAGAAAGCTATTTAAGGAGAAGTTAGAGCCATCATGATCTTTGTGCATAATTATAAATCATTGTGGTTTGCTTTGTGTGATTAAAATTTCAGATAGTTAATTAAATGATGTCCCAGAGCAAGTTTTGTACATTGCAAGACTCTGTGCATCCTTCTGTACACTCATTATCTTGAGGGTGTAATAACTGGGGTGCAGCACTCTATTGATTTCTTTAGCTTCCTCATGTTTTTGTTGACTTTTTAATTTTCACAAGAGCTTTAGCAGCCATATTGCAAAAAGCCAGGGTAGAGGTTTTGTCCTTCCTTTACACTTCTGCAATGTGAGCAGTTTGCATAAGTATAGAGACAGAAGTGAAGCGTAGCTGCATCCTTTCTCAGTCTGTCATCTCCTCCACACTGACTTCTGAGTACTTAGCTTGCCCACTTTCCTCATTCAGGGCTATATAAATGTCAGGGGTAGAAGCTTTGAAAAAGTTCTTGTTCTGAGTAATTTGAGCATGATAAGACAGATGAAAATTTGAAAAGGGCATTTATTTAATTAAAAAATGTCTGATGGGATTTATTTGGAGGCTATCCAAAATAAAAAAAAAAAAAAACAACACATCTGACTAAGACTAAATATGAGAAATTTCAGGTAACCATTAAGGAGGTCTTTAATTAAGTTGTGTCCCATACACTGATACCATAGTTTTCAGTGTAGGGTGAAAAAGTGCAGAAGTTATCCATCTGACTAACTCACCTTACATGACTGCAGTGAGTCAGTCATAGCCCCTCTAACTCCTGCTTCTAGGAAATTGAAAGGAAAAATAATTTTTGCTTTTTCAGAACTGAAGGTGATGCCGAAAGGTCTTGTGTTTACAGCCATTCTACTCCACATCTCAAGGCTCAAGGCAGTTGTCTGGTATATGTGGGTTGGCTGTGGAAAGACACAGTTCAGGAGGTCCCACCCTACCTCCCCTCCTTCCATTTTTCCCTCTCACATTCCTTTTTCAGATCCTATTGCTCAGCCAGACAACCAGGGATCTTCTAACACCTTTATTACGATTGTCTTTCTCTATTGTGGAGGGAGTGGCCCCAGCGCCAAAAGCCATGTCGGCTTGAGGACAGGGGCAGAATTTCGGGAGGTTTGAAGGCAGTTTAAAATCACTTCATTCCCTTCATATCCTGTCTAAAGCTGTGTTTTTTGTGCTTCCAGAGAGTGCAGCAAAGAATGGGGCCCATAGCACATGATTTAGACTACTGCTGACGTCAAGTTTGGCCCACACATCACTAGCGCCAAGGCTGAGTTTGGGTGGCAACAGATCAGCACCATGAATGACTTACAAATGAAAGAGAAATTTTTAAGGGGTATTTTCATACTTGGCGTGCGTGAAAAGTCAAGGATATTATATATGCAGATGGGAATGCCTGTGCTCAGTGAGGTGCAGTGTTGTCGTAGCTAATCTCAGGTATATTTGTATTAGAGCGTGGATTTTCTCCTTTGCACAGAGGTTCCCCTTCTAGTTGGGCTGTCGATGAAGTCATAACCCCACAATTGACATCGTAGTCTGTGGTCATGGAAACTATGGCGATCTCACTTCAGTTTTATAGCAGTCTCTGAACGATGGGAAAATAAGCAGTAAGAGAGGAGTTCGCTGTTTAAACTCAAATATCTTTGGTAACTATCAGAAAGAGAAAGTATTAAGACATAGCTCTGTAGGACCAGATTAATTCTTGGTGTAGCACTGCTGAAGGCACTTGAGTTACCCCAGGGAGGAACTTACCCCCTGTGTCTGGAATGACTTGATGGCAAACATGTGAAGAGGAAGTGAATTTATGCTCCAGTTTAATATATTGGAAAGTTTCCCCTCGTCTGAAAGTCTTTCTTTATCTCTGAATTTCCTGGCTTTTGTGGATTTATATTAGATCCTTAATGTTATTTCAATGTATTTTTTCTGGAGTTTGATGTCTTTTGGGTTGTTTTTATTGGGGATATAATATATATATATTTAATGAAAGTAAAAGCAGTCTTCCATTGAGGAGGTCACAAAACTTTCATGAACACTATGTACCTACTAAGAGCAAGGCATCTTCTTATTTGAAATCTGTGGTTGTTGCTTGTGTACCTAAAGCATTCATTTTGATGAGAAGAAAGATGAAAACATCTTCTGAAGAGCACTATAGCACCTATTTTCCAAAGTTAAATATTAGTCATTTTTAATCCTTTACTAAAAATTACCTCTATAGCTCATGCAGAAAGCTTGTATCATCTTAAAATTAATGAATTGCAATATAAATAGAATATCAATGCAATATGGTTGTTGAAATCTTAATTATTTTTTTTTTTTGGGGGGGGGGCACATGGAAAGATGGAATAAACCAGTTACATGCTGTACTGACATGCAAGTGACTCACCCTTGTTCTGCATGAGAATTCCCCATCATAAGCCTCCTTCATAGCCCAAGTTGTGGAAAGATTATGTACAAAGTCAGGCCATGGGGAGGAGAGTCATTTGAGGATGTGGGTTAATGGAGAGTGTCATTTCTGCACCAACAGAATTCCTAATATAAACAGGACTCTGTTCTCTCTTGCTTGCGTAGGTTTACTGAACCCATGACATTTCCCCAGTTATGGAATGGTATAAGGGGACGAGGAGCAATAGCCAGGAGGCAAGGAAAATTCCCAGGGAGCACAGTGAATGGGGGTGACCAATAGGATGCACACTGAGTTATCTCCCTCCTTGAACATTTTCAAATGTCAACTAGAGAAAACCCTGACCAACCTGATGTAACTTTGAATTTAGAGTTAGTTCTGCTTTGAGCAGGAGGTGGGACTAGAAGATATCTAGGTGCCTTCCAACCCAGATTTTATGCTTTTATGTTATACCTGTGAAATTAAAGAAGCCCATTGTATCTTAAATCTTTGAATGACTGAGAATGTCACCTGAGTAATTTTATAATAGGGTCCAATTGATGCATAAATACTTGATGCACAAAATCAGCCACAGAATATTTTTTTCCTTTGTTGAGAAGGGAAGGAGACACAAGGTTAACAAGAGTTTTAAGGTAAGGTCCTGTGTTCTAGAAATACCTTTTCAAAATGCAATAAATATATACATGACCAGCAATCTTTTTCTGAACACTGCTCCTGGACCAATGATGATGAAGGAAATTCTTCTCTCTCTGGTCTATGACAACACTATGTGAACATACGTTATACATCAGATCTGGGGAAAAGTTTTTGTTTCCTTCCTTTTTCTATTTCTGTGAGTAGTTACGGGAAAACAGCCTTTTTGTTTTTAAGAGTTCATCTGCTCAACCTGTTTATTCCCTACTTACAGTTTTACTAATCCTTTTTTTGTGACACCAGAATCATTTCCACAGCAACCAGTTGTGATGTTGCAAACAAAGGATTATGACTTCAGGTGCAGCATGAACAGATGATCTCTTTAGAAACAGGTTTTCAGTTAAATGACCCTATTAATAAAGAATGAGAGTGGAAGGAAAAAAACCAACCACTCACGATCTGCAGTACCAACAGAGTTGATTCAAGCTGAACAGTTGTTAGGACTTCCTATAGGGTTATAGCATTATATGAAGGCAATAAAATGCATGAATCAGTCAGAAATGGATTTTTCATATCTCTGTTAGAAATACTGAAGTTGCTATTTAAAGCTGGTCTGTATGTCAGAAGCAAGTTACGTCCTGACTTGCGTGTTGATTCAAAGCAGCACAAAACCCCACGGTGTAACTATTATTGAAGAAGACACTACTGATTCCTCAAGGGCTTTGATGTGAGTGTGTTCCCTGTGTAGCTGACTGCAGCAATGAGTTTTTTTGCCAAAGCTTCCTCACGCTGTCAGCAGCAAACATTTCTGATGAACTTTCATGGCATAACATTGACTGTTGGAGTGACCCGGGGAAAGACTTCTGCCAAGAATAATCTTACCTTTGATGCCAGAAGCTCCCAAATCTTTTTGTTGATGTTTCCTACTTCCAGTTTCCCTTTGGTTTTATGGCTTTTCTTTCACATCCGCTGCTTAGTTGTCGTCAGGCTCATAAACCCCACTTGAAGGAGTCACGACACTCCTCAAGGCTCAGGAACATCTGCCTTACGTCCTTACCAAGCAGGCAGATTTTTAATTCCTCTGCAGTTCAGTGGAGTTGTAAGTGTGAACAAGACAACAGATAAAGGAACGGGTCCATTCTGGCTGTGGCCATATGCATCCCTCTAGTCCTCATTCTTCCTAGAACACTCTGGGGAGGCTTACAAATCACAGAAGCTCTGGGACCAAGTTTCTTGCATTTCTTTCTGGCTGCTAACATTGATGGAGGCCTGTCCTTGCCCATGCTTTGGCCTCAGTTCGGGGCTCTGTGCAGAGTTCATAGCCCTGGTTCACTTCAGACGTGTGATCTGCCATCCTGCAACCACTTTCCTGCCCCATGGCAGCAGTTTTCCTCCACTGCTCTTTCCTGGATATCTTTACCTAAAAACACCTTGGAAGGAGTAGCAATTTTAGGGAGACTTTATTAAAGGACTGGCATATCCTCATGGAGCTTTCATCTCTCCACGTTCATTCTTCAGCTTCTTCCCATGTAAGACCTCAAGACAGGATTCATAGCTGTGGATGTTTCAATTGATGAAGCTGATGAGTTATTGTAGGTCTTGCCGTATTTAATTGCATTTATGTTCTTGAGACATCTTTGTCCTGCTTTCATTTCCCTCTTCTGATAAGGACAGGAGGGGTTTCTGTATGGGCCAGTAGCTCTAATCCTAAATGATTTCTAAATTTCCTTTTCCCTTTAGTTTCCCACGAGCACTATTTCTTAGTTTCTCAGAAATATTTCCCCTAGGATTTGTCTCATTTTTCTGTAGCATTTCAAAGTTTGGACAGAGACTCTTTGCTTCCTGGAGTTTTAATAATTACATCCTCTGTGCCCAGTCATGGCCTGTTAATTGAGTCATACACACCAGGCTTCATAAAGGAATTTTCTGTTCGCTGCTCCTGAGGCAGAAGAAAGAGTTCTCACAAGTGGTATTGGAGGAACAACAACAAATGCATAGGGCTTTTCCTGGGCAGCATGACTGGCTGGGAGGGGTGGGTTGGTGACTCTTTGTTTATCCATCCTGAGGAAGTGTCCTGTGTGAGCTTGATCTTCGCTTTTATGAGCTGAGAGGAGAAGAGGTAGAGCAGTCCTGGGCTGGGCAGAGTGGTGTTCTGTGACACCTCTTTCATCAGATGTCTTCTATAACTTTTGTAAACGTCAAGACAGTGCCCTTGCCCTTTTGAAAACAAGGCATCTTTATCAATTCTGGCCGCAGTACAGTATGTGTTTGAAATTTAAAGTTGTATAGGGGCAAATGTACTTGGCAGAAAGGCATCTTTAAAGTCATTACAGTGGTACTGACGTCTTTACATCTTTGTGGGGATGTGGACTGTCTTCAGCCCATCAGTAATACTCAGCTACCCATGGTAGATCTGTAATTGAAGTCATTAACCAACTTTCCCCATTGACTGGTGAGTCAAGACCAGAGGTGATCGTCTATCTCCTGAGCTGCACGTGTGGCCCACGTACAAAGCCAGGCCAATAAGGAATGAGCAGTTCTTGTTTGATTACTCTTCCCACTGTTGCCTGTTGCGTTTCTGCTTTCTTTACCCCGTGCCAGGTCTTGCAGCCTGCAGCAGGTTGCTGTAGGCACCTCTTCCCAGTTCCCTCTTGCCCAAGTAAACCTAACCCATGGGAATGATGTTCTCAGAAGTATCTACCCTAGCAGACACTGCTTTCCCTGCTTCTTGCAGATAAAGGACTAAGCATTCAGCCTTGTGAGGAGACTTGCAGATATTAATAGGTAGTGTCAGCTGAGGGTTTTACATACCAGAAATGACAGGATAGAAAAAAAACACGCTGCATTTATCAGGTAGCTAGAAAATCTATGGCTGTCAGTGCATAAATGCAAAGATAATGCTGTTCACATTCCTGGTACACGCAGAGATACGAAGCATTCAGAGGTCCTGCTTGCACTTGCTGCAAAGTCGTTCACCTTTACACACCCAGAGACGTTCTGGCTGTGGTGTGGGTGGTTATTTTAGTCTCGGTTTCACAGTAACTGTACCTGGAATGATTACGTGGGCAGCAATGTGAAGCATTTTAATGCAAATGAAAGTGATGAGTGGCATTGAGTGGAAGTCTCTCTTCCCACACCTCCATGGCAGCTGTGGTGGCAGCTGCAGCCGCTTGGCTCGGGGCTCCCTGTAAGTATCTTCTCCTTCATTTTGGGCTCACATTCGTTTTGATTGTACATTCTGTTTTTGATTTCTTCAGCCTTTTCTTTGCATCTTCTTTTTGATAAATGAGTGCTCTATTAGTCTATTCCATTAGCCAAAGCTACCTCCAGAGGTGAGTGGGAATGCATTTTATTGTTCATTGGTCAAATATTCATCAGATGTTACGTATGCAAAGCACCCATGCCTGATGAGTATGTGGTAGTAAAAGTATTTAAGTTAAAAAAATACTTACAGATCTTCAGTGATTCAGGACCTTCATTGGTTTGAGGGACACTCCAGGAGTGCTGTCAGCAACTGTGGTGAGCAGTCACGTAGAAATTGGGCAGATCTGATTTGATGGCAAGGAGTTAGTGAATGAAGGAGGTAGTTTGTGTGTAAATTGGATGCTATATGAGAAAGAATAGATTGATCAGTATGTGTTTTGCAAGTTTCCTAGAAGTGCCTGTATTTGAGCAATTCTTCTGTATACGTAAACACACAGACACACACGGATATTTTCAAATTGAAGGAATTCCAAAGCAAAAATATTTTATTAAACTGCAATTAAAAAAATAAAATATTATTGCAGTTCAAACTTTTGAATCCTAATGTTTGTAAGCCTGAGAGACTCAAAATTAAGGTTACATTTGGGAAAAACAAAACCACCACCAATCCAAAAAAAAAAAAGTTTTAAAATTCTTACTTAAGGTCAATCAAGTTTCTGATGTCCTCACAACTAGAATTTTAGTGTCAATCCTTCTCATAAAGACATGGCAGTAGTGACCCCTGATAGAATGCATTTGGTAATGTCACCCTTCATTACAGCTCTGTCAAACATCAGTGAGGACAAACTTTTAACCTCTCTCTGCAGTGAAATCACTTGGCTTTTTTTCTCATTTTGTGATTTTTGCTTCATCCTTGAATAGCTTCACTATCAATCTGAAATGTACATCGTCCTATCATTTGAAAAGAGCTGGCTAACCTTTCTGATTCTGTGTCAGCTGATGGACTAAGTTTTGTCTGGAGTCACTGTGGCAGCTCCTGCTTGTGCCCGGCTGTATGGGAAGTGTGCTCAGATCCGGAGAGTGAGTTGTCTGCAGGTCAAGTTCAGCCCTCTCAGGTTGTAAGCAGGGCATCACAGATTTGCACCCAGTGGCAGCAAAGTTAATCAATCTTGTATTTCTCTGCAAATAAGAGTCCCATCTTGCTCCTAAATTTATACGTAACCCCTACGTCCACAGTCACAAAAATGTTGTACCTATACATGGAAAATTGCATTAAAATCCTTAAGTTATCTGTGGAATAAATGATATGGAGTACTATGTACAGAATATATCAAATGTATGGAATACAGTCAGAGCAATGTTTAATGATTTGGCAAGCAGTCTCAGTCTCCGTGCATGCAGCTAGGGTTGTATTTAATGTGGCGTGTCCTACATGTGGCATTCAGCTCACTGTGACTTTTCCATTAAGTTTTGCTGACATGTGTGCTGCTTTTCTTGAAGTGCTTAGGAAAAGGAAGTTTTGCAGCAACTAATCTCTTTCAGAAAAATAATGATAATGCAGCACTTTACAAAATAAATATGAAAGGTAAATATTTGGTGGGGTTAGTGAGAAGAGTTAAGGTTAGGTAGACTGCCGTAACTGAACAATCCTGTCCTTTACTTGTTGGCATGCTTGTTGAGGTGGCTAATTGCTGCTTCAGTTTTTATTTAAAAATTTCAAATTGATATGCTGCTTTAAAAGGCATCAACTTACCTTACCGAGCAAATGAGCAATGATACACTTTCAAGAATACTTGTTAAAGAGTCATTTCCTAGTACCGCAAAGCAAGGAAGTAATTTTAAATGAGTAACTAGTCGATTTAATAAGTCAGCTAATGTACTGTTTACAGGAATGGAAATAATTTAATATCAAACTAAAATATTTGATAAAGAACCTATTGTACCTTCATCTGTTAGGTTTGAGTCAAGTATTTAAAATATGTGGAAGTGTTTTCTGTGACTTTGGTATGGGTTAATCAGATTTTTACAAATGCATTAAACAGACTGGTTGATCCTTTACAGTACGGTTTTAACAAAAGATTATACAGATAGATGGTAATGTTGACCTTTATTAACATAGCCTTCTGTGGCGGTACGTGGAGATCATTGAATAGTAATGAGGTGCTGATGTAAAAATTTTGTTTTGCCATTACTGCAAAAATGGTTCTGTAGTACTAGAAGGCAGTTAGCAGCACTAAGCAATAAAAGCTGTATGCTCAGAAAAAGTCCAAAATTTCAATTCCAATATGTTTGTCTTTTAGGTTGGGCTGCAAAATATTTTTGTGTTTAAAGTGAAGTTAACAAGCTCTTTTACATGGAAAATGTTTTCCTTCACTCAAGCTTTAAACTGTTTCTCTCCTCTATTTGTAAATTGCATCTGTCAGTCAGATGGGAGAAGTATTGCTGAATTATCTTAGCCTGTTCTGATTAAAATCACCTCCTTTATGTAACAGCAGCATAACTTCATAGCTTTAAAAAAAATCTTTTTTATGTATTAAAAGTCAGTGTAGCAACAGTAATAGGTGCATTAGTAGTAATGAGTGATGAAATGAACGTGGAAAAAAAAAGCAATGGATAAGTAGCTGTACTACAGTACTTTCAGTGACTTTTGGTACTTTCTTCCCTATGTAGGGATTTTGCACACATAAAATGAGCATGGCTGAAAATGGAGTATCATAGAAAAGTCATTAGTGATTAATAATAGTGTAACTTAATGTGGCTATAGAATTTGATTTGTTTCTTTTAACAGTTTTTCTAAAGAGGTAGAAAGTAATAGAAAAATACGTTCTTAAAGTCCTGTATAATACAACAACAAAAAGAATGTTTACTAAGTACACTAGTATTTGGGTGTTTTTTTTTTTTATTTGTTTGTTTTCGTGCTTTCCTTCTGTTGCTCTTGATACTGTATTTTTAAGGGTAGTGAGATTCATGACTTTAAAGATTTTTGTAATTAACATCTTCTTGGGTTATTTATTTATTTATTTTTCAGTTAGGGGCTATGAGAATCAGTATTCCAAACAGCATATGAAACGCTTATAGATTTATAAATATTAGCAGAGGTTCAGTATTTTCAGCATGTTTAGTGTAAAAATGAACAAAGACCCAGTAAAAAATAAAAGATAAAGTGGATGTAATAGGAAAAACTGACCAAAGGAAAATTTGTGTTGAATATCATGAATATTTCCAAAGATCAAAATCTATAAGGCCACAGTGCAGGTTCCCGAGGGACGTACTGGAAACCCCATTGCTTTGAGTCACTTAGGGGAGAGCTACCAAACTATGGTGAAACTGGAGCTCAGCTCCACTGTGTCTGCTGGGATGCTGCTGGCTGAGCTGGGCTCAGCAGTGATCACCACAGGTTTCACTGTTGGATTTCCCCACTGCCTTTTGCTGCTCTGGTGGGGTTTTGCTTACCTAGGAGCATGTCAGGTTGCTGGGGCGATGTCCCAGGACAGGCAGTGTCATGCTTTCTTGGTCTAGGAAGCTTTCCACAGCCTTATTTCCTGAAGTCTGCCGGAGTAGCTCCCTCTGTCAGAGCTGTTAGTTTCACAGATGTGAAGCCAGATGGCATCTCCAACCACTGATCCCCTTGGCTCTTTCTCGTGTTCCTGTCATCCCAGAGGGCCAATCCTGAAAGCCGCATGACATGCTACTTCACTGTCAGACATATGCTTTATGAAGGAAAATAGACATATAAGAGCTTCTACATACAAGGTGTTTTAAGCTGCTCTGGCATATGGAGATCTAAGCACAATAATGAATGTCCACATGTATCTCCCTCCCTGTTTCTTCTTAGGTTTGCAGGGTAAGAGCAAAGTCAGGCGAGAAGCCTGCGATGTCCTGTCTGATGGTTTTCTGCTCTTACAGTCCATGGAGTTGCTTTCTTCTCGGCAGTGAATTTCCATCTTCCTCAGCTAGTTCAGCAGCTAGACATGCTTGTCCCTGTGAAAGCACCCTTCTCTTTCCTGCTAAAGCTTCCTCTTTGTGTGAGTCCTGTTCCTGGCTCCCTTACCTTCATATTTTTAAAAGGTTTTCCCAGCACATAGTTTCATTCTTCTACTCTTTCTTTCGACCCTTAGTTTCTTGTGAGAAATGGAAAAAATCTGGTTGAGAAGAGGTGGAGTAAGACAGACCATCTGACAGTGATTGTAGACACATCAGAACAGCCCACAGATGGGGGGACCGAGCATGCACAGAGGGAAAAGGAGCAAACAAAAGCATGTTTTTTCTCTTTCAGATACAGAGAGGTTAAAAAGGCAATAAAGGATTCATACTCTTTAGACAGTCTAAGGCCTGAGGCTGATGTATAAAAGTAATCAATGTCATACCTGAGATGAGAGAGACATGAATGAATCTTTCCTGTACATCTTTGGTTAGAAGGCCTAGTCCTCTCATGTAAAGATGGGATGATATGACAGGATGGAGTGGCAGACGTGCTGTCAGAAAAGGAGAAGAAAAAATGCAGGGGCAGTGTAGCAGAGGCATCACAGAAAGGGGAAAAAAAAAAGTGGATAAAAAGAAAAGGAAGGAGGAAGCAGACACGAAAGACAAAGTGGAAAGAAAGATAGGCCGTAATCTGTTATACAACATAAACGAAGGGAAAAGTGGAGCAAAGCCAGAGGGCAAGAAGAAGCAAGAGATTACATTGCGTTACAAAAAATGTACTGAAAAGTCAGTGGGCTTTCTTGCAGTCAGTGGACTAGATGATGTGAAGGGTCTCTTGCAGTTCAGAATTTGTAGTTCTGTGATATTAACGAAGCAGAGTGAGGGAACTCAAAGAAGGGACAGAGTAAAAGGGACTTCGAGTGGAATAAGAAAGACAGAACTCCAGAGGAGGCCTCAGAGTGTCTAAAATGATGAGTTTATACTTACATATTTAATTGGAGAGTAAGTGAAACTCTGGTGTTTAAGACGTTATTCATTTGGGAAGCCGTTCTGAGCAGTCCTGAACGCAGTGCTCATAGTCTGATCAAGAGCTCGGTGCGGTCAGCACAAGTGTCCCGCTCTACTCCGCTGGTCGTTGGCATGTTTCCAGAGTCTCCAAACCACTCAGCCTGAAAGGCAAATGCAAAACGTTTGCCACGGCAATTTGGCAAGTGTTTCTGAAGCAAAGGAAATAGTAATGAGCATATTTTGCCCACTGACCTGCCCTCTGACTAAAACGGTGGTGTAGGAGGAGAACTCTTATATAACATGAGTGAGGCAGAATATTTCTGCTATTAGTGTCCATTGTTAGAGGGAAAAGGAAATAACACAGAACTGGTTCAAGTATCGTCACTCCACAAATTCTAAACACTGGTATCACTCAAGGAATATTTAGATCACATTCCGGTCTTAGTTACTCAATGCTGCAACATACTTCTGTCACTTCACAGTGCCAACAAGAAAGGCAGCTAACACTGAAGAGTCCAGAACCTATTTTTCAGTTTTGCTTTGTTTCTCTGCCCTTTTGGTAAAGGTGGAGTGATTCCTTATAACATGTTTAACCCTGGTGGGTACCAGATAACTAGCAACTGTAAGCAAGTTTCGGTCTCTGTAACTAATCAGCAGCTCCTAAAACTCTGACATTCCTTGACCATATCTGGTGCTCTGTGAGTTTCCGACTTCATTTGATCAGTAAGTTACTCTTCATGGTCTTTCTGGAAAGAGAACTGTATCTGTATTTTCACATCCAGGCTCTCCACCCACTTGTGCCATATGTTCCATTTAAAGTTCCAGGACAGGAAGTATAGTAGAGATACCTTTCACTTTTACATCTAATGACAATTAAGTGCTTTACATTGAGTCAGTTTTTCAGTATCCCAGTTCCAGCATTCCACAGCTGGGACTTTCAGTTAAAGAAATGAGAATTAAAGAAGGCTTTGCCTCTATACTTAAGAGTGTTGATTTTGTAATTTTCCTTCATTACTATCCAAGGCAAAAACAGGCAAAATGCCTCTTGTCTGTTGCGGATTTTTATTCCCATGGAAAGATTTTACAGACACAGTCTAAAGTTTTCTAAAAATCATGAGCCTCATTAGGTTCATGTGGGCCCACTTCTCAAGCGGGTCCAGGTCCCTTTTGATGGCTTCCCTTCCTTCTATTGTATCAACCACACCACTCAGCTTGGTGTCATCTGCAAACCTGCTGCTTGTGTTATTGATAAAGATATGTTAGTGTTAGGTCAGAGGTTGGACTCGATGATCTTGGGGTCTCTTCCAACCTAGACAATTCTGTGATTCTGTGATAAAAAACAGCACTGGTTCCAAGACCAGTTCCAAGACACTAAGGGATACGACTCGTCACCAGCCTCCATGCAATGCAAGGCATTATGCTGTTTCCAGCCCAAATGTCATATAGAAGGATGACTTAACTTCTTATATGCTTATCTTGCATGCTGTTTGCCTTTTATTTGTTTAATCTATGGAAGATAAAAACCTGAGGATGTTAGGCCAGAGCTTACAATGCTGTTGGAATAGTCAGAAGTTGATAGGAAGTATCTCAGAGTAGTATTTATACCAGTCTCATTCATGCATTGTTTAGTTAGAAGAAGGAAAGGCTTCACTTTTATTGCACATGTACACAGGTATGCATACAAGAAATGCTGTGCAGTAAAGTACACATGGGCAAACATTTGCCCAACTCTTTTTCAGGTTTGACAATCAGTTCATAATAATTAAGAAAAGATTTGAAAAGTCCAAGCATAATGTAGTACTTGTCACCACATAACATTTACAGCTTCACTAACTGTAGCCAATATCTAACAATTATGAACCTAGCCTTTGCCACTTTGGGCATGGCACCTCTAGCTGTATTTTACTGCTGCTGGGGATGCTTTTATCTACAATTAAAAACACATTTCTAGTCTGTTTTTGAAAAATGGCCCTCATTTTTGTGCCTGTAAATTTGCTTCAGGAAATAATTGTGGGTGCCATTTATAGTACTTAGAACACTAACTACCTGATCACATCTACAAATTAGGCAATTAGACATCTAAGAACTAGAAAATGAACCTATGAAATAATCCTCACAGGTATTTCTAGAAGCAAAATTCCAACCAAAGAATTAATGAGGTCAGGCCCTTTCAATAACAGCAAAAAGCCCAGCACCTCTAAATTAGTTTTCATACAAAATGGTTATTGCCAGAGGTTTTGTTAGGTGAATGATGATACAAATATTTGACTAATCTGGAAAAGCAATGACCTAAAGCAGCATTTAAAAGTATTGACAAAAGCAACATGTGTGGAATATAAATATCTTAATAAAACTAAAAGTATTAATTAAAGGTGCTGGATAAATGGCCTCTGAAAATAGTATCCTGCATGCAAATAAAAATTTGATCATAGCCAGAAGAATTGGAGGTTGGTCCACATTCTTCCACCAGTTTGCCTAAAGCTGTTAAAGGGTAGCTTTAAATCCAGGCTCCAGAGCCTTTTCTCTGAAATCCTCAAAAATGTACACTTGAACTGAGGAATAATATTTATGAGGAGCTGAAGTTTCCCACCCAGAAGCTTTCTTCAGAGTGAATGATTTTGAAGAACTGTTTAATATTGAAATACAGATAAAGGAGCTTTCAAACTTCAATAAACTTGAAGTGAGAAATTGTAACAACCAAATACTGTTCTCTGAAGAAGTCAGATTGAACTGGTAAGAAATTCTCAATCTTCCTACAGCAATGCTCTAGCAGTAGCACATAAAGTAGGTGTTCAGCACCGTAGAAGAAGGTGGCAGTTGTTCCACCTTCCACACCAAGAGAGCTCCAGAACTGCAGACCAGTAGCTGTGATCACCACACCAGGCAAATAGGTATAAGCTATGAGAAAAAATAAGATTTATAGGGACTTGGGTAAATATAATATTCGTAGGAAGAGGTGCATAAAAATAAGAAAAGAGTAAGCTTTTTTAGAAAGTTTTTTAGAGTTGTGTGTCACAAACCTATTGGAATTCTCTGAAACAAGACTGGTGTGTGTGTGGCAAAGGAACGTATGTGATATGTCTGGTTTTCCAAAATAGTTTTTTTCAGTGTTATTCACCAAATGCTCTTAAAGGGAATAAGTGATCAGAGAACAACAGGGTTCTCTTCTGAGCTGCTTTGACAGTGGAGGGGAGGTATCAGTATACTTCTGATAGGAATTATGCCGGGACCTACACTGCTCAAAATTTGTGATTTTGAAGATATAGTTGAGTAAAGTTATGATTTGGTGATGTCAAAAATTGTTTAGAAAGTTAATACTAAAAAGGATTATGATCATTTGAAAAGGATCTCATGGTACTGAATGGGCTTGGCAATGCAACAGCAGGTGACACTTTTTGTTGCTGTCTTCAAGGTAATGAGAAGGAGCTCTGCCTTTGCAGAAGTGAACTCCTACATAGCTGTTTCCAAAGAGGAAAGAGAACTTGGCGTCATAATGGAGTTCATGCAAAATGTCAGCCCTGTGGTAGCCTTGGTCAAAAATAAGAAATAAAATATTGATAATTGTTAGGAAGCAAGTAGAAAACAGAATGCAAAGCATAATTCTGGCATGTACAACTCAGTGGCAAACTAGCATTTTGAATGCTACAAATAATAAGGGACCTGAAGAAGTGCAGATGAATATTAGATTGTCCAAAGGTGCGGAATTATTTCCATACAAGGGGAGAGTAAGTAGACCAGGTCTTCTCAAATGAAAATAAGAGAACTGAAGCAGAAATATGTCAGAGACACATAAATCCAATTAGTTCTGTGACACGAATGGAAAATCATTATTTATAACTTCTCAAAATGTAAGAACTAGAAGACATCAACAGAAATGGTTAGAGTAAAAACAAAAATAAGTATTTTTTTCACACAACACAGTTAAATCAATGAGCTAATTAGAACAGAAGATTTTCATATAAGGTGTATTTATAGTTTACAAAACAAATTCATAGAAAAAAGTAAGATACAGAAGAAGGATTTATACAGACGTTATACAGAAGGTATTTTTAAACTCAGTAGAGGTAATGCCATCTCCCACTTCAAAAATGCAGGAAGTTTTTATTCCAAAATTCCATATTTGCCACATTTATTTTTCCACAGCATCCATTACTAGCCACTGTCTGAGCTGGTACTACTCTAGAAATAGATTTTTATTCTGACTCATTGCAAGTGCTCTTACTGTCTAATTTCTAGTTCAGTGTGCTTCTGTATTATGGTAAATATTTCAGTAATAAGAAATGCAACTGAAATAACAGTTCATACATTCTAAAATGAGGAATAAGTATTTTGATAAATGTAGGGTATCTGGGACCTCTCGACTGGAAGTCCATCCAATTTCAACATATTTTTAAAGGATGCAAAAGTGTAGTTGTTTCAGTGTGCTTTCTGTCAGTTCTTTGCCTGCTTTAGATATGTTAGTATATGGTAGTATGCTATAGGAGAACTTTTCTGGACACTGAATGGAAATACTAGCATTTTTTAAATGAACATGGGTGTAGGACAATTTGTACCACAACAGCACTTCTTCAATTCCACAGTAACATATCTACATCTCTATGTCAGTCATTTTAAATATATATACACCCATCTATATGTATCTGTGAGTGAGAATAACCCTTAGTATGTTGCAAATAGGTTCTGGAGATGAAAAGCTTTCCATATTAATAGCCAAACATTTGCAAATGTTCCAGGTTATACATACATATATATACAGTGATACATAATGAAATGCATTTGTTGGATGGGAAGAACACACTGAGTTTCAGGTGGTATTGTGGTAGAGGTTACATTTGGATTCACTGAAATTCATCCTAATATCACAAGGTGGGACATAATGAATGTAGACAGAGCAGGAAAATAATGCTCTTAACTGCACTGCTCTTCTCCCTCAAAAAGTAACCAAACAACCAAACAAAAACGAGGAATTCAAAGGACCCTTTCAAAGCAATGAGGTAGATACAGCTGTGGTAAAAGTCTGTTGAGTCAGTCAACTTCTTTCACGGCTGATTTTGTAGAAGCACAGTGCAGAGAATGTAAATCCTGTCAGTCGGAAGGGTACCCCTCAGCTGGTGTGCTGGGCGCTGCGCTGTGCACCCTGTAGGGCTGCTAGGTTCCGCAGGGGCAGGTGGTGGCAGGGGTGCCTTCATCTCAGCCCTCCTCCAGGGCCTGCAGCGAGGGCAGCGGTGCCTTTCCTTTGTGTTGGGAGAGTCCAGGAACCGTAGGGAAGTGCTGGGTTAGAGGGTGTTGTGCAGTACCCTACAAGCACTGTCTCTGCCTTATTAGCGGGTTTGTGTGTGTTTTTTTTTTGTTTGTTTGTTTGTTTGTTTTTTTTGTCTGGTTTATGTCAGTGGAAGCTTGCGTGGATTTTAGATATTATTTTTTTTCTGATGTATTCAGCCAATACAGACTCCCTAGCCTCTATAACATTTGAAAATGTAATCTTTATTTATTGCAGCACTTCCATAAGGGCTTGTAACCTAAGCTGGGATAGATACGAGGCAGGGATATCCCATTTTATAGCCAGTAAAAATCAGGGTCATTGTCTTTGTCGGAGAAGCACAGAAAGTCTTTGGCTCAACCAGGAACAACATCAAGGTCTACCTGTCTGGTTCCCTGTAGAATTGTCCCTCCTCATGCATCAGACATGGCATCAGAAAAGCAAACGCTTTAAGAAGCCTTGGATGAAATCGTGCACGTGTTAAAGTGCAGTAGATTTACATTTTATGAAGCCTCCGTCTGAAGATGGGAGACCAGTTACACATTAAAAATCTGTTTTAAGTTCAGGTTAACTCAAGCTTTAAAGCATTGCCAAATAATGCTGTGCCTGTTAGTGTAGGTCAGTGGTGGTTTAATTTCTTCTTTTTTTTTTTTTTAACTATATAGAGAACAACAGGTGCTCATGTGGTGCCAAAGTGGACGTAAAAATCTATCCAGGGCTCTGTAGAGAGACAGTATCACAACAGCACTCCTCTATTTACCAAGAAACTCCAGTCTCACTTCAGGTGCAGTTACTGAAGCTGTCACAAGAGAAGCCAGATCCCTTGAGCTCTTGTCTCTTTGGCCGAAGGGGCAGTTGAACAGTAGGAAGACCACATTTGCCATCTGACAGATCCTAGGTTTCCCAAAACAACTGGAATGTTGTCAGGAGCAGCTCAGGGCAAAGACAGGTTGCTGCAAAGCTAATTTAGCTGTGCCTGCATAGGCAGTGCACAATTCCTTAATGGGAACTTAAGCAGCTTAGTTTAAAAAAGCAAACAAACCGTAAACAACAATAAATCCTCAAGAATACGTACTTTGCATGCCTAGCACAAGTCTTGGAAACACTGGTAACTCAGTGAAACAGCCAGAGGCTGTGTTTTTGTTTCTGGTTAATCTCTGTAAAGAGAGAAAAAGGTAGGACCTGCACGACCGTCCCTGGTTTTACCTCATCTCCTCTGCATTCTGCAGAACGAGCCTCGGGGAAAGCCAGAGGTCCTGTGGAGAGACTGCAGCTGAGCCGGTGATGCTTCGCTGGGGAGGATGGAGACTTCACGTGCAGAGACCCCAGGCCGTCACTATTGACAGCACAGGTGTTTCCAAAGTGCGATATGTTCTGTACAGTCACAGGGAAGGCTTGCAGTCTAAAAAATGGAGGGGGAAAGGGACAAAACAGATAAATTGGTATGGTATGTCAGGCCGCTGCGACATTGTTCATCCCCTGTCTTTGGGGCACAGTTATGTGACTGACATAGGGAAGCTGAGATAGCAGCAGGCTTCTTTCTCGAGCTGTGGACTGACGGGTATGCAGGATTTTTAGGACGCCTGAGTTCGTGCTAATATCAGGAAAGCATTGAGTTATAAAGCACTGAGTTGTAGAAGGGCAAAGTCAGACTTCACATTTTGCTTGACCTTCAGAGCAACAGAAATCATTACTTACCCAAACAGCTAGGCCACTCATAAGCCGTTTTATGAGAATATAAAGGTTACGTATGAATTAGCGCACTTGAGAGTATTTGCAAGCTTCTAACTCCAGATGTGCACCCCAGCCATGCTCCAAATCCATGTCCAGGCAAGACACAGAAGCCTCCTACTCTTCCCTCGCCCAAAACACATACAACTCTCAGTTCAAAGGAAACAAGAAGGCATGGGCCAGAAGGCATGCTCAAGCCCCATCCCTGAGCAGGACAACTGGCCCACCACAGGATTCAGCCGCTGCCCAGTCTAGACACAGCCAGGGCCAAAACGGAGCCATGGCATGCTCAGGCTCCATCCCTGACCAGGACAATTGGCCCACCACAGCATTCAGCCGCCACCCAGTCTAGACATAGCCAGAGGAAACTTCAGGTCTCCTCCAGACACCACTGAGCATTCCTCAGCCATCCAGGAGGCTCTCCTCTGGTAGCCAAAAATGCAAGTACTGAGGGTGTGGGGAATTAAGAAGAGAGTAGAACTGGAGAAGACACACAAGAGTAAAATTGGTAATTAAAGGTATTGAAGGAATTTCAAGTGAAAAAACAAGTAGAATGGGGCTCCTTGGCCGGGATGGAAGATGAGTGGATAGCATGTGTTCAGAGGGTCTCAAAGTCAGTAGTGGCACGCAGAAGGGGAAATGTTCACTTTCATGCTTTTGATAACAGAACTGGGAGTCATTTAATGAAACTGATAGCTGGTCAGTCTGATGGAAACAAAAGGAGATGTTTTTTCACACAATACATTTTGAAAACAGAATGCTGAAGCAACTGAAAGTTTTTATGGGAATTCAAAGATTAATTGGATAGATGCAAAGAAGGCGATTTCATCCAGGGCATTTCCATACCACGGCTTAGGTTCAGGATGTCCCAGAGCCATAAACCATTGAAAACTGAGGCAGCATTATGGGAAATATCATTATGTGCTTGTTGTATTCCTACTACTTTCTGTAAGTGTTTCTCCTTGGTGGCTGTTTCAGAAGAGTTGTTGGGCTTCATGGCCTACCTGGCATGTCTGTTCTGATGTTTTTAGGGAAGAGGTAGCAGAGAAAAGATTATCATTCAGGATCTGAATAACAGTGCAGAGATTTTACTAATAACGTGATACGAGTAACCAAATAAACAAGTCATTAGTGTAATTAAGAGTGGAGGATTAACCGTACCATATCACCAGCCACTTGTTTTCATTATGAAGGCTTTTTTAGTGCTGTTCCAACTGTTTGGAAACTCATGGAGGTCTCAGAGCTCCCAGGGGCCAGGCAGTCAGCGAAATCCTGCAAGCACGGTGAATTCAAATGGGCAATAAGCAAAATAAGCGGGATTGGGTCACTTATCCCTCTTACCCCCCGTGACAGTGTTTATTTAGGTCACACGGAAAGCGAATTTCTCCTTTTGCAGGTGTCACAAAATTAGCTCATGACAATCTTCGTACAGGATTTCATTAAGTATTACTTTTGAGTTGTAATTTTATTGGACAGTCAGTTGACTCGTTTTTGACACTATTTCAGAGCTGGAAATTGGGAATTAATCATACTGTGTAATTTGTAGTAAAAATCTGTATTCAATTGCTTTGCAAATGCATATTTATTTGAGCAAGATGCTGCAGCAAAATATACCTGTGGTAGGCACAGGACACAGTGCTCATGGTGGGAGGCAATTTACTATAATTCAGTCCCAGCTGGTGACATCTGCTCTTATGTCATTTGGGGCCTTTCTTGAGCAGGGAGGTTTGTGCCAAACTACGTGTTCACTTGTTTGTTTTATGAGGTGAGAATAAGAGGATGCTAAAGATCATTTCTGCTCATAATATGTGCTAAGACCTTGTGCTCTCGAGGTAAAATGGATTAACATACTGTCTCTGTTAGTTAAAATTCCCATGGAGTTCTTCAATCTTGATATAAAAAAAAGTAATTTAATAGAAGAATGGAGCTAATTTAGGTCTTTTTAGGCCTTCATGTTGTGTAGATATATAATTTAGTATGGCCTGAATTACACTTACAAGGTAAAAGTGAATTAAGAGTACAATAAAATTAAATATTTTATTTAAAAGTGCCTTATATTTTTGTAATTTCTATTTAAGTAGGCCAACAGAGTGTAGAGCAGATGGAGACAGTCAAGACTTTATAAGTACCGTCAAATGTAAATGTCTAGTGGTAATGTAGAAATAGTTCCTTGGAGTTCTCTGCCCCTTACTTCTTCTGTAATGTCAAAAGCTCTCTCAATCAAAAACTGCATATGTGATTTTGAAAAGTGCCTCAGTGCTTCCTGTGTATAATTTCTGTAGTTGTACAGAAGTTTTGCTGAAAGAGAACATCTACACCAGGCTTCATGAGATTGGCTGAGAATCATCAGCAACTTGAAAGAGCAGCAGCTTTTATATTTGCCTTCAGGATTTTGAGCTTTTCCATTAAAACGCCTTAATGATGATGTATTTTAATATTCTTATATTTGCATTTGGCTTCAGCATCTGAGATTTTAAGAAAGAAGTTCACCTAGTATCCCAGGACCCATTATGGAGCTTAGCGTGCAAGTCTTTCGAGGTAGCAGCTCCCAGCTGCTTTCCTGCCAGTCACCACTGCCATCCTCTGTGTTCTCCTGTTTCTGTCACCTGTGTCACTGGTCCCAGGAGCCCAGCTTTCTCCTCTCCCTGCCTCTTCCCTGTTCCATCAAAGTGACAGAGATCTCAGCCTGATCATAATGCCTAAGCAAGCGAGTCTGGGCTCCACGCCACGTCTCACCTCTGTTGTTGCCACACCTCACGCATCAGGAATGCTGCATTTCAGTGTCAGAACAACAACAAAAAAAAATCTCCTTCTAAATGCAACGCACAACCCGAAGTGGTGGTTGCTTTCTTTGTATGCTTTGTGCAGCCCCCAGGCTTGGAAGGCTTCGATCCAGACTGCTTCGCTCACTGGCAGCAGTGATTGTTTTGACTGGCATAAACCAGGGCACTGATACGCATATCCAAGCCCGCAAGGACTCCTTCAGGGAGCAGAAGTGGCAAGGTAGATATCAGAAAAGTCTTTCGCATTCTGCTAGAATGACCTGTACACAGAAATCTCTCCAGAAGGGTTTTTTGACCCCTACTACATGCTCAGCAGGCTGCACTGCAGACTGCAGCAATTCCAAATAAGCCATTTCAGCCCAGCATACGAATTACTTACTTGACTGCTTTGGTATGTTGTATAAAATATGTATTTAGGGCAGAGATTTTTAAAAAACATATCTCTGCAGAGTTTAAAGAAAACTGCTTCTTCGTAGCTGTGCAAGTCTGCCCCTTAAAGATGGAGGACCAAGTCCTGCTGCGAATGGAGCCATGTTAAAAGGTGACCAGTAGGGTGAGAGGCAGAACAGAACACCAGCTCTGTCTCTCCTCATTTATTAGGAAAAATGTAGCAATACAGAGCCACAGAAAGATTTCTCATTACAGAGGTGGTACTGCTTTTTTTCAGTACTCTCCAACAAATTTGCTGGTACATTACTGGTTACTAACACAAGCAGTAAAAATATCTGAAAAGCACCAAGCTCCACCAGCCAGCTATATTATTTCTTCTTCTTTATGGTGTTTTTTAGTCACTAGCTTGCAGACATGGATAACAGACCGAGCAAATCCAGGAAAGCCTGGTTGCCACAGGCTAAGAGCAAGAGATACTTTGTTTTCTGAGGACAAACAGGACAGGGATGCATGGTTGTGGTGTACCCTTTGCAGCTGATGTCCCAGTGGTATGTACACTGGTGAGGCAGGATGTAGATGAGGTAGATGATGGAGTAGGCGCAGTGCTGGTGTGTCTGCCAAGCAGTGTGTCTCCTGAGACGAGATGAGGTGATGTAAAACAGGAAAACTCCATCCATGGTGAAGCTCATTGCAACAAGGAGTTTGATGGTGTGTCACAGGTCATCGCTCCCAACATTTTGCTCCCTAGGGCTGGTGCTGTGCTGTGGTGGCAGTGATGCATGGAGAAAGCTGAATTTGAGCAGCCTGTAGCTTATAGCAAGGCTAGGCATGCTTCATTTTAATCACTGGCTGGTAAAGTGCCCATGCGTGGGCTGAGCATCTTGGATACCTGCTTGCCATTTTGCCCACACTGTGAATTTTCACTAATGTCAGTGTAATTCAGCATGAAACAATTATTCTTGTGCTAATTTCTACAGTGTCAAGCATCATGTGAATTCTCTCTAGAAGGCATGCTGTCCAAGCAGAGGAAGAGACATCCAGATCCTTATGCATGTGGAATATGTACCTGCTAAGCTGCCTTTTTATGACTGAGCATGTTGGTCATTACTCTTTTATTTTCCCAATCAGACTGGCTTACTAGGAGATCAGTTGCCTGCCAGCGTTTCTTTGTAGAAATGGAAGATATACGCTAAAAAGCATCCAGACATGGTAACCTCATTTTTTAAAACATTAGTAAGATTTTAAAGAGCCAAACCAATTATTTTTGAAATATGGTAAAAATCGTTTGCTCCCTGGCTAACAGCTGTGCATGCCAAGTTCTGCTCAGTGAGCCAGTTTTACAGCCAGCTGTAAACTTTCGAATTTAAGGGTTTATGATGGAAACTGCAACTCTTGCCTTCACCAAAGCTGTGCAGACACCCCACGGTAATATTGATTTAATTACATGCTGCATAGTTATTACTGGTAACAAAAGCAAAGGGCACACAGCATTTTAGCGTCACACACAGTGCTTTTATTTGGGATACTTGGCAGGTGAAAATCTGAAGGGCAGAGCTAGAACTGGAGGCTCTAAGCTGTTTGAAATCACTCCTTGCAGCACTGGTTTGTGAAGTGATTTATTTGAGCTGCAGCCTATAGACCATACATCACCTTCCTGGTTGGCTTTGTTGGCACCTTGTCACATTCTTGCGGGCTTGAGGAATTCATTGTTCTTGTTTGAACTGATAAGAACAAAAAAGGATTTTCTGCCTGAGACCTTGGGAAAGGCAGAGGGGGAGGAATGTTGACATGAAACAGCAGGGCTGCACTTTCCCAAGCCTTTCAGCCAGCGCAGCAGCCCGCATTCTTCAATTGCTGGGGAGCCCGGGCTGGAGGTGTGCTGATTGCCCCTTTATTTGCTGCTGCCCAACAGCAGGGCCCAGGGAGGTGGTGGGAAGAGGAGTGAGCAGGGCAATGGATGCTCCCAGGAACCAGGACAGGATTGCTCTGAAGGGAATCTCACGAAGTATCAGGCTGCAGTCACTGTGAGGGGTGTGAGACGTGGAGTGTAGCTGGGTTTGGGCCAGTCCTCTAAAAGTCCCCGCGTTGCACGTGTGCTTTCGGGGAGAGGAGCTGCACCGATCCTGCTTCCTCCGCTGAGTCCTTGAATGCTCAAGGGAGGCAGCCCACAGCTCCAGGCTCAGCGGGCTGATGAACTTGGATTGGGTAACGGATATTGACAGCACTGCTTTGCCTCTTACAGACTTGGTAGCAAGTGCTTTTATAGACATGGCATTGCATCGCTATCCTGGGGATCAAAACTCCTCTTTTTTTTTTCTCATCCTTCCTCAATGCTATGAAAAAGATGCACTTTCTTGTTCCTCCTGAAACCACAGAAGGTTACTGCAGGTGCTTGAAGGCTCATGAAAACGTGCCAGTTCGAACCATCTTGATGAACTGTGAGCTACAAAAAGTACCAATTAAAAACAGATTTTTTCCTCTGAGAACATAAAAGACAACCATCTGCACCAAGGTTTTGCACCTGCTCTGTGCACAGAAAAGTGTTTTGCTCATCCAGTGCCTTCCAGCATGCCTTCTCCTGGGGAAAGGAGATCACTGCCTCCTCAATCTCTTGATTTCAGAGGATATCAGAAAGCCCTAACAGAGGCTGTTATTTAAATAATACTGGCTTAATTTTATAATAATAATAAAAAAATACAATAAAGCCTTTTTACTTTTCCAAGCAGTGCCAGACTGAAATTTCAAAATACTGATGACAAATAAATAGGCTTGTATCATTTCTAAATTTAAACAGAAATACGGTATTGCTGGCTGCAAGAGAAGGGTGTAAAGTCAAGGTATGGCAAAGGGTCTGATTAAAAAAAATAACAACAAACCACTCAATTTTTGCTTTCATGGTTATTTTTGTACCAGTTGGACCACGGATCTATCTACAGGCTGCTCAATGTCTCCAAGACCATGTAGTAGCATGACCCGTAGGTACAACATCCCACTGGCAGTACAGCTCAGGCTGACAGAGGAAGCAGTGTTTTCCCTCTCCTTCGCATTGTTGCCCAGTGGTGGGGAAGGCTGGCGACCATTACACAGGACAAAGCTCTGTCTCAGACTCTTTTTATTCACGCTTTGTCCTGCAGGGTCATGTGCCCACAAGATGCAGAAAGAATACTTGGTTATTTGAGTGAAAAAGGAATTGCACCCACGTGCATAGTTGAGATGAAAAAGCGTAGGGCTACTTCGGACAGGATATGGTGACGTGAGAGGAGGAAACAGCAGAATCTCATCTGTACCACTGTGAAGGTCTGTCCTGATGGAATTCTTGCACATTTCTGTTGTATCAACATTTTTACAGAAAAGTTTTGTAATAGGTGCTGCCTTGGAAATATTTTGGGGCTACCAAGGCAGGAATGAAGGGGAAGAGAATAGGAAGAATGAAGACAAGCTGTTCCTTTGGTCCTGGTCACCAGCATCTGCATGGGTTGCTGCACCACAGGGCTCAAACTTGCCTGAACTCCCCAGCCCTACCAATACCCAGACAGCAAAAAGGCAACCCATTCTGGGTCCTGCCAGTGCCAGCAAGGCTCTTACCAGAAAAAGCAAGTTAGGGTTGAAACCATCTGCTGTCACAGGGTGTCAAGGGGTGGCTCCTTGGGTCCAAGGGGGCCATGGGGAGCACTAGCCTATAAACCCTAGCGTGGGTTCCCCACTAGCATGGAATGGTGTTGGAGGGGTGAGGCATTGGGCAGGGAGGAAGGAGCAGGCAGTATCAAGAGGTCAGTGTGGCTAGAAAACAAACATCTGTTTTATTAGCAGATGGGACACAGGAAAAGCTTCCCACTTGTAAAGGCTTTCTTCTAGGGAGCCAGATCAGTTCCTAGGGCTTGGGAGAGGTAAGGCCATCCTCCACCTGTCGCTTAGACTATCTAACAATAAAATACATCTGTGATTTAATTTCTGGCAATAAAATCTGTGATTTAGCAATCTGTGACTTTTCTTGCTTAAGAGGGGCTCCCATTTCGGCTTTTTTACTACTAGTAGTGGCGATTGAGACTATATACAAGTCATATATACAATACATACATGTACAAGGTGTAAAAGCTGAAGTGGACATGTCTGTGGGTGTGCATGTGGATATACGTAAGCCTGTATGTGAAGCATCCTGTATGCAGGGCAAAGGTTGAGAAAAGATGCTCGTTTCTTTTCAGTAGGTATTGGTTTGTCTAATGAAAGAGTCTCCTGCCTGTAAAACTTGCCTTTGCTCGCAACCTGAATTAGTCAAATTTGCAGTGACAAATTTTCCATTTCAAACAGTTTGTAAGGTAGATGCTATTCTCTTGGCAGCATGGTGTCTTCTCCTTGGTATCATTTGAACAGGTATAAGCACATTGAGTGAAGGCTGCCAGAGTATCAGTTGCTAATCTGGAGGCAGGTGGAGTTTATGGTACAAATGCCCCCTGCAATGCTTGGTTTACAGTGCAAAATGCTGCAAGGATCTGACCTCAGATCCTTACTCACATGAGTAGTCCCACTGAAGTGAGGGCTGCTGGTGCAGGCACTGCCTCTGCAGGTATTTTTAATGACTCTCTTTTCAGATGATCCCACCTTGTCATCTGTTTCTCCAAGTCCAGCTCCTGACATTCACATTGGTGAGCTTGCCAACTTTGAGCTTTGCCTTTGCTGGTTCTTGGAAGCTGCCCTGCTTTCCAGGGCTGAGCTCACTGACAGTGTATCACTGCTCTCTGCTGGAGAAGCACTGAGCTGGGCCAGGCCTCTCCGGGTCCCCAGCTGTTTGTCAGGAATGCAGGTGTGATGGCCAAACTGATAACCTCTGAGCCTTCAAGAGCAAACTCTCCACGTACAGTGTATTCCTCCTCACCATGCAGCGCGATTTAGGGTCTTTGTTGTGCAGGCTGCAGGCAAGAGTTTTCAGAAAGAAAATGAGAGAGAGAAATACAATGATGCTGGAAGAACATAAACATCTGTGGTCACGTGGATTTGCTCTTTGGTAGTGCAGGATGACAGACATTAGAGTCATTTTTACAGGTTTCTGCACTTGTCTGGAGTCTTGATTGCATTTGCAGCCATCTAATGTTCCATCTGCAAAATGTTTCTTCTGATCAGATGCAATGTCTATTTATGAGTGTACTGTTTTTCTATGCAGGAGGCATAGGAAATATGAGGTCCTAAGAGTTCATGTTGAAAGATGCTCATTCCGGTCATCTTGATTAGATTTTGATAGTAGCAGAAGGTAATCTGGCTGTTGCATTGAGTCATTTTTCAAAGACACGGGCAAATGATCAGATCTTCCCTGCAAAATGAGAATTGTTTTCAATAGTTTCTCCCATATACCCCCCCACATCATGTACAAGCATACATGATACATCTTCTAATTTCACATACTTTTGTAGATCTGGCATCTTTTTTGCATGAAAACAACTCAAACATAAATCATAAAAAGGCAGCTTTACAGCAGCTTTAAAGTGCTATTATATTCTGCAGCATTCCAAGTGAATTATTGCTGTGCTGTCAAAGAAAACAAAAACATTTGGGAAGGACTGTTTATTTTACAGTGGTTGACCAAAAGTATGCAAGTGGTTATAAAAAATGTAGACAGCTAACGATGGGAGGTGCCATTGCTCATTCTGTAACCCATTCACAAACCTTTAACACTGATTTGAGATCACTAGAGATAGAGCCAGGCACTCCCACAGGAAAGCACACACTTCCAAATCACTCAAGCTATAAACAAACAAAACACACCGTTCTCCCCTCCCTCCCTCCACCCTGAGCCTTCTTCCCTACCCACCCACCCACATAGCCAGCCAAGAAGCATGGGATTTCTCTATGTGTAGTATTCAACCTATTCGATCAACTGCTTCTTTGAGCTGTTTTCTGCTACCACAAGGTGCAACTTACAAAGCTGTGTATTTAAATCTAACTTGTCTTTCTAATAAACATTTTTATTAAGACTGTAACATTTTAGGTGTTATAGGGAGCCATGTCCTATCGTCAGACTCCCTTTGTATTGAGCTCCCCACCAAAACTGTTGCATGGAAGTTGAAGGTGGGTTGGAGTCTGTATGCTAATATGTTTGTTAGCATCTTGAATGCTATGTGGAATTTCTTGCCTTCTCATCCTACAATGGAAGTAGTAGAACAGAAGAATGTTGAAAGGGTGATCAGTGAGGCTGACATATGAGTGGCTAGCCTGTGAAGAATGACTGAGTAAGCTGTGATATTTCAGCATAGGAATTTAGGATAGTATACCAAATCATGAGGGCCATGGAGAACTGGTGGGAATTGACTGGTGACTAGCATTTCTAAGACAACAGCAAGTGGAATTAACTAAAATTAACGGGAGCTTATTTCAAAACAAAGGAAGAAAGACGGTTCTTCACAGAGCACTCAGCTTCTGCTGTCCCTCTTATAACAGTAACACCATCAGGAGTTAATTCTTGAAGATGCTGAACACCTTATGCTGAGCATCCTTGCTTTGCCATAGCTTCTTACATGAGGCGATAAGCACTAAACAGGATCGGTTTCCAATTACAGGATAACGAAGGCTCAGTCTTCAGCTTTATGTTGACTTAATTGGAAATCTGCGTGCATAGGGCATCAATCCTATGACAGCTTAAATCCTTTGTTTAGGATGCTCACGAGCTAAGTGCTGCCCTTGACATCCTGAAATACGCCATACAGGTGCCATCTTTTAATAACTTTCAAGCCAGAGTAAAGAAGGACCATAAATTTATTCCATGAATCTAAGTATCAAGCTGCTGGTGTTTATCAAAATAGGTGTCATACAACCTCATGCTGTACATGAGAACGTTTAGTCTGACTTGAATATAAGTACCTCTATCAGGCTGATACACAGCCCACCAAAGTCAGTAGAAAGTTGGCTTTAATGAGAATTAAAGGATCAAGACCTTGCAGCCACCATGATCTGAGTGGTCTCTCAACACACTGACACCAAATTTAGTACTTCAAGAGAGCATGTCTTCCTAGGAGACCTGTATCTGTTGTCACTGCGCAGTGTGAAGCACTTCACCTGATCACCATCCCTTCCTGCTCCATCCCTTCTTAATGAGAACAACCACCAGAAGCACCAGTGCTTTTACAAAGAAATAGCAATTGTGATTTTTATCAAATGAGCTCATTTCTTGTGGAAAATCCACCTGTGATTTGGGAATGGTCTTTTATTTCCTTGCTCTGTGGAGTCCCTGGATTAACCATCTTGCTTTGGCTGGTCACAGTGTGAAAGCTGGTTGTGTGTGGGGGGCAATCCTTAACAGATCGTGAAGCAATATTTCAGTTAAGAAGCAAAATGGTAATAATATCAATAATTTAATCATAATAATCATAAACATAATAATAGTAATTTATTGAGGAAAAAAAACCTGCCTGCAAGACCTCATTATCATTGCAAAGTGGTGGAAAGATCTGTCTTAGTCTGGGTCAGTCAATATCCTACAGGAAAAAAAAAAAAAAAAAAAAAAAAAGAAAAAGAAAGAGAAAACTGCTGAGGAATTCAGTCCACCCACTGCTGTACTCTGTACACACCAAAACGCGTGCACATGCTCCCTGCGGTTGTTAATGAAGATCTGTTGATGAAGGAAGTATGTTAATCCCAGTGAACCTGCCTTTCAAAAATGTGCTGGGATTACTGAGTCACTGCTGTTTACACATTTTCCTTCCCTGTAGGTGCACACCCTTTCCCATGTGTTCCTGCAGCGTGTATGAATCGGTCTGAGGAGTCCTCCAGCTAAGCCCCTTTATACGGAATTTCATTAGAAAGCCGAGATGGAGAGTGTCCCTGAGCTGCTTAACAGCTGATCGGTGCTTTTGCCCTCTATTTACTACCCTCGTGCATCGACACTGCCAGAGACTGTGCAGTATTACCTTGCATGGCTACGTAATTAAAGCTATCTGCCCTGACCAGAGGGAAATAAGCATGCAAAAAGCCTGCTGCTGTTTGCCAAAGCAACCTTAGTCAATGAGAGAGAGAGAGAGATGTTGTATGCTTGGTCTTTTTGCTGCTTGTATTAGAATCATGCACTGCTATTTCTGCTATTTCTGCCAGTTGGCATCCGTCCACCTTTTCTGTTCATGCTCAAGCCGCCAGGAACGCTACGGCGGGAGAGGAAGCCCCTTCTCATATGTTGCTGGCTGAGCTGCCAGTGCCTTGTGTTTGTAGTGGATCCAGCAACAAAACAAAACAAAACAACCCCATCAAATCAGCTGTGTTCGCTAACGAATAGGTCTGCGGAACAGGATTGGAGCAGCATCCTGGAGCTCCCCTTCCTCTTCTGTCGCAGTAAAGGCGTTAGATTTATTTAATATCAAAAGCCAAAGTAGGCACATGCTTCTCTAAAATTGAATAGCTACTTGTTTAGAAAAATAAAAATCCTGAGTCACTTACTACTCTACAAAGGTAGATGGAAGTGAATGAACTTGGCCTGAGCTGATCAAGTTGATTAGACGGTTTAACTGAGCTCTGATATAGCAAAAAATGTAGAAGTCTCTTCTGACCAGGAAGTGGTAAAAGCTGCATATAAACAGCATGTAATGAGAGAATCTGAGTCATTAACGTACTTACATGTGCAGACCGGGTATACGCTTACATGTCTCATGCCCAAGTTACAGCCACAACAGAAATATTTTATGGGGACTGAGTAATAGTTGGGAGAGACAGAAGGAGTAGGGAAGCAAGAAAAAAAGCCAAGTAATTGAAAACATCCTCTGGAGAAGTAGCCTACAAATGGTATTTGGGATGCTGAATGTGAGCTGGCAGTACAAATACAACTTTTCCTGAAAAAAAGTTTGTCGAGGTAATTGTCATTTCAGGATTGCTTAATTTGAAAGGATAAGCTTGCTGACAGAAACAGGCTTATCCCAGTCATCCCCTGTTGGAACAGTATGTACTGAAGCTGGGGCTGAATCCTCCTCTTGGTGTCTCACTGAGAAATTATCTTTCAGTTTTTCTTCCACCCACTCATTCTGAACTGCTTACTTAGACGATCACCATTGGAGTCAAGTTGTACCCAAGGTGCTGTGTCCTATATTAACCTTTGTGGTACCACTTACTAGTTTTAATTCAAAGACTCAGATCAGTCTGTTTGCTAGAGCAACTTGCTATCAAGAATGAGGGAAGGGGCTGTTTCTGGCATGAATAGTACAGTCTTGTTACACACAGACACTTCTATTTACAAAATTTATTGGTATCTACAATTACCACTTTCCCCTCTTAAGACAGAGGTAGGAATGATTTATTCAGCTTTCTGAAATTTGTAAGGTAGGAGAATGTAAAGTAATTCGGACAAGTTAATCATTTATTTAAAATGGAGTGGCCCACATTTTAAATAGTCTCTTTTTCTTCAGAGTTAACTGGTATTTTTATTCTCAGTGCTCTGGAAGTCTGACTGGGGACGTACTTTTTACAAGAGTGAATCACTGCAAATTGAATACCTTATATGTATAGCACATTTCTGATGTGTAGACCTCGAGGGAATTGTATAAAGGAGAATGCCATTGTCCCATTTAGGAAATTAGGCAGCAGAAAGTGCATTAGTGGTGTATTCCAACTCTTCATTCCCTGCATGATAGTCTGTGCTTCTTCTTTTATCCATAAGTGTGTTCCAGGAGTTTAAATTATATTATAAATTACCTAGTATATTTTTCTACCGGCTGCAAGAAAAATATTTTGTAAAGTTCTATCTGTCAGCTGGGAGAAAGGCTTATTGTGAAGGCATTTCAGAAATTGACATTGTTTTTTCCGAGTCTATCCTTTCTCTTAAACGGAAACTTGCCAGCAGCATCCACCTCTACTCCATACTAAGGAATACTTTGAAAATGGAAAATGTAGTCAATGACCTGCTCGTGTTACAAAATAGGGCAGGGGTTGACCCTGGACTTTCCGTGTGTCTCTTTTCTGCAAAAAAATTCATTCTATTTTCTGCAAAGCAAATCAGAGCTGTAACAGCAATCGTGTGTTATTTTGTAGAGAAAGCTCGTAAAAAGAGTGGGACCTAGATCAGTGCTGCTTGTTGGCTGACCTGCAGCAGCCAGCCACGTGTGTGTCACCAGCCTGCTGCAAATGGAAGGCAAAAGGTATCACTTCAGCTGCTCCTCGTGGGTGAGTGTGGTCAGCAGCTTTACTGTGTGCCTGTGATTTCTATTTTGCACTGACCCAGAGGCAGCCACATGGTAGTAAAAATCTACCAGAGAGACATTTAGCAGAGAACGTTTTAAGACGCGACTTATATAAAAACAGGCCTAGTAAAAATCAGATTAATTCCACGTAACTTGGGGGAAATCTGGCCAAGCTTTTCATTTTAGCATTAGCCCCATCCTTAGCTTAGCTGTAATGTCTCAGGAAGGTGGGCATTTGCTTCTGGGAAGTCTACAAGCCCCAGGTCCCCAGGCGTGGGAAAGTTACATGCACAGAACAAAGCACCAGGGCTCAGAGATTCCAGAGTTTAATATCCTTCGGGGTGTTTTTCCTTCCTTGCTTTTCTGGACAATGAATAAACCTGGGAGAATAATATAAGTCTAGATTTACTGTACATGTTTTAAGTCTCATATTCTTTATGGCACAAGGTAAGCTGTAAAAGTTCAAGGTTTCAGCTCTCTGTAAATCTGTGTGGAGCCATCAAAGAGACTGGGACAATGCTTACATACAAGAATCAGGGCATAATTTGGAAGGAAAAAAAAAAAATCTAGTTCAATATTATCCAACTGTAACCTTTTCTCTACCTTAAAGACAAAACAAGCATCCAGGATTGGTAAAGCTTTTCTAGTGTCCAAACATTCGTCTTTTTTCAATTATTTAAAAGTAGGCCAGTAATCTAAGGCCAATTAGATTTTTTTTTAGCTGTGCATTAACAAAGGATCCTTTTACAACTCTCTGGACTGACTATCCAGTTTTGCTTATCTGTCTGGTGTTCTGGGCTGTCACAGCAGTTCCTCTTGGGAAGGGAAATTATTTTCTTCAAGGTGGACAGTAATTTTTGTACAGGTAAAAAATACCAGCATACTATTTGAAAAGCATCTGAAAGGCAGGATTCTTTTATCTGAAGTCATTGCAGCTCTGCACTCAGGAGCTCGTGGTTTCTCCATTATTTTGTTGTGACCAGGGGTACTTATGGTGTTATTTGTGCTATAGGTACTCAGTATCAGCTAGCTGTTGGATTCAGCTGATGATGGATTGCAAGTGCTGTAGATTCACTGATAATGACTCACAAGTGGCGTACACGATTTTTTGTCCTCTGCTTGAAACTGTATTTCAAAACCTTGTATCATCATCCACCACTGCAGTCTCTGAGTGCCTTCTGCGTAAAATCAATGCCAGTAGCATAAACCCTAAGGAAAAGCACAGAGCTTCTCATTCCTGTCTGCAGCTGACATAGAAACCTTTGCAGAAGGCAGGTGTTTATGGGCTCGGCTGTCCCAGGGCTGGTGGTCGGGCATCTCTAGTGCTGCTTTCAGCATGCTTGCTGCTCCTGACAGCTCCACCAGCCCTTACCTCAGCCCTCAGCAAGTGGGTGGTCAGCTCTCAGAAATGAAGGCAAATCTCCCATCTCTGCATGCTTTTTGAAACATCCAGAAGCCCAGATGCTTTAATTGCAGCAAGTCCCTTGCTTCATACGTGAAGTGCATTTTGTGTGCAAACTTGGCACACAAAACAGTGTTATGCATGTTATCCTCTTCTCTCTCCTGCTAAGTGAAACTGCATGGCCATTTCATGTTGCAGCATCATTTTCACATCCCATTTCACGTTCCTCAAGCTCCTCTCAGCTAATACCCCTTCTTCTCACCTTCCCATCCACCACAGGCTGGGTCCCAGATGCTACAGCCTTGGGAAAGAGCTCATAGCTCTGTTGTGCAGGGGCCTCTGTCGCCGAAGAAACATGCCTGGCTGAAAGCAGCACTGCACTGACCCGCCTGTACAGGGAGGACCGATGAGAAGTGTTTCTGTGAATGGGGGGTGGGTGGGAGGATGGATGTGGTGGTCTGCCGGCCTGCAGTGCTGTGTGGGCAGCAGTGTCCAGCCAGCCCCATGCATGCCCCTTCCCCTCTCTTTGTCTCCATTTCAGCCTCCTACTCACTCCTTTTTTTGCATCCTGACTGACTCCACCGCCCGTTTAGCCATCCCCGTGGTTACAGCTTTCTAACCATCCGCCCGCTCGCCTCCTCCTCCTCGGAGAAGAAGGGAGGGAGCCAGCCCTGCCTCCCTGCTGACGCTCGCCCCGACGGCCTTGGCTGGGGGACAGATGCTGCTGGCAGAGGCCTGGGAGGAGCTCGCAGTGGTAGCAGAAGAGAAGAATTTGGCAGGGAGGTGAGCCACATGATTGTGATTCATACTGTACTCTCGAAATGCGGCAGGAGGGCTCGGGAAGGCGTCGGGTGCCAGCACCGAGAGCAGAGACACTCACGTTCAAACATCACGTTCTTTTTATAGTAAGGCATGCCTCATAGGAAAAATATTGAACTTGGCCTTCCAGGATGAAGAAAATAGGCCCGACTGTGATTTTACTGCTTGAGTCACTCACTTAATCAGTTACTGGTTGCGTGTAGGAAGCCTTCTATTAGGCTGACTTGGAAAAATTGTTTTTAATTAATTAATAGTGACACTGAGCTGTTTTTTAATTTGCTCAAAACTGCTTTCATTTGTAGTTCCCTCTATGCAAAAACATTCTTAAGATACCATAATTCAGAAGAGTAATCTCCCTAATTCTGCCATTCAATACAGCTGCCGTCTAGATAGGGTGCTTGTTTCAGTCGGAGGTGAGAAGTTTGCTGGGAAGGTGAACAAAGTTGTGCTGAACACATGGTGGTTTTGTGGGCCTGGTTCTACCTTTCCTGGAACCAAGTGGCCCCTTAGCCCTGGGTTGTCCCATTCACGTACTTTGTATGGGCAAAGGGAGCAGAAGACACCATTTAATACACGAGACAGCACAGGGTGGCAGTCTAGAGGCCATGTAACCAGTTGATCCCAGTCTGGCTGGAAAATCCTGGCTGTCCTTTTGTTGTAAATACCCAAGATAACAAGCTCAGCCCCTCAGCCTCGTTGTTACCCAGCTCTCCCATGTTTCAGAGGCGGTCTGGATGCGTGATTTGGCCATGGACCACAAGTATTCATGGCCCAGCACATTTGCAAGGCCCAAAGACCTGTTGCTTCCTATGCACCGTAAATCTACATCTATCAAAATCAGAAATAACTGACTGAAATCAGAAAACGTAGAGGCTGTGGTGGATGGAAGTTCCTCTTCCTCAGTGACAGATCTGTATTGATGGCTGCAGTGCTCTAGGGCCACAGACTTTTGTTATGTTCAGGCTCCATCAACTCAGTCCCTATTTCCTGCTGAAGGTGAGACAAGGCCCTGTATGAACGAGAGGTGAAATTACAACTGAACTTTCTAATTGCTGTTAGCACAGGAGAACTTTTAAGGAATATAGCAAGACCTTTTGTGTTCAGAGCTACCTCTGCTCTCTCTTCACCAGTTTGCTTTATGGTAGGTTCACTTTTTTTTTTTTTTTTTCCTCCTATGAAAAGCCACTAAATGTGTGCCTATATCTCTCATTATGTTTACAGAGGGTATTTGAAAAAAAAGGTCAGAAATATTTTATTTTAATTATTGGGGAAAACAAACAAAACAAAACAACAACAATAACAACAAAAAACAGGTTCAGCTACCCAGAACTTCCAAAGTCTGTACAAAAATGTAAATGTTGGTGACTGCTCTTTCAGGCCTTGGGCTTAGACATGATAAATTATCACCCTCCAGATTTCAGTTTGGAAACAAGACCTGATCCTGCATAGATTTATTCATATCCCTCTGGGGCAAGTCAGAGGGGTAATCCCAGTATCTGCCCCCCAGCCTCAGCAGTGACCACTTCCCACTGCCCCCTGGTGGTACCAAGCCACTGAGCCTGGGTGGGACCACTGGCCACAGTAATGAAAGACGACCAAAAATGAAGTTTGGCTCTGTCAGGCTATCCTAAGAATAGATATGCTCCTTCATCGCATCCTCCTGTTTCATGGGGACAATGGAGGAGGAAAAATATGGTACTTACAGTACAGGCTTCAAAAGGTCCAGGAGAGTTTTAGGAGGCGTGCCAGCATCTTAGGGGCTCTGAAGAGTCCTGTTGTGAAGCTGCTCTGATATACCATGATTCTTAGGTGTCCTATGGATTTGACACCACTGTTTTAATTTTTAAGTCTAAGTTGAAAACCAGAGGGTGGCATACTAAGTGGTAACTAGAAGGCAATTACACATTGACCCTTTCTTTGTCCTCTGTAAACATTCTTACTTCTTATGTTTGTTCGACAAACATGCATTTAGCATAAATCAAAGAAACTGAACCAGCCCCGGATACCATGAGGCACAGAAATGCCTCAAAGCTGCCTTTCCACTTCTTTTCATCTGCACTGGACTCTGAATCTAGGCCAGTCAGTTATTTCTTGCTTCAGTCCTTGTTTCACTACAGGATTGAATGGCTTAGGACTTAGTGGTCATTTGCAGTGGTAAATAACTCTGCTTTTGATTGAAAGGAGAGTTCAAAATCTCCTGAACCGAATCCTCTCTTTAAACAGCCAGCCTTTATTTTGTCTTTAAAGAAGAAATCACCAGGGTGTTCCTGCCTGCACTGGATGTGATTCACCTATCTGCCACCTCATGCAGTGGGGTTTTATGGCACTGCTGCCCTGGGCTTCTGTCACACTTCACACTGGAGGCTGTGCTTCTGTCCAAGCTGGGGTGTCTGAAGAGCCAAGGTGTCTGTTTCTGGATTAACACAGTTTCGGGTCTGACATGTTATTGCAAACATCTGTCTGCGCCTTCAGGTTCCTAAAATATCTTTAGATGCCTGGGTGTGCACGTCTTCCCAAAGACACAGAGGAAATCTGTGGTGGAGCAGGAACTTATCCCTAGGGCAGGGATTCTGACAGTGCAGAACAGTGAGTAAACCAGTGTGTGGTTCGTGGATGTTTTTGAAGGCAGCTCCAAATACAGGCTAGCAAGAAAAGCATGTGTGAGATGATGTAACTTCTGCCTGGGAGGAAGAGTCCAGGGCTCCACACCTCTCAGTGACAGTGTGACAAGTCAGGGCTGTGGTGACATTCATTTACCCTTGCTATACTGTGAGTGAGTTGTATCTGGAGTTGTTATGGTCTGGATGGTGAAAAACAAACTAACAAACAGATCTATAGTTCTAGAAGTGTGTTTTAAAATGTCAGCCATCTGCCAGGCAGAGGCTCAATAAATCAAGGTTGTATGAGGATGTTAATGCGCACACGTGTGCGCGTGTGTTTTGCAGGCTTTGCATATTTCTCCGATGACCAGTTTTTCTAAGTTGATACTTACTTTGCAGAAGATGTTCCTAGGATTTATGCAGCTGATGGCAATTAAAGAACCGTGCTGGGGAGACACGTGCCCCTTTTGGAGAGATTTTAATTGCTATCTCTTAGCATTTTTAAAATTATTTATTTATTTTTTTAGTGTAGCTAACTGTGCTTTGATTCTCTTTGATTCTCTTGGAAGGTGCTGGATATCTGCCGTTTCCACTGTGTTTAAGCAGAACCATAGGTGCTGTAAGCCTTTGCTGGAGGAATGATGTGTCATGAAATCTCTTTCTTCACCCAGTGCCCGTGTTAGTGTGGCCCCAGGCAGTGTGTGAGTGGCACAGCCCTTTCAGCCTGCCTGCCCTAATGCCATTTTTGTTCCTTGAGGCCGCATTGTCAGGGCCTGTAACCTGCAGGAGCAGCTTGGTGTCATGCTCTCAGAGGAATGCCATTGAAGGAAATGAGCCAGCATGAATGAGGGTGAGACTCCAGCTCTGCCTCTGCTGCCAAAGGAGACGCTGTCTCGAGTCATGCCCTCAGAGGCAAGGCTCACACTGACACTGAGGGAAGCTGGAGCATCCCCTAATAAACTTGTTCAGCGGTATTCAGAATAAAGGAGAACCTAGTTGTTAATATAAGCCTTTAGTTGCATTTGTTCCTTAAAAACAGAGAAAAAGAGCTCTTTTAACATCACTGCTTTTGTACACACAGCTGAGAAACACAGTGGTGCCCTGCACAGCCCAGTTCTGTTTGTACACATAGCTCTTCATCCCTACCCTGCTGTCACACTGCTTTGTGAATGTAAATCTTGCAGGACCAGCAAAAGATGATTTAAAACAAATAAAATGAGCAGCATTTGCAGAGCAATAAAGGAAACACATTTGCAAGCAATTCACCCCCATTTTGAAAAATGTTTAGTCTCCAAAGTTGCAAATAATTAATATTTTATTAGTTTTCAGATGTACACACACAAGTACACATCGTATATGCCCTTACACACTTACAGAGCCCTGCTAGAGCTATATGGTGATTGTTTCACTCCTTTACCATCACAGCAAATCTTTAATGCAGGACATAAAATAAAAGTCAGTAACAATGTTTATGGGGAAACATATTGTGTTTAAGTGCACATTGTGAAGAAAAAAGGCATTAAGATTGTTCAGAGCATAGGAAATGAGGAGGGGAGGAGGAAATCATGTTTGCTGAATGTGTTTATGTGAGGATTACATGCAGTTTATGCAATTCAAGATTTCAGAAGCAGATAAGAGCTTCTAAATCAGCCATAAAATCTGTATCTGATTTTTCACACCAATGAAATAACAAAAAATGGTTTTGTTTTCTCTGGAGGAAAACAGAGTGAAGGAGGCATGGGGCCAAATTCTGATCTCACTTTCACTGGTGTTCAGTGAAATTGTTGGAAATATGCTGGATTTACACTGATGTAAGTGAGATTAGAGCCTTGCCTGTGGCAGACAGAACGCTGCCTCTGTACGTTTGGTATGGTTTGGGGCTATTTTAATACAAAAACTATTTTAAATACATTGATAATGCTGTAATGCAGTTGACAAGGTCATTGTAAGCAAATACGGACAAATGTTACGTAACAATTTGCAGCTTTAATATAATTTTGCTGATATTTGGCTGAGCTCTTTTGAGTCTCCGTATACTTTTGCTAGCTTAAATGTGTTTCTTATGAATGAGTTCATAACTTAGAAGGAGTAAAAGAACATCAACCATGCAAGTCTGAAATGAGTCAACGTCCACATGCTGTGTCCCTTTCAGTTGCTTAGTGACAGCTTGTCTTGTCCAATCTTTAAATTGAATTTCTGGCTGGATGTGTTTATACTCTCAAGATGAGCCTAGCCAGGCGAATCCTTCGTTTACAGTGCAGCCTCAGTGGCTGCTGCATAGCTCGTAGATGATACATCCTCATTTTGCACATGCGTTAACAAACCAGACTGAATCAGAGACATGGCATCAACTTTGATTCTCCACCATCTTTAGGTCCATTCCGTTGTCTGTCTGTATTTCTTCTATTTCACATTCTAAATCTGAGGTCAAATTGCATATTGCTGTAAGCCAGTGGACATCCTTCTATTTCAGTGGATCTGTGGCAGTTTGCACTGGCTGGGAATTCAGCCCCTGAAAGCTTATGTCAACAGAAGTTTTAATTGGGAAAAAGCAGTAGAAAAACTAAGTGAGTAAAGCTGTTGCTGTAGGGAGACATTCCTATTATGTAATCCTAAAATAGTAGTGTTTTGAGTATAGGCTGGCCTAAACAGAATTAGTACAGTCAAGGAAGGGGGGGAGGTGTGAATGTTTCAAGGAGGTCTTTGAACATTTTCTTCAAATGTTCTTTGCATCCGAGATCCCATTTTTTGTGTGCCTTTATTTGCTCCAGAATACCGCTGGCCTGCCAACAAAGAAGGGCCTGTCCTCCCAGGAATTTTCTGCATTCCTCTCTGGAGTAGGCATTTTTCTCAGCTACAAAGGCCCTTTGGCAAATTCCCTCTAATCATTGGATTTACCCTGGGCTCTGATAGGTGCCATTCATGAACTTGGTCTGCTGTTTGATGGGGCTGAAGCATTAATGGGATCTTTTCATGATAAACAAAACAGAGTAACATTACTGGAGGAAGCACAAAGCCGCTCTCGTAGGGCAGTATGGTTCTTTCTCTCTCCTCTCTCTCTTTTCCTCCCTTCTCCATTTCCCATTAGTAAATTCATCATCCTTTCCTTGCTTTTATGAACATACTTTCTTTTTTTGTCTGGGTGACCATTTTAAGTGGCAAGTCTTGTGAGCTCTGTGCCCGGCCTCAGGAGATTCTGTAAATTCATACAAACTGCCAGGTTTTAGCAGCTCATCGGTTTCTCCAAGAGATCTTATGTGCCATCAGAGCAGAGACTGACAGAACCTGATTCCTGTATTCCCCTCACATGGGTACAGGTTCTGGGTTTCATTCCCATCAATAAATGGCAATCAGAGAAAGAGAAAAAGGAAAGGAAATTAAGGAAGGACTTACCTTGGTATCAAAATCAAAGTTACCACTGCTTCTAAATTCCATTGATAATAGTGATAATCAATGAAGTAACAGAAAACAGACATTTTTGTTCCAGAATTCCTTAAGGCCAACCACTCTTTTTCCACCAAAAAAAAAAAAAAGAACAAAACCAAAAACTTTTTGCTGGAGTTTTCCTCTTCAAAATTAAAAGAGGGAGGAAACATGCAGAAGGGAAATGAGCGTGTCATCTTCCATCTGTCGCACATAACTTCTCACACTTCCAACCTGCTGAACAGCACTGTGCTTGGAAGGAGTCAGGGGACAAGCTGGGTGTACTGCAAGTATGTGAGGGAGAACTTAAACTCATAAGGGGTAGGTCAGCAGATGCAACACGTGGAGGCATTGCAGTCCCCTACTCCTTATTTGGTACCAGAGGTTTTATCTCTGTAAATGAAGGGAAAAAAAGCAGTGAGAATGACTGCAGTGCCCGGTCAGCTAACCAGGCTGGTTGGCCTGGATGTAATGGACACCCTGGTGGCACACATGCCGTGGTCATGCCACAGCCAGGACCTCTTGGGCCTATTTCACCATCTGCAAAGCGCTGTTCTTCTGAGGGAACCACACCTGATAGCATGTGTGGAAATTTGGCAGCTGCTGAGAGTTGGGAGAGAAATGAGAGGAGTCAGGGCACTGGCTAGTCTGCATCAAGTGCAGTTAGAAAACTTCCGTCTCCTTAACTGTACAGAGATGCAAGATATGAATGACCTCAAGGCACGAGAGCCCCTCTAGAGCTCTTCTGTATCAGCTTCCAAACCTGGAGTGCACAATGTTTTATTAACAGTCGCTATAACTATAAACACTTCCTTGGCACCCATCGTTATGGTATGCAAGGGCCTTCATGCATTTTAGCAAATTAATTAAATGTATTACCGTGTTTAATGCCCACGGTGGGAGAGTCAGTCCTGGGCCATGTGGACTCAGAGTTGCATGGTTTGAGTGGGACACATGATTAAAGGATGTGTAGTCATAATTCCAATCAGTGTACTGACAAATTTATTTTGTATTTGTTCTATTTCTAAATTCACTTTCCGAAACACTCATTGCCAAAAATACCACAGGGATAATGAAATTATGTGAAAGCAGCTTTATGTTTGAAATTATATGTTTCATACCTCCTGAGAATATCTTGAATGGTGTAGAAAATTGAATTACCTTTAAATAACGAAGTCTTTTTCTCAAAGAATATTGGTAAAAATGAGCTTTGCTGTCCTCAAAGAACTAGTGCTGTAAAATGCCAATCACTGTTTAATTGTGATTGAGTATGTTAATTACACATGACAGACTAAAGGTCTTTGAAGTCTAATTCTTGATTGTGTCTAATAATCTGTGTTTTATAGTGCTGAACTTTAAAATATAGGCCTGCAGCTAAACCAGAGTAGGGGAATATCGCCGTGAGGTCACATTTAACAGTGATTGAAGGTGAAGTCCTTCTTGTGTTCACTTGGAGACTAGAGGAGAGTCATGAAGGGGTCACCTCGGGGGTCAGAGTCTCCAGCAGCAAGCTCAGGTTTTGTGTAGAACTATTTCCCATGTATTTGGCTGAAAAAGGATGAGAATAACCATTTGAAGACTGTGTGACTCAAATAAAATGCTGCCCTTCCCATTAAACGCAGGAAATATTGGGATGAGCAAGGGGAAGGTTGTGCCTCGGTGTGCTGGTCAGCCACTTCCAGCTCTGACAGAAGCCTCCTTCCTCTGCTGGATGGGGTGAACTAGCAGATGAGGATCTGCTGAGTGGCTTGTGCATACCCTTTTGGGTGATGTGATTCCTCCAGGTGAAACAAAATATCAGGCCAAATACGTGCTCTGTGCAGGAGGTAAGATCTATGTTGGAGAAGACCTTTAGAAATTTTGGCTTATGGAAAGAGCACAGCGACCATTGTCTCCCGAGTCCCCCATGATGATAGCAGGATGAAATTGCTAGCTTCAAGGGAAGAACAGGTGACAGCATACACAAGTGCACATTTTGGGCTTTACTGCAATAAAAGACACGCAACACCTACTAGCTCAAAAGAAGGATGTCCCCTACTGCTCACTGCTTCCTTCTTGCCCATGGCTCCTGTGAGGATGGGCTGTGAGTGGCCATGTCCCACTGCTGTTGTGGGTTCACAGTGCTGGCTCCCATTTCCTCTCTGTTGCATGGGTGTAGTTCAAGAGCAACATAAATCGAGGGTGAGGAGATTCATCTTCTGTCTGTTACATGCAACTGCAGCAAAATTTGAGATGCACTGGTGTGTGGCTCAGCTCGGATAGGAGTTTACTGGCACTGGTCTGGAATTTTTGGAGGATTATTTTTTTCCTCCAGAAATGCTCAGTTGTTTAATCAAAGATTCCCAAGAGGAAAGGGTAATTTCAATTAATTTCCCATTTCAATTAAAAACAAAAAAAGTTGCATGTCCTGTCCCAGCATTTTCTAAATGAAAAAGTCTGCTTTTCTGTTTGAAATATGAATCAGTCCATGATTAAAACAAGCATTAAAGATCAGAATTGAGTACCTATATCTGAAGTGAGATTTCAGTTGATTCCTTGTGTTTCGTGTTCTTGTTTCATGAACATTTTTTGATGTTTTTATTTTCAAAGGACTTGTAATTACTTTTCTTCCTCAGTCCTTGAAATACCAGCTGTTGTGTTGTGCATTTTCCAGTTGTCTGCCCTTAGCATGGCGGTTGTCAGATTACAAGGCAATTTCACTCACGTTTTGGTTGTAGAACAGCAGTGTGTCCTCTGCCTTGGTAAATATGGAGGAATCAGAGCAGTAGCTGGAAAGAAAAATGTGTTTTTTGATTAATAGCACCGTGTTCTCTCTTAGTATCAGGAGCTGACTTCTCAGCCCCAGCTGGCTGGGGAGCGAGACAACGGGGGGGAGGGCAGAGAAGACCATGGTACCACTGCCGTTGTAGGGGCTGTGGGTCATGTACCTTGTGCAATGATGATGAAACTCGTCAAGTCTGGTTTAGTCTGAAGACAGACGCATAGTCTGCAAAGTTCACGAAGTGGGGAAAACACATCCTGATCAGTACTAAATTCTGCGCGAGATCTTTCGGAAAGATAATATAGCCTCTTATGTGGAGTTATAATAACCTCATAAAACCGATATGAGGTCAGTTCTTCACCAGTGCCAGAGCACAGAACTTGCCCTTTACATTTCCAGATCCCACGTGCACATGAGGTATATATATTTTGAAGAATGAAGGCAATCGATCATGGGAACAGCTTGCTTAGGGGATGTGGTGAAGTCTTCAGGACTTGCAGTCTCTAAATCACAATTGGATGTTTTTTCTAAAAGACATGCAGTACTTCAACCTGAAATTATGATGTTGATGCAAGAATCGCTGGGCAAACGTCTGACTTGTGCTGTGCAGGAGGTCATACTAGGTGCTAGCAATGGCACCTTCTGGTCTAATTGGTGTCTGCCTGGAGTGTTTGGGGATTTATAAGTTAATATGACCTCCACACTCTCAGAGTTCAGTGTTTTATTCACTTTTAACTTACCATGGAGACTATTCACATTGGGTTTAAATGGCTGATCTGAGCCAGCCTAGCCAATTTTGCCTGAAGGGGCTGGAAAACCATGCCACGAGGCACGCTGGTGGCAGAGCTGGGAGGGCGGCAGGCTCTCAGCATCCCACAGGAAGAGGATGTCCATCATCAGGCGTGGAGCTGGCTCTCCATCCTCTTCCCCTCACCACTGCCCAGTTCTCACCCTGCAAACCTCCTCATCAAGAACAGATTGCCAGGCCCCCTGTATTAAATATCTACCTCTCCTGTGACACGAGGGATTTTTTGCCATATTTCTGGGCACTTGACCTCCACCTGAATTTTACTGTAATTATCTTCATTGGACCTTTGCCATCCCAAGTCCAGGTTACAGGCACATCCTTTGGAAGAGGGTTGGGTTTATTTGCTTATCTAGGAAACAGAAGTTCACATCCTGTGAGTTACACTGGCCTTGCTTTTCCTGCTTGTTTCTGGCATTACCCTGCCACCACGGCGAAAATCTGTTTAACGTACTGGCTCCTGGGGAGCAATAATTGCATTATCAGCTCTATCAAGTTATCAGTGAACCTATAAAGCAGCGTATTTTCCTGAACCCCTATGCCTTGCAGCCTCAGTGCTTTCAAAGCAGCACACATGAAAGAGATTGCTGTGCCTGGCATCAGTACAGACTTGTGCTGAGACCAGCCTCGTTTACTGCAAGTTTTATTACCTGTGGAATTTTAAAAGGATGTTCAGTGTAGCATGTCCGATGGGCAGGAAGCAAACCAGGGCTTGATTTTTAACTCTGGTTAATATCCAAATATTTTGTTGTACAGGAACTGCTAATTTTTGTTTAATCTTTTTAACAGCTACTGAGCCAACACCAGCCGTGGTCATACCCATGTAACCTCAGAAAGGAGGCTGAGGGCTTGCATATCCAGCAAGCTATTCTAGATTTAAATAAGGCCAATTTAAGAGGGATCTGCTTTAGGACTGGTAATTTGTATTAATTGGGGGAAGGTGCATCAGTGTATAAGACCTGTTACTCAGTGGGAGGGATTTGAGGATGGCAGTCTTCAAGAGCTGGCAGAAGCCAGTCTGTGCTAGTTTTATTTTATTCCAAGCATGATGTTAGTTGGCATGTGATGAGATCACGGTTTCTATTAGATGTTAATTGAATTTCTTACAGTGGTCCTTACTGGTATCGCTTCAGTGGAGGTCCTGTCAATGTTTCCATTATAAACTTTGTTTATTAGTAATATTATAACACAGTCATAATAATTCTACCCAGATTTAAATGTAGGGCTCTGGTTCTCAGCTGAGATCCAGGAACATTTCTCTTTTGCTTAAAATCTGAAGGAAATCGGTTTGGCCATGGTTTAGTTAGAATAAGACAAAAATAGGATTTTGGCTGCATTTGAACATATTTTACATTTCTTCCGCTAAAACAGAAACAAACATTTTATAGGCAATAATTTTCTGTAGTGTTTTTATATATAACAAAATTAAGGAACGGGACAGTAAAAAGATTCAGTGTACAATTTAACTGGCTATCCACATGTGAAAATATATCTTAATTCCCCATCTCCTCAGCAAATAGATTTTATTTAGAGGTTAGTGGGGGGGGAGTAGGGGTTGTTATGCTCTGAAAGTATCATGTCGGCATCTCCTTTTAAAAATATATATTTTTAATAGGCTTAGATCATGGGTTCACTGATCTGATGTTCTGTATATAGTAGCCAGCGTGAGAAAAGGATACAGGCAGTCTCCTAATAGACAGTTATTAACGAAGGAAGCCCACAAGGGAAGGTCCTGTCTGGTTTATGGGACTTTAATGGTTGTCAGATGCCCTGAAACGCTAGGATTTAGATGTAGATGTCAAACAGTGCTAATCCACTTTTTCACTTCTGCCTGTTCACCTTTAGCTCCTGTAGCTGCTCGTGGTAACTCGGTGTAAATAAGGGACCTGCAAGCAGGGTCCTGGCCCTGCTGACACCTCGGACAGCCTCCACAGGCACTCTGCACCTTTGGGCAGGTTGAGGGCTGCACAGAGCGTAGCGATGTCCTGGTTCCTGTTCCTGCTGTGTCTGCAGTCTGGAGTGCTGAGTCCTACTAGGGAGGCTGGCCCCAAAACAAGTGTCCCAAGGCTTGGCAGACTGCTAATGGGAAGACGACTGCATCTTACATTTGTACTCCCCCAGATCTTTCTGCCTGATTGTTTTGGGGGCATTTCTTAGGAGGCAGGAGAGAGAAGGGTTTTTAGGCTGAGTTTGTGGGTACGGTTATTCTGTAACACCCACTAGATTCAAGTGGGAACTCTGTGGTTGTCTGAGGATAGAAAACTGCAGTCAGTGTTTCCCAGCCTGTTTTGCAGAGGCCGGCACGACTCACAGTCTTTCTTCTAAAAATGATTTCATCAGATGGATTTAGTGCTTGTGAAAGGTGTTAGCCCGACAGCCCTGGAAATCAAAGTCATCTGTTAATCCCTCATCTGGATTACATCACTGCTATATTGTCATTGCTATTGTAGCTGCCTGGAAAAGGTACTAACCCCGTAATTCCGGCAAGCAGTCATGCGCTGAAGGCCTGACGGGGAGGAACAAGACAGTTTTAAGCTTGGTTGCCTGCCCTTGGTCTGTGGCTGCTAACAAGAGCTCTGGCGAGCAGCATTTCAGCACCCCTGGCTGCGGGGCAAATAGCAGCTGCAGAGGGGCTGGGGCATCACCATCGTGTTTTGCACTGGGAAACTTGCTGCAAGGTTGTTTTTCACATGCGAAATCTTTATTAATTTTTCAAACTTTTATGCTAGGAACTCCGTAACTGTGTACTCCAATAACTCCAAGAACATGAAGTGAACAGAGGAGGTCTTAGAAGATCATGTAGCAGGGATGGTTGTATGGTGCGATGAGCGTGGCTGCTCAAATGCGCTGGAATTTGGTGCACGCTCATGAGAATATATTTCGTAGACATTTGCTGACTTCAGATAAACCCAAGGCAGTAATTAAGCTATTTCTATGAGACAACAGGAAGGGGGAAAAAGAATGAGAGAGTCATTTTTTATGTATATTTTGAAGTGTATGGGAAATTGTCTGGTACTGTAGCAACAGGGGCTCTATACCAGTTTTGCATGATGCTGAGAGCCAGGCAGAGGTCCCAGCACTTTGCTGCACTGAGTGACTGGGTTGCTCTGAGGGGCTCCACACGTGGCTTCCTCGTGGAGCCCTTCCCAGCGGTGTGGCAGCATGAGCCAGTTCTCACCACCAGCTGCCAGGTGTTGGCTTTGTCCTGCACGTCACCAAATGGCTTATGTTTGGTCCTCAAACACAGCACTGTTTGTTATTTGTACAGGTAGAACAGGCAAATCCAATGGTTTAATTTATTCTGACCTGTTCCATTGAAGTGATGAGGATAAAAGTGGGGTGCTCTGGGGGCTGAGCCGGTGAGGTCTCCATCCATGGAGCCAGACTGAAAGCAGACGTGTGGGGACTGAAGGGTACGGGTTTCAGGAGCAGAAGCATGCAGGAGTGTGCTGTTAGAGCAGAACATAAAGCTTTGCTAGCCACTGCTGACACTAGTAGATGTATTTCTGTTTCATATTTCATCAGAAAATCGGGTTTCAGGTAAAAACTAAATTTTAAACTGAAAGCACTTGCTTACTTCAGAAGATTTTATCTTTGTGGAAAACCCCCAAATGTAGTGTTTTACACTGGACACCGAACTGGTGTACCAGTAATCAGTTTTCCTACAAAAAGCCGACATTATCTCTCCATCAGTGTGTGAAAAGCAGGGGGGAGGTGGCAGAGGTGCGTGTGCATTTCCCAGCCTGCTCTCGCATGACCTGAACCGAATCCAAGCAGTCAGCAGAGTTCAGAGGCACGCCGAGGTCCGCGGCGTTAACCCATTCACAAGTTGGAGACCGAGGGGAAGGAGGAGGTGCCCGGAGATACCACACTCATGTGAACCTCACCGGCCAACTGGTGAGCTGGTGTAAATTGGTCTGGCTCCGCTGACCTGGAGCTATGCTAAGTATGCATTAGGGGGGCTGACGCATTCAGGCAGATCTTGCTTTGTTTGCATTCATTCAAAAATCGTGCCAGTACCCAAGGCAAGGCATCAGCGATTATTTCAAAATTTTAAAATAGAAATCAACACGATTTTTGTGTGCTGTGGTTGGTTTTGGTTGTTGGTTTTTGTTTGTTTGTTTTTAGTGTGTGTGTGGTTTTGTTTTGTTTTTGCTCTGTGTTAGTTATTTATGGCACTGGTAACTACAAATTAGCGTGAATCCCAAGAAGTGTTTGATCTAAAATAAGGAAAATTCCTTTAAAGGAGAAACGCTTAAAAGGCTGATTGTTATTTATTTTATTAAGCATATAAGGGTTGTTTGGATTTGTGTCCTGGCTGTAATTCCTGTGTTTAGAGCGATGCTGATGGGAAAATGGTATCCAGCAATTTATGAAAGGTGATACTGTGTCAACAGATACGCAGTGGGCTGGGACATGTGACAGTAATCTTCCATGGCATTCGGAGCATTCAGACCATATGCTTTAAAACATCACTAAAATACATGTCAGAACCACTTCCTCCCCGTGGCCCCCTCCCGAGGACCTCATGGGGGGACGCTCAGGAGGGGAGCTGTGGGGCAGCCTGAAGAGGAAAAGGGCTGGAGGGAGAGGTGTGTGGTGCTTTCTGTGGGATGAAGGAATGAGGTTCGGATCTGTGAGGAAGGGAACTGGCAGAGCAAGCAGCTCTGTGATGTGGATTGGTGTGAGAGTTGCTCACAAGTGTTTAGAGGCTGCTTTTTGGAAGGTCTCGTTGCAGCAATTTCATGTAAATTAGTGGTGCACACGTGGCTGCTGGCTGTTGTTTCCTCTTCTTCTGCGCTGTCCTGATTTTTGTCTACAGGTTATGAGGGCTTTTTAGAAGTGGTCTTAGCACGCATAATTCACAGAGGGGATGAGGTCTAAAGAATGGTACAGGAAGATTTTCATCTTTGCAGGCTAGCATTGGTGAAAGATTTATTTTCCAATTCAGTCAAAGCTCATTGTCAAGACATCTCGTCTGTACCAGCTGCTTCTGGTCGGTGAAGGCAGGGGTGGCCCATATGAATGCAAGCCACACAACTCAAGAGGATATTTTGGAAGCCCTTTGGAGCATGCCTACAGCCCCGGGGGATGGCAGGAAGCCCCCTTTAAGCTGGGACAGTACCTCTTTGGCTCAGCCTGGGAAGCTGAAAGCTCAGACAGGAGGAAGCACCTCAAACCACAAATAAACAGTCCTGTTCATGTGAAGGTAATGGGCCAAAACTTGCTGGTTTTACTCAGGCAGAGCTCTCGCTGAAGTCGTTAGGCAGTGTGTCTGAAGAAGGGCTGTGGGCCTGGCTCTGGAGTTATTTATTGGGACCTGCATGTCTGAACCTCCCGATGGTAGTGTACTGCTCATCTTCCTCCAAAACAGACTTCCTGGGAAAGGAGCAGTGGGGGAGTCCTGTGTGGGGGCTATAAAATGGTTTACATTCTGTATTAATATTGATTTAACAATCATAAAAGGAACATGAATGTTTAAAAATTAAACATTTTTTTGTTTAAATATTAAACACTGGCATTTTTCCTCCTCCTGATCTTTAAATCAGCCTTGAATGTGGCTGGGGCTGTTTCACAGTCATTTCTTGCCATCCCTCCTAGGTAGCTTTTTAGCACAAAAGCTCCCAGGCAGGAGATGGTACCAAATGGCTGATGGTAACCGAAAGGGTTATTTCCAAATGTGCGTCACTGTTTACTCCAGTCGAGAGGTGTTCCTCACCTTTTGAACTCTCTGACTGCCAGCCCAGGTCATCCCAAGTGTCACGCAAATTGATATTTCTGAATTCAGCACAGCATAGAGGGGAATAACCCGTTCAGGCCTCTTTGAAAGAGCAGTGACAGCTTCCTTAATTGAATAAGGGGTGACTCAGTGTTTTATGAGCATCTCTCAACACAGTCATTAGTTTTATCAGTCTGCAGTTTTAAAAAGACAGCCCTTCTGCGAGCAGCCCCTGAGTCCGTGCCAGCTCGCAGCGCTGCTCCGCCAGCACCACCTCGCCATCCGCGCCGGCTGCTGACTCCCAGCTGCCCTGAGGTGGTCCTGGCTGCCTGGAGAGGGCACGGGAATGTTATACCTATTCCCATTTCCTCTCCTTGGGCCAGAGGAGCAAACCGATCTTGTGTAATTTTGGGCATCCTCGGAGCTGCCTGTGCCAGCGCCGCCTCTGCAGCTCGGACCTGCTGGCGGAGCAGCGGCTCTCAGCCTCAGTCGTGCCCTTCCTTGCAACCAGCCAGAAAGTTTCCTTTACTATGGCCAGTAAGGCTCACTGCCCTCCCTCAGCAGCTCGAAACAGAGATACATCTTGAAACACACTCACCATTAAAAAAAAAGAAAAAAAAAAAAAAGGAAAGAAAAATCACTTCAAGGCATTCCTTCCAAAAGTGAAATCTCTGGGATACGTTCGGTCAGCCAAGAAGAAACTGCGCAAGAAAGTTCCCACAGTCACGCTTCCTACTGAGCCGCAGAGCTGCAATCTGACAGCTAAATAAAGCCATTTTGGGGGCACATTTCTACCTTCGTTCAAGTTGCCTCATGCTCGCTGTTAGGTAAGCCTCAGGGCCGCGGGGCAGGCTCCCTGGGAGAAGCGACAGGCGGTTGCGAACGACCTGACATTTCAGGCAGCACATGCTTCCTGAAGCGTGTGCGATGGGATGTGAGCAGGTAACTCTGCTCTGCCCTGCAGGGCATGGCCGTTCCCAGCGAGTGGGAGCACGGTGAGGAGCTGGGAAAAAGGCTGCTGAAGTTTCATATCCTCCATCTTGGGTAGCAAAGGCATCGCAAATGTGCGGGAGTGCAGGTTCCCTCTGATGGGTCTCCTCCTTCCTGCCCGATCCCTCAAGGTTATGCTAAAAATTCTAAGGTAATAAAGCTGCTAGGGTTTGTGTGGATGGCTGCTCAAATACCCCAAGGGGGGAAATGCTTAAGGGCTGAAGTTTGTTTTCTGGGATGTTCGCTACAGCTGTTGTGGAGGTTGCAAGGCTTGTGATCACCTGGCAGCGGGCAGCTTGCCTTCCCCTGCTGATGCTCCCAAAACGTTGCATTTTCACACCCAATGAATAAAATGCTGGAAGGAAGCTGTTCAACTCCCTGCAGAAGTTGCGCCCGAGTCTCCCATATGCTTGCGAGAGAGTAAATCCTCTGGCTGTGTCTGCCACCTCATTCCTCAGCGCAGCTCGCAGAGGATGGAGGAACTCACTCGAGCAGTAACCCAGCCCGGGACGAGGGCTGGCTGGGCTGGGGGAGACCGAGGAAGCGGCTGAATTGCTCCCATGCTTGTGCCGAAGTGACAGTACGAGCTGTGTGTAAGGCATGCCTATCTTTCAGCAACAAGTTGTTTGTCTTCCCACTCTGATTGTTAATGACCATGAAATGCTAGCGGGAGGCCAGCCAGGATGCCGATTCTCTTTCTTTCTCTCTCTCTTTACAGCTTTCAGGGATCCTAATGCTTTGGGATAATGAAATAATGTGGGTTGTCAGTCCAAAATAATAACACTTTACAAAGTGGAAATGCAAATTTCCTGCGATATCCCTGAATAGCAGGTGGTATTTCCTGATGTATTGTTTCTGACCTTCAGGGAAATTGATATTATGAACTGACGGAGGAAAATTAGTATGGTATCAAGCTCCAGCAATTAAAGTGAAACAATGAGAGGACAGTCAACTGAATAAAGTGACAAGCAAGGGAAAGCTTGGATTTTGTGTATTTGTTGCCTTTGTTGTTTTATAACGCTGTGGGCAGGGGGTGTGGTTAAGATGCAGCAGCTCTTTTTGCAGAAACACCGGTGTCAGGAAATACAAGGAGACACTTAGCGTTAAGTTCAATTACTTCTAAGGGCATGAGCATATATTATGGAATAATGAATGGTATTAGTATTATTAAATAAGTAAAAATTATCTGGGTAACAAGTTAACTGACACTTGCATATGTCTGGAAAAACAGGCAAAGATTCACTTGAGCTTCTAACAGTAAGATCAGGAGCAAACACGCTTGTGTTTCTGTTGAACAGATTTTGCTTTGAAAACAGGGCAATCTGTGCTTGGTTACAGGCAGGAAAAAATCACAAGATTTTGGTCCTGATTTTGTAAAAAGGAGATGAGCTATTATGTTTGTTAATCTCCACCTCATGTAGATCATATCGTGTAGACTCATTCCTCGTTTGAGTGAAAACCACCTAGGGCTATCTCATGTACATAATGCTGTCTCCGGTACCTACCTAAAGCATGGAGTGATAACTGGTTTTACATTTCTTCCGAACAGACTGCTGCATGTCCCTGTGTTAAAGATAATTTCAAGGCTGAAGGGCCTTTATAATGCCTTGTCTCATCCTGTGGAACCTCCAAGATCCATTTTCTTCCAGTACAGCCATCCTGTGCGCTCCCTCACTCTTACTCTTGCTATCAACCCAGTTGATTTGAGCGGGGTTTGCTTCTGTGAGGTTGTTCAAAGTTGAGATTTCTAGTTATGTGCAGCTAGTCTTAGTGGATTTTCTGTCAACTCCCTAACTTTCCTTGGTGATAGTTTATTATTTAATTTCTCTGCAGAAAGTGCATGTATGCTCCTGTAGCACAAGGAAATGCTTGTGACAAAGAAACCCTCCTGGTAGTCATTCCACAAGATAGAATCTACAAGATAGAGTCTTGCAGAATAGCTCTTGCTTGTTATATTGGTGATGGAAGTATCTGACCTTTGATTTGTAGATGCTAAAGCCAGAGGGGACCACATGGTATCAGATGTGACCTCCTGCACAGGACGAGCCATTGGAGTCCATCACAGATTGCACAGAAATGTGCCCAGGGGAATTCCTTCTTACAGGTGGCATTTGAATGGAGGTGACAAACTCTCATAGAATCAGAGAATGGTTCGGGTTGGAAGGGACCTTAAAGACCACCCAGTTCCAACCCCCTGCCATGGGCAGGGACACCTCCCACCAGACCAGGCTGCCCAAAGCCCCATCCAGCCTGGCCTTGGGAATGGTGATAGAGGTATAGACTAGTTCCACAAAGCCTGCATTCAGTGGTGTTTTTGATGCCAACATGTCCTGTAATTAAGTGTTTCATCTCTCTGGACCTTTTTTCTTCACAGCCCACCTTTTATCAGTCTTCTGTGTTTGTAGTACGTGTTCTTTGTTTGAAGACATCAGAGTAGCATCCAGTGCAGGGACAGTAAATTTCCCTGATTCCACAAATGTGGCAGGAAGGTCTTGTTGCCCCAGAGTGTTTCTGCCTGGCTTGCTGGGTTCAGTGCTTGTTGCCGCAGAGTTGCAGTACCACGGGAAAACAGGAACAGGCTGAGGAGCTGGGGCAACAGTTGCTGGGCAAGGTGGAAATGCCAGCTTTGGTGGTTTTTTTCTGTTTCCAGTAGTGCAGGATTTGATTCCTCCCAGTCACACTGCTGGTCGCAGTACATAGTCCAGCGTGAGACAGATAGCTCATGAGCTATTGGGGAGGTACATGCCGGCATGCAGAGGTACATGGAGGCACCTGCTGCTAGGATCTGCTCTCAGTTGACAGAATTGAAGAATTGCCCTAGAAACAGCAGTGGCTTGCTGAAAATTGTGTGATGTTTGTACCAGACAGAATCTGTACAAGGTGGGTAGGTTGCTGAACTTGATTTTAAGAGTGTTAAAAATGAACTCTGTGAGCCAGTTCAGTGCATTGGCACTAAATTCCTTTCTCTAAATCTGTAAGAACAGATACAGCCAGAATCTCTAATCTGAGGTGTTTAATGTATGACTGAGTTACAGCATCCTGGCTGAGCTTTGATAAGTGTTAGTGACTACCTGTACACAGGCTTGCTACCCTGTCCTCACTGCTAAGTACTATTTTTTTACCTTAGTAAAATAAGTGTAAAGTGATGCTGTATATCCTCCCACCACAAGTAGGCTAAAATCTGTATAGTCTGTTATTGCTGCTTAGCTGGTGGTGACTTTTAAAATGCTTTGTAAGTCAGTGATGTGTTCATATCCTAAAGTAATGAAGAATACAACAGATGCATAATATCACAACAGAAAGTTGTCTTTTTGGTTAGTAGACATTAACATTTCAAAAACTCGGTGATCCACATTGGAGATAACACAAGTCAAGTCATGAAAGGATCATGGATGAGTACTGGCATTTTGAAAATTGTGGGGTTGTGATCTGAGTTTGTGGTAGATACATCCAACATAAACAGAGTTCTGTCTTGTGACAATGTCCTGTTCTGTTTGGACACTAGTGTTGGAAAGGGGCTTGTACATGTCCCCTGGGCTATCAGATTATATAGATTAACTGGGAAACAAAATGAATACCTCCCAAGACACCTAGCTGCTGCAGTGGGATTCACTTTCCTTTCAAATTCACTTAGGATGAATACCTCTGCATGGCGCTCAAGAAAACCATGTCATTAGGGGTGTTGTTTTTCAGATGAGATATAAAATCAAGGCCCTGACCACTTGTGGTCATTAGAGTTCCCATGGCACTTTTCAAAAGAGTCGAGGTTTTGACCCCAGTGTCCTGGCCAGATTCCAATTTGTGTAATTACATCCTTCCTTCCCTGCCGCTCACACTGGATGTGGTGTTCTTTACCTCCTTCCCTAGCTGTATGCTACATTGTCTTGTGCTGCTAAAACAAGACAGATCTCATCCCAGGAATGGCTGGATTGCAGTGCAGAGTTACACGAGTCCCTTTTTCAGGTTCCTGAGTTACTTCCAGTATGGAAATCACTTCAGGATCTGCAGAGGTGAATAGGATACTCAGAGATAAGATTATGTATTTAAATACTGTGATCTTTGCTGGTTATCTGATTTATTATGTATTCTTAAGCTTTTTGTAAGAATGTCCGTGTTGAGCCAAGGAAAAATACCTGTGTGACCCCTTACACAGTGTCACAGGTCTCTCACAGGACACCTGGTAATGTGTTAGGTTTCCATTTCTAAAGGAGCCCTGAGGATTAAGAAAAATGTTCTTGGAAAAAAGGAGAAAATGTACTATGAGTAATACTGATGAGGACATAGGCAAACATGTTCATCACTGTGGTGTCCAGGCACTTCCCAGTTTGTTTTGCTTGGAGTTGCTTGTGTGCTCTGTACCAATAGGTCAGGTTCAGATTCAAATTAGTTCTGGAGTCTTCAGGAACTAGATGTACTCGTCTCCATCTGTGTTATGACACGATGCTAATCAGTGAATGCATTATGCATTTTGCTCCTAAAGTCTCCATGGTTTACTGGCATCCCAAGCATTTCCAGGAATGTAACCTCTGCATGCTGAAGACTCCTCCAGGACATTGGCAGCCCTGTACTTGGAGTGTAGCATGGCTCAGACAGCCGGGGAGCAAGCACACTCCCAGGTATTAATGGAAAGTGCCGTAAGCAAAGGATCAGAAATACAAATGGACCGACTATTTCCTATGGAAGGGCTGATTAAAGCTCATGGGCTGGATCCTCCCTGCCAAAATTATCAACAGTGTGAAATTATCCTGCATCCTCTTTCCTAAAGGCAAAGAAAAGCAACCATCTTTCTGCTGTGCTCTCTCTTCAAAGACATGTGGATCCTGTTATTCATCCATCTGATCTTGTCTCAGCTGGTCTGAGCACAGACATCATCCATCATTTTATCATGGGATGAGTGTGGATGTGAAAGTGTCTTCATGTGTTAAGTCATGGTTGGACTTGGACATAGACATCTCGAGTACCTTTATAAGGGATGTTTCAACCAGCTGCAGCCCAAAAGTGTCACCAGGTCTCATGGCACTTAGGAGTAAGGAGAGGGAGAGCATCACCACAGTGCGGTGTGAGGAACCATATGGAGCATGCGCAATATTAGGGGGATTCCCCCTTAGGTACACAACATTTATTAATAATATCCTGATACGGAGATCTGACAGAAATCCTGGCTTGGCTTTCTTGTCAGTCAGGAAACTTTCTGGAACGATGATGGTGCATCTGGAAGACTTACGAAATCATCAGTTTCAGGCTTGCAAATCAGTTTAGAGTTAGCAAAGTGTTGCATTTTTGACTGAGAAAAAGAAGCAAAAAAAAAGGAAGAAAAAAAAAGAAGTGGTGTTTACTAAGCAAAATGGAGCTAGGCTATATCACTTTCATGAGCTCTGCATTTGTTTAACCATAAAAAAATATCTAGATTCAGTAATAAAGGACAATTATACAATGCCGAATGAGCAAAACAACCGCAAATTGCCAAGGGCATGTGCCAGCAAGGGCAGACAGGAATTAAAGTGAAAAAACGTGGCTGAAAAGGCCACACATTTATTAACGTAAATGCATCTAAATTAGCCCTGAAGGCAGACATTCCTGGGAGGTGATGAAAGGCGAAGAGGCATGGGCAACTCCTTATCCCATCACTGTCCCCCACCCTCTTGAAGTGCTTGTATAACAAACAGTGAATGTCCTGGCTGTCCCGCTGCCAGCGCAGGCTAACCACAGAGCTGAAGCAGACCTGCTTCTGCACAGATTGCCGTGCTGAGAGATCGCTTGAGCTCTTCTTCAGGAAGAGCACGAGCTCCTGCGGGTCCGGCTGTCATCAGCCGGGAGCGGCAGGTTGTTTCTCTGCTTGCGGCTAGGGGTGTGATCCTCCGCCCCCCGAGGCAGTGCAGTCCAGGGGCCTTCCTCTTTCTTCCTTCTTTTTCATGATCTGAAAATACAAAGCCTATGAAACATACCTGATCCTAAAGTCTGAAAACCCACTGGTACGTAAAAACAGTCCTTCCATCCAAACTTCCTCATCACTCAGATCAAAATCACACGTCACTAACACGCTTAAGAGCCTAACAGAAGCCAAAAATAGGACAACACAGCCATCTTGTTTATGGCAGTGGGCAAAAAGAAATGCGAATAAGGTATTTCTATGTTTCCTCTCAGTTCCTTGCACTTCCTGGGCAGCGCAGAGACCTCATTCCCATCTGTGTGCAAGCGGGGAGAGTGTGGTGCATTTGGCCCCCTCCCTCCTACCATCTCTCTTTGCCACTTTTCATTTCTCCATCCATCCCTTGGGATCTTTCCCACCACACGACCCAACCACAAAATTCCAGCACCGTTTCCTACCAGCCAAAGACTTCCAGAAGCTGCTAGGTGTACACACGCTGCCCTGAGCTGTACTCTGGTTTCCTCACGTCTCTCTCAAATGCTGGCCCTCCCTCCTTCACTGGTGGCCTCCTTGCTGGCCATGGGGTTTGCCGGGGTGAGCACTGGGCTCACAGCTACCTCTAGTGTCCGTGGGGCTGCCTGCAGAGCTCACCTCAGGGTGCACCCTGTGCTCCCCAGCTCCCTTCTCAAGATAAAGCCTTGCTGGAGACTGGGCTGGGAAGCTGCTGGCAGGGGACACGGGGACATTGAGGTGCCTGGGAGCAGCCTGCTCGCCACCAGCAGAAGGACCTTGCTCCCCACCATCTGTATCTTCCCTACCTGTTAATACCTGGAGTTGATATCAGGGTGTCCTTGGCACACTGCTGCCAACGCTAAAATAGTCTTGCAGCTGCCATTAATCACTCCAGTGCTGGTACAATACCTGAGCTCGTGGAGGCGGATTACGTCCAGCTGCAAATTGAGCAAACTGGCTACCCATCGTGTAGCCTAATCCCCAGAAGACATACATCTTTCTGTGCCAACCACAGCAGCGTCTGGAGGCCAGCTATCCTTCTCCTTCACCCAGCAAGCTGATTTCACCTCTGCTGCCAGGACCACCTAACCACAGATGCTACCAACTTGTGCCTGTCTGGCGCCTCCCAAATCACATTGGGTCCAATCAAAGTAAAATGTGACTAGCTGGGAGATGGAAGCATTTACCTCTTTGGGTAGACTCTGCAACTAAGGATGTGTTTTAGCCAAGGACAGGATTTTACTCTGTTTTTCTGCAACGCAAAAAAATCAGCTTGTTTTGTCACCTAGAAAGAAACAACAGCAACAGCAAAGTAGGGAAAGTTTGAGGGAAAATCTTAGGGATTGAGAGCAAGTATACAGCAGGCTGATTATCAGAAATGAACTGCGTTTGGTAAAACGTCCCTGAGAACTGTACCATCTAAAGCCAGGCTGCTTTCCTGGTGCGTACGGTGCTCCGTGAGCGAGGTGACCCCTGCGAGCTGTGTCGGGGAGCGGGGCTGTGTCGGGGTGCTGTAGGCACTGCATTCCCGCTGGGGTATCGGGTTGCAGCACCATGATGAAAAAAGCTGCAGGGGATTTGCATGCATACCTAACGCACATACCTTTGATGTTCATGTCTGTTAGATCCGAGCAGCAAGTAGGATCTTCAGGTCAGTTGTAGCTTCCAAAAGGCTATTAAATAACTGTAGCTAGACAGTCAGGTAATTGTCCTTTAAAAATTAGGGTTAAAATTCTTCTCTACTAGGCTGGGCTAAATTCAATCTGTCCAGGACGTAAATAGCACGACTCCAAAACGACATGAGGAATATCAAGAGCAGCATCTTTTTCTCCCTCCCTCTCCCTTGTTCCCCTTCTTTCTCTCTCTTTCAGACCAGAAGCAATGTGCACACAGACATTATTCATATTTCTTCTGCCGTCAAGAGGCTGATGGTACGATATTGTAGACTTTGTCTTTGCAGTCTTTTAGCAAATGACTTCTAGCTGAATAACAGAAAATAGTTTTGCTGCCACCTTTCAAATGTGTTACTGTGTCCCGCAGATTTCACAGTGATGTGTATGATGAAATTACTGAGTGAATGGTAAAAGCACACCAGAAATGCAATCCAAAGCTTTTTTCTGCTTTGCAAGGAGTGCCTACAAATCACTCATTTGGACATAATGAATGTAAGTTCCATTCAAAACCAACAGTATGAACTGAGTTCAGTATTTAACATACCACGCACCAGAATGATCCCAAAATATATCAGGCCAGGAAGTGGATTAATTACAACAACTCGCCACCAAGCCCCTGGTATATTTCAAGTACATAGAAAATGTATTTCTATTTTGGACACTGACTTCTTTATGAAACTGTGCCAGGATGTCAGCAGGCTGTTTGGACTCTCTGACAGACACTCTTAGCAGCATCAGTTTCCTGGAGGCAGTAATAATTATCAAATCTCTTCGATAGACAGACAGCTATCAGACATCTGTGTATCCCAGACGTACAAAAACATCCCCAGCCAACCATGTGGCTACCAATGGATGTGCTCAGACAAAGAAGTTCAAGAGAAGTGCCTCAGGCCAGATCCTCAGCTGCAGAAAATCAGCGAGGCACAGTCGACCCGCCTTCCTCGCGCCGTGTGCCTCTTCTTGGGAGGAAACCCCTGCCCAGCCATCACGGGGCAATGGGAGGTCACGGAGGGAATGGGTTGGATGGGACGGGGAAGCTCCTGCAGGGCTTCAGGGCCAGGCCCGGGGATGACCACATACGCTCTATACAAGATACTGCCCATTTCTAAAGGGTCAGAAATGGATATGCAAAAGAGGCTGCCTGGGTTCCTTGTGTCCTTACCTCGGTTTGAGCTGATGAGGGGACAGATTCCTCCTTCCTGACAGGGTCTGGAGATGTGTCTGAACAGTGCCTGGGCACAGCCTGAAGCACTGTCTGTGCTGGCAGCTGGGAGCCTGCCCTGTGGCACTGTCTTGTCCTCTGCCAGTGCAGAGGTTCAGGAAACAGCACAGGCTCTGGGGCTTCTTCCTCCAGGCGGTGTGGAAGAGATGGCTCCGTCTGGGAGGAGGAAAGGTCGTACGGATGCACACCAGGCTGCACCTGGGCTGGATTGTTTTCCATTGTGGGTGAAGCCTGCAGGTTTTCTAGGCAGGGCCCACTGGGACAGGCTCACACAACAGCCAAGTGCTTGGGCACCCAAGGGAGTGAGGGTATTCCTTCAGGAGAACACGAGGAGGAGCTTCCCAGATCCAAAAGGGGTTTTGCTTTGCAAGAAAAGATGAAGAAAAGCACTCATCAGCAGAAGATGAGTAGAATCAAACACTCAGTTCCCTGTGAGCCTAAGGGCTTTGGTGCTCGGTGCGCTCACAACCTGGCTCTGTGCCTCTAAGAAAGTGCAGGGAGTGCTTGCCCGGTGCAACTGCTGGGTGTCCGCCCCAGGCAGCCTCAGCACTGCCCGAAGGTGTCGCATCCCCCTGGGTCACACATCACTGCAAAATGCACAGAAACAGTGTGTTTTTCAGGGACTCTTGTGAAGTGCAGCTTCGGGCTGCAGTGTGGCCAGGGCAGCACTGTGGTGAGACGTGGGCAGTGGGGCAGAACTGTCACCTCTCCCTGCCAGGACACTGCTGAAATCCCTGGGCTACCCAGCGGAGCAAAGTTTGCTCCTTGCTTTCCGTCACTGCCACTTAAGGTCTTTTTCTGTCCCTAGCTCTAGACTGAGGCCATTCGTTTGCAGTGGCTGTCATAGACCTGGAAATGAATTTGATTATTCGTATCTAAGCCTGTATTGTGCAAAACGGGCCGTGCATGTTTTCCAGTTTCTGTGTGACGCAAGAACACTGTTACCAAATGAGTTAAGGTCTCTGTGACCTCAAAATGAGGAGGAGAATGAGAAAGCCCAGAAAGATAAATGTTACCTGGCAATAGTTTTATTTTCAGCTAAAACACTGAAGTTCAGTGTTTACTTTCCAAACAGTAGCCGATTTTGCAGGTCTGGTTTGGGACTTTACCGCCCTATTGTGTTACTTCACTGGAGACCAGAGCAAAGTTCAGGGAGATCCAGGAGCTGCTGGCAGTCAGGTCCAGAGATGAGGCCACAGAGGCCAGTCCTGCAGCCCTGATGGGCTCCAGGCAGCCACTGTTGGTGCTACCACCAGGAATGGTCTCTGAAGCAGGACCCTGGTTTTTTGGTCTGTATGGTGGGAGCTGCTGGAGCAAGAAGAGAGGGAAGACACTCTAACAGAACTAAGTTGGAACCGGATGGTAATGTGATACGGCGCTTTTTCACCTCCAGGTCATCAATTCAAATCTCGCCTGTTCAGAAGTGGTCAAAAATTATTTCCATATGGGTCAGGAGAGATCCATGGTGAACGCAGGGGTTGCTGTATCAAAACAGACAAGATAGTCTGGAGATAAACAGTTGCACAATAGTTACTTGTGTGGAGAGGTCTGCAAGGTATAAAGCTAAGTAGTTCCTGACCAGTTTATACGCCTGGATCATGAGAGCTAGGTTTCTTTGCAAATAACTTATCATTTATTTCTGTCTGCTAAAATGTATTCTTTTTTTCTTACACTATAACTATAAATAATGAACCTCCCCTTTGACTTTCTCAATAGCCTGTCTGTGCAGGGGGTTATAAACAGGCAGGTATATATGACATTCATTTAACAGGAGTCAGCTCAAGTTCCTTAGGTGCTTATCAAGAAAACATCAGTGCTAAATTGTGTACTAGAATTACTCTGAGAGGCAGAAAGTGCTTCTCAATATTTTAGCAGAAAAATGCACAGGGTGCTGAACGAAGCCTGTGTAAAATGCATCAAGAAAGCTTATCAAATACATGATGGGTGGTAACGAAGTAACAGGGGAGCCCAACAGAGCAGAGGTGTCTCTGAAGAGCAGTCAGCAGCAACAGATCCTCCTGCAGCTGAAATGTGGGACTACAGCAAATGTATAGATTTCAGCTAGGTACAGCAATGGAAATTTTGCATATAGCATTTAACCACGGCTACAAGGTCCATTCATAGAACCAGAGAATCACAGAATGGTTTGGGTTGGAAGGGACCTTAAAGCCCACCCAGCTCCACCCCCCTGCCATGGCAGGGACACCTCCCACCAGCCCAGGTTGCCCAAAGCCCCATCCAGCCTGGCCTTGAGCACCTCCAGGGATGGGGCACCCACAGCTGCTCTGGGCAGCCTGTGCCAGGGCCTCACCGCCCTCTGAGTGAAGAATTTCCTCCTAACATCTAACCTGAATCTCCTTGTTTTAGTTTAAAACCGTTCCCCCTCCTCCCATTTCATAAGCTGCACTACCCTAAGTATTTTATGGAAATATACCCAATATCAACTGAAAGATTATAAAAATTAATATAATCGAGAGCATTGAACTAACAACTACTGTACTTTGAATTTTGCTTATATCCTTGATAAACTCAACGAGGTATTGTGCTTGAACTAAGCTGTTCAGCTATCAGATGAAGAAAAATGACACTTTTCCTCTCCCTGTTCTAACCATTACATTTGTATTTCCAAGATCTCTAGTTGTGGTGGGAAGCCTGCCACTGAGGAAGGCTGGGTCAAAGCAACTGAAAAATAGTGGATTGTACTAGTGTAGAAGAAATGAGAATTTGATTTTTAATACATTTTTTTCACAGTTTTTTTACTCCCAGAACATAAAACCATTGCAAAAGTAGCAACCTTAAACTTGTAGTAGTGAAGGTAGCTTTCTGTATATAAAACATATGAAATCCTAACCCCGCTGTTATCAGTTGGTTGACTTCCATTGCATATATACCTACCTGACTGGATATAGATGCCAGTGCATGAATTTTCAAGCTACCAAAAGAGCAATTTGAAGCAATGTGTTTTGAATTTGCCAGGTAAAATATAAGATTTCAGTGCCAGCCAAATAGCTATTAAATGTCACTTTGTGTACTTGGAAAACTGTGATGCTTTCTGCTCTCCTCCACAAGTGGAGTAGAAGTGCTATTTACTTTGTCATCAGCTAAAGTTATTGGTGCAGCTCCTGAGATGTTGCAGGGTTTTCCAGCAGCAGTCAGGGGAGGTCAGTTTAATATGCTAATAAATATTTTTTGAATGACCTGACTTTGTATTTGGTATTAAAAACTCAGAGCAGCGCCAAATAGGATAGAAAATAAAGAATAAAAGTTCCACAGATTTTGCCAAAATTCTCCACAGATTACTATTAGCTTCATTTATGAGACTGCACAGAGGACTGTGAAATCTCCTTTGAACTCTTAGGGCCAGATGGTTTTGCTGTTACATCCTAATGACCCACAGCAGTGTGCATACACAGGCGCCCTGGTTGCCAGTTGACTGCAAACATGCGATGTGGGCAGGAGAATTCACAACCTGCCCTTCCAAAACACGAGCAGCTCCTGCTTGGGCGGAGAGGGAACCTCCCCTCGCTATTGATGCTGTGAAAAGCTTTTCTCCTCGCCCCTCTAAGGGAAGATCATTTCCAAAGCAAGCCGTGAGCATACCTGGATAGGAGCAGTGAATGGCAGGCTCGCTGCCCCACACAGCCTGTGGTGGAGTCCTGCTGGTGGCCGTGAAGCTGGAAATTGCTTTTGTTGAGAGGAGAGGAGGCTCTCACAGCCTCTGTGGGCCTCCAGTCCCAGCGTTGGAGCACTGCGTGCTCGAGGAGTGAGGGAAAGGCTGGACTCGAACCAATTAAAGCTGTAGGGCAGAACAGTAGTTATTACGCTGTCATATGGAACTGCTTGGAAGACATGATTTATTTTGGATTATATTGGTTTCAACTGGTATAATATGAACTTCCTGATTTTTCTAGGATATGTAGACAAAAAGTCTAAATATGGTTTTACTCATCTTTTAATTTAGAACTACAAGTGTTTGGGTGACCTATGAAATTATTTTAATGATCTCTGCGCAACACTGAGCTGTCAGCACTATAAATGTCATCCTAACTGGGTATTAGTTTCCATCACGGTCATTTAGCCTCACCAGCAGAGCTACCTCCATGCGAATGTCTTGTCTGTGTCAAGCTGTGGGAATAAAATAGAGAGTCACTGTTGCCAAGAAGCATCAGTCAAACATCTTCATAATACCCCATTTAAAGAGGAAGACGCAGACACAAAACCTAGGAGCACCGTGACTGTGCGGCGTGTCCTTGGAGCTTCAGGCACAGCAGTGGGTGAATGATTTGCATGCAGGCCAGTGCTTTTAGCTCCGATCGTTAAAAATGTGTTCCAGCGTCGCTCGTCCTGGTTGACATAGACTTACCCGTAGCCATCCTTATTTTTATAGGGCTACGAAAAGTCAAAGGGTAAGAAGAAGCACTTTAGAGAAGGGGAGGTGTGACAAATTGAATTTGATACAACTTCTGGCTGCTGGTACAAGATGAATATGGACTCGTCACATGAGGCGGCTCTTTTGTTCTCGTGTAGGAAGCAGAGAAATTGTTTGACCGGTGTCTGTATTTACCAACAGAGAGAAAAGTTATCTGATGATACAGGTTTTGGCAGAGGCAAGGAGTGCCTGAACAAGGTTTTGTCTGCAAGGACACATCTAGGATATTGACAAAGGGTAAAGTGACAGAATTTGAAAATAAATAGAGGGGTGAGGTGGCAGAGGAACGGTGAAAGATGTGTGCTGTAGAAGATAAACAGTTGGGCTTTGAACTTCCAAACCTTACAGCCAAAGATAAAACCACCAAAAGGTTTGTGTACATTGCTCTCTACGTGGTTAATTTTTTTCTCTTCAAAGTTAGAGATCTTATCACAAAGTTTTAAATTACAGTATTTTGTCTTAGCTCGTGTAGACATAGTAGTTTAAACATGCACTCTGCTGTATTTTGGATTTGTTCTCGTACGGTAGGCTTTTAAATGACGTGGTCATAGAATTTTTCCAACACTGTCACTTGGTCTTTCTGCCTCAAAACAGATTTAAGAAAGCTGCTTGAGACTGTCCTGCGCTTGTATTTGACATAAACCAGTAAAGTTTGATTTCGGGTACCCAGAATTTCAGCTGATACAGTTTCAGTGTAAAATAGTTGGTTTTCCAACTTGGGATAAAAGCAAAATGTGAAAGTTGTGTGTTTCACACAGCTCCCCTTACGTGCGATCACTTAGGTAAGCAAGGCAGCCTCTGGCAGAGCAGGAGGGCTGCCATCTTACTCTGCAGTCTCCTGGAGGGATATATAATAGTTCAGAGCTCCCCTGTCTCACGTACAACTTCATTTTGCTCCGAGGCATCTCTTTAAAGTCTCTTGTCCTTGTCTTTTTTGTGGTTCCAATCTTTTCCGTAACCAAGACGGATTCCCTTTCTTCCCAACTAGTCAAACACGCATTTGCAAGAGCCTTTCAGCTCAGAGGTGTCTCTGAAAAGCTCTCTTAACTCTCTTTGTGAACACAGGACTCAGTGAGTAGACGCATTTGTATCCACAGTGTGTCCAGCAGTTCCCAAAGACGTCGCGTCCACAACGGTTATAGAAATCAAGGGGGTGCTTAGGAGACTTTTCATTATTCCTGTCCGCCTCAGTTCTCCTGCTTTGGGCTGCCCCAAGGGCCGTGGTCCCTGAGTGAGCAGACGCAGGGATCCTGGCAGGATTGGACCTTGCTGGTTTTACCCAGGGAGTGTTTGTCTGGTTGCATCACCAGCGGGGCGAGCGGTGCCCCTGGGTGCCAGCCCTTGCCGTGCTTCAGCCCGCACAGGCCGCAGCCCTGAGCTTGGCAGGCGTGGGCACGGCTCCCAGTGTGTCGGTGCTGCGTGCCGCGAGCGCCGGCCAAGGGGCTGAGCCCTGCTTTTCGTCCCGCGTAGCTCCGCTTCTTCCATCTAAGGGAGAAAGCACAACATGCGCTGTTCCCTGCTGGAAACCTCGCTGGCAGCAAGCAGACGCTGCCAGGGAGCTCTTGACATGAAGCACTGAGATAGCAAAGATCTCGAATGACTGAGATTCCTGCGAGCTTTGGTCAGTATCACAGGCAGTTTCCAACTGGGCAAAGTACAATATTTTCCCTCTGCTTTTTATGAATGGCTGTATAGTATTGTGCTCGAGTCAGAGTCCCCTGCAAAAGCCATTCATAAAAATAAAAACAAAACAAAACAAACACACACAAAAACTTTCTAGGTCCAGTCTGGAGCCACTGGGTGCCAGAGGCTGGGAAAACACACTGGCAGCCCGAGCCCCAGCTATCACTGAAAGTATTCAAGGGGCTTTCTGGTGGTCTGAAAAGTATGAAGTGCTGTGTAGAAGGGCAGCTGGTAGAATTACTTTGACACATACTAGGCAGAAAGCCAGGGCTGGCCTTGTTTCAGACATTGTCTTTCCTCTCATTGAAGTGTCAGGACCTAATTCATGGAAAATTTGGTGAGTTGGCAGCCCTTTCAGAAGATTTCATTGAGCTACAGTGTGTGAGAGTCACATGAATGCAGAGCACACAGCCAAAAATATATGGGGATTTCTGAACAGGAGAAAACAGTCAGCCGCTAAGAATGTCTACAGATTTCATGTGGCTTGGGAGTAAACACGTGCACAGGTGTAATCAGCAGGCAAGAAAAAGAAAATAAAGTGGAAAAGCACTTCAGATTACCGAGGAGCTCAATGAACTCTGTAATTACGAGGGATTCCTATGAAACAAATAATTCCTTTGTCCAAGGGCAGCAAATGTCCCGTAATCAGTTCAGGGCTTGCAGTCCACCTGGAGAAGGCATCAATAAAATGTGTGCTTGGGTAATCGCTTCTCCATTGCGAGGGAGTTTAATGGAAAAGAAAAGGATCCACCCTGAAGTTTAAAGACGGACCCAGTCATCGCTTTTTTTTCCCTCTCATATTTATTCGAGAGCAGAACTTGGAGCCTGAGGCAGAGATACAAAAAATAAAACAGCAATAGGATTCCGCTGAATTAGAAAAAATGACTGAAAATAAACAAAGCATCTCTTGTTAAAATGGGACGCTTGTGGTGGGCAGTCTGAATTGAATCAGTTACATTTAATTTACATTTTCATTGATCCTTCCCACTGAAATATTGCTCTGAAAGGCCAGTTACACTAAACTGTTTATTCAGAAATATTCCAGTTATTTCCTACTATACTGTCATGAAAATTAGGGTTTTGGCTATCCAGAGGGACGGCATGTTGGCTTCTGCCCAAGTGAGGCACTAAAATCACGGCTGGGATTAGGAACAGGCAGGAAGGAAGGGCAGGAAGAAAATCATTGGGTGCGATTCATGTACTTTGAAAACAGAAAATCCTGGGGGGCAGAGAGGGGGAAGGCAGGCAGCTTTTCCCCACTGGAGTAAGAAAAGCCCTTTTGTGCTCACGGTGTCAGGATTTCATCCTTTATCTGTGGCCTTATTGTTCGTGCTGCTCCTAGCACCCACAGGGGTCACATCAGCAGAGCAGCCGTGGTGTATTTTAAGCGTGCAGGCGTTAGTTCCTTAACTGATCCTCCTCCTCCTCCCCGGGGCTTGGATGCAGGGCCCCGGCACCTCAGTGGCTTTCCTGACTCTCCTGAGGACCATATTTCCTGCTCCTGGGTAGGGGCAGCCAGAAAAAGATTGCTGCTGAGGTCCCTGTGGCTGTGCCACCAGGTTGTGGGCAAGCAGGTGGACACAGCCCCCATCTCTCCTTGGCCACGCACCCAAGCAGCCTGGTGATGGGCATCCCCAAAATCACATCCAGTGCTTTCATTCAGCTACAGCTTCCAAAACAGAGCACCCAGGGAGCAGAGGTGCTGCCCACCCCAGCCTGATGGCTTCAGCAGGGATGGCTGTGGTTGGGTGGGAAGCCCTGGCTCAGGAACATGTCCCTCACCTCTCACCTCTCTGCCTGAGCCTCATAGCCAGCAGGGAGGGCTTCCCCACAGCTCATGGCCAAAAGAGTGGGGGAAAAGAGTAATCAGCATCCATGGAAATAACAAGCTCTCCATTTCTGATTGTGGGTTTTGCCTGTGTTTTTATTTCTTATGCTGAAACTATTTTTCCCAGCACCTGTGAAATGACTGCTAAGTGACCTCAGTAAATTTTGCTTCTCACCAAGCTTTTGTTTCATTTTTCAGCCTCAACAAGTGGTTCAAAAGAAGCCTGCTCAGGTAAGAAAAAATGCTTTAAATTCCTTACTCTATCTTAAATTGAATACGTCTTCAGTATTTAAACTGGTAAAGAGTGAGGGGAAATGCATCAATAATATGAAATGGAGGATAGCTGCTGGCTTGTTTGGCACAGCCACCCAGACAATTCACGTGGTGGCCCTCAGGAAGGAGAGGAAGCAGCAGTGGAACTGCTTGAAGTGGAAGGTGCTTGCTCAGAAATGTCCTCAGAAATGTCATTTATGCAGCCTCCACCTGGTGAAGACAACATAGCCACACAAATGTCTGGTGCCCGTCCAGCTTGAGCTGGGCACCCTGGGCAACCATGAGCCTGGGCTGCTTGCAGGAAGGGGGGACACAGGTGTAAAACCCTTCTCCCTACTGGTATAAACGAGTCTCTAAATCCACAGAAAAAAAATAGACTGAACTTGATAATTAAACCATCTTAAATACTAATGCATTTGAGGATCTTTTGTTGGATGGCATTTTTCTTCTTTAACACCTTGGACAAAGTGCAAGCTAAGGTGTAGTGAAACCAAACACTGCGTTTATGGTCTTCTCTTCCATTTTCTTTCCCCACCCACTCATGCCAAAAACAAACAAACAAACAAACAAACAAACAAAAAACATTCCAACTCTGCCACTTTGTTATGTATGCTGCAGCAGAGAAGAGTATGTGGGCATGGGAGCAGGTCTGCAGAAAAGGTTCATTGCTTTTCTGGAGAGAGGTCCGCTTTCAGAAGGGAATAATGCCTCTGTTTTTCTACCGTACGGTTTTAATACAGTATCGTACAGTGTACACTATTGTAATGTCTCCCGTAATCTGAATTAAGAGCTGTTACATAAGAAACAGAAAACATCCTAGCTGTGAGTTGAAGGGGTGAGATGATGCAACACTCAAAAGTATGCAGAGGAATCAGGTTTCTGCAAAACGAATCAATACACTCACAGTAGTGGGGCTGGCTATGATATTAATGCCTCCTAATGGCAGAGATAACATTCAGGATGAATGTGGTAGTATCTTGAAGGAAGGTAAATTTTGCAAGGAGAGGTAATGTCTTTTATTGGGCCAGCTTATGGAAGAAACGCAGCAACCGTCCCCGAGGACTTACCTTCTGACTGCAACACACAATTCAAAACGCGCCGAGTTGGTCTAATAAAAGATATTTCCTCTCCCTGGTCTCACTTACATCCTTCAACTGCTAGGGCCGCAATCATGCTGTTCCTCCCGCAGCCTGGTAGTAAATCTGTCGGTGGGCACAGAGCCAGCCGTCTCCTCCGTGGCACCTGGGGGGCTCAAATCGTGCTGTGCCAAGGAGGCCAAGCCCAGGAGGTGAAGATGGGGGCTGTTTGCACTGCCGGTACCCCCGGTGGGTGGCAGGGAGCTCATGCCCATGGGGGTCGGTAGGGTAAAGGGAGCTTGTAGCCCTGCCTCTAGCCAGGCAGAAACTGTGCTGCCCATAGTGTTGCTTGCACCTCCATTTCAACCAGGCACTTAGTCCTGAGTGTTTAGTTTGAATGCTAATCGAGTGCGAGCTCTGGCATGGGAGAGGAAGAAATGCCCGGGACCAAGGCTGAGGTGGGGTGTCAGAGGATGGAGCGGGGACCTGGGACTCATCACTTGGTAGCAGAACAAAGTAAGGACAGATTTCATGATGTAGGAGTTTGAACCGGGATTCCCTGTATAGACCTTCTTGTCCTTTATTTCCTGAAACGGTGACTGGTGGGGATGCCACAGGGTGTTTCAGCCGCAGCCGCTGCTGCACGGTGCCTCTGCAGCATCTCCGTGGTCGGGGAGGGCAAGAGAGAGAAAAGGAGGCCCTTTGACAGTCCCATTAGTAATGGAAATGTTTGCATAGAAAACGAGGAGGCACAGAAGAATGCATGAAAGGAGAGAGAAGGCTTTTTAGCAATCCCCAGTCATCACAACACAACTAGTGAAATTGCAGTCTTTAAATTATTTGTGTGCCATGTCTTCACTCAGAGAACATTTCTTTTTTTAATCCTTGGCCTGAGGGATTTTCAATGAAATCATTGACTTGTCTTTAACCCTTCCTGCTCTAAATAGGCCCTGCTCCCACACTTAGGCTGACACAACATTGCATTTTTGCTGGCTGTGGGTGTGCAGCGGAGAAAAAAAATGTATATTGCTGTGAACAAGTCTTCCTGAGGCTAAAAGAAGGAAGAGGTAAAACAGTGTGATTCCTGGGACGGCCAGGAGCTTCATGCTGCTGGTTTTCACTGGAGTCCGGTTGCCTTTCTCCGTTGTCTTTTTACACTACTGAATTTCCCTTTAAAGGAGGGAGGTACAGACTCAGAATTAACAACACGAACATGAGCTCATGCAGGCTTCCTAATCTGAGCTGTCTAAGGAAATAGTGATAAATTATATAAACATGGGGACTACATGGAAGTTCATGGAGGATAATGTAAATCTTACACTACATTCAGAGGAATCTCTTCCTTTTCCATCTGTTTCCTTCAAAATATCCTCCCAGATGGCTTTACCATGTGGCAGTCTGGATTAAGTTAGAAATGTATCCTTTCTTCATCAGTGAGGACTGTAAGAGGTTGCAGTCAAGACCTGCTGTGTGATGGTGAGCATGTTACCCCACTCTGCCGTGGTAAAAGGGGCAGAAAACCCGGGTCAGGGTTTTCCCTGTTATCCCTGAGTGCCGTGCTTTGAATTTCTGGCATTTTCCAAAAGATTTCTGTTAGTGTTAGTTTACATCACTGTTGCTCTTGTTCCTGTTGCTACTGCATATGCCTCTTGGTTTTGTTTTATGTTTAAAAATGTAGAAGCAGCAAAACCAGATAGAATTCTTCTATTCATCATAGCTCCTTTCCCATCACCTTTTCCCAGGTTTTAAGCATTGTGCAGGGCTCTTCCATGCTCTAAATTTCTTTATGGATGTCTAATGTCCAGTTTAGGGCCATGCAGATGCCAAAATAATCTTCTGTGATATTTTCAAACATCCTCAGAGCTGTGAAGATCGACCATAAGACAAATCCTACAGTAAACTCCACTGGACATCTGCCCACCCATATTATTAATACAAAGCTTTAAATACTATAGTCTGTACACACGTTTTTGATGGTCACTGATGCATCCTCTCACACTTCCTTGGGGAAATGAGGAGAAGATAGCAAGCCTAACTGCACGTCATCAGTAAATTCAGCTTATTCGTGTAATTATGTGCCTAAACCTCAAAAACAAGAAGCTCCTTTTAAATCCTCTCTGTCTCCAAAGAATGGGCAGTCATAACTTATAAGTATGATGAGGTAATATTCTTACCAGGGTGTAAAAATAAGCAGGCCAAATAGAAATTTCTGCATTTCCTTGTTTTTAAGCTATTTGTAGCAGCTGTAGCCTCAGCCATATGGGGGAGTTACACTCTTAAGTAATGCAAAGGAAATAGATATTTTTAGGAAAACATCATGAAAGCTATCAAAGTTTTCTGGAAACAGGACATGTTTTATTTTTATCATTTCTGGAGAGAAGAAATGCAGTGAGTGTAGAACAGCCCTTTGAAAACTTTCTTATAATCTCTTTGGGAGGTCTATTAAAATCTGAAATCCTTGCAGTCTCTTAAGTTTGTGTCTGAGTCTGAAAGACAGCATATCACTCACTCCAAGCCTAAGTGTACTTTTCACCTAATGCTAAGCACATTAGGTGCTTTTAAAACAAAAACAAAACAAATAAATCCCAACAAGAAAAAGAGCAAAAAAAGAAAAGTATTGTTTTGTATAAGAAAGTAAATGCAGATTCACTGCATTTTTTCATCTTACTCAGCTCTTAGGCTTGGTATCAATAAAGTTGTGCATGTTAATTAGTCATAATGCATATACACCTCACAGCTTCAGGTTGTATGTGTTCCCCATCTGCCTCCATCACATGTGCACTTGATGTAGGACAAGCAGTAAATCCTAAAAGCGTCAGACAGGCTCTGCAGCCCAGGACTTGCACTGATGATTCACACATTCATATGCAGCCCAGAAGCATCAGGTTTCGTGAGTGCAGCTGAGCCCAGGAGACGTGGTGCTTGTGGGGCAGGTCTGACACGCTGGGACAGCCTGGCTGGTGGCCCCACTGCGCCCAAGTACGGCGTCACCTCTTTGCACTGTGCAGTGCATCTGCACTTCCACAAGCTTCAGATGTTGTGCATACCTGCTACCACCACATGGGAATTTTTGTCTTGTTCTCTCCAGGAAATCCCAGAGAGAAATGTGGTCAAAAATAACCCAAAGGTTCCGTGTTAGCAAGGGCTCTGGCTGAAAGAAAATCCTAGTGTCACAGAAAGCCTGGCAAATCACTCGCAGCCACACGGGTGCACTGACATGTCGAAGAGAACGTGTCCCTGCCCAAGCCCACCCCGAGCCCTTCCCAGTGGGGAATATTGCAGCTTTGCTCATTGCAGCCATGGCTGTAGAAACACCTCCGCCCTGGGGGTGGACCTGCTTCCCAGGGGTTTCCACTCTCTTCCCGCTGCATCCAGCAAGCTGTTTTGTGTGTCCTGTACTTTTTGTGTATTTACTGATAAGAAGAATTGGAAAGCTGTCAGTTCCCAGAGGGAGAAAACTTTATTTTCCATATGTAGGTGGAATTTTACACTTCAGTGTATTTTGCATGCGTGTTGTGCATACCACTCCAGAACATCCTCCGAACGGTTGAGTTACCATTCTTTTATTAGTGTTATTTTTAAAGCAAACACTGAATGTTTTCCCAAAGACAGTGGTAGAGGCCATCTTATATATGCTGGAGGCCCCAGGCACGACATGCACACACGTGGAGCAAGTGGATATCATGATATCACAGCTCAGTGAGCCTGGACGCACTGCACCTCCCCATGTGGGCCATGGTCCCAGAGGAGCTGCCCAAGGCTTTCCCAGTGCAGGTAAACCCTAGACCTGCTGTGGGGCCCCCCAGCTCAGTGCCCTGCCTCCCACCACCGCCAGACAGGGGGGCAATGCTTACTGGTGCTGGCTAGGGTTTTATTTGCATAAATAGCTTCGCGATGAAATAACCTGTTTTTATTGACCTTCTTCCCCATAGGTGTCCTTGGAAGGTTAGTTTTTCCAAAGCTTCACATTATTATGATCGCTTGAGGTTTTTTTTTTAAATCAAAATAGGATTTAATTTTGGGTTTTGCTTTGGAAAAACCTTCCAGATTTTGATTCTGAGTGTTCTTGTAACATTGTTCTGATTTGAGGAGATTTGTTTAACAAATGGATGAAAATGTCTTATGAAGAAAGGGCTTGGGTTGAAAAATAGCCTTTATTGTGGCCATTTCTGTTGTTCTGAGCAACCTGTAAGGATTGCTTAGCATAAGATGCAAATAAATAAATAAATAAATAAATAAGAATAATACGAAATTTGTGGATTAGAGCTAGAATCATGAAGGAATTAGGTAGGTACCTGTACTGCAGGAAGGATGTTACCATTCCTCTGGAAGTGGTCCAAGTTTGATTTTAAGGGAATCAGGAAAGCCTCTTACTTTCCACGTAAATACAGAAGATTGGGTCTCAAGGAGGTTGACAGTCTTTAAGGTCTTACTTTCTTTCTCCTTTCAGGGTAGAATGGTGGCAACTGCATGATGTGGTTTCCAGAGGAAGACATTCTCAGTCTTCTTTTATGGTTGGTTTATTGTGACGGGGAGTCTGAACGGTTTGTCTAAAATTTAAAAAAAAAAAAGCAGTTTTTTGAAACAAATACAAAAATATGTGGGGAAAAATAAAGAAGGTGCAGTTACCGGTTCTGTGAAATGCTGTGCTAAAGAATGAGGTCTAGAATAGGAAGTCGGGCATTTCTGATAGCAAATATTTTGTTATTTATATGACATAACTTCTGAATAGAATCTGAATAACATAAATCAGTGAGACCTAAATACACAAATCATTTTAAGAATCAAATTTCCAAAGTTTAAGGGTTTATGATTCTTATTTATTACATAACCATGATTGAGTATCATTTTTGAGATTGCTGCTTCCAGAAATTTGGATTTAAATAAATGAAACATAGGAGTAGAAAAAATATGTGAAGGGAAGGAAGCGAAGAATAGAAAAAAATATCTTTAGTACAGGAGTATATTCAGATATTTGGTTGCTTTAAAAGAATAAGAAGTCAGAAATACAGTGATCTGAAGATGTAGGTTGCTGCTCAATGAGGCACTCTTTTTTCATATTTTTATGGTTTCTTTTATTGATGGTGGTAGGCACACACTGGCCGCTCCGTGTCAGGATGGCAAACACTGCCAGTAAGTATAGTCCCATGGAGTGAACGCCGGGCCAGAGTCATCTACCGAACACCAATTTTATGAAAAACACTTTCATAAAAATTGCTTTTGCTCACAGCAAAATACTTAAATACTTATTTATTTTCTTCAGCTGAACCCCATTATGTCATAAAAAAAAATACAAAAAGAGCTCCCCCAGCATTTCCACCGTTTCATAGAGAATGCAAAGGGAACAGACAGATGGGTTTTACAAAGGTACTTAAACATGTAATTGTTCATTAGAAACCACTACTTCACTTAACAGTGAGTCGGTAGATACTCAAATAACCTTGGTAATACAACCCTCAAGTTTTTTGGTCTAAATTTACCGATATATCCAGGCTGCCAGAATTTGTGTGTTCATAGAGAGGAGCACCAAATGCCCAGCTCTCTGCTTGTCCAGTTTCTCTCGGAGCCAGCGGACACCTTAGCTGCATTGCAAGACCGAGGGACAAGCTCACAGCTGTGCCTGCCCAGCAGCTGCACTGCTGCAAGGCACTGCCTGCCCCAGGCTCTTGTCTCAGGTTTCTGGGGACTTAGAAGCCCTCTGTGCCCTCTGCCAGCAGCCAGGATTTGGGGGGTGGTGGTGGGAGTGGAATGAGTTTTGCAGGGGAGCAGGAGCAGCCTGCTTCTCACAGTGCAGGAAGAAAATAGTTTGGATAAGCCCCAGCTTCACAGCAGCACCTGCCTCAGTGCTGAATTATGCATTCCCTTGCTTGGCGTGCCCATGGTACACAACACAGGCTGAGTGCCTGTCCCTTTGTCCCCATATGCTGACTGAGGAGCAGAAGTGTCCCAGTCACCCATGATGGGTGATCCTTATGCTTCCTTTGAATCTGTTAGTGCTGAGCACTGCAGTGTGCAAGCTTATTTTCAGGCAAGTCTTGCTGTGCCTTGATCCCCCCTCTGTTAAAACCAAGATACTTCTTACGTGAGGGAATTATGAGCATGCATACTTTAATGATTTGATGTGACTAAAACAGAATCAGATCGTGGAAGATACTTTTGCTTCATGGTTTTCTGGGGACTAGCTGGGGGATTCGGAGTCTTATGTGCTGCAACATGCAGCTCAGGAGATGTCCTGGCTTTGTTGGCCGGCTTCTGAACAGTCACAAGGCAAAAAAAAGGTTATTTTAACTCTTTAAACATGCTACACTTAATGTCCTTGACACAAGCCCTAGCACAGGAAGCCACCATTTGAATGCAGCACTGGTCACACATTTGCCAATTCGATACAGACATGCTATCGGGTTGCTGCTCTTTCCCGGGGTGCTGAGCAAGGCCTGCTCCTAAAATGCTCCCTGCAGAGGAAAGGACACAGAAACGTCCTGGAACTACAACCACTGAGCAGCTCCATGCATGGCACTCGGGACAGGCTCTGCAGCTGATGGCTGGGAGGCTGAAGGGGTGAGCTAAAACCTTTTCGTGTCCTTGCATTCTGCCCACCTCCTGGTTCTCCCTTTGCAGCTTGGGGAAGAAGCCCGCCATGGACAGGTGATGGCTGTGGACAGGCAGGCTTTGTGTTTGACCCCAAGGCTGTGACCACGGAAGCTGCTGAGAGACACCCCCTCCAGTTCAAAACCTGGCTCTGATTTGACACGAACCAAAATCTCGCTAACAATAGCCAGAAGAGACGGGGCTGTGACGTGTGCCTGGGAAACACCACTGAGAAAGATGGCTGGGCAGGGAACAGTGTTTACAGAATGTCAGTCAAGAGTAAATTAAACAGTGCTACTTTTACATACATGTACTATGTATTTTGGCCGAGGTTTCCAAGAGTAACAAGAGTCTGTACTGCTAATACTTGGGCATCCAACTTCACAGGCGTACAGGATTCTAGGAAGTACTGGGCCACCCCCTGAAAATCTGGATTATTTTAGGATGTTTCCAGAATGATATCCAGAAAGTTGAAACTACCAGAACAATCAGCCTTTGGACTTCTGGCAATAAAAATAATCAAAATGCTAATTAGCCAAGATGAGGCATGTCAGAAGGCTGTGCAGAAAGAAAGCACCCTTTTCACTAAGAGCTTGGTTACGGAGCCTCTCATAAAGGCTCTGCACCTTTCACAATCAAGCATTATTGCTGTTCCTCCACACCTAGCTGAAGTCACTGAAAAATGCCCTAATTCTTGGCATAAATATTAATAAGTGTCCAAGGGCTGTAACCCAGCTCATCTACTACACTGAAAAACATGGGATGTAAGCCCTCTCTAACTCAGATTGTCCTCAGGGTTATGTGATATGATCTTAAACAACAAAACTGCAATCCACTTCTAGGAATTGCTGCATCTTTGCTATGCATCTTTGCTTGTTCAGGACCATATAAATTTTGTTGCAAATTATATGTTAAGAATGGGATATGCTGTAATGGAGGTTGAATAAGAGACATAATGAGAATGGAAGTTAAGACCAAAGAAAATACGTTTGTCATCTGTTAAATAATTTGCTAGAATAGTCAGTTACAGTATGTGCATACCAGCAGTATTAAAAAAGATTTGGCTAGGGAAAATAGCAGTATGCTCAGCCCTCATTAACTGATATACATCTTTAAACATGTTCTGGAAGGAAGCAATAAGAAGCCAATATTTTATTTTATTCTGGGGTTTCCATGGCACTGGGGGAATTTTATAAGGTCCCCTTGTTGCCCAAAATAACAGTCTTAGAATAGAAGAATAAGGAGTATTTCACAGCTACTCTGTCAGTCACTACGGGGCATTTGTGGAATTCAGCGAATTTAGTTCCTTGAAATCAGTGCTGCCATGCTACCCTGGGTGGACATCTGGCCTCCCTGGGCAAGCCCGTCAGCTTGTGACACCTGTGCCAAACATTAAGGCTGGGACGGACAAGCTGGACCTATGAGCACGCCTCTTCCCATGCAAACTCACAGAGGAAATCTCAGGCAAAGAATTTGTGCAAGTCAATGCACAATAAAATCACAAAGGACACTCTAAAACCACTTATGGACAGAGTAAAATTTGGGAAGCATCACAGCCTCTTAATAGACTATGCAGTGAGACATGCTCCTAAGTACTTAAATGTTGAAGGCTACAGGAATATGTAGGTGTTTTTCAGACATCAGCACATTGCCAAATAGTGCATAAAGGACCCACCTCCGCCTTTGGGCAGTCCAATATTTATAAGTGTCTCAAGTGCCTCCTTATAGGACCTAAATAAATAAATGTGCTTTTCTCACAGAGGCTGGAAATAAGCCATTCAAAATGACTGCCTAACTGTTGGGCATTGTAGCACTCACACCACCATAGCAAACTATCTCATGGATCCTGTTTCATTGGGATCGTTCAATGCCACAAATGTTAAATTCTTTATGAAGTCTGCTCCACCAGATGTTGAGCATCACCCTGATGAAGTTCTGCTGCTGATCTTGCTGTAAGGCATTTCTGGAAATTCCAGAATGTTTTCAAAAAATGTTGGCCAAAATCTCTCTTTAGGAATGACTGTTGCATGTATTAAAAAGGGATATGATATTGCCAATGTACTTTGTGCATTACCTCTGATCTGTTGATGTAGTCATGTTGTTAAGGGCTGATCTCTGATCTCAGGTTTGGAGAGCTATTTGCCACACAACAACCATGGGAAAAGAGAAGGAGAGAAAAAAATAATAATAATAAAAAAAGAATCACCCACATTCTGCCCGAATTCAGATCTCAGATTTCCCACATCCTGGTATTTAATTTCTCACAGAGTTACCAATGGTTGATCTCACGGCAGGATTAGTGGGAAGAAAAATGAGAGCTCCATTGAAACCAGACTTGAGTCTGGAAAGATGGGACATGTGAGCTCTAGGACCAGGGAGATATCAGATTCAGGGTAGTGAATGGCTTCCCCCCAACCCTTTCCCTGATAATCACGCTTATTTTCAGGCAAAATCTGGAAACTGAAATCAGAATAGTAGAGAGACAGTTACAATATGTTAGGCGGCTCGCCCATCACTTTAATAGCCTCCTGAGAACTGTGTTATATGGTGGGGTATTAACTGTAATTTATATTAGTATTTTTTATGTTTAGGAAGAGGAGAATAGATTAACATTGAGGTATAAATTGCAGTAAATCTGTCTCACTCCTAAAAGAAAATGTGTTTTGAACACACATTTCCAGCAGGAACCTTTTCTGATTTGATTATAGAATATAGATGTGTTCAATTGGAAAAGAAACTCCCATAAAAGGCTCTATAATCAAAAGGAAATAATCACTATCTATTAAGTTGGACAGGCCCACTCCATTTAAATCAAACTATCTTGCTTAGAGAAAGAAAAAGCTTCACCCTGTGGTAACCCGAGTCGCAGCACAGATGGAACTTGAAAAGTTGGGTTCCTGCTCCATGCTGAAGAGGGCCGTACTTTATTGCCCTTCGCACCAGATTGTGTGGAGATATTCAAGAAGTTGAAAAATCTTTAAATGCATCGCACTAAATCCTTTAGGAGTTGAACATATTAAGATGACAAGAAGAGTATGTCATTAGACCATAACTACCCTTTTTGGATTACCTGGTATTTGTAGATTTATTGGCAAGATGGCTTAAATTAGGGATATATTTTTAGCCTGCAGCATTACATAATAAAATAGCAGCAGAATTCTTTGCAGTAAAAAGGAGAAGGGATGGGGGGGAGTTTATTAAAACCAACAGAAAGCTCTCTGATTTTGCACTCCTTGCCTGCACAAAGAGGTGCTCCACGGTTACACAATCAGTAAAGTTTGCAAGAAAAGCATTCCCATTACCCCATTTTGCTCAGGAGTCGTCGCCGTGCCTTTCGCTGCAGACCTGCTGTTTAGTCTGAAACCGAAAATTAAACCCAGAACTTCAGCTCTCAAAGTTAAATACTCTGCTTTACTGCCAGCACACAGCCTCACCAGTGTCTGTGTGGTAAGATCTATGATTAAACTCTTCAGACATTTTTAAAAGCATTTTACAAGTCTGTTAAGCTTTAGTGTTTTTTCTTTTCTTTTTTTTTTTTTTAAGAAAAAAAAAATCATTTAGCTGAATTATACCGCAAAGTCTCACATGAACTCTGCTGAACCAAATGAGAGGGCCCAGCCTCGCTATCTATCTTTCTGAAATATGTTTCTCATTTGGGGGGCTTTTCGGAGCACAGCTTGGGGAAGGTAGAGCCGCCTATGTTGAACTCCTTCCTTCACAATCGGAAAAGACGTGCAGGGAAGACCAGGGGAGCTTCAGAAAGCGCGGTGGCCACCGTGGCCTCCTCCAGCACAGCTCCTTGCAGGCCCCGCTCCCCATGGGCCCCGGCGCGGGGCGGGTTACGGGTTACGGGTTATGTGCGGGGCCGCGAGCTGCTCGTTCGGGAGCCTTCAGGCCCGGTGCTCGTAAAAATGTCACCGGCGCACTTCCCCTTTGAAAGGCCCTTTTATCTTACCCTCCCACAGCCCCTCTCCAGTGGGCAGGCAGGCTTGACCGGGAAGCTGCTGCCTGGCCTTCCCGCATAGCTGGGCCCTAATGAGGTGTGTGCGGCTCTTGGCTGCAGGTTTTCAATCTCTTTCTTATTACTTCAAAGCTGCTGCTCCAAGGCTCAGACAAGTTTGATCACTTGGCAAAATCTCTCAGCTGGGACTCAAAAGGAAGACGTTTTATTTTATTATTTATCATTACGGATAGATAGCTGGTCCCAAACCGCAGTTGCCAGTGGCTCTGTAAACGGAGCCGTAATGCTTTTTTAAGTGATAAAGGATTGGAGGTGAATAACTTCTGGCAGTTGCTTCCTGTCTGTAACATGCAGTCATTTTGAGGGGAAAAAAAAATAGAATAGAAATCTAACAGGCCTTACTTTATTCTCCTTTTCATGTTGTAAAATAAGAGTGGGGAGCAAAAGGTAAGCAATGTGGGTTTGACCCTCATTTCAAAGCCTGTCCTGGTGTCCGTCTCCCTACGTCTTCTCCATGCCAGGAGCCAGACCTTCACTGTAGTTCTTCCTCCATCACCAAACACAAAATATACACGGTTATCAACGCTATATACACAGTTATCAATGCTGCCAAAGGAAGGCAAGGTTATTTAGGTTTGCCTACATGGGCTCCAGTATCCTTCTGAGCTTTTCAATATCCACTGTCAGCAAAAGAAGAGCTTATGCAGTGGCCCACAGGGTTTTATTGGATTCTAAAAGCCTAAGGATTTTTTTTTTCTCTTTCATGTAATTGTTGACATACGTATTAGTAATTAGAGGGTATTATTATAGCCTCTTCTTGCCTTATGCTCCAGTCTGGCTTTTTGGCTCTGGAGCGTGGTGTCCTGTGTGAATACAGAGCAGTTTACCACTCCTCCAGTTTACAGCCTCCACAAGAGGTTTGTAAGAGCAGCTTCTCAAGAGTTGGGGTTGGTCCAGCTCAGTTGTATATGTTTCTAACGGCATCGCTGCCTTCTTTCTGTAATATTTTATTTCCTTCCCACCGGAACTGTTTACATCTTGTGGGGCTGAAGCTCTCCAAGACAAAATATGTCTCTGTCAGTGTTAGAACAGCACCCATGACTGCTTCAAGCACCATTTTTGCCTGAGGTCTCTGCTTTGCAGGCTTTAAATGGTGCTTCCTGCAAAATTCTTCTGACCAGTACTGAGATTTTGCTGGAGATTTTCACTCTCCTTTTAATCACATGGGGAACAGATCTTTTCAAAGTGTTTTGACCTGCGTAGGTCAAAAAGGCATTTGCTGTACTCAGATGCCAAAACGCGTTTAAGAAATCTGGCCTGACGTAATTTAGACAGCTGAGTCTCAATTTCAAAAGGCTTCAACAGTGCCGGCTTTAGCACTGAGCGACCTGCTGCCTTGCAGAAACCTCACTGCTGAGTTAACATCAGGGCTGCTATAAAATCCATGGCAAAGCTGGGCACCTGAAACGGGTGTTCATTTATGCCCATCTGTAGAAGATATTGAGAGGCAGAGCCTGAAGCTGGTATTTTTCAGGGTATCTAAACACAGACTAGTGTAATTCCTGTCTCTGGAAGTTCTCAGTGTGAGCCCTCCTGGATTACAAATTCTGTGTCAGATAAACCCTTTCTCTCAAGGTAACCAGAGAGAGTCATTGTCACTCCATTATATCAAACAGTTCTCCTAGTGGCAGATAAGCTAGGAGATAGAGAAATATTTTTGTATTCCCCTTAATCTAAAGGGAAGAAGGCTGTTATAACACAGAGAAGAATGTCCTGTCCCGAAGGGATGCTCCTAAGCGCTGTCCTGGTCCCCTTCTGTTACCCAAACCTGTGACTTAAGGACCAAAACTTGGCCAAATCTTGAAAGACACTTCTACCAGTAGAGGAAAGTGATCTGTAGGAGCGGTTTGTGGGTGCGCAAGGATGGTAGCTCTCTCTGACCTCTGCCACTGCTGCTGGTCTGGAATATGTTGTTGGTAGTGATTCTCAGCTTGACAGCATCTGAGTCCCAGGGCAGCCCCAGCAACTTCATTCCAGCTGCCCCAGCTAGAGTACACTTCCTCCAGCAGCTGGGGATGTGGATTATCCAGTAATCCCCATGAGCAGCCTTCTTGCTAGTAAAGCAGGATTGTTCCAGCAGTGAAGGGAGAGGACACCTTCAATTTACTTAGTAAGTCTGTGCATCGGAAAAGCCACAGGCTGATCACCTGCAGAACAGCATCAGTATTTTGCTTTGTTTTCTCTGCTGCATTTCCATCCCTCACAATATTTGGTGATTTATGTAAAAGTGGAGTGACTTCAACAGACAAAAGATACATCCTCCATATACAGCAGCTGGGTGGGTAGGCATCTTCATAGGAGGTAGAAAACCCAGCTTGAAGTATCTGGTTCAAATCAGAGAGCATGGGGATTTCAAAACAAGCCTGCATGTGAGTTTCCAAACCAGTACTATTGCATACATGCACAATCACAGAGGAGCATTATTCTTGCTCTCTGATGTGCATTGCCTTCCTGACTGTGAGGCAACCTTTGAGGACATCTCCAAGTCGAAATGAGCTTTAAGATGCTTGCCAGCTCTTAGACTGCTCCCAAGAGTGTTAGGCAGCTCTGCATATGCCCACCAGTTTGCAGACAGGCATTAGGAAGGTTAAGCAGCAGCTCACTAAGCCTACTTCTTAGTATTCCAACATTGGATTCCCACTGTGGTTGTCTGAAGCCTTTTGAAGGCCAACAGGTGACAAGGTGGACCATCAGAGGCTAAGTCCCCAGTGACTTAGGTGTTGAAAGCAAAAATGTTTTTTTCCAGCCCTTAAATGTCATCCCCCAACTGCCCCATCAGCTGTCACCTCTCCATTTGTCTCTCTCTTTATCTTTAATGTCATCAAAATACCAAGAGTTTTGCTTCCTTGGCGGGACCTGCCTGCTTGCTATCCTCAGAGCTGTCCCATGCCGTAGTCAATGTCTGTGTTGTGTCAAATGCAGAACCAGCGTGTCAGAGTTTTCAACTGTGTTTTTAACCACCAGGCTGGAGAAGTTGATCTCTCCCTTGCATGATAGCAGTGACAGTACACAGAAATTGCTTGCCTGCTGGCTGGTTGACTCATATGTGGTGATGGTGGTCTCTTCTGCCCTAATAAATCCTTTTATTGTGATGTGTGCAGTAAATACCTGTAACAATTCGAGCTCTGGATCCAGATTCTTGAATTTAGCTTTGCTTTACTGCTGAGTGACTGCTGTCATGGGCTCAGCAGGGCTGCGTGGTGACTGATGGCCTCTCGGAGCAGGAGCTCCAGCTCTTGCCAGCACGCTTTGCGGAGGGCAAAGCAGCTTGAAGCAAAAGATCCCACCCTAAGCTTCACACAAAGCAAACTGACTCTGAGTGCCTGTTAGTGCTGTGGGAATTTCTAAAGGAGTTTGTTGGCCATGGAGCAGTCAGGATGACACTGTGTCTTGGCTGGGCACAGCCCGGGCCTCTGCAACTGCAATAGGAGGCACTGGCTTCGGGGACTCCTCTGAAAATATTAGCTTGCATGCCAGGGGATTTCAGACAAGTTAGCAGACAATGGTCCACAGTCTGCAAGTTGCTCTTGTCAGCAGTTCTTTTTGACATATCTATTCAAGCATACCCTCTCGGGCTTAGAAAGCAGCCAGCAAAATCTGTGCCAATAGCAAATACTTTGTTATAAAATAAAAGCTCCAACAAATTCAGAGGCTCCATATGTACCATTACTGTGATCCTCCAGTTCATCTCACAAAATTGGTTCTAGTTTTTTAAAACTACCATTCAGAGATTCATGAGCAGAAGGCGAAAAAAAAATGAATTGCCAAGTGAATTGCCAGCGAGTTTCTGGAGGCAGACGATTAAACTTGAAGTAGCTGTAAAGGAGTTATGTCCCGGGGAATTAGAAGAGAATAAACATCTTTATAAAAATGCAAAACAGTTGCTCTTCTGCAGGTGGGGGGATGCTGTTGTCAAACAGGAACAATTGTCTCATCATCAGCTTTTGCTATGACCACCTTCAGGGGGTCCACTAAAAAAGAGAGGCAAAAGGATGTGCAATGCCTGAGCTAAGCCTGCCTGTTCTTGAGGGCACCAGGGTGCTGCTCACTGCTTGTGTTGCCAGCAAAATAACATAATCCAGCCAAACGTGGGTCACCAAATGGAGGCCTCAGCTCAGAGGTAGATCCGCTGTGTCACCTGCACAGGATGACATGGGAAGGAAGTCCCTTGGGAACAAGAGATAACTGACATGGAAAGGCTCTGTGATTTACGTATGGATGGTGCCGCCACTGAGCTTTATGAATGAGGTGTATGTGCTCCTAGTTATCACTTCACATATCCCTACTATTTACCTATTTGCTTCTTTTTTCCCAGTGAAGAGCCTTTGAAGGCAGAAACACAGCATCATGGCTCTGGAGAGGGTTAATGTGTCCAGTTCTCTCAACCCTGCTGTCCTGTGCCTTTTTATGTGTCCTGGAGTCCAGCAGTCTTCTGGTCTGGCTGCTGGGTGCCAAACAAGATACACAGGGCATCTAAAATGGTGTCGGGCTCCCATCTTCAGGCATCTGGGTCCTTCCTCTCCTGCTGGGACCCTACATCAGGGAGAGGTGAGGGTGCATCATGGGCAGGTCCCAGTCCAGTGAGCGCATCTTCCAGCCATGTGCCAATGGTGCCCCTCAAGAAAAGACCTCATAAACATTTGTGCACATACAAGTTTTGAAGAAAGACTTCCCAGTGCTCTTTTTTAGAGGGAGAGGCAGCAGCTCCCCATCACTCCCTGCTTGGTAGGGTAGTTATAGCAATTCATGGGGCTGGATTGCAGTCTGTCCGACAATATCACGCTGTGACCTGCAGCAGCTCAAGGTAAACGTGCCAGGGGCAGGACGTGCCAAGTAAAACTGCCTCTGCAGTGTGCTGTGTCAGTCAGCTGCAGCGAATATGTGTATGTGGGGCACACGGGTGCGTGGGGAGCTCACCCCAAACTGGCCACTCTTGGAGGCTGGGAGTTACACATCAGAGTGTGTAGCCATCCCATTGTGCTTGTCCCGTTCCCCTTAAGATCTGGCCACGGCTTCCCTGCTAGCCGAACCCCATCTGGTCAGTTTGAAGCATTCTCAGGTTTCCCTCCGCAGCCTGCTACCCCAGCCCCTCGCCAGCTTGCTGCAGCAGAAAGCAACCAGGGGAGTAGCTGTTCAAGGCAAAACTGGGTCGAGGAACGTTTACGCTCAATTAACACATGTCACCATTCTGTCTCCACAACTGCAGTGAACGCACCTCAAAAGTGAGAACAACCTGAATTAAGGCTGCCTGTAATGTGAAACCTCTGCTGCCTGCCCCAGCGCTTCCTGGGGTGGTGTTTCTGAATTTATGCTCTGCATGGCTATCACGCTGTGACTGAGTGACTTGGATTTCTAACGTCTGCTCTAATGACTGTGCTTTGCTCCTCAGTTTTTGCCCTTCTCTTCAGCTTGATCGGAAGCACATCTGGAGTTACAAAGTATTTCACTCCAGCCCAAGTTCCTCCTTTGACTATGATACATGGCAATGCCACCAACATTGATCGGGGCTGCGAGGACTTGTGAGTCCCTGGAGGGTGCCCCGTAACGGTGGAGCATCCTTCCCCTGAGGTGCCCGAAGCCCTGATGTCCCACGCAGAGCATGCCAGGGGGTCTCTGGCTGTGCTGCCCCAGTGCAGAGCTGGTCTGCGACTTGTAAGGGGTACAAAGAGTTTCCAAAGCACCTTCCCCCCTCTGTCTTTTGGGGAGAGGTGGGTGTGGGTGCTGCACACGCAAAGGCTGGGCTGAGATCACAGCTGCACAACCTTCTGATATTTGTAAACTTTTTTTTTTTTTTTTTTTTTTTTAACCAGTGCAAAAAATCCGGCTCTGTTCCTGTCACACATCTGCATTTTCTCTTTCAGAACCTCAACTCACTCCTTCCTTTGGGTCCCTCCATGCATATATGTCTGATTTGTATTATCCCTTTGTTTGAATTGTAAGCACTTCAGAGCAGCAATCATGTCTCCATCTGTGTCTTGACAAGGGACTTACATGATAGGTTGGCTTAAAACCACCCGTCTGTAACTGAGCTATCTTAGGCTTTTGCAAGGAATGAACTTAATGAAGAAAAGTTTTCTTTTTGCTGCACAACAATCTGATCTCTTTGCCAGCTTTTTTTTTTTTTTTTCATGAGAAAAGTCTTTCCCAAGACTGATGTGAATTTGAAAGGCAGAGCTGCCAGTCTCAAGTATTATTGATAATCAGTTTATTATTGTGGTGGTTTTAGCTTGCTTTTTGGTTTCTCGTACTTCCAGTTACTACAAGTGCACATTTGCAGATACATATCCTTTATTAAATTAATATGTATGTATATATAGATAGATGAAGGGAGAGCTCACTCATTTTCTTGGTCACAGCAGCAGAGGCTACAAGGAAAAAATGCTGTGAGATTCACAGTAAAAATCACTGGAGTGGGCAACTCTCTAACTAAAAATAGGCTGGGCTCAGAAATATGTCCTTCTACATACTTTCCTGTCCCCTGCCCATGTAACACTGTGTAGTCCATGTTCCTGAAAAGTGAGTCAACCAGGTGGCAGTGCTATCCTGACAAGCCAGGTGTAAATCAAGGTGAGCTGCCCAAATGTGTGCTGTGGTCTTTTGGGACAACCGGGGGTGTCCCTGGTTTGGGGCTGTAAGGAGTTAGGCATGCGATCATCATCAAATGCCATTAACCAAATGTTATAACCTGTCATAATGTTATGTTAAGAGCATGGAACCCACAGTTGTATTTTTTAACTGCAATACTTGGAGGCAAAGTTGTTGTTTTGGATGGTCATCCTCACCTCTGAATTTCCAAGACACAAACCAACATATTTTGCTCCGTCTCCGCACACATAGTCCAAATTAGCTCTTAATTAGGTGCATGTAGATACCATTTTTCTTCTCGTCTGAGATGTAACAGACACAGTCCCATTCTGTGAGGAAGATAAGCGGGGAAAAGGCACTACATGATAACAGGATTAGACGGAGTGTGAGCACCCGTCCCCCAGCGCTGAGAGGGACGGAGCAAAATTCGCTTAATGGCTTCGTGAGTCAGGGATCGTTTTCACAGCAGCACTCCAAATACAGCCGTGCTACGAGTGGAAATGACTTGTTGTGAGGAAGAAACTGTTTATCTGCATGATAGATTGGTGTCTTCTGGAATTTAAATATTAATTGAAAAGTCAAGGTCAGAGGGCAGCTGACACTTGACTTTGCTCTCTTTCCTCCATCCACGGCTTTGATCATGCTACATCTTCCTTTGTGCCTGGTGCTCGAGAGAATATCCCGGGGTCATGGCCCGCTTCCTAGTCAAGAGGTATAAACCTCCTGGCTTAACCGGCTGGGGCCTGGCTTTAGCGGGGGGCAGGGGTCTGAAGGCAGAGGGGGGAGCGTTTGCTTCATGCTTTTCACATTTCCCACATAACCCAAAGCAGACTAAACAAAACCAGTGTGAAATCTCATGGCTTGATGCCGCTATGGTTATATTTTTTAAGCTGTCATCCATTCATTTATACTTATGTTTATTCCCTGGATTTACAGCTTTTTTTTTCACTCTTTTCTTGTGGGGGGGGCTGAAGCCTTTTGAAAGGGGATTGCAGTGAGCAGTGGCCTATGATTAAAGCTGTGTGTTTTTTCTTGATGCCGCTCTTCTGCAGCAGTGTCACACATGGTAGCATTTAGGAGCCCTTCACAGCTGAGGTGTTTCAAACACTAATGAATGGAAGTTTGGCCATATAATGCAGACAAGCTTGAAGGCATGCTCTGCTGAATGGTGTACTGTAGTGGCCTGGGAAAGGAAGAGAGTTATAAATTGTGTCAGTTAGCCACCCAGACAAAATGAAGCCATGTGGAAAATCAAATCTATTAAAGTATGAAGACTGTTATAAGCTGTTTTAAGCTGGTCATTCTTAAAAGGTCTCAGTTGGCTGAGGGGGTAAATTCCTATTCTTCCTAGATCTTTTTCACGTGCTGGCTTAGGTGATGATGTGCAGGATTTGATAAAAAACAACCTTTCACTCGCAGCCCCTTTTATCAGAAATGTTTATTGCCCCCGGTTTACCGCCCGTGTCCTGAAAGGCCGAGTGCATTGGTTAAATAAGCAGCGTAAGAGCGCTGCGTTCAGTCAGGCCTGCTGAAGGCAAACATGAGGGCAGCACCAGGGCAGAGCTGAGGAGGAGGAGAAGGCTTTCCAGAGCACCCACTTGACATTGGATACCCTCTCAAAATGCTTTCCAGTTTCTGGAAAGGCCCATGACAGAACACGACAGGGCTTTCTTTTTCTTGGCACCCCCTGGGGTAGGAGGAGAGCCCAGCAAACCATGGCAGTGTGATCGGGATCAGGGGACCTTCTTATCCTTCCCAAGGTGTCTTTTTGAGAGGTCAAAGGAGCTGTAAAGAGCGTTTTGTTAGCTCAGGATGCAATTGTCAGCTGCGTGAGAGAAGGAGGTGACAGCCTAAGACCCATGCTCACCATGTATTTATTTTTCCTTTTTATATGTTCTAGGAAGAGACTGAAGAAACGTCCTCACAAGAATCTGCAGAGGAAGACTAGGAGACCGCACCATGCAATTTCTACCTCATCAGCAGTTGGGTCTTTTGAAGGGAGAAGACACTGCCTTGACCACTTATTTTCTATTGCCATGGTCTTTCCACTTTTGCCTGGGGGAAAAAAAATCGCATAACCTTAAAAAGGATTTGACTAATCATCTTCTTTGTAATCCCTTCACAGTCCCAGGTTTAGTGAAAAACTGCTGTAACACAACGGGGACACAGATTAACGATGCAACTTTTAATTACTGTTTTCTTTTTTCTTAACCTACTAATAGTTTGTTTGAGCTGCTAAGTAAGGGTGACTGGGTCAAGAAGAGCTCCAGATCAGGTTTAAGTCATTCACTGCACTGCATATAAACAAGAAACTTGTAACATATTAATTATAATGGGCATTGAAATAGGAAAGGCCTGGTGTGTAACACTAGGCCTTGCAACACTTCCAGCAACCCACTCCCTACTTAGTGTACTCCCTGTTTTAGAACACCAAAGATAAGGGATAGATACTACTTTTTTTTTTTTTTTTTTTTTTTTGGTAACCTTCTTGTAGACTTGTACTTGATTTTTTTATTTTTTTTTAAGACTTACTGTTATTTCAGGAAAAAAATGAAAGCTGATCTCTCACTTCATTCAGCTGGTAATCAGAAGAAAGAAAACAACACGAAAAAGGTACTTTCATTTTGCAAAAGGGAAGAAAGACAAAGATACGTTGTATAGTTACAGATACAAACATATCAGCAGAAGTAGTAATAAACAAAACGAACAGCCCTCACCTTCTGGACAATAGGAAGTCCGACAGAGTCGGCTTTCTGTAGAGCCAGGCGTTTTCTGTGGAAACAGAAATGACTGGCACCAAACACTTAAGCCATTAATGACTAAGTCTTTATCAAGAAAAGTGTTTTAAAACGTATAGAAAGGTACCTCGAAATTAATACTGAATTTGTCTGAACAAAATAATCCAGATGTTTTAGTAGTTTCAACTAATTCCACTCACCCCATACCAGGTTTCAAACAAAACGAATCTCTTCTCATTACTCATCAGTCATGATGTAAGAACCAACACCATGTACCTCAGCTAAGCTTGTGTATTACTTTAAGCAATGTATTTTGACATAGGATGGTTCACTGTGCACCTCTGTGCCGGTGGCGTTTCTCCATCTTTTCATTCAAAGCAGCACTTTTAGCAACAGATGCAATATTACCCCACTATTCAATACTACCTCTGATTTTTACAATTAACTCAACAGACTGATAAATACATGCTGCTATACACATTCAATGCAGGAAATTTTTACTGGGTAGATAATCACGAGTATCTGCATTTTGCCCTTATTTCTACTTCAACACTTAATTGCAGTTAAGGAAGCAATATCTTTATTGTGTTTCGGCATGACTATGTATTTTTCTTTCTCCTTTTTTTTTTTAATGTACTTACCCTATTCTCTGCTAGACTTCTGTGTAATGTACTGTTAACTTGAATATATTTTTGTACTGAATTGCTGATAGGTTTGTAAGGATAATTTTCTTCAATGACACTACATGACATAGAAAAAAAATTTAGCTGTAATGTTTAAATATTACTGTCCAAGTTTGTACCTCAAGTGAATTGTTTAAAGAAATGGACTAATTGATTGACAAAGACCTACCTCCAGACTTTAAATGGAATGAACTTGTTACTTTCAGCATTAGTTTTGAGACGTTTGAAACAGTTAGGACTGCAACTAATCCCTAATTCAAAACTATTTTTGTAAAATAACTTGTGGAAAATGAACACGTTTTAAATTACTTTCGTATTAAAAAAAAAAAAAAAATGAACAAAAAAAAACCTTCAAAGAAACTTGAAGCTTTGTAGGTGGGAAGCAACAAGCTCAGCTTTTGCATAATGCAATCACGAATATGTGTTTAAAAAAAAAAATTAGTAGATTGTAAGAAAATACTTGACAAGTATTTTCATGTATTTTACACAAATGTGATTTTGTAATATGTTTCAGCCAGATTTATTTTAAATGCTTCTTATGTAGAGGTTTTTTATTCTCCTCTCTCTCACTCTTTTTTTTCCCCTTTTTTTTCCTCTTTCTCTCTTCCTATTTCATTTTCTCTCTTTCTGTTTAATTTCCCTTCTTCCTCTCCTAGTCAGTACTTTGTAACATTGTATTAATAACTGGGCCAGGGGTAGGTTCTCAGGAAGGCGTCTGTTGGTATGGCTTTATTAGCAAGCCAAACGCAGTTAAAGGTAACTACTTGCTGGCTTCTTCCAAGAGGCAGTGTCAAGAACTGCGGACCTCCTCAAAAGACTGCAGAGGGTTCATTGTCGGAGATCGCTGAGAAAGAGCTGATCGGAGTGTTAAAACGAGACACGTTGATATTAAGTGAATGGGAAATAATCCCAGCTATGCAGTAGCTCTAGCAGGCCAAATCCAGCGTCACTTGAAGTCAGTAGAAGGAATTCTGCTGACTTCAAAGGGCATCGAATCGAGCCTTAGCAAATCCCTTCTTATTTTTTGCCTTTTTTTGAAACCACAGTATTCAGCGGCTGACACAGAAATAATCACTCTGTGTGTGTCACACTTCAACCTCCGAGAGACTTACCACTCTGATGAACTGAATCTTGTATTTTCTATATATTGTAGTACAATCAAAACACATTACTACCTCTTAGGGCCTACTATACCTCATTTTTTCAGACTGAAAAATTGCATGTGGCCATTGAATCAGTGAGAACATCATAAAATTTTTTATATATATAGTTTATTTTTGTGGGAGATAAATTTTATACGACTGTTCTTTGCTGTCAGTGGTCACTGCTAACTAAGACTGGACATTTAACTCTTCTACCATTTCTGCAAGAGAGGTGTGTTTGCAGGAAAAAGAAAAAAACGCTTCAAGATGTTTAACTACAGTTTACTTTTCCTTTTGAGTGTCTTCTAACTTTTCGCTTTGTTCTTTGTGTAGAGTTGCTGTCTACGATTGTACTTTGAATCGCTTGCTTGTTGAAAATGTTCCTTTAATGGATTATCACAGTCTGTTCAGCACAATAAACATCATAGCCTCTGTGATCCCCATGTTGTTTGATTCTTAGACTTTTGTCACAGTTCCATAAAATGAGTAATAAAGTTTGGTCACAGTGACCAAATTTGTAAAAGCTTTGCATACAAGTAGTCTTCTTTGTCGCAGGACCGTAGGCGCGTGTCTGAGAAGAGCATTTGCTGTCAGGGGCCCCCAGGGTGGGCGCTTGGCGGGGGGCACGTTACAAATGTCCCCTCAAGGAGAAGCACTCATTCCCAGCATGGGGCTCGTCGTGCACGGGGAGCGGAGGTGCCACCAGCCAGATGGAAGCACCACAGCACGGGTGAGGCTGAAGTGGGTTTTGTTGCCCTGCCTCGGACCTGCCCGGGGGGGGGGGGGGGGTGTCTGCCAAGTTTAGGGGCTTTCTCCTCTGGTTAGGCCAGATCACGGTTTGCATCCAAGACAGTTTACGGAGTTTACATTATGCAGACATTAGGTTAAAAATAGAGATGGAAGAGTGCAAGCTGCAGTAAATCCCTCCTCCATGGAGACAGCAGGTGAGCACACACTCACCTTCCTTCCTTGGGACACCTGGGCTCTGTCCTGTGCAGCCTCCTGGCTTCTCCAGCTGCTTTGGGGCCAATGTGAGGAGGTGGCACAAAGCTTCACCTCACCCTTAGGCACGTCCTTAGGCTGAGAGCTGCTGCAGATATGCAGATGAGCCTAAATCCCTAACCCTCTTCTCTGGGGCTCTGGGGAAGTGCTTTATCATCTGAGTTTGCACAAAAAGTGAGCAGTACCAGAGCAGCAGGGCTTCTCAGTGCACCTAGATGCCTGTTTGCCACATCCCTGATAGTTCAGGTGGGAAGGAGACACTTGAGTACTCAGATCAGCTGGGACAGGGACGTGGCTGGGTGTCACCTGGGACACAACTTAGATGCTCAGGAAACTACGCTAAAACTTAGACCCCAAATTTGTCGCAGGTGGGTTGTGCAGATTTTTTCTGGCTTCCCCACCTCATTTGCTCTTACATGGTCCCATGGCCTCTTACAGAGGGATTTAGAGACTGTGGTGCATGTCCATTCATTCATATTTGCAACCATGCCCCTGTCACCTAAGGTGGTTGTTCAGGTTTAAATTCCTCAGATATTTAGTTTTACACATTCCTTGTGTTCACTCATTTGCAAACCATCCACCTAATCTGTTTCGGCCTAGTAACCTCTGCTCTCCCAGGGGCTTTATGGCATGTTCCCTTTGGACTTGGTTACTCGTAAAATAGCCAAAATACAATCACAAAATGTGTGTTAAGTAGTAACACACATTCAGTCCTGAGTCAGAGATGTGAGTAATTGCATTCCTCGTGTTATGTATCCTCTTCTCCTTTCCTCTCTCACCCAGCTCGGTGGTAGGAAAGGATCATTCCACCTCTCAGTCTTCCTGGTGGTCTTCTTCCCTGGGCTTGCCATCGCTTAGCTCTTCCTGTTATTTCATCTGATGTGATGCTCCAGCTGTAACCCGCCCACCTGACAGATCAGCCAAGTGGCTGAACTTCTGCTACCCTGTGCTCAACTCCCCTCTACTTATTAATCATTCCTCCAGTTTGCTTCACTCCCACTTCCCTTCTTGGGGCATCTTCCAATAAACTTTTGCACGCTTTTATGCCACAGTGGGACTATTTGTATGTATAAAACCAATTGGCTTCTGCTGGATCGAGGCCTGTGTTTGTCTAGCATCCAAGGCCGCTTTATCCAAAACGCCTGTGGCAAGGGTCATATTAAGTTTCTGCTTTAGCTTTCCACTCCCATCACATCACAGTCACACAGAGACAGGGAATTACTGAAAGCTGGTGCTGCCAGTGCCTTGCACAGCAATTTAATTGTCCATAGCTTTATTTTAAACCAAAACATCTGCTCCGGTTGTCATTAGAGACAGGATCCAACACAATGGCTACAACGTGTTCCCCTAATCGCAAGACAGGAGTCAGATTTGTCACCTGGAGCCCGAATGAAGTAATGTTTCCCACCCTGACACCTTTGCATACTTGGATGCAGAATTTCTCTCAGAGAATTCATCCTTCTTAACCTCCCACCATCTTCCTTATCACATTATTTTTCAAACATACAAAGAGGCTTAAACATACAGCCTTTGGTATAAATGAAGGTCCAACTGCTTTATGTTTTCCTGATTCAGAGAAAAGACCAACTGAAGCTTCATTACATCTACTTGCTCAGTTGAAGCAATACTTTCCACTGTGCATTATATATATTATCTGAAAAACATGGGCATCCTCTTTGCCTGGATGTTTCATAGCCAGCATGGTTAACAGTGTGTGTTGGTGCCATGCCCCTGACTGGCTCCCGACTCATGGCCTTGCAAGGAGACACGAGTGGCAGGAGCACCTTACCCCTTTCCCATACCAGCTGCCTCACAGGCACAGGCCGAACATGCCCTCCACCTTGCTCCTGGGCATCTCTTGTGTGGCTTCTGCTCTGGTGGAGCTGCTGCTCCATCTGCCCACACAGCCTTCAGTCGGTGAGATGAGCTCTGCTGCCACTCTTTCCCTCCAGGCTGATTCACTTCCATGTGACAGCAAGGTTTAACTTGTTCTCTTCACACCTTTGTTTTCCTTTTGCCACCTGGACAACCTCTGTGATACTGGGTACTTTTGTCATTTCTTTCCTTCCCACCTGTGATTTCATGCTTTTCCCCCCACCTTTGCTAAGAGCTAGCTATTATTGCCCCAGACTTTCAGTGCACTTGTTCCAGCTTTCAAGAAAAAGAAAGAATCTTCCCACAATGAACATCGTCTGAAGATACATGAATGCTATTACAATTAGCCCGAAGATAACAGTCCAATGTGGTATCATTTTAAGTAGGAAACAATCCAACTATTTGCACTCCCAATAAGGCTGCAGATGGTTGTGCCCCAAACCTGCAGCACCAGATTATCACCAGCTTTCATCTGTTAGCAACAGGGGAAATTGAAACACTAGGAGATAAGACATAAGTCTTCAACAATGCTTTCCTACTAAGATGGAGATAATTAAGCACAGCTAAAAACATCAGCATTGTCATATAAAGGAGGAGCTTTACATTGTCAACAATGACTAGGGTAGAACTGGAGCAGGAATCCAAACATACGCTACATTAAGGCACACTATTAAAATAATCAGAGAAAGAAAATAACAAATGAAAGCTGGGTGGATCTGAAAAATCAATGGCAAGCAGAAACATTAATTAGCCAGAGAGGAAACTCAGCAAAGGCAGAAGACCCATCAAAAAAACAGGATTACATTACATTACATATGAGTGTCAGCTACAAAATATTATGTAGGACCACCAAAGATTATGATTTTAATCATAAGGTTTTTTAATTCAGAAAATCCATTAAATATATATAGTCCCTTAAGGCATTTTATTCTTAGTTCAGGGAGTAGGCAGAAAAATAAGCACATTTTTTATTGCATTGGAACACATTTACCATAAAACCATAGTTTTAGCAATATCACATAATAAAATCTAAAATTTAAATCAACATTTGAAAACAAATCAGCTCAGCAGATGCATAGAAGGAGTTATGTTGGCCCAGCATAACTGCAGAGTACTGTCTTTAAAGCTACATCATGGTCTAAGATAGGGCTTTTATGAGGCCTGACATGCTCTGGAGGTGTTTACAATGAATTACCACTCCCAGACTGCAGCTGCGCTTGGGGCCAAGACAAATCAATCTCTATCTGAGGCACGGTTATAAGGCTGTTTTTGCCAAAGGTTCATAATGGGCTCGGATTGGGATGGTTTAGGTTTGGCGTTTATATCCTAACAAACACACAGTAACTTCAATGAAACCCAAGACATGGGGAATGTCACACACCAGCCTCTCCCCATGCAGTCCAGACTTTTGGTCTCCCAGAGAAAAGCAGGACCACATACATCTCTCCATGTGTTACTGGCAACGCCGCCGAGATCCACCTCATTGTCCGGATAAACTCCTCGTGTCTGAGGTCGGCAAGTTGATCAACAAGTCAACAAGTCACCTTCCTTTTTTTCTGCGAGGATGAAGGGGTCTTGCCTTAAACAACGCTGTGTGAGACAAAGCCTGTGACAGAACTGGCATTTGAAGTGGCCATAAGGAAAACCCACCCTCACCCATGCAAACCTTCCACAACCACGAGGCACGTGTGTCTTTAGGTATGGGCACGTATGGGAAATTACATAGCGGGACCATGACTGTGACTGCCTTCTAAACACCTTAAAACATATATATGTTTTAGATTTTTTCAAAGGTTTCTGGTGATTCTCCATCACATGTGCCTCTGTTGTTGTTTTCTTTTATAACACATTTGCACTCAGCAAAGTGTTATACCGAAATTACAACAGCACAGCAGTGACACAGCACAAGGTAGGAGACCAGAATAAATGTCAGAAGCCTTGTATTATCCAGACCAATGAGTACAAGGGACTTCCATGCACTGAAATTTATTTTAAGGTGTGTCCACAGTCTTATGGAGGGAAGAAGTGACAATTTATGATTTAAATCTCTAGAATGAAAATGCCTCATCAACACTTAATTATCCATGCTGGGAATGGAAGCTGGCTTCCTTCTGTCAGAATTCAACACAAAACACCTCAGTTTGGTTATGTGTATGTGTTGTATGAATGAAGTCCCCCCTTTCTTAGCCAATACGCACAATTAAGTGGAATAGCTCCCGATTTTGATAGGAAATAGGTTCAAGGAAGGAAAATAGGAAGTTTTCATTTCCTATGGAACACAGGAAGCATTCATAATCTTCTGTCTATCCCCTGTCCCCTAACAACTTCAAGGCTGTTTCCATTCTTTTCAGTAATTAGCCTTGATCTGTAAAAGATGACCTCTTTTATTGTCTTTTTCTCATGAAATTTTCTTGTCCTAATACCAGCTTATAGTGCTCAGATTTACCTTTGTACTTTTCTGAACTCTACATTACAGGGATTCTCCAGGTCTGAAATACTCTCCTTGGACATGCAGACCTGAAAGTAAATGGTTGTGGCTAAGTAAAGGCTTTCCTGATAACATAAAAAGCTACAAAATCGTGCGGCTAGATAGGCACAGACTGGGGTGCACACAAATGACTGAGTCAGTGAAGAATACAGTACCAAGGATTTGGGTTAAATCTTGCTGAAGTTGTTTATGGCCACGAGCATTAGCAATAATTAATATCTTCCATGGAAGTAAAGACAGGCTAAACTTGCAGCTTCCACTCGGTACACAGAAACTAGTGGAAGGTGTTTTATTGTAATTATATTAATTTATATATGGAAAAACAAACAAACAAACAAAAACAAGAGAAGAAAAAAAAAAAAAAGAGGAAGGAACATAGAATGATACAAAGAGCACTGGGTCTGTGGTCTAAGGAAAGCTTAGTGAGATCATTTTGGCCCAGGTGCAGGCTAGAAAGCCCAAATCTGTGAGCAGAAAAGCTAAAACAGGTCCTCAGTCCATTCCTGCTCTGCTCAGGAGACCAGACTCGGCACATTCCTTACAAAGAAGCAGGCTTAGGCAAAGCAACACTTGACTCCATTTGTCTTTCTACATGAAACTACATCCACGGCTCTGAATTGTGGCTAATTGTTTAGCTTGGAAAGAGGAAAGTGTTTGAAAAACAGTCCCATGCACTTATGCAGAGTGGAGCAGACAGCATCCCAATATATCAGTGTATCTGCAGCTCAGGACTGCTGCCCCTGCTCACAACCCTTATCTGAGATTAAGGACTGCTGGCACAGTGCTCTTTAAGCACTTTGCCTCTCTTCTGCTCAAACACTTTGCAGAAATTCAGAAACTAATGCACAGCTCTTAATAAATTTCATATTCTGCTGTTTGGCTGAGCAAGATTGAGAGTTACTCGAGAAAATTAAAAATAAGGAGGAAACCACTGAGAAGCAGCTGCTCATGACCTGCTCCACATGATCACAGCTCGTGCACGAATTCCTTTAATGCTCCAGAATGGAGGCACTTTGAAATACCCTTCCTGGCAAGATCAGGAGTTTTCCTGAAATGCATTTGAAAGCCTGCCAGGTGCTGTACAGCCTAAGAGCCTCATTCTAGACTATGCTTATCATCCTGCCCCTGGGACCAGAGGGAATTAGCACTTTGCAGGATCTGGTCTTGAATTTGGCCTCACTTCACTAAGGCTGCTGTGCTGTATGCAGAGCGTTAAATTGGTTTACACGAGGATTCCCTTTCACCCATTGTTGTGGGTTTCAGTAAAACGATCTGATGGTGACCAAGCAGAGAAAGGGAAACCTTCATCTGAGAAGCTTAGAGAGCACTTCACATTCTTGTAAGCTCAATGCACCTGCACCAGCCTTGCAGTTTTGCTGTAGGTGATTGAGATGTACAGATGTGACTTTACACTGCCAGGAAGGTTATACGTAGAAATGCACAGCTACAGGCACCTTGGCTGTGTGGTTCTCCTTGTGCCCTAATGACAAAAGTCTTCTCTGCTCCAAGGGGACTGAGTCCCCTGGTGACAGACCTCTGCTATAATGTCAGCAAGGCAAACCTTTGCAACAAACTCCTTTCCCTCACTATATGCACGAGAGCTGTTTGGCAACATCACTGAAATGAGCAGGTGCCCTCGTGGTCTGACAAGGCAGAGGGGATTGCTCTGAAGCAGCCAGGCTGTGGTTTCAGTGTGATTTCAAACACCCACAGGCACAGGAGGGCTGAGCCCAGGAAGCAACACCGACTAGTAAATAAAAAAGTAAACCTAAGTGTTTGGAGTCGGTGAAAACTTAGTGTTTTTTCCAGATAAATGTCAAAAGAGTAACCAATTTAAACTTTTATTTTATTTTATTTTATTTATTTTATTTAGAATGAGATCTGTGTCACAAAGCTTTAGTCATTTAAAAGCTAGATGCATCATCTAAGGTCTCATCAGCCAAGAGGCTAATTCACTCCTTCCTAAAATATGGGTCTAAGCTGGGTGGGATGAATCACTGATCCCTCCCCACTGACTGTTCAGGAAGCTGAGACAGTGATGTTAAACTAGCTTCAAAAAAATGCGAATTCTTGTCGTTTCCAATTACACTGCTGAGCTGAGAGCTCCTGCTCATGAGCAATTGCTCTAATCATTGCTCTCCCCTTCCAGCTGTGTCTCCAAAATAAGATAAGCCAGTTGTCTTCATCACATGCACAGGCTAGGCACGTAAACTCCAGAGGAAGCTTCATGCTCTGAGTCCCAGTTTCACAGAAATATCTGATTGCAGACTATGAAAGGGACGGACTCAGCATAGACAGAGTCATCCCCCTCTGAGCCAGCACAACCTGCTGCCTGGAGCAGGACGGCATTCCCATACCTGTCCCTTGAACACTGCTCATCAAATGCTAAGGCACTTTCAAACCTAAAGCTTAGAAGTATTTATTCACGTGCATCAGTCCCTTCTTCGATGCCCCAATTACATCAGAGGAAAGGAAATGCAAGGAAAGCTGATACTAAAGAAGGAGGTATTCATTTGATCCAATGGTCAGTGAGTGCATTTATATCAGAGACAGCAAGGACAGACATTTCGAATAGGAGCCAGCAGTTTCTCTGAGACTTTGAAAGCTCAGCAGCACTGCTCTTCCTGATTTGGAGCAGGTGACAGCAACAGGACACGGGGGACTGCAAGCCCAAACCTGACCAGAATCCCTCAGCTATAGATAATATCACAATTAAGCATATTAAAACATGCCAGACACTTCCCATAGTTCATATTGCTCTGTTAAAGCCAATACTCACTTCTACCAACCCTGCCACCAGGCTCAGTCCTGCTGCACCTGCTCTGCCCATGCTGGGTCCATTTTGAGTTAAAAACTACAGAATTGAGTCTTTGAATGGAGCGTGAACCTCCACACAGGCAGCCTAGTGAAAAGGCTATAAAGGGAGGCTTTCGAATTATGATTGTCCGGAACGTGATGTCATAATAATAAAACAACATCAGGAAATGATAGAAATATGATGTACCTTTTTTACTGTAAATCCTTTGTGTCAGATTCCCAGATGGTGTGAATCTGCGTAGCTCTGGGAAATCAATGAAAGCACTCTGCCATACACCACTGAAGGAGTCGGCCAAAACACTTTCAGAGCATCCTTGACGGAAGGGTGGAGAGGGGAGATGTGCACAAGATGCAGAGGCAATATCTGACAGCACTTCCCTGGAGCTGGGGCAGGTGCTCCCAAGGCCCTTCTGAATGCCTAAATTAGATACCACCAAAATCCAGGCAGAAGGCAAAGGCGTATTCTCATTATATGAGTATAAATCAGGAATGACCCTATAGAAACCACAGTTACACTCATTTGAGCACAATATGTATGAGAAAAGATTCAAGACTTTTGAGGGTTTATTTTTCTTTCTTTCTTTCCTTTTTTTTTTTTTTTTTTTGCATTCATGGGTTACACTAAACATGTTCATGCTGCCATAGATATCTCATGGGTTGTGGTATCTTCAAAACCCCCTGAAACATATGTTCTGCCTTCAAGCATTTTCATAGTCTGAGCCTGAACTCTGCAGTATACTCCTCACTAGGTTTTACTATGTGGAGACAGTGCTTACTTCCCCATGTGGCATTAATTTCAATAGACGCTATCAATTCTGCATGAATCAAAAGCCTCCTCTTCTCCCCAGCCTTGGGATGGTCGGGACTGAGAGGCTGGATGTCCCCAAAAGCAATAAACCATGGGCAATGGGGGGTTTCTCTGCACACCGCTTTGAAAGCATTTTGAAAACTTCCCTCATCCATGCTCTCCAGCCCCAAAACCATGTCCACGGGAAAGAAGGGGATGGCACTGACCCTGTGGCTGCAGCCCGTCCCTGTGCTGCTGCCGGCACCGCATGCTGCCCCGGCACGGCATCGTGCTTCCACCTCTGCTGAATCATAACTTTACAGCCCTGCGAGATCACAAGAAACAAGCGCATATGGGAAAGAAAAGAAAGAAAAGAAAAATATGAACAGGAACACTAAAAGTAATATCTAACAACCAGCTATCACTTTCCAAATATTTTTCTTCTATTAATTTTAAGGGGGAAATCATTTGGTGGTAAATGGGGAATAAACTAAAACCATCTGCACCATGCTAGGCAGCTGTCAGAAAGCCAAGCAAGCTCTTTGGGTATATAGGCCTGATGTTTAAATCCACTGAAGCTATTCCAGCAGTGTCAAGCACACTGATGAGAGTGCTTTCCGAGCACCGTGTGCGAGGGGCTGACTCTATTGTTATAGGGAGAATATTGCTAGGATTAGAAAGGTGCAGTAGAAAACCACTAAAGTGATACAGGTTTGCAAGAAATGAATTGTGGAGGGAGATTAGTCATATGGCACACATCTACCCGAGAATAAAAGGAAACCATGAGGGCAGAGAAGAGATCTCATGGGCTGATGGGAGAAGATGCCTAACACAGTGTGTAATTTAAAAACCAGAGGACCGGACTTGAGTAGAAAGGGAGGGGAGCCGCCCATAAACCATCTGAGAAGAGTGTCTTAATCCAAGAAGTAGTTAGCAGATAGCCTGATTGCTAACTTTGGCAGTTTGATCTAAGCGGGGAACACCACCACCGGTCCTGGAGGAGGGAAAGGCTTTTCAAAAAAGGAGTAAACTTAAGAGTATGTCCCATCAACTAGATTTCTGAGATAAGGTTAATGAGAAATCGGTTGATTTGTACTTCCTGAGTTTAAAAGTGCAGATCTCCATGGATCGTAATGTCCTGCCTGGCTGCTAATGTTCGTATGTTAAATAAACACAGCTTCTCTTCCGAATATTAGGGTAACGCAATGCGCCTTTTCCAGGACAAATTGAAACTGTATTTTATTCATTTTATAGGATCAGCGATATCAGGGGAGGAAGGAAAAGGTTCGGCATTTATACTGCACAGTGCTGAAAACACTTCATCTGAATATGTTGTAACTTTACTGGGATGACCTGCAACTCAACTAGTGTAAATGCAGGCATTATTGTCATCCATGAATTTTATTTTATTTTTATCCTTCTGAGCAACCCTTGCAGCCAAAAATTCCAGAGAGTAAAAAAAGGAAGTGTTTCTTTTAATTCATTTTAGATCTCCAGCCACTTCCTTTCTCCTTGCCTGTATATTTTAAGGACGGGCACATGAAAGTCTCGAGCAGCCCGCCCTGTACTCTGTGTTATTGCTGACAGCCCTGTTGGCACCCCTTCTTTCAGCAGGGAACAGCCCGGGGGGCAGGTGGGAGCCCTCCCATTGAGCTTTGTGGGCCTGAGTCTCACCCCTAATTCCCTGGCCAAAGCTTGGACTAAACACAGAGACTCAGAATGAGCTCTGCACGTTTTGGATTATGCCCAGAGCCACCATCCACCCAGCTGGGCTGCGCCGAAATGCTCGGACCACAGAGGGATTCCCCTGCGAACACCCAACAAGCCAGGCCTCACCGGGGAGATGGGGGGAAAATGGAGAGGGGAATGAGGGAAACTGTGGAAGAAAGGAAGTGTGAGGGTGAGGGGAAGAGAAAATAAGTTAGATCTGAACATTTAGGAGTCAAAAGGGAAACATAAAGAAGGGTCTGAAGGAATGTGATGTTGAGGCCACCCAGTCTCGTGAGGTTTAGTCACAAAGCCCTCTCCCCTGGTCATTTCCACCATTTTCCTGTTGCAGCTGAGCTGACTGAAAATGCCTAACCCAACAGAAATCAGGGCACCGTCCCATGCTGCAGTTCAGGGGAAATCTGTGGAAATGCTCGTGTGGTCGAGCATGCAGGAGCCAAGGGAGTGGGAGGGCAGCACTGGACTTAGTGCCTGGGAGCAGTCAGGGCTGCAAGGGTCCCTCCAGCATGGTTGAACGTGGCATCCTGGGCCCTGGAAGCAACCACTTTTCCATGGCCCACTACACCGTCTAGAGAAGCCCTTCTTACCTGGCACCTACTTTAACTGTGTTTGAGTGCACTGACTCCTGGACGAATGCAGAGGGCTCAATTTTCTACCCCACTCCCCTTTGGAGGCTCGTGGAGCTCCCCTGGGCAGCCCCCCTGAGCACACACAGCTGTGCATGCACCTGAAGTCACCAGTTGTGGCATCCTGCAAAATTCATGGCGACATCTCCAGACAGTCCCAACAGTGGTATCATGCAAACCTGCTGAGTGTCACAGAGAGCGATACAAGTTCCAGTCTCTGTGAAGTAGACTGCAGCACTCAGAAGGAGGCAAAAATGTTTCTAGCAATTTCCAGAGGAAGGTTTCTAAACTCCAGAACAGCAGTCCTTTCCTATTTCATCCTGCACAGCCAGCACCTGGAAAAGAGAAGACTTTAAATGTTTCTTCCTTTCTTCAGACCCTCCTTGACAGTGTGTTTCCCAAAAGCAGTGGTTGTCCCTGGGCCAGGAGTACTCTTTTAGCACCTATGTTCCCTGACCTACATTAGGTATTGCAACCAAATGAGGTTCTTGCATCTCTGGACAATGTGAGCAGCCAAAGCTGTGATTCAGGACAGCCAAGAGCTGGCTTGCACAGCACACGGTGAGGTCCTCTTAGACACTGCTGTGCCTCAGCTGTCAGAGACCTGGGTCAAGCTTTAATTCAGAGGCTCTGGGATAGGATAAAAGTGGAAAAAAAAACACTTGCCTGAGCTCTCCTTTGGCCTTGCAGGGTGGCCAGTATCTCTCCTGCATCTGCAAACAGTATCTCTGGTGAAGCTTGAACATAAAAATGCAACAGCAACAGTTCTTCAGATCTGCACTGTAACATGCCAGCTTTACATTACTACTTCCACTCTATTTGCTGCTAGCAAAAAAAAGTGAGGTTATGAGAAAAGGATTAAACTGCACGGTATAGACAGAATAATACAGATATGGTGAACTTTTCTTCCTGGGTTTTATTAGTAAACTGCAGCAAGCCCAGTTTAAGTGCTAACTGTTGAGAAATAATCTTTCTGCTTTTAATTCTGTTCCTCTGAGCTGAGGACGTATCAGCACTTGGGAAAACGATTAGTTCCACACACAACTGTAATTTGTGGAGACCTGCAATAAAACCGTAATAATCTTGGATTATGGCAAATTGCTAACTCTCACCCTCATGCTCCGTGGTCGGTTCCTACCCTACAGTTACGGCAGGCAGGGACTTGTTTGTAGCCAAAGGATTTGTGCTTTTCTGAACCAGGAAAGCACTTAGAAAGACTTGCACGGACTTGCTGTGGCATTCTTGAAAACTTTTAAGACTCAAAGTACATGAAATCTCATTCATACTTAAAAAAGCCAGGCTTTGTAAAGTGTGGTGCAGTCTGTAACCAAAATCGGAACACCTTCTTCTACATTTGAAAGCATTTTTCTAAACCTTTGGGGAAGGGAACTTATTTTTCCAGTGGTCAGCAACTAAAGAACAATTCTCCTCCTAAGTGCTCCTAAAACAATTTTGCTACAGATCCATCATATTTCTTGAATAAAACTGTAAGCAAAGAGAACCTTTCTGTGAAGGTTTATGAGCATTTTTTGTGAAGAACAAGTCAAACAAAAGATCAAAGCCATGCATTGAGAAGAAAAAAAAAAAAAAAAAAAAAAAAAGAAATAATATTGAACAGCATGTTGTAGGTGGGAAATCTGTATGGGGCAATTTAGAAAAACACTTTAATAGCTTCTTAATCAAAAATGAATTAGTCCATCCCAACAAGCACAGCATATAAATATTAACATTTCAGCCTTATCGTAAATGCCGGTCTTGTCGTGCTTCAGCAGTCACGTCACGGAGCAGTTTGAAAGGAGGTGCAGCGCTTCGGCATTAACTACAAAACCCATCTGCTGAGTGCTGCTGGAATAAAGCAAATGCCTTCCAGTTTTGCCTGTAAGATCTCCGGAGCTGGGTGATGGGAGATGAAATGCATCGTTAGTGGGGCCATCCGATACCCCGTGCTCAGGAGGGACCGGCTAGCGGGGAGGTAAGGATCGGCTGCTGGTTTGCAGCACGAGGGCAGTGCTAGGGCCCATGCCAGCAGAGCTGTCCCAGGGGGGTGCTGATGGAAGGGCACTGCAGGGTTGGGTCAACAGTCTCTGGTTCGTATTTCCTACAAAACGATAGTTGGGGAAACACGTATGGTATCCCACATGTGGAGGGTTAGGGTAAAGCTGTCGGATGCCTTCCCCGGATGATTTAGGAGCCCGTGTTGCAAGCAAAGGCACTGATCTTTATGATCTCCAGTCACTGCCGGCAAGACCTCTCGCACACCCCATCCAAAACCCACACCCTCCCGGGATGACTGCCGAGTTCAGCCAGACTCCTTTTTTTTTTTTTTAGAGCAGGAGAAATATCCTCCCTTTTCCCCTCCCCAATGGCCCCAGGGCCACCCAGCACCTGGCCATGCACTGTGTGGTGGGGCACACCGGGGGGCCGGGCCCATCAGGAGGGCTGCAGTGTGGGGTTCATCCATGTTGGTGTGGCTCTGGTGACGTGTACATGTCTAAACAGACATGTCTAAATAGAGACTTGTCTAAATATGGCTCTGGTAGCAAAGTTATGGCATTCAGCTGGATGGAGGAGCTCTAGACTCAAGTCTGTAGATTATTTCTGGCTTTCCTCCGAGGATTCAATAATTTCTTAGCTTCTCCTCTGGATATTTTATACATAAATCCCAATTTCAGTACATCTGAGTGCACACGCACCTTCCCAACACCTTCACGTTGGGCACATGATACTGAAATGGCGGTGGTCCGACTCTCCTGTGCTGTTGGAAAGCCTCCACTAAGCTGTTCATAAAGTGATTGCTCTTCACATACAACAACCACTCGATTGCCGAGTAGGTCCAGACTGAACACATATTGAAGCAGCTAAACAGACACCAAATATGGCCAAGAAATGCTTGATCATAAATACGTCAGTTGTGGAATAGTCTCATAACAGTGTGGAATCTTAAAGTTTTGGGGAGAGGAAGGTTATACATGGGATGGTTATTACGTTGTAAAGGAATTTCATTTCAACTGTTAAAAGGCAAAATAAATCATGTTTCTGGTTCTGCGAAAACAAGATTCTAAAACAAAAAAGGAGATCAGCATAGTATGGGATGGGAAGGGGATGAGAACACTGAGCCACACCAGAGTTGGATTTAAAACATTTCCAGCTGAAGCAGTCCCATGCTGTTGCCTTAACTTGGCAATATGTGCAGAGAATGGCTTCCACCGAGGACTAGAGACTGGTTACAGTCTGGCACCAGGCATGCTTGAAAGATCTGGGTAAACACGGTTAATAGCAGTTGATTCCAGCAAGGCAGAGGGATACACTGAAACATGCCCCATGAGTCCTGCGCAGCCCCCTATATTGTGCCAGCCTTTCGGATCAGATGCTCACAGGCACAAGCCATTGGCCTGAAGATCAGCACGTTGCTGCTTCACCCCAGGCCACTGGGTCTTTGCGGTGCTTGCTGCCAAGCCGGTGGGATAGCCCAGTGCAGCCAATGCCTTTATTGGGGACCACTATTTTTTAATATATTGTAACACTTGTAAAGCACTTTGCAACAATAAATCTTTTCATTATTTATGACATTTCCCCTTCCCTCTCTCTCAGTGCGATAATATACTTTTAAAATAAACATTATCATTTTATACCTTCATTAAAACTCCATATATGCTCTTGGACATCCCCAAGGCATTCGCTGGAATCATAACTGTAAACAGCATGTGACGTAAGAATCCCACCCCATAAAGCTTGTTCATAGACACTTCGCAGCATACGCCGTTTATTAGGGCTTCCATTAAAGGTATTACGTTGCCATACTTTGCAACCATAAAACACTAAATAATTTCCAAGGATTATTTGATAGGAGACTTCTGTTTTAAATGGAGCTTGGGTATATGTGGGAAATCACTGGCAAAAATGTACCTAATTGACCCATTGCTGCGTATGTCTTTTTCATTATCATCTCAGCTCTGCAGGTCATAGCTTTTTCCCTAGTTTCACTACCTGGGTCAGCTTGACTGAATTTTTGACTGAAAAATTGTTCTACCTGCTTCTGCATGTGCACTGAATGGGATGCATGAGAAGAGCAGGGATGAACAGCCTGCCCACAGTGCAGTGGCTGGCAGAGTAGGAGGAATGACAGAGGAGAAACACCTGTAATTAACCACCAGCACTGCTGTCAATGTTGCCCCCATGTCAAAGTGTGGATTGTAGGTCCCAGTTGCCCCAGAGAATTCAGTGGGGTCCCCTGGGACTAAAGTGGAGGAGAGATCCTGGCTCTACATCCACAATAAACATCTAGAAAGCAGCAAGTACGACAAAAGGCAGGTCATGGGTTTGCTTGAAAGAATCGTAATTCAATTTTTTTCAAGTTAAAAAAGATAACCTATTTTCATAAACACTACCCTGAAAAGAATTCCACCATTTTATCACCTGAAACAACAAACACCTCAAAATCCAATTTTATTATATAATGAGTTGAATCTTGATGAAAGAGGCAAATCCTTCCATATCTAATAATTTTTACAGAATGTCTGTTTAATACTATTTTGTTATTCAGACAGTTTTAGTCAGTTTTCCTCTTCATTATATCATTGTCAGAGATAAGCAGAAAGACAGGTAGACTCGCAAGTAAGCACCAAATTATGCCCCTGGTTAGAATTAGAGCACAAGATTTACTATGACTTTGATGCATTTGCTATTCTTGGCCTAAAGTAATTCTCAATATTATAAAACAGCAGTTTTATCTCAGCTTTCTGCTTTGTACCAAACAAAGTCCCAATATTACGGGATCACAACTGAGTAACTGAATACACATGGATAATTCCCCTGAATTCAATGGAATATGTATGTCTGGAGAGTAACTTGTGTATACAAGTGCTTGCAAATGGAGGTTTATGCTTTACAGTTCACTTGGCTAACAGACCCATCTTTCAACAAGATTTAATACCTCGTGCAGTTAATATTGTGACATAAAATCACATAATTTTATTCCCTTCCCTACTTCAGGGTGAAAGTATACATAACAGAAATGGAACAGAAATGCGGTGCATCACTGTCATTATTTTGCTGTATTGCAGAATTGCTCATCGTAAGCCAAGAGTTTCCTCATTTGCCATTGTTACAAAGTGTAACAGATGAATTTTGTGGCACTAAATCATGAGGGAAAATAAACAGCATTGAATTAGAAACCCAGGGCTTATTGCTGGCACCGAAACCAGCATTTCAGCAGACAATTAGCACATCTGATGTGTGCAGATCCAGATACATTCTCATTAGAAGCCAGTTCCAAAACAGCATGCTGCTCCAACAAAGGAAAGTTAGATACAGAGGGGACCCAGTTCTGGTCCCACTGTAACCGCTGGCAAACTCCCACAGTTTTCAGTAATCAACTAGATTGGGTCCAAAATGCAGACGTTAGATATACCATGAAAGAATGACTGTCTGGAATTTATTATGCAGTAGATATGCCACCAAACTGGAAATTTCACATAGGAAAAAAAATTGCATTGTGCTTTTAGCTTGGATAGGTTGGAAATGATGTAATAGAAGCATTATGATTTATAACAAATTTATGAGCTATGCAGGCAAGCCGTTCTCCAGGGATATATGTGGTAAATGGAGAATACCAGTGGCAAATAGAATTTACATCAAAGCAATCCTGCAGACCTCAAACACTTATTACTCTATTCATGACCTTTGTTAGTACACAGAAGTAGAATGCAGCTTAACATAATGTTAACATTTACCTAAAATGAAACATTTCTGTTTAAATGGTTACTGAAAATGAGATGAAAACTTTACGTAAGCTACACAACATATATTTTTGACATTATGCACCATTAGTTGAAAGTGAGTTGCCTTTAAAGACCGATGTAAGTTTATTGAATCAATGCACATACATGCAACGGGCTGTTTTTCTGATAAAATATCCGTAGCACACCTCAGCGGGCATGATGTGCATCCAGCTGAGCCCGAGGTGCAATTGCAGACTCAGACAGGGTTTTGGCCTCATTTTTGCGGATGCTAACCCACATAACAGAGCAGCATGTAATTCACAGCAAATGGCAAACTCCTGCTGCAGAAATGCAGATTTTTGTAATGCTGGCCATGACACAAAGTTACTTCTTTCCCCTGAAAGGCTGTGGGAGGGGGAGCAGCAGTCTCAGGGCAGTTCCCAGAGAGTTTTTCCTGCTATTTCGCAGTTATGTGTTACCAGACCTGGCCTACGAACAAATAAATTATGGTAATACCAGATGAAACTCTCTGTGCCATATGGTAGAATCATAGACTCATTAAGGTTGGAAAAGCCCTCCAAGATCATCTGGTCCAACCATCCCCCTACCACCAACGTCACCCACTAAACCATGTCCCTATGCATGATGTCCAGCCTTTCCTTGAACACCCGCAGGGACAGTGACACAGTGATGGTCACACAAGACACCAAGGTTTTTATCCAGACACATGGCAAGAGATGTGCATGAGGGGATATGGAGAGCAAGAGAGACAAAATGATCTCTCCAGGGCCACGTGGCAGGCTGTTCTCATTTGGATTTCACTGCCTCTCTCTGAGATGACTATGGAAATTATTTACAGTGCCACCTCCACTTGCTGTTTCCAGAAGTACTAACTCATTAAAGTTTTCTGAGCCTTTCACTGACCCCCAGTGTCCAGAAGACCATGGCAGCTGCCAGGCTGGAGAGATCCCAGGTGTCCTACACAGACGAATGTCTTGATTTGGTGTTGAGCCATCCAGGATTCCTTTTTGCTATGAATGACAGATGTTGTCCATCTTGCTTGTACAAGCTGGGCTTCCCCCATAAAATTATCTAGAAATTCTGCCTCTTCCCCTCCCCTGTTAGGTTTTCTAAATTAAGAGGTATTTCTTTTACCAGCAGTTGACTTGCACACTGGTATTGGTGGATACCTTTTTCTAGGTGTGACCAGCAGAGCACATCTGAGAATCAGCTGCCTGTGAGAACGCTACAAACTTCTAGATGTTGAATTATGTCAAAAGGAAAGTTGATAGAAATAAAACAAATAGACAGCGTGGCCAGCAGGTCAAAGGAGGTGATCTTTTGTCTCTATTCAGCATCAGTGAGGCAGCACCTGGAGTACCGTGTCCAGTTCTGGACATTACAGGAGAGGCATGGACATACTGGACAGAGTCCAAGGATGGGCCACGGAGATGAGAAAGGGACTGGAGCATCTCCCACACAAGGATAGGCTGTTCAGCCTGGAGAAAAGAAGGCTCAAGAGAGATCTTGTCAATGTCTATAAATACCAGAAGAGAGGGTGCAAAGAAGATGGAGCCAGGCTCTTTTCAGTGGTGCCCATTGTCAGGACAAGAGGCAAAGGGCACGAAGTGGAGCAGAGGAGGTTCCCTCTGATCACCAGGAGCACTTCTGTGCTGTGCAGGTGCCTGAGCCCTGGCACAGGCTGCCCAGAGAGGCTGTGGGATCTCCTCCATGGGGATCTTCAAAAGGTCTGAGTGGCACTGCATGAGTAGTGGGACAAGACCTCCAGAGGTCCCTTGCAACCCCAACCATTCTGTTATGCAGTGACAACCCTGATGCCACACTTCTTCCAGTGATCCCACCAGAAACTTAACAGCCTCAGCCTCTTCTGAAGCCCTTGCTGACTCAATCAGCTTTTAAAACACCCATTATTTTACCTATCTACATCTACTTTAAGTCTGTTTATCTCTGTGTTTATGCATCTTATCTATGTGAGCATAAAAAAAGCACTTCGGGCTCTTACATTGGGAATAGCAAAGATGGTTTATGGCAGGCAGTCCCAGACCTCTTAACTTTTGACAGAGGTGAATATATTTTAAAGTTAGCTGTCCTATGTCCATCAACATCAGCAGAACTCGACTGTCTCTCAGCAGCTGGAACATAGCGAAGGACATCTGCCTGGCTTACTGTAGCCCTTTTGCATGGAACAAAATTAAACGACATGCTATGCCTTTCACATGGAAATGGCAATGCATGGTCAGAGAATTAAATTTTCTGACCAAAAAAAAAAAAAAAAAGAAATAATAATAATTCAAAAGAGATGTGTTTATTATTCTGAAGCTTCCTGGTGTTTCCCTGAAAACCAGAAAAATGGAACATTGAAAACTACATCCTCCCCTATGCCTCTAAGTTGCGTTTTCCCCAAAAACTTGAAATGCACTCTGCAAGAAAGTTACACACATTTTTCAGCAGGACCTTTTTGATCAGCTTTCACAGAAAACCTATGATGTTTCATTTTGACCACACATGGCAAATGAAACGAACTCTAAGAAGTTTTATTCATCCTCAAATCCTGTAGACCTGCTTCAGACTGTGAATTCCCCCTTCTTAATGGAGTGGAGTAGCAGAAAGAGCCATACAGTCAGTCAGTGTCTCCAGGAGCTGGGCCCACCATCCTGGGGCAGGGGAATTGCAAGAAACCAGTTTGGAGCATCCAACCCAGATCGCTCAGTCCAAAGGACAACCGTCTGAGTGGTTTATTCCACCACGATTGCTCCTGCCATTCTTTTAATATTCAGTCACCCAGCAGGAGACTGAATAGTTTTTAAGCCTTCATGAAAACAATGGTATATTTATCTCAGATTTAATCAACAAAGGAAAAGAAGGATGCTACAAGGGTAAGCTATTCAAACATAAGTGTAATGTTGGATGTCAAACAATAGCATATTGTAAGTAATACCAAAAAAGGTTTACTCCTATAGCAACATTTAGGGAAAACATATGATAACAATAAAAATGATTTCCACAACCTTTTCACCACTTGTTCCATGTGGGAATGATAACCGATACTCCTGCTCTACATTTTTAAAGAAATATTCCTTGCAAATAATACATTACAAGCTTTGTGTACTGAGCCTCTATTGCGCGTGTGTTCTCAGTTATTACTTTTCTGGAACATGAATTGTATTATGAACACCAGTGTGTAAACTCCACTTGGGCTCATTTAAAGCCATTTCAAGGGGCTGTTTCTAGCCCTGAGTTCTACCAGAATTAAGGGAATGGTTTGGTTTTGAGTCATCTTCCCCTAGTTGCCATTTAAGCATAAATATTCCAATTTGTTCTTTTTTAAATCAGCACCGGATGAGACCATTAAATAATATACATTCGTTAAACAGATCGTGGTTATGATCTGCATCAAGGCACTGCCAAGAACATATATATATGTATTATTGCTCAGTTCTGTGCTCTGGCTTGCATTTTTAAGCCTGCGTCAATTCATAGCCATAGTCTTGCAGCCAGAAGAAAGTGGATGAGCACTGGATTTTTATTAAGAGGATTCCTCCAGCAGCAAGACACATGCCTCGATCAGTAGGCTCAACAAACAGAAACGTTACATACAGTGTCTTGCATTTCCACGCTTTTCATCAGAGGACCACAAAACCTTTTGCAAACTCTGGTTACGTCAGTCGTGCTACAACCCTCAGAAGAGGTAAACGCATACAATGGCTTTGGTGCAGATGGCTAAATTGACGCAAAGAGAGCTTGAGGGCATGATTATATGAGCTGCAATCACACCTTTGATGGCAGTATGGACGTAAAGACTTGCTCCAGATCACACAGTCAAACTGTGGCAAAGCCTGACACGAAATCAACAGCAACTCCTTTGTTCTAGTCTGGCCTCCTTGGGCTGGGTTTCATTACACTGCTTTCCTCATATCCCTTTCTCTTAAATACTGGACTAGATCAGACAATGAGATTTTTATGAAATGTAAAGTCTTCTTCTCAACTCCCTAAATCATTTTTAAAAGAGGCATGGTTCGGTGATGGTATCTTGTGTTACTAGCCTGCCCTCACATTTCAATTATCAAGGCTGTTGTTTCCTTCTGCTTGTCCCTGTATTTCATGTTGCCGAAAACAGATTTTAAAAATGAGATTTTGCCTACACAAAAGCAGTAATTTCAGCAGAGCAGAGAAGCACAAACACAGAAAGAAGTGCTATTTTACTCCTCCACTTTTCTGTTATCTTCATCTCTCTCACAGTTATACCCAGGTTTGCCCAAAGTTTGGTGCTGCAACATCGTTTGCTACATTCACTTTTTTTTTATGTAAGATTTTGAGCTTCAAATCAAAACCACACATTTTCAGGTGGCCAGATCTAAGTGCCCGTTAGCCTTTCCCAGTCTAAGGTAGTCTGGCAAAAGAATCTCCTTCACTCTAGACTATTTTTACTGGTTTATTTTGAAATTCAAAGTTGATAAAGTGTCAATTTTTCTTCTACTGTAAATCAATATACCCCAGTCTTTGGAATTAACTCTAAATTTTTGGTCTGGACGTGAACTTCACAGTGAGTCCCTCCTCTATCCTGGCTGACATTTTCCCATTAATTTCTTTTTTCCCTTTCATCCATTCATTGGCTGATGAGCCTATAAATACACTTCATCTGCTTTTACTTTGCTTTTTAAGCATAAACCAATACTGAACACGTTGACTTGATTATGTCCAGAGGCAAAAGCCTTGCATGTTTCTAAAGTCACAGCAATAGCTTGAAGCCTGACTTTCTGTTCCTTCTGTCCATGAGGATAATCAATGGGTCACCTCCTCATATACCTGGAGTAAATAGTCTCATGCAGAAGAAATCCCATTTCTGAAAAGTGACTAAAGCCACTAACAGCCAAACTGAGCAGGAAAGCAGCAAAGAGTGACCAGGTGCTCCTGCTCCCTGTCCTGGTGCAGAAGTTTTCTTCCTGGCCCCCGCAGCAGACCTCTGCCCTCCCTAATTTCTACTGCCATATAGCAGCCGTTTCTTTCTGGGAGGTGCTGTCAATTTTACCCGCAGCCTGTCCATGCACTGCCATCCCTACCTTAATTAACGCTTCCTTCCTCTAACCTTAGTTTCCAGGCATCCTTCTTCAATAGAGCCACTTGCCTCAATTCATGTGGAGGGTTAAAACCCCTGTAAGGATCCCAAGGAGTTTTTTTCATGTATAACTGTTCTCTGGTGGCACAGGTCAAATAGCTCAGTGATTTTTAAAAGGTGCAGTTTGTTGGTGTCTTTAGGCTTTTGAGCATCTGCCTGACAAGACCACCATGGGCTCAGCTTGAACAGCAGCCATTGCCATGTCCTGCCTGTGGCCATCATGGCTGGAGGTGGTCTTGCAGTCATTCCCTGGCGTAGATAACACCCTGTGTGGGCAGGGTGTTGAGCTCAGGAGCTCACAGGGGTGGCAAAACAGAAGGGCATGGGGTCGTCTCCCTTGCAGGAGGTGGCTCCTGCGTGCAGACAAAAATCCATGCTACGTAAGACCCATAGCTCGAAATTGCTGAAATTGAGATGTTTGAAAGAGCCAAATTAAGAAAATGTTAGATATGCCCATCTGTCATAGCTGCTCTCTGCAGGAGGGCAGTGACAAAGAGCAGAGGCCAGGCTGGAGGCATAACCCTTGTCTGGCACAGAGTCACAGCAGAATGGCACACACCAAGACAAGCTGGTTGAATGTGGCAGGCATCGGAAACAAAAGGCATATCCTGCGTTGTGTTATCACAAGGTCTTCTTTCTCTTGTCTCACTCCTGAAACGTTTTCAAAGGAAGAGTCATTAGGAAGTAGCTGCCCTAAAACAAGAAATGTAAAAGCTGTAGTACATTATTCATAAGAATTCCAGATAAGAATCTGATCGTAAAAAGTGGTTCACTTCTGACATCGATTAAAATTACATTTTGCATTACATCTTGCATTACATTTACATACATTAAAATTACATTTTGCATTATCTTTGCTTTCCCAGATGGTTTAGCAGATTTAAAACCTTCAAAGAAGTTAAGTTTCTTGCTAGCAAACATATTGCAACAAGCTTGATCAAATGATAGCTGTGATTCTTAATGCAAGTATCACAGCAAAAATAACATTCCTCCTATATTAGCAATTACAGGAAGAGAAATTGATCCAAATCCCGGAGAAATCACAGCTACTTTATCATTGGTTATGAGGGGCTTGGGATTAGGCCCTCAAGCTGTATCAAGTCCCAGCTCTGTGCAACGTACACATCAGAAAAGAAAGATGAATGATTATAACACATCACCAAATGAGGTTTCCCATAAAAAGTAGCAATCAGCCTACATGACAGCAGCAATGCCACGTGCTGCTGGAATAACAGGATGCAAAACATCCTCTGGAAAGTGTGCAAGTGCTCCTTCTCTGTTGTGAGCTTGGCAGTGTGTGTTTAAACTGCTGCTGAGAGCTTTCCTGTAACTTTCATCAAAGGGGACATTGGGTCCTAGTTCAAGGAAATAATCTAAATCACGTCCCCTTTCAGACTACAAAACTGTAGTTGGCTTGGCTTTGTTTAAATTATATCACATGGTTTGTCATATTCTGATCATGCATGGCATAAAAATAATCTATTGATAATAAGCAAACAAATCCAAAGCAAGTGAGAAATGAGAAACTGGGCCAAACTCCTAGAAATGTTAAATAAATCCCTTGTTCTTCTTACCAAGTTTTCACACATTTCAACAGAAAAGGCATATGGAGTTGAGTCTCTCTAACAGAGAGCTTGGCCTCTCTTCCCCCAGCCTCCTCGGAACTGGAAGTTTTTTCTTCCAGTTGCTTGTCAGTGTCTGTAGCACAGTGGCTTCCTTAGAAGAAACTTTCCAAGGGAAAAAGTACAAGACTTGTACTATTTATCTACATTTTATTGTGTGTGAAGATAACTTTGAAACATCCATAGCTTTTGTTGTTCCCTTCCATTCATGTGATCAATATAAATCTTAGTTAACTCAATTACAGCAGACCAAAGGGAAAACTGATGTCTTCTGCAGATAACAACAGGCCAGAATCTCTGTGGTCCCAAATTTCCATTCCCAGATTTCCCCCACTGGCACCCTTTTCCAGACATGTTCTTGCTGTCATGGCCAAGTGTGGCTGAATCCTTCCTTCCCTCGCTTGCCTCCCACTCTGGCAGTCCCCCGGTGAGAGGTCCCAACAGGGACATTGCCTTCACCTGCTAATCCTTTGTTACTTTCTTCCTCCTCTTCTTCCTCCTTCCTCTTCTCTACACCTGCCTGCCTTTTCCTACCCTATTCCCCAGGGTTTTCTTTCCTTTCCATTTAGCTACTTCTTTCCTAAGCAGGCATCCCCCACCATCACAACAGCAGCACAGGGCCAGCCACCACATCCTGGATGCCACAAAGCATCTTTCTCGAAGAGCTCAGCTCATGTGAGAGCATAAGCATCTCTCCACTCACCCCTATGCTTACTACTCAGGCAGGCAAATTTGGCTTTAATGCATCTGTGGAGCATTTGCATGCCAATAGAGTGGTATAAGCAATGGCACTGTTCTTCAGCCATACAGAAATAGCACAAAAATCCCATGCAGAGAGCAAGAGCCAGTTAGTTCTCCCACAGACCAGACTCCCACTGGCCTCGGAGGGCGGGTGGAAACCAAGTCTGTGGAAAGATTAAAAACACAAAGCGCACGGTATCGATACGTTCTCTCAATAGGCACGGGGCAGCAGTATGTCACCCAGCCCGTTATTTACAACTGCCTACGTGGCTGATTCGTGTCTCCCGAAAACTCATTGCCACGGCCTTGTTTTGAAAGGAATGCAGTGTCCCACTCCCCCGGCAGCTCCTGCCGGACCTCTCCTTGTCTCATTTATTAATTCATTCCCTGCCAAGAACAGCACGGTGATGTAATAACTAAATGTGCTTTGAAATCAACATGATATAAAGGACTTCTGCAAGGCTTCAGGCCGGCAAAGCACTTAAACACACGCGTGACTTTAAGCATGCAAGCGGTAGTCCCGTTGGTTTCAACAAAGCTACACATGTGCTTAAGTGCTTTGCTGGATCGGGGCCCATGCTTGACAGACAACTCAGGTTATGCCTTAAACAAAGAACCCCTTTGACACAGAATTTTGGAAGAAAAACACAAAGTTTCACATAATCCCTCGAACCGAGGGCAGAGCCAATGCTGAGCCCACTGAAGCTGATAGCAAACCTCCCATTGATTTCGGTGAGGTTGGGCTTCCCCTCCTGTATCTGGAACCGGGCGCGTGTTGCAGCTGCTCTGTCATTCTGACCAGAGGAAAAAAAAATACATTATTATTCTTTCTCCAAGAATTGAAAATAAAAATCACTGTTTTTTATTGGTTACAGGCCATGTATGTGGTAGCCGGTGTCTGTGCAGATTTTAGCTGTGTTATTCTTGCCGGAAAACCTAAAGAAGTGATTCTCTTGTCTACAAATATAGACCTGTCAAGGTTGAACAGTTATGTTCAATGTCATCGTAAGCAAAACTGACATTTTATTTACTCATTTGTACCACTGGAGTGTCAGCTCAGCAATGATTAAAGCTGTCAGTAGAATCAACAAATAGTGTAAAAACACTGAGCTGCCAGTCCAAGTTTCTGTTTCATTGAACATGTTAGTTTGAGTGAAGCTTTGCCTGAATGTTTTGATGGTTTTGTGGCTTATTTTCACTAATTAATTTGCTTGACTATTATCCTCTGGAGGCAAACAATGTAATTGACAAATAAAATGGCTCTCATTCATTCATTCCTCCAAAGGAAATCCTGTGCAATTGGATGTGAACTTACAGCTGATCTGCAATTTTGACCAGAACCTTTTTCATGCCGTTCAGATTTCTCTCAAGGAACTGAAAGTCACCCGCCTAAAGAAGAGATTAATCCAGGTCTTATCTCAGGAAGATAATGTACGTGAAAGAAATGACCTGCAGTGTTGACCTGTACAGAAAGACATATATTTCAGAGGTTGTTAGAGCAGAATTTGGTAGGTTTTCCTTAGTTTATGTATTAAAAGGAAGAGGAATGGAAGTGAGGAAGGAAAAACTACCCTGGGTTTTCAAGCTTCTTTACAAACCTCAGGGCTTATCAGGTTGGCCTGCAGATTTTATTGTTTTGTTCACACAAAAAATTTAGCTCTGGAAACCCTTAAATTGTTTTTTTTTTTATGTTTTTTTTTTTTGTTTGTTTGTTTGTTTGTTTGTTTGTTTTGTTTTGTTTTGTTTTAATTTTTATTCAGAAAAATAATTTGCTTTTGCTGATGAGAGAAAAGTTCTTTTCCTAGTTTACATGGACATAAAGTGTGATTCCAGCGACCACAAGATGTGTGAAAAAACAGATATGGCATAATTTCTCAAAACAAGATGCTGGCATGGTATTCCTAGACAAAGAAACAATACTGCACCCTGTGTACTGTAATAAAATAGCTAGGACTTGCTGTGTGACTAGTTTTAAATCACTTCCATGATGGCTACTGACTTTCCTGACAGAGGAGCCAGTAGACAGAACAAAATCTACACGATGCTTTTTACAAAAGAAATGTAATTGCTGCCGTACATTTCAGGAGAAATTACTTAAGCAAGCATCAAAACAATCAATAGAGTAACTCGATTTGCATTCAGGCAGGCCTGATCCTGCAGGAGAGCAGCCTTGCCTACAGACACAGCTCTGCAGGGCTGCTCCTGTAAGGAAACGTGAGTGCACAGCACCTTTGATAGTGCCACCAGCGTGTGTACTTAACTTGCTTCTTGTGCCAACCTGTTGGCAGGACCTGCCCCTTTATCATGCAGCCAACATTAGCCCGGTCAAAAATAGATCATGTAAGTATGTCACTGAAGGTCTGATGTTCACAGGCTGGTTTCTAACCTGGTAAGAGATAAGATGTCTGTGACGCCAAATAGTCATACTGTAATGTACTTGCAGCATTCAGTCAAATATTTATCTAATCCTTTTCAAAAACTTCAGAAGCGAAAAGAATTTAATTTATTTCTAAAAGTTATCTTAATGCTTTTCACCATATAAAGTGCACTCGCAATAGCTGTTTGCCACGCTTATAAAATCTAGTGGAACAAACAAAAACTATTTGTGTATCCTAAAACCGAAACCTCCCATTTTACTTACATGAATTTATATGAAATTGCTTAAGAAGTTATGTCTAAAAATTATTTCATGTTTTCAATTTAAGGAGCACTATTTTAATTTTAACTTTAATTTTTGTCCACGATCCTGCCTCACTTATATTTTTGGATCACAAAAGTTTCAACAACATTTATGACATCTAAGTGGTGTTTTTGTTTTTACAGTGGAGTATGCAAGGACACCACGGCAGGGCCACCAAAGCTGTTCCTTAGGTAAATTTGGGTAAAGGCTGAACACAATTTTTGGTCCAAGTTTCTCCTTTCAATGCAAAGTTTCAACTTTTTTTTTCTAAAAAAAAAAATAACAAAATAGTTTTCTTCATTTTGTACAAGTAATAAAGCAGACATTTGCAGACCAGCTAAAATCACAGCAATCTGATCACAGTACATGTTTGTGTCAGCTACCTACACGCTAATAAAAAGCCAGGAACGAGCAGCCATTCATACACTTTATTCTCTCATTTAGGTGACACATATTTGCTTCCAGGAAAACCTCTTTCTTTAACAAAACACACCCTCTTTGCCCTATTTTAAAAGTATTCTCTAATGATCTTCTGCCCTCTTTACTCTGTTTGCATCACACTTTTGTGCTGCTACAGCACTGGCTGTACAGTGTGCATCTATAATGGTACTGTTTAGCAGAAGTAAAGTCCTCAGCAGGTTCCCTTAATCCTCTAAGTCTTCCCTCTATAAGAGATCATGAGCAGGGGTCTGCATTCCTCTCAGAAAAGAACAGGATTCTATTAATATTAGAGAGACATTTACCAGCACATCCTTTCTATATTTGTTGTTGTTCTTTAAAAGAAAAAAAAAAAAAAGGAAAAAAAGAAAAAGAAAAGGAAAAAAAAAAAAAAGAAAAATATCAAGAAAAAGAAAGGAGAAATTATTTAGTCTAGCAAATGTTCTAACAGGGCACACTTAGCTTTACCTTAGGTGACCACCTACTCAGTAGGTATGTAATGAAGCTGAAGTATTGGGGGGACAACATCTGGCAAAGGCTTGTGAATTACAATTTTCTTTTGCAAGTGGAAAACCATATCCTGCACCAGGTCTCAGTGGGGTTTAATGCTGTCAGAGCATACAAGGTTTGTTTTGATCTGTTATGGAGTAACACACATAGCTTTCAGTTCACACTAATAACATCCCCGTGCCTGGGGTATACACCAATCCAGAGGCTACTAATTAAAGGTTAGAATTAACCAAACACAGTTCCTCTGCAAAACATATGAAACTTATTAAAACTTAAAAGTGACGGCTGGTTCTCAATATAAGCAAAGCAAAGAATGCAAGAGTATTGTGGAGGGTTATTTAAGCACATTTTATTTCAGCATATTAAAAATTTCCTGTGTCTGCCAGTTCAGCACATAACATTTTAATGTATCATGTGAAAACACAGCAAACTTTTAAAGAATCAATTATCGGTCCTGCATATCATAAAATAAATCCTGTTTTCAGTATTACCATAAAGCTTTTTATGTTATTTTGATCTAAAAGAGGTTTTTCAAAAGTTCACAATTTTAAAAGCAGAGCATCACAACAGTGTTGCAAGCCATGTTTTATTTATTTAAGTTACCAGCCAAACATTTTGGGACTAACCTCACAAAAACAAGGACCCAGACGAACTGCAAGCGTGCACAGTAGCTATTTCAGTTTGTGATACTGTTTTAATGAGTAAGCACAATCAGGCTCCCCTGTACTAGTAGTACTTGATCTACAAGCAAAATACTTTTTTGAAATAGAGGGAGTGATGTAACCTCCTAGATTTACTTCTTTGCTTCCATCAGCCAGTACAGAGGGCAGAATGAGTGTTATGCAATTTACGTGCCCACTCTCTACTCATATTTACATCTTGAAAATACACCGTTGTTAAGCCCTCCAATGTTATCTACAATCTTTGAAGCAAATGCTTTTGGTGCAGATAGGCTATCTCTGCTGGCAGAGCCTCCTTTCCCCAGCTGTGAGTGTCTTCAACATGTTGCAGCCTGTACGCTGAGCCTGATAATGCCTTCGCATGGGGCTTAATGAACTCATTACCCTTAATGCTGTTGTAACAAGATAGCTTGTAAATGTACTTATTTTTAATTAGGTCTACTCAGCTGCGTGAATTGAATTATATAAGACTAATTAATTAATGTAATTGAAGGCCTCATAAGGATGGAGATTCCCAAACTGGCAAAACACACATTTGCCAAGTCATTCTGTTCCCAGGATTAATTAAGGGAGACCTGGATATGGCAACTTCAAAGGTGGTAGGAAAACTTAAAATCTGTTCAGGAATAGTAGTTACTTTAAGGGCTTTTTCTTTAACAGTGATTTTCTCACTACTTTACCTCAGTACAAAGAAAATAAAAGGTAAGACTATAAAATCTGCACTTGTAAGCTGTTTAAAATTGGGTTAGGGTCCTATGGCTTCTAATTAAAAGATAAGAGCTGAAATCACTGAACATAGATGTATGTTATTAAACTGTGCACATGTTGGTTTACAGCCAAAACAAACCTTCCTCCCACAGGCACTTTTTTTTTTTTTTTTTTTTTTTTTTGATCAAGCTGAGGCATAAAGACAACATCCCAGCATATTTGTGTAGCTCCGAGTACAACACAGAACACGGCTCAGCTCCATGGCCAGAGCTCCTGGACACTATGATAAAACTGCTAATCCATGGTAACAGATGCTCTTAAACATACCTGTTTTACCAGATCTGGCCCCTGAAGCCCAGAGGTACAGAGCTTTGAGTTGGGGTGATCTGCTTGATGATATACAGCTTTATTATAGCAGGTTAGCACAGTTTAGGTGGCATTGAATGTGTACAGTGATGTACATCATGAAATTACTAGTTTGTTACTTAATAATAGTTATCTTTAAGAATAGTTAAAAAAAAAATAAATAAATGTTTTTTTGTTTGAAAACACAAAGCTACTATGGGTAGTTGGTGTGTCAGTAGGTGAGGAAAGGCTGAAGCCTGTAGCCCTCGTGCCTTCCCACTCTGTCCCACTGCCAGCTCAGGGCTGGCATGCCTCATCACCTGTCCTGGCACCATCCCACCCTTCACATCAAGCCTCTGTCTCACCCTGCATGATAAAGGCTGTCAGCTTGTGGGCCACTGTCCAGAGGCAAACTGGGTCTGCAATGCCAGCTGACGCCCTGAAGACTGCTGGCTGTTGTGTGACTGAGGAGCAAGTTTCACCATTTCAAAGAATGTGGCAACGTGAAAAGCCATTTTGAAAGTTTCCCCAGGAATACGCAAAGTGCTGAGGTTTTCTGCTTCTGGCTTTCACAAGGACACAGATACTACACCCATCATATACATACTATGATTTAATTTTTATATGATATAGCTATCACCTTCATATACCCACACATTAATGTCATATATAAGTAGTGGGTTGGAAATGGGTGCAGAGTTCTGATAGAAGAATGAACATTAAGCTTCCTGAGCCCATCCTACCTTTAAGACCCATGCAGCACGTGTGTTTCAACTCTGAACCAGAATACAGACACTGCCTTAGATTGGAAAACATCAGGAACAACCCACTGCTACTGCAGCCTTGGGTACCACAGCAGGGAAAGTTTTGTTCCTCGGTGAGATGCTGCAGACAGCTCACATCTCCCATGCTCTAGCCATATCACAAAGTATTTGGCACAGGGCTTCCGTGGGCACCAGATCATAATGGTGGCTTTGTGTGTTTTTTTCTGATCAAAATGCCTAAAATAACAGGAACTTTGGCAAACTAGCAGCTTGCCAGACTTGTTTTTGTGGCATGATACAAGGAAGTATCCCATCACATCCTATGACATGGTGGGAGGGTACACAGAGATTCAAGGTTTCCTTTGATACCCTCCATGGGTTTACTTACCCTCTGGCTAAGTAAACTGACCGAGATAAAGTGTTCCAAACTGTCTTAGTGAGGCTCAGTATAGAATACTAGTTTTGTTTTCTTCTCCTCCTCATTAAGGAAAAAAGATGTTTATAGCTGAAGTATTATACTGCCACATTTTTCAATGCAAGCAATTGATCTCCTGAAGGACAAACATTGTAATGGGCAATAAAAGCTGAAGGCCCAGTCAAGATATTTCTAGTAAAGGATTAGGCATCTTTACCTGCAGTGAGCTTCATGAAGTTCCCTCAATAATGTTGTCAATTACTTGCTGGGAAATTAGCGGAGGTGTGTGGTGATGAATACGTCCTCTCTGCAGAAAACAAATAAATAAATAAAGGAATTGGCCTCTTAGCCTATTAGTAATTCAATTAAAAATTGCTATGCAGCAGCATTCTTAGCCACCATAGCACGAAGCAAACTACACGGGAAGGTAACCATGCCTTGCTCCCTTTCAGTCAACACTCTCTCTCTGCCAAGTATTTCTAAATGTCGCAGGAATGTAGTTCATGTGTTTCACAGATTATGAGCTACTTTTCCCACTGCTTTGACCACCAGACACAACAGCATCCAAATGCAACACAATGGTAATTCAAACAAGACTGCACTTCCTTTTACATTATAGGTGTAACACCAGAGTGGGAAAAAAATAGATCTGTGACCTCTGCACTAGTCCAAAAAATGCTGTAATGATTTTTACCATAGAGAAAAAAAAGCTGGAAGAAATAAAGTAGCAAGATAAAAGAGCAACACAATTAGCAGGGCTGAGCCTCAAATCCCTCTGATGGATATAGCTTATCTTCAGGATGAGCTCTAGGTGCCCAGCTGAGTACACAGTCTGTAAGTTGTCTGTAATTCTGATTATTTTGCAGATAAGGATAACAAAACCTTAAAAAAAAATTACATGTATAGAAAGGACACTTCCAGCTGAAGCTGCAGCCTACAACATGAGCCTTGTGGTATGCCCTCCAGAAAAGCAGGCTACAGACAGCTTTTCTGAAGACCTGCAGTACCCTATTCCTGCAGTTGCTCTGGCCACACTCCTGAAAGAGCACAAGGACAAATGTTTATTTCATTATCACAGACAGTTCCAAAGATGCCCTGCGATCACTCCCGTAATGCAAAAAATAACCTCACACGGGATTACAGACACAAATTTTAAATTGTCAAATTGTACCACACAGGCACACAACCACTTCTGGCAGAGAACATTCCTTAGACAATCACGCTTAAGACCATTAACATTATTTTTCCTTCCGTATCTTTAACCTGATTGTGAACTTTTGACTTCTAAATGTGAATTTCTTGCCTTTCTGTTTTCTATGAACTGCACTTCGAACCAGACCTTGAACTGCAAATACGTAAAACTGTTTTTGTCAGAAAGCGCTTACCCAAATGTCTCTGGATTTAATGTAAGCTTGCCTGCTTAACCTCTTGGAGGTCAAGATGTTTTGTAATAACTAGATTTCACCACAAAGAGGAGGTCAGGTGGTATGGTGAGGACCTCAGGATAAAATCTGGAGGAAGCTTATGTAGTGCTCATGGGATTGGGAGAAAGAGTGAAAAGAGGAGTTTGGGCATTTCCAGGATGAGCTCTAAATTTGGCATCACTGTGACTCACACAGGTCTCTGTTCGGAACAGCATTATAATGGGAGCTACAAGGCAATACTGGAAAACGTCCAAACATTTAAAGAAAGTGAAATGAAAATTACAAAATGGAAAGTTCTTTTGGTCATTCTTCACAGGAAGTAACAGTCATTTCCATCCACCTACCTTACAGAAGTAACTGATGTCGTCTGAAAGCTGTACCTGCCGATACTCTGGGTTCGGGCACCACCCTCTGCTTATCCTGGCTTGCACCACGCACTCCCACCCACAGCTCACTGGCAGTTGTGTGCTGGAGCAACACCACAAACGCCTTCAAGGTCTACATGGATTTACTCCAAATAAGTCATTGCCCCAAGCTCTTCTGCAAATTTTTATTTTTTGTTTGGGTCTTCTTTTTTTTGTCTTCAGTTGACAGATGTTGGGAAGGTCTTTCCCAGCTGATGGGATTTTTCTTGTGAGGTATAATACTGACATTGCGTAGCAGGGCTGGTAGAACTTTCCACTTGTGGTTACAAATCACAAAGGCAGGACACCTATCTCCATTCCATGGACAAAAACATGCCATGGTTCTCCATCCTAAGCCACCTTTGCTTATAGGCTGAGGTGCACAATAGGAATCCGTCACTGCCAGGCATGACCCTCACACCAGAAAATACAACTGCAAGTGAGGTACTTGAGAATGTCCCTCAGTCTTGGCGATAATTTTGCTGCTCAGGGCACTGGGAGACAGGCAATGTGAGTTTGAGGCCCCTCTGTCTGGGGGATCCCATGGGTCTCCTTGGGAAGAATAGGTGTCCCTGTGTCCCCTTTCCCAGTGGGGCCTGGACACTTTTTCTCAGTGTCCTCAGGCCAGTGCTGGTGCAGCTCAGTAGAAATGATGCAGCAGGGAGTGGTGAAAGAAATGGGGTGCATCCCAGGCCCTGCTCTCCATGTTGTTTTTATCGTTATCAACAGATTAAAATAAGTTCATCAAGAGCCCTGGAAGCAAGGCCCAAAACAGCAGGATCCCCAACTTCCAGTACAGGAAGATTAACTGCAAGATTAAGGAAATAGGTTCTCTTCAGCAGGATCTTCTTTCAGATCCATGAGTTTTACATATCTCCATGCATTTTCAGCAGGGTGTTTTGCCCTAGAATAGCCCAAAACTGGTGGCCGAAGAACACACCTGGCCACAGAAGCTGAAATTTGAAGATCCTCAAATGAAGGAGCACAATTCTCCCCCCTTCCTGGGAAAGCCTCTGAGACATGCTGCCAAAGAGGAGAAACAGCACCAATGTTTCCAAATAAATCCATGATTATTAGTGTGCTTATGCCTAAAAATTGGTATTGCCTGCTGAATCTCACTTCTGCAGGCATGTGTGAGCACATCCCCAAAAGAGGTGCCAGTATGTCTGCCAGAGGATAAGTTTCAAGCTCTCCTCCCTCTTTCGGCATTTCCCACGTCCTCAGTCAGCAGGTTCATTGCTGCAGCTCTGCTCTGGGCACCCCACAGCCCTCCTCTTTCCCCTGGCCTGGGGAACTGCTGTGGTGTCCACCTCAGCATGCCCAGAGCTTCATCCACACCATTGCACTGACATTTCAGCATGACTGGGAGCCACCTCTGGCCACATGCAGGAGTTCCCGAGATGGGACCACAACAGAAAAGTCTGGGGTCTGAGGCGTTCAGTGCAGTGGGGAATAGGGAGGGGAACTAATGAGGAACCTGTCGTGCATATAACCTGCACGTTAGGTCCCAGATTTGTCACTTCTAATTCAGGTGCTTAACTGATGTGCCTAAATTAGGGGCCCAGTCACTTCAGGGTCCCCAGACAGCCCCTGGAGAGAGGGAGGGAGAAGGCATGTAGGAAGCTGGAGGTGCTGTTCTCTTCCAGCCAGTCACTGCAGGACCCACAGGGCTCTGCCTTCCACATTTGGGTCCCACCACAGCCCTGTCCAAGGAAAAGGAGCATGAAGGTGGCACTGGGAACCCCTCTGAACCTGACATCCCTGCCCCCCTGCTCTCCCAGCCCTTCAAGTCTGAAGACTTTTACTACACAAATAATCCTTCTTTCTTCAGAAGAGAATTTTATTGGAATAACAAATGTCTCTATTTAATAACGTTTATCAAATCCAATTCTAGTGAGTAAGGGTCTGCCCCTTTTAGGGGAGAACCAGACTGTGTTCTTCTGTTGCACTGAAAGGTGCACAGACAGGCTTTTCTGCAGCTCTCTGCTCTGCTGAAGTCTGGTTGAGGACCCAAAATCCATAACCCAAAACATTCAGATAATTATTCAGGGTTTCCACCAAGGCCCTACAGGGTGGCGGCCCACCACAATTCATTTTTTACCCCTACACATTTCCTTCCCGGGAAGCCTCCACCCACCATTAACTTCATCTAAGATAATGCCAAAAGAAACAAAGTCGTCTTTTTTTATATAAAGTATTCAAGCTTCTACCACAGAAACCACCTGATGGCTCAATTTTCACTCTTCCTTAAAAATCCCGTGGATAAATCATGGCAAATACAAAGGCAAAAAATACTGATTACCACATACGGAGGTACAGAACCTGCAGCTTTGCCTGAAACTGGCTGGTTTCTGTCACTGCTGTTTTCAAAGGAAAACATCTCAGCACAGAGTAAACAGTTTAAAATAAGGGAGTTTTTGATGATGGTAGAAATTCTGAGTGGAGGATGAGCAAACTCCACGTTTCCTACCAGCTACCGAAAATAAATGGAGCTTTCACAGCTCTGGCTTTGTGTGGGGAGTGCGTGTAGGTGGAGAGCTGGAGGGAAGTAGTGTAATAGCCGGGAGTGTATTAGTAATATGTACTTAGAAATCATAATAAGGCTGAATCACAAGTTACTCAGCACTTTACCCATTTATAATCTTGAAAGCTTGTTATGACTAATGCAATAGGCACTGACCTGGCTCAGCATATAGCTCTTTAAACAAACACAGACGTTTCAGGGCCAAATCACCGCGTGCCAGGGCTCGCACCACCTAATTTGAGATGCCTGTTGTGGATACAGAAGTCTAGACCCTTTCCCTGGGTGCTGAGCTCCAGCATATGGGGGAAGTTAGAGGATTTTGGAGGTGCTCCATTAAAAAAAAAAAAAAAAAAAAAAAGAACTGCACTTTAAGAAAAAGGGTTTAAGAGGTGTGTCCCATGGCTCCCTCTCTTCTGAGCTTGGAGGTTAACCTCTCTCCTTGAAAAGCAGAGCAAGCCTGCCTTTTTTATGCCCTTCAAAGCCAGACAGCAAGGGCAGGGTTTTTTTTTATTATTATTATTATTTATTTTTTTATATATACAACAGTGCAGTGGCAGAAGCACTCGTCCATCATGTGGGAGACCCAAATCCAATTTCCCTGTCTGACTGGAGGACCCTAGACTCCTGCCGCTCTGTGCACGGAGAAGCCATTAGATAGGATGCATAAAAATATACTGGAGCAGATACCCGGTTTCCTCCATCCTGAGGAGCACAAAGATGTACCAGCTCCTTCTCCTGGCCATAACTTCTACCCTTGCTATGCAAAAGAGGGGGAAGAAAAGGGGCTGCCCCAGCAAGGGCAGAGCAAAGTGTGTCCCCAGCACAGGGAAAAATGATGAGGGGCTTAGCACCACATGTGCACTTGGGTAACCACACTCTGATGATCTCAGCCTTGGGGCAGCTTCTCAAATTTTTGTGATTCCTGTTGGAAGAGCTTAGGTTTCTTTCTGAACCTAGCCTTCAATGATGTACTGCTGCTTACCTCTTTGTTAAAAAAAAAAAAAAAAAAAAAAAAAGCAACCTGTTGTGAGCTGCCAAAGTCCAAACCTGTTTCTGTTTTGAAGTGCAACGTGATTCCCACTGCTACACACACAAATTTATTTTATTTTATTTTAAATCTAGGAAAGCAAATACACTACAATTAAAAATATGAAAGGTATATTTGATTCATTTCAGCTGATGCACTTTCTAGAGAAAGGAATTTGTGCTGTAATCTAAGCATACTCTTCTCGTGGAAAAATAAACAGGAATTCTTCTGTTTTGCCACACACACATTTAGCAGTTCAGCAGACAAAATCTATTTCCACCTCATCCATTGCTGATATTTCTTACACATACAGTCTGTACCAGTAGAGTCACTGGCTCCAAAGATAGCTGATAAGTAACCCTTTGTAGTACACAACTTCAAAGAGGAAGAAAGGATGCTAAAATTAATCCAGTTGTCTAGGAATTTGCATTGTCTCCACCACTGCATCCCCTGAGCACCTCACAACCAGAAATGTATTTATTCTCATAAAATCCTCATGTGGTTGGGAAGTACTATCATCCTCCTTTATAACAGCTTCTTTAGGGAACTAGGCTTATGCAACAACGCTATCCATCAGCCTGTCAGTCCCCCTACAAACAACTTTTGGCCAGTTTCAACCAAATTTAATTACATAACCTGTAGGCAACATCAGCTTTGATAAACTGGCACCATGTCCAAGGACCAGATGGTTTTGGGGGACTGACTGAGACACAGGAGACTGTGGAGGGCCAGCACTGGCAAATTTATCTGTGGTCTTCCTCTGCTGCCTTTATCCAGCAGGTATGGATGCTGGTGAATGGGGCATGTCCTCTCCATCTGCACCAGTGGGGCAGAGCATGCTCAGATCAGTGTCCAGCAGTAGTATGAGGGTAGCCTTTCTCCCCGGTTTGACTAAGGCCTCTCAGCCACATAATGCAGATGCAAAAAGTGTTTGGTGCATGCAGGTGTCTGCAGGCATATTTGCATCCCAAATAATGAGCACCGTGGCACAGCAGATATTTAGCAGAATCAGGAGCTGAGCCCACTCTTCAGCATTTCCAATCAGTGCCTGAACTGCAAGCCTAGACTGTTTCTATTTTCATACACTAGAAAGTAAATAAAAAGTCAACAATAAAAGGACTTTCTATAGGGATATATTTAATGCTTCACTAATTGTGAATAATTTTTAGGTACCATTGTGTACTTGGTATGTCCAAAAGGAACAGACTAGCATTTAGAATATAATGTCAGATGTTCAAAATGTGTTTTGCTTAACAGCCTCATAATTTGCACACAGATAAGTGCGGTCTCTCTGCTAGCTCTCACTAAACCTCACAAGAAAAAAGCAGAGACCATACATGGATATCACGAGATGACAGATGTTACTTATGTCTTTTACAAGATAGTACTCTCCTCATGAAACTGAAGTCATCAAAAATACATATACTGAGAAAATGAGTGATTTTTTTTTAGCTTTACAAACAAAGTTCATCAATCTGTGAAAAAACATTACTGAAAATTGGAAAAATTATAATTTAATGTTATAATATACACAGATTTCTTTAAAAGGTTAGAGTTTTCCATTATTTACACTGAAAAAAAAAAAAAAAAAAAGAAAAAAAAAAGAAAGAAAAATGTAACATGCTAAATGGATTAGAAATGGTCTTGGAAAGGGAGGTCAAAAGTCTCTCTTTTAGTAGGGTTTCTAGTAAAGGGATTTGTCCTGACTGATGAAGATAAAGTATTTTTTAAAAGTATAGTAACCTGACATTAGTCAGATAACAGTACACCTCTAAACTGTTCTTAAAAATAAATCCTTTCTTCTTTCTTTATTCCACCATGATAGTATGGCTAACACGAACTACAAAAGTCTTCTTCATCATTCAACCATATTATAAATGCTTAAATGGAGGGATTATATTTCAACCTCTGTTAATGGACATTTTAAAAAATCTTATCTAAAAAATATATATAAATAAATAAAAATAAATCAGACATAATGACTTTGATTCGCATAGCATTAGAAAACATGCTTTGTTCAGTGAACAGGCCTTGTCAGAAGCAAGCAATTCTGCTTACCTAGAAAACATTAAATATACCCTAGCATATGGATATAAAAAAGTGAATGTTTTGAATCCTTTTGAAACTCCAGTATGTTGTGGCTATGAATTTTCTGCTAAAGATCACTTGAAAATTAATTCCCTGCTTTCATTACTTGAATCCTAACTTACCCTGATAGAAGGAAGGGGGAAACCAGACCTTTCAAAGAAGGAAATTATTGGGCCACAAACCAAGAAAAGACTCAAGTGTGAGTCTAATTCATACACATGTGGGAGGACACATAGGTTCTAAAATTGCTCAGCATTTGCTCAATGTAAGTGAGTGCTTAAACATTTTGTGTTTATGGAAAAACAACCTTCTTACTTTTTCCTGAATCACATACTGTAATTTTCATCTGGTTTAAAGCAGTTCACTCATACTCACTCAGAAATCAATTTTCTTTTAGTTGGGGGTCTCAGAATAAAAACATCATTTTTTATTTTGTATTTTCTTAAAGGTTTGAATGTATTTAAATAGTCAAGAAAGGAAGTGGAGTTTGAACTTGTTAGAACATATTTCTACTTAATGCAAACAAATAATACTTTAAAATATTCCATTTGTTTTCCAGTTGGAACTCACCCATTCCATTTTATGGGACGATTCAGTTATAACTCAGAAAACATACCAGCAAACTCAGATTTTATTTTGAAATAGAATGGTCTCTAAAATATTGTACTTCCATTGGCTTCCTTCTAACTTTTTTCCTTCTCTTTCTTTTGCAAACCACTTTGAGTTTCTTAAAATATCTATTTAAAAGCTTCCCCCCTGCAAAAAGGAAAAACCCAAAAGAGTTGCTTATATCTTTAACATCAGGAAATGCATGTAGTAAGAGCATAATAAGTAATAAAATCAGTGTTGATAGAAAAATAAATATAGTGCTTTTGCCTGGGTTAAATGTCAGATGTAAGGAAGTGCTGAGCATCCTTACTTCCTATAGAATCACTCATCCTTCCTCTACTGAGGCTGTTTCCAAAAAGGCTGTTATTAAGTCTGGGAAAGGATGTGGCAGCAAAAGATGGTAAAACACTTGAACACATGTGGATTGTAGACCTTTTGAGTATGAGCAACATTTATTTAGCAAAAAGAGCAAACGCAACATCCAATGAAGAAAAGTAACCCACAGATTTCCATAATTGTAGCAGGGCTTAGGTAATGCACTATGCAGTGTTTGATTTAAAATGTTAAAATATTAAAAGAAGTTTTCTATAGCATAGTGTTCCTATCAAAGTGAAATGACTCATAAGAATGCTAAATTCAAACCAGATGGGCATAAACACTCACTGAAAAAAATCAGATATTTAGAGGTCAGCATGGGTCTTCATAAAAATGAAGACCTTGTCTGAGTTACTGAAAAATGAACTTCAGTGATAAAAAAGAAAACAAGAGAAAATATTAGTGATTTCATTTTAATTATACAAGCCACTGTCAATTAGGAGAACTAACATTTACAAAACTTTACATTGCCATTTTAATTTGAAAAAGATGGCTGTGGCAGTCTTTAGGCTTCAGATAAACAGCACCGCAGTGTCTCCTGTGCAGCGAGGGAGGATGGGATGCACGAGTTCAGAGTGCCACTCTAATAGTCTGCAACAGCCCCTGCGCTTCCCACCGAGGAGTAATCCTGAGTACAGATTTGTACGGTACAGAAATCTTCCACCACTGCTCAGCGGCACGATGCCAGCCTTAACTTCCCTTTGAACCAGACCGCAGAGGGGGGGAAGTCTCATTCCTGGTATCATACCAAAAAAGTTCATACCACCCAACATTGCTGCTGCTCTGTTGTTAAAAGTGTGCGTTGTTTTGTTTTCCTTTCCTCGTTTTATCCATTGCTCTCTACCATTTACAGATTGTCTGGAGTGTGTACTTATTTTAAACTTTTATACCCTACCAGAAGAAAAATATGTGGGCTCAAAATTAATATTGTTTTTGACTTATGGTGAAATTCCAGTAATGTTTAACTTGGATCACTAGACCTGTGCATTTTACAGAGAGCAGAAAAGAATACTTTTTGAGCCGAAATGTGTAATGGGAGTTCCCTACTGTTTTGTTGCTGGGATCTTGGACAACAAGAAAAATGATGAGCATATAACTTATTCCTTTTAAAACACACAGACCAACTAAATGGAGAAAATAAGGGCTCAACCCATGCCATATGCTATAAAGGCATATGTTTGTATCCCCATTCCCTGATTAATTTGTTAACCGCTACCATTCAACCTCCTAATAAAAAATGATTGTTCAATGTATATTACTGTCAACGATTTTACATTCCAAACCATAATCTCTTGGGGCACAAGTCAGCAAAAGATATGTGTGGCTTCCATCGCGTAGAAGCCCACACAATGCCATGGAAACCAATTTCTCTGGTCTTCTGGGGCCTCCTGCGAAAGGGCCATAATTTTATTTTGCAGGGAAAAAAAAAAAATCTGTACTTTTGGCCTGTTTTCTGCAATTAGCAACACTCTAAGACTGAAGGTAAGGGGTGAAACTTGGCCCCCGCAGCATCACTCAGAGCTTTGCTGATGGTGTTAGAGACGTGAGCGCTGCCTGCAATGTGCACGGTGAGGCTTTGCAGGGCAAGCTGCAGAGCTGTCATTACAACATCCTGAAGACTGCATAACACAAATGTTACGCATCTTCTCTTTGGTGGTTCTTTATGATTGATCCTTTGTTTGGCAGTAACTAAAAACATTGCTCGGAGTTTGGACCCCTTTACTAGGCATTTCTGGACACATATAATTAAGGAGTTCACCTTTGAAATGCTTCAGGTCCCAGCTGGTCTCTCCAAAGTAAGGCTCTATGCCCCAAAGGAGCACAGAGCCCCTATTCAGAGAAGTGTAGGAGAAGGGTATACATTAATACCCCATGCTAAAACCCCTTCAATAGCAAACTACAAAGCATGAGGGAAACTGTAAAACACTGAGCAGGCACTGGAATGCTCTCTGAGATCTGAGGGATTGTGTAAATCTTCTTCAGAAATATTATTCTGCAGAGAGACCCATATGTGTGACTATCACGAGTGGGATGCTTCCAGTATTCAGTCTTACAAAATGGTTTTGAATGTTTCGTATGTGACACTGAATATTGTTTGCATTCTCTTGCTGCAAAATTAAGGGAGATGGTCCTTGCCCACTGACACACACCACTGCTATTACCCATTTATTTCCTAAGGTTCAGTTCATCTATGTGCTGCTTAGAGCCTATTAGCCACTTTCTCTCAATATTGTTATAATTATCATTTAGAAAACTTATGCAAGGGAGACACCCATGAAAGCTTCTACCCTCTAGAGCTCAGATGCCTAAAGCCACATATGGTAGGATGCAAAATGTGGTCATGCCTCTCTCTGGAGTGCAAGAAAGTAAAAGTTTGAGAGTAAGGAAATCACCAGGTGGGTAAGGAAGGGCCTGAGATGAACAGGCAGGATCTGAGGGCAACATCTGTGAAGAAAAGGCATCAGCAAGGGTTATAGGGAGAAATGCTGAGAATGTCAGGCCAAAGGGAGAACCATGCTGGAGGTGAGCCTTGGGGTGGGTCTGCTGGTCAGGTGTGACAGAGCTCACAATGCACGGGGAGATGTTTACAGCACAAACAGCTGTGGGAAACTCCACTGAGTCATTAAATCCCAGTCAAGCCCTGAGAAAATGCTGGAAAATCACTCCTTGGTCACCAAAGGCTATTTCCTCCATTTCTGGCAGGAGAGCTCCCTGGAGGGCATTCAGACAAGCGTTCTGATGTGGAAAGTTAAGGAACACTTTGTACAATCTGGCATACCTGGACATTGCCAAGGGTATAACATAATTGTTGCCCTGAATGAGAATCAGAGCATGTGAGGTATTTTCTCTGAGGCACCTTGAAAGCCACTGAAGTCAATCAAAGCTGAGCTGAGCACAGTGATGTTCAGAAGCTCGAGGCAAGAACATATCAGGAAAGAGCTAGTGAAGTCTGCCCACCACAGCATGCCCTAGAAGGAGATACCAGCCCAGGCTTTTATGAGCTAGAAAACAAAGGCACAGCTTCCAGGGAGGTGGGTTTTGGTGGCCTCAAAACTGTGGGCATTTCTTGGCAGCAGTAAGAAAGATGCCAAACTCAGCAGCAAAAGAGTACTGAGATGACAGTAGTAGATCAGGCACAACTGCCTAAAATAATAATAATAACAACAACAATAATAAAACCACGCACACAAAACCCAAGCCACTACACAGTGCAATGTCTGAGGAGCAGCAGGACACAGAGCTGGAGAAGTAGCTACAGGTTCAGGGCTACACTGGAGACAAACCCAAAACCAAATGGAGGGTCCCACTGGCAGTCAGTCAGCGGATCTGAACATATAAAGATAGGCAGATTTACAGATTGTCCCTGCCATCTCCCACCCTGGTGCAGGAGAGGTAGGAGAAATGCATAACAAAGCTATGGCAGAGCTAGGTGGGAAAACGAAAGCAGAATGAGCCCACTGTGACCATGCAGCATGGCAGAGGCTTGTGGGGCTGGGACTGGGGACCAGTGGCATGCAGCGGGTGAAGGACAGGCCCTGTCTGGTCCCAGAGAAGACACAACAGAAGAATGCTGATATAAGAGAGATGTAACAACCTGGCAGAAAAAGGAAGGTTGCGGGAGGGAGGAGACATCAGGAAATCAGCCTGTTTGCAGAAGACTAGCAGGTCAGCTGTGCTGGCAGTATCTTCATAAATATTTCTCTTAATGCTGAAGCAGTTTAGTTTTATAAGCATGGGATCCTCTCATGTGGTTACTGAGTATGAATCAAAGACGGTTGTGGCTCAGCACTGCCCTATGTTTTATTATGCTTTTTCAAACATACTGGGGTTACACAGCCCTACGAGCACAGCAGGGGCTGCAGGCAGACACCTTGTCTCTTCTGACCCCCTGGCGAAGGGGACCAAGTGTAGGCAGCCCTGGGACCCAGAAATCTGTCCGGAAAAGGGGATGTGAGGAGGGGTATTAGGAGCAGAGAAGCCATCCTCCCAGGAAGGCAGGCAGAGGAAACAGCTGCAGCAGCTCAGGCTCAGTACAGGGCACTGCTGCTGTCCTGTCCCCGTCCCCCTGCCTGCCCACCTGGTCCCCTGCAGAGGTACAGGGCCCTTTCTCACACCAGTCATCTTCCCACTTCTCCTCACGTTCCTGAACCCCAGGAGCATCACTGCAAAGTGGGCAGGCAGAGCATCCTCCATGGGCTGCAGGGACAAAGCCTGAGTGAGGAGTGTCGGCTCTGGGTCAAGCAGAAAAGAAAGACATCTGCTCTGTCTGAAATAGAAGGAAAAATAACAAAAGCTGACCATTCATTTTTACTTATGTATCTGGCTGGTTTCACTTTCTAGTTTTCCTGCCACAATTTTTGAGCTACAACTAATGGGAATTTTCCAATCCAAACAAAACAAGCAAACCAAACAAAACAGCCCTGCGGGATTACTGCGACAGGCGAGGGAGGAGAGGCAGCCTTGTGAAAAGGAAAGAGCAAGTCTGCAAGTGCAGCGCTCTTATCTGCTGTCCTGTGAGATGGTTTTAAAATAGATGTGACTTTTTTTTTCTTCTTCTTCTTTCTTTTTGGGGTGACCAACAGGATAAAAATTAGACTTAGGGAGAGGCTATGTCTAAGCATATTGCTCAGCCCGGGTTGATAACGTGCACTGAACAACCCTGGTCGCCCTGCTGCAATGTACCAGAGGAGGTTGAGGCCAAGGAGACACTATGGCCCCTAGGGTGGGACAGGCTCCTCTTTGCACCAGGACAGCTGTGCCCCAAGCTGTAGGGTGTGCTCAGACACAACGGGGAAGAAGGATGGGCCAGGCAGGGCTGGATTGCCCTGGCAGATGCTGTCCCACCCCTCTGGAGGCCATGCACAAACACCTTTCTGGGCCCAGCCACGCGGGTGGAACAGGCTGCGGCCCCCAGCGCACGCTTGTCATCGCCCCTCTGCCGGATGTTATCGCAGCCCCGGACCTGCAGCGGGGCCGTGAGTGCTCCCTAACCTCTGTCAGTCACAAGGAGACAGAGAACATAAACAGTTTAAACAGGGGGTTGGTGCTAGCTCGGCCCAGGGGCTGGGGCAGCCGCCTTGCAGTGGAGAACCCGCCTTGCCCTGCCCTCAGAGAGGCCATGCCGGCAGACCCCTTGGCGAGCACCACATCTGTGGGTCCCGTGAAGCGGCCACGGTGCCCTGGCCTTCCCCACCGTGGTGGTGGAGGCAAGGGGAAGGCTTCTCTGGAGGCCTCCAGGCCACACGACCTCCGCTGTGAAACCCCAGCCGAGTCCGCATGTGGTGGGACTCCATCGGGCATCATCCCTCCTGTTTCACCCACCCTGTGTGTTCATTACTAACACATTTGGGAGAAACAGTGTTAGGTGAGGTTCAGTAAAGGGCTCTGGGTGATTTCAGATTGCTTTTTCTGTGTTACAGGAAAGCAATTTGCTTTCCGAAAAATGCACGTGCAAAAAAATGTGTAAGCGTCACACTTTTTTTTTTTCTTTTTTTTTTTCTTTCCTTTTTTTTTTTTTTTTTTTCTTCTTCTTCATCGTCTGTTGTTATTTATAGACCCTAGAGATGGAAAAGACCCATTAGGTCATCCTGCATTCCCTGCCAGCGAGTGTTGTTCTCCAGCAAACATTTATTACAGCCTTGTTTAGACTAGTTTCACATGCTCCAAACAACGAGGTTTCTGCCACTTCCCAAGGGAGAGCGGTCAGCAAGCTAATACCACTTGCTCTCAAGGAAATTTCTCCTGGTTTTCTTCTCCTGTGCCAGCTGCCTGTGCCAGCTGCCAGCATTGGCCCCAAACCAGCTCCATGCACCCCCAGGCTACCTGGCTGCGCATCCTCCTCCCCACACCAGCTTCCCTCTTCTGATGCTCACCACTCTGAACAATTCTCCCATTTGACCACAGCTTTCTGTTAATCCCTTGCCCAGAGTACAAAAGCGATATTGCAGGTGTGATCATACAAGGAAGGAATTACTTCCTCTGTTCCTCTATGCTGCCTCTTTAAACGCAAACCGAAGTTGCAAAGGGAGTTTTGCCGTCATAGCACACAATAGATTTGCATCTCATTTACTGCCAGCTATCTCCACAAAGTGTCTCTTGATGTTCCTGTTTTCTGTACTTCTACAGCCTACTGAATGTGCTTCAGATTACTTCTGCCTCCGTATTGTTACTTGGGTTTTTCCAATTTTCTGTAGTTTATAACTTTTGAATTTAAAAATAAAAATCTAGCTGCCTTTAATTTTTTTCTTTCTGTGACAAACAGTGAACTGAGAAGCAAATGAGTCTTACATAGATAAAACAAGAGGTATGACTCTATAAATATGATTGCAACCCTGGAAGAGTAGCTTCCTCTTTGTCATATTTGGGATTTGCCAAAAGTAGACAAATAAGACAGATTCTATTAAAAAAGTAATCTTGACTGTCGAATTATAGAAGCTTGCACTCTTCATTTATGTTACAAAAAGCAGTGCCTGCTGTTCCAAGTGAAAATTAAATAGAAAAAAAAAAAAAAAAAAAGTGGCAGGAAAATTAAGCACTTCTCCATCAAATTAGGATACAATTACCAAGTCCATGCTAAATAATACATCGGTTTGAATGAAACACACTGCACATGTTAGCACAAGAAAAAAATAAACACAAGAAAAACATAAAGAAATCATTTTCTTTATCCATTTCACAATAAATTATGCAGAGCTGCACAGTTCACTAGTACTATTTATAAAGGAAAATAACACAAAGCCAAAGCTGGCAAATTGAGAATACAGGGAAATCAAGACAAAAGCTAGACCAATAACCACAAATGGAAGGGATCATCTTGTCAATTGAGAAGAAACATGAGGAATATGAATACCAGTTTTTTCCCTAAACCCTGAATGCCGATGGCTCCATCATGCTTTAATTCTCTACCCCTACACATGCCCTTCTCTGCAAACTTCCCGCATACTTTCACTTAATTTCAAAGTGCAGTTCCTCTCTGAAACAGCACTGTAAACATTTCATTGTGGGGTCCCACGTTTGACGTCTGTCAGTGATTTTCAAATCAAAACTGTTCAGTTAACAAGTTAAAAAACAGATTTGTTTTTGTTTATTTCTCAAAGCTCCAGTCTGCAGTATGAAAAACAAACTCGGCTCTTTCTGATTCACGTATCACTCACGATAAAGGCTGGCATTTGGGGAAGATCTCACTGGTGGAGGAAGAGCTGGATGAGGGTCTGGCTGCTTTGCCCTCCTGCTGCAGTCGCCACAGCTGAGAAGGGCAGGACTCGGAGAAGGCTGTGCCTCCTTGCTGCCAACTGCAGAGCTGTCCCTTTGCATGAGGTTATCATCTGTGGAGCTCTGCTGGCAAAGCAGTAGTTTCAGCACTTGCTAATCCACTTTTATGCAAAATCTACCAGGTTAACTGAGATGGTTTAAATTGATTTAGCCCTGCTGCTGTTGCCTAAAGTAGATTAGGAGATGCTTATACCATTTCTCCAGCCAGAAAGAGCTAGCTGAGAGCAGTCAGAGTACAGTAGACTTTTCGGCAAGCGTGGAGAGATCCAGAAATCATCACCCTACAGCTTTAGCCTTTGACGTGCCAGACTGAGACACCCAGCCGAATGGCCCTCCTCCACTTGTCTCCTCATTTGTATAACATCACTGCCTCATATCTCCAGTGAATATTCCAGACTGCAGTGACAGGAGCAGTTTTGGAGAAGAATCAGGACCCCAAATTTTGGATATGTGGACCATGGCCACCTGGTTAACAGAGCTATGCTGCAGAAGACCAATACTTCCTATCACAGCAATATCACTCTCAAATCTGCCCAACTCTCAGATGGTTGGCGTCCTGACTTTTCTGCAAGACAATCAATTACTCTGAGTGGAGAGAGGAAAGGCAGAAGAGAAATCACGGTGTGGAGGATATGGGAAATACTGGTAGAGAAAGAAGAGTCTCAGAGAAAGGCCTTCTGCGAGAGCATCACACTAGATTTTTGCTAATGGTGTCTGCAAGGCAATCAGGCTCATCTAAATCACTGTTCAGCCTCTCAAGCATTTGCTTATATGAGCTCGAACACATAGCTGTGTGTCTCACTGAATGAAGCCCCAACCCTGCAAGTATTTTGGGTGCAAGTCGTTATACAACAAAAAATGCATTCCCGAGCATTACAGGGTGAGGGCCTAGGATGGACTCAGCCTTGTGCTGAAGTACTTTGCTGAACCAGACAATAGCAGTATTACATTTCATTGCATTTGATAATAAGACATTGTGTAATGTGATGCAGAAATTAAAGATGAGAAAGGAACTGAAAGTTTACCTCTCTAATGAGGATTCATACTGCTAGTATTAAGGTAGATGCTTCCACCTAGTGACTTATAGCAGTAGCTTATAGATTTTTTCTTCAGGAAGCTGGATGGCAGTTGCAGCCGAAAATACAAGTATAGAAAAATATCATTCATGATCTGTAGTCAAGAAGAAATGTAGAAGCTTACTGTACAAAGGGAATCTATACATTCAGATTTCAGCAATACTCAGAACATCTTTTCTGCTGTCAATGCTAGCCCAGTGCACACACACCGATTTAACTCTGGATAGATGGCCACCGTAGTACCGTTTGTGTTCCTCATCCTCCTGCCCCTGCAAGCCAAAACACAGCAGAGCAGGAAGGATATTTCCTGGTGAGGGGAGGTGTTTCTTATATCCTGGCAATAGCGAGGTCACTAGAGCCGTGACTCCATCAAAGGTATTGCCAAACTATTCCTTTATTTTCTAAAACACAAGAGCTGAATTTTCTTGTATCCCTCAGCAGTACAAATGCACATGGTCTAGGTCTGGCTTGCCAGTGTGTTACCAGCCCAGTTCAGAGCCCAATGCTTTCTGCTCTGCTCCAGAAACCCTCAAACTCCTGAGACTTTACACACACCTGCATGTGCAAAAGTTACTGACTTGAACCCTTACAGCAACACTTCAGAAAAATAACAAGCTCCAAAAAATAGAAGTGCTTGTAAGCTTCAGTAAGATTGTAAGCTTTGTGCAGTAAGCTTCGGAACCCCAAATTTCAATAGAGATCATTAGGCTTTGATGTCTAATGATTCTTTACAGTAAACGGGGAGCAATAAGTAGCTCTGCGAGAGACAGAATCTGCTGCTGCTGAACAGACACCTGTCTGAAATCAATCTCTTCCACATCAAGATGTATTCTGAATCTTGTCCTTCCCCAGAACACTGAGGACTAACAAAAGACTTCAGCTCATCCAGAATCCACAATCCAGGTGGAGCTCTGAAGAGGGTTGGCTGCTCCTTATATCCTTCCTCCCCCCGAAATGCCATAGTCTTGCCTTTCAGGCATAGACAGCCCCATTAACGCAGTAGTTTCAAGGTTAGTGCTAAAGATAATCAGCTCTGATTAAACCGTCTGACATAAAGAATCTGAAGTTGGAGCAAATGAATGCTGCTCTGGTTTCCCAACTGTGCTTAAGGATGGGCTATCAGTTTGTACCAGAAACACAACTACAGCCATATAGATAGATAGATATGTCACAATCATTATGTAAGTGAACACAAGTACCCAACAGAGAAACACGGAAGGAGTTTTTGGGCAGCAAGTGGGTCCTTTTGCTTCACCGTATTGAAGTTAGGACTCCTATTTCTATACTTTTTCCCTTCCGTATTCCTGATTTCTATTGAATCTCCTTTTTCTTTGGCTCTGGCTTTACTCCCTGTGGTAATTAAGGACTGACCTGCAAGGCAGCAAGCAATCTATGCTGAGCAGATAAGTACAACCTTATCTTGAAGCTTGTAGTTTACCCCTTTGAAGTTAAACAAGTATCTATGTGTTTAGCTGACTCGGGACCTAAAATAGCAAATGCATGGCTTTGACAGCAGAATTGAACGACCTCTGCTCCCCTAGGCAAGAAATCGAGGGACAAAGGCAAAGAAACAGTTGAAAATTGCTGTGGAAAAAAAATTGGCTTGGTATACTCCCACCATTTTAATATATTCTTTTTCTCTTATTGTATAGCTGTAGTCATCACAATGTTTATGGTTTTGCTCATATGTTCTCTCTCATTTATGCTTTACTGAACTGACATATATATTAACATCTCACTTGTTAATAAACTCTGGTAGCTAAGTCACTGCTCTAGATCTTGTTGAAGTTGTAAATGAGGGAAGGTGCTTTATCATCTGGCAATTTCTCGCCTTTTCATGTAAATGAGTTCTTAATCTCAAAATTTAAAATTAAAACAGCAACAACCACCACCACCACCACAACAAAAACAACAAAAAAAGACAAAAACAAAACTTAGTAAAATTGTAGGTCAGGAGGATTCTTACTATTCATTTCAACTACAGCTGGGAAACATAGGGAACAGCCTTCTTCTATCAGCTGTGTAGGTAAACAAGGGCTTTGGTCATCACCTCCCCAACACCCCTAAAGTTCCTCACCTTTCGTGATCACAGCCCTCTAAGCTACTCAGCAAAGTAGGTGGGACTATGTCACTCACCCCATCAGAAGCAGGTTGGGTCACTGAGTTGACTCCTGGGGAAAAGGTGAAGCATTTCTTCAAAGCTCTTTTTCTCCTAGATTTATATGGTGCTCAAGTTTTATCTACAGTCAATGAACTCTCTGTATTTTGTTAAAGAAAAATATTTAAGTTAAAACTACTGTGTGAGTATGCACACATACATGCATTCACATGTGCACAGGCAAGCATACGTTAAGTTTTATTTTTTTTTACATGGTATAATCTCTAAAAACATCATATAATTTATTGAAGTGCAGAAGAGACCAATTTTCCCTTCTCTTATTCTGACAGTTTCTCTCTCGTCCCACATGGTTTATATGAATGATATTTATAACGGACTTGTTTTGATCTGATATAGCCCCAGTGAATTTACTGCTGTTTCTACCCCACTGTAACTGAAACTGACAAGAACCAGAAGAATCTGCAGTTTTATTTTGGGCTTTATAGGTTTTTCCCTCACTCCCTTTTCTCATGCCTGGATGGGGTCGGCAGCTAAATAAGACCTGTGCATTCTACAATGACAGATAGCAGTTAGGTTGCAGGATGAGATGAATTGCTCCTTTGATCAAAAATAGGGTCAATTTCCACCAGCTAATAATTGTTTTGTTAGGAAAAATACATAAAAAAGTGAACAACGGATTTTTTTGTTAACAAAAGAAAACAATCTTTCCCATGTAATTAATAGTTGTGGTGTTAACAAATAACATAGGCTGCACATAGTCAATAGGCTTACTATTTTAAATAGACTGCTGTATTTTCCAAGAAGTTATAGGATTTTGAAAAGAGATGAGCATTTCCTCTTTGTTGAGACAAACATATGTTTCTGTTCCTGTTAGGATTTCCTCCCTAGCATTACATATGAAAATGAAACGACTTGCCTAAGTGCTCTGAATGGCTCAGAGGAAAGATAAATAGGATTTAGATTTCATCCCGCTAAGGAGGAAAGCCATTCAGACACTCACTTGATAATTAAAGTTGTTATTTTAAGGTAAGCACTTGGTAGTTACAATCAAATATAAAATTGCTTTTAATGGTCTTGCTTTTGATCTTCTCAAAGGTATTTTTACATATTTGCTAATTGCAAACAAACACAATCCTATTTCACAAATAATTGCAACAGAACCAAAAAAGATTAACTGAAGGCTTATGTCCTGTGAGCAACGTGCTCCTTTTTATCAAGTTTTAAGTTATTACGAATTCGGCTTCACTGAAGTGCATGAATGAAACTGCAAGAAGCTGCGCTCCCAGTAATTCATGCTAGAATCTAAATGCAAGCTCTTTTTCAGAAAGTATCCACATTTATTAGCAATCACCAGATGGGATCCCAGTGTAACCTCAGGGAAGAAAACTAATGGCTTTCCCATCGAGTCATATTTGGATATGATCCAGTCACTGTTAACATATCCAAATTCATTAGTAGCCACTGAATCCAAACCCTGTTTAACGCAAAAAGATACTTGGGAAAGATCATTTTGGAAATTATTTAATTTCCTTCCACAGCAAATTCACATTACATCTAAAAGCAAATGAAAGCTCTGGGTCCTCTGTTTCTCATGAAACAATCTCTGAAGAGATCAGGGCAGACCAGGAGCTGCATTCGTTGGTTTATATCTGTGTGTTAGTGAGTTTTCTGACAGAAATAAGATCCTAAAATGTAGAGTTTGTAAATGAAAGAGGACATAATCTAAAAATGCTTTGTTTCAAACATATTTAGAAATTAGAATTACATTATTAAGAGTTTTGCAAAAGCTTTTTTTTTTTTTGCACATTTTATTTTAATTTTTTGTTCTTTACTGAATGATAGACTTCAGCTTTTCTGTTGTGTTTTGTTGTTGTTGTTTTCTTTTTATTGTTGCTGTTTTTTAAGCTTTGTTTCCAGGCAGAAACATCAGAATATCCATTAACTGAAAGTTGACAATTTAGTTACAAAATACATTTAATTTATTTGTATAAATTTTTACAAATCAAATCTAAATTAACATAAATTAACATTTATTAACATAAAAAATCTAAATTTTTTTCAAGTGTGAATCTATCTCTCCAAATTAAGCAACATTTATTTTCTTACAACCTAAATATTTTTTAGTTTTAAATGTTAGTCCATAAATTTTTTTCAACTGTAGCACTGTGTATTTGTTTTATAACTTACTGTTTAAAGAAACTTGGATATCCATGTCTTTATTAAAAAGTGATTCTTGAACTTTTAAAATGCTTTTATCTCTAATTTTGTATTGTCTTGTTTATATCTTACCCCTGAAACACATAAGATTTTATTTTTTTCTCAGCTTCAATGATAGCTGCAGGAATAGATGCATGTGTTGTAACACTGTTTGTTGGTGTATGAGCAAAAATTGATTTGTATGCATTCCTAAAAATAAAGCACTTTTTTGTGTGTGTGTGTGCTAAAACATACAAAACTTATTTTTTTCCCAGTTTAAAAACTAATTCTAACCTAATGCAAACAGTTATCCTTTTTGCTTTTTCTAGGGTTACTTTTAGAATTTTTAAAAATCCAATTAATTTTTAACCATGTAAAACTGCTGTTTTAAATTATTGCACATCATTACATTTGGACAATGAAAACAACACAGGCGTTTTTACTTGTCTCTGGTCAACTTCACTTTTTGGTTTCCCTGACACAATACCTTAGCTGAAATCACCACGTGGAGATTTTAAAATCCAAGGGAAAGAAGCGAATATAAAACAACTCTCTTTTCACTGAGTTTCTGAATTTTTCATTAAGGCATCTCAGTTGCTTGATAAGAACCTTACTTTTTAAGAACCTTACTTGGAAAAACAAAACACTCTATACCAGAAAGAAATTGATTCCTTTATGTTCATCTCTGGAGAAAAAAGGTATGTTTATGGGAAAAATAAATAAATAAAAATAAATAAAAACCTAGATTGGGGAAGCATTCACATCAAGGAGTAATTTTAGTGTATTTTTAGAGGATAACTGATTACCAGTAAAAATGTTAAGTGATTTTGCACATTTAAATGACATTCCTCATTGATACAAAATATCAGTCAAAATTTCAGCAGTTTTCCTAACAGTTAGGAAAAGGGTGAGCCTGGAAGTGCTGGAAATACCCCCAGCAAAAGCCCCACCGAATTTTTAGCGTTTTTCCGCAATGAATAAGTGCGCAAGCTAAAAAACAAGTAAATAAATGAAAGAAAAATATAATAAAACGAATAAATACTGTATGGGGCATTGCATTGCGATGCCTCACAACGATCCCTGTCCCAGGAAGGCGTCCAGGGTGGCTCAGCACGGCAGGGCAGGATGAGGGCTGCCCCGGGCTCCCGGCTAGCGCTGGTGCCATCTGCCGGGCAGCATCTTCCACAGCAAGCTCGGCTCGCTACCCGCAGCACCAGGACAGGCTCCCAGCTGGATTGCTCCATGGGGAAAGGCTCAGCCTTCACATCATCTCTCCCAAAATGCCCAGAAATGGTGTGGTTAGGGATAGCAATAGCACGTTTATGGGGAGGTGGGCTGAAGCCGATGGCTCATTGCAACCGTGTCGCTTCAATTTGAGTCACTCACTGAGGAGGTGATGCCACTGAGCACTACAACAGACAATTCAGTTTCTTTTCCTGCTGAATTTGGATGATAATAATGTCATGACCACTGCGGCAGTGATCAGAGAAATTGTTCAAGAGGGAAAGTATGGCCTGGAAAACTTTTTGCTTCTGCCTTCTCCCGTCACCATCACTGGGCAATCACCAGTCATGGAAGCACAGATTCACTGCTCATTGCATTGCCAAGAGCTTGTTGAGGAGTTAGACAAAAAGGAATAGGAAAAAAAAAATAAAATTCTCCATCTCTAAGTCTGTATGAGTAACAAGAAGGGACAGAAGCCTGGAGATGAGCTCTGATGGCTCATGATAAGGACGCGTGTTAGCTGTTAGCATCATACTGGTTAGCTAAGGAAAAAAATGCAAACAGTTTTGGTTTGTTTTTAAAGCTTTATAACAGATATTCTAAAATGTTGGACACCTGGTGGGCTTAGCAAAATAGTATTCATTTTACATAACAAGCAAAAAAACATAGAATCTTTCCCATGGACCCTAGTCTTGTGCTTTGTGTAAGAATTACAATTTTATTTTATTTTATTTTTTTCTGTTCAATGCTATAACCATCAAAGCTATGATGAGCAGTCCAAGGAACTACCTGGATATGGACCAGATTTTAGCAGCAGTTGCTCTCAAATAAGCTCATCTAATCTCATGTCAGTTTTCACAAGAACTCACACAGCCTTAAGAACATTTATGAGAGAAAAACAACCCAATTATCTGAGGGCTGGGGTAGGCCAGTTTGCAGCTCCACCATCAGCAGCCCATGAAAGCTGGTGCCATCATCTCTGGCTTCCTTCTTTGCATTCTCTGACACCTCCAGGAGGTACAAGAAGTTTAGAAAAAGTAAGGTATTGTGTTTTTTTCAGTTATGTCTCAGAAATACTTTATTTTAAAATATATTTTTGAATATATTCTTTATATTAAATGAACTTAATTTTGCATTTGGGGTAGTGATGTTCAGTAGTAGTAATAATCATGATATAAAATTGTGTCTCTAGGAGTGAGAATTTGTTGACACACAGCTCTCTCTCTAAACCTTCACAGGAAGCTTTTGTACTGAGGTGCAAGGCAGATGTGGCTCTGATCCACTCTGCACTGAGTTCTGTGATGTCTTGTAGAAGCAGTACCAACAAAAATTAACTGGAAGGCTTCAAACACCAGGCCAAGAACCACAAGCAATAGACCTAAAATGTTCTTGCATCATACATGTACTTTGTATAGGACACTCTACACAATCCTCTGCCTCCATACAACATACTCTTCTTAACATTTCAGACCTTTTTATATTAATATATATTTTTCACCAGAAAAAAAAATGAAGATTTGTGACAGTGAGGTTGAAGTGATTGGGAAGCAATTGGGAAGGAGGAAGGGCAGTACAAAAAATCATTCTCTTCCCATTCTGCCTTGTCCTTCCCTTTGAATACTGCTGCTGTTCATAAGTGAAAGTTGAAATCAGAACACTGATGGAGCATAGGAAGAAAATGGATGGTGGGAAGAGGGGAGTTGTCACAACTGTGTAGTGTTTGTTAAATGGAAGAAAGTTGTCCATTCGCTCTCACTTTTAGCTCAGGGAAAGAAAAAAAAATAAAAAAAATCCCATTAGCTATTTCTCCCAAAGCAGTAAATAACAAATTGGGCAGCACAGCTGGAAAAGGGAGGTAGAAAAGTTGAAAAGAAGAGCAGAAGAGCCGCTTCCTGCAGCAGTGAGCTATCAGATGGCTCAGTCCTCCCATGGAAACTCACCCTTAGATAAGACAAAATTGATGGCAAAAACCTGGCCTGTCGAGAGCAATTCATAGCTGTTGTTCCCGGCTCTCATCATCCCCACCACTGCCCTGACTTGATTCAGATCATGCCACCCACAGGAGCAGATTCCTTTGTACCTCTCAGACCTCCACATTGCTAAGGCTGTAATCCTATAATCATTTATACCAGGTAAATTCACACTACAAATCTGATAAAAATCAAATTTCCAGCTCCTATCACATTCGCTAGAAGCTATGCAACACTTTAGGCTGCTGGATGAAAAGTTAGCATAGTAAAAGCAGATATCCAGTATAGAAGAAGGAGGGCTACATTTATTATTATTTTTTTTAATAAAGTGAGCTTTGTTCCCAGTCTTGTATTGCCTCCTACTGACAATGCTCTCTCTACAGTGTGACAGTAAACTGTCCCAGACAGAAAAAAAAAAAAAAAAAAAAAAGGGAAAAGTGGAATCTTGTAAGTATATTTCAGCTAGACTAGTTTCCCAATCCACTTGACTACACAGTGCAGAAAAGGTGTCCCAGAACAGAAATAAGTGACCTGACAACCCCAGGAACTTCATTACCACCATTCAAGTCCAGTCAGCATGAGTTCATGAAAGGCAACTCCTGACTGACCAACCTCGCCTCTTTCTATGACCGGGTGACCTGCCCAGTGGATGAGGGGAAGGCTGTTGATGTAGTCTACCTAGACTTCAGCAAGGCCTTGACACAGTCTCCCACAGTGTTCTCCTGGAGAAACTGGCAGCACACGGCTTGGACAGCTACATGCTTTGCTGGGATAAAAATGGGCTGGAAGGCTGGGCCTAAAGGGCCCAGAGGAAAGGGGTCTGGAGGTGTTGGTCGATGCTCGCCTGAACATGAGCCAGCAGTGTGCCCAGGTGGCCAAGAAGGCCAACAGCATCCTGGCTTGTATCAGGAATAGTGCAGCCAGCAGGAGCAGGGAGGTGACCGTCCCCTTGTATTCTGCTCTGGTGAGGCCGCACCTGGAGTGCTGTGTTCAATTTTGGGCCCCTCACTGCAAGAAGGACATCGAGGCCCTGGAGTGTATCCAGAGAAGGGCTACGAAGCTGGTGATGGGCCTGGAACACAAGTCCTGTGAGGAATGGCTGAGGGAACTGGGGGCGTTTGGTCTGGAGAAGCCTCATTGCTCTCTACAACTATCTGAAAGGAAGGTGTGGAGAGCTGGGGGTCAGCCTCTTCTCACAGTAACTAGTGATAGGACTAGAGGGAATGGCCTCAAGTTGCGCCAGGGTAGGTTTAGGTTGGAAATGAGGACGCATTTCTTCTCAGAAAGAGCAGTCAAGCACTGGGACGGGCTGCACAGGTAGATGATTGAATCACCATCCCTGGGGGTGCTTAATGAAAGGTTGGACGTGGTGCTTAGGGACATGGTTCAGTAGGTGACAGTGGCGGTAGGGGGTGGTTGAACCTGATGATCTTGGAGGTCTTTTCCAACCCTAATGATTCTGATTCATCCAGTATGAGGCATCTGCAACAACTCACTTTAAACCCAAGTCCTGCAAACTGAAGTGCAGACGTTGTCAGCTTGTCAGGAAACTGTCAACAGCCTACGTGATATTTAGCAATTTGCTAATGAAGTCTTTATACTGTACAAACACACATTTTATACACAACCATTTCCAAAAAACGTCAGAATTTAATTTCTTCAGTTCTGACAGTTACACTTGCAGTTCAAAACTTGTATCGTATTCCCCCTGCCTTTCCTAGCTCCACGAAAAACAGGTTGCACAGGTGGCATGGGAGGTAGGTGGCACAGTTACAGTAGTAGAAGTTGCAACAAAGCAATTTCACAATAGTGCAGTTAGACATGCACACACAGAGAAAAAAATGTACAGAAAACCCCACCACTTATGCCAATGTCATTTCAGTTAGACTTTCAGCCTTCCATCAGTTGGATCAATTGCAACTTTTTCTCCCAGAATGACAAGCTAAAATCTTTCTCAATAAAGATCAACAAATTGTGATGTGATATAATTAGAGTGTTTAGAGGTAGACAGCTTACTCAGAAAATCCATGTAAGGGCTTTTAAAATAAGTATTTATGCCAAAATTTATCATGTTCAAATTGAAAAGAAACAAGAACTAGGTTTTCATCAACTGATCAAACAGAACGTTTCAGATTCAGCAACGTAAGCTGAATACTCAACAATTTAAAAAAAATGGCATTCGTGTTCACATATAGATGGGTGAACAGCTACTTAGAGGAGATCTAAAGCAAATTCCAAATCCAAAACTGCAGTAGCAGCAAGGAGCATATGCCGAAATGCTAGAAGGTAAAATTTCCGTGCTGCGTTTGTCACGTAACCTGACCTCTGAGGTTACATCCATGCTGTACACTTAGCCAGAGCACTGCTGTCTGTCCACAAGTGAGCCTTAGCCTGGATTACAGATCCCAGGCAGCCAGGCCCTCCAAACCTGTCTGGCCCACAGAGAGGTCTGCCTCACCAGAGAGCTGGGGTGTCAGTCTGAGTACATGGAAGTATGCGGTACTAGGCTAGGAGCTGCCTTCCAGTAAAGACTAGGGTTTATTCCTTTCTTATCCTCTGCTTCAGTTCAAAAATCAAACAGGATGTCTTAAAATATCTGTAGTTTAAGTGAACCTGTTTGACTTTATCCTCGACACCATGAAGGAAATACCTCACACAGGCAGTATTGTTTCAGCTGGTAGGAAGCAACTGCTAAATAAAAGATGACTGCGGGGTCTGCTGTCTCTCATTTGAGACTCAAATCCCTAATCTGGTCACAAAAGTAGTAGACTAATACATTTGTGCAACAAAGCTCAGGGCTAGGTCATAAAAGCAGAAATCTAAAAAGCATTCAGTTGAGCAGATCATTTTCTCTTTCAGAGGAAAGAGCAGAGGCAGAACTGGAACAACTCCAGAGAGGAGAGCATAAGGCAAGTACAGCAGTGGCGGGATTGATTAAGATGAGAGACAGAGTATGGCTGTGCACCTAGAGAAAGAAAATAAACCAACTCTGAAGTCGTACGTTTAATGGAAGTACTTTGTCAGTTTGATTATCTCCACTCAGGAAAAGCAGTCTGCTTTCCCACCAGCCACTGCTTGAAAGTAACCCGATTTACAAACAAGCATGTCAGAAATAGCACTGTGCTTACTCTATAGAAAAAAAAATTGTTAGCACTTAAACCTAAAAAACTCCCCTCCACAACTCCCCAAAGCACTGCACACATTAAGCAGAATAGAGCCAACAGCATTAAAATGGTAATGAAACACAAAGTGACAGCTCTTTCCATTTTCCAGATAAAAATAATGATGAATCTAATGAACGTTTTCCTCCATATTAATCAAATTTAAAATAGTACTAATGTAAATGTTAGAATATTTGATAATGAAATCTAGACCCTAGTATCTAATAAAGCAAAGAACCGAATAAAGAGCAGCATCTATTTTTTTTGCAGAGATATTATCAACTTCATGGAAGTATTTCAAAAATACAAATGTAAGTTGTTAAAGGATTGTAATTTGTACACTTTGATCTATGCATCTTACTGAGACTTGTTAGCTGTCAGTGTATGTGCAAACAGATGATATACTGGTATGTCCTGCAACATCTTTGTAGTTCTTTGCTTCACCTGAGCATAAGACGAGCAATTTCCCTCAACACTTAACAATCATAATAAAAACGAAACAAAATACGGTTGATTTTTTCCAGAAAAACTGACTTTTCAGGCTGAGTAGTTCTTAATGGACTTTAGTACAGAATACCAGTGGAACTACTTTTAAAAGGCTAAATCCTACTTCCCATGTCCAAGTAATCACACATCACAATTTCTGGGCAATTACAGAACGTGGATCCCACCTTGGATGACGTTGTACAAAGGTTATGCTCTGCATCAATGCAGGGTACTTCAACAGGCAATACACAGCAAGACTGGTACTGTAATTACTTCCATCCTTGAAATGAGAGACATTTTAAAAACACGGGCTTTCTGGGCAACTAATTCTTGCATCTGTCATCACATGTTATTGCCAAGTAATATGCAACCAACTGTAGCTAATGACATATAAATGGCATCTGTTACGCAATCCTGCAATATTTTATTCTATGCCCACATTGTAAAGCATGATAGATTACTGCCATTTTAAGAGAAATATAAAGCTACTGAAAATACATGCAGAAAAATAAATCCTCATTTACTTTAATAAAACTTGGAAAATGTTTTAGATCTTCTTCCTCAGTCTGTGCGTTTGCATTCACTCAGATTAACGAGAAACGAATCAAACAGTTTTACTTTCAATTACTTAGCTCCTACTGTATTTCAGTTGCATAGTGAAAAACTTTGTTTCAACAACTTTCTCTTTGTGATTTTTTAAAAAAATGTCATGCCAACACTTTGTCTTGATTTTTACTTTAAAAAGAAAGTTTCATGAAGCTTTGGTGTTGACTTCAGTGTGTAATCTCTTTTAAGTTACATATTAAGAGGCTGTTTTCATTGATCACCAGATGTTTAAAGCAACACAGATCAGCATGACAGAAGTTATTCTACAGAACTTAAAGGATACAGTGAGCTTACAGAATTCTTTGGTAAAATTTACTAATAGAAAAAATTACATTGACAACAGTTCAAGACCATTTACAGCTTTTTTTTTTTTTTTATAGCATCCATAAAATAAAAGATGACACCCACCCCCTCCCCCCTCCCCAAGAAAACATATAACCAAACATTAAGTCTATTCAAAGGCACTTGCTTTTTGCATTGCTTTCATCATTTGCAGGCCCAGCAGTCTCTTCAAAGGTTCATGCAACAAAATAAATCATACTCGGTGGCCAAATACAGAAGCATCGTGTACTTGTTTAGGATATTTATTATGGAAAGTAAAATACTCATGATCTTACAAAGTTCTTCAAGTCTACCGGGCTCGGCCTTTGGCCAACTTTGATTTCTTTTTCTCTTTTAAGCGCTGTGCCCTAAGCTTCTTTTTCTGCCTGGAATGCATCCATACTGGGTACTGTCCATGCTCATCTAGGAAAGTTTTTTTGTTTCGTTTATTACCTATGTCCATTTTGCAGTCATCTGGAAAAGAAAGGAATTTATAGTGAGTAAAATACATGAATCAGTTTCATAGAAGCGATTTTGTTACTAGATTCACAAACATGATAAAAAGATCTCTATACACAACAGTATTTGTGGACAGAGAGATGAAGGCTTTGTACATTGAAAGTGGTTTCCAAGCCAATACAACAGCAACCCAAGAATTTCAACAGCTGATAGTAAATATGAAGAATTTTCCCTAAAGGCCTATGTCTGGGCAAAGCACCTTATTCTTTAGTCTGCCATCTGTTCCAACACTGTGTCTAAAAACATTGTGTGTGGTCTCCATCAAAAGCTGCAAGCATACAGGAAGCCATAGGCTTACTGAAACATATGTACAATTAAACACTTTTTATGATGTAATGTTTAAGATGTAAGAAAGTTCTAAATGTTAAATTGAGTGGAAGATGAAGACAGGTAAAGAGAAGAATAAAGAGAAAAATCTCTGAGAAATGTGGTGAAGGTATAACGTATGAGCCAGCAATGATACATTTGCCTCAAAAAGTGAGCATAGGATTAAGTTCAATACAATTAAGAGGCAGAGAGGACTAATCTCTAGGATCAGGAAGACTGCCTGTGACGTGGTCACTCCTAAGAACAGCACCCTCACCTAGCTAACACCGCAAGAACTGGCTGTTTTAGGGAGACAAGGCTACAAGGAGGGGACGGGGGGCAAACTTATTACTGCCTGCAAAGGGTGAGCAAGCCAGAAAGTCCCAGCTCCAGAGAAGTCCTGAGACATCAGAGAAACACAAGGGCTTCTGAACACTGCTGCTCTGAAAATGCCACGGAAGAGCTGCTCTGTCCCAGCTCAAAGCTCCAGATGTTGGGAGCAAGAGCTAAAACATGGAGGAAAGGAAGGTTCTGAAGAATGCAGAACCAAACAAACTATTAGTTGGCAGTTCAGGTGGTGCTCATATAAACTGCTGCATCAGATGGCGGTTCAGGTGTGATGCTACAGCATCAGGTTTTTTCTTCTAGTAATAACATGCAAAAGAATGGATTCATAGCACCAAGCAGCACAGCACAAGTCATACCTTGCAAAAATCTGCTGAAGAAATAAGCCAGCGCTATTTGATGGCCAAGCTTCCCAAACAGAGCAACAATCAGAGCAAAATAACAGCACAAAGTTACAAACTAGGTTGCATACACACTGGTTTCTATGAAATCACTTTGCTTTCAACCAATTCATTTGTAATTTTACCTGTAATTAGGGTACCGTTCATGGATTTCTTTTAAAGTTAATCCACCCCTAAATACAAAACAGATAAAGGAAAAACATAGAACACAACTCTACTTAAGTTTCTTCTCTGGATTCCTGTTCTGTCATACTATTAAGGTTAATCTGTGACATGAACGGGCTTGTAACTGCAAAATGGCACTTCCATAATAAATGTCTGCTGCAACATTAACTAAATGAAGAAATACTCCTGGACAGAGTATTGGTTGTTTATGTAATGTGACATTTTCGTCACTTTGCAATCCCAAGGATGCTGTAGGAATCAGTAAGAGGAGGAAAGTTACTGAACAGTAAAGTGGTCTGAGGATGTAAAGAAAACTTACCAAAAAGATTAAAAAGAGAAAAGATAAAGAAAAGGACAAAGAAAAAAAAAAAACAAAAAACTATAAAAACAGTTAATTGCAGCAGACTCAATGGGTATGATTATGTTGAAAAATCTGTGCATGCCCATAAAGTTTTAAGAACATCTACAAAACTGCTTTTGACTGAAGGCTAGCCAGACCTTCCATTATTTTTTCCTAACAAAAAAAACTGGGGGAAAAAATATTTTGTAGTATGTTGTGAGAAATACCTTAAGGTAACACAGGAGGATATCCCTAATACATCTACATACTTTCTAAGCCTGGAAAATAATTCACCTGTTGCTTATCTATGGGAAGTTTAAATTCTAGATTAAACCTTACACTTCGGTCCTTCATAACATTTTGCAAAAACGTGAATTTCTTAGTGTCCATAAACAGTTTGTGCTGAAGAGTCCTCTCGAAGATAGCATTATTTTCACAAAACTTACAGCTAACTATTTCTGAGGCTGCTACCTCTCTGCAGATGCTGTGTGAAATTAGCCACTGCATATAAAAGTTGCCAGCAGATTCGGAAGGGGGTGCAGGAATGACATAACCAGGCACTTGATTCAGAAACTAGGTTTAAGACAGCAATGTTTCCTGCAGCTTCAGCACCAGCGAGCTGATGACATTCCAAATCATTTTGAAAATTCAATCCTAACCATTGTAAGGAACAACTTTTACAGCTGGTTTACAGGACAAATGAGAACCACAGAAAAAAACTACAAATCATACTAGATTCTACCCTTAACCAGGTAATTATGTTTTATACAGCCTCCATTTCCATTTGTAACAGTTTATAGGCTCTGCTGTTCAAATTCGTGATCTTTCTCTGTCTTTCCTAATCCCTGAAGCACTGACAAAACTGCCTGTGTGACTGACAGTCATAACTACTATTATTTCAAATCCCTACTGTGCTGTCTCAAGAGACTTCTGCATCCCACATAAAAAGCTTATATTGGCAACTTCGTAACAGCTTACACAGCATAAACTGGAAAAGAAAAAAGGGCTATGATTTAGTCTGGAGTGCAGTTTTGGAAAGAGGTTGTGTCTTTCTGACTCCTGTCCAAGACACAGCTACTTAAAACCTTTGTTTCCATTTCCTGAATTATTTAAAGATTACATCCTTTTCAAGGAATGGACAGGAAGATGGAATTACCTGTAGGTGGCTAATGTCACGCACTCCTGCACCACGTGTAATGTATTACCAGCATTAAAAAAACAGGGTCCTTGTTACCCATACCAGGGCACAATATATTTAAAACTAATAAATCACTACTTATGGTAAGGTATCTACAAAATAGTTCTAGCTCCAGCTTTATATGTTTTTTTTAACATCCTTAAACTGCAAAGGAAGTTATGTCCTATCTCGAGCTTAACAGCAAAGATGATGCTGTGATTGGAATAAACTGCCAAGGAATCCTTGCTTGCTTAATGCTTTTGCAAAGGGATCTCTCTGAAGAACTTTAAATTAAATCAGATGCTATTAAGCCAGCTCCACAAGCGACTAGATGCAATGCAGAAAGAAGCTAACGTTGCCAATGAGCAGATCCATTGACTTAATAGCGAATTTAGGCTTTGGAGGAGAGAGATTTGGCTTTCCAGGCCGAGAACTCCGAGCAGAACTGATGACGGCGGTGGAAAGCAGAGGAGTAGCAGCAGAAAGCTCCCGGTACATCAGGCTGCTTGCAGGATACCAGCAGGCGGGGCAGGAAGGGGGAAGGAGGGCGGCTGTGGAGGCCGGGCCGTGCCCGTGCCGCGTGTCCCGGTCCCCGTCTCACCCTGCTGCTGGCGGAGCTCGGCGGGGGGCAGCACGGCCGCCACCTCCTTCACCTCCTCCATCACGGCGTCGGCGTCGGCCCGCAGGAGGCTCTTCAGCCTCTCCAGCTCCTTGGGCGCGTTCTTCTTCCTCTTCTCCGCCCGCATCTTCCTCCGCCACTTGCTCCGCAGGCTCTTCGCCATGGCTGAGGGGAGGGAAGAGGGCGCCGTTAGCGCCCCGCTGCCGCCCCCCCACCCCCCACCAACGGCCGTAACGGTCCCAACGGCCGCCCCCTCCCCCCCCCCCCCACCGCTCACCTCAGCCGCGCACGAGGCCGCTGCCCACCCTCGCGCTAGGCCGCTCCCGCCGACTGCGCAGGCGCGGGGCGGGGCGCCCCGGAGGAGCATCACGTGGACCTCCCCCCCGCGGGTGCTCCCGTAAGTCTCCGAGCGCAGGGGCACCACAAAAAGCAGGCTGCGGGCTGCCGAGTTTATTGGGGAACGGACACAAAGCGCCAGCGGCTGCCTTCAAATGGCCCCAAACACGCAAAGACAAGCAATAAATAATCCTTAATACACCACGAACCCCTTCGTCTTCATCCCCCGCCAGCTCGTGTAACAATCTGACAGAACATTCCCCCCACGGCCAGCCCACCCCTCCACCACACAAAAACCAGAACAAGTTTTAACTTAACAACACATTGCACACCCATAAACTGGGGCTGCCTGTATGCTTTCCACTTGTGATCCCAAAAGCAAACATTCCCAGCAGCTACACAACAGCAGACAGAGGCATTCTAACAGCGTCCTCTGGAACAATCAGAAATTGGCAAACAACTCAATAACGAATTACACTGAGTGCAAATTAAGTAATTTAAAAAGTGACTGAAACAGCTACACCACGTTAACTAAATAAAATACATGTTCTAGACAAGAACTTCAGCAACATGGAAAGCCCTGCCCCCCGAAAAAGAGGGATCAATACTCATGGAATGACAGAGCGACAGAGATTCAGTCTCTTTGTAGATCATCCAAGCCAACGCTATTTAGGTACTGAACTTCATACGTGTGATTATCAACCTCGCTGCTTCTGATTATTTTTTATTAAATGCCTCCAGTAAACGCAGCAGGTGTAGGAACAGATTGATGATGTCCAAGTAGAGATTGATCGCAGCCAGTATGTACTCTTCGGGGGATAATTTGTGCATCAGCAAATGAGTGTCGTAAATTATAAATCCACAGAAGAGAAGTGCTCCGGCAGCAGCAAACACCAACTCTATCGTCTCACTGTAGAAAAACAGCTGGAGGCAAATGAAAGAGAAAAAAAATGTAAATTTAATTTTCTTCTTAATATTAAAATCTCTGCACAAAGAGATGCTGTAACGTAAAACATGGATACCTACTGCCTTTTTACTGCTTTATACATACAAATACAATACTACAACGACTCTTCAACATTCTTATTGCATGTACATCCCAGTCATACAATCTCTTAACTAAGAAAAAAGTGTCTTCTCTTAAGAGAAAACAAGCTCTGGTCTCCAAAACAGTAACACCAGAAGACAAACTAAACAAAAAAATATCTGATGAAAACAGAAGTCTCCTCCCCATTCTGTCAGACAAGTAGTGCACCTCAGCTGACAGCACTCTTGTCAGTCAGTTCAGACACCACTATCACACTAGCAAGAACAGCATCCAACAAAAATCTGAACTGGAAATGAATGGTTAAAAGATTACAAACATAATCTACAACAGTAATGGACCCAGGCAGGACTTTTTTTTATTAGGATATTTCAGAGTATTCAAAATGTTTTAGTTGGATTCGAAGTTAATACACAATTTACATGAAAAAATATGTTTTGACCTTGAACGTCAGGTATCTTACCCTCAAGAAACCTGAGAAGATTAAAATCCACAAGCAAGCGAAGAGCCTGAAAAAAATAATAAAATAAAAATTAAGCTGTGAGTGCTAACAGTTTCTTTTCTTTTAAATTTACTTAAAGTCTCTAAATCTCTCTTTGTATAAAACCTCCCCACAATACACTCAGTAAATAAACATCATAGTTCTTAGATACCAACTGTTTGCTGGCATCAACGGTAAAATTTGCTTTTATAGAGCTGTCAAAAGTTACATCCTAAATTTACTGTTATATTTGAAACAGCTCAGTCTCACTGAAAAATCCAGATAAACTAGTGTAATATGGTTATAAGAATCATTATCGCAATAAGGAGCGCTATGCTGAAAATAATTTCTTACCAAGAGAGCAGAACTGCATAAAATCAGTAACTTAAAATAAACAATGCCCTCACCATTCACTTGCAGCGGGTTAGCTTCTATTGACCTGTATTCATTGTTATATCTGCAAAGCTTGCTTTAAAAATTAAAAAAAAATAGCTTAACAAAACAAAAGTCATAGATAAGACAACATACCCCGCTCCGAATTTGCTGAAGTCTCTCTTCGACTGCAAGGTATATGCAGTCAGTCCAAGAAATACAGCAGTAGTGAGAATAAAGGCTTGCAAGACGATGGACACATCGTAGAAACTCACTATAAACCGAAAAAGCAAACTGTCACTTAAAGAACACTATCCCATGTATTTGCTCAGTTACCTGTTGTGGAAATTAGATTTAAATGTTCACAGACAAGAAAAAATTTGAGTTGTTAGCAAAAAAGGCAAATTATGCCTGAACTTGTCTTTGCACTTCAAGATCACAATCATATATTACACAGACCTTTGGACTAAGTTTGACGTTTATGGAATATTTGTAGCTTCTTAAATAGAGATAAGAACAGATCTTCCATACTCACAGAAAAAAAAAAAAAAAGAGGAAAAAATAAAAAGTGAGCTATTTTATGCCTTGATGTGTTAGAACTTTTTGATTAGGGTGCAGGAAGGAAAATATAAGTGGGTGGAGCCTTTTTTCTACCTGACTTCCTCTTTAACCTCATTTCCACAAATGACTTTTTTTGGACTTTTGTTTTTGTTTTGTCTGCAGGAGACCTGAAACCACACTGAAGAGGTTTCAGCTTACGATGGAAGCTATGGTGCAAGGTGATAGCACAACTTCTCTGCATACCACCCTGAGAACAAAGTACAAAACTCCCCAAACTCAAAGCAGTTCCCTCAGAGGACGAAGGAGGAGATGAGGACATTTTACTTGCAGATCAGCTCTGCTGAGAGGTGCCTTCCAGGAATGAGCACTGCTAGCTGTTCCAAAAGAATGGATGGCACAGCTCACTTCAGGTTTATACAATTTCACTCCTGGACAAGACTCCAGCTTCCTCTCTTGATTCCCCACGTTTTTACTAAACTCATTATCATTCGGAATTGTTAATCATCTTAATAACTCATTTAGGAATCTCAGATGGCAATTAGTAAAACATATTGGATTCATTATTCAATTCATTTAAGGAACCAGAAAATAGGTTGGCTATCATTTACCTGTAATAGCAACTGTCAGTGCTTCCAGCAGGGTCTACAAAAAGTAAAAACAAATAATCACAATGATAAAAAAAACAAAACACTTGGAGACTTCACATGTAATAAGATCCATTATGTAACGTAAACCCCATATGTGTTACGTTAGCTCTCCAGTTAAATTTTTATACATTATAACGTGCTTAATTTCCACCAAGAAAATGGCAATCGTTCTGTCATCGTGTGTTGGACGTTGCTGTGATACATAAAAATAACGCAACATAAAGTGAAAATGAATGACAGACAGCCACTACAGAAAACTGCCATTTAGGTCTTCTACTCAGAGAACACAGTGATCTTATCACAGTTCTTACAAACAGCTCAACAGGGCTGTAACATTTCTCAGACCTGCTATTAGAAATGATCTGTTTCCAGCTTTCTGTACACTTTTCAATATTTGAAATACTTTCACTGAACACTCTTAATATCTTATTAGACAGCTAAGTGTCTGTGTCAACTTATTCCTCTCCCCAGTCTGCCACTCATAAAGCTAAGATAAAATCAAATGTACTATTGATGTCTGGGTCAAAAAAAAGGTAATATGAATTTAAGAAAATTTAAGGAAACAAGAGAACTATCTATGGCATGAACCAAGAGATCATATCAAAATAACAGCGAGTTTAACCCATATTTTTTTTAAGCCAATTTATCACATGCAGTTTTTAATCCTTCTATTCCTACACAATGCAATACTTAAAACTGTCATGCCATAAACTGCCACACCACATGTGGTGAAACTATTACTTTACTCCCTGTTACTTTCTGTCCTGAAAGACAGCAGTGACTCAGAATACAACCCTGTAACAATTAAAAGTTTTGCTTTGTAAGTAAGGGTGGGTTCTATCTTCCCACTTTATGACAAATACAACTTAGGCAGCTTCTAAAGCATCGCATTCTGATGGTGCTGATGTGACTTCCTTTCATCAGACTAATTTGCTACATAGTCCAAAATACCCAGGAGCAAGTTAGCCCACATCTACAGCTTTGCAACATCAGGAGACTGAAATTTGAGGATAGTGTTGTTTGACTTTCCTGTGTTGGAGACATTTTAAGAATTTAGCATCAAACAGAAAACAATTAATGAAATAAACACATATGGCTGGTTATATTTCGTCCTGTCCTCGAGGTTGTCCACTAAACAAATATGGCAACAGGAATGCTCCCCTTCTCTCCTACTGAGCAGTTGCACAGAACTAACAACAGAACAAAAATATACATACACATAACATACACACACATACATACATAGACGTAAAAAAATAAGGGGAACAAAAGAAAAAAAGCTTGCTCAATCTGATTTCAAGCTCTAATGTTCTTCCCGAAAATGTGGTAGAAGAAATCTGAACTGGAGGCTATCTAGAAACAACCTGTGAATAGAACCTCCAAAAATACCCTATATACTCATAAAGGTTTGAGTTATCTTCCAAGGAATACAAGAAAAATTAGCTACTACTAGCTTGATTTAAGGAGTTCATCAAAATCGAAGATATTCTAAGGGCTATTAAAATTAAATGTTTAAATACTTACAAATCCAAAAAGTAGGTATAAATTAACAGGATGCTGGTGTCTGTAGAGGGTCAGTGCTAAGATTATAGCCAAAGATCCAAATACAGATATCAAAAGCAAGGCAGGCCTGTAAAGTTTCATTAAAAAAAAAAAAAAAAGGTCATCAAAATTAAGATAAAATACTTGGTAGACATTAAAAACAGTTTATATAAAACAAACTTTTAAAGTGATCACCTACACAAGCATGCTGCTCCATAAATCCAAAGTAAATGTAAAGCAAGTTTTACAATAAAACTGTTCTAAAACGTATCACCATAATTAGTTAAAAATAGTACGGCCACAAGTAACGATAGTTTTTTCATGCTGAAGCTATAGATTGCCCAGGAATTCATCAAGTGTATGAACAGAAAAATCTATCTGAACTCAACTAACAGTTTTAAAGTATATGTAATATTTTGCATATTAAGAATTCCAGGGAATTGTTTTATTTATTTATTTATTTATTTGGTAGGTTTTTTTTTTTTAATTAAGCACATGAATCCAATAAACATGAGCACTAACCATGCCAAAGAAAACTAGGACTGACTGGCAAATATAGCTATAATTAAATCATTCAAGAAGCCCTCCTAGCAAAAACTAGACTAAAATCAAACACAAAATCACAACAGGTATAACTGAGCAGGATGATTTAAAAAAAACAGATATAATTATAAAACTGTAGTCTTACAACCTCTGCTGTATATAATACAGCTTATACAGGAACTCATATAGTACTAGATCCTCCTTTTTTATTAGGGCTATAAAGTGAAAGTAAAAGCAAAGCTTGCAAGTGCACTTGGAAGAAAACAGAAACTGGACTCAGTGCTTTCTTCCTTCCCCCAGTTACTCTTTTCTCCTATTTTTTACCATACTTTGATTTTGAGATTTGTTTTTTTTCTCATGAAAATTATGAGGCAAAAAACTAAACCCACAGGAATTTTAAAAGACTAATTTTCAGGAGACAAAGAAACAAACAAACAAACAAACAAAAAAACACACACACCAAAGAGTGGGGGAGGAGCGAGAGGATTAAGAAATGATTCAGCTTTTTGGAACTAATACATATAAACAACAACATTCCAAATAGATTCTAAGAGCAGATATTTAGACCATAAAACAAGAAATATCAATAATTCAGATGTTCCACACTAATATATAGCTTTTCATAATGCAAATAAACACTATTACTAACGTACTAATTAAAATAACTTTTAATAACAGCAGTTGAAATACATTTTAATAATAAACTACAGAGAAAAATGTCAGAAGAAAAGTTATACCATAATCAGGTTACAAATTTTCTATTATAGAATCACAACACTGTGTGATCAGGCATACAGGAGTGCTCCTGAGCAACTACATAAACTAAACACACTGATACACACTGTGATTTCATTTTAGTATTTACCTTTCATGAACAAATGCCTGTACTCCAGTTGAGTACAGAAAAATTGCAGATGTGACCGTGGTCAAAAGAACTTGAATGGAAAGAATGCTGTAGACTTTCCGCAGAAAAGCTAAAAGAAAGAAAATAAAAACATAATCAACTTTCACTTACACTTATAAAGTTCAACAGTAAATCAGATACAAATTTTCTGTTTGATATGGAACTATTAGAAATTCTTTATTCAGTGAAAAAACACGTAAGAAAATAGTAATAAGCTGTTTTTCCTTAAAACACCAATACAGTATTACAGCAAGATTACACTTTTTCTTGCACATAGTTATATAGACAGCAACAATGATGACAAAAAGAAATAATAATAAAAAAACATTTAGGAAGGATTTATTTCAGACTGCTTTTATAACTACATCCAATCTCTATTTTCACTATGAAAATACTAAAAGTATGCATCCTTCATCACATTCCTGGTATCTAATGGATGTAAATGAAAAACGATAAGCTTGGAGGTTGTGTGGAGACAAAAAGAGCTGTAAGTATTTTTAAACAGCTAAACCTTTACAGTAATATTGATTTAATTGACCTTTTGTCATGTTAGACATAATTTATCATTTGTGACTTGTGCTGTACTAGATGGATACCTACAGATATAAGCTACTACAAGAAATTTCTCAATTAAGCTAACAGGTTTCCTAATTCATGAATAAGAGAGTGGTTCACGACACTATGATATGGGACATAACACATATGTCCCACTCTAAATGGAAGGAGACCAAGTCTATTAAGTAAAATGCTCTGCAACTAAGAATAGGTTTACAGCGAGAATCAGTCAAGCCTTAACAACACAGATTAAACGAATTTCAGAGCACATGCTAAGAGACACTAAATTAAGCTCAGCAGTGCTTCTGCAGCAGGCAAAATTAAATATATTTGTAAGCTATGAGGGACCAGACCCTACTTTGCTGTAGCACACTGAACATACACAGAGGTAGCCTGCTAGCTGGCCTGCCCTTCTCCCCACATTACTGAACGCGTCAGCAGTTTTGCTAAGGGCAAGACCGCTTTCATACTTGCTAGGGCATCTTTTAATTTCCAAACAAGATAAAATTGTATTTTAATAGAGAGAGATCTCCTGCTTATCAGAAATGTCTACTAAAAAATTCGCTGCGTACACTGTTTTTATTCTAAGGTGTATACTACAATGCTCTACCTACTTCAGCAAGTAGTAGCGATGAAAACATTTAATATAGGAGTATCCAACGTATTTAAGACCTGAATGCGAACAGCAAAGCAGCATTTCAAGGCCACAGCTATGGCCTGACAGCACCCAGGCGCTGAAGCTGAGGAGACAACACCTGAAAACACCCCTCAGAAGAAATTAACCCCCCTCAATTTCCGGGTTAAGCTACTGTATTTAATTACAGACTCCAGTTTTAACACGCACACTTTTTACCAGTCTGATTTGAGCTTCAAAACGCATCGCTGTAGGGTTTCACCCCCCTGGTAAGCAGACCTACACCCACCCCCCCCACACCCCACAGAAACGCCAAAATGAGTCCCCGGGGAACCAGGGACCGCACGGGCAGGGCAGGGGGGGCCCTTCCTCGTCCCCAGCCCCTACCCATGCGGATGTGGACGCTGGCCGAGGCCACATTGCTGCCGTAGTTGAAGTCATCCTCGATGGAGCTCCGCGGGTACCGCTGCTCCGCCGCCGCCATGGCCGCCGCCCTCCTCCCCTCACGCACCAACGGCCGCCACCGCCCCGCTGCCGAGCCCCGAGCGCCTCGATGGCGCCGAGCGCCGAGCGCCTCGATGGCGGCGCCCGGCCGTTCCCGCCCGCCGCCCCCAAATGGCGGCCCCCGGGGCTGTGGCGAGGCACGGAGCCCCCTCAGGGCGAAGTGGGGAGCCCCCGAGTTTGGGTTTTTCTACGCGGGGGGGCTGCGGGATCACAGGAAGGTTGGGTTTGCTGTGAGAAGCCCTTCGTTGTGCCGTCCTTTTGCCCGCCCAGGTCTGCCCCGCTGGAGATTGACGATGGCTCGAGGAAATGTGTTTGTGCCTGTGTGAAACTCAATTTCCTGTTGCTATTTTTTAAGTCTGACAGGTCGTAAGGGGAAGCTCCAGAGACTGAAAAAAAATAAAAAATCATCCGTTTTACTGATCTTCACCTCTGATTCATCTCCATCTGCTATGTGGAAACCGTTCATCAGGTCCATGGCTACGAATATGTATCAGCGTTCAGCAATAAATGATAAAAAAGGCTTTGGGTGTGCATGTTCACTATCGCTGTACAACCCCCAAAGCCATGTTTGACTTAGAATCATATCATAGACTCATTAGGGTTGGAAAAGACCTTCAAGATACCTGGTCCAACCATCACCCTACTACCAACATCACCCACTGTACCATGTCCGTAAGCGCCAGGTCCAACCTTTCCTCGTATAAATATTTCATGCAAAGTAGAATTTGGTTCTGGCTTTCTCCTAATTATACATCTTATCCTTCAAAGTGAATGCAGATCAATTAAACACAGCACAAAGATGCTCAATGTTTCTCAGACATATTTTGTACCATTAACCTTTATATGTGTGGAATTGCCCCCAACAAAGTTCCCCAAGATGGTAATTCCCATTTAGGGATTCACGAAAAATAGGGGTGTGGGAAGGGGAATGCAAAATGTTATTTTTTGACTTGTGAATATTATCAAAAGCCTCCCAAGGAACTGAAGTGATAGACATTTTAGAAATGTATGTAAAAGATTCAACTCAAATAAAGTACTTTTAAAAATTGGAAAATAGTGGCCTCTACTCTACTCAGATTCTCAAGGGACAAGTAAATAAATTATGTGAGTCTGTGATGAAATAATCTTGAACAAAGTTCTCCTACTGAGCTGACCTAAGATATTACATTTCAATTACAGATACAAAAATTATGAACATTACTTTATATTCTGGGAAGTATTTATGGTTTTTAAAATTTTATTTCGCATTTTTAGTTGTTGTAGAGTAGGATCTGTCAGCTTTAATTCCGAATTTGGAGATTTATGCATTGCTTGCATTGCTGAATAGTAACTGTTTTGAAATAATTATGCTGCCTGCTTTCTTGTGAAAGCCTTTGGTCTTCCAGTGCTAGGCATTACTGGCCAGCGTGACCAGTACTCCCTGGTGCAAGTCCACCTAGAAGCCATCACCGATTAGAGCCCTGCCATCCCAGGCACTGTCCATCACCAGCAGCTGCTTGCTCAATTTGTGAGTCAGCTGCGGGGAACATCACTTTGGATGCACGCAGCTAGATGTTTAGATACTGCAGGCCAGAACACTTTGTAGAGCAGAAGTTATTAATGGATTTATACAATAGGGGCTTATTTGTGGCCTCAGGCTTTTGAGTTGATAAGATAAACAGGATCATTATCAGTATTGCTCCCAAGCCTCATTAAGCAGTTGTAACCTAAAATGAGCTGAGAACCACTAAGGTGCTGAGATATGGTGAAACTCTTTCATTTTTCTTCAGTAAAAAACTGAACTTTTGCTACCAAGATTATGATGGACTTCATTGGAACCTCAATACCCCTTTTCAAATCAGAGAGGCTCTCTGTTCTCTGCTTCTGTGAATTAAAAGGGCCTTTCTGCATGTATTTGGATAGCAAAGAATGCATGCTCAGCAATATCTTGAGTAAGTACTATAGGCAGTGTGCTTTTGTAAGGCTGGAAAAAGGTGACACTTTATAATGGATTTGGAAACTACAGTGCGCTATCTACCTCTTATGATAATCACTAGCTATTTGGAAGCCTCATGAAAATGATGGATGGTCTCACTTCTTTGTGAGAAATGGAAAAGTTCAGAGCATTGCAATAGAATGGACTTGAGCAAATTTGCAATTAGTCTAGGCCTAGAAAAGAATAAAGGAGAGGCATAATAGTCTTCAAATACTTTATAGAAGGCTGTTGCAGTTCTCCAGATGTGAAGAAAGTAGCAAGTAAGAGGTAGTGTGGCTTAAACTAGTAAGGAAGGTTCAGAGTGAAAAGTTGAAAACTTCTTGTAGTGTAAGCAGAGGAAAGCTGTGAAATAGGCACAGGCTATGAGACAGGAGATTGCAGGAAACAGGCATGTGCACCTTTGCACTTTTGCTCACCAACCTTCTGTGTGGAAGATGTTAGTCTGATGTAAGCCGCCAAGGAACCGTAATGGGCTTATTCAGAAAGGCAAGGGACAAAGCAGCAAATGATTCATTCAATGACGCTACTCAAGCACAATCTGTTAGGGTTGCTGCAGATGGCAGAGGAAAATTATTTACATCTGCAGTACAGATAAACCCTGCAATTTTCATGCCAAAAGACAGCATCGTTCTTGTCCTGAGATCTTTTTCTGCTAGTAGCAGGCACACACATAATGCACAGGGCGGTGAGCAGTGCTGTAGAGTGGCTGTACTGAACTGAGGTTTAATAACACAGCCTCTGCCTGGCTGAATGCTTTCAATGTCTTTGCAATTTTCCATTCCTCACTTGGGAAAGTATACCTTATAAAATGCTAAATATGCCTTATAAAAAGCAAAGTATGTTTTACATTGCCTTTCTTTTCTGTATTTGATGTTTCCATAAACATACCTCCATCACAGTATTTTTATTTGAAACCACTGCAGTCCCACAGCGACTTGCCTAGGACCGGCTAGACACCATCCATGCATCCATTCTGCATGCGTGCAGGGTGAAAGAGCTTTCTGTTCTCCAGGCTCTGGTTTGGACTCCTGTATGGGGAAAGGAAGCTCTTTCTCACTAGAAACTCACTAGAAACGGACTCTTCTGTGCCTTTTGTCTGTTATACATAATCAGTAGCATTGCTGGAAAAATTCCATCTGGTGCTCAGAGGTGCTCGGGAAAGGTACTTGGAGCACTGCCAGGATTCTGCTTCTAGCAAGAGGTTTGGTTTTAAATAATTGTGCCAGAGCCCCTTCGTTTGTTGCAGCTCCGAGTAATGTTCCCAGAATGACCCCTCGCAGCATCCCTTTGATATCCACCTGTGTGTCTTCACGTAATCACAGCTGTCCTTAAGGCAGGACAAAGCAGTTTCCCCAGATTGCAAAGCCCATGACCTCCGCATGGCTCCGGACAAATGCATGACGCATGATTCCTGTCATGTTGCTCGCATGCAGGGTGTGCAGTCACACGTGGGGCACTGGGGCAGCAGGGAGGTGAGATCCAGTCACTTTGCAGAACGGCGCTGTGCGGATGTGAAGCACCGTGGAAAAGCAGAGGAGAGAGGTTTGGTTACATATGTGCATCCACCCAGCTGTCACCCATTAATTTATCCCCAAATGAACTTTGTTCTCTTAATTTCAAAATAGGTGGCTAGTTAGGGTAGAGGGATCGTTTTACTGTGTGACCATGAAGAATCTGAATTTCAAGAAACGTGTTTTACTGTGAATTTATTCTCACACTCAAGATACGAAGTTCTTGACAAGTGGAGACAATCTCACAATGGCAAAGTTCTTCCAAATTAAATTTTTAATTGCTCTAGTAACTACAGAAGTGTCACGTTGCTCTTACAGGGCAGGAAAATAACAAAGAGAGTCAGGGACAGATGTACCATCTGCTACTCTAAAACCCCTGATGGTGAATTTTAAAATCCTCGGATCAAGGAAAGAGAGTTTATCTTCTTTAATACGTACAGTTTCATGAGAAAGGCTCTACCAAGAGCAAGCAGGTCACCAGGCTAACCTTTCATTATTTCAGGATGAAAAACCTCTCTGAGCGTTCCTGTAGTTTACTAGACCCCTCATCTTTGCCATATGATTTTTATTTATTTATTTATTTATTATCCTGTGAAAACCCATCTGCATTACGTATTCCTTCTTTATACCTCACCGGGTTATAACTTGATTAACTCCTTTATGTGTGTGTGTGCGTTGTTCATGAGACACAGCAAGTTAGATTTGGGTCTTGGGATCACGAAACACTGGAGGGCTCAGATGCAGTAAGAAATGGGTTGTCGGTAGGAACTGAGCTTCCCGGTGGCACTACCTTTCTGGAGTTTGGACTACCTTTCTGAAGTCCATAAATGTGTGGGGAATGAGCGTACCTGCTAGGGAGCACAAAGTGGAAATTAGCTGTGTGCACTGGCCTTTATTCTAAAGATTGTGAGCAGCTCTTGAGCAGACTTGTTGGTCAGGATCAAGCTGAAAGTTGGTTTTGCTTATAATCCCACCTTTGTTATTTTAGTAACTGTTGAGGTTGAGAAAAAGAGCCTTACCATTTTACTCCATGTGCAAGACCAAATCTTGGGGAAATGTAGAGTGCTATACGAGCAATCCAGCTTTAAGTTATTTATTCTTTTTTTTTTTTTTTTTAATGGATTTTTTAAAATGGAGTTAATATTACAAAAACAGAACAAAACAAAGCAAAAAAAAAAAAAAACAGCAATTTAATAGCAGTGCTATTATATTTATAAATAAGGGGGAAGTATTCATGAATTGTTTCTCTGAATGAAGCATCAAAACACACCACCATGGATAGTTTGATGTTGTTTTGTTCAGTTTCAATTTAGCAGCAAGAGCTGCTCGAATTTTGTGAATGCCATATGGAGCCTGTTTATAAAACAGTTATCTGCTCTTTCTATACAAATCCTAATGTGCTTTAATTATCTTCATTGGACAGCCTACATTACCTGTAATGGGTAATTATTCTGTCATCTAAAAACCTGTGTGCACTCTTGGAAATTAGTTTATCTAAACCTTTGAGCTTCTTTTGACATGAACAGCTTTAATTCTTAACATTTTTTTCCTTGCATTTTGAAAAAGTGGGGTCAGCTTTGCTTATTTCTGTGTGAGCGTCTAGCGCAATAGCATCCTGATAAGAACTCCCATGTGGAACAACAATAATAATGTGTACACTGTTAATGGAAAAAATCCTGAATTTATAATAGTTATGGCTTCCCTGCTGTTGGTCAGGTTCTTTTCAGTGGTGCCCCGGGACGGGACAAGAGGCAAAGGGCACAAAGTGGAGCAGAGGAGGTTCCCTCTGAACACCAGGAGCATTTCTGTGCTGGGTGGGTGATCGAGCTCTGGTATAGGCTGCCCAAAGAGGCTGTGGGGTCTTCTCCTTGGAGATCTTCAAAAGCCACATGGACGTGGACACGGGCAGCCTGCTCTGGGTGTCCCTGCTTGGGTAGGGGTTGGGGAAGATGGGCCCCAGAGGTCCCTGCCAGCCTCAGCCATCCTGGGACTCTGGGCATGCTCTGGCTGCATACTGGTGCTTGGGGAGCCGGGATTTGGGGAGGGCACAGCTCACCCCTGGGCACTGCCTGCACCCATGGGTTTGCCTGGAGTGGCTGCATAAGGCACAAAATATGCTGAAGCTTCCTCAGCTCCTCACTCAGATATCTTCTTCCTCCTCTTCCTGCAAAGAGGGCAGGGCTGGCGTGGGCAGAGAAGTGAAGGACTGAAGATGGAGTCGTGGCACTCACTCACAAGGTTAATTATTTAGTGAAGCAGACCAGCATTAAGTCTCAGGATGTGTATGCCAGGTTACTACTTATTTTGCATGAGGCAGAAAAAAAGCTCATGACTCCAAACTTTGCAAAGCAATTCCATGTCACATCAAACAACCTCTTTGTAACAGAAGTTCAGAAAAGTGTACTACAGATCCCTAAATACCACACTTGTTCCAGATGGTTGCAGTAAAGGGAAAAAGACTTGAAAATAGGTCTCTCACCTGAGTGTTTTCCAGTGTTGATTAATATTTAAATAGCACTTTTATTTTAAGAACATGAGTGAGTCTCTTGTAGTCTTGACATTCTCCCGAACTAGCAGGAAGAACAGTGGTGCTTTAGCAATCAGCCAGAGATTTGGATGAGCACTAATGAATTTTCAGCTGATTGTTCCTTTTCAAAATTGTTTTTGAAGACGTGCCTCAGAACTGCTGCTCATTTGTAAGGGATGCCTTTGCAGAGATTACAGGCTGGACAATCATCTTTGTTAAATTCAACATTTTTTCAGCATTCTCATCTGCATCATCCCTGTTTGTCCTTTTGAAGATTTTTGGACAAGGCATGTCCGCTTTGAAAAATCACTCCATTATTTTTTCAAGTCGAATTAGGGTGAGATTTTTCCAATGCCCTTAGGGATTATTGCTTATTGATTATAATTAATTATTGCTACTAACATTTAATAACATTAATTGCTATTAATATTTGATGCTAAGTGTTAATGCCGTGACGTGAAAATCAGAAGCATCACTACTTCACCTGCAGCAAGAAAGAAGCTCAGCAGCCCTGCTCATTTAAGAACAAATTATTAATTTCCCTCCAACTGCAGGCCTTGGCTATAAGGACTGCTATTAGTAGCTTTACTTCTATAAAGCATACGTTGTACACTTCAATAAAAAATCCATGGTGGTGCCTTCTTCTTCACAAGGATGTCACTACCAAGAGCTCAGTGGGCTGCAGCGTGGATTTGTGCTCAGCAGATCTGTACTCTCTGTGGTGTCTGTCAGCCTGCTGCCACCTGGGAGTGAAATGCCCCTGCTGTGGTTTAAAACCAGGTCAAGTACATTTATTTAGTTTAAGGGAACATATTTTTGACAGCGGTGTTTGCGTTTAAGCCTGTGTTAGAGATGAGTGATGCTGACCATGCAGAAAAGCAGCCAGAATGATGTAGTCCTTGCAGTTATATGAAGAAGTTGAATGATCCAGGTAAATTTCCAGTGTAAATCCCTACATTTGGCCTATTGTCATCTGTGTGAGATCTTACTGACCTTTCTGTAAGCACGCGTCATCTGGAGCACATCTGCATTATATTACATCCTAATACATTGATGCAATACTGCTTTTGATTTTTAGAGATTCTTGCTCAAGAAAAATGTATTTTAAAATGATTTTAAATGACAGTTTTCTCTTTATCTTAATGAGTCAGCCATTAAAGTGATTGATTCATTAATTCTAATACTTGGTATTAGACAATTAATCTAATTAGAAATCTAATTTCTCCGCTAAAATATTAAACACACTCATTAATACCTGCCAGCAAAATAATTGTAAGTGAACCCTCTCATTAGTGCTTTCCCGATTCCTGGCCAAAATAACACAACTGTTGTGCAGTTACTTGAAAGCACCATGGCAGAATTTAGTAGCAATACTTCAAATGAAAATCATTGCTGGGGCAGATCTCTGCTTTATCATCTCTGTGAGGTTTCTAAAGGGAAGAACAGATGTGTCTGCTAAAGTATTAACATACTTATAGTTATTTATTAGTCTTCTGATAACCTTATGTTTGGGGGAAACTAGCCCTTTATATTCAAACATTAATTTCTCCTTTTTCAAGGAGAAGTTTAACAAGGAGAGAGTGATCTGTCAGCTGGTTTCCAAAGCATCTGTTCTGATGTACTTTCTAAGTACTGGATCTCAGTCTTGAGACTTCTCTGCTCTCATATAATAGCAGGACTGAAATATCTGATTTTACATGGCTGTGATGCAACTCATTCTAGGGAAAATTTCAAAAAAAGGTGACAAACCCACCATAAACTCCCCTGATAAATTAAAATAATAACAATAATAATGACATCAATTAATAATAATAATAGTATCAATAATAATAATAATAGTTTTTTATATAAATTATTCAATATCTTTATAAAAGTCAGACTCAAATGCCCTCTACAGTGCCCCTGGGGTAGTTTCTTAAATGCAGGCAGGCTCATTGCAAACAAATCATGCAGTACGGACATAAACTCCCAGGACTGCCCAGGCAGTCTGGGTTTCCCAGATCTATGGAAAGTCCTGCAGGGTAGGCTTCCTTCCGCAGCTCATGCCCTCCAGGTGTTAGAGCTGGTGGCTGCACCTCTGCCCTTAGGTCTAGAGCTGCCTTGTAGTTAAGCTGCTAATTTTCTGGGATGCTTTGCAAAACACACGCCTCCACAGACTGTTTTGAAGATTGGTGTACTTTTCTGAGTGTCTGGAATAGGGCCATGTTTGAGATTGCCTGAGCCAGAAGTTCATCCCAGAAAGGTGGGATTTACGGTCTCACTTTCCTAAAAGCCTTTGGTTGCCAACATTATGTAGTAATTTTTGAAGATTTTGCATCTCCTTGGGATTTGGGACTGAATTATGGCTTTGCTCTCTTCTAAATTGGTTCACTTGTTTGATTTTTATACAATGATTTGCTTACAGCTGAATGTTAACCTAGGATGGACAGTGCAACACATCATCGTGAAGAGCTTCAGGAGTAGACGTTTCCAAAGACAAATTTTAACAGACAGACATATTTTGTTATAAATCCGCACTGAATAACTTAGTGTGTAGATCGTAGTCAGCATGAGCTGAACTACATGAGGGCTGCTGTATGGGATCAGAGAAGGAAGATAATGGAACACCATGGCTGGTGGCAGGGAGATTGAGCAGCTTAAGCTAATTACAAATTAACAGCTTTAGTTATTATTTGGCCTATTTTCTATGTGAGTATCACCTTAAAATGTCATTTGGAGCAAAATTTAGTCTTGTTAGTTCCTGCACAGCAGAACTGGAGCTCTGGCACACCCCAGGGCATTCATAATCAGTCAGGTGCCAGTGTGAAAGTTTGTGTCTCAAGGTACATTGCAGGATCAGCTGCTTCCCAGCCATGCTGTGCTGCCAGCTGTTTGAATATTGCTTCCCAAGTCTCAGAAATAAATGCATGTTGTGTTATCAGTAAATTGTGGCTGGTATTTTGCGTTGTCTTTCTAGGAGGTTTGTCCAGAGATGGAAATCTGTGTGCAACCTCTGAATGCTTTGAAAATTTTCATGTCTACATCTGTATGCTGCATAGAGTGGATGACAGAGGTTAGAACTGGGAGTTCTCCCTTAAACCTTCTGCAAAATTGCATTGCTTTGCTCTTCATATTCAAATGTGCCTGCACTTGACAGGTTGCACTGCTGTTGTTAGGCTCAGGAAGCACTTAGGAAGCAGCTGACGGTGTCAGTCCTGTCTGAGAAAAACTGGGAGAAGAAATCCCAATACAGAGCTTCTCCTCCATCCAAAATACACATCTAGAACATTTTCAAAATGATATAGTTTTACTGAAGAGCTAAGAAGAACAAAAGTTGCTGACCTCATGATATCTTTGTCTTTATAAAGAGTAATTTTTGCAGTCTAGAAAATGATACCTAAATATTCTCTGTACCCTGTGGTGCATCATTTATCTAATTTAAGTTTGTGTTAATGGCTTTTACAGCAATACCATTGTTATTGTTAAGGGAATGCTCTTGTGTCTACTAGGCACTGTAGAGATACAGTATCTGTATAAACCATGCCAGATATTCTGCTGCACATCTAGAGGTTTCTACAGACAGAGGTCAGGGCAGTAAGAATTCTGTCTGGGGTAACAGTCATAGTGGAGGTTATGATGACCTGGCTATTTGTAGACAAGGGATTTCCAGAGGCCAATTTGTAACATATGCATTTTCTTATCTAATATTTGTAATTGGTTGTGCTGTGCTGGGTTTTGCAGAGGGATGAATACACCAAGGTATTGAATGAATACACCATTAGACTATGAAAGTCTAATGATGTGCTGATAAAAATGTATAGAACTCAGTTATTTCTCCCCTTTTTCTTTCAGGAAACAATTAGTCTAGTATGCACCCCTGAATCTCATCATTAAAGTAAAAAATGTTCAAATATGCTTTGATTGACAGTTTCTAAAAGCACTGATGTGGGAAAAGATGTTTTTCTTCAGCCCCACATATAATTATAATTCTCATTGAAATTCTTTCTGTAAATAGGTTGATGCTGGGAATATAGTTTGAGAAGCTCACATGCTTTCCTCAAATTTATGCTTCCCATGATAACAATAAATTACAAAACTCATGTTAAGTGCCTTCTGGTTCTCAGAATACAAATGTAGACTTTTCCTTCAGAGGCTAACTGTCATATGCATCTGTGAAGTTTGTTACTTCTACACAGGACAGAAAACAAATATAAAACTGCTGCATTTTTGTAATTTTATAGATGTTTTAATTCATCAGTGATCCAGCAATATGTAGATACCATTTATGGTAATATTGCTGATATTTCTAAAGACAGACTAACTTTAGCACAATTTTGGCTATGAAACTGTAGTTCCAGCTCTTAGTCATCAGTCTAAGCACTAGATGTCTACCTCTGTGTCTCACACCACTGATACCACTATCCTGGAATAACAAAGGATAAAACTTCTATTTTAATTAGTAAATCTCTGGGACTGTGTTCTTCTGTCAAAAAAGTATTTTATGTGAAAAGCTCTTGATTAATAAAATCTTCGTCAGTTTTCTGGCAATAGAGAAATCCTATGTTTATTACCAACTCAGCAACACCACTTTTGTGGTGTCTTTGTGAAATATCGTGGATCTACACCCAAAAGACAGAAAATCATCCACTGTACCTTTGGCAACATAAAGAATTAAACCCCAATAATGCTATCTTGTTCATATTGCCTTAATACTTAGCATTGGTTCTTTCTGAAAATGCATTACCAATGCACCATTATTATTTAGTTTTGTCATAAACCTTGTTTTGGTCTTAGGAAAGATTGAAGGTGCACCTTTTGCTGCTAGAACACACTTTCTGACAATTACAGTTTAATATCGGCATCACTGGAGGACCTCCAAAGAGATCAGAAATGAAATAACACTCCCAATGACACTCGAGGTATTGCGCCCTGGTGAAGAGGGAACTTCCCTTCATGCAGAACTGCCGGAGCAACGCCAAGATGTCCAGCCCCGCAGTCTGTGGTTTTCTCAGGCATGAATGCAGCAAGGAGTGGGAAGCAAATGGAGTAGCAGCAGTCATGCTGCTGTGGACAAAGCAGTGTAAAGAGTGTAATAATAGTGATGAAAGGGGGAAAAGAACCATGAAGATCTTTTAATTCTATAGGTGCTTGATAAAGAATGCTCAGGTTTCTATGAAAAATCTTGCATCCCCATATCAACTTAAAACCATCCGTGATACAGCAGAAAGCTTCAGGAAAAACTTCGTGATTGGAGAAGTTCTCTGATGTCCACAAAAGAGATACTCAGAATCAAACATATGCTGTTATTTTTTTGAAGAATGTATAGAATAAAAATAATGCTGCTTCATGAAAACAAGATAGTTGCCACACTAAGGTCTTGCCTAATATTTCTTTATTTTCTCAGTTGAAACAGTCTTAACTTTCTCAGGCAGTGCATGTAGCAGATGGATAAGCCAGGTCTTCCAAAGAATGGTTTTGGGCTGAAGATACCGATGAGATATTCTGTTATTACTGGCAGTGGTTTTGTTCTATACTAGCTGTAAGAATGCTATCTTTGCTACTTTCAAAGATTTCACATGGAAATGTTGGACTGGATCAAACACTGCATTATGTTAAAGTAGTCCAAAGTGTGTGAAAACACAAATATATATAGCAGAAATAACTTTAAAATAAGGCTGAAGTTGCTTTTAAAATTGACAGATGCACGTTTTAATAATAGGTAAATACATATAATTATAGAGTGTTTCTCCTCCTTGATGTCCAAAACACTCATTTTTTGCTTAATTCCACTCAGGAAATATATATTTTTTCCTCACTTACTTTATTTGCCAGTGCTTAAGATTACAGAAGCCTAGAGACTGACCTTGCTTATAATTCAAAGTATGTTAAGGAGCAGCTTGAACATCTTGGAAACAGCGTATGTTTGAGCTATACTGTTTCAAACTTCCTGGTCATGCTGAGGTCTGATTTGAGTATGATTTAAATACTTATAGCTTTCCTGAAGGTCTGGCTGAAAAAGAAACACTGTGTTCACTGCAATATTAAATAATAAAGCTTTTCTGAAATGTTGGGTGAGTATCTTTAGCAATAAATATAAATCATCAAAGGGACTTTGAACCTACCGTGCCCATACTGACTGGGGGCTGAGGTAATTAAGCAGGAATCAGCAGAGATGTGCCTTCATCTCTAATGTGCATTTTTTGGGTGAGGACTGTGGCTAAATCTCTTCCAGCTAGCACACGTGGCTAGGCATGTGGTTCTGTACATAATCCAAGCCTTCCAAGTGTTAATTTTATCTATGTTTATTTTGGTGTGGTTTTTGAAGCCTGCTGTGTGATTTTAATTGGAAGAAAATTTTAACTAAATTACTTGAAATTCCACTCCCTAGGATAAATGTTTAGAACAGAACAAAATAAGAAGGGAAAATTAACTTGCAGTTTGCCGTCAGGGATGTTAAGAATAGCTCATTGGCTAGTGGTATTGAGACATCAGAGATGATGGAAGGTATCTGCACATGGTTTTATTTAATTTATGCACATATGGTAATACTATAATAATTTGCTTGGGTTTTGTTGTGCAGTGTTGTCTGTTACAATTTCGTGGTCATGACTAAGAAGCCAAGCTCCCTGCTTTTGAAGCTGACAAGGCACGGCATTTTGTGTGCTTGTTCTCGGGGGGGACTTGCTGTCAATCTGATTTCTGTTAAAGACTGAGCTCTAATTAAAATGTAACAGTGGAAGAAATGCTACTAATTAACATGTATGTGCTCCCATGATGTATAACTTCTTAGGGCACAGAAAGCTGCAGAACAGCAGTCTCCCTTAAATTCCACTTCCCTTCATTATGGACAAGAGCGTGCATTGGATCTCTTACAGCAGTCCTGGAAACACTCCAAATCCAAGAGCACTCCTGGGAACTCATGCCTGTCTCCAGGCGAAGCGAAAGGAAAAGTCTTTGGTATCTTCCATAGCATATGCTTATTTTTACCTTTTATTCTGGCAGACACACCGCTTCTTGCGTGTTCCCCTGTGGCCTGAGTATTGGAAGTAAGCGAGGTAAATGACTTTGCATTTTCCCGTTATGACAGAGGAGTTGCATCCCACATTAACAAGTCTTAAGAACATATGTGCACTGTAACTCACATATTGATTATATATGTTTCCTGGCTAATATATAGGCAAAACATGTGAAGAAACAGTGGAAACTCTTTCATTCAGAACTTGAAGCTTTGCAGTTGCGAGTTGATTTTATATTTTAGCTTTTCCTTTTCACATTAACTTCTTTGCCAAGCTGCATGTAAACCTTCTTTGTCTAGAAAATGCAACCTTTTCAAGAGTAAAATATTCCAGGGGTTAGCTGAAACCGGTCTTAGCAGTGCTGTTCTCCTGGCTTCATGCCTATGAAAGTGGTTAATGGTTGGAATTTATGTCACAGAACACATAATAATTTGTTAGAAGAAACTGGATTCAGTCACAGCACAGGCATTTTTCTCTTCCTGTCATTATATTTTGTGAGGACTTACTTATTTCCTGCAATCTTAGCCCATGTGAAGAAGAGAATGATAAAATTTCTGAATAATTTTTTTTTTTCTGAGAATACATTTATACTCCAGCTGACCTTTGGAGTAAATTTGAACTATTAGATTTTCCCACATATTTATAGCTGTGGCCGTGCATCTTTGCCAACAAATCTTACAGACTTTATCCACCAAACATTTATTTATGGTAAAAAGACAATTTGCACTTGAAACACTGTAGAAAAAGATCAAAGCTGTTACATTTCAAGTTAAGCTTTCATTTATAGTCTTATTTTTCTGTGCTGTCATCAGCCAATGTTACATTCAATTTCATAACAAATTTACCTAAGATGACTGTTTGCTTCATTTAATTCCTTTCTGAGCTGCTAAATATTGTCTGTGAAAGTGATTTTCCTGAGACCACTCTGGCATATATAAAATGCTGGGCTGTTTCTTTCTGCTGAGCAACCACAGATTCAAAATATGTCTTCTTCCTAGGCTTCTTCCCCCAAGCTTGTTTGAACGGGATGGATGTATTTCAAAGAATGAGTTGTTCTGCTTGATGTAGCTTTGTGTAACATGCCCTTTCTGAGTAAACATTGACTTGTAAGTCACACTGCTGTACAATAAAAGTTGTGCTGATGATGACTCTGCCCTATATTAAGAAAAAACAATGCTGAAATCTTAACTCACAAATAAATACTGTCAATTCCATTTTGTGTCAGACTTTATCAAAATGTTTGCTTACACTACACAAGATATCCTATTCTTGACTACATTAAAATATATTTCCAAAGAAAAATGTTTGCTGGTAAAATTTGACCAGAGAGTGCTTTCGGTCTGAGAATTTGATCTGGATTTGTGTTTGGGGTTTTCTTTTGGGGCTGCACATGTACGGAGTTGTGTTCTGCCCATCTTGCTATGCCATGGGGCTCCAGGGCCATCCCACATGCGTTCTCTGACTTCCATCCTGGACAACCCCTGTGTAAGCACCTTCTGGACAGATATTAACAAATTACGTTCCCAAAGAAAGCCGGAACATGAAGGAAGACAAATACTTGCGTGCTGTTGAATAATGCCCCTGTGGAGCAAGAACTGGGTGTCTGAAGAATCTAAGGGCAGAGCGTGCTTGGTGCTGCAACTGTATGTGGGATGCATGGGGCCAAGGAAGAGCTGCTCTCCAAAGGTCTGCATTAACTCATGGCTTCCTTGGGCAATGACCGTGAAAGTGTGCGAAGGCCCCAATTCACTAGCGCCATTAAGAACTGTTTCTTTTTAAACATACCTTTAAATCTGGTCACAAAACATACATTTAAGTGCTTTGCTGAGCTGGGGATTAAATGTAACACCTGTGTTATACACTGCGTTTATGCACTGCAGGCATTGAAGAGGGTCAAATGGGAGATCATTTATCCTAATTACTGTGATGTAAGAGGAGCAGCAGGCAGTAAAGAGGCGAAAATTCTTTAATCCTGCTATGTACAGAACAAAAGCATATTCAACACTCTTTCAAAATGTGTGATGGTGTATAATTTTCCAGGTCTCTGTCAATCCTTTTATAACCACACTGAAAATGGATTTGCCCTGTCAGTGTTAGTTGAGAAACCCTTGCTGCCAATAATTGAAACCTGCAATAGCAATAGATTTTTTCTAAGAATAAGTGGGCTTTGAGATCCTCCAGCATAACTCAATGTAAAAGAGTTTCCATTATCTGCCAGTGTTTTTACCAGCCCAATCTCCTCAATGTCTGTTTTAAGCATTTCTTCTTTGTAAAGGTAAGAAAAAGAATGTTTTAAGAGTCTTTATATAGCAAATGTATTTGTACTTCTACAGCAATATTGTCATTATTTTGTACTGAGAAAGAGTAATGTGAATTTCAGCCCCTCTAAAAATGCTGCAAGGTTATTTCTTAACTTTGATGATAAAACTCAACTGCATGGCACTTGATGAAGAAAAATAAAATAGACCATTTAGACGGAGGGAATGTAAAGAAGGAGCCTGTAGAACAAAACAATTCATTGAATACCCATCTATATTTGAAAGAAGAAAAGTAGCAATTGTCATATGATTTTTTATTGTGTGATTTTTTTTTTTTTTTGGTCATTTACCATTGTGCAGTAGCATTCTTCCAGTAGAGTTTTTGTATTGTACAAAGTTACACAGTTATAGCATCTCTGTTTTGTATAGTGGCAGTCTCTCTCTATCCTACCAAACATGCCTAAATATCTTGAAAGGAACAGCCAAAGCTATTCAGTATTTACATACTATCCAGCCCTGCTGTCATAAGTGGCAGAGTAGCAAGGTACATCACAGAAATGACATTTTCAAAAATTCTGTGTATTACGCTTACATGGTTGCAGAACAACAGGAGTTAGCATGACATGGCATGTATTTAGAAAGCAACTGTTTTAAAGCACTTTTAAACTCTATTAAAACATTTTCAAATATTTTGGTAAAAATAATTTCCTGAGTATTGTCCTCTTGCCTACTTTTGTTAAGAGTTCCTAGCAGCCTTAAAGGCACTGAAGTGACCTGGGGCTGCACTGGGGGTCCCCATTTCAGCTCAGCTAGAGGCCATGGGATGAATCTGTGAGTTGGAGTTGTGCACCTACACAAGATTCATTGCAAAATAAGAGGGTGAATTTTTCAGTTTCATCCATGGTTGAAACTTAGTGGCTATTTTGAATTATATGAATATAAGAACTGAGCTAGAGTTCATGATAATCATTTTTGTATCACTTCCGTCTTCTTTACAGAATATGAATCTAGACGAATAGTTTTCACATGAACTAATATCCAAATATTTTTATTTATTCATTTATTTACTTACTTACTTTGTATGAGACCAAGCACTTGGAATTTAATATCAAGAAGGAATATGATTTTGGAAGTTGCAAGCAACTGGAGGGAGAATTTAGAATGGAACTATTTACTACATGTATATATTAACAACACACTGCTACTGACAGATACTGAACAGTGTTGTTCAGAGCCACTGACCCAGTGTATGCTTATTTTAAGTACCTGCCCAAACTGAAAAAAATAAAATAAAATTAGGAAATCTCAGTGACTGTGATAGGCTTTTTCAGCTGTTCCTCCAGCACATACATAGATGAGATTGCTTCACTGGAGCTATAATGCAGAGTATAATACTCATCTAACGAAAAGGAAGAATCTGATGCATTAAGAAAATATAAGTGCTGATTTTCCTTTGCCTGATTTTTCACCTTCTGGGCTGCCCATGAGGACAGTCTCTTCTTGCATTGGCGAGGCTCCTCTGCTGCTAATGAGACTTGGGTCCACTTTTCCAACTGCAGTCCAAGTTTTGTGCAATGCCTTTCACACTAGGGTTGTATTTCCAGAAGAAAACCTCAGGTGGCAGCAGCATCATATCTTTTGTCACCAGTCCTGGTCTTCGTGCAATTCTTTCTTCTGCCACCAGTTCATTAGGACTTGTTAACGAGGGCCAATGTGCTTAACGACGTTATTAGCAAATCATCAGCCTATCGAAGAGTGAAAATGTTCTTTTCTGGCTGATTTACTCATGTGCATATCTCATTTGGAAGTCCTTCTATATCCACATTTTATATATTCAGGCAAATATTGTGTGCTTCTATATATTTGTGTATATGACTTTACTGACTCTCGATAGGAACTAATTACCTTGGGTTGATAATGTGTTTGAATTGAATTAAATCTCCTAGAGCATTCTTTGTGTGATTTCATGTCTCCTTTGAGATGAGTAATTGTCCACTTGCTGATTTATGTGATCACATGTAACCAAAAAGGAAAGGGGAAGGTATTCAAAAGATCATGAAAAAGGCACTACAGAATACAGAAGGAAGGCGTTTGGGAACTGAGCAAGGAATAAAAAGTGAGAAGGATTCATCATCAGATATGCAGGAAATCAGAGAGGAAATGCAAAAGGGAGGAGAAAGCTAGAGCCTGACTAGAATAAGAGCTGCTTCCCACAGCTCCATTCCTGGGCTCTTGAACACCTGCAGTTTCCCTGTCCTGTTTCAAGACACCAAGTCATAGAAATTACCTTTGAGATTTCCTTCTATTCCCACTTGCAATGACTTTGTCTCTCCATATAATTGTTTTCTAGGCACTGGACACTTCAATATTCTCTCCATACCTTGAGTTTCACTGCCAGTCAGCCAAAGATCTTTGAACTCTTTCAGTTTCCCCCTTCAGCCTTCTGCGTTAAAGTATGCCTGTAGAAAATCATATGCACCAAAACTTTCCCTTCTGTCCTCCAAAAACACACAAGTGAGCAAAGAATACTCCTCCTGAGCACAGCATATTTGGGTTCACATTCCCGTAGCAGGACAGAAAAAGTAGTTTAAGGATCAGCAGAGCATGTTGGTAACTATCAGAATTGTCCCAGAATGGGACTGGCAATGGGTCACTTCTTCAGCCTAGCCATAAAAAGAGCATGCTCCCTGTCACGCCAAGAGCTTATGACCTTCTTTACCCAAGTGTAGCATCAGAACAAGATCGTCTTCGTCTTGTGGGAGTTCGGAATGGACACCAACTCCTTCTGCACTGGAAAATACACAAAATGATGAATCTCTTCTGTTTTAATAGACTGTGAGGCATTTTTGGTATGTCTGCTAGATTTGATAATCTCATGTCTTCGATGCTGCAATATCCATCTCTTCATGTGACACCTTGGCCTGGTTAAGACACAGGTGAAGCAATTATTTGGAGAAGCATGTGGTGGTTAGGTGACTAAAGGTCCTAGCTGTATCCTCTCTGCCCAATAGTAGGATGAGAAACAGGAGAAGAGTTTGCATCCACAAATATCACCTCTTGTTGTATGGGATTCGTGATGGGAGGGAATGGTTGGTAAGCCACATGCTTGTTTTAGGGACTGTGGCCAAGCATGGATAATGCTACTGCTCAGCATAGTTTGCAGAGTGCATTCAAGAAACAGAGAATGAACCTCGGTGCTCAGCAGAGCAGGGGTCCAGCCCCAGGATCCTCTGCTGAGCCTCTCCTCCCCCAGCACACTGGCGGTAGGTCCAGGGTCATCTCAAAGAATATCTCAACAATATCTCAACAAATATTGTCCTTGTGAATTTGCATTGCAGGTGAATTATATAATGCTCCAGTTGTTCCAACACTGGAAAGAAAGGGATGAAGAGTTAAAAAAAAAAAAAAAAAAAAAAAAAAGAACAACGCACAGTAACATTTTCTTCCATAGAAAGAGTTTGTTCAGAATTATTTCCAAGTAATATACATATAAAATAGCCCTTTTAGAATTAATTATGCACTGGAGATGATTTGATGTCATTTTATAAATGCACAGCCTAATTAAAATACAATTGCTGGTCTATTAAATATCTGTTTTACCCATATTTCTTTATGTTTTATTATCATGAAGCACAGTAATTTAAAATGTGCATTGACTTCAGCACAGGTCTTATACTAATATATAATTGTTATTCTTACTTATATTTGTGAGGAGAATTCTGAGATTTCCCTGGGCAGCCAACGAGGTATTCTGCATAAACTGATTGTTTTAAGCTTGCATAACCTCTTCCAGTTTGGGAAGAAGTAATTGCAAAGCTTCCAGCATCGCATGCACTCATTAGATGTGAATTGGCACTTTTATTTAATTTGGGTGTCTTACAAGGTGGTCTGTGCTCCCACACACTGTATCCTGTTCTCACATATTTTGAGGAAAAGTTTCTATAAAGCATCAATTTAGTCACAATGAAATATGAGTCAGTCGACACAAGCTTGGGGGTTTTAGGGAGCGGGGGAAGGACTTACCTCTCAGAAAGGAAGCTAAACTGATTAGGAAATAGAATAAATTGTTGGATGACTCTGGTGTGTACAAAGTGACTAAAATTGGGTTGTGGCAGGTTTTTTTTTCTGTTGCCGTGGGAGGACTACAGCCACAAATAGATGCCTACAGCAAAGTGTTTCCTCATGACGAGTAATGGGAAAGACGGGTGAGGAAGCCCAGCGCTTCAGGCCTTTTCTGCCGTGGAAAGCTTTAGATCTGCTTTAGCAATGTGGAAACTGCATTTGTGCTTAAAATGGAGCAAGCGCTGCCGTGGCCAGGCTTCAGTTGCTTTTACAAGGTGTCGCAGAAACCTGTCCAGATCGGGTCCCCATCCACGTCACAGCAATCAAACTCTTCATGCCCTGCTTCTGGGCTCCCACTGGTGGGGCTGCAACTGTGGGAGCTACAACAAGGATACTACAGGGGAAACCCCTGCTGTCTGATGCAGAAAGCCTTTGAGATGCTGAAGGAGCTGCCAGGAGGTTCATGTGTGGCCAACACACATTCAAACAACAGGCACAGCACAAAGGCACCTTCAGGCCACGAAGGCTCGAGAAACCACATGGCCAGTTTTAGATATGTAATCTCTGACTTCAGCAAGACTTCTCACGTCCTTAATATTTCAGACCAGTCTTAAGTGTGTGCCAATGTCACAGAACTGTGACAGCTTGACATCTCACCTATGGCTGGCTTGTGACAGAAGTGTCAGAATGGCCAAATGGATTATTAGGCTCTACTTTTCCATCCCCTCTCCCCTGGGGGAAGGAGGACATCTAGGTGTGGGCTTGTAGTCCATGTTTTAGTGGTCATTCAGATGCAGTGACAGTCAGTGCACACACGCACTTCTTTTCCTCAATTTCTATAGTTATGCTTAATTTTTATACCCATAAAGAGAAACAGCAAAGTCACAGAAATGCATCAGTAGAAGCATTGAGCTAAAATGATCTTATCCTGATGAAGCTTTCACTATCTGTAAAAGCAAAGTGAGCATATTGGCAATAATAACTGTTGGCCAGGATGCCATTGTGTGTGATGCTGAGGACAAAGGCTCTCAAGGCACAGTGCCTCAGAAAGGTCAAAACTAAGGAACATAAGCCAGATGTTGGAAATCGGTCTGTGACCCGCTGAAATTAACACAAGGCTTGTGCTGATTTCAGCGAGGCTGACTGTCAGCCAGGCTCTCCAAGCAGGGTAGGAATGAGATGAATAGATCTGAAGGCCAGATGAGACCACTGTGTTACCTAGTCTGTCTTCTCCATAGTGCAAGATTTAGGATTTCCCTAAATCCTTTACTTAAATCCTTTACTTAAAAACCATTAGCTGCATTGACCTAATGTGTAACTTTTAGGCAAGTGTCCATTTTTATCACCTACACTTTTAAGACCAAAGAACTCACTGAGTTCCTTAGGCCTGTGTACCAAAGCTTCCCAGTCTCCATCCTGAGATCCACCAGTGGTTAGTCCATTTAATGCATGATGTTGGCATGTCTTCGCCTGCTTAGTCAAAATGTTATGCTAGGTTATGTGTCACACAGATATCTACATGTATTATATTCATACCATTCCCCTACCAACAAAATTTATTATATGTAAAAAAAAAAAATAAAAAAAATTAGAAAGCATTGTTTTTGTTCCCTGACGCCCATTCTGGTTACATTGATCCTCTGAGTCAGGAGCCAAAAATGGGTTCAGCACTATAAAAGGCCAAGCAACCTACAGATCAGCATTAGCTTTTGAGGCCTCAGAAAGCCATTTAAAAATTACAATATGTCCTGCCAACCACAAATGAAATATAGCAAAATCGACCAAAAGTCCCACGTGCCAAAGATCTCTTTTGTCAGATTAGCAGGGTGCAGGAAGAAATTACCAGAGAACCTTTTAACCCTGCATGTGCAAGGGTTGTGTTTTACAAAGCTGTCGGGAAAGTCAATCACTCTGCCTCTCAGAGTGCCAGAAGTGACAATGGAGCCCCGGAGGGTTTGCCTAGGACAAAGTTACAGAAGATGATGTTCTAGAGCAAGAGAGAAATGAAAAAAAAAAGAAAAGAAAAGAAAAAAAAGAACCATCAACAAAGCCTGAGACTAGAAATTATGTGATGTCCAAGTGACTCAAATGGAAAAAATGAAATAAATAAAATGTGTCTCGATAAATAATAAAAAAAAAATAATAAAACTTCAGAACTCAGGAGCTTCAAATTAATTGTATGACATTTAATTCCTCTTGACAGCATAGATATAGATTCAGAGGATGAGCTGGCAATGCTGGATATGCCTAAACCATGCAATTAAACAGTGCAATGCTTTGAGGACTGTCTTTCAAGCTGAGAAATCCAGCTTAGATTCAATCAATGGCAACTTTGATCTTTTTTTCTTAGGTCTGTGTGTGCATGAATGTCTGTCTTATAGCACAATGGGGGTTTAAGAAAATTATATCATACAAAGTAAAATGTTATAGATCATTTATCATCAAGATAGCACTAGCAAGATGAGAAGACATTAATTGCTTCATCTTGGAAAACAGAAAAACAACAACAACAAAAACAGCCATTACAGCAATGGATCTTGTAACTTTCTGTTACTTGCTCCTTTTTTGCTCAGCCATAGTTGCCAAATACGTATCTTTGCAAGCTTGAGGATATCCTAAAAAATCCCCTCTGACAGCTATTGAGTAGGCGCATGAACGCACAGCAGCTTTGCAGTACATTTGCTGAACTTGTTTTTCAACACAAAAAAAAAAATATTTCTCAGTCAACTTAATCATGAAATGGTGTTTTGAAGTTACACTCTAAAGTCTCACCACTTATTTCACCAAAAGAAATCACAAGCCAGCCCTGGTGTCAGGACCACCTACCTTTCTCCACGCATGGCTTCAGCCCAAGCTGCATGTATCTGCAGTTCTGGGGATAGCTAAGGAAATCCCTGCTGAGGGCTACTTTTTAGGCACAAATTCACATCCTGTCCCAGTGCATGCCCCCTGTTCTGCTGTGCTGCGATGCTGTGCAGGTGTTAGCTTGTGCACTGCCCCTGCTTTGCACATGGGGAATTAAGACCAAGAAAGATTTTTCTTAAGATTCCCATTGTGTCCAGTTCAATAGCTGCTCCTGGATTTGTTCACTTACAGCAGCTCTATCCAGATAATGCAGCTGAGCTGTGAAAAGCATGCAGGATGCACCTATGAGGACAAGGGGGATGTTCTGCGTGATGCTTTGTCCAAGCATGCTCTTCTTCTACCTGTTCCTGAAACCAGGCTTTGGTAAGTTCTCTTAACAGCTGAGTGTTAAAAGGAAAGTTTCATTAGAAGAGGAGGAAATGCTTTTTATAAAGCCCAAATAAATACTACCAAAATTTATGTGGCAACTTGATGCAAGAAATAAACAGGAGTCAGGTAGATAGGAAAGAAGAAATGCAAACCATCTCACAGAATAAGGGATAAGGCAGCTCTTCGCCAGAAGGACATCATGCCAGGAAGGGGAGAAGATTTAAAAACAGACAGCTGTGTGCTACAGCTGCAGATTTGTACTAAGAAATATAATTCAGTTAGAGTCTGGACAGTATTAGGCAAAAATTTAGGAAAGATGCTAGAAACAATGCAAATTATCTCCCTAACCTATTCAAAGTAGGGACCTTCCATCAAGCACTGGAATTGAATACAGTCAGCCTTAAGGGGTGGGAATAAATAAATAAATAAATAAATAAGAAAAAAAAATCAGCTTAGATGAAGAACTGGACCAACAAAGGAAAGAAACCTAAACAAAACCTTGAGAAATACTGTAGCAGTGTGGCAAAAGACTGAGAAATCATTCATTTGCAGTCCCAGTACCCAAGCATCAATCGGAAATATCGCACCCTGCCTTCCACTGGAGTAGGTGACCTGCAGAATAAAATGAAGCAGGTGGGTCTGAGGGAGGCTGTGACTTGCACACTCTCCATGCATGGCTAGGGGCCTGGCTTGTGCATGCTCCTGAGCCTGAAATTGCTCCCACCTTCCCACCTCACTGTCCACCATCACACTCTGGATGTATTCCTCGACCAGTGCTCATGGGCACTTCTTGCAGTCCATGTTTCTTGTGTGCTAGTCACGGAGCATCTCAAGCAGCTTATCTTCTCGGGGAGCTGCTGGGAGTCCTTGATCTGCACCAAGAGCATCAGCAGGATCAGGAATCCAGCAAAGTCTCCATATCTTCATTTAGAATGAAATATTGAACCCTCAAGCTACCATATTACCTGTGGAGTCAGATAATAGTTGACTAGAGCATTTCAATAGCTACATTACACAGGTAGAAAAGCTCTGTAAGAAAGTTCATTTCTGCCTTTTTTTCCCCCTAAGATAGTAGCTATTGTATTTAAAGAAGACTTTGAGAAGTTTAGTTATTTTATCTTTGTGTTGCCTGTGGTGCACATCTGAATTTCAAAACAATCTTTCATGCAGCTATTTATAAATTACCTTTCCTTCGCCACCAATACCACGGTATTGTATTGTGGATTAATATCCTGTCATTACCTCGAAGTGCCTATAGCAGCTGCAGTAATAAAGACTCATAAATAGGTAGTATCCAGCCTGCCACAAAGCCACCAGAGCTGTCATGGAAGATGAGCATGCCAAAGGCCATGTGGGACCCTGTGAGAAAGTTCTGGTGCTCATTGCCAGTGCCTCCCAGTGCTGACCCAGGGGCACAAGAACATTTCTGTGTAAAAAGCGAAGGATTTGGAGGGACACAGTGAACTGTCAGGGTGCCTGGAGCTGCCAGGGGTCTTGGGCCCTGCTTCTGAGTGCAGGTAGTATGATAGAGGGGGATGAGAATGGCAAAAAGAGCGTGTGTGGTAAAAGTGGGGGATGGAACAAATGGAAGCCCCCTGAAATTTCTGCCAAGACAGTGGCCAAGGGTGGGGGATCACCTGCGAGCCACTAGCAATGCTGCAGGAATACTGTGGAGTTGATAACACCTTCAGGACTACGCAACAGATTTCTGTGAATGTACATTCATGGTAAGATTACTGCCAAAGACAGGATTCTGAGCTGGGATATCTACACTGGGCTGAATATGTCTGTGTGCAGCAGTGAGGGCAGTAGAGGTCAGGCAGATACCAGGACCTATTTATTCTGTGAGGAGTAGATCTTGCCTGTACAACAGAATCTTTCCCCCAGCAGAAACCCTCCACGAACATGGTGGTTTGTCATCCATCCACCCTGACAGCCCCAAGGAAGGAGCCTGAACCAGTTTCCTTCTTGTGAATTAGAAGGCACAGAACAAGACAGATGCATGTATGTATTCCTATGAGACTGGAAGGCAGACATAGCATTTACCTCATTCCAGGGAGCCAGTAGACACTTTGCACAGTTGAGAAGTATTTCTATTGTTTTTATCCTTGCCTGAAACGGTGATTGTGCTGGGAATCGTTTCTAGTAACACACTGCTCCTGTGTGTGTATAAATATTCCCTGGCTGGGGCCAGCTCATCACACAAGATGACAATCCACATTTCCCTTCCCCCTGCCTTCCCCTCTCTCCTCTCCTCTTTACCAGCACAGCAGATTCCAATAATAAACCCGTCACTGTGAGAGCCAGGTGTCATCCAAGTTCATTTGCTGCAGAGTTTGATCTATCCTCTGCTCTGAGATACAGGTTTCAGAGTGTTTTATGAGATGTGCTTCACAGCCATGTATCATGCAAGGCATTCTGCAGCATTTTATGAGCTATGTTTTATAAAATTTTATCCCGTATTATGTAGAATATTTTAGCAGTAAGCTGTTTTTAGGTGAGCAGTTCCAGCACAAGCCTGCGTACGTATGAAATTGCACAGAGAAAATGGGAATGTCCTCAAAACGCTGTTAACACTTAGCCTTCCAGAAGACCTTTGCTGGGCTATTTATTTTGTTATGGAGCTCGTGCAGTCCACAGGAAAGATAAAATGGGACTTAAGGCACAGAGACCACTTTGCTATGGCTATTTAGCTTTACAAAGCAGAGATGCCTTGGCTCATTCAGTGTCCTCTGCACTGCAGGAGGGACCAAGTGCCGAGCAGCAGCACCTCATTCCTCACTGGGCTCCCCTCTGCTTTCCTGAACATGCAAGCTCTTTGCTTCCAGGTCTCTTCAAACACACACGTCCTCCATTTGCTGGACTGACCATACAGGTGCAGCTCCTATTCTGCATTTGCAATTAATTGTCTTCCCCAGTGCCACACTTGCTCTGCTAGGCAAAGCACAATGCTGCTGCCAGGCCCCATGGACCTGCAATCCACAAGCACCCCACTGCCTTTCAGACAACCCCACAGTACCACAGGGCTCATTCCAGCGGGGATCAGGGCATCAAACAGTTAACAACCCCTAAAAGTGGCAAGAAATGAAGAGGAGGCATGCGAGGACTGTGGGAACCATTATTTTTGTAATGGAAATGGAATCAAAAAAATGGAACAACTGTTTTGACAGGACCAGAAGTGGGTGCAACACCCCCTCGCCGTGAGCGAGGAGGCCACCACCACCTCTGCATCCTGGTTCCTGCACACTCATCCATGTGTGGGACTCAAATGTGGCATGTGACAAGACAGGGTGCTGATGGAGGGGAAGCTGCTCCCCGGCAAAGCAAGCGGCACTTGAGGCAGGGTTGTCCTCAACCAGGAATGAGGAGACCCTGCACAGCTGCAGGAGGACCCCTGGGACACGGAGCATCTCCTCCTGCCACGAGAGGTCACTTTCTGTGCAGCTTGGTGGAAGAGACAGCCCAAGCCCACTTCGCAAAGTCACTATGAAATATTAACTTTGTGTTTAATTTTTTAAGTCGCTTGCCATTTGTTTAATGGAAGCTGAAACGACGCCGCGACTGTTGAGCCCAGAAGCAGTTTGGCCTTGCCAGATCTTTTTGGGTTTGCAGAAAATGGCAATTTTCATACTTGCATTAGGGAAGCAGAAAATAAAATTGAACATGGCATTTGCATTCACAGCATGAGCATTCAGATCACTGAACTCAGCACGAAAGTTACATAAGGTCCTAATAATCTATACTTGCACATTGCTGGTGTTGTATCATGCCAGCTGTTTTGAAGGTTGTACAATTCCTGAAAAGGAAAGGAAAAAAAGATGAAAAATAAAATTGATAAACTCCAAAAGGAGAAAAAGAAAAAAAAAAAAGTAGGAAAGTGAAATAAGAAAAAATACAAGATTTTTTTTAATGGAATTTTCTTCCATTAACCAAGGGAAAACAAACAAATAAACAACTACAATAAAAAATACTTCAGGCTAGTTTTTGATAATTTATTCTTAAATCTTTTTCTGTCTGTTATTTTTAGAATTTCTTATTTGGTAGTTTTTTGTTTTTGTTTTCCTCAGGTATCCTTTGTTATTCATTACTTGATTATGTCAATGAAAATAAAAAAAAAAATCCAGAGAAACATTCTTCTGTTGGAAGACAACAACAAAACAAACCTTCTTTCTAATAGCAGAGGATCATAAACTATATAACAAGAACCCTAAAATAAAAATTGCATTGCAGTAAACAGAGGGTTTAGGTAGACATGTTTCAAGCAGAGATCTGGTCTAAGAACTGCTATGCTTACAGATATTCAAGCAATTGTGAACTTTGTTCTTCTTCACAACCCCTGAAAATGCTATGAGAAATTGTAACTGAGACAACAGAAGACTGAGGAAACCATTTGAAGAAAACTGTCTCTCGTTTATTAATATAAACAAGTAATCCTGATCGCTTGAAAAAAAGAACAACCCTTGGAACTGCTGTGCTCTTACAATTGCTATTTTAAATCAAGGAGGAAGGAAAAACCCTATATATAAACGTAGTGACATGTAGGGATCTGTAAAGTCAGGTATGAAATCAAAGTAAAAGAATAACACAGATATGGGAAAGGAAGGCAAGAAGGAACGTGTCACTGTTAGCAATAAGGACGAGTACGTGATATCATGATTCTCAGAATACACTAATGGAGAGCTAATGCTGATTTAGTTAGGACAATCATTCCAGCACATTTAGGCTTCTGTTGTTTACACTGTTCTTTATTTTATATAAATTTTTAATCCTCATCAGGCTTTTTGATGGCTTGCCATTAGTCATCAAAGTAAAATATATGGACATGGCATGCCCAGTCTGATAGGTCTGCTGGCTAACCTAAGGCTCCTAGAGAATAGCTATGGTTTTTGTTAGAGAAGTTCGTCCTGTGCCCAGGTGAGCACTGGGTAAGAGCACTAATACCTGCTTCCCTTGTGTTGCTGCAGAAGTCCCTAATATTGTAGGGCCATTCCTTACTCCAGCTAAGAAAGAAGCATAAGGGACAGTCACCAAAAATGTCCCGAGGAGGCGGCCAGTGAGGAGTCCCCAACAAGGCACTTCAAGAGCCATGGGTGGCCCAAACCCCTGCCCCTCTTGGGAGCTGGGCACACACATCAGCTTGGAGCTCACGGCTCAGGAGAGAGGCTTCAGGACCTGGTCTGGCATTAAATAGCTGTTGGAGAAGGTGTCCACGGAGACCTTGGCACAAGACTGAGACCTCAAGACCTCACTTCCCTGGACCAACCAGCCACAGCAGGCTTTGGTCTTGCTCATTTTCCTTTACACCTATGAATCTTTAATTTTACTAGCTCTCTAGGCATCTAGGAGGGGTGATAAAGGAGATTCATGTGTAGAGACACAGGAAGCTTTGAAGTAAATAAGTTAGGTACCCAGAGAGTTTAGCTGCTTCCAGAATGAGGGAATTACAGAAGAGTTTTGAGTTGTAATTTTGGTTTTATGTGCCTAATCTCTTCTTAAATTCAGGTGCCTTCAAATTTTTGTAATCTAATTTGAAACACACAGCTGTGAGCTCTTTCCTCACTGTCAGCTGAAAAGCAAGGGCTCTGGGAAGTTGTCTGGGGAAAGGTAAATCTTTTCTATCACACTGAGCTACTGTAGATGCCAAATAGAATGAGGCAGCTTTAAAGGATTTTCCCAAGTCAGCTCAGAAAAAGTGATTATATAGGATTTATGAACCAGCTTCTCATAAATTTAATAATGACTTGCCATTTCCTCCACTTGCTAGATTGCTTAGCACTGATTTTGATGCTCTGATAAAGAAGCATTAATAAGAAACTGTGTGATTTACCTTGAGATGGTATTTCATTTTCTAGAGATAGTTCAGATATATGATGTCAAAATGAAGAAAATAATGCTTGCATAACAGAAGTTAGAAATATGGCATATTCAAGAACTATGTTTAAACTGATGTACTCAGAGCTGTTTCAAATGAATCTGGATTTCTCCCCTAGTCCATATGACAACTCAGGATGACAGGCAAAATGCCTTGTGTGTAGGCCCTGATCAGGCATTCTGTTTAAAGCGAAAGAATTTAGAAAGGTATCGCCTCCAAACTGTTCTGTCTGCTCTCCTCATCACGTTTAGCATGACTGCACTTCATCTGTGTCATTGCAAAACCAGGCAATTTAGCTTAATGAAGTTTGCTGAACTGAGCTGACTGACTTTGCACAGGAGCAGATGAGTGCTCTGGATTCAGCTGGGTGGAGACTGGCAGAGCAGGAGAAACAATTGGGCTCTGGGAACATCTGGTCCATCTGACCACAGTCTAAATTCTCTGTTCCAATATTTTTCCAAATTTACTCCCATGGCAACTGGTCAAATGTGTGCTTCATCAAGATGTAGAATAGTGATACAAGCCATATATCAATGCACTTAGGTCCTAATGGAAATAATTAGGAAAGGAATCACGATTATGAGGAAAGAAGAAAAAACACCTATTCTGTTCCTGACCAGTGTTATGTTGAAGGGTAAACATCTCAAATCTCATTAAGGTTATCTTAAAGCCACTGAACAGTCCGTCCTTTTTCATAAACAGCTTCTGCTTTCAAACTTAGTAGCACCAGAATATGTTGACACAGTTCAAAAGACACACATGAAATTTGAGTTCTCCTGTGAAATGCACTGTGGAAGAATGACCTGATAAGTTGGCATGCTTATTGTCTCTCATTAAATTAATATCAGATTCAACAAATGACAAATACAAAGGTGTGTACAACTAACAGTGGTGAAATCCTATCTGGGCTCTGAAAGAGTATGCTTACTATACCTTCATAGGAAAAAAAACAGTTTGAGCAAGTGATGTGCCTTGTGATATTTTGTTGGAGAGCACAGGGGCTCTCCAGCAGGCATTTTCACCTCTGAACAAAACAAGCTAACATATAGCAAACTCTGTTCTTTGTTAGAACCTAAATAAGAGTATTTTGTCATGCAACTGTGTCTCACAGGAACAGCTCTTTAAAATTAAAAGTAAATATGTGAGAATAGTTTTAAAATTTAAAACCTATTACATTAATATAAAAAGTGTATTATTCTCTGAATAGCTGTTACCTGAGTAGACTCATACACAAAGGAAAAGAAAGAGTAAAATTATTCCTTCATTTGTTACAAAACCTTTGCCACATCGTGTCAAGTCAATAAATATATTTTTATGTTTTACATCTTACAACAAGTTTTCCTGGAACCATTGTATTATTAAACAAATAATTTTATATATAAAGGTATCACCCAATGGAATATGTGTATCATTGCCCTTTGGGGCAGTAGTAACATAACAAAAGAAATCATGATTCATAATCCAGGTTCATTTGGATTTACCTGTGGATTCATTCAGCGTTTTGTCTTACTCCCTGGAAAACTGTAGGTGAAAGGAGACTTGCTCATAATTGCTAATCAAAACTCTGTCTGGGAGCTGGTTTCTAAATGAGAGTGTTGCTTATTAAGACTGGAGATTCCAAGTGTTGCTTTTTTTCCCTTGAAAAACTGCAATGGAAAGTCCACCTTCCTTTGTTTTGTTTAATACTTATTTTTAACATTTTCTTTCTGCATCCTTAGAAAGAAAGGACCTCTTTTTTTCCTTTTAATGCTCACTTCTTCCCCCATCCTTCCATAATTTGTCATCTCCTATAATCCTTCATCTTACAGTTAAGTAAGCCCTCAGGTTTGTCTGTTTTGGCCCTCATCCCTCCAGCTCTGCATGTTGTTGGGGCTACCCTGGAGCGCCGTGCTGGAAGGAGACTACAGACCACAGCCACCAGCGCAAAACTTCCATCATTTATGAGAGAAATCTTGGCTAAGCTGCATATATTAGAAGTCCACAGTAGACAGCCTTCTATTTTATTGAAGTCTATTTGCCATATGTCATGTCAAATTTTATGCTTCAGAAGAAATAAGAAGTTCGTTGCAAAAGCTACAGCAACCAAAAGGTAGGAAAGAGAGGTACAAAAAACAGAGCTCACGACTCACTACCTGTTCAGATCACTGTGTGTCTACAAGAAGGGAACAAACATGGCAGTAAAGAAAACAGATTCTGGTCTGTCAGGGCCAGGAAGAATTCATTATATTCAGTCAAGAGTGAAAAATCTTTTACATTTTGAAAAATCATCTTATAATGTTGTTTCTCAGATATGACAAAGTCCTGGCCTGCAGTGATCACTAAAGACCTAACACATTTCCAAAGGAAAAGGATATTAGCTGCAGCACTATATCAATCCCAAAACACATAGCGTATTTCTGCCAGTTCATAATGTCTCTGGCATTTCGGTCTGGAAAACTTAGTTTTCACTCTGTGTGAGGACCCCAAAGGGAGCTTTATTCTTTATTTTTCTCTCCCTTATGCTAAAAATAAAATAAAATAAAAATGGGGTTGAGCAATCTGGCTGTTGTTATACATTCATTTTCCAGGTGTATCTTCTGATCCGTATTAGAAGCATGACCCAGCACAGTGTTATATGAGCATTTTAACTTTTTATTAAGTTCAGAGTTGCTATATCCTTCTTGTCAGAACTGCTTCCATTCTCCAGGTGGTTTGTTTTTATTTGTTTGTTTTGTTTTTAGGATGGGATCTGTTCACAGAGAGAAGTGTGTATTTTCATTAAACCCCAGTGGATTTTAAATCCTCCTGACCAATATTCCCAGCATCAGTCAACAAGATCTTACCACTTCGCTCATCTTTTCTTTTATTCACAAACTCTTTGTACCAGTGTGCCTTGCACAAAACCAAAAGGCAGGGGTTACAGTCTGTTATTATCTACCCCAAACTGAAAGCAGTTGTGGGATGAATGAGAGGACTGTGAAGTTTGTGAAGCTCTTTCCTGTAATGCCAGACTCTTTGTGTCTCTCCTCTGTTCCTGCCCCATTCCTTCTTCTCTGTAAATCCTCCTTGGTACCCTCACTTTTCCAACAGGAATACCTGTTGGGAATGGCTGTTTGATGAAAAAGAGTAGAAGGCAAATTAGTGAGAAGTTAATCTCTCAATTCATTAATTTTGTTGCTACAAAAGAAGATGAACACTTGCATTTAAGCAATTTTTAGCCATAATCCTAGCATTTCCATCTGCTCATTATGCTTGTAAGACCACTTGAATAATATTGCATGAAATTCATTACCAGGAAAGTATACAAAAATTGGAGGAGCAGTAACAAAAAAGAGTTAGTGCACAACAGTGATTTACTTAAGAAGAAAGATTAATAACTAAACTCAGGAGTCCAGCTGAAGGGAAATAATTGGAAAGGCTCTCAAAGGACCCCGTGGAAGCTGGCTCAAACCTCAGACCGTGAAAGTCCTTACTCATTTTTATTTAGTCCTCATCCAAGAAAAGTTCTAGTTAAAAATTAAACAGGAGGAAAGTGGCTACAAATATTTTCCAGGTCTGAATATCAAAAAAGGCTTTATATGGCTAATGTGAGCAGTGGCCTTCAGTGGCAAACAGCTGGAAAATAGAACTGTACATACGTAAATTGATTTTCTTGGGAAACTTTAGTGGCTACCTCTGAACCAGAAAAGAAAGCAGCTGGGTTCTGTACCTGAACCAGAAAAGAAAGCAACTGGGTTCTGTACATTGGCCCTGAAGGTAAACTGAGAAGGGAGAGAACACAGTCAGGGCCTGGGCAACCTCTGGAACGATGTTTGTTGGTATGAGCCAAAATGTGCCAATTCCTCACTGTTATCAGACAAATAACCTCAACAAGCAAAAATAAGCAAGTATATAACAGTGTTTAAGATATATTTACTATTATCAATGTACATAAATATCTTAAGGGGGGGTGTCAAGATGATGGGGCCATGCTCTTTTGGGTTGTGCCTGGAAATAGGATGAGAAGCAATGGACACAAACTGAAGCACAGGAAGTTCCAGTTGAATGTAAGGGAGAGGCTGACAGAGCATTGGCACAGGTTGCCCAGAGAGGTTGTAGAGTCTCCTTCTCTGGAGACATTCAAAACCCACCTGGACGTGATCCTGGGCAACATGTTCTAGGTGTCCCTGCTTGAGAAGGGGGTTGGACTAGATGATCTCCGGAGATCCCTTCCAACCTCAGCCATCCTGTGATTCTGTGATCCTCCTGTATTAAACATGCAAAAGACAGAGAATTTTTCTCTTCTGAGTCCTCTTTAATTTTGAAATTTTTAACTAGGTCTTTGTGTTTTGGCTCACCAGAAATGTAGAAGTAATAGCTGAACATAGCTCTGTAGGTTACAAAGATAAATTAACAGTCCTGGATTGTCTTGCAAAAACACAAACTTCTACAATTCATAAATGATTTCTTCTTCAAATCATTCATTGTGGCAAGATCCTGAAGAAAAAGCACACAGCCATTATTATTACCCAAACTTTCACTACAGATTGCACTGGGACATTTGGGGAATTTCACAGGAAAGCTGGTGTTTGATTTTCTGTTTGTTGCTGTTATTGTTGTTGTTGTTTTCTCCTGTTTTTCTTTAGCTTTTTCATTAATGGAACACATTGGGATAATATAGTCTTTTTTTTTTTTTTTTTTAATAAGCCACCAAGTTATATACTGTTTTAGAAGCAGCACTGCAAAGTATTATCCACAACAAAACATGTTTAAAGGAGGTTTTATCTGCTCCTGGAGAATTATATAACAGTTTTGGATTTCTCTCATGAGAGATACAAAACCTGTATGCATGACATGGAGTCTGGTGGATAAATGTAATGTATTTAAGCAAAACTCTTTGTACACATACTTTTAATTATAAAAAACAGCAGCCATTCTATCCAGAAACTTTTTGTATTAAGGTTGTTTTTCCCCCCTCAGCCAGTGAAAACAAATAAAAGGAGAAGAGAGGAGAAGAGAGGAGAAGAGAGGAGAAGAGAAGAGAAGAGAAGAGAAGAGAAGAGAAGAGAAGAGAAGAGAAGAGAAGAGAAGAGAAGAGAAGAGAAGAGAAGAGAAGAGAAGAGAAGAGAAAAAAGAAAAGAAAAGAAAAGAAAAGAAAAGAAAAGAAAAGAAAAGAAAAGAAAAGAAAAGAAAAGAAAAGAAAAGAAAAGAAAAGAAAAGAAAAGAAAAGAAAAGAAAAGAAAAGAAAAGAGAAAAGAAAAATGTTCTTTAATTTGCTTTTAAAAACCAATCTAACATGCCTTTGAGAAGAAAATAAATGCCTACAGAAATGCGGGTAAGGGCTTAACAGAACATACTGAGTACCTATTTTCTTGCAAACTTGAGACTGGAAACTGACTGCTTTTTAAAGGAAAGCCTAGCATCCTTGTAATAATTAGTTTCCAAGAGCTTATACGAAAGATCATAGAACCATGCAGGAAAACTCTCAGAAATGTACCTGATGTCAGCATGCTCATGGGAAAAGTAACTCACTGATTAATATTCCCCAGGAATACTACTCCCACTTAATATCCATAGGCCCTTGAATTGAGTTCATCTCTCTAGTGTCTGATCAAGAGAAAATGCAATTGTTTGTCAAACACGCTCTACTTAGCACTATGATGCAGCACAAGCTGATGTCGCTGTGACGTGCTGACAAAGATAGGTATTTTCCTCCTAGATATTTTGAGGAAATTTAGGCTGGCTGCATCAAGGAACAAGATAGGTGGCCTTACACTACACGCAATGCTCTTAAAGCATTTTTAGCCTGAGCATGTGAAAAGCAGAAACATGCACATTAAGAGTTTGATTAAATCTGGTAATAGTTAGTCGTTTGCTGTTTGATACGGTGATTCTGGCTTCTATTCTAAATCCCATGTGCCCCGAGGCAAAGCTGAAACAATCTCTGTCTTGTTCTTACAGGCAAAAATTGAGAAGATGCTGAGAGACTACACAAAACTATGACAAGAAAAACAGTAGCCAAGACATGAATAAAAGTAATTGCTGAACTTATTTTTTAAAGGGATTTAATTATCGAGTTCTATGTGGAGAACTATATGGACTATATAGAGGACTGTAGACTTTATGACATTACTAAATCTGTTTGCTTCTCCTCTACTTTTTAGTAACAGATATTTTAAAATAGGATTTTATATCTATTTCAAAGCATTTTCTCTGCACACTGCATCAAGGTTTTATCAGGTTTTGGTTAATGAAAAGGTTGTGTTGGTTTTTAGGTTCTTCTGAAGCCTTTATTAGGGAGCAGTCCTATGTCAGAGCTTTGAATTAAATGCAAAGAACTTGTTTTGCTTCCTAAAGCTCTGATAATGTTGAGCACGTTTTCCAAGCATAGTTCAACATTATTGCTATTGCTATGGTTTATATTGGCAGATATCCAAGACAAAACATTACATCTGTCTTGGGCAAAAGGATCTATCCTACAATCCTCAAGTTTTCTGAAAGTCTCTCTTCTAGAAAATGATTAAGTACACTGTAATACAAAGTTCTTTCAACAGCCATCATCTTTTCTATTTTTTTTCCCCTTCCTCCCTGATATTCACATACAACTCAGGCTCCACTAGTTCAATACTTAATAGAGCCTGTGAGACAAATATATCTTATTCATGGTCTTTTAGACATCTTCAAAAATCATTGTCTGGGAAAAAAGAAATCCAATGTCTATGGAATTATCTCTTTTTGTCTTATCTATAGAAATATTACACAACTGAAGAGATTTCACATGAGAAACTATGTTAAGTAACAGTTTTATTTTGTCTGCAGTCAACTTAGAGTCCCTTCCCACTAGCTACCACCCTTCAGAAGCTTCTGTATTTTGGCATCTCTTTATGGGATCCCTGGGCCTCCAGAATCACCACCCTTACTATTAGATCATGATAGTAATAGCTGACAACTTCTGGGATTTGTGTTGTCTTCCAGGAAGCTCGTTACTAATAGCAAGGATGACTCATTTTTGTTTGGGTTCAGCACTTGAATTAGCTTCTCAAAAGGCAGCTAGTCTGTTGTCTAGAACTTCCTCAAAGCATTGCTGTGGAGATGTTTACTCCATGGCATCCTGAAAAATCAACGAAATCCTTCCATCCCAAGAGAAATGAAAAGTTTAAACCTCACTCTGCTACTCTTGGCTCCTACTTTTATGCTCTGAGGTCCTACAGTCGATGCTCCTGGATGGCAAACTCAGACTCGCTTTTGGAGTTTGGCAGACACGAATTTCTTGAATCCCACCAGACTACAGAGGGGAAATGAATATCCAGATGAATTTGAATCTGGAGGATCTCCTCTGATCCTAGTCAAATTCAATGACATGCTGCCAATCATCCCTTTAAAGGGGATATCTGTCATGGGGCAACACTGAAAAATGTAGGAAGCCTTCTCATTTAATTCTAGAGGCTGGCATTAATAAAACCCTTCTGTGTATAAATGGCATAAAAGGTACCTGCCAGCATCTTCTGAAAATTGTTTTTAGAGTGGGATTTCAGATGCCTATTTAAAGGATGAAAATTTATATGGGCATACTTTTGATTAAGTGAAAACTTGCTACCATGTGTCAAGACACAAACCAGTAAAAGACAGTGCAAATGATCTCTTCTTGTTCATTGTGACTATTTGCTTTTATGGCTTTGGATTTTTTTCCCGCTGAAAGCAGCAATATTGAGTTCAAATTTATAAATAGATTTTTCCCCATGGACGGAAGAGTAATAACTCCTTTAGTGTCATGTCAGATTATACTCTAAGAGTCATGAATTATCATGGCAGTGATATTGTAGTGCATTAGGAGGTAAAATCATAGGGTTGTCAAAGTGTGTTTTCCTTTTACTGTATGTTCTTGGCTTTTGGGGTGGAATTTAGAGAAAGACATGATGGAGAGAAAGCCAGTTCCCAAAGCTGATCTAAGATTTCAAAGTATTTTTCAAACTAAGATTTAAAACCTTCATGGCAGAGTAATTTTTGACTGAATTTCCTGGCCTTAGGTTCACCTGTTTTTAAATGCCAAACAAATTTTCTTGTACATATGTGTTGCAAATTTCTAAATCTATACAACTGCTCTTTTAGTTTTATATTTTTCACACTTATAAGAAGACTTTCATGGGTGAAATCTTTCTTGTGCTAGAGTTAATTTTACCATTGACATTATAAAATAAAGGATTTACTTTAGGTTATGTTCTCTAACTGCATGGGTAGCAGTATCAAGTAAGGGGAGGGATGAGAACTGAGCAGATGCAAGCCTTAAACTTGGCTTCATTATGTAGATGAACAAAATCGTTTAGTCCCAAATTTTCAAAAGGATCCTCTAATTCTCAGTACTTGACTATCTAGCTTTAGAAAATCAATCCTACTTCTTCCAAGCAGCAAATAAAGACATGTCTGGAAATCAGGGTTTACATATCTAAAGCTGGGCACACAGAAAGACATTCGTTATCAGGATGCATCTAACCCTCAGTATCTCTGTTCCTCAGTTTCCCTCTTTACAAAATAGAGTATTTCCTTAAGGAAATGACAAAGAGGAGTGGAAATCTAAGACACCATGCAAAAATTCTGCATTTATAGCATGGACTACAGAAAGACTAGGAAATTCCAGAATCAGACTTGCTGAATATAGCATTAAGTTTGTAGTTTCATTAGACTGGGACACTCAGACATCCAGTTTGACTTACACAAATACAAAGCTAAATCAGAAATGATGTTTCATGAGAAAAAAGTATCTTAAAGCTCTGTTTCAAATGTATCACTGTATAACACCGTGAAGCACTTCAGTGAGCTAGTGCTTTGAATTTTTTAGATTAACATGAATGTCTCTGTCCACTCTCCTGCCTCCCTTTTTAGGTCACTTGTTTTCTGCCTGTCATATAAAGGAGTTATTTCCTTTTCTGTCAATTCAGACTGAAAAAAAGAATGACATTATTTAAAATGATATTATTAATTTAACTCAGACAAGAACTGAAAACTACTTTTCCAAGACTCAATGTTTTCATGACTTGCAGCTGGTTCTAAAAAGCATGAAGTTCTGTTTACTTGTGTCTGTCTGTCTTTTCATAGGCATTACTAACATTGGTAGCATTTCCAGAGATGGAGAAGTGGCAGAGAACTACTCTGGGACAGAAGGATTACATGTGATTGAGGTGGAGGCCCCTTGGTGTTGTAGGGAGGGAGTGATATTGTATAGACTCACTTTAGAATAGAATAAATCTTGTGGTTAAAAATTAATGAGAACAAAGTAAATGACATCTTGTTATCTGTTGTCCTTCTGTTATGTCGAAGCATCTTGTTATTTGAAAACATCCCATTGCCTGTTAACCCTCAGTCAGGCTGAGACTTGAGATAACTTGAGTCAACTGTCTGTTACGTCTTGTTAACTGAGACATCCTGTTATCTGCCGACCCTTAGTTAGGCCGAAAGCCAACTCAGCATTTTTACAGCTTGGAAAACAACTGATTAAGCAAAAAGTGAAAAGTGTATCATGAGGAAGACCTATAGCCTTCCTCCCAAAGACCACTGCCCACATCCCAAAGACCCCGGCCCACAATTCTTGGAAGGCTTTGCGCAAGCGCAAGGACTGATAAGCTAATTAGCATATGAAGCGAGAGTAGGCAGGGTTAGGTAATGAATATGTATAGGTGCTAATAGAATATTCATTGTTTTGCTGTATAAATATGAGATAGTTTGTCACGTCGAACATGCGCGATAGGTGGAAAGATCCCCCATGCATCCAGTGCTGCAATAAAGAATATACCACCTAAGGAAATTTTGGCTTTGATCTTTAGATCAGGAGGAGGCAAAAAAGAAGGTCCTTCTCTCTTGGGCAGTGCATATGAAGGAGGTTCTGGACCATATATGGGAAGGAGCCATGAAACAATGAAAAAGGATTAGGTCTCTTTTAGCTTAGATCAAAATGAAATATATTGTTTATTGATTTGATGTATTTTAATATATACCACTTTCCCAAAACATATGTACAAAAAGCATGGGTTACTGTTTTGAAAGGCACACCTACTCTGCAGACAACATCTCAGAAGCCAGGCAAATTAAGAGCTGCTTTGTCAAAATTACTTAGTGCAAGATTTCTCTGTTGCATTTCAGAGTGTAAAAGTACCAAATTACTCAGTTTTAAAACAGAAGGATTCCCCAGTCTTTGTACAAGCACCTACTGCCTTTTGCCTCTCCGTTAACCTGTGTGCTTGTTCTCTGAAGTGGCAGCAAGGCATCCATAGGGACCCGCAGTGTGACTCGAGCACAGAGCAAAGCAAAGGAAGAGCTGAAATGGGCAGATGAAAAAATTACAGAGGAGGCAAATGAAAACAGAAGTCCAATCAGAAGTAATTTTATTATTTTGAAAATACACCTAATCAAACAAACTTGATTTAATTCTATGATTAAAATATCCAGAAATCCAGCTATATTCTGGACTGCATCAAAAGCAGTGCGGCCAGCAGGGTGAGGAAGGTGATTCTCCCACTCCGCTCTGCTCTTTAGATATTTGGAAGAAATTATTCACTGTGAGGGCGGTGAGGCCCTGGCACAGGCTGCCCAGAGCAGCTGTGGGTGCCCCATCCCTGGAGGTGCTCAAGGCCAGGCTGGATGGGGCTTTGGGCAACCTGGACTGGTGGGAGGTGTCCCTGCCATGGCAGGGGGTTGGAGCTGGGTGGGCTTTAAGGTCCCTTCCAACCAAAACCATTCTGTGATTCTGTGATCTATCAGTGGATAGGGATGACCATACAGAAATAGAAGTATGTGACATTTTGTTAAAGATAATAATGCCACATAATAACCTGACAAAATTATCATATTAACTATTGAACAGTGAAAACCAGTTTGGAACAGGTCGTAAAAACACCTGCTTCCATCACTGAATCACAGGGTTTCTAGTGGGCTTCAGTGACCATCAGCGCTAAACACAATACGGCTTGGTACTTTATTTTCATCAGTGATGTGCAAGAAAATACAAAACTACTCTTTGGTAAAGTTTCAGAAATGACAAAGATCTGCAGTGTTAAACAGAGACTAAGCAGCTAAGTAAGCTGGATTGCGATGCAGGGAAGTACAGGTGGTTTTAAAAAAAGGATCTGACAGAAAAATGTTTTAGCTACACACCTGTGCACAGAATTATAGCATTTGGGGGGGGGGGGGGGGGGGAGGCAGCTAGGCGAAGTGTAATAGGATACACCGGCGATTTTATTTTATTATTTGGAGTTTTTGTGGTTAAGAGTCGTACAGAGACATGGAATTACAGTGTAAATTATTAAAAAAAAATAAAAATAAAAAAGGGGGGGGAGAGAGCCTCGGGCTTGGCCCCCGTCACCGCCCCTGCCCCGCCGCCACCGCGGGAGGGCCGGGCGAGGCGCGACATGGCGGCGGCGGGCCGGGGGCCGGCGGCCGAGCTGCGCGGGGTGCTGCTGCCCCCGCGGCGGGACCCCCGGGGCTCGGAGGACGGGGACTCGGAGGAGGAAGAGGAGGAGGAGGCCGAGGAGGAGCTGCTCTTGGCGGAGGCCGCGCTGCTGGAGGACGCCGGGAGGGAGATGGCGGCCGCGCTGCCCCCGCGCCGGGCCGGTGAGGGGCGGCGGGGGGCGGGCGGGTCCCGGTTCTCCATCTCCGTGTCCTCCGTGTCCTCCTTGTCCCCCCGTGTCCCTCCTTGTCCCTCCTTGTCCTGAGGTGGGCGCCCAGCTCCTCCTCCGGGGAGGCCTCTCTGAGGGAGTCGGGCGGCCCCGGTGCTGAGACCTTTATATCATTCCTATTTCCTTCTTAATTTTAAAGTAATCAAGCCCAGACTCCCCAGATACTGATTTTGTGATAAGATAAGGTAAAGCAGTACAAAGTAGTGGTGAATCCCACACAGGTAGCAGAAGGAAGTGTACACACGCAGTCCTATGACCACACATGGCAAAAGTAAAGAAGCATAAAGTTTTCACATTCAAATTATGTTTTTATTTTATTTTTTTTAACCTACATGGCATGATAGTTGGCCTTCAAGATTCCCTAGGTCGAGTACTCAGGCTGGTGACACTGGAGCAACTTGTGCTTAGCAGAAATATTTTATCCATAAGTTGTTTAAAAAAACCTGCTAAATTCAGCTGGGTAGCACGGGGAAAATACACAGAAAAAAATGTCATAGGCCTAACATCTGCAAACACCGAGGATCTGTGTATTACTAAATGAATGAGGGAGAGAGGATGGACAGAGGGAGCAAGCCAGGTCATGCAAAATGTTACAGGTTATTATTTTGGAGCTGTTAGTTGCTTATAATTTTGGCTGGTTCAGCTGCAGGAAATACTTGGTATAGAAATGTGTCCAAAGAGCATGCAGGCACCATGGTACAACACTCTGTGACAAAGTTGTTCAGGATTGAATTGCACACCATCTTGGCATAAATGTCATAGTGTTAAACTACATGTTTGTGTCTTTAATTGATTTGATAAATATTCATAGACATGTTTAATTTTGTAGCTCTCACACCTAGAGAAGCCATTTTCCTACTTGTTTCTGAGGTTGGATGTACTCATTTTTAAATACTACAGGAAAGACTGAAATTAGGAATTTTATGAAAACCGTGCTTCTTTACTTTTATTACTGTAACTTATCATACAAAAGATAAAAATAAGCTTTGAACAAAACAAAATACCCCTTCCAATTAAACCAAACTTTTATTCTTTACAGCTGGCAATAACAGTGGTTTCATTTTTCTTTTTAATGTTTCAGTTGTTATACAAGACAACTCGAAAGAGGAACATGAAGCAGTTGGACGTTTTCCATTAGTTGGCCCTTGGTGGAAAGTTAATGTTAAAGTTAAAAAAGTGGGGTCAAAGTACTTTGTGCAAGGATATCCATCGTATTTTCTTCGAACTGATATAGAAGAAAACAACCGACAAGTCTTTTCCCTCTTTCTTAAAGAATGCAAAGTTCCTGATTATTTTAGAGAACAGTTTTTCACTTGGCTTCCTCCTGAGTGTGCACTGAGTTTTGGAAATCTTGAAGAAAAACTAAAACAATTTCAATATTCACATCCACCAACAGGGAAGAAACAAGGAGACACCAAGGATTTTGATATCTTACACTATGTTTTGAAATCCGGTAGGTATATCGTGTACCAATTTGTTAGTTTTATAAGCTAATGGTTATATCTCTAAGATGCTTTGTTCAAACTGACATGTCTTCATATGAAGTGTATATTCAAAAGAATTTTGAACGTGCAAAAATTCTTGCACATTTTTAAATTTGAGGGCAGTAGAACGACTGACTGATTGAAGGTGGACATGCAAGGATTTTCCTGAGATCTGTAGGCTTACCGAAGTGGAATTGTCTGTGCTATAGGTGCAAAGACAGTGGTGTAGATTTCATTGATTTATTCAGACTTACTAAAAATGGCTTCAGCACTGCTTAAACATGGTGGTTATGGGTTTTCGGGCAAATATGTATTCAGAAATGGTACAGCTGCTTCTTTGTAGCACAAACAGCTAATTACTCAGCTCAGTCCAGATCAGCTACACGGAACAGCCTAGCTGCCTAGGTGTTTTATAAACCTGCCCATCAGCAGGCTGTATGGCTGGGGATCTCCGTGTGGAAGCACTAGAGCAGAGATGGTTTGGGACTCCTGATCCTGTTGTGTAGCTGGTTTGATGCAAAATCCACTGAAATATGGCAAGTGAAGGCATGTGCTCAGCACTAGCTTTTATTTTGCTCTAATGGTCTGTTTCCATAATGCCACGTTACTGATGCTGGCAGAGGCTGCCCTGGCGTGGTGCTGTACAGAGCCACTTGGGTAACAGCAGTACCACGGGACTCAGTTCTCTGGTTCAGAGGAGGTCTTCTAAATCCAGCAGCAGCTGTGCATAAATCTGTACTGTCAGGTTAGGTCTATCCACCACTATGTGCACATCAGTGAAGTCTTCAGTACTTGGCTTACTGGGCAGTGGCAGGTCAAAAGATGGAGGGGACTGTTTTGGAGGACAGATCGTGCATGATAAAGAGTTCATAAGTCTGCTAGACTTGAGCTGACTTTGCTCCAAATCACATGTGTAAAGAGAAGAAAAAAATCACAGTTCTATAACATCAGGATTTTTGTTTTGTTTTTGTAATGGTAGAGAAGTTCTTAGCACTTCAGAGCTTTTCATGACCATAAGGAGAGAGATTGGATCGTATAGTGGGAGGAACTCTGATCTAGTTCGCTGCATGAATTTTAATTCGATATGTAGATCACTTCTGATTGTCTAATACATTTGTTCTTTTTTGGTGAAGAAGATTACACTTTGCTACAAACTTTTCTCTCTATCATTGAGAAGTAGAAAAAAAATATCCCCCTCCATGCCATGTTGCTATTACTACTATAGTCACTTTTTGATTGTCAATTAAATGTTTTGAACTTGAACAATTTGTTCTTCAAGCAATGAAGATATTTTTACCCAACAACAGTGCGTGTTGATTCTCCTCTTGAAAATTAATCATTTTCTTCAAAGGGGAAGTGTTTCACTTTTGCATTTCTGTAAGTAAGGTAGTTATAACAAAAAATACGTAACCAAGAAAAATTGGTAGTTTAAATTTGGAGTTCTGAAGTTTCCCTGACACTTCTGTAAGAATTGTTTTTTTTTTTTTTTTTTTTTTCCTTTTCTTGCCAAGAGATAAAACATGTAAAAGTCTCTAAAATTTGTTTTTAAAGTGAGGTGTAGAAGAAATTAGTTTCATTATTCCCCTTTTGCAGATCCCCAGACTGGTACCCACAGAGGAAAAGTCATAGCTTAAGTTTGGGATCATTGAGAAAGCCAGGGGGGAGCACTATTTTCCTAAATTCCTGCGCTACTCCAATATTATGTCTGTTTTCTTTTATTTTGGATTTTAATTTTTGTTTTGTATATCTGTATGAAACTTACTTTTAAATAGGAGGGACAGGTGTGGTGAGGTCTGAACTGACTTTCTACAACAGGCTGTTGCATATGCAGTTTAAACTAAATGTGTAGCTTGTATTTTTCATGTGAGTATATTTAATTTCAGTTTATATCTGTTCACATTTTTTTTTTCTAAGGCAGTTCAGGGAAAATAGACTTTAAAAGAATTTGAAGAGGATTACAAAAAGTAAGAAAGTGAAAGAAATCAGAGATGCTTTGGATACAGGGGAGACAGAAGGATAAAAGCCAGAGTCAGTTTAAATTACCTTTACAAATATTTTTGTATATTGCTTAAAACTTTCTTGGTTTATGGTGCATACAGTTGCAGGCAAGGCAGTATTGGTAGCTCTGACTTTTCCGATGATACTGGAGTTCTTGCCAATTCTTCTGCCACGCCATTTTTGCTGTCTTTTGAATATGGTGAGTTGGCAAAGAAGGACTGGAAACGATGATACAGATGGTGAGACAGTACATTGTCAAGATGAGATGCTAACAAAATTGGATGCGATATTAAAGAATGAGCCATGGAAACTTGGATTCAACAGGGTAAGTAATGGTAAGCAGGGTAAAAAGTGTGGTGGTTGTTACATTTGATCTTCATTAGAATACCGTGTTGTTTTGGTTATGTTCAGCTTCTTACCTGGGCATTTGTAGGAGGTAAGCCTAGCTCATTTTAAACTGGATGATTTACTGGGCTCAGTTTTACCATTTTTTTCCTCAGTTGGCCTACAGTTAATTTCTCAAAAGATTTTAAATGTGATCATGTTACAACCTTTTGTTTTGTCTTTTATTTAAAGAATAGAAAATTCCTTAAGGTATATTCCTCAAGTATTTACTTGAGGTATCAGGTCAAATGTAAGAAAGCTAATTAAAAGCTCAGTTCTACTCTCAATTCTACTTTTCAGCTTTATACCAGCAAATGAGATTTTCTGCTCTTAATATATAGAACAGGACCTATGTTTCATAGCAAGGTAGATAAATTATGCTGTAAGAAGTAGTATGAGTCTAGTGTTTTTTAATAATGGGACTTGCAGTTGCTGTTTACCTTCTTTTCCTTTGCTGACACCAGCTACACTTGCTGTGCGACTTTGCTGCTGCACCTCACCTACCCACACGTGTAGCTCAAATGAGAGGTAAAGTTTAATAGTTCGGAAATGTAATTCGTTAATCCCTCAGCTCCAGCCCTCCAGTGCTTTCACTGACAGATGTTTTGACTTGCCTTTAGAGACCTACAATTTCAGAGACTCAGCAATCTGTCCAATCTGTTCCAGTGTGTCACATCCTTTCCTTTAAAAAGCTTTTACTGATGTATTATTTGACTATTCCTTGATGCACGTTAAACTTGTTTCTCTCTCTCTGTATAACAACATCTGCATTCTCACTGCAGTTTTAAGTCTAAATGTTTTTTTTGTTTTTTTTTCTTGACAGTTCATCTTTTTTGTATGTCTCAGTATTTCACTGTTTTTCTCTAGTCTCTGTAAAGGTCATGTGTTTCTTGAAGTATCATGATATTCCAAACTGGATATAATATTCTGGTTAATGTCTTACCTGTGCTATGTTTCTGCAGTTTGCATCTTGAAATCATGCAAATTAGGAGCACATAAGTTCTCTATAGTTTCTGAGTTTTTTGATTTTTAAAGTTTCTCGTTTGCACAGAAAGAGAGGAGTTACCATTCCATCCTTTTTTTTTTTTTTTTTTTTATATTTTGCTCTCATATAGCTCGAAAAACATTATGTACAGTGTGAAAAATACATGTGCTTTTATAGCCATCCACTCTCTGAATTGCAATTTATATTTACTCAAAGGACTGTTATCCAGCAAGAGGGAAAATAAAATATCTGCAATAAATATGTTTGCTTTTATTCTTTTTGGGGAGAAGATTACCTACAGGGAACTGAAACTTTCTTACTGTGAGGCAACATGGGAAGCCTTCCGTCAGTGTGAACGTCTCCTCCGGCAGATTCCTGACTTGCAGAAGAATGCATTAATTCTGTACGATAAACTCAAGAAACGGTGTAGAGAAATGGGACACACATATGAAGATCAAGATGAATTAACTAATTTTGTATCTAAAGATATGTCCATTGAGCATGCTTGGCAATCTCTTGAATTTTTGAAAGACGAGAAGATCGTGATCAGGGAGAAAAAACTCGTGTTTCTGCCTCATCTTTACAAATCTGAAAGAGACATTGCAATGTATATAGGTCGTCTGCTGTCAAACTGCTCGTGGCAACTGAATGTTGACGCGAGAAAGATACTTAACACTTTTGAGACGTCAGGAGAAACGGCAGATGATGAAATGAATGCTGTCTCGGCTCATGAAATGGAACACCTGAAGGAAGATAATCCAGGCAATCACAACTGTGAAAATCCACAGATGGAGTCCACAGCTGGCACCCAAAGTAAGGGAGAGGTAGATATAGATCAGGTGACTGCTATAGAAAAAATTTGTTCTAATCCTGTCACAATCATAAGTGGAAAAGGTGGCTGCGGGAAGAGCACAGTTGTTAGCTGCCTTTTTAGTCACTTAAAGCAGGTAGAAAAAGAAGTGGAAGCTGCTTCTAAGGACTTTGAAGGAGACCTGGACGCATCTGAGGAATGGGGCACCTTTGATCATCACTCGGAGTCAGAGAACACTGGCACAAAGAATTGTTTGAACATACTATTGACCGCACCTACAGGGAGAGCAGCAAGCCTTTTGAGTGAAAAAACCAGGCTTCCTGCATACACTCTGCATCAGGTAAGGATTTTCTTTTTAAAATTTGTGTTATTATTTGTTGTTTTAAAAAAAAACTTGTTACTGAAATTTCCTTACAGCGTTTTTAGTTATTAATGGTAATGCTTTTAATGATTTTCAATTGCTTGTCAGCATTTGAAAATCATCATTCCATTTTGGGGAATCATACATCAGTCATCACAAATACATTATTTGCTCCAACTTTTCTTTTAGAAGATGTTCTACCATGCTATGGCTACCTTTAAAAAGCAGTTCTTCTCAGCTCATTAGTGTCAGAACTTACTTTTAATATATTTTTAATTTATTTTGTTTCATTTCTAGATCATCTATAGTTTTAAATCATGGAGACAGACTGGACAAGAATTCCCGTGGAAGTTTTCTACTGTGACAGTTCTGATTGTGGATGAAGGAAGCTTGGTGTCTGTACATGTTCTCAGTTTAGTTTTAAAACTCTTATATGAGCATGCCGAGCTTGCCAAACTTATTATTTTAGGTAAGTGGGAAGAAATAAATAATTAAGATAATACAACATTGAATAATACACAATATACAGAGTGACTATCACAGCTGCCACTGATCTTGATGGGTCTTTAAATACCCAGAAAGTTACATTGGGTAACTTGTAACAGAAAGCACTTGGGTATTTCTGCTTATGCATAAAGTCAGATCAGGTCGACTGGACTCTTCAACAGTTTTCTATCTCATCTGTCAGGATGAAAGTGTCAGTATCTCTGTTATCTATTTAGTAGTGTTTTGTCAGATTCTCTAAGTATTATGACTTCCACGTGATAGCTTATTATATATATCTTGCAACCGAGAAACTTTTCTCATTTCCTTAAATTTAAAGAAGCTAGTGTCAGTATATGAGTCAGATGTGAGATGACTGGTTCCTTGGGGCTCTTAATGCTAGAATCAACTAGTTTTAATGCAGAAAGGAAAACAAGTGTAAAATGTCAATTTTCTGCTTTCTTAGAAGTTTGGTTTTTGCATGCCATTTATGGCATTCATTTTGAAATGTGTAACTTTCAAAACGTGTTTGGATAAGATATGATCACTGCTGGTATTCATGATGCAGAGTGATTTGTACCTGCTAGTTGGGCATTACTGAGAGAGGAATGTGAAAGATTTAAACTACAGAACAGTCTTACTCCCCAGACAAAGTTTCCTAGATACTTGGAAGTTTCATTTCACATGAAATGTACTGAGGAAGCTTGTGATTCCAAAGTCTCATCCTGTGAGGTACGATGTGGAAGGTTGAGTATTTATTAATTTCAGTGGTTGTTTTTTTTCCAATACATTTTTTTTTTTAAATGTTCTGTTATTGCTCCTCACAAAGCCTACTTTGCATTCTGTTTAGGTGATACTAGACAGCTACCAAGTATAGACCCTGGAAACGTGCTACTTGATATCTTTGAGAGTCTAAAACCAAGAGGCTTTTCTGTGGAACTGCGAACTAATCACCGAGCTGAATCACAACTAATTGTAGACAATGCAACAAGGTAGGATTTCCTTTTGTGTGTAAGGAGCATTCTTGGAGTAGACACGGTGCTTTACCCGCAAAAGCACGTAAAGATTTGAATCTGTGGTACTGCTTCTGTTACATCTTCTTATTCAAAATTAGTAACACTGTTTTCAGTCTGTATGTATCGTATAATATATGAGAAAAAGTTTATGAATGATGAACTTCAGGCTGATGCAATCCTTTAACTGGAAATAATTTTTTTTCCTGTTTTCCCTCCATTGCTCTGGTGAAGAATCTCGCAGCGGAAGTTTCCTGAATTTGATGAGGTGCTGGAAGTTTCTGGTTGGAATAAAGCACTGACAATGCCGAGACCTGAGAAGAAATTCATTTTTATCGCTTTACCTTCTGGTGGGGGTAGTGACAGTAAGTGTGTACACTCAGTTTGTGATCTTGACCTTCCCTTTTGTAAAGCAAAGACTGTCTGGCTGGAATTAACATTTTTGGGAGATTTTAGTCTTTTTCATTTTATTTGAGGTATAGATTTAAATGCTAGATCCATCCTTTGAGATTTGCCTGAGTTAAGTGCACACGGCAAGAGCCACTGGTGCAAAGGATACGCTGTAGAGCTCACCAGTTACATTTTGAAATGGGTGTGATAATGCTTCAACCAGTGCCATCAAATATAATATGTCTATTTATGCTGTGGCTGGAGCTGTCAAACCTTAAAAGATTACACATTTTAGAAGTGAAGCATCTGAGTAAAGACCATCTGTAGGCATGTAATCTCAACTCTAGAATCAAGTTAAGAAATTGGAAGCAAAGGGGACACCACTATTTCATTCAAGGTGTTTTGGGGTCAGGATAATTCATTTTGGTTTTGGACTGTTATTGGATAAGTGGATTGAGGGGTCTCCACTTCGTATGCATCAGTGTAATGTGGAAAAAAATAATAGTGTGGATATTATCAACTCATCTTACTCTAGTAACTTACTCAGCTAACAGAACAGTAAAAAAGGATTTCTTCTGGGAAATTTAAATGTATAGTTCTGTGGTTAAATAATGGTCTATCCATACCTCTCATGCACTGTAAAAAAAAAAAAAACAAACTTATTTTGCATGAAATACAAGCTGTTTATTAGAGAAATAAGCATTTCTCTCCTTCCATATCATACTTGTCTCCCATTTTAACAGTGGGATAGCTGAATGATGCTTTTTGGGTGGTGTGTATAATATATATGTGTGTGTATGTAAATGCGTACATACTTAAAAAGTTGAAATGGCATTGAAGCAGCAAAAGTGATTTCATACTCAATTATGTTTTTCTTTCTTACATTGTTTGTTCTTCAACTTTTTATGCCTTATCTTTTATGTCTTCTAAATCAGATTTGCAAAGTGCCATAAAGGCTTTACTTAAAGAAGGACCTGGGTTGCAGGATGCCAGACAATCACAGTTCATTGCTTTCAGAAGGTAAAAGAGCACGTAGGCAGACATCGAAAAATCTTTGCTAGCAGCCACTATCTAAAAATAGCTGAATATGTTGAGCTGGAGAGACTAGTGAGAATATCATAAAAATTACTAGAGAGAAAAACAGACCAGGTGTCTTCTCCTAAGCCTTCTGGTTGCCCCCAGTCTCTTTGTGGAGAGTTGCTAGATTTTTCTATAAATTTTCTATGTATTTTTCTGTTATTTTGCACCATGCTTTTTGACTCTGTGTTTATGTTCATCTGTACTGTTTATGCTAAGTAAATGAAGGATGGACTGAGTGGTGAGTTTTTGTAGTAAATTCTCCGAGAGCCTGTGCTGTGCTGTTGGCAACAAGGCAGAGCTCTTCAGAAGCAACAGGTGAGGGCTCAACTCCGGGAGGAACCCACAAAACACAGTGTTGCACCTTGACCTGATGAGAGACAGTTGAGATAACATTACGTGGTCTGTACTCACATCTATCCCATCATAGCAGCAGTGAATTTCAGGGCGCACGATGGGAGCATTTAACCTTACCGTTTAGGCATGCTTCTGTGACAGGTGGGCTGTAATCAAATGGCAGAAGATGTGACGAGGGCAGGTCTAGATATGTAATGTGGATATTTGGAAGCACAGTACTGGTCGTTTAAGGAGGGCAGGATGTGTGGCTCTAACAAATTCTCAAGAAAGATTCACTCACATATCAAGCAGTGATTATTTGAACCATCACAGACCATCAGTAATACAGGTGGTTTCACAGAAACACGGAAATGATAACGGACGGGGCTTTGGGCAATCTGGTCTGGTGGAAGGTGTCACTGCCCATAGTGGGGGGGTTGAAACTGGGTGGTCTTTAAGATCCCTTCCAACCCAAACCATTCTGTGAGTCTGTGATTCACATTTTTGTTGTGAATATTGAAATATTCTGAAATCAAGTTTATTTCTGCATTCTGCATTCAGGTACAATACTGTTATTAATGATTTCCATTGAAGATTCCTTGATATTTACAAGTACTTAATCTGCATTTAAAAGTTAAAATTCCGTGTCTGTAAAAAGCAAGTATATAAAATAACCAACTCTTCTGTCTAGTTATAATACATACACAGACAGGTTTTATCCAGGCTTTAGTTTTGTTCTTTGTCTTAAAATTAAGTCCAGCTAATCTAAATATGCATCACAGACATCACTTTCAATCATATTTAGACAAAACTGTTCCTTTACTGCTTTATCTTCAGAACTCTGAATTAATGATTTTTTTCAATCATTGGTGGAAAGTCATCACGGCTAAGATGAACTTTTTTCCATTGCTTTTTAATTATTATGCTAATGTGGCATTGCATGTAATTGTTTTACATTTAGTATTCTTTAAGTACATCATCTGTCTGTTCATGTTTTTTTCTTTTTTTGTGATGTAGGCAAGATTGTGATCTAATAAACGAGCTTTGTTGTCAACACTATTCAAAGCATTTAACCAGGTAAGCTAGTGTTTTGCAATTATTACCCTGAAGAACCTCACTTTGTTTTTGAAAGTGTTATAACCAGAAATACTAAGTGATAGTAAATGCATACGTAGTAAATACATTTCTCACTTTTTTCTTTCTCTGACCTAGAGACCATAAAAGACGACTTTTATTTCAAATTGATGACAAGATTTCCTGCACACGGAATACATATCTCAAGGATCTCTTGCCAGGCCATGGCTTTGGAAAGGAACCTGATCAGAAAGAGGATCATAAATGCAGAAATGGAGAAACCACCCTCAGTTCAGCAACTGCTGAGGATGGCAAACGATTGTGCAATGGAGATATATTTTTCATAACAGATGTAAGTTGTTGCTGAAGGAACTTGCACGGAAAATAGTGGTAACTGATCCAATCCTTTCTGAGTCCTCAAAACAAAGCAATTTTCAAAGTTTAGTCCATAATAGATACCTAGTTGTTCTAAAAACTTATCATGTGAAAGGCTACCCTTTTACAATAAAGAGGCATATTTATAAGAGAGAATTAAAAATAAATCTCTGGGCATTTTTGTAAAATGCGTTTCAGTTGGTCTGGTCTTGTTCAGTGCTGTGACTTTTTTTTGGTCATAAATTCTGTAAATACTCAAATGTATTTTAAATGAAATACACAGTATTTTGGAGGTAGGCACATGGTCTTATGTGAAGAATAAAGCTGATGTTACAGCTTGAGTTCTCCCCCAGTAGAAAACTAAGCTGAAGGAAGCCCACACCAACACACAATCCTATGTTTTTCTGCTCAGCACCTGAGTGAATTGAATTGTTTTGACTCAGCAGAGGATCCAGTGAAAATATCATATTTGTGCCTGGGGACTGTATAGGGTTGGTGGAAGAGAGCAGGCTTATCTTCATTTGTGGCAACAAATTGTTAAATGGGCTCACTGGTAATATTTCATCTTGTCTTAAGGTGATTGAAAATTTCTGGGTATTAAAACTTCCTTTCGTGGATTTTTTTCATACTAAAGAGGAGTCAGGGTAGACCCTGTACAGTGAAAGTATTTTCCTTGAAGATGGTCAGTGAAAGATAGTAAATCTTTTGGGCTTAGTGTGTTCTGAAGCTATTTCACTTGGTTGACACTGCAGCAATCATACCATGGAAAGGTAGCATATAGACACGTGTGGAAGTATAGATACTGATCAAACTGCTGATACAAGCTTACTGCTAAGTAAGTGTTCTTATGCTATTTATTTCTTTAGGATGTAGAAATTAATAAACAGCGCTTATTGACCATCAGCAGCACATACGGCTCCACGTTCACTGTGAAGTACAAGGCTCTGAAGAAGCTCTGCCATATAAAACATGCGTGGGCCAAAACTATTCACACTTTTCAGGTAAAAACTGAAGCGAAACAAAGCTATCGGGTGATAAAGCTTTCTCATGCCTTTATCTCACTAATGCACTGTATTTTCACAGTATTTTCAAGGAGGTATCAAAGCTCTCTCAAAACTAAAATTCCTTGAATGCAGGACAGAGAATACTGTCAGGAGTGTCCCTGTCTGTCTCCAACTTGTCTGTTGTTGTAAGCTGTCCTTTTCATTTCTTATTTTTTACTACTCGCTGGAGATCTTCATTTTATAAGTTGTTTTTAAATATCTTTCAGGGGTCTGAGGAAAAAACTGTGGTGTATGTGGTTGGCAATCCTGGGCGTCAGCACTGGCAGCACGTGTACACAGCCGTGACCAGAGGGCGCTGCCGTGTCTATGTTATAGCCGAAGAGAGGCACCTCAGGAGAGCCGTCAATAACAAGAGCATTCCCAGAAAAACTCGCTTACAGAGATTTTTGAGAGAGGAAATTGCAGAAATAAGCACATGCCCAGAACAAATCTCCTCTACCCTGACAAAGGATGCTCCCAACCCATCTGAATCTGGCACTGGCCCGGTTAAAGAAGAGTCAGCAGATCTCAGAAAAGAGCAGATGGGTGATTCGCAGCAGAAGATAAGTCCGTATAAAAGACAACGAAATCATGCAGAGAATCCTGGGGATGCTGTGAAAACATCCTCTGTAAGTATCTCCTTACTTTTTAAAGTATTCAAAGTTTAAATATATTAAAATTTTCAAGATGACCAGTAATTTGTGAAGCAGTCAGGTTTGGCAGATATTTTCTCAGAGTAACGTGACCAACAGGGAAAAATTGGTTATAATTTCAGTGGTAGTAAATTTATACATCTTGTTACTAAATGTTACTAATTGTGAACTAGTGGCTAGCTTACACTCTTTATTAGCTTATTCTTTGTGCACAGAAGTCAACTTTTAGGAGCTGATCTGCTGTAACACATTTACATACAATGTCTTCATTGAAGTAGATCTATTTTTATACAGGCAAACATGCTTAACAGATTATTTTTTTCTTACTGTATCTAATATCTGTCACGGGTAAAGAGCTCTTATTTTTTGATGCTGTTACTGTACTTTAGATCTGTTCCAAACTCTGATTAACATTTTGTTTGTTTGTTTTCACAGCAAATAGTACAAGAATCCCCACTTGGTTCTTCCAGACTTCAGAGTCTAAGTTTGCAACATGTAACTCCTAGGAAGCTTTTCAAAAGCTAGCAGACAATTAACTATCCTCTTTACGAATACACCCATTTTGTTCAAGATTTTTTGGCATGGAGAAGCTGGGTATGCAGATGATTTTCAAAAGCTTTCCTGTAATTGTATTTTCTCTAAGAACTGCTTATTTTAAAGTGAGCCTTTTATATATTCAGTGATCTGTTTTTAGTAGATCTGTTTTCCTTGGTGCATTAGTCATCAAAAGCCTTATCAGTCTTTTGTTTTGGTGAAGAAGGAACTTAGAGTTCTTTTAGGATCCAGAAGTATCCTTGAATAATACATGGGCATTTCGTAGTTTGAACACTGTAGCCATACCAAGTTTTATCTATTTCCTCATGCTGCAGCATCGATTAGAATCTATTATTGATGTGCCAAAGTTGCACTTCAGTCTTCAGTCAAAAAAATAGTTTAGAGAAATCTAAACTACCCTGTTTGTAATGTGGCAGAATTATGGGCATGAAGCTTTGACGGATTATGGATTTTAATCTTGTTATAACAAGAAACAAAAGCTGCAATCATTGCCACAGAATTTTTTTCCCACTTTGCACTTGTGAGTGATGTAAAACTTGCCATCGTTGCTCTACCCTATAAAGCTGTATGCTGCTAATGATCTTGGGAACAAAAGCAACATTCCAAGTTAGGGTTCAAATATCATGCTGCTTTTTTACACGTGTTTGTGTACTGCATGATTTGATACATTGCACTGTATGAGGTTAAATAAAATGAATGTTTACACAAGCTTCAGAGGAATTAAATTTGAAGAGATCTTGCGTACTTCTAACAAACTTTTTTTTTTTACTCATACAGCAGGAAAAAGTGTACCATGAACATAATCATGGTATTTTTTTTTTTACTTAAACTGCTACTCTACATGTAAAATAGAAAAATGCTACCTCGTTTCTACTGTCTTTAAATCACTGTTTATTTCAATTTATACATTTTTTCCATACAAATATTTGCAACAGTTTGAATTTCAAAAAAACATACATAGACGATAAATATCATGCTATTAAAGTATTAAATTTGTACAAAAATACTTTACAGTTTAATACTTATTTGTTACAAATAAAAATACATATTTAAGTGACTCATGGACTTTTTTCTTTTTTTTTACATGATTCAGCATTGAATGTTACTCTGACCTTTTCTGGCAGTGCTGAAATATAAATCAGACATACTTGTGTGTGCAGGGTGAGCTTGTTTATGTATTGGAAACAGCAATAGGGAATACAGTTAAACAGTTTAAATTGACCAGAAACAACTCTGTTAGGTGATTGCTTAGATGTGGAGACTCTACAAATGTACAAATCCAGTATCTTTATATTCACCAAGAACAGTAATTACCAATAACAACTCGAATACTGGAATAAACCAAAGCAGCTGCTGGTGAGCATATAAAGCAACTGGCAGTATTTTATTGCTTGGGGGGAGAGGGGAGCCAGGAGAATTTGTGAAGTTTGTAAAATGTATTTACAATTTTAAATTCTAAAAACGTGTTGTAGGGGGTAAGTTTATCATAAAGAAGGCTGAAAACAAAGTATATTAAATAGGACATTAGTCCCCTCAAGAAATTGTTTGACTTAAAAAGCTCGTGTACGACAGTAGAAGTTTACAGGGCTATGGATCATTAAGGAGCTTTTGTATCAATCTTCCACTGCTATAGTTAAAAAAAAATCCATTTTATTTTAAAACCTTTCTAGTTTGTCTAAACTCTTTTCAATTTTACTCATCAGTAATCCTCCTTCAGAGGTTTTCAATCTCACTAAAAAAAGTCTCTGCTTAAAAAGCCTTACATGTTGCAAGACCTATCATTAATTATTTCATTGCATAGGGAATAACATATGAGCTACTAAAATTTACCACAGTTGTTGGGGAGTAATGTTCACCACATGCTGCAGCTTCCTAAAAACACTTTGTTAAAATATCTAAACCGTGCTTTGTCTGAAGAGTATACCATTCTTGCCAGCAGAATCAAGGTCCCCATAATTACAGAGCTAGACAGTTAACAAGAAAGCGTGGTGCCAGCACACCATTCTTCCTCGGCCATCAGACAATGACTTGCTGCTAAAATGTTTTTAAAAATCAACCAGGACACCACTGTTAGGAGAAGTTAACTCCATGCTTTTTCCCTCAAACAGCAGCTGATGATGAAGGGAAAGGTACATCTAAATCATGTTTAAACATCTCCCCACTTTTTTGTTCGGGGAAAAATGCCCTTAGGTACTGTTGCTAATGGCAGATTGTTTAGAAATGGAGTGATTTAACAAAGAGTTAAACTTTTTAAAACGTGACCATGAATTAATATAAGCCTTGAGACAGACAGACTGACCTCCTGTGCTTTTTAGTGCTATAATGTGTCTGAGCCTTATCTTCAGAAAAATCTTAAAGGGATTTAGCACCATAATTGTCTTTTATTACCAAATGTCCCACTCAAATTATTTTCTGCTATAATGTATTTGTAGGGTCCCGTGCCTCTGTGTTAACATTAGCATGTCCAGTCTGTTGGAGGAAGGCATTGTTCTGCTCACTCCACTCCCCGCCTGCTGAAGGCTGTTGGTCTGCACTTCCTTTCTGAGAGGCCAGTGGGTTTCTGCTAATAACCAGTTCCAGCTTATTGCCAGATTCTGCGATGAGGGGCACAACCAGACAGCAGTCAAAGTCCCTGGTGCGAACGTGGTTTACCTGAACGATTAGAAGATTGATTCTCATTATTACTTTAAGACAAAGAAATACGATCGCAAGACAGATTCATCCTTGAGACCATGAAAGCTGACTTAAATCTTGCAGCTAGAGAACAGCCCGATAAAAGACCATTTAACTGTGGTATCTGTCTGATCTGAAGACATCAATGAAGTTTTTTACTTCCTGTTTAATGGAATGTGGCTAAAATGGCCTTACTGGCCTCAGTGATAGTGGTTGTCAGTAGTCACAATGCCTGTTCCGTATACATGTATGATACTTAACAGCACATCATTTTTCTCACTTTCACAGTAGTCATCAATTTAAATGCCATGGCCCACATCTAAAGCTTCTGTTTATGTTTTCTCTGGTATTTATTAATACACAAACATTCCATTGGCCTAGTTGACAATAAATAAATAAGTTTTTCTCTCACAAGCCAACTTGGCACTGCACTATGCGTGGCGCTCCGTGTTATGCTATTACAACTATGGCGATCAGCAGCTTGGATTAAGCACAGAAACAATTTTCAAGTCTGTATCAAGAACAGGAAAAATTACAAATCCATCTGGAAATGCCTTGGGAAATTCTAACTTTCCAGTAAGCATTTTTATGTCTCCTTTGAAGTTCTGAAATAAATAATTTGTTTCTATAAATGTGACATAATAGAGAAAAATCTACTCTTACTTCTACTGCATAAAAGCCCAAATCACCATGAGGTGCTGCTGCCTTATCTAGGCTCTAAGTGATTTATACAGCCTGTGGCACAAAGCAATTAGGATAATTTTTTTCCTACTTCCCATTTCCCCCACATCCTTTCTCAGCAGAAATAAAAAATAGCAATACTGCTCCTCATTGAAAATATAATAAGCAACACAGATAATAAGGTTGCTCCAAATGAGTGCTGACACAACTTTATACAGTTTTCTGCACGCACATCTGAGTACCCAGATCATACCCAGACACCATGCAGTATGGTTACAAATCCTTTTACAAAAATGCTGCTGTACATCATGGCCATTCATGCCAAACCCGTGTGGTGCCAGAAACATTACCTGCAGCAGCCTGTCGTATGGCTTCAAACCACCCAGATCGCCAGGGCCCGCTGGTCGAATGTTTTTAACGTACACTCCTTTTTCCAACAAGCCATCTGAGACACTAAACCCAAAGTCTTCTCCATCACTGTCCTTGTACAAAGTTACCTGCAGAGGTAATGTGATGTGATGATAAGGTAGGAAAAAAAAGCGTGTCCACATTTCTACAAGCACTTGGCAGGTCTCCTTCCTAGGCTTAGTTCATGTTCGAGGGACCACTTACCTACTACATGGTACTTCTAGTATCATATGGGCGATGACCCCATTTTTACGTGATATTAAGGATCTCAGAAGCTTCCTTATCCTTCAGTAATAAGCAGTGCTCTTCACTTCTACTTGACAGCTGGAAACGTGTTTTCTATGCCATGTTTTGTGGCATGATTTTTTCTTCTGAATCTTACTCTTTTGCTGTCCTGTTCTCTAGTCACCAGGATACCCGAGTACAATGCATTAGCTTGGTCAGCCAATTAGGTTTTGTGTCTCTTAAGTAAATCAGTAAATTCTTTTAATTGTAGGCTTTGGGGTTTAACAACACGTATTGCAATTCACTCATTCCATTTTTGACTCTGAGAGCATAATTAGTTGCCCCAAATGTCTGAATCTAGTCTAAAACAGGCTGTAAAAATCAGCTGAGCTTACTTTAAGCTACAGGTTCCACCCCCTCCTTCCCAAATGATGAGGCTTTGTGTGGCATGGGTAAGAAATTAACTGAAAGCTATCCATATAATCTCTCCACAGGGAACAGATCATTTAATTGCAGCCAACAGTCTCAATTCAATCTCAGGAGTGTGAGTGCTGCTAACAAGACTTGGCATTTGGGGATTTCGATGGTGAAGGCTGATGTGCGGTAATAAAGACCTGGCCTAAACCAAACCATGACCTGCATCATGGCTTCGGGAGCTGCCACAGGGCACAAATAGCACTGGCACCTTGATCCCCAGCCAGCCTGCTTTGTTTCGGCCAGGCGATGGCCAGCCCTGCAAGGCCCAGTCTCAGCAGTGCTCAGTATAAGAGTTACAATGCAGACTTTTAAGAAAGCACAAACACGGCTCCTACAGAAGGACCCACAGGAGGGGAATTCTGCACAAAACCAATTGTGTTAGTGCAGGTGTGTTAGTTACAGAGGTGAGAGACGGCCATTCAACAGTAGGACATAGAAGTTAAAGCTGTTAGGAGGTTTCCAAGCATTCAGAGAATTAATGCTTTGCAGGCAGTTCTGTTATTTTAGTTTTTTGATCGAACGGAATTCAGAAACTTCTTTGTAAGTATACTTAGTTTTTTATTCCTTTAGGGGTGTTTTTTTTTCTTGCTTCTCTCTCACATGAGGAGCGCAGACCAGCTGCTGTAGCGACAGCACCATTTTGTCTGTACAAGTGGATGGAGCATCGCCGGGCTGCTGTGAAAACATCTCTGCCTCATGCTGCAGTAAGCACAAATATCCACACACAGTATTCACCCTGACTTTCACACCTGTTCTTCCTCTTCCCTCGCTTTCCTCCCTTCGTACAGTACAGTGAAGTAGAAAGCCATGCCTAAAGTCCTGTTAATTAAGCTGGAGGCCTTCTGTTTTCCAGTGACGGGTTCTCTGTTTCAGGCTGTGACCTGCCATTTCAAACCTCCCAGTGACCGCTGAGCTTAAGCTGTCTTTGCTCCCATTTTCCCCTGACCTAACTTGTCAGTGAAGCTTTCATTATCCATCTCAGCGTGCATTTTAAGAGTCAAAGGGCATTTCACCTACCGACAAATCCATCTGCAAATTCAATATATTTCATCTGAGAAGGATTTTAATTTGTATCGACAGCTGGTGTCAGCAGGACTCTGGGAAACCTCTAACAATTTGTTATCCACAGAGGCATTTGTTTGTGATACCACAGCCCGTCTAACATGGTTTGGGCTGAAGTATGTTTGAAGCTGCTGTGGATGTGCCACGGGATGAACAGTATCACAAGACTAAAAACAATTGCTCCCCCACTCCCCCCTCCAGAAAACAAAAAATAAAGAAGGAGGGAGATTTATTTTGTTAATTGACAGATTTGTGTGCTTTTCCTGGCATGAGGTAAAAATAATTAGCACTGTACCAAGACAGAAATCCTCTTATAAATAACTTAATTTCCACGCTGTCATGAAGGGTAGGAATGCTTCCTGTTAACTGCTTTGTAAAGAAGCCTTGAAAACTAAACATAAAACCAGGATACAAGGCCTAAGAGGAGACAAGACTTAAAATACCGCGTTCTTCTGGCACAAATGGCACCATTTTTTAAAAAGAACTTCCCACTCGTTCCTTTTCTCATTCCTCTTCCTTCAGGCCCTGGAGTTAAGTGGAGGTGGATCCAACCTCAGAGGAAGCACTAAAGCATACGAAACAGGGCTCTCTGAAGTCATTTAGGCTCTACTCTTGCTGTAAGGCAGGATCAACTGCATCTAACCCATTTCTGAAAGACATTTATCTGTCCTGCTTCTTAAAATCTCCACTGATGGAAACCCCACAGTCTATTAAAGTAATCCCTTCCAGTGCTTCAGCTATTTTCCCTCTGTCTAAACTAAATCACCCTTGCTGAGACTTAAGCCTGCTGCTAGCCACAAAGAACGAGGAAATCACTTTATTCTCTCCTCTGCAGTTATGTGAAACAAGGAGTGTTTTTCTCTGGGCTCTGCTTGGTAGGACAACATCCCTCTTTATCTTTCAGACCCCAAACTGGGCACTCTGTTACAGTCAAGACCTTGCCAAAGCCACGACAGAGCGGACAACAATTCTGCAGGCACTACAGGCGGTGGTCCTAGTTAAATGCTCTAGGACAGTGTTGCCTTTTTTCCTACTCTTCGTATGTGGTCTAACAGCAAACAAAATATGCACAAGTTCTGCTCTGCAGGTCTACAGAAGTGCCATTCCACATTAGCATTAGGGCTACTTCTTTTTACGGCAGCATATATTTCTAAAAGAGAATCTCAGAGAAAAAAAACACTGCTACCTGAAAAACTCTGATTTTTATTTAATAATGAATATGGGCAAAGCCTTAACCACACAGCTTTCTCATCTTCATTTGCCACTAATGCAGCTGATCTGGAGGGTATAAGGTTGTAGGCAATTCATGCAACACCTAGATCTTCCTATGTATTATATGCCCTTTGATCAAAACTGTTTGGAAGTTTTGACCTCAATAGCAAAATCTCAATTGTAGATGATTTGTTAGACTTTTAAATTTGCATTAGGAGCCTAAGGGGAAAGGAAAGCTGAAATGGAAATTTAATTCATATTTCATAAGCAATTAAATAGTTACAAATTTTAAGCAGAGGCTTACAGGTTTTGAGCTAGTTTCTGTGCCTCTCCTCCCTCTCAATTCTAGAGGAAAAATGTTTAATTTAAATTTATATGTCTTGCATAGATTAGATATTGAGAAATTTTAACCAATGGTAATGTTAGGTTAATGCCTACTTGCAGCAATAATATTGAAAAATTATCTTATGTCTTGAGCATATTTTTGCTCTCAGAGGAATGCTTGGTCTCTGCAACTTTTAAAAATGGTCTGTTACGATTTTAAGAAAAACATTAATCTATATGCTTACCTAAGTAGATAAAATCAAATAAAGGCATTAACTCAATTTGGGTAGCGATATGGTGTTCAGCTAAATTAAATGCTGCTGATTAAACCATCTAGGATAAATGTTTTAAGAGATCTGTACGACACGTCTCAATCCTAGCTTCCTCAGGACAAAAGTAGTTAAAATAATTGTTTGATGAATACAATGCAGTGAAGTTAAGGAATAGCGGTGATGAATTCAGGTTAACTTGCTGCAAGGTTTGCAGCATTAAGTAAAATAATTCTCAGGGCTGTTACCCTTCTGACAAGTACGCATCTGAGAAGGACAAGCTGGTAACATAACTTACTCATCTGTGTTTATAGCCTGAGGAGTTTTATCCAGTCTTACTCTCGCTTACCATATACATCTAGACCAGCAATTTATGCATTTCGGTTTTTATGCGTGGCTTTTCCTTCAATGAAATATTGCTACAATGAGAGCTACAATGAAATATTGTAGCTCTCTCCCAATCAGGTTATGAAAGACAGTGGAACATCTTCCTTGGTTGGCCCATCCCACTGTAATCAAACTAAGGTATGAATTCTGATCTGTAGGGCACGTAGGTCCTGACTCAACACATGAGCAAAATCATTGCACTGAGGTAGTAAATAAGCACCTGCACTGTCCTGCTGAAGGCACTACGAAAACTCAGCAGTGTACAGTTGTGGACATGCTTGAATTTCTCACTGAAGTAAGTCTTAGGCAAGCTCTATCTGAGTTTGTATTTCAAGGACTGCTTATACCATCACAGTTTTCCAAAGCAGTCGTTAGTTCATTTGTTGCCCTGTCAGTGGCCCAAATGTTTGAGACATTTGCCTGCAAGAGGGCAGAGCACATTAGCCAGCAAAACTTGTTACAAAAAATACTTAAAATGAGGAATTTCTCTGACATTGAATTCCCAGTCATTCTGGAGGCACTGCAGCTGTTTTGGGAAACTGACTGGACAAACTTTCCTTAGGAAATAGAAACTGAACAGGTTATTCATGTTAAACTAGAGGTCTATGTCAAAAATTAAGGAGGGAAGAGAAAGTAAAAGGCACATTGCTACACAAGAACCAGTAAGAAAACTAACCAGTAAGAACTTACTAAGATAAGCATAAATACAAAACCAGCCCATGATGCCTGGGTTAACCTGCCTGTATCATCATAGGGGTATAAACATACTTTAGTGAACTGGCCCATAAGATCCAGTCACAGGTTTCTATTTTTCTTAATTGACTGGATTAATGATTGGAAACTATAGTGCAGGTTTGACTTTTAGAAAGGAAATGACTTCATGACAGAACAAACAGTGTAAGCAAACTCAACATCACTTCAGCAGACCATGGGAAAGCAGGTACATTGTCTCATCAAAACACAAAAAATATTCGAATGGAAGATCACAGCAATCTTTACAACAACAAAAAAAAAGTAAAAAAAAATCTCTAGCACAAGGTATTTTTTACTGACCAATACTTAAGAGCTCCCAGCTCTAATACAGCGCTAAATCATTAGTAGTGATCTGACTTCCTCTCCAGCAAAAGATTTGTTTCATCAATCATGAAAGGCTGGTTTTATAATCCAAAGAAGTATCTTTGCCGAATGTGAGTGCACCATTTAATGCCTGCTGGTGTAGTTTCATCTTCTATCTCACATTTACTTTCCACTCCAGAAAGCTGAGCACAGCAACCAACCCCATTAATCACTTCATATCAAGCTGGAAATACAAATAGCTTAAAACTATCACAACACACCCTATTGACTACTTACATCGACACTTTATTCATTGTCCAAATGCAAGATCCACTCTCCAATACCTTCTATAAACATTCGTTTAGCACATACTCACTGAGACACTACCTTACTAAGCTAAAGTGAATGAACTGTGAACTAAACTCAGAGAGTGGTGGATGCCCCATCCCTGGAGGTGCTCAAGGCCAGGCTGGATGGGGCTTTGGGCAACCTGGGCTGGTGGGAGGTGTCCCTGCCCCTGGCAGGGGGTTGGAGCTGGGTGGGCTTTAAGGCCCCTTCCAACCCAAGCCATTCCATGGTTCTATGAAATCTGCAGTGACTGAAAAGCAAACCAACCCTCTTGAGAGTGATGTCACGTAACCTCCTTTAAAAGAAATTTCTCCATGCTTCTGTCTCCTCTCTGGGAGAAACTCAGACCTTCAAGAGGAAGACGGTGCAGGAGATGGGATGCTCATTCCCATCAAGGAGAAGAGCATTGTAACATTCCCCACAGTTTTGGGATCTGGTTGCTGTTATGGCATTACTGGGCTTGAGATTTCAACCAGCATGGCATTTACTGTGCATATTTAAAGATAATTTATCCATTACTTCCTTGGGGTGTAGAGCCACCTGATTAACACCGTGTGATTTCAACAGTCTTGACCAGTGAAAGGTTGCATAGGCTGAAATTTTAAAATCCTTTTTATAGCAAAGGAATTATAAAGAGATGTGAAACAATAGCTAATTTGAAATACATTCTATATTGTATACATTGAGTATCATGTACTTGATTCAAAATGAGTGTTAATTTGAAGAAGGACCAATGGGAGCCCCAAACCCCCCTGAGTAATTTTCTAAAGAAACGTATTTTCTAGAGATTAAACTTTGTTTTTTCTTTTTAATGAACTCATTTTGCAGAGATGAGTTATTGGTATTGTCAATTCAAATTACCAGTGGATCCTCCTTGCAAAAGAGCAGTCCCTTTTGAGGATTTGTTGTAAAAGTAAATAGTAGACAAGGATGCATCTTATTTGTTTGTTTTCCCCATAAGGATATATCATTAATGTTTTTGTACGAACTAATATGCATGGCCCCAGAATTACATCTGTGGAGCCATTATAAAAAGTGCTTACTGTATTGCCATACATAATTAGATTCCCTATGCTGAATATATTATTTCGAAACTGTCAGAAGAAAAATTACAGACCTTGTGTAACTCCACAGGAGTTGGTGACATGATTTCTTTCATTTCTTGCTTAAATTTTCTCATAACCATGGACTTTCTCCCCACATCTGATGGCAATGTGTTGCTACGAGTAGTTTGACTGTAATGTGGCCTTACAGTGCTTCTTTCCTGGAAGCTGGCTTGTCTTCCCAGCTGGCTACGAGGTTGTGGGTTTTCATGATTCAAACTCATTGTACTTCCTGACATAATTGTGGCCTAGAGCATTAATGAACAGGTTAATTTTTAACACAGAATGTGGGTTAAGTAAGCGGTTAATTCATAGCAGTAAGAAAAATTTCTCTATTTTTTGTTAAAACACAATCACTCAGGGCACAGCAAAAGGCAAGAAGACAGATGTTCAATCTGCTTGCAAGTCACTATAAAATACAGAACCACAACAAAACACAACAACAGTAACAAAACCCTACAGGCAAAAGTTTTCAGATGGCATTTCCAACTAAAATACTGAGCACTGGAATGGCTATGCTGCTAAGCTAGTGTCCTGGCAGGCAGGACTGAAGAGTGCATAGTATAACTGTTTACTTTAAAACACTTGACATGTAAATAAAATGACACGTAAGTTGTGGCGTAATTACATTTGTTGGAATTAGATCTATAGGAGGATGTTTACAAGACAAGGTGGAAAAAAAAAAGTCAGAAGAATGTGAAGGCAGCACTACACTCAGCACTGGCAGGGACAGTGCCTGAATGGGGGAAACTGAACACAGGTAAGCTCCCTGCTCAGAAAGACCTTTTGCATAATGTGCATTATGCAAAAATGCACATTGCAAGAGTAACTACCTCAGCTAGCACTATTACCTCAGAGATACAACCCCCTGTCTCAGTAAAAGCTATCCTTTTATGTTACATGAAAGAAGATGCAGAGCGTGAAATCTTGAATGAAGACAACAGGAGTCATCTCATCCACTGGGTGGAACGGACTGATAGGAAAAGTACTCGTGCACAGCAAGGAGGCTCCTCTGTTGTGAAAGAATTTCTGCTCCAGGGAACAGGAGGTGGAGGTGCTTTGGCACTGCCACCACACAGCGGTGCAGCCTGCTGCTGCTGACAGCATGGGGTTCACTGAATTTCCTGTTTGTTCTCCCTGGCACTGATGGACAAGTGAAATGGGAAATTAAACGGCCATAAGCTGAACTCTGACTGGGACAGGATGCAGGCAGCCTGCTTGAAAATGAGAAGTGAAAATGAAGTGGGGAAAAATAGGGGAAAAACAGGCAAAGAAATGTTTGCTTCTGACTCTGGTGACCACGTCTGTCACCCGTCTTTCTCCCAGCTCCAGCACTACTTTCACTACAAGGTAATCTATTGTAGCTTTAATAGTCTCTCCTGTGCTCTGAAATGACAGATATTACACCCTGATGGAGCAAAAGCAGCTGGAGGACTTGGCAAACAACAGTTTTCTTTGCTCTTTGGCTGAAGACCTTGAAATGAAAAATGAGAAGGAGTCCTTGACTACGCGATGGTACTTCATAAAACAGAGGCATCGCCATTCTCAGCATCCTGTCACACTGAATTGGTCTCGCTTTCTTTTCAGATCTGTGGGTTGTGCAAGAAGATGATGCTCTAAATGATACAGCACCTGCAGTTCTGAATTTCACTTTTGTAAAAGGCTGAGGAAGACTCAGCCTCTTGAAGTAACTGAATTCTGGTCATCCTGAATGATCCATTTCCACTTCTGAATTACCTACTTCCATATCCTTTTATTGTGCTCTGAATATTGAAAACTGCATGAGAAGCCCGTGGTACCAAACCATATCTAACTACGGAATTAAACCCATATAACATTTTCTCCTGCTTTTCTCTGGTTTGCAATAACAAATACATGAGAATCACATTTTGCTACCCACACATGCAATACAGAAGCCATAAATCTGAAGGAAATAAATTAATCTGAACTGAAAGACTTTCACCCAGTTATGCCATTCACATTCCTCCTGGCTGCTACAGGACTTCATGTAACATAAAAATGAAAATGAGATTCTGCCAGTTTCGCAGCTCCAGGAATTTAAAAGAACATAAAAGAAAATATTTTAGGACCTTTCATCCCACAGCTTTAAGTGGCAGTATAATCTTAATTGTTCCGATAAGAGAACTTAGAGAAAAGGTGATTACAAAAATAAAGACTTAAACTTACTCTGCCTCTTCCCCAACCCCACTCCACATACAATCTAACATGAAGCACGGTTAGATTTGCAATAAATTTCAGGGTGAAATTTGTTGCATCACGAAGAATTTACTGTATAACAAACACTTCTCACATTAGCAGGATTTTTTTTTTTCAGCGTGGTAAGATTATAGCCAAAATTTCGAGAAGACGATTTTCTTTTATGTTCATCTTAATCAAATTAAGTTTCAGTTTAAAAGACAACCTAAAACATGCTCAGAAAAGCTGCGTAAAGCGGCCATCAGAGAAGGGGATGCATTGCTGCAGGAAAGATGTGCCCACTTAGGAAGTTCTGCGCCATTTGCTGCCTGTGCAGACAGCCCCAGTGGTACGCACAGCAGAAGCTACAAGTCAAAAGCTCTGGGGTGAACATGTTTTATAGAATTTCAGTTGCATTGTACAAAAGAAAAATAGCTCTGGTTAGGGGCGGGGGAGGCAGCTGCACAAGCAAAAAATATAAACGTAAAGGGTAGGTACCAAGAGAGTCATGTTTCTCAAAGACAGACGCCTGTCAGCCTTGTCCTGTGGAGAGGGGTTAAAGCTTTTAAATGAATTGGTGTGATTAGTGCAAATTAAAAGAAAAAAAGGAGAAAATAAAATGAATGTAAACCAAACCAAAACCATTATATTTCTCTATAATCGGAAAGAAAGGTTAAGATTGTTCTACCTCTAGTTCCCTCAGAATTCCTGACTGGCCACAGGTCTCTAAATCCTCCAGAGCCTGAGACCAGAAGTTTTCCTCCTGGTCAGCCTCGGTGTTATCATGGGTACCTGCGAAGCTAGATTTACAATGAGAGGTTAAAAAAGGTGTTTTATTTTTATTTTTTTCCTCTTGAAAATATATTTTACACATGTGCCTTGCCACAGATTGCAACTTGAATGACAGAAGGTTACGGTAGGTAGGCAGGAGAGTGGGGAGGTCGCTGGACATGCAGAGCCTGGACACAAGTCTTCTCACAGCCTGGCAGTCGCTTTCAACCTCACAGACTTCTCTCAGGGAACATGAAAAGAGTCCCAGTTTGGCAAACAGCATCTTGCAAAAGATGGGTGGTGGTGTTTTCAACTGATTCAGTCTAAGCAGCATTTATTATTATCACTTTACCCCACCTGACTGCCACAACAGAAACTGCTCCAGTCATTTTACGTACCAACTGATGTGACAGGCACAGGGGGATGAGGGATGGAAAGAACAAAAATTTGCCCTTTTGGTGGCAGCAAGCTGTTACTTTGGAGCAGCTGCCCATGGACTGCAGCTAGCGAAGCTTAACATAAACAGAGCAAACATTGTCATGGAAGCATCCGAGGCCTTGCTTGACAAACTGTGTATTACTGAGAACAGCACGAATACAGCACTGTTAACATAATAGCTTTTAAATAGAGGAATTGCCCAGCACAACCAACAACAGCTTGAACACTTCCCACATGATACTCTGCCTCAGAGATGCTTTCTTACAGCTACGATCAGTCAGGCAGGCAATGGCCAGCCGTCTGGATCTCTTATTGCAATGATTTTCCAGCTAGCATCAGTGTCTCTGCTGAGATACTGCAATAGAGACAGAAATGGTGAGAATACCTACTCAGAGCACAGATGCAATTCCTCCCGGGCAAGATAAGAAAATATTTAAAACATGGTTTTGGAAAGATCTTTAACTTCTGAAATTAGCTCTTTCAATCAACCTAAGTAGTTTTTTTTAACTGCTAACATCGAACATCGACAAATTAATTCAATCCAATACCTTCTTTATATTGGATACTAATACTGTAATATAGAATGGAGCTTGAGTTAATGAACAGGATTGTATGCCTGTGACGGCAAAGGCTGGGCTTTCTAGAACAGGATCTCCATTCCTTCTGACTCCAGTGAAACCTGAAATGATGATGCCTGTAAGTCTGGACCTCCTTTTGGCTGGAACAGTTCCTCTTTTGGGTCCCCTCACCTCCTCTTTTGATTTTTCCCTGAGTCTTGTCTCTTGTGTGAAATGCTCAACTTTTTCATCTCCATTATAGCCACATTAATAAACTGATTTGTAGCTGAGCTGCTGCATCAAAAAAAAAAAAAAAGATTCCAAATCATTTCTCATCTAATTTGTTTTCCCTGAAACAAAACCCGAGAGATTGATTTTATGTCATGTGAAATATTGTTTGAGCTGTAACAAATATATTTGGTTCTCAAATGGATGCTCATTCAAAGAGCCATCAGGAATTTAGATACACAAAAATGCTGAAGGAGAGGTAGCGGGACAGATATGAAACCACAGGTGCCTGTGATTTGGTTCTTATTGACGTGCAAGAGACCGAGTGTTCCCCTGCCACTCCCCACTTTTTTTTTTTCCTCCATCAGGAGGTGATAGAGTATTCTAGGATCTGGCACACTCACTCCTGTAGTTAATGTTTTAAAATGCAAAACATTTTCCCTGGAGCAGGAACTGTAACTGACTTGTCCTACCTGTCAGTGGTAGGTAGAAACAAGGCTACAGAGCAGTTTCTGCTCCGGTTTCACTCACTTGCCAACTGAATTGTCATTGTCACTCAGTGGCATGTTAGTGATGTGCCTTCTGCTTTTACCCATTTTTTCTCCTTTTTCTCCTTTTAACTGTTTTTACTTTCTTCCCTCTCTCCCTTCCCTCTGCCCCAGCCCAGTTGGATCTCATTCCTGTGCACTCTTTGTTTTCCTACCTGGGAGTATTCCACTCTTCCAGCTGTCCCCCACCTTTCCTTTGCCCACCAGAGGCACCTTTCCACAGCTTGCCCTCTTTCTTCACGCTCCTGATGCTCTCTCCCCCTGACCTTTCTACAGAAGTTTGCTTTAAATGGTTTTCTTGATTGTCTCCCAACGTCTCAGTCTCTTTCTGTTGCCACATATTCTTGGAAGCTGTGCTACACAAAATAAAGGTAAGAAAAAATTACTTTTTAGTGTTAGAGAACAAGACAGAATGCTTAGCTAGGGGCAGAGAAGAGGTGTTTTTCTGGAGACCCCTCTAACAGGCAGGCAAAACAGATTCCCAAATTCTCCACTACTTGGTATAGGAGCACCATCAATTGCTGTGGATAAAACTACTGCTCTCAGATTAAAGACAGTAACTTGTTAAGAATGGGAAGTATGAAGAAAACGACATTCACTTCCTTTATTAAATGTTGTCCACTAACTTCTGATATGCTTCTGGCCAGTAGTGACCAAAGGAGCTGGGTAAAGGGTGAGTAGGGTGAGTATTTACACTTGCCCAGATCTCAGCTATCATCTTGACAGACTTGTCTCCAGACAAAATGCCACTGGGCAATCTGCTCTATCAGAGGATTTAGCATTCAGCTCCTGAAAAGCTGCATTGCCATCTAAGTCCTGCCCTGGATCACAAATATAAAGGACCCTTATCCAGTAGGGTTATATAAGAACGGTTTTCTGTAGTACTAAGCTTGAATTTGTCACAGACTGAGACTTCAGGCTCATCATGTTGCTATGACAAGAAACTGTATTTCTAACTAAAGATGTGCATGTGTGCAAGTCTTGACAACAGGTATAAAGAGCACTGAAATCTTTCTGTGCTGTCTGTCTGCCTTTGTCTGAGGAAGCACTTATTGGGCAGGAATCATCACCCAGGTCTCTGTAGTGGTTCCACTGCTGGATCATCGTTAGAACAGAGAATAAGAGATTCCTTTTTTTTTTTTTTTTTTTTTTGCATCTTTTGCTGCCTGAGCAATATCAACCAAGTCTTTTTCCCTCAGAAAATTCTTCTGCCTGCAGAGGAATTCGCTGAAGAGGGGATTTACTTCTCAGAAGAGGAACGCAAGGCAGAAAATATGCATGCCCATGCACAGCTTTGGACAAGATATTTCTACTACGGTCACTTTGTTCTCCCACTGAACCACTGCAGAGCTCTAAAGTGTTTCTGGAAGAAGGCTGTAATACCTGCTTCTTTGCCAAAATCAAAATGAAGAATTTTCATGGAAGACAAGATTAACATGCTGGTTGTCTTTGTCCACTTCCTCTTATAGGGTTATTTTTGTGAAGTGGAAAACAGAGCAAGTAACTTTTGAAGCTTACCCAAGGGAATGCCCTACTTTACTTTTTTATTTTTTAAGTAACTCATAATAAATATATGCCTTGGTTTTAGCATCATAATCTTTGTCAAACGTCATTCATCTATTCTGATAAGTTTCATAAAGTATAAATACCATATCTTATATTTAAAGGAAGGGCTGCAACAGCTGAGTTAGAAAAACATCATTTCATTCTAGACAACGTGTCCCTTTTTGAGGCACTGCTACAGCTGCCAATAACAAAACAGAAACTTGTACAAGAACTTACCTGCTTGCTGTAGGTCGGTCCCATTCCTCATCACTCAGTACTGGGTCATGGAATGGGTGGTTTCGTGGTCTGCTTGGTGGGGACAAGCTGCCCCTCTGTTTAGGACTCCTCCATTCATAGGCATTGAAGTTGTATCCTGAAGCCTGATAGCTGGGTCCTAAAAAGGAGAATTATATACTTACGCTACTGTATATGTTTTAATGACAAAAAAGTACATCTTTGAAGCTAGGTTTTCTGGACATTGAATGTGGACTTATAATTGCTTCCTCTCACCTCACTTCTCCTCTTATATTCAGATATGTAGAAGAATAAATGACTTAAATCATGCCCCAAATTATCAGTGCTCTAGAGCTGCTTCTGTGAAAGCCAGTCAAAAGTAAAATCTCAAACATATCCAACACAGGTTTCCTACTCTTTGTGTCTCAGCTGTTTCTGATTTGTGCTGGACTTTTTCACAAGTTTATCAATTTCCAGTTTGACTTCATGCATGAAATTATTCATATTAGTGAATAAGTGGTTATGAATATTAGCCATGTGTTGACATGGTCATGTGTAAAATATTCATAAATAAACCTAATTTATTAAGGAAAAAAATGCTTCAGACCTATTAAAAGGTTTGCAAGGATGCATTAAAAGAAACAAACAAACCTGAACCATTTTCAGATGACAAGACAAGACAGATTTTTCTGCCTCTTAGTACTTTTCTAACGTAAGCAATGTAATTAAAACTTAGTGACATATTAGTGTCAATTATGCCCCCTGCTAATATGCATCATGGCTATCTAGATGCGTAAGCTGGCATGGTGCAGAGGCTCCCGAGTGACCTTTACCTGGATTAAATGCCACAAGAGGAAGGAGGGTGACTGTCTCGGCACCATAGAGTCAAGGACTCATTAATACAGGTCCAGGACTGCTGTCACAGCCCAGCTCTGCTCTGCATGGTTGTGCTGCCTTATGTAAAGGCCAACACATGAAATCTCTGTACCATGCGTGTTTGGGTAGGGGGGCTTGTTCCTGGCTGAGCTACTCCATTTCACCAGGGCTCTGAAGTCTTACAAGGGCCACACATGCCTAGGACAAACAGACACCCCTGGAAAGCTCATCTTGCAGACAGAGATTTCTCTATCACCTGTTTCCAAATGTTTCAAGACCATGCAAGTGGCATCAGGTGGCTTTGACATCTGCACTATTTTTTTTTCCCCTGTGTGCTTATATCATAAAAGCAACATTGGTATTAGCTCAATAGCTTTACCGAATTAACTGTAATTTGGATTCCAAGTAGGAACCTGACAAGACTCTGGCTTGTAAGTGATGTATCAGAAAGAATACACAGATTTATTTTTCACAACTTCATACTGATCTGGTATGCAAAATCCGGTAAGGTAGAGCTGCTGTATATCTCTCATCTTGACATATTCCTCTTTTGGTCTTTTCTGATGTGCATAGTGGATTAGGAAATCAGTTTTGTTGATGAGTAACAAATGCCACTGCTGTCACCTCTCTAAAGAGGGCAATTCACTTCCATAAATCACTCTAGACTTGTCTCCCTCAAATCCCATGCAACTACAGAGTTGTGTGTTTTTCTCCAGCTAACTGGCAGACATTATCACACTCCTGAATTCTAGGAAGGGTTTTGGTTGTGAAAATTGGACTGTTGTGTGGGGAAGGCTCCAGATTACCAAGGCAGACGCATCAGACAAAGGTACAAACCAGGGTGTTAATTCAAGGAGAGAAAGGATGGCTCACCAGCATTAAATTAGTAACTAATAGGATAAAGCATTATCTGGTGCTCCAGAAACATTCTCCAAAATCCTCAATTTGCTTAGTCTGTGCTTATGCCAAGAAAGGTTTGGAAAGAAGCCAAACTCGGCTTGACAGGTCAAGACAGAATGAACTTTAATAGAAATATGGGTCACATTAGTACCACACCAAGGGATAAGGTGCAACTCTGATTACACTCAGGCTGTTTAAAAGAAGTGCTCTGTACCCAGCCGAGATTGGGCTGATTTTCTTAGGGGAGCCAGAAAAAAATAATACGGTTTGAGATATTGGTTTAGTTTTTGGCATGAAGTCTGAATGATCAGGATTTAGCAGAGGACTCTGGGTCTGTCTTTTACACAGTTGAATAATTTTCTCCAGAAATCATTAGATCAGTCAGAAAATGAGAGCCATCATTTTGGCACTTTTTCAGAAATATTTCTCCCTAGGACTTAGAAAAATCAGAAGAAAATCTAACCTGATTCGTTATTTTGATAAGCTGACTAAGACTGTTAAAAACAGAAGAGGAGGCAAATTCATCCCAACTCTAACTCCAGTGAAATACAAATTACAGAGGAGGAGTTTAACTCATTACATTGAGTACTAAATAAAATGTTTATGTAACAGTAAGTTAAAAGTAAAATGCTGAAAAATGGAGTTTTAATGAAATGTATTGAGACTATCCTATTGAAAAGAAACTCGATGACAAAATATATGCAGTAGGTCTAAGAAATATTTAAAAATTAAAAACCAGAAAAAATGGCCATTAGCAGTGACATCAGCTGCTTCTTGATCTCATGTAGCTCAGGAGGTTTCAAAGGAAACATTTTGCTTTACAAAAAAAGCACCAGTGTTATCACTGAGCAGGCACACTGAAGAATAGCAGTGAAAATAACCAGCACAGAACTTCAGTCTGGATGGGCAATCTGCTGGGCAGTGCTCACACAACTCAGCTGTCCACCAGCCATGGACAACATGCTACCACCCATGCTCCTAGAAAGCCACAGAAAAACAGACAAATAAGAGTTGCAAGAATGAATGAAACCAGAGCAAGTGAGAAAAAATTATTTGAGGTAAGGATCTATCTGCTCAAATATCTGCGAGGGAGTGGGCACACCATTATTACTACGGAAATAATCACTTTAAAGTCTGTTAAACAGAAGATGCTGTGTGGAAGTTATTTTACTTGTTACCTAGATTATTACAAGATGACTGAGTTCCTCACTGCCTGAATAAATCTGTCTAATCATCTACAAATTAAAATGGAATTACCTGAAAATCCTATCAAAACAGTAGTCAAACAGAAGCATAAAACTTAGAGTTAATGAAAACCATGTCTTTAAACAGAATGTTTGCTTCTGAGGGCTGAAAGTCAGGTGTACATGCTGCAGGAATGAGGAAGAAGAAACAGATTTACAAACCGTAAGTAACACCTAATGTTCCCCCTTCAGCAGTTTATAATAAATCTGTTGTCCATTAAAATTACTGCACATGGGCACCAAATTCATGAACACCTTCAGAGTGTTCTGCACCTTGCATTGATCTATATTAGAAAGAGAAACTCATTTGGTTGCGGATGAGCTATGGACTTGGCTGTTCAGATGTCAGAAATGCTAACAAAAGCCTGTTAACGTATTGATAAATGCTTTGTAACACACCGCATTGTCATAAAAGAATGAGTCTGAGGCCAGCCAAGCGTAAGAAATCATGCTGCCTGGCAAGGTGTGTGGTCATAATGAGACACCAGCACATTACAAAGCACAAGGTTTAAACTTGGTACAAATAAGATTCTCTTTAAGGCAAAGGAAATTCAACCATGAAGTCAACAGTTTCTACTTCAAATGCTGACTTCATTCTTGAGAGTACCTTGACTTCCAAAGCTGGTATCAATACCAGAGCCATCCCACGACTCTACTGCGCTGTCAACACTTGGGACTGTAGTAGAATAGATGTCTGAGAGTTTGCCAGATTTCTGTGCGGCAGAGGTTTCATCTTCAGCATCGCTCAGTTCATTTATGTGACCCACAGGGACAGAAAATTTCTTGGGACTGGTAGCTGAATAGGATTATAAGAAAAGGGGGGGGGGTGGGAGGTGGTCATTGCTTTAGTGCAGTTCTAGGAGTATGCTTTTTACTAATGACATGACATTTTTCCACGGATGGCCTAAATGCTTGTTAATCTGTAAAAACACACTCATTACAGACCACTGGTGCTGCTTCGGCCATACTCACCATCTGTCTGCTTCTTGATTTTCAGAGTCACAGTTTCTCCTGCCATCTGTAATAAATGAATGGCTTCACTCAAAGGTTTTCCTTTCAGGCTGCTACTATTTATTGCTAGGATCCTGTCTCCTATGTGAATTGCTCCAGTTCTACAGTGAGAGAGAGGAGTAAAACATTAGAAGAGCAGCACAAAAAGCAACAAAGATAATTTGTCTGCATATTTGGAGGCATGAACGTCTCGTCTCTCTTACTCCCATTCTGCTTTCATAGCTGCATTATGGAGTAATCCTATTGTTAGAAATGCTTAAAGCAAGTCACCTTTGTTGTAGTGACAATGGCAGAGCTGAGGCGTGGAGAGATGGATTTCTGTGTTACTGCAGTAGTTAATAACCTATGGATGATATTCATGGCAGCCCACCTGTTTAAGAATACTCTCAGACAGCTCGATAAATCCTGAAATTAATGTAATGTTTCTAGAAGTCTCACAACAGAACAGATAATGGCAGTGGGAGCAAGTAGCCAGCTATTTCACCCGTGTGGTTTTCAGGATGGATTGTAGCATAAGAAGAAAATAAATTCTCTTTGTGTAAATGCACAATTCATTCTGGCTGAGCACAGTTATCGTGTTTTGTAAGTACCAACAAAGGGACTAGTTATGACGACTCTACCTTTTAAAAATGACAGGTGACAGAAAACATTAGCTTTTTCATCATTCTCTATCCATCACTTATCAAGAGGAGCATTTTTACTCCTCGGGTAATGGTAGCTATGGTGTATGTAAGTGCACATACAGGTGTGGTGTGTGTGGACTATGAGCAGAATATTTTCAGACGAAGTTAGACACGTGAAGAGCTTTCTTTACCTGTTCTACTATACAAGGCTACCACTTTTAAAAGGCTGCTAAAACGTTCCTGTGACTACACAGGTTTTCCAATCATATTCACAATAAGGACCACAATCCATTCTTTGACTTGTATAGTATATGCAAGAACATCTATTAGGATATTCCTCGTGCTCTCAAACTTTGTAATCATCTCAAAATATCAGCAAAAAGATTATGAACTCAGATCTGAGGAATTAAAAAAAAAAATAAACAGCTAAACCGTGAAAATTAGCATGTTTAGGTCAACAAAATAAATCTTTACCTTGACAAAAAGAATGCTTAAAAATAATTTTCTTTCCAATTTACCTTTCGGCTAATCCTCCTTTTGTAAGGCTGGAAATAATTATAGGATCAAAGGGCTCTTCAGTACCAGAGATTGTAATTCCAAGAGGCCCACCATAGCGCTTGAGCTCAACAGTATAAATAATTGCTCCAGAGCTCTCCTGTTCATCTGTAATAAATGCCAAGGGGATGCAATTGGTTTCTTATGAAAGAGGGAATGAAAAAAAATAACACGTTCAGTCTAGTGACTGGTAATCAAACAACATTTTCAAAGGATTATATTTCAGATACACCTCTAAATCATATTCTGCTGGATTATTTAGAAAAAAAAAATTGAGCAATTTGTTTTTTATTGCCAGAACCTGATTACATTGAAGTCAATAAAACAATTGCCCTCATTCTAGTAGGACTGAATTTTACTTTGTTTAAAATCTTAATATCTTCTTTCTTATTAAAATGTGACTTCAGGCTTTTTTTATTAGAGAAGAAACATGTTACTATTATTGTATAACTACCAGGACTCTTCTGTTCCTTGAAACAAATGGAGGGTATTTAAAACCAAAGAGAATTTAAAAATTCTAAAAAGAGACTTCCTCAAAAAATTGTGGAAAGGTCAAAAGTCATCATAAGATAAGCAGCTGTCTTAGTAAGAGAACCTGAAATATATCCCATATTTTCAATAGCAAAATTTTAAGCTTTCAGAATTGAATCAAAAACAGCTTCTGAATTACCAACTAAATTGAACAATAACTCCATTAGATTTTTTCTTTTTGATTATTTACATAAAATGTACATAATTTGAAATTTTAATTGCAACAAAGAACCATCACAAATACTCCCCCGTCCATCTTATGCTATTGGCATTCAGCCAGGGTGTTTTGCCTGACAGGCAACTTTTCCTAGATCTGTGGGCAAGGACATTTTTAACAGCTCAGTGAGTGTAGAAAACATCTAGGATGCATATTCTCTAACTGCGACCAAAACTAACCTGAGACAAGTCAGAAAATTCAGATGTTCCCATTTTTTTTTTTTTTCCTGTAGGTAGGAAAAATGAAGAGGAAAAAAGAAACCTGCATCACTAGCAAAGGTTCAAAGAGTTGCTTTCTTCTAACACTGAATGTGGTATGTCAGCAGAGCTGGCGAGACACTAATGTCTTTGAAGTTATTTTGTCTTTTCCCAGTTTGAAGAAAATGTAGGTCTACTTTCCTCCCACCCTCCATCCCTCCCATTTCCCACTTGCTATTGACATAAAGGAAACAGTACACACAATATTCAAAGGAGAGAAGAATTAGCAGTATTTATTCAGCAAAGAATACTGGGATTTTCGTGGCTACTGTTGGCTCTGTATTCTTACCTGGGACATTATCAACAGTGTTTTGGCCCTCAGCACATTTCACACCACCAGCACTTTATCGGACATGGTGTTTCCAAAAGCACCCAACACCCACAACCCTGCTGGGAGCCACTGGCAGGCACACGGTGGGCCAGCACGTGAGTGCCACTGTGCAGCAGAAGAGTGGCAGCTCTTGTTTGCCTCTTGCAGCATTCATGGGACAATGACAAATCCCCCAAGACTTAAAGGTAATGTTTACACAGGTGTGGCGATGACATGTTGTGAGACTTCAGCAGAAGGGTGAAAAGTATTGCACTAAGCTAATTGAAAATACAACAGGCAGTATTTGCTAAGGGTTGACACAATGCTAATGTTTCTCTGTTATCAGTGGTAAGTGAATACGAAGATATTAATTATGCAGCAGTCCTGCCACAAGAGAGTTGGAAGTTTATAGATCTTCGTGAATGACTGGAAAGGAGGCTGGCCCATTATGGCTTTCTTCTGGATAGCCCTAGTTAAGAAAATTAATGGTAAAATGCAACAAATGTCAAATTGCTACATTACTTTCTTCTGTTCTTTCCAGACAACACAAATGCAAGCTATTCAAGAATACGGCCTGTATGTGGCCTGAATATGCAATGAAGACCAGTTTTGCCATGCAAGCAGAGAATTCTGATATTCAAAAAAAGGGTAGCTGCCATTAGGCTAACCAGGAGATAAAATCCTCAGAATTGGAAGTTGGCAGGAAAAAAAAAAAAAAAAAAAAAGGAGAGAAAGATTGCTGAAAACAAACTTCTTCTGAAAACATACTTCCATCTGAGAAGGAAATGCAATCAAATTATAAATTTTTAGGGTCTCTTTTTTTGAGATTATCCTTCTTTCTTTTATCGTAGTGATGCATGTGGGTAATTCTTTGAAATCACATTTAAGGAAATGTCGTTATATTGCCTCTGTGCTGCAGTGCTTCTGTTCCATCCACTAGTCTCTTGCTCTTTAGAGTAACATGGGACTGATAAAAAAAAGTGCAAAAAAGAGCACAGTTTGAGGGAGCACGTAATGTGTTACCCTGCTGCTGCATTCACGTGCATGGTTGACTGTGAGGGACAGACTTGAGCTACATAAAATCATCTGCTGAAGGGAGAAGTAGAGAGAGAGCAGAAGGAAAAACTGAAGACAGAATAGGAGCTAGAAGCTACAAATACACTGAAATGAATACCAGAAGAAAAGGTTTGATAGATAAAGAGAGAATGAGAACCTAGGCAAGAAGAAAACCCTGCTTTCTGCTTTTCCCTCTTCAAAAATGAATGCTGTGGGAGGCCAACAAATATGAAAATCTTATTCTCATTCTGATTTAGAAATTGTTTTGGAGTGCTCCACCCTTACTCATCTATTAGCATCAGGCTTTTGTTTTATTAGGTTTCAAAATTTAAAAGTTTTCAAAATACCTGAAAATCTGCTATAGATGTCTTAAATTACACGTTGACACTACTCAACTGTTATAAGAACCATTTGTATTGAGAATTCTGTTCAGCAGGTCTCTGAGCTGTCCATCTCCATTCAAATATGTTCAGCTACACCAATCACATCTACGTAAAACACTAGTTGTGTAAGAATCTTGATGCAGATAATGCAACTGTAAAATAACCAACCTGAATACGTAAAAGAAAACCACAAAGTAAGAATCTCAGTCAGACTAAAATCTGTACCAGGTGTAGCACACCGTGGTAGCTAAGAGAGCAAAGATGTTATTTTACATGGATGGACACTGAAATCCACATTTCAGTGATGGTGACAGAAAATATATACTACCTTCAGTGGAAATAGAAGCTATTTGGGAAAGACTTTACGGCCACGGGAGGGGTGGGGGCAGGAAAAACCCACAAGCGTTTGAAAGTGTGTGAGAAATTATTACTTCTACGTGGCTCTAACTCATGCCTCTCTTCTACAGGCTGTGAGCAATTTCTCTACAGGGTTACTGATGGGATGCAGTCTTCCAAACAATGGGAAGAAAGTAAAGGAGCGATCATAGATACCACGAACATTTAAAAGATGGACCTCCTCACATGCAGGAGGAAACTCAAACTGCCTTCTACAGGTATTTCTCCTGTTAAACTTCCACCAACTGTATTTGCAGTTTGTTCTTCATAAGGTAACAGAATTTCTCAATTTTCCAAAGCAACTGTTAGGCAGGTGTCTCTCTGGATGTACAGCCAGTGAGGCCAGCCTCTCTCCAAGATATAGGCATCAGGTTTAGCAAACACCACCTCACCACCTGCAGGGGCCTAACCACAATATTCTGCCAAGCAGCAGCCATTCTCTTTGATGGATCAAAATTAACTTCTGAAAGCCAATTTGCGCATGGTGCTAAACTAATCCGCCTCTGCTTTGTACTGATCATACTGAGAAAATACTGTTTGCTTTCAAAAGCCGTTAAAGGAAAAGAGCATTCTAGTGCGATTCTAAACATCACTTCAACAGTTACACTTGATTTGAAATAATAGTGCTTTTTTGTTGTGGGATTGTACAGAGCTTAAGACAAATGAATCTACAGTATGTGCCTTTATGGGATGCCATAATATAAATCCCAACAGTAATGGTAGTTAAAATTGTCTGATATCCTTTGCCACTAAAGTGCATAGCAGAACTCATTTCATTATCTCCAGGTAGAAATTTTGCTTTTATGGAATCCGTAATTGGGAAGATACAGGAATATTAATAGATGTAGATGTGCAAAATGATGGCAACTCCATTGGGCTGACTGTACATGGCTCCTGCAATAGCCATCCAGCACAGCGAGTGAAGTACTACTTACCTTTATGCACGTGAACAATCCTACTGAAGTCAAGCTTTTGTGTTTATGGATAAAGCATGCACTGCCCCATTCTGCTGTAGAACTATGTATCCATAGTGCTTTGCTATCCATGATTCCAATCTTAAAACCAGAGAAAATTTCAATATGCTGATAAGAGAATGATCAACCTTGTATGTTTACACCTGAAAGGAAATTGCGTCTCCAGAAAACTGAAGACCTCCTTTTACAGCACAGCTCCTGAAGGTGACATACCACTGAGATAATTCAAAAATGTATTGATTATTTTTTTGTTTCTACTTTGATGCTTTTTGATTAGCATTAGCAAAAATCAATGTATAGCAAAACCATTTCACTAAAAGTTAAATGTGAAAAAATAAACCTATGTTCTAAAAAACCACTGAAATACACAAGAATTGTAATAGGCACATTGCTAATACCAGAATTATCTTCATCTTTGCGGATCTTTAACTTTACAAGGTCCTCACAGTGCTGAAGGATCTGAACAGCATCTTCCATCGAGCAATTGTCAAGTCGAATGTTATCTATTGCAAGCAACTTGTCACCCAGTTCCAGTGTCCCAGTTCTGTGAACAAGCAAACAAGCTTACATGAAATGCTAGCAACATTAAAGCAAAGTATTTCACACTGTCTAATCATTAATACAGAAACAAGATGGATTTCTTTAACAGCTATTTATTTATACATTTTGCACATAACTGCTGTACACTAAATAAAAGTAGAAGTCTCTTACAAGCTTCTTCTGATTAACTTGAGTGTAGCTGGCGATACAGCAGAAACAGATTTCTACTGGGAGCTTGAGTGCCTTACCTGTGAGCAACACTTCCTTTCTTGATATCAGAAATAACCAGAGGGTCCCCCGGTTTTCTGCTGGATGGAGCTGTAATAAAGAATAGACACAAGCATTAGTCTTAATTTCTGTATGTGCACATAGGCTGATTCTACCCATAAATAGTGTGTAAGAAATACTGATTTACCTACATTATATTTATCTCTTTCCCCTACACTATACATACATGAATACAAACAGTAGCATCATATTACTAAGACTCTAAATACTATTTCTCAAAAATTAGAAAATGCCAGAATTAAAGGTGACCAGTGCAAAATAAATTTAACCTGAGATGTCTGAATTTTGGCTCTGGCCAGGACTCAACCATGCAAAGCTCAGTGATTCATCTTAAAATGCTGTGTAGCTACAACACACAAGGGAAGACTTCTGTTAGCAGAACCTTTCAGCACAACTACTGATGCTGACCTTTTGCCAGAATATTTCTGTCAGTCATAAATCATGTTTTATTAGATCCCCAACCAACAGAGCAGTTCTGGCTAAATTTCTAGAGTGGGCTACACCACATTCGTTACACCCACTACTGTCTCATTCAGTGCTTACGGCGGAGGCATGAAGATGGTGCTGACTGGGTGAGAAAGGGGCTATCTCCTTCCTGATAAATCAGATGCTGTGGATGACTGCCACACGTACCACTGGACTGATGCACAGTTATCACCTTTGCACTGATGTAGCTTGCATTGTATGGATACTTGCTTCACTGTGACTCACAGATTCCTCTGAAGTAAACATATGGACCTTCTGATGAGTAACCTTGCTCCTCTAACTCTGCTGCTCAGCTTTATGCATTGTGGACCTTTCCCCACTTTGGGCTGGGGATAGAACCACAGCAATTCCAGCAATGTTCAAATCAGTAAACCCCCCAGCAGACCTCTCCATGCCCACCTAACTCATCTCTTCTTAGAGGTATGTGATATAATTTTCTATTCGCTCTTTGTCCATCATGATAAAGAGGATGCTCTACTCTACAATGACAGATATTGCAATTTTTAACAACTTGTGCAAAAGTACGTGTCAAGTTTTACCTTGGCAAGTTGTGCAAGCCATTCACAACGCTGCTTAGCTTAGCAATTTTACTTGACTTTTGGTTGTATGGGAAGCAGTTGACTACCCCAGAGGCAGGAGACAACTGTGACTGCTTCCAGAGGATTGCTTCTTGGCAAAGCTTCATTGACTGCATTGCTTTGGAGAATTTATGCACTTGCTGATAAGGTGATGACCACACTGAAGATCCGATAAGGCAAGCAGTGGGCTCAGAACTTGAGGATGACAAAAGGGGTTTTTAGAGGATAGTGTGCTGCCTGCTGTCAGAAAGGATACTACCTAGAGCTGCTGGGGTAAGGAGGTAGTCCACATGGGGAACACAGACTGACTCTTGGTACTGTCATTATAGAAGAGCATGCTGATATTAAAACATTGCTGTTGGTATAAGGCTGTCAGTTCTCCTAAAAGTACCAATGGTTTCACACATCTGAGGCTCTTCAACTGCCCTAAGGCATTTCTGACTTGTGCCAGCTGAGGCCTCTGCATTCACACCCAGAAAGTACTTCTCCATTAGGCTCCAGTGCCTAGCTGACAATCACCAAAAAGCTACTAGTATCGGTGGAGGATCACCTACAAAATCATGTCATTCACTACAGCAACTCATGCTTCTCTTGGGTGGAAAATGAGGTCTTCTCCTATGGCAAGCCCAAGACGTATGAATAATGATGTTCCCAACACAATATTCTAACAGATCTTGTTAATCTCAGCTGCCCTGGACAAGAAAGCTTTTGAATGTCCACAGGAACTGTGTAAGTTCTGCTGAGCAGCCATATTTCAATGTAGTATGTTGAAAGTACAGAACACAGAAGTATGAAGACTCTCAAGAACTTTTAGAAACTAGTCTAAAGCAGCAGGCTTTCAGGAAGTGCATATGTTCCAATCTGAGAACAGAAATTAACATTTTGTCAGATGCATACATTTCATTGCTTGTTTCTTGTACTTTCACACCATGGGTCAAATATATTTTATATGGCAGTTCCAAGATTTACTTGAATACTCTGGGTTTGTTTCATCATTTGGTGCCTTCTTAGAATTTTAAAGTTATTACTTTGGTGAACTCTTTTTTTTTTTTTTTTTTCCCTAAGATGCTATATTTTGACCTTCTGGGTTGACTCACAAATCCCTGAGGTCATATGCATTTACAGTGCCCGCACTTTAAAATTTGGGTATTGATACAGTTTTTATTAAACTGCTTTCACAAAAACGATCAGTACTAAACCAAACAGTCCTTCATTATTCCAAAGAAAGAAGAGAAAAATCAAAAAAGGGCAGAGATGAAACTCAAAATGTGAATGCACAGTGTAGACATGGACGCAAGGAGTAAGATATTGCACATGTAATTACCGCACTGTCCAACTGAACAAGTGTGAACCAGCACCATTTTGTCATTTACCCTGTGCTATTAATTGCCTGCTGGATTAAAGTCTTTTTGCAGGCAGCAAATGCAGTTCAGTGTGAAATTAATACTCCTATGCCGACAAGCTCTTAATAGGCATCTACACCACACTTTCTTTTTTCCTGTTTTATTCTAGTTGTTCAACACTCATGACATATTACAAACTATTTAAGTTCTGTTGAAGAGAGAAAATCGATTTCCTCCTGAACTTTTGTACTGCACATCACCACAGCCTGACTGGTCCCAGACACTGGCAGACAGACTCCATCCCCCACAAAAAGACTGAGTACTATGACTACTATGATCCTCAGTTTACAGATGAGGAAAGAAAACCCAGGAACTTTTCGGTCAAAGTATGGCAATTTTCAGTGAGCAATTTGAGATACCCATGCCCTAATTTCTCACAACAGCTTGTAGTATATAACAGCTTCTATGTCCAAAGCACAACTACTGGCATTTTCAGGAACAGCTGTAAACACTCAATATTTTGACAAGTGCAACCCCAGGATCTCAACTTTTCTCTGGAAAATCAAGCAGAAACCTGTGGAAAGTGTCTTTTTTTTTTTTTTCTTCCCCTCTCTCCCCCTCTCTCTTTTTCCCTGTGAAATGACTTGCATCTCAGCACAACTCTATCAAAGGGAAAAGGAAAAAACTAATTTCTCCGGGGTAGCATTGAACTATCTTGACCATGAGATCACCTCTTTTTGCTTTCTGCAATCTTCCACTTCATTCATTATGCAGCCGTCATCCCCTTTGCTACACAGCACTGTTATTTCTCCCCAGACAGCAGAGAAGGAAGAATCGCAGGGAGAAGGCAATATTTGACCATTTAATTAAAAAGATATCCTTATGAATTAACACAAGATGTTTGAAGTGACACTGTATGGCCTTAAATGTCCATTTTTGTTTCGTTTCAGACTTATTTTTGATTTAAAAAAAGAAACAATTACAAGCAATATCAAACATTATCAAACCTACACTTGCAAGACCACAAGCAGGCATAAAACCTTGAGATTTACAACACAGATCCAGGTGACAGAATCACATGGGGAAGGGGCAGGGAGGGAGATGAGAAATTTGCTTCTACTAGAAAATGCTGTAAATTAGGAACCCTGAGGTCTAGTCTTGGGAAGGGCTCCAGTCCCTTGTGCTCCTAGTCCATGTCAAATCCTTTTCCCACAGTTCTCTCTTTCCTTGCAATCTCCATTGTGGCTTCATACGCATGCTGTCCTGATGTTATTTTTTCCCCCACCATAACAGTTCCTTGTCACACCTGCTTCTTTCTCCTCACCTTAGGGCTCACCCATGTCCAGCCCTCTTGATGAAGTCCCAACACCCCCGACCCATTATCACACCTCAGTCTCTTTCCTTGTTTCCCGTCTCCCTGTTATGGCTATCCACTTGGTTTCTTTCCTCATCCAACAAAGATCAAATCTTTTCTCCCCCGATTCAGTTCTTAGTGTACCTACTGTTGAGATCCTGTGGAGATCTTACACAGTCCGTATGATGAACTGCAAGTAGTGAAGAGTGCCTAAAGTGGTAAATTTAGCGTTGTAACTGGAACTTTGACCTTCAGCAAGCTCCCTCTCTATTAACGACTCTATGGTCCTAAGTCTCAGTTCCCAGCCTGTACCCTACTCATACTAGTAAAGACACTTTGCCTGCCTACCTCTAGTCCCTACTTAGAAGCAAGTTTAGTAAAACATTGTTAGATTTGTAGATTAGCTGTTCTATTAGGTAAAAAACAACCAAACCAAACAAACAAACACACATTTTGCTATTTTTATTTTTCTGGTAACTCAAAGGAAAACAAAACAAAACAAACAAACAAAAAAAAAACAACAACATTGCAGGTTAAACAGAGAATTTGGGTAGATATCTTACCCAGTAATAATCTGCTTACTAGACTCAGCCTGGCTTCAAGTTTTGGAGTTTGATCAAACTCTGAACCAATTGCAGAGGAAAAAGCTCATAGGATGGAAAAAAATATTTTTTATACAAAGTCAGCCTACTTACTCACAATGACAGTAGGATAGGATAGTTCAGTTGGAAGGGAGCTACAAAGATCATCAAGTCAAACTGCCCTCAAGGCTAACTAAAAGTTAAAAGTTATTGAGGGTATTGCCCTAATGTCCAAAAGAGCTGTTAACTAGAATTAACAGAATAGATTAGTAAGTAGTTTTCTCAGAAATAATTAAATTTATTTAAAAAATACTAGTCTATGTAAAAGTACCTAGCTGCACAAAAGTTTATCCTGAAAAAAATAAAGAGAAATCCATATTCTATTACATGGTTTAAAATCAGTATCACTGGCAAGTAAATTGAAACAGATTTGAACACTACTAGATCTACTAGAAAGCTCTCCTTCTGTGGAATGGTTCTGTTATAAGAACATAACTGTACATGCACACACACAACATGCTGTGTCATACTTTATTTGGATGACCTAATTTTAAAAACTGAGGCATTCTAATTGCTTCAACCAGGTAAGCAAGAGTGAAAATGATGGTAGCTGAAGCATGAAATGCATAGTCACTTGTCTTTTCAAATTATTCAATAAGTTCTTCGTTGAAGTAGGTAGATATTAATGGGAAGAACAGTTGATCGTATATATTGCAGGGATAAGGGAAGGCCAAAGGAGGATAGAAGTTCAGTACATGTGTTAAGGCAGCATTGGGCAAGACCATTTTAATGATACTGACATAACTGATGTTCACTACTTAAAACTTAGCACATTGGATTAACGTTAACAGTGTTAATGATGTTCATGAAACTTGAATTTGCCTTACTTCATAAGGGTTTTTACTATCAAAGTGTTTTTTGATTTGTTTTGGTTTTGATTTTTTTTTTTTTTTGGGGGGGGGGGGGGGGGCTTAATAAATCACGAACTAAGAGAAGCTAAATCTCTTCCCCTATTACTTTTCATGTTTCCCAAAGACTGTCTAGAGTGTTGTGTGCCACCTCAGATATGCCTTCAATACTCAGCTGGAAGGCTAGATGCTTATTACCAAAGAAAACACGAAGAAAGAAAATAAATTCCTCTTCCAGGATATCTGCCTCCTAACAGCTAACTTAGAAAAATTTCTAGACTTAAAATTAAGCATACGTTCAGATGCCAACCTGAGGAGAGCCCTGACAAGAAGTGCCTATCTTGTCTATTTTAGTCATTTCCTGACTTCGTCAACCAAACACCAAACTACACACGGGATAGGGAAAACAAAATATGTATTTTCTGAAATGTTTTGATAGAGACAGAATTTCTCACTCACTGTTAACTCCACAGCCTTGAAAACAAAGATGATGAACCGCACTAGCACTTAAACAGATCAAGTCCAAATGTGATCTCCTGCAGCAACCCTGTTTAAGCCTGGTCATAGCAACGCCCTTGAGTTTTCAAAGAAATCACATTGCTTCCTGACAATATCAGTAAAAAATGAGATGCTAATATGTTAAAATACCATGAAAAAAATTGGACAAAATGGATAGAAAACATTTATATTTTGCAAATCACATTGTCTCATTTAGGAGATAATTAGAACAGAGGAAAGTACTGAAAAACAAGTAAGAAATGAAGCAATTCAAGGCTTTTACCAAGGAAATTTACATTTTTTCAGTTTATAGTATAAATGCTTTAAAATCAAACAAAGGGCTAATCTTAGACAAATTTTATATGCATTAAATACTACCAGCACCTGGGAGTATTATATATAACAGATAATTAAATTTACATATTAAAGATACTGCAGTACACTCAGAAGAACAGAGCCAAGACCAATCAGGTGTTCCTCTGGTTACATAAAGCACTAATTTTATGAAGTACAAACTTTTGGAATTAAGTTCCAAGTAAGGAAGGTATGCCAAATTTGGAAGAGTGAATAACGCTAAATCTCTGGAACATCAGTTTTCCATTCAGTCTATTACTCTAGTCAAATAGAAGTACAAGATGTCCTGAATTCCAGAAATCAATACAAATAATATTTCTAGAAAGGTAGTATTTTTACTGTAATCCTATAAATCATGACTGATTTTAAGAATATTTATATAAAACAGCCTCTCTCCCCATTTTCTGTTTCCTCAATATTTTCATTTGCATAAATACGTGTAGACCAAAGATTTTTCTTCAAGCATCACATTTTAGGGAGTCCAACAATTATGCATTCAAGTCTGTAACACAAGAAACAGGTCTGCAATGTCTTTCATTTGTTCCTTAGATGTAATTCTTAGCACTGAGCTCCCTGCTGTATTTTTGATTAACTTTTTTCCATTGTGCTGCTAAAAGATTTGAGAATGTAAGTCAAAGCACAATCTTTCCCCAAGATACATGAATAATTCCAAAGACAGACTATTAGCTTAGAAAGGCCACTACCATAAAAAAAAAAAAAAAATTAATAATAATTCCAGTGAGGCCAGATTCAGCACTGCCATTATGTACAGTGAATGTAAGTCTGTTAGTTTGGATATAGATTGTTCCTCCATCCACCAAAAGTTGAACTTGGTATGCTGGACCTTACCTGATCAAAACTCAGTCCTAACAGAGCTTTTACTGTCTGATCCCCAAATAAGAAACATTTTGATTTCAAACAAATACCAAATACTTTTTTTGAGAATTACACTAATGCACACCCTTGTTACCTTCTTCAACCACCTCTGAAGCCCCTGGTGAAAGAAGATTTTGCAACGTGACCTGCACATTTAGGACTGTCCACAAGTTGTACAGGTTGAGAATGTATCTTCAAACTGTGTCCTGAAGCAGGACACAACCTATTGTATGTGGATTCCCATGCCTGTGAGAACCCTTGAGGTCAGTGGGGTTCTGCAACAGGCCATGACTGGTTTTGCTTGCACCTTTCTTAGCTATGGAAGTAGTTTCACATGTGCTTAATTCTAATTACCTGTTTGTTTTTTTAAATTAGATTTAATGAGAGTTAAATATATGTTACACATGAAGGAATAGGTCAAGCTTTTGGCCTGGCAAACTTCTGGCATCTTTAACTGCTATGGGGGGGGGGAACAGAAATCTGTCACAGGGTAATATTTCATCAGGGAAAGAGCACTGCTAATCACCCCATTCTAGAAATAGAAAAAAAAAAAAATAGTTTACACCAAAATAAGCATAAGCCTACAACTATAGGACCTACTATCTGCAGATTATCCCATCACCACAGTCTTAAAAATAAGCACTTCCACTTACAACTTATCGTGATGCCAAGTTCCACGTTATGCTTCTTTGGTAGTTTGACATGAAATGTTCCACTGCTTGGTATAACAGATTCTACAAAAAAAAATACAAATAAAAATAAAAATTAGATAATTTATATGACACAGCAATTCTGAGTTAATGGAACTACACATGTAAACTGATGAAATCACATCAACATCACTAGTCAGGGGTGAAACACGGGTGCTGAAATGAAGGAAGTAGGACATACAAAGTATGATTTATATCTCTATTGGTAATTTCACAGTAACTCAATTTTTTTAAGGTTTAACTGAATTTATGGTGATTGCACAGACAAGCAGCCAGCTGAGACTGCATGTTTTTAGCTTGTATGCAATTTCTGTGAGCACACATGAAAACGTTAGCATGGGCAGATAGGTTTTAATTAAAAGGACAGGAGATCAAGTCTTAAGAATTTCAGGCTTTTGTTGCTGTAGATCTAATACATTTTTAACTATTTGCTAAGGCAAGTGCCATGGATTTTACATCTACTGGGAAGAAATGAGATCAAAAATGCACTCATGAAGAGGCATCTAGAGCTGACTGAGACAAAAAAAAATACACAACACTGCACTGAATTCTGACTTTTCACACCGCTGCTACCAAAAGTTTGTTGGCTTGAAGAAGAGCGAATTAAAATTCCAGCTATTTAAGTACATAAACATACATATGGCAGGAGAGTCCAATGATGAGTATAAGTCTGCTGTTATGGAGCAAATGGGATGAACATAAGTCCAGGGACCAAAACACAAACCTTATTGTCCTTGTGACTTGAGGCATATTTAAATGTGAATTTTCCATTATTTTGTTTTCATAATTTTTAATATTCCATTTCCTATTTATACAGATGCATAAATTGTATTTCACCTTTTTTTTTACAGTATACTAGATATGTACATATTAAAATACCACAAAGAATTATACTAAGAACATTTAGCCTGCTTTTGACATCATGATTTATAATACCATTAACAATAACTATACAACTATAACTATACTATACTATAACTGTACTATGGAAAATACAGCACATCCAACACTGTCATAACTTCAAAGGAGCTACTCTCAGATAAGCACATAAGTCTTAAAAGTTTTTACTCTTAGTGGAGTAATGCACATACATGAAGTGTACGTGCTTGTTTTACACAATTTGTGATTATATAGATGTATTCTGTATGCTTAAACACATTATGGAAGAAAGGAAATATATTAGTAATGATAAAGGCTCACCAACAACATTAACAATGACTTTTCTGATTTTTACTAATTCAATTTCTAATTTTTTTATTTTATTTTTTTTAAGATAGTGCTGAGTTAAACTCTCCAGACTTTTCTGCTTACCCATCCTTTTATAATACTTTTTTGTCTAGTAACACTTTTCATTAGCTGTCCTGTAGAGGATTTGTCTTGACTCATCAGAGTATTTCTATCTCAGGGCAGAAATTTGTCTGGAAATAACTTAGAGGAAGGACTGTCACCAGATCTTTCTAAGGACTTGTCATTTCTGTTTGTGTTCTGAAACACGCTGCAGGGCTAAGTGGAATGAGAAAGCTGCACAAAAAGACACATGTTTCAAGCAGGTCACATGAAAACTGAATGGTGTATTTGAGAAGAATGTCCCCACCGTTGATACCTAACACTTGCAATATCCTTAGGATTTATTCCTTTGCTTTTCTTACAAGACAGAATAACAGTACATTCATACCTGCAACATCAAATTCTATTTCCAAGGTGACCTTGTTGGTGATAGAGGAGTCTCTGAGCAGTTGATTGGCCTCATCAAATGTGCTGTCTTCTGTTGGGATACCATTTATTGCCACTATTCTGTCTCCTATTTGCAGGACCCCACACCTTGGCACACAATGATACATAAAAATAATCAGACATGCATGTTACCAGAACCAGTAATACCAATAATAAAAGACACACTCAACCTAGCCTTAAAGAAGAAGTGGCAGAGCAGCTCCAAAGGCACCTGAGGACAACCCAAATTGCTGCTGCCCCTTTGCACCCCGACACTATCAGCACTGCCAGTATGGCTTGAGCTCTCTAGGTGTGCCAGGACCCACGAAGGGGGCATAGCCTTCATGCCTCCACTCCACCCATGGACATCACCTCTCACCCCAGGCTACAGGTGTTGCAGCACTACAATGGCACCTAGAAGCTGCCTGTGCAACTACTGCTGCTCTGTATGAATTCATGCCATGACTAAAAACATACAAAAGCATAAAAATGCAATTGTAATGTTGAGATAAAACAAATAGTAAACCAGCTCCTCCCAGTCACGATTCTGGTATTTCCCCAGATTTCGTTCTGTAACAAAACATTAAAGAATGGGATATGGTTTCCCCCCATGGCATGCTGCTTTGACTTCAGCAATGTTTTTGATTTTTGTTTATTTGTTTGTTTTTGTTTTTGAATGAATATAGCTTCTAGTCTCCTGCTGGAGGATTCTGGATGATGAAAGCATTGATGCTTGTCATTCTTCTTACAGCTGACCAAGCACATGAAGTACCATTGTCAGAACAGACAGTTTGTTACTTGACACGCTTCCATTGAGCAACGCCCTGCAGTTTAGCACAAATCAAAAACAACAAGCCCAAACTACCCCAAGGAATGCTCATCAAAATGTACTTAGCAGTTATCTGGAAGAACCTCACCTTTCCGCCGGACTGTCAGACTCAATATAGGAAATGAGGGGTGGAGAAGACAAGGTCTCGGTAGCAAACACGCTACCCTGGAGCTGTATCCCAAACCCTACTATGGGGTCAGCTGTCAGCACTACTTCCGTGGTCTCTGTGTGGACGACCTGCCCCGCCAAACCAACAGTGCTAGAGGCTAAAGACACTATAAAACAGAGCAGACCAGGAGTAAAGACACTCGTTCATACACGGACAGCAGAAATTTCATTGCTCTTTGAGAAAATTGATCTGTACAATAAACCTAGTCAACAAAACAGCCCTTTAAAATTCAATTTAGGCTGAAGTTTATAAATGATGTATAAACAGTTATGACATATAAGAGAATAGAAAACATCTGGTTATAGGTTATAACGCAGAAAGATAGTTCACGTATTGAGCAAAATACATTTGTTTGATACCCCCACCCCAAAAACCTCCGAACATCCCTGAATTCTGTTTGCATTAAGTTTGAGGCATGGATGGGCAGAGTTTTCACAGTAGCTAAGGGATTTAGAAGCATGACCCCAGCTGTTATTCAGGCTGATTCCCAGGAGCACTTCTGAACATCTCACAGCAATGTATTGTTCTTAGCAACAAAGCACACGCTCCAGGCTTGCTTGCAAGAAATAGGGATGCCTTTTTCTTATATCAACTTGCACATGTTTACTACACATCAGCAATATGTCAGGCTAATTGGGTAATGTAAGTTGAACTAGCATCTCTGTCTTAGCAATCAGCAACTCTAAAGAGATTGTGAGAAAAAATAATTTCTGTGGGGTCTCTCAAAGGAACTGGCGAACCATTTTCTGAAAAACCCTGACAGCTTCTTCTGCATTTCCAAGATTCCTCTACATCTACTCCCTGCCTCTATTCTCATTCTGAATAGGATGCATTACAGAACAAATCAGAATGAAAACAACATTGAGATTCAATGCAATTATCTATGAAAGAAACTTTTGTATTTTTTTTGACCTCTTCCTAAAAGTAATTTGAACCATTGCTTGAACTCTCCCAGTGACAGACTACTGTCTTTCATTACGTCATACACAGAAAGTTAGATAGATTTTTTTCAATATCTGTTCAGAACAGTAAAGCAATGTTTCGGTATTGTAATGATAATCCTCTAGTGATGAAGATTTTGAATGTTTTCACGTTATAAACCTGTGCTATTACCTCTGCACCTCTAAAGTCCCTCAAGACCCATTTCTTCCTGCATTAGCTACCAAGAATTACATAAAAAGTCATGGTTTATCTGAGGGATAGCTTAAATTTCTTCTTCTTCTTTTTTTTTTTTTTTAAGGTATGGAGAAAAAGTTGTCCTTTCTTTTACATTATAGATAATACTAGCACAGCTGTACAAAGATGTCAGAGGTTCTATAAATATTTTCCTTTCTTTGAGGCTACAAGCACTAGACCTGCTCTGAAACAGTATCAAGAGTGATTAATGTGGCACCAGTCAGCAATGATGACTCCAAAAGTTGCAGAAGTCTCATTTGCCGAAACTCATCAGTTTCTGTTTTCTCCCAGAAAAGCTACTTTCAGTAATACATTTGACTCTGAAACCAATTCTCTTTTCCTTACTAAATTACTGTGAATTCTCATGTCTTATTTTCATTTTCCTTTGTAAGAATACTCTTATTTCTTCTGTTCAATAGCATCCTTCTTACTGTTTCCTTTATCTGTACTGAGTAGTACATGCTCATACCCAAATACAAATATTAATACTGATAATCTATTCTCAGAAATGGTGATCAGGTTTAGCATTTACTGCATGTAGAAAATAGGTTTCTCCAGCCCTCAATACTGTGACAGCTAAAATATAACTAAAACAAATAATTCAAAGTCAATAATAACAGATCCCCTAACCCACTTTCCAGAAATTTCTAAATTTAGAGCATCCAAGCTCATAAAAGTTCCACTATCGCTTTCTTTAATATCATACAACAATTCCTTGTTAGCTGAATCTTTGTTTCCTATTGCTTGTGTCCATTCCTACTCTGCTGTACTCTTCTTACTCTTCTTCTAATACCCTACCAAGAATCTAAAGGTCTCATAACATTTATTTAAACTTTTAGGACAGTTAACGTTTTAATTCATATTGTGAAATTGTTAATATTTATGAGATTTAAAACTCTCCCTGACAAATACTTTCATGATGTGGACACTTGTAAGTGTCCATTTAGACACTTTGAACCATTAGGACCATTAGGAACTCCTCCTACTCCCAAAGAAAATGAAACAAAAAGGGGACCAAAAGGAGCAGAGATGAAAATACTCTCCTGAATCATGTAACAAAAGCTTTCTGTCAAGCTTCTATAAAATGTGACATGACTTCACACTTGTTGGAATTTATAATTCAACAACTGTGGCAAGAAACACTGCCTATTTTTTTCGGCTGTGTGATGCACTTAAAGCTGTAGACACCACAAAGCAGCCTTTGCAAGGATTCTCATTGTTTTAAAAAGGGCGCATCAATGGGTAAATGGCCCCAGTGAATCCTGTTTGCTGCTGCTACGGGACATATCCTAGCACCCTTTTTTTCTTTGCTTCCAATTCTTAGTGACAATTGTGGGGCCTAGTTTACTATATGCTATTCATAACGTAAATCATAGTCTTGAATTTGAAGGTTATGTACTTTTTACTTTTATTCTTGCAGCTATAAGAGAAGCAGAACAAGATGTCATCAAAGCTAAATATGTAGTCTCCTCTTTGAACCTTGGAAAACCCAAAATGTTTACTTCTTGCTAGCAGCTAACTTGGATGTGCTGAGAAAACTTCTACACAGCCTGAATAACTACCATGTAAGTTGGTATAAAATTATGCCTGAATTTCAAGTACTATTATGAACCTACTACAAAATACTTCAGGATTTAAACTTTAACCAAATAAAAAAATAAATATTTTCACAATGAGTATCATAATTTAAAAAAAAAAGTAGAGGAAGAATAAAGATGGAAAACAAGTGGCACAAATAAAGCACGTGACAGCAGAGCATGCTTTCAATTTTTACAGCCACGTCTGGAAAGATCTGCATAATTAATGCAATAATTGCAAACTCCTGGCCATAAAAGTGTTGTAGCACTCTGTACCATTATGCTTCATTATCATAAATTTTGGAATGATCACTAATGTAGGCAAGTTTTGCTAAATAATTGGCAATGCAAACTTTATAGCACCCTTCGTCAATACATCCTTTTCTTGCCAAATGATATCCCAAAGGATTTATTAAGTTACATTTTAAAAAAAACCAACAAACACAAACAAACCCTTGAAGGATTAAAAAAATAAAAGGATCACTGAAATTAAGATAACTTGCTATTCCTTTTCTATGAAAAGGACAGCAGTCAGTGCTACCTGGTTCTCACGAGTCTCCCACAGAGGGAGAGGGCAAAGTTTTCCAAGTCTTGTTGATGGGAGGTGGAAGGGTACAGGACCAGTCTTTCTCTATCATGGTCACTTGTAGCACATTCAGTCCAGTGTGGTTCTCTTAAACTGGCTGTTATTGCAGTCACAAGTACAGGTAGAAGTCTAGCAATAGCAGGAAGGAACTCTGCGTGTGCTGAAAAGCAAGCTCACAGAAAGGGCAAGCAAGCCTGGGTGGCCTGTTAGTTCCTCTAAAGCTAGCTCTGATTCAGGGTTGCTGATGGAGTCACTGCTCATAGCGAAAACAGACTCTGCCCACCCCATCCCACCCCCAGTACTGGGGTCAGTTCCACACATTTTGTAATGCTGTATATCCAGACCTCACAATAAGGCAAATGCAGAATAAACTACCCCACAACAAAGCCTCATCCTAGTATCTCCTAGCCAGAGATTTGCTTAATCATAGCAGATTCTCATCTTTGAGGTGGGCTGCAGTGCTTTTGTGACTGTCCCACTGAATCTAATGTCACTGGCCTTGCTTTGAGACTTTGCAGGAAAACACATTGCAGGTTAAGGCCTCCTTGAGTGAAAAATATCTGAAATATCAACAACATAAGTAACAACTGTCTCCAAGATCCATAATCGTAGTAAAATTGCTTTCAGGGTTACCAGTTCTTTGCTGTATGGAACTGCTATGATACAGCAGAAGTTAAGAACTGTAATTTGCATCCAGCATTATATTACTATTTAAAGCAATTAGTATTAGTGTAAAATTACTACTTTTTCTCATATGCATGTGAGGACACATAAAAGCTGGATCCCTACTGATACCATAGCACGGATGGGCACACTATCTCCCCATGACCCCAACGAATGCATTAGAAGCTAATGTTTCATGAGTAGTGATAAATGGCTGATCAGATTAAAAATTAAAAAAATGTACTTACAGGCAAAGTTATGTAAAAATATTTGCTTTATAAAAGAAATAAGAGCAAGCAAGCAACAAAAAAAAAACTTTGCAAGAAAGCAAGACCTCAGTTCCTCTCTCAAATGTTTCTTCTCAACTCCATAGTGACTGGGCTTGGTTGGAGGCTGCTGTTTTGCCCAGATTTTGCTATGACCATGGGAAATCTTGAATATGGGGCAGCAGCTCATTTTTCCAGACTGAACCTGTGAGCATTATTAGCTGTAGCAGATTTTTGCATTTTGTACTTCTGTGCTCTGAAAGAACTGAGCTGATGCTGGCCCTGAGGATCGCGTGTTGACAGACAAGCCAGAAGGAGGGATGGCCCTTATGTGGAGTCTAGGAAACATCGCACTGATACAGCCGTACTTTTATCGGCCCAGTGAATATTTTGCAAGATACCAAGTGGAACAGACTGAAATATATCCAGCCTGGCTTGGGAAATTACTGGCTCATGGGAAATTCATGCTTTGAATCCAAGAGAGTGGCCAGAAACAAGGCTATTTAGTGTTCATCATTATTTGTCACTCTTTCTCACAAAAATGATTGTACAGGCTGTGGTGTAGGTGTTAACATCAAAACTACCTGTAAAATATAACAGCAAGCTCTTCTCTTTCTGTAATGGGATAGTTGAGCTTACCAGCAATCTGTGTTTGACTATTCAGCTATGAATTTTATTCCCCAATGAAAATGGGAAGAGTCTGAAAAGGAATTTGAAAATCACTTCTATAATGGTATGACAAACCAATGCAGGATTGTCTGAAGAAAATACTGCTTTATATATTTCAGATGAAAGAGTTCAGCCATATGGCCTCTGCTTATCTCCTTTTAGCATTGGATAAATATTAATATGCTGCTGTTTCCCCACATCTAACAGAAATGCCAATTGTTTTCCCTTCTATCTAGTATAAGGTACCTTGTACCTTTTTCTTTTTTCTGTATCTTCCCCCTCCTCCACCCATTCATTGCACATTTTGAGCAATTGCTGTTACCACCTACAGGAGCTTTTGAAGTCCTTCTTTTTCATCCTCCGCCTCATCATTGTCCCACGCGGGCTGGTGGAGTAGAGGCTGCGAGGTAAGGTCCCCATGTTCAGGGAACTCAGGCTGTATGCACTCATGGAGGTAGGAGAGAAGGATGAAGACACCAAAGCTGCTGTAAGAAATCAAACACTTGGCAAACAGCACTCAGTGCAGCACATGCCTATAACTCATCAACGAATTAAACCATGCGTATGATGCACAGGAATGGTTTGTGCATTTCTGATAACAAAAACATTAAACCACATAGGTGACCCTGGATAGAAGTACAGCCAGCGTGTCATGAAAATATCTGCTGGGAGCTAACAAAAGTCTTGTAGAAACAAAAATTACATTCATAATAGACATCTCACTTTAGGAGAAGTATATTAAATTGTTTTTTTTAACACATTCATGAATCAATACAGACCAATATATCTATTTACACTGATTTTAGAAATGCCTTTTTGTAGTAGGTAATTTCTGACAAAAGATTTGTAGGCTATGCTTTGCATTCAAAGATTGTATTTTATATATACTACACAAATCTAACGGTCTACTCATATGGAAAAAAACAAACAAAAAAAACCCCACAAACAATCAAACAAGAAAAAAACAAACAGGTTCATCCAGAGTTCTCAAGCCTTTTCCTGTCTACAGAGGTTGCCTTGTTATAGTAAAAAAAAGGCATAAAATGTCAGAAATAACCTTGGCATGGCTATGAAAAAGTGTAGCATCCATAAAACTGAAAAGGTTTTAGTGCCTGAAATGAGAAAACTATGAGTGAAAGAAGAGGGAAGGGAAGAAGAGGAAGAAGGAGGAGAGAATATGTCAGCAGGAAAAAGCATGGAACATTACGAAGGCTTTTTTGAGGAGACGTTTTCTGGAATTTCAAGGCTGGCATCCTGCAATGGTCAGGGTGGTACGTGTTATAATGGTGGTAGGTGAGGAGGTTGCTGTGGCTGTTGGCACACGAATCCCAGGTAAGTTGCCTGTTGCTTCTTTGAACCTTCACTGCCCACATGAAGGGATGACAGAAAATCAGAAAACAAAAGGACCAGAGAAGAGGGAAAGGTAACTGAATTACATAAACAAGCAAACAAAAAGTCCTCAAATTAAAACAAACTGAAAATAAAATAAATGAAATAATAAATAATCTGGTCTTCTCTTCTTACTAAGGGGTGCTAACTTGGGAACAAAAAAGATATTTCTTATTAGAATAAATGCTTCTGATTTGTCTGTTTAGTTTCTTGTATTATTTTTAAAAGATTAGTACTGAATCTATTTGAGATTCTTTTATTTTTTTAGAAAATACTAAGAAGGTATCATATATAACCATTAACTGAAGATTAGTTAAACTTTCTGCTTGCATTCATTGACATTAAGAAATAAAATCAGATACTATACATCGTGGTGCCTACAATGGCGATGTTTACATGCTGGTCATTTCAATTTACTGCATTGACATTTTAATTTTGGCAGCATATATTGTTGGCATTTTGCTATTCTGTGCCACAAACGTCCTCCTGGGCCACAGCACAAAAATTCTATCCTGAAACCTGATTAATAAATAAAGCAAAAATCTAGGGCTCTTGTTATTTAGATGTGCAATTTTTAAATTCTCCGTCTTTGAAACTTTAAAATAGCCTCTTCCAGATAAAATTTGGGACCAGATTTGATTGCTGATTCTAATTATGGAGAGTCCAGCATAGGCCAAAGGTGAAGGCCAGCATTTACCAAGAGAACGGGAAGCATTTCAGCTGATGTATCAAAAATTAAAGGAAAATGACCGAAGCCGCCCTTCAGTAAAAAGTCTGGTCATCATTAAACTCAGCACAGCTGTGTCTTTGCTGAACTGTAAAGGAAGACTGCAAATTCTAAACTGTTCACTGATTTTTTGTCTTCAAAAAACTGCAGGGTACACCCATACTGTGAAACATAAGTTGCTGTATTCAGCCCATGAGCTGTATCACCTATAAGGGCTACATACACATACCGAGCCCATGACGAAATTCAGCAGTAGCATAAAGTCTGTCAGTTTAGGCGGGGCCCAATTTGTGTTCACATCTTACTATATGAGACGGAGTAAGGGGAAAATGGAAGCCACTGCAGAAAGCACCATGAAGTGCCAGAAAAAAAAGCTATAGTTTTGTTTCACTTCATATTACAGGAGCAATGATTGGTTGTCAGAATGTATTAACCCTTCTCTGACTAAAAACCCACGGGTGATGTGACAATGAAGTACATGAGGGAAGGGAGTGTACAGAGGCCTAACCCATCCTTGTGGCTTCATGGAGGGGTTGGGGTTCTGGGGCCATTGGCACAACCAGGCCCAGCCCCATCTTGGGGTGCCCTGGGCCTGTGTCCCTCCCTGAGGGCACCCCCTGCCCTTGCTGTCCAGGAGCTGCTCTGATTACGAGCTTGCACCAAAATATATTTTTTTCTATATTCATTTTCCTCAACAGGTAACAAATGAGGTAAGGGTGGCTCCCAGGAAGGGAGGCACATGATGCCAGCACCAGGCAGCAGCACTCGAGACACAACACCACTACTGGCCACCTCATAGGCTTTAGAAAATCTCTAATGTCAAACAAGGAAAATCCCAGGAACAGTAGCAGTAGCCTGATACAGTACTATGTATCTAACAGGCTTACCACATTTTCTCAAATGAAATTGTCTCTTTGATTAATGCACACAGATAGCAACATTTCTGGACTTCAACTATGGTGTAAAAATTAAAATGTGGTGAGAACAATGTGGCCTGGTGGATTTTCATTATTTTCAAGTTGCTGTGAGCCTTGTTTGATTAAAAAGACTGCTTCCAGCAGGAAATCATCTGGTAATTTCTGATTTTTTTTTTCATGTTTTATTTTCATACAGAGAGTAGGGATAAAAGTGTCCTAGAAAGTAGGAAGGTACACAAATTCAGTTTGCTCAGCTTGTTGAAAGATAATCCCAGCTCAACAAAAGTTCTGTAAAAGGAAATCCTATCGTGTGTAACAGTAGTAATTTACTGGTAATTTGAGCTATTCCAACCCAGGGTTGTGTACAGCCAGCATAAAACTAATGGGGCAGCAAGAGAAATGAATATTAGCAGCACAGCGAAAAGGAAAAAAAGAAAGAAAAAAAAAAAAGAAAAAAAAAACACTGATCTTTTATAATGTTCTCCATTTTATTTTAGGGCTAAAATTTCAATTTATTTTATATACTGACTTTCCTGCCCATTTTAAATTCCTATCACGTTCCCAGAAGACCAATATCTGAGCTCAACAGATACAGCCTTAATGACTCAGCTTATCCCAGACATGTAAAGGGAGCTTTTCGAATTCTGCAGCATCTAGGCCATACCACACCTGATGGAAGGTTGTTTCCAAAAGGATACTTGCTTCCATAAAGCATGTTACATCTTGAATTGGTTGTGATATTGGAGCTGCACCGCCTAGTGAGGGGCTGGGAAGGGCTGTAAACATTCTAGTTATTCTGGCTTATTTGAGAAAGCAACTTTATTACCTTAGGGAGATTTCTCCCCAAAAGATGTGCTTATGTAGTTTTTGCAGAGCCCCTTGATATGCTTTTTTAATGGCCAGTTCCCAAGCTTGGCATGGCAAGAGCATTGCTTATCAAAGCACCTACACTAGTTGAAGGTGACTAGCACATTAACAGCATCAATTTGTTTTAAATTTTGGTTAGGCAGCGAAGTGCTTCAGGAAATACAATCGACTAAACAAATATTTGGCCCTGGTACTGATCTTCCCCAAAGAAACACTCTTCAAAGGTTATTTAAATAGCCAAAAAAAAAGTATGATATATTTGTTATAAAAATGAGGGATCTGCTTGTAGCATACTGTTACAATTGAAATAGATGGAATTATATTTCGAAATTTGCTCTACAATTCATTCTGTTTCTGCAGTCCCACTCCCTGTTCCCTTACCCCTCTGAACAGCTTAAGTAAAAAGGGGAAGGATGTGCAACTGAATAATGTAATAAAATGGTATCAGAGGGGTTACTTTTTTACACCCTTGATCTAGGACAAAACTAGTGTCTCCTCAGCATTAGCTCAATATTCACCACTCTGACAAACTGACTAGAGAATTACTTCTCCAGGAACAGTCTGGATAGTAGACAGATGTCCAAGAACGTTTATCATCACTGAAATTTCTAGGCTTCAGAAATCTTGTCTTGGTCTACAGGAGTGTCCTGGTTTCAGTTAGCACAGAATTAATTTTCTTCCTAGTAGCTGGTGGAATGCTGTGTTTTGGCTTAGGATGAGAAGAGTGCTGATAACACCCCGATGCTTTAATTGTTGCAGAGCAGTGCTTATACTAAGCCAAGGACATCTCAGCCTTTTGCTCTGTCCTGCCAACGGGCAGGCTGGGGGTGCAGTAAGAGCTGGGAGGGGACAGACCCAGGACAGGTGACCCAAACTAGCCAAAGGGGTATTCCATACCATCTGACGTCATGCTAAACAATATATAGGGGTGGCTAGCTGGGGGGAGGGGGCCGGACTGCTCGGGACTGCTGGGCATTGGTCAGCGGGTGGTGAGCAATTGCATTGTGCATCACTTGTTTGTACATACTATTACTTTCATATTATCACCATTGTATCATTATTATTATTATTGTTATTATTATTATTGTTATTATTATTTTCCTGTCTTATTAAACTGTCTTTATCTCAACTCACGGGCTTCACTCTCCATTTCTCTCCCCCGTCCCAGAGAGGGAGGGGGGAGGGTGAGCGAACGGCTGCGTGGTGTTTAGCTGCCAGCCGGGTTAAACCACGACAAGGAGGCAGAGGCACAATATCACAGGTTCAGAAATTGCAAGTGTTGGTTCATGCTGCAACACAGGTACCTGTTTTCTATTTGATAACCCTTGTTAGTTCTTTGATATCCATGAACATGGTATTTTAGATCAAATTTGTGAATACTGTGAGTTAGCCACTTTTTCAGGAGTAGTTAGAAGATAAGACAGGAGGTTTCCATCTTCAAACATGATTACATTTTATATATATTTGACTTGAAAATGGAAAACCATTCTCTTCAAGCACATCGGTATGAAATAAATAACACAGTGAAAATGGGCTAGCATCTAGGTAACTGTTCCCAAATCCTTTTTCATAAGCACTACCAATGCACCCATGAAGCAATCTCAGAAGTATTTTTAAAATATTATGGCAATAAGTAATAATGCTATACGCAAGAGAAAATAATTATATCTGAAGCATTTTGAGAGAGAACAAGTCTATTACTGAAGTTGTCATAACAGACTACGAAGTTAGTATGCTGAAAAGAAGTTATCAGTGGCTCTTCCTCCCTGCTCTACTTTGAAGAATCAAATCAGTTGCCCCCCTCAGTGATTGCAGCAGTAGAGTCAACAGGTGTCTTTGTGTACATTTACAAGTGTGCAGAGCCTTTTCTCAGTAAAATATTTCCCTCTCTACCTGTAGGAATCTCAGAGGGTGCATTAAGGCTGAGAAAACACAGAGCTGCTCAGAATCTGTGGAAGCATAACCTGGGGAGCTGAAACAACATTTACAAGCATAACTGCCATCATAGCATTCTTGGCCATTCAGCAAGAGCAGAAAAAGTCAAAGACAGGAAAATAAAGCAGTATTAGGTGCCACAGATCCTCTTACCGTGCTCTGGGCCTTTCAGTGCTAGCCGTGTCTGGTGGTGAGGGAGGATCTCAAGCTTGACATTATCTGCTGCGTTAGCAAGAAACTGCGTTGCTTCTGCCAGCGTACAGTACTCCATGCTGGTGCCGTCAATGGACAGAATATGGTCTCCTACATGCAATGCGCCACATCTACACAAAAGGGGAAAAACTCCGTATGATCAGGTATGTTTTCTGCTGGGAAAGTGAGTTTTACTGCCTTCAAACTGGCCATGACAACTATGAGCGTGTTCTTTCTTTTTCGAGAGAGATTTGTGTTTTGTAGGCATTGTCACTGGTCAGACTTTATATCTATTAGTACGAACCTTAAAAACAATTCAGTTAATACAGTATATGCCGAGACATAACTCACAGAACTGGAATGGGGTAGCTGACTACTAAAATATGCGTGAATGGCAGCAGAATAAAATGAGAAGAGCTTAAGGAGACTCAAATAACTTGGTCACATATCCCTCACACAAGCACCCAGTTCATCATTTTTTGAGTTATAGTTCAAACATTAATTAGTACAAAAGCTGTAAATGATGATGAAATTATGCAGTAATCAAACAAATAATGAAACCAGGGCTAGCATGGTGACTTGAGGAGTGGGGTGGGGAGGGGGCTATCTGCTAAATCTTGCTGCACTCAAGAGACTGGCTACTGGATGAGTTGAGAAATGCAAACACAGCAGTCAGCATCCCGACGTACCAGTCAAGTGGACAGCTCCTTTAATTGGTTACCCCCTGTGAAATGGGAAAAAAACAGAGGGAGAAAATTAAAGCATCCTGCACCATTGAACTGGAGAACACCCCTGGATCAATGGCCGTCATTCTCAAAGTTTCTACTGTAGGGAAAAGCCCACAGAGGAGCTGTAGACTCACTGCTACAAGTGGGTGCTACCTAAAGCACCATTGTCAAAGAGGAGTTACAAGGTAGGGTGACTGGGAACATGCAGGAGGAATTTGCTGCTGAAACGTAATATTTAGGGAGTTTTTAGATATAGGTATGTATATAGAAACATACTGTTTATGTATAAACACACACACGCACGCACACACACCCCAAAAAAGATCCCACAGCTCTGCTACAGAGTTTTAGAACACTAAAGAAAAATATCTATCTTTTTCTTTCCCTCAATTTTACATACAATCTGACCTTAATATAGTAGAATGAAGTTTAAATGAAGTAAAAAAAAATACTGCAAAATAACTTCAAAATACAGAAGTCAGTCTGCCTAATACCTCAGTTGTACTCTAAAATTTTAATAGGAAAATCCAGACATAAGAAGTTCCATTTCACTGTAACACAAGAATGAACAATATATTCTAAAAGAACACTTCAAGGTTGCAAAGCCTCAGAATTAACTTCCCTTGACAGCTGTTCCATATTGTGGGCTTACTTTAAGAATTCCAGTGGGGTATTTATTTTTTTTTAAATACTAATCTCTGCTGCAGCATTACATTTAACAGTCAGAGTAGGCCTCTAAACTTCTGTGTTGCATAGTGCAAACAGACAGGCACATATTGTATTGGGGCTGGCTTATGTCATTGAAAACTCTGTGAACGTAACATAAATGGTGCCCTGGAATTCTTAAACTCTGCAGTATGGAACAATGATCTGACAAAGTGCTAATTTTAAGACCTAGCAACCTTAATAGCATCTGGCTCGGTCAAGTTCATCTAAAAAAAAGGAGGGGGTTATTTAAAAAACAAATAAACAAACAAACAAAACAAAAACAGAAATAAAACGGATGTATGGAACTGCAGTGTCAGCTCTTTGTCGCACTCACCTGTCTGCAATACTCGCAGATTTGATTTTGTCTATGACAATGACCTGTTTGTTGCAGCACATCGAAGTAGACAGTGCAACCCCAAGAGCAGCACCAGGAGTTTTGGCAACTTCAACAAGTAGTGGCCCAGATGCCGTTGCTACTGACTCTGTTAAAATTAGACAACAAAAAATTAGTACTATACCAACTGCATTATTTACCTCATTCCCACATAAAATCTCTATTGCTATTCTATTTCTCTACCCAGACAACATGCCACATAAAGACACTCTGGAATATCATCAGTTCTGGAATATCAAGTAACAACTTGTAATGTTGAAACCGATGAAAGCAAGAGGTTTGTGAATCTGAGATATCTGGAAGTTCATTGCATCAGAATCTGAGATGGATGAGGATGGAGGACCAGGATGCGTTTGAGAATCAGTCTTTTAAACAACTGAAGCTAAAAACCACATGAGATTTAAAATGGGCATGCTGAAGAAGCAAAACTAATAAAAAAGTAGATGATCTGAAAAATGAACTGAGTTAAAGAGGTTACATAAGGATGATAAATTCATTTTTAGAAAAGAAGGGGAAGATGGACAGGTGTTATAATAATTCAATGAAGGTGAAGAAAAGGTCCATCAGAAATCCCTCACAAAGAAATAGGACAATTTAGGTGAAAATGGAGAAAGTGCAGGAGGCATGACAACCAGAAATAGTAGGAGTTAAAGCAAAATGCACGGGAGGTTGTGCAGTAGATTCTTGTGGTATCCTGTCATGGGATAAAGTACTTCCTTACGATGGGTCACCGACAGTAGTTGACCAAACACTGAAGAAAGAAAGCAGAAGCCTTCAGAGGTGCTTACAACCAGAACAAGGGAAAATGTATAAGTAGAGACATAAAGTTACCAAATGCCCCACTAGAGAACAGGAGAGATTTGTATTCGCAGAGTACTGGAACCTGCTATAAAATACAAGGAAAATGTTCAGCTGCAACGTTTCTCAGAAGCTGTAAGAGAAATGCAGTTGAAGTAAGGAGAAGATAGATAGCAAGGTATTCCGTTCAGTCTCAAACCCAGAAAATTAGTCCAGCAATGTAATTCTGTCACAGAAGAGAAAGACTGTGAAGCAGCGTACTGCTGTATAATGAGACCTTTGTTAACTAACTCTCAGGTAAGGTGCACTTCTTAGCTAGAGAGTAATGTAGGTAAACTGAATATAGAAATTAAAAACGTGCCTGGATGGAGTAACATACAATACCACTAAAGCATCAGTTAATAATTATAGAACATCCTTTTCCCTCAAGAACTGAAGTCATTTTTATATACACGTTGCCTTTTTTCGAGCTAGAAACTTGAGGGTTAGAAGAGGAGATTCAGTATTTTTGAAAGTGCCCATTAATTCTGAATGATTTATTTTTGAGCCCAGCTAGGAATGAATTATTAAAAGCTGAACTTCCACAGGCACCACCAAAATAGGCTGCTCTGCACATCTGAACCAAACCTTACATTGCAATCCCAGAAGAGAGTCCACCAGAAGCACTCATGCCTGGTGCTTCGGGTATGAAAGGATTACAAAGCTGGGTGAACTGACCCTAGCAGCTACCTGTCTTTCTCTAGTGACTAAAAGAGGCAGTCACAGCAACTGAGATCCTGTCTTAGATGCCTTGGGTAAGTGTCTAAGCTAGGCAGGATGCATACAGTGACTTCCATGCAGCCAAAAAGCATGTGTGGCAAAGCAGAATTTAATAATTCCCAATTCCTATTTCTGTGCTGAGGAACATTTGTATTCTTGAATATTGCATTGTTTTCTGGAACTACAGACAAGCTCATATTTACAAACATATGGGAAGAAGACTTGAAGGACAGTTGTCATGAGTACTGTGACGAAGGTTTGAACTCGGGTGGATCCAGAAAATGATAAAGCTCAACTTGTTACTGGCCTGTCACAAGTTTGTTCTGCAGCAATCGCCTTGAGAAGAAGAGTAGAAACTATATATTCAAATATAATCTGTCAAGAATGAGTAAATCTTTCAAGATGCTGCTCCAGAGTTACATGAGAAATGCACAATCAGCTTATGCCCCAGCGTTATTTCCCAGGTGCCTGTTAAAAAGCACTGGGAAGGCAAACCAAGGCCGACAGGATGAATAAATAAGATAACTACATTAGAGCAACCAGAAGAGAAGAAGTGGAGTGTGTCTAACTGTGGATAATAAACACAAGGAAGAGAAATCAGAGGGCAATAATCAAGCACACATTCCCTGACAGAGAAGGATTAGTTTATCATGTTGAAGTAAAGCATGGGTATGAAAAATGAATCATACAGGTATAAATTATTCATGTGTGGAGATGTTTCAGTCATTAAGATATTTACACCATGACTGAAGCACTTACAGACTATGTTGATTTATTGGCTACGTAATTACATAAGATATACTGATGAATGCTTGCATGAAAAACGCTCTAGATTTTTGATTCTGTTAATAATTTTTCTCACTTTTGGGCACTGCATCTCAGTCAGTACACAAGGCTTGATTAAAACCTCTCAGAGGAAGAAGCATTGCTTTCCGCATGCTGATACATTTCTTCAGTTAGCTAGTAGGACACCTTTTTTATTTGACAGCTTTAACCACCTGCAACAAGGGGTTTTTCTTATTATTTTTTTATTCCAAATATATTTTTATGTTGTATAAATATACTACATGATGCATAAAAAAGTTTTGGATAAAATAAACATTGTCACAACCTCAAATGATAATGAGAAACAATTCTGAAAGTTGAAAAAAACAATTTTTTAGTCTGATTTCCAAATGGAAATGAAGCCTTCATGACCACATTACGTGTAGTTGTTCATATACTCAAAAATGTATGTAGCTACTAATTCTTCCCTATCCTCATGGCTTAACTGCTGAGTCCAGCTCAACAGCTGGTGGATGCCTGAGGACAGAAAACCTCTTTAGGACTCCAGCAGTGGGACAGGCCAAAAAGCAAGCTGCTTGTATTGGGCAACAGAAAACCTACGTGGGAAACAGTGCTTATAAATGCCCTAAAATAGGAAAAGCTTCAATCATAGCTTGCAATCAACAATGACACTAAATCCACGGGAAACTAAACTCTATTAGTCTATGACGTCGTATTTTTTCCCCCCTAAGGCCTCTGGTACTTCAAGCTGGGAAGCGCTGACATGCAGTGAGCATGTTCTTGTAGGGACACTGTGCCCTGTCGCTACTGTCTCTGCTTCACATTTCTCTAACTGGAAAGTTTCTGGTGCTTTCTTATATTTTTCAGAAGTTATACCAAAATAAATATTTTTGAGTGGTTTTAAAGAGACAGACAAGGAGGAAGTATGTCAAAACAGACTTTGTCTCTAAAGAGGTAGCTGAACCAGTCTCTCCACAAAACTGCTATTGATCTTGCCTTTATGCTGCTGTATCTTCTACCAATAACACGAGTGAGAATGAAGTGGATGACTTACTATCTCACACTGATTTTTCTCTTGCTGAGCTTCTTCCCTATTACATGTTCACAGACTAACAATTTTTTCACCTTAAAAACGTATAGAGCAGGTCCATGTTGTTGTGATTCTCTGACTGAAAGCAGTAAAATACATGTACATGTGATGTATATATGTGTATGTAGCAAGTCTGCACTGGTTCAGATCGGTAAATAAATACAGTTCCTCAAACATTGCAGTTCTCCCATTGCAAAGTTTCATTTTTCTGTAGTAATGCATTAACATATCTAAACGTGTCTCAGTCCTGTCACAAGAGAAGCCAGTATTTCACAGAAATAATTTTTCTTGATCACAAATGTGCTCTCTCCTGCTCCTCACATCTTTTTTGGTTCCCTTCATAAAGAAGTTTTGCAGCCCACAGACAGCAAGTGGGAATTTTTTTCTAGTTAAGGCTCAGGATTTCAGGTGTCAGACATCCCATAGGTTTACGGTCAGGAGTTTGGAGTATTTGCCATTCCTTTGGAAAACTACAGTGCTGAAATGTGAAAATCAAAGTTGATGCATTTTTTACACGGCACTTAAAATCCCTGGCCAGTTGTACAGATTTAAGCCTGGGTAACCAGCCCAAAGGCCAGGCAGAATTTCTAACAGACTGGATGAATTTTGTTTCTAAAAGCCACGGCTTTAGCAGTTACAGTCTCCAGTTAGTCTATTTTGCAAAGCCCTTTACAGCACTGCTCAGCTAACAATGGAGCACTGTAAAAGCACTCAGGGATTCTGCATGCATTCACATCCACTTTTCTTCACTTAACTGACAAACTATTCATTACTGTCAAACAGCATCTTAAACACTTAATGAATCTTGTCATCTTCCATGTGGTTTGCTTATTGTATTCTTAAGGACTTTTTTTTTTTTTTTAATGAATTTTGAATGCTCAAAAAGAGCATTCTTTGTGTCCATTGAAACACTCTTTCTATGACTGATACCCTTAACATTGTCCAAACTCACAGTCCAGTGGTGGCACCATCATATCCTACCTGTGATATTGACACTCATAATAATACCATGACCCCACCACTTCCCTTCTCTTGTTTTTCTGAGGCTGACCCAGTGAGAGGTGGTCAACCTCTTCCAACTGCCCATCTTTTCCATGGTCTCAAGGGAAACAGGAATCAAACTCAGAAATGGCTAGTTCTTTTTACTGTGCAAGAGAAAGACTTGCTGGGAGTGGGGAGGCTTTTTTCCACATCTGTCCTCTCTCCGTGAGTGCTTCTCTCCACTGATACCTTTTTCCTTCCCCACATTTGCTGTTCACCAGTTCATAAATACAAACAGATGAGAAAACACACTTCTGGATGCACCAAGTCACACACAGCCACTTCCTAAAATATGTCTTAGGCTGTCTTGCTAGCATTTTTTTCCTTCCTTTCTAGGGGCATTTTCACTCACTCACTCACTCACTCACTTACTCACTCACTCACTCACTCACATTTAACACCAACTAGATGATTACCTAGGTCTCCCTAACACACACACAGCTGACTGATGGTTATTTAAATACTAATATTTTGGGGGTGGGAGGCTGCTTGTTTATGTAATCCTCTTTCCTTGTACTTCGGAGATAATTTGATCTCAACAAATCCCTAATCCCCATTTTGCTAAAAAGGGAACATTAATTACAAATTTCTTTAAAAGATCTAATTAAGAAATTGAGATTGGGATCATGGGTCAATGGTTTCAAGAAGGAAAGCAGCAGCAGGGGAAGAGGCAGGAATAAAACCTCTGCAGTGTCTAAAGGGCACAGGAGCAACATTGAAGATGCCCTACAGCTAGGTAGGCCCATTATCACTCATTCAGAGCAATATTATTTGATTCCTCAGACTTTTGTGACTGTAAAGGTCATAAGTAAACCACACATACTGTATTGAAGCGCAGTACTGGCCTTGGCATTCGGTTCTACTTATACTGCATAATGTTTGCACCCTGGCTTTGTTCATGCTTCATTTAGCAGAGTAACCTTTTTTCATCTCAGATCTTTTGGGAAAACTGGAATCAATGCCAGCTAGCAAGCTCTGATAATGATGGCTGAAAAGCTCAAAGTCATTGACAGTGTTTCTAATTCTCCCTTGAGAACTGGAATACAGAAAATATTAATAAGCTTAATGACGTGTGAGACTTTACTCTAAAACACGTTTTGGAACAGAGCAAGCCGTCGTTATACACTGCAAGCAATATTCGGGAAGTGAGGGTGGTAGTTTCTTTAATAATAAAACAACTGTTTAAAAATTAAATAATGTTCTTTTTCAAAGGGTCAGTGACAGTCTCCAAGGCCCGACTTACAACTTTGCATAAAATATGTGCACTCCTAGTGTTCCCTTGGCTGTGGAGTATGTATGTGTTTCAGGCGCGCTGTGGAGTGAGCAACAGATGTTCTAATTTTACCCATCTCAGCCAGAATCAGAGGGGCAAAAACAGTATGTAAAAATAAATAAATAAATAAATGAATGAATCAGCCTTGCCAATAACAGCATGGCACTGGAGCTGCTGGGCAGCTCCAGTGGAAGAAAACTCAAAGTCCACTGAAAAAGATGAAATTGCTGTTAAGAAAAAAAAAAAACAAAAAACAAAAAACACACCAATGACATTTTACATCCTCTCACTTTTAGAATAATCAGATTTTTAAAATAAGAAATAGGAATAGTTTCAAGAGGATGCCAGCAGAATGAGTGACAATGAAATCGGAGGGATCTCTGAGCCTCAGAATGGAAAATAGAGGCATTATTCTCTAAATGAATGCATCGTCTTTCTCCTCCCCTATGCACAAGCAATTTCATATTCTCGTCAACTGGCTGGCACAATCTTTCCATTTTCCTCTTCTCGTCTAATTCCTGCAGTTCATTTATATGCCTCTAATGCACTCAAGTTCTTCAGATCAAAAGCTTAAGAGCTGCCTTTACCTAATTTCATACTTTGCAACCTTAACCCCATCATCCTTCTCAGCTCAGAAATGCCTGCTAACCAGCTAAGAACCGCCCTTGCCTTCAAAGTGCTCAAAACAGCGTGGGTGGGGATGTACTCAAAATCTGCCTGTGGACTTTTCTTCTCAGATTTTCTCTCATGTTCAGACTCCAAGGCCTGCCTAAGCCCTTTTTTGCTTAAAAGACTTTTCCTCAAGTCTTGGGGCACTCTTTCTTCCCACTAACACTGCCTCATGCTCAGACGTCTTTTATTTTTTACTAGGTCTCTCCTACACCCAAAAGTAGTATTAAATCCCAATCTCTCCATTTATATGTATCTTTATTTTCACACGCCCTGTTAAAACCTGATTTATCTGTTGCTGAACTTAAAACAGAGAGGGGACATGGCTGGTGAAGCCTATATAGATGATTCTGAAGCTGATCTAGTCTGAATGCATTCCGGTTAAGCCCAGGCTCTGCAATTTCTTTCCTTTGCTACCTGAAAACTGACTACTTCATGGTAAACTCAGGTGGCACTGAAAGAACTACTGGAGACTCAAATCACAACCCCGATGACAGCATGGACTTCTGCCTGTGTTTCATTTCAGTAAAGGAATTCAGAAACAGTAATGTTTTAAACCCATCTCCTAAGACAGACCTCCAAAACACTGCAAATAATATGCAAGCTCCTCTGCTGAGACCCTGCAATACAAAGCACTGTTTTCTCCATCACACAAGGCATAGATACAGCTACACAGATGCATACGTACCTATGTACAAAAGATCTTCCCCACACTTATTTTTATTATGCAAGTAGGGCAGGAAACTACAATACACCAGAACTTGGATTTCTTCAAAACAGCCCTGTTCTGGTACGATTCTGTCCCCACCTAATCATAACAAATAGAACAAATAAGGACAACATAATGTGCATCTCTGCCTGCAAACTAAGAAACAGCTGGGGTGTCACATTTTATGTCTGTCAACCTGCATGCTTGTAAGTAGACACTACTATTAAGTGCTGCGATACCTACAAATTACATCTATTTGCCATAATGACCCTAAGTTTGCATCCCATGTGAACAGTAAGAATTAGAGAGGGGCTGGATTCTCTTCAGAAGTCTGCAGAGTGCAACACCTCTCACTGCCAGCACTTGACAGATGGCAACGAATGCTGCAAACACCCAAACTTTGTATGGAGATGACAGAATTTCCATCCACCCAGGGAGCTACCATGCTAATGATGTACTGGATAATCCCAGAAGCTGCAGAGCAAAGGCATGCCCTGGAGAGTCTGGACATCTTGATAAAAGAGCTGACACGCACATGAAACAGATAAGGCAATAGAAGACATGCCAACATCACGCAGTGCAGTGCTGTGGTATGGAGCTCCCTGTGCCAGCTCCATCTCCCCACCCAGCTGGTAGAGCTCAGGCCCTGCAACCAGCAGAGCCACATGAGCAAGATGCCAGGATTTCGACAGTGACTCTCAGCAAGGCGACAGATCTAAGCACAGCTCTGCTCCCGTGTGGCTGGGCTGCCTGGCATCCTTGAGGTGCATGACAAGACTTTGATCAAGGTCTTCTGTACTGAGCCATGCTGTCTCATACCTTCATGATTGCTTTGAACATGTTAGCAACCTCCACACAGGTGCTAACCACAGTCTTTGACTCTTGGTGTACTTCTTTTATCGTTGAAAACAATGCTCTTGGTTTGGTTCAATAGGCAGGAGGTTTCAGACATGGCTAAAACAGTTCTCTGCAAGGTCTATTAGATTAATAGAAACCAATACAAACAAACAAACAACAACCGACCAACTAAAACCACCTAAACTGAGACTCTGTATTGATACCCATAACAGAGAATATGAATTTTGTGATGCTACAAGTAAGTATATCTGTACCATTTTCCCCCCCAAAACCTGTGGTTTATTTTCAGTAATCTGTGCTTTAGCACAGCTGTCTTATAAATAATTGGTGCACTGGCACCACCACTGTATGAAATGCTACCAGGCAGAAGGCTGGGGCTGAGATCTGACCTTGATATTAATGCACCAAGGAGCAGAGTGAGAATTTTACAGCTCTCTGGGGTTGCTAGAAAGGGCACAGAATATTTTGCCATTTGATGCCAGCCACTCATAAAACGAAACTAAAGCAGAATGAGAGAGAAAACAAGTTTATTAACTGCCCTCACTTTCTGCTTTAGTATTGCCTGAGGAGCAGTTCAACAAAAAATTAAAAAAAAAAAAAAGAGAGAGAGAGAGAGAGAGAAAGAGGAATTTAGGTAATTCACCCTCAAACCCAACACAGAAGCCATAGTTCTGAACACACGCTCTTTGGTCCCACATTGCACAAATAATCATGGATTGCTTACCTGTTGTCTGCATATTTTCCAATTTTTCCCTTCCCAGTGCTTGTTCTGGGTAAAACAGAAACAGGACTACTGGGAGCATGCATATATTTAAAGTAAAAGAAGATGGTCTCAATATTCCCTGTTATCTGCAGCATACATTTCCAGAAAACAAACAAACAAACAAACAAACCACAATTTCCCATATTTGTTTTCTCAAAGTTCCAATCAAGCAGTAAACCCTAGAAACCCCAGCACCTCATAAGCTCCGGCATCCCAGCAGTGAGAAGTGCACTCTTTCCTCTGCCTCAGCTCCCAGCTTGCTGCCAGGGTCACCCTTGGTGAGGCTCCTGTGCGGCTCCTCCTTTCTGTTTGCCAGGCCAGTTCCAGCTGCCAGGCTCGGCGGGACTCCAGGTCCTCATGCCCCTGTCTGATGTCTTTTTCTTTTTGAAGAAGTTCCAGTACTTGTGAGGTAAACAGATTCAGTAATTACTGAATTTGAGTAAAGGAGAGAATGTGAAAAAGAGAAAGTGGAAAACCTTTTCCAGTAGTGTGTCTTTTTCTTTACTTTTCTCCTCTGTCTTCTCCTCTCCTCTTCCTTCCCATCCCCTCTCTTTTCCTTTTCCACCCCAATTTACCTAGGCTGTAAAGCCCTTGAAAAATTAGAGGCCACAGTGCTCAGAAGAAGGCAACACTGCTGAGCTGACCCTAACAGAAATACTGTCCTTACACAAGTTGTAAAACGCAAACAAAAAACAAAAACAAAAAAAGAATTAGGAGCTGATTAAAATAAGTGGAACATCATATATACATCATTATAAAAATGCATGCACATAAAAAAAAAAAAAAAAAGACAGACCATTCTACTTACAGAATGATACTAAAAGGAAAAAAAAGGAAAATAATTACAGTCACCATGTGGGCACAAAGCACTTTAAACTTAACGAACCTCAAAATGAATATTGCCTGGATGAACTTACTTTTACCTTCCTTCTTTAATTACTTATTCACATATTCTTCTCTCTTAAAGAGCCTCGCAGAAATGGTAGACAGGGACTATTTCATGAATAGCACCAAACTCTTTCCTTTTTCTTTCATTCTCATGCCTTAATTACTGAATACTCTTCTCATCCTGGCCTGAGCACATGGGGCAGGGGAGCTATTTTACAGTGCTGCATTACAACCCAAGTTTATTAATGATTTTGTCTCATAACCACCCCTCAGAGCAAAAGCGTGGTATTTTCCCCATTGCATAGATAAACAAATGAGGATCAAATAAATGAAGGTCAAAAGCATCTATTAGTCTGGAGAGACCAATGTGAGACATCTGTATGCAATATTCCAACTAAAAACTGTATCCATAATACATATGCTGCATGGACTCTGAGTAAGGCTATATGGGCATCTGTAACTCTTGCATTTCCAGTCCTTGAAGAGCTGAACTGAAAGAAACTTTGCAAAGACAAGAAAAACCATGCCCTGATTTATGCAAACTCTTGGGAAAATTATCAAAAATGCTGCTTCTCCTGAGCACACTGAGCTGTACCTGTTCAAAGACTTCAAAATGTAGCTACATCTGGGTGGATTTTCATTGGGATAAGCAGCAGAAGAGACTTTCCTGAAAAGAGCTCTCTTTCCTGCAACCGCTACCTTTAAAGTACAGGTCTGTGTACCAGTGCTTCGAAAAGACACATCATCCTAAAGGAAAGATTCTCCAACATTCTCATTCATAAGCAAAACAGCTTTCTTTAAAACTCAGTCCTGGAAATGGCAGAACAATTTTGCCTCAAAATGCTAAAAAAAATAATTCAGATATAGACAGCTGGGTGAAGCTGGAACGGGGCCACAAGAAAAACCTCAGCATAAACTGTTGAAGTTTTAACAGTTCTTAAAATTAGTGGGTTTAACTGTGAGGTGGTTTACAGAAGTCTCAAGCAAGCTGTTCTTTCTGCAAGGGTTTCATAACGAAGCGTGGAAAGGACACATCTTTTCTCTTTTGCTTTTCTTTTGCAGCTGTTTCTAGTTTAAACATAGCAGCTGATGCTTCTCTCACATTCCCTATCCAGCTAAAGGATATCACTGAATGAAACAGACCAGCAGCACCAATGCCTCCCCATGTTTTATAACACCAACCATCAACATTTGAAATCTGGTCTGTTGTGCAAAAGCCAAAAAGCAAACCAAATGAAATGCACAGCGGTTATTAATCTAAGAGTTCCTCGTGCAGGCAGTAAGACTGAGAGTTTCACCACAATCTAGATACAAACTGGGAATGACTACAAATCCAGCAAAAAAATACAAAACCAGTAATTTCATGCATGTATGTCCCATCCCCACACTAATGCTAAAGCACCAGGAAAGAAAGATCTTTGTAAAGAGAAAGTGAGCCTGGCATGTCCTCTGTTCACGAGCAGAAGCAGCGCTGTTATTAAATAACGTGCACCAGAATTAGCTCCTTATAACACAGGTCTTTACCCTTCAGAGTTAGTTGGCTGTAGAATCCCTAAAGCAGATACTCTCACTCTGGCAGTGAAGAAAACCACGTTGATTTAGTGGTGCAAACACTGCTAAAATTAGAAGACTCTTATACTGTCATGAGACATTTTGGTTGGTATCGACTGGGTCCCTGTTTTGGGAGAACTGATAGGGGGGCAAAGAAACTCAGCTCCACTGTTTATTTTCCTAATGGCAAAGCTCTTCAAATGTAGGACAAGGGCTAGATTTTTCTCCTTTGGGTCCTATTTTAAATCCCAGCTGAAGTCATTGAGAGGCCTTCTCCTGAGTCAAACAGGCTTGGGCCAGGCCTTGGATAACTTCATGAAAGGCAACAGACGGCTCACCTAAGGATCCGTAGTTCTTGTTCTCATCTGGAATGCTTCAGGGCAGCACTCTGCAGCACTGCAGTAGCTAGGGATTAGATCCAGCTTCAAGTGCATGCAAAAACTACTAAATTCAGCAGAGAACATCAGCTAGCAGACTCTATTCAATCAAGATAAAACAACACATTTAGCTAAAAATCCAATTCAAGGGCATTAAATACATGCATTCAGCATATCTTTTTGAATGGAGATGTTAACTGTGATTAGGAACAGCTAGTTATTAAGTTGTTGTTGGGCTTCCTGAGCCAAAAAATGGCAGGAGGAATTCCAGGGATAGTTTGTTTCAGATTGTCTTTCCAGTTATTGGAAAGGTTGTGTCAGACACATATTAATGACAGTGTGGAAACCACAGGCTAAGTATGTTTGCAGTCCTTTTTTTCTTTCTTTTTCTTTTCTTTTTAAGCTGCTTGAGACCTTCAGATTTCAATTAAGAACTCAGGCAGGATGACCTGAATCAGCAATAGCTTTTGGATATAAAATGAAGGATAAAGAAAAACCCAACTAGAAGTTTTTAAAGAAAGTGTGGAGACACTTTCTAAGTCCCATGAAACAAGTCCCAAAGCTCTGCCTCAAGGTGTACATACACCATCTTTTCATGTATAAAACCTTTGGAGTATACGCCAGAAAAAAAGTGAAAACAACCCTGTAATTCAGAGGCAATATAGTTTATATACACCTCTGTGTAAGGCAAGAGAAAAACTCATCCTAGAAAGCCCTTCCTTCTTCAATATCATCACTATTTCTGTTCTCCCACGGTGTGTCTCTGTTATCCCCAGAGCCTCATTGCCTTTGATACCCTATGGCCAATTTTGTCGATTGGCAAAGCCCTGTTCTACTTCCAATTTCATCCAGGTAACCTGAGGGTCTGGGTCACCACCTGACTTGACTCGTTTACAGGGAAGACTGCTTTTGCAGTGGTGTGGGTTTGATGTGTCAAACTTCAGTTTTCAGTCAGGGAAGAAACGTCTGGAGGCAGAAAAGAGGAAGGAAAAAGCCTCTGCTTGCCACAGCTTTACCTGCAACCTTGGGAAGCTGTCTTAGCCTTCACCGCTCGTCTCCTCAGAAGGGCTCAGCACTTTTTCTGGCTGCAGTGAGCCATGACTTTTCTGCTAGAGTCAGAATTGCAACTAAAGATGAAACCTGTGAATGGTCTGGATAAGCACTCTTCATAAAACCACTCCCACCCCCTCCTCTTCCCCCAAGAAGAAAGCAGGTAAGATTCAAATGAAACCTGCTTGCATTTGTTTTATTTTGAAATGCAGATTCAATTATGACAGAAACATCATTTTGTTAAGGTCCTCCAGCATCTACACTGTAACAGCAACATGACCAATTGATAACAGCTGTCAGAATATTCTGGCCAGTTTCCCTACAAATGAAAAGCACAAGACTCACAGAAGGTCAAACACCACTAGTCACCAATGAATTGATTAAAAAAAAAAGAAAAATCAAATCCAATAGCATTTTTGGCTGAAGACTGCCTAACACATGGAGTAATTTTTATCAACTTGTTTCCCCAAACCATGCTGATAAATACTGAGTTCATAGGCTGTGAAATGATCTCTTTAAAACGACGAAGCATGGTAACCATGTATTTAGAAAAAGATGCAAAGACAGGTTATTATGGGTTTTTAGAATTACTGTAGGGGAATGTGATCCAAATAACAAATACACAGAGAGTAGAACATTTTACTCATCGTACAACTGAGTAACAGCCTCAGAAGTACAATTCTGTGTAACAAAATCACGTTGTAAGAAATGCCACTGGTGCAATTATCTCTCAGTATCTTTGTTGATTTCAAGATAACTCGTTCAGCTTAGACATTGATTTTTCCCCACCTGTATTTCCAGCTCACAAGCCTTAGTACTATCTTTTCTGAGCAGTACACATCTCCCACATGATGAATACTAGGTAGTGCAGTCTCAAAGGATCTGCTTCAGATCACATTCATACCAGTTTTGCACCAAAAGGCCATTGATTGAGACATTTAATATTTAGGCAAAATACCTAAAAATATTCATAGTTTAAAAATCCACCTTTTTTCAGTTCTGTAAAATGAAAAATAAACCATGAACCTTAGTAAAAAGGACTGAAAATCTGCCCTACTTCATCCAAATTTAACCTTGTAGTTCATGCCCAGCAAAGGTGTTCCAGGAAACGAGTGAAGTTATTCTTGGGTTTTCTCCCCTTGACCTAACCCATCAGGCACAGTCATACTAATGAAAAAAATATCAAAAGGATGGAGTAGTTTGATTCTGGATTTTTCAAACACTTCCCTCAGGGAGAGTCTTGGGAGATTTTGAGTGCTTTCCTCTCCCTGGCACACAGGCAGGAATGGTGCCTTTGCTGCTGCTGTTCTTTCCTCAGAGATGGGCCCTTTTAGACACAGCTTCTGGGGTTACAGCCCAAGTTCTCTCTGATATAAAGAAAATCAAATCTGTCCCTTAGTCTCTTGGATGACTGCAATGCCACTAAGCCAAATCCAAGGCTGAACTTTTTTAATTGAATTTTTTCTGATTACCATGTTTCTCTTGCATTGAATTGCATAGCACATGCAGAAGATCCTTTAATCTCCAGGAAGTTTAATTATCATCCTCTTTGTAAAACTTTCACACCTGCTCTCTGACTTTAAGTACTTCAGCTACCTGCTCAATTATTTTTTTTTTTTTCATACCACTGCAAATCGGGATAATTCGTTATTCTCATTAGTTTGCTGTTGACCAACATGCTAAGTAACAGATAAACCAACTTAATGAAAGACCTCTTGACTTAACTTACAGCTGACCAGAGGTGTGACCTTGGAGCAGAGATGGTTATTCTCTTTCACACTGCATTACATCTGGGTAGCCCTCATGCAACATGGAAAGATTTAACCAATAATTTTCCCATCAGTCACTGAAAGTAGAGTAAAAAGCTTTCCTTGCAACAAACCAGTAAGACATATACATAGGAGGGTTATTGACTGGATGGTGCAGAGGACAGCTTGTTACAGCCATCTCCTCTTCCCATTGTTTATTTTTAAATAATTACTAGATGAAGCAGAATGGTTTTTATTTTTTATTTTTTACGGCAGAGGCTGCTTCCTTTTGAGCATCCAAACCTTTGAATTAGCACATAAAAATTCAGACCATGTGCTTTGTGAGGAGATAGCACAATGGATTATGAAGGCTTTACTTTAATGAATGCCCATCATGAAATATATTAGATATCTCAGACTATTTTTTTGAATTGTACACTAGTTAGACTAACTGCATTCAAGTATAGGTTTCACCTTCCTGACAAGTCTTTGAAGACAAATTTTCCCATTACTCTCAGTAAACAGCAAGACAGCGCAGATTTTTTTTTCATTTAAGAAGTGGAACTTGGAAGAGAATACCCCACACATACCCTTTCCTTACAATTTATGACAATTAAATTGTATTTTTAGTTTTCAGTTACAGGGACATCTCATTTCACCTTTACAGTTTTTTCTCCTGTACAAGGTAATGTTTATTAAGCTGCTTCTAATGAGGCCAGGGTTTCAAAAACACTAGAGAGAAATGTTAATTGGACCTGTTAGAGTAATTTGTAACTTATATAGTTCTACTAAACTCTATTTATTTCTCTTTAGGGATGATCAAGAAGTTTGTAAAGAAAGTATTATCTGTAAGATTTATGAAATACTTATAAAACACGATGACTCCCCTTTAATTTCTGTAATTATCTAGTCGCAACATGGCTATCAAATTGTAACAACAAATCATGACCAGTCAGAGAAAAGAAAATAAAAAAACACTATAGGGCAAACATCCTTGGGAATCACAGCTCTTAACATTGTTTGACACTTCTCAATAAAACACCTTGATTTTAATTACTTAAAACCTACCACTTGGCCATGTATGGACTAAATAGTTGGTGTGATTTCTTTTTTTCTTATAACAATTACCTCTCTCAGGCTTCATTTTTTTCTTCCCTTAGTTATTTCAGCTGAAACAGGTCAGCTGTGTCTGATAGCATCATTAGGGAAAAGAGTACTACTTTGTCCCCACACTGAAAATTCTGTGGGCTTTATATTGAAAAGTCACGTTCTCCGTGAGTTGTCATTCCCTGACAGATCTGGTTCTGAGAGTCAAGAGGAATGTCAGGAGAAGGGGAGACTTGGACTTCTTGACCAAGAAGGGGAGGAGCATGGGAAAGGAACTGAGGGGAGAAGGTTATTGATCTGAAAAGAAGCTGTAGTACAAGGAACTTGGGAGTGGTTTGCTGAAAGACAAGGATGGGAGGAAGTGCTAAAGAGGGGTGGGCACAGAAACTTGAAAAGGATTTTATGGAAGGAAATCAGTAGTGTGAGAAAGAGAAGTATGTGGGAAAATTACCTAAGGCTTACTCGGCAAAAGAGAAGGGCTATAAGAAGAGAGATAGCATGTTGGGGATTTAGGAATTTCTAGAAAAGGAGTCTTCATCTGGTCAGTAAGGAAAGGAAATTCAAGCGGCTGTTGGAAAAAAAGGATTGTAATGCAATTAGGAAACAGGATAAGAACAAAGAACAGAGGAAAAAAAACACTGTCACACTTGCATGAAACAGACAGGAAGAGACATGAAGGAACGTGGGATCCTGAACCTTTATGCTTCTTTGCTGTCAGCAAACATATTTGAAGTCCACTGGTCTATGTCTCTCTAGCCTTTTCTGCTTGGTCCCCAGGAAGCACGTATGTATTGTGCTGAACAGCTGGTCCCAGTGAATAATAGGGAGCAGACTGGTAGACCTAATCGTTCTCACTCTTTTGAGGAACTATTTTGGTACAGACATAATGCCACACAGTTTTTTCTCCCTGACCTCTTCCCCACAAAGAAAGGTACATAAAAATGTACAGTAAACACTGTTGAAGATATAAGCTCACACATACACCAAAAAAAACCAAAACATAATGTTGGGAAACAACAAATTGACATTGCTACTGCAAAAGAGTGTTACAGTGTATGACATATACACACGCTCTTTTCTTACAAGGACTGATTCAACACCTCTTTTACTACTCAGGAGTCCTTATGGTGAAACAAGTATCCCCTCCGTAAGACAAGCATTTTAAGTTTTGAGGGAGCTAGAAGTGAATGAGTTGGGTGGGAGCTGTGTAATGAGTAAAGAGGAAACTGCGAGGAAGGAAAGAAGGTCAAATAACATTGAGAAGACAACTCGGTGCTGCTTTGAAGTACCACATTCTCTTTCTCCCTGTCACAATTTGTATAAAGGTTGAGAGGACATTTAAACTAAATCAGTCACTATTTGCAACCATTTTATTGTTTCAATATCTGTAGTCAATGGCAGGATCTCTTCATCACACAAAGCACTGACAAATCAAGAACGGGGTTTTGAAGTTGCAAGACCAAAATGATGAATCTTTGTTTAAACCATAGTAAGTATTTACCTTAGGTATCTATGCCATCCATTTATCTTAAGAAATGTTAAAAAGGTATTGTTTTCCTTTTAAACCATGTAAGCAGAGTAGATTAAAGCAGGCAAGCACGTAGGAACTTGCCTGCCTGACAGGTCCACTTATAAGCAAAGACGAGACTCAGTGAAACCAGTATGTATTGTATTTGGTAGCAGCATGAGATGAAGGGTTAAAGGGAAGAACCCCCTGACTATTGTGAAAAAGCAGTCCTGAAAGTCATAAAACTTGATAGCAGAAAGAGACAAAAAAAAAAAAAAAAAAAAAAAAAAAGCCACAGACATCTCTAAAGGAAAAAGCTTTTTCTGGTGCCAAGGATGTCATGTCCCAACATGTGTCTTTCTCTAGATGAAATCCTAACAAGCTAGCACAACTGAGAGAGAGAGAACTTACTTATTGTGCATGTTCACTGCTGATTGTCAGTTCATACTAATGGCCCTGATGCAGGCATCTGGGCACTGACAGCAGAGAGCACAAATAGTGCATTTGATAAACAAGGAACTTGAATAGTACAATGGGAGACTGACGTTATAGAGCACATAGATCTAAACATCCGCTTAGTTTGCACGGCATGAATGTGGATGGTGCACTGGCCTCCAAGAGAGACCAAAAAACCCACATGGTTTTTGTAGTGATATATCTGTGAGTGGATATTTCTGCAGCTGTTAGAGAGAGAGATGTCTACGTCATCCTCTGCCTTAATCAAGAGCCTACAGATTTGGAATGACCTTGGGACACTGAGGTTGTCTCCTTGAGATCTGCATATTGCCTGAAGCACACACACTGTAGCATGACTAAGGCCTCAAAAAAAAAAAATAATCAGGAAATTAATGACTTAGCATTCAGCCAAGGATTAACATAGTGCCCTTCATAAGCCTGTGGCCACGTACCGAAGACAGAAAGAAAATACGTAATGAGTAACTGCATATGGTTATTCTCTCCCATGTGGCTCTTGTGACTGCATTACTTGCACACCTAGCTGGACAGAGACTGAGCAGACAATCTGAACCGTAACATTTCCTAACTGGCACATTCAACTTCATTCATTGTCTTCTGGCGTAATTTGAGTATGTGCTTGTGTAGCAGTATTTAAAGTAGAGTAACACTTCAACAACTTGAGCTATTATGACCTTGTCTTTGCACCAGAATTTTCTCTCAATCTGTCTCTGAAGAGGAACTCTTCTCTAAAGATTTAACTAACTCATTTATATTTAGAATTTCAAAGCACCTCGGTCCATTGCTCTGTGACAGTCAGAAGACCTGCAGCTACAGTCAAATGCTAGAGTGCAATGACTCCTGTTCCTTGGTCTTGTAAAACCTGGTAACACTTAAAGGTCTCCACAGCTCTGTGTATGCTTGAGTTATTTTGCTTTATGCAACTTAAGGGGCAGCCCACACGGTTCTTTTTTTCTCCCACATTTCTTAACGTCTTGCAAAAATTACTGGAAGTCTACGCTGAATCACAGATTATATCAGCTGGTGTTTAAACTACGCGTGCTTCCTTTCCCTAGTGTTTTTCTTGTCAGGCATTGAATTCCTGTCAGAATTATTGGAGAGTGAGGCAGATTTCTGTAAATGTACTCTCATAAAATTGTTACTGCCTTTTTTTTTTTTTTTTAAATGTGTGAAATCAAAGAGCCAAAAAGCTGGACAGTATTTGTCAAACTGCTGTCAGATTTACCAGCAAATGATTGCAAGAATAATTTCCATTCAATAAAGTTGTATGAATGGTAAGCACAGAATTCAGAAAACTGAGGATGCTGTTCTAGCTAAAGTGGAGTGGTGGTGCTATGTCAGGGTGATGCAGGTAGCTTGGGACAAAAAAAACAGCCGACCGTCTTTGCAGAGAACTATTACAGGGTGCCACATTACAGTAAGTGTATTCTGGCTCAGATAAGTGCACAAATCATTAAATAAGCCAGATAAACATATGGAATTAGAATGAGCAATATGTTCCTTCATTTTTGAAGATTAAGGGCACATGTGGCTTGAACTAAGTAACACAGAGTGAAAAGATGAGATAGAATGACTTTGGGTCTCTTAGACGCAAATAGCTAAAAAAAAAATAAATAAGAAAAATATAAAAAGATTAAGTTTGTGCCTAAGTTCTGGCCATGACTAATAGTCTTGTTTAACTAAAGGATTCTTGGTTCAAAGATTACCCCAGCAATAATATCCAAAATTTAAGAAGTAGATTGCTCAAAAGCTCAACAGCAGAAATTGATGAACTAGAGCTATGCAAAAATGTTACAGGCCAGACTTTAAACCTTTAAAGGTAGCCATTACCTTTGAACTTTTCTGAATGCTGACTTTCAGAGTAAATATGGAAGATTCAACCCAAGTTGAACTTACGCAACCCCAGCTACAGAGACAGTAGACAACCCAGGAGCATCAATGCAGCTTCTAGAAAACCTGAAGGCACACTGCCTCTGCTCTTGTTCCACATAAATGTAGTGATAAGCTTATATTTCTCTTTTTAGAAGGGGGAAGTGTGAATCTCTGTTTGCAGCTTATTATTACCATTGCATTCCATATTCATAAGTCATTCCTATATGATTTTTATCTCTAACTGAAAGATCTCTCAAACACATTTTCTTATTAGGAAGCCCTGATTTCTTAGATAAGTGTGATGCATTCCAGCTTATGCATTCCATGATATAAGACATTATGGAATTCATCTGGCTAACTAAACTGAAAGTTCTCTAAGTCAGAGAAAAAAAAAAGACACAAAATAACCATCACCTCCACCACCACCACCAACAAAAAAAACTAAAAACATCTCCTTCATGATGCTGAATCAACAAGTTTACTTCCTAAGACCCAGCTGAGCAAGATACTTCAGACTGCATTTAAGCAAGCATGAGTGAGTTCAGAGGGACTAGCTACATTTCTTAAAATATTTACACACTTATGTACCCTGTATGGAACCCCTTGATGCTTTTTTTCTATTCCAGTTTGTCTAGGTTCCAGAACCAATAAAATGTACAAGCTTCCCAAATGACCTCTTCAAGACTTCAGGCAAAGGAACAAAACTTAGAGAAATATAGCACCTTTGAAACAGCTTATGCTTACAGGAGTATAAAAAGTCAGTTACACACCACAGGACTGTAGCTGAAAAATAGCTCAGGATTATTTTCTTCATCTAGTGTAACCTTTTCAAATTAAGTTCCAATTTCATGCTATCAGAATATATTTTATGGCTCTTTCCAGTTCTGGTCGCATGAAACTCTACTTTATAGGATGTAGCCATCTGCTAACAGAATAGAAGATTTTAAAGCAAATAATGGAACAATTGTATCTCTGTGAGTAAGATATGTCCCTGAAAGTTTATTCTAGGAGGACCCTATAGAATGGACCAAACTCTCAAAGAACTTTTGGATTGTTTCTTTGCTCTCAGCATGCTAAACTACTAAACCAGTTTCAGGCAACAGTACAGATAAGACATTTTATCTAGTACTATTCCGCTAGTTTTAGCCTATTTTTTATATTCATATCAACCCTGAGGTGGCATTACAAATACCTTATCTTGTGGGTAACAGAAGAGATGGAGAACAGAGTAACATTTTTCTAATTCTTAAATTTCTGGTCAAGGTTCATATCCTCCCTTTTATTTTGCTCACAACTTTGACTTGAGAAGTAGTAAATGAAGATCCAGATCAACACCATTTTCAAGGGCCAGGAATGAATAGATTATGACGAGTGATTTTCAGCCTTTGGTACATGGTCTACTCATAACATAACTGCAAAAAGCAAAGAAAGCCTCCCAACAACATTTTTCACAATACCACTAGAAAACAATGCATGGTGTGCACGTTTGAAAAAGTAAAAAACAACTGGGGGTTAGATAAAATCTAACAAAAACATAATGCATGAGACAGAAAGCCTACTGGATCCCTCCTTATTTCTTCTTGGTGACATTGCAGGACGACCATCCCATAAATTTTTCAGTGTTTGATTCCCTTTTCCTTTTTTTTCTTTAAAACTCAACAAGTCTCAAGTTCTTCCACCTCCTTCGGTTTCCTCTGAGTTTTCTCTGAAATTAAAGACTAGTTGGAAACTGTGGCTGTCCAAAGCCAGGGGTTTATTTCAATGAGATCTTTCTTATAGAGAAGGCAGACTTTGAAGAATATGTTTTTAACACTGATGATAGAAAATATTTAGTCATCCATCATCTTCGAAAAGAAAAAACAACAAAAAAATATGAAAACAGCTAAATTCTATTCCCTTCAGGTTACAAAATCACCTACATTTCATCTACTATATGGGAGGTTCCTGCCCAGATGCAGAGCTCTCACTACATTTCTGGACATGAACCTTGCATGAATGTCCAGCAGAACTGCCAGACACCATGCAAACCTGTCACTCCATTATGGATAGTTAAATAATCACAGACATATATTATAATAAAAAAGATCTGTGTCTTGGAGAGAACAAAGAGAGCTCTTCCAGAATAAACAAATATCTTACATTATTCTTCTAAGTGTTAATATTTTCCAGTGCTTTGAAGTTTGACAGTGCTATTTCACAAATTCCTAGGAGGCCACTTTCCTTCTAGGCTAGAAATCTGACTGTGGAACTGAGGAGGAATAGAACAGAAAAATCCCCAAACAGAGAAGAAATGCTTTAGTCTGACTGGTGAGTATTTCAATTTCTTGCTGCCACCAATTTTGACTGGCTTGCAAAAGTGGAGGGGATATGACACCTTGCACAGCACATGGAAATAACTCATTCCCAAACCTGTTGTGAAAAATCACCTGCTCTCCTTGACTTTCCAAAAATCCTCCAATACCTTCAGTGAGTTCAGCAGCAGTTTGTATGAGCTGTTAGCTCATTTCTCAAGTCATGACTTGCCACCTCTACGTTTCTTAACAACTTTTCTTCTTCCCACTATATGGCAGTTTTGTCACTTTTTATAATGGCTTGGCCACCTAGCTGTACTGGCAAAAGGCAAAAAAATTCCTGTAAGGGCAAGTAAACCCTCTTCCATGTGACATAGAAATGCTTACACTTCATTAACCTTTATTACAAACTAGTCACTGGAAAAGTTACTTTGCTAGAATCCACACTATGGTTTCACTCTACAAACCATGTCAGAATGCTAAATTGCAGTAAAATACTGCTCACCTTTTTATGAACCCAAGATTAATGATACGGTGCGGAAGAGAATATCAGTGCTGCTAGGAGCATAACAAATCACAATCAATTCTAAAATAGCTCATCAAGAACAGGCAGCAAAACAGCACAGATGGTTCCCAGAACTAAAGCCCCACTTCTCAACGTACCCATTACTGAGACATCGTATTCAACCAGCAGAGTTGCCTCTTGTCCGCATTGTTTGAGAATACTCATAGCTTCAGCGTGTGTTGTTCCAAGCAGTCGGATCCCATCAACACTCAGCAGCCTGTCCCCGGGTTTGATTGTGCCCTCTCTGAAAGGAGATTAAAGGAATGATCTTTATTAATATAAGATAAATTGATTTGGAGATAATACTGTTTATGCAAAACGATTCTCTCACACCCTCTCTGACATCCATCCCTCTTGACTTAACACTTAACATTTACGTTGACAGTGAGAACGTTCAGAGGGCACAGTGGAAAGAAAATTGCTTTAATTGGAAAGTCAGCGATTGGAAAACAGCTTAACACATAGCTAAATAATCAAGTCATGTTAAATCACAACCAAGTATAGCTTCTGCGTCAACATATGCTTTGTTTCTGCCTCGTCCACACAACTCTGCTTTCACACATACATAAACGCCTTCCCTCACAGATACGTGCTGAAAAATATGTATGAGGTACTACAAACATGCAGGTGAAGAAACAGATTGCAAAATACAAATGTCCATTTACTGATTTTCTTCAAAAATATATCCTACTTGGATAGTTCAATTTTTCTTTTCTTCCTACCTAAAAACAATTTGCTTATAAACGTACACTGTCTCCTAGGCTTATCTCATAACATGATCAGACTTATAACAGAAAATGGAGTACTAACATTGCCAACTTAATCAGGGAGAAAAACAAGAAGGCAGGGATGATGAGGGTGGTGAAAAAAGGGAGGGATAAAAATCGAAAGCTCTCTCAAAATGTTTGCTTCTCAATTGATGGGCAAAAATGTCAACATAAGCTATAGAACATCATTCTTCTTAAAAAAAACGCCCTTTATGTTTCTTTAAAGATTTAAGGGCATAAATGCCATTTTTGAAAATATGAATTAAAATTACACACAAAGTGAATATTTTTCCTTTATACAGATACAAGATGGCATTACAAAAGGAAGATGTTCATTGGGCCAAACCATAAACCTACACTCAGAAGTTTTCCAGGTGAATTCATGTGTGAACTCACATGCAGGTATGAAGAAATGTTCTAAAACAATAACAAAACAACACCCAATCACATAAATGTATTTGTCTGGAGTGTGAGAGAAAAAGATTGTAGTGTTAGGTTTAAAAAGCATAATTAAGAGCTTCAGTACTTGTCTGATGGCTGCAAAGATTGTTCTCTGACCTAATACAGAGATTTGTTCTAACTAGTTTAGGTTAATTTTTGCAAGTGTTTAATGGGTAGTCGTGGAACATGCAAGATAGCCTGTTAATTAAAGTTCACACCACACTGTGATGTGCTGAGCCTCTGTAGTTTCCTATTACTGTTATTATTTTTAAAATTAAACACATAAATCATGAATTTCAAAGGTTCAGGTTTGAATACATCTACTTCACTCCAAGTCTTAACTTCTATTCCAAATAATTCACGTTTCTCCATTTCTCTTTCACTTGCATTACAGAGAAAGATGAATTGTACCTGTCAGCAGGCCCTCCAGGTCTAACACATGTTATTACAACAGGACGAGATTTATTTCTGTCATCATGTGCTCCACCTAGAAAGAGAAAAGTGAGAGAAAACCCACCTTCATTTTATGCTTTTTATGAAAGCTCATTTCCAAGAGGTAAGTCTAAAGCTTGCAGCATGCACACTTACATATGGGCTAAAAGGAGGAAAAATGATGAAGCCATTCATATGAATCTGCACTGATGTTCACTTGAAATAAAATTGACCTAATGTATGGTATAGATGAGCCTTTATACAACATTTCTTACAGAGTGATTCTTATTAAAGGTGTAGTCCTTTCTTAGAAACTGCTTAGAAATCTGATCTCATTGTGAAAACTTACTGTTCTGTAATGTTTGCTGCACTGAGAAAATAAAACACCTGTACTGTGTGTGTACTCCAAAAAATGAGTAGCCACTAAGGAATTTATATATTAAAGAAGTGATAAAAAACCACCACAACACAGTTACACCATTTTTGTTTTTTTTTGGTTCGTTTTTTTTTTTTTTTTTTTTCCCCCTGAAGAAACCAATACACTTCCCATAATGTATCACTGGGGTATATTACTTAACAGCTGCATGTTTTCTTCTCTTCTCTAAGTCAGAGAAAATACTTTTGTTATATACCTCAGACTGCCAGCAGGTTTAATCAGATTCCATGCCTAATTTATAGAAAGTGTATATGTGAATCTTTTTTTTTCTTTTTCTTTTTTTTTCAGAACTACTATTTTATGGAATAAAACAGCTTCCTGCTGCTTTCAGTGGCAGCAGAGTCTGGTCGTAACATGAAATGAAGTTTGTCATGTTCTTGGCATAGCGGATTAATTACTGTTGTTCCATAAACAAATATTACATCAGTTCATAAAAGCAGTACGGTAATGTATGGAAGATATAATACATAAATCACAAAGATTTTTTACAAACTGTAGGCCATAAATCTTGAAATGATTTCTTAGTGCTGTAAAAACTTTGCTTCTTTTGCTGATTTCAAAAATACAGACCATTCATATTTAATAACTCACCTCTTATTACAAACCCAAAAGTGTTCCCCTCTTTATGTAAAGTAACTTCCACAGTTCTAAAGATGACACCCGATCCTTGTATAGCTAAAAAATAAAGAAAGACAAAAAACTCCACCATTATTTTCTTTTCCTGATTATGCATATAGATTTGCATCTTTTCCAAACTAAATTAGTTGCTGTATTTGTGATCCTACCATTGGAAAGATCTAACAGAACAATCAGACTGAAGACCTGTAATTAACTACAGCTCATGCTCTTTTTAAGAGAATTTTGAACCAGATACTTTGGAGGTTGCCAATGGCTTACAAAAAGAGCCATGGACATGTACAACAGCTGAAGAATTTAAGCCTTACTGTTTAAATTTTGGCATCATTTTTATTTTCTTATATTTGCAGAAGAGTGCAAGAAAAGATGGGAATACACAATGAAACACAAAGATGACAAATGAAATTCTCAGAGCTACCTATGTAGTTGGTTGTTCAGCCATGACAACATTTGTATTGCTTAAAGTTGAGACAGTCAAGATTTCTGGGGTATTTTGCTAATATCAGATTGCTAGGTCGAGATGAAAAAATATTTTGTATTATAAAAATCTGTTATTTCTTCCTTTTTAAAAACGTAACATGCTTCCTCACCATTCATGAGTGAGTTTAAAATTTTTCTGACTTCTAGTCAAGTCAGTATTTTCTCTCTAAACACTACAGGAGTGGCGCACAGCTGGGCTGGGAGGTGAGAAGCCTAATGCACAAGCCAACACATTTGGGTGTGATAATCCATTTTACATTATTTGAAACCACTGCTGTTAAGAGACCAACAGCCAGTTCACTGTTAGCTTTTACAGGAAAAACATTGGCAGAGTGCAGGAACTTCTTTTTCCAAAGGGAAAGGGACACTGGGCAAAATCACACATGCATTAACTTCTAGGTTTCCAGTAAGATACTGCAAATAGCACATAACACAAAGATGAAACAAAAACAGCAAACAAACAAACAAACAAAATAAAACCCACCAACCACCGAAAACCTCAACGAAAATATAAAACAAATGCTCTGTGAGGTGCAGGACTAATGAAATCTTATGTCCTTTAATACTGCAGCCTGTAATAATCCCAGTTTCACCTGTCCCTGTTATGATGCCCTGAGGGACAGGCTATGCAGCTGGCGAGGTGCACCCTGCCAGCCCATGGGTGACCCCAAACAGAAGTGGTGCCCCCTCAGATCTTCCTACTTCTGGGTGCTCCCTAGTCTGGGACTCTCACTTCTGATCAAGTGTTTATCTCCATGAAATGTGCAGGAATATACTTCTTTTTTTTTTTTTCCTGGACTCTTTCAATACCTTGTTAAACTCAGCTGACCATGACCTGCAGTTTTTAAAGTTACCGGAGGGAACCAGAAAAACAACCCAGTGAAAGCAAATGAATCTCAATCTCTTAGCAAAACAGGCTAAATCTGACACTTCAAAGCATTGCTTTGTATTGCAGTAATTTCTGCTGAAGCTCAAAGATCAGGATAGCAGTATTAATGTGCATGCTGCCCCTTTTCAGCTAGAAACCCTTTATTGACAGAAAAGGACCAAATTGCAGGGAGATGATGATAACTCTTGCCTGCTTTCCTATCAACCTAAAGTGGCCCAGTGCACAGCTCAAGCTGAATCTGCACTTGCTAATCTGCCCCATGTGGCTCGTGGCCTCCACTGGGGACAAAGCTTGTAGTTCAGCAGCAAAGAAGAGCATGCAGCTTCCTTCCACTTGAGCAACAACCATTCAGGCGGCTGTACTTCCACCCCGACCTCAGCCTGGGAGGTGAAAAAAGCCCTTAGCCATTAGCAACAAGAGGCAGATGCAAGGCAGACATGGATAATGTTCCAGTCTGAAGTGGTGAGGTGGCTTGTGCTGAAAATAGAAGCTGGATCCTCCTGCTGTGAACACTGCCAGGCAGGGAAGGAAACACAAGGGAGAGTGAGATTACTAGTGCTCAGCCAGGTTTAATCCATCATTATTAATGTACTGACATTTCCCCACTCAGAAACCAAAACAGCCCTCTCTCTGAGGGGGCAACTGTGAGAACAGCAGCAGCAATTATTTATGTATGGGGTAGGGAAGGAGGTGCCAGGACTGCACTATGTGACCAACTGCAAAACTTCATGTTAAAATGTCACTTTGTCTAGCTTGTTCATGAGAAGTTAATGGGAACAACTTAACTGCCCATTATCTACACAATATTAGCCAGGCTTGTATGAAGGAGTCAGAAATTTCAAGGACTCAGAAAAAAGGTCAATGATTGCTCCTGTAATTTACCATATCAAAATCCTGTTTCTGTGGACAAGAGTGGCACATACGCCAACAGCGGTGATACTGAAGAAAGCCCACTTGACTAAGTGCAAAACAAATAATGCTCATAAACCAACGACACCTCTAGTAAAATAACTCTGAACTCAGCTGAATTCATTACCTCAAATACTGTATTTTTGAACATGAAGCTCTCTTACCGTAAACAAACACTAATCAACAGAGAATGTTCAAAACATATTAAGGCGATTGTCAGGAGGTCATAAAAGCAACCAAATATGTAATTAGACTAACTCTCCAGCTGCTAGAATCCAGTGGGGAGTTCATTCTCTTCTGAGCACCATCAAAAAGACTGATGGATTTTTTTGGCTTCTATTGCAGTGAAAGTCTTTATTTAAGGAGACAAGAGCTTCCTAGCTAGCTCTGCATTTTTTTTTCTGGCCAAACACCAGAAAACGACATCTTCTCCCCTCCAGCGAGCATCATGAAAGAACATGCTCTCTTTTAAAGGCTGCTGTTTCAGTCCCTTTGGTGCCACATGTCACTTACTCCTTCATTTCAGGCCCCAGGTTTCTAACTCACCATTATTCTAGCTTTTACTTCATACCTGATGGCCTCAGTTCCCACTGATTTTCTCCCACATAGTCACAGACATAAATATAACAAGAAAGGGCAAAGGAAAGAGGCAAGGAAGACATTCAGTAGCACTCTTTGTGACTTCGATGACAACATATGCTTGTATTTTGAAGACAATCCTGCTCAGCAAGAAGTCTTCATTTCACTAACAGAATTATTGCAGTTCTACCTGTCCTTAATAACCTATTCCACTGGGTCGTCTGCTCTAGAAATGAGATGTTGCCTAAAACCAATGTCAGAAAAGACTGGAAAAATCTCAAAGTATGTTGCTCATCTGTGAAAGTATAAGGTGCTGCGAACAGAGAGAAGGAAGAAAAAGAGGTAGAACACATGGATATTCATTGGTCTCATCTCAGAAGATCTTACTATAACAAGAAGGATTGTCTTGCCCTGGAATCTATCTGATCTAATTCCCAGTATTCAAAATTGGAAAAAAATAGTGGAAGTTGACAAGATGCAGCTCTGCCATTGGCTGTATTAATGCTCTTAAAATACCCAGGCACTTCTAAGAGCATCTCTTTGCACTGACAATTCTTTTGTACTGTTTCCACACTCTGTGTTAAGCCAAAGGACAAAATTATATGCAAAACAATAGCAAAAATGAAGATCACTAGCACGTCCACCTCAGTGCTGACAACACGTCTCTTATTCTGCATAGCTTTCAGTTTGCTCTGCTTTTACTTACAGACTGGAGGGAGCTCGTACTCCACTTCTAAAACAACCCTCTCGCCAACATTCTTGAGCAGGCTGATGATTTCATCATGGCGAAATTTGGTCAGGTTGATTCCATTCACAGATTTGATGTAGTCACCAACATCCAGCTGGTCACTCCTAAGAAAAAGCACATATTCCTTTTGTTAAAAACAGATCTGCTAGACCAAACTAATTGATTACTTTAAATTACTGTTTAGTGTTGGCAAGAAAGAGTCTTTCCATTCATCTAGATTAAAACAAGTTGACCTTTCAAACAAAAAGTGGCATTTAAGAACTTAATCTAGTCTAGTTTGTTAAATATTAAAGAACATTGTTGCATTATTAATTTCTGATGTACAAAACGAGCTGTACAATATAGTAGTTGGATGATTTGGCTGGTTTGGGCACAGGATTTGGGAAAACATCTTCATCTCCCCATCTTTCTGTCTCTCTCATTGGGATACTGCCAGAACTATTTTTTTTTAGATAACAGTTGCCTCCACAACTAACATCATAACTAAAGGAGACAGGCCATAGCTCAAAAGCATATGTTCTGCTCAGTTACTTGGAATGATTTAGCTTAATCTTGACCTGTTTTGCTCATGAATAACAGTTTTATTTTTCTCTGTAGTAGTAAGCAAGGTAGCTATGTTTTATTATTATTATTTTTTACTATTTTTTTTACTAGTTATTTACTATTTCTGTTATACTTTTTCCCCTCAATATTTCATGCTTTTTCTCTCAGATTTTTGTTAAAGGACCAAATGAATAAATAAATAAATAATAATCAAATTTCTATTGTTTGTTTAGTCTCATGACAACTTTCAAATATCTCATTGGTATTTCTAGTTTTTATCAAAGAAGCCTTGAGGGAAGAGGGGGACCAGCTGTTGCTGTTTCAGAGCTTCTCCAGTCTGATGGGCTGCCATTACAGATGCATCTAGTCACATATTTGTTAGTGACCTTTCTGATGCGGTACGTATTTCTGAAGCAATCACATCTTATAATGTATTTTGTGGCCTGAAATGTGGTTACCTAGCAGCGATTCCTCCTTGACGAAGGTTAGATACTCTTGGTTTCCCATCCTTGTCGATTCCACCCGATACTGTAAGCCCTAGGGTAGTGCCTTCTTTTTTCATTAATTCAACTATTGTTGAGCCCTTGAATTCCTCTGTTGAAAGAAAATTATTGGCATTATTAAATTAAACGGTAACACAGATGTTGCTTTTCTAAAATGTCATCTACTTCCCAAGAAAATCATTGTGTGTGCTAATAAGAAATAACATCTACATCTGGAGATTTTTTATGTTGCAATTCAAAAGTTCTGTCCACAAGGCTGTGCACATAGACAAATCCAAGATACATACTCTGTAAAAGGTTATTAAAAACTATACCAATGTGCTAGTACACTATGCAGAGCCAATAAATGCAAAGTCTGGCAATGCTTGAACCAAAGGTAGTTGTTTCACATAAAAAAAACACACACCACAATTCCTCTCCTTTTCTGTTTCTCCCTCTGAACTCTATGCTTTATAAATTACCTTAGCTGATAACTGAATAGAAGGGTAAAAGACACAATGATATAATAGTACTAAAAAATTTCAGACTTAATTTGAGGCCACTTACAGATGTCAGAGTTAATCCAAACAATTGGATATAACAAGAATCCGGAAAGAGAGTAAATATATCAAACCTAACAGTTTTATTCCTTATTCTTACAGAAATAGACATCCACAGTAACACTCTAAAATCTGCAGAACAGATATAAAGTGAAGGTCTTTCACAGTCACAGTTGTATATAATGTTTCCCTCACATGATGTCTGGGACATGCTTTCATGCTGTTTGCTCATTTAGCATTCTCGAAAAATGCCAAGCTAATCTCACAAACCTCAGCTCGTGCAGGTCATCTGCAGTGGAAAGCCTTGACCACTCAGAAATAGTTGGCCTTATTGCACATGGCTGGACATAGCAATCTGCATATGCACAGAACTCTTTCAAAATGCACAAGACACTCATCCCTCAAGTCTAGCGTTTCCAGAGAAGACCTACCAGCTTCCCTGATATTCTGGAAAAATACAAAAAATCCTACAGATTCATCCTGCAAATGATGACATCCCGGAAAGATCATTCATCTTTCTGGTCCTTCACAGCATCAATGTGCAGCTTCTAGGTGAATTGGTCAAATCCAAACAACACCATGCATACACTACAAACCACAGTATGTCAGCACTGCACTGAGCTAGCAATCTTGCCATGGCAGCACAAGATTTAAGGATAGAAAGCTACTCAGAAAACAAGCAAGTTCCTTATATACATTCATATGTTCACCAGGAAACATCAAAAATCTAGAATAAGTACTATACCAACGGCAGCAAGGCTCTATCAATGCCTTGCCCATATGACCTAATATATCTTGAATTCAAGATGAAGAACAGCTGCCCTGAACAAGAACTGTCAAACTTGAGCAATGCAGAGAATGGTGGGAGGCAGAGAAAAGCATTCAGAAGTGCCTACAGACCTGGTGGAGTATCCCGCCAACCTTGGTGCTGCTTCTAACAGGGTTAACTGCTGCATCTTTTGGAGGCATAGCATTGCCCTATTGAATGTTCTCACTCCATTCTAGATGGCTGAAAGGCTCTTCTTTCCTTTCTGGCTGCTGAGGACCTCAGTTATTCACATTTCTACCATTGTACGGAAGGACTGTAGTGCTTGAACAAGGATTTTGCTAGGCTTATAAAGCTTCTACTAAGACAAAATTCTGCAATGTATTAGGTCAGCAATATGGATTGTCCTAAACTTTGAAATGAGTATTTTAAAAGTGGAAGGTGTATTATAACAAAACAGATTATAAGAGACTGAGATACTGTTCCAAGACATGTCCCTGTGCAATCAGATGCAGAGAGAGGCATAGCTACCTGGCGCATGCAACTTGGCTGGCACAAAAGAAGTTTTAAGTGTCATTTGGAAGCTATAGAGCTCCACAATAATGTTTGCTCCCATCTGGGCATTTTGACAGTTCAGAAAGAACAGATGTGTTCACCTGCACCTGAGCATATAGACAAGTTGCATAGCAGTAGGAGACACTATGGAACAAAACGCTATTTTCAGTTTTATAAAAAACTGCAAGTACTCACAGTGATTACAGGAGTCAGGCATTGTATTTACTGCAACCAAAAATACCACACAGTTGCACCCATTCTGCACATTACAGCCTCAGGTGCTTGGCTGGTATGTCCTAATGGTTTACTCAGGGTTTACTCCACCATGAGATCTGGATTCAGAAGTAGAATTTCCCTCCCTCCCCCAACTACCCAACTGAATTCCTCTCTTGAAGTACCCAGTAGTACAATCTGCTTCTTAGGACCATCTGAAAATCTATTTAACAAATAGCTTGCTAGAGCACGTATAGAGGACATCAGCAATGCACTCAGCATGCCTTATCTTTTGCCATAGCATAATACTGCTGTGTTTTGATCTTTTAAATAGGTTCTGAGTTTGCAATCCAGTGCTGGGAAATACTCTGCTGCCTGAAGTGACATGCGGAACAGATGATCCACAGAGTGTTTTAAGCTAGCTAATGATTACACAGTTCCCTGCAACTGCTGGCATGGAAATTAATGACCAGGCTACCTCCTTCTCGCCATCTATTCTGACAGGTTTCTGTGTACCTCTGCCAACAGAACTGTGACCTCTACACATTCTTTCTAGAAAAAGATGTACCAGCACTGCAAAGGGGTGGCGGTGAGAAATGCTTATTGCTAACTAACAGATGAGGTCATCTAAAAGTACACAGCAGTTGCATTAGGTTTGCCCCTCTGAAGGGCTTTGTAGGGGTTTTTGTCATTGTTGTTGTTGTTTTTTTGTTTGTTTGTTTTTGTATATAACCATAACAGGAACAAATCAATCTACCTAATTTGATTTTATTTATAAGGGCCTCTTAACCCTAGAAGAGCTGTTAAACAGGCCCACTTGATAACCCAGTCTCTCCATTTTTCATCACTGCTTTCTTAAATCGTGATTTCTATTCTTCTAATGCTATATGTTACATGTTTACTCACCTGCATTGTTTCTACATTATTATTATAGACTAACCCCACAGGAGTATAATCAAAAGGCCCAATATCAGAACAACCTGGCCACCTCACTTCTACAAACACCTCTCTAACAAGCAACTGCATCCACATGCACTATTCCTTAAATAACACGAGGTCAGTCTCTATTCCCTAGTTAACAAAAAGCTATGTTATTCTTTGTGGGTTAAAAACCATACTTCACGTGTCAGCTCACTTGTAACTCATTACTTACGCCAACCAGCACACTCCTAGTTCGTTAGAAGGCTCTGGGGCCTGCTCTTTCCCACATGCACCCCCACAGTGCTAACAGCATTAGCATAGTCAGCGTCAGAAGGAAAGTCAAAGAAGTTATTTCCAGATCTCTTCTAATTTATGAGGAAAACAGGAATTCAATTTACAAGTCTTTTGCTTAATTGCAAACTGAATATAAAACATGAGCGTAGGAAACAATGTTTTCTTATTCCACAACAGTTTATGAAGCATCAGATACCGGCACGCCACTCCTGCAATACAGCTCCATGATATGTACCAAGTGAATTGTTCTAAAATGAAACCACTCAGAGAAAATACATTCCCAAGTCTATAAAAAGCCCAAATCAATACCATTTTACACTTCAGTTTGAGAAATGCACTTGAGAACTTCTTCCCCTCCCAACCACTAACCACTCCAGCAGCACTCAGCAAAACAGAGCTCACTCTGGGACAATCCCCAGGGCTGCTGCAAGGCAACCTTGGGCAAATGTCGGTCTGTGCTGCACCAGCTGCCCCACAGCTCTGCTGGCATCCACCTACCTCCGGCACAGCGCTCGGGAAGGCAACTGAGCACTGGAGATGGGCTCATTGTGGGGCATGCAAATGCGTATGGTTGTGCGTGCATGCAGATGTGACATGGTAATGGAAGTTTCTGCTCCAAAGAGCTTAGTGTAGTCTCCAGTCCTGTAAGGTGGAGCATACAAAGCAGCTGAACACAGAAGAATACATAACACTGTTAGTTGTTTTTGTAATTCTTGGTCTGAATGCTTCTCTTAGGTCCACTGCTGCAATACTGTAACTATGTGGGCCTGACTTCCAGCAGGGTCAGCTGGCATAACAAGGCTGTGATATGAAACCTAGGAGACTATCGGGATACTCAAAATAGGACAAGAAAATTTCAAAAATAATGTAGTGCTTGGATGTGAAATTATTGGAGACTGGATGTGAAACTACTGGAGGGTGTCCAGACGAGGGCTACAAAGATGGTGAAGGGCCTAGAGGGGAAGATGTTCTGAGGAGCCGCTGAGGGCACTTGGCCTGTTCAGCCTGGAAAAGAGGAGGCTGAGTGGGGACCTCATTGCAGCCTACAGCTTCCTCATGAGGGGAGTGGAGGGGAAGGTGCCAATCTGTACTCTTTAGTGACCAGTGATAGGACCCAAGGGAATGGTGTCAAGCTACAACAGGGGAGGTTCAGGCTGAACATCAGGAAGAGGTTCTTCACCAAGAGGGTTGCTGTGCAATAGAACAGGCTCCCCAGGAACATAGTCACGGTACCAAGCCTGTTGGAGTTTAAGAAGCGTTTGGACTGTGCACTTAGTCATATGGTCTGAATTTTTGGTAGACCTGTGTGGTGCCAGGAGTTGGACTTGATGATCCTTATGGGTCCCTTCCAACTCAGGATATCCTGTGATTCTGTGCTCAAATATGACTAGGTAAATCCCCCAGTAAGAAGATGAAGAAATGGAACAACTTGCAGGTAAGTAGAATCCAAAAAACATTATGTCAAATTAACCTTTCTTCAAGAATATGAAGCTCATGATGAAGCTCCTAGAATTTTAAATACGATCAGACATTTGATAATTTCCTGCATTTTGATGTATGTAAATAACATGTTTTAATGAATAAAAAGTATGGAAAATAAGATGACTCATGAGATTTCTGAATGTGGCATGCATTCACTTCTTCAAAAAAGAAAATTAAATACTAAAATAGAGAAAAGAATTTCTCCCAGAATAACATTTGAAAGCTGAGAGAACACTTAATCAAAAGTTTTATTATCTATTTTCTATATTCCTACAAGTTTATATCTTAATTTGCATATTGAAGTAAAATTGAAAAACATTTGCTTTCATCCCAGATACCGTGTGTCTTTTTTCATTCCCTTCTGTGAAAATTTCACTTTTAAATCCAAGAAAGTGTCTAAAATCTACACACTCGGGTTAAGTTCCTGTATCCTCTACCTAGCAAATGAATTTGTTCAGCTCAGCCAGGACAGGGCATAAATGGAACTTAACCTAAAAATAAAAGAAAACTTGCAGTTATTGACCATTTCCTACCAAAAGACATACATAATCAATAAGTAAGTAATTGGTAAGTCTGTTGAAAATACAGTCAGTGCTCTCCTTGTATGGATTTTACCTGTATGTCAGCAGAAATTCTGCAGAGGAAACATTTTGCTTTACATTCCAGTAGGCATCTCACAGTTTAGTAAGAAATCACATAAAGATAAAGTCAATTCTTAAGGTACAGACAGCAGTTTGTTATACTGGGGACATCACATCTACTCAATGTTTTAAGTCCTTTGGGTAGGTGCATTGCTCTGAATATGATGAGAGGGATGTCAATAGATGATGAATGCTCCACTCCTTGTTTCCATTTTCCTGACTGGCTGTCAATCCTGGAGGAGTTCACAATAACTTAAAACAATACTTAAAACAATAATTTAATATCCAGTACACTAGACAATCTTTTTTTTTTTTCTTTTTTTCTTTTTTTGAACTGTAGGAGAGTCTACAATACAACCTCACCACTTGGAAACATTATCTAAAAGCCAAATACCTTCCACCAGCATTTATAAAGTGGAAAAAGTTTGACTGTTGCCTGACCTAAGCATGATACAAGAAAGCAAATAATGATATTTTATGAGCAACTGCAGGCCGCAATATAGAGGATGTGATGATATAACTCACTGAAAGTGCTAGGCCTATAGGACATGACAACATAGCTTATATCTGGTTTGCTTCCCCGATGAATTAGTTCTTGCACTATTTGGTTTTGGGTACGTTTTTCATATTCTTAGGCATAGAAACAGATACCGTGGCAGCTAACTCTCTCTAAATCAAAATGGAGGTATACAACAGGGATGTTCTTCAATTTAGCACCTAACATAAGCACTAAATTTTAAACTCTGTTTATACACCAGCAGATTAGAAATTAATATAAATATCCTAAACCTGAAATCAAATAACCACCAAGCCTCTTCATTCTTAGTGACAAGAACTGCATCAATTTGTTAGCATAAGTGTATTGCTATCCGATATATGACATGGTTATTGAACAACACCACAGTAACTTCAGTAATTACATCTCAAGAGTGAGATGTTTAGCAGGACTGTCAGATTCTTCCTACAACAATAATACTCTTGGTAACTGTGACAGAGAAAAACCCACAATCAGCTGCTGAAGAACTGTATTTTGGTTTTGATAGTGACCAGAGTTAAACCATTATTACCTTACCAAGGCATAGCATTTCCATCCCACAGCCTCCTGTGCGGTTATGACAAACAGTCCAAGTGCTTTTCCAGCTGTAGCACAGCCATGCTAGCAAAGGCACATGCTCAAGAGCCAGCATCTCGTTCCTGACTGAATTCACCTCTCCTAGATAAGAGGTGCGTCATATGAGGATACAAAAAAAGGGCTGCTTTGAACTTAGAGGGAAAAGTGGTCCATGGAAGCAGTAGTACAAGAAGCAGAGGGGTTTCTCTGGACTAACCGCAGTGGCTATGAAGACTAGGGTTGGTGCTGGATGGCCCACCCGTATGGATAGAAGCTTCTCCAGGCAAAACGAGTGGTGAGGGAACGTGTTTTTTGGCCCACCGGATAGTTCTGTTCACAGAAATTTCATAATGAATTACGAATTTGTAATATGTTGCTTTCTTTTTTTTTGTTTGCTTTTTTCATTTGGTTGGGTTGCACAACAATGCCAGAAAACAGCAAATCAAGACGGTGTGTCTGTACACAAAATAAGCCAAACTTTCTAGTATTAGAAGACTAAAAGTATTCATCACATTACTTTTACAGATACTGAGCGTACAAAAAGATTAACCTGAGTAATCTCAACACAGATGGTGTCATCTGATTCTTCTAATAGCTGGAGCTACTATAAATTTTTGTCAGTGACCAATTTGTAATTCTTCTCTCTGTGGTTTATTTTTTACTCTACATATCAAGGACTGAAAGCATCAGGTCACACAGTCAGAAAAACAAACAAGCCTTACCCTCTCTACATTTCTTGAGATGGCTCAGAACAAGGCTTACATGTAAACAGGAATAAAATTAATGCAACCATAAACTTTTTTTTTAGTCCACCTAGTTTTTGACTGTGTGGGAGAATATGGTGGAGGGGAAGGGCAAAATCACTGCCACTGAGAAATATTTAAAAATGCCACACTATTTGGATGGGTTCTTATTTTTAAGGTATCTTTTCTTATCTTTAATTTTTGCTTATGTGCTTCCTGTTTTCTGCATTTGTGCAGATGTCCAGACACATGGAATGTAATACAGTACGGAACATCTGCTTAGAAAGAAATTGGAAACATACAAGACAAGTTTTATTATCTCCTATTATAGGTAAAGAATCAAATTACAAGCTCAAATTCTTATATGAAAGAACAATCAACTTATTTTAATTAAAATGGATTTAGAATGTAACATATACTTAAATCTTAAGTGTCAAAATGACAGAATTACAACTCATAATCCCTGAGCAAATCTTGGCAGAGAAATTCAATTAGAGGGAAAATTATTGATAAATTTATAAACCACTAAAACATCTGTCTTCATTTAAATACGAATATTTTAATATATTACTCTAAGAAGATGGAGATTTAATGGAATCAATGGAACAATAGAATCATATACAATATAAAACTTTTTTTTCATTGTTATCTACAAAAAAAAAAGTGCCTGAAGTGCACCTTGCACCATGGTCGCAATAAAGACACAGTGCAAATTGCAAACTCACTCAGCAATGTATTCTAGTTACAGCACACTTATTTTCTGAGCTAGCTATGAATTTCTAGTACTTTCATTGATGCCTTTCTTCAGGGGAGTATGTATGTTGACTGCCACCTGCATTGCTTGAACATTTGCAACTTCCTTACCTTTGGATAAGGACCTGTTCTACATTGGGACACCCCAACCTGTCAAGCTGGAGGTTTCTGCAGGAAGGACAGTGGAAACTTCAGCAGAAAAGGCACAGTGATGAATGATTCAGTGGCCTCAACATTCACAGCTTCTTCAATACTCATTTCAGGGCCTTTCAAAATCAAATCTCTCTGCTTCCACACACTATCATTTTTTTTGCTTGAGTGGGAAATGGGTAGAAGGTACTTTTGAGCTGGATCTTAAATCCATAGTTACCTCAAATCTGTATGTCCCAAAGTAGGCCACATAAAATGTGTCTCCTTTTGAAAATTTTGCTTTGTGCTATAAGTGACCGAGTCTTAAAGTGAAGAAGGGCCTGTGCTTCCAAATTGCTTGCCAGGACACCTCTGTGTGTGTGTGTCTCTGTTAGACGCAATCGATGAAGAAAGGACAGAGCTCCATTACAACATTAGTTTCCTCTCCATTCCTGTCTGAGCTGGATGAGGGCCTGAGTAATGCTTCTCCCTTGCTAGTGGAAATGCTGCAGTGTAGAACAGCACAGAGCTTTGACATTGATGTGGCATTCTGATTTACAGAACTTCTTCCCACAATTGTGATGGATTCACGTCCAACTTCCTATTTCCTTTGTTGAGAAACTACCACCAGGAGAACTCTGGCTAATTAGTGTTTGCTTGTACAGAGGTGACACTCTTCACAAAAGTGCAGCCTGACTGCTCTAGTTTCTCCACTTTCTACGGTTACCAAAATGAATCAGGAAGGATTGATTACAGAATCGATTCCATTTGTGTATCTCAAGGCAGGAAGGAACCATTAAGAAAAATTCTCTCCCTGATCTCCTGAGTGACATAAGCAAAGAAATGTGATATAGAAATAACTGCAGCTATAGCGTATCTTTTAAATAGATATCCAACAGAGTTTTGAAAGCACTAGGTGATGGAAAATTTGCTACGCACACTGGTAATTTCTATCTGAATTTGAGCAGATAAGCCTTCAATCCCAAATCCCCATTATACTACCAACATTACATTCAGAATCTCCTTGCAGATACATAACTGTAAACTCTGATCACATCAGCCCTTAATCTTCTTTCCATTTTAGATTAAGAACTGCCTGAATTGTTTAGGTTTTTGTCATTTAAGGTATATTTTCCAGCTCCTTCCAAAGTTTCATTATCCTCTTAACCTGTGGCTACCAGCTAAGTTTTAGCAATAGTGCCATTAGAACCCATTTTTTCCATCTGAGTCATCATTTCTTTTTACTTAAGATCATTTGAGTTGCCTGCTGTGGTCTATAGTTGTTACATAATGTAACATCATAGTTGATATAAAACATGAGTTTTCCTTTTTATGACATGGAGCCAAGACCACTAGTATCATGGCAAAACTGAAGTAATAAGAAACAGAAGAAATATAGCAACAATGTCACAGTTTTGGATAAACTATTGTGCAAACATTCAAAAGATGGATTGTGCTTTTTCAAATATATATTACGAAGACTGAAATTTCATGCAGCAAATGTGCCATATGGAGGAACGGGCCAGGGAAACCTTTCCTAATACTTGGACTAATGAGCAGTTGAATGATGCACTCACTCTTTCTACTTTGTAGGAGGGAGTTTCAGCATGACAAATGTGTTTATCAAAGTCTGTGTGGAAGATTAGACAACCCTTGGAAAATGAGAGTGAATGCTTCCTGTGGAAGTTATCTATTGCCCTCTGTACTCAGTGATCAATGATTCGTTTATGGTTTGCTTACTCTCTACCTTTGTGGAAAACCACAGCCCCAGAAATGCCGACATCTGGAAGACAGTAGTTCAAAGACATGCTGAAAGAATGCAGAGCTATGAATATTTTAAGAAGTGGTCTGATAATGACTCATCCTTTTTCTATACTTCATCGTGATATAAAACGAGTTATAAGAATGGCTTAGGGGTGAATTCACTATGCAACAACTACTGACAAGTAGAATGCACTGAATATTTTTATTAAGTGTTTACAATAGAAAAAAATGCCTCTGACAAAAGGACCATTAACTTGCTCAATATTCAGTATGAAGAAAACATATTGTCAAAATCAAGGAAGAAGCAGGATTGAAGAACTACAAAATAAGCTACTGGCTTATATTAACATCTGCTGAATCACAGGAATACTGATAACTTTAGCTGCCAATACGCATTTAAAATCCACAAGGATTTACTATTTCTGGTAGAGAAGTTTGCCAATAGGAGGAAAAAAAAAAAAAAGAAAGAACAGGAATAATTCAGGCATTTCTCAGCTGCTAACCTGTGCTCTGTAACTCTAATCAATCTCTGTACTTATTCCCTCAGGTTTAATGTATGCATAATGAACTAATGGCAAAGAGGAATGAAGACAGATGCATTCATTTGCATGAAGTAACTTATTATGTAGTCAAGCTTACTGAACAAATCACTGCAGTGAAACAGCAAAATGCACAGCTGCAAGAATGCACCTATATGATTTTCTCTGTTGTCTAAATTGCCAGTGTATGTCTCAATTATCATAGAAATTGAACTGGTGTCATATTAGTACACATTAATATTGCATGTGTTAGCCTGTGATCAGGCACTGGGCATCTGCAACTGGCATTAATTTTACCCGAAAGGACCGGTGTTCAAATCTTCTTTTTTTGTTGTATTACTGTACTGCTCAATTGCTTTGAAAAATTGTGATAGGTTCAGTCACATGACTAAAGCAATCACGACTGCATAAATCTTACATTGCTTGCCTGTCCCAAATATGATACCAAATGCATTAACCTAAAATAGCTGGGTTCCATGGCTCCTATTCTCAGCTGCTTTAATGCAGAAAAGCACCATGATTTAGACTTGATAGTTAAAAAACTGATCCCTGCCTTCATTTTTCTACGTCAGATTAATACTTTTGACAATAAAAAACATTAGTTTCCTTTTAATTCATTAGCTCCTGGCAAATAAAATGACTGGCAATCTAATTATAGACTCAAATTTTGCAGATGTAACTTCTGAAATCTTTCAGGATGTCACACCAGTCCTTAACTTGTATCGGGTACTCAAATTTAACAGCTTCCAGTTTTCCTCCTAACCTACAGCCTATCCTATAGTTTGGATGTACATATAAAGCATGCCATATGCCAAACATGCAGGCACATTTAGTGTTTCTGCCATATTTATAACCTCACTTACCTTGCCACAGTTAATGAGAGTATATCATGCCAGTTTTAATGCACCTTATGGGACTTAGATTTATGCCAACAAAATGTCTGGCTAGGATCCATTTTTACTCATACACATGAAATAATCAGTTCATTAAAACAGACCAAAATAGGTGCAATTTTGGATTTCTTAGGATGAATCTCACTCATATCCTTCATAGGAGAGCAGGAGAGGATGCTGCTGGTATCTAATATTGCACAGAGCTATTTATCTAACCTGAAGCATTCTCAAGAATCACTGAAAGCAAAAGTTTCTAGACAGGCTCTACCATAACTCCCACAATTTAGCTTATTCTCCTCCACAATTTCTTTGACTGAAAGAAAATGGCAGAGGTAATCTCTGCCTAAATGAAACTATCCAGTAAACCCATTTGTCCTGTTGTTGTTTTTTTTTTGTTGTTTGTTTTTTTGGTGTTTTGTTTTTTCTTAGCTTTTGTAAAGCATGTTCAACTATTCTGTGAATTTTTCTTCTAGGCTTGCTCTGCATAAATGTTTTGCAGATCCCACCTCCAAAAAAAAACCACAAAAACATTTCTGTTAAGGGCAGATTTACATTAAAAAAATCTCCCAACATGACTATACAAGTGTGGATACAATGTCAAACCCTCCGGCAGACATGAAGTCATAACGGGGAAAAAAACAAAACAAAACAAAACAACAACAGCAACAATAAAAACAATAAAAATTAGACCAATTTGTCAAGCAAAAGAAGAGAGACACTATTCCCATGTTGATGTCATCATGCCTACCCTGAAGCTCTGCTCATTTAGAAATATTGCAAAATTCATACCCCCAACCAACACGGCTGCAAACATTTTCCAGGAAAGACCTAGTTTTCACATCTTAAAGAATGCCTGCAACAAGAGTCTCTGCTCCAGATTTTCTTTGCCTCCTTGGTTTAGCAAAGTTTGGAGCAGATGATCCTCAGGCCATTACAGTTCTGCACAAGCATCATGTTTTTCCCCACTAAAGACCCAGGACAGATGATGACTTTTACTTAAGACGCAGCAGTAATGTTAATTCCCAATTCTTCCAACTCATAATGGAGAGAGAGATACCCAGCCCATGCTAACTGCTACCGTCTGGTAAGAATATTTAGTATTGTTTTGACATTGCAACATTTTAAAATGTATACACATTAGAAAAATACAAGATGCCCTGATGTCTTTTGATCCCCAAAAGACGTTGACAGTGCCGATTACTGTCAATGTTATTTGTATAGTGTGGCAGATATATTAAAATGTGTACTGGATCTGCATATACAATGATCTAGACCCTACTCCAACTTTCTACACAGAGAAAATGGGGATGATAAAACATGTCCACAACTGGTCAAAAATACTCACGAACTGCAAATACCTTTAACTCAAGCCATGAAAAGCACATTTTACTATACATTATAACCATGCCCAACTATTATTCTAATTGGCTAGTACTTAATCTAGACTATCTTCCTTAAAACAGCTTGTCTGTTTTCAGTGGTGTGGGGTTAAGTAAGTCAAGCTCGATGATTTTTTATTACATTCCCATCCACTATATACTCTGTGTTACACCATTACTTTTTGTTAGTAGCTAAGGAATAATGCTCCTGGATTTTAATGGTCTCATTAGGGTTTCCTACCATTCTCATCATAAAATTACAGAAATTCCTTACTAGGCATCTGTTTTTATAGCTACAAGTTCGTAATGACTTTCAAATACACTTACTAATTTTTTTAATTTTCATTTCTAGAACTAATAACAAATAAGAACTCAAACTGAAAACTTTTTGGAAAAGTATGTGTTTACTCCCATGTGAATATATTCCATTTATGTTATTTAAAAAAATATTATTTTCAATTGTACTGCAGCATTAGTTATTTTTGATAGATTTGGTCTATGTTCCTGCAGTCCTGATCTAATAGTAAGATTTCCTTGTATGACCTCTATCAATTTTCACTTCTCACTTTAGTTTACAGAAGCACCACTCTGGAGATCAATATTCAGAGTATATTATCAGGTATGATCGTTCATGGTTTGTCAGTGATAACTAAAATTCAGCTGCAGCATATGTCCCGTACTTTTCTATGGTATTACTTTTTTCTACCATGGAGGTCAATGCTCATTTTCTGTATCATTTATCTGACAAGTATTTGGGGCCACAATGTCATCTAAGATGGGAAGAAGGTCTTGGCAGGATCTTGTCTACCAGTTAAGTATTAAGCTGGCTCGTTTTGCTTCGCTGATAAAATCAATTAGCATTGAAGATTGGCACTTGTTCACACCTGGATTGATATTCAGTGTCCTTCCACCAATGTTTTCTGTGGATAGGAGCACTGAAATCTCTCTATTTTGGCCTCATTCCTATTTTCTCCTATGAAAATATATTTTTTTTCTTTTTTCTGTTTCTTTTTTTTTCTTCTTTCTTTTTTCTTTTTTTCTTTCTGTACTCTTGAAAAAAAAAAAGAGAAGCAGAAAAGCTTGTTAATAAGTGTGTCTTTGTGACTTTTCTGAAGAGCCTTCTTTATGTGCTTCTTCACACAACATTAGTGGATTCCCAAGACCACACAGACAGAAAGTGGGAATGGTACCTGGACAAGATTTATTTGGACAAGGATAATAAATAAAAAAGATAAACATCTTCATTCTACTAGCCTATATTTCACCTAGAAAGTTAATAAAGTCTCCCACTCTAGAAATGTCAGAGATATGAGTAGAAGTGTATCAGTAAATTAACTATGAAGTTAATGTGGACAGAAAGGATTTGGGAATCCTGGTAGGTTATCAAACCCCTCACTGGGCAGAATAATACAAACCATGAATATATAAACAAGACAGTTTTACACAGCACTTAGCACTCCTTTATATTTAGTGACCATCACTCAGATACTTTACCTTGTTCTTGTGACACGATTCAACAAAAATATTAAAAAAATAAAGACAGGGCTGGAGAATCAGAAAAGAGCTTTCAGAATAGTTAGGGAAATGTGACCGGGTCCAAAAGACCCCAGAAACACAATCTCTTTACTTTAACAAGGGGAAGATTAAAAGGTGATTTCATAATGAAGTACCTATAAAGGATGAAATGAATTTTAATGAAAGATGACTCTATCATGAGGGGAAGCAGAATCTACACATATTCAGCCAAGAAAACAAAAAGCTGAAGCTAATTGACCACAAAAGGCTGTGGTGGATTTTGCATCATATAAGTACGACAAATGTCACTCTAAAATATAATTTAAATACAAAATGCAAAAAAGTAAATATAAGTAAATTCAGGGAAGTTACATGCTTTGTTCAGATGGCCACCAAGGTCTCTTCTGGCCCAGCAACTGCATGTAAATTCACAGTAGGTACAGTAAAAACTGAAAGGATAAACTCTTTGTTCTTACCACTCCACTTTTAAATACAGAGAAAACAAAAGCTAGTTTGTAATGATGTTATAGGTAATTAGTGGTCTTATGGCTTTTACACAAAACAGAAGGTCTGACTCCTTTATTCTACACTATGAGGCGCAAATGAATCCCTCAGTCAGCCCCACACACCAGGGGTGTGCTAAGAAAGATGCACAAGCATCCAAATGTATTTGTCTCTTTCATTTTTAAGAGAAAGCATGGAAATGCTATTAAACAAGCAAATTAACAGCCATTTCTTTACCAACATGAAACACATTCAACTACTTCACATCAGCCAAATGGACATGGAATTTTGTGACAAAAAGAAAAAAAATAATATTAGATTCTGATGTTAAAATCAAGGTTTGCCAGGAGAGCTTTGAGCTACTGATACAGTCAAAAAGAAGAGGCAAGCTATTATCCAGATCTGGGACAGCATATTTTGGTGTGACAGAGCTGTTATCTTGGGAGGTGATATATTATTCCCTTGCTATCTTCATGCCCTGAATTTATAATCGCTGCAGAAACTGAATGGGAGATTCAGAAAAAAATATGATGGAAAGCATCCATTAACTCCTGTAAAGAAGTATTAGAAAATACACGAGGAACATAATTAAAAAAGGCAAGTTAATTATCTATAACTGTATGAATAAAATAATCTAACTGTAAATGATAAAAAATATTCTCAACTTCTCTCTGCTGGGGAAGACTAACGTGTCATTTAGTCCTGTTCCATCACAGAAAGAAGGAAAAGGAGGCACTGAGAGCTTGGCTACTTTGTACAGTCCAGTCCTGCTACACTTCCCATCATCCAGTACTGTGGTATTAGACAGCATATTGCTCGTCAGTCGTTGTAGTATTTATTTGTGAATCTCTTGCCACTTCATTTATTCAATTCCTTTTGAACCTGGTGACTCAGTCTGCATGCACAGGTTTGCTGCTTACTCTTCCTCTCTGGTGGTACTGGATCCAGGAGGATCCTGTAGGCTAAATGATGCAGAAATCAGTTTTTCTGTTGAACCCACATTTTTGCACCAATATCAGACTGATAATAATTCAGGTGAGAATATCTAAATAGATTTCCACCCAAGAGAAAAATTATAAAGCATGAAAAATTTCTAACACAGCATTTCCTAACTTCTGAATAGATTGAGAAACCTGAGCATCCTCATGAATATTCTCCTCATATAATACCATTTTTCTGAAGATAGCTCCACACACATACACATTTCCCCTCTCCAAAATCCCAGCCTTGCTATCACGTGCAAATGTAGCGGTCTTCAAGAGGTCAATATCAAGCTTTAGCTACTCAGTTACCTAAAACAACAAGGATAATGTTGTAATCAGCTGTAATCAGCTGTTCCTCTCCATGAGAGACAGTCAAAGTAAAGTTGTTTCACAGCTTCTTGGTGGACAGCAGAGGTTATTGGGATTGATGAGTCTCGTGTTCAGCCAAGAATTGACTGATAGTTACCCAAGCACATGGTTACAGACCTCACTGTGCTTGTCTTTCACCATGACCTTTAAGAAGCATACGGCTTTCCTTTCCCTCTCCAAACTCACCCAGCCTACTGACCTTCCTTTTCAAAGACTGCCTCCATATCCCTTTCAGCCTAGTCTTGATCATCTTTATTCCTATCTGCTTGATGTTTCCTGGTTTCTCCATCCTCACCTGGCCTCCACAGCCTGCTCCTTCTTCCAACTGAAGTCTCTAAAGAAGAATAATTTTTCAACAGAAATCACTAACATTTTGATTAAAATGAATGAAGCCAACCATCACAGGGATGCGTTCCCTTTGTGGGTTCAGAAAGTATGCTGAAGTCACACTGAAAAACACCCAGGAAATGGGACCCCCAACCTCAAGAGACACATGGATGCTCCCCAACCAATTTTCTGGTCCCAGGCTCTACTGACATACTGACAGCAAGGCAAGGACTTGGACTTCAAACTAACAGACGGTCAATGGAGTACAATGAAGTAAAGGATGGTGTAGAGGCTGCAAGCACATTCGCTGAATACAGAACCCCTCTCTCAAAATTGCTATCTCTGCCCTAAAGTGTGTGTGTACAAAGGCTAAATGGCTGCAAGAGGTTTTTTAATGTTCTTAGAGATACTGTATTGGGTTTTATCTTTATCACACTACAAATAGCTAAACTGATTTCGCTGGGAAAAGATGCTGCAGGAATACATTAGAGTATTATATTTTGAAACCCCCACATTTGGTAAAATTATATACGACTAAACCCAATTGTACATAAATGAAGGTGTTCAGTATTGTCAACAATGAATACGGCTATCAGCCGTGCCCATAATTAACATTTATATAAAACTGAAAATATTTTGAAGATATTTAACTTTTCAGACCGCATCACAACCATCTCATATCAGTTGGATACTTCAAAAAGTGCATGTTCCTCATTATTGCCTTGAATGCATTTTCTTTCTCATTTATCATGAAAGGAATGAAGTTAGATCTCTCTTCTAATCCTTTTCACTATTGAAAAGCATTAGCATGGTAATGTTTTGTTGCTGCTCTGTAAATAAAATGAATAAATAAACCACCAGCAATCTAGTTTAGGTAAGAACTCGGTGGGCTTTTTTCATTTTCTGTGAGAGAAATTTCCTTTGAGTTCATCTGTGTGTGAAACATGATTACATGAATGACATATATGAAACCATTCCAATAAAGTTATTTGGGTGGAAGGGAGGAGGGATAAGGAAGAAAACTCTTTTCTTTTGATATTAAAAGTGAAAGCAAATTCAAGAATTTCCAGCCTTGAGGGATGCTGCACAGACCATTTGATAAACCTCCAGCGGGTTAAACAAATACCCAGTGAGGAAGGAAGACTGTAAATGATAAAGCAACTACAGCCGCTCATCAAACATAAAAATCAGCAAATGACTTTGCAGATATAATAAATGCCTCAAGTGTAGAAAAGCTTACTACTTTGTAATCTGCATTTCACAGGTCAGAAAATTTGCTTCTCTAGGAAATCACCCAAGATATTTACTATGGTATGTGTGACTGCAGAGGTTATTGTTAATGGATTTCAAATGCTGGAAATCTTCAATGGCAAATCTGAGCATTCGGTGTTGATTTTAAAAAGGAAATAAAATGAGACAAATGTAAATGGAGAAAAAAAAAAAAAGTTTTTGTAGATGCGTGTTTCAACTTCCTGGGTCTGCATTTAGTGATGTGGGGTTTGTGTACATGTTGCTGCAGAAGGTGGCTGTCCGTGGCACCTTCTGACCCCTTAGCAGGGCTCAGAAAGTCAAAAATTAGTAGAACTCCCTCAAAAAGCAGACAGGATCATTTCTATCACCTATGGTTCACTAACACTGGAGTCTGAAGGGCTTGTGCAGAAGGAATGGGACCAGGTCAACTCATGCAAGTACAAGAACAGCTGGTTTTGAATATGCGCTGTCTTGCTAATCACGGAGGAAACCCAAACTCATTGTGGAGGTCATTTGTCCATCAGATTTGTCAGTCACTGTGTAACTGGCTCAGATCTTAAGAGTCGGGCTACGGCAATAACCTGTTTCATCTTCTGTCCTGAGCAATGTCATTTAATGAAACTTTTATCCTCAGATCACATCACAAGTCCATAATTTTTTTTTAATCCAGGTGGATTTTTTTTTTTCATTTCCTGCTATCTCCTTGTATTACTTTCTATATTTCTCCCTTATTTCTAGGATTATCTTGTAAAAGAAAAATAATACACGATACGTATCCCAGTATTATGTTAAGCTATATAGACCTTTTTCTCACTTAAGTTATAGCATATTACACACAAAAGTTAAATTCAGCTACTGGAATTTTATGTTAGCAGCTCAAGCATTGCATATAGTTTAACACTCAATTATTTTCTTAACTCTTCACAACCTTTTCCTGCTTTCTTATAGCAAGATATTTTTTATCTTTTGGTGTAGTCTGAGACACAACAGGAACATTTGCTGCACAGCAAGCTGTGGGTCAGGGAGGGGAAAAGGAATACTTTGGTGTTTTTGTAAACAGATAGATGACACCTGTGTGTGTTCAGAGCCAATGGCCAGCAGAAAACTGCTTCACTCCTTTCAACTGCCACATGCATTGTATATTTAAGCATTGCAGAGACAGAAAATCCCCAGGACGTTAATTATTGTTACTACAAGAATTTACTATGACTTGACTTCTCCTAGGAGTATTTTGTGTCCTAAGTCATTACAGAGGACACTACATCATACAGTAATTATTTTTTGCTGTCAGCTCTGTAAATATTATCCTTGCAAGGCACCTTGCAATTTTTTCGCTTGCATGTGAGCCCTTCAAGCTCAGTAGTTCAAAACTTGGCCAACTCTAAAATTATGTTGGGTTAATGTCTTGTTTTTGTACGAAACTTATGTTACCAAACTCCTCAAAAAACTGCTAATACCAGAGCTAGAACCACCGAGCAGATGCACATTCATCCTGTGTACATTCGTCCTGTGTTTTTCCCTCAGTTAGGTGGCTAGCTCTGTTTTTGAGATCAAACACAGTGCTGAAATAGGAAAGCTGCATTATGGCGTGCTTCAAAGAAGCAGGTAGACTGAAAAGAAGGTGTAGTACTCATGCAGGTACAAAGGAACTGAAAAATCTGGCCGGTTTCATTTCAGACTTGAAAGTCTCGACAATTTTCCTTCAGAGCAGAGTGACCTATTTGAACAACTGACCTCTTAATACATCTGTGCAACTGCGTACAAAACATGCAAATGACATTTTAATAATTATAATTAATATCTAATAATATAATTGTATAACTGATATTAATAATAATTACTGGTTAGAGAGAAACACAGGCTTCCATGGTGTAGAAAATGTCAAGGGAATAATTTCTAACACCTAGTTTGGACTTTCCTGCGCTTACTCTGTAGCATCACTGTAATATCTGTTCAGCAGATGAGATGTCGCCGTGGGGCAGAAGGTGTCTGGGGTGAGCTTTGGGAAGGTGCAGCACTCCTGGGGGGTCTTAGGAGGTGAACAGGAGGAGGAAACAACAGTGGGTCATAGACAACACCATGGTGAGGGCCAAGGGTTGAAGGACCTTTGGCTGTGTGTGCTCAACAGTGCAGAAGGCAAGCAGTGGTGCTGTTCTTCTTCCCCAGAAAAAAGACAAGTTTTTCTGTTTGATGAATATTCCCACTACGCCTCCTAGTTATTTGGTGCTGGGTCTTTGAACAGGAATTTACTTAAAGGGAGGCAGCTCCAGCACTGCAAACCTCCCAGCTAGGCTAAATCTCCAGATTCACAGATAGCTCAGATAGCTGTACCAGTACACGATTTGCATTAGTTGTTTTGAGCCCCTGAACACTTTAAGCCTTAATACTTCACATTTCTAGAAGTCTCCCTTAGCGCAGATGTCTGAATCAGTAGATGTGAGAAGCTGATGTTTTATTTTTAATTTAACGTCAAATAGGTTGCGTACAAATAAGCTTTTCCCTTAAAAATACTGTTTCAACCCAACCAAAGCTATTTGCAGAATTTAACTGAAACTTCTCATGGTTTCAGCCAACAGAAATAAAACAAAGAGAAGCTGAAACATTTCAGCTCATTAAAATTTGTGAGGGTTTTGACTACTTTTTTTTCTTTAATAATAGAAATTTCTTAGACTCAATAAAAAGCACTTACAAAACCAAACCAAAAACAAAATTAAAATCTTGTTTAAGATTTTATGAAAAAAATTAATCAGCTTCAGATGTATTGCCTTTTTCTTGAAGAAGAAATTATTTTTATGCTTGTGTCATTTCTTTCTCCTCTACCCCTCTCCAGTTTTCAGCAAGTGAATTGGAAAGAGACAAATATATAAACAAATGAAGTGAACAACTTACACAGCATTAGTGTCGACAGATTTCTCCATGTTGTTTAAACAGATAAGAAGGTATTGGACTTTAGGCTGGAAAGCGTGGGAACAGCTATTCAGGCCTGACCACGTTTGGCAGTGAGAACAGGCTTATCTTTAGGCATTTGTTACAGTCTGGATTTCAAAATGCCTCTTTCACAGTGTCATTAGCTCTTGACATTTTATCACTACCGTTGGAGTATTTGATATCCTTTGTAAAGCTCCCCCAGGAATAAGAGACCACGGGAAACACATCTTTGATTCAAGTGCTATTGACCCAAACCTTCCGCCGTGCCAAGCACCGCTTCAGACCCTCAGCATGCCAAGCAGGAGGGATAGTCCAGGAACCCATGGCCACCTAAACCTAGGGATGGGATAACGTGAGTATTAGGTACTTTATTTTTAAATGGCAGACGTTTCTAACTGCAACTGTGAGTTTGAGGAAAGGGCCTTACCTGTGAATTTTGAAACATGCTGTTTTCATTTATGGGCCTATGTACTAGCCTGACAGTGATCGCTTTCTGGATGAGGCACAGTATATAGCCCTACAGCTTCTGTAGCCTACTACATGGACAGAGTAGCAATAACATTTCATTATATGCTGGTGAGGGTCTAAATTTGAGGATTCAGAGAAGAAAATATGTTCCTTACTTCGTAGGCTGCTTGTCATGTTGATGTTACCTCAAGCCTCGCTTCTATAATTAGGAAATTCTGACTGTAAGGCTAAATAATGTTTTGAACAATCAAATATGTATATGAGATATATATATATAAAACTACAACACCTACACATCTGCAAAATTTAGTCCAGGTTTCCAACTGCAATTATATTAATGCATATAATTTGAATTAACTATAATTTCACCAGTTCTGTAAATCCCCTTGAAAGGATCTGTTGCTTGTTGATTTTGTGCCATGTGAAGACATGATAAATATGACATGTACCCTCATCACATGAATAATGTATTCTGCATCTTAAGCAAGCCAGTTCTGCTCCAGAGAGATGCTTAATCTATTCCCTGCTTCTGGGGATGAAAGGAATTAAACTCAGTGCACTGATTTCACAGTATGTGCTCATTTGACTTTAATTATAAAATGATTATTTCAACATTTTTTTTCCCCTGTAAAATAAACCAAGCCTGAGAACCATGTAACCTCTATAGAATTACATTACTTCTTTGTGCAGTTGGTCTTTGCTCATCGATACTGCACTTACAGTACAGTTACACATGGAAGGATAAAAACAACATCTTGGGGCTTACAGTCAGTATGGTAGTTTCAGATCCCACAGCAATAAAAGCTCCTTTGCTGGCACCTGGCCAAAGGAAGCAGCGCTGGAATCCTCTTAAGTGAATATAAAGGTCACAAGGAGGAACCTTCACCAGGTGCAGGGAGATGACTTGATCTCATGCTACTCTGGAAGATGTTGATCATGCATCCTGGAAATATGTATTTATTACCATTTATTAATGGACTGTTTGAACCTGTGCAAAGCTCAGAATAGGATCATCTTCCTTTCTAAAAACAAACAAAAAACAAACTGATAAAAGTTCTCTTGGCTGTAATGGCCAGACCAGAGCTTTCCTTGGGAACAGGACATCTGCAGCCCATGCCTCAGGAGTGACAGAGCATGAAGTGGCTTGAACAGCTACATTGTCAAAGGCAACGCCATGCTTCAAGCTTGAAAAAAAAAAAAAAAAAAAAAAAAAAAAAAGCTTTTTGGGAAGGTAATGTTCTATCAGGCATACCATCTGAGGGGAATAGCAATGAATGCTTTCCATGCAGTGTAGAGTGTATGCTGATCACTGATGGTAACACCAGCTGACATCTTTCCATCCAAGTCCTGAAGAATGTTACCAGGTTCAAAGTATCGCATCTTCCATTTCAGAAACTATTCAGAGCTGACCTACATACTGTCAACATTCAGATCCTGTCCCCAAGCAAAACCAAAAACAGCTGTGCTACTGCCTCAAACTAGTTAGTGTTGCTAATAGTAGGACTTCCTCCTGCTGCCAAAATGCTTGGGTGGGATGTGTCTGCATCTCCAGTAAGGCAATGCACAACGCATCTGCACATCTGTGCACAGACAAAGATGCTATTTACAAGGTGCTAGCTTATCTATAATATGTGAGGCCAAAATTTCTAAGTGTCCAAAGTGATATAAAAGTTTAGGAGTTATTTTCAGAAACCCCAGTAAACTCTCAAACGTTGACTTTATCAGACTGCTTAGTCTGATAAATGTATTCATGTATCTAAACCCACAATATCCACTGTGCTAGAATGGCAATTTGTCAGGGCATGAAAAAGTTTAAATTATTTCTTTTACTGTTTTTACTATTGCCCCAGCTAAATCTCATTTATACTTTAGGGATCCTAAGATCCAGAGATGCAACAAGGCATGAAGACAGATGTCTTCACAGTATCGAAAGCTGAAGAACATACATAAGCCTAGATAATTTTTTTTCAGAACACCTGAAATTTAAGAGTATATCTCACCAGACACTTGTCAGTATTGTCTCTCTGAAGTATCTCTGAATCATGTACAGCACACAGAAAAGATTTATTTGTAATACACCACAAAACTTCCAGAGTATGGAGCTTTAAAAATATATAAATAAATAAATTAATTAATAGTCACAATGACTACTCAGCATTTGACATTTCTATTTTTATCAAACGATCTAAAGAAAAATTACAGCAGTACAACTTTCATCAAACCTTCTCCTTAAAGAATATGACTGAAAATCATTAGGTGTTCTCATAATGTTCTATGAAATCATGAACTTTAGTCTGTATTCAGACCATAGCATAAGTATCTCTCAAATACAGTAACCACTTCATAAGTATCAGCTAGTAAGTTCAAGGTGAAAAAAAATTGAAAGATTAAAAAAAAAAAAGACAGTAAGTTAAACATTAGAGACGCATGAGCTAAAGCATTACGTGTAGAGCTCCCCATATAGACATCTTAATTCACTCTGAAGAACAATGAATCTAGATTTTTACTGACTTGACAGAAAAAATGTTTGTTGCTTGTGTAATCAGAGTTCCTTATAAAATGCCTAATAGACACCGTAGTTGAGTAATTTTGCAACAGTTATGATTGTACCATGGGAATAAAAATCACTTTAAATCGCTAGGATATTTTAAGCAGACAAAAGTAAATCACACAACTCTCCTTTCCCTGCTCCCTCTCCCTCTCTCTCACATGCACACGCACCTGAACATAAAACATCCACGAGATGTGTACTTTGGACCTTCAGAAACATGTCTGTTATTATGATGAAATCTGAGTCTGGCAATGGTGTAAGTCTGAGCTCCATCCCTTGTATCCATAAGCTCTCAGAAGGATGTGTGACTTTGCTTAATAACAAGGCCATGGAGCACACGGAACATTAACATTATTCGTTAGAAGGTGGGTGACACGACCTTACAGTTTCTGATTTCTGTTGCATTACATCTTCCCTTCCAGTCAGAGGTTACTGCTGTTGAACTCAGAATGGCAGCATCAGTTATTCCACCTGTGCACAACCTTTGTCAGTGTTCATTTGTTTTCATTAGTAGATCCCTAAAATTATACATGAGGTGAACACCTCTTTAGATTGCTGTGTATAATACTTGCTTTTCACAGGCATCATTTGCAGACTCATTTGAAGTAATTATATGACACACAGGTTTGAAGGCCCATTGATCTGGTGGGTCCAGCTTTGTGTGACAGGATGACAGACTACGCAAGGATGGTGTATGCATGGCAGAAAACCATGTGAAGATGAGAACTCTGACACACTGCTCAGTGTTGGAAATATGAGCCAATCTCCCTACACCGTCAAAACTAGATATAAAAGAATGGATTTCACAGGGCCTGAAGATGTGAGCCTCTGATGAGAAGGTTTTTGTGATCAATGCCTGAAATCTGCTGCAAAAGGCAGATGCAGAGATGTTCCTGATACTAAAAGCCCCAGGAAGCCTAACCGTGGAAACTCCTTATGTGGGACCTTCCTTACAAATTATTTAGTGGTAACTATAAGTCATTTGCTTTTTATAACTAGTTTAATTTTGATTAGTATTACATTGCTGTTCACAAACGAGTCACATGTTATAAAAAGCAAAGCAAGTCTTACCTGGAATACTCTGTCTCCTCACAGACAATGCTCCATCAGGTGGCTTTGCCTGGTTTGCAGACTTTGTGTAAGGACTTTCATCTAAACAGAAACAAGCAACAGTTTCAGTTACTGATAAATATAGTGTTAAAAACAGTATAATTTTTAAATCTAATTACTGTGTGAACTAGCAATGAGTACAAGAGTTGCTGTAAGCTGGATGAGGATGGATATTTCTGAATTCTCAATGACAAAGGCTCTGAATAACAGAGCTGAGAAGTATGGAGTAAAACTCAGATCAGAGATAATGCTCAGTTGATGACAGGCTGAATATACAAAGGCCTTTTTGGTTTTCAGATAAGCACAGAAACTTTCCTTTTCCTGGTGTTAAGAAGCTTCATGTGTCAAAGACTCCAGTAGCAGAGAGAACATCCCTTTTCAGGAGAGGAACACATCCAGAACCTTGTGAGTATTCTGGCTGTAAAGATGCTCCTTTTCCTTTTCCTCTGCCAGAGGATGCTTCCTTCTCTGTCGTAACAAATGATTGGAGAAAACATCAGAGAGATGTTGCCAAATAGGCCAAGCACATTTATACCAAAGAATGGCACTGCAACAGCCTGTGTCTAAATATGAAGCTTTGTGGAGCACCTACTGATCAACCTGAAGGCAGCTGCTGGTGGGACAAGAAGAAAGTCATCAATTAAAGGCAGCATTAGGGAGAAATGAAGCTCTTCTACATCCCTCCTAAGAACAGGATGACTGGTAGGGAAAAAAATCAACTACATTGTAGCTTTAAAAATGACAAGCTGTAAGATCAAGAAAAAAATGGGGATTGAAGAGAAGAAATAAGAGTGTGTATTTTATTACTTCAATCAAAGGAAAGGAATCACAAGAAATTAAGCTTCTGTCTTGGTTGTCCTTTAATCAAGTGTTCAAACACTTTAAAGCATTATCAAATCCTTCTACTTACATCTTTTTCCATCAGGTTATGAAAGACCAACCAGTTTCTAGCATGTGCATGAATACATGCTTGAAAGAGATCAATGACTAAAGGAATCAAAGACTAGAGTACCTAGTGCATCAAAGACTACAGACCCAGTACTGCATCCTGAGATCCAGTGGAACCACATTTTCTGGAGAGTCAGGTTTTCTTTTCAGCTAACGCTCTGGACATGATAAGCCTTCTTTGCTGATTACACTATTTATGTCTTGTAAAGTCCCAAACTTGCTTAGAAACTCACATCAAAGACACCAATCCATTTCTATTCAAGTGAGATAAGGGTTTGGTAAGCAAAATTTATTTTAAAGCAAGGTCTCAGAAGGAAGTGACTGGAAGAGCTGCTTGGGATTAAAAAATGATTTCTGCAATGAACTCATCTTCTGTTAGGTGGATGTAGAAACAAAAAAAAGCTGAATATATCTAATGTTTTTTAAGGGCAAAAGATTGTTGCATGGCTATGCACATTACCAAAAGTGCAGCAAGTAAAGAAGAAAATATATTGGTAAAATATCCCTCTACAGCCAGATATCATTGCTTTTTCTACCGTAAAATTAACTCTCATTGCTTTAGAACTGCATTGTTACAAGGAGGAAGGTAACAGGCTTGACTATACTGCATGCTGGTACAAACTTGAAGAAAATAAAGCTGTCAGCTATATAATAAACAGGAGCATGAAGAAATATTAACATAGACCCAGCTACACAAGTCACGAAAAAGGGAGATGTATAAGCCTTTATTTCTCCATTTGAGGTAAGTGGAAAAGCTAATATTATTGCATATGCAGAATATACATACCCTCATTAAAGAAAAAAAAAAATGAACAAGAGCTTCTAAGAGGATTAACTTTTTTCTTTCCTAGAAGAGTCATAGTTGAGGTAGAACTCAGGCTAAGGCTCTCAAGACAACCTTGATAACTTATATCAATTCCAAAAAAATATAGGGATCATCAATAACGTGGCTTGGATGTCACATGTATTACTCCTTATTCGCAGGTGCTGTATGTGACAGCAGATATTGTGAGACATGCATTTTTCTGTTAAGAAGTGGGCAGGAAACATAACACAGTTTCTTAGGAACCGATGGATGGTGATGACTTTTGGGCCTATTTGCATGTGTGCTCTACCTGTGAAAAATATATCAACTTCAAGGAATAAAACAGCTCTCTCCTAGACAGACTCCTTACATATGCATTATTTCCATCAGACTGGAGAGATGGCAAAAAGGAGAGAAGAATTTCCACAGCTAGGCCTTTTTCATTGAATCTTTGTCAAGAGCAAATGAATAAATCAGGTACAATATTTTGCTGGAACAGGATTTTCCCAATACTGCACTACAGTGGGAGCGCATGCGGTTATCCTGAATTCAGAAAGAAGGACAAGCCTGCAAATCTTGCTGGTTAATGGCACCGGTGAGGGAAGGTCAGTGTACATTCAAATTACTTGCAAGGGACCCTGAGCAAAAAGTCTCATATTTTTACATACCAACTGACAGATACGGCAGGAAACTGAGACTGCTGTGTAAGCTAGCATTTTAGTCCATGTATATTAGCGCTGAAATCTTGTCAGGTATTTATGCAGTGTATGTACTGTTAGGTACTGTGGGGATGTAATTATGTTACATTTCTTAATCTGTCTACAGACTTTGACAGAAAACAAAGGATCCCCAATGGCTATTTCACAAACTTTTGAACCCCTATTAAGGCAAAATACGTCCAGTTATCATGGGGGTATAACAACGACCCACTGCCTCACTGATGGACCGGGAAGCTTCACATTGCTGGAAGTTCCCAGGCCAGGAAATAATTGTCTTTCAATGCCCATTTAAAAGCAAAATTGCAGCCCAGGATAACCAAAAATCGGTGTAAAGAAATCCCAGAAGCAATGGAAAACAAATATAACCACCTAGAGAAAGAATACAGACAGCATCCTTATTTGAGACAGAAAACTAATATGAAGAGCAGATAGATGCAGAAGTAGACATCATCCCGAAGACTAAGAGTAAACTAAAGAGACAAAAGAGCCCTGGTAGCCCTGAAATGTCAAACCCCATCATGCTGTCAAAAAGGGGAGAAATCTTTTTGTCTGCATTAGCAAAGTTGTACGTATGGTCATAAGAATTGATAAATCAAATTCTACTTTACGCCCCCACCTGCCAGAGGGGACCTATCTTGGCAGGGAGGATCTTAAAACATGCAAAAATGTTCTCCTGATGATATCTCCTGATATCAGTGCTTAGAGGGATTTGTCCGAGTGCTTTGTGTTTCCAGCTTCCCCCTCTCCAGCACAGAGACTCCCTGCAGACAAAACCCAACCCAGAGAGCCCCCACCCTGAAAAAGCAAAGGAGTAAAAGGATGCGAAGCATGTTCCCAGCGGGCAACAGTAACTCCAAATTAGGTAAAGATGAGATATATTTAAGAAGCCACACACACAAAGCAGAGGGAGAAACAGGCTGGATTCAGAGGCATAAATCTCACGCCGAAAGCCCTGACTGGAGCAGGCCGGCAGAGAGCTGCATGCTGGAGGGGCCTCTGAACGTGCCAGCTTTGCCCCTTTCCTCAGGAGCACACCATGGGTGTCCGTGCTTATGACACTGGAAATAGCGTAGCTCTGTGGATACAGTCCTGGAACTGCATTCATTACATCCTTTTTTATTCCTCCTCCCCCCCCCCCCTAATTTTCTCTGGTGAAAGAATAACCAGCCCTGAATACACAATGTGTATCAAGTTGGTGTATAATATAGAGGTGTCTGCTATGCCAGCAGATCTCTTCATTCAGTTACTACAGGAAACAAACCCTCTTACACTGTTAAAGAGGTCATTACCCCCAAAATCATAGCTTAAGTATTTTCTGCAGTTGCAAACATGTGATAGCAAACAAGTTGCCCGCTGTACTACTGTCCCCTTTCCTGGCAGAGTGCAGCAGTGATCCCGAAGGTCCATTATGAGATTCCTAACCTGCGAAGCCAAATCAGCATCTTGGATCCTCTTTACACTTGTCCTCACAAAAGCAACAGCCCCAAGTACTGGTGGCAGTAACCACCACATCATCCTCTCCAAGCTCTGCCCACAGTTCTTCCAATCGTAGTGATCAAGTGGACAGACAAGCAGCCCTACTGCTTGCAGTTACTACTGTAGGCTTACCGCTTTCAGCTGTGACCCATGAGGCAGATAAGCAGCTCTTTGCACTTTCCTGCCTATTTTTAACCAGCTGGCATCTCCACCCTGTAACGGAATGATTCATTCTTTGTGTTAAGGACCACGCTGTGAGCCATTTATAGCGTTCTGCATTGCCCCTGCTGTACAGGGGAGCCTCCATCCAAGACTAAGGGCTCTTTACACTCTAACAAACCAACAGTAATATAATCCTATAAAGATTATATATATGTGCATTGTCCAGTGTGTAAGTGCTAGGGACTGTGCTAGCAAAATGACCATATGTAATCTTTAGATGTTTGCTATATTCAATTTAATATCCTTTGAATGATACCAACTGGGGGCACATAAAAGGGAACAGAAGGAAAGTCTGAAGATATTTCCTCAACAGTCCAGTCCAGGCATTCGGTATATTGGGAGGTTTATGGCCACTGAACCACTTGTGTGTCCCTCAAGACGGCTGTGAAAGCTATTGACACAAGAATGTTGTTTACAGATGGGGTAAAGGCTACAAGCACTCCCTTCATGCCAATCTTCACACCTGGTTAGAGGATCTTTCCTGTTGCTGAGGCATGGCCAGGTGATAACTACTGAACCCAACAAATATCACAGAATTATTAAGGTTCGGAATGACCTCAAAGATCAGCTAGTCCAACCATCCCCCTACCAACAATGTCACCAACCAAACATGTCATAATCCTGTGCTGCATCATTCTCGTTCTTCAACAACTTTCTTACCAATGTCTAGTTATGGGATAAGCCATTCTTTAGCCAAGGGAGGAACGAACTTAAACATTTTTAGAGTGATTCCTAAGCAGACCAGAATCCAATCCTGAGGTGTTGCTCATATGTTCCTCACTGTGCCTCTCCTAAACAATTAATGCGAGTTCTAAGACTCCACAAAAAAAGTACATCCTTCAGCTTGCTCAGTGTATAGGAGATGTAGGACTATCTGCACGTGTTGTTGCTTACAGTCTTTGTGATAGCACACATCACAGACTAGCAGAGAATCATGTTCCAACACAGAAGATGACGACGTGCCAAATTGTCAAGATGATGATTATGGCAGACAGAATATCCCTGAGAAGATCAGTTTATTTATCAAAAATTAAAAGCACAAGTGTCCCATGTATTGCTTCAGGCATTCCTAGATCTGCAATATCCTGTTCACTCCTGAATCTTATAATGAAGAATATTTTTTCAGTAAAAGCAAGAGATTTTTATGAATCCTGCTAGCACAGCACACAATACCATAGGCTCTTATACTTCATTTATCTGAAACTTAACCTAAATTTCATCTTTAAATGGCATAAGCTTACTGTTATCTAAAAGCATCATTTCTGGCACAGTATCATACCTGTGACAGCTGGTAAATACTGAGCTACAGCACCCTTGGTTATCCCCACAGTTTGCAGCTGGAGGCTTTCACAGATGAAAAATAAATACATATCTCCTGATGTCTGTGGTTCAGAAGCTCAAAAGTGTAGAGGCATGCCCAGAATCTCAGTATAACTTTATAACCATTCCTACAGCAATGTACTCTTCTAAGCTCAGACTTTAGAGCAGAGACTCAAGTCTCAGTCCATGTTCATAGATGAGCACCCAGACTCACAGCCACACAATCATTCCATCTCTCTCTCTCTCACTTCAGTACTTTAAATATGTCATACAAAGTAAAATAGTTTAAAGCTATCTCCTCTAAAATCAATTTGAAGCCCTGCACTGGATCAGGCAGAAGAGACAAACTGAACTTGAGATCCTTTGTGTGGTTCTGTGAGTTACCAACCAATAAAAATATAAATGGCAAAGTCGTCAGGAGCACTCTAAAAACACCTCTGATCTCTCAAACTCATCTCCTCAATTCCAGTTCTTTGTTCCTGGTAAAAATGCCTGAACATATTTTCTCTGCACTAATAAATCTGAAAAATGCAATTTTCAGGTCAATCTACAGTAATGGAAAGAGGAGGGAAAAAAAACACAAACCAAACCAAACCAAAACAAAAAATATCAGAAGAGAAGTTGGAGCTTAGTTATGAAGCTCTAGACTGCCCTGTCTCTTCCTGCTGGGACAACTTCTTTTAAAGACAGCAGACAAATCTTTTTCTCTGAACTTAGAAATGAAATAATTCTGAACAAGAAGTAACTGAATATTTATGTAATACTCCAATCAATGTAACCAGTAACAGACACAATCAGAAGATATATACAAGCACAAACTCTTCAAAAAAAAAAATAAACTGGCCTTATCTGATAACTGAATCATATGAAAAATAATAATATTCTTTATTGTTGCTGTTGTTATAGCTCAAGCTTATAAAGGTCACTAACAATTCTAAAACTCTGAAAAGTTCTACAATAAATTGAATTATAAGTTTGTTCTGAGTTGAACAGACTTGAGAAGATAAAACAAATGCAATTTGCTGTGCAGGAATGAATAGTGGGAATTTTACTTTGGCTGTTGATGGAAGATTTGGCACAAATGTTTTTAGCTTGGTGTAACTTCATCCTTAGTAACTGTCATTGACAACAGCAAAAAAAAAATAATCTCAGAAAATGTCTTCTTCCTTGGAAAAGAGGATGTTTTAAAAGATTTGCTTTTAAATAATGCAAAAGTCTAAAGAAAAATTAACATTCTGGAACGTTCACGGTTACCGCGATGCCACCACAGCTACATCAGAGTGTAATGGACTATAAACAGTTGAAAAAAGAGACAAAATTGGCTAAGTTCATTCAGCAGATGTATAATGTACAGATTTTGAACGTATATGCTTCACGAAACAACAATATGTCAACAATTTGCTTTGCCCACGTGCTAACCCATTCAGACTTGTTACGGGAGCTCCAACCATGAAATAAAGCATTAATTTACCCTACTGGTGCAAAAGAATAACATTTTTTCAAGTTCCTTTCACAGGAAGCTATGGCTTCGATCACTTACAATGAATCTGGATTCTTTAAATGGCAATGCTGCTTTTCAAAGTAATGCTTAGAAATACCCCCAAATTCTTAAGAGCTGTATGTAAAACAGTGATTTGTGAACTAGGCTCCAAGTAGGACAAATATGAATGTACTTAATCTTAATCCTTTCTTATCAAATTCCCTGCTCAGTGCACTCCAGCAGTCTTTATTAAGAAAGCATTGGGTTTCAAATGCTTCCATAAGTAACATTTGTTGGTGTGTGTGACATGAACGAATTATGAGAAGGAAGAGTTATTATTGCTGCTCTGGTAATTTCCTTTCCTACATTTAGCACAGTACCCCTTGGTTTTCCTACAAACTTAATTTTAACAGTTATAACATCCAATGAATAACTGTGTTGTCTCTCTAAAGTGAAAATTTATTCAATTTTATTATACTTTATGTAAATTTAATTCTCTGTTTTCTGAATTATGCAGTTACTTATTACAGTAGCAGCTCAGCTTTAATCTACAAGCAAGGGAAGTAGGGTTCTGTAATTATGCATAACTGCGAATCTATTTCCTATTGATAGTTAAAATACCTCAGCGAGCTTGGCTGTTTCAAACTGATCTGAATGTCCTCCAAGTTTGCTTGTCCAAAATTAATTTCCTAAGACTGTGCTCAGGTACCCGAGTCGAAATGCTTGGTTTCCTAGCTGAAGTGTGAGGCTCTCCTTCCAAAACCGTTTTGCTCAGGAAAATTCAGAACTTTCTAAGAACATCCAAAACGCTCAGTGTCTGCTGAACGCTGAAAATATGTCTCAAGAGATATGAGCATATGGTGAGATTCACTTCAGTGGATTATCAAATAAAGAAGTAATCCAATTTATATAATACCCTAACCACAAACTACTTCAAATCTGATAAATATGTCTTTTTGTTTATACAGCATCAAGTATTTGTTAAGGGATTAAACTTGAATGCCATAAAACAGAATCATTACTGAATTGTTACATGATTTTAGGATTCAGTGCAAGTTTCACTCTGTTGTCTTGGGCTTTTGTTTATTGTTACTGGAAATAATATAGGGATAATACATAAGTGAAGTATGGCTTAACCAGAGCAGCTAGAAACTGAAAAATCTGGGAAATTGAAAAAGCTCAAAGAAACTAAGGGTCTTAACTCTTTTACCTCCATGAGACAGGATTTTTCTGTATTTATAACTTCTGTAAACAATCTTATTCTAAATGATGGTACTGTAAGCCTTAAAAGAAAGTCATCTTTAAATTTGAAAGGAAATTTCTATGTGACACAGATCTCACCAACAGGAAGCACTTCCAGATAGTCAAAATACACTTTTTGCTTTGAACATCTCATGGCTTGGGAAGAGTGGCATCCTGGTCTTGTAAAGGTGTGTGTGTCTCTGCATGTGTGTTCAGGAACATCACATCACTCTTACGTACTACCACACGCTGGCATTGGGTGAGGGGACCACACAACAACTTGTAAAAAAAAAACAAAAACAAAAACCTGAAAACAATTTTCTTTATGACATTCTAATAATTAAGATATTCAGTTGTCTTGTTTAACAATGCTAAATCAGTATCCCTCAAAGAAAAACAGCACTAAATTTGACAGGGAAGCACAAATGCTGAGAATATGATGAAAATTCCTACAGGGCAAGGGAACTGAGTAAAAGAGCAAGACCTGACCAAGGCAGTAACCGAGGGCCAGAAAATCAGGCTGCATTAATGCTACACCTCATGGAAAAACACTTCTATGAATAGATATTTTTAAAACATAATAGTGAATCTAATGTTACCTTTGCAATCCTTCGTCCAGCTATTCCTCCCACAAGGGATTTTGCTGGGCTGGCAAGACAACTATATATATATATATATATATATTTGTATTTCCTTTTCCCACCAGTATATATATGGATTATGATCTTCTAGCAGTACTTATGGGGAAGACACCTACCACCTTCTACCTGTGCAAACCACAAGGTAAAGCAGGTGAGGAATACCTGTGCAGGCTGCTGGCATTACAGTTGTAATGTACAGAGATGGTGGGAAAAGAGGATGTCAAAATAGGAACTTCTACACCGGGGATGCAGAAGCTAGTTGTGTGCGTTTTTGGAGAAAGGCAACGACAGAAGTAGGAGCTGAGACAGCAAAGACTGCCACTCAAGTGGCATTAAAAGTAAGTAAAAAACATCGCACTTCATAGAAAACAGGAGTATAGTTTGCTACAGAAACAACAGGAATAAGCAAAGTCACAACGCTATGTTCAAAGACAAAAGCTAGAAATGGTAATTTTACCGTGACGTTATTTATGCAGCTTGCAGTGCTGTGCTGTGCTAACACCATTTGCGGTAACTTATATCATTTGTTTTTCATCCTCCTTGTGCCTGTAAGTGTCTCTAGTGATGAGATCTCCACTGCTTTCCTTTGCAGATTGCTCCACAGGATGTATCAGCTCTCGCGGACGGAAATATTTCCCTCCATCCATCTACAATTTTCTTCCTTTGTTTTAACTGTCATTCTATTACGCCCAATTATATTCTTCTCTTTGGAAAGCCTTATAAAAACCTCTCTCATAAACTATTTATACTTCCAGAAATCACACCGATTAGTGCTTTAGGATCCTACCAGTTCTACTGGGCATGACTTACCACAAAGACTGACTGGTCTTGCCACCAAAGCACGGTGCACATGCTGACTTTGTATGGAAATATCCATTCAGTGAAGAGTAAAATTATTTTGTTAAACCAAAAAGTTGTACAACGGTAACTCTGGTGTGAACAGCATTAGGAGTAAAGAATACTTTCGTGTGTTAGTAATATGTTGTGTAAATTTATGGCATTACAGTTACCCTTTTTAATCCCACCAGCAAGGTTTATTTGATACATAAAATAATTCTAACACTGCCACGATGAGTTGTATAAATATTATACCACTACCAACATATTTATATTGGCACGTTAGCAGGATTGCCCCACATTATTTGTAGTCTATGTAGCACGTCTTAGTCCAAACTGGCATAACTCAGGCTTGGTGAAAAACTGGCCTTCCAGAACGCACTTCATTTAGGAGTCAGGCTATAAACCTGTCACCTTCCTCATGCTTTTGGGAAATAATGTCCTGTTTTCAGCCCCTACCCTGGAAGAGGTTACTCTATATATCCACAAAGACCGAATGGTAATTTTGACTAAGTTCAGTTATCAGCAAAACTTGGCTGATTTTGGAAACTGTGACAAGTTTGAACACAGCGTAGAAGAAGAGTCTTTTGAAATAGAGAGCCGTGCACTTTTAGGAGTGGGAACAAAGCAGGGTAACAAAAGGGATGTCAACCTGACAAAACAATATGCATGCACATTTGTTTTGCTTAAAGCTCGCATTAAGCCCAGGCCGCCTTCTGCTCTATCCATGCACCCAGTTCCCGAAGACAAGCCTTTTAACCTGTCAAATACTATTTATTTGTCAGTGCCTCCCAAGTCCTATTAAACCACAAAGCTTATTTGGGGCAAGCAGCTGATTGTCTGCAGTATTCTTAAAATATTGGAAAATGGTAATAATTAGAACTGCTTGCCCACATCTCTGCCTGCATGCAACAAAGCCCATGCCAGAGTCAGCTTTTTGTAATCCTATGGAAAATACAGCTATAAAGAAACATACAGATGGATGTGCAATATTCATAAAAAATTATGCTCCTGTAACCTTCAAGAAGATAGGAAAGTCATTTTAAATATTCCCATGCACCAATCCTCCAAGCTTTTTAACCAGGACCATTTCTCCTCTGGGAATTCACAGCTGCACATTCACTATGGCTTTGGCTTTGAAGCTCCTAGGAATGAAGACAGCATTAACCAATGGCCGATCATGAGCGCAGAGAAAAAAGACACAGATTTCACTTTTTCATTCTTAATCTGTTTGTTCAAACACCTAGGTAATGCTGAGATAATTATTAAATCTTTGCTGAGATAATGCTGTGATAATTATTAAATCTTTTTCTGTGCTACCGGTGTATGGCCAACGGTATATCCATCCTAATACTAATAATGTGTGGGTGTGCAGGTGTGTGCACACGCTTAATTTTAACGACAGGCTGATTCAATTTGTAACGTAATTTCAAAACAGAGAGAAGAAAGCAATTAAAAATAACAGGAAAGCTCATGCATTAAAAATAGAGTGAACAAACAAGATGCAGTATCAGATAATGGACTATACAGACAGACAGCATCTAGGGCAGATGCTCAAACAAGCCTACAGGACCTGCCACCTCCTGAAGGTCAGACAAGCCATGGTTTTGGCAGAGCTACAAGGGGATGCACACCAGAGTCGAGATCATTCTATCGTGGACTGTCTATGCACTGTCCACATTTTTATGATGAAGAACCAACGGAATACAAACTGATTTTAGCAGCCAGAAGAGAATATAGGCAATTACTAGGGTGCAGTGTATGAGACTTCTGACCCAGAAAAGTGCTGAATATATTAACATCTGCCAACACTATGCAGGCAATGAAATACATCTGCAGTACACTCCTGAAAAAAATAAAGTTAAACGAAATCGGCCACACTGCTATTTCACAAAATTGATCCATTATTCATTATCTAAAATCTCTAAAGGGAGAGCCTGGTGCAGAATACTGTACAAGCTCATGTAAACTGCCTCATTGGGAAGGCAGGGAGAAACACTCGAGACAAGAAATGGCAGAAAATGTCAAAACTACAATTCCTAAGAAGAGAGAGAAGTGTTTTCAACTACTTGCTGTAGCTTTGAGATCCAGAGGACAGTAATATTTTACTGATTGTGTCAGGAGGCATCCATATAGCCAGCATCACCACCCCTGTCGACCAGGAGACTGGACCGCCACCACAGCTGTAATTTTATTGGCCAAATCAACAAGAAAACACAGGTGACAGGACCTACATCAATAAGCAGGGCAAGATGTCTGATAAATCACAGGAAAAGTTGGATCTTTAAGGTATTTATTTCCAAAAATTACTGGTGTTTTTAAAAAATGCCAGTGATCTAAGCTATGATTTCTGTACTGCATGAAACAAGCACTTTACTGCAGTGTGAGGGAGTTGAACCCACTCATTAAGATCACCAGAACAGCAAAGCAAGCCACTGGGAACCCCAGAAATCGCTGCTTAAGGCTAGTGATGGCTTGGCTTAACAGGAAACATCAGGGCAGGGTGCAGTGGATGGGAGAGAAGTAAGCAAAGGCTGCTGATGAGAATTAGCAGTGAATGTGCTGTGCAAGCACAGAAGAGAAGGAGGACCTCCTGGGGACCCAGAGAAGCCCTGGCACAGTTTGCCATCAATCCATCAATAAATTAATACAACCTGTTGTTTGGTCTAAAGTCTTGCTTTGTAGGGGGGAAGGGAGACTGCTTGCTGAAATGTAAAGGTCTAGGAAGGTTTATCTTACAAATAACCTGGGCTCCATCAGTCACTTCCAAAAATAACCATGCAAAAAACATACCAAAAGAAATCTTCCAGCAGAGAAAGCTGTTTTTCACTATCCATAATATAGGACCTGCCTAAATATTTTTTGTGAGGCTTATAAAACATCTCCCTAGCACTTCTCGCCTCCCATGCTCCACAAAAATCCCATTAGCATTCCTATCTTCTTGCCTTAAGCTAATAAATAACAAGTTCATTGTCTACAATGTTTATGGGTTTTCAAAGTTGCCAGTCATCTGACATCTCCTTGTAAAGCATGAACCCCAGCAGACTTGTCCTTGAGGGAGCTGTAGGGCAGAGCTGAGCTGGTGGGGTTGACCCTAGGCTGCTGGAACCCATAGTGGCTCAGAGTTTATCACAAAAACGTTGTTTTCTCATCAAACAGCTCCATGAAAGAAGAGCCTGCACCTCGTACTCCTGCAGGCTCAGCCCAGGAGGGAGGGAGGGCTGGAAACAGGGCCTGAGGTTTGCGTGCTCCAGAACAGCATTAATCATGCCTGCTGCTCGTGTCCACACTTCTCCCCTCCACAGGGACACTGTATTTTCACAGCGTATGCAGAATAAGAGCAAAAAAGGAGATGAGGTCTGACAGAAAACATGGCAGGCAGTAAATGCCTGCAGTGCAGTCTGTCAGGTAAGGAAGAGGGTGAGAAGAGGCAAACAAAACTGGATCAGGCTGTAGAGGGAAAGGAAAAGAAGGACGAGTATGGAGGGGTGTGTGAGAAGAGACCAACCCCACTCTCAGCTCATTCTCAATCCCCTCTCAAGCTCCTATAAGGAGCTCTATTTCCTCTCCTAATTACATTAGGCCATACCCTATAGCAATATTCAGGGACATACAATGTACTGAGTTGGAAAGGGCCCAAGAGGAGAGAGTCCAGCTTCTGGCCCCACACAGGACCACCCAAAAATCAGAAGCTGTAGACAAAGAAGCTGTAGACCAATTCAAGATGAAGATTTTAACCAATGCTTTTCAGTTTCTGCTCCCAGTGGCGAAAAATCCAAATTCGAAAACACTGGAGGAGTTGACTGGACAAGAGACATCAAGACACAGGAATTAATTCCCAGCAGGAATTAATGCTTTGCCCCATTCCCTACCCCATTGGTTTCCATCTGCGCAGGAGTAAGGCAGCAGGGAGAGCTGGCTGCCACCAGCCCAAAGAAACAGAGAGGGAACTGAAAACAAGGTATGGACTTCGGGAAACAAGACTTTTAATATTTTGTCAAACATGGCAGGAATTTTTGGCTCAGGTATTTTCTTTAGCATTCTCCTTAGCAGATGAGCACAGATAACAATAGCAGCGGTGCAGCTAGCATTATGCAGGTGGAATAAAAATATAAAAGTGTCAATGACAACCTGAAGACAAAAGGAAGTGAACATAAAGCCTCAGCACATAAATTATTGCTTTAGCTACCACTGTTCTGCACAGTTTTTCATTTCTAATGTGATTTTTTTTCCAAGGGATTAGATTAGCCTTAGGATTGTTCCCATCACCTCCATTACAAAAGTTGGTAGAGATTTGCATGTAAAAAGTTAATTAAAAGTTGAATAAAATGACTTCAGAGATCAAACAGTGTCTATTCCCCAAGTTCATGCCAAGATCCATATACATACAATGTTTCATGCAAACAATATAAGTTATTTCATGTTTTTCTTTCCAATAAAAATGGTGCTGAAGAATAAAATGTTCCCATTATGCTTTAGCAGTAGATTTATTCAAAGCAAATCAGAAGTTAAAACAAGTTAAGCACAAAGGGATTATTCTATCCATCGACAGTGCAAGGATAGTATCTCAGTTCAGCCAGATGGGCTACTATACCAATAGCAAAAGCAACACTTTTTGTTAAGCCTCTGTTCTAAAAACTACGTCAATTTAAGGGATCATTTGTGCCTATTAAAGCCCAACATAAAGCAGTGGGAGTTTAAAGTTAGTAGGATTCTTTACATTTAAACAAGGATTGGGTGCTTTCCTGATGGGGGCTGATTTCTTGGAGTGATATTCAGGATCACGTCTATTTGGTGGTTTTGTTTGTTTGTTTGTTTTTGTTGTTGTTTTTGCTAAATGCATTGTGAAAAATCAAGACAGACTCACCACAAATACATTTTTCTGCAGAGCTATGTCATATCATGATTTCCCAGTGTAACCAAAAAAAAAGCATTTTGATATAAATGTACGATCTAGTTTGAAATTCCCAGATGTGTGGGCTACCATCCCTTCCTTGGAAGGTTTTATTTGATGTGTGCTCATGCACACTTTAAAACAGGTGCATTAAAGGACGAAGTCCTCAACAGGAAGAGGCTGCAATCTCCACACAGAGCCACAGACCGATAACCCCATGGTGGTGGCTTCTCACTTAGAACAATTTTACTTACTTAATTTCATGTTTTTGCCCAAATTTACTCTAACATTTAGACTTCCTAACTATTTATGTTTTTTTTGCAATTCATTGCCTGTCACATTAAATTTTAGCCTTTTCTCCTGTACTATGAAAAACAATTGGAAAGCTGATAAATGGTGGAGTAGGTCACATTTGTAACAGTACAGATATTGATGTGACTGACTCCTTTCCCAAAATCTCAGCTAAGTGAACAGATAAAAGCCATCAAGGATTATAATTACAGCCACACTAGACAAATTTAGTCAATCATCATTTCTTTTTATTGCTATTTTAGTTTGCCAAAAAAACCACCCCACCCTGGTAGTCTCCTGGCTTCCCATATGACTTTTAATATCCCTAGTCCATCGTAATTTTTTCTTCCTCTACCAATTCAAATCAGTACACCGAAAATCCTCAGGACATCCCACTGAGTGAAATGCTTTATACCTGACAAAGATCAAGGACAGAGAAAGAAATTTTAATTTAGCTGATGGGTTCAGCAGTCAGCTTTTTGGCAGATGTGATACATTACCCATTTCTGCACTCCTATTTCTACCACCTCCAGTCTGCTAAACAATTAATTTAAGCCAATCGTCCAAACCCGTGAAGTACACATGGAGTAAGGCACAGCAGTTGACTCATCTACAAGACAGTATGATTAGCACTCAGAATGCAACTCTGTGAACCTGTATCATTACTTTAATGACATTTTATGTGCTAATTTTAAATATAACAGCTGCTTTTATCAAGTTCTAGCTACAGGATTTTGCTAAATATCACCTTCAACATGACAGCCTAAATTCAGCAAGATTATACATGAACAGAAATACTCATATTAACTACATAGTAACGAGTAAGATCTGTGCTTTCTTTCTTTTTTCTTTTCTTTTTTTAATCATTTTTTTATGTCTTTATCAACTGGCTAATATCAAGAAAGGAACTGTGGCATTGGTAGTAACATAAAAGCAAAATAAACATGAAACCAATCCATTTAAACAATTAAACTGCCTGTAGAGCAATCCTCACAGTTCAAGTCCCCATTTTTCCATAGGATAGGACTACACGGTTAATTCCAGTTATGAGACAATGCACTTAAAATTGAAGCAATAAAGTCCCAGGATGGAATGCTTCATTGCTCTAGTTGGCCTCAGAAATGCCCCCAGAAGAGCACATCATCTGACCTGTTACTAAGGTTTTACAAAACAATTACTCTCTTGCTTTCTTTCTTCAATATCGTGCAGGGAAAATAGTTTGATTTCGCTAAGAGATAGTTTTTTAATTGGAGTTTATCAACAATTTATCAAGGAATTTTATCATGAACTTATCAAATCTGCTCTGGGTAAACTAACTCTTCAGTGGGTATGTGCATGAAGTCCAGCAGCCCACAATCACTTCCAGCTCTGGCAGAAGTTCAGTCACTCCAGGTTCAATTCACTGCGACCTGACGGCCGGCTCCACTTGTCATTGAGCATTTCCCTGCTGTCAGATAAGGTGGCTGAGGATAGTTGGTGACAAGAAAAAACGATCCCACAGCAATTACAGGTGTCCTCCCAGAAGGGCTCTGAACAGGACAGAGATCTTGAGCTGTGCTGAAAGAGAAGACCCCGTGCAGAAGGAAGCGTGGCTTCACAGTGACCCATGACACAACCGGACTGCTGCATTTTATGCCATTTGCAGGTTTTACTTATTAATTTTTAATGCGTGCAGACACACAAGCCCAAGCAAGAGATCAAGTTTATGGCTTACTGGGACTAGAAATGTAACTGCCATCCAGAAGCACTGTGTTTCCCCCTGTGACAGGTGACATTACCCTCCCCAGTGGGCACATTTTCTATTAAGCTATCTGAAGCGCTCACTAAAAAGGGCAGAAATTCTCAAGGCTGCAGGGACAAACTGACACTCTGAAAGTAGGCGATATCTGTTGCTGAGAATGTTTTTAGGAAAAAATGGTATTTTAAAATTTCCCTTCGACAGCTACCAGAGATAACTATATCTCTGACGTCCCTACGGTCTCTTCAAATACACTCCTCATTAGCCTGCCTTCATCTCTGACATCTAGTTATCACCTCTCCCCAGGAATGAGAGCATGAAGCAGGAAAGGAGACTGCCCCAATTCCCTGGGCTGGCTTTTAAAGGCAGCTCCCCAGTTAATCACACTAACTGCTATTCACACTAGACCAACAGTCATAAAATCAAATGTTAGTAACTTGCTGCAAGGCAGCTTTCAAAAAAAAAAAATGGTATTCATAGATCCGCATTATTAGATCTTTTTTTAACTAGACCAAATATGTCTATTGTACTTCTCCTCTCCTTTTCATCTACAACAACCTTGTCAGCAAGCAGCAACCATGAGTCTAGCCTCACTGCAGATGCAGTGAGCGGGTGTGTACGACAGCGTGTAAGTGAATTTATAAAGTTGGCAGATAGCAGCGTTCACCTTTGACAGCAAAACCATGCTCCACCAAACTCTCCACTATCTGTCGACAGGAGAGGCTATGAACATTGTGCTGCCCATTAGTCTCTGCTCGAGGAGGACCTGAACCACACTGTCTTTCTGAGCAACCGGCATTAAGTCTTTGGGAGGCAGCAAGAAGAGGAGGAATGATTTTGCTGTCTTCAGATGAGAAGTGTTCACTCCTCACGTCATCCAAGGCAAAGCTCTGTCCTTGTCCTGTGGTACCACGCAGAAGGGAAGCTGCTGGAAGATGACCTGTGGCATTGGAGACAATCTGCTTGTTTCTCTACCAGCATTTAAAAAAGCTATTAAGTTGAAAGCTTCCACTTGCTTTGACTGTGGGGCACAACTAAATGTTTCCACGGTTAATTGAAACAGCAGTCTGAGGTTTACTTGGAATTGTAATAATTAAAAACAAAACAAACAAACAAAAAACAACCACCAAACACAGAAAGCCTACAACTATCCTCACAGTTGTATCCTCTTCCTGCTTTTTTCTGCTTCCTTTTCTCTTTTCTCCTTCATAGCAGGTTCAGCAGTTTAAGCCCCAACATCCACCTCCAGGCTCTGTAGCTACAGATTCAGCCTTTTCACATGTTCTAAGTTTTAAGAAAGCACACTGCATAGACATCAGCCACCTTCTCTGTCCCCCCCACACAGAGCTTGGGGACACCTAAGTTCCCCCCCATTAGAGAGGCTCTAGAGCCTGACGGACGGGTTGTTAGTGGACAAGTCCCTGAAGTCCTTCAGTTGGTCCTTCATTATGGCTGTCCCTTTGCTTTTTCTGGTACCAGTGTGCCTATTCGGGTGACCTCCAGCTCTTCTAACTGAGGCTTTTGCCTTTGCAGAGGCCTGTGCCATCACTCCCTTTATCTCCAGGCCTCTCTGCCCAAGGCCAGGAAGGTTCAACAGCACACCTCCATCAGTCAGATGATATGGATTTTCCTTGAGTTGAAAATTGTGACAGGAATACTTGATTTGCTGATATTAAGAGGAAACTCTGGCAGACTTAAGACTTTTTTGAGGGGGAGGTCCCCTTCAGGAGCATAGAGGAACCATTCAAAGGCTGCCGGAGGCCTGCACAATTTGTAGTGATCAGGGGATTTCAGTAACAACTCCCTGCAGCTGGGAACTGGCAGCCACTCCCAAGCAATGCAGACCTCCAGGTGGCACGGCCCCTCCTCACCCAGCACCCTTGCCCCTTCCCCTCCCTGCCCCAACCACCCCACAGAAGCGCCGGTTGTGACCCCATTGCCAGCCCCGGCCCTCATGGGCACTGCGCTCCATGCCAGGCCCAGGCCACCATGCCTCTGTCGTGACAAGATATGTCACCTCTCATCCCTGCCCAGCACTTCCATCCCCTGCTGGACAAATGTCTGGCAGAGATGGGCGCCTGGATGGCAGCCAGCTGGCGTGGGCCCAACGCGGATAAACTGGAAATGTCGGCCAGCACAGGGAAGCACTGGGGGAGTAACCGAATGCAACATCTGTTCCCCATTGCACATCCTCCTAGATTGCCACTGATCTTGAAACGTTATTAGGCTTCCCTTTGGTCCAAGATTACCCCAGTGAACAGCTGTGTCAGCAGCCTCAAAGGCAGAAGGGTTCAGTTGTGCGGGACTGTTGCCCATCTTATCAAGGAAAAAGGCTGATAACTCAGCAGAAGAAGAGACAACCCTGCAGGAAATAGGTCAGTCAGGATGATAAAAGGATGATAGAACTAGTCAAAATAAAAAAATAAAATTTTTAAAAAGGGGAAAAACAAGGAAGAATGGCTAGAGAGAACAAGAAAACAAGTGGATATTTATCTAGCACAAAAGGCACATTTGGGAAATAAATTGAAATTCCAGAAGATGGGAAAAGAAGTTGTGTCTGCATCAGAAGTAGAAACCTGTGTCGAAGACAGTAGATGATGTAAGGATTCATGTGCTGGGAAAAATTTAAGCTGATAATAGAAAATATTGGGGTGAGAAAAAAAAAAAGCATGATTACATAATTAAAATGAGTAGTGAGGACTTTTGTTGGAAAGAGCAATCTGGTCAAAGGAAACATGAGTGACAGTAGGTTAAAAGATGACACCATCAGGAAATGCTGTTACTAGTTTATGACCTACTGATAGTTCCCTGATATGGAAGAAAGTGAAAGTAGATGGTGATGCACAGAAACCACAAACTATAGAACTATCAGCTGTAGAGAACTACTAAAAGAAGCAAAAGGACTCAGGAAAAAGCCTGTGATTAGCAGAATCAAAACCAAACCAAAACAAAACCCCTCTGTTGTATGAATTGGGATTGTCATATTTATCACCAAGTCTAATGGAAAAAAAAAATACACAGTATTTCTGCTCTATAATTGAGAAAATGCTGAATGACATAGAGTATGTCATGATGATGATAACAGCATGCTTCTAATCCAACAATAACTTAGAATTATGTTAAACAATGTTAGCAAGTTTCCCAGTTCCATATCAGCAGGTCTGGATGACTTCAGTTCAACAGCTAGCCAAAAAGCTTTCTGGGTCATTAATATTGACTTTCAGTAACATTTTTGTAAGAATGTCAGTTTTCCATTACTAAACATTTTTTAAAATCAAGATCAATATTTATCTGCAGGCTGCTCAAGTTTAAATAGGATTAATTCTTTCATTTAGGGAAACGGGAGGCTTGTACTACACAAGTATTACAGGATCACAGCAGATGACTTTTTTTTTTTCCCTTTTTTAAGCCTTTGACTTATTTGAAGGCAACCATAGTGAACAGTGATGAACAGCAACATTAACTGGAGTCATGTTGCCAGTTCCATGGAGCCACAAGGGAAACAACCCATGAAAAGAAATTAAAAGATGCACAAAGGTGCCCATTGCTGCTCAGCTGCAGAGCTGTGAAAGCCACTGACGCACATGGTGCGGTGCAGGAACTGCCGGTGGCCCCACAACAGACACTAAAGCTGAGGATGTTCTCTGAACAGCAGCTCGGTATCACTGCCATTGCAGCTGTCCTCAGCGAGGCTGGAGACTGTCCCTGGGGTGGCCGGCTGTCCTGAGCCCTGCCCCAAGGAGCAGGAGAGGTGCTGGTGTCCCCTCCCCAGCCCCAGGGCAATGAGGCACTGGGCTGGCACAACAAAGTGGAACTGCTTGTACTTTTGGGATGGAGAGGAGATGGGTCAAGCCTCTTATGAGGTACCAGAGTGGATGAGCTGTGTGTAAAAGATGAGATTTGGCCAGAGAGGTGTTGGAGTTATCACAGCAGATGTACCAAATGTCTGTTCAAAAGGGACACGTATCTCAGTGTTGGAAAGCATGGACTGCTTGGTTAGCCAGGAATGAGCAAAACCACTACTAGTAGTAGGGGTGCACAGAGTACCGCACAGTGAGACTCTCCAAAAATCCCCCCAAACCCCAATAAAATTCTGAACTGATTAAAGGAAAAAATCCATCCTAAAGATGTTCACTTTTACAGATAGGACCTTTACAACCACAACAAGTCATTCCTGCACTTTGAGGGAAGGCAGATATGTGATGAAGAAATGGGTGCTGTACTTTGCTATGCACCACACTTGCATTGATGTAAGCAGATGCGGGGCTGTGCCAGCTGGCTGCAGCACACAAACAGTTGTGTGGGTAATTCTCATGCAATACATGGGAATTGGTAACAAATGAGCTGCCAGTGTCTTTCCCCATGACTCTGCAAATAAGGGAACAAGCCACGACAACAGCCAGAGATGGAGCCTGAAGGGGAGAGGACAGCTGGAAGAAGCTGGCTTCACCTCTGCAGACAAGGGGAGCAGCACCTGGGAGCACGAGCACCCCAGGAGAGGGAGCACGGGGGTAGCTGAGGGCACACACAGATAGGGGAGCTCGTTTTCCTTGCTATCTGGGAAACACAGTGCCGTCCACCCACCTCAGCCTGGCCTGAGCAGGGAGCAGGTGGATGCCTCATCCTGCAGCCTTCAGGGAAAAAGCAGGACATGGCATAAGCTTGTTCTCCAAACCATGTTCTCCAGTGCTGGGAAGTGACCAACTCTTTGTGCTAGCGGGGTGGCACAAACAGCAGTGGGTGCAGGAGCACGTTCATCTTCTGCAACTAAACAGAACAGCTCCTGTTACAACTGTTTCAAGGCACAGCTTCTCCAGAGAACACAGCACAACAATTCTGTGTTCCCCCCTGAGTTTCTCAGCCTCTTTGGTTTCTAACAGAATCACATTGCGTGGCGGTGTCCAGCTCCAGGCACGCACAGCAAAGATGCACACGAGAGGCACGTACAAAGCCTGCGCGTTAATGTTTGACACACAACTATTTCTGTTTCAGGGAATTTATTTCTGTAGGTGTAGAAGTTTGCTGGTACCCATCAGAATATCATGCAATATTTACTATGCTTCTGCTTTTCGTAACTGCAAAAAATAAACAATCCATGTCACCTCCCCAGTATGTGCTACCTACTCATCGTGCCTTGAAGTCGAAAATGAAAATCCAGTGTTTGAAACATGGGCATTGCATCCTGGGATGGGAGATGGCAGATGAGAAGTACAAAGGGGCAAGAACATAAATTGCATTGCCCGCCAGGTCGCTCGCTGGCGTTCCCCAAACATGTACAAGCAGCACACAGTCATTTGGCAGGTCCCTAATTGGTATGCTACGGCACCTTTTTCTTTCTTCTCTCTCTCTCCACATGTTCTCAATTTCAGAATTGAGATGCAGGCGCAAAACATTGTGTTAGACAACAGGAAAATAGAATAGACAGCAAAATACATCTGAACTGTACCCTGTAACAGCTTCATTTGCCTGTTACCTGGGGAGATCTGAACAGTTTTGCGTGCACAGGCTGTTAAACAGGAAAATTATTTATTGGAAAGTTAGCACAACATGGTTAGAAGCGTTTTACATGGGCTGGCGAGGTATGCAAGAACCTCTGCTTACCAGAAGAAGTTATTTCCCCTGAATCAGACAGCCGGAAGAAACCCTGATAGTTTCAGCAGGTAACAGTGAAGAGGCCAACCAATGCACCCCACCTCACTCACAGCAGCTCCAAGGATGTTCTCAGACACAGGAAAAAGCTCAGATTTGGGCAGAGAAGGGAGTACTCACCTCTGCATCCTTCACAGCTAAAACCTGCACACCTGCGGTAACCCAGTGAAGTCATGCTCAGAGGCCATCGTGCAGACCTACATAAGCCGACGTCTCGTTTTCTTTCAAAGGCTCTCTGATCAGAAGGGGTACAATTACAACTGAGAGTCAATACGATCATTTTAACCTTCAGAATTACCACTCAATTGAACGAATGCAGGCTGATCTGTGGCAGATCAGAGCAATTACTCCAGCTTTCATTCAAGATGGATGTGGCCAATTCATTTTCCACAAGATTTGTAAAGGCCAAGAGGCTTCACCTGCCTGCAGCCCCCCCGACTCGGCTTGGTGTGATGCAGCAGAAAAAGGGATCAGATTCAGCATCGCCTCAAGCTGTGCCTACACCTTTTGTTCACCTATGCATCATCTTGCTAAAGAAAGATAAGGCTGCATTATTTAGAATCAAGAGTATAAATAGCCAAACACATCTGCTTACCACAGCAGCCCAGGGAAATATTTTTCCTTACGCTTAACTCTTTCCTACCAACTTGATTTTAAACAGCTCTTTCTCATTTTATGAGCCAAGCACCTATAGCAATATGCTGCCCCTTATGAAGGCAGTACAGCAAAAAGAAAGGGGAAGAGCACTGAAGTCCTCTCTTCTCAAAACCCCCCAGCTGCACAGCTGCTCCTGTCCCCTCTCACCTGCCAAGAGCTGTCCCTGCCCGACCTGCCCTGCACAGCCACTGCCCGGAGCTCAGCTCAGGAGGCAGGGTCGCACACCACAGTGGCGTTGCACTGCTGGCTCCCATCCTTCAGCCTCTACAAACACTTGCATCAGGATCCCAAATCTGTGGCTCGCAGATCTTGCTAGGAAATCGTAGGAAGCGATAAATCTTTTCTTGGAGCTGACTTTCACAGAACGTGTTCATAAAACTGCCAACGTAAAACAGCTGCTTGGTAACACATCATATTCCCATAAGATATTCCGACGGGATTGTCTCTTTTATGTGGAGATGCTCTATATACTCTGAAACATAAACCACACACATTTGGAAACTTCCAAGTGAAGTTTCATAGAAATCCTAGATTAGAGCTGGGCTAGTGACGCATTTGAACACTCAAAGCAAACAACAACAAAAAAGCTAAAAATCTAGGGGGAGAGGATCTTGAATTAAATAAATCAGATATTGCTGCAAAATAACACAATAATAACATAAATAATAAATTCTGGTTTGGAGCAACCTTAAATTTACCTCCAATCCAAAATGAAACGCACCCTTTTACTTTCAAGTTATTTAATCCTTAAAAATGTTCTTTCTCTCAGGAAAGCTCATTTTTTTAAAGTAAAGAGCTTCAAAATATTTTGAAGCAAAAGAGTAAGGATTTAGTTTTGAAAATGCTGAAACAAGATACTGCAACATCTGGGGAAATCATCTTTCTTTTTCAGTCAAAACTACTGGCAATAATCATCCTTGAAAATGCAAATACTTCTGATCCCTATCAAACTCTGCTTCTCAGCAAATTTATGACTTGTCAAAAAAAGAGTTTTCCCAGCTTTATTCATGAAGTCTGTGGTAATTATCACTTTTTCAGCCGATAGGAGAGTGAATGTGTGACTAATCAAGCCAGTGGGAATTAAAAGAGGTACAAAGCAGCTTTGCAACTCTTTTAATTATCCCAGTGAATTGTAAATGGTATTAGAGCATCGCTTTCATTATTAGCAATAAAATCCCTCCACCCAAACCTAAGTGAAACAAAGAAATCACGCATGACAGACAAATTGCCAGAGAAAAAGGAACAGAATACCTTGTTTTCCACCAACAAATATAAGGTCATACCCTTAGGTCATACCCCATTAAAAAACTGACAGACAGCACAATATCCTAATCAGTGATAATCCAGGTGATGGGATGAGGTGACAGGCGGTTTAATTTTGCCATCTTTTGTCTGTTTTCGAGAAATCCGACCTCAAATATTTAAATGTCATAGTGGGCTAACCTGGTATTTTCCAACACCTGTAGTTACACCCAGATGGCTAATTTGAAATGCCTGCCACCAAGATGTGCACCAGAGGCACTGCTTTCCATTAATGCTGAGTATCAATGATGTCTAATAAAATAAACTGCAAGCACTCAGCACCTTCGCAAAGGTGTAAGAATGGGCTGATTAATACTTCCGGGGAGGGGTTATTTTATACCCAGCAAGAAGGACATTTGCTAACTATGAAAGGTGTAGAACTACAAAGCTTTCTAAGTTCCTTAGATAAGGATTTCTCTTCTGTTGATTCACCGCTGGAAAAATGGAAAGGAAAACTAATAGCTACATTTTTTAAATGAAAAGGAAACACACTGTATTTAATAAGCACAGTTATAAAACATACTCACATTTCCTCTTCTTTTCACTGGGTTTGAGCTTCTTACAGTTTAGATATTATTTCTAGCCATCAGTACACCCATGGTCAGAGCCATACACACTGTGGATAGCTCTGCATTAACAATGGCAAACCAGATGACTTCTGTGACTTCTGTGTTGATCCACATACACCAGGGGAATATACCCAGCTGCTGTTCCAATAATGCTCAGAAGACAGTTTTATTGGTCTTTGACTGTTCCACCTGTTTGCAGATCCTAAGAGGCCAAGGAGACAGCTTCCCACCCACGAATACATCTCTCAAAAAGTTCTGGTTGTTAGGATGCATCACTTACTGCTACTCTTTTTTTTTTTTTTTCTGATGCAGAGCACTTGGGTTTGCCCTCTCTTGGGATTACTGTGTGTTAATAAAGGATGTCACAGTGAGAATTACCACAACTTAAATCTCCAGTGCTTAAAGAACTTAGAGTGATGAGGCTAAAAAAATAGTCTACACAGCAAAGTTCCCTTTTCCACTGAAATATCTCAGAATTGAACATGACCACAAAACGACAGCAACACAGGTGTTTCCAAAGAAGGTAGCTGAGGAATTCCATTATTCAGCACAGTACTTAATCATAGCAAAGTCAGTGAGGTGTACACAAGCTTAAACTTGAGTTTTATCTTCCTAAATACTACCCTGAAATAGAGGGGAGGTCTAAATTCTATATATAAATATTAACAGCTCTATACTTCAGCAAAATTATTTCAAAAATATTATATAGAATACCTCTATCCTTCATTATGCAAATATATACTCAGAAATGCTTCGCAAGGATTTTTAAACTGGCAAGGACACCATTTCCATTATATCTTATCCTACAGAGCTGAATGTTGGCAGCTAAATTTCCACATAACATTTATGAAGAAAAACAACAACGAACTTTAAACCTTTGAGGGACGCAGTTTGCATCTGCCATGTTCTATAAAGACAAATGCCAACTGAAACCGCATTTGTGTTTTATTGCGCCACAGAATATGAAATAGCAGCAAAAAGATTCAAAACAGCCCAAAGGATAAACTCAACAGCAACACTGGGTTCCTACTTTGAGACTTGTATCATGGCTTTTAGGTTTCCAGATTCCTGTAATGTGCCCCTAGAAGACCTTGCTCAAGTGCCACCTGTCTCTGAAGGTGTATCACACTCCATAGAGAGAGCAAACCATACCTTCCATGTCAAGACAGGTCTCATAATACCTGAAAGAGCTGCAAATTAAAAATAGCAGTTACCTGAATCTTAAACATGGTGCGGATCTATAACAGTATATTTATTAGACCAAATGGAAGTACAAATTATTTTATAAGGCAGATGCCTCAAGTTATGCAGTCAAGTGCATACTTAGACATTGCCTACATTTTTAAAAGAATTAAAAAAAAAAAAAAAAGCTGTAAAAATGGTTAGAATGAGCTTATTAATTAAACATTGTATGGAATATGGGAAAAGTTTAATCACTGACAATTCTTTATCAGTAGAACCTCCAGAGACTTGCAGTAAAAGACTTAAAAGCAGAGCACAGTCTCAAGGTTTATAGACCTTGCAAATAAAATTCCTTTCTGGAAGCAAACGTTTGGTGAAGCCTGAATCGCCAATAGAATACGAAGAATCTCATCCGGGACAAACACACAAAAAAAGAGAAGAAATAAATAATGAAAACATATCTCCATTTAAAAAGAGGATAAGTAACAGCTTATTTTTGTATTCACAAAACTGTCAATCTCAAATAAGAGCAAAAAAGAAATCCTAAGGTATGCATCATACCCTAGCCTCCTGAAGTTTCAAAGGAGATAATTGTGAAACTTGAGATCTTCTGATCAGAAGGTTTTGAAAACCTGAATTCACTAGAATCAGATTAAAATTCCTCCTGTTTCTTACAACAGAAATTTGCTTCAAGAAAGTGGGAAAAGCCAAAACCACTGAATATTTGCAAGTTAAGGTATGACTTGCAGAAGCCCCTAATTGGAACTTTTATTAGTTTTCAAACCAAATACTTTGCCATAGCTTACTCTGATCTACAGGCATTAGTATTTCTTTCTACTGCAGGACCCTGACGACGTAGCAGTGCCTGAGCTACGGCAGTCAGACTGGATCATATACCTAGAGGTGGGAAGAGAGTTCCTGAGGGCTGACAAATATGACACTTGCCACATGCCAAAGACCAGTTTGGTGGCCAACACGTGCTTCTGTAACAGAAACTCAAGAGCGTAACCGGTGTCATAAAATAAGTTTTTCAAGGTTCTTTCCTTATAGTTTGATTTGACCTGAGGCCAATTTTTACTTTTAATAAGTTCGGTATCTCTCAGGACGCTCAGAAACATAACAGTAGGCATGTGCATCCTTGTGTGTGTGTTTGTGCGTATACTCATCCATGTCTGGGCCAAAAATGCACGTCCACTGTTTAATATCCACATAAATATGGTACACAGGTTATCAACAAATACAAAAGACAATAATATGCACGTATGCATCATGTTGCAAAGCCAGAGAGAAGACAAAGGCAGACTGCATAATGAAGAACTTTTTTTTTTTATTATTTTTCCTGCCAGTAATTACATTTGCATGAGAACTTCAACCACTCTCATTTATCATCCCTGGCAATGGGAATCTATGGGTTTATGCTTACGTATTCTATCACTGAGAACCCTACTGCAGAGTCAGAAATGTTTGTTTTAGCTTATTAGAATATCCTTGGGAAGTCTTCAAGAAATATTAAAACATACAGCTACATCTCTTGCAGTACTCCCTAATTTACCAAGCACAGAGGATTGACAGGCAGTAACGATGCAACGGGCTGCCAGCCTAATCTCCGTAATGACCTGCATTTCACAGTTGTTAACACAGTCATCAGAGTCACACTATCAACATAATTCTAAAGAAACAAAGTGGGAATGACAGAAAATGCCTTTTTTTTTTTTTTTGAAAAAAGTCAACATTGACACTTTAATAACAATACTGTCAATACTCGCTTTAATGTGTTTTTTGTTGTTGTTTTTGTTTTTTTTTCTTCCCCAATGAGTTCCACTATTTCTGTTAAGATGAAAGCTGCAGCAGTATTTTCACAGGGGTAAGTTTTTTTTTCAAATACTCTTCTCTCAAAGTGAGAACAAGATGATTCAGGCTTTGAGGATGTTTCAGAAGAAGATTAGGTGAGGAACTCATGGTGTGCGTATGTCCTTGGATGTATAAACGATGTAGCTCAGTATACGTGCCAAAGTTAAAACAATAAGGTAAGAAACGAGATGGCCTGAGCACACACAAGAACCAAATTCAACCAGCAAACACAGTGAGGAAGGCTATCGATGACAACCAGAAGACTCCAAAAGACCAACAATAGAAACAAATGCACATGTGTCAGGGACACGTACTTATTTTAATGAGTCCCAGGAAACAGCATATGTTAATTATTAATTGGAAATCTAATGAATATGTATTTTCTGATTGCATATAACCTTTGTAGGTGAGCAACTCGTCATGCACGCTAAGTGGAGCGCTCCCCTGTGTGCCCAGTGTTGCAATTAAAGAGTGCCTGATTCTAAAACTCCATATCGAGTCTTCGAGAGTTTCTTCGACTGGCTTTTAGAGAAACCATTAAGTCCTTGCAAACATGCGAATCACAGAAGGAGAAAGGTCTTCAAGCATGAGCCCTACAGCAAGATTAGCTGGTAGAGACTGACCCTCTCAGTAGTTCTCCTACCATGTTGTTCATTCTAAAGTTAGGTGCAAAGGTAAACGTGAAGGGGCATAGAGAGAGTTTTTCAAGGTTCTTTCACTGTTCTTGGGACTGATTTTGCCTTTAACAGGTTTTATAACTGTCAGGATGCTCAGAAAAACACAGTTCCTTTCATAGTGCTCTGCATCCAATTACACCCGTACCCAACTTAATAGTTCTCCTTTACCCTGGGTATTTACACCCAGCAAGACTGGGAGGCTATGAAACATCTCTGAGTCCATGATTTCTGGACAGTCTGACTTACCAGCCGTCTTTCAACCAAAATTGTTCAGGGACTCTCCCCACCTCACTGCATGTTTTTAAAATATCAGAAGAAAGGTCACTGTCACCTTGAAATAAAATACAAAAGCATGCATTAACTTGCCACGCTTCCTGTCTTTGAGATATTACAAAAATGCAGTTGATGTTTCCCACTCTGCATGACTCCTTGCAGAATCCTGTTTTTCAACACTGACAAACAAAACTATTTCAGTGAAGAACTGGTGATTAATCATGATCAACTGTCACACCTAATTTAACTCTAATTCTATGAAAAGGCTTTCTATACAATCCAAGGTGAGAATTTACATTTTAATGTGCAGATGAAGAAAGTGCAATAGCCTACCCAGCTTCCATCAGTTCTTTTTTCCACTAAAAAAGCAATTTTGCAGGCTTTAAACTATTAAGCAACTCCTGCTTTTTATGAACTTACAAAACTACACAAAATACAAATATATTCAGCAGTATTTTTCAATTCCTTTCAATTCTTTTCTTTTGAAATTGATACCAACATTTACAGTACTACATTTCATGTTTTAATTAAGAGGATGCATTGTTGTGAAGAATTTATCAGATGTATTTTCCCTCTGTATATTACATATCAGACTATAAAAAACTGAGCTTACTTTAAAACTATTAAAAAAAAAAAAGAGAGAGAGATCTTTGTACTTTTGAAGAAGGAGCTTGCTGCAAATTGCGAATGTATTAAAAAAAAGACAACTGGACAAACTGACAGAGGCAATCCTAGCACCACAATAAAGTGATAAGTAAAAAAATAAGAGAGAACCACACTTTGGCACTAGTCTATTAAACTGATATAATCATGCACGCATCTTTTTAGAAGTGGTAAAACTACTAACACGGTTTAACTTAATGCAGTGTATCATTCCTCTCATCTTAAATTCCAGTTATGTCCCTTAAAAAGATTAATGCAGCAATTTGTTAGTTGTAGTCACCATTCTTTCAACTCTTGACTTACACAATTCCCAGTGTTGGCACTGGATTAGAAAAATGTACTACTGAGCAAAGAATTAGCAGGCAGCAAATAAATGAAATAAGCAGTATAAAATTTTGGGGTGATACAAGGATAACTGTATATATCCTCCAGGAAAGTAAAGCTATTCCCGATTGTCTGATTGCTTAATACAACTGTACACTTATATTACAATTTGACCAAAAGCACTGCAAATTTAATAATGCTTTTAGAAAAATAACATTGGGTTACCAGTTTGAAATATGACTTCGGTTCAATCCTCCTGGAAGAATGTATGTCTTGAAATGTTCTGAATGATATATGCCAGAATGGTGCTTTGAAATTTATGTATGAAAAAGTAATTATTTCATGTATGCAAGAAAATGACATTACTTTATACTGTGTGACATTTAAATACAAGTGAAATAAGGCTTTAATAACTGAAACGATGAATGAGTCTTCCACAAATAACATATCAAGTGAAAAGCAGCAACTTAAAAGAGGTCAAAATCAAATTCAATAGCAAATACGTGAGAATTACAAGTGCAGAAGTCTCACATTCTAATCCCAAGGTGAAATCATGGCACCCCAGTCAAATGCAAACTACCACTAAGTGTGGTAACATTTCCTCCCTTGTCTTTACAAGGCTCTAAGAAAAGAAAAAATACAAGAAGGACAGGCATAACATTATTTTTGCAACGTGGCTGCAACATGGTCCTATGGTTGTATCCATTATGTTTGTCTGTAATGTCTGTAGATGGAAAAAGATAGAAGACTGGAAAGCAGCTCAGAGTCTATGGAAACTGGTGAGGATGATGTGGGGACATGCTCTGACCACTATTAAACACGTTTCCCTTGTATTTTGTCCAACACACGAGGCTTCCACAATTCACACATGTAAATAGGACCTGCTCCCTAACTCAAGGTTATTTTGAGAAGGGAGAAAATGTCTATAGAGGATTAATGAGGATATGCAGCCCATAGAAGCTATCATCTTTTAACTTTAACATATTACCACGTTTGCCTTAAGGGACAAGTATCAGCCAGTTTTATACTACAAAAATAGTATCTGCTAATTTGAGATCATCTGTACAGCAACCTAGAAAAAAAGTGCTGGCATCTGTAAATGCTGACATTTACACACACAAAAAAAAAAAATCAAAAAAAAATCCTATTTTGAATTAATTACTGCCTTGGCACTACTTCAGGATTTGGGAAATCAGTTACAAGAAGCATTTTACTCTGAAGAGGTTCCCTTGAGTAACAAAGGAAAGTGTAATACTCAAAGAAATCCTTAAAAACTAAACAGAGAAGATCTCAGATACAGAAAGAAGAAACTGAAACAGAATCACCCTAAAGGTAAACAAAACAAAATAAAATTAAAAACAAACAAAAAACCAACTGCTCTCTGTCAAATAACCAACTTTAAGTAATAAAGTGTGCAGTAATAAGCGATGTTCTGTAGGCCTTACAGCATATAGTTCTAATTTTCCCTCTCTAAAAAAAAAAAAAAAAAAAAAAAAAAAAAAGTTATAACTCTGTTATTACAGAAATGAAAAAAATAAACATTCACAAAGTCAAAATCCCATGATTCTCTCACCATTCTCCACTCTTACCCTTCTTTAATTTTTTCTTGTAACTAGGAATACCAGTTAAAAACAAGAACAAATTGAAGAACATATTAAGAGGATAGGACACTAAGTAAAATTCAATTTCATCAAGGGATCTGTTAAATCATGTCTGAACAGAAAATACACGCAACTCATTGGAATATCAAGAGCGTGGCAGTGGATCCATCCCCAAAAATGAAGTTACCAGTTTTCTATAATTGAAGAGTTTCTGTCGAAAGCGTATGACTTCAGCCAAAAAAATAAAATTAAATGTCACAACAGAAGGATAAACTGTATGTGTAACTTCAGCGCATAAAGTGATGACTAACAATTCTCACTGGAAGCCCAAGCTATTGCCTTGTAAAAAAGCTATCAATCTGAAATACAGCTACCTGAGAGATGTTCCAAATAAAAACAGATGAAAAAGTGTAACTGCTAAGGTTTGAAGATTGACAGTTTAAGAGTTTGGTCAGAAAGGCATTTGATTTGTGTAGAGTAAAAAGATACATTCATATATATATTTATATGTATATATGTATATAAAAATATTTTACACCAGCTAGGCAGCAGAGGTATGAGTGGCATGCATTTTGTTTCACTCCTGAAAATACTGTACTAACACTGCGCTATGATGACTTGACAAATAGTTGAAACAAGCCATCATTTGCTAGAATATAAAACCAAAAATTAAATTATCATAGAATCATAGAATATCCTGTTGGAAGGGACACACAAAGAGCATCAAGTCCAACTTTTGGCCTCACACAGGACCACCCAAAAATCAGGCCATGTGTCCTAGAGCATTGTCCAAATGCTTCTTGATCTCCAGCAGGCTCAGTGCCATGACCACTGCCCTGGGGCGCCTGTCCCAGTGCCCGAGCACCCTCTGGGTGCAGAACCTTTCCCTAACCCCCAGCCTGACCCTCCCCTGTCCCAGCTCCATGCCGTTCCCTCGGGTCCTGTCGCTGTCCCCAGAGAGCAGAGCTCAGCGCCTGCCCCTCCGCTCCCCTCGTGAGGGAGCTGCAGGCCGCCATGAGGCCTCCCCTCAGCCTGCTCTGCTCGGGGCTGAGCAAACCAAGGGACCTCAGCCTCATACATCTTCCCCTCTAGACCCTGCACCATCTTCGTTGTATTCCTTTGGACACACTAATATTTTTATGCCCTTCTCATGTTGTGGCACCCAAGCCACACACGGTGCTGGAGGTGAGGCCACCCAGCGCAGAGCAGAGCGGGACAATCCCTTCCCTCGCCCGGCTGGCAGTGCTGGGCCTGATGCACCCCAGGGTGCGGTTGGCCTCCTGGCTGCCAGGGCACACTGCTGGCTCGTCTGCAGCTTGCTGCCAACCAGAACCCCCAGACCCCTTTCTGCGGGGCTGCCCTTCAGCCTCTTGTCCTCCAGTCTGTACAGAAAGCCAGGGTTGCCCCTTCTCAGGTGCAGAATCTGGGACTTGCTCTTCTTAAATTTCATTTTGTTGGTGACTGCCCAGACCTCTAATTTTTGAAGATATCTCTGCAAGGCTTCTCTACCCTCAAGGGAGTCAAAAGCTGTTCCTAATTTAGTATCATCTGCACACTTAGTATGCATTCCAGTCCTGTATGCAGATCATTTATTAAAGCAACAAAGAGAACTGGACCTAAAATGGAGCCCTAGGGAACCCCACTAGTGACTGGCCACCAGTCTGGTGTAAACCCATATACTATAGCTCTTCAAGCCCAACCTGTCAGCCAATTGTTCACCTATTGTATCATGTCTTTATCTAGCTGTATGCTGGAGGTTTTGTCCTGAAAGATATTGTGAGAAACAATATCAAAAGCTTTGCTGAAACCTACCCCCACCCTCAATAAAAAATTAAGGCCAACATTTCTCAAGCAGGTAACATTTTAACTAAGTTTCTAAAAGCAGCCAAGCAGTACAAGTTTCCATCAAAACCTGCAGAGTTCCACACAAAAAGGGTCTTACAAAGTCAAGGCATCCAAAACAAAACAAAACACCCCAAAAGTCAGGCAGTACATCTAGTTACGGCACTGCTTATCCATACTTTTCAGGAGTTACCTAGCTGACAGATACTCGTCACATCATTAACAAGTATTTTAAAACATTATAAGCCATTGATAGAAATACACTTACTGACCCTTGATCAATGCTGATCAACGTTACCATGTATTAACAACTTGTTATAGTATCCACTTATAATTTATTAACATTAATAAACCACAGCCTGATATAGGAGTGACCTTTAATAACGTGACATGTTAGGGAATAGAAAGGCATTTAAAGACAAAGGACAGCAGAACTCTTATAGAATTAAAACTATCAAATAGCATATTTGATGCATTTCTCAATGCATTTCTCCAGCTAAGGCTGTATGGTGAATCATCATGTCTACATTACACCACTACCTGCAGCATTACAGCTGGAGAGGATCTAGGGATCATCCAGTGAAAAAGTCAGCCAATTGCCACCTCTCAAAAATCCACGTTATTATTTTTGACCTATACTGAACGCAATAGACTGGATAGCAGTAGCTCAAATGTTCTCCCAGCATTAACAATCAGGTAGCTGCTCAATCCCCAGTCTGTCTCCACTGCAGATGTGGCTTTTCAGCCAAACTATTACCAAAGGTCTGCTCCATTTCAGGTGAGAACCACTGACTCCAAATCCCTCCTGAATCTCACCCAAGCCCTCTACCCTCTGTGAAGGCCATTGCTCTTTCTCCTCTTTCAGTCAGGCCAGCTTACACCACCAGACCCCAGACCACAACATCTACCACAGGATCTTGCAGGAGTATGTTTCAGACACTTTCAGCCCATGGCTTTCTCCTTATTTCTGGACCCATAACTTTTAGTCAACTTCCTGAGCCATAAGGCTTAAGAAAATAGTTTTCTTTAGACTCCTATCATTTGGCTTCCGGTATCAAACTAGCTCCCCTTATGTAGCTTTCCTTCTGTTGATAAAGGATCTCTTTTATGTTTATTTGTTGTGATTATTTATTATGCTTGAGCATCTTCTGAAGAGGACGTATACAACACAATTACACCAACATCCTTAGCTCCGTCCTCAAAGTTGGTCTCAGAAAGGTCTCTTGCACTTTTTCTATATTTTTTTGCAATACTGCAAGAACTGTTTCTTCGATATATTTTCCATCTACATCTTGTGCGCCCCTGCAGTTTAAGAAGAATTTCTTCTTCATCTTTCTGCACCTAGGTTATCTTTTCCATTTGGTACTTCAGTCTCACAAATGTTTCACAGCTTGTCCTGTCACTCAATCCTGTGTTCCCCACCACGGTTGTCAGCGTATATGTGCACTGGCATATATACTTCCACATGGTCAAGTCATTACAGAAAAACTTGAGCTTCCTTTTAGGTATGAGCATACCTCCCAGTAGGCTTTGCTTCCAACCACCTTCTTCCTTCCACCTTCCCTGCTGCACTGGCGTGGAGGGGGCTTGGACAGCACAAAGAGCAACTTGGTGACCCCCATCTCATTACACCCCTGCTTCTTCATTTCCTCCCCAAAACAAGGATTCAGATTAGCAGTGCCTGTATTGTGCTGCCCATCTAACACTGATATACTGCAATCAGGCCCTTGACAGCTTTTCTTTCTTTACTGAAGGCTTCAGCACATGATCTCTTTCTTCCATTTGGGGCTTGACTGCAGCAGGGGTTCAGGCATCCAGCATTTGCACCTATGACTTTGGTTATACAGACCTTGTTTGAGGAAACTACACAGAATGCTTTCAAAATCAATCTCTGAACTAGCAAGAACAGAATGAGAGAAACAAGAGTTGGATGGGCTCATTGGCACAGATACCATGAAAGAAGCACTTGAAGAGAAGGCCAAGAACAAAACCTTAATGCAGTTCACAATTCAAGGAGGTGGCATTAGATGAGCAAATGCTCCAGTAATATGCTGAATCCATTAGTAACTCCAAATCAGACAGACAGTCCCCGTGGATTCATGTCACAAAACCTACATTTACAGGAAGACTATTCCCCTTTGCAGGAGAGGCTTACCATGAATAAAAATCCTTGTAATGAAAACCAGCAGAGAGAATAAATTAGCATAAATTCTTTGTATTTCAGCTGCACAGATAATAACGTGGGCAGGAGTTTCACATTCTGCACAAGAGCATTCCTGAATATCCTGATGACACCTTCATCATAAACAAGGATGAAGCAGCTTTAATCTGACCATGTTTTCTCTTTCACTCACACAGGCTATGTTAGCTATTCTTCCTATTTAAGACAACATTGATTTTCAAATAGTAGGTCTGATTTTGTTCATCTTAACATCTGAACAAAAAAACCATCGGGTGTGCATATGCGTTCCTCCCCTTCACCCTCACACTTTTTCAGGAAAGGTTTTGAGACTGTTTATTATACATGACTGAACTTTATGGATATATAATTTGGATATCCACTCTATAAAGTATGTAGCATATACATTTTCTACAATACCCTCTTGAAGAAAGAACATTAACTATTATTGTCAAAGTCTTTAAGGTGTTTATGGAGTGAATACAACTTTATTCATCTTTTGATATGTACTGTAAACTATTTTACCTGTTTCATATTTATTATACAAACTGGAACAACAGTGGTTACTTCTTTATCTTCTGGTCTTCAGATCTTAAAGTCAGGAATTTGAGACTGACTATTTGAGTGTCCTAACATAGTCTATATCACAGTATTTCTGTTTTTAACCATGCATCAATCTGTGTATTAAAAATTCATCTCCACAGTCAGATCGAATACTGATCTTTCTGCATACAGGTATGCAACAATGCAAATGTGACAGGTTGCAGGGAACATTACTGTTCTAGACCGTAGATTTACCTCACTCTTTTACGGAAATTAAAATTTAGAATTATTCCTGCTTATATTGTGCAAATTATTTTTTTCCCCACAATTACTACTTGGGATTTGAACTACTGAATTACTTTTTAAGCTTTGGTTTTGGTAGTTTAATAGTCTTTGTATGTGTGTGTATCCATGTGTGTGCTTACAGACATACATACATATACACATATATCCTCAGTGGTTTTTTTGGTTGGTTTGTTTGTTTGTTTCTTAAAGTTTTTCAGGTGTTTTAACATTTTAAGCTAAGCTACTTTAACTCAGTTCAACCACGCAGGTCTCTAGATCTAGAATTATTTTCAGAAGTTACTGCAGCTTTGCAAAGCTGACCTTTTTCTCTTCATTCAGTGTATGCAAGGAATTTTTCCAATGTCACTAAGCATTACAACATCGAGTTTCATTGAAATCATATAGAAATTTTCCATCTAAGTTTCTAAACTGTGAACAGTTTGCAACAGTCAGTCGGTGTGATGTCCTCAGCTCTGTAGTCAACATTTACCTATATTTTTCAATCCTAAAGTTGGTTTATGAACTATAATTGGTTTTAGTCTATTCTTTTGCTATTCACCATCATTTTTGACATCATCAGGTATTCTGTCTCATAAACTCCAGATATCATAGCAGTAGAAGTCCCAAAAGACAAGTGGTGTGGACAACACATTAGATGAGAAGACATTTTGTTTGCAGTCAAAGGAAGAGAATGAGCTTTGTTCAAATTGCTGTTTTAATTCTTTCTTCAAAACCAGTCACAGTGAACATCACGTCCTCATATCCAAGCAGGAAAAGTAAATCATATTCTGATTCTCAAACTAGGGCATATTGTTAAATCTCTATCGACAACTGGAAACATAATTATTCATCAGCTTGAAAAATAAGTAGAAAACCATATCGATATATCAAAAGGTAATCCAAAAATTATTCCAGCTAACTATAAATCATCCAGCTGAAAATATGCTTCAAACTCTTTATCAAGCTTACCTTTCCTTTGGTATGTGTACACAAAAAAGTCACCATGGGACAGGCTAAGGAAATAAAGAGTGTAGGCTTCTGTGCTCATGTGTTCGGGTTTTGGTAAACCCTGCTAACAGTTCAATGCTGATTGTGGGCTTTGATCAAGTCCCTCAGTGCAAAAGTCTTCAGTTGGGGGGGGGGGGAAAAGTGAAAAAAGAAAAGCACCCATAAGACTTGAATTTATATTTAAAGCTGTTCAAACAAAAAGATGTTCCTGAAAATTCAAGAAAACTTCAGAATCTAACACATGATTATGAATATCACTGGTCTACAAAAACCTTTTCCATTTTACATGCCAGCACTCAAAGCTCTATTTCTCCTCTTTGCTGTCTACCTTGCCCTATTCTTTATTTCCAAACCAAAACAAAGGAGTCTCTTTCCCAGTATCATCCCTCTGCTATTTCCTTTTTATGCTAACATAGATAGTAGCACTCGCTGTGAAAAGATCGGAGGAAATTGCACTTACTTCATTGCTCTATGCCTAATTATGATTAAATATAAGTAGGGAGGGAGCTCATTAAAGTAATTTTTGGCTCCAGAGAAATTCCTGAGAAATACTTGAAGCACAGAAACTTCTCAAGCAGTGAATGAACACGTGAGTGGAAGCTCGGCATTGCTGAGTGGTACCTTCTGTAGGACAATGGAGTGGGAATTAACTGGCCCATTTCTTCCTAGGCAGCTATCCATCATCTTCCAGCAGTATCAAGACCAATTTGGACCAAGGTCAGAATTGCAACAAGTAAGAATTCACACACAAAAAAAGACCAGATTATTTTATTCACAATGGGTATTTAGCTATTGGGCTCCAAATTTCCATTAAACATAAAATTACATGAAGTCCAAAGCACCAAGTGCTGGTATATTTTTCCTCTTTACAAGCCTGACTTTTAAAGAAAAATTCTTGTTTCTTGACATAAACAACTATCCAATTCTCTGTCTTAAAAGTAAGCATAGCAGAAAGAAGAATCTGACAAATTAATTTCAAAGGTACCTATACACACTTAGTGTCCTATGGGTGCACTTCAGTCACCTTTTTTGCTCCCCAGGGCATCACTTGAACTACTGACAAATTGAACTGTTGCTTCTGCGCACTGACCAAGAGTTCTCAGACTCACGCATATGTACAACCACACCATGTGAACTGCTTCCAAATTCTATATAGCCCTTCTGGCTAATGCTGGAACCAAGAAGATCCATCCTCTCCTGATGTCCTATGACAGAAATCAGAAAAAGTCTAGACATTGCTTTCATAAACTGGGGGGGAACCATGAAAAAGAAATAGCGTGGATTAATTTCTTACTACCTTTATGACCTCTTCTGTCTACCAATTTATTTGCAGAAGTAGAGGTGTTTCTTTTGACAGTTTCTTTTGGCTTATGGCTACTTGAGAAGCATCCATTTTCTTGAAGATGGCAGCAAAGCCCACTACTGAGTATATCACATCCAAGCCCAACCAGTCCAAGCTCTCAGTCTGTGTAAAATTGTGAGGGTATGAATCCCATGAAGAATAAGGTCAGATAACCCATGTTTTTGTAGGGACTAAGTGCAAAGAGGTTGTCGATTTGCTGTTATACTGGACAAAGGAGATCTCCGCACTGTGTTACTGCCAGAGATGCAATGAAGAGAAGTCAGCCTTACTCCCTGAGGCTACAGTTACCATCTCCACGCAGCTGTCAGCCAACACAGAGCAGCTGCTGCACAATATTACATAGCATATGCACTTAAGAGGTGAATCTCAGATTTACATTTACAGGATCTCCTGCTGATGGTGGTTTGCTGGCCTTACGTGAACCGCCCTGACATAGACCACAACACGAATGCAGAAGATGGAACTGAGATCTTCTGCAAAGTCTCCTGAAGTGTTACCTAACTTCCACTTGCTGCTGCTGGCACTTGGAAGGGCTCCTTTCTGCCTTAGGAACTCTGTAGTGTCATGTGAAAGTGGCAGCCAGGCACTTTTATCGCTGTGTTAACACCGCTCTAGAATGATGATGGATATCTAGACAATTGATAGGCAGCTAGACAATTTTCTGGACGGTCCCCAAGGACCTCCTCACCAAGTTCCATCTTCCTCCCTCACCAAAACCACACTTCTCTGCAATGCTTTAAAACTGATAAAATAAAACTCATCATGGAATTACTTCTTTCTCTATTCCTTCTCATTGTTTGAGACAATAGCAATGAATTTCTACATTTACATTTGTTTCTTTTTGAAGCTTGCAATTTCTTGTTACTTCCAAGATTATTATTTTTTTTTGGTCTGGTGGAAAAGTACCTCTCGTACTACATATCACACAGCTTGTCATGTTTTCTCTCAATTACTAACTGGATTTAACTCAGTGGAACAAGAGCTGTGATAAATTATGCACAGATTTAACAAAATGGACTCCCAATCCACAGGTGCTGCAACAACATCAAAATACCTTTGGTCTACAGAAATTTATGTACGTGTACACAAACATGTTACTGAAAGGAAAAAAAGCACATTGACCCTCTTGGTGGAAAACTTAAAATACTCAAAAGCTGCCCTCCTTTGGACTACTGGGGAGAAGAGAGTGATATATCAAATTAAGCCTCACAGTGTGGTATGAAATTTCATCTTTGTTATTAACATCTGGCTTATGATATAGAGAACAACGTGCCTACAGTATCTGTGCAGAGCTGTACTGCTCTCTGACAGGTCACAACACATGCCTGATGTCCAAAAAAGAAGTGTAGATTTCAGAAATGGTTTCTGCCAGGGTTTCAGGGCTATCAAATTCTAGTTCATTAAGAGTGTAAATGTTTCCTTGAGAAGTATTGGGGATTTAAACTGTGTTTTATTGGTGACATTTACCAATACACTATGGTAATTCAGTCACTTGAATAGCTGGTATTTCTTTGCTAAACAGCTTTCTCTGTTCAACAGAGAAGCTAAGAAAGAGTAGGCCTGGTAAGTGACATTATTTCCAGGAACATTTTCCCCCACACAATTATGCCTAATCTTTTTAATCAGTCCAATCTTGAGTACCTTTTCTGCCACAACATACTTGCAGGAAAGCTTCCTTTTCTACTAAAGACACCATTCCCAGCAGTATTAATAAAACCTGCAGATAAGCAGTTCAAGGAATGGGATATGGAGGTGGCAATGGAGACGCATGTACCTGCCCCTCTCTCTGTGATCACAGCTTTCTGAAAGCCTTTCCTTGGGGTGACATATTTGACTATAAAACTATTGGGCTGACATATTTGAATATAAAACTTCTACTTTCTTCTGTAGTTAACAATCAGATTTTCACTTGAGGAAAAAAAAGTTGAAGAGTTTCTTTTTGCTCACAGCTTGCATAAAATTTGACATTTCTGGACAGCCTTCTGCTGGTGGAGCTCCCAGGGTGCAGGGCAGGAGAACCTCACCTCCACCAGTGGTTTGCCTGTTTGGAGGGGTGGTATAACCTACAATGACAGAAAAAAAACTCACCCTTTTATATGCTGTGCCTACTAAGCACATCAGTATTGCCACAGCAGTGGAGGCTGTAAAGTGCAGACTGGGCACAAATCCTTGGAGTCATGCTGGGAGACAGATTAGGCTGGAAAAAAAGCAGAAATCTGCCTAAAAATGCAGGTATGCTCTTATTCGACAGGGAATCTTGGATTTATCAAAACCCAAACCTTAGTATCCATAAAGCACATTAAAGCACATCCTTCCCTGTCATGCACAGGAACATGAAGAATTAAAGCCTGCTTCCACCTGAGGTCTCACCTTCCTAAAATTTCTACATGAATACTACTAAATAATCAGAGACTTTGAATTTATATTGGTAAAACATTTGCATAAAGTGATCAGTTTTTAATCCCTACTGTTTGATCCTCAGCAGTGCCCCACCACAAAGCAAAGGCCTGCAACGAGTACCATTTCTTGTCTCCCACCCCATGCCACCCTTTCTCCTTTCCATGTTTTCTTGGTTGGACTTCACCTTCACTCAAATTTACTCCTGTAGGCACCAGACAAGCACAGAATTAGCTTGGTTGCTTTCATAAGAATGCAAGGATATATGTTTTTGCACCATTTTCAACCCATATCCCACTGTACCTAGGATGGACTCCTGCTTAGCACTTTTCTCCGGTCCACCTCAGGCTTTCTGTGTGATGCTGGGACACTCATCTGTACTTAATTCCTAATAGAAATAAAATGCTTGGGTGTTTCTGAGTTTCTGCTCCCTGCTATCTGCTGGAACTATTTGATGCAGTGATAGCACTGAAAATAAATTCATGAAACATTTGCATTGCACTTCTATCTTACAGCAATGCCAATACCACCCAGAGTCAGAACGGGGTTCCACTGTTTACAGCTCAAATGGGTTGCCTGATTCTATCACAACTGGATCCATTTACCAATAAACTATTTTTTTTGAGTAGCTTCAATTCATCTTTGGTATTTGAAGAGCCTACAAACTACTACATAAAAATCTTTTTCACCCCCCCCCCTCATTTTCCTCGGAATATTTTTGTGAGGGCAGAAGTTCTGCCATGCCCTTCATCCTGGTAGGGACAAGGCGCAAAGTCAAGGACACTTGCTGAACTCCTTCAGCCAGAATTCAGTTCACCAAAAATAGCCAAGAATTTGTGTTAACTGACCCAGTTTCTGCAAATCTAAACATGCAGGGAAAGACATTAAAATGATCTCTACTTCTTATACGTGCAACAGATATCATAGCTGTCATATCAGATATCAGCCCCATATATCTGATAGATATCGGATAGCTAACGGCCGCTCTCTATATAATTGCTTGGGGTTTTCTTTTCACACCTTATAGGCATCTACATGCAATTATGTCAGCATATCTAAAAGGGAGAGAATTTCTTCCCACAGCTCCTGGCACACGCGTGCCCAGACCATCAGTGGTGCTGCAGTGGTGCTACTACTGTGAGCAGTACATACTCGATCTGGGAAGTATTTTTGTTTATCTTCTCTGTCAGAGTTTCACATAGATTAGTTAGTATGCTGCTGTACTTCAGATCATCCTGAATAATTAATAAACAGTTTGGCATTTCTTGAATATATTAGCGGTGAAGAAATATTGCTTGAACTTGTGAACTGCCATCAGCCTGCTGAAGAAGAGAAAACCTTTTTTTCCTCCTTTCTTCTTACCCGTTCAAAGAATTCTTTTGAACAAAAAGACAACATTGCAAACAACTAATACTCATTAAATGTAATAAATCTTCTTTTGTTCTACACATATCCTGTGCTAGAAATCTTAAACAGCAATTACAGAAGGAACATCTTAAAAATTAATCTCTTCCCCTTTCCGTCAGTGATCATAATGCCCTTTGAAAGCATCTTTAAAACAATCCTGGCTAAAGGCACTCTTAAGTGCAAATAAAAAAAGATTGGATAAAAAGATAGGATGGATGAAAAATCTAGAAGGGAAATAATCATGCAGTCTGCTCTGCTCTGTCATAGCCTCCAACAACTCCAGCAACCATTGCTCCACTGATGCAGAAAATGGAGCAAGGAGGCCTGGCTTTTACACTAGACTGCCATTGACAGCAGGGGGACATACAGCAGGGCACAGGGCCACTCTTTGCCTACCTTTTTTAAAATCCAACAAGCAGTCTTTCAAAAGAAAAATTCCAAGATCCGAAGTTCCAAAATTCCAAGACATCAACTGTGAAATGTCCCTTATTGACAGCCTTGTCTATGGGTGTCCCCTCGGGATCCCTGGTATCCTCTCACGAAGCACGTGCTGATGACGGCCATCGCTGAGGATGGGCTGTGCTGCTGGAGTTGGCACTGAACTTCCCACACATAAATATCAGGGAAAGTTCCCAAATTTTGCTTCCACTCTTTATTCATTCAACACGGTTTGATTACTAAGTCAGAAAAAAATACAGAAGTTGCTTTTAGAAATACAATGGAACAAAATCTGAAATGGGGACAACTTGGGTAAGCATGTGTTGAACATGAAAAACCTCAAAGCACATTGCCAAAACCCCAGTTGCATGCACAAAGTTAGTAATTTGCTGTCATGATTAAGGTGACTAAGGTATCCTGATTCTTTGGAACACCAGAAAGTTTGTAAAAAGGTACTATGTAGTCTCAAGTCCTTAACATCATTTTCATTTTATGCTGTTGAAGTGTCTCTGAGTTTGTTCTCCTTGTAGTTGCTTGTGCACAAAGCAAATTATAACTTAAATCCAGTTTGCTACCTTCAGAGTTCATCCTTTGATGCTTTAGGCCCCTAGCCAATCTTTAGATAACTGATCATCTTGGAAATTGGAGCGCACCATCCCGCCTTTTAGCTTTGCTTCGTCTCACTGTATTGGAAACATATTGGGAGCATAAAAATCTATATCTGCAGAAGTGATCTGAATGTGCAGCAGGTGATAAATTATCTTGAAGATACACTATGAAGCCATGATGGGTGAAAGGCAGACCACTCAGCTCCTCACACTGCTCACTGTGTAACAGCAGCTGACGGCTTTATCAGAGAGCTCTCATTCTGTTTCCATTATAATAATATCCAGAATAACTTCACTGATCCGAGTACGCTTAAAAATGCATTCCTGCCTCTAACAAGAGACATTTTTTCAGTAGACAGACTAAGTAACACAGTTTCCTAAATGACCTGTTCTTGGGGCTAATAAAGGGAAAAACAAACTTGTCCACACATAAATAATGACAGCCAAGGCTTTGTAATGCACTGCTTGAAAGGCAATTTTTAAACTATAAAGTGGCTAATTTAGCTGCGAATCTGACTGGCTTACATATTTCAACAACTTTTCACCATTGTACTACACTGCTATGCTTAACATAATTACTATAAATTGTACGATTTCAATTTCCCACTTATATTAAATGCAAGTGATCACCACAGACTCTTTGGTACACACAGCACGCTTCTCAGAGCCCAAGGTACTACAGAAATAAATCTAGGGAAGAATTATATTTCTCTGCCCCAAACATAAGCTACCATTCTCTCTCAGCCTGATACTTCTCGTAGGGGGGTCTATAAAAACTGCTACCACCTCAGATTTTTAGTATGGTTTTTGGCTTACCTTGCTGTTTTGGGAGGGGAAAGTGGATAAAAAAAATTAGAGAACATATATAAAAAAAAGAAAAAGAAAAAAAAGACTCAGTGCAAACCTTAGTAGCTTGTATGGTAGAGAAGATACCTTTTCTCTTCAGAACTGCTTAACCACTTTTACCTCAATATTTATTGCTTAAATATATATACAAACATTATCTCCAACTACATATCAATAATCACAGCTAAAAAGAGACCAAACCATCAATAGATCATCTCAAAGGTAAAAACAGAGGTTTACACATGAAGGAAAATAGGTTCACCATTCACCATAAACATTTTAACTATAAAAAACACTTGTAACTGAAACGCACAGAACAGAAAACAGATTTTTTTTGGTTCTTAGCCAGACAGACTAGATCTGAATTCAATCATGTCTCATGCAGGATGAGACAACCGCCTCGCACAGCATCCTTCTTGAAAATTGCATCATCAAAACCAGTAATACTTCTTGTCCGCGGTTGCTTATTAATAGATACAGGTATGGAGCTTCACCTAAGGTTGGTAACATGGTATTAAATTACCAAAAGTCTACTGAGCTCCAAAATAAAGGCTCACAAAACTGAGGTACTGATAAGAGCAATACACATCAAGGGAAGTAATCTCGTAGTGTTTCAAGTTTCCTGTATGAAGAATTACTGTGTATTTTTGCTACGTATTTTTCCCTAAGCATGGGAATTGATACAATGGCACTATGGAAAAAGACTTAATACACAAAAACCTCAGCAGACACAGCGGCCCTTGTACCCAAAGGCGCAACACAGCACGGAAGGGATGCATGGGCTGATGGTGGCAGAAGGAAAGCAGGGTCATTTATTCAATGGCAAACGGTGAGGAAAAAAATTGGGCAGATTTTGGTATGTCTGCAGACTGGCTGACTTTAAACAGAAGGGGTTGCATGCAGTGGGGAAATGGAGAGAAGGGGAGGGGTGCTTCCTAAGGGCGGCGCTGGGACAGGCGCTGAAACAGGAGCCCTGCTGAGGGAAAAGGAGACCGAGACAGGGTATTTCTGCTTTGAAGTTCACCCAGCAAACTTGGAGACTTTACTTTCTGAGATTTTTTTAAAATGAGGAATTGAGCGTGTGGAGCAATCCAAGGAGACACAACTCTGCCTTTTGCTTTGAAAGGTTAAGATGAAGCACAGGAAGAGGGGAGCGTAATTGTTGTAAAACACAATATTGCCTGAACGCCTTCCTGCTGGGAAGAGTTGCTTTTGGAGAACCTCCAGCTGCCCAGATGAGACATTTCAGTTTACATCCTTATCTGAAAGAGCAAGAAATGAAGTTGCAAGCTTACTTTGTCAAGACAGGCATGAAAAATGGCATGTGCAATAAATGAAAGCAAAGATTTCCGCTTTGTGATGTACAATTAATTGCATGTATAACATTTATTAAAAACACAAGGCACTAATCAAGTGTCTTACTTATTTCTTTCCTATTTCTTTTCACTGTGGCAGGTCTTGAAAGATAGTAAAGAATTGATTCAGGGCAGCTGCACTAAGGTAGAGGATTAGTGTACAAGAAAAGACATTAGCAGAGGCAGGCTGGGGGAAAGTACTGAGGGAAAGCAATAAAGCATGGAGCAAACCCTACGACTAAGAGGCAAGGGGCTCTCCCATCTGACACAGGCTACAGGCAAGAAAATTTTCTCCACGCCAATAATATGAAAGTCCACCAGTGTCCTCTAATATCCCAGTTACATTGAGCAGTTTGTAGCTGGTGCCTGAGATGCAAAAGCCAAGGCCCAGGAACACCCAGGAGTTCCCCAGAAGAACAAAGGTTGCACTCAAAATGATGAACACTCAGGAGGCTGCCAAATAGGACAGCAACCCAAATCTGTCACGAATGAAGCTTACAGAATATACACACATCTCAAGGTTGTTTGGGGTGTTTATGGGCAGTTAATAGTAAGACAAGCATAAGACAAACTTCTCTAATGCAAAATAAAAAAAATAGCATCACGCCAGTTGCTACTGGAAGAAGCAGAAGGAGAGAGGAGTCTCAAAGGAAGTTAAGATCGTTTCAAAGGGAAAAACCACCAGCTTGAGTTCTGCTGGATGATGGAAGTGTGAAAGAATTAAGATGGCTATGATGTATAAGAATATTGATTATTCTAGGGGAAACCGTATCTAAGTGGAACAACAACTCTCATCAGCAATGGAGTAAATTAGTGTCCAAATCTGTCTTATGAAGACATCAGAACACAAAAAGGTTCCGCTACACAAACCAGGAAAAGAAAAAATGCTTACATCCAGCTTGATAAATGTATAATAAAGCTACCAAAATAGAAACATTCTTAACGTATGAGGAAAAAGAGACATTACCCAGCACAGATTTGAAAGAGAAGCAAATCTACAGGGGAAGGGATGCTTAATAAATATTTGATTTCGTATGTTTTCAATGTGTCCCTATACAGCAATCTAAAGAACAGGAAAATGCATTATACAAGTTTGATTACAATATTTTTTCTCTTTTCCCATGACTGACCTCATTGTGTTAGCATCCTACTCTTTCATGCTTCTCCAAAATAAAATACTAATTGATTTTGAGCTCTATTGATTAATACTCACGGATTTCTGATTTTTCGAGCTAGGCTGATACAGTTTCCTTTACATATGGATGTGTTTACAGCTGCACAGGAATGCCCATTAACTGTTTCACAGCACCTAAGCTAAAAACCAGAAGCTTCTGATTTGCACACACATAATGCTACTACAATGTTGGAAGTTTACACAGGCACACACATGCAAAGCCCAAACCCCCAAATAAAACCTTTTTACACAGAGAAGGGGAAAAAAAAATCAAATAAATCAGATATATCTAAGTTATTTTAAACCCTAAAATACTTTCATTTCTGAAGACTGAAGGTGTCTTATCCAGCCAGGTTTTCACACAGCTGCTTTAACAATCATCCAGGACTCCCAGGAAGATTCAAGGAGTATTTTAAAGTTGTGAGTGCTAAAACTGGAGACTACAAAGATTTACAGTAACAGAAAACACACGCTACTCTACCAGGGAAATTAACTTCACAAGTGTGACCTGCTGGTGCAGCCCAGAAAAAAAAAAAAAAAAGCCACACGCTGCTATCTGTACCTCATCTCATACAACATTTTTGGCTCTGGGATCTAAAGCATGCATAGAAATAGCTTGTGAAAGGCATTCAGTAACAGAAAGTCACCCTGTATATAGGTCCTGAATATCACTGCCAGTTGTTTGTAGTAAGACAGAGCATGCACTAACCCATTAGAGACTCCTCTGAGAGGTCTGCAGAAATACAGAACAATTACATCCCACAATAACTTTAGCACTTAAGAAAAAAAATCCTTCTTTAGCAATTAAAACAAACTGAAGAAAAAAAAGAGAGAAAACATGAACCTATTTGGCTAACAGGAGCACAGCATGGGACGTGTAAGGATTTTAGCTGCAAGAGCCCCCAACCCTCTCCGTATCCCGAGTTCTTTGTTATCTGACAGTAAATTGTAAGGCTGGTCATATTGAAAAGTAAAAGCATCGGGCTGTGCTTCGGGAAGGCTGCTCCAGGGATGCCAAATGAATAAGAAGGAAAACACGTTACCTTTCGCAAGTCTCCTCAGAATTTGACAGCGGCATTTGAAAGAGACAGCTATCATTCTTGCTCGCTGCCTTCCCTGGCAAGGCGCACGCGGGGCTCTGCTCTGCCGAATGCAGCAGCAGCAGCAGCATACGAATTCCTTGCGCACATGCCAGGAGAAAGGTAGCCCCAGCGGGGAGTGACAAAGCTTAATTCCTCCTGGCTGATGCAGAGATCAGCTCCGTGTCAGCCGGCGCGGCTGTGCCACTCGCTGCAACCGCTGCCACCACCTGCGTGGCGAGCTGGGCGGCTCACAAAGCAGGATTTCTTTAAAAGCCACAAGGCAGCCCGCCGCACAAAACGGCGGGGGCCCTTGAGCAATCCCTCGCATCCCCTTGCCATGGACAGAGCCATGGTTTCTGTGACACAGGAAGGGCCCCACGTTTCAGCAGAGGTGGCGATTTTTGCCTGTTCCCTCCTATCTTTCATTTCCCTCACCATTGCCTTGGAATAAATAGGGCACAAGCCCTAGAAATCCTAGTTCTGGGGGAGAAGGAGCCTATTGAACATGAAAACGTTCTAATCAAAGCACAATGAAGCTTTAATCTCACAGATACATAGGGGAGAGGAAAAGAAAAATCCTCATTTTATCAGCAGAAAAGCTTTTTGACAATCACAGACAAGTATATTAGAGCAGTTGAAGCAAAGACCACAGGGGGAGGGAGAGAGCAGAGGGAAAGTGATAGATTGGTGTGTGGGGGCAGGACCGCCAAGCATTTGATCACACCAAAATAAATAAAATGATGCTACATGGAAAGCGCACCGTGAATCAGGTCTTCCCTGCTTGCTAGAGAAGAGACCGGCTTTTAGTGCATCTTAAAATTTACTTCATAATTAATTGCACCAAACATGGCACCATTTGTAACGTGTTGAAGGATTTCTTCAGCCCACCAGAAGTTTTACACTCTGATGTCTATCCAGACAGCAAATTAACCCGCCTTTAACAATTCATTCAGGAAATAATGAAGTGGAACGCACTGCTTAAGCGAGAGCTCCATCCCATCCTTACGCAGCCAAAAATTGCCTCCCAGACAAAACTCCTCATCGATACTAAAACCAAGCAAACAAACAAAAATAAACTGTATAAAGTCATCAAGTCAGATTTATGCACAAAACCCACGTGCCGTATCCGATAATCTCCTTTAAAACAACAGACAATTATTTCTTTGTCAAGACTTCTGCTTCACGTGGGTGATGTACCTAACACTGTGTTCATATATTCTCTGTCCCATTCACTTGCCTCCATTCCAAAATTGGTTAGCTTATCTTCTGACATCCTTTATCTACCACCCTGTTTAATATTACCATCTGGTGTTAGGGCAAACATTTTCTACCATCAGCTGCTAAAAGCCAGAAGCTAGGGACTGCCTTGTACATGGAGCAGCTTCTTTCTCCCTGCCTGGGCTGTGCTGCATCAGCAGCTCTGCTCTTAACATTCTCCAACAAACTATTACAGTAATTGTTTTCCTTATTTTTGTTTTATTGCTATAGCAGCCGCCGTATTTCAAAGGCAAAGGTGAAACACTCAATCAGCACAATTGCAATTGCCCAGACAGGCCCAGTGAAAACTGATTTTATTTCATTGTCATTAAAACCAGATAGAGGTAATCAAGTTATCAGTTCTCCAACCTCGTTATCACTTCTGGTGGTGCCCATTGTGGCAAACAGCTTCCACAGCTGTTTGACAGGTGCACCTGCAGCTGGCTCTGTAACCACAGCCCCTCTGGGAAGGGATGAACCAGGGTAGAAGGTAGAGGATCATGCCAGTATAATTGCAAGGTTCAGGAAGCACATAGGAGACCTTGGACTGTCCCACAGGAAGGGGGAAAGGAGTTGCATATTCTTGTCCTTCCCATAAAGATGAAGCTGAGAAAAGAGGTCACTGTCTACCAATGCACTTTTGGAGAGAAATTTTGTAATGATCCCTTCTTGTCACCTCCTGCTCAGGTAACAGGACTTGAAATGAACAATACCATTATCACACAGTTTTCTTTCTTCTTTTCCTGTGCTAAAACTGATAGAACAAGGCTATGACTTCAGCATGCGGCCCCTCTCACATCTCATTCAGAAACTGCTCTGAACTTGTTGCTCCCTTTCCGTGGACCAGATTCTCTATCACTCTCTTTTCACCTGCCAGGTGCCTGTCCTTGATCCCATAAATGTTGTCACGCACAGATCAACCTGTTTAAACGACTCCCTTTATCTCTAGAGTAACCAGAAGACACCACTAGATACTTGAGCTGCCCTAATGTTTGTTCTTTGACTTTTCCCAGTCAGCACAGCCAAGGAAGACTGCGTGAAGTGCGGCATCAGCACTGCCTACATCAGGCAGGCAGATCTCCACTCCCACCTCTTTGGAGTAACCTTGCAGTCACCTGGAGCCTGGGGAGCCTGCGGTGCTCCTCCTGCCCTTTGGAAGGTGTTTGTAGTGAGTAGCTCTTGGCTTGAACATCCACTTTTGTCTTTTTTTGTCCTTCAGAGCGTGATTTTGACATCCTTGAGGATTCCTGCTGTGCAGAGAGTGGCAAGAGGTTGTATCTATGCCTTGTGATGGAAATTGCTCACTGCCTGCCTTTGTGACTTGGTGCCATGACCTACACTGGTTCAGCCCCCTTTTGCCTCAGAGGAGGCAAAACCAGGCGCATTCATAGAGCTGGGAGGTTGTGACAGAGGAGAAAAATCAACCCTTTGTGTGAAGACATGCTGAGCTCCAATCCTATCATGTAAAATTGTATAAAACTGTAAAAACAACACAGAAATTGTGACACATATGGCAAAAACACCTGCAGACCTGGTCAAGTAAGGCTTCACTAACAGAGAAAAGATGTAGTCCTTGATCCAAAAAGCTTATTATACCATTTACTACTACTTCTGGATTACTGATGCATGTTAAATAGCCTCTGAAGCACCGCAATAGCCATTTGCAACCAAGTCAATATGATTATTTTTGCTTATGCTTCTTTAGACATTTTTTCTGTCCTTACCAGAAGAGGTCATGTGCAGATGTGAGTTTCTCAAGATTTCATAAGACAAAGATTTTGTACTGCAAGTACAACACTGACTGTAATGATATATTGTATTTGCTGCAGTTTTTGTCCTATTTTCTTTAGTTCAAGAAAAGCAATACAGTTATTGGGAAAAAAAATATTTACTCATGATGCACGTGGTTTTACCACCTTCTTGCAGGATGGGATCATCAGGATTGCCAGAAGTGTTCTTTCCCAAAGTCCTGATTCTGAAATTACTTTAAGTACACCTCAGGTATTCTTAATTGTACATATTTTTTTAACACATCATGGATTTTGTTGAACTTTCCAAATGTCAGCCATCACTTTCTGAGATATCTGCATTCAGTTCTGCAGATGGCCTCTGGTCTGGAGGTGGAAAAACAAGGAAGGAAATAAAAAAAAAAAAACACAACACACATAGGGTGGTGAAGAGTAGGTAATGGAACATAAGGAGATCCAAAACCTTTGGACGTAGTGAAAATATACATTCTATACAGCAGGGGTTAAATAAAGACTTTACTAATTATATTTCTTCCTTATTTATTAAAGAGCTATACAATTTCCTAATATTTTTCTCAGGGCTTACCTGCAAAAACATCTTTTTTCTCTTTGCTCAGTTTGGACAGCAGCATGAATTTTTATCACTTTTATTGCTGCACTCATTCTTTTCTTTAGCAGACTGTAAGGTTATTTATAAACTCTTAGATATATATTATACACAAATGTTTTCTCAACTGAATTTATATTCCCAAGTACTCAGCAGAAGGTCAATAGATGAAAGAAGCTTATTTCTGTGTGATAAGGCAGGCACTATAATGTCTGTGTTCTATTTAACAACATTTTCTGGGTAAGGTATGCCAGTTGCATCCCTCCCTGTCCTTTTACTTTACAGGGAACTTGTCCCTGTGAGCTTTCGTAATTGTTTTGGTGTGTTGCATGCTCATATTTTTCTTCATGGGTTAAGCTTGTACGTCACCCCTCTGAAGCACAATGCTGATGGAGTACCACACATGGTCAAAGCCACGTACACTGAAAACCCACGCCTTTAAGAAAGGCACTGCAGGGCGTTCAATGAAGACAAGGATGTACTCAAACTACAGCCTCAATAGAACATTAGGACAACCACAAAGACGTACAGATATCAAATGTTTTATGTGTCAGGAAGGAACAATGATATCTAGCAGATCCATCTGGATAAGGAAGTTGAAATGAAATATTTCGAACTGTGAATTCATGAAGGTTTTGTACAATGAAATATCTTGTTCCATCACTTTAAAAGATTCCACTGGCATCTATCACATTATTCAAATTAAAAGTCAGATTTTTATGCAAAAAGAGAATTAATTTAGTTCTGAAAATAACAAATGACCAGATGGATGCTTCTGTTTTGAAAACTCAAACGTTTCCACTAGTGTATTTTATACATCCTTATATCAATCATGAGCTAGCAACAAAATAAAGAATCTCAATCTTAGCAAAACAAAATGTGAACATTTTTCATCCCACAGATGAGAGATGTATTCCCATGCAGCAGCAGACTCAGTCAATCAAGCATTTTGCAATGGATGCTGTTTTATTACAAAGACTCCTCTTCTTCGCCACAGAGTGAGGGAATAAAAAGTACAGAACAATAAAGCATCCTGTGGTTCGCCAATGCTCAGATTATCAACAGACAACTTGTCGGCTTCACATAATTTGGAGGGTATTTCAAATTTACGTATTTATTAAATCAACTACAGCAGTTATCTTCTATCTGTCAGTTATCTTCTATCTGCCTTTGCAACACTGTTGGACAATTTCCCCCAAAACACTGCAGCAGAAGGTCTCACAGATCATTAAAAGTAGTGAGAGGTGTGCAGGCTTCAGAGGATCGTTGCTGGAGAATATTTCTTGCAAAAGGTGCAGCATGTTGGAAAGCCTGGAAATAAGTGTGCTGAAAGTGGTAACAAATGATGCAAAAAGATCTATTAAAGATCTGAGTTAAGGCCAAAAGTGCTCTAGCACTGTATAAATATGGTAGTTTGGTTGCCCGTGAACAGATTCATAAATAATAATAATAATAATTCAGGGGGTTCTGGATAGAAAAGTCTTAGTTCATCTGCTCCAGGCAATGTTAACCTTTTTGGATCAGCAGGTATTAAACACCTGGTGGTAAAATCAGCAAATATTTCTGGGATGGTTTTCTACTGAACTGTTTTATCACACAGTTAAATAATAATGATTTAATTGATTTCCTAAGAAAAATCTGATTTAATGACATTTTATAAAATGCGTAATTTAGGATAAAGGAAACAGAACATGCATGTTTTCTATATGAAAATAACTCTCCAGTACACACTACCCTCTAGCGTAGCATAAGGAACAGCATTCCCTACGTTATCCTTCACAGTAATCCCATGCCAGAGCTTCACAAAAATGCTTTATTTTACCAGTCCATGTGAATCTCAGGCAAAAATTAAAGCTGTCCTTCTCAGTGAAGCTATGTTGATACAACAAGGTTGAGAGATGTCTTGGAATGGAGACATTGTCCTCAAAAGACCTTTGAGATATGTAGCACAATTCTGACTCTTCATTCCTAGCTTCCTTTCTGCTCCAGGCAAAATAGGCTGTTCAGCTTTTCTCAGGCTCTCCTAGCTGAAAATCGTTGTTTAAAAATAATTAGGGACTTTAGAGAATCATAAAATATGAAGATACTGCGTGTACTAGAAAAATGAGAAACTTTTCATAGCACAAGTACGTCGCAGTCGCTCAAAGGTAATTTCCAGCATACCCACAAACTAGTTGAGATTTAATTCAGAAAGAAGTCTTTTCAATAACCCATAGCTTGTGAGCTGTTTCAGATGTAGCTCCCTTTCTAGTATGTACACATGTCAATATACTCTTTCTCTGAATTGTTTTATGATGAGGGAAGAGAGTGCTTTCTTTGGAAGTATTACAAAAAATCTGTCCTTGTACCTTCTGAACTGATAATTAGCGAAGAACCCATCATTTTGCAAAATATAATGAAATAAACCACCACAAATAATGATCTGTGCGCCCTCCGAGCAAAAGAATTATGGAAAGGAATAGGTGTCACAAGCTGCAGTGCCCTTTCCAGGATGCTTACAGATCTCAGGGAGAGGAACAGCAAATAACGACCCTGTCCAATGAGCACAACCAACCCAGCATGGGCTCCTGCCAGCACCAAGCATATAATTACAGTCTCCAGGATTTAATGTAATCTCAAACCTAAAGGATGACTCTCTTACAAGCAGTTTCCACATGCTGCAGTACATGGTTAAAGACTCTTGTAATTACAGTTTCTATAAGGCTTTGTATTTTGTAGAGGCTTTTTCAATTAGTCAAAAGGCTGACCTTCCTATTGCTACATTGGTTTTTAACAAAGCGCAGTTAAGCATTTCCTCAAAATTACCATATTAGAAGCAGTGACACGCTCTTACACTTAGTAGAAAACAGCTGTTTTTATTCTAATTTAAAAACAAAGAAAGATTGTGATTCCACTGAAAACACTTGAACAAAAGTGGAATAATTACACCCCTCTCTAGCTATACTGCTTTGTTTCCGTATTTTTATCAACCTATTTAGCAGCTGTGAAATTGGAATATCACATTAGAAAATAAAACGTGTATTTGGAGGGATGAGACCAGAATATAACACGAGGTCATTTAACCTACTGCAGGAGATTTTTAGGAATTAACTCAGAAAGTTATCGTGGGCAAGCCTTTCTGTTCAAGATACCATCAGAAAGGGTGACAATGAAAGATTGCAGCTCTGGAGATGCAGCACAGAGAAGAGATGGCACAAGCAGAATTTCCACTGACAATGTCCTGTGGCCTCCAAGTCACAGCAGCAGCTTTGCAGGATGGAGGGAAGAGCTGATTCACTGGTACGACTGCATTCTTACCTGTGTGCAAGCTGCAAGAAGACTGTGGTAGCAGCTGCTTTTCCAGCTGAGAGTGGGTTTGCATACTGAAATTAGGCCACATACCCGAGTTTGCCTGTGGAGTGAGCAACAAAGAGCCAGCCAGCTGGCACTGACCACTGCACTTTCCCAAGCCACATCAAATGCCACCATATTTCATCTGAGCAGCAGTTTTGGTGTGCCTGAAAATCAAAGATAATGAAAAATATCGAAAAATTGATCCAATATAAAGGACAGGGGAAAAAAAAACAATGAGGGAAAGGAAGAAAAAAAAAGTAAGAAAAAGGATTTCAGTTTGAAAAATTGGTGCTGACTCTTCTGATTAGAACATGCTTGTTGGATAGAGCTGTTAACTCCCTAGCACATTCACATTTTAGTCATTTTGCAGGATGTTTTCCTGCAAAGTGAGAAGAAAGCCCTTCTATGCCTCCCTGGTTCCTCTGCAGCAAGTAAACCCTCTGCTGTCCTCAGGTCCTCCCTCACTATTGCCCCTTTTTAGTGCTGTGCTGTGGCCGTTGGCATTTTGCAAGGTTGGTGCCACATTCAGTAATGCCAGTAACCTACAGACTGCTGTGGACTCTGTTTCTATTGCATGGTGATCTGTGACTCCGTGGCCAAGTGATCTCCTCTGGCTTTGTGTTCTGATGAAAAATATGTTATGAAAACATGGCTTTAACAGGCCTTAAATGGGAAGCCTAAAATGCACACCAGGTCTTCTTTGGCATCTTCTGAAACCATGGACCTAATTGAGAAGGCTCATTCCTCACATTGCTATGCAAACTCATTTAGGTTTGGAGTCTCGGGAAGAGTGCCATATTGTTGTACATCAGCATAACACCGAATATGGCCAGCATCATTGACAGTTTTGTACAGTCTTTCAATCCCAAGTCTTTGATTTAGGTGACTCCTGATTTTTAAAATGGAACTAATGTGTAATTAAGACATCTTGGATCACCAGCTGAGCTATAACATTTTTAAAGGATTTTAAACCTCTGGCCTACAATCAGAAATCAAGAAATAACAACTGAGATCTACAGAGACTGGTGTTGTGTTTCACTGCAGACACCTACATCATGCCAGGGACTGCTGCACCACACAGCACAGCACACTTTGAATTCATTAGCCTAGCTCAAGGCTCAGAAATAAAGTGAGTTAGTCTAAACAAATTCTGTGTTGCTACGACCAGACTCTGTCTGGCAGCCAAATAAGAGCTGGCTTGGTTATCTCCCAATACTGCACACTGTAAAAGGACCAGTGTGCGTTACTAAACGCTTTTATCATCATTGTTTAGTGAAAAGTCACACAGCTTAATCCGTACGTCTGCTGGGACCTGGCTCATCCAAACCAACTTAAGCATCCAAATACAAGGCCTAAGAACAAGCAACACAGACCCCAGCTGCAGTACCAGGGAGCCTATCCTGGAATCTGATGACTCCAAATGACTGAGCAGACTGTTAAAGATAAGTAAATGAATGGCAACTGTGAGAGTGGTCTTAATGCAATCATTGCATATTTAACTGGGGGAAGACTGAGTACCTTTATAGACAAGATCACTACCTGCCTTACATAAGAAAGCCCACACTGGAAGCCAATATTCAACTCCAGCACCTACACTGGGATTTTATTTGGTTTGGATGTTCAGTCTGCTTGCTTTTTAAGGGCCAAAAACCAGTCAGGGTACACAGGAGAGTACCAAGAGCGGTCTGAGCTATAAAAATTCCTTGTGTAGTGAAAGACTTAGCAAGCATAATATCTTATCCAAAGAGTTTAGACTGTGACTTGATTACACAGCATGTAAGAGCTGTCACAGGAAGGACGTGTTGAGTGCTCAAGAGCTTCTCCATCAAATACAAGGGAGGGGAATAGAAGCAGCACTCAAAGCCAGTAAAATTCAAACTAATCACAACCTTCTCACAGGGAGGTTGACTAACAGATAAAACTATCAAAATGGTTCCCTTCGGAGGCGCTGCCTGCCTGCCTGCCTTTCTGGAATACCCATCTTAGCAAAACATCAGTTACTGGACTTGATGAAACAGGATCAAATGACAGGATGGATGCTGCATCCTCCTTACATGGGCAGTAACCAAACATCCTACATGCCTTTTCTTGCCTTAGAAAGTATATGAAGCAAAATATGATATTGGGATGGCCTTCTGCTGTCTGTATCTACTTTAAACCTCTTGCTTTAAACAAAAGACGTGGACAACATTGAAAAATGGATTCAAGAGTCTTCTGGCTATTTTCATCCTTAAAATACTCATCATTTTTGCACAACTATGAAAACTATACAAATAAAATGTTATTGAAATATAAGTCATGGTTTATCAAATATATTATTACTATTCATATACATCTGTCTGAATTTAAGAAGAGATTGGACTGTGCACTTAGTCACATGGTCTGAACTTTTTGGGTAGACCTGTGCGGTGTCAAGAGTTGGACTTGATGATCCTTAAGGGTCCCTTCCAACTCAGGATATTCTATGATTCTATGATTCTATGATATATATTTCCAATTTAAATTCCTAATACATTAGAAAAACTGTCCTATTATGTCTGCGTTCTCAAAACGCAGACATTTCAAGGGCAGACAAACCGTTTTGTGTATCCACCCCCAGCCCCACATATCCTGTCCCTTTTGCTGTGAATCAAGAGCTGGGATCCACAGCAACAAAGGCCAAAAATGTACGCGCAGAGTAGCACAAAGCATGTTATTTATGTCAGGAAAAGAGAACATCTATAACGTGCATGACTGAAAATAAATTATCATCATGTTTTGCTATCAGGAAACAGTTAGCAAAACAAATGAAGGCAAGGTTTCTAGACAAGGGGTTGAAGTATTTGTAACGTAAGTCTCAGAAGTGAAAGGTTGATAACCTCAAGCTTGCTTTAGTGCCATTCCTCCATGGATCATCAGTGCTTTAGTGGTGCCCCACTGCAATTTATCACATTTTTAATAGCTCCTTCTAAAATACTCTTCAAAAAGTTTGAAGCCTGGCCAGATAACATTAACACTTAAAAGTCTGTATAGACACTTACCAGCTTTTGTCTTTTTTTTTTTTTTTTTGGTCAGAGTAGAGCAAAATCTTTGGAGATTGTAATCTCCAAAGGCACGCATGATATTATATACAATAAGGATCAGCAGCAAACTGGGGGCAGCTAAATACAGATGCAAAACAATGTGTTTGAAAAAATAACATTACAAAACTAAAATGTGCTGTTCACCAAAAAATATAAACAAACCTTTTGTCACTTTAAAAGACAACTCAAAAAAAAAAAAAAAAAAAAAGTAAAAAGAGTGTCTTCCTATAAAGAACACATCCTTCCTGGATTACTGCAAGCTTATCACTCGTAAATTATCAATTAGTAGTAACAAATCCTTGTTACTTGCACATATGTTTTCAAAGCACAAACAAAGCCCGCTGGAATTTGTGACAAGCTGAGGAAGGCCACGGCCTGCACCAGCCCGGAGGCACCTCAAGCCATGGGCCTGTGATTGGGAGGCCACCCCACACCTCTGTCACCACAGCGCTGCTCTGAAGGCCACAGCTCCCATCCCCCTGGTCAAACACATGGCATTCTTCACTTTGAGGATATTTCCATACATCTCTGTGAAAATTTCATAGTAACTGATTCTATTCTCCCCTTATTTTCCACACTGCTCTGCAATAAGTTTGGCCTTTCAAAACTTTCCTTAAAATTTGTCGCCTCCCTCCATAGAGCTGGGAGTAGAAGAGCAGGGCTCTTCTCCTAATTATCAATTGGATACAGATATGCAGCACACACAAATTTTAATCTTTTCTCATAGTCCAGGCCTGAAATCCATCTTCTGCTTTTTACTGAACCCTTTCTGTTTGCTCATGTATTTCAAGAAGGGAAGCAGCCATGATTTACTTTAACTGCCTCAGGGCAGTCCAAAAGGCCTGCACGTAGGGGCAGTTACTTCTCTGTGCCTGTGACATGCCATTTCTTGGTATAGCATCAGTAAGTCCTTTGCAAGTGTCACTGCTATTACTATAGAGCAAGTTTTACTGCTGTTTGCCCACACTTGCCAGTCCCTCTATGCAACGCTGCTTTCCCAGCTTACTATTCACATTATATCATCATATTTTGGATTGTTTCCCCATAGATGCATTAACTTGCCAAGTCATACGATATTCTTCTGCATACTATATATTTCTGGCTGTTTTAAAGACTGAACACACCTCCACTCTATGTAAGTCTCCTTATCTAATTTCATCTGTTAATTTTATTAGCAGTCAACGAGGTTGTTAAATCGCTACTGCATTTATTACCCTTGAGCTGATGCCTGAGGGTGTTCTCAACCAACTCATTTTGAGGTATTCTCCTTTGTTATATTGTGAGTGTTTTAAATTCACCAAATACCAAGAAAGACCCACAACCATACCAAAGTATTGCATCAACTACTAGTATTTCTTCTATTAACTCAGTATTATTTTCCAAACTGTGGCAGAATTTATTATTTACAAATCTATACTGCTTATTAACTATGGCTTCCTTATCTTCAAAACCTGAAATCCCCCCCTTCTTTATTACTTATTCAGTAGTTACTTCATTACTGAATTTTTATAGAAACCAGCACTAAATTAAAGACAAGACAGCAGCCAAATGGATTTCTCTCTTTTTTTCTCCCCTCTTCCTAAGTGAACATACTGACATTTTGCATGGCACGAATTTAGCTTTCCGCTCAAATTTAAGGTCAAACCCTACCTGCACCTACAGACACCAGAGAACAGCATGGTCACACTCAAAGACAGAAAGTTGGCAATACCGTAAGCTTGAATTTCTTTGTATTTGTTCACGTGTCACGGCCTTTATGAAAACCAGCTTGCAGAGAAATCGCTGTAAAGTATTTGCCTTTTTTTTTTTTTCCCAATGTACATTTAAGTCTGCATCACACCAGCTGCTGCACTTCAGCAAGGAAATAAACTTGGTGCCACAAAGGGAAGGCTGTGTACGGATTCTCTCTGTGAACTTAGTTGGAAAGAGCTACATAAACTTAATTGATCAAAAGGGAGTCACAAAAGGATGAAATATTTTGCAGAGGCATATGCTAATGGTACTGCACCAACGTCCAAGACCTGCTGCCTTACAGGAAGGCTCCATAAAACTGTTGAGGTGATGGAAACGCTCCCGAGCCGCTGCTTGGAATTCAGAAACGGGATGGCAACGGTGCCATTTATTTATTTATTTTCAAAATAAGGCCAGGAGAGAGGGGCCTCAGCATTTTTAACAGGAAATTAGAAAGCTAGCCGATATAAATTCACCACCTATCATAGCTTTAACAGCCCAAGCTCCCTCCCCGCCTCTCCCCAGTCCAGACCTCTCAGCTGCATCTGAATGCTCAGAGTGCTTCTAATGGATAAAAATGGAAACAAATGTATGCAACAAATCACAGAGTGTGCCTCTGCCAGCTCCCCCCTTCTGATTCATCGTACCCAGATCTCCATACTGCTGCTACACATTAAAATCAATGTTCTGCCTCTTCATTATTGTCATTATTTCTCTTTCACTTCAGAAGTTTCCTTTCCTTGAGACTGCTGCCTGACCAGCTTGTCAGGACATATTTAAATCAATATTTTGTGCGTATGCGCGTGTGTGCCGTGCATCTGGATGCCATCTCATTACCATCTGAATCCCTATTATTTCTGTTGGGGCACAAAAACACAGGGGTACAAATCATGTCAAATGACAGAAGATTACAGCCATCTATCTCTATCATTTAAAAATCTGAAGGAACTGCAGATTTCGCCATCAGCTCATTTCACACCTGATAAGAAGACCTAAATAAAGATTGAATGCAGCACTTTCCATGATGCATGAAAACGCAATGCAGCTCAAGCAGAAGGCATTAAAGATTCATCCTATCCTTGGCCAGAATCGAGACTCAAGCTGCTCGTGTCAACATCGCCTACTGCACCTGCGGCTCGCCTCCCAGGTCAAGGAGGGAAACCCCTAAAGGCACGGGCTTTTAATAGGTAATTCAGACATTTAGAGGTGGTTGAGCGGCAGAGTTGCTCTTTGGGAGGGAGAAGACCCACTGCCAGCAAATGCGACCGAGGCAGCGCACGCTCACCGAGCGGCCGCTGTCACTGGCCCAGCATCGTGACATTCATCAAGTTCAGACACACAATACTAACATAGTTCAAAGAAATACCATGTAAAAACATTTAAATAGCCTATCTCTCCTTGCTTTCATTTGGATATGAAGAGCCTCCACTGAAAGGAAACACCTTCCTGAAGTTATGTCCTAATGCAGATCCTAACCCACTGCACGCACGTCTATAGCAAGATGCTACAGCCTTGAATTTCTTTTAATTAGAAACACAGCACTGCTGAAAGAGGTGTTTCATTTATGGCAATTTATGTCTCACAGAAATTAAACTGAGCCTACAGCTTAGTGACATCATTTTCACACGAGCCTTCAATGAAGATTCTAAATTTCCTCCAAAATAAGTGTAAAAAGTAAAAATAATATTAATCTACATATATGTACTTACCCACACATGGAGGCAGCACATTTTCCACAAACGTGCTCACTACAGGCTGTGCATTTTAAATGTGTGAATTTACAAAAAGCTGATGACCCAAAGACACTTTGCCACTTTTTTGGGGTCTCCAAATGGCGCACATCTACAGCCTTTTGCCAGGCAAGCAGAGCTGCTCTTCCCACTGACTGTTCTCCCTGGCCTCTTCCTGCATCTATTTTAAGGCGACAAATTTGGGATTTGCCTGCATGTGAGGTGCAGATTAATCTTTTCCTTGCCTTTTGCGGAAAGATGAAGCAGATATCAGAAGAACTGCTTGGAACGCTGAAATGTTGAATTTGCTACCACAAGATGCTACCACCAAAAGCTGAGAGGAGAACTAAGCAACATTCATAAAGTTTGTAGTACTTTGTTTATATTCATTTCACCTGTTTTTTCTTAGTTCCTATCAGTTACTCTGATAAACACACTCTTAAACCTCAACTGTAAAATACAATCCCCTAAAAATAAAGCATCTGGACCCTCTATCAACATTGAACATTTAATTACTTTTTGTTTGTTTTTAAAATAAAGCCTGGGAACAAACCTTACACTTACTGTACCCCTTTAAGATCCGAGCAGAGGTAAACTCAAGTTCCTTTTTCCACTTACTTTTATAGGAACTACCGGCCCTGCTCTTTGACACAACATCTGGAAGCCTGTATGAATAAACATATTCACTGACGTTTTCCCTTAAAAGGGCTGAGTTTACAAACTAAAGCTGTAATGTAGTAGGCTTCAGCACGGAGATGGTCAGAAGCACAACAGATGTCTCACTCAGAACTTGTACTTAAGACTTGTAATATTCCCAAGTTATAATGACAAGAAAGACCTGGGGGGCATCTGGAGAGGTGCTTTTAAAACAGAGGTAACCCCTTCCCACGGAACTCCCAGACTACAGAGCAGAAAAGGATTCAAATGGCTTTAAAGCGATTCCACGTGCTTCTGTTCTGAGAAAGAGGAATTTAGGGCTGGGCAGCAGCCACTGGCACCCAGCAGGCTGCCCTAGGAAACCCATCCCCAGCGAGCTACCTGAGCAGGACCTCGGCACCCCGCTAAGACTACCACGGTGCTCCACACTGCACCCTGACACCTCCAAAAGCCGCTCAGATGCATCCGTCATCCCATCCACAACCTCGAGGTCTCCTCAGCTGGATTCAGGACTCAAGGCCCCTGTTTTCTGTTGTAGCTCTGTTAGATGAAGAGGAGCTGGAAGAGGGGTAAGACCACACTGAAATGCCTGGAGCTCAACCCTGCAGAGAGCTGCAAACCAGAAGAACATCCAGTCACTCTGAGCAGAAACAGAGACAGAAGAGAAAAAGGTACAGATAATTTTAAAGACCAGTTTCTTCCCAGCACCATTAATATTCAGTTTATTCCACATGAAACATTTGTTTCAAGGGACTGAATTGCTCAGAAGATTGACTTTGATTTTGGGAGGCTTTCATTCGTAAGCTGTCAGTTTGGATCCAGCTGAGGGAGGTACTGATGGATGGTTTCTAATATCTAGGAGTTGCTTAGTGGTGTATGACAAATGACACAGCAGGCGCACCAGTGAGTTACGCAGTGAGTCAGCAGTCCTTTCCCAGAAGGTTCAATACTAATTAAGAGGCAACTCTACTCCTTTGTGTAAGGCCACTTGAAAACTTATGCCTGAGCACCAGAAACAAATCACAGCTGAACTAAACACCTTCAGCTTCAGCGTGGAAATAAATAACAGCCGTACAGTTATAACACGGCGCATCCTTCAGTACACCTGTTACGTGTTTTTACTGGAGCAGTACATTTAGTAGAGTTATATGACGCCTCGCTAACAAAAAGCCACTTTTTGTTAGCTCAAAGATACTGTCAGTGTGGAAACGTTTGCCTTTCATTTAAAACAGCACTTTGGTGGACAGGCTCCTTCTCAAGTCCATCAATCCAAACCTGCTAAGTGCAGCTGGGCGCTACGTAGGACCGAGGATGAGCGCAGGGCTGTGTGGATGTGCTTTGCATCGTCTTCTGTCCCCCCGGACCAGATCCGTCAGGCTGCGAGCAGGCCCCGTTTTTGGCCCTGGAAGCCAGCTCTGCCATTAGTGATGGATTTGAATGATGGTTTGTATCACATCCTTTCCTCTCCATTTACTGTCATGCTGAGACAAACAGGCTCATTTCTGTTACATTCAACAGAGAGAGACTGCCAAAACAGAAAAGGGATTTTTCTCTCCCTTCAATTTCTGACTTGCACTGGCTGCATGGTGAGGGATGAACCAGAACGACAGATCCTCACAATTCATCCTCAGCCTCTCAGGGAAAGCATTCACCTCTTTTTAGTCCACGCCACCTCTGTCCCAGCCCCAGCCTTTCAGTGCTTAAAGCACTGCAAAATCCTGCCTTGGGGCCACCAGTTTCTGATCCTTGTTTTTTACCGAATGTAAAAGGACTCATGTGTAACTTGTGCTGTGCATTTACCAGCACAAAGAAAATTGCATTTCAGAGATGGGACAGATATCTAATTACAAGGAAATGAGTTACAGCAAAATGGCAGTAAGGACTCGTGTAGTAAAAGACAGCCTCAATTAAAAGTTACAATAATAGTGCAAGGAAAGCTACAATATGATGCACATTAATAGCCTGCTCAAAACTCAACCCAGCCGCATTAGACGCAGGAAGTCATTTTCTGGAAAAGCTAATGAATCATTTTGTTAACAAGAAAAGGTCTTGCTGTTGATCTATGTGATCTAACTATTCGAATTAAGCAGACAACCCATATTATATACACTCCACAAAAGCCTACAGTGTTACTATGTTTGCTCTGTTTTTAAAACTGCTTTGAAATACTATGAAAAGGTTAGGTTTTGTTTTGATGTGATATTTTGTCTGCTTCTTTGTTTTTGTTTCTGTTTTAATTTTAAGTGTTATTTTCCTTCCAATCTTAGAATCATTAAGGTTGGAAAAGACCTCCAAGATCAGCTGATCGAACCAAACCCCTGCCACCAATATTACCCAATAAACCATGTCCCTAAGCACCATGTCCATCCTCTCCTTGAACACCCCCAGGGCAACCCACTCTTTGCATAATATTAAAACATGTGTCTGATATGGGTGACAAAATGTACAACCAACTTCCTCCCTTCCTCCGTGCTTCCTCCCTCCATGCTTGTGAACCATGTGGTTCATTCAGGAGTGGGGAGAACATGTAAGTTAAGTCAGTAATGAACCAGCTTTAAAAAAAGAAAGAAAGAAGAGAGAAAAGAGAGGCAGCCACAAAACAAGCATGATGAGAAGCTCAAACACTAAAAAAATGCCATTGAGTGAAATTAAAAGTAGCTGTTGTAAATTTTTCTGTACCAAAAAAATAAGTCTCCCACTACTTTTAAAACTTGGCCAAAAAGAAATATTTTTTTCTAAAAATTATTAAGGAAAGCATACATTTTTCAGGCATTTATGCCATGTCTCTATTGGAGAGATCTAACAGTTCATCTCTCAGGAGAAAAAGCAAGTTCAGTGGATTGTTAAATTTGTCACCATATAAATCCTTTTCACAGCATTTTTTCCAACTTGGCTTTCAAGGTTAAGAGCTGTTTCCCATACTTCTCTGCTAGACTAGATTATTAAACAAGCGCCATGAAAGAAGGCAACAGCGAGCCTGCTGCAAATGCAAATGCCTGGCAGTGCACATGCTTCCTTCACTCCATGCAGGGTGCAAGAGGCAAGCTTTCAGGGAAGTCAGCTCCATTTTACTTCATTCAACACAAAACATTTTGGGGGAGCATCTACTTATTTTAAGTCTAGTCAGGTTCTTAAGAGTGGTCCTGTCTGAGTATCTTTTGGATGTTGCTTAAACAAAGCTCTCCAGCTCCATAGACAAACCTCTCTCAGTTTCAGGTTGTTGAAGGAACACCAGAGGAAAACACATCTGGATGTTTCCGCACTGAGAGCTCACTGGAAAGCCAATACTGAAACCCCAAGATCAGTCCATGTTTGAAAAATGAAACGGAGAAGTCTGGAAATGTTTCAAATTTCTGAGTGTGAACCAGCTTTTGAAACCACCTCAGTGTTGGCTCTGTCATCACCAACACGGGCACCCTTCTCTTCCTGCAGACTCGTTCCACCTGCCCAGAATGATTCCTTACACTCACTTGACAGCCTGCGACAGGGTCATGCCTTAGCTCCCCTGACCCAGGATACTTACTACATGCCCTGAGAAAACACCACTGGATTCAGAGGGATATGTTCAGTCAGAGCCAGAGCAGTGACTGGAAGACAAACCAAGTGATGAACATATTGATGAACAATTACTTGAAGACAAACAGGACAAAATTTGTGATAAAACGTAATGAAGACTGTTTTATTTATTCCAAATGAAGCATTTGTGGTTTTTTAAAAACAAGACAGTTTGTTCCCAGATATCACAGGAAAACAAAACAAAACAAAACAAAAAAACAAAACAAAACAAAAAAAACCCAAGAGACTAAGTGTAAAAAGTCACAAATGTGGAACAACTGCAACCTTTCAGCCCTGAAAAGGGTGGTTCTCCCTTGATTAGAAGGTGGAGAGGAAGTGATCCCACCTGGTAGCTTACAGCCAGATTTGTCCAGCAGATGGGGAGCAATGATTGTCCTCCACTGTTCGTGCCTTCACAGGCCTGAGCAGACTACCAAATACAGCAGCAACAGCAAGGACATACTTCTACCCTAAATACCATAACCCATTGTACTGCCTTACCTATTGCAGTACCCAGACAGGTCACTGTGAGTGGCAGAACTACAAGCATTTGAGATTTGTAAAACAGCTACTGATAATGGCCGCCCGGTAAGATCACATATATTAGCAAGGAGAAGAATGAATGTGAATGGTGATACCTAGGAGTTCGGCATCAGGGCTTGCTGTGACAATGCTCTTTCAAAGACCAGGACCTGCACAAATTATTATTATTATTATTTTTTAATAGAGATCTTTGGGAGGTTTAAAAAAAATCTGTGAATAGAAATCAATAAGAAAGAAAACTGATTATTTTGCTTTACCCCTATATTTACAAAATTACAGAAAAATACTGAAAAGTCTTCTTGCTTGCTGTATCTGCAACAAGGTGATAATTATCCAAGCCCAAGTTCCCCCCTTTTTAAGAAAAGGGGCAGAAATGTGATAACAGTGATGTATTTTTTCATCTTTTTCATCCATGACCATAAAACCGTATAATATATTTTAGGATCAAAAAATACATCTCTTCAGAATATGAAAAAGATGAGACCGTGTGTACATCCATCAGGACCCACAGGTGAGTCCAAATGCTGTAAGCTGCGGGATTCCCCCTTGCATCGCTGTGAAGCCCAAATCGGTGTTCGTCCACTCCCTCTACTGGCAAGAGCTGGTGCTTTCCTACTCAAAAAACTGTCTATATAACTTTTGACTAAACCTACAAAACAGACTCAGTCTTTTTAGGCCACTTCAAAGGACGAGGGGAAAAAAAAAAAAAAAAGACATAAAAGCAGTAAATTCAGTGAGGCATGCACACTCTAAAAGGCAACAAGGAACATGAACACCACCAGACAAATCCTTCCCCACTAATTGTGAAAGGCTGCTCTGCACTGCGTGTCTGCCACCGAGGTACATTAGAAACTAAGAAGTTTCCTAACAAATTCCAGATAAGCCCAGAATATGTATCCGTTATTCATTTTAATTGTAGTTTGCACATTAGTGTTCAAGGAAGTGAAACTGAGCTCTATTTGCTTTTTTGCTCCATATGAACTTTCAGATTTCATTATTAAAGCCGGCCTTAAAATAAATAATGTAAGATTCATGAAATAGTACATTGAGTTTCATTTAAAATATTTATGGAGCTCTCTCAAAAGAAAATCATTACTTGCATTTTCCTCTGAAATTTGAGAGAGGAGAGTTACGCATGAGTGAGCTCGGAGCTGCTGCAGTGCCGGTAGCATCTGCCTGCCCTTCCTCACCCTGCCTGAACAAGGGGTGGAAGGGCCCAGCCCAGCTGGGAGATGTGACCAACCTGCCTCATTTCAGGCTATTATTGTCACAGAGACAGGCCCATTACTTACTCTGTCTTCATTTTTTAACAAAAAAATCCTTACAGCCTGCCTCTCAGTTCGAACCTTTCAGCTCTTCAAAAGACTGCAGTCTCTCTACGCTTCAAACAAGGTGAGAACAAGGTAGGCCAGAGAAGATGTTGGGACACATGGGAAGGTAATTCTGGGCAATGCCTTCTCACAGAGAAGTGTTCCCATAAGCACAATCATTAAGCCAGATTTCCAAAAACACTTCATCGTGGAGGTCAAGACTTGAAATAGCTCACCAAATGAAGGCATTGCAAAGGACCTTAAATGGACCCGCCTCTTGCTTCTTCCTAACTGGCTGCATGGGTTGGTTTCACTGTAGGATGGCCAACACCCACATCTGGAAATGCATAGCATAGCTGAGACCTGGTGACCCCAAATGCTTTGGCTATCTGGTGTCACCACCAGACCACCATGTCTAGAAGCAGACCCCATCAGGGGCACAAACCCCTGCCAGACAGGTGTTGACCAGGGAGCCTGACTACAACTATAAAGCTATGGGTGCACCCCAGTGCTGCAGGAGCAAACCCACAATTAACTCTTCAAAAGTTAAGATGAAACCACAGAGCTCCTTTTCCCTTCTTCAGAGCAGCTCTGGACTTCTAAGATATACTAAGTGGCAGGCCTAGGTCTCTGTATCCTTCTGGTTCTTGAACACATAGTGATATATTTTATTTTTGGAGGGAGAATGGAAAATTACTTTTTCAAATAAAAACTGACCCTTAATTATAGGAGTCTGGGAGCTGGACCCTTTCATAGAATTTTACAAGCCTTTGCATATTAAAAGATAATTGTGAAGTACCAACAGAGGTACACAGGAGTACGGTCATTAAGTTGATAAAGGAATAGAAACATTGTATGGCTATTTTCAGTAAGATGTTTTACAACTATTTACAGTGTTTCACAAAATATCTTCCTAAAGCATTTATTTTATATGCTGAAGCACATACGTGGTAGACACAATCACACAACCCTCTAGTGTGATGATAATCACACAACGAATAACCAGCTTTGAATTAGCTATAAGGGACATGATATAAATAAACACCCAAACATTCATCTGTATGCTTGGTGATCTGCTGACACAGATCTGCACACACAGTAAAAACTGTTTTCATCTGTGAATATTGCCAACTTATTCAAATTATGAGCCTGATGCTACAAACCCTATTTTAATAATCATAAATTGGCTGATACTCTTGCCCAACTAAAACTTTTGCTATGATTCCTGCAAATCATTCATAGTCTTATGCCAAATACAAAACTGTAATAAAAATCATTGTAGTTTCACCAAATATGGTACGCCTGGTCCCTTGATTTTGGTAAAATGGGTATCTGAGATTAGATTTTAAATATATATATATAAAGAGAGAAAGAGGGGGAAAAAAAGTATTTTTTTTTCTTTATATTGGCACAGAAAAAATACACAGCATTAGATCCCAACACAAAGAAGCAGAAAAGATGCACAAAAGCAGAGTAAAGAATCACTTCTTGTCCTTCCAAACAATTAGAGGGAAAAACATAAAGTTGGTTGTTTTTTTTTGTTTGTTTGTTTGGTTTTTTTTCTGGTTTATTACTTTAGTTCCAGAAATGCATACTTAATTTTTTATTGAAATGCTCTGAACTCTGAATGTTTCTTCAAGAAGGCATTTATATAAACAAAACAAAACAGAAGAGAACGGGATTTTATAAATCTATTACCCCAGAAGGCATTAAGTCATTATATAGGAAATAAAAAGAGGAAGTGCTAGCATGCTGATTGTTCAGGCAAACATGGCACATCCTGATCAATAACAGTTTCCACTGGCACAGTCCTGCTTTATTGAGAGAAAGGGAATATTGGCTACAATGCTGAGGACATTTTCATTTTTCTTTTTTTTTTTTTCAGAAAGTACAATGGGCTTTTTAATTTCTATACAGAGAGATGCTACAGGTGGGTAAGGAGATCTCTCATTCATCATAGCAAAAAGGTGGTACTCTTCCCAGAAAACTGTAATATTTCATTACAGCCTTAGCAAAAGTGTAAAAACACAGAACATCTTAAAAGCAGGGTTTTCTTAACATATTGCAAAGAAGCTTGTATAACAGGACAGAATTCCAAAGCTACACCACGGCAACACCAGCAAGCTTTGCAGTGGTTTATCTTCAGTGCTGAAGATACAGAGGAGCAAAGCACATTTCTTAAATTCTGTAGGCAGAGGGCAGCATGCTCCAGTCATCAGCACTGTGTCGATGCTGTGTGCAGTTTTAATTAAAATCTCACTCTCACTAAGAGAACATCTTTGTGTAATGGTGACTTTTAAACCTGACGATACTTAGTCATTTAAAAAGGAAGCTGACTACTTCTATGTTTATGATTTCAAAAACGTGTTCTATTACAGATGGCATCACTGTGTAGCATAAAAGAAATTAGGATGTGGTCCTAGTAAATGTTAATCTTCTCAAGTCAATAAAAACTCTGCACCAAAATGTCACAGCAGCTTTGCAGAAGGAACACATAGGAATGATGAAAACCAGAGTGTGGGGAAAACAGAACATGCATTATAAATGACAACTTGTCTCGTCTAGCTCAGTCATCTTTTAAATCCAAGAAATATATTGCCAAAATGATTCATATTTGTGGAACTGAAAAAGTCTGAAGAATTTAATCTTGAGCATCTTTTATTTAAATTGACTCTATACGGCTGTCTGCAAGAATTCGACATTTACACAGAATGATAATGCATATTAGGCAGTAATTACCATGGACTTTTCTTTAATTATAACTGATAACGCATATAAATCCTATGTTCCTAATTGAAGAACGTAATTAAGTCTGAATAGTTTGGGGGGAAAGAGAAGAGACACAAACATTGATTTTAAAATCAGGAGAATGGCGCCCTACACCAAAATTCCCTTCTCCTTTCTGCTTGTGTCAAAGAGTGAAAGAAATCTATCCACTCTAATGGAAAATAAATTATTAACCCTGCTTTGCCCTTTGATTAACAATACGAAGTGATTTCTCACATAGCTTTATCCAGGATTTGAAAACTCCACCTGCTCACAAAGAACGGAAACCATTCTTATTTTGACATGTCAGCACAGCGAAACCTCCAAAGACTTTGTGAGCATCATCAAGTTAATGGAAGGCTATTAATGAATAGAGAAAAGCAAATGGAGGTTGGGAACAGGGAAAGGAGACTGAGGGTAGTGGTGAGATCATTTAAGACCCAAGAAGCCTCACAAATTTAATTTTAGTTCAAGGAGGTAACTCACTAACTAGAAACTATTCTAGGTTATGCTGTTAGATGTCAATAATTTTAAAACACAGGGAGTGAAAGCTGTCACCTTTCACAGACATGCAAGGACTAGCCCTGAAAAGAACATCCCTGGACTACACGAGAGACTCAAAGCCCAAGTGTAAATTTAAGAGAGCGACACAAAGTGTTGATTAAAAGCAAACCCTGCAAACACTTCAAGGCAATCCAGGGGATGCAGCCAACTTGGCCGCAAGGTCTTGGAAGATGTTGGCTCACTTTTTCAACTAGTTATATGCAGCAGGAAGCTCTGGCACTAAATAAATAAATAAATAAGATTTCTGCAAAGGCAACATGGAGTGTACTTTCAACATTTCAGCCACGCCATTCCCAGGGGGCCTTACTAAAGCCAGAGGTCCATCAGCTTGTCATTCCCTGCACAAGTACTCCATAGGAACTGAGTTTGAAGGTTCAACCTTTACCTTTAGTCCTGGTTGGTACTGGAAAGCCCCAGCAGGAAAAGTTCAGCGTTTCTGCCTGCTTGGCTGGGCTGGCGGCCTCGGCCTCTCACGGGGATGATGCCGAGAAAGCCAAAGGTGATCCCACCGAAGTCAGTTACCTTCAAAGTATGCTAACGTGTGTGTCCTCTGGAGAAACAGACAGAAGCAAAGCGGCTGCCTGGTAGCAGGCAGAAGAAGGGGATTTCTAAGGGAAGAATTTTCACAGAAGCCTCAACTCTGAGATTAAAAGCCCGCAGCCCCACCTCAGCGAGGCCTCTGCCTGACCTCTGCAGCTCCTTCTGCATCAAAGGACCCGGAGAAGTCCTGCAAGACACGGCAATCATCGTGCCGTACCACAGACAGCTCTCCTTTACTGCATCGTTGGTTCAGCGCTGCCTGTGCTATGATGCTGACGGACAGACCCCTCTGAGCTAAATATTTGGGATAAAGACTTAAGCACAGACAGGCCAAATCTAAGAAAACAGGACTGCATGTAGTAATCTGAAGAAATCTGACGAGAGAAAGGAAAATTCTGTGCAGTGCTACAATTTTATTAGAAAGGCACCTGCATTGCCATTAGCTATAATAAACTGCATTGGTAAACACTGAGCATCCCAAGGGCAGCTTAAGCAGCAGAACATATTTGTCAAATGATATTTAATATAAGCATGTATTCTGAAATGGACTATAAAATGGCATCACAGGGAATCTCTGATGATTTTTTGTATCAATTTCTGTATCAAATATGATCATTTTCTGTTTCTAGGTATGGGCACCAGGCTTTCCCCTCTCCCTCATGTCCTACACAGTCAGCAGTGAGATCCTCCAGGCCCCACAAAATGGCACCTGGCCACTCCGCAGCCTCTGGGCTTGTGCAGCTGTACCTGGCTTCAAAGGAGTGAACAACACCACTGATAACTCCAGAAAGTACTGATTCATGTTATATGGGCTTACCAATACCATCTACAGGAAGTTCTCTTCAGAAGAAAGCAACCTCTTGTCTAGGTGAAAACAACAGGACCTATACAACCATATATGCAGCCCAGCCACTTTCATGTCCTGGGTGGCCAAATGCCACCTGAATGGAAAGGCCAAGGGAGCACCTGCTTGAAATCTGAGCCCGTCCCCACCTCTGTTAGCTGTGGCGAGCTCCTGCAAGGAGCTGGTGTCCACAGCCAAGGAAGTGGCACTGAGCAAATTACCCCCCAGACCACGCAGTGCTGCCATGGGGCCCTGCTCTCCTCACTACACCCTGCGGGAATGTGCCACACTGCAGCCATTGCCACCCGCCCAGGGGGGGAAGAACAGCAAAAAAAATAACAACAACAAAACAAACAAGCTGCATGCTATTAGAGAAATAGGGTTGGACAGAGTGAACGCAGAAATTCTCCCTTGTGCTTTTTAATCACCTCTCTTGTGCATTTAGCACTCGATAAGAGACCTCTCTGCTTCCACATCTCCCAGCACTGGGAGACCTACTACTTTTGTGCAATTCCCAGTGGGTCAGTGGCAGACTTCTAGAGGTTTTAAACTAAACCCAAATGAACTGGCAGGTGAGAGGGGTACTATTTTGGGGAGAAAACATAGCCACAGTGATTCAGTCACAGCTGGTTCAGATACACTACTTTTGAGTGCAGCAAACACGTCTGAAATATTCACTCTCATTCTCTGTTACAGAATATAGCTGTTACTATAGCTTGTTATCATTCTGCAGTCATATCAGGATTATAAAATGTGCCACAAGTATTTCATATGCAGCAAGGTATTGTTTGAAATAGAACTAGAAATTCTGAAAACAAATACCGAAGGAGTAGATTTTATATGGAACTCTAGGAAAAAATCTGCTTTGATGTTAAACTGTGCATCAATTTTTGTTTTGCCTTTTCAAAGTCATTTTTATTTTGCCTTTTCAAAGTCATTCTCTTTTTTTTCTTGCTAGATGCACTTAAGAGATTCTTTTTTCCCAAACATTTTTCACTTTATTTATTAATAACTACTGTAATGCATTAGAATGCCATACAGAGGTTTCAGCATACAACAACTATCCTTCCAGTCCCAGAACAAAAAATGTTCTGAGTCATGAGACCCAACAAAATTGAAAATCCCGGGAAGTGGAACACAGACTTCCCACATAATCCATAGCCAGTAAACACCACCAAAAACTCAGCTACAACCAGAGAAGAGTTTTCCACACATCTCGTGGTAGAACAGAGCGGTGCAAAGCAGCTGTGCATACCATGCTGCTCTGCAAGGCAGGCAATCACACATGGCCTCAAAATCCTGCATGTCAGATGAACGGTTTCCACAAGGCACCATCAGTCCATACAGCAGGAGATCTGATGGGCTGACCAGCAATAAAGCTGGCTTTTTGCTGACCTTAGATCCAAAGCCTTGGTCCTTGGCTCTGGTAGATGATGTCCAAGTCTTCCAGGCTTTCCTGGTGGAAAACTGCTCAATGACCAACCAATTTGAGGTCTTGACAGCAAACAAGCAGCAGCAAATCACGGCACAGAAAGAAACGGGTGCATTAACAAAGCAACAGCAGTGGCTGCTGAGCTCACATGCTAGATGGGATGTGAGCTACCTGATGAAAGGAACTTCTCACGCAAAGTCTCTTCTGTTACTGGGCTGGCTCACCTGTGCCGACTCACAGCACCATGACTCACGATGTATGAGCTCTAAAGAACATAAACAAGACGGCAACTTTTGGGAATCTGAGTTGGATTTTTTACTACAAGAAGGAGGGAAAATACCAAGAGAGAAGCTGGATAGAATTAGGTGTCTGAAGGGAGTAACTGGCAAGGGAAAGGCTGAGACTGGCTCCTCTGCAAGAGGAAGAGAAGGCAGCACAGCATCAACTTATGGGAGAGCCTTGAAGGCAAACTAACTCTGACATCGTAATTAGGGGTTGTTTGAATAGCAAGGTTATGTGCAGTGCCATTAATTCCAGTGGGGGAGAAGTAGTAGGAGTAGCAGTGTTGGATTAAGAATTTAAATTCCCCTGCTAAAAAAACAATCAAACCCCAAAGCTCTTCAAAGTTTTTCCATGAACTGTACAGCTCTTTGAAGTACTTTTGTTTTCCGCAGCTTCATAGCCTGTAATTTCAGATGGTGCTAATTCTGCCCCTCCTTGGATCTAGTCCAGTGGCTCTGGAAACATTGTATTATTTGATTTGAGCAGTGCAATGCTAGGTGAACTGATGAGTCCAGAAAAAAATGAGAATTCCTACACTCAAGTAAAAAAATATGATTCCTTCAGACCTGTCTTGCATCACGTCCTCTAAGGCAATCCTGATTCCTACTCCTGCATTCAGTTTGCCTACCTCTTTCTTAGTGTGGTACCCAAATATTGGAGCCAGCATCCACAGTGGCCTCACCTGGGGCATACAGTCCCTCTAAAGCACAGCAAAACTTGTGTTCCTTGCAATGGCATCACACCACTAAGCTGCTTAATTTGTCATCCACTATAAATGAACGTTGATTCTGTTCTGCAGCGCAGCTGCTTAGCTTATTATTTCCTGTCTTGCATTTGTACATTTCATTTTTCCTTCCCAGCTGTGGCTTCCACACTTAACTACTTCTAGCTTACTCATTTCAGACCCTTATCCTAATTTATCTGGAATATTTTATATTCCCATCCTGTCCTGTCTCCAAAACATTCAGAACCCCTTTCAGTTGAGTTTCATCCACTTTTTTTTTTTTAAGTGTACTCAAATTCATTGTGTGAATCATTAAAAAAAATATCAAAGAAACCAAAGCACATGACAGAGCCCTTCAGAAAACTGACCCCTACCACTCAGACTATCAAGTCATTGATAACTAAACCTCAACTGCAGCCTTTCAAGTACTTCAGAAGTTGCTTTAGAGACATCATTTAGACTACTTCCCTAGTTTACATAGGACCATGTCAAGTGAAATAGTGTCAAAAGCCTTACTGAAGTCAGAATGGATCACATCTAGTACTTCTTTATTAGCATTTCTGCCGCTTACTCTGTCAAAATTGGACATTGGAATAGTTTGACGCAATTTGTTCTTGACAAATCCATTTGGGTATTCCCTAGCTACCCTCTAGGTACTTGCAGATTATTTAATAATTTATGCTGTCTTTTTCACGTTTGGTCTGTAACTCTCAACACCCTCTCCTCTTTCCCTGGTAGAGACAGCATTCATCTCTGCCCTTTCCTAGTCCTTTCTCTCTCTCTCTTCCTCTTCTTAAAAAACAAAACATGAATGATTCAAGGATTGCTTCAGCCAATTCCTTAAATATTCGGAGATAAATTTCAACAGACACTCTTGACTTGAAACCATTTACACCTTTGACCTGTTCTTTTTCACTCTTGTCCATATTTTTAGTTTCCTTCCTAATCCTTGGAAGTAGGTTGATTGGGATAACAAAAGTCCATTGAGTCCAACTGTCTCAGGGGAGGATGCACAGCAGAAAATGCTCTCACCAGAAAGCCCTGAACACCGGCCATGTGAGCTCCCCGTTTTCAGTTCTGTTTTTCCCACTCCCTGCATACCTTTTCCTCAATAAAAAGCTTTACAGCGGTGATAGATCATGTCATACCATAAGCTCTGATTTTGTTTAATAAAAGCATTGCAGCCAGGCACAGCTGCTGTGTCTACCTTGCTAAATTAGGAAGACTTTTTGTGGCAATGACACAAAATGGGGAGAAAGGCTGCAAGTGGCTCCTTTTCCCCGCAGGTGGATGGAAAAAGGTATTCCAGAGTTGGAGGAATCCCTCCCTGGGGAAGGGCAGTGGTGGGAACCCTCCTGTGGGGATAGGGCGGGTGGCCATAAACTCAAAATCAGCACATCATCTCCGTCCCCAGCCGGGCACTGCTGCAGGTGTTTGTGCTCTCCTGAAAGAGCCCCAAGGGGCACAGCCAGCCCCTGGCAGCACAAAGCCGGCACTAGGATGGTAACAGGAACAACACTCACCTTCAGAAGCAATGTTACAAGTCAAGCCCTGTATCGCCTCACTATTATCAGTACCAAGATGACGTGATAACCAACTTTCACGGCCTTCCCGTGGATACTAATGAGAATCAGGAAAAGCACAGTCACACTACAGCCATGTGCAGCTGGTATAAATGCCTGAACACCTGAACCTGCAGCCTCGTAGACACAGCCCCTGTGCTGCCCAGGTTGCAAAACAGCAGCGAAGAACACCTCATTCCCTCTTAGTGGTAAGAAAGAAAATGTCGGTCTAACATACAGTGGCTAGTGATTTTCATAAATCCAGTTAAAACAGGAAATTGTATATTATTTTAATTCATTCTTTCAAGTGCATGGGCCATATGAACACTCAGACTGCTGAGTGAAGGAGAGTAGATCCAGTTTTTTCTCTCAAGTTAGAGAGAATGAGGTTGAAATGAAAGAAAATACGTATATTCAATCATACAAGCCCTGATTCAGCAGAGTTCTAGTTCCCAACATATACAGAGCTCTTTCTCATGTGAGCTAAGCAATGATTTTTACTCTCAGCAGTTGCAGAAAGCTGTTTCACTGCTGCGCGTTTCTGAGGATACCTCCCAGCAGAAGGGGTTACAGGAGCTGCCTACTGCCTGAACTGGGATTTATGAGGCAGGAGCAAAGTTAAAACATGAAAGCTTCACTTACATAAAATATTCCTGTAAGGGGGACCACCTGCTATTTATGCCTGGCAAAGAGCAAAAAGCCACGCTGCAGGTGCAGAAAGCTGACATTGACTTGTGACAAACCTTCCGCAGCCATTGGAAAGCCCCAGCGCAGCAATGTACATTTTTCAGCTCTTTGGAAAGAAGACAAAGGGAATGATTAGGTGATGACCTATATGCCAGCTCAAGAGCAATTAGCCTGGGAACTGCAGCACTTGCACCATTCCCGTAAAGTGCCCTGGAGGACACTTGTATGAAATAGAAGCAGGCAGCGCTGGTTAAGTCCTCTTAGGCTGGGAGGAAAGGTGGAGAAAAACAGGAAGAGGAGGGAAGGAGAGAACTGATATGAATGAAAAATTATTATTCAACAAGCAAACATGATGCATTAAGATCCTAAGATGTAGTGCGATAAAATCTCTCTTTTATTTTTGAGGCATATTCTCATTACCATACCTAAGGTTGCCTCAGCATTTTCATTTTTATCTCTCTATATAACCCAACTCTAAAAATGCGTTTGTGGTGAAGACTGGCACACAAGTCTCAGCCTGAAAGAAACTTTTTATTTTGTCAAATAATTTCATTTAACTGTCTGAAGAAAACAGCAGTCATAAAAAAGCAATAATATTTAAAACTCTAAGCATGTATTCTCTTTCTTCCAGGCCTTATACAGAATTATAGTTCACTACACTTAGACTCAGCAACTGAATTATTTTTTTTCTTTTTGTAATATAACTTAGTACATTTCTTTCATTACTCTCTCCTCCTGTCCCATGTGCTTCCTTTCTTTTCATGTCACATCTTGTGTGAATTGAACAAGCATTTCTCATTTTCTTTCTTTCAAATTCTCATCATGTTCACCTCCCTCTGAAATATGCTCTTTCTTCTCACCTTTTCTCCCCAGATCATCCCATCTCACACTGTGCAGACCTGTCTCAGGGCCAATCCCTACATCCATCCTACGCCTCCCTCATTTATCTGATGGCCAAACCAAAACCAGCACATCACAGAGGTGTACTAGTGGCAAAGGAAGGAAGAAACTATCTTCTACTACAGCCATGGAAAAGCAAGTGCTTCCCCTGGTCTCCCTTGAAAAAGTCATTTGGGGCTTGCATTTGTGTTGCAGAATGGTTTTCACTGTCAGCTCTTCCCTTCTTGGGCATCCTGGGGATCCAGGATCTTTCCCCCCTTTCTCACCTTCTATTCCTGCCTCCTTTGTTCTCACAGAACCCAAGTGGTTACTGGTGCTCTCCCAAACCCAGACAGTGAAGGCAATTCACTCCCTGTTGCTTGGCCAAGGCTGCCAGCATCCTCAGTAGGAGAAACTTTCCTAAAGCATCGCCTGGCAAAGCAGAAGCACTGGTGGTGAAGAGGACTGCTACCAACCCACTAAGCAATGCTGCCTTTTAACACTGCATCTTTTGCTTTCATCCATTTCCACAGATACTATCTGAAACTGCTAAAAGATTGCCCATTAGATAATTGACTGTCCTGAGCAAAGACTGTCACTTCTTACACCAGCAGCACACTTTGCCCCAGACATCTCCACCTATTCATGCCTTCAGACACTACTGCATTATAAAATATCAAGCAACTAATAATGAAAATACTGGACTTTTAAGCTGGCTTTTTTTTTTTTTTTTTTTTTTTTTTTCCTTTGGGGATGTTTTAATTCTTTTTTGGAAAATGTGGAAGTGCTAAGATTTGGGATTTGAAAGTGGAAACACAATTCTTACGGTATCCCTGTAGAACTGACATGAGATCAGTCACAGGTCACTTTTAGCAGCTCATCTGACAGCCTACCCTGACCTTCAAATAACTGAGCAGCTGAAAACGTCATTTTTAAGCATTAAGGATAGGTTGTAGAAACCAACCTCCTAGCAAAAAGAAAAAAAGAAATAATTAAAAGCAAACGACAACAATAAAAACAAACAGAAAGACCCCACAGTTCTTGGATCTGACAACCCAAAACAGCTCAGCTGTTTCTCATATTGCTCTAACCAAGAACACGGCCTGTTTGCTTCCTTGCAAATGTGGTAGATATGCTGTAAGCCATTTTGGTATCATGTGGATCAAAACTATCGCCACACATCATAACAAAAATCTTATCCTGTGGTGTAAGATGTTGGAAAAAACAGTATTTCTCCTCCAGTCATACGTTTGCTGAAATAATGCAGACTGAGGACGTATCTTTACTTCTGAGGTAGCCTGTATTTATTGTCCTCATTCAGCTCTGAATCTGGTGCATAGCAGCCTGGTACGCTGCTGTCTGCAATGAAGGATTCCCACTCACAGCACACATCAAATGCACACTTATTCATTTACAAGGGTTTCACTAATGCATTGCCCTCCTTGCAAAATATCAGGAGCTGCTGAGGTGTAATTCAGATGTCGCCGACTGCTCCAGCCTTTGTGGTCTCCAAGTTCTGTCATTTTGGGCCTTCTCCAACCCCACGATGCTTGCCCCATCCTCTCCTCTCACTTGCACATCTCTTACTTCCTTTCTGTTTTTCTTCTCCCTCCCTCTCCCACAACAACCAGCCCAGATTTGGTTCACACTCCCCCCTCCAGTTCCTGAGCCTATTTTAATTTTCTTTTAGTTTCTGTGCATCAAAGGCAAGTGAGTAAGACTCTCCAGCTGACAGAGCAAAGCTCTATTCCTGCATCCACCACAGCTGCGTGATCCCGAGCACATCACTTCGGGACAGCCACAAGGCATAATGATATATTCCACAAGAAAAATTGCACGGCCCACTCCTGACAGCTGCAGTTCTGGTGGGCTCTTTGCCCACCATCCCATGATGTCCTCACAAAACAGTGCGGGCAGGTCCTGGTGGTGAAAGCCCAGTCAGACTGGTACAAACCCGAGGCACTCTGAACACTGCCAAATCACTTCCCAGAAAAGAGAGCTGGGATTCGCATGAAGGTCACTTCTGGGAAGCCACACCTGAAGGTTGAGTACACCTGATGAAACTACACTACCATTTAAAATCATTAATTATTGCTAACCATAGAATCTAAGAAGCCAAATTATGTTTCAGAACCTATTATGCTGAAAATACAGCGTGTGTAAGCCCCAACAAGCCCACAGGATAATGCAAGACAGGAGACAGCAAATGGACACCCAGGGATGGGCAGGAAAGAGCAAAGAAACCACCAGGCAATGCTGGTCCCAGCTTGTCTATGGACCAAGCACTCTGGAAAGCTCACCAACACCTGAACCATTGCATCAGGAATATCGCCTTGCAGAACTGAAATACAGAAAGGTTTTAAATTGCATTTCTATTTTTTCTAGCAAAGATGTAGATAGATAATTTAAGCATAAGGCAAATTAACCAACAAATACTGTTGAAAAACAATTATAGGGCTTTGAAATATGCAACTAATTTCTATATGCAAACATCCCCATCTTTCTACAAAACTGAAGCAAGGTACCCGTTGTTGTCTCCTCATGTTTAATAAAGAATTGAATTGCATGTTGTGTACCAGACAGCAAAACTTTTTTAAGAAGGCATTTCATTTTTTCATACTTCTGTAATTGAGCATAACTAACTTACCAAATACCCGTTTCCTTTAGATATCTGTTTTTCCCCTCTCTCTTTGTCTATTTAGAAGGTGGATTATTTTATAGCTCAAATAAAATCAAAGAAGCTCATTTTTGAAGAAAAAAAAAAAAGAGGAGGCAAAAACTCATCTAACTTTTCATTTATGAAGATCAAGCACACTGAAAAATTGAAGTGTTATTTTGCAGTTATACTGAAAAAAACAACAATCTAGATGGCTTGAAGAAGGAATTGATTTAATTCCACAGTGAAATAAAACACAGAGATGCTGAAGATCTCCAGCAATGGCTCTCATGAAAATCCTAAATTTTAAAGAGTGTTGAAAGCCACCATAATATGCCTAGTTAGTTTTCCTGATCTGACAGTGAAATAAAAACCAGTAATGGGCTAATATTTTTTGAGCTGACTGACAGGACGTTTAAAGAAATCAATTTAATCATTTCATCAGGGTGACCTGTGTATATGGGAAACAGGATGAGTTCTGAATAAAGCAAGTACATTACAAGGAGGTGTGAGAGGAGATGAGCCATCTTATGTGAAGAGCAAAGAAGGAATTTTTTTTCCACAACTCTGTGAAAAAGCTCAAAAATTCAAAATTGTGAATTTATAATTATTATAAACCTAAGTAAAGTCACAAAGTCACAGTACATAGAGTTCAGTAAGTGTAACAGGGAACAATTTGGAACTACTCATGGAAGTCATAATTCCCAAAATAATGAAAGCAATAAGCTTGAATTAATATTATTTTTTTAAGTCACACATATAAATTTTTTAAAAAATGAACACAGTGCCTTACACTGTCCAGATGAGGGTGTAAGGGAGGAAAAAGGGGGAACATTAAAACTGAGTGAAGTATCACACCAGACAACAAAAACTTACAATTGTACTATTACTACAGTCTTGTATACTATAAATTATAGAAATTATATACAAACACATAGTCTACATTTATGCCATTTATAGTGAACCAGTAGCTGTTCAAACTAAACAAACCCTCCAAAAGGGGAAGGGAAAAAAGAAAAAAGGGAGATGAAAGAAAGGTGAAAAGTTGGGGTGACCTCAAATTTAATGTGGGGAACTGACACTGGTAAAAATAGAAAACAGTCATCATAAAATGTTTGGCAGCTTTTGGCCTGATAACGATGATTACTTGCTATGAATAAAAATGACGTAACAGAGCCTTCTAATTAGCAAGCATGAGTGATGCTAAAGGAGGGATCTGGAAAAGTTTCTGTTGACTGCAGGACTAGGGAAAACCATGAATCAGAGAGACTGTATAAGGCATGGTGAAAGCTGAAGAAACATACTAGATAAAATGTGCTGCTGTTTATATATATATATATATACTTCTAAGTTATTTTCTACAGTATGGATGTTTCCATCTAGTTTTGCTTGTCAGAACAGACTCAGATGCAAGCTATTATCTGGCCACAACAATGCATCATGACAGCTCTTCCAAACAGCAAGCATGAACCAGGCTGGCCATAGCCAATGGCTGTGGGGTGACCCAAAACCCATGGGAATTCATTAAAATATAAAAGCATATGAACATGAATAGCTAATTAACACAACGGTAAAAATAGCGACATACATATCATCGTAGTAAACTATCAAGTAGTACAAAAAGAAAAAAAAAGAAACTATGAGGCAAAGCATAGGTCTGACTAACAAGCACAATACTCCTCATGATGATAGAAAGAAATGCATTTATATTTCATTTTGTCTTTTTTTTTTTTTTCCAGAGAAACAAATAACATGGAGGCAATATTAAGAGTTATGAGATATTCAAAATGAAAATCGAATGAACTGCGATATTTGTATGTAAGTGAGTAGAGAAAGCAACAAAGAATAGGGAGAGCCAAGTATAACTCCTATTTGAAATGACAGCCTAGGAAGGGAAGAGTAAGAAAACAAAAAACCCCACCAACTTCTTCAGTGTTATCTCATCTTCATTGTGGTTTTGAAGTTTCAGTGAGACTCTCTGCAAAACTGTACATAACTAAAAAGCCCAACTTATTATCAATTTTGTAAGCTAAATTTCTGTTGTGCATCTTGGAAAGCTTTTTTTAATATCTTTAATTGTTATGGATGGTTATTCTCCAGTAAAATGAGGCTTTTAAAGACTTCATCATTTGTCTCAACATGCTGCTAAGCCTAAAATGATTTTCAGTTGCGTAGATTAAATGACTTTCTACTGTGCTGAACAGCAACAAACAAAAATAAAATGCCTTATCACTGTGGGCTTTTTGCTATTGCTTCAGGAAAACAAGCTTTGCATTAAAGCCATATTAACTTTGCTGTATGCACAGCAGAGCTCTATGAGGGCACTTCAAGCCAGAAAACAGGTTAGCCAAAATAGTTAGAGGCTTTCCATGCTCAGTATTTCTTTCTCAATCAACTCCATCTTTCCTTTTAACTATTGCCCATGTCACCCTTAGAAGTATCCAGTCATTAGTGAATTTTGTGCTAAAAATTAATTGTGCAGGAAGATATTTGTGCATTACAAAAACATACCAAAGGTCTGAAGATGGCACCAAGTGCAACAAATGTGTTTTGCTACTGCAGCCTAGACCATCCCTCTCTGAGGAACTTGCTTGTCAGCCCCAATCCTGCTCAGACCCAGCCTTCCTACCCAAGTGGTATCCTTGAACAAGAAGCCTACCAGGAAAGGTGGGCAATGTGGGAAGTTTCCTGAACCTGCTGGATGCCCCATACCACTGCTCGCACCAACCAACCACTGTGTTTGGCTTGCCCACCTTGTCTTGCCATGGCTTGATAAAGCCCTGTGAGCTGGATTCAGACCACAGACCAACTCTGGCTATCTATGATTTGCACAACTGAAGATGTGTGCATAGAGGAAAAACAATGATCACATAGAAGTAGTTCATCTTCTTATCAACAGTAGCCCCTTTATTCTCTCCCAGGAGACAGCTGGGGGAGAGCGTGCCTCTTCCATGTCCTTTAGCTGAAGCAATCTGTAAGAAGCACACCAGAGCCAACAGCTTACTCAGCAAGGGCACGGAAGGAGAGGAGGCCCATTCATTTCAGACAATGGGGAAAATAGGGCACAGGGGAATGCCGTGCCAAGAAGAGGTTTCAGTTTATTATCAACTCCCATTAAAATATTGTTATTATTCAAAAGCATGTACCCAAAAGACTAAAAACGAGGGCAAGAATTTCAGTGAAGAAATACTATCCGAGTGTAAGTTTTGGTTTTGGATGACTAGAATTGGGGTGGTAAATCTAGCTGCCAAAGCCCAAGTGGCCTGAATTTCAAAGACACCAAGAATCTACAGATAGAGATGATTTTCATATAATTTGCGGTAGGCTGGGGTCTGGGCAAAAGATTTTACAGCAATAATAGTGAGGATGGATTAGAAGAAAAACTTTATCAAAAAAAAAAAAAAAAAAGACATTTCCTATTACCACTCTGAAGAGTTAGTTCGTAAATGTTATCAGTTAGACTTCTGTCACCCATCAAAGCCTTTAGTCACAGACATCTCAAGCTACCTGAGTGGCTTTACCAGAAGTTCCTCAGAAGTTTTCCAACAAAAATGACAAGATTAGATACGGACTGATAGTCAGTACAATTATAATTAATGATAGTAAGTTCACGGGCAGCCTTCATCCAGCAGTTCTGTAACAACATCTGCAGTCTATCCTCATGAAAGCATGCAATCATGGTCTGAAACATACCCTTCACCCCCAGACCAGCCATTCATGAATCGTAACAAAACTACAGCTGAAAACTTTACAGCTCCATCAGAACAGTGGCTCTTTGTTATCTTTCCCTTTTTGCTTTTTCTCCCATGCCACAAACGATGCTAAGGATGTCTTTAGGGCAGTAATTGTTGTTTAATTACATACACAGAGCTTAGCGCTGCACGGCTCTTCCCTTGTTTGTGGGACCTACATTCTCCTCTAACCCATTCTAGAAACTGTAAAGACGATAATAATATCTGTCTGTATTTCTGGCCAGGCTTTCTCACACAAATACATGAAAACACAGTGCAAGGGTGATAGGTTGAGCACACCTGGAGTACTACAACACCGTGCAGTCACCCTGCATGGGTGCACATTGCACTCACCAAGCTGAGCACCCAACACTCTGCCAAGCAGTGGACCCCCTGTATGGGACCTTTCCATGATGAATTTATGTGCATTCTCTTGGGCCCTTGAAAATTTATTCCCGCAAAGCCTTTCACCTTCTTTTTCCTAATAGGATATTTTTTGACTTGTGTTTTGCCTGTTTTTTATTTGTTAACCAAAATGACTCTTTATACTTTGCATATTTTACTTGCTTTTACGTGAAAATGTACTGGCACATTTTACTTCTTAGGAAAAAAGAACCCTCAGTATAGTCTCTCACTTCTAATAATATTTTCAGTACCTGACTGTTTGCACACATGATGCACAATGATGGCAAATAATTACAGTCTGCTGTGATCTTCAATAAAAACAGCATTTTTCCTTTCAAAAGACCAAAAAAAAAAATAAATAAATAAATAAAAAGAGACAGATAAATGATTCTGCTGCTTATTCAAACATGTTGTATGAAAAACAAAACATACAGAATGATCTTTGAGGCAATTGCTTAAAACATCTTTCTAGATACACAATACCAAAAGCCATACTTTCGTCTAGAGGACATCAAATTATTTTCTACGTTTAGGTCGTAATATGTACTTCTCCATCCAGCACAAAGCCTTACTACTCTTGTTTGAGGCTGGTTGTCATAGGGCTTTTACATGGGATAGTTTTGATGGATCCATTCTATACAACAGCAATAGTGCTCTCCCTCCACTAGAAAGATAGTGAGCAATTTTTTTTTAGAAACTACTGTTACTCTACTAAAGATGAACTGCTTATGCCTCCAAGAAATCCAATTATTGCTCCAGTAAAGCAAAACATTAAGGATAAAAGGTAAGTAAAGGTAGTAATGACTGTAGTAAATGTTGTCAAGCAAAGACTCCAGTAATTGAGATTCTGCAATAATACAAGGAGTTACTACTCTTGGTGTGACAGCACTGAAGTCAATAGGGTTTTGCCATAAATGAATATAACCCTATTCCTAAGTAGTCACAATATAAAGAGGTGTTTATCACAATTTTTAAACAGACAAGTAAATTCAAAACTGCAGGAACATTAAAGTGTGCCACATAGTTTAACACATGGATGAACAAGTAATTAGACTTATTTGTTTGTGGATTGAATGCCTGCAAAATAAAAAGACCTTTCTTTAGTCTGAGAAAAGAAAACAAAAAAACAAAACAAAACAAACAAACAAACAAAACCACCCTAAACTGTTTTCTCCCATTTGCACTCTGTGCTGCAAAAAATGAAGAACAACAAGATCATGCTTTAATTTTCAATACAATCCTGAAGGATTTGGGAAGCCTTACTAGAGAGTAAGAAAAAAAAAAAAAAAAAAAAAGAAAAAAAGAAAAAAAAAAAGAAAAAAAATGTATAAAAACAAGAAAAAACACTAGATTGTATTTTTAGAAGTCCAGGAAAACTCACACGTCATTTAAATTTAGGAAAAGGTTTGCCCTCAGTTTCTTCACTGAAAAAAGAGAATATATGGCATTATCACATCCTAACTGCAAAATCTTCTCCTTGACAGTTCATGTGAAAATATTAATGAGTAGACAGAGAGAAATACCATCCTGTGGCTTCTTTTCTTGAAAAGAAAAGTATGGTCTGAGACCACATAGAAGCTAGATCACTCCCTTTTTCACCCCTATTTACAGACTTGTAGCTATCAATAGGAATGGAAAACCTTCAGCACTCACTGACAGGTAAGAGTCACAACCTCCAATCCTTCATTTTTTAAATTCCAGTAAGCAATGGACAACGTTTCCAGCAACATCCCAATGAAAAGGAAGAGTCCTTTTTCTCCCCAAATAAGTATCCATGACTCAAACTCAGTCAGGTGTAAAGACGGAGGTTTAGTTTGATGGAGAATGAATTCCAAGTACTACAACAGAAACAAAATTCAGTCTCTCTTGAAAGAGGCTGGGGAAAAATGAAGGATAGTATGCAGGCTAGAAATAATGAAAATAATGAATTTTATTCTTTCAGCCTTTAATATTACTACATTTATTTTATATGGCTACTCTGCATACACTGCAGTATTTGCCTCAAATAAAATATTTAATCAAAACAGGAAGACAAAGAACATGAGCAGAGAAGTAGAAATACTCCAGGTGGAACCTCCATCCTCCACTTATGTTCCACCTCATGTGTTTTGTTACATTAGTATTACAATCAGATGAGTAAGCTTAAATATTATTTATTCATAGAAATTCCCAAAATAGCTTCTGACTAGAGACAGAGGAATGCTTTCAATACACACAGTGTATAACATGGAGGCAAAAACAGGAATCCAAGATGACAGGAAAACAAAACACGCACACACACACTGTGCTAGCTAGCGTGTGTCACACGCGCAGAGCACCCCAACTTTCCTCAGCAGTCTGACAAGACCAATTAGCATCTGGTAATAAGGCAAACAGGATCGCAAGACTCCCGAAGAACACCATTTGGATGATTTCAGCTAAGTGAGTCATTTTATCAGCTCATATTCCGAAAGTAATGAAGCTATTTTAGTCCAGCGTCAAGTGAATAAATCTTTAACTACCCCCAAACAATCTTTTGCATTTCTAGAATAAACTGCCAAGATGATTTAAATGTCCCTTTCAAAAGCATAAAGCTCCTATTGCCGCACTCTTTCTAAATAGGTTTAATAAGCTATTTTTCAATTGCACTGCTTGGAAAAGAAGCATCCGTCTGCCTGCCCACCAGTAAGGACAGCACACCACAATTTGGCAAGGAGGAAGTAGGGAAGATGAGACTCGGTGCCTCACCGCGCACTAAGTGGTACTCTGCTCACAATGGATCCCCACGCTATACTTTGCCTTTGTATTATGGGGACAACTTCGGAAAGCACGACAACATAATATAGCTAGCGAAAGACAACCCCATTATTACTGCTGTAGAAAATAAAACACAGATTAATGTCACTAATGCGCACGTCAAAAGAGATAATAGTGATGCGTACAAATGAATCTTCTTATCAGGAGCAAGGAACATAAGCACCACCTAAAACTGAATAATAATTACATACAAATCAAAAACGACATCGCCATCTGCTAAGCACACATTATTCTCTCAGATTACCAAAGGGTTTGTTTTCCATTTTTCCCTAAAACTTGCTAAGTCTTCCTTTTCTATTCATGTGACATAAATTATAAAGTAGTACAGCAGGCGCTTACATTCCCTAACAAGACAAATGCTGGCTCTGATGGGTAGCCTGCTACTTGGAGCTTTAACTACTCATTGTGCCAAGATGAAGGTGCAGATGTGCAATGGAGGATGGCAAGAGAAAATGGCTTTTCTGCTTTGCAAACTCAAAATACAGAAATCAGTAGTAAATTGCGATAGATGCCCAGTTTTCATTTTCTGAAGCATTTATTGTCAAGGTGCTACACATTTTTCAAGTTTTTCTCTTATGGTTTGCATTTATGGATATTCCAACCACTGCTGCTTTTGCACTGAAATTCAAACACAGGCCAGTCACATTTGACAGCCACATGTAAGTCATACCCATCCAGCCTCGGTCAAGAAGAGCTTAGCATATAAAACCCTGCCTTGGTTGTATTCTCCTGATTGCATTACATGTCATTTTTACAATCAGTATTTCACCTATCTTCTAAAGACAGAATATAAGACCACACACCATGATCACATACCACACTTGCACACTTATTGAACAAATAATTTCTTTTACTCATTTTTAGTAGAGTTCATACCCTGAAGACAGATAAATGAAGATAAGTACCAGACAGCTCTGACAGTAACCTATTTACCAGTGGAATATAATTAACAATCTAACATCATAAAAACAAGACATAACACAATGCAGAAAAATAAATCATCAAGAAATGTTAGTGTTTTCTGGTATTATACTTTATCCAGGAGTTCATCATCTGCATCCAATCTGTCATCTAGAAGAGACAAGATTTTATTACTGAATGGACACAATAAAAAAGTGTTTATGTTAAGCAGTCAAGATCCTAGAAAAAGACAGGCCACTTTACGACCTAGACTAAAGAATTGCTTTCTCCTATACATCTTCGCTTAGAAATTGCTACAATCATTTTTGTAGTCTGTAGGCATGGAGGTACATTAATCCTTCTTCTTCACATTTTATTACACATGACCTAAGAATTATTTCCTCTGCCACACAGAGATTATACCCTTCGTATCTACATTATGACACAATCATAATTTTGAAGTACATATATACTACTTAAAAGAAATTGCCATGTTAAAAACAAATAATCAGTGCAAATAAAAATTAAATAATAATTAGGGTAGCAACTATGTACATGTAATGTATAGCAGCCAATTGAAAAATAAGTTTTGGTGAGTGTTAGTACTCCTTTTCTGCTAGTAACACACACAAGCACAAGATACCTTCATTTCCTTCAGTCACAAGACTGCTGAATTTTATATTCTTCCAGACAGTATTTAGGATGTAATCATTCCCATTTTTGACAAACACTGCTGAAATCATGACAGCAGAAATTGGCGCAACAGCAAAATTGAAGAAAAAAAAAAAAAAAGTCAACCCATTTTCTGCTGAGCGTTTATTTTCAGTTGAGTTTATAAAACCAAGATCAGTTTGCTACTTACAATGATTAATAACTTCCTTGTCCTTGACAAGGCACTCTATAAATTGTTACAGGCACAATTGTACATAGCAATACTATTAAGGTGTCTACTTACTGTGTATTTGTTAATATTTTATTGTGGCAATCTCTCATTGTATACTTAAGAGAAGTTTTTCTTGCTTTTAAGTGAAACTTTCTGTATTTTGCTTTGTTCTCATTGCCCCTTGTCCGGTCACTGGGCAGCACTGAGAAGAGCTCGTCTCCATCTTCTTCATTCCCCCCACATGAAGGATTTTCACACATTGGTAAGATCCCCCTGAGCCTCCTCTTATCGATGCTGGACAGTCCCTGCTCTCTCAGCCTTTCCTCACAGGAATGACACTGCAGTCCCTTAGTCTTTTTTATGGCCCTTTGTTGGACTCTTTACCAGGACCCCCAGGCCCTTTTCTACCAAGCTGCTTTCCGGCTGGCCAGCTCCAGTGTGCACTGGTGCCTGTTACTGCTTCTCCCCATGTGCAGGGCTTTGCCCTCCCCCTTGCTGAACTTCTTGGGATTCCTCTTTGCCCACTTCTCCAGCCTGTGGGGATTCCTCTAAACGGAGGACAGCCACATGGTGTAGCCATCACTCCTCCAAGCTGTCAGCAGCAAACGTGCTGAGCATGCACTCTGACCTGTCATTGAAGGCATTAAGCAGTATTGGCCTCATCACTTACAGCTGACCTTGCCCTGGACTTGGCAGTGATGATTAGAAGAACCAACCCTCTGGGCCCCACAGTTCAGCTAGTTTTCAATCCACCTTGCAGGCCATTTACTTAATCCATACCTCAATAGTTTCTTCTTGAGGATGTTAAGGAAGAAAAAAGGCAAAACCAGGAAGATCCACTGCACTCTGCTCATCCATTAAGCTACCACCTCACAGTACAGGCTATCAAGGTAGGTCAGGCATTGTTTCCCCTTCTTAAACTCATGCGTACTACTCCCTTTTTGTCCACCAGATGCTTGAAAATGGTTTCCAGGACTATTTGTTCCACCACCTTTCCAAGGACTGAGGTGATGCTGACCAGCCTGTAGCTCCCCGTAACCTCTACCTTGCTCTTCTTGAAGACGAAAGTGACATTTTTTAATTTGCCAGTCCCCACAAAGCTCTCTCGATTGCCATGACCTTTCAAAGGCAATAGAGAGTGGCCTCACAATGACACTGGCCGGCTCCATCAGCATTCATAGGTGCATGCAATCAGAACTCCAATGATTTGTGTGCATCCAATTCATTCAGTGTCTCCTAACCTGATTCTCCTCCACCAGCAGCATGTCTTCCTTGATCCAGATTTTCCCACTGGTCTCAGTGGCCTGGAATTCCTGAGGGAAACTCTTGACAGCAGAAGTCCAGAGAAAGAAGTCACTGAGTACCTCAGTGTTATCTGTGCCCCCTGTCACACCTTTAATGCATGCAGTGAAGACCCCCACATTTTCCCTGATCATATTTATGCTTCTGACTTAGCTCTAGAAATCCTCCCTTTAGTCTTTCACCTCTCTCACCAATTCAGCTCCAGAAAGACTTTTGCTTTCCTAACCCTATTCCTGAATGCAGACAATATATGGGGTCATTTGTCCCTCCTGCCCCTCTTGTATACTTCCTTTTTATGTCTCAGTTTAGTCAGGAGCTCCTTGATCAACCATGCAGGCCTTCTTGCCCCCTTTGCCTGGTTTTCTGCATGTCAAGAAGGACTATGTTTGACCTTGGAGGAGGTGATCCTTGAAAATTTACCATACCCCTTCTCTCTAGGACCACAATCCAAGCAGGCCCCCAAAGAGGTTCAAATCTGCTCCCCTGATGTCCAGGCCTGGGTTTCTATTTGTCTTGTTCCTTCCTCACATGACCCTGACTTTACCATATCGCCGTATCTTTGCAGCCCCTGACCTTCACATCCCTGACGAGTTCTTTTTTTGTTTGAAAGTAAGAGTTCCAAGAAAGCATCCGTCTTTGTCAGTTTAACAACCACCTAAGCCAGGAAGTCATCATTTGTACACTCCAGAAACCTCTTGAAATGCTTGTGTGCTGCTGTGTTGCCCTTTCAGCGGATAACAAAGTGGTTAAAGTTCCCTGAGCACCAGGGACTGAAAATGTGAGGCTTCTTCCAGTTGCTTGAAGAAGGCATCATCTACTTATTCTTGATCAGTCAGTAAGTAGCAGACACCCAAAACATCACCCACATTGGTCTGTGCTCCAATCCTGACCCATAAGCTTTCAGCCCACTGATCCTCTCCAAAGGCAGAGCTCCATGCATCGCAGCTTTCTCACATGAAGAGCAGCAGCCTCCCTTCGCCTTCCCAGCCTGTATCTATTGTAACTGCATAACCATTTCTCCAGTCATAAATTAATCCCAAATGTGTTTCATCTGGAGTACTTAATAAATTAACAATTTTTAAGTTCTCTTGTGAGAACTGGTAGATACTTTAGCATTAGTAACTGAATCACGGATAATACCTTTAATGGGCTGCAATAGAGCTTGAGCGCCAAGTGAGAACTGGGTTAAGCTAACAAAAGAGAGATGTAGCTTGCACCACTTCTCAGAAAAAAAGCAAGGCACTAAGTGCTAACTGGGCATAACATTTTAGGGAACCGGCAAGTAGCTCTAGGAGCTGAAACAACAGGTGTTCCAATTATTTTTGTTTCTCTTTCTGTCAATGTCAGAAGGGCAGCTGTTAATCTGAATCAGAAATAAAACATCCAGCCTTACTCTGGTATTCCCAGTTTTCACCCCTCTCTGAGCAACAACACATTACAAGTGACATCCTAAATACAAACTCTTAATTTTATATTTCTGTCAGACTCAGTTTACAACATTTTATATCCTTTGTCTTTTAAATAACATATTTAGATCTGATAGGCAGTGCACTACACTGAGATGCTGTCTAGGCATGGCTAGCCCAGAAGGAATGAGAAATAGCATCTGTTTTGCTCTGCATTTCAAAAAGAACATTTTTGTTTTAGTGGGTATTTCCCTTTGCAGTATTGGCTTCTCCAACTTAACTTATTGCTGAGCCACCTTCCTGGTGCAGTGTTTGCAAAGTGTTAGTGAGCTACTACTAAGATGCCTGGCAGTCCTGACAAAGGCCTCATCTTACAGCTTTTGACTTGAATGCCCCAAAGGGACACAGGAGATAATACCTGTACAGTCACATCACCCATTTCTGATGAAGGCTTTCAGACAGAGATACTTACAAACAGACTTGGACCCTTTCTCATAAAAATATTCAGAACACTGTCCCTTCTCAACTGTTCGACAGCACAGAAAATAGCATAAATTCTTCATGCTTGTTAGGACTGAAAATGCCATGGATTTCAGTGTGATTGGCTGTAGAAGGCAGTCCTTCAGTATAACACCCTCCTGCACCCAATGACTATGGGTGATCATATACACTGGACATCAGAGCTGAAGTCCACATTATGCTCCGTCTTTGCATGCAATGTTTCAAACACATGAACAAATTAATATTTTTATTCAAAAGAGTCCTGCTACAATTGGATAAAAACCTCACATACTTTCCTGCTCTCTCAGCCACAGTAATAATTTTATGATGTCTTTGACAGACAACCTTAAGTGTCATATAAAATGAACTATCCCCTGAAGTTTAAATATATTGTTACCTTTCTTTGTTGTGTGGATTTAGCTAAGACAGCTCTACTGGGGATACCTTGAGAAATTTTTCTTCACTGTATTCATTTAAAAGCTAAAATTCCACTGGGTTGTAGCAGTGTTGTCTTGAAATTTAATGCACACAGACAGCAAACCTGCAGGAGTTTGTTTTGACAAGTGATAGCAGACTTATTACTTGCACTGCGTTTTTTAGCCTCAAACAGGAAGATGATATGGGAAGCACAGGCTCACATACATTATACATCAGACTAACGTTTGGGGATCATCTATTTCAGCCTCCTGATTCCAAGCACATACTAGTCCACCATTTGGCTAACCTACTGTATGAAAATAGCTTGAGTCTTCCCAGTATCTAGAGTATGAAGGCCATATGAACACCCTAGAGCTCACCCAAGCTTCTTTAAGAAGCTTGCCTATACTGACAAGCTGGGCAAACTTCAACTGGGCAAAGGGTCCAGTCCTGTTTCCAGGCCAACAAACCACACTAGGAGGTGCATACATTCCAGTTTCTTTCAAAAATGTACCTGGGGAATCCTTTGAAATTTGCATCTAGTTCACAATACCATTTGATTCTCAGTGTCAACTCAAAATGTCAGAATTTCGAGTCCACAGCTATGTGAGTTTTTTTTTCTCCCAGCGTCTTGTCAAAGTGCTGGCTTGCAATTCTTCCAGAAAATAGAAGTTACAAAGATTTCGGCTGATCGTTTCCTTACTTCTGCCCCTTACAAACAGCCTTCCATATTATTAGAGCTGAGTGTCTAAGGACAGTTCCTCTGTCTGAAAATAACTCTAGAGACCTTCTTTCTGGGTGCTGCTGTTGAGATCATCCTCTGGAGGAAATGGCCACTACTCATTAGGGACTGACTGACTTTTTATTCTACAAGGATTACTGGGTCATACTTAAAGCAATATCCATCAGTGCACTGTCTTTGAAGTGGGTGGTCACTGTCATTTAGGATTTTTTCCACAACTTAGCAAGGTAGGGAGAAAGTTTGTTACTGATGGAGCTAACATTGAGGAGTCGGTCAAGTCCAACAGAAGGTCACTGGAGGGGAAGAAGGATGTTCAAGAGGGAATTCAATTCTCAGCATGCAGTAATGAGCGCTTTGGTAGCTGTAGTATCCAAAGACTATAATGTGGGGAAAAGCAAACAAAAACCTACAAGTAACTCCCCTTTTAACTGCACAGGAATTTATCTGTGCTAGTCTCTACTCTCTGTAGTTTTATTTGAAAAGCCAGTCACACAAGTTCAGCAGCAATATTTGCACTTTAACAAGCACTGATTCTCCAAAACAGACTGTGAATCAACTGCTCAATGGGAGCCCAGCATTACACTTGCACTGCCAAACCCAACTGATGGAGAATGCATAGAGCAAAGGAGTAAGAGCTTATAACTTATGTGGAATATTTGAAAAAACAATCCCCACTGTACAGAGAACTGAAAAAATTAGTTTCATATTTACACGGCTGCATTGTACATGTAAACTTGTGTGTATAAATCCATCTCATGCCCATACAATTCAGTTGGTGAGGTGAATAGGGTCCCTCAAAGCTCAGAGAGGCAGGTTTGGGCAGCAGCACCAGCAACCCCTACAGCAATGCTCGGCACAAAAGATGCCTCTGGAAGCATCTCGCTTATTTGGACCACTTCTAAAGCCACCACTCAACAGGGCTACTGTGAAATCAGGTAAACATCCAGGGAGGTCTCTAAGGAGATGAGGGAGAAATTGTTCCCTGACAGTTTCTGACACTCAGTAGAAAAGGATGGGGATGGGAATGTACTTTGTTTACTTTGTTTTCCCAGAGTCCCAGGATGACTGAGGCTGGCAGGGCCCTCTGGAGCCCACCTGGCCCAACCCCTGCCCAAGCAGGGACACCCAGAGCAGGCTGCTCAGGGCCACATCCAGGCAGCTTTTGAAGATCTCCAAGGAGGAGATCCCCCAGCCTCTCTGGGCTGCCTGTGCCACACTCAGGCACCCACACAGCACAGAAGTGCTGCCTGAACACCTTTTGTGTCCCAGCTTGTGCCCAATGTCTCTTGTCCTGTCACAGTGCACCACACTGAACAGAACCTGGCTCTGTTTTGTAGCTCCATGGCCCAGCTTGACCTGGCAAATGCAAAACATGTCCCCACAGAGGTGGTGCTGCTCACATGAGCCATGGGTTGCAAGCTCCTTCTGGACCACAGGTGGATGTTGTGCTCTGCTGTAGCTTAAGCACCCTGGCAACTCATCTCCCCACTCAGTTCCTCTACCTGCAACGTGGGAAGCAGGGATGAAGGTGATTGAAAGCAAAAACGCTCAGAAGAAATGAAACTAATCCCAGAGGACTTCCTGACAGAAGAGTCTCTCAAGGCACTCTGACATGTTCTCAGGGCAAAGCCACCGTCACGCGTGGCAGCCAGGACTCGGGCGATGCCTCTCTGTTACTTCACGCTTCAGTGCAAGGCAGCACCGTGCTGCTGAGGGGCTGGGCATGCAGCCATCAGCTCTCCCTTCTCCTCCTAACAGGGAGAGGAGAGAGGCTGTGTTTTTATGTATTAATGCTCTTTATATATATGTGCATGTAGATAGAATCTAGATACATAAAACAGATATAATAATATACATAACGAGGAAAAGTAACAGGAAGAAAGGGTGAAATTTGAAGGGAAACCCAGGGTAGAGCTACTTGAACGAGAACAAAGAGCCCCAGGCTCTGCTCTGTCACTGAATGCATCTGCTGGAGTGGGTGGAAAGCAAAACCAAGTGGCAAAACCCCACATGCTGCTGAGACCCTGCTCACTGCAGCCATGCACAGGGAGGCTGGCTCACACATATCCATCAGCACAGCATGGGCAGAATGAGGCTGCTTCTGCTGCACTTCCTCAAGTGGACATACCTGAACACAACTATATAAAATATAAAATAGCTTAATATTCTAAATCCATTTCAAGATCCCTTCCAAGACTTCTAATACGACAGATACTTTTGTCCGTTTTTAATTCTCTCTTAATTTTACAGCAAAGGTTGGCAAAAACAAGGACAGCTCATTAAGTGGCTGCAAAAGAAAACTACAGAAAAGTGAATATTATGGGCAGAAATAGAAGCAAACAATAATTTTCAGTCTTTGAATCTCTGTTTTACCACTCTGGAAATCTTGCACAAACACGTGATGTTATCCCCAGATTACGGCAAAGCAAAATGAAAAGAATTTGAACATCTCTGCAACATAGGAAATTCTAGCAGAGTAAGACTTTAAAATATATATATATATATATATATATGCACACACACTATTATTTCCATTTTAGGTTTGTTAAATAGTCACATCAAAATATTTAATTGCCTTTTTTAAGTGTATTTTCTTAATGCCTCCAGAGTTGAGACATTTCTCAGCAAAGGAAGAAAAATATTTCCCCCAGTCAGAAAACGCTTTCAAAGCCTGAAGTGACAGCACAGTTTCAGTGATAAAACAATACTGGTTTACAGCATTCTACTAATTCTTGCCCACTAACATTAAAATCACTGCATTGTTTATATTTTTATAAACCTCTCCAGAGTCTGCTTTCAATTAGAGAGAGATACATACACAGCAGTCTCTTGGCTCTTACTCTTTATTGGATAATTTCATTTAAATTAGTGTTCAAGAAACCCTAAAAAATTCTTGTTCCATCTAGCAAGATTACCTCATTACCAACAAAAGCTTTGGTTTCTGCAAACCTGCTCACAGTGTCCATCTCTATAACTCAACTTATGTAAAAGCTGATCGTTAAGACCATAGAGAATACGTGGAATTGAATTGTTTATTCTTTGCCTCTGAATGTGCATACTTTTTTTTTTTTTTTTAACTTAAAGTCTTGTGTCTTCTTATTTCTCACACCACAAAATTGTTCTTCACAATGGGAATACTGCTCAAGTAGAGCAACACATTCAAGTAGTGCAGTAGTGCTGAAGCTGTGGCTTGCCAGGCCTATAAACCCAACCAGCTGCTCCATCCTGGCCATCTTTCATCCTTCAGGGCCCTCTTGGGCGAAGCCCAGCCAGCTTGGCTGGGTGGCAGCAGCCCCGTGTTGGTCCATGTCCATGCACCAGCAAGCGATGGATGATCCCGCATCTGAGGGATGAGCAGCTACCGGCTCCCTCAGAAGGGACTCAGCCTCACCATTAAAAGACAAAACACACCTCTATATTTGAATTGTCTCTACTAAAAAATACAAAGTAATCAGGAATTTCTATTAGACAATCACCAACTTTGTGAAGCCCTGGAAAATCAACATTATGAACAAAAACTCGTGGGAGATAGGGGACACACAGCTGTACAACCAAAGGAATTATTTCATTACTTAAGCATATTGACTAACTGGATCTGTGATGAACATCAAGCTTTGCAGAAATAAATGCAGTAACTCTAACCAAGTTCAAGGTCCTCCTATTCAGGCAATCTTTTCACTAAGTCTAAGCAACGTTTATGTTGCAAAGGTTTTTACATCACTTCTTTTAGTATCCTCTTAGATATAAAAAGCCTAACCTTCAATATATTTAATGCAATCTACTAGTAAGTATGGTAATGAAAAAAAAGTAATTCATGTTTTTTGCTTTTTTTGTTTGTTTATTTGTGTTTTGGTATTTTCCATATTGCCCTTCATGAGTTGGCTGTTTTACTGTTCTCGTGTCTACACATATTACCGTTTTCTTCTTAATGAATAAACACTAATCATATAAGGTTATATACAACCACTCACAGGCAGACAATGTTTCTAAAGCAGCATACAGCTTCTGAGAATTCAAAAGGTAGCTCAGGAAGGAATCACAGCCCCCATAGATTATTCTACCTTATAATTTGCCTTTTTAAAAAAACTTCACACTCTTCTTTTTTTTTTTTTTTTTTTTTAATTTTCTTTTTCAAAAAAGCCATTGTCTTTTTTGATACCAGACCTTTGATAATTTTGGTCATTTAGAACTTCGGGTTTTCTTTTTTTCCAGGCTTCAAGCTGTGTGACTGCCATCTCTGACTTGAGGAGCTATGGGAAATAACAACCAAATACGACATGGCAGCTCACCTTGAGCGACTTGAGTCCCCAAGGAAGCAATGCTCTCTCCTGATGCAGAGTTGCTAGCATTCTTTAGCCCATTACCACACAGATCCTCTCAACACAGTATCCCTGCTGCCCAAAGGACCTTCCCTCGAGCAGCAGGACTAACCACAAGTTTGTGTGATGCCCACTACCAAATCTTACATTCTGATGCCCTTTCTCACCTGTCTACCGCATGATTATAAACCAGCTTCATTGCACAAATATTCACTCTCAATGCTTGCTCTGAAAAACATCAAATATTTGCCCCTCTCAAAAACAGGATATTACAAAGAAGCTGGAACAAAGGTTCAGTGATTTAATGTTGCTTTAGAGAGCTCTGCAAGCCACTCTAGACAGCACACTGGCCTGCATGTAAGTGGATTTTCAGCAGCTGAGTGATTTTTTTCTTCCCAGAAGGCCGGAAGACTTTTCTTAAAATATCTCAAGTGTGTGCATGTGTGTACACCCACACATCAAGTAATTTGCTGCAGCACAGCAACTACCACTAACAGGACACAACTACGGAGAGACCTCTGTTAGTGTAAAAGATCCACTTCTTTTCCATGACAGTAGTCATTGAAAGACATGCTGTACATTGCAATTTCAGATTATTAATTGTATCACATGTAGTTATTGGAAATTTCTTGCACTACAATGTCTGATGTCCCAGTGGATCAATGCACACTTATGCACGTGTACAAACATTATATTACATTGGTTTTATGCCCTTCCTCAGCAAACGTAGCCCTGCAGTTGAGCATAAGGATAACTGGAAGAACCTCGTGAATAGTTAAACATGCCACTAACGCACAAGATGCCCCACGAGCAGCCAGAAACCTCCAAGCTAAACTCTATCAGCCAACCTCGCTAGGCTAAAAGCAGCTCTCTGCAGCCAAGGCATCTTCCTTGCAACATCTGCTATTGTGTTAGAGAGGCAATGTGGGAGAGACAGCGGGGTTGGAGATCTGGCCCTATATATCTGGGTTTGGCCGTGACGAAGAAAAAAAAAAAAAAAAAAAAGCAATCTCCATTCAAGATGTGGGTATGGGTTAACCTGTTTTAAGCACTCCTTGAAGTCCAAGCTTAAGAATTTGCAGCAAGAACATTCAAGATGGTATCTTAACTCACAGTGCACCAGCATTACTATCAGATTACAGATCTCCCTGTGTTATCGTTAAGAGCCTGGAAACTCATGTTGAGAGCGAGGTATGATAGCAACGCAAGGACATATTCACTGACATTTAATATAGTCACTTTGATTAATTATTAAATCTCTGAAACATACTTGGTGCTTGAAATGGCTTTTCAAAGGGTCCAGTATTCCCATTAGCAAATTAACTTTACCCTTGATGGTTGGCATGAGTTGCTTGGAAACAATTACATTATTTAAGACATACTTCACTTAATCTACCGACCCCAAACTGTTTTCCCCCCAAATTATAAAGCTATTCCTGGTTCAACAGATTTACATATTTTTAGTATTCCCTACGTAGCCTGACATTAAGTTTTCAAAAACAGCATCTCAGTTTTGTGCAGTCACTGAATTTACACTTATTTTCATCTGGTATGCCCAGATTTGTTTTTTTTTGTGGTTAAAATAAGAATCATGCAGACTGCTGAAAAAGACAATTCAACTATATACACACAAATATAAAAGCACAGACAAAACTCAGGCACAAACACATGCAGATGAGTATAAATTATTCAGGCTACTCAATCAGTCAGTACAGTTTAGTAAGAGGAAATGGAGTGAATCAAAACACTGAATATATATCCAAGGTGAAAAATATAATAATTGCAAAGCGGTTTGTTTGCTTTTTTCCCTTAGTTCAGTAGTTACCTCTGTTGCAAAAGAAGAAAAAAGTGATTTTGTAGAAATAACCAATATCTAACCAGTATTAATTAGACAAGAACAGACTCACAGCTGTGAACATTTTATGACTGTAAACAAAAAAGCAAATATATTTTGCAGGCATTCAAAGTTAACCACTTTAGTTTTTTTCCCTTCATCATTTTCAGTGAAACTTCATTTTTCCTGTAAGTATTTTTAAATGAACTCTTCCCTGTCTTGAAGAAAAGTCCAGTTAAGTAAGTGTGGGATCTGACTTGACCCAAAAAGACTAAAATTGGGAACTGTTGTGTCATCAGCACCCACCCTCTAAAAGGGCTTCTGGGCAAAGAGACCATAGACCAGGTCATGGCAAAGAAGGCAGCCGTGCCATAGGACGTGGCCTGCCCACAGCCAGGCTGGAGGCCAGGACACAAGCTTCTAACATGTTTTGGGAGCAGATCCAGTTTGTCCCCAGTCCCTGCAGCCACTCGAGCTTAGCAGCCCAGGCATGACCCACACATAGTAGCCACGTTCACCCCCAGCATGCCAAGCCCACCAAAGCCTCCTCCAGGCTCAAGCCATACAATGACCAAAATTTTCAGCAGCAGCCACAGACCAAACTTGTAGCAGGGTAAGAGTTGGTGGACCTTGAGCTTCAAAGCAATAAGAAAAGCTAGGAAAAAACAACAACAAAACAACACAAAACAAAATCTTGGCCCAAGAGACCTTTAATGAACCAAGATGTGATGTTGCTGAAGAAAGGAAGCCCTGTCCTTTTGCTGGGCACTGCTTACGTCTGCTACAGCAGCACTCCAAACTCATTTAATTTCAGACCATCCAACCATCTCCCCTTAGCACATATGTGGGCCAGTTAGTTTAATTTTCCTAGAAACAAATCTCATTCTGTCACATTTTTCCATGTGTGGGTTACCAATTAAATAAAGTGAGGAAGTGAAATCAAGTCTTTGTCATTTTCTAGAGTAGTGGTTTAGTAAAAACAAAGTTTCCACCAGAAATGCTGAGATTATTTTTAGACAGCTTTAAGTCTTAGAATATTTTAAAAACAAATTGCAGGGAAACTGGCATGTTTCAGTAATTTCAAAATTACACATATTTGAATGGCTTCTAGAGTTAAAGGCTATCCAAAAGTCACAAACCTTTTCCCCAGAGCAGACTGACAATCCTGAGATCGAGACACTCTGTTCAGTACAGAAAACATTACACAGAGGGGAGAAAGCCTGCCTATTTGCATTCATTTGCATGGACTTAAATCTACATCCCAGTTTCTGCTGGACTGAAAGGGAAAGGAGAAAGGGAAGAGTCATTCCTTCCCTGCAGCAAAGAGACTTTCTGAAGAGACATCTTCACTAGGAATAATTCTTACTCTGTACTAACCTTGTACTAATTAATGCTTCATAAAATCAGCTTCAATGTACTAATTAATGCTTCATAAAATCTAATGTAGACAAAACTCTTCCCAGCCTCCAGACCCATCAGCATGTCAAGATAAACTAAAGCAAACAGAAACCACAAAACATTCTGTCTTCACCAGAGCTGTGTTTGAGGTACCTAACGAGACTGTGGCCTGAGGCCAGATGTGGTGCTAAGGTACACCCAGGAGAACAGTACTGATGTCTGCTAATGAGCAGAGATGGGCATGGATTAAGCATCCCTAGAAAGCCTCCCCCAAAACCCAGCAAAAATCCCCAGGATTTAATGCTGGGATGGCCCTGGAAGAGCTGAGGGCAGAAGTGATGGGGACCTCAGCTCTGGTCAATGCAGGTTGCGCTGTCCCATCCATGGGGCCTGCTTGCACAGTCCCTCAGCTCCCAATTCCCACTATAAACATAGATACGTAAGCTGTCAAGGAAGTAATAAAATAGTAAAATAGTAAAGTTTTGAAAATACGAGGTAAATAAATAAATAAATAAATAAATCACTTTATTCCGTGCTTCATTCATTCTTCAAGACATGACAGGCTAAGATCTGCTTTTACTCTTTATCAGCTATTAGTAAATAACAGTAGAAGAAATTACTGCCAAGTGTTGTCCATCAGATCATTGGAGGCACAGAAGTGTTTACCCGAGGACAAGCAGGCAGCCTGCTGCTGGACAGGCCTGCGAGGGAGATGTCGCCAACACACACAATATGGTTTTGTGTTGATTACACATGTATTCTCCTGTTCCCTATGGCCAAAAAAAAAAAAAAAAAATCAGAGCTGGGAAATAATTTACAGATACAAACCCAGAGATGTTTGAAGTGGTCATAGCCCTTGAGGACAGAGGACTTTGCCTGTTAGGGAAGTTGCTCATATTTTTTCTCTACTATTCAAATCGTCTCCCTGCTTGGAAATGTGGCTTATTGACACTTGAAGAGCAGCATAAGGGGATTTTGTACATTCAGTTCTTGAAGTAAATTTCTGTTCAAAAGTAAAGATTTCTGAATCACATATACAGACACACATATGTGAGTCTAAATTTCAAGATCAAGTGTCTGATGTGTTTTTTTTTTCCCCTAATAACTGCTGTCACTATACAAGCTCAGAGGAAGGCAAGCCACAACCCACCTGCCAAGCATCACTGCTACCTTCACTCAGGTCTGTGAATAACTACAATGTGACTGCAGACACAGAGACCTATTCTTTGTGTCTTGTTGCCTGCGTTGTGACCCCAAGCTCCAGAATTAAATGGTTTATGCCACAGTGACAGCACCTCAGAAGCCCATTTCATTGCACAGCCTTTTGGTCTTTCACACATCTGAAGAAACAACACTGAGCTGCTCTAGCAGAGATCAATATCAAAATAAAAATACAGCTTCTTTTGCCACTTTCAATCTTTTACACTCTGTCAAAAACCTCAAGCTGCCACGTAGCCTTGCATGCATTTTCTACGTCCGTACAAAGACAGGCTTATCTCCTGTCCAAAACCCAGACTGTAACTTCAGTATCCCTGCTGGCCTCCAGTAGCAAAGGAAGCACACGTTCACTTTCTTGGATGCTTTAATAATAACTGGATGCCATATAGCACAAAGCAGCAGCCAGGTCTTCTCTAAAGCTGTACCTGAAACCATTTACCTCCAAATGAATAAAATAATCAATGCACTTGACAGGCAGTTTAATGCATTTAATATTTACTACAATAAATCTATCTACTCCTTCTGCTTCAGTGGAACAACATTTGGGGATTGGTATTAAATAAGCCTCAGTTTTTTCTCCCCTCCTCCACAATATTGCACTTTAAAGCATTGTTTTTATTATTACAGGTTAAAATTTTCAAATTCTAAGAGAAGGCTCATGTATAAAAGATATTGGCAAGAATAACTGCCTTTTTCAAAGAAAAGAAATCAGCAGTAAACTGTATTAATCAATGATTATTGAATTCTGTGCTCCAGGCTAGTGGTTCCTGTCAACAGAGGTCCTTCAGATCCAGGTCTTCCACTTCAGCTTTAATGAACAAGGCTGAAATCATGCATTGAAATGAAATAATGCAGAACTAATCAACTGGCTTTGTTTCTGAAGTCTGAACAACTTCACCTGTGAAACAAAATGGAAGAAAAAAACACGTGCTTATGAATTATATTAGGGGAAACGATCCAAGGTTGTTGATCTTGCAGTCAAAATATCCTCTTTGCCAGAAAGTGGAACAGAGTACAGAAACACAAGACAAACATCTGGAAGAAACTGCTGACCTCTTAGAAGCACCATTTTATTCCAGCCATATGCATCATTTTCATCAGGGTTCACTGCTACGGACCCATATAAACATAACTAACCTTTGTCAGCGGGACTACTCATGCAAACGGAATTACTCACAGGCCCTGTGCTCGCAGGACCAAGTTTTTAGCTGGCCTACAGCAAGGCACAATCCAGACAATATAAAGCCTTGCAAAACCACTGCCAACTCTACAAATCTTCTTGATAAAATAAACACAACAGCCAGAAAAGTGCAATCACTGCAGACGTATTTTTGAGAGTGCTTTGTTTTCCCACACAGTGGTTATAAATAAATAAACAAATAAATCTCCCCATGCATTTTAAGATGCATGGAAAAAAAAAAAAAAAAAACACACATTAAAATCTAACCACAATCACTGGATAAAACAGCTGAATTTGCTTATGCAAAGGCTATTTGAATTTCACTTCCTGGGCTTCTTCCCAGGACAGCTTCCTATTTACATTTTTTTTTTCACTTAGCCTTAAGTTAAGGCATCCCCAGATGCCTCGGGTCATGCCTAAAGGCAGGCCATATACATTGCAAACTTGAGCCTTTCTGTCACATCAGCAGCCTTCATGGCTTTCTGTCACATCTTCTTTCCGTTTTGCTGAGCAGCACACACATTGCAGCTAAAATAAATAAGGAAAAAGAGCAGCAGGCAGCAACAACACCAGTCGCTTGTGCTTTGTCAAAGAAAAAGACATACTGTAGGTCAAGAACAGGACTTTCCCATTTTGTATTAATACAGGACACACACAACTCTATGCATCCAGCATTTTTATTCAGAATGGGAAAATAATACTTCCCTTGCTTGACTGAGTGTTAAAGTGGTCACAGATGGGATATGCTACCTTCCTCCCCTTTGTGATATGACTGTTGAATTATTTCATGACAGAAATGCAGGAAAAAGTCTTTCTTATATTGAAAATCCATGATGTACTCTAACCATAGCTGCACTTCAGTACTTTAAAGGAATTTAGAATAAGTAAAAAAAAGAAAGGGCTCCGGGCTTGTAATTCAGAAAAATCATGAAATTTCTACTTCCGGAAAACAAACAAGACAATAAATAAATAAATAAATAAATATACACACATGTATCTATATTAAAGATACCACAATACAAGGTGATTTAGGTGTGTCTGAATTTAATACCAGTGTGTGTTCTCCCACTTTAATATGACCACCTAATACACTGTGGTTCTTGTAACTACATTAGTCTGGACTTCTAAAATTTCCAAATTTCCAAATGCCACAAGCTAAATCCAGGGGCCTGACAGACAAAAAAAAAACTAGTGTTATCCTGTGAAGCAGTGATCATTTCCTACCACTGTTATGGTAAGCAGAAGATCAAGTCAGGACAATTCACATAACTATCACAGATTTTTAAGTATTGCTGGTTTCTTAGATTCTTTTTCAATTTAGCTGTGCATTTAAAAAAATACAAATTTATACCAACAAAATATGAATGGTATTTAACAACAAATTTGGCTGTTTACAGAGAAGTGATCATGAGTTTACTAATAACCTTCTGTAGGTTACTCAAAATCAGGTCCAATTTTTCTCTTTATTTTTCACGTCTCCATTTCAGTGAGTTTAGATATATCTAAGGCCATAAAACTGCTGCTTCTTATTATCCATTAATTATCATACAGGACTTCATTTTATCACCAGATGAAAGACCACTAATCAAAACTACATTTTCCTTACCTTTAAATCCACTGAGGATTTACCAGGACATAAAATAGCAGCATACTGAAGCTTTGTAATAATTAATTCCAAGCAATTACTTTCAAAGACTTTAAAATATTGTCTTAACAATGAAATGTTTTGAGCAAGATATAGGGTTTGAGCATTTCCCATAAACTAAACTTCAGTTATTTTCACACAATGGAACAGCGAGCTACCTCTGCCGCCTTTTCTACTTCCATTGATGTAAGCCTCTGAATAATTACACGAGCAGCACTACACCTTCTTAAGACTCTTAAACCAACAGCTAAGAAAATTCGATCATTATCTGTTATGAAGAAAACAATGTTAAAAGACACGTGGCCATGGGAATGCAATTATCTGCGAGCCACAATGGACCACCAACTCTCCGGGCTGCAGCTAGAGCAACCTTGCATGGTTTTGCTAAGTCTCTGCAAACAATTTGTGTGATGCCTAATTTGTCCTGCTAAATCTGCAGCCATTCAGATACCTTACAATAGTCCAAGTTTAGTGAAATGAGGGGAAATTAGAAAAAAAAAAAAAAAAGAAAAAAAAAAGCTAGAAAGAGGCATTGGTTTCTATCCGCTCTAGAACCATGCAAACGCTGAATTGCGACACCCGAATCAAGGAGCCAGTAACAAAGTGGTAATGTTCAGTACCTTCTAAATCCCCTGTGTTATGCTCAGGAGCAGTGGTATTTTAAAAGGATGGATGTTATTTCTCTGAGTACAGAAACCTCTCCCTCTCTGCTCTCCTCCATCACTTGTAGCGCAGCGCTCATTATTCCCTGCCTGAACAAGCCACCAGAGATGTACACAATAAATGGGACAGCAGAGGAGTGTTATCAAAAAATCCCACATATTTAAATATACCTACATTTTCGTAGCTATGTTTAGAGTATACAAGTTAAAATGTAAGCAAATCATTAATGCACTAAGCTGGAGAAGACTTGTTTTTTTTTTTCCAAGCAGGGTAGAGCAACAAGTGAATGGCAACTGATGGAAATGTGCTGGGAACTCCTGAGCAGCTTCTCTCGAAGTCTGGAAACCTCAGGTGAAATGTGGTCAAGTTACAGAGGAAGCACTTCAGAGGCAACCAAACTGTCCCTGAACTCATAGGGACTTCAGAGAGACCAGTGGCTCTGTAGTCTTTCTGCACTCCACTTGATTTAGTTATCCACAGGCAGCTCTAACCACATGGGCAGCTTTGGTCTCTCCATTTCAGCAGCCACCCCCGTTCTCTTTTTAGCAATGAAAGGAAATGCAACATCTGGATGACTTGCCACCTGAAATTCCACTACTACCCAACGGAAAACCCGTGTTCTTGCTTTCTGATCTGTAAATGCCACTGGACGTGTTTAGATTTCCTGACAAATGACCTGAGCGCTGCTTCTGCTTGAAGCGCTCTGCCAGAGATCCAGGCTCCCTCCCAACTTTCCTTCACAGGCATCTTCTCATTTCCCCTCAAGTAGGCTGTCAGATGCGACGTCCCTCCCAGACAGCGTGGCACACATACATCCCTTTTGATTTCCAAGCATTCAGCGCTACTACAGCTGGCACGGCAGTCCACAACTTGTGCTATGACTTAGCTGTGAAAGGGTGCTGCTGACTACACAATTTCTACTGGGCTTCTACAAACGGAGTACAGGTAGCAGGTCATCAGGGTTATAAATTACCTCCTACTCTAACCTGCAGAAAAAAAAAAAGGAAAACAAAACAAAATAAAACAAAACCTGTCACACTGTGTATTTAAAATATCTATCTGCGCATGTACCATTCATCATTTACTGCATTTGTTTGTGGTACTTTGAGAATCTTTATTTTATTTTATTTTTAAATAGCATTGCTACCAGTTGACAGAACAACAGCAAGGTATGTTGCTGAGTGAGGAGTTTCCCCCTTCTGGGAGAAGGACAAGGATATCAAAAAGGCATAGACCTGAGCAACCACGGAGCTTGTTAAACACAGCCAAAGGGTGCATTTGGGACCAAATCAGAGAACACGTGTTACTGAGTTAATGCTTCCCACAGCATCTGTCTACTTTTGGTTTCGCTTTCTTTTTTGTGGTTTCAGTCAAACAGTATTTTCCCTAGAGCTGTCTTTAATCTCTCTTCTCCTTCCTTGCCTTCTACCACCCGTCTTGCGACAAACAGCACCAAAGCACTACCCATGCAGGCAGATTTGGAGGCCACGCACCCAAATGTCACTCACCATCACAACATCAAGGAGGTCTTGGTTCATTTACACCAAGTATTATGCCCATAATATGCTGTTGTGAAACTTCCACTCCATGCAAAAAAAGTCAAGACACTGCTGCGCTATTTTCTCTACCACAAGTGTGCACACACAAAATATTAAAAAAATAAATAAAACAATCCAAGTGTCAAACCTTAGTTTTGCCCTCTTTTGCCTTACAGCATAACCATTAACTTCCTCATCTCCCTGTCTTTCACAAGACCTTGTCTCATGTAATGCCCCAAACGAATGACTTTGACTACCTGAAAAATTATTCAAGACCTTGTTTTCCCCTCATTGCTCAAACTATAATTCCATACCTTAGTTCCCACACATTATTCAAGCCCTTCTCTCAGGACAGACATTAATTTCTTCCTGAGCTCTTCTATGATGCTCATCGCTATAGCATCTGAGGGCTTAGCAAACATTAATTTACTTTCATGGCATACCGGTGAAGGAGAGGTGCCATTAACCTCATTTCACAGGTGGAGAACTAGAGCACGGGGAGATTATCATCAAAGGCATGCAATAACTTAAAGCTCCCAGCCTGAGATGCCTTATGGCTGAAATTTCAGAGCAGGTAGGCTTATATCATTTACATATATATAAACCATGCTTCCCTTGGCCTGCTACAGCCGCTTGTGTCCAACATCAGTACATTCAAGTTCTTGAGCCAGGCACAAAGTAAAGGAGGGAAGGCCCAGGCACGGTGCCTCACCAGTCCATCACAAGTACAGTGAAAAAATGAGCTTGTAGTCCCTAATTAAGACAGGCCAAATTAAGGTTGTGTAGGCAACCTTCATTCTGGTGCCTTTTAAATTCTGAGCATGTCTTCAAAACTGCAAGTCTTTCATGTCGACTTCTGTATAACTGTCTGGTTTTCAAAGGAAAACTACAAAACCCTCTGAGAAAATTTGGCAGTGTCCAGATGCAGAGGTAATCACAAACACAGTTCCTAAATCAAGGAAAGGAGAAAGGTGGAGATGGGGGCTGAGTGGGCATAGACTCCTGCAGCCAGCTACAGCCTCACCCCTCCTGTGTCTGCACCTCTGAACATCTCCCAGCTCTGCTCTTTTCTGCTGAAAAACATTAAATGAATTTGCTTAATAACTTCTGCACATATGACGATGATTATAAAATTTGCCTTTTACAAATACTGCTACGGTAAGCAGGTGTTTATATACATGTTGATGATTAATTATAGCTGCTGAGGTGGCCTACTGAAAAATAAAAACAGCAATAATTCAATAACTGTTTATAAGATCACCAGCAAGGAGCTTAAATTGTTGTTTCCTTTTTAGCTCCACTAATTGAAGTTTTCTGTTGGAACCGATGGCCAGTATTAAAGCAAACACCTCAGTAGCTGCTTTTAGCTCTCTCTTTAATCTTACTTCATAAAACCTGATGTTTTATTCACTTCACAGTAACCAAGGGGGAACAAAATCTTATCACTTGATGTTCATGATGCAAATTGATGAGCCCATGGTTAAACACATGAACTTACACATATTATTTCAGGAAGTAAGAAGCTACACGTCTGTTGAAGTCTCTCTAAATTTCATTGTTTGAACCCAAAATATCAGATATTCCAGACACACTAAAATATAAAGGCTGCCCAATTCTAAAACACTGGAGGTGCAGTCTCATAGCAGCCACCACTAGAAGAGGAGGAAGACCCATAAAGTATACATTTCTTGAGCAGGGATGGTCAAGATCTTTAATAAATAAGAAAGGATAGGACCTGAAAGTAAAAGAAAAGTAGTACAGAAATTCTGCACTTGTAGCTGCTAGCAGGGAGAAGAGTTTACACTTCGTGCAAAGAATTACATAACTCATGGCTCATGATTTCAGTGACTTAAAGTAAAATAAGCAAGTTTTGCTCAAGTAACTCTAAAGCAACGCTTTACCATCTGTGCTCCGCACTGCCCCAGGAGCCTAAGGGCCACTTGTAGGAGAGCCACAAAGGGTAATTTAAAAAAGTAGTCCTACTGCTACCAAACTTAAACCAGCTGTTTCACCACTGCTTTACCAAAAAAAAAATGTAAAATCTGTATCGCCTGTTTCATGGTTAACAAACATTTCACCAAAGCCAGCACTTGTGCACAAATCTGCCTGGCTGGAGCAAATGCACTGCACTGGTGCTGCAGGGCAGCAGAGGCTTGGGTGTCCCCCAACAGACCCTGCAACTGGCGGCTGCACAAGTGAAGAAAACAATTTAATTCTCTTTGAATTTATGTAAACAATACAAGGCAGCTAAAGCTACTATCCAAATAGCTTGAGTATACAAACACGAGCCCCATCCCAAGAGCTACAAACTCTTATAACTAATGCGAAACAGGAAATGAGTAAAATAAGATTTAATTTATGCATATTTCTTAAAGGCTTGGAAGACCTGAATTAATTCAAGGGATGCTCAAGAGCTGTTATCATTTTCCTTTTTATAACCCATTCTTATTAATTCCCTAACCATAAAGTGAGAATAATATTCTTCTCTACTTCTTGTTTTTTTTCTAGGAAAGTTACATTCACTAATGACCATGACAAACAAGACGGCAAATAGAAGTGGTCACCTCCAAAACACACACAGAGTTCATCAGAAGCCAAATGACCCTTTGCAAGATGTTGGCTGTCATGAAATACACAAAACTGCGTTTGATGCAATGGCCACCTGTTTAAGAATGCAGAATTTAATATACATGAAAATTAAAAAGCAACAGAAACAGCAGGAGGGTGCAACACCTTTACCTGAAGAGTGCCTGTATTTTAACTAATTAAAAATTTTACAATTGGCAGCTGCACAGATGAGGTTTCAGCCTGCAAGTGGATGCAGAGAGAACAGTTCAATACCTTGCTACCTCTTTTGATTCATTCACAGATCTCTGAACAGGACAGTTGGTACTGTCTGCCCTAGCAGTAAAGCTCAAATAGAGTCATCTCCTTCATCACTGCACAGGGCTTGCGAACTGACAACAGGACCAGAGCAAAAGTCTCTGTGGATACAGGCATCCCTTCCCATCCCACCTAAACTGGTGGTGCTGGGGCTACTCAGGCCGCAGGAAAAACGTGACATATGGAAAAGAGACAGAAATATTGATGAACTATGATCCATTAATACAAATCTCCAGGGTTCAACAATCATGAAACAGTCATTAAGTGCAAGGAAATAAGAAGCTTTAATAATTTTTAGTTATTTTCTTAAAGATTATTTTTGTTGTGGTTTCAAGGCATGCCATATACTCTGCTCACTCAGGTTATCAAGCTTTTTTTTTTTTTGTATAGCCTGCAACAAATGGATTTATTACCTTTAGTCTCATGAAAGCTGAGATTTTACTGTACTGCCATGACAAGATCTGGGATGGAAGGAGCAGCAGCCCAGAAGCATACCTGGGTACCACAAGACATCCAATTGTATGGCAGACCAGCAGCACACAGTTTGCGAGATGAAAAGCAGTTGTCATCCTGCATTCCTCACCCTTCAGATCAATTACCATCTATGCAACCTGAGATAGAAATATTCAGTGCCCTTGTCACCACACTACTCATAAAACCATCAACTCTTTTACAACCCCTATCAAATCTACGAGAGTAGAGCAAACAAGATCTATTTGTGCCACTTTACAAAATGGAGAAAATCTTGACAAGTATGAATGTTGTTGGCCACAGCATCAAGAAGCCAGAGGTGTATTACTTCCCTTGCTGTTTTGTCTTCAGTATCAGGCCTCTTCTATCAGTATTCAACACAGTTTTGAAGCAACTTAGGTTATGAAATGCAAAGCTATTTGTTAGGAAGATTTTGGCAGCTGTGGGAGTTTCCGCACCATAACACTGAGTCATGCTGGAGAATAATGCACAATCTGAGCAAGTGGTGCTTTTCTGCTGACATAATCACAACCAGGGTATCATACATTCAACATCCATTTTAACTAATTGTTCTTGATTTCAGTCAACAAAGAGGACATCTTCAATTCTGAGTTATATGAAACTTTCAGTTTTCCTTTCCACCTGATTTGCTAGGCTAGGAGTTGGGGGACACAAAGGAAGTCAAATACCTTACCCTCACTTTCCAGTGAAGACACAGGGACAGAGATGGGACAACTAATGGAAAGTGGAAAAATTATCACATACATTTTGGAGGCAAATTCAAAGAAAAAAAAGTGAGGAATCAGATGGTTCTCACAGAAGAAATGTGGAAGAATTAATACAAGGCATCACAGCTCTAACAATAAATTTTAAAAGATTTTTTAAAAATCTATCACATCTGATAGCATATCAACTAGATAAAAGTGAGCTAAGTATTTACTGATTTGAGAAAACAGCTGTATTGGTCTAACCTTGGTATACTTCAAAACACACTGAAGAAAAAAAAAATAAAACCATTAATTGCAAAAAAAGGGGTGAGAGAAAAAATACTACATGACCAAAGATACCCTACGGCAGACTACTTCCTCTGATATATAAGTACTCTTGTGAAATGACATGGACAAGACCTTGACAAAGGTTAGAATAAAATTATTTGCTTTACTGTGGGTGACTACATGGAACATTTTAAGGGGCAGAGCTAAAAGAAAAAAAAAAAAAAAAAAGAAAAAAAACCCTTTTGGGTTAGTGGGAGTTTACTAGTAGAATTTTTTGCACATTGTTTTTTTGGGGTCATTCTTTAGTATCTTCATGGGACCAAGACAGAAAATAAAACCTTTATGCCAATGGAATATGCTGCTGACATCATGCTGGGAAGAATAACAGAAGAGAAACAGGTGAAAACTGAGTATCTTTCAGGAAGAAATGGATGACAGAAACCAGAAGCAACATAAATGAGACAAAAATTCCCAGCACGTGTTCAAAATAACACACCCTGGAACCACCCAAGCAGATTGTGTCAACCATACTTTATATCACCTGTGAGCCTCCAAAATCCATTTCCATTCCACTGGAACAAAACCAAAACCTTTCAAACATTTTGCAAAATAAAGACTTAACATGGCAATCAGCCTGGAGTGGGGAAGGAGGGCTCGTGTTTGTTTTGGTCAGAGATGACCAGGCTGGCTCCAAAAACACCTTCCTGCTTAAGACCAGGCTGCAACTCGAAGGTGCTGGCACAGCATCCTGCCTTCAGTGAAAGGACATATGTCATCTTGGGAAATGGGCCAGGCAGCTCTGCCACACAACAGTCCCGCTGTTTGCTATCAGTCCTGGAAACAGTCTAACAGGGGCCTGGTTCACCCAAAGCCTCATTAAAAGGAACAGGTTAAATGGTAGTGCCATAATGCCACACGAGATAAATATAACACTTTTTAAAGCACTTTCTGTGATAGCACCAACTTATCCGAGTAGCTTCGGCAGCAGTTTTTGGTGCCCATTATGTTCACTGTGCAAAGTCCCAGCGAAAGGAGTATGACACCTGCACTACTAATGTCAATAAGTGTTTGTGTATCGAGATTAGTATTTTAGTTATTCCAGCACTACATAGCACAGTACGAGGCTCTCAGGAAAGAGAAGAGAGCTGATGTTGTGTGTCAAAGCAAGGCTATCCACTTAATGAATGAATGAAATGCCCAAGCGAAAAGATATCTGACTCAAGAGCTGGGGTCTCTTCTACTTAGGGAGTTTTAGGTATTACTGCACCTTTCTTGCCTCCTCCCCAGTATTATTGTGATTTTGGTCCTCTGTGGCAAAGCTTCAGAGAATTAAAGAGAGTATACTTAACGAGAGGAGCTACAGTACCCAGGCACAACTGTGCTGAGGACAAACTAATGTCACCTTTTTCCTGTGATTCCCAGAGGCCTGTTCTATTTATAACTTTGTTTTGTTTCCGTTTGATCCTTTGGTTATTCTAATGTACTTTCTGCATTTTACATTAATTCAGTCTCCCTACAACACCCTAAGCAATACTACGCATAGGGGGATGAGAGGATAACAGGCCCATAAAGCAATTGGCTCAGACAATCTGCAAGTGCACTGGCTAATTGGATACACAGCTCATAAAAGACGACCCTTCAGGAGGGATGGATGACAATGCAGAGAGAGGAAACAAAATCTGAAAAAGCTCCTACCCTGTGCACTTGAATGAACAACAGGTCTTTGACTTCATTAGGTCTGATATCCTGAGAATCATACCGAGAAATACCACCCTATTCTGAAGCACACATCCTTCTAAGCATATGAGTACAGAAGGAAGGGCTAGTAAAAGCTCTGCAATTACTCTAAATTTGCACTGTAAACAGCATAACACCAGACCATAATTAAATTCCGAATGAAACATTTCATTGTCTCCATTACGTGAAATGTCTCCAATTTCAAGGGAGCATTATAGCAGCTCTGGCAGCCTCTTTGCCCATTTTGTGTGCTGGTTTCAGCAGCCACCACGCCTATCCGACCAAAACAGCGATGCACGCAGCGTGGGGAAGGAGCGGACAAAAGGACCTCTGAGGAGCGATTGTGTTCAATGTGGTGCCTCTGTACGGGCTCCCAGCTCCCCGGTGGGTGATGAACAAACACATCTCCACGGCCCGAGTCTCCTGTGACGTGCTCTGTGTAAGTAACTGGGAGAAGTTGCTAACTCCTCGTGAATCCAACTCTGCAGGACCAAGCACTGTGTTGACTGTTCAATCTGGTTTTTCTGAGCACTAATATAACAACGCTCCAAAACCTGACACACATTCATCCAGTCGAAAATACCTCTGACCTCCCCAGGCTGAGGGGTGTAATATCCTTTTCTTCCAAAGTAGAATAAAATGAAAAACCTATTAGACATCTGGCTCAATCTTAGTTCCTTACATTAAGTCAAGAGTAATGATTTAATAATCAACATTAAAGAAATCCTTACTACACATGACAGTTTTTGGAGGGGTTTTGCTTTCTTATTTAAAAGACCTTCAACAATAACAATCAGCTAGGGAAATACTTTGATATCCTGCTTTGACACATTCATTTGATTTGCATATTAAAGCAAAAAAAAAGTCACGTGCTTTCATTAACTTATATAATTTTCATGTTTTTCAGTGCTAAGCAGATTTTAAATTTTTCGTTCTTATGTATTTTATGCAATGTTACCTGTTATGACTGCAGTGGCCCCTGAAAATAGGTCTTTTCTTATAAGAACTCAGTCTTAACAACATAAAGATTATCAGCATAGTAAATTTTCTTAAAAATGGAAGGAAATAAAGAGTATAAGGAAGAAACCCTGTAAACAATCAATCACACTACATTAGTTTACTTTTAGAGATAGGTAAGCAAAGAAAACCAAGAGGAAAATCCCTTGCCTTCAGTATTTTCCACAGAACAGCAGAACTCTTGATGTAAAGCAGTCACATTCATTATTTTGTCTCAAAACAAACGTGAGGTTCTTATGATTTATTTCCAGAAAATGGACATGAAACCAGATGACACAAAAAGGATGTGACAGCTACTCCTAGAGTACATTTTTTAAAAAAGTGCAGCAAACTTCAGCTGCTCAACAAAAGGCAGGGCTTCACTACAAAGCTCCCAGATCACTGGCCAGAAGAGCAGAACCCTTTTAGAAAGATCATTTCTGTGCCTGGCTGGCTCTGCTGTCAGCACCTTGCACCGGCAGAGCTGCACACTGGGCAGTGTCCCACACCCCCTGGTGTCCCCGCGGGCAGTTTTGGGCATTCCCCTTCCTCTGGCTGAAGCGGATGGCAAGGTGTGAGCTCCAAAGCCTGGCAGGTGATGGCTCAGACCCGAACGGGCACGTTTTGGGAAGGGACTTGGCAGCAGGCGGTGTATTTTGGTTCGCAGCGAGCTGCTGCAGCCACGTGACTGCAACCCCACAAAACCCACTCCTCAATGCCTCCTAAGTAAGCCTGGACCCGCTGCAACAAAGGAGCCCACTTGAGTTACTTTCTGCTGAAAAGCCTGGGTCACAGCACAGGCTCAGAGGGCTGACTCTCGCTCAGCAACCCGCATTAATCATCAACTTGAACCAGTGATGAGTGATCGCTGCCTTTCTATTGCTTTAAAAATATCCACGGTACAAAGGCATCCTACAAGGGTGACCACCGGCGGATCAGTTTCCAAAACAAAAGTGTTTTAACAAAAGCTTTCCAGCAGTCAGCCTCAATTAACTGCACCTGAAATATTAAGCAGGTTTAGAGACCCTGCTTACTTTGGGAGCTGCTGTGCCACTTCAGCTGTTTTGCATTGTTCATCAGCAGTCACAGGCAGATAAATCTATAACAGGAAGCCAATGCCTTAATACTCGCACAAGGCTCAGATTCCACCAAATGGGGAATATTGTTTGGGCTTTTTGCATTTAGTTGTTCCCCCTCCCCCCTTTTTTTTTTAATCTTAACAACATAGCATTTATCACAGCTAAAGGAAAAAGAGGTTAGGCAAAGCACTTACTTCGAAAATGCTCTGAGGCATAATAATAGACATCCTCGTAACCCTCGTGGTAATCCTCCTCTGGCCGGTACTTTTTGCCTTTTCTTCTTCTCGACCTCCTTATCTGCTTGACGAAGCCCAAGAAGCGCTCCATCTCCTCAGCGGCGCCCACCAGCAGCCCCCTTCGCCCTCTGCCTCACAGAGAGCTGCCCGAGCATGAATTAACAGCAAGCACTCAAGGAAAGCTGCAACCTCCAACCATCTGCTCTGGTACCATTAAAAAACCCTTACCTCAGCTAGGACTAGAAAGCATATTGTTTTCCTTTTTTTTTTTTTTACAATAAAAAAGGGAGGGGGGGGGGAGGAGGAACACTTAATCAAAGCTACCGACTGGAATATTTCAGCATGAAAATAGGTGAGGGAGGGAAAAAATGAAGGGGAAGGAGAAAGTCGGGGTTCCGGGGTTCCGAGCAGTTTTTAAGCAGAACAAAGTTGGAAAGCTGTGCCTGGCAGCCAGAGGCAGCCCAGCACCGGCAGCTTGCTGCCCTCTGTCTCCATCATTTGAAGAGGGGCTGGGAGGCGGGGAGAGATGTTAGTCAATGGACTGAACCACGTCTCCAGGCAAGGCAGGTTTTCATCCGCCAGTTAAATCCCTCCTCGGATTTCCACCCGCACGGGCTCGGGACCCCGTTTGATTTCATCTGTCCTATGACGGGAAAGAGGCCGGCCCGTTTCTGGCATCAGGCACATCGGGTGGATAAATAGCGGAGTGGTTTAATCCATACACACAGCCCACTGCCGGCAAGCGTGTGCTCAACGTGTTAATTGGAGCAGCAGGGAGAAAGCTCGGCAGCTGTTAAAAAATGACACATATACCCACTGGGCATTAGGGTATTCTAATCACTGCTAGATCTAAACATTAAAATGCGCTTCGCAGACAGGTTTCTTATAAAGCTGGCCGGGCTTTATGGCAATAGGCAAACAAAGGGAGCCACATCATGAGCACACTGTGCCACACTCATTTAAAATCCTAGCAGAGTTTTAAAACTTTAAAATTAAGGTATGGCAAACTGTGCTTTGCACAGGAGGAGACCAGAAAAAAGCCTGATGAGGCACTCGCTCTTTTTTCCTGCTGCACGTCCCAATTCCACAGCATTCCCTGAGATAAGGCAGGAATTTCATGCGTGCACCTGATATCATTTCCTTCCCACTCAAAAACAAAGGCAGAGCCTGCTCAAATCTCATCACTGTGCCATCTACCATAGTTTGTCTTGTAAGCCAAGCAAAGTCTCCAGTCCAGCAGGACATCTCCTGGTCACCAGCACAAGCCTGGGATCCATCAGTCACCTTGGTCAATCCATCCTCACCTGCACCCGTGCTGGCAGGAGGTGCAACACAGCTCCTGTGAGCACGAGGGCATCAGACAGTCCTCCTGTGAAACCCATTTTACAGGATCATCACCTGGAAAATGAGCAGCATGCAGAGGTGGGATGAGTCTCTGGTGATGCAGACCCTTCAGTGAGAATCGTCATTTCGCAAAGAGCACAGCAGAACTATTTTTTTAAAAGCTTTAAAAGAAGCGAAGCATAAGCCAGGACTGCGATTTATCATTGTTGCAATAGAAGTAGACAGAGATTGATCAGAATTTAGTTGGGATTTTCTGGTTTTGAAGCACGTGAAAGTTATCAGCAGAGGCAAGCTAGATCTGCTGTCTGGGGGTCCTAAAACAAACACACACTGAAGAAGTTGGAGCTCTTTTGGGTCTGTTCCAGGTTACCAGGTATTTTAAAACAGTATAGTCAGGAAGACCCATTTTAGCCAGAAAAAATAACCAAGCAATGAAAGCACCTACCAAGCTCCCCGTGCGAGTATGCACTAATCCTCCCTGACCTCACCAGCCCCTGTTTTTCCCCTATGGAAATGCCACCGCTGTTGCCAGTTGATGAACACCCTGAGGTCCAGAATTATTTTTAGTATAACTTCTGCAAGGAAGCTACATTTTAGTACATGCCTATTTTTGTCATACAGCTTTCAACTTTGGAAAAGTAAAGAACTTGCAGAAATATTACCAAAAATAATAAAAAAGTAATAAAACTTTTTATGTGGATCTTTAAGAGCAGATTACTGTATGTTCTGAAGGTTTCAAGTCACGTGTCTTCTCTGCGCTCTGCCACCAACCAGCAAAAACATTAAATTAGTATCATGAAACATGAAAACCAAACAAAGACTTAGCCTACAGCAGAGACAGAAATCTCTCTTTGCAGAGATGGAAATGTTGTTTTGATGCTGTATTTGCTCCTGCAGAGTGCTCTCCCTGACAGCTGTGCAAAAAGTTATTTGTAGGTGTCAGAAACATTCAGCTATAAGAGAAGTCTTGCAGACATCCCTGTTTCCTAAAGTTAAATTATAAATTCAATTCAAAGCGGTACAGCTACTTTTCACAAGGGAGAAGAAGGTAAAACTTTCTTCCTTTTAAACCTCCCCGTAAATGAGAGCAGATAAATAAAATGATGCAAACACTTGGCTATCACCAAGTGCATCCACCTGTGCATGGTACCACGGTGGTCGAACAACACGCTGCTGCACGAGCAGCTTCTGCAGGAGCTACAGGCTCCCGTCCTCAGTATGTCCCAAGAGACTCTGTTCTTTCTGTCATAAGAAAACCACACAGACAGTCCCAAAGGCAGTAGCTGCCACCCCATTATATGTAGGCATGGTGTAGGGCACCAGCCAGCTCCTGGGCTGAGAACAGCGGCTCGCACCCTGCAGCTCTGCCCATCCACTGCCACTCTGCAGAGGTCAGGCTCCCTCTGCCATGCCCAAGGGGCAGAAGCAGGTGTTGCCCATGGCTTCTAACCCGTGAGCTGTATTACCAGCACATAATTTATACACCCGCTTCCTTTTGTCTGACTGCAACCAGCAGAGACAAACGATGCCAGCATTTCGCTTTTTAAACCTAGAACAGCAGGAGCTTTTGATAGGATTTTCCCCTCCCTAAAACACTTTGCTGTTTAGGGCAATTTAAAAAGAAAGATGTACCTTAACTGAATGCAATGGTATTGCAGATCAATACCAGTCAAAATATTGTTTTACTACCGAGATTACTGAAAACTTATGTTTCATAAGCATTACATACTGCCTCGACTGCTTTGTTAAGAACACTGGAGACATTCATTAGCTACTCCTCATGTCATACCTGTAAATATTTTATCATAGTCCTACTTTCAGATGTATAAGCAGAGAATTCAGTTTCACAAACACAGTTCACTGTAGTTAAAAAAAAAAAAAAAAAAAAAAGAAAGCTAAAGAAAAGCTAAGGATTGCTCTCCCCATTGCTCAGGATTCACACAGTTCATTCCTTCACGGCCACCTTGCAACTTCATACTTGAAAATGAATAAAAGAACAGAAACATACCAGATGCATACAACAGTTCAAAAAGGCATCTTGATTTTGTGGGTGGAGTAGAGAAAGAATATATTGGATTTAGAATTTTTTAAATGCAAAACATCAGAGATGACAGTGAGTTTCATCCCTTAATGACAAAGAGAATAAGATAATGATGCCCAGAGAGCATAAGATTAGGTGTCAGCTGATATTCTGAAGCTCCCTCTGAACTAGAATTTGGGGATTCAATTTTCTGGTGGTACAACAGAAGTGCAATGTAAATATGTCTGAAGCTCTTTGGCTCATCATTCTCAGTGAATACAGCTACTCCAGTAAAAGAAAGTGCTTTATTGGTACTTCCAAGGTGGCTTTATTAGAAGAATCAAGGATTATCATGCTGTCTCCAGCATGATTTGCCTAGTAAGCATTTTGCCAAGTGACACCGTTTAGCTAATATTTACATTCACCATTCTCATAAGTAATTTGTTTAATTTGTATTACCAAGAAGCTCTGCCAAACTGGATCTGTCTCAGGTCACTGATCTACTGGAGAAGACTTCGCGGCAATAATAAAACAAATATACCATTAAGACACTGTCCCTTCCAAATACTTATGCTGAGGCATAAATGTTCTTGTAGCCATGGACAATGTCATCATTTAAGCACTGACTTTCCTTTGTGTCTACAGCATAGACTGAGTCTCTCATCTTCTAAAATATCCACATGTAACTTTTTACTTGCACACATACAGCTATCCAGTTATCTGGGTAAAATTTCACAGATGACACAACCATCGTCCACAGCACTTTTCCAACATTTGGGGAAAGCAATAGGAAGGAAAAATGTTTTGATATCCACGGATAAGCCACTAAGGTAGTAAATATTTAACAAGGATTTCCATTTGACTGGGCTTGCAAACATGGTGCTTTGAAACCAGAGCCTAAATATGAAGCTAGCCTCTCTAGAATTTAGTACCAGGAATACAAAACGGAACTGGCAGCAAATACTGACAGTATTAAGCAGGTATTTTACATCTCATTCATCATCATGTTTTGGTGTTTAAGAGAAACTATTTTAGGTAGAGGAACACTCCTGTCCCTGTCTCTACTTCTCTGGGCAGCCCCTGGGAGCTCTCTGCAGGGGGCATCCCTCTGGGATGCGTTCGCCCACGAGAGCACACAGAGGCAGCTGGAGAAACCCACCTGCTTCGGGTTACTCTCTTGGAAAATACATGGAATTATACACAGCACAAAACACAAAAATTAGGCTGGATACAACCAGTTTTTGGAGGCTGGCTGAGTATAGAAAGTGATTCTTTTCCCTCCTCCCTCAAACTGCTAACCATAAAGATACCACAAACTTCAAAAGGGAGGAACAGACCTTTTCTTCTCTAGATCTCTTTCAACTGAGAGATGTCTTTGATAATCTGCTGGAAACCAGCAAGAACAGACAAAGGAACTTCCCCAAACTACTCCCTTTATTCATCTTACTGTATCATCTTGCCTGACCTTCTAGTTTTCCAAGAGCAGCTGTTTGTTTACATGTCATAATTGCTCATGTTAAGGCTGCAATTTTCCACTCAAAAATCTGCCCTAAATATCTTGGTGTAAAATGTGAGCTGCTCGAGTTGAAAATCATCAAATGCCTGTGGTTTACAATCTATTAAGCGCTGTAAGAGCATAAGGTTCACATCTGTACAAGCAGTGCCATGTACAGTGGGCAAGGAGGAGCGAGCGGCCTACCACAGCTGCGATCCTGTAGCACCACCTGAAACCCCCGTATGAAACACGCTTCTGAGCACAAGTCTTGTGCCCCTCCTAAAGATGCTTGTGAAGACCACTGAAACCATGGGGGACACTAAGAATTACCCTGTACATCTCTCATTTGACAACAGAAAAAGAAGAATAGCTAGTAGTAGTTTCACTACTACAGTAGTAGTAGTCATAGTTTCACTACTATAGTAGTAATAGTCATAGTGGAACAAAGCTATGTGAGAACTGGATGGTGATACAATACTGCTAATCCACCACCCTTAGTTTAGAGACAGGATACTTTTTATCTGTTAAATACTCTGTTTCCTCTGATTTTAATGCATTACACTCAGTTTCACAAGCCATTCACACACTCTCAGTTATTCATTGCTCGCATACAGTCACAGACCATTGTTTCTTACTGCTCTTCCTTTCTCCAATGTAAGACTTAAGAGCTGGAGATCAGCTTTTCTGTCACCAATTCGTAAATTAACTGGCAAATCTTCCTGTACATTTTTTTTTTCTTTACATGAACACACAAATTTTCATTAGACTCGCACCTGCCAACAATACTTGGAGGAGTTCTTTATTGTATTGTATTTCATTGTATTGTATCACCTGTATATTACATTAACATTCCCCAATGGCTTGTATTTTTGCAAGCATTCTCTCATGTAGAAGTGTGCACATAAAACCATGAACGCCAGTGCAGTGAACAAGGATAAAGTAGAACACAAAGAGTAGAAGAAGAAGCTACATTCATTTAGAGGGAGTTGGGGGGCTGCTTGTGGGTCTAATAGAAGAAGGCTGTCTCTCGAATATCGACAATGTTGAGAAATCTTTGTAGCACTCTTTTAAAAGGGTCACTTGTCAAGTTGAATTTCATGCAGAATGTATGCTCCAGGGAAAAGAAGCTTTTCTTTTTTTTTTTCTTCAATTCAGCTGAAACAGTTTGCATACATTCTATTTTTCTTCCTTTCTGTCCAGCTTATTTAGCTTGAAATGAGTGACTAATTAGAATACACAAATATGCAGAAACAAATGTTAATTTGACCACTATGAAAGAAATGCCTAGGTAAAATTAAGTACAAAAAAGAAGTTTGAGTTTGCTTAACATCCTGTGACACCAATAGTCATTCTACAAGAAAAGCTAACAGAGTACTACTCTAACTATATTTAAAACCCCTTAAGGGCTCGTGCAGTAGACTGATATTTTAAAATACTAAAACTAGAACATAATTCTCTGAGAAAGTCTGAATTAAAGGTGTTTTCATCTTTCTAAAGAAACGTAGCAAATGGCTAGAGGGAACACTACCAAGGTTTTGCATACTGTGCTTCTGTCTGCTTTTTGTATAATGCAACCAACTCAAACCACCTATGAAAAACATATGGAAAAAAGCATCCTCCTCACTGAGTAAAAACTGTATCTTCCTAATTTTCCAGTCTTATGAAACCGCATATTGCAATGCTAACCATAATTAAAATCTATGTAGAATACTGGAAAGGAAAAAAATAATTAATTAAATCACAGCTCACTAAAACAAAAATACCCGGCAGATATGTGGAATGAAGTTCTCACATTAAAACATGAAAATATTTTCTTAAGGTGCATACCTGCAGAACATAGAAGGTATAGGGTACCACACCAAATAGGATGGAAGTAGGTGGGATTCAGAGGTTCAGCTGACAGTGGAAGACCCAAGCCTGGATCCATGAGAACTACAGTAGGCTGAAAAAGAATCCATCCCTGGACATTTCTTTCCATGTGAAACTTTATGCAAGAAACTTTTTATTATGTAACATTAAATATGTTTAATTTCTTTCACCTTAGGAGATAAGCAAAAATGGTTGTGAAAGATCCTCCTGCGCATCCTCCTATAGATGCATCCTATCCTACTGAGACTCTTCCCCATAGCCCTGGGCCAGTCTCATTGCGCAGTGAGTGAAAGCACACATTCACACCCACACGATGTATTCCCACAGATTATCCCACCCTACTTCCAAGGGTGTAGAGAGATTTCATCTTAAAACACAAAGGACCAGCATGATATGTAACATTAAAATGAAATAACCTTTGATATAAATCCTCCTCTTTATCCATCTTCTATCTGGTATCAGTTTTTCATATCAGAGATAACATACGAAATTTAGATCTATGAACTATTTGGTGCAGAGGAATGCCCGTGCTCCCCCAGAAAACCATGATGGGTGTTCTACTTCTTTTCTTACTCATATTTAATAGTGGTAATCATTTGGTAGCAATGAAAACCTTGTTATGCATCACTATTGAAATCATCTACCAGTAATAAGTTGTGCATTTCTTTGATCAAAGAATGAGTTATTGCAACAAGATTTTTATTTTTTTTTCCATTTGTGTAGTAAATTGAAGGAGTGGTTCAAATGATGAGCAACTGGAGAGAAATCTGACAGGGAAGACTGCAACTAGGAAACTAGAGCAATGAAAAAGCCCCTCTGGGGGGAAAAAAAAAAAAAAGAAAAAAAAAAAAGGCACCCAGATGATTTGTATCCTGAGCCCCCTGTGTTTTATCAGGGTCAAGATACAGTGGATAAATAGAAAGATTTTACTGCAGGTGAGCTCTAACAAGAATAAAATTCTGTTCAACTGCCAAAGAACAAACAAGCAAACAACAACAACAAAAAGAAAACAGCCACAGGCAAATTTTCCATTATGATCATGTGAATTTATGACTAAAGAATATGTAAATATATATGCAAATTAAGCCATCCATCTGGAGTCCCCTGCCCTAGAGGCACAGGCCAACATAACATGAAGGCAATGAAGAATCCAGTTGTTCAGACGGATTAACCCTTCTCCTTCTCTCTAAACACCCTCTTCACACAATCTTTCTCTTTTTGAGTCTTGAGCTTTAAATAATTCCTATCATCCTTGCACAATCTGAAACTGCAAAACTTATCGAGTGTAAAGAACAAAGACTAGCAGAGCAACTTGAAAGGCAAAAGGACAACTTCACATGTAACCTCACATTAATGAGACCCGAGTATTACATGTCCACAGAGCTGAAGTATCACACTTTCCATCCACAAGTCTCCTGTACAATAGCAAGGCCCATTGAGCATTAGTGTGGTACTTCATCTCCCTCATGCCAAACAGCAGTTTGGAAAATGAGAACTACTGACACCTCTTTATGGATGAGCTTTGATTTCCCTTCTGTCCCCATTCCAAGGGCACAGAGCAGGTTCTACAGTTCAGATTGTAATTTGTTTCCTACTATAAATCCACCTTCATCCACTCAAGGAAAAAACAAACAAACAAACAAAACCAGAAAATTTTTATACTGTTGTTAAATGGCTAAAAAAAAAATACAAAGCAATTATACAAGCTCCAAAACTGTCTGTTCAGTCCTCCTCCATGAGGTTGATATTCCTGGTTTTGAACATTAAGAGGCAAACCACAGGAAAAAAAAAAAATGCATCACATCTTGAGCTTGAGTGGGTGAAACTTGCCCACTTCTGCCATGAGTTTTTGCCAATTCTGCTGAAAATTCACTCATACATTAATAACTTTGCCATACAAAATTCTGGGGCCAAATATAAAGTGGTGCCTAGTTCAGCACTCACAGGGCAATGATACGGGACATAACATACTTCTGGTTTTGTTTGCAAAGTGCTATGAGATATTGACCTTAACACACATTTTAGAAGGGATAGGGTAATTGAGGTTTCTTCTTCTTGAAAGCTGATTGTTCCCCAAACAAGAGAGTACTTGAAAATTTATGTCCCGTGGCACTTAACAGAGAAGAAACAAACAAACAAGTGAAAACAACCAACACACAGAACTTTTTTAACTCCCTTTTGATGTTGCTTTGTACTTCGGGATTTATTTAATTCCTCTCTTGTAGTCCTCCTCTTCATTGGTAAATACAAACACCACAATTTTCTCAAGAAGACATCCCTAAAAAACATTTTATTCCCCTGTGTAAAACATTTTCTTCCTCACTCTCTCTTCCTTGTTCTCTTCTACCAGATCTTTGTCTTCACGTCTTGTTTCTTTCATGGTCAACAAACTATCATTTCGGCAATCTGCTACTGATATGACTGAAGTTTTAACTCCTTGCGATGTATTTTGACATCTGAATCAAAACTGTGCATATCAATAAGCATATACTGTTCCTTTTGCTTAATTATGAAAGACACAGGAGGTGAACGTACTGCTCAAAAAGCAAGTCCCATATTTCTTAGAGTGGCAGAGTTCATAATTTCACCTCAATATACAAGACCAAGCTACTCCAAGATTTCAGTCGTCACCAACACTAACCAAAAGATGAAAAAAAAAAAGGGAAATTTTATACCATAACAATCAATGTACAAAACCAATGCAGCTGTCTTCACTATCCCGAAGGTTTGTAATTTATTGCAGACTTTGCAGCTGAGAAGCATTTTCACTATTTTAGATAGTATATATCTATCTATCTATCTAGATACTGATATATATATATATACTATATATATACTATATACTGATATATACTGATATATCAATATATATATATAACAGTATATATCTATAGACAGCATTTCTAAAAGATGAAAATTCAGACTGGATGTGGATTTTACAGGATGACTTGTTAAATATTTCTTTTTTGTATACTCAACCATTAAAGTTTTGCTCAGAACAACTGAAGCAACTGTGTAGCAATGCTCATAAATTCTCCCTAGTTTTACACCATCTTGTACGGAGATTAACACAAGTAACACATGATACAGAGTGACATTTAGGATTCTTTAATAAACTATTTTGGAATTTGCAATTCTATTTTCTCCTTTAAAAAAAAAAAAAACAAACAAAAAAACAAACAAGCAAACAACAACAAAAAAAACGTAGGTCTCAGTTTAACCCCTTCAAAGAGGTTAAGGGGTTCTTTTAGGTATTTACCATCTACTGTCCTATTCTCTAGTCCTGGAATTGGTTTGCCTGAAAATTATTTCATGCACAACCAGGAAGGGGACCTGGAATCTCCAAGTGCAGATCACTGCCTTTTTGTACTTCTACAGTTTAGGATCTCAATCTACAAATCTTCAAAGAGCTCAAATTTATGTACTGTCCACTGAGCTGAACAGTGAAAATCATGATTATTAACAGTTGCTCCAGTAAGATGCTCACATCTGTGCAGTATTGTCCCATACTAACTACATGCAGTTGTGCCACAAGTTTTGTTTTACTTAAGAAAAACATGGGTGAAATGGAAATAACCTCATGCTGGAGGCTGGAGGGGAAGGAAAAAAAAAAAAAAAAAAAAGGAAAGAAAAAGAAAAAAGTGAAAAAGAAAAAAGTGAAAACGAACTTCTTCGTTGGACCTAAACAACATTGTGGAAGCTGAGGCTGATAGCTTGACATTTCATTTTCCAAGAAGTCTAAACAACTACAATAAATTTACAAATGTAGACATGCCGCACTGTTAAATTTCATTTCACGCTCAGTAAGCAAACATTACCAAACTGTAAGTACTGTCATCCTCTGTCTTTTTAGTTAGAAATCTTGTAGCCAATAAAGGTTTGACCTTGAAATATTTCACAGATGGATGAATTTGCTTAATTTGCTACTCACTTTGTTACCGATTTTGCACAACTGCAAAGTTAAGTCACATTTACTCCAATTTCAGGGGGAAGGACTCCTCACCCACTTTACAATAACTTTACAAACTGCATCATCAGTAAGGGTCACTAAAAGTGCATTAACCGATCACGCGTCTGAATTACCATGAAAAAATTCCAGTTTGGGAATGAAAAATACAAAGATAATACAGAAGCTAAGGATTGTTTTCTTTGTGTTTAGTACTCCTACAAATATTTGTAGTGCAAAAACTCAAAAAGTAAACCTATACGCCATTTTTGTGGAGGTTCTAATACACTGACAAAACTAACATAATTTTTCCTATTATGAAGCCACTGGAAATATACAGCTTTGTGTGTGAAGGTAATGACTGTTACAGTACACAGACATCAAATTCTATTCTTTTTTTTTTTTTTTTTTTGACATGAATAGAGTCTACACAGTGAAATGAAAAATTCCAACTCTATTTACTCAAGGGATAGTTATTATTATCTGATAAGAGAATCACAGAATGGTTGAGGTTGGAAGGGACATCTGGAGATCATCTAGTCCAACCCCCTGCCGAACAGGATCACCTAGAGCACATTGCATAGGATGGCATCCAGGTGGGTTTTGAATATCTCTAGAGAAGACGACTCCACAACCTCTCCGGGCAACTTGTGCCAGTGCTCTGTCAGACTCACAGTAAAGATGTATTCTCTCATATTCAGACGGACTTTCTGGTGTTTCAGTTTGTGCCTGTTGCCTCTTATTCTGTCGCTGGGCACCACTGAAAAGAGTCCGATTCCATCCTCTTGACACCCTCCCTTCACATATTTGTATACGTTGATTATGTCCCCTCTCAGTCTTCTGTTCTCCACACTAACCAGGCCCAGCTCTCTTAGCTTAAAAGTTCTGCTCAGTTACAAGACATCATAATTCATTATCACTTCAAATCTCAGTCAATACATTCAATCTCATTTTTGCAAAGAATAAAAATGCACTCTGGTCTAACTGTCAAATAAGGAGAATAATTGAATTAAAATTGTGAAATTTTAAAAAGGATCTAAGATCTCCAAATAGTTGTAAGTTACTGTAAACTAATAAGGAAGTTAAAAATAAGCATCTCATATATTTCAAGAAAAAAAAAAAAAAGCATAAAAAGGAAACAAAAATTCATTTTGAGTATTACCTGGTTATTTATTTTTTATCCCTAGTGATTCCATTACGAAAGCCCTACCACCTCCATCCTGCAAACACATCCAAAACGGTGACTTCCCACATTTCATACAACTCCACTGAAATAAAGACTCCCCAGACAATTAAACTGAAGTCCATTCTGCCCATGTTCTAACAAAGGAAGACCACTGCCCAGCATGTTGACCCACACTTCCTTTTATTCCTGCAGTCAGGACTTTCCTCTCTCTAAAACACATGGTTTGACTTTAGACATAAAGTGCAAAATATTTGGACCAGACTGTCTGTTGTTTACTAATAAGTGTATATATATGCTATTATTAATAATATTTTGGTTACTCTGACCTTCAGATTGACTTTTGTCAACTTTCTATGATTCTATACAATGTTTTGGGTTGGAAGGGACCTAAAAGACCACCTAATTCCAACCTCCCTGCCACTTAGGCCAACAGGAAAAGCTTCATCAACTTTCAAGGAGTTTTTTGTTGGATTCTGAATTCAAGCTTCAGGGAACCCTTTTCAAGAACCTACAAGAAATCACGTGTCTGCCACACAGCAGGGACAGGTTAGGGGGATTCACTCTTTTATTCTCTTTTTCCTGATGTCATCAACTGTTACACATGAGCACAGAGTCCAAAAGCTGAGACTTGGCAGGTAAGGCAAAAGTAAAGCATACAAGAGCTGGAGGAGAAAAAATACTCATTTCTCTGTCTTTAAAAAGTGACAGCTCTAATACAGTGTATATGTGCTACTGAACTGATGATTATCACATGCCTTTTTTTTTTTTCTTTTTTTTCTTTTTTTCTTTTTTTTTTAAATTAAGGAACATAGGAATGGAGGAATTTCAGCCACTAATTTTGGAAAATGACTAACCATCTGGTTTTGGAAGACTATTCTCTATTCTTTAATATTATGCGTGCCATTTGGGCTGAAATCAAGTCCTACATTCACACACGCATTAGTGATTTATGAGCAGTCATATCTTTTATTTTACACAGTGTATTTAATAACCTCTTGAGGGGAAGATAAAAAATTACGAGTTACATTTAAGTTTATGAAATGAGGATTTAAATTAGATTTAATAAGATGTCTCCTGTATTGGCCAGTGCAGCCAATCTTCCCAGAATCCCTTCTGATGCCACTTCCAAGAGGTTAAAGGGAAAAGACGATACTGAGAATGGACTTGGAGGCATTGCTGCCCACAGCTACATTGTTGAATGTATTGTATGTGTAATAATACTTGACCAGCTGCTCTAACACCAGCTGGACTACAGTAAATGAGAATCTCAATTTGTAGTTCAAGTATACGTTTATAGCATACAAAATTTAGGAGCAAAAGTTTGAAAATGTAATTTAAAGACACTCTACAAGTCAATAGGCAAAATTGGAATAAAGCCAGACCTTTCCCATACTCTTTGCACTTACCATTTCTCCCTCATTTTTTCCACTTCTGCAGCTTTTGAGACCTAGCTTAATATTTTGAAGTCTTACAATGGCAATATTTTGCAGTTCATCAAGTAACTGTTTTGAGTTCAGAGTCCTACAATCTCGGCGCACTGAAAAGCTAAACTACAGAGTGGGTCACCATTTACGATGATCCTTTTTTCTAAGTGTGGGGGGAAAATGACAAGAAAACAAAAATAAATACCTCTTCACAAAATACAAGGTGAAAAACCATTCCATATTTCTTCACGAAACCAGCTGAAGTACTCATGTTGGACTCTGTTCTTTGTACTGTGCCCTGTGAATGACAGAACATCGCTGAGCCAAGCATCACATTGATTCATGGGGTGACAGTGGGTACCTGCACCCCAAATCCACCATGAGGAGTTGAACATGGACTGGCAATTATTTGCCAAGGAAAAACATTTTCAAGTTTTTCTTTTGTTTGTTCTTTTTTTTTTTTTGCACTGTCAGCAAGTTAGCATGTAGTGAATGTTCCAGCAAAGTCACAGCATTTGAAACAACATTAAATTGGCAGCACAGAGTTGCAGGGGGTTGTCTAGAAATGGGTTTATGCTAATGCTTGTGTGTGTTTGCTTAAAAATTTACGCAGAAGGATGTTTAAATTATGTTAATGGCTTGACTGCAAGTGAAGAAATGCAATATTCAAACCACATGCAGGCCTTCTTCCAAACCCATGCGTATTTATTGTTAAAGGGCACATCAACATCCATTAAGCACAAAGAGAATTTGTTTTGCCCCCTCATGGTTATAGCTAATATGACTCAGACTTCTTATATTAGTTTAAAACTGGACTTAAAACCAAAGGATCAATCATTTGTGGTCATTAAAAGAGTCCATGGTACCCTCACATAAGAGAAGGGGCTACACTGCTGATGTCCTGGACAAAACCTCAACATTTGCTGGCAATTCTGCTACATCTGCAGAAGGCAGATCTTCCCCTCTGTTGCAAATGGAGAAGCGATAACTTGGCTGACAATAATTTAACAATCTCAAGGATGTTATTAGTCACCTTTGAGAACTCATAGAGATGTAAGACAACTAGAAAAGGTCAACTACACTGTTGAAAAAAAAAAAAGCAGAAGAAAGAGGCAGGGATGGAAGGAGAGGAAGAAGAGCATCTTTACACAATTGGCATTAAACTTCCATTCATGTGGAAACTAAAGCAAAAAAAGAAACAGAACAGTTTGAAAACAACTGGGGAAAAAGAAGAACAACAACAAAAAAAACAGCCAGCCTGGATTTCTCATGGCTAAATCATGTGAAATCAGCAGCAAGACAGCAAACCACACAAAGAGAACACAACCGATGCCATGTGCTACCTATGATAAATATGCTCACAACTAATATATATCACTCAAAGAAAGCTTACCTTTCTCAGGGTAAGCACAAAACTGATTAGAAAGCTAGGCTAAGATTTGCAATTAGCGATCCAATGCCCAAACAGAGAAGCAAATCATGTGGACCTTTCTGCATCCACTGCTATCCAATATTTTCACTTCTATACATTACAACCCTACAACCCTTTATGTTCCATTCCAATATTAACATATCTATTTACAGCATAACATCAATCTTAAACAAAATGTAAGCCTTCTGGATGAGCAGATCAGAATATACTCAAGTAATCATGTGAAAGAAAAATGGATGCCATTCAATAGAGAGAAGTGTCAGATATTCCAATAAGCAGCAGTATTAAACTACATAAACTGAGGATGAAGAAGAAGTGAGTTGGTAGGTGTTACCATGAAAAGCACCTGGGGACCACAGTCATTCAGAAGTTGAACCCAACACCACAACCCCCATCCTATTCAATTCCATTTCCATTCAACTGCATGGGCATCAAGTGGAAGCAGCTCTGCAGAACAGGTCTGTGGGGGCCTGGTGGACAACATGGTGAATGCATGTCTGCACTGCAGGCTTGTAGAAAGGAAGACCAGCTCCATACTGGGCTATATCAGCAAACACAGAGGCAACAGATAAAGTGATCATTATCTGCAGCTTTGCAATTCTGAGACTCTACCTGTGGTATTTTGTCCCATTTGGGGCTCCCCAGTAAATAAAAACAGTTATTGAAGCCAGACACCCACCAAGATGACCCCAGGATGGATTATGCAATATATGAAGAGAGGCTGAGAGACCCAGATTTGTTTTGTCTTAAGAAAAAAAGACAAAGGGAGAATCTAGGTGCTGTGCTGTTTTTGAGAATACGAACAGGGGAGCGTCAGACTCCTCTCAGAAGTTCACTGCAAAAGGACAAAAGGCAACAAACAAGTTGAAAAGGGAAATTCCAACTATTTCATTTAGATGGAAGGGGTTAGAAGCTCATAATAATGGTGGTTAAGCACTGGAGCAAGTTGCTCAGAGAAGACTTACCACCCTCAGAGTTGTTCAACATTCAGCTGAATGTGGCTCCAAGCAATCTGATCTGACTTTGAAGGTGGCCCTGCCTTGAACAGTGGGCTGGACTAGGCAACCTCCTGCAACCTAAATTATTCCATAATTCTCTGTGATACAGGGTCTGTGAGGAATGACAAATAGAGTGCCTTGGGCTAAGAGATGGACTATACAATCTCCAGAGGATCATTCCAGCTTTTATTCCCACACTTCTGAAGACTGAAAGGTACTAAGAAATCTTCAGACAGAATATGCATTTTCTCCTCTTCTGCATGAACAGCTTATTTTAGCTAACAGATTGCAATCATAAATAAGTGTGCAATATTACATACTTTGAAATTTACTACTGAATCTCAGAAAATTATTTTAGATATCTGAGTGGATGAAGAATGAGGTGGGAGAGAGTGGAGAACGTCACCATAGTCAGCATAAAAAATAACATTTTCCAATATGCCCTGACAAAATTCCCAGAGAGGCTGACAGCCGAAGCTGGAAACTCTGCTGAATATTGGACTTACAGTGTATAGTGACAGAGGAATACACAGTGCACAGTAATCATGAGCAACTGTAAAATCCCTTTTTAACTTCCAAGGCCTTACCAGGAAGCATCTCAAAAGACAGAGGAAGTTTGGCTACATCCCATAGAGAATTTGCCTGTCGATCTTCCAAAAAGATTAAACACGAGGACAAAGAACCCGTCAGCTGATCACCCATAAGCTTTCTAAAACTAATTTCACACAGGAAGTTTGATCACAAAGCCCTGAACTGTATCGCACACAGTCTAATGGCCACTGATGGTGTATACAGAGGAAAAGCATTAAACTGATGTCTTCTAATAAAGGAACTGAACACGTTCTCAAGTCAGAAAGTTCTGTACCATCCTCTCTCATATCTGGATATCTTTTTGAATGCTCAGAAAAAGTGAAAGGACCTCTTCAGACTTAAGACTGATGCTGACTCTCTTTAAGGTGAAGACACAATACTTTGTCTTCTAAATAAAACACTGCTAAACATATCATGAAACATATATATTATTAAAGAGATTGGAACTGATTGCATTTAACCCAGTGGTTACATGAAAGGTAACAGTAATACCAATTACCCAATGTGACTGATTTTGTCAGCTTAAAGGGATAAATAGTGCCTGTATGATCGAGATCCATAGCTTTTGTCACATTTTATGCAAGAAAAATACATGACTACTGGGTGAAATAGTGGCCAGCGGTGTCTTTTCATTTGAAGACACTTCTTTCATCACTCATTATAAAAGCCACTACTCCCCTTCATCCAATGAAGCAGGTGAAAGTATTTCAACTTTACAGTTCAATTTATACTTAATACTTCAGCACGAGTCTCAAACTAGGATGAAAGTTCTTTAGACGCACCTCACCAGACAAAAAAAAATCAGTTTCATGTATGCAGAAAACAACAGAATGCTCTCTTTTGAGAAGCCTGAAATCTCCACATGAATATAAACATCTATTACAAATCTAGCTCCTTTCTGTTGTTTAGTTTTAGTGACATAAACTATCTCACCAAACTATATATAAAATACACATATATACTTATTATCCTCACAGAATAAAGGCATAAACTGCTGCATTCTTTAAACTTGGAAGTGTGCATGTATAACATGAAAGAAATTAACAATTCTGCTGAAATTTAAAATTAAGCAAACGTGTATGTCTATATACCCCATCCACATGTATCTAAAGGCATGCACACAGAGACCTTTGATTGAAATATGAAATCTAGATTTTAAAAGCTTCAGATTTAATAAGGTTTTGATAGTTCCATACTTATCTGAGGTTAACTTTTCTTACTTCTACTATGGTAAAAAATTGCTTTTGTAAAACATGTTACCTAGGAAACAGGAACAAATGCATGTGCAATGCAAAATCAAAAATTCAGAAGCCTTGGATGAAACCACATACACTGAAAATGAGTCATTTTTCTCTCAGTTCCCTACATCTGAGTCAAATATTTCATCAACATTATAAATAATGTATTAATGACGTCGGTGATAATTCAACGGTAAAAATGTGTTACCTCCACTAAATATAATGGGAAAAATATTTTATTATTTTATGCTTATTATAACTTCTTCTGCAATCATTTCTGTAAGTTTTATTTTCGAAGACCAACTGGCAGCCTTCCTTTTCATTTCACCCGTTCCCTAATACAGGAGTTACAAAAAGTTTAAATAACGGTACAGAGAACAACATAACACTCAGAAGTTCACAGAAAAAAATAATTATATTATTCTAAACATAACAAATGGAATGAAGTACCAAAAGGTCTGGCAGAGGCTCTCTCTAGCATGAATATTTACTGAAAGACAAGGAATTTCTGCATAAACTTATAAGAGAAACACGGTATTTGTAGATGCTAAATTCCAGAGCTGTTCTACTTTGTGCTATGGCTTGCCTGTAAACGGAAGAAATTGTCAAAAATTTTTTGTGTGCTGATCATGATTTTTAGTTATTGACAGAATGATGCCTATAGCTAGACTGCCCAGTCTTTCTGAGTAATGATACGTACCACATAACTACTGTTCTTTATTTTATTTTAGAATTTAAAGATAAATTTGTGCGTGTGACAACAAGAAAAACTAGATTTTTACACTGTTCATTCTAATAAAATCAGTTTGCTTTTCATAACGTGGCAGATGGATGATACCAATGCCTAGCTTATTTTTAAGTATACTCCTTAATAAACGTGGAACTCAAGACAATTGCTGCTGCACTGGCTTGGCAAAGGGATTAAGCTAATACCACTTCTCTTCTGAACACAGCTTTTAACAAACTTTAATTACATATCCCTGTTAATTTATGAGTTCTTGTGTCTTGGCTAAACATCCTACTAAACCAGCAGAGGTATGAAAACAGTAGTGGGATTAAATTAACAACAGTAAAACTTTTTGTATTACTTACACAAAGAAAATTCTGAGAAACTGCCCAGACTACTAAATAGATATTCTAAGTGTAAAAACAAAAGTGTCATCAGACAGAGGTAGTCTGTGGCTAGCTCTGCATTGCAGAGGTATGAAATAGATCAGAGGGTTTGTTGCTGTTCTCATTTCTCAGACAAAAGAACGCTGTTGATCCATCAGTCTCGATAATCTGCAGTGCTTTTATAGTGACTTCAAACACTTGCAACTGCAAAATCATTGAATAGTATCTTTTAAACAACATGGAAAATATGAAATTACTTGCAAGAAAAATAATGCAAGGCTCCAAATAACATCAAAATAAATGCCTACGCATTTGGTATATTCAAAAGACAAGAACCTTAAAAGCCACCCAAGAAGCTAGAAATATAAAGCATTAAAAGTTAATCCTAATAGTTACAAACGCATTCAAATACAAACAGTAAGTGCATGATCTGGAAGATGTTTTGTCATGTTTGGAAACAATAGTTTGAATTTTCATAGTCTCCAGTTGTCTTTCTATTCAACATTCCAACAATTTTGTTTAACATTTCATATATGAAATCTGTTTGTTTCTGCTTCCCTGTGTTGTTCATCCCACTTGTCTTTCACTTGACTACAGATGACATCTTTTTGTTTTCTCCCTTTCAATTCTCCAGACTTTCTCAGCCATCCTTACCTTTTCATAGGATCATAGAATCACGGAATCATTAAGGTTGGAAAAGACCTTCAAGATCACCTGGTCCAACCACCCCCTACCACCACTGTCACCACTAAACCATGTCCCTAAGCACCAACTCCAACTGTTCCTTGAACATCCCCAGGGACGGTGACACCACCAACTTCCCTGGGCAACCCGTCCCAATGCCTGACTACTCCTTATCCTTCAGCAATCTTTCTTCCCTTCCAAACTCAGTTTCACTCTTGTAATTGGCCATACTGTTTTCAATGTTTTAGGCATTTCCTCCAGCATTTGTACTTTCCTCCGAGCTCACTTCTTCACTGCCGCTTCCCTCATCTCATTCTTTCTGTTATGCTGCTACTTCTCTGCTCTCCACTGCCTCTGACATCTGCTTTCCACCGTGACTCATTTTCCCTAACCTTGGTACCCAAATTTTATATGTGAGTGTATGTGTATTGACGTACATCTTTATAAAAAAGAAGACGACTCTACCTTTCCTTATTACCTTTACTTTATTTCTGCACGTATTTTCTTCTCAAGAAGACTCATGGTAGATCATACTCAAGGAGCACAAAGGTTACTTTCCTTATAAGCTAGGTAAGTTTACAAAGCAAGACTTTAACTCCTGAATAAATATTCCAGATATCGCAACAACTGTACTCATTCGAAGAGGACATTGCTTCTGAAAGTGTAATTACAGCTGTTTTGAGCCCAAGAAAAGTGCATCTCCAGTTCAAAGTCTTCTGATTCCCTTAGTGCAGAGGTGAGCAAACTTCCAAAGCAGGGTAGCATGCAGCTGCACTTTTGTTTCTCAAGTTAAAGGTTAAGCAAGCTGATAAAAGCTCAACAGAAACTGGGAGATGCTGCTGAGCATCCTGTCTCGCCTGGGTGCAGGACAACAGCTCCTGACTCATGCTGAATCAGACCCACGGGCTCCACAGGTTCTTCTGGGGGTGCCACGGTTGGGGGGAGCAGCCCAAGCTCCTCGCTCCCTCCCCACAGCTCTCATCCCAACACCCTTTGCTCAACTGGGAGAACCACCTAGGATGTCACACCCCAAACCAGGTCAGGGATCAGACCCAGGTTAAAAATAAGCTTTTCTGCAAAAGTCCACTGCCCATGCTATAGGCAGCTGGCTCCTCCTCTCGTGTGCCTTATAGAAATTCTGAAATGGCGACACAGCTGTGGTTTTAATGTGGCCATCTGCCACTTGAAAAGACATTCTCTGTTATTAGACTGCAGTCATTTTGGAAGGAACATCGAAACCTACTATATTAAATTAATTTTCTTTTATTTTTCTCTCTGTTGCCACTGCAGCTGACGTACACAATTCAACCTGCTCTTTGCAAAAAGAACCTGAAATTCTCAATTATCACATCCTCTTGAGTAGACTTTTTTTCTTCCTGAAGCTCTATCAAGGCTGCCCAACTCAAATCTCTCAGGTCATTTTCAGCGTGGTCTTCGAAGCAGATTCATTTTCTTTGCTTCCTTGGCTCTTGCTCTGTAAGAACAACTTCAGGTAAAATCAGCAGGGAGTTCACACAAGCACAGAGCTAAGAGGAGCAACAGGGACCACCACCACCAAACAGGGCAAATTGCTGCACCTCCGCTGAGCTACACCATGGGCAGCAAGGCAGAACTAACTCATTCGAGACAGAAACTGAAGTAAGGGCTGGGATTTTACCAGAAAACAGAGCAGCTGCTGCTAAAATTGTCTGTGCTTCCTCAGTGGAGGAAGGACTATTCAAAAACAATTTTCAGGCATCTGACACTTTTGGACGCAATCAGCAGTCTATTGCTCAGAGAGATAAAGGAGTGCTTAACATTCAAACTCAATGCATTGCTGAGGCAGAATACTCAGATTTTTTTTCCCCCTCATTATTTGGCTTTGACAAGGATCTGAACAAACAACACCTAAAATGAATTGCAAAGCTGGGGAAAAGCTGGGGTCTGCACCACTGAACCTTTCTCTGCCTATCCCACCTGTTTGCATCTTTTTCCTTCTTCTAAGGTGTAATACACCCCAGGAGAACACTTACATTGCCTGCTATCTCAGGGAAGTGGTGGTGATGCTTTGTGATCTGTTACTGTTTACTAATCAGTTAGAGGATTTGCAGAGGATGGAGATACTGAGGTGCTGGGAAACTGGGGACTCACATGCCTGAGATGACACTGTTTACAGGAAACAAAGTACTGTGCTACTAGCATTGGGAAAAAAAGGAAAAAAAAAAAAAGTTATTTTATCTGAAATTCCACCTTGTACAATATTTTTAATGTGCTTTTTATCTTTGCTACTAAGTACCCCCCTAGACCAGAACATATTCTCCTCAACAGTCCTACACACAAGACAGAACTGTGAGCAGGTCAGGGAAGGATCTTAATTCTTCCCACCTAAAATTTTGGATCCAAAACCATATTCTGTGAGGAAAGTTGTGTGACAAAAAATAAATAATAATAACAACAACAACAAAAGTCAAAATAAATATCAACCAAATAATATATTTTACCCTTCTCTCAACAAAGGATTCCAATTAAAAATAAATATCATAAAATTGCAATGTAAAAGGTCTGAGCTCTGGAGAAAGACTGTTACCTAAATATTTCTGAAATCAGAGCTTCCTTCTAGGAAGCCTCCTTCCTGCAAGCATTTCTTCAAGGGAAACATGACAACAATAATGCTGGCAAAAACTAAGTGGCAACTTGGTTTGGACTGGGTAACAAAATGATCTTATTCGCAAAAATGTTAAATCAAGGTGTGAATAAAGCTAAAAATACCATCTGAGCAGAGCAACAATATCAGAAAAACTGTAACATGAATTCATGAAGCAGCTTCAGTGTGTGCCTTGGAGACACTTGCTCACTTGCCAAGTCTGTCAAAAAGAATTAATTTGTCAGGGAAGAAAGGATATAGTATAGGAAAAAATATTTGTTTGAAAGTTATATTGCCATTTTTTCTTTTTCCTCTTTTTTTTTTTTTTTTTGAGACCATTTTAAGCTTTCAGGCATGATCTCTTGTTTTTCATCTTTTTAACTGTAATTCTATCACACAGGCATATCCATCCTGTCCTTGGTGGTTATATAACACCACCCCTAAAAGAGAAGAGATGGAAGAAAAAAAAAAAAAAAAAAAGAAAAAAAAGCATAGTTTGCAAGTTTCTTGATGGCTAACAACAGGGATGGGATTATATTAAAAGCATCTTCAAACTGGAGGCAGGAATTTCAGTCTAAGGATCTATTAAGAACAGAGAAGTCTGTCTGAATCACTAGCTGCACCTGATGACCTGAATGGCAGATTTTGGAGGAAGGGGCTGTCAGGATCACACAAGTCTACACATGTGACCACCGTCTCGGTGAAGAACCTCTTCCTGATGTCCAGCCTGAACCTCCCCTGCCTCAGCTTGACACCATTCCCTTGGGTCCTATCACTGGTCACTAAGGAGAACAGATCAGCGCCTGCCCCTCCACTCCCCTCGTGAGGAAGTTGTAGGCCACCATGAGGCCTCCCCTCAGCCTGCTCTTTTCCAGGCTGAACAGGCCAAGTGACCTCAGGCACTCCTCATACATCTTCCCCTCCAGACCCTGCACTACCTTTGTAGCCCTCCTTTGGAAACTCTCTAACAGTTTTTATGCCCTTCTCATGTTATGGCACCCAAGCCGCACATGGTGCTGGAGGTGAGGCCGCCCAGCGCAGAGCAGAGCGGGACAATCCCTTCCCTCACCCGGCTGGCAGTGCTGGGCCTGATGCACCCCAGGGTGCTGTTGGCCTCCTGGCTGCCAGGGCACGCTGCTGGCTCGTCTTCAGCTTGCTATCAACCAAACCCACCAGATCTCTTTCTGCAGGACTGCTCTCCAGCATCTCATCGCCCAGTCTGTACATATAGCCAGGGTTGCCCTGTCCCAGGTGTAGGACCCGGCGCTTGCTCTTGTTGAACTTAATGTGGTTGGTGATTGCCCAGCTCTCCAATCTGTCCAGATCTTTCCACAAGGCCTTTCCACCCTCAACAGAGTCAACTGCTCCTCCCAGATTAGTATCATTTGCAAACTTACTCAAAACACCTTCCAGTCCTACAACCAAATCATTTATGAAAACGTTGAAAATAACTGGCCCTAAAATGGAGCCCTGGCAGACCTCACTGGTGACTGGCCACCAGCCTGATGTAGCCCCATTTACCATAACCCTTTGAGCCCTACCTGTCAGCCAATTGTTCACCCATCTTATGATGCTTTTATCTAGCTTTATGCTGAACATTTTGTCCAGTAGGATCCTATAAGAAACTGTGTTGAAAGCTTTACTGAAATCCAAAAAGATTACACCAACTGGCTTCCCTTGATCAACTAGATGGGTTATCTTATCATAAAAGCAAATTAAATTTGTTAAGCAGAACCTACCCCTCATCAACCCATGTTCAGCTGGGTTCATGAACCCAACTGGGGCCTCTCCAGATTCACAAGACCATTGAAAAATAAAAAGTTGCTTGGATAGAGTTACTTGGATAGCTTTGCAATGTAAGTGGTGTTCTGTGTATCAGTACACAGAAGAGAATGATGACATATACTTGTAGATTCAGGTAAACACATAAAAGATCCAATTTAAACTCTTCTGACCTCAAAAATGGGCACTGAGAGAGAAAGAAATGGAAAAAGGGAGCATATGGCTTTCTGCAGAAATGCCACCAGCAAAAAAACCTATTATGCCTAACTAACTTGCAAAGGAATATTAAACTGTAATGCAATGGAGATGAAAGGTTCATTCCCAAAAGTCAAACAGCTTTCTTACCAGGAATTAAGATGCAAATCAATCAGAACTTATATGAAACGAGCCTACATGCAATTTACAGCAGGAAAGGCTCATCAAGGCAGGCCCCAGCCAACCCCTGCACTGCAAAATGAAGCTTTTGTGATGGCACATGCAAAGCCAGGCATGTTATCAATAGGTTGAGACATTTTCTGCTGGGATAGAAGGATTTTTTAAACAAAAAGATTTACTCAAAACTAGAACTGCTGGTTGACAATCCTGTTCTGGACCTGTCCGGGAATGCTTTGATCTAACATAGAAGGAATCAGCCTCCATTAAGGCAGTGCCCGCCAGCCACAACCATGTCTGAGAAACACACAGCTCCCTGCTTGCGTCCCCTGTCCCACACTACAAATGTGCCCAGACAACTTAACGTAGCAGTATCCCCATGCACACCTGCATAACTTATAAGGCAGAAATCATCAGGCAATGAAACTTTTACTTTGGCTCTTGAATTTTTTCTTACTGTATGAATTATGAAACAGAAGGAAAAGAGCATTACAAAATTCATCAGAACTGCTGAGGGAATAAAGCCGGGGGAACATGAGAGCACTCGCTGGTGTGCCTTCTTCACGAAGACCTCTTGGTCGCATGGGGACACATCGTCCCACTCACAGGCCCAGCTTTCTTGGGTTTCTTCTTGAAAAATTAGGAGCCAAAATATTTAACATTTTGAAATATCAAGCAAAATTCCTTCAATGCAGTCTTAATGTAAGTATGTAATATTTGTTCAATGGTGGGCCAAGCCATCTCTTCATTCTCTGCCAGCCAAGACATCTGCTTAGCCCACACACAGAATTAATCACTCTCAGACAGGAGCAGAAATTCTCCAGTAGGTCAGACATACTGTCCCCTCCTGACAGTGAAAAAGGTGACAATCACTAGGAGATGCTTTCCTAAATTATTGTCAAAATTAAAATAGGCTCTAAACTAAGGCATCTTTCCACTCTGTCAGAAGTCTGATGAAGTGGACAAAAATAAAATCAACAGTCTATATTTCAGATATTTCTTTGATCGAGAGGTTACTGACTTCATCGCTGTTGGAGAAACTCATTTACCAGAATAAAAAAAAAAAAATCTTTTGCAAAAATTTCAATCACAGTTGTTCTTGCAGAGCTAAACCTTGCAACCACCATCTCATTTAAGCAAAATCCATGAGCATCTTAGTTAAAAAGCACACCAGCAGTTCATTTTTACTAAATGGTCTTGGCACTTAAAAATAAATACAGAATTGTCATTAAAAATATGAAGCAGTAACATCAGAGCCAACTATTAGATAGCTGCACTCAGCAGAATGCTAGCTTGGATATGTTTCTCCAACAACGATGTAGTCAGTAACCTTTTGATCATAGAAATATCTGAAATAGAGACTGTTGATTTTATTTTTGTCCACTTCATCAGACTTCTGACAGAGTGGAAAGATGCCTTAGTTTAGGTAACAACTTTATTTAGCAAGAATAAATTCAGTTATGACTTTCTGAGTTGTTTTCTGAGGTGACTAATACATGAGAACACCTCCACCACTAGACCTAGCTTCAGAGTGGGTGTTCACCTGGTCTGCTCTGAGCCAAGATGGCTCTGCCTTCCTCCACAGACCATGCAGAGAAATTTGTCATCCTCGGTTCATCAGTCTTCACCTCCTTCTCCAGAGTGTCTTCCTTCTGTTTGCTTCAGCATTGAATCCCCCAGCAAATCCACCAACAAATTGGGAGCTGCAGTTCAAATGCTTCACATCCCATTCTACCTTGGACGGTATTTTTCAAGACCAGACTACAGCCACAGGACTGGCTACGCTGAACACAAAAGTGTATCATACAAGGGAGTGAAGCAAAATTAAGTCAAAAGATGAGTCCAGCCATGAAGAATCAGGTCACAGTCATTGAATGAGAAGTCCCACAAGACATTTGCACCAGTCCAGGCAGATTCTGTTCAAATTCAGCAGTCCACAAATCAAAGATTTCAACATTGATAACCAATTTGCTGGTACTCATTTAGCTCAATATAAGGACCTCCATGTAAAAACAAGCAAATAAAAAACTTTATGAAATAAAATGATAAAAAATATTAAAAACACATGTACTGGGAGACACTTTGGAGTTTTCTAGAAATTGTATTTTTTTTCCAATTTAAAAAAAAAAAAAAAGATGAAGTTCTGATACATCCTTATAAATTGAGTTTAGACACAAAGATACAAAATCTAGGAGAACTGTTCAAGAAAACAGGGGAAAATAAAAGAAAAAAAAAGATGCATCTAACAGCATGACTGAACCTGCTCTAGCAAGAAAATAGGAGCGCGCTCACTTAATGTTATTTTCCTGAAAGATGATACCTGACCATCCAACAACCACACAGCCCCCCACTATGTTCTTATTGCTCCCCTCATTCTTTCATAGGTATCAAAGATGCAAGTGGTGATTATGAACCCTAGAATCAAACAGAAGAAAAGAAAGAAAAAAAAAAGTACAGCTCAAACTGAACCAAGAAGCTTATAGTTAAAACCCAAAAGGTGACTTCTGGATAGAAATCTAGCTTTTAAAAGACTGAGGAAGTGAGAACATGCTGAATTTTGAGAGACTTACTAAAATGGGAAGGTAGCGGTTGCACCTATCTTCCAAATGTTTGATTGCAATACATTAAACTTAAATTAATCACAATGTCTGACATTCTTCATTTTGGTACAAAAACAACAGCTTTAAACTCCACTGCTAGGCTTGTAAACACATGCTTTCCTGTAATACACAGAAAAAAGTCAATGACACATTAAAATAGCACCAATACATATGAAGAAAGGGCTTCACCACTGCTAGTTTAATATCCCCTTTCTCTCTGATGCGTGCTCCATCATTCCCTGGGCATGTTCTGGTTTGGCCACAGCTGTCTCGTCTGCTTGGCTTTGGCCTTGTAGTTACTACTACATATGCCTCAAGTGTTTCGTTTGGCAGTTTGCTTAGGAGTGGCTACTGGGATCACAAGAGTGTTCAGGGTAGCAAGACACCCAGTGAACCACAATCAACAAGTCAGAGATGAAGTTTCTGCCAACACCAGGGTCATGGCCCAGTGGAGATCTTCAGGGATGAAGAAAAGGTGGCAAAGGTCTGGCACGGTATGTGTGCATCCATAACAAGCACAGACTACAATTAAAATCATAGCCTTGCCTTCATCTCATTAATTGTGTGATGTGCCTACCTTTGCTTATACACAAACACAACTGTCACACGACAAGTGTTTTCTTCCTACTCCTTTCACTTCGTTTGCCTGCTGAGATAGCCGAGCAGGCTGGGGCACCTGTTTAGCAGTGAGGCACACTGCCTGTGACAAACTCGATGCAAGCACCAGTAGCTGCCTGCCAAGTCACATCTCATCAGTGCGGGGAACTCACGTGGCCATCAGCCCGAGGAGCAGCACGCTGCTGCCGAAAAGCTGGCAGCCAATACGGGGCACTGTGCGAGCCCCCAGTGCACAGCATTTTCCCTGAGCTTCCTTGGGACAGGGATCATCATTCAGCGCATTTCTGGTGGGCTGCCACCACCCTGCATAATGGTCATAACTTGCCAAAAGCTCTCAGCCAGGACTGCACAAAGGACATCAAGTGCAGCATCAAGGAAAGTCACAGCGTGTGGCTCAGAAAAAGACAAAAGCCCTGTCGCTGCAAAAGTCCTTCGTAAGCAGACAGGAGCTTGTGCCTGACCCGTTCCCCAGTGTCTCTTCCAGACTCAGGTGCTTTCTTCACTCTTAAAATCAGCAGAGCAGGGAAAAAACATAAAGCAGGGAAGGTTAAAGAGGAAAGAGGAAGGACGTGCCCACCTCCAGAGGATGGCTGCCACAGGATAAGAAAAGGGCACGTCTGCTCAGGGCTGGGGGAGTTGCCCTCACAGTAAATTACGAAGGGGGAGAGCACAGGAATGGGCAAAAATACATTAAAAGGAGACATATGGTATCATTGGCAGGAACACCCTGGTGCTTACAGGAAAAGAGAGCAGATCCCACGCGGCCATTTTCCCCGGAAAGCTGCACTGTGTGAGACCTGGGTTTCTCAGAGGGCTTTGCTCTTGCAGAAGGACCACAGGAGGCTTTCTAGATTCCATCTATGTGACCATCCATCATGCCTCCAAAATGCCCCTAAAGATGGGGAGAACATCCTGCACAGCCACAGAAATGTGCCCTCAAAGTAAGAACTGCATGAAGAAATCAAGTACTGGGAGAGAAGAGGTGAAGGTCTGTATGAAAGGACTTCATGGCTTCAAATTAGCACCTAAACATTCATTTGCTTCTCCCAAATTACCACCTCAATTGTCCTTCTAGCTGAGTTTCACCACAGCTCCCAATCTACCACATAAAGCCCACTGTGCACTGCTGCAAGGCTGTCATTGGAAAGACTGCATGAAACAATACCAGAAACACCTGACTTCTCACCCACCATTATGTAATGTCATTTCTACTAAACTTCATAGATGAAAAAAAAAAATACATCTTTTTCTTTCCTTTTCAAACAACCTTGTTTGCCTGGTAGAAATTTCCCTTATACGTGGCTGAAACATGTCATTCTAAAGTTAGAGCTTACAAGTAAGCAATTAAACCAGAGTACAAGTTTCCAAAAGAAGTTGAAGGTTTCTAATATTAAACTAAAAGTGCTAAAAACTTAAGATTTCAGCCTTTGTCCAAGGAATCTATATAGAAGCTATACTAGAACACACAGAATCCAAACAAAGCTGTTCAGAGCACGATCCTGTGATTTTTGTCATCAACAGCAGTAGAATGAGGCACTGAGTGATCAAAAGCAATGTGCTGTGTTTTGTTTTTTTTTTTTTTTTTTTTTTTTTAATTTAATTTCCAGCAGATATACATATGTGTATTAAAACATGCAAAAAATAAAAAAAAATCTGACAAAGCTGAACTCAGCCATCATTGTTTTCACACAAAAGCTCGCACTGATATATAGAATCATAGAACATCTGAGTTGGAAGGGATCCACAGGGATCATCGAGTCCAACTCCTGGGTCCCCGGAGTACCACTATACAAATACCCAGACCTCTCTGCTTCCTGTTCACATCTGATATATTTGGGGCAGCACTTGTAGAATTCTAGGTTGTTGGCCTTTTTTTTTTTTTTTTTTCTGAAAGATAATACACTTTCTTCAAAAATTTCACCTGGGCTGCATGTTACAGACAAAACTGAGTTCTCTATCAGAGACTCACCAACCTGGATGAGCTGTTTACTTCTCATATATTCCAAAGCCACCAAATCTGGAAAGCAATCATTTGTTTCCATTAACTCTAGATTTGTAAAAGCACATACAGTCCTGAAACTACAGTGGTCCACACAGAGACACAGAATTTCCTTCAGCTGTAAATGACACAATTTTTTTATTTTATTTTTTCCCAGAACTCCATGAGCATCCCACTGGGGAAAGAGCTCTGTGCTATCAGCTTTTGGTGAGCTAGGGAGAGTACTGATTCTAAAACAGTTTATTCACACAGATATTTACCCAGAAATCTTCTGGTTAATACTCTGAGGAGAGCCGCATAAAATTCAAACGGGTAGGTGAACTGGGGTGAAAATGAGTCCAGAGGAGATGGAGGCAAACCCACCTCATTTGCAAGTCCCAAGCTCCCGTGAAAACTCTGCACGTAAGTAATGCTGAGGCAGCTCTGAAGTCACAGCAAATACACGAGTGGCTCCTCACTAAAGCCAGAGAGAGCAGCAACAGATCTGAATCTCAAGGGCTTATTGCCTTCGTATTATTAACACTGAGATCTCCATGCAGCTTCGTTGGCAGGATCCTTGGTGCAGCAACAGCAGCAGCATTTTCCCTGAGGACAGCAAGAAGCCTGCTGAAGCGTACCAGGACAAAGCTTCCCCTGTGCTACCCGACTAATGGGGAACACAAAGCACTACAGGTTTCCTTCTTAAGCACATGCCTCTCCTGAATAGGAATCCAACCTGAAGGGCATGATGCAGAGGCAGCAGGACATTAAGCTCCCAGCTTGTCAAAAACCTGATTTCAGGTGTACATTCAGTCTCTGAAGGGCTCCTCAAACAGGGAAGCCCTGAAAGATGAACAGTATGCCCCTGCTCCTTCAGGTACTGCTTACCTTTGTTTAGGAAGGGACACAAAGACTGCTTACAAGAGAAGGCATATTGGCTTCAGAAGCTGACAAATTACTCCTCCGAGTAGCAATGTTATGAATTTTTAAAGGAACCCCATTACACCACTTCTGCCACACACCGCATGACATGAAGGTCAAATGCTCCCAAACTCACATTTCTCTTTACGGTTGCAGCCCTGGTTCTTTCTTTCCACTTCTCTTCCCTCACACAGAATTCAAGTGAGGAATCAAAAGGCTTCTTCGCTGTCCCTGTGGCAATAATACCACAACTGACTTCCTGCCCACTGCCGTAAATATCTATATAAAGGTTAGTTATTGTCATAAAACAAGTACCCAGAACAAAGCAAATGAGAAGATTTATGAAACAGTTTTTATGCTTTATGAGCCAATATTTGAGCAAATGGCAACTCTCCAGTACTGAGATAAGGATTGGTGCAGAATTAAGATCCCATCTTATGAAAGCAAACCATAAAAATAAGCTTAACTCCAAGAAGCTCCCCCATTAGCCTGATATCACACTAATCAGTAATAAAGTTTCCCTCTACGAATCTAACTCTCAGTGCCAGCATCTGCAGTCGTTTCATTCTTTCAGCCAGCAGGAAGCGATAAACACCAGTAATGAGTGATTAAGATGGGTTATGATGAAGAGAAGGTAGGGTTGGCTTTGCAGGGGAGATGGGTGATAATCCACTGAGAGCAGCCTGGACTTTGGCAGCTGTACATGAGGGGTTTGGAAGTGGAGCTCAGACCAGGCTCTGAGAGGACAAACCCCTGGTTAGCACAGCTATGACGACAGACAGATGTGCACCAGGATCAGAGCTCATGGTCAAACTGCTCTCTCCAGACTCTTAATCCTCCAGGCCCCCCAGCACGGCACCTGGGGCAGCCCACAGCCTTGTACATGAACTCAGCAGCACACATCTCCACCTTATAGATCCATGAACACGAGGAGCAGGGAAGGTTGTAGGCCCACAGGTTGCAGCTGAGAGCATACAGGGGATGCCAATCATTGCAGACATATTGAGCCCTATGGTAATGCTGGAATCAAAAGGTGTAACTCTAAAAATATGTCTTGTATAGGAAATCAAAGTGAATTATCTTAATGATTTTGCCTGAAGAGACAAACAGCTGCTGCAAACTAGAATCAACTGAAGCAAAATTGAGGTGTTTATTCCTGAAAGCTGCTTATTTCACATCCATTTGCAATGAAAGGCTGATTATTTCCATTCTAGAAAGAACCACATCATTTGAAGTGTATCAATAAACGACACCTTTGATAAGAACACTCACAAACCTTTGAGGAAAACTTGGAAGCAAAGCAATAGGCAAACTTTATAACGTGGTCCTTCAGTCTATAATGCATCACAGCGAAATGCTAAACAGCACAGTTTTCAGGAACTTAGATCTGGATCTTAACAATCCTGCTCCAAGCTACTTATAGGTTCAGGCAAAATTTGCTTTATTTTCAGAAGAGAATACATTTTACTGTTTCATACCCTATTTTTACTTTGCCTTCATCACCAACTGCAGAATTGACATAAGTGCAAAGTTTGATTAATAAAATAATTATCCTATGCTACAAAGATCTTTCAGAGTGGCACTTTGATCTGCATTGGTCCTGAGATGAAAAGCATTCTAAGGATGTGATTTATTGTTCTTAATTTAACCTCTGTTCATAAACTGGATTTTTTTCCTCCAATCTTAAGGAATTGTTTCTAAATTTTGAATCAAAACCCACTCTTCAAATAATGAGCAAAAATTCAGCTGACATCTATAATTTACTAATAAAGTAGGAAAGAAAAACAACAATCTAGTTATTAAGACTTGCCCTGACTGTCAAGTTTTGCCCCCATTCTACAGAGTGAACAAATTATAAAATACATTTTTTATTTTATTTTATTAAAATTGAGGTTTTTCACACATTGTTTCCCTGTTCCTCTAAAATCAATATTTTTTTTGATTCTGAATTACTTCATTCAAGAAGAAAAAAAATGAAAACATGTTTCCCTGAAGAAATGAATTACCCTGAAACCCTTTTGAAAGAGAAGTATAATAATTTGATAACCAATTTCTGTACCTGTCACCTAGATAAACAATTTCTTCAACTACAAGAATGCCCAAATGAAAATCCTACATTTGTAAAGCACAGATGGTTGGAACTAGGCATGGCACTTTGAAAAACATAAAAGCAATTAATTTTCTAATTACATTTCCAAAATAATCCTTTTTATAATTTTGGGGCTGATGAGAAATAAATTGTCTTCTCTCTCATTGTGTTTTCCAGGCAGAGCCTTACCCAGACTCCAAAAACCACCACCCCATTTCCCACACCCACCATACTGCCCGGGTGGTTGGCAGCAGAGCAAAATGATTTCTGGCTGTTCCCAGGATCCCAAAAGGTAAGTGGATGTACCAGGAAGAAACAAAGCAAGATCAAACCACTAGAGGTAGTAGGATACAGGACACAAGTCACAGAGAAGGATGCCTTTCCAACTTAGCCTCACAACCACCATTGTTATCTCCACTTCAGATGGGACAGATTTAGGCACAATCCCTATTTACCTCTTTCCAACCATATAGTAAGCAGGGGAAGGGGAAAAAAAACAATCATTGTTCCAAGTCTTTGTTCTGACAAACGTTAGTCTCTGGAGGCATGCATTATTAATGGCTTTTTATGACTGACACTTTCTTTGTAATGGAACAGAAGCAATAAAACGCGCAGCCTGTGGATGCAGATTTAGAACCCCACTGCTTTCCTATTTTAGGGTGTCCATTACTTATTATTCTTTCATGACAAAACAAATGCTTTAAAGCTTGCCTTGTTTTTTGGATATTGTCCAAAACAAAAGATGGTTTTGTTACATACATACAAAATAACCAGTTCAAGTAACATAGGTTACCCATTTATGTCCTCAGGCCTAGTCTGAATGCAAGGTACTCCTCAATGTAATGAACCGAAAAGTCTTTTGACCTGTTTAATAAACCATGAATCATTCACGGATCTCCCACAACCAACAATGAAACTGGTCTGATTCAGGGATCCAAATACTGCAGCAGAGCAACTGCCCTCAGTGCAAGGATGGAAACGGAGATGCTCGGCTCAGCCAGACCCCAGCTCACTAGATCTGTGCCAGGGAGGTAGGCAGACACAGCCTGCTGCTCAGTGTGCCTGCACTTTTAGGATCACTGACCATCACCCATCCAGCCCAAAGAGGTGAACTGAGTTCACCACACTGGAAACTTCACCAACTGGACTGCAATGGGGCTGTGTGGCTTCCCCATTAAAACTGTAAGCATCTACCTTGGACAGAGCTTTGTGCCCTGATTGGAAAAAGTTACTTAAAAACAAAACAAAAACAAAACAAAACAAACAACAACAATGACAAAAACCAAGCAGCATGCCTTGTGCATGCAGAGAACTGCTAGCATAGTGACCCTTTTGAGATGCTTCATACATTACTTGATGGAAAAACAGCTTACCCCAGGGATACACAGACATCTTTGAGAAGCTGTAGATTTTTGAGCATCTGCAGGGACAGCTGGCATGATGGTTACAGCAGCTGTCGCACTTGAATTATGAAATTGTGCATTGCCCAAGGAAAGGATCAATGTCATGCAAATCTCACAAACCTGAATTCAAGTTACAAAAAAAAAAAAAAAAGTAAAGGTAGGAGAGATAACAGTTATGTGAATATAACATTTCCAATGTTGTAAGCCAGACATCACTCCATAGATTTCAAATAATATATTACATGCTATGCATCACAGTATCTAATGCATCTATATCGGCTTCCATTCAAACAGGCATTTTATTTTAATAGACATTTAAAAATCTTTGGGGAAACAACACTGGGAGAGCAAGAAGGCTACAGAATTTTTATATCAAATTTCACTAAAGCATTTTTTTTTATTCCCACTCGGATCAAGCAGGGAATGTCTTCAGTCTTTCAGTATGTTTTTCCTGCTTCAGAAAATTACGCCTCCATTCACAGCCGATTAGTTATGTGGCTGACCTGATTTATTGTGTATCACAGCCTCTTCAAAAGAGGAAGAGCCCTGAACAAAGAAACAAAGTTACATCAGTATAAATGACCTGTCCCTGTCAGATGGTCAGCAGAAATCATTTACTATTTTTTAACTTGCTGTTCAATATATACTGCTTTGTGTGAGAAAAGGAACTCCGCTCCTCAAGATATTCAGTTAATAAATAAAACAACAGCTGAGGCTGTCTGCTCACATATTACAAGCAAGAGCAGGGGGCTTTTAAGAATGTTCTCCCAGAGACTCGACTTTGAATCAGAGGGATTCCCCCAAGACCAGGGGAATCCACAGGGATCCTTGGGATCCACAGGAGGTCCCCAGCAGCTGCTCAGAGCCCTCTGGCACCCTACAGCTGGCTCCAGCCCCTTTCACTGCACTCTTCCATCACGCTCCTGAGGAATTACAAAAGCACACCGCTTAGCTCCTCAGCAAAAGGAGTTGGGAGGTTTAGAAGAAAACATCTGAACAAATGACAGTGGACAGGTACTTTGTTTCTGCCACTTTTGGTCTTTTTTCTTCTCCCTAAGTCATTTCTATAGCCGCAAGGAAAAGCATGCTCTTGCACACACCACAGAGCTGTCCCTGCCTGCTGCTCTGGGACGCAAGAGCTGCTGGTTTTCAGAGAGGAGGAGTGAGCCTGAAAGGGGCATCGCATCACATCATCTGGCTGCTGCTCGGGTTGCTTCAAGGAGTGCCCATGCCCCAGACATCGTGCACAGCGTTACATCCTCCCCGCCAGAAGTCGCCAGCTCTCTCCAGTCCAGGAATGGCAGAACTTGCTGAGGGCAGGATTTCTGCATGCCAGCTGATCAGCAGCAAGGCACGCCTTCAAAAAGAAAACATGCCGAAAATGTCTTATGTGACCCATTTACATAAATATGTGCTAAAGATCAGGTATGTCAATCATCTAGGACATTCAAAGACAAAAAGAACAGTACTTTATATGAGAAGGAATTGCAAGTGAAGACAAGTTCACTATTAAAGTACTGCGGACCACCAGTGCTATCAGTACCTTCCATTCCCTAGTGAATCATGTCCACTTTGTAAAACGGAATCACCTTCAGTTAAAGGCAACAAATGCAGTGTGGCAAAGACCGCTGAACTAGCAAAACGTCATTTAACTACTGCCATGACAAAGTGAGAAGCAGCAGCGCTCGGAGGGATACATTCAGAAGAGCCCCAATAATCAATGCAACGAACAGCAAACCAATAAAGCATTTTAGTGTCCCTTCGAAGCATCATGTCGCTGATTAATTCACTAATAGATTTACACACAAGAACCTACCCATGTATATCACTGTCAATTTTTAATGAAGTGTTCTCAGGAGTGCTTCGTGATTAACATCACACACCATTTCGGTTAACAAGAAAGGCCATTAAACTCACTGTAAGCACAGCCTGACTCAATCTCTTTAGCAGTGCTCTAAGGTGCACAGAAGGAAACATTCGTAAGAAATATCTGCTGTGCCTACAAGACCGTATCTGTACCACCCCGTGATTATCAATGACAAATAGTTAATTCTTTGCATTCACCACATTCTTGGTCACGTTCCACTTCAAATTTCTGCTTCAGCATGACAGAGAAGCAAACTGATCTTTAAAAATGATTTTTTAAACTCCTATATATTTAAATGTACAAGAGTCAAACACCTTTCATTGACATGCTTAAAATTCTGCTTATAACACTAAGAGGGATCATAAGAAACATGAAGAGATTTGCTCATTAGTAAATTTAAGAATTACTACTTTAAAGTGAACTTAAGAACTACAACCCCATAGCACATTACAAAGTACACCAAGAGCTCTAAATCCTCCAAATCAGATTATCCCTAAATCCAAGACAGGACCACAGGGCATGTTCCTGATGAACCAAAGGATGGGACCTGGTAAATTTAACAGCATTCAAAACAGCTGACAATTTCTGCTTGGGGCCCATGAGCTCTGAAGAGACCAATGACATTTTTCCCTCATTTCAATTCGACTTGCTAAGATCTAGACATGTTCAAGACTTGACCCAAGACCCCTCAGAAAGCAGCAGAACAAAGCAGCAGCAGCTGAACTGCGTCACCACAAAGCTTCACATGTAGGGCTCATTAGCTGTAGCTCCAGGTTTTCACAGGGATCACGTCTACTTCTGGAAGAGACATTGAGAAGGCATCACATAGAAATTACCCCGAGGTCACCAAACCCTCTAAAAGTTTGTTTGTATGGGATACACATAATATTGAGATTGTTTTCCCAATTTTGAGGTATAAATGACAAAGAAAACCTGCACCCACTGAGTCTTTTGAATCCTTCACGGGTCACCTAGCACCACAAAATGCCACCAGCCCAGCCTGACACACTACAAGAGGTAGGCAATGCTACACTTGGCTGACAGGGCAAACTCCAATGAGGTAACAGAATCCTGATAACACTAATTTTTCACTATCCTCAGTGAAGCTACCCAGGTTTATCAAGCCCCTTCGCTATGTACATATAAGTGGGGAAAATCTTTAAATTTCAAATAAGTAAAGTTTGAGGGTTGACATTTCTTAACCATCCATATTTCACTTACTTCTCTCCTTTGAACTGAACAACGAGATCCGTCTGTTTTCTCAAACAGGCTGGGATTGTGGGAAGAAAAAGACTGAAGGGGAGATAATAGCACCTTCACAGAATAGTATCTGTCCCCGCAGCTAAATTTGTTTCTCATTTGTTGATAAAACTCACCCTTTGGCACATTTTTAGAGCCTCAGTTTTTCCCACATCTCCAAATAGTCCTTTAGCACAGCTTTTCACCACGTTCATTTAGTAGTCCACCTTTTATTTATTTATTTATTTGCCTGTAGCGGACTCTGACTTTCTGACTACCACACAGAAGTAATTCCATGCACAACATAAGCCTCTTCTGATAAGTCATGTAGAAATCACTCCCAACATACACCGTGGTGTTGTTTTCTTGGCAGTGCTGTCAGCAGAAACTACTTCAGTCAGAAGAAAAGGCCCTGGGGGCGCTGGCCAACAGCCAGCAGAGCATGAGCCAGCCGTGTGCCCAGGTGGCCAAGAGGGCCAGCAGCACCCTGGCCCACATCAGAGACAGCGTGGCCAGCTGCACTAGGGAAGCAATCAGCCCCTTATGCACGGCACTGGTGAGACCACACATCTCGTGGTCATCCTCAATGCTTGAGGACGGTCAAGCATTGGAACAGGCTGTCCAGGGAAGTGTAGGAGTCCCCATCCCTGGATGTATTTAAGAGGCATGTGGATGTGACACTATGGGACATGGTGTAGTGATGGGACTAGGTATGTCAGACTGACAGTTGGACTTCATGAAGGTCTTTTCCAACCTAGATAACACTATGATTTTAGGTCTTCACAAGCTTCTTGCTCATTTCTGGATGAGTGGCAAGATATAGAAATTTTCAGATGATGTGACACATGTACAATGAGAAGACATTTCACTTCCACATGTTATGACAACTCTTAGAGCCAAAAAATTCAGGTATATAATGGTAATATTAGTTTTCTATTACTAGTCTGACACAGTCAATTCCAGCATCTGAAAATTTTTCTACGCCTCAGTTTATTCCTTTGTCTGTATAATTTTAAGTCACTGAGTAGATTTGTCTTAAAATATAAGAAAAGGTTTGACTAAGTCAGTATCTACCAGGTGTCTCACCCCAAAGCTAGAAAGTAGCTTACACTGTAATTATCTTGACAATTTTTTGTGAGGGATTTAGACAACTAATATTGATATATATATCAATACACCATTAGATTGCTCAGGGATTTAACAAAGCTATCTTCATGATTGATTTTAACAGCTGAAGTGGGGAAAAAAAAAAAAAGGAAAAAAAAAAAGAAAAAGAAAAAAACAACAACAACAACAACAACAACAACAAAAACAGAACTGTATGTTTGGGGTAGCTTTAGCTTAATTTTCAACCATTTACAATAAATTCCCCGCATTACCTCCTGACAATTCCTACCCAGCTGATGAAGCCACTGTGGAATCTCAGGATTAAAATTTCTTTGCACTTTGATCTGCCTTGGGGTAGAGGAGGAAAGCTCTGTGTGTTGCATGACTCCAGCCCTGCTGTTCTTCAGTAACCCCTAAGCTTTCAGGCGTTTAGTGCTAAAAACTGGCTGAAAGCAAAAAAGGATCAGCGGGAAAGCAGCACTGAACTTCATTGCTGCAGAACCACCAACGCTTTCCTTGATATATATGCTACTCAAGTTTACGCAAGTCTGCCTTAAAACATGTCAGCCGTCTAATCTTCTTTCCTTGTTTATGAGAACATATGAATTCAGTCCAAATGTGCAAACTCTAAATGAACACATTTTTCCTTCCCAAAACGCTTTCTTCGGTTACAGCACAGCGCCATCTGCTGCACATTTATGTACAATTGTTCCAACCAGCAAAGTAACTCAGAAAAAAAAAACTCAGGATGGCTATTTAAAAACTTGGAGCACAAGCTGTCTTGCAGTACATAACTTTGTCACTGATGTTGAACTGCATATTCTATTCTTTATGTATTTAAAAGGCTATACAGATGTATGCTAACATATTTCTGGCTGCTGAATAAAGAAATAAAAGAAGACCATAGGGAACCACTGCTTATAGCTCTCAGGTTAAAAAAAAAAAAAAAAAAAAGGCTGATTTTTGTGGTCACATCTGGAGTTTACACGAATCTTCTTCAACTAAAAATTAATAGAGTTTGTACTGCATTCCCTCATTAAAAACAAATGATGCCACAGACTAAGAAAGCTGCCACTTTTCAGTTTATTCTATTTCAGCTTACAACATCAGTCATTAACACCTGTTTTTTTTATTATTTTTTTTAAAGTGTTTGTCCCTGGAGACAACCAATGAAATGTTCAAGTAATTCTTTGGGATAATACTTCTGAGCATAATTATTTCATCAGAGACTGCACAGAAATTAGTAATACAGTGAGAGACACTTGCCTTATTTGTAGATATTTCTACCCTACCCTTACCAAATGACCCACTAGACTCTTGAGATGTCCCTTCCTTTCCCCATGAGAATTTTAGCTTTCCTTGAAGACCTAAGAAGACCTGCCTTTTGAATGGCTAGAAAATTCATTTTAGTCTACAGTATATATGTGTTACTTCAGATTTTGCCACTAGAGAGACTATAGAACTGGCTAGAAGGAGCTACCAATAAAGAAAAATGAATAAATAAAATAAAATAAAACCACCTGTAAATACCACTTATTCATATAAGCATATATTAAAACTACCTGAGTTCTCACAGTTCCTCTCTCCATGACTCACCAGTGTGAGAGTGCCAAGGAAACACAGCCAACTTTTTAATGCAGTGCCTCATTACAACCCTGGGGAGCTCCCAAGGGTGCAGCAGCTCCTTTGAGTGCTGCAACCTCCAGACGTGAAATTCTCCCACTGTGCCACAAAGCAAAGGTGTTTTGTTGTTTTTTGGTGGGCAATATTGGTCCATTCTTCTCTTCCAACATGTTCTCATTGGTGCAAATGAGTACCAGAACAACATTCATGTTGCTTTCTGTCTGAAATCACATGCGTGAACCCATTGTCAGGAGCATTTAGTCTTCTGAAAACTAGTCCCTAGAAACATAACATCTTCCAGTAAATGGATGGAGAATTCAGTCTACTGCCTTATGCATTTTCAGCTTCTTTCATTGTTAAATGAACTGAAACGTTCATATCCCAGGAGACTGTGTTGTAGTATTTCAGATAATTCTTATAATTTTGTCACAAGCAAATTTCTTATCAGATCAGGTGACCCTTAAGTTTTCATTTTCACACTCTCAACAGCGTTGAAGAACGTTGTTCACACTCAGAAAATGGTACCTAGATTTCAAACAGCAAATGAATTTTACAATACGTTGCAATGTTTTGAATGCTTGGAGGTTTGGCAATGCTGCATGTGGTTAATAACACTGCAGCTGAACTCTCCTGACTCTATAACTGCATCTAGTCTCAGATTTGCAAGGAGGAGGAAGTTGGAATTCTCCAGTCTGCACTGCAACAGCAGCCAGCATTGAGGGAAAAAAAAATGAAGTGATGAAAGATGCTGCTGTCTTATTAAACGCATCTGATTTGCCCGCTGTGATATTCCATCAATTACAAAATGAACATGTGGAGAAATAACTATAGAAGGGTACAAATATTGCTCCAGAGTCACACCAGCCCTGCCAACCATGAAATGTATGCTGCTAAATTACCAACGCTGCTTGCAAATTAATGTTCTCTACAGAGAAAATTTTGGAGCAGCAAAACATCTTGAATAGCTAATTTGTGAGCAAAGCAAGGAAAATAGATAAACCTAAATTATTCTGTTGAAAAATATCACAGTTGAGTTTTACTTCTTGGAAGTCTTCATGTACGGCATTTCAGCAAAAAACAAAGGTTCCACACCTCTCAAGCCAGTGTCACTAAAAATTGTACAAATGCCACCCACAAGAGGGAACTCAGTTCTGGTTTTGAAGAAAGACAGAAACTAACAATGCTCTAGAAAGTGCAGAGTACTTCCTTTGCTCTACAAAACCTGTAGATGAAAACGATAAAGAGCAATGATACGTTTACCAAATTGTGCCCTGATACCCCCTTTGAGCCTCAGAAACACAACTGGGAAATTAAATGGATAGCTGTAAAAAAAAATTATAAATTGATACATTGTAGTTCATTTGAGAAGCCAACTTTTCTAAGTTGTTTAAACAAGTATTGCTGTTTTCTTCCAGAAGACATTTCTGTTAACTAAACCACTGTTTTGGCTAAAATAGTAATAATCGTGGAATGAAGAATTGTCTAGGTAGGAAAAGATCTTCAAGATCATCAAGTCCAACCATCAGTCTGACCTACCTAGTCCTATTGCTACACCACGTCCCTTAGTGTCATGTCATGTCCACATGTCTCTTAAATACCTTTAGGGACAGGGACCCCCCACTTCCCTGGAGAGCCAGTTCCAATGCTTGACCATCCTCTCCATGAAGAAATTCTTCCTGATGTCCAATCTAAACCTCCCCTGGTGCAACTTAAGACCACTTCATTGCATCCTATAACCCATCACGTGAGAAAACCTGATGCAAAGATATCCCAGTCTGGCATTTTTATATATGTGTGCTGGCACTACAGAAATATTACCCACAGGAGACAGCCGTAAGGCTATGATTTCACCAGGTCCTACCTTTCTGCAAAGTCTGTGGTTGAAGAAGCGTGCCTGTGAGCACAAGACATGGATCCCTTCACAGGACATTTTGCTTGGCTTACTGTTACTCAGAGCTAACCTGACTTCTTAGCCAAAGCCAGCTTACAAATTTCAAAGGTGACTGGATTAAATACTAATTTCTTACTGCACAGTTCACATATGGTCTGCATTAACTGTGTTTTTACTACTTCTGTTTTCCTGCAAAAGTAAGTGGAAACACAGAACTGACCACAGTTGGACTTACATGACTAGAAAGAATCACAAAATATCTTGGGTAGGAAGGGCCCTTAAAGCCCACCCAGTTCCACCCCCCTGCCATTGGCAGGGACATCTCCCACCAGCCCAGGTTACCCAAAGCCCCATCCAGCCTGGCCTTGAGCACCTCCAGGGAAGGGGCACCCACAGCTGCTCTGGGCAGCCTGTGCCAGGGCCTCACCACTCTCTGAGTAAAGAATTTCTCCCTTATATCTAATCTCCTCTCTTTTAGTTTAGAGCCGTTCCTCCTTGTCCTGTCATTGTCTGCCTGAGCAGACTTTCAGTTGCTCTCCAAGCAAAGAATTGCTCTCCAGCACAAGCAGGTCTTGAGAATGAGCAATTCATCCTGACTTCCAAGCTCCTGAAAAAAGGTTATTTCAATCAATAACACGACAAAATCTCTCCACTCTAAAACTGTGAAAATCACACTTTTACTGATACAAAGCACAGCTGCAAACACTGTAATACAGATTCGCCTGAAAGTAACACATTCATTCAGCAATCTGAATTGTCCCCTTTTATGGCTCGTACATAATAGCAATTAACCTCCTATTAATGAATAACATTACTTCTTTAATTCAAACAAGAGAGGAATCTACTGCTGAATTCTGTTGGCAAGGTAGAAAGTTCATGTCTTAGATCCTTTGCAGAGATTAATCCCAAAACTTCATCACTCAGCCAGTGAACAGAAGATAGAAATGTAAAACTAGAAGTTATAGATGGCACCTTACTTAACAACCATTTCCACTCAGAAAGGTCTGCAAGAAAGCCCTATATCCACTAAATAATCTTCAGCTTGCACAATGTAACAACAGCTGAACTATGATTTCCTGAGGTTCTCATGTGAAACTTCTTTGGTACTTCTGGGAGGAAAAAATAAATAAAGAAGACAATCATGGGGTCTGCTTTTTCTTTTTCCCCTGTGCTTTGTGTCTTTCCTTTTTCCTATAGGATCTGTTTCTCCCTATTAATATTAAGAGTTAGCACAATGTGGCCAACTAATTCTGTTCCTGTCTTAGTTGCTAGTGGTTTGAAAAGCATATTAAAAGTTTATCTAAAGAGCAGAAATTGGTGTCTTTGCAATTGTACAGAAATAACTTTGGGGACCAGGCAGCACTTGCAGGGAAATTGTTTTGCAGTTGGCTGAGCAGCTGCTTTGAGCCCCTACTCTTAACAATCCCTCACTTGAGAGTATTCTAAAATAGTCAACGCTGGAGATCTGGGATTCTTCGCTGCACAAAATAGTTGCTGCAATCTATTAGCTCGAAAGAGGACTACAAGTGAAAAAATTAATAATAATAAAAAAAAAAAAAAGTGACCAACCCTAAAGAAATAAAATCTGTTAACTCACTAAAAAGCTGGTTTTTGTGTTTCACGGGTTTTATTGCTTATTTTGTTGCTGTTGTTGTTTGTTTTTAGTTGAATGGTTGGTTGCTTTTTTTGGAACGGTAAGAAGAGGGTTTTTGGTTTGGGTGTTTTGTTTGGTTTTGCTTTTTAAAGTAAAAAGCTTCTACTCCCCAGTGCCATCTCAGACCATCACATTGATAGCTTCTTTCACCAAAGTCCTTGAACAACTTCTGATCAGATAAGCCCATGTCTTAAGGCCAAAATCACTACGAACTTCCAGGGAATTTTTCAGTGATACTCAGGAAATTTAATTTTAACAAACATCACATTTCAGAGTGGCACATGGAAACACAGCTGTCATGAGTGCAGCAGTCATGCTCAGTCTTTCAGACTTAAAATTCAGAAACATTTAATGAAAAGGCAGGGGCTGTGTACATTTGTACCAAGGACAGTCCAGGGGAAGAGGACTGCCCTTCTGTTTCCCAGGTCCCCATCCAAGCCCCCAGAGGACAACAGCACTACAGCCCCAACAAAATAAGCACTGAGCTCAGCTGGGCCCTCACATACAGCCCAGTCATTTGGGCTGTCATGGGAATAAAATTCACTCTCAACACCCATTCCCAGGAAAATCTGCTCAGTATGCATAAATGCTGTTTTGTATTGAAATGTTAAAGTTTTTTTTTTTTTCATTTTCATAAAAATGATTAAAACTGAGTCTATGGGAAAACAGGCTCATCCAAGCCAGGTCTGTCATCAGTAACTCAGCATTAAGAGAGCTGTGCATACAAAATAGTAATTCAGGTTTAACAACATGCACTTTTGCTACAAAGGTGCCCAGGTTTAAATCTTATTGATGAGTGAAAGAGAAAAAATAAAGTCATTTGTATTTATAAATAAGCAAAGTACAACTTGTGAAATGTTTTTTGCTTTAATTTTGATGATCGGAGAACTTTCACAAGTGGCATTTCAATGCACTGTATTTACCCAAGTTCACTTTCAAAAAGCTTTACTTTTTTTAAAAATTTAAAACTGGATTTCAGACAAATATATAAATAGAAAGTGAGAAGTGATAGCTTTCTTTTTCTTATTTTTACATAGGTATTGAAGAATTTTAAGGATCATATACTCAAGAAATCACTCAGTCATTCCAAATGGTGTACCTAAAGTAAAGCTGCCAGGTTATATACTCAGCACAAAATTATTCCTGACTGACAACACACTGTTTTGTTGTTGTTTTTTGTTGTTGTTTTAAGTAAAAGTTCTTCTCCCAATTTATATTAATGCCACTTGCCAGCCTCGTAATTATTTCTTCATCTGTTAGACCTGAACCTGGAGTTCCAAGCCCCAAAGGTTAACAAGAGTGATGCGTATTTGTACCTCCCTAACAGCATGAATCATTTCTAATACGTATTTTGCAGAGACAGACCAGAACTGATAAAAAAAAACTTTTTTTTTTTTAAGTTAAGAAGCATTTTATTTTTAAAGATTTTGATCAGCCTCAAAAACGACCATTGTAATCTGCAACAGCATCAAAAATATGCGTTATATGTTTGAGACACTGTCAGCATTTTTCTTGCTCAGCCTCCAAAATACTCAGATCTAAAGCTGAAAGTGAACTTTTTCCCTTACAAACCTTATAAAAATATCCCCAAGCAAAATATATGCACATACATAATCCTATCATACCTGTTTTGTTTTGCTGATGGTTTTACATAATCAGACAATCAGGAGGCTGACAGTTTCTATTTTCAATTCTGTCAGACACGAGCATGAATAAAAGGCACTTGAATCACTGATAGCCCACTGGTGTCTTCTGCCTCAAACAAGACAGGCTGAATCCTACTTCCCCAAAGACCCTACCTGTTTTTCACAGCCCAGTTACTTCTAGTAGCTACTTCTAGTTTTCTAGACCACCATTACTTTGAAACAGCTTTTTTACTTTGAGACAGCTCTTAGGAGAGACTCTTCTTTACTGAGAGGGTTGTGAGGCATTGGAACGGGCTGCCCAGGGAAGTGGAGGAGTCACCATCCCTGGAGGTCTTTAAAAGATGTTTAGATGTTGAACGTAGTGAAATGGGTTAGTGGAGGACTTGTTAGTGTTAGGTCAGAGGTTGGACTCGATGATCTTGAGGTCTCTTCCAACCTAGATAATTCTGTGATTCTGATTCTGTGATTCTTCAGGTAAAGAGAGCTTTGTCCACCAGCCAGGCAACCCAGACATGGTGGAGCAAGAGCTATTTGTTTACAAATAAATAAAAATAGTCTATCCCTGCCTCCTCAGCTTTGCCCTCTATGCAGTCAGCTGTTAACTGCTGTATTCAGTACCTGGAATATTTCGACTCCATGTAGTAGAGCATTACTCTCAATTTGAGCCAAGACTGGATGGATTTGGTTGTGATACAGGTTACCCACACAATCAACTTTGCTCTAAGAATAAGTTCTACTATAACTAGCAGAACTGGTACAATTTCAGTGAAGAAACTTCAGCATCATCAGTCCCACCCAGATGTGGAGTTTAACTTGCTAATTATATCATCAAGAACCAGTAAGTTTGACATTCATATTCCACTTTCGATTTGCCAGGAGTCTCTCAAAACACATAACTGGCCCTGAAGTCCCTCCAGATAAGGTGACAAGATGTCTAAAGCCATGAGCCTCAAAGGATACAAAACCCATTTTCTATTATTTATTTTTTTAAGCTAGAAGTACTGGGGAAAAATAAAATAAACAAAAATCATTGCTTCACATGTAATAGGGAAAGGGTAAAGGAAGACACTGAAACCACAGAAGTCACCCTGATTAGTGACGTCCACTTCTCATTCATCTTCTCAGAGCAGCTGAGAATTACACAGAATCAAGCGGCCAGCAGATTGAAAGTAAAACTAGATGACATTTGGACAGTGACTATTTCTATCCCCCACCAGGTTCTGCAAAAAGGTTTGGCCCATATTATTGTTCATGGGCATGTAAAATTTACCTTCTGCTTTCCCATCACTGCTAAATACAATACCAACTCCTGTCTATTTGCTGACTGCTCTGCACCAAGGCCCAGCATCCATATAGGTTCTGATTTCTTGTCATGTTGTGGAAACATCACAATTAGACAGTTCCTAGCACTCTCCTTTTCCTGGGGACACTTGTCAGCATATGCAAGTATAGCAGACATTAAAATGGGAGAAAACCTTCCAAAGCAATCAGTGTGTCAGAGTTTTCTGTTTTGTTGTTGTTTTGTTTTATTTTGGTGTGTGTGTGTTATAAAAATGTAAAAACCCAAAGTGTGCTAAAATGCTAAAACCAACTGCCAATCACCTTAACATCCTGGCTTACTAGAGTAAAGACAGACCACAATTAAACCCAAAACCAGCAGCTACAATCTCCAGAGTGAGCTGAGCTTTCCAGAAAGGTATGCATGCAGCACTGCTGTGGTAAGGCTGCTTCTTCAGGAAGGAGTTCATTAAACATGACTCTCTCAAGCCCATTTAAAAACCTAATGAAAGCAATGGGACTATTCCCATTTAATGACAGTGGAGCTTAACAAAGGGCAGCGCCAGATCCCCAGATGTACCTGTGGCAGTGCTGAAGGTCCACAACTTTAAGAGTCTGACTCTAAGAGGAGCAACCTGTAGCTTTGCATCACACGCCAAAGCTCCTTTAAGGACTCCACACCCCTCCTGATTTCAAGTGCTCAAGTCTCTTTTGCAGACTTGGGTTACTGGTTTATTATTATTATTAGTTCTTAGTTTTTTTTTGTTGTTGTTGTTAGTTTATTTGTTTTTCAATTCAATAAAGGGTTCGCATTGTACTCTCATCAGGGCAAGGACAAGAGCCTCAATGGCTCTTGGGTCAACATGGGTCAACCCAACCTCAACACAGTGGCATCCCAGAAGAGGGCCATGACCACCACGTTACTGTCCAAACCTGGAAGGAAGGCAGGAGCAGAGCGCAGGAAGCAAATGCAGCAAGATATCACACTTTCAGACCCACTGTGGAATGCAAACTTTATGGGGCCACTGAGAGCCAATCCAAAGAAGGGTACAACTTGTAGCTTAGTGATAGAGGCACTCTGCCGAAAGAGGGGATACCTGAGACCAATCCCCAACACAATGTATACAATTCACCCAGCTGCTGCTTATAATCAGGTAAATGAAGTTCTGAAGAAAATATCAACATTTGAGAATTCTCCTCCAACTGAGTTCTCTACAACACTAGATTACAGGAGTTATTCTCTTCCACACCTAAATTTTCTCCATCTCTATGAATCTTGAATAACTTTTTCCTGAACAGTTTCGCTATCAGAAGACAGGAATGACTCTGCCACAATCTAGCACCTCACCTTAGGGTAAAACCACTTTTGTTGAGAAAGGCACTGAATCTAAGTCTCTCCTTCGAGACCGAAATTTCCTATCACTACATTATATAAATAACCTATGTAGCTTAACCTATACAAAAATAAAACAAACAAATTAGGATTTATTTATTTATTTATTTTAACTGTGAGTGTGGTCAAACCCTGGAACAGACCGTCTAGGTGGCTGATGCCCCATGCCTGGCAGTGGTCAAAAGACATTTGGTCGATGCCCTCAATAATGAGCTTTAACTTTCAGTTAGCCCCGAAGTGTCTGCCATGCTTAGTGCTGAAATGAATGCTGAGCCTGCTGGATACCAAGAGAGCAAACCCACTGGCTGAAGCTCCTCAGGAGGCCAGCACAGTGACAGCCAGCCCATGGTTCATCTCCGTCACACATCCAACCTTAGTGAGTCAGCAGAGAGCAACAGGCAGGTCAGGAGAGCAATCCCTGACTTCTCCCTTTTATAGTTCTCAGAGCACCCCAACTCATTCCCTGAGAACTGCAGACAAACCTTTAAGGCAATGGCCAGCAACCCTTAACAGCCACCATTTCTTTGCATTGACTATCAAACCAGTAGAAACATCAAGTCACGTCACTGACATACATCTAAGTTTGCCAAAGCAAAACTGAACAAGCTAAGCTGTAGCAGAGCCAGTAAATTTAAAGTCAATTTTTAAAAGGTTACAGTGAAGTCATCAGTTGTTGCAGCTCTAAATCAGAGTGCCTCAATCACTTGCTTAATTTTGTCTTACATTAGTGGAATTTCCGACTCTTTTTTTTTTTTACATGTTATTTGTTCACTGCTCTCATTAGTAATGTTTAGGGAACATTTTTAAATAGATCAGATATAAATTTGCTCTGGTTCTTCATCCTCAGATAGGTTATTTCTTTTATTAAATCCATTATGTATTGGCATATTAATGAAAATTCTAGGGGATTTTTTCATACAGGTGGGAAGGATTAAGGGTTGTTTATTTGTTTTTCCTACACAGTCAGACTGTACAAGAGTTTCTAGACAAATCACCAAATAAAGTTACAGATAATCACTTGTCAAGTTCCTATTTCATTTTTGAGTTGCTTCAAGTTCAGTGAAGATCTCCTATTCTGAATGGTCTAAACTTTTGGGCAGACCTGTGCGGTGCCGGGAGTTGGACTTGATGATCCTTATGGGTCCCTTCCAACTCGGGATATTCTATGAATCTGTAATTGTTTAACAGTTAAGCTTCTAAACTATGTTAAATACTGGTTAGCAAACTACTCTGTTCATAGTCTAACCATTGGCTGAGATTTTATCCAAAACATTTCATGTCAGCAATGTTTCTAAGAGGTACAGAAAAAAATGAGTACTGTTCTGTTTCCACATATACAGAAATGCATTGTTGGAGTCTTGTCAAGAATTATATCTTAATATAACCCTTGGGACAATGTTTTTCTAAGTGTGCTTGACAACTCTCATTAAAGCAGTCTTTAGATAACTGGCAACTATTTTTGGTAATTTAGAATAGCCTTTAAATCACTTTTTTAAACCACTTCCAGTCTTCAGAACTGAAAATTCCTGATTTTTTATTTATTTTTTTTAAAGTTCAATTTGGGTGTTCTCAAAAGACCCACACTGATCACATTCTTCAGCAGACATCTGGATCTCTCTCTCCTTCCTTACCAAAACTCTTCTCAGACATTGTAAAAACTCAAAGTCAAGTTCAGAGTTGGTTCAATTCCCTCTAAAATCTGTCACATCAATACCATCTGGAAATGATTATTCAAGACACTTACAAAAAAAAAAACAGTTTGGTCATTGACATTATGAACAGATCATGTAAAGATTTTCATTATATCCTTGGTAATCAAAGCAGGTGACAAAAATCAAATGAATTTCTACAACATTCTTACTGAATGTTACAAACTCTCAAACAAGGAAACAAGACAAAGATCAAGCAGCCCAATGCCCCTTGCATCCCTTTCAACTTAAGCTTTTAACATCCTACCTCACAATCACTAGATTTAAAAGCCTAAAATAAAATGTAAAGTATCTGTGTTAGAAATGATCATTAAAGAGTTTGAGAAAACACCAATTATGATAAATAACTCATCCCCTTACCATTAGTTTCAGAAACCTGTAATTTTTGCTGATGTTTTTTGAAAGCCTCTCAATCATGATCACCTATTTGCTGTCATGCATAAAACACCAACTGTAAACTAAAAGTTATGCAGGAGCCAGATGTCTGACATATATGATTTTTACAGTTTGTTTCACAAGTCATTTGACTAAATTTGTGTTTAAGAAAAAATCCTTATGAATGTATTAGAAAGACAACATCTGTCCCACCTTTTATTCTACTGACACCAGGACTGATGCCTGAATTTTTAGAGTAAGTAGATGTCTCTGTCCCCTTATAACCAGAAGGATGCAGCCTATCCCTAAAGGCTCTCAGCAGTAGACTGGTTTCACTGGCTGCAGTAAACATACATCATCATCCCTTCCTCCTCCCCAACACCAAGGGAGGTGGACTTCCACTTACTGTATGTTTTACGGTAACAAAGCCAGAATCCCAGAATGGCTGAGGTCTGGAGGGACCTCTTGAACCCATTGTAACTTAATTCTAAAGCACGCTGCTTTAATACTTCTTGTTATCCAAGGATGACTGGTTAAATTATATATGTATATATAAATTCTGTTCTGATACGTTGATCCCATCTGTACAAGAGCATGAAGTCTTGTTCCAAAAAAATATCAGGTTAATTCCTTTAGGTCTTGGTGTTTCTTAACTAAGAAGGGAATCAATTTTAAGTGCAGAGTATCTCCAAAGAGTCTCAGGCTCCTGCTCTTGTTTCTGCCCTCAGATCTTTCCTTTCTTCACAGTCTCAACTATCCAAAGCCCCACAGAGCAGAGCAGAAAGCATCCTCCCTCCCGCTTCCCCACCAGTGCTTCCTTCTGTCCCTAAGCCCAATTCACAAAAAATATTTTTCATCAGTTCCTGCAAGGCACGTGACTGGAATAAATCACCAAAATGACTCCATGTAGTTTCGCAGCATCCTCAATAAGAGCATGTATAAGCATGGGTCACAGGTCTCAGTGCTCTGTTTAAACAATAATAGCTATTGCAAAATACATGGAATACATGAATATCTGAAATACAGTTCATATTTGTTTGAGCTACCAAAAAAAAACAAAACAACAAAAACATTGAAATAAGCAGATTCACCAAGTTGGAGCATTCTCATTTGAGATTCCATAAGAGATGCATCAACAAACCCTACCTGTCAGGAGTGACCTTCATGTTAGTTTTAGCCTCACCCATCAGCAATGGTGCTAATGCAATGTAAAGACATTCCAGCAGATGCTTTGCCAGTTGTATGAGGGGTGAACCAGCATGGATATTGTGTTAGACAACCATATGGTGTCTATTGTACAAAGAGGTGCTCAGAAAGATGCTAGGAGGTGTTAGGAGGCATCCCTGAGCCAGGACCAGAGCACACAGTCTGCAGGCAGCACGGCAGACAGACCCTGGGAAAAAGGAACTGAAACCCTGGGCACAACTGCTCTTGACGTCCTCCTTTTCTTAACACAGAAGCGTTCAAAGGTAGTTTAAAGCCATCAGAATTTAGGCTCCTCCTAGACAGTCCAGAATTTATCCCTGGTCCTGCAGAAGAAGCACTTAAAAAAAAAAAAAAAAAAAAAAGAATAAATTGGTCCATGTATGTCTTCCTGATAGTTACAGTTGCCTTTGGTCCCTTTGAAGCAGAAAGAGAAAAAAACAAAGAGGACTGTGATTACAGTTAAAGATCTTAAGATACTTTTTTTTAATTATTATTATTTTTTGGAAGAGAATAAAATACTTCTATGCTTTTCTTCTTTTCTAATACTGGCATTTTTGTCATGACCAACACAGAATTACATTTTGCTGTGCTATTTCAAGTCTACTGAAAAAATATTTATTGCTGTTTTAATATGCTACAAGCAGTCTACTGACAAAAGAAATTCAGACATTTTATTTTTAAATGGAAAAACAAATATTATGGCTTCAGGTCATATATCAACTGGGGGAAAAAACACACATACACAATAGCACATCTCATAAAATAATCTTACCCAGAGCTGGAACAACCTTAGCAAAACTGATTACCTTGAGCAAATGGATCATTGTTAATGAGTGAAAGTTTTCTTTCATTAGAAGAATTATTGGGAGAACAGGAAGAAGAAACACAGTCTTTTTATACAACAGGTATCTAGTCAGTATTCAGAGATAAATCTCCTAAATGCCTAACATTACTTGCTTTCCAAGAAGCACATTTGGGAATCAAGATGGTCATAGTTCTTTCTACAGCACACATACAAAAAAAAAAAGAGGGTGTAATTGTCACAGTGTACCCCATAAGCAAATTTAGCAAATTACCTGCTGTTTAAATGTTCAGAAAGTTAAGCTGTTTAAAGAAATGAACAAACACTGCTCCTTGAGGTACACAAGAGGTTTTATTTTTGTTTAAAAAAAAAAAAAAGAGGAAAAGTTGAACCGTGTTTAACTTCTACTTTAGCAGAAAAGTTTAATTTTTACTACTTCAGTTTTATTCTACCTTTTTTCTTTAAATTAATATAACTGTGTCAGTGTCTGTAGAATGTTCACAGATAAAATCACAATATATATGTTTTGCCTTTTTTTTTTTTTTTTTTTTAAATAATCAGGACTGCCTTAAAAATTCCTCCCACGCGTAAAAGCCAAATACCAATGACACTTTCACTGCAACCAGGGAATGATGTCAAATTTACTTGGTACAAACCTTCAATTCTTAGTTCCCTCTCTCTGTCTCTCTCTCTCTCTCTCAAACTCACACACACACACACACAATCACTGTTCTTGAATCATGATGAGACCTACATTTTCCTTCTTTGCTCTTTGAAAGAGCTTTTTTTCTCTTTTGAGATGCCTCCAAATGGGGAGGGTGGATCACAATTTTTTTTTTACTAGAACAATTTATTCTTTTGACTTAACTCAGCATAATCCTCCCTGAAGTCAAATAATTTGTACTGACTTTTAGGGAGAAAAGTTCTTACAAAGCTTTCACAATTCTACAGCATTCCTTTTGCAGAAATATTTCTGTTAATCTGATTGCTACAGAGGTGTGATATCCCCAGTGTCTCTACATATTGTCCATCACATATGCCTTTGATTCTGTACGCGTATCATCTATGAAATAAGAATTCTAGTGCCACGTTTAAAGTCTCATTCTGCTAAAATTACATTTTTTCTGCCTGATCAATTATGAGGGTGCACTGACATTTCATCAGAAATAATTTTTACAGGTGTACAGGGAGGAGAAAAAAGGAACTGTGTTGCCACTGGGGAGAGAGTTGAAAATAGCACGTACAGGGCAGAAAGATCGAGGATGATTGATTAAAATCTTGGGAATTCATTCAGGCTTCCCAAACCCATATTACAATCACTGCATTTTAGCAAGGCTTCTCAAATACAATGCACAAAACACATCACGCTGAGTGCAACAGACATTTCGGGGGAAGAAGCTCAAATATGTTTGTTACTTGCTTCAGGTCAAAATTCTCTCTAGTCATCCAGTTCTGCATTTCAATAAAGGAATTATTTTATGGAATTAGTGGTAAAAGAACATTACTTTCCAACAAACATTAACAAATAGCATTTTTCATCAGTCAGAGAAAATATGTCTTCTGCTAAGGACATTTTTAAATACATACACAACTTCACAGCTGGGCCTTAAAGATCTGTTAACCTTTGCAATTCTGCATTATGATACAGCCACTTTTAGAACTCCCCGCTGTACGTTATTGGTTCTGACAAAGTCATGAAAGCTTAGATTAAGCTTCTATTAAAACTTATAGTTTATGACAGATTTGTCAGGTTTAATTTATTTCTGGTTCACGACTATCAAATTATCCCAATTTGGGCTTTTATGATATCGTTTCTACCAAGGGAGAACATATTATTTGGTAACAAATGATATAAACTAATGCAGTTCAGTTCAGAGAGTCATTTACAGTAATTTACTATCAGAGGAAATATAGATTTTATTCACTGTAAATGCCTTTCTTCACTTTAGAAATAAATTTCCAAAAAACCGCATATATTTTATATATGGCTATAAAGTGGAGAACATGAATTTCCTTATGTATTCATAAACACACGATATAGACTTAGGTCAGGGATCTGGTATCCTGTCACTTCTCGTGCTTCACTTTCACCAATGGTGATGAGAAATACGCTCAAACAAAATGCAAAAGATCCTTCGTAAGCAATTGCTAAGAAGAAAACTATACAGCAGAACTGAAATGGTGCAATCTAGGGCTGGATGAGATTCACGGAGCTTTCTTCTACCTCCCACCTTCCCTGTTAATCCTTAATGAACAGGGCAGTTCACAGATGCCCACCTTCTTCTCAGTGCTGTTCTGCCAACCACTTCACCTCATCAAACACCTGAGACACTTTCTCAAGTATTTGGGGAAATACCAGATTTAAATATATACACACATATATATGTATATAAAATATATATTATATATATAATGTTATAAAGCTGTGGTACAGCTTTGTACCACATCTTGGGGAGCATCAAGAGATGGACATGCAGCTGCTGAGTGAAGCCATCAGTACGCTGATGGAGGAAGGGCAGGAAGCTGCCTTCTTCCAGCCAGCCCCCCTGGAAAAGGGATGCCAAATCCTCGTGGTGTTTTAAGAGACAGTCTCCTCACTGAAGCTTGTGGCCCAGAAGCTCTCCTGGCAGGACGCAACCATGGTGTGGGGGCTGCAGGTCAGCACCTGCTGGGCTGGGAAGCCAGGCTCTGGGCCTACTCCGAGGAGGAAGGCCTGGAGTTGCCCTTTCCAGAAGCAAAACCCTGCTGGCAAAGCAATGGAAGCCACAGGAGATAAATCTGCCCTAGCTCACCCAGTAACAACCATGCAACTGATCAGCTGGTCTTCAGAGAGAACCAGAGAGACATATGCCATATACAGGCTCTGGTTCATCACCTACAGGCTCCCAGTTGCTGTCAAAATACTCCACTGGTAATGCTGGGAACCAACAAACCAAACACTGACGAGGCAACCTTGGTCAGTACAGTGGTATTTTTAAATCAACATCCTGAATTTTTTCCCCTCCAGACCTCGGAGAAGGCTCTCCAGTGTCAGCCAAGGCTGGGAGAATTTAAATGGTTATTTACCTCTTGCATGCAAGTGTACTGCAGTAAATGATGGTGTGCAAGGCTCAGTGCTACTGAAACTCTGATTTTCCCAAATTAATTATATGCTTTTCCACCTACTTATTAGCTGTTTACTTAACACACACTGCCTCTCATCGTGGCCATGAATTCAACCTCCACAAACAAAGCAGAAAAATTAGGTATGAAAAATCAGGCAATTGCATTTACCTTATTAAAAGAAAGACAAATCTCTCACCCCCGGTAAGCTTTATCAGTATACAACTCAAATCTAATTCCAGCATTCGCCCTCTCAGTGGAGTTAAATCTTTGCTACTGTACCATAAAGAATAATGAACTATGGGAAGGCCAGCTGGTGATTCCTTACCATTAAGAGAAAAACTGAATGCAGTCCAGTAACACACAAAAATTAACAGGTCAGCACAGACCTGCCTCAATAACACTGCAACGCAGGCATTTTTCTGGAAAGTTTATGTGATAGCTAGAACAGTGAAACCAAAAATGCTGCACTACAGCAAAGGAGAAGAATAATGATGCTGTACGCACCTATTATACAGGAAAATTTAACATATTAAATGGCAGAAGAGCGTCACCGAGTTTAAAAAGGATCCAAGAAAACACAAAGTGAACCTTTCTCTTGAATCTTGAGATCCCATGCCCATGAGGGGGCAATGTTTTGAGGCAAAGACTAGCAAAAGGTTGCAAAACAAAGAATCCTAGAAAACACTGACAGCAGTATAAGTATCTGGTCCTTAACGAACTTTCCACTCCTTACATTTTATGTACACTTTACAAAAGGGCACAGGTTACATAAAAAAAAAAAAAAAAAAAAAAGTGTTTGCGTTGACTAGACTTTAAAAAAGAAGAAGGAAAAAAAAAAAGGAGAGAAAAATCATAAGCTTAGAAATCAGTCTTCCAGGTACTTGTCTGCTAGATATAAGAAGTTTCTCAGCACCAATCAATGCAAAAATGCTGACAAAAACAATAGTTTCCATCACAGACTCCGGAGGCATAGCTACAATACATACAGTTTTTCCCAACACTTTTAAAGTTTCAGTTACAAACAAACAAAAAAAAAATCTTAGTGGGACTGAAGGGAAATTTGGATATTTATTTAAACGAATTTGAAGATTATTTAAAGAAAGCTACTGAGGCACAGCCCTGCAATGCAACTGGTAGGAGCAAGCCCATGTTCCCCAAGGGCAGCCAGCAATGTGTCATCAATGACTTTGCCATCCGTGCCATGGGAAATGTATGGCTTCACCCATGAGTCTGCACAAGTGACTGCAAAGCACAGCAGAAGAGCAGGGAAGATATGCTGGCCTGGGGCTTTATAAAGCAAGCAGTAAGCTTGTAAAGTAGATGCTATCCTATTTTCAACCTTTTGGAGTTTACAAGAAAGTAGTTTGTTTCAATTAGAAATAACTTTGAACACGCTTTAGGCTTTGCCTAATGGAAAATTAGATTGTCCAATGGAAAATTAGTTTTTGCTTAAACTGAAACGAAAATACTGAACAAAATGTTGTCTCTGCTGCAAATACCAAAGAGTGTCATTGTGCTCTCATGCTTAAACAGAGACTGGAATAAATACCCTAGTAAACTTGGACTGCCGTGTTGCATTAGCTAATAAAGTTTTAAGCACCTTTTCATTTCTCTTCAGCTTTATTGCATAAAGGGAACATCAAGAGGAAATCCATAATATGAAAATCCTGATTTTGCTTCATTGTTGTCTACTCTGTGTGTTACCTTTGATTCTGCAGCAATATCCCCAATGCCTAGATCTGAAACCAAATCAACAAGATGCTAACAATATTACCTTCTTTCTTTTCCTCCAAAGAGAACTTCAGGCAGGATATTAAAACACATTTCATTTCCAAATATGTAATTACCATATATTTAGTATATGACATGCAAAAATAATACTAATAAAAAAGTACCAAAGCAGAACTGAATGATAATGTATACATACTTTGTATCCCATCCTGCAGTCTTCTCTCACGCTCCCCCACTCTCTTCTCTGGGTACGTGTTACCCGGTGAGAAAACCAGCTCTGCTCTTCACTTTCAGCATATTCCAAAGCACCATAAGCTCTTCTGAATGTAACTGAGACGAAGCTTCATATCTTCTTGAGATTATGTCAGCTAGTAAAGGCTTTTTAGAAGTGGTTATGCTACCAGATTGTCTCACCAAACATTGAAAACTGTGGTCTGTATCTCCAGGCCAAGTGATTTGAAAAACAAGAAAGAGAGATGAGCTTTTGGCTCATCATTAATAGCCCTTAAATTTTGTCAAATTTCTGAGACCTAAACAAATTGGTTTATCAAATATAGTCAGTTTCACCAAAACAATCTGAAGTGAATTGTCAATATATAGGAGCCAATAAAACAGAGGAAAAAAAAAGTCTCCTGTGCTTCCACTTATTATTGGAAGTTCATATGGTCAACAATTTCAAAAACATCCACAGACTGGTTTAAGACTACAGCTGGCATATAAAATAGGAGTTTTGCAGGTGAGCTGCTCCTCAAAACACTTGCCTTAAGTTTCTCTGCCAATTTAGCAATTCTGCCAGTGTTACCTCTAGGCACCAAATGCCCTCCAGGAGAGGTGTAGGAGCCCATGCAGGCTTCCCTGGGGCTGGTGTGTGCTTTATAAAAGGCAAAAGCACGTACAGCTCTGAGCAACAGATTGCACAGTTCTACCCATGGTCAAGAGGGAAGCCATACACACAGCTCTGCACAGCCACAAAACCCAACCGCCTGAGAAAACACTGCTTTCTGCAACCCGAAGGGAAACTGAAGTTTGCAAGCAAGTCAAACTTCTCTGCAACGCCCCAGCTACAATCATCTGAATTAGATGAAAACTGAGGTGGCTGTGCACACACTGAAGCGTCATCCAAAGTGATTGCTAAGAAACACTGCCAAAAAAAAAGAGAACAAAAAAAGCACAACTCAACACATTGCTTCTGATAAGATTGTAAAGAAAGTTATTCCTCCATGAAGTCGTAAGAGGAGAACATAAATGCTCAAGGGATGGACACAGACAGTGGGCAAACCAGAGCCTGACAGCAGCTTTAATCCCTCCCTTGCTTTTGAACTTCTGCAATTAGGGCTTATCTGCTCAAGCGAGTGAACTGGGAGGGAGCTGACAAGGCACTGCCCACCCTGCACACACACCATGGGTGCTGACCCCCCCAAAATCCATACAGCCCATAGGCCCCGCACACACCCAGCCCTGCTGCGGCTGCTCCTCGAGTTGCCCCTGGGGATGGGAGGTGGAGCAGGCTCTGCTTAGGGACATTCAGGAGGCCACGAACTCGGAGCAGTGCACAGACCTGCTCGAGGGCAAAGCAGCTTCCTCCCCACCGAAACCAGGCTGAGGATGCTGTTCCAGCTCAGGAACGAGCAGCTGAACAATTGCAGCCCCAACTGCTTTGAAAAGCTGCGACCAGACGGCACAATTTCCAAGAGACACAGGGATGTCATCCTTGGGCAAACTAGAAGCAATTTTCTCATGCTTTGTTTCAAGCGCCTTCTTTTCAAAACACAGCCTGTTTGCTGCTGCTGTTTAAAAACTCATGGCCTAAATATTTGTTTGCAGCTGCCACAGTACCAGCTGTTCTGGTTCTGTGTCTTAAACTTTATTGCCTTGGATAAGTATCCAGAGCCATAGCTCACAATAAAATGATGCACAGCGAAAAACAAGCTTGTGTAGCTGCCTCACAGAACGGTTTGGGTTGGAAGGGACCTTAAAGCCCACCCAGTTCAATCCCCTCCCTCGCCCTGCTGGACACACTGCTTTTGTTGGAGCCCAAGATGCAGTCGGCCTTCCGAGTTTTGGGCACAAACTCCTGGCTCTTGTTGAGCTTTTCATCCACCAGACCCCCCAAGTCCCTCTCTGCAGGGCCACTCTTAATGAGTTCTTCTCCCAGCCTGCCCTCCTGTCTGGGATTGCCCTGGACCAGGTGCATTTACACCATGCCCTACAAGCACCAGTGTTGTTACAGGTCAGTGAGCGCTGACCCGGGTGCCCTAATACTGGTAAGGTGCCTTTATCCGTCCAGAACATAGGAGCAATTTGAGCTTAAATGCTTTTTTTTTTCCCCTTTATATTTGTTCTCTGTCGTTCATAAACACATTATTTTGTTCCACTTCAACTATAGTTCAGATCTGGCTGTTAATGTAAGCTTTCAGAAGCTGACTTCACGTCCCAAGAGATGAAAACAGCTTTCCCCTCAAGGAAGAAAGAAATAACAAGTGTGGTTAACTTGCCCACAGGCCATACAAGGTCAGAATAGTGTGTCACACACTAGCTGCAGTCTCTTTCCAAAAAGCCAGGCTTCACATCACAGCTTGTCCATGCTGTCAGAGAGCCCACGGACCATAAACATCTCAGGGTATGGATACTCCACAATATACTGGTGCTACAGCCACAAAAAACAAGCAAGTATGAGTATACTAGGGTGTTATTTGCAACTGATGATAAATATCACCAGGAAGTACAATAATGTTACTCTACTCTTACCATTTGGGTCAAATCTATTCACACAGGCACTTACCATCAGTGGCAACATACCTTAAAGATACAACATCCTCTGGTGTAAGCTAGATATTTGTGTAGCCTTACCTTCACCTGGAGAGAGTGAATTAGCATCCGCTTGGAAATGAAATCATGATCGAAAGCTGTCAATGAGTGAAGCGACTAATAAAAATCTGGGTGCTGCAACTTTCACACTATACATATAGATACTTACCAGAAGGTAAGAAGCTAGAGTTGCTTAGTTTCCTTACAGCTATTCGTAAAAAGTAACTTGACCCTCAGTAAGAAAGCAGCAGGAATAATTCTTGTGATTACTGAACTGAGCAAATCAGGACACTGAGGATATGTAGAGGATAAACATACATGAAAGCAATTTTTTTTGTCAGTTTGTTTTCACAAAACAACTTCTACTAGGGAAGCATTTTCATTGTGGCTGACTTCTTTTAGATGATGAAAGGAAGGTTATGTCATTTTCTATCAGGCTATCAGACACAGTACAGAAATGTTACAGGAAGACTTCCTCTCCCTCTCAAGTCTGAGCTGTACAGATCTTCAAGGTTTACACCCCAGCCTGTTCCTGATGCTTTCCAAAGCTCTGCTGATGAGATTTGCTGCCTGCATCCAGCATTAAGATTTTTATCTACTGATGAGGTATAGCAGAAATTCTCAAATATACACTAAATGCAGGGATATGCTGCAAATGAGCAATACCTTGTTCCTGAGGAACAAGGTGTTTGGCTGGATGCAGATTTTATTTTTTAATATAATGCATCTGCACTTAAAGGCTGCCTAATTTTCTCCCTCACCAAATGGGACATTTCCACTCTTAGCTGTGTCGCTGACTACTCAAATAAGCAATGAAAGCAGCAAGATGGATGATAAAGGTCAAAACATCATACCTAGTTAGGAGGTGGAACAATTTTTCACCATACCTGTGAATTAGGACTTCCAAGTACTAGAACTTTTTGCTGGCACTGTGACATGAGTTGAATTACACAACTTAAGAACTCTAGGGGAAAAAAAAAAAAAAAAAAAGGAAATTAAATTATCCATATAATTTCCTAAGGAAATTAAGCTTATTTTATCACATTATCTGCCCACTCATTTTTTAAGTCTGTCAGCTGATTCCAGCCAAATTTTAAAAGGGAAAAAAAAAAGAAAAAAAAAAAAACACCTTCAAAATAATTATGCTCTTACAAATTTAATGCAAATCAGCTGCTGGGAAGTATCAGTAGCTAATGCCTCCACCCAACACGAGGCCCTGCAGAGTCGCTCATTAAGCACTGCTTGGCAGCAGCCGACTGCCAGGCACATACCCAGGTACCGCCGCTGGTACAAGGGATGTGCAAAGGATGTGGCTGGGAGAAAAGGAGCTCTTGCTTCCTCCAGAGTGTTATGTAGGGGGCAACAAGCAACTAATGAAATCAGGCTTCATTAGCTGTGATGCTCAGATAGCCAACTGTTACACTCTACCACTGCTATTTACCTTTCTGAATGTTTGCATTTTCAGCCCGTTAGCCATGACTAGGCAGCATCACTGAAAGAGGCAGTCAGCAAGTGCTAACAGATAGGTTTTGACAGCTTAAGAATCTCATCCTGTGCTGCATAATGGGGTGAACAGTCTCTGAGACAAGGTCTTCGCCAATGTTTCTAGCAGCTGGCAGAGTAGAGGGCAATGAAAATCCCCCAGAAGCAAAGCCAGGATTGCTTGACGGTGTTAAGACAGAGGCACAAGCCTAGGGATAACACAGATATGAGGGATGTGAAGATGACAGAGATGAATCTGGAGCAGTGGAGAAAAGAGAGAAACAAAGTTAATACAGAAAGGGCACACTAAATCCGCAGGCAAAGTTTCTGGATACTAACAAAAGTCTGATCTAGAGCTTCAAAAAACCTGATGCATAGAAAAACAGAATAAAATCTGTAAAAGACACTTCCAGCGTAAGGAATATGCACCCTTACTGTTGAAATGGTACAGTTTTGCTCAAAGTAAAGAGCATGCAAGTTCAGAAACAGTTTCAAAGCATCTGTCAGCCTAATTGCAAACTCACAGCTTATTGCAAACTCACAAGTCTCCATGGACTAGTGAAACCAAACTGTAAAATCACTGCCAGACAAGCACCTCCTGAAAACCAGCTTTTTTTCTTTTCTACCAGACATGGGATCAATAGTGCATTTACGAAACTAAAACACAAACAAACAAATAAACCCACTATTTATACAATACTAATGTGTGTATAATATATATTATACAGGGAAAAAATACAAAGAAGTACTTCTAATATGTTTTGTTTTGTTTTTTTTTGGAGGGGGGGAGGGGGGGGATATGCAGATCAGTAATGGGAAACAAATTTATCCAAAAAATAAACTAGCAAAATGCTCACTTCATGTTGTGTTTTGTTTTTTTTTTTTCATTTTTCTTTACCAGGGTTGCAATCCACAGACCCATATACCTACTACCACATCATTTTCTGAAAACAGGCCAATTTTACCAATGCAAACATCATGAGTACCAGTAGGTGACACTTAAAGGAAGAAAACATCCCAGACCTGAAACACTAATCTATTCACAAAACAAAATTCTATTTCAAAATTCTATTTTAGTAAAGCATACTAAAATATTTTGTTTTTAAATCACAACTTTAAATGAGACCATAGCCTTTAAAAAAATAGTTCTACTTTAGTATTTATTACAAAGGTTATAGCAAAAGTTATTAATGAACAACTCTAATTTAAAATGATTATTGATTTATTTGGCATATGTAAACAGATATCCTACAGGCATATACTCCATCATTCAAAAATGACAGATAAAAAAGGAAGGAGGAAAATACATACAGGGTGTACAACAACGAAACTTGGTCATCTCGAGATGACCACACACTGGCTGAAGAAGGAGCTGATGGGGCAGAGCCACCTGGGTGTGCACTGGAAGCTGGGGACACTAATGGGATGTCGGGGTGGATGCAAAGAAGCTGCCTTTGCTGGTTGCCTCCACAAGCTATGAAACCAGGCTTTTGGCATGCTTTGTAAGCAGTGGGGTGCCATGGACGCTGCCCAAAATTTCTCCTTGAGGAAGAAATGTTTTGATTTCTGCCTGCTTCTTAGTGATATGAATGCTGCTGCTATTCTTTCATGAGTTTCTATAATACAAATGGTAATTTTTATTTTTTTTTTAAATAAGAGACTGAGCCATTTTCCAGTCTATAGATCTTTCAGCAAAAGCTCCTAACTGAACGGGGGTGGAGGGGTGTTAAATAAATGAAAAACTTGAGATGAAACACCTACAAGTAAATGCATTGCGTTTTAGCTTTCCAGTACCCTGCAAAAAGCAGAAGCTACTTTGCAAGTAAATTGAATGTAAAGCCAAAGTAGAGAGGGTCTATCACCAACAGAAAAATACTGTGTAATATTAAACTGGCTTTATTATTTCTAACCAAACTATTTAAGTCATCATAACATTTAGAAAGCCGTTTCCGCCAGTACAATCAAGACCAGCACCACCGTAAGTTTCCAAAAAACTTCCTTTCTCCCAAGGAATTCTCAGTCATTTAATCAATACCTCAGTAAACAGCAAATTAAATTCATCAGCTACAGTTTGTATGATGAGGTGGTATCAGCTAAAAAGTTCAAGCAAGCTGATTATTTCCCACATTCAATTAAAAACAGCATCACCATATACATATATCACATGAGAAATGTGCTGGAAAATCTAGTCCTGTAATTAAGCAGAAGACTAATTATTTATAAAAACCATTTACTCATTTACTAGATACAATCCAAACTTTACGGTCCATGAAGCATGATAGTATTCATTTGTATATGCAGGCAATAAAATTTCAGCTGCTGCCTGAATGCCTACTGACACAGGGCCACCACAAAATTAAGGAAAATGAACATGTAAACAAATAATTCAAGTGCATGGACAATAATGGAAGATTTGTCATTCAAAGCATAATATAGGGGTAAGAAAGAAATCAGAAGATGGTCAAAGCAAAGTTACCATTAAAAAAAAATCTGCTGTCAACTTATTTTTTTCTTTGACCATGGCTAAAGCCAGGACTTGAGCATTTGATACAGTTTCTCTTTGAAGCGTGGGCCTCTGCCACATCCTTACATTTGAGTCCATCTTAAAATAATTTGCAGGATTCAACAGAGATCGTTTAAGTATATTTTTAAGCCGTTACTAAGTCATAAGGCAAAACACAAATTGCTGATAGGCTCAGTAATCTACACTTACAAGTACTGTGGCCTCTCTATGCCTAATACAATGACTGCCAGTTATCTGCTCCCCATGTGCCATGCCAAAGAGCCATGGCCATGCCGAAGGGCCATGCGTTTTTAACTCCTGTGGCCTTGCCATAGGCAAGAAGGGAAGTGGAATGAGACAAAGAACCCTGGTAGCTCATGTTTAGGACGAAACCACAGACTTTCAGATCTACAAGTTCTTAGCCCAGCTTTTTGGAGCACTGGGAAAACAAGAACCTCCTGCCAAAGACATAGACTCTCCTCCCTAGAGTTGATGCTACAGCATCCCCAAGAAGAAGAGAAGTTGTACAAAGCAAGTTGTTTTGCATCCCTTGGAGGACAACCAACGCCACAGACCATATTTCAGAGAATCAATGTTCCTCTCAGTCTTTCTACTACAGAAGAGAGGCAATGAGCTGCAACAGGTCTGTGAGGTTGGCAGCATATGCTCCCCAGCATAATCACATCTGAGTACAACCAGGAGAAACAGAGGCCATCATCTTTTTCTACGAAAATAATAAACAAGATTGGCACGCTTGGTCCTACTATTTCAGGTTTAAAAAAAAAAAAAAAAACACCACCACACAGCGAGTCTGTTTAATTCTCCACTACTCCAGAAGCCTGGAGATGCTCCTTTTCAAAATTAAATTCATCCATAAATTCCCACAGCTGTACAGACAGCTTTCAAAGAGGAATAACTCCACCTGGTTCTCAAATTCCAGTTTCACAATTACAAGTCCTCTGCCCAGAGTAGAATTTTTAAAAGGAAAGCTCTTCACTATTTACAAGAGTTGTGTTTAGGCCCAGTTTTGTCCAAGTCAGGCCTCCCTGTAACTCTGAATGCTTTCAGGGTTGTTGCAGTGTAGAGACTGGCTTTTTACCACAGCAAGAAGTGCACGAAAGCACCTTCTGGAGCCTTACTTTGGTGGCACACCTTCACAAACACCGGTGCTGCAGCAGCAAGTCACAGCCGCGCACCGCAGGACACAGCTCGTCTAAATCACTGGGGAACGCAATGTGATAAGGAAGGAAAAGAAGGAGATTTCCCTCTTCTGAAGAAAGAATTACTGTGCAAAATGAAAGAAAATTTGAAATCTTTTATCACTTTTTTCTAGCAAAGCCAAACCAAGGCGTAACCAAACCGCAGACACACTTCACTTAGAGCGCAGCCTCCACTGAGCTTCTGCCTCCCACCGGCAGGGTCATACAGGACAGCTCCTGGCTAGCCCTGTGGTGCTGGCATGACAGCAAGAGGATAAAAGCTGCCAGAGACCACACAAGAAACTCCCTCTGCATCTGCCAGAGCATGCTACAGACTCCAGAGCAGGCCCTGTTGTCACAACTGTCGTGACAGGGAGGGCATTGCCACGGTGCGACACCCAGGGCTACCTTGGGCAGCCCACTGCGAAGACGCCATCCAGGTGTTACATGCCACTTCTGTGGAAACGCAGAAGTTTCCAGGACCTAACGTCACATAAAAGTGCCGATTTCAAATTACGACTTGTTCCTTCTGACAGCACAGTAAGCGCCACAAAGCGGGATTTAGTACTGGCGATAAAACGGTCGGGTTTTATATAGATATACATACGGCAAGGAAAAGTATCTCCGGGGAAATCTGCACTAAATCATGAACCACAAGAGGGACACGGAGATTAAAATTCTAGGAGCATTGTGTATTAAACGAGCAGTATACTATTCAAAAAAAATCAATTGAAGCAAATTCAGTACTTCTACAATTATTATAGCACAATAAATGTCATTTTGAAGGATGAAGGTTGGCTATTTCAAAGGTTTCTATACAGCTCTTCTCTGCCTACTTGAAATGTGGTATTTTTAAACTGCAGCATCAGCCAGCCAAATAAATGTATCAGACACCTTCGAGCAATGCACTTATACGAGAGAATATTCATAAAGGGTTTAGAAAAACATCTCAATTCACTGACCTAAATATTACAAAGCAAATCACCAGACTGTCTTCTACATGCAACTGTGCTGGAAAATTTCAATTACTTCTTATCTTATAATTAAACTACTGACTTAATACTTTGCATTTCTATGGTACCTTTCACCTAGGGAGCTTAACGTGCTTTACAAACATTATCAGCTTTTACAGTTAGCTGGCTTTTGTGATGAGACACTCCATTGTATACTTTCAGTTTGAGGTTTTATGTTAATTACATACAAGTAAAAAGGGATCTCAAGTCACACCAGGTAATGTAAAGTTCATCCAAATAAACGGAGTTATTCTGGATTCGTTAATGAGAAAGGGAATGCAGAAAAGCAAGATGAACACCCCACAAAAGCTACCTTGCCTGGAAGTTTTGCTGCATCACTGCTGCCATTTTAGAAAATGTATTTCTTAACAGCAAAAACACAACAGGATTTTAAACCCTTTTAAAAATCTGTGCTAAATAAAGCAGGAAAATTTAGTGTGCATTAGCTAGTGTGTCTGCATATTCCATGGCTCCACAGTGTAAGACACGAAGCAGTGGATGGCGTTAGACAACTGCTACTCCCCTTTGGCTGGGTACGTTGACTCAGCTGTTTAAGGTTTTCATTGCTGCAACAGCACTGTTACAACCCAAGTGCTCTGAGCTGTAAATCATCCTGACTTTTCCTAAAGTAGATTAGAATGTTATGAGTCTTGCCAACTGGAGGAGAACCAAGCAAGGCACAGAAGTCCCTACAGTCCACGTAAAATAGCTTGCAGCAGTAGGTACCACAGCTTCTATCATTGGTGTTCAGTCCGCAACAGGTACCTGACGAGCACAGAATTCAGACAAACTTCAGTATGTTTAAATATTTTATTTTGTTAATAGTGCAACAAACGTTTTAAAGTAATGGATAATATAAATGTACAACTCACTACTGCAGAACGAATCATCCTTACAGGACAGAATTAAAATATTTTCTAGAATTTCAGATTCAGAAAAAAAAAACGAAGTGCTGAGGTGCCAAATAGAGACATTTCTCCGGTGGCACGACTTCAGTGCTCACGAGGCACACAGCTCATCTTGTTTGGGTCCGGCAGGCCACATGTCCTACAGACACCTCACACTTTCACTGAAAAACTACCTGCGCGATGCTTTAGAGAGCTTTCAGGTTTTATTGGGACGATATATTTTCTCTTTCCACCTGCAGCGCACAGCATGTATCTTGATCAGCTTTGTCCCTCCGGGTGAAGATTACACACAGCTTTGAAAAACAAAGGACAGAAAGCTACCCTGAATTATCTGTCACTCGTCTCCAGCAGGGAAGGAGAGTGTGTGTGGAGTCCCAGCAGGGCAGCAGAGCCAGGGAATAGGACACTGAGCTCAGGGGCCACCAAAAGTCCCCCAAACTCTGCCCCAAGGGAGCCGTGGCCCCGCAGGAGGGAGGTTGAGGACACGCTCCAAGCAAGAGGCAGTGGCCATGCAGCTCACTTGCCAGTGCAGAGCAGGCAAGCTCTGCCATGCAAGACTACTTCATACGTGCTGGCTTGTATCTCCTATTTTGCTTTATCTGAAGGCCAGGCAAATGGCTTTTTGGTGATTTTTTTTTTCCTATGCTTAGGTCAAACATATCATCAAACAGCTTCAAGTAGTTTACATTAAATCCATTAAATTGCACTGCTGCAAACGATGAGGTTATACGTGGCCTGAAGCGATTATAAAAAAAAAATCTCTTTCAGGTCGAGTGGAAATATATGACTCGTTAAACCAGGGTGAAATCAGTTATGGCCTGGAGATGAATCTTTCTTTCTGTCTGAATAAAACTGACATTTGTATTCCACGCCACAGATTCAACAAACAAAAGTTAATTAATTTTGGACAGCGATTCTTTTAATGCTGTTGGCAACAACCTAAAGGAGAAAACACAAAGTATTCATGATGTTCTGAAATCTTACAAGAGTGGCAGCTGAACAGTTCAGAAAACTTGAAAAAAAAATAATAAAAATAACTGAGCCCTCGTCTATCCTACGCTCAGATTGCTGTACTTCCACTCATCATTTGCCAAATGCTGTTTGCATCCAGATATTTCTTCTTTTCCGACAAAGTGATTCATGTCGGCGCCTCCCACCCTAAATCCTTACTGCCACAGTGATCAGTTCCGTTTTAGAACCGATGCTCATTTGTCATTTGTGAATTATACCATTAGCTTGCAGCGTGTTTAGGAACACAAATCACCATACATATTTTATAGGCACGCACACGTAACGAGAGAGATACATAAAAAGAGGAAGAGAGAGGATGTATTAGAAAGACAATAATGTGTCGTAACATTTACCAGTCGCTTGCCAGAATCAATTCTTGATGAGATGAGTGGACTAATTTCCCCAGAGACAAATCATACTGTACCTCGTGTAGCTGCAGCCTTACTGCCTTGAGAATAAAGCATGCCCTCTCTACCAGGCCTGAGGATGTAAGACAGCAAACACCTCAAGCTCCAAGCTAGCCTCTAACAAGTGTCCATGCCTGGAAAACAGCATCTTACATACACCGCTGCTGCAGCTAATTCTGCTCAAAATATTTCTTAATTGTGAAGCATGGAATTTGTTGCCTTTCACATTGCAGGGACATCATTAGAATAACTTTCAAGTGAAAGCTAATTATTTACGTCTTTATTTTCTCCCCAGTAATGGAGATACATGAAAGACTGGGCTTACCGTTGTCATGTTCTACAACACCGAATGCTGGAGCTTCCTCTGTTCCCCTCATACAGCCTCCCAGTCTAAAGCTACACATCCTTAGGTCACCCTTTGCTTCAACCATCTGTCTTACAAAAGGCAGTAGCAGAACTTGTGCCTGTTCTTTACCTGCTGTTTGTAACCAGTTTGCAGGAACAGGCTCTTTTTGCATGTATGGCACAGTGAGTTTGGTCTTGCTTAAAGCTTCCAAGAGAGAACTGCCACCCTGCCACTTGTTTTTCCCCAAATCCACGGGGAGACAGAAGATCAGGACCCTTAATCCCTGCATTTGCAGGCTCAGCACCACCCACAAAGAGGACCACCCAAAGCTGCAAGGTGACAAAAGCTGCCAAGGTCCACCAAGACACCCATGAGCAGAACATGTAGGAGATCTACTTCTAGCTCTGCAGGAGCTCATCCAAATCATCCACTTTTACAAAGCATTTTGATATGCAAAATCCTTTTTGGTTCAACACTATCTCCACTCACGATTAACTTCTGTGCTTCAGAATAGAGCTCTAAAGAAACTGCAGGTAAAAACCTGGTGTTTGAAAGATGTCAAAGGTGACACATGCTGCGACTCCAGTAACCAAATTAGGAGGGATACAAGTTTTGGTTGGCAGAACAAAACAACAGATACTCAGCCACCCTCACAGAACCATTAAGTTAAGTTTAATCAGCAATTATTTCCAGAGCCCTGGGCAGAGTTTATAGGATCCCTATACCAGAACTTGTTCATCACCCAGCTCAATTCTGGCAGGGATCAAGCATTTCCATTTCTGCCAATGACAGAAGCTCCAGACAGGAACCGATCACTAGTAGCCTGAGGTTAGGAAAAAAAATAAAAACCTCCTGCATGTGTGTTTATTTGTCCAGGGGACTTTAACCCTGAAGCCTTTGGTACCAGCCACTGCAGGCAGTGCATCAGCCCCCGAGGTGACTCATCCTGCACTGCTGCTGTTCCAGAGTATCGTGCAATACCGACCTGGGATGCATTTCTTGGAAATGGAAGAGGACACGCAGCTCTGCTGGAGCCTGGACAGAAGTCTCCAAGACAGGAGAAGTGAGGGAAGAGATGGATTTATAAAGGAAAGCCTGAAAAGCTGAATATGTTTAGTCTGATCTGCAGTGGTGTATAGGCACTTCTTTATAACGAGGGAAAGAAAAGATTAATTCAGGAAATTACAAGGGTTGGGGAAATTACTATGAATAACTGAATAAAACTGCTGCGTACATAGATTCTGATAAAAAAGGTATTAGAGTACGAAGCAATTTCCAGAAGTTACAGAAGCATCATTAACAATCACAAGCCTCAAGCTACACCATGTGAACAAAACAACAACAGAAAAAGACAGACAACCTCTGCATTTGCTAAATAAAAAAGTTCCTAATTTACCCTTACATGGATAAATTGTTTGAAAAGATTAAGAAAAAGTGGTTGGTGATGAGATTTCAGAGGGGAGTCACCAGTAGAGTTCTGCAGATCTGTGGTAAGACCCAAGTCACTCATCACATTCTGAATAAAACCAGGAGGGAAAAAAAAAAAAGACTAGTGAAGTACAAGGCTTGTTCAATACTTATATTAGTCATGGAAGTAAAAATATTGGCTGATTGCAAAAAAAAAAAAGTTAAAAATCATTTTTATGAAAGCCTATGCACATGGAGAAAAAAGAATAAATCTTAATATGTTTTGATTTTTGGGCGGTCATGTGTGAAGCCAGGAGTCATGCTTTATGATCCCTGTTGACCCCTTCCAACTCAGGATATTCTATGACTCTGGTGTCACATATGAAATAATGGGCTCTGATCTGACCGTTACCATTCCAGAGTATAATTTCAGGATTATAATCATGTTAGGTTATGTGATAGAAAACCTGTCCACACATCTGCAAAGGAGCAGAGAGAGACAGGAGAGCCAAAACAAGGACTGCCATGACAAGGATGACCAACATCCTTCTCAGGGGAAGCAGGAAGGGGCAGCTGAAGAAATGAGAAATGGGAAAACAATGCCAGTTTGGATACTTCTGCTATTGACAGAACAGCAGCATGGAACCAACGTGTCATTTTGATTTCTTAATGCATATGTAGCTGACAGAGCAAAGAACAGATGAGTCATGGATGTGTGGAATCCTCCTGCACTCCCACTTACATAGCAGGGGGTCCAGCTCCTTTAACCCTGTAGAAACAAGTGCACTCATAATAGCTTAGATTTTCAGCTGAGGGACTTGAAGCCTCAGTGTTGCCTACAGTCCTTACACAGTACTGGACAGCAAGACAAAACTCAACTCTACAAATGGCTGAATCGGTGATTATTGATAGCAACGTCAAAAATCTCTATGATTTAATTCCAACAAAACATCTGCTTTACCCAAGGCCCGCCTCCTGCATGATGGAAGAAACCCAGCCTGTAGCTTCTCACACCAACATATGGTGAGATAAACCTCCTTCCTTGCATGCAGCCTATCCACCTTAGTCAAGCACAATGACACAAATGGAGTCTGTTCCAATAAACACTTAAAACCCTAAATCATGTACAACAATGCCACAAATAAAGCAGAGAAGGGAGAGATGGAATTTCACTTTTTTTTCTTTTTAAACAGTTCTCAGTACGTAGGGAAATGGGGTAGAAAGCACATTACGAACTTCAAACGATGATCTAAAACGTTACAATTATACCTGAGCCACCTCAGGCAAAACTTCCAGGAGTGTTCTCCCATCCTGGTGAAAGCAACCATGTCTTCCTGACAGCACTTCATTACTTTTATTTAAAAGGACAGAGTCTAGACCAAAGACACAGAATCAGCAAATCCAAACTCAAGTTCAAGGAAGTCAGACAATTCAGATGCCTGCAAGTAAACATGTAATAAAGAAAAAAAATGAGTATTTGAAACTGGAAATATGCACTCACAAAACTCACTGTCAGTAATGACAGCATTTCAAAGAACATGTCTAAAAGACAATGGCTACTGATTGACGCCAGCTTTCAACAAACAGACATCAAGTCTGGTAAAGTAAGAGCTCTAGTGTGGAAGAAGATAAGACACATACGTGATAAGAAATCTTAAGAAAAGTAATCTATTCCCACTTCCAAATATAAAGGCAAAATCGCAATTAAGATATCTTTAAATTTAAAATAAACAATAAATATGGCCCTACTGTTCATAAAGCTTCCTAAAAACAACACACACACCCCAAAACACTCTAAATCCCAAATGAAGACACCCTATGATACAATCTGGGACAAATCATCTTCCAAAGTTCTCCAGTACAAACACAGATAACAGGGACTTGCAGCACGATAAAGGAGCACGTATGGATCTAAACTATGTTGCACCTCATTTGGACATTCTTTATGTTATCCTCATCTTGACTTCCACTTTCTTCTCAGGTGGTCAGTAACTGTAGGCATCTGTAAAAACTCAGACAGAAGATAACGCAAGAGGACTGGAATTCTTTTACTAGTATTCGCGGGCAGCAAAGTATTTACTTAATCCAAACTAGCTGTGGAGATATCCATTACTTTACAGGGGAGAAAAAAAAAAGTGGGAAACACAAGACCATGTACCTCAAAGCAGTGCATGGGAAGTCCTGGAGAAGGTTAGCACCAAGACTAAGCCTTGGCACAATGTCATTCCTATAAGAAGCAATATGTTCATGTCATCCTAAAATGCAGATAGAGTTTGCTGACACTACATTTCCAGTAAAATTTTGTTCTTAGCTAAGAAACAAAAATGTAACTGGGAAGCAGCTTTTTTCCCCTCCAAGTAAATAATTTTTATATGTACTTACATGAGTGCGTGTGAGCACACATTTATTTGCATATATAGTCAGAATCCTATTTTTTATTGCAGTACTGCACTAAAAGCCTTTTAACAAAAAAATTACATGCATGCACATACTCAAATTGACCAAATATTGACCACAAGTGAGAATCTATTCATTGTGTTAAAACACTAAAACATTTCATTTGCAGTCTCTATCATTAAGTGTGATGATGGAGATAGCTAGGAATTGATGAACCGTTCTGTCTTCAGATTAGGTGAATCTCTATAAATGGCAAGCAATCGATTTCAGAATATGTAAGAATAAATCCTATCAATGTGTAGTACTAGCTGATATTTCAGGCAGGCTTTACTCTCAGATAGCACTCCCGTCAAATCATGTATGAGGCAGGAGAATGGCATCACTTCTAAATACCACCCAAACCTCTTAATTCCAAGAAATATACAGGTCTCTCAAATTACATTGAAAGCACACACGAGCAACAAGGTGATTTCGTGGCCACAACTGAACCCAATTTTACATACCCAACCAGTACACAAACTAAAATGTAAAGGAATCATCTATTGACTGAATACGATTCTGCTGTTCATTTTCAGAAAATATTCAATGTGAACTTTTGCCACATGTTAGCAGTAGAAGTCAAATCAAAAGGAAACTTGATTGGAAAGAAGCTCACCATAGCACAATTGTGATTTAAAGCTTGAGATCTCTATTTTTCAAGTGACGTACAGATTATCTTTAATATCTTAATAAAGTTGCTCTTCTGGCAGATTTTAAGTCTTTTCCTTACTGCAATGGAAAAACTACAAAAAAGCAGAGAAGAATTAGTAAGGTATTATTCTAGTGCAGACTTTAATAGAAAGGTGGGGGAAAAAAAGTAAAGTTAGCTGAAAACATGAATTTCAAAGCTATTTTTCCTGAAGGAAAAGAGAAGAATCAAAATTTGAATTGCCGAAGCAGATCCTAGCAGAACAAAGGCTGGCAGGTGAAAGAAAGCCCAGCAGAAGCCTAGGAAAGAGGATTTGGAGTAGAATAGCACAAGAAAGCCTGCCCAAAGGAGAGATCGAAATGTCAGAAGCAGAATCTGTCATTTAGCTACTACAAAAATAAAACCTAATTCAACCGAGTAACTTGCTCTGTAAGCAGCACACAAGCTACACAGTTGGCTGCCAGTCCAAGAACACGGCAATCCACCTGCAGCCTGTGAACGCAAACCCAAGGCCCGCTGAGTTTGCAGCTTTTCTAGTCTCAAACTACCAGCAGTAAGCAAGGATGACAGCCAAAGTTAAAGCAGACAGCTCTCAGACAAAATACCTATGCATGGGCTAAATTAGCTGTATGCCAGAGCAGCTCCCTGCCCCAAAATTGTAGCAGTGCTCTGTTTTGTTCAAAGTTTGAAAGTCGGGTAGGATCTGTACAAGAAGTGTTTTCCTTTTTTGCATTTCCTCCAGTTTTTTAATAAATGCTGTTTTGAAAGAAATCTAATTCATTAAACATTGTACTGCACAAAATAAGCAATAAAGAAGAAAAATAAATGTGACACTTCACACAGAGCCCAGATTCCAAAACAATTTCAATGAACAAGTTTTTCTGAAGAATCTAACCTGCCATGTAGATTGCCTAACCTCCATGAGGTTAGATTGCCTGACCATCCTACACCAAAGCATTGAGTGTAAAGACCACCTTGGAAAGTTTGCTTTGCAATATTATAAAAAGCTTTCACTTGCTCAAATAATAGCAAGGACGAAAAAAAAATACAGAAAAAAGTGTCTTCATTATCATTAGCTTCTATATAGCCATACTCTCTCCAAGTGAGCAGAATCACTTGTTTCTACTACAACTTCTTCCTTATTTCAGCTTTCCACTTAAAGGATCATTTTCCAGAAACCACTACTTGAAACATACACATCAGAGAAAGGCATATATGCCAGCTTTGAGAGTAACTTCATACGAAACATTGTCAAGTGCACTACTGTGACCTATGCAGCTGGCACTCTGCAGGGGCAATTAATGCTGCTGTAAGAAGCACCCTGTTTGCTCCTTTTTTTCTGGTAAATGACACACCAACTCTACCTCATCTCTCCTTCTATGAACCCAGACGGATGTCATTGGTATCAGTTCCTCAGGTGGCAGGAAAAGCCAATCCACTCTAAGACGCTAAAGTCTTTCAAACCGTAGCGTTTATATATGTATTTATTCTAATTATCATCAGTGCCAATTATTACATCTGACACTGCCTTTATGTGCCTCTTACTTTGCTGGATTTTAACTGGTTAAGCTGAAACTTCTCATGATACCGCATTCAGGTTTAAATGACAAATTCTTTCTATTTTTATTTTTTAGATACAGAATAGGCATTCTGAGGCAAATGGAGTGTTTCATATGACATTAAATTTCTTTTCTGCTACCTTTTCTTTTGAAAATTTCAGATATTTCATCTTCAGTTCAGAGACTTGTAAACCTGCAGAGCTAATCTCTGTATTAGAGATCAGGTCGACTTTCCAGACATCAAAAACCTTGTGTGACAACGTCTGACAAATCAGACAGAGCTCTCACAGCTCTCCATTTGCACACCTCCATTGAAGCTCTGATGATGTCTACGAGCTAACGTTTCTGAAGGGTCCATCCATTCTGTTGGTGCTTCTGGGAACCACTGGAGAAACAATTCAGGTCAGAAGGAACAAGGAACAAAACAGAGCTAGTGGGAGAAGGCAGGAAATGATGAGCATGTGCTTGTCACGCAGAATGGGAAACACTTGCACAGCTTCTGGACTGCTGAAATTTTCTGGGGGCTGATAAATGCATGTGCATAAGTAGCAGGAGGAAGCCAAAGGATTTAAGAGGTTGAAGAGTCTCTGACCTGTAGTAAGTTGCTACGTAGCTTAAACCATTTGTTTCAGATCCATCAGTATTTACGCAGTCCTTATTTCCTGAGTATCTAATTCGGTATGCCACAGCCTGCAGCTGAGGTCAATGGGAGCAGCGAATGAAACTGGTACCTAATGCTGCAGTCTGGTAAGCACAACGGAAGTCTCAGAAAAGGCCACACAAATTAGCAGGTAAATTTAAGTTGCCTGTTCCTCGGTTTGCCACTAATGTGATGAGGACAATCACACAGTTTTACCTAGCCTCATAAAATATCATTAAGTAGTCTCATAACGTTGCAATGAGGGCCACAGATTTCATGACAAACTGCGTAATTCTGAATTCAAAGAAGAGCATTTGAATAGCTGGCTGTAAATGAGGCACCGGCCACATCCTGAACAATGAGAAGAAAAAAGACATTAATTAACTGTTCAGGAAGTAATCACTACTCAGCTTTGCTCTGAATAGCAGAAAGGGGAGCATGCACAAAAAAAAAAAAAAAAAAAAAAAAAAAAAAAAGAATATATACGGTAATTAAGGAATGCTTGTAGTGAACATACCCAGTGCAGTCTGACTACTGCTATTTGCTAAGGCAAGTTTGACTTTATGCCCTTTGTAAAAATCTGCGCACGCAATAAACACAACACAATGGTCAATTAGAAGATTAATCCTAAATTAAAGAACAACTTAGGGAAAAAAGAACAAACTGAATCCAAACAGGAAGGAGAGACCACAGAGACCTGTGGTAAAGGCAGAGAGCACACCTGGCTGGCAGCTGTAGGAGGTAAGGCCACCAGTTGTACCAGGGGAGTTCTCCTCCTCATTGATGAAGTCTCCCCCACATTTCCCTCTGCCCCTCTCCTCACTATGGACACTTCTCCACCATATCACACTCAAAGTTCATCTCCACATCCCTTTTAGCACCCCCATGGGGCAGGGTGGTGCCTGCTGCGGCCAGAAGTGGTGGAGTCCCCATCCCTGGAGGCACAGGAGACAAGTGGATGTGGAGCTTAGGGACATGATGTAGCAATGGGACTCAGCAGGTCAGGTTGGTGGTTGGACTTAATGATGCTCAAGGTCTTTTCCAACCTAGATGATTCTTTGGCTCTATGTACATGCTGACTGCTAGCCCATGCATGCCAGGCATCAGCCTGCCAAATAAAATATGTTATATTAATGACTGCTTTACAGATGTATTAATTTGGGCATATCTGCTCTGTGCAGCCTCCACTATGCATGAAATTTGTCTGAACTTCTCTGTGAGATTTCCACCTCCCTTCAAGCACAGTTGACTCCAGCCTGAAGGTCTTCAAAACTTTACTTAGTTATATCAGTGCCAAGATTCAAGCACCTGGGGTGATGAGAGTTCACTGTCAGTGAGCACTACCGCTTGGTGGGACCAAGCAACAAAATCCTGTCCTGCACCTTCATTCATGTATATCGTGGCCATGAACACCAGACTCAGAGCCCTGAAAAAATATGCAGAATTTAATGATGTCTAGAGAGTAGCTGATACCACATGATTTCTCATGAGAACTTCTGAATATTTATCTATTTATTTCCTAGAACAAATTTCCCTGCTCATGCAGTTGGTATAGCAGCTTCTTTCGTGAGCAAAGCCCCTGCTCCAAATACTTCAGGGAAATGAATATGAAACGGATTTTTCTTCCTCAAACCTGTAAGGTTTCACGCATTGCCTGTTTTATTCAGAAGCTCCCATTCTATTTTAATTACATCCTCCCAAAGCAAAGTAGAGAGTAATGCCAGGTTCCTTTGTGGATCCTAGGGGAAAATATTTACTAAAAGGGCTCTTTATCAGCTCCTCCTCATTTTGGATGTCAAGAATTTTAATTACATTTTTTTGGCCTTTATCAGAAAGCATTTTTTTTTGCATTATATAGCTTTCTCCTTGAAAGAGGATAAAAGTAAGAATACCTGTGTGGTTATTTTTCCACAGCAGTTTGCTTTCTTAATGTTGTTGAATATTAAGAGGGGGGATCTTCTTGGAAGAGGCAACTTGACTTCTACACCCTACCATGTAGGAAAAAAATCTACAGACTGTAGGATTTGTATCAGTTGACCTCACTCTCAATTATATCCCTCCAGTACAGTAAGGATAAGCTTTTATCCACTTGGCAGGAACTATTTTCTACTGCAACTCTTTCCTTATTAGTACTACCTATTATTGCAGTTGCTACTTGCTCACAGCACAGGACTTCAGCAGGTGTCTGTTCCTTTGCCAGACCTTAACTGGACTGAAATCTGTGCTAATTATTTGCCTTTGGGCGACCATTGTTCCTACTGGTCTCATTTAAACTGAAAGGGTCAGATATTTAGAAGTACTTCATCATACTTGAAATGTAAGTGAATATACTTGCAGTCCTCTTTTTTCAGAGCATCCTGTGTCTTTTCTTCCAAGTGCCCTCCCATTTACACACTTTAAGGTAAGGACTCCAAATTTGCATCACAAGAATAGCATGGAAAGTTACCCAGATTTAACTACAGTTACCAAACTAATCATAAAACATGCCATTTGTACACGTTCATTAGAAATAATTTGGCACTTCATTTTCTCAGTGATCTTATATATATAAGCAAATATTAGCCCTGATCTGAATAAGCACATCCTATTCCAAGGTTACAAGAACAAAAACAGACTTTTCCTTTTAACTGCCAAAAGCTTTACATTCAGATAATGCAGAAGGCAGGTGTTAAAACATGCACAATATGATGATCATTATGACCACCAACAGCAGCTTGACAGCAAGCATGAAGAATATAGGACAAGAACTGTCAGGACAGGGGCAAGGAAAAAACTATTAACCAGGCATGGATGGAAATGAAGTATGGAAAAGAAGTATAAGGATAGAAAGAAAATTTGATTATCGGACTAGAAGGTCTAAAACTGTTTTAAGAGTAGACAAATGGCTTGTTTAGAAGGAAACCTGCAACTTGCAGTAGAAGGAGACCTGAACTGCAAGCCAGAGGTGGCAGCGACTTCCTTGAGCAAGAAACAGTGAGCTGGACAGAAGCAGACAGACAATTCAGTGGATTGCCCAAGGAACCTGGGACTTGGGGTGGTGATGGGGAACTAATAGCTGCAAGGAAGGAGAAACTTCGATCAAGCAAGAAGCTACCATAGCAAAAACAGAGTTGGGAAAAGACAGGAAAAACAGTGGGGTGGTAGGAGAAGGGAGGCCTGGAGGCACAAACAGGAAGGCAAAGAAAGGCAGCAGATAGTTGCTGAGGTATGGGTACTGGAGATAAGGTCAGAAAAAGGTTTCTCTCTAGAAGAGATAGATTGAGTGACTTAAAGGGAATGGCCTTCTCTTCTGACTAACCAAGTAGCCCCAGAATACTTAAGAAAAGACTGAAATTGGGATCAGAAAGAAGGAACACAACTGGAACAGGGGGTGTAAACAAGGCAAACCAGCATGTGGCAAGTTTCAGTCCAAAATGCAGGAGCCAGTACTGGAGGAGCAGGCAACAGCACATACCTCCCAAAATCTAAATTGAATTCCAACACTTCACCCCTTGATATTAAACCTCCTCTCAGAATATCTCATCCCCTTCTCACATGGGGCCACAGAGACAGAAACACATCCCTGCTAGCAAGGTATGGGCACACCATCAGGTCATAGCACCTGAACGAGTCACCACCCACTAGGTGAATGAAAATCCGCATACTGTTAGCCTGCTTTAACTGCCAGTTATGAAAATATCTTTTATTCATACTTCTGGGGAAAACTGTTCCCATTGTTAAAATGCCTGAATTCTTCCCTGAGGAACTGGCTCATAGCCCTGCCTCTACCAGAGAGCTCTGCAGCTGTGAGAAGACAACAGGGATCTACAGGCTGTGCTTAGATCTCGTGTGCATTTACAGCCCCAGCCACTGCCTGCGTGAGCAGAGGAGGATGGAAGAGAAGCCTGGCAATGCAGAAGATTAGAAGGGCTCGGCTTGTTTAGCAAAACAAACTCCCAGGGGAAAAATACAACATTTTCTATCACTACTGTGCAAATGTACATCACAGAGAGGCCGAGGTCACTGCTTGGGCAGAAGCATGCAGGAGGAGGCTATGCGACTGAACCTAAACCCCAAGTGAGGAAGTTCAGTGGGATTTATCAGAGTCCAGAAGAATTAAATGGGATTCAAACAGAAAGTAATCTGCTTTCAAATTGGAATTCAATATATTTTTGAAAGACAATACAGAATAACAGGATGTCCCATGAGGTCCTAGAGTTATTAGTAAGCCATTTAAGTCAATCTCACTTTTTTTTTTTAATCCAAAAAATTGTGAATCTGAAGCAGTCAGGTTGCTTTCCTGAAAATGAGACTCCACATACACCCAGCAGCAGCACCGTTGTTTTCATATTCCATAAAGAGCTGTGTAATATAAAATACTTAAAAAATACAGATGATCTTAGTTGTCTCACGCCAAAATAACAGACACTTATGCCTTTAATGAAAATTACTTTTGAGAGCACCTGAAGTTGAAGAAACAAGGCCCAGAAGGGGTAAGCATTCAGCAGTGAGAGTGATGGAAAATCTTGAAGGCAAGTGCATAGCGATGGAGATTTCAGTAATGGGGGAAAAAAATGCCTGCTGCTCCATGTTGAATGACATGAGAAATCCATAGTGAACTTTATTCATCCAAGAGGCAAACTGCAACGCTGAAGGGGAATGGGAATTATCGTAATGCATACGTACACATATACTCGCTGTTGTAATGACAGCATGCAGGGGGACAGAATTAGGCCATCTGGTCAATTCTCACAGGTCCCAACCTTTCAGTTCTTGACTGTCCAAACTCCATGACCTTCTCTTAACATCTGAGTAACGACATTCTCAGATGTGAAACACCACACGATCATCAGGCCTGGTTTTGTGCACAGCCACAGTCTGCCCTTCAGGCAACATTAAAGCGCAGCAGCACCAGCCCTGCCTGACCAGGGACACCTCAAGCACACCAGATCCTCCTAAACCTGACTTATGTCTTTGCTTTCCAGGAGACTAGCCCAACAGAGGAAGCTATTTCACCACAACTCTTTATCACATCAGGGAAAAAAGCCTTCCACAAGGACTTAGTGAAAACTGAAGTTACCTGCCAGGCCAAGACACTTGCCATCAACCACAGTGGTAAGCATTGCAAATTAACTTCCTATTAGGAAATTTCATGGAGAAGTCCAACACCTCAGGCACTCTAACCCCACAGCCTACACAAAGAACTGTGATGGAAATGGTTTATTTTTAAACTGTACAGTTAATGGTACATATCAATGTGAAACAACAGCTTATTAGTTACTATCTGATTCATATCTGCATCAAGTCTAAACACTAGCCCACAAACTGCTGGCTTCTCTTATTTTGGGGGGAAGACTTGGAATTTTCCTCTGGAATCTACACACAGCAATTTATCCATGTTTAAATCAAGTTTCTGATTATGTTAAAATAAACATTATCTGTATGCAGTCCAAGACTGGTTCTCAAGTACCCCTACATCCCGAAGGGCCACGTGCTCCTTTTCAATCACTGAGAACTTCCATCCTTTTCCAACCTTTCAAAAAGGCGTTTCAGTTTTTCATTGCTGTACTTAGTTGGAAAAATAAAACAATAACAAAGCACAACCACAAATGCAGGCTGGCCTGAAAGAAATTATTCATTTTCAGTCATGCCAAGATATACAGTTTTAAGAACCACGCACGTATCTGGGAAAAAACAACTCTACCCTTGAGACGTTGCCAGTAAGTACCTTAGGGCAGTGCATACATGGAAGGTTGCACAGTTGGAAGTGAAAGGCAGCCTACAGAATTACAGATGGCAGGCCCTTAGCATTACACAGGTTAAGGCACTGAGCAAGATGCCTACTGAAAATCTAACTTGGTTTTACACATGCTGAAACAAAGCACTTGGATAGAAGGGAGGTAGGTCCTTTAGGATAAAACGTAGCATGTCTCTGGACTCTGGAGCACTTCATTGGCTTGGCAGTCCTCCGTGGAACACCAGCACCACTCAGACACTTGGAAAAAAAATTACTTACATGCCTTTCTAGATCTTGCATAAATCCATCATCGCGCACACATGAACATTGGGATGCAAAAAACTAATGGGCTGGGGCATCACTCTGCCAAGGTGCTGGATAGGAACCCACACTTACCCTTTTGTCACATACATGCAACAATAGCACCTGACAAAAAGATCATTAACTATATATGACATTCAACTGTTGAGTTGGCATCTGGAAGTTGAGACCAGGGATACCTAACATCTGAGTTAAACAATGGTACTTTGATGAATTCTGGACTGTCCAGCAATAAGCATTTTAATGAGTCTTGGACAGCAGCTGGGAGCCAACTGCTGACTGTGCCAGCCCACACACTGACACGATCCTGCTGAGTGTGGGAGCGTGTGCCTGGAGCATTTTTTATAATTGTTTTGAGGACCATTTTGTAGCCAGCTATGGCCCCGCAGTGATTCATGTACCATAGGTTGAATAACACCAGACAAAGTGACCTTTTTAGTCCTTTTTTGGAAATTTTTTATTTGATTCTACGTAGATGCGTCAGTCTGACCATACACTCAGAAACTGCTGTACTGGTGGGGAAAAAGTCATAAGATATATCCAGATGAAAACAAGCTAAATAAGATGTATGCTTGTTGTTCTCATCATTACAGTGCAATTTGTTTATAATGCATGTATAAAGGGATAACTCAGAAACAAGGAAGACCTGAAGAAACAAGCATACAGGGAGGTGGGGGAAACAAAGATAATAAAGAGAGAAAGAAGAGAAGAAGAACAGGTAAGATAGAAAAGGGGGATAGGCTCAGACAGCCTTTGCTATTAGCAAGCAGCAAGAAAAAAAAAAAGGCAAGGAAAAAAGTCCCAGGATGAGAAATCATAGGCACAGAACCTCAACTGGAAACAACCTTCTGACATCTTAATCAACAGTTGAAACTGTTCAGGAAGCTTTGTGGCTACTACTGGAAAATCCTCTTGTTGCTGGGTGCTAACAAGGCCGTGCTCCTTCCCAACTAAATTGCTGAAACAGAGGTCAGTGTTGTAGTACTGTCAGGCAAGATCCTTAGGGCTACAAACCAGGCCAGAGTGGAAACCAGCTGCAGAGTAAAATCAAAATGCACACAAGCCACTACATTGATTTATTAATCATTTCCATGAATAATTACTCACAAAAATTTTTAAACTTTTAATACTGTGGCTGCAACAGGGTTTCCACCCTGCTGTTCCAAAGCAACGTGCAAGCCAGGAAAGCTGCCAGAGCAGCTCAGCTTCATCCACCACTGAACACGAGTGTTCTTCAGAGCAGTTAACCTCCAGCTAAAGACAAAAAAGTAGCTTCACAACAGCTGCACACAATTTTGCTGCACTCATGATGCACACAGATGGCTTACAGCATAACAACCAGACCAGTCTACAGTCTTAGTCTAGAAGTTGCTCCAAGGCACATCAAGTCATCTACCCTGCTTACAGTGAGTAGACCACAGAACATACCAAATGGACAACTCCAACTGCTCCAGTTTCTAGAACAGTAGTGGTCTTTTATACTTGGTTTTCCTACTATAAGTTAATGCCTTCATCATTATGATTATATCATAAAAGTGGACACTAAAGTGTTTCCTTGTGTTTTTTTTCTATTACCGTCTCCTCCCTGCAGTGCCACTGAACTTAGACTCCCAGGTTCAAATACTAAGTCCATCTCCTGATGGTGATATTAACATTATTGATGCTTACAATTACAGTTTAAAATCCAGCAAATTACAGAAAAAAAAACAACTGCATGTGGGTTCTGATCATTCCCACACTGACTTGCTGGATCCATAGCTTCAGGATATTCTGCCATCCAGAATAGCCAGGGACTAGAGACTCCAGAGTTCATGCTTCAGATTTGGAAATATTTGGGGCTTTCAGGGCTTCCCTGTTCCCAGCCAGAGAGTTTCAAAAACTGCAGCTGGAGTTGCAGCTCTGGCTGAAATGACTTCCAAGTTAGCAGCAAGAAATCTGGAAGCCAAGAACCCACAGATGAGTACTCAAAGGTCTACAGGTTTTCTGTGCTCTGATACATGTGCAGAAATACTTCCTTCTTCTCTTGCCTCCTTCTCTTACCCATCTTCTGAGCAGCTAAGTTAACTGACCATGATAAAATTAAAATATAATAATTAATCTACTTTTCATCCCACAGAAAGCAAATTTCTAGCTTGAAGGATAAGAAAAATATTAAGTGACCAGCATAAATTACAGTCTTTGACCTCAAGAGGTTACAGGGTTAATACACAAGCAGGCACAGATGACACAGAGAGGAGGGACACAAGGTTAGCCTTATAGTGGTTTAACCAAATTCCACTAAATGTTCATAGATAAAGTCAGACTCTCCTCAACTCCACAACTAGGTTTTCATCAACTCAAAGGAACCGAGACGGCCTAAGAATGTGTTTAAACTATAAAAAAAAAAAGTGATCTTTTTAGCAAGAATACATAAAACATTGAAAACCGACATGAAAGAGGGATAACTGATGAGATTAAAACGCTTCCTGCTCACTCAAAAAGTATTAAAGGATAGCAATGAGAAGAGCAACGTCAGGTATCTGGGAAAATGAACAGATGGGTAATACAACAGTAGAGGCTCTGCTGAGAACCCAGTGAAGAGCTCTGCTCGGAGAACAAGTGGTCCAAAAGCAGGAGGAAGGAGGGATTTGTGAACAGCAGGTTGGAGAACTGTAAGTGTACAACAGAGGTAGATTGGGACCGAGAAGTCTGCCCTCAGTTCCTCCAGCTACAGAAAAGACACACAGGCAGGAGCGAAGGCTGAGCAACGTGCAGCCTAAGCAGCACGTAGAGCGTGCCTCTCCAACATGAAGCACGGACAACGCTGATGAAGACAAACAAAGGTGAGGGCACACCCAAGTGGATGACCTCTGGCTTTCTTGAGAACAGGTCAACAGACTGTTCATCAGAATTAACAAGGAAAAACACGAGCACTTTCTTCACACGGTGCAGAATTGGACACTGAATTGCATTCCCATGCAAAACCACTTTACAGAATTATACCAGGCATTTGTAGACATGACAAGCACATCCACTTTATAATAGTAAAAAAAAAAAAAAATATTAACAGACTTCAAATGTGCTACAGATTCTCACATTTCAGAGCAATATTAAATTTCTAACCAGTATCCCCAAGAGGCAGGTTACCCTGCGCTTTATTAGTACAGAGTTTATTGCCTCAAAGCACCAAAAACCAGACTTGGTTGTGGACAAAGCAGATCAGAAGGATCTTTGCTCCAGCGAACGCGGAAAACAAAGTGTTCCTGTTTGAATGTTATTCTCTCTCTTAAAACAAGAAAAGAAAGCAAACAAAAGATGTGTTGCAATAGCTGAAGATTGTTAAAGGAAACAAATATTATGAAGCCATTAAAGAAAGAATAGTAACATAGGAAGACATCAGGGTTAACATAACACATAGAAACACAAAATATTACAGATGAATTAGGGGTACAGTTAGGGCTACCTACAACACTGGGGAAAAAAAAAATTAAAATACCTCATTTTAACATAGCTAGAAATATTCAGATGTATACTGTGATGATGTTTATTAGAATACTTCACAACAACAACAAAAAAAATCACATTTGCATTATGGCATGAGAAATAATTAAAGCCGTTTCAAACAATTTCACCCCATGAATTTTTGCTGATTCCTAAGTTTAAATAACCTAATTTGAATTTTAGTGAATAAAAATTAGAAACATGACTTTTGCAAAACAGCTCATGCTCTGAATCTCAAATTATGTTTACACAGTCTATACTCTATGTAAAGAAGCAAACGAGGAAACCACTAGACCTTTAAGATGTACTTTTTTCTACTCAAAGTGACATTTTGTTAGTATTTCCTTGAAGAGGCAAATATTAGCTCATATCTTTGCATACTGTATAGCATGATCCCTCTTTGCTGTATAACTTTTTTCAAATTTTTTTTTCATTTTTTTAAATTTATTTTTTTCCTTCCTGTCCCCCTTCCTCCCCTCTTTATAGTAAAGCTTCATATGGAGAAACATGATTCAATCTGGAATACTCTTTTCCCAATTTAATAAGGCTTCTGCCCAACTGCCTGTGTTTTCATTGAGCGTGCACTTTGCCTTGAAGATCCAAATTCCTCCCGTAACTTCCCTAACTCACAGCAACCTTGAGATACCAAGGAAATGATCAATTATATAAAAACGCATTCCAAAGTCACTTTGGGAAGGAAGCAGAACACGATGTTGATAGCTGAATGCAGAGTCCAATGTCAAAATAGATATGTATTTGCTTCACTTTATTATACCAGAGGATGCACAGAGCATGAGGAAAGCTGAAAGGTGGTCATGTGGAAAGTGTGCACAACCTGCTCAGGTCAGAGAGAAAACAAATGGCAAATACAGTGTGCTACACAGTACTGGGGAAGCAGCTGAGGTATTTAAGTACATCACCATCAAGACAAAACAGCCCTAGAAGCTCAGTAAAGCATGAATCTTAAGAAAAAATCAGCAGTAAATCAGTCAGCAAAGCTGCCTGTGACCAATCTCCAAAAGTACCTCCAACACAGTCCAAATTACAGGGACAACAGGAGGAAGGGTGAACATTACCAACTACATCAATCTCTTGCATACAAATTTGGTATTATTCTGCTGTAGTTGTTTATGCACCTTAACATCCACATCTCAACAATAGTTGAATAGATTTATTTTTTTTTACAGGATTGAAAATAAATGCTTGGTTTTACATGAAAAAATAAATTAGTAAGGCTCCTCAACCTCTGCACCTGGGCTCACAGATTATCAGCCCCCAAACTGCAATGACAGATCATAAACTTGCTCTTGGAAGATCAGATAAGCCCAAGCGCTCTTGTTTTTGTCTGCTTTTTATGCAGCACCTCTGTTCAAGGGGAAAGGTGACTTCATTATGAAAATAATGACACTCTCCTCCTTGATTGGGCATTTAAGTTCAAAAGACGTTCCTCAAGGAGTTTTTTTTTCAGGGAATCTTTCAATAAACACACGGAGATGTGCCAGCAGAGCAGAGAACTAGCACACACACACACAAATATGCATATGGCTTAATGACTTACACACCAATGAGCCTTACCACTGCAGAGCTGAAGTCTGTTTAGAGACAAATGTACACAAGCCTTTTCTATTACAGAGAATATTATTTTTCTAATTGACTGGAAAGATAGAGAACACTACAAAAGATTTACAATAGTGTCATATTGCAGAGCAATATTGGTTTTTTTGCCTTTTTTTTTTTTTTTAATAATTATTCAGCTTACTCCATATATAGAGTGGAAATTTTATACTTTCCATTTGACATTGGCTTCCTGCTCCTAAGGATAAGCAAATGGATGTAGAACCCTTACAATGTATTTAATTCACACAGGCAGAGCTTTTTGCCCAAACAAGTGCCTCTTTCTTCTAGTCATATTTTCTAACAAACTATTAAAGAGAACTCTCGTAGAATTCCTGCACGTAGAAATGACTGCAGTTTGTGTAAGGTCTCTGCTGACTTAAGAACAAGGCATGAGAGAGTTCAAGCTGCAAAGCAGACCTCTGCTGTGATCTTGTATGAAACGCCTCTGTCTCATTTTTTTTTTTTTTTTTTTTTTTCTCCACTAAAATGCCACCTACCTGGCTGTAAGGAAGGAAGTCTGGGGTTTATAAACCACTGCTGAAGCTGGAACACACTAATGAACCCAAACTTGTCTCTCTAACAGACGGAGCAGAGAACAGTCGGATTTGTCTGGGGGTGTTTTTTGACTTTCTTTGGAAATTTTATTACGTCTTTTACTAAGACATCAGTAACACTTTCCAGGTGGCAAGTCTTCTTCAAAGCACACACAATACATCTGAAAGTTCTCAAAACAGTGAGAATAAAATGCAAAGTCAAAGTAGTAAGGATTATCCCAGACCATATATATTTTAAACCGCCTCGGAATTAAGGTACAAAGCACAAAATAGCGTTGCTTCAAGGCCAATTCTCAGCCACAGCTGCAGAGTATATAAATCCCTCTTTCTCAATGTGTTACCCTCACATTTCATCCAATGCAATACTCCAGCATCCAAAACAATGATGCAAAACTGGCAGCCATCCCAAATGACAACAGCCTAGGTAACTGAGTGACTTCCTACTTTCAACAAGTTCAACAGGAAATTCTCACTGATTTCGACCAAGATGCTAACCTATTTTGTGAAGTGGTAACTACAGCTCCAAGGGCTATTTAGTTTAAACAGGCAAAGGGAAAAAGCTTGTGTTTTTTTAGGATCCACACAGAAGATAAATTTGGGAAAAAACAACCTTCAATGTTCTCACTCTGCCAAAGATCTTCCTTCCTGTTACAATACGTAACATCATTTTTGGGATAATGACTCAGGCAACTGAAAATGCACCGAGATCTCAAACCTGTTGTAATAAATGGTAAGTGTCACCTTTGGTAATACAACTGCTGGCTCCAGGTATACATTCTGTGTCTCTTACCTGCATTCACAATGTGACATTTTGCAATGAATGGTAATGGAAAGATGTTTTTCCACCAGAAAACACAGAACATGAAGCATCTTACAGTTAAACGTGTTTAACTTCACTTCCAACAGAGAAAATGAGGAAAAAGTGAAGGAATACCAAAGAAGGACACATGTCCAATGGGGAAAAATAAAACAAAAATAAACAAAATGTCTAATTAAAAAGAGAGACAATTTATGATATTTTAAATCCTTTTTACTGTCTCTTTTTCCCCCACCAGCATTCCTATCACAGAGAATGATCTTTAATTAAACAAACTAAAGAGTTTCTTTTTATAATCACCCTTTGATCCAGTTAAGCATGTAAGTTATAAGCCTAAATTTAAGCCCATTGACTTCAAAAGGATTATCTCAAGTATCTATACACTTAACCAGCAAAAGTTTCAGTGGCCTTGACTTAAACATGGCTTTAAGATCATCAAATGAACTTGTCGTTGGCCTTGATGTGCATCATCCATTCCTACAGATAGAGCCTAGTAGTTTACTGAGTGTTGTGATCTGGTCCAGAAAAACATGTATTTTTAAATATTTCGATGTATTAGGGACTCAATGCAAGAGTGTTTGCTCATTCAAAACTCTCAAGTGCCTACTTTGCTGATAAACATCTCCAACATATTATCAATTCATGACAAGTTTTTTTGTTTTCCCTTTTAGTCTTTAGCATGGTATGGAGGCAAAACGATTAATATTTGACCATTAACCAAAATACACACGCAAATAAGATGATTTCTGAGCTTGAATCAGAACGCCCAAATTCATTACAATATGTTAAAAATCGTCCGGTTTGAAGAATACTATCACAGCCCACAGCTTCAGAGCTACTTCAGGAGCAGAACTTCACCTATGCTCCCTATTGTACTCTGCCAGTAGCGTGCCACAAAAAGGTACATTTTTAAACATAATCAAAATGCATAACTTGAACCTTGCAAATTCTGAAACCTGTGTAGCTTTACAACCCCAAGTAACCTAATTGCATAGAAATAATATACAATGCACTATAAACTTCCTGGAAAATTCACTTAATCACATAAAAGCCAGAAGTTGCTGATTACAACATTTAGAAGCTTCACACAAATACACTAAATTTTCATTTTAGTAATTGAAAGCAAAACCATACAAATTATAAGCAGAAGCCACAACATTATTAAGGGCAGCTAGCACTAAGGAAAGAATAAGCAACACTTGAGACAAGTCAACTGAAGACTATTTTTCAGTACTTTTCATTACAGTATCAGCCTAAACCCCAAGAAGTTGTTCAGATTAATGAACAAGCCCATCATACTCTTTTGTAGGCTGACTTGTCTTTGCATTTGAAAAAAAAAAAAATTTAAATATGCCTGGTCACAAAGAAAAAGATCAGAAAAGAAAAAAAAAAAAAAAAAAAAAAAAAACACTACTTCCTGCCCTGATAAGATCACAAAAAAAGCAAACAGTGATGGAAGAGGAAGTAAGTGACAAAACTAACCTGATGTATATTGTAAGGGGAGGAAAAGAAAAACTATTAAGACAATTTTTTTCAGATGATCTGGAACTCCATAATTCAACTATATGTTTCCTATATTTAAGCCACCTACCAAGGAAATCATCTCAAAAATATCAAGAGGTGTTTGTTTAAAATTGCTTAAATTCCTTTACAAAAAAGAAACATACATATAGCAGTATGGACTCAGGAACTAGTTTCCTATGACCCTGATCTTTGATGAAAGCAGAAAATAAACTGCTCTATAGCCAGCAGCTGAACCTTCTTTTTCCTTGGTTTGAAAAATTTATATTTAATGGCAGAGGGTAAGTCATCTGAAAATTAAGGCTCTTTTCATATTAAAGAGTTCTGAAAAGCAAGAGTCAGTTCACACTAAATATTTAAACAAATAGCAGATGCATTTTCAGATGTGTTTACTAAGCAGAATGATGAGTTAATACAATATATAATAGCATCCCTGGTGTTTTTTGTTTGCTTGGTTTTACTTGTTTTTATTTCTTTAAACAAATACAAACACAGGTACCACAGCATGCCTGAATCTGCGGACATATGAAAGCATGGCCTTAGGCAGATGAGAAATTCCAAAAACTTTAGGGTTAGTGCATTCAAATAAGACAAGAAATAAGAGAGCCCGTATGAAAAGCCTGAATTAGTGCAGCATTTTTGTCAGCATTGGTAATGACAGGAAACCTTGGGAATACTGAAACCATACAATATTGAAATTGGGGACAACATGATAGATATTTAAGTTAAAAGTGTTAAAAAAGTGTTAAAAAAGTTAAACTTAATAAGCATACGTGAACAACAACAACAAAAAAAACCACCAGCTGTATTTTAAACACTTTGTGCTTGAGGTGTGAGGAGTGGCTTGTTTGCGGGTTCTTGCTACTACTAATATTCCCGAGTTAAGTAAGTTATTGACACACAAGAGCAACAACTAAAGCCACTGAATTATCCTTATGCCATCCATTTCATTCTTCTACGCCCATAAAACTCTCTCCCCTCTCCATACAGACACGCACACCCCAGCTCAAAGCTTTTCATCAACTGCTTCACTTTTGACATGCAAATCCTGCAAGTTTATCTGGCTCCTGCACATTTTGCAAACAGCCCCAGTAAGAGGTGAAGTTAAAAGCACAACAAATTATAATTTCAGAACGCGTTTTGGGAAGAGAGGAGATTCGTTTCATTGGTCCTACCAGATCACCACATCTATGGAGCCTCTACAAGAAAACTTAGTTAAAGCCTGTATCTCATGCACTGGTTGGTTGGTTTCAATAATAATAACAATAATTTACAGGTATATTCCTCACAAAACAGGAAACTTCATCAAAAACATTATTTTGAAAACGCTTTATGCCCAAATCTTACCACTTTCCAAAATACTAGGATATTTACAAAGCCACCAGAAAATGTAAGAATAAGAAATACAGCTCATGGAAATATATGTGAAGGAGGCAACATATTTTTAGCACTCTTTTTCTCTGACTTTTCAGAAGAGACCTTGGACTAATAAATGGCCTCCACTAAGAGACACAAGGGCTCAATAAATTTGCTGGCACAAGTAAATTAACCTCCAGAATTCAGGAGAGCCGCATCCATTCGGCAGGAACTGAATTTCGCTCCCCAGTGTATTTTCTGTGTGACTGTCACTGTAGTTTCTGCCCGGCTGTTGTGTAAATAATTCCTGACTCAAATCCAAGCCAAATACTTGTTTGTCACTGAACTTAAAATTTGTGTCCAAGTAGCAAAATGGTCTTTTAATTCCACTGCAGCCTCATCTCAGGCTCAGGTCACAACGCTGGCCTAAGGATGGACAAGCGAGGACAATTATTCTGCCAGTTAGCTGTGTCTTAAAGGTGGATTCTGAAAATGCAAGGGATAGCAGAGAGATTGATGCAGTTCACTTGTTGAAGCCATCCTGGCTGAGCTCAGATGCTAAAAACCAACTCTCAGGACAGAAGTGACACCTCTGACCACCAGGCCTTTAGTGAACAAGGAGCTGGCAACTGGGGGAGAAAGATGAGCTTGCAGCACTGCCTCTGTCTTTCAACAGCAGTACAAAGAACACGGTATCTGGTCCGCAGAGGTGATAAACCAAATAGAAAAGAAAAATATAATCTAACCAGTCCAGAGGTATTACTCACATTTCAGAAACAGCTTTCAGTAAGCCCTGCCAGCCAACGCTGCTGCCCTGAGCCACACACAGCCACTGCTCACAAGGACACGATGCACCTTCCCTCCTGCTGCCTACAAGGGGTTATCCCACAGGCATTTTTGACCACTGTAAAGGGATTTGCACACTGATAGATGTTACTGGACTATTTGTTTGCTTGAAAAAGGTATTTTCATGAATATTCTCCTGCTGCAGAAGAGGACAAACAAACAAGTTCAGACTCTGGAATACCTGGACCCCATTGCAGGCAACTGCAGAAAACCTGGTATCATTTAAATCATGCTAGCTGATATCTGTAGAAACAAAAAGCTCACAATGTGAAAACTTATCTAAGTTCTGGCTCACTTAAACGCCTGTTCCAGTCACCATTATGTTTTTCATTTTATTTGCTATATGTACGCGTGGTGGTTTTAACTCACATTTTAAAGCGTGGGACTGAGACACCATACCTCACTGTACCTTCACCTAGCACAAAGCTTCTTAGGGATGAAAGGAAGCATTTTATGTAGTGCCTTTCTTCCTGTGAAAGACAGCTACCAGGAGAACACATCCTGGCAATACCTTACAACATACAAAAATACTATCTGCTAACAAGGAAACGATCACAGTCAGTTATACAATAATAAATTGGCTCCCCACAAAATAATGGGGCAAAAACTTCAGTCTCATCCCACTGGTAAAACAATTCATGAATACATTTTGTTGAGAGTTATTTGTTATTACATCATATTCCTTAACTACATCTCAGAGAGTAAAGAAATTATGCTGTTTTAAGAGAAGAGTTAAACTTTAGGGAGTTCTACGGTTGTCTTACTAACATCTGTGGGATCCCAATATGTAAAAGAGAAAAGTAAAACTACCAAAATATTCTCTGCAGCTTTCCCTGTGCAGTCAGAGTGGTGATTTTCACTGGTAACAAGAAATGAAAGAATGCTCCTAGCAGATGGAGATTGTGTCAGTCATGCCTGTCCTCCTCGATTCCTGTGGTAATTTTCAAAAGTAAATAAATAAATAAATTCCACAAAAAAAGTATCAGTATCAAAGTGGTCAGCCCCTGCTTGCTTTTTTTTTTTCCTTCTAACATTTTCTTAAATTATTACAGTAGTAAGGAAAGAACTTTGCATCACAATTTACATCACAATTGAGCTGCAATGTGGCAATCAGTGGGGAAAAAAAAAAGAATTAGCACTGAAAATGACTTTTTTTTGAAGTGTTAGATCATCAGCATCATTGAGAACCAGAAAACCTGGCTGCCCATACTATAGGGCATGCCAGAACAGTTTGTGTTGCCCAGCTACTCAGTACAGCTTGTGCCAATGGGAAGAGAAAGAAAGGAAAATCAGTAGGGTGACACAGTAAACAAGATTATTTGCACCCAGTATAAGCATTAGAATTTCACCCCAAATTTTGCACTGGGTTATGCTCATCTTGCCAAACAAACAGCGAGCAGGTGATGACCCTGTCCCCACACAGGATGCTGGCACATCTCATCAGTCTGGTTTTGCAGAGTCAGGACAGACGGTGCTCTGTCACTTCGACAGAAATAAATTCAAATGACTTGGGAATAACATTCAAACAACATCAAATTTCACAGTCATGATCATAAGACCCTTCGCTGACTCAGTGCGTCCTCTTTCATAAGCACCAGCATGATTAAACAGGGATCAGACACGAGCAGTTCGGAGGACGTGGACCATCAGGGCTGGCCCACTTCAGCCACCTTACAGCAACACAGACCTGGCAGTTCTTCATGGAGGACTCTGAGCTCAGTTAATTTTAAATCATAGAAAAAAAGGCCCATAGTGGAGCTAAATTGGCGTGTGTTGAGACTCAAGGAAAGCCGTCTGCTTCTAAATGGCTGAGGGTTCCAACACTGCATCTGTGCTGCAGGTTACGCTTTGCTGTGAAGTATCAGCACAGAGCTTACACCCTGCACAGCTCCCAGGCACCTGGAAAAGCAACCCTGTTGCCATTAGTGGCAAATATCTGTAGTGCTTCCCAGTCTAAGTGTTACTGTTCTGTGAGGAAAGCTACATTGTTTGCAGCCATATCAATAAATCATCGCTCATTGCTAGTGAATTCCCAGACCCCATCTAACTCTCCATTTTTAATGAACATTAGCAAAAGCATTTTTTGTTTTCAGAGGCAAAACAAAGAAAAATTTTTATTTGCAACCAGTACTTCACATCAGCTTTCTGTAGAGGGAAAAAAGCTTGGTTATGACCCAGAGACAAGTGCTGGCTATCTCCCAGCAGTCGATGAAGACTGCAGCTTCCTAAGGATTCTGCAAGTAACCAAATGATTTGAATATCACAGATCATACAGTGCTGTTAAGGGGGCTGGGCAGATCATGAAAGATGTAGATGGCTTTTGGTTATCCTCAATTCCTTTCATGCTAAGAGGGCACTAGGGAGCAATCACTGCCTCTTTCCCATCCCCATGTTAGAGCCCTCTCGGTCCTCCCGGCTGGTTTTGAGGGAATTAATGAAGAAATTAACACTGCCTGTGTCCTCTGCATGCTGATGAAAACCAGGTGTGCAGTGCCATCTTATCCTACCTGGCCAGAGCAGCGAGTTCTCTTCATCCTTAATACCATTATTCATGACTTTATAACCTTAAACAGAAGCAATTACAATATGCTGTGCATAGGATAACTGACCAAATGCCCCAGTTGTTCACTCAGTGGGTACCAAGGAGTACCTGGACTCTAAAACCAGGCACTGCCTTCACTGGGGGGCTTTATTTCAAGTACCTCTCCCCACAGAGTGGGGATCACCCCCAACAGCCAGCCCTGAGCCTTAGGGCTGCCCTTGTATGCTCATCTTCTGCCATCCAGTTCAGTACGTCAACTTTTCAGGAGGCATGTGACACATATCAGAAAGCAGATAAAGAAATACAGAAAGCGGTCGTACAGTATCTGTAATCCCAAACTTTCCTGACATCCCAAAGTTTATAAATCTGTCAGCTGAATCCAAGTGGTAGGTCTCCCGCATGTTTTCTTCAGCTTCTGAGGACCCACTTATTATGTGTCAGATTATAGACAGGGAACAATTATCCTCATCTTTTTCTGTTGAAATCTAAGCTAATATTTACTTTTTAACTTGCAACCAGAAAGAAGATGAAGCATATCCTCTGTTAAAGTGGCCTCATTTGATCGGATGTAAATTGCTGAACCACAATAACACAATTAAGGCCAGTAACGGGCCTGTATCTCTCCCTTATCTGAGGAACCGATTCTCTTCCAGCTTAAAGCGAGCAGACAAGCTCACCCGGCAGTAAGCCCAGAGATGGATGTGTGTTGTCAGAACATCTTCCATGAGAACATGCTAGTTTTTTGTATTGGAGGCGAGATTCACAAAATACTTACTTGCGTACTCTTTAATCCTCGAATCCACACTTCTAAAATGTTTCCTAAATTTCACCTCATTTCCCAGTCTGTCAAGAATCAGGAAGATAGATGGATGAGCAGAAAATAGAAAAGCACTCTTCCCTTTTTCCTCAACATAACTGGGTTGCCGTGCTGAGAATAAAGGCAAAACAGCCATGGAAAGTAAATCCTTTTTTTTTTTTTTTGAATCTATTTTTATCATCAAGACTAAAGTATATACTCAGATGCATTCTTAAAATTAATAACGACGCATGTTAGGGGATACCAAGCAGCCCTGAAGTGAACACAAGATATGCAAATATTATTTTCTGTACTCCTGTCAAACTCAATCAGCTATCAGCTTGAACCAGGAGTTCCATAAAATGCCTTCATTTAACTTGATTGGAAGGGATATTGAACAAAATTAATTAAAGGAACATCTTTCTTCTCAAAGTATTTGCTCAGATGTCACCTCAAAAAGTGGTTTAGGTGCTTTGTAACAAGACTTGATTTAGCATCTTAGGCAGAAAATGGGGGGAGTGGGGGAGAGATGATGTGCCCTGAATTTTAAAGGCAGTCTTAAACCGGTGAGCCTTTATATGTCATGTCAAAATGACAAGGTTTACTGCATCAGCCACATGCAACAGCTGCATTACTCAGCAGAGAGCACTCTTCCCGAACTCTGAAGGAAAAGATTCCTTGCGATAACGGTGGTTGTGACATCCAGGAGCACCACAGCCACTGCAGAGCACTGCTTCACCACGGAGGCAGTGGGAGAAACCCGCTGAGGTGTGCCCAAAAAGCAGCCATCCACATCATATTTCAAATACGGTTTGAGTATCTCAAGAAATTGTACTTTTTTAATTTGGCACCAGTATTCCACATAATTTCTGCAGTGGAGACATCTAAAAATACTCGTTGAAATAGCGCTGATTGCCACGCTTTGGAAAACAATCTTCTCAATAACACAACGCTCCCACAAATGCTTCACCACAGATGAACACGTGCTCCATCTCCAACACTGGCAAAGCTTGAAACATTAACCCGTATTATTCTCCTTCACACAGGGTACCAATTTTTGCCAAGGTGAACCAACAGTGTTGACCGTGGCTCTCTTATTTCATTTCAGCACAACCAACCAATTTCCATTAGCAAAATACCCGTTTTGCCAAGCTTTTGGATAACCTCCACTTCAGCACCTGACTTGTAGGAACAGCAAAGACAGACTGAGTGAAGGACTTTTTGAGGTAAGCATCAACACAGACGAGAGGCTCCGAAGCAAGGCAAAGGCAAACAAGGATAAGGATACACTAAAATAACCCTACTTGGAGCAAACCCCATGTGTCTGCAGAAGGTATCACTCTTTGTGATATCCTGACAGCTCTTCCCATCAAAACAGAGTTCCACATTTCTGAATCGAACCCTAGCACCAGACACATGCTGCTGCAGCAGCTCCACTGTCTTGTTTCCAAAGCACTAGACGAATTGAGCACCGAGGGAGATACAGCAGCATTTGAGATGTTCCCCAAGGCAATGCTGCCTTGGTTTGGATGGAGACAAGAACATCAGCACCAAGAGAGCCCTTTACGCTGCCGTGCCTCAGGGATACACCTGACTGTACAGTGAGATTTCCACACAGCCCCTCTAGCAAACCCTCCTGCCTCCCAAACCTCTCGTCTTAGTGCCCATCACCGCTCTCCTTTCCCCAGCCAGGGGCACCGTGGGCTCTATAAAGGCACATGCACAGCAAGCAGAGCTCCCAGGAAAGGGCTAAAAGGAAGCCTGCGAGGTTTGAGGAAGGACTGGCTGAGAAAAGATGGTCTGTACAAACCACTTGTGGCTCACTGTAGTGAACCTTTCATAGCACTTTTCCCAGCACACTCTTCTTTTTCAGTCCAAACCTGCTGCTACCACGTCTACAACCAGGCTTGAAGTAAAGGCTGCATGCTAAGTTTTATTACTGAATATTTTATACCCAATCTTATTCCATATGTAAACCATAGAACATTAAAAGCTGGCTACGATGTTTGTCTAAAATAACAGCATTTACATTCGCAGAAGTCTTCTGACAGCAGGATACACAGAAAGTGCTCTGCAGAGCATCTGAATGGAAATATTTTCTAGAAACAGCAGAGGGGGATGTTAGCACAACTGGCTTTGAACCAGAATTTAACTGTATCTGTAATTGCCTTTTAACTCAATGCCATACTAAACTCCTACATTAGCTAAAGATGCACCTTCATTTCATTACCGCGCTGGCCATTTTTCTGGCTAGTTTGAAAGCTTTATTTCATCAATTCTTTATACCCAAGGACAGTTAAATTCAGTGCTGATTAACTATTTTGACCATTCAATATTTTTTCAAGTCTAAAGCAGAAGATTTCCCGTAACTGGAATTCTGCTAAATTATTAGCTAAACTTGAGCAATATACAGTGAAACATACTTTAGGTAGTAATCATTTACTTAGGCACACCAGAGGGTTTTTTTTTTTATTTGCACAGTGGAAATACAATAAAGAAAAGCATCAGTGCTAAGAGTATTAAAATATAAATCTATCCACCTTCAAAATGCAGATGAAAGAGATTAAATAGAAAATATGAGCAGGCGTGAACTGTTACCAAATCTGTATTCTGACTGGTATTAAACCCAGCAGAGCAAAACCATTACCACCCTTTAGTTGCAATAAAGACAAGCCTGTGTGGTGCAGCTCGTGGCACAACCTTTATGCGGGATGAAAGGCGAAAAAATCTTTGCACTTTCTGACATGTACAGATGAGACCCTTTTTAAAGTTTCCCCATCTGTAAAAGCACCTGATCCGTTTCGACAACCGCCTTCCAACCTATTTCTGTGACTGCTCAGCCACACAGATAGACTCCTGACACGGAGAAATATGACCAGGGATTTAAGCAATGACTGTATTCACTGAGGAGAGAGGCGAGATCTAGCTTCTCGCAGCCGAAATACCTGCTCCCCCTTCAGTCACTGTTTTTATTACGTCATGTGCCTGCGATCAGCCTCCCGCTCCGGGCAGGATTTGCCAGCAAGAAGCAGGACTTCCGAAGCAGACCTCCACCTCCAACATGAAAGCACAATACTTTTGCACAGAGCAAACAAAACCCCCTCGTTTTTAGCGTTGGAGGCATTCTTGCTCCCAGCAGGACAGCTCTCTCCCCAGCAAGGTGGCAATCCTAAATCAAAGTCCTACTTCATGGTTCGTCCATGCGCTGTCGTGGACCCAGTGAGCCACAAACGGGTGACGGCAGGGGACAGGCATACCTGAAAGTTCCCCCATGCAAGTGGGGCACCAGCCGGCCTTTCTCCCCTCTGACTTACAGGCTGGCCAAAAAGCAGTGGCACGACAACCTCCGATGGTGGAAGCCCTCTTTGGGGGAGGACAAAGTTCCCCTTCTGGCACCATAAGCGGTTCTGAAGAGCAACCAGCCACTACCCATCTTCTTCTCTTGACAGCCCGACCCCGAAATTAGGATTTGAGCCCCCGGCAGGGCAGAGAAGCGGGGTCCCCACGCCAGCTCCCCGCAACCACTCAGCACAAAAGGGGCAACCTCCATCCCCCAAAGCACGCGTGGGCCCCCCGGCCCCACCATGCCCCTGCTGGGGGTCACCTCCTCCCTCCACCCCGGCGCTGCTGGCCCCCACGGGGGGCTGGGCGACACGGGGGGTGACACGGGGGGGGTCCCTCGGATCCCCACGCGGGGAAGTTTCACGGAGTCACCCCGGGGGGAGCCGGCCCGGGGGCGGCGGCACCACGGAGAAAAGTTACTTGTCGCTGCCGGGGCGGCACGGTACAGCCCGGTACAGCCCGGTACAGCCCGGTACAGCCCGGCACGGCTCGGCACGGCTCGGCACAGCCCGGCACGGCCCCAGCTCTCCCCACAAGATGGAAGGCGCGAGGTCGCCCGTCCCCGCGGGGCGCCCACCGTCGAGCCGGGGGCAGCGGGCACCGGCAGCCCCCCGCCCGCCCTCCTGGCTCCCTCCTTCTTTCCTTGCCTTCCTTCCCTTTCTTCCCCTTCCTCCCTCCGTCCCCCCGGCGCTCACCCCGCTCCTGCTCGGCTTGCAGGCAGATGGGGATGTTCCTCTTCCAGCCCGGCATGGCTCCGCGCGTCCTGCTCAGCGCTGCGGCGGCGGCGGGGGGCTCATGGCAGGGCGCGGCGGCGGCGGCCACCGGCGGCTCGGGGATGGGGCGGCGGCCTCGCCGCCAGAGGGAGGGAGGGAAGGAGGGGAAGGAGGGAGGGGAAGGAGGCGGCGGAGCCGGAGGGATAGAGGGGAAAGGGAGCGGGGAGGGCTCGCCCCGGTTCAGCCGGGGACAGGCGAGGGGCGAGAGGAGGAGGGATTGTGGGAGGGGGAGGCGCGGAGGGACGGCCGGCCCCCCAGTGGAGGAGCCCCGGCAGGTGGGGCCGCGGGGAGGGACGGGGGGAGCCGCCAGGTGGAGGGGGAGGCCCCGCTCCGTGTCCCCAGTGCTTGGCCACGCTCCTTGTGCCGGCTCCTTGTCCCCGCTCCAGGCGCGGGTGGGAGCCCCGCTGCCGCCTGCACCATCTTGTCACTTGTTGGAGGGAACGAGGGGTTGGGGGGGACCCTGCCCCTCCGCGGGGCTCCCAAAATGTCGGGCAGGGCGAACGTGGGCACTCATGGAACAGCACCCACAGCCCCTGGGTCACACAGAATCATAGAGCCATTGAGGCTGGAAAAGCCCTCCAAGATCATCTGGTCCAACCATCCCCTACCACCACTGTCACCCACTAAACCATGTCCCCAAGCACCACGTCCAACCTTTCCTTGAACATCCCCAGGGACAGTGACTCCACCACCTCCCTGGGCAACTCGTCCCAATGCCTGACTGCTCCTTCTGAGAATAAATGCCTCCTCATTTCCAACCTGAACCTCCCCTGGTGCAACTTGAGGCCCACCCAGACTCTGCACCACACAGGGCTCAGGATGCTGTTGTGACAGGTCAGGTTTCTGGCATTATTCTGGCCGGTGCCTTACAACCCTTGGACCAAAAGACCTCAACTCTCACCGTCAAAATTGGTTCTTACGCAGCCATGTCCTAATAGCAGGCTAATGCTACAGCAATTAAATATTCCTTTTATTTTTTTTTTTATTTTTTTTAAAGCTACTGTAAAATTCAAAGTCTCGGGTTTGAATTTTATTTCTAAATAATGATAGCAGTGTAAATGAAGCCTAATTATTTTTTTTCAAGGCACTTCTGGGGGTGGACTGCTATATGAGCTTCACTGTGCCTACCGGTTATGTTGTGACTATTTCTGCATTGCCTGTCATTTCCTCGTATTTATAGAAATTAAGTAATTTTACATGGTCAAACAACTATCCACGAGCCCTTCATTCAGACGAAGATTTGAAGGGTTTCCTGACTTTAATTTCTGTTGTAAACATGATGACAGTTTCCTGACACAGCATTTTTCCATGTTGACTTGGTGCCAGTGCATAAAGCAAATGTGCGTCTTGGTACTCATGAAAGCCTCTTGATTAAAATCCCACTGATGAGAGCTGCAGTGACTGGCTTTTCTTTGATTGCACTTAGGCCGAGGTTTCAGCAGCAGCAGTGCTGTATTCATGCATGGCAGGGGCACCGAGCAGGACCAGTGTGATCCATGTCCTGGATAAGGCACATCCTGGGCTCCTGCTGAATTTTGGAGTATACCACATGGAGCTGGTTTTGCTGTCTGTGAGAGCGCAGCTGATAATGGAACAAAACAAAAAACAGTGGCACAATGTTACCAAACTGAAAGCATTTTAACAACTTAGAGCTGGCAGGCTGAGTTTTCATCAGGATGAACACGTGAATGTTTCGTCTCGTCACTGGGGGTGCTAAATTTGGATTTATTGCATCCTTGAACCATAGCCTTGTCTTCAAGAAGAGACATATTTACAGTCATATTCTTCTTTTGATATCCCTTTACTTAAAAAAATGTTGTTTTTCTCATTGGTATTTCTACAGAAAGAAATGTGAGTGTGCCTGTGAATGTCTTCGCACTCTAAAATAAGAGATCTTCAGCCAGATGCGTTGCTTGCAGGGCAAAGCTTCCAGAAGATGCCTTTGGGGCGTGCTGGCAGAGAGCTGCACTGCCCAAGGCAGGTGCAAAGGAAACAGGGCCCGGAGTCGAGCTTGCAGCACCCTGCAGCTGCTCAGCACTGCAAGCACCCACACGAGGATATGGGGCTAAAAACTGTCCCAAGGGTTTCTGGAGTATACGCAGCAAGGAGATGGTTTTCAAAGCACTGAAGTGGGTTAGAGGCTGTGTTGCTTTAGAAGCTGCATTATAAAAACGTGCTCTGACACTTATTCTCCTCACCCGTGCCATTTCTTACAGCAAACTTGGGCTTTAAAGTGTTATGGAATTAAATAAAACTTCAGATGATTGTGTGTCATCCATGTCCTAAATCTTACCCACTGCCTCTGATGTCCAGCTTTTACTCCTAGCCTTTCCATTATAAACAGAAAAAAAAAAAAATACAAACATTGAGCCTTAACATTGTAGTTCAGATCCTCCAATCGACTTTTTGCCAGCATTGGAGTTGTGCAAAATTGCAGGTCAAAGGAATAAAGCAGTAGATTGCCCTACTCTCCAGCCTCCAACAAGCCATTTTCTAGCTATTTTTTTATATTGCCATCACTTTTAAAGTGAGTAAACATTCTCTAGGACTGAATGTGGGATTCTTCAAGGTCCTGGGGGAGTCATAAAATTCCAGCTGCTGTTCTGAATTTGCTCCAGAAACGTGTTTCAAAATGAGGGATAAACTCTACTTTTTCTAAATATTGCTGGCTTTTCAGGAATAAGCATACTACATGTTAAATAACTAGCAATATTCACATCTTTGAGTGGAGTATGTATGCTTCTCTTATGCAAGACCTTGCAGATAAATCCTTTTAAGCAATGACACTCTGTAATTCCCCATTTCTGTGCTACAGGAAAAGCTTGCATGGGTGCCTGGCTCAAGATAATTTAATTGCATTCTGTTACTCACATGAGCTGTTTCACACTGAACAACTGCTTCTGCATATCCCAATACTAGTAATGGAAGAGAGCGGTCACCTGATTTAGATGTGCATTTAATGGTGAATACATCACACCAGTAGCATATAAACTTCCTGCTAGCTCTTTTCTGTCCACAGCTTTTTCCCTCAGAGGATTTTAAATGAGTCGAATCTTGATTTTCAAGGAGACAACCTTTCTTCTCACTTGACACTGCAGCATGGATGTCATCTGAAGCACATGTAAAGCACACTGGAATTAAACAGCAAAAGAAGTACAATGTGCCCGAGGGAAGGTTTTGTTCTGTGAAACATTCTAAAGAAGAGATTCAATTTTTTTGTTTGTATTTTTGTTTGTTTGTTTGTTTTAATATCTTTTTTTTTATTTATTCCCTAAAAGCTAGTAGGAGAAATATACAGATGGGTTGAACTGAGGGCTGGAGGACTGGAAAGTTTCTCAGTATCTGCAATTATTTGCCAGTAATTACCTCTAAATTACAGGAGATGCCTGAGCTTTTAGGTTTTTAAATTTTGCTTTTTTTCTTTTTTTTTTTTTTTTTAACTCAGTAATTGGAAGTCACTATCCATGTTCATGTACATATTTGTGGTTACAAAAAGTTTGAGAAGGTGCTAAGAGTCTAAAATGACCTTTTAAAATAACTGTGGTAATAGCAAGAGATTGCAGCTTCTATAGTTTATTGGTCATCCGAGCCCCAGAAATGTCCGTATTGTTCTGAACAGATGGAAAACGCCTGAGCCTACCACACTGTCCTCAGCTCTGTAGTATTTACCTGTGCCATCTGGGAGGAAGGTGAGGTGGGTTTTGGTCCTTTTAAATAGACCAGTCACCAATGCATACCTGAGACTGACACATTCCTGCTGAGGGTTGCATAAATGCATAGAAGTCACATTAAAATGTGAAGTAATTTCATTAAAAATGTGATACCAATCTTGTCAGAACGGAGCACTAGGCAAAACGGAGACGCACTCTGTACTGTGTTATCTTCCCTGTATGCTGTCCTTATGTTTCCTTTCTTTATTTTCCTTTTATGAAAAAGGTGCTTTATCTCGAAAGCTATTTGTCACGTTACAGAACACCAGATCAAAAAGTTCCTAGATGAGACACAAGCATACCAACAATTGATTTTTTTAGACGCATTTTAACACTTCTATTAACACCTGCTAACAAAAGGCAGTACGGCATTCTGCCACAGACCTGCGGCCCTTTGCTGCCAGCCTCACTGGGGATGTCCTCCCTACACAGAGCAGAGGAAATTTCCTTCTATCTGCTCTTTCTGTGGCCCCAGATCTCCAATGCTGGCACAGCAGCAGCCTTCAGCAGGAGAGGAGGAAGCCTGAGTCTGGCCCGAAGAAGGGTAAAGCTCAGGCTACCTGGGCTGTCAGTCCCAGGCTGGTTTAAGAATTAGGGAGGTGCACCCACACAATTAGCTCTGGCAAGCTGGCAGGGATTCTGTGTAGGCTCAGCGTCAGAAATTTAGGTACCTAGATGATGGTTGGTAGGAGTTGTGACAGACACAGCCTTACAAATAACCATAAGGCTAGGTGGGACTTTTATGGGCTGTAGCTGTGGTTTTAGGAATCTGTTTTTTGAGTATCTGAGGGTACCTAATGATTTTTGATGTAACTTAAGCCCTAACCAATACATTCACATTAGCAATGTGTCTAAATTACTGACAGTACTAAAGATCCCTAAAAGACCTCACATACTGACATACGCAGGCATTCCCACCTCTGGCAATGAGGATGCTGTGTATTTTGTGTTGTCAGTCCCAGCCTTGGCAAACTGATTTGCATCTAACCAAAGTATCTTTTGCATATGTCCTGTTCCAGGAAAAATACTATCAATCACACAGCAGTTGATGTTGGAAGGTACCTCTGGAAATCATCCAGTCCAACCACCCTGCTCAAAGCAGGATCAACCAGAGCAGGCTGCCCAGGACTGTGCCTGGTCGGGCTTTGAGCACCTGCCAGGATGGAGACTCCACAACCTGTCCAGGCAGCCTGTGCCAGTGTTCCTCCACCCTCATGGTAAGAAAAAGAGAGTTGTTATTTATGCTTACACTGAATTTCCTGCATTTCACTTGAAGCCCATTGTCCTGTCACTGTCACTGTGACGTGTTTGGCCCCATCCTCTTTATTCCCTCCTATCAGGTAGTTACAGAAGTGGATGAGATCCACCCTGAGCCTTCTCTTCCCCGTGCTGAACAGCCCCAGCTCTGCCAGCCTCACCCTCTGTATGTGAGGTATTTCTAGCCCATAATCATCTTTGTGGCCCTCTCTACCATGTCCATGCCTCTTTTTTACTGTGGGTTGTTCCTCCCCTTGGCAGGACTCTGCATTTCTCCTACTTCTCCTTGTTGGACTTCATGAGGCTGCTGTCAGCCCATTTCTCCAGCCTGTCGAGATCCCTCTGAGTGAAGAACAACCCTCTGGTGTATCACCCACTCCTACCAGTTTCTGCAGATTTGCTGAGGGTGCACACTGTCCCATCGTCCAGGTCATTAAACATGTTAACAGTAAGGTATCAGTCCCTGGGGCACTGGTTACCAGTGCCTGGCCCCCAGCTGGACGTGGTGCCCCTGGTCCCAGCCCTCTGCACCCCCGGCCCAGGCTCACTGCACCACTCGGTACTGGAATTCAGCGCCCTGATGCTTTCATTTCTCAAGCAGGGTTCTCAGCACAGTCAAGCTCTTCTACAGGGAAGAGATAAGGCCTGCAGCAGGAGAGGAATTAATTTTGGGGAACATCTCGGGGAGTTAAAAACTCAGGATCGGCGTGCATGAAATAATGGACTGGGAGGCACCCCAGAATGAGGATGGCTTAGGAAAAGGCCATCCTCATTGAAATAGGTAGAAATCAAATCTAGGCTGTGACAGCTGACATTCATTGTATTTTTTGATGTAGGTATTACAGGGAATGATTTCTGATTTCATTATGACCAATGAGAATGTTATTGTCAAGGATACTCTGTATAGTGGAATGGGATTTGCTTCCATTTCTTTAGGGACAAGTCATGTATTTTCTGTCTCCCATTGTCTTCCATGATCTGAGGCAGATTCCAGGGAGGGACAGGGAAAATGAGAGAGAGAGAGAGAGAGCGAGCAGACATGTAATTGATAATCCTTGCATATGTAGATAAGAGCTATGGGTAACCTAAGCATGTTTCTTTTGTTGTTGTTGTTGTTTTGGTTTGTTTTTTTTTTTTTTTTTGCAAGTGCTGCTCTCTGTAGAGCCAGACTCACACTGGTAGAATGACTTGGATTTATACCAAACATATAATTAGTGTGCTGTCACAGACTGCATTGCCTATAAGCCACGGTGGCTGCAGAGAGGGGCAAACTTCAGCAATCTGATTTTTCTTGGGGTGATCGCTCCTCCTGCTCTCTGCACACAGCCTGGGTGTGGGCAGAGAGCTTTTGAGGGTGTCAGTCCTGCTGCCAGCAGTCGTGTGCTCCTTGTTCACAGAACAGAACAGCCCATGCAAAAGAAACTGGGTTTGGCCCCTGAAATTCCCAAGGTGGATACACGTTCTTCAATGCCTTTTGTGCATGTTTCATTTTGATGCTTGTCTGTGTTGAATTCTGATAAATGCATTTACTTACTTTTTCTGGCAAGCGACCTGCAGACATGAATACTATTAATGACACTCAGCACACTTTGGGAAGCCCATTATCGGAAAGCCAGCTGCTATTTCAGGCACATTAGTTATACCCATTATCCACACACAAGCCACACGATTGATTGTCTTACACATCCCCACTAGCTGAGAAATAATGACTCGCTGGTGCTGAACCAGCCATGAACTTACAGCAATTAAGCATAGCCAGCTCTGTGGGGCAACTGGTTCCACTGCAGGGCATAAATGTCCCACTCCTGGAGGCTCGGGGCAAGCTCATGAAATAGATTTTCTTCCTGGAGCCACAGCTGATCATCCCAGGTTTCCATGCTGGTATGATCGTGCCCCTCCTGAACACACCTTGTATCAAAAGTGCTAATTTTTGCGGTGTGAGAACAATTGCAGTGTGAGGGAATTCCCAGTGCTGGTAGTGTTACCTTCTCTGAACTCCACCACTCAAAAAGTAGCTCAGGTTTCCAGCATCTCACAGAACATCTGCCTGCTGTATGAGCTCTGAGCTAACACAGAGGGCAGCTGGAATGAGCAGCAGTGAGATGGAAAGAAGGAAAACAACCAGTGTGCAGTCTCTGGAGTGCCTTGAGTAAGGCTATAACTGAGTTATTAACTCTTAAAAGGGACAGAAAAGATGGACTCAGTTTTACACAATAATCCAAGAAATACTTCCTAGAATGGATCCAAGCTCTGACACAATACACACCCCAGCATCCTTAAAGCCAAATCTTTGGAATTGAGACTGAGAAAGCTGTGACTGTTCAGTCTGGAGAAGAGAAGACTCAGTGGGAATCTTAACAATGTCTATAAATATCTGAAGGGAGGGTACAAAGAAATGGAGCCAGGCTCTTTCCAGTGGTGCCCAGTGCCAGGAAGAGGTGAAGGGCACAAACTGGAGCAGAGGAGGTTTCTGTGCTGTGCAGATGCCTGAGCCATGGCCCAGGCTGCTCAGAGAGGCTGTGGAGTCTCCTTCTTGGAGATCTTCCAAAGCCACCTGAGCCATCCTGGGATTCTCTGAGGACAGCTCTCAAAAGGTAAGAGCAGGCTCTGCACTACAGGCATGAAGAGCTTGGTATTGTGCCAGCAGAAGCAGGTGAGTTGGAACACGAAAACACATGGCAACGTAGACACCCTCTGAGTGTCTTTTGAGAATGGGACCACAGCTGCCTTAGATGTGTTTACAGTTTCTAAGTTTTGCCCCAAATCTTAGGGAAAAGGTTTTTAATTTTTACATACCATAACAAACAGCCATCAAGCTGATTCTCAAGTAGGTTACCCATCAGCAAAAATGTTGTTCACACTGATTTTTTTGAAATGTAGATTAAATATAGTCTTTTTAAGGGAATTCTGTATAATTAATGCAAATTTATGTGAATTATACTATTCTCTGCATTTCCTACAATATACAGAACCCTTAGCTGATCAGAGGGAAGCTTTTCCTAAGGTGTCTGAGGTAATGTAATGATCTTAGAGAATGTGTTTATAACCCTTGCACCAGACCAGGAAGAAAACCTACAATTATACTTTAAATCAGAAAACACTGTTGTCTTACATAAATTGCTTAAATCATTCAAATAACATTAGGATTGGAAAGTCTATTGATCATTGGACTTGTGATAAGTATTTTATCATGAGTCTTCTACAAAGAAGACACACAGTTTAGTATTAATTATTACTATTAATCAATGCTAACAGCCCCAGTCCAGAAGAGGACGTGCAACAAACCACAACTTTAATAATATGATTAGTGAAAAGTGCTTTCCTGGATTAGGAAATCCAGCAAGTTCTATGTAAAGCAATGCTCACAGTTACATTCAGAGATTCATACACTTACCTGAAAAAAAGAAAAAGGAAACGTATGGTATAGAGTGAACCAATATGAAATATCTGTCTTCTGGGTATATTATGTATGTTTCTCCTCTGGACCATGGTAAGGTGTGTTTTCTGGATACTAAACACAATCCATTTATAAACCCTTTTGTTCTTAAGCTAGATGATGGTACACACCTTGTCTTAACCAGCTACTTAAAGTAGCACCACTTCAGAGCTAAAGCCAGCAACATCTTTCAACTTCATTGTAAAGTTTCAACATTACTAAGTAGTACTGCTGTTTTTTCAGACTTAGGAGGTGCAAAAAAATGTCATACAAATATTCATTTCCTTCCTCAAATGAATCAATTGCACTATTTTCTGTATAAATATTGTCCTGTTTTCTTATAAATACATGCAAGTTGAATAAAGATTTATAAGAATCACTCAGTAGTAGAACTTGTGTGGAGGAACACCTTTAATAAAAACCATGAAGATCCCGTGCTTTACTTATATAAGCAAAAGACTTGCATGTAATCTTTACCTTAAATTTGGTTGACTGTAATTTACTTGCTGATCAGGCCACTCTGAAAAGAAATATTGGATTTCTACAGCATTTCGAAGTCTTTTCTTAATTTGACCAGAGTATGTAATCCTCCAGTTACACTTGGGAAACATCTATTTTTGCATCCACTATATTTTATTTCCAGTATATTTAGTTGTGGTACATTTGTTAAGGGTTACATTTAAGGGTCTTAAATGCCTGTTCCTTTAGCCCTGGTGTGGATAATAAAACATTTAGCAGTTAATATCAAGACTTTGAACATTCAGGTATCCAAACAGACTCGCACTCATGCAAGCCTATTAAAAGTAAGTGTACAGAGAAAACTGAAGGATCAATCCCCTGTTGCCCAGTTAAGATCTGATTATTTTTAGCTTACTTCTTGATTTTTAAATAGGTAGTGGAAATGCTAATTTTGCTGCTTCTTGTCTTGAACATTTAGGTGCCTCTCTTCATTCTTTTTCTGTAATTAGTCTGATCGATTGTTTACCTTTGCATATGAAATCCAAAGCAGTTCACAAATGACTGCTGTAACTGTTCACAGTCACTAAAAGTTAAAAATTGTGATCTTACCATTTATAGGGAGTATATTTCAAATTTCTCTCTCTCTTTTTTTTTTTTCACATGAAGGATAGGAAAACAAACTTAGAACTAAAAGTAGCTGTTGCCATGACAGAGACGAAATGTTTAGGGGAAAAATACCACCAACAGCATTAAAATAGCAATATACTTTTGAGAAACTTGAACACTTAGGGGCTACTTGGTTGTTTCTCAGAAGAGGCTGAGTCCTGCAAGGAGCCGGGTGCTCTCAGTTCCCTTTGAGAAAGAGCAGGAGGAGGCTGCCCAGCCTCTTTCAGTGCTGGAAACCTTATTAAGGGTTGGTTGGTTGGCTTGTTTAGTATAATAGTGCCTAGAAAATGAAGAAATGCAGGGTAATGATAATCGAGTAACATGTGCCTGTCAGAGAAAATGGCACCTCAATGGCAGCCAACGCAAACACATCACTTTGAACTTTCTCTCATATAATATAATAAGGAGATTGATATCAAATAATATTTTAATAAAACTCCCTAGCTAGTAATTTTCACTGTGAAACAAATTGAGGGTAGCACAATATTATGCTACCTGGGAAAGAGCTTTTTATTTTCCAGCCTATTCATTGCTTTCTCTCCTATGAGGCTCCTGTACAAAAATACCATAAACTCTATCAAAGCCTTTGTAACAACAAAGACTGACTGGGGAAGAAAAAAAAAAGCCTTTGATGCACATTTGTGACCCATCGAACAGATTACAGACACCAAAACACTGTAATGGTACTGTCGCAACAATGGAGCAAAGAAGATGAAACTTCACAAACAAGGGGATCTGCGGCTTTATAATGCAATAAAGTGTCTCATTGAATAAAGTCTAATAGGACCAGCTCAGAAATTGCAGCTAACCCTTTGTGGCTACGAGTAGATCCACCAATTAGCTATTAAGCAATTCAAACGCAATGCTTCAGTCTACCCTAATGACTCCCTGGCTGGTATCTCACTGGGGGAAAATACTCTTCTCAAGTCCAGATTTACCAAAGCAATAGCCTCTGAGACCTCTGAAACAAATCCAGCATTACAGTTCACCACACAAGGCTTCTGAGGAGGGGAATCTGAGGTTGCTGGCTGCCTCTGGCTGAATTCAGCGAGAGCAGAGGATGTTGACCCTAGCCCTAGTCTGTGAGGGCAGGAGCCACCTCCTGCAGTAGCAGCCACTGCCAGGACTATGTGATAGTGATCTGTGCTACAGATTTCTCGATTTCACACAGGATCAAAACCTACAGAAACAAATAAGGGAATTGCTTGTTTTTTATGCCTCTCCCCAGGAGACCTCTACCAATGAAATTTGGACATTAGTTTTCAAATAGGAGCACCTCTGTCAAGCTCCTGCACACCAGCTACTGTACTTAGACATATAGAGAGCATTTGTGAGTAAATAATCACTACCCACATTAAGTACAGGAGGGCTCCAAAGGATATTGTTGCCCGTGTTTAAAAACAGAGCACACAAGCTTGCCATAAATTTTTGGAGGCTTTGCAAAGCTGAAGTTTTTGGATTTGCTTTACTGTGACTGAAACAACAAATCTTTAAGGTGCTGCTGCAAAAAACACTGGTCGCAATTGCCAATTCACACAGGAACTGTAACTGTATGAAAGATAAAAAGTGAACAAGCTGCCATGATAAAGCAAGTTTAGGAGTACAGCAAGTTCAGAGTACATCTTATTCCATCTTTTTCTTTGCCGCATGCATCATGTTTTCTTTGTGGTAGCTTACACCAGTCGTGAATTCTGCTGTTGGATAAAAGGCAGCTGGCAAAAAAAGCAATTGCCTGTGTAGTAGATGTGCAGCTCTGATGACTCTTATGTCATGAGCATGCAATTGTGCTTGTTTCAAGACAAGAAAGATGACACTTGTTTTACTTTGCTCACAGGGATGGCATCTCCCTTTAGTGCTCTGTGGGAGGAGAAGCAGCTCCCTAGGGGATCCAGGACTGGGAGGTTACCACAGGAAATTCTTCTTCTAGGGACCAGGTGGGGTGGGGTTGAGGGGGAGAGGGGTTGACAGGATTTCTTACAGCCCAGGAGGTCTCTGCTGGACTGCGAGCAGGCCTGAAGGGAAACTCTCACACTGCAAAAAGGCACTTGGCAGGCAAAACAGGGAACCTGTCTGCAAACCCTTGCACCAACACCTTGTCTTAGCCAGCAGCTTGCTATTTGGAAAAAGTTTACAGCTGCAGTTTCATTTGAAACAAAATACTGTATTTAAAAGCTGAAAGCCAGTTTGGTGCACTTGGATGGACTCATCCAAAAGGAGATGAAGATAGATTCATCACAGGCTTCTGGCCACTTTGGGGTCTTGTTATAAATGGGAAAGGTAACACAGATATCCAGAAATTCCCTAGAAAATGCTCCAACTCTTGGGATGCATAACAAAATAAAATAAATTAGAAAACAGATATTTATGTAAAACATCTTGGAAAACTGTTGTCGCTGGCATTTTAGTTCTGGAGTTTTCATTTCCCTCCTATAATACAGTTTATTTCAGACTATTTTGTTACTATTTATTTGCCAAACTTGCAAATCTCGTCTGGTCTCAGAGAATGAAAAACAAGAAGGCTGTTCTAATGAATGATGAATTATAAGCCCAAAGTGATTACAATTTGTTTGTGGATCTGTCTATATTGCTATTGAACAGCTGGAAACCAATAAGAATGATAATTTTCCTAAGTCAGTGCATGAATATACAGGATGTTTCTCCATAGATTGCTGAAATATCAAGAGTACATAATCACACTGGGAAAAATAAATCTTACTTGCATGCTCTACATGAGCTGCTGACATGCTTTTCTCCATGCCAGAAAAATTTAAGGAAAACAGAGCAAAGAAGGAGCATTTGCTGGGAAATTATTTTGTATTCTGCAAAGTGTCAACAAATGTGTTCCTCCTTCAACAAGAGGAAACATCCACTAGCAAATCTTGAAATTAATACTGATGTTGTCTTTCACCTATTTCAGAACAAGCACATCCTACCTACTGGACCTAATCTACAAATATAATTTAAATATAAGAAATATGTATAAGTGAATGCATCCCCCATAACTGTAGGCACACGTTAATTTTCCATATTTTTTAAAATATAAAGAGCTTTTCCGTTATGAACAACAGGTTCATGTCAGCAATGCCGAGTTTAGATGTTTCAGATCCTATGATTTTCATGTCTGAGCATGTTCTGCAATACTTGAATTTATAAAGTGCTTTTCTAGAGAAAATTGAAGCGATTCCATGTGCAAAACAAGTGTCTAAAAATTGGTCTTAACATCATAGCTAAGAAAATGAAGGCTCAAAAATGCTGCCCTGTAACCCTCTGTGTCTGCAGTCCACAAGCAATGTGATCTGCCATCAATTCCTGTACATCAAAGCAATACTAGCACTGGAGCTCTGCATGTTTTTTCTTTGGAAAGAATTGTGATGATAAGCTCACTATCACGTGCATTTGTCAAAGCCCCAGATTCTGCTCCTTGCTCTTGTGCAGATGTTTACACCAATGTAAATGATACACAATGAAAATAAATGCAATGCTCATCAATTAACGTTTGCAGGTAGAGAGCTATACAATAGACATGATAAACAAAAGTGAGTTCAGAAAGAAAAAAGTGTGGAATCTTTATTTTATTTTAAAAGAGAAAGGTTAACTGCTGCTTAATTATCCTTAAATTATATTTTGTTCTATGGCAGATTCACTTCCAACAGTCTTGATTAGCAGTTCTTATCCATACTGAGGTTATGGGAATGTTTTTGGATTAACAGCTCCATCAAGGCATCTGGCTCCTGCCTTCATTACTGATTTTAGCACTCAGAGCAGAAGAAATTATGGCTGAGAATATTTAAAATATGTCAGTGCTTAATATATTACTTGAATAAATAATTCCTCCTAAAATTGCACAGTTATATACATGCCACATCATACCTTGAAAATGGAATCTGACTTATTTTAAGGTTATTTACAGTTTCTCTGTGTTTCCAAGTTACAATTTATGATTTCAGATACAATGATAACTTTGTAAGCAAGCAATGCCCTTAATTCACGTATACAGTCAGAGGCTAGCTCTCTGAAGAGCAATGCACTGAATTTGCCTCTAAGGTTGCTTCTTTCAGAAGCTGTATCACATCTGATACAGGCAACATGAATTGCCACTCCTAAGGATGAAAACGAATGCTCAGAATATAGTGATCCCTCTTGGCTAAGAGCCACGCTTTCAATTTATCAGGCATCCTTTTCACTAATGGGTTAACCCTTATAGACAGCTAATGTTCACTCTGCTTCTGCTGGAATACATTTAAGATAAAATATTTATACTGCTCCATTGGAATGAGCATTAAAAAGACAAGATCGTTCAAAATGATGGTCTAAAAGAGGAGTAAAAAAAAAATAGAACCAAAAATAGGCTAAAAAAACCTTTCTAAAAAAATGCAGATATTCAAGGGGGGAAAAATGAGGATTTTTTAATCTCTGACATTGATACAGCAGAAGATTTGATATCACTGGTCAGCAACAAGCTAGAGCATGCTGACAAGTACAAAGCAACTTGTGACAGTCTGCATGGATTTAAAAGGGTAGATCACAGTTAGCAAAATGGATTTTGTAAGGAGACAGAAGAAATTAATGTGAGTGCAGACAGTTTGGCTCTCCCTGTCTTCCTTCTCAGCTCTTATATATGCATGCATACAAATCAAAAGGTGAATTGACTCTTAGCCTGTGTAATTTTGCTGGTAAAAGTATTTAGAGAAATGCAGTCACCAGGAGGAGCAGGACAGACTCGGGCTGTGTGGCTGCACCCTCCTTCAAAGAGGGAAGGAACACTCCTTGCTGAGAGATACCACAGCCTGAAGGTAGACCCCAGATAATTATGGCCACCTCTTCAAGCTGCCATGCCCGGAGGACCCCAAATGGAGGTGTCTGTGTGGTCTTTGCTACCTGCCCAGCTGACAGGGACCTCACACGTGCCCAGAGCTTGACAGAGCTGCTCCTTAATGAACTTTGAACAAGTTCCCTTGTAATGTCAAATTGGCAAAAGTCTTCTACAGGATTAAAATGACTGTCCACTGTCTATAGCCCTACCCTGACCATTATCTGCCTTCGCTTGCCATTCACCCCAAGGCTTGTGGGATAGAGTGGGAAAATGGGACAGTCCTGGGCAAAGCTGGACCCTCCTGCAGAACTTAGGAACTCCTACATCTGTAGGAAAGGGAAACCCTGCACCCACACCTGGCTGATCATCACAGATCTCTGCCCTGCAGTTTGGGGACTCACACATCCACCTAACTCCCAGGCTCTGCACCTCGAGGAGCCCTAAGCCCTGTACGTGGGATATCCCAGTGCTACAGGACAGTGTGAGTAAGCAGCAGCAACAGGAGATTGCTTTCAGTTCCTGCTATTTTCAATTTTTGGCATGAATTTACAAACGTGGATATGGAACTGAAAGAAATAGTTTTTTGTTGTTGTTGTTTTTTTTTTTTTTTTTTTTTTCAGCAAGTAACAATGGTGTAAAACTCAGTGCTGTCCTGCTGCACAAATCAGGGCTTTGACATATAAATTAGGCTTAATGCCCCTCACCCTGTTAATGGTTTCCAACTTACCACATATCCCAAACCAAAATACTGTTCTGACTTCTTCTCCCTTGAGTTTTTGTTAATATGAAAGAGAAAAGCCAGTAAAAGACCTTCCCATTTGGGGTAACACTGGGATGGGGGGAGCAGGAGAAAGGGTCATGTAAATAAAATGCAAAACAAGCAATACATAGCAGGTGGGTATGATAGATAGCTCTAAGTGGCTCGCAAAAAGCTCACCCTTTCCAAACTGTTAGTGACTTCTGCAAAACATGTGTATTGATTTTCTAATTGAATAGGTGCAATAACGTGATTAATATAAAATCGATACACTTACTTACAAATAAACCAACACAGTAGCTAAGGCAACAGCTGTGCTAACTGGAAACTCTGGAAAAAAGTTTTTCCAATCCCCTTCAGCATCATCATCAAAACAAAAGATTATTAACTTAATGATAGCCATATGTTGAGCAACACTCCTCTGTCTCCTCCAGAAGTAGAAACTTGAAAGGATAAGCAACAGGGGTGGTTTCATGGCCACAAGCCGGATAGCTTGTAGATGGTTTTGTCTTCTAACCATAAAGGTAAGGAATAAATATGAGTAGAGAAAATAGTGGAAAAGCAGCAGTGTGGTAAATATAAGGTGAAATAATTAAGTTGTTAGTAATTATTGTGTAAGCCCTAAGCTGTGATTTAATCAGATATCACAACCTAAGCAGGATTGGGCTGCCTTGTACTTAAGGGGGAAAACCCATATGCTATTGGAAACCCAGCTGATGATTCAAGAGGTGTAAGTCTCTTTTCTGACTCACAGATGACAGCATGAGTTTCAGAGGGACTTGGATATATTTACTGCAAATTAGCATAATAAAGTCATATTTTCAGAGAGGATACTAATAATCTTGTCTACCACAGCACTGCAGTTTTATAGGAATATGTTATTTTTCACACCTCATCTTAAACTTTCTGTAGTATCTATTGAAATGTTAAGCAGCAGTTGTATGTCTTGTCAGAAACGTTTCCCACTTCAGGGCTGAGTAAAGTGATTCTCACATAAATGCCACAAGCTTTACACACTTAACACGCAAATAGTACTCTTTAAGGCTGATGGGGCTCCTTCTGCGAGACAGCAGCTAGGTTTCACCCAGGGTTTATGCAATCGTGATGAAAATCTCTTAGGCAGACACTGAACAGCTGGGCCATGCATCAATAAATCACGCACAAACTGCATTCTCTTGGCTGGCAAATGAGCTGCATGGGAGTGAGTTTTGCCCTCAGAGTCTAACATCCCCTGGGAACCATGCCAATAAAGTTTTTGTGCAAGTATATAAGTATTAATACTGTTAGAGCAACGTGAATGACCAGTTAGTGAAGTAAGTATAATTAGAGACAACCAGACATAATGGAAGAATGTTTTGTGGGAATGTAGACTAAAAGTCTTGGGTCTTCCGTGGAGCATAATGCACTGTTACGCTGAAGAAGAGGTAATAATTCATTTTACATTCAGGAGATAATGTACTGGAGGGGGAATAAATGGACCACATCAGTTAAGTCTGCTGCACAAAGTAAGGAATTTTAAAATATCCTGGAAATAGTGCTGAATCAGTTAACAACACTTAGCAGAACACTGGTTGTGGCAGAGAAAGATTACTTAAACTACTTATACACATATTTCTATGAATATAGATATAAAAATATTTAAATGAATTGATAGTGAATGTGACATCATCAGGCATTTGTGTATCCAGACATTAGAGTGGTGACAAATGTCTGTGTCAAAAAATGACTTAGAGAATATGTTAAAATTTGTATAGTTTGGTACCAGAGCAATTAAGTCTGTTTGAAATATATGTATTATTAAAGAGAATTAGAGTGCTGAAGAAAAGAAGAAGGGAGCCTCACGTCTGAAATTTCTCTGTAGGCTTGCGCTTAGACATGAAGGCCAGGTTCCTGCCACGTAACGGAGCACCTGAGTCACAGCAAACCTAAGCTAGCAAGTCCCCAAACCGTACCCCAAGGCAGTGCAGACACAGCAGTTCAAGGCTCAGGGCAGTTCAGATGTGTTTGCAGAGGATGTTAGCTCAGGGCAGTGCCATGCTGGTGCAGATACACGTTTCCAGATCTGAACGGCTTTCTCTGTGCATGCTGGGCTCTTGTATTTCCTCGTCAGATTAACTCTAGCAAAGCCCCTTTGGATGTCTGTGAGTGATGGTGTACATATGGCCAGAAATCTGTCTTGTCACAAGATGAGCCTTGCTGCTATTTCTTACCCATTACTTTGAAATTAAATTGTGTGAAAGGGAAATGTAAATATATTGTCAAATGTTGTTCAAGGCAGTCAACATATACTTTCCAGTTCTTCCAATTTAGGATAAATACTTCTAAATATATCAGTGACAGTGACAAATTTTTATATTTATAGCTTTCCTAATCATTAGAGCCTACTATCTCAATAACACTGAAGTCACTGAAGAAGGACACTGGTCCAGACTTTGGGTGCTGCAATTTGTACTTCGTGTAGGCTCTGAGGAAAGAGGGGAGAAAAAAAATACACAAACCAACCAAACAAAAATGTCAAAAGTGGCTAATAATTCTCACCAAATCTTTAGGACCAACCTGCTTTAGGGATGCCTCTAACTTGCAACAGCCAGTCCAGGTAGATTTGCTCACATTCAATTTATACTCAGCTGCCTTAAGACTTGTCTGTTTTTCAAAGCAATGGTTATACTCTAAATCTGCGTGTTTCACAACCAAATTCCTTGACTGCATTTTTGTAGTCTTCCTATCGAACACAGTGCTACTACAGCTACTCCAGAACCCCCTGTCCTGCACCACTGGTACAGAGCAGACCCAATGTGGTGCAACGTGCTAAAACTGGGGGCCCAATGGTGAGTCTCATGGAGGAATTCAGCTCCAGATTATCAACCCTAAATGTAGACACCTGGATGTGAGTGTCCACAGGTGAGAGACACATCTCACTCGATAATCAACAGAGCCAGAGAGCTGTGAGAAGGAAATCCAGCCCATTTCAGAGCAGAGGGCTAGAAAGGTGCTAAACAGAGGTGAATGATGCTAAGATACATTAGCACGTCTCTCCTGGCCTTCCACTGCTTCTCTGGAAGAACACCACTCTGGCTAATGATTAATGGTTGGACTTAGTGATCTTAGAGATCTTCTCCAACCTAAATGATCCTATGATATCAGTCTCCTGTAGATCCTACTTCTTACCTACCATCATGGTGTGGATGCCTCAGAACATCTCAAGTAGTTCTGCATGGGCATCCATGTAGACATCCATATACAGACATCTATGTTTGGGTATCTTAGTTCTGAAGTGAATAACATCCTCAGTGGTTTCAGCACAAAAAGGATTCGGCGTACAACCCCCAAGCTGCTTTTTTTGTGAAACACTTGGAGCCCCCAGTTCGGGAAAGGTACTTGGCATTTCTGAACTAAATGAATGTGGCAACTATTTTCCCAACAGATAACTGCAGGGTTTAGCTGCTAAGTTCTTTCAAATCCAGAAGACACTGGCAAATAAACACTTATTTTTGTTTCTCACTCTTCACACAGAAGATGTGGCACAAGCAAGACCTTAAAATAAAGGAGGAGCTGGAAAAGATTTGGGGCAGAAGGAGAAATTGTGATATGATGGCTACACAAGCAAATGTTTCACAGCTGAAATTTGTATGAACTAAAGGCTACAATAAGTGAAACAGATTCACAGAAAGTGCAGGCTTCATCAGCATGTTTCTTCTTTCCCATCCTTTGAAGCCTGCCAATATTGTGGAAAGTGGCCAGAGTAGAACGGAAGCAGTCTGTATTTATAAGCCTAATAAGCAAGCATAAGACTTTGGGACTAATTTAAGAGAGTGATGGGAAGAAATGTGCCAAAACCAGTTCTCAACCGCTTCACAGCATCATTGTTTTAGAAACTAGAAGATTCATCTTTCTGCTTGGTGCTTAAATAAAGGTATCAGCAAAATGTAGGCCATTACAGGCATGTGAATATCATGACCACTATCATCCTTTACCCACAATATTGGAAAGTGGCTATTTTATCCAGATAATATATCCACAGGCAATATTGCTTTTTCGTACATGTCTGAGCAGATAAGAGAGCTCCTTTCCATTTTGTACAGAGACTTCCACAAATGCCTAAAAATGATAAGAATGTATATATATATATATATGTGTATATATATATATATATATATATATATATATGTATATATATATATTTCCTTTCCAGTATTAAGGTTCAAAATATAAACAACCAATCTTGTGTAGATTTGGGTGAGGTTTTGCTGGAACATAATCACACCAGAAGACTGTGTCAATAATGTACAGAGTAAGATATAAGAATGGTGATTTTTCATTCCACTTAAAGGCAGAATAATATATTTTCTGTTCGATCAGTACTACATCTTTTTTAACTATACACTGCCATTTCATAGCTCCCTCTAAATTAAGAGGAATTTTTAAATAAAGATGCATACAAGAAAACTGGCCATGAAGGTAAACAAAAGCAAATGTGCCTGAGATTGGCAGGAGTATTAATTTTGGTAACATTGAGATGTGATACAGAAAAGCTACTGGCAACAACTCCAACCTTGACAGATTTAATAGCACATAGCAGTCATTGAGATGAGAAGCAACAGAGAATGAGGAAGCAATATCTACTAAAGAAGAAGCTCAGCGATTTTTAGAGTGGTCAGCAGTTCAAGCACCTTTACTTACCAAGAAATTCAGACTGCGTAACCACATTTTTGATTTTCTGAAATCTTTCCTATACGAAAAAGCAAGCTGTTTCTTTTATTAATATATATATTTATTTTTAGTTATTATATTTATTAATGTCACATTTCAAGAAGGCAGAAGTGGAAATGAAAGAAAGTTTTTACATCTAGCTAAGCTTTATTATGGTACACACAACCAGTGGATTGAAACCTATATTTGGTTAAGTTCTTTCATTTTCACTGAAAAGATTTAAAATTCAGTCTTTTATCTTTAAACAATTCTTATTATATCTGGGGAAACAAAAAAAACTTTTTTTTTTTTTTTTTAATTATTACAATTAACTAAAACGTTCCAGGAACTTTTTTCTTTTCCAAAAAAGGACAGTTTTGTTTTCAGAAGGAACTTGGATCCAAAATGACCCAAAAGATTCCTGATATTTTGTAATAAAATGTGAGAAGTTATGCAAAGAGTGGATAATGTCTGGATTTGTCAGTCATTTGCCAACTTTTTAAAGAAGGAAAAGAATAATGCATAAACTATGCAAACGTGATTTAAAAAATACTCTCCAAATGCCTTATAGTATAGCTGATGAATTTAATGTACAGTTTCAATGGTGTTTTCAGTGGTTGATGGCACATTCTGTGTTAAGGCAGACTAGAGGTAGATTAATATGGAAGTCAAGGATTTTCATTTGATTGCCATTCAGTTTTGTTGAGTTGAAAAGAACTCCAATTTTTTTTTTGCATGTTCTTACTGTTAAGAGACCAACTATAATCATGTCCAAGGGTATATTTTACATTTAGATATTTAGCCCCCTTTTTCTTTCTTTCTTTTTTTCCTTAATGTTTCCTCGAGAGTAATTCTTCTATTTTCTTCTTACTAATAAGGAATGAATTAGTCTAGATGAAATCAAATCCATTTTAGACAGAAAAAGTCAAAATGTGATTCTCGGGCTAGAAAGTTCTTCTACTGATTTCTATTATTAGTTGAGTGTTTCACTTGTCAGTCATTCGTAGGCAATCTTATGCAAAATCCCTTACCAGTAAAACCCACTGATGTAGTGGGCCACTGGCACAAAACACACCAGGGTCAATTCATATCTCCTGTGCATTTTATACAGCTATTTACACTACAGCAGATTGAGTGTAAATGCTGTTACTCTGATATGCAGTTATTCTTCATGGATATTAATAGCTGATAAAAGTCAAGCTTCAGAGCTTAAACTATCTACCAAAATAGATGTGTCATGATGCTGATTTTTTTCCCTGGGTATCTTTGGGTGAGAAAATACAGTATTCAGCTTCCATCACTCGATCGATCCACCACGGAAAATCTGACTGAGTCAAGATTTACCTTATCAACTAAATGATCAGAGAGAAAATTGAGCCAACAGCTTGATCAGTCATTCTGCAAGCCTAACAGATTGCATTTGAGAATAGGCTTTGTGTATTGCATCTGTAAGTAATGTATAAACTAAGACACTGGAGGAAAAGAGTTCTTCTAGATTTCTGTGAGAGCTGCTTTCAGAGATAAATGCATACAGATATCAAATGACGTCAACAGGAAGAAAGGTTAAAAAAGTATGAAATCTGCTCAAGGAGAAAAATCAAAATATGGTATGCCTGTAATCACATTTTGTCATAAAACATGACAAGAACCCTTTATTGCTTCTGCAGGGGGGACACTCCTGCAAACAAATCATGATTTATTATGGAGAAAAAAAAAATGAATCATGAACAAGAGTTAATGAAATACCCCTTGTTAATTTGGGGTCTTTATTTTTCTGGACTGTGGTGTTCTGAGAAAATATCAGGAGCCTAAAGCACAGGCAGCAGCATACAGAGATCCTTCACCTTGAACTCTGTTTCTGACACCAGTCACTACTAAATGGCGACCAAGGACTGCTAGCCCCCAAAGACTCCCCTGTGACCTATAAGGGATGACTTGGGTGGTCTCAGCCCAGTGTCCAGACAAAAAAAAACCCTCTACTACCACACATTAGATGCAAATCACAAAGCCCACCAGCATTTTTGGCTGTGAAGCCGAGAATATGCCAAGCCACGACAGAGTATTTTCTCCTTGCTTCCAGACTAGCTTTGAGACAAGGCAGCATATGGAAGCTTGCTTGGTTGCAGCAGCCTCTGCCTGCTCCACGAATCCCTGCCAGCTGACTGGGACTACATGTCTATCACCAGCTCTGAAATTCACATAACACCAAATGTATATTGTGCATTTCGCCTACTCCAGAGCTGGAGCCTCTAACTTCCAGCAGCATAGATATCAGGCTTCCTCTTCCATTTGGAGTAAACATCCACTTCTGCTCATGTAGCCTTCAAATGCCATGACTCCGTCTTGCTGATGCATTTCATTAAGACACAGCCTTTGATGTATTACTAACACACCAACTCAATGAAATATTAAGATTAAATAGCCTAGTGTTGGCCAGCAGAAGCCAGGTGTAGTGCAGAAATAGGAACTGAAAGTGCTCAGCTGCTCTAGCAGCGTCGTCTGGAGATGTGAGGCACCAGTCGCATATTTCAAGACAAGAGAGTCTGATCAGCCGCTGTTATCATAGCACAACACCCTGAAGATACTGTTTAAAGCAAGGACAAATATTGAGGAAGTGACAAAATGAGCGTCTCTAAAAAGAAATACGCAGTCTCTGACTCTTACACAATCTTTAATGCAATAATTTGAGCTCCCCAGCCTGTGTGTCTGTGTTTAATAATTCATACAGACGTTCTGAATTTCCCATCACTGCTGTCTTAATGATGAGCAACAGGAGGCCTCTTAATAGGTGTTAATAACTTCCATGCTTGTTCCCAATTACTATTACCTGTCCTGCAGGAGTGCCTAGAGATCCTGAATGAGATCAGGAGCTACTGTGGTAAAAGGTCCTATACACAGAACCAGTAAAACATAATTCTCACTACAAATATCTGCAACTGGGGACTGAGGGACATGGCACAAAAGAAATAACCTTGGTAGCTCTATTCAGTTGAATTTTATTTCCCAGTGAAACATATGTGTATTGCTTTTCTCCTTTTCTGTATTAATTTCTGAGTAACAAGGAAGAAGAAATAAAATAGTTCTTCACATTCCTTCACGATTCCTTTTGTATTGCCTTTTTGATCCAGGCATCCACTTGTTTCTGATTTGGGGAGAAATCCTTCTTCAGGCCAGGTTTAGGGATCATGACTGCATGCTAAGTGCTGTCATTAGAAAAGAGAGATTTCATTCAGCGCATAAAGGCCTTCCTGAGCTGGGACCTTACGAGTTAATGGGGCGACTGGCAGTGTGCTGCATGCAGGAATAATAAATACAGCCCCGGGTCTGCTGTGGAAGTGAGAGGCTTACCGAGCGCATTGGCTCGCCAGGCACTGCGATTGCAGATAGCGCGCTGCAGAGGGACGAGTGTCCTCCTACCTAAAGGCTTATGACAGCATGGACATTTCCCTGGCTTTGGAGAGCGATAAGGCTGTATAATTAATATGGGAAACTACAGCAGTGCCCAGTCGGCCGGCACTGCCGCAGTGCCTCAGGTTTTGTGAGCAATGTGGCAAGCGGCCTGCCCCGCGTCCTCCAGGCCGAGTGCCACATGCCCTGGCAGGAGCTGCTCCTCAGGCACCTTGCTAACCCCAGCCATGCTCACCTCTTATAAAAACAGAGGTAAAAAAGGAAAATATAATATTTTGTGACACTTAAAGCACAAATCTGATGCGGGAGAGAGGGCAGCCAGTGCCCCGGTGCCTGACCACTCCGCTTGCCTCACCCGCCTGTGCTGCCCAGTCTATGAGCGAGTGCTGGCCTGGCCCCTCTGTGACAGAAAAGCTCTGCACAGATAAAACTATACTTGTGTTGGGACATATTTTGTGTAGGATTTGTGCTTTCAAGCAGTTGGGAAAGCTACATTAAGTCTCAGCATCGTGTTGGTGGTTGTTTTTTTTTCTTCTTGGCCTGCAGGCATTCCTAATAGTGGAACATTGCTTTTCTGCCAAGACAAATTCCACCTCTTGCTTTTATTTTCCCATGCCACTTCCTGTGCCAATCAGCCTTTCAGTTCTCCTTCAAATCCTGCTATAAATGCACTTCTTAAGCTTTTCTTTCCAAGACTGATCTCTGCTCCAGTACGGTATCCTACCCTATGTATATTGTAACCTTCACCTTAAGTTTTAACCAGGTCTCCTGTTGATATAGATGGTACACATTTTGGGTGCTCTTAAATAATTAGAGATAAACATTTCCCAAAAGCATTTCTCTTTCTGTGCACTGACTGGCACTCGAGGTTTGGTGGATGAACTGACAGATTACCCCTTTTCATATTATACTCTATTATATTTCACTTTCTTTTTCATTATTTTGTATGAAATGAGTACAGTGGTCGTTTAACACCATGTTTGAACAGGATAATTCACAAAAGAAGGAAGGTGACTGTACTCCTGAAGGCTTCCAAATTCAGGACCCAGTTGTGGCCCCTTTAATTCTGTGCCCATAAATGCTCCTTGCAATCAGCCAGGAGGCTTCAGTGAAGAGCAGCTCACTGATATTTTCCACCAGGACTGAGCACACCACCAGTATCATGTTTCAATAGAACAGCTGGTGCTTAAAAGGCTGGTAATTACAATTTTATTCAAAAATCAGAACTGGTGGAGCTAAGAAGATCATTGATTCAGATGGTTGACCTTGAGAGGCAGATTGGAATGAACTTGTTGAACTTTTGAAAACATTAAAAAAAAATCAAAAAGTAAAAATAGATCTCTGTGCAACATTTTTGGTACTTTCTGGTAACAAGCTACAATCTTCAATTTCCCTCCGAAATACTGTCATTATGAAAATTGACTGAAAAATATACTGAAAAGCCTCATTATTTTACTATTCCTTCCAAGGGTGTGGATGACATTCTAAAAACTGCACTTCCCTGTAATTAAAAGCTCTGCAAAATTTTAGGTTTGAAACAGTAGATCATGCTGATGGTGTATTTTATAGAAGTAAGAACACAAAAAGAGCTGTAATGGTTTGGGAGATGGACAGCCAGTCCATCAGCCCAGTAAAACATCTCTGATGATGGCCATAAGCTGCTGTTCAGTGAAGAATATAGCAAACTTACTATATTTATCTTAACACTTCCCAGCCTCCAAGTGTTTGGGGTTCAGACAGATTCTGTGTATTCAGTGGATTTCCTTTTGGTGACCCTGTCCAGCTTCTTAAGCCTATATTTAACATTCAGTGTCTGCAGCATCCTGCAAGGGAGTTGTACAGCTGAGCTATGTGTTGTGGGAAACACAGGATCACCAGATAATTCAGGCTGGAAGGGACCTCAGAAGGTCTCTAGTCCAACCTTCTCCTGAAGGCTGGGTCACCAAAAAGACATGACCATACTGCCCAGGACCTTATCCAGTTGGGTCTTGAAAACTTCCATGGACAGAGAAGGCACAACATCCTTGTTCCAACATTTTGTTATTCTCATAAGGAAAATATTTTGCTTTATAGCCTGTCAGATTTACCACTATATCAATTCAAGGCCACTGCCAATTGTTCTCCTGATGCACCACCAGGAAGAGAGTGGCCCCAGCTTCCCAATAACCTCCCTGCAGGCTCTGGTACTGGTTAGTTGGTACTAGTTAGGAGGTATTGCTGTTACATCCCCCCAAAGCCATTCCTCTTCCAGGCTAAAAAAGCCGTCATCTCTCAATCCTGCCTTTCGAGGCAAGTGCTCCAGCCCTGGCTGTTGTGGTGGCCCTCCATCAAACTTGCTCCCATTTATTGATGTCTTCTTTGTAGTGTATGGCCCCAAAGTGGACACAGTATTCTAGCAGTGGTCTAACTAGTGCTGAATAAAGGGATATTATCTCTTGATCATGGCGCTCCATTACACAGCCAGGCCTGCTCTTGTCCTTGGACTTAAATTTACCCACTTTGAATTGTATCTGCTATTTTAATGTCTAGTCACTGAAATTTGTAAAATCGTTCACACAAGCAATAAATTAAAAAACATTTACAAAGTGTGAATTGGATTCATGTTGTTTGTATTTCTAGTGTTAAAGCAGATAAACCTCTTCATAAGGCTTTTTGCTACTCTGTGGTAACCACAGCCCCCAGTGCTGAGAACACTTAAAGTGATGACACGCTGCTTTGTATCACAGTGATCAGCTCCTTGATGCTGCTGAATTCATCTGGTGTTGCCTCTGTAAAGCACCTACTCATCTCTTGCTTTCTGCTTGGATTGTCAGATACATACGCTGCAAATATAGATGGCACGATGCTTCTCCATGTTCTGGCATTTAAGTATTTGCAGACTACCAAATTTCACTTGTCATATATTTGCTTAACATGCGGCATCCTGAAGAGCTGCCAAAATATGTACAAACATTACAAAAATGAATTCCAGGGGAAACATTATTTCAATTAAGACAGTTTTTCATGTTCTTGCTCCAAATAATTTTTTTAAAAAAAGGAAACTGCAAGTTGAAACTGAAAAAGAAACAAGAGGAGTCAGTCATGCATTGTAAAGTCTAAATAGTGTGAAATAGCCAATGGGCTACTGCTTATTCCATCACCTCGTTTGGTTATAACCTCCTAAAATGAGGACCCATGTCAGATATGTGTAATCCAGATATAAACTTTTGTCCTACAATTATTTTCCAGAGGGAAGAAATAGATATTATAAGGGAGAATGTGGTGTGTTCCCAGCAGGGACTCACGTCTCTGTTCATTTTGGTGGAGATGCAACTCTTTGCTGCAACTGAAGCAAATCGTCTCAAATAATTTGATTTGGAAGACTATATTAATAGTGCCATGGCATTTAATTTCAGCCCATGCTGAAATACCACTACTGCTGCATAGTTCTCTAGACAGTGGGCTTTCTGTAGTTTTCCTGCTGTTCTCCATTTCCAAACGTAGCACCTCCAGTGATGCCCAGCGGCTTGACCAGTGTGTGATGATGCTCTTCATGTTAAAATGAATTAGTGAGCTCTGCTGCAATGCCACCTCCTGTCCCCTATTTAAATGCATATGCAGTACCCAGGCAAATTGTGGCAAATTGGTGTAATTAGCTGGTGCATCAAGAAAACATTGTTCTAAGGGGGAATATCAATGAATGGACCTTGTCAGTAGCTATTGATACCTGAGTTGTGCCTGTGCGTATGTGAATGCAAACACACCCATACATAAAGCTATACACACACACATGTATTTTACCACTCTGTGCAACTTTCCCTCTAAACTGTTGGTGTTGGAAGGCTAGATAATCAGTCCTCGCTGACCATCAAGCTACTACACGGTTATCATGCTAATCAAAGCCTGCTTTGAAATGCTGTTTAGTTTCATTACCATCACAAAGGAGCAGCTAAAGGACATCTAAGGCAGGCTGGGGGGGGAGCGAGTGCTCTGAGACACTATAATCTATTTGAACAGCCATGTTTATTGGAAACAGGAGGGGACATTGTTTAGCATAAGCTGGTATCAATCACTGAATCACCGGATTCTTTTCCTTGTTATTAATGTGCAGGCAGCCGGGCAGGGAAGAATGAGCTCTGTAGAAAGACAGACGTCTCCCTGCTAAAAGGGAAAAGGATTGTTAGCCCCACACATACCAGATGGACTCCTGCAATCTATCATAAAGACTAATTTTTTTTTCCCAGGCTAGGACAGGGAAGTCATAGCATTTCAATGCCCAAATGATCCTTTGTTATTTCCATTCCTCCCCCCCCCCCCCCCCCCCCCCTTCTTTTTTTATATACATAGATTAATTGGGGGGTGAGAGGGAGAACAGGGATCTCCACCAGAAGGGATGCTCCATGAAACAGGGCAGGAATCTCTATTAAAATATAAATAATATTGCCTGTCTAACTATGCTTTGCTAGCCTCTGTGTAGGTGTATTAACTGTGTTACTGCATGCTTGTCTCTTATTATTTTTATTAAAGAAACACACCCTTTCTCTTTAAAACAAACTTGCCCAAATGTCTTTCTGGATTTTTCTGTTTTGACTTAGGGTTAGCAAATTAAAAGTGAGCATTGATTTCAGAGGAATTAAACCAAGTGCTCACAGTTATAGTTATGCAACAGATTGACGGCTACAACGCCTTCTGATGCTGTAAAAGCACTGGTAAGAGCAGCATAGACAACAATCTATAGGTCTTCAATGCAGCAGGTACAGACATACAAAAGATTTCCCAAGCTCCCCGATTTTGGTTTGAAAGCTCATTATGGAGCCACTGTGGTGTATATTCATGACAAATGCTGGGGGACGCTTTTCATCATACTTATGCTTGAACTGTAAGGCAAACAAGAGTTTCCTGTTATGTCAGATTGAAAAATCACTTACACATGCAAATAAATCTAAAAAACACCACAGCCTCAAAACAGATCCTTTTCTCTGCATTTCTATTTATAATAAACGTCAGTGTTCATGGTGAATCAAAATGCATGCTCAGGCTTGGATGTCTAAAATAAAAAGTGGACTTGTATTCTTCTGCTGAGTTCTGAAGTATTACAAACCATACCTGCCAAGCCGTAGTCACGTCAGGTCTCATAAACTGAGTGACTTTTGATTAGGTCAATACTTGGCTGGACAGACACGGCAGGTGCATTTGAAAGGAAATGGTTCCTCAGTAGGTAGCAGACTCCCTTTCGTATGAGCCTTAAACCAGTATTTGAAAGGGCAGGATGCCACCACAAGTCTTCAGGTTGACATAGACAGCTGAGATTCATGTGGATTTTTAGAGGAGTCTTAAAGCTGGCATGATTATATTCTGTCCCTGCCTGTTTTAAAGGCATCTCTGAACTTGGTTCCTTACCTGTCTTTTCTTTCCTAGTATTATTATACAAACAGGTACCAGATTTCTTTGTGATGACTTGAGTTCAATCATAAATGTACTGACTTTTCTATGCCTTTTTTTGGTGGATTGGATGACCATAAATAGTGACAACTGATAGCAAGGTTTACACTGGAGACGTGACTTTGCATAACTGCAATTTAAACAAGGCAAAAGAGTAACAGACTAAAGTATAAAGACCAAATAGTAGAAAGAAATCATGCCTCACCACCTGGGGGGTGTCTCCCATTTTTCAGGCATTCTCTTTCTTTCTGGTTTTCCAGCGCCGTTTTCAAATCTTTTCTCTGATGCATATCACAGGGGACAAGGGAACTTGATAATAGCCCTTATAAAACTGGTAGTGCCTGTGCCTATTCTTGTCCGTATGTAAATGGACTGAAACACTTCAAGCTGAAAGGACTGTCAGGAAAGTGAGACATTCTGGTTCCTGGTGAGTCCATGATCAAAGGCATTCAAACACTTTCCTCGAACTACTCATTCAGAAAGAGCTCTCTGTAATACTCATCAAATCTTTTCCTTCTTTCAGATATGAGCTGATTGATTGGAGTTCTGCATTTTCTGGTCTAGTGACTGTGCTTGAAATTGCAATATTATTTTTGGAACAGAGAAACTATGCTCCTGCAGACAGATAATTAAAGTTTCTATTAAAACAAGTATAGAAAACCTCCATAGATCTCAGACACCACTGGGTTTCTTTGACTAAGAAACATAATTTATGCTCACTCATGAAACACAGATTATTTTCTAGAAAGAACAAGAGGCTGTGTGTGGACAGGTCACTCAACACACCACGATGAACAGGGATCTGTCACTGGTTTGAATTTAGGTTTTGAATTATAAAACATCTGATAGACTGCCTACTGCACAGGTATGATTTTATGTTTCATACAAAGATAGACCAGAGAAACAGAGAATTAAAAATGGCCACTTCAGCTGGAAGTTCTACTATAACAATATCACTGAAATGAAGTTTCATTTGGAGCAGTTTTGCATCTATTTATAGGGCCCCATCACTCATACAGCTGAGAAGTCCAATGGGCTGGAAACAAGTTGTCATCACTTCCAGTCATCTCTGAATGGTAAACAGTTCAAATTATGAATTCTTTGCCACTAAATTGTCTGCTGCTAATTGCTCTTCTGCATGTAATTATCAGCGCGCATTTAATAAATATGGAAATACTACTACATGCCAAAAAGTAAAAATAAGACAAGAAAAAGCAGACTTCAAGAATGTCTGGCAGACAAACTCCTTAATTAATCCTGGAACGCCACGCTGGCTGACATCTCTCTCAGTGAGCATCTCTGGCAAAGAGGTGGGTTTTTATGATCCTTCAAGTAAAGTGAATACATTTGCTTCTACAGCTAGAAAGGTTTTGGCCTTCGCCTCCAGGTTATGAATTTCAAAAGGAGCATCTATATAGGTGAGAGCAAGACTGAACACGTCAAGGGAAACACAGAAAATCTTAACATATCTTAAGAATAGTAACTCCTAGTAAAAAAAAAAAAAAAAAAAAAAAAAAAAAAAAAGATTAAAATTAGAGAGAGGTAAAACCTAGGAGGGCTTTTGAACTGTCACCAGGCTTTTAGGCATAGCTCCAGCTTTTGCTTTCTTTGCACAACCTGTCTTTTAAGAACCCACGTGGTTTATGTTGCAGAATAAAATATGGGAGGCAGAGACTCAGAAACTGAATCCTCCTCTTATGGATGTTCCTCTTGTTTCTGATTAGCAAAAAAAGACCAAGATGGACAAGAATTTCACGGTGGTACTTTCTGCCTACTTTCTGTCAAGTGGCCGTGGAAGTCAAAATATCATTGAAACTTCTCACCTGTGGTCATAAGCATCAGATAATATTAATCAGAACATAATCAGACCCAGCAGATAATAAGACTGTATGCAGACTTAGTAAGGGTCCCGAATCTGAATCCCAGCTAAATTACCATTTTCTGTTGTGAGAGAAAAATCCTGGATCATGTATTCCCCTAAACTATCAAAGAAAATGAAGTGAAAGGAAGATTTGGTATTTTACCCACTTGATTTTCACTGCTTTTCACTAAAGGGAAAACATCTAGATTTAGGGCTGTTAAGCAGGTTAATGACCTGTTGCACAAAACTAAAGAATAAATTATTACCAAAAAAGAATGGAAGAGAATGGAAATCTGAAACGTATTTTCTTGAGTGGGAAGAAAAATAAAAAAAAAAGATTTCTTGCTTTAATTTCCTTAGTTGCTTCTTTTCAGCTGTCATTTAGTGATTCTATGTAGACCCCAAAAGTGTTTTTTTTCTAATGTTCATGAAGAATATTAAAACAAAACTGACCAAGTTTGGCTAAACAAAAAGCTGGTACTAAAAGCTGTAGGAGGGAAGCATTACAAGTGGCTTTTCACTTATTTGTTTATTTATTTTTCTCTTCCAGGCCAAAGTCCTTAACATAAATCTGTTGCCCCGTGGGGAACAACCTAAAGAATAATGTGAGTTTTGTTCTTCATGACTGCCCCAGTCTATACAATGTTTTTCTCTGAGGCTTATAATGGTGACAATTATGGTGGGACATTTTATATGTGACATAATAGCAGTTTACCAGAAACTCTGAATCTAGTTCTCTGACAGCTGAGATGGCAACAAAATTCATAGACTGTTGTGTTGACTTATTTTGGATTTAAATCACTGCCCTAAACATTCAAGAGACAGTACCCAATCATGAACACACTGAAACTTCTAGACCTTACTACTTGGTTGTATTATTAGCATCTGAAAAAAACATCACACTTCAGTACCTTAGCACTTGAACTCTGAAATAAACTCCCAGGGCGTTCAGGTACACTCTGTGTTGGCAAGATTTTTTTGACATGGTTCTTTAGCCATAGGTTTGTTTATGACCATTAGAGAGGAAGGTCTCGGTTTGGGAACTGTTGTAACTCATGTATGAAATTGTAGTGAAACATCCATGCCTCTCCCTTTTTTTGCAGGTTCGTTATGAATTCCTCTGAAATATCATTACTGAAGCTCTAAAATGAAGATAACACCAAGATGGATTCAATGTCTGTTTGCCCTGAAAGATTTCTGCATTCCATTCGTGACTGATTTGGTGATAAGGTAACTCTCTGGAGGGCATAGCTTTAGTTTTCAGATAATTTTTTTGCTTTCTAAACTAGAACAGGAAAAGAATAAACCCTAGCTGATTGGATCGCCTTAGCAGCATATTTCTTCAGGACTTCTGCATCAGAGCAAATTAGATCACTCCGCACCAATGTGATATATAATTCTCGTATCTTCTGTGCCATTAGCTCCTTGGGTTTGGTTTGAAGGGATAAGAATAAAACTGCAGCACTGGAGTGAAATTGTTTTTTTATTATTGGAATCACAAGATTATTTTATGGGCAAGAGAAAAAACTACCACAACTGGCACCCAGTGTGATTCAACTTTACATATTGGGAACCTTCACTCTGTCAGCCTCAAGTGGCCACAAAACACATCCACTGCTTTCAGTCTTTATTTTGGGGTGGCCCTGCTAGCAAAACAAAACTACTTCCTGATTGAGATTCTATGCACACTGGTTTTATTATTTCCTTTAACTCTTCCCCATGTTTAAATCCCTAGTTATTAAATAATCATCCAGCAGTTCCTTTCTAAGTGGGTCTTAGTACATCAAGACTGGATGCGCTGCTCGAAAATATTAATTGATGGCAAATAATAAAAAAATAATGACAGCTGAAACAAAAACTGTCTATAACAATCTGATTTCAGCTGTTGTTCAACTTGTTGATCTTCAGTGAAAAAGGAAAAATGAACTGTAATGGAATATCGCTCTCACTGCATCCTCCATCTTTGAATTATAGGTTATGATTGTGGCATTTTTCTCCATCTGCTTTTAAAAAATAACTCTTTGGAACAAGACAGGCTGATTACTCCATCAGTTCTTGATATTATTCAGCGTTTTGCGCAACATTCATTTCTTTTGCACTTCGTTTGCATTCCCTAATCACTGGAAATACCCTGGAAATTCTTACACAGTTTGACGCCCAATCCAGAGAACAGTTTTTGATGAAGCTCTGTTTTGCTCCCATTCCTTGAAGCGTAGTCTTATTATTCAGGCATTTATATTCAGCACAAATTACGATGGCTCTTAAAGCAACATATGAATTACAGTAAACACATCCTAAACCTCTTGTACTAGGTTTTCATGAAAACTACTGGTAAACAAAACGAATACATGAAATGAAATAGCAAGTTCAACGGATTTCAGTTGGAAGTAACTCAAACGTATACCAAGACTGTGGGGTCCAACAATATATAACATTGAATCACTAGGTTCCATTCTGAATCTTCACCTGGTTCTGTTTTCATAGCAATTTTACACCCTGATAGGAAAAAGGATCAGAAGCTTAGGCTTGCTTGACTCTGTATGCCACCAACTGTAAGTGCCAAAAGAAAGACAGCTTGAGTGAATGATCTTGTCAAAACAGAACGTATCGCTACGGAATCAGCACTGAGGGACTGAGTGATTCATATCAGTTTGTTAAAAATAGTGATGTGTATTCAGCCATTATTCCTTTGCTTTTTTTGTGAAAGGCTCTGATTAGTTGGCTTTTTCATATTAAAAAAATTCCAAGCCCTGCAGATACATTTCTAATGGCTAATCCTCTAAAGCAAAAACTGTGAATGTAGATAATTCTACAGTTCACCACTGCTGAATGTTACCAAGCTCATCTCCATAAAGAAATTATTCTTGAATAGGACCTGTAGAAAGTTAAAGAACTGCAGCTGTCACCAAATACCTCTCCGTAGGAACATTATTTCATGTTAAGAGTACCCACATTGTAAGTGTTCTGCAAATATTCTAAAACACATATGTTGGGGAACACCTCCATAAATAAACCCTATTTTTCAAAAATAGCTATGGTTCTTACTTTTGTATTGTTCTTATGATATATTTTATGCACATCAAGAAAAATGCTGAACTGGTACTTGGGATAAGGATTATAAATTAATATTATTATATATATGACTGAATTATGAATAATACAGGTATATTATTGCAGAGAAATCTAGGAAAAAAAATACACCATCTTTTTTCTTATTTTCTGCTATAAAGCGTAAAGCCTCAGCATTTTTCTGGCTCCAAAAATATTTTATGATGAAGATCTACAGCAAAGCTCAAAATGAAGAGAGGGAATTTCTAAATCTGCAGCCCTCACTACACAAATAAACAAAAAATGTCATTTGATAACAAATGTGACCCCAAGTGGCAGTTTCCTTTCAACAGATGTAGTTTAATCTTTGAGCAGCAGGTGCAAAAGTTATCTTGAGGCAGAACTACAAACAGAGCAATTTTAGAGGAGATGTTTTACTTGGCAGGAAATGCAATTCCTACCTGCAAGTAATTGCAACATGCAGTTCTTTTCTCCTCTCTCTTCTAACAGCAGCCCATACATGACCCAGTGCTTTATCTTGAAAGACATTTACATTGAATGTCAATTTTTATCACCCCCCTCCAAATTAGAACATGGTTCGGAATAATATTTGCTCTTTTGGTCAGTGTTTAGCAACTGATGTGAAAATGGATTTTCATTCCAGTTCAGTATCTAATCACTCAAAGGAGCAAATTTGTTTGGAATTATCTATCTGGACATCCAGGCGGTTACTAATAAAAGAGCACCAAAGGGATATGATGCTGCATTCGATCAGTTTCCACAGCTTAATTGCTTGGCTTATTTAAGACATCCTTGAATCAACCAAGGTGGCTCAGAAGACCCAACCACGTTACCCGATTTGCTGCTCTCCCAGAGGTATGAGATACCATGGATCACTGCCAATCTGCTTTGACTGCCCTGCAGGTACTGCACTGCTGTACTTCTAGATGAGTCACCACAAAGAAATGTAATTTTGGAGTTGGCTTCTGGAAACAAACACACTTTGCATTGGTTTGTGGACAAACAGTTCTCAACAGGAAAAAAATAAATGACTATCTTAGGTATTCCTGCCCTTCTGGTAATGTCCTGGTCTTGAGCTTTGTCTAAAATTGGATATTTCCATTGCAATAAAATAACTATATTTACAAGCTGACCTTGAAGCATGTAGAAACCATTCCTCCACAATGGTATCAGAGCCTCTCAGCTACATGCCTTAGACTGTGTGCTGCTAAGGGATAATGAAAATTCTCTTTCAGGCTCGGCTGCTGATGCTGTGTAAATTTAACATAATATAAATCTCATACTGTTCTTGGCCTTTGCTGGATTCCTAGTATGACCCTGTTAACACCATGTGGAGTGAAAGAGAGTGCAAGGAATGGAGGCAGCGTGAGAAGAGGGCCTGAAAGCAACGAGCCTCCGTGGTTTAATCAAAACAGCAAACGTGGAAGTAAAAATGTCCTATATCTCAAACAGAGAACATCACTCAGCCACATCCGAGGCTAGCAGATTACCGTAGGTGCTTCTCCATCTGTTTCTCTGCTTCTTGGCAGCACAGGTTTTGAGGGAGAAGAGCTTGGGGGATGCTAGTTCCTGCTTTCACAGGGATCCTGTCTTTTCATCCCACCTTGATGAGTGCTTGGTGGAGGCCATGCTACAAAACTGCATCTTCCTTCCCTCCATGTCCACCACAGCTGCAGACGGTGTCACGACTCACATCAGGACAAAATGGCCACAAAATGCCACCAGCTTTTTCACACTGCATCTGCATGGGTGTAAATGACAACATCAGGTACACGACAAAAAGGAAACAAGCAAATTTCTTTCTATTGGCAAAGAAATCACTGCCTCCAGAAATATTGTAGGAACGGAATTTGAGGATATTCTTAGAAAGCATTGGGAGACAAAATCATCTTTATTTTGTGAGATGTGAGCAGACAATTGTCTCTCTGTATCTCATCCTTTCAAATGACATTGCTTCTACAATATATTAGTTCCACACTTTCTGAAGAACTGGCTAGCAACATAAAAATCTTCCAAAAAGGTCTAATTTTGGCCTCTGCAGTATGATAACAGAACAAAGCCATGATCTGGTATCGCTGCAGCTGAATGCAGAGATGAAATTTTGCCCTTTAACTGGCAGTATCACAAAATGGAATAAAAAAAATAAATTAAAATCAAGTAGGTCACCTTGACTGTGACTGGCAGGAGATGCTTCTAACACAAGTAACAGGACTGAGCATTTCAATGCATAAAAAGACTGAAAAGTTTTGTAGAACTGTTTTTGTTTTTGAAATGACATTCCTCTGGATCAGGCTGTAGCAGCATGGGTTGACTTTTCTGATAGAAGTTATTAAAAATGCCTTCTCACTGCGAAGTACTGGCATCATTAACCCCCAGAGAGATAACGAAACAACAGGAGGTATCTCTGAAGATTGTTTTGAAATTTAAACATATTCTTTTCGATATATGGTCTTCCTACTGGCATGTAATTATTTCCAAAGTATTAAAACTAATTGCGGATGTTTTCTTTTAAGAGCCTGCTCCCACTTGAATAATGCATATGAGATATATGAGATTCTTGCTCCTTTTGATATTTTGTTTTGTATTTGCTATTCACACACATAAATTCACAAGCAAGCCACTGATATTTGTCAGACCTACTCAATTTTATACATATTCATTATGAATAGAACAGAAATTGCACATGCCCAGAGGGTTTAAAAATTTTAATGGTGTCTCTAACAAGTTCAAACATTTGATCCTAAAGTTAGACTATGCCCTGCTGTTACAACGCATAGCTACTAATCCTAGAATGATATGAATAGCCTAATAATATGTATTATTTTAAAAATATATATCTAATCTCTCTCTGTTGACTAATTTTAGCACACAAACATGTAGTTAACCACTTATATAGAGAGGAGAATCGTTTTGAAATAAACTAGGCCCCAAGATTCAACAGGTAATGGTCAGAGAATTTGCAAATAAAAACAATTCTTGTTTCTATTCAAGGGGTTGTTGACACCCACAAAGCCCTTCAGTGTGGAGCTGACCAGACACGTCCATGTCTTTTCTGGTACCACAACCTGTATGCCAAACAGTCAACAAACCTGAAGGATGCCTGAAGGACACCAGCCCCTTCAGCAGCCTTGCCTCCAGTGCAAAATATTCTTGACCCAAACGAGTGAGGCTGAGCTAGCTGAGTTTGAGTAAAACCCTAATGAGGTCAAGGAAGGGCATCATCTGCTCCAAGAGAAGAGCATCATTGAGTCATTTCACCTTAGCTGATCCCATGGATGATTCAATCTTGCTCCAAGGAATCAGATTCGGTCAAGTTAAGCTCTATTCAATAGATTTATTCATTCTGATTTAGTTTTAGCCCTTTCTTTCACCCTGATTCATGGAGGAATAATAAAGTTTGTATTTCTTCATCTTCGCTAATTTTGCTGCTAGTCTCATACATGAGGGAGATGGCACGTGCTGTTGTCCTGAAATGAAGCACTCTTAGGCAATAATCAACACGCTAACAGCAGTGCTTTAAAATGCTATGAAATGGAACAGATGAGCCTTTATGTACTCTTTATCAAACCTTGGCTCATATTGTGATTAACCAATGCGCTAACATACAAATTTCTAAATTATTGATAGTCAAGGTTTTCCTGACATGTGGGATCCAGAGTAAGCAAAATCCATTGCATGGCTGTGTCTGGTTCTAATAAGCCTAAATAGTCAACACACTTCAAATAATTCCTACTTGTACCACTTTTGAAACACAAACAGTATTGTTCAATATCAGAAGTTCTGATTAAGCAAGTGCTTGTAAGTTTACTTGAGACAAGTGTCTCCAGTACAAGCATTGTTGAGGTCATTATGTGCAGAAAGCTGGGTGTGCTGACATAAAGGGAAACATAACTCACTCTGAAGGAGTCAGACATTTAGAGTTATGGTAAGGAATGAAAATGCAAATGGTCAATCAAAAAGAAAAACAACCCAGACTAATTTTCAGAAGGGGTAGTCATGATGACTTTTTTTCTGTTTTCTAAGCTGAGTTCATTTGGCATGGAAATAATACAACGGTAAACATCTGGGAGTCTCGTATATCTGTTTCGTATATCAAGTCAGATTTTATTTGAAAGATTCATTTTAGTTTTTATCTGTGAGTGTGTGGCAAATGTTTGAAACCTGTTGACCACAAATGCTGCAAATAGCTGTGCAGTGTTTAAGAAGCAGAAAGTAAATTACTTTTAGCTTTTTTTTTTTTTTCTCCATTTTTTATCCAATTTTAGTCAGAAGACTGTTACATTATTATTTTCTTTTCCTTCAAGATACTATATTTCCTGACAATCTTATGATGAAGATGCTATTGGAGCTCTGTTCTTTTAGAGAGGCAATTTCAGTCCATTACTTAACTGGATACAAATATTATTTTCAGCACTGTTTCCCAGTCTTTCTCTTCTTACAGCTGATGGAATCTGACACACAAACAGTTTGCTTTGCTTTACTTTGATTTACAAAAGAGGATTATCTGGGTTAGGAAGTAAAGGCCAGACAGTTTACAACTACATATATTACTTATTCTTCTTGGCAAGCATGTAGAAATCTCTCATAAATAAGACCAGCAATGTTTTCTGCTGTCCCAGAATGAAACAGTCTTAAGTGAGATTCAACACAGTAGCAATGCTTTAAATTGCTTTTGGATAGATGCTTTGTGATTCTTAAGTTTCATGTGAAAATTTTTTCAGCTTTAAAAAAGCAAACTTAACTAAAAACTTTTATACAATGCAATACAGTGCTTGAAACACACATTCACCCATATGACTGGTCTGCCATGGACTGCATGTTTTTTCAATTTGTTCGCTCATAGTTAAACAGTCATAGCATCCCTTTTTAAGTTTCTTTCTTGTTTTACTTTAGATCACTTTTTTGACTCCATCTGTGGTTTGTTACTATAATCAGTCAACTCCATTTTTGAAGTCTTCCTTCCCAAGTATCTTTTTCAAGATTAATAGTTCAGATGTACAAAGTCAGTCACCTATCTAAGTGATAAACCAGGACTGTACGGTTCTCTAGCTCAAAATATCTGCTTACAGCAGTGTGCAGCTTTTGACTCGGAACAGCAATTTTCCTTTTATTTCCCCAAAACCAGCTGTAAAAACTGATAACCAGCTTTAAATTCGTCATCGTAAAGGAGTCCCTTTAAGCCTAGTGAAGCTGTGTGGTATAGCTCTTTACATGCTGATATATGAACACACAGCACATCCCCAATTTCCTCTCCTGGCTGTGGGCTCACAACTCCTGTGTGAAGAGAAAGAGCAAATTGGTGAGGGCTCAAATTCTGGTGAGGTGAATGAATGCCTAATCGAACAGTGCTCTTCTCTCATCTTCAGCATTTGGGGAATGCATTTGCAAGTATAAAGCAAGATAAATCCTTTCAGGTTCCCGCATTTAATTAAGCTTTCAGCTATCTTTGTGAATGAACCAAGAGCATCTAATATACTTGTCTACAGGGAACAGATCAGGAGTACCACTCCATCTGTGAAGTTGTTTGCTATCAGCTGGAAAAAATCTCTTCTCAATTAGCCTCTATGTGTGTCTAACTTCCTCTGGAACATTGCATCTACTATAGCTGAATCCCAATTGTAATAATTGTGCTTGAACAACAACAAAAAAATACTCTGTCTTCCTCCATGATGACCTGTATTTCTGGTAGTAATATGAAACCAGGTTTAAGTAGTGGCAGGCTAAGCTGGTTGAGGTACAGAAACCAGTAGCAGAATTACGACTTTAAATGATTTAAAAATCATTTTTAAAATGTACGAGATCACAAAGCATCCTGGATATGTTAGAGGCTGTCAGTTATATTTACATCTTGCACATGGAAGACTAAATTCCTACTTTTAGTATTATCTCAGGATATGCAGATCGTTTCCCATCTAAGAATCCCTTTGAGTAGAAGGCAGATGTGACTTTCATGCTATGGATTTATTTCTATCTTTCTCCTGCCCTTGAAGAATCTTTAAGGAAGAGATTTGTGCATGAGGATGCCAAACCCCAACATGAACAACCAGAAAAAAATTGATAAAGAGAAGGAAGCAAGCTAAAATACCTCTGGGAACATGAAAATTGACAGGAATAGAATCTCTGAGATGGAAATTGGGGAATATAACCTAAAGATGGACAAGACAAAAATCAGTCAGAAGCATGAACTGGAGCAGAATTGTTTTGTATAACTGTTTTTTTTTTTTTTTTTACTTTTTTATTTACTTTTCTTTCTTCCTTTTTTTTTTTTTTTTTCTTTCTTCTCAGCATGAATAACCTTACTGTAAGTGAATGTTTGTAGAATTCCCAAAGTGGGAAGTACCTCAGTTTAGTGTCTAATTTGAAACAATATTAATTTAAAAACTTAACTCCCAACTTGCGTGGATCTGCTTCCAGTGAACACCGGCCATACTTCATTCTACAATAGGGACTGACATAAAAGATCTCTCCCATAACAGCATTTTTTATCATCTGGTTCATTTCACATGCTTATTCAATAACATGCATCGCGGTAACTATGTAGCCAGAACATTTTTGTAATAGATGATCATTCACCACCCCCTAGCCACCTGATCCCCACTTAGGACCAAAGTCATGAATGTAAATAAAGAACAGGTTAGAACGGTCTTGTCCAACAGTGCGTGAGAAGCGATGATGTGACAAGGTGACATCTCAGAAACAAATCATTTCTTGTAATTGTAACATGCTCACAAGTCACTGTCACCAAAGTGATTTAGAATGGTGCTAACGTCCACATGGCAAAACATGAATTGATGTGCCAAATGACAACTATTTGTGTTTCAACTTTTTCTGTCTTGGTGCTTCAAAGAGAAGCTGCACGGTTTTTCTGTGTGTGGCACAGTGTTATCACAATTCAGACATCATAAGCTGTTTTCAGCTGTCACAAACAAGTCAGGAGCAAGCCTATCTTCATCTGTACTGTTCCAGCTGGCTTCCTTGAATAGCCAGCCTAAGTGTTCAAGCAAAAGGAAGTAAATGATTTTCCTCTCCAAAGGTAAACCCTCAATCAAGCATTCCTAAGTCAAATAAGTGAATGGCCTATTTGAAAGGGCCACCTCTCCTTCTGATTGCTTCTCCTCACTGCAGTTCCCCTGCCCATACCAATGGTCCCCCATTTCTCCTTGAGACTCCCTCTTCCTCCCCCCAACTACTCCCACTTTCTGTAACCCATCCTTACCCCCCATCAGTGTCACCAATCCACCCCCACGCTCTCCACCTCCTTCTGTCCCTTATTTTTGCTGCACAGCACTAAGCTGACACCAAGCTGCTCTGGGGAATAAGACCAATGCACACCACGCTCTCTTTCCAGCCCAGCAGCCAGACAATGGCAGTGTCTGTGTCTTCCCAAGCAGTTGTTTGCACAAGGTGCCTGGGTGACAGGCCATGGCAGAGCCACTCGTGATTTTGGCTCAGTTAATGAAGAACACGTGCCTTCCTTCAGCTGCTGTGAAAGGTAGCCTGCAAGCTGCACCTAAAAATGCGTATTTTAAGGACATCTTGGTTTTAGTTCAAATCTTTCTTTTTAAATATCAACCTCCAACAACAACAAAAAAAGCATTTCTTTAGTCTTGCTGTACATAAGCATAACTGAGAAGGAGGATTAAGATTATTTCACGTTCTTTTATTTCAGTAAGAACCTCGAGGAGGCTGCCTGCAGTGGGCTGCCTTGTTTTACACATGGAAACACTTCCTCAGCTCTCCCACCACTTCCTATCAGCCACCCACACGCAGACAGATCACGGGCTTTGCCCAGAAAAGCAATGAGATTGACATGTACAGCAGCGAGGGAGGCAAAAACAAGTAACAAAGTGCATTTTTACTTGGCTACGGATACAAAAACTTGTTTTCCCCCGTACCCAGGAGGCCTGTTGGGCACGGTGCTAGTACCACAGCCCAGTCTGGCCTGCGCCAAGGCAGACCCCGAGGCCAGGCTGTGCTGTTCCTGGGGAACCGAGTGTTTAGGTTACTGCTGAGGTTACGATATGGGTGTTTAAGTGAATATATATGAAAAAAATCCCTCTGTTTGGCCCTGGAAGCACTCGCAGCACATTTTGGGGCAGCTTTCTGCAAGGGGGGCAGACAGAAACACACTTTTATTCAGCAAGGAAAACGCGTTTTCATGTCGTTGCCTTTGACTTATACCAGATATATTCAAACCCGCGCTCAGCCGCGGCTTCGCGAGGGCCTGAAGGGCTGAGAGCCACCCCCCCCCAACAGAGCCAAACGACAAAACTACAACTCCCGCCATGCCCCGCCAACGGCGCCGGGCGGGCCGCGCGCGCGGTGCGCGCTGGGACTCGTAGTCCGCGGCCGCCCTTCCCGCCGCCTGCTCCAACGGCGGCCCGGGCTGGGCGCGCAGCCGCTCGGCGCCACGTCCGCGGGCGGCGTCACGGGGCTGCGGGCGCCGCCAATCGCGGGCGGCGGCGGCGGCGCGCGGGGGGCTGCGGCGGCCCCAGCAGGCCCAGGCCCAGGCCCAGCCCCGGCGAGCGGAGCCGGGAGGCGCCGCCCTCCCCCTCCCCCTCCCCCCCCTCCCCTTTCCTCCTCCTCCTCCTCCTCCTCCTCCTGCTGCCGCCGCCGCCGCTGCTCCCGGCCGGGCCCGTCAACATGGCGAGCGCCTCGTACCACATCTCCAACCTGCTGGAGAAGATGACGTCCAGCGACAAGGACTTCAGGTGGGAGCCGCCGCCGGGCCCGGCCCGCCTCGCCTCAGGGCCTCCCCTGCCCTCCCCTCTCCTCGCCCTCCCCTCATGCTGAGGAGCGGAGCCGCGGCCTCCGCAGCCTGCGGCGGGTGCGAGGCCCGCGGAGCCCGCAGGAGCGGGGCCTGCTCGGCGCCGTGCGGGACGGACGGGCCTGGGGGGCCCTGGGCCTCGGCTTCCCACACCCCCACGGCTCCGGGGTGCTGCGGGGTGTGGGTAAGGGTGCTGGGCTCGCCGTGTAGAGCATGGGGTGGGAAGGGGCCTTAAAGCTCACCCAGCTCCAGCCCCCTGCCACGGCAGGGACACCTCCCACCAGCCCAGGTTGCCCAAAGCCCCATCCGGCCTGGCCTTGAGCACCTCCAGGGATGGGGCAGCCACAGCTGCTCTGGGCAGCCTGTGCCAGGGCCTCACCACCCTCACAGTGAAGAATTTCCTCCTTATATCCAATCTAAACCCACTTTTTTTACTTTAAAGCCATTCCCCCTTGTCCTATTCCTCCATCCCCTGACAAAGAGTCCTTCCCCAGCCTTCTTGTAGGACCCCTCTAAAACTGTGTGTGTCCGGAAAGAGGAGTCCAGTTAAGTTTTATGAAGGCGGGACTGGGATACGTATTTTGGAGCTTAGGATCTGTCACCAGACTGTTACTATTTATTGGAGTAACCGTTTGGTTACAGGAGATAAAATGCAAAAGATGGTGTATCAGGCAATGAAATAGCAGAGCAACTAAAAGCCACACAACTAAAACAACTAAACAACTAAAAACAACTAAAAAAAGAGACCATTCACTTACACAGTGGCTCTAACAAACCATTAGGTTAAAGATAATTAAATTTCTTTGTCTGCATTGTGTGTACCCAGGAATTCATGTATGAAGCTTTCATTTGTTACAGAGAGTGGATCAATACAGGTAGGGAAAAGTCGTAGAACACACTTGGCGTTTTTTCCATTTTTGCACCTTTACAGTTCTTAGTTTGTAGTTAAAGGACACAGTGACGTCCAAAGCAGCCTCTTGTTAATATATTAAAATCTAAAAGAAAACAGGCCATGATTAAGCCAACCATAGGGTTGGCTTTTGTCAAAACCGTTGAAGCACAGGCACGATAAAAGTATATATTTTTTCTGTCCATCTCTTTCAGGTTCTCTAGTATGATGTTACCAGGAGAGTTTAGGCTAGAAACTTTGGGGAAGAAAAAGAAAAACAATGAAAATTGATTCATCTGAAAAGATGCAGACCAGAATTGCCTGAGTCATTTAAATTACGCTTAAAAATAGATTCAAACTGTTTTCTGAATATTTTTTTTTAGTTTTATCATGCTAATTTTTTTCTGTGAATAAGTGAGCTTTGCATTTAGTGCTTATGGGAAGGATGTCTCACAAAATATTGGGATGGATTTGCTTCTTAGTATTGATTTCCAATGATTTTAAAACTTTTTGTATAAAAGAGAGGCTATGCCTATCAGATGAGGTTGTAGTAAGTTGTTTTCCAAGCTACATGTAGTTAAAACTTGTTTTGTAGTTGCTTTAGGAGAGCATACTCTGCAGATTACCCATTCCAGGGGCTTTGAACAACCTTGGGATTCTGAAATACTTAAAAATCATAACAACATAGATTAAAATCTGAATTAGAAACGGTAAAATGAGTGACGATAGACCTCTACAAACTGGCTGTTATGCAATACTATGTTTCATGAAACCTCTGCATGTATCATGTATTTGCATAATGGATAAAATAGTTCTTAGTACTAGTAATTATAAGTGGATTTATTCTTAGACTGTGTGTATTTGAAGGGGCTCGGTGTAGTTGTTGATACCAGGGAGCTGACTGCAAACCACAGTTCAAGTAGCTATTCTACAGTAAATTCTAATCCACTATTTTTTTTTTTTTTTGGATAAACTAACTTGTCTGATGCAATTGTTTGTGGCATTTATTGTGCGGAAACTTCAGTTCGAAGTGGGCAGTGATGTAAGGTGGCAGTTTACTTTGGGGCTGTGGGAGGAAGAGGATGGCTGCCCCGAGTACAAGGGGCGAGGAGCTACCGATGCGCTGCTGCTTTGCGCCACGTAAAGTTGGTCAAAGGCCACAGCTACACCACTCAAAACTGTGTTGCTAAATACCGGTTCCTTCAATTCAGAGTTGCCAGTCTTCCCCATGCCACTGTGGGGTTCGGGTATTTTGTTTTTTAAATGTAGGAATCTGCCAGGAGGACTCCTCAGTTGTAGCCAAGCCCAGAAGTGCTGATGAGCTGAGGATGTTCAAGCTCTGCTTAGCTGAGGAAGTTGTCACAAGTAGGTGATGAGTGCATGTGAACTCAGAAGGCTAGGAAATGGGATTTATTGCCCAAGGAAGTGAGGGGAGGCTGTTAAGGTTTAAGAAAAAGAGGTAAATACAGCAGTGTCATGGAGATGGCTTTTAAATGTTTTAGTGCTGCTTGGTTTGTGGATGCCCTTATTCCCGTCCGATCTGCCCCTTCCCTTTACTTTTCAAGTAGCTTTTTCCCTTGCTCTTTGTACAGGCTGGTGCCTTTCACATCCATCATCTGTTTATGCACACATCTGGTTCCTGTCAGATTACAGGCTTGCTTTGGCGGCACTCTTGGAGCGAATGAAGAATGAGCGAGGGCTTCACTTATCTTAGTTAGAAACACCTTGAGACTGTTAGACTGGAACGGCCGCGTTACAAGACGGGATAAGTTGGGGTCCATTATTTGAGGGGAGTCATCTGGCATTTGTGATGCACATTAAGATTAGGTGCTCTTGGCTTTCATTCTCAATAAAGAAGTATCGAGCAGGTCAGGCGGTGGAGATAACCTTCCAAGGATGACCTGAGCTTAGGCGATGGCTGCTTGAGGCTGATGTGTCGGAAGCCCAAATGTTAACCCTAGTTGTGTAATTAGCAGACCATTTTTGTCTGGGGGCTGGGATTGACATTGGAGCCCCTGGGATTTGTAATTGAGTAAGGCATCTCTGTTACTTTTCTTGAGAAGAAAGGACGCTTAGGAAAGGAAAACAGATTGGGAAACAGACTTTAGAAGGAAAAGAAACAAAAGGCATAAAAGAAGTATTTTTGGAAAGTCATTTCTCAGTATGTTCTTGTATTGGTTGGTATGACGGTGGTATTGAATACTAAATGAACTGATAGGAAAGCTGATTTTGTTTTCTTGACCTCTCAAAAATTAATTTTAGACTTTAATGTCATGCCCTAGATTGAGGGCTGGATAAACATCATTGGCCATTGTCTGACTATAAACAAACCAGTCTGGACAGACAAAATGAGAAATTTATAAATAATAGCTTTCGCTTTTATTTCCCTGTTGATGTCTGGCATATTATTTTTGTGGGAGAATGTTTGAAAAACTGTATTATTCTTCTTGCTTAAGAAAAAAATTGTGTAGCTAGTCAGAGAACTACTTCCAATCTGGGAAAGCGTCAGTTTTCTTGCTGGAGATTATTTGGAGCGCAGCGTAAACATGGGGAGTAAAATGTGGAGCTGTCTTCACCAAGGAAAGATGATGATCTGACCAAAAGTTAAACTGTAATTTAAAATGACATTTTCTCCTTATTTATTTTATAAGTAGAAGAAATGCTGCTTGTATCACAAAGCAGGTAACTCTAATCCAATGTTAAGTGTGGTTTATTTGGTAACAAATAGTGGAAACTGAGAATCTTGAATTGTAGAGCACTGAATGACCCATATATATCCTTTTAGCAATAATTATCTGACTCTCTTTTGTCAGGTTTATGGCTACTAATGATTTGATGACGGAACTACAGAAAGATTCTATTAAGCTGGATGATGACAGTGAAAGGAAGGTGGTGAAGATGATCTTGAAATTACTGGAAGATAAAAATGGTGAGGTGCAGAACTTAGCTGTCAAATGGTATGTATTCTTTCTCTGTGATGTAAAAAATCATCTGTTGACTGAAAAACATAAAAAATTAAAAAATAAAGGACTACTGCTATGCAAAATAAACGTGAATCTGTTGTCCACATAGGAACCTTTGCAGGTTGTCTGCATTAATCATAGCTTCTTACAGAACTATCTTTTGTCAACGTTGCAATTTAACGTTTGGGGTTTAAGGGGACAAATATTGTGTGCAGTCATTGCTGAAGGTATATGAACGATGTATTTGTTCTCTGGTGATAAATCTTGAATACTAAATAGATTTTCAAGATCATAGTTCCTAGATAGTTGCCACATTGATATTTAACTGCGAAAACTACTCCGATACTACAGTACCATGATCTGCTTTCTCAAACAGAAATAACATAACCAAGGCTGTGTATTTACCTTTTAATCAAATATAGAACTTGCCTCTTCACTAGCATTTGAAATATTGTGTGAATGGTTTTACGTGCTTTACAGGAACTGCAGATGTTTTATGGGGTCAGGGTGCAGTTACTTGCTTTTCAGAGGCTTCTGTTGGTTCAGTGGCGTTTCTTCCTCCCTTTATTTAACTTTACCTGTGGTGTGGTGTTTCTGGCTGTGTTCCACCTCTTTGAAGAGGTGCTACATTTATTATGACTTTTTGTACTTAATTCTTCTGACTCTTTTTGCCTCCTATAAGGAGGGCATCTCTGTTAAGAAGCTCTTGGTGTTCCTATAAGAATATTTCTTGTTCATGATCTTGTTTTAAATATCCCATCTGATCTACTTGAGTCTCAGGTTCTGTGAAGGGTATGTTGAAGTAAATGTACCACTGCAGAGTTCGGGACACCTTTGAAGAAGTTTCACATTGTGACTAGCTCAGTTAGTTTGTTTCAGCTTGTTCTTTACAATTTGACCCATCACATCAACAAAGCAGAAAATTAAAGCCTGTGCGTACATAAATCTGCTTATATACTTACAAGAGGCACTTGCTTTGGCTTCTGAAATATTTTATGTGATAACTAAAACCTTTCACAGAGGATCTAATACGAGAGTAGCAAGTTTCCAGCCAAAGTTTAATGTTCTGTGAGCTGTATAAATAATATAATTATCACAACTTTTTCACTACTCTTATAAGAGTTGCAGTTTTGTTGAAACATGTCTCCTGCCAGGTTTTCTAAACAACACAAACCAACATGTTGCTTTTGAATGTGAAGCCCTAAAACGTCAAAGTACCTTGTGGCACAGCTTAAGTTTTTTGGCTTGGAAGCAGGGTGCCTGTGCTCAGTCAGAAGAGACACATGCATGAAAAGTATTAAGTAGATTATTATGAAACTTGGCTCGGGCTTAGAGCTGGCTTTTTGTAAAGTAACATTCTGTGGAAAAAAATGGTTGCAGCATACATGCAGCACTCATCTACAATGCATAGCCTGAAGTTACCCTGAAATTCAGATTAATGCACGCAGTGTATATGTAACAATCTTTAATGACAAGGTTAGGATTTTGGACCTAAAGTGCAGGTAACGTTAAAGACTTCAAAGGAAAGAGAATGAGGAAAATAGATAGCTGCCTGTGCAGGTGGGCATGGCCTGTGCTTTTCTTATTAACCGTTCTTCCATTTTTAAAGTTCGCTTTGACACACTGATAAAATGCTTGGATTTAATTAAAATGACAGAATCAATTTAAAGTTTGGAATACTTTTAGAAAAAATCCAAGCAGTGTTAAAGAACAGCATTAAGTTTCTTGTAAGGGGACAAGAAACAAGATGAAAAACTTCACAGGAAATTGTGAGCTTTCATCTAGAATTTGTACCTTGAGTGTATCAACTTTTTTGGCATTCTCATCACTTGCAGATACGCTTTTTTGGGGGGTGGGAGGGAAGGGGATGCAGATGGGATGAGGGGCCAGTGACACCACTGTAGAAAGGCACTTTTTTATTCAGGTAACTTAGACTCACAGTATTGTTCTGTCACAGTTTTAAGCCGGTCTAAGCTAATTTTGCTGCTATTCTGATGTTCTTCCCCTCCGTGTCCATTTTCTTGAGTGCATCTGGTTTTGTTGTAGACTGGTTTGGGGAGTTAAATTTCTTCTGGCTCAGCTCTCTCCTCCTACATTCAGATGAGCATTGGTAGAAACAATACTGGGAATACAGGATAGGAGAGGTTGAAGCACTGCTGAGCTGTAGTTTAAGGCAGTTTAAGGTGATCTAAACTAGATTTTCAATCTGCTACAACGATAGGTAGGAACCTAATTTGTTAATTTAGATTTGACCAGCGTATTTTCCCCTACTTCTTGGTTTTAAAATATTTTGTGTTGCTGTTCTTTATTTGTGTATTTCTGTTATGTGTTTGCTGCCACTTTCAGCTGAGGAAAGCATAAACTGTGTTTAGATTACCTTATTAAATTAAATGCTCTGGTGCTCTTTAGAGACTATCAGCAGGAACTTTCATCAGGCTGATGCTTGATGACCCATTCAAGTATAGATTCCCTTTCATAGGAGTGCCTTAACAGTACACAGAAAGCTCTGTCCTGCTGAATTTGTATTTGAGACAGCTTTTTTTTGGGGGAAGAAAGATTTGCAATTCGTTGGGGAATCTTCCAGCTAGGTCCATGGAAGCACGGAATGGCAATGTTACTGATCAGTCCTTAAAAAGGAAAGAATCTCTTCAAGGAGGATTGTTCTTTCAAGGTTTGGTTACTGATGCCACTGAACAGCGAAGATTTGAAGTAACTCAGAGCAGTCATAAAGCAATGTTTTTTTCTTATGCAAGTGTAGTAACAAGTAAGTTTTGCCTTATCCACTAATCTCTTTCACATTTGGATAGGAAGTGCTCTGTTGGTTAAAATGCTGATGAACTTGTTTCTCATTATCTCTTCAAAGCACACTGGTGTTTTTGTTTTTGAACCTTTCAGCTATATCATACTGCTTTTGGATAGGATAAAACATGTTTGTCTTTGCTGAACAGCTTGAGAGTTCATGGATACTTGGGTAACTATCTTGCAAGATGGTTGTGGTGTTCATCTCTGAATCAAAATGAAAATAAATAAACTGATTTAATACTCTTGCATTAAAAATCAGCCAGCTTTGACCCTACAGAGAAGAAAGGAGTGTAGTCATCAAACTTCTGTTATTTCAGGCAGTAGATGCAAACTCGGTCAGTTTTTTCACCTTGTCTGTCTTAAGAATATTTTAGTGTGTGTTGTGTTTTTTTCTGAAGGACTTCTTTGTTCTGATGATCAAAAGCTATTTTACAGTCAGCCAATGTAAAAAATACTATTGGATGTTCTTACACCATTCATGCTTTAAGGCTAGTTGTGTAGTGCCCTGAAAGGTACCCTGAGCACCTTGTGGTGGCGGGAGTTTTACAGCCTGTAGCTCTATCCAAGGTTACCTGCATCTGGATTAGACAAGCGGTGTGGTTTGCCTGAGTGTGGGCTGGATTGTTTGTGCTTCGCTGCTGGTAGTGCTCTGCTGGCCCAAACTGCCATTAATCACTCCTTATGTTCAGTGCTGCAGTTTAAGGATGAACTGCTTCCCGGTCTGGTAGCTATTTATGGGGTGATACTCTGCCATTAAAACCTGTACTGACAAATTTGTATTGTTTCACACTAAAAAGCTTCCTGAAACTTAAAATAAATAATCATTCATCGTACATGTATGTATCTCAAAATATGAAATAGAAAAGTGGGATTGAAGTAACTACTTCCAGTGATTCCTCCCCTTGTCATCCTGTAGTTTATCTGCATTTATCAGCCTGACTTCTCTGGGCAGTAGTTCAACGTAGGGAACCCTGCCTGATGCTGCGAGTGTGAGTCATTAATGTGAGCAGGATGATGCACATATGTTGTGTGGCTGAGCTGGTTTAGCAGCTTTAAAGTGTTTTGGATGCTGTGCTAATACACTGTTATACATCCTGCTATATTGGTGATTTGAATCAAATACATTTATTTTCCATTTGTGAATTTTAACTCTTCCCTGTAAGTAAATGTGTTTCTTTGATAGCCATACTAATTTCAGCCTACATTTGGTTGTGAGATGACATCCCTCTTCCTAGCAGGGAGGGCATGCTATGAACACTTTTATTTTCAGATGTATATAACTTAAAGGAGATGCTGCTATAGTTGCTGTTTATTTCCATAGGCAGCTGAAGGAGCTGTTGACTTTAAGGAAAGTTGGATGCAAATTATTGGAAAATGTGATTTTTCAATGAAAAGGAAAAGATCAAAGAGGACTTAATAACGAAAATGTACCTCCAAAAAAAAAAGGAGAAATTGTAGTTTTTCTCCTTTTGATAAGCTGAGTTTGCAACCTGATGCTAACAATAAGGTCTGTAAGTGCTATCTCCTGATTTGAAAGGCCAGAAAAGAGTAGGGTAGTGTTTTTTACAAATGCTATGTCAACTTTATTGAACTAAACCAGAATAAAGAGGAATGCATAATGAAATTAAGATGCTAACTCAGGTTAAGTCTGGTTTAACGCCTTCTATGGACTGTAATTTCAAGTGTTTGTGTGAGTGACTTATGTCACTTCACTAGTTTGTCATTTTCAGACATTGGCAAAAAAGTGTTTACCTAACTGATAATCTAATGTGTCTAATTGACCAACTTCTGGGCTGATTATTTTAGTTTCTCTTTATTTACATTGAAAAACTAAGCATCCTACCCATTATTTTAGGTGTTTTGCTTCTGGAGCAACTTTTTTTTTTTTTTTTTTTTTGGTGGAAATACGGTCTGTCAGTCATTGGTGCGTAAAAAGATGGTGTCAGCTGCAGATGCCTGGGATGTGGGAGGTGTATTTTCATAGAGCTGTGCAAATCTTTGCAAACTGCAAAAGCAGGAGACGCGATCTTCATATCAGCAAAAAGAGGGCTGACATTGCCACCTGGAATCTCACCAACCAGATCGCTTTTGATTAATAGAGAGTGAGTTTGCTGTCTTTTGGGATTGCTACTCTGAGGGCTACCTGTAGTTTTGAGATGTTGCTGTTGTTTGGTTTTATATTAATGTTTCTGTAATTGTACATCTGCTTGTTTATGCTTCTGTTTACAATACTTTGTTGGGGTATGAAGCATTATAGATGCAAAATAGTTCCCACAGATTCTGTGGTCACACCTTTCTGGACTGTAGTCTTGACTGAAATTCACAGGGAATTTACTCTCTTCAGACTGCTGTGGATGGTTGCCATACCTTGGAATTGTGATCGTTTCTGTTTACGTGCTTTGTGCTTGTGTTGCTTGCAAAACAGTTTGTTATGCAGTGAGAGTAGAGCAGTGCAGTGGTGCTGTGCATAGCCACTGACTGCCAGCGGTGTGCTCTGGAAGAGGAGCTAGTGATGGGAAGGCTTGGTTGAAGAGTGGAATTAGGTTGTGGAGAAATCTGAGAGCTTTTTGAGCAGCTGGAGAAAATGTTTCAGCTTCCAGGGATGCAGTCAGGGATGGCTTGGCCTATCTGTCTGAGAGAAAATTCTTGGTGGTAATTTGTGTGTTGGCAGATGCTCATCTACAAACTTGCCAGGGCTTTTGTACTGGGGGGAGAAATTGTCCTCGCTCATAGCAGTGTCTAAAAATTACCCTAAGACTGCAATATCCATTTATCATGATTGAAACAATAACATGACCAGATTAAGGTTGTGGATATGGTCTTCTAAATCCCTACTTTCTGGGATTTAGCAGCTGTGGAGGTGGTTAGCTGGAATGTGAAGATGTTGGTACTGCCCCTGGCCCTCAATTAAAGGATGGTGCCAGCTTAGGGCTCGAGTTTTGAGGTTTTTAACCAAGGCTGCTCTGTTAGGGTTGTTCATTTCTGCAGGAGTAAGCCTGCCTGCTGAAGCAGGTGAGAAACTGTTCCATTGCATCTTTGTTTCTGTGCACTTAAAGAGCTTCTTTTTATGCCTTTCATCCTATATCAGTCGGTATCTCAATTAACACTTCTCTTGAAATTACCTGCATGCAGAACCTTCTAGAAATGTTATACCAAAGTAGTTTTTATGTAGTTATTTTTAAGATAGCTGCATCTCTGCAATTCATTCTATTTTGCAGAGCATTTTACAATCTTCCTCAGTTTCTGGCACTGGGGCAATCATAAGGTCTTTGGCCTAATTTGGGGAGTTGGCCTCCATGTCAGATTTGTTTGAAGACTTGTGCTGTAAAAAAAAAAAAAAAAAAAAAAAAAAAAGTGTAATAAGTGTAATATTGCAGTGCATGTTTTTGGTAGATATGCTTTGTCTATGCTGCTTTTTGCTGCTTTTTTTTTTGTAGTTCCCAAATTGCAGTTATTTTGAGCAGGCTCTATGACACGAGTAGGGTGTTGGTGGCAAGGAGAGAAACCATGCAGGTTACACTTTGTGAAGGAAGGCCTGGAAAAGATAGGTACGATTCTCTTGGGAGTTGGCAAAAGCATGTTCCAGGGCTTTTTCTGTAGGTGCTGTGCCTCAAGTGCTAACAACGTTTTGATTTCATGGGGGCAGGGTGTTATGAGTATTGCCATTGAAAGAGAAGCTCATAAGTTTGCCTAACATAGTGACAGACCACTGGTGCCAAGACGTTGGAACTTACTCGGTGGTTACTATCATAACGTAAGTTACACATAGTGCTTGAATGCAAAAGTTTGCTTTATGTAACAGGTAAGTTATTGCACATGCTTTTCATGTCTGCACTTTCTTGCTGCCTTTTGCTTCTGTTGGGCATTTTTGATGACAGTCAGCTCTTGCTACTGTGACTTGTGGACGTGGGGAAGAAAGGTAACAGTAATGGGGGGCACGTAGAGCAGGCTTTAGGGGTGGAAGGTGTATGTTGTTGCCCTCTCATATAGAGCCATGTTTGCTAGCTATCCTAGAGTGAAAGCTGTAGATCTCGGGCCTTTCAATCCAGCTGGAGTCACTGGCCTGCAGTCTTCGAAGTTTAAGCCTAGTCTTCCCGTCTAGCTCCCTCTAACATCTGTGTCTGGCATCTAGTTGGGACTGTTGGAACATGGTCTTTTTTAAGAGTGGAGAAAATGGGTGACCAGATCAGGTGGACAATGATTTTGAAGGCCCACAGTCATCCTGTGGTGGGAGCTATGTGGTGAAAAAGGGTGGCTTTGGAGTGACAGAGAGGACATAGACAGTAAGAAGTGTGAAAGGTGTAGGGAACTTGGAGTGTGTTTGGAAGCTTTTGTGGCAGGAGTGGACAACTTGATGCTCAGAGACAGGATAGAAGTCTGTTCCAAATTCCTCTGAAACTGTCAAGTTTGTGTTTACCCTGTAGGTGCTTCTAAACTGTTTTATTAGACTGTTCTTTTCTCCCCCCTTGTAAAGTCGAAAGGACAGTAGCTGCATCCAGAAAGAGGAATCAGTAAAATAAACAACTTCAAAATGAATAAATTTATGTTTGACTGTACATTCAGAAGTTAATTCAATAAGGTCCGAGGTGCCAAGTTGCATTTCAGTGAGAAAATCCAAAGCATGTATAGGTTGACAAGTAAAATTAATAGCAGGTAACATTTTGCTGTTGACAGCTCTTCAGAATTGAGGTACGCGTCCTCAGATCTCCACTGCTAAAACAATCCAGAAATTGGTCTCCCCAGCAGTACCAGCAAGGTAATAAAAGAGTGGGGTTGTCTTGCTCTGTCTTGGCAAATACAGTACTGAGCTCCTAAACTAACTTGAGTGCCTGTATGCTGAATGCTGTTGCCTCGAGCCTTTCCTTCTGAATGCGATGGGTCACTGGCGTGTTCCCCTGCAGCTGCCTTCCTGACAGTTTTATTAGCTAGTGGTGAACCCAGGATCCAGCTGTGTTCTTGGAGACTTAGGCTTCAGCTCCAGACCCATTTCCAGTAAAACAAGACAGACTGCTTCGCTTGTCATCTTGTGTGCTTGTCTCAATGCATATACAGCAACTTTTTCCTTTAGATTATGAAGACTCAGGGATGTTTTTTCAGTCTTAAAATACTTGTGGGTTTTTATAATACAGTAATGTGGGAATTAGATGATTTAGGCTTAAAGGAAGCTTTTGCCTGAGTGGCATATCTTGATTTAGATTTTGGACTATCTGCTTTCAGAGTAATAGTCTTTATTGACAGATGAGTATCTTGCCAGATATCTTGGACAGAATTTCTGCTTGCATGTTGATTTTTATTTCTTCTTTTGTACGGTTAACTTAGTGCCAGTGTGTTTTTTTTTTTTTTTTTTAAATATGAAACTTGCTCTTTTAATTCAGAATCACTCTCGGAATCTTAGGAAATAAAGCCAAAGCATTTTTTTCCCTGCTGTAATCACTGAAAGGAAATACTTTGCATCTAGATTGCTTGCTTCCAGTAATCTAGTACAACTCGACTATCATGTATTGCGCTTCTTCATTTACTAGCACTGCATGCTGCTATTTGTAACTCGGGGTTTTGCGCTACCATCACCTGGCAACTCCATTATTACATTGGATAATCACATTTATGAAGTTGGAAGTTCTCATCCCACCTTTTTCCCTAGTGTCTTGGGCTTGTTTTTTTGTTTTGTTTCAGTAAAATGCTTTGAGAGGGTAATTTAGGGAAGAAGAAATTTACCTACCCTTGTTTCAAACTTACTTGTGACCAAGCTGTTCTAAAAGCTTGGTAGCTGCTATTGGTTTCTGATCAGTGAAAACTGAATTATAAATTAATGCATTACAACTTTTTAAATACTATTTTTTTTCTGACCATGGGAAGACAGACTGTCTTTCTCCAGGGTTCTGCCTTGACAGTTGACAAGTATTTAGATTAGACAAATACTTCTAGTTGGAAGTTGTTCTGTTGTTAATTATGTTAATCTGTTTTACAAGCAGATGGTGCAATTATTTGTAAAACTTATGCATACTTCAGATGTTTCAGTAATAATATGGCCCTCAATCATTGCAGCCTCAAAAATCTGATGTACTTGCAGTAACTGGTGGCATGGATTTGAAAACTTAAACTTTGCTTCCTTACACTTAATGTTATTTTGATAACAAGTTTGTTCATCTTTTCTTGTAGGGTTTCAGTTTGGTTTCAGCTCTCCAAAGTTAGTGTTTACTAAGCCTGCAGAGATCATTTTATTCTCTTGTTAGCTTTGCTAGAATAAATCTTAATGAAAAGCAGATGTATGCGGTATTAAAGTTCAGAGCAGGGAAAAAGCTATATGGAGGCATCGTATTTTAACGTAGTCCTAATAGAATTGGTTTGCAATTGGCTTAAAGATGCTCCTTTCCTGCATTTGTTCATACACTTATTTCCATATGCTTCAATTTTATATCTGTGGTTTGTAGAGTGGTTGTCTGTGTACATTGTGTACGGTGTTGAAGGGCAGATTAAAAAAAAATATATATTTGGATCCTCCCTTGTGATCTGCAGAAACATCCCTGGCTTCTGGCTCTGTTGGTTGCAGCAGGAGGCTGCTGCAGCTCTTGAAGCCACTTGATCGCTCTGGCGTCTCAGCAGAAGCCCACACAGACCTGATGAAACCCTTCCACAGGCTTGCTTGGATCATGTACTGCGAGTTGGGTGCTAACTTACACAAAAACGGCATCGCGACAAAGTTTAAGCTTCTAAAAAATGCTTCCGAAATAATAACCTTGTTCAAGTCTTTCCACTTCCTGAAATCATAACCCGGTGAGGTGAGCCCTTCATATCAAAAGTCATCTCACTCATCAAAGTTCACTCTGAGGGTGCATGTAGAATCTCTTGAAAACCTTCTGTGCCTTCTTATTGTAGCTCAGGTTGAATTTGATGGTGATGCAAGCTGAAGCATGTATCATAGGTGGAAAAGCATTGAGATGCTGCTGTGAATCAGGCTGTAGGATTTTCTTGATGGGACATCTGGATCAGCCATAAAACATAACCCGGGGAAGGTCTGTGCTCCAGATTAAGACAGAGTGCTATCCATTATCCCTTTAATTGACCTGGAAGAAGAACTAAATAGTGCTTTTCTCGAGATGCATCTATGTTTCTGTGAATTCTGCTGGTGAGCTACACTTCTAGTTCATGGTTCCCATGTTTTCTGTAGATGGTCCTCACTACTGCTGTCTCCATTTTTGCCTCAAGCCGTTGCTTGTTCTCCTGTGTGGCTTGTATGCAGTTCCTTGGTCTGCAACCCTTGCTTTTGTCAGGGTCAGTCCAAAACTGAAGCCTGCGGAAACTTACTAACTCGAGCTTCCTATTGCATCTCACCTCGTGTTGATGTTACGTTAGGAAGCGTGCTTTGATTGGGTGTAATGTGATAGATTTCCCTGCAGAGGGAGAGCAGCTGGCAAGATCATCGTGCAGAAGCTCGTAGAACAACGGAGCTGTGTCTTTCAGAGATGTTACTGTTTGTGCAAGTTGACTACTGTTTTTTTAATGGAACACACAGCTTAAAATACTCATTCTGCAGAATTTGACATGTTTGTTGTTAATGTAACATGTTTGGGGGAGTGGAATTAAATTAAAAGAATTGGTAAAGTCTTTCAAAACTGATTTGCCATTTCTGAGGTGGTTTGAAGGCAGGTGTTTTAAAAGTTTAGGGAGAAACCAGGTAAGCAAATCTGGAGTGGAGAGGGAAAAAGAGTGAAGTCTTGTTCTTATGGAGCCTTTTCACAGGTGAATGGAGTTATAAAGTAACTTATTTTTACAACGTAGTGTTCCTTGTTTTGCTAATATAACTTTGGTGATTGTGGCCAAGTGCTTACACTACCACTTTTGTGTTAGAGAAGAACTAATTGTATTGTGGTTCTTGATGTTAGTTTTGATTAATTTATGGGATCTGCTGAGTACTGAAATGATGTCTTTTTTCATAACTACTTTTATTGCATAGTGGCTAATAGATGTAATCAGATCATGTATCGTATAGTAATTAAACACAGTGAGAAAATGCATTAACACAGCAAGAACGTGGGAATACTTTTGATACCAGTACAAAGCAAAGAAAAGCAGATGGATGGCAGCATCTAAGGCCACAGAGAGACAGATGAACTAGACTTCACCAGAGACCTGCAGCTTCAGTGTTTTTGAACAAATGGGAACATTTGACTAGAGATATAAAATTGTCCTGATTCTCAAACAGAATAACTAAACCCCCCAAGTTTGGTGATGTTTTTTATCGTTCCTCCAAGTGCAGTGTGTAAAGGGGTGCTTGGAGTCTGTAAATGAAGACCAAGTCATTGATTTTTATTTCACTGTTTGCATTCAGTTAAGGCACTCTGAGACAGAATGGGTCTGTCAGACTGAACCCAGGTGTTGTCTAGAATAAAGATGCAGTAATTGAGAAGTTTGCTTACTTGTCCAAACTGTGTGGACGGACACTGATGGTCAAACGCATGAACTGGTGTCTCTGGCTAGGTAACTTAGTTATAAATCTGGGCATTGTGTATGATGAAGTTAAGAGGGACTCAGACTTTGAGACTGTGAAGCAGAAGAGTTACGCAGAAACTGTTTCCATCAATGGATTAAAAAACCAGATGAACTAAACCAGTAGTTTGTTACTAGATCTAAGGTGAGTTTCTCAGCCTAACCAGTTGAAGGTTTTTGGATTTAAAAATTCTGCTTTGTATTGCTACCAAAACCAATCTAAAAGTTTGTGACTTCAAATAAAATAGTGAAATAAAATGAAGGATTGAGGGTTTTATTTAAGGTTACAAGCCTAATACCTTTCTTTTGTTTATACAGCCTTGGCCCTTTGGTGAGTAAAGTAAAGGAGTATCAAGTGGAGACCATTGTAGATACACTCTGTACAAACATGCTTTCAGATAAAGAACAGTTACGTGACATTTCAAGCATTGGCCTTAAAACTGTGATTGGAGAACTCCCCCCAGCTTCCAGCGGTAAGGAGCTTGCTATTCAAGATATTCTTCAGTTTTCTTCCGTGACTGTACTCACAGATTTTGCTGGTTTAAAAAACTTTTTTTTTTTTTTTTTGAACTGAAGAATTGTATGGATGGGGAAAATTAACTTGCAGTATTCAATCATTGGTATAACAAATCAAGTGTAAAAGCTCCTATCTTAATAATTGTGTGGTGGAATGTTTCTAGGCTCTAGTCACAGCTAAGTCTCATCTTGCTTTTTGGTTGATAGTATACTTTTAAATTGATTGTAACTCATTTTTCTTCAGTGATCTGATTTCTTGTCTCAGTTTAGGTAAGTGTTTTGGAATGTACCCAATGTTTCTAACAATTGCCTGCTAAATTAATGCAGTGCTTACCTGCAGTTTTAAATGAGTGCAGTCTTTACTCCAAAGCTGATGTTAATGATGAATAGCTCATCATCGTGGTGTTACATTTTTATTCAAGTGGTTTTCTAATATTGTAGGTTACCGTATGAATGAGAATAGAAAAGTGATTAGAAAGGTTTTGGACACGCAGTTTTTAGAGGCTGAGGTTTCTTAAATTAAAAAAAAAAAAAAAAAAAAAAACAACACCAAACCCTCTGATTTTGACATCCTCTATTGGAAGTCCACAAGGAAATTATGAATTTATCGGGTAATGGTGAGATGCAAAAACTTATAAATAAATAAGTCACTTGAAGCTTTTATTATTCTTTTATATGCCCACACAAAACAAAAGCAGATTTTCAGCTGCGTGTAAGGCTCAAAGACAGCAAAATCTTTCAGTATTAAAAAAAACAAACTATATTTAATACAGGTTGGAATGATATTAATTACACATTTAGATTGCAAAAATAGGGTTAAAAAAAAAACAACAACAGAAAACTTAATGCAAATGAAGATGAGTGCTAGCCATTGGGAAACATGAACTGCTTCACAACATTACACTAAACAATGCTGGGAGTTGTGTGTATGGTGGAGGGAACCTACGAAGATACAGTGAAGAAATTTTAACTTGAATTTTAAAATACATTGGGTATATATTTTGTCCTTTTTTTCAGATGTTGCAGCAGTATTTCAAATAGATTTAAGTAGCTTCTTATGCAAAATCATTCTACAATCCTGTTTCATTTTACAGCTGTTCTTTAGAAGTAGCTTTATCTACTTCTGTGCTTCCCCTTACCTTTTAGTTACTCCTTTATTTCTACCTATATTCCTTTTACTTATTGCTCTAGACTTGTCTTGGTCTTCACTTTCCTTTGCTTGCCCTGCCAAAAGCAGTGTCCTTTCTGTTGTGCTCACCTTCTGAATCTAAAGCTATCCTACTCAGTATGTTTCTGTGTAGTCTTCCAGTTCTAATGCAGAGCATAATACTTTACATTAGCAAAGCAACTGGCTGTTCAAGCTTGTTTTGTTGGGTGTGAAAGCTTCTTCATATTATGTTCAGCTTCTCATAGTGACAAAGGGTATCTGGTGTTTAAAACCTGTATTTTCTCATTACGAAAACGCTGAGGTTTTGTTGTACTTTCAGGTTCTGCATTAGCGGCTAATGTTTGCAAAAAGATCACAGGGCGTCTCACTAGTGCTATAGCCAAGCAGGAAGACGTGTCTGTTCAACTGGAGGCGCTGGATATCATGGCTGATATGCTGAGCAGGTAAACGTCCCTCTTCCGAAATGCTGGTGAATGCTGATAAAATACTTCTTGAACTTTTTAATCTTTCAAATATTAAATATAAATTATTTTAAGTTAAGTAAAAAAAATATGGCAAGATATTAAGTACAGATGAAGCCTCATTTTCAAAAAAAAAAAAGTGAATGTATTGAAGATAAGTTGGTTGATAAACTGATTATGGCTTCATCTTCTGAGAACTGTAGCTTTAAGCTAATTTTCAATGCTTGTTGCTTTGAAGGTATATTTTAAACTCCTTTGTTGTGTTTAAGCCTTTGGAATGTTTAAAAACTTAATTGTAATCTCTGTGATGTTTTGAAAATATTTAAAATAATTCTGGTAGAGTATATGAACAAAGTTACCTAGATTCAATTGGTTTGAGTTTGTGTTTTGTCTGTTTTAAGGCAAGGAGGACTGCTTGTTAACTTCCATCCTTCAATTCTGACCTGTCTGCTCCCCCAGCTGACTAGCCCCAGACTTGCTGTGAGGAAAAGAACCATCATTGCTCTTGGTCACCTGGTTATGAGTTGTGGCAATATGGTTTTTGTTGACCTCATTGAACATCTGTTGACAGAGCTGTCTAAAAATGATTCCATGTCAACAACTAGGACCTATATACAGTGTATTGCTGCTATCAGTAGGCAAGCAGGTCATAGAATAGGTAAGAAAATTACATAAATTATCTGTAACTAAAAAGTTCTTTAGATGAGAATAATGACTTTGCTAATATTCTTTTATCAGGTGAATATCTTGAGAAAATAATTCCTTTGGTTGTAAAGTTTTGTAATGTAGATGACGATGAACTACGAGAGTATTGCATTCAAGCCTTCGAATCCTTTGTTAGGAGGTAAGTAATTCTCAGGTACCTGTGTGATGTACCTATGTGTTGTGTACTTCTTGTTTGTAAGTGTCAACTGGTAGTCTCCTTGGTACAATATATTTTTGCAAGCTTTGAGCTGGAACTGTTCCTATAACTGTCTTAAATGTTAAGCAGTATGCTTAACACATATGTCTGCACTTCATAAACTGTCTACTGTGCCAGGCTGTCCACTGCTAATGAGGGATAAAAACAAAATCTTGATATCCAAAAGCATGTCTTGGTCTTGTGCAATCTTCCAGTGTAGTAGTTTGGGTCCTTTCTGAAGTACAGATTCAGATGGATGCATTTGATGACACTTGCCTTGGCTATAACATCTTCAGAGTATAAGATGTTATAATTTCATCTTCTAGGTAGAAATGTTTAAATTCTTGTAGGTAATTTCACTTTACTTTTATTTTTGTACTATGCAGATGTCCTAAAGAAGTTTATCCTCATGTATCTACTATTATAAACATTTGTCTTAAATACCTTACCTATGATCCAAATTACAATTATGATGATGAAGACGAAGATGAAAATGCTATGGATGCTGATGGTGGTGATGATGATGATCAAGGTATGTTTGGTTTTTAGTCAGGGGGAGAGAAAGAGCCTCTGAACTTGCAGTGGTCTGAGAAAATGGTTGGTATTGCTAATAACTACAAGTATTTGAATGGCTTGTATACTTCTGAATTCATTTTTTAAGATGTGTTTAAAAACAGCACATGAACTCATTTAAAATAAATATACAATAAAAGTACTGGATGTTACTGCTGGAGATAAATACTTCCAGTGGTGAATGTAAAGTACAAGAGAAATACTTTAAAATACTTTGAAAGATGGAAAAATGAGATGGTAAAAGCTAGCAGCGTCTAAAATGGATGATTGAACTGAAGTAAGAAATGTGTTGGTTAATGAATTGAAAATACATATTTGTCATGGGAAAGACTTCTTAATACTTCCAATATATAAAATATCATTATTTAATGCATACAATCTAATACATTGAAAATTGAAAGATACTCAGTGATTTTCTGTTAGGATAAATGATTTTGACTGAAAAATAGAAGGTATTTATTGTTAATATTGTGGCTAAATTCTTTGCCGTATGTAAGGCTTATGAAAACTTGGATACAAATAATCTGAACCCAGAGCATAACATTATTATTACTTTAAGATTGAATGAGCTGCGTAGTTGTTGCCTTAGTCAATTTGTATTGCTTATTGTATGTTTTCTGTGGTCATTTTGGGTATGATTTGGTTTGATGTATTCCTAGAAAGAACCAAATAGAATAATTTGTTGAATCTTGATCAGTTAGTAGCTGTTGCATTGTTGATTATGTCATGGAAAAAGAAGAACATGCTTTAAATCAGTAGTCAGGCTGTAAATTGATGGGAACCACCTTGTCCAGTTTCCAGCTTAAATAAATACATGTGTAAGACTAGTGTGAGAAAATGGTAGAGAAAATAATCAGTCTTAAGATTTAGGCAGTTCAGAAGCCTTTTATGTATGGTTTGTAACGTACTTTTCCACCTGTTACTTTGGAGTGCCTCACACAAAGAACCAAAGAGTGTTTTTATTAATTGTTTAAAATAAAACTTGATGCTGTGATTGTCTAGATTTGAACACATGCATTTTTTTTTCCTAAGGGAGCGATGATGAATATAGTGATGATGATGACATGAGCTGGAAAGTGAGGCGTGCAGCTGCTAAATGTCTGGATGCTGTTGTTAGCACACGACACGAAATGCTTCCAGAATTCTACAAAACTGTATCTCCTGCTTTAATAGCCAGATTCAAAGAGCGTGAAGAGAATGTTAAAGCAGATGTCTTTCATGCATATCTTTCTCTTTTAAAACAAACTCGACCTGTGCAAAGTTGGCTTTGTGATCCTGATGCAATGGAGCAGGGAGAAACACCTTTGACAATGCTTCAGAGTCAGGTTGGTCATCAAATTTTTGTTATCTTGTTGAAGACACATTGAAGTTGTCCTGTTCATATGAATAGCTCCTGAAATATGCTGTGCCATACTTTTGTCATTTGTAGATTACAGATTATTACTGTAGTACTAACAGAGAGAGTAAGCCCGGGAACTGGCCTAGAACAGTACAGCAGTCTTGGAAACAAAAATTACTTGCTCATGCAAATGTGTTTAGCTGACTTGTTCTTTACTCTCACCTGTAAAAGTTGTATGACCTATGTAGTTCTGCCACCTTACCAAAGCAAAGTAGTTCTTTTGTGCACTCTAGAACGTAGGCAAAAAGTCTACCGATAAAGATAAAATTTGATTTGCTACAACGTTTTATTTGCAGAATAAAAAGGGTGATGTTGTCAAATGGCATTTTCCTTTTTTTAAGTTAATTATTTGACTAAATTTTCAGTTGTTGCTCTATATAGTTTTATTAGTGCAAACCTAGTTTTCATGTGTTTCATCTCACCTTTTGAAGTTAAATTGCTGTTTTTATGGTTACCAATTCTTTTAGAATCTTCATTTCCTACTGTTTATATAACAACTCCGATTCTGTGGAGAAATCAGAAATAGAGAAAAATGTGTCCTAGCCTTCTATATCCCCCAGTGATCAAAGGTGAAAGAAATGTCAGCTACTGAATCAATTAACAGATGTGTGATGGTTACAGGTTCCCAACATTGTTAAAGCCTTGCACAAACAAATGAAGGAGAAAAGTGTGAAGACCCGTCAGTGTTGCTTCAACATGCTGACTGAGCTAGTAAATGTATTACCTGGAGCCCTAACACAACATGTTCCTGTACTTGTACCAGGTATGAAAAACATACTATTAACCTAAAGATTTACTGGCAACTTGGTTATGAAGTTTCTAAATAGAAAAATCTTCACCGTGCTTTTTACAAAAGCTTTGAAGCGTTGCTTCTATTTGAAGAAATTGGCAACACAATCAGCTACTGTGTGAAACCATATAAATATTTTAGTGACACATATCCATTAATCTTGAAAACAAGCGTTGGCTGTAAGTTTGACATTTTTCTTCTATATTTTGATGAAAAGTTGATTTGCCTCTTGTTGCAAGATCAAACGCTGCCCTCTTACATCAAAAATATTGCCCATATTTTAAGCTTTTGGAGCCTAAAATGCTGACTTTTGAAGTAAAAAGGAAAAGTAGATTTGGAAAAGTTAAGGGTACGGGTTACCTTTATAATTAAGAAAAGACATCACAAACCATCAAATGGCCCAGGTCCTCTGTGCAGAGAAAGTCTGAAAAGTAATTGTTTAAATAAAGTGGTGAAAGGGGCTTAGAAGCATTCAAGAAATGTTTTCCTGCACCCAACCTGACACAGTTACAGCTATCTTTGTTCAGAAATTTTGAAGTGTTCTATCAGAATATAAATACCCTAACCTAAAAGTACATTTTTCTTTCTTCCAGGAATAATTTTTTCACTGAATGACAAATCAAGTTCTTCTAATCTGAAGATAGATGCTCTGTCCTGTTTGTATGTGATCCTCTGCAATCATTCTCCCCAAGTCTTTCATCCTCATGTTCAAGCACTGGTACCTCCAGTTGTAGCTTGTGTTGGAGACCCGTTTTACAAGATAACATCAGAGGCACTTCTGGTTACCCAACAGCTTGTGAAGGTCATTCGTCCTTTAGACCAGCCTTCTTCCTTTGATGCTACTCCTTACATCAAAGATCTCTTTACTTGTACAATCAAGAGATTAAAGGCTGCTGACATTGATCAGGAAGTGAAAGAAAGGGCAATATCTTGCATGGGTCAAATCATTTGTAGCCTTGGTGACAGCTTGGGTACAGACCTGCCTAGTACACTTCAGATCTTCCTAGAGAGACTGAAGAATGAGATCACTCGGTTAACTACCGTGAAGGCCATGACACTGATTGCTGGTTCTCCTTTGAAGATAGATTTGAGACCAATCCTTGGGGAAGGAGTTCCTATTCTTGCTTCTTTTTTGAGAAAGAACCAACGAGCTTTGAAACTGGGTACTCTTTCTGCTCTAGATATCTTAATTAAGAATTACAGTGACAGCTTGACAGCTGCCATGATTGATGCTGTCCTGGACGAGCTTCCACCTCTTATTAGTGAAAGTGATATGCATGTGTCGCAGATGGCCATCAGTTTTCTGACAACACTGGCTAAAGTATATCCTTCCTCCTTGTCAAAGATTAGTGGGTCCATTCTCAACGAACTTATTGGGCTGGTGAGGTCACCTCTACTCCAGGGTGGAGCACTTAGTGCCATGCTAGAATTTTTCCAAGCTTTAGTTGTGACTGGTACAAATAATTTAGGCTATATGGATTTACTGCGCATGTTAACAGGTCCAGTGTACTCTCAGAGCACAGCACTTACTCACAAGCAGTCTTACTATTCCATTGCCAAATGTGTGGCTGCCCTTACTCGAGCCTGCCCTAAGGAAGGACCAGCTGTTGTAGGTCAGTTCATTCAAGATGTCAAGAACTCAAGGTCCACGGATTCCATTCGGCTTCTGGCTTTGCTTTCTCTTGGGGAAGTTGGGCATCACATTGACTTAAGTGGACAAATTGAGCTGAAGTCTGTAATATTAGAAGCATTCTCTTCTCCTAGCGAAGAAGTCAAATCAGCAGCATCTTACGCATTAGGCAGTATTAGTGTTGGCAATCTTCCTGAGTATCTGCCATTTGTCTTACAAGAAATAACCAGCCAACCTAAGAGGCAATACCTTCTTCTTCATTCCTTGAAAGAAATAATTAGCTCTGCATCAGTGGTTGGTCTCAAGCCATATGTTGAGAACATCTGGGCCTTACTTCTGAAACACTGCGAATGTGCAGAAGAGGGTACAAGGAATGTTGTTGCTGAATGCTTGGGCAAGCTTACTTTAATAGACCCAGAGACTCTGCTTCCACGACTCAAGGGATACTTGGCATCAGGTGAGTATTTATTTTATTTTATTTTATTTTATATTTTCCAAACAACAAAAAAGAACAACTTCATGACAATTTACTTCTTTGTTGTTCTGCTAAAATTTATTTATAATATCACCTATGCATAAGTGCTGCCGTACCAGAAAGGGCCCAGATGCAAATGAAAGGCACAACTTTAGGTCCTGGGAACAAACACAGAGCCTGGCCTTTGCTTTGCTTTCAGGAGTGCAGGCAACCCTTCAGTGAGCCTGAACCAAATACAGCAGAGCAAAGGGCACAGCAACCCAAGGAGAGCAGCATTTTACATATGCACAATAACACTACTACTACCACTACTACTACTACTACAGGTGAAGCATTCCTAGAACAGTGAGAGGAAGAAGGAGCAGTGCAAGTAGAGGCCTCCTATTACAGTGGGCAAGGCCTTGGAACTCTGGGAGCCCCTTTTCTGTTGTACTGTCTGCAGGGATCTACAGCAGCAAGCCTTGCATTTAGTTTCCAGGCACTGGTGAGTGTGCCTGGTTCTGCAGATTTCCTCACAGGCACCTTAGTTTCTTGCAATAGGCATCTCCCTCCTACCACAAGCTCCCCCTGCATCTGTGCGGTGTCAAGAGTTGGACTTGATGATCCTTAAGGGTCCCTTCCAACTCAGGATATTCTATGATTCTATGAACTCATGTATATGCTGTAGCAAATGGCCTTATTCTATCCATTAATAAATTTTGTTTTTGCAACTGATCTGCTTAAGTTCTGTGATACTCTTCTTTTACTCTCCCTCCCTGCTTCCGCACCAGGAACAACATGGAGCTTAGATCCATTTTGCTCTAGGATGCTAGTCATACATAACAGGAATTACTTTATAATCTTTCTTTTGGTATGAGTATGGTATTTTATTTAATTATGTTACATTCAACAAAGCTATAAAGTTAAGTGGAAGAGCATGGGCAACAAAGGGACAGCAGTGCTTGATAGACTAATTATAATGCATTGACATTTTTAAGTAAACTACAATATTCCTAATTTTGGACGAGAATTCTAAAATTTCTAAGTATTAAGAGGAATCATTGCGTATAATTCATGAATCAGTTTCACATCAAGAACTGTAATGATGTAAAGTAGAAGTGCATGAAGAAAGCACAAAGGAAAGTTGTTTGCAGGCTTGTGTGAGATGAATTAAAAAAGTCTCCTAATATGCTCATTACTTGAGTTTTCTGTGACTGAAGATGTTTATTACAAATATTATGTTGTTGCCCCCTGTTTAAAATGCAACACCAGTGCATCTGTGAAAGTAACATGGCACTGCAAGTAATAAGTAACATATATTTTTCAGCTTTCTTAGTATTAAAAGCTTTAGTTGTGCTGTTTTATTGTTACATACTCATTATTTTATTTCATATTAGGATCCTCATATGCACGAAGTTCAGTGGTTACTGCTGTTAAGTTCACTATTTCTGATCATCCACAACCCATAGACCCACTCTTGAAGAACTGCATAGGTAAGTTCTTTGCTTTTAGTGACAGCCTCTAAGTTTTCCAGTGATAAAATTGCATTTAAAATGTGTTTGTTGTGCTTTCAGAAAAAAACATTGTGTAGGTACCAGAAATAGCTGCTAATGTTAGCTGTTGCAACAGTTATCAGGTGCTTCCTTAATAGGCAGATGTTTGTATTAATTCTAGTGTGTTTGAATTCTGAGTAGCAAAAGATGTGTGATAAAAGTGGTATGTATTGAAGCTGCGATGGGCAAAGAATACAAAGAGCTAGGGTATTTAGGATGGTGCCTAACAGCTGATTTCTTTTTCCATGCTCTTGCTGAATTATAGCAGTTTGTTGTAGTAAGGTACTGTCTTTAACCAGAAGGGTAGTTGTGGAAGTGTTTGACATTGTCACTTAACATATGTATATATGTGAATGCTGGGTGACTTGTAAATGTAGATCCTTGTGATTCTGTAATGCTGTGTGGTCTGAAAGTTATTGGGAGCATGTATAGTTATTACAGGGATTGGGTAACGAGAGCTTTGATTATGAGGGAGCTTTGCAATGCTCATTTGTATGATAGTCTTGTAGATTTGTTTAATATGCTATGGTGAATGTTAGTTTTATAGTGGATATGATTACACTGTAAAATCTGTACAAAGCTGTGTATACTACTGATTATAATGGGGAGGGGAAGATTCATCTCTAAAAACAGTTTGGTAGAGAGCAACTTTTTTATTTATGGTGAAGGGGTTGTCAGCTGTTGTATGTTACTTCCATCACTAACCTTAAATAGTTTTTAATAGTATATAAAGTTGGTTGATTATGCTTGTGGGTTTCTCCTCCTGCTGTTCCTCTTCCACTGAAGCTGCCATGCCCCTTTGGTTTCTGGAAGTATTTACTAAGTACTGAATACTCATACAGTCAAAAACTATTCGGATGTAGTACTGCAAAAATCTTGTTTATTTTTGTTTAAAAATAATTTTCAGTTTTCTTACCCCCCTTTTTTTATTGTGGTTATGGAGTTTACTTGTTTACGCCCTGCTGTTTTCCTCCTTTTTAAATTTTCAGTTCTTTTAAACATCGGGGATGAAAATGATATATTCTTGCAGGCATTTATTTTACCAGGGCAGTGCTATAGAACTCCAAAATGTCCAGTCTGAAAATGCACTGAGGGTGGGGTGGGCTGAGAGACGTGTTGTTACATTTATATGTACTGAGTAGGCTTGTCTTCTGGTAGCTTAGGAATGTGTTGATCTGTTTCTGTACACAATTGCAGGTGATTTTCTGAAAACGTTGGAAGACCCAGATCTCAATGTCAGGAGAGTAGCCCTAGTGACGTTTAACTCAGCTGCACACAATAAACCATCATTAATAAGGGACCTCTTAGATACTGTGCTTCCTCATCTGTACAATGAAACGAAAGTCAGAAAGGAACTGATCAGAGAGGTATGTTAACTAAAAAAAAAAAAAAAAAAGGGCTAGATTGACATAAGTAGACTTAGTTATTCTAAGTACATTACTTAACTTTAATTTTGAATTTGCCAACAGGTGGAAATGGGACCATTTAAGCATACAGTTGATGATGGGTTGGACATAAGGAAAGCTGCTTTTGAGTGCATGTATACTCTTTTGGATAGCTGTTTGGATAGACTAGATATATTTGAATTCCTGAACCATGTTGAAGATGGCTTGAAGGACCACTATGATATTAAGGTTAGCTGTCTTTTTTTTTTGTGTGTGTACGCACAGTGACTCAGTAAAAATATTTTAAATAGTGTATAGACTGAAATGGTAAAAATACTACTTGATATGTTTAAAGAAGTTTTAAATAGCTAAATATTTAAAGTGTTGCTGTTAAAGGTTACACAGCATTCTAGGAATTTCTCTTCACATGCTGAGCATAACTGATTTTGGGATTGTTTTTCTCTCAAACTAGATGCTAACCTTCTTAATGTTGGTGAGACTGTCTACCCTTTGTCCAAGTGCAGTACTGCAGAGATTGGATAGGCTTGTTGAACCTTTGCGTGCTACATGTACAACTAAGGTATTGTTTTAAATGTTAACTTTTGCTTGTTAATTACTTAGTATTATCTTACAGGAGTATAAACAAATTTGTGTATGAAGAACAATTCTGAGAATCTAGGTGTATTGCTGCAGCATTTCCTGAATTGCAGTTCATAATTTGCAATAGTTAAAATAATACAAATAATATGAGCCCTTATGTGTTACCTTTCCTTAAATTACAAATTGAAGAGTAAACTCATTAAGCTTCTTTTTAAAATCCTCTACTTCTTTGACATTCCTTTTATGCCTTAAAAATCTAGCTGCCACATGGATAACTTGTCTCATTTCATTATAAAACTGTGAAAGTATTGAGGATACCGAGGGTTTTTCTGACTTCTGATGGTTGTTATTGCAGTCAAAAATCATATGCTGAAGGATGGAGGCTGTGTAAAGGGGTGCTGTTTTTTTCTCCTTTTGTCATTTATGTTACGAGACTCTTGGTTCTTGGCACAGTTGGTCTCCTCCTATACCTACTGTTGTCTTGATCCAGCTACAAACTCTGATAGTGATTTAATGCTTAATTTACTTCAATACTGTAATCTGTTATTTTTTGAGTCAAGAAAATTGACTGCTTTTAACAATAGTTTGTTTTTATCACTGAAATCAAACAAGACTAATCAATTTTTTAATAAAGGTTAACTCTTTTAAAAAATTTCTAATCTCTGAAGGCTGGAAATGTTAATACCATTTCAATGTTGTTTACTGACCTTAGCTAGAGGTTGGCTGCTAGAATTGTTTTAATTTGATAATTGTCTTGGTAACTCACAGCTTTTTTTTCTGCTTACTTTCAGTGTTCAAGTTTCAGTCTGTTTTTAAACTGCTGGTAAAAAGTCTGCTAAAAAGTACACATTTTAAGACCTTTAAAACTATTGTGAAAGTTGTCCAAAGCTATGGAAGGAAGTAGATCTTCATAAGCTGTCTGTGTTAAGGTGGGTGTAGAGGGAAAGTTGAGCTAAATCTTCAAACAGCTTCTTTTTTTTTTTCTGTAGGTCAAGGCAAATTCAGTGAAACAGGAGTTTGAAAAGCAAGATGAACTCAAACGATCAGCTATGAGGGCAGTAGCAGCGCTTCTAACCATTCCAGAAGCAGAGAAGAGTCCATTAATGAGTGAATTTCAGTCACAGATAAGCTCTAACCCTGAGCTGGCAGCCATCTTTGAAAGTATCCAAAAAGATTCATCATCCACTAACTTGGAATCAATGGACACTAGTTAGATGTTTGCCCAAATTGGGGACCATTATGTTGAACCATAAGATGCACTGAATTGACAGGTTATGAGTAAGAAACAGAAAAAGTATCTAATCTACACATTGTTCCACTTTATTTACCTTTATGGAGACAGTTGGCTTTTCCCATTGTTGCTTTTCTAGCATTTATTCCAGAAATGTATTTCCATAATCCAGAGTTTGTTAACCACTCTTGTTTTAGTGGATTTGGCCACATTTGGGAATTAAAAGTTGACGCATGGTGTATGGAAATAGGTTCCAACATCCATTTGCCCTGTAACATTTAGGATTAAAATGTTAAAATTTTGTGACCATGATTTTTTTTTCTTTTATTCACTCTTTCTACTTGTAAACAACAACAAAAAAGGTGTGTGTGGGGGAAGGTGGGAATCAAGCATCCAGGTGCACCATGTTTTTGTATAACTTTTTATTCGTTTTTTCATTTTGTTTCATCTTCATAAATTGGTTTGGCTGGCAGATAAATTCTGTGTAAGATTTATTATATTAAAGAGAGGGCTTGGGCACAGTTCAAAAAAAAAAAAGCAGACATAAATGTCATTTTTAAAGGTGTGGGGATTAAAAAACAAATATCCTTGTGCACACTAATTTTGCATGAGCAAATTTACAAATATATATATTGTCTGTAAAACAGCATGTGCAGTTTATTCGTAATACAAGTTAAAATAAGTGCTACTGTATCAGTGCAGTTTTCAGGTATCTTAACATACAAAACATTCATACAGGAAGGGAGGAATGAAGGTTAGTTGTTTTAACCTGGGTTTTTGAACTGCCAATAGCATGACCCTGCAGATTATACTCGCAGCAAATATGACAGCTTCTGCAGTTTTCATGGTTTTTCAAACTCAAAGGCTGGATCCCCTGGAACTGAGGTGGACAAACCAGAAGATCGGAGGGAAATAGGATGAGCTGGAGGTAAAATGAGCAGAGAAGAACAATAGCTGCTCAATGGCTCCTGAACTCTGGATTCAACTCGGCCTTTGTTATAAAAGTGTGAAAGGAGGTTTCTTCAGTGCCTTCTACATCCTGTTCTGTGTGCGACAGTTTTTGTTAAGGCACTAATGTATGGCGTTACCCTGGCAAGTATTGCCAGAGCATCATTCTGTGCCTATCCAAAGGTATTCTGGCACGTGGAAGCAGCAGTAGATCACAGTGCTGCAACTGTCGTTGGTATTCTAGTAAGACAGGGAACAGGGAATAGTCATAAGATGAGAGAGATAGAGAGAAATGTTAGAAAACAAGCTAAAAGGGAAAAAATCTGCTGTGAATATGCTGAGGTATTTTGAAAGGGGACCAGAATGCAATAGCTAGCAGTACCTCCATAAACTGGATTTTAGAATTTAATACCAAAACATGAGGAAACACTGCCTTGAAATTGTTATTATTTGATTAATGCAGTTGGCTAGTTGTCTCTCTTAAATCTGAACTTGGTTTTCCTCTGGTTAGCTGACATTTTTGGAAACCTGCCTGTTACATGGCTATGTGGCAGAAGCTGCTACTGAACTAAACACACATACATTTTTATGTCTTCAGAGAGTTTCCTGTGAGCATTGGGGTTCGGGGGCAAATTTTTCACACACTTAAAGATTGGGGAACGCAGGGGAGATATTGGTGCATTTTACTTTAATTAAAGGACATGAAAGAAGAAATCTATGAACTCATTCAGTAGTGACAATTTTAATGCTGTAGAAATTTTGAAATTGTAGCTTTCTCTGTCTCCAAAGTCGTCGTACTAATGTAACAATTGTCTTCTAGAAGTAGAAATAAATGAAATTAATTGTACCAACATATCTAAATGTCATGAAAAAGTATGGGATGACTCTAGAGAGAAACCATATGGTAGAAAAGCATTGTGAATTAGGTGCATTTTCCCCTGCTGTATAACTCATCTACTTCAATTACAGCAATATTCAGGCCTTCTAATTAAGAATCTGTTGTGCTAATTAGTTGTCAAATTAATCTTATTTCCTTTGTGTTAAGTTTTCAGAGTGCATTAAGATGTTTTCTAGACCTAAAGCTAAGTGTGAGGATGGTATGGTAAACATGAGATGTGAGGCTAAATCATGTAAAAGGAGTAGGTGGCAATGGTAAGTAAACAGGATACTTAAATTCATGGTTGAGATGCGTGTGCTTAGTGCTGCCGTAATGCCTATGTTGTGGATCCAAATAATACTCGCTTTGTTTACAGTACAGTACAGAGGAGCAAGCTTAACGACAGAGCAGAAGGTTGAGATGTATCACATGGTGAATGCTTTCTTACAGGAGAGTAATTTTTACTTGACCACTTACGAAACGGGTGGGAATGTAAGGATCAACATTAATCCACAGAAGAATTAAGTTGATTCAAGTTTTCTGTAAATTATGGAAATTCCAAGATAGGATTCTCACCAAGTAGCTGTGGATATTTCGGCAAGGCAGGAAGAGAGCCTTATAAAGGTTTTAACTGCATCATGATTACTGGAATTATTTGTTGGTTTTATAAAATCTAACTAGGTTAGGTGCTCAGATTCCATTGACGTTCACTGGACCACTTTAGGTGTGTGTTCTTGGGGGAGCAGAGTTTTTTCTCCACCACTTTGTCAAGTGTGTTTGAGTAAATCTGATGTATTTATGCTTTCAGTGCAATTAGGTTCAGTTAGTTCTGCTAAGGGTGATGTCAGGAATACCTCTAGCTGTTTCTTAGGCAATAAATGTCTGAAACTGAAGTGCAAAATGATGCTAAGAGCAGCCTTTCAGAACTTTAGTTTTGTTTTAAAGATTCCTTGTATGGTTAGAACTCCAGTACTTTTCATGACTTTGAACAGATGCAATCAAGAGAATTTAATAACCTCACACATAATATAGAAATGGTTGGCCTTTGTTGCCATTAACTATTTTTGTATCTCAAGCATAATTAAAGTTTTTACTAGAAAAAGTTGTTCAGCATGCTCTGATTTTTCTATGAAAAATCTCGCCATCCTTGAGGAGGTATTTTCTTTAAAACACAAAACCACAATTCACGTATATACATAATTTAGCTATATATTTTGCTGCACTTTAATCTAAATTGATTTTAACTTTCCTTCCAAATGTTGCCTCTAATATAGCAGTTGACAGAGCTGAACTGCTTTCAGATTGTATTTACGTGAACGAAATGAAACAAGTTCTGATACGACTCCTGTTTGGATGAGGTTCATTCGTATGCATGTAAGCAGCGCTGGTTCTCTCAAATGAAGGATCATTCTAACATCAACCCAAACTAGAAATGTGATTTAAAAGTTCATATTTGTGTCTATATTTGGCTGAATGTAACTTAGTAATAACACGAAGAATAATTCCTTATGTTCACCCTGTTCTTCCTTGCAAAGACGAAACAGCTAAGCCTGCAGCTTCTGGGTTTTATTTCTCTGCTACCCTAAGCTGCAGGTAAAAAGTACTTCTTTGCTGTTACCATTTTTTATATTAATTCTGGAGAACTGAAAACTGCTGGTCACTTTATTACTTTCTTTTTGCCCTTGTTTACTCCTTGATGTGAGATGGGAAGCTTTGCTGTATTGAACATGAACGGGCAGGCTTTGTGACTGCAAGGATTAGAGCAAAAATGTTCTTTTATACTAAAGCTGAGCTTCTTCATCAGTATCAATTTTTGATTTTTCATTGTATCTTGAGTTTTTTAATTTTTCACTGTATCTTGAGTTTGAGGAGGAGAAGGGAATCTGGTTCCTCAGCCATAATGAAGTGAATTAATCTTTGTGACTAGTGTTGAAATGGGGAAGTTTTCTGCAAGAGGTGGGCATCAGGCAGTTTGGTCTCAGTAGGGAGTTAGACTTCTTTAAATTCTTTTCCATGCATGAGGCTTTAATGTTTCCACGTTAATCTTTGCTGAGGATAAAACTGCCTTCCACAAAGGTCATCCGTCCCCCAGAACAAACAAAGGGATTTCTGCGGTCTGTGTATTGTGTTTTAGAGCCTAACCCTGAACTGGAGAAGACCTAAGAGTGTTTTTCTGAGAACCACACAGACACTGGCTGGAAGGCAGATGTCAGCTGAAATGCAACACCAAGAAAAACAAACAAAAATTATCTGAAAGTGCAAATATTTTCATTAAAAAATAATAATAATAAAAGCTTCTGCCTTTTTATCCTGTTTTTGAAGATTAGGAAATACAGAAGAAGAAAAGAAGTAATTAGCAAGCTGTGAACTTCTGTGATCCTGGAATTTCGGGCTTTAATTTCTTTTCCCTGCTGCTTTCTTTAAAAAAAAAATAAAAGTCCAACCAGTTTTCCACAGGTTTTCTACAGAATTATATATTCAAAAGCCTTTTTAGTAGGTTTAAGTTCTTTTAATTGTATTTTAAGTATTATATTTATTCTGAAGAAATTCTTTCACTTTATCTGTGGATTTCTCCCACCTGGTAATTTGGAGGCAGTTCACTACTGCTGCTGTAGGCTTTAGGAGATAAACCATGTCACTTGGTTCAGGGCTGTGAAGATATTCCTGTAGTACAGTAAGTTTCCAATTCACTCATTTTTTTTAATTAAAAAACAAAACAAAAAAAAAAAAAAACATTCACATGTGACTGCTTTCCTTCCAACCTCCAGCCTTTCTTCTTTTCAGTGGAGAAAAGACTGGACTCTTAATCATTTGATTACTGTTATTTTGGTGCCACCCTTCTGGGGCTTCCCAGTATTTTAATCTCAGGTCCTCTAGAAGACTTTTTTTTTCCTTGAAGTCTTCTCAGATTATTTGCTCTAAGGCTCAGGTTTATCTCCCATATCTATGGCACTTCCTTTGTCCATGGAAATAGTTCTTTCAGGAATTGCATGTAATCTCCATTTTATGGAGGGATTTCTCAGAGAGACACTGTGCTTAAATGCAACTGAAGCCAATTTTTGAGGAAGCTTGTAATTAAACCACTTCACTGAAAAACTAGTATACTTAAACTTTACTGTAATTTAGAGTATCAAGTGATATATATATATGTAAAAATATACATTTCCACGTTATCCTATTCAAAAACATACCAAAGGGCAAAAATGAAACCATGTTCCATGTGCAGCACGACTAAAGGCATGTAGTCTCATGGAAAAATTTCTCCTCTCCCTTAAATTTCTTAGTGCTTGCACTGCACAAAGCATCACACCTGCTATGGCTCTGGGTCAGAAGAAGGTGCTTTGTGTTGCAACAGCTAAATTCTGCCTGCTGGGGAAATGCACGGCAACTGCTGCTTTGATTCTTTTCCCTATGCAGCTACTGATTTTTCACGCAGGTAACTGATTTTGCAACATTGGCCACATTTGGCAGAAGGGTAGGTAGGAATTAACTAACGTTTAAAAAGAAAAAATGGGATTTCCCATGATCCTGATTCTTCAAAGTCAAGCTCAGCAGTCAATCAACTTAAGCATAATTTTCCAAATGCAAAGATGATCAAGGGAGTCTATATTAGGAGGAAGATGCTAAATTAAAGCAACAAGATTACCGAGTCCTATTTTTAACCAATGCTGCAAACTGAAAGCGCACATCTCTGATTGGAAATCCTGACTTGTTTACAAAACTCACCTCATCAGCAGCATTAGAAATGTGGAACTGAGGTTGTAGATGGGAGTTGATTTCAGTACCTTGCCAAGGCAAGCTGAATAGAGTAGCTCAGTTGGAAAGGACCTTCAAAGATTTTTCCAATCCAGCTGCCTGACCACTTCAGGGCTAGCCATAAGTTAAGGCACATTACTGGGGGCACTGTCCAAATGCCCCAAGAACACCGCAGGCACGGGGCATCAACCACCCCACTAGGAAGCCTGTTCCTGGGTTTGGCTGCTGTTTCCCCTTGGGAAGTTGCAGAGAGCCACAAGGCTGCCTTCTTTTCTTCAAACTAGGCAAACCAAATGTCTTTAGCCTCTACTTATGGATCAGGCAAAGTAAAGCCAAAGTAAAACACCAAACTGCTGCTTTCTCACTTAGTACCAACTTTGGAACCTGAGGTGCAATTTAACACACATTAAAATATTAGGATATTTTTATCTCTGGAGTGGCAGATGTGAAAGATGAAAAAATTGTTTGACGTGAAAGATTAAGTACTGTTCTTATTTATTTATTTATTTAGGAGCGTATATGTGGAGAAACAGTGACCTTAATTGCAGGTCCTTTTCGAAGAACTTGACAATTTTTCAGGTCTGCTCCTCTCTTTCACTCCCAACTTTTTAAAATGAGAGGAAAACTCCAATTCTGTAATTCCATGGTGTTGTCACATTTGTTTTTTGTAGGACTGTCTTTTTTTTTGGCCTTGTTAGTCTTCCCAAGAAAAAAGTCAAGAACAGAAATGCAGTTGAATGGCTTTCAGCCTTGTGCATTCAATTGTTCTATGTTAATTTTTACACACACACAAAAAAAATCAAGGGATGTTATTTATATACATAGAAAACGATGCTTTCTCAAAGTTTGAGTTAACGTATTCAGGGTTGAAACAGTTTGATATCATCAAGGGCTATTATAGGGACAAAGAATTTTCGGAAAGTGTAAAATTTCTGGTTTTCCATGACTGATTTCTTTCAGGTCTGTTAGGTGGCTGAACCATGAACAAAGGAGCACAAGGGCAGGCTGTCACGTACGAATGTGAATTTGTGTTAGATTGTTGTTTAGCAAATGGTTAATATTTATTGGCCTGTGTTTTTTTCTTACCAGTCTTATTGCTCTGAGGCTTTTCATAGCTTAACTGTCAGAAGCAGGTGTTCCGCTGTATCCGAGTTGCCTTTGATTAAAGGAGAAGGAGTTTGCAGAAGGATTTGGTGTGCTGAAGCAGTTGGGTGTCAGACTGGGTTTATTTTTTTCCATGCATCTTTAATCATGTTGAAGAACAGGAAAGATGAGGTCCATCGGTGGGTTTAGGCATTCCTATAGGAGTTCAAGAAAACTCTACAGAATATAACAATTTGGTATTTTTTTTTCCCTGTTATTTGGTGCATGCCAGGAGGAAAAATGTTTAATAAGGCTAGTTGAATAGACTTTTAAGCAAAATACATGTATGCTGCTGAAAGATGGGAACAACATCATGCAGAAAAAACTCTGGTCATGCCATCTCGATCATTTGATTCCCATTGCAACAGGTAGGTAGACGGAAGGGAGCTTTGTGTTTCCTGAGATAATGGATTTATGCTAATTTGCAGGTCTATGCAGTTTGCTGTAAGAATGCAGTACTCTTGATATTTTTTAATTATGTTTATACTAAGTGCAGAATTACATTTTCAAGGGAATGCTCATTTTAAGAAGTTGCTTGCTTCATTGATTTCATTCTGGAAAATTCACCTCAAATAATAAAATTAAGTGATTCCTCTGACAGGATGGAATAACTAAAACTGTGAGTTGATAGTACTTTCAACTGTTGCAATAAATTAAATCCATTTTCCACAAAGGAAACTTCAAAATGCTGCGTGTAAAGCAAGTAAAAAACCACCACTAACAATAAATAAATAAATGCACACCTAACGCCTTAGTGCGAAAACCAGAATAAACTAAAACGTTCTGCAGAAATTTAGTCTTATACCGACTATCTTCTGCTTTTGGAAGTGGTGAAGAGGGAGGACATTTACTTTGTGTCCCTCTCCTTAATTTTGATTTGATCTGGTGGATAAATGTGAATGCTTATGCTCTAAAAAAATAGATTTCTTTGCAGACTTTAGCATCCTGTTTAAATGTTGGAGACAACTTTTCTCTTCTTAGAAAGTGCCCTGCTACTGTTGTAGACTAGAGCTAATATTTGAACACATGAAGGAGCAAACTGTCTGGGTAGTGCTTTGAAAGGGCAAAGAATGTAATACAAGATTTAAGTATTTATTTACAAAGTTGGTCTTAAATGTCACAACATTTTTTTTTTTCTGTGCTGCTGCAGTGTTTGTTTACAGGAGAAATGTTCAAACACATGCTCTTCAGGACTGTAAACCGATGACATCTTTTATTGTGAATGTTTGTTTGCTTTATGTCACTACAGAACAGCCTTGCTTGCCTTGGTTAAATCTTGCATACTTTTCTGCGGTTTTATCCACAGTTCAGCCTATAGCAATGAAAACAGAATTCGTTTCTGACAAAGCTGATGTTACAGAAACAGAGGAGCCGTAGGAGATGTCTGAGGACTGCATACAGAATAATATGTTTGACTACAAAGATGTCATAGTTAATGCATTCTGCTTTGCAGACCAGTTATTTCTTTGACAAAGTAGTGGAAATAGGTTTATTAAAAGCACAGTATCTGAGAAGAGCATCAGAAGCAGCTTTGGATAAATCCGTTCTTACAGCTTGTTGATGGTGTGGCTGAAGAAGTCTACTGTGTGAAGTCTGTCTTCATTGCTCATTGGCCATCAATGCCCTTTGTTTAAAAACAACAACAACAACAAAAAACTCCAAATGTTTCCACTTGGCTGTATTACTGAATATGCTATCGTGTTGGTTAATGCAGCACAGTGCTGAAGGTTATCTGTGCTCAAAAGCAGGATGCTGCATTGTGCATAAGGTATTACTGTAGTCCCATATTGCCAATTTGACAGTTTTATGAATAAAATGTTAGCGATTGCAAAAACTACCATTTCTCCAGAGGGAAACCTGATGCCCCAAGACTACCATCTTACATTGATTAGATCATAAAAAAAGCTATAATTTTGTCTCTTTTTCAGGAAGAGCTTTAAATATCAAGCCCTGAAGCCTTTTAATGAAATAAAAGTTCTTTTAGATAACTATAGTATTTAATCCTGTAGCTATATTTTTTAATGTTCCTCTGGCAATTTTAGAATTGTAATAAGTATACTGGGTACAATCTCACTCAATGGGATAATTCACAAATAATGTTAATATACTTGGAACAACTAGAGTTTCTTCATGATAATTTCAGTGTTGACCTCATGTGATGAGTACATTCTCTATGCCCCCTAACAAAGTTTTCAGAATGCACTGTGAATATAGTGAGGTACCTAAGAGCATTAGCATGATACATAGATGCAGGATTAAAATACATGCTTGTTAATAAGTCGTCATTCAGATATTTTCTATCCTTTTAAGTGGCTCTCCAATTCAACACACTAGTATGTGTGTATCTACCTGAGAACAGGTGAGCTTTCCTGTTTTTTCAGTCTTTCAACATTTTGATTTTTTGAGATACAGTTCTTCTTAGATACAAGTTTTGTACTTCTGGTAATTGTTTCGGTTATCTGAAGAAATGACTAATCTTGAATATTTTTTTCCATTCCTAAGTGTTAAATAAAATCACGGAGTAATATTAAAATAAATATAAATATAAATATAAATATAAATATAAATATAAATATAAATATATATATATATATACTGATGAGCATTTTTACATGAAAATGCCCTGATTGCTATGAAATTATTAGTCTTTTTGTAAAGAAATCAAGTGTAAATCTAAAACATAATTTATCTATGGTATTTCAATTTCATCATATTAGTACTTTGGACCCTCTGGTTTTGTATTGTCTGGCTTAAACAGAAACCCCTTAATTTATTTTGGATCAACAAATGGCAAAATGTGTGAGAGTGGGTCCCTGCTCTCCCAGTGTTGATTCTCTAATGGTGAACCTGCCTTTGTCTTAAAAATGGAGTGTTAAGTATTTCATCTCAAAGGGCTAAGCTATAGCTGAGATTAACCTCTCCATCCTTTCTCGGTGTTTATTGTGGCAGTTTACAGTATGGCTGCTAAGCAAAAAAAAGGTTGATAATACAGTTTATTGCCTGTCCAGCTACTTCATCGTGTTGCGTGTTGGCTGGCTCTATGGACACGGGTGAAAATTAGCCGAGTTTCGGGAGCAACTCCAACTACTTATTTTCTTCCAGGAGATGGCGCCGAAACCTCATTAACAAGTGCCAAACAAACGGGGGAGAAAGTACAGCAAAAGTTCTTCACAAATAAGAAACTTCAGGTTTTTGACGAATGAGTTTGAAACGCATCTAGTCATTTTATTTTCTTGCCAAAGTATGGAAACTCCCTGTTATAAATGGCTCCCTTTGAAGACTTAAAACTTTTACGAGTCATTTACAAGCCTCACTTGTGTACTGTAGAGTTTGGGCAGGTCTGTGCAGGTGGGTGAAGGGCCTGGTGATGCCAGTCTGGCAGTGAGGTGCTGGGTGGCCTGGTGGCCTTGGCACTGTTGCAAGGTGCAGAGGGGACCATCAGCTGCATTCCCCACCAGATAAAGCAGATTTCATGACAAAATGCTGTATTTTCCCTCTACCTTGCTCATGATTTCCCTTCTCCCACACTTTCAGTACGCAGCTGTAATGGGGATGGTGGCTCTTAACATGAGAGGCCTGCCAAAACTAGGTGTCGGGTTTTGGGGACCAGGCTGGTATGTCAGTAGGGTTTGTCATTTTCAGAGTTATATTCATTTCTTTCCTGAAAGTGCTAACATTTGGTAATAATACACTGGTTTGCTTTTCATGTCTGGAGTTATTTTTGTTGGTGGTTTTTGTTTGCCTGTTTTTTAAGAAGGTAAAGAAAGGAAGCAGGTAAGATGCCCTTTTAGTTTGTTTCTATTGTAAGTTAACATGACTACCAAGATTTTTTAATTTTTATTTTTAATGGTCTAGCCAACACAATCTCATCACACTGTTTTAGAATTTGGCCACCAAACAAACAAGAACGCCAGCAACCCTCCAGCCTTAATATTTGGTTATGCCATAGAACTGGGGGTTCCCTTCTGGAATGGCATTGACCCAGAGGAATACTACACAGCAAAAAGCACCCAGTTTGAAGGAGCCACAACCTGCAACGTAACTATACGAACAGCTGGAGAACACACTTGCCTAGCACTTGTCACTCAACAGCATGTGTAAGCTAACAGCAGCTTCAGGAGCTCACAAGCCTGTTGAGATTGTTTTGGTAGGGCTGAGGAAAGGCAAGGCATGCTGGAACATATGTATTTAATTAGAAACTGAAAGGAAAAGTAGTATTTGTATACATTTCTAAACTACAATTACAAATACAGTCTTAGATTGTCCTCCTGCCTGGATTTGCTAGTGCTCAGTTTGTTTAAGCTGCTATTAAAACTTGGTGTTTTTACTGGAACCTGGTTTCAATTACAAGTTTTGCCTCACAGAAACAAGCTGGACTTAAGGCTCCAAAATTACAACAAAGTTGGATGGAGGCAATTGTTCATACCAAAGTATGAACAGCTTGTCAAGGATGACTTCTATGGTGCTGAATAAAATGCCAGCTGAAATGTTGTTGAAACCATACTGGTTAACAACAGCTCAGTTTGACAACGCTATATATTTTTTTTTAATTCATAAAATAACTCTCTCAATATTGTCCCTTTGTCAGAAGATGAAAAAGGCAAAGGGCACCAGTGCTGCTCCCTGACACACCTGAACTGGAAAAGACTAATGAATATTCTGAGGAATTTCAAAAAGGGAAAATTAATATATACATATATATACGTACATATACACATACATATACATACATATATATATATATGTATATATATATATATGTATATATATGCATATATAAAGTATGCAGTAGTTAATTGGTCTGCACTTACTGTGGACCAGTTCTGTATTTGTGGTTTAACCTGGCAGGCAGCTAACCATCCACTTTGCTCACTCCCCACCACCCCACAGTGGGATGGGGGAGATAACTGGAAAAACATGAGGGTAAACACTCATGGATTGAGATAAAGACAGTTTAACAGGGCAGAAAAGGAGGGAAGTTAATTATTACAATGATGACAAAAATGTACAAAGCAAGCAATGCACAATGCAATTGCTCACCACCTGCTGACTGATGCCTCACCCATCCCTGGCCAACCCTCCCGGTTTTATTGTTCAGCATGTTGTCATACAGCATGGGACATCCCTGTGGCCAGCCTGGCCCAGCTGTCCTGGGTCTGTCCCCTCCCAGCTCCTGGTGCACCCCTGGCCCCCTCCCTGGCAGGGCGGTGTGAGAAGCTGAAAAGTCCTTGGCTCTGTGCAAGCCTCGCCCTGCAACAAGTACAACATCAGTGTGTTACCAGCACTATTCGCATCCTAAATCCAAAACACAGCACTATGCCAGCTACTAGGAAGAAAACTAACTCTAACCCAGATGAAACCAGGACAATTTAATAGCATGTGTGTGATGTTTCTAGAAGCAAAGTATATGGAGCTACAGGGAATGTCATAAAAATGGCTTGCTTGAAGCCTCTTGGCTGCTACAAACTGCAACTTTAGCTATAGGAACAGGTACTGAGGAGCATTTTCAGGCTTCGTATGTATCCTCTTATCCTGGTGTTCTTCTGTGACATGGCAAATATCAGAATACACATAAATTGTTCATTTAAAAATTGTGTCTATCTGGCAATGGAAAAAAAAAAAAAGAGCACAAAACCAACTCTCCTTACATTCACGTAACATTAAAAGTAAATGGGAAGGAAATCCATTTGAAGTTTTAATTCTTTCCTAATAACTACCATTCATTTTGAAACTGTTCCCACTGGTAACCAGTGGCAACAATTGAATGCAGTTCAACTAGGAAATGAAAGGAACAAACGTAACCCCTGGTTTGATGACATGTTTACAGGCTCTCCACTCCTCTCACTTGGGAACATCAGAATTGCCATAATGGATCAGAAAAACAGGCTATTTTGTGGTTATCCTCTCTGACAAGGCCTGCATCACAGCCTTTAGCAAGAAGTTTGCTTTTGTAATAGCAAAGAGGCTACGTTTCATTGCTGTGGCCAAAACGGGCCTTTATTTGCAGTTTTTATAGTTCTACTGCCTGAATCGAGGTTTCCTGGGTGTAAGTGAGGGCTCAGCATGAACTTCCAGGGTCTGTTCCTTGCTAATACGTATTCTAGGGAGCATCTGACTCAGTCAGTCCTGATTTATCCAGTACATAATTCTATTAATTGTTCTAGGTAGGACAAAAAAATCTTTCTTTTAAATTTCAATTTATATTGACAAGCTTTAATCAACATATCTATTTTGATTTAACTTTGGTGTGACTTTAAACAGTTTATGCCCCAGTGTGGCCACAGAGGCTATCAATACACACGGTGTGTACTGATGGGTAACAAACGGGCCCTGCTCCTTCTGTGAACTGTGTCGGTTATTTCTGAGAATCATCTTTCCATATTATCTCTCACTTTATAAATCAGTTGTTTGCTCTAATCTCGTGACAGTTATAGGAACTGCACCAGCTAGAGACTAAAATCTGGTTCCCCTTGCTGTCTCTGCAGAGGTTATCTGGCTCAGCTCTTACAGCCTGGGCCACTCAGTCAGCTGTGCAGCGCTGACTCGACAACAAAGATTATCTTGAATTAGGGGGTGAGTTACTGGTGGGAGAGAGGCAGCCAGAGGAGAAATGCTGAGGTTGTATGAGGTTGCTGTGGAGCCACAGATAGCAGCCTTTGGGGTTTTAATAAATTCATGTGTGTGGCTGTGGGAAACTGTGAGATGGGGTGCTCCCGGACATGTCCACGTATCCCCAGCAAAGGAGCTACTTCACACTGGTGATACCATGTCCTTTGGGAATGGGACGTCAAGAATAATTCTCTGTGGAGCCCCCAGCAAGTATCATACAAGGCACAGTAGGGAATCAAGTCCTTAGAGTGTTTCCTATGTCCCTAAATCTGCACCGAGAGCTGCACTGCACACCCACAGCATGAGTGTGCGGCGCTGGAGGGCTGCGTAACTGGTGGTGGTAATGAAAACTGTGCATGTATGCTCCAACCCAGAAATGCTAATTATTAAGATGAAACTTTTAAAAATTTATTTTTTTTATTCTCCCTCTCCTTCCTTTTTCTTTCTGTTGTGCTAGTTGTTTGAAACAAAGCAAGGCTTGTGGAAAGAGGAGGACAATGAGGGTCCCAATGCAGGGACAGCTCGAGCATGTTGCCCAGGGCTGTGTTCAGCTGAGTTTGCAGAATAATTTTCCAATGGGGGGACCACACAATCACTCTGAGCAACCTCTTCCAGTGCCTGACTACCCTCACAATAATTTTTTTTTTCTTTTGCTCTAAATTATTTCCATTTGTACAAGTTGCCCCTTCTCCAGTCACTGAGCACCACTGAGAAAAGGCTGGCTTTGTCTTCTTTTCTCCCTCCATCAGGTATTTATATATTTAGATGAGATCCAGCTGAGATGTCTCATCTCCAGGCTGAACAGCCCCAGTTCTCTCACCTGCACCCTGTGTACATCAGGTGCTCTAAGCTCATAATCATTTCGGTGGCCTTTTGGCTCTCTCCGGTATGTTTATGCCTCTCTTTTACCAGGCTCTCCAAGTGCATTTCCCCCATGCTGAGCAGAGGGGAAGGCTTGCCTGCCCTGACCTGCTGGCAGCAGTCTCTCTGATACAGCCTGGGAGGCGCTGGTATTCTCCGCCACAAGAGCATTTTGCTGGCTCGTGGTCAATTTGGCATCCAGCAGGACCCCCAGCTCCTTTCCAAGCTTTACTTTGTGTGTCTGGAAGTGAAAATTGACTGCCCTGTCCAGAATTAAACTCATGTGCAAGTAAGGGTAAAACCGAAAAAATCACTTTCCACACAAAAATCAGGCAGCTATTTGTTCTTTAGTGTAATGGAAATATTGATTAGCAGAGCTGCTACTGCAATTTCCTTCATAGGCTTCTCCCTGTGCTATTGCAAAATCACTTCAGAGTGCTATTGTTTTATAACCCGGACAGCTGGCTGATAGGAATTTATCAAATTGCACATTAAGTAAATTAAGAACGCTGGGCCCAGCCTCTCATTCAGACGTCGCTCACAAGAGGTACTGCCACATCTGCTTCGTCGGGAACCTGCCGATGGTTTAATGACAGCCTTTGAAGAAAGAGAAGGGCTGGATTTTAGTACTTTATGAACAAAAACATTTGGAGATAAAATATTATTTTAAATTGTTAACTGAAATGGTAATGGCTGCCAGGGAAACCTTGAGAACAACAAGCAGCCCCTTCCTACCCATGCCAAAGAAAGCGAGGGGAGCAAGGTGTAGGTGTTACTGGCAGAAAGGTCAGTTGTTCCACAGCATCGCCTGTGGCTGAGATACACTTGTCATGAAGTAATTTATCATGTTTAATTACATGATTTTTCTTTTTCTTTTTTTTTTCTTCCTTTTTTTTTTTTTTTCTAAATGGAGACATATTTTGTTACCTCTCACAAGGAAAGTGGTTAATTGTACAAATCAAATGAAAATATAGCCCATGTTTAATTGCACAAAGGCTCTTGCAATGCTAAAAGAGATGTGATGTTTTTCTGACTTGGTGCCTCTGCTAGAAAACTAAAAATCCAGAATAATCTTCGAAAGATCTTTACTGTGAGAAAGATGGAAAATGAAATGAAACTCTTTATTATTTTCTGTGGCTTCACGTATTTTCATGCATTGCAATAAAGCTTAGCATTCCCATAGCATGTCACATTTCTATTAGCGTCCCCAGAAACAAGTCACAGCCAGCAGTGAGACCACCTCCTTCATCCCGTAGAGCTTGAGTCTGGTTTCGTTGATTCAAACCAAGATTTTACATTTTAGCAGCCTAAACAGGCCTACCTTACTACAGATGCCTTAAACTCTGTTTAACTTCTCGTGTTTAGGTACTAAATACTGGACAGAGAGGAGCCGGGACTTGAACCTTCTTCTCTGAATGCCCCAACAGAAGGGGTGATCACTCTCCTGTCCTGTGCATATTAATTGCTTCTCAAAAGTAGATGAATTAAAAATGGAGGGAAAAATAAACACCGACTGCGTGTGAGAAGCTCCATTTTGGGGTGGGGGTATGTGCCAGCCTTCCCATGGGAAGCTGTGACCTCTGGTGTGCAGTGTATAGCCAGCTGGCTTGAAACCAGGCTTATTTCCTTCAAAAGGAGGAACACAGGCTGACTCTAGAAGAAAAAGGATTTTAAAACCAATGAACTAACACAACTCAATAGCCTCTTACCCTGCGCTCTTGCTTGGCCCACAGCCCCTCTCTGAGAAGAGCCACAAGCTTCGGAGGGAAACGTCCATCTCCAGGCAGCCAGTGTGCCTCTCCCTGCTGAATTTGAATACAGTGTTATTTTGCAGCTCCCTCTCATTTTTCCTCCCCTGCTGTAATGCTCAGAGACGTTGCTGTGTGGTGCTGCCATGTGTCGGTGCCTGTGGGGCAGTACCAAGCGTGCCTCCCTGAGGATGCTGGCAGCAACAAGCCAGGCTCCTGGAGCAGAAAGGAGGGGAGGGCTTTGTCAGTCACCCCCATAGCCAGTCCTCCTTCCCTACAAAACAGACCCTCGTCAGATATATTTTAAATAGTATTTGTATGCAGGCTAATGTGAATAAATACATGAGCAGTGCAGTAGTCCCTGTTTTTTTTTTTTTGTTTGCAGAGACACACCGGTGCATTGTTTCCAGCACTGTTTGTGTCTGCATTTGGCCAGAAGGATGGTCCCTCCACCCTGGGCTAGCTTTAGGGACTCCACCGTGTTTTATCTGAAATAAAACCCCACTTTCTCCATACCAGCCAGCCACAGAGGCCACGCTGGCATTGCACAGTGTTGCCTGCACGTGGGACTGACAATAGTCAGATAAAGACAAGTACAAGCAGGTCCAAATCTTCACTGCTCAGCTTTTTAAGATTGACCAAAGCATTTCAATTGTAATGACCTTACACCTTGCGATCCCCTCTGTAAAATTGGACAAGTTCTTACAACATTCACTTTTCTAGATACCTTGCTTCTAAATTTTCATTTGCACAAAATTTAGTCATGTTCCCCTAGCTGAGTTTAAGCTTATTATGATTGCTTCTACACTGTGAATGGGATAAGTGATTTATTACCATGCACCGCTTCCCTAATCCTTCATAATGGAGCAATCAATTTGAGATGTACGTTTTGCAGAAAGAATGAAAATAGTGTGAAAATAGAGAATATGGCTTTTATCTCTGCTGAAAAATGGTGACAAACATGCCTGCAGTGGGACCTGGAACAAGCCCCTGTATCTGATCAGATGCTGGACAATTAACAGCTTCCTGAGGTTTTGCATGAAGTCGGAAGCTATTGGCCATGCTTGTTCGAGTGTAGACAAAGCCATAAGGATCCTGCACTACAGCAGGCATAACGGGACAGCTGAATATGCTTGGAGTTTTCTATTGTGGGCATAAATAGCAGCAACAAAACTCAAGCAATAGTCCACACTGAAATCTAAGCTTTCAGAGCAGCTGCGTCAAAATTTCTCCTGGATGTTTTGTTCTGAGATTTTCATCAATAGCATTGGTACATCACGTACACAGAGAATAGAACTGACTCTATTGTGAATGAAGAAAAACTCATTCAGGTATATTACAGTATTTATGGATAATTGTAGCATGCCTCATATGAAAGTGTTTTTTTTTTTTTATTTAATTTTTTGTTTTTTCAAAAGTGCAGATTTCTTGTTTTGTGAAAATTCGTTGATTGATTTCCATTAATCTTAGAGTAAAGCAACATTGCAACAAACCCAAGTAGAGATTTGTCAGCTTATAGAATAAAAGTAACATTTGATTCAGAAAATGTGAATAGGAAAGACTTTACGTTGATAAGCCAACATCTCCTTTTTTGCTCAATGCAGATGACAAATGAGATGAAAAATTCCTCTGTCTCTTTTAAAAAAATAACTGGGATGTGTTGGCTGGAATGAAAATACTGAAAAAAGAATATTAATTAAATCAGTCCTTGTAGTTTTGCTGATGAAATGAAATACTGTAAATATTTGTAACATATTTGTGTCTCACCTGTTCAAGAAGGAAGAACATGGCTATGGGCTCCTTCTACCTGCTCAAGGACAGTCTGATGACAGATAGCAAACGCAGGATGAAGGCCTTCAAAGGTGAGAGGTGTCTGAGTCCTTCATCAGTGGGAAAAGGATCAAGCTCTGCAAAGAGCACTTGCCATTAATCCCAAACTCCCTATCAAGCCTGACTTTCAGAGATAGAAAGTAGAAAATAACAGGATGAACCCTGTGACACTGTGATCCATAATCACCTCCTAGAACACCAATGGGTTAAAACATGCTCTTTAGTTATATCTTTGTGTCTATTTCACCTACCAAGTTTCTCCTTACATTTTTGCTCATCAAAGTGCAAGTATTTTGAACTCAGGATTCCAGCTAATTAAAGGGAGTGCAGTGTATAGATTGATGAGGAAAAAAAAAATGCCTGTGCATCATTCTTGTCATTAAAAGGAGCAATTCTTGTGGAGAGCAGTGCAGAATGGGTGCACCTTATGAAATGGCAGTGAACTTGAGTGTGAAGCTGGGATTCCACCTCTGCCTGTTTACAACTCACCAGTGCCTCTGTGAATGCACAGTATTTTGCTCACTGATTTTTTTTTTTTTTTTTTCCCTTGTTCTTCAAGTGTCTGGACTTCTCAATGTGTTTGGTGGGACCGTCGGGAAGCACTGGGCATTTTCTAACAGCTCCCTGGCTCATTAGGGATACTCGCCAGGGCGAATTAGCAAATGCTAATGCTGTGCACTTTCAGGTCCTCAGGCACTGAGCATGCTTGGGAGTGTTTCCTGAACAGCTGGCACCTGCCTCTGCCATGGCAGCCAGCAGAGCCAAGCCGGAGCATCACCTTCAGCTTCTCCTGGCCCCGTCACATCACCTTCAGCTTCTCCTGGCCCTGGAGCACTGGCAGTAAGCAGTGCATCGCAGACAGCCTGGGATTCCCCTCTGCCATTGAGCTCTGCTTCATTCCCCGTGGGCAAAAGCAGAGCTGGAGAAGCCAGGTGTCTGCCTCCTTGGGCTGGCGATCGCTGCCCTACTCTCAGCATTTACCTGCCCCTGAGAAGGGACATTTATAAAAGCAGCAACTCTTTTATAAGAGCAGCAACTCTGGCATTGCTCTTACAACTCATGTATGGAGATCAGGAACTCTGATCCCTCTGTTAGGGGGTGTCCAGGCTAACTGAAAGCACAGAAGTCTGCTCATTCACGGCCACTTTGGCTCTGCCCCTGGCATTAAATGGTCAAATCATTTTTCCGTTTTCCCTGAAAACGGGAACCCTCTTTTGGTTTTGACACACGCATTTTCCTTGAGTGACTGCGCGAAATGCGTCTCCCTTCTAAACAGCATTCAGTCATTAGCAGTTCATATTCTAAAATGCTATTTATTATGAGTGGAAATATGCAAAATTTCCTTAAGAGCTGACTTGCAAATGTTAATACAGGAATAAATGAAGAGTTGATGAATAAGTCCTTCAGAAGCAAGCTGCTTTAGAAACACTCCATAAATTTTCCCCATTACCACATTTAAAAAAACATTTAAAATAATTGTTGGAAGTCACTGAGTGCTGATAACTCTGCTTTATGAATGTGGACTAATGGAGTAACGTGATAATTATTTAGCTGCTGTTGCATTTTAATTCAATCACGCCACGGCTGTTACAGTACAGTGCAGCTTTTGCCTTTTAATTTTCTATAGGCAAATAAAATCTGCTCGGTGATTTCAGGTAATAGCCATCACAGAGTGGGGAGGGAGGCAGAAACAATGCTAAAGACTGCAGGTATTTGTGTGCCACTGAAACACAACTGCTGTGCACTTAGCAGAGTGACTTTCATGTCCCATTGCATTGAGAGAGGCCGACCAGGGCATGACTGCCACCAGAAACGGTGGCATCCCAGAATGGCATCACCGTTCTGAGATGCCACCAGGCAGAGTCACGATGCCCGCAGCAGGGTGAGCAGAACTCTCCATGGCAGCTCCAGCACCGGTGTGCTCAGAGATGTGCAAATGTGTTAACCTGATTGCCACTCAAATAATTTCCTCATTTCCATTGACAGAGCTGATACATGGCCAAGACACAGACAGACAGCAGAGATGCTACGTGATTAGCAGTAGGTAACAGTTACATAGTTTTGTATGATACTCAGGATGGTGTTGAGAAAGCCTTTGCCAAGACATTTCAGTGCTACGTGCCACGTGCCGTAGTCTATGCTCCTCTGTCTACACATTCTTTGAACTCTTTGGCTATCAAAAATTGTTTAACATGCTGAAATAATTCTGTTAACGTATATGATCTCTGGAGCAATAATGAGAGGTATTAAAATGTCATTAAAATGTCAAAATCACAGGAGTCAGACGTGGTCTTCTCTGAAAGGAGACACATAGCGTCTTATCCCAAGTAACAATATAAAATTAGAAGTAACTAAAGAGCCATTACGAGTTCCTGAAGCCTGAAGAAAGAAAGACAGAAGGACTAACTTAAAACAACTCAGCTTGTAAATGGACTGGATGCACAGCCAAGTCTAGACCATTGGACCTCAGATGACTGAATACACTTTATAAGATCACTCTATTAGATCAGTCATTACATTTAAAAGAACAGCTGTAAAGACCACTATAACTCAATGAAATCACTGCGATGCTTGGCTAGCTCTAAATAACTGTGTTTAAGAACTTTCACACCAGTGTAAAGCACAATTTTTCCACTTGCAGAGTTTTACATATTTCATGTCATACACTGCCACGGTCTCTGGTGTACCCCGTGGTTTTGTTTGCAACTGTGATAACAAACTGGGCTTGGAAATGGGGTCTTTGAAAGGCTGTAAATCTTTTTTTTTTTTTTTTTTCTCCTTTTAGCTGCAATTCTTAAATATATATATATATTTAAAATCTGGTTTCATTAAATGTTTTACAGCTATATAAGTGTACTGAAAACCCCATGTCCTCCAATGACAAGCTGTTTAGCTAACTGTGCATTTGCCTGTTTTATGAATCATTATCAATCAGAATTTTAAGGGCACTTTGATGTTTTTGCTATTGTACCAAACCGTGTTGATTTTGAAAACAAGTCAATATTTTGTAGCTTTAAGTGAAAAAAAAAAAAAAAAAGGAAGAAGGTGAATTTTCAAAGACTGGTAATGTTTGAAAAAATGAGAAATTAGGTGTCAGGACAAAGAACAACACCTTCTAATGGAGTACTTATGTTGCTGTAATGTTTTGCTGCTGTACATGAACCCAACTGAAGTGTCTTGGCAAAGGCTTTCTCAACACTGCCCTGAGTGCCATGTTAAACTATTACCTACTGACAATTTTATGGCTATTTCACTTGTGTAGTGGCCTGACCTCACCAGTGCTGTGACACCCACTGAGGAGCACCCCCTGGGGCCACGTACAGACAGCATGACTTGCTGTTGGCAATTTGAGGAGCCCCGTGGGTCTGTCCCCATCTCTTTCTCTGCTGGGGGGGTGCTGGCTTGGCTGGAGCACTTGGGACGTTTCACAGGCACTAAGGGCTGGGGCTCCTCGCCTGCAGCGCCCGCATGAGCCTGGAGCTCACGTGTGGCTGCTCCGCTGCCAGCTGGCCCTCTCCGAGATATTTTCCACCTGCCGCCAGGCCCAACTGGCACAAGAACCGGTCTCGGAGCATTCCTGGACACCGTCGTCCTTGCTTTGAAGTAATGATGCTTTTTACCATTGACTTCAACCAGCTGGGAGCGAAGCCCTGCTCTGATTTGCGTTTAATCAAGGGTATTTTTCTCCTTTCCTTTTTCAGCTTTGCTTTGCAGCTTGCTTTCCCTTTTTTTGTGGGTATTAAAAATATGCAATAAAAAGGATCTGTTAGTGTTCAGCACTCTAAAAATCAGGGGTCTGTTGTTCCCTGGAAGCAATTTCTGAACTTTCTCTGCCTGACAGTGCCAGTAGATTTTGCAGAGCCAATAATCACAAAATGTCAGCGTTGCTAAATGGGGACAATAAATTTTCAAACAGTTCCATAACATGACTTTACCAGACATTAAAAAGGTCAGGCATGAACTGTAAATAAATTCCCATCTTGCATCTATATGCCTCTTTAGTGAGAGAGTAAATTATTTTTGAGATAAGCAGTCAAGCAGTTATTCTGTTTTATAACAGCCCTATATTTTGCTAGTTAGGTAGCTGGGCTCTCCTGTTAAGATAAGGAGCCCCTGTTAAAGTATGAAAATTCCTCTGCTGTAGACAGGAGCATGAAGAAAATACAATTTGGAAACAATCCTGGATCAAATGTAGGTTTTATAGTTAGGCATCCACTTTCTGGAGCTCACTGGGACAACATGAGGAGGTAGCAAAAGACAGGAATAAGCAAAGGGATGCAGAACAAACCCTTTCTCCCCTTTCTCACTGGTGCCATGGTGAAACTGGCTTTCAGTTGAACCCTCCACACCCTCTCAGCACACGCAGGGAACAGATCACTTAGGAGATCCCAGTGATGTCCAGAGGCACCACATATTCAGTAGCTGTTTTGGAAACCAGTAGGATTTCTCCCATGCAGAAGTGATTTAAGCAGCTCTGCACTCTCAGAGCAGGGAGAGCACACTCTGAACACAGCCTGCAGCTTGCCATGCAAAGCAGGGGTGGTACTGGCTTGTTTCCTGGACTCAGTGGAGAGCTGAGCCTCAGCCTGACTAAGGATGCGTCCTGTAGAGGCTGCTGCTCGGCTTTGCTTGGTGGGAAACCCATGCAGTTCTTATTCATGCACAGACAAGATTCAGCTGGTGGCTCTCCCTGGCCTCCACCACTCCTGCTTGAACCTCAACATACCTCAAATATCCCTGTAAAGCTTGACATACAGTTGGAGATGGGAGGAGGGAAGGGAATTAACTCCAGAATATTGCCTGCCACCAATGAGCTCAGCACAAGGCAAGTGCACGTGGCAATTTGTGCACTGATCTCAGGAGCCGAGGGAGATCAAACATTCAGACACATCCATGCGGACACGTCCAACTTTATGCTCATGCAGACCTCTTCAGACCCCAGGTACTGTTTCAAGTGGCACTTCTCACTAATACCCATGTTCAAGCCTTTGTATACTGGAGCTGTGGGACTGTAATTCTGTGTAGTGTGATCTTTTCTTCTTGGGAGGCCCAGGAAAGGTAGAGGTCTTCCTGCACTTCAGCAAAACCACTGCTAAGTTGAAGCCTTTGTCTGAGTTAGGGTGCAAGGAAAAGAAATACTGTCATATTTTACACATAATTTTCATAATTGTAATTTCCTGTTAGATTTAAATGACCTTCATGGGGAAAAAGGGTCAGTGGAGAAGTCTTGGAGGAACAAGATGGTCCTGCCATCACCACGTCTTCTCCTGGTGATCAGTACTGTGTGGTGAAGAAGTGATTTTCAGGAGGATAAAATAAGAAGAAGGGAACAGAATTTAGAAGATTTAGAGTTTAGAGGAGGAAAGAAAGGAAAAAACTAGTCATGGAAAGACTTGGAAAAGCAAGGAGAAGGGAGAAGACAGGAAAAGATGGGCTAGTTTAAAAATTGAAGGCCAGGATGGAGCAGCTTATGTAGACATTGGTAAAGGAACAACTCTCCAGAGCAGCAGAGCCATGTTTGCCTGCTATCCCTGCCTGTGTGTGGCAGTGGAGCACCTGGAAAGGTTTGCGTCCGGGTCCTTGCTGTCCCTGCCCTTGGGGCTGCCATGGTAGCTGTGCCCCATGTGGAGTCAGTCTCTGGTGCTTACTACCACAATTGAATTCCTGTTGTCTTTTAGTCACTGGGGTCAGCCCGGCTGTCTGCTTTCACAGAGTTCACAGGAATTTGGTGTCTTTGAGGCCTCTCCTCTTAGAGACAGCTGAAACAACTAATAGCTTCAAAAGATGCTGGAGTGCATGCAGGGGGAAAAGGCAGACTTGCAGCATGGTTGCTCAAAACCTGTGTCCTCAGGGAGCTGGGCTAAAAATAGAAAATAAAGCCATTTTGACAGAAAGCCCCCCAGCTCGCTCGCTAGATAACAACGCCAGGAAACACGTGAAGCTTTACGTTGGGGAGGTTTGGAGGGAGCTGCAAGCAGGCTCTCAGCCACTACAGATGTGGAGAGCTGCAGGGATTTGCATAGGGCTGAGAGAGAAGCATCAGCTGGGGGTCTCCTGCGGGTTGCTGTCAGGGGGCTGATGTTCTCACAGGTAAAGCCCTGCAGCTCTGCAGGCACGCCGACCACTGCTGCCCTCACCTGCAGGCAGGCTGTGGGCTGGGTGATGCTGCCTGCAGCACAGCCAGCATCTTTGCTGTGCTGCACCAGGAGCGTGTGCAAGGGAGGGAGGGAGCTGGGATTACCAGCACACGTGGGAGGATGAGTTTGTCATTGCAAAGGCTTAGCTGGGATTGCTCAGGCTACCGAGGTGACCTGCTCTCAGGGTCTTGTGCAGCAGCAAGGAGAAGCTGGAGAAGGGTAATTATTTTTCATGTATTACACAGTTTCTGTATGCCCCACAAGCGCTCCTGCTGAGGCTTCCTGAAGATGTGTGCTGCAGTTGTAACAAATCCATTTTTTCTGCATTCTTCCATATGCAGTAAAAAATATTATTTATAACATCCTAGCAGATAAAACCGTGACTTTCTGTGGACATGCTGCAAGTGTCCATTAAAACATACAGTGTTGAACCATTGACCCGGTTTCCATTGTGCAGAGCATTTCGTCACCCTGCAGCTTGACAAATGCTCCAAGGCTGGCTTCTCAAAAGGAAGAGTTCTTTCGAGATGAAAAACAATTGAGATGAAGGCTGAAAACTTAAGAGGCAGCTTGTCTTTGATGTAAATATATTAGCTCTGGTGGATTAGAAAGTTGAGATACAGGAAAGAAAAAAATCCCAAGCTGCTGTAGGAGCCGACTTTGCCCAGAAGCCTTGGATTGGGATGCAGGAGGGAGATCAGCAGGGTGCCAGCTGGTTCGTGCCTGGTTCAGCCAAATGAGCTGCTGCCACCAGGCCTGGGGAGCAGACCAAGCTCACCTGCCCACCAAGCCCTGCTGAGCCAGGCACTGCAGTGGGGAAGTCCATCAAAGGTGGATTTTGAACCACTGGTTTCACAGACTGGCAATAATTTTGATTGCTGACTCTTCTGGTCCCAGAGACCTTGCTGGAAACCCATCTTAGGAACATTATATGGGGCCCTATTAACTCAGCCCTTCTGCCAGGTGCGTCTGTACATGAGCACCAGCCCTGCTGTTCAGTGGGGGCTGAGCCTGGCTCGTGTCCTGCCCAAGTGCTGTAGCTGGAAAAATCACTGCACATAAAGAGTTTTCCCAAAGACAGCCGCCTCCCTTTATATGGGAGATTTATTTCTGGAAAATGTTTCAAAGTATGATTATATTGCAGCTGACATAAATTGCCCACACAGACTAACTGGACAGTTGGATGATCAATTAATGCTGGCTGCTTTCCATCCTATTGTTTCAGAGGTACCAGGTAATGGATGGCTCATATGCTCTATGCATTATATAAAAATTTTACTCTATATCTAGGAAAATATGTCTTGTGTGTGAAGCAGAGAATTACTGGTTGTGTGGCTCAGAGATGGCTCTAAACCATTTCAGTCAAGCGTAATAAATTAGGATACGGTGAAAGAGTTTATTTTCTTCACCATTGCTGTTATTTGATACAGCTACTGCAAAGCTCTGTGTGAAATCCTATTGCCCATACAAATATTGCAACATAAATTTTAGAGTAAGACACAAAGAAATTATGTAAGATCAGAAACAATAGATGTACTGTTGTAGGAAGGCTGCATGGGATATTTACTTACTTCAGGCCAAAGAAAGAGAAGCTTCTTAGCTATTTTTGCTCAGATAACAATTTTTTTTTTTCATTTTATTTTATTTTTTTGTATCTATTACTATCAAACAAATACTCTGAAGAGGGATCTTTTTCTAAATGAGAGGACTGAAAACACCGCCCAGATCCTGACCATATTTGAAGTCAATGTCGAAATTCTGCTGAGTTAAAGAACAGCATGATTTTTCCCCAGATGTTTCTGTTCTTTACAGAAGCATATGGCTACACTTCTGAAGGCAGTTGAATTCCTGTTGCTTAAGAGGTTGCCACCCATTGGGATGCTTAGTTTGCCTGAACTGTGATTTTTTGGATGTATTTGATTATGTGACTGTAACAGGAGAGTCTTTTAGAGTAATAGCTTGTCAAGAAAAGTTGACTTCCCTGAGTTTCTACTGTTCACTTTTCCTTTTATTAAATCCTTTCCTGTGTGAAAGCAGCAATTAAAAAAAAAAAAAAAAAAAGCTTTACTTTTTAATTAATGGATCAAATTGTCCATGTCTCCCTCTCAGTCTTCTTCATTACAATACATAACCTTTATTTTTACAACCAGCGGATCAACAAGCCATGGCCATTTCTTATTCTAAAACACCTTAACCACTCCCAAAGCTACATTATTTTATCCCTCTGTGTACCAACACCATGTAATAGTGGGGGCTGTTATACTCATAAACGAATTGCATTATCCATGGGGGATGTTAAAAAGGTAATGAAAAGTTAATGCGGTATTTGCTTCTTTTTTATGTGCTCATTAAAATGATTTATAACTGTGATGTTTATCTAAAAACACAATTAGAATATTAGATTAAGTGTTTACTTTTGATGTGGTATGTGTAATTTTGTAGGAAGGCAGAACACAATTTCAGCCCAGCGCATAGGGAATTAAGAGAACAACTCGAGTTGTTTCTCAGTTAATTACTGTTTTAATTTGCTTCACCCCTTCTACGAAAATATGTCTCTTAATTAGAAGGGATAGGTGTGGTGCTGCACTGGTATAAAACCGAGTCGGTGTTGTTGCTGAAGGAAATAAAACCCAGCAAGTGCTTCAAGTGTGGGCTGGGGGTTAGAAACAGGGTCAAGGGACCGCAGGGCTGTGCCCCGGGGGGCTGCTGGTGGCTGATGTGCACCGTGCTGCTGGGTGTAGATGGGGCTGGAGGCAGGGAGGTGTTGGTCCTGTGGGTGGCATGCCATATGGGATGGCAGTGGGTTAGCACCCAGCGGGCCTTATGAGGTGTCTTCAGATGTAGAATATCATGTTTTCCAAGCCAGGTGGTGTCTTTCCAGCTTTGGCACCCCAAGTGCCTGGTTCAGCAGGTCGGTGAATCCCAGGTGGGACTGGATGGTGGTGTGTGAGGTAGTGGGCTGTGGATCCAAGGGGACGTCGTGGCACTACGGGGCTGTGAGACGATCCCTGCTGCAGGCAGATGTGGGGTGAGAAAGGAGCCTTATACATGACACCGGCCTCCTCCGCCTCACCCTCAGGGCCTGGCACAGGCCGGGGGCTGTGGGCAAACAGGGCCCTAAGCGAGCAGCACGGCTGGACCCTCATTTGGAGACCTGGCTTAACTTGCATCCCTGGCTTTGCAGCAGCGGGGGAATGGTGTGGGGGAAGGCGTCCCATAGGGGTGCCCCTTGCTTTGCGGTCCAAGCCTCATGAATCACGAGCACCCTCGGTGGGTTTGTCCTTCGGAGACACCTGCCCAGGCGGCGAAGCCCCCAGAGCTTGGGCTGGGGGTCCTGCACCTCTCGTGGCCTCCTGTGCTGCAGGAGCAGGCCGGGGGCTGCCAGCCCCTGACCCACCCGGAGCCCCCCCGGGACCCCCAGGCTTCCCGCTGCGCCGGGCGACCCCTAGCGCCCGCTGCCAGCGCTGGAGGGAAAGCGAGCGATAAAACACGTCCAAACAGAGCAGCAGAGGATAGATAGATAGATATTTATCATATTTATTTATTTTTTAATTATTTTTTGTCAGTCCCTCTGAAGGAGGCTTTCATTTACTCTCCACGGGAGGCTGCGCTCTTTGATGGCAGGATGCCTCCAGCAGCCAGGGGAAGGCCCCGTTCTCACCTCTCACTGTGTTTTTCCCCCATGGCTGTGTGTTTTTCCCCTCACCGTGTCTTCTTCCCCTCTCTGCTCTCTGCCTGCAGCCCCCTGGGGTAGCGGCAGGTCCTTGCCCTGAGCCCTTGTTTGGGTTCGCAAGCACAGAGGAGACCCAGCCCTTCTCCCTGTTACTTTAGGGAAAGCTGGAGATGAGGTTTGGGGCTGGAAGCTGTGCTCCAGTGGGCCCATCGAGGCTGTGTTTCATATCAGTCGAAGCCTGAGAGGTGTGGAGCAGATTAGGAGGTGCTGAGGCTGTGGCACCCCAAAACTGCAACATCTCTCTGTCCTCCCTGCCGGCACAGCCCTCTGACAGAGGACAAGCCAGGGTTGTTCCTTCCAGCTGCTTTACAGAAAGTGTCACACAGGCATTTTACCTAAATCCTGGATAATTCAGTGTTACCAGCTCCCAGAGAGGGGGAGGGAAGAGAAAATGCCATGCAGGTCCTTAGAAAACCAAAAGCTGAACTTACAGAGCTAAAAATAACAGGCTGATACAGAGAGTGTGAGGATTTCTTTTAAAGAAGTGTATTACAAGCATGCTCAGAAATAGGTGTGTTCCAATATCAGGTTTTGAGGTAGCATTTGGCACAGTTACATATATATATACATTCATGTATATGCAGACACACACACAAATATCCTCCTGAAATCTTCTCACAGACTTTCTGAGCCCACAAACCCCAGCGCTGTCTTCAGTCCTGATGGCTCCTGCTCGGCCCTTGGGAGGTGGTGGCACATGGGACCAAACCACACCAAAGCCTTCATCAATATGACCGGAGATAGCTCCAAGCAGGCAGCAGCCATACTCTGGGTGTTTTTGAGGCCTTTCATTGAATGTGTGCCTCTCTCTATGTGTGCAGAAATGACCAAAAATCTGTGGCTTCTTCTTGTTTTCCTAGGAAAAACAAAAAGTCGGATGTGAAGAGAGCGTGTAATTTCCAGCACAGCTTCCACCCACGCAGCCCAGGAATCGGTGCCTGCCTTTGCTCAGTGTGGGAAGCTGTGCGACGAACGGGATCTTTGATGAGTGGGCTGGAATTCCCATGTACCGCAAGAAAAATAATAAAAATAGCTGACTGTCCTGACTAACACTCCCAAAGCCATTAATCCAGCACCAATGCTGGTAAAGAGCCTATTATACACACTACAATGGGAGCAGCTGGGCTTGCACCCCTCTGTAAAAGCAGCGTGCTGCAGACAGTTCCTGTCCCTTGCAATAACAACCCGGGCACAAGGGTGAGGAGACACAGCCAAGTGAGGGGCATTACAAGGCAGTGGTAACGGCTGTGCTATTTTCCTGTTGTTTTTCTTATTCTGGGAAGATGGAGGCTAGATGAGATGTGCAATATGGAAAGGAAACTGATGGAGATAACTAAGAGCAAGTTGGAGGGCTGGGGATGAAGTAGAGCTGAAATGAAGAGGTGCTGAGAGAATGATGGAGCAAACAGCCAGCTAATGTGGCACACAAAATCCAGTTAGGGCTGAAGCAAATCGTGTGTGTGTGTGCCCATTTTGGCTGCTGCTCCCTCCAGCAACTCTGCTTTGTATCGTGGTGGGGCAGAGGCCCTGGTGACTGCTTGCTGTGGGTACAGGTTTGCCTTTCCTACAGCAAACATTGCACTACCCAAGGTGTGCTGATGCAGGGAAGGGACACAAAGCAGCTTGGTACCCAAGTGAACAGAATAGCAGCTACATCCGTATCTGATTAACGGTATGTATTGCCTTTGAAGCTGGTGCATTGTAAAGCTGGTAGCCACTCCTATGAAAAGGAAATTTCTGATGGGGAAAATCAGGGCATGTCACAGTGCTGGTGCTGGGAAACATGCCCCGACTGTTGCATTTTAGCTCAGAGATGATAGAGGGCAGAGGGGTTTCTTCAAGCTGTGTTACTTGGCTTTCATCTGCTGGTTTCTGAATGACTATGTGAGGACTGTCAGGGGCACCAGTAATGTTTGGAAATGCAGTAAAGGTACAAAACCACTTCTGACTTCTTGCTGTGAGTTTAGCCTTGGCAGAGGTTCTTGAAAGCCTTTAGCTGCCTGCTTCCATTTAGCTTCTAACTTCAGATACACTAAGGTCAAAGATATTCTCAGCAGCTTTTCCAAAGCTGACAGTAGCACATAGATAGTGCCAATGTGCCTAAACGTGGGCATAAGCAGTGGGCCCTCACCAGGGTGGATGCAGCCTTTGCAACAGCTCACGATGCACGCCCATGTTACAGGGATGCCCAGCAGCACCGCTAGCAGTTGTGTCAGCAGTTCCTTTATAAACTTCTTATTTTTGTTGCTTGACTGCCAAAGTGTCAAATGCTTGTCCTGTCACATCTAAGCTGAACAGAAAGATGTGAAGAACAGCATTTTTCTGTTCCTACTAACAAAACAGAAGCATTGGTTGTGTTCCAAGTTTGCAAGTCAGATGCCGAAATGCATGTCACTGGAGGTTTTTTGGAGTGTCTGACCTTGGATTCAACCCCTTTTCTCCATACATTTATAGCCTTGCTGTGCTTGTCGTACAGTCCTCAGTCACTTCTTACTTCTCTGGGACAAATGTCCCTTCCCAGGTAAGTAGCAACACGGGAAAGCCTTGCAAGTTGGCTCATTGCTACTGTGCAGTGTTCAAAATAAACTACGACATAGTTAAAGGTACTCAGAGCTGAAGGCCGGAGCCTAAACATTTCATCTCCTGGAAATGAGTTTGGGGGTGATCAGACCCAGGGGCATGAGCTGGGCAATGCTGACAATGCAGGCCAGCCAGCAGTGCTAGCCAAAGTTGCACTGATTCCAAAGTTTTGATGCTTTTGGGTCTGGGGACTGATTCTTCATTGCACTGATATAATTTCATGCCTCTTCAGTCGTGTGAAGAGGCACCCATGAAGGCAGAACCTGCTCCTCTTCCTCCTGCTCTTCACTGTTGTCCTTCCAAATATCCCAGGCACACAATAGCCTGAAACAAGTCGTCCCCCAGCTCCCAGCATGGAAAGCACTGCAGCTGTTTTTCCCTTACTGCTGAGTGGAATGGGCTGGGCCAGGGTGCAGGGACAGAAAACATGTTTGGTGATCCCCAGGATGAGGATCCCGCCCCATCCCATCCTACAGCATTCCCTGACCGGGTATCAGGCCCTGGGCTTCATCTCCTCTTGGCATCAGCCTTTTGACTGTGTCTCACTCAGCAGAGTAAATGTCACAACCCTGGCGGGGTGTCCTCCTTCATGGACTTCATGGAGATTTGGAGTTTCCATCCAGTCTCCATTTCCCATCCCATTTGACCAGGAGTGTTTTTTGTTTCTGCCGAATGTTGTTACCGTGTAACGTAACAGCCAGCAGCTGGGTGTGATGTTGGGTGGAAAGGAGTTTGTTGCAACAGCTTTAACCGTGATAAAAAACATATGCTTAACGTTATTTTTAGCCTGGTGTATGTTGAGAGGTCATAAAACTTTAATCTAAATACAGCCTTGTATAAACACACAGCTCTCAGGCACCTTCATGCTGAGATCAGTACGTCTCCCCAGGTTCAAGCTTGCTTACACAGTGGAAAAATCAGAGTTAAATACAGAAATAAAGAAGTCCTTTCTCCACGTAACACCTTTTTTGAAGGAGAATCGTCGCAGTGACAGATGGGTCTCGTGGGCCAGGAGCTGTGCTGCTGGGGTTGGGCACTGCTGCAGCTCCTGCTGAGCCTCGCAGCTGGCCTCATCCATCCAGGGGCTGCTGCTCCTATTCCACTTCTGAGAAATCCCATTTAATTTTATCTCCCTGCTTCGTCCCTCACAAGGAAGACGATGGGTAGCCCATGCCCCTGCCCAGAGCCTTTGCATCTATCTCCCCATTTCACGTGTGGATATGTGTGCAAGCACACACGTGCACGCCAGCCCTTCCACATGTGCAGGTTCTCGTGAAGGAATTGCCCTTAGCAGTCACACTCCTCCGAGTTAAGCAGCACCCCACTGCTTTTTTGGCACCCAGCAATCCGCTTGACCTTTCCCGAAGCTTTGGGCCCAGGCTCAGGTTTCGTCGGTCTCAGCGAAGCTCCCGAGCAGCACTTCACACTCGGGGTCCAGAGATCGGGAGCTGGCAGGTGTGTGAGGACACGGAGCCGGCCTGGAGAGGAGGTTTGGCCTGGGAGGTGGCCCCAGCAGCCTCCTCCTCGTCCCTCTGCCCTTTCGCAGGGATGAAGCCTCCAAGAGTGACCTTGGAGGAATGAAGGTGTCATCTTGGTTTATTTTAAAGAAGCGACTTGTTACTCATTAGCCTCTACGCAGTGATATTGTTAATGCCCAAACAGCCGTGAAGGGAGATACTTTCTGGTTTGGGAGTCGTGCTGCTTTCTAGCTGACTTCCTTGCAAATCTGCTGTTTTCCAGGGCCACTCTGCCCTCCTCTGTGAGTACAAAAAGCAGCTGCTCCTATTGTTGCTTGCCTTTTGTCACTCACCCAGGGAAATTTCCCAGTAATCCTGTTGGAGGCAGCAAACAACAAAGAAATTGCTAAAATGCAGTTACTGGCGTATCCCAAAGGAAAGCCAGAGCACGTCACTCACCACAAAGCTGCTTATACAGGGCATGCAAAGGCTCAAGGGCATGCCTCAAGGTCTGTGGCAGCAGGAAGGTGAAGTGGCACAGAGCATGCAAAGGCTTTAAACTGTGAGGTATCCATCCATGCTGCGTGTACTGCCCCCAGCACACCTCCTGAAATGCAGCTTTTGTCACCCTCCCCGCTGTATCTGCCTCAGTGAGTCCTTGGGGTCTTTCCTTCAATTCAGTCATCCCCGTTGCTTCTGAAGGAGCTGGGCTTTTCGTAGTATCCCATGCTGTTGGCACAGGCCTGGGGGTGAGTGTTTCAACCTGTCACTCACCGTGAAAGCAAAAAGTGCAAAAAATTTCTCCTCAGGGGCTGGATGGAGGCCCCATCACCCGGGCGGCCCTTATCACACAGCCACACGGTGAAACCCCAGAGCTGCTGGGGATGACTCCATCTCGTCTTTCCTCTGAGCACTGCCAGGACACTTCAGGTGATGCCCAGTGATAATTTGCAGACCAAGAGACCAAATTCAGCTTTTATTACATCACTTCAACCTGGAGGTGATCCACTGGGTTTAAGTTTGGAGGAGGAGCAGTCCTCTAATCCCATTGAAGCCTCTTTTTGTGCAAACAGCCGCAGGATAAGAAGTGACCGAAGGCAGGATGTGAGCCATTGCTGATCTCCTTCCTTTTCCTGGCTGCTGGGAGGGAAATCTGTCTGTCTTTATTTCCTTCTCTTCCCTTGGTTGTGGTTGCTCACTGGGGATGGGTTTTGACGGCTGTCTGTTCGCTGACAACTCCTCTTGTCCTGGAGAGCTGAGCACCCACTGCTGCTGGCACCAGCACACACAGGGCTAAGTGAAAAGGAGCTGCAGTCAGGTTTCCTTTAAGGCTCTCTCTATATAATAATTTATTTCAGACCCATCTTTAAGTACACTAATCCAAACAGACTCCATCCCAGGGGAACAGGTCCTGGATGTGGTGTCCTTAACATCTGTACTTGAGTCACCAAAACTGGATGGAGATGTCCTCAGCAACCCAGTCTCAGCTGTCCTCCCTCTGAAAAGGGGCTGGGACCTGACAGCCTTTGTGGGGTCACTTCCAGTCTGAATTTTCCTGTGTGGTTGTGATCAGCCCTGACTCAGTCAGTCCAAGTAGAACCAGCAAACCTGCACAGACCCAGTGCTAGGATTTGCAAACAGCAGTAGAAGGCTCAGGAGGTGACCTCAAAATTGCGTTTGGAAATTGTAATTAATGAAGTACTGGCAGATTCTGAGATATTTGATTAAACATTGGAATGGGCTGCCCACCCAAGGAAGGGGTTAAGTCCCCATCCCTGGAGGTATTTAAGAGACATGGACATGGCATTAAAGGACATGGTTTGCTGATGAGACTTGGTGGATCAGGTTAATGATTGGACTTGATGATCTTGAAGGTCTTTTGGTCCTATGATTCTCTGATTCAATATGATCCATGTTTTCTGCAGACATAAGGGTCTGCCACATGCCTTTGTGACCAGAAGTGCTTCAACTCTAAAGCTAAAGCCCCAGGATCCTTCTCTGACTGCTGTTTCTTCCTTCTGTTTTTTTCTAACAAAATTATCCAGGAAGGATTATAATTTCCATTAACAGCACAGGTTTCTTCTATTCTTAGTCCCTTTTAATTAGACAAACTTAATTTCGAGTTCAGCATGATCAGCTGATTGTACAGCATGGATCCTGATGGTCCTGGCCCGGCAGGTACCAGTTTGGTTCCCCGATGACTAAATGCCACTTCGTATCGGTCTGTGCAGAGACAGCAGGGCAGCACGCTCAGAGAATTGTCCTGGCTCAACACCCTGGCAGGCAGAGCCAGGAATAAGGACAAATCTGCTGATTCAGGGTGCTACAAACATAGCTGATCTCATTGCAGTGAAAATAGGTCACTAATCACACATGGCTGGAATCCAAAAACAAGCCAGGAAAATTGAATATCTGCTGGCTGAAAACGTTGTTTTACTAGAACGCGCAGAAAGAAAGCAGTCTGCTCTAATTTGTTTAAAACAACCACCGGATTATGTGACCGGGAGACGAAGACAGTGAACTCCCTCCCGTGTTATTTTTTAAGCAAGCAGCTCGTTTATTGTTCCAGCCCATCCCTCACTTCCGTTCTCACATTTTAAAATAACTTGTAGTTCACACGTCTCTTTTTACCTCAGTTACAGCAAGCAGGTCTGATTTCTGGAGAAAAAAAATAGCATTAGCCTATATGTTAATGACACTGATTTCTTTTATAGGTGTCTGTCGAATTAAAGGACTGAGCTTGCATAGTCAGAATTAGATCTTTCTAAATAAAAACAACATCAAGGCTTCTTTTTTTTTCTTTTCTTTTCTTTTTTTTTTTCTTTTTTATTTTTTACTTTTTTTTTTTTTTTCATAAGACAAAACTATTCATTTCTTTTTAGATCATTCTGATTTTTTATTTATTTTTTAAGCTCATTGCCCATCCTGATGTCCTGAATAATTAAACGGGAAAGAGCACTTAGACTGTAGCAGGGCTGTGAGCTACTGGTGTGGAATAAGTGTACCCTGACGTTACACGATGTGTATGTCGGGAGGGAAAGGCCAATCAATGTAAATGAATCCCTTTTTCCATTGGGTAAATGCTTTCTCTCTCAGTCAGTGACTGCAGGGGATATGGAAGCTTTAGAGAAATAAGTTAGGATCTGCTCAGGTTTTAGGTTTGTTTCTGTCTAACTGAGATCAGCTCAGGAAAAATTTCTCTGCTGAGCATCATCATCTAGTAAATAGAAATGTTCTTCACTTTCACTTGTGGACCAAGTGGAGACATGCCCAAGTGGAAAGGCTTATAGAAATGCAAATAATTGTTGTTCGCATGGTCTGAGGAGTCGGTCAGAAATGATTACTTGTGCACTCAAACAGAAGGTGCAAAACAGGCTGCTTAAAAATAATTGCATATGCAAGTTTGCAGAAAATGATTTAGTACATGTGCTCTTGAATACTCTTATCTGTGTTAAAAGAGTTCAGACTCTCTTGAGCTATGTTAAAAGGCAGTTACTCAATAGCTGGGAATGCAAGAGTTGAGACTAGCTCTCAGCAGCCCTTGAATTGCCCCTGCGTGACGCTATAGGCATTGGCTGCAGGATGATGTCTTGTTTTCCATTGGGTTCTTGTGCACGTGCCCGTCCCTCCTTCCTCATCGCCCTCATCCCTGCTGCCTGCCCATCTCCCAGGTGCGGCAGCTGCACGAGCACCAATCTCACCGGGGTGTTTGCCACCCTCTGCCCCACCGTGCTGCCTGACAAAATGGCTCACAGCAGCCCCTGCCAGGGAAAAGAGGGAGAAGAGAAACAACTTTCATCCTGAAGTTTTGCTCTCATTCCTCTCCCGCTCTGCGGGCAGCGATCTCTTGTTGTGAGGAACAGGAAAGGCTTTGTGCAGCACATATGGCCACATCAGATTATGCGACGTGGTCCCTTTGACCTGAGGGAATTTCTAGCAAGTGATGTGGTAAGGCCAGCCCTGGCCATGCTGTCTCCATCGGGAAAGCCACAAAATTACTGTTGTGCATCAAGGACTTTTCTTTGCAGCGCTCGTACTGTGGCTAAAGCATGCACAGACCGTATCATCGCCAGACAGCGCTAGCTTTTATTTACAAAGGTTTTGTGACTCTGGGAGTCTCTCAGTGGGTAGAGGGTCCCTCCAGTCCCTCAAGGCTGATATCACTGATTCAGCCAGCAGAGATCAAAGGCATTTTTTGATGGATGTTGTATTCCTGGCTGCCTCTTACTGGAACCTCATGCTAAGTGAGAACAACTGATGCTTTACATGCTACACAGCTGTAAATGGAACTTTATGAGAAACATGCATCAAACATGTATTACAAGCAGATATTGAACTCATTGATTTAATAACAAGCTGAAGATGGAAATCATAAAATAATGCACTGTGAAACAAAGAAGAATTCAGATGGAGAACTAAAATCAGATCTGAGACTGGTTTCAAACGCCCAGTCCATTGGGTTATATTGTGGAGGTAGATCCTTAGCTGGCACAAATCAAACCCATCCCCTGCCCCTCTGTGGCGTGCTAGCACAGGTAGCCCTGTGGAGATGGAGAGCTTGGCATGAACATGTCTTAAACACATAGAAACCCTTCAGGAACTATGCAAAATGGATTTATTTTTTTTTATTATTATTATTATTTTCTATTTTTTTCACAAACTTCTGCCCCTCTTCCTCCATTTTTCCCCTGTAGGTCTTTAGGTATTCAGCAGTTGCCAGGACAGTGTACAGTTTGATGCTGATAGCCCCAAACTTTGCAGAACTGACAGCATGTTTCAGGATGCCTGTTGCTAAGATGGAGTTACACGTTTCACTGGAAAAGGTTTTGGTCCCCTGTGCATGATTTGCACCAGGTTATGTTAAGGCTGAAATGATGAGGGTGTTGTTTTAAGGAGAACACAGTGGGGACTCCTTACCTGAGTTCTCCTCATAAAGTTTCCATCTCTAAGGACACAAACCAGGTTTCTGTAGGGTTTGTGCTATGCCTGCATGGCAGAAGCTCCTTGTGGACATGCCTGGCCTCCTAGCAGTCCTGGACATCCCTACGGACCCTGGTCCCATTGCCTCTCCTCCCAGAGGTGAGCACATTGCAGAAACCGAGGGACATTTGGGAAAGAGAAGCACACTCAGGAGGGTCTGCAGTGAGGTGACCTTGGGCGAACGACTGTGCCTTTGCTATGCATATTCATAACATTATCATTATTTGCTTAGTCAGGCAAGATTGAAGACAGAGCAGAGAAGGGAAGAACACCAGAGATGTTGGATCCTGGTGTAATGAAGTTGCCTGTAGGAAATCTCTCTTCCCTGAGCACCTGAAGAAAGTTCGAGGCAGCTGGGGAGAGCAAGACCCAGGCAAAGTAACCCTAGTGGGTATCCTGCGGGGCGTATTAAACAAACCTCAAATGGCAGCTTGCAAACAAGGCTGTCAGGACCTTTTCATGGACTCACATAGCATAGTTTCCATGAAGTTTACCTTTTCTGCCCTCTTTTAACCCCAAACAAAGTTATTGCACAAGAGTATGAATCTGTTCCAATGTACCTTGCATGCTGCATTGTCATCCAGATGCTGGCAGCTCCCACTAAATGCTCTTTTTCTAGCCAGTATGCTCATATTTCTGCACACACACACATCCAAAAGCATTTCCAATTCCAGCTTAAACCCACAAATCCAAGGAAATTGTGAGATAAGCTCGTAACCCATAACAGTTGTCTTATCTCATCCACTGGTTAAAGTGATCTGTCTTTTTATGATCCTTTGATGGAAGACTTTTGTTAGGAGAGAAATGTGCATTTCATGCTTTCACAGCATCTCAGCTGAGTTCTTAATGTCACCATAAGACAGAGAAACTTGTTTTCTTTTCCTCAAAAAATAAATGTTCTGCCTGATGCTGGATCAGCATGTAGTTCTGTAATTCCTATTCTCCAAGGACTTGGAAAGGCTTAATAAATCCTGTTTTAACTCCGCTGTCATGCCTGTGAGGTAAGCAGATGTTATTATTCACATGTTAGAATGGGGAAAGGCCATTCCTGTTCAAAATCATAAGCGATGACTCAGTGTGCAGGGAACGGGGCTGGGCTCCTCCTCTGCTCACAGGGTTAGTGGGAGTTCAGATATGTCGTTTGGTAAACTGGCAGTGGAAACGTTGCTCTTTATCTCGTGGTAGATATTTGGAGGACTTCAAGAAGTATTGGGGAGGATGGAGTCTGGTACTGGACTGCATGTAGGAGAGTTTCCTACATTTTTTTTGGTAGCCTTGAGCTAGGTAGTTTTCTGTCTAAAAAGCATCAGTAAATATAAGTGTGTCTTGAAACATGAGTAACATATTCAAGTTGAATGGACCCCAATTCAACATATCCTGAAACGATTTCCTCTGATGTAACAGGATGTCAGCTTGACTGGCAAGGGTAAATTCATCAGCAGTCCCCATGTGCCGAGAGCCGTGGTGCTGGGATACATATTTATGCAAAGAGAGGAAAACACCTAGCTTATTATTCATTTTTATATGTGTATTCTCTCAGTGTTCAGACAGACAGTGGTCTGTGGTACAGTCTTCTGCGTCAGCCTGACAAAAATGCCCTTCAGCTGAGAGCCTGCAGTTTTGCATAGATCATCGCTGCTTCTGGAAGGGACAAAGGATGTGACCAAACTTATCAACCTGCTTTGTCTACACACAGATGCTGCTTTCCATTACAGGGGAACTGACCTAAGGTACTGACTGGAAAAGTTATCTTAATGACATACACGCTGAGCAGGAGCTGCAAATGGTTTTACTGGAAAGCTGGCCCTTTGGACTCATTTGAATATGGTCATTGGTCGTTGTTTTTTGGGCATTCAGGGAAAATCAATTTTAAAGGTATATATATTTTTTTTCAAATTAAAAAATGGGGGAAAAAACGCAAGCAAACCCATGATACAGGTGCTTTGAGCATCACCCCTATTTTGAAGCTCTGCCTTTTGGGGTATTTATTCACATTAATATTGCCAGGATTATAGGGATGCCATTGCTGCTGATGATCTCTAGCCTGTGGGCAATGACTGACACGTCTGAATGTAAGCAGGCAGGTTTCTCCTCTATTCCTCCCCCCTAGAAGCTAACATTGCTAGAAAGAAATGCCAAAGCAGCTGAGGCCACAGCGGTGACTGGCACACCTGGGTACACAGTGTCACACCTCCTGGAGCCATGGGGCAGCGGTGTGAGCACAGCGCCCAGGGCTCTGCCTCTCTGTCTGCAGGGAAATTGTCTGGCCGGCCACGAACAGCGATGCCCAAGCTGCTCCTCTTTTAACCGAGGCTGCCGTGCTTTGATAACTGCTCATTAAAGTTTATTTTTACAAAGGGAGTTATGATTGTGGTTGGTCTAGGGGCAGGAGGGCAGATGTGGAGGGACTTGAAATGACACGGGAGATGGATGGTGCTGGCAGTCACTGAGGGAGTATCAACTGCAGAGCACTAAGCAATTTCTGCCTCTGCACGTTTCATGCTCCCCTGCCTTTGCTGTGTTCTGGGCTCTCCAGCTTTTCTGTCTTCATTGACCAAGCAATCTGGCTGAAATGGCTGTGTGATGGCTTCATACATTCCTGCGGGCACCATGAGTCCTGGAGTCCTTCCCCTATGTGTTGGTGGAGGCAGAGCTGGGTCTGGGAGCCCTTGTTGGCAGTGGGAGCCAAGTGCAGAGGTTTTGCACTAAACCTAAGAGAGGCAGGTCTGAGAAAGAAAGAATAGTGATGCCCCTGGGCACCTCTTACAGGTAGTTGAGACCAGAGAGGGACCAGTCCTACAAGCACAGGAAATAATCTATGGGAATAGTTCAAATAAGAGAAAGAGCTCATTTTCTTCTGAACTTTTCAAGCTTCACTCTTCACTATCTAAACCATACAATTGTAATGAAATAACAGTAAGCAACATTAGGATCTTCAGAATGGTCCTTCCTGGCTTCCACAGAGGTGGTGGCTGTTTCAGCACTGGCTGTTGAAATGGTGCTCAGATGGGTTGCTTCAGCTGGCCATTGGCAACAGCAGGGCAGTTTCATGGTGAATTTACAGGGAGAAATATATTACATTAACTAATTATTATTTTTACTTTGTGCTGGAGGGCAAAGAGAAGCTGACTGTGATGGCAGAAGTCGCCAAAAAAGTCAGTGTCTGTTGGAGAGGAGTGGTGGAGGTCTCCCCCATTCCAAAATACACAGACAGTTTATTAATGCACACTTCTAGCTAGGACGTCAAAGACTTTGTTCTGTCCTAGCTGAGGGGATTAAACATCTAGCTGTACAGTCTTTTTGTTTTGCTAATGGCTTAATATGTAATTATTTCTTTTATGTGCAGTGAAGCAACTATCATGGAAATTTTATCTGTCATAAAAGGCTATATGGTCCAGTGACTGGAGTGCTTACCAGAGAAATATGGATTAAAATCGCTGCTTCAGATCAGGAAAAGCGTGAGATTTGAACCTGGGCCAACCATTTCTTTCATATTGTCATCGTTGCTACTGGGTGTGATGTACGTGTATATTCTTATCTCTTTATCTCCTGCTCTGGAACTTCAGTCTAAGAGAGGGTTCATGACTAAAAATAATTAACAATGTAAAGCACCTCATTGCCTAGGAGAAGCACGGCATCTCATACCATTTGTTTTAGGGTGGCCAACTTCCCAAGTCTCCCCAGGGGCTGCAAGGAGACACGGGCACTTTATGAAGAATGTGCCACCAGTGAAGATGGAAACGGGAGCGTCCATCCTCCTCATGGGGACCTAACTGCAAAGCCACCTCTGAAGCCTTTGCTTAGGAATTGTCTGAAATGAATGCCAGGACGTGTCTGCACTTCAGCAGGAGAGATGGCCTGTGTGTCCTGATACAGCCTTTACAGAAGCCTTGGCTAACAGGGCCCTGAGGGTTAAAATCTGTTGCCAATGCTTGATAAAGAAGCAACGAGGAGGCCTCTGGAGAGATGCTCTTTGCATCTGGAGAGCTTTGCTAGCAAAACTGCTTTTGCAGCAACGCTCCAGATCAATACAAATACGCTGATGATCACATTTGCCAAGTGCAGAGGAAGAAGGCAGAGGGATTGTGGTGCTCAGCACTTGTATGGAAGAAGGAAAGGTTTTAGCTCAGGGTTTGGACAGGGAGGGACACCTCTTGGCTTGCACATTGCTTTGACTGATGCCAGGCCACAAAGCCTACCCCAAAGCTGAAGCCCAGATGCCCAGCAGGTCAGGAGAGTGCACATGGGTGACAAGGGGAGAGTAGAGGGGGGGACCCCACATTGCCATCACGGGCAACCATGGCCGCATGAGATAAAGGGGACCACAGCAGGATTCTGTCCATGACTTTGCTCCTGGAAACCCTTATTCAGTTCTCACATTAAACAGCTGCCTTGTGAAAGCCTCTGGGTGGACACACAAGCTTTGTAAATGTCTGAGTTCTGCCTGCTTTAGTGTGACTGAGGCACACAGGGGAAATTACTGAGAAAATAACAGGTTAGCGTGGGACAAGAAAACTGTGCTTAAACAAAAAGGCAAAACTGATCAGTTGTGACCCAAAATGTCATGTTGAATGTGCAGCAAAGGCAGAGGAATTGGACCAACAGTACAGATTTGATAAATCCCTTATTTACTTTGTAATTTTGCTTTAAATATAAGTAGGCAGGTTGAAATACCACCAGTTTTTCTTCTTCTTTTTTTGAAGACTTTCTTACTGTTTATGATCTACAAATAGATGTGACAGCAGGTTTTAAAATTATAATTTCACAGTAAAAACTTGATCTGGGCACTTGCCTACTTGCTGAAACATCTGCAGGCAGCTATTTTTTTTTTTTGCTGTCTGCAGCCACTAGAGTACAAGCTGATAAACTGGATAGCCTGTATTCTGGCACCCTAAGTTTGCATGGCATTTCTGTCTGCAACCTGAATTCTCCCAGGCTTGCTTTGTGACTAACAGTAAGCACTAAGTTTCCTTTAAAGACTGAATAACATCCTTTCAACTAATTTTTTTTCATTGTGGGATGAAGGCTGGAAGAAACATCCACTCTCCCTCCAGCCAGACCATCTCTGCCTTTCCTTTCACCTCTCCTCCTTTCTGAGCAGCAGTCTGGGGGCAGGATGGGAAATGCCACAGAAATACCAGATTTTTTAAATTCTCTTCCATACCAGGACTCACAGGAAATATGCATCCCATGGAACAGCCTCCCTTTGGTGACCTTGTCACATGCAGCCTTCCTCAAATTTCAGCATTCATTGCATGACTGTGCATCAGTTTTGGCCAGAAATCTATTAACATGCAAGTTATGGTATCACAGTTCATTTTTTTTGGAGTGCGTTTGATAATCTTTTCCCACTTACTCATGTTATCAAATTTCTTCTTTCTCCAGGCACTGGAAAACAAAGGCGAATTCTGTGAGGAGGAGGTAATTTGGAGATGATTTGTCACTGCCATACTTCAGATGTGTTGTCACCCTGTCCCTTTACCTTGGATGTCCTTTTTTACTCACTCAGTAATCTAAAGAAATACACTGAGGACAAAAAACAAACTGTTCTGAAGAAAAATCATGTTTTTCACTTTATGCCTCCATTTAGAGTTACCTGTAAGTTTTCTCTTAAATAACTGCAATTTGAATTTATTTTTTCAGCATGGAAAATAGGAATCCTCTGCATGCAAGAGGAAAACAGATGAAAAAAAGCAATAAAAGAGAAATACATTTATATATATATATATATATATATATATATATATATGTATTTATACAAATGCAAAGAGGTTACTGCCTGGCCATTTTTAGAGCTGTTTCCCAAGATTTTCAGGTTTAAAAGAAAATTCAAAACCATAATAAGACAAATAATTCTGGAGTTTCTGGTAACACTATCGTTGGTGTTATTTGTTCTGGATTGTACAACATCATCTGAAATCTAACTTTTCCCTTATAGCTCTCATTTTTCTGTTTTGTATTCCCACTTTCAAAGTATTTGAAAATGTCAGATTCCATTTCAAAATGTTCCAGCCTGATATGTTTCCACAGTGATCTTAGAGCAATGCCTCATTTCTATTTGCTTTTCAGAAGAAATTTATTCAGAATCGGCGACTTCAGACATTGCGGTTATGACTAAGTGATATTTCCAGATATGAAAACATTGTCAGAAAGTACTCGACCAGCTTTTTCCCACTTCTTTGAGCAACCCAGCTGTGACTGCTGGAGCTGACATGGGCAAGCCTTACAGGCAGGTGCTGCCCTGTACCGGGCTCTTATCACTCGTGGCTTTCCAGGCTCCCAGCTGGTTTACAGCAGCGCGAGGAGGGCACAGAAAGTCAAGGCCGTCAGTGTCATTAAAAGCAACATGAAAGTCATGGTATCACTGATCCACCTATCTTAACTGCTACCTGGTGATTTAGAGCTTGCTTTCTTATCAGAGGCCAGGAGACACCGGGGTTGTTCTCCGGCAAGCAGGGAGAAGAGAGAAATTCAGCACAGCTCCCCTATTTCCATAACATGAGGAAACTTGCTTATTTGAACTTTGGAGATAAATTTATCTTGAAAAGAAAAGATAAAAAAAAAAAAGGCAGAATCGATCTTGATGTCTAATTTTTTTTGTTATTATTAATTTTATTTATTCTTTTTCGTCCTCTATTGACCAAATAAATAGATGGATGAAGGTTCAAGGCCATGTTTGTGAGGCAATAAGTGAAATTTGGCCGGAATCACTTCCCAGGAAAAAAGAAAAAAAAGTCCTGTCAGGTTTATTTTAGTGGTCAGTCACTCTTGCAGAGTGAGTATAAAGTGTGAGAAGTGAGCACAGCAGGCGAGGCTTAGCCTGAATACCTGCAGCTCTCAGAAAGTGGAGCGAGGTTGGAAAGCTGCCAGGGGAGCATGCTGTCTGGCAGCTGTACAAAGGGAAACCAGGGCTGGTACAGACAGCCCTATTTCCAGGGCAAAACTATTGCAAATATATCATTAAGTGATGACAATCCATGATGCTGTTGTAAACTGATTGCTGGAAAGTGCTCTGGAAAAGGAGCCCCTCAGTGCAAAAGCTTCTTTGGAATTCAAGTCATTTCACCAAAACCTGCTACATCTGCATGTGAGTTACACAAAGGATGAAGCCAGAGCTCAGCCCATTTCCCATAGCAGGGCATGTACCCAGGGCAAGACCAGCGATGCTGCAATTGTGTGAACTGCCAGAGCTCTGCTGGATGGAGCAAGAATGTAGATGATTTCAGATCAAACTGTGCTTCCTTCATTTGATTTTTCTTGAGCAAAGAAGAAAAGAGACCACAAATGTACAACATTATGTCAGTTTGGTTTCTGGGAGGAGAACAGCAGACTTTCCAGGATATTTTCACATTGCTATTTACCATCCTGGATGTCCAATACTGTTTTTTTTCATGGGCACAGTCAAGTAAACAACAAAAATTATATTATAATATATATATATATATTAAATATGATTTTTTAAAATTGCTTACTTGTGTACCTTTAACAGCTCAAATTGTCATATACAAGACAATATTCTTATTTCCTGTTAAAGTAGTGTAGCTCCACGACCGTGAAGGGAGAATAGCCAAACTATGGGGAGATCTGGCTCAGCACATCACAGAGCAGGGAAGGTGACATCCCTGTGCAGTGCGTGATGCCAGGAGCCCACGTTTTCAAACTGAGCCCTCTCTAGGGCTCGGGCCAAAGTGGTGCAGATTTCTCTGACCCTGATCTGGTGGATTAGCATTTGCTGGATTAAATCTCTAACATCTAGTGTCTGATATCCTCCACTGAACAAACAAATTGAAATTAATAGAGGAAAATTCTACAGACACCATGCTTGGGAAAAACGTGTCCTAAAATTTCACCATGGATGATAGCGAGATAGCTCAAGGAAAAAAGTAAAAGAAGAGATCAATGCAGTTCCAGAGCTAATGACTAATGTGCACATACAGTTGCGTGGCCTTGTAAGAAATCTGCCTTTAGTTAGTCTAAGATCTAGCAGTAGGTGAAAGGCAAAGTACTGAATCAGTAGAAAACAGCCATAATGTGAGGAAAATCTGTTTTCTGAGCACTAACAGGCCTGCAAATGATAACAAACTCTTTGCTTATGTCTTATATCTCTGCTGAGGCACATCCAATATTAGCAATAGTCCCCTCTTTCCTTTGGGCCACATCACCCAGTTTCATGTTTCCTATTCTTTTGGCAGATGCATTTAGCTGAAGGCTTCAGAATTTTTCATACAGGAATTTATTTTTTTTCTTTTATTCTTTTAGATACTCTCACTGTGTGTTACAACCTTCTTCCAAGAACTCTTGTTTTATAGCAGTCTGTCCTGAACAGCATTTCACCATCAGCTGAGGCACATAAGCAATAAGTAAATTGATACTTCATCTATCCTCCTTTCTAAACTTGGCAGCTTATACTTTCAACATCATCATCCAAGCCTGCTGCTATTAAAAAGACCCCCACAGTGAACCCTCCGGTGCTTCACTAATATTTTCCTTCTAATCTGGAAAGGCTAATCTTGTTTCTTGTGCTGGGTCAAAGACAGCTTCTGTTCTCAAATGTCAAAAAGCCAGCTTAGCACACCTTCAGCTTTGAACTGCTGGGCTGGAAATGGATCCCTGTCCTTCTGAATTTATGGGAATAGAAAGCCCCGACAAATCATTGTCTACTTTTTGATCAGATGTATCACTAGGATTTTGAAGTAGTTTGTCGTATGTATATCTTCCCCTGCTATCCTAAGCTCAGTATTTACCAAATGGTCATGAAATGTTTGCTCCACCAGGCATGATTATTCATTTTTTGTACTGGGGAAGAACTACATGAGCAATGTGGGCTTTGCACTACAGTAGACACAAACACCTTTCTGTAATTTTCTTGCTTTAGGAATTAACATTATGGGTTAGTGATCTCAAAAACATCACATGGATTTGGGCACTGAGTCCTTGATGCCTTTTTCAAAATCCTAGTCAAGTTGTGGTCCATATGGCCCTCACATTCTGTCAGTATCTCAGATCTTCTGTCAAAGATCTGCTTTGCTCAGCCCCACATGAAAAGGGAACAAAAAGTAGGAGTCTGCCCCAGGTAGCCTGTGGTTAATTCTAGAATAAATCTGGTTCCAGACTTTGTGAGACACCTCCGACATGTTTTTTATTGAAAATGTGCTCCTTTTTCATTCAGACCAGCACTTTGAAAACAAGCACTTTTCTAGCCATTTCTCACTGCACATAAATGGTAGGATATATTTAATAAGTAGCATGCTTTAGCAATGCAGGGGAAATAACTTGCTGCTTTAGACACCTTAGCAATGGCATGAGCAGAATTTACTAATCCTTTCTTTTTTCAGATATTCCATTTATTCCAAAATCCCACATTCAGCTCGATTTCAGTTCACAGCTCTCCTGTGTATTAATCTCTTTCATCAGAATGGGATTTTGCCCATATGCTGGTGGGTATTTCAGAAACTGTGACAGTGGGATATGGACAAATGAAAGAGGATGCATTTGTAAGGACAGGTAGGGTGCTTTCTGTTGTGTGAGTGACTGACCAGCCCCATCAGCTGTGGTGAAAAGGAAGCTGATGCAAACCAGAGAAATGTGAATATGGGTTTTGAACATGACGTGTCTCCTCTCCAGACCTCTTCCTGCTGGCCTTTGAGCTCAGCTGGAGTCCAGGACAGGGGCCTCCATGTCTGGCCCACGTTCTCTCAGACCCTGCGTCCTTCCCAGCACTGCCAGGCCTCAGCTGCAGGAAACCAGCTGGTCTCTGCTGTCTGAGTTTATAGACTATCTCCTACGTCTTGCAGGCCAACTTTGAAGTATTTCCAGGGCTGCAACCAAGCCTTCAACTCCTCCTTCATGGCCAGGACTGCACCTGATGTCCCCATGGTGGGAATAGCAACTGCTATTTCTGGTGTTTTCAAGTTCTTCAGCACCTGATCTGTTATAATTCCCTCCATTCTACTACATGTTCAACAGGCCCCAGTTTCTTGGACCACGATGCTTTCTTTCCTTTGGCTTCCCTCTTGGTGACCTAGCTCAATGGCAACTCCTGTGAGGAAAGTCCTCACCTTGGGACCAAAAGAGGCCACTAAGAAGAATGGAGACATGTCTGAGGCAGACAGTGCCTGCCTAACATTTATCTCAAAGCACTGTTTCCTGTGCTGGCTTTCAGAACAATAGATCTTGTCCTACAATTTCACTTTTCCTCCCACTACATGTTTTTGGGGATTTGATCACTGTCTCTCATAGCTGTTTCCTAGGTAGCTCACATATTTTACTCCAGTCTGTACTTCCCATCACGTTACGCAGGTCCACCCAGAGAGCTTTACAGGCCCTGGCTACTCATGAAGTACCACCACCTCTGGACAGAGTGGAAAACAAAATCAGCAACGAGCACACAAAGGGAAGCAGCAACTGAGGCTTATTTTTAGAACAGAGATGTCAGAGGGTTTGCACATTGCAGCAGGATGCACCAAAATCTGGTATCCTAAGACACAGCCAAAACAAACATACACATGCTATAATGGAAGGCAACAGCTTAACCACGCCTGAGGGAGACCTACATGTGGGTTTGATTTACAAAGTAAGGTGGTCAAGCTTGTGCTAGGCCTCTCCTTTTCCTGAGAACAGAGAGGTGGTCTCAGGCTCTCCAATGCCAAGACTTTCATGTAGTCACCCTAAACAAAAATCCCAGTAGTTAAACATCTTGTGATACTTGTGTAGTCTTGCATTTCTCTGATGTTGCCTGAAGGCCATCCCTGAGCACTTCAGGCCTGGTGCCGGAGCACAGGGCTTCGGCAGGGGCTGTCCCTGTCCTCTTGATGAGCACCACAGGGGTTTCCCCGTCAGGCCAGCCGCTGTCGCTGGCACCACCCAGCACACGTCCTGGGACAGCTGCCCCGAGGCCTCTGGGTTCCCTCTGCTGAAGCAGTGCTCATTATCCTGCCTGCGTTGTGCGACACAGCATTACGCACCGAGTGCTGATTACACTTGAGGGATGACTACGGGAGCCACCTCAGATACCCACCTACCACAGGCATATCTGCCTGCTGCTGCTGTGTATACCTGTGGTGCATTTACGACACTGCAATCAGCTGGTCATAGTGTGTGGGAGCCTCCCAAGGCTGCTGTCAGCAAGCAGAGGCCAAGCAGAGCCCTGCCTTCTCCCATGGGGACACCTCTGCTTTATTCATCTAAGTGGCCTCAGGGCTGTGTCTGAAACACTCAGGTTCCCAGCCCTTTGGTAGGTGCAAGTATTGCCGTGAGTGAGGTCCCACCAAAGGGGCAGATGCTTCTTACAGTGATGTGGAACCAAAAAGAGAGGTACCAGCAGCATCACACCACGGGGCGTCCCCCACCCTCTGCTCTGCTTGCCCCCCAAGGAAAGCTAGCAGGCTGCCAGGCTGCCTGAGAAAGCTCTTGCTTTGCTTAGCTCTGCCCTTCAGAGCAGAATTTCTCAGCACTCTCCCCACCGCCCCCAACCCATAAAAGGGAAGGCCATAAATGCAAAAAGGTTTATTTTGCAAGCATCTCATTATTCTCAAGCATTTGATTGAAGCAACGTTAAAAAATATATCCCCAGTGCCTGGATTTCTTTGCTCTCTGTTGTCAACAACGTATTTTTAAAAGAAACATTCCAGGGGTTTTTCCTTGGTGTGATCGCCCTGTTTTAGAGTTACTTAAGTAGGAAAATATTTCCCTTGGACCTGATCCAAGCCCACAGAAGTCAGGCAGAGTCTCTCTATTGACTTTAAATGCACTACGGGCTAGGCTGCTGTAAACCACTAAAGCGAGTACGTTGGCGAAGACCAAGGCACAGAGGGGTTTAGTGAGACAAAAACGCAGGACCTGTGATGGTGAGCAAGGCTGACGTTGGTTACATTAGTGGCATGGAAGGAAAGCTCCCCGGACTGTGGGTATTTACGTAGTTAATGGAGGGCTGGATTGCCCAGCAATGATCTTCTTAATGCTCCAGGTGCCAGGCAGATAGGTTTTCCTGTGGGTGTGGGAGAGGGGATGAAGTGGAAGCAGTGCTGATAGTGGTAGAGGGGATGTAAGATAATGTTTCCCCTCACTGGTATCTTTGTTCTCCCTCTCCCCACCTTTACTCCACCAAATATTTCCACAGAAAGCCACTGCTGTGGTCTCATGACTGTCCATGCTGCATGTCGTGTCCCCTTCAGCCTTTCTCCATGCGACCAGGTGCATCGTGCGACTGGGGGGGATTCAGCCCCCAGCTCTTACACACACAATTTGGAGCCTCATATCATCTGATTGTTGGTGCTAATTAGAAAAGCAACTCTAGCACTGTACACCCAAGCACTTTTAATGCAAAGGATGGCTTGTAAAACATAGCTAACATTCAGCAAGCATTTTGGTGGTTGCGTTTTCTCATAATGCTCTGTCACACTGAAGTAATAGAAAAGCCAGACGGCTACTCTGAAGCAAGAACTCTGACAAATGCTGCTGATTAAGACTGGCTTTGATCTGGTGCTGGAAACCCATCACAGTTAAGATCTCTCCTTAAAAAAAAAGAGCTTATTTCATGCTTACATAAAAATGCCACATAAAAATAAATAAATTGAATCTAGCCCCTGGAATCACATCCAGCATATCTGCTTTGGAGTATACGTTTACCTCCTGAGACTTCATACAGTAATTAGATGAATGTGCCTAATTAATCACATTTCCTGTGCTGAAGAGGTTTGATGGAAAACATTTGCTTCCCTCGCTTTATTAAAGCATTATTGAGTGTTGTGCTTGTCGTGTGTTCATCACCAGCCTTTTTGCCAATTAATCCTGACAAAATGAAGTTTATCAACAGCAAAGTAAGGCAGTGCTCACATAGTCGCTTTGCTGTGGCTCCGCATACATGCCTTCATGCCTCTAGGTAATTACTGGGTAATTGAGAGCAGAGTCTGTTTAACCTAAAATGAGATGTGCTAAATATAAACTATTTGCACTGTCTGATTGATACTGTTTTAATAGCCTCGGTATCATCTAGTGCTACGGACATGCAATAAATAAAGCTAATCATGCATTACATGTGTTTACTATCAATTTTAAAGGCAAAATATGATTTGCCAGCATGGTTATTATACTTATGAAGAAATCATTGCTTATTTAGTATCTTTTCCAACACACCATGCCTGATTGAAAGCATAGGCATCCAATACCAGAGGCCTGAAGATAGGATCTTAAACCTTTTCATAGGCAGCACCTGGCCTTGGACTGCAGCTCCTGAGGCTCAGCAGAGGACATGGTAGAGACCTTCCCACCACAGAGCAGAGCTGGGAAGCAAGGAGACAGGAGTGCCTTGAAATGCCATCGCCACTGCTGGTGACTTGAGCCTCCTCTGGGAATGGGAGAGCTGAGGTCTGGCCCTTGCCTGCCCCTTTTCTTTCCCTGAGGCCACCAAAAGCAGCTGGGCCATTCCAGATCCTGCAGAACAGTGGCCAAGTAGGATGGGGCTGCCCTCTGCCAGAACTGGGAGCTATCACCAGGACACCCGAGGCAGAGCTAAGGCCAGAAAGGAGCCACTAATGCTGAGACACCAAGAATAAACCAGCTCCCATTGATTGCTTCTTAACAAGTCTGTTACTGCTGGGACACTGAGGCCATCTCTCTCAAGGTTCTTCCCTTCTGACCATCTAAAACATTAGGTCTGCACACAGACAAGTCTTAATGCATGCAAAGTGTTCTTCCTGTTCTACCGACTGTCCACTCCTGAGAAGCCCCTTATTGTAGAAGTAAGCTAGCTGTTGTCAGCACTTCTGCATACATAGTGATTAGGAATGGAAATGCTTATTTCCAAACAAAAATAAAATGCTTACTTACCGGTAGGCAATCAGATTTTGCTCCTCTGCCTTTCTGCAAGAAATTTGTGTTACATTTCAGGCATTTTTATTGCTGACACCTTCACAAAGTGACAGTATTGTGCAAAGCCAGATATCCTTCACCTATAAGTTTGCTTTTCCAGCAGTTACATAGAGCTACCACAGTGATAATTTATAGCCATGAGAACATTTCTCTCAATATTTATTTATTTATTTAGGTCAGAAACGAAACCTAGATTTGGCTGGAAAATATTTGGCAACCGCTTGACATTTTTGATAGAATGCTTCTGTGTGCACGATGCTGCTTCTTCCAAAAGCCGAGGTTGCTGTTGGAAGGCAACCTGGACTAGGAGTCTGTAGCCAGCTCCAGCAATGACTTATACGTGCCCTGCTTTCTTTTCCTCCCCACCTTTCACAGTCTTATTCCCCAGCTTTAAAAACCCTTTCATAAAGGGGAGCACTTTTCATAGTCCAAAGAGTGGTTGAGTCTCTGCAAAAATGGAGAAAGAACTGAAGAGGGAAGACTACAGCCTTGCCATGGAGCATTCCCATCCCTCCTGTTGCATTGCTGGGGGTAGGGCTAAAAACCTGCTAAGTCAGTTTAGATAATCATATAGCTGGGCATGCTCTGAACCTTGCAGAAACCAAGAAACAAACAAACAAACAGAAAGTCAGCCACCCTGGATAAGTTTTAGATAAGCCTCCTTTAGGATTTGGGTTTGGAGGGCTATCTGGTGGTACAGTGCTTGTGGCAATTATTGCTAAGCCAAATGAAAACTCACCTTGAATGAAAAATGAAAATGAAAATACCTTGAACAGTCAAATTATGCAAGAAATTGTAAGAACTGGCTACTAATGAGAATGGGAACATCATGAATGTCTGAGGTAAGACCTCAGTCCAGAGCCTTACAACCAGAGGTCCTTCTGGCTAAAACCTGGGCCTCTGGGTGATACAAGTAATATGGGACCAAAGTACAAGCCATACCAGCCCTTTCAGCTCAGTTAGCTATTGTTTGAAAAATAAAAAAGATAAATAAAATCAGAAATCTCACAATTGTATTCATTTATTTTCTAAAATCCCCCGGCTTCTTCATTAAATGACCATGCTAGATGTCGGGTTGGGACCATCTGCCATTTGGTACAGAAAAGGTCAGGAGAAGAGGTTGTTGGTTTGATCTCTGGCCAAGCGAAGAACATAGGTGATCCCAAATGAAGACTGACTCAAGAAACAGCAATAACGTTACCTCCACGTGAAAAATTCTAACTCCCTTAGGGACAAGAGAAGCACATGCAGTAGCAAACAGCAAGAGAGAAGGGGAGGGTCACAGGAAGTAAATGTGGAAAATACCAGTGCAAAGGTTAGGATGAGAAAACCCTGTGATCATCTGGGATGTTATTAGTAGATGAGATAAAGAGGAACTCGCCCACTCCTTCAGGCCCCCTTGGAAGAAAGCACTGGATCATATGCCCAGAGCTATTCAGGTATCTACATGCTTGCTGTACCAAAGGAGTAGGTGTCCCTGAGCATTACAAAGTTCCTAACTGCATTCAGATTCTTGGCACCATTCCCCCATCTGATACCAGCATGGTTGTGCATGCACTTGTTCCCTCCATATCTGAAAAAATTCCTTTGCAGAAGTCCCAAGAGGTGCCAGGGGGCTGGGACGCTGCCCCCCACTCCATCGGCACCCTGTAAAGCTGTGGGACCGGGTCTGTCCCCATGGCCACCAGACCCCATCCCCTCTGTGCAGAGCTGCCAGCAAGGGTGCCAATTAGTGCCAAGTGGAGCTTATTGAGTGCTGAGGTAGGCTTGCTGTTGTGCAATTGCTGGGAAATGAATACAGCCTGTACCTGCAGTGATTTCTCTCTCTCTTTTTTTATTTTTATTTTTATTTATTTTTATTTTTTATTTTTATTTTAAATGTATAGTACAGTGATGACAATTAAATCTTTCTTGGCACCGCATTTCATTTGAAAGCTCTTTCCTTATATGCCTGCTCTGCAACCCTGTGTGAACTTCTTGATATTTCATTAGACAAATAGGCTTCATTTGCAGAAATGATGCCCTGCTGGGAAAAATCAAATGCTTGAATTACAGGTATTCTGCAGGGGGGAATCTGTCCTCAGAAAGTCAGATCAGGGTTGAGTCCTGCCTGCAGCTGTTGGACTGCACTGCAAGAAGGATTTATTTTTAAAAGTATATTAAAAGAAAAGGCTTTGGGGTCTATCTGGGGAATTAATCCTTTTTCAAGAAGTGCCTGAGCCATAGAAATCCTGGGAAGACCACAGCAGTGAGCAGCAGCGGCTGGAGTAAGCGCGAGTTCATCTGTGAGCACCTCCCCAGGTTCATGCCCCAGCCTTATTGCCTTCGTTTAAATCTCATGAGTGAGAGGGCTGAGGGGATTTGGGGCTCACAAAAACCCAGGCAGGGACTTCATGGCATCTCCTGGTCTGTGTACAGAGGACAACTCCTCTCCAGGGCACTGCAGGCTTTTTGTGTTTGACCCAAGCAGAGCCAGGCAAACCAATAACAGAAGAGCTTGGACGAGTGCTACCAAACCTCACCCTGCTTCCTACCTTCCTTTCCTCTGCTGGTTTTGTGCTACCAGGACTCAAATTATCTTTCCACCTGGGGTGGGGTGCACCTAGCCAAAGTCAGACATTTCCAGTGGGCTCTGTCTCTCAGGTACTTACCTAAAAGGTCTCTTCAGTTAGAGGAGGCACACAGACATGTGAGGGATTCACATTATCCCAAAACAGGTCTAATACAGATGAACTGTGCCCTAAGTGTTCCTGGAATTGCTGGTTCAGACACTGTCGGCCATGCTTAAGCTTGGGTGAGAGGAACCCACGGTGAAATCCTTAACCTTTGAATCTTATCAAAGTATCTGCACTTGCTGCTGTTGTAATACCTGTAATACATATTTATGCCTGCTCCATGGTCATCCTTGGGATGTTGTGATTCTCAGGTAGCAGTGACATTATGTATGAAGGTCACAGCTTTGTTTCCTGATTAAAAATAGGAGATAAAACAAGTTAAACTGTAGTCTTCTAATATTAAGCCCCATCAAGTCCACAATCCCCCTTTTCCAATAGTAATGCAACATATTGTCATTGATGCTTACTGCAAAGAAATCCAGCCCATCCGACCAAAGAGGCTAGTTGTGCTGACAGGCAGAGGGGTTGGGGAGCATGAATATTCAGACCCGCAGCCTGCTGTGTTTACTGGCCCTTTTGCAAACACAGAAACCATCAGGTCAATCCTGTCCCAGTCAGCTGAGACTGCAAACCGTTTCCAGGGTTTGGGTGCTTGATGAGCAGCCTGCTCACAGCACCTTTGCTTATTTTTATTTTTATAATTTATTATTATTATTATTTGCTCCTTTCACGCACCAACATGCTGCTGTTTGTAAGGTCCAGCTGCCTCTCCAGTCCTGAGCTAGTGGAGAGCTCTGCCTGGCCACCGAGCCACTGTCACAGCCGTGTCATGGTGGCTGCTGTGGCTCTTGTCCTGTGCTGGACTCTGTGCTGGAGCCATCTGTGTCCGGCTGCCTGTGTGTGTACCTGGGGCACGTGGAGGGCTCCAGATCTGCTCCATGATAATGAAGCCCCAGGGCATCCAGCCAGCACTCAGCCCAGGCAAAGCCTACGGGCACAGCCTCTCCTGGAAGTGCTGCCTGGTTAATTATGATTTCAGCCTGGTTTCCTAGAGAAATCAGTCTTCTGTGCAGACCCTGGCTGTGTGGCTTTTCACCAGTGTGCTTCAGTCCCAACCCACCGTAAATCTTTAGCCTTCCCACTGGTTTAAACTGAATCTGAGAGAGGACTGAGGGATGGCCTGGATTACAACCCATCACTGTCTCTGTCCTTCTGGCACCCATCCGTCAGCTCCCTTTTTTACAGACCCAGGCGCAAAGATCTCCAGGACTGAATTTTCCAACCATTCATCAGCTTGAGAAACCAGAGCAGCCAAAACTTACTCCTATCAAAGACCAAAAAGGAAGCATCCCTACCATAATCCTCGCAGCGATGCCAAAAAAAAACCAAAATGCTGTTCCATCACGTTGTGGTTTTGTCCCCCTGTAAGTGTGTGATGTGTGCAACATCTGTGTATCAGTATTTTAGGTGTACAGGGATGAGAAATTAACATATTCAGTAGGTCCTGTTAGCATATTACATGTATAATCTATATGATTTAAAGATTAGGCTGACTTCTGGTGGATTTTTTGTTTGTTTGTTTTTGTTTTTAAACCACCGACACGTTGTGATTTAATTTAATTTGCTTTTCCTTTGCATAATATAATAAAAGCCCTTCGTTCAATTTTAATCTTTTCCAAATTCCCTTGTTACCAGCCGAACCAGATGATATCAGAACACTTCAATAATTTTCTAAATCCTTAAAGTCAATAAATAAGTCATACTTGAAAACACACCTCCACACCAAGCAGTTCCCTTGGAACAAGGCCACAACAGGCTCCTCACAGATTTGATGGGTGTCTTTCAATTGCACTTGCAAATTAAGGTGAAAGTCCAAGCAGGCAGCTGTGCAAACAGGAAAAGTGGGGTTAATGGAATGGGAATTAAGGATAAAACTTCTATATTCACCTTTTTTGTCATTCTTGTTATCCTGCCACCTTACTGTATCCTCCATCCCTGTCTATGAGGGTGGTGGCTGTTCTTGGACAAAGCATGCACAAGGTCTCGCGGTGGGCATGTGGGAATGTCCTGCAGATGAACCAGCAGAAGGAAAAACCCATCCTGCAAGCTATGAATATAAAGAAAAAGCTGCAGCACCGTAACGTCTGCCTGGGCATGTGATGGAAATGGCAGAGGACAAAATGAGCTAATTAGATGATGTGTAAATGAACCAATACTTCATCTGCTCTTGTGTCTTGTCTGTTTGTTTAATAACCATGTTCTTGCTCTTTCTTGCTGCATCCGTGAGCCAAGAAGCTTATTTTAGGATAAAATAAGCCTTTAAAGGGGGCTCAGGGAAGGAGCTGGGGACCAGATGGCTGTGGGGAGGATGGCACCCAGGGCCTGGGGGGAGGGCAGGGCTCTGTCCTCCTGCACCAAGGCGAAGTGGTCAGCACGAGCAGATCAGGAATTGCCTTGCAAATAAGCAAGTCCCATTAGGAGACTAAAACTTTCATCACAGAGAGCTTCAATTACTTAGATCAAGCAGGATAAATATTTTCTTATGATCCAGTCAGGAGAAGCCACTTCTAGCTGCTGGGCTGGGCTGCTTCAGCGCACTGTTTGTTGAACTGTCAATCGTTATCTAAACCTAATCCTAAGAAATAAGCCATGTATTATGAATAAAGCTGGAATTAGCAGAGCATATGGGACCTAATAAACACAATATTCGCAGGATTAGATATGGAATATTAAGGTCTGATCTAGCTAGCCTTCCCCATATCATCTACCTCACTGATATTTCTTTTGTTCACATGCAAAGGCCTGTTTTAGAGAAGGATAATAGCTGTGGGGATAAATTACAGGTAAAGCAGCATGGAAGTGATCGAGTCTTTAAAAGATGAGACTTTAAATGTCTGGATTGGGGTTCTTTATCCTAACTTCCCATAAAAATAAATAAATAAATAGATTCAAGACATCCCCAATTATGACTGGAAAATTTTCCTCTGCTCTTTGGGGAACAAACCTTGAAGTCTGCAATAGAGGACACAGACTGTAATACCACATCATCTTCTACAAAGATCTCTACCACATCATTTGCACAAAGGTGTCAGTGCTGAAGGAGAAAAAGAAAATTAAACATTTAGCTTAAACAATATTTAAATTAACACAACATTAAATAACACGAAACCCAGAATATGGCAGCACCGAGCTCTGGCATTACTGGTATTTAGATACCTGTGATAATGTGAAAAGTCCTGAGATATCTGGAGCCATGACTGAAGGTTGAACATCTCAGGAATTGAAATGGATGAACCTTGGTCAGGAAATAGGTGTGTGTAAGTTGCTAATGCTGTCGGTGAGGTGAGGCAGGAGACATAAACGTCATTCTGTCGGTCCTGACCTTCTATAGCAAACTGGGTAAAAGCATTTATCCCAGCACCAGCCCACCCAGACAGGTGGGTGAGAAGTTCAAAGCGTGTTTGTGCTTACCTCGCCTGCCTCGGTGCTCCACACGTGTGCTCCGTTGTGCATGTCAGGGCAGAAGCACCAAGATTAGGCCTCTGCCACTGAACCGGCGATCAAGACCATTAACTCGATCTGTCATCGCTGGATGCCCTCTCCCAGCTGATCCGATTGATTTCCCGTGGATTAGCTGGATGCGTCAGATGCTGGAATAAATAACCCAGTAACCTCTCACTGGGAACGGCGGGGAGGGGACACGTTACGTGCAGCCCTCCGTGCCTCACTCTTGTCCCTGGTTGAAACTCCGAGCGTGGCAGGTGCATATTGGTCCCATCCATGGTAACAGCTGCTGTCCAGACACACCGATCCATTGTCTGCATCGTTGATGGCCAGCTAAGAACAATAATCGTGCTTGCTGCACTGGGAAAATAACAGCCTTCAGGTCAGACCTTTGCTCTCAGGACCCCGTGGTGTTTTAGATGTCTTTAACAGATCATAGCTCTGGCTTAATGTAGGATTTCTGGGCAGTATGAACTCCCCAGAGCTACCCTCAGAGCACCTGCTATAGGGTACCAGCAGGATTTTACCTCATATAGCTAGGCATCCTCATGCTTTGCTAGCTGGAGTGGCAAGGAAGCTGAGCATCAGCCAGAGCAGTGCAAAGCTGCCTTAACCCTGCAAATAGCCTGACCTGGCAGTATGCTTTCAGCCCCCTAAGAGATGAGATCTTTTTATTTATATATCAGCAGCCTCTTCAGCTGCAGCGGGAGGCGTGTGTCTGTACCTGCCATCTCTCCCTGGCAGGAGCCAGCTCACAGCACTGCCTCTCTCCTCCCCGCTGCTCTGGAGAGAGCACGTCTGGGCTCACATGCAAGCACACAGCCCGGCGTAAGAGCAGCTAATTACTGCTGGGGACGAGCCATGGCCACGTGGGAGTGCTGGGTTTGCTCTTGTTGCTCGTGTGCCTTCCCCATGTACCAGCCCAGCCTGTACCACCCGCTGCCCCAGGTGCTGCTCTGGAGGCCCTGGGGGACCTGTGGTGACCCTGAGGGGCAGAAGGAGCGTGCCAGGCACTCGGGTATGCTGGGGACTGCCAGGGTGTGCTGATATCCCCAGAGGTACTAAATACAGGAGACAACCGCGGCGCCTTGGCCAGCCTTGGGCTCCAGTTGTATGTATTTTGCTTGCACGGTTGTTGTAAACCTGAAAGCGCATGGGCAAGCCAGAAAGCCTGTGCAATGCCACAAAACAAGCTCCCAAGAAGGGAGTAACACATAATGTGCAAGTTCAGCCACATAAAAGCCTTCTGAGTGCAGTAAGTACAGCACAAGCACTTTCCTGAGGATGCTGTGGTCCCAACACCACCACCACGGGGCACAGTCTAACGCCTACACTCACGGATGCCTTGCTGTAAGCGCCAGTAACCTTTCAGTTCACAAAAGAAAAACATTTGTGCAGGTGCCCTGTGTCACTCTGCTTGTCCAGCACGGCAGGGAGTTGTTGCCCAGACACTTGTCACCCTGCAGGATTCCTCATGTTCTGCTGTGTTGGTACAGGGAGAAGATGGGACCTGCTGGAGGGGTTCTGGAGCCCATGGAAAAGCTTCTGTTAACATCCATGGACTTGAACCACTTTAATCCGAGCCCTGCTTGCCTTCAGCTGTAATGCTAACCACATAGCTCTCCCCATCACTAAGATTTATCATGCAATTTTTCACCGAGGCCTTTGTGATTTAAAGCCCGAGTGTTCAGCCAGTGTTCTGTTTGACACTGAAGTGACATATCTTCTTGTTATTAACTCCACACGCAGGGCTACTCCGTGCCTGGCAGTGCAGTGCTGGACAGTATTCGGCAAGCCCCAGGCCTAAGCAGGAGCTGCCTTTGAGCAGCTTTGCTGCAGCTCGGCGTATCGCAGTGATTCAGGTGGAAGCACCAACTATTCATCTTTCACAGACCATGCATAAAGCCAGATGTATAGAAAGGGGAAATGCTAATAAGCCCCAGAAGCTCTGCTCCTGAAGAGAAACCCACTTCCTAACTGCAGCGAGCTATTGATGGATGGTTTGGGTTCATCTCCAGAGGGTGCTCCAGGAGAATACTGATCTCCAGGGCTTTCAATAAGAAATGCAGTACAGCTGGGCCAATTTTCTTGTAAAGGTGCGGGAGAGTACGAGGACTGCAGCACATGAAGGATAGCAGAATAGCTTCTGCAGAATTCACTGAGCATAAAATAAAGCAGCTACAATGACTCTTAAGAAGAAAGAGAAAATACTTTGCCATGCATTTTTAATGCAATTCATCGTGGGAAAGAGATACACTGGAAGATTAAGATTATTCATGATACTTTCATTTGCCGTACAGAAAGACCCACTGCCAAAAAAATGATCCACTTAAGGATCTGCCTATCAGATCATGTTCCTAGGTGTGAAGATAACAGGATGTATTTTTCCTGGTTACCTTCCCTTTATAAATGTGATCAATGAAATGCTACAGACTCTGAAAGGTATTTAATATGGTTTTGCCCACAGATGTAGCAGCAGATCTTTGGCAGGAGAACCACTGACAGATTTAATTAGAGCTCCAATTCAAGGAAACAAATGGAATCATCTACCACAAAGTGCTGCTTGCACCCACAGGCATTACTGCAGTACTTGTGCTCAGGACTGAATAGCTTACTGATGCTGAAAAATGCCCGTGGCAGATTACTCTCGTCCATTCTCGTTCGTTACCTTGTCGATAAATTACATGGACTGGTGATATCGGAGCCTACTCCCAGATGCCTGTGTCTGGTTTAGATGCACGACTGCACTCTCCCCTCACCTGTGCAATCCATCCTGTGTCCCCTGCCATGATGGATCCTGGTTCTTCTCAGGCAAACACTGAAGGAAAAAAAAAAAAAGCCAAGTAATTACTTCCTCTCAGAGTGACTTTAACTGGAAAATTAAAACTTCTTCAGAGCTACTGTCTGGGCACATACTGTCTGGGTGTAAGTGGCCTGTCTCCTCAAAAACCCTCGTATCTTCTGCAATAAGTGCACCAGCATGGTTGATTCTCACAGGCTGTACCATTTTTAGTACTTTTTTTTTTTTTTAATTCATTTTGTGCACATTTCAACTCCAGCTTTGGACTAGCTGCACTGTAGCCTAACAGGGTCTGTCAGTCATATCCAGGGGCTACTAATTTTGAATATTGTGGATCTCAGCATCAAATGACCAACACGTAGGGTCAAATGTAGATTCAAATCTCCAGACCTCATTTTGGTCTGCTATGGCAAAAGGGTGGGGGCTGCCTGGTTTATCACACTGACACATGAAGCCCTTGCTTCCAAATGTTTCGGTGGAAGTTGTGCCCAGGCAAGAAATGAATTTAAGTTGTGCCCAGGCAAGAAATGAATTTATGGTGGATGTTGCAAGTACAGAGTGCTTCCAGTTCTGGCTGTCCTCCCAAGCTAGCTGCTGGGCAGCCCTGGTAAGACCTAAAGAAATGCCATGAGCCAGATTCCCCTGAGTGCAGTTCTGGCTTTATGGCTGACACTGGAGTTTCAACGTCATAAATGCAAAGACCCCCCCCAAGAACAAGGTCCTACAGATCTATATATACACTGCACAGCCTAGACTGGTGTAAACACTTTTTAATGGTTTGATTTCTCATCTAAGAAACATTAAAAAAAATGTTACAATGGAAATTGCCACTGTTGATTATCTTCCTAGTAATATGTGAATGCGTGGCCATGCTATTATATACTATATACATATAGTGCATATGTAATATAGCATACTACATATGCTATGTATAATCCCCTTATTCAGAGCTAACAGTGTGCACAACAGTGTACAAAATGCATCTCGTAGCCATTAGGTTCAGTTTTGCTTGACATTGTAGGCATGTGGCATGATTGTCAGGGCTCCCTTTATAGTCAGTGAAGAGACTTTTCTGGGGTCCCTTTCATCTTGCCCTAAAGAAGACCACAAAAGTAGGCCAAGCAGACTGCACCCTAGAAAGTGCCTCTCTCTTCCTGGACTGTAAAGGGAACCCAGGGTGACTGCTGTAAAGAGGTCAAAGTCTGAGTTACAGGATTAAAAATAGAGGAGCTAAATTCCACCCATGCGGTTCAGATAAGGGAGGCAAAGTGAAGCAAGTCAGAAGATATTTGATGAGTTCAGTCTGGTCAGTTATTTTCTAAAATCTCTGTGATTTCACAGTGCTGTCTGTTAGTAACAAGATACCTAGGGTCCTAAATATGGGGAAAACAAACAAACAAACAAAAAAAAAAAAAAACGAAAACAAAAACAAACAAACAAACAAAACCAAACCACTTTAATTAGCCATTGATACAGCAGAACTTAGATCTGTGGAGATCAGAGCCCCTTTGTGCCAGACGCTACACTGGGAGACAACACCGTCCTGGTAAGTGTGTAGGCTCAAGAACTGGAGATGGGAAGAAACAGAGAGGGAAGTCACTCACTCATTAATTTTTCCATGAGAAGTTGGTGCAAAATTGCACTAGTTGGTGCAGTAAAACTGGGTGGAGGTGTGCAAGAAACATGTATTAAAATTTTTCTGACTGCCCTAACCTGCACCTGGTAAGTCACGGCAAGGATTTGTCCTCTAGGAAGTGAAATTCTCAAGGCTTCCTGAGGCAGGAACAAAACAAGTCTCTGTAACTGTGCCATGAGACTGCACTGGAGGCAATGTGGCCACTTGTGGCAGAAAGGCATGAGACTGATCTGAGCAGGAGCTGTGGCAGGAGAAAAGCCTGGTCAGCAGCATGGAAGAAAACCCCAAGGGCAGTGAGGGGCAGGGTTCTGGGACCGCGCTCATGCTTTAAGAATGGGGCAGGCACAACAGCAGGGTGTAAATAGCCCTGAGGTTGGCTGAAAACAAGTAGGCTCCATGAACCTGATGCAGATGCCTCTGGGAGCCTGAAGGGATTTACAGGTGTGATGTGGTCAGACCAATTTGAAGCTGAAGCAATTTTGGTAGTAGCGCTTTGGGCTGGAGAAGAGCAAAGGAAAGAAGGAGGAGTATGGCACAAGGATAAAACTGTGGCCCTCGGCAGGGAGAGGTGCTTGAAGGTGGACAGCAGGTTGAACATGAATTAGCCACGTGCCCTTGCCTCTAAGAAGGCTAATGTGTCCTGGGCTGCATTAGGCAGAGTATCACCACAGGTCAAGGGAGGTGATCCTTCTCCTATACACAGCACTGGTGAGGTCCCACCTGCAGTGCTGGGTCCAGTTCTGGGCTTCCCAGTACAGCAGAGACGTGGGCATACTGGTGAGAGTCCAACATGAGGACACCGAGATGGTGAGGGCCTGGAGCACCTCCCCTGTGAGGGGAGGCAGAGAGCTGGGCCTCGTCAGCCTGGAGAAGAGGAGGCTCAGGGGGGATCTTAAAAATACTTCTAAGAGTCTACGAATACTTGAAGGGAGTGTGCAAAGACAGAGCCGGGCTCACTTCAGCAGTGCCCAGTTCCAGGACAAGAGGCAAAGGACATAACAGGAACACAGGAGGTTTTGTCTGCATATCAGGAAGCACCGCTTCGCTGTGGGGGTGACAGCACGGGAACAGGCTGCCCAGAGAGGTTGTGGAGATCTTCAAAAGCTCCCTGGACATGTTCCTGGGCAGCCTGCTCTGGGTGGCCCTGCTTGAGCAGGGAATTGGACCAGATGGGCTGCAGAGGGCCCTGGCAGCCTCAGCCCTTCTGTGCTTCTGTGGTGGGCTGTGGTGCCACGTGGCTGCGGGCTCCATCCTGCTTGGGGCTGTGGCACGACCCTGGTACCCCTGACATACCTGCTGCCACCAGGATGGACCAGCACCCGGCCTCGATGCCCTGGGACTGCCCTCCTGGTGAGCCTGCTGGGTGCAGTCTGCACTTGAGCAACTGCTTAGAAATACAAATAAATAGAACAATGTTGGTGGGGCAAGCTCCAGGACATCCCCATGGTAAGAGCCCTGTCTAGAAAAAGCACACTGATAGACCCTTATGTAGCTATGGAAATTCAGTGGTGGTATCTCACATCCTGAGTGAACACTGTCATTGCTAATATTGCAATAATAGAGGGACATTAACAGTGTTTCTTAGCAGGACTGTGTATTTACATGGCTGAGAGTGAAATGAAATAAATGGGATCTGTTGTAAATATGTAAATACTTTTTAGTCTTGTTTCAGTGAGGAAAAAAGGTGAAAACCTAGATTTCAACCCAAGTTGTAATTTCTTATTTTCAGTTTTGCTATTCAGTTGCAGAACAAAAAAAAAATGTTATTTGCATGCACAACCCTAAATTCCACCCTCCGTATGTTGCAGAGAAAGTATAGCTTCAGAGCAGCTTGTCTGATCTCTCTTCAGTCCCTATCAGATGCTGGCTGCTTGGATTAGGGTCTCCTGCTATGTGGGAGGTGACTAATTGTCCTTCATTTATTTGGCAAGGACGCTTTTATTGTTATTTGGAGTTGCCATCTGTCCACCTTGGAGAAGAGTCCCAGAAGATTTTAATTCTCAGTGATATAGCTTCAGGTGTCTCTCTAAAGGGCAAAGATTGGCCTACTTTCATCTCAGTGCTATGCAGAGGCTTCTCCATCAGACAAGTTCTGAGTGAAAGACTCACCCTGAATGGCTTGATCACGCTTCACCTCCTCTGCGAAGGGGCTGTGTGAGAGAGGGAATCAGTCAGTCAGATGGCCAAATTTAGAAATTCTGACAAATTTAGTTTTAGGTCAGCTGCTTCTTTTTTTTTTTTCTTTTTTGATTTTTTTTTTCTTCAGCTTCTTATTCCTCCCCCCTTCAACTCTTTTTTTTTTTTTTTTTTTTTTTTTTTTTTTTAAACGACTGACTGATAATCACACCAAACTTTTTCTTTTGAAATGAGAACTTGACACTTCTTTTTGAAGATGTCTAAGTGAGGCATTCAGACTTACTGGAAATCTCTCTCTTTTTTTTTTTTTTTTTTTTCCTCCAGTCAAGAACAAACAGGAAGCAAATCCATGAACAACACCAATTCCAACAGAAAAAGCATTTTCCAGCCAGCATTGCACCTACATATGCACACACAAAGTCAAGCAAATCCCGAAGCTGTTACTCTGTATGAGACATATTTTCCTTCTGTCACTTCTGCATGAATGATTGCGTGCATGATTTTTTTTTTCTTTTGTACTCAGGGATAATAATTAGAAATAGCCTTCATTTGCATGCTTTGTGACCTTTGCAGTCAGGACTGCAGCGAGCAGGGATGTGGTTTAGAGTAACTGCTGCACACACCCAGTGTTTGTGATTTACAGGCATTCGTGCAGAGCGAAACCTGCAGGGCTGGTTAGCTCAGCCTGCCTGGCTCTCTCTGGTCGCTGTAACCAGCACCAGCACCACCTAGCCAAGCAGAATTAATTCCAAATTAAAAAAAATAAATCGATTCTAATCATCAATTTAGAGCTGGCCCGGGCTGGAAGTGGCCCAGAAGCTGCCACCGCCCGACAGCTGTCCCTGGCACAGCGAGCGGGGTGAGCAGTGCCAGCAGCGCAGATGGACCCGCGGTGGCCCTGCAGGGACACGGCCAGACCCCAACTTCTCGCCCTGGCCTGTGCCCCCTGGAGCATCCCAGCAGGGCTGCACACAGCCTGACCCATGAAGACACAATCCGCACATACCAGTGCAGGACTGAAAAGATATGGGGCATGGAAAAGGTTGACTGCATTTCCCGATAAAGCTTCAACTGGGGCAAACTGGGAAGAAGTGGGATCACTGGCAAAACCCTGGCTGACTTAAATCCATCTGTTCAACCACAACCTTTAAAAATGGATTTTGGATGAAGTCAGACAACCTCAGCAAACTGCCCGCCACAGAACAAAAGGTCTGGAAGCACCTCTGTGCTCCTACAACATAGACCCAGGGCAGCACAGCCTCATCATGCCAGCCCATCAAAGCCACCCCTGGGCACCAGCAGCACCCAGCTGCTGCCACGTGCAATAGCCTCTGAGGGCTACTCACAGGAGGATTTTGTATTTGCACAGTGTTGAGGAAAGTGTTATAAATGCTTTTCAATGAGCAGCTGGAATGGCATCCACTTGAGGTCTGCTTATTTTCTCTCTTGGTCTTTTGGAGAGTTATATGGGAATTTAATATTACCCATGACACCTGGCAGTGTTAAGCACATTCACATTTTATTCAGGGTCGATCACAGAGTTTGCAGGGGCCCAAGGAAGAGCTCCAGGCTGCCAGGAGTGAGAGAGTTCAGCCAGATCCTGGGTCAGAGCCAAAGAGAAAGCTCAAGCTCATGAAACGCCAAATCGGTGCAGAGCTTTGAGCTCCTTCCAGAGCATGAACCTTAATGCAATCACTTATTTTGCTTTCATTTCCAACCGCCCTGCCCGCTGTCATACAGATCACTTGGAGGAACAGCATCTGAGAAGTGGCGTCCTAAATAAACTCAATAGCACGTCTTCCACCTTAACAGCACTGGGGGTGTTGTACTATTCCTTGTGCTTTAGCAACACTCTTATTATAAAGACATTTACTTGGTTCCCTGGAGAGAACATGATCAAGTTTTACTCTGAGATACTCAGTAAATGTGACAGTGCTAAATGGAAGGGTTTTCAGGCAAGAATAAAGCCAGCTTTAAGCACAGCAGAAGGAGAGAGAACAAATTTATTACTACAGCTGATCACATATGCTGTCTCAGGAGATGATATGAAAGACACGGAACATCATTTGCACTAATTAGAAGAACAGTGTCACCCCAATGTATAAATATTTTAGATTTCAACACATGTACTGTAGAGGTCATCAGCAGCAGGCCTGAAGAGAGGAGCATACCGCGAGCAGAAGCAGCTGTTTGCACTCTGGTATTCCCTATGGATAACATACACGACACTGACGGATCGAGCACCCTTCAGGGAGACCTTTTGAAAACAATTTGAAAGGCAGAAGGTGAGAAGAAGGGAATGAGCTCTAAAGCAGTGAATGAGCTCAGTAGAGAAAGCTCGCTGTTACCTGGGAGCATGTAAGGGTCAGAAGGGGTTACTGAGGCAGTCCTATAGCAGGTACACTTCAAGCAATGGGAAATTAACGTGCTCCTTGGCATCTCCCACCTCTCATTATTCCTGCCCGTTGCCGCTTACAGCTGCCTGTTTCAGGTTTCCCCTTGGTGCAGCCTGTTCTGTATTTTCAATTTCCCTTCTATAAAGCGCTTCTATCCAGCTTGCTTAGCACCACTTCTCACCTAAACGCCAGTCACTAACCCCTCTTTCTGAATGATCTGTTTGGTAATTGATAGGGCTGCACCTGTAAAAAGAGCTTCTCCCTGCCTATGACAGAGACGGCTAATTCAGGACAATTGTCATCTGCTTAATGGAAATTTCACTAGGCTCTACAGGAACCTGTGCTGGTCTCTGGGGATTACAGTTGCTACTATTATTTTCTGCTGGAAGACCAATCTGCAAAGACTAATTTTAAATGGATTACTCTTGTTTTACAATCTGATTTCCAGTTGAAACTAATAGGAAAGAACTTGCACGGCTCTCAGCTGGAATTTCCTGAGAGACGCTCGACTTCGTCAGCTCTAGAGACAGTTTCCAGCTAATCCTGTAGAGTGGATTTGATTTTACAGAGATTTGCTGAGCAAAATAGGGGATAGATGCAAAAGGTCAAGTTTTGCCACACACATTTCCCTGTTACACCATTTCCCCAGAGGACAGCATCATCCCCTGCCTGAGCTCCTGCCTCCAGCTGAGCCTGGAGCTCCATAGAAAAGGATACACGAAACTTGGGGGGAGAGGAAGGTAGTTCATAATAGGATGGAAACATCAGTACCAGACTAAACAAATTGCTTGCTCAGTCTCTACAGCTGCCTTGGCTGTATTCTTTATGAAGCAGGTTGTTCATTAGCAGCGTTGGCTCAACAAAACTTCCTAAAGACGCTGGTGCTGAAGGTGCATGGTGAGAACATCGAGCTTCCAGCCCGCTGCCCTGTCCTGCCAGCAGCACTTGTGCAGCAGGCAGGGAGAGTTTTCTAAAGCAACACTTGCTGAATGTGCACGGAGGCTACCGGTGCATCCAGAGAGCTCGGTGCTTATCTGGTAGTGAGCTGCGTCCCCCAGGCAGTACACTGCGCTGAATTCCTCTTCCTTCAGCCTTATTCATTACAGCACAGGCACCAGAGATCAGCCCCAACTACAGTGAGCTGTGGCTATTCTTATCTTTTTAATAGTACATGTGGAGATCAGGTTATTCCCTTTCTCTTTGCTGCAACTGATGGAAAATCTTCTGTTCTCTAAAGTAAAAGGAACAGCAAAACAAAATAAAACAAAACCAGCTTTTCTCTGTGCCCCTTTTACCTCCTACAAATTGCAAGGAAAAAATATAACTATTAATACCTTTCCTTATAGGCATAGGCTTGCTTTGCAAACGGGGTGGCTCAAGCATATGCCACTCACCTCTGCTGACAGCAACTTGAGAAACAGCAGTAATCTGACCGCTTCTTGTAATGTGAAATTAGGTTGTTTGGGCTGGATGAGAGCAGATTTTTTTTTTCAAATCTCCCTCAGTTGTTACTGTTTTGTGTTCTTTGAGATGGCCACAAATGGTCTGATTGTTTATTTTTCCAGACTGGTGACTTGCTGTCTCTTGAGTAGGCAGCAGGCTTGCCCCCTTTCAGTGTCATGGAAGTTCACTGCTCAGCCACAGCTCTTTTATAATGAAAGAAAACAGCTTTAGTATCATCTCAGCCACATCCTTCAGCATGCTGGGTGGATTTCACCGGGTAGAGCCAATCTGCACACACCTAGATTACCCAATTACTTTCTAACCTCCCATTTTCCTTTTCCAATGGGAGTTTTTGTACTTTGTCACCGGTGTTAATTGAATCAGTCACTTTAACAAGTGATTTTTTCTTGCATTTTACCCTCCTCAGAATACTGCCAAAGCATCAACACTGTATTCCAGCAGTCTAACACGTAGCTCTCTAATCTGCACAGTGTCCCAGATTTCAGTGCTTAGCTGAAATATAACGATACATCAGTGATTTGAACTAGGAGCCTTGGACATCTGTCTTGAAGCTAAAGTTAACACCTGAGGCTCCCTGCCTTCCTGCATGCCTTCAGGAGTCTGTGGAGTGTGGGATGGCTGGCCAGTGAGTTCACAAGAGGCCACACTGGCAGCTTCTATCTGAAGCAGCCGGCCAGGGTCCAACAATGAAGCACATCTAAGACTTTCTATATTTAAGCCCTGAAGAAATCCAAATGTACATCATTTTCTTTGTCAGGGACAATCCATGTGCAGTTTTTCTGCTGACCTTCCCCATGGCAAGGGCTGCCTGCAGAGGACACACGGTGCTTTTCTGTGCGCAGTACAAGGAGTTCATCTCCTGGCCATAGACTATCTTTGAACCTTGAGTCCTCCATGCCATAAAGATCCCTGGAAAGACTGTTTAATTATTAGAGTTCTGTAATTTCCCCTCATGACCATACATTATTATCTTGCAATTATCTGGTACCTTCAGATTGTTAATACTTGAAAAAAAAAAGCATCCAAAATATCATCCAGATATCACTGCTGTGTTCCTTATTATCAGCAGTAGTGCTTTATCTGACTTACTTGCACTGTATGGCCATAAGCCTTGATCTTAACCAGGATCCCCTACTTCAGATTGCATATAAACAAACAAACAAAAACCAAACCCACCAGCACCAACAAAAAAAACCTGAGCAGGTATCATTTTGCCCATACTGGGGCTTTTAAAAAATAGTGAAGAAGGAGAGTATGCGGCAAAGGTGGAGCAGACAGAGAAATGGCAAAGGATAACTGTTTGTATAAATTACTATAGGCACAAGGTGTGGCTCCTAATTATTTGAAAACCTTTAAAAGCATTGGTGAAAAGGTGATCTGAGCTATTGCTGATTTCTGTTAGTGGATTCTCCTTTAATTATTTACAGCAGTGAATTGGATATAATATGGGAGGCTAGTAGCCATCTGGGTTGGGCTCTTGGTGTGATAGCTGTAACAAAACCACAGGGACCTTTGTAGGGACAGCCAGACAAAAGGGCCCTCATGACTGGCAGCTGATTTAGAATAGAGATGGCAGGTGCAGAAGGAAAACGGCTGAGGAACATGAGCAGGTAAGGAGAAAGGAGCAGAATAGTGGAGTATCTCCGTGGTATGATCAAGGTGCACCATTTGGTGCATGGGCTAGTTTGGAAGTCAGATACACAGTTGCTTATTACCCTGGGCTCCCTGGTTATTGTGTTTTAAGAGGGCAGAACTACATCCCAGTAATCAAGCTGTAACAAAATGCACCCCTGTTGCCAAAAGGGAGTGTCTGTTCTGATGGCAGGGCTGCTTTGGAGGCAACAGGAATAAGGCAATTTATTCATTGTGGCTTTTTTGAAGATATGGGAATCATCAGTTATGGGGGGGGTCGTATCTGCATGTTCTAGGTTAAGAGAGCTGATTTGGTTTTGAATAGATTTGCATTTCTTCTTCTGGCTTTTGTAGCTAAAGAGTTGTGGTATAAGCTCCTAATAAGTAATCTTGGGCAAGTTCTAGTCTGTCTTGGGATTTTGGCCAGTGAAAAGTGATACTGATCATGATATCAATTGTTTCTTCACAAGGGATTTTGTACGGAAACCTTGATGCTCGTGAATTAAGATCCAGTGGAGACAAATCTCAAGACTGTGCAGCCAAGGGAAAAATACAAGCTGTTTCCCCAGTGCAGTCATCCCTTTAGAGATCGGCATTTTAACATTAAGTCATTTCTTGTTTCTGAAATAGCAGATACTTTTTGGGCAGCATTCCTGCAATCCAGGGAAAGGAAGAGGTTGTTGCCAGTATTCAGGCTGAATTAAAATGGGATTGGCACAAAAGTTAGGTTGAAATGACCTATGCAGATAACTCAACTTGGCAGAGACTAAGGCGCTGTTTATAGTCGCATTAAGAAGCGTGAGAATGCAGGGGTGGAGCTCCTCCGTGGGTTTGTGGGGATGTGGGAGAGAGAAAGAAAGAAACGCAAGAGAAGGAGACTTGCCTCTTGCCAGCCTCAGGCAAGGAGTCAAGCTTGTGAGCGAGCAGCCTAAAGGAGGACAGAGCTGCCGAGAAACACCCAGCCTCCTGCACAAAGAAATGCTCATCTGTGTTCCCCCTTCTTTCCCACAGCACAGCAACGCCTGTGAAAAATTACAGCACATTGGCCAAGGCACAACAATTTTAAAGCTGCATTGAATACACTTGTAGTATATTCAGCTGGGCTCTTTTTCCACTGCATAGTGAGTGTTCCTAAAAGCCTGAGACCCCAGAAGCATCTGCATTATTTTTGCTTGAAGTCCATATTTTAAAGAATAATTTATTATTAAAATGTACCTTGCCTGCACCAGTAGGGTTTGGAACCTCCCTGGGCTGCCCACAGGTATGAAAAGCCAAACCTTGACTCAGTGTAAGAATTGAGAGAGATATGACGTGGAAGGCGTTTGGAAAAAACTGCTTCAGCCAAGTCTGTACAATGCAAACACGCAGACTCACACGCAAAAGTGTAATTTTCCTCCAATAAAGATTTGACACAGGCAGATTAAACTGGTGTGTCCTGCCAATATCTCAAGCAAGCGTGCTAGCGTGTCCTGTGGAAGCAAGCAAGAAAGAAGGAGGACTGCAGTGGTTTCCACGTGTGAGGGTATACGTGCACATGAGCACAGGAAAGTACAACACATGCATGAAAATACAGACATACACATCTATACATGATGGCAAAATCAAGGAGCTTTAACATACTGGAAAGAGAGGAGAGGGAAATCCCTAGCAGGCATCGTACTGAGGGATGACGGGGTTGGCAAGACGTGCAAGGAAGATGATATTAACACGCGTGGTTTGTATGAGTCAGACAAGGATAATAGAGGTATTACAGTACAGAAAAGCTGAGGCCACTGAACTCCTGCTAGTGAAGATTACAGTTCAGCTGCCCACCTTTCCCTCCTCCCTGATTTATTTTTGTTAAAAGAACCAGGCGAATCCTGTGGGGAGGAGTGGGGTAACGGGAAGCCTTGTCGTTTTCTCTCCAGAGCCACGGTGCAGCAGCAACATGGATGGCTGTGGTAAAAAAGGAGGAGGGCAAAACTGTAGAGAGGAACAGATGTGATGAGGGAAGAGGAGTGAAGAAGGTGTGAGAAAAGCAGAGGGAATGTGGAATGTCAATGTAAGAGAGAGAGGAGGACACTTACAGCTGTGAAGTCAGAGATTTCTGTGACTGGAGAACACGGTCTTTGAAAGATGAAAGGTAGAAACCCTCAAAACTGGAGTGGGAGCGGTACCTAAGGCAGTTAGGTGAGTATCACCCAACGGCCTGGGATGAAATGGCAAGTCAAAGACCATTGTTAACAGGTTGCACATGGTTAACAGGTAGTGGGGATGTCTTGGTGGATGCTGAAGCCTCTGAGGCCAGAGATTGTGATAGAAGTGACACCAGAGAAAGAAACAGAGGAGCTGGCATGATCCTGTAGAGTCAGTATTTTTGTAATTTATTTCTAGATGCACCTCGTCTATAATACTTCAAAAATAGAGTAAGTTTTAAACACTGAGAAGAAAAAAATCTCGAGTCTCAATCTAAAAGTGACATATCAGGGGCCTAAAATTCAAATCACTAGCTGATATCTCAGGGTCAGGCCAAACTGGTAATTCCAGGCATTCAGGGATGCAAAAAACAATGGCTCACATGAATATTATGCTTCATTTTGGTTACACCTGTACATTTAAAATATATTTTTTTACCTTTAAAACTACACTATTATGCTTTATACTTGTACATTTAAAACAACTATGCACGGAGCCATTCAAAACATTTTGCAGGTCTAGGATCTTAAACAAACATGCAACCCTGGAATAAGTAGATCTGGCGAATATTCAGAGTCTGCCTTGCTTCTCAGATGGCTACCAAGGAAAAGCGTCTGTAAAATCAGTGGAATTACACCAGGGTAAAATAGGTGTGAGTGAAAGGAGAGTCAGTTCTTGACGTCAGCAGAGGAGGGTTGTAAACAGGGTGTCAACACGTTTCCTCCCGATGCTGATCCGAAGTCCTTGTTAACACAGTGTGATGACACTTGAATTGTCATGAAGCCGTGTTACTCATTTTCAGCAGAGGACAGATCCATCAGGATTGAAGACAGGATGAAAGTAGAACTGTATCTGCTTATAATCATGCATGACCAGCTGCTCTGAAGCAGTAACTGCTTTGTGCTTGGAGGCCATGCATAGAGGTGATGAATGTGTATAGCTGCCCACAACGGGAGCACATTTATGTATTGAGCACAGGCTAAGCAGCCTGGAGACCTGTCTGTTACAAAATTAAGATTATAACAGGGAAATGGCTGATACCTTTATGCTTATGTATACAGAACTGTTAGAAGTATTTATAAGATATTTCTCATAAGATAATAGGACTGTAAGTGTAAATGAAACAAAATGTCCCAGATAACATGCCCCAGAAAACCTACCTCAAACTTTAGATGTGATATGCCTAGCCTGAAAAACACAGATGAGAGAGAAAACAATCTGCAGAAACTTCATGCACAAAAATAGAAGGTTAGTTTTAACAAACCACTGCAGGGCTAATGAACAAACTGGCAGCTTTACTGAAGAAAAAAAATATATCCAGCTAAATATACACCATGTTATCAAACTCCCAAACTAGCCTACCGAAAATCATTGATTTTAAAACTGTACAGTTTTATCAGGGCTGCATGCTAAGAACTGTTTTGTCCTAGAAAAAGGGTTGCTAAACTTGTTTTAATCTTGGAGATTTAATCCTGTGAGTAACTTTTCAGCTGGGAGACATTTCATTATGTCATCGAAATACTGCTGGAAGCCGTGCCATGTTCTCGTGTCACAAGCAACCTCCCAGCCAAGAGGAGAGCTATATTTGGAAATGTTTTTGATTTGCAGACAATCTATTTTGTATCAGCCATGAAGCACAAGAAGGGAGATATCCCTGTCCCAAACAAAATGAAACCAACCTTTTACTTCAGACTTCTCTTTGAAATTCCCTGGTTCATTACACTTGCTGAGCTGACTCTAGCCAGTGGAAATAGTATAGGTTGGTCACTCCAAGGGAAGTTACGTCTTTGTAGCTTATTAAATCTCTGGAGATATGACTGCAAACAAACAAACAAACAAACACACAAAAAAAAACAGTCTTATGAACAGTAGAGGTTTTCTAGAGGAGCTTATGTCTCTTCCTTGATAAGGGAAGAAAACCAGAAGCTTAATTTATAATGTGAACTGAACGCTAAGGCGGCGAATGTTAGCAGACAGCACTACTGCTCCTAATGACTAAAACTCCAGCTCTCCTGCTTCTGTGTCAGGAAGATACAGGATATCCTTCACACAGAACTTTGCGATGTTGTTCAGCAACCCAGAAACAATAAAAAGAAAAATGATTTCCTGCAGAAGAATTACTAGATGATATCCACCATAGCCTGTAACTGTGGCCAGCCCTAGAAAGTGGCTGCATAAAGTCACGAGGATGAATTTTTAAATGCTCACACCCAACTATTCATAATGAGTGGTGCCAAACATTTTGCATTATGAACTGATTTTACTTACTATCCAAGCAGGTCCTTTCCAACAGCAAACCTAATACTATGTTCCAGCCAGCCATGCTGGTGCTTGGAGCTGTGCCACTTTGTGCTCTCCTCTTAGACAGGCGTTGGCAACAGAAGATCTAAGAAAAGAAGTCCCAGTCAGAACTTGTGAGAAGAAACTCTCCTTTCAGATTTGATAGCCATAACTTGCAGCTCAACCATCATTTCTGTGTCTGTACCTGTGATAGCTTCTTCAGACAGATTTTATTCTTTGCCTGGTTTGTAGCTACTGAGCACATCTAGTAATGCACAGAATGAACAGGATTTCCTTCACAGTCATTACCATCATTAGTATGCCTTCAAGATCTTCTCCATTTTGAAGTGCAATATTCTGATGTTTATCCTGTGTGTCTGTAATTTTAGGTCCACACTGTATCCACTGCTTCCATGGTTTATTTACAACTGTACTGGGCCGAAGTCCCTAGGAGTAACCTAATGCTGAGCAGAACTTCTGATCTTCCTACCCAACCCCAAAAGACAAAATGTTGAAGTGCTGAACATATACTTATTTACCTGAATACCAGACTCAGAGCCCAACGCTATGTTCGTTAAAGGGGAAACTGCTACATGCCATAAAACAAAGTAACAGCAGTTGTGCATCTTTCATGTGTCTATGGATGACAAGGATGGCTGCCTTGCTGTGTCCCCAGCTTGAGCTTCCTATCTGGAGACATTCATATCAGAAATTCACTATCATAAAACAAGGCTTTTCAAGCCATGCACCTCAAGACTGAGGTTCACAGCTATGTTTTGGTCTGCACCCCAGAAGCACATCCCCAGGGACTTTCTGTGCCAATCTGCCAGGATGTTGCTGGAGCCCCCACAAGGGCTGGACAGCCATGCTCTTTCCCTGCCAAGCTTGGCCAGGCTCGATCAGAAACACTCAGACCCTTTGAGAACAAGCAGAAAACTCACTTGGGAGACCTGTAGATCTTCCTCTCATGTGGCAAGGTCCCCTCTTGTCCTGTTAGTGAGCATCATGCTCCGTTCCTGCTGTCACCTGTGCCCCAAGGTGAGACAAGCTCTGGCAGCTGGTGGGGCCTTTCAGCACCTGGGGTCTGCTGATGCCTGGCACCTTGATGCAGATAAAGAGAAAAAGCCCAAGCAATCTGGACACGGGGCTGTATTCTCTTATTTCCCTGTTATTTCAGGATAATGCACCTGAATAGCCAATAGCACATTATTAATCCATAACTACCTGCTGTGAAACACATTTGTAATTTTGGGATTAGGCACACCAGATTCTCTTCTTCACATATCTTATTTCTATTCATGCTTCCCTAGTTTGCCTGTGGGTACTTTTAAGTCTAACTCTCATTCATATTAACCTCTCTCCTGGCTGTGAAGAGCGGTCTGAATAAGGTCATAAATAATGGATAAGGTTCTTCCTCACTGCCACACTTGCATGAAGTCCCATGAAGTGGCCTCAGTGTACCTTGTCTGGTCCCATGCATGTCCACAAACATTGGCAAACGAAGTTGGTGTGTTAATCAATCTAGTTTTCACCTGTGGAGCACATGGCTTTGAACGTCCACTTTCATTCTGCACTAAAAAATGCTACTGGAAACACGGAAGAGGAACTATTTGCTCTTTTTGTTGCTGTTGTCCCTTTTAATTGTTTTTAGCTCATATAATCCTATAGATTTTTCCATGTGTCCTTGTACATTTACCTAAAACTGCCTTGGTGTTATACAGATTTTTCCAAGGGCAATGGGAAAAAATAAATAAAAAAATAAAGATAAAAAAATAAAGGAGGAAAACCACCACCAACAACACAAAAATATTTTATCTAGATAAGTGCATTTTAACTTACGTTATGGTGGGCCCTGAGCTCTTTGGAAAGATTTGCTGTGCTCTCTTTGCCTGGAATTTTTTGAACACACGTCATGCAATTATGTACAGTTACACCACGTACACTGCACATTTGTATGCCATTACTCTCAATAGCTTTGTAGTGTGGCTGTTATATAGTAAATGTTATGTAAACTAGATATTAAAATGTTATTTTATTTTGTATAAACATGGATTTCATTTCACTGGTCAGGTAAACAATGATTTAAAGAAAAGTACATCTAAACTCTAGCCTGGGCAGTATGAAACTTACATATTTTTCACTGTTTAGCCCTGAACATCAGCCAAGTGAATTTATTCACTTTTTTAATTTACTGTTGTGTTGCCAGAAGTCTTTTGGAGTCATCAAGAAAGACATAAATCAATTCCATACTAGTAAGTTACGTTTACCTGCCTATAACTCACTTCATCCAAAAGAATCCAAAGGCACTTTGAAAGATCCAGTTCCATTAGCACAGTCACATGAATAATCTCACTGAGCCTGGTTTTGCTCCATCTTTTATTTTCTATACCTGTTTTGGTCTCTGAGAGAGGCTGCAAAGTGCTTCTCCTCTCCACTGGCAGTATTTTAATGCATTGCCTAAAACCTCTGGTGCTGGTGTCATTAGGAGCTAGACTATCCCTGACAAAGTAACATGTAATGGGATCAGACCTGACAAATGTAAAGCACAGAATGCAATTAATTGGCTCCATGTTGCAGGGGAAACATGGTAAATATGCAGAATATCATCACTACTTTGACCATAACTTTATCTGAACAAAACAATCTTCTCCAGACAAGTCATGCTACATGTAAAGGGAAGGTAAATTAGCTCTGATATCAGAATGTAATTAGCTACAATGTCATACATTTATTTTGAAATCAAGGAAAGGGTTACAAAAATAAATGAGGTTATGCTCAGAAATAAATGGTTCTGGGAGGCAAGATTTGTGTCTCTATTGTTAATTTCTGAATTACATATTTATTTCTGCTATGGATGATGAAATATAAGCCAGCTGTAAGGTAAATTTAATGAGGTTTTTGGGTTGGTGATTTTGCTTTTTTTCTGCATATATATTCTGCACATATATTCTGCAATATTGTATTAATTAATCTTGAAATATGTATTATTTGTAATGAATTTCTACAATGTAAAACTTGCTTTCTACCCACTGACCATGTGTAAACAATATTTGAGATGTATATGCGGGGAGATCAGGCCTTTGGTCTGGTCTGGGGAGAGCTGCAGTTTGGTAGCAGAGGGCACTCAAAACAGGCACAAAATGCTTCAGACAAGAACTAATTTCTGGATGCTGAAGCAAGACAAATTCAGACTAGAAATAAAATCAAAATGTTGTAGCAGTGGGGATGGTCATTGAAGTACAACACACAGGGCTGAGGGTGAATTCTCCCCTACTGGAAAAGCAAATTATTATTACTTTTTTTAAAGATATGCTCCATTTCAATCACTGGCATGGGATCTAAAGAAAGATTTTGTTTTACTGAATCCTAAGGCCTGTAAAACATGGGATTTCAGATGGGGAGATCACTGTAAAGCCATCTGGACTTAAAATCCAGGAATCTGCTTGTTAAAGCAGCTTTGAAAACAGGGTACAGATAGGTGCTTGTCCCAGGTAGATGCTGAAAGTTATAGGATAATTTACATTTTGACCCATTTCTGAGATGCAGAACTTCTGCTGTAGAATATGCTCACGACCCACTTTTGCAGTTGTCTCCTTTTCTGACAATAGCTGCATTTCCTCCTATCCTTTTCTCTCGCTTGCAGTTGAGATGCTGTTGTACAAGGTGAACTTTGAAGAGGCAGACTAGATTTGGAAGCTGCTCTTCAGCTGTCTAACAAGAAAAATGCCTGTGGGCTGAAAATAGAATGGGTAATCTAGATCCAGCTGATAGATTGGTTACACTGAGGATATCGCAGCTGATCTTCAAATACAGAACAAGGACGGGACTCTGATAAAAGAGCATTGTTTAGGAGAGCTAGCAAGGTGAACGCAGTGGTAACGGAGGAGATCAGACTCAGCAGGTAGTGCAGTCTTGACTAATTCTTGTCTACAGCTCTATCTGTCTCTCCTTTAACATCTTGTTAAATGTGTACATTTTGAGTCTTTTTGACAGATTGGCTGGAAAGATGAAACCTACGGGAAGACAAAACCTTACCAAACAGAGCTGTCAGCTTTGTTTGTTGCTTGTGTACAATGGGAGGTTCCTGGAGATCCAAGCAGTTAATTCCCTTCACCTCAAAACTGAGAATGAGCCTCACGGGCCCATTCTTACAGCCTGCAGTGTTTATACCAACCCATTCTTGTGCAGTCAGGGTCATCATTTCTTTCTGAAGTTGTTTGTGCCTGCCAGATTCTTTGATGCTGCATATGAAGAGGGTACTCCATATGTTCTGAAACAGTCTGCAGGAACCGACAAAGATTCCTTGCTATTACTAAACAGAATAAGAAACCTTAACAGTAGTGTGCCGTCAATTTACCCACAGAGCCCCCTGTTCCCAGGGCTCTGCTCCACAAACACGTCCATCTACGTCAGTCCTCAGCACCCCATCCACACTGTGCACTGACTTGGCACTGGCAGGCTGTGGCAGATGCTGAATTCCCTAGTTTCCCTCTCAATCTCATCACATCCTTCTCTTTACCACATCCTTTCCCTGCTCCTGGCTTCCAGCACTGTTTATAATAGCATCAAAGACTGCAAAGCCTCAAAAATGAAAAGATGGGGCAATCACAGCCTGAGGGGGCAAAGTCACAGACAGCTGAGGGCAGGAGGAAAGGTTAGGGCTTGTCATGAATGTGCAAAGATGCTGTCTCCACAGCACTGCAGAGGATGGAGCCCCATGGAGGTTTGCAGAGCTCATGTTATTCTTGCCCAGGGCACTGCAGAAATTAGTGTCAGTCTCAAAGGAAACATGCAAACCTTAAAGATACAATGCTATTTTTTTATTTTTTATTTTTTGCAAGCACAGGCTACGTGAGCTATGAGCCAATGGACATCACATCACCGTTTTGAAACAACTTAAAGATGCAGATATTAGAAGGTAACTCTGTAGATCTTGTGTAATATCACTAAGAACAGTACAACAAAGTCAAATTTCCTAATGAGAGCTGAATGAAGACCACATTTGTTTAAAGATCTACCAGGATTGTGCTGATACTGAGCATTCCCACTTGGGGTGGGGAGGATTCTGTGTTTTCCATAATGCCTGGTACTTATGAGTCAGTCTTACACCAGGTCCTTCTTCTCCTATTTGTAAAGCGGTGTCAGGATTTTCCATCTACTTCCTTGGGATCTGTATCAAAATGGAAATTACCCCCAAAATCTCTTCAGGGTAATAAAATGGCAGTCCTGACATTTTACGAGCCATATGGGAAAGAAGGGCTTAAGCATAGTGCTTCTGTTGCTTCCTCTCAAATAAAGATGACAGTAGTCTGGTTGTTTTTCAAGTGTCTACATTAAAGTTTGCTTATATCTGGGTTGAAAAACAAAACAAATCAAAAATACCCAAACCAACACCACCAACAAGAAACAACTCTTGTATGACATGTCTGGACTAAGCTGACAAGCATACTGCATGGGTGACTTGTATTTACAGCAAGGCCCAGAGGTGTCTGAAGCAATCTACTTTCAGAAGTAGAAGTTGTCATATTCTAAGTCTGCTTTTAAAGAAAACTGGACCTCGGTGGTACTCTGTCATTAAAATATACAATAGTCAGAAGACAGGGCAATGTGTGAGAACAAGCATGTGATGTTCAGAGTTTAGTGAGGTACCTGTTCTCACTGTAGGGTGCTTTATGGTTGTAGATAAATGAATAAGGCGATTTTGTTTTAATCAGTGAGTTGTATGAATGGTGTTTATGCAACTTATAGACATCCTTACTGCTTTGGTTGTAGATGGCTGGGGTTTGTGAATCCATGTGCTGCTCAAGGCAGAGGTGCTGCACTGGGTGCTGGTTTATAAGTTGATGTCTTCCTCACAGCCACAGTGTGTCCCTAGGGCATGTTGTCTGCCTGAGCCCCCGTACTGGTTCTTTATTATTTTGCAACTACTGTCATTTCAAAGACTTCACATCACAGTGCTTGGGGAAGATGGGAAATGAAAAGGCCTCCTTGTGGGAGATCGGCTTGCTTGAGGTCAACATTTTTTTTTCTTTCTCAAACAAATGTTTCTTCTCAACTGGAAGTGTGTTCAAAGACGGTCATGTTTCCTGGCTGTGATATTCTGTTGATCCTTCAGTTATCTTCTCATGTAGATTTTGGAGGATTTTGCTCCATGGGAGCAAAGAAAATGTTCAAACTCTCATGAGGATAATTCAAACTAAATAGAGGAAGTTTCTTTCTCTCTCCATGGTTGTCTGCAAAGCAAACTTCTAAGAATTTGTCTTTCTCTGTAAAGGGCATGAAGCAGTCAGGTGTCATGCTTCTTTCCCCCCAGGGTTTACTGATCATCTGCCAACACACTGATGGCCACTATCAATGGGCTTCTTCTCAAACAATTTCCTCTCCACTGCTTTCAGCTCCCTAGAAGTGAGCATGTGGGATCTGTTACAGACAGTAGATGCTGTTACAGCTCACCTAATGCTATGATATATGAATATTTACTCAAAAGCCTTATCGTCTCAAGGAATCAACACGTTTTGATCATTTATCTTTCCATTTACAAAATAAATACATACACACATGAAGCAATGATTTTCCTCTATGTGTACTCCTTCTTGTATTCATACCTTCAGCTTGAAAAGAAAAATCCCTTTTGAACTGAATGCCTTGTGAATACTCTAGAGAATAAACCAAAAGATTTTATATCCTTCCAGGATTTGGGAGAAGCTGTGGAGGAGTGTGGACTTTCCACTCAAAGTCTTGGAAGCAGCAAATACAACTTTGGCTAAAGGCCAAATGAGGAAAATTATATATATACATATATATATATATATATATATATATATATATAGGGAGAGAAGAACAATAAATCAGCTATCCTTGGAAGGCGTGTGGTCTATTCTTCATCAGCTCTTGTGCCTCTGGCCCTCTGGTTTGCTTCCTGTAGTTCTGGCAGTTTGCCAACAGAGACATTTTCTCTCTCTCTTTCTCTCTCTCTCCAAAAAAAAAAAAAAAAAAAAGAAAAAAAAAAAGAAAGTAGCACATATTTATACTGAATTACTTCACTAAAAAGCTTGAGCAATAAAACATATTTGCCATGGGAAAAAAAAATAAAAACTACTACCTTTTGCTTCTCTGTTATGTTCAGTGGCACTTCCCAGTTTACTGAATTTGTCTCAGTCAGACCTGAGCTGTGACTTCACATCACCCGAGTCCTGTGTAACCTCTGAGAAACAGATCATTTAGCACATACCCTTGAAACTCCATTTTAGCTACAGGAACCAGTCTGGCACCCCATCAAAACTTCCAGAAGAAGAAATACATTTATTTTCAGTACACACAGCATCTTTTTGCCGCCCAGATGAATCTTTATGTATTTAGTGGTTAAGGAATTGGTTCCTTCAACCATGCCATTTCAAGGTGCCACCACCTTCAGACGCTTGGAATTTTTGTCAGCTTGCAATAAAGCACTTGCCAGGAGTGGAGACCATCATGCTACACAGCTTATCTCACAGTGACAAGAAGCCACTGAACAACTGGAGGTGAGCAAGGTGAAAATCTTATACAGAAAGCTAAGTGCAATGATGTTGCAACAACCAGCACCTGATTGATTTTATAGTCCTCCACGACAATAAAAAGCATAGCTGAGGAAGACCTCAGTGTATGAGAAGAATTTACTGCTGCAATTGAAGTCTGGATAAATGTATGGGTTGGGGGGAAGGGAGGACCTAGAAATAAATGGAAAATGGGGTAAAATCAAATATGGATTTCACGAAAAAAATGACTGTCTTGAAACTAATGAAGTTTCAAGAAGTCTGTTCACTAAAAAACAAAAAACAAACAAACAAACAAAAAACACAAAACAAACAAACAAACAAAACAAAAAAACTTTATTATTGTTATTTTTGAATTTACCTGTCAGGGCCCCAGTTCCACTAGCCCATTCCCCGTGCTGCCACTAGTCCATTCCCCTAGGCTTCCTTCCTCTGCTCCCCTGGGGTAATTGCCCCAGACACAAATTCTGCAGCTGCAGGGGTTGGACTAGCACAGAGCCTGCAGAAAAGAAACTGGGGGAACAGTGAGCTATTTCCATTCAGACAAGCCCTGGGCACACTTAAGCCCACCAAACATGCCCAGTCATCCTCTCATGCTTCCAGCTCTCCTTTCTCCCAGCTTATGTCCCAAATTTTGCTGGGAGATGGACAGCCCCAACTAGGAGGTGTGGATGGCCAGGGCTGGGTCCATCTGCAGCCTCCCCATTGACTGAAAAACAACCAAAGAGAGCAAACAGGCAAAAAGAAGTAGTAGGCAAAATGTTGACTTAAAACGGGAGAGCATAAGTGGAAACAGCAATGAACGGAGAGACAGAAAAAGACAAAGGTCACGCTACCAGGAAGTGAATGCCAGAAAATAAATAAATAATAATTAAAAAGATTATGTTTTTGCTTCTTAGCTTCATCCTCTTTACTCTGTGTTGTTCTCCATAATATTTTTCATATATTTCCTACTGTATTCTGACTTCCTTTCCTGCCTCTTTGGTATTTATTGCCTGTTTTTCAGTGCGTTTTCTGTTTACAGAAATAGATCATTAAGCTTTACAAACGGAAGCTGACCTCTATGTGAAAGTACTCATTCTGTTTCTAAACCCAGACAAAGCCTGCACATCGCCTGACTGGGGAGACAGAACATGACTGCGCTGTATGCAACATTTCAAAAAAAATACTTTAAGGATTTCCCTTCTCTAACCTCACAGTAACAGTCTTTTCTTCTTTACTTCTTTAATTTCAGCTCTGTAACTCTGTCCCAGTGAGTTATGAATCTTCTTTGCAGATGCTGTAGCTTGTAGTGTGCTGCACACCTGCAGGGGCTGAAGGATGGAGAGGCATCGAGCTTTCCCAAATGACTTCTTTTGCCATTAGCTCACTGTACAGAAGGGGACGTGTCATCTCTATGATGACAGTGACATTTTTTTCTTGAAAGAATAAGTAGATGACATCTCCAGGAGATGTTCTTGAGCTCGCCGGCTTGTGCATGTTGGAGAGTAAAAAATTAGAGCTATCCAGTTATCTGTGGTTTGTGTCTGTCTGCTTTGACACCACTTCACAGCACAGTTTTCCAAGTGCTGGAATAAATGCTGGCACCTATCTTTCTGCTGTATATGATTTCCTTTTATGAGCTAGGCACTTATTAGAGGTATCCCCAAATGCTTTATGCTACCCATTTCGTACTTAACTAAATCTCAGTTTATAAGGATTTGCCTGTAGTTAGCAAATTTGACCCTTTCTGCAAATTAAAATGAGAGGTAAGAAAATAATTTGTTTTTCAGTTTACAGCCTGGATCCTAATCACAGGTGGAGCTGTATGTGAGTGCTCCTTTTGAAATCACTGGGATTAATTTCACTAGGAAAGCAGCACACATACTGAAGGGCTCTCTTGGGCCCTTTTTCTGTTTCTCTATTTGTAAAGCATCTGTAGGAGCTCTCCTTTGTTTACTCAATTTTCCAAATTATGGAATGACTTTATGTTGCACTTTTCTGAATTGACAGTGAAGTGCTTGTGTGTTAATATGCCCGTTTATTCCTTTGGAAGGAGATTACAAATGAGGACAGTGAGCTAAAGCTTCCAGTTCCTTTTCATGTCATGTATTTGCTGATTTTCTTCCCTCCCTCCATCACGTACAAATACACACAACCACCAAGCATTCAGGCAGCAATCTAAATGAGGCTTAGGGTATTTCCACACCAAAGGACCAGCAGTAAGGTACTGCAGGGGGTGTTAGGAAATTCACTTTTAACTTTCTCTCCCCAAATTAAATACAATGATCTTTTCCCCAGTGCGTCAACCTGGGACTTACACACTGTGCAGTGGGGAGCTGAAGAACTCTCCACAGCTCTCTGATACCTCCAGCTCCCAGTCTGAGGAGAGCTTGGTTTAACTCAGTACATCAGGTTGGTTCTTTCCTTGTTGCCCTAACAAACCCTGGTTATATTTTAATTAGAAAGTTCTTTCCCAGCATGTAGCCTTAAATTTGCTTTCCAGCAGGTGGCTCGTGGTTTAACTCCAAAGTCACCATGTAAATCCCAACAGTAGATTATACTAGTTAATAATATAACACTCAGGCCCTGAGACTTCAACTTAATGATTCATTTTCCTTTTATTATTAATAAATTCTGCCCAGTGAAAGCCTGGGCGAGGAAAAGAACTTGGCTGGATTTTTTGATTCTGAGTCCTTCTGACACATTATCTTTTAATTATGTCTCACTTTGTGCTTTGGTAGAGTGGTGATTTTAATGATATTAATGAGCTTTATCACGAGTGAGCGAGGTATATAATTTCCCAGTTGCAGTGCTCCCTGTGAGACACTGGGCTCCCTGACCCCAGAGAGCTGACACCTCTCAGCACCTGGCGGAGTTATAATCTCAGCTCCCATAAAATGCTGCTGTGGAGAGTGAGAGGCTCCCATAAACCCTTTAATGTTCAGTCTCTTTCGGTTTTACATATAGAATTGGATGAGCAAAGGTTACTGGAGTTTCGACAGCTGGGACTAACCCCGTGTGTGAACAGCTGGGCTTGAAACTGAGTGGCCCACACAACGAGCACATGCAAGATTACACCGAGTTTCTGTATTGATCTTCGAGGTGGTTAGAAGAGGAAGCTGAATTCAAAGAATGACACGGTGCTTCATAACCTTGTGGTTTCTCTCCAAAATGGTTTGGTAGAAATCCTAATGACCAACTGCATGCTAATCTTGCAGTAACAGTTATTTGACAGGAGTTTTTTCAGGAAAGTCCAACACTCAAGTGACAAGAGAACAGTTTTACATGATGCCTTTGGTCTCCTTGCATCTCCCTTGTTTGCATAGCTGGGGGAATGGAGGGAGCTTCACGAGTGAGGTGGGAAAGCACAACACCAGAAGGGCCAACAGCACACGTATTTCCTTCTTTTCTTGCTCCCGAGGTTCCTTTTCTCTGAGTGCATGCTGAAGGGTGTGCCAGTGACTGAAAAGAATCAGTCACCATTAGGCTTTTCCCTGAGATTAGTTTTGTATTAATGCCACTCCGCTGACTCCATCACAATTGCTTCGGTTGTACACGAGAGGAAAACAGGAACCTTTCTCCTCCCATTATGCATGATGGGAGTGTACACAAAGGAATAAGTCTAATGTTCTAATGAATATTAATGCTAAAAGAATCCAGAAATGATACAGAAAATATATAATATAGACACTTAGAAACACTGGCATGGTCTGGTGAGAAGGGAAAACATTTTCCTTGATGTGTGATTTACCAGCACTAAAATATAAATATGTTGTGAGATAATCTCCTGCAAAATAGCTGTAATAGCAGGACAATAAAAAAATAACTTGTATTCTTGCAGACTGATGCATAGGAGCTCAGAGTCTCTTCACTGACCAATAAAACACCCTTTGTTGTCTTAATACTGTAATAGAAGCGGTGATTTATGTGTTCTTAAATGGCAGAAAGTGCAAATCCCTGAACACAGAATAAAGTTTAGCCACAGTAGAACATGCATTGGAATAAAGGCCAACAAAAATCTAAGCCTAGCAAGCCACTTTAGCTTCATGTATGCTTGTGTCAGTATGAACACATAGTAGCGAACTGATTTGTGGCTGTGATTCTCCACACTCTTACTATGAATACATAACCTCATTTTGTATAATTGTATTGAAATGCAATTTTATCCTAATATATTGGTGATGCTCTGCTGGGATTTTTTTTTAATTTATATATATATATATATATTTTATTTTTTTTTCCCACAGAGGTTAGAGGGAGGGAGGAGTTGCAAACCTTACATGTGTACCATGCAGTGAAGTGCATGTCTGAGACTTAGCTGAGCCTTGACCTGTGTGCTTCCCATCTTGCTTTAGTAGGTTGCTGTATTTTGGTTCTGAAGTGCCTTTGCTGTGCTCAGCCCAATCTGCTGGAAGGACCACGTTGACGTGTACTCAGCCCTGCTCATGCCTAAATTATCCACAACACATTAATGAGACCCTGGTGTCGACTGTGTTCAGGACCTCCTGACACAACCTCTTACTGGGTCTACTTTTAAAATATGGATTACTGCTTGAGAGAACAGGCTTGGACCTATCCTCAGTTGCTGGTGAGACATATCCAAAGGGTTTTAATATTTCAAGCTCAGAATGTAAGGCCTGCTTCACAAAAACAGTGGGGAAAACAGAGATATTTAAATGGCTTATACCCTGGAGCATTTTAAAAGATGCTGAAAGTGTGTGTACATTCTCCTTCTGTGCAAACTCTGCTTAGCATGAGAGGATGATGAAAAAGCAACAATAAGCCAATTTTTTGCTTTCTATGTTGTAGGCCAGTTTTCTCTCTCTCTTTTTTTTTTTTTTTTCCACTTCCTTCATCCTCATCATATCTTTGAGTAGCCTTGGATTTGCTTTACGTACGGGTCATTTATCTAAAGCCCAAATTGTTTGCTGTGCCAGGTGCGAACAGTCAGAGCATAGCAAGGCGCTGAGCACCCGCTGCGCCCGTCACTGTGGGAGCCCCCAGAGCCATCATCTCAGCTTCGAACATGCGTGGCGTCTCAGGAATTCCTTGGTGGCTGACCACATAAGCGTTTGCTAATACCACGGTGGCAGAGATGCCGTGTGACTGACTGGCCCTACTCTCCCGCCCTAAAACTACATACCGAAGTCCCAGATAATTAACTAGCATCCACCTTGGGGAGGCAAAAAGATTGACAGGGGGAATTTCACAGTGATGCTTATGAGGTGCAATGCACAAACAGGGCAATTAGATATGAGCCATGTCCCGAGGCAGCCTGGCAAAACCGACCTTGGTGGTCCCTCATAATTTGCTTGGAATTGCCCTGTCTTGGTCACAAGGCAGAGCCCTGATCAAGGCAGAGCCCTGACTGAATGGCTCATGAAACACGGCATGCTCTGTACCTCTCCTCACTGTACTAGCGTATTATCTTCAATAACGCATTTTAATGTACTATGTGGGCAGGAATACTTTTAGACAAAGTTTTATAGATAAGATGTTTTATTCTAGACTATTCTGGTTCTGTTTTTTTAAACTATACCTTAATTCTCTCATTCAATGGATGTGATTTAACCACTTTATTTTTACCAATAGTTGCTAAGCTTTGTTCTAGAACGCTTTGTACAGTTTATCACAGGAGGATGATACCTTTAATAGCCCAGCCTAAGCCTCGTCAAGACAGACACTTTCTTGGCTTTCCCTTGCAGCAAGTAGCTTTCTGATCCCACCTGCATCCCCAACTGCTCACCTGCTCCCCCTCTGCCTTAGGTGACCACTGTGGTGAAGAACCAGTACTGCCTGTGTCCCACTGAGCTGGCACTTATGAGTCTGCAGGACTTTTTGGGTGCCCATCTGGAAAAACCGTCTTCAGATTATTTTTTTTAAAAACAAGTGATTTGATGTCACTGCTTTACAAGCCCCTGGCAAATGGTCTGACACTCATGAACACACTGTATGTTTATTTGCAAGTAAGGGAAGACTAATCTTCTGTCATGAAGAGTCAGTTCATGCTCTTGGGTAATAAAAGCTGAGGGGGCAGGAAAATGGATCAAGAAAATCCTAATTCACTTTGCCCTCTGATTTCTGAGCACTGTATACCTTCTCCTGCCAGGTTTCTAACACATATTTTTGTCCTGGTAGCTGAAGTCTGTTGATTTCATCTATGTGCAGCAATGGTCTGGAAAGTGCTGATATATATGTTCAGTTGGCCAGTGTCAGAAAGAAGAAAGTTTTGTGGCCACTCAGCGAGACATAGTTCAGATTCCTGAGTATAACACTTGGCACGAAAAAAAAGCAATCTTTGCTTTTGAGTATTTAGCCCCTTTTTTTCTTTCTTTCTTTTTTTTTTTCTTTCTTTGTATTTTTTTTCTTTGTAGATCTGTGACTATGATTTTGCAGAAGGCTGGTAAAGGAATCAGTATTTGCAGCCAAGCTACTTTACAACTATATTAGTATGTTCCTCCTCTTTGTCAACCTAAATCTTGCATGAAAGAGGCTTTTAAATTGAAGTTTCTTGTATTGCATTCAGAGGGAATCAAGATGAGCTTGCCCTCATCCTGAGCTTCACTTCAGACTCCATCAGGTAGAACTATCCTCGCTAGCAGCTGCCAGGATGGATTGCAGATGGGAAAAGAGAGAGAGAAAGAGAGGCATGTAGACAGGCCCAAGGTTCAAAGGCTCACGCTGAAAGCTTACAATGCACACAGCTTTAGAAAGGGCATAGCTGGGCAGGTACCAATACAATGTGTTCCCACTGATTTAATTACAAGGCTGTTTGTTACATGATAGACTAACTCTTTTTTTTTTTTTTTTTCTCACGTATTTTTCATAGTAGCCCAAGATTGCTTGTACAAACAGTGGAAGCAAATTGTGAATGGTGCACCTGACTGGAAAGGAGTTGAAACAGGACACTTAACAGGCTTTCTCTCGTCTCAGTGTTTAGGTGTAACTAATCCCAGAACATGCACGAAGCCATCTGTGACTCTGACAGTCAGAGAACTCAACATTTAAGATAGTGAAGTAAGAAATCCTGCAAGCCCTAGGAAAAGATTATTTGATATCAACTTCAGCTTTTCGTATCTAGCTTGAATGTGAACAAGCTTCCTTCCCCTTCCCCTCCTTAGGCTAACTAGAAAACCGTATTTTCCTTGACCATTTCTTAAACGTTGAAGGTATCTCACAAAAAATGCAAATATTATGACAATGTTATTCAAATACTTTTGATGTGTGTACGCTGCTTGTGAAAATGACGGGAAAATTCTGGGAGTCACCAGAAAGGGTTTATACAACTGGCAGTGAAGGGGAGGGAAATTCGGGGTGTCTGTGACCATCTGGGGGGATTTTGAGGAAGACAAAGCTTGCTGTCTGCAGCAGTGAAGGGAAAAGATTGGGTGGGTGTGGGCAGGAGAAGGTACGATTGTTTTCTCTGTGACAGGAGGGGCTAAGGGAAAGTGTTTATTTCTCTGTACCAGTACAGGAAATGTCTTTGTTTATCATGTATCTGTGGAACTGGAAGAGGCAAAGTCTTTCTGTCTGCAGGGATGGATTTTTTTTTTTAATTATTTTTTTTTTTTGCTTAGGCACAGGGAAAGGGGAGGTTTATTTTTCTGTGGAAGGGGATGAAGGGCGCTCTGTCTCCAGAGCCACCAGCTGTTTCCCAAAGGCAAACACGCGCGGCCTGCACGGATTTTTGAACGAGGGCTGTGCTACGTCGGTAGGAGAGCTCCTTTCAGCGCCGTCCCAAGCCCAGCAACTCCTCGACCACCTATTTTTGGCAGGAATGCCGCCCGTGCTGACAAACCAGGCACCCAAAGCACCGAGGGGGCAGCGAGGCGGCTGTCCCCTCACGCCCCCCCACACCCCGCTCCCCTCCTGCGGGCTCGGGGCACCGCCAAAACCCTCTCCTCCCTCCGCCATTTTCCAGTTTCCCCCCCGTTAAGCATTCCGGGTGCCGTGTGTCCACACCCTGGGTGCCAACTTTGCCCCCACAGCCGCCGGTGCCCCCCATTTTTTGGTGCCCCCCTGACGGGGAAGGGGGGGAGAAGCCGCGTCCCAAGATGGCTGTGCCCGGGGGGGCACCACCGGCCGGGCGGGCGCTGCGGGACGGAGGAGGAGCGGGTGTATGGGATGAGGAGCGTCTGTATGGGATGAGGTGTCCATGGGGGGAGTGTTTGGGGTGTGAGCTCCACACGGGGCCGTTGTGGGGACGGGCGGGTGGCGGCACGGAGGGAGCCGAGGGAGGAGCGGAGCGGAGGGAGGCGGCCGGCGGGGCGGGCATTGCCCCCGCAGCGAGCTGCTCCCAGAAGGAGGAGGAGGAGGAGGAGGAGGAGGAGGAGGAGGAGAAGGAGGAGGAGGAGGAGGAGGAGGAGGAGGAGGGCCCCGTCCGGCCGCCCTTCTGCTGCCCCCTCCTCCGCGCGAGGGGACCGCGGCCACCGGGGCGGGGGCTGGGGCGGTGATGAGCTTGGGCCGGGGGCTGCTGCGGTGGCAGCGCCGCTGCTGCTGCTGCTGCTGCTGCGGGAGGAGGCGGCGAGCCCTGGGAGGCTCTGCCCGGCGGGCCCGGGGCCAGGGGGATGCGGCGGAGGACGCGTCTGGGTGCCGCTGTAGCTGAGCGGGGCCGAGAGGCAGGAGCCGAGCGGAGAGGCCGAGGGGGAGCGGAGGAGAGGCGCCCTGGCACGCGTTTTCCTCTGCCTCCTCTCCAGCGGCCATGTTAACCAAGAAACCCTCCGCCAGCAGCGCCGCCGCCGCCGCCTACCCAGCCGGTAAGGAGGGGGCCGCCCCGGCCGGGCCGTGTGGGGCGCGGGGAGGAGGAGGAGGAGGAGGCAGGAGAGGAGGAGGAGGAGGAAGGAGAGGAGGAGGAGGAGGCGGCCGCGGGGCCGTTCGTGCCGGAACAATGCTCCGGCCCCCGCCCGGCAACGGGGCGCGAGGGGCCGGCGGGGGGCTGCGGGCTGCGGCTGGTGCGCGGGGCGGTGAGTGGGGAGAAGGGGAGCGAGAAATAAACGCGGGGACGGCTGGGGAAGACGGGAGGAGGAAAGGTGGGGGGCTGAATAAATAAAAATAAAGGAGCAGGGGTCGAGGCGAGGCCCTCCGCGCTCACCCCTGTGCTCTCCGCAGGCAGGGCAGGGGACAGCGGCCGCCCGCTGCAGTCTTCGCCGGGCAGCGGAGCCGGGGGGGCCCGGGCAGGAGCTGGGACCGGGCCGCCGTCACCCCTCGCATTGCCGCCGCTCAGGGCCAGCAACGCCTCGCACACGGTGAGCACGGGCTCGGGGCGGGGGGCACGGGGCGCTGGGGGCCGGGGGGGGGCGGCTGAGGGGCTGGGTGCGAGCTGGGCACCCCCCGGGTGCGCTGAGGGGAGGCTGGCGCACCCCTCTGCCCCTCTTGGGTCTGGCTTTACAGCTCGTTTTTCACTCTCAAATCACCCCCCTTCCCAAACAGGGGTGTTCTGGTAACCGCATTTTTCGAGCTGAGGGTATTTTGTGCTCCCCTTGTCTGTCTGGGGAGCGCTGCCTGCCTGGAAACAGCTCCCGCTGGGTGCAGGGGCAACGCTCGGGTGGCTCCGGCTTTATGGCTGCGGTGGTTTACCTAAAGAAATGAGCACCGATGGCATGAAAAGGATGTTATTTTCCGGTTCTGGGCTATCTCACGTTATCTCCCACTCCTGGTTAATCTAGCAGGAATGAAACTTCCCGAGTATGCCACTATATATGGATGAGAGAGGGTATCTCTTGTCCTGGAGGCACGACGGCGTGGAGAGAGGGGTCTATAGGCTGTCATGTTAACACTAAATGTCTGAAATTTTTATTGCATACATTTCCTTTTAAATTAGGAAAGATCTCAGGCTGACCCTGAGAGGCATTGATGGCATACTTTTCTTAGAATTAATGAGTTCTTGGTGGATGCTCACATACTATCTTCGTAAACATATGGCAGGGCTTTAAATGGTAATGTGATTACGGGCTGGTGGAAGGTGAAACTATGCATTTAGATATTAGTGTTTCGGTGACTTTCCATGTAGCTTCAGGGGTAAAAGCGTCTTACTCAAATCCATTTATAGAAAGAATTGGCTTAAATTAAAAAAAATGCAAGTGTACGTTGGATGTTCTCAAAAGGAATGATGAATATTTTGCAGATTCGAGGTGGAGCTGCATACTTAAGATCCACATCAGTGTATATTTATGTAGCTGGGATATTTATTTGAATAGTTCATTGCTATCAAAGGCAGGGTTTTGCACATTTGCATTCCAGTTAGGTGCTGGTCGATTTTAGAAGTGGAACGGTGGTTTAATTTTTCTTTAAAAACGGAAAATAAACATAGTACCAACAGCCTGGGCACCAGTCATGAAATCGTACATGGAGACGGGCCCACAAATAGCAGGGGCCCACATGTAGCAGAGCCCAGACTTAATTTAGGATTTGAGAAAGCCCAGTGGTCCAGCTGTGTATCTGGGACTACCAGCTAATTTTGGAAGCGCAAGACCCTGGTATTTTTATACATACATGTATGTGTGTATGTAATGTATAGTGTCTATAGATAGATGCACACATTTTTATGTACGTACGTGTATAAAGGTGATGTCTTTATGAAAGCATGCAAGGAGTGTTGGAGCGTTATATTTCTGTTTCCAGTATTTTTATACATATTTCACTGTGTATGCATGCATATGTTTATATTCAGCATATATGTGTGTGCATATGCGTACGTACAGATGGAATACCTAATGGAAGCACTCAAGGGTGATGGAGCGTTATACTGCTGTGTTTCAAGGCCCTCTGGATTCTGAGTGTTGCAGACCCAGCCTTGCCTTTGCGATACGTTTCTACTCTCCAGTATTTATTTAGCCTTGGGTACTATTACAGAAATACCTCAGACTGCCTCTGTGAGTTGTGTAGGTTGTTATTTTGTGGTTGGCTAACATAACTTTTTGCGGTAAGGATCAGATGTGACATCAGAATGCTGGATTTTAACCAAAAAAATGGTTATAGATGTTAAGCGAGCATTCTCTAAACTTCAGGCCTACTGACCTCAGCTGACACCGGCTGAAACGCAGTGACTTTTGTGTCCCACTGCTTCCTCCAATCAAACCTATTTGAAATGGAACATTTCGGTTTTCCTAAACCATTTTATTTCCTTGTATTTGTCTGTGTACTGTGTTTTCATCCCCGTTGTGTCATTTTAACTTCTCTAATAGCTAAAAATGAAACGGATATTTCTCTTCTGTGTTTCAGACTCTCAGAGGTATAGTTTGCTTAAGTGGCTGAACTTGCCTGTGGCTGCCTGTGCACGTGTGCATCGTGTATACACTGATTGTGAGGAGAGACTGAGATGGAAGAGAGCTTTTTCTTTAAGCCAAAAAGTTTTTCTTTGAATTCAGACAGACGAGAAGTCCGCTACCTGCCGTATTTTCTTGCAGCAGTTGTGTGATCTAGCCTGTAGCAGAGCTGTTGCCTCCCTCTTTCTAGTGACGTTTGGTGTTTGGCAGGGCACAGCAGCCTGGGGGGGGCGAGCGGGGAGATGCACGGGCTTCATGTAACAGGGCAGAGGTTTTGGCTGCAGTCTCTGCAGTCACAGCAGCCTTTGTTGCTAAGCAGACTGTTGTGTGTTGTACCAGGGAAAGGTTTTGTTTATTTTCAAAGATCTGGGGCTTCATCCTAGGCATTCTCTTGCCTGTCTCAGTCCGTGACTTTATCTTTTTGGATGCTTGCGATGGAAAACGTGAACTCATTCCCAATCCCTTGCCCTCCTCATTTTCCTCTCCTAGTCATTGTTTTCTCTTTTGAAGCCCTAAGTTTTTGCATTGATGATTGGAATCGTTTCCTATTTGCTCTGTCCTGTTTCATTACGGTGTGCTTGCATCCACTTGACATGCTGCAGTAGAGATTATCTTGCCTGCCTGCTGCTTTGCTCATGTAAATCCCCACCCGTCTGTGAGTCTCTCTCCCAGACTCTTGTCTCCTGCCTACCTCCATCTCTGTTCTTTCTTATTTGGCACATATCCCTGCGTTCTGCACTCTTCCTGTTTCTCTTGCAGTAAAGCAGTCTTAATCTTTTTCTCCTCCTGTCTAGGACTGTAACAACAACCCATTTACAGTGCCTCATTCAGTGCCCTCTTTCTTCAAGGCCTTTCCAAGATTTCCCTGCAGCAGGCCTGTTTTCTTTTGCCACCAGGGACGAGTGTAACCATATACTTTTGCATCATTCAGCCTTAATCTTGAAATTATATAATTAAAAAATAATAATTTATGATGGAACAGAGATCCCTGGAGTCTGTTACCTGAAGATCTGGTGGGTCACATGCTGCAAATTGTTTTGTTGTGTGCAGCTGTTTTTAAAGCAAGAAGAAACAAAGAAAACATCTTCCTATTCTGATATGTTTGTGTAATAAATTGCCACAGAAATGCTGTCATCTTTGAGTGGAAATAAGTAGACAGTCACGACCTTGCTCTGCCTAGGTTTCTTTGGGTGATTCTTCTGCATAAAACTTTTGCTTAGGGGAAAGTGAAGCTACCTCGGTTTCTTTGGGAGGACATCTGAAACTTGGGCTCTGACAGTTGGTGGCTGTGCCATGGGGAGCGCAGAACATCTGGGCACATCTCTCCTACATGTGCACATCAGCTTCCCTGAAGGTTGGATGTAGGGTACACGGAGTGTCCTTGTTGATTTCAACATGGGTAATACACAGGGGTGCCCCACGAGTATCCAGGCCCACTGCATATGCACAGCATAGCCCAGACAGGTGGAAGGGAATTTATGAATCAGTATCGCTCCTGAAGCATAGTTCTGTCTCTGAAAATATTTGCAGTGTAAAGTCAATGTTAACTTTTCAAAAATAAGCTTATGTTGGCCGTGTGTGACAGCAACGAAAAATCCAAATGATTTGTTTTTTTTTTTTCTTTTTTTTTTTTTTTCTACAGCTCTTGTTGAACACAAGCTCTTTAGGACAAGGGCTTAGTCTTTTTTCAGTGTATAAAACCCACACTCATAATAAAACCATTATGATAATCCTGCATTATTGTTATCGTGCTAATTAGCAGCTATTTTTAGTTCTGAACAGAGGAATGCTGTTGAATTCATTTATCAAGGAAAAAGGGCCTTTTGTACATTTATTCAGGCTGTAGTCAACAAAATAGGCAGTGAAGCATGCTACACCTGATACCATATGCCTCGAGCGTGGTAGGCTCACTGGGGCTGAAACTGGCATGCCTGGAAGTACTGTAAAGAAAGGGGTTTAGAGTGCAGCATTTATTCTTTAAATAAATTATTACTTTGGCACGGTGTTTTTCATCTGTACAGAGTAACAGCAGATGAAGACATCTTATTCCCGTGCAGTGTTTCTGCAGGACATCATACGATTGCTTTATTACTGGGATTCATTTTACGAATCCTTCTAGATTCTGACTGATAGGAAAGTCTTTTTTTCTGGGGTTTTGCTCAAAATAAAATGATAACATGTAACTGAAGCACGGGTCAGTCTTGAATACTTTTATAGGGTGTTAATAGCACACCGAGTATGGGTTTTATTTTATTTTAATTTGTTTGGTTTTGTTTCGTTTTACAGAAAAGATGCGATGTGGTATAACTGCATAATGTGTTACTGGTTTTGGAAGACACCATGCAGAATAAGTATTTGATACTTAACCAGATTGGTTAAGTAAGATGGCATTGGATCCTACAGACAGCCATTCCAGTCCTGTAGGAGGTTTTGAGACAAACCATTGCGCTGGCTGAGAGGCACCCCAGGAGAATTGTCAGTTTACCTTCTTGTTAGCAGGCAGGACTCAGTTTTATGCCACCACTGTGTCGTCACACCTCTGTCATCTAGGCGTAGTTCTGTAGTCCGCTTCTGTCTTTAAATCCATTTTGGGAGGGGCGGGGAGGGAGGAGAAAGAAAAAGAACAAAATAATTTTTGCTTGCGTTTTTCTTGGTGTCTTTGTTTCAAAGATTGCATGAATTGTTTTCAGCTTAGCCATCCATTTCCATAAACTGAGCAAACCCAAGTTAAAGCAGAATCGTAGCAGTGATTCTGAAGTTACGAAACACTGCAGTGAGAGGAAAAAACCTTGTAATATTTGCTGTTTTACGGTTGATGTTGCTAGAACATTCAATATTAGCTCTTCGAGTTCAAGCTTACCTGGTATTTCAATATGTTTATGTAGAAGTGTGCACATCAAGACGTTTTTGAAGCTGTGTGCTCTAAAAACATGCAAATCTTAGAAGGCGTGTATGGGTCTGAGCACAGGCAATCAAATATTGTAGTAAGTAAGGTGTGTAAGTGTGTGCAGGCTGTTGGCTGTGTACATAGGTTGTTGGTTCTGGAATTTATGGGCCCAGATGCAGCAGGGAGACGCATTATAAACCTCTCGGGCTCGTGGTTTCGGATGAAAGGCTGATGGAGATCATGCGAGCCGTGAGCAGTTTGCTGCAGGACGGAGAGGGCTGTAGCCCTTTGTAGCTTCCCAAGCCCATTAGCTGTGGTTTGGGGAACTTGGAGCGTCACCGGTGAAGCCTGTGCAGCGTGTGAGCAGTGCAAGCCCCAACTTGACAGCAAATCTCAGGCAGCCGGTAGGCAGAAGCAGATAGGCAGAGCAAAGGGCTGGTGAGAATCCAGACCTCAGCTCATCCTGATAGGAAGGAGAAGAAAAGGTGGTGGTTCTTCTGCTGCGATGTGTCCGATACCTCTGAAACTCCCGCTGGGGTTTTTGAAAGAAAAGGGAGCTGTCATCTCCCCCACAAGCTTTGGAGCAGAGCCTGTGCTGATTTAGTGGCTTTTCTTCCACAAAGAAAACCAGTGCTACCATCTGCATCTGCATTTGCATTCCCCAGCAGCAGCTGACTGCAACTGGCAGAACCGGTCACTGTAGATTTGGGGTGAAGCTGGGATAATGCTGCTGATTTCATTCTGCTGCTTGCAAAAAAACAACAACCCTATGAGCAGCAAGGGAAACAGCGAGGCTGCCTCAAGGTACAGGAAGCAGAGCTACATGGTTTACACTTTAGAGACGTGTTTACAAACGTGCTTTTTAGGAAGAAGAACTCCTTAGTCCCAGCGGACTTTTGAAAGTGGACAAATGTTTGTGTTTTTTTTTTGTTTTTTTTTTTTTCCAAAGCCCTGGTACAAAGCAAACCACTGAAGTTTGAAGAATTACGCAGCACATCTATTGAAACGTGCAGTGCTTGGGAAGGGCAGAAAATAGCTAACTGTGAAAACAGGCGACTCAAGTGGAAATAAAAGGAAAATTAATTCAAAATGTGAACTGTGTCAATGAGCACTTGTGTTAAGAAATTCTGAGAGATGTTTTTCTCCCTGTGCTTTTTCTTTCTCATTGGCCATCCGTTAGTATAATCTGCTCCCAGTTTACCTAGGTATGTGCTGCCTTGCTGGTCAAGCAGCCCTGCAGAAGAAGTGTTTGTACCTGGAGTTTCTTGGCTGAAGTATTTGTAGTCTGTACAGTTACTCTGCAGCTTTGTTGTGCATTTCTCTCATAGGGAATTTTACCATGCAGCATGCACTGAACCTCCAAACACATCTTACAAACCAGATCCAGTTCTTCTGAGGTGCACCTCTTAGCAGCTCTTGGGGCCAAATCCTCTTAGGTTCAGTCACTGCTGCATATACAGGATCAGGACAACCTTAACGAGACTGATGCAGGAGTGTGCTTCAAACTTGGCCTGCAGGAATCCCTGTAGGCAATTCCCTGGTGCTTTTGAGATATCAAACCAGGAAGACAATTAATGTCAATATCCTATATATCTTCCTTGTGCTTGAATGTTACAGGTGCCTTTGCTCTGAATTGCCATTGTGTGGTGGCACTTTCTATGAGATCAATCAAATCTGATTGCACGAGCTGAAATTGCTCTGCAAATAAACCTACGCAGTCCGACTGCAGTGATGAAATAAAACGGACCAGTCATTCAGCGTGAGTCAAAATGGAAACAGGAGAACAGTGAACTCAGCAGAAACAGTCTCTGAGAGCTCTTGTTCTTGCATTGTGTGAGCTTATGAGCTGCAAATTTCAAAATATTATCCAAAGGCGAAACCTTTGCAAGTTGGATACTCCTTGGGAGCAATTTAGTGAAATTACAAAACCAAGTTCCTGCAATATCTGACTGATACCTTAACACAAGCAAAAATGGTGCTAGAATCTGCATTGCTTGTCCTGGCTTTTTTGTTAGGAAGCACCTCTGCAGTTGCAGGACAGATTTCAGTGCCTCATATCACTGCACACAACTGTCGTTTTCTGATTTCATTTCAGCAACCTGAAGTGAACAGGGAACATGTTTTCCTTAGCTGCATAGAAAAAATAAGGTTCAGATTAAAAGTGCTCTCAACCCTGGCTTGATCATCTGTCTGTCAGTATCAGTGAACTTTGGGTTGGTAATTTGGCATAAATATTAAGGCTGGTGAATCAGCTGGAGAGACAGCAGGGGAATTCTTCCCACGTCTGTCTAAGACCAGGCAGAAAAGACAGAATAATTATCCTCTGCTTTAGAGCAAATGAGGAATTTTAAGGACAGCTATTTTAGTGGCAAGTATATGCTTGTAAATTTCCTGTTTCTCCTTAAAAGTAACAGGTTTCTTGCACTAGCTGTTTTCATTCTCCAGTATTTCTTTGCTTGAAAATGCTGAGTGCTTCTTCTCCCTTGTGAAAACTGTAAAGAACCAATGTAATCTGTAGGATCAACTAATACTTTCTCCATCCCTATAAAATAAAGTTGCATGTATGTTCTTCAAGGCAAAGATTTTCTTCCCATTCAAGTCTGTATCAGGCCCCAGATCTCATCTTGGTTAAAAGTCATTATATGGCTGGCGTGGCAAAGTGCTGAGGGATGTACTTATGCTTATACATTGATTTGAGTGCTTTGCTGAATAGGGGCTGTCTCAATCGCAAGCAGTGAATGGCAGCTCTCGAACTTGAGAAATGTCCAGGTTCTTCTCCTCTTTGTGCAGGTCCCAGCACATTCCTCACTGCTTAAAATTGTGTCTGGAGCTTTTGATATCCAGCTAGTTTTAGAATAAGTTAAAATTTTTATTTCTGAGAACAGGTGATTGGGAGAGCCCTAGCTATGTAAGTTCTAGCAGGCGTTATATATTGATCTTCAGCATAAATAAAACTGCTACTCTGAAATCTGATTTAATATCCCTCAAGCATACTTCCTGGTGTAACAGAACTGTTGCCTTAAAGGTTCCTTGGAAGAATTGTTCGCTTAACGTTGTAGCACATCATTGACGGCCTTGTTACAAACATTTCAGAGAATCACCAAGGTGGAATTTGAGAAAGTAGGATCTGGAGGGTGTAGTAGCATCTAGTAGTGTTGTAGTATGTATGTTGTATTGTTTACATTAGCTGTAGACAGCTGAATTTTAAGAAAATACTTTGTTTTGAAGTGTTGGGTTCAGAATGAATGGTGAAGCATAGAAGAGTTTATGCCTTTCTTGTTAACTGGGTATGTATTTATTTCCAATTTCAGGTTGGAGGCAGTAAGCACACGATGAATGAGCACCTCCATGTTGGTAGCCATGGACAAATCCAGGTTCAACAGCTGTTTGAAGATAACAGTAACAAGAGGACGGTTCTGACAACGCAGCCGAACGGACTTACAACGCTAGGCAAATCTGGATTGCCAGTGGTTCAGGACAGACAGTCAGAGAGTGCTCACAGACGACAAGGGAGCTCCAGCTCTTTAAAATCTACGGATGGAACAGGGAAGGTGAAAGCCTCCGTTATGACACCAGAGCAGGCAATGAAGCAATACATGCAAAAATTAACAGCTTTTGAGCATCACGAGATTTTTTGCTACCCTGAAATATACTTTTTGGGTCCAAATGCAAAGAAGCGGCAAGGTGTGATTGGTGGTCCAAACAACGGCGGGTACGATGATGACCAGGGGTCTTACGTGCAAGTGCCCCACGATCATATTGCGTACAGATACGAAGTCCTGAAAGTTATAGGGAAAGGAAGCTTTGGGCAGGTGGTGAAGGCCTACGATCACAAGATGCATCAGCATGTGGCACTAAAAATGGTGAGAAATGAAAAGCGTTTCCACCGCCAAGCTGCGGAAGAAATTAGGATTCTGGAGCACCTCCGGAAACAAGATAAGGATAACAACATGAATGTTATTCACATGTTGGAAAACTTCACATTCCGCAGCCATATCTGCATGACATTTGAATTGCTGAGCATGAACCTGTACGAATTAATAAAGAAAAACAAGTTTCAGGGCTTTAGCCTGCCTTTGGTCCGCAAGTTTGCCCACTCAATTTTACAGTGCTTGGATGCTTTGCACAAAAATAGAATCATTCACTGTGACCTTAAGCCTGAGAACATTCTGTTAAAGCAACAGGGTAGAAGTGGTATTAAAGTGATTGATTTTGGCTCAAGTTGTTACGAGCACCAGCGTGTCTACACTTACATTCAGTCGCGTTTTTACCGTGCGCCTGAAGTCATCCTTGGTGCTCGTTATGGGATGCCCATAGACATGTGGAGCTTGGGGTGTATTTTAGCAGAACTCCTCACCGGTTACCCACTTTTGCCTGGAGAAGATGAAGGAGACCAGCTGGCTTGTATGATCGAGCTATTGGGCATGCCTTCCCCAAAACTCCTGGATTCATCCAAGCGAGCCAAAAACTTTGTGAGCTCTAAGGGTTATCCCCGCTACTGCACCATCACAACCTTGTCTGATGGTTCTGTAATACTTAATGGTGGACGCTCTCGGAGGGGAAAACTACGCGGCCCGCCAGAGAGCAGAGAATGGGGTAATGCATTAAAGGGATGTGATGATCCCCTCTTCCTTGACTTTTTAAAACAGTGTTTAGAATGGGATCCCGCTATCCGTATGACACCCAGCCAGGCTTTGCGGCATCCCTGGCTAAGGAGACGGTTGCCAAAGCCTCCAACTGGGGAGAAAGCCTCGGCAAAGAGAATTACAGAGAGCACTGGTGCTATAACATCGATTTCCAAGTTACCTCCGACTTCAAGCTCAGCTTCAAAACTGAGGACTAATTTGGCACAGATGACAGATGCCAATGGGAATATTCAGCAAAGAACAGTGTTGCCAAAACTCGTTAGCTGAGTTTGAAAAACCCAATGCTGTTAATACAAGAGATACAATGTGGCTGAGCCTTATTTGTATGAAAAAGTAGCTCAGATAATACATTTTTATTTGCTCAGTAACTTTATTCATTTGTATCTTTCAGCACTCATTTTAAATGTAAGAAATGTTGATTTTGTTTTTATAAAAACACGGGGACAATGCTTTAAGTTTTTATACTTATTTTTTAAAATGTTTGTCTTCTACAGTACAATTAGCCTTACTGTAACTAGTGTGACACAGTAATAAACATCAGTGGCAGGCCACTGGTTACAACATGATTGTCATGCATTGCAGCGTGGTGTCAAAGGTATTAACCTTTCTCTTCCATGGTTCATATTAAGTTTCACCTGGGGTAAATTCGTAAGGCTCTTCTGGAGTTTACGGGTATGGGTCTTGATCCTGCAAACACTAACACCTATGCCTGACTGGACTCCAGGGAGAATTCTCAAAGAAATACAGTTAAGCACCTGCAAACTTGTTATCTGAAATGGAGCCATAGCATGTAATATTGTCATTTGCTGTATGGTAGCCCAGAAAAAGTAGTGGTATCACCTAGTAATGAGACAGTCACCGCCTGTGGAATGCTTTCTCTATTAGAGAGTAATGTTTTTGATTAAAATGATCGTTCATATGTAATGCAAAAAAAAAAAAAACTTCTAGGGCTAAAATAGACTCTCTACTGTACATGCCATGTGCTAGAGTGAGAGGAACAGGCCTGAAAGAATGAAGCTGAAAGTATGTCTGTTTCTCTAAATCTGAAAGTGACCGATGAGTTGCTTCCTAACCCTGAAGTCAGGTAAAGCAAAACATTCTGGACTTCATTTCAGGTATATAACACTGAGGATTCACACTGGGTTTCTCTTTGTTTTTTTTTTTTTCTATTTTCTCTCCTCATGTGCAGCTTGGCTTCCCTGAATCACATAGGCAGAAGTGCTTGTTTTGTCAGTTTTATACTGTAACTTCCAGACTGTTAATGCTACATGAATTTCATAGGTTGTTTTTATTTCTTCTGACAATGTCTATCTGAGCGATTGTGACCTCTCTGGTACATTTACACTTCAGATCAAATCTGTACGTAGGGGCAAACACTATGTTACTGTATGGTTTTCTGTAGACAGGTACCTTTCTTTAGAGAGCATAGGTGTAGATGCAAAGATCTGCTTTGGAAAGCATTTCACTTGGCAGGCACCACCTTAGGTATTTACTAACACAGGAGAAATATCAAAGAAAAGGTAAATGACTGGAATTTGGCTCAATCTTTGGCGCTTGTAGCTGAAAATGATTTTGAAGGAGCAGTTAGAGATATGTATAGATTTGTTCATGTGTGTGTGTGCTGATGTTTGGTATTTCATTTTTTTTACTTTTAGTTATATTCATGGAAGAAAGATGGTCTTTACTGAGGAATAATATCTAGACCTACATGAGAAATATTTACACATTGTAGCATGTTTTCAACAGGAACAGTTTGAAATCTAAGACCGGTATCTCATCACATGCAATGACTGTGGTCTACATTAGATGTATAAAACAGCATATGAAAAGGGAATTTTAAATAAAGTAGAATATAATCTAGAAGGGTTTATGGATGTTAGGATGAGAGAGACTAGAATGGATTGCATAAAACCTCAATAACTTTACTATAAGCAACCTTTATATGCACAGATCTTACTAAGTTACGTGTACAAATTATGAAAAACACTTAAAGCATGGTCCCCTGAGAGGCCAAGAAAGTTTCCGGTTAAGTTGTTCTTCATGTTCATTAAGATTTACCACTTACAGCCTAATTTTGTTTGTTTGTTTGTTTTGGTTTGTCTTTTAATTTAATGTAAGACTGGGGGAGGGATAGAAGTATGAAACGACAGAATTCTCAGGAAACATATCACTCAACTTCTTGCCAAAAAGTCAACACCTAAAGAAGCTCCAAAAATAATTTCTGAGTAGAGGATGGTATTTGTTGATTGATAACTGTAAAAATTAGAGCATCAATCAACCATCTTTATTACTTTTTTTATATATATAAAAAAAAAAGATCATTTCCTGCCTCTAGTCAAAGTAAATTATTTAGTGTTAAATGTTCACAACTTTATACAATGTGTGTAAGTGCAATATGTAAACATGTGTGAAATCATGTTAAAAATGAAATATAGTAATACAGCTAAGAGAAGTGGCTTTTGGAATATGAATATCCAGTAAGTTATGGTCAGTAAATTCTAAGTCTGGAAAAGAGATATATTAATTTTCCTATAAAATTAGCTGACTCCCATGACTGTGGGAATACAGTACTGTGTATTTTTTTACAGTAACTGGGATTCTTTACTTCCTCCACCAACTACTTGGCTTTACCACTCCTTTCTACCTTAGCTCTTTCCGCAAAAGTTAAGAAATGGGGTTACTTACGTGAGGGGTGGAAAAAGTATCGCCTCCCCCTTAGTGTATTTTGAAGATAACCTTGATTCGTGTTCCTGCCTTTCATGACAATTGAAGATGAAAACATTCATAAGGTTCATGGGTCATTAATGGGCTAAAACCACTAAATTTTCTTTTACATGTAACCAGTTCGTAATGCCAATAACGCATTTATGACCAACCTTCTTCATAAATGCTACCGGAAACTTTAAGGCCAAAATATAGTGTGCAGAGCTATTTTTTTAACCCAGATATAGTGGAACTTCCTCTATACTAAAGAAGCAGCTACATCAAGGTTTCTAAGTTATGTGGCTGCTTTTTATTGTAGCTTATTTATACGTGTAAAAAAGGAGGGGGGCGGGGGGGAGAAGACGTTGCCTCTTGCTTTGGTGTGATTTTATTATAAGGGCTCTGATAATTAGGCTGATAGAAGTTGGCTTGGAAACAGTGCTTAGTCTCACATGTTACCATTGTCTGGAGATGTCTGAGCTATTTTCAGATTTAGTAATAGCACAGTGTTGTCTTGTCTTTGGTTGCAGTCTCACTTGGCTCAGTTTCTTGCACCACTGGAGTGTTCATTACCACTGAAGTGTATTGGAACAACAGAGTGATGCAAGATGTGTAGATTAACAATAGAGGATGGATTGTGCCCTTGGTGTTAACAATGTGCCTTTTGTTACCAATGCCATGTTGTAGGGCATGCATCTTGGCCTCTTTAACCCTTGGAATACTGGAGCGTAGGGATGAAACCTATTTTTAAACGCTGAACCTGTTTTAAAACATCCTGTAGATTATCGAGGCCTTAACAGAAACAATAAGGCAATCACACTGCTGGGGTGGAAAGGACACTCTGTTCTTGTAGGACATCTCGCTAAGGGGTTAAAGACGGCCCTTCCTCATTGGTTGTACTTTAACATCAAATTGATTTTCTTTTTTTTTTTAAATAAATTTTTGTTACGGTAACACTAGACAGAAATCAACTGTATTTGTAAAAATTTACCTCAGACTCTTTAGTTTTATAGTGTGATTTAATCCCAGGGCATTTGGTATGAACCAAAGTGCATTCCTTTTATATGTGCCTGGCTCTTATAAAGGTGGCCAGGGATTTTTACAATTTGGGTGCAAGGCACTTAAGCCACTTTTAACTTGGTGGGTGGTTTGAAGTTATAAATGACTTCATGGGAACGTTGGAAACACTTTAGACACAAGTAGCATTGGGCAATATTAGAATCTTTCGGAAAGGGTGTGCATTATTTAATGCTCTCCATTTTTTAGTATTTTTTTCCATCGATATTTGTGATACGTACAAAAAGAACACTTTATCTTTTTCCAGTCGGTAAAGATTAGAATATTGCCCAGTTTAACGCTACGGTAGCATTTAAATAAAACAAAAACATTTGTGAATTATTGTTTTGAGGGGCTTGTACATCTCTGCTACAAATTGTAATTACTCAGTTCGACTGCTCTACAACGACGTCTAAGCAGTAGCTTGGGGTTTTATTGGGCAACGACTTAGACACGTGACTGTAATATGCTGCAACTGTGTGTACTGAAAACATGTGAAAAACGATTGAATGTGGACTGTGTATATATGTATGTATACTTTTCTGTGAGATGCTGCTGTTGCCACTTAACATTAAAGATGTTGTAGTGGGGTTTTAATCCTAGTGGCCAGTTTTATGATACTGTATGTATTGTACAGCTGATGACAGGAGTTAAGACTGTTCTAGTGAATATTTGTTACATTTTATTGTTGTGGCCAGAGATCATTTCAGAATAAAATTTTATGTCCTACTTTACTTCTCTCCATTGTAGTTTGGTTTTTTTTGTTTTTTTTTTTCTGGTAATAAAGAGAGCCCTTGGAGTGATGGCATTCCTTAATCGTGGAAAAGCCTTTTCCTAGCCCACTGAAGTCAATGCCAGCCATGCCTTTGTCCCCCAGAAATGCCTATGGTACCTGCATTTAGTATTTACCTGATGCTGGAGGATTATTTTAATGCTGCTTTATGTGTCTTGACAGCCTTGAATATTGCCCAAAGGCTGCTTTTGGCCTGGAGTTTCTAAAGTTCTTCTCCGGACTTAGAAAGTGATACATTTCTTGGTTTATTTGCCTAGAGAAACCATCCTTGGCAGGAATTTTGCCTGCACTGGTATTTAAATGTGTCATGTTTTTGTTTTGGTTTGGTTTTTGTTTGTTTGTTTTTAACTGACTTGAACAGTTTTTCAAAACAAAAGTAGATCTGGTTTTATAAGTTTTTTGGTTTTTTGGTTTTTTTTTGTTTTTTTTTTTTTTCTGAGAAAGAGGGAGAGTATGTGATTTATTTCTTTGAAAACTGCTTTAAAAACAGATTTCTGCACTGACATTTGGGTCAGACTGACTTCAGAACTTGCCTGACTTTGTGAAGTCCCAGGATACTGAGAGTTTGGATTGGTACATTGGGCTAAAACTCTTGTCACATATAAATCCAGAGTAATTTCACTGCTTAGTGCAGTTACTGTGAGTAACTGGCCACATTCTTTTCTTGGTAATGCCAATGCCCAGAGCAGCTTTATTGAAAAGCCTCCCTGACTGAAGCGAGCACAGGCTGAAATCAAGGGATTTTAACAGCCCTTCTGTGTCTGCTATCCAGCACAGTCAGGAGATTCCAGGCCATGAAAAGCATCAAGATTAAATATAGATAAATACTGGTTACAGCCCCAAAAGAGCAGTGAGCCAAAAATTATATCTGTGTGGATTAAACCCTATTTGTTAATTACTGTGTTCCTTTGAGGAAAAAGGGCAGTTTTTAAAGTTCTTTTGATTTGTTTTAATGGTTTTTCTTTTCATTCTAACCTGTTTTTCTCACCCTCTCCCCCAGCCACCTGTGCCTTGTACACTTCTGTTACATCTGTTTTTTCATTTGAAGAAGGGAAGGGGTCATTCACCTGATGTCAGTGGTCTGGAAGATGGATTTTGGGGCTTTGCCATTTGTTGAGACTTTCCCTGTGGCTGGTGGGGAACGGAGTTGCCCTGTGCCAGCAAGGCTTCCACCCCAGAGACAGCCAGTGGTACCTAACCCAGTTTAGGTGCCTGCCTTAAAAGAGGTGCTCACAATCTCAAATCCCACCCTGTGCTTGTCTGTGGGTGCTGTTATCTCCGCAGTGTTTCCTTTTGTAGGGTAACTCTGGCTTCCTCTGGCTTTCAGCTGTGCAGCTCAGGTTTGCTCTGTTTGTTTTTACAGCAAGCCAAGTAAAGAACATGAGAAGTGCAATCATGATCAGGTACCATGTTTTTCTCTTCTAAGTGCTGCTGCTTTTCTTAAAAATACCATCTTTTTGTCCCCCCCCCCCCCTTTTTTTTTTTGATCTGCTTACTGAAAGATCCAGCATTAATTTTACTTTTTATCAGAACTTAAGAAATTAAAAAAACAAAAAACAAACAAACAAAAAAAAAAAACCACAGGTAAATAAGGGAAGTATTTGCATAGGGCTGTCTATGGTTAGGATCTGGTATTTAGAGGAAAAAAGGTATCTGCAAGATGAATAGGGCCAAGTTTGAGGTAAACTTGATCTTTCCTCCATCCATTGAAGGTTCAAGAGTTAAGTATCAGGTTGAATTAGGTAAATGTTCAATGCATCTCAGTGTCTAAAAAACTTTTGATAATCTGTTATGTCAGTAGAAAAATATCTTCATTCTTTGAGGGCTTGTCATTTTAAGCTGTGGTAATTAAAAATAACACTAAAGGGTCTTTTCTCTGGGTAGAATTTTATTTTCAATATTATACTTCTGCTTCAAAAGTTTAATTAATAATGGGAATATGCTGCTAGCATAGTCTTGTGTTTTATATTTTCAATTTTCTGAGAGAAAGAATATTCCTAGTCCTTGCCCTGAGCGCACGGTCTCCCAGCCACCAAATATGCTGCAGCAGAATAAAAGTGGCATTGATAGCACTGGGTTTTGCTCCTTCACAGAAATCCTCTGCGACTCCTGGAGCTGGGGTTTCTCTGTGTCATTTTCCCTATTTGGTTTTATGCCTGTTGTTTGCCTGCTTGTTCATTTGTTTGTGTTTAGGAAGCGCTTTCCACCCTTTGACTGTGGTGAGTCTTGGACTTCTGCCGCCTGTCAAGCACTTCAGAATCTGGAATAGAAAATACTGTAAAAATATTTTTTTTCTCTAGCTTTTTCCCAACAATAAACAGAAAATCTAAGTTAGTACCAAACTCCAAAGACAAGAGATGCACATCTACCTCCAACTGCAGGGCTCCAGTGTCTAAAGCAGCCTTTAGCCTGGTCCTATAACCTCTGTATGAAGTTCAAAAGAAATGCCAAGTACTTCAGAATTAAATAGCCCGTGTCCACTGCTTGACAGGAAGAAGAGACTGCTAAAGCAAGATTATGACATCTTTTTGGAGGTTTGGGACATAGCTGGAGTTAGGGAGAGGTCTCCTGCTGAGAAGTTTTTGTGCTGGCAGCTCTGCATGCCTCTGTGGGTGGTGGCAAATGCAGCGTTCCCACTAACACAGCAGCCGCTGTTTTCCCCTCGTTGTAGATGGTATTTGCTTTGCCTTGGTTATCTGCAAGCAGCACATGACCATGCATACCTTATGCACCTAGAGATACTGTCCAGTGTAAGTACAAATGCCAAGGTGTTATTTTATAACTAACATTGGCCCTGGGAAAACCATTCAGAGCCTGGCTGACCTGACGGTGCCCCATGCATAGCACCCACAGAGTCCGTAAAGGTACAAGTTTCTAATTGCAAAGCATTGCAAGATAGAGGTGCGGTGAGGTATTAAACCTTGATTAAGCATAATGTGGGAGAGAAGCATCCACTTAGCAGAAAAGAAAAAACAGTTGACAGTTTTCTAGACTCTTTGGGCCAAACACATTTTTCAGGTATAGTACTAATGCATTTTATAAAAGGTAGCACTAAAATTTACCTTTACTTCAGCTCCAAAGTAGCAAAAATTTATTAATTTTTAGTAGCATTAAATTTATTTTTCTCCAGGTGTGTGAGGTGCCATCAGACACTACAAATACTCTCTTCTCAAGCCACCTAGGTGTAGAGACATCATCTCTTGACAGTGAATGGGATCTAAACTTAAGAAAGACTTAGACTTAGAACTTGGAAAAAAAAAAGAAAGAAAGAAGTGCATGCATGCATGTGTGTATACATGTATATATATATGATCCGGTGAAAACCAAGCCCAAAAACTGTGAGCTTTCTTTGCAGTGCCTTACAGAGGAAAGAGACGTGGCTTCGTTTTCCCCTCGCCTCTGTGAAGGCTCAGTACAAGCCCAACATCTCAGTGTCACACACGTGTCAAAGCACAGCCTCCCTGCTGGGATCCCTGTTTCACTGGCAGGCTGTGCAGAGGGAGACTTCCCCACTCCTGCTGTGAGCAGGAGGCAGATGTTACCCCAAGGACAGGTGCTCCTTCTCACTTTTTCTGGAATGGGCATTTACCCTGGGAGAGCTGTTTTGTAGCCTATCCTGCTTGGCAACTGAAATTGCTCCTTTGGGGTTAAAGCCTGAGTCCATCTACTTACATTGGCTTGATACAGAGGAAGAAATCTTAAGGCAAAGGCAGGATTTGTAAAGTCCACAGCTGAAATAAAAATGGCTTTTTAAATATCCCATCATGTCCAACTGTGGCACTTCCAAGGTGGCACAAAGATGTTTAAGAAGACACAGCTTTGCCCAGGACAGCCTGGCTATAGGAAGGCAAAGGACAGCTGGTGGCCCTGCCTGCAGATTGCTTGCCAAAGGCCGTGAATTGCTAGTACAGTGCTTTGGAGCTGCTCCAGAGGGCACACCAGCAGGGGCTGCCAGCCCACCGGTGGGAACTGGCCTGGGAGCAGGCTGTGTCCAGGAGTTGTGTGAGGGTAGCAATGTCCCTGCTCCCCTCAGGGTGCTCCTGTCCCTAACAGTGGGCATGGGGCAGCGATGCTTGGCCTGTCCTGCCTGGCAGAAATGGAGGGTGAAGCCCAGGTGGTGCTCCTGTTGCTGCAGGAGGAGGAAACGGTCCCTAGCAGGAGGCTGGGAGCATCAGGACTCGGTGCTGGTTAGGGTAAGATGCGAGGAGGCTGTAACATGCCGTACTGCTGCAGTGGGGGGTGATGTTTCCTGTCATAAGCATTCGCAGATGGCCTGTCTTAATTAGCTTTGACAAGTACCTAAGTTGCTGTAAATTACACCACAAATGGGATCCTGAAACTTCCATTTTTGTCGCTTTTAAATAAAGCTTTGCCCCTCCTCTCAGTACAGCATTTCCATTTTTCTTTCCATGTAAGGCTCTGGAGATGAAATGAGATCTTTGCGTAGCTGAGGAGCTGTATTTTGATTGACTAAATGATTTATAATTAGGAGGTAGCTCCTGCCAGTGCTCCTCATACGCTGAATGAGAATTGCCTGCAGCAAGTCAGCGCGGGCAGAGCTGCCAGAAAGGCACGCTGGTGTGTTCCCACAGCAGATACCTTTCAACCCCAAATTTCCTTCTTCCCCTGGTACTGACTCAGACAAATTATCTTTATGGCCAATGACTCTACGGGAGTCACCGGGTTGCCCTCGGAGGGCCCTCAGTACCTGCTCAGCGATTTATGACCTGCTGTGTGGAGGTGGTGGTGCCGGCAGGCTGTTCACAGCCTGCGAATGAGGTGTGAGGGCACGTGTGCCTCTGTCCTTGAAGGATGTGGAGCAGAAACCTTTCCCCACCTGGTAGAGGCCACAGCCTGCTTGCCAAAAAGGCCTCCCTAGGCGAGAGCTGGCTGCTACAGGGCTTTGAGGAGATGCAAGATTTTTTCCCCCTCAGACAAAACCATGGCATGACAGGCCCCTGGGGTGCTCTGAGCAGGAAGGATCAGGGAACAAGATCAGTTCCTGGCCACAGGGGAGGACCAGCCTAAGGCTGTTCATTCCTATTTTTTCTGGTTTTCCCTTGACTGAGGTAGGCCTGGCAATAGTGGTCAGGCAAGCTCTGCTTTTGGCCAAAGCTGAGGAAATCCTCGTGAGCCAGCCTGCTTGTAAGCAGGCAGGCCAGAGAGCCAGGGAGCGTGGTGGTTGCACAGAGAGGGCAATAAGCAGTAAACAAAGGGATTTCTGGTTTTCTGTCACTTTTTTCATTCAGCCTTCTGTTGCAACAGACTTGGGTGTCAGTAGACAACCACCTGCCTGAGTCAGAAGCACCATGAAGAAAGGATTAAAGCAACATAAAATCAGGAGATTTAAATAATTGACTAAATAAATAGGTAAATACATAAATAAATAAAGTTACCAGTGGACTTTTGTTATATTGCCTTCAAGTATCTCAGCTTTCAGGGTTCGCATTTATCTATTTTTTTCCTTCCCTCCAACTGTGACAGCCAGAACCTTTCCAGGATCACAAAGCCTATGGGACATGCACTGTTACAGCATGTCATAAATTTCCCTTACATAAATTTACTATTTTTCTGCTATAAAAATAGTTAGCTTACTAGCTCCTACTGCTTCTGTTGGAAGACTTTTACAAAACACTATTTCTCTGATGCTTAGAAATGTGCTTTTAGCTTAAAATAGCTAGTGACTTTTTTTTTTCATGCTATTTGTTCTTGTGCCAACATTGTCTTATAGCTTCAGTGATTCCTCAGCCCTGCCGGTATTTAGGAATATATTTATAAAATGTAACTGCATCTCTCTCAGCCTGTATTTTGCTAGGCTCACCCTATTAAGCTATATTTGTCCCATCTGTAAAACCGATTCCCTGTTCCCATCCTACTCAGTCTCTGCACCTGTTCTGGCTGGAGCTGTGCCGTGTGGGAGCTGTGGGCAGCCTTCTGGTCGTGCTCCCACCAGGGACGTGTATGGTACGGAGAATGTCTCTCTCTGCCTGCTGGGGTACTTCCCCTGGGCATCCCAGGGATTTTCTGCCCTGTGCTGTGCAGGCAGCTCACAGGCATTCCTCGGTCACTCTGCTGTACCCTTTGTACTCCCTCTGTCACTTACAGATGAGACACGAGGTACAGCAAAACTTCACATGGCTGGCTTGCTCTGTTAAATCTCCATCGTCTCACTGTAAGGAATGAAACCCTGTGACTCTCATGAGTATGTATTATTTGAGAAGCTGGGGCTTTTACGAAAACATTAGAAATGATATGACTGTAAGAAAAAGTATTCACATTTGGCGTTCAGTTTTCAATGAAGTGTCTCAGGATGTGATGCAGTTGGCTGTAATCAACATAGAAGGATCACGGTGTTGCCATTACACTAAAACAACAACAAAAATTTTTTGATTATTATGCTGCCAACTTTCAGTATTTCAACTCATGTTTTTCCTCAAATCCTCACTTCTAGAATTACTATAGTTATATTTTCTGACCTTTTAGTGAATACAAGTTTCTAGACTCAGAGCTGTATCTGAAAAGAAGTTTGCTCTAAACCTCAAATCCACAGAACAATTCCTATGAATTTAAAAGGAACACATTAGAAAAAGAAAGCAGATTTAAGTTCCAGACTAATGAATTTGCAGGGCACATATCAATATTGTGAAGGTTTTCTTAGTGTTCAGTGTCCTTGGTGCTATCAATAGCATGTGCAATAGTATGATTTGAAGGAAAACTGCAGGGAGTAGGGACTGTTTAGAATTGCTAGGGTGAATTTAGTGCCAATCAGAACTAATAATGAGGCTGAAGGAGAGAAACAGACTGTCCCCTGCCATTTCCCACTTCTGTGTCACTCCTAGAAGGGCCGTAGCTGGTGAGAAGGCCCAAATGTGCTGAATCGTGGGGTTTGGTGGGGTTCACAAGGGTTTCAGGGATGTCTTCAAAGGTGGTATACTTATATTGTATTGGCCCATAGTGCTGGCTGTTCTGTATGGTGTGCATCCCAAACTTAGGCATTTTTCTATAAAAATCAAAGCCCACATGGATTACCAAGGAGGAAACCTCAGTAAAAGTCTTCACTATCTATCTTTTTTTTAATATATATCCTGTTTAACGATGAATTCCATCCTGTAAAGATGAATGGAGTTTTTTTTGCAAAGGGCTTCTACTTGGGATTGCTTCTGGGCTTTCCTTCAGTACAAAGTTTTCTGGACAAACTAAGAGACCACAATGAATGGAAGGGCAGGAAAGTATCATGGATGACTGCTTTTAAGCTCAGAAAAACATTTTTTTTCAAGAACATTCTGAATATTTATTTTGATTTTTTTCAAAAGTGTGATTTTTAAATGTTAGGTTTCCCTTCTGTTTTTCTTCCCATGCTTCACAATTCTGTCTTTCTCTCCTTTTCAGCACTTACTTATGTTGCCACAGGAACCTGGAGAGAAGGAGAAAGGAGTTTAAAAATGAAAGAAGCTAGAGGAAATCAGTTTAAATGTGAAACTGAAAATGCTGCAAAAGTTTGCATAGAACTTTCATTTTCAGACACACAGAAAATTAACTGAAAAAAAAAATCAGATAAAAAGAAATGAGACAGGGCTAGATCTGGATTTTCTGTACACAGAAGTTGTAGCTGACTAAAACTCCAATCCTATAAAGATTTCGGTACCTGTTTAGCTTAATACACATAAGCATTTAATATTGCCAGGGTGGATTAGAAGTCATGTTCAAAGTGCTTCTGTGAAGCTTTTAATTGCTGGAAGATCTAACGTCCAGGATCTTAAGCCGAGAAGAACCCACTTCTTGTGTAACTAGAAAATACGGCAATATTAACGTCTGGCGTTGGATGAATGACTGAGGAGGTGACAACTGAGGCCTTTGCTGGATAGGTACATGCTCACGCCCAAGTCTTTTTAATCATTTTTTTCCCTTAAATTTTATTTTTTCCCCTCCCTTTTTCTTAATTTTTACCTTATTTTTTTCAGGGAAGGCTTAGGGATCTTGTAGGTAAGTTTCCTGCCTTGAAGAGGACACTTGAATTTAGTCAGTTTAGGAGAATGCAGTTGTTTTTGCCTGCCAATGACCATATTCAGGTACAACTTTATTCTGGTAAGAGGTTGGGATAGATTTTGGTTTTGGTATTATTTGCCCATCCAGACACACAGAAGAGGCAGCATCTATTTTTTTCTTTATTGCCGCCTTGCACACCAAGGCTATTAGGAAATGAAATCAACCCAACTTTAACCTTCAAAATGGGCAAGGGGGTGGGTTTTTCGGACAACCTGCTCCAGGAGCTGGCCGGCTTGTGCCTGTTGGGTGATGCAAAGAACACGGGCAGAGGAGGGACCCGGTGTGATGGGCGGCAGCTGCTGCCCAGCTGGTGTAACTCAGTCATAGCCGGTGACAGGCAGGGACCAGAGGAGATACAAATGATAATTCCCCGGGGAGCTTCACGCATCAATAATTCATCACAATGAATTTTATAGCAGGGGTCAGAAGAAATTGAAGCGAGCCTGAGCGTTAGTTCTCTGAGGGAGGAATTGATGAGCTGTTTTTGTACGGGCCTCCTGGCGGGGAGGAGGGAATGCAAGCAAATGAAATGTAAATGAAGAAATTGACGTTGTTCCTGTTACCTGGAGCCAAAATAACAGAGACATGAGACTTAAAAACAAAAGGAGTGATGATTAAGGAAAACCCAGTAGCTGACAGTGGGCTGCAGTGTCCATCCGAGCCAAGGTGCCCCATCTGCTCCTGCCCATTGTGGCTGGTGTGCACCAGCAGTGTGCACTGTGGTGGGTGCTGTGTCCCCTCCCAAAATGTTTTGGGTTTCCACTACCTCTGAAAACACCCTCAGAAGCTGGTGTTCAAGGACAAGGAAAGCCGTCATGCCTCGTTCAGCGCTTCAGCAGGAGCTCCCCAAGGAACACCATACTTACACTGAGAAAATGTAAGGGCTGGTGCTCCGAGCCTGCCTGCAAAAACATCTCCTGGTGGAGCTCTGTTTGAGCTCGCCCAGCACAAGGTGGCTATTTTTCCACATACAAGACTATAATTCTGCCACTATTTGTGTTTGGGTTTTGTTTGCCTTACTTTGTAAATGCTGACTGAAAAGGGGTATTTTTGTCATATTTGAAGAAATGCCGGCTTAGGAGTAAGCTGTTATAAGCCCATGAAAATGGCACGTTGCTTATGCGCAGCGCAAAATTTTCCACCCAGGCTCGTATTTTCAAAAGCGGTCTCTAATTTTGGGTATCCAAATTTAGATGGCTGGAGGCTGCCCTGCAGTGATACCGCCTGCCCCTGAGTCTGAGCGCTTGGCAGCCCCAGGAATAGCTTCTCCAGCGGGCTCTGCCTCGTGGCGAGCAGCAGCCCTTGCCCTGTGCCTTGTACATTCCTCCATGGTCACAGCCGGGGACTGCTCATTCCCCTGGGTAAAACGTTGGCCCTGGCTGTAAGGTTTGTGCTCCCTGACTCTGGGAAACTTTCTTTTCCACAGACTTTGTTATCGCCACAGATGCAAAAGCATCTGGGCTCAGAAGAAAAAAAAAAAAGGAAAGGCTTTATTTTCCTCTGTAATCACTTGCAGACAACAGCTGTGAGACTAAAAGGAGAGCCACTTTAACCACCATGAGTATTTTAAAGCAGAGCGGTGCGGGAGGAAGACGATCCCTTATCCAAAGCAGCCACGTGTGTTTGTTGTGCAGTGACAGGAGCCTGGCTGCAACCTCGTTGTGTGCAGAGCCACAGTGAAAAAGTTGACTTCGGTGCTTTTTACCCCTATTTAGCTGAGAAACCCAGAGGAATCTCCTTTGAACTGAATGGGATGGGGGGAACAGGGTGAAGAACAGCCAGAACACAAAATGTTTGAAGTGTTTAATTATTTTTTGTGCTAACCTTGCAAAAGGCAGGGAGCTTGCCACTTTCTCACCGCATTTTCTGCTTGACTGCCTTTTCACAGGGAAGCGTGACCTGATAACAAGTTAAAATGTGATGTTCTGTCTTACATGCAGAGGTTTTACTGTGATTTAAGGAAAAAAGTTGCGCGTGTGGTAAGGCACCAGTTTCCAAAAATAAATGAAAGAATATTCTGGTGAACTGTGGTGATCGGGGGATTAATGTTGTCTCATTACTGAATCCATGCTGGGTTCAGGTATAATTAAAGGGGGCTGAAAAATCACAGGGGACACAGTAGGGTTTTTTTGTTGTTGTTGTTGTTTTTTCATTTAAGACATAAAAAAAGCAACCCTCCTGTCAGCTGTACTGCAATTTCCAGAGCCAGATGAGAAACACTGGCATTATAAATGATGCCTTTTATACTGGGCATCACATTTGTGGTGGTATAGCCCAGAAAATAAGGAAGCAGGAAAAGCTGTGTATCTCTCTTCAGATTGAAAGAGGAGGTTGAGCAAGGGACGCCTGCTGTTGCTGATGAGGAGGGCATGTTCTGGACCAAGGATGCAGCAGGGGGAGAAGCAAGGCCGCTTGCTGGGAAGGCACCAGCAAGCTGTTCTCACATTTTCTCATGCAACAAACCAGGCATTGACTGACAATTTTGCAGATGTGCATGAGGATAAAGAATGGAAACTTTCAGCTCTTGTACCACAAGGCACAGCAGTGCCAGCTTTTGCTGATCTTATGTGATACCAGCGGTGTCCAAAAGCAACGAGGTTGGAAGCCGCTGTGCAGCCCTGCTGGTGCACAGGGTGGTGGCAGGACCCCACAGTGCACAGGGCAGGGGTCATTTCTTCTTTTATCTCTCTCCAGCCCATGACACCCTTTCCCTTTCTGCCCTCACAGTGAGGAAACACAATGCTGTTCTTCCTTTTGGGGGTCAGACAGGTGGATATGTCCTGCCATTTTCCAGCTGCGGGATGTGATCCATCTTATGTTTTTGTGTAGGAATCCCATGCTCCTGGCTGTCCGACTCGGTGCCAGCACAGAGGTGGCAATGTGTCCCACTGTCCCCACCAGGGGTGCTGGCATCACCCACGTGCAGTGCCTCTGACGTGAGGTGTTTCTCTCCAGAGTCCCCATATAAGACTGCCTATCAAAAACCTGACATTCCTGCTGAATAAACCCTGTGTGGCACCCTGCTCTTGCTGCCAGGGTAGCTAAACACAGGGATGCCACAAGCTTTATGGTTTATACCAACTGTCCCCCTGCTCTCAAGTAATGTCCAGATATCTATCATAAGCAATTTTGCTCATATAATTCTCTGGAGAGCAAGCCTCTTTGATACTTGTTTAATGAGTTGGTGCTGAGAATGAGTATTTGCTTTGACTTGTGTGCTGAGACCATGGCAGCCACTCTACAAAACATTCAGTGCTTCAGTAATTTTTATGTGTGTTGTTTGTGTACATGTATTTGTCAGGTTTAGTTGAAGGTACTATTATTTCCTCTGAAACCTAGGATTAACCTGTAGCAAAGTGGTCTATCCAGGCCTCACCCCATGACAGGGGTGTCTGCTGGCTGCCAGTGTGACCCACTGGAACATGGAATAAAGATGCTGCCTGGTCTGCTCTCCCTATTGATCCCGGGAGTGACAAATTCCACCTGGGGAAGGCAGCACTTTGAGATATTAAAGGGTAATTTATGGATTCATTCACTGGGGTTCCAGAATTGATCTTTCTAAATGTTATGTAGCATATCCGATGCAAATCCCCTGGGATTTGGAACAATATTGTAAAATACCATCAATTCCTCATTCCTTTTGTAATCATTTAATGAAACCAGAGTGTCCTTTGTTAAATGGACCCCTTCATCCTCTGGGTGAATTAGGTACAATTATAATTAAACTTTCGTTTAGAATTGGAACTAAATTAGAATCATATAAATAACTGAATCTTCAGTATTGCTATTCCTAATTAATAAGGTAACTGCCCTTGCTGGAATAGATTTTTTACGATGCATTAATAACTCCCAATTCCTATTACATATTTATCTAAGGCAATACATTATATTTCCAGTGTTTAACAGAAGACTCCCATAAGGAAAGATCTAATAAAGTGCTCTATTAGATATCGAGTGGTTTTAACTGTACTGCAGATTCTCTCAGTGCCTCCTGCTGCTTCTGAAAGATGAGACAATAAAATCCATATTGCAATGTGGTGCCACATTTTATCTGAAACTCAGCGAGGTTCTTGGTGTGCCACGCAGAATGTTAGCACACTGGCTAGGGTGACCTGAGAGCGCACAGACACCAGCAAATAGCACCATGTCATTACTTTTTTTTCCCCCGGGGCTATTTTGATACATACTTTGGAGACCTTGCAATTCATTCTGCAAAGCAGTAGGTACTTAGGATTTAGGATTGTAATGGCATTTCATAGTAATGTTAGCATTACCCTAAAGTTTCACACTCAGTCAATTGTAAGTATGTGTTAAACCAGACTCCACAACGTGTATCATGCTCATTACATGTTTATTCTCAATGTGGAAAGAAATTACTTCATGTGAAGCCATAATTATGTAACATCCCACTACCTTTACCTCCTGTGACAGACAGACCAGGAACTCCAACGGGCTCCGCTTGCAATGCTCCAAGCCTGAGCACTCACCCTGAGCATTCACCCTCAGCTTCCCTGAGTCTTGCAAGACCCATGTGAGTGACCTGGGATGAGGTCACTCCAGGTGACCGTCTTCTATATTAGCATAAGTGCCAAAAAGAGAGGAAAATGTTAACAGCAGAAATCATAAAAATAATCATCATTAGAACAAAACTGTATAAAATGATTATAATCTTCTGTGAGGAGAGGATAAGAAAAGCAAAATCATGGAAGGTGTTAATTTCTTTTTAACGATGTTTTGATGATAAGGATGGTACAAAAAAAAAAAGTGTATGGAATAAACATCTCTGCTGCAAACAACAATTTTGGACACCCTTCATCACCCTGATCTTTAGCTGTTCATTAGTATCATATCTAAAATATGGCATAATTATTCCATTAAATATTACACAGTTTACGTAACTACAGTTTTGCAATCTGGTATGCTATATTTTCATCAAAGTCTTTTAAAATATCAGACAATCAACAACAATAAAACAATAACCCTCTCTGAATTACTGAAATGTGCACAAATATGGAATTTTCTTGTCAGAATGTATGTGAACAGTTGTTTTTCACCAAGCTCAGGCCTTAATATCTGTAGCTATGTGGTAGACCAATACAAAATTGTGTCACTATGGGACATGGTTCAGTGATGGGATTCAGTAGGTCAGGTTGATGGTTGAACTTGATCTTGGAGGTCTTTTCCAGCCTAGATGATTCTTTGAACACAAATGCATTGTCAAAAACAACAGATTCAAGAAAACGAAAACACGATGGCATTTGGTTGCTGTGAATTCCCACCTACATCTGTGCTCGGGTGAATGGGATATTGCACAAGACTCTGCAAGGAGTGAGGTGGTGGGCAAAGGGTTGTTCTTACTTACCACCTTCTCTTGCACATTTCAAGTAACCCAACCACATCTAGCTTAGCCCACGTAATGTTCCACCACATCTGCTTGTTCCCCTTGCCCTGATAGGGCTGCTGGCACTTCTGTGGCATTTTTGGAGACTGTACATACCTGGAGTACAAATAAACTGTATTGCATCTGTTGGCTACTGTGTGGATTCTTGTTAACTGGCAACCTTAGACCTCTGGTCCCATATATCAGGATGTCTTGTTTTCAGAAGATACTAAATGAAAATAAGCTTTTAGGAATGGCACAAAATGATGAAGTTAATTTTGTTAAACATTTTCACTTAAGCCGATTTTCAATAGATGAACATCAAATCTGCTTCTCAGATTGATATAGTTGAAGGTTGATATAGTTCAGTGAACGTATTAGTGATGAGTGATGGGTGGTGGAATCAAAGCAGTATATGACAGTGACACAGAGCAACTTTTGTTTTTAAGACACTTTAATTGCAGAGGAAAAAAATGTTCTCATCCATTGAGCACTGCAATCTTTTTGGCAACTGAATTGAATCCTTTGAGGGTGGTGAGTGCAATAAAACTATGCTGTGGTTTGCTTTAACTGCTCAGATCAAGGTCTTGGTTAGCTTTTTGGCATAGCTCTGCTGGAAGGGATTTCGTCATGCAGAGGCTGTTCATGCTGTGTTTTGTAATCAAGGCGTTTACTAACTGTAACTTTGTGAGTCCTGTATATAATTTCATGTAGCTTATTGTGATGCTTGCATTGCTGATCCTTAACTTTGGATGTGGGAGGTGTTGACTGTGAGGATCGGACAGCAATGGGAAGCAGACGTTAAATATCCCTTTGGTCAAAACTGCATGGCATTTTGCAGTGCTTTCTGCACAGATGTTTTTTCATGTCTGTAAGTTGACATTTTTGTGCACAAAGGTTTGACGCAATTATATTATTAGTTTTGATTGAAAAAAGGCACCTTTAAAAATTAATACTAATCCCTAATCCCTAACTATATGCAACAAGAGAAATCAATAGGTTAGTTACTTCATGTCAAGATGTATACGGACTTTTAAAAACTCTTACTGTTTCCCTCTCTCATTTGGAGTATTTCTTTCCCTCTTCCCTCCTTTATTGTGGAAAATGGCACATAGCAGTGCCTGTTTCATATTCCCTTAGCTCTCCTCCAAACTAAATACTTCAAGATGCTGATTCTCCAGAGGTGCCGAGTAACCACATTTTGGCAGAATTTGAGCTTGGTCAAATTTCTTGACAAGCAGGCAGCTCCAAGTGGCAGTAGGGGGTGAACACCCTGTTTTGATGGGTGGCTTGTTAAATGTCCTCTAGTGTGGAGTCCCATCTCAGCATCCCAAATACAATATCTGAAGCAATTTCCTCCTTTTGTGACCCTCTCCTTTCTACCCCACTTTGTGATGAGAGGCAGTGACTTACACAATGAACATAACATTGAAGGCATCAGCATTCACACTTTATAATAGCATATGTTAAAAAATGATAATTCTTGATTCTCTCCTGTAGCATAATTTTTGTTTTACTACAGTTGTTTAACCACAGACCTTCTTCTCATCATATAACTGCCTTTGGGCTAGATAGGTGTTCTCTAAGGCTGAACTTATCAAAAGGAGTACAAGAAAGCCCCAGTATCCTCAAGCTGCCTACTTGAAGCCTAGGTAATTTTATCATGAGACTTTAAGAAATTACAGAAGAACTACAGAATCACAGACTAGTTTAGGTTGGACAGGACCTCTGGAGATCGCCTGATCCAATCCCTGCTTGGAGCTGGGCAAGCTTAGATCACATTGCTTGGGGTTGTGTTTGGTTGTGTTTTAAACATCTCCAAGGCTGGAGACTCCACAGCCTCTCTGGGTGGCTGGTCCATTTTGTTCACCCTTGATGTTCAGCATCACCTTTTTTCCCCTAATGCCTAATTGGAATTTCTTTTGTTGCAACTCACGTACACTGTCTGGGTAAACTTGCTGGATGAAAGGTCTGGATGCAAGTGACATCAGGTTTCATTTGCTATGTCTGTACCAGTGAAATTAGAGGTTCTGTAACTTTTATAGGCTGCTTGGACTGCTTGAAGTTCGTGGTTGGTCTCAGTCCAGGAATGGCACCTGTGTCACAGAGCTGCCAAGGTCATTTGAACAGCTCTTCAGCTGTTCGAGCAGACCGAACAAAGATGATAAGGGCTGAAAGGACAAGCAAAACCAGCCTCTTCGTGACCAACAGTGCTCTTTCCAGACAGGCTGAAGGGATGCTGGCCGGTAGCCAGCAGTGCTTTGGTGGTGCCTGCCCTGAGTTCTGTCTCTTGCTAAGGGGACGGGTGCCCTTTGCCAGCGCATCACACAGTGTGAACATGAGTCTGGCTTTCTGCACTCACTGAGCCCCAGCGACTGCTGCCAAACGGGTGCTCTGAGGCACAGACCCATCTCCCAGCCCATCTGTCTCACCCATCAGGCCCAGCACTAGCCCAGCACCAGCATGGTGCTGGCAATGCCCTCCCCATCCCATCCCACACACCTCTGTGCAGTGAGGGAACAGACCAGCTGTGGACCCGCTGTGTCCCACCTACCCACCAGCCTGCCTTCTGCAAAGCGCCAGTACCCTCATTTGCTCTTCGGAGGGGTGCCAGCAATAACACGCCATCGGGTTCTGGCCTGCTTTAATGACTGCACACACTTCATCTTGAAGATTATGGGACTGGCCTTCTTGGACCAAACTTTACCCCAATATTTTCACCTTAGCCATATGGTTACATGCAGGGGCTCTAGAGACTCCCTTAAGACGGACACCAATGCAGATTCTGCAGTCCAGCTGTGTTCATTTTAATTTTAATTTTAATTTTAATTTTGCCATGACAAATTTGGTTCTCATTTCTTCAGCTTTAGACTACCTTGTTCTTTATGATAACAAGAGATTGTGCAGTGATGCAAAACAGGAAAAACAAGGGATGGGATACCCTCATCATCATGGTAACAAAGTGTTTAAAATAAAATAAATAAAATAAAATAAAATAAAATAAAATAAAATAAAATAAAATAAAATAAAATAAAATAAAATAAAATAAAATAATAATCTCTAGAAAATGTTCAAGGAATATGTGAAGGTAGGTACCAACAGCCACTGCAGTACACCAGGCACATGGGCATCATGGCTGAGTGAGTGTTCTGCGTCTATATAGGAAATAGAAAATCCAGGAGAGAGAATTTTCTTACTGAAAATTACATTTGCCCATAAGGCCCTGATTCTGGACAGTTTCTTAGGGTAAGCTCTGACAGCATTGGCTTTGCTCTGAAGGTGCAGGATGTCTCTCGGCTACTTGCCCTTTGCAGAAAGGTGTCTGGTCTTTCCCCAATTCTGCTGATTCCAGCATGAAAAGTGGTATTTGTAGGTTGCCTTGAGACCCATTCCACCTCTGGATCCTTTGAAAATGTCTCTAGGTAGACATCCTTGGGACCTAATACCATTTGTTTTATTTTCATTACTGAGAACTGACAGAAAGACAGAAAGTGCCCTTGATTTCAGGCACTCCTGTTGCCATAGACCTGTCTTTAAAGATCAGAGGGAGGATCAGTTGCTGCCTTGTCCATGAAAATAAACAGAGCAATTTTTTCTCCATAAGGAATGCCTTCTTCTCTGGGAGTGGGAGGGATTTTTTCCTCTTACTGAGCGCACCATTTTCTGTCAGCAGGGAGGACATTTAATAAGAGGTGGGTCTTCTCAAGACTGTTTTTTGGGGAAAGAGAAATCTCTTTTGTGACGTAAATATATGGCTAATCTTGCTTGGTAGCTGCCAGGTTTGTCTTCTAAAGCATCTTTAATGGATGCTTTTCCATCTTTTCCTTTCCCCATTGCACCCTGTGTTTCTAACATCCCAGGGTCAAGCCTTGGTATCCATCTGAAACACTGATGGAGAACAAACCCTGCAGGCTAATCAGCAGCAGAGGTGGATGTCCTCAGGACAACGAGTGCAGAAGATAGTCACAGCACTCTTTGCACTGAAATGCTCCTTGTGTTAGGGAAGGGAATCAAAACATGATGGTTCCCCGGGTCTTGGCTGGGATTTGTAGCTACGGCCTCCTGCATGCTTCTGAAACACTGAGGAGCTTTCTGGACATCTTGGCTGTGCTGCCAGACCTTGGCTCCTGCGTAGCTGCTCTGACTTCCAGCACTCTTGGAACATACGCTGACTTCAAGGGTGTTGGTAGGCTGAAAATCCAGCTGCACTTCTGAAGCTTAAACACAGGCTCGGGAATCCAACTTAAGCTTTGATTTTTTTTCTTCTTTTTTTTTTTTTTTTGGAAAAGTATGCCTTCAGTCAACAAAGCAATACAGGACTTGGCCTGGCTTTCCTTCAAAAACCAGCAGTGTATTATAGAGCTCGTGCAGTCTGAGCTCTGCTGTGAGCCTGCCATCAGAAGGATGTGGCTCTCTCAGATAAACAGAGCCTTATCTAATTAGTTATTTATATATCAACAATCACCACAGAGTGCTGAATGCTGCAAAATTATATCAGAGGTGTGAGGAGGAAATTAAACTTCATGCTTTGAAATGCAAGAAAGCATTCACAATCCTAGGAATAACTTGCCTCTTGCTCTGTCCTTTCACAGGGCTGTTTGACCCCTAGACTGAGCTCTGGAAAATAAATGCCAAAGCCCCAGCTCTGTGTTTTTCAGAGTGATATCTTACAGTTTCTCACCGAGCAGTCTCAGTGACTCTTGGAGTAGTCCCTCCTCAGGAAAGAACAAGTGATAGCTGAATTTCAGCCCTTTCACAGCTACTGCAATGTGCCTGATGCAACCCAGACAGCTGCCTCCTGCAAATTTGACCGAGTTCACCAAAGACCTCTGCAAGCTACTCATTTCAGATGGCAGTCCAAAGGGCAAGGGCTCTCTGCCCTGTTTGCAATCCAGCCTGCCCATTAAGCCTTTTCCCTCTTTCTTTAAAGGTCAGAATTAAATGGATATCCCTTTCCCACTTTACAGACAAATGCTTTGGTAAGTGAGTGCTCAGAAGCCCTGGGGATGAATAGAGAACATAGCAAATATCCTGACTGACAGACGAGAATTTAAAAATATGGTATTGTGCTTGTAATATGGAAGGGGAGGTGAAACTCCAGTTGTTAGATTTGTCAGGGGTGGCTCTCTTCTCTGCAAGCTATTATCTTCTGTACCAAATGAGTATTAATGTTGGAGAGTCAAGCTGCGGAGCACATGAGGATTCTTAATATTCAGTAAACAGATCCACTTGCAGCTCCTGAGCACTGGCAATCTGCAGCAAAAGACTTCCCAAAGCAGGCTACAGCTGCTGTGCTGAGAGCCAGAGCCAGAGGAGAGGTCAAGCTACGTCTTGGGGCCAGCCTTCTCCCAGGGACGAGGAAGACTTCTTTCCCGTAGCCAGAATGAGTATGTGTTCCCTCTGTATTGCCACATGGAGCTGAGTTTCCGTGGGAAGTGGTAAGGGAAGCAAGCAGGTAGCACTTGGTCAGAGCTACCCAGCAACGCTGCAAGAAAGCCAAAATGCTTTGCAGAGATGTGTTAGTGAATCTCTGCTGAAACGTGGCCAGAAACCCCACTGGCTTCCTGCCAGACTGCCTCAAACCTCCTGGGTTTTGAAAGAAAGAGGAAATAAAATTGAATTTTAAAAAATATATATATTTGAGAAACCATTTTTGTAAATCTAATGAAGCACTTCGGTGCGTACATTGGTTGGCTGATGCAGCCACAAACACACCTGGGGTGTGCTGACACCAGGATGTCCATGAGGGTTGCTCAAACTGCCTGATGCCCAAGCCTTCACCCTTCCCCTTCCTTACTGGCTTTCTGGAGGGTGACAAAGAGGGAAACTGAAACTTCCCTGTGCACCTTCCCCAGTTCTTTCACTTGCTGAGAGTGTGTTGCTATTCTTTCTTTTTGAAAAAGCTTTTGTTCTGCATTGTGTGTAGGTGGGTCACCTCATTCATTTTCTGCACTAAACCATATTTACTGCATTCTGCTGTGTTACAATGGACTGTACCCTCCCATTCCTCATCTTTATAACAACAATAAACCCTTAAAATTAAAGTCATTACAATTTAGATAGAAAAATGTAATAAACACTGAAAGAAGAGTCTAAAAGGTCACAGTTTTTTTTAACTAAATATTAAAATTCTTGCATGATCGTGGTGAATTCTGATGAAAAATCTTTATCAAAACTGGGTCTTATTTTTTAGTAAGAGAACACATGAGGTTCGGTACTGAAGGTCTTGATGTGTATATGCATGAGCATACACACATACACCGATGGCATGTGGCAGCCTTGGCTGTGACTCTAAATTCTGAAGTCTTTCACAGACATTGGCTAAAGGGAATATAAATTCTTAATGTGGCTTAGATCAAGGTGGCAAGATGATGTAAAAAGTGAGGGAATTTTTTCCTTAACCTAAGTCTCCTTACTAGAATTAATCTACTTGCAATGTTTTCACTTAGAGGTACTTAGCTGAAGCTGGGCAAGGTGGAGGTCTCGCGCAATGTGCAAGTCAAATTCTCAGTCTTGTGTGTGCAACGTGCGAAAAAAAAAGGAAGCAGGAAGAGGACAGCACGAACACCTTTTTCCTCTCTTGGGAGTGGAAGAGCCAGCTCGCTGCATGACCATCCTTCCTCAGATTGTTTCTTCTGGGTAGTTCGTGGTGACAGCAGGCTTTGAGGTGGGTGCGGAAAGCTGCCTCTGTGGGTGCTGGAAGGAATTTTGCAAACCTATAGGGGGTCAAGGGGGAGAAAGCAAGCAAAAGGGCTTGTGGGAGGAACGGAGATTTGGGTGTCTGGGATGCTCCTGGTTATGGAGTGGTGATATGACATTGCTCTGAATGATATGACATGGCAGGGGTTTAGAGAGAGAGGGCTGAAAGCATGTGTTTGATGTGGTGGAAGGTGAAACCAGTGGGGTGACTTGAAAGAGTCAGGAAGGAAGTATAGAAAAAAAGATCTTAGCAGCAATATTTCTTTTATATATATATATATATATATCTTTTATATTTATATTTATGCTTATGGTGATCATGATGTCAAAGGAAAGGACAGCAGTGTTTCCAGAACAGTTGCCACAGAGGAGGAAAAAATAACAGTCAAGAGCATGGAAGATGTGAAAATTTGGTGGGCTGAGGGGAGATGGTTTTGCAGTAGGACAAAGCAACAGCTGTATATTGCAGCCTGAACATGAGTATTTGGTGGAAGGGACAACTTGAAGATGAGACCAGGATGCAGGCCTCAAAGAAGGATCACAATACTGCTCCCGCCCTGATGGGGGAAAAGCAGAGATGCTGAAGGACATACCACCTTGCTGAAATCCTTTGCATCTGAAAAGCTAAGAATGAAGAGCAAGCTCTGTGGAGCAGGACCCAAATTGTTGAAGCATTATATGTTTAAAAATGCCACAAAACCCAGAGCTTTTCTTTCTAAGTAGCATTTATTTATCTTCACATTCCTTTGGCTTGTGCAGCTTCTCTGCCTGGTTGCTGGCAAAGCATTTCTGCTCCTTACAGCAGCTCCCTTGCATTTCATGCAGGTCCCCCTACCAAGGCACAACAGCAACAGGCTGGCTGTTTAGCATGGCTTAACAAGCTTCAAAAGCACTGTGCCTCTTTGCCCCTCATTGATTTACAGTGCCAGGGCTGTGTTGTGTTGAGCTTATATTTTGTTTATTATTTCATTGTCCATTTCTAAACAGCAACCTCAAATATTTCCCACAGAAACTGCACCTCATCTTCTCCTTTTCTTTGCTCAGAATGGTGATTAAATAAAATACAGCTTTGGTTATCTTCCCTTTTCAATACCCTTTCTGCTCCTGCAATAGTGTAACTTGTGCCACCGTTTAGACAATATAATGAGGGTTATCATTGGAGTGATTAAATCGCTGTGTTTGAACACCCTGGTTTAGCTTATTGCCATTGGAACAAACTGTGCGGATGCTGACATTTTCACAGTGGATAATGTGAAATTGCCTGGTCCTCCTGGGTTTCTGATCTTCTAAGCCTATGAACTATGGATTATGTTCTCAGAACATGCGTTTTGTTGCAGGTGGAATAAGGACATTATTCCATCGCTCATAGGCTGAAAAGAACTTGCCCAGAAATGGGAAATGCTGCTGAAAAAGCCTTGCCTTCTCGGAGCTGAGGTTGTGATGTGGTACAACCTGAACGCGTGCTATATGGCACATGGTGTACAATACATGCCATCACCTGCACCATGTATTAAATTACGGAGCAGAAATCAGTCTCATAATCAGTCTCTGATTATGCTCCTCACTTTAGTTACATGCAGGAGGAGAGCATCTGCTTCTTCTTTTCAAGCACTTGTTTATAGAGCAAGTCTTCCTGCCAAGAATATAAGTGCAGGACTGGTTGTAGCCCTGCTGCAGGAGAAAACTGAGCTGGGAGATGCATCTGAAGTTCATGCAAGATGTGGGTTCCTCCTGGAGATGGGATGGGGGAATACAGCTCTATGGCAAGACCTCTTTGGGAACAATTCCCAGAAGTTCAGAGGAGCCTCCATCTGCTTTGCAGCCCTTCTTCTGCAGGGGCTTGTTGTTGTGGAGCAGCAAATGCTGGCCCCACCAACACTCCTCATCTACAGGTCTTGGCTACCTTTCTGTTTTTCCTTACCAAGAAGCCTTTCCACAGTTGTTTTCTTGCTCTTCTTCTGTCTTCTGGGACAGCCCTCTGACTTGTAGTAGTAATTTGCCAGGTCTCTGGGGTCTTGAAGTTGAAGTAGCAAAGCTAGAGTTTCCTTCTCTGTACTTTCCACCTCCCCTCTCTCAGCACAGGAACCCAGAGACCTGGCAATGAGGAAGAAGCCACCCACGTCAACAGCTTCAGTGTGCGCTTTCTTTCTGGGGAAGCAAGCCTGGGCAAGGACATCATGAGCTCTTCTCTTCAGAGTGCAACAATCTCATTGTTTTTTAATTCTTTGGTCAGATTTTTAAAGCTGTTCAGCCTCTCCTTGGAGCATTAATAATTTTTCAGGGTTTCACTTTAAAAATAATGGAATAATGGCAAGCTAGAACATCCAAAAAACTTCTAAATTAGTGCAATCAATGCCAAGCATATCAGTGCTAAGCCAAAAATCCAGAGCCTTGGACAACAGATCATTCAGCTAGTTGATGTATATTCATTAATTGGGGTGGGAGTAGGGAGGGAGCAATGCACAAATGGAAGTGAATTCTTTTTTGGAGTTTATGTATACAAATATTAAAATGGGGCTGGTTTTGTTTCATTGTTAAATTCCAGAGTGTTTTGGTTTTGTTTTGTTTTTTCTCTCAAAAACATGTTCTTAGTCCCAGCAAACCGCTGGAGTAACAATAGCTAATTTAATTTGTCATCTTCTCCGTGCACAGTTGTGGATGGAAAGGAAAGCTCTGCTTTGGCATCAAAGACCTTCAAGACCGAGCTCGGCTAGCTGTAAGCCTTTTTAAGAATAATGCTTGGTTACTAATCTGTGTGTGAGTAAATTCAGAGCTCCTCGAAAGTTGGAAAGGTTGCGTTCATGGCTCGCAGCCTGTTCCAACCTGAGGGCTGGCTCCCTGCGTGTTGTCCTCTTCGTTGCCTAGCACTGCCTGTCTTTCACTGCGCTTCATAGCAGGCTCGCAAGGCCACGTGTAGGCTCCAAATAGCAACTTGCAGGGGAGAGTCGGCCCCAGAAGGGTTTCCCCTATTTTCTGAAAGCCACCACGGAACAGTGACACAAATCTTTGTATTTAGTGATCGCATCTCCAGAGATCTTTGAGATAAAGCCACCCAATTGAATGCCTTTCTAAATGTCGTATTACTGCTAATCCTGGGTTAAGGGATAAGGGGATAAAAAGGGAACAGCCGCCTCATTAAGAGGGTGACCGGGGGCTCATTTTGCATTTAAGCTCTTAACTTGGCTTTACCATAAATCACCGAATCCACATGAACTCGGTGAAAAGCAGGTAGCAGCACTGCCAGACCCTGCTGGTGCATGCACAGAAGCTGGTGGCTTCTACTCTTTTGTGGTTTTTCTCTTCAGGAAAGCGTGAGAGGAGGAAATGGGAGTGATTCATGTTTCTGCCACCCTTGTTTCGGTGCTGCTGCCCATCCTCAGCCACGTGGCCGTGGGAGCAGGAGGGAAGTCCCCGTTCCTCCCCCGAGCGTGGGGAATGCTGCTGGTGTGTCCCAGCTCTTCTGAGGCGAGAGGCCGAACCTGGGCTCCTGTCACCTGTAATGTGCTTACAACAGCTTTACAAAGTGGGGCTAAGTGCCAAGCTGCTGCATTTCCTCACTGGGCTGGATCTGAGCTGATCACTGATCGCCGTGTGTGGGCTCCCCCCGGCTCCCTCCAGGCCTGGCTGCAGCTGGGTGAGCATCCAGCATCCAGCATCCAGCATCCAGCATCCAGCACAAGCTGCCTCGGGCCAGCCAGAAGCACCTTCCCCAGCAGCTGCAGGAGGGACACAGGATGTGATCAGGGCTCCTCAGCTCCACTGGTTTGCAACAGAGTAGGCAGAGCAGTGCAAAAAATGAAGGGGGATGGTTTGGGTGCTGAGGGTTGGTGATGAAAGAGAAGCACAAGCACAAATTTCCTGTTGATTTTTTATTATTATTATTTTTATTTTTTGCTGCTTTGAATATTGCTGAAGCATCTTGCACGCCTGGTTGGTTTGGGGTTCCAAAGAAGGAGACATTCAGTTTCTAGAGAGCACAAGCCCAGCTGTGCTCAGGCTTTTGCAGCTGTGTGTATTGGAAAGTAAACAGTGCATCCAGCTAGAAACTGCAGCTGGCAAGAGGCTGAATGAAAGAAATGCTGAAGTGTCTATCTGGGCCTGAAAATCTGTGTCAGGGTTGAGATCACTGGAGATGTGAGTTTGGATTCCAAAGGTGGCTTCACCTGAGTTTGCTTCACTGTTTAACTACGTCCATTAGCCAAAATTACTGGGGTATGAACAGCAAGAGGTTGTTGTGTTGTATGGGGCAAGGCTGACTCGAAATGAAAAGCTGAGTGGGAGAACTGCAGATTTTCTTTCCAAGTGTTTTGTCATAAGTGGAGCCCTTTAGGGGAGGGGGAGAGGAGTGGGGAGACGACAAGCACTTGACATTTTGGGCTATTCTTTTTCAACATCCTTTAAAATATTTCTGCTAAACAAATTCCCAGAGTTGTGTCCAGATCTCCTTTCAGTTATGTTAGCACAGACTTTAAAGAAGAACAGACCAGTTCTTTCTTAATTGTTTTTTAATTGTGATCTCTTTTTAAATTGTCTTAAAAGCTGCTTTGTTTGTGGTAAAGAGAGCCACTTATTCTGTTCCCACCCAGGGAATGGCAGCATGATGCGAAAAAGCAAGAAAACAGAATATTGTATTCCAGCACAAAGTATCCATTGCTGAGGGACAGGAGCCTCTAGTTTTTTCCTTGAGATGTAAAATAAAGTAAAATTAAATTAAATGGTAGTGGTGGTGTGTGAGGGGTGTTAAATTAATCCCTGGGCACTGTGGGTGCCCCAGTATTTGCCATATTGCTTTTCTGTGGTGCAGGCAGTGCCGTGGGCATGCAGTGGCAGCACAGAACCCAAGAGCATCCCCTGCCTCCCACTGCTGTGGGTGTGAGGGCAGCAGAGCTGCCCAGTGCTTCCTTGCTGTTCGTGTTTGCTTGCCCTTCTGTGGCTGGGGGTTGTTGGAAGGCACTGGGAGGTGATTGCTGTGGGCACAGCTGCTCTGCAAAGTAAGCAGGTTTCCAGCCCAAGTGAAAGAAAAGCTTCTTTTAATCACCATATCCAACAGTGTAGGTAAAATGGGTTAGATTTGCTAGCAATGCTTTGTATATGGAGGGAGCCAAGTGGGGGGAACCTGTCCCCAAATGACTATATGACCTTAAGCTTTCTGCAGATGAGCAGAAGCTTTTCCCTTTACCCTAATGCAAAAGTATCCCAAGAGTCAAACCATTTCAAGGACTCTTCACACAAGACTCTACATTAGTGCTCTTTCTCAACAGAGAGGAAAAACCCACTTCAAAATTCTTGGGTGTTCATATTTTCCTATAATAATATCCAAAAATGGGATTTACATATTTTTTTTTTTTTCCTTTGGACCTTTCTACCACTTCTTTGGAAACAAAGAAGTGGTGACTTCAGAGCAGGGTGATTGGTGCTTGCTTAGCTCAGACCTCAGGAACTTTTACCAGCAAATTAACGCTAACTACCAAATCTGCAAGGGGATTTTTCCCACTAAGGAACCAACCCCTTGTGGACATGTGAGTCTGTATTTTCCTTGCACAAGGACCTGCGTGCTGCTGTGTCTTGAAGGGACTCAGATATGCTTTAGGTCTATGAATGATGGTTGGTGGGGACCAATTAAAGGTATTGACCTAATGACTGCCATGTGGGCTGTGCAACACTCTCTAGAGGGTGTTTGAGTACTGCTATCCTTTACCATCTGTATCTATTTTTGTGTTGAACTCATATTTACTGCTATCCCTCTCCTCGGTCAGTTGCTACACTTTCACCTTCAGATCATCTTCGCCTGACTAAAATATAATATTAACCTGCTAGACCAATAGTCTCATTTTCCAGCTCCATTTTGACCCAGATCATGCTTAGCTAGTTCTTAATCTAAGGTTTATTCTGCTACCATCTAGAAATTGCCTCCTGTCTGCAATACAGTTTTTCTAATATGCCTGTCACTTCCTGGGCCAGTGTTCAACAAATTACTCAATTTTTGTTCTTGTAGATAGTGGATATAGTGCCAATTTAAGTTTCTTTTGCCCATTTTTTGTGTGAAATGGACAGCTTGTGTAGTCTGTGGAAAACAATTTTAATAGGCTTGTGCCACACTCTGAAAAACATTCGAGAATGTGCTTTTAAAACTGAACCAAATACAGCCAAAATTTGTGGTTAAAGAAATAATTTACATTTCCTGTCATGTAATTACTCTGATTCATCTCTTGAAACACAGATTAAAAGTAGTGTTCTGGTCCTTAAGCCTATTTTTCTTTTGGGGGGGGGGATTTTTGCATACAGAACGAGGGAACAATTATTGCCTCCAATAAATGCCATGTCTGCAGTTTGGTACAGAAGGGCATGATATTCATAGGGTTCTCTAAAGAGCAGAATAAAATAGGCAAAAATCTCATATTGCTTTATTTTTCTTTCAGTTTCATCATTGGTATTTATATGAATGCCTTAAGCTTATCTCAAATTCTCTTTTATTAAAGCCACTTTTGAGCTCACCCTAATAAATATCAGCTGTTTTGTTTACTTCCCTTTTGAAACAAAAGTTAGCTATGGTGGGCAGGAAGTTATATTACTTCTAAAGTGTGTGAGCACAAGAAAAAGGTAAGTTATTTTTTCTGTCTCTACAGCCATGCAAAGGTCTGTTGTTGAATGGGGTTTAAATTACACACACAAAATGAAAATTCAATTACACACACAAAAAGCTTGCAATGAGTGAGAAACAAACAGTTGCCCTTGGGAGTTTCTCTGTTGAAACGATCCTTCCAGCCAGCCCTAGCTCTTTATTTCTCTGTCACAGTGTTGCTGGTGCAGTAAAGCAATGCTCTTTAGACCACAGGAGGTTTATTCAAGGGCAGGGTTATTTTCTGGTATGAGTCCACAGAGTCACATTTCCGGGTTTTCCCCAGCACTCCTGAGGACAGGAGGGTTTCCTTGCTTCCTAACAGTGCCAGTAGGAGCAATCAATGCACCTTGCTTCCCAGACTGTTAGCATGTGCCAAACAGGGAGTGTTTTATTGCCCCAGATAGATGCTGAGACCAGGCTAGCCTGTTCTCTCACTCTCTCAGCCCTTATTCATGTAGTAACTGCCTTCGAGAACTCTTTGCATAAGGCTTTGCATGAGTTTGATATTGACTTTGACCAGCAGCACTTAGTCTTTCAAAGGAAATCGAAGGGCACTTGCGTCACTCCTGATGCTGGGCTGTGAGGACAGATGCCTGTCCTGCTGCCCAGGTGTCGTGGCTGCGACAAGCACTGCGGCTCCGTGCCAGGCCCATCCCAGGTGGACTCCCCAGACAGCCTTGAGCTCTGCTTTGATATCTGGGTTACAAAGAGCACATTAAGACTGCTGAGAGGACAGCATTGTTTGCTCTTGGGTCTGAGGCAAGCTTGTTAATGCTGTAAGTACACATGTAAAGTAGCAAGGCATCGCTTTTCATTGGGATGAAATTTAAGTCATGTATGGATGCAAATCCAAACCTTTCCGGCAAACAAAGTTGTCATTTTTGATGGCAAAGGTGATTGACATGACTGAATTAGGGGAATGATTTTAAATAATCTCTACTATCTACAAACAAAAAGAAAGTATTGTTCTCTCAGCTTTTTGTACAAACAGCAGTGTGGCATATCAGCTGTACATACAACTCCTGCTCCTTTCCCTTCTGGTCCCACATCTACCCACGCAGAGCTGTAAAGCTGGTGCTCCAGGAGAGCATATTGGTCTGAAATCTCAGGCTCTGGATATGCATAGAAGCCAAACCGAGAGAAAGACCAATCTCATCTGCTGCTTTTTGCCCCAGACTAGAGTTACAGAATCTCTCTTGGCTGGAAGGGCCCTGGGGAAGACACCTCACCCAACCAGCCATTGATGGGCTCCACCGCCAGCATGCTTTGAAAGGATAGTGCTTGTGGATGTGGGGGAAGGGGACCTGCCACCACTGAATAATTCATATCTTAGAGTATGGACTAGAACCCAGAGGGTGAAAGTCCGGGGAAGTCGGGTTAGTGATTTCCTGGTCACCACAGGTGGTTTTTCCATGACGAAAATGAAGCGTATTGGCAAGCACGAAAGGAAAATGCACACTGCTTAATGCCATGCTTCACTACACTGTAACGAGAACTCGTTTACGAGGTGTCCCTGAAACCTCTCCTACAAACACCAACTTGCTCTAAAGCAAGTGCAAACAGAAAAAGCAGCCTGGTGATTGTAGGTTTTTACTAACAATAACATATGAAGGAGAGAACTGCTTCAGCTTGTCACTATCCTTTGAGATGGGACAGAAACAAAGAAAGACCAAATGGATCTGTTTAGGCTGCCATTTCTGTTGAGCTAATTGGAAGTTGGCAGAGCAACTTCTGCAAGATTGTTGAACAGTTGTAACAGAGCAGGGATATAGCACTGAACGCATGCACACGTGCTCAGGTCTCTTCCCCACACCGTATACTTCATGCACAACTCTTTGAGCTACTCTGCCCGTGGCCCTGAAGCTGAAAGTGATCAGCTATCAGATTATGTGCTTGCCAGCCCGCTGTCCCCCAGCTGAGCCTTTTCAGCAGATTCATTGGATTTCTCTTCAGTTGTGAATCCCTGAAGTGAGACTGCCAGTTGCTGGCTGTGAGTGTATGCAACGACTTATCCCTAAGATGGAAACAAGGCAAACTGGCACCTTTTTTCCAGTAGGATTATCAACCCTCATCAGTCACATGTCATACTTGCAAACTAAATTAACAGTTTTCCATGTCAACTGACTGTTTGTTGCCCAAGCTCAGCTGTGATTGCAGAGAAACAATGCAAATGTTTGCACACACAAACACCAGGCACCTAGGCAACAAAATAGGGGAACCTGACCTACTTGTGCAGGATGTGAAACCAGCTGTTGCAGGCAGGACAGAGACATGGTCGAGCAGCAAAAGACAGTAGAAGACAAACGTTAAAGGGTAGGCATTGCTGAGAAACAAAGGTATAAGGGCAGAAGTAGAGGCTGTCAGTGAATATCAGTCATATAAATTATTAAGGGATGCTGTAGCTAACAGAAAGTTGATTTGGGTCCAAATCTTTTGGGGGAAGTAAGTAAAACCCCCCTTGAGGTATTGCTGAGAACTTGCTTTCCTCTCACACCACTAAACCTGGAGGTTTTCCAGCACTGGGACAGCAGGAATTTAGGAGGCCTGTTTAAAACGTAATTCATCCAGTGAAGCTGAATGTATCGTGTGCTTCCACTGGGCTATTTCCTGTTTGGAAGACTGAGAGCAAAGGTCCCTGATAAGAAATATCTAAACAGGCTGACACAGAGCCTTTGGACCGTTCTTCAGGAAGTTTTGAGCATGGACCCTGGTTTTCCATTGATATTTTTTTTTGAATGATGCCCAGATAGTAGTGGATGATTTTAAGGGCTGGAGTCCTAGAAATGAGATGAAATTCCATACCACAGGAACTCAAAAACAAAATCTTCCACTGCAAATTGGGAGTTTGTGAGTTGGAAACAAGTGACTTGGAAGGGAAGGGATGGCTGAGGATGTTGTAGAATGGCTGTTGCAGAATGGCTGTGAATATGGCCGTTCTGCAAGTGTGATGCTAGGATGCAGACAGAGGTGAAGAGTGAAGCAGGGATTTCCATCAGAGATTGGAAGGAACTGGAGCCACAGCCACAGTGGTTTCCCCTGGGGCAGGGAGCACATCTGGTTGCTGAGGAAGGAGGAGCACAGGCATCTCCAGCTGCAGGAGCAGGCAGTGGAGATGGTCAGGATAACTGGAAACCTTTCGTGTTAGGGAAACCTGGACTCTGGATTTCAGAAGCTGACAAAACAAATGCAATGACAGAGGAGGGCTTCTCTGTATAAAGTATATCCATGAGGTAAATTTGAGGAGGGATTCATGTTGGTACCACATGACTTGTGTTCAGTGACTATGAATACATTGTGGCTGGAAAGTGAAAAACTGACCATTTCCATTAAAAGAAGCAAGCTCTGGGAGTGCCTCCTGTTGTCAACTGCTTCACTCCTTTTCCATCTTCTCAGATGAGGGATGTCACAACCCTGGGGACATGTGAGCTCCCAGAGCTGTACCAGGGGCTGGGAGACAGGGTCAGTGTAGTAAAGCTTCCTAAACCACCATTCCCTCTCCATTTTCCTGCCTTCCTGCCTCATAAATCTACACCTGAACTCATCTATTCATGTTACTGGATTTCTCCTTGTCTTTCTCTCCTCAGACTGAGCAGCCTTTCATTACAGTCTTCAAGTTATAAATAATGCATCACGAAGCTTTGCCCTTTGTTCACAAATGTTGGAGCTGGCTGGAAGCATCTGCATTTCTTGTAGTCAGAGTAATTGCCCAGTTTATTAAAAAATGTACCCAACCTTGATATTTCGGGAACACAGATCTTGGGAGGCTGCCCCAGAGAGAATGAGAAGCCAGGTCTGCGGAATCAAAATGTTGTTTTCCTTCTGAGGACTGTGAAGTTTCCTTTTACAGGAGGCCCCTAGTGCACGCATCCCCGTGGTCCTGCAAGCACCCTCCCTTCTCCATGTCACTGCCAGCACCACTGCAGGTTCTCAGCATGCCAGCCCAGCCACACCTCTTGTCCCAAAAACGAGGGTCCTGCAAGAGTTGCTGCAAGAAGAGCTTGATCAACTCCTTGGGAAGTGCCATGGCCTTCCTTGTGCTCCACAGTCCTCCACAAAGGACCGACCTGATCTGACAGGGGTCAGGAGTATCCAACCCCACAGACGGGCTGAGGATTTTTATTCTGGTATTTATATGCTTTTTTACAGCTGTAAAAGTCTCAGTTCATCTGAATGGAATAGAACGGACAGTTGGCAATTAGAAATTTCCCAAGCTTGGAAGGTTTCTAGAATAACTGAAGACTAAGGCATCATAAACACATATCTTTGAGAGTTTGAAAATGGTTAAATTCTTCCCATCTGGCACCAGATAGATGGCTTTATATCTAAAATGGCTTATTTGCCTGAACACCCTCTGGAAGTCCTTATGATGCATAATAGTTACCTATTAGACTCCACATCCATTTGGCAGGACCACTTCATACATTTGAGGTTGGCCAAGGAGTGCTTTCTGTGTCACTGTGTAAGAAAGTCCATGCAAATCCCTTTCCTGATTTAGATTATATTGCTCCGATTGAAAGTTCAGGAATTACAAGAAAAATGGGCCAAATACATCATTTATCTAATATTAGAGAACATAAAACTGCTAGGATGCAAGCCAGGAGGCCTGTGAGAACCAAGGAGCACTGTATGTTACAGAGAATAATAGTGTGCCTGTGTTAAGTGTCTGTGTGATGCAGGGTAAATGAGAGGTTTTAAAATGTCTTAGTATAGATTGAATTGAGATGAATCACCTTAATTTCAAGGACAGCCTGTCTCTGGCATGGAAAAAGCCAGCCAGTACATCCAAATGCAAGAATGGGGGAGTTTGTGTATTCAGGTCTTCACTCCACCAGGGGCTCTCGACACAGGATGCCTTTTATGCCTCAGAGGTTAGGGTGAAGTGGAATTAAAAGTCAGAATGTTCAGCAGCTTCATGAAAGGAGACTCAGTGCTCATCTTTCTTGCAGTGTCCCCACGAGGAGCTGCTGCACTGAGCTTTCATCTAGCGGGCTCAAGTGTTTGGGAAGGTGTTGGAAGCTTGTGCCAGGGGAGGCATTCAGCTTGTGCCAAGCTGTGCGTTTGTGTGGCCGCGCTGGATCTGCTACCAGGATCTGCTTTGTGCTGGTGAAACATGCAGCCCTGGAGATGTGGGGGGAACTGAAGCCTTTGAGGTGAGTGCATTTTCCTTGTGAGAAGAAACTGAGAACACCATGGTCTGCTGTGGGTGGTAACTGTAATGCTGAAAATATTTGCAGAAGTATGGTTAAACAAGCACTATTTAGGCCTCTGCTCAATAAGTCTTGATCACCCACTAGGTACTGCTTCACTGCCATCCTTCCTGCTCGAGAGAGGCCATGCAGCCACAGCAGCAGTGCTCCAGGCTTGGCTGCTTCTTCTGTCCTCCCCTGATCACACTTAGGGCATGGAGGCATCAGTGCTCTTTGAGCAAGACTTCTTGCCACAAATGATGGATTAACTCAAAATGGCAAAGCTGACTACGTCCTCTGCCAACAACTTCGCATGAAGCTGATCAGAGTCCCAGTGCCTCCCCTGATAGAATTTGGCAAGATCTGATCATTAACTCAGTTTTTCCCTTGTCAGTAAGCTCAGAGGTGCGTCCCACCAGACTCGCTCTGTCACAGCTCCTGATGAGCACTTGCGTGGCAGCTGTGTCTTGGCTGCTGTGCCATCAGTATGCTGGTGACATTCTGCTCTCTGTCTTTTTTTCATCAGATCCAGATGGTATAATTTCCTTTCTTTCCCTGAACCTGGCCAAGACCAAGGGCTGGATGAGAATCAGCTGGAAGGCAACCTGGCAAGAGGGATGCAAGGTGTGAGGAGATGGGCAAGAGGATCCACTGCCATGGCCTGACTGTGCCCACCTTTGCCAATGAGTTTGGCAGTTTTTGAGTATTTCCAGAATCTGCTGGCTCTCAGATTCCCACATGATGAACTTTCCAGCCACTGTCTTTCAACACGCTAGCTCAGGCAACAGGCTGAACCCTGATTTTTCTCAGTTTCACCTTTTGGTTGGCCTATTGCAAGGTGCTGCCTTAACAGCTGCCTGGGACAAGACTGGTGAGGTTTCTTCTAGGAGAGAACCTGGGGACTGCCTGGCCACACAAAGGGCATGGCCAATACCTCATGTCTGCTTCTGGGATCTCCTCTGCCCAATCTACCTCATCACCCTCGCTGTGGTATTTGGGCAGCTCCCAATAGCAAACTGAAGCACTCACTGGCATAAGTCTGGGACCTGGAAAGAAACAGAGCAGGCTGACATTTAAATCAGTCTTTCCTGTAAAAAGCCTGGATTTGGCAACTCCATCTTATTTTGTCTTCATTTATTTATTTATTTGCTTTTTTTTTTTCTTGTTTTAATTGCCTGACTTTTCTTCTGGGGAAGCAAGGTTGATAAGAGATGCTTGAAAAGCTCAGAGTTTCTGCTTAAACATCCTCAAAAGTAGATGGAACTGAATTTTCATATTTATGGAGATTTTATCTAAAGAAAAAAAAATATTTGAAATCCAACAAACTGTTGCCTTTGACAGAGATACATGCAGTTTATGTAGCTCTATCAAGTTGGTCTTTTCTGACCTGCTAGCAGTCCTGAGTACACAGGCATTCAAATGAAGCAGAGCTGACTGGTGTGCAGCACAAGGAATTAAAGCTGCTGAGAAGGTAATCAGCAGAAAGATCCTGTGTGAGGAGATATTCATCCTACATTAGGCACTCTGAAATGTCTACATGCATACCTAAAGTAGCCTGAAGCAGATGGCGTGATTATTTTCCATCAGTGAGCATTTCCAAGAGCCACAGGTACAGCATTTTATATCAGAGCGATGCCTCCAATCTGTACCTTTTTCCTAGTGGCCCGCTTCAGTTTACCTTCTGAAGGCAGGTGTTTTAGATCACACTTCTGATTTATTATTGATGAACATTAGCTGGTAAGCTGGCTCAATGTGTAAAGAGGAGTTTGCTGCAGTAGGGCTTAACAAGGCAGCGTAGGGCAATCAGTTTATTCAGTTTATAGTGATGGAAACACAGACAGTCACTACTGGCTTATTCTGACTATAAATAACCTGTATTTGTCACTTGCAGTACTGAGGCAACCTGAGCAACAGGAAACCTGTGTTTATCGGCAGTTTTAGCTTCCTTCATGCATCACTGATAGTGGAAATGAAACACAGTAAAAAAGGGATGAAAACTCTGCCATCAGCTTCGGCAGAGCTCTAACACACACTGCAAGATGTTCCTGTGGGATGTTCCCATCTGCCTTTACCTACCAGAGCTACAGGAACTTATCCACTGACAACAGCCACAGAGATAGAAATGTTTTCAAGATGTAAATGCTTTCCTGAGTATGAGATCCTACTAGAGATGTCCCTTATCCAAAGATTTAGAATTTGGGATGGTTGGTCTCGTACCTTGTGATCTGAATAAATTACTTCAGCTTTCTGTGCATTGTTTCCTCTCTCCCCACACCAATATAAAGGAGCAAATGGATGCAATGTGCTATAAATTACACATTTCTACACAGTAAATTTTATGCCAAGCAAGTTCCTCCTTCTCTTACCCATTTTCATATTGGTAACAGTTTACACCTTTCTACTGCTTTAAATATTCATTCTCCATGCTTTTTCCATCATGAGTTCTGTTTAGGCTGGCCTTTGTGCATTACAGACTTATAAAATATATTTCCCTATAAACCTTCAAAGAGCTGGAAGTGTGTAAATGAGTGCTTCTGCATGCCCAGAGGGTGCTTTTAGGGTTTGAGTAACCACTGCCCCGGGGGCTGAAAATCCCAACCAGTGTGTTCTAATTCACAGACTGCAGGGCTCCCTGGTGCCTGCAGGTTGATGTCAAAGGGAGCAGAGATCTTTAATGGGCTGGAGACGGTTGGCACTTCGGAAAGTGGGCTTTGGAGACAGAAAATGCTCTTTGAGAGGCAGAGGGGCAGCAGACAGCCTGTGCCACAGTCATAGCTTTTTTCAAGCAAACCTGCTGACCCTCTGCAGAGAGGCCACTTTCCTCCCTGTAGCTCTGTTGACGGAGTTTCACGATTTGTGGCTTTGGGGACTCCTGCTAAACTAATACAGTCATGCAGGAAAGATTTTAAAATTAGTAATAAAAACTTTGGCAAATAGTTGTAGATGAAATCAGCTATTGCTGCTCTCTGAAATAATCTCCCAGGCTCTATCTGCATGGCCTCCACGGCTCAGTGCCCTGCAGAGATGTGCAAGCCAGCACTGCATACATGGTTTGTCCTGCTAGTAAAACTAGGATGGGGAGGGTGACTACAATGATCCCCATGCTGCTTTACATTTCCATTTATGAGCCTATAACATATTCACAGCACACACTGCCAGCATTTTGTCCCTCCTTGCCCTAAACCAGATGTTTCAATGTCCCAGTTTGTGGCTGTGAGAGATAGGGGACAAGTGGGAACACTTGATGCTGGTGTCAACTGGGCGCTGGCGTCACTTGGTATCGCACACTTTGTGTGCTTTCGTGAGAAGCCGGGTGGCTTTGCTGACAGCTGAGCCACAGCCAAGACACCAAAAGGTTAAGGCACAGCTTCTCCGTGGCCACGTCTGCTCTATTTCCCATGGTGCGGTTCCCCAGGGGGCGTGGGGAGGGACGGTCCTGCTGAACCCGGTCACCCGCTACGGTCCTCCCCAAGTGCTTGCTTGGCTGCTTGGTGCTCATCCATATTAGGAGAGCACGAAGCAGAGATTGGGAGCCAGGACTGGGAGCTCTCCTGTCATTCTGTGGCGCGGCTGCTATATTTAGCTGTGGGCACATGGGAATAGCAGCTTCAGTGTGGGAGGGGGCTGCTGGCAAGCAGAAACCTCACTGAATCCACTTGACTCTTGATGGGAGCTCTCAGATTGCGTGCTGCACTATCTTTAGAGGGTCCTGTACAGAAATTAATTGCATTTTCCTATTTTTGCAATAGAGAGAATAGCAATTCAGTTGACATACCTCCACCACAATAGTTCTGCAAATTGCAATTACTGCACAGCAAAATAAAGTCCTTGTTAAGTGTTTATTTACCCTCTTGTTTCAGTCACATGCAAACTAATCAGCAAAAGTGTATTGCATTTAAATGCAATTATGGCAGCCATTATGATGTGAACAACAACTTCTTTGTGTATTTTTTTTTTCTTTTCTTATTCTTGTGCAGTGTTACTTAGAGATGACAGAAAGATACACCTTGTGTTTTAAAAGCCCAAATACAAAAATGAACTGGTACTTTTAGGAAATACTGGACTTTCATTTGCAATTAACACAGGTATATTCCTCTCTATAATCAAACAAACCCCCTTACATCAAGTGACTATAAACAAGAGGAAGCCTCCTAACTGATTAAATCGACAAATAACTTGTCATGGTAGCAGACAAACCCATCTGATCAACCACACCTGTTTTAGCAGAAATACACAGCTGTTCTCAGTCCAGAAAAAGGTTTTCTGGTTTTCAGCAAGAGCTATGTTCTGTGGTTACTTTCCCAATTTTCCACCTGGGCTTAGTGCTCTCTGTGAAGGTCAAGTGACTCCTCCAAAGCCTGGTTCTGAGTCATGGGATAAATTTGGAGCTAGGATTCCCCCTAGATCCTGCTCACCCACGAGTCACTCGACTGCATAATCTCTAGGAAGAGCAGGTGGGGCCAAATCACTGTAATGAAGTCTGAGAAAGGAAATTAGGTTGAAATCCCCTTGTGGAGGCTGATTTCCTCAGCACATCCATGGAGAGGCAGAAATTTGGCACTATTAAGCACTAATGCTTACTTTTCCCCTGAACTAGAAGAAATGGAGGGGCTACAGAGTCCTGTGTTCCTGTTCTGGGTCTTGAATGCCTGTGCCTGTTGCTCTGTCTCTTATCAGTACCGCAGTGTTATTACTCATTCGGCCACAGCTTCGCTCCCCAGCCCTGTATACAATGTGCATGGCAGAGACTGGAGAACCTAATGCAGCTCAAAACAAAGAGAATCACAGAATCATAGAATATCCTGAGCTGGAAGGGACTCACGTGGATCATCAAGTCCAACTTTTGGCCTCACACAGGACAACCCAAAAATCAGACCATGTGTCCTAGAGCATTGTCCAAATGTTTCTTGAACTCTGGCAAGCTCAGTGCCATGACCACTGCCCTGGGGAGCCTGTCCCAGTGCCCAAGCACCCTCTGGGTGCAGAACCTTTCCCTAACCCCCAGCCTGACCCTCCCCTGTCCCAGCTCCATGCCGTTCCCTCGGGTCCTGTCGCTGTCCCCAGAGAGCAGAGCTCAGCGCCTGCCCCTCCGCTCCCCTCGTGAGGGAGCTGCAGGCCGCCATGAGGCCTCCCCTCAGCCTGCTCTGCTCGGGGCTGAGCAAACCAAGGGACCTCAGCTGCTCCTCACACATCTTGTCCTCTAGACCCTTCACCATCTTTGTAGTCCTCCTTTGGGCACTCTAATAGTTTTATGTCTAATAGTTTTACGTTCTATACTGTGGTGCCTAGAACTGCACACAGTGCTGGAGGTGAGGCCACCCAGTGCAGAGCAGAGCGGGACAATCCCTTCCCTCGCCCGGCTGGCAGTGCTGGGCCTGATGCACCCCAGGGTGCAGTTGGCCTCCTGGCTGCCAGGGCACGCTGCTGGCTCGTCTGCAGCTTGCTGCCAACCAGAACCCCCAGATCCATTTCTGTGGGGCTGCCCTCCAGCCTCTCACTCCCCCTCGTCTGTACATAAAGTCAGGGCTGCCCCTTCCCAGATGCAGAATCCAGCACCTGTGCTTCTTAAAATTCATATCGTTGATGACTGCCCAGACCTCTAACTTGTCAAGATCTCATATTCCTTGTTTTTCTTCCAGTGTTGGTCAGCTTCTCACTAGAATATGAAAGTACATGTGTACAGTTTGGTAACAGTATTGTCAGAGTAGTATTTCCTTCACCACCTTGTGATCCCAGGGCTGCGATGCCAAGAAGCACTTCTGCCTGCTGCAGGAAGGAATGTACAGCCTGGGTCATCCTGAGCCACACACAGTTGCTGTCATTTCAAAATGACTAGAAATAATCGTAATTCCCATCCATGCCTGGAAGTGAAAGTGCAATAACCAACTCCTGGGTACAGAACTGCCAAAGAAGAAGTTTGTGGGTTTTTTTTTGACTCTCTCTTCTTTTCCTGCTAGGACAGATGCTCCAGCATTGTGAGGGAAAGCTGGTTTTCTAATGTAAATTACTTTCTCTGGCTTTCTCCACTATTTACTTGGCATTTCATGAGTATATTGCTATACTGACTTGGAGTTTCTCTGAAAACCTGGAGGTAAATTTAGCAAAACAATGAGGAGACATCAGAGCTTCAGAAGGAGTACTCTCAACTGCCAGCCTTTGACTTGGCATGAATCAGTCTCCAGGCAGTTTTAGAAAGAATATGAACAGTGTTGCTTCATTTTCTTTATTTGAATAGTCATCCACTTTCTGTCTCCCTAAGGTACTGCTGAGGAAAACAGCAATGGAAATTATGCTTTGTTGCAAAAATTATTATTATTTTTTGCTAGATGCTTGCAGACCTCTGAATAATGGGATGTGCACTGAACATATACGTAAACAGTCACCAGTACAACCTGTAAACATCAATGTATAGCCAGGGTTTGCCTTGACATTTTTCTTGCCGCTACTGGCACAACATGCAGTACAGTCTGAGATGGGACAGTGACAGGGCTGGGGCCAGGCTGCCTGCCTCAAAATGGGGGCTGCAGCAAAGGGACACTGCTTCATTCTCCATCTGTGGATGTCTGGAACAAACTTGCATGCTGTGCAGCAGGGCCACCACCTCACTGCATTGGGGGCTTGCCACGTGGTGCCAGCAGATTTGGGGAGGCAGGTGGGCACTGCTCTGATGCACAAGGCCTCTCTGCTGGGATGCAATGCTGCACAGAGCATAAACACAGCTGTGCACAGAGCAGTGATACACGGATTTAGAGTTATCCTCTATCTGTTGGCTGCCTGTACCTGGAAATGCAAATAGATTGAATGACGAACACTTTCTAGCAGCCAAGCATGCTAAGTTGAGTTTCAAAAAAAACAACCTAAACTGTTTTGATCTACCAGGCTGAACAGAAGCATCAACATTTCCTGGGCAGGAAAACGCTTAGTCTGGTGCATGGTGATTTACTGGCTCAGAGGCCTTGATCAGTGAGATACGAAGGAGAGGTTAAGGAGGGATGTTTTGGAAAGGTTAGAGGTGTTTCCTTCCTTTGTCACCATTCAGCTCTCCTTTTCCTTGGAGTGTTGACTCAGACAATCAGCAGCTACCCTGGTCAGAAGTGTTTGCTTGTGTTTGCTTGTGTAAGGTATCCAGCTGCTCCTCTGTTTGATCTTTGTCTCTATCTGTCTGTGCTCCTGTGTCACTTTCATTGCTATTATCCCCACAGATAAGTGAACAAATGCAATCACCACTTCCATTGCTGTATCAAGGAGATAAAATCTGAAAATTCTTCTCTTGTCTTGCAATTACCACTAAAAAAAAAAAAAAAATGTTGGAAAGGACCATCCTGGACAATGCTTGTTTCCAGTTCAGGCAGGGATTTAAGAACTTTCTCAGCTCTGAGAGAACAGTACATTGCTGATCCGTTCTCCTCCACAACTCTACTCAGTCAACGTTAACATTGCTTTGCTCAAAATTGACCAGGGTGCCTAAAGATGGTCTTTGTTTAGCACATTGAAATGTATTTGTAACTGGGAGGAGGGATAATAGAAATACTTGCTGAGAAGATGTGGGTCTTTGAGGTATTGTTGGCCACTTATCTTAGAAAGAAATCAAGTGAAGGTCTGTATTTTTTCCAGTGACCTTCCAAAGTAGCATCACACTGGAAAATATGCCTTTTTTCCCCTCTACATCCATAATTGATCTGAGGAAGAAGATGCAATAACACCCTTTCACACACCTCCCACCACCAACTAAGAGGACACTCTAGATTTATAAGCCCTCGTTTTGCTGATGAATGATGCTTCAAACAATCAGTCACAAAGAGTATGAAGAGTGAAGCAAATGAACCTGTCTGTTCTTTTCTCTGATGGACACAAGAAGCCTACAGGTCTAGACAAAACACTGAAGACACTTGTATGTGCTTTCCTACATAGTGTTTTCTATTCCTGGACAACTGTTGTTGCCCAGGGTGGCAGGAAGGGATCTTCTCATTGTAGCCTCTCTCTACATCAGTTGTCCTCATGCCTGGACCAATATCATTCTTCTCAAAACATTACTCCAAACATTGGCCCGTACTTTCATGCCCTGACAGTTGTCCTTGCTTACAGTCCCCTCCCAACTGTTCCAGGGAACTAGGAACACTCTTTAAATCTGGAGTCTGCAGCCCTCCAGTGAGGCAGCATGTGCCTCAGTTATTTCCACTTCTACATTTAAACAAATTCTTCTATGGCTCTTCCATGTAGAAGGATGATAAATATAAAGGTTTTCTCTAAAAGCCAGAAAAAATACTGCCTCAGCTGGGGACCTGGTCTGGTTCTAGGTTGAAATTTAATGTGCTTCAGCCACCAGCTGCTTGTCTTGCTCTGAGCAGCCCCAGGTGCAATAGTCAAACTGGTATGGAAATGTCAAACTGGCAAATACTCAGGTGGGATCCAGGTTCCCTCACAGAACTAAGTGCTTCCAGAAACTAGCCAGCTGTAAAATATGTGTTGTAAAAAATGTGTTGTAAAAAATGTGTTGGTCAGAGACACAGGGAGAGAGAAGCAGAGCTGGCCAGGAAAAAGAGGTGATTTCACATGGGGTTGAGTGGATGTGAACTGCTCAGTCTCAGAGATGACAAATGAGGCTAAAGAAATCTGTTATTTCCCCTGGAAGTTGCATTAGGTTTCACCAGCAGTCCTTAATTCCCTATATGTTCCCCTACGTAGAGAGATGATTCAGGGGGAAAGGTCTTTTTTGAGAGGCATGACTGATAGCTGAAATCCTGGGAGCCGGAGTCATCTGTTTGTAGAAAGCTTCCCCAGAGTGCATGGAGCTAGATTTCTGCCTTCATAAATATTGTTCTTTCAGGACATATTTGCTAAATCATGTCTAGTTCACTATCATTTGCCAGCCTCGTTTAACTTCATTAGCTCAAGTCCAGTTCATGTTGTTTAAAATGCATAGTGTTTCTTGGGAACAGCACATACAAAATTATGCGAACTGTTTAGAATAGCTTCACCCCGAGCATTTAGCGTGGGTAAGTTAAAAGGAATTTGAGAGAACTGCATTGTACTGACATGTTTCATTAAGGTCAGTAATTAAGTAATGTGTGCGCACGAATACATGTGCTTGACAATAAGAGAAATGGATGGTAGCAAGCACACTGTCTCCCAGCGGAGTGTAGCCAGGCAGAGCCAGATTTCTTGCTGTGCTGCTGCCTGGTTTGGCAGAGTGTGAGCAAGGCTGAATTTGCCCTTTTTTGTTTCCTGTTGTGATGACAAACATCTACGCGTGTACTGAGAACATAGCTGTACTGCAATATTGGAAGGCCGTCCACAGTTCTGGTGAAATCAGCAGGCCTGTATCTGCTGATCCCTCATTTGATCTGACTCAACAGATGCTTCACATTAACATCTGGGGGAGATTTACCCCCTCTCCCCAGCAGTATCAGAATGGCAATGATAAAATATATTCATCTTAACAAAGTAGAAGAAAAATTATTTATCAAAAATGTGTATGACAGCCTACGAGTCTGATGGACCCCCATGTGCATTGCCCTTTGCTGCACACAGAAGACTGGCTGTTCAAGGCTGGCACTGGACACAGTCAGGGCACTACCTGGCTCTTACCCACCCCAAGTATGAGCAGTAGTCGCCGTGGAGGTTGGCTCCCTTGCAGACATACATACAGCAGGTTTCTGTGCATGGCTTTCAAATGTTGGGAATGCTTCTCTGCTTCTCTTGAGGTGCAAATCACACCACCACTTTTGCAAGGTGTAATGCCTTCTGAGTAATATGGTCCTATTGAACCTGCTAATTGTTAAATACCTGTAATTACCTTCTAACCTCTCTCTCCCTCATTTTCCCCTTCCCATTAGCTCATTCTTTGCTACCATGCTACTAATCCAGGCACCTACTATCATGAGAGTGACTCAGTTTGTCCCCAGATTCAGTCTTCCTGTAACTTGTATTGGGTGATGCAGAAGGGTGGGTGTTACAGTGACAGACCATATTCTTCCTGAAAGGATGTGTTTTAGGACAAAGGATAAGCATCTGGTTGTAAAGGCTCCCACAGCCAGGGGAGGGTGGGTGGCCTGCACTGACCATCGGGCTCTCACAGATGGGAAGGCAGCACGACAGCATTTCCAGGCTGCTCTGCTGTCCCGAGAGCTTTCCTCCCTAGGAAAGACACACCTGACATAGTGGGATTCCCTTGGCAAAGCACCAGGAGCTGGTGTTTGGAGTAGGGAGTTCTCATTCCTCAAGCCACTCTGCAGACCAAGGTGCAACCTAGCCCTAGATAATGTCATATTCCACCAGCTGCCTCTTCCTTCCCTGCCTTTTTCATTAAATGCTCCGATTCTGTGTGTTTCTTGCTGGGGAGGTGCTGGTGACTGGGATAAATTGTACAGTTTACCAATTTTTCTCATCCCAGTGTCTTCAGGAAGCTGCTGACAGTTTGCACAAAAGGCACCGCTTACATTTCAGTCATCTGCCGGCACGTGAAATGTTTCGGATGCCTTCTGTCGGTGATTTATAAAGCAATAAATGGAGTAAAAATAAAAAATAAATAAAAAAAAAGGATCTGTCACGAATGCCCATTCCCCATCCCTCTCTCCCTGGCTGTCTCTCGCAGTTTATTGGTATAATTATAGCTCATCTCCCTGGGTTCCCTTAGCAACAGATGAGGAGGTGGCTGGCTGCCCGTCCGCACCGCTGCCGTGCTGGGAGGACACGGCCATGAGTGGTGCTGCTCTGCCCGCTGCTCTGCGGTGGGACCGATCCCTGCAGGAAGACCTGCAGCCAGAAGCAGGACAAAGTACTCAGAAATGCTGCTTTGAAGTGCCAGGTGGGATGCAGGCAGGTTTATCAGATGATGCACTGAAATGCTCTTGATATTATTAGAGTTTTATAAGAAGAGCAGCTACCAAAAAATGGCAATCCCATTTCCAGCTCCACAAACACCTCCTCCCTGGCTGGATCTGGGCTGGGGCTGGGGCTGCTCACTTTTGCAGCCTCTCTGCCTGTCTGTGTTCCTGGCAGGGGGCTGCCTGGACCCAGCAGCAAACCTGGCCTTGATAGCCTGCTGGGATGACGAAGACAGAGGTGTCTCACTGCCTTTGTAGTAAGATCAAATGCTGTTTTCTTCATCTCATCATCTCATCATGTAGGAGTGGATTAGAAGCCTCAGTAGCCCAGTCCACTTGCATTTCTGAAAGTCCCATCTGTTGTGTGTTTCTCCAGAAGTCCTGGCAGAGCAGGACCTGAACTGGTGTTTTATGTCGTTTAGTGCCGACAGCCAGGGAAACTGTGAGGTAACAAACAAGCAGATTCAGTGCCATCTGAGCAAAAGGGAGATAGGAAAAGGCTAGTAGAGCAAGCAGATACCTGCTGTTTTGCTGTCTTCTCAGGACCCTCTGTTGTCATGTGCCTCTCTCTCTAGTTCTTGTCATCTTTGGAGGTAGGAGATGGGTCACCATGCCTGTGCTGTCATAGCCACATCCGTTCTGAGAGAGGTGGGTCAGAGAGAAAGTAGCTTGGTTCAGAAACAGAAAGCAGATGTGAAACACATCCCATAGTCTTACACCCTATGCAAGCTATAGGTGACATTGTGTTGACCAAGCAGAAAAAGAAGAAGTGTTCTTGCCCTCAGTGAAGAGGCTCCCACACTACTAAAACTGCCTTTCGAAAAACACCTTACATGTTCGTTATACCACATCATGCATGTCAGTCCCCGGGGACAAAACCCAGCATCCCCCTGTGGCTGAGTCCTGCTTAGGAAGGGACAGAAAGGGCTTGAGACTCATAGACAGTTCCATTACTGGTCTACCAACCCGGTCCCGGAGTGGCTATGGTCTGTGTTCCCTGCAGCTCCAGCGCCCTGGATGCTCCTTGCACATGGGATGTCAGAAAATTCCCAGCTGGCTGGCTAGAGCCAAAACCTGGCTCCTCCACTCCTCCACCAGATGGGGCTGAGGTTTGACCACTCCTCAGTGGGCATCTCCCTGGCTAGCGCTCCTATATTTACTATGTTTCTGGTTGCAAAACAAAACTTCTTGTTCAGCAAGGAAGCATGACCAAAATAAAGGCCCAGATGTTCTCAGAAAACTGCAGTTCAAGGGAAACGCTTTGCCAGCCTCATTCTGCTAAGTTTAGCAGGATGAAGCCACTTGCATTGGAAAGAGCCTCGTCAAATCAAATCAAACCTATTCTGCTATAAACAGCCCTGTGTGGAAATGAATCATCCCAGTTTACACTGGAACAACTGCATGTGCTGCCTGAGACTTCTCTCATGTTTCCTTTGGAGATTTTCAGGCCCCCATTCAGCCAAAGCAAGCTGCAGTTGCTTGCTGTGCAGTGCCATGCAAACTGTGGGCCTGGGCTTCATTTCTGTGTGTGCATGGGCTGATGAGAAATGCAAGAGTTTGGGATACAGAGCTGAAGGGTTTCAACTAGAAATGCCTCCAAGTTACCTCAGGAAGATGATTTGTCTTCTTCAGACATGCCTGATTTGTTCCTGTTTTTGCAGGATTGAGCATTTCCAGCATGTGGCTCAGCAGTGGGGCATGCCTCTTCTGTTTGAAGTATGCCTCCAAGCACCCCAAATTAGAAACTTTCTTGTTCCTGAAAAGGTCACATAGCTTTGTGACTGTGAGAGGGTAGGGGAAGAGCTTCCAAACTTCTTCCATGGGCAGAGTGACCTTAATAGAAAACCCCTTTATTTTGTAATGTCAGGTGTGATTCAGTGCTACTTCTTCCTGTTTCTTCTCCAAGTCTGCTCAGCTAAAGCCTGTGTGCAAGCATAGGAAGGGAGTAGCCTCCACCTGCAGACCCGGGTGGAAATGAAGGGGAAAGTTCAGTCTAACATTTAGTTTCTGGTTTACTCACTGGGGTGAAATTTAGAAGACATAATTCAGTTGAACTTTGCAAGCATGAATAAACGAGCTCCAAGCACGGCCCCCCAAACCATAACTGGGGGCAAATACAGACCGAAAATAGATCAGCTCTGGCAGTCTCTGGACTGTAAACAGAAGCCACCAGCTGTTGACTGTACAGAAACTATTCAACAAATGTGTATTGCCTGGTGCAGCGTGGCTCCTTCCCTCTGCTGTGAGTGACAGCTGTAGAGAAATCTTCGGAGAGGCAGAGCCTTGTTTCCCCATTTCCAGAAACAGAACCCGCCTTGGCTGACCCTCGCTGAGTGCAGCCCTGATTGACGTGCCAAATGCAGCATCAAGAATACTTATTTGGTCAGACAGTGCATAAAAAGATACGGGGTTAGCTAGGAGCTCTGGTTCCAAGCTGCTTTCTTCCTTCCAAGGGACATGTCAAGTGCTACCATTCATCTTCCTGCCTTCTCACCACTAGCTCTGCTGGATTCGAAGCCCAGCCGATGTCACTGAGTAGCTAGATCCCACACAGACACGCTGAGTGACATGGACACCACAGGGCCTGCTGCCCTTAGGACAACCTCCCCGTTCCCAGGGAAAGCTGAGAGCTGGCGGAAGGCACTGTGGACTTTCTTCTGACAGCCACAGTGACAGAGGGGCTGGCTTGCAGTGCTTAGACTTGGAAGTGGGCGAAAATCAAGTCATCTCCAGCAGCTGGGCCATCTGCCCCCTTGATGCTAAGCAGCCTCACACTCCACTCAGACAGAAGCTCCAGGTAACAAGAAGGCAGTCTTCATTCATTTTTAGGCTATGTCAACGTTTGCACAGACTCTTTCCCTAAACTCTGGGAGGTAACACGTTTCTTGGGTTCAGCCATGCTTCTTCCCCATTCCCACCCTCAAAACTTTTCAGAAACTGGGACCTGGGGCCCACAGATTTGGGAACTGTTTGAAAATGCCTTTTTAATTACTCTTAGCGAATCTTCTTCAGTGGCTTAGTTTGGAAGTGGTATAAAATCCTGTTGGAACCCTGATCCCTGAAGTGCAGCACAGTGTTGCAGAATGGTTATCCAGTTTTACACCTCATATAGGCTCAAGAAATGTCTGCCTGCTTAGGCTGGAGGATATTTTAGAAAAGGATAACCCTGGTCAAGCAGCTTGTTAAACTCTTTTCTAAGCATCCTAGATATAAGGATACTTATATACCATTTTCTAAGCCTATATATGCCTATATATCCTTTTCTAAGCAGTCCTAGATATAACCTCCAGGTTTGATGGACTTTGTCCTTTTCCCCTGTTATCTCCCTGTGCACGTTTAGCCAAGTCACTAACCTAACTTATATTGAATAAACTGTCTCAATGGGATTTTATGCAGCATGAAGCAGACCTAATTTGACTAAATAAGGCACATGCTGGCCCCCAGTGATCTATGTCATCAGTGCCTGAAGCAACAGCTACTCTCATTATGGCACCTACTGCAGTACCCTGGCCTATCTTGTATTATAGGTCTAAATTACAGGCCACAGAGAGAAGCAGGAGGAAACCTGAGTGTGACACTCTTCAGCATGAGGAGTCCTTAATAAACGTGGAGGTCTTTAATTTAATCCCTTCCTGTAAACTATATGCCATCACAAAGCAAGTGGATCTGAAGTAGTTGCCTTTGACCTTTGCCAATACATGTACTTATTTATGCATTCTGCAGGCAACAGCAGAAATACATCTCATTTTCTAACTCCTATCTGTATGTGCCAATGTCTGTGCATCTTCTAAAATTCATTTCCATTACTTGTGGAATAATGCCTACATGCAGCCTACTCCTGCATGTGATAGTAAAAAAGTCAGCCTTCTAGACTGCCTTCCCCCCTTCCTTGTTCTCTGATCAAGGGAAGCAGTCACAGGAAAAGAGTCATCATGCTGTCTTTTAAAACTGTTTTCAAATGTCTCTGTGTTAGGATGACTGGACCTGGGGCAATGCTAGATGTGCCTCAAAAGTTTGCTTGAAATTAGAATGCATATTGCATGCATCATAGGTCGTGACCACAAATGGCTGGCATTCATACAAAAAGGCCAGCTCTCTGGGCTCCTACGTCTCTGAGATAGATAAAAAATGACTGGTTATATTAGTCAGTATAAAGTAAAAGCTCTACTTTTTACCTTTTGAATTGTTTATACCAGAGGATCTGTGTATTAATGCTAAGGATATTGGATTTGTTGTAGGCTTTACCACTTCTCAGCATCTTCTTTGCTTCTCTGTGTACTGATTGCCTCAATCTTGAGAGCACTGGTTGATGCAGTATATGCTTAGGCAAAGAAAAACAAAGGTAGATTTTTCTTTTTTTCTTCCAGAGTTTTGCTTTGACTGGCTTTCTTTTGTTTATATGCTCTGATTCCAAAGATGGGCTGAAATCATATTTCTGTAGAAAAAATAAGCCCTAAGGTTACATGGATATTCTTAAAATTAGGGAGAAAGTGTCACCTTGCTAAATTTCACAGTCTCCTACAAGGCATGACTTTGAAGAAATCATCATGATCATTTTCACCCTCTGCAATAAGCAAGGGTCCCTGTTTTTATCCACCCCTCTCTCAGAAAGAGCCAGACTATTATTAGAGCTTACAAAACAAGTGGCTGTGTTGTCTGACACACTGAACCCATATGGAAAACTTCAGCTAAAAACTCAGACAAGCTTCATATACTAGTAAAAGCACATGCTTTAATGCTACAGTAATGGCTTTTCAAGGACAGGAACTGGTGAAGCAGTTAAGATTTCAAAATATAAATGGCTGTGGATTGTTGGCATTAGGGGAATTGGTGGAGGGCAGATACCATGGCCAACTTCCATCATTTTGCCTTTTGTGAGTGAAGGACTCCTCCTTTTTTTTCGGAAATGATGGCATAATTAATATCCTGCTGATAGACATCATCTCTTTGCAATCAAGCCTAAAAAATCTGAAGAGGTGTGTGCCGCATGTAGCATTTTATGTTGGTATATTAATAACATATCTGCGTGTGCTTCCATGTGTTGTACCTGCTTGCTAGCAATGGTACACTGTAATTAGCCTCCTCGGGAACCTTCATTCCAGAAGCAAAGTCATTAATGTCAGCTCATCCTTTTTCCAGTGTGTGTACACAGACACATACACAAATGCAATGTTCAGCTGCCAGAACCGTGTGTCTGAGTTCATACACAAAACACTTGACAACTCTTTTGAGAGCATTTCTTGTAAAGGATACAATAACCATTAAGTTCAGGAATGAGATAAACTAGTATTTCTGAACTGCTCTTTAACTTCTCACCTTATAATTTATCTAGTCATTTTTTAAATGACCGTAGCGTGTGCCTTTCTTGTTGAGGTTATATGGGATTTCTTATGGGTACCAGTGGATAAGCAGCTCTTTGTCCTGGTCAATGTGAATTTCTTCAGAGCAGCTAGGGAATCCCCTTGTACCAGGCAAGGGCTGATGCGCTGTGGCTAATGGATTTCTCCCTACCAAATTGATAGCTTTTAAATTCAGGCTGTATGTGATGAAAGTCATGCCACGTCCTGTCTTTGAGCTCAATTCCCTCTTCAGCCTACTTTCTCAGCCTGTACTTGTGAGAGATCAATTTCCCTGCTGTCTTCTGGCAGATGAGAATTCTGTGTTTAATATGTAAATTTTTTTTTGCTCTTTTTATTAGCTTTATATGAATTATGTTTAACCTATTGGCGTTTTCCATATTTCCAAACATGTCATACTCATCCATTTCAAGGATATAGGGTATTTGCTGACAGAATAATCAAATCCATACTGCTGTGTAATAAGAGTAAGTGAAGGGAAGGATGTGATTATGTGATTGGGGTGAGTTATCATGGCTTCAGTCTCACAGAAACATTCTCCTAGATTTGGCAGCACAGTACAAAATTTTCCTTAGTATTTCCCCAAGCAGCCTTTTTTTTCTGTTGTCACTGCAGCTGCTTTGTGGATGGTTCCAGTTGTTCCATTATTTATCTTGTAATCTCTTCCCCAACACTCAAAGCACTTGTGCCTAGGGAGGCAACCATGACAAGTCTGGTTTTCTAGGGGAAGACGTAAGACATTTTCGTAGGGGTAGACTCTAGCAACCTGTTTCTCCTCCACTGTTCCCCTCACTGCTTTCCCTGTCTCTTGTTCCAGCTAACACTCTCACAGCCCAAATCATCAGCTAGCAGAGAATGGTCACCCAACACAAGCAACTGGGCTGTGTCTCTCTGATGAGCCACCCAGAACATGGGAATGACCATCCTGCATCAGGGCCCCTACCCTGGACTGAGGCTTTTCACAGCACCAGAGACCTACAGAGAGAAATAACCAAATTCAGAGTAGGCATCCCCATCTGAGCCAGTCATCATGATTCTCTCTGGAATAAAAACTTTCACCGTAATGCCTGTTTGATTCACCTACCCTAAAGCAAATGCTTAAAATAGGGCTAATGAATTGCTCCCTAAAGCATGCCTATTTCTCTCCACTGAGCATGAAGGGAGCTGGGATGACTAGGTCAACTGTCAACATCTTGATTATCAATGCCCGAAGTTAGGCAACATAATTCCCATTCACACAATGTTTTAATGGAAAGCCTTAGGATTTCTAGGGCTAAATCATGACTGGGGAAAGAAAGGAAGGAAAACCATGTTATTATTTGAGTAAAAATGGTAAATACATGATCAAAAAAATGGAATTAGCAACTTTGTCATGATCATGCTGATTATTCTATTTACTCTCGCTGTAATTTTGTGTCTCTCTTAACTATTTAAGGTATAAATTTTAGAGGCAGGGGCTGCATACTGCTGTGTTAATTCACTGACAGAACCAATAGCAGTTCATTTTTATTGGTCTTCTTTTAGGGATTATGGAATGTGCATATCTTATTCCATCAAGCTACTCTACAAAGGGGGTTGTTATCCAATAAATGAACACAGCCTGGATGAAATAAGGTTTTAAAGTGATGATTCTCTGCTGAATCTATTTTTAGGCATTCTGATCTATGCATAGAGAATCTGTAATAACCCATCTCTGTTTAATATACTTGTCTTCACAATTAAAGGCAGGAGGGATGATTCAAGCCTGGTGTCTGGTTTCTATTAATTGAATTAAAATAATGAGTTAAAATACTGCATTTTCTAGCAGCTCTCCCTAAAGCATCAAACTGCATACATGGCTGCCTAGGTACTGAAGTTCAAGATATACATTTAAAGGAAACTCACAGAAAAAAAAAAAATAAATTAAATTTAAAAAAAAAAAAAAGAAAAAAGGTGATAAAACGTTTTTAAAAATACATGTATATTTTCTTAAAACAAACTTGCATGAGATAATATACGAGATGGGATATTCATGCCATTTTACTCTTAGGAGGGGAATTCTTAATTGCCACTTCTGTATTACTGGCCTAAGTAGGAGAGGTAAAGATGCTGCTGCCACCAGTAAATAAGAGGTAATGTAGAATTTATAGGAGGAAGTTTCTTCTAATCCTAGTTTCTTCTAACCCTTTAACACTCGGACAAGGGCCCCTTGAAAATAATGGGCAAAAAGTTTGAACTTTTGGTTGTACCTTATATTTCTTTTTCTTTCTGAGAACAGAACAAGTTGAAAACCACAGATCACTGTAAGAACCAGTGTAACACATTGCAACTAGTACAAAAAAAAAGAAAAAAAAAAAAAAGAAAAAAAAAGATGGAAATTAATATATTAATGTCATTGTATTAAAAATACCAATGTGTGTTTTCAGCTCATGTAAATTGTTTTTTCTTAGTCTTGGAATTTGAAAGGCATATTTCAGTTTCCCAGTTCTCGCAAAGCTCTGTAAAATGAGTGGTAGAAATCAAAAAGATCAAGTACGAATTCAAAGATGTGGTCTGTCTGACTTGCCTGCAGAAGTGCTTTGCTGCAGCCACCTTTGAGGTGGTCTGTAAGATAGAGCAGCTTTGCTCTAATTCCATGAAGTAGATGTAGGGAAAAATACTTGGCTACAAAATGTTGCAGGCCAACCAAAAAAAAAAAAGTCAGTCTTTGGAATGTGTAATGAGAAGACAGTCCTATGGCTGAGGATTTTTATTTCAACTTGCTCCAAGACAGCAAAGCCAAGTATTTTCTCTTGCATCTAGTTTCCTGAATTAAAGATCACCGGAGGCTTTTGAAGGAGCATGAGTCAGTGGCTTCACTTGAGGGCACCAGACACATTCAAAGTAGAAATGAAGGGAAGCTGTCTTTTTAATATGCTTTGGGGATAAATACAAACTAAAAGGAAAATTCATGCTCATCCACCCATCAACTTCAAATGAAACATAAATAAGAAATGTCAGCCTTTACATTCTTCAACTTTATTCCCTGTGTTTAATATTAATATGTGAATCATAGCTGTGTCCATATATGCCCATACACATAAATAACAAATATATAAAACACCCACTTTATGTATGTATATATACACGTGTGTGTGAAATTTGAGAATCTCTATAAACTGCACTGATCAGTTTTGTCATGCTAACTTGTAAGTAATCATCACCGAGATTTCAACTAAAATATTCACTGCATTTCCTCTGGATCAGCATGAATACATTAAGAGGCCTGTAAATCTAAATGAGTAAATGATCACTTGCCAGTAAATGATGACTCTCTTGTGATCTATGACAACTGGGTGAAACTAACATGAGACCAAAGAACCATTAATTCAGATGGAAAGAAATAATAATAAAAAGCTTCATGGGGATTGCAAAGTGCTTAATCAGGGTGTTGCTCCTAAAATCTGTCCACAATTTTATAAAATAATCCTATTAGCACAGTACATCTGGAATGTATCTTCCAGGACTTAAAGCTAATGCTATCACAGATGGGAACAGCATTTCACCAACCTCAAATCTCTAAATCTACTCTAGAAATGTATGGATGCCACATAACATTTACAGTCTGTGACACAGTGGTAAGAAGAGTTAATTATATCATATTGTTGTGGAGTGTTGAACCTTTTCATTGTAATAAAACACTGACCAAGCTATTAAAAAGGAAATAATGGTTCTCAGTAATCTTATCTACCATAATGCTTTTCAGCAGCTCTAAAGCTAACTACCTCCCATCTATTGGTGAGCCTGGTGATTACTTATCAATAGCAACAGAGGTGCACACTTCTTCCTGGGAATGAATAAAAACCTGCAGAGATATAAAGATCTGCATCAGGCTGTTGACTGTGGCCAGCTGATAGGCCTTCAGCCACAGGAATCACTGAGGCCAGTACTGTAGTTAAAAGGAGGGAAATGGGAGAGAGATGCAGGAATGTCTACCACACAGACTGCAGTTTCTAGGCTCCAGTCAGTATTGAATCAATACTATTTAGGCCTCCATTTGGCAATCAGTGTAAGCATGTGCTTAACTTTAAGCAAAAGAGTAGCCTGCTTCAGGCCAACCCATGGTGTTATTGGAAAGCCCCCAAAACATTTGTATATTCCCAGTTATCTCAATCATATAATTTCTGTATTTTCTTTAGATATACTTCCTTTATATAAATTTTATCTTAAGGAAAATCTTACTTAACTTCCTATCTTCCTTAACTTAAGGAAGCAAGAAAGAGCTTTGCTAAACCAGGATCTCTGCAGATGGATATCCCATGCATTAATTATTGCTAATTTGACAGAGTTATGAATCCTTTTGCTGCCACTCAACACCAGGTCTTATTTACAGTCCTGTTCTAGCTTTTAGGAGGTTCTAGCTTCAGGATAGTGTTGTTCCTCTTTTCATTGTAACTCTCCCTCTCCCCTGAAATCCCACCTTCACCCTCCTTCAGAAGGTCATTTCCTTCTATCATTTGGAAGAAACTTTTTTTTTTACACTTCAAAATTGCAGATATGAAGTCCTGAGGGAGATTGCCCAGTGAAGATGAGTATATTTTTGAACACCCTGCTTTTGAAGATGCTGGTATTCTGCCCTGACAATGGTTTCTGGGCATCAGGATGAGTCACTTTCAAGTCACTAGTGATTTCCTAAATTAATCTGATACAAATAAATTCCCTATTATTGTTAGCCATGAGTATCTCTTTTCCACATGACTGGATTTGGATGAAAAAAAAAAAAAAAAAAAAAAAAAAAAGCCTATTTTGAAGTTACTACCACAAAAAAACAGTCCATCTGTAAGAATTTCTGTTTCTTTTTGTTCCTCATAATCACTCCATGTGATACAGTACTCCCAGTCATGCCCTCTTTTGAAAGAGCCAAGCCTCCAGTGAAAGGCAAGAGTCAGATGGCTGACAGAAATATCATTTCTGTGTTCTGAGGGAACTCCCATTTTTTACATAAATAAAATAATAATAATAAAAAAATAATGATAAAATAAAATGAAATAAAAATAAAATAAAATAAAATAAAATAAAATAAAATAAAATAAAATAAAATAAAATAAAATAAAATAAAATAAAATAAAATAAAATAAAATAAAATAAAATAAATAAAGCTACTCTTTGTCTCTTTCCTGTGACACAAACTGACGCACCTGAGCCTCTGTGGTTTTGGGACTGGCAGCACCTAAAGTAGGGTTAGGCCCTGGCCAGCTGCTTCTTTAGTCTGTGTCCCAGCAGCTGCTCTAAGGGCCACTGCAGGGAAATAAAAAAAAAGAGGGGAGAGCAAGGTTTCCAGAGGGCTCAGTGACTAAGTGCTGCTTGGGAAGTCCCTTGCCACAACATTGGGACAGCAATGGCTTCTTTTTCTCCAAGTACAAGTGGTTGGAAGGTGGCTGTGTGCGTTGCTGGCACTGTTCCCCCTGTCCTTCAGGAAAGATGTGCGTTGGTTGCTGTGGCAGTTTCCCGAACAAAGCCAAAGTGTTCGGAAGAAATTCCCTTCCTGGAGCAACCGGGGCTAACAGGCCCAGGGCAGACTCCAGCCTCCATGGGCAGGGCAGCGTAGGAGTGCAAGCTGGGGAGATAAATGGCAGATAAACCACGGATACAGTCTGAGGGAGTCCAGAGGTCACAGGTAATAAACTGGTAGGTTGGTCTCCATAATCAAATACCTTTGATTTACATAGAGAATACTTTTACAGGGTTTATGATTGCCGGGGAACTCAAAAACTGGGTGCATTGAAAGTAAAAGCTGAGGTAAAATAATTAAAGAAATCAAACCTGCTTTTCAGCTTTGCATTGCTTTAATTGCTTCAATTAACAGAGTATCAAATTACCTCCACTTTTTCTGTAAAGCTTCCTGACTTGGCTTAGGTCTTCAGCACGTGTGTATGTGTGTGTGAGAGACAACCTATGGACCATTTTCTTCTCATCCTTTTTCCACCATAGGCACTTTTCATTGCTTTTGTTGTGAGCCCCACATACTGGGATATATATACTTTGTCTTCTGCTCATCCTACTAGTTACTGTTCTGCTGAATAGAAAAAAAAAAAAAATCAGCAGAAGAATAAAACCTTAAAATAGGGAAAAATTCTCAAGCTTGCACACATCTCCACACAAAAACAAGATCATTTAAAAAAAATCACATAAGTTTGTTTCTAAATAGCCCTAATAAATTACTTCACATATTCTAAAACTGTCCAAAAAGTGACCTCTTCTTAGTTGTGAATAATATTTATTATTTCTGGTGTGAAATAATAGAAAATTCTAAATGGAAAAAAATATATTTTAAAGAAAATTTACACCCCTGAATGTATTTGTTGACATTTGTTATAAGGAACTAAACAAAATATATACAATCTGTTTTGCAAATACGAACACATTCTCTGTTGCATGTAACATTTCATTCGATATTTTTTTGAAAAGGATCTGGAAAAATCATAGTATTTCCTTCATTTGTTTCCAATGCAAAAGAGTTCCTCTTTTCTCTCCTTCTTTCCATTGTAGGCAGAGCCTCACTCCCCAGAGGATGTAAAAACAAAGATATCATCATGAATATGTATAAATTCCACCTCAGGACATGTTCCACTTCCAGAAAAAGAGTTATAATGAGAAGCGTTTCTTCAAATAAAAGTGCATGTCACTTCATTTTAGAGGTCCTCAGAGTTTTGAACAGCTGTATGAACTGGGGTAGTGCTGAGAAAAGCGTAATGAAAGCCCTTTCTGTTGGGCTTGTGTGAAGGGGACCTGTAAGTATCTGTGGATGTGAATGAAGAAACAGTCACCAGAAAAAAAGTGAGTTGAAGAGAGGAAACGTGCTGAGAAGGGCGTGACAAGCTCCCGGGTACTGCCGTGCCCTGGACTTGGGTGCTCCTCCTGAATCTGCAAGAAGTGAGAAACCTGCGACACCCAGTACAAGGCCACCAGCACATGCTGGCTATATGGCTCGGACCCCCTCCTTGAAGGTATTAGCAAAAGGTATTCTGCAAATTTTTGTTGGGATCTGTCTCCTACGACTCAGTCCCTACCAGAGACAACAAAAGGGCAGTGCATATAGCACTAACATAATTCTTTCACAGTGTCCCCATAAACTCCTCCACCAGGGTCCACGTCCCTCTGCTGACACCAGGAAGGAGCCCCGTGATCACATAGGGAAGTTATGGCAATACTAACGACAAAAGGAGTGTAGAGGAGCTCTAGTAATACGGATCTTTTCCCTGCTGAAAAACAGAGAAAAAGGTAGGGAGGAGAACTTAAACATAAAGCCAATCTCTTAATTTCAACACCAAATTTATAGCCTGACACAAAACTTTCACAGGCAGAGATCCAATGCTGAACTCAAGCAGAAGTATAGGCACTTATTGACACTTAAAAATATTCCACTGTGTATGAGCATATGACAAGAGAGAGACCCAGATCTAGAGGACTTACAGTATAACCACACAAGACAGAGAAATACTGGAAGGGAAACCATACCAGGCAAAGAAAGATTTGCTCAGGATCGCATACATGGCAGGTCCTTTGCAGAACAAGTGCACTGACTCCAGCTCTGGGACCATACCCAGTAAAATACACTTCCATGTCCCTGTAGCTTTATGACTCATCAATATTTTGTCTTCATTTCTACATTATCTTCATCTGACTTTATTTTAAAATAAAAATAAAATAAAAAATATTAAAAAAAAAAAAGTAGGAACGTATTTCTGATTATTTTCTTGTGAAGTAGTCCTGGACCCTTGAGGCTGGAGCCACCACTAGTTATGGACTATAACACAACATTTCCAGGCATGGAGTGCTCCTCAGATGTGTCTGAATAAAAGCTAAAATATTGTCTTTGTGTGGGTCATATAAATTATAATTCCTGTGTCTTCATAGGAGAAAAGTGATAGTCAAGAAAAGCATTTATGCACAGGACTTCTCTTCATAATGCATGTGTATTAATGGAAATGTTGGTTACTGCTTTTAGGTGCATTTTCCCCAAAAGACATTTGTTTGGAAAGCTTCTGTGATGACTTTCTTGAAGAGCACGGCTGAGAACATGCATTATTCATAATTCATGAAGTGCAGTTGAAATCTTATTTATTTCCTTCTTTTAATTTCATTTACTTTTGTGTATTGGAGCTTAAATTACAGTTTTCCTGCATAGTGAAAGCATAATGCATATGAAAATTTAATCAAGAAGATGGCAGCAGCCTAAAACTATTGTTCTGGGTATAACAACAAACAGTCAAAGTATAAAAATAAAGAGATATGGTAGAAGTTATAACACCCCTTGAAAATGCACCACAGTGGTAGGTTTTTTGGGAGTAAAAGTTGTTCATGGCTCAGTTCAGCTGGGTGCTAAGCTGCCCTGGCAAGGGGTTGCTTATCAATGCTCAGATAAAAACATGGTCTCAGTCTCTCTATCCTTAAAGATGTCCAGAGCTTATACTGGTGAGGACTTGCCCCTTCTTTCTCTCACATAAATGCCAAAAGTTCTGGGTTTTGTGTGCAGGGAGATGAAAATGGGGAGGCTCAAAGACCAGCTGGCTGATAGCTGCCTTCCCTTCCCAGGTAGGTGCTACCTGTTTCCAGGAAGAGATTTGTTAGTCCAAAGGGCAGAGTTAGAATTAATCTTCAAAAATGTGGCTTCTGATAGTAGTTAAAGGACACTGTTCTTTGGGACAGAAGTAATTTTGGGGACAGAAGTAATTTTACCTGGTATTTATAATGAGGTCGGATGTGACTGTATCTAGTCTTTCTGTGTCCAGATCCTGCTTTTGCATGGGCTTGAGTTATACTAAGAGTGATCCAGACTCAATTTATGAATGTTGACCTGTTCATCTGAGGTGTTTCAGTTTCCTAACCGAGATAAGAAGCTTGAAAACTGATATCCCAGAGGGAAATCAGCTGTAAAGTTGTAAACTGCAGACTACGCTAAAAGAAAGCCACCTACGGAGAAACATATCAGCACTGAACGTATTAACTATTATCACTTTACTGGAAACTCCACAACAGTGTTTGCAAAGAGAGTGTGGGGAATTTAATGAACTCATTCATTCATGTCAAATCTTTGTAGCTTATGGTTAAAAAAAAAAATAAAAATCAAATTGTGTGTCCCTAAATACCCCTGACGGCTGACTATGATTTGGTCAAAACACCTCTTTGGAGTGCAACTTCTTTATCCTTTGAAAATGATCAGTTTTAAAACATCAAGCCTCCTCAAATTTATTTCCATTGCCTTTTTAAAAGAAAAGCTTAACTGAATTCATTAGCTAAATTAGTTTCTGATTTTATTCCTGTATGCTGACATAAATCAAAGCATACAAAGAAATTAAAATGACAGCATTAAACATTGATATTCTTAAATATTGATGCTCTGGCTGAATAGGATGTATGTTCAGCGCTTTATTACTTATTGGACTCTTCAATAGGTGAGCAAAGCATTTATGAGAGACTGAACTCACTCAATAAGCTGCTTGGGACTTCTGATATTTAGTGGAAAACACACACAGAATGACTGATTTGTTCTTTCATATGAGGTTTAACTATTTGGAGGGAGAAAACTGGATCAGGTTTTATGGCAGAACATTCACTGTCAGTGGATTTGCAAAGGAACATAAAAGAGTCTGTCATCTATGTCTCCTAGTGTGAGTGGACATATGACCAAATTTCATCTCACAGGGAGAAAACAAACAACAACAACAAGATTTGGAGGAAATACCGTCTGTGGTTACACGGATCTAGCCTCCCCAGTCATTAGGGCAGCTGATGAGCCCAGGTCTTGTAGCTGCAGGAGTTTAGCCAGTCCAGCCAAGCGTAGCAGGAATCACATTGGATTCGGGTGAGAGACTGGCATAAACCAGATGTGTCCCTCCAGCTTGCCCATGCAGAGACCTCCTATGAGGTAACATCGTAGGCTAAGCCAATGCTGTAAAAATGGGCTTGTACTGAGATGTGTAATAAGTTTTTGAATATTCTGTCCCTTGAATGACTTTCTGTTTTAGAAATAAAACCATCACTGATTGCTCACTGTAGAGATAAGGGAGGTAGGTACCTCTGAGCATACAGGTGCTTGAAAATGTATGTATACAGCTTTGCTGTCTTCACCTGGAAGTAAGTAGAAAGTTCAGTGTGATTCTATTCCCTGTAATACTAGAAATTGCCCCCAGAAATGCATGACCAAATGAGACATACATGGACATGCCGAGCTTTGAGACACGGCACTTAGCAGTAAAGCGATCAAATTGCCAGGACATCAGTCTGCACAGGCAGCATAACATCTCTATCCCCCTGATTAGTGTCTTTTACTGCAAGAAGTACAATATTTGCTGCCTAATGCATTCCTCTGCTTTTATTATGCTTGCCAACATTGATAGTGACTCACAGTAAAACAAAGGTAACACTTGACATCCTTCACAAACTCCCACTCATCAATTACAGACCATAAAGCTTCAATGTTTCCATGTGGAAATCAGTGATTTTCAGTGCTGGCTTACGAGGCTAATGCACATCCTTCAGCACATAATCGGCTCAATGCTAATAAGTTAGAAGGGCTCATGCATGGCCAGTCATGCTCAGGCAGCAGCTTATTCAAGAAAGCTTCTATTTTGGGAACAGCTGAAACATATAAAGACTTCACAGGTTACCTCCCAAATGAGTCTCATCACTGCAAATACCCGTGGATGGCGCCTGTGAAGTAGGGCAGTGAGAAGACAGTAACAAAACTGACTGTGGTGATTATGGAAATTTCTGTCTGCATAACTCTTGTGTAGAGGCCGAGGTGGTGGTGCTGCTTGGCCACGCTGTGCCTGGGTGTATGTTGGGTTGGCTGCACACCATCAGGATGGGATACGTGTCCCCTGAAGAAGTCTGGCTGTATTCAAGAGCTCTCACAGAGCATCTCAGAGCCAACCCAATGGACATGGGGCTGACGAAGATGCCTTGCTTTGACTGTCACAGAGTGAGACAGGTCCTCTGTGTTTACAAGGTGCTTTTCTCTGCAGCAGCTGGGAGCTGGGTGGAGGAAGGTTTCTGTGCCCATGGCGTGGGTGTGTGTAGACATTTCTCATGCCCCTGAGCAGTGGTCTGTGACATGCCGTGCCTTTGCTGGCAGAGGGGCTGGGGTTAGAAGTCAGCAGCTGTCTGTGTGAGGTCTCAGATGAGGTGTGCGTCCTCTCAGGAGGAGTTACGAATGCTCACCTTTGTGCTCTCTCATTTGCTGGCTGTGCCTGAAATGAAATGCAAGTTTAAACCACCATCCACTGCCAAAATCTGGCTGTATCACTGCCAGGCATTTGGGTTTTGCCTTTAGCCCACCTGCAGAGCTGTAGGACTTTACCCAACACATTGCATAGGCCAGCTTTGTGCCCCTTGACAGCCAGTACCATAGTAAAGCCTTAAAATCCATCTGCGTTTCTGTGCCTGTCCCCTGAGATTCTCTTGTGCCTTCTGTCTTCCCTGGAGGCTGCTTGGAGGAGTGCTTGGCACAGCCCTGATGGAGTAGTGTAAGCTGGCAAGGCACAGATTTCCCAGAGAAATCATGCTTGGGGTGTGTGCCTGGCAAAAGAGGTGTTGATCCCACAAGTGCGTGCGAGCCGGAATGTGGCTGTTTTCCAGAACACCTCCTCAAAGCCGACATCTGGCCGGCAGGGCTCCAGGATGCCACCCAGGGAAACCAGCTGGAGCCAGGTGTGAAGACCTGGAGGAGCAGCAGAGGGTCTGTTCTCTGAGCTGAAACTCATGCAGAGTTGTGTTCTCTGAGCTGAAACTGGTCTTCATCCTTGCAGAAGTAAGATCTCTGAAGTATCTCACGGGTTGCCTCTCTGGGATTGCCTCCCTGAACAGGATTCCTCAACAATGCTGTTCAATGCACCTGCCGCTGCAGCATAGACAGGTGTTTCTTGAGCAAGACAAAAGCCTGCACCATTTTATGATGCCTCTCACTCCAAACTCAGGAAGCTGCTGTCACCAGAAACACATCTTGTTCCTCGGGATTTCTCTCTTCATGCAGCCCTCCAGCTCCTGAGGTGTTTCAATAAACACTGAGCCTCTGGCCGTGATTTCTAAGGAAAGCAGGGTGTGTAGCCATGAATAATGGAGCTGCTCGGGTTCCCCATTTCATTTATGATTTTAATCCTGCTGCCCATTTTCCTTCCATTGAATGAGAGAGTTTCTCTTTTCATTGCAAGTGAGGAAATAAAATCTTCCATCCTGTATTTTACTCCAGATAAAGATCAATCTTCTGACTTTTCTCCTGCCTAAGACTACTGTGGAGCACCAGCCAGGATTTCTGTCTTCCCTTGCCTTCTTTGGGTGAACTCAGGTCCTTTGCTCTTGGCCCTGACTTTCATCAGTGCTCTTCCCAGCTTTCCAGCTCCTCCACAGGCTGCTGCACTTGTTCTACTTTAACCTACTTGTCCAGAAATCCATAATGCCTAGCTAAACTTCTAAAAAGATACTTAAAGCCTTTTTAAGTCCTTATAGTATTTTTTCATTTCATATATCCTTCACTCGGCAGTGGAAAAATCCAAAGTATAAAGCCATGCTTTACAGAAGAGCTATGATTAATTGATGTTCTAAAGATGCTTTGAATGAATCTATGCAAAAGTCACCTGGTTCAAACCTCTCTATAAAACTGTATTAACTTGGGGTGAAACTCTGTTCAGTTGTGAGTTATAAGGCGGGTTTATGGGTTGTTGTTTTTGTTGTTGTTGTTGTTGTTATTGTTTGTTTGGTTTTGGGGACCTGAAAAAACTCAGTACTTTTACATGGCTTTGACACAAGACCTTGAAAGTCAGTAGGTGCAGAGAAGTTGCAGTTTGAGGTTTTGGAGTGGTAAGAAAGCCGACAGAGCTGAGAGCAGCTGGCAAGTAAAGTCCCGGAGGTGTGAAGTATGCAAACCCAGACAAGTCTGTGCTGCACCTGTGAGCTGGGTGCTCTTGCACACTGCTGGTCTTGTCACTGCTGGCTGAGAGGGAGGAGAGGGAGGTGATGGCTCCAGTCCTTGCTGCAGTGCAGGCATGCTGCCAGGAGAATATCACATCCCTGGGCTACACCAGCACTCTCCACCTCTAAGCTCTCAGATGGCATCCCAGAGGCCAAATAGTCCAGGGACCCCCAGCATCCTGGTTTTGGAGCTGCATGGGAACAGAAAATGTGTGACAGCAAGGGTGAAGTTCTGGGACGGCTGGGGTCTGCTGTCCCATCAGTGTGCTCCCATCCAGCTGCAGTGTCCCAAAACAAAGCACAGCAGGGCTACTATCATCTCTCCTCCCTGTCTGCCTTTTCCTAACACTGACACATGCCCCGGCACACCTGCTGGTGCTGGAGGGCTGTGTGAAGAGGACGGGGTGGTGTGATCTGGGGGCAGCACTGTCTTGTTTCCACATGTGCCATGGGACACAGAGCCCTGCTCTGGAGGCAGCTGAGATGCAGCTGGCTTGCGATGCTCAGCACGTCAGAGCTGAGCACAGTGAGTGTGATGTTCATCTTCAGGTGGGGCCTCATCCTGGCTCCTGTCTCACCAGTGCAACAAAGGTGCTTGGGAAGGCTTTGGGCAGGAAGAGGATCTGTGACACCTTCCAGGATGAGCAACAGGGCTGCAATTTCTTGCTGTAAGGTGAAAAATGGCATCAAAAGCCTAGTAGATCTGGGCTGTCTGCTCTTCCCTTTCCCCTTTGCCTTCATCATTCCTGGTGGCAAGCCCTGACATCTTGCAGCAAGCCACAGGGTTGTCCCCTTCTTTCTTTGCTCACAGTGCGTGACACAACCAGACTGGTCCTGGCTGCACTTTTTAGTTGCTGCTTTAGCACATGCCCAAGCAGTAAGAGAAAGATACTGATCCTGTGTAGACAGTGGCTGGGATGCATTTTGAAATTATGATTTCCCCTTACATAAGCTAACATAAATTCCTGTAACATAATATAAGGCAACACAACATATAATGTAATAACAAAATAGGACACAAATAACATAGTATAGCAACCATTTATATGCACCTATGATATATAACAATGTCTCCTTGCCCTGTGCTGTTTTGGGCACAGAGACTTAAGGGGCAGAGAGGCTTTTTTGCACTAATACCAGCTGGGTACTTGCAGTTCTTGTTGACCCCCACCATCAAGTCCCTCAAAACCACAGTGTGCTGTGCACTGAGATGTTATCTGTGGCACAATGGTTCCTTCCTCAAGGTACAAGGGAAAGAAGTTTTATTCATGAGTGGTTTGCTGTTCTTTTTACCCCTTGGATTGCTACTACTCAGATTCAGCCAGACCTACTGGTGTTTCTGCAACTTCATGGGCAAGGGGGGAAAATTACTTTGTGTGAGCATACACATGAAGATCAGCTGTGTTTAATTTCAGTGTGGAACCTTGTCTGCCACTGTCATTTCTTTTATCAGAAAGTACTGTAGGTAAAATGAACAATAGGAACAAATACAAAGATGCTGGATGATGGAAGAGGTCAACTTCAAGCACCTTAAGGTGGCCCACCATGCCAAAAAAGTTGTCCATGTGGCAGCATAGCCAGCTCCCCAGCTGTGTGCCATGAGTACAACAGCACCACCTCTTGCTCTTCAACTGCTGCAGCTTCCTCACCAACAGCCTGCTCAAGCAAAGCAGAGGGATGCTGAAATCCTGAACTCCTATGAGGAACCAACATCTGCTCCAGCCTAACATTAAAGCACATATCTGAACCAAGAGGAGCCCGTGGTCACTTATGTTCAAGTTGAAGGAAAGACGTTTTACCTGGAAATCCACCACCCACCACTACACAGGTGAGAAGGAAGTATGAAGAGAAACACAAAATGTGAAAAAAAGTGAATGAAAATGTAAAGTAGAAATAAATACAGGAGGAAATAAAAAGGAAAATTGAAAGAGAATAAAAAGTTTCACGATAAAGAAAATGCCTATCTTTATTTTATCTCTGCTCATGCCAGTCCAAGTGTGGGAGTAGTTCTCAGAAGATGATCTCCTGCATTTAAGTGGGCTGTAAAATGTAACAGTAGAAAAAAAGCAGCACTAACCTCTGTTTGCAAGGGCAGGTGTGGAACTTCAGTCCTGAAGCTGGGATGCCTCTCCATCTATTGGCTTGTCCAGGTGAGCTGTGTCTGCAGGTGGAGTAAGCAAAAGGGATGACAATTTTCCTGTTCATGAAATCTGAGTACAAACATCACCTCTTTTTCATTCTGGGAGAGTTCAAGGCCCCCTGATGTAGTGCTTCTGCTATGCAGTATTGAGATGTTTATCTGTTATGGTTTCAGGACACATGCAAACGATAAGCTCTGCTCCAAATTTCAGGCCTGCACAAGACTGGAAGCGGTATGTGGCCCCCAAATCCTCACTGTAGGGCACAGGAGTTTTGGCTTCACCTTTGTTCATCACTAAATAGCAACCTGAGAGGAAGCTGAGCTGGGCTGGGCTGGATTCCTCAAAGGTGAGTGACTTTCATGTTTTACATAATATGCATTTACAAAAAAAAGCGCCCTTGGGGTTGGATCAGTGCCACCTTCTGTGAAAAGCCCTTGGAAAACTTGCTTTGGCTCATCAGGGAAGACCATATTGGATACTGTCAGCACATTAAACTCCTCCTGATGCGGAGGCAAGAGGGAGAACACTCTTGGCAAAGCTGTTGCTTGTTTCAGCTAAGGAACGTAGTAAACAACCCTAAATAATTACACCTCTGAGAAGAGATTTGAGATGAAAATATGAGGATTTTCACCAAAAGAGAAACAAATGCAATTTGTATGCAGAGAAAGATGTTCAGCTTTACAGAGACTGAGGTCTGGGCTGCATGGCATGCTGTTTGAGGCCCTGTCAGAGGAGATTAGTTGTTTCATATAGTAATCATCACTAGCATCCTAATGGATTAAAAATACCCCTCTCACCTCCACAATGGAATATTTTGGATCAACATGACTTGTCTTAAAATAACTCAGCTCAGGGCCCTTGCACTTCTATCAGATACACAGGACACCCTGCAAGAGGCAAAACCTGGCCCTGCCTCTTACCTCCAAGAATGATTAAACAATATTTTTCAAGAGGGAGAACTGAACCAAGGTGGTTTTTTGAAGCTGCTTCCAACTGAGACGTGAGCTCTGGGTGAATGAGTGTGACTAGGTGGTGTGATAGCTAGGGCAATTTCCATGAATGATGCTGATCAGGAGTACAATTTTTGAAAGTAAATTTGACAAGGTGCTGAATTCCTCATAGACCAAGGTTAAGGAGATGCTACCATCAACTCCACAAGCCCTGCCATCTTTCCCCTCAGAGTCAGAAGTGTGTTTTTTTTTCTGGTGGATATGTCTGGTGCCATATTAATATGTTAGATTTAGGAAAGTGAAAAAATAAATGCAAACTTGAAATGGAAATTCTAGCCAGTCTATTAATGTGGTAGTTCACTGTGATCCAGATCTCATTAGTAGCACTGCATTGCAGTTATAGTTACGCTGCACTGGCTGGACTGTCAGAGCCATCAAGGAACAAAAACCTCTCCCTTTTCCCCTTTTTTTTCCCCCCAGTGAATTTTCAACTAGACCTGAGGAGCTGCAGTGCTTGTAGAAAGCAGCCCCTTGTCTCCACAAGGTAGCTGGTAGGACCTGTAGTTCACTGTCCTCTTATGCTAGCTTTCCAACCACATCCAGTAGGTTTCATAACTGCAGAGGAACATCCAGTGTACCTGCTTGCCAGGACAGAGCAGCAGCTTACAACAGGATTACTTGTCTGCAGGTTGCATCCTTCGGTGGCTGGCCAGAGGACTTTACATCAGCTGCATGCAGACTGTTGGAAAGGACCTGGTGGGATTTGTGCTAAGAGCACACCCAGGAAAGCAGAGTTCACACACATCAGCCTCAGCATCCCCAGGCCAGTTGCCTGAATAGGAATCTGCTTCATTTTTCAGCTGCTGACATCCTCAATAATTTTGTTTTCAGTTCTTAAAATACCTTTCAGTTGTCTCTCTCTAAGAAAAAAAAATCTATGTAATGCATAGGATTTTGAGAGACAACACGAGGAAATGTTCCTGTTGTCATTTCCTCTGTCTGGCTGCTCTTTGTCTTATGTTAAGCAAAGACAGAAAAAACAACATGGAATTTAAAGATGGATTTCAAGCGAGCAGAGAGAATTTGAAGGCTCTGGCACAGGTTTTAAAAACCTAGCTTTGTCTTTGGAGTGGGTTTTTGTATTAGCTTTTTGTGGATATGCAGAAGAGTTCGTGGATATGCGTTTCATAGGGTTTAAAATGTGCTCCTCATGCAACGACACCCCGAGCTTAAAGCTGACAGTCTGCAAATACCGATGAGCTCCCCGGATTAACATCGCTCTCTGTTCTGAGTGTACACGAGGAATGGGTTTTCTAGCTATGTGCTTGGCATGTGGCACTCTTTAGGGCAGAAAATGGGTTTAGAGCTGCACAGTTTAGCTTTGCAAATGCAGATTGGGTTGTTTATAGGTTTGGCTGTTTGACTTGTGCTTACAACTATATCAGCTCCCCACAATAAGCCTGCTTGAAATGTGTCCCTGGCAGTCAACTGGGCATTTCTAATCAAGCCTGACTCTGGAGCTACTTCCACACCCCAAAGGGATTACACTATCACAAATCACTGTGTACCATTTCCAAATGGTGTAATTGCTGGATGGCAGCTGGAGGAAATGCTGCCTGCTTCCTAATTTATAGAGATTGAAAAGTCATTTGTTTAAAGGAGAATTAGCTCTCTTTATCATCTGAAAAACAAAGTATTTTATGGCAATCTAAATATGTCAGAGAATTAGCATGCTGACATGAAACAAGGCAGAAAATGCTAAGAATTTTGGAAGACTTGTATGCTATTTTCAGTTTTGTACAGATTTTCCTGTGGGTCCTACAACAACCGGTCCTCCCACCTATTAAATGCCTATAATGTTATAATTTTACCTCCTTTTGAGGTCTACTGGAAAGCTTTACCCTTCAGTGTCTGCAAAATATTTTGAGATTCCCAATGTAGTTCGTTCTCTAAATGTAAAATATGCATTATTCATCCCCTTTTAAAATAGATTTCTGATTTAAGGATTATCTTGCAAGCAAAATGCAACTGAAATGAACAAGTTAGTATTTATGCTTTTCACAAATCCCAAAACCTGGGGAACTTCATTCTTTTCAGACTTTGCAGGATTTTCACTTTATTTAAGGTCCAGTTGATTCAGACCTCTCAGAAATCTGACTGCAATCAGCTCTCAATGAGCCAGCTACACTGGATATAGATCCACCAGTGTGGATATTTGCCTGATTAATTTGGTATTCGACTTATCTGGGGAGCGTATTAGCCCAGATTAATACATTCAGCTCCATGCAGGGTCAGCCAGGGTATCTCTGCACAATAATCCCACTGTGCTCTGGAAACTGGTTTTGCAGAGAGTTAGCTCATGTCTAGAAGGACTTATCATTGTGAATCATCCTTGGATCTATGAGCTCCAAGCTAGCTACAGGTTCCTCCCTCACATCAGCCTCTGGGAGGCTTATCAGCCCAGGTATGTGCAGTGGGAATTATCAAATGTGCATTTCCACGTAAATAAACAAGTCACCCCAGAGCTCACTCTGCCAGGGCTGCAATACAGTGACACCAGAGGACGTTGGCACCAGAGAACTAGCTCAGTACACTAGACCTCATAAGATTTGCAGTAAATTTTCACATAAAAAAGAAAAGGTTGAGAAAGAGACAGGTTAAGAAATGAAAGTTTGTTCATATTCTCACCTATAATGGCTTAATATGTTGGAAAAAAAAATGACAAAGCCTCCACAGGCAGCCCTGCAGTAATGCATGGATTACCAACTGGGAAGTTCATCATGCCACTGGTCTGGCTGAGCTTGGCAGCATCACAGGTTTATCTTTTCACACCCAGCTGCTCTTTAATGGCCTCACAAGCAGGCTATATTGGCCCCACACTTGTCCTCCCAGCTGCCAGCCTTTGTTAGATGTCCAGGTGCTCTCTTTGGCAGGTGACCAGGGCAGGGGAATAGACAGCTTCTTTCTCTCTTAGAGACACTGCCTTCCCAGCACCAAATCTTGCTTTGGTCTGCCAGGCAACCCACTCCTTTCTAGACATTTTGCAGTAGCTCCTTTGCTTATAACTCCATTCAAAAATGCTCTTAACTATAACTGCAGGTAGAGATGCAAACTTGGAGGGTTGCCCTGTTTTTTCTGATTGTCTAGCACCGATGATGTTCGTCTTTGAGTGCCCAGAGCACTGGAAGAGGCCATGCCTTGAAGCTGGCCAGTGGCAACATCTCTTGGCTGCTCATCTCTTCCACACTTCTGCTCTACAAACTAGACTGCTGATACACCTAGGGTTAAAATAGTCCTTCTCAAATAAAGAGAGAGAGTGTGATTTTTTCACTGGCAAAATTGCATCGACACAGTTTACAGGCTGACCTCAGCAACTGTACTTATATGTGTGGGAGAGGGCTAAGTGTGGATTGAGGGCAGGAAAAAGTGTCAGTGAAACAGGGTAGAGAAAGACAGAGAGGCAAGATGTGCTGTGAGGCAGGAATTTCTTACATAACATCCAGACAAAACCCAAACACTAAGGTGCAACGCAGTTTCAAAACAATTAACAGATATTATTTAAAAACTGGAAAGCAGCAAAATTCTTGCATTTATTTAAGAAGAGGAAAGGAAAACTGGGAAAACTATGGATCCACCAGCCTCGATTTAATTTCTGGAACATAGAAGCGTGCTATCTATAAGCACCAAAAACCACAACCCATATGGATTTCTTAAGAATGAAGCATGGCAGAGTTACCTCATTTTTCTTCCCAGGCAGTGCAAGAAGCCTGATGGAAAACAGAAAATCAAAAGATGTCAGATAACATAAGTGTGGTAGGGCTTTTGACCCCTTGTTTCCCCTGGCATTTTTAAAATCAGACTGTAGTAACGTGTTCTTGGAGCCACTATAATGTTGTTGCCTAACCTGCACTCAAGAAATAATTATCAGAGATTTAGTGTCAAGCCAGAAGATTGTAACAAATGAGGGTTCAGAGGTCTGTATAAAGTCCAGGGCATACCAGTATTTTCTATAGTGCTTGAGATGCTGGAAAAGGGAGAATAGGTACTAAGGGGCAGCTGGTATGTAGCCAGGAGGGACTGCAAGCACTTTGAAGGAAATGCCTGGACTTCAATGTAAGTGTGACAAATTGGAGAAATGGTGTGGAAAAGTAGGAAGCAATTCTATATGAAGAAGTGCAAAGTCAGATCAGCATGTGTCAGCAATGGTTTACACAGAGGTGAGTTGCCTTGTGCCTGCAGGGATGGACAGGTGACCTACCAGGGTTTCTCACAGCTTTTGCTTTTCAGTAAGAAGATATTTTACACTGGAAAAGGAAGGAAGGAAGAAGGAAGGAAGGAAGGGAGGGAGGGAGGAAGGAAGGAAGGAAGGGAGGGAGGGAGGGAGGGAATGGTCCTGTCCCCAAGGTGTTAATGGTCAATGCAGATGACGGAGACAAAATGACAAGTATAAAAGAGAGACAGCCTGAAGGCAAGGCTCAAAACATTATCCAGATCTCCTGAACCTCTGTCTGCTGATTCACCCCCTGATAAATTGCTTTGAACTAATAGAGGTTTTGACTGGCATTTAATTCAGTGCACGTTTAGTAGATAGGTCTCTGTTGCTGAAATCTCTGTAACTGGTGTTATAGATGGCAATAGACACAAATAAAATAAAATAAAATAAAATAAAATAAAATAAAATAAAATAAAATAAAATAAAATAAAATAAAATAAAATAAAATAAATAGGGTCATATGGAAAAAATGTTTTTCCACTTACAAAATAATGGTGTGTGGCTCATGTCCCATGGCTTATTGGTCCAGCCCATGGGGTTCCAGGACACCCAGTCCTTCACAGGCTCTGAACTCCATTGCAGACAGTGTCTGATATCCTCCATTTTCCCAGCTTAATTCTACCTTGTAGAATTAAATGCCACGTAACAAATTACATTGTCAAAGCAGACTGAGAAGAAATGAATCTTTCCAACCTCATTCAGTTAATCCAAAATAAATAATGTGATATTTTTCAGTCCATTGCACCAGGAACAGACTATGCCAGATGATTTCTTCTTCCTAATTGAGAAGAAATGGCCGGTTAATGCAGCTGCAAGGGAAATGGAGAGGTCTGGCACTTCCAGGGCTGCAGAGGGGAAAAAAAAAAAACAACTCTGAAAACTCTTGTTTGGTGATATGTCAGAAAGCATCCTCCCCCCTTTTAAGTATATCAAAAAGTGTCTGTCCCTAAGTGGACATAACAGATTTTATATGTTACAGAGATTGACTTGTGGTGAAGAAAAGCAGCTTATGTTTCAAAGTGAACCAGGTAATCACTGGGGTTAATTAGTCCCCTGCAGCCAGGAATGGCCACAGGTGCCACATTATTCTTCTCACTGCACCAAGAAATGAATTGCACACATCACTTGCAGAAAAATATAAGTGTTTTGTGTTTTTTCTTCACCGCTGATTGCAATATAAAAGAAAAATACAGCCTGGTTACAGATGCCCATGAGCCTGGATGTGTTGGCTGCCTGGAGTGGACTATTCTGCCTGCTGAGTAACTGCTCATTTCCTGATTTCTCGTGGCTATCTGTGCTTTCCAAATGGATTTATTTTCCAGGACCCAGTTACAGTCTGTCTGCGCAGCCTCCTCCTCCCGGTGATGCTTGGAGGCAGCCATCAGAGAGCTGCTGGCACTGCTGCCCCAGACGGATGCACCACATGAGGATGTCACCACAGGACCCTAACTGAGGTGGCCAAGTGAGCTGAGGCTCTGGCACATCCCTCTGTCATGATCCCCAGCTGCGTGTCCTCATGGCACACATCCCGTGTGGCTCCTGGCAGCACGTGTGCCATGCAGGATGCAACCCCACGGGTGGATTTCCCACTTCTGGTGCCAGACCATTGCACAGCACTTCTGCCTCTGAGGTGAGAAACTATACGCCACACCTCCTCTGTGGCTCTTTCCATACTGTGGCTTGCTGCAGAGCAAATGATGCCTTCAGATTACAGGCAGAGCCCTCACAAAAGAAATGGCATTGCCCTGCTGTTATTCCACGGCCCTTCTGTATTAGAAGTGGTTCTGTGATAGAAATCAGATCTATGGCCTTTACTTTCCCAGTGTTTACCAGGATAGAAATGTCACAAGTCCTGGATATTTGCTCTGTGGCCCTGTAGTTTGAAGAAATAAAAGATGAGGAACAACAGGGCTGAAACATGTACTTTCTTCTGTGAGATGGGTAATTGATGAAGGTGGAAGTTGGTGGAACTTGTGAAGAGCTTTTAGCTGCTGTTAGAGATAAACCTCTGTGGAAAGGAACATTATAAATGTACGGTGTGGGTGTATTGGAGACAGGAACTGAAATGTGGAGTAAATTCTGTGCTGACATTGTGCTCATCAGCAGAGCCTACTATCCCCATGTGCTCAGTGCCAGTGTTGTGGCTGTTGTCTCAAGGAGATGAAGCTCTTCTTCCCCATGGCACACTCTAGATGTTCCTCACCACAGAACTTTAAAATCTAGTAAATTGTAACACTTTCAGTGGTTAGTAATGCAAACGTGGCCACCACAGTGAGATAAGTAAAACTAAAGAGCATGGCTCACACAAACCCGAGCTGTTACTTTTTTGTCTGCTTTGATCCTTGCATATTTTCCAAAGGTGAACATCGAAGGATGTGCTTTGAATAAGGTCCGTGGTGCATCATAGAATCATAGAATCATAGAATATCCTGAGTTGGAAGGGACCCTTAAGGATCATCAAGTCCAACTCTTGACACCGCACAGGTCTACCCAAGTTCAGACCATGTGACTAAGTGCACAGTCCAATCTCTTCTTAAATTCAGTCAGGCTCGGTGCAGTGACCACTTCCCTGGGGAGCCTGTTCCAGTGTGCAACCACTCTCTCTGTGAAGAACCCCTTCCTGATGTCCAGCCTAAACTTCCCCTGCCTCAGCTTAACTCCGTTCCCGCGGGTCCTGTCGCTGGTGTTAATGGAGAAAAGGTCTCCTGCCTCTCGACACCCCCTTACGAGGAAGTTGTAGACTGCGATGAGGTCTCCCCTCAGCCTCCTCTTCTCCAGGCTGAACAGGCCCAGTGCCCTCAGCCGTTCCTCGTACGTCTTCCCCTCCAGGCCTTTCACCATCTTCGTAGCCCTCCTCTGGACATCACCTGCACCAAGTACACACAAGTCACTAGACACAAGTCTTTGTATATTATTTTTGCTATTTCTGTATTATTTTTTGCTATCAGAATTACTGGTGCATAATGCAATATGCTGTTATGACATAATATATCTAAGAAAAAAAAATACTTAGTTTACAGCTGACTTGAATTATTTAAAAATCATTATAATCAGCTGCTGCTTAACATGGATTAAAATAATTTATTTTCCATAACATGTTTTCCAGTACATAGAGACAACTTGGAAAATGTATGACAGTTTGAATAATAAAACAAGAATAGCTCGTTTTTGTTCTTGAAAAGTGTTGTTTAACTGCAAAAAGCATAAAACATTTAATATAGAAAATAGAATACAGTGTTCCACTCTGAACTAACCAGAAGTTGTCTATAATGTTGCTGTTGTTTTTTTTTCTTATATGTACATATGTATGTATTATACCTTAATTGAAATTCTCCACTGCAATGGTAATATACAAATATTTCATTAGAAGGTAAGAAAAGTCTATAAAATTAAATGTCCCTCTATATTTTTTTAATAGGAAAATTTCAATTTGAAATAATTTCAATGTTATTGAAGTGACACTGAGAGTCACCATATATTGAGCAAATTATTTTTAAGGCTTTCTGTTTCAGGGATACTTTGCAAATCATCTGCAGCTATTCCAACAAGGAGTACACCCAAGATGTAAGGTGCTGGGACTTGGCTCTATGCAGAGATTTGGGGCTCTGAGCATGCCCATGAGTGGCCTGTGTGGCAGAAATCATCAATGGATGGACTGAGAGACACAAACCCAGCAAACCTGGTGCTGGTGAGGCAGTGAACCCTGCTGGGGAGCCTTGATGGAGTGGCCGCACCAGCACAAGCCCCAACAAGGCACCACCGTGAAATTGGCAGAGTGCTCCTAGCTTCTAGGTCTTTCCAAATGTCAAAATACATCACTCCACTGTTTGTATTTGCTTGCATTTCATGCTGAACGCTGCTATAAACAGCTCATTTAGAGAATGGGGAGGGCTCAGCAGGTGCATCCAAGGGTGCATGGTGCTTTAAAAGAATTTGACAAGGCTCTCAGATGCATTTGGATAATAAACACAAAATGCAGTGGAAGAGAAAGTGAATGTTGGACACCTGCACTTGGCAGAAAAAAATGATCCAGCAAAAATTATGAATGCAATTCACACTTTCTTTGAAAATCATGTCTTTTAAAGAAACTACCTCTGATCAAAAATGTACTGTAAATCATCATAAATTTACTCTCTTCTTTAAAACTAAACTGTGTTTAACACATGATTAGAAAAATCAGGTTTTCACTTGACTTACACCCATAATTAAGGACTATATTATTTTGGCTCAACATCTGATTTGCACGGGCATGTTCAAGCATGTGTTTTTTTGTATGGCTTCAGCACAAAGTGTAAAGGCAGAGGAGTGGAACACACAGCCCACAAGGTGTGTTATATTGCATGCACAACCAACAATGAAAATGTAAATATAAACAATCTGGGTCAGACATAAATAATTAAGCAAATGGGGAAGGGTAGAACAAAGTTGCTCAGAAAGCTGAGCTCAGAGCACGCAATAGCACAGGTCACTCAGAGAAAGGTTTGCAGCAATGCTAGGTCAGGAATCGTGCCTTGCAGCTCCTCAGGGAAGCACACTCTAGGAAAAAAGGCAGGGAAGATAAATTATTTAGTGATCTTCCTTGTTATATGAAAGACAAAGAAGAGAATATCAGCATTATTAGCAAGGCACTACATATTTTAAGGATAACTGTGAGCCCCAGAAAAGTCAAAGATGTGGCCATATTTTACCAAAACATGTTTTCAGTTTCTCTAAGCAACTAACAAACACAGTGCTTTGTGTGCAGATGAAGAAATATTCATGGCTTTGAAATAAAATATGTGAAACTCCCACTTGATGGTTGGAACTAGGTGGAGCTCTCATGTGTTTTTGACCATACATTTCAACAAAAATTTGTTGAGTACATACCAGATTTAATCAAACAGCCACAAATTAATCAAACAGCTTACAAATATGAAAGAGGCATGTTGGAAACGGGAGAGGAGAGGGGTACAGCTTCCCACCGTATATTCTGCTGATCCCTCTCAGTAACCAGTGCCTCCAGCCATTCCTGTTGAGTTTACTGAGGCCTTGACATTTGCCCTTCTTTGACTTCATCCAATTACTTCTAACATCTGAAACATCACATGGCAGCGAGTTCTTCTGCTCTGTGCTCAATAGTAAACTCATTTTATTGGCATTTCTTCTTGGGGTAGTATATGGAATATTTCTCAATTTCATATATATATGTATATTATAAAAAAAATAAATAATCTCAAACTGCAATATTTTGTCCCAAACAGCTTTTCCAGGCAGAGAGATGATTGCAAGCAAACCTTTCATAAAAGGTCCTTGCAGTCAACCCTAGCAGAGCAATATCATATTGAGCACTCACCCTGAAATAACCTGATGGATTTTGCAAGTTTAAGAGCTCTCTTTTGTGTTAGATGAAACAGGAGATTTTGTGTGCATTACCTCTTCATCTGAGGTTCTTAACACACAGTAGCATAGTACAGTAAATAATAAATCTTAACACTCATTAACTGGCTGGCCACTGTGAAATGTTTTGTATATTCCTGATGATTATAAATTACAGTGAAATCAAAAGGAAAAAAAGCAAAACACCTAACACATGAAAGCCTTGCAAAGTTATGAAGGGCAAAAGGGCTTATGAGGTCTAATTTATTTTGAGCAGTCTGTGCTGCTTTGAAAAAAATCCTCTGCAAATGATTCAGCAGGGTTATCTGAGGAAATTGGCCACCACAAGGAGTGGAGTCTTGTTCTGGGGTTTACAGTTCATCTTCTGCCTGTCTCTGCTTTTCACTTTAATCCAGATAAACAAATATAAAATGGACAGAGGAAAAAAAAAACAAAAAAACAAAAAAACAAAAACAAAACAAAACAAAACAAACAAACAAACAAACAAAAACTTAGTAAATGTTTTTAAAGGACGCTGTTGTAGCAAGAAGACCAGAAGAGGGCTGACCACATTAATATTCTGTTTTTCCTGAAGTGGGGCACCTTGGTGAAGCAGGCAGTCAAGGGTTAATATCCTTTCTGTAGGCTCTAAATTCATACTGGGATGCTTAAATTTTACCTATACTCTAATCCCATCCATTAAGCACTATCCAGTCCAGTGAAAAGGCACCACCAGCATCAGGCAAACACAAAGTAACAACATTTTCCACATTACTACATTTATTTTACCATCATTTTCTCCCATTTGGCAGCAGACCTTGGTGACCCACTTCATCTGGGCCCAGGACATGATGAGTTCTTCAAGAAGGATCTTACTGCAGGTCTGAGCCATGGGGCAGGAGGACAACATGCCCACACCTTGCACGACCCTGCAGCTCTACCATCCTGCGCCCTCAAGTGAATGGTGTTGGTGTCATTGCTGTTGCAGAAGAGTTTGCAGAAAGTCTTCACACCTTGTGCCTGGAACAAAAAACTAGTGCTGGATTTCACCTGTGAAATTTGGGATTTAAAACGAGAAGCACACAGATGTGCCCTAAGGATGAGCCAGCTGTACCGGACACTGAATCCTGGAGAGAGGTTCAGTTGAAAAAGAGAGCTGCCTCTCTCACATTCACTTTGACCAGATCTTCCTTAGTAAGGCGACTTTTGTGGATCACGTTAATTAAGTGGGCTGTCACACAGAGGCAGATAAACACCTGCTATACTTCAAGGCAGGGAGGGTCGTGGTGTTACGACAGAGACAAGCATATCAGCGTGAGCAGGCCACTGAGCACTGGGGCTAAATTCAGGTACAAGACCGGGTGAGTCACCTGCAGGTAAGAGGTTAATGTCAGCACTGTCTTCAGGAGAGACTGGCTCTTAAAATATCACATCTGAATGCATGCTCTTCTCAAGCTACAGAAACCTGCCAGGCCTGCTGCCAAGAGGAGTTGGGTTGCAGGTGCTGTGGTGCTGGTTCCTGGCTGCTCCTGCAGGATGTTCTACACCAGTATATATTTCCAAATCCAAGACAGCATCTTTATCTTCAAACTGCAGTGGGTGCCAGACCACTCTCCCCCAGCGATCGCTGGATGAACCTGGAATGGTTTCCACGGGGTTCAAATATCGAGGAGGAAAAATCCTAAGGCATAAATTTCACAGCTTGATCTCCTATCTCCTCTCTGCAGCAGCCTGCAAAGGTGCTCCTGAGTGCTTCTTCTCCCAGGCTTCAGACTGTGTATATAAGCAATTTTTGCATGCTTTGATGCCTAAATTCTTGGTACATAGCTTCAGGCAGGCAGCTCAGGTACCTGTGGTGGGACCAACACCTCCTTGGGCTTTCCCCATATCAAGTGTCACAAGCAGGCCCACCAAAGGCTGGCTTGGATCCTTTTTTTACAAAACTATCCTATCTACACAAGGAAAAAATGTGTGCGTGTCTCTATGGGCATGCATGGAGGTGCACGTATGTGCACGAGCATCCTTACAGCTCTGCAGAACAATTTGATGCTGTCTGAAAATGCAGCCTGAGGTATTTAAAAGCGAGGAGCACAATATATGGAGAGGAATACAGTACCCTGCTAAAAATATTGTATGTCTGATCTGGGAATACTTATGGTTTAAGTGGGCTATAAATGAACACTTAACTGCTTTAGAGCTGTGAAGTGATGACCCTCAGGTGGCCTTGGGACATGCCGCATGGTCTCCTGTAGCTGCCACTCCACTGAAAATAGTGGGGCTGAGCACCGCAGAGGCAGCCTGGAGTGCAAGGCTGCCTCCAGGAACCAGCAGCCTGTCCTCTGCCTGACTTAATGCTCTGATGTTTCCAAAACAATGAAATTCTGCTCTCCTAAATGGAATAAATGATATTTACGAATGCCAAATCAAAAGCACGTGTAGGCTGAGCCCCACATTTTAATACCTGGAATCATACTGCTTTTGCAATACAAACCATAAACCATTCTCACGAGAAAGAGATAAGCACTGATCATTTAGTACATAAATCATTTGAGGATGTTAAGGCTGTATGACAGAAAAAATATTTAACACAGATTTTTAACAAATATAGGAGCAAGGTTTGGCTTATTCCAATTCATGGCATTTCTTATGGGAAACTATTTGGACAATTGCTCCACATTTGTTATGTCCTTCTGAGTATTGCTAATTTTAGCACAAATGATTGTTCATCTAAAAATTCATGCCTGAAATGAAATGCTTCTCTATTTATTATTCTCTTCTCATAAATGTTTGCTACCCAGTCACGAGAGGGAAAGCACGGAGTAATAGCACAGCTCCCCACATGGCACAAATAGCAAGCAGTAGAAAGAAGCACTAAGGCAGTTTTGGAGATGAGCTATGTCAATTCAAGTTAATATTAGACATAAAGCCTTCTTCATTCCTTGCATGCTCCACCAGAGATACAATGTCACCCCCAAATCAGCACACCTCCCACCTTCCCAGACAGCAGGGCAGCACCACCGCTGAGTTTACAGGGTTGGACATCGTGGGGTTTCTCCCCACCAAGCTTCAAGGCAGCAGAGCCTGGAAGAAGGACTTGGGGGTGTCCTTCCTGTGTGTCTAGGTGGGCACAGTCAGGACCCCAGTGTGTGTCTGAGACACACTGACCCCACTGTGTGGGCTGAAACAGCATCACAATCCGGTTTCTGTGCTATGCAGCAGCATCTACGTTCACATGCACCCTTGCAAATCTGGGAAGTGTACCAGGAGTGACACCTGTCTGCCTATTAGTTTCCTTTCAGCAAATTTGATGCTAACAGTATCCCTTAGCCAAGAGAGGATTCAGAAATTTGGTTTCACATCCTAGTTCATTATATTACTGGTCAACTGCACCACTATAAGAACAAATGCAAACTAGAGGTCAGTCTGCAGCCATCAAACAGGAGAAGATGAGAAAGATGTTTTTATTAAACAAATATTCTCAAACTCATAAGCTTAAGTGTGACCAGCATAATGCAACCAATTCCTATGGAAAGCCTTCAGACTGCTTATGATTTTCCTTTTATATTTCATAACCGTTTAACTCCTCATCCTAAAAAATTCTCTCCTAATCTTCTACTGTTTATTTTCAGTCCCTGTGATGACCTCTTTCATCTAGTGGGGATTCTGTTATTAATGAAGCTGAAGCAACGCCTTCTCATAATCTTTCTGCTGCTGAGCTCAGAACTCCAATTCCTAGAACATTTGGTATGAAGGACATTTTGTTTATCTGATAAGTTGAGGCTATATTTTTTCCCCAGTGTAAAATAATCTGGCCACACCTTGTTGAGCAATTTTGTGTGTGTGTGTGTGTCTAGACCATCACCTGGCTTAATGCAGTCAAAAAAGGTCAAAGCAAAAGTGTTAAAAAATATATATATCATGGAAAAATAGGCCTGGGTTTCAAAGTCTAATGAGAAAAGGTGTATCCATATACTGAATGTGAAATAAACAACTGCAGGAAGGAATGATTCAGGATTTAACTGCAGTCTTGGAATTATTGGTAATTTTGCTACCCAAGAAAAAAACCTGTAATTAAAGGTGAATACAATTCACTGCCATAAATTACTGTCCCAAGCAACTGGGAATGAAGGCAGGCAGTTTCAATGTTATGGTTGAAATTGTGGCAGCCCAGTCCCCCAGTCTTGGCTGGCACCTCCCAGGCAATGTAAATAATAATATTCTCAAGTAGCCTTTGTGACGGGAGCTTTAAAGGTACACATGATAATTGGGGCTATTTTCAAAATAGTTTGTTCTGCTCCTCCAGAGCAGTCATTGGAGTGACTACTGCTTTTCAGGTTCCTCTGCTGCCGTATGAGGCCGTGTAAGTGCTCCCTTGTGGTGTTACTGCCAAGCAGGTGAGTGATGCTCAGGATGCACGGTCCTGTGTTGAATATCACCACACAGGGCCTCCCGGTTCCTCCCATTGCTAGTGTTTCATGCACCACTACGATGTTTTCCATCTGTCTCTGCATCACCTCCATGAAAAGAGTATCTGAAAAAAATGGCCAATAAACCATTAGAAATGCATTCAACATTTCTGTTTCATATTCACGTGAAGTGAATGTCTCATGGGCATTTAAAGCAGTTAGCAAAGGGTAAAAAGCATCAAAAGACAGTGCTAACCAAATTCCAGTACCTTTGGGTTTTGCTTTGTTAGTGATATCCTAGGCTTTGCTTTGTTAGTGATATCCTAGGCTTGTAAATACATACGAATCCCACAAACAGATCAATTCTGCTCAGCCTATTTCTCTCCTTGGTACATTCATCTTAGTTTATTGGCTCATGGTTGACGTCTTAGTTTATTGGTTCATGGTTGACGTGCACCTGCTTTAACTCATTTGTGGTCTCATCATTAGTCCCTGGTAAAGATGTATTTCTGCTAAATCCAGCCCCTGCCTTTTCTTTTTAACACAGTGCACTTCTAATTACATCTCCTGCCAAAGGTGGTGTGAGTTTTTGTGTCACACCAGCCTGCCTTGGAGGGAGCAGTTGAGAGCGCAGCGGATAATACTATGTGACACATGTTACTCAGCATTTTCATCACCGCATTAGTCCTGTTACTTCATATTTGTAAGTTTGAAAACAGTAACATTTTCTTTTCTAAGTGCCTTACATAAATAGGCCTTAGTGAGAACAACCCCATTCCAAAATGAAGACAGAAAGTAACAGGCTCGATCACTTGGAAACAGCAATTTGTTAAACAGAACAGAGCACTCCCATTGCTTTTGGTCCATCTTTATTGCTTCCAGAAGGCAACACTCTCAGGAAACTTTGCATGGCCAGATGTTCAGTTTTTACAGCTGTTGAAATATTTTTGGAAGGGCCATCAGTCAAGATAAAATTACAGGTCACTGGGGACACGTTCTGACCTTTGCAGGAAGACGGTGGTTTGGCTCACAGACCGGCCTTCCTGGCCAAAAGTCTGCCGGGAGGTGGATGCTGTGACATCTCTAATTGGACCCCATTATTCAAGCTGATGGCCTCGCTCACGTCTGGGTATTACCCTGCAGTGCGGGACAGCGGAGTCAGCCTGGCGAGGCCTGGTGGTTTTAACCCTGGCAAAGCAGCATCTAATTTATGTGCTGATCACTACCGTGTGATTAGCATCACCTACTTGCTGTCATTTCTAAACAAATAGATTGAGATGTCCTGCCTTGCACCAGGAAGCATCTCATACCACAGATGCAATGGGAGAGGTCACTGAATATTAGCTGTGACACCAAAATCCTGCCGTGCGTGCTGGTTTTCATGTGAACAGAGGGAACATGGGCACTCACAATCCACTCTGTTGCCTCCACGCAGGCAACCAGCACTGAGTCTTCACCTGTCCTTGCATCGCTCCTCCAGGAGGAGGGAGGTTCCTACAAGTCCTTCATCACATCTGTCAACCCCTTGCAGGTGTCCTGTGTACCCGAGGGCCTCTTGAATGGCACTAGGTACCCACTTGTGTGCAGCTGAACCAAGCTCCTGGTGGGCGACCAGATGAACAAGGCTGGTGGGGGTTAGTGGAAAGATTCAGCCTTGTGAACATGGGTTTCTAATTCTGCTCTATGAGCCCTGGCCTCCACATGCCACCCCAAGAAAGCACAACCTCTGTCGCAGCTCTTGGCCCCATCAGGGTGTCACTGGACCCTGGGTGCAGGCAACTGAACCAGACCATAGGCCTCCCCAGCCAGAAAGGCAGCCTGGACACCCTGTGCTGGGGCAGGCTCCTGCATACTGACACCCACACACAGGTTTCTTCATCTGGAGATAAATCTCGGCCATGGTTTTCCAGAGGCAAGTTAGATCCAGTGTTTCCCAACAGTAACGCCTTCAGTCTCCTTCTCAGATCGAGCCAAATTTGCATGAGGCACCAGAAGTACTTCTAAGGAGCTGTAACTTTAGATAGCTGAGCATTTAGTTATCCATTGTTAAACATATCAGTCCGTAACTGGAAATTGCAACCCAGTGGGGACAATGTACAAATCTTCATGTGGCTGATTATAAAATCATTAACTATTTTATTGTTCTTTGTCATTTTTCCCTAGTCAGACATTTTTCCAGCTAGCAGAAATCACAAATTATATTCATACTAAAATTGCACATTTGGTAATTGATTAAAATTGTTACTTCTTTTAACTATTCTTTCAGTCAATTGCAATAGTAAGGTGAAGAAAGCATCCAGCACAGTTAGATTGAGATCTCATTATCAGCATGAATTGCCCTAAGTGGAGGCTCACCCCAAAAGACCTGATTCCAGCTGCTTGTTCCCTCTTGTTCCAGCAGCAGTGTCCCTGCAGCTGCAGGATGAGTCGAGCCAGGGAATTATCAGTTGAAAAGGAGTTTTGTTGGTTTTTATACCTGGTTAGTACTCAGCCAGATGAGGCTCAGTCGGGGACTTCACAGACTCTAATGCTGGCACATGGGAGGCACGGGAACAAGGGAACATAGGTGAGCTTAAGCCTGCTGCGAATCCTCAATCTGAAAACTATCTGAAAAATTCTGAATTTATGGTTTAGGGTAAAAAATATATATTACAACACTTGGACTACATTAAAACTATCAGTAGCTCAAATGCCAAAGCCTTTGTTTTCTCTACAAAGAAGCCTTGATGTAGTCACTCTTGCGTGCTGATCTTGCAAGACTAGCAGTCTTTTCCCTGCTGCTGAGTGAGTCCCAGATGGTTCATACAGCTATTTGTCCTACATGCTTATAAGGATCCATTATCTGGATAGCTGACTTGTGCAGCAAAAGGTTTTCCAACCCAGAATGTTTTGTCTCAGTGCTCATTGCTATGGTTTTCAGCCATATGTGCAACGTTTTAATTGATATATTTATTATTTATTATGGAATCGCTCCTGTGGAAAAGAGCTTGTTGAAAAAAAAAAAAAAAAAAAAAAAAAAGTTTAATGCCATGACCAGAACACAGTGAGGATTGAGGTCATTCACTGCCGCAGGGCCAGAAATTTTGCAGCTGAGATTGTCATAAACTGAGCACCTGCCTAGTTCATTTTTGGCTGCTTTATGCCAGTGATGTTAATCTTGCTGATCTAAAAAGCAGGCTGCAAACCTGGTGAAAAAAAGCAGGAGTTGTCTGATGGTTTGCAGGGCAGGGTGAGGCTGCAGGAAAAGATTTTGCTTGTACAGAGGAAAAAGTACAGCCTTTCCTTTCCTTTCCTTTCCTTTCCTTTCCTTTCCTTTCCTTTCCTTTCCTTTCCTTTCCTTTCCTTTCCTTTCCTTTCCTTTCCTTTCCTTTCCTTTCCTTTCCTTTCCTTTCCTTTCCTTTCCTTTCCTTTCCTTTCCTTTCCTTTCCTTTCCTTTCCTTTCCCTGTTTCTTTTTCTTCTTGTTTTTCCTTTTCCTTCTTATTTTTCCTTTTCCTTCTTCTTTCCTCTTCCTTTTTTCTCTTCCTCTTCCTTTTCCTTTTTTTCTCTTTTATCTTTTTTCCTTTTCATTTTTCTTCTTCTTTTTTTTTTCCTTTTCTTTTTTCTTTTCCTTTTTTTTTTTTTCCTTCCCCAGGCACCCCTGCATTCACACAGCCGAGCGCCGTGCCCCCGCCGGCTCCAGCAGCACCCAGGGGTGGCAGTGACACCTAGCGGTGCGCCCGCACCCCCCGCACCCCACAGCGGGGCGGCCCGGGGGCAGGGGATGTGTGGGGTCTCCGCTGCTTCTGGGATGTGGACTGAGCAGCCCCGAGCTGGGCAAGGCTCCCCGCGGCCCCCTTTCCACGCCTCCTGTGGGGCATCTCTCAGCATCCTGAGTGGCTCAGCTGCCAGGGCTCCCTGAAACGTGCCGCTAATTGGGCTCTCTTGTACTGGTTTTGGAGAGGTTTGAGCAATGGGGGAGGTTTGGGAAGGAAGGATGTGCCCTTTGGCTTTGGATGTGGCTTTGTCACAGAGGGTTGTGTTAGGTGGGTGGGTACAAACCCGGCTAGAACATCCCTGCCTGCCAGCATGGCACTGGGTGCCCTGTGGCGTGACAGTGCCCTATGGGAAGCACAGCTCTGATGTGTGCTAAAGCTGCTTTTCAGCACCTGGATCACACATCTGGCCTGGCTGGAGAGGGCTGAGGATGTGTCTTATAATCAACACATCCATGGGCTGCAAGCTCTGCGGTGAGAGGTTCATATTTTTGTCCAGTGCATGCATAGCACCTATAGCAAAGCAACAGTCCAAGCCTGGGGTTGCTCTGTGCTATAGTAGCACAAACCGTAGTAAGGAACCTTCATGTAGGATAAATAAGCAAGGGGATGTGGCAGAAATAAGGCCAGTTGTTGTGTTATCCTTGCTCTTTGCACAGACTCTTTTCACCTTGGCAAAAGGAGCTCAGCTATCATTTGGAAATGTAGCACAGCCAGTTTTCAGTGCCTGAATCACAGAAGCCCACATGGCCCTGTGCAAATGTTTAGAAATAGGCACCATGACCCCTCTTCATGGACATAACTCACGGGCCCAGACAGTGCAAGAACACTGTAAGGAAAAGACATCATTGCAGCAGGTGCAACAGCTACTTAACAATGGATTTTTCTTTTCCTTTTCTGAGCATATTCACTGTCTGCTGAACTTTACACTGGCTCTCAGAGTATTGGCAGGTTTTCTGGTTTGGCATGCCTTTGAATCGTACAGGAATCCTGAACTCACTCTCAAATCCATTTAAACCCCCTTTAGCACAATGCTTCTACTTAGACTAGTTTAAAATAATAAAAATGAAGACAACAGTAAATGTTGAAATTTTGCTTTTCAGTGGCCCCAACAGCTATGCAGTCACTTGGCACCTGCCCTCATAAATCAGCTTAGAGTCCAGCCAAGATGAGCTTCTTTAAAATACCCTTTTATTGCTTCACAGGGTATTAGCTTTTTGCCATCACAGATTCAAAACATGCCTGTGCTTCCTGGAACTGGTTGGACTGCATCCCCTCTTCTACTTCCAAAACAGAGACTTGTTGTAAAAAACACTATGCTCGTTCAGACTGCACCGCTACCAGGTGCAAGCAGCTGATAGAAGAGAAAAGGCATGAAGCAGCTGAGAAAAAATGAAGATATCAGATGGAGTTAATCTAATTCCCAAGGAGGGAAACAATGATATGTCAACAGGTCCTAGGCTAAGAGGAGGAAGTCCTTCTGAGAATACCTTAATACTGGTTGCCAGTAATTGCTCATTTTGGGGAAGAGAAGAGAAAGGAGAAGAAGAGAAGAGAAGAGAAGAGAAGAGAAGAGAAGAGAAGAGAAGAGAAGAGAAGAGAAGAGAAGAGAAGAGAAGAGAAGAGAAGAGAAGAGAAGAGAAGAGAAGAGAAGAGAAGAGAAGAGAAGAGAAGAGAAGAGAAGAGAAGAGAAGAGAAGAGAAGAGAAGAGAAGAGAAGAGAAGAGAAGAGAAGAGAAGAGAAGAGAAGAGAAGAGAAGAGAAGAGAAGAGAAGAGAAGAGAAGAGAAGAGAAGAGAAGAGAAGAGAAGAGAAGAGAAGAGAAGAGAAGAGAAGAGAAGAGAAGAGAAGAGAAAGGAAAAGAAAAGAAAAGAAAAGAAAAGAGAAGAGAAAGGAAAAGAAAAGAAAAGAAAAGAAAAGAAAAGAAAAGAAAAGAAAAGAAAAGAAAAGAAAAGAAAAGAAAAGAAAAGAAAAGAAAAGAAAAGAAAAGAAAAAAGAAAAAGAAAAAGAAAAAGAAAAGTGCTGTTCCCACAAAAATCACAGCAATGTTGGTTGTGTTGGTTTGCACACCTGGAAGAAGATGTGCCTCTAGCAATGAGGTGCTGAAACAGTCCCAGACTGGTTGTGCAGACCATCAGGTGCTCTCTTTCTGCACCAGCAATGGATTAAGGGCAGTACAAAGCCCCTTTGTAATACCCTCGGATTGGTCTGTGCCCTGCTGGAGGAGGACTGCAACCACTCAGAATGAACCTCTACCAAACTCCTTTTGCAGTGCTTGGTGCACACCAGAAATGGCTGGTTCAGCAAATACTGCTGGCTCTAGGTCAAGAAGGCCACCCAGATTTAGTGTTTGTGGGTGTGTTTAAAAAAAAAAAAAAGTTAATTATGCTGGATTTATTTGCTTGATTTGAGTTTTAAAATGCTCCAGTAAGAATCTGCCTATGGGACACAACAGAGTCAATAGCAGTCCTAAGGAACTTCATGTAGTTTTTGGTCTTGCTGGGAGGGCATGGAGGGCACTTCTGACAGCAGATTGACTCAATCTGGCACAGAACTTCTGGTGTGCAGAGATTCTGCTTCCTTGCCTTTCTTGATAGGGCAAGGTCTGGAAGACTAAAATATCTACATTTAGGCACCTGCCTGCAAGCCGGATGTCTGTAGTCCCTGTAATGGAGAGCTGGTCAGTCCAGACAGGGGCCGTCCATTCTATTAAGAGCCTACTTCCAGGCAAACTAACTTATTTTCTAGACTCTGTTGACTGTATGGGGACATTAAACACCCTTAGACACAGTGAGGTTGCTGATAGGTGCTGAGTGCCAGACTTCAGGGCATCCTTCCAGGCCTTCGTGTGCTACACTGGGAGGTCCTGTGTTGCATCTGCCAACTCCTTGTCGATGTCTCATATTCCCTGTAGCATCTCAAGCAACATGAGAAGTCTCTGTGGAGGCAATTGAATCACCCTCTGAGCTCATGTGTCAACATCTCTATGCAAACACTTCAGTGTAGGTACTGAACTGAATATTTCTGTCTTGAACTGAAACCTAACACAGCTGTGTGGCAGTCAACGCCTCCCTATACTTGTGTGGTGGGACAGCCAGGCTCAGCCTGCAGCTCAGGGTTTCCATCCATGCAATCCTCCCACTCAAGAGGGGAGTTCTTGTTCTTTTGATCCATGCAAGAACCTTGTCCATGGACTTCTGAGCCTTGTTGATGATCCAGATGAGTGAGTTTTGTTTTAGATTGTCCCAAACTAGCTTTGCATAACAGACTGATTTTGTCTTTACTGCTGTTCATGTCAGTGACATCATTAAGTGTTGCAACCTTTGGTAGGAAACGGAAAGTTTTTCTCCCATAGTTGACAATGGTTCACTGCTGATATTGCAATTCTGTGTTGTGACTATTTTACCAAAAGTGCCCTGGGCCCCTATCACGTTCCCCCAGCTCCCTCCCTCCCTCCTGCAACTCTGCAGGAGTTGTGCTGACAGCATTTTCTGAAAACATCTGCGCCCAGCTTCTCTCCAAAAGGGGAATTTCCCAAGCTACAGTGGAAACCACAATGGAAGGACATGCCCAGGGATTGCCAGAAGATAACAGCTATAATTCTTGGGATGTCCTCTTCCTGATTCTACTGATTCACACAACTGAGTGCTGTTTCATGGAAATATTAGGAAAAATATGTCCCAATAAAAATTTTTGATGAGAAAAAAACAACTGAGTAACGTTATGACCCCCTTTTGAATAAGGAATATGTTGAATGGTAACACTCCTGAAAGATTTTGACTAAAAGTTAGATAAAACTCTAGCGCAAGAGAGAAGATAAAAAGTGAATCAGATCTGGAATGTAATCAGTGAGTTTGAGACAAGCTACACATTTTAGCACATTTATAAAGGTGAGGGATTAGTGGACAACCCCTAAGTTTATGTTTTTTTTGCCAGCCACCACAGAACCTCACCATTACACCCTTTTTTCTATTTCAGAAATTATTGCAAGTCATGTTTACACGCGGGGAAACAGCTGCCACCCACTTCCGATAGCTCCATAGGCAAAAGGTGGGCTGCAGCTTGAAAGCCAGTGATGCTGGTGGGGTCAATCCTTGTAGCTGGTTGAAGTGAGGATCCCTCAGCACCATAAGCCTGTACTGGGCTGAAATAATCCATGGCACTCATTCACGAGGTGAGCACTGTTCACTGCCTGCACTGTGAAGGCCCTGAGGGAAGCCATGGGGACATGCCTCTCCTCCCTCTACTCTATCAAGGCAGGCAAGTGCCTGGTGGCATGCCAAAATGTCTAGAAAGATGATGCACCTGTGTGAGTCCCATCACACTTCCCCTTGTACCCTCTGCATGAAGTAACACAGCCAAGGGTGCAGGAATGTCTCCTCCACTGACACACACAAACACCCCACAAAATCCCCCACCCCAATATCTCATTCAATTTCATTTTCTCCCAGAACTTCTCAGAATATTCTCTGTTTGGTTTTGTTTTCATTGATATAAAATTCAGAGGGAGGAAAGCAAAGTAGAATTTTGATCAGCAACCATCCAGGTGAAGAAAATTATATATATATATATATATATAAAATACATATATTTCAAATAACCAAACTATGACTTGTCATTCAAAATGATGCTAAACCTATAAAATACATAATTACTGTCACATGCAACAGTTTTTCTTAACTTTATTTAAATGAAAAATAATATAAAATGCTTGCTTAATTTTTTCTTTCTGATTCACATCTAGTGCTTTAAGAGGATGTCAAAACAAGAGATGAAAGGGAACTTTTCAATCAAATGTTTTTCACCAGAAAATGCAGTTTCATTGAAACCAAAACTCTTCATGGAAATCTATATCTGTAGATGAAACTTTTGTTAGAAAGGTTTTGGGGTTCAGAATAATACTTCTGATTAAAAGGAGAAAAACACAAGCATGCAGATGATCTTATTGTGCAAGACTGGGCATTGCCTGGGTTTGATTCACCTCACCAACCGAGTGAATGAATCACTGCCTTACCAAGTGTTTTCTCTGTTTTCACTCATTTATTTCTATGACAAATTTCAACAACCTTTTGACCATCAACATAACTAAAATTATTGCTGAAAGCTCAAAGAAAATGCAAGCTAGAACTCTGATTTCTAGGTAGCCTGACTAATAGCCAAATGTATGAGTCTTCTTAGGATTTCTGTTCAACTCCTGTTCTGGAAAGCTTTAAGCCTAAGAAAGAGTAACATAAAACACAAAACGGAGAAATTTCCACAGCGTTCATCAGATATAAGTCCCAGGAACAAGTCTTTGTAACCCAAAAAGTCACTAAACGCTTTTGTTCTTCAGTTTTGGAGATGTACAAAACTATCCTTTGTCAACTAGTTACACAGCAGTGATTTATGGGCAGGTAACCCACAGCGAGAGATCTTCAAGGCACTCAAGGATGAGGTATAGCACACTTGTGAGCCAGAAAGAAACCATTGTAGCCAACAAGTTGTTAGCAAGCAAACTCACTGGGGTCTTCCCAAACCCAGGAAGAAGGCACCACTGATGGGGGTCTGGTATTGCATGTCTGTGGCCCTCTTCCACACATAATAAAGCACGGTTGTTTAAGATACCGAAGACCCAAATAAGATTTAAGCCAGTTACTTGTAATTTCATGGTCCAAAAAACTTTTCCAAACTAGGAAACCTGACTTAGTAAATGCTGTGACTAGTGATATGGACCTTGAAGAGCACTGGAGAACAATTGTGAATCTTGTATACACAGTGGTATTTTCAGGAAATTCAGCAGCTTTGTCCATATCAAAACTGCAAGAGCTTTGTTCAGCTGTGGCTGAATTTCTGTTTGCCTTTGCAAGGGAGTTGCATTTTCCCCAGCCAGGATGAGGAAGCTTGACCCAACACGCTTACATTGCCTTACAGTCCTTGCCTTTGGGCAATAAGACAAGCAAAGTGGTGCATCGCTGCAAGCCTCCACTGAGGAAGGGTCTAGTCCAGCAAATTAAGAGTTTAATGCAAGCCAAGCCCTTTATCATTTGCCAGTGGCAGTAGGCAGGTAAGTAGAATAACGTGATCAATGGCTGCAAAGGCTGGTGATAGACTGGGGAGACCTAACATTGACATCTGACACGAGGCTGTTATCCATCACAGCCCTGACGACTGTCTTCTGCTTACAAGGGGGCTGAATTATTGAGCAGACCTAATTCATGGCAAGCTGCCACTCGCGTTTCTGGGAAGGACGAATGTAATAAGAAACAAAGGCTGCGACTAGAATTTTGTATTGTCTCCAAGTCTCTCTCATTGTGCTTCCCTGCTGGGTGAAAAAGGCAAGGGAGAGATTCGGGGGGGAGGAGGTTTTACTGCATGTTGAATGGCTTTGCATGGCAGTGAGAGGTATTCAGAGGCAGATAGACTGTCTGTCTCCAAAGATCCAGCAAAAAAAAAAAAAAAAAAAAAAACAACGTTAAGCCAGTGGGAATGCAGCACCTTTGGAAAGGAGAAAGTTCACTTAAAAGTTTGGCAGCATTAAACCCTCTATTAAAGTCTTCTCTTCCCCCAGAAAACCCTCAAAGAGCATAAACTTCTGAGACTGTAACTAAATGTAAAATAATCAGCAAAAGCATGCTCCGGTCACATAGTTTATCTGTGTGTGTGTCAGTTCTAGAAACTGGCACTTGCCTCATCAACAGTCATAGCCCAACTTCTCTGCCACAGAGTCACGATCTGTGATTTTCAGCCCAAGGGCACTTTTGACATTTCAACATCCATTTTCACTGCACCACCAGAAAAACAAGTGCAGGTTTTCAAGGTTTCCCTCCCTACAGGAGCGTGATATGGTGGCAAGACATGGTAGACGCGGTGCCGCTGGTGCTGGGGGACAGAACTGCGGTGAGACATGCAGCAGCCACCACCTCCAGCTTAAGGCCACACACTGGGCACTGCCACCTTACTGGGGACCTTGAGGCAGGTGTGACAGCAGTTTCAGCATCAGGGAAGGATGTGCCAGGAGAGCACAGCCCTGCTGCACCCTCCCACAGCCTGGCCCCTCACCTTTTTGGGTCTTTTACAGTTCAATGAATCAGGTGTGATTAGGAGTAAATGTGTTCAAATAACTGTAGCATAAACGTTTATGTGGTCTTTTCAAAAAGAGCGACATCAAACTCTGCCCATTGTAGGTAAACCAGCAACGAGGAAATGCCATCTGAGACAACACCAAAAGGAATAAGGATCTCAGTTATTTCTTCCTATGAAATTCGCTCCATTCTGGTCCCTCTTAATTAAGAGTCCCTATAAATTTGCTTAGCATAAAAAAAAAAAAAAAAAAAAAAAAAGGAAGCAATAACAGAACCAACGACACGCTATAAATTAATATTTTGCATAATGATTAAAAAAAAAATCCTAATGGAAAATCCCGTGTCCTTCTATTCAGAGATGTTTTCAATTATCTTCAAAGATGAGATCCGTGAACGGTGCACAACTCTGCCCTCAGTGGTGCTGATACAGTGCCATTAAAGTCAATGAGATTACACATGTTTGACTGATGGCAGAATATAGCTCTGCCTGTCTATTGGAAAGGCATTTGTAAAACATATTCCAAAGGACTAAAAGTGCATTAAAAAGTGCAACCTCTAAATATCACCTTTTTTACTGAATGGAAGTATGTGTCCTTAAATAAATTCATGAAAACAGAAGCATATTTCTTGTTCCTTCTTCCATGCCTTGTGGATTTCCCTGGACAGGCCTTTTCTCCCAGTCCTACTTCAGCAAAATCTATGAAGAAAACTGCAAGATTTCAGTAATACCCACCACCAAATTAACCGTGTATACATTTCTATTTTGAGAAGAAAAAGCTTTTTGTCTTTTGATTAATTGTCTTTGACAGACTAATCTAGGAGCATGAATAGGTTATATTATAGACTATTAACTCCCTGGCAGTCCCAGAGCTGGGAGCATTTCTGGGGAGGCAGGTCTCCTTTTGATCCTACCAGACCTTAATAATACTGTTCGTATGCATATTAGCAGTGGCATTTTTAAAAATTCATTATTAATTGAATCCTGATTTCTTCATTATTTTCCACATATTGTGTTTTTCCATGAGAAACACAAGTCATGCCAAGAAATGCCTAGAGAAATATCTTCATGTTGTAAGCTGTAAAACACATTCTACCATCCCGTTAATTTATGGCAGCAATTTGGAAGTTTGCTGAGCTGGACACAGCTGGCTGGCAAGGAGTGCATTGTTATTAAATATGAGCAACATGTGACATTAATCTCAAATTAATTTTTGAGAGAAAATGCATGCAACTTGCTTTGCAGTAATGCATAATAAAGAAGTAAAAGAAATGCCACAATATATTTTTGCAGAAGTTCATTTCTGTTTATGCACGTTAATTGGTTATTAACTGAAGATTTAAAAAAAAAAAAAAAAAAAAAAGGAAAGGAAAAAAAAGGCCTGGAGAGAGGCCTGACTATTGAATGCACCAGGGATGAAGTCCTTCTATTGGCCTGATGGGAGTGATCTGATAACGCGGATAACTCCATTCGGCCAACTACAGAAGAGCCTTGGAGAAGGTGAGGTGGTCTGTTGAAGTCATGAGTGTCGTTTTGTGAAACTGCTACTCATGGGAAAAACACAAACCATCAGGTCTGCACTAGGACTTTACCTTGAATAATTCTTTGTAAAGATTGTACTTCTGTGGAGCCCTGGCTGTCGTTTCCTAATGCATGCTCCTGGATGGGGAATACTCACATCGTGCTGGACTGGAAAGAGAGAGTTTCTGCAGAAGGTTTTGGCTGTAAACCGAGTGTCGTTTTCATCAGAATTTTCCATAGGAAACATTGCCTTTTCATGAAAAACTCCCTACACTTAAAATGCTTACAAACTAGTTGTTTTTCAGCAGCTGCTGAAAATCTGGAGGGTTTCTAGCATCACTGTTTCAAAGAAAAGCAACAACGTTCAAAGAAAAGATTTCTTTTTTCTGAAAAATTTCCTTTAAATAGAGTTCCAATTTATCATCAAAAGAGAACACTATGGATGGAAATCATTTGGCCTGTCCGTCTACAGAGAACAAGTCTCACTGGAAGGTGGCAGAGGAAATCCTGACAAGTCATTCATGTCTGACAGGATATTTTTATGAAACAGAAACCCCATCAAAATCACTGCAAGACAGCATCCAAGTACTTGTAAGGTTCTCTGCGTGACATCCTTTTGCAAACCCCGCCTAGCACACCTCAAAGCCTTGAGAAGAGCCGCACACCTGACAAACCAGTCAGAAACATGAAGGTGTACTTTAAAACTGGCTGGTATGAGAAGCCACAGGGGTGGACTGTGGGATGTGGTTTCCTCAGATGCTGGCAGTAGGCGACTGAGTGGTCTGCAAGGCAAATGTTGAATTTACAGAAATCTACAACACATTGTAGGAGTGGAAGTTTCTGAAAATGTGCTAAACAGTTACAGATAAAGAGAGGGATAAGAAAACCCAGATCAGTCCCTCTGGTTTACTGAGAAAATGCTGTGGTTGCTTATGATGTGCCAGCACATCACTCCACAGATAGAGAAGATTTTGCTTTGGAATTAAGAACAATAAATTATTTATCATTACCACTACTTATTGACTAAATGCTGGTTTTCCACTCTTCAGACCCCACTGTGATCAGTGACGTTGGCAAGTTGCATTGCCTGAGTGTCAGCTGAGTACATTTTACTGATGAGATTTTTCTCTGACTCTTCAATCCTGATCAGTCCTTACTTCGCCAGGAGCTAATTTCCTTCCAATCTGTATCCATCAGCAAATGATGACCTCTTCATGCAAGCCTGGCTGCATTTGCTGGTGAGCTGGGAAAGCATCCAACCCTTCTCTGCCCCGCACCTTGCTCTGATGAGATCCCATCAGTTTAAGCCAGGGGGACTTGGGAGAGAAGAGAAACCCTATCAGACCCATACAAGACAAGATCAGTGCACTCACTTTCTGTTCGATACCAGGGTGAAGAAAGCTGGACACCAGGCTTTGGTAGAACTGCTGTTGATACAATGGCCTGGGGCATTTTATCCAACACCCAGTTTGTCAGGCAGGTATCCAGCAGCTGAGCATTATACTCCCGCATTATACTTCTCCCAGCCCACAACACGTTGCAGTGAGGCAGGGAGAAGTTTCTGTTTCATCTTCTTCAATAGATTCCTTTTTTAAGTGGTAATGGTGGTGGTTGCAGATCAAAGCTGATGCTGCGATATGCTGTGGATAATGTATCATCCTTTGAAATACACTTGCTCAGGATGAGTGCGGTTGGACACGTGGCCATTTGATTCACTTCAGATGCTATCAAAATCTGCACATTAATAATAATGATAATTATTTTCCCAGTCTTTACCACAGTTGCCTGTCATTATGAGGGGCTGGGGAAGAAACAAGCAACAAGACAGCCCGTAGCACTCCAGCTGTGCCCTGAAATCATAAAGCAGGGGGTTTGTGCGCAGGAGACTGGCATGCTCCATGCAGGAGCCATCCTCTGCTCTCAGCAGTTGCTTTTCACTGACAACTTGCAGTCCTGTTATGGAAGTGCCATAAGCCAAAGCAATCATTTTTTTTTATTTATTTTTTTTCCCTTACTCTGTGCTAAGTCCCTGGCTGATAAGTCTCACTGCTTGGCAGCTGTAGCATGTAAATGCCAAAGCCAACAACACAGCAAGCAGGTGGTGTTTTCACCCAGTTTACTCTATTTGTGTGATTTTCTCAGTAATTCAGAAAGCTTTCTTGCATGAACACAGGCTTAGAGAGAGAGAGAAAGAGAAAAAAAAAAAAAAGCGATGTGCATAGGAGGGCAAAGTTGCCTGAAAGCAAAAATCCTTTCAATTCCTTGAATCTGAGAGTTTGGCACCAAGAAGTGCTGGGCCTCCCTGGCTTCATGGCTACTGCAGCAATTCCCACTGCTCAGCAGCTCCCAAAGAGCAAAAGCTCTTTACAGAAAGTTGTTGTTGCTGTTCTGAGGGGGGTTCTGCTGAAAGGCTTGAGACAAGCAAATGCGAGAGCTTGTGGCTGGCCAACCTGTGCTAGATTTAGGAAGCTGCCAACACACAACCTTCAGCCAAGGGTAACAAATTTGCTCTTGGATGAGTTGTGAATAAATGAATCAGGATTTCAAATGTTTTTCAGGGTGAGCTTGCTGGTTTGCCACAAAACAGTTTGTACCCTCGTGCAGACACATCCCTGTGTGATACAGAGTGATTTTGTGATCCCGTACCATGCTGGGGGGAGGTCTTTGTATGGAGGAGGTGGTTGCAGGAGAGACAAGGACACACCTCTCTGCTCCCTGGCCTCCTGGCATTGGGACTGCAGCAAGAGGGGAGGAAACTCTGGTCCTGCAGCACTGAATCCCCTTCTAGCACCTGCACTAAACCCAGCTCACCATCAAGGCACCGCACCTCTGGGACTCGGGACACCCGCCAACCTCAGATCTCCAAGGATGCACCAAAACACAGGCAGCTGTGAGAGGGGCAGAAGAGCAAGGAGCTGGCCCAAGCATTTGCTTTTCCTCCCTCCTCCCCTTTCACACATTTTCCCCTCTTCTCCATGAGGCTTCCTCATCTTTTTTCATCCATGTACTTTGCAATAGCAATGTTGCTTTCACTTGTGTTTTTTTTATAGACTGTTATGTATGTTTAAATCAATATAAATAAAACCCACCTCTACATATCAGTACATATTGATAATATGATAATGGCAACATATGGCTGCTGTATATTATATGCATGATATCTATGTTATATTTGTTTATGGTCTGTATTTAACTAATTCTAGATGTGTATATATATGTGTATATATAGGTATATATATTTAAAGCACATTTTTAAGGTTCACAGCTCTACCACTTTTTCTTCCAAAGCCTAATAAAACAATTTGTATTTTCTGTCACTGGTTTAACTGGAATTTATTACCAATTATTACTGCTGGTAAGTTAAATTAGAAGTTGACTTAACTAGGGCAGGGATCCCATTAGGTTTACACCTGCATTTACTCCCCTGTTAGGCCCCGCAGCTGCAGTTAAATCAATTGGCACCATCTGTCCAGAGGCCTGCTTTCGGTTGCCTATCAGTACAACCCCATCTTCAGTCAATGTTTCAGCTCCTGCTTTCAATTCTCTGCCTGTGGCTGAAGACAGCACTTCTAACTCCTTTTTCAAAATGGGAGCATGAAGCAAAACCTGAACAGAGGCCTCCAGAAATGATGTTTGCTCCCTGAAGGAAAAGGCAGTACCAGAGCAGACCTGCACCCCACATGGGTAAGAGCCGCCTGTGTGCCCCACAAGGCAATCAAGCTTTTGTCTTGGTGTACAGTGCTCAGTGCAGGTTGGTGCAGAAAGGTGGATGACAGGAGTAGAATTTTCCTCGTGCTGAAGTAAAGGAATATTTACCATCACTGGTAAGACAGCCGAAATCTCATGTCTGGCTTGGTTTGCCAGGGATACCAAGCGCTGACGTCAGGGGACATGAAGGCACTGAGAAGCTCAGCAAACGAGGCCCAAAGAGCATCATTACAGAGAAAGCATCTGTGCACGCACCAAAAGGGAAGGCAAACTACAGGGAGTTTATCACCACCGCCCACTGCCACCTGTCTTCCAGCCCTGCACACAAGGGCTGTCTGTGTTTATCCCAAGACACCCACAGAGGGCTGCTCCCCATCCAGCTGAGACCAAGCGTGTCCACAGAGCTCTTACAGCCCTGAAAACAGCAACGTTCTCATCCCCAGCATCTGTCTGTGTGGAGACCTCCGCCTGGGCCGTGGGCAGGACATATCCCACCAGGGATATGCTAACACCACGTTAAATCAAGAGAAGATCTCCAGCTTTTTGCGTGCTGACATCCATGAGGGCAGCTTTGCTTTATGCTGCATTGTAAGAACCACTACCCGCCAGGACGAGGCTCAGGCCGCTCTGGGGGCAGCCTGCCACCTTGCACCTTTCCCTCTCATGGATCTCCTCTCCTGCAGACCTTAGGGGCAGGACATAACCAAGTCTGTTTTTGTACAGCACCTGACATGGGGAACCCCAGGCAGCCCTAGGCCTCCTCTGTTGCCATCATGCAAAGACAACAACTTCGTGAAATGTGCACTTACAATTTAACTGATTTGAGAAATAGATTGGACACAAACTGTTAGGCAAAATCTTGTGCCAGGTAGAATAGAGCTGATCTTCAGTGCCTCACAGTCGTGAGGACCTGGTGAGACGAGCAAGCACGGAGCAGCAGCCTGAGGGCACTTCCTGTTTTTTAGACAGGTTTCTCCCCACGTATTGCAGAGAAAGTTTGCTTTTCACAAAGTGAGATGCAAGCAAGAGAGGTGTTGCTAGCGCAAACTCTAAGTTCTCATTTTTACAGGAATATTCCTCAGCAACAGGCCAGCACCGAGTCAAAAAGAAGAATTAAAATATAAAAGCCTGAATCTCCTCCCTGGCCCTGAGAACGAGGAATAGAAATCATCGCTTCATGCCGAAAGGTGAGCAAAATTGATTTGCAGCCGGAAGAAACTGCTTAGCTGTGCACAAAAGGCTTGATCCTGCAGTGCTGACTCAGGCAAAGCTGCTGGTTCAACATTCAGCCCAGCACTTCAAATACGGTATTTTTTCAGTGTTCAAGCTCTCTGTTCAAAAGCAGAGCAACGCCTCTGCACCCTTCATTTACCAGTGTGCACATGTGTCTGTGTGCGTTTGTATCTAGGTGGCTGGAGCAAAAGTCAGCTTCTCCTGGCCTTGCCTGGCTGCATGCTGGGCCGGCTGGCCCCAAGCTCCCCCCTGTTTAGAGGTGTGTGTCTGAGCTGTCTTTACCATGCACAGTTTGAACAGAGCTGCTGGGATTTCCAAAGCTGCCTGAAAAATCAAAGCCAGATGTTGCCCCACTCAGATGCTGGGGCAGGAGGAAGGATGGCTAAAGGAAAGGCAGCGAGGCCCTATAGATGTTTGCCAGCACTCACACTGTCTGTGAAATGCAGAATGGTCTGGAAGATGGGAGGGAATAGTGGGTGGCAAAAGTTGCAGATGACACAAAATTACTCAGGATACTCAAGCTGGAAGCTGACTTCAGAGAGCTGTAAAAATATTTTGTGGTGCTGAGTAACAGGGTAATGAGCAAAAACGCTGATAAGCAATTAAAAAAAAAAAAAAGCTGATCAGCACCAAGCAATGCATTTTTAGGACGAACAAAGATGTACAAGATGAGAGGACTTAACTGCTCTTAACTGCTATTGCTCATGAAAGCATTGACATCATTATGGAAAGTTCTCTGAAAACTTTTGTCAATGCTCAGGAGCTGTTAAAAGTCAAATTGAATGCTAAGGTTTCTTAAGAAAAGTGTAAAGCACAAAATGGCACACACCATTTGTCAGTGTATTAATCCACAGTGTGTGTGTGCACCTCAGGTAATGCCACTTCAAAATAAATAAAATAAATAAAAGGAGGATGACTGGAAGCATCAAGCAGGGATGCAGGGTGGCCCAGTGGAAGCCACCAGAACCTCTTCAGTCTGGAAAATCGAGGGTCACAGAAGGGGCCTATGAACATCCGTGGTGTGGAAAAAGGAAAGGGGCTAAGTGAGCTTCCTCTGTGCTTTCCCCATTTCCACACTCTAGGGCAGGTTTGAGCTGATGGCCACTTCCACAGGTGTGACATTTGCCAGGCAGACCCTTGAGCTGACCTCCACTGCCTACTCTTCTATACATTCTTGTGCAAAGCACATTTGGACAGGGAAAGTTATCAAGATTTACAGAGGTAACCTAATAAATTCTAAGCAAACTAAAGACAAATCTTGCTTGTGCTCTCTTAACCTGAATGTTATCCTCTGAAGATAATCCTGTTTCCTCAGGGATTCATGATGCATCTAACAGGTTCGTAGTGATTTATTGGCCATGGTTTATTCATGATCTAAAAAGTGCTTGATCTAGTCACTGTTTGCAAAACCATTACAGACGCCTCACTCTGGTGGCTTCTTTCTGGCCAAATTCAAGTTAAAATTGAATATGAATTATTATATTTGGCTTCAAAGACTTCTTATTCTGACTTTTGTCTTTTCCCTTTCACAGCCTAGAGGGACTTCAAGACTGCAGGAGTGTGTGAGTGAAGGTGTAATGGTGCAGTCTTTGATGACTTACATATGTAGTCTCAGCAGAAAACTTTGAACCATTTTCACTGACATTACTTTTGTTACTAAATTGCCTTATTTAAAATTTCATATAGACACATTTGTACTCTTCTGACCTATGGCCACTGGTATATTTATCCAGAACTAAAGAAGCGTGAGACACCCTGACATTTACAGCATTGGAAGTACTTCACTCCAGCATGTAGGGCAGAATCTGCCCTGATCCATAAAGGTGGAAGAGCCAGACTGCCAGCTGTGGCTGTTACCTGCCCATGTTTTACTCCACGGATGAGCTGTTTACCTCTGGGGGATCAGAGACAAACCCAGGTAGAGAGCCTGTTGCTGAGTACAATTGTTGTCTGCTTATTTAGCTAGCCTGATGTTGCTATTTTCTTTTTTGTTTGTTTGTTTAAATTTCTTTCACTTGTTGGAAATAACACCATGGGCTTCTCTTTTTGCTTCTCCTTTGTGTTTGAAAGCTCCATCACCTTAGTCCTCCTTTATGCATCAGGGCAGCATTTTTAATGCTGTTCGAATAAAATTTAATCTAGGTGACAACAATACAGCTTGATCTGGTCCACTTTTTTTAACAGTGCTAGTTTATCCCAATGGATAGGGACAGAGCTGCTCATTACTCTTTTACGTAACAATACAGAACAAAAAAATAATGAGGCTGGGGAAACGCCACTGTCTTCCTCGCCCAGCCTCAGTGGCTGCCTCAGCCCCAGTGCTTTGCCAGAGGGGAAGGACACCTGGGGGGACAACAGCCCCCACAGCACTAGTAAAATCAATATCAGGATTAGTTTTCGTCCTTAAGTACTCCTGCAGGGGGAAATGTACTGACCCTCTGTGTTTAAGCATGTGTTCATCCTTCCAGCTCCTGCAAGAACTGTTTCCTTAACAGAAAACATTTTTAACAATTTATTTATCAATTGCTGCAGCCTGAAACCTATTTGTCCCTTAGGTGGTGTTGCATTGGGTTGCATCAGCAAAGCAAACAACAGTTTATCACAGCAGAAGCTGCCCCCATGCGAAAGTGGGTACTGAAATGTGTAGAGCATCCTGGAAGCATGCTCCCGCATAAACTAAACAGCTGGTTTTAAGAAAGATCGCTCACGGGCTTTTAGAATAATATACTGTGTAAAAACCATGCCATGCTGAAAGTGTAGAACGAAAGTAGAAGATGTGGAGCTCATAAATCAAGATGTGGGTTTATGCTAATAGAGCATCGAGTGCGGTGTAGTAGTCATACAAGTGGACCCAGAGCGGGACTGTCAGAGGTTTCTCACCTTAACCCCCTTCCTTTGGATATACAAAGTACCTGCAAGTTTAGCCACCACAGCCTTCAGGAACCCTCTCTCACACCTTCCCACCACTGTACCCACTTGTTACCAAATGCCTCAGCACCTCTTTCCTGACCTAGGCCCAAGCGCTGAGCAGAAAGCACGTCGAGCCTGTGTGGTCACAGCTTAGTCATAGGAAAATGCCAACATGCCGAGGAAGCACACGCAATATTTAAAAAATGGAAAGGCACCCAGAGCGATGTGAGCAAAATGTCACATCCCTCCACCTCTCCTCACCACAGGAGAAGGAAGATGCTGTGGAGAGGATTGTATGCTTCCACTTTGCAGAGTGCAAAGAACAGGCCGTTTCAGGAAACAGCCTCCATCCCCTGTAAATTTGGGATGGCAGAGGGGGCCAGACCAGGGAAACGCTGCTCTGATGTCATGATGCTGTCGCCCCTTGGGGAACCAGAGCGTGGGAGGGTGGAGGGGGATGGCACGGGGGCTGATGTGGGGAAAGCGCCGTGTGTGCTCATCCCTCCACCCGCAAATCCTGAGCAGGGCGTCAGGCAGAAAAGCCCCGGTGGCTGCATTACTGTCATCATCCCCCTGACCACGCAGAAGTTCCGCTAGAAATTCCTGCAGTGACTCACCCCGCACACACACATTGCCACCATGTCCGTGTGCCGGTGGGTGGTAAGCGGAGCCTGTGCTGGTTTTACCAGAAACTTGTGCTCATCCTGGCAGAGAGCGGTGGGCTGGGGTGGAGCAGAAAGCCAGGAGCCCCCATGGCATGTGAGAGCAGCCCGAGCACTTGCTGTGCCAGACATGTCCACACTACCACCTCCACAGCACCCATGGACACACAATGTCCCTCGGCATGGCATGGCACAGCAGGCCTTGCATCCCTGGCAGGCAGAGCCATCCCCATCCACAGCATGGACATCTTCTCTTGCTCTCCTCGCCAGAGCTGCCTGCATGGCCCAGTGAGAATGGGAGGAGACGACCGAGCTGTGCAGATGTTGGAGTGAAGGTCACCATCCCCTTCACAAATATCAGGACTGGCTCCCAGAGTCCAAGGGCTTCTGCATCCTAGTGCCCAGCTGGCAACAGCACCAAGGAGCAGCACGGAGCTACCAGCCCCACCACCTCCTGGAGGTGTCTCCCCAGATTTGTTACTAGCATGTTGCTGGAAACCAAAGACTGAAAGCAGGATGTTGTTATTCCACTTTCCATGCTTTTGGAAGAGGACTTTTTGTTCTTTTTATTCACTGAGCTGCCAAGTGGCAGGGTGATTTAGTCAGGAATATAATTTACTCAAAAAAAGCCCGTATTTATTTAACTGCGGTTTGTGAGTTGTAAACTGTGACCTACAAGATGACAAAACAGGGAGAGGATAGTGGCCAGCTCAGTGAATGTGTGCTCCCTGTAGGGGCCTGATCACTGTCCAGATCTTATGAGACAAGATGTGCACCAGTAATTAGGGCAGATCTGTGCGCTGCTCTGCCTCTCTGCAGATTTGTTCCAGGTAATAAACCTTGATGGGATGCTAGGAGATATATGCTTTCCTACCAAGCCATCAAGGATTGATAGGGATGAAATTTCTGTTTCCTAGCTAACCTAAAGAAAGAAATTGTATTTTCCCAGTTTATTGGTCAGCAGTGCCATGGGCAGTAGGAACACGAAGGTGGTGGTAACATAGGAGCTTTAAAAAAAGCTGCTGAGAGTTGGACAAACATACTGCTGCAAGGGAAATGCCCAGTCCTACTTCTCTGTTCCCAGGCTGTCTTTACTCCAAGAGCAGCCTCTGATGGGGCTGGTCAGGAATTTTCTGTTGGAATCATTTCTCTCTAAATATGCAGCTTAGTTTTATGAGCTGTCAGAAGAACTGAAACAGAAGCGCTGGCTGCTCCACCACACACCCTGGGGGCTGCTGCAGAGCTGGCATGGGCGACCTCTCCCAAGCTCTTTTCCCTGGGACAGCCCGCAGGGACCCTGGGTTTTGGGGACAGGCAGCAGCTCCCTGTCCACAGGTGGGGCAGGGGAATGTGAGAGCACCCCGGTGCCCATGGGAAAGCCAACGCCACTGCTCAGCCCTGCTCTCCCTGCAGGGAGATGGGAGATGGTGGCAAGCACAGGGCTCCCAGACCCAACCCTGTGGCAGTCTGAAAGCTGGATAAATGGGGAAAGGAGGAGCTGCATCTTCCTATCCCTGCACTGGAGGTTCTTCCTTGCTGGCCACCTCCCAGGACATGTGGCTTTCCTAATGGGGATTTCTTGTACGTGATGTTTTCCTCCCATTTCAGAGAACCTCACAGAAATGCGACTTCTGAGTTCAGACTGGTTTGAGTGTTTTTGCAAGATACTAGGGAAGGATACACACATGACTATTTTTGTCTTGCTTTGGTTCAGTTTTGCCAAGGACTTTGAGCAAAAGCTGGGGTCATTCAGTTCACCCCAGCTTGCTGATGATGTACGACAGAAAGTCCATCAGCACCGCTGACAGCAGGAAGCTGTGGAAATTTCTTGAGTGAGATTGTTCTGGTGACAGTTTAAGGGCAGTTCTGTGGATTCAACAGTAACAAGTTCATGTCCAGTTCAAATATGTCCTGGATGCTTTTTTGGAGTGCAGCATCACTACCTCTGTGGTGATGAGGTAGCTTCCATGACTGCGAGGAAACAAAGTAGATATGTGCAAATGCTGAATTTAGGATTCTTTAGCGACTTAAAAGACACATTTTTCTCAGGTTCTACTTTTTGTACTTTTTTTCTACCACTCTTTTTCTACCACCCACCCTCTCAATAAAAAACAAAGAACAGCAACAACAACAACAAAAACAAACACAAAAACATATAAAAAATAACTGAATATTCACTAATTTCTTTGGCCAGGAAAGTTTAGGTAGAGACCTGTGCAGGTGTCTTCCCTATTTTCCTTTCTTTTGTGATCAGGATCTTTGAAGTGACTCTTGTAAATACTTGTTGAGAGAGTCTTGTCCTGGAAATGGCAGAGAGGAGGGAGGATGTGCTTCAGTGTAAAGGAAGCCTGTTGAGGTCATTTAACAGGAGGTACTCCACAAGACAAAGAGCAGTGCAGTGCTGTGCAGAGCCATTTCCCCAACAGTTTGTGTCCCTATGCCCAGCAGGCTGATTGCAGGGGCACCCCTGGGACAGACGGCACGGAGGTGCATCAGGTTCTCAGCTCCTTTCTTTTCCATGCTTCTTGGCACTGACCAGTCCATTCTGAACCATACAGTATCTAAGAAAAAGAGCAATCACATTCATCTGACTTTGGAGAAGGTGGGTTAAACTAAGGGTGCAAGTGGATCCTCTCCAAACATGGCCATATGCACTGAATCCTTGGATTGTTCTTCATGACAGACAGCTGGACCTCCATTTGCAATAGCCAGATACTTCTCCATGGAAAATCACAGATTCAGCTTTTAATATTTTTGCCAGGTGGGATGTTTGTCTTAAGAATCTATGGTTTTGGACAGTTTGGCTAACACAATTTCTTCATATGAAAAATAAGGTTGGGAAAAGTATTCCCTACTTTGATGTCACTAAATAAAAAATCAGCTTTTCTCTGATGAGTTCTGTTTTGTGATCTGGAGTGGAGACAGAAGATCAGGCTTGTAATTTAAGGTTACGAAATCTCAACCTAGAGAAGTCAGCTTCTGTCTCTTACTTTTGTTTGTTTGATATATATCAGGTGTCATTGCATTAAAAAATCTCAGCAAACAAACAAACAAAACAAAACCCAAATCAGTCAGAAGATAGAAAAGACCAGAATTTAGGTCTTCTGACAGCTTTTCTATTTTTTGTCCTTCTCTTCCATCTTCTCTCTTCGGCACATCAGGCATAGTGTTGCAGTTAATTACAAGTTCACATAGCATTTTTTCTCTCACTGTGAAGTTATTTAGTACATAATTCCATAGCTAAAGACTGTTTCATACTCCATAAGCATGGAAAGATTGAAGTATATGGCACAGAAAGCCTTGACTCAGAAAGCCCTGACTTCAAAATGTATACCATTTTGTTCCTTTTTTTTTTTTTTTTGGATCTTTTTGTTTGCTTGTTTGGAGGGAGGGAGCCTGCAGCTAATTATTTTTTTTCTCTGTTATTTATTCATTGGTTTTGTTTTGTTGCTTCTTCTATCTGTGATAGTTTAATTTTGAAACTGTTCAGCTCCTCTTATTTGGAGTCAGAGCAGAGTTTAAATAGCTCACAGAAGTTAATCTGAAGGTTAATCTGCCGGTGGTGTGTCAAGGTTCCTGACTACAAAAGACTTTTCAAGATCCCAGCTCTGGACATAATTATTGAATTATTCATCCTAAGCTGTAATGACATTCAGTTCCTCTTTTGGACATAAATAACAGCAAACTTATGTGAAAATCTCCCTTCAATCATACAACTTCTGAGAAAGTACCTAATAACATTTGGTTGATCCTTTCATTCAAAAAATTCTCCCTGGAGCTCAGAAGCATGGTGGGCTGTTCATAAGATGCTCAGTCCTTCAGTGGTGGCCACAACATTAATTATTTCAATATGAAAAACCCAAAGAAGTGGAAATAGTAGAGCAAAGCAAACAAAACTGCTCACTGACTTGGTGATACTGAATAAAGCCATCCATGTGAGGAAAATTTCCCACCTCGCTGGTAGCTGATTCCAGGAAATAAACTCCACAGATTCATTTATATCTGTGTGGCTAAGACAACAGTCACCAGGGAGGAATCACTCACAGAGCCCGTGCATTTTTTCCGTTCAAATGAACTTGTTCAGTACTATCCTCATCCTTTAAAGTTTACATTGGCGTAATTGTTATCTGCATATCCATCTGATTCCTGTACATTTAGCAAAACAATCTGGGGAGATGCTGAAAGAGTGAAAGAGTGTAAGAGTGAAATATATAACAAAAATATTTTGATCAAACTTTTTCTGCTTTTTTTCCATCCTTTTAATGGTAAGAATCTATGCTTTAGGGAAAAAAAAAAAAAAAAAAAAAAAAAAAAAAAAAAAAAAAAAGCCTTAACAAAAGGCAGGAAGTGGGAACAGAAACCCAAAGCAAAAAGCCCAGGGGGAAAAAAAAAAAGAAAAGGAAAATGGAAGGAGAACTTTAGAGAACACTGAAAACATATTTTATCACAAGAGGGCAGTGCATATTAACAAGTCAAGCAATAACCACGGGGAAACTAATAATTTCACAGGGAGAATAATCCCTTTCTTTACAAAAAATTTGAGAGCTTTCCTAACAGTGCTAAAGAAAGAAAAAAAAAAAGATGGGGGAGCAGGTCGTTGGAACACAATAGCAAACAGTGCCTTGTGAAGCTTGTACTTCACAGGAATTGCTTGTGAAGTGAAGCTTGTACCAGCTGTTGTGATTGTGTAAGAGAAGTGAGAAAGCTCTCAGTAGCACAGGAGCCTCTGGTTATCCCCGTTTTGTTGGCAGACAGCGATGCCACCTGGTGAACAGTCATCCTGCTTCTTCTGCCTAGTATAGCTGATCGTGCTGTATCATGATACAGGCAGAATAACCAGGCTCACATCTGACGTATTTATCCTGGCAGCAGAGACCGAAACATAACTCCCCTCTCAGAAAGAAGGATTTCAAGCACAGGCATACCGCAGCGAGGTGTCTCCTTCTCAAGTGGCCAAGACTGTGCTTAAATTCCACATGGCTGTTTTCTGTAAGGAAAAAAGAAGTTGATTTTACTGCTGAAAAAAATGACAAAACACTAGCCATGGAGGGTTATGAAGTCAAGAGGCTGAGACTTCCACTACCTGCAGGGATTTTTCAAGACTTTCCAGCCACATGGCCTCTGTTTTTAGAGGATGTGTTAAGCAAGCCAGCTGGTCCCTGCTCATAACTCCTATTATGAAGTGTGAAGGAACTCATACACCACATTAGGGGACAGAAGGATGGATTTCAAGGAAATACAGAGAAGCACACAACTACTTTGCTAGCATCTCTGATGCTCTACAGATAGTTCCTCTTATTTGCCCAGGAATAGCAAAATTTTATAGTGACAAACAGTGCATGGGAATGGACTTGCTGTGAAAAGTTGGCATTCTTTCTCATGCCTGTGCAGGAAGCATCTGTCACAAGGCATGAGCCCATTGCCACTGCCAGTCACAGCTGGGTCCTGAGGGCTTGTGGCTGTGGAGGACTTAATGAGATGTCTCAGTTAAGCCCTTCCAATCTTTTATTTTGGAGCGTTTCTCTATTTGATCATGAAACAGGCTGAGCATAATGTGAAGTGATATGCTTGGTCCAGCATAGAATATCCACAGACATTGATGTGCCTCAAGCACACTGTCTCCTAATCTGCTCATCAATGAGAAAACAGAAACAAATCTGAAAGCTGCTTTAAAGGCTTTCTTAAGACAAGTACAGTGTCTCCATTAAAGAAAGCCGTAAGTGAAATCTCAGAGGGAAAAGAATGTATACCCATCCATTTGGAAACTGTTCTCTTACTTAATCTAATGCAATGAATCACAGCATCAAGACTCAGAAGACTTCTCTGTGTGGCATGGGACCATGCAGTGCTGCCAGCTTCTGGCTGATGAGCAGCATTGTCCTCTTCTGGGGAGCGCACACCCTGCATCGGCTGCATGCTGCAGTGCTGCCAGATTAAATATCCCACGGTCTTCCACTGTGCTTAAAGAGTTTTTACAGGTCTCTGTTTTGAAAGTGTTTTGAAAATGATGCAGAAAAGAAAAATCTCAGTAAATACGTCTGTCAAATTTCAACAGGGAAGGGATGGTGCACTTGGCTACAAGAGGAGGTTGGATCATTTTCCAATTTATAAGTATCTAAGGAAGCAAAAAGCATTTGTCTGAATAAACTTTGGTACCACTGCTAATTTTTGAGAAATACATAATACTCAAGGGAATTACAATAGGACACCAGTGAAGTGTGTCCTATGATCATGTACTGAAAAAAGGCAAAGAAAGATGTATGAGGTAACCAGAGGCTAACCCTGTTCCTGACCAAAATAACTGTAAAGCTCATGAGGGAAGTCAATGAACAAAGAATTTAAAGACACGAATGCAAATAATTCCATTCAGATTGTGGAGAATGGAGAATAGATCGCATTAAGCAAACCTTAGTGTTTGACTTATTATCACTCGATATTTTATATTTTAAAAAATAGCTCTATAAAATGGTAGTAGATTGAATTGAATGGAAAGAGAACTTACTTAAAGCATGACTGTCCACAAGGAATTATCTTCCAATGAAGACCCTAAAGCAGTTCTATGCCCAGACTCCTACTCAGACTAATTATCAAGGCTGCCACTTGTACAGATGGCTTTAATAATGAAGGCCTATTTAAGCCAAATGCATTTTAATGCAGGCAATGTAAAGCTAAACATCTAAACTAAGGAATCCAGACTGAAAGAAAATAACTGCATCTTGGAAAGTGATAACTAAAAACAGCTAAATTTTCAGTGACAGTACAAGTTTCCAGTGTGCTAATATGACAGTCCTCAGATTTTCTAAATAAAAAAATAACATGAAAAGAAAGGGAAGTGGTTTAATTTCCAGATGAAATGTCAATAAGAATTAAAAAGGTGCCCACAGTTTTACAGGATATTAACAAACTGAAAATCACTGTGACATATTCAATGTAGAAAATTCTTTGAGTGAGAGAATCTTAGTACAAAATCTGCTTAGATTATCAAAATGAAACTGAGAAGTGACTCTATGAAGATAAGTAAGAAACTTATCAGGAGAAAAAAAGGGGTAATTAAGATCTTTCTCACATAGAAGAATGTCAAGATAGCCTGTCCAGTGGCTCATTTTGCTCTACAGCCTTTGAACATACGATTTTCCAGCTTTGGTGGCAAACTCTTCATCTTTTTCAACTACTGTTTCTTGTTTAAGAGTTATGTATCTATGTATCTAAATTCTTTAGATTACTGTACAATTAGTGGAAAGAGATAAATATTCCTTAAATAATACTCGGTTCTCCTCTTAGACGTGCTGTAGAACAGGATGTATCACCATGGTAGATTCCTCTACAGTTGTAGAGGAATTCCTTGTAGACTCATGGTAGACTCATTGCAGACACACTGTAGTTTTGATGCAGATTTATCTACTCTGTGGAAGGCCAAGACCACATGTACTGCGAATCATAGCTTCATGCACCATTATTGCGCTGAACAGAGCCGGACTGTTTCTGAAGAAAGCCACAGGATTTGAAATATTCCTTGAAGGAGTCATAACCTAAGAAAACAACCCGTGCTCAAGGGCAGAGCATACAGATAATATCTGTAAACCACAGACGCATTTAGGCCTCACTGCCTGAGAATATCTGAGAGTAAAGCAGGAATGGCATGATGAAAAATATGAAGAAAAAAAAATGTGGTGGGAACAAATTATTTAGAAGTTACAGGCAGCGTCTCTGAAAGTGACTAGTGATTCCAGATGTCTCAGCTTCAGGGTGGCCAACTTAGCATGCATTCTAGGAAACCTTTCCATGGAAGTCATACCTTTGGGCATTAAAAAACAGCACTACAGAGTTAAGTGCCTGTATACTTTGGGAACCAAAAAGTATCTACTATTATTTGTTTCTGGTCCTTTTTCAACATTAATGTGAGTAAAGGAAGGAATATTTTACTGATGATTTCTTTGGTGAATAAATTATACCATTATGCTATCTGAGTTTGATAGATTGCTTATGCTCTGGATGTCAATAATCCTAATCTTGGCACTGGTCAATGTCTTCAGACCACACACTGTTCAATGCTGTATTTTCATATAAAAGAAGTGTTTGTTTTAGAAAACCCCACACTTCCTATGTGTGCATGTTCGGTATTCCCTCTAGCAATCTGTTCGTAGGCAGAAATTTCTTTTTATAGACTTTGTAATATTGGTCATAGACTTTTCAGTTCCTAATTACTACATAGGTTCTTTCCAGGAGAAGGGAGGAAAAAGACACAGGCTTTCCACAGCTCTACTCAAAATTAAAGGTTGCTGCATTTATAATATTGACTTTACTTAGTTCTCTCTTCTCCTCAAAGATGTCAAAGGAATTACCGATACTTGTTAGATCACTTTACCCTGTGGAGAGGAACTATGCTTAGTTTTTTGAAAAAGATAAGAGGTATTTAACATTTACGCAAGATCTAACATGAAAATATTGGAAGAAATTTGAATAATATTAATGAATTTCAAAACACAACTGTTCAAATCACTGATTCTTATCTCCTAGGTAATCAACATAAATATATATTTATCTACTTTTATTTTATTTCTAGGGACATACTGCAAATCCAAAAGCATTGCTCCTAGGTTCCCAAGGAAATATCTCAAATTGTATTATTAAGCATTCAGTAAAAGGGTAAGTTGTTCTTTTGAATTTTGTCTTTTGAATTTTCTAATAATCATCAAGGTGAGCACTTGCATTTTGTGCTTGCATAGTCCCTAGTTTCTACAAGTACTCTTGCAAGTGGGGTTGCCATACTGTCCACAGAAAATTCAGCCATCGTATGAAAAGCTTGAGCTTAATTTGGGCATGATCCAGGTGTTATTAGTTATAAAGTAGAAACCATTTGAAGACCCCCCAGTAATGTTTCAGCTTTCCATCACTGGTTTTCTGTTTTTAATAAAATACTGTGAAGAATAGGACCTTGTTTGAATCCTGCCTCAAATGACCAGATCACATCTGTAGCTAAAATTTTATCTCTATTCCAGTAAAAAACTTTGTTTTTCTTCCTTCATGAGAACCAGGCGATTACCACCTCTACTGTTAGATTCATGTGACTTATTCTAGCTACAACTGTGACAATCCTGAAGCACAAAGTGTGGTTGTCTGTGTCATCCCTGATGTAGGTCTAGGGATGAGGCTCTGCACTGATTCCCAGTCATTACTGTTGGCTAGCTGAATGATACAACCATAATTTCCAAGTGATAATCAAATCAAGTCCATCTTTCCCAAAGACTGAATTATAATGCAGGAGCCACCTTATAATGCAGCCAATAAGAGCTGCATTGCTCTGCTTCAAGACAGAACTCAAAAGCCCAGGGCAAATTGCCCAAAAGCTATGGAAGAAGCATTTCTGATCAAAACTTGAAGAGATAATTGAATGAAATCCACCTACACAACTTTGGAATAGGGGTTTTTGTATAGTTTTAAACTTTACATCCAGAAAACAGTTATTAAAAAAAATAAGTAATCAAACAAACAAAAACAACCACAACCAATCTTCCTAAACTGAGTTTTTCTGTGTAAGAAGCTGCAGAAGAACCAGGGAGGCCTCTTCATGCAGTGGGGGGTGTCCAAGAGTTTGCTGCTGCTGCTACCTATTTTTGCTCTGAGGGTATTCAGATACCACCATGATTGGTTTGACGGTAAAACCCTGAGACAGATGGAAGAGATACTGTGTTTACATATGACATGGTTTGCTGAAGTGAAGTGTGGTTACTTGCCACTCCATTTATAGTCTAAAAAAAAAAATTATACTTGACCCAGTTTAATTAACTGTGGGTTGCGGTTCAACATTTGAAAATTGGTTACTAAGAAATTATAGTGCTTTAAAAAACCACTATAAAACAATCCTTTTTGTGGTCTGTTCTTAAAGTAGCAGCATAGATTAAGCCACTCAAACATGTGTACTGTATTTCCTTAAATGTCGCAGTGCTGAATATGCAGGCAGCTTGATACTACAGCTTTGACCAGAAGGTATTATATATGTCTCTTAGATCAATAAAATGAATGTCTCTCTAAAGCAAGCAGCATTTGAGAAGAGTTTATTCATTCTTCATAGGTAGACTCTCCTTTTGTCCCTACATGAGTACCTGATATAGCTGGTAAAAGAAAGTGGTTACCCAGATCTGTATATAATGCAGCTCAGCTTTAAAGCTATGCTTAAATACAGCATTAGCTGACAGCTTTAGTTAACAAAGTGCTGTAGGAATACACCCTTATAAACACAAGTGACTTCCACCATGACATCTATGCATAATTGGTCACAGGACACAACCCTATAAAGAAAAAGCAGCAACTTCTGATCATTACCAGTGTGGGTCAGATGTTGGCTAAGGACAACTCTATGTCTGAGCCATGCTGGTAACGATCAGAAGCTTTAACCAGCAACAGGTTGGTTCAATGACTTTGTCAAGGACAGTAGATGAGGAGTCACTTCATGAGCTGCTTCCAGGTAATTGGTCACATTAGGTGCCAGTCTTGCCCATGAGGACTGGCTAGGTATGGAAGGGGCCTTGGGACTAGTTTTTCTCTTTATGAAATTTTTACAGCCATACTGGTCGACTTTAAGTGATGATCAGTTGGTTTTGTCTGTGCACCGATTAACAAATGAAAGCCTTATTTAATAGCATCAGGTTCATTTCTTTTTCAAAGTCACAGAATCCTTATTCCAAACACTGTTCATGCGTACTTTTTGGAGAGGCTAAGTGGGTAAGCCAGAGAAGAACAACTGTGTCAGCAGCCTGACAGGAATATTAGTAGTAGTAGTAGTAGTAGTAGTATTATGCTATGTTTTCCCTGCAGGGCTTTCCATTCCTGAGTAACAGAAAGGTTGCAATGCATATATGTTCATACAGCTAAGGCAGGCACCAGCAACTTCTGTGAATATTATGTCCGTGCATTTTTTAAAATATCACTGTTCCATGAGTCCATTTACCTGTGGACTCTGACTCAAGAATCCACTGTTCATGGAAAGGCAGAAAGTTCTGTCCACTTTTAAGGACTTCAGAGTTTTGATTTCTTTTTGGAGTAATATTGTATTAACAATGCTCCCCAAACAGACCTTATTCTTGTACCTGAATGGATTGGCTAGATGCTAGATGAAGTATTCTCTATACAGCACTTTCTAACATGACTTGGCATGGAGTTTCAAAATCAGAGTTGACAAATGGGTGTATTTTTTCCAAAAGTTTAGAAATCAGTAAGTGGCAAATGCATATACAGAACCTTTTGTTAATGCTAAACACTTACATAAGGAAAAGCATCTGAATGAGACTTGAGAAAAAGAGGTATAAATGAGGCACACTGCTACACAACAAGAAGGAAAACTGCTTAGTTGGCAGACATTTTAAAATCACTGAAATAATTTGGAAGTACATGATGGTAAACTTCAACACTCTTAAGAACTTAAATACGGTGTTTAGGAACTACTAAACATATTTTATCAAAAAATAATTGAGTCCTAAAAGTATATAATATTTGCTGTTATGTTGCCATTGCCAAAACATTCAAGCCTAGCTCATCATTCTCACATTGCTCTGATGTAACTTACGAACTAGATTTGCCGTGAGACTAGCTCCATCATCACGGAGTTCTGGTGCAGTGCTACCCAACTTTGAGTAAAAGCTCATTGAAGAACATCCATTGAGATGAGGAATCTCAGGGGATTTACTTTGTGAAGATGCAATTTACTTTCTGAGGGTGTGATTTATTCTCCCAGACAATAAAATCCTGGTCAGAACATGTCTCCTTCAGACCTCCTCATGAAATCTTTTAGGGGTCAAGAAGAGTTTCTGATAGAAACAGGGTCTACTTGTTGTTGATCATGGCCATACCCATACATGAAAATGGTAGAAAGACCCGTTTGAACACATCAAACTCCTCTGAAAATTTAAGATGATCAGTTACTACCAGACAGTCATCAATTTCTCTACATGTCATCATGTGTCACTCAACTCTGAACCCTTAAATTTAAAAGATTCAGGCAGTTGTTTCCATGGGGTCATCATTTTGTAGCCATAGATTAAGTCTGTACTATCCATTAATCCTGTAAGTCTTCTTAGCCCTAGCCGTATTTTCTCTTTCCACAGCTACTAAAGATACAACATATCACTATGAGCAAGAATGTCTTATCTTTTATCTACCATTGCAAATGCAATTTGGAAACCCACTTTAAATGTGGGTGGAATGATTTTTTTTTGCAAGTCTGTAGTAGACCAATAAAGCTTAGGGAAAAACTCTTTTAAGATAAGGTCCAAATGAGTTTCAAGATATGAATCTCCTAAGTGAGATAAGACTGCAACCATATACATACTGGTGTTAGATCAAAAGTAGTTGCTCACTCATTTCTAAAAGCTTGATTCTAATCATAGATGCATAAGACACTTTCCTATGTCTCTCTCTACTGAAACAACAGAGGGTGAGGTGTGTTTGTAATCAGCAGGTTTTGGAAGGTGTAAGATGGTATACACTGCCAGATCATCTGATATGAATAGTTGTCTTTGGCCATGTTAAATACACTCAACTTCATAATAACTTTACCTCACAGCAACATTCAACTACCACTTTGTTTTCACCTTCTCTCCGTTTTTATGGTATGTTAGCAAAACTATGTTAGCATGAGGCCATCTGCACTTGTATTTGTTTCTATTTCTATGCATGTTCTGTTTTTTCAATTTTTAGTCTCGACTAGATGCATTTAACTATGATGCAATTTCAAAACTTTCATATGGTTTAGGAGCCCAAAATAGAAATGTTCTTCCTTAACGCCTGAGAGCAATGCTTTGCAAAGGTGCAAAGATGGTAACTCTGCAGTTGTGGCTTTGTTGTACAGAGCTCCTAGATATGTAATTCACCCTCAAATCGGGACTAGCCTTAAGATAATGGGTTGAGTTCCCGTTAGAGCTCTTGGTGTTCTTCCAGAAAATGCAACACCTCGAGCTTCTTCTGTGATAAGGGTACAGAGGGGGCATTCATTGACTCCTCACTGTGAGACCCCAATCTGAATTGCTGCATGGGTTCATTTCCCCTCCATGACCTCACCACCACTTCTTTCTCCTCCACATAGCTGAGTGATGCCATTCACCAGGCTCACTTCGCACCAGGTTATCTGAGCTACTCGCAGGAACAGAGAGGGCTATCTCCAACCTTCAGCTGCCCTGAGTTCATCGCACACACTACAGCCCAGCCACACAGTAGACATCAGCTGAGTGTTTATAGTGCCACCATGAACACCAGCTATCAAGTCAACATCAAGCCCCAAGGACCGAAGTGGTAGACGATGAGGATATGGTAGAAGCAACCTGGCCTTGCTAAGAAGCAAAGAAATATATGGACTAGAGGTTTACTTTTTTTGTCATTTTTTTTTTAAATATGCTTAGTATGCTTTGCAGTTCTCACTGAAGGTGTGTGCCTATGTATATGTACATATATGTGTACATATATGTATATGCATGTATATATACACACACATGTCTGAGACAAAAGTGCTTTACTGCCAACTTTTAAAATCTGATTTTTTTGGCAAAGACAAGGTTTACCTTTTTATAAGGACTTCATTTTCCGGCAGCTGCTAGCAGACAAGATGGAAACTGAGCAGAGTGTATGGACAGAGTCCTTTCCAGCTTGTTGTAAGACTATCAGAGGGCAAAAGCCTGAAATATTCCACATTGCCCTGAGAATTTATGTCAAGAAGAAAAGCCATTTCTCATCACCTTCTCTTAGTTTTATGGAGTTGAATTTGGCTCCTTCTTATGTGAATTTGGCTTGAAATGTATCACTCACTACACAGCATTTTTGTTTTTCACCGTTTTTATTTGCTCTCCTTCTACCTAGATGCTTTCATGCAGCCCACTTTTCTTGTGGTATAGTACCTGTAGAGCGATGAGATTTCATTCTTGACAGGTTTGGCCAGTACTATTACACTTTCATTTGCCAGTATAATCAAAACAAACAACATGCTTCTGTTAGCTAATCTTTAAACCAAACCTATGACCATCTGTGTGCAATAAATGGCTTAACCAGGACATTTTCCAGTGACTGACTGGCTCTTTCATTAGAAGAAGCATTTCTGATGATTTTTTCCCCTTCTTCCATCAAATATCTTCCCTGTGAGAACTTATCCCTTCCTTCTCTCAGTGAGCCTGAGAGAACTGCAGAGAGCTGATTCATTTCTGCCTGCCAAAATACCAGGTAACAAATATGTTTTTTGGTTTTTATGTTTTAAAGAGGGCTGCCTATTCAGCCCTCTTTAGCTCCGAGGCCTTTCTTTTGGGACTGCCTTAGTGCTAAAAGGACAACAAGCCTTTCACATAACCCAGGGCTCTGAGCAGGGTCATTTCTCAACAGCCAACTCCTCCAGAAGCCTCCATAACCACACATTCCACTGCACTCATGCTCTGGTGTTCTCCATCAGGTTGGAGACTCCTGAATGTTCCTCCCTGTGTCATGGGCCTGCAGCACATGCTGGGTGTGACAGGACTGCCCTTCAGAAAAACAAAGATAAACTGATGGATGCACAGCTGCATAGATCCCTTAGCAGCCCACCTCAGCATCAGAGAAGATTATTAGGATTAGTTGTTTTGGACATCACCATGCCGGGCCTGGATTGGGCCTAACGTCTGGGAAAGAAACTTCTCTTGCAACAAAGGATGCACAGCCTAGTCCCTAGTACATTTTGCCAAGGCAGAAAAAGCAAGAAGTTCTTGAATTCTGAATGAAGTCATCTTTTTTGTTAACTTTGACAAAACAAAACAAAAATTCATTTCTTACTATGGATTATAATGAATCCCAAGAATTTGTCCGAATCGATGTCTGAATATACCAATATGTATTTTTCTCTGTAGCTGGACTGAAAGTCAATATTAAGATTGTAGTTAGCTGAAAGCTGATATCAGTTTGGGAGCATTTGCTGTGGCAAGAGGTCACATCTGAAAGATGTTTTATATCCTAGACAGAACCTCAGCAACTCCTTAAAAGTGGTAAAGGTGTACAAAATTTGCTCCATAGCAAAGTGAAGACTTTGCTCTCATGCTGTGCTATGACTTCTGAATTTCATTCAGCAGCAGTCATAGCTCTGACTAGTACTTTAGCCAGGGGGCAACAGCCACAACTATTTAATCAGATGAAACTGCTCCAGAGTAGGCAGCATTTTGGTTTTAATGTGAGGCATTTCTATTTTGAAAGTATTATACATGAACGCCATAGCACTTTAGACAACTTACTGCACATATTGGCTCTTCAAGCATTTTAATGCAACTGTTCTTGATAGTAAATATATCCTATGACAAAGTGAAGTGCTGAAGAATGTGCAAAACTGGTTTTAAAGCAAGTCATAAAGCATCAAATGTTATTTTTTTACAAAACCATTCTGATTACTTATATTCTGATTAAAACAAGCTGAAATTTGGGGAAGAGGAAGGAGTCAGGAGTCAAATTTGTAGCCACCTTCTGCACATACCTTTCTGATATTTCATAGTGGTCAAGGAGATAACTGAAGCTCACAGGAAAAACAAAGATGCATTTACACCTTGCTGGTATATAGTAAACATTAATCAATGTTTCTTAAAAGTTTTCCATTGAAATATAGTATAACATACTTTTAAAAACAGTTAATCTGAGGTTTTATTAGAAGCTAGAGAATTTGACTTGAAGAAACTCATCAATTAACAAATTATTTGCCGTTTTACTTGGGTATCTCTGGCACTCTTCTCCCAGTTGTCCCACCAGATAAAGGCTATCACAAAACTCGACATCAAATTGGGAAGCCATGTGACTTGTACTTATAGCCTGTATTACATTTCCATAGTAACATTTTTATCATTTATTATCTTAGCCATCAACATAACTTATCAGCCATAATACAGTGGAGTTGAAGCATCTTAAAATTATAAATTACTTCATCAAGTAGTTTAAATTTGAATTCCTCTTCTTTCTCTTGGGTAACCTTGTCTAGGTGGCCATCCTTGTGTGGGAGTTTGGTTCAGAGAACCTCCCAGCTTAAACCATTCTGGAACACCTCTTCCTTTCTCATTTTCTTTCCCTTGGAAATATTTCAATAAGTTCTTGTTTCTTTCATGAGAAATATAAGGTGGTTAGATCATTGATAAAAATTTGGTTGCAGGGCATTCCATTCTGGTTTCCATTCTGAAGCCAAGGAAAAGTAGACTTCTCATGATCAGCCCCATCACCTGGTTTTTGTGAAGTGGAAAGTGATGTTTCCTGACCAGCCTTCATGAAGATTGAATCATGTGGCAGAAGTGTGTGTTCTGAGTTGTCTGCTACTTAGAAAAGCAAAAGAGGATGATTTCAGTCTACGCCAGCACATCCCAGGAACATTTCTCCAGCACATACTAAATCTCTATTGTAAACTTTCAGCTTCTCATTGTGATCCCAACACTGTAGTTCTGCTTAGCCCTACTCTTAAGAGCTTTGGGGGCTATGCAAGAGCCACTCTTGGGTTTGGGATTTCTTTTAATAAACTTCTTTTCTTAAAATCCTAGGAAATTGCATACTAATAGAACATTAACTTTAAATAAAGCCAAGACTCCAAAAATAGGAAATGCTACAGCTCAAGACACCCAGACAGCAGTCATTTGTCTCCCTTCTCTCTGTACATAATGATAACGTTCAATTAGACAGCAGTGCACTTTAATCTTCCTACCCACAGGCTGCCAGGTCATGTGGGGCAATATGTGGAGGAAGACTCTGAGTTGCATAGTGGAGACTCCTGCTCATAAGACCTCTCCTTCCCTTGTAAAGAAAGCTGCAAAATATGCAGTTTATGGGGAGAAAAAAAAAAAAAAAAAAAAAAAAAAAAAAAAAAAAAAAAAAAAAAGAGAAAGAGCCTGTTTCAGGCCAATGCACACTATCCTTAAGAACTACCCCACCAGAGTTGTCCATTTTGATAGCAGGAAGGTAGAGGAGGGTTCAAAAGATAGCAGTGAGCTCTGCTGTTCCTCTAGCAGGGCTTTCTGTTTTATTATCTATAAAGAACAGTCACAAACAGCAGTGCAGTGGAGCACAATGATTTCATAGATTCACAGAAGATAAAAGCTCAAAACAACACAGAAACACTGGGAAAGCCACAAGTTACTAATAAAAAGATAGTAGGAGGTAAATTACAAATTATAGCTGTAACCACAGATATTAGATAATTACATTGAAACAAGGTATTCTAGAGTATGTGTCAGATGTACCAAGATAGATTGATTTCATTTTCTGTTTTGAATGAAACACAGTATAAATAAGAAAATAGTGAATCAGTGTAGTTCTATATTCTCAAATTATTTTTCAGGTTACAAAGTTCATAACAGTATAAAAACCTTCACTGTAATATTTAACCCCATCTCCATATTTGGTTACCATTAGCAGCATAAATAATAACAATAACCTATTTTTTTCCTGCAAGGAAACAGATTAATATAATAGGTAACTATATAATCCACACAATCTCTGTAATCTGTATATAAACTATATATATTAATCTATCTATTAAACTAAAACAAGTAGGGTCATTTTGTTCAAATTAAAGAAAAATCAGTACCCTTTCCTCCTAGAATGTTCTCTCTTCAGTCAAGTGATTATGTTATTTCATTGTTTTGAGGACAGGTAATCTTGCTTCCCAGAGGATAAGATGTTCTCCACCTAGTACAGAGTTTATACACCACTTGTTACAGAGTGTCTGCTACCTTGGGTTGAGCAGAATATAGTAACCACGTTTTCAACACTTGAAAAACTTTCCTATTTTTAAAGTGGAAAAAAAAAAAAAAAGACAAATATTCCATTTCTATTTGCCATTCCCTTTCCCAGTGCATTCATATGTGTTTTCAGCTCCCCAGCAGGCACCACTGCCTGGCTTTCAATACCATGAAGCCCTTCTGGCTACTCATGGCTCTAGGATTCCCAACAATGAAGGCAAACACTGAAGTTGCTCATCCTGAAGAGGACTGCTGCTGTCACGGGATGCAGAGGGGAAGGAACTGGGGCTAATCTTTCTGGCTTACTGAGCCTTATTCTGTTACAGTATGACTGGCGATGACTCTTTTTTCTCATTGTTTATATGAAAAAGACTTTATCATTTAGCCTCAAAGTTTTTCACTCTGACCCCATCCCTATTTCCACTGAAATGACTGACTTTCTTTTTGCCATATAAGGGTAGTATGTCACTTTATTTGTCATACAGAATGAGTATTCTCTCTATCTTTTTTCTTGTTTTCATTGTTATTGTTTATATTTGGGAGAGAATGGTGGGAGGAAATAGAGATCACTTCACAGAAGAATATTACACAGTCCAGGTTAGTTTGTTAAATATCAAGGAACCTGACAATGAAAACATCCCAAAGAAAGTGATGCAATTCTCTGTGCATCTTTTTCATTTAATGTGGATTGCAGTCTAAATGATGGTAACTGACCTTCAGCTGTGGATCACAGCAGACACATGCACTGAGCTTTTCAAATGAACATTCTTTGCTCACACCCTAATAAATGGTGGTGCAAAAATTTGGATAATTCTTTGCAACAAGAGGATGTGCAAACTGAAATCAGATATCAGTATGTTTGCAAGTTGAAAGGTGTTTTTGTCTCCTCTTATTTTGACAGCATAGAACAGGTTCAGGGTTCAGTTCAAGCTCTTTTCCTATTCAATCATTCCCAAACTCCTCCTGGGCAATGCTCATCAGTCATGTTGCTGAAGAATCCTTTAAAGAAGCACGCAAACACACACACAGTATTAAAAGAATAACAGCTTTGTTGGAAGGCCAGGCATTAAAAACTAAGGAAATGGCAGAATTGAGGTTGCCTGTGTAAGCCGATCTTGCTGCACAGTCAATGTAGTGTAGTTAATGATCATGGTGATTGTGTAGCACCTGCCCCATTTATGCTACTGGAATCACGCTGCTCGTCTGATAAGTACTCAATAGTCTCCTTGGTGCTTAATATAGCCTTAAGCCATTTGTATGGCACAGTACTCAAGTCTTGCTCTGAAAAAGCTGTTCCTAACTTCTTTGTGGGGTTTTATTTCCCCATCAAGAAAGGAGATGATATTAACCCTACTTTAAAATGAGGATAATGAAATGAAGAGATTTCACCCCATGGCAGTAAAGAAATACTACCCTTTGTGGGGGACATGAGGCAGTCATCATGTGGCCTTGTGTGCTTGCTTGGCCTTCTTCACAGAACAAATGCTAGCTCAGGTCAGTGACCTCACCTGGTAGATGAGCAACCCTTTGGCCAAAGTTTCCATCTGAGTTCCAAACTGTGGACATATTGGTGCTTTTTAATGAGGTTGCTAAAATTTTCTAGCAGAGGCAAAACAACATTTTCCACCTAAGCTTGTTCAAAAAAATGGGCAGAAAACATTTTCCTTTCCTAAGACAGACAAAAACAAATCGATTCTGTCTGTGGCAGGCATCTCTAATGAAGGAGTCTGGATCAGTAAGTGAAGTTTGTCAAGATCTGAAAGACTTTAAGCCAAAAACCCTTATGGCAGGGTGTTATAGGGTCACTTTTGTAATGTAGACTTTGCTAACTCTACCACATAGTGCATGACTGATAAATAAAATTGCCTTGCATAATGAAATGGAAAAAATACTACAGTACCTACAGGTCAGGCCTTTTTTCTGGGCGAAAGATGCTGACTCTCATTACCTGCATACCAGTTGCTTAACTCAGACCCACCTCCAAAATATTTATCCCAGGGAAGCCAAGCTTTTGGAAGGAAGCAGCAGTTACAGGAACAGAGACTGGAGTTTAGTGGTGCTTTCTTGTGGCTGTAGTGGTCAGCATACTATTAATATCTGACTAACTGCAGCATACAAAGATAGCTGCCTGATACCTTATCTTGCACTAGCAGAGATATTATTTTATGAGGGAACCTGTTCCAGGAAATGTTTTAGTTTGGTTTTATCTTGGTGCCTTCACAAGAATATTAGTATGACACTAAGGTGACTTTGATTTCCTTGGAACACAATGATGAGAGCAAGAAATCATCCTTTTTCCACATCTCATAATCATTGAGTCCTGTACTCCATAATGCCTGAAGAGCAAGGAAGAAATATAAATGACCTCAACTTACACCGAGCTCAGGGCTCCTGAAGGTATGGAAGCCAGCACCTGCCCTCTGCTACCCATCCACTGCATGAGACTCAATGTAAACAACAGGAAAAGACAGCAGAGACGCATTTAAGGTATTTAGGCGGATGACTTATATGTTTTTCTCCAAATGAGGGAGATTCTGTCTTTCTACTGAGTAAACCAAGTTTCCCAGATGTGACTCATGTTTTTAACCTCTCTTTCTCAGGCAAACTCAGCCCTCAGATGTAGCCCCTGCAATCAGAGGTTCTGAAGGCTGAGCACTGGAGCACTGTGGCTGGACCACTGAAAACTGACTGTAGACATCCCAAGTCACGTAGCAACTAAACTGCAGGAACTCTCTTCCATTGTGCCAGAGGAAATGGTCAGGAACGACCCTCATCGGCACAGTGCAGCCTGTTTGTCTGTTCACCAGTATGATAGGTAATTTCAGCTCATCGTGTCTCCAGTATACCATCCTAGCACAGGAAGGAATGGGCCGTACTCATTTTCTGTGTGGGATTCCCATTACTTTTGTTGCTTCTAAACCACTTGAACAGACAGTAACAAAAAGTTTCTTTTAAGATATTAAATGCAATGCAGTTTGACTAAGTGGTTTGATATTAATGATTTAGTTCTTATTTGCAAAATAAATATTTTTTCACTGTTCTGTCTTAAGGATACTATGGTGTTTTTGAAGTTTTACGCAGTGTATAGATGCAAACAATGTCTAGTACTTACAAAAAAAAGTGTAATTAGTCAACAAACTTCCAGGAATAAAATAAAATAAAATAAAATAAAATAATAAAATAAAATAAAATAAAATAAAATAAAATAAAATAAATAAAATAAAATAAAATAATAAAATAAAATAAAATAAAATAAAATAAAATAAAATAAAATAAAATAAAATAAAATAAAATAAAATAAAATAAAATAAAATAAAATAAAATAAAAAGTAACATACTGAAAATGACAGCATAGGGACGGCCTATAAACACAAAATGGAAAATGAAAATGAGTGTTGGGAAATAGCGTGCTATGGTTCGTGATATTTATCGGGCTTAAACAAAGCATGTATCTAACAAGTGACAAACCTTAATTTTAACCCAGTATTTTTAACCTAGTGTAGTTTGTTTTAGATTTTTAAATGAATTTCACAACTTTTACATCAAAGGTGTTTCTTTGTCTTACATACACACACATACCCATAGCAACCTGAGTGCTCAAAAATCCCCAGCTTTAAGAAACTGCACATGAAGCAGAACATAAGCAAAAGTTAGAAATCTTCATTCCTCCAAAGGCCAAAGAAGAGCTATTGCTACATGGCTTGTACTTCATTTCTCGCTTGTACGTACAAATGTAACGTTGGCACTTTCTGGATGATTATTTCTTATTTAAAGAAAAAATGTTGGTTTGATGTCAAATTGCTATAACTTTCTAACTGCCAGTAAAAGGATATTATTAAATCATCTTTACACTTTTCCATTTAAAAGTGCAGGAACCACATGTGCGACAAAGGTGTTACACTTAAGGCAGAGGAGGCCATACTACCACTGTTTATGTTGCTGGACTCTTCCCAGTGGAAGAATTTTTTAATGCTTTATAGCCCTGTTAGACTTAAACTGTTAAGCTTTTCCATGCAAAGAGTTCAATCCAGAGTGATTTATATATTTATATATATATATATATTATTTTTTTATTTCACTAGAAATGATTTAATCACTTCCAAGAAAATGCAAGGGGAAAAAAATGTATTTCTCTGCTGATGCTAACGGAACCTGCTGACCTTTCTGACAGCTCGTGTGCTTCTCTGCCAGATGAAACCCAATAGTGGGTGTGTTTTTTGTCAGGAGTCCTTTCTGATGCTGCCATGACAGCTGGACCAACCGTAGCCAAGATAAAAACGTTTCAAGGGACCATGGTTTATAAATGGCCGTGCACATGCAGTTTGCACCAGTTTAGGAAACTTCCACCTTAATAGACAAAAGATCTGATGGGGCTGTCTCCTCACCGAGTACTCCACAGCCCCTCAGTCCTTCCAGCTCTGAGCAAACTGTACAAGCACCTTCTCAGACCTCTTGCAGGTAGCAGGACTTCAGATGTGACATCGTTACAGAGCAGTTAAGCAAGTTTCCCTGCATTATATCTCAAAAGAGAACAGGAGGATGTACCCTGTAGTGGTTGCTTCCAGCTGCTCCAAGCTAGGACAAAACTCAACACTAAAACTCCTCTGAGTTCTTTGGAAACAGATGAATCAAACAAGCAGTTTGGGCAGAAATGTTTCAAATTTTCAAGTTAAAATGTTTTGCAGAAACTATCCTGCTTCCACAAATTCACAGAGGAACTCAGAGTAGATTCCAACAGGATCTGTGAGATGTCTGCCAAAAATCTGCCAGCTTTTCTGCCACCCACCACTGCCACGCTGCTCCATCACTCATAGCCACTGGGTGAGGATCACTGAAGATTGCTCTGCTCCTAAATCCTACAGACTGCAACGTCCCTTCTTTGTAGCTTCCTGAGCTGCAGGCTGCTCCTGTACCTGCTAAAACACCCATGATTCACATGGTGCTGGAAACTTCAAAGCTTACGATAAGCAATGATGAACACTCTTTTCTCTCTTTGCAGCTCTTGTTTTTCACAACTGGCAAAAATGACTGAAGTCTTTTGGCTTGACATGAAGATCCTGGTCACCAGTTCTACTCCAGCCAATGAGGGATGCACTTTGCTTTGGAAACACTCGCATTGGCATCTCTGAAATGTGTTGTTGGCAGGATTTTCATCTGGTCAACACTGCCATGTGCTTGGCTTTCTGTTCTGATTCAAAATGAACCCTGTTCCTGAAAATCCAGCTTTTCACAGTTGAACAGTTTTCTGTGAGCTGGGGTGGCAGATTCAGCAAAATGGAAACAGAAGGAGCAAATTCACAACAGGGGAATGAGAAAGAGTAGATGGGGAAACAAAACATTAAGATGGAAGACGAGAGGGAGCAAATCATTTGTATGTAGTTTAGCAAGGAAAAGGAAGGAAAGGGAGAGAAGATCAGAAATGCTGTGCAGAAAAGAAGACAGAAAGAAAAGTTAATTGGTCGTGGAGCCTGAGACTGCAAAAAACTGTAGGAAGACAGAAAAACACTAAGGTTCAGTGTAGAAAGCTTGACTGAAAAGGGAAAGTAAGAGGCAAATTGCAGGCAGTAGGAAACGGTAAGGAGAAGGGGGGATACAAAAGGAGAACTGAAACCAGCTGAATAAGGAGACCAAGATATTATGGGAAGAGACAGACTAAAATTTAAGCAGGGACATCTGGGAGAGTCCAAGAAAGTTGAAATGGGCAGGCTCCAAAATGAGCATGAGGGGAAAAAAAAAAAAAAAAAAAAAAAAAAGAGAGAGAGACAGCAGAAAGGACGATATCATGTTACTTCTAATTCCAGAGCAATGCTTGAGAAGACCACATGGAGCAGTCTGTCCATGAGAATACACATCCTTTGAAAGTACCTCCCTAAACCCACTGGCAAACTCATGCTCTGCCCCCTCTAAACTTGCTTCATACAAGGGATGGTGGTGGTGCACTTATGCCATCAGTGCTCTATTAGCTCTGCCTGCAAAGGTCTGGCCTCAGACAACAACACCATGGCCCCTTTTTGTAGCTATCACCTCTGTGTTCTCTTCCACTGAAGACTGGAGCAAGACCTCCAAACCCATCACAATCTGACTACATAAAAAACAAATGCTGAATTCGCCAGGACAACATGGCAACATTCCATTGACAACATTGCCAGGACAACATTCCTAGTGATGGAAGTCATGAATGGGGAGAGGGCTCAGCTTCCTTTTTAATAAACAACCCTAGGTAAAGACATCCTTCTTAATCTAACTAGTTACAAGCAGACATTTACCACCACAAAATCAAAGGTTAGCAAATGCCCAAAGGTAGGGCTGAGTATGCCTTTCACTCACCACATGAAGGTGCCTCTTTGAGGTTCATTGTGTTTGTGTATGAAAGGAGAATATGGACACAGAAGCCCCATCTTGGTGCAGCAATTATAAGGTAGCTGGGAGAGTTGTGGGCCGAGAAAAAAAAAAAAAAAGTGTTTTGTATTCAGCAGGTAAAGTGTATGACAGTGAGCTGGGAGGGAGGGAGAGAAGGCTGGAGAGGGGAGGGGGGAAAATAACATTTATTTACATTTCAGAGGAGCTAAGGGGATTTATTAGCTTGTAATTATGTTTGTGTCCGATGCCCTCAGTAATGCAGCAGCAAACGACTGAAACCAGTACCATGGTTCCCTCTCTCCTTCCTTTGACCTTGTGTTTGCATAGCACTGGACCATGCCTTTAAAGACAGCTTCTCCTAACCCATGAATCCTTGTCCTGGAAACCTAAAAATATTCTTTATAAATATTTGATGGAAAATTTCACAGGCTCCATGACTGAAGAAAGCCTCCTGGGACTGGACTTGCCACAGAGGGGATTTGATTTGAATAATATATATTACTGCCAAGTAATGTGCACAAATATGTTTAAACAGAACTTATGGGAACAGCAAGGTGCTAAGGGAGCTCCCATTCCTTCCTATCCAACAGGAAGCCCTGTCTAAGCAATATTTGTTGTGGAACCTCCATGAAGGAGGATTTCTCTGTAGGAAAACAGAGGATAAAGGCACACCTGATAACCAAGCCCTTGGCAGCAGACAATGCAGAACCACCAGTGCCTCCTGCCCGATGCCCTCTGTCCCCGGCCGTGCTCCAGGGAGGTGGTGGGAGAGGAGTGCTGCTCCACAGGACCCCCACCTTGGCAGGGAGGGTTGATGAAAAACTGAAAAACAGCAACAAAACCAACTTATTTTCCTCTTATTCAGAAGCAGGTAACGATGATTTGAGTCATACGTTCCAGATACGGGAAAACACATCCGTCATACACTTGTAGCAACTCAAAGTTTAGTTTGCAATGGTTTTGCTGTCTTCACCTTTAAACAAACTGGAGTGGTGCTTGGGATTTCATTTTAAATCTAAAGTTCATCAGAAAGGCACCATGCAATGGAAAGCAGTTTCTGTGGGCAAACATAACCTTTCCTCCAAGGTTATGCATACTTAGTGCTAGAACAGGTATTGGCAGCTTACTGTACTGGAGTCACTACTTAATCCCTATCTGGTGTCAGACAGCATTTCTCTTTGTCCTCACACTAGCTTTACTAGCAAATACCATGATGGGTTAACACCCATCTCCCTCCTAGTCCAAACATACTTCCCATGGGTCTGGTTATACCTTACCCTGCCCCACACAGCGGTCCATCATTTGTGTAAGATTTAAGGACTCCCACAACAAATGGAAAAATCTAGGCAATATTGCTGGTTCTGCATCATTCGTAGCAGGCAGTTTTAGTGCATCAAATTACATTGCTTCTAGGCTACATGCTAACTAGAAACTTCTCTGAGCCAAAAAAAAGAAAGGAATTCGTGCAGACTCCAACAGTGGCACCCTCAAAGCAGTGCTTACTGCTTTTCAGAGCTTACTGAGAACCATGTTATGGGCAAACAGCAAATTCACTCATTGTGTGAAGTTGAGAACTTATTGTCACTGCAATTGAAACCTTAACAGTGTGGTCAAGGAATCAGTGTTAAAAGAAGTCTAGTTATTATTGAAAAAGAAAGAAAAAGTCCACAAGGAGAATAATGTTGTTACAGCGGAAATATTTCAGTTACAATTAAACCACTTAAAATTGCTATGCATCACCTCCCAGCTTTACCCCTTTCTCTGGTGTTGTGTTCAGCCTTCCACTGCCCTTCAGGTCCTGATCTTGGTGGCTTCAGTCTGACTGGGGGGATATGGGCAAGTCATATGCAGCCCAAGTCCTTCACAGGGAGAAATACAGTGCTGGTGTTGATGGTTTCTTCTTCCTTGCTGTAGTATCTCCATGGGTCTGTTTTCATACATTACATGTTGTTCTTTCTCCTTTGATCTCCAAGTCCATATTAAATCTGATTTTGCTATGCATGGTGTGTTTTACATGTGTTAGGTGCTTCTTTTTGGTTCTTGCTCTCCTGGATATCCCTGATGCCAGTGAAGCTCATCTCCACGTATGCACTTCTTTATCTGGCCATTGGTGAGCTGGCTGCAGGCATGGGGTCTCCAGTGTCCAGTCTGTGTCCTGTCCCTTGTCACCCAGTCCTGAACACCTCAGCACCACATCCTGTGTGCCCACTTCCCAGCATCTCATCATACCAGTCCTGTATTGCTCCACACATCATTACAGTAGAGTCACAAATACCTCATTCTACACAGAATAATTGTGCATTACTGCTGCCTTATAAAGCTATCATTGTATCATATGAAGATAGGCAAATTAAAACAAATTTGGGAACAGTCCCCTGGTCATTAGAAAAAATGCTGTTACAGCTAAAGCAAGTGAAAATGAAGTTGCAAGAAGGTCACAAGTTCAACCAAAGCAAATTCTGAGGTTTCGTAAACAGTGCAGAGCCCATGGCTTGTCCCTAGGTGTGACAATACTTTATTTACATGGCTGCAGGGCCATACTAAGATAGGAGTCAGACAAATAACATTTCCACATGTAATCCTGAATGCCCAGAGAGCTTTTTTACTGTTGTAGCATTGCCTGAGAAGATCCAATTCTCATCCACCTCACATATCCCCTCACAAGGCCACTGAACTCAGCAGAAAAATAGCCAGCCACTAATTTTAGCTGGCTTTGTATAGCTTTTGATTCTTGGTGCAATAATGCCAATAGAATGAGAAGTGAATCTTAGAGGGATGAACATGAATCCCACACATGAGATGTTTCCTTGCATCTACAGATAAGAGGTTGTGCAAGAAGTTAGAAAGCTGTGGTGCCCATAGGGCACATCCTGCCCCATTAAATGCAAAGCAGGAGAATTCAGATACAGTCATTTAAAAATAACAACAATAATGGTGGTGTGGATGACCACAACAGCAACTATCAGCATATTTGCATTTTGCAGTAAAATCCTGTCTTTCTGCAAAGACAAGTTCTGCAGCTGCTAACCTGTGGGTTGTTTTAGTCCAAAGCCTTTGAATTTATGGTGACTAATTTTATTATGATGATGAGGCAGGAACTCGTTTTCAGTGAAACAGATGATGAGTAAGCTGAAACAATGCAGTTTTCAAGGAAACACCTCAGTCATACATGACCTGGTGCAGCCACGAAGATATAAATGACTTTGCTGGGCTTCTCAACAAAGAGGAATGTGTAACCACAGGAAATGAGCGCCCCATTTCATGTTAAAATTTTATTCTTGCTCTGCCTAACTTCTACAAATAAGGGACACATAAGGAAAACGAGAGGTTGTCCTTTTCACAGCAGTTCTTATTTTACAGTAAAGAAGAAAAAAGAAGTCTCAGCCCAGCAGAATCACTATGGGAAGCACAGAGCCTGGCTTTGTGTATTCAGCTGCTGCTGAAGTTACACTTCTTGCATATTCCTCAGGTGTTGTTTTAACAGAAGCGAAAACATTTGACAATACACAAAGTAAAAATATGGAAAGTTGCAGAAGGAAATAATTTTCTCATTCCTGTTTTTTTTTTTTTTTTGCTACAAGGAAAATTTTTAAGGAAAATGTTGTCTATTTGAAACCTCTGCATTTATAGTGGCATTTATAGGATAAGATTTATTTTTTTGTAATGTGCATTTATAGTATAAGATTTATAGTTGCACACTCAGTGTGTGAAGAGCTTCCAAACTGAATTTCCTCAGATCAAGACCAATCTATCACCATATTAAATCTTGAGGTCCTTTCCCCAGTGTTGGGGGGAGGGTGGGGAAATAAACCTACCAGCAGTGGCCATTTCAGAGGGGTTCTTTGCAGTCTTCTTGGACTACCCTGAAACCTCCCCATCCCTGCTTTCCTTCAGCAGGTGCTTTCCCTTGCACTCACAGCACCAAGTTACTGTCCTGGGCTGAACTGCTCAGTTGCCTCTTGTTTTTCATAACCTGCTCACTGCTCAGCTTTCAATCTCCCCTAAATGCTTTTCACCAACATTTTATAGCTACTTAAGGTATCAATTAATTAGTAGATTTCTGTCATTCAGGTGTTTGCTGTACATCCGTATCGTCCTGGTAGCAAAGGGAAGCAGTATCTTAAAGTAGTAGTGAGACTCTCCTCCTAGCTGTCACATTGCCAAAGATGAGGATGTTTTCACCAGGGAAATGCTTGCTGAGAAGGACTTCTGTCAATGTCCCGTGAACAGCATTTTGTCACAGCTGAGAGTGCTTCTTTCCCATTCCTGAGCTCTCCGGCTTGCAATGTCACCACCTCCTGGAAAAACAGACTCAAGCCAGGGAAGGCAGGTTTGATGAATTCCTGGATGGAGGAGCTAATAGGATGCTCTGTCCTTGCTCTTTGCACCAGGATTTTTGGAGAGTGCACAGGATGGCAGGGTAGCATCACCATGCTGGGAGCTATGCTCAGTCCCCTTTGCATTCTTGAGCTCTGTAGGAGCAGAAACCTGTGTCTTGGAAGCAGATCCTGCCAAGCTTTTTCACATTTCTAGGTGAATTTGCCTGTGTACTCGTCTATCAGTTCAGCTCAATTACCACTTGGAGAGGGGCTCTTTGTCAGGGAGTGTAGTGATAGAAAAAGGGGGGGTGGCTTTAAACCAAAAAAGGGAATATTTTGATTAGATACAAGGAAGAAATTCTTTACTCAGAGGGTGATGAGGCACGGGCTGCCCAGAGCAGCTGTGGGTGCCCCATCCCTGGAGGTGCTCAAGGCCAGGCTGGATGGGGCTTTGGGCAACCTGGTCTGGGGGAGGTGTCCCTGCCCATGGCAGGGGGTTGGAGCTAGGTGTGCTTTAAGGTCCCTTACAACCCAAAATAAATAGATAAATGATTTTAAAAAAATCTTTTGTGTTCTCTTTTCCTAAGATGTTTTCTACAAAAATCATAGAGAAGAATCTCCCCCAAAATTTTCTGAAATTTTGCAGAAGTGAATAAACTGCATTTAGCAGCTGGAATAAATTTCTTCACTCGTTTTCCTTCCGGAGGAGCCAGAGAGCTTAAAATGAAAGTGGATGCCACACGTTTGATAAGTTTCCAGCTTTCTCTCCTAGAGAGGGAGCTAGAAAGCTCTTTGGTTTAGTTTGATGTTTGTTTTTTTCTAAGTAACTTTGTAACTGCTGCATTCCATTCAGTCACTTATTTTTCTTTTATTTATTTAAAATAACGAGGGAGAGGATAGTTTTACTTTACTTAGTGGTTTCTTTAATCATGTTCTAGGCTGTCAGAAAGAAGGCTGAGTGGCAAGATGCTAATATGAAAACAAATAAATAGGTGTTTGATTCATTTCCAAGCTTGGCTTAAATGTGTCATATGTGATTATGTGGACATGTGGATATGTGTAGCTGTTTTTTATGGATTTTATATCTTGAAAATAATAAATAGAAATAAGGGAAATTTTCCTAAGTGCCATGCCAACATCTCCATGCTGACATTGAGGGTCTGATGTTGTATCTTCTCCAGCAGTATCCCTGCTCCCACATTCCTTGGATAGTCCCAATTCGAAGTGTCAATTTATTGCCAGAAGAATGAAGATAGTGGTGCCCTCTTGTCTTGAACATCATTCACAGTTAAGATCATGCAGTTTCGAGAGAGACATACTGAAACTGGAGTATGTTCAGAAAATAGCAGTCTATGTATACTGCTCATTGTACACGAGCACTGAGGAGAGAAAAGTATTATTTAAACTAAGGGAAGTCCTGGTAGAAGCACAAATGGGTATAAGTTGTCTTTAAATGTAGTTACATTAAAAGATGACTCAATCATTAGAGCAGTCAGACTCTAAAGCATCCTTCAGGTGAACAGAAGAGACGGGAATATCATTACTTCCAAAATCAAACATCACCATATCTGACCAATTTTTTTTTTTAAAGAAAGAGGCGTGGTTTCCACCAAAACAGGCACTAGATGCAATCACATCAGAAACACTTTCTAACCCCTGTTCCTCAAAATAGGGATTTTTTATCAACAAAATTGAAGCAATCATTGGGATAAATGAAAGGGTCATTCCCAGGAGCTTTGGCCATTGATATATGCTGATGTATTTAACCCTTTATGCAGAAGGCTGGAGGTGGAAGTACATGCCAGAGGTGAGCCCACCTTGGCCTTCTGGGATGGACTATTATTTCTACATAGGAGCTTCTTCCCTGAATCTGAGATGGAGCTTCTTAAGAAAGAATGTGAAGTCACTTTTGTTTATCAGTCTAATATTCCTATATCCTGAGCAATTAGGATGAACTAAATTTTTATCTAAGCCTTTTGCCAATTATTTTATCTTTTTCAATTTCCATTTCTCACTCTAAAAGTGGGAGTAATAATTGCTACTATCTCCTATAAAATGCTGTGAAACCTGGCAAAGAAAATTGATGTGTCTGAATGAGAAGTTTCTACTTCCTAGAGCATGTCTGCTTAAAGAAATTCCTATCCGTAAGGTGTTGTAAATTTAGTGTATGATAAAGAATGGATGAAAGTATTTGGAATTTTAATATGGTTCACCTTGAAAGAAATGAAGTGGCAGTAAAATCAACCACATTTTGGGATTTTTTGAATAAGAAAGTCAAATGCTTCCTCTTTCAGGGATGCAGTATGAGCCCATTCTCTCTAGGAGGATTTTCACACCTTCACTTAAATAAGTATATGTTTCAAATATTTATCTTTCCTGTTGAAACTGTCTGACTTATGCAAGTTTTGATCCAGCCTATAATCATCCACGCTCACTTGTAGGTGATTTCCTATCAGCCTGTTGTGTTTTTTGTAGGCTGCAAAATCAGCTGATGGCTTTTAAAATAGCTTTGAAAATAGGTTAAGGGAGTGGAATGCCCCAGTGAATCTCAGTGGGGTTTGGATACTTGATGTGTTCTTCTGGAATTAAGGTATTATGGGGTATTATTGAAAAATGATTACAAAACACTGGGAATAATCCAAGAAATATATCTGAACTCTTCTATCTTCTCTAATGCTTACTCTGGTAGGCTTTCTTTGCTATAAATCTGTGACTTGTCCTATTGATTTTTTTTTACATTTGATTCACAGGAGAGCTTATTTCTCTGAGAGAAGTAGTATACAAACATAAAAACAACACATTGGGCAAAAAGAGATCATTTCTCTTGACTTGAGAGAAGCAATTTTTAAGCCTAGGAATAGAATTTATTATACCCAATGTACCAATGGTACAATTAAAGTATCTTTTAAACTTAAAAATAAGTTAATTTATTTTCAATTTTAACACATCAAAGTCCCTGTTGCATCTTTATGTGGACCTAACTGAAAGTTTACAGAAGTAAAAGGATCTCTTTCCAGTGTATACAGTACATACTGGATCAGCCACCAGTTGATTTAACTGGGGTGCAAGCCTCTTTAGTAATATTCATTAAACCTAGGTAACAACCATATATGTCCTTTTGTGGCTAATTAGCACACACTCTTGCTGCCACAAAGGTTTCTTGAGATGGTCTTGTTTTTCTGGTTGACAAATAAGCTTCTGTACGGTAATCTGAAATGCTACTGGAAGATGCTGGATGAGAAGTTCCTACTGCAGTTAACTTCCCCATCTAAAGCAGTCAAAGAAGCACAAAGTTTCTTTCTCTGGTTGAGAAATTATCCCGCACTTGCAAGTGAACTTACAATGAAGTATAACTGTTATTTGTACAGTACAAAGCACGACCTCTTGTTAATAAAGAGAAATAAAAAACTGACTCATTGCTGATACAACTATTTGACCATTTGAAAACACAAAATAATTGCATTTCATTTTTTATGTGTGTATATGCTGTCTCAAAAGGACTTTCCACACTAATTTAGGAGGAGATCAGATATTTACATTTAAATGTCTTCAGATATTTGGGAGAGAGCAATGTTGAGCTTACCTGCAAGTGATGAGAAATTTGTACGTGATGGGGGGACATCCCCAAAGGCATGACCTTAAAAATTGTCACCCTTGTCATGTTCCTTTTGGCTGACAAAGCCTGTTCCTGTGATCAGGTGGTAACTGTGGTTATTCTAATTTAAACAATGTTCTTATGTTTTTCTAAGGAAAATCTATCTCTGAGTTAAGCAGTCTTACTCAGCTAGAACAATTAGCAGCAGCCCTTGCATGGTGTGTCCTTGCCTAGTATATAGCAGGCCCTATACATCTCAGTCTGTCATGGGTGCCATTTGCTGGCTCAGCAATCATTCCTCAGGTCCTTACAACCATCATGTCATTCATCTTCATGTTTTCTTGAAGTCAGGTCTGCTGTTTGCCGGCTCATTAAGACTATTTTGTTTTCACAGAGCCAGTGGAAAAAAGTCTTCGGAAAAGATGGAAATCTGGAGATCTGGATTCCACCCGGGAAGGAGGGGATATAATTGCCAAGAAGTCCTATTTTCCACACACAGCAATGTGATGGATTGCTGGAACATTATGAAAAACCAAAACAGACTACTGTTTCATTTGTTTGTTGTTTTATTTTTTTGTTTGTTTCTTTGTTTTTGGAAGGATTAGATTCCCACAGTCTGTAGTGATTTCAAAAGGCAGCTGCCAGCATCTTGTGGTTGCCCTCAGATGAAAACCTCACACTTGTTCATCCCGAAATCTCTCAGTGTTCGTGGCCCTGCTACTGCAGGGGAACAGGCAGGGTGAGAGGCAGGGCCAGGACAGTTTGGAGTCAAGAAATGGAAATGCTGTTTCTTAGGTCTGCCATGCAGTATGTAGTACAGCTTTTATTTGGGAGTACCTTAAGCTAAGTTTTTTCTCTGAACTCGTTAATTATTGGCTTTTTGTTTGTTTGTTTGCTTCAATGTAAGATGAAATCATTGTTTTTTCCTTGATAAATGTTCTCATCATGAAATCCTAGAGCATTGTATTAAGAGATTTTTTTTTACAGCTTATTCCCTCACAGAATTTTCCATTAGGAGACCAGGCCATGAGGATCCTGTATAGTTTGCAAGCTTGGAGAGACTGTGTAAATAACAGTCCTGCCTTCATTTCATTGTTTATATCAGCAGTTTATGTTATTCAAATAGACAAAATGATCATGCCAAAATGGTAGAAGAAGCTCTCTACCTCAAAGACTTTCTCTTAATGTAACACTGGGAAAAACACATCAGAGTGGACAGTACAGAAAAGGAAAGTAGACGCAAATGGAAAACACACTGGGTAACACTGCAGGCTATATATAATATGTATAGGAACTGCATGTATATACATATATACTGTTTGTGTTACACATAGGAGCCCTTTGGGTTAAGAGGGCTGAGGGATCCAGGGTTGTTTAGTCTGGAGAAGAGGATGCTCAGGGGAGACCTTACTGCTCTCTACAACTACCTGGAAGGAATCATAGAATCATAGAATATCCCGAGTTGGAAGGGACCCACAAGGATCATTGAGTTCAACTCCTGGCTCCACACAGGTCTACCCAAAAATTCAGATCATATGACTAAGTGCAAGTGCACAGTCCAAACACTTCTTAAACACTGACAGACTTGGTGCCATGACTACATCCCTGGGGAGACTGTTCCAGCACATGACAACCCTTTTGGTGAAGAACCTCTTCCAGCCTGAACCGCCCCTGCTGCAGCTTGACACCATTCCCTCAGGTCCTATCACTGGTCATTAAAGAGAATAGATTGGCACCTGCCCCTTCATTCCCCCTCGTGAGGAAGCTGTAGGCTGCAATGATGTTTCCCCTCAGTTTCCTCTTTTCCAGGCTCAACAGGCCAAGTGACCTCAGCCACCCCTTCTATGTCTTCCCCTCCAGGCCCTTCACCATCTCTGTAGCCCTTCTCTGGACACAATTCAATAGTTTCAAGTCCTTTTTGTACTGTGGTGCCTAGAACTGCACATGGTGCTGGAGGTGAGGCTGCACAGTGCAGAGCAGAGCGGGACAATCCCTTCCCTCAACCAACTAGCAATGTCATGCTTGATGCACCCCAGGGTACAGTTGACCCTCCTGGCTGCCAGGGCACACTGCTGGCTCGTATTCAACTTGTTATCAACCAAAACCCCCAGATCTCTCCCTGCAGAGCAGAAGAAGGTGTGGGGAACTAGGAGTTGGCCACTTCTCACAGATAACTAGCAATAGGACAAGAGGGAATGGCCTCAAGTTGCACCAGGGGAAGTTCAGGCTGGAAATGAGGAGACATTTCTGCTCAGAAAGAGCAGTCAGGCACTGGGACGGGTTGCCCAAGGAGGTGGTGGAGTCACTGTCCCTGGGGGTGTTCAAGGAAAGGTTGGATGCTTAGGGACATGGCTTAGTGGGTGACAGTGGTGGTAGGGGGATAGTTGGAACTTGGAGGTCTCTTCCAACGTTAATGATTCTATGAGTTCCTATTAAATTAGTCTCATTGATTTGCTTCCTTGTAGCATGCACAAGGTTCCAACAGGCACTAGGCTGAGTGTGCTGACAGGTTTTACTCACTGTGGGTTTCCTATACAAATAGAAAAAGAGCCTACCCATAACATGAGACAAGTGATGGAGGAAAGAAAGGGGTCAGGAAAGGGTTAGGTAGAAGAGGGAGAAATGATCAGGCAGTAGGAGGTGGACAGAGGTCACGAAGCAAGTACAGACCAGCCTATAATAAAACATTTATTTTACCACGTAGGCTGGGAACAGTGTGTATCTGGATAGAGGCCAATGATGAAAAACTAAAGAATTTGAGGAGCATATGGGAGGATACTGATCACCTTGTACATATGAAGAAAACATACATTAGGTATAGCAGATGATGTGAGAGGAAAGAGGCTGCACTAAAACAAGCAGAACAGCCAAATGCAGCATAGTTAGGGCTGAAATCAGGGATCCGTGCAAGAAAAGAGTCACGATGAACTGGTAACCTTTGCTTGCCACTGCCGCTCAAGGGTGAGGGGGAGAGCAGCACACTCACAGCCTGGGCAGAGCAGCGTTTTCACACCTAAGCAATGCAATATATGAACTTGAACTTCAGTGACTGCCTGTGTTGCTCAAAGTTTACGCCTTTCCCAAAGACCAAGAGGAACTCTGTGCTACCTTCACACCCACATTTGGTGTCAGACCCCAAAACTGCAAAATATATTGTGGTTCTGGGCCCAGCTCTGTTTGTCGTTTTCAGATGGCATGTGGGGCTCACAGGGGTGGGGGAAGAACACCTCCTCACCCTGCCAGAGGGGAACGAGCTTTCCAGCTCAGCTTAATAGCATAAGGCCCACCAGACCTCAGAGAAGTATAGCATAAGGTAAAAAAACAAATGCACTGTTTTTCCCTGCAGTTTATCTTTCTCTGCCTTATACCTTTTGTTTATGGGAATTTCATTAGAATGTATGGCATTCTTTTGAGATATAGCATTCATTTTTCTAAAAGTCACAGGCTTAAAAAACTGTGGTATCATCAAGCAGGTTTGTTTCCTGTCATTTATTGCCCTGCTAGTACAAACGCTTATTTTTTCTAAAACACATATCTTGTGGTCAGCTGCATCTGGTGCTAATACACAATTACGGTAAATTTACATTTTACCAGCTGAAATTTCCTGTAAACCTTCTGTGGGCTAGCAATACAAAATGAAACTAAGCAAGCCTTTTCTAACAGATGAGAAATATTATTCGATTTGACTATTTTTTTTAATTTTTATTATTATTTTATTTTAGTAACAGCAGCTGGTTTGTCTGCTGACTTACTACAGCTTACACGAAGCATGAAAAAAAGCATATGGCAAATAATCATTTTTAAGACACTTACAGACATTTTCCCCTACCACAAAAAACCTTCCTACTTTGTGGGGCATTATGGGTGGGGATGTTTAGTGATCAGTCAGCTCTGAATGAGCTTGCAAAAGACCTGTTTTGTTCTGTGTATCATTCTAAGCCACGTATACCTTCATGGTGGCTTCCTACTTGTTATCTCACAATAATATGTTCAGCCTCTAGAGGCACAGTCTCCAAAGCCAAAGGGAATTTTTCTACATGACTTAAATAGAAGTGGCTGGTGCCATTAGGTATAGATAGTATAAGGTATGAATAAGTATTAGATAATATACATGTATGTATCTCAACCTTTATTCTGTAGGGCTTCAAGTAGTCCTGGAGATTTCCTACTGTGATACATAAAATTATTAACACTGGTAATGAAAATTGCATTTTTTTTCCTTTATAAGGAAGGTGATCAGAGCTAGCAGCATCTGTATTAGTTGGTTGCTCCTATGTAAAATGCTTCCCTATGTCCCCATCTTTGCCATTCAAATGAGAGGAGGATTCAGCTTTTTCAACCCTTTCCTATCCATTGGTTGTAGAAGCCAGGAAATGTGTAATTGTTTTTTATTTTTATTTTTTTTCCTCAGCCACCTATATTTCCTCAAGCAGATCTTTCATAATCAGGCAGATGAAGACAAGCCCTAATACTGACCTCTGCAGTTCTGGGGCTACCTGAGTACCTCTCCACCCTCAGGGCAGCATCCTAACAGCACTGCCCAGATGCAGCTTGTTTGCCCAACGCAGCTGATGTAAAGGGATCTGAGGACCCACCACTCAACCTTGTATGGTGCTTATTGTTGTGCTTGGGCAAAGCACATGGCATGTTCTGATTTGATAACCACATGTATGGGCTTTGCCTTGATGTTGCACAGGTGGGAGAAGAAATAAATTGTGTGGCACTAGATAGCTATCTCTGCTGAGCAGTTTGCTTTTGCTCAGAGGAAATTGCTTCTACAGTGCAAAGGTACCTGGGAACACTACACATTTTCTCTAAAGGGTGGTGCTTTGTGGCCTAGGATAGCAGAAAGTCATGTGATAAAGGTGCCGATGACTTTTCAAACTGGTTGACAGAAAGCAAGGAGCAAGTAAACATTCAAAGTACATTTTTTCTTGGCTATGTTTTCTTGTGTTTTAGATATCTTTCCAACCTGACATTTCAAGAGCCGTCTGTTTACACATCCCACGCACAGCTAGCTCAGCAGCGCGAGGCAGTGAGGGATGGGACAAGAAACGCAAGACATTTAGGTATAGCCACCTGTGCACCGCACCAACCATGCACACCCCAGTCCCAGCCTCCCCATCTGGGTGCTGGAGGCCTCCAGGGGCCTGGGAGAGGATGGGACTCCTTCACCCTCCCTGGGGCTCATGCAGAGGCCAGTTCTCCAATCTTTTCCACCTCCCAGAAGTTCTCAGCTGCTAAATGTAACATCTTGGTGGCTGGTGGACAGTGTTAGATCTGACATCAAATGGCTCTTGGTCATCAAGGGCAGCGTATGGTGTGCAGCTGTGTGAGGATGAGGGGACTGTGGGACAGATGACAGTTCTCCTCTGCCATTTGAAGGACTCTACATGTAAGCCCTTCTGCTCCAAATGACCTTAAGTGTGTTTTTTTTCTTAGCCATTTTTTGCATCCTGACTGTACCGGAAACCATAGGAGAAACCACACCTGCTTCACTAACTTGCTCCTTAACAAGAATTTATGGTTGTGTGTTATTATAGTGTGTTACCTTGTTTCTATGGAAATGATTCAAAAAAGGGTGTATCCAAAGGCATGGTGTTAATCGTTTCACCAGCACTTTTAATTTAGGCACCCAGCTCTGGCAGTGCAGCTCCCACTGCACCTGCCTTCTGCCCACATGCAGAGGATGTGGGAAAGGGGGAGAGGGGGAAAGCTAGCTGCTTGAGAACACGGGTTTCTTCACTGCAGTGTCACAAAGATCTCATGCATCAAAGAGATTTTGCTGGCAGGAGCTTTCTACAACTTTGCTGTATAACTAAAATCCAAAGACAAAGTCATTGTATGGATATGCATACACATATGGGCATGTACAAGTAGCCTAGACTCATCCAAGACTCTGCAAGCAGTGAGATTTTTGGATGCAATTTCCAGATTTCTGGCTGAATATTTAGTTTCAGTAACAGTAATGACTATGTACATTTAAAACTGTAACCTGACTTCAATGAGGATGGAGCTGCCTCCAACATCTACCTGTGCTACAGACTTTTTGCTTTCCTTGTCACAGGATACAACTCAGTGAAGGCTAGTGCACACTGGTGATTTTCATTGCACTTTATTAGATCTCAGAGGAATAAATGAGTGTTTTCGTACACACCAGCTATTTCCACTAAACACAATTTGGTGTTTAGTATTAAATCATAAAGCTTACCTCCATCGTTTGGATGCAGAGCTACAATTTAAAAGAATATGATCTGAGACCTATTAGGATCCTTGTTCCAGAAGCTAACTGTGCAGTATCAGACTGGCCCTCAACTGGAATGAACAAACGTGAAATCTGATTTCACCAGTTTTGAATTTCAATGGCTTTATCCTTCCCCCTGTAGCTTTCAGTTTCACTCACCTCAGTTGATGGTTATCATTCATTCTTAGATATCTTTATTTGATATTTGTTTAGTCATATTCTTCACAGTGTTTTAAGTGGCTTAAATTTTTTACAAAATAACATCTGAAGAGATGATACAATCTATATGTAGGTTCACTGGTTTGCTTTTAAATGGTCCACCTTTTCAAACAATAGATTAATCTTCTGCTTCCTGTACTCCACTGAAGTAGCTGTATCCTGATTTTCCTGCCTTCTCTCTGACCAGATTCCTAAACTCTCTGACCTCATTCCTAAACTCTTTGGCCAGTATCCTAAATTCATCCAACAGTTAGCTGCTGCCATTTTCTAACTTGATATCTTGGCTTTTGTGATGCTCCCCTTCCCTACCTGCAATGTTATCTGTCTGTGTGAACCTGCTCCAGCTTTCTAGTGGGGGGGGGGGGGGGGGGGGGGGCGTGTTCTCAAGCTGTGCTGTGGACTCCCGTTCTTTCTCCTTTGGTAGTCTATATTCTTCACTTTTGTTTCTTAGTAATCTCATTCACGGGTAGGCATTCAATCATTATGTCTGCTGATGACTACCCACTCCACCCCTTGAACTTGTATTTTTCTATCCAAACTAAAGTCCCTGCAGTCTCTTTGTGAATGGCCAAGACCAGTTTCAGATCAGCATGGTCAGATGGTATCAAAATTTTCTTCTTAAGTCAACCCTTTATAGATCCAGTCTAGCAACATTTTCTTAGGCCTGCAAGTCAGATCTTTCAGGTCAGCACTCTTTGGGTCCTCACATCCCTGTTGTCACCAAGTCTTACAAGTTCTACAAAGTCTACAAACACAACATCATCAAATACAACACTTTTTCCATCTACACAGGTAAAATTAACAGCTAGTTTTTTTATTCTGTCTTCATTTTCAGTCATATTCTACCCCAGCACTCTTTCCTTGGTCTTGAGTAATGTGGTTTTGCCTTGTTTATGCTGATTCAGGATGTTCCAATCTTAGTTTTCTCAGTGTGTCACATTAGCCATGTTGCCATCCCCACTATGTCCCTCAGCAGATTTCCCTTTCTCCTTTGTGTCAAACTCTACCTGTATGTATTTGCATGGCTTTATACCCTCCCTCCAATCTCCTGTGCAATGCAGACATGTCTTCTATCTGAAGACTATTTTTCCGGTGTTTCACACATTGAACTATATCATGGTTATACATCAGTTCTAAGAAAAGATCTGGGTGGCTTTAGACCCTAGCATGTCCAGTTTCCAGCAGCATGAGAACACAGACAGTGGTTTTCTTCACTTGCCTAAATATCTGTTGACTTGGCATAAATTATCAGAGAACACTGTTTTGACCTTTGGGATTAAGTCTTATAGAAGCATGTTCCTGCTTCAAGATGGTCTTTTGAACTCAGGGCTACCGTGTTTCTGTCAAAAGCTTCTCAGACAAATGTATATATGCAAGTGCGTGAGACCTTCCTGGTTCCTACAAGACCTACCATTTTTCATCTACTTTCTTTAAAATTTTGGTAGCTGCTCCCTGGATGAAGAGTGTGCTTATTTGAAGCAGTTGTGCTCATAATATGAAGTTGGCATTGGTCTCTTGCATGTGTCTTTGACCCCACAGCTCCCTTTTTATTTTCCCCCTTTCCAAAAATGAAAACGATGAAATACTGTTACCAAGGTCTCCATCTGGGAAACTCCAATTTCGATCTTAAAGAAAGGCAAATCAGTCTTGCCAGATAAGCTCTTGGGCAAAGTTTAGGCTTTATACAACATGAACTGAAAAACCTTAAAATTCTGTAAGACTAATGAAACTTCCCATTGCAGTCAGAATCCAGTTTGTCATCTCTATAGAATCCTGTTTGCTCAACAAAGAGGTTTACTCTGGATGGTAACCACAACCCTGTGGTGATAACTGCTCAATAATATGGAAATAAGACATTTCCAGCTGAAGTCATGCATGTAATTACTGTTTCAGCTCAACACCAAACAATCAAATCAGCCTAGAAAATACAAAATCAATTAAATTACAGGCACAAATTGCTTCATTAGTATAAGTTATTAAACATAGGTAAATCAGTGTGAGTGGTTTCCCACTTATGGAAAAAATATTATCTTCCTTGGAAAACGGTGGCAGGAGAGGAAGGCTGGAGGAGCTGGGTGGAAATTCTCCATGAATTCAGCCTCTCCCAAGACAGCAGGCACCGAGTGCAGGTGCTGCAATTCTCCATGCACACTTCGGCTCCATCTGCCTCTGAAGTAGTGTTGATCTGACCCTCAGCTGTGGAGCTGATGACCCAGCTGCATCAGTAAAGGCAACATGGTAAATGGCCTGGGTCAGACTACAACCCCCAGACTTCGGGCTGCCCTCCCCAGTCCCAAAGAGACAGGACCTCAGACCTGTTCCTCTGTGGGTCCCCTCACTCCAGATGTGCTCTTCCATTCACTCATGGTTGCAAAGTGAAAATTCCCTTTGCAATTGCTTTGCACTCGAACCTCTGTGCAGTGCATCTTCTTTGCTTTCCAGTTGTTAAACACATTTATCTCCAAAAACATTTTCCTTCTTTAGCTCAGAAAGACCATTTCCATAATTTTCATTTGTCTTGCCTTTCTGCATCTGCAATACAGATGTGTCAATCAAAAATTTGGAGATGTCTGAGAAATTTGTAATTACCATAGGAGATACCTATTTCAACATTTTTTTTTAATCTGATTTATAAAGAGTATGAGCCATTAATTTTTTTCTTGTAAAGCATTTTCTCATACAGCATTATGAATTGACAGGTAATACAACCTTCCAGTAAGTTAGAAATTAGAATTAAATAATGAAATAACCTACTGTCCCTTTGCAATAATCATCATCCTTGCCTTGACATTAGCCATTTATTTTCACAGTTGCTCTTTAATATCTTGGAAAATTAACCACAAACTGTTTTTGTTGCCCATATTCTTTAATTTCTTTATTGTCGTTTGACTTCTGTGAGTCAGCCAGATGACTGTTCAATAGCTCTATGACTAATTTAGTGCCTTTTTTCAACAAACAGATACACCAAACAGTACCTAAATAAGATCATTTTAGTTCTCCTTTATGGTGTTGCGTCTGAACTCTTTGCTCCTTTGCTGCAAACTGTGCTCAGTGCTTAGCTTTGACCACATCTGAGTAAGACCATGGTGGGATCCATTCCTCTTTAGAAAAGTGTGCGGACCTCAAAATTGCCACAGTTGGCTCAACCGTCTCTACTTGCAAGCGGTACAGCGGCTGCAGGTATGTAATGCTATATATTACAGAGCTGTAGGGAATCAGGGGTTCCTTTGAGCTGTACATCTCTGTGAGCCATGGTAGCAGTTACCCTCCATTTCACGAGGTCCATGGTTTGATTTTTTGTTGTTTCTGTTGCCTGTGCTTGCCAGAGGCAGGTGGGGTTCAGAGTTGTGCTCAGCCCAGACGTGAATTTCTGTTCATGCAGCCTAGCAATTCTTGAAATTTTGTGTCTGATAGAAAGAAAATCTGGCTTGCTTCTGGCTCTCTGAGGCAGAAGAGGCAATACAAAACCAGGCTAAATATCGGGTTGTGGTACTCTATCAGACCTCTTTGATTTTTTTTACAGACCTTTCCCTCACCAAAGCCTTCTAAAACACATGAAAGCCAGTGTTTCCTTTTCAATGATTTTATTTAATGATTAAACTCAAGTGTGTGGTCCCAGTGATACACATAAATGAATAAACTCTGCTGCAGCAAAGGTATTTTTGAGGCAAGTTTTGTGAGTATGTGCATCTCACTATAAGATAAAATGTTGTGTGGCAGTACTTTGGAGTGCCAAAGCAGGACTACAGTAAAAAATAAATTTACCTTTTTTCTTGGGCTAACACCAAGTCAGACATTTATAAACTCCAAGCCACCTGTCCACTCTCAGTCTTCACTGGATATGAAAAACTGTAACTGTGTTTATGCTGATATGTCAGAATAGAAAAAGCTACTTAGATGTTGGTTTATTATACATGCCTTTGCATACTCCTGGGGGAGGGGAGGTTTTGTACAGGAGGACTCCTTTAATTCAGATAGGGACAAACTAAGAATAACTACCAGGAAGAGAACAGTAACAGTAAAAAGCAGCAAAACCCACAGACTTTCCTATGAAGATAAAACCAATTAGCTACAGGTAAGCCATAGCCAGACAAGAAGTAAAACTCCCACGCTAAATTGTTAGACTCATTGTTTCTTAAGTGGGTGAGTAAGAATCTCTTCAATTAATGGATATGATGGAAGATGAAAGGGACAAAGCATAACAATATCAACTCCATGAAATAGTGAATAATATTTGTTAGGAGCTCACAAGGTGCTGGTCTCAACAAAAAGCTGTTATACTAAGTTGCATAAACCCAGTATGCAAGTGAGCATGATTAAAAAAAAAAAAAAAAAAGTGAAAAATAGAGTAAAATGAGAGTGGTCGCAGTAAAGTCATATAAATATTTTTTAAAACTGCTAAAGTCCATGGCATGTGTGGACTTCTTAAGGTATGAGGGGTGAGGGTGGACAAAAGGCTGGTTGTGGTTTTTCTAAAAATAGACAAGGATGTGTTAGCGCACACATGTAAACACCCATACATTCATCTATTGATAGAGGTTTCCTGTATGCCCAACTAATATTAGCTGGGTTACATCTTGGGGAAAGCAGTCAGTCCCAAAAAGAGATGTGTAGGAAGGGGTGGGTTTGGGCCCTGTTCATCAAATCCAGAAGTTTGGGCTCTGGATAGGGCCAAGCAGGCAAAACAATCAGAGACCTTCCCTGGGAGTGGGGGAGGAAGAGGGCCAGATGATCAGAGGAAAAATGTCATGTTACAAAGATGTCACGAGTCAGCTGTGGAAATTTGAAACAGAAACAAGGATTGGGGATGAAGGTTAAAATCAGACCAAAACCTTACTCATTTTCCTATCTGATCCACTAAGTGGATGCTCAGGTGTAACTCATTCATTCTGAATATGAGACCAGAGAAAGTTCTGGGGAGCATGGGCAGCAACAGGAGCCAAGCTGTCCATGCACAAAAGGGGCAGGGTGAATTCATTTCATATTTCATCCCATCTGAAATCAGAAAGAGACCTTGATTCAGCTTCCTAAGATCCCTGCCACATCACTGTGCTGCACTTTCAGAAATGCCCTGCAGAGAACTGCACACAAGCAGCTTTCCCTGGAAAGGATAGCTAACACTGACAAGTATGTCAAAAAGAAGTTGGTCCAATATTAAAGACACCTTTGTGAGAAAGCCTTTTCTGTATTGTCAGGCTTGCTCACACAATTGCTCACACAATTTCAGAAAGTTTATCAGTCACTCTGAAGCAGAAAATGGCCTAGGAAAATTGAAAATACACGAACTGATGTAGTACATGATCTAACAAATTAAAATCTGTGTGAAGTGAGTACTGCGTGGACAACAAGAGTGCCTAGAGCTATTGAACTACTGTGGAGGGAGGACAGAGCTGCTCCTTAGCACTGAGAGCTCAGATGGACTCTGACACATTCTCCAAGATCACCTCTGGTCTGAGACAGGGCTTTCAGTAGGTGGATTCCACAAGTAGCCAAGATGTCATTTCTGTAAAAAATGAAAATAAAATGTGCTTGGAGAAAATAAAATAAAATAAAATAAAATAAAATAAAATAAAATAAAATAAAATAAAATAAAATAAAATAAAATAAAATAAAATAAAATAAAATAAAATAAAATGTGCTTATTTACAATAATTTTTAAAGCTTTTTTTTTTAATGGTATGAGAAATGATTATTTGGAAGTAGCTTTCATCACTGGAGAGAAATTATTTAGCTGATTTGACTTCTACTTCTTGTCTGAGACTTTGGTTTTCTCTGTGCAGTCTAAAGATACCTATCTTGTCCTATCTGTGTATAACTTATTATGGAAACATCAGCAAAAATGCATGAGTGTTTCTTCTCCTAGTTGTTCATCTAGCATTGGTGCAGTTGGTCTATACATAATTATAGAATTCATAAGAAAGAACACTGAAAATGAAGAGCTAGCTTAATAAGAGGACCAGTCAGAGGTTTTAAAATGAGTAATTTTTTCCATTTATATCCATGTCATTAGCCACTTGTGAGAAATGCCATCTCAGAAGTATACCAAGGTATTTTTTTTGCAGTGTTCAAGAAGCAAATATTTTTTTTGCAAAGTCTATGTAATTAAAAAACGGTGGCTAGATAAGTGCCAAAAACCTCATCAGCTGGGTAATATGCATGGACCTTCATCATTGTTTGTTTCAGATAGGAAACCACAAAAATCTGTTAGTTCATAGATAATTTTTCATAAACATGTTCCCTGATAATCTACAAACTAAGACAACAATTACATGAATGGCATAAGGCAGATGAGAATATTTTATACATTTTCTACAAAACTCTGAAAGCTGCTGTGCACATTTTAAATTCACTGTTTTCTGGTATTTTATGTATTTTTGAGAATGTTGTGGTCAATAAATTATGGCCCTTCCATAAGTTCATAATCATTTTATTCCAAATGTACTTCTGATAGTTTTAATGAGAGAAAGGAATTTAGCACATTTTTCTGTAATCAAAACCAGGACAACTCAGCTTTACAGAGAGTAATAAAGTCTTTCCTGCATTAGGTAAAAGGTGTTTGCTGGGTGTCTGGAGTGGCTGTAAGAGAAACTTGATTGAGGAATCAAAAGACTGCAAGGCTTGACCAACCAAATTAAGTAGAGTCCATGATACGTAGTGTTTTTCTGATTGTGGGGAGCAATCCATGTTCTTCCTACTTCTGAAGATTGCACATCAGGTGCAAAGAAAGATAACGGAAAGAAGAAAAGAGGAAACTGGAAGATGGGTAGCCATATTTCGCTACACTAGGACCAATTCACCCAGAAATCATATTTATCGCTGTTGCTGCTCCTTGCCTCCTTCATCAGCCTACGTACATCTTATGCATTGTAGAAGTTGCTGTTATCTCTACTCTGTCCTACACAAAACAGCAGAGAGGTGGGAGGTTTTGCATGAGTTGCTATTTTGAGCTGAAAATCCCACACTCGTCTGCCGAGTTTGGGTTGTTTTCCACCCCTACCTCTTTTGAGGGACTTTTTGATTACTCCTGCCTCCTACCAAGAAAAACAAAACAAAACAAAAAACATGGTCACTCCTGGACTGGTGGAGGAAGGTGACAACTAGGAGAGATTTGAGCTGACAGTGTTGACCCTGCAGGGTTCAAGTGAAAGAGCTGAGCTACAACCTGTAGGTACAGGGGATATAACCTGCTCTCAAGCATGCTTCTACACCAGGGGTGCAGTAAGTGGGCTGAGTGGCTATTGGTTTTCTGAAAGGTCTCAGGGGAATCCCAGAGATCTGCAAGCCAGTAATGGTGACATACCACGCAATACCGAGACAGAGTGGGCCCATGGATAAATGTGGTGCACAAGAGAATAGTAAATGTGACGTTTATGAAAGGAAGTCACACCTCACTGCTAAGCTAGAGTTTACTGAGGAGTCAGTGAATATACAGACAGAGCAGAACCAAAATAACATAATCTCCTCGAATCTATAGGGGAGTTACAACTGAGTCTCACAGTGTAGCTACCAAAGAAGTTGAGTTGTTATAATAATAAGCAGTAAGAAAGTCCTCAAATAAATATGTAGCTATTTAAAGATAAGAAATAAGTGATAGGCATCAGTGTATGGGTTTTGCAATTAAGAGAGTTTAGTCATGAGAAGGCTTGCCTGAGGCATGTGATTTTAATGTAGCCATCAGAAATTTTGGAAACAGGGTGAATTGTGAAATAATGAAGTTTGCTGATGTACTAAGGTATTAAGGATACCTAAGAGGAGGTCCAGCTGCAGAGAACTATTAAAAGACTTCAAATTACTGAGTGACAAGGCAATAAAATGGCAGATAAAAATCAGTGCTGATAATTACAAAATTATGCACAAGAGAAAAGGCAATTTTCATTTTACATGCACAGTGACAGGCTCTAAATAAGCTGGTAATTCTAAGGAACGAGATTTCAGGATTATGGCAGCCAGCTCTGTAAAAACATCAATTTCTCTGCGTAGTGGTAAAAATGTCAAATAGAAAACTAGCGACTGTTAGAAAAGAACTGTCAGAAAACAGAAAACATCATTATGTCACAGTATGCTCGCAGCCTGGTGTGTAGCACTGGTTCCCTTTCTCAAAGGGGCCAAAAGGTGGGAGGAAAGAGGTCAGGTTGCTGAACACAGAGACTCTGCCTCTGCCTTGGGGAATATTTCTGCTGCAGACACATGGAGGTCCTGGGGCAGCATTGCTACCTACTGCCCTGTCCTTGCTCCTTATATATCACCAGCTACTGGCCATTGCTAACAGCTCTGCAGTGGATGCTGATCTCTGACCCAGCTGCTTTAAATGCATGTCTGTGCCTCCTTGCATGTGAGCAAGAGAGTAAGAAGGAGAAGACCAATGAGCTATGCAGGAATACAGAGCAGAAACAGAATAAATATACTGCAGAAGTGATGCATACACCACACAGACTTTCTGAGACAATGTTGTCTTTTATTACTATTATTATATATTATATATTATATGTATTATATACACATCTGTTAACTCTCTTTCTCAGTCTGCATAGCTGGAAAAAATTTACATCGACCTTCAGTAAAAATGTTCAACACTTCTGTAGTGTTTCTCATTGGAAAGATTTAGGCCAGCCAATAAGATTCATTTCACATTTAAATTTAGCTTAGCTGGAAATGCTTCCCTTACTTGGATAAAGTGAGGAATGATGCAAAGAGGAGATCCAGGACTTGTATTGGTATGAAATAAAATATGACAGGCTTTCATACTGAAAGTGATTCATCTCATTTGTATAGTACACACAACTGAGGGGGAAAATGTGCTCTAGTGGAGTCTGATTTTTATGCTGTTCTTCTCTAACACTATTACCACATTAATGGAGCAAAATGGGGAATTATTAGTTCAGCATTTTATCTTAAGCACCCTGTGGAAGTGCATCTCATGGACAAATTGGGTAGGGAAGGCTCAGGGGAAACAACTTGTCTGAATTACTATTAGTTGTGAGCTAACTGCAGTAGCACTGGTGAACCTCTGCAATATCTGGTGTCAGGTTTATCACAAAAGCTTTAAAGATGCTTAAAAGAGAAAGAAAGAAAGAAAGAAAGAAAGAAAGAAAGAAAGAAAGAAAGAAAGAAAGAAAGAAAGAAAGAAAGAAAGAAAGAAAGAAAGAAAGAAAGAAAGAAAGAAAGAAAGAAAGAAAGAAAGAAAGAAAGAAAGAAAGAAAGAAAGAAAGAAAGAAAGAAAGAAAGAAAGAAAGAAAGAAAGAAAGAAAGAAAGAAAGAAAGAAAGAAAGAAAGAAAGAAAGAAAGAAAGAAAGAAAGAAAGAAAGAAAGAAAGAAAGAAAGAAAGAAAGAGAGGGAAAAGAAAAGAAAGAAAGAAAGAAAAGAAAATAAAAGAGAAAAGAAAAGAAAAGAGAAGAGAAGAGAAGAGAAGAGAAGAGAAGAGAAGAGAAGAGAAGAGAAGAGAAGAGAAGAGAAGAGAAGAGAAGAGAAGAGAAGAGAAGAGAAGAGAAGAGAAGAGAAGAGAAGAGAAGAGAAGAGAAGAGAAGAGAAGAGAAGAGAAGAGAAGAGAAGAGAAGAGAAGAGAAGAGAAGAGAAGAGAAGAAAGAAAGAAAAGAAAAGAAAAGAAAAGAAAAGAAAAGAAAAGAAAAGAAAAGAAAAGAAAAGAAAAGAAAAGAAAAGAAAAGAAAAGAAAAGAAAAGAAAAGAAAAGAAAAGAAAAGAAAAGAAAAGAAAAGAAAAGAAAAGAAAAGAAAAGAAAAAAGAAAAGAAAAGAAAAGAAAAGAAAAAAGAAAAGAAAAGAAAAGAAAAGAAAAGAAAAGAAAAGAAAAGAAAAGAAAAGAAAAGAAAAGAAAAGAAAAGAAAAGAAAAGAAAAGAAAAGAAAAGAAAAGAAAAGAAAAGAAAAGAAAAGAAAAGAAAAGAAAAGAAAACTATCGATATCTGGGTGAAAAAATATCTTTTGGCAGCTGCTACTCCATCTCCCAGTAGCTCATTGCCTCCCTCCATCTGTACCTGTGCTTCCCAGCTCTAAGGTGAGCTGTACGTCAAACCTGGGAAATTATGTGGCTGAGCAACAATGTCCCCCTCCAAAAAACTGCTATTTTGAGCCAGGTTTAATAGGTAGCAGCAGGAATAGGTAAGATGGCACAGCACAGAGGATGACATGTTTGTGTGCATGGGCATCTGAGGTAGGATGGATGGGCAAATGTTATTTCTGTTGGATGTATAGTAAGGGCCTTATCTGTTTTTCTGTGGACCCTATTGGCAAGGTGTGGAAGGATGCAGATGTTTCATTTTATAGTCCAATAAAACAGGAAACTTCCCTTTGAGCTCCTGACCATTCTGGCACTAAATTCCAAAAACTGAGTATTAATTTAATCAGGAGTCTCGAGCACAACCACTGTCTCACTGTTGGTGGCCAATGAACCTTTAACTTGTCCCTTCCCTTCCCCATAGAATCTTCTATTGCTGGCTTTGGTTCCTCAGAGGACAGCTATTCCCTTTCAAGCAATAGCTCATGAAACAGCACATACAGAGGACACACTGCCTATGTTAAACACATACTCAGGCTTCTCTTGCTTAGTCCAGGATCTGGAGAAATCCTGAAGCATTGCATTTCTTGCATGTCACATGCACATACATGGCTGTGATGAGTAGAAACAAGAACAGCTGTTTCTTTCAAAGTTAGTTCAAGTCTCCAGGACTACTGAGTCACTTTGTTATGACTATAAAATGAGGATACAAATGAAGGTGTCTTACCCCAGGGGAGACAGCTTGGCCCAAGGAAGTAGAAAAGCCTGCAACAGTTACAGCTAAGCCCACTGGGCTTACTGCACCTAAACCTTGGCCATGGCCAGGTGTTACTGATGGAATTTATGGATTCCGCTGATGTTCAGGGCAGATTGGAAGTCCCATGTCAGCAGGAATCCCAAAGAAAGTCTGTCCCATTCCCTGTCAGCCCAAGCAAGTCTACTCCCAGATTGTTTGTTTGGTAACCACCTGGGGACCTGAAAATTTGAAAGTCCCATGAACTGCCCTTCCCAAACCCTAGCCTCTGAGACAACTCAAAGCCTAAACAGCCCTAGGCCTTCGTCTTGTACCACTTGCAAAGAGCCCAGCAGATCAGCCGACTTCCATCTAGGCTCCATATCTTTGAGTCTTTGACTTGCAGAGAAATTGAAAAGTGCTGTTTTTTGGTTTGCTTGTTTTGTTGTTTGTTTGTTTTGCTTGTGTTTTTTGTTGTTGTTGTTTTGTTTTGTTTTGTTTTTTTAATCAGAGTAACAACACATTTCAAATCATCAAAGCCTTCCTCGGAAAAAAGTAATGTTTCTTCATCCAGAAGAAACAGAAGTTGAGGAACTGGAGGATTTTAGACCCCAGATAACTTCTGCCAAATTTCTTCAAACCCATTATCCATTCCCAAATCTTGGGCAGAAAGAAGGAAATTAAATGCGTTTTCATATGTCTGTACAGGGCCATTTTTAATGGCATCAAGCAAGATTAGAATTCTACTTTGCACAGAGATTCTGGTGAATAAATAAGCAAGCACATTTCATTAATCTATTTTTATTTGAAATCCAAAAATTTAAAAGCTTTCATTGTGAAATTCAAACATTTAAATAATATTTCAGTAGAAAAATACAGTCCTTAAGATAAAAACATCCATACTGCTACTTCCAAATAAATAAATTGACATCAGACACATTTAGATGATTCAATACAAAAAAAAGAAAAAAAAAAAAGACATTTTCATAATCAGTAAGTTGAAGTCAGTGCAATAGAGTTAGTCACATTTCCTGGAGTTGCCAAGTAGCCTGTCCTCTTAGTCATTTCAGTGCATAACAATAATTATCAGCAATAAATCACCAAAGCCCTGGTTCAGAAAAGTGCTTCAGCATTTTGCTCATCTCTAAGCATGTCTATTTGCTTGATTTGGATTTAGATATGCTTAGAGCTAAGCAGATATGCATGTGTTCTCCTGAGTACAGAAACTTTCCCGGCTTGGTGCCTCAAATAAGTGAAGGATGAGACTGATCAGGACAACACTACTTGGATACCTGGGTATCACGTCAGTTCAGTATTTCCATACGGAAACTTGGTAAACATCACCTCATTCTGTAATTTCAGACCAACAGACATGTAACAGATAGACAGAATTTTAAGACAAAATAATTTCTTACATAGCAGTAGGAGGTATAAATACTTTGATTGGTGTTTCTTTATAAATAATTATTTAAAATACTTAAATATTAATAAATAGATGTATAAAAAGCTCAATAAAAAGATTTTTAAAAATGTGCATCAAAAAAAAATGTAAAATAATTCAGTACAAAAGGCCGTATGATGTCATTAACATCTGCATCTCTTTGGAGACTGGCTCCTTTTCCTTTTGGAAGTCGAAGTCTCCACCAGTTTCTGTAAGACACTGAACAGCTCACTCACAGCCTTGCGTTGGATTTTCAAGCCAGTCAGCTGTTTTGAGTAAGAAAAAAACAGAACGAAGGTCACACCAAGAGCTATTATTATTTACAGATCACATCCTACAATCTATGCTGCTAATGAAGCAGATCAGAGAGGAACCAGCAGCTTTCAATTACTCTACCACCCAATTCCTGAAACAAAGAGCCACTTTTTCACATAATTTTTTTCTGCTTTCTTCATTACTTTGCAACATGTCGCAGACTGGCTGTGTGCTGTGCAATGGAGGCACTCTACGATTATTACTGTGTTGCAATGCCATCTGAGTTACCCACGAGCAGTCAGCTCAGCCAGGGCATCCGTATCAGCAGAGGTTGGTGGCTCACTCCGCTGACACCCACTGAGCCAGGTGGCCCCAGAACCGTCAGAGGCATGCTATGTCCAGGCACAATTTTCCAACCCAATTTGTAATCATAAGGAGCTGGTGATGGTGCCTCTGCGCCAGATTCCAATGAGACTCGGGGTGGGCCGCCCCTGAGCTGATGCATGGCTGGAAACATCAAGTTTTCCAGCCCGAGCAGAGCCAGCCGAGGGTTACCAAATGGGTTACTAAACCATTACTGGCCTGAGTCAGACTTAAACTGAACTGGAAAATATAAAGTCACGAGTGCCTTGGAGGCAGGGAAAGAGCCTTACCTGAAGGTTTGACAGTTCCACGAGGTCTCTGAACTTCTTGTAGTCATTGGAAAGGGTATTTCTCAGAGTATTGAGCTGCTCAGATAAATTTTTGATGTGTGGCTTTGACATGTCAGTTTTCTTTAGCATTTCCAAGTACAGGGTAACAATCTGGCTCAGTATGATCCTTTTTTCATTTCTCTGTTGAAAAATACATTCAAAAAGAAAAGTTTGTGAGTGTCCATTGAGAGGAAAAAGAACGAAACTAAAATTCAGCATTTGGGGTTTCTCTCTGCCACTAGGGACAGGATGCCAAAGAAGATGCTGTAACTCATCTCCCGGGCTTACTGTAGCTCAGGACCAGCTGATGGTGCAGCACAAAGCACTTTGATCTTTATGAAGAGCATTTTAAGAGGGAGTTGTTTTCTCATTTTCAAGCTTCTAAAGAAACCTCTGCTTTTGTTCGTTCTACCCTGTCTGGTTACACTGGTCTTGGAGCTGCTTTTTACCAAAAGTGCCCTACAACATGCCTGAGATACTTTGTCACATGAGGTTCTGACTTACCTCTGTCCAGTTTTTCACTTTCTCTATAAAAACAGGATTGCCATCAGCTACATCCGAATTACTTGCATTCTGCAACAGAGAACATACACATCTGTTATACATACAGCACTTATTACAAGGTAAATAGTGTTCTCCTCAAATGAGCAGTAAAAAACATAGACACGTAATTTTTGCACCGCTGGCCTATAACTACTACGGTGCTTTCACTTCTGGGCTTCTTTTCACTTCTGAGAGTATATTTTGCAAATATGTTCTCTAAGCACCTATTCACACTGGATGACTGCGTAGTAACAGAAACAGCATTAATCTGTTTTTAAATGTCTTCTCCTGCTATAAGTCATCTGAATAGAGACATTTAGCAGCGTATGTTTCACTAAATGCTCTATGCAAGTTTTGGTATTGACAACTGAAAATTAAACTTTATAAGCTCAGCGGCTGTCTAGGCAATTGTCAGACCTGGTCTTGCCATGTTTTCTGATAAGTTGAAATCCACTGGTCTGTGGGCTTGAATTTACCCAGTCTTAGTAAAATCTCATATGGAACAAAGGCAAATTAACCATACTATAAAACTACAGTTTGTAAAACCAGAGAATAGCTCAGTAGCCCACAGTCAGACGTGGGGATACATAGGGGTTGTGGGCTACCAAAAGGCTCGCAGGGTCTGAGTTTAACCATCAGGTGTTAGCCACACACTGTGGCAGATTCTAGGAAACAAAGAGCAATACAGTTCTCCTACAAAGGAAAGGCAAGTTGAATCATTTCCTTTTCTCTGTGTGTATTTTTTTTCCTTGTGTTTTTTTTTTTTTTTTTTCTTTTTGTATACAACAGTCACTATTTCCTTTTTTCTCTGCTTGGTAATTTAAATATAATGAGTGTAATGGGAAAGCTTGCAGGCTGACAGAAAACTCGTAGGCTGATTGGCTCCCCACACCAAACACCTTGCCGAGCCTTGGTTTGCACTTCTGAAAGGTGGTGAGCACCTGCTGCAGACTGCAGTTTTAATTTCTCTGCAAGAAGCTTACCACCGCTCAGGATCTCTCGGACAGAGTTATTTATATTCTACCGAGAACCTCTTTGATCTATGCTAATGAAAAATGTAAGATATAAATCAAAATGCTGAAAAATCAGAGCTGGAAATAGGAGAAAATTCTTGCAGTTAATTTAATGTGTTTAAAAAATATGTATGTATATATTATATATATATATATGTATATATATATACATATATATATGAAGAATAAATGCTGTTAACTGTTAACTAGAAGTGACTTTGTTGTAGATCCCTTATCTGTGTGACTAATCCCAGCTAAAATTAGTTGTGGTCTATTTTAATGCCTCCTGGATTGAGACAATTGAATCGATATTACAATTAAGTTATCAAATTTCTGTCTGAAAAGAAGTAATATCACTTAACATTCCCACACCAGATCAGTCAGAGATATGGAAACAGGATGGCTAGAGGATGCCAAAGAATAAGCAGCAGTGACCAACCTTGGGCAACATATTATTGATAGTAACAAAAACCACAAGATGCTTCTGTTAAAGTAAAACATTTTGCTTATATTGCAACTAATAATAAATCCTCTGTTAACTAAGCTAAAACTAATTCAGTGTCAGTAAACTGTAGCTGAATAGAATTGAATCAAGGTTCATTCATTCATATTAAATTGCATTAAGATTTTTTTGTTATAAAATATTCCATGAAATCAAAAGCCAAATGGAGCTGGTAGAAGCTCTTGTGAAAGGTGGAGTGCCACTGAAATAAATGCAAACTACTAAAATCATTATTGAAAAACTGAACCATATTAGTGAATGAATAAAAGCTGGCAAAGCCAAAGAAATTGTTCATATTCTGTTTAAAAAAAAAAAAAAATGTAACAAACATTAGTTCTATGATCCCTATTGGTACACATTGAGGTTTATGACAAGCAGTGCTCAAATCTGGATCTACAGCACAAGCAGAAGAAGAAGAGAAATGCAGTAGAAGACTGTACTTACAAAATCAGCTTTCAGTTTGTCTATGTCATTTTGAAGTTGACCTAGAAATAAAGCACTTCCAGAACATCCAAAATAAATCATGATGACAGAGAGAACAAACAAGCAGTAGGTCTGGCAAGTCATTTTCTTGGTGATAGTTCAGTTAATATGCTCAGGTAACTTCTGGGAGATGTCAGATCTAAGAGTAATGAGCTTCAACTTCTAATAGTTGTATCTTCTATTAGAAGAAAGTAGATGAGTGAACTTCATCTGGCTGTCAGTGGTATTTATACCTGGTCTTGAATTTTTTTATTTCGTCATCACAGGCTGTGTATATTTAGCCAAGATAGTGTCAGATAAGACTTCGCTTTTGGCTAGTCGAGGGAATCCCTCGAAAGCATCTTTCTTAAAGTATGGTCCTGGAAAATTTTTCAGTGGTTCGTCAGAGGGTAACATTTACGTGACAGTTCTGAATTTTCTTTTACACGTGGTTGGGGAAAAGGAGGAAATTATGGTACGGGTTAAAGAGTATCCATTGTGGCTCAGGCATATTCTTACAAGCTATCTGAAAAATCATATCATGTGGTTAAGGGGTCAATATAACAGCCAACTCATTTCCGGCATTCTTTTAAAGTAACCACTGATACTAACATGGTATACTTCAGAGTCACTTAAAAATTTATATCTCTTTACCACTGTCCTTTTGTGAAAAACTATTTGCATTGTTTCCATGGTCTAAAGTGTATTTTTTGTCTGTCTCAATATTCATCTCCAGATTCACACTAAGCTTGAGGAAAATTAGGTTCTATCAAGGATACAATGATGCATCATATTAAATATCTCCATAGTTTCCTACTATCTGCAAAAGTAGAATACTTGCTACTCAGGACACTCATCTGTGTTTGACAATAATTAAAGTTCCCCGCCTGCACATTCATTTGCACTTGTGCACATGAAGTACGAAAACAGAAGGACATGATTAAAAAAAAAAAAATCAAAGCAGGCAGACAGGGTGGTATCCAGGTGTACACAGGCCACTACAACAACTATGTTGAGGTAGCTGTGGAAGAGGTTCCTGTGTAATAATTGAACTCTGCTTTGATGAATATCAAGGGAAAAAAGCTCACTGTGCAGACCTGTATAAAGAAATCAGAGTAATTTTAGGCTGTAGTATATAAGTACAGGGTAGGAAGGAGACTCATAAGGGGAAGAAAAAGGAACCCACAGGAAAAAAGAAAATAGAGGGGGTCAGGCAGAGGGTAGATGTGGGCTCAGTTCACACAGTGTACAGTGGACAATGTCTGTAGCCCATTAGAAACATATGAGAATCAAACAGGTCTCCAACACCTATGGCTTGAGCTCTCCAGCTCCTGGATGGGTCATCAAGTGTTCTTTGCCAGAAGCCGTCTCCTTCCTCAGCAGCATATCCAGCCTCAAGAAATGACCAGTAACTCTATCAACAGTTTTTCATCTGCAGCTTGAAAGAGGACCTTCATCTAGAAACTGGGTCTAGACTGCTACTACCACTGCAAAAGTGGAATTGCCATTTTGCAGAGACTAGAACCAAATCCCAACAGCAGTCACAGGCCCAAAAACTACATGCAAAACTCCCTGGGAACAGCAGCATACCCAGATGGCACATGCCTCACAACAGGGGCAGTACTGTACAAGTGTTATGACTGTAAGTGTACTTGGGGTAGTAATGCTATGCAATGTCTTTATTGGTTTTAACTTGAGAAATTAAAACTGTGTAAACAATGACCCATTTGCTGGAATTATTGCCTTGGAAGTGAGATGATAATGCTAATCAAGGCTATTCAATGATGCTTCAAAGCACTGCAAAGAAGTAATCACATCAAAAATACAAAGTTGCTTCACAGGTGTACAAGGCAATAATAATACCAGCCTATCTGTGATGTGAAAATATCTGTGTTGCTTTTCAAGGCAAGCACAGTCAAAAGGCATGTTGTGGCACAGTTAAACATAGGTTCATACATACAGGAAAACCAAGAAAAATTTACAAGGTGAGAGATGTGCTGAAAGGCATCAACTGGCCATGAGCCGATGGAGTGATTCTTTGGCAAAATGTTGGAAAGGAAAAGTCAAGTGGCATATGGAAAGCGATTCCTGTTACATATGGCTCTCTTTAAGCTGTCAGAAATATACAGCTGGAAGAGGGACTGGGTCATCAAATCCTTCTTTTTTTTTTTTTTTTTCTTGTATCCTAATTTGAGCAATGGTTTTCCATTGGATTACTAGAGAACGTGCAAAGAAGTGTTGCTAGGGTGGTAAACAGTTTGGAACAGTTATTTACTCAAATTACAATACAACTGTATGCGATCAATTGCTGTAATTATCCAACCAGGCAGAAGATTCCAGGAGATGGAAATTGATGTCAGTAATCCTGGCTTCTTCTGCAGAGAACTATTTATCATGTGCCAGGCTAGACTGACTTTTTAAACCTATCAGACATGCCTCTTTCATCCACAGGAGGCTGTATATCTCAGGTCACCTCCATTTGATCTCATCACCTTTCTGAGGAGGCCACTATCAACCATCTAATTTTTCAGGTAAGAAAATGGAAGCACAGCACAATTCTTGATCATTCAGCATCTAGGAAAGGCAAATCTAGGAACACAAACAACATCCCCCAGTCCAGTCTTTTGCCCACTAATCATCACTAAAAGTATTATATATTAAAATGAGGCAAGGAATTAAGAAAATAGTAAAGAAGAAAGCCATGACATCTGGCTTTGTCATATTATCTTCCGAGTGCAGCTCTGACTTCCAGATACCTCTTCTGACTATCAAGGTTATATTTCTGTTTCAGTACTTCTATGCATCACCATATTTAAAAGGGCGAATGCTCTGTGGCCAATTCATCATCTGGTTGCAGGGCAGAAAATGAATCCTAATATAAAAATACATAATCCTTTTTCTAAATTTTTTACATTTGAATAAGTGGTGCCATGTTAAAATTGACATAATTGCCTTGTAGCATTCTCTTCTACTAACGCATGTCATCACGTCTCTCCAAATCATATTGGAACAAGTCAACAGCCTACAGCAGGTGGTCAGAATGTAAGGACCCTCAAGGCCCAGGGATCTTGCCAGCTCCCAACCCTGTTTTGCTTCCCATTCCCAGCAAAAGTGTTCCATTGTCCCGTGTACGCCTTGTTGCCCAAAAAGAGTGATCAGTCAAGTGGGAAGGAAGACTCAAGTTCAGATAGCTCCTATGGATTGGCTTTCCAGAGCATCAGTTCCAGAGATATCCTGCAAATATCTCCCCTTTTCTAGACTGACCCAAGGGCCTAAAAGCATCCAATCTTTTTTCCGTCTTTCTTACGACAGATATACCAAGCATGCTGGATGGGACTGAATGTTTACCACTAATACAAGCTCTTTGCCTGAGTACTAGTCCTAATCTAGCAAAAAAAGAGGTGCGAGAACGGTATTGAAAAGTCTTGTGCCACATATAATTGGAGTGGTCCTTGTGTGTGGCTTGACAGTCGGAGCTGGACTCTCATCTGTTCCAAAAGCAGTAGGAAATGAAACCAAGGTGTTTTTTCATTTTGCTGCCTGGAAGTCATCTGACTCTTCATGTAAAGTAGAGGTTTCACACCCTTTTGTTCAGGCAATGTGTTACACCAATTACCCAATGATGTCCTTGCAAAGTCATGTCAGATTTCACTATGACCACTGACTAAAGATTTTTCCCTTTCATTTTTTATTTTATGTGAAATCCTAAGAGTGCTGGCTGAGTGGTTAACAAGGAACTTCATTTACCAGTCCAGCAGATCTCTGCCAGACTTTCGTTTCTCTAAAACTCAGTGTCTGTTTCTGTTACCACTGCACAAGGAAAGCAGCCCAGAGTTGGAAATCCCTGCCTGAGCTGTATTTCTGACCTTGCATAACACTTCACCTCTTAGCTTTACTTCCTTATGAAGCAGGAAAATTTTCCTTCTTTTCTTCCTCCACAATAATGAGGGTATTATTTTGGGAATTCTACAAATATATTTTCCTCTGGAAAAATTATGATCTTTTTAAAAGAAACTTTTCATTGAATAGAATTGACTTCATAAATTTTCTTTATTATTTTGAGGTGGAGAGTAAGTTCTGAAATTCTCAAAATTATTTCTTTTGGCATTTTCTAAACAAAATATTCTACCTTGCCCATTCAAAGCACTTTTTGGAAATTTTGTTGTTTGGAGAAAACTAGAAAAGCAGTTTGTACTGACCTGAAATACCACACAAGAAAGACCCTTTGGCCTCTATTACATCATCCTATTTGCACAAAAAAATGGCAATAGATAGATCCCTCTTTCCTTGACAATATTATAGATCCTTCTTTCCTTTCACAAAGTTTCTCACATACATTAGCTGATGAGTCTTCCAAAGAAAGGGAAGGCAGAGAAAACTAACACCCCATGGTGATAGATATCCAGAGAGAGAGATATTGAGACTAATAATTAACTGGTGGATACAACTTTAAGTGATCAGAGTGTAAATTAAAAATATTAGAAACATGGTACATTGACTGACACAAGACATTTGTTTCACACTTCCCTTCAGAATTTCAATTTGGTAACCCCACGTGGGATGGAAAAATTTTTATGAGATGGGAGAGCCTTTCCCCACAAAACACTAGTGATTACTTTCTGAATTAGTAAGAGGAAATAACTGTCCCCTCATGGTCTGAGTACTCATCCACCATTTAAGAAGAGGAGTTCAAGCTTTTGTCTTGCCTGGGTTTTGATTTGAACACATATCTTCTTTTCCCTGGGTAAGGTTCCCTGTCATCTGTGAATACTTGTTCAGGGCTGGCCTTCCTCACACTCTGCTGTGGACTTTTTGACCACTCCTAATTGTACATCAGCTCTACAATGCCTAGAGACCCCAGCAATAGCTTAAGGTGAATATTCAGCACTTACATTTAAATAATAGTCTGTAGCATATAGAGCTGACAATAAATATTTGTCTCAGAACATCTGTCACCATTAACAGCAGTTAATGTTCCTGTTCATAAAAGTGAGCACAAAGCTACTTCCCTTCCCTTTCTTTGAAAGTCTGTTGAACTGATAAGTATAAGGAATTCTGAGGCTGGAAAGAAAAACATAAAACATAAGTTGTTTCACTGTTGATTGTGCACGGATAGCAATATATAATGGAACCTGAAGGGTCTCTGTTCCTTGTTTTGTATTTCAGATTGGTACAAATTGTTTTCCAGCTCTCCAGAAAAACACAGTCTGCATGTATGCATTAAGATATTGTGAGACCAGTGAGAGATAGCATAAGAAAGGCAGTTGCAATCCTAAAATATGTTTTTTCTTGTAGTAAATTGTGGGAAATGATAATGACATTGTAGAAGACCATGATGGAGAAATGGCCCGTGTTTTTACTTTATACTTCTACAGTTGGAGTATTTTAACAAACTGACCTCCTAATTATAATCTGTTTCCCATTAAATAAAAGAAATCTTCAAATCTTCTTCAATTTAAGTTAAATACTTTTGAGCATAGATACGCTTTTCCATGTCAGTGTTTTCCATGTTCAAGTGTTGGCTGGCATTGCATAAAATACCTCCTATGCTATAACCACAGAATACCTATGGGTTTTTCTGCATGAAACGTTTCATTTTCATCAGCTCTTCTTCATTCTTCCAAGAAGAATGAAGCATTTAGTCTTGAAAGTTTTCTGTTGTCAGCACCAATATATCCTCTGGAGATTCAGCCAGTTCTGAGCATTAGATCATGAATCTCACAGTATTTGTTTCCTTTCTAAAGCCTAAACGTCTTTCGTGATGTGATTTTTTGAATCTCAGTGTTTATTTTAGAGATTTGGGGTCGGAATTTTTTTCTAAGCACTTTTTAATTGTCATGGTTGCAAGGAAAGTATTGAAAACAATAATTTCTAAAAGCATAGTAAGTCCAATAGAAAAACTTACTATTTAAATGTAATTGTTTTCAGGTTCTTCCTAAGGAGTTTTGAATATTTCCATCTAGGTTTCATAAGCAGCAATGACACCTACAACATGAATGTTGCTGATTTTTAATGCTAACCATGAATATTATCAATTGAATGCTATCAATTCAACCTACTGACTTCAGATAAGGTACTTTGCACCTTACTGTTTTTAAAGTTTTCTATAAAATGAAGATGCATTTTATAAATATAGTTCTTCCCAAAATGATATTTCAAGGCGTTCTAGCTCTTCCATAATACCTCTGCTTGCTCTCTGTAAGACCAGCAGTCTAGTATTTCCATTAGCTTTTCCACAAATAGTTGTAAGGTAACATTTTTATTCACTTTAAGAAAACAAATTCATTAAGAAACAAATTCCAATGTAATTTGGCTTTACTTTATACTCGAGTTCCAACTTCCTGTTACTTCCCATGAATATATGTCTTTGCTGTACATTAATATACAATAATAATAAAAATTTGCTCACAGTGTCTTTCTCAGCAAATGGGAGCGTGTTTTCTTCTATATACGATCTCTTCATCCAGAGAAACCTCTGTCATTTTTAGAGACCACTATTTATTCAGTTTCACTTTCTTAGGACCTTAGGTCCACATTCAATAGAAGCCAAAATGTCATCTGAACTTCCGCATCCTGGTATCTGTCATAGTACCTCATGACACCTTTTCAAAAGGACTGTGTTATTTTTAAAGAGAGAAGGCCAAATTAAACTAGACTTTGATCAGCTGTCAGTTAGTTGTTGTATGCGTTGAGTGAATACAGTTAGGGGTGTCCATCAACCTCATCAGGATCCAGCTTGCAATACCTCCAAAATTGCAGGGACTCTGCCAGAAGTTCATTGCAGACTGATCGGGGGGCTTTGATTTCGTGTTAACAACCCAGTACTTACCACACATTCTCAATATGATATCCCAATAGTGCTTTTCAGACTTACCACTGATTGGTGAGCCAGCTCCATTCATCTTCCTCCCATTATGTTTATTGAATTTTCTCCGCGTATCAGTTTTTGTGACTCATTCCTTCTTCTTATGTTGATTGTCTGTGTCGCTGGCTTTTATTTTCAGTGGATTTTTTTGCTTTAGTTTTTAACAAAAAATTAAATTGCCATTCAAGTGCTTATTGTACAGTCACATTTGTTTTCCCAGCTTAAGTACCTTTCTCACACAGACACTGACATTTATTGTGTGAAAATAACGTGCATATTTAAATTTGAAGGAAAACACTAATGAAAGCAACCCTGTTATTCCTTAATTTCTTACTGAAATATGTTGAAATATGAGCAATTTGAGGGAAAATCTGGTGATTTTCATGTTATCTGTTACATTGTTTGCAATAATCAAATAACTCATATGTATATGGAAGCATTAGTGTGCAGGTGTGGGCACATATTGAAAGTTAATGATCCGTTTCAAACATAAGAAAAAAAATCCATGAAATATTTCAAATCAGCTTACGGAGTGGACATTTTTTGTCATAACTTTTTAGAAATGTCCACAGGAGGTTTTCTAGCCAAAATCTGATGTGTGATGTAATCCTTTCTTCTAAAACAACCCAGGAGATAGTTTGGTGGGGATTCCCCTTGCCCGCCATACTCTTTAGTGCCATTCATAATTGTGTGACTAAGCAAACCAGTCAACTTTACTCACAGAAAAAAAAAAAAAAAAAAATGGAATGATGATTTGGTCCTACCTGTTTCTGTCCTGCCTTCAGAACACTTATGAGGACACCAGAAAATCAAATGTACAAGCAATCCATCCACAGATGACATTTTACTTAGAAATAGACTTCTTGAGAGCGATTTAGTTGCAAAGAGTTTCGAGTTAGATTTAAAATTTAAAGTCAAAGGAGAAATATGCAAGACCTTTGCTCTTTAGGAGTTAAAAAATAAACTAAAGAAATTTTTCACACCCTTAGTGCATTTCCTCTTCATCTCCACAGGAAATAAGACTACCTCTAGATGCTACTGTGGGTCGAGTGTAGAGGCACTTTATTTTAAAGTCACATATCTTCTTTTTTCAAAGACCTGGACTAACTTCTATAAAGTGCTTTGAATTGACATCCTCTAATCAGCATTAGGAGATGTGAAGATTTAACTAGCAAATATGCTAATAATAAATATTTGAAAGAGAAATTAGATAATTAAGATTCTGTTGCTTTTTGAAGTTGCTAGTAAGTCTCTACCCAGAAGCTAAAATAAATGAAGATTTGTAAAAGACAATAAAACAAAAAGTTGTAGGAGAAGAACAAAATGCAATCCCAAGTATCATGCTTTAAAATAATCAAAATGCAAGTATCGTAGCAGATTGGCTTGCTAATCTTTTTTTTCCTAAGGAAATGAAACTTCTGCAGTTTCTCTCACTGTCAGTTCCTTCCCCTTCAGTAATTTTTGAACCAAGTCAGCAATTTTATCCAAATCTGAGAAGGAGTAAGAAGATTCACAGCTAATTTATCCCCTGACACTTTCATTAAAATTGACAGCTAAGCATCAGCAAGATTGTTCTACTAATCATGGACCACAAGCTGGTATTTTAAAGTGTCTGTATGAGTTGAATACTGTAAAGAGAGGAATAGCTTTCCTTATAGAGCTATTTGATTGTTGTGAAATCATATTCATTACAACAATTATTCAATGATATATTAACATCTAGGAAAGCCTATGTGGTGGTTATGAAAAGCTTCCAAAACATATGAAGAAGACGTATGAAAAGAACTTTACCCTCCCACATAAGATAATCTTATTGTTTCATATTAATGCGTACAGGACTCTGGGCTCTTACTTCATTCTTCTTTTCCCCTTTTGCCACATCTGCCTATTCTGTGTTTGTCATCGAATCATAGGCTATCTCGAGTCAGGAAGGACCGACAAGGATCACTGAGTCCAACTCCTGGCTCCACACAGGGATACCTAAAAATTAAAACATAAGTCTTTCTGTGCAGCAAAATAAAAGGAGAGACTTTAGCATGTGCTAGCATAGCTAAAGCTGTCTTATTTTAATCAGGCTAGTATGGATGTGAGTAGCAGAGGAACTATGATACACCAGGCTTCAGCTGTCGTGTACTATTACTCCATATACACAAGCAAAGAACATCCATCCTCTCAAAGTTTTGCAAAACTATATATATATACAAGTTGAATTTAAATTTTGAAGGGCACAGAGTGCAGGTACATCAACTCTTGTTCTCATTAGCACACATCAAATGTTCTCCCCATTCCATTGGACGTTTTTCCTTTGTAAAATCAACAAGTCTACATGGATAGATGCTTCAAAAATGCCAAAAGAAGTTTCAGATTAGCCAATTGTTTTTCTCCTCTCATTTAAAGTATAACAGCATATCAGTGAGTGCTTCTACTTTAGTGTGCTATTTATACTACACATAGGAGGTTAAAACCAGTCTCCTGATCAACCCTGCTCACCGCAACTAGGGTTGCGCTGAAACCCTGTCTCGGAGCCTGCAAAACCGAATTCTTTTCAGATAAAATAAAACTAGAAGACGTTCTTAGAAACTCACTTGATGTACCTCAATTGCTAATGGGATTCCAGCCACAGGACCAGATTACAGCTGGTTCAAAACTCAAAACAAATCAGTGCAGCAGCTGGGTCCTCAACATCAGGTTAATTGACTTACAGATCTGCTCCTATAGCATTGCTCCTTTTGATAATGCAGATAAAATATGTCTTTCAGCAATGTCTGATGTCTTATTTGAATTGTTTAAGTGCCAGCATTGAACGTTCTAAGCACTGGGAAGCAGGAAATTAAAATGTTTCTATAATAGATCCTTAACCAGAATAATCATTCTCAATGAGACAGACAGGTGTACAGAAAGGAATACTTATGGGAAAAGTGATTAAATATCTAAGAGTAATCATGAATCTTCTCATTTGTGGACACACACAGAAACCTATCTAAAAATAAATAAAATTACAATCACTGTCACTGCATCTTGAATTACACTCACAAGAGGCTATAGGATGTCATTGCTTCCAAGGGAGTCTGTGCAGGAACAGTATGTCAAAGAGCCAGTGATAATAGAGTATTGATTAGCTGAAGAAAGAATTGATTCATGTTGGTTTTCTAGTCCTCTTGAATTACATGATTATGCTTTGTTGGGATTTGCAGTTTTAGGAAGTCTTAGAGTAACTCCAGAAAAGCAGTAGAACTCACAAAAAAGAAATAGTGAAGCAGCAGTCATGCCTGGAGCACAGACAACAAAGTTTAGGAAAAGCAGATGTAAAGAAAGAGGTGATGAAGAAATTTTGTATGCCACTGAAGGAAATAATTGTCAAAAAGTCTGAAGGAAAATCACAGAGAAAACAAAATGGGCCTAGGTAAAATATCTTAGTAAAAGACATTCTTTTGGACTCATGAAAGGTGTCCACCTTCCAAGACCATGGCTGTATAAAGATAAAATACAATCAAATTGAATATGACTAACAAGGTAAATACTACTGGGAAATGTATCATCATAGGAGATCTTAATTTTCTGATTAAAGACAGGATGTTTTTACATGAGCTATAACTTTACAGTTACATGATAATATTTTCATTTCAAAGAGAAACATTTTGAGAAGTTAGTGAAACTAATTACAGTATCTGAAGGGAAGGTGAATATGAAGCAAAACTGGAGTTTCTGAAAGTCAGATGTGCACAATTGTTTAGAGTTTAGCTCAGAGCTAAAAAAGAAAAATATGACGAAATGGAGTCTAGCTTTACTGAAGAGGACCTGGAAAGAGGTTCAGATGGATAACTGAACATAAGTGGACATTGCATCCTTGAGCGGTGTAGGCAAAATGTACCCTGAGTAAAAGCATCATCAAAAGTACAATCAGCAGGTCATGGGATGTAATCTCCCACTCTACTTGGCACTTGTCAGGCCACTTCTAGTTCAATGAACCCAGTTTTGCTTCCCACAGCTTAAGAGATACACTGAAAAACAAGAGATCACTGATGTGACCAGACGGTTAGAGATCATTAGTTATGAAAAAGGATGGAAGGAATTGGGTTTGTCCAGCTATAAGGTCAGAAAGCTCAGGAGTACCTAACCACAGCCTTCCACTACCCAGAAGCTGGCTACAGAGAAGACAGAGGTACTCTGTTCACAGAGATGCATGGTGATGGAGCAAGTCAACAGGCAGGAGTTGCTTGAAGGGGATCTTCACCATGAGAACAATTTAGCCGAATAGTAGATTGCCCAAAAAAGTGACGGAATCTGTCTTCAAATATTCAGGTTGCCTCATGACAGGACTCTTTATAATCTAACACTAGACCTTGCTTTCAGCAGCAGGTTGGACTGCATATCTCCAGTGCTCCCTTCCAACTTGGTCTTTTCCATGATCCTATTGCAATGAGAGCAAGCAAGCTAACCACCTCTTAAAAAATAGCAGAAACATATCAGAGACTCGAGGGACGGAAAGATGTACTGATCAGCAGTGATAACTGCGTCTTAAAACTTAACAAATGCACAACAAACCAGTTCATGTTAAGGCATCAGTATAAAAACAGTAAAATATGCCTTCATCGTGTAATCAAGAGGAACATAAGGAAAAAAGTGAGGCTGGCACAGGTTGAGGTTAAAGCTATGCTGCATGATTGTGTACAGCGAAGCCCAAAAATTAAGTGGACAATTTAACTCAATTTTTAATACAGTCAGGGATGTTAAAAAGTGAAGGTAGTATGTGAGCAATGTGATTTTGAGAGCTGCTGACATAGAAGAAAAATCAGGATGACTGATAGTGACAGGAATGAAACTCTCCTCTAAGGCAAAAGCAAGAATGTGTAGTTAAAGGTTCTCTAATCAGAGAAACAACCTGAATAAATGGGCATATAAAAATGCAACTAAAGTAAGGAGAAAATTTCATCAATCTATCAAACGAGTGATAGTGCTGTCAGATTGGAGAACAGCAAATATAACGGCTGTGATTAAGAGAAATAACAAGGAAGGTACATAAAGACATATTATCTGATGACAGTGATGTGCAAGGCTTTGGAACAAATTATGAAAAAATCAATATTATTACAGACAAGTAAATGTAAGGAAAAAAAATGCAGCCTGGGTTCATCAAAGGCAAACTGAACCAAGAGGGACTTGATTTAGTTGAGAATTAGATTAATAAAATTGGGAGAAATATGATTATACAAACACCAGACCTGGTGTGTGGGTTCTAGTCAGGAAAAGGTGGAACAGGACCTTGCGGAGGAGAACAATCTCAGTGTTGTGCTGCTTATAACAGGAACCATAGAGGCAATGCTGTGACGGAAATGGATGTTGTGAGGATCAATTGTACAAGGTATCTCCAGGCAAGGGAGGAAGATAGTAATGCTAACAACTGGGGTTAGCCCTGTGCTTTAAAGATGAGTTCAAAGTAGAAATGATCCAGAAAACAAGTAGTGATCTCCTGTATTACAGAAGTCTACAAGAGTTTGGCTTGTTCAACTATAGAACGGCAAATGCTGAGAGAAGTAATTGTTACTTGAACTATATTACAGTAGAAAAATCATGAATTCACTAAGTCATGTAAGCTAACAGAATAATTTGTACTGGAAGAAATAGCCATAAGCTGGCCACATGCAAATTTAGACCAAAAGATGGAAGATTTCTGGCAATCTGAACGTGAGATTCTGGAACAGCCTTCCCAAAAGAACAAGAAAGGATTCTTAGCTATAAAACTTCCTGAGTGTTTTGTCTGCCTTCTTCAAAACAACTTATTCTACCCTTGAGCCCAGTATCTTGTGCTTACAAAATAAATAAATAAATAAATAAATAAATAAATAAATAAAATAAAATCCATTGTACTGTCTTTAAAGTAATAATTTAAACAATCGGTCTGGTGAGGAGCTGTCTTATTGTTAGTTCCAGGCAAACTGGATTTCCTGATTTTAGTAAAAACAAGTAAATGTATGTAGTGCTTTCTTCTGTTTGACTGGAGAATTCTGGTGTTTCTTATAAGGTCACTTTTGTTGATGAACTGCAGCCTTTTTTTTTTCTTTTTTATCTTCCCTTTTGTTGATGGGATTGAATTGATGTCTTTAATGTCTTGTTTTTACCAGAGGGCACATTTACTTATAACTCTTCTTCAAATCCTTTGCCATACACCAATGTTTCAAAGGAATAAAAAGTTGGATCAGACTCAGAAAATCAATACTGAAACCACATATAGAATTTAAAGCATCTTCCTGATTCCTCTCATTTGTCCTAGTTGAGGAAAGAGTTGGGTACTTGTATGCATTCTTTTTGCCATAGCACCACAGGGACAGTTTGTAACAATTTTTACAGTCTTTTTACAGTCATTGAAACACCTGCCCTAGAGTTTAGGTCTGGGAAATAATCTTTATTAGACCATAGCCCCCTAGCACATCAGTATGGTCTCTTCCCTTCCACCTATTAAACATTCACGTCGTTTTCCTCTGCATAGAGGGGTATGTGCCAGTACCTTTCTTTTTAATGACCTGAAAACAGATTGTGCTGAATGTATCCATCAGCTAAGCATGGTTCGTATCAGTGAGATCTTCTTCTCAATCATTCTCTGGTGTCAGCAGAGTTTTTGGAGAATATGGGGAATACAAGCACAGGTTGTTGGTCTCAGAGAGGCAAGCTGTTGATGAGCATGGCAGTACCTTCTTTCTAGCCATTTGTCACCTTGCAATTGCTTTACTTGTCTCCAAACTTTGAATGCTCTTGGCCTTGCTCAAGTGGAATGGGATTTCTTTTTCTAAAATCCCCACATATTTCGTGGAGCAACAAACCCTCTTCCATTCCAGTGGTAACAGTAAAGGAGCCCCAGATAGCCAGAAATAGCCTGAAATTGAGAAACAGGGTGGTGACCCCACCACCATCCATGCCGAAGATCCCACCTCACACGGGGGACGTCCCGGCAGCGGGGGTGATGCTGGGTACCAACCCAAGAAACTCTAAATTTAATGTTGGCGTGGGCTGCTCTTCTCCAGCCGCCACCACGGCTGCCTGCTGGCTTGGAGTTCACGTCTGCCAGCCATTGTGCTGAGTTTTACGTGAAGCGCTCTTTCCTCTGCTGCGGGTAGAAAAACAGGCTGCCTTTTCCACTAACCGTGTGTGGTTTCTCATTCACAAAATTTTTTTCCTCACATATAGGAGTCTCGATTGTAAATACTTTATCAAGTGACTAATTTATCACGCCTGTGGTTTATCTCGTTGAGCTCTCTTCATCACTTGGAAAGTGCTACCGGTTATTCCCTGATCGTGGTACAGGAACAGAGAAAACACACTGACATGACCAAGATTGTCTAGGAGACGTCAGTGGGTTCTTCGCTCGTGGTTAGGGACAACGTTCAGGGCTAGCATGTATCATCTCTTCTTTCTTGTGGGGAGGGAGAAAGCAGGAAGGAATTGATGATGTTTAATTAATGATGGGCACCCATGCCAATTAAGCGATTGATGCTTTTCCTTCCACTTTCCCTCTCCGCTGCTCGTTGAACTCATTTTGGTGCTTTTATAGTGCAACCATGCTTTGAACCGAGCTGATGAGAAGGAAGTTACGTCCCTGAAGAAGCCAAGGTGCAGAGCTGTTTTTGTTTGCTTGTTTCTGCCGATTATTGGGCTCTAGCTATGATGATCAGCCCCCTGCAGCCCTTCTAACTAACCAAACAACTAACCAAATCTTCAGCAGAAACAAGCTAACGTAACCTACTTCTCATCAGCTCAGTTGAAAGCATGGTTGCACTATAAAAGTACCAAAATGAGTTCAACGAGCAGCGGAGGGAGGGGGAAAGTGGAAGGAAAAGCATCAATCAGTTAATGGTAAAAAGTGATTCGCTCAAACAGGACAGAACTGTGGTATTATGTCATGCGTTTAAAGGTCTCCGAGACCTTAGAGAGAATAAAAATGTGATAATTGACTAAAGGCTGGTGGAAAAGCAAAGCCAAATTTGCATACCCCTTAAAGGGAAACGAAAATTGTGTACCCAGCCACCACTGGCCCACCGGTGCTCAGCAGTCAGCTGCGTCATCTCCAGATGAGTTGTCAGTAGTGTTCAGGTTGGCCAGCTCAGGCTCTGGCTGATCAGGAGTCGTGGCAAACCTCCTGCCCCCATGGCCAGCTCAGGAGTCCACTCAGTGTCGGCTCCAAGGCTGAAGCAGGGAACACGTGCTGGATCCCAGGCTTGAAAGAAGCAGTCCAACTACATGATCTACCTCCAAAGCTATCAGCAACTTTTGTGTGTGGTTCAGAGAGAATGAAGTGCCATTGATGAGCGTATTTCTGAGTTAAGTAAAAGAGCACAAAGTGAATACAGGCATTTCCAGAGTCAAAATAGACTGTGGAAATGGCACTGATCTTCCTTCAAGGGAGATTCCCTCAGGTTAATTTAATGGAAATTAATTTTATGCCCTTCATAAGAAAAGATTACATTGCCTTCTCACTATTTGAAAACTGCAGGACCTGTCCCTAACACTGTCAGGATTATAGTTTATTCTGGACACTGTTTTTGTAGCAGTTAAATTTTGTAGAAATTAATACCCATGTACAACCTCATGCATACTCTCTAATAGTATTTCATTATTTTCTCTGCAACTTCGGCTGCTGGAAGCCCCACTCCCTGCTATCTTTAAACTGCTTATTTTTTCTGCAAAGTACAACAACAGACTGAGGCTAAAGCTGAGAACTGGACACCTTGAGCTCCTGTACTCTCCTGGTGTCGCTCTTCTGCACTCCCAAGCCGGCTTCATCTGGTGCCCTCTCCTTCTATATATCTTCTCTTACTATGCCATGTGAAATTTAGATTTTCATAGTTTTTTTATCTTTGAATATTCAAAAATCAGGTAATAGTAATCAGATAGCTGTTATTATTTAAGTATTTTATCACAATGTGCTCTTTCACTGCCATGCCAAGTTGCTGGATCTTAAGAAAACTTAACAGACACTGCTGAGCCTGGAAGCAAGCTTCTCACCCCAGGAAGGGAGGTATCTCCTAAAAAATCACCAAAAGCTGTGGTGAGGGGGTGAGACATAGCAGGGAGAGAAAAAAAGAGAATGCAGGAACAGGCTGTAGGTCTCTGGTGTGGACACCAGCCTGCTCAGAGGGGAGGTCAAGGTCCTTTGCATGGTGTCCAACCTGCCCTAAAAGAATAGCCATCTTGGCCTGCGGAGTCTTCAAGGTTGGGTCCTGTGCCTGCACTTCTCTGCTCATTTTGCATGAAAAGCAAAAGCTTCAGCAAGGGGACTGCTGTCTTCTTCAGAGATAATTTACTAAGAGAGAAACATCTATGACGTCTTATCTCTCTTAATTATATTTCAAAACTTATTTAACCCTTTGCTCTGACAGGACTTGATGATCTCCTGCAGCTATTCTTTCCCCCAGCACAGATATTTTATGGCAAGGCACTTGCATGTACTTTTTCCTTCCGCTGTGGAAATAAAGCCCCTTGTCCTTCAGCTAACCTTCTCAAGACACAGATGGCCAACGGTGACCATGGGACTGTATTTGATGTAGTTGCAGCTGTACACAGAGGAGGGTTTGACAGGGCCAACTAGGGGGTTTCCAGGTATGACATGCATGTTTTTATGACAGAAGAGCATCACTGAGGCTGCATAGACATAGGCTGCTCACAGTCTGGCTGCATCCATCTCTGTAACACTTTATCTTGTCCAGAAATGAGACAACAGTCCTTAAAAGCCAGCCTTCTATAGCTCCTAACAGAGGTTTTTGAGACCCAACTAAGCAAAGTCCCAGACAGCCTGATCCAACCCCCTGGCTGACGCTGCTGTGAGCAGGAGGTTGGACCAGGCCTCTGGAGGACCCTGACAGCCTGAATTAATTACCCTGTGGTCCTGTGGCTTTATGATAACTGATGCTTTTCAGAGCTGCACCCCTACCCATGGGATTGAAAAAAGCATTATCTGAAATATTTTGCAGCTTAGCATTCAAACCTACTCCTGACCCGTTACCAACAGCTTTATTCCATGATCATCTGCAGCTTCACTCAACAGTATTATATTTCCGTTACCTTCCTTTTCCATCTAGCAATGCTCCTTGTATACCTATTGCCTGCCTTTACAATTAATAATCCCTCTTCTACTGCAGCCAATAGAATAGGGATACTGAACTAAATACTGATTTTAAAGTGAAATCTGAATTAAAGTGAGACTATTCTCTGGATGTGTTCATGGAAAGCTCAATATTTCCTGCCAATTACCAAAAGAGAATATTGCAGTGGCAGTCATTATTTACAACAAATAAAAGGTTGAGTAGACATGGGGAAAAACTGCGAAGTGACCACATCGTGTTGGGCAAGCAGTGGCGTAATCTTTCCCTTCCAGTAACAGCGCTGCCTGCACAGACATCCTTTCTGATCGTGGCCACATAGGTGCTGACGGGGCAGATGACACAAGCAGTACCTGGGCACAGTGGCTGCAGGAGGCTGTTTTGGGAAGCATCTTGCCAAGCATTAGACCCACAACTCCATACATTTCACATCTGGCCACGCATCTTCGCAGTGAGGAGGCTACCATGGATGTTATTGTATGTTGTGGGCGTGGAAAAACAGTGACCAAATCCAACACAAGTTACACAATCATCCAAATCCTGTTCTTATTCCCGTGTTTCAAGAAAAATTACCTTCCTTCTAAGGCTGTCTGAAGGAAACCATCACAGTGTTTGCAAAGGACTACTTTATAATGCCACCTCAGGGCTCCAGCTGAAATCAGGAATTTGCAGTATATAGTACCAGCTATAGCAGAAATTGCTTATTAAGCAATTTCTAATTAAGAGATGATCTCTGGTCTGATGATTTTGCACTTCAGAGAAAAAAGCCTGAGAAAATAGATAAATTTTGTACTTTGTCTTACCTTTGATGGAAATTGTTGTCTTTGCTGACTGTTGCTGTATTATTTACATAACGCCAAAACTATACGTACAGCTGCCACTTTCCACTAGATCAGTGTTTTTCACAAAGTTACAAGGTAGTGACAATTTTATTGCACAGCCACACATTTTTCATTCTTACTTTTACAGTAACAGTCACAAAATACCCTTTTTCCCTGTAATAACAGTCAGTACTCCAAAAAGACCAAAACACTGTGATAAGACAAGCCGTGCTAAACCGTGTTGCCAAATAACACTACATACGTTAATTTGCTTCCGCAGATTCCCATGCACAAAGCAAAGAAAAACTAATTTATGCAAATAATTGATAGACATTTTTTCCATTTGCCACATGAGAATGGTGCCTGAAGTGACTTGCCTCAAGTCACATAAGAAGACTGTAACAAATTCAGGGACTAAATTAATACCTGATTTATAAACCTAGTTTTTGCTTAGATGCCCATCTTTCTTCCCCTGCACTTTTAATTCTAAAATTGTTGCAAATTAATTAAAAAAAAAAAAAAAAATCTTTGATTCCAACTGTTTATCTATCTCAGTTTTACATGCAAGGAAATTACTTATGAAACGTGATCTAACACTTTCTCCGTTAACTGAAGAGTCAAAAGTAAACTGGGACCAACATGAATCTTGTTTTCTAAGAGTGACACCTAGAGTTTCATTTGAAGAATGAAAAAGGTTTTCTTTACTTTTTCAAGGTTCAAAGGCAATAGGCATTTTTGTCCAGGTTTATTACTTCAAACTGATGGTTAAATATATACAATACTGATTATTTTGCTATGTTTTTGTGTAGATACCATACACAAAATCTGTTGTTAAGTGGCTTGCATATGTTATCTGTCATTTGCTGGAACAATTCTCTATTAAACAAAAGCCTTTATTTTGCAGGCCCCATGATTTACCTTTCATTCATGAGTAATTAATTGCTTTGGAAATGTGATTTGCCTTAGTGTATGAAGACATGCACAACACCCAGAGGTGCTCTAATTTTATAGACAAGGCAACCAAGATTCTGCAGTGTCCTAAACCGTAGGGAAAATGAGGATGAGAACCCCTTTATGCCATGAGATAACCTGATTTTCTCATCAGATGGATGGAGGCAGCAGGGTTCAGTCTTGATGCCAAAATCCTCTTGTTTTGGAGGTCTCCTGCCTGTAGTCAGAGCTAACCTGCGAGAGCACAGCGTTGAGGCTGGGTTTGCCTTTCCTCACCCCACCACTGTGAGGCAGTGTCCAAATCACTGAAGAAGAAGGTGCTGCTTGAGGGTTGACATATAATTAGACAAATTGCTTAAATTAAGCTGGAATCTGTAAAAATTAGCTATCATCTGATCTGTTTAGGCCCTTTTCAAACTGTGTCTGTTTCTTTCTGTGCCACCTCTGTATGGCTACATCCCTTCTAAAAACAAAGCAGCAAAGCTTATTTTGAGAAGCTGTTTTAAGTCACTTCACTAATTTTGAAGAGCTGCTGCTTTTTTGTTCTAGGAACTCCTTTTCAGCACAAAGCTCATGTCCATCTTCACCTCTTGTCACAGTAAAACACAAATAATCCAAATGCAGTCATTGCAGACATCTTCTGCAGTTTTTAATTTTCAACTCTGAACATCCATGAGGGGAGAAAAAGCAAGACTGCATGTGGTAGCTTAGCAAAATTTCCACAAGAAAAAAATCACAGAAGTCACTCAAAAATGTTGCTCATGGATTCTCTGAATTAAATGTGGAGGCTTTTCCGATTGCAGGCATCCGTTGCTGTCTTCAATGACAGAGAAGCAGCAGCTACTCCTGCTCCTGCATCCCTGGGAGCCCCTGGGACATCTGATGGAGACCATGCTCATGATCAGTTTTCTATTCCATACACCAGGCCTGGTCCTGCCCTGGAGCTGGCTCTTCTGCAGTGGCCATCCCATGGCAGGTGAGGCTTTTCACCATGTGCTGTGCCAGGCAAGCATCCAACAAACCTGCTCTGGGCTGTCACCAGGTCCTGTAGCATTTCCAGCTGCTTCCCTTCCCTCAGGTCCCCCCGCTGCCCAACTCATCCACACCATGGGAGAACATCCAGGCTCCTGCTTCAGCTGTGTGTGGATCCTGCCCCTCTGGATAGTGGGGTCCTGAGATCTGCCCTGCTCTGTCTCTGCAGCTTCCTGTTATTTAAAGGGCTGTGACAGCTTTTCCTGCTCCTTTTCCCTGAATATGACACAACAACCAGCTTCATGAAATCCAAAAGGGAGAGTTAGGACTGCATTTCAGCATCTGAACCTCTTAACTTACTATATATATATATAAGGACAACATGACAAAATGACAAAAAAAAAAAAAAAAAAAAAGGAAAATCATTAAGATATAAATAATTTGAAAGTGATTCCTTAGAGCCAAAAATGCTTTTCTTCAGAGTTTGTTTGTTTTATATGTATACTATAATAAGCTGAAATAAAATATAGCATCCTGCTAAGGTACTGCAACAAAACCTGACATGCTGTATTCTGCAACTCCCTCTAGTAATAAAATAATAAAATAATAACTAATGGAATATGATATAACAGGACATGTCATAATACTAGGATTAAATCTCAGTCTCCTGGTTAAATACACAAAGTGTTCAGGTGGAGCTGGTATTCCTCTGGAGCAGCTAGAGGAAGCAGTCTCTGACCTTTCCCAAGGTATGGGAGGGGCAGAAGGAAGCTTTCCTGGTTTCACCTGCTCTTTTTATGTAATTTCGTATGTGTTCTGGATTGACAAGTACCTGTCAAATTTAAAATCATAGTGTAGGATGGAGTATTAGGTTTGCTGTCTCCCAGAGTATGAAAGTTATGTTCACAAGAAAAGTTTTTGTCAGGCATATCTGTTATCCATCATGAGGAACAGGTTTAAATTTATAGTGCCAGGCTGTTAGGAACAATTTTAGCAAATAATATATTCTTCATTGATTGGTTGCTTTTTGGTGTGTTTCCTTGTTTGTTTGTTTGTTTGAGAATTATTTTAGCAAATTTTTTACTGTTTCATTAGATTTTATAGGAGTTTGCAACCGAATTTGTCTTACAAAATATTCTCACTCTTCTCTTTCCCTTCTGTGTGCCCTTTAACTTCAGTTGCTGAGGAAGCTGGAGATTACAGATGGTGTGAAAATAATACAGGTCAAAAAAGAGTTGCTCAACATGGAGGAGCTGTCAGTCACCATCTGACTAGTTATATGAGAGGTGCCTTTGTTTTCTTCATGATATTCTTTGTTTTCTTCACTTCATCATATTAGTTCATCTGTATAACTGATTTTCTGTCTTTGGTGGAGTAACAAGAAATTGAATTTACCTGAGAATCATCCATAGTGGAGACTGCTGGATTTTCTCCTCCTTTCAGAATTCTTCAAGTCATCCCTTCTTTTTACAGAACCTGTGGGTTACATGTAATCAGGTGAGATTATAGTAAACAAAGAAAATGGTCAGCAAACAGAAAATACCATGTACGAACATTTCTTTACATCACTGTTAGACCAAAGCATCTTCAGTGTTTATCCTAAAGTGTTAACCCTTGAGTGTTAACAAGTCAGCTTCTATGGACGAGGATGGATAATATGTGATGGCTGCAGTCAACAATGGGGCATCAAGAGGCCCTGCAAGAGATGTGTGTGCCAGTGTCATGGCACTGACAGGTGAACTCTGGAATACACAAAGCACACAAAGTGCTTGCTTTTATTGCTGCCCCAGAACTTTAGTCAGTCAGTGGTATTCCCAAGAGCATCCAGTATAACAGCAAAATGTCCTATATTTCAATATGTAATGAATACAATTGCTTGATGTTAATTGCTAGAATGTAAAGCTAGAAAACCAACGTTATGACAGTTCATTGCTTGTGCTGAAAGGCTCATCATGTCTTCATTGCATGAAACTTAAGCACAAAGCAATTGCATTGCGTTCTCATTGAATATCAGCATTTGTACCTGTCTGAGATCATTTGTTATAAAAAACATTTAAAATACTGTGTTGTCATCAGAAGCTGCTCCTGCTGGGATTTGCTAAATGCTTTGGCATGTTCCCATAATAATGGTGTCCTGTTGTTGTTTTTTGTTGTTGTTTTTGTTTTTGTTGTTGTTAATGATGATTTTTTGTTTGTTTGTTTGTTTTTAATGAAATATAGGGTATTAATGAGAAACTTGAACTTTGTAGTTTAATATTTTCTTTGGCTTTTGCCACAAGTGGTCAATGCTGATACAGTGTGTTGCAAAGTTGTGGAAGGAGCTGGAAGAGAAAGCCAGCCATGCTGCAGATCTCTGAGCCATACAAAAGGCCAAGACCAATATGCTTTGTGAGAAGGGAGAGGGGAGGTGGGGTTGTAAGGAGTTGCTGGAACATGGGCTAACATATAGCTCTGATCCCCTCAGGTGCAGGTCACTAGCTGGATTCACTCGTGCTTTCTCACCTCCTTGATGCTGGGCAGTGATTCACAAACTTAAAGAAGTGATCTCTTCTCTCTCCTCAGCTCTCACCATCTGCAAACAACTCACCTGGATGAGGATAGAAGCCCTCTGGCCCTTCCACAACTTCAGGAGAACAGGTAGCCATCCTGCCTACTACTGCTCCTGCTATCATCTCTGCAGGATCCCCAGAGACCTGCTGAGTGGTCCCTGAATAAAATGAAGGTGCATTGACCTGAGCCTGTTCAGGGAGTACATGTAGTCAGATCCTAAGGCGAAAAAGTCACTGGCAGAGACCAACCACCACTATCCCTGGGCTGCAGAAGGCCACAGCACAGAGGAAGGACTGCCTTATGTTCTTCTGTATCAGTGCGCTGACGTGTTCAATGCTCTGAGATAACAATCACCGTGAGATCTGAAATCTTGCAGAATTTCACTTTCATGGAAGTTCAAACACATAAAGTATGAATACCTTCATTACCTAGATAGTTTCTTCTGGTGTTTGCAAACGTTGGAAAACCAGAACTCTATTTTCACACTGTACCATATGAAAGATCTTTTGGAAACAATTACCAACACTGAGTAACAACTTCATATAAATCCCACTCACAGCATCTTGCAATCCTAATCAACGATGATCCGTTTATTGAGTTTTCTGCATTGTTTAATCTCAGGTAGAACACGTGACATCTGAAGGTTATGCACGAATCATAGACCAAAGTTTTGTCATTAATTGGAGTATGTTTATTAGGTATCAATTATTAACTTAAATTAATAATAACAATAATCAGCATAAACTTCATTTTCTTATTAATATGTGGAATGGCTTCTGTATAGTGACATATCTATAGCAAACAAACAAAAAAATAAAAATAAAAAAAGAGGTATAGCTTAGGGGAAGGATTTTCAGAAGTGCTTCATGTTGCTTTGACTCGTAATTACACAGGGGTGGCACAAGGCCTGGCTGGATCATGCCCAGTGCACACAGGACATCGTGTCTGATCCATGTGGGAGCAGACTTCAAGTTAGGCTTGTGCAATGTGCCCAGGGGCTGTCTGCAGCTAGCAGGCAGGTAGGACACAAAGTGCATCATGCTGTAAACGCTCCAGAGGTTGATCTTGCATTGAGAGCAGGTGTAGCTGCTATGCCAGGTCAACCTTGAAAGCTCTTGAAAATCCATCTTTATGCCTCTGCGTTACAGAGACTCTCTTCCAGTGTGACAGAATTGCTGCTAGGCCAGTTGTACATCCAGCTCTCAGTTGATTTTCAGGCCTTTTGGGTAAGGATCCGTTCTTAGCACAGAGGTGGCATGTTGTCAGTCACCTCCTCGTTCCTCATAAGATGGTTTGTATGTAGGCCTGAATCCAGGGAAGGAGAATATCCAGCTCACTGATGGCCTTGTAGATTCCCTTCTCTCCAAGCTGTCAAGAAGATAAAGACATTAGAAAAGAAGCCACCCTCAACACTTAAGCAGCGCGGGTGAGAACCAATACCTTCTGGTCTTACCTTAAGAAATGTTGTCTTTATATTTTTGACTGCTGGAGTTAACCTTGTGGATGGAGCACATGGAAGCTGAAGGGATGAGAAGAAACCAAAAGAGCTTGTTGCACCAAAGATGCTGATGGAAAGACACAGTGGTGAGGAAGAGTCAAACCCACAGTGTGGCACCATCGGACTACTTGTAAAATGTGTGAAATCAGCATTATCTCAGCATCTCCTGCTACTACACGTGTATCATTTTACTTGTGTGCCTACTGGAAATTGAGTCCACACCACAAAAACTATAACGTGAGTATCACCACATCTTCATATTACACACTTTCTATTCATCTCAGGGCTCTTTATATCAGTGGCAGTTACAACCTTTGTACAGTGTGGCCTATCTCTAAGGTTCAGGTCCTTTAACTTGAATTTCCAGCCTGGAGGCACTGCCAGCAGGGGGTCCCCAGGCCTGGTATCCACCACCCTGGGGGGCTCCACCTGCTGTGCCACCACTGTCTGCTCACTCTGCATACTCACAGGTAAGTGCTCTCTCATCATAACTCTTTCAGTTGTGTTTTTTTAGAGAAGTCTAGCTAAACTTTCTGAGCAGCACCTTCAACATGGCTTCCTGACTCCACAGCTCCCTGTGCTTTACAAGGAAAAGAATCCTTCTTTTAGGGAAAAAGTGGAAAAATCTGGTATTTTCCAATTTATGAAGAAAGACAATGTTTTGGAAAAGAAAAAAGGCAAATTCTTGAGCTCATATGAAGATGAGTACATCTTTCTACATCACACAGACTTTTTAAAAGGAACAAAAGTATTTTCTTTTCAAGTTACCTTTTTTACATGTTTTATTTACATGAAAATGTATATAAATGCAACTCAAATTTATAAACCTTAAATAATCTTCTAACTAGTTCAGACCTTTTTTAAGGTACATCTGCATGATGCAGATTTCCATAGAAGTAAATTGGTAGCAGAACTGAACACTGATTCAGTGACAAAACTGCCCCAAGTGTTAGTATGCATTACAAACTCTTCTCTTCTTGCATACAAAGCAAATGAACAAATAAGCAAGCAAGAAAGTTTGCTTATTTCAAGCTATGCTGCAATATGCAATCTCTGCTAAAGACCTAAAAGCACTGCCTGTAATGATTAAAAATCCTGCAGTGAATATATTGCCTTCCTGCACTCCATTCAATTGCAAGGGAAAAAAAAATAAAATTTTCACAACCTCCTATTTATATAGGAACATCATAAGCAGCTCATAAACAGCTTGATGCTGTTCTCAACAGTGTTGTCATCCCAATAGGGCACATGAGCAAGTAAATGCGCTTTTTGTTGAGAGCCATGGTGCTGCAGATGGATGTTCCCAGTTTCCAAGAAGAAATGTGTATTCCCTTTACCATGCAATCATATTCTAAATGAAAGACCTCGATTTCACTGCAGAAAGGGGATTTAGAGATGTTGGTACCAATGTAGTTTTAAAAAAAAAAAACAGGACACGGGCTCTTAAGTTATTGGAAAATGTTAATGTTTCTTTGTTTGGAAAGCAATCAATCAAAAACAAGCAAACAAAAAACAAACAAACAAACAAACAAACAAAAAAAAAAAAAAACCAAGAACTAGCAACATTAAAATCATGATGATAAGGTAGTAGAAAATCTTCAGTAGTGGTTTGGAAACAAATGTTAAGATTTTTAAATAGCATGGTTGTATAACTTGGCTCTATAACTGCCTGAATTAAAGCTAGAGTTCATGAAAGAATATAGGGTGGGTGTATATATATAAAGGTGTCCCTGTTTCCCTCAATTGTATAAATAACTTGACCCCTGAAAGAGGATGAATTCCTTATGGAAGTATGTTGTCATGGTGGAAATCCCTTCTGATAAACATCTTATAATACAACTAGGTAATAAAAATTAAAGATCTTATGTAAACGGGTGAATGAGATTGCTTATTTATTGGGAAATAATATAGTGGATAAATCCCAAACTGTGTTTTAGCAGAAGATTCATCACTTTCATTCTGATTACAGTTTCTAGTATGCTTTCATATGATTTCTTTTGTTGGCCTTGAATTAATAAAAAATCTTTTTAAATTGTTACAGTTTTCAGAAATTAGATGTCTCCCAGAAAATCATGGCAAGTCATCATTTCAGAAAGAGATATTGTTTTTCTACTGTAACAGGAAGTCTTTTCTTTCCTACCAGTATTTTTTAAGATCTGGAAACTTAAATCATTTAGATTTGTGTTGGATAAAACACGGGTGTTAATTATGAAAAAGAATATAGGAGCTTTGAGAAAAACACTGCATTTTGTCTCCATACAGCACTAGAATCAAATGTATTGCTATATATATTACTGTATATATTGTGTATATATATATTACTGTATTATATGAATGTATTACTATACGTGATCCTATGATTCTGTGATATTAGCTCCAGTCACTGATGGTATATTAGAATAAGTAATGTTCTGCTCTGAGTTGAGTCACAGCTGATAGTCTGAACTCTTCTGTGTGTACTGGCACTTGTATGGGGTGTAATTGCTTTTCCAGACAAGAACCGAATCTCTTTCAATGATATTGTAGCATACAATACCTGGAATTTTGACAGACACAGATAATTACAACAGGGTGTGGAATGCTGTGAATAATGGCTGTAAATTGCAATGATGTAACCTGAGAACTGGTGGAGTTTTCTCCCATTTTTACATTTTACAAATATTTTGGTTGTGTTTTGTAATTCAGCAGCGCAAGGAGATGTCTGAGGATGCTTATTGTTGAATAGCAAATATTTGTGTGCATGTAGAGCCAATGTTCCTTTCTTATATGCCACCACACAGTTAAGAACAGACAAATGTATAACTCAATAACATTTCATTGACTTCTCACCCTGCCTTCACTTTTTAAAATTACCATAGACATTTACCTGGCCATTCATGGTTATAAACCCCAAGTCACACTTGAGATTTTGTGACACTGCGATTTGTGAGGACTACAGGTTTTGTGGAGAAAAAAAAATATCCACAGGTCAAAAAGCTTTAAGGCACACCCTGTCTTTATTCATCTACTCTTTAAAAAGAAGAGCCAGGTAGTAAGACCTCACAGGGTGTTCAGCAAGCTCACATGTAAATGACAAGTCTGGGAAGAGAAATGACCCACAAGTGACACTGTCATATTAGCACCACCCAGTAATCTATGTGTATATTTTCAGCAAAAGAGTGTTTTAACTGCCGTCATGGTGTCATTTACAGGTGAGATGAGGACGTTGTTGGTAGAAGCACCTCTTCCCTGGAACACCTGGATCCACTGGAGGGACATGTTGCCAGTGGGCAACTGCTTTGACTTACAGGTATAACTGACATACAGAAACTGCTCCCTTGTGGTTTATTCTACATCATAGGATTATAGAATCACAAAATCATAGGAACCATTTAGGTTGGAAAAGATCTTTGAGATCATCAAGTCCAACCATCCACCTAATGCTACACATCCACCACTAAACCATGTCCCTAAGCACTGCACCCATATGTCTCTGATACTTCCAAGAATGGCAACTCCACCACCTTCCTGGACAGCCTGTTCCAATGCCTAACCAGCCTTTCCATGAAGAAATTTTTCATGATATCCAATTTAAACCTCCTGTGGCAAAACTTGAGGACATTGTCTTGCATCCTATCACTTGTTACCTGAGAAAAGAGACTGACACCCTCCTTGATGCAACCTCCTTTCAGATAGCTGCAGAGAGAGATGAGATCTCCTCTCAGCCTCCCTTTCTCCAGACTACACAGCACAGTTCCCTCAGCCACTCCTCATATGTCTTGTTTTCTGATCTCTTCACCTGCTTTGTTGCTCTTCTCTGGACACACTCAAGCTACTACTCAGTATCCCTGCAGTGAGGGACCCAAAACTGGACACAGTACTCAAGGTGTGCTCTCACCAGTGCCAAGAACAGAGGGATAATCTCTTCCCTAGAGATGCTGGCCTAACTGTTTCTGGTGTAGGCCAGGTTGCTGCTGGCCCTCTTGGCCACCTGGGCACACAGCTGGTTGATGAGCAGCACCCCCAGGGCCTTTTCTGCCAGGCAACTTTCCAGCCACTCTTCCCCAAGCCTATATCACTGCATGTCACTGCTTGCTCAGGAGACACCACCAGCTCTTTCGAGAGTATGGTGGAGCAGAGATGACATGTGAGTAAAAGTTCCTGAGTCCACTGGGTATGCTGCTGAAGAAGGGAAGTATGACCAGAGTTAACACTGTGGAAACAAAGAGCCACATCTCTCTGTTTACTCTGCATCTTTGCAGCTTTGGTGCTGAAGGGCAGTATGAGGCAACATCATCAGAAGCACCAGTGGGGAAGTGGGCTGTCTCCATGGCACCTCCACCACCTCGCCTGCCCCCTGCATTCACTCTGAGAGGAAATGAGTGGTGTGAAACCTCCCCAGGCTCAGGGGGAAGCCCTCGGGAAGCTGGGTCTTCTGCGATGTAGGGCACACCATGACTACAAATCACCTCCTCTGCTTGCTAAAAAGGTGTGATCTAGCCCTTTCTTAGCCTCCCAGATGGACAGAGGTAGTTTAGCTCTCACAGATATACTCACACATGCATTCATGTTCTCTTGCAGGACCTGGAAGGCGCTAATAAGGTACAACTTTTCACTTTCCACTTCAAGATGACTGAAAACATTTTTCACGTAGAATGAGAGGACCTGGTCTCGAACACTGCAATTTGTCTGAAAACAAAGCAGGTAAGCAGCTACCAAATGAAAACCTTACAAGTCACATATGACCTAAAATTTTTGCCTTGTAAAAATACATGTAGTTAGAAAGCATACAATCAATAGAAATATTTTCATGAACTTTAATGTTCAGCTCAACATACCCTTGTGTTTTCTGAAGGTAAGGCAAGAAGATGTTGCACTGGCACAGAAGGGCCTTATTAAGACTAGCCATGAAAAGAAGTGACAGCAACAAATACAACTAATTCACAAGGAATAAATGGAATTTGAATATGGGAGTTAAGCCAGATTATCTTGGCCAAATTGTAGGTGTCATTGTCTGATTCCTCCACGCCCGTGTCCCATGCCATTCAAAGTGCTGTAAGGAATCCCAACTATCCCCAGCTGTTGCTCCAGAAGAGAACAGTCATCTTGTACACGCTATGTCATACATGTACCTTACTGAACCATAGGATCTCTTGGATACCCAACAGTATTTCAAATGGCTATATGCCATTTTAGGCAACTGAACCAAGTATAGGGTGCAAAATTACCACCAGGAGGGGAAGGCAGATACAGATTAAGCCACCAAAATGCAGGTGTCCACATGTATATCCCATGGGCAAGTGAAGAGCATTCACTCCCAGGGTGATCAGTGAGATCCAGGGGAGTTCAAAGGCCGATAGGTCTCTGCTCAAGGATAAACCGACTCAATTGGCCCTGCTGACTAGATCTCTGCATAAAGGCATGTGAGCTCACATACCTAGAAATAGACCCCCCAAATCAGTATTTTACATGCCAAAGCTTACAGGGGTACTCTGATCTCCCTCTTCTAGAGCATCTGCCGAGTTCAAAACCCAAAGCAGTTCTTGGGTGCTTGGGTGTCCTGGGTGCTCTGTAGCATCCCTGGGCCATCTGCACTTCTGCACACCCTCAACAGAAGGTTTCTCAGTTCATGGGATGTTGGCTTTGGCTCTGGCCCTCATGTAAATAAGCTACTGCCTGAAAAGCATTGCTGGGAAGGACCACACACAGTAGAGCATTCACAGGAGGAGCAAGAGCTACCACAAACACACGCCTCCCCAATGCGGCAAACACCCCCACCCCAACTCTCCAAGGAAAGTACCGCTGCAACCACCAAGAGACAAGTGTCTACAGCCAGGCTTTCCACATCCTCTTCTTTCTCCCCATATCACACTCACATCCCCTTCATGTCCCATAGGAAAATCACTTTCTTGGGGTGCAGAGATAACATTCTTCCTCTAAGTGAAGGATTTAATTAAATGTACGGCTCTCATAAATACAAAGTCCTTCCCAATTAAACACAGCTGACTTACGTGTCAGCTGTCATTCCTTTTGATCCCACATTCTTATCTCTACAAACCAAAGGAAAATCAAAGCAAGAAAATGGAAAAACAGTTGTATAAATCTTACCATAAACAGCACTTTTGTTGTCTTTTTTAGAAGTCTTGTGTTCTTGATGAGATCCTTCTGTAAAATACAGTGTGCTAGTATTAATTAATCTAAGCAGAGGAAGGAAAAGAGAGCTTTGTCTAGTTGGTACAAAGCTTCGCTCTGCAGTAGTGTTTCATACCAAGGTTCTTTGTGTGTTGTAGTAGCAATAATGATAAAAATCTTCTACATCTTATTCAGATGTAGAATGAGGACTCAACAAATCTATGCTCCAATCCCAGCCTAGCTACAAACTTCTTCCATGGCCTTGGCGAACTCATTCCACCTCTCTATGCATCTTCTTTTTTTCCATCTTTATGAAGGGAGTAGCATTTCCCTGTCTCTCAAGACCACAGAGATTATTCAGCTTATTAAATTTTCCAGGTGGTCAATAACGAAGCTGCCAAAGAAGCATCCATAAATAAATAAACTTCATCTAGTGGGATCAACTTACAGGAACAGATGATTTTAAACTAGTTGCCTTGATATACAGGTTCTCTGTCACTTGGGAGAGGAGTCCTTTTCGGCAGGTATGCTTTCCTGTAGGTGACTTTTTGCCTTCCACAGTGAAAAGACAAAGTAAAACTAAAAAATGCCCAGATCTGAAAATAGAATATACTTTCATCTTCGCTCCCAAATCTTCGTGCCTCTACAGTCACAGCGGCGTATGTGATACAGCAAGACTGGTTAGACGACAGAGGTTAACCTAATTTTGTTAACCCTCAAAGCAGCTTCTGCACTGAGATGCTCATGTAGATAACCTATTGCTCGTGTGCTGGCTGATCAGTATTGTTGCTGCGCTTTTTTATACATCTTGCTCCACTTTCAACAAATTTGACCACAATCATCTGTGACGTTTTCTAAACGATATCTCCATATTTACTGGCAGCAGGGTCAAGGTTTCCAAGAAAGAAGAACTTCCCTCTCATGTGAGAAGTTTTCTTTCATTTAAGTGGTGGTCAAGTGAGAAAAAAATTGTTGAGCTGGTTAGTTTGGTTTTGTAACAAAGTACACCTAGTGTGTGATTTTTTTTTATTTTTCCACAAAACCTTATGGTAGCAGTTTTGTAAAAGGTAATGACCCAGACGAAAAAAAAAAAAATGTGTTAACTTAACCGAGAAATTGTAGAAAATCAGTTATCTATAAGGAAGATGGACTATCCTGCCTTTACAACTTCATTGCCTAACCTTTAAGAAGTGTTTTGTTTTTGGGATATGGCAGCTAATAGCAAATGATCTTGCTATTTTAATCTCTTGAATTAGTCTTCTACTAGGGCAAGATTTGCACCTATAGAAGCAGCATGCTATGTATTGTGAAAGAGAGGGCTCCAGCAAGGGCTCTGCTCAAGGACCAGGGCATGCCTGGCTATTGGACTGCTTCAAGAGCCCACCAAGAACCAAAGGTTGCTGAAAAATGTCATGTATGGTCCCAACATACCCACCAAAAAGGCAGTAAAATTTAAACCGTAGAGTCAGATGCTCGCTTTTCTACAGTCATGCTCAAACATAGATTGGGAAATCTATATCTCTAGCCTGCTTTTGAGATAGCCAATGTTGAGAGCTTCAGAGCTGTCTAAAATGAAGCTGGAAGAATGGGATAAATTCATCTCAAGTACCACTCAATAAATGCAGGGAACATCATATCAAAGATAGACTTGGAAATCCTGAAGCAGCACCAGCAGTAGGATGCTGTTAAGACAAGAACTGGTGTAAATTAGCCATCAAGACCCCTAGGACTAGCTGAGGTGTATGCAAGAAATGGGAGAAAGCAGCTTTTGGTCCAGCATAGCAATTCTTCAGCCTACATTGATACCAGCTCTGGGAGAAAGAAGGATGAGATGAGCTAGTTTATAAACTCACCCCAGCCTGGATCCCACTAGCTATTTTATAAAAACAAATGAACATAGTCTCCAGGCCAATCTGGACTCACATGTGGCTCCAGGGATCCGAGGATCATGGAAGTATTAGAGCAAGTCCAGAGGAAGACCATGAAGATGGTCAGAGGGCTGGAGCATCTCTCTTATGAAGACAGGCTAGGGGGGTTGTGGTTGTTCAGCCTGGAGAAGAGAAAGCTGTGGTGAGACCTTATAGTGGTCTTCCAGTGCCTAAAGGGGGCCTGCAGGAAAGCTGGAGAGGGACCCTTTGTCAGGCAGTGTAGTGATACGACAAGGGAGAATGTTTTAAACAAAAAGAGGGTAGGTTTAAATTAGATATAAGGAGGAAATTCTTTACTCAGGGGGTGGTGAGTCAGTGGAACAGGTTGCCCAGAGAAGCTGTGGGTGCCCCATCCCTGGAGGTGTTCAAGGCCAGGCTGGATGGGGCTTTGGGCAACCTGGGCTGGTGGGAGGTGTCCCTGCCCATGGAAGGGGGATCTTTAAGGTCCCTTCCAACCCAAACCATTCTGTGATTCTATGTAGCGGCTCCTGCAAAAGGGTTTAAGCACACAGCCACACACACATCCCATTAGCTTCACCAGTGCTGAAGAGCTCTTGGTGTCCAGGCCCAAAGAGGGCTGCCAAGAGAGCTTAGATTTTGGTAAGTGGAGATGATGGAGACCTGATTCCCTGCATGCATTGTAGTGCTCATTTGAACTATGGTCTGTGCTTAAGCTCTCTAAATGCTGTCAGACTTGCTTGATGAGATACACAAAACCTCAGCATACAATGTATGTGGATGGAACGTTAACCACTTGCTCCAAATTTCTTCCTAGAAAAGGATCTCAGGCAATTGCAAGAGTCAGAATACAAAACCACCTCAGGTTCCCCAAGGTGTGGTACTCCCTGGTCAACAGTTTTCCTCTAAATGGGTCATACAGCCAGTCTGTAATGGCTTTTCACTAGAAAATCAATAATTTTAAATGTCTCTGAAACTTCTGTTGCTGGAAAACCCTTGAGCCCACAAGTTTCATTTTGTCTGTTCTGTGAGCTCCTATGCTTGGAGGGCTGTAGTAGTAACACCACATTGCATTGGGCTCTAAAGAGCCCCTATGGTGAATCAGCAAACATCTTGATGGATCTGGCTAACTTTTAAACTGAGTGGTGTAAACAAATGCAGATAGGTGTAGACGTATGCTGTCCATATTACATATTGATAATATAATATATAGGGATTCCTTAGCATTCCTGACATAGAAGAATGGTTGGTACCATTTAATATCAGATCCTGTACAGTTACTCTCCACCTCTTTTGAAATGCTTACTTAGTTATCAGTCAGAGAATAACCATTATCCATTAACTTTCTGTTCCCTGTTCAGAGCAAAGTTGTTGTTTTTCTCTTTTGGGGTCTCATTTAGTGCTCTGTAGTACCACTACATTTTAGTGCCACTTTGGCTCTCAGGCATAATTATGATTATAAATAATATAGATTAATAAAGAACTGATATTACACCATGTTTTAAAGTTGCATGAAATAGAGGAAGAAACAAATTCAGGGACACAGACCTTTTAGAAAAGAACAGTGAGAAGAGCTACAAAGCTTTGTGTGGATGGTGGAACTGACATACCCAGATCCAGTCTGAGGACAGTAGTAAAACACACAACAGAGCATGTTGACTTCCAGACATAAGATAGAAACCATGGGAATTTAAGGAGACCACCCCAGTGAAAATGGGCTCTTACAGCATGGAAACTTTTAGATGCACAGTATTGTGAATACTTAAAGAGCAGTACAACACTGACGACACATGAAAAGTTCATGTATTACATAAATACAACTTGTGTAAATTTTAAAAAGAATGAGAAAAACTAACAGAGCAGCCAACATATCAGATGAAAATCTTGCCTGATTTGCCCTGCCTAGGGACTAAGCTTCAAAGAAGGCTGAAAGTAATTTACAAATGCAGGACCAGTGCATGAGAAGATCTTTTCTTTGCTAACTTATTGAGAAACATTAAATTGAACCATGGAAAGTTTTTGATCTATATGAGTTAGGTAGATATTATTAATATTAAGTTATCTTTATCTATGTAAAACACAGACACATCTACGATTGCTGCAAAGTTCTTAGCCTATTTAAGGTAACAAACATATCATCTCATTGTTTTGCAGCTTATCTGGCTTTCTGATCTGCATCCATAAAAAGCCCCAACTAGTTTCTTACTTCTGAATCTTTTCACCTTTCACATTTTCTGTTTATTCTATTTCCTGTTAGTATAACTTTAACTAAATTAGCTGTATGCTTCCTATAAACATTAATAACACTTGTTCACCTGCAGCTAATGTTATCTTATGCTATTTCTTAATCCCATATTTTTTTTTCTCTTCTCCTTTGATATCTGGCTCAATTCACTTTGATCTTCTGAAAAATAGTAGGTCTACATGAAGATCTGTGGTGTTTATGCTCAAAAATTCGACTTGATAAGTAACAATGAAGTCTACTGAGAATTGGGGATAATAACACCTATCCTACTATAGGACTCAAAAATAAATAAATAAATAAATATTCTAGTGCCTCCATCATAGAGAGAAGCTTGGAGTGGAGAAGCTCCTATCATCCAGAGATGATTCTGCAATCTTCTGAACAGGGTTGTAATGAACGTAGGCATATAGCTAATTCTGAAATATGCACGGAAATGCCCAGCACTGCTTCTTTTAACCTTCTTTTACCATCTGAAATAATAGGAAACTTCGGAGCTGGTATAGATTTTTCAAAATTAATGAACAATTATGAGCCAAGTTTTCAGAGAAAGGAGGAGAAGAGAAGAGAAGAGAAGAGAAGAGAAGAGAAGAGAAGAGAAGAGAAGAGAAGAGAAGAGAAGAGAAGAGAAGAGAAGAGAAGAGAAGAGAAGAGAAGAGAAGAGAAGAGAAGAGAAGAGAAGAGAAGAGAAGAGAAGAGAAGAGAAGAGAAGAGAAGAGAAGAGAAGAGAAGAGAAGAGAAGAGAAGAGAAGAGAAGAGAAGAGAAGAGAAGAGAAGAGAAGAGAAGAGAAGAGAAGAGAAGAGAAGAGAAGAGAAGAGAAGAGAAGAGAAGAGAAGAGAAGAGAAGAGAAGAGAAGAGAAGAGAAGAGAAGAGAAGAGAAGAGAAGAGAAGAGAAGAGAAGAGAAGAGAAGAGAAGAGAAGAGAAGAGAAGAGAAGAGAAGAGAAGAGAAGAGAAGAGAAGAGAAGAGAAGAGAAGAGAAGAGAAGAGAAGAGAAGAGAAGAGAAGAGAAGACCACCTGGTCCAACAACCTGCTCAAGCAGGGTCATCCAGAGCAAGTTGCACAGGACTATGTCCAGGTGGCTTTTGAAGATCTCCAATAAGGAGACTCCACAGCCTCTCTGGGCAGCCTGTGCCATGCTCAGGCACCCACACAGTAAAGAATTGCTTCCTGGTGTTTAGATGGAACCTCTTGTGTTATGGTTTGTGACCATTGCCTCTTGTCCTGACACTGGGCACCATGGAAAAGAGTCTATCTCCATCCTCTTTACACTCTCGCTTCAGATATTTCAATAAGAAAGATTCCCCATTCTCCTCTCCCTTCCCCCTCCACAAACTTCCTCTTCTCCAGGATAAGCCATCCCAGGTCTCTCAGCCTCTCCTCAGATGAAAGGTGCTCCAGCTTCTTAATCTTATTTGTGACCCTGCACCAGCAGGACCACATGTCTAATGCACTCAAAATTTTTTCAGTTTATGCCTTAGATGAACTTCATAAAAAATTTAAGGCATTAAGTAAAGCAGAAATCAGACTCAAACATAGGAAAAAAAAAAAAAAAAAAAAAAAAAAAGAACCAACTAAAAAAAAAGAACAACCACAATTACATTTCCTCTGGGCATTTGCATTTCTTTGCACATTATGAGTAACATCTTGTGATTAAGCCTCAAATGTGAATTGCTATAAAACGTACTCATAATGCCCTCTCATTTTCAAGGAAAGGCACAAACTGTTTCAGGTAGTGGGTGTCCCTGGGCTACTGGTCTGGTTCTCTGTTTCATTGTGGTGACAGATGCCCTGTAACAGTCTGCCAAGCTAGTCTTACTTCAGCTGCCTGATAAGAAGGTCTCAGCATGCTGTCACTCCAGAGACAGTTTACAGAGTGTGCTCATAGTCCATTTTGAAATCGTTAAGGTACTAAACCTAAAATTTCCCTCCATGCACAGAAAATAAGCAGCAGTTTAAGTTTTCAAAGCAGCAGTGAATCATTATGGCCAACAATTAGCTGTCTCGGAAGAATGCAAAGCACTCCCTGAATATCTCAAGACACTGTTCAAATATCTCCAGCTGTGTAATTAAAAATCAGTAATCACTTCATGGCTAGACAAGGATTTGTGTTTGACATAAAACCTTTATACAGATATCCTTTACTAGTCGCATCATTGTAGTCTGTTGGGGAGACTGTTATTTGAGAGGAATGATTATTGAATATGAAAACATATTCATATTGTCCCAATCAACCCATTACATGCTCTCACTTAATTACAGTGATTCAGTTCATATACTCTTTAGAAAATGTGATTTTGATCCCCACCATACTCTTTAAGAAAATCCCTGTACAGAGGTATTATTGCACAGTTTACGGAGATGCTTGGCAGAAACAGACAGCTCAGCTTCCCCTTGTAGACAGACAGCTGTTCCAAACTCTTGACTTTCTCTTGCACATAGAAGAGTATTCAGAAGCCTGTGACCTGCTTTCTCTTGAAATTTCATTATGGCTTTATAAAACAGTTATACTAAAATTGTAAAAGGAAAAAGCAAACCGTGTGGAAACCTGGGCACGGTTCTGGGGGAGGAGGGTGCCTACATCTAGGCTGGTAGAAGTGGGTCATTTTGTACGGCACCATTTTTACACCCAAGAGCTTCTGTTTCCTTCCATCTTTGTACCCCACTTTTCAGCTTTTTCCCTTTCCTTTTTAATTTTTAAAGCTTTTTCCCCTCTTTTCTCTTATCCTAGTACATTCCTGAGCAGCTTGGCAATGCCAACAGAGGGTGCCTGGATGGCTCTGAGTAATGTCGACTGGGAGCTGGGCTAGAAGATTGTGAAGCTGCAGAAGCTGATTTCTTGGTGTTAGAAATGAACATTGTATCCTGGCTGCTGCTGGACTGACTGCCACAGGATGTCTGCAAACTTGGTTCTCCAACAGTAGCATCAGAAAAAAACAGCAAGGGAAGCAATGGCACAGTAGGCAACAACAAGATTTTCTAGAGCATTTTTCCTCTGGAGGTACCATCCTCCCTCTGGTGAACTTAAACCTATAAGTAATGGATGTGGTTCCTTAAGTTACATTTCCCTTGGAAGCAGCCCCCATTTGGTCTGTGACCAAAAGTCAGAGATTGCTGCTGTGGTGGCATCTCTTCAACTTTTGTTCAACAGCCACTTAAAATCTCCGGATTTCTCCAGTTCCCACTGTGTATCTGCTTTCTTTGTGAAGTGCTGCTTTCAATCTCATTAGTAGGGGCCTTTTTTTTTTTGGAAAATATAATTGTCAGATAAGATCACATTTCACGCTTTTTTGCTACTGAAGATATAGGAGCTGAATAACAAATCACTCACACAGGGTTCATTTTCCAACTTTTTCCAAAATTTTTCATTTTCCTGCCGGCACAGGCCACATAAATAAACACCAGCTAAGTACTTGAGGGTGGAGTAAAATCTACATTTCTTGTTGACAGTATTTATATAAAAGAGATTGCATTGTAAAGACTTTAAAAGTTATAGGGAAAAAAAAGAAAAAGGAAAAACGAAAAAACACAAAATATGAGTAGCACATAGACAGATGTGCCAAATGTTAAAATATGAATTGACATTTTGACTTAAGATTAGGGAAATTTAAATTTTGTTTGTTTACTTTTCCAATTTAAAAAAAAAAAAACAACTTTGCTACCATCTAAAATATCATTGCTTATTACAATTAGTATTTAATTATTAATTATGACAGTAATTAGATCTAGAAGCCCAGGAGAAAACAATGAAGTTCACATTTCCTACATCATTTTAAAGTCTTTTTTAAAAACTTAAGAGAAAATAAAATACTGATTATATCTAACTTTGGATAACTTACTTGTCTGACATTTTACTCTTTTGCTTATTTTTAGGCTTTATTCCTCATTAGTCTGGAGCCAAAATGTAAAATCATGCACAATGTTTTAAATTACAAAAGATATGTTTAATGAATAACTTATTTAAGAAAGAATAATTATATCAACTTTTAATTTTTGCAGATATAGTAAAGCTTTTATGGAATGCTTAGGTGCAAAATTATAATCACAGACCTGAGCATTGACCTTAAAAACTGCCATATATTCCATTAACTTTGTACCTGTAACAGAAGTTTAAAGTATCTAATATGTTCATAGGACTGAATTTGAAACTAATTAGAAAATTGTTGATGTCCTCATATGGAAATAACTACTTTTTTATGTATATTAAGATAGATAGATTCATACCTTCCAGTGAACAATCAATAAATACTGATTCTTTTTTTCCCATTTCTGAAGAACCATACTGGGCTTCTTGAATTCCAGGAGAAGGTCAATACTTATGTAGAAAAGCAGCAAAAACATTCTCTTCTTCACAAAACTCATCTTCTGTCAGAAGAAAACAATAAAAGATTCCAGTGGAAAAGGCCTCCAGAGAGAGGGAGAAAGAAAAATACTTTCTCATCATTCTTATTATTCTTTGAATTTGTTACATCAGCAGAAAAAGGCTAAATCTATACCTCTCCTCATGGGCTGGGAAAATTTCAAAACAACCTTGATTTTAGTGTCTTTTTTCTAGCTCTAATTAAGTCTTTCAGTATTTTTAATCAATTGGGAATAAGCTTTTGTCAGTCTCACTGAAAATGTCAGTGTATGTTGGCCCAATACCAAACACCAGATAAACACCTCTGGGACTATTAAACCTTTCCACACATTTCCAGATTAGATTAGATTATTTGAAAGCAAATTTTTCACAGAAGAATTCCTTCCCTGGAAAAGGAGTATTTTCCCAGTAAATTTACCTTCACTGCAATTATAAGGTCCATAAAAATCAGATTTCTTTTGCTTTGGTATTTAACCATGCTGCTTCAAAACTTTCAGGCAAGCCCTGAAAAGAATACCAGGTCTGAAACATTTGATCAAACCTTTGAATTCTACTGAGGTTTGCTCTTACTAATCTGTCACTTCTGAAAACAAACATTTTATTTATCACAGCAAAGAACAGGAGATACTTTATCAATCCGCAACCTCTCTCAATCCACAACCTCTCTTTTATCTCAGTTCTGATAACAGGGTTACAGAATAAACCTAACTTTCTTGGCCAAAACTTCAGATTGTGGCTCTAAGAAATTCTCTGTTTTACTTTTCGGAAATGTAGAAAAGATGAGTTGCTCCCTTCTTCCTATTTTCAGAGAAACTTCTCATGTTCATCTCACCTAAAACACATTCTTTATTATTAATTGTTTGTTTCCAGCATCATTGGAAACATTGCATAAACTGAAGTTTGTAACTGCAAGTGACATTAAAATAGCAATGGAAAACAGTTAACAAATGAAAAACAAAATCTAAATTTATTGCCAAAATGTTTCCAAAGTAAAATACAATAGATGAAGCTGTTTGTTTCTGGTTCTCTCTCTTGCCAGTAGCTTGACCTTGGAGCAACATAACTCCCTGCAGTTCACAGCTGACATTTGTCATGCCTGGCCATAGACCTCTGGAGGCTGGATCTCTGAGCGGAGGATGGATCTCTCATGACCCAGGGTTCCCTCTGTGGCTGGTGGAGGGGAATGGGCCCTCAGAGGATGCCTCACCTCATCTGCCTGACATCCTTGCTGCTGAAGGAGCTGGAGATGTCAGTCTACATCACAGGCTCTGTGGAGACCAGTGGGCACCAACTGAGAGTTTGTTGGCTAGTTTTCTGGCACCCAAGGTAGAGGAGAGGACTGATATAAGGCCATTATCAAAATGAGGAAACCACGTGGTGTTTTACAAGCTTGTTGGATCAGAGGGATGGTCACTGCTTTGTTTTGCATTCCCAGTCACTGCCCAGAAGACCTTGTCACTTAACAACTGAATCATTGGCAGATTCAAAATGAGAGCATGATGCCACAGTTGAGTAGCTCCCTGTTTTGAAGGCTTCAGCCTCACCCATCAAGTTAAATGACAGGGTTGGTGTGTAAGGAACTGACTTCCATTTTCTGAGGCACACAGGGGTCCCAACAAACCAAGATACTTTTCTGATTGTTATGCAACTTCTATTACATACAAGACTAATGATCATTGTGTTGAAGTTAAGAAATTCATGCCTACAAATGAATCGTATTTTTTGCCAAAATCTGTGCTTGACAAACACGTATTGTCCATTTTTGTGTTACCTGAAGAAGAATGAACTTCAAGTCTGTTAAATTCTAAATCTGGGATTATCTACCTAAAATGTCAGTTATTCAAATTGTTTATGATTAAACATGACAAGGGGAGAGAAAATCTGAATTTTCTTCTGCTGTTCAAGACTGACAGAGTTTACATTATAAAGGAGAACTATAGGAAGTGGTCAAACCAGAAAATTTAAAGACATGTTTGATAACAAGTATTAACCCAAAACAAAGTCTGGATAGTTTTAGACCAACAAACAAACAAAAGAAAGATCTCTGCAATGACAAACAGTGCGTAATCTTTATTTTGGAGCCTTTGTTTCCCAAATAAGTGTCATTATTGTGGACTTTCTGGAACAAGTCTTTCCCTGGCACAGTCCAATTTCTCATGTCTATCTAATACTTGCGCTGAAATCTTTCGCCTTTTCTGTGTAATACAATTCAGTTGATACACATACAAACAACAAGCCTTATCTTGAAGTCAATAGGAAGTTTATTTCTATATTCTGTGGAGCAAGACAATATACATGATGACCTTTCCATTGGGGAGATCTTACACATCATGGCCTAATGCAAAAGACAAATCAGAAAGTCAGTCTTCAAGAATGCATAACTTTTAGACTGCCACAGAGAAAACTGCCCATTCCTTTCACAGCTGGAATCAACCAAACAGAATACCATCACCACTTCTTAAATGTACTGTTGGGTTTGGAAGTGCTTCTCTTTTGGAAAACTCTTTAAATTGGTCCAAGTTGGCAATTTTTGGAAGACAATATTACATTCAGTTATTTGAAACTAGTGCTACAAATTGCACTGATATGCCTTAATGGTTCTTGCAGAAACGAACATACCATCGTTTCAGTCAGTTAGTCAAAGACACATTTTTCTCTCTGTTTTTTTCTCAAAATTTTTCAATGTATGTTGTACTGAGTAAAGCAGAAAAAGGTTTTATTGCCATTTCTCTTTATACAGCCCTACAGAAGAAAAATGGCCTGATCTTGTAAATATTTATGTTGTGCCTTACTCTTCCAAAATCAAAAGATATGTACATTTGGGTCTTACGAATTAATTTGTTGAAGATAAATGGGCAGTACTTCTCAGGAGAATTTTCTAAATTTCTCCTTAGAGTTGGAAAGCTGTAGGAATACTTTCTTTCCCAAACCATTCATGAGTGTATTCCAAACGAAAAGACAGCAATCAATATCTGAATTTGGCCAGAGATTTGGATTTAATGGTTAAGCAGAGAGAGGGATTTTCTATACTTCAGAATAAAGCATTTCACTGACACGGTAATTCAATACTTTTGCTAGTGGTGAAATTCATACAGTTCATCTGATAAGGTCTGTCTATGTGTAAGCCCAGAAAAAAGTTGTTACAAAAGGATATGAGTTTAGAAGCATATGTGGTCCCGGAGGTGCCATCAGCCTTAACACAGTTCATATTTAGTCATTCACCTCATTCAAATAAAACTTCCTAACAAATTATTGAACAACATTGAATCCTGGTCTGGATCCCATGAAAGGTTGCATGACTTTCCTACCTACATGTGCTGGTTTATGCACCGTGTCGTAGATAACCGCCCACCAAAAATCCCTGGAGTCCCACAAGACTGCACTATAGGTTTTCCTTCTTTCCATGGTCTCTACCTTCTTCCTGGTAGTATTAGTAATAAGCCTGAGGTTGACTTTAATGTCTCTACCCATCCTGCTTCATGTTAGCAGGCCAGTTCTGCTCCAAATCACACCAGTTTTATAAACATCCATTGGCTACTGATGATTGCTATGACTGAAAAGGCACAGCCTATCAGGAATGTATGGTTATTCAATGCAGTCCATACCTCCTTCAAAGCAGAGTTTAGCTGATTGTGTTTTAAAGCACAGGCTGATATAGTCACATGCTGCTGGTTAACTATTGGGATAGCTCCAGCTCTTCGCAGCCTCTAAAATATAGTTCCACCAGCAAACTGGAAATATCAACGCTTTCTTATTCTAGGTCACTTAAAGAGTATATATTCAGACACTGAGTATGTAAATCTCATAACTGAGTAAAACTCAATATAATATATTTAACAGAGGTTTCTTAAACTGTCACCAATACTTACTCAGCAGGATGTGGAAACTTCTCTTCATGCTTTGGGTTCCCCTGTCTTCTCTACATGAAGTTTCAGAGTTAGCTTAAATGTTTTATAATTATCTATGTAGCAAAAAAGCGCCTGTTCCGGTCCCCTAATGTAAGTGAAGGGGAGGAAAATTCCACAGAAAGTAAATCTGTCCTTTTATATTTTTTACCTTTTAAAAGGTCCTCCAGCCTCTACAACAGAGGTGTCCTCGACAAAGGATGTGGAGCAAATGTCCTCCCTAATAACGCTAAGTCAAGAACTTCTGGGAATTACAAATAGTCCATAACTTGCAGGGTAGCGGTGAGGAAAGGAAAATAGGGCAACGGAAATTAGAATTGTGCAAACAGCAGGGTTTCTGTTTGGTGACCGAAAAATTAAACCAAAAAAAAAAAAAATCATTTTGGGTCAGCCCAAAGTACTTGTCAAACTCAAAATGAAAGAGCTCATTTCGCTTTCGTACCTCTTTTCATCGTTTGAGAGAAAATGTAGGTAAAATTCTAAACCAAAACAGTATTTTGAAGTATAAAACTGAAATATTTCATTTGGAAAATGCCAAAATCCAATAATTCAGCACGATTTCCCTTTTCCGAGCTGTAACTATTGACCGAAATGAAACCAAGCTTGTCTGACTCAAATTACTTCTTTATTTTCTTTTTTTTTTTTCAGTAATTGTTTGTCCCAGACATTTCCTTGGTTATAAGGGAAATCTCCAACTTCTACTTCCTTTGTCTATTCAAAACTGACCATTACTCAGCATCCTTCACACACCCACAAGCCACACATACCCTGCAAGAAAATCTATGTAGGAAATTCTGCAAAATTTGCCGTGTGGCATTTTCAGGACTCCAGCTCATTAGGTTACCATGGCAGAGTCTTCCATCTGGTGGTTTTCCAAGTTGAGGAAGTTGATACATAAATTACTATCATTTACACTGGTGAACAAATGGTTTATTTGGGTTTGCCCCAGGGTGGAAAGCTTGAGAGAGTGATTTGACGTGTCAGGGTAGGACAGCTCAAAAAGGATGATGTGCAAGGGGTCTAGAGGAAGTAGAAGAGAGAAATAAATTAATTATCCATTTGAGAAGCGATGCTATCAATGAGGAACAGCACAAATGGTTCTAGGTCTAGCCTCTATAACCAAGGAAGAAAACGGGTACTTCTAAAGAAAATCCCTCTGATTCTGTTCAGAGTCACAGTCTTTATAAACCTCTAATGTAGATCAGATGAATCACACCTGAATAATTCCTATTACCCTTCATTACATGTAAATTGAGCCAAGTGTAACTTTGGGATAGGCTTGTCTATGAAAGGTCAGTGAGATGAATTCTCCAGCTGGTGTTTAACTTCCTTTCTTTAACTTTTACTGACAGCTGTTGCAAGTTTGAATGATAAGAGAAAGGATGTCAGACAAAGAGAAAAGTTGTTGGACAACAGCTCTTGATAATGTCATTGCTTATCCCATAAGTAAGAAAATAAATATCCTCTTCAATATAGTAAAAGGTTAAATCTCTAACACGGTCATATGTTATCAAAGCCTGTCTGGCTGTCACCATTGGGTCACTTCTGCCTTGACTGTGAGCAGGGATGTAATTCATTTGTTGAGAGACACACAGCAGAGTGTGGAGCAAAGCAAACCACATTGATTGCATCTGGGTTGACAGGCAATGGACATCTATCACCCAGATGCATCATATATCAGCTCAGTATGTGAGTTCCCACAAGAAAGTGTTATATCGGTTAACATAAACCTTTTTCAAATTGGGTGTGGGTGGATGTTTTTTGTCCTGAGAACACTCTGATTCAGGACTGACATGGCATAGCTTAATCTTGCTTTAATGACAGTTCATTACAACAGCTGATGTAAGACGCATTGAAACTAACTAGATCTGGACTAGCTTTGATTCCTCTTTGAATATAATTATGAAACTATCAAGACAGAAATCATTTCCCCCAAATATTTTTACAATTTACAATACCTATTCATGGGGATTCCTCTAGATGTCTCTTTAGCAATCATTTTTTAATTTTAATTTCCCTGAGATGCCATGTTTACAAGACTTCACCTGCACTGCCAACTCAACTGGATCTTTTATTCTGAGGAACTTCATCATGACTTTTTTTTTAAAGATGTGGACAGAATAGTGCTGACTGGATGAATAAACAATAAAGCCTTGTTCAATAAGTCTTTACCAGTTGCTGACTATCCACGATTATATTTACTCTGATTTTCTGACTATTTGGATACTTCTGACCTCTTCAACCTTTATCCAGCCACTAATGACTTTGGCTGTACCAGAGCAACTCTTTTGTCTCCACCCAGGGGACATTGCTGAATCTCAGAAGAATCACAGAATCATAAAGGTTGGAAAAGACCTCCAAGATCAGCTGGTCCAACCAGATCATCTGAAAAACCTGATAATGAAAAAAAGTGTGTAAAGTGTTCTTCAGTGACTTCACATTTATATGTCTAGGAGCTTGTGTCAAGAGGAGGCACCAAGCAATTCCCTTATGAAGTGCTCTCAAATCCATGATGCTGCAGAGCACTGTTGGGGCTCAGCATGCCTGTGGGTCAGTGAGAACTCAGTGCTTTGAATTTTCAATTAATTGCTACTGCTTGACTGTTTCCATCTCATCTGACCTGAGAAGTGGGGGACAGTTTGGGATTTTTTTTTTGCCAACGAGACCAGATCTTTCCTAGGGAGGTGCTGAGGCAGAACCAATGAACCTTACCAGTGACTCTCAGGAGTGTTGCTATTTTTCCCAACCCACCCACAAGAAAGGCTGATCCACGTGCTCTCCACTAAGCCCCAGCCTGTGACAAGTGGAATTTTCAGCATTAGGGTGAAGAAGCATTTCCCCATGCTTTCCTAAGCTTGCATCCTTTCTGGATTCAAGGATATAGCCACTGGCCCAGCAGCCCTGCATGCATGGCATGTGTCACCTCCCTTGCATTTGAGTAAAAGAGAAAAGCTTTATAAAATAGCAATATTTGATGACTCAAAATATTTATTATAATAAATTACTGAATAGGCATTTATAAAACAATACATCTGCATATAAATATTACACAGCTGTTTTAATTTCATAGTTCATGTAAAAGCCTCTAGTACAGCTTCATAAATACATTTTCTTGGCTATGTTTCAATTTATATAAATAAAAGTATGTATAATTATTACCTTAAAATAAGTTACTATTAAATACAAGTGAAAAAAATAATTTCTGAATGTCCAAAATACCAACATTTCAGGTAAGGGTCAGAAGAGGGCAACATACACAAGAGAGATTTCCAATAAAAGACTCAAAACTTCCTGGCCACAGAGCACTGCCTACCTTGACCAAAGCTGACACAGGTGTCAAATCTCAGCCTATTAAATACAGAAACAGTTGCCTTATTCCGATGCAGATGAGCAGAGTAGGAGCATGCCTTTGAAAATAACTCGTGTGCTGTGTTGAAATGTAGCCACACTGTTCTGGAGTTTTCATTTGCAAAGAAGACAGCAGTATGCACCCTGTCTCTGCCTAATTAGTTGGCTATTCTCAGTACAGGTTAAAAAAACATATACTGCATCTACAGATGTGACTTTTTTCCTCAGTAGTTAATCAATTTGAATAATAGCATGAGTTTTTTGGAGACATCTCTTCAAGACTGATCTGATATTTTTTCAGTTTTTCTTCTTATTCCCTCCCTTCTTTGGGGCATCAGTACAAGCATTTTCTACGTAGTCAAACAGTAAATCCAGTTCTCCAATGGCTTTATTCTTTCCATTCTCTCCCAACTAGAAAAGAGCAGAATACAAGTTTTAGCATCTTACCATTTCTAAAATTTAAATTAAGCTTGTCACAGAAATTGACTTGGGAACTTACTCTCCTTGTTCTCACAAGCAGTTCTATTAAAGACATTATACCATAAGATATAAATTAGCTCTTTCAAATCCAGTCTAGGATACACAATGATCTGCAGCCTGACTTCTGAGGGACAATTTTAAATTACTATAACACAGAGAGTTAATAGCACCAATGAAGGAGGGCTGGAAGTAGAAACATCATTAATCCCTTCTTTTATGCCCCTGCAAACTTCACATCTTAAATAAACTCCAGAGCTTGTTTCATAACTAGGTCAGCCTTAATTCAGCTAAATAATTGGGGTTTTGAACCGTTCTACTTAAATGTTGGGAAAACATGTACCTGTTTCATTTTGCTCTTCATCTCTTCCAGGTTCTTTTCAATGTGCTCTCTGTTTCCTGAGAATTTCTATTAAAAATAATAAAAATAAAATAAAATTAAAATTAAAATTCAGAGGTGACATTGTCATCTGTATGTGACAATATGCTGCTGCTTTTTCTACTTTTTTTTCATGCCTTCCTATCAACCTCCAGTTTGGTATCTTAAATCTGAGGTTTCCTTTCATATCACTGTCTTTCGCCGCTGTTTGTGCAGCTTTCTGAGATTCAGGAGCAGTGATGAGATTCATGAGTCAGCAAAGGGAAAGAAGCCCCACACAACTTACACATCTGCTCAGCTCCGAGGTCAGGGATGCCAGGAACTGCGCCACCTCCTCAGTGTATGGGTACTTCTCCCTGGCCTCGGTGAGAAGGACGTCTTTCACTATAATCTCCACAATTCTCTTCATCATGTAACAGCGGTTGTTTTCCTATGCACACAAGTAGAAGGTCATGTTAAATCACGGTGAGAGGTCAAAGAGTGCTGCAGAAGGATGCCAAATCATCCTCCCGGTGTAGGACTTACCTTGATGTTGATGTAGAGCTGCTGCCCAATGAGCCTGTTGTCAGTGTCCTGGTCTGAGGCCCTGGCCTGACAGAAAAAAGGAAAAGTCACGTGAGGGTGGGAGCCTTACCTATAAGTTGACAGTAAACCCTAAGTTTTTATCAATAACAGTCCAGGTGACACAAGGAATGGGACACTATAGATAGCTTGTTCAGGGTAGATAAGCTCAGACATTGTGGCTGTTTCTCCCCTTAACTGTCTAAGAATCAAGGTTATTGGAAAATAAATAAGCAGAAATCTGAATTCATGTCCCTCTCTTAAACATTAGATGTCACAGTGGTTACAATGACTAAAGCAGATACTGTGGGTGGCCATCCTCAGCGTGGCCCACAGTGCTTCAGCTCTCAATGGTGTACAACAGGGGGACCCACACATGGCAAGGGCAAGCCAAAAACCCATCCAAGCAGAGAACCCCAGGAGCTGCCTGGCCAAGTCTGGAATCCCAAACAGACCCAGCTCTGAATGGGCTGGGGAACAAGAGAAATGTAAGCTCATGCCTCACAATTGTCACAGCAACCACTCCAGAGGAGCTGAGCTGCACCAGGGCTGCAGGAGAGGCAGCATCTTCCCCTGACCACAACACCAGCGGGCAACAGACCTACTCCACATGTCAAGAACCACCTCACTGCAAGAGTATGCGTTGCTCTATGGAAAGGCATGAGAAAGAGAGAGAATCGCTGAAGGCTAGAAGCTGGGGAACTGGCAGAGGAGAAGGTCCCCGTATCCTGCCATGAAGGGCAGATGGGTTACTGTACCATTTTAGCCAAGGTGTAGGTGCGATTCCTGATGTAGTGCTGCTGAAAGTTGGTCTTCCTGAGCCTGCAGGTTTGGTGGCTGGTAGAACCCACCCCTGCCCCTTTTGGAGGCAGAGGGCTGGTGAGAAGAAGAGGGAGACAGCAACAGCAGCAGAAGAAGACCCATACTGAGAAGCTCTTGGTCAAGGTCTGCAGGGAGGCCATGGTTCACAATCCAAAGTCGTCCGTCCCAGCAGGCTGCAGTTACAGAGGTCAGCACTGATGAGAGAGAGTAATGTTAGCATCAGGGAGAATAGGCAAGGGCAGAACAGGACAGGCACAAAGGCTGCTAGTCTTACCTTTGCTGTGATTCTAGATGTGCTCTGAAGGAGGTGAGGTGCACCTTATATAGGGCCATCAACATCTCTCTCAGCTTTTTTTTGGGTATTGGTGGTGAATTAAAAATGACATCAGCAAGTCTCTTACTTTCCAGTATCCTCTTCTGAGAACTACCTAACCACTATAAAACCCACAAATACAACTTCAAGGCCATTGTAGTCCTTAGGTTCTTATAAAGCAAAGCAACATTTAATGCAGGGACAAAACAGGGGGTTTTACTGGGGCAAGAATCCTGAATCCTTTTCACATAAAAACATTTGAGAAACGTGTGAGTGTGTGCCTTCTGTCCTGATTGCACCACACTAATTATATTGGCAATTTGATGGCAGGTAATATCATCTATATTTATTTCTGTTCATCTTCTGTTGTAAAGGACCCGTGCCCCACTGGAGCTGATGAGGGTATACAAATGGTCAATCTGCTCCTGACCCAAAAGACTGACCAACTGACCACCTGTGGTTCTCATCCTGCAAACATGCTTCCCATGCTGCACCCCAGTGGAGTCACCAGCTGTCTGCCCATCACTGCATAATTCCCTCTGAGAGATCAGAAACTCTGGGACCAACACTGTATTTCTCATATCCCTTATCTCCCAGATTCCCATTTAAAAAAAAAAAAAAAGAGATCTGTGTTCCAGGCTGTAACCAGGGGTGATGATGAGAGCCATGGTCATGAACTTATTTGTCCAGGTGATTTCCATGTTCCTCATCCTGTTCTGCTGATGTAAAGGTGCAGTGCTGCACCTTGAGCCTGAAATATTACGCAGGGTGCTAGAGGGAAACTGTACTCTTCTTAGAGAGCAACTTGCAACCCAGCTGAGATCACAATACATGAGGATGCAGAACTGGTACAAATGCAAGCTCCTGGTTGCCTAACACCCACAGGGCATGAAGGTGACAAATACGAGAAATTGGACCCAGCAAGCCAAAGCTCCAGCTCTGCATCTGAGAGCAAAGAGGGGTGACCCTAGGGCTGACCTTCACCCCTCATGACCGAGGCCCTTGGGACAAGCATAGCTTGCCTTATTATGTGCAGAAAGGTAGAGCAGGAGGATTACTTGCTGGAGCAACTTAGAGTTACAAGATGGAGAAAAAAAATCCCCAGGGAAGGGCAAAATGAGGTGGGAAGAATTTGGCCCTTACCTATAGTCACTATTACCCTCTGAGCTGAAATGCCCATCTCTTTTCTTATACCTCCTAAACAGAAGCAGTTTAAGGCCAGCTGGCACCAGGTTTACACTTTAGCTTCCTCTAATGTATCCACATCCTTCCCCTCTCTATGCCTCAGTCACCCTCCGTTACCTCTCAGCTTGGCTCTGCACAACCCTGTGCCCTTGAAGCTGCACCCCCTCACTCTGGAGCTGGTCCCAGCGGAGCCATCATCACCGTGTCCCTTTCCATGCCTCACAAAGATATCCCACCCATTCCCATGTCTGGCCTTCAACAGCATCCTGACTGCAGTGGGCAGAAGAAAGAGAGAGCAAGCCTGGACCCAGGGTGCTGATGACCCAGTTCCTGCCCCAGATGTACCAAAAGGCTATTCAAGAACATGTTTATAAACTCTTTTCTGTGAATTTTTCATTTGCCAGGCTAATAGGTCCAGTTGGGGAGCAGGTCAGTGAGAAGACATGAGGATGAGCTATACTTAGCCAAAAGACATGCATTTGTGACCAAACCAGGAGAAATATAGACAGAGAGGCTGTTTCAAAGGATTGACCTCCTCTGAAGTGCGCTCCCATGAACTCCTCTCTGGGTGTTACATAGTCTGACAACCACAGTCTGTTTCTAAATTTGGTTTCTCTTACTTTTCCACCAGCTCATCCAGCAGACCAGATGTACTAAGACCGAAACAAAGCTGTGAACAGGCATTTAGACCTTTCCTGAAGGGAGCAGGAGCCCTGCTCCAGAATCCCTGTCCTCCTGACCTTCTGGATCCCACCCCACCATCCCTTTGGTCACTCACTCTCATCAGAGGAGAATGCAGTTTTGCCTGACCTCTTCTTGTGGTTCAGAGCTCATGGAAACAGTTTGTGACTTGCGCATGCAAGTGCTGCGGCACTCGTGTCTGTTCAAACTGCTGTGAGGAGCCCACTGTTCCCAAGCTTCCTGCCCTGGTGGATAACTAAATAACACCAGGCAGAGGGATGAGGAATTAAATGCTGAATCTTTCTTCTGCCTTCTTTTATGCAATGATTATAGGTTCTCTTCTATCTGGCTTCTCGAGTAGTGTAAATCATAGACTGGGACATACCTATTTTCATAAATTGTTAGACTATGTAAGTCTTTCTTTCTCTCTCCTATGCTTTAAGTCCTCTCTCAGTCATACATCACTGGCTGTGCCAAGATGTCTTTCTCCTGAGGCTTTCAAAAGAGCTTGTTTCGTTTGTTTAATTTACCTCCCTGCCTCTGATATTCACCTTTATTTTCCAGGCACTTAAATGACCATTGTAAGTTCATTAATTCATACTTCACAAATTACCTTTTCATGACATTTCTAACACCTTTGCATTAATTCACCTTTTGTTTTTGTGAGTTATAACAAAACTCTTGTCTGTTTCCTAATCACCTTTCATCAGGTGACTGATGGTTCTTGATGTACCCCTGAGCTAGTATAGCCACGGGCATGGTTGTAGTTATTCCCTGTTGCTTGTCAAGAGAAAATCTTTGGAAATGGGGCTATGCCCTCCTTTCCCATGGTCTGCTATTTCTGTTCTGACACTGCACTGAACAAGGATGCGACCGGTCACTGCTATCACTGACTAGCTCATTGCACCCTACACAGGAGATACACGTCCAGCTTTCTTCCCATGTTAACATTGCCAAGTATTCTAGCAAGTAATATGGTAATGAGTATTTCCCAAGGGCCTGAACTACTGTCGTCTCATGATACGCTATAGTCATAAGCTTTTATTTTTAAAGTGTTCTCTCTGAAAATAGATAAATAAATGCCCTGAACTCTTTGAGCTTGGGGAAAGCAGGGAAGGGGTACTCAAACAAACAAAGTTCAAAAATCAATTTTAATTTTTAATTGTGTGAGTTTTTGTAGGTTTAATGCTATTTATGTTCCTGAGGCTACTAGTACTGTTTTAAAAAATATTATGAGAAAACATACCCGCTCTGGTTCTATTTCAATTAATTCTTACAAAGATCTCTGAACTTTTATAAAGTAGCCCCTGCATTGCTTTTTAAGTGTAATTACTTCAAAAATTATTTTTGAGATTTTTCACAGATCACCTTTTCTCCACAGTGATGCCCCGAGAGTTAAACATCTATCCTATTGCTGACTTTATCGATAAACTTTTGAAGTGTAATTGCATGGAGTTTCCCTACTTCATTAAGAAACCATAGTGGTTGAATATTCTCGACAATGACTTCTTGACCCATATTGATCACAGAGGATTTTTTGAGGAGGTCTGGAACTCTGCATCACGTCTGCCTCAAAAGCCACAAACACTTCCTTCTTTGAATGAGGCCACAGGTGAATAACCAGTACTGTACTTCAGTGCTCATCCGCTGTGTGTTACTAGCACACTGGCATGCAGGAATTTTCTTCAGCTTTAATACATTTTCAGTTAGCTGGGATTATATTGCTTTATTAGAAACATCCTCAGGATCAAGCACTGGTCTTGAAACATTGTCAGGAGTAGACAAGTGTAAGAAAGAGTCTGTGTATTGTCCTCTGGGGTCTTTCACCTGACAAATGGAATTCTCTTAAATATCTGTACAAATGGACCAGAGATAACATAGCACTTAAAACTGAACAGGCAATCCATCTGGAGACATTACCAGCTTTCTAATGCCCTTGACTTTGCTCCATTATTATTTTTTTAATTAATTTTGAATAACAATTTTATTTTATTAAAATAAATATTTTAGAATGTCTATTAGCTCATTTGTGACTGCGCAATTCATTGCATTTTATCTCAGTTCCTCTACACTACGTTTCTTTCCTAGACTTTCATGCTTGAAAAGATTAAAGCGGATATTAAAAATGTTCCAGACAGATCACAGAGTCCTAGGATGGCTGCGGCTGGCAGGGCCCAAAGCAGGGACACCCAGAGCAAGCTGTCCAGGACAACAACCAGGTGGGTTTTTGAAGATCCCCAAGGAGGAGACTCCACAGCCTCTGTGAGCAGCCTGGGCCATGCTCAGGCACCCGCACAGCACAGAAGTGCTCCTGGTGTTCAGAGGGAACCTCCTCTGCTCCAGTTTGTACCCTTTGCCTCTTTTCCCAGCACTGGGCAGCACTGGAAAGAGCCTGGCTCCATATTCCTTGCACCTTCCCTTTGTGTGTTCTTAGACATTGACAAGATCCCCCCTGAGCCTCCTCTTCTCCGGGCTGAGCAGGCCCAGCTCTCAGCCTCTCCTCACAGGGAGGTGCTCCAGGCCCTCACCATCTTGGTGACCCTGCATTAGACCCTCACCAGTATGCCCAGGTCTCTCTTGTACTGGGGGGCCCAGAACTGGACCCAGCACTGCAGGTGCAACCTCAGCAGTGCCGAGAAGAGGGGAAGGATCACCTCTTTTTAAGTGATCAAGCTCCACAGGAGTCTTATTTCAGTCAGCCCTCTGCCCAGCAATGAAAACATCAGTAATGGAAATTGATTCTTCTTTACAGAACTTGAAAATAAGCTTCTCATTCAGCTATTCATTATGAAGATATCCTAACACATTTCTGGGCATGATCGTTAGCAATGGCAGAAGGGATTTGTTTTCTATGGAAGAAACGGTATTAACACAAAGACTAGGAGAGTACATATAGCATTTGACCTTTACATTCTTGCCTCGTTCATGATAGGTTTAATGATGTGTAAAACACTGAGAATTTGTTGGAAGGAGGATTATTTTATTAAAATTGCTTAGCCTGAGACCGTTAAATGAATTCAGAAAAGACCTCAGCACAAACAAGTGCGAGACCTCGGTGCCGACACTGCTGACTCAGGCTTTTAGTGGAGGATGTTAGATTCACCTACCTCCCCTGACAGTAACACTTTTGTTACAGGGTAAGTACCATATTTCCTCTGACAGTAACACTTTTGCTTATATATCTGCTATCCCATCAAAACCATTTTTTTCTGACCTCTGTTGGGTTCTGTTACATAATTTCTGGGTCTATTAAATAAAAGATGCTACATTATAAACATCATAAAATCAGTATTTCATATCATGAAAAGTCTACATGGGTGGGAACTAGTAGTTTGTTGTAGTCCCAAGCTTCAGTTGCGTTCTTGGTGTAAACAGCTTTATTTTCACCTCAGAAACACTGATGTAGTGGAGTTCCAAGAGAGTCCCCAGAGACAACGTGGGACGACAACATGCAGCTGCTACTGATATTACTACTGCTGCCCCGGGACCACTGATGCGGTAACTTCTATTGCAGTGTCAGGAGGAATCAGTGATTAATACAAAACCAAAAATTAACAGTCAGTGGAAGTGCACCAGATGTTAGCACGGTGGCCCTGCCTCTGCACAACTGCTGCTGACATGGGTGAAACATAAAGATAAGTTTTAGTCGGACTTGCCGATCAGAGCCATCATGTAGCTCACGTGGACGGGAGAAAAGAGAATTTAGACCATACCAGGGTACACAGCTTCGTGCCACCAGAAAAACCTCTATTTGCCTCTCCACCATACAGCTAGTTCTCCTAATTTGGAGCGTAAAATCAAGCACCTATTATGCGACTCTGTCACTTTATTTAGTGACCTACATATATCCAACTGTGTCTTGCAAATAGTCAGATCAGGTGAAGTGAAACTTCTGTGCTTCCTGTTAATGTGGTGTGCTTGCACAGCAGTGACTCAGTGGCATGGCAAAGTGGAATTACTGACATAGTGCATCTCGAAGCAAACCACTCTAACTGGGAACACCATTTCGCGAGCTGGTTTATAACCCAAAATTCAGCGGTATATGCTTACTTGGGTTAAGAAATAGCCTCAGCATCACGCACTTTAATTTACCAAGTACAATCAGTTTTACCACGTAACAAATCCACAGCACCATCAGTAATAGAATTGTTCTAAGGGGAGCAACATTGTTTAAGGTAGAGTACTTCTACCCAGATCCCACCCACTGAGGGCCTGAGTTCAGCAGCATCTCCTGATGGCGAGCCCCAGGCTGCTGGGTCATTCTGTGTGACGGGGCTGCTGGAGAAGGAGGTGACAGTCCCCGTGGTGCTGGCAGTAGTCTTCCAGTTAGCATCGGTCTCTAGGAAGTCATCATTCCCCACTCCAGCCCTTCTCCGACCTCCAACAGTTACACTACTGCCCATCTCCCAAGGGAGTATCTTAGTCAGCAAGTTTCCTGTTGGAGTAGGGCTATTGTCAAGAGCGTGAGATTTATGGGGCCAAAGGGAGGCCAAACAAAGTAACTACAGCCTAGCAATTAGGATGCTGTTTTCCTGGGTTATCTGTTTTTAGCCACATGTCGTGTAAGCTGAAATACGTAAGCAGGCTGGAGCCAGCTTCCCGCTGGAAGCACAAAGAGCACGCTCTTCACGAGAGCACTCCTCTGGGAACACCTCAGCCCAGGAGGACACTGAGCTTCTGCGTGTTCCCACCAAGTCCTCATTACAGGCCTTGGGGATGAGAGCTGGGCACACAATGCCCCAGAACAAGGAGCATCACCAATGCCTCTGTGTGCGTGTGTGTGTGTCAATTTACTGGCTAGAAAGGGACCTGGGAAGGGTAATCCTAGAAGCATGTGCTTCCTGGATCCTGTCAGCCACTACTGTTCAACTTGAAGTCACCCCAGGACATGGAGACACCCCAGGACATGACAGTGTTAAACAAAGCCACCCTGAGCAAAAAACGTGTTTATAAACACACACACACACACCATGTGTAGGTATCAGACTTAAACACAGTTAGAAGTAGAGTAAAAGTAAAAGCTTTGAGGCCCACTCAAAAAACCTGCACAGGTTACGACCTCAGTTACTTCAGGAAAGGCAAACTAGCATGAACATAGATTAGTCACATTTACAAACTCACGTGCTTTACTAGAAAACTTGATCGAAACCTCTGAAGGCAATGGGGAGTAAGAAACTTCAGCCGTCCTTTTTCCCTCCATCCAAAGAACTGCCTGCATTCTGCATTTACTGCCATGACTGTACGGCCAAGGGGAAGCTCATACCAGCAAAGGAGTGCTTTTGTTCTTGTGCCTTTGTTCCAGCGCCATGAATGAACTAATCTGATCCTACAAAAGGTAAATAAACTTCCAACACTATCAGGTGTTATTTGGCTTCCCAAAGGGCTTCCAGCCTCCAGGTGAACCTTGTGCTGTTCTCGGTCCTCCACACCGACAGGACACTGAAGGACCACTGAGCACCGTCCCTTGGGGTTTCTTGGGGCTCTTCCTATATCACATATACTACAGACGAGCTGTAGTCAATATCCGAGTATTTAGGCAACTCCTTTACATTGTTCACATGGCACTCCAGGTGTCCCTTCATCATACCAGCAAACTCAGAACAAAAAGGAAAACAGAACTTGGATATGTAGGAAATTGGGGTTTTGGGGTTAGCTACCACCCACTGCCCTCTTTACAGCTTCTGCTGCAATCATTGCTTACCAGCATCACTTTCCTACCAGTTTTCAAAGCCAGATGAATCTGCACCAAAGACCTGGCAGCACCCCAGGGAGTTAACTGTAGCTCCAAACACTTCAGGAGACACAGGTCTGCGGAGGTTTGGGTAACTGCAGGAATTGGGAGTGTAATTTAGGTGGCTTCAAATGAAATTAGTTTTGTTGTTTTGTTTTGTTTTTATTAGAACAATTTAAGTACTAATGAGAAGTTTTCATTATCTCTCATTTGTGTGTGTCTGGGTAATGGAACTATTTTGTTACAGGCTCTGCTGTAAATCAGTCAACTAGTGCATAGCAGAACTTCCACTTGCATCAGATGGTAACCGGGCTCTTTGCAGACGAAATTTACCACCCGGTGACAACTGCTCTGCCACCACAGCACCAGCTGCCAGCCCAGCCTTGCAGGAACAGGCAGCTGTAATGAAGCAGCATGGCATTATGCAAATAAAAGCACGCGAAGTTTTTCAAAGAAACTGTGCTTCCTGCCCCTCTTCAAATAATACAAAATTGCTGGGCGACTATTACAGATAGCAGAGGAAGAAAAATGAATTTCCCAGTGCTGTCAGCAATGATGCCGAGAATCAGATGAAGGAAACATCTTGGTAACATGAAGAATTGGAGTGAAGGATAGATGTGGTGACTGGTAACTTCCCGTCCCTTCACCCTTCTGTAACACAGACTGGTTTCAGCCTGTGACCCTTAGGTCCAGGGCAAATTCAGACTACCTGTAAGACATCAGTGAAAGCACATCTGTTTTCAGGAGGCTGTTAATCACTACACAGGGATCCACATGAGCAACACATGGGTCTATTAATCAAAAAAGGCTGAGAATCCCTATGTAACAGCACACCCACAGTGACTTAGGCATCACTGGAAGAGCACTGGGCAGCCTTAGGACTTAATCCAGACATAAACATTCCTTCTTGTCTACCAATTACTTGTCATTAAATGTAATCTAGCACTGGTGGCTAAAGAAACTGACTGCTCACATTTGGAAGGTTAATGACATTCATATACTTCACACAGGCATTAAAATTTTAAAGTAATATCTAAATATTACTGCAAAATCACTGCATTTTAGCAGGACTTTTATTGGATGGAATTACCCGCAACCCGAAATTTTCTCAAAACCCTTTTCTCCATAGCTGTAAAGCCCTAACTGATCCTTCCCAAACTGTTCAGTCCAGGGTTTCAGGGATAAGCTCAGCATTTTAAGGCTGATGCACCATGAAAGGCACTGAAAGTTGAGACACTGGAAAGAAACAAAAGCCCGGTGACATAAAATGATGCCTAAATACTACCTTGCTGCTACTGTAAGCATGATGTAAATCCTCAAAACTCTCTTCATTCTCAGGGGGGTATCCAAACTTTCCTGGAGAAATTGCCTAAGCACTTATAAAGATGTTTCATCCCTCCCACTGAAGTCAAGCCACTGTGAGCAATTCAGCCAGGAGGAGGAGGACGCTAGAAGCAAGCACAGCTTGGGGAATAGTGAACACAGCTTTGCTCCAGTCCCTAGTCCAGCAACTTTTTATATGCAAAGCAGAGAAGATTCAGTAGAAGTGTGAGGTATGGGAAGGGCTTTTCCCCAGTGGCAGTGGTCTGTGAGGAGAGACTGACTGACAGGTGGTTGAGAGCTGTGAACCCACAGCAGTGAGATTCACCCAGTACTGGAAGATCTGCAATTCAACCAACTATTGTGCTGGTTTTGTAAATCTTGTCCTTGACAAACTCCCAAAGCTGTTTCTTCCTTACAGATGCATCTCCTACTGGCACCTGACTTCCTCCTTGTTTAACTTTTTTGTCTCCCCACTTCAAGGTTTTTAAGATTTCCTTGACTGAAAACAATACACAGTCACTGTACAGCACGCATTTGTGATTATTAATAAAGGGTGCACTTTTGAACTTTTTCCATGTTCAGATTACTGGAAAACACAACAGGAAACATGTTTGAAAGCTGGACTGAGTCAGAAAAACAAAATTAAAAAAAAAAATCTTGAAGAACTAGATAAACAACAATAGCAGAAAGCAGGCCCAAAAAATTGTGTCTGCCTCAAAGACTGCAGAAGAACATCCTTCAGAAGCTTTGCACTTATGCTAGTGCAAAAAGGGTATTTTATCTACATTTCACCTATTTCTGTCCCAAAGTAACTTCAATTAGAACATTTCAGACAAAAGCTAAGGTGTTCACATGGGAAATATCACGATGAAGTATGGCATGCCAGGGGTTTCCATTTTCATCTCTAAACTGGTCTGTACCCTTGTGCAACAAAATCATCTCCCTCCTCTACCACTTCTGTTGTCTCCCTGCCAGAAAACACCAGACTCACAGTGCAGTACTTGAAGAAAAACTGATATATATGTTATTAAAACATTTTTTTTATTTTTTTTTTTACTTCCAGGCCTTAAAATCAGGCCTGCACAAAAACTGATTGAGCTGCCAGATAACCAGAAATCCCAGGCAACTCTAGAAAAGTAAAAAATAAGTTTTTTAAGAAGAGGACACAGCTCATAAAACTCGTGTTGGTTTACCATAGGGAAGTATTGGAAGATGAGAGCTCTTGGCTATGACAAGCATTAAACAATATGAAGAACATGGACAGAAGACAACCAAATTAACCCTGCCACAACATATCGCAGCAATGTTTCCATCTTAACAAAAAGATTTCCAGCTTTAGCCATTAAGTCTCCCACTGTAAAACTATTATTTTACAGGAAAGCTGTCAGTTTTCATAAAATATGTTTCACACAAAAATAGGGAATCTTCTTCATTAGAAACTTTCTGACCAATTACAACTTCAGTATTAGGTGTATCCCAAAGAATAAGTCCAGAAGTCTTTGAGACAAAATAAAATGCCTTGATTTGTTTCAAACTCTGCTGGTAGGAAGTTACTGCAATGCAGAAATTCTGGAAGTGGACACTGGTTTCCATCATGATCAGTGCTGGATACCGTTCATTTTGTGTATCAACACCTCATTTGTTGGTGACTATCCTCTTGGGCACTGCAGCCTTTCAGCTTGCGTAGCACCCATCTGCTCAGGACTCCAAATATCAACATATGCGCATAGCTTTACTAAGTTATTCTTTCTAAATACTTGTTCTGAGGTCTTGTCTTTCAAAAGTCCATCGATGTTCCAGCTGAACAGCTGTTCTAATAAACAAAGAAGTGTCAACATAATAGACTCTACCAGTTTATCTGGCATAATTTGAATAGAAACAAAGCCAACTTGACCTTTTTTATTTTAAGTATTACACAGACGTAATTGCGTACAAAATCAGAATGCATACAAATGTGTACAAAATTCAAACTGTTCTAGTACAAAATTTCCAAATTAAATATTATTAAAACTTGAAGCCGCGTGAGAAGAAACAAACCACTGTAAGAGTTGGCTGCTAGCCATCTACTTCTTCTATTTCATGTTAATTTGTTTGCATCAGTTGCAAAGAGAAATCAGGCTGTCAGCATAAATCACGAATATTTTTTGCTGTGACAACCGTAACAGTAGTCAAGTCTCCCATAAACAGGCAACTAGAAAGAGGTAATTAAAATGTCAAAGTCAAGAAAACATTCTTCTTTTATTCTAAGATATCAACTACCCCAAAGTACCTGAGGTTGAAGAGGGGCTGGGAAAGACCATTGTTTAAAGTGGCTAAGGTTGCTTTTTCTAGGTAAGTTGACATTAACATTAAATATGGGTCTTGCCCACAAAACATTTTGCTACATCTGACAAGCTGCAGAACTGTACACATTGATCTTTAACAGTCATCCTGGCCAAAAAACTGTGGGCAATCAACAAACCCTGAAGCTTAATGCCCTTTTCTGAAACTCTTGTATGTTCCGTCTTAGCTTCCCTAAGAAGTAATAAGAGCTTTTTGGTAACAGGCTAAAAGTATTAAGTAGCAAAAGCAACAAGTTTTGCGATAGTGCTGTGTTGCACTCACACTTCATACAGTAACAGAATCAAATACACCACAGTTGCCTTTAAAATACCTGGTTAAAATCAAGCAACTGAGACGTTTGGTGAATGATATTGCTCCCCCTGAATACTGTCCCACATCATACTGCCAGACTGCAGCAGAATACCCTGAAAAGTAACACACAGGTTACTGGGTATAGTAATTGTCTGGTTTTCAAGAGGTGCTATTAAAAACAAAACAAAGAACAAAAAAAACATGGCTATGTAACATAATTCTCAAATATGAAGGACCTATATTTTCAACACTGGTTTAAATGTCAAAATTTTAAATTGGGATGGCAAGTCCTAAAGTTGAGCCATAGTAGTGACAAGTGAAAGGATGCTACATGGCACCTACAATCATCATTTTTAAAAATTTACACTATAACCTATAAAAATAAATATTTTTACAGTTTCTATAAAACAGGTGGGAGAGCCTATGTCTTGCCCCAGAAGTCCTCCTTCCTCTTCTGAGCTCGTTCCAGTATCTGAGATGCAAGTGAGCTAGATGCTGCCGAGCGAGCAGAAATCTGAGACAGCCTGTCATCTGTTGGGGAAAGCAACAAGGGAAAAAATAAACACAAAGATTAAATACGCACTTAAAACACAGTCACATTCATGGCAGACTTGGGAAGTACAGGTATTTTTATACCCTCTATAACGGTAGGTAATAAAATAGTATCACAATATACTTTGATTCTATTACTTGGTAACTTACACACAGGAGAAGAATTTCACTAGAAAGCTACTATGAGATCATGTAAAGCTTAAGAGAGCTACATGCCCAGCACCTAAACTCAAGAATGAGATCCCCACTGTCACCTGGGGAATTTTGAAAGTACTGCCCGATTCTCCAAGTCGTCTTTACATTTACTCTCCTGTCAGGGACCTCAGAAATTGCTCCTCTGTAGAGACTAGACTCCAACAAAAACATTCATGAAAGCAAACCACTTCAAGCAAACAGGACAACCTTTGAATGCCACAACTAAAATATCACAACCTATGCTGCCAAAAGAGCTCTTTTGTGCCACAAGCAGTTAGCGTGCCACAAGCTGTTAAAAGAAATGTATCTTCTGAACAAAACAGGAAGTTTAACACAACAGCAACAAGCATGCTTTATAAATGTACTTCTGAAAAGTCTTCTTTTTGAATACAGGATCCACTTCACACCCAACAGAACTTTGAAAATTAAACAGCCTGGATGCTGCTTCTCTAGTGAAGCACAACGTTTTACTTCTGCAACATCATTATTAACACATTGCTACAGCCCTGTCAAGATGCTTTCTATGAAAAATTACACCCATTCTTCTGCAATGGATTAAAAATACGTATATATGTCACTGCTTTCCAGGCCCCCTACCACCAAAACAACAAAGATTCTGCATCTACGTTCTACACAACCTGTACTTTGTCAGTGTTTCAATCAACTATTCAGCAGCATTTCTACATCCCTGAAATGCAGTGATCCAAACAGCTCACAACAGACTCACACGCTGCGCATAACAACTGTATTCCCATGTATGAGAAAGCTGCTAACTACACTTGTGTAATCAGACGTGTCCTTGGAGTAAGTCCCAGTTTTGTATGCAAATGAACAACTATGGACTAACGAAATATCTGTGAGCTGACACATTGCACCTGTTTCTGAAAGCTCATACACCATCATTCAGCTCATAGTAAAAAGAAAGAAAAAGAAACAGCAATTACTGCACTTCATCTGAGAGCTGCAAGCTTGTGGGAAGCTGCAGAGTACTATAGGATTTTGCATGGTTTACGTAGATACACAGATGCTTGGCTGAGCCATCTGCACAGCCCACACATTTTCCAGCCAACTGCAATGAGTGAAATAGAGAATCAGTCTGAACCTTGGTTAAAACCAAGGAGCCAAGAAGCATAAGGGGTACCAGAAAGGGCTTTGGTTATTCTGGGGTATATCTATAAATAAACCGCTGTCAGATACAACCTCACGCTGCCCATACTCTAATCTGAACCAAACACAAGGGATTGCAAGTTGCACAGCACCACACCAAGGTCAACCCTATACGTCAAGCTAAGAAATGATGTGTATCAGCCCAAACCTAATGAGGCTACAGTGCCTTTGGTTGACTCACACGACCAGAAGAGTTTTTTTTTGTGGCTGCCCACAAAAGGGCCAAGAAGACACACTGGTGGCCCATGCACGCACTGGCTGCTCCCCCCGAGTAAATTTACAGTAAATGGAAGAAAAAGCCAAAACAGAAATCAGAATAACAGGATGCCTCTGCTCCCTAACACACGTAGCAGAGGAGCAGGTTTGAAAATTAAAGTCAGAGGAAACATTTTGTGCTACGTATCTGGTGGTGAACACTCAAGCAAAATCTTTATCTGAAGATACGTGGTACCTTCTAAGTTGCATCCATAATTACTGAAGCTGCAACCTGAGCTGTGATCATTTTGCAGTTTGCTTCTGTTGCTACCAACACAAAGGCTTAAAAAAATTTGTGGGGAGGAAATGATTTTAGGTATGGAGTTGAGTAAGCTGTATTAAACATATTGAACCACAATGGGCTGGTTAATTTTCAGCTGCATTTAATGGTTTATTTATTCTGGAATATTCCTTCATATTCCTACTTCACATTACCGGGGTGAACGTTTTTAATCTCTTTTGATAAAACAAATAGTGGTGTAGTTATTCATGCAAACACATAAACCAGTATTAGTTACTGTATTCAGAGACCTCCCAAGTGACTGCAAAAATAAAAAATTAATATAGATAACACACATATGATATACAGGAATATTTTGTGATGAGAAATACCTTCATCATTATAGTTTCTTTCCTGAAGGGGTAACTGGAAAGATCTCAGTTTTGGATTCCCAATGTTTCCTAAGAGAAAAAAGTCAAAGCACATTTTGGAATCATTTCAAAAGAGACAAAGCATAATATTTAATTGTACAACACTTTAAAATGTTGCATTATTTCCATCAACACCAGTCTTTCAAACTAAACATGCCAAGAACTCCATGAGACTCCTTTACCCTAAGCTGATGCTGAGCTAGAACACAGCACCAATTCTACATAACTTAATACATAAACTTTATTTTGACTAAGGGGTGAAGGATTCCTCATTATCAGATTTATGCCCTCAGTGCCCTCAACAGTTGTCAAAAATCTCTTGAAATGCTCCAGCACAAATTTCTCCTCAAAGAAAAATTTTCACAGGGAATTAAAACAAAAAACAAAACAAACAAACAAAAAACCAATTTCAGTGTTTTTTCTCAATATCCAATAAATCTTTTATGTTTTTTCATTATTTTATTATTATTATTATTTGTTTGTTTCCATGTTCTGCAAAACTATTTAAGGAGCTTATTTCTCAGAAATCCACAACTACTGCAAAATACCATGTTTTAGAGGTCCAGTTACACATCACTCCACATATACATACCAGTTGTGGCCTAAAGATTAAACATAACAACTGTTCATGCTAAACCAAATTATTCTCATAATGAGTAAGTACTTATTGAAATTAACATAGAAAAATTAGACAACGGACCACTAGAACACAATGATGTTGGTGGAATCTGAAACCAAGGTAGGCAGCTGTGCACACCCTCTCAGCAAGACACAGTAGAAAAGCTTCCATTTACAAACACCACATTCTTTATGGCCATTAAGGCCAGAATACTGCAAGGTAACCATTTCCATCCCCTGACACTAACACGGCCAGTTAATAAGCAAAACCCACCATTATGCTGGAATTCAGGATCCTTGAGAGTTCCCTGAATACGGGGAGAGGGACTCCAACAAGACACAGGGCAGCTTCTGGCTGACTTCAGCAGAGGAGGTACAGAGGAATGCTCTTCATGTGCTGAGTTATGAGAAACTTGCTTATCAGAAACACTGTTAGGAGGCCACTGATCCTGCCTAAGCGGCAGAGGATCGAGAGTTCCCAGCCCAGCAGGTGGAGAGGTAAGGAGTGAAACAGCTTTCATTTCCACATCAGGCTAAAACAGAAGATGGAGGGTGGGGAGGGAGAAAAGCAACAACAAAAAAAAGTAGCTCATACATACTGTTTTAAGTATACTCACACCAGCCTTCAAGTACAGACCCTCATGCATACAACAAATGTTTTTAATAGGAAAAAAATCAAGGGCTTCTTATGGAAACTTGTGTTTTTGTTTTAAAAAACATACATTTAGCAGAAAAAGCCAAAAAGGAGCTCATCTAATCTCTCTCTTTTACTTGATAAAAAAATACATATTTATTCAGATATCATCCCTTTTAGTCACAGATGCTGATAACTTTAGGATAAAATATCACACAAGAAAAAGAATTATCGAGTAAAGTACTCAAATTACTTTAAAAGCATTTTGCTGAAATGCAAAATGCTAAGTTCCCTTCCTTACTCACCCGGAAGGACCTTCTTTTTGTAGCTTCTCTTATACTTTGCTTAGCTGAAGAAAGGTCTGTTCCTAAACCTCGCACTCTCGGCTGTGAAGATGAAGACCTGAGTTTAGGAGGAGACACTAGAACTGCACCTCCTATTGTAGTGGAGAAAATGAAAAATAAATTATTACCATAAAAAAAAAAAACTTACTGAATTCATACATGTCTTTTTTTTTTTCTTTAGTTCTTGAAATACATTTTTGCATTTAAAAGTCTTTTTACCAACAGCAGGGGTAGTGAGATCGTGATGAGTCCTCTGTGCTCTACCAAGTGCTCTCAGCTTTGGAGTAGGAAGTCTGCCGCCTGGCTCTGAGGATACAGAAGAAGAATCTGACACAGCTGCAGAATTCAGCAGTAAGGCATTCTCACTGCAAAAATGAGAAATGATTACAAGGTTAGCTAAGGACTCAGGCATCTTGCATTCAAACTTTTGATTTCTAACACATCCCTACAATGAAGGTAAGTCAGCGAGGGCCATAAAATACCAACAGCCGGTAGCTACAACACCTGTTTGCAACAGCAAATCCTGAACTCCAGCCCCTAAGTCTCGGTTTCTGTAATTTTTTTTTTGGTAACGTAACTGGATAAAATACATAAACAGTTTGAAGCTACAAATTCAGACTCCCTCTGTCCCAATAAACCTTGAATGCTTTGCAGCACAGTAGCACAGACTCAACCTGAGGGCTGGAACCTCGCCCAGCGTAACTTTGAACCTGACGTTGCCAATAGTCACCTCGGAGGTGGGAATGTGGGTTTGTCTCTTTTCAGTCAATGTGGTGGAACCGAAACCAAGTATCCCACATTTATGCAACCACTCCAGCCCCCAGGTAATTATATAAATCAGCACTACCACTTCTGTCTTCTTCCTCCAGATGCATCGCAAAATAGGGTGGCAGCATGCCCACACTGTGTGAGGAACCTGATCCTACCAGTGCATGCTAGACACGCTCTGAGGACCTCTAGGCAAGGAGTGCCTCGTTTCTAGCTCTCAAGCAGGCTTGGATAGCATGCAGATGTTAAGCTGCATGGCCACACCTAGAGCAGATCTCAGCGCGCACAACCACATTTCAAGATGACAGAGAATCTTCAATGTCAATCCAAGAAACATCAATGAACTGCATCATCTCTACAATCTTAGAAACTTAAAGTTTTCAGGTGACAGTTTTGAATGTTGAGGCCTGTGTTTCATTTCTATCTGGGTCTAGCATCTCAACCTTTCCTTGCCTGGTTTTGCATACAGGATATAATCCCCAAAGGAGATCATTCCATTTCCTTACCTTATATTTGTGGGGTGACACACAAGAGGAAATACAAAATGCTTAGGTAGTACGGTAACAAGGGCCAGAGTTATTCAGCTTTAAATATATACCAAACTAAAATACTGTTCTACCAAAAATGTCTGCAAAAGTTGCACAGTAAAAGGACAGAGACTTCTGTAAGTAGATTTAACATGGATCTTTCAACTGCCAAACACAGTACTATGCACTGTACAATTCACATGGTTCTGAATATCCCCACACTTTTTTCCCACCTGGGCTCAGTAACATAATCACTAGTGATTACTGGATGCTAGTAATTTTTTTTTCTCCCAAGTACTCTACCTTTTTCCATGAGTTTTATTCAGAAAACAGGCACTTAACAAGATTAGCATGGATTCTGTCTTTTGAATCTTATCAATCCTATACTATCAACCTGAAGCAAATTGTGAGCTTTAATTTTCACTATACTTTGCTGCTGTGCAATGAACAGCCTGTTCTGATAGGCCTATACCACAAATTTTAAAGTTTTTGGAAAAATGCATTACAGTTTGTCATGCTTCTATTGATATTACAGCTTCAGCCTGACAAGCTAGAAAGCCAGTATTCTTCTATCAACCAGCTCAATGTCTTGAAATTTCTTACTCCTTGTTGTACAATTAAAAAACAAAAGTAGACACACTAAATTATACTCTTATAAGAACAAAAACTAGTTAACATACAATTTCTGAGATGTTAGAGAAAAAAATTAAATATATGACAAACATGTTCAGTTTTACCCTTCAACTTTGTTATCTTCATTGGTTTCCTTATTGTTTTCTTCTAAATTCTGCACCACAACTGCAGCTTTTTCATTTTCTTTTTCTTCCTCTTCTGTTGATTGCTGATTCTCCTTTTCCTCAGTAGCTTCTTGCTCACCCCAAACTAAACGCCTTTTCACTGGAACAGTTGAAGCATTTGACATGTCTTTTTTCTCAGGGCCATTCTCGTGTGACTCTTCTCTGGCGTTAGGCTCCTGCAGCATTTTTGGCCTTGGTGCAGTCTCTTTTTCAGCAACACTAGGCAACAAAGAAAGCAGCATCTCTTACCAGCAATTTGCATGAAATACATCACAGAATCACACAGAATCACAGAATCACAGAATTTCTAGGTTGGAAGAGACCTCAAGATCAGTCAAGCAAGTCCCCAAGATAGTCAGCAAGGTCCCCTGGGAAGCTGCTCTTGAAGGCCTTGATGTCCACCAGTGCTGGTCACTCTTTAAGCGATGCCTCCTAGAAGCACAAGATCAGGCAATTCCTAAATATCGCAAGTCAGGCAGGCGGGGCAGGAGGCCGTCGTGGCTGACCAGGAACATTCTTATGGAGATTAGGCGGAAACAGAGAGTGTTTCGCTACTGGAAGGAGGGCCAGGTGACATGGAAAGAATACAGGGATGCTGCTCGTGTCTGTAGGAAGAAAATTCGTGTGGCTAAAGCACACCTAGAGTTGAAGCTGGCTGTGTCTGTGAAAGAAAATAAAAAGGGTTTTTTTAGATATGTGAATGGAAAAAGAAGAACTAAAGAATACATAGGGCCGCTCCTTGACAGGGAAGGTCTTCTCACAGACGATGACATAGGCAAAGCAGAGACGCTTAACGCCTTCTTTGCCTCTGTCTTCAATGCCGATGATGGGCTTCGGGACCCAGGGTGCCCCGAGCTGGAGGACCGGGACGGTGGGGATGACAAACTCCCAACCGACCCTGAACGTGTGCGGGATCTGCTACTCCACCTGGATCCCTACAAGTCCATGGGTCCGGATGGGATTCATCCCCGGGTGCTGAAGGAGCTGGCGGACGTCATCGCGGAACCTCTCTCAATTATTTTTCAACGATCCTGGGAGTCTGGAGAGGTCCCGGTAGACTGGAAGCTGGCAAATGTTGTGCCGATTTTCAAGAAGGGTCAGAAAGAAGACCCTAGCAATTACAGGCCTGTCAGTCTCACGTCAGTGCCTGGTAAAATCATGGAGAAGATGGTTCTCGAACGTATTGAGGCGCACCTGGGGGACAAAGCAGTCATTGGTCCCAGCCAGCATGGGTTTGTGAAGGGTAGGTCCTGCCTAACTAACCTGATTTCCTTTTATGATAAGATCACCCGTATGGTAGACCAAGGGAAACCAGCTGATGTGATTTTTTTGGACTTCAGCAAGGCTTTTGACACGGTTTCCCATAGGATCCTACTGGACAAAATGTCCAGCATACAGCTAAATAAAAACATCATACGATGGGTGAGCAATTGGCTAACGGGCAGGGCCCAAAGGGTTATGGTGAATGGGGCTGCGTCAGGCTGGCGGGCGGTCACCAGTGGGGTCCCTCAAGGCTCCATTTTAGGGCCGGTACTTTTCAATATTTTTATAAACGATCTGGATGTAGGAATAGAAGGCATTTTGAGCAAGTTTGCTGATGACACCAAACTTGGAGGAGTTGTGGACTCGAATGAGGGTGGAAAGGCCTTGCAGAGGGATCTGGATAGGTTGGAGAGCTGGGCGATCGCCAACCACATGAAGTTCAATAAGAGCAAGTGCCGGGTCCTGCACCTGGGACGGGGAAACCCTGGCTGCACGTACAGACTGGGCGATGAGACGCTGGAGAGCAGCCTAGAAGAGAGGGATCTGGGGGTCGTGGTAGACAACAAGTTGAATATGAGCCAGCAGTGTGCCCTGGCAGCCAGGAGGGCCAACCGTGTCCTGGGGTGCATCAAGCACGGCATCGCTAGTAGGTCGAGGGAGGTGATTGTCCCGCTCTACTCTGCGCTGGTGCGGCCTCACCTCGAGTACTGTGTGCAGTTCTGGGCACCACAGTATAAAAAGGACATGACACTGTTGGAGAGTGTCCAGAGGAGGGCTACGAAGATGGTGAAAGGCCTGGAGGGGAAGACGTACGAGGAACGGCTGAGGGCACTGGGCCTGTTCAGCCTGGAGAAGAGGAGGCTGAGGGGAGACCTCATCGCAGTCTACAACTTCCTCGTAAGGGGGTGTCGAGAGGCAGGAGACCTTTTCTCCATTAACACCAGCGACAGGACCCGCGGGAACGGGGTTAAGCTGAGGCAGGGGAAGTTTAGGCTGGACATCAGGAAAGGGTTCTTCACAGAGAGAGTGGTTGCACACTGGAACAGGCTCCCCAGGGAAGTGGTCACTGCACCGAGCCTGACTGAATTTAAGAAGAGATTGGACTGTGCACTTAGTCACATGGTCTGAACTTGGGTAGACCTGTGCGGTGTCAAGAGTTGGACTTGATGATCCTTAAGGGTCCCTTCCAACTTAGGATATTCTATGATTCTATCATCGAGTCCAACCTTACATGTGCCTATATAGAGCATATTCATTAGCTTCAGTCCTTCATCAAAAGTACAGCTCAGATATTAAGTGGTACAGTTAACATGATGTATGATTAAACTCCCATTGAAACTTTAACTGATGTTTAAGCACAACCCATTTTCAAACTAGGTTCTGTAAAAACTCTTCTTGAACTGCTATTTCCAGAAATGGACTGCAAAATTAGCTCTGTATTTTGAAATATAAAACAACAATTTGGATTATCGGAAGTGCTCAAAAAATAACTAATTCCGTGTGTAGGAACTGTCTGATGGCACAATTTTGAAAGCCAAGCAGTTTAGAAAACTACTTTCTTGGCACAACTTTTCAAAGTCTTAAACTCTCAGTTGCTCACAGAAATCAACGCAGTGCACAGAAATAAGATCAGTAAGAGGGTCTGTATCTCACAGAAAAAAAAAATAAGCTAACAAATCCCCCAAATTACCACCCCATATTTGACATCATTGTAATAAATACAGTTTTATGAGTCATCCCTCAGCCCTTACAACAGAGACAGTCATACAAATGCATGGATCTCCCCACACCACAGAAGCAGCAATCTAAGTGGAGCATACACAGAAGCATCCAAGATTTTGTTTTCAAACATCAGATCCCAGCAAAGACACAAATGACTTTTCTTCCCTCTTCATTTGAATATGTCTGTGCATTTCACTAAAACACTATTTCTGAATTTTCCTAGCAAATATTAAATATCTGCCAATTCTGATGGCACTCTAAGAAAGGAAAAAATGGATGCACACCATGCCAGATCCTAAATCTTCATCTCAGAAGTAAGCAGTGTCTAAGACTCAACCACTGGGTTACTAATTAATCCTGAAAAGAACATGGATGAATTCCAAGCAGGCAGAATACATTTCACATCATTCCAATGCAAAGAGGAATATTACTTCAGTATGACTCAGTGATAAATTCTCCCATACTTGATGAAATTAAGGTTGTCACACTAAATATACATTTGTGGATAACGATAACGGAGAAGCATTTCTCTTCTTTCAGAAGATTTGACCATGCTTCATTTTAAATCAGAGAACAAATCAACTGATACATCTGTGAAATGGTAAATGCCTACATCTGTTCCAGAGAATTTATAGTCAAACATCAAAGATCTTAAAGCTATGCTAAGCCAATATTCAGCATTTTGCTCTGTTTCAGAGCTGCAGAATAACATGCAGGAATGCCTGTCTTACCCAGCAAGATCTAGTGCTCTAATGTCATTGCTGATGCCTTCTTCTGAACTGGAACTTGAGGACACATCCCAGAGACTGTTATTATCAGACAGGATCTGGTTGAGATGGTATCGGGAGAAGTGTGTTCCCTCTATTCGCTGTCTGTAAGCCTTTGCTCTTGCTCGAAGTTCTCTCACCTGCACATCAAAGTTTCGTTAAGTTGCACATCTCTTTAAAGTTCCCTTATATATATTACTACAAAGTACTTGCATTTGCTAATGGCTGCTAAGGGAGAAAGGCAAGTTACTCATAACAGGGCCACCCAGAGCACAAATATTGCATGCTACAGTAAGTGCAAAAAAAAAAAAAAAAAAGGAAAGCAAAAATAACAAGTTTACATTTAGTAAGCATGTTCCAGCCATTAAGCCAAAGCAAAATTATCAATTACTTATTCAATGAGCACAAAAAGTTATGCAGCAGCTATGAGTAAGTTTAGTGTTGGATTCTATTTTTTTCATCAGGGTTTAGGCACAGCACAATGCTCCAAGCATTAACACAAGAACTTAGATGCAACCAACCTCCATATACCACATGGAATTTAGGGGGTTTTGAGATGCCTAAGAAGAGGAATACAGAATTATTTTTACATTTCTTAATTTCCTCTCAACACTGTATCACTGTTCTAACTTTATTACAGTCTAAGTAAGTAACTAAAGACTGAAAACCCGTCAATACAGCTCTATGCTGCCTCCCTGAGATTCAGTAACAAGTTGTAACACGAACACATCAACACTGGTATTTTGACAATTTTTGTCAAGATTAAGGAAATTAATTTAGATTTCTAAGCCTTAACACTCCAAAATTCAATCAGTACACATTAATTTCAGAGTATTTCTAGTCGACAGATCTGTATGCAAGTGTACTACTGAGTTAATAGTTTGTGAGCACTGCTCCTGTCTATTGCTACACTGATTTTATCTCAGCAAGGAGCTGATGACTACATGAGATCGCTTAGTGCTATTTTGTGTAAGTCATAATATCAAAATCATTCCCTCTAGGCTATCACTAACTGTAAGAATGAGACGCAAAACTTCTAAAACATCAGTTTTAGTTTCAAAAATAAGTGTTGCAAACCCTCTCTTTTGATGTTATGCTGATTTAGCACTGCCATTTTTATGGCTAAAAGTGTTGCAATACTCACCGCCTTGTGTCTTTCACACAAACACAATTTAAAGCACATGAATAAAAAGCAACAACAAAACTTTTATTTTTCAAATGATTAAAAGTAAGTTCTTGGTATGTTTGTATGTATCCTGTTATCCTGTCTCACTAAAAAATGGTTCAGAGGAAATAAGCACTTTGTCAAAGAGCAAAAAAGCAATACTGACACTACCCTTAGTACATTTTTACGTTACTATTATTATTGTTATTTATTTCACAATAGGCTTAACATAGTTCTTCCTGTAAGGAACAGGGATAAGTGGGCCAAATTCCACAAATCCCACTAAAAGCATACAGATGCAGCAGATAGAAATCCACTTAGCCTACACCAGCTAATACCCCACAAGTTGCCCCACTAAACTTCCAAAGAATAGCCCATTAAAAATATATGCTTGTCATTTTAAGAGGAGAGTTTAAAGTTTGAGGTGCAAGTGATTTACTGGATTATTCACTTTAAGAAGAATGAAAAATTAATTATGATAGCCACAACAGAAGGAATATAAACCCAGAGCCACAGGATGCTGCAGGGGGAGGAAGAATACTATGTCTCCAGTGAATTGTGAAGAAGTACAAAGGACAAGCGTCTCCTTCAGTGACTCAGCAGGCAGCATTATCTCAGCAGGACACAGGCCCCAGAGAGTCCTGCGGTGATTATGAATTGTCCGCATTAATTTTTCAAAAGCGTAATTCAAAGAGGTCTTTTCATTCTACCGCTCAAAAGAAAACCTTAAGGATATGTATTTTAGGTAGCAATCTAGCAGTAATCACTACAGGAAAGGTCAGACCAGGACTCTCTTACAATCTTTGCTGTTGGGCTCAGAATTTCAGGAAGTCCATTTTAGACCCAAAGCTGTCTACGCATGGTCTCAACTAAGGGGGAAACCCGACTGGAGCAGTCAGAGCTCATCATCTAATCACTTACACTAAAGAGAGATGTTCTGTAGGCACCCTCAGCAGGGGGGAGTCTCAAAGAGCAGCCAGAGGCAGCAGTTAGATACAGCTCTGCAGAGCAGTCGTGTCAGTGCATTATTAGCAGGGGAACAGGTAGGCAATCATTTACAAACCAAAAGGACTGTAGAGAAACTGGTAAGGAAATTGTGAACGGCCAAAATACCTTTGTTGCTTTACAAATGAAACTGCTTGATGCTTTTTCCAAGTTTTACATCCCTTTATTAATCTGCAGTAATGTATTTCTCGAATGGCTAAATTCTTTCTTAGGTCTCAACTGTGAATGAAGCATTTTATTCAGTTCTGTTAATTCAGACGTACTGGATTCTTATTCATTAGAACAAAAATATTAATGAACTCAGAAAAAAAATAAAGCCTAGCAAAAGATAAGGTCTATCAGTTGCTGTTGTGTTGGGTTTTTTTCTTATACTAACCGAGGTTTTAAGAATTAATTTAATTAATCTCGGTTTCCTTCCAACCTATCCAGAAGAGAAGACTGGAAAAATTTCAAGCTTTAAACTTGCACTACACCCACAAAAACTTAATTTTAAGAGTCATAATCCTGTAAGATTTATAAGGAAATACTAACAAGACACTAACAACTTAAAAAAAATATATACAGAAAATCACACTAACACATTTGCACAAGCTAAATAGTTTTTTGTCTATTAGACAAATTAGTTTGATACTCTCACAGGCATGTGATTCCAAGTCTAACAGAGGAGAAAGTCAGGGAATTCCAATTCTAAAAACCTCTTCTGTATGAAGTCATGCTAAGATCTAACATAGATATATTCAAAAACGTGTATGTCATATAAGCATATTTATAGTCAATAAAACATTTGTTATTATTGTCTTAAAATTGGCTCTTCTAGCTACCTGGCACAACTCCTTCACTTAGAAGGCCCTAAATATCCTAATAATTCTTTGTTGAATTCTTCAAGGAGTGACTTTTTATCAGATTTCCTCTGCAAGTCCCTCGTCAGCAATAAAACCTCCACACAAGAGTCAGACCCATCCAAACCACCTATCTACCACGTGGCAATTTCTTGTGCACTCCAATTAAACTCCAGAGGTATTTACTTCCAGCTTCTCCCAAACACATCCTAAAAAGGATCCTGCCTGGTAAAGCTGAACGCCCGCCCTCCACCTGCAGTCTCCTCATTCCTTCCCTTGATTGTACTGCAGAGACTCCTCTCAGCTGGCCGTGTAGCAAACAAAACACACTCCATGGCAATGCGTCCCTGTCCCTCTACTTGCCTGCTGGGCAGCCACTGTTGAAGCAGACGCTGCTCTGGACTGCCGCCTGCTGCAGTTTTGAATGCTTCTGACACAACATCCAGTCTCCAGACAAAAGCCTTAGATGCCAGACAAATGAGGTGATATTCCACAGAAACATTCTGTAGACTTACAGTCAGGCTGCAAGCAGTAGCTTAGATCATTCTACAGCCTTAGGAATGGTTAGTGTAAATCGAATACATACATCAGTATTTATCAAAAAGAAAATACTGCTCATTTTTAGTCCCCTAACCTCCTCACCAGACAGTTTTTGCAGAACGGATTATCTGATGATGGATACAATAATTTGAGTCATCACGAACTACAATATAATTTAAACTTTGAGACATATTTCTCATTCTTACCTATATTCAATATAAATTTATTTTTACCTAAGAAGAAGAATAGAATGGCATTTTAGATCCAGTAAGAAAACATAGAACTATTTGCTGAAGCTCAAAGCCCAATGCCCTCGAGCCAACCCCTCCAGTTCTGCCTTCCACAGCAGCTCAGTTTTGACTAAGGAGACAACCCTCATTTGCCAAGCACCTACCCTGTATTTAGCAGCACTCAGTGTCTCAGGAAGGCTCCCTCCATCACATGAGAGAAGCCTAGGCCACTTCAGTGAAATCTGACTGCTGAAGGTTTTGATGTACTTGGGTAATTCAGGGAACCTTACTCAAGAATCACTACCAAAATACTATGCTCCTGAAGCTGCTGAGTATTTTCAGAGTTCGCAAATGAGTTCCTATGGGGTATAACACTGATGGTGGTTGCTAAATAAACTACAAGAAAATACTTAGGTTTGCTAAAATTGAACAGAGAAATTCTGAATCTTACAGTGTATACTACTGAACGCAGCTGACTGCTTTGAATGGATTTATGTTGGCAGGCTAACAAACCGAGTCTGACTGTCAGACTGACCTAGGCTGGTACATGTGTTGGCCTTTTCCTGTTATTCCCTTGAAACTTCTACAATCTAATTCTACGTTTTAAAAACATGCTAAAACTGGGCTGAACATACAACAATACATTAACTGGTTGAAAAGATGCTGTTCTGGACAATTCTGATTGGTAAGGGAAACAAAGTTCCTCCCTTACTTTCCATGTCACATTAATTAATTTATTTTTAAAATCACACTGCATCTTACTTTTTCTTACTACATATTATACTGGCTTGTCAGACCTAAATCTTCTTTGTAGTCATCTTTGTTAGCACTGCAATCGCAAAACTGTATTTTATGAAGATCACAATTCAAAGTTTATTGCATATTAAAAATGATAATACAAAGCATACTCAGTTTCAAGTTTCAGATATATTTTTTTTAAATAATACTCACCTGATTGGGAACTTTACTCCTAATACGAGACCAAGCTCCATCTTTGTAGAAATACTGGGCTGGAGACAAAAATTTTGACCTATATTCAGTGTTCATCTTCCTAAAATATCAACAATGAGGATGGGGGAAAACAAAACAAAACAAAAAAAAAAAAAAAAAAAAAACAGAAAGAATAAAGCTTGATACCCAGGAGACTCTTTAAGAACATTTTTAAATTTATATTACCAATAAAAAGTATTCTTGCACTTAAATTCCAGGACTAAGATATGAAGGTGCATTTAAGTAAAATTGCCTGGTCTGGCACTAAGGCGCCCAAGATGTTTCTTTCTATGAGCTCCGCTGTAAAGGCAATATGCTCTGCATGTGGCTGGGGTGGGATCTTGGGGGCAGAAACATCTGACAAGCAGAACAATGTTCAGTAATAATTCATCTAACTATGGCCTACTGTCTTTGATCTTCAAAAGCACTCAGTACTCTTAAAGACAGATTCATTTTCCCTTCAGCCACACACATGTAAACAGAAAAATTAGCATAACCCAACCTAAAGCAGGCAATAAGCAATACTACAAGCCCTTTAAACACTGAACTGTGGCTGTATTAGCTTAAATCTAAACAGTTGTGTGGGTTTTGTTGGTTTTTTTTTTTTGCTTTAGAGCATTGCTTTTTTTTTTCCACCTGATATTTAATATATTAAAATAAACATACTTTTTCAGTCCTTCAGAAGTAGATCATAGAAGCCCAAAGTCAGAGAATAAAACACATCTTTTAAAATAAAAAGTATTGGGGTGAAAAAAAAACAAACTGTTATATTCAGAACTTCTTTACATATGGCTCCTTTTTTAAGGCTCAGATCTTTTTCAGTTTTACTTGCAAAACTAATGGATTAGCTCAAAAACACATCACTGCTGTGCCTCAGTCTGTCATTCTGTTGCAAAAGCAGGCCATGCAATGCAGGTTGCATACAAAGTGCAAGTCCTGTCTACATACTGACAACTTTTGCTCTGCACATTTTCACAATTATTTGCACAATGACTTTTGGAAACTTTTGTTTGTGCTACCATACTGAAGGCATAAGAGGCAGAAATCTGTTTTCTACCAATTTAAGGACAATCAAGAATTTTATACAGAATTTTACACTGAAAAATTGACTACAATCTATGACATCACGGAACTATAAAATCTAAAGATTTAAAGGCTTCAACTACCTTACATCTGCTCACTTTTTCATAAAGCAGTTTTATTTCATAGTATTTGGGGAGATGATTTTGTCATTATCTGCCAATATCTAAAAGCATTCAGGCCTTGGTAAGTCTCCTCTCCCATCTTCAATCTAATACCTTAACACTGACAGAAAGCCATGTGAAGGAAAGCAATCACTTGGAGATACACAAAGCGTGAAGACAGCAGAGATGGAATAGATTTATCCATTTTTAACCTTACTTCTATTCTGGGCTTTTATTTCTCTGACTTTCCTCAGATGTGTGGAAAATGGAAACATGAGTTCAGTTTCTACAATGTAGGCATGTGGCAGGAGAAGATATTTGGCTCTCTCTCAGTAACATACAATGTCATTTTATTTTAATGTTTGTCAGATTACCCCATATTGCCCTATATTTATTTTTTTTATTTCCCTTTTGTCTTGTATTGTCTAGAAAAAGAAGACATCAAGTACAATCAACACAGCTTTAAGACATGTGGAACAAGCATAGGAAAGCAGTTTGAAAGGTGACTACAACTTCCAAAGCACTCTCTGAGAGTTTAGTAGCAGCACTGCATCGATCTAATTTCAATCGTTTTTAATTTATTAATAATAATGTTATTGCATCAGGAGGTTCATCAGAACCAGTGTGTTTACAAAGCTTCCACTGCCTGGAGAAAGGAATACAAATTAGCATCAGGTTTAGATGTCCCCAAAGGAAGCTCAGACTAAGTGCTGGGTCATACAGACATCACAGTTGCTCTTGTGACTCTAGGATCATATGGATAAAGGCCATCATAAACCATTCTAAATAGGCAGCTATACAGCTATTTGCTAAGCTAGGTCTTCCCATTTTATACATACCCACGATTTGTACGTAAAGAGAGGGGTTTTTGACTGATATGCTGCTTATTTTTTTGTTTAGGATGTTTCTGCTCTGCTTTCCCTTGTTTTGATGCATCTTCTGCTGGCTTGTGAAGTGGTTCTTCCCTCTTCCTCTAAGGCAAAGAAAATTTTAAAAATACCGTATTAGCTAACAAACTGAAAATCCTCATGTTCCTTTTGACATCAAACTTTTGCAAAATGTTAAGTTTAAAATGTTAGCTGCTTTGCATACTTAGCGTATTACATTTTATTAATGCAAAAGTCAACCAGCAAAATGCCAAAGCTACAATTCCAAGTGCAACATTCACTTAGTTAGATGATCTATTCCGTACACCTCACAAAATGAATTTAACACAAAAAAGAAATAACAAAAGAGTACCATACCTGTGCATTCTAACCAGACTCAACATGTATATTTCTGGAATTTATAATTAAAATAAATACTGTTAGCCTTATAGTAAAGCAATATAAACCAATTTATAATAAACCAAAATGTGATTTTTTAATTTGCTGTCCTTCTGGTTTTGAAAGGGTCAGATTGATTTGCTCAGCTTCCACATCTAACATTTTTTTTCCTGTTTATTTCATCTTCTTGGAAATCTCAAACATTACTTCTGTTTCTGCTGGAGACCTTTATAGAAATTGTTCAAATTCAAGAAAACAAGACTGTAAAGCAAGAAAAATAGCACACACAAACTCCCAAATTTTTCTTTACAGAAATTAAGAGAAGGTATGTGGGTATAGACAAAAAGCATTTTGAACACTTTCACCAAAAATTCCCTTCTCATGCCTTCTTTTCCTTTCCTTATTAGTTCTCATGGGAAAACATAACATGAATTTCTGATGTAAGAAACAAAGAAATGCTTCCTGAAAGCCTCATGACTTTTAAGCTTTCTTCACATTTGCTAGAAGAGGCAGGAAGGGGCATAATGTTTGTCAGTCTCAAATGAGACTTAAAACACCAGGCAGGTCAAGGTTCTAAATCATAAAGCCTCCAATTCAACAATCATCTTTAAGAACCTCTAAAGTACCAACAGCTTAAACCGAGCCACAGGAACTCCACGTTAAGGATGCATTTTGCTCAGTGCCAGTCCTAAGGAACGCGTTGTCTTACAATGGCTGTTTCTGTTTATCAAGAAACAGAGATGGGCATTGAAGCGACTCACACGTGGTCCTTCTACCTGAAGGAAGGTTAGCTAACAGAAATTTAGACAATGTTACTTCTCAGCACCTTGCTATGAAAATAGACGTTCATCTTTCCACCTTGCAAAATGTCGTGCAATCTAAATTGCTCTCTCCTATTTTCAGAAGGTCTTAGTCTGAAGTAATTCCTTGTTATTAAATGCAGTTGGTAAAACTACAACCACATTTACTACAATTCCACCAATGTCTGTCCAAGCCAGCAGCAAGACAAGGAAATGCAAGGCCTCACACAGATGAATGACTTTTGTAAAAGGCATTTTGCTCTGGGCAACAGAACTTACATAGGCTATACAATGTCCTGCATTTACCTTTCAAGGTACAGGTAAATCAACGATAACCCTTCCTCCATATCTCTTTTCTAAAAAAAATATTGTCTGAAAGTCAGTTCCAACTGTGACAGCGTGATTTCTTTGTTTTTAATTCACACGCTGCCTGACTTACCTAAAAAATTACTAAACAGTACTAAAAGCACAAGCCTTCCCATCCAGTTGTCCTGCACCCTAATAAACTACACTGCTAGCAATGAGAACATAAACTGGAGACTTAGATTTCAGAAACTATTCCAACCACTAAAAATGTTTACATGAAAAAAAAAAAAAGGAAGAAAAAAAGAATGAAACTCAAACTAAGAACTCAAAAAAGAACTTGAAAGCTTATAATCAAATTAAGGTGACAGTTCAGGAAAAAACATGTGGAATGACTTTGTAAACTGAACAAATGCACTGCAGAAACCACTAAGAGCAAATAAAGCCATGCAGTGCTATTTTCAGTCTTTTACAGCAAAACAAGTACTGAGTCCAGTCCAGTGTCATTAATAACAGATATAAAATGTAACTAAAACAAGCTTTTAGAAGACCTCACACCCACATTATTGAAAAGAACAATCAAAACTATTAAAGCATACTTAGTGCCTTTCATTTAGGGAAATATTTACTTGCTCACAAACCAGAAATTCTTTCTCTTCTGAACAGCATCTCTCTTGTGGGCTCTTAGCAGGAGGAGAATCTTTGAAATTTCTCTCATGTTCTGTTTCAGAAGTAATTGCAGGAGATTTGAACGGAGGTATGGATTTACTCATATTGCAAATAACCTTTAGGTAAGGAAAAGAGATGAAAAAATAGTATGATGATTTGCTTACCTTAAGGCTAAATTTTCAAAATCAGTTAACCAATTCAACATACCAACAGAGAGCCGGTTATGCATAAAAATACAGTATGTGCAGGCTAATTAACATCTAGGACAAATTGAAAAGGAACTTACTTTCAAAAAAAATACATTTGAAGGAGACCAATTCAGGCACGGATGAACCTGTGTTCAAATGCTGTTCTTACTGAAGTTCACTATCAAGGTTGTTTGGTTTTTTTATTATTATTATTATTATTTGGGAAGACAGTGGGGAAGGCTGCAGTTCAGCTTCAGGCTTACATGTAGGATTTATTTATTTTTAAAACAGATGCCGTAAAACTTCTCTAGGAGTCCTGTCCTTAAGAAACAACAGACGACTGTTCTCTATTTTCTAACTGGGTGCTTAGGGCTTGGTAATTTGATCTAACCACTGTTTTCCACTCGCTACTGCATTATAAGCCAAGGTACAGAATTTACCTAATATGTGATCTGGTATCATTTCCTCATGGGGTGTTGAGAGTTGAAGACCAGGCCATATGTCACATGTGGCATACGTTTTCCTCAGCTTTGTTATGTGAGTTTAGGTGAGACTTACAACCTAACTTGGGTAACTTGGTCATTTTCACTGAATTTCTTCAAGGGACAGATATTGTCATTTCTCAGTATTCAGGTACGTTCTCAAGCATATCAATAAGAATCAGAAGAAAAAATATTTTTAATATCTTTCATTTTTATCACGGAATTCTTAAGCTTAGCAGTTTAAGAGGCTTCTTAAGCTTAAGCTTAGAAACTGCAAACAGTTATGTTCAGAAACCAAACTGCTTCGGGACCCAGGGTGCCCCGAGCTGGAGGACCGGGACGGTGGGGATGACAAACTCCCAACCGACCCTGAACGTGTGCGGGATCTGCTACTCCACCTGGATCCCTACAAGTCCATGGGTCCGGATGGGATTCATCCCCGGGTGCTGAAGGAGCTGGCGGACGTCATCGCGGAACCTCTCTCAATTATTTTTCAACGATCCTGGGAGTCTGGAGAGGTCCCGGTAGACTGGAAGCTGGCAAATGTTGTGCCGATTTTCAAGAAGGGTCAGAAAGAAGACCCTAGCAATTACAGGCCTGTCAGTCTCACGTCAGTGCCTGGTAAAATCATGGAGAAGATGGTTCTCGAACTTATTGAGGCGCACCTGGGGGACAACGCAGTCATTGGTCCCAGCCAGCATGGGTTTGTGAAGGGCAGGTCCTGCCTAACTAACCTGATTTCCTTTTATGATAAGATCACCCGTATGGTGGACCAAGGGAAACCAGCTGATGTGATTTTTTTGGACTTCAGCAAGGCTTTTGACACAGTTTCCCATAGGATCCTACTGGACAAAATGTCCAGCATACAGCTAAATAAAAACATCATACGATGGGTGAGCAATTGGCTAACGGGCAGGGCCCAAAGGGTTATGGTGAATGGCGCTGCGTCAGGCTGGCGGGCGGTCACCAGTGGGGTCCCTCAAGGCTCCATTTTAGGGCCGGTACTTTTCAATATTTTTATAAACGATCTGGATGTAGGAATAGAAGGCATTTTGAGCAAGTTTGCTGATGACACCAAACTTGGAGGAGTTGTGGACTCGAATGAGGGTGGAAAGGCCTTGCAGAGGGATCTGGATAGGTTGGAGAGCTGGGCGATCGCCAACCGCATGAAGTTCAATAAGAGCAAGTGCCGGGTCCTGCACCTGGGACGGGGAAACCCTGGCTGCACGTACAGACTGGGCAATGAGACGCTGGAGAGCAGCCTAGAAGAGAGGGATCTGGGGGTCGTGGTAGACAAGTTGAATATGAGCCGGCAGTGTGCCCTGGCAGCCAGGAGGGCCAACCGTGTCCTGGGGTGCATCAAGCACGGCATCGCTAGTAGGTCGAGGGAGGTGATTGTCCCGCTCTACTCTGCGCTGGTGCGGCCTCACCTCGAGTACTGTGTGCAGTTCTGGGCACCACAGTATAAAAAGGACATGAAACTGTTGGAGAGTGTCCAGAGGAGGGCTACGAAGATGGTGAAAGGCCTGGAGGGGAAGACGTACGAGGAACGGCTGAGGGCACTGGGCCTGTTCAGCCTGGAGAAGAGGAGGCTGAGGGGAGACCTCATCGCAGTCTACAACTTCCTCGTAAGGGGGTGTCGAGAGGCAGGAGACCTTTTCTCCATTAACACCAGCGACAGGACCCGCGGGAATGGAGTTAAGCTGAGGCAGGGGAAGTTTAGGCTGGACATCAGGAAGGGGTTCTTCACAGAGAGAGTGGTTGCACACTGGAACAGGCTCCCCGGGGAAGTGGTCACTGCACCGAGCCTGTCTGAATTTAAGAAGAGATTGGACTGTGCACTTAGTCACATGGTCTGAACTTGGGTAGACCTGTGCGGTGTCAAGAGTTGGACTTGATGATCCTTAAGGGTCCCTTCCAACTCAGGATATTCTATGATTCTATGATTCTATGATTTCTAATAATATCAAACGGAATTCCATATGAAATTTTCTGTAAGGTGACAGGGACTGGCCTCTTCCTGAAATGGTCCTTTGGTTTCTATGCTACTGTCACACTCTTCAGTGAGTTCTCTTTGCACAAGGGACTGCTGGGAAACAGGTATCTCAAAGTACGTCCACCTGCTTGGCAGTGCAACAAGAAAAATACAGGACCAGGTTTATAGTGATTGACCCTAGTTATCAATAGCTATCACCTTTGAAAGCCATTAGGGAACAAATCTGCTACCTGCAGATAGCAAAAGAGGTAGCATAATCTGTAGTAATCCCATTAACGTGTATGCCCCTAGTGAAAAAAACGAGACAAAACAAAAGCTCCCTTTTACAACAGAGTTTAAAATTCCAGATTCTGCAGAAAAGCCTATACTTTCCTGAAAAGGACCAAAAGACAGAGTGGGTCTCCTTTGTTCCAACCTCAATAACAATATATTGAAAACATAAAGCAGTCTCGCAAGCACGATTATTCTTCCAGGTCTGATTAGCAACATTTCCAATACTATGAAGTCCAAAAGCTCCTAAAATGCATCAAAATCCCACAGGAGTGTCTTAACATCAGGAAATCCCACTCTTACATATAAGCAGTTCTCATGAAAGAAAAAACACAACTGACAAACTACAGAGATGCACTTTAGGGCCTAGAATTTTATGTGCACAGAGATGGAGACTGAGAGTAAGAAACCATGGTAGCACATAGAAGACCCTGAAAATAAATACTGAAACCTGCTTGATTTCAGTGGCAAGACATGTTATTACAATAAACACCTGAACATTCCTCTGTTGATCAGCTATATACAAGACAACATAACAATTATGAAAATAAAGGGCAGTACTGAGTAGGACCTTTGAGCTCCTCAGATAAAATTAATGCAAATTAAAGAAAATAGTCCTGTTAGAAAGAACTGAATAAAAAGGGTGGAGGAGATCAAGTGATTAGACTTGACTACAATGAAGAATCACAGGGAAACGCATCTAATTATCCTGCACTTCTTTATACTAGAAGAAAAAAAAATGTATGTAATAGCATGCCAGTTTATGAAAAAAAAAAAAAAGAAAAGGAAAAGGAAAAGAAAATCTTGAAAATTAAGAAGTTTTCTTTAGACATAAAAGAAATTATTCATTTACTTTTTGAAAGTTACCTCTTCAGCTGCAAGTATTGGGGACTTTTCATGTGGACTCTTCCAAACAAATTGGCTTTGATATTCAGAATTTCTGGGGAAAGTATTTAAACGTGGAATATTCATGCCTGCTTTCCTCTGAAGGACTCTGTGAAGCTAACAACAAACAAACAAAAAATTAGCACCAATTGTTTCCTCCCCTACAATGTTTAGCAGGTCAGAAATCTTTCAATGCACATCTTCAAAACAATTTTGGTTCTTTTTGTTATAGGAATTCTATGAAAGCAAAGTACATTTTCTCATAATAGCAAACAACCCCCAGAAGTCTATAAATCACTGGCTAAATCGTTGTTTAAATGAGATCAATAAAGATGGCATGTGAAGGGGAAAATTTGTATTGACCTACATGGAACCAAAGGCTGGTCTCAAAAGTACTGTTCTCCCACCAGAGAAGCTACAATGTAGAACAACATCAAAATACAGAACCAAGGAAAGCTAGACGACAGAGGTGATGTATGTGTGCTAAGTTTCTGTAAATATCAGATTAGCAATTTTTATACCAGTCAATTAAAAAATAATCTTCCCTTACCCCATTATCCATTTTTTCTGATTCCTTTTTTGAAGACACAAATGCTTCGTTTTTATTTGGTGGAGGTACAGTTGGTGACCTCTTCATATTGTTTTCTGGAAGGGCAGGAGCAGTTTCAACTCTAGAATCTGCAGAATGTGACCGAACTTTTGGGGGGAGCCTTGGTCCTTCCGGTGTTTCAATTTTTTCCTGATTCACATCATTATTACGGTCTGCGTGCAACTCCGCAGTCTTAAGAACCTCAGTTTCAAGTGGGTCATCTAAATCACAATCTGCTGTCCACTCAAAGGACTTTGAAATTTGTGGATTATGGTATGGTACCCTTCTCTTGGAAATGAAATTTGGTTCTCTTGTGATTCCTAAAAAAAAAAAAAAAAAGGTTGAACTAAAACTTTATCCTGAATACATAATAACACTCTACTACAAGAAGAAACAGAAAGCTTATTATACAACAGACTGTTAGACAAAAAATATTCTAGTATCTTTGAGCAATGACAACCTATTAGTTACGGGCACAACCACACAATTCTTTCACATCTGCAAATGCCTTTCCTTTCCACTCAAGAGGGATAGCAACACTGTGCTCCAGGACCATGTTGGACAAAACCCTGTAAAGAAAACATGGCCACAGAACAATCTTTTGCAAGTTGATTCTGGGAAAAGGAAAACAACAACAAAATTAACAGAGCCAGTGAAGAGAATGCTGTTAACACAGGTAAAGAATAACCAACCTATAGTGATAAAGAATGTCATGAGCACTTGTAATTACACGTGCACCATATACCTTGCTAGACAGGTTCTCATTTACTGTGCATGGACCATGACAGACCCCTAATACAACTGTGGGCCATTAGAGAAGAGATACTTGAACTGACTTCCACTTTTAAGTATCTTGAAGAGCCTATTTTCTCAGATAGCTGGTAACTCTTTATAGTGCAACCATGAAATAAATTCCAAAATTCTAAAGAGACCTCCTAACAAAACAAGGTATAACGTTATTTTTTAAAAATTGCTGACATTTACACATGCAGATGCAAATAGAATTACCCTACCATTTTAAGACAAGGCTGAACACAGTTAAATTGGAAAACCACAATCCAAACATTAAGTGTGCATATGTGATGGAAAAATAATCGAAGGCCTATAACTGGCTGAAAGAAACAATTTCTAGGAGAAAGAAACTCCTGTCTCATGAAAAAAAAAATATATATATATATAGATAGATATAAACTTCAGTGAAAGATCTATACAGAATGTCTGTATGCCCAACTGTATATACAGGTATTAGGAAATAATTCCAGTAGAGAAACACTGGAAAAGTAACAGGAAAAAACTCAGAGCACCTCTTAACTTTTTCTGCCAGTATTCCAAGTCATTCTTAAAACTGTTGATTGTGCACTTCAACAGGAAGAACAGTAAGTTCATTAACAACAGCGAACTGCACAGATGACAAAGTCCTACAAGGTGTCAAGAGTGACATTCAAAGATGCACGCTGTTAAATGGCCATAAAATAGGTGTGAGTGCAAATGAATCCAAAAATGCAGGAAAACTACACCAAGCACACACAAAATCACAGCTACAATGTGAAAAGGAGAAACTGCTGTACTGCTAACTCATGACTTTATTGTTAGTCTTGTAATATTTGTTATATGAAGTTTCACCATCCTACACGTGAGAGGAGGCGATGCATAGCTCACGATTTTCAAAAGAGGTTAGTATGTGTGGATATGCCCATGTTTCAGAATTTGTGGAAGTTACTCTCTTAAATACAGGTACCCACACCTCCAGGCATGTGCAAGGAAAGCAAGGTTAAAGAAAGACGTATCTTGAAGTAACGAAGAAAGCGGTAATATACAAGTAAAATCTTTGACAAGATTAAATTATTTACTGAAATGTTTAGAATCTCAGACAAAAACAAACCATACTCCCAACAGTTGGTTCTTAATTACTAGGCCATAATAGAGATCGCTTATTGTATTGTCTAATGAATATATTGGACTCCAATTACACAGACTGTGCAGTACAATTGCACTGAATTGCACAACTTTGTTAATCTGCTTTGTGCCACTACAATAATTCATATTGTTTTAATGCTCCTTTTCAAAGCTCTGACAGTTGTCATCACTCTACAGCTTGCTCCTTTTCCTCAACTCCCTATGGGTCTTCCAATCTAGATGCTATTTCCTTTCTCCCCTGCTTTCCAATCCCACATTTCCCTGTCATGATAACATCTATAACACTAAATCGCGTTTAATGTCCATCTTTTTTGTTTGTCCCACCCAACTGCCCTGGTAACTCTTCTTAACAATTTTACTTTGTATTAGACTTTGATCAAATTAGTCTTTTCTTAATACAAAGTTTTACTTAGTGTTTCTATACACCACAGGTAAACCAATGCATCCTTCTACACGCTCTGTATGGGTTAACACTGCACCTGTGCTTCATGTTTGGGATTTAGCTTATGCTGCACGACAGAAACCACGTTTTTCAGGTTTTGTATAAATAGAACTAACATTAGAAGAAAGTTTCAGTGTAGCCTGAAGGAATATGGCATTCAAACACGCATTCCTACAAATGGTAACTGGGAATACATGTTCAATTGTGTAAAGTGTCCAAGCTGCCAACATTGCTGGTTTGCTATGGTCACACACCCCATCACAGGAAACCTCTCAAGACCCACGGCAGGTAAGGCTGATTTTGGTCAGGGCTGGCTCTGGTGGCATTGGGTTTTGCAATCGAGGGGCAGTTTTGGGGATGCTTACCTAGCTGATCCGACCGAAGTCCTGCCCACTGGGATTTCTGCTCTTGGTCTGGGCTACACAACTCTGGGGTTTTCCATCTGAAGTTTCTCTTATATTCGCTCAAGCCCTGCAGCAAACAGAGAGGTGTCTGTCAAGGGAGTGCTGCCTGCCGTGCTTCTAGCACCTGTGGGGACGCGATCTGCGAGGAAACACCTCACAAGACGCCTGCACGAAGCACTTAAAGTAGGAGGCTGCTCTCCACATCCCAAACCAAACCCCACAGAAACCAAAAACTACCCTCCGAACTGCATGAGGAAAAAAAAACAAAACAAAACAAAACAAAACAAAACAAAACATAAGCGTGGAATAGCGTCACGCACACAAAAAGCATGCAAAAATCACGCTTTAAACAACCTCTTCCACGCCCACCACGGCGCTCTTTCTGCCGTTTGGGGCCGGTTCCCCTCAGCACAGGGCTCCCCCTCTCCGGGCCGGGCCCCCCACCGCCGCCCCCAGCCGCCCCCAGGACCCCCTCTCCGCCTCACCCTGAAGCGCACGGGCATGGCGGAGCGCTGGGAGCCGGCCCCCGGCCTCCACCGCCGCCTCTGCCCCGGCTGAGCCGCCGGCCCCTTCCCCGGGCGCCTGCGCGGCGGCTGCAGCACGGGGGCGGGGAGCGCCATGGCCCGGGGCCGGGCGGCCGCCGCCTCCCTCCCCTCAGGGCGCTGGCCGCGGGGGCCATGTTGGCCCCGCGCCTCACGGAGCCCCTGCCCGCTGCCCACCGAGGCCCGAAAGCGGCACGGCGTCGTTTTGCTGCTGCTGGTTTGGCCCCGGGAGCTCTGGCAGAGGCTGCCGAGGGCTTCTGGTGGCGGAAAAATAAGGTCCTTCGCCTCAGCCGCCCTCCCGGCGCACCGCCCGCCCTCAGACCCTAATCCATCTTCAGGGCCACGTCCTCCTCCGGCTGGCTGCCCGCTGCTGATCTCCCCCCGACACCCTCTCTTTGGCTACGCTGAATTAACAAAAAGAGAAGATTTTAAAAAATAAATCAGAAATATTAAGCAAAAGGGCTTAGGCAGTCTGTACTCCCTCTGCCCTTGGCTGCTGGCTCTGCCTCTTGACTGCTGGGTGCAGCCTGTTGCTGTTCTCCAGCACAGCCTAAGCTGCTTGAGCAAGGGCTTTGCCATCTCTTTATGCACCTCTTTGTTAACGAATGTCAAGACAATCATTCTGTTAGAAGTTGCTGGTTGATTACCCTTGAAACCATTAGGTTCCCCCAAATCAACTGGTTTGTTGTGTTATTACAGTGGTTTGTTTTCAGTCAGGTCTAGTTCAGTACGTTTTCTAAAATAATGCTAAACTTCTTATAGAATATGAAAATCCAGCTGGCAAAGTCGTTCAACATAGATTCCAGGTTTGCCAGGAATCCCTCTTCTTTGATATGTATGGAAACCAAGCCAAACATAATTTCAGTATATTTATAGGGTGTTTTCCAATTAGCCAAGCTGTAATAATACATTTATAGATGGTTTGGGGCTGTCTGGATTCAAAGGTGGGTTTGAATCTTTAATCTAAGAACATAACACAACACTACACCATCCTGAAATGCTGGGTATTATATTTCTTAACAATGTCTTCCCAATCTTTTTTAAGATAAAGCAAAATAAATTATACTGAAACGATGGAATACATATTCATCTACATGCACTGATTCCTTTAAATTGTGTTTGAAATCTCCTCCTTATAGCTAAGAGAGAGCTTTAGCTGATGCGGAGGAAGTATTTCAGTAAATATGTCAACCACTGAGCTACTTGATGCCCTTTACCACTGCTGATGCATATTACCTACTTCAAGTTCAATGTATATGCATTACTGAACACACTGTTATTCAAGATAATATGATGTAAGAATGCTAAAATGCTTAGGCTGCTAAGAATATTTTTGTGTCAGTGCTGAATAAATAATGCAATCATGAAAATGAATCCACGTGCAGGAAAATTTACAGCATATGCACAAACTCATTGCACTGAAAAGAAAGAAAATATTGTGTCCCAAAGCCTATAGAGTTTTCTGGAAAATAAATTAGCTGGGACTGATGTAAACATACGTCCATTGGTAATTGTCTGTATTATTTATTGGATATTTATTGGATCCTATTGCTTAAAAAAAAATAAAATAAAATAAAAAAAAATTAAGGCTTGTATTTCTACATAACACAGTTAAACAGTTTTAAGCATGATTCAAGTCATTTCAGATTTCCTCAACACTTGGGAGGGTGACTGTTTTCCTCCTTTGTTGACTATAAAACATGCAAGTATTTTATTTTGCTTTACTGATATTTATTCTAGATTTAGATCTTGCTGTTGCTGTTCTTCAAATGACTTAACAGCTGTAATTTGCTAAATCACACATGAAAATTCTCTTTAATTTTTACATATGTAATTTTAAGTGGATAATTTGTGACCCATGTATTTTTCTTTTCAGATTGTTTGCCAGTTAGCTTGACTGCCTCTTGCTGCATATCGTGACCCTTATCTCTGGCCTTCTCTGTCTCTTGACCCAAGCTCTCTGGAGTCCTGACTTCAAGTGTTTGATTAGATTTTCCCTGAGAACCTGTCACTTGAACATCAGCCTGTGAAAAGCTTTCTATTACATCTAAGTAAATGAGGACCTCTTCATGACCTGTTGCTCACGCTGCTTGTAAACTTGCATACTACAAGCAACCCTGCCTTAAAGAATCAGTAACCTAAAGTCTTTTTCCTTTCTTTTGCTGTAGCGTTGATGGTCTCTCCTGCCAAAACGCACGATTTGTCAGCAATCCTCCCTGCAGCCAAAGAAGGCTAGACGCAGCTTGCCGTGGAGCCTGTCAACTCCATGTGTCAGCCTGAGGGAATCAAATGAGAGCAATGAAACATGTCTTCTACCTCCAGTGTCTGTAGCCTCTAGCACCTACTGGTACATAAGCAAAGGAGGAGTAGCACAGCTGGCCTGGCTCCAGTCCCGTGGTTTTACTCTTAATAGCAAATGTTTCTAGTGCAAACTTGTTCCAGCTTATTTTACAACGCATTTAGAAGCTGCAGTGTTAAAACTACTCTAGCTTCACTACTCATTTCAATCCACTTTTCAAGTTATAGAGCTGATCCAGCAGTCATTAAAGGGCAGCATTCTGTTGCTTACGGAGATCTGGATTCAAAGATCCTGGATTTGTGCCTCAGTAATGGTTCTTGAGCACTGGTAAATGCGTTAACTGTTACCTTAAACTAGTCTGTCAGTCTGATACAATTTCATTCTGAATAGCAGACAAGCCTAGCAGTTCATCTTTCTAGCAGCAAGAGGTCATAAAGTGAATATAAAACATGGAAAGCAGGTTCAACTCCGGGCCCACCATCCACTTTTTTGTACTCTGTGAGCTCTCTCAGGGCAAAACACTGTCAAAAGTGACTGCTGCCTTTGAGAACTTAATTTTTTACCCATCCAAGGGCAGGCACATACTGCAGAGCTTTCCATAGCCAGGAGCCACCAGCCTCCATGGCAACCCTGGGTGATCTTGAACTCCACAGTGCCTCATATCAGACCACTCCTGAAATCAGCATCCTTAGCCTTTCTGTAATTCTCCCCTCGCTAAAATGAGAATAATATGAAATTCCTAGTTATAGTTTGGTATCTGCTAATCATGAGCTTATTTTGATTATAGAAGCACAAGATTTAAAAAATAAATAAATACATAGAATTCAAGTTCAGAAACAGAACAATCTCAAATATGTGTGGCTGATGAAAGGGTGACAGTGACCAACTTCAGTTCTTGCATCAGAAGAAAGCACAAAGTAGGAAAGCGTGTGTAATTTTGATCTAATTTTGATCTAATGTTTGCCTTGAGAGCACAACGCAACCACAGCTGCTCATCCTGCAGTGAAGATGCACATACCCAACTTGTGGCTATAAGCAATAGATATCTGTTCCTGTGGGCAGCACAGGGCATCACTTTGTTGTATTTGTGTGGCGGCATTGCCAGTCTCTATGGCTGTTCATAATGCAGTAATAATCTCCTTTCCGTTTCTAAAAGTGCGTGAGATTTACACACCACAGTAGCAAAATTGTGCAATGCTGGCATGAATAATGTGTTATGACAACCCCTCAGGGAGCAACTCCTGTTGGCAGTGTGCGTGTAATCCCTGGCTGGCCTGCTGCACTGGTAACGGCACGGTAACAATGGAAACGTGAGCGTGGCCTCGGGTGTCGCATGGCTTGGCTTGTCGAGCTCAGCTGTTGGCAAGGCAATGCAGCTCAACACCAAAGCAGAAGAAGTGGCTAGTGGTCACTGCAGAAGTGGCTATCTGCTAGGTGACCCGAACTCCCTATGCTATATCAAGAAAAGGTTTTATAAGAGACCTGCTGAACTTTCTGTAGAATTAAACTTTAGTCATGTCTCACTCTGCTCCGTATGCCCTCTGTAACAATAATCCGCTGTAACACTAGTACAAAATTGTTCTTGCTCTGCTCGTAATGATCTATCAGTGCAATTTGCTAGTGCCTGTTATCCGTGCTAATATCTGTATCTTACCTGTTATCTATAAAAAGAGTATAAGGAACAGAGGTAATGTTCTGAATAAAATGTATGTGTAACTCTTTTTTACAAGAGTAAATATTGAAAGAGGTGGCATTAATATCTTAAAATACACTGTACCAGTAGCTGTAATGGTGTTTGGGAGCATGATTTCCCCAGATTGGGAAGGGGACGATATTATCAAAGGGGAAACAACTTGGGCACCCAGCTGAAGGAAAAGCCATTAGTGGCATTTGTGTAGATCATGTATTTCCCTTCATTATCATGAGCTGCTTCTCTCTAGGTACCAAGGGTACCTGCCTCCAGACAGACGGCTCATTACCCACTTTCTCCGTTACAGATGGGATCTGGAGAAGCTGCATATTCCGCTGTAGTATGCATCTGGCCTGTGCCAACTTCTTAGGTCACCACACCAGTTTGTGGTGATGGTTTTCTGTGGCAGACGCACAGAATTATTTTGTGGTAAGATCCTGAAGTCAGATCAGCTTTTTTATTTACCTACCATTTTATCCATTAACCCTGCAGTAACTGTAGTGCAAATGTCCTTATTCTTGTTTTCACTTTTTGTTAAGCAAACCATCAGCAGCTGGCCAGCCTTCACTGGTACAGCTCAACAATTTACCTGTACCAAACACAGGCCAGACTTTGATTCTTCAGCCTTTTTCAATGGGTGCCTCTTCCTGACTCCTACCAGCCCACAGGATTAAGAATAATGCTCCAGCAGTTAGCTACACAAACCTACATCTATCCATAAACTACACAAATTGATAAATATTACTGTGCCAGCTACAACATGTCTTAGCGAAACTAGATTTGCTGTGCACAATTACTTGATTAGCTCCACTGTAATCTAATCAGGTTATCTGAAGACACTGATTACAGTAGCTTAGAAGAGGGGTTCCCAAACTGTTCATGCATTCTCCCCAAGCACGTATGGTTTGCAGGACAGTATAGGAGTTGCTTTCATCACCTGTGGCCACCACCACTGCTGCTGGTGGTGGTCCCTGCCACCAGCATAACCACCAGAGGCGATACCTTGCTTTAAAAGTTTGTGAAAGCCACATTTAGAAATTTGTTTCCCCTCAAAGACGGTAACCAGAGCATCTGAATGAGCTTTAGCAACCTTTGGCTACCCCAGCTCAAACCTGCAGCTACCAAGGATCCCGTAGTCCTGGACTACCAACCACAAGCCTTTGTCCTCCTGGTGCTCGTCTGCGCTAGGTACACACAGCAGCTCAGGTAAACACGTCTCAGCCTCATTTAGCTACTGCAAGGAGTCTGTTTTACTGTGTACCTGTTTCTGATGGGCTGTTCACGAGGTCAAGAGCTTTTGAACACTATGTAAGCTTCTGGTTACCACAGCTCAGCGTTTCAGTTGGGATTACGTTAGGTAATAAACAAGAGTGTTTCAGGGCACTTAATGCTGCACTAAAACACTGCAGGTGTGAAGTGCCACAGGCGTGTGACTCGTACGTGCTAAAAAAAAAGTTCATTTTTGTATTAGTTTGAGTATATTCTGTCCATGCCGCTCCAGTTTTATGTCAGACTAGATACTGCCAGTCCCCCACAGACAATGTAAAGTCAGTACAAATACCATATTGTGGAAAATTCAGCAGCAGTGCAGTCGTGTGCTGCTGCACAAACCATTTGGACTGCTAGGTGATCCAGTACCACGCAAATCAAACCTTAATGGTCCTGTCAGTATGTCCTTACTGTAACTGGGGTGTCTTAATTGTCTCGGCCTCTCTTCTGTCTGGCACACATGTGAACACAAAGAAATCTAATATTTACCAGAGCAGCTGTTTCCTACCTCCTTCCCCGCCTGTAGCCCCCCGGGACACCATCCTAATAGAGTTCTGTGTAAACAGCAGTTGGCAAAAATCCTGAAGTCCCTTCAAAGGCAAATATGACATCACTGTGACACGTTATCTTGAATTTCTTGAGAAAATTGTTTCCTCGAGATAATGCCCACTGGAGAAATTGAGCAAGATGAGGGTGTTCCCGGAGGGCCTCATCCATGGCTGTGCCTTGTCCCCGAGCCCTGACAGCCAGAGCTCCCAGTGGGGGAAGCTCTCAGGGCCTTCACAGAACAGGCACATTGGGCATGGCCTTATTTGCAGCTGGTCTGCACAAACACGATGCTTCCTAGTATTTTCTTTGCATTTGTAGCAAAATCTAAAGCTCCCATTTACTGTTGGAAAGGAAAACGCCACCCAACCAGCAGGCTGGTCCTTACCGCACCTGCTCAGTTTCAGTGTCCAAAAGGCAAGTTTCAGTCAACTTAATCCTGCAGGCCTTTTCAATTTCAGACGTACCAGAGCTTTCAGTACTTTTGAGAAAATATATGCCATTAACTATGGTACATTAGATTCATTTAAAAATACCTGACTTGCAGCAGTACAGTTCCAAAGATAATTTCATTTGGGTTTTTCTTTCCATAACAGGACCTTGAAAAAAAATCTGCAATTTTCTTCTCTTGCGTAGTTTCTGCTAAAATCAATGGAGTGACCTCAGTGGCACAGTCTACTGAAGGTATCTCTTCTTTCCACAGACCTGATTAGCTGCTTTGCAGGCCAGATCTAGCCACAGCATCACTGGCTCATCACCTCACTAAGAGATCTAAAAAGGATTATGTATGATAACCTTTTGTCTTCCTGTCACTGGCTGGAACTTGGTCTGCGTGAGCAATGGCTTGATGTCATTTACGGGATCACTCTACAGCTGTAAATTCTAGAAAAACTTTTCCTCAAGTAAATAGGCTGTCCTGTGTAAAATTTGGAAGGGGAAAAAAATAGCTTTTTAGTCTCTTGAATATCTGTAAAAAGTCTCCCCACCTGCAGAACCACTGGGTCTCACTATCACCAGTCGGAATGTAAGATGTCAAAATCCAGCCCATTTGATTATAATATCCATGAAAAGATATCTCGAATTTCTGAGAATAGTTCTAACTTGTGTCCAGAAAGATATCACTTAGTCTTGGATGAAATTCTTCCCTCAGAGATTGGTGAGGCACTGGAACAGGTTGCCTACAGAAGCTCTGGATGCCCCATCCCTGGAGATATCCTGGAGACAGGGATGATGAAAGCATTCGTGTAAGGAGCAATATCACAGTAAGTTAAAACTAGCAATGGTGGTGATACCTACTGTTTTTAAAGCATAGCTCAGGCAGATGTTCCACCACTCCTGGTAGCATGAACAAGTTGAAATTGGTTCTTCATCCCAACAGGGGTGTAAAAGTTGCGGGAAAGAAGCCATGTGAACATTACGTAGATTTTTAAATTCCAGTTTTAAAATACAAATGCATAGGAAAAACTCGTTGTCTTGGCTGACCTACGCTGGAAGTTTCCATTTGGTTTTGGATTTGCCCATCCAAAAAAATACGGTCAACTTTTTCAGAATATTCTCTCTTTTTTTTTCAACTCCCAATCTGCACTTTATCTAATGTAGCAGCATGGTAATGACAGGCTAATTGTGACTAATTAATACCCATTTGTGAAACTGTTGGGGCCACCACACCAAGCCGAAAACCTATATCCCACCTTATATTTGGAGAAAAGTGTTCAGGGCAACACTTTTACTGTTCAGCACTGATTTACTGATTTTTTTTTACTGTTTTACTTTTTTACTGTTTTACTTTTTTACTTTTTTAAACTGTTTTACTGAACTTTTACTGTTCAGGACTGCTGAACAGTAGTAAAATACTTAGCTATCTATCTGTCCACACATAGCCTCCAGTGTGACATTAACCACCCTCAGAGTATTTTGTCTGGTAGATACAGTGCTATGTAGAAATAATTGGAAGTTAAGTATTTCATGTGCAATCACCTGATTTAAAAAAAAAAAAAAAAAAAAATCCAATTTAAAAAGCTTCAAATTTCCCAAAAACTTTAATCTGTGTTGAGGGAGAGAAAGAAAGAAAGAAAGAAAGAAAGAAAGAAAGAAAGAAAGAAAGAAAGAAAGAAAGAAAGAAAGAAAGAAAGAAAGAAAGAAAGAAAGAAAGAAAGAAAGAAAGAAAGAAAGAAAGAAAGAAAGAAAGAAAGAAAGAAAGAAAGAAAGAAAGAAAGAAAGAAAGAAAGAAAGAAAGAAAGAAAGAAAGAAAGAAAGAAAGAAAGAAAGAAAGAAAGAAAGAAAGAAAGAAAGAAAGAAAGAAAGAAAGAAAGAAAGAAAGAAAGAAAGAAAGAAAGAAAGAAAGAAAGAAAGAAAGAAAGAAAGAAAGAAAGAAAGAAAGAAAGAAAGAAAGAAAGAAAGAAAGAAAGAAAGAAAGAAAGAAAGAAAGAAAGAAAGAAAGAAAGAAAGAAAGAAAGAAAGAAAGAAAGAAAGAAAGAAAGAAAGAAAGAAAGAAAGAAAGAAAGAAAGAAAGAAAGAAAGAAAGAAAGAAAGAAAGAAAGAAAGAAAGAAAGAAAGAAAGAGAAAGAAAGAAAGAAAGAAAGAAAGAGAGAGAGAGAGAGAGAGAGAAATTGGAAAGTCTCCAGCTGCTCTGTTCTTATCAGAAATTGGACTTAGTAGAAATAGTATAAGGAAAAAAGTTTGAAAATCATTTGACGTGTTAATTGAACAATAGCAACAGGATCCAAGAAGGCAATCCAGCTTGACTCCATTATCACAGCTGGTGTTTTGGTCTTGCTTGAGAAAATTGGTATTTTTGTTTTCCTCTCCATTTTGGATCTCTCCTTTAAGCATGGGTCGGTCTTTATGAAATTGTTGCTTTTTCAAGCTTAGAAGAATTATTTGAGAGTTAATATGTTTGATTTTTTATTTCAACTCACAGCCTTATCTTCCTCACAGACACAGTCAACCTCAAATCAACAATTTGCTGTTGAAGGTGTTACATTAGTTCCTGTCATAACACACTGCATCTGTCCTCCTAACTATAACTTTAAAATGTAACTGTAATGCAGCAGCTCTTCCAAGTCATTTTCCTCCTACTCTTTCTACATCTGCACTTACTCCACCCAATACTCACTGAACACTGAAAGCATGGTATTAAGACAGCTTAAAGAAGGCATATTTCTCACATTTCTTCTGTCTATACGATGTTTAATCCTCAATAAATGATGCTTTTCTAATCAATTTTTTACATTTATTGAGAGACATTGCTCATTTCTCAGGCATACTTCTGATTGTGTTTTGAATTGGATTATTTAAGAAGTACTGAGAAAATGCCTGAAAACCTTTATTGGTATGATATCACTTCTAACAGACAAAGAAATCATACTTGTTTTTCCTGGACACTTTGGATAATCGTTTTTCCTGGGAACTTTGGCTAATCCCAATGGCATAAAGGCTTGCTGGAAGAAGGAAATGAAGGCCCACACATCCCACAGGGTGCAGGAACTGAGGTGATGGAGTAAGGGTTAGGTCCAACAAGACCTTTTATCAGCAGCTTCTCTCAGAGAAAGTCATAGGAGATCCTAGGTTTAATTTAAAGCTAATCTCATAATATATAAGATTATAAAATAGCAGTTTCCAGAAAAGAATGGAAACAGTGCCATGTTTTCCTGTCCACCAGGCTTCTAAAGCAGCCTGGGGTTTTGGATGGCTCCTACTTCCTCACCAGGGCAAATCAAATATTTAATCTCTGTGTGGGGACAATGCAGATTTTATGGCACAACAGCTTCTCTGAAGACTTGAGTGCTGACTTTCTTTTCAATATTGGCCTGAATCCACTAAACTGTGCATGAATGTACAATACCAGAAATTTTCCACTGCAGCCAATTCATTATAACTACAGTCTGTTTTCTGGCTTGTTCAGTGCAGAGAGATTGAAGTCAACAATTTCTTGTGTTGAGTTTTGGTCAATAAATATCCTGGTCCAGATTCATTCCTGGTGTAACTCCAATGCTGCAATGTTTTTTTCTCACTCCCTGAGTAAAATTGTACTACCAAAAAGATGACAAACCTTCAAAAGTATTCTGCTGGAAATGTCACTGAACAAAGACAAATGGAAAAATTTTAATTTAAAATTTGCTGAGGATTTGCTGACAACTGGTTGTTAAGCAGATCTCTTCAGAGTGGAGTTTAGACAATAATCATAAATCAAAGCGAAATACAAGCTCCGTTAAATAAAGATGTTTAGAAACATTTCGTTTTAAGCTATACCTTCCAGGGTTCCCAGGCAATATATGGACTGTTGACAGCTGTGTTATGACTTGGGCAAATGAAGAAAGCTGCAGAAGTGGCAACGAGGGAGGACAGCATGAGTCTGTACTTTGCTGTTTTATTACCACACCGCCTCTGGCTTTGAGGCCCAGGCAGAGGCCAGCTGTAGTGGGCAGGCAAATTGACAGATGTTAACGCTTGCCTCCGGCATTTTCTTTCAAAGAGGTTATTACCCGCGGTTGTCTGCGGGTTAACGTGCAGTTTAACAGCGAAAAGCCAAAACTTGACTTGGGCATACAGGGCACGGACCGGTAACTTCGGACTTAAGTGAGTGAAAGCACATTGGGAGCGCGATTATTTCTCATTAGATTTGAGAGCCCGGCGCTGCACCACGGCCGGGACGCGGCAAAATGGCGGCGCCGCCGCTAGGTGGCACGAAGCCGATGCGGCGGGCGGGCCGCGGGGCGCCATGCGGCGGGCGGCCGGCGGGGGGGAGCCCGTGGCCGCCACACCGGCAGGGCCGGGCTGCTGAGGAAAAGCCGCTGGACTGCGATGTGCTCAGCGGTTTGCTGCATAGCAGGGGAAGGAGGAGTGTGTTCGCGACAGGACTGCGTGAAAAGTCACTGCTGTGACTGAAGTTTTCTGCGTATCGCCGCAGCCAGGCCTTTGAAGCGCACTTTTTTTTTCTTTTTCCGGCTTGGAGTTGGAGCGATGTGCAGAGCACCATAAAAGCTCGCCCAGCTGACTGACACTGCTGTCCCGTTCCCCACAGCCACAGCCACAGCTCTGGTTGGGTCCAGGCTTGCTTTCAGCCCTCGAGGTTGTACACACCAGCCTCACAGCACCGCTTTTAGGCCAGGCAGATCCCTCAGTGCCCCCAAGCAATCCCCAACATTTCTTCAGGCACTCCTCATATCTTACACAACTCATCTTTTATTCAGATTCGCTGGTACCTAATCCATTACTTCACACAGCATTTGTAGGTGATTATGATGATCAGTCTCCCCTAAAACACAAGGTTGGCCACGTCGCTTACGATGCAGGAGACAGCTACAGAAATAAGTTCTCGTTAGGCTTACAACTGTTGGTTAAGCTGTTGTAATAAAATTTTATTTCTTCAGTATCGCAGATGTGGAAAGCACCTTCAAGAATAAATACAGCAGGCCCTTTTTCCAAAATAACTGTGCTTTAAATGTGGTATCACATATGCAGAAGGCACTTGAAATAAAGCAAATGGAAGGTCCTTGTACCAAAGCACCTATACTTTAAATGAGATTAAGCGCAGGATAAAATGACAATAAACAAAGGGCTAGATGAAAGGCTGGCAATGGGAAACAGTCAGACTTAATAATATGACCATATCTTATTTCCTCTTTAGATTTTTTTTAATACAGTAAATTTATTGTAATAGGATTTCTGGACAGCATCCACTTTGAAAGCCTGTGTAGAGGTTAGCAATAGAAGAGTGGCTGGAAAAAAAAAAAAAAACTGAGTCACAGCAAAGGATTTTAAGGGAGTCTGAGGTTGCAGGAAGCAAGAGATCAGAGACTAGTCCTCTGGAAACACTTTTAACAATACCTATTTCTTATAGAGACAGCGTGTTTTAATACATTGCTCTTATGTAAGTTCCTGAGTCATCTGTGTCAAATGTGAATTTGGGTTGGTTTCCTGGAAGTGTGATGCTACATTCAGACACTACGGTGACGAAGGTTATATACATGAACACAGTCAGAAGTTGCGTGCAGGAGTAAGAAAGAGTTTCCTTACAGGAAACTTAATTTTTGCCAGAAAACTCACCATGTTCTCAATTTTGGTCAAAGATTTTTTTCCCAAAAAAAAATAAAAATAAAAGGAGGCGGGGGGGGCAGGGCAGGGCAGGGCAGGGTAAAATATTATTGTTTTGTGAATCACAGAGGAAACCAAACTATTTTTGAGAAATTTTTCATTTTGCCCAAAACTGATATAGTTTTTTGTTTTTTTTTGTTTGTTTGTTTTTTGTCAGTTTAAGTTTCATTCAGCAACATTCAAACATTTCTAAAGCATGTAGATGAATTGTCACACTGCACGTGCCTTGCCTGAGAAGGACCACTGTGGTTTAAAAGGCTGGGCTATAGGGCATGGCCCTGAATCTGAGCTCGGGCTCAGAGTCCAGCTCATCTGCAGGAAACAGAACCGTACACCTGCACAACTTATGCCTGGAGCAAAGGCACAGAGTGATTGCTGGGAGTCGGTAGTTGCCAAAAAAGAAAGGAAAAAAAAAAAAAAGCATAAATGCTCACATCAGGGATGCCTAATCAAAACCTGAAAAAATTCAAAATATCCACTATTCATGCTCTTCCTTTAGAAAGAGAGGCTGGAATCTGGGCTATTCCACATGCAGTCGGTCTGTGCTATTTCAGAGCACCAAAGAAATCCAGGGAGAGGCACTCGCTGTTGCAGCCAGAGCCCAAAAAGCACAGCCCTGGACTTCCTCATCAAATCTGCTTTGCCCCTTTCCAGCCCAACCCTTTGCCTCCACCCAAAGTTCAGAACGACGCAGCATTTTGCTGCACAACTTTCCCGAGCAAAACAGCCTGTTTGTTATTGATGGGCTGATCAGATTCAGGTCTGTGCTATAATCAAAGGAACTAATTTCGACCAAATCTTCCTGGGAGAATCTCCCTGCTTATTAGATCTTCTTTTTCTCTGATTTCTGTTCCTTCTAAAAATAAATACAGATCAGCAACTGGAAATCTGCTGTCCTAGTAGCAGCCCTTCTATTATTAATATATTATTTTCTGAAGGAAAGTCTTTTCTTGTGTCAAAACATTGCATGGGAGTGCTGTCTGAGGTGCTACACAAAACATCTGTACGTGTTCCCATTAACTGCTCGCGTGCCAGATCGATATTCAAACAGGGTCACTTGTTCTCCACGATAGCGACAAGCATCTAAAAACTCTCTAAAAACTGGGTGGTTAATGTGAACCAGGCATTTTTAAAATAGATCATCCAGCCCACCCATGATTATAAGGCTGAGCATAAGGGAGCATGTTTTACAAGGTCAGTTCCAATTAAAGCTCCTTTCCCAACCCAAATATCTTTAATCTCCAAAGACTACTTGTGTGCATCATTTCACTTATGTAAGTCTGTTTTGTGATTGCTTCCAATTATTTCCCTGCCCACGTAGCTCTCTCACCCTCATCCACCATGGTTACAAATACACACGGAAAGAAGAAGCCAGCCCTAGCTTACTACAGCTGCTTTCCTGGGGAGCTTTTTGTAGGGCAGTGCTCTCCGAGTGATTTAATACTCTGCAACAAGCAGGCAAGTGGGGGAAGGGAGAAGAACTGCTCAGATGATGACGATGCTTAGTAAATCATGTCCCTGCTAATTTAGTTACTAGCTTTACTTTTTACTCTATAGTTTATACACAGGCATGACACTGCAAAGACGATAAAAAGATTAGAGGAGGGTTTTTTTGACAGCAGAAATAGAATGAAATGCTGGTCTTGAATCTGGCAGAGTCAAAACTCCTGGTCTAAACTGGAGGCAGGCTCAGATGTCAAGGGCAAATTTTCATCTCACTTCTCTGAAGTGATGCCACGCTTTGTCGAATGTCCTGCTTTGTTGGAAATCTCACTGAGGTTCCAGTCCAAGCGTGTGTCTTTGGTCTTCAGCGTATTGATTCAGGTTGCAGCAGAGACCCGCTCGTGAACTCTGGCGCAATCTGGGACTGAGAATGGAAATTGGTTCCAGCCCATTTTAATTAAAACATGCGTGTTAAAGATGTTAATACCACAAAGGTCAATCAGGACACAGATCACTACATTACTTGAACAGAACAGAAGGGTATCTTTCAACACACTCTACCATAACAGACTGATTTCTTTCTTACTTTTCAGCAGGCATAAGAAACGATGCAGCTCCAGGAAGGGGAGTTTCAACTGATTTCAGTGATGCAGCAGTGCCCATCTGCCTCCCTGCTTTGCATCACTCCACTAGCCCACAGGGAGGTGGAAGGTGGCCTCCTGGGCTCGCTGGCCTCCCCTGAGGAACTTCCATGTCCCCCTACAGAGAGGGGAAAGGCAGGAGGAAGGTGGCTGCTTGTGGTCCTCCCAGCCTTGGGAGGATGGAGAAGCCTCCAGGCTACAAGTGGCTGTTCTGATACAGCTCGTCCCAGCTCAGGCGTGCCAGAAAATCAGGCCCCGTGGAGTTACACCAGCATGCATGAAAGCAAATTGAGGCCCTGGCTCCTTAGTTTCATTGTTTTGCATTTTGGTGATACAGTATGACTAATTTGTTAGGAATAATAGTGCTTCACTCAAATATGCCCCTCTCAAAAAGCATTTCCCCACAGCCTCGTTAAAAAAAAAAAAAAATGCATTTGCCTCAGCTCCTGAGAGCAGTGGCTCTTTCAAATGGCATATTCTCATTTTTTTCTAATACCCCTTTGAAACTGCAGCATCTTGCCAATGTATTAAATAAATGGACTAGATAGCACCATGCTTTGTTTAGGTGGTACATTTGGACAGGCTCTCTCTCCATCCCCACCAAAAAACAATCACCTAAAAAAATCTTTTTGAACAGAAATGGCTTTCTTTGTATCATTCATCCACTCCAGTACCAAGGCTTGACATTTGCTGGCTAGGGTTGCCACTACACAGGGTTCTTGTAGTGCCAAGACCTTTCATCTGAGCTAAAGAAAGCAGGTATTTAACTGAAAGAAGACCCCAAACGTGCACAGAACATTTCTAACCACTGCCCCTAAACACAGCTGATGGTAGGGGAATTCTGCCTTTGAAGTCATTGTTCCTATCAGGTTTGTTTTTAATTGAGTTCAGAGAGTTGCACTGCAAATATTTTTTAGAAAGGAAGCAGTAGTATGCAAAAAAGATTGGGTTCTGTGCACTGCCATTGGGGAGCAATGGTGAATTTGGGGATTGTTATTCTACTTCTCCCTGATGACTGTGTTAAGGATGGGAAATTCTAGCATATTTTATTTTCTATGAAGTAGGAAGATGTGAATATCTATCTTAGTGGACCTCACCCAATACGCAAGAGGCCGGAAAAGCCTTACACACTAGAGTCCTCCTACACATTCAGTCTCCATGGTTTCTGCAGTTCTGGCAAATCTAGCCCCAGGTTTTATGTGTGGGTTTCCTAGGAAAGCTGGTGATTGGATGAACACGAATAAAAATGGCATAAAATGGAAAATGTTCTGGTACAGTATCAGCCTCAAGATAAAAGGAATTCCTTTGAACGTGGAAATATTTTGGGAATGCCCGAGGGATTTTCCATTGCCCTCCAAGCTCATCATCTGTAATCTGTGCCTCGCTGCTTCCCACCATATTTCAATTTGAAAGACTTCTAAGGTCATAGCAGAAGACAAGAAGTACTAGGAAAGATGCCACATGAAACTGGTGTATTTATGACATATACCTATACAATGAGCCTAGGTTTGGAGGAGAAAAAAAAAAAAAACAAATATATGCATTTGAATGAAGCAATATGTTTATCAGCCAGGCTTGCTGCACTGAGTATTTTCTACATTTTACAAAATATCTCCCATACAAGTCTGGTCTTTGCGGAACTTACTGCAATAAGTGGGTTATCTGAATGACGAATTGTACCTGAAGTGTTATTCCCAATAATCACATTTGATTAGAGAGTGCATCTGTGCTTGCTTTCTGCAGGAGTTGCCCACGTTCTGAGGGTCAGGAGTTACACCTGTTTTCACCAAGGCAGACCTTTGGAGCAGATGTTGTATCGATCAGACTTCTAGGACACACATCACTGCAGAGCCCAAGTCACCTTAGGCAGCATATTTCAGAGCTATGTATAAAGAATATTGATTTTTGGCCATGTATTTCTAAACACAGCAAATGCAACATCTGCATCTTCGTCCTGAACTTGCACCTGGCATTTTCAGTTCTTTCTGTGCAGACTGGCTGTGAAACGTTTCTAATACCTAATCCCGCTGAAGTCAACAGCAGCCATCTTCATGTGGACAAGATCAAACTTTGAAGAAGTAGATTAAGATCAAGGTGAAGGAGAGAGACATAAACAACTTCAGCTTCACAGCTTCATATTGGAAGCCCCTTTCCACTAGCAAATGTATGATAAATTGCTTCGTCCAGGGGAAAATGCTTTGGAAGAAGTGATGCTGTTGCAAAAGATGGGACAGCAAACTTCTGTACTCCACCCTTTACCCCAACCAGATCATTCTCAGCTGATTCCTAGATTAAAAAGTGGGGCATCATCATAGAAACAGAAAACACAATGAAACAAAATAATGGTACTATGGAAAGAAAGGAAACACACCTCACAACATTTAGATCCAGAGGTAGAAGCAAAGGGTTACACTATTACTGATACTCTCATGAGCCTAACCACCAATATTCAAGAAGGCCTGCCTGAAAGTTATTTTCTTCACACATTTTTGCAAGCACAACTTGCAAGTGCAAACAAGAACATGACCACAGAGTAAGTTTAGGTTTAGACTGGAGATAACTCTAGTGGAGTGGAGACTGTTGGTACCTGATGGTGCCCAGTGACTCTTGTGAGTTAGGATGGTCCCTGCAGGGAACAAATATTGCACATGGCCAGGAATAACACACCGTGCTCTGGTTCTTTGAGCAATGCAGGTATGACCCTCTCTAATAAGCAGACACAGGTGCAAAGAGTGGGCCCAGCTCACCCCTTGGAGGTAATTTAACTTACATCTCAAGGTTTTATCCAACGTTGAGAACTTTGGACAAGCTGTACATGTAACTTATGCTGATAGATACAGGGAACTTGCTTGCAAATGTTGATCTCGTTGACAAATGCAGGCTATTAAAAAAGTCTTGCATTAGCAGCACTGTAGTTAGATGACGTATGAGCAAGTCAGGGGTGATTAGGGAGAGAGAGTCCTTATACTAATTGATTGGTTATGTTCTCTATTATAGGGAGCTCATCCACTATGTTTTAGCTAGGCATAGGTTTTAAACGACAAGGTTTTAAAAGTGCCTTTGACGTTGGGAGCTAATATGAAATATATTGCAACATAAAGCTCCTTCAGAAAATGTAGCCCTGTTTAACACACTGGCGTTAGGAAGACAGTGAGGATTATTTTCATGAATAAAACGTGCAGAATTTGGCCCGACTTTTTATATACTGCCTGAGTGGTTCTGTGTGATTGCTTCTGCATTTGTTTTTGTTTGCAACTAAAAGCAAGTTGTTTTCTGTGGGAATCTGAATTGTGCTCTGTGTACTATTTACGCGTGCTGAAAGAAGCAGTGATGTACGATAGGAGCCAGTATGAGACTGCAGCAGAGGAAAGCCATTAAAACATATACATGCTGAACTCATTAACTAAATTTATCCGGTATTATTTTTAGTAAAAGTCCAGATGACTGTGTATCCCCATTACATCTCCCTGGGCTTGTAAATGATCTATTTGTAAAACAAGAGAAAAGGAAGGCTTAATAGAAATTTATCAAATTATCTTTCTAAAATGTGTTTCATCCACGTTGTAGCCGAACACTGAGGGGCCGCAGCAGCTGCCCCCGTAGCTCAGTGGTTGCAGCAGAAGGCAGGCCTACACCACATCCCACCTTCACGTCCTGCCTCCCCCGCCAAGTGCTCTTAATTAAGGCATCATTATCCCCTGTATAAGGGAGCCTCTGCAATAAGAGAGGCTGAAAAAAAACCCTCATGCTGTGAAATAAGTTGAAACCCGGTGCCTTGCTTGTCTCCAGCAGAGGAGGTGCGGAGTCAAGCACCCTCAGGCCAGGAAGACTTTCAGCCTGCCGTCACCACGTCTCAGGCAGGTTTCTCTCCAGGCAGCAGAGATAATGCAGCAGAAAGCCTGAGCAGGGACACTGTCACCACAGAGTCCCTTAGGAGGACAGACTCCCCAGTCGCAGTGGCTTTTATCACTCCCCTGGCCCGGTGCCTTATTCTCCCCCAGGTCTGCACAATGCCACGGCTCTAATATGTGACAGCTGATCGTTTACAGAGCACTTCATCCTGGGCTATAGCAGGCATTTTTCCATACTGCAGTGACAGTCAAAACTCAGTCCTAATGGAGAACACCAATTTTTTCTACCCAGACCTCTCAGCTGAGCAAAGCCCTCTGCACCAGTGCTTGCTCCACCCCTGCCTCACACCTCCGCCCTCATCTTCCCCACCACTGGAGGGTGAAGCATCCTCAGGACACCAGCAAGACACCTCCTTCTTCCAGCACCCTTTCCTCTTCACAGATGCTGTTTGCTACATGTCATTCAAAAGCAGAGAAGCAGGCAGTGAGATCACCCTGGCTAATTGCAGTCTGTCCCTCTGGCTCTTGACATCTTCACTCCTGGCAAACAGCGAGACGCTGACTGTGATGGGGGGACAGGGACCTGCTGGGGGAGTTTTATGGCAATTAAATCTATGTCAGAATAATTCAGGCACACTTCATTAATTCTGGTGCACCATTGATTTTACTGCAATTAAGTTCTGAATCTTTCAGACTTGGTTGAAATGTCAAATATCAATTAAAAAAAAAAAAAAAAAAACTAAGGCATTCACAAAATGGATACTTTCTGGAGATGATTTAGCAATACTTCACCACTCCCTTCCATTTTGGTCACCAGCTCTGATAAACTTCAAGTATGAATCTTTGTCTGATAGTGTTAAAATGTTGGCCAATGCGTCTGGGAATCATTAACACTTCAACCTTAGAGCTAAATGCATGAACATTAACCAAGGAGAGGTAGGTACCCAGTTGCCAATGCATGTGTGAGCCAGTGCAAGGTAAAATTAAAATACATAATGGGAGGAGTCAGTCAAGTTTTAATACAGAATAAAACATAACACAGTGGTGATAACACAGTGATCACAGAATCACAGAATCATCTAGGTTGGAAGAGACCTCCAAGATCACCGAGTCCAACCTCTGACCTAACACTAACCAGTCCTCCACTAACCCATATCGCTAAGTTCAACATCTAAACATCTTTTAAAGACCTCCAGGGATGGTGATCTTCAGGGATGGATGATGCATCAATGCCCCTCCTAACTAGAGCTGGTGTCTCATGAGCTCTGCTCCTGGTGCCAGGACCAGCTGTGCTGGATGGGGCTTGTCTGTGGACCCTGTGCACAAGGGTCCACCCTCCTGACTTCCACGTGTTTCCAGCGCACACGTGCTAGAAATCCCTGTTGCACCTTGCCCACATCCTAGGAACAGCATCCCTGCCTTCCTCTGCTCCTTCAGTGGAGAAGGGGAGAGGACATGATAAACACCACTGATTACGCTCGAGAGATCTGGAGAGTGAATTTCTAAAATATGATGCTCATTTTGTTAGACACTGTTTGAGGATATTCTAGATGAGAATTAATGAAAACCAATAGCTTTCTAGTTGTGTTTATTGTTTTCTCATTTAATTAGGGACTTAGCTCCATGTTCCAGTGTCAACAGAGCCAGCAAATATTTAAATGAGGTTGGGATACTCTTTCTTCATCGCTTTGCTTCAGGGGAGAGGAAACTCCATTATCAGTTTCTCCAATATTTTATTATGAAGCTGCAAAACAGTTTTTGTCCACATTGTGCATTGCCAATAGAGGGGGAGAACACAAGACGCCGGTGCACGGGAGGCTAACACACCTTGTGTCTGCGTTATGCAGGAGCACAGCTGGGCTATGGCAAAGTGCTGCCCTAGGCAAAATGCAGCACGGAGCCCCCTGATGCTCCCTCGACTCCCCCAAGGGCACACCGTGTGCCCTCACATCACAGGGGACTTTGCTCCCCCATCACAGGGGACTTTGCTTCCCTGGCAGGCAGAGGCTGGGACTTCCCTTCCAGCCACTCCTGGCACCGTGCTGGAGGCCAGGGGACATCCTGTAGCATTTCCCTGTGCTTTTTGTGGGGTGCCCTGCTGTGTCACACTCCTCCTGCCACACCTCCCCGCCAGGATGCAGTCACTCCTCAATTTTAGGGTTTGCGCTCTAATTTGATGCTTTGGGCCAGCCTGCCTGGTGCCAGCAGGCTCGGGCATCACCGCACCCACCAAACACTCCTCTCCTCCAGCACATTTCCTCCTGAGCACGAGACCTAGAAAGACACACGAGCTTACGTAGCTTATGTTCAGATGCAGTCACACATCTCCCGGACGCAGAGACCAAGGCTCAGGTGTGAAGTTCGGCTGCCAGCAGCACATCTAGCGCAGGGGTTGCTGCTGGGAGCTTTCTTGTTTCATGCCAGAGTTCCCCTAGCACGCTGAAAGATCGGGAATGGAAGGCTGCTTCAACCGTAAAGGTAGCATCCATTTGTATTTAATAGCTAGCATTGATTTCCAATTTCATATCTGCTGAACAGTAGCCACCGGCCACATTAAAATTCATCATCGTCTTCGCTGCACCTTCCAGTTCAGACTCTGCCATCACCCTTAATGAATCAATCCATGTCAGCACAGCCTGCATGTGTTCTTAAACAGCTCCTGGTGACATTACAGAGTGAGCTCGGCTGGACCCTACACAGCCCGGTTTTAGTCCACGGGGCTACACGGAAGATTTAGGCATAAAACACTCAAGCAGCTGGAAAGACGTGCTCAATCTTTATGGAAGAGCTACTCTTTGTACTCATTGTGCTACTCTTTGTCCTCAACGCACACGTTTATTGCAGGATAATTGTATTTATCTGTCATCGTGAAGCTTTGCTGTTCTTTAAAGCAGCACGGAAGGCACGGGATCAGCTGTGTTATCCTCTGCCAGTGCTGAAATACAGCTCCCCGCCTGGCCTGCCCTGCGTGCACACCAGCCAAACCTTCCTGGGGGTCAGGTGTTTTGCCATGCAGGCTTTGTTGCAGATGACCCGGAGCCACCCCACTCTTCTCACCTTATTACAGGGCATAAATGAAGTGCATGTCAATGCTGGTCTCCTCCAGGCCTGTGCAGCCCTGTGCCGGGAAGAGGCCCGGATATTTAGTGAATTTAGTGCACTGTCAGCAAACAGAAGCAAGCTCACATCAGTGCTCGGTGCCACATTCGAGCGGGGCTTTTGTTTGGGGAAGGGCAGCTCTGCTCGGATCACGTTCTCCTTCAAGAGATTAGTTCTCCCTAGACCTAATGTTAGCACAGCGAGCCCAGAGATATTACTCATCAATTAAAAATTCAATAAAAATAAGCTGTCATTACCATAAGCCTTCTGACTGGGAAATGTGGAGTTGAGAGCTTTACCACCCCGGCCTCTGACAAAAGCCCCAAAGACGGGCGGCCGTGGTGTTAATTGATTGGTGTCATTTATAAGTAATCTAACAATGCTGAATAATTTATTTGGCAGTGACAGGCGCTGAAAATATACAGCTGCAGGGATATGTGCCCAGCCCCGGAAGAAACGGTGCGAAGCGGGGCGCAAGGCAACGATTAAGATGCGGTGATCTCCTTGGGAACATTTTCTCATGTGCTTTGCTCGCCTGTGCTTTGATTACGGCAGAGGTGTATAGATCTGACAATGGGAGAGTATAGATCCGGGTGGCCAAAATGCACGGCCTCGATACTCTCTTTTGCAGCAGATCACCTATAATGAATTTTAAAGGCCTGCACCGTGGATGCCTAGCAGGAAATGTGTGGTGCTGAGTGCAGACTTGCCAAAAGGACATAAAAATTGACCGTAGCGTTTCCACGCTGAGGATGCTGCTGATGGGAAAAAGCCTTATGGTTTCATCTGTCTGACCAAAATGGAATCAAAATTCTTGCCTCTCAGTGCCTGCGGAGTAGGCTTTCCAAGGGTCACCTAATAGGGAGTGCCTCTCATTAATCTGCATTGTTTTTGCAACCGCATGAGTAGTCCCAGTTCGTACGCTTTGAAATCCAGAGAAATCACCCCAGGGAGCAAGAAAGGCTGGAGAGGCCGGCTGGCAGAGCACAATCTCTGCCCTTGCAGATGTCGGAGTGAAAAGTTGCACTTAGCTCTGTATTCACTCGGGCAAATCTCCCCCTGCAGCCGATGGCTGAAAGCTGGGACCAGTTTCAAGCCCACGTCACAGCAGCAAGCGGGCGAGTCCTGTGCGGGGGCATCCCACCCCCACAGGCCAAACCACGGCTTTTCAGTTCTCTGGAGCACAGGATGATTTTCTTAAAGGTCCGTTTTACTGGGAAAATTAACTGCGTTTCTGGGACTTGCTTTAGAAAAGGTTCCTGTGCTTTGTAACTCTGACGTTGGTCCCACTCGGGTTTGTAGAAGAACTCAGATTAGCCCCAAAACAAAAAGGACGGTCCCTTTACTGCATGATTTCTACACTGTTGAATAAAATGTAAAAAAAAAAAAAAAGAGAGAGAGAGAGAGAAAGAGAATTATATTGTTTAGACCTTATTCATGTGGCTAGCTTCAAGTTGCATGTTTACAAAATATAGGTACTTTAACAAGCGATGCAGGGTGGGGTATTTCTTTCTGAGTGCCAGTTTTTGAAGTCAGGCGATTATGTGGAAATCTTAACTTTCACAAAGCCTTTAGTTCTCCAGTCTGCTCCTGGAAGTGAGCCTAAAAATATAACCAAATATAGCCAAATGCCTCAGAAACTAGAATGTTAGAAAAAAAAAACATGCAAAACTCTATTTTAAATCCATCTTTTCTTTTTTTTTTTTCCCTTTCCCCTAGTTAGATGTTCCTTCTCAACACGATCTTGATGATCTCTGCCTTCTCCGAGTGACTCTTCAGCATTTCCAGAGCCGTGCTTGCTGGGGGGGAATGCTGACTGCGGACAGCGGCTCCAGCCTTGCTCCGAACGAGTCAGCAGCAGAGCTCTCACCGACTTCACTCAATGCTGGATGGGGTCCAAAGAGAACAAGGGCAGGAGGGAATATACTTGTTTTCATTACTCATGTTGGTTGTGTAAACAGCATTCACTTCTCACTGAGAAATATGCGACTTTATTTCCATCATTTTTAGAAAAAGAAAAGAAAAAAAAAAAAGAAAAAAAAAAAAAAAGCATTTACCAAGAAAATAATCATTACTGCACGCTGATTGCTCTTTTATTTTTTTTTCCATTGCTGCGCACATCAGAGCACGCATTGGTACAAATACAACTGATCTGGTTAAGTGTTTTAATACACAGGGGAGTAAATTGTTTGGGATGAAAGAAATTCATTATCCACAGTTTGCAGGGCTGAAAGTCTGGCTGTTTTAATGTTACTGCAGAGCAAAAAAAAATTTAAAAGTGCATGCTGCGACAAGCTGAAGGCATCTTTAGGCTCCATTATACTAGAGTAAGCATATTAATTAGATTATTGTTCATTCCTTCAGGAAAGCTGAACCCCGACACGGCCAGTAGGAAAACCGAAGGCAATCAGCCAAAAGAATGGCCAATTTCCCCGGATTCTTTTTTTTTCCATTAATTTTCTTCACAACGGGAAAACTCCTTGTTCCCTCCTGCGATAAGGATGGGGAAAGCCTAAGTGCACGTTGTGGGGAGGCCACACGTGAGTGCAAGCAGCGATGTGTGTGCTCAGCAGGGCAGGAGCGCGCGTTAGGCTGCAGACCCCGACAGGGTGCACGCTCCTGCTCAGGGCAATACGGGTCAGAGCCTCTCCTCCCCCTGCAAACAGAGGTCTCCCACACACAGCAAACACATCCAGGCCTTACACAGAGCTCAGCTGTTTGGACAAGAGGTTCTGTGATTAAACATTAAAGGACCTCCTCATCCAGGCTTTTGCATCAGCTTTTTCCTGCAGGGCTGTTGTTTTTGTCCATACTACCTGCCAGCTCCTGTCTGATAAAGGAAAAAGAAGACATATTTATTTACTCCCTTATTTGTTTACATTTTACCCCTACTTTGGCAGAGTTTTGTGATCCAGAAAACTCACCTTGTGCTGTCTGAAGCGATTCCTCTTTGTGTGCAGCATTGGAGCAACATCTTGGGAAATGACGTGTTTCCCACACGGGTTCTTGTACAGGGCTGCTGCCAGATCCCCCTTTGAGCCCTGAGGTCAAGACATTACAGTGAAATCATTTCCAATCCATGAAAAAGCTTTGTGGGGTGGGATGGCCCAAGGTTCAGCACAGAGCTATTCTTATAGGGTTGGGTTTGCAAGTACTGGGTTATCTGCCTTCACAAGAAAGTACCTCGAATGATTAGGTTAATTACCTAGAACCGAGCCTTTTCCATCCAGAGGAGCAGCATGAAGGCTGAGCAGGCTGCAGGTGTTCCCAAGGCAGCCCCCAGCTGCAGCTTTCTGTCCAGGTTGCATTTAATACATCGCCCAGTGATGCGATGCTGCTCAGCTCCCCCGAGCCCAGCAGCTCCCTGCAGCTGAAGGCACCTCTGCATGAATTGCTGTCGTGTCTGCCTCGACGATCCTGGTTTTGGGGTCTCTGGTCATATCTGCCTGTGTTAAAGCATCCCTATCCTGCCTTCCAGCTGGAGAGGAGGAGGCAGGATTTGTTCCTTCACAAAGAAAAGGGCATCACCCCAGGCATCGCCCCTAAATTCCTTCACACCATGGGGTCCTGGCTCGGCTAGGAGCCGCAGCATTGGCCCTTATCAGGTACTGACTGTCTGGGAGGACAACAGCACGAGGAATTTTGTTTGCTCAAGTAATGGCAGACTTTATTATAGAGCAACCGTGCCATACTGAGCACGTTTAATAATTAAGTGGTGAGATATGACAAGTGGTGAGCTCCAGCACAATTTTTACATGCCTGGGATTGTAGTACAAGGCCAAAAGGCCAAAGAATTTCCATCAGAGGAACAAACTATTTTGCATTTGAATCACCTATTTTGTCTATTTTTCTGCAGTCTGTAGCACAGCTGTGATATTCTGTCATAAATATTGTAAGCATAAAATTTCTCATGGTCTGAGACCTTGGAATCTCTTCTCCCCAGCAATGCATGCGTATCGCCAGCATGCAGGACACCGGAATACACCCCTCTGTCCCTGATTAAGTCTGGAATTGATTTTCAGACCACAGCTAACAGGTCTGAAAAACAGGTTTGCTGATGGAATTGCTGACAGATTAACTACATCGATGCAAGGGCCGTCACCTCAGTGCCACGGCTGCTAACGCTCGAATATTTCTCCTTATGCCATAACAAAGGGGAGAAGAACTTGAGATTTCAAAATGATACTTGTTCTTATCTGCCCCAAGTTTGACATGAGTTTTGTTTGCTGCTTACTTGTCTCTCTCCAGTGGAACTTGAGCGCATTGTTATGAAATGCAATATTTTCCGCAGAAATGTCAAACTAATGCAGCATCAACCCTGAGACTTTAATCCTAAAAAAAAAAAAAAAATAAAAATAAAAATAAAAATAAAAAAATCAGAACCAAAGTCCTCACAATAAATTTATAACAAGCTCTTTGTGGTATTCTTTGCAAGGCCCTTCTTTACGCAGAGAACATAACACCGAGCAATGTGACGTGCTGTACAGCAAATATTTATTTTTTCAGATAAGCACAGAGGCTTGAAAGGCCTAATGAGCTAATTGAAATAAATAAGGCTCTGCTGGAACTCTGGGCCGGATGCTTGCGGCTGCGATGGGGAAAATGCCCAGCTGCTCTGCTGCTCCTTCTCTGCAAGCTTGCCATGGGCGCGCCAAGATGCTGGTGGGCCAGGCTCCATGGTTTTAGGCTGCTCACTGCTCCCCGCATCTGCTCTGGCCGACCCATACCTGCAGGAATAATACGAGCCATTCCTGGCATAACCAGACCTGACTGGTGATTAAGAGAGGGTGTGCTTGATCCGGGCAATTAAAATTAGAATCCTGCTGTTAGTAATGGCCAGAACGTGCTGTTCAGCGGAAAGACAGCAAAACCAAACAATAATGTTGAATATTTTGTAAGATATCCAACGTTCATTAGAGATACCAAGAGGGTGCTTGTGATTCCCACCCTAAAAAGCTTCTGCTTCTGCAGCAACCTGAAGACGATGCTGGAGACCAAGCCCACAGCGGTGACAGGCAGCCTCACCTCGAGGACGACAGCCATCGTGCCTGGACTGATGGTGGCCATGTGGAGCTGGAGGCAGGCAGGCCAAGCAGGAAAATATGGGATGGTCAGTGAGCATCACCTCAGCTGCTCTTAAAATGCATCCTGCATGTAGGCAGTTTGATTACAATACAGAGAGGCAAGGGTGAGGAAGGGAAGCATCGATTGAGATGTGATCATCTGGCCGCATGGTGAGGTATTTGCACATCTTCCTGTGTGCTCAGCCAGCTGTGTGTGTAACATCTGGAATTAGGAGGGGGAGTACAGCTGGGACACATCCCTTTCCTGATTCCTGCAGATAATCAGCTTGTGCCCCGAGGCACTACACTTTGCTAACCATCTTCTTCAAATCCAATTTTAAATGGACTGCAAGATCATATTGTCATGCTGGCTGACTGGTACGGCACATAAATACATAAACCCAAGGTATGACCTGCATGTTACAATGCAGTTCAGGAACTGGGAAAATGCAGAAGGAAATCTCTTATATTAAAAAAGACAACAGCATTCTTTCTATGTGACCGTTCTTTTTATTAAATTACGTATATCAAGATTTCTACCATTTTTCCTGAAGAAGTAAAGGCTGTTTCACAGAAGCTTCAGGGAAATGGCTGCATTTTAATACAGTCTAATTGACTTTTATGGTTATCTCTGAGGAGTCCTGGTCATAAAAGCTAATTAAATTATACTGATCTACATATTCAAGAACCATTCTATTTCTCACCCTTGAAGGAAAAAAAAAAAGAAAGAAAGAAAGAAAAAGCTGGAGGATCATCCTCATGATTAGGACACGTTACAATCTCCTGACACCCCTCTTTGTGCAGTTTGATTTGCTCAGTGTTGCAGGATATATTTAACCTTCCTGAACAAGTGACTGTCCTTACCAGCTTTAAGGATGTCGGCGATGTTATTTCAGATCTCTCCTTCTGCAAGTGTGTAGAAAGATCTATGTGCTCGATTTACAATTCTACACTCATCTAATAATTCTCTAGAGAAAAGGTTAAAAAAAAAAAAAAGTGAATGCAAAAGTAAATCATCTAAATCTTCATGACAAGGGGTTTAAAAGTAGACTTTCTGTATTTCTTCATTTTCTTTTTTCTTTTTTTTTTTTTTGAGATTTTTTTGTTTCTGCTCTCACTTTGTGAGAGATTCTGACTTTGTTGTAATAACAGCTTAATAGCATGCCAGACCTGATACTGTAAAAAACAGCCTCACTTTTTTTAAAGTCTGACCTCCCATTATTTTCACATCCTGATTACCCACACAGTGCCAGATTTCCAAGATATATGAGAGCCAAACAAATCAGACTTGTGCCAAGAAGAATTTTATGAAGCAGGGAAAAAAGAATGAATACCCTGGTAGCAGTCTATCTCTATCTTTCAGTACCCAAATACTTTTGCAAATCTGGCCTAAGGCTGTAAGCAAAATTCTCACCTAGAGTTATGGCCATTGCCCTGAACAAAAATTGCAGAAACGAGTTCCTCTGGAGTTAACATCAACATAATTAGACCAATTTTTTTAAAATAGTCTTCTGACACAATGCCCCATACAAATCTCTGTCCAATGCCTTAATCCAGCTAATACGCTGTGCAGTAACTACTAAGAATTGCTCAGCAGCAGCTCAGAGTCCAGCAGGCTCCCTTGTACTTGCAGCCACCAAGCTGGGGGGTATAAAATACTATAGGCAGCAGCAGTGACGTGGTAACATCCCCCTTTTTCTCTTTTATTACTGCCTGACTGAGCGGCTCAGACCTTCTTTCATCCTCTACCTGCCTGTCCCTCCTCCTCTGAACTCCTTTGGCTCCAAGTATCCTGGGGACAGCTGTCAACAGAGCATCTGCTGCTTCTGGTTTGCATCTCAGAATGATCTGCCAATACAACAGACAAGCATTGTCATATCCAGTGCTGCTCCTTATTGCTGACCTACTCTTTCAGCTCCCAGAAGTTTTTGAAAATACCCATAGCGTGATTTGAAAGAAGCCCATTCACTAAACATAAAAATGTGGGGGAAGGCATTGAAGAACTAATGCAATTGCTTCTGTAGTTCTTATAGTTGCTTTTATAGTTGCTTCTTATAGTTGCTTCTGTAGTTCTTATACTTGCTTCTATAGCATCAGCAAATCCCTGAGAAACCCCCAGTAATGTGGCAGTTTGTAAGGTGAATATATGAAAATATAAAAGTCACTTCCAGCTGGGGAAAAAAAAAAAAAAAAAAAAAAAAAAAAGAGCTGATTTGTCAATTTTTTATCTTTTTTTTTCTACAGAGCAACATGTGAAACTACCAGATTTGGGCAAAACGTCATGAACTTCCATAGGAAAACATGCAAAGAAAAGGAGGTATGACTTCTTGGTAATCGAACCAAATTGGGGAAGGGGATGTTGAGGGACCAACCTCAGGATTGATCCCTGCCTGTGTTTCATACTCTGTAAGGCCCAGGATCCACCTCATTATGGCATGAGCTGTTAACCAGCTCTTAGCCATGCTAAGCAGAGAGCTGGGGGGGGTCTCAGTTTCTTCGGTGAGGGCAGACTGGTGACAAAGCTCCATTGTTCCGGTGCCTCGTCGTCCTGTGCTGTGCGATGGGGAGGTTTCTATGCCAAGCTTCTAGCTAAGGATCAGATTGCAAAAGAGAAAATCCCTTTGGCCCGAGAGCCTGTACAAAACAAGGGCTTTGTGAGACAAAGAATGAGGGCTCCCATCGAGACAGGCACCTCTTGCATTCTTGTTGACACACATGTTCGGCACCGCGGTGAAATCAGTCACGTGCTTTGCATAGCTTTCTTGACCCTAAATAGGACAAAATTCAGTGTCCCATTCATTGTCTTTTCGGAGAAATTCCTGACCAAACCAGACATTTGTAGTTACAAGAGTTCTCTATTTACAAAGATCCAACTAGCTCTGCTTCCTTGAGCATATAGCTGCCACCAGACAAGGCAGTCATAGTCCCGTGCTCCTGCCCGGGACCAAGGTGGGGCCGGGAAGTCAGGCAAGGATCGAGGGGACATGGCCTGGCAGTGCTGGAGACAGCACTCCTGCAGCACAGCTGGTGGCTTTTCGTCTGAATGGAAAGCAGCTGATATGCCCACAAAGCTTAACCCAAACCAGAAAAATATTAGCTAGAACCAGGCAGCCTTAGATACCATCTTATTTCTATTTGCTTTACACCCAGCCCCTCAGATAGTAAGAAACAGCAATATTTCAAGGGTCAGGTTTCAATGGTGAATTTGTGCATACAAAAAGCACAGGTCTTATCTTTGCAAGTGGCCTAGTAATCTGGAAAGTCTTTGTTTTCACCTGGGAAATCTGACCCCCTGGTTTCATAGCTGGCAGGGCTTGGCTGCAGGTGCTGCTTCTAGCCTAACGCAGTGTGTGCAGTGTCTCTAAAGCGGCTCTCAGTGACCTGATCAGGCAGGTCGATAAATATGGCTGATATATTTTAATTGAGTAGTTTCACGGCTCGGTTATGTCCTTGTTTGTAGATGGATTGCTAGTGTGGAGATTGACAACTTTTGTTATTAGAAATGTCTGAGACGCTTCCCCACCACAGCCATAATTCAGAAGGAAACTGCACCAGCTGGACTTCTTCCCTTTTAGCAAAGCCACTCAGCTGTGTGTGTTTGATCTAAGGATGGTTATGTTATATTAGTGTGAAACATCTGATAAACAGGGTGGATGATAGCATTAGAGCCTGTGGTGTTGACAGAAACTCTGCCCATCCACCAAAACCTGCTCAGCCTATGCAGCGCTTGGTGAGGACGTACCGAGTCCTTTCCCTGGTGACCATATCCTGCTTCTACTTCCCACCCTCCTTCACCCACAGTTTTGTTTTGCTGTTGTCTTCTGCCCACAAGGCACCACAGTTTCTGCAGCTGCTGACTTCTATGACTCAAATGCTTTTCTGAATCCAAAGCCGGGTTACAGAAGTACTGATGAAGCAACCACAGCCAGTGTTTTGGCTTCTTCTGTAGGCATATGCTATGAAGAAGGGCAAGTGTACCCTTTTAGCACAAGGGCTGAAATGTAGCTACGCAGCTTCTTGGTCTTTTAGGAAAGCTGTATATTATCCATTCATGACAGTAATATAAATCCTCAAGTTACTGCCTGACTGTACTCTGCCTGAGTGCCCAGGGAGTAACAGTTTTTAAAGGTAACTCACATCTGAGAGCCTTCCTTCCTATTGGACTTGGGGTGTATTGGACATTTAAATAGGAGTTAGGAGCCTAGATGCCATTGATCAAGGACATTGGCCTTGATCTTAGGGATGTTTCTAGGGGTAGATCTAAATCCTTAGTCCTAAATTTAACTTAATATGTGAACAACTGCCACAGATGATTTGTATCATTCTGGAAAGCCCAAAGACGCCAGGCCAGGAATGGTACTCTCTGTACTAGGCCTTGCTTAGACACCAAATGCAAATACAGTCCCGGCCATAAAAACTTACAGCTTAAGGTTAGGAAAATATGTGGCAGATAAGCAGAAAAACAGAGAGGAGAGCAAGTCCTAGGAAGTAATGAAACAAATATTTGTTAGTCTAATAGGTTTCACTTGAACTCATAGAGGCACTGTGGCAAAAGGAGAGTTTTAAGGAAGGACTGAAGAAAAATCATGGGGCAGCTTTGCTGATGTTTACAGAGATCTCCCAAGTGTTGGGGGTGGCTTAAGACAGAATGTGGAGGTAAAAGCTAGCAAGAGGCAATGAGCACTGATGCAGTGATCTGGTGAAAGGCAGGATTCAGCTTCTCAGCCCTGGAGGATATGGTAGATGGGATGAGGATAGGCCATGCTTCTCCCCACCATCCCCAAGCCTGCACGAAGGGAAGGTACCCACAGACGAACTCCCCTAGAGCATTACACATGCTGCCTGACAACTGAAAGCCCCCCTTCTTTTGACTCGCCATGAGTTAAATATAACTAAAAAGCTGAAATAGAAACAAATGGATGGGTAAATGCTGAGGAAACAGACATCATAGAAACATTATAAACATGCACACTGTTTTTCAAACAGTTTTTTTGCTTACGATTCAATAAGAAGATATTGGATGTACCTTTGAAGTTAGTGAAGAATTTTCTACACTTTGAGAGTAAAGTCTTATTCCTCCACTTACACTTTGGTTTGTTTGCACTTATTTTTATAGTTCTTCCTTACCACACTCTTTGTGTTTGCTAACATTTAACATCCACTTCTGGCTTCAGCTGCAGCTTTTTATATCAGTGTAACCACTTTTCTCATGGTCTCTTGGTGCTTGTTCTCTGCTTTGTTTAGATTAAAAGGAAGGACAGGCACTTGCAATCCCACCAATTGCTACTTGAATATTTCCCAGTACCTACTTGTAAATTCCTGGAAGTTTTAGTGAGTTTTGCATAATTCTTCTGATGATTATCTCTATTGCCTTTTATAAAGCAAAACTTGTGTCAAAGTCATCAGTATTCTGCATTCTGTCTGCTCCAGAAACAACCATAAAGTCAGACGTGACGTTTGCCTGGATTTGACTCTGCCAGCCTGAGTATCACTTTCTTTGCAAGGCGTCCAGTTTTTTTCTTTGCACAGCCCAGACCATTAGATGTGCAAGTAGGAGGGAACCAGAGCTGCAAAGAAGAGACAGCCTTACCTTTTTACACTAGGGACACCGTGTTCAGTGAGCATTTCCACCCCTCTCTCAGAAACAAATTTTCTACCTGACATTGCCAAGGGCTGTCACTGCTCTGAGCCAGTCTTCAGAGTGAGGAGGGTAGGACTGAGGCAAGATCCTATCCTGAAGAGATATGTATTGAAGTTAAGGCACAGATAGATCTCAGAAAAATATACACCACTGTGGTGTTTCTACCTTACACTCAAATATTGTTGACCCTTTCTCTCTTCAACCTTCTGCTTATTATATTCACCTTAAAACAGTATGGAACGTGCAATCAAAATTTCCCAAATTATCATTAAAATTTATTCCTTCATGATTCTTTTGGACTGATCTCTATCATCTGTGCAGTGCACAAATATTTTTAACTATTGTAAACTATACTGATGGGCCAGAAACATGCAGTTTACTGTATTTCATCTGAAATTATGCCATTTGGTTCAACATACAATGTGAATATTCATGATAAGTCACCTACATCAACAGTGTATTTGTCCCCTATTAAAAACCATACTATGCAGATTAAAGTTCCATAGCTCCCTTTTTAATCTCCTGTTCCACAGTTATGGTGACCTGACTGCAACCTCTATCCCATTAGTCCACCACATGGGGGGTTTATGAACAGTCGGGGAAGTGTACATCCAGTGGCTCATAAAGAAGTCCACTTCCACAGTTCTGCAGCTAAGTGCTCATATATAGCTAACATTGCTTTAACTACAGGAGACAGAACATTTCAAAGAGTAGTGTTTTTAAATGGTTTAACCATTTCATGGTTTTTGATTGTGCTTTATGTTTTATGTAGAACCTACAAATATCTGAAAGAAAACTCAAGATTCAAATGTAGGTGACACCAAGATCCTTCACCATATTTCAGTCCCATTATGCCAAATACAGGATTGACATCAAAGTGAAAGAGGTCTACAAAATTGACAGCAGCAAATATTCCTTTGGTTCCAGCACTGCTGAAGACAGTAGAAAAACCTGGACAATTACGCCAACAACTGCCAGCAGGAAACGCTAGGAAGGGCACTGATGAGGAAATGAAAAGCACCAGGGACAAGAGTGTCTCTGGGTTATGTTGTCCATAAAAGAATTGGGCTTAAGTTTCAATATGCTTGAAAAGTCCCAGGTGCTATTATGAAATCAGGAGAGTGCCCCCAGGCCTGTGGTATGTATATTGTATATCCTGGAAATGCAGCACAGAAGTTTATGTGTACATTTTCGAAAACACTGCTGTGCAAGATTGACGAACAGCTGAATTATTCATTGTGGAGAATGAGAATGAGAACAGGAATGAGAACAGAAATAAGAATGAGAATGGTCCAGCTGGTCCAACGTGGGACTGGGATTAAGAACTGTTGGGTCATGTTCTGGGTCTGTCTTTGAAATGGCTGTTTAAGAGATTGTACAACTCACCTAGCATACATGCACATTGCCATGTTCGTCTTTTAAATAATAATACCAATCTGCTGAGAGGCTTATATAATTTCTGAGAAAGTCATTTAGATACTTGAATGACAGAAGCTATGAGCATGCATTGCATTATTACTGTCCCATGTGGTCTGCGGCTATCTTCACTGAAATATTAAGCAATGACCCGATTGATTATTCTGATGACTTTTTGAACAGAGCCATTACACAGAGTTACATGTCTTATTTGCTGACTTGACAAGAAGCCTTGTAGTGGGCCCCAGGTTTCTTGCCCATGGAAGCAGGACCTTAAGAAGACCCTTTTCATGCCCAGAGGTTTACCAAACAACCAGCCACCATTTTGCTGCCCATGAGTCCAAGAATAGATCTTCGTGCTAGGCTCTCCTCACAGCTTGTTCAAGCTTTGCTTTTATTTCTCTTCCTCCCTCTCTCCCCTCCCACCCCCCCCCCTTTTTTTCCTTTTTTGCTGGGATAGGAGAGGGTTATTGGTACCTCTGTCTGTCACACGTATTTCTTCCAAAGGTATTAGCCAGAAGACCTCACATCAATCTTATATAGGCCTTTCCTGTCGGAGATGATCTGCTGACTTTTTTCTTTGCAGAAACTACTATTTTCTAGTTTCTTTGTTACGCCCTCCACCTTTGGAGAGGTGCAGCTCACACTTGTTTAACAGAGTAAAAAGCCTGTTTTTTTTCCCCTGCAGGACTCCCAGTGACTTCAGCAATAATGTCACTGCAAACCGAGATCAAAATTTTCCCTGCATTTGGGAGTGCCTTAACTTAGCTGCTAGAAAAGCCACTGTATTTCAAATAAATATTTACATTTGTGTTTTATTTGTAGCTGATACTTTGGGAAACAATTAAATGTTTCTTTTCCTTACTAAATCTGAATGATTCATATTTGGAGCTGAAGAGTTCGTTGTGTAATTTTTACTTGCTTGGCTGTATTTTTATTGCTGAATTTGTTATGTTGAAGAATCATGTGTGTCAGATGTAGTCAGCAGGCAATTTCATTACTCATGAGTACACATTTCTGAGTGTCACATGGATTGTCCAGAAGAAAGTGCAGACTATCAAGCTGGCAACATCAGAAAACGTTCCTCTGAACAACTTGGAACTTTAGGGACAAATAAAGGTTTTTCAAACTTAAAAATAACCTGCTAGATAATCATTCTATCCATATGTTCCAGGGCTGTTGTATAGTCATTTCCTTATGCTTATTTAGTTTATATGTTAGTATATGTTGTTTGTAGATAGATTGTGGACTGTTTCCTGACTTCAAAACCCTGAAGTTTCAGCTAGAGTTGAAAAGGAATATTAAGGATGTTTTTAATGGGAAAAAAAAAAAAAAAATCTACTGATATTGAACCTCTACTGAGTTTCATACTTCTGACTCCAAGTAAATGCAAAAATCATTAGACAGGCCACTCCTAATGTGGTGGGTTTCTTGATGCTGAGGATGGAGATCGCATGACTCCATAAACCATTTATACAGTTTTATACGAAGTTATCTGTAAGAAAGTGCAGTTCAGGGAACATACACACAATCTAGACTCCTCACCCATGTTCCTCTTACCAACATCCTACTGAGGTAGTGGGAAGCATGCGGAAAAACTAGTAGGTGTGTGCCTTATCTTTGCACCTTCAGCACATGCTTTCCCAGGTGGAGATGCTTTCATCTCCCTGAACTTTCTTGATTAGCTATTAAAATTTGTTGATATATAGTTGATATATAGAAAGTGTAACATCTTGTATTTGCATTTGTTTTACAGAAGTCCTTACTCCTGGTACAAGAAGTGTAGTTCTAAATGGATATTCCACTGTCCATCCAAGCAATCGGGGCTTTAATTCTGCTTCTGCTTTCAGTGAAGTTTTAGTTTTTAGCAGACACAAGAGCAGATCTACATTCATGACTGCTTTTTATAATTAAACCCCAAAGAGAGGAGCTGCGATTAATGTAATGCAGTTTTCCAAATCAATATTGTGGCTTCTTCCTCCCTGATCTGCTGAAATACAATTTCAGAACACAGAACACATTGAAGGCTCTTGGGGGGGAAAGGCACAGCACCTAGCATTTCCTCATTGTCTGAGAAACTAAAAACTAGGTAGGTAGACCTAAAAGAAGAGAAGCCAAGGGGAATTGGGAGAGCTAAGCAGTTCTATATAGCAAGGGACAACAGCTTAAGCCACTGTTGTGCCTGTGATGGTTCCCTGCAGGGGGAAAGTATTATCAACCTCCTCCTTGCTTCCTCATTAGTTATTTTTGGCTACAGACAAGTCCTTCATTCCTCTTTACCAAGAATGCTAGACTTCCGTCACCATCAGAAGAAGAACAACAGCAGCAAAACAATGTGCATGTCTGCGTGCACTCAAAAGAATGATGATCAAGTATAGAAACTGTTGTGACATTTGAACAGAATAAAGAGTGTTTCTAATTTAGCAACTGCATTTATGTCATAAAATGTTATACTGGCAAAGATATAACATACTTTGTAAATACATTTTCCAGGCTTTTCCAAAGTCGGCTCATGCTACGAATATTTCATTTTGCAAAGTTCAAGAAGTACTATGAATGTTTCCAAAACAGGGAGGCCTGCAATTGCAAGATACAGATTATTAGGTGAACCTGCAGAGGACTATACGCCATCAGAGGACCAGGTGTCTAGCTGAAATGTAGATGTTTGAATTGCCGATGACTCAAGCTAGGTGAGACGAATCCTGGCCCATATGTCTTCTTGATTTTACAGGCTCTCTTGGAAGCAGAGCCTGGAGTAGGCAGTGAAAATACTGAGACATTTTTGTTCTGAAAACCAGAAAGTTTGGTGTTCCCCAGGCAGGTCTACTCACCATATGTCTTTACATTTGTTCTGTATCATAAAATTGACTTTTTGTTGCTTGGTTAAATACAACATTTTTAAGAAGCCAACATATGGAGGTATCATGCCACTTTTCAGAACTGGGATGCTATGGAGAGCAATGGGGAATTCTGTTTAAAATTTGGTGTTAGGATCTATCCTCAAAAAATCTCTGCTAAATGGGGGAAAGAATAAGATAAGTTTTTTTATGAGAAGTACCTCTTCTTAAAATATTAATAAATTACTTAACATAGTATAAGCTCGCTGAATCAGAAAATGTTTGTGGCAGTTGTTGAGTGTTATACTGAGGATTTGATTCTGTGCAACTAAATGCATGAAAATTCTTTACACATAGACAGATGTTTAAGATGCAAATACATTAGAGATGAACCTGTCAAGTCTAAAAAAAAAAATCTTTGCTTGCAGTTTTCTCCATCTTTCAAGTAACATTCATTTCATTATTATTTTTGTGTTTCAGGGTAAGGAGTAAATAATGTAATAGCAACCAGCTGTCTCACTGGCACCAGTCTCCCTGCCCCCTGAGGCTTCGATACAGTCAGGAGGTGTCTCATGCTGTGAAAGCCAGCAGAAGAGAGATCGGAGGGAGGAGGGAAAACCGGGAGTTAAAAACAAAAATAAAAATAAAAATATCTCTAGTTCAGATTCAGCACACTCTGGACCAAATTCTTGCCCTCAAGGGTAAAGAAGAAGGCTCTGCAGAAATGTGGTGCTGCCCAAGGGCAATACACATGTTGGGTGATGGCAATGACAGGAGCCACATCTACATTGCTTCAGAAGAATATGTCGATTTTATGGGAGCTTTCTGAGTCTTGCCATTTCCCTCTGGACTAGGTCGCACAGGTTGTACTGAACATCATCTGGAGGTAATGTGGTGGGAAATATCCTACCCACTTGCTCCCACATCATACTATTCCCTACATCCTAATACTTCAGATGACTAGTGTCATCCTCAGAGCCATCCACCCACTTTCGTAACCTCCCTACATCTGAGCGGAGGAAGTCTCAGCAGCGAGGTTCTCTGTCAGCACAGCTCACGCCAGACCTTAGGTTCAGAGTAACCCATCTTGTTTCACACGAGCTCCCAACGCTCTGCCGGCGTGCCAGCATCGTCGCTGAATCACCGAAGCATCTTAGTCAGCCTGCTTAAAATGGCACAGCTCTGAATTGTCTGGTTGCCTCCTCCAAATTGCATCTGACCTTCTGCCAATCCCGCTCACTTGTTTCTAGCTTCAGGCCTCTTCTCTGAATGTGCACCCCCACGCTCCCTGAGGCATCTATGCTCCACAGGCCATGCTGCTGTCTGCATCCCTTTCCTCCGAAGAGGTTCTGACGCTTTCCTCCATTTGCTCTATCAGACCATCAAACCTTCAGGGCGAGGGCTTATTGTGTGTTAGGCGCTGACCCCTTCCTGTACCGCATCATGTACATTTACAGCACTATCAATTATTTAAAACAGCTCTGCCTTCAGTTCAGCCACACGCTGAGTTAAGCTCCATAGCCTTTGGGTAGTTCGCAGCAATTTTATTTTTCTTCCTCAGTGTTTCACAAATTGCTTGCTACTTTGTAGCACTTGTTACTATTTGCTAGAGGAGATGATATGGTGTATTATCACTCAATAGAAGTGTTTTTGTGGAGATAGTGTTAGCTTTCTTCCCAAAAATTCAGATATGCCTGCATCGGAATGTAATCCCAGACCCTACCCCCAGAGGGTCCTTGACTTCATTAGCACCTTCATTTAGTTCAGACAAGTAATTATTAATATCAACATCTAATTCTAGCAAATCTAGCTGTATGTGCCACAAGGTGACAAGATGTAATAAACATAAAACCATATAGACTTAGAAGAAGGAAAAAATGTTCCCTTCAGTTAGCAAGGGACAGACAAGATAGCAATAGCAACAAACACTGATGCACATAAGTAGATTCATATTTTTTATCTTAATCTTGTTCCCATGCACCAAGGTAATTGTTTAATGCTTTTTCCTTTGAAGTGCTGGGGACAATTTTAATTATTTACTCAGGTTAATGAAGATGTTAAGCTCTGCCTTGTGCAATATAAATACCAGGATGTTAGACGACATACATGCTATTTTTATTTAGCTCAGGAATAGCTGCAGACAAATGCACAAGGCACACAGGGCAGTGCTCTGCCAGGCTGCTGCAGCCATCTCCAGCCCCACATCCACCCTGTAGGCCCTATACCCCGAGGTAGGCCGGGGCCATACAGAGCAACCTCAGGACCTTCACCTCTCCCAGTGGCCCTTCAGCTTGCTGGCTGAAGCCTGGTGAAGTTAAGCCTCTGCAAGCAATGTCCTCGTCCTCTTCCACTCCCTCCTCCAGTGCAGGGCTGTTCTTGCAGTACCTGGAAGGCAATGCTGCTCCTCACCAAGGTCTAGGGCTAAAGGTCCTCCTCTTCAAGGTCTAGGGTCTAGCAAGGCCTGTGGGCTCCCCTCCTGTCTTCCCATCCCATGTGTGCTCAGGGATAAACCAAGAATTATGAGGTCAGGGCACACAAGGACATGGCAAAAGCCAGACAGGATGAGGGACCTGTCCTGCTCTTGCCTGTGTGTGTAGGCATGTGGCAATTCCCAGAGGAATCTGGGAGTAAGCCAGGAGACCATGTCACCAAATAACTCACATGCTATAGTCATGAAGAGTCCAAAAATGTTATTGTTCCTATTTTTCTCTCTTCAGGCTTGGACCTCTAAATAATATTTTTTCGTCTAGCATGCCAAGAACATTAGACCCTAGAACTACTGAGCCTCATCACAGAAGACACAACATTCCCTCTATTCAGGCAAGCCCTCAAATCAAAACGTTACTTAGACTACTCAACAGACATGGTATAACACACAACAATCAAGCTTTTAATGGGAAAGCTGGAGGGAAGAGAAACTGTTACCTGAACCACTTCCCATGACCTGTAGGTCTGTGCCCAGCCTCCAGCAGTCCCATGGTAGCTGGTAGACTGGGAATGTCTCAGCTGAACATGGCCAGCAGTAGCTCAGTCACTGCCAAAGCTTCTAAACTAAAGGACAGGAAAAGAAGGGGCAAAATCCTAAGGCATAGTTCTTAAATTTTGCTCAGATGTCAAAACCTCTGCATATGAAAAACTTACACGAGGAATTACAGAGAAGAGCCTGTCTCCCTGTTTCAATGCAGTACATCTGAGCTAGGTTGGGACAAGGCTCTCTGGGGAGACTAATACTGGCTGTGACACTGCCTGGCTGCATCCTCAAAAGGAGTATGGAGGAAAGAGGAAGACCAAGAAATGAACGGTCTAAGCCAGATACTTGAATAGTTCTCCTGATATCTTCTCTGTCATTTTAAGCCTTTGGCCAGCAGAACCATTTTGCACCATGTGTGAAAAGATGTCATCATTAGAAGTGTTTTTGAATATCTGATTGAGAAAAAATTCCTTTGTGCTTCAGTTGAAACCCATTTCTTCTTGTCTGACTGGAGCACTTGACACTTAGCTTCTTTATTCTTTTTTCTCCTGTATCTCCAGAATCTCAATATTGTGTTTAAAGTCTCATCCTCTCTTCCAGTGAACTCATGGTCACTCCTCAAATGGTGTTGTCTGCAAATTTAATAACCCGTTTCATCATTTGAGATGTTAATGGGAACATTAAATAGTACCAGACCGAGAGAAGCCTCTGTCCAACCCTACTACATACCTCTGTACAGTTTTGGTGAACTATCAGTTACCACTTTCCAGACACGGTTATGCAATGAACTTGGCTAATCATGCCTTGTATCACACTCAGGAGCCCCAGTAACTTCACCAGTGATCAGGGGAGGTGATCCAAGAAATCATAAGGACATACCTCCAACCTTCAGGATCTTCCACCCTTACTCCTCATGTTTTTGCTGCTTTCTACACTTCCTCCCATTCATCACATCCCTGCTGGAGGCACCACAACAGCAGGAGGATAGTGCCAGTGCCACTCTGAGGAGCAGCTACCAGTGGAGCTACACAGAAAAGACCCTATGGCACTGGGCAGGGGACTCCAGGCAAGTTCTTACTCCTACATTTTGTCTAGGGAAGAACCTAGAAGTCCTGGAGAAGAGTTTAACAATGCTACTAGCTTTTATGATTTCAACCTAGGGATCTTACTCCGAGACTCTGTGGTGAAATGCAGAAAAGAAGAACTTAAGCAAAAACAGACCAGAGACTGAAAATGCCGAATGAGGAGGAAATAATTTTGAAATTTTTGCTTGTCCACAAAGCTCATTAAAAAGCCACAGACACACAGCAGAAATAAGGCCTCTAAAAGCAACACTATAAAACTGTACCCTTTGTTTGACCCGCGGCTCACAGTTTAGGCAGCCTGGGGCTAGAAGTGGATGGTGTTCTTATCCAAGTTTTAAGTAATCATCATGGTGCACTTGCCATTTTTTCCTATGTCTGACCAAAAAGATCCAATTGAAACTACCCACATATTTTTAAAAATGTTTAAAATTCTTTTTTCAGTGAAGCTGAGGTTTTACTCATCATCCCTCAGCTCAAAAAGGGAAGCAACAGAGGAAAAGCAAAGTATAAATTTATGATGGCTGGTCCTCTATGTATTCCCCAAATCTCCTTTACTTGCCTATTATGCATAGTCTTGCTTCTTTCAGGCCTTCCAAAAGATGTACATTTCAGTAAGGAATTTGAGTGAAAGGAGCAGTGGCCTTAGTGACTCCTTAAGGCAATGGCTGCAATAATCCCTTCAGAAGAGAAAATATACATACACTTAACTTGATTAATATTCTGCAGGATAAAGTATTACTTTTAGAATGACTTCTTACGTGAATAGATGAGCATCTTCTAATGTTCAAAGTGTCTTTTACTGCTAAAAGCAGCGTGCAATGCAAATAGCATGACCTTGTAGAGCACACTCCAGTTACAGGACATACTGCTGTGAAATGCATGCGGTATGAACAGTCAATTGAGCAAAACCTGTCCCAAATAGGTAAAGTTTTATACCTAAGACATTTTCTGGGTGTAGTCCCACAGCAGGAGCCACTGTGGAAGTCGTTTTATAGCTTGTATTTCTGATTATCTTTTACAAGAATAAAATACTTCAAACAATGTGTATTTGCCATCAAACTTGGGGTAATAAACTAATGCTTCTCTGGGACATATTGTGAGGATAATAGTGTACTGGGAATGCTTTCCTCGAGCAAGAAGTCATTCTCTCTCCTTATTGGGGGACCATTCAGAAATAACTGTTTTCCATTGACTCCAAGAAACAGACAATTGCAGCCCTTGTACTTGAACATTCTCTTCATGTGTGCTTCTGTGTGCTATGCTACTCTTCAGGAAAAATAATTTTGGAATGGGTAAACACATCCAGACTAACATTAAGCTAGTTAGCAAGTGTAACGAGAAGTAGTGGCATTTGCAGACGACTACTATGTGTACTCAGGCTGCTTGTACTCTAGTTGCTAGCCTGTGCTGTCATATCTTATTAAAATTAACACAGGTATCTCATAGTCAAATCTATCTTGAGTAAATGTTTATATTCTGTGTAGACATATCCAGTTCAAAAGCCAGAAAAAGTGGAACAAGTGTCTCTAAAGAAGCACTTCTCCTAATCTTTTTTTTTTTTTTTTGTCTTTTTGCATATTAGGAAAATAGGCTTTCTTTGTGGAAGTTCTTATTATAGTCTTAGAATAGATTGGCATGCTAGGGGCTGAGTCATATTGGGTTTGATCTCCCTTATAAGGCAGCAAACCAGGAGTAACTCCACAGAAATTCATGAAATAAAACTAGGCTAAGTGGGATCAGAATCAGCCTCACAAGCTTGTGCAGGGTTTCCTGCTGATGATACGTGTATTTTGAAGTTAGCCCTCACCTTATACATCACTACAGTGACAATCACTGTTGTTGGAATTGTACAAGAGTCCAAATCCACACAGGAGAGCACACTGCAGTACGACCTGAGAAAGAGCTTTTGGTTTAATGTATGATGTATGAGAGTCATTCAAACACACTATCGATATTTGCACTCCATAATGTTAATGGGACTAAAAGCATAAGTAAGGGTTACAAGATAATCCCTGACATCATTCTACTAAAACATTCGTTTTTTTCTGATTCACCTGGCTGTTGTATAACTAGACTTGTGGACTTGTGCAATTGGTGTGCAATTTTTTGTGAAACTTGTGTAACTGGGCTACCTGGACTTGTGCAAAGCATTTGACACTGTTTTGCATGATATCCTCGCCTCTAAATTGCAGAGACAGGATTTGACAGATGGACAGTGGGTAAGGAATTGGCTGAATGGTTGCACTCAAAGAGTTGCAGTCAATGGCTCAAAGTCCAGGTGGAGACCAGTAATAAGTGGTGTTCCTCAGGGGCCAGTACTGGGACCAACGCTGTTTAACGTCTGTAGGTGACATGGACAATAGGATCGAGTGCACCCTCAGCAAGTTTGCTGATGCCACCAAGCAGTGTGGCATGGTCAACATGCTGGGGAGAAGGGATGCAATCCAGAGGTACCTGGGCAGGCTTCAGGAGTGGCCTGTGTGAACCTCCTGAAGTTCAATAAGGTCCTGCTGCTGGGTTGGGGCAACTCCAAACACAAATACAGGCTGGGTGGGGAATGAATTGAGAGCAGCCCTACAGAGAAGGACCTGGGGGTGCTGGTTGATGAGCCAGTAATGTGTGCTTGCAGCCCGGAAAGCCAACCATATCCTGGGCTGCATCAAAAGAAGCATGGCCAGCAGGTCAAAGGGGGTGACTCTCCTCCTCTACTCTGCTCCTTGTAGGACCCCACTTGGAGTGCTGTGTTCAGCTCTGGGGCCCCCAGCGCAAGAAGGACATAGACCTGTTAGTATGAGCCCAAAGGAGGGTCATGAAAATGCTCAGAGGGCTGGAGCACCTCTCCTACAAAGACAGACTGAGAGGGTTGGGGTTGTTCAGCCTGGAGAAGAGAAGGCTCCAGGGAGACCTTACAGTGGCCTTCCAGTGCCTAAAGGAGGCCTGCAGGAAAGCTGGGGAGGGACTTTTTGTCAGGGAGTGTAGTGATAGGACAAGGAGCAATTGTTTTAAAGTAAAAAAGAGTAGATTTAGATTAGATTAGATATAAGGAAGAAATTCTTTACTCAGAGGGTGGTGAGGCCCTGGCACAGGCTGCCCAGAGCAGCTGTGGGTGCCCCATCCCTGGAGGTGCTCAAGGCCAGGCTGGATGGGGCTTTGGGCAGCCTGGTCTGGTGGGAGGTGTCCCTGCCCATGGCAGGGGGGTGGAGCTGGGTGGGCTTTAAGGTCCCTTCCAACCCAAACCATTCTGTGGTTCTATGATTCTATACACTGTGTATTAAAAACTACTGGGGAATTCTTTGTGATTTAGCTCTAAAAACTGGTTCACGAATCTTGTGATCTGACTAGCTTAAAAGCCCACTTGTTCCCAGACATGTAAGCAACACTATAACAACATAAAATAGCAAATCATCTCATCTTCAGACAATTCCTGAGAATGTATTATTGCCTAATTGCTATCAGTTTTGTTGGCAAAGAATGTACCTACTTCTTTTCATGGTATATTCATTTCAAACCATTTCTATTGCAGTCCCTGCTGTTCTTCTTCATTATTTTTATCCTCTATGGGCCATGAATCACATTGCTGAATCCAATGTCTTTTCTTAAAAGCCAGTTTTCCTTGCTAAGTTGTTAATTTTTTTTTTCTGTTGGCTTTGATGTCTTTCTTCAGTTTCCCAGTGCATCTTCAGAACTCCAATTCATTTCAGGCTTTTATTTCTGTTGATGTCTTCCCTTTAATTTATTACTACATATGCCAGCAATTTACAACTGTCTGATTTCTTTAATTTGAATTTTTCACGCAATAATAAGTAAGACACTAAGTTCATATAGTGCTATCAACCTAGGGTGAAAAAAAAAAAAAAAAGGAAAGAAAAAAAAAAAAGTGAGTGGTGTACCAAATATCATCTTCAGTTTCTATATGATTCCAAATCTTCATTATATTTTTGGTCCAAATCTAAAAGGTAAGGACAAAGATATGTAAATTACAAACAACAATGAAAATAACTCTGAAGGAAAGTCCAGTGTATTTGAGAGCATAATTGTGTTTAGCAATGAAGCTAAAATACTCACTTTTTCAAAATGCATTCTAAATTTCAAGCCCAAATGCCCAAGGCCATTTGAAACTCACTTTCAAGAATAGTTTGAAGGTGAACTGCTCTAGGGGGGGTGGAAAAAAAAAAAAAAAAAAAAAAAAACATGCAGATATTGCACACAGCAAAACCCAGCCTGAGCCAAAACTGTTCCCTTTGCTCATCTCCTGTCACTGTTTTCATTGTCTCAAATGTTCGGATGTTCATGTTCTAACCTTCATGAGGGCTACAGAGCAGGGAGAAAGCATAGGGACCATAGGGGAAAAAGAGGAGAAAGAGATAAAGGAAAGAGGAAGAAACAAAGACTTACAGAATTTCCCTGTGTTTTTTTCATTCCCTCCAGAATATTTTGTGCAACCCACCGTTCCCCATTTAGCTCACTACAGGCACAAAAGCATAATTTCTCTGTGTTTTCAGTTCACCGTTGAGATCTCACTCTCCTGAAGTTAAATTCCCATAAAGCTCTAACATACCGAAACATTCTGCTTGTATTACATGGAAAAGGCTTATATTTTATGTAGATGTAATATATAAAGGTGGTGTTTTCTGTATGTGGTTAAAAAGGAAAATGGAGAATACAGCATACTTAAATTCAAGAAGGGAAAACGTGCACATACTTCTAAAGGAAAAAAAAATCAGACACAATTCTCTTTGTTATGTTCATAAAATCATCATTTCTGTCTGATTCCTTTTAAGTTCAAAGCACTGGGTTTTTTTAGTAAATGAGACAAGGGGGAAATGGTGAGGAAATGGTGAAAACAGTTTCCCTGGGGAAAACTATTCCCCAGTTCTGAAAAAAGTTTGAACATATTTAAACCTTAGGGAGATGAAAGCATTTTCCATTACATTTGTGCTTCTCCTTTTTTTTTTTCTTATTATTATTTTTACATAATATAGCACAGAAAGAAAGTAGTAGACCATTCAGATTGATAAAACTGCTCTTCCTTTGGCTGACACCAATCTCTTCTTTCATACAACCTTTTGAAAGGTCTCCCACCATTTTCAATGGGGTGGCAAGGTCCTTCTTGCTGTCTCTACATTGGCCCCTCATTCAGCTTTTAGGGTTTTGTAAGTGTTTTTTTGTCTGATGGGACTAAGAAAGAAAATTCAGTACAAAAAAAGAAGAGTAGTTTCAGTTATGTCCCAGATTTTTAAAATATATTTCCATATGAAATACCCTGGAAATCTTTATATATACCATTGGACTTACAAACAGCAGCCAGGAAGGGACCTCAAGGAGGTCCTCTAATCCATCTCACTTCCCGCAGTAGGATGGACCATACCTATGCCATTTCTCACAGGTACTTCTCCAGTTTCCTCTTTAAAATCTCCAGAACTTAGAGATCTGCTTCCTAGGACTACTCTAGTGCTTCACTATCCTTACTATTAAACATATTCACTGATACCCAAAATGTGTGTTGTTTTTTTATTATCCCCCTTAACACATTTTTACTGGTCTTATCCAATGTGGTCTTATCCAATGTGAACATGGAGGTCAGACTGTTTCCTGTCCTGTCTCTGCTAGGCCTTGATGTCTCTGAAAAAAACATGTTTGAAGGCTGGCATCTTGTCACTCCTCTTTCTCTATTTCTGCACACAAAATAACCTCAGTTCCTCCTGCCTTTCCTCAGAGTCTGTGTTCTCGTGATTATTTTTTGAGCTTTGATCATTCTTGTTGCTTTCCTCATGAAATTTTGCCATTGCTCTCCCTGTCTTCTGAAGTGGGCTATCCAAAAATGGATTCTGTATGGATGAGAAAAAGAGCCCACCCTTGTCAGCCCCTGCTTCTGCTGATATATGTAATATCAGTATGGGAAAGCTTCATCGGATATAGTAGAAACAAATAGTATTTAAAGATCTATTACACTCAGCTTTCAGGAAATTGCAGTTTGGCCTCATTGTGTCATTTGCAAGCATTAACAGGCATTAAGGCTACAGCCACGTGCAGCAGAATAAGTGGATACACACCCAGAGGGAAGGAAAGTTAGAGGTGCTGTTGGATGTAGACCTGGAGTTTTCTTTCTGCCATGTAAAGACCTCCACCATAGCACCCCATCCTGCTTTTAAAGGTCACTTGCCTTCCACACACATGAAGAAAAGAGAGGTAGAAAAACTGAGATGAGAGGGAGAAAGTGCTGACCTGCTGTAACTCGATCAGTGCTAGTGCAAGATGATGCTTGCATAGCAGGATCATATCTTCATTCTTTCCTTCTCTTTCAAAACTCAATCCAGTTCATACTCAATAAGTATCAAGTTTGCTGGAGACTAGCTTTTGGAGTTAATCTCCTGTAAGACTGATCTGTAGTTTTAATAACAAGAAACCCGTGCCGCATAGCTGCCCAGGGCTCCTCCTGTGTAGTATTTAGGATTCCATTCAGAAGCAGCTCTCACTTTGTCTGCTGCCTTCATAAATAATGGATACACCTTGCAGTAGAGATTAGCAAAGATTGTTAAACTTGCTTTTTTTTCCGCATGTGTAAGATTTGGTAGCTTTTAAAATATTGATATAGTTGTGAAAGTTGGTGGACCTATTATATTTTTAAGCAGGAATGTATTTTTTTAGAAAAAAAAATGCAAAGAGGAAAATGATAGATCTAAAAGGCAGATCTCTGACAGTCAAAAACACCAGAAACTGTGGTCCTTGTTTTCATGTCTGTGGGAAAATAGTTGCATTACTGACTTTTGTGATATTCTTTTAAGAATATTCCACAGATATCGCTGTAGATTTCAAAGCAATTATGGTAGGTCATGAAAAGCCTTCAGGAAAAGCTGCCAAGGTACTGCACCATCTAAAAGGAAGAACACAGTGCTGGAAACTTTTCAAATCTGATTGAGAATAGACAGAGGAAGATAAATTTCCAAAGCCTTCTTTCCTTATTTCACTGATTTTACTTTTAATGTAATACTTTGCAATTATATCTGTTATTTGAAAACACTTTCATGCTTTGCCTTGGTATTCATTTCTGGGAAAAAAAAAAAAAAGAAAAAAAAAACAGATAATTCACTGCATTTTTTTGGTAGAAACCAGTTCTATCAAGACTGGTGACTTCTGTTTTTTCTTTTGTGTGCATGCTACTGATTTTAACTGTCTAAGCAGCAACATTGTACTTGTTATTGTGGTTCTTTGGATGCAACGATGTCCTATTTCCAGCTCTCTGGCCCATCCCTTCCGCATATCCCACAGACACGACTCTTCAATGCAGCTTATTACAGGGACAAGTTAACTGGTAATTTCATTGTGCTCCGCGGCTAGGATCCTGAAGTGCAGGCTGCCTATCCAAAAAAGGGTGGACAAGAAAAAATATTAAAAAAAAGAGAGAGAGAGAGAGAGAGAGAGAGAGAGAGAGAGAGAGACTGCATTAAATAACCATAAAAGTTACAGGGTCTGATAATACACGCAGCTATGGCAAAAATCATTGCTTTCATGATGCAGCCAACTTGCCATTATCCAGAGCTATGAGAGAGGAGGAGAGGAATAAAGGCCTGAAATAACCCAGCTAATGGAAAATTGCAGGCAATATGGCACTGAGCAACTCAGTGCCAAGGCATCTGAATGGTTTGCTGTGAAGTCAGCCAGAATGGCTGGTGCCACATTAGTGCTAATAAGCCCTTCTGGAGCACACTGATTCCTTCAGGACCACACAAGCACGGCCTTTTGTCCATGTTGCACGTTGCAGGGATACTCAGAGCCGGCTGAGGAGCACAGTGCAGATGTAGAAAGAGCTCTGCAGAAGTTAGCTGAGGTCCAGCTGGACTTAATACCTCAAGCTTAGTGCCAGACCTGCTAAACTGAGGCTGGCTTCAGGCAAAGCCACCTTGAACCACAGGGTGCCTGGACACCCAAGGTCCCTCTGAGCAGGGCCAGCATCAGTCTTGTATGATTGGATAGTTCGGTCTTTGGCATACAGAAGTGGCCTAGCTGCCTTGAAGACAAACCTACTCTAGATATAGCTATGCAACACCATCAAAATTACTGGCCAGATCCAAACTAAGTCTGTTTCCATAATACAGTTAAGCCTGAAAACACACAACACTAAAAATGGATGGCTTTAAGGACAGACCATCTGAGACAGACAATAAAACATTTACTCCAGTCTCATGTCAGTAAGAAGTTTGAAGATGCTTACTGTCCGAACCACTTCCCAAACTTTAGGTCTTAGCCCAGATTACTTTGCAAAAACAGGGCTGGGGTCCATGTCCTTACCTTCCCCACCTGCAGGGAATGGCAGGGTGAGGAAATCATAACTTGTGAAATGGTAGCTACAAAACCCATCATTCAGCAGATGGAGAATGGAAATAACAGGACTGAGTTAAGGGGGACTGAAAGGTTCAGCTTTCATGACCACAAAGGGATACCACAAAAACAGTCATGAAAAAAAATACTTGGAAGTTGGAAATCAGGAGACAGGTACACTATACCCAAGTGGATTAGCTAAGGCATGGTTGAAGAGAATTGCATGTGACTTTTTAAATTACACATTTGGCACCACAAGGGATGTGAAGAGAGCAGGGGGGACTGACCGCATTGTTTTCTTTTGACTAAGAGGCAGACTGTTTGGACTGGAAGTGGATAAGAACTTGCAACAAGCTTTTCAGTCTTTGAAGATTCATCAGGTTACATACAACACATCCAAAAAGGGACTTAGCCTCTCCTCAGATCATAAATATATTATGGAAGGAGAGTCAGCAAATACATGAGAAATGCCAATATTTAGAACTTTCCTCTAATTTTCCTCTCAGTGACCTCTATTCATGTTCTTCTATAAGCTGTCATTTGATTCCTCCTTTCCTCTGACTATTCCCATGACAAAATGTGAAATATCCTGCAGAAAAATTTAAAAACATGGAAACAGGGACACCAAGTCAGACAGTGTCAGCACAGCCCTGTACCCTGTCTCTAACCGTGGGCAGCAGTAAATGCCTGGAGAAGAATTTAGGAGGAGAGCAAGTGCATGATGTTATTCCCAGAATATCTATCTAGTACACAACAATTTGTGGTTCGGAGGATTCCTGAACCAGACATGGTGATTTTGCATTAATAGTCCCCAATGGATTCATCTTTCATTAAGTTGTCTAGTCACTTCGGAATCCATGCTAATTTTAATCATCTACAGTATTTTGTGGTGAGGGGTTCATACTTTCAGCATTCTGTCTTCTATGTTATTGATTAAGATTCTTGTTATTGGTATTTTAAGGAGATATTTCAAGAGCTGATGAACTAGAGTTGATCTTTGACCTTGAGATGAACAGAGATGTGATTCTCTTTCAGAACATCAGATAAATGTACTTCAAGCTTTAAATGGGGAGAAAAAGGTGAAAAAAAAAAAAAAAGTGAAAAAAAAATAAAACAAGAGCACAACAGTAATATATGTCTTTACACAGTGAAAGTATTTGAGTCTGGTTTCAGCTGCAAGCCTTTCGTCATGCACAACTGAATTTATTAGAAAAGTTCTCAAGAAGTAATCTAAAGTTGGCTGCATAGTGGCACAGTGCATATGTTAGGGGGGTTTCTTTGTTTGCTTGTTTGTTTTTATAAGCATTGAGTTGATTTTATGCTGCAGTGTGGCTAGACAGACTCAATGCTGTGTAGTTTCATAATCAGCGTCTTCTGCTTCCCACCATTCCTTTTTACTTAACATGTGCAGGAGAGAGTTCCCTGTAGCAACTCCTAGTAGCATCCAAAGGAATTTACAACTGAAGTGTGAAGTCTATTGTATACTGAGAAAAGAAAAAAAATAAAAAAAGAAAAAAAAAAAAGAAAAAGAAAAAAAAAAAAAGAAAAAAACAGATCCTTTGTGCCATAAAGTAATGGAGTAAAAAAGTATAAAATAATACTTCTGAGCATTAAGCTCAGCAAGACGTGTTCTATTCTGTTACCATCAGCTTATTGACAGAAACTGAAACTGAGAAAAATTGGCCAAGTGCACTTCTGTATTTTCTTCATGCCTGGTTGTTGTGTTCAAACAAAGGCCTTCTATTTCCCAGGCAGTATAAATGCTCCTTGTTTTAATCTAGAGTTCATAACCTAAGAATTTGTTCCTATGGAAATTGTTTTATTGTTGTTACTAGTGCTACTGAGAGAAGAGAAAGAAAAACAAAAAAAGCATTAGCGAAGCATTTAGGATTCCTAATCGTATTAATACAGACAGAAAGAGGGGAAATACTAAAGCAGGGAGATGACTTCGGTCAGCCTGGCCAGCAGTAGCTGCTGCACAGTGCTGGTTTGACCTGACATCAGGTGGGAATTGCCATGGAGGGAGGTGCTGAGATTTGGACAGGAAGCTCTGGTGTAGAGGGGGAAGACGAGGTAGGCCACATAGGAACATCACCTGATTCTGTGAATGTGGGTGAGATGAGGTTGGGCACAAGGTGAGCAGGGAGATGAGGACAACAGGGAGAACTGCCCATAGGCATCCCACTGGGCTCCTGCACCTTCAGATTGCCTGGCTAAAGGTTTGGCCCTGAAGAAGAGCTGTAGGTTGTTGTTCAGCCACTGCAGTGTTGCGTGGTGCTGTTTGCTGTAAACTTGTGTTCAAAACAGAGCCAGACTTTTGAACCAGAGGTCCCCAGGGAGGCAGAGCTATGTACCATTACTAAATTTAGAAGCTTCTAAAGTGGAAAATGGTAAAATGTTTTGCAAATAGCAAACCTTTCAGGATGTGGTGCACAAGAGGATCTCCACACAGCCTGGCTGCTGCAAGCTGATGATTGGAAAGTAGGCAATCATTAATCTTTTTCTGGAAAGACATATAGATTCCTGAACTGTTCACAGATGACTTCAGCTACATCCGGAGAGAAAGGCCTGATTTTTCTTCCCAGCTCCAGTCACAGAGAACATTTCACACTGGCACTCCTGCCTAGGAACCACTGCTCCCCGAGGAGGCATTTAAATCCTCTACAGAAACAGATGAGTCAAAGTAAAAGCTGACGCGTTTCCTGATAATATTTGGGAAGGGTGTTTTCACCCGATTTTGGCTTATTTTTAATGAGAGGTTTTAGTTATTATCAAAACAGATAATCTATTATGTCAGATAATCATGGTATTTATAGTCTTTATCACCTTCAGCTCAGTTTGTTGTATTAAACTACACTTCAGCCATAACACACTTTCCTGTGCACTCTTCTAAGTCATCGCCCCAACAGCAACAAACAGTCACCCCCTTGAAGAAGTTATTATTTCTTAACACTGGGAAACGTAATGTTAATTAGGATGTGTTAGTACTTTGTGTCTTACTGTGGCATATTTACAAAGTTCTGTAAGAAACTTGGCTTTGGATTTCTTTACTCTTCTGAGAAAGCTCAGCCAGTGCATTGCACTACATCATCTGCTTCGTGTCATCTCCTCGAAGTTCACCAGGACACAGCATAACAAGTGGCTACTAGGGGCTAGATGGCTGGTGGATGTAAGTGAAGGTTGCATCGTGCATCAAATGCCACGGTCACTACAAGTGATCTATGTATTTCCATGGATATTCAACACCCCAAGTCCCAAGTAGCTCTGTAGTACAGGATCTACAAACTGGAATAGATAAAAAGGAACAAAAAAAGCCCAGAGAAATTCTTCCTCCTTGACTTTTTGTTGATTCACAATAAAGAAGCCAGATGCAGTGAAATAAAATGTGTGTACTTAGGCAAGAATGCTTTATAGTTTAGTTAACAGATTTATTTAATAAAAACAGGCAAAATCCCATAAAAATTAACATTTTGCCTCTCTGATGTGGAAGATATGTTGCAGACTAGTGATTCAGAATAAAACTAGGATAATGCAGTTGCATGAATTATAAAAAATTCCTCTTTATACTACAAAATGAGACAACAGAATTTAAGAGAGAATATTAATCTCTTGCAACACCATCTCTTGGTTTAAGTTGCACAGCAGGACAAGGATTTCCTAAGACAAATTTGATAACCACCATGGAGGTTTTTTTCTTTTTTTAGTTGCCTAGTTACACAGTTTGTAAGCACACACTACAAGGTTAGCCCATTTTTGAGTTATCCTAAATGTGTTAGGCCTGAAAGTATAGCCTTGGCAATGTACCAGAGACCCAAAGATTTCTTGCAGAAGACTGATATGTATCAGTTTCTGGCAAAACCTACAGATTAAAATCATCTTTGGCATACAAAAAGGTCCAGGCAAGACCCAGACTGACAATGACCCAGTGTTTATGCATAGATTAGTCATTAGGCTTCTTCATGATTCAATCTACATGGTATCTGTAATATGGGAAACAAAGGGGTATTTCCTTCATTTCCATATAGAATTTTAAGATCTACAAATTAAAGAATTGTATACTAGTGCCACCATAATATTAAATTGGTAAGCCAGTATTCTGTGAGTCATTGATTTGCCATCTTTTCCATAGTATTTTATAAAGATACCTTTCAATAAATCTTTTTTTTTTTTTTTTTTTTTTAATATTTTCTGATTTCATGCTCTGAAACTTGCAAGGATGTAAAACATTTGACCTTGCTACAATCTCTTCTCCCCAACACTTTTGTTTCCTCTTTATTTCTGGCACTACCATGACCTCTCTGAATCTGCCTTTACTCAGCCCTCTAGGAGCACATTAATTGGATTAGATTTAGCGACTCCCCCTTCACCCATTACAAAGCGTAGCAGGGTGTTACGGATCCAGCCTGCAGCTCGTCAGGCAGAAAGCTGTGAAGGCAGGAGGCAGAACCGGGCAGCCCAAAGCTGGGAAGCGGGGGCCCAAGGAGTCCCAGAGCGGAGCTGCCAGAGCTGTCTGAGAGCTTTCCTCTGAACAAATGGAGGAGAAAAAAGGTGCTGAACAAACATCAGCCGAGCCAAGACCTGCAGAGCAGAGCCCAGCTAAATGAGAGGTGTAATGTCTTAAACTCTCCCACTGATACAAGCTTTGTTGAGAAAAGCCCCCAGTTAGTTTCACGGTCAAGTTCGGCAGGCCAGCTGGCTGCTAGCCACCTCTGTTTGCCCACCCTGCTCTGGTAGCTCCCAAGACAGATCTGCACAAGGCCAGGTCAGGTCTAGAAACACTGTGGGCCCTTCTGCAGAACTGTGCCTGCCTGGGTAGGTATAATGCTAGCTCACTGCTTTTTCCTCTTTGTGTGCCTTTATAGTCTAATTTAGATATGTTTTGTATTACTCACTTTTTTTCTTTAAACCAAGCATTCACCCCTGTCTCCCCTGCCTGCGTTTTCCTAGATAATTAGAAGCTGTGTGAACTATACTTACGGGATGAAGGTGGGCATGGAGAGCAGAGAGCAAATACTAAGGTCCCATTCTTTCACCTTAGAAACAGCATTTTGTTTCAAAAGAGCCCAAGAATGTTGCCATGGCACTTGGGGATTGTTTTTGTGTGTTGGGTTCCACCGTGCAGTGACTTATATAGAGCTTCTTTTAATTTCCTGACATTTTCAGTGAGGGATCTAAACTATAAATTCTCAGATCCACGAACTTTGCTCCCATTTTGTGATTTGAGCTCATTTTATTGGCTGATAATGGTTTTATAATAAGAGAATTGTTCACTCATTAGTGGTGCAGCTACTGTTGGAGGTCTGTGCCCAGCGTAGATTACTTCTTAATCCAGGCCGGCCAGACATTTAAATCAACCATGCATTTTAGCTATTTCAAATGAAGACTTTTCATTAAACTGGCTTCTATTAATTTTCACTGCCCTCTGACAGCTGCTGTATCAGACTTTCCTTTCTGTAATTACGCGTTGCAATTTTTTTATATATGAACAGTTTTTAAATGCAGGAGGTAAGTGACACTGGTGCTGTTTACACTGCCAAAGTGATTAGCCCAGCGGGAAAATGAGTATAGCAGGGACAATATGGGAAACATTACAGAAGTGAGTTGCTGCCATATGGGATGTCATTTCACACAGCGAAACGTCTCGGAGCCGTTCGGGATCGCGTGGCCTGCAACACCCCACACAGCTGCACAAGCCACAGCCCAGCACGAGCAGCACTCCTCTTGAAGAGGCCTCGTGCTCTGCTGGGCTGCTGTGTCGCCAAATTAACTCTGCTGCCTTGTGTTTAGCAGCCTGGATGTGCCATAGGTTGTGATGAGTAGCTCACATGAAATGCTCGATGCAAAGAGTGAGGCTCATCTCACCTAGTCTTTGCCATGAAGACAAAAGGCCAGCCATGGGAGCTCTGGGAACCTCCCATGGACAAGTCACTCTCCTGTCCTACGGCACAGCAAACAGTTTTTCCCCTCTCAGAGACAGCTTGGCCAGGTCTTGCCATTCTTTTAGCCATTCATTTTTGGTCCCACAAGACTTCTTCAAGCAGGTCAGCAAAACCCCGCATGGCTACTCTGTGACCCCAGTCAAGTGATGGATGTGGCCTAACAGGAGCTCTCCTGGATTTCCTGGTACCACACACTCCACCACCTCAGCAGCTTCACCCACACCATTCTGAGGACAGTGCGGAGGAACAACAAGGCAAGGAGGCAAAAAGAGGTGGAATTTAATTAAATAAGCCACTGGCAGCAAAGGAAACATCTGTGGTGCCACCACCTTCCCCACTGACTGCAGAGCAACAGTCTCTGGTGGTACACATCTGTCTCTGCTAACCACAGAGCCTTGAAGACCTCCTTAGACTGAACACTAATTTTTCAGATAATGTCAGAATTAAAGACCCCACCCAAGACATCTCTGGGTATGTTGTGTGAAAGCACCACATCCTGATATCTTGTTTGCTAATCATTTTTCAGGCTGTCCAACGCTGTTTCTGATCATGAAGCAGTCTTGATGCCCCCTCACTACCTACTCTTTTTTTTCTTCCTGTCCTTTCAATTTGTATTTTGACCTCTTCCTTTGCTCTTGCTTCTGTTGTGCTTCTTTTCCTCTCTCTTTCATGTTTTTTTATCTTCTCTTTTCTCCTCCTCTAGTTTCAGCTTTACATTTCCGTATTTTGTTTCAGTGTGCCACTGCCTCTCAAGTTGTCACAGTAACACCTCGTACATAATTAGCTCGTGTCTTCCTCAGCTTACTGTCAGGTAGAGATCTAATTGGCCTCTGATTTTCCTCAGGGCAGGACAAGTACAACCTTTTTTGTCCTTTCTGCTTCAAGACAGCCATCATCAGTGTCCTCCTGAACCCTTCCTCGCCCTGGTCAACCATTTGCCTTTTGTGAGGAAGGCTGAGAAAACAGACAACGTAGCCCCAGAGCCAGCCAGCTCCCCACTTGGGTAGCTCATCACAAACCTGCATTCTTCAAACCCAATTTGAAGCCAGCAGATCTGAAGGCAAGCTTCAGCAGTCATGTGAACACAGGATTTCAGGCTGGTGTTAGTGACTCTGGGGAGCCACATGCACCAGAACGACCCTCGGCCCCGCAGCACCAAAACCTCTGAAGGATGGAAATAGAAATAATTCTGAGAATTAAAGCAAGAAGTGGCTGGGAAAGGGGGGGGAGGAAGAACAGACATGCTCCTCGGTGTTTGCCAAGAGACAGCTTGCTGTTCAATCTGGTTTATAACCATTAGCTTATAAAGAGGTACTTCTCAGCTCTGCTGTGCAATGACACTGAGGAGTCACTGCCCTGCATGTCGCGGAGGGCCTGAATGCAGCCTGTCGTAACCGAACTGTGTGGCTGGTATTTTTCCTCCAGGTATTGCCACGCATAAAAAACATCCCAGGCTCTTTAGCTCCATTAAAGAAAGCAATTACGCTGTCTTCATTCAGCTGGACTGGCAGGCCAGTGTCACTGTACAGGAAATTCATCTCCAGGATCTGCAAATGGCAGAGCTGGCCTCTCGGTACACGAAAGCTCACTGCAGCAGCATTAGCCGCAGTACCTTCGCTGCATTCTGCTTACACTGTACAATATCGTGTAACTTGATATTTCTCTGAGTGACATTCAAATTTAAGCCAAGAAGAAAGCTGATCATCTTTTTTTTTTTTTTTTTTTTTTTTTTCAAAAACGTTATGTGAGAATTTTAGACCTGTGTCTCTTGATATAAATCAGCTCTGTGCACAAAAATCTACTAAACTACCCTCGACCCCTGTAAGGACTATAATTGTCACGTAATTTTGGTGTGATTATTGTTCATCCATTTATGTGTGACTATGATAAACATACTCCCTTGGAATTAGTCCATTTAAAAGCACAGTTTCATGATCAGCCTGCCCTTCTTAACCCTTCTTGACCCCCAACTGGTAATTTCTTCTAAGTCATTTTAATCATGTTTTATCATTGCGAGGCTTCTTAATAGGACAGTCTAGCCTTCCCTCCTGACTGCATGAAACACTGCTGTTGGAGTTTGATTTGCATGACCTAAATGATTTCTGCAATCACTGCTCTCCAGTTGTTTGTCCTGGAGGGACAGTGAAGGATTATACTGTTTTAAAAGCATTTCTATTTAGCAAATACCTCATTTGCAATAAGACATCAGCATTTACCACATTCATAATGCAACTGGTCCTGCTAATAAATTTCATTTCTGCTTCAATTTTCTTGCTTCGTAGAAGACCAGAGACAAAGATTGCATAATTGAGATCCAAGAGCAGGTAATATTAATTCCTTACCCATTAGCCCTCCAACTGCTGAACTGTAAGCTTGTTCCAAACAGTTCATCAGGAGCTTGCACCATCCATCCTATCACAAGGACCCCACATGAGGACCTGCATATCCCTTTGCATAAAAGGGAAGGAACCACACTCTGCTGAAGCCCTGAAGTTCTGCCTCTCATCCTACTGCTCCTTTCTGCCTCCTATTTGCTTCATGGAAGAAAGGAAGAAAATAAAGGAAGGAAGAGAAGGGAGGAAGAGTAGGAAGAGTAGGAAGTTTTTTTTTTAAAGAAGCTTTTAGTATCGCAGATACTTTGAAACTAAAGATGCTACCTCTTCTATTTGAGGGGCTGATCCAAAGAATAGGAATCTCATTATGGAGTTAAATCACTCCTAGTTCAAGCCCTTTTTTGGGGGGATTGGGGAACAGAAATACAGCGAGGTGTGGTGACAGGCTGTTGTTCAAGTCTCTTTCGGCTGCTCTCCTAAATGGGCAATCCTCAGTACCAACAGCTAATGTAAGCAGTGCTAGCAAAGCCAAAAGCAATTAAGCACATTTCCTATGCTGCCTGCCACTACAGAGTTGCACTGAGGAAGAGTTAGGTAAGAGGAGGCAGGGTTTGAAGTTTTCCCATCATCCAGCAGCTGTGCAATACAAAAGACATGATTTTCTTTGTTACAGTAAGCTAAAGGAAAGTATGAGTTGATTAATAACCACGGCAGAGGAAGAATAAATAGTGAAAGCATTTATAAGCCTCTGTATACCTTCCAGACCGGGAATGGATTCCAAAGCAAACTACTACATGTAGTGGTTGCTGTTACAGAGAGGCGTTCCTGTCATGTTATTGATTTTGTGTATTCATACACTGAAACCACCCATGTCATGTCAAAAGCAGCAGTAATGGTCTTCCACATCTTCTTGAAATATCCTGTCTTAACACGGGGTACATCTCTTTGCCATGTTTCTGTACGGCCTAGGACATCGATATTGGACCTATTAGACCTTGTCATAGTAGAAGGAATAATTATGGTGTAATCCTTCTAAAAACAATATAGTTTAATAAAAGATCTCCTTTTCTCAGCTTCTATATTTAGACAACGCAACAGCTCCACAGTTCTTTCCATAAAACAACTGGTAACTGTTGTTCTGGCAACTTCTTATGGGAAAAAAATTTCTTCTGCCCATCCTTGAATCCAGAACCAGGTCTCCCTCCGGACCCCCAGCAACCCAGGGCATGGCTGCTGGGAGGAGAGAGCTCTTTCCTCCGCACTGCAGCCTGCCTTTGTGAGGGAGAAAAAGGAGCTGAGCCAGCGGACACTTGTTGAATTCTGAACATTCTCCATCACCCACCACGCGCGGCGCAGACAGCTCAGCTGCTGTCTGCAGAAGCAGCAACACAGAAGGCTTATTAACAGAATAGACCATAAGGCATCTTATCAGGTTACACAGACCCTCACACGCAAGTACGCACACACGCACCCACTGAAATAGTAGTGGCCAGAGAGAGAGAAAAGCAATTTGTAAGGTTTCCACCTCTTCGTGCCACAGCAAGTTGAGGGATGGGCAACTCCCTAAAACATGGCAAATGGCCATAACTGGAAGTCTCGCTATTAGAAGTCTGTTTCTCTGCTAAATTTGGATTAAGGGGGGAAATCATAAAATCTGTTGTTAAACTGAGCAGAATCCCCTATAAAGCCAGTAATGCTGGGGTTTGCGGTGAATTGGTACAGCTCACACAGAATCAGACAACATGAGGTGCCATTGACAAACAACAAATATCTGGCAGATAATTTTAAGTCTGTAGTCTGGAGCAGAGAAAGCAATCGATATATGTTGGCAATATTTACCCACTTACAGTACTGCCAAATGTGAATTTGCAAGGATGTGTTGGCTGTTTTGAACTGATCTTTGACTTTATCTCTTCACAAGCAAAAGTGGACTGAAACTAGAATAATCCATATTGCAGAGAAAGAGATACAGCAGGAATGCACAGGGTCACCCCTATTATTTGCTCGTGCCGTAAGAGTCACTGCTGAAAAAAAAATTAGGTCAGATACAATTTCCAGAGGGATTAAGTGAGGTAAATCAGATTGATAACAGAATACGAGTCTGACAAAATTTGCCATGTCAGACTTGTTCATCCTTCTACTTGGAATAAAAAATAGAGTTTGGGGGGTTTTATTTGTTTGTTTGGTTGGTTGGTTTTGTTTTTGTTTTTGTTTAATTAGAACATAAATTTTGGATTTAAAAAGAGTGAGCCCATATCTGGTACATTATCCATTTCCAGTTCTCTCACTCTCCCTTCCTCACTCCCTTCAGGCTTTTAGACGTATCCCCTTAGAAATACAGACTGAGACAGCAATAGTTGCATGACCTGCTTCATGTAGGCAGTAAGGAAGAATATACATGAGATAGAAAAGTGTCCTGTGGCAACAAAAACTAGGCCAAACATGACTTTGGCTTATTTAATTTGATTTATGATTGCTGTTACAATCCACGAGCTATGAAAATTCTGCTGAAAAACAATAGTAATTTCAAATATCAGGTCCTAATTAAGAGCAGCAGCAATGTCTTACTAAATCAGACTAATAATCCATCTCATCACATACTCTGTCTTCCTGGAACTTTTTTCCTGGAACTTTCCTGGAAGGAAGGTCCTTTCCCGGAACTTTATCTTCCTCCTCATTCTGCCAAGGCCAAGAAATAGTTTGAAACTGAAGAGCTGGTTTCTGTGTGAAAGAAAAGACAGGAGAGGAATCTGGCCATTTGTAAGTTACCAAGAGAAATGGAGCTTCCTATGGTCATAAAGGTTTAAAAAATTCAAGAAACAAGCCCAAGACATGGAATAAATCAAAGGAGAAACTAACTATTGTTCCGGGGGTTTTGCTAGTGTTTTTAATTGTGGAAATAAAAAAAAAAAAAAAAAAAAAAAAAAAAAGAGAGAGAGAGAGAGAAAAAAAAAAACTCTCAAGTAGAATCTCTTTGATACAATGGTATTAAAGGATAATTTCCATTCCCCAGATACACCATCTAACTCCTAATGAAAGGTGTGTCCTGAAGGACAGAATTTGGTCTTATGTGAGTCTAATGAACCCAACATCTTCAGCAGGCTTCTCAAATACTCCTTTGTTCTGTAAAGTGCTTTACTGTTCTGTTTACATGAAAGACGCTGTACAAAAAATGAGTCAGATGAAATGCTCTCAGGCCAGATTTCATCTGACCTTCCAGTGATACCCGGGTAAAAAATTAAAGGGAGGTCTTGTGCAGGGACTAGAGACACATTTCTTTTTACTGCATGAAGCACCAGGTCTGCTCCCTCGCTGTGAAGGAAACGAGGACTCAGGTCTAACTTGCCCCTGCACGGCGGGGAGATACTGAAATGTTGAGACAATTGGCACATTACCCCACCATAGCAAGCTAGGGTAGAATAGCAACCAAAATATAATCTTACCTTTCAATAATATCTACAAAAGAATTGTGGCTTTTTCTAAAACTGTGTCTGCAGGGCAGAGCTGCTTAGGGACCATGTTTGAAAGGCATATCAGGAAGGTTATACAACTGTACAAAGTTGGAGGGAAAAAAAATAAAAAAATAAAAAATAAAATAAAAAAATGACTCTCTTTATCAACTACTGAGTTATATTGTCCCAAGCAGATGATGAATTCTGAAAAAATTAAGAGCTTCGTTTCTCTTCTGTGCAGATGTATTCAGTTTTCAGATCTCCTGCAGTTGTATCGATACGGCCTTATAGACAATCTGCTTCTCAATGACAAATCTGTTTAGGTCCCTGGAGAATTAATTTCAGTACAAACAGAATAACAGGCACCAGGCCTAGAAGGATCTCTAGTTCACATGTAGCACTCTGGAAGCACTGCAGCTAGGTGGGAGCTCTGTTCAACAGCAGAGCAAAACAGGTTGGGAGAATGATACTAAGACAGACTTTGGAGATACTCTGTGATCCTGGGGGAATGAAAAGTATTTTGGAGATCATTTTTAATTTACTGGCAGAGCTCTTCAAATGTTCATGGTAGGAAAGGAGTTGTGTTGTCTGCAAATCAGTTAATAAATTAAGGTTCTGATTATGTAGTCATTCACTAGAAAAGACTGATAACCTCTAGATATGGCCACACTCCATTTAATGGAAAACCTGAAGGGGACCAAAGAGTCTCTCTCCTCAGGATCACTAAGAGCAAGCTTTAAAGCAGCTTTAAACTGGCATACAGTGTCTCGACAGTAGAGTGTGAGGCCAGGCAGGAGGAAATAATGTTGAATAGCACACAGCATTGCTGATGGCTCTGCTCCAGTTCAACTGTCCCCACTGGCTCATGCCCTGGGAGACCCTCTGGAGGTCCTTCCCCTTTCCTGGGCACTGAGGAAGGCAACCAGGACAGATGGACTTGTGTGGCCTTGTGGCCCCCACACCAATGTCTGCACCTAGCACACTGCATTGCCTTGGTCCTCCCTGGGGATGTCCTGACAGGACTTCTAGCAGGACAGCAGGAGCAAGGCTCTGACCAGCCTGTTCTCGTGCTAAGCACTATTTGCCCAAAAGCGAGGGATGGACATGTGGCACTAAGCCTTGGGACTGCTTCAAGCATCAGGTCAGTCTTGGGCCTGGTCTGGTGTCTCTTGACTTGGCCACTGAGTCCTAATAATGTTTAAAGCTAAGAAAGAGATTACAGTGCCAGATGGGAATCAATAGATTGCCTCTGACTTTTGGCCTAGCTATTCCCCATATCTCCGTATTTTATGTGATGTTTCTACTGACAACTGCAACAGAAATGTAGGCAGGTACACACCTATCTCAACTCTCCCACGTGTTAGAAGCCAGTGCTCATAAACTCTTTCCTGCCCCTTTCAAGTTGAGAAAACCACACGAGAAGCCACACGCGACATCCAGCTTAAACATCAGGGGTCACAGAGTTTTCTTCTGAGAACTGCTTTGAATAACCTTTGTGAAATAAATGCAGTATAATGTAATGAGGCAGATGACATTAAGCTGTCAGCTCTACATGATGGATGTGTGTTGTGAAAGGAAACACAAATACAAGAACTAGAAAAGAACAGAAAGGAAGTACTGAAAATGCAATATGCAAAAAACATTCAGGAACTGGAAAGCAGGAAATGGATACAAAGAGGTAGACTGGAAGTCTTGCAGGAACTAAACAGCAAAAGTGAGATGACAAAATGCTACAAATCAGAGGTAGAACCAAGGAATGTAAACAGGAAAGCTATAGTCCAAGAAGCAGGAGAGAGAAATTGATTTGTCTTCATGGTAATAAAACTGCAACTATTTAGTGCATAGCGTTAGTGGCTGTTGTTACTCTGAGCTTTAAGGTATTCTCAGACAGATAGTGAGCTGAACAACAGCTGAGCAACTTCCAATATACCCACAGTCAACAGGTCCGTAAATGAACATCAGAGAACCGGGTACCCTCCAACAACCCCAGTACAACAGCTCTGGATGCTGGGAGTGTGTGCAAGGAACAGGCCACACAAAGGGCTGTGGGTCTGGCTCTGTACAGCAGCATTTCTTAAATGCTCATGCTCTTAAACCCTTTCAGAAATGCTGTATTAGATGATAGTTCACCACCCACCTGTCTCAGTTGTAGTGTCCGATGTTCTAAACATTCTGAGGGCACCTGTGACAGCTTCTGTCACACTACGGACAAAGATTTCCAGGATGGCCCCAATGGGCCACATTGTTAAGTGGTCTTCTGGTGCAGAGGAACCTTTTCAACAGGTCGACATCTCAGACAGATTGTAGGGAAATCCTGTGGGCACAAGAGAAGAGACATGGACTGGAGGAACCCAGAAGAAATACTAGATTACTGTGACAGGACAAAATAAAGCAATAAAAAGTTTTCATTACTTGAAATCCAACAGCCAGGTTCTTGCATCCCTTGTGGCAATATAAATCTGAAAATCCCTGATCTGCTCAAAAGAGTTGCTGGTTAATATATATGCAGTTTTCCCTAGAATTGCTGAGTATCTTTGATTCTCAAGTTAATACTTTATCTGCTTGTATGAAAGCAGCAGCACCATTTTACACTTGGCCCACAAGATCCAGTGTAAGGAGTACTCATCAGCTCCTATCATTGCACCCAGTAATTATCTTTGTGGTAATTAGCATATGTCTCTTGGAGATCTCCATCAAGATTCCTCTTTCTATTGTGGACTATAACTATTAGGTTGGATCTCTGGCTGGAATGAACTGGTGTAGCACCCTTAATTAATATCTTTTCCTCTCCCTCAGAGCTGAAAGAAAGCCTTAGGAAAAGATGTTGTTAAGGGTTATTCAAGGCAGCCATGAACAGAAGATCTGAATCTCTTAAAATCTGATTATGCATTCCTTGTGCACTCAGAACTCTGAAAGTTTTAGCTTGGTCATAAATCCAAGATCAGACCCTCCACTTGTCTGTATGTAGGAATATGTGCTGCACTGAATGCAGGTGTCATTAAACTGATAAACTGGGTACTGATATAAGCATTTTTCTTAAAGACTGAACTCATTTTCAGACTTTAAAACCTCACAGACAGTATCTATGATGCAAAAGTGCTTGGTCTGCCATCCTTCTCATTTTAATCAGCATAATTATAATGGATTGCTTCGTATCATTTAAACAAGTTCACATACCATCATCTCACAACCAAAATGCCACTGGCACTTCATGGATCTCAGCTTAAGAGCAGCGGAGGTCATGATTTTCCTCTTTCTTGTTTGCTTCCGAAACACAACTCAGCCAGTTGTGGCTGCAGGACCTGTTTACAACCTGGGGAGGTGGCTGTGGGAGCAGGACAGTCATGTCTCCACTTCCTTTTACTGATAAAAGCCTCAGGATAAAATGTCAGTCAAGCCAAGTGCTTCTGAATGGGCTGCTCAGGCAAATGGCAGCAGGCTGGGACTGAAGTCCAGCTGCTTACCTCTTTCTGCAGCAGATTTATGGTGTTTGCTCTGGAAAGAGGAGAGACTTCAGAAGCTGTCGATGCTCATGCACCACAGTGTTAAAGCAGAATTGTTGACGATTAGGGTTAGGGTTAGATCCACCATTCTGTGGTCACACATTGCCCTTGTAAAAGTACAGTAACTTCTGACTACAAATAAATGTTCATAACATGCCCCTCTGAACTTGTGGAGAATCTATGCTTAGTAAAAACAGGGTTTCTGTATCTATCTATATGTATATATTTTAAATGGAATGCCAATTATAGAACAACTACTTTTTCAGGTGCATATAATCCACAACAATTATTTTGGTTAATTTTTCTCTCTGAAAATAAGTACTGCTAGTTACAGCTAGCCTTTCTTAGGATACTGTTACAATCTTTCTCATCATGCGTGTTGCATTTATATATATAATAGCAATTATTATTCTTACATACCCCTATAAAATGACTCTCCATACTATTGGCATGTATATGTGTTATGGTATTAGAATGATGTATATTTTATAAATAAATGTTATACATTATGTGTATAATGTGTATATGTGTAAATGTGTATACATTTACATTATACATACATACTTGTGTTTTTATGCATAGATGCACAAAGGGAAAATGGATAATTGGACATAAAGTACTATATTTAGAGTCATATGTGAATACAATATAGAGAAATAAAATAAATAAATAGTGGCCTGGACGTTCCTCACTCCCTGTCTGTGGTCTCCATCAGGGCCGTAAGCAGGAGGGTAGTGGTGTGTTTTGGAAGGTTGCTTGATCAGAGAGTGAAGATCCCTGCCAGGATGCCTCTGCCAAGCACTGCATCTTCCAAGTGCCACCCCCAGCTGCTGGCAGCAATTGCTGGCCGATACCTGGATGTCAGTAAATGTCCTTTATTGTCCCCAGGTGAAGCTTGCAAGAACAAAAAGGTAGAGAACCCTCCAGCCTATAAAACCTCAAAGAATATATTGGCATTTAACTATTGTGACTTAATCAAGATTTGTAAATACGTTAGGATGAGTAAGCGCTACACTCAGTGTCAATTGAAACAAGAGGATGACACAGCACCGAGTTTATGCTAGCCAGAGATATTTCTGGATGATCTGAAAACCGCACCTATCCGCTGCTGATGCTTGAGGCAAATTATTTCTGTAGGCTCAAACAATTAGAGATATCCTCCTGAATGATGTTTATCTAATGCTGCTTTCTTCGCAGTAAAGACTGTTAATGCAGCAGTTGAGCAACTCCAGGAAGGCACAGTTATCCTGAGATAATCAGGAGCCTGAGGGCTGAGAGGCAGTCATCTGTGTTCTGTGCCCCAATTTCATCGGTATTTTAAATTAAAAAAAAAAAAAAAAAAAAAAAAAAAAACTGTATGTTAATACATCATGAAGGTCAAACATTTCATTGCAAAGAAGTGTGGAAATTCAAAAATAGGATTCCCAGAGCAATTCTAGCTGTATACATATATATATTACATGTATACAGGTACAATGGATTTTCCCAAATACTATGACTGTTGTTACTCAAAACTCCTAGAAACATGGAGAAATCATTAGGTAATTGATGTCTCAAAAATTGTTTATTTGTTTATTTGCCTCCATATATGTGTTCATGAAGTGTGTGGGTAAGCAGATAGCCAATTAGTTCAATTTCATTTTTGACATGTATTTATAGATATTCTTTGATGAACTTTGTCTTTCATTTCTATGTTATGCTATTGCATATACAGGGGGAGGAATTATTGTTGATGTGTCCACCTTAAAATGGAATGGTAAATATTTCCATGTACCTACATGGAATCTATTTTATGTGATAATGGTACCAAATCACAGGACACTGGGTACATAACAAGTTTTCAACTTTGCTTTGGAGGAATGACAGATCTTTGTCACCAATATTCACTGAAAGAAAATGGGATTGGGATTTATTAGAAGTGTTCAGGGTTCCTAATTATGGGCCAAGCCCCATTGTACTAGGAAATAGAGTAACAAATCCAAAATGAGGTGTAGCAAGCTGATGGGCATCAGCTCAAGTGAGCTCTGCTCACTTTCTAGAGCACATGTGCCCGTATACTGCTGTCCCCACACACACAGCCTCCGTGAGCAGCCAAAGCCACGGACAGCATGTTCCCAGGAGCTGTAAGATGGGTCTGTGCCTGGAACAGGGCAGACACAGCGCGACCAGGATGTGGCCCAACGTGGGAGAGCCTGAAGCGCCTCAGAACTTATTTTGTAAAAGGCAGGATTCCATCCTGAGGGCTTTTCCTCCATTACTGGATGCCCATAGACAGACAAAAAAATCAGCTAAATGTTAAAAAGCTATTCCCAAGAACTGGCTATAAAACAACTCTTATCTCCAAGGCACTACTCTTTCTCTGAATCCACTGTTATGTACCAAAATTGTTAAATAACATGGTGCTAATCGAAAAGTGTTTTTAGGAAAAAAAAACTACCGTCCTCTCCTTTTATGTCATTGGAGGAGCATAGAGAAATAGAGTAAATGCTGATCTCTGAGCATAAGTTTCAGCATTGTAGTGTCAGAAAGGAAATGTAAAGGCTATCTTGATTATATCACATAACCCCACCCCAAAACTAACATGAAATCTTTAAACTGCTGCATTAAAGTAAAAGGGGAGGCAAGATAAAAGATAGAGAAGAAAGGGGGGAGGGAGAATGTTGCTGTTTTATAAAGTAATGGAGTGATATATAATAAAGCTTAAACTAAATTATATGAGTTGGAGAAAGACTGCATGAAATCCATCACTGCAATTCATTGTGTCCTCACTGGAGTCTGAAGCTCCCATAATTTGCTCATATTTTAAGGAAAAGGAAGAAGGGAAGGAAAAGGAAGAACGCAGAAGAAAACAAGTTAGAAGCAACAGTAACAACTCAGGTGTTGCCACCTGAGTTGTTACTGTTAAAAAATAAAAAATTGAATTTATTTATTTTTACTATTAAAAATAAAAATTTGAATTTATTTTAGGTCACTAAAATCATGGCACTGTGTCTTCTTTGACTTGAATTGAATCTGAAATGCCACACCATGCATACAAACCAGCTGCAGAACTAGCGCAGCCCGTGGAGTATCACCTTCACGTATGAAACCCAGCACCAGAGCAACTGCAGCATCACCTTCACACGAGGCAGCAGCCTCAACTCCGTCCCCATCTCCAGATGTGATTCACAGGGCTCCTCGCCACCCAGCCATCCCCAAATGCTAAGACACTGTCTACAGCTCAAATCAGAATGAATTTTATGCTGCTCGAGGTTGTAATAGAAGCTTCTGTGTAGCACAGAGGCAGTTAAAAGGCTTGGGACCTTGAAGCAATTCTGAATCTGTTAGGAAGGTTTGGAGAAGACAGCATTTACATTTCAAATGCGTATTTCTATTGATAAAAATTGAAGGAATAAAACAAAATAGACATCTCATGGGAATGGGATATGAACAAACCAAAGTTCAACAGAACTGCATAGTATAGCAGTAGTAAAATGAAAGGACCCGTAAAATAAACCTATTACACAAACTGCCTATTCAGAACCTCAGGCAGAGTAAGGAGCAAAAAGGAATTTGACCTTGTGTCCTTCTGAGCATCAGAAAGTGTCAAATAGGTTGTAGGCCTATGAGCTGATAAACCACCCTGAAAAACAGGGTGAAATGAACTGAGAAAGTGGCAAAGAGCAAGGAGAGAGGGAGCAGGTGGAGACAGAGAGGGGCACCAGCATGTCCCTGAGCAGCTCCCACACAACATGAAAAAATGTCAAAACTTTTCCTAGCCAGGCTGTGAGCCGTGGCCTGTGGCAAACATAGCAAGTCTTTTGGAGATGGCTTCATTTTAGGATAGGATAGGATAGGATAGGATAGGATAGGATAGGATAGGATAGGATAGGATAGGATAGGATAGGATAGGATAGGATAGGATAGGATAGGATAGTTGAGTTGGAAGGGACCACCTGAGATCATCCAGCCCAGCTGCCTGACCTCTTCAGCGCTAGCTGTAAGTTAAGGCATGTTACTGAGGGCACTGTCCAAATGCCCCTTGAATACTGGCAGGCATGGGGCATCAACCACCTCCTAGGAAGCCTGTTCCAGGGTTTGGCCACCCTCACAAAGAGATTTTTCCTTGTGCCCAGCCTGAAGCCCCCTGGCATGGCCGTCCCCACATGTCCTGAGGAGCAGAGTCCCCGGGTACCTCCCTCCTTGGGAAGCTGCCGAGAGCAAGGAGGTCACCTCTCAGCCTCCTCTTCTCCAGCCCAGGCAGCCCAAAGGCCTCAGCCTGCCCTCACGGGACAGGCTGCCAGCCCCAATACCAGCTCTGTCATCCTCATCACCTCAACACCCTTTTTGTATTGTGGAGCCCAGACAGCACACAGTATTCAAGGTGAGGCCGCATCAACACCAGACACGTCAGGAGAGTCGCCTCTTCTGACCTGCTGGCTATGCTGTGTATAACACACCCCAAATCATTCATCCATAACACACTCATCCAAAAACAGCAAGCTTGTCAACATTTTCTTGGTTTTTATTATGTGTATTCCTTGGTGCCGACTCTAACAATCCCTGTTCAGCCCTCCCTCCTGGTTTGTAGCTTCAGCAGCAGCTTCCATGGCCAGAGGAAAGATACGGCAGAACGAGGCCGCATCGGCAGAGCGAGCTGAGGAGAAAATGATGTAATGGAGTTATGAAATACATTCTGCTCTCTGTGCCGTACATTTTGTTCTTCTAACCAACCTGAGTACCAAAACTAATGAATCGCTAACGTAACTAATGATCGCAAGAGATTCCTGTGAATGCTTCTGGCCCACTGTGTTAATTAAGGCTTGATTCTGAAGTGGACAGAAATGAAAGGAAGCAAAGAAAAATCCTATCTATATTTCAGTGTAAATTGTTGTGTTAATTGGGACATAATTCTGCTGCTGGGGGAAGCAGGACAAAAAATACTGAGTATTTTTAGACCTGTCATCATTAAATGTACTTGCTCCTGTCTTAATATTGAGGTAAACCAGATGTGAGTGTATGTTTTAAATGCAAGTATTGCTAAATGTTGCACATCCCTCAAGGGCTGAAGTAGAGTCCCGATATAAAGCTCATTAAAAACAACAGTAACTTTTCCTCTATTTTCAGTAGAATCTGAATCTAGACATAAAGGAATATTAAAAAAAAAAAAAAAAAAAAAAAAAAAAGTAATTGTAAGAAAGAAAATTCAAAGATAGTCAAAATGTTGGTGCTGACATTCCTTTATACTTATGAACACTGCTTTCCCAAGTTAAAATTCTGTACTTTCATGTTCTGGTAAAATAGGATCAAATAGGACCAAATACGACCACCACTATGGTCCCAGTGCTGTCCTTGCTCAGACTATTCAGATTTTCTTCTCGGTGCATCATTTAAAAAACTCTGGTAACAGGGTGAAGAAGGTCATTCTCAGTAAGAATGCGGACTTATAAGTGGAGGAAACGAAGTGTGAGCTCACAACTTCATGCTGCCATGTTATCTAAGGTGTGATTCAATCAGTCATCATCAGATAATTGTCGTTGTGCCCAGCCCTTTTATGGAAGACTTTGAAGAACTCGCCTGGTATCACAGGAGGCGGTGATTCAGAAGGCGGTAACCTTCTGTCTGCATCATGTGCTGCTCAAAGTGTCCTCTCGGAAAAGGAGGGAAGTAAGGCGTCTGAAGCTTTGAAATTGTTAAAATATGTGTCTTTTTTTTTAAAGAGAAGTGCTAATCCATACCCTGGGCACTTTCTGCTCCAGGTAATTGCATTTCCTCTCTACTTCCACATTATTCTTCATTTCCTTTTTAAAACACTTCTGTTGCTGTGACAGTCTTGTTCCTCATCCGATCAGCTTGTTGTCCGATGCAGTTTGAAAGATCTTTTCAACACAGGATAAAACAAAGTAGGCTTTTCCTTTCACCAAATTAATCCTTATTTTTAAGAGTTTAAATTTCAGAGCTTTTTCTACAATCTCCCTGCAAGAGTGCTGTGCTTTCACAACAGCCATGTTGTGAAACAGCTATTCCATGCTTTATCTGAAGTAACTACAGTGATATAAAAAGTAGTCTCACAAAGATAGGAGAAAACAGATTTAAAAAAAAAATGACACCCCAGTAAGCAAATGTTGACACAATTTAGATTGCAGTAGTGTCCATTGCTTTAGATTGCTGTAGTGTCTGCAGCTTAGAAAAACAAAGGCAGAGTTCGGCCCTCAAAAGAGTTATCACAGTGGAAAAAAAAAATAAAGGGAGGGCTACATTTTATAAACAAATGGAAGGAATGGAAGGACTTGGGCCAACAACATGGAAGAGAGTCAGACGAGTAAGAGATACTGGCAGGCAAATGTGAAGAGTCAAACATCCCTACGAGATAGGAAACATTCATTCAACACAAGTTGGAGGAAGAAGAGGTTTGGAGTGATTTAGAGTTTTCCTCAACAATGAAGAAAATGTGGAAAGTGAAAAAGATTCAGGAATAAAAAAGAAATGGAGTTGAATTTCTGTCAAGTTTGTGATGAAGCCCCAATTTAAGCAACTGATAAATTATTGGCAATACACCAAGAAGATGCAACTGAGAGAGGTTAGGGTGGAGAACGGCATAAATGGAAGCTATGTCGGAAGTTAAGATGATGAACTGGTAGAAATGATAATCATCAGTGTAAAATTCTCAGTCTGAGTTGTCTGAACAGATGAGAAGACACAGAGAAATTGCTCAGAGTTTACAGGGGAAGACATGTCTCTGAAATGTCTGGAGGAGCTATTCAGGCAGGCAGGCATTCCCCACGTACGTTACTACATCTTCTGAGTGTGGAGAAACACTAAATGAAAATCCTGTCAAAGGATAAAGAATGATAAAGATATCTCACAGAACTATGCCTCAAAGATAGCAGACAGTTTTCTTTAGTGTAGGAGATGTTGTCTCCTTATTACTCTCGCGATCCAAAGCACATTCTGACCTGTTAAACACCCTCTTGCTGGAACAACACAGCCTTCGAGCTAAGAATCAAACCCTTTTGGTCCATTCACCAGAAAAGACAAGAACTTTGCTTCCTCTCGGAAAGCAAAGCATCCTCCTCTATTAACCAGATGACATTTCTATCCCTCTAGGACAAATTTCTAGAAAAGTTCACAACTAATTGGCGCAGGGCCCGGATAACATTCTCTGGCACCGTGTGCCCATTAAACTCCAGAGTTTGCTGGCAGCGCACGCTCTGCATTCTGTCCCCGGGATGGCTGCATTTCAGCTGTAATGAAACTGCAGTGCACAGAACGCCACATTCCTCCCTCCTACACCCATGCAGCCCCAGTGAAAACAATGCAGGCAAAGTTAGAAAAAAATGACGTGGAAGTGACCAAAGGCCATCCTGTCAAACTTTGATTAAAGCATCGTTTTTATAAGTCCTTCATTTTTCCCAAATAAACTATCAACTGTCCCCCGTCCGTCCATCTGTCCCCTAGTCATTCCTCAGCATTTTTAACAAGATCTGTCAATATTTTCATCCTCTTCTTCCAGCAGAAAGGATCTTCTGTGTTCTCTTTTAGCTGTTCCTCCCAACAGCCACGACACTACCAGGCAGTTCACTGTGTTAGTGATGAGCAGGCTGAACGTCCCATGAGCTTCAGCTACACACAGGTCATGGACACGAGAGGTTTTTGAAGTACAGGCAGGTGTCTGGAGAATCAGGGAACATAAGTCAGAGCACTGAGAAGGAAAGCCAACGTGGCTGTGCTGTCACTATTCAATACAACAGCACTTCAGCCCCATCTCCCTCATTTCTTCTATGTTTCTGGCTCCTTGGGGAGTTGCTGCGCCATGCAGGCACCTCCGCACTGGCACAGCGCTGGAGGAACCAGCAGTGAGCAGCTCAGGCACATCTTAGGCACACAACGAGCTGAGCAGAATGAGCCGTGCAGAGTACCAGCCTGCTAAGCATACCCAATTTCCACTCACCAGTCACACTGATATGAGTAAAGCTGGTTTAAGAATTGTGCAGAGGATTAACCAAGTGATTCATAGGCAAATCCAAACTTAGGGGCCCGATTTACATTCAAAATATGTAGTCCAGAGGGTTGGGAAAAGGGAACACTTAGTCTCTTGGGTAGAATGGATCCTAATTGCCTATTTCTTCTAGTTATTGTGATCAATTTTCAAGCCTGTCTATATTAAGCAAACCATATGTGTATATATGTGTGTGTACACTTCTTTTAAAATATCGGGTTTCAGATTCCCCCATGTGAAACTCAAACGCCAAGATCTGCTCGCCAGAGACTCTTTCAAACTCCCAAAGGCCCCTTCCTGTTTTCTTGTTGTGTAGCAAAGAGCGACACTTGCCCCCACCATCTATAAAACACGGGGTAATTAACAGCACACTGTAAAACATTATTATGGCAATGACACGCATCTGTTCTCTGAACGCTGCCTGTTATTTGGGTTTAATCTAGGTCACCGATGAAAGTTGTGACGGCAGAGGGTGCATCTTTCTGTTTGTTCTTTTAATCTGTATAATGATTGTCTCTGGGAGCTGATAATAATATCTACTTACAAAAAAAAAAAAAGTCTAAAAAACCCTTTTTTTCTGTTTGGTGAGTATATATACTATTAAGCTAATTGTTGCAAGAGATGCTCTTAGGGTTTTTACTCCGGAGACGCTATCAGTTTTGACATCTGATTTATGACTTCTGCCCCACATAGGATGCCCCGCCGAGGAAGGACTGGTTTCTGCCTACTCGGTTTCTCACCGCCCAAGCTCTCCGGCATTATCCGTCATTTACAGGGATTCATTATCAAAGTACTACACGAGGCTTTAAGCTGTAAAACACCGAGAGATTTGCCTGGACTTTGGAGATTTTGTGACGTCTGGGATTTGGAAGCAACACTCAGAAATGTTTTCTAAATGTGTCACTTTCATCGTGAGCCTTGATGAAGCTCCTCCAGCCAAGGGCAGATAATTCACTGGTCGCTCTTTGACCGCGTTTGCTCTGGCCTCCAGCATCTCCCACGCACCCACTCCAAGCTGTACAGCCCCCAAACATCCATAGCGAGGATGTTTGCAACGTGCAACGGGGAGAAACACCATCTTTTAATATTTTTTTTTTCCTTTTTCTATCTCTGTGCTACAAGCAGAGAGCCTGCGCTTCCTCCACACCCACTCTCCTTGCCAGAAGCCTCCTTGCAACTTCCTGTCAGTTTCACACACCATGCCGTGGACTTCCTCTGAGCAAAAGTTTTATCTCAGCACACCATGTTAACTATTTGCTTACTTTTTTTTTTTTTTCTTCCCTCCCAGAATCATAAATGATTATTTTTAACGTTTATCAGCGGAAATATTTGTGACTGGAAAATATTAGCGATGGGTGGGAGGGGATGAGGGAAGGGGGTGATGTTGATGTGGAAATGAGGGAGAAGCGTGGCGGGGAGGCAATGATGTTTAATGGGGAGATGAAGTGATGAGGAATTTAACTGCAGGTCAGGGGCACCCTGCTTTGTAGCGCAGGGCTACCAGCAGCCAGCTGGCATCCAGAGGCGAAAGGAGCTGTGTAAAGGCAGTGACACACCACGGGTTTGATACACCCTCCATCCACAGACCCTCCGAAAGGTGGGAGAGCCCCAATTCCTGCCATTTCTCCTCAGCGCTGACCCGCGGCCACCATTACACGGAGAGAGGGGGGGGAACCCCGTGAAGCCGGGACAGACCCGGGGGGCTGCGTCCCCTCAGGGCGGGCAGCGCTGAGGGGAAGGCGGGGAAGGGAAGGAGAAGGGGGCGAAGGGAAGGGGCCGGGGGTGAAGGGAAGGGGGCCGGGCGCCTGCGCGGTGGCAGGGTCAGCCCTTCCCTTCCCTTCCCCTCCCCTCCCTCCTTCCCTTCCCGTCCCTTCCCTTCCCTTCCCGTCCCCGCCCCGCCGCCAGAGCGAGGCTGGCCGTGCGGCGTCACGGCGACGGCCCCAAGCCGCGCCCCGGCACAGGCAGCCCAGAGGCGGCGGCGGAGCGGAGCTCGGCGGAGCGGAGCTCGGGAGCTCAGCGGGAGCTCGGCCGGCGGGGTAAGGCGGCGGCGGCGGGGCGGGGAGGGGAGATGGGGGCAGCGGCAGGAACATGGCGGAGCCGCCGCCGATGCCTCGAGGCTGCGGGGCGCTGAGTTGGGGGGGAGCAGGGGAATGGGGGGGGAGGGTGATGGGGCCGTGCCCGGCCCTCGCCCCGCCGCCGCTGCTGCTGCTGCCCGCGGCCGAAGTTGCAGCGGGGGCGGAAAGTTGCGGCCCCGGCGGCGGGGCGAGGGGAGGGAGGGGAGGGCCGGGCCCCAGCCCCAGCCCCAGCCCCAGCCCCAGCCCCAGCCGCAGCCCCGGTGGCGGTGCCGGCTGCGGGAAGTCCGAGCCCGGCCCCACCTCGTCCGGCGCCGCTTCCGCCCGCCCGGGGCTCCGGGAGGAGGAGGAGGAGGAGGAGGAGGAAGGGGGGGGGGGGGGGAACCGGGGCCGGGCCCCGCTCGCCGCTGCTCAGCCCCCGGCGGTGGCGGCGGGGCCGAGGCCGGAAGGGACGCGGCGGGGCCCGGCTGCGCTGTGGCAGCGAGTGGAAGGGGCTGGTCCCCTCCGGTTTTGTTGTTTTTACCCCCAAATTTAAAAAATATCAAAGAAAATGCCCCCCCTCCCCTCACAGCGACACAATGCCGGCCCCTCCCGGCCCAGCGCGGAGGTGGGAGCAGCGCGAAGTTGCTGAAGGGGCAGAGCGTGGGTGACAAAAAGGGGGGGGGGGAAGGAAAAGTACCCCCACGGCGTGAGGTGGGGACGGGCCAGCACAGGGGGGGTTTCTGAGGTGTTTCTGCTCGAAAATCGTGTGGTTTGCGTGTGTCCTCCTGCCTTTGGGTGCTTTGAGTGGTGTAAGTTGCCATTTCCACCATCCAGCAGCTGTGCTTTATCCCAAATTGAGGTGCGCAGACAGGGAATGACAAAGAGTTTTTTAGGGACTCTTTCATGGTAAGCTGCGTGCTGCAGAAAAAGAAGCCGTAAAACGCTCTTCTTGTTCCCATAGATTGTAATTAAGAGATAAAGAAGCAATCGCGTTGTCTTATATAGTCACCGCTCAGATAAACGCATTCCCCTTCGGAAAGAGGTTGGAAAAAACTTGGAAAAACAAACCCAACTCTCTGCTTTGGGATGGCTTAATTCAGTGCTAAAATCTCCAGCTTTGGGAAAACAGAACTTAATGTCTAGCACAGCCAAGCGTTTTCACTTTCTTCACCCATTCCTTTTTTTAAAAACTCTTGTTCCAAGTCCATCCTGGAGACTTCATTCTAGCGAAAAACGAGCCAAGGGAATAGCGAAGGTTGCCTTGGTTGTTTGCACCAAAGGCTTTGCAGATAAACTTTCCGAATAACCGTGTACACTGTTCTGATCCTCGGTGCCTGCCTGTTTTCAGGGTCATTTCATGCACTTGTATGGACTGCTTCAAGTTTAGCTTGCAACTGGAGGGTAAGGCTTTATGCAGCTAAATAGCTGAGGTTTGAGTTGCTCCATATGCTATAAATGTCATGCATCCTTTTCTTTTTTTTCCTTATTTTTTTAGCAAAGCTGATCATACTTGGCACCTGTCTGCCTGGGGGTGAATTAAAGCGCAAAACAGAGCTGAGAGACTATAAGCATAAAAACAGAAGTCATATAAAAAAAAAAAATAGCCTTTTGTACTGTTTGTAACTGGAGGTCCTGCTTCGATTACTGTATGCGTGCACCAGATAAGTTTTCTGAGTGCAATTAAAATTTTGCTGTTCTGTTCTCCAGCTCTGCTGCAGGACAGGTCATCAAAAATAAATCTGAAGTGAGCCATGACAGTTTTCTTTGTGCTGTGCCAGTTTTGCAGGGCAAAGCTGACTGTCTTTAATTTGAGAGCCTTTCTGGAGCAGAAGCAAACAGATGGGAATCTAGGTGAGAGCCTACAAAAGCAGAAAGAAATTACTGTATGGCTGAGAAAGGAAGCGTGCTGAAGATGACTTAGCTTGTGATCTAGCACTTAGTAAGCACGGGAACTGAAATAAATAGGTGTCCACCTATCGTCTGGAATATGAGAAGTGCAGGAGTCACAGAAGTACTCGAGTACTCGGTGTGTGCTGCTGTAGTGCCGGTCCTGGCATCTGTAGTGCCATGCTGCCTGCTCCGAGCTAGAGAGGTGCTCCGAGGGGCAGGGATAGCGGAGGCATTAAAAACGGGCGCGCTGTTATCCTTGGGTGGGTGGTGAGACAATAGCTGGGTCCTTGGCCGGTAATGCTGAGCTGACTTTCAGATACCTGGCTGACTTCTGAGAGCGCTCTGTAATTCTCCGGGGCACGCTCTGCAATTTCTCCCAAGCTATTGTGAGTTTTAATCAGAATTACTCTTAGTAAATAGATGGCTAAGTATACCCCATGCAACAGAAGCTTATATTTAGCTTGTGGTTGCAAGCAGTGCCACTCTTCTGTCTCAGAACAAACACAGGAGCAGACTGAAGTACTCTGTGTAATGTCAGCCTATTGAGTCCCCGCTGAGCTGGGGCAGGCTTCTGCTGAGTTCTGTCGCATCTAGGTCAGGTAGAGGGATATTTTAGACAGCCTCCTCCTTTGGAGAGACGGAGGGAGTGACTGCAGTAACTACACCTTCCTTTCTGAAGGCAGACTTTGTTTTCCTGCGCACATATGGTTGAGATAGTCAGGTTGTATTCTTCTCGCATAAAGCAGGGAAGAGGAAGGTGTTTTTTGATTGTCTGAAGGCATTTAATAGGGGACCTGCTTATTGCTTGACACTTCTCAAAGTTGTTCAGCAGCCGACTGCAGGAGAGCCGGAGCATCTCACTCGAAGCATCTCATGTATCGCTTCCGTCTCGGGGCCTGTCAAGCATGAGAGAACTGAGTGGGATAGGCAGAGTGGAAGTGAGTTGATTACGAGGCGGTGACGCTTTGCTTGTAGTAGGCAAGCAGTGTTTGGAGACAGCCGGAGACCTCGTCTGGTGGTGCAGATTGTTTCTTGATAGCTCAACTGAGCCAGGCTACCTTCGGAAGTGGTGGTGAGTTCTGGCTTGCAGCCCTTGTCTCCCATGCTTTAGGATGCCTAACAAAACACTGGGCAGCTAAAAAGGCCTCCTATTTATTTTTATTTTTTTAAACTGTCTGCACGTCTCTGTGCCGTGAACTCCCAACTATCTCCGTGGGCTTTTAGCGACAAGGGAAGGGAGGAAGGCTGGACGCACAGGGTTGGCAGTCTGCCTCCTGAGTGACTTTCGAAATAAATACACAATGAGTCGCAGGCCCTCTAGCTCTTCAGGATGCTCTCTGCTCACAGGCAGGGTTTTTCCCAGCACGGTCCATCAATGGAGCAGAGGGGCGAAGGCTCTGCATGACCCCGCAGGGAAGCAAAGCTGAAGGGGCTGCTCAGAGCTGGAGCAGGCAGGCGAGGAGGCGTTTGGCAGCGCCGAGCGCATTGTCCCGCTCAGCTTTCTAGTTATTAATCTGAGGAGCTGCTGTTGTTTGAAGTAAATCCCTGCTCTGCATCTCTGAGAGGAGACTGCCAATTACAGCAAGCGTGGTTAGCTCGGCCTCGGCCAAGGGAGGAAGGCCAGACCAGAGTGCAGAAGTGGGGGAGCCTGCCTGGCCCTTCCCGTGGCCGAGCGCATGCGTCCTGCGGCACAGCCGCAGCATCTCGTGTTTCCCTCCAGCCTGAGATCCTCTTCAGGGAACCCCTGGCTGCTCGGATCAACCTATCGTTCCTGCAGCCGTTACAGCACAGGAAGGTGTTTGAAATCCTAATTATTTGACCAGTTCTTCTGCAAAAAGGATACCGGGTGTTCCTAATTCACGAAATAATTCTCCATGTAACCCCAATCTTAGGGCCATGAGAAATTTTGTATCATTAAATTTCTGGAGAGGGTTGAAGAACTGGAACAGGAGAACAGTTTATTTTCCTTAACTGAAGACAAGCCTTAAAGCAAGCATCTGTAACTGTAATTCCTGGCTTTCCTCAGAGAAACTCTGAAGAAAATGTGCTCTTTGCATCAAAATGTAGTGATGTTGGTGCGAATGTTAACTGTTAACCTTACTTGCTTTAACTATGAGGTTTTATTAGTCTTGGTTTTGTTAAGTAAGAGGTAAAGATTCAATTCGGCAATGTTATTTTCTTTACCACGGCCTACTTCATAACTTCATGAAATGAGTTGGTCAAAGCTGTTTCTGAAATAAATTTGCTGTCTGCTGCCCAAATCACGCGTGTTGGCCAGCCTCCTCTTCAGTTAATCCAAAATAACTCCCAAATACAAATAGTCCCTGCAAGTGTTCCTTTTTGTGTTGCTCTGTGTTAATTATCGTAGCTTTTGGAGTCTTCTCATATTTTTCCCCACGCAGTCTGCTTCTGCAACCTAGTCAGTTGAGTCTTGATTTTTTTTTTTCATGTCTTCAATGAAGGGAAACTCTTTAAGGCATTCTTCATGTATCAAGAAGAAGCAAAAAGGGAACCACGATGTCTTAAAGATGAGCTGCAGACACTTGTGAGTTACCTGTGTGGAGCTTGAGAGGGGAGGAAGAGGAAGCAGGAGGAGGACCTGAATGATGCTAGCTGTGAGACTTCCTTCAGCATTACCAAAATCAAAGTGTGTTAAAGGGATGTAGGGCCACAGCAGCTACTTCCTTTTTTAAAAACTTAGCTTCACATGCAGTCAGATTTTTATTTAAGATGAAGTGAATATGCTGAAAACTCTTTGGACTGCCACAGACCCTGGATGAAACTGATAGCCAAGTTGCACAGTTCTTGTTTGCAGTTAAACTTCTGTAACACCTGGTCTGATACTTCCCCAAAAGTGATTCTCTGGAAGAGGAGTGGAAAGCTGAAGCACATCTTGTTCGTTTTTTCTAAATGTGGAGGGGAGCAAACTGGACTGTAGCATAGAGGTAATCTGTTAAATGGAAGTTCTTTAAGAACCTTTCTCCACAACATAGTATTTAGGACTGAATTTATTTGTTTATAAGGTGATGTTTACACTTGGGACTGAGCTGTGTGCTTGTGTGTCCAGCTTGTGTGGTCAAGTGCAAGGGCAGGAACCTCTTGCTTATTAATCTTGCAGGCCTTAAGTAGGTAAGGTGAATCGTTAAGACATTGTAAGACACAGTCAGTAACCCTCCTCTCATCTTTCATTATGAAACTGCTTACAAGATAATGTTCCAAAAGCTGGATGTCCTTAAAAAAGATGACCCATAAAACATACCCTGCCTAGTTTCTCAGTGGTTATTGCAGACAGCATTGTTGGAGGATTTACAGGCTGCAAAACCTCGATCCTTGTGCTCCTGCAGTTATACAGTTAGTGTGTATGTGTAAGGGTATATCAGGCTGGCTTTCTGTCACCCTCCTGACTTGTTTTAAATGGAGAATTGACGGTGAATGTGGTGTTCTTGACCACATTGTGCTGTTATTTATACATGCTGTTACATTGCCCAAGTGTATGGGAAGTGCTGGGTGTTTTCACAGATTCCACCATGAGCAGCATCAGAAACGTGAGTTCTTTGCGAGTACAAATTCACCCTCAGAGTTCTTGCCCATGCCGTTACCAGTCCACAGATGAATTTCTGAAGTCATTTAACATCATCAGTGCTCCCTGAATAGAAGCACACAAGTCGAGTTGCCTTGGACTTGTGTTCTTAACGTGCTGTGAAATGCTTTGCTAAAACCCAGCATCTTGCTGACACTAGTTAATTGAGAATATGCCGTGCTTCTAGAAATTGGTGCCAAATTGTCATCTTAGCTCTTGGTGGAACATAGGAGACTGTGTAGTAGTCCTGTGGCATCGAGCAGGAACACTGGAAAGGCAAAAATAGCTGACTGTCATGCTAAAGAATCGCTCTTCCGTCTTTCTCATAAATCTCATCTGATTTATGCAGTAGATTAGGAGATATCTCGCTGAAGAGACAAGAGGCATCCTGTTACTTGATTATACATCATTCTGGGCTTTGAATAAGTTTGGAGACCAGCAGGGGGAAGCTTGTGATCCCATAATAAATCCAGGTGCTCATAACTTTCCTTCTAACTAGATGCTTGATTTTCACATGCTCTTACTTCTGGTGCAGACTTTTCTGCTTGCTTTTTATATCTGAACACTGGAGAGAAACAAGCATTTCTGAATAACAATCATTTGCTCCTTGCATGCTCTTTCAGTTTGTTACCTTTTCACCTTGCTTTATGTTTGAGTATGCCCGTTGCTTTCTTTTTTTTTTTTTTTTTTATGATGCTCTTTCCTTTTCTCATCTCCCTCAACCTTTTATTTCAGGAAACGCCCTGAGCTATATTGAGGTTCAGCCAGAGATCTTGCATAGAAAACCAAAGTGTGGTGGCTGAAGTTTTGCAAAAACCGAGTAGCTGAAAGCGCAGTTTTACAATAAAGCGCTTTAGGCCACTGTATGTGTGAGTGTTTGGCATCTTTCTGATCTGTGTTGCTTTTCATCAAATTCCTAAAAGAATCTCAGAAGAGAAACGCTGTGTCTGTGCGAGCAGGAATTAGAGGGAAGAAATGGAGTACTACGTGTGAAGCCATCAATGAAAAGAACAAGTAGGTTGTACAGTTTGTTTCTTGACAAACAAAGATACAAGAAGTCCTGAAGCTGCCTTTTCCTTTTCTGCTAGGAATCTGGGTCCTGCCTAGCCAGCATGTTAACGAAGAAGCAACATTACATGCACGTTAGTTTGGACTCACTTAACTACAGCAGCCAAAAAATGTAGCTTTGCTCACTGGAAGTACATCCTGCTCCTAACTAGAGGCAAGAGCTTAAGATGCAGTTTGTGAATCTATTTTCTTTCAAATTTCTCGAGTTGAAAATCTTTGTAGTCTCAAATCCTGTAATTCTTCCTTAGTTAACTGCATGCAGAGCGCTTTTTAAAAATGAAATTCTGTGCTGGATGTTTCATAAAGGAAAGCCAAAACCTTCTTTTGGAAGTTGAATGCTGAACCTGCTGTGGCAGTAGACGTAAAGGTAAGGAACCATTCGCAGCCTTATCTACAGGCGGCTGAAGCCACACATCGAAAACCCAAAAAGAGGATGCACTGGCTGTACCGGGAACTCCCTGAGTGATGTGGAAATAAGAGTGGTTTTGTGAAGGATAAACTTGTTTCACTGGAACAAGGGGTGGACTGAAAAGTTGCTCTTCCACCGAGGCTTTGCCCAAAATACAGATTGTTTAGAGATGCACATCGTTGGTTTCCTGGAGCTAAAACTCGTTCAGGAAAACGTTTAGGATGTGGTGGTAATACCTGTTGAAATAGTGCAGTGATTGTCTGAATAATAGATGACTCTTAGATGACCAGGCATGCTGCTCTGTACATAAAAAGGTCTTCCTGTCCAAACCTCTGGAGCTGACTTTAAATTTTGGTTTCTACTGCTCTGTGAAAGTACACATTTGATTTAACTTAAGAGGAAAGCAAATCTGAAGGAAGTACAGGTTTCTCCAGTAAGTGACAAGCTTTGAAGATGTAGAGGAACCAAAAAGTGTGGTCTGAACAAGAACGAGGCTGGTCTTAAGAAGATTGAAATAGACTCTTGTGGAGACTTGTTTAATCAAGTTTAACCCATACTAATTTGGTAACTCAAGATCCAGTCCGTGTAATAGCGGCGTGGGGCTGAGTGTGATTCAAATTCATTTGGTTAAAATTACTTAGCTCTGTGTGGGTGTTGTGGTGTGTGTGAGCTTAGGCTTACAAACGTGAATTGCTTCTCTTCGGGCTCCTGCTTGTATCTGTCAGATTTTTCCTTCTTGGAAATTTCTGACCCATTTAATAAGATTTTTTTTTTTGGGGGGGGGGGGGGGAGCTGTCTTGAGATGCATCAGCCGCTCACAAAGCAGAGGAACTACTGCAGATCGCAGCTTGGCATGCGAAGATAAGCTAGCGTTTATTTTAGTGTTTTTTAAGCACTCTGCTGTGAAGCTGCAACAACTTAGCAGTTGCCTCAACAGCAAACAGGTTGTCTGTGCCTCTGTGCAGGGCTTTGGGGTTGGGGTTAACTTCTGCAGCTGTCGTCTTCTAGTTGAGGTGTGTCTAGGAGTCGCACGTTGCCTGAGGAGCTGCCATCCCTGGTTCACGGTGTTCCTGCCTTGCTGCCAGTAGCAGAACAGGATGCTCTAGGACAGAAGAGCTGAGTTGGAAGGAACCACCAGAGATCATCCAGCCCAGCTGCCTGACCTCTTCAGGGCTAGCTGTAAGTCAAGGCACATTACTGGGGGCACTGTCCAAATGCCCCTCGAACACAGGCAGGCACGGGGCATCAACCACCCCACTGGGAAGCCTGTTCCAGGGTTTGGCCACCCTCACAGGAAAGAAATTTTCCATGAAGTGTTTCATATCTCGCACAAAACTCACCTTCATCGGTGGATTCAGCTAATAAATGCAAAAAGAAGCAATTAAGTCACGCCTCCATTATTGCAGAAGTAGAATAATTGTGTGGCAGAAGATGGTAGTTGTTGCTGGTGGTTTGTGTGTGCTTTTTTTTTTTTTTGCCTAACTTAACCTCATGACAGAAATCTTAAGCTTTAAAAAAGGAACTGTTTATGGAATTATGTATAACTCGAGTAATGTTTGCTCACATTCAAATAACTGCTTCTATTAAGGAAGCATTGATTGAGAGCTCGAAACAGACACAAGTTACAATTACGTGACTTTTCTGTTATGGTTCATTTATCATAGAAGAGCTAATTTTGTTGCCGTAATGATTGCTAGTACCTACTGTTCTCAATTTGCATAGGATCAGTGTCCTTTCGACAGATAAAACTTCTAATCTTAATTAGAATGGCACATGAGAATTGCAAAGACTGATCTCGGGCTACTAGCATGAGTTGTAACGGAGGGACTGTAAATCATACTACAGAAGGATACTTTGGCAAAAGTTGCACTTCAGAAGATGATTTTTTTTTTCAGTATCTCATGATGTTGTTAGGTTCTAACTGGAAATAGGAAATTTTCAGGTGGTGGTTGAAGAACTGCATGCCAAGGAGCTCCACCAGCCAGTCTTCAGTGGCCAGTAACAAAAGGGGATGTGGTGATGAGGGAAATGTCTGTGCCTTGAGGATGTGTAAGTAATGTCAACAAACAGGACTAAAATCCAACTTTTAATATTGAAGACAGTGCAAGTAGGCATGGAAGAACGCAAGCTCTGGTGTTGCCAGGCCTGTACACGATGCGTGGATTATAGAGACAAACTGGCAGGAGGGACAAAGACCCAGGACATCCTGGAATTGCAGCTGGACTAGGCGTCGACGTACATTTGAAGGTGGAAACCTGACACGAGGCTGGATGGGTTCAGCAGCCAGAGGCACAAGCAGAGGAGAGCTAAGGTTGGCAGATGTTACGCAGATAGCGCCTGGAGTTCGAGGGTAGGTCTTGTTTCTGTGGCAGGAGTAAAGCTGCCTCCTTCCTAAGAGGAGTGCCTTAAACTGACCAGAAAACTTAATTTTTGATGTAACTTTCAAACTGCAGAAGTATGTTTTTACAATATCTTGACTGAAAACTTGCACGCCTTGCTTGTAGTCCTGCTATTTTTATCTCCGTTTGTAACTTGAAAGGTAAAATTTACTAGAACGGTTATGAGGAGAAGCAAATGATCAAATCTGCTGTTAATCAGGAGGAGACACTGGGAGGTACATCAGGTCAAACCTGGCAGGTTCACCATGTCCATTAATTAATAAGTTCAGGCAGTCTATTAATTAATAAGTTCTAGAGCTAAATACTGGCCCTACTCTAATGACAGCAGAGACAAGCTTACAGCTGTAAATTGCCATCTCAGTTCTCAAAATTTGCTGCCTAGTTGAATACTTAGGCTGGCAAGATATTATAATGTGATAATTGTGCTTTCTCTGAATTTAATATGTTTGTAGTATTTTTAAAAATCTGAGTGGTCTTTCTGCTTGCTGTCTGCCTGGAGTTTTCTTTGCAAGCATCAAAACCATTTGCGAGTCAGTTTCTTCAGAAATTCTGAGATCATCGTTTTAGCTGGAAGTCAGGCTGGTAGAGCACGCACCAACAACTTCTCTGGGGGATGGTGGCTGCTTTACTCAGACTGGAAAAAAAGGTGCCATGGCAAACAGTTACCAAAAACAGATCTGATAGAAGTTACAAAGTCCAACTGAGGCTTAAATAGGCTTAATGTAATTTAATTTAGAGTCTCTTATAAAACCTGAACTGGCATAGTTGAGTTTTTGTGTAAAACTGAAACTTCAGCTCAGTATTGGAGCATTGCATTATTTTTAGTAGCTTAAGAGCATTCGTTGCATCACTTGTTTTGAAACAAGCTGGCTTTTTTCTCTTGGTATGAAGCTGCTGCAAGTTGTGCATGCCCATTAGTCTCATGCTTGGAACCTCATCCTGAGATGTCTGTGGCTTCAAGTATGCGGTTTTCAGCCTTAGAACATGCATCAGGTGTGTGTTCAGATTTAAGATCTAGCTGGGAGGTAACTTTGACTTTGGGAGGAGGAGAAATTACTCAGTTACGCTAATTATAGACCCCGGAACTACCCAGAGGTAAGCTTGCATGTGACGTTTAGTGTGCTAGATCCTTTGCAGAATTTCTCCATGTATGTCATACCAAGGTAGTTCCCTTCAATGGTGGGAAGAAAACTTGGTTATCTCTGTAGGATGAGCATCCCCATGGGATGTTCAAGTAGTAACTTAAACCTCCGTGCCCTGCTTGTGCTGCAGTAACTTGTTTTTGTGCCTCTGCCTCTCTCTCAGGTGGTTAGTATGACATATCCTGTCACTAGATAAGTTTAATCGTCCAGGCAAGTTTTCGAAGATACTCTGGCATCAGTTAAAGTATTTGAAGATAATGGAAGAAATCTTTTTGTCCAAGAAAAACTGCTGCATTAGGGCCCAGAAGAACTAGCTAGCTAACTGACAAATCATTTTCTTTCAGAAATAGCTTCTTGTCTTGACAAAAAGGTGTCAAAATCAGGTAAAAAGTAGAAACAAGAAGTTCTGGCGTTGTTTACTGAACAGCTGATTTGCTTCCAGAAAGTCTGCATTAGTAATGGATTAGCTATTCTTCCCAGAGGCTTGAGTATAAACATCTTCAATTAGGCCCTATCATCTTTTCATTGCATCTTGTCTCGAATTGATTTCGGAATAATGTTTTCTGTAGGTAAGTGTGATAAAGTCAACTCTGGAGTATTTTAACTCAACTCTTGTAAGAGAGATCACCCTATTGAGCAAGGATTATATGAGTTGCTTTAATTCCTAAAACATCTAAAAGCTTGTGCAAGTGAATGGACTGAGAAAACCCTCCGTGTTTTGGTGTTTAGAGCTAAGAATTTAGGACTTATCCTCATGTAAATATTTGAGGAATTGTAGGAACAGCCTACAATAAAGCCTTCTCCCTAACTGTTCCAACACAGAAGGGGCTCTAAACCAAGAGACTCACAACTTAGAGGAATCTGAATAGCCCAGGCAATTAGAAGGATTTACGTTTGGCCCTGGTCAGAGTGACCTAGTCCTGTGAATGAGCTAGAGCTGTTCTTTGAAATGTCTGACCGCTGTCCTGTCATTCCGTCTCAGGGCTAACATCCCCTCTCTGAGAAGTAGGATTTCTCTTCCATGGTGAATTTCTCAACTGGTAAGCAGGTAAACCAGTCAGTTGATTTGCTTGATCTGTCATTCAGATGTTGGAAACTTTTTACTTATGGAAAGAGTTGAGAGGAGCTTGAGAGCACTGTTCCCAAGGTGGTTCTAATAAAACACCTCTTCTGAAGAAGTAAATATGCAGAGGCAGAAGAGTTATGAAAATTTCAGTGAATGCACTGAACAATACAACCAGTACATCAAGCCCTGAACATGAGAGTGGTGTCTGCAAAGTTCTGAGAACAATAATGCTTCTGGGAAGGACTATTTGCTTAAATCCATAGCTGAACAACTAACAACTAGTTTGCATAAGCAAGTCTCAGGGATATCTTCAAGGACTGAATGTGTTTAGTTCCTGTTTTGGCCTGGAGGTGAATTCTAGTTCCAGATTCATTTGGTTTAATATCCCTTGGAAAGATTGATTGATTGGCTTTCCCATTCCTCAGACAGGTACCAAAGTTGAATCAGAAACCAAAATATGAGGCTGAAAGAGCCAGGAAAAAAAAATAATTGTCTTCATAACTGTCATATTGAGTCCAAATCCCTTCAGATGCCTGAAATGGTACTTGAACTTGCCTGAATTCTGAATTCTTCTTTGTGTGGTTGCTTTTTAGGAAGGCTGTACAGGCAGTAAGCGTGCAGCATCTTCAGTCATCACTAAAAGAGCATTTTTTTTATTCCTTGACTTCCTTAGGATCATCACTTTGGTTCACCTTTGTCTGGAGACATGCTTCAAGAAAGCTTTCCAGAAAATGTCCATGAGGCACTTTTTCACACTTTATCTGATCAGGGCAGAAGCGGAAAGCAAGCTCTGTGTAGAGGGGTCTTGAAAGATGTGAACCTTTTAACGTGCTTTCTTTCCAATGGTTTGTTTTGCTTAAGCTTTCCTCTTTCTGTTCAAATGGTGTTCATTCAAAGATGCCCTTTGAAGAACGAGCAGTGGTTCACTGGATGAAAGTTGCAGTCATTTGCATAAACTAGAGGAGCAGGAGCTGTATCAACTACTTTGATTTTGAAGAAGTGTGCCAGTCAGAAGTGGAGTTAAGCAGGCTGTCCTGCTTCGGGAAGAATTCTCTAAAGTTCCTTGTTTATTCTCAACCGTGTACTTTGTTAGTTATCATCTCTGCGTTAGTTATCACCTTTTAGTACTCTGTTCAAAACTGGGATGACCAAAAAACAAGAATGTCATCTCTGCTCTGCTCTATATTCAAGAGGTGATAAACCTTTTGAATATAAGGATATATAAATATAAAAATAAAAGGATTATATCTATATATGAATACAAATGGCTGAGACTAGGAGTAATCCCCTCCCCCTGACAACGTAAGAGATGGCAGAGAAGAGTAAGAAAAATTAACGTTGTTCTTTTTAATGTATTAATGTATGTATTAACGTGGTACATTAGTTACATTAACATGCTGTATATTAATGCAGTGTAGTAGCACTAATGCATTAATATATGCGTTAATTAGTAAAAGTAATATTGACGAATAAGAGGCTGCACAGTCTTGGAGGCTTTATGGACTGTTACATCTCAGGAAGCACGCAAGGCAGTTACTGAAGTCACGTCAACTCCATCAGCTGTGAGTGCCAAAGGGAGCTCACTACTTCTGGGAGACTGGGTACTTCAGACAGCGCTGGAGTCCAGTTTGTGTGAAAATTGTATTTTTGGAGAAGAGTAAGTTCCTTTATTTTCTATCTAAATCTTGCTTTGGATGCCTCCAGAATTTGGTTGTGCTGATATCCGTGCATATAAACACTTGTCTCAGTTGTGAAAGACAGTCCCCGTTCCAGTGAAGGGGAGTGAAGGCCACTGTTTTTGCATGCTTCCTATCTTCCTCTTCTTTAGTGCCTGCATAGAGACCACAGTGGACAGAGTTTTTCTCTGAGTTAGAGGAGCAGAAAAATGAAAAAGCAAAGGAATTATTGCTCTCATTCCTTGAACACCTGTCACCTTAAAGACAGCCACTCTTCAAAGCAGCATAAATCTCTGTTAAAATACTCCACTAAAAGAAGAGGGAAGGTAGGGATTCAAACAAATTGCTCGGTTTATTTGGTAAGAATAAGTTTGAAATTATTTGTGTCTAATTGCTGGGCAATTCTGTGGATACTTCTTATAAACTACTGTCCTATAAATGTTCTTTCTTATCTATTAGATACTGTGCTATTTTCCTTCTGATTACACCCTTCTGAGTATATCCATTTCTCATTCCCCTTGAGACTGGGTGATCTGGGGAGTACAGACAAACATTGTTGGACTTGACCCTGTCTTGTTCTGGATGCTCTGACCACGCTGTGATATGTCTGTGGCTTTAACACATTAAATTTTAGGTAGGAAACACTCAATCCTGACTGTCTCCTGATCTGAATAAGTGAGATCTTGTCATTAGAGCAGTGGATCTAATGATCCTGTATTTTTCCAGTTAAGTAATACAATTGCTTTGATAGCTTTGGAATGAAAGGGTATCATTGAAACGTCTGGTTAGTGCCAACTGCTGAAAGCTATTCTGAAGGTGCCACTTTGAGCTCTTGTTTGGATTGTGCAAGTGGCTTCATAACCATGCACTCTTACAAAGTTCTTCCAGTCACTTTTTTCCTCCTGTTGGGGCGGTGGGAGAGAGAAGGGCAGGAGAACGTGTGAAATGCAAGGGGCAGATTTTATAAGGAGAGATTGTACACAGTCAGTATCTGCTCTAGAATAGCTAGAGAAGTTTTTTGTTTGTTTGTTTTTGTGTGTTGTTTTATTTTTCAGGCAGAGAAGGCCGTCCACCAGAAAGGTGTGCATCCATCTTAGGTTTTACAGCACGCGTAGCTTTCAACACTTGAACTTTTTACATCAGTGTCCTGCTTTGAAGCTTAATGGCTTCTGTTGTTTAAAATGCCATTAGGTAACTGAAATATTGTGTGCTTTATGGCTTAAAACTCCCCTTTTATCCTTTGTCTTCCATCCTTCTCCTCTGCTTCCACCATTTGTCATAAATGAGTCAACAAGAAATTGTCGGCGCTGGATGGAGCTGAATGCAATATTAATTCCAGAATCCAGCATTATGTCAACCCGAAAAGCAAAGGAGGAGTAAGATCAAGGCTTGGGATGCAAGCAGTCCGTACGCCACACGATGCAGAAGGATGGGTTGGAGCTAGAGCAGGGACAGGTCAGTCTAGTCAGGAACCACGGGAAAGTCAAGTTCAGGCAGGATAAGAGTCCTAACCCAGGCTGGGCACGCTTATAGCCAACAGGCACATACTGGTCAGTGCAGAAAGTGCTAGCTTTTCTTTTACTCCACGTAGCTGCTGGTCTGCCATGCTCATAGCTTTGCAGACTGGTGGTTTCTTGGCTGAGAAAGAGACAGAGAGCTGTAACCAGGAAATTTTGCTTTCCTTAGGAAAGTTCTCCTAGCCATGAAGTGGGTTTCTTTCCTGCTAGAAAGCAGTGCAAGGAAGGTGAAGTGACTTCAGGGCTGCTATCCGGAGCCTGTGGGGTGGGAGCAGATGGCAGCTGGTACTTCTGCAGGTGCTATTCCAGAGTTAGCTTGAAAAAAAGCGTTTTGGAGAACAGGTGGTTTTATGTTTCATTGCAAAGCTTTTTGCTTAGGCATTTCACAGATTAAGAAGACTGGCTGACTGAGCTGTAAAGAGTGTATACGTGCTTCAATTACGTACTGTGACCAAAAGCAGTGAAACCAGCTCCAGAGCACTGGGTATTTAGGGCTTTCCTTCCAAACCTGGATGCCAAAAGCAGCTTTGGCTTGTGTTAAACTCTCCTGAAAGTCACAAATGACTCAAACCACTGGGTAAGCAGCAGCTATTGAATATCTATTCTAAGTCCTATTACTTCTAAATTACTGTCAGCCTTCATTACTGACATCTGCATATTTAGTTGCTAACTTCAGACCAAATACTGAAAAATTCTGCTGAAACCATCCTTTACAAGACAGTGAAATTGCTGCAGTTCACCCAGATTGCTGCACTGGGATTTCCCCTCTTCTGCCTAAGTTTGTCATTCTAGTGACACCTTTCCAAAAATAAAGACATAACTGAATGTTTGTTTTAAAGAAATGACAGGTGAGGTAATTACAGGCTTAACTCGTCATGAGTTTGAAAGGTGTATTTCAGAACAGTTAGATGAGCCTTTTTGTTTGCAGAAAGGTTGGACGACTTAGGGCTTTGTGGGTCTAACTGAACATTTATGAGGGTGCAAAGCAGGTAAAACGGTGTGCATGGCTCTGGTGGAAGAAAACTATTTAAAGGGAGGAATGAAAAGTTGTTCTGTTAGGTGTGAAATTGGAGAGTCCTGATGTTTGTTGAAGCCTGTGGAGAGACCTACATTGCTGGGCATCAGGTCAGTGTTAGTTCCTTGCTGCTTTCTCCTTGCACACCCATTGCTTGCTTAAGGCCCAAGAAATAGTTCAGGTAAATAATACTGCTCATAACATATTTGCAAGAAGAAAACAAAACAGGGCCTGGCTTCTTGATTTCTCAGTCTTCAGCTAATGTGGGGTTAACCGTTGATGGCGTAGATGAGCAGTGACATGGAGGTGCTCTAATTTCTATGTAAATCGTCTTCGTGGTGCGTGCTAAACAGATGGCGTGACTCCCAGAGATGCTGTGAGGTTACTGCTGATGAGAGGGCTATGTCCTACCTTGCTTCTGCTTCCCTTCTTTGCAGGGAAGTTCTTCTGGGGGAGGATGATTTTGTCTTTTAAAGGCAGATGAGGGTATACAAAAACAAATAACTCCATCTGGTACCTGCTGGAATCAGTGCAGGGGAGGAGCTGAGACCTTCCTCCTGTAGTTCTTGGTTGCTAGCAAGACTGTTAAGAGGTACATTTTCTGGTGTGTATAACCCAAAGACCTGCCCCAACATCTGCAGCCCTGCTTTTGTTTTTGCCAGGTTGGCTTCCAGTGAAGACACGCAGGCAGATCCAGCAGGCAGCTGCGGGGAGGCACAGCAGCTAGCACACAGCTCCCAGCTTCTCGGAGAAGGGTCTCAAAATAGTATTTTGGTTGCTTCAAGTTAGTTGTAAAACCACAGTCGTTATAACAACATTTAGGTATCTAGCAGAACATTAATCAGCCCTCAGATTTAAGCAGGTTTTTTATTATTTTTTTTATACTAACTTCTGTGATCCTGCTGTTCGTTTTTGAAAAATGGTTGCTCGGTGGGAAGAGGCTGGTTTAATTTTCTTACACAAGTCTCTCTGTGAATGATTCTTCGTTTGGCATTTAAGTGCTTCAGAATGAGCAAATATATGCCATCTCCACTTGGATAATTGTTTCTTGTTAACGGTAACTGTTAGCTTTACTACAGTAGGGTTGATTCAATATTTCTTTTATGGCAGAACCGTAATGTGAGAGAGAAAATACTATTTATCTGATTGTTCGTAGCTTGCTGTTGTAGCTTCATTAAGAGTTGATGGTTTGAAAAATGGCCATTCTGTATTTAAAAAAAAAAAAAATAAAAATCCTGAAGCCTTTTTATCAAACTCTGCTTAGTGAATTGGGTTGCGGTGTCAAGGTTGGGCTTTCTGGATGTAGATCAAACTTGGAGCCAGTAGATAGAAGCTCTGGCTGATAGTCCATATAAATGACACCACAAATGAAGAGATGCTGTTCACTCAAGAAGCTTCCTATCTGTTTTTTTTAGTCAGTGCTGATGTTCTTAGTGGCGTGGTGCAGGTTTTCAGAGGAAACTGGAGACACTTCATGCAAGTCAGCTTGTATGAGCAAAATCCCTTACACATGTGCATGTATATATGAAATCACAAAAACTTGTGTGATGTGAAACGAGTTTGGGGGATGGCTGCGGAGAGGATGTAGTAGCTGTGAAACTTAGATCTTTTTAGAATTGCTACCTCAGTACCATGGGTGATGAGCATTAGCAGCTGTTTACCTGATAAACGTATACTCAGTACTGGGAATGCTGCTGTAAAACTGCAAGCTCTGTAGGCATCTGAGTGACTCCTGGGGATAATGACTTTGGTCTCCTGTTGCAAGACACGCAGTGCAAGGAACTTGTGAGGGAAAAAGTTCTTGAGAAACCTGGGAAACACCTTAATGCTCCCTGAAATAGTCACAGCGGGGTGCTAAAGACTTGTTTTCCTGTCTAGAAAAGCTCGTATAAGTTCTTGTGGTGAACACAGATCAATAAACTGTGCTGTGATACAAGTAATTTCCCTATGAATAGGAGTAAATTTAATTTCTGTGCCTAATTCCTCCTTGCTATAAGTGAAGGATACCTATATCCAGAGGCCTCCGAGGGAGTGCTGTATGCATGTAGGTACGAGCAGCTCTGCCAGGTACTTTGACTCTTCCTTCAAAACACCTGGGATATTTTGGCAAGATTGTGATACCGAGCTCTTCATTACAAAGAGTCTTAATCTGTTTTTGCCTTTTCTCCAAATTACTGTTTCTTATTTTCTATAAAAATCTCCATTTGAAAACCATTTCCAAGTCTGTAATGTTTTGAGCATGAAACTATACACAGTAACACACAAATAACAGTTCTTCTTGAAGCCTTAAAATCCTGTTCAAACAAAGCACTTGTCGGTACTTTACTTGCACTAGGTGGAAAAGTATTATTGATCACCATTATTGTCTTGAATAAGTGGCCACAGTGTCCATGCTGTGTAGTAATTGAAGTGACATCCTGCTTGGGTTAAGCCTGCTTACAATGGTGTCTGTCCTGCCTTTATCATTTTATATCAGTATTTAACTGTTTTTGTCTTGTTATACATGCAAGCTAACGGTAATAATGTAGTAACGCTAAAATAGCAATCCTGTTGAACAAAACTGGTAAATTTATTGTGTGTTTTAGGTATTGAGGGCGATTTATCTCTTGCATCATGCGTGAATACAAGCTAGTGGTTCTTGGTTCTGGAGGTGTTGGAAAGTCTGCTCTGGTAAGTACTGTGAAGCAGCTGAAGTTGTTCTTAGATTCCTGGTGTCTTGCTTTTTCTCTAATACCCTCTGCTAACCCATTATTTTTGCACATTACATGTAAGCAATGACTGCTGAGGGTTCCTGGCTACAATAGCTACACCCTTTGCTCTGTATCTGTCAGCACTTTCCGCATCCAATGGTGTACTCTCGTGTGCTGGTATTTTTGGATGTGGTCGGTTGCTGGAGCTTCATCAGATCTCTGCCAGTCCCACACAGTGAAATGCATAACCAGAGCATTATGAAGGTCTCTGGCTTCACTGGATAACCCAGGCATGCGTAGGTTTGTGGGAAGTCAAGCTGCTTTGGGAAACCAGCATGATGAACTGTGCCAGGCATGTGCCTGGCCATGGTAACTTCTGTCTCTAGAAAGTTCTCTAGTGTGTTGTTTGCATAATGTTTGTTAGTGTCCAAAACACTAATTTTTTAAATGCAAATACTTCTATCCTTCTACATATTTGTGGGAAGTTTATCATGTTTTCTATGTCTTTGCCTGCAAGTAGGTGAATAACTGCAGCAGGTAGATGACCGTACACCAAAGAGCTTGTGAGTTTCAGCTAAATGGGTCCAGAAAAGTTAGAGTCAGACTGACAGACTAGCACTAAAAAAGTTCACAGAATATGAAGTTTTCAGCTCAACTGAGAACTATACATCTTTCAGTTTAATTGTGTACCTTATCATGAAGTAAGATCTAGAGGCCCATTTTATCAGGTAGAAGCTATTCTTCTACAAAGCAATTCCTAAAGGAAGACATGTGACAAATCATCTTAGGTTATAGAAGAACTTTTTCCTTCACCTCCATTCTTACCTTACTGCAGCATGTCTGGATTTGAACCTGTCTGCTCTGGCTTGGCCATTGAGTAGTAAAGTTCCACTTGTGCTAAAAATCTCTTACACGCTAGGTATACAGGAATATCTTACTGAGTTTAGTTAGGAGTAGTAAGTGCTGGCAGTTATTTTGTGACTAATTCCTGTGCTGGCAGGTAAGTAGTAGAAGATGCAGTGCTTCTAAATACAAATGTGAAAGCCATGCAGCTGTACTGTATCCTATTCAACTGAAAACTAATAATGATTCCAACAGTTAGACAAATCTTAAATCAATGCATGCTTTAGTTCTTATGTTCCAAGTGAGAGTGCCTAAAAGGAAGTGTAGTATTACTCTAACAATATGTAGTCAAATAGGCATATGCCTCTAACTTCTTGTAATTTCACTTCATTTATAGTCATCACTCGCTTAGTTTGCCTTCAAAACTGTGATGGATAAGTGAATATACACCTAGAACAGTAATTTGTGACATTTTGTACAGTATTCAAGAAGGATCTTACAAGAACTTTTGTCTTGCAGACTGTACAGTTTGTTCAAGGAATATTCGTTGAAAAATACGATCCTACGATAGAAGATTCCTACAGAAAGGTAGGTGCAAAGATGTTCTTGTGTCACAGGAACTTAAATACTTGCTTCAAGGTGCAGTAGATGTTGTCAAATATTTGAGGTTTTTGCTTCAAAAAGGGTATGCCTGGTAATGTCATGTCATATCTAGTAACTTAAGTCTGAACTGTAAAGTTGTTCTTGAAAAGTCTGTCTGAAAGGAGTAATGCAAGATTAACATTTTAATAGTTAGGCATAGTACTTTACTGGCCTGTCAGTTTAAAAAAAAAAAATTGTCAGAAATGAACACAAATATTTTTATTATATAAATATATACGCATATATATATTTTTTAGAGAGAGTAATGTATTTATGGTTTTGTATACAAGTGCGTGTAGGTACATACAGCTGTATATTGAGTTAGAAAATCTGCAGGCAGATTTCCAGAGGCTCTAAGCGTCTTTGTTCCTATGAGAATGTACTAAAACCAAATTCAGGCTTACCTTCGGAATACAAGAGGAAACGTACAGTACTCCTAACAATTTCACTGATAGCTCGGTACGCTTCCGTTAGATGGACTGCTGTTTTATTAATATGTTGACACAAACCTATCATAAATGAACAAACACTCTGGCCTGTTAGTTCCTCTCTTCTCATCTTCAGCATGACAGGCTGCAAGGCCTGACTCTGCTTGCATTATCTTGAAATCTCCATATTGCTCACTTTTCAGTTTCAGCTGAGACCATGATTAATATTCCAGGCTAAGATGGCTTACATCTGGACTACTACCAACAGAGTTAACCATTCGGTGAAGCAGATCAGTGTCAGTTTCTCAAACTTATTCATTTTGTTACCTGAATTACTTTCCAGTCTCACTGATACTCCAATGTAAGTCACCAGGGGACCACAGAAATATTACTTGCTATATAGAGGAGGCAAGGTGAACAAACCTAGCTAGGGATGGGGCTGAGACTGCAGGATGTCCTCTTTCACCAGTGGGAAGGTATTTCTGCTGGAATGAAAAGGCTCATTAACAGCCATTGCAGCTATAGTTACCAGGAGCTCTTCTGAACAGAAGAGGAATTAAAGCAAAACAATTTCACATTTGTTTTCTTTGACCTCATAGAAATCTGTATGCTGGAAAAACCCTGGTCTTACTTGACCATGTGGGCTTTCAAACAGGACCAGAACTCATTCCTGACACAACGACAGGAAAAAAAATATGTAGCAACTTCTTTTTTTGTTATATTAGAGGTGCAGGAATTTTTAAACTGTTACAGTCAGTGGGTCTGACGCAGCAAAGGCCCTGCAATAAATGACTTCAGAAATACTCACAACCTGTTCTGAAGTAAAATGTTTCCCTTGTTATATATTTGCATTCTTCAGGTCACATTAGATTTCTGATGTTTGTTGGATGATTTTTTCCAATGAGTGGTTCTATGGAGCCTGAAAAAGTGAAGCCATCTCAATAAATTTGCCTTCTGCTAGTGATTTTTTTTTTTTTTTTTTTACCAGAGATCTTAAAATGTTTGTTTCGGTTTTGGTTGCGAAACAGCTAGGAATATCTCTTTGTATGCTTCTTTTCAAATCAACTGGGCTACATTTTTTGCTTAAGTCTGGATGACACTTCATGCTGTTGTTTTCTTTACTCCAGGCAATATTCTAACTTGCTTCTTGACTCAGGTGGCCTTAAAATGTATTTGTTTGTCAGTTGCAATTCTGTATTCTGGACTTTAAATCTAATTTTAAAGTATGTGAAGTTGAGAGAATGTGGCTTGAAAAACATTGTTTGTCTGGAGCTAAATTTTAAAACAGAGTAAAATAATTGGGCGTCTTGAAACTTAGCCTTGATTTACTCATCAAACCCAAGGGAATGGGTGCTGCTTAATTAGCTTGAATACTTTTGTCAGCAATACATGCTAAAATAGTGACTATTAAAGGAATTTCCATTCCTGGGGAGGATGAGGGAGGTATGAGAGGAGTGGACGTAACTTTTTCTCCCAAAGCTCTAATCTAGTTACAGAAGAAAAACTTGAATTTAAACTAGTGATAAGGGGCGTATCAGGAATGGGGGACACAGTTCTTTTTGAGTGTTCATCTACCATCTAGGAATTTTATATGAAGTACAACAAAGGGAAGTGTACTGCTAGGTTGAAAGAAAAAAAAACATGGTCAGCCTGCTTGAAACAGCTTGAAGGCACTTCCATGTCCTTTGTTGCCCTCAAAGACATTAGGGGATGCAGGGAGGTGTAGAAACTAAACAGGCAAACACAGAAATAGATGCAGAAATTGATCTGGTTTCTTAAACTTCCTATTTTTAAGCTGAATCAGTATCCTAATTAGTGTCACTAAAGGCTTAATTTTAGGAAATCAGTCTCAGTGGCTTGCTAGGTGTATTGTATGTTGTGTACCACTTATTGATTTTAATGACTATTAAATGAGCATTAGCGTGCCAATTCAGTTTTGTAGGTTTCACCTGGACTTTTCTGTGAATGATCCCTGGAACAAGTAGAAATGACTTGTGTTAGTTGCTGGTAACTGTTACTACAAATTTAGCGACCTTCGTTTTTCATAATCAAAAATTCCTAATCACTTTGTGAAGTGGTACTTGGCTGCTGAAGCTGCTTTTGAAAATGTCACAGGGGCTCTTTGAAAACCTTTCTCCTGCTGTTTTCAAAGTGTATATCCTTATAAACTTCTTAAGCCATTATGCTGCTTTATGCATTATGGATTTGCTTATAAAAATCACACAACTCGTGGTGGTTTTGGAGTGCAGTTGCAAGAGGAAACAGTCTAACTCTGTCTCTTTCTCTTAACAGCAAGTTGAAGTAGATGCACAACAGTGTATGCTTGAAATCTTAGATACTGCAGGAACGGTATGTAAAACTAATTTTCCCAAATACTGATGTACTGTGTTAAAGCCATCAAAAAATGTAGGGATGTGAATGATGACAAGTTTCCTTCCTCGCTTGCTAAAGAGTAACTGTGGTCAGTGCATTGAATAAAAGTTGTTTTTCAACAAAAGTTGAGTATTGCAACAGAAAATGAATTGCAAGTTTCCTGTGATCCAATGTTCTGTAATAAAGGAAACATCAGACTGAGCATTTTAAAAGTGATTTTGCTGCTGTTTTAAGTTTACATTGCCCAGAGGCAAATTTAGACCCAATGGTTACTTGGTTTTGATTTCTATTGCTGAAGAAAAAGTGCTTTCTTGTTCTCTCCTTTTTCTATTGTCTGTGAGATGGACTCTTACACGGGATAAAAATAGTATCACTTTAGTCAGCTTATGTGGACTCACGCAAAGGGTCAGCATAAACCATATGCTTTACTGGTCAGGTTTTCTTCCTGTTTATTTCCAAAATATACTGGAACCAGTCATTTCCCTCATTGATTCCAGTGAATCAAGATTCTTGGAGTATAGCATGTGTTTTCTGAACTATAATAGCAATCTGGTCCCATAATCATTTATTTAAACTCCACATTAGAGTAAGGTTGTGTTAAGCTACAGAAAGATCAAGTGGCTGCTCCCTTGGAGTATACTCTTCTTTTCATCTGACATACAGTATTTGGTACAGCTGTAGAAGAAACCTTGTATATGAAAATAGAGACCTTTTGGGTACAAACATGCAAAATCTGTGTGTGGATATTTAGTATATAGAATAAATCTTGACCTAAAATTTCCACTCCAGCTGCAGAATTGAAATGTCTCGTGTCATTCTGAAAATGTTTGCACTGCATTGTATTAGTTTGCCTCTAATCACAAAAGCTGAGGTATAATGAGGTCAAATTAACATGCTCAATGCACACAAACACAGAGGAGATGGCCTCACAAAAGAAACCATAAGTTTATGGGGAATTGTGTTTAAAATTAACATATATAAAACAAAAGAAGAAAGTAACTGGATTTTACAGCTGAGGCCACATATACAAGCAGATAGAACTTTTAAACAATTCTGTTACTTAGCCTCATAAATCCTGTATCATACTTGAGTTTCGCTCCACTAGAAAGGGCTACATGACCTGGAACAGTTGAAGAGGAATCAAATTTTAGTCTGAGGTCACGCACTTTCAGTTGATGAACCAGTTCCTGTAATATAATAATGACGAGGCCAGGTGAGTGAGTGATCAGTCACAAGACAGCAAAGCCAGCAATGCCAGAAAGGCAAATGCTAGCACAGTCATAGTAGTGAGCGCCTGCAAACAGCAACAAGTCCTAATGCTGCTGCTGTGTGGTGCACCAGTGAATCTTCATAGTTGTCACCAAAGTCTAGGGAATGTGACAGGTCTGTTGAGGATCTCCATCCTCTGTTCAATCTCCTTGAAAGTGAAAGTAGCATTTGACATAGGAAGTGCCTAGACTACAAAATGGAGACTGAAACCGATGCAATTACTTTGCAGTGTGTTTTAAAGAATAAACAGGAGACGGGAAGGAGGTGGTATATAAGGAGGGATTCAGGAGGAATGTAACATCTGTAATTTACAGACTATGCTGTACCTTCTACGCTCTGTTCCTGTTCTCTCTTTTGAGATTACTGCAGTTTCTGTGACGACTTTTTCCAGGGTTGTAGGCCTTGGCAATGTCCAGATGCTTATTTAGCTACCCTAGAAAATGTTCCAAGCTTGAGATTTAGTTAAAAGTATCTTAATTTACGTTAATGCTTACCATAAAACATGAAAATATTAGTCAGTTTAAAAAGGGGGGGGGGGGGAGAATACAAATGCATCATACTTTCTGACCTGAAGTATACGTCAGTTTGTGTAAGGAAAGTGCAAATTGAATGCAAGATCTCTGTCTTTTTTAATTACAGGAACAGTTTACAGCAATGAGAGACCTATACATGAAAAACGGACAAGGTTTTGCATTAGTATATTCCATCACAGCACAGTCCACGTTTAATGATTTGCAGGATCTAAGAGAACAGATTCTTCGAGTCAAAGACACTGATGATGTAAGCATTGCTATAAATGCTAAAGACTTGTATTTAGAGTTCTCCTTGCGGATGTTGTAATGTATACACTTTGATCAGATAGGTTCCAAGCCTTAAATTAAGAGACAAATCAACCAGCGGATGCATAGAACAGAAATGCAACTCTTAAGGCAAAGGAGGAAAATTGTAACTTGACATATGGTATCTGAAGAGAATTGTGTATTTAATCTATTCCTTTAAAATGTTCTGCTTGAAGCTGTATCTAACCTTATTCTGTACTACTGCAGAAAATGTTTCTAAAGCATCTTTTTTTTTACCTCCATTATTATACAATGAAGTCTCAAACTTACATTCAATTTTTCATTATAATACGCATACTGCTTGTGGTATTTTGAAAGCACAAAGTCCTTAAAGAAGAAGTCCTTGTTTTGTGTGTTCTTGCCAGTAAGTTCGATTATACCGTTTCCACACAATTTCAGTATTTAACACTTAACATTATTAAGATTATAAGTGAGGCTAAAACATTCTTGTTTTGTACTGATTTAAAAAAAAAAATAAATTATGGTTATAGGAAGTGAATACTTTTCTTACTTTCATTTATGATAAAAAGGTATTTCAGATGTTTCACATCAGTAAAACTGTTTTTAACAGACATTTTGCAGGCTGTAGCCACCAGACAAAAAATTCCATATTGTGATCCATAACTGTGCTCGTAGCATATCTCATTCATAACTGTGCTCATGGAAACTTTGATCCTTCCTCACTTCAAGTATCTTTATATGCTTTAGCTCTTAGCAGACACAAAATGTATTAAATCTTTCGATTTCAGTGAAGTTCACTATGACTCTTATAAAGGACCTTGTGCTGTATTAAGCATAAGTATCTGCACGTCTGGTCTGTGTTCAGTGTATTTCTTCTAGATGTGATTTATGACCCATTATTACAAATGTATCTTGAAAGGGTAGTATTTAAATTGCGTGTACCTTTCCCATCCAGAAGCTACCAAGTTAGTCTTTTCTTAGTATCAAATTAATGTTGTACTGACTTGAACTAAAAACAAGATAATTGTGAGCGTGTTTGAAGCAGTAATTTACGTGCTTCATTTATTCTGATTTGCATAAGCTTTCTTTAGTTGCGTCTGTTGGAATTGTATTTTTTCATAACAAGCACCCCTCAGTTTTGAAAGCTATTCCATAGTATCAAGAGAAAAATAGTGAGCTTCAAGGTGCCACTTCAGTTCTCTTCACCAAAATTTACATGAATTTTGCTGTCAAAATTAAAGATCAAAATACTGTAATCTTTTTTGTAACACGTGAATTTGGGAGAAAAAATTGTAATTGTTCTTACAATTTTTTTAAACTTTTATTTTCTTGCTGTAAAGTCAATTTAGCATTTTTTGTAGTTGGTGATTTTGATAAACTATCATGTTTCTTTCCTCTATGTGCATCAGCTTACCAATAAATACTGCTCGAGCAAACTGCTCTTGGAAGGAGTACAGATACACTAGAAGTAGAGGAATAGTGGAAGGAGCTTTTAGCATCACCCCCTTCATCATGCTATTCAGTACAGTGCACTTTTTCTAGGATTCCTGAACATGTAGGAATCCTGTAGTAGATTTGTGAGTTGACCACTTGATGTCTTCAACTCACAGGTGGTGGCCATGCATGTAAAAATGAAACCTCTAGGTCATTTAGAGCATGTGAAACCTAATCAATTGGCAGTATACTGAATCCTCCAACTATTCCTTCCACCCCTCCCCATCCTGCAAAATGGCAGGCAAAAAAAAATGCAGACACTTTTCATTTGAATCCTCTCAGAAGTCTAAACTTAAGTTGCAGTTATACGAGAACTTGATTATTCTGGGAGTCAGGATCCTCTAAGGAGTCAGGTTGGGTTGCAGGTGTTTCATGTTGCACCTTTCCAAAATTTTAATGGTTTTTTTTTGTTTGTTTGTTTGTTTTCTGGTATTAAATTGCTTTTAGGTGCCTATGATTCTGGTTGGCAATAAGTGTGACTTGGAAGATGAAAGAGTTGTTGGAAAGGAACAAGGTCAGAACCTAGCAAGGCAATGGAATAATTGTGCGTTCTTAGAGTCTTCTGCAAAATCAAAGATAAATGTTAATGAGGTAAGGCACAACACCTATGGGACAGGAGGGTGGCAAGGAAAAATGAGAACAGGACACGGTGTTTTGATAAATGTTTGTCAAGAAAATAAATATTATTCATAATCCTGTTTTTATAATGGACAACTGTACACTATTAATGTGAGAATCTGTGAAATATTTATATTAGGGATGTATCTAGCTTTGCCTTGAGACTTGTTCAAATTGGGTTTAATTTTAGTATAATTAGTCTTTAAATTATATGAATTTGGTATAAATATTTCTGTTAGGTTCAGGCTTTTCATGCTACCTGCCCTAGTTGATACAAGCCCTATCCATTGACTTGACTATCCATGTCTCAGAAAGATTTGTAAGATCTAAGTCTTTAAAACTATCGGATTTAAGCAATTTGTTATTGAACTATTTGAGATGGTAGGGACAAAATCTCATGGGTTTTATAAAAATTATCAGCTGGTTGGAGAAGAGACCTAAATAGGTGCTCTGCAAGAAAAAAGGAAATCAAAGCCTCTATCTAGTTGCTTACTTATTTAGCAGGATCTAGGTGCCATAATCAAATGAATGCACTTTTAGGGCTTGTCATAGTTCATGTCTTCCTATGCATTGGGAGTGCAAGCATAAAGAAACAGATGCAAAAAATGCTTAGAAAAAGAGGCTGTGTTAATATTTACATTTCTGAAGCAGCTTGAATTTTATGATAAACCATGCAGTTCATTGTGTCCTCTGGAAAACATTGTTGGCGGTATCAATTCAAGTTGAAAAGACCTCTGTGCAAGACTTGTTTGTAATCAAATGAGTATGGTGTTTTTAAGCACAGATGATTTTAAAAATGGGTAATGTTTGTTTAATTAGTTGGGATTTTTCTGGAAGCTACTCAGCTTTTCTTAAAAATTAATTTGCTTAACTGTATAGAAGTCATATGGTTAATATACTGGAGCTTATTTCCATCAAACACTAAAAGCCTCTGTTGGAAAGTGTGCTGCTTTGCAACCAGGGCTCTAGGAATCTGCTCGGATGGCTTTAGTATGAGGACTTAATTTAAGAGACACAGAAATAATTGGAACAATGTCAATTATGAACAAAACAGATGCTGTTTAATTGTACGGCTTATAAGTGTTTTAAATTAGCCTTTCCGCAAAACTATAGTCTAATTAAAATTCTAAGAGACTCAAAGTGTGAGAGTCTTATGCTTTATTTTTCTAGGAAAAAATTTGTTTGTGTCGTGCTGTGGTCCTATAGAGGCTACTGCCTGACTTTAATACTTTAAAAAAGTATCCGGAAAAGTATGATCTTATTCAAAGACTAGAGAGTATTACTGAATATACACTTTACTTCAGATCCAATGCAAATGTGTAGTAGTTAAAACTTTCCAGAACTTTCTTCTAAAGAGCGTCCTTACAGCGAGATTTGAGTTAAAGGAAAGCTATGTCCTTTTCCTTGACATCAGTGTGACAATCCAAATAGCATGTACTAGTTGATCGTGGTGGCATATATCATGCATTTTCAGATAAATTTGGCCCAGAGTTGAAATGTGTTCAGATTACAGCTGTCATTCCAGTTTGCTTTATTGAAACTGGAAAACCCTCGGCAGACAACTATCTTAAGTAGAAAATAAACAGGTGTTAATTAAGTATACAGTTTCACTTACCATCTTTGTGTTAAATAAATATTCCCAGAGGTTCATAGAGTCATAGAAATGCTCGGGTTGGAAGGGATCTGAAAGATCATCTAACTCCAGCCCCCTGCCATGGCAGGGACACCTCCCACCAGCCCAGGTTGCCCAAAGCCCCATCCAGCCTGGCCTTGAGCACCTCCAGGGATGGGGCACCCACAGCTGCTCTGGGCAGCCTGTGCCAGGGCCTCACCACCCTCACAGTGAAAAAAGGTTATCTGAAAATACTGTGTGAAGACTGAAGGGTTAAGGTTATGAGAGAAGCTTCTGAATTATCACTCTGTATAAGTATATTAAAGGAGGCTCTAGCGAGATGGGGGTTGGCCTGTTCTCCCATGTGCCTGGTGACAGGACGAGGGGGAATGGGCTAAAGTTGCGCCAGGGGAGTTTTAGGTTAGATGTTAGGAAGAATTTCTTTACTGAAAGGGTTGTTAGACATTGGAACAGGCTGCCCAGGGAGGTGGTTGAGTCACCATCCCTGGAAGTCTTCAAAAGACGTTTAGATGTAGAACTTAGGGATATGGTTTAGTGGGGACTGTTAGTGTTAGGTCAGAGGTTGGACTCGATGATCTTGAGGTCTCTTCCAACCTAGAGATTCTGTGTGATTCTGTGTGAATTCTAACAAGTAATCGACTTTTATATTCACAGATCTTTTATGACCTTGTGCGACAAATTAACAGAAAAACTCCAGTGCCTGGAAAAGCACGCAAAAAGTCATCATGTCAGCTACTTTAATGCATAGCTGTACTGTAGCTCTGAGCCAGGTAAACCTTTTAAATGTGTGTTTTAGCTTTAAAAAAAAAAAAAGTGGTAGTTCTCTAGTGCCAGAACTGTGTTAAAAATTCACGATTTATGTTAATATAGAAGTTATCTTTATTTTGCCAATGTCAAACTACAAAATATGTGCAAGATACACTGTTCATACTGGTATCTATTTTTTTTTAAATCTTTAAGGTGTCAGTAAAGCTCATATTAATCATGTTTGTCCTGATGCCACCAAAATGCAGCTTTTGGAAGCATGGGGTTTTAATTTTTTGAAGGCTGATAGAAATACTGCAAGAGCTTAAATGCAGGAGTACACACTAAAATACTGTGGTTTGCATACTGAAACGTCACTTCGTGCTTCAAACTCAGCCTCATATTTGCATGATGTCATAGGAATTTATCTTGCTTTCTTTGGACCATATGGATATTTTATAGACTATTATGATTAGTAGGTGATTATTGTAACACTCCAAATATTTGACCTGGAGCTGTTGGTTAATAGATTAATTTCTTGTCCTGTAGCAGTTGGCTAATGATCTGCCTGACTAAAGCCATGCTTTAAGAATGCTGTTGAAGGCTCAAGCAAGCTCTGGCCTGCCTCTTCAGCAAGCTTTTTCAGAAGCTAAGCCACCAGGCATGAATCTATTTTCTGCAACTTGTTCTTTGACAGGTTGTTTCCCCTTTTCTCCCTCCAAGCTTTAGTACAGGCAGATGCAATGTCAATCAAGAAAGACAAGTTACCTGTTCATCTCAATTCCCTTCAATTTTAGAATTTTTCAGTTGCTTCAGTGCAACAATCCATTATTTTATCATCCAACAGACATATTTCCTGCACTGGAGGATCCTGGCAGGAAATTTCACTGCCTGTGTCCTTGCAGGCTTGTATTAAAATTCAGGTAGTACTATGTTTAACTCTTTGGTATTGATTTAATAAATAAATAAATAAATTGAACAGCTGGGATCAATTCAAAGTAGAGCTGAGAGGGTTCCAAAAGCATTAGCTGAGGGTGGCAGAAATGATTGCTGCCTTTCCTTAAGAGGGCTTTCAAAATAAGAGCTTTGATCCTCCAAATGTGTTTCTTAAAGCCATTGGAACTGTCTTACTGTAAACAAAGCTAGTACCGCTCATCAAATATTGCTTCCATGGTTCAGCTTGGATTGCCGTATGTATCCCAGCTCAGTTTTACTTACTGAGGTAATCTGTCATTGTATTTGTTCACTAGAGATAGTAGTAATAGAGGAGAAGTGATTAGGTTATTTTCTAAGCCTGTTAACTAAGAACGTGGTTAGTTCCTGCTCTAGTGGTATTAACTAAAGAGCAATGAGGAATAGTTGTTGTTATTACTAACTTCTTGTTGTGTTGTTACAGGTCTGAAGAACTGTTGCCCAATTCAACAGTGCCAGCATTCCAACTTTATTAAACCTACCAACATCTTAAATGGACTTTCCTGTGGTGGTACCCTTTGAGAAATGGATGAAAGCTACTACATCAGTTTGCACATTCTAATCACTTTCCAGTGTCACGAGAGATTTTTACTTATAAATATTCTAAGTGTATGCAACTGGTAAAACCAGAGCCTACATCCAGTATTACTGATAAGAGACATTGTTCATCCACCAATGTTGTACATGTATGAAAACTGTGTACTGTATACTTCAACAATCCCCACTTTCTATTGGAGAGTACAATAATGTAAATCCTAAAAGCACCACTATTTTAGCATAATAAAAGAAAGTCCAAAGAGCTCCTATATAGACTACTCCAGATAACTTTGCTTCATCGGTATTTGTAGCTTATTGTAACTTTTTTAAAGAAATACAGGATCATCATCATTGTATTGTACAAAAGCGCTTTGATTAACACAACAGCTATATAGTTTTTTAATTTTAGGAAAAACCTGTGGAGACAGTGATCTAGTCTTTAAGAGTCCTTTCAGTATAACGTCTGACTAAAGACATGGCCTTTAATATCTGTTGGGAAGGAAATGTCCAGACTTTTCAACCTTTTATTGTATGTTTCCTTTTCCTTGTTTACATAGGGAACAATGTTTATAGTTGTGTGTACAGTGGGGGTCTACAACAAGAAGTGTATATTTTAAAACGATTTTTTAATGATTTAACAATTTTTTGTAAATCATTTTTGGGCTTCTGCAGCTGTAGATTCTCACTGTGAATTCCCTTGCTTGCTCATGCATAAGTGTATTTGCAATACCAAATATACAGGTTTAGTACTTTTGCCTGTTAGTGATTGTTTTACATGTGTAACGTTTTGGTTGAGATGTTAAATGGTGGAAGAGTACTGTGGATGTGAATGTGGGAAGTAATTTTAATCATGTGTAATTGGTCACAGGGCCTAAGTTGCAGTAATTAACTTTTGCTGATTTATTTAACAATGCCTTGTTGCTTTGTATGCATTAACGTTTGGGTGTAAAGATTGTGTGTATATCCAACAGGGAGCCACAGTATTTAAATTGACCAACCTAATGTTACAACTGCTTTGAGGTGGCCAAATGTAAACTAAAAGCCTTAATTAAAGTGGTGCAATTTTGTATGACTTAGCATCAGTAGTTCAATAAATTTGGATTGCCATGCAAGGGCTTGCATTACAGTTATATACTACTTGAATGTTTTGTGTTTTAGTAGTGCCAGTAAATATTGATTTAAATCTCTTGCACAGTGCAGACTCATACATCATAGGACCAAAAGGAGCTGTTACGACTTTGTCTTCTGACAAATACATCCAGTAGATACTTTTAATAGCATCATGTGCTAGGGTGGATGAATTTCTGACCAAATTAAACTCCATTTACTGTTTTAGACATGGAATATTTGTAGTTCTAATGTAGGGGAGAAAGTCTTAAGTATGTCTTAAGAAAAGTATGTCTTTAAAAGTTAGTCCATCAGTGGCTGTTTTGGGAACCTGAGGATATGCTGCCCACTGTTTTCCTTCCTTCCAGGAAGAATTAGTTGTTAAAAATGACTTAGTATAGATTTAAACAGAAAAGCGTGTCTTGGGAGAAAACATGGATGATTCTGGATGATTAAACTAAATTTGTTTGGTTTCAAGGTAATCTGTAGAAGAGCCTTCTTGGAGCATTAGGTGTAGTTGTTAGGCAGACTTGACATCTGTTAATGCTGTTGGACTGCGAAGTGGAATGCGTGGACTGTGGATGATCTCCTGATCTTGGCTGTGCTTTTGAAAGCTGTAATGCCCAAATACTTGGTACCTCTTCTTTCTCTGGCACAGAATTATCAAAGCTTGTTCTAATCCATTCTTGCAAAATCAACCAGTAAGTTTTGAGATACTTTGTTACCCAGAGTGATATAAGGAGCCCAGGTGGTCCTTTCTACTGATAATTTTCAGTCACTACCATTGTTTCATTGAGATAATAGTCTCTCACTGTGCAGAGTCACACTTAAGACTGAAATTTCTTTCCATTTATCTTTGGAAAACAGAACATGTTGTTGATTATCCCCTTAAAATTCATTTGGTACACTTTGCATCACTCCAGAGTTGACTAGGCTGGAGCATTGGATGCTGTGGTTCTTTTTTTCTTTTTCTTTTTTTTTTTTCCCATGAACCTCCTTGATGAGCTAATCAAGTTTTCCTCCCTTCACTTTCAACCTTTGCTTTTTCAGGTCTTTTTATACTTTTATGTCCCATTGTCAGTTTATCTGTGTTTTAGAACATGTTTCTGTTCCAGGCAGCTGTACAGATGGCAGTGGGTGGGAGGCAGAGAAAAATCTTTAATAACAGCAGAGGGGGCCCTGGTTTGGTCTCAGTGTCCAGCCAAAGAGTACTGATCACAGGGAACATCAGACTTTGTACTGAAAGCTCTGTACAGAAGCATTCTTGGTTGCTCTGTGGAGTAGTAAATATACAATTCCTCAGTATTAGAGGTAGGTAGTTTTGGGGAAATTCATTGAGCTCCAGGAAGTAACATTTTCTATAAACTCTAGGCTTAACCATCTAAAGATTCTACTTTTAAAAATAAATTAAAAAAATAAAAAATAAAAATGTGTTTCCCAATATTTAGAACTCAGGACTTGCAAAATTATTAAATCATAACTCAGATAACAACTAAAGAACAGTATTTTTCTCCTTGAAAACTTAAGCAGGCTTCAAGGGAAGGGACTCCCAGCTGTTAAAGGGAAGATGCCTAACAAAATGATGCTGAGAAGTGATGGACGTGAAGTGTAAGGAATAAAGCATGAAATAATCCTATCTAAGTAATTACTGCATAAGAAACTGTTTCCACTGAGGAAGGAACATTCCTCACAGGAAATGAAACTATGTTAGCAGTTAATTCTAGAAAAGAATCCAGTCTGCTGAAATATTTTTTGAAAACTTCTACACGTCTTCGGGATAACTGTTTTGTCTACCAACGCTTAAGAAGTTCACACTTCAACTACTTCTATAGAAACAGAACATTTCTCTTAAAGCTTTGGATGAAAACCTGCATAATTCATATTTTCAGGAAACTAATGCAGTAATTTTCTAAATTCAGTGTTAATACATATGCATTATGGCCTATAAAGTTAGCTAATGCTTACAGCGCACAGAGAGGTTGACTGCTTTCTTTCCAACCTAATCTGAAATTGGTTTATGTCAGTATTTAAGTGTCTGAGCTTTCTATGGAAAAAGTAATGTTTATCTCCTGAAATATAAAAGTATTTTAATGGAATTGCACTCTTCCTATTACAACTTTTCAGCATAAATTTATTTCTTATAACTTGTTACTAATGCCCTTCTTCATTCTCAAATTATTCTGTGAAATGAATGTCTACTTGCCTAACTTAGGGGAATATTTTGAGACTGCAAGATGTTTTCGGATGCCCAAATGAATGCACTGTAAACTCAAACTACTGCTGTTCTTCTGCATAAGGAAACTCAACTTCTGGAAAAGTGTTGTAGAGTTAGATGTTAAGTTCGTTTCGTAATATGTGCCGATACTGCAATGATAGAAAGGGAAGGTGGGAGAAGAGTATTGATGCAATTTTGATTAAAGCTGTGTGTCTTTCTCCTGTAATGTTGTAATTAGAATTGCTGTTTCCTCATGAGTAAGCACTAAAGATGAGGATTTTCCTCTCTTTAAGGGGAAAAACAAAAACCAAAAAAATAATGATGAATCGAGCTTTCTTCCAAAATTTTCTAGTCTTTCCTAATTTGGGGGATAGCTTGAGGGGGGGAACTCTCCCGCAATAGTGAACTAGTTCTAGATAGGCTTCAGCGTAGACTTAATAACAATAGAAATTTAGTTTTAGACTTGAATTGTTGAAGACGTTAGTCTGTATACAACTCTCTGAAGCTCTTTTGAATTGTAATACGAAGATGTAGCCAAACATCAGTGAAGAAAGAGAGCTTTTAATCCAAAGTTAAACTGCTATCCCAGCAGCGTTAAGCTATACTTCAATTTATAGCTATTGTTTCTTATCTGTGCACGGGGAGGATAATGAAAGCAAGTAAGTTGCTCAAACACGTAACAAAATGCAGTTGTATGTAGTTCTCAAAGGTAGCATTAGAAAAGCAGAGCTCCTACGTTCTCATTTCTGAGTCTCAAGCACCTTCCACTTTGAAGGGTTTATGAACAACTTGAAGATTCTTAAAACCTAATTTAATTTTTCTGTTCTGTAAAGTAAAATTCTGGAATGATGCTTGTAGCAAACCTTATATTCTGTTTTGAAGTACAAGCAAAGCTATTCTCTTCTGTTCTCAGTGTTATGGTATCTGAGCTTCAAACAGCAGATAGGTGCAGAGGTTTTGTCTCTTTCAATACCATCCAGAACCATTTATTTTCAGAATTTTTGAATCATCGGACAGAGGGTAGCTTCCTGTTTTCAATGAGATATTCTTTAGGGAGAGAAATGAATGTCTTCATCGTTCCACTGTACTCACTTCAGCCTCAAGAAATAGTAGTTCTGCGTAACAAACCCAAGTTTCATTGTTTTAAGAAAGTTTGTGGCCACCAGCATTTGTTTTCTTTGAGACTGTTTGGTATGAACACTTTCATTCTAAAAAGTGTGATTTTTAATTAATTCAAACAATTTTTTTTTGGCTACTGTATCTTGGAGGGGAATGGGGGAAATGCTTCAGCAATCTTGGATACGGAGTGAAATTATAGTAGAAGTTATCATTATTTCTTTGGTCAGTACACGTTACCTTTTCATGCCACCTATGTGGCATCTTTACTGTCTTAAGTTTACCAGGGAGGATTCAGTAACTTCACTGTCACACAGGACACAAATCTAAATGTGAAATCCCAGCTTTCATAAACTGGGCTTGCTGCTTGTAACAGGGCCAATGTAACACAGGCCTTTGGCACTAATGTCTTGTCTTTCAGACATAAAATGACAGTTATGAAATTGTTAGCATTTTCTTTTTAATAAAAATATTTAGTTCAGCTTCCTCATAAGAGTAGGCCCAGGAATCAACATCGGTTTGGGGTGAGACCCCATACCCCCAAAAAAACTTAATTTGAGAGTCATCATAGGTATTTTAATACTAAGCAAGCGCATGAATACTTCATGTCATTCTTGAGATTAACTTAAAGAAAAAAAGACTGCTTGCATTCAAATTTTACAAAGATGAAAAATTATACACTTCCAAGGATGCATTCTGACTAAGAAGAAAAATGAATTAAACCATGAAATGCTTTTAGCTTTAAACGAGAAGAAGGGAGATTTAGATTAGGTATAAGGAGGAAATTCTTCTCTCAGAGGGCGGTGAGGCCCTGGCACAGGCTGCCCAGAGCAGCTGTGGCTGCCCCATCCCTGGAGGTGCTCAAGGCCAGGCTGGATGGGGCTTTGGGCAACCTGGGCTGGTGGAAGGTGTCCCTGCCCATGGCAGGGGGTTGGAGCTGGGTGGGCTTTAAGGGCCCTTCCAGCCCAAACCATTCAACAATTCTATGACTACTTTCCTTCTCATAAAAAGAGTTGAGGTAAGGTGTAGGTTCCATGGTTTTCTTTGCACTGAAATCTCAGCTAATGCAGTTATGCTGCTGTCAGCTTCATAGAACTTTCTCATGCTACTGCTTTTAATGGTTCTAAATTAAGACTACAGTTTTGTATATGCAGATGTCATGTTTGCAGCTTAGCAATGCATTAGGGTAATTTTTTTATCAACTATGTTAAAGCATTTTGTAAATCGTAATGAGAGTTTTGAGTTAGTTATACTAGATGAAAATTACACAAGTAATCCTGAACCTTAATCTAGTACATCCTGTAAACCCCTGTGAACTTTAAAGAAAGTTAGAATGGAATTGAGGAACATCAGGCATTAGTGACAAACCTGCAGTGTGTGTGTTAGTAGTGCTAGCTGATGAGGTCTTGTTGGAGCACTGCTATCCTCGGATAAACTTGAGATTCTGACAACATGGTTGCAATTAGGATCAGTGCTGGTGCAAATGTGAAACTTGAGATGTATTTATAAATCGTAATCATAGTTTAAATTCAAAGTCCTTTATATCATGCTAAAGATTTATTTGCATTCCCTTTTGCTACTGAAAGTGTAAGGTGCTTGTGTTAGACTTTTTTGCTTTTTTCTCCTTTTTTCTTTTTGTCGAATAAATGAAATGGGATGGTAGTCAAAAAAAAATACTGCCTGAAACACACCTCAAGATGTTTGTCCCATTCTCACCTGTGCACACCCCTTAACCTGGAGCCAGCTTGATGACTGTAAGGTGCTTCCTCAGCCTGCATTTAAAGAGGTTGTATAGACTCAGAAAACTTCTCTTAAGGTTCCTGAATCTTCCATTTTCTTTTAATGTGATGGTGTTTTGTTTTTACTTATTTATTTTTGAAAAAATGTGTGCTGCATGCTGCTCTCTTATTTTCTCTTCAGCCTTGTTTCTTTTCCTTGTTTTCATGTTGCTGCTTTGAATAAACTTGAGGAGTATATAAAGGAAGCATTTTCTCTCTTACTACACCTCTCACTTGCCTCCAGTTTTCTGCCCTAAGGTAGGACTAGCCCAAGAGTTTGAGCCGGCAGCAAAGAACTGAACCAGGTATTAATTTGTGCATTACGCTGAACTTCTCACTACAGTACAGACAGTAATAATATGTGTTGTGAGGATGTGTTAAGAAGTAAAATGCACTGAGTATGTAGTATTGCATCAGTTTATAATAGTTCCTTGGTATTAATATTTGCTTTCCTGCTCTAATGAAGGTTGTTTCTTGACACTTTCATGATAGAAGGGCAACTTCAGGCTTACGTTTTTTCGTCAAAACTTCAATTCCTGGGTGAAGCATCACCTCTCTAAGGGTCTTGATTGCCTGTGTGCCTGCACACCAGAGCTCCATCAGCATTCTCAGTGTCCCTCTTCATGTGAGGCCCTTGCTAGGTTAGGCTCTCCAACAGCTCCAGTGAGGCACTGTGTGTTGGTGCCACTGCTTTTCATTAGTGTCTTAATCAAGCTATGGCAGTTGTGATGATGTCTTGCAATTCTGCTTCTTGCAGCTGTTTTTTTAGATGTATTACTTTCCTGTCTATACTAACAATGCCACGTGGACGGTTTTCCTTGTACTAAAGCGCAAGTAAATGGACTGTTGGTAGCACCTGGCTCTATTGTTTTCCTGTAGTTAATGAGTGTGCAAAACCTTTTCTTGAGGAGGAAGGGGAGAGGCAGCTTCGTACCTTTGTCAGCTTGCCCTGAGTGCTGAGGACTCTGTGACCCTGCACGGCTGCTGCTTCTCTCTTAACAGGAGTGGCAGGAGCCTGAGGAGCTCTGGGGGAAGGCAGCAGGGCAGACACTCGTCTGCAAGCTGCTGGCCACAGTCTTGTCCCAGTTTGGCAAGGAGCAGGCACTGGCTGGCTCTAGCTGAGGAATAAAACGTTTTGTGTGACAGATTAATCATGTTCATAGGATTGCGGAGTCACAGAATGGCTTGGGCTGGAAGGGACCTTGAAGACCATGGGCAGGGACACCTCCCACCAGCCCAGGCTGCCCAAAGCCCCATCCAGCCTGGCCTTGAGCACCTCCAGGGATGGGGCACCCACAGCTGCTCTGGGCAGCCTGTGCCAGGGCCTCACCACTCTCTGAGGCAAGAATTTCCTCCTAGCCTCCACTCTAAATCTCCCCTCTTCTAGTTTAAAACCACTCCCCCTCGTCCTGAAAAGCCGCAGGACGCCTCCCCACAGCCACCTCTTCTGCAGGCCGACCACCCCCGCCTCCCAGCATCAGAAACGTGTGTGTATATGTATACGCGTCTGTGTGCGTTTATGTGTCTGTGTACTCTTTATTTTTAACCCCCGACCCGTCACTCCGCCACAGGACGACGCCCAACATCCCCCCCCCCGCCATGCCCGCAGCACGCAGGCGCGGGCGGAAGGGCGGCCGCGGCTTCCGTGCGCAGCGCCCAGGCGGGAAGGGGAAGGAGCCGGGAGGGAGCGGGGCCATGGAGAGGTGCGGGACGGGGACAAGGGACAAGGGACGGGCACGGGGACGCCTCAGGCGTTGCCGCCCCCCTTTGCTGACTCCGCGCCCGTGTCGCTGTTTTGCAGGAGCGGTTTCGGGGAGCTGCTGTCGCCCCGCGACGTGGAGGTGGCCAGGCCTGGCCGGAGGCAGGGCTCCCAGAAGCGGGTGCCCGGTATCCTTCTGTGGCGGCTGTCCCAGCCGGCCAACCGCTGCCGTGTGCCGCCTCCCTGCCGCGTCTGTCGCTTCGAGCATCTCGGGAAGGGTTTTCAAATACAGAGCAACCTCCCTGCTGTTTAAGGTTATGATAAAAATTACTCCTTGCCTTATACCTATCCAAATTGAGTAATATTTAAAAATACTTTGAAATCACCTGATTCTTGAGGTACCCTGCAGTGAATTTTGCTATTGAGCAGTTCCTTTTTTTCTTCTCCAGTAGCCTGTTTTCTTTTCTATGTGGTATTTTTATTCCATAAGAAGGAGAAAAGTTCAATAACAAAGCTACGATTGCAATATCTGAAAGCTAAAAGGGAGGATGTTAACGGCTTGACCCTTAAGTTAGGCATAAGCCAAAGGATGCAGTGCTTGCCTTCTCTCTGAGTGGTGTTTCTTCTGAGTGGAAATTCTCTCTCCCTTCCTTTATCCTCCCTGCTGTTTTCATAAATCTCAACCTGTGTCAAAGCTTCTGTAGTGGTGTCTTGTGTTTGCTAGACTTCAGGGAAGTACAAGGCTGTCAGGATGCTTGTATACTCAATTCTTGACTGTATTTAGACTGATTATTTTGATTCTGGGCCAATATGATTGCCAGGATGTCTTATTTACCCCTTCCGTTCTGTAGCAGGGTGTTTTTACAGGGTTTTGTGGGCTTACAAACTCAGGTTATTGTCAGCCTGGAGAACTATGTGAGCCATAGCTGGCTCCATACCTGAGTTTTCTTCAGTCTGTTATATCTTAATTTTGTGGGTTTATGTTCTTTTGCATATTTTTTTTGTTCTAATGGTATTGTTTTCATTCAGTATGTCGTAGCTTCCCATCCACAGCAATAACACGAGATGCGCACATACATAGATCTGAATTTTCACAGAACTTTTTTTCCTCCCCACTTATTTACAATACGAAGAAATACTTAATTCAGCAGCTAATATAAAGGTGTTTGCTTGTTTTTTTTTTGTTTGTGTCAGCAAAGGAATGCAGTACCTGTGCCCATCCTTCTGCTGTTAGTTGTTGTTTGTTTTTGTTTTGTAAGCTTTATAAAGCTAGTGAGATATTGGCCTTGTTTATGGTTGTTGTTTAGAATTAATGTTTCTAGAGACTGACATGAGAGAGGCCGCTGAAACTTTCACACCACTTTTTAATAAACCATGCCTAGAGCATCGAAGTTGGTCGCTGACAGGAGGAGGCAAAGTAGAGCAACAGAGGCCTTTTTGTTAAAGTCATTGGTATCATGGAATGGAATGATAGAAAACTTTCTTAAAGCATTCAGGCTTGAATTTTCTTGCGGTTTATGCAGGATATGGCAGCTCCTTACGGGGCAGAAGTACTCTCTTTAATCCAAGCACTTACAAGGACCAAGACATCCCACACCTGTTATGCTTATGTTTCTGAATTTTATTGTAGAGTGTCCCTTCTAGCTCTCCAGTTTTTGGCGAAACATTTCATGACCTAATTCAGGATTATGAATAAGACTTTCTGCTTTAGTCTGAAAGACAGAATGTGTAACCTTTATTAGATTTCAGTCCCACCAAAACGTTCTTCCTTTCCAAGTGTTCACAATAGAACTGTTTTTGTTGCATAAACCTGAAAGTTTGTGTTGAAGAGTGTTTCTTAACTTATTTGTTAATCAGTTTTTACATCCCTGGATGACAGCATTGCAAACATGACGCCCAGAAGCCATCTGATTTCCAGAACTCCCTGTTCATTGCTTCGCCAGCCACGTAAGACTTCTTACTTTAGTATATAGTTAAAAGGAATAATATGCTTGTACTTGATAATTAATAAGAATTCCTAATGGTAAAGACACGGATGCACTGTAAGGGGTCCAGTGAAGGACCAAGAAGTTGATCAGGAGATTGAGGCATCTGATAGATGAGGAGAGGCTGAAAGGAGCTGAGATGGTTTAGCCTGGAGGCAAGAAGGCTCAGGGGGATCTTGACAATGCCGTATAACCAGCTGATGGGAGTGAAAAAAGAGGAGTAAAAAGACAGCTGTGCTGTTCTTGGTGGTGACCAGTAAAAAGACAAGACAGTAGGCACAGAATGAAATACTCAAGTATCACATTGAAACTGAATGATTCTTGCCTTGCTAGTCAGCAATCTAGTTTGTTTAATTCCCCTCCTCTTCACGAACTTCTTTTGTTTTTGCAGCAGCTTCAATTTTTCAAGGTATTTTGTCTTGTAGTGTCTCTTCAGGCATTTTTTCATCCCTAAGTGGTAGGCTAGTTCTGTTGCTGACCTTTGTAACAGGTGTATGTGTTGGTTACATCTCTGAGTGCTTTCCTTCTCCACCGGAGAAGAGATGAGACAGCACGCTTCACAGAAAGGGCTGTGACTGCTGGTGGTGGCTGGGGTCAGGTTGCTCTGACATCTCCCAGTCTCAGCCCCGTGTTCAGCATCAGTTTGCACATACTCGGAGTGCGTTGGAAGTTGTTCCCAAACTGGCACTGGTGGAAGATCGCAGGTTCCAGAGAGAGACTGATTCTTTGTGATTTCTCAGGTTCCCTGTCAAGTTCCGCGTGGCCCCTGTTTGTTCTTATTTAGTGCAATATCTAGTGGCTAAGATATAAAATCTGAGCCAGCACCAAAGATACATGCTCTTAGCATCAGCCTTCTTCTCGAGCTACTCGTGTGTCAGCATTGACAGCTCTCACAATGAAGCTGCAGGTTGTTCTTAGCATTGCCTTGACACTAATCATATTGTGAAAAGATCTGTAATCCTCTTAGAGCCTCCCTTGCCATTTCTCGCTGAAATGAAGAAATGCCCATTCCTCCCATTCCCGTGTCATCACCAGGGCTTACCTTACTTTTTATTGTTGGTCTCTTCCCATAGGCTTTATTTTTTCATCATTGAAGTGCTCATATAAGGGGTTTCTGATTTTATTGTCATCTAGCCAGTGTTTTCCAGCAATCTCTGAGGAGAGGCTTGCTTTCTTTCTGCTGGAGCAGCACCTGCTGCTGCTCCACATCCTTCTTCCAGGACTGCTTGGAGACAAGTCATGTATTAATTCTCCCTTAAGAGATAAGCGTTGTATGTCATGCTGTGACATTTTAGTCAGGTGGCTCTCTTTCAACTTTTTTTCTCTTTAAAATAAAATAGAAGTTATGAATACCATCTTGAGCATTGTTTGATTTCACTGAAGATCTTGATTTCACCTAACGTGTTGATGTAACAACTTGCCTGGATTCTGTCACTGTGAAATTTCTGTTTTGCCCATTTTCAGAAAGTTTAGCAATAAAGAATTTCAATAAAAGGCAGCGTATGGTTTGCTTGTGCAGCAGTTGCCCCCCAAAATACAAGCACTTGATGGCAAGTATTTGATGGCCTCTGCTCTGCTTTTGTGAGACCCCAACTGGAGCCCTGCATTCATGGCTGGAGCACCTCTCCTGTGGGGACAGGCTGAGGTGTTGGGGTTGTTCAGCCTGGAGAGAAGGCTAGAGCTGCTTCTTTTTCAAGCGGTCTGAAGATCCTGCAGCAAAGTAAACACTGGCATTTTTACTCCTGTTTCTGTTCCTGTTGTACAGTCTCATTCCTACAATGGAACATTTGAAGTGTTCTTGTGAACTGCATTCATTACCTCCTCTCCTGGGAACAAGCTTTTTTTTTTTTGTTTCCTTTGATGTCAGTTGCTCACAGTTGTGCATTTGGGGCTATTGGAAACTGTATTTGAGAATTATTCAGTGTAGGTTTTTTTTCTGCCACCCTGTAAATTCCTGAGCCTTGAGCGTATTGTGTCATATGGACAGGGGAGATTTTAGCAGATATTTTTTGGTACCATGAAGGAGAGGAGAATGATGACCCGCTGACAGCTTGAGTGCTTTGACCTACAACTTCAGAGTCAGACTGGTAATGTTAGTAGCTCTAATTCTAGTTCTGAAAATTGGGAATTGATTTGTCTCTTTGATCTTCAGTATGCCTGACTTTCACATCTCAGGAGTTTACAGGAAATTTATTTGTGGTGATTCAAGGTAAGTGCTAATACAAAGACAGAAACCTTTGGTTCTTCAGCTGACTAGGTCTGTACAAAACTGATGTGTGGAGAGCCAAACACCTGTTGGTGTGAAGCCTTCTAGCCTCTGTCTGCCTGTTTCCAATGGCTTTGTCCCCTTATAATTCGAGGGTGTCAGAAGAAGTGACCAGACACGTTCTTGGCCATCTTCAGGACTGGGAACGTTCTAAGAAAGTTCTGTTTATCTGAGACACTTAAAAAAAAGCTACAGGCATTGGATCTTCTGCTTCCAAACTGGACGAAGTGCTTCCTAACTGAAGATTAGTGCTTGAGAATGCTTCAGACTTGGCTAATGCTGCTTGTATAAGTCTACCATAACTAGAGAGTTAGATTATTAAGTTCCTTTATTAGTAAGGATTACTAATTATTAAGTTCCTTTATTAGTAAGGATATAGTCAAGATTAACATCCTTACTTCCAAGTGTTCTCAGGCCTAAGACATTTCTAATTGGTATTTGTGGGTTTTGTACAAGCCTGGAATGAAGTGGAATGAAAATAGCAATAGGAGCAAGTCACTTCTCCATCAGGTTGGTTTGTCTGTTTCTTCTGTAAGCAGGATTTCATAAACACTTCAGTCAGCACTGCAAGATTACTTTCCTTGATAGAGCAAAGTGGTCTTAACCAGCTTTTGTTTTCAGAAAAGGCTCTCTGTCTTTCAGTTACTTCGCTGTCTCGAAGCGCCATGAAGCAGACGGATATGTCTGCCATCCTGGGAACAGGAGGGAGATCTCCTCTGATCCTCCAGACTCCTGGACTGCTCGGCAATATGTCAATGGTGAGATGGTTTGAGCACATTTTTCTGTTTAGATCCCGTGAAACTTACAGTAAGCTACCATTTTTCAGTGTTTCCATGTTTGCACCAAGGACGAACTGCAGGTGGGACAAGCTTGCTGTTACTACTGCTTCTGTTGCTGCTTGCTACTAGTGTTATTTAGTAACGTGGTGTTTGAGATGATGCAGTAAGGAATGAAGAGCATTTTATGGATTTCTTAACTATACTATGTTAATCTGTTCCTTATAACATCTGCTTGTGACTACAGAAAGCTTGACTTTGCTTGTTTACGGATGCTTCAAAGATGATTGTTCTGTCAGCAAATTAAACCTTCAGAGTTTTTCTTATTTTAGCACAGTATTAGGCTTCCTTTGGATCTTAATGTTTGGACTTCAAAGAGCAAGTTGTTCTGATTGCTTTTCAGATGACATTAATTATCTTCTACTATAACATCTTTGGAAAAACAATGATTAGAAAAGTTGTAAATAGGGACATCTAAAATAATTTTTCTCTGTTTATTTTTAAATTGACTTGAAAGATGTGTTTCTGTGTGTGCATTTGAAGTCATTCTTCCTTTTGGTTGTTTCTATAGTTTGTAATGGCCTGCTTGTTTCTTTAAATTGTAAGGTTCTGGGGCCTTCAGGCTCTTGATCAGCATTGATAAAGCTGTTAGCAGTAGTGCTGTTGTCCTGATTCAGAGCCTCTTGATGTTCTGTAAATACGTAAAATGAACTTCACTCACAAAATGCATAGCATTTAGTGCTCTGACTCAAATCCAGTGTAGATTAGCAAGGGAAATCTTGGGACTAAACCAAAGCTTTCACAGGAGGGTGATGGAAAAAGGACTTAAAATTATGTCTTGTGGAAATTTACGTGCTGGTAGATTAGAACGCTCATCAGACCTTTTTGTATTTCCCACAGAGACCTGATAATATTTTAGTAGAAGTGAGCTTCTTGTTATTTTTACTCAGTTGTCTGGATGTTGCTGAGTGCAATAGCTTTCTGTTCTGGCTGCCTAGAGGGCAATAACGGCAGAGAGAAACCAGGCAAGAGAAGTACAGCATGTAGAAACTGGGGCATAAAAGGAAGAACAACAGTTATGTCCACAGTTTTTGGATACACTTAAGAGACTTATGACAGTGTTGTCTGGTTTGGGTGTGACCATTTTAACAGTCAGGAAAAAGAATCAACCATTGTCATATCACGGGATCTTCATATGGCATTAATTGCTGCTGAGAAAGCAGTTGCTGTCATGGAAACAGCTACAGGAAGCTGTCCTGTCAGTGCAGTGTATGTACGGTCTGTCTCCTGGTTTGGCCATTTTGCTGCCTTATCTCTGATATGTTATCAAATACCTCCCCTGAAATACTCCCAAGAAAGTATAGCTGTGTCTCTATTTCCCACTTTAATACTCTTTTCTCCTTAAAGATGTATTGCTTCATTCAATCAGGGGTTTTGAGCAATTCTCCAAGAAGGTTGGAAGACAGAAGTAAATGGTTCTGATCAAATTTTAACTATTTTATTTAACTTTTCACAGCTGCTTTACAACCTAGTCAACAAAATACTTGGTAAATGTTTAACAGAATACAAAAGGATGGACTGATGCATTTATTTTAAGGGGAAAAGTGATACACAGTGATGTAAAATGCAAGGTCTGATTACATTATACATTTTTTTTTATTTCCTAGTGGGGGAAAAAAGAAAATAAACATGAAGAATTTCCTTTTTCCAGATTAAAATTTATCTTTTCAGAGCTATTTGTTAAAGTCGTTGCGCTTTATCTAAAGGCAGATATTTCATTTTTAATTTTTAGAATTGCTCTGCACCATTCAGATAGCATGAAAAAAAAAAGAAACTTTGAAGCTAGGCTTGCAGTAGTCTGAGATGGCTGTTTATTTTCTGTTATGCTTTTAGTTGGATGAAAGTAACTGGACAACAGTGCTCTCACCTCAGCAGACAGGACTGTTTACAAATGTGGACATGACAGAAGATGTCACTATGAGCGCTGTGCTGTTGCGTGAGGATGATCCCGGAGAAGCTGGTGAGATAATCTGAAGTTTTCATTGTAACTGACCACACATACATGTTCTTGGTTTTCTGTATCATTTTGTTTAGACTGTTCTTGGCATAGAAATATCTCGTCTTAAAAGTTCAGAAAGTTAACTTTTCCAGTCATTGCAGTTTTGCCATTTTGTGTTTTCTGTGGAAATTGATGACACAAATGGGACACTGTGGTGATGCAAAACACAAACTGGATTAGCTTTGTGGAGACAGACAAACAAGTTTGTCTTTAAAACTCTCTCAGATGACAGATTTACAGCAAAAGTTTTATAATTATTTGACTTACATCGTAGCTTCTGCATATCTTACTGTCTTAGCTGGTAAATTCTTCTGACTTTATGGGATATAAATAGTTCGTATCATTTCTGCCTTTGCTTAGCTTTATTAATGACAAGATGCCTTGTCATCAGGATTTTTTTTTTGTAGTGTTGGATTTTTTAACCACATTGTGTCTAATATGACTGTCTCTTCTTATATGTATTCTAGCTACTATGAGCATGTACTCAGATTTTCTACATTCCTTCCTGAAGCATACGTCAACTACTATTTTTGATCTGGTGGACGAATATGAAAGTATATGTAACAGTCAGGTAAATAGTTTGCTGTGTTTTGTTGTGTTTTTTTTTTTTTAATTTTATTTTACTATTTATTTTAATTTGCAGTCCCTTCCTTAAGTTCTGTTGTTCCTTTTCTTTAAGCAGAGAACTCACAGTGCTTACCCTAGATACTTTTAAGTCTTCTAGCTGGTTGCAGTCTCCAGTCACTGAACACAAGCATTGATTAGCATACCACTTTACTTTGCCACAGGAATGCCCATTGTGTAGCTTGCTAAATACTTGCTAAATACATCGTCCAGCTGCCATTCCCCTACAAGTGTCAAGTGACAATAAACATGAGCAGATAAATAGATTTTTTTGTTAGTGATGGTGAGCTGGATTAACAAATACTTATTTGTCTCAGGTATAAATAAATAAAATAATTTTACTATGATGGTACTAAGAGCTTTCTAGTGCATTCCTAATAAACTGGCAGTAGAGTTCTCAACATAAAATTTAAGAGGTCTGCTTTTAGACACAATTTTTGAATTGATTGTTGATTGACACTTTATGACCAGCAGGGATTGGCCAATTGAAAGGAAGAAGTTATGAGACTTCCAGCAATAACAGTGTTGATCACAAAAGCGAGAAGAGGGCAGAGTTTGTAAAGCGCCTTGCAAAAGAGAGCTGCATTCTTGTTACATGGCCTAGAGACCATAAAACATTTTTTAAACATTCTTGTGGGAACTTACGGTGTGGAGTACCATCTACCTATTTAGAAGAGATGGTAATTAAATTTGTTTTTTGAGGGAGTATTCGGGATAATGAAAAGATTATCGCAACAGCTTAGAAAAATATCCAGTGATGGGCATTATTAACTATGTATGCATTTATTTACCTCAGGTGAACATACTAGGCAAAATAGTTTACAGAGCAACGCCTGGACAGCAAAAGTTCTCAAAAACTGCCAGTGTATTGTGGCTACTCAAGCAGGAGATGGTAACATGGAGACTCTTGTCTGCACTTTATAGGTAATTTACTTGAAAAGTGTGTTACTTCTTTGCGCTGAGCTGACTTTCTTAGATACATTATGCATAAGATTATTTATATGGAATAAGGTAATTAAGTAGCTACTTACTATCTGTTTATGGAACTAGCTGCTGATAATGATGCCTATTTCCTTTGCCTGTATGAAATTGAAAGTTAACAGTCCTATTATTACTTTTTAAATGTATTTTTATAAAAGAACACTTTTTTGTAAAGGTATTTTTAAACACTTTCACTTATATAACATATTCTGCTGAATTTTCTCATCTTTATTTTAATCATTAAGGCTTTGCACTTTTATTTCTAGAGACAGAATACAGTCAGCACTGGAAGATGAAACTGCGTTTGAACTCATGGTAAGCTTGAGGGGGAAAATTATTACTACTGTTTGTAAGGGATGTGTCTTAAAGCTAAACGCTTACGTTTTAGTTTTTACAATCCCAATGCTGCAGCCACCTCAAAATTCAGAGATAAAAGAATATAAACAAAGATGAGGCCAATTTGAACTCTAGCAAGATAAATATTAAATTATTCCACATGTTGGAAAATGTGAATTTAAATACTCAGTTCTAAATGGAAAATACTATTATAAGAATTTGTATTAACTATACTTGGTTTTGTTTCATTAAGTATTCCCCACATAGTTGGAAAATCCACTGGAAGCAACTACATATTTATTTTTAAAAGTTGCATCGGTAGTGATAATGTTTCCCCTGGGGCAGAGATAATTTTGCTTTGCCTAGAAGTACATGTGGTCTCAAGCTGTGTAGTACTTTGCAATCCTGATTCCAATTTATCTCAAAAGAAATCCAAACTTTTGTATCATTCTTATTTCAGCTGTAGTCGTCTTGTCTATGTCAATACAGTGTTTCCAGCCTTTGCTGCCAGAATATGCTTAGGAAGACAAAACAATAAGCAAAGTGACTCTGCCTTTGTAAAATTTATGATTGTTGCTGTTTTTTTCTCAGTCATGAAATAGCTTCATCTATGATTCCCACTGCAAAGTTGTCAGTACTTCTAAATTAAACACGGCTGTGCAAAAATAAGTCTCTTCCTATCTCTGTTTACTAGGAAAATTCATATTTTGTTCTCCTTTTGTAGCAAGAAAGCTAAATTAATGCAGGAGAGCAGGAAGAAATATCAGGAGTTTGGGGTGTATTTTTTGTGTGTTTTGGCTAGGTTTTGGTTTGTTTCCTTTTTTCTACTTGCTCATGTTTACAGTTTATATGATCTAGAAAAATGTCCACTTTTTGACATACACAGTAATAAACAAAATTTGTGACGATACAAATGCAGCCAGTGGAACTGATGGATCTGCTATGTAGAATCTTTCTGTGGTCATACATTTGAACTATATTCAGTCTTAGTTTTACAGATTTTAGTATAACGGGATGTAGATGATGATCCTAATGAAACAAATGTGTATTGTTGTCTGTTTGCAAAGGGACAGGGGAGAGGTAGCATGCTGAACTTGTTGAAAATCTGTAAGTTAATGTGTTCGGTTCGGTATTTGTGTTTTTGTGTCAAGTTTTCTTTTTGAGGAAGTACTAATCAACTTTTTCTTAAATAGCCTTTAAATGCTAGTGAGAAGACGAATATAGAAAACTTGTTTCAGAAAGATTCATTTGTTCGACAAAGCCAGGTATGACAACATTTTTATGGTAAGAATGGAAATAGACCAATAGACATTTAAATGTTTGTAACACTAGTATTGCATAAGCTTCAGAAAATATGAGTTATGTGCACTTAATTAAGCTGTTTCTAATACTTATTTCTTTTTATTCATTTAGGCATGTTATTATTTGTACGTGTAGAAATATCGTTCTTTAGTTTCTAAAGATCAGAAACATTTTTCAGGCTAGGTTGGAGAGGATGGAAGGCTGCAAGCTATTCTTATTTGGAGCATCTGTTACTGTTGATAATGATTAATAAACTGGTAGCACTGTAGTAACTGCAGTATCTAGTAAGAAATAGATTAAGGGACAAAACAACCTTCAAAGTGGGTATGTACGGTGGTGTAGTCTTTTGATTACTCTCTAGATAACAAGTAGTTTTAGAGATGGGAGGAAGACAGTTAAAATATTACTTGTTAAATATTTGTCTTAAAAATGCAAATTCCTATCATTCCAGATGGTGGTAGACTGGCTAGAGAGCATTGCCAAGGATGAAATTGGGGACTTCTCTGATAATATTGAGTTTTATGCAAAATCTGTATATTGGTGAGTTCAGACTTTGTGTTTTGTGTACATGCTTCATTTGAGTGTAAGATTCACATACCTAGACACAGAACTGGTCCAAAATCACTCTGAAGAAGAACTGTTTTTTTGTGTTGTTTTTTTTTTGTTTGTTTGTTTTGTTTTGTTTTTTAAGTTGGTCAGTTCGTTTACTTCTTTTCCTTCAGTTCTTAGATATAAAATTGAGCTTCCTCCCCAACTTAAAGGATGTCTTCTCAAATGTCAAGTGCTGCTTTTGGGAGGATGAAAGGAAAGCCATGAAAACAATTTAATTTACTCTTTAACAAGATGATTTCATTTTTTCATAATAGGGAATAGTAAGAGAGGGTCACCTGCTGTTCAACCTGTTATTTATGCTAGATAAAACCTTTCTTACTTGTTTCTCAGGTGTTCAGTTCTTTGTCTTTACTTCTTGCCTGTTCAAGTTCTTGTCATCACTTTGTGTCATTGATCCTCAGAAGTCATTATTTGTAATCTTTTTTTAACGATGGTGGATATTATGGCAGAAAAGACCAAAGCCTGCTTGTGATTCTAGTTGCCTAGAGTAAACTTGGTTTCAGTGGATGAGTGAATACAGGCTTTTGGAATCATGTTCAACATGATTTGAATTTCTGTCCTAGACTGACTACAGTGAATACTAATGAGAAATTTTGCTCATGGAGAAATCAGTTCACAGTTTAAATACGTGAATGATTAGAATAATGGGTGCTTTTGAAAGAAATCAAAGCTATGGGAATTGATTCCATTATTATACTTTTAGTGAAATTTTACATTTTCACTAACGCAGTCCATTGATACACAAACCAAACCAGGTATGTCTTTTCTGTAATCCTGTTCCACTTACTCACAAGTATTAAGTATTTTTTAATATTTGTGTCTTATTAAAATGTGGTTGCTCTAAAGCCTTTTTTTTTCTGAAGAGCATTTAATTGCTTTCAGGGAGAATACACTACATGTCCTGAAGCAGCGACAGTTAGGTACATACACAGGAAGTTCTAGAGCTCTCGTAACAGAATTGGTAAGTTTTATTTAAATTTAAGACTTGGTTTCAAAATGGATATAAATTGAATTAGAGAGCATATATGTTATTTTCACAGAATTCCACCAATTTTTATAAAGTCCTGGTATCTAAAAATTGCAGAACGCTAAGCTGGAAAAGGTGAAAATCAGTACAGAAGTTGTGAAGCAGTAAGGACTAGCTGAGGAGATGATGTTAGCGTTGAAGTTGAATGTTGTAGAATAATTAAGAAAACAATTACATTATTAGATCTGTCAGATGAATGAGATTCTAGAAAAGCTTTTTATGATGATGAAATAAACTTCACTGATTTTAATTGGAAGTTTGAACATGTTGTAAAGGAATTAGCAGTGGAAGAGACTCGCTGAGCCCGGATACTTCTGGAGTTCTTTTGAGATGTGTAGACATCTGTTTTCTTTCAGCCATCACTTTTTCTAGCACAAGTACCTGTGGTCTACGTAGTGAAATAAATGTCTTTATTAGTAAATTTTGTCTGAAACGAACTCATGTTCATAAGCAGGAAAGTTTACAGAAGTTAGTGGAAACCCTTATAAGTAAGGGCATGCTGTTGTTATACAGAAACTAGTGCAATGAAACTAAATCCCATAAATGATGGGATTTCTTTAGAGCTACTGTAGTAAAAGCTGACAGGAGGAAAGTCAAGGGAAGAAAAGACTGTCCAGTCGAAGGAGAGAATGAAGTGTCTCTGACAGCAAGGCAGTCATGGAAGATGAACGTGACTAGGGAGTGATCAATGCATTGATTGAAAAGCAGCTTGAGAAAATCTGTTTGATTAAGTAGAAGCAAGTACAGCTATAGAAAAGGCTTCTGAGAAGGTGGAGAAGGACAGACTGTGTGGTAGGTGGAGAGGCAGAAGGGGAAATGATGTTTAAGGACAAGAAGAACTTGAAGATGAAAAATCCGAGGCAAAGAAAAGGTGGTGGAGTAAATAAAGTGACTGCAGTGGCTCCCTCTGATAGGAATAGTAACAGAATAGGAATAAAAGAAGTAAGAGGGGAAAGACAGGAAAGTATCACGCTAGATATGTTGGCTGTATAGCATATTGTGCCAACGTAAAAATGTGACTCAAAATTATAAAACAGGACAGGAAATCATTGGAAGAGGCAGATGTGCATTGTGTGAATGGGTGGTGCCTTTTTCCTTGCAGGATCCAGATGCTCCTATAAGACAGAAACTGCCACTTGACGATTTGGATCGAGAAGATGATGCAAGGTTATTGAAGTATCTCTTCACTCTCATCAGAGCAGGAATGAAAGATGAGGTAAGCCACGGGAAGTGGAAGAATCTTCTTGGTTAACTAGTTAAACTTTTTTAAAATCTTGCTATTAAAGCTATTGACAAGCTGTGTACTAAAATGCCTGTTTAATTCTGGCTCGTAGGGATTTAAGTTTCAATTAATTATCCATAAGAAAGTGAAATTGCTGAAATTGTAGTTAAAAAATCTTGCGTTTAGTTAAGTAATTTCAGGTGTGGAATAGATGCTATGGAAAGAAAAGTTACACCTTTATATTTTGGTTGTTTGACAGTGTAATTTTTTTTTTTTTTACTGTAGTGGCTTGATACTAAATATTGCCAGACAAACACGTTGGATTTTTTTAAGAACTACCTAATCACATGTCTGATAATCAATATATAAAATAATAAGCAACTTTTACTTGCTCTGCTCCTCTGATGTCCCCTTGATTATATGATCTGAATGGAATTGAGGGAGAGTCATGGCTAGCATTCTACTTTTTGTTTTGTTACATTTATTGTTTGGCAGGGTCTTCAGCAGCAAAAGCTATGGAAGACTTTATCTGAATATTCTAGAAAGCCTGTAATTCTCCTCCATTAACTCTTTTACTACAATTGTGCTTGTTGCCCTGTCTTACTGAATATACTAAATATATATGTAGCATATACTTAGCATTATTCCTTATCTGAGTAACATCCAGGCAATCCTAAAGCAGTTCTCAATAAAGATTCCCAGTTGCAGAGCAGCATTTGTGATTTTATCATGTAAATAGTTGTGTTGTCAAAGACCTCAGTTGGAAACACAGTCCCTTATACCGGGCTCTACATACATGGAATGTCTACATACGTGGAATATTTGGTTAATGGGAAGGAAAAGGAACGTGAGAGTCTTGTAACCAAAACCTTAGACTTAGGGAAATGGTTACTTGCTAGCGTTTTGTTCCCCTGTGGTACATATCCGTTCATTTTCTGATAGTATGGGCACAAGACTATGTTGCTGCAGAGTATGAATATAAATCTGCAATTTCACTTGTTCTTCAGTAGCTGCTAGACATTGCTACTGTCTGATAAGCACAAAGCAGCTTATTCACTACTGAAATAATAAGTTTATTTAGAGTTTAATCTGAACTAACAGTGAATCTTGGTTAATTTACATTACCACATGTAATGCACAGCTCCTAAGCTAGACCAACGTGTTGGCTTGTTTGTCTGTTCTTTTGTTTGTTACCGTTCCCAAAATGGTTGGATGTCTGCAGCCTTTTCAGCATGAGGCAAATGGAGGTTAGCTAAACAAACCAAGGCCACGTATTGCAGTTTCTCTTGCTGTTCGGTGTTTTGTTAGTGTTGGAATGATACCAGTCAGACTAATCAGATAATCTGTAGCTGATTTTTTTTTCAGAGGTGTAGGATTAGAATTCTAAGCAAGCTTTGTTGCTTTTTTTTTTTCCTCACAGAGTTTGTTTTACATTCCACACTATTCAAAATAGCTTTGAATTAAACCTTTTCATGCTAGTGAGCAGACTGTTGAATATCATGGGAAAATTAGGATTGCTGGTTTTAGAAGTGCTTGAGGGGTTTGGAAAGCTCAGTTGATTAGAGAAGTAGGTGAAGAGATGGATTAGACCATCTAAGCAACAAGATGATATCTTAAAGTGAGCTTATCAGAAGGATGTGTAACAGCTGTCTAAGCTAGTATAGTGGGACTGTAGCATATTTCTTATATTGCTCTAAGTACTGGCAGAAAAACTGAAACGTTTAGTGAAAAACAAGCTAATGAGTTTTTACTGACTTTCAACTCTCAGTTCTTTTGAGTTTAAGGTTCTTTGTTTATTTCTTTTTTTTTTTGTATTACAATCTCTATGCAAGTTAGCTATTTTAATAATATTTACATTTTTAATGGAGAAACTGGTGGGTTTCCTACCTTGAAGTCCATTACTGAGAAAATGCATTGTTTTTCAGGCACAACGCTTATGCAAACGATGTGGTCAGGCCTGGAGAGCAGCAACTTTGGAAGGATGGAAATTGTATCACGATCCTAACAGAAATGGAGGTATCTGCTTCCAAATGCACTTGAGATGTATAAAAATACGGAAGAGGGCTTTCTCTTAATGTCTGTCTCTAGCAAAAAGAAATTGTTTTTTCTTTACATCTTCAGGGCCTTTCTTATATCTAAAATGTTTTTACCATGTCTGTTGAACCTACATAAAAACTAATATGCAATCATTTTAGTTGAAGGTTTGAGCACACTGAATCCACTTAACACGGTAAAGTCATTTTCTTTTTTGAAAAGAAAGCATAATGGCTAGGAAACAGCTGTCTAGGAATTCCATACAGATCTTTTCCACTACCATATAATGTTTCATTATGTATTTTCTCAACATCTGACTTCTGCCTTCTAGCAAAGGTGTCATTGCTTACAGACTGAAGAAAAAAAAAGCTTCAGAAAGATACAGTAGGACTTGAGTTCAGCAAATGTAAATGAAGGAAAAAAATATTTTTTTATAATATTTGGACACCAAAGGATTTAAGAACATATCTTATATGCTAGTCACAGCTGGTACTGGGAGGCATACTGTTTTCCTACTTTTTGAATCCTGATATTCCACTATTTTTATCTGCGCAACTCACTGGCGTCCTAGCCTTGTTTTGAGTGTTATCCACCTAGTCTGCAGTCATGTATTGTTTTTTTTTTCCATGATGTACGCTCATGCAGAGGCCTGCAGAATAGCAGCATTTATTAGATGCTTATACTCCTAAAAAATATTTGCTCCTTAACTCTGTGTTTTCTAAATGTAAATAGATATGCTGCAGTCAAAACAACAATTTTTTGCAAGGCTAAATAGCAGGTAAATACTTAAAATACTGTAATTTTTAGTTGTGCATTTACCAGGCTTCCCAGAAAAGCTACCCCGCAGCCCAGTCAAAAGGATTGAGAAGCTTTGGGAAGAGTTTCAAAGGGACAGGGTTAGGGATTGGGATAGGGTTAATAACAGAAAATAGGTTTTACCTTGTCACTGTTTTCTCTTTATTTTTTTAATAGTATATTTGTTTAATTATCCTTTGCATATAGGAAGAGAGCTGGAGCCCGTTGAAGGGAATCCATACAGGTGCATTTGGAAAATAAGTTGTTGGCGTATGGCTGAAGAGGTAAGTTGATGTTAATTTGCTTGATATTAAAGATGAATTTCTTCAAACTCGATAACATGATTTTAAGTAAACCTACCGTTTGTGTTTGCTGCTTCTAGGATTTGCAAGGATTTTTTAACTTTTCTAAGAGGACTCCTGAAATAATATAGTTATGTCTTACAGTGAAAAATCTACATAATTGTCATCAATTTTTAAGGCTTAGGAAGTGTCTTTTTTTATTTGGTTGAAAGTGAAAATGCTCACACTGACTTTGATTTTCATCTTGACTCGGTTGATTGGGAAAGGAAAAAACATTGTTGTCTTTCCAGATACATGCAAATTTTTCAGATAAGTTACAATGTTTTGCTACAGAAGGGGAAGTCACTTGCTATTTGTATTTTGGCCCCTGATATGTCTGGGAATTTTCCAATTTCTTTTTATTTGTTTGTTGTTTTTTCGGAAGCAAGTGGAACATTTTGTAATGGATTAATCACTAATAAAATGTAAAGTGATCAGGAAACATCCATGCTTTTTAACTCAAAGTTATGTTTTCAACTGCTTATTTTAGGAGCAGTTTAATAGATATGAGAGAGCAATCTATGCAGCACTCAGTGGAAACCTCAAACAGGTATGTCAAGCCTCCTAGTGAATGGTGTTTGATAGTTGTGCGTTTTGGTTCTTATATGTGACAATAACATCATCAGACATGCTGCAATTACTGCTTAATGTGCTTTCAAAAATCTAGTTAATATGAGAATGGCAAACAGTTCTGCTTTAGTCAATGTGATCTCTAGGATTTTCATGCCTTAGCTAAATATACTTGATCGACTTCTGTTAGTATCATTCATGCTAGCTGGCAGTACAATCCATTCTAATTCCATTGTATTATTTCTTTTTCATTTTAGTATTACTTAAGAGCTTATATAGTCATTTTTCTGCTCATGCACAGTATTGTGATTTGTCAGTGCTTTAAGTTGCAAGCATTAGACAAGTTGGTATATCCACAGGTTATTTTGTAATGAAATTTCACAATCAGTAGTTTTTATTTTTCTGTATGATACTTTTTTATCTTTATGTAATTCTCCCTTTTATTAATTTTAATTCTCCAGGTACTGTTGTGCTCTCCTAAGTAGAGATTTTTCTTTTAAAGAACAATGGGAAAGTAGCAGTCAATATCATAAAGGTTTACTTGCTGTTACATTAACCAGTGATAATCCCCTACTTGAGGAGATTGACACCCCCTCCCCCATCTTAGAATGATGTATTAGGAAAAAAAAAAATCCGAAAATAAAGGGAGGGGTGACAGTGAATGTTTTCTGATTTTAGTCATTGAAGTTTAAAAATCGGTTCTTTGGCAGAAGAAGGCATCATAAAACAATACAGATGTATGGAGCAAGAAGTGTTCACCTTCTTGTGGCAGAGGAAAGACACACTTAATGAAATTAGTTGTTTTCAGTAATTTCAGTAATTTTAAAATCTCTGTAAGATAGAAATGCTTCATGAAGTGTGTGGTTGTCTCTGGAACTTGTCCCAAGGCTTCTCTGCTGAAAGAGCATAGTAAGATTCAGAGAAGAACTGAATATAAAGTTATTCTCCAAAGGCAGTTATTAATCTATCTATAATAGTATTATCTGGGCTGTCCTGCTCGGTTATCTCTCAAACTGAGATTTATCAAACGTCATGTTACCAATTTTAGAGGTGTAGTGAGAATTAATATATTTATATTTGTGTGTGTGTGTGTTACTTATATACATTATTATGTATATATAATTTCTGTGTGTATCTGTATCCTCTTAGTTTCTGAATAAAGTAACATAGTTCAAAGACTTCCAAGGTGTCACTGATGCAAAGACCTTCCTCCCGCCCTTCACTTTTCATTATTCCACGGTGACTTGTGCAACCATAACATAAACCAGTACGGCAAAGTGATCCTGTTGACAAATGACCCGGTAGAGAAGTGGAGTTCAGTTTTCATCTGTACTGGTTATCTGAGCTGTTACACAAGAGAGGGAATGGTGTCAAAGTGGTGTCACCTGTGAAAGGAGGAAATAGGAGTATTTATTTTGACAACCTTTGATTTAAAATAGTCAAGGAAGTAGAGCATTACTTAGTGAAAGGATTCTTTTATTGTAAATTGTCCTTCATTACTGTATCCTGCACTAATGAAGGAACGGTTGCTGCTCGAGATGGTCTTCAGTCTGCTTTGACAGAACAAATTCTGACCCTAAATTACAGTCGCTATGTTTGGATTCTGATGGTTCTCAATCTCTCATAACTTTTACTCTTTTGTTTTGTTTATATGCATAGCTTCTTCCAGTTTGTGATACCTGGGAAGATACTGTCTGGGCATATTTCAGGGTCATGGTAGATACTCTTGTGGAGCAAGAAATCCGAACGTCAGTAGTAGCTACAGAGGAGACGGAAGAGCTCCCTAGAGAGTATTTAGAAACCAAGTAAGTTTTAAGTAACAAATACTTTCCTACGCTCAACAAAAGATCCTGTGTGATCCTTTTGCAATACTCAAGCTAATGTGTTTTTTTTTGCCTTTTTTCTCCTACTTTGAAGTTGGACTTCAGAAAAAGTTTTTGAAGAACTTCAAGCAACAGACAAAAAGGTATGTATTAATTACAGTTTCTGCTCATTATTTACTATTTTTAATTACTCACTAGGTTGTACTTATACTCCACCGTTTAATGAAATGTTCAGATACGTACAGTGGCTGGTTTGTTATAGGTTTATATCTTTGTACTGTGTACTTCTTCAATTCAGATAGTGTTGGTTTTTTTTGCCACCTTTTAATGATGAAAAAGATGCAGGTTTTGTCTTGTCCTGTGTCTGCTAAGCTAACTAGATTTGCTAAAGAAACAGGGTACTAGCAAGTGCTGTAAGGCATGCAAAGCAGACAAAGTAAATCACCTATTTAACACTTCGACAGAATGTGCAAGGATTGATTTCATGCAGTTTTCTTTGTAGGAGGCTTGAGTGCATGTTTCAGAACAGGTCTTTGAAAATTAAGAAGCGTATTTGCATAAGCAGACTGTTTCTTCTTTACACTTAGGGTATTTATTTAATTTGAGATAGAATATATAACTTACCTGTTAATTTTGTAAATATTAAATTGAAGGTAGATTTGATGAAATCAATTCAAGGGAATCAAATCCGTTCCATTGGTGGAACAGACATAGTACTCATCATATTGCTAAGACAAAGACATGCTGAAGGACAGCTTACAGGTCGATTGGGTTAGCCAGATACACCCAGCTGCCATAGCCTGTTAGTGCTGTTCTCACCACACAGCAATTTCACAGGTGCAGTTGAATTGTATGTCATGTATTAGTTCCTCTACAGAAAAAAAGTCTTTTCCTTAAATAAGTTTCACAGGCCTTTTCTTTACATCTTTATACAAAATGTTGCTTTTTCTATGGCTTTGTAGAATCTACTCTCTGTAACATTGCTACTTATTCTCCTCTTCAAAGCAAAAAGCCCTTGGTCTTGAATTTCTTCCGTTACATGAAAGTATGAACTTCACAGATCTATATTCTGGTTCTGTATCTTTCAGTTTGTCAATATTCTTGTAATTTGACATAGAGATAACAGGTATATTTTCTTCTGCTTTTTATGCAGAATACCCTTTGAAATAGAATAGCTTTTTTCCCTAAGGAACCCTTGCTTTATTTATAACTTTGCTTTCTTTATATATTGTGCTATAAGATTATATTCACAGTTTGAACTTTCCTTTTTCTTCCCTAGAGGGTTATAGAGGAGAACCAAGAACACTACCATGTGATTCAGAAATTCATTATACTGGGAGATGTGGATGGTGAGCTTTTCTCTAAGTGATTTTTAAATGTCAACTGACTACATTATTTCTAGTGACCTTTCCAGAATCTTTATATGCGAATGGAATGTAGAAACACACAGTAGGCAAACTCCACCTAAAAGCTAAGCTGCTTCTTTAATCAAGAACTATAGAGACTTTCTGCAGTTTGACACACAAAATAGTTTTCAAAGAAGACATGAAATCATGTAAATGTGTCAGAATGTATGTGCGAATGGTGCTGCAACTTTTTCTGAGAAATGACGAAGTTCAAGCAGATATTTAAGCCAAACAACTGAATATTTACCAAACTGTTGCTGTTCTGTTTTATTGCACTTCTGAGGCTAAATTATGTTTGTTGAGTAGATGCAGAGCTTTTGAAATATTTCTTAGGCATTTTCCCAGGATATGACTAATAACAGACATTTCCTGGGTGTCTACAGGTTTAATGGAAGAATTCAGCAAATGGCTTTCTAAAGAGAGAAGTGTGCTGCCAGGGCACCTCCTTCGTTTCATGACACATCTTATTCTGTTTTTCCGCACTTTGGGCCTGCAGACTAAGGTGAGTGATTTGTTCTCGTAGCAATATCTACTGTTTGAATTAAAAATGTGTGTATGTTAATACATAAACTTAGTGCAACAATGGTACCACCAGGCTGAGGAGGAGCTGCATGCTTGTAGTGTATTTGTTGATCTTGGAACCAAAGCACAACAATCAAAATTTAAAAAGGGTATCAAAACAATCAAAATTTTAAAAGAATAAAATTTAAAAAGAGTGCTTTTCCCCTGCAATTCAGCTTGAAAATATTTTTGAGGTTGGTGGGTTCTATTTATAAGCCTTTTGTTGAGAAGGGCCTGACTCAAAATTCAAGGTTAGGCTAATTAATAACAGCCACGATGCTATTAATATAACCTGATTTTAAGCACTAATCTTGGAATTGTATATTTTGCTGGGAGCTTGTAAATGCTGTTTTGCTTGAGGTAATTGGCTCCTTTTGCTTCTAGCCAAAACGGTTCCGTATTTTCTGTAAATACATAGTGAGTATAGCTTACTAGCTACCTAATCACTTTATGCTAAAAATGCAGATGCAGCTATGTGATCCAATTACTCTTTTCTGAGACAATCACAAATAATTAGAAGTACTCCTTTTCTACTACTTTAAAATTTAGAAGTGCTTGTATAAGTTTCTGAATATAACCTATTTCAGCAAAATACAAATGTGTGTTTTCCTTTGCTGATTTAAACCCAGCTTTGAGGTTTTTTTTCATGTTTGTAATCATTGCTTCATTCCCCTGATGAAGTTGATTTTGAAGTTAGTTATCATTTAGGAGAATGTGTGTGTCTTTAAAAAAAAAAAAAAAAAGCATATATACATGTATACATATAAATGAATTTTATAAATATACATATACTAGCCAGAATCAAAATTTGATAGACTAGGTCTTTAAGCTACAATGCAGTATAACTAATTCTTAGCATGTTTAATAGAGAGAACAAAATAGATGCAACTTCCTGTGTGAATTCCACTGTGGGATGATGACCAGTTGTCAGTTACTTCCAGTAAATTCACCTTCTCCAAAATTTTAGAGGAAGGGTACTCATTCATCTCAGTAGACCTCAGAAGTAAGAGAAGGTTGTGCAGGCTTTTATGATATTCCTTAATTGGTGTTTTGAGTACAATTTATATAGGTATGTGCTTATGTACTTTTAGTTTTCTTGCTGGTAGAGGAAAACTTAGCAAAATCTCCTCAAGTACTGTTCATATCAAAGTGCAGAGACAAAAAAAAATAAAGCAAGCTTGTTTTTATATTACTTTATATTACTTAGAGATGATAATGTGAATTTGACAAAAAGCAGTTTGCGTGCTTTCAGCATTTCCCAGCTCATGGACCGTATATGGCTGATTACAGAAGATGTCACTGCCAGTAATGTCTTTAAGGAATATGAAAGTGATTTATGAACTAATAGCACTGGAGTCAGCACTAATAAGATACATACCAATTAAACATCTTAAGATGGGCTGGCACTTTGCTTTATTTGAACAATTACAACTTCTATATTGTGGCATCTGACAATCCAATGACTTTAGATTTTTCAGTTGACTGGTTTCTGTAAAAGAGATACAGATCTTGTGGGCTGAACAGGAATTCTAAATACACTTCAGCAGATGTTTCTTTTAATTTTTAAAACCTTTGACAAGGGGTATCACTAACTGCTTTTACCTGTGTACACAGGTCTGCATAGACACAAGATAACCAACTCAAACTAAAATGATAGTTCTTCAGTAACAAACACTTGACTCTTAGCTAAAACAGTCTCAGTTGTTCAGGCTGTATTTGGAATTATTTAGTATAGACTATAATAAATGAGCCAGGTGATAAGTAGTCTCCCTCCATCAACCCCATGTATAGGAACATCAGAATTTTCTGTCGTATAGCAGAGCATATAGCACATTCCAATAGTCACCTCTTTTCATGATACTGGATTTATTAAGTAATAATAAAAAATAATCTAGTAAACTGGGAAGATTAGAAAAACAAACAAACAAACAAAAAAGTAACTTTCCAGTTAGACCCAGAACTGTATTAACTAGTTGCTGAAAAATAAATTCCTTGAAGCTAAATCTTTGAATCAGTAGATACATTAGCTATTTTTAATCACACTGTAAGAGAAACAGTTCTTCCAGCTGAGCTTGTAGGAAAGTGTAAGTTACTGAAGCATGGATAAGCAAATAACCTTGTGTTCATGTTACAGTAGTTGTCTGTAAAGTATATTCTCTATCTTTTTTTTTTTTGGCAACATTATCTCATTCGATTTAATACAAATTGAATTTATATTTGTTTGCAATAAGGAGGAAGTGTCTGTTGAAGTCCTGAAGACCTACATTCAGGTAAGCTTTCAAGAATATATTTTGTTTTCTCTGACAGTTTAGACAAAAAGGAGGAAAAAGGACTAAAGGCTACAGGATGGAAGCAGCTATGAGGCAGTTCATACTCTGAATACATACAAGAAGCTTGCTGAGTATGCAGTGTTTCTGTCAGCAACACTTGAATAAGATGTAGCCTGTTGACCTTTGCTTAGAAGCTGAGAAATAAATGGAATTTTCCAATGAAAATAAACAATCAGCCATCTGCGTTACACATCAATTAATGTGCATTACTTAGGTGTTTACACAGAGGAATATAACTTTTTTTTAATACATACTTTTTATTCTGCAGCGGCTGATATCTGAGAAGCACACGGATTTAATAGCATTTTATGTTAGCTACTTGCCCCCAGAGCTATCTGTTTCTCAGTATGCTCTGTTCCTAGAAGATGTTACTGAAAGTGATCAACGCCACCACTGTCTTGAATTAGCAAGAGAAGCAGGTGAGATATGCTGATATTCTAATTATAGTTTTATATAATGGGTTATGCTGTCTTTCAGCAGATCTTAATGCAAGACCTGGCTATGAAGATGATGTTTTCTTCCTGTCTCTCTTCATTTTTCAACTAAATAAAATCAGCTTACCAATCACTTCTTCAAGTATTTAAATTAGGTCTTCTAACTGTAACCTGGAATTGCAATTCTTTTTGTAAAGTAAACTAAATAGCACTTCTGCTTGTGGATCACGTCCAAACACAACAGGAACTGTGTGCCCACTTCCTGTCTCAAATACACGCTCTGAAGTTTGACAAATGATCTATATGCAGTCCAGGACGGACTGATGTTTGGGGTTTTCTGTTATCTCAGATATACCTACAATAAATTATCTATATCAAAAGCCTGTAATTTAGGGTGGCAATGTGAGTATAACTAGACTGATTACTAGTAGTAAGAAGTAAGATCTACAGACAGTCTGAGATTCATTCAGTGGCAAGTTTGAATTTCTGATCACTGTTGCACAATACTTTTAACCTAGGTCTGGATGTTGCAGCGATAACAAAAACTGTTGTTGAAAACATCCGCAAGAAGGATGCTGGTGAATTCAGTCACCATGATCATATGTTAGACACAGGCACGACAGAGGTGAGTAACTTTTTTGGGCAGATACTCTGATTTCCGGAAAAGTACAGAGTCCTTTACCATATATAATCTAAATTTCTCTTTAAACAATGATGGAAATTGTCTCGAAAAAGGCTGTGAGGAAAACAAGCTTTCCATACAGTCAAGTGAGGAGGTGAATTGAATGAATTCTTAACTTTGTTTCTACATCTCCTTGATCTGGGCTGTGATGTGTGTCATTCAGCAGCCAGCTTGTATGAGAGCAGTAATTGAAGATAAAGCCAGTGAAATAACTGTGACAAAATATGTTGTACCTGAAGAGCAGGGTATTATCCTAGCTTCTGAGAATTATGAGGATTGACACTTTGGAGCTCAGGTGCACCTCATTACATGTTCCAGTAATATATTCTAGCTACTACACACATAGCCTTACTGACAGGTTTTTTGTCATTACTGATTCAGCTGGATCCAGTCCAGTGCTTTAGTGCCCACAAGGCAGTTAATAGCTAGAGTTCTTTCTGCAGAGTATCCTTTAGAAAGCAAGCGATAGTTTGCAAACTTGTAGCAATGTTTTGCCCTTTAGTAAAAAGTTTACTCTTGCATCCTGCCTGAGCTAAAATGGGAAGCTTACCTAAGGCAACAGCTGGAAAACTCCGTTTGCAGGCTGATTGAACCCCTCAAGTTTATAGCAAGGGTTCCATAAACCATGTTTATGCAGAGCGTTCATATAAAGTTTGAGGAAGGTGCAAGGTAATCCATAAAAACTCTTGAGAGTTGTTGCTCATCCGTTGGTCTGAAAGTCTTGGCAATACTTGGAAATGGATTTTGGCTGAATCTCGACTGCAGAGCTTGTTTTGTAAGCTTTTCATACAAAACATATGAATAAAGTGATTCTTACTAGTTAAAATGCTGTCCAAAGATCTCTAGAAACTTGCGTGTTTTGTTGACCTGATTCATTGTATTTAACACCATCTGTATGCTTGAAATGTTGGTGAATCTAATATGTTGGCTTTTACAGGTGGATCGGCTGAAAATAGATGTAATTGACTGGCTCGTATTTGATCCCGCACAGAGGGCAGAAGCACTTAAGCAAAGCAATGCAATCATGAGGAAGTTCTTGGGTAATACACTTCACAAATACTATAGGCTTTTTGTTCTCTATAGGCTTTTTTTAGTTCTCATTGACTATTGGGATTACATTTTATGTAACTTTGAATCTAGTCTGCTAAAAAGTATGGGCAATATAGTAGAGAGAGCACAGTCTGATCCATCTTTTTTACTTTTAATGAACAATTGTGGTACAGTTTGTCTTTTTATACAAATAAAGTATGGTAAGTACAACATTGTTGACACTCAGTTTGCATTCTTGTAGCATCCAAGAAACATGAAGCTGCAAAAGATGTGTTTGTGAAGATTCCCCAAGACTCTATAGCAGAAATATATAACCAATGGGAAGAACAGGGAATGGAGACTTCACTTCCAGCTGAAGATGACAATGCCATAAGAGAACATTTGTGTATTCGGGCATATTTGGTGAGTTTCAAATATAGTTCCAACCGTACTCAAGTTATTACTTAAAAATAAGGGTGGCTTTGCCTCGGTGGTGAGATTTTAAACTGTCCATTTGATTTGATTTCTGATTCCTGGATGCACTGTAGCTGAAAGTTTACAAAATAGTGAGGTCCTTTATATACTTGTTACAAAGTAAATTTTGGCTTTTGGTGCATTTAATGACATTCTTAAAAATGAGTGAAAAATGTCCATTGTTCCCAATGCAATCCAGGAAGCCCATGAAACCTTCAATGAATGGTTTAAACACATGAACTCAGCTCCGCAGAAGCCTTCTTTGGTGCCGCAAGCAAGTTTTACTGAAAAAGTGGCCCATGAACATAAAGAGAAAAAGTATGAGGTAGGTAAAATTTCCAGTTATTTACTATAAATATTTATATTCTTGCATAGGAGGCAGTCTTAGTTTAACCAAACAGAAGTCTGCTAACTCATCTTGCATAAGAACTCTATTATAAAACACCTTGTTTCTGTGCTGAAAAGGGGAAGTATAAAACAGAAGAATAGTAAGGCAGCTGCACAATAAATTCTCAGGCTTCTTTCTTATGTGACAGCTGTACTTACAATACCATATGGTAAATATTCATTATATGTGTCAGCGTTATAAATACATCTGACTACTTGATTTTGCTATTAACCATTCCCTAGAAGTGGAGGATGAAGGCTGTTTTGTGTTTTATTTGTCACATTTTCATTTCTGAAAGATGCTGCTGTGTTTTGGTGTTTTTTTTTCTTTCTTTTTTTTAGAAGTTCTTTTTGGATATCTGTCCAGTATGAGTATGCTATATTCAGTTTATTCAAGTATTGTTTTTATAAGCATGACAGAATAAATTATTTAAAGCTAGCTTCTTCTAGTGGCTTTGACTGTTCCTGAACAATTTTTTGATACTCGGTACAGGGAATGAAGTGGTGATGGCAGTTAGCAGCAGGCTAAGTTTTAGCCATTGGCTCAAGATTGTAATTTGAATTAGAGCTGTGCTAGCTGCTATATGCAAGGTGAAGGTTCTGTGTTAAAATAGCCTCGGAAATTATCCTGTCTCGCAGCAAATTTTTTTTTTCTTTGCCAGGTGGACTACGGTATTTGGAAAGGTCTCTTGGATGCTCTTACAGCTGATGTGAAAGAGAAAATGTACAACGTGTTGCTGTTTGTTGATGGAGGATGGATGGTTGATGTTAGAGAGGTAAAATGAACTTTTATATCATGGCATAAACCACAAACGCTGGATCGTACCCAGCTGTACCTTTGTCATCTTTAGCTTGACGTCCTTGTGTTTACTCAGCAGTAATTCTCTCTGGCCTTGCTGTGACCGGTTTCAGATTGCTTCCCCTTCACTTACTTTATAGATCAGATCTGGCAAGCCAGTCTAGGCTGGTTAGCCCAGTTTTTTGCCTCTGATACTGCTAATTGCATGATTGTGTGGAGTTGCCTTTTAAAGGTAAATACTCATAATACTCATTCATGTTTTGCTATGCTAAGGATGCTGAGGATGACCCTGAACGAACACATCAGATGATTTTGCTGCGCAAGCTGTGTCTGCCGATGATGTGCTTTTTACTGCACACGGTGTTACACAGTACTGGACAGTATCAGGAGTGCCTGAGATTGGCTGACATGGTCGCTTCTGAGCGACACAAGCTTTATACGGTGAGTTACTGAGCTCTAGACAGCTTGGCTTCCAATTAAAACTTCTGTGGGTTGACTGTGGGAAAAGCTTCTATTCAGAAAGGAAGATACCATATGGTACTGAACATCCTCAGTTTCTTCATCTCTTCCCATTTGCTGCAGTAGTAAAGGCTTTCTTTGTGTGCTGACTGAAAGCAATCTAGGAATTAAATTTGAAATTCATCATCACTGAAGATGATAACTCAGTTTTTCTGAGTAGTGCGGTTACTAATTTTTGGATGAGGGCTATTGAAATAAGTTGAGCTGTAAAACTGTAACTGATTTTTTTCCTATTACATTTCAGAACATTTTATAAGCATGTTTCATTTTGGAGTATGTGGTTTACCTAACCTCTCCCTCCAAGACCCTGAAAAACAATCCGCCAAAATATATCACCAAAAAAGGCACAATGTCCCTTGCTCCCTCCCCCCCCCAAAAAAAGAAACCTGATGAGAACCATCAACACTAAGAAAAATACTGTGATGCATTTACATGGATTGGCTTAATACAATGTGCAGCAATAACAGGAACACTGTTTCCCAATAATTTTCGTAGTAGTCATAAGACAGAATTGTCTTGATGTTACTTGCAGGTTTTGAATACTGCCACTAGCTTCCCGTCCCTTAATAAATGCCATTCTGAAATGTCTGTTTTGGACACTGTCCTAAATGAAAAATAAATGAAAACATTGTGTAACTCAGTCAACCACCATTTATTTTGATATCAATGCAATTCGTCGTACAGAAATATAACTCAATTGAGTGTTTTTTATTTTTAGGTGTTTTCAAAAGAAGAACTCAAAAAACTTTTACAGAAACTGAGGGAATCTTCTCTGATGCTTCTGGACCAGGACCTCGATCCACTGGGCTATGAAATTCAGTCATAGATTTTTGTGTAGATACTTGCAAAGACTTCTGAACATGAAGTTTAGACACATCGATTACAAGAACAACAAAACCTCAGTGAAGCTGTTCTGATCTTTGCTTAAAGAAAAACAACAGCTCAGCTTTAAGTTATGAACGTGACAAAGCCTGACCAACGTGAGAGGATATTTGTTACATGCCCTCTTTTGTATTTTTTTCTAATAAAAGTGGTTTTCAAACATGGTGTTCATTCTAATTTAAACTGTCTGTGTATGGGGAGAGCGTGAACCTCCACTTCAGTGCACTGCTGAGGCATTCCCTCTAGAGCAGAAGCATTATTCAGCAGCAGGAGAATGTGCAAAGGGTGGGTGAAAAAGGGATGAGGAGGCATAGAGTCATTAGGGTTGGAAAAGCCCTCCAGGTTCATATGGTCCAACCATCACCCTAATAGCAATGTCACCCACTGAACCGTGTCCCCAAGCACCACGTCCAGCCTGTCCTTGAGCACCCCCAGGGACAGTGACCCCACCACCTCCCTGGGCAGCCCGTCCCAGCGCCTGACCGCCCTTCCCGAGCAGCACTGCCTCATTCCCACCCTGAGCGTCCCCTGGGGCACCCTGAGGCCACCCCCTCTATTCCCATCCCTATTTCCCTGCGAGCAGAGCCCGACCCCAGCTCCCCCACCTTCCTTTGAGGCAGCAGTGAGGCCTCCCCTGACCCCCCTCTCCCCCCCCAGCTCCCCCAGCCGCTCCTCACCGGGCTTTTACAGCGGGGGAAGGCGCCGGGAGCCGGGCGGCGGCTGCCGGGCCCCGTCCCCGTCCCCCGGCGCGGGCGGCGCCGCCGGAAGGCGCGGGGCCACGTGGCGCGGGGGCGGGCACGGCAGCGGCGGCGGCGGCCGGGGCGGGGCGGGGCGGGGGCGCTGCTGCCGCTGCCGCTCGCGGTGCCCCCGGTGCCGGTGTCCCCGGTCCCCGGTGTCCCCGGTCCCGGCGGCGGCCCCGCCGAGCGCCATGGGCTGGGTGCCGGCTCAGGGCCGCCTGGCGGCGGGGCTGCTGGTGAACCTGTCCGCCTCCATCTGCATCGTGTTCCTGAACAAGTGGCTGTACGTGCGCCTGGGCTTCCCCAACCTCAGCCTCACCCTGGTGCACTTCGCCATCACCTGGCTCGGCCTCTACCTCTGCCAGGCGCTCGGCGCCTTCGCCCCCAAGAGCCTGCGGCCCGCCCAGGTGCTGCCCCTGGCCCTCAGCTTCTGCGGCTTCGTCGTCTTCACCAACCTCTCCCTGCAGAGCAACACCATCGGCACCTACCAGCTGGCCAAGGCCATGACCACGCCGGTCATCGTGGCCATCCAGAGCCTGGCCTACGGCAAGACCTTCCCGCTGCGCATCAAGCTCACGCTGGTGAGGGGCCGCGGGGGGATTTTGGGGAGGTTTGGGGAGGTTTCGGGGGGCTTCGGGGCGGCTCCGTCACCGGGTGCCTCTCGCCCGCAGGTGCCCATCACGCTGGGCGTCTTCCTCAACTCCTACTACGACGTCAAGTTCAACGCCCTCGGCATGGTGTTCGCCACGCTGGGCGTCCTGGTCACCTCGCTCTACCAAGTGGTGGGTAACAGCGGCCCCGGGGCTTGGGGTGGGGACAGGGGGTGAAGGTGGTCACCAAAATGCCTTTGGTGTTCTGAGTACCTCACATCTGGGCACTTTCCAGATGGGCAAGATTTGTTATGGGGGGAAAAATTGGTGTGTCTGAGGGTTGTCTTAGCCCTTCATGCTGTAGCACTGGGCTAAAAGCCTGCAATCAGCACCTTGTCTGCCGTGACCCTAAAAGATTCCCAAATTAGAGTTCCCTGTCACGTTGACCTGATAGCCATCGTCACATTAAGCTCTAATTTGTTCATGGCAGATGCTCTGTGCCTCCAAAAGGAGCAAGGCTCTGCAACCTGTAGCATGCAAGATGAGAGATAATGGTCTGCTGTCTTGTTTGGGGGCAGAAGGGGAGAGACGGGGCGTACTAACCTCAGGTGGCTGTGCACTGGAGAAATGATAGCAGCTGAGTGAAATTATTCTGTATTTTTAAAAAAAAAAAAACTTAGCCAAATTATATTATATGCACTGGAATCCGTGTTAGCAGTGAACATGACACAGAAGGAGCAAAAGTCGCTACATTTGGTAGTCAGTTTTATTTTTTAATATAGCTCTGGAAATATTCCTGACAATAAACTGCAGAATTTTTGTCTGTGGAAGTAAACGGACGGCTTTGAAAAGCAGCATAACCTGCACTGCAATCAGTGAGGATTAGCAAGTGATGCACACAACATCAGAAGCACGCTCTGTGCTTCAGAGCGCAGCATATAAAGAAGGGGGGTGAAAGGCGCTCCCTGCAGCTGCTTGCTGTTTTGGTGGAGGTGCTCAGCTCCATCCTAGAGAGGGTCTTGAATTTGCCTTGACTAGAAGGGAGCTGGCATTTTCTTCCCAGCTCTGCTATTTTTTTTGTTCCTCCTCGAGTTCCTTGCTGCCAGGCAGGAAGGAAGGAAAAGGAAGGTTTAGGTGCTAGGCATTTAGCTGAGGGGGGTTTCACTGTTTTCTCTTTCCTCCTCCCGTGGCTGCGTTCCGGTGCTTGTGTGCTTACAAAAAGCCAACACCTGGCCCTCTGGACAGGGAACAGTAGGCAGCAATGCTCACCAGTTCAGTGTTACCCTAATATTGTCTGCATGGCGCGCCCTCCGTATTAGTACATGGTGTGGGGTTGCTTTCCTCCTGTTTAACAGCTTTCTCTCTTGGTTTTAGTGGGTAGGAGCGAAGCAGCATGAGTTGCAGGTAAACTCTATGCAGCTGCTGTACTATCAGGCACCAATGTCCTCGGCTATGTTGTTGTTCATCATACCCTTCTTCGAGCCAGTCTTTGGAGAAGGGGGGATATTTGGGCCCTGGACACTTTCTGCTGTGGTAAGACTTTCATTGACTCTTTTTTTCCTTAAATAAGCCATCGTTGCTGATGTATTTAAATTTGATGTTTGCTGCTAAGATCTGTTTCTTTGTGAAACAAACAGATTTTTGTACAGTCGTTAACTATGATGAGATGAGGGGCATGTGGAAAGAGGGAAAAAAAAACAAAACTTGTATCTGCCCCACTTCCTCTTAGAGGAGTTTGTCTGTCAATTGATTTACCTCCTTATTCTTGTTTCTGTTTAGAAGGCACCTGAACCACAGGAAAATCTGACAAAATCCAGAAGCTTCCCCTAGGGTATTAAATTAGGAATATGTAAGTGCCCTGGTTCCAGCTCTTACTGTCCACTCAGACAAGAGATAAGCATGCTCACTTCTGCCACTCTCAACTCCTCTTCTGTGGAAGGTTGCCAGTGTTGGTTGCTCTCTAGAAAGGCCAGTTTTCTTTCAGCAAGAAGGCTGCAATTTCTCTTGAGCCTTTTGATGTCCTTGGTGTCACCAGAAGAAAGCCAGTGGTGTTTTCTCACCGCTGCTGATCACTCCACTCCATGACGGGTGGAAGTAGTGCTGGAGTTTATGAACGGAATAGCAAGTATTCGGAATAGTAAAATTGGATAATTTTCCTTTTTTTTTTCTTTGTTGACCATCTCTCGAAGGTGATGAATGTAACTTCTGTGCGTATGAGTAGCCAGGTTTTCCAAATCACTCATAGCTGTTCGTTGAGAGTAAAGGAGAAAAGGCGTGCGGTGCTATCAGTCTGCATTTATGGACATCATACCCTGAGCTACTCATACGCATCACCGGTGTCTGCACTGACTTGAAATTGTTTCTATTTTTGTTCTCAATATGTCTTTCCTGCCTGATATTCTGCATTTGCAAGTAAAGGAGCCTAACTAAATAACCTGGAATGTCTGTGGCTGGTCAGAAGTGTGCTGGGGTGCTGACTGTGTCTGTTAATCCACAGATAATGGTCCTGCTGTCGGGTGTAATAGCCTTCATGGTCAACTTGTCCATCTACTGGATCATTGGAAATACGTCACCTGTCACGTATCCTTTGTAACATTCAGTGTTTCTCCTGTTCCCAGGTAAATTATGTTAGCGTTTATCTGGCTGGGTCTGCTGTGGGAAAACTGCTTTGAACCTGCCTGATTTTTTTTACATGATGAAGCTGGGAAAGCACGGTCATGTTTTAGTGCCTTTTATTTCTTTGGTCATGGTTTGTAGAGATCACCACTGTTACTCCCTGACGTGACCTTCATGCCTACAAGGATTATTTAACCTGAGTTTGTCTACCTTGAGGAGGAACTGGTGTGTCAACGCGTTGGGTAGGACGGGTGGAAAGCTGTACGTGGAGGTTAACTCTTCCCATGGCTGCAGAGATGCTAGGGAGTTGTGCGAGATGAAGTCAATGCGATGCACCTTTACGTGCCTTGGATGTAATCGATGACGTTCCCGAGTGTTTCTGTTAACAGCAAACATCAATATTATTTTGTTGCAATCCTTAACAGCCGCCTAGATATAACATGTTCGGCCATTTCAAGTTCTGCATCACCCTCCTGGGAGGCTGCCTCTTGTTTAAGGACCCGCTGTCTGTTAACCAAGGCCTTGGGATCCTGTGCACGCTGCTGGGCATTTTAGCCTACACGCACTTCAAGCTGAGCGAGCAGGAAAGCAATAAGAGCAAATTGGCTCAGCGCCCATGAAGCTTTGGTTTTCTGGAGACTGGGAATATCGGGAAGGAGAACAAATATTTCAGTATGCGTTGGTTCCAGAATGCACGAAATCGCCTCATCCGTTTTGAGCCATGGTTTTAGTTGAACTGCCGGGACGGTCGCTCTGTAACCGGGACAAACTGATTGAATTATGTGACGTGCCAGGGTTTGCCCAGCGTGGTCTGGCCTATCACTTTTAATTTAAATGGTCACTTAAAAAAAAAAAAAGAATGCGGCACACTTCAAATTGCTGTGGAAATTTTACGAAAGTAATTATGTTTTTTTGCATACCAAACGAAATCGCGATGGCTGCTGGACTGAGAGAGAAGGAGAGAAGTCCTCTTGCCTTTGTGACCGTGCCAGTATTTATGGTTGTGAGGAAACTCGGAGGCACTTTAATGCAGACGTGCTGGTGTGTAATGACGCTTCCTCCTTTTTGTCTGGTGGATGATGACGAGGGCAAGCACCTTGTTTTGTTGTTCTAGGCAGGGCTGCCAAACTCATTCCTGTTTCTTACATCCTTTCTTCCGTGTGCTTGACTCGAACACACTGACGAGTTTCGGCTAAAGAAATGAGAGAAAATTACTGGAGGAGGGAGACATTGGAAGACGGTGAAGCCTTGGGCCAAGCTGTAGAAAAGCAGGAAAACGGTTCTGAGCTGTTGATCTTAAATTTTGCTTCTGCTCTGTCAGGACGTTAACAAATTCATCGGGGATTTCAGAAATCGTGTTGCTGCTTCGTGATTTTCCCTGTGCCAAAACCCAGGCTGGACACGAGATCTTGTACGTACTCGCGAGCCTAATCAAATCTCCGATTTTACAGTAATAATCGCCAAATATTTTGCAGCCCGTGCTAAAAACATTCCCAGAGGAATCTTTGGGAAGGTCCCAGCCTGCAGCAGGAGTGAGGGCTGCGCGGTTCCCTGCTGCCAGCAGCCCACCTCCTGCCCCAGGAACCTTAGGCAGCATCCGTGCATCTCTCTGGTTTCGGGGATCACTGCCAGGTGCCCGGGCAGTGCCAGCAAGGCAGCAGTCACCCACCAGAGAGGCCCCAAAAACGTGTCCAAGGGACTGAGGAGAGCGCGAGGTGGGACCTACTTCTGCTCTAATTCGGGAGCGCTTTGAAAATTACTTCATGCCGGTAGCGAGCACTGATTTTTGACAGCATGGGAGGAAGGAGAAGTTGAGCACTGTTCTATTTTAAAAAGGGAAGGAGAAATAAAAGCTCTCGGTAAGTCTGGTGGAAGCATATGCTCGCTAGATTCGCGAGGTTCGAATCGATCTGCGGCATCTTGCTCCTTACGCTCTGGAGTTTATTTTGCCTTCATCTACCTCTAGCAGATTTAAGGAGGGGAATTACGTGAACAGAAACAGGTGTTTGAGTTGTGCAGCCATCAAGAGAAATATTTAATTCCTCTGAGCTAAGTCTTCACGTAAGAACCAACGTAGACCTGACGCTCATAAGTTATTTATTCTGTTACAGCATTCGTGGTTTAAGAAACAGTAACTTCTCTGTGCAACCTCAGCTTAGGCTGTAATACTCCATAACATTTCAGAGTCAGAAATACCCCAGTAACTTCACGTCTTTACCGACTGTGTCCTAGCCGTTGTACTGGTCCAAGGGTAGTTTTTAATGCATTTTTGTAATTCTATAATTAGTTTAAAAATCCAGCCTGGACTGCTGAAGGATGTGTTCAGACAGGACAGGCTCTGGATGCACATCCTTCAGTAGGTACACTACGAAAGCCATTTGCATTAATTTGTGCTGTGCACAAGTTCTCCTAAAACACAGACCACAGAGACTCTGACGGGTAGCGAACAGTGAGTTTTAAGCCTTGATGACGACAGTATTTGGGATGGGACTGGAGTGTGGCAAAACGAACAAAAAAGATGCCTGAAAATACAAAAGGCGCTGCAGGGAGGGGAGCAGATCTGCAGGAGAAGGGCAATAGCACAGTGTGAAGCAAAACGCTGTAAATACAGCCCGTTTCTGGAACGTCCAAGTCTCGAAGGTCAATTAGGTGGTGTGATTTTTTTTTGCATATGTTCAAGAGCTCTCCTTTGAGATTCACCGGTTGTACCTAACAAATAAAGTATCTTGAACTTTTTCTTTGTTGTGTGGTTCAAAGTGTTGAATTCGGGAGGCTCTTTATGTGTGTTGGTTCTTTGGATACCGTACGTGGGGTGGGAATAAAGGTTTAACCACTGGGCTGACAGCTGCTTGTTGAGGGGGAGAACAGCTCTCATCTCTTTTCATCTCCTGCTCGAATCGCCTGCACCTGAAGGGTATAGGTGTGTGTAAGGCAGTGATGCCACTCAGGTTTCTGTCTGTAATTTTTGGAGCTGGCACGTCTTAGGGCTGAGCTTGTGAGGGATGCGGGAGGCTGCGTGCCTGCCCTCCCTGACACACAGACCCACCTGGAGGTGCGCACGTGCCTGCACGTTCAGAAGCTGCCTGGCTGCCTTTATTCACCCCTGCTCAACCTCCCCCAAAACATTGGCACCAGCCAACCCCTTCCCTTACAGACCAGCTTATGGGGAGTTTGTGGGAATGAATCCTGGGGTAGGTTGTAAAACAGTAAAAAGGAAGGAAAGGGTGAAAAGGACTTTCAGGTTGAACCATTGTACTGCAAGTGCTGTGATAATATGCTTAGCCCAACTTTCGAATCCTGAGGTAAGTGCAGAGTTTTAGAAAATTTGCTGATGCTTACCCAGGGGCAGAGTCGCTTGCTCTGCTTTTTGCTGCATCGCTTTAATATGTGTTCATGCCATTTGTATGTATTCAGTTCAGTTTGGGCTTCCACGGAAGAGAAATCAGAGTCTCAACATCTTTAACAACGTGTACGAACCATGGTATTTACTTTCTGTTTTGACTTCATATTTTATGTATGACTGAGCTGTAGTAACAAGTTGGACTTTGGTCCTTTTCTGCTCGCAAGTGCTTTGCTGCCTGTGTTAGCTTGTTTTTTACTTTACAAAGTTCCCATTGCTGTAGTTGCAGGGTAAAAGCTAGCACAGATACGAGGGTGGCATTTAAAAATCAGAGCAGATCCAGATGGTTCTGTGAAAAACATGAGTCACTGATGGCAGAGTTATCCTAGCTAACCCTGTCCCTGCAAGTACTCTGTAATGCATCCACCAGGTTTTCTCATTTTCCCCAGAGGACGGGAAGCTGCCTTTGCTCACACACAGACTCTGGGCTCAGAGCTCTGTGTCACCCCCACCTTTGGTAACTCAGCATTTTTTTGACGGATTTTGTGTCTGGTTTTGTGTAAGCTCTTGCAGGCTCCGGGAGGCAGCACAGCAGAGGAGTTTTCCTGTTGACGGGCGAGCGGCTGCGCTCTCGGGTGTGAGGTCGGAGGAGAAAGCTGTGCTTATGCTCAGCATATGAAAAGGGGGCTTGTCCTCCAGGAAGCCTACCTTCAGGACAGAGCGTCAATTCAGCAGCAGTATATCCTCCTCTGTCTCCCGTCAGGAAATGAACGCCCAGCAGCGGCTGAAGCAACCTTTAACTAGTGTGGGCTGCCCCTGGATTTCCTTAAACTTTTTTGGAAGTATTATCCACTCAATGCAGGTTAAGTATTAAGGTAAACATTCATTTTGATAGTGTTCTACATAGTAGGAACTTCAGAAGAGCGTTTCATAACATTTGGGAGTACAGCTAAGGTCTGACCCACGTCCACTTTGTCACATCTTCAATACCTATCAAAAGGCAATGATGGATTTCTTAACTGGCTGTGTGTATTTGTCCGGTTGGGCTGTTGAGAAGAGACAGTGCTGTGCTACCAAACACTGACATGCTGTTAGTGTACAGAGCAGCGATTTAGAAACATCCAGTGGCATATTGCTGCAGGTCAGGGAGGGAGAAGGCTCACTGATAGGCGAGAGCTTTTCATCTTCTTGGGTTTTGACAGCAACCAAGAGACTTTAAGGGAATTCAGAGAGCAGGCCTGACTGTCCCTCAATTTACCTTTCATATTAAGATTTTTCTCCCAAGAAGTTGGTTCTGCTCCCAGTTACACAGCTGGTATCTTACCTAGCTTTTAAAGAAGCATATTTGGGGTTACAGACCTGCGGTGTTTGTTTAGGTTGTGTTTTGTTTTGTTTTTTTCTCCTAAAATTTTATCATAGCCATTCATAACCCAGCTTCCCTGATCGATGAGAAACAAACGTGAGGAATGCTGAATACATGAAAGGTAGACTGGATAGGTGGTGAAGACGTGCTGTGTTTCACAGAACATCACTCTCCTAACCGTTGAGATGCATCCCTTTCGTTTTGTTCCCCGAGCATTGTCATGTAGATGCCCAGAAGCACCACGATCTGTTGCATACAAATCCTCTTCCTGCTGGTGCTCTCTCTGGTAGCTGCTCAGCCTCCCATTTGACAGCTCAGTTGCTGCAGAGATGATTAGGATGACATTAGGATGTCAGCTGCCGAAGGTTAAGAACATAACGTGAAAAACCATCCTCATAAGCTGATACAATCTTGGGTAACGAGAAATTTGTTCTAAAACACAGACATCTTACCAAAAAGACCCCTGGGGAGAGGTGTGGGTTTCTCTCTGGACAAATGTTGTAACAAAGTGCAGGAGTTGAATTGTGTGAGTTCTTGCTGTGCTGCGGTAGCTGACAAATTTAGTTTCAAGCATTCTTTAGTAATACTCAGACATAAATGCCATGCAAAAAAAAATGAATAGCTGGATTCAGGCAGTATAAAATCTTTGCCAGACCCATCCCACAGCGATGGGTAACCTCCCCGAGAGAAGGGAGCTGCTGTTCCTCCTCCCGTTCGCTCAGCAATGCTCAGAAGCTGCCCTGTGTGTTCAGCCCTATCAGCTGGTGGAGTGGAAACCCCTCACCTCTCCCTGAGCTGCAGTAAAAAGTAACACAAATGCCATCAGCTTGTGCTGCAGTGCCCGGGCAGCCCTGCTGCAGGGGATCTGGCCCAGCCCGAAGCAGCCTGTGCTACAACAGGAACTGATGAAAGGGGAAAGGCCGGCCCGTCTCGTTGCTTTGGCTGAAAACAATTACTCATCTCTTCAAAATTTAGTCTTCGTTACTTCCCTGTAGGCGGTCCGTCAGAAAGCTCCCTTTCCTGTTTCACTCTGCCCTTTCTGTATCATGTGTGAAGATGCAACGTTTTAGGGAATTTGGCAGTCGAGACAGGAATTGTATTCACTGCTCGCGTAAATGCACTGACCTCACGTGCAGCCTGTCAGAAAAGCCCAGGATTATTTTTAGTCCTGTGTATGGCTGTGTCACGTCCAGGAAGTACGGGGAGGAGGAGATCTCTGCTTGAAGCACAGCAGGAGAGTGTAATTTTTCATGATCTTTTTGTGTGTGTATTTACCTCCTTGTGGAGTGCAGGCTGAGCAGCAAACTTGTTTAAAGGAGTGTACTGGGTCTGGCAAAACCACCACAAGGAGCTCTCTTCTGGCCGAGGGAAGCACGTGGAGCAGTCCTGGCTACTGGGACCCCCAGCACAGGGGGGGCTGTGTGTTTGAAATAAAAAAGAGAGACTGGATTAAGAGAAAACTGGGAGCAGTTCTCAGCACATACACATCTAGGCAGGTTTTAAAATATAGGGTCTAAGCTTAGATCCCTAACTCCACAATTAGGCATCCGAAGAGCAGGGCTGGATTTGTCAGTGTGAACTCATTCCCTTTCGGTTGTACTTTCTGGAGAATGGCATGTGCTCAGCATTTCCAGAAACGGAGCTGCATAGCTGACAAGCTTGACATTTTTTGGTCTCTGAATAAATGAAGTATGCTGCTTAACAGAGAGCCAGAGTCCTTGTTCTGCTGCCTTACCCTGCCTGTAATGTTTTTATCTTTCTAACAGAACATTTGCATTCCTTTCCTTTTTTATATATATTTTTTTCCTGTTGTTGTGCAACTAGATGCAGTGACTGAAAAGGTTTTGTTTTACAGTACGCTGGAGTTGCACAGTAAAAACTTTTATTAAGATCTTGTGATTTATTTACAAGTGTGCGTGTTGAATCCGTTCAGGTTTCTGTCTCTGGGCTGAGTGGAAAAACCCCTCATGCTATAAAACATCAACTGTTGTAGAATAAAATGCTCCTCCCCAGGGAGTGGAGAGGCAATATGAAGGTGTTCTGGGATCAGGCTGGTTTGCTTGTTAAATATGTTTCTCATGGTGGTTACTCAAAGGCTGGTTTCCTATTTCTTAGTCCAGCTGAAAGGAGAAACTGACAGCAGGGGTCACACGTTCTTTAGGAAATTGTGACAGGTTTCTGAAAACACATGATCTCGCTTTTCTAAGGGCAATATGACTCTGCTGATCAGGATAAAAAATCTCCCAGTGCTTTGCTGACCCTGAGGTGGTGCAGGGGATGGGCACACGGGAGGCTGATGTTGAGCTGCTCAGCGCCCACCCAACGCTGTTTTTGTAGACCTAGGTGTGAGGCTACAGAACCGGCTGCCTTTGGTTGTGGTTCAAACCTCATCTGGGATGCCGAAGGGAGAAATTCACACGTAAATGAAGCAGCAAATGGACTGGCAGGTCTCTGTTCTCCCTGCCCGCTGTATGGAGGGAAGGTCTTTGGGAAGTTTGTGTGTCGGTCCCGCTTTTCAGCCTGCTCCATTGAGCTGAACGAGTCTGTGCTGCATCAGCTGCTTCTGCTTCCCTGAAGACAGCTTTACTCATCTGAGAGCCTGTAATAATTCACAGTGTGTCACACAAGCTAGAAATCATTGAGATATTACTTCTAAAGGCTGGTTAACTTCCTAATCGCTGTCACGTGTCCCTCAGCGAGCCAGGATTTAAATATCTTGTAGTTAAATATTCTCGGTGGTTTTGGAACTGTGTAAAGGTGAGATGAGCAGCCCCCTGCTCTCAGGAGCTTCCTTTTAAAAATACGTGTAGGTCAATATGAACAAAGATGTGTAAAGAAATTGTTTTAGGATGTGACATCCTTATTTAGTAGGAGCATTTAACATATTTGGGCTATAAATGAATGAAATTAAACCTCTGGAAACATCTACAAAAACAATTTGCCAGGATTGGGTCGTAGCAGAGGAAAAAGCACTGTTTGCATTGAAAACTGGGATGAAAAACAAGCGAAAATGGAGGGCTGATACACGTACAGAGTGTAGATAAAACCATGCTGTGTTCTGAGTTTTACTGCAGTTACCTTTTTGGTCTTGCATAAAGTAACTGCGTGGCTGCGTGGACCAGGAGGACAGCGATGAGAGACAGCAGCGCTCCCCAGCTACTTGTGGCTTCTCCTCTTCCAGAGACTATTTTCCTTTCCCGTCCGTGTCAGCAAAGAGGAATGTGTGCCTGTGCTGTGCAACCCTTTGAGCTACAGCTTCACACAAATTGTGAATCGAACCCACCGAGATGTGGCAGTGATCCCCCCTGCTCTGTGTGTTGCAGGGGCAGTGACTTTGGCTAAGAAAGTGCAGTCATCAGCAGAGGGAAGTGATGGCTTGGGCTGGAGTGACTTTATTTGCTAGCTCTGCTTGCTCAAAGCTGCAATAACAACAGCAAACCATGCCTGCTACTAGGCAAAGAAATACCAAGGTCGTGGTTTTGGAATTGCATGGGAAGAAAGCTCCAGGAGCCTTGCAAAGATAGCTGCATGACGAGGGAGAATTCCCTTAAGCTGCTGTGCAAGTGGAATGCAAAATCCACACCTGAGAGGTGCTCTCTGCATTGCAGGATGTGCATTTCCAAAGAAGTTCCCACCAAAGCGAACAGGTTCATCCTGAAGTACAGAGTGAATGAGCTGTAAAACAGAACAGTCTGCAAATTACCATCAGAAGTGTCTTTGTGGACACAATCAACCCAAGGTATCTTGCAAAGAGAGCTTTCGGCTCCCTTGCAGCACAGCAGCAGCTGGATAGGGCCAGCTGAAGCAATTCTCAGGGGTAGTACGCACTCTGCTACCACAGCTGAAAGAATGATGTGGGTGATCTACTTGGGTGTTATCATGGATGCTGTGAAACCAGCTGAATGACTTTTTCATCTGCAATCAGAGTTTGTGTCCTGCTTTTCCAGTGCCATCAATGGGTTTGTGAAATTTTTTTTCGTTTATTTCAAAAAGAGATTTTATTTGCATATTTAAGATGAGGAAAAAGCAAAAAAAAAAAAAAAAAAAAAAAAAAAAACTATTCTCCAGCAGATGGCAGAATCACTGACAAAACCCTCACTGACGAACCTTACAAAGCCAGCAGTCTAAGTAAGGCTGAGCGAGGCAAGGTTTGTAAGCCGAGTAATGTCTGTCAGACCTGGGGAGGTGGCACAAAACCAACGCAGTGACCTACGCATCCTTCAAAAATGTATATACCAGTCGCACTGGCAACTCTACAACCTCTTCTCTGCAAACCTCGCCTTGCTAATAAGGATGGTTGATGTTATCCTCCTCTGTATTGCCCACTGTTAATTAGAAAGAGGTTTCGGTTTGTAGGGCAGCAGGGGTAAGGGATTCCCCTTCATTTTTCTGCTCCATATTTAGTCAGAAAAAAAAAATATTCTGGAACAAAAACAAGTCACCAGCAAGAGCCACGTATCTTGATCTTGTTCAAGTTTCTGTAGTGCAGCTGGACCCATCAGAGCCCTCCTCCAGCTAAAACACGCTGGAAACCAGTACCAGGTGACTCTCAGATGGGAGCTGTGAAAAACTAAAGCTCTACAGTAAAGCAAGAGAGGCAGGGTGTCAAGCATATGGATATTAAAATGCTAGTAAAGAAGTAAACCTTCCAGCTATCTGCTTCTGTATTGATCCAGTTCTAGAGAATTTTTTACACATAATTACAGAAAAATTAAGACATGTAAGAGTATTTGCAGAACGCTTTACAAGATCTTTATATGATTTTTTTTTTTTTTTGTATGTTTGGAGACCGTATGTTTTAAATAGACCTTGGAAATACTAACAAAATCTGAAAAGCAGCAATGACAAGGAGGGGAGAAGGAGACAAAGAACATGCAGGTATGAGAAGAAAGACACCAAAGGAAGCAAGTGGAGAAATCAAGAGGGGTATGTAAAAGAGCACAGGAACTCCAGAATGCCAAACTCCACTTCATTAATTTCTCACTGCAGCTTTGAGAGTGGCAAATGTATGTAAGAGCTTCCCCATGATTCAAGAGAAGTCTGTGACTGTCATGTTCCAGGGCTTTGTCACCCAAGTTGGCACAAGCAGATGAATCATCAAAGCTGTTGTAACTGATGCAGAAGTGCCTGCTACATCCCTTTGGGTCACAAAATCCCTCCCAGGGACACCCAGCTGTCTTCTCAGCCAGCTCAAGCACCTGTGCTCAGCTCCTTGCACCTGGCCTTACAAGTCTGCCACAGAAAAAGTGTGGGGTTTTTGTTGTTGTTTTGTTTTGGTTTTGTCTCTGTGGTTACTCATAATTGAAGGAGAAATATTTTTTTGCAGAAAACCCCAAGATCTTTAGAGACATTTGCCTGTTCTGTTAAAGCACAGAAGTGTTTCCTGCTTTGTTCTCCCTTTACAGTCATGGTCTGTTAATTCCGGGACGTGAGGTTTAGTCTCTACTTCACAACCCCTTTTTTTACCAGGCATTTGAATAGGAAAAAGGATCTGTGAGATGTACTGAGTAGCTGCAGAATGGTAAATTGATACAGCTGATACACGGGTGGAGCCTAAATGCTGGAGGCTAAATAGGAGCCTCCTGTGTTTTTTGTTTTGTTTTGTTTTGTTTTGTTTTGTTTTGTTTTGTTTTGTTTTGTTTTGTTTTAGGCCAGTAACCTTGGTGAGAACAAGGAACAAACTGTCAGGACCAGCGGAAGGAAGTGGTCCCAACCAGGGACATTAAGAACATCAGTGAATAAACATTTTTCATCACATCCTTAACATTCACTGATATGAATACGCCATAGCGATAAGGTAGTTAGACAATCCTGGCCAGCGGAGAGCAAGATGACTAGTTACATCCTTTGTGGACACCTAAGTACAGAAAAGCCATGCATGTGGCTGCAGGAGATAAACCACATGATCACCCGTAAACAAAAATGAAGTTCAAAGAGATTTCAGAAATATAAATCTTCTTTGCTAGAACAAGTAATCCGGGAAAGGGTCGCTCAGGATGGAATTACAATGTGTGGCCCACTTCAGCTGTATGGTAACTAGGCTGTCTGAATGCTAGGCTGGCTGAAGAAGATTCTCTGTATAAATCACGTGTAACTCCCCTTCAGATCTCTCTTTTAATCAGAACAGTAATACACCACTGGAAACATCATAAATAAATAAACAAAACTTTATTGCATATTCAGGATGCTATGCAAACTGAAAGATCAGAAGACTTTGGGAAGACTGCCTCTCCAGTATTCCCTGTTTTCTGTGTAAAGCTCAATACGCTTGAGGTACCAAGCACTGTCTCACGGGCTATTTTGCCAGCTAGGTAGCTGTCTGGGATTCACCGGTGAATTTATTTTGTACTCTTCCAGCTTGTCATTCTTGTATTTATACACACTGGCCCTTGGTCTAGAAAGCCCGCCTATTTCTTCTATGTTTTTCCTATTAGATGGCTCCTCAAACAGACCAGATGCAGCCACCATTTTGAAGTGAAAAGGGCAAGAGCATGGAATAATCACTGTCTGGAAAAAAGAATTGCACAGTCATTTATGTTTGCATGGTGACAAAGAGCAGTGCTGTATGTGCAAACTCACTATCAGAAGTCCACAGATTGTCATCTTCTTGGTTTGGGTCTCAGCTGGAGCTCAGGTTGATTTTCTGACTGTGATCAGGGTGCTTGAGGACATCTGTGAAAGTCAGAGTTTCCTAATTGCATCAGGTGGACAAAATATCACTTAGTGAAGTCCATAACACTATAGTCACCGAAAGGTGATAGAACTAGCACAGATACAGCTCCCCTCCTACCAAAACTGCACCACTTCTCTCTCATACGTTATGCTGATGTTACTACTCCAGTCCAGAGAGAACCTCTATGTTCCTGTGGTGTGGACGTGTTCCTTACTTAGATGTGGTTGTTTCATGTTTGTGGTAAAGCAAGTGGTAATTCGATGGCAGACAACTGGACGCTACAAAAAACTTCTCGCCTTGCTTGGCAGCAAGTTGTTAGTTGCATGCCAGCAACTAGATGGTGAGATGACATTTTATCAAGATCCACCTGAATCAAGGGAGGGCATACAGATAAAGAAAAATGCAGATCTGATAGCCAGGGAAGCAGTGCAGCTCTTCAGAAAGACGACTTAGCCAGGTACAGATGTGTATTTCAGGAGCTATGTGCATCCATGCCTGGATTGGAGGAGGCCTAAACTCAAGGCAACTCTGAGGAAACTCATCCTCTCAACAAACCCATTTCCAAAGTGGGCTTTGGGATACACATTCAAGGTTCCTAATGTAGCCTGTTCGTGATGGCAAGGGACTCTTGGTGTGAAATTACTCAAATAACCTTCAAGATTTCAAGCTGAGGCTACCCCAGATATTGATAAAGCCTCTAGTGAGCACTCCAAACTACTTGCCTAACTACTAGGATTGTTGTTTTACTCTCTGTTAAAAGCTGTATTGGCAAAGCTATGCTTTCAAAAGCAGAGATCGATTTGATACCAGTAGAAAGGTGACTTTGGAATTTATAAACCACATCGATCATGTCAGCAAAAGGAAAATGCTGAGGCTTTTTCAGGAACAGGCAGTTCTTTCCGTGTAAAGTAAAAGCATACACCAGTCAATAAAGCTGCATCAACCAAACAAACTGTGGGGCTGACTGCAATAAAGTCATAAAGTCTGCAAGGGAGGGCATTTATAGTAACTTTATGGTAAATATATACATACATATATAAAATTTCTTATATAACAGGCAGTTAGAAAGCAAGGATGGGAGCATGTAGGAGAGATGTGGAGGATTGGGTTGGTAAGGCAGGGACAATTCTAGGAGCTACATGACCAGACACAGAAGGAGTTTGAGTTAGGAAGCTGCTTGTGTGATGTAACACCCAGCTGGGTGTGGGTAACAAACAGCTCAAATCACAGCCAGGCAGCTGGAATCCGTTTTTAATCTCCCCTCCCCTAACCCAAAGTGCAGCCTGCCTGCAGCAGGCCTGACCTCAGCACCCGCTGCAGTTCTGTCCCTCTCTGTCCGTCTGTCCGTATAAGGCATCCCGAACAGGCAGCGCTTGGGCTGCTTGCTCGCTGCCTCTAATAGAGCTAGCTTCTCCCTGGACACATTTCAGACTGTGAATCCGTTTCTGGCTCTCCTCGGGAGCTTCTGGAGGACATCTGTCTCTCACTTGAGTTCCATGTTCATGCCACACAGCCTTCTGGGCGACTCCTTTGAAGAGAAATGTGTTTCCTGCTAAACCCGGTGGTAGATTTGAATGACAATTTAACACTGAATTAAAGAAACAGTTCTCAACTGAACTGGTGTCATCCTCATTTGCTTAAACGAGGCAGATGACCATTGTTAAACTGAGGCTCTCTTTGATCTAATTACATGCCATCAAGTACTCCTCCAGCTGGAGAGATCACAGGATTGTTCAATCCTCACAGCTACAGATTAGTAGAGCAGGAAATGGTCACAACCTAGCCACATACTTCACCCCTGCTTAACAGCAGCAGGAATAAAACTGAGTTTCTTCACTCAGTGATATTTGTCACTAAGGCTTCCGGGAATCAGCAGAACTTTTTTTCTGAGGTTTTATCCTTTTTTGTTCTTTACAATCACTCCACAAGCTTCAGTCAAAAGCGAGGACTAAACTAAAATATAGAGGGGAAAAAAAATCACTTTGATTCTATGTTAGATTTTGAGCACTTCTAAGCAGAAATGCAGAAATTCTAGATAATAGTCTTGCATTTTTGCCACTATTGTTTCATTTAATGTTGCTTCTGGCTGACTGCGCTGCTACCAAATAGGAATCAGATTTGGGCAGACAGACAGACACTAGTGCCTCCCAGATGCATGAAGGAATGTGCATGTCTAGTAAACAAAAGAAGAAAAAAATGTGTCTTCTGATGTGGGATTGGTCCAGCTCCAGGTGCTTTTGAAGCTTTTTGCCCTTAACACTTCAGAAGAGTTTACCTGAGCTAGCAGGTTGAACAGCTGTTAGAAAAGCGTTTTGTTTGAGACCATCTTTGGCAGCCCACCTGCATTTTTCAACATAAAGGAGGTTGCATGTGGCACAGCAGCACACAGAAGTTTAACAGCAAAGTAGAGCCCACTGTTCCCTGTTAAGCAGCTGCAGGAGCGCTGAATGTGGTCTTTGGGTTCTCACCACTGCCGAGCCCTGCTCTTTATTTCCACTTGGCATTAGTTTGATTGAAATTGCCCCAAGGAAGGCTTCATCCCATTTTTGTTTAATAGAATTCGGTTTACAGTATGAGGTTTCTGGTGCTACTGACAGACCTCTCTGTTGGGATGGGTCTTAGCTTATGAAGTATTTGGGCAAGTTCTCTGAAGCAGACTATCAATGTGTTCTTTCTTACAGAAGAGAAGAGGAAGGTGGAAAAAGAAAATAAAACTCTCTCCCTGATCCTTACACAGAAGTGTGCTGACCCAGTGCAGGGCGCGTGGGGTGGTGGCTGGAGCAGACGGCCTGGCCGCAGGCCTCATTAAACCACACAGGCCCCAGCTGCTCCTCAGCCTGCTTTTCCCTCTATCCTGTTATCTCGCTGTGCCCGATAGTCTGTAACCGGGCTGATAACAGCTTTGTCACACTGATAGAGATACAGCCTGAGGCTTAGGAAGGGTCCACCAGCACAGCCTATGGCCCCAGAGGCTGTTTTGGTTTTGGCCTGGGAGCAGTGGATAGACAGCACATGAGGTTAACCCGCCTGACAGCCAAGCATCACAAGAGAGACTGGAAATCAGAACTGAAAACCCTGGCCACCTATGCCTTTGATCATCTTATGGGAACTTCGGACCATTTCACACACACTAGGAAAGAGTAAGAGGGACACATCAGGAAAAAAAAATAAAAAATGGTGGTGACAAAAATCTGAAATTGAAGCTTTTTATGACCCATCTGTTCATTTGAGTTGGGCATCCCTGTGGCACAGCAACCCATCTTTCTTCTGGCCTATGTGCCTATAGGTACGACAGATCCAGCCCGGAGAAATAATTTAAATCAAAAGCATTAAACAACAAAATGTCTACAGTTAGAACCTGATTTTATATTAATATGGATCTCATATACTATGTAAGTTAACAATAGTGTAAGGTGGGTATCTCCAGTGAAGGTAGATGGGCTAGATCTGCTCCAGATATTTTCCCTAACATTAGAAATAAATGCACAGAGGTTGAAAACCTACTAAGGTATAGTGATGTCTCCTTTTCTTTTCAGGAACTTGAAGCAGTGAGGAAGTCAGTTCTTGTAACTATAGAGGCTTATTACCCTTCAAGTAAAACCTTTAATTATACTTGTCCAGAATTATCAAGTATAAATTGTGCATGTTGATGAAATACCACATGCTGTCTTTGTGAGAAATGGGACAAAGGTGGTGCAGTATTTCATGTCAGAAAACATCCCCCTATCTTTAGCAAAGCACAGAGAGCATATTTTACCTATTAGCTGTCTCCTCTTACTTAAGATTAGTCTGGCTGAGGCTGAGAAAAGAGATAAGATTGTCCTTGAGGAGAGAGAAAAATTCCAGACAGAATCTGTTTTTGCTTTTTTTTTTTTTTTTTTAATCTTAGCAGTTAATGAAATGGCAAGGGAAGTTATTCTTTAAAGAATCACAATCTAATCACAAATTCATTGGTCACAAGATGCTTGTTGGCTGAGAAGTGGAAAAAATAAAGTAATAGCAGCCAGTTTAGTATTGGACTATATTAATGTAGAAAACTTAGTGATAATTTAAAATGCACCTTTATATCCACACTGCCTGAGTAAAATAATACCACCTTTAAGACAAAATGTTCAACAACGTGATATATTTTCAGAAGAACTAGACGAATACTCAATTTGTTTTACTTCAGTTAAGTAAGATGCATTTTGTATAGGAATACAGTTTGTGTAGTACCACATCAGAAGTTTGAGCACTGATAAGGTTACTACTGTTCAGTGTTAGATCTACTGACCACCGCCATTAAGTTCAAACCTCCCGCATTTTTGTGTAGCAGTAATTATCTGCTAAAGATCAAGCTAGCTAAGGATCTCAGCAATTTGTGTGCTGGATGGAAATTGGTAGATACCTAACTTTGCCAATGGCAAGACATTCCACTTAAAGCAGATGTCTGTTTGTCTTGAACCTCTGGTGCTAACAGAAGGTAAGCACGCTCTGTGGAATTGGTGCAGCTTCTCTACTGACCATCAGTAGACTTTGAGCTTTACACTCGACAGGGATAACAAGCTCATCTTGAAAATCCATCATCACACAAGTATCTCAGTTTAAACTGTTACTGGAATTTTTACAAGGTGACATTCTTGCTGGAAATCTGTCTTTGGCCAAAGGACAAGTCCAGGCAGCTATCCACTGCTTGTTTGGGCAAGTTAGTTGTCATGGAAAATTAGCATTATTGAGTTGTGGCAGTGCTCTCTCTGCTATAGCTTATCTTCACACGCTATTTGCAGCACTCCTGTTCCTTAACAAATCTTTTCACCATTCAAATATAAGTTTGCAATGTCATCATGAGCAAAGAATAAACCTGAGAATTAGAAAAGGGAGTCAGGCTGAAAACTAACCATTTTATAGTTGAAGTGTAGCAACGAATGAGTACCTGTCAAAATAACATTCTCCTAACTACCCTATATTTAGCAGAAATTTGAAATTACAGAGTTGGGAGATGACAAGAATATAGTTCACATTGTCCATTTCTCTTTGGAGGTAAAGCTTTTTGCCGCTTTCCTAAATCGGTGAAAACAACAACAAAAGGCACACATGAGCACTGCAAATTGAACTGGTATCCAAAGGTGTCAGCCTATTAGCCAGGTGAGCAACACTTGATGTTTTTGCCACTGAATTTATGTGGTCTGTAAGGAAGTTTCCACCTTTATTAAGCTGGAGAGAAGTTGACATAACGAGGCCTTTTCTCATACGCACATGCTGCAGCTGGGTTTACAAAAGCACAAGGTTAAATGAGAGGTCTCAAGGCTGTTTATACCAAAACAAAACAAGACAAAATGTGATGCTTCATAAGTGGTGGGCACCGCAGAGCTGCTGGTGGTGTCTGAGGCAAGGCTGGCGAGCATAACCAACACCTGCCTGCAACTTTTCGCGATTTTTAGTGGAGGTGAGGCTCTGCGGGGGAAATTGAGACTCTTTGGGGCTTGCTATTAGCGACCAGCTCCGTCTCCTGGGTGCTTCAGTGCCACAACACGCTTTGTTTACCGCAACCCCACGGCTTCAGGGAGCGGCCGTCACCCTGACCACTGTCGCGAGGGGTTACGAGGGACGACAAAAAAAAAGACCCGGGCTCTCTGCCTCTTTTTTCGCCTCAGCCGCCGGAGCCGCAGGCGTCCCCCGCGGGCTCCTGAGGCGGCGCGGCCGTTGCCCCGCGGCCATTAGAGGGCGCTGGGAGAGGCGGGCAGGGCAGGGCGGCCAAAATGGCGGCGCGGGGCAGCGGGCGCGGCCGGGTCCCGTAGCGCCGCCGGTTCCCCGCCCGCCGCGGGCCGTGAGCGGAGCGGGCGCGGCTGGCGGTGCGTGGGGGGAGCCGGGGCGGCGGCTGGGGGGGGGGCTGCGGGGCCGCTCGGGGCTCGGAAAACAGAAAAAGAAAAGAAAAAAGAAGGGGAGGGGGTGAGGCGAGCTCCACGGGGAAGGGGGGGGGGGGGGAGGAGGGCGGCGGGGATGGCGGCGAGGGGGGCGCGGAGCCGCCGCCGCCGCCGCCGCGTCCCGGGGCCGCCTCCCGCCCGCCGTGAGTCAGCGGCTCCCACCCCCCGCCGTGCCTCGGTCATGCTCAGGCATGTCGGGCGGCGGCGGGCGGCGGAGCTAAGCCCCGGCTTGCCTGCGCTCGGCGGCGCTATTTAAAGCCCGGCCCAGCCCGGCTCGGAACCGCACGGCTCGGCCCGCTTCGGCTGAGCCGAGGGCGGTGAGGTGAGAGGGGGAGCGGAGCGGAGCGCGCAGCCCGGCCGCCATTTGGTGGCGGTGTGGTGGTGGTGGGGGGGGGGGTGTGAGGGGGAGCGGGGCTGCAGCGCCGCGTTACACGTGTCGGGGCTGTGCCTCCCTTCGCTGCAGGCAGATGTGCAACACCAAGATGTCCGCCCTCACGGATGGCGCCGCTGTCACCGCCTCGGAGCAGGAGGCCCTGGTCAGTACCCGGGGGGGCTGGGGCTTTCTGTCAGGAAACGCGGTGGAGGTGGGCGCCCCTCCGCCTCGGAGCCGGGAAAGCAGAGCTGGAGGTGGTGCCTCAGGTCTAGGCGCTGTTCCCTGCACACCCGTGGCGTTCAGGCTGCTCGTTTTACGCCTCGCATTGCCCGCTTTGGTCTCCACAAGGATTCTGTGGCGAGATGGTGCCTAAGCTGTGGAAGGCGATCCGCTGTGCGGGACGGGCAGGGTTAGGGCAGTGCTCTCGGTACAGCTGTTGGTTGTTTTCTTTTGAATTGGGCATTTTCGCTTTCTGTTGTACTGGACTTCATCAGGAAGCTTTAGCAGGAGTCTTAGTTTGTGTTTGTGGCCTCGCATATTCGGGCGTTGTCGCAGCACGGTGACAGGCAGCCCTGGCTGTGTGCTTGTGCGAGGGTGCAAGCAGCACACGGGTTTGTTACACATCGCTGTCTGGATGGTGACAGCCTAACTCGCTTCATTTTTGTAGAAGGTTAAAGCCTAAAAGCATACACTGATAGCAGAACTTAAAAAAAATCCAAATAGCAAAACAACAGGGTGTTCAGAGGGGTTTTTGTTTATCTGTGTGTTTTTTTTTTTTTTTCTTTTTTTTTAAAGTTACAGTAGGATGCTACCCAGTGTGCTGTCAGACCTGCACGGGAGCACAGCCCTGCAGTTGCTGGGGAGGGAGGGAGGGCTTTGCTAACCTCATCTCAGCTCGCAGATCAGTTGTGGATTCAGGGGACTGAAACTGCCCTGCATTCCTATCCTGAGCTGTATTTCCTAGTCTGATAAGTTAGTGTTTGCTTCTTTTATGAAACATGCCTTTATTTACATGCTGTAAATGGCTGTAGCATTTAGGAAGGGAGTGAATAGCAATGAAATGTTGCCTATATTTGTTTTTAAGTATGATTCTTGCAACTTATCTCTTACTAATGCACTTAAACGTACTGCTAGCTGTAACGCGTATTTGAAATGGAGTATAGGAAAGCTTTCCCTACTTCCTTAAGCATTTGTTCCTTGCCTTGTATCTTACTCATGTTTTCCTGCAAGAAAGAAATTATAAAAACATCTTATTATAGCTAAGTATTAGTCAGTTCTTAGAATGGTTGTGCTATTGTTCTAGGGGTGGAAGTAATGCTGTACCCGCAACCATCAGACAGTGGTTACACAAGCATTTTGTTTGCAGTTGTGACATCCCCTGCAGCTTGTTCTCATCTCCTGCATTGTACTGGCACAGCTGTTCGTGGAACAATGCAAAAAAAAGGCAGAGGAGGGATAGGAACATTTCCTCCCTCTGCCTCAGACCGCTGGCTGTTCATAGACTGGCTGCAGAAATAGCTGCTGGCACAGCATGTGGGCGGGAGGGCAGAGGGCAGTGTAGAAGTAGGATCGATTGAAATACAATGGGAAGGACAGGGTCTGTTTGTCCCAACTAAGAAAAGACTAAAGGGTAGAGCCAGCTGGCCAGTGTGAAGCCATAGATAGCCCCATAAACTGTCACAGGAGCCAGAGTTCTGCTTTGTCTCTTGCACTCTGGACCTGACAGTGATAAAGGTCTTAAGTTTAACTTTGCAAAGCCAAAAAGTTGGGAGTGGATAGATTATCACTTAGTTGTGTCTTTTCTTACATGAGGTTAACATGGACAGAGGAAGCTAATCTGTATAAATAATGCTTTGTTTGGTGAACAGTTGCTGCAAACTGTTTTTCTTTCTTCATCTCCACATAGGTGAAACCAAAGCCACTGTTGTTGAAGCTATTGAAGCTAGCTGGTGCGGAAAAAGACACTTTTACTATGAAGGAGGTGAGAACTTTTTATTCAATGAAGGTAGATGACAGTAAATACAGGGAGATTCTTCTGTTGTGGGTTAATGGGAAGCAGTGAGGTTCACAAAAGGTGATGAGACAGGATATTTTTTGCAAGTTTCTTACTAAACAAAGGCTTTTGTCTGCCCTTAGAATAACATAGTACTGGGGGAATAATAAAAAAAAAACAAAAAAAAAAACTCAAAGGGAGTTTTAATCAATTAGTGTGAGAGGAATAAATCTCAGTTAACTTAATGTTTCCTCGTGTATTTGAACTTGAAATAGCAAAACCTGTGTGTGTGCTAATGTCTGTGTATGTGATTTCTTTTGCAGGTAATATTCTATCTTGGACAATACATTATGTCTAAACAATTATATGATGAAAAAGAGCAACACATTGTGCACTGTGCAAATGATCTCCTTGGGGATTTATTTGGAGTAACAAGCTTTTCAGTAAAAGAACACAGGTAAAATTGAATTCTTTTCTGAGGGTCTGATTGTGAAATAAATAGTGGAGAACGTAATTCATATGGCCTTTTATTATTTCTTTATATCTTGAAAGATGGTAAGCTCTTTCTTATGATTACTTTTCACCTGATCTGGTCTTTTTCTGTGAAGTAATGTCTGTGTCTATAACCAAGAAATCTCAAAAAGTTCCACAAACTTGAAAGGGTTACAGTAGCCTCAAACCATCCCAAGGTGAAACGGGAAAATTCTCAGCTGTTAAGTAACAGCTACAAAGGGATTGCAATAACAGTTGAGACGAGACTTTTGACTTGCTGGCAATGCAGGTATACAAGTTAAGAGTGGAAAACTGTAGTATGTAGTCACAATATGTTCTTCTATTCAGAAATCATACCTTACTTCCGCACAAAGCTTTGGTATTTTAACATTTCTTTTGAATCGATTGTTGAGCTGCAGAGTCTGTATGTAGAGTTTTCTGAATCCTAACATAAGTCACAGTTATACTGTAAGTTTGGTTGCTTTGCAAGACAAATTGTCAGAAGTTCCAGAAAGAGTAATTTTGAATCATTGTTAGAGGTAGAAATAGATGCTGATTTGTTAAGAGCTTGTTGTGAAAAGGATTATGACTCTTCCCCCAGAATTTTCTGACTCTGAATGAATTGAAAAAAATAATACTCTTTCAGCTCTTGAGACAGATAAAATCTCTTCCCTTTCTTCAGAAAGGAAGTAGGGATCTGCTTGCTTTGAGGAGCAAAACAACAATGCTGAAAAAAACTTCAAGTTAGAATAACTGTTTTCTACATTTGTCATAGAAACTGGCTCGCTTTTGTGGGCAGTCTCCAGTTACCACACTAAAAGTTAATGCTAACACCACCAGCTCTCCAGCTAAACATGCAACATACGTATGAATTCTGCAACCTAACTTGCAACATCTCTTTTCTTTATCCCCATCGAAGGAGGGTGTATTCGATGATTTGCAGAAACCTGGTAGCAATCAATCAACAAGGTAAGCCAGTTTGGGAAATAGGAGTGGGGAAAATACAACTGATGTTAATGCATCTTGCATGTAGCGACCAGAACACATCTGTCTCTCAATAATTAGCTGTTTGACTTCACATGTTAGTGTCTGGAGTGGTCGCAAATAGTGGTGAATTAAAGCACAGTGCTGTGTTTCTTCTGGAAACAAAACTGATTCTGAACAGCATTTGGGTAATTTTGTGGGACTTGTACGGAACAAACATAATCAAAACTTGAATATAAACAAGACTCAATTGAAAAATTGCTTGTGTTTCTTACAGATAAAGCTGCTTACGTTGTTGAAGGCTTTAATACCAAAAATGAGCTGCTTGAACTTGTGCCAACAAGGAAATAAGTTCAAATGCTTTCTCTTTCTGTTTGTTTTTTGAAAAACTGAATCTGACATGTTTAAAACTGGTTACACTCAGATACACTGGCAACACTGAGTCCTCTTTAAGAGGTCTACAAACTTTTAAAGAAATGATAACTCTGCTCTAGTATAAAATGCTCAATATAGCTGTAATTTTTGACCGATGTAAGGAGTAAACCAGAAGTTAAATAATGGTTGCTGTTTTGTAAGTTAGTTTCTGAATCCATACTGAGATACCCTTTGGTCTTGATTCTTTCTGAAGGTACGTGTCTTTTGGAGGGCTGTCTTCATTACCCCTTATTGTTATGCTAGCAATCTTAAACCTACCTGTTTTTTGTTTTTTTTTCTTGGAAGATAATTGATAAATTCAGCATCCATCTGGTTGTCAGGAGATATAATTAACAATACTCAATTTTGCTTCTATGGAATGTCTCTTGAATTTAATGTTCCCATGAGATGATAATTAGTAAAATATACTCTATAGAAGTATAAAAATATTTCCATGTATATTATTTCATATCTGCACAATCACAGCTAATGCACAACTTTCATTTGGAGGCATTTATAATAGAATTCAGACATACTTGGCTATTGAGATTCCTTCCTTCTCCCTGTTTTCCCACTTTCATAATATTACAGCGGCACTGCTGCTCAAGCTTGGAGCAAGGGAGCAGTGTTGCATTTTCAGTTGTCAAAGAACGTCTGGTTTGTAAGTTCTGTTCAGAACTTTGTAAATGCTGTGTGCAGTTGACTTCTGTTACTTTTGCTGTAATATTTTTGAGCTTGAAGTTGACTTTTCCCCCTGTTCTAAAGTGTGGTTTTGTTTTGTTTTCAGACTGCACGCTTGCTGACACACCTGAGGTTGACGCCAGATTTCAGCTTGAGAAGGAAAATGTTTTGAAGGTAATCTTTCAATTTTTTACGTTCTGAGATGTAAATTCAGTTTCATTTCCATAGTGTCCATGCAGTTAGAGTAATTTTAGCCTTGTACCAAATTCATATTTGGGCTTTTTCATTACTTCTGTTAATCAGGAATCCATGCAAGAGTTAGAAGAGAAGCAGACTTCATCAAACGTGACTCCCCGACCAACATCATCATCTAGGAGGAGAACTCACAGCGAATCCGGTATGTGCAGATCTACGATGCGGAGCTTTCCATGTCACGGACACTTAGGAAAAAATACTTTCTGTTACCTCACTGACTTGGAAAGATGCTAACAAACACTATCTATGTTCCTCTGCATATCTAAAACAAAATGTTCAATCTGGAAGAAGTACGGGATTGCTTGCACTGCTCCAGTGTCGTTTTATGGTTCGGATTTCTAGAACTGTTAGCAAGATGATAGAACAATTTGTTCCAGGGATCTGTTCAACATGTTCACATTAGCAGGACATAATCCGTTGTGCTGTCTTCACGATGAGAACTTTTTGTACTGATGTAGTCAAAGGCATTTCCAGTCCCTCTGTAGATAGCCACAACATTTTACATTTTGTTTGCACTCTGAAAGCAGTTTTCACTGGATTTCAGTTGGTGATACAGATGTGAAAGGTCCAACACTAACGATGGATGATTTTGGATGTTTTTCAAGCACTTTGTAAAAAAAAAAAAAGTCTGGCCACTTAAGCATTTTGTTTGTCCCCAGTTCCTCCTTATTGTGGTTATTAAGAAATCACTGGCAAATACGTTTTCAAAGTATGGACTGTTTCTTCTGAGAATTGGCAAATAAGTTGGTCAGCATAAACCTGTGTAACATTCAGTTGCTCAATGGATGCGTTCTCTGTGCAGTTCAACTTTAACACTATTTCAGATTCCTTATGGTAGTTTGTTTCTTTGCTCACTTTTATTACCTCATGACTTGACACCTGTACTTACCTGGGCAGTGATAACCTTCTGTCATTGCATAGATACTTTTTTTTTCTTTTTTTTTTTTTTTCAGTTGCTTGGGAACATTTTAAAGTTCCTCAGCATTTATGTAGTTTTTTTTTTTCTATGTTCATCATAGGCCACTGTTTTTATTAGCCAGTCGGAAAACTGTGCTGTTTTGCTGAGCAGTTTGCACTAAATTAAAAGAACATTTAATGTTGTAACAAAAACTGGTGAAGGGATGAAAAGCTGCAGTTAAGCATCATAACCTGTAATATTTAGGCATGACCCAGAGCACGTAAGGTCCTGTGTTGTGCTTACTTATTGTAGGTTTGATTATTAACTCGTGTCTTTGCATCCATTTATTAGTCTGTTACAACCTTAAAAGTTCTTTTAATATAGTGTTTTTATATACACTTTTTTTCTAATTTATAGGAAATCTTCCTTTTAAGCCACTATTCTTGTTAAATTATGATGGTAGCGGCTCCTATTGGAGCCGCTTATATAGTGTATAGAAACCTTGTGGTGGTACAGTATCAGTACAGCATGGAGCCATGGCAACTAAATGAGGACAACGATGGACAGGAGCAACCCTTGGGCCTTGGGGGCACCAAATGTGGTGGGGCTCTCAGGGCGGAAAAAGAAAAGAGAGGGGCTGAGCCAAGAAGCACCAAGGGAAAGTAAGAGAAGTCTCAAAGTATGTACAAGTGTTTTGTTCTCTTTTCTTTTACGATGAAAAAGATGTCAAGGCTTGGAGACTGGTGGATTGTCCGTGTGTTTTGCAAGGCCAGGGCAAAGCTGGGCAATGCAGGGTGTACGCAGAGGGCGCCTGTAGGGGGCAGCAGGCCCTTACTGAGGTCTGTTGAACCACGTTGTCAGTCCTCCTGGGGAACTTTCACTCCACTGCACATACATACCGACTTTGCAATGCCTTTTTAAGAAAATTGTTTGATATCAAACACACCAAAAGGCAGTGGAGGTGAATTTTGACTTACCTACCCCTAAAATGCTGTCCCCCTACTGCTTATGCTGCCCTAGATTGTTGTATCAAAGCATGATACATTTAAAAAGCATTGCTTTTTGGCCTTCAAACTAGGCATACATAACAAGCACAGCTTAAAGCAATGTTTTCATGGTTCAATTTTTACACTGTGTGTTAGCCTTGAAGATTTTCTTGCTCATGTGTTGTCAAAATCGTTCACATAACGTTGAAATTTTTGAAACAAAACGAGTAAATACAATCGCATATAGTACAGCTGTTAATTGATGGATTTTCTGGGATATCTGAAACTTGAACCTGAACGTGCCTTGCCTAGCTCGAGGTCCTTCTTACACATTTGACCTGGGATCTCTGTCCAAATTCTGGGATGGGCTAGCAAGCCCCCTGAAAGTGTTTTTCTGTCATACGACTGTAGGGGGAGCTCCTACAATTAAAATCTGAACTATTCCTCAAAGTTAGGAGGGATTAATGTGTGTCATGTGTGAATTGGGGTAAAAATTCTTCAAAATTTGCAATTACTTTATTTCCTGCATGCGGAGACTGCCAGTTACAAGCTGTACAGGTGGGAGAAGTGGGGAAAGGCAGTCTCTGAATTGTTGTTTTCAGGAATGTTTCTCAGTGTGACTGTCTTTTTCTTTCATTTGTTTTTGGTGCCTTTTTCTATAAAATAATACTGGATAGCTTTATTCTTCTTCAATTGCTACATAAATATATTGTATTTTAAGCTGCTGTTAAGAACATTCAAAACTGCACATTGTATAGATATTTTTGGAGTAATAAAAATTCTTGAATGTGCCCAGAAGAAAATCCTTCAGATGATCCGCACGCTGACAGAAGAAAACGACACAAGTCAGACAGCATTTCGTTGACATTTGATGAAAGTCTCTCATGGTGTGTAGTCAGTGGGCTGTGCCGTGAAAGAAGCAATAGCAGTGATTCAACAGATTCTCTTTCCATTCCTGTAAGTCAAAACTTTTTTTTTTTGCATTTACCAGTTTTTTAAGATCTAAGATTTTTAAGTTTACTAAGCTGTAATCAATTTGTCTCATAAGTGCTGTTCCATCTAACAGTGGCTATTCTTATTTCTACCATAGCTAATTAAACTGGATAGTTGTTTGACCCTTGTTTCCTTTCTTTTTCATTCAGGATCTCGATGCCAGTTCACTAAGTGAAAACTCCGATTGGTTTGACCATAGTTCTGTTTCAGACCAGTTCAGTGTAGAGTTTGAAGTTGAATCTATTTATTCAGAAGACTATAGCCATAATGAAGAAGGACAGGAGCTCACAGATGAAGATGATGAGGTACTTTTTCTTTGACCAGGGGGTGACAGATCTAAGGAAAATTAAAGAAAATTATGTTGAAATTCCAACAAGAAGCAGCTGTAATTCTTCAGGAGTGCTCCATAACAAATTGCATTCAGTCATTGATTAAAACAAGTTACGTTCTTTGCAGTTGGGTCATCACTATATACCCATCAGAACAGTGCCAGTGCATTCCACAGGCTCTCACGCAGGCTGGTGGTAAAAGTTTGTCTGGTAAACTTTGCTCACGAGCTATTCATGGCATTCTGTGTACCTGAGTCTATTCTTATGTAATTACAGAAGCGTTACTTGGACATGTGTTGAGCTTTTGACAACAGTTTTCATTGATAATGAAACTTTACTAGTAAATCTTTGCAAAGTGATATTTCTAAGTCATTTGCTTCTATTAGTACAGATGTTTCGTAGAAATACACTGAAATATAATCGTAGAAATTTTCATAGGAGGCAAAAAGACAGTTTTAAAATAGTTACTGCCATCTTTTTTGAGAGATTGAGCTATGTGGAATGTCAGGAGGGAAGCAGATCTCTGTTTCTGTTAGTTTTCTGATACTTAAGAGCTAAATTAGCTCCTGAAAAGATCAGGTAAGTACCAAAGGTGGAATCGGACAGGGATATACATGATTGTAATTCATGACAGGGGAGGAGTGGGACTGTCAGTACTGATTTAGAGTGGGTTGGAGTGCAGCAGAGAGGTTGGAGGAAGAAAGGATTGAGGGTGTGCCTCTGCCTTCAGCAGCAGAGGAGCCTAGAACTGGACACAGTATTCAGGTGTGGCCCCACCCCTGTTGAGCAGAAGGGAAGGAACCCCTCTACTCTGGAAGGCGGTTCCTTCTATCTGTATAGTCTTCTTGTCAAACGACACGTTCCAAGTGTGAACACATTCCCCACGCCACCCCCTATCAGCTAACCATCAGATTTTGTAGAGTTGCTTGGTAGCTTCTAGCTTTTTAACGTAAACAGAGCAGTACTTTTAATTTAATTTAATTAAAAATGATCTATCAGAAAAAATATTTTTAATTGAATTCAAAACCAGTTATATCAGTACTTTTTTTTTCTTTTTAAATTTAAATTAGGTTTATCAGCTGACCATTTATCAGGATGAAGATAGTGATGCTGATTCATTCAATGAAGATCCAGAGATTTCTCTAGCTGTAAGTAAAGCCTTGACTGGCAAAACATCATAAGTTGGGCAAACTGACAGTACGTCAAGGAATATAGAAGAACTCAGTCGTTACCTGTGACTTTTAAAAAATACAGTTGCCTTTTATTTCTCACATGCATGAGGATTCCAAGCCAGTAGCTTAATTACTGAACGTGTGACCACTAATGAACATGGGTATTTTAAAAAATGTTTTTAGTGAGTCTCCTGAGCCATTAAAAATGATACTAATTTACAGTTTCACAAAATGGGGAAAAAAAAACAAAACAAGAGAACCAAAAAAAAAAAAAAGAAAACCTAGTAAGTTCACATATATTTAAAAAAAAAAAGTCTATTTTCTTCTTATATAGACTTCTCATAGTTCATAATATCTGGTTTTACTGTCCAGTCTGAATAAACAAGTCTGTAGCATAGAGAAGAAATTCAGGGTATTGGAGCAACAGATAAAGACATGGGAAAAAAAAAAAAGACATGATAAAAAAATGCTAAAAGCTGGTGGTTTTAATAAAAGATTCATAGTTTAAAATCTTTAAATTAGTTAAAGGCTTATACATTTTTTTTAGTTTATTTTTTTAATAAAATATTTATAGTTGCTTTTCATTGTAGAAGCTTGAGTACAGCTGTTTTACAAAGCCACCTGAAATGTTTGTCCCTTGGTGGTCTGTAGGACTTGAGGGACTTGACTCTAGGTGTGAAACACGGGGCTAACCATACATACATAGTGCTGCTTATGGATGGAAAAAAAAAATGTTTAGGAATTAAAGTTAGTCTCAAACTTCTGATGTCTCTGATGCTATTTGGGACTTGAACCAAAAAGCGTCCTGAAAGGCGTTCTAAATACGTAGTGTTTGGGTTTGTTCTGCCACCCCACCCCTGCCACATACGTTATTTCTAAGGAGGGTACTCCTCCTTAAAAATGAAGTGTTTTTAATGAGATGGTGTCTGTTTCTAGTATAGTGTACGGAGTAAGCTCTGACACAGTGATGCAACTCTTCCTAAATGGCTGGTTGCTTTCTGTGCTGTGTAATTCCCATTCTGCTGTGTCAGAGTGCCCTCACCCGGCCGTTTTGCAGACCAGCAGTTTGGCTTTCACCAGGTTAAAGTCTTGACTAGTTTCTAGTTCAGAAGTTTGTCATTGAAACTGACGGGAACAGTGTCCATTTATCAGAAGGAAGTTCTCTGTGAAGACTTTATAGTCTAGTTTATTCAGTTTTGTCTAAAACTAATAAACCGTTATTATTCCACTTCTATTTTCTTTTTACAAATCTACTGCAAGAAGGAATAAAATCAGAGAGTCTTAACAAAAATGAGGCTATTTTAACCCAGGACAGTACAATGGTCAGACACCCAGTGGAAGTTTTAAACGATAAACAGGTTGATAGTTCAAGATCACTGGTATTTTGGCAGTAATAAATTCTTTATAATCTCTGTGTACTTCAGTTGTAAGCATTCCAAGTAGCTTAAGCTGTTTAAACCTTTAATTTACTCAAGGATTATTGGAAGTGTCCTGAATGCAGTGAAATGAATCCTCCGCTTCCACGGCATTGCCACAGATGCTGGGCCCTTCGAGAGGACTGGCTTCCTGATGAAAAGAATGAGAAATTGGCAGCGAGCAAATTAGAAAGTTCTTTCCACCTAGAATCTGAAGAAGGTTTTGATGTACCTGACTGTAAGAAAGTGAAAATGACTGAAGACAAAGAACCACCCGTGGAGGAGAATGAAGAGAAAGCAGTACAAATATCCGAGTCCCAGGAAAGTGAAGATTATTCTCAGCCATCTACGTCTAGCAGCATGTTTTGCAGCAGTCAGGAGGACTACAAGGAGCCCGAGAAGAGAGAAATGCCAGGCAAAGAGGAAGGCGTGGAGTCCAGTCTGCCTGTTAGCAGCATAGAGCCCTGCGTCATATGCCAGAGTAGACCGAAAAATGGGTGCATAGTACATGGCAAAACGGGACACCTCATGTCGTGCTTCACGTGCGCAAGGAAGCTGAAGAAGAGGAACAAACCGTGCCCGGTGTGCAGACAGCCTATCCAGATGATCGTACTGACTTACTTTGGTTAAACCGTGTTGAGTGAAAAGCGGCAGAAGGAACATTATAAACTGGTACCATAATTAAGAGAGTAAGAAACTATTTTTATATACTTATTGGCAGATTGATATTTTGGGTGTCTTTGCCTTTGGTAAGAAAAATCGTTATTGAAATAAATGCACTGGAATTGTTAAGTTTAGCCTAATGCTCGTTAGTCCACTTGGATATTGTAAGCCCCTCTCAATAGAAGTGACCAATTCCTACCAGGTACTGTTTGCCTTCCCAAGTGTTTTACCGCACACAGAAGTTAGCAAGATTTGTATTACTGGATTGATCACACATTAAAAATCCAAGCTCCGTAATTAACAGAGGAAAGACATTTTGAAGAATGCATTTCAAGTCGGTTCCTCCTGTTACAAAGAAAGGGAATTCTCTACATTCCACTACCTGTTGCCTGGTGAAGACACCAGGCAGAATAAGAACCCTCAGAATAAGTCAATAAAATAACAAGATAGAGCCTTGTCTCCCACGTTCCCAAAAATTGAGATTCTCCAAAAGGGAGATTTTTTTTGTATACATATCGGGAAATAGGGGCAGTTGTGGTAGAAAATAACATCTAAAAATTTGCGAACAGAAAAGGGTACTGTGTCTTTTGTTTAGGATATGTCCTGAGAAGAAGTCATTGACCAGTTAGGCTTACAATTACCTCTTAAATATTCTGAGAAACAGACCTCTAAAATGTTGTGTGGTTTGGTGGTCTGTACTATCCTGGTTTCTTTAGCAGAGTGTGAGAGGTGCGAACAGGCAAGGTAAATGAAGGAGAACTTACATTAAAAGGCAGGCAAATAGGTGATATTGGGCAATGTTTAAATTTTCTCTGCACTTGTTTTTGACTTCAGTAGCGTGGCACACAGCTTGATCGCTCTGTTCGCTTGAATAAAAATAGTGGGGAAAAAAATATAAAAAATCCACCTCCATCTGCAGAAACAAATGAGCTGTGTAGTTCTGTTTCACACTGTTTGGTTTTGTTCGTTTGTTTTTAAGTTTAAGCAGTCTTTCTGACTTGGGCTGTTTTTATCTGTACCATAAGCATTTTGAAAATCTCTTGCAAGGTGTTTGGTTGAATGAATGTTTGTCTGAGTTGGATCTGTTCTTACTGCTTTTAGCTTGTCTCCTCCCTGTACTTTGCCAAAACCTGTGTGAAATTTACCAGTTCCTTATTAAGAAGTCCAGTAACATAGTTCTGTGGTGCATTCAGAGGGGGTAATGTGCATATTTTTGTATGGTCGGATTCTAAAGATGTAGCTAGCTTACTCATCTGAGCTGATCTTCAGATGGAGACTTTCTGTAGCAGCGGGTTGTATTTATTTCTTCCGGAGCTACATTACCAGAGAGCTTGTGTGTTCTCAGCAGCTTGTTGTTTGCTCACCTAGTTGAGCTAATATTTGAAAGCTGCTACTAAAAGATACTGATATCTCTGAAGCATTTTTTTTTTTGTAGTTCATTGTAACTAAACAAACCCCCTAAGACGTCCTGTGTTTCTTCAAAGGAAGAGTTGTCCACACGCAGGTGTCTTGTTCTTGCAAGTTGTGAAGTGGCAGCTGCTGGTTGGAAGCTGCTGAAGCTGTTACAGGCTTCGGTCAGCAGGAGCCTTTCAGCTGGGTTTAGGCAGTCTTTCAGCCTGAGGTGGAAGAGTCGTTTCAGCAGATAGTGAACATTTTCGGGTAGCAGTGCTCTAAATACATAATTACCTGCCTTAATTGGCATTGCTTTCTATTTATTTTCTGTATTTTTATTTGATAAACTGAAGTGCAGTACTGCTTGCAGAGGCTGTGCCATTGCACCTGCAGGTCAGAACTGAGCGGTGGTCAGATGGGTCCGGAGTGTGCAGTTAACAGAGTTATAAACCTGTACATTCAGGGGGAGCACGGATAAACTGGGCAGTGTGCTTAAAATCTTCCTCCCTTCCATTGTCTGGTATGTCTGAGGCTTTGTTTGTTTGATCCTTCCCTACAGTCACTGTAAGGGCTGTGTCACTGCAGTTGTGGGGAGCGCCCAGTTCCTGCTGGGACCAATGGTGCCGTCCTGGTCTTCCCTCCCCTTTTAAGTGCTCTCCATATGTTTAAAAAAAATAAATGAGATGCTTCAGCTCTCAAAGATGCTTGTATGGTCCCAGCAGCGATCTTGCTGTTCGCAAGCGCTCAGCTATGAAATTTGCCTTCAGAACCAATCCCACTGAAGCTTTCTGCTTTGGCATAAAGTAAAATGAAAGCATTTAACACAACAATTTTCTCCTTGTATGCTAAAAAATTTTACATCCTCAGCGCGTCTTCTGTAGGGCAGGGTAGCCCTGGAAATGGCCTCTACTCCATGCAATGCCAAGGAAACAGGTGCGTTTGGTGCCTGCTTCCTTGGCCAATCTACTGTGTCAGAGCGATGTGTTTTAAAATTATATTTTCTGGCCTAATATTATTTTTAACACCCAGTAAGTTTGTTTGTTCTTGAGCTTTGTTTTTTGTGTACAAGAAATTTGCGCCTTTGCCTTGTGCTGCGGACCAAGACATGGGCTGAGAACAGGGGTTTTATCCAAAATGCTCAAATCCTGAGGCTCGTCTCTGGGCAGCCGCCCTGAATGCGGGCTGTGACACCAAGAAGGGGATAATGGTGAGCAGCCTTTGCTTGCTGCCCTGTTCTTTTTGGCCCGTCCTTGGGTAGCGGTGCAAAGGTTGACCTTTATTCTTACGTGGTGAGGTGTATTTAATATTGTATGCGTTTTAATTTATTGCAGTTTGTAAATATTCTTGTGCTTGTAGTTAGTGTTTTGAGCTTTAATTTATTGAATTAGCCTTTTGGTACACGTGCAGATAAACCAATATGCGTGCTGAGTGAAGCGCAGTTCCGAGGAGCCAGTTCAAGCAATGGTAGCATTAAAAACAAAGGTCGGCCAAGCTGTATTCAGGCTAAGAGCAACACAGGAAGACTTACGTCGTCGACTTTTCTCCTTCCCTTAATACAACTCGTGTGTTGAAACTGTACGGCAGGTATTAGAGGTGGAAGCTGATGCTGCAGTAGCACGGTGGAAATCCATTGGTGGTGCTTTCTGTTGGAATGCTTTGCCCTCCCCAAACACTGCTCCCGCGTGGTGTCACCGCTGGGGGTCACCGTATGAATGATGTGATGCGACGAGAGGCTTCCCAGTCAACATCTACACCGGGTGGAAAACTCTCTCCGTTGGTCAGGAGGCTGAAGGAAAGGCCGGATGCTTGGAAAATTTGGAAGTACACAATGTCTGTCATTGTCACAGTCTATTTCTTTGCGCACTTCAGGTCGACGGTGTTTAGGTGCAAATACTGCAAGGACTCGCATTTGTACAAGAAAATCACTTTTGGCTAAAATACAGCCTTATCACTTCACCCAAGAAGGCCAAGTGCGAAGTGGAGATCCCACGAGAGGTGCCACAACCGCTCTGTTTCAGCATCTGACACTTCCCCAAAATGCTAGGACTGTTGAGTGTTAAAACAATTGAGAAAGTTCACGTAAAATTAATTACATTACAAGCCTGTTGCCTTCATCTTTTAAAAAAGCCTTGTCGGGGTGAAGCCGGTCGTGGGGCTGCTGCTTGTGCTGCATACCCACTCTGCAAGGACTGTCGGCGGAGCGCACCCACCCCGCGTTGTGTCTGGAGGACGTCCACGCCGTGCTGCATTGCACAAGAAGCTTTGGTGCCCCTTCAGTGAGGCGTCTGATTCAGGAACGGGTAAACACACTACAAAACTGAATTGAGGGGGTGTTCTATTTATTTCTAGCAGTCTAGTTCAGTTATATCACCGTGTTCCATTTTCTGTTATTTTGTTTAAATGTCATTGTGTGAAATTTCTGTATGGGTATGAAAAAACAGGGAAGACTTTGGGCACATTTTTTTCCAGTGAAACAAGGGGAAAAAAACAGTTCCTCATTGCAGAAAGCATCAGCAAGAATAATTTTCAGAAAACCATGCTCTTACAGGAGAGAGAGTGGTGTATCTTTATTTTTTGGGTTACTTAGTTTAAAGTTTGAGCAAGCAAAAGATTAAAAAAAATAATAATAATTCAACCAATCCCCAAGTGTGGGCTTAAGGTTTTTTTTTTTTTTTTTTTAACAATAGACTGAACTTGCTGAAAAGGAAAAATTGTTGCTTTCAACTAATGTGTACGTGCTTGTATTTACCACAGCCACACTCAACATTTGAATGCATCGCTGTCAGACCCTATTGTATGTGTAGAAGTTGTGGGTTACATTCAGGCGTTCTCTCCCCTTTTAGTAGATGTTGCTTTAAGTTAACAGCCTGACTTTCAAGGGGCAGGTTTTCCTTTTTTTTTTTTTTTTTTCTTTTGTGTTAAATTGAGGCAGTCAGTGTGAAGATTACGTAACACCTAAAGTGTTAATGTAAAGCAGAGTCTTACTTTGTTGTCTGACTGTGTGGAGTTGGAATTGCTCTTCAATAGAGAGTTTAATAGTGAAGTTCATTAACTACGCAATTTTGCCACACACTTCTGGTGACTTGTGTGTCCCTTGTGGCTAACCAGGGCACGTCCTGCTGCGTCCAGTAACCATTCACGTGCAGCTGCCCACTCACATTGCACAGCGCAGTTACCTTTTATGAGAATTTTCTTGTGTACTGCATTTGTGTTTTGATTTTCAGTTTTTCTGAGAAAATTAACTATGATGTCTAAGAGCTTTAAATAAAGATGTGTTTATATGCTCCTTAGTGTTTTGTTTTTTTTTTCTTGTTGATTTTTTTCTTTTAAGTTCTCCTACTTGATTTTCAGACAGCCTCTTAATTCTGTGAAACAACACTGCAGCTTCCTTCTCCCCTGCCTGGTAGCATGGAGTCACCTCTCACGTTCCTGCTTTTAGAATATTTTGAACTTCAGGGCTCTCTGTCTCTTTCTGCTATATGTGATGGTATCGGAACCAAGCCTCCCTGGAGGGAGTGGTGGATAATTGGTTACTGCTCTGACTGGTAAACACTCCACAGCATTTAAAAGGAGGGAAAAAAGGTAGATAATTGAAATGGATGAGATCTAACAAACAAAGACAATGACAAAATGCTATCTTATGTACATTCTGTATGTAATGAGATGCTATTCTGAAGCTGCACTGGTGTTTCAGTACCAGAAGTGTATTCACACTTAGCCTGAGCCCAATGGCCGAGCTGGTGTGTCTTGATGTGAAACACAGAAGCACCTCTGCAGTACCAGTGGTACATTTCAAAAAACTGTACTTGTGTCAAACATTAATTCTGTTCCTGCATTCTTGCTTTATGGTGTGCAGGAAAAGGTAGATGTTTCCAAAGACCATCTCCTCTGGCTGCTTATAAAACTGCTTAAGAAAACTAGTAGCAGCTTAAGTTTCAAAATAAACACAGGAGGTGGTACTGACTTCCCTCTGTAAAGTCTGGTTTGCTGGACAGCCTCAAGGTGCCTTGAAAATGGTTTGCAACTGACCAGGTAAAAGGAATCAGCTAAAGCTGCACCTGATAGAGTACTGTTAGCGAGGTTTGCTCCTGCTTCCAGCTTCTGCTGTATGCAGGCCAGGCACAAGCCAAAGAGGGAGGTAAGAGGGCTGTGAAACATGCTTAAAAAAAAACAAATAGCTGAAGTTATTTAGATTGAAAAATTGTGAATTACGGTTCTGCTCTGTAACAAATCCAGTTTAAAAAAAAGAAAAAGGCAATTGTATAAAGCTGTAGGGGGCTGTCTCTGCATTGCTTTCAATAGTTCTATTTTGAACAGTTACTCAGAGCCCTGTGTTACTGCCTTTTGCCTGATGGCACAGGCTATCATCGAGCTCCAGCAGCACGGCCCTTGGGCACTTACATACGGTTAATTTATTTCCAGCTTCTTCTCTTCCCCCATGTGTTACCAATCTTATTTCAGCCTCAGTCGGTCTCATTTGTCTGGACAAGAAAGAGCACACTTTAAAATGTCATTCTTCATTTACAGCAGTGGCTTTATTACAAGAAATTAGGATTGAGCTACTTGCTTACAGTTGTGTGGGCACATGAACTGTTCAACACTGAAACAGTTTGAAACAGTGGCAAAACAAGCCAAGCCTTTTTTTTTTTTTAACTCTGGCAAGTTCTTCAAAAGATGTGTAACCACCTGCACCAGAATTCTACAATTACCTCCATAGACTGTACAGTATTTCTTTAGAGTAAAATATTTACTCCAATTATGTAGAAAAATAGGGTAGGCTATTACAAGTCAAGTAAAACATCTGATTGTCAAGCCAGTAATTTACAAAATACAATAAATGATTATAAATCTGAGAATTAGGTTCATAAAAACATACATTCTTTTACATACACAATTTCTTGTTTCAAAAGCCACCTTTGTGCAGGAAGACTTTGCCCTGTCACATCATCCCTGACTTTATCTGAACAGCAGAATCATGGCGGCCATTAAAACCAAGAGATGTAGAGTTGGTTTTACTGCTGCTGAAGAACGTTCAAGCCCTTGGTACAAGGGCACTTTAGGACATGAAGCAGGTCTTGTCCTGATAGAGGCTTCTGAGAAAGAGAAGTCTTGCTTCAAAGCGTTGAAGTTAGCAGTGTTATCAGGTATTTCCACTGTCTTCAGCATCGACTTAAATCCAGGTACAGTAGCCTAGGAACAAGCGTGAAAGATTTCTTGAAGCACCGAGTTCGGCTGTGAAACAATCAGTGTCTAGGCACTTTATTTATACTTTAAATGTGTAGGAAAAGCATTCTAAATATAAATTGAGCTACAGCAAGAGAAAAGTTTTTCACATTACAGCAATAAGTCTAAACAAATCTGAGATGGAAACGGTAACAGAACATATGCTTCCCCCAGTTCACAAGGCCCTTAGCTCATTTTGCTCTATTTGAGTCATTACCTTGCAGTGGCTGAACTGAGTAAATCGCTTAGCACCAAGAGCCACGCAGCCCGGAGGATGCGACCTGGTGGGTAGCTAACCGTGTCGGGCAGCAGCACAGCCCTGAGTGAGGTCTGCTTGGTGCGAACAGGACCAAGGAACTACGGGTTGAACAAGCCCAAGGCTAGCAGCAGAATTAAGTGCTAGGTGTCACAGGGCATTCTCTGCCACAGTAAGGGAATTTCTCTCAGGCGTGTTTTTTCCTTGCCTCTTGTAAGGTGCTGCCACGGATTGAGGTTGCTCGCCTCTAGGGACCAAACCTCAGCCTGCTGCCTTACTCCTTCAGCCCGCTGCAGCAGGAGGGTGGCGGGGACAGGGGGCTGAGCACCAGCAGGAGGCCCTCACTGGCTGCTCGTGTCCAAAGAGGTATTACAATTAATAAATTTATTTGTTAATCAGCTCATGAGTCTTTACAGTTCCTGTATTTGACTAAAGCAGATCCACCTTACTCGGCTATAAGGATTCGGTCTCACTGTGCTCAAGAACTCGATGTAATCAAAAATGATAATTGAGTAAGGCAGCACACTTACATTGATCACATACTTCCCAGGCAGAAGGAGAAGGAAGTACTCTCCGTGTGCGTTTGTCCTGTATGGGCAGACGTGAGACCTCCCTTGGGCTTCCACGATCGCATTGGGAATAGGATTTCCATTCCTATCGGTAACCTGGCCTTTGACTCCTGTGAAAAAGGGAGAGGAGAGAAAGATCACAGTGCGTGCTTGTGACGAGCCTCCTTGACTGGCTGAGTTGGACTATTCGTTTCTGAAATTCAACAGCTATTTCAATGATTTCAAGTACATTTAATAATATCACTAGTACTTACAGCTAACCGAAGAGAAGCAAAATAGAAAATCCTTTCTGTTGTTAGCAGCTTCCCCTCACGTTAGCTTAGAAAGCACCATTCTAATCTCTGCTTCTGAGCTTCACTTGCTAAAAGCATCATACCTACTTACTGTACGTGTCTTGCTGAAGGGCTCACATTTTCAGTAGCGCGTGTGTTCTTTGTGTGTGTGTGTTTGTTAAATAGCCCAGCCTCTTATCTAGCACTTCCAAATGGCAGAATAACAGTGTCTGCTTCTGGAGCAGTTCCCCTTAATTCTCACAAACCACCTTAAAGGCAGCGCTGTCATTAAGCAAAACAGCCATCAGACATTCAAGGCAATGAAATGCAAGATAAGCAACAGATCCCTTCGAACCCTTGAACCCTCTGCAGAACACCACTAATTCACTAAGCACTTCTCTCTTCCAGCTGTGAAGTCCAGACCATGCTTAGGTCTTAAAAATACAAAATCCAAGCAGCAAAGAGCCAGGCACCGTGCCCACATACACACACGTTTAGAGACCTTGGAGATAAGTGATTGCCCCAGGGCTGCTCAGGAGAGCAGGCTCCCTGGAGGCCAGGGAAGGTGAGATGCCCCAGGGCCTGTTCTTTGCTCCTGCCCCACACCTGACAATCCCACCTCTAAGTTCTTCTCTCACCCATCCCTAGCCTTGTAGCACTTGCCTTTGAAGTCATTCCTGGAGCACGTCAGCTCCCAAATTCATGCCGTAGCTCCCCACACAGACCCAGGCTGCTGCAGCCTGCCCACTTTGCCCACTGTCCCTGTCTCAGCTTTAGCTCCCTTCCCCGGCTGCACACCCACCTAGGTGTACTTGTTTTATGTATTCAACCAGAGCAACTTTGTTGTCTGTCCAGAATTTCTCCAACTGGTCTGCTGGAGGATATTTACAGCACGACAGCTCCAATGTGATTTCAAAACATTGTCCCCAGACGTAGTTGTAATCTTGCATTCCACCTTAAAAGTAAAATAAAACAAGCCAGTGTTCAGCTGCAAAGAAGCACCAAGCTCAAGCTGTAAGAAAAATGGAAGTTAAAAATATTGGCACCTGTAAGAAAAGTCAATTAGACAAATTATTCCTCAATGCCACACTTATATTCACTGCTTCCTGTGGAAAAACAGCTTAATAACTCTCTATATACTTGTAGGGTGTTGTTTTTTAAAGTACAGCAGTGTTTTGGAAATGATGATTATTGTGGTTGAGGAAGGGTGGGTCTTTGCCTTAAGAACTCAGAAGGCTTTTCAAGCGCTCCCCACTAAACAGAGACATAAATCCAGGGATTGGCATGGGGTTCACTAGTCTTGGAGCTGTCCTAAGAGCCTTTTAAAGCTTTGAATTCAGACTGGGAAAGCAACACACGGCATGTACCAGAGTACACAGGACCCACATTGTATTTGGCTACATGGAAACAGAAATTAAAAAAAATAATAATTCAGCAAAGTTTTTTTGTTTATTTTTAAAAGGATGATACATGAACAGAACATTTGCTTCCTTTCTGAAAGGAAAGAGAGGTTTTTGGCCTTGGTGCCAGACTGATGTACCTGAACATAGATGAAAGCTATGTTCCCTTGATACAGGACATAGAAGAAGTCAGTCAAAACTGCAGCAACTGCCTCATTCATTCATGTAGCTGCTGATCAGCAGAGCCCACAAACACCCATGTCCTGCTCCAACAACCTCTACGAGTGTGTTGGCTTACACAGCTCGCTAGCTGCTTGTATCAGCCCTCTACTCTGGGCAAAATGACAGCCCTTTCATCACCACAGGTGGCAGAAGCAAGTGAGAATATCGTATCTGAAGCGGCTGAAATAATATCCCTGCCATTCTTACCCTCCAGCTGGTACCAGGAATACCCATTGGTGATGCCGTCTGGAAAGGTCTGCCTGCTGTCACACCCGGTCCCTTTGTACATGCTGGCGTGGTTGAAAGAATAGGTCTTTGCCAGGTGAATAAAAACATCATCATCCGGAGACCTGCTGTAGCCTTTTGATGAGCCAGTAACTGCAGAATAAAGACAGCCATCATGCAATTCTCATTCCTGGTGAAACAGGCAGCGCTATCTTACGTACGGGGTAAGAATCTGCCCAATAGCCAGAGCAGGCAGTGAATTTCGATGCCTCATTTTGTCTTTGATGTTTACCAAAGTCTGCCCATCCCAGCTCAAAAGCTGAAAAAACCCTTGCAGAAAACCTTACAGATGTTGCTTTGGTACAGCTACAATTCCTAAAACAAATCAGCTTTGGGGACAAAGGTTTGTTACCAGCTTACCTGAGTTACCGTTATCGAACGTGTAGCTGGCAACCAGGGCACCCCCGTGCAAGTTCGCTGAGAGAACAAATGTTTCATTTTTTATCCAGTTCATCACTGCTCGAGTCTCTGGCTGAATGGTGACGTTGTTGTTCTCAAAGGCATCGGGAAAATTCCTGTTCAGATCCTCTCCATTCTTGTTGTACCTTAGAAAGAGAGAAGACGCTGCCGTTACTGTTTGCCTGTAGACACTTCCACACCACCAGCCCCACGGTGCCTGACGCCCATGGCACACCAGTGCCTTTATGGAACAGGCAAAACGACCACTGCAAGGTTATCTTCTCAAGCATTCAGCAAACGGACTTCAGTATGCGCTCTGTCAGCACCAGGCTTTCCACAGGACACAATAAAACAGCTCTTCTGGCTGTATTTCAGGTGGAAACAGAGGATGATATTTAATATTCGTATAGGATATACCCACACCTACACATACGTGAACTTATAAATCTAAGTCAGATAAAGATATTGTACTTCTGTCTTTTTTTTCCACTTGTCTAGGAAGATCAAGGTAACTGCTGGATGGTGATGTCCCTTGTATTCCTGTCACTCTGGACAGACAGTAAAATAAGACACAGGATGGATTCTGTGAATTCCACCTGTACGTGAAGGTCCAGCCTGGGCAAACGCCTTCTTCCTTTTTCACTCAGAGAGGTCAGCACAGAGAGTGTAAGAGAGTATTTTAGTTTCAGCTGTGTTAATTTGTTTAAACTCGGTTAGTTAAATTCTATTTGACAGCAAGGGGATAAAAATTCCTGCCCTCCATAGGAGTCCTATCTGTTTGCTGAGGAATACTTTTCGTTCCTGATAAAAAGAAGGGCCTATTCCAGTCACCCAGAGAATTAAGCTTTCTCTACCTAAACTACTTCTTCACTTGCTCCTGATGTTGCCATGGCCAAAGAAGAGACATGTTTGTGGAAGTCCATTCAACGAGCTCAGACACACCTTGTTCTCAGTAAGAAGGGTTACATAGCTCTTCAGCTGAAGAAGATCCCTGGGGGTGGACTTTTTGTTTCACCTTTCTTTGTGGTACCCTAGAGGTCTGAACAGGCCATTGTCCTTCTGCTCTCAGTTTGGGTCTCCTGCCTGGAAGGTTAGCTCATTATATCATTCTGACCAATTTTCTCTCACCACACCACAAATAAACACCAGGCTGACTCACTCTTCCAAAACCCTGTGCTGTAACAGTGCCTCTTAGAACAGCACAGACCAAAATTATCCCTCACACACCCACTACGCTATTTTCTCCACCAAGTATGATTCAGCCCCTTGGCTATCTCCGATTATTACTCCCCACCCATTTCCTTTACCTACTCCCACCCTCCTAAATCAGCCTTACCTTCCTCGTGAGTAATAACAATGAGGCACTTTTGTAGCTTCAAATCCATCAGGATTCATCGTTGGCATGATGTGAATCCGGGTATTATTGAGTAACTTGGTAATATTTGGGTCACGTCCGTAGCTGGTCACCAGGTAGTCTATCAAATGGAGCAGGATCTCTCGCCCAACGGTCTGTAAAAGAAGCACAGATTTTATTTTAAGCCTGCTATGGAAGAAAAACAGAACAAAAAAATAACAAAAATAGCCCAAACCCACTGCTTTATGCTTAGAGGGTTTTGTTTTGACTGGGTTACGCAGACACACAAGGCGTACAAGAACATTCTGGTCAATACTGTTTCGTTTCATGCTCTCCCTCTAATTACATTTAAAGCAATTTACGAGATTAAAGGAGTCACTGGAAGGTTTTCACAAGACTTTCAAACCCAGATCAACCAGAACTACTTGTGTGATGGGAAACCGACTGTGTCAGCTACGCTGCTTAATCCCTGCGTGGATAAGGCAGGGCCTTATCAAAAACCCAAGCTGCGAGGGCTGCCTGCTGCAGGCCACGTGGCTGGAAGCGCAGCCCAGCACCACCTCGGTGCTGCTGCAGAGTCAGCTCGGGGCTGATGCCCCAGGGACCCTGGGCTCTGCACATAAGCACCCGTACTTGGCAGGGCTGGCGAGGGATGGAAGAAAGGAAATTTGTGTAAGTCGTGAGAGCTGGCAGGACACCTCCCTTTGGCTTGCTAGGTTAGATCTTAGCCAAAACAGCGATAACTTCCAGCTCCAGTGAGCTGAGAACAATCCTGTCCTGCCCCAGAAACCACCAGCACAGCGTGCTCGCTGGACCAGGCTTTCCAGGAGCACTCTCACAGCACCATCAAGGGCACTGTGGGGTTCCTAAACCCTGGCTGGGATGGAAACAAACCAAGACTGGCAACTGGACATGCTCTGCACATGGTTTCTTTCTACTTTTTCTCCAAGAACAGAGCCTGGTAAATCACTGCAGGCTCCAATTCAGAGCTACAGAGCCTCAGTAACTTTTACAATGAGTCTTGCACCACTAAGGTGGAAAAACTGCAGAGGATTCTCCCCCGCTCCTAAACTGAGAAACACGAGTGACAATATGGGGTGAAACTGGCATCACAGATCAACAACCTCTTGCTTGCAGGCTGGGACAGGGCAAGGTAAAAAGCAGGTGAAATCAGACAGAGGGAAGGGAATATTCCTCCGCCGCTATTTGCTGCACTGACAGCTTGTGAAATTTTCACATCAGTGCAATTTAAGCAGCAAATTCCGCTCTGGACATGGAGGCGAACAGGAACATGGAGCTCAGCTGGCAGAAGGTGGCTGGTATAATACAGCTGGGAGCAAAGCACATCCCGTCAGCTGGCAGCAACTGATGATTGTCCCAGCAGGAGGAGGGGAGGGCGGCAGCGCGAAGCACAGCCCCATGGAGCTGCAGATCACACCAGCATCAGGCTTAAACTTACTCTGTGAAATGTAAGAACCTGAACCTGTCTTGTATGGGCAGCTCAGGTGATAGACAGCTTGGGCAGGACGCAGCAGAGGGAAGAAGGGAACAGGGAGAAGTCAGCCAAATCATGGCCCTGGGCAGGAGAGAGAAAGCCAGCAGGCTCACAAGAAATGAGAACGGCCCTACCACAGAGAGAGACTGCAGGCAAGACTGGGCTGCTCTCTGGAGGGAATGGGAAAGGGGATCTGCTCCTGTCCTGGTGTTCTTTGGTGTCTGGGGCAGGGGGAGCAACTGCAGGGAAAAAGGAGTAGAGAAGCTGGAAAAGGAAGAAAAGGTGGTTGGAAAAGGACAGTGTTCATAAACAGCAGCTGACCGGTGCTTCACAGATCACATTCTTTGCCCTCCAGAGTGAAGCCCAGACTTATTTACCTATGCAGCATTAAAAACAACTACAAAACAATAAAAAAAGAACCCTATTTTATGGGACTCCTTGCATAGCTCTTGCTGTGTCCAAGCACTTAGCCCCATTCAGCTAAGGTCTGTCACAGAGGGCTAGTGCTCTCATCATTTAAAGAAGCGTGTGTGTTACCACTCGGTTTTGGTAGAGCAACAGGGGGCTGGTTTTGGTCCAGATGACCCCAGATTTCTTGAAAAAGCACTTCTGGAGGTGGTTAAGGGAAGGGTTTCGTTTCTGAGACAGCAAAGCTCAAGTTTTGACCGAGCCCTCAGAAGGCACCTCCTGCCCAGCAGGCTTCACCCCGCCTACACCTAACACACGGGGAGAGCAGACGGAAGACCTTGTGTCTTTGAGGGAACACGACGAGTATTTGGTTTTAATCGCAGCCCTTTCACAGATTAAAAGATTAAGGTCAGCTGCCACCGTGCCCACACCGGGACGCTCCCCTCCCGCGCCCCTGAGTTGGGCAGGCTCTCACCGCCACGTGGTAGAGGCCTAGTGCCAGGGGGTGACGGGCGGAGGGGCTCTGCCCATTTCTTTAGAAGATTAAAATTCTTTCCTTAAACGTGGCCTGGTTTTGTTTATTTTTGCAGCTGAACTATGTCGAAAGAAGACCCAAATCATCAGGCATGGCCTGTGTCAGAGCAGCCCGGCCTTGCCGGCCTTGGCACAGAGCTGGGGCAGCGCAGGCACCACCTGAGGTGCAGGGGGAGCCCCAAAATCCTGCCGGCTGTAACACCTCGAATTAGGGGCACCTGAAGCACACCCCCGTCAAGTCTGGGGGATATCAGCTACGAAGGGCAGCCTTAAAGCCACTGCTTGTGTGAGCACCACCCGGCATGCACCCAGCGCCTTCCAAAGCGGCAGCCCGGCCTACGCTGAGAGGGATCTCAAAGCTTTTTCAGGCACAACAAAATATTTCAGCAAATAGGCCGGGTTGCTGGGAACTCTGAAGTTTCTGGTGCCTCTGACCTTCTCTACATCCTGCCAGCTGATATTGAAACCAGGTAGAAAATAGTTCCCTATGCAGGAAATGCACACGCAGTTCTTCCCCTGTTCTCTTTTCTAGGGTATGCATTTGTAGCCCTGCCACACCTCTATACTTTTTTTTTTATTTAAAAAAAAGCTCCGACTGTATCAATCAGAAATAAGACTACTCCAGTCCTCAACCACCCAAGCCCTACTAAGCCACCTATCTCTGGAAACCCTTCTGTGGAGATGATCGCATCTGTGATGAGATGCAAAACAGGGTACAGCTGCGTTCACCTCGCTCCTGAGATAAGCCAGCAAGATAAGCACAGCCGTTCACGTGGGCTGGTTCAGGCTCATCACCACACACTCAGCTTCGGGGAGAGAGAGAGGCAAATACTGTTGCACCAAAAAAAGCAGAAGTTATGAGAAGGGGAGGATTTAGGATAAGGGTAGCATCGGTAATATCATCCTGGAAAAGGGATTGATCTCATGATTGCTCTCACACTAGCTGTAAGGCACCCAAGGGAACAAGCAGAAAGGCACAGGAAGGTTACGCTATGGACAAGCTTTCCTCCTACAATCTAAGTGGTTTAGGAGCAATCTAATGAAATGCCCTGGCTCGGTTGTGCAGACTGGACTCTGGTCAGTGGCACTGCTGGTCAGAAGCTGGCCGGTCTGCTCCATGTACAGCCTAAGGGTGCTTGGGGATCTGGGTTTGGTCAGCAAGAAATTGAATGAGCTTTTTCCCCAAAGAGTGATGTGTGAATATGTACATAGAAGAAGAGCTCTGTCAGTGAGAACACAAGCCTGGGCCAAGAGCAAGCTGCTGCCTAAATCAGAATGAGCTGGAGCTCATAAATAAAATAAAAACAGGAAAATTCACATCACTACTCCCCTCAGAGAGCAGACTAAAAAATAACCAAACCCTTAAATTTGCTTTGAGCTGCCTCCACTAAAGCACTGATTCAAACACCGGGACTGCAGCGCTAACGAGCAGGCCCTAGAGCAGCAGGTTCCTCTTCCTCATCTTTAGTGCAAATGTTACCGCTGTGTCACAGGGCTTTGCATTTCGTGCAGTCTGTCAGTGCTGTTTTGATTAAAGTGCCACAGAGCTGAAAGCAACCGTGCTACCTCTGATTATCAGGCAGAGTGTGGATTACAAGCAGGACTGCTGGCAATGGTGACCAGCCTCGTTCAGCCACAAAAGCAAGGAGGGAAGTCTACTGATGCATCTGTGGACCTGGGGCAAAAGTTCACTATTTACCAATGGCTGTCACAGAACAAAATCATTTAGCCTTGGCTGGTCACGTTTTATGCTATAAAGCAATTAACCTACTCTGAAAACAGTCTTTCCAGTTCTGATTAGAAAAAAAAGCTCTCTTCCTGGTGTGTTGTGTACTCCTGTTATCTTAATAGAACTGCCCTGCTGGGCAACCCTCCAAATAACCTGGGTTTTCTTCCAGCAGCACGTGTGAGCAGCCTGCACATATGCAATTCAGGCTTCTCCGTTTTCTGGTTTTAGGAGCAGTCTGCTGGCTGAAGCGAGGAAAAGTGCCATCTACACGATCACAGCACGTCAGAAGGGCAGCCTCTCCAATGGCACCAGAGAAGAGAGCTGCTCAGCACGTGGAGAAGTTCTCACTTCTATGTGAAGCACCACTGGAGCACAGAAGACACCCATAGATCAGTGAAGCTATAATCCTACAATCTCAGGCTACAGGAGACTGCGGAACACAAGTCGAAGCTTGTCATCCAATTCATGCAGAGCCTATCTGCTTAATCTATTACAAGGGGAAGCTGAGTCTTTCCCCAGTGACTGGTCCAGGAGTATTTTAGATTATGAGGAATAAATATTTAAAGTTCTCCAATGCTTCTCTATATGAGGAATTCATTTCCTGCCATGTGAAATGCTTTTATGGTCAGATAGGAAGAAGTAAAACTGTGTTATATCCATATGCAAAAATATATATAAGGCATAGACCAACACGAGGGCCTGAAAAGGAATAGCCTTAATTCCTAAATCTTCCCTAGGTGTGTGCTTGGTCTGATGAAGAGGCTAGAACGTGGTTCACTGGAGGGACACGTAGCACAGCACCTAGTGCTACAGCACCACTAGCTCAGGGAACAACCCCTCTCAGACAAACTGGTCACAATGCCAGTACTTAATCTCGCTTCGTTTGTCGTAGTCGATGCAGAAGTTTTGATCCTAGGCAGCGATCCAGGTTGCCTAACCCCAGGAACATGCAAACACTGCGTGCCCCTGTGTTCAAAGCTCCTTGTGCACATCCAGCTGGGCGGTGACGGCAGCAGGAGCGCTTCACCGTGGATGTTCTGCCAGGAGGAGCGGCAGCAGGAACCTGCCCTTCTGCAGTCCAGGACTACTGGATTGGAAGGCCAGGCCACGCTGGACGAGATGGTGTTCTCCCCTCCGACCCCACCAAATTTGGGTCATATGTAGCCACAGTCTTGAAACTTTCTTCAGCAGTCGGCAGGGACCAGCACGTGCAGCCACGGCTCCTGTAGGCACCCCGCACCACACACAGCACCCAGGAGCGTGGGCCACGTGGGGCCGTGAGTCAGCTCCCTCCCACACAGAGTTAAATTCCAGAGCAGCCAGGCTCCCAGCAGCACAGCCACTGTCAAACAAGGTGAAACTGGTCTAACTTGGGGAAAATTCTTGGCACACCGTGTCGCAAGTGCCTGGAGGCGTGCAAGTACTCAGACAGTATTGGTACTAGGGAGAGCTGGTGATAAGTTGTGCTTTACACAGCATACACTTACTATTCCGCCTGGTTTCATTAATTTGGGGAATTCACAGTCTGGCATCTATGTATTTTGCCTCTTCTCTGTTGAATTATTTATCCTTTGTACTTAGAGGCTGCATAGAAAGATACTGTGTAGTTTAAATTTATCCTGAATGTGCCTAATAAAAGCAGGCAGAGCTAAGGAATATGGGAAATAGGAAGCAAGAGAAGATGAGAGGGAAGTGTGAGAAGACGAGAAGGAAGTGTGAAGCTTTGAATATTTCTATTTCAGTCTCATGTACTGCACCAGCAAAGCTCATAATCACCATTACCTCCTCTATCATTAACAAATGGGCATTCTTTCCTCAGCAAATTAGGCCTGAAATTGCTTTTTCTTTTGTACTCAGTGTTACCTTAGGTGAATCTGTGTGTTCCTAGCTTAAGGTTCCTAGGAGAAACTGCCTTTTTAAAAACCACATTTGGTGGTTCACAAGAATTATTATTCACTCTTTGGATGGGTTTGAAGTGTTTTATCACTCATATTTCATTTCTAGGTAATAACAACTTACAAGCAAACCATTACAACTGATTCATTGCCAGTAAAATTAAAGCCTCTGGGTTTATTCTTGTGGAGAACACAAATCTCTCTCTACTTGAGAGGTCTTAGGAGTAGGATTCTTTACTTTGATGGAAGGTCTCTTAAAACCTTTCAGCCACAAGGGAACTTTTCCTTGAAATTTCTCAAGAAACACACATGTCAGTTCTTCTGTGAGGATACACTTGAATAATAAACAGCACACACCTGAGAGGAGTTCACCCTAAACCTCTGGCAAGTATATTTGGTATAAATGACATTGCAAAAGTTGAAACCTACCTCATCCCCATGCATATTAGCAACATACTTGAACTCTGGAATGCCAATCTTATGTTGGGTTGGAAACCTTCCCAGAACAAGAACCCACAGGTCTCTACCTTTAAGAGGGGAAGGGGAAAAGACAATTTTTAAACAAAGTATAAAATTATACAAACCTTAAAGAAACAAAAAAGTAAAAGACTTGGTCATCAAGACGACCATACAGGTTCTTATATTTCATTGCTGCCCAATCTTATAATAGAGTGTTTTAAAGTAGACTTATTTATAGAAGTGCTTGTTAAATTGGTTATAGGAACAAATGTGCTGTCTTCCAACTAAAAGCATGTAGTGAACCCTGCAATTTCAAAAACATTTAAGCAGTGATAGAAAATAAATTGGGGCTTTTTTTTTTTTTAAAAAAAAAAAAGAAAACATTTTTCAAATCCAGTTCTGCAGGCAAGATTTTGTCAAGCAGTCACCAAGCAACTATGTAATATTTAAAATAAGACACTTCCTCCAAAAGCATTAAATCATTTTTTTTTTCTGAAGCACATACAGAATTTTCCATTAACAGAGAAAGAACTTACTTGTATTAAAGACAAAGTAGAAAAGCTCAACACATTAATGAATTACTGCTCAGAAAAAAAAGGGAGATGACAGGCACAGCTGTATCAGAGACATACCCCAAGAATTAGCAAAATAAGAATTAATAGCTACAGGAAGAGCATTAGTCAAGATCACTGCAGTTGCACAGAAAGCTGAACTTTTAATAAAATAAATATTGTGGAAATCCTAATTTAAAACGAGGGAGGGCATACTATTGGTAGCGATGTTGTGGCATTTCAGATCTCTCAGCAGAGCTACGCTTCCCACTAGGCTGCTCTCAAAGCAGGAGGACAGCTCTGGTTTCAGCAGATGGCAGCAAAGAAACGGGACCAGTTCTGGGGTCACAGCAGCCAAAGGTTGCTAACGGCCAGACCTCGTATGCACACTGCCTGCCCCCAGCTCTCTCACCCTGCTGGCTGAGGGCTGCCAATAAATAAGCAGCCTCGTAGCTGGAAAGGGAAATAACCGCAGCACCTTGACAAACAGGAGAAAAATGTTGAAGAGATGAGAAGAAATGCTACAAGATGCGCTGAAACAACTGCAAGAGAGGTGAGCCGAAGCCTGAGCTTGCCAAGCTAGGCTCTCACTTCACGGGTTGGATCAGAGCCTAATTAGGGCCAAGAAGCACCGAGGCAGCAGTGACAGCAAACTAATTCAGCAAGTGGTCTCGGCATCCCCTGGTTATGCCCAGTCACTCTGGAAGACATTCTTATGGCCAGATGTTACCCACAAGGCTGAGATGCCACCACTGACATTCATTGGAGAGGACGATGTGAGCAAGCAGTCCATACCTTTTAAAATAAGCCTGCATTGAGTGCTTTGGTGAGGAAGCTAGTTATTCAGCTTCGCTGCATGCAGAGCTGCTGTTTCATTAAAAAAAATCAAAATCAAATAGCTTGTCCTCTGTAAGTCTAGACAAGTAACAGAGTGGAGAAACCAGAGATGCTAGGTTTTAAGCACGTCCTTCAAAAAGGAAAGGAACCACCAGCTCCCGGCACCCTAGCCCTCTTCCCCTCCAGAACCCCAGGGGTCCCTTCCAGCCTCAGCCTTTCTGCAATTCTGTGGGAACAGAGCACAAGCCTTACTGCAGCAGCACATTTGGATGTGGGAAAAGAAACCCTAGTGCTAAAACCAACAAAAAAACATTACTCTTGTTTATAATCCAGCATGCACAACAGTCTCAATCTAATTTCCAACATGTCATCCTCTCCCTGGCTGTATCCAGAGGTATCCTACAATGGAAGTCCTTCAGGAGTGCTCCTAATGAGCCTTTGCCCTTGCGCCCCCTGAGCCACTCTGTCTCTCCTTCAGTCTATCAGAAAATAATTCAGACATCCCTCCTTGGTACCAACTTCTCAAAGTTAAAAGGTAGCAAAGGACCTCTATAGGGGATGCGATGGTGCCCCAGCCCCCTCTCCTATAGGGAGGGGGATAGAGCTAACCCTATAAAACACAGGGCTTTCTATAAGGCTACAGATTCACCCAGCTCCAGGGCTGCCTGCTGTCAGAGGGAGTACCAAGCACACAGGCTAATCTTCAAAATACCTTGAAGCCAACAGGCTAAGTGAATTACATGTCAAAAGCCCTCTCAGAGGGAGAGAAGTAAGCACCAGCTAAAAGCATTATAGCTTCCACAAATCCTCTATCGCCAGCCACACAAACACAGAGCAGCGATATGAAAGGTGAGATAGCTCAGAGCAGGACAGGGCATTAAGCCAACCGATACGTTGACTGTGTTGATATCACAGCCCTGCATCTAATTAGATAGTATATAAAATACCTAACTAATCACAGCAGACAAGCCCCCAGAAGATGCAGTGTGTTATCTCCAACGACCAGACACGGGGATCAGCTGCTGGTTTTGCGTGCATGGAAGCAGATCACAGAGGCGATCTCACATGCGACCAACAGCAGCGATAACACCCACACCCCTCACACACTGACTTTCAGAGCATCTCAGGAGCTCATGCAGAGCAGCACCATGCTTTAGCCACTTCCCTGCAGCAGCACTACATTCAGTGCCACAGCTCTACAGCAACAAGAGCCCAAGAACACCTAAAAAGGTATCACCTATTTCTGTGACACTTGAGACTTTCTGCAAATAATATTGTATACTGATTTCAGATTAAAAAAAAAAAAAATCCAGTGCTTTAGAATGACAGAATGGCTTGGGTTGGTGGTCTTTAAGGTCCTTTCCTCGCTCCGGCCCCCCTGCCATGGCAGGGACACCTCCCACCAGCCCAGGCTGCCCAAAGCCCCATCCAGCCTGGCCTTGAGCACCTCCAGGGATGGGGCACCCACAGCTGCTCTGGGCAGCCTGTGCCAGGGCCTCACCACCCTGACTGAGGAATTTCCTCCTTGTATTAAATCTAAACCTACCCTCTTTTAGTTTAAAGCCATTCCCCCCTTGTCCTATCACTACAGATTCAGCTCTGACCACAACTCAGTGCGACCACACAGCCAATTTATCCTCAGAGCAGTCCATCCCTCCGATCCACATCTCTCCCATTTGAAGAGAAGGATGTTGGACAGTGTCAAATGCTTTGCACCAGCAGTGCTCGTTCCTGCTGTTATCACTGCAGTTGCACTCATGGGAAACACAAGGAAGACCTAAGTATAGGCTAGCAGTAGTTACTGATCTAAATTGGTCTTTCCAGCATTAGCATTTAGGCTGTTTATGGTTTGTGTGAGGGCCATCTAAATGATAAACGCTCTCATGAACCGAGGCGTCAATTATTTTCTGGCACTTCCAGCTTGTGAGCAGCATTACGCCTACCATTAACAATTAAAATGAACTCCTGGGTCTGCCCAGCCTGCAGTACTGGATAGTGAACCTGTGAGGGATGATGTCAGGTTTCTTTCCATGTACCAGTCATTTTCTGCATGTGAAGAGATTCACCAGATTGATAAAAGTTTCCTTTAATCAGTAAAACCCCTGATAACTCTGTTTTCATACCTGAAGTTAACAGCTAAGCCACCTCCCATGTGCTTTGCATCAGCTGAACGTATACCAAGAAGCCGTTTCTCACTGCCAAACCAGAAGTGATCTCAGCTAATCAGCAAAGGATATTTCAAGTAATCAAGACAAACTTGCATTTGTAACTGTGTCTCAGGACAAGTAAAGAGACTTCAAAGTTAGCGTTGGACCAGAGCCAGATTACACAGCTTCTAGTAGAGGGAGCAGTCTCTTCACATACTTATTTTGAAGTTCTCTAGCTTTGCCTCGGCAATATTCATGGCACAGTATCGATATTCTAAACAGCTCTACAGAAGCTGGGAATTGAGATGAGAGAACTGATATTGATCTCCAGATCCAGTGGGAAAGAAACTAATTTATCTGCAGGTACTGCAGTCTGGATCACAGTCATTGGATCGTTCTGAAACACACTCGTCTTCTTCACTTTGTTCTCTGTGAGTCCCATTTATGAAAAAGAACCTGTTTTCTGACTGGGCAATGCACCAGACCCCTCAGACTAGGGCTACTGATTTAAAAGCTCAGATGGAGGTCCCAATAACTCAGAGAAGGCAACATGCTGACTGCTGTTCCTCTGGGCTGGCCACGTGCTGCAGTGATCTCAGGGACAGGAACTGCAGCGATGCTAGTGCAAGCTGAAGTCGTCCCTACCTAGAAAAGCCCAAGATGGGGCAAAGAGGAAGAAAGCCCAATGATCGTTGGAATATAAGGTCCACAAACAGTTCACTCTGTCTCCAGGTGTGACTGAATGCCTATTTGAATGGTACAGCACCGATCTCAGATCATAGAAACTTGTTCTGACAACGAGCAGTCCTGACAACTTACCCTATCGGGGCTTCATTCCACCATGTACCACACGAACTGCTTAAGTACGTTTCTGCCCCCTGAAAACATGAAATCAAAGCAGTGCAAAATAAGAAGGGGGACCAGACAGGCAAGGTTCTGATCAATGGGAACGTAACAGGGTGGCGGCTATGCCCTAGGCAGAGCTTGTATCAATCACGCTCAATTCCTGTATAAGCAGAAAGGCTTCAGCCTAGGTTGTATGATGAGAACACCGAGTAACAGTAGTAAAATAACCATATCAGCTGATATAACAGCTTCCACTGCAAAAGCAACCACTGCTGTAATTATGGTTTGACGGAAGAAAGAGAAACGATGCAAATAACCAGCAACTGAATTACTTATACAAAACGCTGTGGGGAGACAGGCTGGCATGAGAGGCGCTCCTTGATAAGTCCTTCTGCAGATACACCACCGTTCCCACACACCTCACACTCTTTAATCTACTTTCACAATACAGACTGATATTGGAAACACTTCCCTAACTGTATTTGGCAACGCTCGGCTAAGTCTCGGGATATTCCATCCTTACACTCGTGTTACACACTGGTAAATCGAGGTTAATTGGTACCGTGCAAGGCATTAAGGGATGTTTGGAACATACTGTGACATATCTCTATGATAAAAGAAAACCAAACTGCATCTGACACCTCTTTTCTGAGGATTTAAGTCAACCCGTGCTTACTACTACACAAAATTTCTTATTTTGCAGGAGGAGAGATCAAGAAATCAATACTGATTTGTCACTTCAAACTTTTGTGTCACAGTCACGGTAATCTGTGACTGTGACAGCATAAACCTTCCTTTGGCTTTTGTGATCTGCTCTTGCATTTACTGCAAGGCTCAGCAATGCCAGCGTTGAACACAGTAGTACAGCTGCCCCCCATGTACATGCACACCCTTGAGGTATTTCTAAAATGGCAAGAAGAGAGAAATTTAAAGACATTAAATAGCTGTGTTGCTCAGGATTGAGCTTGTAAGCTTCATGAAGAAAGCAAAACATTAGTTTCTCCATACCGAGTGTAGGGAAACGTATCATCTTCCAGCAAAAACACTACCACAGCTACTAAGAGACTTCAGGAGAAGACTCCCTTTTGTTAAACAAGTGCCAGCAGTACCCTTGCCTTGTGTTACTCTGATTTGCCATCACCACTGCAAGCTGGAAAATCTAAAGCTATTTTGGAACTTGTCTTCTGCAAGAGGACTGCCAACAGCACAGATGACTTAACTCACGCTCTAAGAAAAGTTGAGTTACCAGCACATTATTTATACAACCCAAAACCTTTAATCAGCATGACTGATATGATAGTACTGCAGCAGTAGCCTTACAGACACAAACAAATATGTGAGTTTAATCCAGTCAGACTGTTGTGTAAAGTACCTTTCAGATTACAGAAAGTAATAAAAGTGCCAGGGACATAAACTTTGTGAATTATCAACCAAAAAAGGCAGCTGTGTCTGCTCAGAAAACAGACAATCTAGATGTATAGTTTATACTCTGAATAACCTACATACCTGAAACTGGGGTCAGATGGATGCATGAACAACCATAGGACAGATTTCTCTGTGAGAGTTTATCGTTGCTGTCAGTATACCATGCTCTCATGGTCTACTGCAACAAAAAAGATTATCTAAGACTTGGACTGGATTTCCATTAGTAATGAACAAGATTAGTATCCCAAGAGGAGCTAGAGCATTTAAAATATAAGCAAGACTTCAAGCTATTTTGAAGTATTAAGAAAAAAAACAGGTCAGTCCCATACATTAACCATACGCATCTGACAATATTCAGTATGGTGCATAAGTCAGCAAACCAAACCCAAAAGAGCCCAAGGTAATGTTAGATTACAGGTCTACCATGGCCAACCAAACACCCAAATCAAGAGCATTTCGTATTCGGGGAGAGTGTAAATGTCTTGCTATTTTCTTCCTGCTTAATGGAGAACTTTGAAAAGAGAACATACATCACAAGAACCACTGCACTTAATAGGTTATTGGCAGGAGTGAAAACCATCGATCTGGAAGCAAACACCTGTTTGAGGACAGTAACAGTAAGAGAGAGATTAGGGAACTACCTGCACTACCTGTGCAGCACTTAATTTTTATTTCATGGTGTTAGGACTATCCCATGCTCTGTATTTCCACTTATCAGCCTTCTGAGGGCTAGTACAGGCTGTTCCACCTCAGAAAGTTTGCAGTATTTTTGAGATACAAAGGACCAGAACATTTCAACATGAGATGCACCATCACTGATGCAGTTACTGTGCTGAGCCCACTGCTTAATCCTTCTGCTTGCTTCTCATGTTCTTACAGGCTTACATTCTTACAGGCTTAAGGCCACCCCTCACTCAAATAAAAATAACTCTCCACTACTCAATAAGCACGTATTTCCACTGACTATACCAGCCAATCCGATTTGCAGTCAGTACCTGATGAGCAGGACTGAAGGAATGACCCTTGGAAAGCCAGGTGCTGTTTATTTGTAACCAAAGCATTTGAGAATTGAAGGGTTCAGAACAGTTCAGAGTTCATGTGCTGGCTTATCTACCGAAAGGTTTACAGGTCTTGGGTTGATTGCAACATCCACGGCTGTCTAAGCACTTTCATGGGACTTGTATGTTATGGTGATGACAACCCTTTATTTCCAATGTACATGTGTGAGTTTGTGCAGTACCACTGCCAGTTCTCATAATCAAGCTGAGCACACTCCTTATACGTCAAAACATTAAGAATCGCCAATGCAGAGCATGGTTTCTACAACAGCACTTTGTCTCTGAACACAAGAAATAGAACGAAATAAAAAGATCCAAATAAAAACCACCCAGAAGGGAACACCATTTTTAAATTCATATACACTAACCTTATTCAGTGCTGGTTGCTGAGAGGAAAACGCCACAGACACAGGATCAGCCCGAACGGGCATTCCCTGTTATTTACACTACCTGGTTTATATTCACTCCCAGAAACCAAACAGGCTTTTTCCTTCTTCACCAACTCTTGCTTCTATTAGCACAGGATTTTTTTTAACCTATTTCTAAATGTGTCTTACGTTATTTTCTGAGAGAGCTGTGAAACTGGTACACACCCGGTAATTTTCAGAAAAGCAATTGTATTTATAAAAGAAACATTACCCATTCACGGTAACACCACTGGATCAACCCAAGCGAAGTCACTGCCTATAATGCAAGCCAGGCACAAGGAAGGGGATGGCTTGTTTTTAAGTGCAATTTATCCAGATTAACTGGTTTTATTTGGCCTACCCTTCTGCCACCAAAGGCAGAAGAAGGAGTAGGAAACTAAGAGAAAACTACAGACTGTTGCTCCTAGATGGTTCCAAAGTCACTGGTGTACTTTGTGGGTCACAGCGCACTGAGGTGCCTCGTCAAGAGGCTCGCTATGCACACCCCACAAGCATCCTTGGCATACCACATGCATTACACTTGCCACAAGAACAGGAAGCCTCCAGAGATACACATCTCAACGCTGGCAAGCAGGGTCCTAGAATCTGACACAGAGAGCGGCTTTTTCTTCTTAATTAAACTGCCTGGAGGGGAAAAAATGCAAGCTCAATTAACTTATTTTAAGTAATTCAATCCGTATCATCATCTTTGTTCCTGATTTAGTTAATAAGTTAGCCTAGTTTCACCAGCCACTTCTAGATTCTCTCTCAACATGGGTAACGAAGTGTCTCTGTGGAAATATTAATGACTGTCTTTTAGGAAACACAACCTGTTTTAACAAACTTTACAAGAACATAAAATCCAGGTGGTGTTTCTTGAAGAGACAAAGGTTGTCACATGTGGTGGTGGCCTCTGTTTCCTCTTGGATTTTGGTAGTCATGTTTTGTGTCCATTTCTTCTTGGATTTTGAGATCAGCCTGATGCAGCTGTGCAAAGCAAGCTTTGTATTTTAACTTACTTTAGGTCCACCACAACTAGGAAATGTGCTTTGTCAGAGACCTGATTTGCACACTGCCAGCAGTGCGTACTGAGGAAGTATCGTTCTGTGCTTAGCCTATTCACAGAATCACAGAATTTCTAGGTTGGAAGAGACCTCAAGATCATCGAGTCCAACCTCTAAGCTAACACTAACAGTCCCTACTAAACCATATCCCTAAGCTCTACATCTAAACGTCTTTTGAAGACTTCCAGGGATGGTGACTCCACCACCTCCCTGGGCAGCCCGTTCCACTCTATATTTTCCTAGCTATTTTCTCTAGCTGTTCTTGGAGAAAAAAAAAAAAAAAGAGAGAGACCAAACTGGACTTCTGAACCAACACAGTTGGGCTGCATTTCTTACTGAAAGGAGAGTTTGCTTTATTTTAACATTAAGACGAGCGTTACTTTTTCAGATCTGCACAAGCTCTCCCTGCTTAAGTGTCCCAGGTAGCTGCTGACCCTTGGATGTGGAAACTTGCTAGGGACAAACAGGAAATGCAGCTCAGCTGTCCTAAATCCACGGTGACCTCAGCAAGTTAACACAGCAGCTACAATCATTCAATTAAGTAACTCCAACTACCACAGGCTGACCTTTCCCATAACAACACAAAATGAGTAAGCAAGCCTCATACACCAAACAGCAGCACGATCTGCTCAGAAGCATCATCTGCCACATCTCAACCACTACAGAGATTATAAGAGTTACTGAGTCAGAAGTGGAGCCATTTACAGGCAGGGCAGTCGCTTGGCAGCGAGGGGAAGGAGAGCTATACCCAGCCCTGTGTGTTTCCCCCCACCTGTCAGCTCCAACAACTACCTCATTCATAAAAAATATTCAAAAAGCTGGAATAGCCATCGTGCTCATTCAGCTTTCATTCACAAGAGAAAAGCCAGCCAAAAAATAAATCTAGATCTCTTCTGTGCACGACCAAGCATAAAACCTCCCAAGGAACAAACACTTCAGGGTTAGAAGTCGCATCTTGCCTCTGTACATCTAGTCAGTAGGCTCACATTTGTACTCACTGAGCTAGCCGAGCACAATCTGCCACACCACGGTTACGTACAGCCAAGCTTTAATTAGGGAACCCTGAGAATCAGCAACACTGCTAGCCCCAGGGGTGCACAGCCAGAAGGCACGGGCAGAAAGGCCACCCAGGAAGGATGAAGGCGTGCTGCTCTGCTTCTGTGCAAAGAGGATGGGAAGCTGCTGGAAATACTTTTTACTAAAAAGCTGCATCCCCCAGAGTGAGGAAGAAGGGACGTGTTACCATGCTCTCCTTGCAAATAAGAGGAAAATGCAGACAGGGTGATCAACTGTGGGTAAAACTGCATTTTTTTTCCTTCTTCCTAAGGAATTCTGACCAGAACTTGTTTAAAAATTAATAACATTGCACTGCAAGTTGCAATCACGTCCCATTGCTGACCACTAACATCAACATCCACCCGATTTTCCCTGTTCCTAGAGAAACAAAGATCTTGTAGCATGGCCCAGAGAGCAGCAAACGTAACCTGGGACAGGATAACGGAGAGACCCAATCTGGTGGTAGCAGACCATCTCTTCAATTATGGATGTTTTCTGTTTTTCTCTTTATAGGAGCATCTTACTCGCTTCTTGTGATATTCCATAGCAATCTAAGGATGTGAATGTTCAGGATCAGCTTAAACTGATGTTAAGTTACATATAAAAACTAACTTTAAGTATAAGTAGATGTTCAATTTGTTCCTTGCAATCAGCAAGGAGTAAATTTAAGTTGAATTGTCAGTACAGTAATAAACAAAACAAGGATTGCGATCCTGGGTATAAAGACCACCTTTCTTATTTGCATGGCTAGAAATTTATATACAGTGCTCCTTCCAAAAAGCAGAAGCCTCCAAAAAGCTGGGGAAGAGAACAAGTAACTTGTCTACTGCGTACCCAAAGTTTCCTAGCATATTGAGCTCTATTTTTGTTTGTTTTTTGTGGGGGTTCTATTTCTCTTTCTACATCTTCACTTTCCTAACACCAGTTAAAGGATGTGGAGATAGATATGAACCAGAGTGTACCCACCAGCCACACTTGCTGATTTTAAGTTACACAAGGTTCCTGGCATTGGGAAGTTTACCAGCACTATTTATGATACCCAGTTGCCACTTCTGTTTGCTTCTAAGCAAACATGGAAATCTGCAGTCTTACTGAGGGAAAGCAGGACAGCTGTGTGTTTAAGACCTTTACAGCTCTAAAGACACGGAGAAAATCTTGACATATATTCTGCTTCTAGACACCTAGAAAGCAATTGGCTTCACAGAAGAGGCAGGAGAGATGCAACTTTTCCCACAGTGCTGGTTTCAGATAAACTGCTCACAGAACAGCGAGTGGACTATTTCTAAATAGATCCCATTTCCATTTCAAATTTACAACAAAGATCCCAGTACAAGATAAGTCTTTATACAAGAAGTGTTTGGACTATGTTGCTAGGAAAGGCTTCCTTCAAACATCTGTTTGAAAATCTTCCCTCCCCTCCTAGGAGGAATCTCTGATCTGGCAAATTTCACTGAAAAAAAAAAAAACAAAAAACTTCCCACAAGATTTTCTGCAAGAATTGTGTTTGAGTTTCATTTGTGTGCACGTATGCATGCAAAAAACCTGCACATACATACACACACTTTCACTATTACTTTTTGGGTGTTTGCCACGTAGGAGGCAAAAATGATCAACCAATTCACAGCAAACATATGGAAAAAGATTTAAGCAGGTTACTTTACCTTTACTGCAAGAGAACGGGAACAAGCTTACTGTCACTACACCTCGAAGATTAACTTCTTCAATGGCTTAGCTGTCTTCCAAGGCAAACAGCTAATAATGACCAAGCCATGTACTCCGTATAAATTGTGTAGAAAGTGTAGGCATTCTGCCAGGGCATTACTGCCAGGAAAGCAGTGTGAAGTCATGTTATCAGCCAAAATTTGTAATACTCAGCTATTGGAAGACAAATTGCACACAAAGCTACCCGTGTCAAACTACACTACAGCAGTCAGACTACTGGTGCAGAAGGCAGAAGTGCTGTGGCTTTCCTCCTCCAGAGTGACATGCACAATGTTCAGTTAAACTAATTCTGGTAACTAAAACACTAGAAGACGCAGTCAGGGGAAATGTGTTGGAAAAAAACTATTTTTCAACATTTAAAGACTTTTTAACTTCCACTAGTAGAAACAGACTTGAAAGGCGATGCAGTAAAGGTAAGCTCTATATATGCACGATTTAGAGTAAAGCTCAATTGGAAGCTAAAGAGCTTTTGAAATGCAACCTAATACTTTCTTGCTTTTCAAGTCATGATTTATTTTTAAAGTCATGACTTAACTCGAACAGATAAGCCCTGAAGGACCCAGTCCTTCTCCTCCTCTTCTGTTTTTCCCTTCCCATCACAGTGACTCACATAATACCCTGCAAACAGAGTTTACAAGGCTGTTAACATCAAGCCCATCCACGAACCCAAACACTTTCAATAATAAAATGAACATGTAAATCTATCCAGCATCTTGTTAACATACATTTTCATGCCACAAGTACTGACAAAAACTAGGACAAAGATGATTAGGAAGAAAGAGACCACAGAGACAAAGTGGCATGTAAGGAGGGGATTAGCAAAGAAGCAGGCAAGAACGGGTAAAGTACCTATCAGAATACGTTCTAGAGTGCAGTTTGTAGAGTGCAAATCTAGAGGTTGTTTTTTTTTTTTTTTTTTTTTTTAAAAAAAAGGGAACTTCGGACTTGAGCCAAATGACTTTAGTGTGCTTCACATGGGGCCCTTGGAGCGGGAAACATCCCATTCATTCCTGTTTCTAAAAATGAACACTGAAAATCTCAATGCTTATATTATCTACACACGCCATGCCTGCATGGTGAGCCTGCAATTCACGGGACCAGGGAAATTTGTGGGGTGGGAGACAAGGAAGGGGGAAGGGAACAGGAGACGTTATCAAGGACCGGAGACAGGAGGAAAGCCATCTGCAGCAGTCACTCAAACAGAAGGTAATGCTCCCATACACAAACATCTCTCTCGCTATGTATACACAGAAAAAGTTATCTCAATATTCGCTTTAAAGGCATCATGTTCCCATCGATTTTCCTCTATACAGTTTCTCTTTGTCTTGAAAATTTACAGTTGCCTTTATCACCTTCCTGGATTTTCCCTTTTTTGAAACATGGGTACTCACATTGGGTTTGTGCGAGCCTTTATTAGTGAGTAGCTGTGAGAAGCTTACCTCAGAGCACACTGGGCTTGGTACAGCCTCGTTCTCCAGCAGCACAGTGCCAGGACCCCAGAATCTAACCAGGTAAGAGCAATTCCAGTGAAGCACAAACATTTCATAGATACACTTTTCAGTTTTGTTTCCTCCAACAGTAAAACTTCTTTTCTAGTACTTAAAAGCATCCACAATCCAATTTGTTCCTGATGTAAGTGCAATAAAGCTTGCAGTGCATTGTACTACTGATGGTAGCAACCCAGGCTCCTTCCATGTCGTATCACAAGAAACACCTGACAAAAAATTCCTATTTTTCCCCATTTGTCAGCTAAATACACAGCCTGCCAGCAGTTAGACTAGACAAACACAGTAGCTGATCTTTTATTAAGATCCTTTTACTGGATTGCAATGACCCCAAAGGCCACGCTCCCCCGCGGAAGAGCCTCCCGTAAATACCTACAGGTGTTGATCACGCCGTAACAGCAGGTAGCTGATTAAAATCAATTCCTGGCATACCTCGGGCACAACTTCCACTGACGTCTGTGCAGAACAGTGTCTGGGACAGGTGCCCGGGTTCTCTGCTGGCTACAGCACCAGGCAGGCACGCACCTCCCACCCCGCTACCTGGTCCTCATCTCCAGTGTGCCCTTGGGCTGTGTCACTGCCGCTCATCGCCCGGAGCCCCGAACACCCGGAGCTCCCTTCTGCTGCCCGAGAAGGGAAACCCACAAAGGTTTCCACAAGGAAACACACACATGCTCACAGCAACCCAAACAAAACCAGCCTGCATGCTTCAGCCTCTGTTTGTAGAGCAGGGATAGCAGAATGCTAATAAATGAGCTTTTTTGTGGTGGTCTAGTGAAAGCTGGTGATGTGTTTAAGATCAATGGCTGGAACACTTCGATTTAAAAGCAACAAACAGAGCCACTGAACAGTAAGCAGCAGAATAGGATGGTTAAACCACGTAGTTCCCACCTGAAAAAAAGAGAAAAACCTACCAACTTTTCAATAGCCCTGTTGTAAGTAGCTATTTCCAAAAATTTGTAGTGGAACCATAATAAAATGTGGTCAGTTTGGTTTGTTTTGCTTTTCGTGGCTCCAATGACAGAACCCAACAAATAAAGGTCAGCCTACTAAGCCAGCTCTTCACTGTGCGGAGACAGAGGTGCTTTATACTTCAGGCATATACAACTTTCTTTGCTCAGTGAGGAGGAACGAGCTTCAGGAAGATGTTTACAACTGTTCCAGTGGGACTGGAATTCTAAAAATGCAGACTTGCCTCCAGAAAAGACAGATCTAAAACAAGCTGCAGTCGCCATGCTATCACTTCATCTGAATCCAGAGCATATCTGAAAAGAGTTTTGAAAATGGGCATCTACTACAAAAGCCACTCAGCTGTTTCTACATTGCTTGTCTTTTGCTCTCTTAATGAGGTCATCAGTTCCACCTTTTAGAATCCTCAGGTCTGCTTTCCCACTCCTCCCCTCTACTCACCCTCTTCTTTTCAAAAAAAAAAAAAAAAGTGTGTTCAATGAAGCACCACAGACACCACCCACATTTAAGTATCTTCTTTTTAATAATGTGCGTTGTAAGCTCTGCTTGCTGTAGTCAGCCTGTTTTTGATGAGGCTGGTACTAGGCAGGCCAGGTGAATTATGACTACACCAGGTCCCATCCTCCAGGCTGACACAGCTCTGCAGCCACCCCTATCATCATACAGCACACATACTGTGCTGAGGTCAAACATTGCACAGATTACAGAAGGCAGCTCCTGCCAAAGACCTTTTACTAGCTTATTTAACAAGGCATCAGAGACAAAGAACTGGGATATTACCCTGAGCCATCCCACGTTTCCATTGTTTGGCCTGAAGTAACCCTGTGAGGGAAGCAGAGCTCCTCCTGGCAGACACAAGCCTCTCGTAGCTGTATGGACGGGTCTCTGGGAAGGGAGGAACCAGTATTTTCTAGAACTTAATTGCATAATAAGTGGATTCTTCACACAGCCTTTATGAGAACTGTCAGCTGCTATTGACTAGCCTGTGAATAGCCAGCTCTGTCAATACCAGGTTTCAGGAGCTTTTTTTCCTTCCAACTTGTAAAGAAAAAGCCACCATTAGTCATACGTGGAAGCAGCCCAGAACACAGCGCCTGATGTTCAGCCTGCATGAGCCAGATATCCTTGCCAGGTATTGAGGATTTATTACCTTTGATACCATTGCTGAAGTTTTTTCCACTGTGTTTAGACACCACGTCAGAAGTAACTGAAGCAACTAGTGTTCCTTTTGCAGGAATATCAGGAAATCAGACTGCCCGCCTATTCTTAGACCTACCAAATTAGTTATCTTTTTGTTAACAGTTAACTCTCAGTTTAGTCAGCCACTGCATTACATCTTCTTTAAGGATTCCTCTCTACCTGTATTTCATTATTTATCTCATGGAATTTCCCTATAATAGCTTGGGAGATAACTTCCAAAGCACTTGAAGAATGAACAGGTCATTGCTAGTCTAGAAATCTTCCCAGAAATCCAACAGAGAAGCTGTGAATTTCCATGTGGTGATATAAATCACAAAACAGATTGGGCTACCTTGGTTTCCAGTGAAGCTCTTGGTACTGGCTTTGTTTTGTACCTCGCTGTTGATGTACATCAAATAAACCTGCTTTCTAAATCTCACCTCACATTTATCCACAGCAAATTGTACTTGACTGCTTAGCTTTGCATGATAAATGAAAGCTCAGTGGGAGGGATGTGAGTACTAGCTTTCTTTAACCTTGACCTTAGCAAGGCTTTCAGCACTATCCCTCAAAGTATCTTTGCACACAAGTGAGGAACATATGGATTAGATCAGTAGACTACAAGAATGTCAGAAACTGGCTGTTAGACTGAGCAATCAATCGGCGGTCAGTTGGGGGGTCAAGTGGCAGCAAGTTATCAGCACTGTTCCTCAGGAGTCAGTACTGAGGCTGCCATTCAGAGGGGCCTCGACAAGCTGAAGGAATTTCTCAACAGAAGACTCCTGAAGTTTGACAAGGGAAAACGCAAAGTCCTCCTCCTGGGACAGAAGTGCCTCACATTGCGATTATCAACCCAAGAAACTAACCCAATGCTTGCACAGGCTGCAGACTGATGAGGCAGGTTGCAGATCTGCAAGCTAGGAGTTGACGGGGTGTCCATGGGGACAGAAGGATGAACACAAGCCAGCAGTGTGCTCTTGCAGCGGAAAAGGAACCTCTATGCTGGGCTGCATCATCAAAAACATAAACCAGCAGCTAAAGGGAAATAATTATTCTCCCCCAGTCAGCACTAGTAAAGTTACAACTGGAGTACCATGCCCAGCTATGGGTTCCCCAGTGCAAGAGGAACAACACCACAGTGGTGGAAGTCCAGCAGAAAGCTGCTGAGATGATTACAAGGCTGAAGCACACTAGACCTGAGGAGAGGCTGGAGAAAGTCGGTTTGTTTAACGTGGAGAACCACACAGCTACATCCTCCCACTACCTAAAGGATGATTCTAGAGAAGATGGACCCAGGCCCTTCTTAGAGGTGCACAGCAAAAAGACACAGCAAAGCAAATTCTAATCAGATGCAAGAAAATACATTCTCACAGCAAAGGTAGATAAGCACTGGATCAGGTACCAGAGATCCTACAGGACCTCCATGCTTGCAGGCAGTCAGAACTCGAGAGGAGAATGCTCCGAGCATCATAATTTAGTTCTAAAGCTAGCCCTGCTTTGAACAGGGCCTCAAGTTAGACAGCCTCCAGACCTCAATTATTCCATAATCTGCATGGAACATGTGAGACTTCCATCATGAAGAACGTTTAGATATTCCTGATAAAGAACTACAAGCAACCACCTCCTGAAGTGGTGGTACAGAGATCCCTGTTACCCCTCCACATTGAAGCTTCAAGGGGGGACCCTATAGCCTTGCAGAGCTCCAGGTCTACACCAGCCAGAAACAAATAAAATCAAGCTTTCAGTTCACTTTCTTCATAATCCAAACCTTGATGACAGTATATAATGCTAGGTTGTTAAAAAAGATTAGAATGAAACCTAGACTAAAGAAAAAATAAAATTAAAACAATGGTCATTCACAGTAACACCAAAGTCACGTCTGGTGTCCTTACAGACACCACGCCAGTCCATACAATTTTGTATTTATCATCTATAATCTCCATATCAGATGTATCAAGGGTTGAAAAGAAGACTTACTACATGACATTCTCAGCTTTATAATATTTAAATATTATTTTCTGTTTCTTCTCCATAATTTTGCTATCAGGGTTTAGCTAATTGGTTGGACAACTTAGTGGGATGCACCAGTAAATCCATACTAGTGTATGTACATGCATATGCACATTCAACAGCTTAACTAAGAAAAGAACTAGAACTTCAGCATGTTGGCCAAAACTGAAGTTTAATTTTTACCAAAATTACATAGTCACCATTGTTAAGAGCTTTTTTTTTTTTTTTCCCCAATATGAGCAAAGAAAATAAGACCCTAGCTCAGTTCCATCCTTTAACATATTTCACAGAACTCTACAGAATTTACACCAGAGAAATCAAAATCTAGCCCTGTGGTTAAAAAAAAGTTATCTAAGTCCCCTCAAGGTAGGAACATGGAGATGTTGATAATTAGTAGTTTGTACTTGAGGAAACCGTACACAAAGGGAGTAGCCTTCTCTTGTGTGGGTGAATAACATATTTTAATAGGATTCTGCCTTTGATGAAAGCAAGAGGAACACGACTTAACTAACTTTGAGATTCCTTGTCTAGTTTGAGTCTTCCCATAATAATGAGACTTTCTTAGAAAGAAGTGTGGACCTGCAGAGAGGAGGTTACACATCCACAGCAACAAGACAGCTGTTTGACACCTCACTGAAACTGACCAGACCCTTTCCAAAGAAAAGTTATGCCTCAGACAAGTAGGAGTGCATATTTAAAGAAGAAATTGAAGACACAATAACACAAGGAAGGATGTGTGAAGAGATAAAAGCTACTAGTGCTCTTCACATTTATCTACCTAGAAGAGCATAGATTTAAAAACAAACAAACAAAAAAAACACCAAGAACTAACAAAAAAAGTAAAACAAGTTTCATCTGGCCTTATTGTAGTGCCTATGAAGTACGATTAGAGGAACAAATGATGTTTCTAAAGAGTGATCTAGTTTTACACATCATATAAAAGCATTTTTTTTGAATTCTACATAACTTTTTTCCACTGAAAACTAAAAAAAAAAAAAGATTAAAGTATAATAAGTAAATGCTAACAGTTACTAACCTTTCTAATCTCTTCAAGGGAGAGAAAAAGCTTTTTTTTTTCCTCCATAAAATTACTGTAAAGAAGTTCCAATCATAGATAAGTCAAAACACCTATATGAGACTAGAAAGGCTTGAGCTGTTCTCTTATAGGGTTTGAGACTGAAATCCCAGTTTTTTTACTTAAAACCGGATTCCGGTATGGAATTTGAAATCCTTTTTCTATCTAGTCAGCCCAGCTTTAGCCAAACAGCTAAAGCGGGATGGGATGATCCTTTCTTTAACGCAGTTAGGGACAAGTTGGAGACCACAGGCTGCCACCACAGCCGCACCTCGAGCGGGTGCCTGGCAGCGGGGCAGCGACACCCCAAGCTCAGCAGCCTCCCTGCTTCTGAAATTGCCACTCCGCCGAGGTTTCGGTCTCGAAGAGCAGGAGTTAGGTGTCGGGAGAGCTCCCACCCGAGCCGTAGGTGCCATCGGGGTTTGCTACTCACGTCCAAGCAAGAGGAAGAGGAAACTGAGGAGAGGCTGAAGCAGAGGCACCCGGCACTTAGCAGCCCCGCCGCCACCCGAGGCCACGGCACCAAGCTGCGGGGACCCTCCGGGGGACTTCACGACCCCAAAAGAGCCGGTGCCGCCCGCACCTACCTTCCACCGAGCGGCCGATGCTGTGCAGGTGGGTGAGGGCCGGGTGCGCGGCGTGCACCTCCCGCAGGTACGCCTCCAGCTCCTCGGCGTGGTGGTACCCGAAATCCAGCGCCGCCGCCAGGGCCAGCAGGCAGAGGACAGCCGCCACCTCCTAGGAAGAAGCAGAGGAATCAGAGACCCCCACCCCTCGCTCAGAGAAGCCCTGAGGGGGCAGCCCCCCGCCCGCAGCCCCCGGCGGGCAGCAGGTGCCTTCCCCTCCCAGCCCCGCTCCTACCCCGGCGGCCGCCCGCATGGTGCCGCCGCTCTCCACGACTGGAGCCCCAGCTCCGGGCGGGGGCCGCCATCCCCCGCCGCCCGGCCTCGCCCTGCCCCTGACTGACGCCGGCTTCCTCCACTCAGCTCCCCCCGGCCCGCCCAGGGGCACGGAGGGAGGAGGTGAAGCGATGGGGACCCCTCCCCGCCATCTCCCTGCCCTCCCCTCCCCTCCGCCCGCCCCGACAGCGAGCACCTGAGCGCCGGGCGGCGCCTGGCAGCGAGGCCCTCAGAGGGCTCCTCGGGGGGGGACCGCCACCTTCCTCCTCCTCCACCTCCACCTCCTCTTCCTCTTCTTCTTCCTCTTCTTCTTCCTCTTCTTCTTCCTCTTCTCTTTCACTGGAGGTCGAGGGGAGAGAACATGAGGTGGGGGAGCCCTGAGGAAACGAGCCCCGTGTGGTGCAGGGGGGCGAGGGCTGCCATGCCCATGGACAAATCCTGACAGGATTTGGTGTCCAAATCTAGCGATAGCCCCGTTTAACAATCGTTTTTTATTTTAAAGATGAGTTTTTAATAGGATTCACTTGCTGAAAGGGCTGGATTATATCTACAGAATTAAACGCTTTTCTTGGTTTCGCGCTAACCACATTGCCTGGGGGATATCCTATTCTTGGGATTCACCACAAAGACTTTTTCATCACCTTTTGTTGTCTTCTTTTGGATTGAGAAAGGCTCAGAGGGAAAAAAAAAAAAAAAAAAAAAAAGTGAGGCTGGGCTCCAGCAGCAAAAGACAGGAGAGCATCAACATTTCTTTTAAAATATGATATTGGAGTACAAATGTCTGTAAGGACAGGATTTCCTCTGCTGCCTTCTGAAGTTTCTCATCGTGGTCAATGTTAAAAAAAAAAATGATACTGAAGCAAATGAATGTGTGGGCTAATCCGAAATAACAAGTCCTGAACTCTGGTTAGAAGACTCTAATAAATAAAAAAAGTTATTAAAAGAATATATATATATATATATTTTAACCCAGAAGCTTTAGGGAAAAAAAAATCAAAGTATATTTTAACACAATCTGTAATATCCCAATGTACTTCTGTTGAATACTGCTCCTTCTAGCACGGCATTAAGGGGGAGGCGACAGCCCCATAGCCCTTCTCCCATGTTTCAGCTCCACCATGTTCTAACTCCCATAACTTGACAAGACCTTCTCACCTGTTGTCAAAGAAATTTCTTGCAAGACCTAAATATGGATGTCATTTACCTTCTTTACTTAAAGAAAACAGTTGGTCGCAGTTACTTGCATTTGCTACATGCAGTGGGAGCGAAGCTGTGGGGCTGCAGGGTGAATGTCTCCAGAGAAGCAGAAGGGAGAAGTCAAGTACGTGAGCTTCACATTTCAGTTGGTGAGACTTGAATATATATATATATATTTATATTTATAGGCTCCTTGAAAGACAATCTGGTGACACCATTTGAGTAAGCAGGGAAGAAAATATGTTCAGCTGGTAATCCAGTATATACATGCTTGGAAACGGCCCCATCAGAATCACATGAAAGCAGTGAACTATGACTCTAAGAAGAGCAGGGTGTTGGCAGCATTGTGAAATGAAAGGGGGCTGTAAAATATTAATCTCAGTGAAATGAGGAAAAACACCTTTGATATTAGGTAGTCACAGCATTATCGCCTCTTGAAATTACACCACCCTTTACTGTAGCTAACAGAGTCATGGTTACATGAGATCATTGCAGTTTTTAGGAATCTCAAAACCACTTTGAAATGATAGATTGTTTTGAAGATTGCCTGCAAGTTAAAACAAGTCAGCTTTTTTTGACATTGTATGAGTTACATGTTACTGAATCCATTTTTTGTTTGTTTGATTGTTTTCAGCCTGCATTGTACCTGAGAGAACAAAACTTGAGGATACCTGTTGCTCTTGAGACACTTTTCAGAAGGTCAGTTTAATCCAACCTGGGCAAATAATATTCTGGTATACGCCGCTGTTGTTAAACGTCAGTACTAAAGACCAAATCCTGTACAAAACTGTGACAAACCTCCCATTGGCTTCAGTGGTTCAAAATCAGGGACTGTCTGTGTTAGGACTGAGAGTGATTGCAGTACCACACTCAGCTCTCCAGTGCACAATGACCCCTCTAGCCAAGGGAGACAAACAAAGCTGTATTGCTGCAAACAGCATCAGCTGCTCCCCTCGCAGTGACATTCAGAATCGTCCATTCAAATCTATTCGACAAGTGACTATCAAAGCTAGCACCGGAGCACGGGTTTTGTAGGAAGAAAAGACATTTTTGATGTGAAATTCTCAGCTGTGGATCTCAGCAGAGTTCCGCAGGTAGGAGTAGGTCGAAGCAGCGCAGCGATGCGAGTAGCTGTGTTGCCACCTAGTGACAGGTTAAGAAAATCCTGTCACAAGCAACAGGTGTGAAAAATTCTTCACACGAGAGTTAGGTAGCAGTCTAAGACTGATAATACTTTATAGAGATACAGTTGAGATGGGTCTCAACGGTAAAAAGATTTTCTGGAAGGTTTTGTGACTTTGAAGAGCCAAACCACACAGCTGATCTTGGGTTTTGAAGTCTTACTCTGTGTTTCGTCATCAGTCTGCAGAATTTCTGCACTTCCCAAAGATAAGTAAGAAAAAATAGTGTCCCACGTTATAATATCCAAAATATTTTTGGTGAGAAATAAAAAGAGGTCACTAGCAAGGATTACATTTTTCAAGGATTGCCACTGCTTTTAACACTTCCTCATTTGAAATAATGTCGAAAACTTACAGACCGGAGCTTCAGGTTCTTTGCATCTCTGTAACACACCAAGGACCTGATGATCAGATTTGTGGTGTGGGAAAAAAACATGAGATAGTCTTCCTTAAGCGAGATGGACCAGATAAGTAAGTTCAGTACAAGTGACAACACAGAAACATGAACTTGATACAACTTCACAGTTCTGAATTAGCGTAAGCCCAGATACCAATCACTGGAATAAACTGCAGTGAAGCCATCCTGGTGTGTAACACCCACAGTGCTGAATTAACAGGCTGCTTCTTAGCATGGTGAAAGTTGGATTCCCTGCATGAAAGAGCACAAAAGCACAATGAGTTGTTCAAGCAGTCACCAGCTTATTTGTTGTGTCTACCATTCAAGCAGTTCTCAGCTGAGACTTGCATATTTGGTTCATAAATCTCCTTCCCTCCACCCCAGCACAAGGATTACCCCCGGAGAAGAAAGGGATACCCTGCTGTGTCTGGTAATCTGCAATTAGAAAATGATCCCGAGGGGGACTATTAGCAGCTGGTATCGTTTAGAGCTGTCCAGACAAGCACTGAATTAGCTGGAGAATCTGGAACCACAACTAGCTGCTTGACAAGCCTCTCGCTCATCCTATCTTGCAAACAGCAAAATCTGCATAGAGCAGAGATTTTGAGCTGCTGTCTGGTGATGCATCGGCATGTGCTATGGTGGAACAGGTCAGTTCTGCTCCACGGTGGGTGAAAGCATTTGTTTATTTAGATATGGAAAGCATGGGAATGTGACCCTGCTCAAGACAAATGTCTTGGGTGTTGTGTGCTGGGTATTGTAATACAATTGTAAAATGTTTTGTCTTTCTCCTCTTAAATTGGCTTATACTTACCCTTTCAGTAATACACACAAAATTAGATCTAATTTGAAAATAGATTATTTCTGGAACAACAGAATTTAATTTTGCAAATGGAGCATAATGGGTCCCTGGGTAAGTAGGAGCACAAGACACAACAGGGAGAGCCAGGAGGGTTTGGTGGGAAGTCCAGTGGGTTGGGGAATGATGGGTTTCAGGGAACTAAGTGGGAAAAAGGAAGGGAAGGAATGTCCATAGAGGTTTTGAGGAGGTGGGAACAGTGGAGGCTGGGGAGATGGGATGGAAGGTAGAAATGTTATCGATACTGTTGTTGGGAAAAAGCAATGGGCAGGATTCGGTGGGGCATTTCATGGGAAAAGGGACTGAGAGTAGTCTTTCTGGTCATCAATATCCCAGTAATCTGACTACAGGATAACCAAATGTGAGGGATTTAAGATGTTGACATAGCACTCTGTCAGGCCTCCTAATTGGCATATGAAATGCATTTCAGTTAATACCATGGAAATTACAGATTCTTCATAGTTAATTTCTTGTTGGTATTAAGCAACATTTTTGAGAAATCTGAAATTTGTCCCGTCAGCTGGACCAATTTCATCTTTCAACATTTGCAAAAGTTGTCAATTTTTGGAATTGCTTTTTGCCATTTTTGCTAATTATCTTAGATCAAAACATCTTCCTAATTGCTGTTGTCATGAACAATGCAACACTGTTACTCACAATGATAGCTAGCCTGTATCTTTAAACAAAATTCCTCCAGGCCACTTAATCAACATATCTGTTTCAAGTAAACAATGGTACCATTTCCTGAACAAGAAATTGAGACGTTTTTGGAAAACTTAGTTGTGTAATAAAAATATCCTCTATTTCTCTGCACTGATTTATGCAAAATGGCTCTCTACACAGGCAAACAAATAAACAACGTGCACTGCAATCTCCTATCAGTGAAAAGTACACATTGCGGTGTTTTGAACTAAATTTTTATTCTGGGGGGAGAAACGAAAAGGTATCTTTCTAGATACATAAAACTGCCAATCAGCAGTTTAAGAATAGATGTTTAGTGATGCAGTAAACAATCATGCAACTTGCTCAACCTATTTGAAAGCAGCTGGCAAGTCTTTTCTTGGATTATTCTGTACTTTTTGTGTACTGGTTAGATTGTTGTTCATTAAACCATATGGTTCTGTGACGCTCTGGTTCTCAGAGGTAAGGGTGTTGTTTCATGTCCAGCTTAAACCAACCTAAAACTGAGCTGTCCCTGAGAGAGTCGTCACTGAGAGAGTCATCCCTGAACCCAGCCCTGCTGCCTCCCATTATCCAGTGCAGGCACTCAAGCAGCCATGTGGACAGCTGGATCAGGGAACTGGTTCGTCTGGAAGGTATCCCACCAAACACAAACACAATGTCCAAAAAAAATCTCTTCCTTTTCACCTGGCCATATAAGCATTGGCCTTGGCTGAGGGAGCAGAAGCGCTAGATGGCCAGAGAAGGATGAGAACGTGCTTCTTGGGAAAGACCCACCCTGGCTCAGCCAGCAGCGATCATGCATCTGCAGTTTAGATATTTCAAATGAACTGCTGGCAAGATGTAGGTAGGTATGTGACACCACAGGTCAGCAGAGAGCTTCTTTTGGAACAGTGACCTGTGCTCAGAAGAGAGAGGCTCTTGTCTCTTGACTCTCGCCTCAGTTCCGGTAATGGCTCATTCCTTAGAGATAGGCTGGCCATGAAATCCTATAACTCTTCTTCCCCACTAACAATACAGGCATAATAATACTGATTTTAACTTTAGATTAGTGTTTGTTGAGCCAATTAAATAAAAAAAATAATAATAAAGAAAGAGACTGCTATTACAAATATAGAAACCCTTGCTGGTCCTGCACTATTGCTTATACTGTATAGTGGTAACTGTTGAATAGTTTCTTCAGACAAAGTCTTCCAAGGCAACCTCTCATGACAGAAAGCTTACTAAGGTTTTCTTAATACTATTTGTAGCTGAAAAACTCAATAGTCTGCACAAATGAGCACTAGAAATAATAACTTTTCTTCACAAATATTTGCAAGTCCTTGGAGAAAAGCTGTTCCCAAGATGGGTATGGAGGCTGGCTAAAGAGCAGCCTTTAACAAGACACAATCTGCAAAAAAGAATCTTTCAGTCCTCTGGCTTTGAGGACAGCTTATTAGAGATCATGTATAACCTCATCAGAAAATCAAAGTGAAAATAAAAATTGTTGCTAACACCAGAGAACTTTATTTCTTTTTTTCCTAGTTCTTGTTTTATGAAATGACTAGACAACTTAGAAAGCTTTGATATGCTGCAAGAAAGGTCAGGCAAGTTTTAATTTTCCCTTTGTTCATTGAATTTTTATATGATTAAGCTTCTTCTAATATTACTTACAGAGACTTTTAAGCGATTTCTCGCTTCAGAATGCTTTGTAATTAAACTAAGTTATGTAAGAATAATCATTTTGCTATCCTTCCCTAAGGGTAATCATTCAGCAGGGTTTCCTGTAGAATCAAATCCGTGCTTAGGGAAGATGTGCAGGACGAGGGACAATCTTGCATTCTTGGTGTGTCCTTGGAATGTATGCTTCTAAAAACCATACATTATAGCAGCCTTAAGCATGGTTCTCAGGCATCAAACTGGTATCTGAGCAAGACCCAGAGTAGAGCAATTTTTTGTCCCAGCTTCAGAAGGAAACAAATCTTGTGGGTCAAGCATTTTCATTTTTATTTTATTAACACATGAATGTGTAATCATGATACAAAATTCTGCATTGGGAATGAGGTTTTCAAGTTCTTAAGAAAGAGCATCTTCATCTCATTTGTATTAGTAATACCTTTTGGCAGTCTCCCACACATGAAGCTTGAAAATACACATAAAAGAAAGAAAGAAAGAAAGAAAGAAAGAAAGAAAGAAAGAAAGAAAGAAAGAAAGAAAGAAAGAAAGAAAGAAAGAAAGAAAGAAAGAAAGAAAGAAAGAAAGAAAGAAAGAAAGAAAGAAAGAAAGAAAGAAAGAAAGAAAGAAAGAAAGAAAGAAAGAAAGAAAGAAAGAAAGAAAGAAAGAAAGAAAGAAAGAAAGAAAGAAAGAAAGAAAGAAAGAAAGAAAGAAAGAAAGAAAGAAAGAAAGAAAGAAAGAAAGAAAGAAAGAAAACCCCACATCATTAATTCCTCAGAGAGCCTGTAGTAAGGAGATCACTAAATTAAGTTAACTTAAAAGATGCCCTCATACCAAGACATCTGTTTAAATTTCCACAACAGATAGCAAGGCTGAATGTTGCATAGATTGCAAAGCTGGATGTACTGCATACCAAAAGCACTTCTGTAGTCCATTGTTTTTTGTGTAGTTTTAATTATTTTTCATTCTGGGCAGTTTTAATGGATGATTATGAATCCTCAATCTGCCCTTTTCATTACATACTCAGTAACTTTTTTGAGGCTTTACCATGAGTGCTCCTATGCAAGTCTAGTTCCATGAAGAACTCTGATAAAAGATGGGACTATTCAAAGAATTATTTGTCCCTTACAATGATCTTGTTGTGGGCTAATACTCTACATTGCACTATATATTGTAAAAGTTGCTTCGAGATTGCCATGAATGTGGATAATCTGACTTGATCATTCAAATATTGCCATGTAGATGGTAGATGTTTTATAGGAGTGGAACAGTCCTTATGGGAACTGGAAGAAGTTCTTGTATTTAATTTATTTCGTTGCAATTAATGGACCAAACTTAAAGGAGAGTCTAAGCTGGCAGAACTTGCACCTTCTTCTGATCCTATGGTGTAAGCTGCATTAACATAAGCTTAGACTTCTGACTTACTTTCCTTAAATACATATTTCATGAGATTTCATGAGATCTAAATGTGGTCCTTCTAGTCTAAATGTACTCAGAAAACTGCTCTGAAACCTTCTACTGAAGTTTCAGTAGGGTGGTCCCTACACTAGATCATCTTAAAAGGCTAATTTCTTCGTCTTAAAACAAATTATCATTTCTTTTCCCTGCCTGTGAGAAAAGAAGACAAAATATATTGAATTAATTATTCCTTGTGTAAGTTTATGTCTAGGACATTGTTACTTGTAAAGCAACCTAAATTTATTTCTTCCTCTCTAGCCAGTGTTGTCCTAATTAATCTCTGGTACTGTTTAGATCTAGAATTACAAAAATAAAAATAAAATAAAATATAATCTTTATCTCTGTATCTGTTGTCCAGCCATACCCAGCTGCAAACAGAGAATGTGAACTAGTAAATCACACAGCCATATATTCCAACAACTTTACATCCATGCAAAAGTTCCCTTGACTTCAATCACTGTTAAGCCTGTTATTAAGATTATATGTGTACTACTTTGTAGGACAGGAGATAGGCTTGGGAGCTTTCCTAAATAGGAATTTTACTGTTCTAGAAATGTTTGTTCACTATTTACTCTGGAGTTTACACTGCTTTACATAAAATTAAAGCTGGTCAATGGACATTTAATGATTTGGGATCAGAATTTTGTTCATCATTAATTCCTTCTGTCCTATTCTGAAACAAAATTGTAGCGAGTTGCTAGGCCAATAGTGATTTCATGAACTTTAGAGCATTTTATCTGGTTAAAATATGATGATATTTTTGATCACTGTTGTTCAAAGATTTACGCATCTTTTGCTCCCTTCCTTCCTTCCTTCCTTCCTTCCTTCCTTCCTTCCTTCCTTCCTTCCTTCCTTCCTTCCTTCCTTCCTTCCTTCCTTCCTTCCTTCCTTCTTTCCTTCCTTCCTTCCTTCCTTCCTTCCTTCCTTCCTTTCGTTCTTTCGTTCTTTCTCTGGTCAGAAATGACCACAAGAAATGTCCAAGGGAAAGTGTTATGAAAATGGATATATCTCCATTCCGTTTTTGTTGTTGTTTTTCTTTAATGAGGTAGAATCTGTGGCTGAAATACTGTGACCAACTGGAATTTAACTAATTGTAATGGAAGAGTTCCAATTATATTCTCCACCCTGTTTTGCAAATCTCATCAATAATTCTTCTTTTAATACAGTTAGAAGTACTAGGGAGTGGTTTTGAATTCAGTAGTTTAGTTCCTCCCTTTGAATTATCTTCTATCTATGAGTTCATAAAGGTTCATGTGGAATCTCTTACTCCGTATGGGATTGAGGTCTCTGAGGACAATGTGTACTGTGCTGATCTCAGTTTATGTAGTGATCCTCTTCCTGATATCTTGATGTACGCATAGAATTGAAAAAACATTAGTAGAGAGGGGAAAAAAAAAATTAAGGAATGACAGAATAAAGATTGCTGCTGTAACAGTTACTTTCATAATTTGTAGCTGTATTATGATATACATGTATATTATATGAACTCAATTTTGTTTTCAGTACCCAGAACCCTTATTTTGGTCAGAGTAAACAATGTGTAGTGCCACTTAATGAGCAGCAATTTAATATTTAGTTTCATATTCATTTTCCAGAAGGCTGTCTGCTTTCATGCCAAGAGATCAGTCAATGCATCTTCAGGGTGTTCCCTTTAAAACGGCAGACTAGTGACGGAATCAAGCATTTCATTAATACAATACAATCTTTTTCATTTAGGAAGAGTGACAGTCATGAAGTTGTGTCTTGCTGAACTCAGTAAGAGCCAAACAAGAAGCATTTTCTTCACTTACACTTCCAAGCAACATTAGCATTAATTCTGCTGTCCCTTCAACTAACGATTGTACATATTTGCAACTGACTTATTATAAAAATAAGCGTAATTCTCCCATTTTGTATTCAGGGTGAACTTTGAAAACAATTTCATTTGCATGACACTGGCATATTTCAGTAAGCCACTAATTTAAGCACAAAAAAGCTATTCCAAACCCTGTTAGGGAGGACCAAATTGTTAATTATATCCATTGTTGTTGTCGTTGTTTGGTCATGTTCATTAAAAATGCTTATGAATAATTCATAAATATTAATATATATTTATAATCCTGTCTGAAGACTGATGTTATCCTTCTTTTACAGATAAGGCACTGGAGCACAGAAAAAAGAGGACCAAAAGTTTTCATCTCTCTTAGCAGCCAATTTGAAACACCAGCAAACTGATTTTTGAGGGTTGTTAGCTTTATATTGCTTTCCTTCTGCTGAAGAGACAACTATCACTGACTTCAGCTGTGGCTTTAAATACCAGACACTCCTACAAATTTGACCACCCCTGGTCAAATTTGCTGCCTGGGTGCCTTAAACCTAGGGGACACACCACGTGTGGTGAGTAGTTTTACAAAATCGCATGACATAGTAGAGACAGAGACATAATCCTGTTCAATTGGACAGTATTGGCAACCTTAAACTCATAACTCCGTGTTTTCTGCCTGCAGTCTGTGATCTCATGTAATCCCTTCCAGCCTCAGCAGCAAATAAGATCAGGATACTTGGCTCAGCTATGACTCTCATTTACAGCCCAAATTCAAGTGTCATTTAACAAGTCTGTTACAGGGCCTACACATGAAGGGGGCAGGAAAAGGATGCAGGGACTTTCTATTTTGCAATAATACTCTTAGCAAAGAGATTTTTTTATGTAGTCACCCCCCCCCCCCACACACACACAAATATAAAAACAAAACAAAACAACAACAACAAAACCCACAACATTATAAAGAACAGGCATTTATGTCTTCCCCTATAAGCACAAGGTTATATTTGCTCACTGTCAATTCAGTTAGGGAGAGTCCATTATCCTCAGTGTCACCGGGTTCATTTGGGACAGGGCCAATGCCTTTCAAAGAGGTTTGATGCCAGCACAGATTTGGGAACCTCAGGGATCTGCTCTCAGCCTCAAGTTGGGCACAGTGTCCTCTTCTTACTCAGCTTGACTTGTCACCTCCTCTGCACACCAACCTCCTCCTTTTCCAGTCTGATTCACCCTGCTGCTTGGCTTCTGTTTCCAGTTTCATTTTCTTTACTTTTTAACAAGACTCACAAGATGTACCAAGGACATTCCAAGACCCAGTTTGCATCCAGTTACCTGAAATAAGCTATTATATTACTTTCTTCTGTACTGTCAACCACTGTATTTACCAACTAATTTTTAGCCATTTTCTGGACATAGAGGAGAAACCACCTACCTCTGAGTGAGGCTGACAGCAAAAAGCTTGAACTTGAGAAGCGATCATTTGCTTCAAATATATCCTTGTGACTTATTTTCTGTACTGGCAACAGCCTCAAAAATATCCTCTCATTTTCAAGATCATGAGGTTTGTCAAAGTTCTGTGCTTACATTTCTATTTGCAGCATTGTAACCAACTGGATACTTGAGAAATTCAAATAAGGTGAATTTCTGTACCCCTGAAATGACTATAACTCTTGCCTGTCTCATTAGGAAAATCTGTACAGTGCTTAAATGCTTGCATAGTGTCTTTTTCTAGGATCAGGGTGCATTACATTAGTCAGTTCATTTGCCTGTATCCTACCATTTCTTTCTACTTATTTATATTAGCTTGAGTGAATTATTGCACGAGTATTTGGTGATTTCTAATCTCTGTATTTTTGGATAGTTTCTATCATATTTGCTAAAAGCTGAATAAACAATCTGGAAGGGAAGCACCATGAAGATAAAGGAAATAACAAAGTGAAGAAAACCATTTGCTGTAGAATCTTCAAAAGACTTTTTTTCCCCCTTCCAGTCTGATTACCGAGTACCGTGAGGTACCAAACAGGTCATAAGGCCACTCCTCAGATTTTCTTGAAGGCCACAAGCATTTTTTCCTTTCTCTCTTTTAGCATTGGGGAAGATGTGGCCTTCTCAAAAGCATTTAGGAAGCAGCCTAGGCCATAGTAAGACAAGGCATTCGAACAGTTCATTGATCAGACTGTTTTCTTCTCTTACGTATCACTGTGCCTTCATGTCATCAGTGACCACACAGTCTCTCAAGCCTTTTGTGATTTTAGGCTCTGCCATTTCTATTTTATCTGATATTGCCCTGCTAATAGAAATCCATCAGGGCAGGGAAGCATAATAACTGCTGAGTCTTATTACTTAGGAAATTAGGAAAATACAAAAAGATATTTCCCACTCTGTGTCAGGTTTTCAGAGGAAATCTGAAGTAATAATGGGACTTTTCAGAACCCTGTCTTGCTGACCTAACAGATGACTATGGTTTTCTGTGTCATGCCACCTACTCATTTCAACTTTAACATCTAGTTTGAAAGGAATGTCATGTTTTTATAGACTGCAGTATATGAATTCTCACGAATCTGTTATTTTTCTCTTTGTTTACATAGTCTTCCTCCCCTTTTGTTGAACCTTTTTCCTGTCAACATAAATAAACAAAGTTCAGTCACAAAATACAAAACAATTGCACAACTATGCAGATAATAAATGGATATAAGTGGATACTTTGGGAAAGCATAGAAAATACCTGTATGAATCAGGGGGAGAACAGGTATTCATTCAAAAGGATAAATTGCCATCAAAAATGAGGGAAGAAGAAAATTTGACTGTGAGATGCCCACTGATAATAAAGCTGAATTTTCTTAGCAGAGTGTGTATCTCTCTTCCAATGCCTAAAAATCCAACTATTGTCACTCATTTTATGCCTCCACTTATCCTTCTTATTTGATCTGAGACCTATAAAACTGGGGACAGCAATCAGGCTGGTAACCTAAGGATCTCGGGTTCTGATTAAATACCATTCATCCAGCAAAAAATCTGAGCACTCAGGAGTCTTATCAAGAAAACACAAATACTTGAGTTGCTAAGTAATTCATCAACATGAACGTGTAATATAAGCAAAGAAATAGTTCCAATAAATTCTGTATGACAAATGACCTAGGTCATGACTACAGACCAAATATCCTTATTGTTCTTTTCCTTATTTACAAAGAAAACTGTGGATCAAATTCAGTTTTGCATAAATAGACCTGAGTAGTAACTTCAGCTCTGTGGGAGATATGTGAAGTTATATAAGGGCTGAATTAAGTCTAAATATACATACAGTTTATGTAAGTTTCATAAAGAATGACATACTGGGAGTAGAAATAATGTCTTTGTATTAAATATTATAATCTAAACAATGGCAAGACATACACAGAGAAATGACATTATCAGGGCGTTAAAATAAAAATATAAAGGAATTGAAATATTAGAGAATTAAAACCCAAGGTAAAAACACTAAAGTCAAACCCAGACCTTCCAATTAAACATAGTCTCTAAATTGACTATTTTGACATCCTCTTCACTGTAAAAAGGACAAACTCAACACTTTATACTTTGAAATGACACAAAACTCAGAACCTTTGTTTCATCCCTAGTTAGGACTCTCAGCCCGTGTGTGAAATAAATTGACAAATAAACACATTCAACAGAACAAAATTTTAAGAATAGTAAAGGCAGAACAAAAGAGCCTTTCACTAAAAATTCCGATTGCAAACTTGCATATTACAGAAGGATATTGTCGATTCATTGCGATCGGAAAAGGCTTTGAATTGAATGGTCAAATAAACTGCTTATCTTGCTGGTGTAAGATTGCTCGAAGGCACAGAATGGAATTTGCAGCAGTCCTGCGACACCTTTGTCTCTTGCAACTTATACAGGTAAGTGAGGACTGAATTCCAGCTTGGAACCCTGTTTGCTTAAAAAGAACATTTCATGGACATTTCAAAATGATCTGGCCAATGTTTTGGGAAAACTGCACACCAAATTTAAAAAAAAAAAAAAAAAAAAAAAAAAAAAAAAAAAAAAAAAGGGTATATAGATAATCTGTTGTTGTACCCTGTAAACAAACACAGAAAAGAGTTTAGGTTTATTATAGCCCTGTACAGAGTGCTAGGTGCATTGCTATTTTGCCTAACCCACGATATATTCAGGTTGGTCTCATCTTACAGGGACTCTGCACTTTATCCTATGGTAAACGCTCTAGCTCCACAAACAAGCGAGTTAAGGTAAAGAAAGAAAAATGCAGGCAGGAGATTTAAAACATATGAGCAGCTTTATTTGGGGGCATTTATCCATTTAAGCTGTTGTTGCAGTTTCCTGAGATGACTATTTGGATTGCAGGGTAGGATCAGGCCTTGACACAGGAGGCTAAGGTGGCCCTTCAGTTTTACTGGGATCATTAGCTCCACTGTTACACGATAAGCTAAGATTGCTGGGGCTAATTTAGAGAGATCAGGCTCTTGCAAACTATGGTGTGAACAATTCTGTGCAATAAATGTGTTGAGCGAACAGCCACACAATGTAGTCCAATGTCTATAGCTATCGTCTTCACCTGCAATGGTTCATGGGGCTGCCCCAAACCAGCAGTAGGTGTTGCACACTTTAGGAATGATGAGGTTCTCTAGATAGTTTTTTAAACCAGTTTCCTGAGAAGGCTCACAAGTCAGGCTTCCTTACCCTTCACTAGCAGTCTTTTCAAGGTCAGCCTGCTTCACAGGGGTATTTTTTTGTATGTTCTGAAAGATGTTATGTTGTCCTTAAGCCACTAACACAGCACCATTGCCTTGTGGTACGGGCTCTTACTGTGTTAGTTCTCTGTGTTCACAGAAATGAGCTACAGTAGGGCTGTTGTGCTGCTGTTCTGCGATGCACATCACTGAGCCAATCTTGTCCTTTCACTGACGGTATCTGGACTGTTCCGATGCCTAGGACACTGCAGTTTTGTTTCCATTTCTCTGACTATATGCTTTGTAATGCCATTTCCTACCAGCATGCCCTTTCCATTCTGGTAGACAGGAATTTGGCCCCACCATCTGTTTCTCCAACTGAAGGCAAATTTTTACAAAATCTGTCCTCTTGCATCACAAACTTAATATTCGGAAAGGCAAGGAAGCCTGGAGAAGCGCTCTGTGATTCCAGGAGAAATTTCTGCAGAGACAGCCCATAAAACTTGGTTCCCTGCCACCAGTCCTATGGCAGGCATTATTTCTAACGTTACATACGTAGTGTTATTATGAGGAACCAAATCTTCCACTTCTGCTGGTCTGCAAACCTACCACTGGCTGTCGTTCACAGGAGCAGAAAGGATATTTTAAGCACCTTTCTGGCTAAAGGCTCCCGATCAGCACCAAGCAAAGGCTCTTCTAGGAGTAGTCATCTGCTCTGTCCTATACGTGGTCCTGACTTGTGATGGCAGCCTGTGGCTGGCATGTAATCACTGCTTCGGTGTATTGCCATTATTAATTTTGCTGAGCATTTCATTTTTCTATCCAATACAATTCGTGCCATTAACATAATCATTCTAAAAATTAAAATGACAACTGCAAAAGGGAAAGCCCTATTTGAAAATGACTGTAGTGGTGGGAAGATACCATAGGAGGGATTCCCATCACAGTAATCTCCTTGTTATCCTAACATACCGTAATTTCTGGAAAGCCACCTAGCTGACAAATCCAGTAAAGGCAGGATGTCAAGTAAAGCATCCATGTCAATAGTTTAGCATATACTTAAAGACAGTAGTTTAAAGCTATCAAACAATTGCCTTTACATGATGGTGTTTGACTGTCATTTCTTTGTCATGTCACATTTCTAATTGCATCTATTCACGGAGATTACACTAAAAATACACATATTTTTGTCACTTTGTGTCCTGAAGATGTTTACATACAGAACTGACCCCCATTTCTAATCAATCTATGAAGTTACATGTGATTAAAATAAAATACAAGCAATCATCTGATGGTTGTAGGCACGGGTCTCCATTTTGCACAGGCTGGTTTGGAATTTGGACTAGCAATATCTGGCTAATGAAGCTATCCAAAAAGTTTAATCTTGCTCTAGTCCATCTTCATGGATTAATAGCAGGGTTAAAACCCTGAGTGAGCAGGTGGATTTGAGATTGTACAACCGAGTGGCAGTGTTATTCTTATAATACTGTTGTACACTAACATTATCTGGTCAAATCTTTTAACAAAACAAACAAGAAGTTTTAATATGGTTAATATGGGATTTATTTCACTGTGTTATCTCTGTTCATATTTTTTTCTTGTCTTCAAGTTCACCCATAGCAATCACCCTGATAATATATCTTTTCTCTTTTGTTTGCACATATATGATAATAAAAACAGAACAAAAACATTAAAAAAAAAAAAAACACAAACAAAGAACCTCTCTCTGCTGGAGTTTCTTTTGATCTGTTTATTGGTCCTCATATTATGTATGTTATCTAGTGCTTCCACGTCATCTCTATAACAAAATATAAAGTTTATAGCTTAGCTTAAATCAACAGTACCTCATTACACAATGAGAAAAATTGTCTTTAACATATCGGTTAGAAACATACATTTAAAGAGCTGACTTCTGTCTTTCAAAGCCAAGTGTATCCCTGTTTGATGAGAATATAATTTATTCTCTCCCTATCTCAAATCTTCAGATGCATATGCTTAACCCATATTTCTCTCAACTCTTACCCATTTCATACTGACAGCACTTATTCAGGTTCTCATTTTAATCTCTCTTTTTTTTTTTTTTTTGGCTGTGCAGCTGATGTACACACTCCTCTAAGATCTCATTCATGCATGTATTCACATAATTGGTTTATAATTGAAAACACATTGCTGATTTTCATAATACTACTGTCATTAAGCCTGTACTGTTCAGCTTTATGCTGACACCATTTAGATATACTTATCTTGAATGCCCCATTTTAAATGCCTTAAATTTGCTAAGAAGTGAGAACTTTCATATGTATAACTTTTCCTTCCTAAATCTTCTTTTTAGAAGTCATGTTAGCAATTCCAAAAACGTTAAAGAAAGAAAAAAGAAAGAAAAGAAAAGAAAAGAAAAGAAAAGAAAAGAAAAGAAAAGAAAAGAAAAGAAAAGAAAAGAAAAGAAAAGAAAAGAAAAGAAAAGAAAAGAAAAGAAAAGAAAAGAAAAGAAAAGAAAAGAAAAGAAAAGAAAAGAAAAGAAAAAAAGAAAAGAAAAAAGAAAAGAAAACGGTTTTCATCTTCTACCTCTATTTTTTCTCTCTTTTTTTTTTTTCATCTTAGTAGGTATGTTTTACCTAGGTTTCTTCATTATGCTGCTGGGATATGCCAATCTCTGGCAGCTCATATCAAGCAATATGCCAATATCCAGCAGCATCCAATGACTCTTTGTTCCTTCTCACCATTTAATTCCACCAGAATAGCGAGCCTTTCACGGGGGTCAAATTGTAATTTTACTATGAAGCGCCAGGAAGACCCTTTGTATAGATTCTGAATGTGATTATAGAATATAATCTGTATATTAAATTAAATCTGTACAGATTCTAAAGCTGGGGAAGTGCCTGGAGCACAAGCACTGTGAGGAGCTGCTGAAGGAACTGGGGTTGTTTAGTCTGGAGAAGAGGAGGCTCAGGAGAGACGTCATTGCTCTCTACATCTACCTGAAAGGAAGCTGTGGGGTACTGGGGGTCGGCCTCTTGTCAGAGGTAACTAGTGTCAGGTCCAGAGAGAGTGGCCTCAAGTTGTACCAGGGGAGGTTCACATTGGAAAGTAGGAGACATTTCTTTTCAGAGAGCAGTTAGGCACTGGGACGGTCTGCCCAGGGAGGTGGTAGAGTCACTGTCCCTGGGGGTGTTCAAGGAAAGGTTGGACGTGGTGCTTAGGGACATGGTTCAGAGGGTGACGCTGGTGGTAGGGGGTGGTTGGACCAGATGATCTTGGAAGGCTTTTCCAGTCCTAATGGTTCTGTGATTCAAAATCATTCCTTTCTCTGGAGGTTTTCTTTTACTCGGTCACCTTTCTCCAGATTCATTCTGCTTTTTTTATTCTTGTTGCTAGTTTCTCCCATGGTTTATCCCATGTGAATTTTACTCTGGGAGTAGGGAATAGAAGATTCTTTTCCTTCTTTTGTAAGGTTTGTATGTTTAGTGTGACATACCACTGAACAGAGGTACAGAAACAAACCTGATCTTCTTTCATATGAACCATCATATATTAACCATCACTAGCTGAACGCTACTTAGCTCTTATCTTGGAAGTTAGAGTTTGTAATTTATTCCAACATCATCATCAAGGAGAACAAGCAGGCAAAACAACTTGCTAAAACTCTGTCTTCATGAGTTATACCAGACTTACATTTTTAATAGATAATTGGAATATCCAAGCTTCTTTTTATTATTCTTGTTAAGAGATGTACTTTAATTTGGACATCTGAATTTGAAAAAAAAAAAAAGAAAGAAAAAACAAAACCAACTGTGTTGAGGATTTGAAAGCTAGCTCTATTCCCATTTGATGAGGATATTTTATTATTCATTGTCTCCCTTTCAAACCTTCAAATACACATGCAACATTTGTTACAGTGCCAGAAATTTATTGGTTTGGTATGGAACAAGCACTTAGCCTTGCTCAGAGCTAAAGACTGCCTCTGTTCTCCGGACAGCATCTGGCAACCTTCTCCTGATAAATCTTCCTCTTCTATCTTGTCAGAAAGCACACAATTCACAACAATGAAGAACATATGGTATCGCTTTTGTTGATACATTTTCTGTTTGAAAAGTTCTGACAGCAGGCATAGACAACGCGGTTCTTTGTGTCTCATTGGAAGTAAAGTCCAACTGAAGAATAAATAAAGATTTCTAGTTTTACTGGAAAGCTGAATAGCATTTCCACAAAATAAGGATATGGGATTTGCATTCAGGTTTAAAAAGCACAAAGTGAGGGCGAATTTTTATTTATTGAACAGTTCCAGGTCTGGATTACAGCGATTGTACGTGTACGTGCTAATGCTGAGGTTGTGGGGAGACCTGCCCATGCAACATTATCCAGTCATGACTATAGGTTATTACTCTTTTTAGTTAACTTCAGATTAAATGTAACTCCAAACAGACCAAGCTGACGAAGAAGGCATCAATAATTTAAACCTTTCTAACACAATGACTCTGATTTCATTTGGAAATATGCCATGAACTGTGCTTCTATGATTACACATCTTTTTGGTGTCCAATGCTGTTCGTTCCAAAGTCACAGCGGTAAATCTAACACCCAAAGATGTTGAAGGCTGGTTTTGATGCATCTTACTAGCAGTATCTGTGCAGGCTTACCTTGTTTGAGTTTGGACAGGAACTCTTTGATATATGTTATTGGGTGTGCTCAAAGCTAGGAAAACAATGCTCCACACTGTTGTTTAAGGATCTTGCATTTTTTTCAGACCTTGGCTGCTAGATGATCTCTCTATAGTATACATACATAGCTCCTTCTAATATTTTGAATATATTCATTGTAATCTAGTTTATGGGGTTGCATTTGCTATCCATTAATTTTGCCTTTGCAGTGCCTGACACTGCTGGTTCATCAGCAAAACTGTGGCAAAGAGAAACCCCTCTAACTGTTAACTTGTAGGAAGCTTTACACTCAGATAATAAAAGTTGTACTTAGGCTGCCAGTACCCTTGGCAGAAGAAGGAAAAAAAGCCACCTTCTGTTGGATTTGTTGCCCACCATGGGGGCTGCAGCCAGGGGGTCTCTGGGAGAGCCTCACAGTCCAGAGGGACATATTGTGACAGGGCCAGATGTCTCTGGATAAACCCTTACCTCCAGTTCTTCCATCCCAATCCTCCAGAACAAAACAGTGGGTGCCTCAAAACTTTTTAAAATACATCCAGAGAGTGCCTGGCAGCAGAGGATTTCTGAAGGCCGAGAAGCGCAGAGCCGGCCTGTTCAACAAGATGGCTGCCAACACAGGCACAGAGGCCCAGCTGAAAAAAATTACTGCAGCCACTTTGGAAATTAAAATCACAAGCAACAGTACTGCTAGCTGCTACTTCAATTAATTCTTGGCAGTACTGCTGGGACAGATGAATGTATCTCAAGGGGGATATTTGTGGTGGAAGATGAAGTAAAAGAGACCCCTGCCTAGATCCAGAAAAGTCTTAAAGACAGATACATCCTATGTGCAAGTGGAATAGCCAAGTCCTGCAGCCACAAGGGAAGACAAACCCTTAAGATTTGTCTTCCTGTTCATTACAAAAATGCTCAGATGTCTGGTGGATGCTGAGTTTCATTTAGCAAAAGCTCTGCAACTGACTCCAGTTGCAAACATAGTATTCCGATATTCACACACCTCAAACTGATTATGAGGAGGGAAAAATGCAACTCAGAGAAAAGAATTCTTTTGGGGATGCCACATTACAAATGAATCATTTCCCACAACTTAGCAAAGCATACTGTTGGACTGCAATCACCCCTTTAAAAAGTAGGAAACCTGCCAGGTGGCAAGGCTTAGACTTTTTAATGAAGTTTCCAGTTCAGGTCTGTTTCCAGATCAGTGAGGAGCCACATCTCCTACAAAAGCTACTGGTTTCTAGTCTTTAACTTTTAATAGCTCACCTCCTGCACACTAGAAACATGGGAGTTACCTTTACTCTCAGTAAGACGTCGTGGAAAAATGCCAAGTGATAGCTCCGGCAGTCAAATGAGTGGAAGAAGAGATCAGCACAGGATGATTCATGCTATCTGTAAGATCACTCATTAACCAGTTCCCATCCCTTATCTGTCTGTATCCTCTCCTATCTCCCCTCCACGCCTCCCATCCTTCTTGCCCACTCATTCTTCATTCCCATGGTTTCCTTCACCCCTCCCTCCCTTTGATTTAATCCCTCATTCTCTAAGCCCCTGTGCTCAGCTTCACACACCATACGAATCCAGACCTCCCATGCATGAACCTGGAGTGGAAGCCCATAATAATCAGTCGCTGGGCTTAATTGTTTGTGCTTTTTACTGCCGAAATTTACAATTTGTCCCTGCAGTTAGATTTTTCTCCTGATAGTTCAAAGTTTGCTTTGCATGGGGGAAGGAAAGAGGCTGCCTGCTTATGAAGAACAGGAAAGAAGAAGGCTGAACCCTCCCACTCCCCCAGCACACAGCGTCTCACTGAGAGCACAAGGCAGTCGATGAGGGGTTTCACTCTGGCAAACAATAAATCACAGGGCTGGCATAGCAGGCAGATACAGTCTTAGTTAAAGAAGATGCCTGCAGAGTGTGAATCTGCCTGCACAGCGTGCTTACCCTTCAAGCACTCAGCTCTCTTTAATGGTGCATGCGGTGTCCAGGGGCAGCAAAAATGCCAGCAAAAGGGTGAGCTCTGCCCAGGTGGCAAGGCAGTCACCTCAGCTCTGGCATCTGCTCCCAGAATAGACATTTTCATTTTATTCTGTGTTCTAATAAGTGGCTCTCATTGGTGTTGCCTCCCTTGAAGTGCAATTCTTTAATGTCCTTATTCCCAAGCCAGCACCTCTACCCACACTGCTGTCTGTGCCAGGGAAGGCTGCGAGGAGCAGGGGAATGGGGAGGAAGGTGAGCACACTCACCCCTCAGATATGCCCCCTCTCTCTCCTTATAGCCCTTTCCAGTTGCTTCCAGTTGCTGCTGGCAGCCCCCTCCCTGGTGTCCTCCTTCCCAGCTTCCTCTGTCTGTCCCACTGCTGCCAGTGGCAAGTCTCAGCCACTGTCTGGAGCAACAACAGCTGGTGGGAACTGGTCTCTCTCCAGTATCACAGGAGCAGCCTTTAGGGCAGGTTCTCTTCCCATGTTGTCCTTATTATGGCTCCTGTATTGCGCCTTTATAGCCAAGAGACCAGCAGCATCCTGCCCACCAGAGTGAGGGCTGCAGTCTCAAAGCCAGGCTTTGTCTGGGTATATTCCCTCTGGCCTCAGAAATTGTTAATTCTTTTCTTCATGGGGGTACAGATTCATCTGGAAGGTGGAGTAGCTCACAGATTAGTGGTTAAGCCAGTCTCTGAAAGAGATGGGAGATGTGAAATAGGAGTTATTAATGCTCCCAGGCAAAGGAAAGGGCCAAGAAATGCAACTATGGGGCATTTCTGTGAAAAAGGAGTGATGGTACCACCCCAACCACACCCCACGATTTAAGTGGAATCAGTAACCTGTGAGACTATCCCTGCTGATGTACAAGAGAGGTTTTGAGACCTCCTGGAGCAGACCACCGAAGACACTTTGACAGAGAAACCCTTGTTTCTGAATTCTGGTGAGGTACAGACAGGACATGCGTGAGTAAGAAAACAATTTGCTGAGCTCTCAAAGATGCTACGATGCCTTGCCTGTATCCCCCTGTCCCCCTATGATCAGCCTTGTCAGTGAGGATAAGAGATGTCCCATGCCATAAGGACCTCCTAGTGTTGTGCAGGTCACACACCTGGGGGTCATGAGGTGCTGTCATGGCTGCCCAGCACATGCCACCAGGGTTGCACCCAGTCTTGCAATCCTTTGTCTCCCGTATGAGATCCTATCCCAGACCTCCTGAAAGATAACCTCCTCGAAGATGAGGTAGGTCCTAACAAAAAGTCAATGCACTTTTCACTGTCATGACAGTAAAAAGGTCAGAAAAGTCATGACATTTTCTAGTTTCACACAATTCCCAAATCATAGCTGTGACTATATGGTCACTATACAATCCTTAGTTCTGATTCATTATAGCTTCTGCCTTTTTTGTAATTTATTTTTTTTTGGTAGTGAAAAAAATGCTAATATATTATTTTGGTATCTTCATATCTGTATCCAGATTGAACATTCACTAAATTTGCTTAAAGACACATTCACCATTCCCAGTATTCACTTGGTTTTATAAGGATTACCAGCAGCAATCACCTGAGTTACATGTTAGCTGTAATTCCTCTCTCTTCCTTGCCTGTTGTAAACACTGAGCCAAAAGAGTGATTTTTTTTTTTGTGTGTGTGTATTCCTTGAGTACGGTAATTAACAATTTGGAAAGTAAATGAAGTACACAAAGACTTGTGTTTCACTACACACTCACATTTTCTATACATGTTGGTGTTGTAATTCCACATTTCCATCATAAAATACGAATTTTCAGGGGAATGCATGATGAAGACAAGGCCTGATTGGCATAATTTGGTGAAACTGATTAACCACTTGACCACTAGATTAGCATTGGCCATTTCATGGCCTGACCCACTCTTAATTGTGCAGAAGATTGTTAGAATTTATTCCCTGAAAATTGGGCTGTCCAGAGATTCCTGGATCAAACAACAGACAAAGTCCTTGTATTGCCACTGAAGGCTTATCTACCTGGGCATGTTCAGTACAAAAGAAGGTAGAGAATCATTACAAGAAAAATAAATATAGATGTGTATGTGAAATATATATATTTTTTTTTCTGGTAAAATTAATTACTAATAATTGGAGTGTATTAAGACTCAGTGATGATTATTATTTCCCACATCAACACATCTACAGGTTAGTTGTAGCAGGGAGGTCTAGCGAGAGGATGCAAGGTAAGGAGCATGTAAATGAAAGGCAAATGCTCCCTTTTTAGGGCATAATGCAGGGCACTTGCAGATCAATGGGATTTTTCCAATTACTTTTCTTAGCTCTTAGCTGCCTAGAGGAAGGAACGGGGCAGCTGCACATTCTGAACCACTCGGACTGGCACCAGCAGAAATGCACCTTTAAGCTCAAGGTTCTTGGCTCTGTTTTACTTCCCTTTCATGGGGATAATCTTATCAGTGAGAGCAAAACACAACCTAAATGTTGATGTCAGTTGCCTCCTCTAAGGAAAAGAATCTATAAAATACAGTTGAAAAGTGTGCTGAACTTTTGCTTTGCTCAGGAAAGATAACATGGATGGATGGATGGATGGATGGATGGATGGATGGATGGATGGATGGATGGATGGATGGATGTGCCAAACATTGCACCCTGTACTTGAAAGCTAATGGAAAACATATTCTGTGGTTTTGACAAATTAACAGAACAGAGCAACTTGGTTTTATATATCACAATCTTATTATTTCCTGTTTTTCTGGTGAGTTTTGGCTTGGAAAGCAAACAGACTTTTGCACAGCTGAGTAATGTGTTTAGCTTTAGATTTGGCCAGAAAATAAAATCCCGGAAGATCTTTCTACTTGGATGGAAATAATGTATGTTACTCTGATATTACTCTTTGGGATTCACTTCTGTTATTACTTTTATAGCTGATTGCAGTGCACTAATATGAGAGAGCCAAATCTCAAAAGACTTAGTGAAGTCAGTGGGAGTTTTGACTGAGTAAAATTTAAACAGTCTCTGAGTAAGGTTTTAGGACTCAGTTTATCAGAAGATTCTCATTGGCACCTGAAATACTTTATGTCCTGGAAAAAAATAAAATAATAATAAGTAACTGAGATGGCTTCTGGGGTGCAGGCAGGCAATACGGAAAACAACTGCAAGACTGTCTTTGAGTAACACTACTAGGTCACAGTGCAAAGGACATTTCCAGGACAGAGCAGAGGACGGTATGTTAGAAATGCCATCATACACACAGCACCGAAGTCAGGAAACTGCTAAGGCAAGCAGGGTAACGCACAGGAGACAGTCGGCATCAGCCCCAGCTGGCCCCTCTACATTATTTAGGTAAGAGGGATGATCTATGGAGCAGGAGCAGGAGTTCAGAAAGGTGGCTTAAAACTGCATCAGTTCTCTCTTGAGCTGAGATTTCTGTTAATGCAAACCAGAAACTCATGCCTTATGTGTTGTTGTTTTTGTTTGGTTGTTTGTTTGTTTTAATTTATGTCATGATGTAGAAAGTATTGGTCTGGCTGGACTCTCCTGAGCCTGACTCCTGCTTCTACCAAGGCTCTTTGGCAGCGTAACAGAACTCCTTCACCAGCACAAACCAAGCTCCTACCACCACCGGATCATACGATAGTCTCAACTGCTATCTGATTGCTTTCTAAATAGTTGTACTTTTCAATAGATTTCGGGCATTTGTAGCAAGAAAATGTGAACTATATGGATTGAAAACCGGCATACCAACTAAAAGAACATTTACTATTTTTAAAATCTCTATTTTTAAACTAATGTCATGAATCACTAGGTTCTGTCTCTGGGGTTTTGAAGGGTTGCAATTCACATCACTTCCCAGCTCCAGAGGGTGAGAACCATTTTGTGTTCTTTCCTTGAAATTTCCATTAACTGCATAGATCACTATGCAGTATCACTAGGTATCACTAGGATAGCTTTGCAATTGGGACTTCCTTTCATTAGAAGGTAGTTGAAGCCACAGATGTTTTTTGTATTATATATAATAAAATACTCACCTAAACATATAAATTCTAGGTTTTCTTACACTCTGATATTAATCTGGTTTGCGTGTTAGCCAGCTGGGTATCAGTGAGGCTCTCTATTTAATCAGCAATCCTCTGCACTCTATTCATCCTTCCCTAAATACATACACTTGTAAACATATAGAATGGTTGAAAAAGTAATTCAGGAGTCCTGGTACAAAATTTTGAAGTATCACTATGAAGCCCTGTACATTTCTCTTCTGACCGGTGTATTTTCCTGGAGAACAATGTCTCTCACTGGCATGCACCAGTGTGCATATACATGCATTTTTCACAGTGGGGACAGTCCAACAGCAGAATAAGTTGCCCAAAGATGTCTCTATCTTTGTATGTTTTCAAGACCCAGCTGGATAAAGCCCCAAGTAACAAGGTCTGATCTTGTGGCTGACCCTGCTACGAGCAGGAGATTGGACTACTGCTTCCTGGCATCCCTTCCAGCCTCAATTATCATGTAATCCTGTGATTCTAGGACTACACAGTGTATATACATATTTTTTTACAATGGGGTTTGGAAACTTTTGCCTTCAAATAGTCTCCATACCGCCACATTGTACTGGCTTGTGTAAGCCAATAAAACCTATATAATACCCTGGTTTTCTCTGAAGTTACAGTGTTTGTGGTAATTGTATCTATTCAAAATAACAATGCCTAGGGTGTAAATATTTTATGAAATAAATTTTAGAATACACATTAGGGTTATTTTTTCCTCTGAAATGCCTGGGGGAAATACCTTAGTTTTTCTAGTTACCAGAACTGAAAATTCTTGGTGTGTATGGCTGAGCACACTTTTAGTGTAGGGTGTACCTGATCACACACAGAAGGGTAAAAGTGGAGGATATAAACCAAGGAGAGAGATAAGTCAGAGCAGACAAAAGAATGAGGAATGCAAGAGAGGAGAAACAACATCTGGTGATATTTTTCCTTGGTTAAATAGCATTCATTGCTGTCCTGAGAGTCTCCGTTGCCAGCTTTACGCGCTGATTGCACACAACTCCCACTGATTCCCTTACAGAAGAGGTTTCATGCAGCTTGTGACATTTTTGCTACACTCTCCCCTCTGTTCTCTCATTTATCTTCCTTCTTTTCTTCCTTTCCTCTGCCCTAAAAGAACAGGATTTTTCTTCCCTCTCAGCTTACAACCTCTCAGGGTTCACACCCTTTTCATCCTTTCTCCCAAAGGCTCTAGCAGTGACCTTTCCAGAGAAAATAAACTTTGAGATTGCATAGTGATTAGGGAGATTATCCACATTAAGCATTACCCTTGTGAGTATGAATATAACAAAAGCTCATTTAAGAAACTCAAGCACTCTGCTGTAACTGGCAGAGGTATCAGCTACCTCCTGCAAAAGTGGCCCTTTTATTCCACTGCTAGATTTAATCAACTGCTCGTGTCTGTCATCTCAACAAGCAGCCCTGTTGCTTCCCAACATTTGTATGAGTTAGAAATGCTGCTGCTAAATCACCAGAACAATTGTATTTGTTTCTAATTTTTCATGAGATTGTTCACAGGGAGAACGGTGGCTAGGCTTTTGCCTTCCTGTCTGCTTGCCCTGTGCTTGGCATATTTTGATATCCCACTCATAATTAAGTTCATACCTATTTTTACAAGGTAGAAGGGCATTAATTAAATGTCTGAAAGCAAACAGAAATGCCTGCTGTTTCTTCACAATATTTCTCCCTGATGTTCTTCCCACCTCCATCACTGTGGGGATTAAAATGACATGGCATGAGGCAGAACAAGAGGAAAAGTTCATTTACTGGGAGACTTCACTCCAGTGCAGAGAACTGTGCAAGCCATAAATCTCTCTACATTATCATCCCCCTTTTTCCAACCAAGTATCCTGTTGTCCCAACAAATTATCTACAGGGCACCACTTGTCCAATAATTTGTCTCTAAGATAAATATTTTGACATTTTCCCTCCTTTTAGAAAATACAGGCATGAGGTGTTTTAAATTAAGGCTAAAGAGTTTGTTGAGGGTTTGGGAAACTCTTTTGAAGTCCAGAAAAAATCAGTTGACAGCTCTGATCATTTTGGCACGGCACCAAGAATTACAAATGCAAGAAACCATGTGATTGCCTGTTACTGCTGTCTCCAAATGCGAGTGTCACCCTGGAGGCTTTTGCTCTGTTCCTGTTCGCTTCTTAAGCTCTTCTTTGTGCGAACGGTTAAATAAGTGTGCTTTAGTCGCCTTATGGTTGTTAAATTCACCATGACAAGTGTAATATAAGCATGCCTACGAGAAAATAGGCATCTACTAAGCACTTAAATGTTGATTTTCCCTTTACAAAAAAAGAAAAGCAAACAAAAACATCCAGTAACTCTCATGTCAGTCATGGTCAGTTTGGTTACATGCGAGGTAATACATGAAATCCAAAAAATATATATTATAAACTTTCTATTTCTGATAAGTGTAATAAATGTAATGTAAAACATTTATAATTACTTCTTCTTTTAAAAAGCAATTACAGATGCAGAAATAGCTATGATTTTATGAGAAAACGTGGTCTCTTTCCATAACAGGATGCACAACCACTTTCATTTTGATCTATGGACTTCATTTCCCTGATAACATAAGCAGAAAAGTTCCCCTACTGTCAGATTAAAACCAAGTCAGAATGCATGTTGGCTCAGTACACAATTTCAGCTTTTTAGCCAAAATTTTAGCTCATATGAAGCCTCAGTTTAATACCAGTTTTGCGTAGGTGTTGTATTCTTGCCAAAGAAGTACAAAGTACTAAATTTTTCCAGCCATAGACGACAAGGAAGCTGAAGAACTGCTAAAGAAGCTAGTGAAGATCAGGGGTCAATGCTGTCTACCTTACAAAGAATTGCTTCTTTACAAAACAAATTGTAATGCAAGTTTGGAGGAGATAGGAAAGATACGTACTAATAATGTGTTTAAAAATGATATAAGCATTTTAAAATGGAGCTTCCCAGAAGTGAAATTCTTAGCTTAAGTCATCCTGGTTTGTTCAGTAGGTCAAAACCAGGGCAGTTGCAGCACTGCCTCTCCTTGCAGAATCGGCACTGAATATTTAATTTTTTTCCCAAGTATTTTCATGACCTCACAGTACCTGTGGAAGAAACGGAGGACTTCAGATAATTCTGGCAAGGTAGAATTCAAAGAGTAGACTGAATACTTCAATGGCAAGCTTGTTTGCATTAGTAAATCTGTTATGGACAGATGAAAAGAATCATTCTGCCGATAGAATTAATATAATCACTATTTTTAAAGCATATTTTCAAGGTTATTCTTTCAAATATATATAATTGGGTTAAACCGTGAACCTGTCAGAGACACAGTCCTCAAGGCAGTACCCTGGATGGAAGGATTTTGACTATTTTGTTACATATTTGTAGCTTAACGATGTAACTGTAACATCCAGTAAGCAACCTGCTAGAACAGCATGTAATTTTTCAGTAAAATATATTATAAAATGATAGTAGCCTGAGAAGTACAGTCACCCTGTTTGAAGTAAGGCAGCCAGTTCGGAAGCCCCATGTCAATGGAGTGAGTGAGGCTCCTCTCCAGGTTAACTCAGGGAACCTAACCTGGAAGCTTTTTTCCACTGCTTATGTAAAGACCCCAAACAGGAGGTACACGAAAACCCTCATTATGTTTGGATTTAAGACAGGTCCCATAGAAAGAAGACACCTATGGAATGAACGATGAGCTCTCTCTACTGTTATTTCCTAGCAGATATAATTTCCTACAAAATTTTCTCCGTAAATTTTTGTCTTTAAAACAGCCCTTAGAAACTGCTCTTTTTGGAACAGAAAGATGTGGCTGCAGTTTGTGCTTATTTATTTAGATTCACTGCTTCACCATTTCAACTATTTGTCTTATCCACCCCCAGCTGTTCACTGTTTCAAGTTATGCCTGGAACAGTTGCTCATTTGAGGATTCCTATACGGCTGTTTATGTGTCAAGGTAAGAAAAAAAAATCAATCTTAAGAAAAATGTACTTTATGAATAACAGTTCCCAGTTTGCTTAACTGTGCTGTTTTGTGTAAAAGTGTTCTCCCTGCTTTCATTCTGGTAGTTTAGTGTACTATCCTGTAAACTTGAACCACACAAGGTTTAGTGTTTGGAAAGGTTTTATGAGCTCTTTACCAAACTAATAAAATTTTACAGGCAGCAATACCATGTTCTCCATGACTTTCAGATTCAGATCTTGTTTCTAAATCCTCTTTTTTACACTAGAAAAACATGTCCATGCATTACAGGAAGCACTACTAGCAGCATAATCGGTTTGATGAACACAGTCGTATACATGCCAGTAAAATATGGTAAAAAATACCAGATCCTTTTTGCACTACTTCCCCATTAAAGCCAGCGTTGTGATAAAGGTGTAAATATCCCTAGTCTAGCCAGATCCACAGAGAAAAGCACTTTTTTGGCTTGCAAGATGAAATGGCTTTAGGCTGTTTCCTTCATTTTCTTTTGAATGTGACATCTTCCAATTAAGATGTGAATTACAGTAGGATTCTTCATGAACACAATCCAAAAACTTTACACCTCAAAAACTGGTTTCATTTTGGCCGTGCATTACTGAAGAAACAAGAGACCATACATATCCAAAATTATCTTGAAGAAAGTTGTGACCCTGATGGAATGCAGTAGCTGCCACAGCTGAATTTCAACATACACTGAACAATAAAGTGATACACATGGGAAGGTTTACATCTCTTGTGCTTTCATGGGGAGTAATGTCTTTCTCCGCTCCTTGGAGAGATGCAGCTTGTCTTTTAAGTACATTATCAAGTAAGAGAATTAATTTATTTAAAAGTCTCCATGTTTGTTTTTGTTTGTTTGTTTGTTTTCCCTATATACTCAAAGTGGGTTAATAACAGGTACAGATGCCCTCAGCTTGTCTAAAGCAAACATCTTTATCTTAGATCTCCAGATTTTCCAATATATATAGGACTTAACAGTAAGACTTACTTCAGATCAAGTCTTCATTCTGCAAAATACAACTTAAGCAACAGTGTAGAGGACTGTGGACTGTTTTGTTTAAATGAGATATCAAAAAATGTGCTCTATGCACATCTGAAATATAGATTTATTCCATACAAAATGCAAGGCTCCATTCTGACAGAGTGTCCGTGAGAATGAGGCGAAGCCATTTGGTGTATCTGTTCTTTGGTTTTCTATTTGGATATCGGAATAATATTGCTAGCTTACCTCCTGAGATTTTATGAGAGGACAAACAGCAAATAATTTTGGAGCGTAAAAGAGTCAGGTATACATTCTTGCTCAAAGACAGAAAATTCATGTTCAATTATAGAGTGTGCATGGTATCATTCCACGATGTGATCTTCTCTACTTACAGCAGGAGATGATTGGTTTTGTTAGCAATGATAGCAAGATTAGATCATTATGTTCTACGCTGCTCATAGTGATCCAAAGATTTTCATATAATTTAATACAGGAAACAAGATGTATATGTTTTCAGGTGAAATACCAAAAGGAACAGAAATAAGTCTCTGAACTGGAGAAGTGCAAGCAGATGGAAAAACTATTATGCAAATGCATGATTCATAGTTTTCCTAAGAAAATAATGACCTGAAAATCTAAAATTGGAATTTGGTCACAGCACAGATGCATGCCAAAGGCCTGATCCTTACTTATTTTGTTGGAATGTTCTTTAAAATGGCACAAAGAATCCTATTATTTAGACGGTTGTAAGATTCAGTTCAGCTGACTTGCTCGTTTGACTTAAGTTATAGTGCCATCTGCTGTACTAATAGCCACAGATAGTCCAGATATACCATTTCCCCCCCGCTGAGCTTATTTGTCAATATTTTCCACTGTAGCTGTAATCAAATCAAGCTATGAGCTTAGAAGCACTCAAAATAGTATCAGATATAAACATAAATAGAAGGGATGTTCAGAGATATAACAACATGTTCAGAATGCACTGTTAGGAAAATAAACTTACCTCAAAATTAAAACTAAGACATTTTGAGGGGATATAACTCTTGCTTTAGGGTTCAGGATGCTGAAAAGGACCTATCCTTAAATACAGAAATTAGAAGGAAATCTGGTCTTGAGTTTTCCTGAACCCGTCAGGTTTGGAGTTTTCACAGCTTCTTTTGAAACTCCTGAGAGTGCTGCTGATGGAGAGGATCCCATAGCAGATGAACCATTCCTCTGATCCACTGCAACAGGGATTTTTCTGCACTATTAACGGCACTCTCTGCTAACCTTAACCGCCACCTTCCCCCCCCAAAAAAAAGATGCCACAGTTGAATATTGTGCCCTAGAGCAGGGATGCAAAGTTGTACGTTTCCATACATGTTCTCCGATGCCCCAGTGCAAGGAGTTCATGTAACTACTAGAGGACACTGACAGTACGTGCTGAACAAGGCCTCAGAGGCAGAACTGGGGGTGAAAACCTCCCCTTGCACAGACATTTGTGACACTCCGGAGGGTCAGATGCTAGTTGGAGGCGGTTTCCCTGATTCAAGCAATGCGGAGGCAGATGGAGAGGAGCCTCCGGGGAGCCTCCGGCATGTTGGCGTCATGACTGGGACACAAACAGCTCTTAGGACAGGGACAGTCAACAAACAGCTCAGTTTTGCAGCCCATGTGTTCATTGTGCTGCTGACAGCCCTGCAGAGTAGCTAACGACATACAAGCGTCTCATTTTCCTACATGCTCGTTAGAGCAGAAGTAATTATGTTCTGGAGGCTCTCCACACTGATGCAAATGTGTAATTACATCACACGGCACTATCAGCAAAAGTGCCAATAGCATTTCTTAGCAGGCCTTACTTAGTCTTCTAAATGCAAAGAAAGAAATCTTCGCCCTGAAGACCGAGCGAGCATTTGTATGTGAGCATTTCTATTCATGCTCCAGACAGCAGCGGCTATTTCACTTAACCTGTAGTCAAATAGCACTTCATATCTTCCTAAAAATGCACGCGTCAGCTTGCAAACAAAGTCAAGTGGACTCACAACTACAGTTCCCAGCTGGTTGCATCACTGAAGGAGAAATGTGATAGAAGTCAAGACTGCTTTGTGTCTCTGATGGGGCTGGATTGCTCTGTTCTCTTTTCTACCTTCTTGGAACCATCCCTCTGCTGACTTCTGGGGCCGCTTTGCAGCTGACAATTGCACTGCAAAGCCAGGAGATTTACAGCTGGTTAATTACCTCTTCCCAGTGAATTGCATTGAATGCTCTTCTCCTTTTCGCTTGTATTGTGGCTGATTCCCCCGTTGGAATTTTTATTGAGCAATGGAAAACAAACCTTAAAAAACCACATGATATTAGAGTTCACCAGGAGGTCACCTAATATAAAGCCTGGTGCAAGTCAGTTGTGTCCCATGTGGCACTTCCTGAGATTTTAATTCCGTACCAGCCAGCTGAGTCTGATACCGGGCATTTTTAGTAAGCCTATCTGAAAACGCTTAACTGTTTGAAGGCAGCCCTGGAGAACAGTTTCCATAAAACTTTTGGTTCTTGATCTTCTGCAGATCACGCACAACGACGATGTGGCCCCAAGTCTTAACTACTGTCTTGTGTGTGGGTGTTTTTTGGTTCAGAGACCCTGAAAGAATGGGATGCATTGCAGCTTACCAGGAGAGGGTTTTTATTGCGTGAAACAGCATCTGTGTGTCGTGCTCTCTGTGATAACAGCATCAGAGAAGGACAGGGGTTCATGAAGGAGGGAACAAAGCTGGGGGAGACACAGGACAGAGGGACCCAGAACTAGCACGGTCCCATCCAACCTGCCCTCTCTGCACACAGAGGAAGATGCAGGCAGGAGATGGAGGGGTTGCAGAACGGCAGCTCACCTTCCTCGGTGGTGTTGTTCTCCACCTTGAAAGGGAATTCAATACGTTTCCAAGGACTTGAAAACTGCTGAACTAGCTTTGACATATCTAAAACTTGGGCACCTTTAGCTGACAAAAGCAACGGGTGAAGGCTCTGGTTTACTGCATGGGGTGCCTGCTGAAGACTCTGCCAGGGACCGGTCCTTGTCCATAAGTTAGTGCAGGTCCTCTCCATGAAAGTACACAATGGCCACACTGAATGAACCTGGACGTGTGCAAGTTTGGAGCTGAGCATATTGTCTGGAGTATGTGCCAACAGATAGCAATGTATCCTTGCTGAGGAAAAAAAGTGAATTTATCTTCAGAGCCATTCATTTTTAGTTGCCATAGAAACAGCCATTAGAGCCATTTTATACCTGGCTGACAAACCTCACACATTCTCTGATTCTGCTTTTCTGATTTCTCTTCCTTTCCTTTTTTTTTTCTCTTTTTTTTTTTCTCTTTTTTTTTTCTCTTTTTTTTTCTCCCTTTTATTTTTATTTCAGTGCAAAATGACTGACAGAAACAGATCTAGTTAAAGTACAAATACAAATTATATTTCTCTCTGAAACTCTCCATTGCTCCTCATATACATCCGCTCTGTTCATAATAAAAATATCAATTAATGGTTTTAAAAAGTGAAAAAATACATACAAGACACAAAATTACAGTCACAGATACTTTTCCTTTGCTCTTCTGTTGCAATAGAGTATCAGATTAGTGTTAGGATGATATCACACTTCAAATGAATCTAATATAGATTTTCATCTATTTTCCCAGTTTTCTCATCATCAGTCATCCCAGATGGGTTACAAATGCAAACCAGGACTCTGTATTTTCCTGCTTTCATTTTAAATTAGTCAGGTTACATGATTTCTGTGATATTTTCATTCATTGAGGTGTTCTTCAAATACTTCTGAAATGTTATACTTTTTTTTTTCTGCTTTGGTTATGATACCTTATCACCTCACACCTACAGGAATGGTGAATCAATGTTCTTTAAAATGTCCACTCCTTCTGAATAGCTCAAGTGCATAGGTGCTAAATTCCATCAGCATTTACTGACTGCAAGTAATACTGCAGTGCCTGGCGCTCTGGATACCAGAATCTCATAATTTCAGTAGGTGCATTCGGAAATTTCAGCTCAAATATCTCCTTTTGATTAAAACAAATATCACGATATACTTACCTAACTGACAGACTTAATGAATATATATTAATATTTATAAAGTATGTAATAAATTCAGGTTTAAAGTGTTGGAAAAATACAAAATAATGATGAGTACTTTGTGATTTTCTAAAACAACAAATGAAGTTGAGCTGTCAAAATGATACCTTACAGACCAGGATTTACTTATTACATACGAAAATTATTTATTCTTAAAAAAATCCCTAAAACTCTAATAAATTATTGATATATATTCATAAATATAAATTTAGAAATAAATTATTTATTTCTAAAATATCCCTAGAACTCCCTAAAACAGCCTAAAAGAAATAACCCTGTTGAGAATATGGAATATTTCTCTATCACTAAGCTGTTAACAGCAAAAGCACCATCTATTTCGAGAACTGAAGACGCTAAAGGACTCCTTGAGAATGGCCTTGAAAAATATGAATTTGTTCTATTGCTATATTCTGGCAGTAAGTCTGATGGTGTTAGGTCACCAGGGCACAGGCATTCATCTTCTAAATTCTGCTTAGATGCTTCCCTTTGCTGCCTTTAAAGATAAATCTTTGCCCTGTAACAAATGTAATTGGTGCAGATATAATTGTGATTTATGGATTGGGCAAAGCTTGCCAGCTCATCCTTTTGGAGAGTCCCCTCCATCCTGAATTGTATGGCAGCAAGAAGCTGCCATGAGAATTCCTACAGTGATTTATTCTGCAGCACCCTGAGATGACCCCTGGCTATACCCAGCCTTGTCCCAGGGCGCTCTCAGAAGCTGTAGTACAGGGATGTCAGAAGGAAAACTCCCGAACTGCTATCCCTCCCCACTCTCTCTGCAGGCAGTATGGCCCCAGTAGGGCCACAGATGAGGGCTATGTTGACCACCACAGCATTCCCATGAAGGCACCCTCCCCTGTCCCAGCTCCACGCTGTTCCCTCGGGTCCTGTCGCTGTCCCCAGAGAGCAGAGCTCAGCGCCTGCCCCTCTGCTCCCCTCGTGAGGGAGCTGCAGGCCGCCATGAGGCCTCCCCTCAGCCTGCTCTGCTCGGGGCTGAGCAAACCAAGGGGCCTCAGCTGCTCCTCACACATCTTGTCCTCTAGACCCTTCACCATCTTTGTAGTCTGCCTTTGGGCACTCTAATAGATTTATGTCTAATAGTTTTATCTTCTGTACTGTGGTGCCTAGAACTGCACACGGTGCTGGAGGTGAGGCCGCCCAGCACAGAGCAGAGCGGGACAATCCCTTCCCTCGCCCGGCTGGCAGTGCTGGGCCTGATGCACCCCAGGGTGCGGTTGGCCTCCTGGCTGCCAGGGCACACTGCTGGCTCGTCTTCAGCTTGCTGTCAACCAGAACCCCTAGATCCCTTTCTGTGGGGCTGCCCTCCAGCCTCTCACTCCCCCTTCAGTCTGTACATAAAGCCAGGGCTGCCCCTTCCCAGGTGCAGAATCTGGCACTTGCTCTTGTTAAACTTCATATTGTTGATCATTGCCTGGTTCTCTAATTCATCTAGATCTCTCTGCAAGGTCTCTCTGTCCTTGACAGAGTCAATAGTGTCTCCCAATTTAGTATGATCTGCAAACTTACTTAAAATGCCATCTAGTCCTACATTCAAGTCATTTATGAAAACACTGAAGAGAACTGGCCCTAAAATGGAGATCTGGGGAACCCCACTAGTGACTGGACACCAGCCCAATGTAACCCCATTTACTATAACCCTCTGCGACTGACATAGCAGTCAATCATTCACCCATTGTATTATGCATTTATCTAGCTGTATGCTGGACATTTTGTCCATAGAATCATAGAATGGCTCGGGTTGGAAGCGACCTTAAAGATCATTTAATTCCAACCCCCCTGACATAGGCCAGGACACCACCCACTATATCGGGTTGCTCAGGGCCTCATCTAACCTAGTCTTGAACACCTCCAGGGATGGGGCATCCACAGCCTCTCTGGGTAACCTGTGCCAGTGTCCTCCTAACCTCTAATCTCAATCTACCCTCTTTTAGTTTAAAACCAACCCCCCTTGTCCTGTCAATATCTGACTGAGCAAAGAGCTGCTCTCCATCTTTTTCAAAAGTCCCCTTCAAGTACTAAAAGGTTGCAACGAGGTCACCCCGGAGCCTTCTCTTCTGTAGGCTGTACAGCTCCAGCTCTCGAAGCCTTTCTACACAGGAGAGGTTCTCCAGCCCCTTGATCATCCTTTGTGTGTGTGGCCCTCCTCTGGACCACTGTAGCAGATCAACATCCTTCTTGTGCTGGGGCTCCAGACCTGGACGCAGTACTCCAGGTGGAGCCTCACAAGGGCAGAACAGAGAAGGGGAGAAGGAGTCTGTGTCCAGAAGGATACTGTGAGGAACAGTATTGAAAGCTTTACTGAAATCCAAAAACATTACATCAACTGGCTTCCCTTGGTCAACTAGATGGGTGACCTTGTCATAAAAGGAAATCAAATTTGATAAGCAGGACCTTCCCCCTGTGAACCTGTGCTGGCTATGGCCAGCGACAGTATTGTCCTTCAAGTGTTTTTCAGTAACTCCCAGAATAATTTTCTCCATCATTTTACCAGGCACTGAAGTGAGACTGACAGGCCTGTAATTACCAGGGTCTTCTTTCTTACCCTTCTTAAAAATTGAAATGGTGTTTGCCAGCTTCAAGTCAACTGGAACCTCTCCAGATTCCCCAGACTGTTGAAAAATAATTGAGAGAGGTCTTGCAATGACATCTGCCAGGTCTCTGAGTACCCTGGGATGAATCCCATTGGGCCCAATAGACTTATATGCACCCAGGTGGTGCAGCAAATCTTGCACAAATTTGGGGTTGGATGGGAGTTTATGGTTCCTGCAGTCACAGTCCTCCAACTATGAGCCTAGAACAACTGAACACCTACAAAAACAAATCTGGACATCATGCCAGATACCTTCCTACAGCAGCTGTGTCAGCAGGAGGTCTTGTAGATGCCCTTTCATTGCAGTTTCACATTACACTTAATCCATCTAACTGTGAGAAGGAATTATTCCCCTTTTCCCAGCATGGGCTGTTGCTACCTTTGCTTGGGCATGAGAACGACTGTCCCCTTTCCTTGTCAGCTTGCTGTTATGTTAGAGTTAAGAAAACTTGACATTTCTGCCTTTGAAAGCAAGTACACAAACAAGGATTTGTCTCCATTTACCTCCTCACTTGGAAAACACATTTTTCTCAGTTGCTCTCTGTGTGGTCTTATAAACTGGGGTGTTTCAGTGGAAAATTTTTTACTACTTGGGATGTATGGACTGTTACCATTTGGGTTATTTTATTGGAAGAAAAACAAAAGCGCTCTACTCTGCGCTGGTGCGGCCTCACCTCGAGTACTGTGTGCAGTTCTGGGCACCACAGTATAAAAAGGACATGAAACTGTTGGAGAGTGTCCAGAGGAGGGCTACGAAGATGGTGAAAGGCCTGGAGGGGAAGACGTACGAGGAACGGCTGAGGGCACTGGGCCTGTTCAGCCTGGAGAAGAGGAGGCTGAGGGGAGGCCTCATCGCAGTCTACAACTTCCTCGTAAGGGGGTGTCGAGAGGCAGGAGACCTTTTCTCCATTAACACCAGCGACAGGACCCGCGGGAATGGAGTTAAGCTGAGGCAGGGGAAGTTTAGGCTGGACATCAGGAAGGGGTTCTTCACAGAGAGAGTGGTTGCACACTGGAACAGGCTCCCCAGGGAAGTGGTCACTGCACCGAGCCTGACTGAATTTAAGAAGAGATTGGACTGTGCACTTAGTCACATGGTCTGAACTTGGGTAGACCTGTGCGGTGTCAAGAGTTGGACTTGATGATCCTTAAGGGTCCCTTCCAACTCAGGATATTCTATGATTCTATGATTCTATGAAAACAAAACAAACAAAAAACGGGAAGGGAAGGGAAGGGAAGGGAAGGGAAGGGAAGGGAAGGGAAGGGAAGGGAAGGGAAGGGAAGGGAAGGGAAGGGAAGGGAAGGGAAGGGAAGGGAAGGGAAGGGAAGGGAAGGGAAGGGAAGGGAAGGGAAGGGAAGGGAAGGGAAGGGAAAGAACATGTACAACGGCTCCAGGCAGCTTTGGAAAGATCAAAAGCTTCAGGACTACAGCTGAACAACGACAAAAAATCACATTTTCAGTGCTATTGGACTAACAAAGCTAGGACATAAGTTTATACAGTAAAACATACATTGTACATCTCAACTAAGCTGAAGCCTCTTTTATTTGGAGTATTATACTGATTAACACAGCATTTTATGGAATTATCTAACTTTTTACTTTATTGTCACTTTTCTTTATATGTATATAATGTTATTGCAGGAACAGTCTGCTTGCAAATTCCTGTACCACTCTCAGTCTCGATTCCTCAGGGAAATTTCTACCTTTTTTTTTTTTTTTAATATAAAAATAGATTTTTGCTGTGTTGATGTTAGAAATAACAGATTACTTTTAAAAATTTCTATTCTATTGTAACTAGTTCTGCCACTCTTACCTAAAGTAGTGTATTTAAATGTATTTTGAGATAATTGCATACAATAAAAGTAGGTGGGAAAAACCTCCTCCTCTCCATTGTCTTGTGGCAGTTTACATCCTACTAGAAAGACTCCAAAGGGCCCTGGAGAGGAAAGCATGGAGAGGTCTGTGGGCTAGCAAGGCATGCATAGTGAAGTTCTCAGAAGCACCAGCTGCTGCTTTTATGTTTAAAATCAGGATTATGCTTAAATTTACATCATTACAGCACAAGGGACCAAAGAAGCAGTAGGCAAATAAATAGGCTCCTGGGGATCCATGAGAAACACAGACTTAAAGCATGGGCCACTTTCTTATGTAGAGCTGCCAGTGCCCCTTTTTCCTCCTTCTTTTGTTACACAGAAAGCTCCAGCTGTTGCTGTCAGATGAAAGACAGTGTGGTATGAAAGAAGAGCTGATGGAAGACACCAGCTCATCTGCCATCACACGCGCTCATGCTGGGCAATGGGTTTGGAAGGCGTGCAATCATTTTGTAACTTGCTGTCCCCTACAAAACTCCTCCCATACCACTGACAGTTCTCTCACCACCACACTTCTGCTTCAGCCCATGCTCTGCCTCAGCCTCTGAATGTTCCGGGGAGAAGGCAACATATGGTCTAAATGATTTTGCTGTGTACAAAATAAGAAGTACGAACATTTCCACTAGAGTGGATCAACTCTTAAGCTGCTCCATGAAGAGGATAATTCATGAAGAAGCTACTGGTGACCACAAGAAAGTTGAAGACATATTTATTGAGTCTACTCATGAAAAGAATGAAAACACAGCAGAAATTAAATAGAACAGCTTGCATAATATTTAGTCTCTTACACTGTTTACAGAATTTGCTTAATGGTATGTATATAAGAACAAAAATGACTGTACTATATTCTGTTAATGCCTGTGTGCAATAAATAACTGAAGTTATTTAGAAAGGCTCTGAAGTGGAAAAGCCTCGTGAGCAGAGAAACAAAACACAGGCAAAGGTCTAAGGGCTTCACTGGTCGCCCTTCATTATCTCCCAGAGCAAAGAGGCAGTGTCCTTTCCCACCTCTTCAAAGCCCCCTGGAGGGGTTCTTCAAATGCTAGTGGTGATCCCTGAGGTGGTTGCTGAGGTGAGTATAATGACTTTCTCATTTGTATTTAATTTCCTTGCCCCTTTAAACATCATTAGGATGTACACACAACTTTCTTACTGCATCCAGATGCATATAAAACATCCATCTGCACACAACCTGCCATCTCCCATGAATTGGTCAGATTGTAGGATAGGAAGGGTTCATTTTTCCTGACTTTGGTAATTTTGTTCAGCATGGCCAGATGGATAGCAGTGTTGTGTCAAAGTGCTTCGTGTTGTGATGGTAAAATACTAGTCACTACACCAGTTCATCATTAAGCAAACACATGAACTTATTTAAATCTCAGTACTTTAACAGTGCCTGCAAGCACCTTAGCAAATCTTCAGGTGACATTCTGATCTTTGCCAAAGAGTAAGGCAGCTGTTAGTTCCTCTAACCCGGAAAGCCCAGTGTAGCTGAGAACAATCTCCAGCTGCTGGGTTTCTGGCTTCCAGAACTATTAACAACCAGATAGGACACAAGATGTCAGCACCTGGTAAATTTTAGTATGCCACAAAATGGATAGGGACTCCTGGAATAATCTAAGAACCCGCATGCCCAGGGGCTTGGACTGTTGGCCAGTGTGCTCCACAGCATGTCTCTTGTTGTGGTTTTGTGATTTTCATCTCTTTTATGGTCCGTTCATCTTGCCTTTCAATGAAAACTACACTGTGGGGGCAGTGTGGTAGAGGCAGTATCCACATGGGTCTTGGACCCAGTGTGAAACCAGGAGAGTGTGGGACATAGGTGCTGGTCCAGGAACTGGGAACCACCCCCAGCCATTGAAAAGGAAATTTTTAATGTGGTGAGGCACTGGAAGGGGTTGCCCAGAGCAGCTGTTGATGTTCCATCCCTGGAGGTGCTCAAGGCCAGGCTGGATGGGGCTTTGGGCAACCTGGTGTGGAGGGAGGTGTCCCTGCCATGGCAGGGGGCTGGAGCTGAGTGGGTGTTTAGGGCCCTTCCAAACGGAGCCGTTCTGGATTCTATGGTTCCATGGTTCCACGATTCTATGAATCAACTTGTGAACAGCACTCCACACTTTCATTCCAGTGACCTTTTTGCGTTATTTTCACGCGGTCTGAAGAAAAAACGAGTTATTTTGTCAGGTCAGAAGGTACAGAAGGTGTGCGTGGGTGTTTTTTGTTGTTATTTTTTGGGGCATGCAACACGATGCCCAACACAGTACGTTATCCGTGGTGAATAACACTGTGTATGTGGTGCATTAGGGGCTGCTGGCGGGTTTGGGACCAGCAGGGGCTCTGCGCAGCCCCCACCCCCCCTCCGCCGCCTCACGGGGCGAGCCCCGCGCCTCAGCCCGACATGGCGGCGGCGGGAGGAGGGGGGGGGGGGGGCAGCGACCCCCAGCGCGGGTAGGGCGGGAAGGGGGGGACGGAAGCGGGCGCGGAAGTGACGCCGCGGCCCCTCCCCCGCCCCCTCCCTCCCCCTCCCGGCGGCGGCGGAGCCGGGCGCGGCTGGCGGCGGCCCCGAGGCGCGGCCGGGCGGGATCATGGCGGACGGCGTGGACCACATCGACATCTACGCCGATGTGGGCGAGGAGTTCAACCAGGTACGGACCGGGCCCCGCACGGCTCCGCTCCGCTCGGCCGGGCTCGGCTCGGCCCCGCCTTCGCCGCCCGCAGGGCCCCCAGCGCGGCTCCACGGCCCGGCCGGGCCTCCCCGCCGCCATTGTGCCTGCACCGGGAGGGGGCGGGGAGGGGAGGGAGGGGAAGGGAAGGGAAGGGAAGGGAAGGGAAGGGAAGGGGGCCCGGCCGCTGAGCGCAGCTCCCCGGTGGGCACGGAGCAAGGTGCCGCCAGCAGCGCCTTCCTCCCGCCTTCCTTCCCTTTCCTTCCCCTCCCCTCCCGTCCCCTCCCCGGTGCCGTTCCCCGGCCCCCCCCCGGTGGTGGCAGGGCCGGGCCGCTGCCATTGTTCGCAGGCGGAGGGAAAGCAGCAGCAAACAGCAGCAAACAGCTTCCCGGCCACCCGCCCGCTGCGGGGGAGGCCCAACGAGTGGCAGCTTCACTTTGCAGCACAGGGGAAAGAAGCTGCCCTCTGCTTTGTTTATTTATTTTGCTCTCGTTGTTCTGTACTTTAAAAAAAAATACAAACGCATCTCTCCGTAAGAGGAGATTTATTTTGATGAGGAAGCCGCGCAGAACTTCCGCGGGCTCCAAGTGGCCGACTTTGCTAGTTCTGTCCTGCCCCCTCCTCCGCTTTCCCTCCAAAATCCGCTTTTTTGCGGTGCCTTGGCGTGCCAGCTGGCCTGCTCGCGATTTCTGCCCTTCCCCAGGTTGTGCCGCCCCAGATCGCGTTGTTCCTGACCTAGAATGGCAGGAACCAAGCACAACTCCGCTCTCACAGGTTTACCGGGCTCACCGAGTGGTGCCCAGTGCCTGCCCGCCCCCCAGAGAACTGGGAGACAGATACTAGGTTATGGGATTCAGAGTTAGTCGTGCTGACAACCTAAAGCCATCTCAGGAAACTTTATTTCTTGCAGCCGAAGACCAGTTACAGGAATTTAAGTGGGGCTGAACCTCAGCACAAATGCCATTTAGCATATGAGTGCATCCCATCAGCTTCTGTATTAATTTTGGCTTTGTTTTGGACATTTCCAGGTGAAGTACTGATAACGAATCAAGTTTTCCTGAAAAACTAAGTTGAGTCCAGTAATGTTTCATTCATATATGCAGAAGCCCTCGAAGCAGAGCAGTTCCTGGCTGGAAGCACAGCGCGCACATATGCTGCCAGAGCAAAACCGACGGGGGTTCTCTGTGCACCTCGGTCCTGGGCTACTCAGTGCTGGTTGATCCCAGTATCACCTGTAGGCACGTTGCTAGGAAGGCTGTTGGCACAAATGAAGACGATCTTGTGGTAGCTTAGCTTCTTCCATCTGTGAGGGATTCCTTTTGCTCTTTTCACCGTGCTCACCCCAGTTGCAATCCCGCTAGGGCTAAATTTTTGCAAGCTGATGCTTCCCTACTTCTTGAGTCGTGCAGAGTAGAAAATAGGGGAGAAAAGTGAGAAGGGACTGGTGCCCATTTTTTCTCAGCTTGGTTCTTTTATCTCATTTTTGTAAAATTTGGCTGTTTATTCTCTTCCAAGTTTGATTTTTGAGACTTTGATCTTGTCTCACGACCTGCTCAGTTGAGCTGTGCTACATTAAAATAGAAATTTGTACTGGGGGTGATTGACACCTCTGCACTTCCCCATTTCCTTCTGAGAAGCATGAACAAAAGCTGGTTGTTACCGCCTACGGTGTTACTACCTTTAATCCTGACGTCCTTGTGATAGGCCCTCTTGAAACTTCTGCTCATGGCTTCTGATTTGAAGCTGACAGCTTAAATTGATGGCACGGAGGACGTGGTTCAGCAGAGCTGTGCAGGGGTGAAGATGACAGGTAGCAAATGCTGTGGGGAGAAAACAGTGGAATTGATGGCAACTTGGGTAGCAGGCATCTTAAGGGGTGCTGTGTTTGAAAGGAAAGTTTGCTTGATAAGTAAAACAATCAACTGTTGTTCTTGAATTCGGTGGTTCACTTCCTCAATATTCATTTGAATTAGGCTGCAGGAACCTTTTCCAAAAGTTTTGTCAGTAGCAGGGATGAAAAAATCTAATTTGTCAGTTTTTTGGTTGTCTTTGGACAGCACAACTGTATTTTGAACAAAGCCAGGACAAAACTTTTGGTTGTGTCTGTAGTAAGGAGATCTTTTAGGGCTTGTGGCTTGATGAGCTTCCCTTCATTGCCCTGTCCTGTTCCGGGCCTCGAGGTGCTCGTCCTCGGGGATATTTTTAATGCCTTTGTCCGGGGGGCGGGAAGATGTTCCACTTGATTAGCAGTAAATGAGCCACAGGCTAGAAGGGTGAAGTAAAGACCACAGCCCGTGGGGTTCCAGGCTGGCTGAGCTGAATGAAAGCTGAGGACTGGCTTGCAACCAGCCATAGGTTGCAAAGAGCTGGCTGACTTGACTCCAAGTCAGAGCTGTTCAGCGAGAGCTCTTCTTTCCATCCCATCTGGAGCTCATCAGAACTGTGTCTGCGATGCCTCTTCCCCTTTCATTAACTTATTGTTCATCATCCTCTTGTCCTTGTGCTTACAGCTTTACTTCACTTGGCTCCCGCCAATTGCATCTAACTTTTTTTTTTTATTGTATTTCCTTTTTTGGGTACTTTACTTGACTCATTTTTTATTTTCTTCTTTGAAGCTGGCTTCTCCACCCAGGAGCCTTTCACGTTAAGTGTAGGGTCTTGTTCTGAGATGAGCTTCTGAAACGCAGCGCTCCCTGCACGCGTAGCTGGTGACCTGTAAGAAGCAGGAATTGCTGTTCCAGGGAATGCATACGAATACACACATAATTAAACTATTTTAAAAACACACAGTATTTACTGCCAGCTTAATCAGCATGTATCTCTGCTTTACTGTTACATCATCTGCGTGATCGGAAGGATCTCTTGCTGGGGCAAAAAGGCTTTCTTGTTTATACTATGGTAAGTGTAGTTGCATCGTGGGTTTATCTGACTGTGCCTTGAAGAGTTCTGGTTTGATAATTAAATCCTAACAAATGAGAAATTAAAGAGTTCTGACTTTGTATTTTGTAGCTGGCTAGTAGAAGTGCTTTAGATGGAGTAAGCAGCTAGGAGGCTGAAAGCTTCTGTGGCTGCAGAGTCCTGGGAACATGTCACTCTGTTGCCTCGTGGTCTGGAGCAGCAAAAGACAAAAACTATTTTGTCTAATACATAATAAAAGCTGAGAGTGGTTGGGTCTGTAGTGTAAATGGGAATCTTATGGCCCGACAAACGTGTCCCCATCGTAGATGTTCCTGCCACAGACAGCGTGTTCTTTCCGACACACCAAGGGCCTGCTGTTCTGTTAGACTTCCAGCTTCTGCGTTCGGGCGCTAATCAGAACCAGAAGGGTTTCTGCCTGTTTCTTGTGATTTTTTTTTTGGACTACCACTGTTTTTTAAAGTGAGTTTGCTAACATGTATTTCGAGTTTTTTACTCCATGCATTGTAATTTTGAATTGGCAAAAGTAGTAAAGGAGAAGATGGATAACTTGCTTTTTATTAACTGAGTGCTTTTTTCAGAAATTATAGTGATTATTTTCATGAAATTTTGTCACTTCTGTCATCTTGGGGATGTAATTTAGCACTTGACTCTCACATTGAACAGAGGGAAGAAGCAGATCTGAGAGATGCATATACTGTTCAAAGAAATTATACCCCTGAAAAATAAGGCAGCATTTTCCAAAACAGCCTTGGGTAAAGGGGGAGAGAGACCAATTCTCTGCTGCAACTCGCAGTATGGCTGCTAAGTTTCAGAAAGAAGTAACACTTAATTTGTCCCTTCTGCAGATGACTGTGATGTTCCATGTGTTTGCCTTTCATTTCTGAATGTTGCAAAACACTGTGAGCGTAATTAAAATGTAAAATACCGGGGAGGGGCCGAGTAACTGGTAGCGTGACAGCTGGTCTGGGGTGAGTTTTTTATGGTGTATCTTTCCAATGCCCTTTTTGTTCCCCCAATGCCAGTCAAATAGCCCTGAATGGGGAATTTCAGACCCGATTTTGCAGAGCAAATGATCTGAGGTTTCAGACAGCAGCCTGTTTCTTGGCGTGTTTATCAGCAGGGTTGTGAATGGCTGTAACTGAGCAGAAACCATTTCTTCTTGTGCTTGCTCTTCTTTTAACTGAGGAAGTCAGGTGATGTCAGAGCCAGCAATGTGACATGCGTGGCACATTTACTTCTCCAGCCTCAGCTATTTGAGCAGGGCTTCCTGTATTCCTTCTTACTCATCTGCATCTAGGAGAGAAGAGCGTGTTGGGGTGAGTTTCCATGGTCCGCGTGTGAAGGAGGAAGGGGTTTTTGGATCTTGGGTAACAGCCGTTGAGAGATCTCGGGTCTCTTCTATCTACACCTGCAGCTGCTGACTCAGATCACTCTTAATCATCTAACCACATGCCTTGTTGACTGACTGCTGAGTGAATTCCACGCTGGCTGCAAAACCAGCACGATGTGAGGAGAGACTGTAGTGAGCAGCATCAGGTTTGCTGCTGCGTCGTTACTGAGTTAAATCAGGGCACTGATGCTGTCAGGCAAGCTGACAAAGAGATTACATTCAACGTGCAGCGCCCAGGTAATTCTCTCTCCTTTGACGGTGATCCGAAAGCCTGTATAATAGGAACTTGATCCATTTCAGAGGAGTTTCTCGCTGCTGAGGAGGTGCAGCAGAGCTGTGGACTGCTAACTGCTCTGGTGGGTACTTGGCAATGCTGAGCTCAGCCTTCTCAGAGAGAGGTTGGTGTATCTCTGCCGTAAGACTGGTGGCTGCTTGTTTGGATCTGTCTACCAGGACCAAATTCTACTTCCCTGAAGTCATCACCCCCACACAAATGGGCAGAATTACTCCACGTTCAGCAGAGGATTTCCTTAATTGCCTCGTGACATCAGCCGTAATCTCCCTGTCAGGTACCGTGTCCCAGCCTGTCCCAGGCGGTTCTTTGAACCTCCTTTCATTAATTGTGATGATAGGAGGAATCAAACTGACAGAGAGCTGGGCACACTCAGGGAAAATATGAAACTCTTACTGAATGTGGCCAAAATAAACTTACCTCAAACGACGTTGATTTCCTGTTGAAGTTCAGGGTATGTGGGGCCTGTGCAGTTTACTGAGGATCAAATCTGCTTGACTGATGCTGCCGAAACTTTGCGTATCAGGTTTTGTTTTTTATTGTAGCGCTATCCTCTTGGCAGGAGTAGCACTTGATAATGAATGTTTTTATGCTTCCAAGAGAGCTGATCATCTGATGATGATTGTGAATATAGGAGGTTTTCAACCAAGTTTGCCGGCTTTGCAGTCTGTTTTCTGTGAAATCCAAGTTGATTCTCTGATCACCGTATCTGGTATCCGGAGCTGTTCTATCTGAGATGGTTACGTGGGTTTGTAGATGCACATTCACCAGATAGCAGCCCCTGAAATACCTCCAATATCAAAACTTGGAGAAGCAGTTTCTGTGCTGGATCGGCGTGGAAGAGTCCAGGAACCCTCTGCAGTTGTTTGAAGCACAACCTCTGTGTATGGCAAAACCACTTCCAGAAGTCACTATATAAGCTTTGAAGGTTAACGTTAAACACTGCTCAACCTGTGCCAGTGCCTCACCACCCTCATAGTGAAGAATTCCTTCCTTTTATCTAATCTAAACCTACCCTCTTTTAGTTTAAAGCCATTCCCTTGTGTCCTGTCACTACACTCCCTGACAGAGCCACCTTTCCTGCAGGCCCCCTTTGGGTACAGGAAGGCCGCTGTAAGGTCTCCCCAGAGCCTTCTCCTCTCCAGACTGAACAACCCCAACTCCCTCAGCCTGTTCCCACAGGAGAGGTGCTCCAGCCCTCTGAGCATCCTCGTGGCCCTTCTCTGGACTTGCTCCGGTGTACGATGAGTATGATGGATGCCTTTGTATAAGATGACAAATTGAAAGTATCGCGAGAAGTCTTTGAAAAGTAATTCCTTAATGCAAATCTGCACCACCTATTCATTCCTGTTTGGAATTAAGCAGTTCCACTGATGAAGTTTACACTGTGTTAAAATTGTTTTGCATGTTGTTGTGAAGAAGATTCTCTTTAACTCTTCTCTTGCTTGCCCATCTTCTGTGATGAGAGTACAGCTGCCTCTGTAGTCAAAAGCAGTATGTCTTGCTCAGAGTGCATCAGCAGCCTGAGGTAGCTGGTGCTCAGGGCTCTCCATCTTCCTAATGCCCTGTGTTCGTGGTCTCTCTCAGGCTAAATTCAGTCTGGTCTTTTGGACCAAATATTCCTTCTATGCTTAAAATTCAGTGTATCTGGGGGACTGCTGGTTGATTTTGACCCGTGTGTTTGCACATAGCAGGTAGTATGCAGTTGCTGAGCACAGCAAGTGGAGCTTTGGGAAAGAAACTCACGTTTCCATTCCCTCTGGAAGGAGTCTTCACTTGGACAGAACCGTGCTGTAAGCTGTACCGACTCAACGGAGAAGGGAGCGATTCACTCCAAAACCCCGTGATAATTTTCTCAACCAAAATGTTCCGGAGGCAGCCTTGATACTGTAGAATAGTCCCTCTGTAACCCATGAATAAATAAATATTTAATAGGTGCAAACCCAAAGGTTTATTAAATTTAATGAAATAAAATAGAATTCTGTCCCTTTCTGGCCTCTCTGTGAATGAGGAGGTAAAACTGAAGTTTGGAATGCAGTAGAAATCTGAAATACAAGAGTTTATCCGTTTGGTCCTCTTGAAGCTTGGTCTGTTCATTCTACCAAATGTTGTGATTAAAAAAAAAATAAAAATGCTGGAACTTTGCATATAGCTTGTACTTGCTGATGGCTGTAATTCTGGGAGCAGGGCTTGTGTCTTGGGTTTTCTCTTTATATGAAAGCTTTGAAAGCGTTGCAGTGCCAAACGCTAGTTGGAGGTGGTATTTGTTGGTTTTTTTTTTGGTCGTTTAGAATCCATTAGAAGTCATAAGAATTTGGTATATTTTCACGGGGATGAAAATGGATGTGGATGATGTTGTATAGGTGTTAGGTCAAACTAACTGTGTCTGTGGAATGTTGTCAGAGTATTTTTTTTGCACTAAGTTTTAAGAATGTTAAACTAATAATTAGGTGCTTTTTGTATTTTAGGAAGCTGAATATGGTGGACATGATCAGATCGATTTGTACGATGATGTAATTTCTCCGTCTGCAAATAATGGAGATGCCCCAGAAGATCGTGATTATATGGATTCTCTCCCACCATCAGTTGGAGACGATGTAGGTAAAGGAGCTGCACCAAACGTTGTCTACACGTATACTGGAAAGAGAATTGCCTTGTACATTGGAAATCTTACTTGGGTAAGTACCTTATTACCATTCAGGTGAAGCCGGCAATTTGAAAATTGTGAACATAATTCTTTGTGTTTTTTCATTTAAGAATTGTTATATGAAATATTAAAAGTGCAGCAAATAAGGTTTTTTTCTTTTTTTTTTTTTTTTTTACCTGCAATTCAGTGAGCCTGCCTGGAGCTGTCTTGATGTCTAAAAATGGATTAAATTTTCAGTAAATATTACCTTTAAAGTTTTCTCTGCTGTTCTAAGTGCTATGAAGGGATATTTGTGGTACCACCATCTTTTCAGAGAACTGAATGAAAGAGAACAAGCTTAAACTGTCAAATATCTTATGCTTGGAGATGCTTTAAGGCTACCAAACAAACCTGTTTTTAAGTAATCCCTTTCTAAAGTTTTTAGTTTATAAAGAAACTAAGATTCTCTGGGATTTTCTTGAAAATATTTTTTGCCTTTTTCCAGAGCAGTGACTCTTGCAACAAAGCTGTTTTCACATATTTGCCCTGAGGCTTATTTCTGCAGTCTTGGGAGTAACAGTAACTCCCTGAACTACAATTGCCCTTCAGACAATTACTTTTGTCAGCATTAAAGTATTTTAGAATCGATTGCGCTTAATCAAAATGCAAGTAGCTGGTCAGTAGCTAAATTAACTGGAGCTCGTCTCTCTTCACCTGAAATCCAGTTCTACCAAAGTCCATGCATGCAAAATTTTCATTCATTTTTTTTTCCCTTGCAATGAATTTTTTGCTAGTGCTAAGCTTGAGAAAGAATGCTTTGTGGATACTTCATTAATTTTATAGTATCCTAGTTTCAGGAGCTAATTGTTAAGTAAGAGAGTAATTGACTTAACAGTTGTACTGCTCTAAAATACATGAATGGAATCAGCTGAACTCATCCAAGTCAAAAGTCATGGTTTCCAAAGTAGATAGGCCACTGTGTACTGTTATTTTTGCTTATTACTCATTATTTGGCTTCACAAATGAAGTTACCACAACAAGTGCATTCACTCATTTGAGCGTCACTATTACATTTGTTTCCTTTGTGTTTAGATCTCAGCAAAGTAATTTATTAAAGTTTTAAAAGAAGCCTTGATTTGAGGGAGGTCAGATAAGTGGTTGAGAATCTTGAAAGCCTGCTTTGAAGTTTCCATACCAGATTTAAGGAGGTGATGGAGTTAGAGAAGTAGGAAGAAACCCATGAGTATTAATTGTTTTAATGTGTTACACATCTTTGAATATGTGTGAAATTGTTGAACATTACATAGTAACTAACAGGAAGATAGAGCAAGTGGGTTGAAGTGAAAACAGTTGTTAATAACATAGGTTTTGTGCTGGTTTTCCCATCTTCTGTTTGTAAATCTTGCTACTTCTGTGCAAATAGTGTCTAGGCTCTCACTAATCAAAGCTGTCTTAAAGAGCACCAGTTTAATAATAGGGTGATAAAAATAGACTTTAGGTTTGGAGATGAAATTGATAGGAGAAAAAAAATGGACTGCATGTCCAAAAATGTAACGGTTATTAAAATAGAATCAATCATAGGATCGTTTGGGTTGAAAATAGTTCGGTTTAAGCCTGATACTCTTGAAAAAGTGCTTTCAGAAAAGTTAGTCAGATGTAACTGTTTTTTTGGCGTACTGTAGCTGGTATACTGTGTGGTGGGACTGGGGCAACACACGCTATGAGGAAGTGTGTGTTTTTAAAACTAATTTTCTGGGAATTTTAAAATGTCAGTGACTGCTCTGTAAGAGTCAGAAAATACTGGCAACCTGAATAAAGTATTCCTCTTGACAGCTCGCACAAAAAAAAAAAAAACATGTAAAATTTGGTTGTTCTTTTCTTGATGTTACAGATAAGTTTTCATAACTGAATATTGTTTTAAAATATATTTTTCAGTGGACAACAGATGAAGACTTAACTGAAGCAGTTCATTCATTGGGGGTAAATGATATTTTGGAGATAAAATTTTTTGAAAATCGTGCTAATGGCCAGTCTAAAGGGTAAGAACTTGTCACTTCCTTTTTCTTTAAATGAACTGGCCTTGGGGAGGATGGGCATCGGGAAGAGTTCTGATTTTTCATGACTGTCAGTATGTAAACTGATTGCTTTTGTTTATTGACATCCAGTGATGGTTGGGCTTATAATTTCATACTAATGATTTAAATTCCAGATGTACGTTTTATGGCAGTGTTGCGTGTCTTACTATTTAGTATGTTAAATTTTATTGGTGATGTTCATGAAGACTCTTTTCCTAAGTTTCAGTTAGTGTGGTAGTGACAATGATGTTCTTCCTAATGTAAATACAATTTCCCCTTAGCCCCATTATTGAGTCATTTTTAAATGCCTGATTTTTCTATTAACTGTTCGAAGTGAGTGCTCGAGCTGATTTTTCACTGGCAGTCTGATCTTCCATGCATGACTGACTGCCTTTGTCTCTCCTTAGTACTAATGGCAGTAGTAATGAGAACACAGTGAATTCTTGATAATAACTTGATCATATTAGTTCATATATAGTGTGTTGATACTCTACCAGAAAACAAACTTTGTTGTATATTTTGCTGCATGTTATACTTGCATTGTGGTTCTTCACATATCTTAGAATGAGTTACTTTATCTGTCTTTAAAACTGGCTAAGATCTGTGAAAGCGTTTCTGATCTGGTTTTCAGGTGTCCTTCCGCTTACTCTGTTAAACTTTTATTCATGAGGCATTAGGATCTCCAAGGAATGGAAAAACTGCAGTGTAACCTTTTTTTTTCTTCCTTTCAGGTTTGCCCTTGTGGGTGTGGGATCAGAAGCATCCTCCAAAAAGCTGATGGACTTGCTGCCTAAAAGAGAATTGCATGGGCAGAATCCTGTTGTTACTCCATGTAATAAACAATTTTTGAGTCAGTTTGAAATGCAGTCAAGGAAAAGTAAGTCTTTCTAGTGTGCTGTCTTGGAAAAATAATTCCAAAAGCCATACTGCATTTTTTTTCAGCATCTGATAATTTCTGTGCAGCTTAAAATAGCTATAAAATACTTATGTAAATGAATTTGCAGTTTTGTTAAAAAAAAAAAAAAGATCCTCTAAAAAAATCAATATATTGAAGGTCTGTGGTTTTAGCAGGAGATGGCACTTACTGGAAGAAGATTGCAGCTTTGTAAAACGTTTGTCTTACCATTGGAGAAGGTTTCTGAATTCCTTCTTGTGAATTTAACTGAAAGCAAACAAAAATAAAACACGAGTATTTAGAAATTTGACATTCGTAGACAAATGGGACTAAATTCTCATGTCTGGATAAGTTGTGCTTATGATCAGGTGGAGAAGAGAGATTCTGTGATGTGCTTTCCTACAACACCTTGTCTCGTGGTTTCTAGTCCTAACAGTGAGTGGCCTCAGGCTGCATTAAAGCAAGGACTGACAGTCTCCCCAGTTGCTGTTCCATTTGTATGGGGATACTGGAACACTGCTGTATTTTAGCAAAGCATTTTTTCCCTCTCCACTCTGGCCCCTTATTTTCTTAGGTGCGGAGGAACAAGGAAAAGCTCATAAAGTTTTACTTCAGTGCTGCATAAAACTTCGGGCTGAGAATTGGAAAGCTTTAACCTGTTTTGACTTACATAATTACACTTTTGCTTTTCCATCACAGCCACGCAGTCTGGCCAGATGTCAGGGGAAGGTAAAGCCGGGCCTCCAGGAGGAAGCTCACGAGCAGCATTCCCACCAAGTAACAGAGGGCGAGGCCGTTTTCCTGGTGCCATTCCAGGTGGAGACAGATTCCCTGGGCCAGCAGGGCCGGGAGGGCCACCACCACCTTTCCCAGGTAAAACAATTAATGTGTGGGGTTTTGTTTACATTTCTGTTTTCTTCTATTAATGCAATGGAGTTATTTGGAAATTACAAAAATCAAGGCAGTTCACTTAATATGCTATAATGATCGTTTACCACTGGGTTGTAGGTGTCTACCCTACTCTGTTGTTGAAATGCAGAGTTGTGCTTCCTAAATTAGATAGCAACAGCGTTTGTAGGGACATTCTTTATAGTGTGTCAATGTACATGTCTCTTTAAGTATGAAAAAGATTGAGGTAAATCACGTTACAGAGTAGACTTGTATTTTCTATGGTGTAGTTCTGATTTGCTATATGGGGTGAGAATACTTGCGTTGCAGACTGTGTAGTAACTGCTTGTCATTGCATTACAAATATGCACAAGACAAGAATTTAGCTTTGATTCATGCCCAGTGACAGGTCAGTTAGCAGGCACTTAGATTACCAAAATTTAAAGAGCAGGGTGTTTGTGTATAGTCAGGTATCTGATCTGGGACAAATCTCTGTTTAAACATCAGGCTTGTATTACAGTGAAGTTCTCATTTCAGCTTCGCTGTGTTTTAATAGACGTCGTTCTGTAGTGGATCTCCTACTAGCAGTCAAAGGGATGTAGGTTGAAAAAACACTAATGAGGACCTGAAAGTAGGTATGGTAAATGTAGGAGCCAAATATTCTCCAGTATAGCTTTTCGCATATTTTTTAATAAACATTATATCTTATGCCCCGTATGAAAGGCAAGCTGTAGGGGTAGGTAGGGTGTAATATTTTTTTTTTTTGTAAGCTTTGGTTTATTTCGATAGCAATAGCAACTGGTTAAGTGATTTTTTGTGGTCTGTTTTCATTTTACTAATGTTTTCTTTAGATGTTCATAATGAAGTAATTATTATAAATTTACTAAGCTACTGGACCCCAAAGTGCAAGACATGCATGTCTTACACAAGTTGCAAATTGTTCAGTGAGGGTTTTTTTTTTTTTTTTTGAGAAGAAAAAGTTATTTCACTAACTCATTTCTTTATATTGACTTTTTTCTTTTTTTTTTTTCTTTTTTCTTTTTTTTAGCTGGACAAACTCCCCCACGTCCACCGTTAGGTCCTCCTGGTCCACCAGGCCCACCAGGCCCTCCACCTCCTGGTCAGGTCCTCCCACCTCCTTTAGCTGGACCTCCTAATCGTGGTGACCGTCCACCACCACCAGTTCTGTTTCCAGGACAGCCTTTTGGTCAGCCTCCTCTCGGGCCCCTTCCTCCAGGCCCTCCACCACCAGTTCCAGGCTACGGGCCACCACCAGGTCCTCCACCACCTCAGCAGGGTCCACCTCCACCTCCGGGTCCATTTCCCCCTCGTCCACCTGGGCCTCTTGGGCCTCCCCTGACTCTCGCTCCTCCTCCACATCTCCCTGGGCCACCTCCAGGTGCTCCACCGCCTGCACCACACGTGAATCCAGCTTTCTTCCCCCCACCTGCCAATAGTGGCATACCTACTTCAGACAGCCGTGGCCCACCTCCGACAGATCCCTATGGCCGACCTCCACCATATGACAGAGGTGACTATGGGCCACCTGGCAGGTGAGAGCTTTTGGTGTAATGTGCTTCGTAGCAGATTTTATGCCTTGTAGGACGCATTTGATCATTCTTTTTAATGCAAATGTTAGTTAAAAGTGAGAAAAAAAGTGGAAGAGGTCTAATCAGTCTTCAGATTTGCCCCGTTTACTTCTCAGTGAAATAACGCTAAGAAATATGTTCGTAGCAGTAAGAAAATCCTAAAATGCAACACTAGTAATCTTACTTTCCATTTTCAGCTTTGAACTGTTTGTCTTCACTGTTTGTGTTTGGCAGTGTCATTATTCCATGTGTACTACATGTTAACTTACTATATCACTTCCTATCAGTAGCTTGTGGTTGTGCTTCTGTCTTAACTCAAAATTCTCACTTGTTCCTTTGCCGTCTTGCTTTGCAAGCTGTCATTTTAGAATGCTTTGGAATTCTCCTCCTGGAATATGTGCATATGTTGAGTATGGTGCCACACCAAGCCCATACTATTTTCATCTTTCAGTAGCTCTGCTTGTCTCTTTCCTGAAGGATTCAATTCAAAGTTAGTCTTTGTCTCAAAAAACAGGTGGGAATTTACTGCAAGACTTTTATCTTCCTTTTCTGTTAAGCCTTTTCTGGTTATTTGGTACAATCTTGCTGTGCTCGTAGCAGTGGCCTTTTCTGCGGTTAATCCTATCTTGGCCAGGGTTTCTGAGTCTCTCTGACTTGCCTTGTCAAGTGTTTCACATCATTGGAAACATCTTTTTCATCTGTGCTTTCAAGCATCTATGTCTGACTGCTGTTTCTTAATTTTCACCATATTTGTATTTCTTAGAACATCTTGGGATAAGTTGTAAGATACCTTATGCATAGTTAGGTGTGGATTTGTCACTTGTGGTTTTACTGCTATTTAGAGAGACTTCTACTGCTATTTAGAGAGACTTCCCTTACCTAAAATGTTCTCTGCACAGGCACTTTGCTTTGAATCTTTCTTTTACATATGAGCACGAAGTTTAAAAAAAGAAAAGCAAGCATTTGTACGTATTATGTTAATACAGAAAATGTAGAAATTCAAGCATTTGGCTTAATTGCCTGAAATATAATAAAGATAAGGTATTTTATTATTTTTTTTTTGATGGACAAAATCTAAGTTGTCTGCAGTTGATAGCATGGCTGGGGAGGGAAGGAGTGGGGATAGGACAGAATAACTTACTGTCCAGTATTTTCATTAGTAATGTTAAAACTATCATCCATAACTATTTAAATTGTCATTAATTATATATCATAGGCGTTTCACTGGAAATAACATGCCCATAAGAGAAAAATTACATATTCCATTCTATGGGAGGCACACGAAAAATAATACTCAAAACTCAGGGAGGTATGAATTTTTAGACATTTCCTCTTATGCTAAACTGGCTATAGGATCTTATTCCACTTCTTGCACTTAAGAGGATAGCATTGCTTGTTATTCTGCATTTTCTTTCTACCAGAAGAACTAACGCTATTTTAGAAATATCAAGCAGTGGGGTCAGTTTAACAGTCTCAACTTTTATCTCTTAACACATTTCTTTGGATCGTGTGTATCGTTCAGAGACTGGCTAATAGGATGCTGCAAAACTTCTGAGAACAATATTGTTTGGGTTAACTTCTGTTACTTTGTAATCCATTTATAGGTAGCTAATAATTAAAATGTAATGAGTACAAGGATTCTCATTTATTGCTTCTTCTTTACAGTGACCAATTTGTAGATATATTTGAAGTACCTTGAACTTGACCAGAAATAAATACTAGAATTAGCTGTAAAATGTTGAAGTGTCATTCGGATAATATGTTGTTTTAAAAATGACAGACTATAGTTGCTTTTTGTAAGTTACAGTACTCTGGTCTTACTTAAGAATCTGGAAAACGGTATCATACAGTTTTAATTCCATCATTTTCATAAGAAGATTCCTAGTTTTGCTCAAAGTTGCGTTATCTGTGTACATATCTTTCCACATCCATTCAATTGGGGTAATATCTGCTCACATACCTTGAAGGATTTTATGAAAATGATAAATATTTGTAAAGCACAGTTTCAAGTGCTGCTGAATTTTCAAAATAGGTGGGATGAATAAGAATACTTTTATTTATTTATTTATTTTGTTTGTTTGTTTTTATCCTTTTTTAAGCTTTCAGGATTTTGTACTGTAACATGGTCCTTAACACAAACCAAACCCAGATCCTGCTTTCTTTTCTGTTTGTCACTTTGCTTAAAGTTGTGAACTTGGATTGTTAAAACTGCAATGATAACTCCTTAACATTTTCTTAATCTTTTAAATAGTAGTTTTATTACTTTCAGAGAAATGGATGCTGCAAGGACACCTCTAAGTGAAGCAGAATTTGAAGAAATCATGAATAGAAATAGGGCGATCTCAAGCAGTGCCATTTCAAGAGCTGTATCAGATGCCAGTGCTGGTTAGTAAAGCTTTATTAATGTTTTCTATTCTACCCAGCTAGAAAGAGTAGAGTTTTTCTATCAGGAAACCCACAGCCTTGAAGCCGTGTCTTGCTAATATGGCTTTCAGGAGGCAGAAGTTAGATACAACCTATGACTGTTTCTGTACTGTGCTCCAGCTGATGTCTGTGAATGCTTTCTGAGTACTGATCTGGACAGTATTTTAATGCTTAGTCCTACAGTAAATGATCTGGATGGTTATTGAAGAGAAGACATCCTGAATGGTAATGTTACTACAGATAGAATTTTTTTTGTTTTAGTTGATATAATTTTCTCACAGTGATTTTATATTGTTTTCAGGGGACTATGGAAGTGCTATAGAGACCCTGGTAACTGCAATTTCCTTAATTAAACAGTCCAAAGTATCTGCTGATGATCGTTGTAAAGTTCTTATTAGCTCTCTTCAAGACTGCCTTCATGGAATTGAGTCCAAGTCTTATGGTTCTGGATCCAGGTAAAACTTTCCTCTTCCATCTGCCCTTCTGAAGGGGAAGGTGTAGGGCAAGACTAGTTCACAAAGGAGAAAGAAACTAAGTCACGCGATAAGATTAGTGATTCGCTCATCTGCACAAGAAATGTGTTTAAGAACCAAGTGTGGATTTTGAATTTAAATAATCTGCCTTTTAACTAATCCTGTTTTTAAAATTGATCTGATGACTTTTTAAACTCTTAGTTCTTAATTAGTATCCTTTTCTAGTATTGCAGCCTGTAAGCTTCAAAATTGAATTTTACTTTATCAGTTAAGTTGTCCAGTGTATAATTTGATAATAATTTGCTATTGAAAAATAATGTAGCAAACATCTTTTTTTATATTTTGAATGATAAAAACACAGACATCTGGTTTTGGCCCATACTTTCAGTACCCCAATGAGCAGCCATGTTGTCGGAATAATTTAATCATTTAAGGCAGAGGATGATCTCAGCTGTCCTCCATTTTGAACGTGTGCTTTTTGACTTTTCCTTGATTATGAAGTGGATGACACCTATTTGTAACTGCTCTTAGCCATCACCACCTTTCATATCTTCCATGTTATACACAAAAACATCTCTGCATCTCAGCGAAGAGTTATTTCTCTCACATCTGAGGAGATGATTCTCTCATATATACTTTTTTGATCCAATTCTTACTAGTCAACAGTATACAGAATTGGCATGTGAGTGGCTTGTGTTTTGAAGAAAAAAAATTAATGAAGTAATTTCTTTTAGAAGACGTGAACGATCCAGGGAGAGGGACCACAGTAGGTCACGAGAAAAAAGTAGACGCCACAAATCACGTAGTAGAGATCGCCATGATGACTATTACCGGGAAAGAAGTCGGGAAAGAGAGAGGCATCGTGATCGCGACAGAGATCGCGACAGAGAACGAGACAGAGAGAGGGAGTATCGCCATCGTTAAAGAAGGTGAGCATTTGTGTTCTTTAAGTTTGCTGTTCTACTGTTACTGAATTACTAAAAGTGCTCTAGATCTGGGATTATTTACACCATTAATGTCTGCGTTCAAATGGTCCTGCAGAACGTACTGAATTACTTTCTTCTTTTAGCATCTGAAACGGAGTCAGGTAAGTAATGACAGGTAACTGGTCTTGGGAGGGAGTACTTGTGTCACTCTTTCCTGCAGTTGGCATGCCTTCTTTTTAATTTTAGGTGGTATTAATGTTTTTAATTGTTATGAAGTGCAATCAAGCCATTTCTTATTAAGCAGTAAGTCAGACTGATGTCTGCTCTCTTGTAATCTTCAAAGATCGTATGAAATTTGTTTGTATTTATCATTTGTATTCTAAAACAAAAAAAAATCTAGTTGTGTGAGGACTGCAGCATTTAGCCCTTCATATGTCACGTGAGGATTGTATCTGTGTAGGGAACATGTACATACAGCTGTCGTCCTTGCACTAGTAGATTCTTTCTTTTTGTTTCAGTGAGTTTTACTCAAATTCAGGAAATGTAGATAGACTTTGCCTGTTATTTTCTAAAATGTGGCCAGTCACTTTTTCCTGTCTTTTAGCTAAATTTAGGTGTTATCTTCAATAAGATTTATGGTCGTTTTTTCCCCACCAACCTGCTTTTTCATTCCCTGCCCTCTCTGACAGTAAAGTCATTTTCTGAAGATTAGTAAAAACAAATGTACAACACAAGGGTTGGTTCTTTTCTGCTTGTTGACATGCTAAAATGTTCTTTTATGTCATGTTTCTGGAGTCTTTCATGCATCAAATGTCTAGGTAGCTACAGAGTGGCACGATAAATAACATTTTCTTTGGTGTACTGTTGAGAGCTTTAAAATACATATATGATGTATATAATGTATATCACATTATATGATGTACAATTTTGAGGATTGGTAATTTGAGCTGCTCACGATTCCTTATATTTGACAATAAGGGGAGAACAGAACAAAACTACCTGTTTTTGCTGCAGTAGTCTTTTCCATTTTTAGAATTTTCTCACCACATCCACATTCAAACTGAAACCCAGCAGATTTGCCTGTCTGCCCAACTTCCATTTCTTATGTCTGCCCCCAAATGTAATTTCCAGATTTGCTTATGGCATTTATTCATGGAAATTCGTTTTCAGAACTTAAATAGAGCAAAGCATATTAGAAATCATATAAATTGTAACTTGTTCCTAAGTAAAAATATTTCTATAATTTTGCATTATTTGAATGTCAGTTTTTCCGTGCTAGGCTTTTGTGTCACTGACTCCTTCTGGAGAAAACAAAATCTGATCTTAAATGCACTAGTCTACTGAGTGTTAAGCGGGATATTGTCTTGGGTTCATACTCTAAAAAAGCAGTAATGGATGTTGAGAAGGGGAGTCAAAGGCTTAATAGGAAGGTGACACTGAAATAAAGTTGGCAGTAGTTCATGCCACTTTGTCATCAGAAATGGAATGATAGAAACATTTCCGGAATGGCATAAAAATAGCAAGTGTTGTTCTTAATTGAAAAAAATCTCAGAACATAAAAATACAGATTTAACAGAAATAACTCCAGTTTCTCTTGTTGACTTGGATTTTTCCCGTTTATCATAAAATAATATTTGTGAAATTTGCCAATAGTTACTAATGGGAAGTAACCATTGAGCTGAATGAGTTTTTTACTTCTGTTGGAGATGAGCAAGGTATACTAAAAATTGTTAACATGGAACTTAAGGCAACTTTTTTTTACCCTTGATGTGCTTTATTAATATAGCTTTCATTTTTGTGTATTTAGACTATTGTGGATGTAGATGCGGAATTTCTTGACCAGTACAGATTCCCTACCCTCTCACCCTAAGAAAACATGTCCAATACTGTTAGGTTGCTGCATTTTATAACTTCCAAAGCACAATTTCAAAAAAAAATGAAACTGAGGTTTCAGTCTTAGTTCAGGTGGGATTTGTATATACAACTTCTTTCAGCTTTGTTGTGTGCTGGGACTTCTTTTCTGTCAGAGGAGTTGCATAGGTAAGATACCCTTGCACAAAGAAAATAGGTCCTAATAATTTGGTTTAAAGGACAAATTTAGTATTCCTCATGTAAATGAAAATATTTGGTATTTTTTTAAAAAGTTAAGTTGTAAACATTTTGTCTTGTTTCTGTCTTAATGAAGAAAGGCTTTACTGTAGTTTTGTTTATATATATAAATACACACATAAAAGCGTACAGTGATCTTTTGGTTTGTATGTTTCGTTTTCACCGAGATGTATGTTGCCATACATTTTTTTTTGTTTTGCTCTTTACATTAATTAATACTCATAAATAGATTTAACAATCTCAATCACTATATATATATATCAGCAGTACTGGGAAGAGTTACTCCCCACATTACTGTGTTTTATCAGGTAACATGAAGTTGCCTGTGTGCCTACACCCTATGAATGGCACCTATACTTCTTATTTCTGTGTGTACCTACAGTCATAAATGTGATACTGTACTGGCATATAAAAAAAAAAAGTAAAAAAGTGTTACACCTAGTTCAGAAGGATTTTAAAGGTCCATTGTGAATATTTTTGTATACAGTGAAATTCACTTTGTATTATTGTATTTACTTACAGTTAGAGATGGATTAAATTGGAGTAACTTACTAAATGTATTCATTATAAAACCCTATTACAAAGTTCAGATGTACCATAGCAGGTATTTACACTTCTGTTTGTACACTTTATGATTTAAAATTAAATTCTCACAAGATTCTTGTGTGCCTTCGCTAGAGTAAGGCTTCACATGCATTGATAATCCATTTTACAGAATTACTGTAACCTGAATTACCTGTAAATTCTTGAAATGTCTTTGCACATAGATACAAAAGAGAACAACAGATGTGTAAGACAAATGTCTGACTTGTCAAGAAAGCTAACAGTATGGTATTGAGAAGGATTAACAGCAAAATGCATGTGTACAAACAGAATAGTAATGTAACTTCATCAGCATGAGTCCTGATTCTTTTTTTAAGACAGATTTTTTTAGTTTATCTGATACTTAATGATGTATTTCTAGCTGATACATTGTCCCAATCTTAATCTGTCTGAATTTCTATAACTACTGAATGTTAAGTTTTTCATTTTATGTTTTTGTTATTGGGTCGTTTGATTATTTCCTATTTAAACTGGATTTGGACTGAATTGCAAAGAAAAAATACACTAACAATGTAACAGTTGATAATGTATGTAGACTTTGTATTCCATATTTTGTGGCTTTTCTCTGATTTTTCTATTCTCAAACCACTGTAAGCAAAATCATTTAGTCTAATGTACTTTTTGAGGCTCATATGCTTCTTCAGAAACTGCTCTGAGGTCTCTGAAATAGTTTCAGCTTTGGAGTGGTTTAAAAACTAACACGTTTGTAATTTTTTTTTGTGTTGTTAAAAGGGGAAATGGTACTTGATAGTTTTAAAAAGGTACGTTATATTTTGTCTGTGTAAGTAGGAACTGTCCTGTAACTGTGTTAGCAAACATCAAAGTATGAAAATAGCCTTTTAAGAAAACTTGTAGATAATAGGAAAATGCCTATTTTTGTAGGTTGTTTTTATAAGCTTCTAGTTGATAACTGAACCTCAAGTGAATCGTGGTAGCATTGTTCAAGACCCTAGTTATATATGTACATGTTCAGGATTGTTCTAGATCCTATTAGTATTGAGCTATTATGAACAGTATTTACCTAATCTCTTTTTTTATGTGTATTTTTCGAGGAAACATATATGTGGGGCTGGCATTTTTCATGTGTTTCTTAGCACTCATCAGAGAACTCATGCTTTGTGCATCTGATTCAATACTTGAAATCTACTTTAGAGTGAAAGAGTCGAGCAGTGCCATTGTTCAGTATGCTTCTTAAACTCTGTTTTATGGCTGTTGCAGTGCTTTACAGAAGCATATCTGTTGTTTGTTAATGTTCAGTATCTTCTCTCATTTCCTCAAGGGTGATAAGATGGTTTGAAAAAGCAAGTGAACTGAAAAGCCTATGTTCTTACGATTTTTTTTCCTCCATGAACATTGCTGTAATTTTGTTGTCTTATGAGGTATCTTAAGACACACTTAAGTTTTTCGATTCCCTACAGCCTGCTTTTTTCTTTTTCTGAAATCAGTAGTATTAACAAATCTGGGCTGTATGGAAGTTCCTCAAGAAACTCATCTGTAAGTCATTATAACATTAGAACAAATAATTTTTACTTGCAAGTAAAAACATTGGTTTCATACAGCTTTCTCCAAAGAATGAACAAATATTTTTTTCCTTTTGCTCATTGTGGTTTGAGAACTGATATCTTTTTCCCAAAAAGAGAGAGGGAAAGATATTCATTTTATATTTTCCTATGGCAGACAGATCTACTTGATCTACCTTCTATGTCTTCCTCATATATTAATGTGAAATATACTTGCCAACCTCATAGCATTTTGATTTGTAAACTCAAGATCTGGTTTTTGAACACACCCCTCTGTTCATCAGTTGTCTCTGGTGAGTAGACAGGCTGGGACAGTAGGAAAAGCCACATAAAGAAACAAACTGTAGCCATACAAAATTATTTATAGAATCAAGAAATTGTTCAATCTTAGTGTAGAACTTAAAATCAACATCAAATCAAAGATGACAGGTAAGTACACTAATAATAGGGGAACAACGAAACAAATGGAAGAAGTTGCTAGTGGTGGTAGAATAGGTTATTTGTACATGTATGGTGGACAGAGACTGATAGATAATTTACGTGCAGAATGACAAATACAGAGTCAAGCTTGCAAATCATTCCTTCTCGCTGTATTATGGCTAAAACATCACACTACTTGAAGGTGTCTGACAGTCTGGGATCTAGATAAAGTTAAAACAAATTTTGGCCTTCAAGCTGATTTTTTTGTGGGTTTTTTGCTTTTGTATATTTTTTCTTTATGTATAGAGTACAATAAAGGACAATTATATTCCTTCTTAGGAGCTGTTAGGATATGGTTATAAATATGTATCATGCGTTTTACTGAAATGTGAACATTTTGTGGGATTGAAATTCAGTCTGAAAATATCAGATAAATAACTACACTTACAAACTTGACAGATGTATGCACATGCAGCTTTAAATTACTGTAGAATTTTCACACTTCTGAAAGCTGTTTAAAGCTTTCATATGCTTATTTGTATGATTGGAATTAAAGGAAAAAAATCAATTGTTACTGCAAGATGCTTTATATTTATATGATACCTACTGGGTTTTGGTGTAAGAGTCTGGTTTGGGGGTGTGAAAATGCTCAAGTTGCATCTTGCATAAGTATAAAAATGTTTGATCCCTGAAGTTCTGGGATTTCATTTCTGAAATGTTCTGGCATAAAAACATAGTTTTTAGACCACAACTATTTAACAGACAAGTCTGCAATTTGGGTTTTATTAGTAGAAATGCTGAGAAACTTGATTGCTGTATGATGTTAAATTGTACAAACCTAATACATACGTGCTTGGGACAGATAGCTCATGAACTCGAGGCAGTTGGCAAACAGCATTGCAAAAAGAAGGCTTAACTACAGATTCATTTTTTCCAAGTTGTTTCTTACTTCAATATTCTACTTGCATGTAGAATACTGAAAAGGGCTGTTGATGAAGGTATAATCCATACAGATTAATTTCGTCCCTTTGGAACCGCAAAGGTTCTGATTTTGCCCAGGTATACAGGCAGAGTACTTGGAAACAAAATTTACCCCACTTCAGATTTTAGTTGGTCGTGTTTTTAAAAATAAAGTAAAATAAAAGTTTTATTGTGGTGCTGACCATCCTAAGAGCCCTATATTGACAAGTACTAATTCTAAGTACAGTTTATCAAGCATTCCTTAAAGTTCCTGTAGTTTCAGAAGTGCCCTTACAAATCTAGCGAGTTATTCTCAGGAACTGAAGCTTTCTTATGCTAGGGTTTTAAATTTTATATACGGTGCTTTGGATCTGTTAACTGTCGCCATAGAAGTGATAAAGATCCATAATTCTTGCCACAGCAATTGTATTATGAGAGCAGCAAATTCTGACATGCAGACTCACAGCTGTCATAACACCGAGTTTCTCCACTAAAAACCTGAAATTCTCCGCTGTGTGCACTACCTTAGCCTGCAGCTCTGCATGAGCCTGCTTGTGGTAGGAGGCAGCACTTTGTCACTTAGCTACTGAGAAAATACAAGTACCTTGGAAAAAAACACAAGTGCCTGTGGAAACTTGGGTCTGTGATGAAGAAAGTTCACCCAGAGTAGTTACTGGTTGATACATGGATAACTTGAGAACAAAGTCTGCAAATAAAAAATTCCCCTTGCTGCTTCAGCCTTGGACTAAATCACTTGCATACTGTAATGTATACAGCTTAAGCTCTTGGTTATTTGTTTTTTTTAAAGTTATCGTTAATGGTCATCTTGGGGAAGGGAGGAAGAAATGTGTCAATTGACTATACAAAAATTGAATACTTTGTTTTCCCAACTGTTTTATGAATATTATAAAAGCAGCAGAATATTTGACAGCTGTGTACTGATGTATGGTCATGAAATTGCTCCTCTAAATGTCTGTTTTTCAAATGAACAAGCTGATGTGTTGGGTTTTAAACAATTTGATTTAAATTATTTTGAAATTATCGAATGTTGAAATTGTGAATGATTGCTGAAATGAAGCTAGCTAACTGGTTTGTAATGGAATTCAACTGAAATTCAGTGTATGGAATTATACCATCCCAAGTATTTTGTGAACTCTTTCCGTAATTAACTTTGAATGGTGTGGTTCCTTATTTGCCAAAACAGTTGAGAGTAGGGAGTAGGGTTCGGGTTTTTTCCTGGGGTAACTAGGTGAGGAAACCTGCAGATCTATTTTGTATTATTTGAAGAGCGGGTTTGCTTGGTTAAAAAAAACTTCAAGAGTGTATTTTTTAGATGTGAAGCCTGTCCTGCTTGCTACTAGGTTAAAAATTTTAAAGTATTGGTACCAGATTCTGTGCACTTTTAAATGTTACTAAGCTGTGAGCCATCCACTTCGTTATGCAATCAGTGCATTATTCAAATGTCAAATCAGTTTAAATCTTCTGTAAGTGGGCAGGTAAAAATGTAAAAACCTAGTTGTGGCAAAATTACCTTACGTGCTTGTTCGTTTATTCTTGCAGAGTGCATACTTTAGGAAATGTTCTATATAAATGTTTCCATCAGTCACAGGAACAGTAGCTATTGCTTCCTTTACCATTCAGTACTTCCAACTGTGGAATTTTTGTTCTTTCGATCCTGTTGTACAACAACACCAATTTTAACTGCTGTACTAGAAAACAATTTCTTGCACAAACAAGTAGCTACTGCTTCCGGGTATCTTGTGTTAGTTTACATTATGGTGAAGTAGATGCACGACTTGTGTATGTATAGATAAGCCAACAATTTTCTGTGTATTATGGGGACTAGCAAAATCTACATCACAAATTTTGACACATTACAGCTGAAGGAAGAGGAACAGCGTGCAAGACAAGATACGTTCTTCAAGGAAAGATGCTTGTCCAGCAGTTTGCTTCATGTGATTGAACTGAGCCTGTAAGGATTCATGGATAAAATGAACAGGAATAGATCTGAATAAAGCAAATCTGCATACATGGTAACCAGTAGCTCTTTTACTTTTTTTATGTTGCTTAACTGTTTTATTTGAGGGAAACCTGTGTGATTTAAACCTTATAGCTTTTGCAACTTTATTACTGGTTATATACATTTGGCAATTATAATGTGCAAGCAATTGGAAAAAGTCAAGTAAATGCTTGTTTTTATAGTAGTTTGTTCATGTTAAAATGTTCATATGATAATGTCTGTACACAGCACCACTTTGATTACAGTAGATGTAGTGTTGTAATAAACTGTTTAATGGGGCTGATGTGTAAAGCTGTTCAAGTTATTTGATGTTTACACCTCAGGGAAAGTCTTGTGTTCAGCAATATTTAAAGATAATGTTACAATGAAAACATTGATGCTGTCTTTAAAAACATCGCAATAGTTCTTGCATATGCCTCAACCTAATCTTGCATTCAGTGAGTTGAACATACTAATGTTGCTCTCACACACTCAATTTTGATACGAAGACAGATGGTTCCAAAAACCTTTAATGCTATTTTGCTTTCTAGCAGTGTTTGCCTAGGTGGCTTGTGAATTTGCTAATTGACATATAAAACTGTAAAAACTGCAGTTCCTCACGGTCTGACAGGGGGAGAGGTGGTCCCAGGGCTCTGATTTTAGCACACTGAAATTGCTCGCTTTCAAACAGCCTTGGTTCTGGCTGACACTACAGTTTATATTAATTTAAACTGGTTATATGAACTTAAACTGTTCATATCGAGGGGTGGAAAGGTTAGCTTTAAAAAATAAAAGTTAAAAAAAAAATAAAAAATTCTGCAGTTGTTTACAGTTTTATAGTAATAGTGCTTGTGTGTGTTTTCCCCCTTCCCCTACACCCCCAAGGCCGTAGCAGTCTGTACATAGTTGTATATTAGAAATGTGACAGAAGAAACCAGATGTTTCCATTTTTCAGACTTTATGGGTTTGATATTTTCTTAATACTTTGGGGTTTATTCACACATGCATATGAAAGAGAAGGTACACTTGTATGTCCTTGTTCAGTGATGGGCAATATTGAAATAACCTTAGCAAAAAGTGGCGATAATTAAGTCTGTCAAATGAGGTTTTGTAAATTTACCTAAAAACAATTCACTGGAGCTTGCAGTGGAAGTTGACTTCCAGTCAAGTGGATGTTTCAAACAACTTGAGAACAAACAGGATTTTATTCTAAATTTCATTGCATGAAGCATAAGTGAACAGAAAAATTCATGTAATTTGTAAGAATTCGGTTTCTGGCAGCCTTGCACAAAGGCTCATTATTCATCTATTCTAAGTCATTATGTAATGGCTTTATTATTAGCATTTTCATTTATTCAAATAGCAGCACTTAATGTTTTAAGTTAAATTTCAAGACCTCAAATGGCTTTAAGAGGCAACTCTTAGACAGCTCTTGATTTCCTTTCTTTTTTTTACTGATTTTTCTTGAAGGTTTTACAGCAGACCTAAAATATGTTACCTTGTTCAGGAAAGCACTTCATTTGGTTTTCCAGAGCATTCAGAGCACATGCTTGCATTCCATAGATTTCAAGGAATGTAAACATATGCTTTAGGTTTCTTTTTGTGTGTGATTTTTATGCTTTACTGAGTTGGGACCAGTAGCCTTTGCAACTGCAGAAGTTTTTGCAGAAGTCTGAAACGCTCTAACTAATTTTTGTCACTTGCCACTTGGCCAGATTTTCTGCAGCCAGCTTGATGCTGTTGGATTTGGCCACAAGCTTCAGACTACCCCTTTTTTTTTCCTTAAATTGTGTACCTTGAATCCTCATGCATGGGATCACTGGTGTTTATTGAACTATTTGCTACTGAGAAGATATTTGCAATGTTTGTTTAATCCTGTTGGAAACTGAAAACTGCCTTTTAAAATTTTGTAAACTGAAAGTTGTATCAAACAAGTCATGACTCATTTCCTGCTTTTTGTGAATAGGTGTTGGTTACAAACAATACTGTTGTAATTTTTATTTTTATTTTTTACTTAAAACCATTGTTTACTGCTGTGTGTAATAAGTTTAAGGGAGGAGAAACCTGCCTATAGCTGTTACATGGGGAGTAGCTAATGCTGGAGAGGCAGCAGGTAAGTAATGTTCCACTGCATAGCTATATTCAATCTTAAAATAAAAAAGTTAATTGAAAAGCGTTTTATGCAGGAACTGATACTTTACTCCACACGGAAACAGATTTAAGGAGACTGTTGCTCTTTTACAGAGTGTAATTTCTCATGCATACAGATTTCCGTTGCTGGCAATGGAAATAGCAGGGAGGAAATAGCAAGGAGAAAACAACACAGGTGAAACTGAGTGTTTGTTGTGGCTTGAAAGACGAGGTACCCATTTGAAGCCCCTTATTTCTGCCTGTGCTTTGAACACCTAGTTTTAACTGATAGACACACTGTGTCACAGTTTAGATAATATTCTCGTTATTGTGAGTTCCATTTGTTAGATTTTTTTAAATGAAACAATAAATATGTACAGAAAAAAAATCCAAAGACCCTGATAGACACCAAAAAGGAATATGTCTAATGCACATCATGTATAACTGGATCTATAATACAATTTGTACCAGGTTTTGGTTTCTTAAGTGTTACTGGCAATTTCCTGTGCATGCTCAGGAAATAGCAGCTCGGTAATTTACTGGCTGGTGGTGATGCCACGATGGCTACTGCTGTGTTCTTTGATATTCACTCAGTTGTATTTCATCTCCTTTTGCTGATGGAAGGGTAAATCCGTCTGTGAGGAAATATTTGATATTTCTTTTAAATACTGTTTTTTATAAGTAATGTTGAAAATAACCTAAGGCCATGCCCTTTATCTTGAACAACAAAACCAACAAGTAGGGGTGGTGGCACGTTAGCGACAAGTTGTTTTTGCAGTAGGCTTGGGACTTTTTTTGTTCTGTTTTGTTTTTTAAATAGGGTGAGGCTTTTTTTTCTTAGTAAAGGTTCTACTGGGCTATATGTTTTGACAGGTCAAAAATAGTTCTTCAAAAGAAGAACAAAACTTTGGAAACTACAGCCTTTTTCTCTCACTTTCTTTTTGCTTTCTGTGCCAATAACTTGAGTTCTGACTGCATCATGGAAAAACATGTATCAGAACTTCACATTTTTATTTACAGTGTGGCTTAAAAGCTTGGATAGCTGTTGTTTTTCCGTGTTCAACAAGCAAGATACCTTATTAAGTTTAAGCTAGCTTGATTAGTTTTTTCCCCTCTAAGTAGAGAGTGATTTTGCTTTGAAACCAGTGAGGCTTAGATTTTCTAACTGTACTTTTCTACCTGATTGTTTAGTTGCATACCCAGACCCTTGTAAATGTTTTCCTAGTTGTATGTGGATAATTTCAGATTTAAATGTTGTATATACTTGTCATCTGTGTTTCTAGTGAAAAATATATGACATTCTTTATAGAAATACTTAATTCCTGATTTCCTTGTCTTATCCATTTGCTCTCTCTGTACAGGTTAAACAGACCTCTAAGCCCTTTTTTTTTTTATTTATAGAATTTTATACGTAGTCTTATTGTTGGTTCTTGTGTAAAGTGAAATACAGCCTTAAGTTTACTAGCATAACACTCATTAAGGTAGTTTTGTCTGTAGACTCAAATGTAAAAAACATGCATGTTTGATTGCTACTCTTCAGAGGTCCCAAGACACTAAATAAATTTCTTCTGCATTCAAATAGAAACCTTTCAAGATCTTAGAGAAGCAAAGTGCAGATCCATGTGCATGCTCTTAAAGAAGGAATTATTTCCAAAACAAGTATTTTGTCTTAGGAAGTAAGCAACATGGATTTGTTTGGGATATAAATTATTTTGGTAATTGATTGCATAGGTCTTAAACATAATGGTTGCAGCAGGGGTTGCAGCATGCTAATTAGTCACGGTGTTTGTGCAGAAATGACTCTTGCAGCTGTTTATTACGCTGCCTTGCAGTCATGTTGCAGACAGGCTTGGGGTGGGTGAGGGTGTTGGGGTGGTTTTGTGTCGTGTCCCCAGCACACCGCCCCCACAACCAGCTCATGAAATTAAGATCTGACATGCTGCGTGCTTCTCAAATCATTTCAGTTTTAGAGGATAAATTCCTGAGAAACATGGAAGTTCCTCAGTTTGATGTTCTCATGTTTTTATTCCATGTTGGACAAAGTATGACAAAGCATCTCATTCTGTTTGTATATTACACACTTGTGAGCTCTTGAATGCTGTCTGTAGCCCCAGTTATTGCAGTGGGTTTAGGTTCTGGCATGATCTATGTCTGAGCTTAAATTTTTGAAAGCTTCTTTGGAAATATACAAGTTTTATTTAAGCATCTTGAAAATAAGAAACAGTATACCTTTAATCCCAATGAAACTAAGCATTTCAGTTGTAAAAATTTCCTTCTCTTCATACCATGTAATGTGATTTTACATGATTCAATGCTAACTAACACTTTGGAATATATTCACGTAATAGACTTTGGCCTCACCCTCTTGTGTACTGTATTTTGTAATAGAAAATATTTTGAACTGTGCATATTATTATTACATTATGAAAGAAACATTCCCTTGATCTTCAAATGTAAGAAAACGAGGAATGTGTGTGCTTTTATAAATACAAGCGATTGCAAATTCAGTTTCCTTATTAGTGCAGCTGTCCTTTTTATATATATATATATATATTAAAAAAAAAAAAAAAAAGCCAGGTGTTTTACAGGTAAAATACATTCCTATTTGGTAAACCTTAACATTTTTATGAAGATTACCAGCACTGCTGACTTTCTAACCGTAAGGCTGTATTGTCTTCCTGTGTCATTCCATTTCCTGATTCCCATTTTGCACAAGGATGTATGAAAAAAAAACTATTCAAGAAATGTCTTTGAAATACAGCATGGGAGCATGTAAGAGTTGGAATGCAGAGTTGCAATGCAAAATGTAAGGAAATGGCTGTCTGTCAGAATGCCCAACTCCAAAGGATTTTGTATGTGTACAGTAAACATTTTCCTGATACCAGCAGGCCAAAGAGTCTGTTGAACACTTGCGTTTCTGGAGACCTGTATTTCTCAACAAGGTAAGATGGTATCCTAGCAAATGTGGATTTTAATACATCTTCAGCAGAGAGGTACTTAGTTATCTATAAGTTTAGGGATCATTTCATCGTTTTTAGATGTTATACTTGAAATACCACATAACTTCTAGCTTTCATGGGTTTCTTTTTTTCAGCCTTTAGGAGACTGTTAAGCAATTTGCTGTCCAACTTTTGTGTTGGTCTTAAACTGCAATAGTAGTTTACCTTGTATTGAAGAAATAAAGACCATTTTTATATTAAAAAATACTTGTGTCTGTCTTCATTTCAGTTTGTTCTCACTGTGTTCATTATGTCGGTTTTGTCAAATATTCAGACATTAAAACTTAGTGTGGACACTGATGTAGTTAAGGCTAGAATCTAAGCTATAATTCTTAATCTAGAAGTAATCAGCTGTTGTCCACACTAGCTGTTGTCCAATAGACTAGCTGTTGCACATCTTATCTGGTATTCAGACTCTTTCTGCAGAGTTCAAGGTTAGTGAGAAGTGCACGCTTTTTTAAGCCAACATTTTGTCTTTTTTGTAAAATGCGGTCACCCCAGTGAAAGTGTCAACTGTGGAGAAAAATAAAATAAAATAGCAGGCTGTGTAAAACAACTTCAGCCTTTCTAAATTACATGTCTAGAAACAAACATTACTGTAAATGCTCCCTGAAGTACTTTGGAGGACCTGGGTTTGCTATACAGGATACAATAACCCAGCAATGATGAAACTTCATTTTAATCTGTCTTCCTTAGCTGACTAAATGTGGCAAATGTTAATCATTACAAAACACGTGTCAAACACAGCAGTGGTAAGCTAGGCTTATTTTGGTCAAAAATCATCTGTGTACTGGGTTGAGCTGTTGTCAGCTCATCTGCTACAGGCAGCTGGCCTAGATCCAATGGTAGTGGTATCCTGTGATGGTTTAAACCTATTTTTGTCCCAGTGGTTTAACAGGTAAATACATTACTCCTCTACAGCACAACAATAGTATACAAAAAACACATGTATACAGTTAGATACAAAAAGTCATCAGCGCTGCAATGCTGTACCGTAATAACGGTCAACTTCTAATTCCTAATATTTGTTGAATTAATTAATTTGCTGTAGCGCAATGTGCACTGTGTCCATTGCACCATCTTAGGTGACCGATACCATTTTGTGGTGCTATCATCTCCAACTTCTATCTGTGAGAAGCTTCCAGCGTTCAGCAGTGGTAAGATTATGTGCAAAAACTGATTTTTTTTTTTTTTTCATTTGGGATTTTTTTTTTCTAGTCTTCCTAGCTTCAAAGCTTGAAGTGCAGTCTGATTGGCCTGAAAAATCACAGCTCTTGTGATCTTATTTAAACCTGATGTTTGAATAAATGAATTTGGTGGTTGAAGAAATGAGTGGAAGTGGGTGAGTCTGGGTACAGCTCTGTGAAAAAGAAGCAACGTGCTCAGTGAAAATGAAGCACGATTTTTTCAGCTAGTGCCCTAAACCTGTAGTAATGAAAATAACATTGGCTTACTCTGTAGGGCTCCAACTTTAATTGTTCCAAATTTCAGGGAACAAGATAGGAAAACTAACTTGGCCACTGGTTATTGCATTATGTCTCAGGTTTTAGTTAACGTGGGTTCTGTGCTAGGGGAGTGTAGGTTTGTAGCCTGGCTTCAGGGTCCAGGTGAAGATCGGGACAGGTGGAAGGAGCCACAGGGGCTGCAAATTGTGGGGCCCAGAGGGCTCCAAGCTTTGTTCTGCGTGGAAAGCATAGGAGAAAACTTGGTAACTTTTTATTTTAAAGTACCTTGTTGCAATTTTCCTCTAGGTTAGGGTGTTCAGCAGTTCTCATTGCTAAATGGGAGAGAACCGTAAAGCATCCTGTCCCCAAAAACGTAGGATGTGTACCCTAAGATAAACACAGTGAGGATTCAGTAGTACGTGGATGAGTTCATTGCGGAAGCGTTGGAGCGTAGGTTAACTAACCAGGATGCCGCATCACCGAGGTCTGATTGGAAGCAGTACCCAAAGAACAAGGAAGGTAAGCGCTCTGAAAATATCTTTTACTTCGTGTAAGCTTTCTGGAAAAACAACACCTCTTGAGCAGAGACAAGGAAGTATTTCAGCAGCTTACTAGGGGAAGATTTCCTTGCTCAATTCTGCTTGCCTTGCTGCCAGGCTTTTTCACTGACTCCTCTGCACTTGCTGCAGATTGAAAGGCCCCAGAGCCTATGGTGAGCTGGAGGAAAAACTTCTGGACTCCAGGCTCCAGCAGGTTATTTTCCTTGCTTGTTCCCCCCTTGCTGTGTAGCAGAGCAGAAATTGATGCAGACGCCTCTTGTCTGCTATCTATTGCTGCAGGCAGGCTGGCCTCAGAAAGAGCTGACCCATCCCAGCTAACCAAGGGAAAATGAGCTTAAACAGAACCAAAAAAGAACAACACCCAAAAAAAAAACCAAAAAAAACAACAACAACAAAACAACACACCTAACCTATGAGGATAAAACTTTCTGAGCACAATTGTATTGGCTGAGTAAGAATGCTGAGTGGTGGGATTTCTTAGGGGAGTGGAAACAGGGAAGTATTTGCATGGTTTAGCAGGGGAGCCTAAAATTAATAGTCGCTTCTGTGAACTGCAGGCTCTCAATTGAGTTGCAATTGAAGGAGCACCTGCAGGAATTATTTCCATGAGGTTGCTCTTGAGTTCTTGTGAAGACGTCCTGCCGCAGGTTTTGCAGCACAGGCAGTGGGGCAGCAAAGCCCCCAGGGTATCTTCATGCAAAAAAAAAGAAAATCCTGCTAAAATCCTGCTACTGACCCAGCTGCAGTGAGCGCACTGCTGAAGTTTCCCCTCTCAGAGCTAGCATCTTGTTTTACCTCTGCCAACAGAAGAGCATTAATGACTAGGGAGAGGCTTTATTTGTACAAATTTGACTCCATGTGGAAGTGAAAGAGATGTAAGCATTTGCTGGGAAAGCAGAACTTCAGGAAGCAGAGATGAAGTTTTTGCCCCCTGCTGTATTTAGGGAGGGGAGAAATGTACAGGTGGAAAGCCTTAGTGATGAGCCACACATCTGTATTCTCCTCTGGTTTGTCCTTCACACCTCAGAACACTGCAGCTGGTCCAGGGGAGATGTGAAGTTGCAAAAGAGAAGAGGAGCAGAATGCAAATCACATTCCAAAATCAGCAGTGAGGTCTGTATGAAGCTGTGAACAATGAAGCTTGTTCAGTGCAGGCTGGGTGAAAGGAAGATACAGGTTGTAGATGTGTAGCTTACCACCACAAAGATGTACATACACATATATATTTTTTAAACAGACAGTATTGCAGGAAATTCAGATGCTGGCACCTGAGTGTCTTTACACCCCGTTTATCCCAAAATGCCAGGAAAGGGTGCACTGCTTTAAACACTTTGGGGCCAGAACCTCTGCTGCATTGGGTAAGAGTCCTTTTGAAGGCCTATGGCATCACAATCTTACAAGTAAGATAGTCAGCTGGGAACAATGTTTGCCAACTTGACCTCTGCATTTCTCCAGAGATAACCCCCTGGTAGCACAGCACGTTTTTACAGCAGTGCAGTCTGCACACTTAACACCTCTGATAGGGTTTATTTTACATATTAAACATAGTCAAATTTAAACATTAACATATTAAACAGTATATTTAACATATTAACATAAAGCATGACAACTCTACATGGCTTTCTGAGTGCATCTTGGCTAGCAACACACTGCTCCAACCCCAGTGATGAAGAGTTTCAAGGTGATTGCTCATGCTGTGTGCCAGCAGCTGCTGCTGCGCAGGAGAGTTTACTGTGTAAGAGGCAAGACGGTTAACCAAGGCATGCAAGAGGAAGCAGGTTTATCAGTTGCATTGAATCGTCATCTGTTTTTCCTCTCAGAAGATCCAAAAGCAAGTGATTGATTTTGAAAAATGTAAGTTAATGGCTGGAGATGGGGAGACAATAAATAAGCCTGCTCCACATCCATGACAAATAAATAAATAAACTTTTTGGATAAAAAGAAGCCCGGGTAGGAATATACTTCCTTTCTCAGAGTGGGGATTGATGCAGCTGATAGGGGAGGGCAGTGAGCTTGTTTTCATGGCTTTGTTTCAAAGCAGAGAGGTGTGGCAGCAGGAGAGAGAAGTTGGTGCTAAAAGGAGCGGGTGATTTTTTTGCTGGTTGAATTCCAGACCTGGAAGCGAGCTGGAGAAACCCTCTGGAAACCACCACAGCTTCCTGTCAGACCTCGCTAGCTGTAAGTCTTGGAAACCTTGTCCCAGCTGTAGAAGTGGGAATTGAATCCACTTGGTACCTGTACCCATTGACTAGGTGTCATCTTTTTAACCTTCGTGCTGAAGCGAGGCCCCTAGGAGCTTGGTCACACACCCTAGAGTCAACATGGTGCAGATGGTCCCAGGTGGTGTAAAAGGTCCCCTCCTGCCATCTAGTGGCATGAAAATCTCCTCTACTTCTTGCTTAATAATCTCACGAATGGAGAGATTTTTGCTCCTCCTGTTTGGCTGCAAGGAAGTGGAGTGTTGTTGCGTGACACTTCTTCAGTGGTGGCTTTTGTTTGGTTTTGAGATTTGGGTAGGAAGGTGGCCTGAAACTGGAGAGGCTTTAATATTATTATTATTTTTGTGCTAAAAGTAACAGGTGAAAACACTTTTTTTTTTTTTTTTTTTTTTTTTTTTAAGCCTGTATTTCAACTATGTATTTTGTGAGAGGGTGTGGAGAACTGGTCGATTTAAACAGAGTTGCAAGAGACTGAAAGCTGCCTAGTTAAGAGGAAAATACATTTAATGAGATCTTCTAAAACTCCTGTTTCTAAACACTTGTTTGACTAATGAAGCTTTGGATAGGTGAGCACTATTATTACACCAGAGATGCTTGCTTGTCTAATTAGTGCCACGTCGATACTCTTGTCACTTATCCCATATACCCTCCTCCTTATGAGTTACAGTTTTGTCAGAACTAGACTTGAAATCCCCAGCTGTCCCACGTTTAAGAAGATAGAAGATAGCGGTCACTTCTTCCCCTTTTCCCACTAAATAAGCAATCCATGTGCTTTTTCCTGGCTTTGACACCTCATGAAAACGTTCTAGTTTCTTGCCTTATCTTCTACATATTACTTTGAATGCCTTCTGAGTGCACTGCTGTTCAATTCTTTTGCATGATTTTCTACATAATACACTTAAAGTGAAATATCTCAGTGCTCAGAAGCCTTTCTGTGACACAGAAAGCACTGGGAGACCCGCACAGGAGGAGAACGTTGGCCACAGTTGCTCTGATGAACGCATCTTTGAAAAATGGACAACGATGGGTGGGTTTCCACGAGAAACGGGCGGTGTTTTGCCTCTGAAAGAGCTCTAAAGAGTTACTCTTATTTCAGGACTGATGGTGAAGCTAATTCTTAAAACTGACTCCTTAGGCTTCACAGCGTCCCCTTCCCCTCTTCAGCAATCTACTTATTTCTGACAGCTGCCCTCACCTTTTACGATCTGCAGGCTGTGCTTAATATGTGGCTCTGCCCTGGTGAAGGGGGGTTAAAACAGAGACCATTCATCCCAAACAGAATCCTTATTCATGGATCAAGCTGCAAGGGACTCGAGCTGCAACCTCAAGATGTTAATTGGAGTATGCACATAATTAAAACTGCATTCTCGCATTCCTAAATCATCAAGCCCGGAGTCTTTGCTACATGTAGGTCCACAGCTCCCCTTTTCTCAAAGACCTGTAGTGTAAGAGTAGTGAAGCCGGTGAACGATTTAGAACAGCCAGCAGTGCTGTAGAAGAAGCTGTTGGAAATAATGTCTAAATTGTGTGGTGGGTTCTTTTTTTTTTTTTTTAATACATAAACTGCTTTGAATGAAAAGGGTCAGAGGAGGTCAGTGTTTTACTAGCAGCTGTAAAAACCAGATGAGTGATTATTATTTTTCTCCATAAGAAAAACTATTTTGAGCTTTTTTGTGTAAGTATAAATTCTCCCTAATGATTAAAACTATCTGCTGGCTGGCTTCCATCTCAGCTGGAGTCCATTAACATTTTCTTGGAGTTTCTTTCACAGTGTTAACAGTATGATACTTCAGAAAATTATTTTTTTTCATGTCATGCGGAATCCCAACTGTGCCCTCCTAGTTTTAAGTTATCCCCTGACTGTTCCATTCAATTATTTGGGGAAAAAAAAAAAAAAAAAAAAAAAGTAACTTTATGCCTTTTACTAAAAATGAATTTAGGAATAAAACCCTTCTACGTTACCACCTCTTTCAGCATTCTGGTTTTTAATTACAGCAATAACTGGCTTGGATTTTTAACTGAGGGAGGCTTGGGTGTGTTACTGGGGAACAAGAGAAGGTTTATAGAAATCCAGGTCTTTTATTTAGAAAACTGGCAAGCTGCCAAAAATGACAAAAACAACAAAAAACCTTTACCACCAAATTAAATTAATAGTCTGTTAAAACCGTCAGGGGCAGCAGGAGAGATGGCGGCACAGTGTTCATGGCTGGAGCCAGGTTCGTGCTACCTCCAGCTGTGCTTAATTCATGGAGTCAGCGGCCCCTTCCCCACTCCCTTTGGTCCCTTCCAGGACTGGATGAAGCTTGAGGAAACTCGTATGAAGCTCATGCAAAATCAGCTACTGTGAGGTTATATATAATCTCATGATGAACGAAAATGTTCTGTTCCCACCTCTTTTTAAAAACAAACAAACAAACAAAAAAAAACCTTGAAAATGTTGGCAAATTTAAATCCACAGCTCTGGAATTAAATCTTTGATCTAATCTGTTTAGGAATGCCTTGTCACCTGGAAATTTCATTACGAGTCTGGAGTCGGAGGTTGATCCTCGCTTACCAAAAATCCTGGTATCAGTGCTCCATCCAAGGGAGCTGAAAAATGTAGGGAAGGCTGGTAAATGAAGGAAGAGTTTCTCATCTCTGTGACACGCTGTAGTACAAACAGTCAATGTGCAACAGTTCTCGGTTTCTTGTATATCCCCACCCTATTTCAGCAATTACATCTCGGATCACTTCTGTCTTGGGGTAAGATCTGCCCATCTCCAGGTTATCCTCGGTTGCAGTGAAGAAGAAGGAAAGTCTGGTAGCTGAAGAAGAAGAACTAGATCCTGATTCATGTGTGCAGTTTGAGAGTACTGCAATCACTAGTGTTTGTGGTTTGTTTCGGTTTTGTTTTGTTTTGGTTTAGAATTAAACTCATCTATGACAGGAGTGGCCAACTTCCCGTCCTTATAGGGTCATTTCTTTCCTAGCAGCTGCATAATTATAGAACAATTTGGATTGCAAGGGTCCTTAAATCCCACCTAGTTGTCAGGTCATGTCCTCTCATGGACACCTCCCACCAGACCAGGTTGCCCAAAGCCCCATCCAGCCTGGCCTTGAGCACCTCCAGGGATGAGGCATTCACAGCTGCTCTGGGCAGCCTGTGCCAGGGCCTCACCACCCTCTGAGGGAAGAATTTCCACCTTATATCTAATCTAAATCTACACTTTTTAAATTTAAAACCATTTCTCCTTGTCTTATCACTACATCCCCTGACACAGAGTCGCTGTGAGGTCTCCCCGGAGCCTCCTCTTCTCCAGGCTGAACAACCCCAACTCCCTCAGCCCGTTCCCACAGGAGAGGTGCTTCAGCCCTCTGAGCATCTTCATGGTCTTCCTCTGGACTCTTCCTAATAGGGTCCACATCTTTCTTGTGCTGGGGGTCCCAGAGCTGAATGCAGGCTCCAGGTGGGGTCTCAGGAGAGCAGAGCAGAGGGGGACAATCCCCGCCCTTGCCCTGCTGGCCACACTGCTTTTGGTGCAGCCCAGGACATGGTTGGCCTTCTGGGCTGCAAGCACGCATTGCTGGCTCATGTTGAGCTTCTCATCAACCAGCACTCCCAGGTCCTTCTCCTCAGGGCTGCTCTCAATTTGTTCTCTGCCCAGCCTGTGTTTGTGCTTAGGATTGTCCTGGCCCAGCTGCAGGGCCTTGCACTTGGCCTTGTTGAACCTCATGAGGCCTTAACAGGCCTTAATTCCTCATGAGGTTCAACAGGCCTTTCAGGCCTGTTTCCCCTGAGGAACTTTTTCTCTGAGGAACTTCTCTTGTCACCAGTCTCCACCTGGAGACTATGGTGACGTTGTGGTCACATAGAGCCAATGACCACAGCTCTTTGAGGGTGACCACCAGCCCACTCCTCACCCACCAGGTGGTCCATCCCTCAGATCCCCGTCTCTCCAATTTAGAGAGAAGGATGTTGTGTTTAAGATAATGCACCTAAACTCTGTGCTTGGGCAGAGGCTGTGCTCAGCAGCTAAGGCTGGGTGGCAGATGATGTGCAGTAGTCCCCAGCCAGGCTGGTGGCAGCCTGTTTCTCCTCAGGGTTGCTCCAGCTCCATCTGCCACAGTGTGTGGTGCCGCTCAGCCCTGTCCCCTGCTATAGACAGGAACACGAGTAACACAGCATGGTTCAGTCAATCCCATCTATTTCCAGTCCTTTTCCTGTCATCTGCTTTATGCAGATTTTTGTTCTGCTTTTTGTTCGCACACCGTTTTTCCCCCCACGGCTGGCCCTATGCCACAACCTACTTGTGACTCAGAAATGGCTGCTTTGGAGGCTACCACATCGCATGTGATTTCCTCTATTTCAGAATGTGTAGAGCATGTGTTCAGTGTCGGTTTCTATAGCTATGCCATTTTCCCCCATTTTTCTTTTTTCCCAAAATGTGCTTCCATGCTGGTAATAACGCTCACGCCTGTGAACACTCAAACAATAAATCCATTAATGTAGTATTCTCTTGGTGATCAAGTCTTTGTGTGATTTTTTTTTTTTTTTTTAAAAAAAGGATGCCTGTTTATTTTTCATTTTCCCATATCAGTCTCCTCTATGACAAACACAGCAAATTAAAGGTAAAAAGCGCCAAAGACAGAGGAGGGTCTTTTAGCCTTGCATAATTCACAACAAGGCTGCAGGAGAAACTGAACTCTAAATAGCAACACAGGGCTGGAGAATATAGCCTGGGACGTGCAGCTCAGGCCCCTGCTGTGGCAGCTAACCACAACTTATAACCCCTTCGGAGACTCATCTTAAATCCAAGCAGGGTCTGTCTGGGGTTTTTGCTCCTGCTGTTCCCACTGGAAGGCTATCCCACTGCTCCACTGCTCCCATGGGTACCAGCCTAAGTTGCTGCCTGAATTTCTTCTTGATCAGATTATATTCATTTGATCTGGTGATGATACTGTTCTCTACCTTATATAGTTATTTCCCTTTCCCATTGTATTCAACTCCTTAAGGCATTCAAAACAGCTAATTAATGCTCGTTCTGCCTTTACTTTGGTGAGCCTGCTGTAGGAGACTCTTCCACTCTTTAGGACAGGCTGTGTTACACCCACTTGCCCCATTCTTGCATATGCACATTTCAGTTCCTTTTTCCTGTAATAGGAAAGAATACACAATCCCCTAACAGAAATACATGCAGTATCCCAGGTGGGATCCTAACAGGGTCTGTAGGGTGGCATTAGCACTTTGTTTACCGAAAGTACTTTCCCCACTGCAGCCTCCCATAAATCCGGTATTTGGGATCAGATACTTCCAACAGATAAGCTTTTTTTATCAGCGGAGACACTGGGAGCTTTGATGTGCTTAAGCTGTGTTCTGTTCCGACTACACCATTTTCTCCATCATCCAGCTGTTTCTGTATAATTTCCTTGTTGTCCCCTGCCCCTTCCAAGTTGGTCTCTGACAAATATTAGCCTATTTTGGTGTTCTATTCAGTGGCCGTTTAATTCTTCAATGTCTTCTTCCTTTTCTGTTGATACCACTGGAAATGGATTTGCCACGGTCTTGCAAAGAAAAATGTCTAGCTGAATGCTTCTGCCATGCAGGGGTCTTACCAGTTCTTATTGTTTGGAGCGATCCCTAAGATACTACAGCAACTTCCTTGTCAGCAAGGTCGACTTGAAGTGCAACATAGAAGGTGTGGAGTCTAAAGGGGAAGATGTGTGAGGAGCGGCTGAGGCCCCTTGGTTTGCTCAGCCCCAAGCAGAGCAGGCTGAGGGGAGGCCTCATGGCGGCCTGCAGCTCCCTCACGAGGGGAGCGGAGGGGCAGGCGCTGATCTGTTCTCTTTAGTGACCAGCGACAGGACCCAGGGGAATGGTGTCAAGCTGCAGCAGGGGAGGTTCAGGCTGGATATCAATTCTTCACCAAGAGGGTTGTCGTGTGCTGGAACAGGGTCCCCAGGGACGTAGTCAGCACCGAGCCTGATGGAGTTTAAGAAGCGTTTGGACTGTTCTCTTAGTAATAGGTCTGAATTTTTGGGTCTGAATTTTTGTGCGGTGCCAGGAGTTGGACTCGATCCTTGTGGGTCCCTTCCAACTCGGGATATTCTATGATTCTATGAAATTTGTTCATTTTACTGCATCCACTGTGTAATTACTTTGAAATAGCTCACAGGGTTTGACTTCATGGGCCAGCAGAGTCATAGTGGAGCATTTTTGGGTTAGGGTTATATATTAGGACTGCTGTTAGGGCTAGGGTTAGGGTTAGAGCCCCTTTTGGGTTAGGGTTAGGGCTGGGGTAGGGGTAGGGGTACAAGCAGGGATAGGGGTAGGGGTTAGGGGTTATTGTTAGGGTTAGGGTTTAGGGGTTAGGAACTTTTGAGGCTGGCTGACATCAACTGAGAGACCAATGAAGTGGTTATCTAGCTCAATAAAATTAAAAAATATTTAAGCTGTAGCAAACAGCATTGACTAATTTATATAGGAGCACCCCAAACTGGAGATGTAGTTTGCCAAAGCCATCCCATGGTATTTGGCTTATGAAATTAGTCGTAGTTACCACTTTTGGTGAATTGTGTGGAGAATCATGGTGGCATTTCTTGCTGCTTAACTGCAATAAATTGATAAAATAGGAGACAGCAGAGTAGCACTTGCTCCTCTAGGTGTTCTGCCATCCAAACAGTGATTGCACTTGAACACTCAAAATGAGGGATGATCTCAGCTGATATAGAGCAGTGGCTGTGATGTTCAGGTGCTATTCTGCCTTTCATTAATGCCATCTAGGAGTTCATCAGCCCGTCAAAGGGATCTTTCCAAGCTGAAGGAGGTCTGCTTGTTTTCTGTACATTGCCAAGCCTTTGCTGATGGCCTGACTGATGCCTCCCAGATGCTTTACAGTCAATTTCTTCTTTATTTCTCTATGGTTTGGAGTCAGAACTGCCAGATTAGGAGGGAACACGTAGCAGGGAGTTTATCCCTTAGCTCCAAGGCCAGATCTTCCTCTAACAATCATGCTTCTTATGCGGGTTTGTGTGTGTGTGAACGTAGAATTGCCTTGGCTATTTTTTCTTTTTCATGCTGTTGGCAACATTTTCAATACCAGAGAAAAAGAAAAGTGCTCTTCTCAGCAAAGAGGAAGTTATCACACCTACAAAATACAGGATGCAGTCCCAAACGTTTACAGCCTCAGGGTCTGAAAGAGGATTGGAAACTGTGTATACAGTATTAGGCTTCTTTGCAGGCAGTTTTTGAACAAGAAAGGTGTTCCTGGCCAAGGTACTGCTAGTTAGTGTTCTCATTATAGGAGACTATTGCACCAGCTGGGTGAGTGACAATAAATGAAATGGAATTTCTCTTCTTTTGCTTTCTTTCATACAGCCTAAGGAAATGAAGGAGAAAGTGGTGTCTTCCATCCATTATTCATATAAAGCTAGGCTGGAAAATAAGATTCAGCTCTAGCCATGGGAGTATCTCCAAGTGTTTTTGGATAGTGAATGCACTCACTTAACCTTGACAGAAGCGTATTCTGAGTGACATTTCCACTTTACGGAATCAATCTAAACTTGAACTATTTTATCTAAAGTACTGAGCAGGTCATACCCTAAAAGACTTGGTAGACAGCTAAATTTGCTCACATGATCTCCGCCCTTCTAGACAGCATAAAGGTGCACGAAAAATGTAATTTCCACAGTCATACAGGTAACAACAGTATGGAAATAATATAAATATGAAACTTGGGTGCTTAGTTTGGCCCTCTGAGAAGTACTGAATGGGAACTTTCCCTCCAAGTGAATTCCTGTAAACCCGTGTAATCAGAGATTGCTTCACTCCTCACTGGCTACAGCCACATACAGAAAAAAATGGCTTTAAACTGCAGCAGGACAGGAGGAAATACCTTGCCTGTTATGAAAGTGAAGAACCACAGCCCCTGCAGGCATTTGACTCCTGTTTGAACTAACGCTGCGCATTCCTATGAAGTCTGTAGAAACAGGGGTGCATTTTTAGAAGATATCCATGAAGGGCCTTCTTGTTAAGCTCTAAAGTGTGGTACCTCTGCAGTTGGCAGCTGACTGCTTGCAGGGGGATGAGTAAATAACGGTGAATATTTCTGTTTGACTAGCAGGAAGTCTCACATTTCTTTATAGGTATTTGGAAATACCAATTGTGTGTTGCAAGATGGGAGTTTCTTAAGATTTTTTTTCTTCCTTGTTGGTGACAGCACCATTCTGGTTATTAAACTCAACTTACAAGTAAGACAATAAAATAATGAGGATAATAAATCTAAGTTTGAAGACTAAGAAGGTTTTAGATGCATTTATCATGAAGAGATTGAGACCTTTACTGCGAAGCTATGGCATTTATGTGTCCCTTTGCTTTGTTACGTATTGGCCTCAGCAGAGGTCAGGTAAGAACCCAAATCTCACAGGCTACTTGATTGACTATGAGGCAATGTCAATCCTCAAAACAAGACAAAACAAAACAAAACAAAAATAAATATAGTTGTTAAAGTGAACTAGCTGATGCCATAATGCAATCGGTATCATCAGGTAGCTTAGCATGGAAGACGGAGTCTAGGGGCTGTGTTAGAAGCTGCTCCCCTCTACCAGAGTTGCATTTTGAAGTGGGACACTGTGAAAAGCTGATCTCTTAAAGAGCTTGCTGAACATTACAAAGTCAATTTTCCATCCTACCTTTTGAAGCGTCTACAGTTCCCCATGCAAAGCTGCCCAAACAAAGCACTTCCAATCAAATACAATTGTGTGCAGGCACACTGTTTCTTGCCAGCACTTTCTTTTGAAATGAATTCAATTGATAAGAATTTCAAAGGCTAGTAAAAATTAACCAGCTCTGAACGTCATGAACAAGTAGAGCTGCTTTCTGTAGTTCAGCTTACGCATGCCCACTGAAAAATTGTACAAACAACCTCAAGACCCAGTGGGTAAAACCCACTTCTCCTTATTCTCCTTATTAGTTCCACTATCAAAACAAGAACAAGATATAGGTGCTGGTGACTAGTGCAGAGGGTTTTTCATGCTTTGTCATTTGAGTAGATCTTGTAGGAGGGTTGATACATCAGGGGTATTAAGGCTGTGCTTCTGCTTGTGCTTCTTCTTCCCCAAATACTCCTGCTTGATGTCCCACCTCACTTGCCAGCAAATGGCCCCTCAGCCCCCTGCACTCAGAGCCCTGACAAACCCAGCATTGCTTCAGACACCGGGCAAGGACACGCAGCACGGTGAGGTTGCTCCTGTCAGTACACGAACAATGCATCGACAACTCTTCAGCATTTGACCAGAAGAGCCACCTTTGTATTATCAGAGAGTGGTCTAGTAATTGTACCAATTAAACATGTGTCTACTTAGGCTATTTTTATTAGTAGTGATAGATCGGTGAACAGCAGCTGTGCAGTAAAACCGGGACTTTGATGATAAACCCCTAATAAATCTTGAGTAGCAGAGCCTAAATACCCAACTCCCCCTTCAATAGGTATTGCAACAGACTGTAAACAAAATTCATCTGTGGCTAAAGTACTTTGCACCTGTTGTAAGAAATTTGACAGGTTTGGAGTGATGTTTTAATTATTGGGAAATTGCCATATACTTCAAAGGCTGTTTGTGGTGACGGCAGAGAAGAGGAACCAAAAGGGGGCAGGATAAAAATATATAAGAGGCAAGTGCAGGAGAGCCTGCAGTTTCACTTTTGAGAGACGGTGTGTGCTACGCCGACAACATGAAGGCTTTGCTGACCCTCGTCTTTTGCCTCTTACCCCTGGCTGCTCAGGGGAAAGTCTACAGCAGGTGTGAGCTGGCAGCAGCTATGAAGCGACTCGGACTGGACAACTACCGGGGATACAGCCTGGGAAACTGTAAGTCTGTTCTCCCCTGATTTCCAGGGAGCACGTGGGGTGGGAATTTCCACTTCACAAGCTTTGTTAAGGTGAGGATGTAGGCACGATGCTGCAGTGCAGGTGTTAAGGCTCCACTGGGTTCATCCACCTCTGCTGGCACAGACTGCAGGCATTTTCTACAGCTTGTCCCATTACCACTTCTTTCCCTGGCACTCTTCCACAGGCAAATAAAACCATTATCAGCAAGCGTTTTGCAGAAGCAGCCTGTCTCATCATACCTCCCCAGGAGCTAATTGCTCTGCCTTTATTTGCTTTGATTCCTTCCTCTGGGTGGCTGCTGCTGGTGACCTCCCCCTGAGGCTGTGGAGCAAGCAGGACAGGAGCGTGGAGCTGAGCTGGGCAGAGGTGCTGGTGCCAGGCTTGCTCGGTGGGAATCACTGGAAATAGTAGTGGGGGAGAGGAGACAGTGGGCATGCTGTGAGGAAAGGGGGCTGAGGGAGAGGGGTTCCTCCAGACAAGGAGCCTCCCTCCCTCAGGTGAAGGCCAAGTGAAGACTTCTTTCCTCCAGACAACAGGCTGTTGTTAAACCAATTTCCTTTGAGGGGAAGCATGCGTGGGGTCTGATCCCAGATCTGGAGAGCGATCCACATGAGGGTCAGACGCAATCGCTGTCCCCGTCCCTCTTCCTTCCCACTGCCCTGCCGCAGATGCAGCAGATGTAGATGGGACAAAACAAGGCCATTATGCATCACGTGAAGTACAAGCAGCTGAAACAAACCTTGTCAAAGCCAGCAGCTATTTGTGCTGCTGCCATCTGCTGCAGTCATTGGCTCCCAAAAGTTTCAAAGGAGACAGGGTGAGGGACAGAGCGTGCCCTGCCTGCCGCTGCCCACGCCAGCCAGCCTCCCTCGAGATGTGGGTGCAGCCGTGCCGCCCGCAGCCACATGGGCAGGAGCTGGCATTTATTTTGAAGGGTAGAAATCCTGTGCTGGGTTTTCTAAGGTCATTTTGAAGTTAAGACGTCCTGTAGTTGTTTTTCACACTGGGTTGGATTGGAATAAAAGGAGCTCCACCTGTCACATGCACTCTGCATACAGTCACATTTCAGCCAGGCGAGGAGATGGGGTGTGTATGTACACAAGTTGGGTCCGGTTTTAAAGCAAACATCTCTTTTCTTTTTTCCTTTTGAATGGAATTTTGACAGGGGTGTGTGCAGCAAATTACGAGAGCAGCTTTAACACGCAGGCTACAAACCGTAACACTGATGGAAGCACCGACTACGGAATTTTACAGATCAACAGCCGCTGGTGGTGCGATGATGGCAAGACCCCAGGGTCCAAGAACGCGTGCGGTATCCCATGCTCAGGTGAGCTCAGCTTCCCCAGGCAATACCGTGACGGGCTGCCCTTCCATATTCCCGTTGCAAATGAGCAAAGGTTGGTGGCAGCCTCGGCTTTAGAAACATTGCCGTACAGAGTTCAAACTCACCCTTCCCCCTTTCAAAAAGGAGGTCTGCACCGTGGTTGTGCACATGTGAGAGGAAAACATTTCTTTACAGCAGGGACTGTATTCCCCTGCTTACCCATCTTACTGTTTCTAGAGTAAAGAGGTTTCCGCAGAACCCATTTATTAATTAGTAGTAACACCAACCCCTGGACATTTTTCTTTGAAGGTAGTGAGAGCTTGACTTCTTGCAAGAGGCTGGCCCAAATGACCACTTGCAGCCTGGTTTATTTTGTATAATTTCTGGATTTGCTTCATTGGTCTTACTCTTGCACTCTGATAGTTGCAAGTTGCCAGAGAGAAGTTCTTTGCTTTTTCTTAGAAAATAGAGAACAGAGGAATTGCCGCACATCTCAAGCCTTTGGTTCTTGTTGCTTGGTAGAATGTCTTACCAAAGAAGGTGATACACTATATATATATTCAAGAGCTGAACAAGGTATCTGGAGTAGTCAGCACACAGCCTGAATATTTTGAAGTTCAAAGCAGCTGTACAACTATTACCATGCTTGCCACTATCATTTTCTCACTTTCTTGGGTATTATATAGGCTTTTCCCTCACATCATGTTTGCCCACATGCTATTCAGTCTTCAGAACTGTTGTCTGTACAGGATGGTTAATTTAACCAGACATCGTATGAGCCCTTGGAGTGGGAAACAATAAAAATGGTGAACACCAACACACACTCCCTAAGGACATTTGAAGACTATTTAAATAAAAATATGAAAAGAAAGAGAAAACTGACATTGTTTCCTGTCTCCTTTTTCAAGTACTACTGAGATCAGACATAACAGAAGCTGTGAGGTGTGCAAAGAGGATTGTCAGCGATGGAAATGGCATGAACGCATGGTAGGTTTTGGTGGGTTAAAAGACTGAGCTGCACTTGTAGAACAGACAATTAAGAGAAGAAATATAATTTTAAACTAATCCATCTTAGAAAGCACAGGCAAACCTTAGCAGCCCCTTGCATGTGTATTTCAACTCAAAGTATATAAGAACAGTAGCTAAAATGAGCATTGGTGCAAACTGCAGCTGTGGCATCCTTGATGTTCTTCAAACCGTGATATGCACCAAATTCTTCATAACTAGCAGGGCACGAATATTGTCTAAGCTTTCCATCCCCCAAACTTTTAGTATTGAAGTGCAAACTAAATGACCTACAACGTACATGTGACTGGCTTTGATTTTGCTGGCTGCAGGCGAAGGGTCGAGTCATCTTGACCTGCTTTTACAAAGCCCACGTGCTCTACTTAGAACTGAGACTCTCAAAGAACAGAGCGCATAGACCAGTCCAACCTATGGCCTTAGGTGTGCTGTGATTTCTAAATCAGGAATGCTTGGTTGTGCCTCTCTCTTTGGGGAAGTAGCAAAGTACTTGATATATAGCTGGCCTTTTGCAGAATTTAGCTGTGTATCTAAGCCAGGGTTGCTAAGAAAAGCCCCCTCAGTGCTGACTTTTGAGTTTGCTGTCATTAATTGCCCTGATCTTCCTCTGTCCAGGGTCGCATGGCGCAACCGGTGCAGAGGCACAGATGTCTCCAAGTGGATCCGAGGCTGCAGGCTATGAGGCGCAGGTGCTCAGCGGGGCCCGTTCTCAACAGCCAACAGCCCTCACACCAAGCAAACTGGTTCCTCAAGGCGCTTGTTACAGTCCGTGATCCACACAAAATCCAGCATTCCTACAACGCAGCTCACTTGTGAAGCTGCTGCTTTGCTCCTTGCAGATGAAAGGGGTTTGTTTCCACCTATCCACCCCCTTTGTGCCCGACGCAGCTTGAACAGCCAGCTGCTGGTTTTGCTGTACGTAGGCATGAGCAGGGAGCCGATCTAACCGAAATCTCACCGCTAGGTTTTGCTGCTGCATGCTAGCATGATGTTTGTTACTTGCTTGGCAGTTTTAAGTGCGTTCATCATTAAAAAAATACCTGCAAATGGCTGTGTATTGGTCAGTGTGATTTGTGATCCGTAGTGCTACTGGGGTTTTTAACCTGTGACTGCTTGAGGTGGTTGTGGCTAATGAGAGGTAGACTCATGAAGATGGGAAAAGGGCTCTGAGATCATGTGGTTGAACTGTCACCCTAATAGCAATGTCACCCTAATAGCAATGTCACCACTGAACCACGTCCCCAAGCACCACGTTCAGCCTCTCCTTGAGCATCCCCAGGGACAGTGACTCCACCACAGAATCACAGAATTTCTAGGTTGGAAGAGACCTCAAGATCATCGAGTCCAACCTCTAAGCTAACACTAACAGTCCCCACTAAACCATATCCCTAAGCTCTACATCTAAACGTCTTTTGAAGACTTCCAGGGATGGTGACTCCACCACCTCCCTGGGCAGCCCGTCCCAGTGCCTAATTACTCTTCCTGAGCCGAAATGCCTCCTCATTCCCACCCTGAGCCTCCCCTGGTGCAACTGGAGGCCGTTCCCTCTGCTCCTATCTCTGGTTATCTATGAGAACAGGCCGACCCCCCCGCTGCCCGCCGCGGCGAGAAAATGGCGGCGGCCGCCGCCGCCTCAGCGGGGCAGCGCGCGGCCGCCGCCATTCCCCGGCCGCCCCCCGCCGCCATGGGGGCGCGCGCCCCTCCCGGCGCGGCGCGGCGCGGGCACGTGACGGCGGGGCCGCCATCTCGCGGTACCGGCAGCGGCGGGGCCGGGCCGGGCCGGGCCGAGCGGCCGCGGGGCGTGGAGCTGAGCGCGGGCGGCGGCGGCGGGCGGCTGGCGGCGGGCGGCGCCCCCTCGGTGCAATATGTTCAAGAGAATGGCCGAGTTCGGGCCTGACTCCGGCGGCAGGGTGAAGGTGCGGCGGGCCGGGCGCGGAGGGACGGAGGGAGGAAGGGAAGGAGCCCGGGGGGGGTCCGGGGCTGCCCCCCGGCGGCTCGGGAGCGGGTGCGGGAGCTGCGGGTTTGTCGCTTGAAGGGCGTCACCATCGTGAAGCCGATCGTGTACGGGAACGTGGCGAGGTACTTCGGCAAGAAGCGCGAGGAGGACGGGCACACGCACCAGTGGACGGTGTACGTGAAGCCCTACAGGAACGAGGTGAGCGGCGGGGGCTGCCGGGCACAAAGGGGGGCTCAGCGGGAGGGGGTGAGCACCGAGGGTGCTGCAGACTTTTGGGCTTGTGCCTTTATTTTCCTGCTGGTGTTGGAGGTAGGGGTGCGAGAAGAAGGGCTGGGGTGATTGCACAGTCGTTTGCTGTGCTGTGCACACAGCGAGAATCCCCACACCTTGCCTTCCTTTCAGGACATGTCAGCCTACGTGAAGAAAATTCAGTTCAAGTTGCACGAGAGCTACGGGAATCCCCTGAGAGGTAAGGTTCGTGTTCTGGCCTTAGCTCCTGGAGGGAGGGTTTTGGTTACTTGCGTGGGGGCTTCATCACCGTCCCTGCTGCTTCCCCCCGCAGTTGTTACCAAGCCGCCGTATGAGATCACTGAGACAGGCTGGGGCGAATTCGAAATAATCATCAAGATATTTTTCATCGACCCCAATGAAAGACCTGTAAGTACAACAAACTTTTAACAGTGCTTAAAGAATGAGGGAGCCCTAAGGTTGTAGTGCTTCATATTGCTGGTAAAAAGAAGTGCTGTCAGCCGTAGGGATAATAAAGCTTGCTTTTGTAGGAAATGTATTCAATTTTTGGCCATGTTTTCCAGTTTCTGTGCTTTAGTACAGGCTAGGGCATTTGTGAGGGCTTTTGCTGTTTCTGGTATTTACTTACATGTGAATGCACGTTGCACCGTACCTGGGTTGGGCACACAGGGAGGGTTTCTCCTCAGTGGCTTCCTAATCGTAGGATATTGGAATATTTTAATTATCATAACATAGTGTATGTGTGTGCGTGTGTGAGTATATATGTATATATGTGTGTGTGTATATATGTATTTATATACATATATTGTCTATCAGATTTGGTCAAAATCAGTCAAAAAGCGACAAAGTTGCTATTCTAGCGTTAGTTTCTAAAGAAAAGCAGGCTAGCACACTTCTGTAAAGCAGTGGAATGAATTTTCTTCCCATCATTTTTTTCAGGCATCTTGCAGTTTTGTGTACCCAAGTTTAGGTAGGAAACTTAATTACCATGTTTTAGGGTAAGATATTAGCTCCTGGAAGGAGCAAGTTCTTTCTGTCACCCAAACTATGGGGATGATAAGGTTGTGGAAGCCACTTTCAGATGGATTTATTGTCAAAATTGGTTTGAAATAAATGACCTGTTCTATTTGGAAATCTTTAAGAGAAGGTATTTTTAGTAGTTTTTTATGCATCAATCCTAAAGCAGTTGTTTAGACGGTTTAAAAATACCAAGCAACCTTTGTAGCTGGCATGTTTAATAATGAATATTCAACTTAAATAGCTCTGCTGATGACATTTATTTTTGTATTCCTAAAAGCCCTTTAAATCCTGTGTGATTGTGTAGTAAGAACAAACGCTACTTGTTTATATCTAGAAGGTGATTTTTATTTTCCTACAATTGTCACGCTAATAAATCTCTGTCTGCACAGGTAACCCTGTATCACTTGCTGAAGCTTTTTCAGTCTGACACCAATGCTATCCTGGGAAAGAAAACTGTAGTTTCTGAATTCTATGATGAAATGGTATGAAAATTTTTAATGTAATCCTCACTTTATTTTGGAAAGTATTAGTGATAACACTTGTTTCTCTCCCCCATTAGATATTTCAAGATCCTACTGCAATGATGCAGCAGCTGTTAACAACGTCTCGTCAGCTAACACTAGGTGCTTATAAGCATGAAACAGAGTGTAAGTACAAAATACGTTCATTTTAGAAGTAAGCTGTAGTTGGTTTGGGGTTTAGGGTTTTCTGTGGGATGTAATCATACAATGGATTTGGCTGCTGCTAGAAAGTGATATTTTTGTCTTAAATTAACTTCAGTTTTTGCAAAGATGCTAATACTTATTTGAAAACTTAAGATTTTCAGATCTGTATGCTTGCTGAAAAGAAAGGAATTACAAATAACTTGGTATAAAGATTGATGGCGTGATCTACACCTTGTTTATCATATTTGAAATGAATTAAAAGAGAATAAATTCAGACCACTGCCTTAGAGGTAATTAGGGTCATGTCATGAGGATGTTAACTGGAAGCAAAGATTGTGCTTCACCACTTGAAGTACGTAGCTCTCAGTGCTGCTTAAGACAAAGCAGCAGCCCCCTGGGATAAAGAGGAGCGTCTGGAAGCTCTTCCTGTCCCTTTCCCTTCTGTCTAATACTTTAAGTGTAGGTCACTTCACAATGCAGTGTAGTTTAATGTTACTTTCGTCCCTCCTGCATGATCTGTCTTTAAGTATAAAACAGAATATTAATGGAATTAAGGAAATAGAGCTATGAAGATAATGCAGCGTCTAGAGGACAAAATGCGTGAGGAGCAGCTGAGGTCCCTGGGTTTGCTCAGCCCCGAGCAGAGCAGGCTGAGGGGAGGCCTCATGGCGGCCTGCAGCTCCCTCACGAGGGGAGTGGAGGGGCAGGCGCTGAGCTCTGCTCTCTGGGGACAGCGACAGGACCCGAGGGAACGGCACGGAGCTGGGACAGGGGAGGGTTAGGCTGGGGGATAGGGAAAGGGTCTGTGTGGAGCCAAGAGTTGGACTCAATGATCCTTGTGGGTCCCTTCCAACTTGAACTATTCTGTGATTCTACAAAATGAAATGATAATGCATTTATTCATAAAGTAATGCATTTAGCAATGATTTCTGCTCTGATCGTCTGAACTTGATTTCTTATTTTACGCTCTCAGAAAGCAGTTGTATTTATTAAGTGCAAATTCTACCTCGTTAGTTGCAATGCCGTTGTACTTCTGTTCACTTGCTCTTTAGCTTATCTGCTTGTTCCCCTGACACTGAATACCTCAATCAAGGAGTGCTTGAGCTCCACAGATTTAGGGTTCTGATTTGCTTTGTATCTGTTCAGGTGTTTGAACATGTGCGGTAATTCCATTTTCTACTTCAGTTTTGTTAGTCTTAAAGTGGATCTTCATTACATTGCGTGGTGTTATAGTTTGTGGGTAGAAAGCATTTAATAATTTGAAACTTTCTTAAAAAGTCCAGTTTTAAAGCTTTTTTAATTAGAAGTTCTGCATGTTTCTCCTAAGCATTAATTAAAAAAAAAAAAAGAAGAATTTTTTGAATGCATTTCCTTAAAAAGTGCTATTGAAGTAGATAAAAGGTTAAATCCAAAATGATGTAACATAGGATCTGAAGGGATATCCATGGCCAAAGAAGACTTACTGGCTTTGCATTGTCTTAAAACTTGTGCATGACAAAAAAGAAAGAAATACCTGTCAGATGTTCCATCACCAGTCAGATGCTTGTTAAAGCACAGGTACCACCACCAAATTTTGTAGATGCGCAGAATCAGAATACAGTGAAGAATAGTAAATGTGATATACTTTTCACTCTTCTTTTCCCATGTGCTGTCATTTCTTTTGCTGTCAATCATGTCATTCACCCAATCTTCAGGTTGTTTTTTGTTTGTTTGTTAGTTGTTTGTTTTTACTCTGGCAAATGCTATAGTAAATTACAGTGTTCCTACCACAAAAACGATGGATTGAATGAGGTCATAAAGACGTTTTTAGTTCCATCTTTTTTTCATATATCATTTTTACCACAAGCGTTGAATCTAAGAGTATTGAGTTACTAAGTAGTTGAATTACTAAGAGTAATTGTAGGTTTGGTTTTTTTTGGACACGTACCTTCTAAATGACTATCGCTGTTTAAGAAATAAATGTGTTTTTAATAATTATAATTTCTTTATACTTACTACTTATTTTTCTTTATCACCATCACAGTTGCAGATCTTGAAGTGAAAACCAGGGAAAAGCTAGAAGCTGCTAAAAAGAAAACCAGTTTTGAAATTGCTGAGCTTAAAGAACGATTAAAAGCAAGTCGTGAAACCATCAACTGTTTGAAGAATGAAATCAGAAAACTTGAAGAAGATGATCAGTCTAAAGACATGTGATGAATGGTGGCTTGATAGGGAGCCTGTGCTGAAAATGAAAGGACTCCAGTCATGGAATTGGATGTGTGCTCTTGATGAGACCATATGAATTTTATTTGCAAATCATTGGAATGTGTGGCAATTCTCTTCTTGAAGAGAACAAGAATGAACGTATCCTCTCTTTGTAGTTGAAATCTGTGGGTACATATTTCAAGGAAAACAGGACTTCGAGACCAGATGATTTTTTTAACTGCATTTGAGTGATGTATATGAAAAGTTTGTATTAAGTCTTGTATTAGTTTAATGGGACTTTACAAAATGTTTACTTTTTTATTTTTTTCTACTGTTTAGAGATGCATCTTTAAGTTGAAAATAAAACATGTTCTTTTTTATTAAAAAAAAAAAGTCTTTGTCCAGTTTGGGCTTCAAGTACCATTGTAAACACCAGTTTTAAGTCAGGTTGTAATAAAATAGTATGCAAGATGCTTAAGTAATTTAAGTAAGATGCTTACAGTAACTTCTGTAAGTCTGCCTATTACCAGCACACTATAAAATCAGGAAAATGCTGTTTTTAATAACTTCTTTATCTACAGATAAGAATTTCTAGTCCCACATCTGCTTTAACACAAAGGCATCAACTAGACAAGTTATGTTTGGATGCAGGAAACAGTATCTGTCCTGTTTTGTAGACATTCTGTTTAACATCTGTATTCTGCTTAGTGTTAAGTAGGAAGTGTTCCCTCTGAAAAATTAGTATGTAATATTTTGCCTATGAATTCTTCTCTTCATTTGTAGATGTAAATGTGCCTCATAGAGATGGCAGGACTTGAGGTTTTGAAAGGCTTGGAAATCTCTACTGCTTCAAGATCCTTTGATGCAGTAACCTCTGCTGTAGAGGAGGAAAAAAAAAATAAAAAAGAAAAAGAAAAATAAATCACCCTCCACTTCCATGCAAATCAGTATTAATAGACCAAAGCACTAATATAGTCTTCTTTGAAACAATTGATAATTTTGCATTTAATGTGGCTTGGGAAAGATTAATGACTGAAACAGTTCTAACAGTCTGACCTCAATATGGAGTTGTCATTAAGAAAAATAACTTAAAATTCGGTGTACTTCGTTGAGGAAGATGATGCACCTTGTCCGAGCAGCGTTCACACAAATCCCCCCCAGAGCTGCAGACCACCCAATTTTGTCTGATGAGGTAACTGCCATTGCTGATGATCACACTGAACAACTACTTTTACTAGATATTAGCAATTTTCTTGCACCATTTTCCAAGCATTGTAGGTAAGCATAAATACAAGGGTTCCAGAGCACTCTAGGTCAGTCTATTCAGTTAAAACATAAATGAAATGCCTTATGTTATTCAAGATGTTTATTGCTTCTGAAGACTGAGCAATGTGAATTGTTAATTTTAAGTATTTAGGTGCTTATTGGAAATCCTAGGAAGTTGAACTGGGAAGTTTTCACTAAACTGATCATGTAACAATTTTAGGACAGTCCAATAGCTGCGGAATTCATTAGTTTGGTCTCATGGGGCATTGTAAGAATTGTAAAGATTCTTATAGGTATTAAGCAAGTCTGAGGCAATTTGTGAAGCATACAGTGTCAGTAGTACCATAACAGAGCTGATCAAAACCTTTGGCTACTTCCTTGTCTCTGACAATCATCAGTACCATTTTTTTTTTTTTTTTAAGGAAACGTACAGTGGGGCTCGCATGAAGTGAGTCCTTCCAAGTATATTCTCTTGGCTTCTTGTGGATTTTTTCCATTTCCTGAATGGACCTGCTTTTAAGGTCCAGTGAAAGGGCATGTTGAAATCAAAATGGGAGTGGAAAGCACAGTTGTGGTGTATAATAAAATAATACTAGGTTGTATTCAATGTTATTATCTTTATATTTCTGAGTTTAAATAACACTAATGCAAAGTAACTCAAAGGGAATATTGAATGGGTTCAGTAAGATCTTTGACTAACAAAACAAATTTTAATATCCATAGTGCTGCAACAGGCTTGAACAGACAAAAAAGAAAGGAGTGGTACCTTTTGAGGCCGTTTCTAATGACATCCTATAACCAGCTGAGTAGTCAGCCTTACAGAAGCAAAAATTCTGGCTCTGCTGTTAGTGGAACTAACATCAGCATACTAGAGCAGTGATGTAAATTTTGTTTGTGGTTAGTGGGTTTTTTCCTCAGGTTTTCTACTCTTTTTGTATTTTTTTTTCTCTCTTTTGTGCTCTCCAAAGATTATACCATAGGCATTCCCCAGTTCACACTAAGGCAAAAAAAATAGTCTAATAACAGCAATTTCTCAGCATGGTCAGTTGACAGAAAACAGCAAAAATATACGGAGCTTTACAAGGTTCCTTATCTATCTGTGTTCTTTGTTTTTGTCAGAAAATACTTCCTTCAACAATGTGATTGAACCCTGTATTAAGAAATAATTACATTATGGAGAAAAGTGCTCAGAATTAAGAGTTCTAGGGTTTTGGCTTGATAATAAAATGTGAGAAAAGTCTCTCCCCCCTGTTTGATAAGTAAACCTATAGAGCTACCTTCTTCACGTGCAGCTATGTGGGTCGTAATTGGCTCAGGGAATATTTGGGTCTATGTATCTGCCATTAAAAGAGTTGTTTGAGCAAGCACCTGAGATATACGTATGGACACCTCCTATGTACATATGCTGCTGGTGTATGTGCATACAGTATAGTACGGTGTTGATGTTGTAGTGGGTATCGTATTAAAACTTACTGGAACTGAAATAGAGTGGGGCACCTAGGGACTTGGTTGCATTTGACCTCCATCACCTTGATTTGAAAAAAAACAACACAACCTACATGCTACACTAAGCTGTATTTTTGGCAGCCCTAGAAAGATGCAACGGGAGGCAAATAGTTACAGTTTGTGCTTACCAGGGGTTTTAACTTAAATGCTAGCTATTTTTATTGCTGCGAATGACTTCAGACTGCGTTTCCATCCCGAGTTATAATGGTGAAACAGATTTATTTAAAATTGCTTTGCAAAGGAAGGGGAAAATCCTTCCTACTACTATAGGTGCAGTTTGATATTACTGAATTACACAGTAATTTGTCTAATTAAATCCACTGAAGATCTAGGCTCCAATTGAGCTAACCCTATGGTGGATAAAATTAAAGCAGGCTTATTGCAGTCTGTGTCTTTGCATTTTACTAATGAGGAATTTTCTACTCCAGGCATCAAACCCTCAGGACTCATAGTCACTGTCACTTCTACTATTAAAAACTTGTGGTTTTCAAGTTTTTTAGCTAAGGCATATGAATAGTCACAGCAATTCCAAAGACCTACTGCTTACCCGTGTGCTAGCTGGAAATTTCTATCACTTTTTAACCTAGCTCCATCTCTTTTAAAACTTACCTCTGTCCTTCACCTTTGGGTTTGGCATGCTGCAGTTTACGGTCAGACCGTGGAGCCATACAGGGCTGTGCCTGGCATGTTTCTCTTCCAAGTGACGCTACCCAACGGAAGACTTGTGTGTGCGTTCAGCTCACAGATTCACTTCAGACCTTATGTGGTTAGTAGAGATGGGACTGGAAGGAATATTGTCACCCTCTTCCTCCCCTTTCCAGGCAGCTGCCAGTAGTAACACCAACCCAAAGACACTTTTGCTGATGCTATATTAAAGACAAACCATATAAATTCATCATTGTTGGTTTCTTGGTGGGAATACAGATGGAAGAGCATGTCGGGGTGTTTTCCAAACAGCAGGTGGCAGGTATGTGCAAAACGTTCTTCAGTCTCAACAGCATTTTAATTACTGGGGTTTTGGCAGGTCTGTGGAGTCTTCCGTTGATCTCATTTGCTTTGAGACTTTAAGATCGTCTGATTAAACAACTTACATTTATGCAGAGGTGACCAAATTATCTTTTGCATATTATGAAACTGATCAACAGCCTTATGAGCAAATCAAATGCACTATGACAGGAAGCAAAAAGTGTGAATGTTGGTTTGCAATTTTGATTCATTTGGCAAGGGAATTACCTTTACAGTTCAATGCCTGTTTTTTTGTTTGGTGTTTTTTTTTTTTGCCTTTTCAGGCCAAGATTGTGTGACAATATAAATACCCAAACTGTGACTTGGGTACTCTACTGGATTGCATACTTTGCTTGCACTCGATTGCAGGTAGAAAATGACAGGACTTTCCACGAGTAACTATTTTTTAAACTTAATTTCAGTAGACATATTTCACTGTAAATAGACATCCATCTTTAGTTATTGATTAATGAATACTGTAAATGAATCTTTAGCTCGTATCTTTGTTGGAAATTCTGATATTCCTGAATGCAGTAGGGAAGAACAGCTTAATTTAAGTATGGGGAAAAAGAGGGTATTAAGATGATAAAAAGAAAAAATAGAAAGCATGAGAATATGCATTGTAATATAATAGTTAGGATTTATTGTAACATTCATGTATGCTACATTTATACTATTTCTGTTTTAAAATGAATTTCTAAACTAGAACATGAAATCGTGAGTTTCTAGTGAAACAGCCTTGCCTATGCAAATAGCTAATACCTGTCTGAAGTTAAAATTTACATTTCAACTTTCAGAGTAAAAACCTCCTGAAAGGAGAGTAAGGAGAGCAGAGGCACTTTTCCATCCTGGACTCCACAACCCTCCTAGATAGCATTTGGAAATGATCAGAGCACCTTTACTGTAAAGATTAAGCTAATTTGTATGAGTTTGTGTTGCTTTCTTGGAACAGGCTGACCCAGTCTATGTATTTTAAAAAGGAGAAGCAGTAAAACCTTTCGTGGTTTCACTGTCTAAAAAGTGAAATTTATTAAGAGTTCATTCGTAGTCTAATCTGATCCCATATGGTGCTGAATGCTCACTAGTGTCCTGCCTGTGCATTTGGAGCTGCAAATGCTTAGTACCTCACTAGATAAACCTGACCTTCAATCCTTGTGAAGTTGGTGGGTTTCAGCCAGGCCTCTGGTGGATGAAGGTAATAGATCAGTAAATGAAGAAGCCACCTTTTCGTAGTGGGAAGGTCACTTGAAAAAAGGGCAGCTACTTCAGTAGTTTCATGATAGTTAGACTTTACAGCGTTACTTTGGAAGTATTAAGCTAAAACTTTCAGAACTCTGATATGTATAAATTTATGTACGTGTATAAATTAAAAAAAAATAATCAATTCGTTACCTAGGATTGCTCCTGTATGCCCTCTTGTGGACTTTGCAGTAAAATTATTTTCTTGTAGTGTATTTTAGGCATTTGCCCAAAGCCTTGCCCTTGGTAAGTTCCTTCTCCCTCCTCAGTTCTGTGCTACAGCTCTTTCACCCCTCCTGACAAACAGTGAAGAGAAATAATTGGTAAGACAGAAAGCAAAGTAGAGCTCAGTTTTGATGCTGCTGTAAATCCCAGAGTTTTATCTGATACTGTAAACTGCTAGCTTCAGTTTTACCTGAATCCAGAGATAGTTTGTGCAACACCTCTGAATGCATTTTGTAATCGCCCAGCAGTTATCCCCAAACATGTACACAGAGCTTGGCTAGCAGCTGCTGTATCTGTCACCTCTGAGGGGCCTTTTGCAAAAATACCCAAACAAACCAAATCCCGGAGGCTGAACGTCTACTGCAGCATCTCTGATACAAAAATAAATTTCACTGATGTATGTTTTTTAATAATAGTAGCATTTTGTAAGCTGTGTCTAATGGTGAATCATTAGCATATAGCGTTAGACACCAACGTGTTATTGTTACAACCTCGGTTGGAATTTCTGCCTTAAAAAATACCCCCAACAAATAAATCAGCACGGTTCTTTGGGGGCACTGGGATCTCTTCACTACCCCATAGTTTTATCGGTTTTCCAAGGACTGACGCTAGGTTACTCCGGTTGGGCTGGAATTGCATCCAAAGTAACTTCAGTGAAGACATTTAGTAATTGAGAAGCAGAACTGGATTTGAAATAACGTTCTCATGATCAAAGATCCTACGAAGCTTTTGTAGTAATTGGAGAATAACAACTATATAAAATGTGTTTGCTTCTCATATTTAAATTAAGCATAAAGATAAAATGCATGAGAGCCTTATTAAATGAACGTACAGATATTGCATCTGATAAGATCAAAGCAATTGAGTGGGATTTTAATTTAGGCATTTGACTGACCTTGTCTTTAAAAAAAAAAAAAAAAAGTTTTTGAAGTAACACTGGCTTTGCTCCATAATATCTGAGAGGTTCACTCAGTTGTGGATTGCTGCACTGGGCTATTCCCTCCTCTGTTGCCATATTATTATTTATATAGTATCCTGAGAGTACTGCATGGTGCACATGCAAACTGCACAGGCACAGTTCCAGGCCTGAAGACCTTCAATCTAAACAGACAATATAGAACGGGCGGTGTAATAAATTGCAGAGCTTTCCTTGAACTCTAAGTGGTGTCTTTCAGCTCTAAGATTACAGCCTTTAACCACTTTGAACCGAAAAGCATTTTTTACAGTTCTCATCCTTCTGTAGCACCACAACTCAATCCGACCAGATGGGTAAGTGAAGTGACTGCTCTTCTCCAAGTTGCACCACTTTATTATTATTATTTTTTTTTTTTTTAAGAAAAAAAAGGCTTATTTTTTTAAAAACAAACAAACAAAAAAAAACCAACAGTATTTCTGGAAGTCACTTGAATAAAAATGGTTCTTAGGGTTTTAAAAAAGGAGATAAGACTTGAGCCAAAACTCTCTGTAGATGTCCCATTTGTATCCAAAAGGCTTTGAATTGGGGCGTTGGAGAAGACATGCAGTTGTTTGGTACAGAAGTGAGTACCCTTGGAATGAAAATGTAAGAACAAAAGCTCTAAGCCTTTGACAAAATAATCCTGTATCAACCAATTGTAAATGTTGAACAACAACAATAACAAAAAAAAAAGCACTTCAGGCTGTTTTACAGAGGTTTGCACTGCCAAGTGGATCTTAAATAAGATGAGGATATGCAACGTGCCCTGAGCGCTACCAAGATGAGGAACTATTTGAACCGGCTCTGGAAAGGCCATGGGTATGACAGAGAAGGGAAAAAACTATCACAGATCATCTGTGGTCCACAGTTACCAGCTCAGGTTTTCCATCACAAGGGAGCTTTCTTCCCTGAGGGAGCTCAAGCTTGCTTAACAGTGGGATAAATTTCCACAAGAGTCGAAGGCTCATAAACTTAAATGTTTTCACTTCAGCTGGAAGATTTATTTCTTTGGGGTTCTTTAACATGGAACAAGTATTTATATTTTGTTTTTAAATGCCTTGTTAAACCAAAAACAACTCTGTTACCCTTTTCTGTTCCTGCTAAGAGGCAAGTAGGGATTATAAACTTGATGGGCCAAGTATCTCCCTGACAGATAGAGCTAGACCCACCTGAGTCAAGTTGCGCTGGGAAAGCTTCCACGAGCCAGCCAGCCCTCCTTGGTCTCCATCCTTCAGACTCTCCCCCACACGTGTTTCTGTGTCAGAGAATAATGCTGGTGTGTGTTTTGATCCCATCCTTGATTTGGCTCAAAATCTAAGCTATTAAAAGTAATTGAAGGGAAATACAATTATTTCTGCTTAAAATAATTATTGCTTAAAATACCCTTAAATTAACAAGTCTGCTTTTATTTCCCATGTTTCCAGCAATTATGTCGTTTGCTTATGCCAGCTTCGTGTGTGAATTTCAGCAGTCCTGAAGCTGAGAAATAATACGCTGGCTGTAAACTGAGGCACCGTAGAAGCACATTTATACTCCATTACCAATATTTCTGCTTTGCCATACTTCATCTGTTCTTGTGTTATGCCTCTTCTGATTTTGGAGGATGGGGAATGAAGGAGAGAGAAGCCTGCTGCACCAGTGCTCAGAACTGTTGATCTTGCACTTTCTCTGACCACTGCTTTCACTAACAAATTATGATTAAGAGGCAGGAAAGAAGAGTAATCCTGCCAGTGTGAGCTTGGGTTCCCTCTGCAGATTTATTGCTGAGCAGGCAGAGTTGTTTTGGAAGGCAGAAAGAGAGCGTGTTTTGCTGTTTCTCAACTTGACAATTTGACTTCTTCAGAGCAGCTTTCATTTCTTGCATAAAGTAATATATCCACCCCAGGGAAACTACACAAAGGCAGTGTGGGGGCAATTTACTTCAATATTTACATTAAGGGTAATTCGAATTAATGCATTTTATCTTTTCTATCCAGATAGGAAAAACGCTGGATGAAAACAAACACAATTATATCTGATTTTGCTGAGTCAGATCCACCTCTGCTAGGGGAAAAAAAAAAAAAAGAAAATCCAAGTTGCAACTTTAAATGTTCCTTTAAATGTTCTTCCTTGGCACAAATAGTAATAATAGTAATTATAATATATTTTTTATTTTTTTATTTTTTGAAAAGCCAGGGCCTCTCTCTCTGAGAAAGGACACAGGAATTTCTGTGTTAGAGAAAGAAGTTTCAGAAGGGCAGGGGTATGAAACTCTGGTACATGATACAGATTTAATCTGACCTTAAAGACCATCTCCCAAAGATAATTCAGTTATTCTGCTAACTGCAGTGTCCCATATGTGTGCAAATGCTTAAATGGCAACGCTGCTCTCTGTGGTTTGTTGTGAAGGTACCTGCTGCCCCTGTGGGCACTGGGTGCCCTCAGAGTCATGTTAACAATCTCTGAGCATGAAAAAAAGGTTGTATAAGTGGTAGAACCTGGAATGATTAATCCAGCCATTTATGAAAAGCATCAGAAATATGCTATAAGAAACACTTGAAGTCATTCTGTAAGCTGATGGCAAAACACACCAAAGCAGCTGTTCAGTAAAAGTTTCCATCAATACACCAGTCATCTTTTCTCGCTGCCTCAGATCCTGCAAGTTGCCATCCTACAGCCTCAGACTTTTCTGCTAGTGCAGTGCTTTTGCTAACTGGGAACTACAGCAGGACATATGCTTTGAGGGTGCAGGCCCAAGGACAAAGTGGTGTTATTTGTAGCATTTTCTATCTGGTAGTCACCATTCATAACTTACAACTTGTACCATGAAAAGGCTGAGAAAACCATTGATTGATTTAAATCTGACTTAATTTTTCACCAAAGGCAAAAACTCCACGCACTGGTGCTTAATCATCCTTTGCATCATGTACAAGCATGCAGTTTTCCATACAAATTCCATAAGGTGTTTAATCTGCTATTGCAAAAATACTTATTTGCATACAATCACACCCTACTGTGGTTTTAAATGTTTTCTGAGAATACATTTTGAGCCTATTATCTTAACCTCACTGCCTTTCTACCCACATATAGACTAGCAGACATGCAAACCCTTTAATTTTTATTCTGGCCTGACTGCAATTAAGTTGAAGTGCATTTGTTCTTTAAAACTATAGGACTCAGCTTATTCCATAAGTATTGTTTGTGACTGCACTGTCGTACAGCTGCCGAGCTGCAGCACGGGCTGTGTCTTTCAAATAAAAGACAGATCTCCTCTTGTTACAGGAGAAAGCAGCGATGGGCAGGTCGGGGTATTTTTGTAGTGCAAATTGTTTGTTCGTGCCATGCATCCCAGTTGCTGAACACAGTCAGTCACAGAGAGCACACGGGCATCTTATCTTCCAAAAATCTTAACCTAAATACCGAGAAGCACTGACCCTGGAATATTCCTGGAGTATCTTCCAGGAATGAGGCTGCACAGCCGCTCTGGACAACTTCTTCCAACATTTGACTACATAGGAGAAATGTATGTTTAGCCTCTACATTTCTGGAAACAGTGAGCTCCATACTCTTGTTCTGTAGCATCTGAAAAAAAAAAAAACAAACACCACTATCTTTTGACTGTTTTAAACCTGTTCATTACTTCCCATGTTGCCACTTACTAGAAGCACTGGATGATAGCTCCCTACTTTCTCTCCACAGCCCACCACTTCCTGTAATTCAGCCCCCTTCCCTCAGTCATCCAGGCATGGTGCATTTTGTCTTTGTCAAACTGAAAAGTCCAAGTGTTGGCAGTCATGTTCTAAACAGAAATCATTATCAATGCTTTATTATTCTTTTTCTACATTCATATTCTTTCTGATGTGGGACACCAGAGCTTCATGCTGTTCTCAAGATGTGGCCGTACCACCGACCTCCATAAAGATGTCACAGCACTCTTTGCTCTGCTGTCTCCCTTTTCAAATAATTCCTGATATTTTTCACTTGGAGCTAGAAATGAAGTTTCTGAAGATCCACCTCTAGTGACTCTTAAGATGTCTTCCCTCTGTAAAACCATGCGCATATAATTAAGATTGGTTTTGCCCATATGCATCAGCTTGCATGTACTGAGACTGAATTTCAGCTTCTAGCTTAACACCCGTGCTCAGCAGGATGGGATCCCTCCGCAGCTCCTTGCTGTCAGTGTTGTATTCCATGACTGCAGAGGATTTTGCGTCAGCAGCAAACTGTGCTGCTGCCTTACTCACTCTCCTTCCAAGACCATTTCTGAGTACGCGAACCCGGGCAGGTCCCAGCATGAGTCCTCGTGGGAGTCTGATCGTAACGTTCCTGCAGTGTAAAAAATAACTATTTATTGCTTCCCCATTAACCCTTCTCTTCCAACCCGTTACTAATTCACACGACAGCCTTCCTTCCAGACCTGTGACAGCTAACTTTAAGAGTGGGACTGTGCCTAAAACTCTTTTGAGATCACTGCCTTGACTATATCAGCCTGGTTTATCAGTTTGTTCATTTCGTCAAAGAGCTTCGTAACTGTGACAAAGCTTTTCTATCTACAAAATGCTGTGTTGATTTTTCCACGGTCTGACGTACTTGTTTGTACACTGAAGCCTCACCCCAGCTCCCTGCCACTGATTTGCCTGTGTGACCTGAGACATGTCTTGGTTAGGTCTCAGTAAGAGGACTCAGATGCTTTAAGTGAACACCTACGATCCTCAAATCCAAAATAACTACCTTCAAAATCCTTACCCAGTTGCTTCCCAGCCATGGAGATGCTCACATTCCATGAATTCTGATTTCAGTGAGGTTCCCAAAATATCTCTGTGATTGCTCCAGTAGGTACTTCCCAGCAACCTAATCCTGCTCCTGCGGGTCCAGTCCAGGCAGTCAGAACTGAATGATTTCAGCGGATAGCACTAAGGGAGCTGTAACGTGATGGTCACAGCACCCCCCAAGTGAAGGAAAATACAAATTCATATTTTCACAGATAGAGGGTGAAACTAAACCCAGGTTCCCCTAAAAACCAAGTTTGGGACTTTTTAATCACCAAATTACAGGAAAAGCACAGTTTGTCCTACCCCTTAAACATTCATGCCTTGTATACAGGGGCCCCATAGGCATCTCACATGCTGAACTGAGCTCCAAGTGGAGCAAGTGGTTCCTTGTAACCCAGTTTTAGTTTTGAGGATGCTGAGAGACAAATTGGTAAATGTTGGGACTGTACTTCCCAACCTTAAACACCTCATGAATAGCAGAGCTGGCAAAATGGACCATTTGTCAGTGTCCTGGTTAAGAATTTGCAGTGTGGTCCCACCCTAGCATTCCTGAGCGCCCGCTGCAGGGGCTGAGACAAATGTGCGTAGTCCATCTGCCAATTTTCCAGTTGCAGCCTCGATACCTGCTCACGGGCTGCCACAGAGCAGCATCTTTCGAGATTCCTTGGCACTAAACCCCGACCGCCGTGCCCGCAGTCACATAAATGCCATCAGCCTTTCGCAGCACCACGTTCAGCCAGCTTCTTGTTCGGGGTGCATCCCACATGATCCCATTCCTCCCCTTGCCTCCGCCACGTACCATACAGGAAACCCAGAGAGAGAAGTGGGCATCACGGATGTCACCAAGCTCCGGGGCTGTGTAATGTTAACAGCCACGCTGCTGAGCACTGCAGCACCGAGACCCCCGTGCCCCAAACCCACACGCCCTTGTAAGCGACATGCAGCTGTAATTCTTTCTCTGGAAACGGGAACACAGAAACAATCCCACTAATGCTAATGAGGTATCAACTAATACAATGACAAATGCCCTACGAATGCCTAAGTAGTTACTCACTGAATGAATAAATAAATAAGGCAAAGGGCACTGGCTGCACGCAGAGATTTAAACTAACCAGCTGTCTTCTCCTGGGAGAGGCGTCTACTCTGCGTCCCAAGCGAGGAAGGGTTTGCAAACTAGAAAAATGGCATGTGACAAGGTACTTCGTTCCCCATCCTTTGCACTCACAGGGGAGTCAAAATTACAGATGTTGCCTAATTTTTAGAGCATCTGACATTGTGTCAGTGCTCTTTGAACGCTGTTTAGTGCATATAGTACAGAGTTAAATGTGCATAGCTTCAGGGCCCTGAAACTCTGCAATACCAGGGAGGGAATTAAGGACATAGCGGCAATCTTCACTCAGAATTCCCTTGCTTTTGTCAGATGAAGTTAAATCTCGAAAGATATTGCAACAAGCTGTAGCTTTTTTTTTTTTGCATTTAATTAGATTTATGGCCCACTTGGTTATCGCAGGCTAGTTGGAAACAGGCGTGCGCACACTGTGCAGTCAGCACATCGATGCTGCTTCTGGGAAAGCGCCAGCCAGAAGTTACAGGAGCTGCATGTGGCAGCTTTTGTTAGGGGAACAAAAACAGTTCAGCTGGGTTAAGCAGAGTATTTACTTGTGAGGCAAACTGCATTTGTGTATGTACTTGTGAGGCCCAGAAGGCAGCTTCACTTGGAGTAGTAACGTTTCTCAGAATTTCGATGTCCAAATGGGTAAGGGACTGAGTATCTGGTATCTCAAGGAGTACAACACCTAGAATCTCAGCCAGCAAGCTTAGCCTAAAATGAGGTCAGAGCAAACACTTGAGTTTAAATTCATGTTTTTGCAGCTCATTGTAGTATCTATAAAAATCTATAGACCAACTGTCACAGCGACAAGTATCCTCTCCTTCACAGCGTGTTACTCAGAGCTCTTGGATCTTTCAACCATGCTGGTGGCATCCACGTACAAGAGCAAGGCAACTGACACACCTGAGGAAAACCAAACTGCAATACCACCAGTGACCTGCGTAACCAGTTCCACTCCCCTTTTCTGTGGATGTCACAGGACTAAGAGCAGGTTTGTCATACTCTGGCAGACATTTCAGGAGAAGTTTTACTACACAAATTAAACCATACGATGCCTGCATTTACCACTGGATTTCAACTTTTTTTTTTTTTTTTTTCTTTTTTAACTGAAGTGTTGACAACTCAACTAATGGTGACCAGTAGTGAATTACTAGTGTAAATTGTTGGCTCAAACTTGTACTTCTGAAAAATGAAAAAAAACCAACAACTACTAACTTTGTGGGGATAGGGCTCTTTCTCAAGAAGTGCAGACCAGGCCATAAGTGGCTGCTAGATGGCCCTTACTGTATGCAAGGGCTTTGTTTGATGATGAAAACAAAAACTTCTTGATTTGACACACGGAGGGTCATTCTACTTAGCGTGCCACACGTGAGGAGAGGCAGAATGTGACTGGTGTTATTCTGTGCAGCTAGCACACTAAGTCCAGCTCTCTCTCATTGTAAATCTGTTTTCCAGCTCCTGAAATGTTTGCTATAGACTTTTTTTTTTTTTTTGGTTTGTTTGTTTGTTTTTTTGAAGAATTTTTTGTTAGCGCCTAATGGATTGTGGAGCCAGGGGAGAGGGCAGAATAAAATTACACTCTAGGCAGAATAAAATTATGCTCCAGATAGCCTCTTACAACAGAGTGAGCTTCTGCACCACATTTCAGCCAGGAGCATGCTTTTGCTGCTGAGTCATAAACCCTGAAAGACACTGTTTATTATATAATAGAGCCCTCACCTATAGCTGGGCTAGGTGGTGCCTATAGCAACATCAAAGGCCTCCTTCATTACAAAACAAAGCGACTGCAAAGTTCTTCGGTTTGTCATGAGGCTGTTGCTATGGTTTTATTTTTAGGAGAAACTGTTTACTCTCCTCTGTTTACTTCAAGAGCAGAATTTACAGTTGAAACATTAAGTATGTGTATCAGTACCCATCTACAAAAATAGATCCATTTTAAGATAAGCTTTAAAGATAAGTATTCCTGCTGGGGTACACACATCTCAGGCTGATCAGAAAAGGCTTCCCAGGTGAGAAGACAAACTGTACATGAAATGGGATAGGTTCCAAAGTTTCAGGGAGGAAGAAATATAGCTCTTTTCTTCATACCCTGAAGAAGTTTGTTGCCATGAATCTCTAACCAACATATGAAAGGAAACTGTGAAAACACGGTGCAGAATCTGGCATTCCATTCCCCCACAGCCCCTTCTTTGTCAGACCCAGGCATTAAGCACACAATATGAATAAGGGAGAACTTTCTTAATGGGTAAATCTGCTGTTAACATTTTTAATGTGATGGGACTGCTCGCTTGCTTACAGAATTAATACTGTTAAATCGACGTGGGTCACAGGCAAGAGCAACTGATCTGCTGAGTACAAGCCTCATGATAAACCCCACAATGTTGGTCCCTTCTTGTAAGAATCCAGGAACTGGAACAAGGCAGATCTATGAACCAAACCTGAAATACATTAGGACAGTGAAATGAAGACTTATGGAAATACAAGCTGTGGTAGGTATATTTGATGCAGTTCAAGTTCATTTTCTCTTCAAAGATTACAAATTGTTCCAAAATACTTTTATAACCTTCAAAATTTTCAATAAAAAATAGGTGTTAACCTGAAAATTGTGATTTGGGGTGAAAGTGTCATTATTAATAAAGGAGTTATTCTAAGTAGTATTTCAAATTAACACCTTTAAACACAACATTTAATTGGGGAAACCAGTTATGTATCAGAGAACGATTAAATGTACGACTACATTTGGTGCCCCAGAAAAGGCATTTAGCACATCCAGTAGCCACTGTATAAGACCATATAAAAAATGCCCCAGCAAACAATTTGAAATGTTTAGCTACTAAAATAGTAACTTTACAAGTTTTAGCTATGGGCTAGCTGCTTATGGAGAAGCCTTACAGGTGGCATTGGCAGCAGCATCGCATTTTTAAAGGGAGAGAATATGAGCTACGTTGAAATGACAGAGGAGGTCTCTGATTCCAAAGTTGAATGAGTTATTCAAAAGGAACTTTAGGAAGATCCAAAACAGAACTGAAAATGCATCAAAAGATTTAAAGCAATGTAGGTTCATAATTTGCAGACATCTGCAAGCAGCTGTGCAATCTTCAAAAGAATAGTAATCTTGACAGATACCTCAGTTTGGGATGACAAAAATGATTGTATGACCGGCAACCAATATGTCATGGATCAGAAAGATCTGTGAAGTGAGAAAAAGAAGCAATAACATGGCCAGTTAGAAATTCCCAACAGTGGTGAGACACAGCATGATCTTAAGGAGCTAGAAAAACTAAACTGGAGAACGATAACCAACAGCTGCAGAATACAGCAAAGTACCAATATAAAATACAGAACTGGTCTGCCAGTAAATCTGGGTGAGCTGGCTAAGATAACATTTCAGTAAATTGAAGATGGCCAGTAAACAGGTGAACAATTTCACCGCTTCACCTCTGATTAAGCTGTAGAACTAGACCCTCAAAGAGATGCCATGCTATCCAGACCTGAAACAAACACTGACATGTTAGTTTAAGTGCAGCCATTCACATGAGCTGGCGAATGCATGGTAAGAGCTAGAATCATAGAATCACAGGATCACATAGGTTGGAAAAGGCCTCTAAAGTCATCTAGTCCAACCTTTAACCTAGCACTGCCAAGCCCACCATTCAACCATGTCACTAAGCTCTACATCTACACGTTTTCTAAAGACCTCCAGGGATGGTCTCATCTACTACTTCTCTGGGCAGCCTGTGAATATTTCACAATCCTTTTAGTGAAGAATGTTTTCCTAATATCCTATCTAAACCTCCCCTGGTGCAACTTGAGGCCATTCCCTCTTGTCATACCTCTTGGTGCTTGGGAGAAGAACTCAATCCCCACTTCACTGTAGCCTCTTTCAGGTAACTGTAGAGTGCAATAAGGTCTCTCCTGAGCTTCCTTTTCTCCAGGCTAAACAACCTCAGCTCCCTCAGCCATTCCTCAAAAGATTTGTTCTCTGGACTCTTCAGGAGCTTTGTTGTCCTTCTTAGGACTGGTCCAGCCTATCCAGATCCATCTGCAGCACCCTCCTAGCCCCAGGCAGATCAACACTTGCACCCAACTTGTTGTTGTCTCCAAACGTACTGAGGGTACACTCTCCCCTCATCCAGATCACTGATAAAGACATTGAAGAGAAGTGGCCCCAGTGCTGAGCCCTCAGGGACACCACTTGTGACTGGCCTCCAGCTGGATCTAACTCCATTCACCTCTCCTTGGGCTTTTCCAAATCCCTTGACAGAATAGGGAAAAAAAAAAAAAAAAAAAAAAGACAACATAAGAGGCCTGTGGAGACTTTGTTTATTGCTTATCCAGATGCAGCTGAGAAGGCTATGAAAAAATTGTGATGTAGAAATACTGAAGTGGATGTGGACTCACAGATTGAGATCAAGAACTGTGGCTGAAGAGATTTAAAGGCAATTCTGCGTAAAAAAGGACCTAAAGGACACAAGCAGATGTCTGTCTTTAGACCAGCTTGTTGTTTTGTAGCCCATTAGATAGGCTACATTTGTGGGATATACAAGGATATGCAGTATGTTAGATGACCATGTCTGCTAGAGACTTTGCGTTACGTGACCCAGCTATAGGAAGATCTCGTCTCCTCTGATCCTACATCCACCGTTCCAGGTGTCACTGTATTTCTAGGACATGCAGTTGAGGAAAACCCCTGCGTGAAGTTCAGCTCCTCCAGCTCTCACACAACCCACAAGGTTACCGGGACACTGGGGACCGCTGCCATTCACCCGCTTCTGCTTCACCTGCCGTCAAGAGCGGGGACAAGAGGCGGGCAGCTGACACAGCAGCACTTTGAAACATGCTTTTTGACACATGCTGCTTGTGAAAGCCCTGAGGTGGCTGAAGCAGCGGAGATAGAAGGTGGGTGACTGCTGTGCGGGTGGGCAGCGCAGTGATGTGAGGTGACCATGAACCAGGCACTGATCGGTGGAGACAGAGTGAGGTCAGCGTACTTGGGCACAACAAGAGGGGGACATTTCTGTCACGGGAAACACTCCTGCGATGTGTGTTGGTGCTTACAAGTTACCCCCGCCGCCCCGCGGGCAGCGCCCCGTCCTCCCCCGTCCCCTCCCTCCCGCCACTGGGCGCCGCCGCGCAGGCCCCGCCGCCCGCCTCCTCCGCCCCCCCCGGAAGGCGTCCGCGCCGTGCCCCGGAAGCGGTGGCGGGCGGGGTCCGGCGCAGCGCGAGGCCCTGCGGCTGCCGGGTGGCGCTGCCGTTACCGCGGGACGCGGGGCCCGGCCCGGCCCGGCCCCGGCTCGGCGCTGGCGGCGGCCGCCGGAGGAGGTGGGTGCAGGGCCCGGGGCTTCCCCCCGCCACGGCTCCGCCTCGGGGGCCGCCTGCGGGGCGAGCCGGGGCTCGGGCCGGGCTGCTGGAGAGGGGGGTGCCGGCTCTGAGGCGCGTTGTCTGTCGCGATAGTCGCGATGGGTGTCCTGAGGGGAGGCGAGGTGGCGGTGCTGGGGGTGCTGCGCGGGGAGCGGGGGTCGGGGGTGGCGTCGGGAAGGTGCCGGGGGGGGGTGCGAAAAGCTTTAGGGAGGGTTGTGGTGTCTGTGGGGCTGCTGAGGAGACTTTGGGGGCTGTGGGTGAGGTGCGAGGGGCAGAGGGGTGGGCGCTGTCACGGCAGAAACGCCCGGTCCTGACAGTGCCCTGAGCACCCCCGTGCTGGGGCTCTGTCAGCGGCCCTGCGCCCCTTGCCCCACAGCATGTTTACATTTAGGGGAGGGAAGGGCCAGTATTGCTAAGGTGAGAAGGGATCTCACCCGGCTCAGACCCCATGGGCATCCCACTGTCCTGCCCGGGTCAGCAGAACCGCCGGGACGTTGCTTCGTCGCCTGTGTGTTCATCTGAAATGCACACAGCTGAAAAGAAATGTGTGTTGGTGTCAGCACGAGCTGCCAGTTCAACCCAAAAATATGAACCGCGTTACAAAAGCAGAGTGATTAAGGAAAGCAAAGTGATTAAGGTCGTCGTTTCTTCACCGAGAAGCTCTGGGTTTATGTGCTTGCAGGTAAAGGATGCTTTGAAAACGCTCGGTGACAAAACACTCCAGCAGGTGTGTTTATACCAGGCTACGCGGCTTCCCAGGGCTTTGGGAAGGGGCTTGCCTTCCAGCTCAGTGTCTTGTCTTGGACATTGGTGCTTAGTTGTAGCCAAATAATCTGGTCTCGTTTCTGTGTAATCCTCGCACGGTAACTCGGTCTGCTTCTTCCTTGTGTAAGAAACTTCTGTGAAAGGGAAGTAGCGCAGCCTGTAGTTGTAGGCAGCCTGTGGAAGAATCCCGGTTTGTAGGGAAAGGAGTTTCATGAACTGTCGAAGAACACGATATATGGCACTTGTGGATCTGTCAGTGTAATTCTGTGCTTCAGCTGCCGGGCTCCTGATCTCTGAGGCTGATCTGGGATGTGTCCTGTCTGATAAATTAGCGTGTTTCTGTCCTCTGTTAAACTGGGTGAGCGTAAACAAATATATTTACATGCCATAGAAATTGCTCCCTTTTCAATCTGATGATGCAATAATAAATTGCACTGCTTGGAAGTTAGCAATGTTATTTCTAACCACCTACCTGTACCACTGCTTACGATACTGCACACTTCAAAAATCAGCTTGAAAGTAGCTGTCTCTGTGTTCATCGGGGGTCTAATCCAGAACCCAACTCAGCCTTACTGCCTTCTGCGACCATCGGCTCTTGTGGTTGAAGCAATTGAATTAATTAAATTAAATTAAGCAACCGGCTCTTTGAATAGTGGGCGAAATCCACTCCTGAGCAGAGATAGGACCACTTCAATCACCTGGACTGTTATTTAAATTTCTGGTAAACGTTAAATTCCAGTCAAGATAATACTTGACGTGGCTGTGTTGGGTTTATGGCGTAGATGTTCTCATTAAACAAAAAGCCCGGGCCGATTTAATCAGTGCTGCTGAGAAGAAGGCCTGGCGAAGGCGCCGTTATTAGGTTAGTGTCGCTCCCGCTCTGTCTTCATTTCGCTAACCATGACGAGTGGAGCTGGCCCACGCCGCTACCGCTTCTGCCCAAGCAGGCTGTGTCTGCTTTGGCTTCTGAAAAAGGAGTGACAGCACTCGGTCTGAAATCTGGTGTGAAAAATAATCACGGTGAGCTGCTTTGGCAAGTCACAAGCAGGTCAAAGTCGGGCTTTCTGCCTTCTGTCCTCCTTCCCGCTGTCCATCCCTTGGGGATGGATATGAGGGGCTGAGCTGCTGGAGGATTTGAGTGTGTCTCTGGGTTACAGCTCACAGGCGTATTTCACCTCTAAGACCCCTTAATCCGTGGCATCACATTGCTGATTTCGTTACACACTCCGAAGGGATGTTGAGGGAAGAATCTGGCCTTTGTATACTAATGCCTCTATTTTTTGGTGCTCTCGTTTGGTACCTATTGTTTCATTTAGCGGTGCTTAATGGGAAAAATACGTTCCTGCTTATAACTGCTGCTCATCCGTCAGATTCTTGAAACAATGAATGTGTTCAGCGTGTATGTTGAGTCCTTAAAGAGTGACTTCAGAACGGACAGTTGTCAGAGTGTGCGCTAAGAAAACTGCGAGATATTCTGCACGAGTAAGTAGGTTTAACAGTGACAACAAAAAAAAACTCTGAAAGGTGTGATGCTGACCTGAGGCTGAATGCTGTTAACTTCAGACAGTGTCCTAGGAGGTAGCGTATGACTCTGCTTAAATAACAGCGTGGTTTTCAAAGCCTGGCTTAAGGCTTTCAGGCTTTACTTAATGTTTCAGGGTGTGGATAGGCATTGCTTTTTGTAAAGATCTGTGAAAATTTTAGATACTGCACCCGCCAGCCGTTTGTCTCTTCTGCTCTGCCACTGATTAGGGCACTGAACGATCCTTTCCAGCGAAGGAGCTGCTGGGTAGTGGTGCTGCCTGCCCTCAGCACAGCAGAGCTGACGCTGGCCTTTACTTCAGCAGCCGGGTGCCACGGGGAATTCCTCCTGAAGTGGATGAATGAGCCCTTACGTGACCCCTGCTGCTGCAGGTCTGTAGGGGTGGCAGCCTCTCTCTGCCGGCTGGGGATGAGTAACCAGCTTCTGCTGGAAGAGCTCATCTGTCTGCTGCTGGTCAGCCACGTTTTCTGAAACAAATCTACTGGCTTTTGCTTTGGCTGCTGCTGTTGTTCTTTAGCAAAGCTGATTGAGGGGCTATTGGCTGAAAACTGCTGGCCAGAGATGCGTCGTTCCATGCAGCTTACACAGATGATATTTCAGTCATGTAGAAGTTGCACAAGAGCATGCTAACACAGCAGGCTTTGCATCTCTCCCTCTTAAGCATCTTTTTTTTTTCCCCCTTTGGTTATCCCTTCTGCTACGGGTAAGCTTTCATTTCAAACTTGAACTGGTCATAAACAGTTGGTGGTCTCTTCTCACATGTGTATGTGCCTGTATGTGTGTGCACCTCACGTGTTCCCCAACACGGCGCACTCTTCAGCTTCCTCCTTTCTGCTGCTGCTTGGCCGGCAGCAATGGTGCCACCTGGTTTAGTTCAGTCTTTATTACGGCCGACCTTCCTGGAGCCGTGCGATTCTCCAGGATTTCAGTCTTTCCCTCAAGCTTGAGATGACAACAAAAATAATTATCCCTGGGCTTTAATAAAAGAACTAATCACTTTTTTTTTTTTTTCCTGATGTTTATACAATAAAATTTCACGATTATTGCATGTTTGGGATCGACTATATGCATTCTTTTCTAATTAGTGGAAATGGCATTATGATTACTGCCTGTTTCCTTCTCTTCTTTTTGAATACTTTAATTTCACGGCTTTGTTCTCCTGAAACGGTCTCACATCCGTGTTGGAGTACTGCGGGTCTTGTTTTGTAAGCTGTGCTTCACCTGAGGCTGACTTGTAGGTGGCCCAGGGTAATCCCTGGACTTCTTGCTGGGACCTTGCTAACAAAGCCAGGCACCGTGTCTTTAGCCAGAAGAGCAGGTTTCCTCCTCCGGGCTTCTCTTTGTTGGGATTTTGGCCCTGGCAGGGCTCAGTTGCTACTGCTGTCGTTCCTATGGTGCTGATGGGTGCTGTAAACCACCGACCTGTCAGTGTGTGCTGACCCGGTGGTGAAAAGTCGCTTTAATTCCCTGCCTTCTCAAGGATAAAGCAGACCAGACCCTCTGTCCAGCATGAAAAACCAGGACTCCTGTGTATGCAACACTGCGCTGAGTATGTGGACAGGGGAAAGATATTCAGCGGTGTAATATTAGCTTAAACAACAAAGCTTCCGTAGAGTTTTGTCCTCATACATGATACTTTTTTGTAGCAGGATGTAGTCTGTAATGTGCCTTTATTTCATGACAGGGCAGAGAGGTGACGGGTTGTGCCGTGCCTGAGCACACGGTGACATCTCCTCCCCAAACTGAGCTCTTGAAGCAGCAGCTTTAAAAGGGAAACTCCCGCTGTTTTCTGCCGAAATGCGAACTCTGCCCTGGACGTTCACTTCGAGTGACAAACAAACGATCCGCTGCGAGCTGTAGTCCATTTTGGTAGCAGCGTGGCTTGTGCCGAGCTCCTCTGAAATGACAGCAGCAGCTTTTTGCTCGCTTGCACGGCCGAGCGAAGCCGAGCTGACTGTGCAGCAGCTCTCCTGCAGACGGCTACATTTTTCAGTCTATTTATGAGTATCAACAAACACTTTGTGCATACTTTTGCCGTGCGTTGAATGCTGCTATTTTCCTTTAATTTAGCTGAAAACTGGTAATGGAATTCCTGAGGTTTTGAAAGGAATAGCTCTTGGCAAGCCTCGAGTTTTGAAACCAAAGGCAAATTAAGATACCAGGCAAACCCAGGGAGGGCCACTACTTCAGGGAAGGATGGTAAGATTCTCCCGACATCTTGGAGACTGTTTCTTGTATTTATGTTGAAAATATACGTGGCTATCTTTGAATTACTCCTATGGAGCGTAGTTGTCGTTGTTGTTTTGTTTAATAATTAAAAAAAGATAATACTGAAACTCAAGTGGAGTATTTTTTTTTTCCTTGATACCATGGAAGAGGTTTAGCCTCTTTAGCCAACCATTAGAAGGAGAGGGTAGAGTACTCCTTTTAGGTTTTTCTTTGTCTCTGACTGTATTTCTCAGTAATTTGAGCATTGATTGAGGCATGTAATTAGACTGCAGGTTTTATACTAACTCAAACATGCTTTTCCTTCCAAGTGACCACAATAATCGCAACTGGAATAGTTATCATACATCTGTCAGGTGCTACAATGTGCAGCCAGGACGTTTATTTACATTTTCAAAGTGCTGCTGTGCTTTTTATAAAGCCTACAGCTAAGCGTTGCCTTACTTTGGTGGGAATAAGCCCATTTGCACCGTGGGGAAACTCAGGCACCTGTGGGACTGCTGGCTGCGCGTGGCCTGTTCCCAGTGATCCCGAGGGGTACCGTGTTTGCTGCCTCCTTTATTTAGGTTACCGCATTTCTTTTCGGAGTTTGGGCGCTCTGCGTGCCTTCATTCAGCCCGACGTTTCCTTGCAGTGTCTCTTATTATCATAAACATTTTGAATGTCTTGGAGCTCATTACCATCTCTCAGATTTAACTCGTTTGCTCTCCATTTGCAATGCTGCTGACAGCACTATAATCCTCTGTCGCCCGGGGCAGTAATTTGGGAGTAGCCCTCTTTTTTTCTCTTCGCCTTGCATCCACAGTCATGTTTTATTCATATCCTTCTTCTTCCTTGTCCAAACAACATTTCCAAGATCACATTTTCTTTTTCAGCCTTTACAAATAAAGTTTAGGCCTGTGTCTGTCATCTGGAGTACTTCGAGCACCTCCTCCCTCCTCTCCTGATATTCCTATCTCTGCGATCTGCTTAAAATACGGCTGGGAAGATTTTTCAGTAGTCTGCTTGGCTGCTGGCTTCCCGCATCAAGTTCACGTTCGTTGTCTTTCAGTCCAAAAAACCTGCAGCTTGAACTTCCACAACGTGCTCCACTTTCGCCCTGCTACTCGTGGTGCTCCAGTCTGTCCTTTTTTTTTTTTTTTTTTTTTTTTCTCTCTCTCTCTCTACCACATCACTTGTGTTTCGGGTCAGATTCTTCTTTCTGATTTAGGAAACTTCTGAGTATTACCATATGATACACGGTGATCCTACTACATGAGAAAATCCTTGCACCTCCGGCTTTTCTCCATGTCGTTAGGTATTGTGGCTCTGCTTACACACATGAACTGCATTTTTATCTAACGAAGCCGGGAGGGATGCATGCTATCTTTTTGTTGTTGTTGTTTTTTAATAGAGACCTGTGAAAGTTATTTTGCTTTGCCTTCCCAATTTGGGTCACTTGTCTGATGACTGTACTTCTTTATTCCGCAATAAGAGAGGAGCACCGGTGACGCGCTTTAAGCTTTGTAGTGTGAGTACAACGTCAGGTGTTGTGAACTTTTATTACTCTGCGTGATTGCACTTAGTAAAGACGTTTTGCTGTGCTTGTTAAGTTTATTGGGTGAGACAAATCTGACGAGTAGTCTGTAAATGACAGACAAATTGGATTAAACTAGCAATAAAAATGGTATTAAATGCTACGTCTTATTGCAGAACTAAAGCTAATATTAACAGAGGCAATAATTTATTTATTTATCTTTTGACTAAGGGAAACCAATTGACTCTTAAGTATATTTCGTGAAATGCTGGGTCACAAGGTTGTGACTTGTGATTCATCAGTGACTTGTGATTCATTTATTGAATGTTTAAACTTTTTGTTTTCAATTGTAATGATTACAATAGTTGTAATATTTAGCTTGCTGTACCTGTTTTAGGAATGTTTGAGGATAGTGGAATTAATCTTCTGAGTCACAGCAGCTGCTTTGTGTTTCATTCTCCTGAACCCTACTAAGTAGACTTCAATGCCTTGAGATTGAGAGCGCAGGGCACGTATTGCTCATCAGTTTGTACAGCAGTGAGTGTGAAAGGACTCAAATAGTTTTAATTTTAGTGTTAATTTTAGAACCATAGGAACACAGGGTTGGAAAGGACCTACAAGATCACCTAGTCCAACCATCTTCCTATTACCAATACTACCCCCTTCCTGATAGCCTCTTCATTTGCTGTGTGTGTTGGAGCCTGCAGCGCTCAGTTTCAGAGGGAGCGTGCTCTAGCTGCAGTTTGGCTGGGAAGGATGCCATTACATTTATCTGGGTTACTAAAAGGCATTTGGCTAAGACATTTTAGATCTCAAAAAGTAGTGAACAAGTTAATATTCTATACAACACTGTCTAATAAATTGCTCTCCAAACTTGAAATTTATGCTATTTACCTAGTGTGATTATAATAACATTTTTAGGCCTGTGGAGACATCTTTAGTCATACATGCTAGTCAGGCAGTCCTGCAACTCCAGAGAATGCCTCATTCTTAAAAATTGCCAGGAAGGGTAAAAGGTAATATATTACATTGGCTTCAATCAAATTATTATTATTATTATTATTATTATTATTATTATTATTATTATTATTATTATTATTATTATTATTATTTTTCTCCTTGTCCTTTTTCAGGTAGACAGCTAGATAGGTAAACCTTTCTTACCCAGTGCTTACACTCTCCCTTCACCAAGTTCCAGAGCTTGTTTTGAAAACAGAGGTGAGGAAAGCATTTTCAGGTTGTCTTCTAGGTCTTCGGTTCTGGAGCGATGTTTGTTTTCTCTTAGAGGCACAGCATATGCCAGAAACTCAGATAAGCTTCTAGTTTCTGTAAGACTCTTCAGGTTTAAGTATATATGATGACTTATTTTCAGATACTTACAGCCACTTAGGATCTTGAAATATTTCTGCTAGTAACGGGCAACAAGCTGCCTTTCAAAATCTAAAGTTTAAGTAATTTGTCTAGGATTTTCTGCACCTACGGTGAATGTGGATCATTTGACCTTCAGAAATGTGTTTTCTTTTACTGTGACTTTTGTCCATAAATGTCAGTATGTTTGCTTACTAAATATTTATTTCTTCCTGCTTTGAGTTCCTCGTTCTGCAGAGTCCCTCTAAATTGGTCCCGTACAGCACAGCTTCACGTGTCTGCTAAAGTTAGATATGCTTCTCTTGAAGGGTTTGTATTTGTGAAGTCACCTGTGATCTGTGGTTCTGTTTGTTAAATGGATGTAATTCACCAACTTTAAATGGTGTGGTTTTAAAATAATTTTATATCAAAGTAAAAAGTAGCTTAATACTGTTAGTTGCGTGGAACTTAAAAAGGAACCAAACCTTTCTGAGAATTTGATTTGTGCCAATACCGTATCCATTTAGCATTTTCTGCGAGCTCTTCATTGGTGACGTTAAAATAAATGGATAGCAGTTATGCCGCAGCCTGTCCCCTGTTGTGCCTCCCCCTCCAAGGACATAAATATCTCGTCTTGCCCTGGGGCTCAGCCTAAGGCAGGTTTTCATTGTTTGAGTCCCAGTTTAAATATTTGTAAGTTTTAGGGCTCACAAATACAAGCATGTAAAAAGCTAATTGACAAGCAGTTGATAAATCAAGTTGCATGTTCACGTGTCACCTCTGAGAGCTTCCAGTACTCTCACCTAGTGATGTGCAAAGAGGAGCACATTTTTGAGTTACTCTTTATTTATTTAGACTCTGGTTCATGTAAGACTTTGCTGGATGTTTTGACTTCTCGCTGAACTCCAGGTGACAAAACTTAACAAGGGATGTAGGAAAAGTAAGGTGCAACTTAAGCATATGCCAGTCATTCTGAAACTCACTGCTCATAAACCCTCCCTCGGGAATGAAGGCGAGCCAGATTACAGGTGACTTCTTCATAGTCTGGAGTAGAAAGATGTCAGAGGAGGAGGAAACATAGAGTTCTCAAAATATTCCAAGCAAATAAGCATATTTGAAGTAAGACATATTTTCTAATCCTGCTGTCAGATGGCTGAAAGAGGCAGAGTGCATTTTTTCATGTTGCTTTCCAACGCCCTACATAAAAGTTTGTGACCTAGATGTGTTGGTTTTTCTCTTCTAGTGGAGTTATGCAAGTTAACATGGCTTTTGTTGTTGATAATTAGCTAAAATTATTAGGGGGGATGGGGAAGAGACAGCCACTGTTCATTCTTTCATGGAAGGAAAATCTTCAGCTCTCTTCTGTCATTCGGGGGTATTCAGCTCTAGGTTCTCCTCCATCATTAGTGTGCAGAAATGCTGCTTTCAGATTGTCAAAAATTGGACACAGCCCAGGAGCTGAAAAGAATGTAAACTTTTGTGTAATGAATTATATGAAACTTCCCTGTCAGCTAAGGAGGAGTAAGTGAAATACCGTACTAATGAGGTTTTTAAGTAGTTAGATTTTAGATTTGTTGCATGTGAAACGTTATCTCTCAAGTGTGCCGTACCCGGGAAGCGTAGCTTCAGAAACGTGTTTCTATTCTTCACTTCAGAACAGAAAGCAAAATAAAAAAAGATTGCTTGAGAAGATGGAATAATAAAGTCAAATGGTTCGTGATGAACGGTAGAAGTATTTTTGTATATTACCTCAAATAGTAAACATTGTGAGTCAGCTGTTAGTGATTTGAAAATTTACTTTATATATATAATTATATACATGCTTTATAATAATAATAATAAATATATCCATACTCTGTGTGGATAAATTCTAATACCAAACAGAATTTTCGTGAGGTCAGATCGTTGGTTACCTATCATTATGAATGGGCTCTTTTGAGGTGGGTGATTTCATGAATTATTTGTAACTTCAGGGATATTATACAAAGAAGCACTTAAAAATAAGATGAGAAAGAATAAGGGGGTGTCTTCTTCAGCAGGAGCCTGTGTTTGTAAATGGAACATAACTAAAACTGTCACCCAAATGTTTGATGTTGAATTTGGTATGTAAAAGCTAAGCTCTTGCCAAGTTCCTCACAGGCTAACCCTCAAAACAGACTGTATTTAAATTTTCTTTGGGTTTCAAATCTGCATTTGTGAATATATCGCTTTATGCTACTGGTGAGACTAAAAATGTGGAATAGAGATTTGGTCAAAATCTTGGAAGCCGAGATGGCTTTGCTCTGTGCTAAAATCCCAGCACATTTTCTTTTCAAGCTGAGATGAGGAGAAGCAAGCTCCATAAGCAGATGAATCTTTAGGGTGTGCAATTTGGGACTTACGAGTTATGCTTTTAAAGTTATTTTTATAGAAATTCAATTTTTTTTATAGACATTTAAACTTTTGTGCTGGTGCAGATAGAAAGCGGGTAAGTAGATCATTCACACTCCCCTCTAAGTGTGTTTTTAAGTTTGAATGGCAGGATTTTGTCCAGCTGCTCCACAGTTGGGTGAAGTGTTAATAGTTAAACTGGATGTCAGCACTTCTCTTTTATTTTAACTCAGAAGTAGTGACAGCATAGCTCGAAGCAGCCGGTGCGCTTTTTTTCTTCTGTTTGCTTTGCACAGCCATCATGTACACAGATGATCAAGCTGTTTGTAAATCATTTTACAGTATGCCTTACAGATCTTTATTCCCTTGCTTTAAAAGGCAAAAATCTTGCTGTGAACTGCAGCAATTAGCAGCTGGTTTGAGCGTCAGTGGTTCGCTGTTTGTCCCCTGAGTAAGGTAGGGCTGGCACCTCCTGAGGTTAGGGAATTTATACATCAGCTGCTTCCCAGAACTTCATTTTGGTTCCAGGAAAAGTGTAAATGCTTCCCTATAACAGTGTGTGATGATGTGTCGGTCAGCCTGCACCTTATGTTATGAATTATACTTTGGCGTTTTGTGGTGCTCTGGACATTTTGTGCAGATTCTGTGTTATTTATACATATATCTTAGTGCTTCTTGGGATCTTTAACCAACTAAGCTACTGTTGGTCCAAAAGATGTGTTTCATCCAAGGTGATATGTCGCTATTAATGGTATAAATCTGTAGTAGTGACGTGACATTGCACAGGGAAAACTTGTCAAAAGTGTCATCTCTGGTGGTTCTCAGAGAAACTCTGAAATGAGTGCTGAGGATCCTGTGATTGCTGCTCGTTCCCTGGGCTATCCGGTGGCCAGTAGGAAAGTCCAGATGTCCCAGAGATACTCTTCAGGGTGACTTCATTGCATTTGATCAAGATCCTGGCGAAGTAATTAATTGTTATAGAAGAGGTTCTGGGATGTGCTAAGGGCTGGTCAGTAACAGCTCGTGTGGGGACAGGCGTATAGCTGAGTTGCTTCTGGTCGGAGATCCAGTGCCGTACCTAAAGCACACCCGGGGCTTGTCTGTAGGGCAGGGCAAGTGCCATATGAATTACAGCCTACCTCTGAGAGCCTAAACAACAAGAATTAGCACAGTGGATTGGTGCAAATTCATACTGAAATAACGTGCTAGTCAAGCTTACTGGGTATTTTGAGTTGTTAAATTATTAATGTGCTTTCTTGCAGTTCTTTCCATCGTTACAGACTGTTAGTCAAGTGGACAGTGGCCCGTCACACTCCTGAACAGAACCCTGGAGGCAGGAAAAGCAGATAACATTATGGACAAAGAAGTTGAATGTACTTTGGTGGTGCTGGGTGTGAAGAGGTATTGGAACGGGCGATTTGAAAGGGAAGGGTGGGTTTCTTTGGGAGGGCAGACGGGTACCCTGTGAGAGGCCTGGGACTGCCCTTTGGAAGCATCGTTCCTCTTGCTGCTGCCGCAGTACGGTGGTGAGGCACGGGCAGGGATGCTCTGGAGCTTAGCCTGAGGGGAAGCGAAGAAGAAACCAGGGAACTCGATGAAGTCAAGGGAGGAAACTTCAGAGAAGAGGAGGAATCATTTAAAAGGAAAATCAGAGTTAGTGTGATGGAGCAGAGGGTACACAGGCAGATTGTGAATTAAATTAAAACACAATTTGTAAAGGTTGCTAGTTTACTTCTACCTCCTGTTCCTTAAAATGCTAAGCTTCTGAAGTGAACATTTTGTATTTCACCTACATCTTCCTGATTGCAGATAACATAATGAGTGTTCCTTCTGCACAGTTCCAAATGATCCATCTGTCCTGAAAGATGTGTCTAGAAACTGGTTATGGCCTACAGGAATTCATATATATTTTGGGTGATAACAAAGGTGCTCGATCAGCTTCTGCCCTTATATCTGGGAGTGCAATTTGAAATAAGGGAAACTTGGTCACAGAAAGAGGTACATCAGAAAACATAACCTGGCGTGCCGTGAGGAGTTAGGTACTGAAGGACAAGCTTCCTCCATTTGCAAGTTTTGGGTTGAGAGTTACGTTTAGCAGCTATTTATAAACTTAAGTTTTTTACTACCTACAGTGAGGCAAACTGTTTGAATTAACAGGGGCTTTAAAACACAAAATGTAACTTTGCTCCATGCTACAGAAGGGACTTGGTTGCTTTAGAGCAGCTGCACACTAGAATTAATCTTTCCCTCCTCATTTCTTGTGAACTGAAATTCTCAGGTTCTGCTTCTTCCTTCCAGTCTTGTAAATAAGCTAAAATCTTGGTGACCCTCCTGTCGATGAGGAATTAGTCGCTGTTTCTGCTGTAGTAGCAGATTTGCATCAGCGTGCAGCACTGGGCAGGTTTCAGAGTTTGACACGAGCCCTGCTTGCAGCACACCACAGGCTTCCAGCTGCTGGCACAGCAGAAGCGGGGGATGAATGTGCTCTGGCTGTGGTTCCGTGCTATATTATTTAAAAGTTTTCCAACTGTTTGTTTTCCCTTCTGCACTACGTTTTGCTGCCTTCTCACTTGTGATGTTATGCATACATACGTTGCATACATACATATATATATGGTAACTTCAGTGACCTAAATTACAAGTCCTCTTGCCATGCAAAGAAACATCAGTATACACACTCTGCATAATGTTCTTGCTTCTCTAGCTATTTTCCGGGTACTTGTTAAGAAGTATTTATTTCTAAATTGAAAAAGATCATTTTCTCTTACTGTAGTTTGTGGGGTAACGTACAGAAATAGATTGGCACTTTCAGCTAGTCAAGGTAAATGAGCTGGTTATTTGAAGGGGCCTGGAGATGTCAGGTTCACGATGTTTGAAACACTAAGGATTAAATATTTTTTGTGAAGTCATACACCAGTATAAAAGCACATATTAACTTTAGAATAAGCCAATTATGAGTGATCAGATCACAGAAAATTCATCTGATTCAGATGCAGAACCAGACCTGTGGAAACCTGGGGTGTTCAACAGACGTGAGCAGTGTAAAGGTTGGTGGGGTTGAACTCAATATTGTGTATTGAACAATAATGTATAGGAGCTGGGCAAGATGAGGTATTGGAAGAGCCCAGGGGATCGAATGCGACCTGATAAGGGACTGGGAATCAGCAGGAAGAAACTTGAATGTTGGAATATTCTATATTTGGGGGCTGATTGACTTAGGTTAGCCTGTGTAATACCATCTATTACGTATGAAGTTTGAATTGTAGTGTTTTACTGTCTTAGCAGTAGCTAATGATGGTGTTTCTTAGCTCTAAACTACTTTCAATATTTCCACAGTATTATGTGGGGATAAGTACCTACTGTGATCTGGTTTGGGGAGAGTCGTCTAGTGTAAATGGATAGAATACCTGGATTCAAGTGCATTGCACTTAACATGATTATTTCACACTGCTTCTGTGGCTCTAACATTTCTTTAGTTCCTTTCTAGTTCTCTTAGGAAATAATGCAGCTTTTGCGGAGTCTGTTGTTGGCTTGCAGTTTCTGTAACGTATTGCTGTTGACTAATTCAGTTATTGCTGGATGTAATGTGTTGCTTTGACAGAAGCGTTTTGTTTGCTTGTGCAGCCTGACACACACGTTCTCATTTGCTTTTGAATTTTCTATATTAACTGCAAAAGTACAGAGAGAAAGAATAGGAGTCATGGTTTATCTTGGAATACCCAAACTTGCTTTGGAGCAGTATTGCCAAAGGCTATTACGCTTCGCGATTATTATGTTTATGAAGTTGTTGTATTTTCTCAAACCACAATTCTTGTAAAAGGATAATTAAGTTAAAACTTGGGCTATTCTTTGCAGATTCTGTGTCAGTGCCAAAATATTTTCAAACAATACTTAGTTATCATTTCAAAGATATCCTTTTAACTTGAAATACTAAGTAGTATAATAAGCTCTTAAAACATACAACTGTCCCTCTAGTTTACTGAATATTAATTTTAAGGTGAAAGGAGGCAATTTATCTTCTGCTGCCATGAGAAATCAGATAGACTTGATTACCAGGGTGAAATGGGATAATTAATGTGAAGGCTTAAAGCTTATGTTCTTACTCTAAATTCATCTTTGTGCTGCAGATCAGTTGGGAAGGGGGACAGAAATCTTGCCATCTGCAGCTGTTGGTAAGGAGTCCTCAGGTTTAGCAAATCCCAAACTTTCAAAGGTTTCATGCTGTGTATTTATGTGAAATACAACTTACTGATGGTTAATCAGTTGGTTAATAGTTGGTTAATGCTTGGGCTGGAGTTTGGAAGGATGCTTGACACCACTAGATGACTTGTTTTTTGCAAAATGTTGGGAGTGACTTCTGTCAGCCAAATGAGATGGCTTAAATCTCAGAAGTTTATTCTTAATCTGTACACTCAAGTGAAGTTTTATGGCCTTGTTTTGTAGGAGTAACAGGATTTCATTTTGTTTTATTTTTTTTAAACAGAATCTGTGCTGGCTAAATGGTTGCCATTCCTGTTCCTAAATATTTAGGAACTTTTGAAGCTGTATTTCTGCAGATTTTCTCATGCTTCTACTGCTATGGGAATGGAAGTTCAAAATTGCACTGCCAGAAGTTGCAGAATGCCAGCTTGGATAAGTCTAGATTTGAGAGTCTTACCAATTACTATTCTGGATCCTGAAACTCAAATATACCTTATTTTCCCCAACGTTTAAACAGAATTCAGTAGTTGCTTGAAATTGCACTTTGCATAGATAACTGTAGCTTTATATGTACTTATATATATAATATATATAAATATATAAGCTGAAAGGAAGCAGTTCAGAGGCTACAGCCTGTTATCTTCTTCCTTAGGTGTTCTACAGGTTTCTGTAAAAGTGAAATCCTGGTATTTTAGCAGATCCCTGTAATACCTCTTTACGTTGTAATGAAGCTGTGCTTTCACAGCCACTTTAAAATGGGCAAGCAGAGAATGGCAGTTTTTAAAAATAATGATTTATTTTGGCATTTTTGGGGGGGGCTTCAGTGTCAACATAAATATGAGCAGTGAGTTAAGTGGGATAGATATGTAAATATTAGTACAGAGTCATTTGGACACTGATTTCACTAGAGTAGTAAGAAATTATTAATATTATTTTATTTTTTTCTGGGGAAGCAAGCAGGGGTTGGCAGTGTAGAAGTTGATGCAGTAGCCCAATATTTAATATGCAAATTTAACGTGGCCTTTAGTGAGTGCTAGGCAATTGTTTTGTTTAGCAATATTCACTCTGTTCTGGCTTTTTTTTAAAGGTGTGCAGTGGTCTTAGTTGTTCCCTTTATGTAGCTAATAGCAAATGTTCTGGTTAAGGTGCATGGGTACTGCTACTAATAGAAATGAGGTATGAATAGAGTACAGCAGAATTTCTTCTGTAAACTGGAGTTTTTGACATCCTTCTCCTCACCGTCCAGTCACTCCTATACCACGTGTATGTAGATGTGGCTACTGGGATGTGGTTAAGGTAATGTGGCTTTTTAAATTGTAAAGTAGGATATTGAAGAAAAACTTTCAACTTTTAAAAGGTTTGTGTTAATTTTGAGTATATGGGTAAAAGAGCTTTCAAATTCCAACTGTCTTGAAAAAAGTCTGTAACATTAAAATCTTTGATATAAAACATGACCCTTATCAACATGACTATTTGCTTGTAGTAGAAGGAACACCTTTAACCTTATTGCTCCTTTTCAGTACAGATACTTGTTGCTACTGGTGTAAAACAGGCGTGCTTTTGGTGATTTTCAGCCTGCTCCTGTTCTGTCTGCCTATATTGGTGCTGTTGCCTCGATGTGCAGAACAATGTAAGACTCAAAATTACCTGTGGGATTTCTTCTCGCTGTTAAGTTCAGATTGATGGATCGATTATTAAGCAAAACTGGAATTCTTAATGCTGACTTGTAGGTTTACTAAGGGGTGATCTTGGATGAAGAATTTCTCAGGAATTTTGTTCCTCTGTTCTCCCCAGAAATGTCCTGCCTGTCCCTGTAGCTTGAAGACAACAGAAACCACATGGTTTGCACAGGATCACTGGACAAGCTTGTGATGTTAATCACATGTTACAACATCTGTTCTGCCATTCATGTTGCTCTTTTTTCCTGAATCAATTAGAGAAGCCAGAACAATTAAAGATAAACACTTGGAATTTGAACGCATCAGTTTCTGATCATTGAAGATGCAGCTTAAGATTGGAAAATAGATACAAGTAGTAATTGCACCCTTTAATGGTTTGTAATTATTTGGATATTATTCTACATATATAGATAGGTAAATTTATATGGGAAAGCGTTCACAGAGTATAATATAGATACTTGTGCTATTGTTAATTTGTTTGACTGTTTTGGGTGGTGTTTTTTTCCTTCCCTCCCCACCCCCTTCTTGTGAAATGATAATCTTTGTGGTAGTTCTCACAGATCTGATACAAATCATACTTCAACCCTATTTTCAGCCCCCTCCACCACAGCAAAGAGATGGTATTAGTGGATCCAATGCTATATTTGTGTTTTACAAGATCCACGTGTAAAATCCACCTTGCTTGAAGCCAGCTGCGCTGGGAACCTGGGTTTTCTCTGTAGGCAGCGCACTGGAAGGGGGAAGCAGGAGTGCTCAGGAGCTGGTGGTGCCCACATTACCATCCTGCTGGGTGCAAGTGGTCAGCTTTTGCCAGTTTGCTGGGTGACTTCAGCAGAGACTGGTCTTTTTTGCGTCAGAAACCAGCAAATTGGATAATTCTGGTGTTTTGTGGCTAGGTAACTAATGGATGCTTCAGCCCAGCTGACCACCAGAGCTCTATGCACCAGCTCAGCATGCTTCCTGGTGTGTCTCCAAAACTACAAGCTCGTTGGGCTGCTAGGGCAGGTCTTTGGCCATTAGTTTTTACTTCCTTGACCCTTTTAGTATTGCAGACCGTTTACACTGGAGGCTTAAGAAAAGGAGTGGGTTTGGTGGTGCTGCGTGCTGACGGTACACAAGGCACAGCTGCAGCTCCCCGGGAGGCTTTGTCTGGGTCAAGTTTTGTCTTTGTCTAGTTTGCTGGGAGGTTGAATGCTTGGCTTTTTCTCAGCCCGTACACATCAAGCTGTGTGTTTGATGTCCTTACAGCTGTGGCTTAGAACGGTTACGTGGAGCAAGGTATGAGGTAAAACCTCTGTTCAAGTACAGAACTACAGGTAAGATTTCATAACTGCCTACACTGAAATTAAGGTGAAGTTAACGGAGGCTGTAAGGGAGAGAAAGGGCCAAATCAGTGCAGGAAGGATGGTCGGTGGGCTCTGTGGAGAGTTTTCCAGGCTTCCTGGAGCCCAGAGGCCCTGGCCATGGTTGCTGCTGTCCCTGTCACCATGGGTGGTGGTGGTGTGGTCACCCAGCAGAGGAATCAGCAGTGGGAGGATGGATGCTCTGTAACTCACATCAGTCTTACATGCAACAGGGTGATATGATAAAATGTACACCTCAGGAGGGATATATTCTATTTTATCATCATCAAGTCTGACTGTAGTTTTTACTCTAAAATTGCTTCTAAATACCTTTGAATATTGAAGAAAGGTTTGCTCTTTTGTTCTGTTTTTGCTTGGTAATGCCAGCATTTGTTGTTAGCTGCACGTTGCTTGAGGGCGGGAGGAGCCTGGTCTGATCCCTTTTTGTTCAGACAAACCATTACATCTCACCCATTTACTCTTGAATTGAAACCAGTTAACTTTCTACCTAAATAATGTACTCAGAAAGGTATCTGACCTTGGGTTTGGAGCTGCGCAGGAGATCAAAGCTCCACTAGTTTTCTTGTCAGTTTATTACAGACATTAATTACCATCTATTTATTGTATGCTTAATTATTTGGCGTTTTTCATACTTAATGGCTTTTAAAAACAGATTTCTTACTCTCAAAGGTTCTATCAACTTATCTCCTCTTGAAGTGTAAATAATCTTTTTTTTTTTTTTCTTTCCATTTGACCAGTGATTTCTGGGTGCAAATATTTACTAAGCTCTAACTCCTAAATCCAGAAGTCCCATCTTGATCCATCCGTAATGAACTCACCTGCTTAGGATGGGACAGCTCGGGGAGCCGGCAGTGTCCCACATCTCTTCTGAACACAGGAGCACACCTCAGCAGCCATTACCGTGTTTCTCCACAAAATATAACAGCGTGCAGGGGTCTCAGGTGGCAGTGGTCAGCCTCTCTACCTGAGTTTTGCATTTTTACCCAAATTGGCTAGTTCTTTTCTATGTAGATAAATTATTATATATATTTTTTTAATACTGTTTTAGCCCACTACCTTTGAAAGCTGATCTTTGAGGATGTGTAATCACCTTGTGGGCATGTGACAGATCTGGATTTGCCTCCAGAATTGTTACCCTGTGAACTTTTCTTAAGAGAAATTGTTTTCATTTCAAAAAGACAAGCAAACGTATTTCCCTGCTCTGAATAGCCCTTTGGAAACTCTGGCCCCGTACCTTGCCTATGGAAAGCCAACAAAATGCACCAAAAAAACTGGTTTGGGGTTTTGCTGCTTTGTTTGCATATTGTTCCCAGGGCTTTCCTGAGCACTTGCAATGTGTTGTAAGGAGTGAGAAGATCCTTAAAGTACTTTACAGGAGTTTGAATATCAACAAGAGTACAAATGATTTCCCTTAGTTAAAAGAAATACTCGTTAAGATGTGTAGTTCACTGCAGGAATGTTGGGAGGCTGGAGCAGAGAAATACAACAAGGGAAATCTTTGTATGGATGTTTTACTGCTTGGAGTTTTCACCTAGAGAGTACCTCTGGAAGGGAGTTAGCAATTCTGGAAGGGAGTCTGGAAGTCAATGAAATACCTGTTTGAATCGGTTTTTGCTTCCATTCACCTGTAGTGGAAGTCTAGTTTATGATGATGAATCTGAGAAATTAAAGTTAAAATACAAATCTAGTTCCTAGAATTGAATGAGTTATTTTCATTTCCATTCTTGTCAAAGTAAGTGCCAGCAGGCTTTATGGACTTTTTATTTAAATGTTTTTATGCCAAAATATTTTACATCCTGTTTTTTTTTTTTTAAACAACTCTGCTACTTTGTCAGAGACCCAAGGTTTCACCCACACAATCATGGTGCCGTAGATGTAAAAATCTGTGAATAATTGGTTTTTATATCATGCTTTGGATGGGCTTCTGATCCCCTGAAGCAGCAAACTGGCTGTTTGAATTCAGTAAATAAAGTTACCTGTCACCTTCCAGAAAATTGTCCTGTTGGGAGGGTGTCTGTTCTGCTTGGTGTGGCTGCTTTAAAATTAAACCGGGTCCCACGGATGGGTCAGAGCCGTGACTTTATTCATGTTCCCTGTTAAAAGACTGCCTCGATCTGAGTTCAGCTGTGTTCCCCTGGCTTTACGCTGACAGCTGGGTGTGATTTTTTATTTAATTGCAACACAGAGCAAGGTAACTACAAAGGTGTATCTGTGGGTGTAGTTCCAGGAGTGTCTCACATCCCTGGGGTGCTGTTGAGATAAGCAGTGCTCATGTGGCCAATCTGCTTGGGAAGCTGCTGCAGATTAAGAATAGCCCAGCAAGGAAAATGATCATTTTTAACCCAGGCTAGCTATCAGTGAAATATCCAGTGATGTATGGGAGTGGTGGGGAACATTTCTAAGAAGCACAGCCTATGACAATGGAAATGTAGGTGTGTGAGTGGTTTTCTTACTAGTTTTTTGCTTGTGTTTCATTTCTCGGTAGCAGTAAATGTCTTTCACTTACATTTAGTCAGAGATGAGGCACGCTGTAGCTGGAGGAGGGACATCAGGCACTCTATCTGTGGTCAGACTGTGCTAACGAAGCTGGGACTTGGCCTGACGCTCCAGCTGAGCCCCGAGAGCAGCCAGCTATAGTCTTGCTCTCCCTGCACATTCCTGCCTCCTCTCTGTTTTGCCAGCCCTGTCACCAGGCCAGCAGGGAGGCAGCTCAGGAAGCTAAGCTGGCTGCAACACAACCTTCCAAAAATACGTTTCCAGCTGGCCTCGCTCCACGAAGCAGCTCAGCGTGGAGATGGGTGGGAGTTCGTGCTCACCTGTGGCTGGGGGCAGGCAGGGGAGCACATCGAGGCGCCTCTCGCTTGTACCATGCAGCCTCCTGCCTCCACAGGACCAACCTCCTGGAGGGTGCCTGCGTGTTTCTGAGCAGCCCTGCCGTCCTTATCATCCTGCTGCCCCCGCTGCCTGCCTCTTAGTCCTGCCAAGGTTTGGCTGCTGCTGTTCCCTGTGCCCCCACGGCACCCCCAGTGCGCCCCATCTGTGTTAATGGTAATAATAATTAGCTCCATCCACTAATATTAGTATAAAGTACTGGGATCTTCAGCAGTCTCCAGAATGAATCTATTACAAGAGAAAACAGGCATGTAAGGTTCCCTCATAAAAAATAATAATCATCAAGCCAGCACCTACTTGTACATAGACTATGTCATTGAATGAAGTTCTGCTCATTCAGGGAGGGTTGCAGCTGAGTCTTCATGTGTACTTCTGAAACCCAGTCCTGCTACAAACACCGCAATGAAAATGAGGAGCTACAAGCAGGTGGGAGCTGCCTGCAAAACATATCTTTATGTTGCAGTGAAGAAGAAGGATGTGACCACTGCATGGCAGTGCGTGCTGCACACATTCGGGTGTCGCAGTTGCTGATCACAAAACACGCATCTGCTATCAAGACAAGAATCCATAAAGATCCTTTTTTCTCCTTAAAAATCATCTCCCACTTGAGACAGAAGGTGATGATTTCAGTCTAACGTGATAAATACGATTTATATTCTTGATTTAAAGAATTATGGCTCTTCTGTATAATTGAAGGTACCAGGGCTTTTATAAATGTGTGGCACACAAAGTAGGGAGTTTAACCGTGAAATCCTTCCGCAGAAGTGATTCTCTAAAAGACATCTTCCAAGTGGAAGGAATCTTAAGGAAGGTCTTGTTGAAATAAAATGGGACTTTTTTGGTGAGGGAGTCTTCATTTTAGTGTAAAATGCTGCTCTTCAAAACTGGCACCTTCACTGTACAAATGGACTTTCAAACTACTAACTTGGGACTATAAAATGCCTGAGAAAGAACCTTCAGCAATGTTTTGAGTTCATTCTTAACACAAAGAAGAATTAAATCAGATTTTTTTTCGATTTCCCACCAGCTCAGATCACCTCACTCTTCCACCTGATATAGTTGAAAATAAAGATCTTTTTTTTTCCCCATGACAGCTTTCTAAAATAATTATCTAAGTAGTAGCAAAGCATGAAGTCCACAACTGATGGTGTTGGGGGATTTTAAAGCATGGCTGGGTTTGCAAGAAATACGTACGTTCTTACATTATAATCCAGTATTTTGAGAAGAAAGAGAGAGCAAATAGTTATTCAAGTTAACTTTAAGATGAAACTAGCAATTCACTGGAATTATTTTACAGCATTGATTAAAGGTATATTTTTAGGAATAACGGTGTAACAAAATTCAGTGCAAGATCCTATAGAAGGGCAAGATGATGCTCTTGTTTCCCCACGTCTAAATCAGTCGTCACTCATTCTCTGACAGATGTCATTTGCTTGTAGCCTCGTGTCCCCTCGCTCCACAAGCACCAAGACATGAGCCCAAGCAGGTTGGCCAGGATCCCCTGTGAGCAGCACAGGACAGGAAAAATCTGTCAAATCCTCGTGACACCTCAGGCATTCCTCTTGATTGCTGGTGACAAACTAATTTTTGGATAACCTCTTATATCCTTCAGTGATCATCCAGTATTGTGGTGTGGCCATTTCAGTTTTCAGCTTCCATAAAATCCATAAGTTATAGGACAGGCAGCTGTTCCTTGTTCCTCCTTTTCAGTACAAGCTCAGCTTTTAATCCTTGTGCTGCTGTTTGTACTGGTGCTGAGGCACCAGCACACGGACATGCACGCTCAAATGCTCCCGTTTCCATTCTTGTTGCCTATCGTTCTCATATTACTTTCACAGATCTTTACAGTCTTTGGGAGGTATTTGTGAAAAGTGGACAATTCAGTATGGAGTCTGTGGGCAGGTATGTTAATTCTCTGATAAAAGAAGATGCTGTGTGATGTTAAAATTGGACGGCAGTTGTCTCCAGTGGTGAAATACTCATCCAACACACAAACTAAGAAGCGCACTAAGATAATAAAGATTTTCAGTTTAATGGAAGATTGTTATCCAGTGTACTGGGAGATTACAGTCCAGTTTTTTTGGTAACTTCCACCTCAGATAGGAAGAGAAAGTCTTTTTAGGGCCTGTATCAGTTAGGGTAGTTGGGAGTGTGTTAAATCCCTAACAAAGGAGTACTCAGAACTGATGAAGATGTTGTAACAGGTGAAGAGCTATTTAATCGTGTGTGGATTGACAGAGATTCAGCAGCGAACAGAAGAGAAGGGTTGCTTGGATGCACAAATATGACCACGTTTGGGTTTTAGTTAAATCTGCTGGGGAGATCAGGATTTGAATCACTTGGTAGAGCTCAGCGCATGGTCAGGTAATGATGGTTCAAGAAATCAGCCGTGCTAGATGTACGTGTGCTCATTCTCATTGCAAATGCAAAGAGAAAAAAACAACCTCCTTGCTTTTTGACATAGGTAGTTCAGTGGTAACGAGATTATGGATCTACGATCATGGGTCTCGCTGCTCATCAGCTACTGGTGAAGCCTACGTAGCCCGGCTTTTCTGGAGAATGTCAATAGCTGTTGGTGATCTTCCCCTTGCACACCCTAAGCTGGGGTCAGAGGGGAGGGAGGTGGAGTTAAATGGCTGTTAAGAGTTCTTCCTTAAAGGGGGAAGGAAAAATGTATGAGAAGGACGTGAGGAGGCGAGTGAACTGCACTGAGAAACTCAGCAGTCTTCTTTCAAGTGTGATGAAAGGAATTTTCTGCAGCAGAGGGAGCAGCGATAAATCCAGATGACAAACAATTTTTAAAAGAACCCAGATTTAGTAACACCTTGTAAGGATGGGACTTCAAGTTTTCCAAGAAACAACAACAACAACAGAGCTATACAAGCAAAATGTGTGGGTAACACCAAGTTACTTTCATCCACATGCTAACAAATTTTTGATAACAGAAACCAGTGATTGGATAAGGAAGGACACAAGTCAATACATAGCAAAACAATATATATATATATATATTTATTTATTATTATTTTTTATAAAACAGTGGCATGGTCTTAGTTTTGATAATATGTTACTGTCTCTGCTTTTAGTTTTGGTAAGGCCAACCTTGCAGGCTTTTAAATGTTATTTTAATTAATGTATGAGAAGACTATGGGCAAAACATGTCAAAAACATAAAAGCAAAACTTAACCTTCCCTGAAAGGTTGGAATGAACGCTATTTCAGAGATCAGAATAATGCAAAATATAAATTCAGTGCCACTTAGTTAGCAGATTTGGCACTTTGCTGGCTTTGAAGAATTGGCAGGAGCTGTGGGCCTCAAGTTTTAGAAGGCATTTGTGGTTAAATATTAGAGAGCTGACTCACTATTTCAACAGTTTGAAGCCAGGCATCCTTTTCAAGAATTAAGCTCGAGTCTCCCTTCTTCCTAGGGCCCATTACTTGACTTAATTGTTGCACCCTTTTGCTTTATTTCCCCATCTCCTTGCCTTTCTCCTTGATCCTGGATCCAAAAAGCTTCCCTGTAGCAGCGATGCTTAAAACTTCAGTCCCGTTTCTGCTCTTTTGTTGTTGCTTAAAAATGATACTTTCGCATATGTTGTTTCTCAAAGGACATTTTTTCAAGATATTTGGAGTTTCCAAGACTTAAACAATTTAGCGCAGCTTGCTTGTTTAACCTAATGCAGTGGTTTGGAGTTTGATGTTTTGGTTGTTTCTTTTAAAAGGGATGTAGTTATTTTGGCAGACATTCACAGAAAACAGCGTGGTGGTGTGGATCTGAAGAAACTGTTTTGTTAAGAAAGTTAAAAAAATACATTTGCATGTGTGTAAGTTGTTTTAAAAATGATACTGAGTAAAATTTAAGTCTTGTTTCTCTGGAGGTTAAGAACAAGGGGATAATTTTTTGGAGAAAATAAGATGACAAGGAACATTGGCTCATCTCAGAAGGATTAACGGGGATGGTGGCATAAATGGCTCGGGTATTTGTTTTCAAGGTACCTTTCCATTAATAGTCCTGGAGTGGTTTTTTTTTTTTTTTTGAAATATGCTAACCTGAAGATTTTAAACAACATTTAATGTTGTTTTTATCCGTGTACCTGTAGAATAGAGCAGTTGTATTGATGTAGTGCCTAGATGAAATGCGGGATTGTCTTTGATATCGCCCAAAGATGGGGTGGAAGGTGCCTTCAGGGGAACGTGGCTCTCCAAGCGCCGTGCTAGAAGTAAGTGGAGGGAGATGTAGGATCAGTGTCATGAAGGGACACTGAAATGTCCCTTTCTTAGCAGGACGCCGCTACCTGCTGCAGGTCTCTCTGCTCTTCTGACCCAGCCCTTCGGGTTGCTTTTCCATCTTCGTTTTGACATAGTGACGGTGGTGAACATAAGGGCTCCTCTGTTGGAAAGAGCACGTATTTTTAAGGGATTACTGAGAAATGGTGTTCCAAGAAATGTTTAACTGACTTACCTGAAGTTGAGCGTTTTGCTGAAACTATCGCTTTTAAGAAGAACCGTAGAGTTTATTTTGTTCTAATACCAACATGCAATTTCAAAATTTTACGTAACAGCTCTTCAGGATAGTTGGCAGGTCATTGTCAAGGCAGACTGTTTGGGAACATTTTTTTTTTTTTTAAATTGCTTTTCTTGTATATTTTTTCTTGTTTCTTTTTATTTCAAATGGGTTTGGGTCATTGTTTTACAATAATTCGTTTGAATCCAGATACACCGAAAACCTCCCCCAAACCTATGCAGCAAAACAGAAACATCACTTGAGATGTGAAGGTCTGAAACCCACCTGTGCAAATCTGGGAAGGGAAGGGAAGGGAAAGGAAGGGAAAGGAAGGGAAGGGGTCGGGTCTCTTCTGATGGAGCTGCCTGGAGAGGGATGCTGCTGCCAGGAGGACTCGGAGGGCAGCACACAAAAGCTGTGAGCTGGTGTGCCGAAGCTTGCGTGTGGTTGCGATAATTTTGTTTTCACAGGAGCCAGGAGGCAGTCCTGGCAGTTTAGCTTGGGTTTTGCCAATTTATTTTTTTTTTTATCTTGGAAAGGGCTAGTGAGAAAAAAGGAGCGTACGTTTAATACTGGATTTTAATGATAAGCCTGACAGCATGCTCATTTAATAAAAATGTTGGGATAAAGCTCCACCTGTTAGCATAAATAAAGTTGTAAATTAGATTCAGCAACTTCACCTCTGCCGTTCGTTGTCTGTTTTCCGTAATTGCAGCCAGTGGCACCAAACTATTTCTCATCATGTGTAGTTTCTTCTTGGATCTCCTTTTATTGTAGTTTTTAGCTCTGTGATGGTCTGCTAGCACTGCTGCTTTTTTCTTCCTGCCCCTACTTCTGTTAGGGAGCACTGCTGCCTTTCAGCCTTATGGCACTGACATGGCTTCAGTCTTAATTTTCTTAACCATCACTGCCAAGTGGAAGAAGGGCGAGGATTGTGTCTGACCTTAACACCAGCTCTCCAAAATATGTTCACAGCGTGGGGCTGAGGCGTTGGTACGTCAGGCCAGGATCTGAAAGAGGAGTTGATGCGAAGGACAGCAGCGTGTGTGGGGAGGCGAGGAGGCAAGGAAGGTTTCCTTCAGTCCTGCTGAGCACACGTATCCCTTCGAAGCGCTGTGTTTCCATGGGAGAATATTCCAGCTCTGGCACCTCTTACATCTGCTCTGTCTTCAGGCATTAAAGCGAATTAGTCAGTCTTTGCTGATGTACAGAAATCTTCTATTTTTTCCCCAAATAATTACAAAGGGAATAGGACCATGGGGGGAACAAGCCTCTTGGAGCTGCCCACAGCCAGTAATTACTAGTTCAGGGCGAACGCTTGATTTTGATGCTGCATCTCTTCTGTGCATGTGAGGTCTGGTACGTGGGAGTCCCATGTTCCAGAAACCAAAGTTTTGTTTTCCAATTGAAAGCACTTGGCTTCGTGGTAGCCAATATAGGCTAGCCAAAACAAACAGAAGGTCATAGTATGGGCTATTTTAAGTCTTAAGTAGGATACCAGGCTTCTGAAATCATATAGAATTTGCCACCGTGGATTACATCACGACTCTGAAGACTTGGGGCTCGCCACATCAGATAAATCAGTTACCCATGTAATCTGTCGTGCTGCCTGGCTGGGAGATGGGCAGCGTTCAGCTGTCAGCAGAACTGCAGCGGACCGATGGCGGTGCCACTTCAGCCACCAAGGAGTAAAATGGTGATAAAACAATTGTTGTCTTACTCAGCAGCAGGTTGCCTGCATGGTAAGTTGGTTTTCTCTTTGTTAGTCTGCCTGCTGTCTCCAGCGCTGTCCCCTTTGATGAAAAATTTGCTTTGTGCAGGAAAATAAAAACAGTTCTGCTGCAGCAATGTCTTAGCGAGCACAAGATGTGCTGTGTTACTTAGAAATTATCTGTGTGTACCCTGAAAAGCTTGGGTTTGTACTTTCAGCTTGTGCTTAATCACCAGGGTGACAGTATCCTGGTGGAACTGGTCGATGCTTTAGGATAACCATCAGCATCAACATGGCTCAGAAACTCTGAGCTGGGCAAATTGCCTATCATAATGTGTCTGTAGGGACTTGGCTGTGTTTTCCTCAGATATTTGCAGTTGTGAGAGCAGAAAAGAAGAGAAAGATGCGCTGGAATGAGCTCTGGGGAGGGGCAGGTTGCTTGCTGCATGGCTCATCCCAGAGCAAGCAGAAGAACAGAAGTTGGGTGGTGGTGCTGGCTTTCCAAGGAGCTGAGCATGTAAGCTTCAGGTTCTGTCAGAAAATGTTTGGGCAAGTAAAGGTAGTGCTACTTCTGCCATTATTTGGGGGTGTTTTAAATAGGATTTAATCCACAGCTTGTGCGTTATCTCTTGAAGCATGCTTTTCCTCCTTGACATAACCCAGTCCTCGGTATTCTTCACAAAGGAGCTCGGGAAAGAGGCTGCTTCAAATTTCGTTCTGTGCTCGCTGCTTGTGTGTTTGCATGGCAAAAATTCACTGTTCACAGGCTAAATGCCAGATGTAATTAAACACCAAGCAATATTGGACGTGGTATGCAAGGGTGGAAACTGCAAAGCACAAAGGATGTCAAATCTGAAATTAAATGAATTCATATTTAGGATCACTCTGTAAAAAGATTTGAAAGGAAAAATAAGACAGGAAACATGAGGGATGGGGAGAAAGATGGAAAATGACTTGCAGAGAGCGGTCTGTGTCCTTAAATGTTTGACACTGATTTTGTTTCCATATACTCGAGGTCATGGAAAAGATTAAAAATCTAACTTTTTTCAACATAAATCAGCGTTAAGGCGGTGTGGTTCCTGCGTGAAGCCAGTCACCAAACTGTACCAGAGTGGGGTTGCTTGTCTGGAATGTCCCCAGCTCCTAGGGAAAGAGCTCAGCCTCAGGTGGAGACACTGATTTAACAGCATTCAGGTCAGCAACCTAAAATAAAGGGTGAATCTGGTGGGGTGTTTAAAAACAAGTAATAAAAGTATTTTCTCCATCCTCCCTAGGCTTTTCTTTGCACTATCTGCAGTACAGAATTTCCTTTTTTATTTCTTTTTCTCCCACTTGAGTTAGATACTTTTAAAATTAAAAATTAAAAAGTCTAGAACAGGGAAATGCTAGAAATGTAATGGGTCTGTTCTGCAGTGCGGTTGTAAGTGTTAGGTATCTTAATAGCTGGAGAAGTACAATGGTCAATTTTTAAGGAGTTTTATGAGAGGTGACAATATTGACATGCTTGGAGGAAGGGAGAAGGGGGAGTTTTCCTTAATCCTGAGCAATTTGCACGTATTTTTGCATAGGTACAAATAATTTGTTGCCGTCAGTTCTGTCAGTTCCTGAACTTGAAGGCAGCAGCAGAAAGAGCCCCTCTGGGCTTGGGCCAGCTCTCTGTGGAGAGCAAATTGTACCTGTAAGCTGCAAATTCACCAGGCTTTGTTTCTGTCTTCGTGGAGACTTGATGGGTTTTCAGAAAGAAAAGCGTTCAGTTGAATCCCACTTGCTGCTTTAGTTTCAGGCTGCTTCCTCCTACCTGGGGGAAAGCAAAGAGGGGTGAGAGGAGGACCTTCAGCTCTTCGCTACCACTTGTTCTGCTTTACACAGGTTATTTTCTCAGCAAGGTTTCTGTGAAGGGCACGGTTTTGGGAGGTCTTCAGGCAAACTTCTGTATTTCTGTTGTGTTGTCTGGTGCCAGTCATTCTTGCAAGGAGAGCGCTTTGTGATGAAAAATGCCTGGCACTGATCACCCTAGGACAGAAAGTCAGGCGTAAGTTAAAAAAAAATCCCTTTCTTATCTTCTACGTGGCAAATGTAAGTCAAAGCATGGGAGAATTTGAGTTAGAAATAGCTTGTGGGGTCTGTTCTTTTGGGATTCTTAAGAACTTCAAGAGGAAACACTAGCCACATTTCTAAACTTTTTTGCTCCCATAAACACTGGTTTCAGCAGAATACTTACTTCTAAGTTACCGTGTTCTTTTCTTAAGATGTGTCTGATAACCCTAGATAACCTCAACTTTTAAAAACCAAAAAGAACCCCAAATGGCAGGAGGTTCATCTCCTGTTTGGTCACTGTTACGATTATTTGGCAGGTAACTTTAAATAGAGAAAAGCTTGTGAACAAAATGCTGCAGCTAAAAGAAAAAGAAAAAGAAAACTGAATTTGAAGATGTCTGAGATTTTTTATAATAAATGTTTGTCATTCAACTGTCCCCCAAAAATAACTTGAATTTATTTCCCAGAAGTCAGCTATGAAATTGAAACCTTCCTCAGCTTGGTGCAGAAGACAGCCCGTACGTTTCATGTTCCCTCTGCTCCCCTCCCACTGTTGAGCCTTTCAAAAAACTTCAGGGTTTATGCTGAGGCTGTCAAGTACAACTAATATCCTATTTTTTTTTTCTTTTTGTTTACTCGATTGATCTGAGCATTAATTACAGAGTTAAGAAAGAAGCAGGTGTTGAAAACCATTCATATAAATTGTATTTTTAAGAGCATGGTAATGAAACTTCAGATTGAATGTAGCCTTTCTGTTTGTTCTTGACAGCAAACAGCTGTGAGAAGCCTGGGGTTCCGCAGCTCTGAAGCGTTCGAGTGTCATGATGCTGGTGCAGCTGGAAAAAATCTTAGACTTAATTTCTGAGCTGTCGGAATTGTCATGATTTTAGCGGTGGTGTTGGCCAACTTGTTTCAAGTGGAGTTAAACCATGGCTAACACTTGACAATGGTTGCGGGACACATTTGGGGAAATGTTTTAGGAATCAGCAGAGTTTGGGCTATGAGGGTTTCATCCCTGCATTGTTACTGAAGAAAAAACACATGTGAAGCCAGGCATGGCAGCATGTGCTGTTTCATGTTTTAAAAATAATTAAGGATTTGAAAAATATTATTCTACTTAGCATGCTAAAGAGAATTTGTGACAGAAATTAACAAAAAAGGTGAAGTGCCCCTGGTGGTGATCTATCCGTCTCTGAATGAGTTTGCAGTTCCCATATGCCTGCTAAACTTGCAGTACTTCTGTTTGCTTTTGTCATAACACCAACACTGATGTTAAATGTAGAGAATTTGATAATATATATTTTGTTTTTACCTTTTTAAGCAAGCATTTGAAATCCGAGTAAGAAATACATGTAGAAGCACGGGGGTGTTCTGTGTTGTAGTTGCTGGGATTAAAAATAAATAAATAAATAAATAATGTATATGCTAAATGAGAAACAGTCTTTGAAAACTATGGATACTGATGCTTTAAGATTTAAAAAGTAGGCACCGGCTTCCCAACTGGGTGATGGGGAACGCAATGGGGCTGAGAGCAAGATGCAGAGGGCCTGGCAGCGTGGCAGCTCGGGGCTTTGGGAGGCCGCTTGGAAGACAACACACCCAAGAGATGGGTTTCCAGCCGTCGCTTCTCCTTGCCTCTTCTGAAGTGTGCTGTGCTTCGGGGTTTTTACTCTCCTGACTTTAGTGGGGCTCCCAGTCCGCCTGAGCACGAGGAGGGAGGTTGCTGCTCATCCACGGGGCTTTCGGGTCACAAGGGGAACGCACACGTTGTTCAGACCATTCCCGGCCCAGGACAGGCTGCTGAAACGCCAATGTTATTCAGATTTTCAGGGTTTCTGACTGTCTGCATAGTCTATGAAGGAAATTAATCCAACTAACGTTACTAATCCAACAAATAAGTCTTACTGGATTTATGGCAGTTCCTAATTTTCCCTCCTGTTCACAAGATGTAAATAAGCGCAGGTCTTGCTTTGTCTTTCCTGCCATCTTTGCCTCATGATGCGCTGATGGATGTGCTGGGAAGAAGCCCAAAATCCTCTCCTGCCCCTTCTCCGTCCTTGCATGACTGCACCCCGTGGCCGCTGATGCTTCATGAAGGGGAAATTACAGCTCCCAAGCCTGACATTGTAGACATAACTGAGAAGATTAACTTTTACAGTTGTGACTGAAAATGCCTACTTCTCCTCGCGTGTGGAAGTTTGCGTAAATATTTTGCAATCTGGGAAGATTTAAGAAAATCCCAAATTGAGTAAATAACTCTTAAGCAAAACCCAGCTCGTAATTGAAAACAACTTGCTGGAGAGTTCTGGTATTGCTTTACATTTAAAAGAAGGTAGGTGCTATAAGTCTGTGTGCTTTCATTTACCCATTAAAAGCTGCATTTGGGCCATTTAAGAATTCCTGTGTAACCAAAGCAGGGTAGGCTACCGTACGTAGTCAAACCATGGGAAGGCTTTCAAACTCTGCTAGTAAAATACCAGCGTAAATATCACCGCAGACACCTGCATTACTGTGATTTGCATGTGATTTTTTGTTTTCTATATAATTCTTACGACTACCTGCAAGATTTGACAGATAACACAGTCCACCAGAGATAGTGGGTAATTTTTTTTTGTTTGCTTTCTCTGTTTTCTCTCCCTTCCTTGAAAGTTCGAGCAGGTTAATTTGTTAAACTAAGTAAAGTATTAGTGAAAGGGCTGGGTTTTCTGAGCACTGGCAGAGGTCATCCCCTTGTCATCCTGTCCCCAGCTGGCTCAGGTACCGGCTGATCTCTCTGCTGAGCTGGTTTGATGTGCTAAAGTCAACAAAAATCTGACCTCACCTACAAATCTGTGTGTACTCGAACAGATTGGGTAGGGCCATCACAGACACAGAGCTGTGTGTGTTGCACGGGGATTGATCTTGAATACACAATTGCATACAGTTTTGGCTAAGACCAAGAAGGCTTGTGGCTAAAGGGCAAGTAAATTATATGAAGGGTACGTGACTGGCTGCAAGTTCCTGATCCTAAATACCAGTTGGACACAGGAGAGAACCCATGTGGTGTAGATGCAAATCTCTGTGTCCGTAGAGCACTCCAGAAAGGTCCTTCTGTGCCTTTGTGGAATCTACGCCTTAGTTTCAATTTAAATACAAGTAGTAGACTATTTCTTTTTTAATATTGTGTGACCGATGTACTTAAAAATTTATGCTCAGTCCTTGTCATCCTTTTTCTGCCAGCTAGGAAGAGCTTTTTCGTGTCAGGCTGAAGTAATCAGTCTAGTATCCTGCTTCTTACAGTAGTCAGTAGGAAATATATAGGGAAGGGAATAACAATAACCAGTGTTTTATGGTCATTCCTTAATGCCCTTCCCAGAAACTGCAGCTCACAGACTCTTTGAGCCCAATGGGACATCCTTGAGTTTAAAAGCTCGTTACGGAGGTATTTATTGATTTTTCTTCCTTGCATCTGTCCAATTACTTTCTGAACCTGTACAATTTTGGAACTCATTCCCATAAGTTACCGTGTTACTGTGATGCCAGGACCAGGGGTGAGCTTGGGACTACGTTACGTTTGATGCTGTGCAAAAAAGAAAGGTGCTTTAGCTTCTGAAAATGCTTTTCATTGAACTGTGAGGCAGAGGTTGCAGTGGTTTGCACAGACACCCTGAAAGGCTGGTAAGAAAGTGGCTAAATAACATGATTTTGTGAGAATTTAGCCCTTCTCGTTGGCTGAAGAAGCAGTGTCAAAGAAAACGTGAAGAGTTTTTCAGCAGTTTTCCAAACAGAGGATGGTGGCTGCCAGCTGCCAGCAGCCATGGAGCTTTCAGGGGTAAATGCGAGAGGGCAGCAGCTGGTATGAGGGTAACCCAGGCAAAAAGTAAAAGTGAAAGCAAGCAATTTGTGGTGAATGCCGTGGAGCAAGAGCCATGAGGGGTGCAAAGAAAGGGCGATGTGTTATAGGTGGCATATGTGTGTGGTCAGTAGGATGAGCGAGAGGGACTTGAGCGGAGTAAATTGTGAGTCTGTTTGTTTGTTTCGGCATGTGCTGAGGGTAACGGGAGATGTCATTGCCAGGTAGGCCATGGAAATGCTCGGGGAGCTCGAAGAGATGAGGCTGGGTCTAAAGTTCCCTGTAAGAGGCAGCCTAACCGTGGAGACCTCACTTGACGTAATGACGCCAAAATAAAAGGGCCTCGTGTATTTCTGATCGTTTACTAACTGGTGTCTAGAAAACAAGAAAAAACAAAACATTTTTTATGTACTTTTCTAGTTCTAGGTCAAATGATTAGTTCTGTGACAAGACAGCATGACACTTTGAAGTATGACAGAACCCCTGATGCCGCAACAGAGGCTGGGAATATTAATGGCCAAATCTAGGTGAGTGATGTGAACGTTGTCGGCTCCCTGCTTGTTTCGTTTCTTCCTCATTGCCTTAGTTCCCATCTCAGCTTTGAAGCAGCATGATGGTTCTCGGTATTCCAAAATATTAATATTAAAATATTGGATATGAAATAACAAGTGTCTACAATTAATGTTGATTACATCCCTTTTCTTTGTCTTTCTTGAGACATAGTAGCTATATTTCAGACTTCTTCATCTACTACATCTTTTTATTTGCAACTCTATATACTTCTCCCAAACTACTTTGCAGTTAATTTTTTTATTGTCTATTCAGTTTACTATTGATTTACCTTTATGGTGAGTGCAAAGGATGTCACGTTACTGTCACAGTGTGCTGCTATTTAGTTCTATTTCTGCTTTCTCATAAGGTTTTGAGGAAATTGAAGACTGGGCTTTATTAAGTGTGAGCATCTGTATTTGAAGGCTAGTAAATGCTTCTGTTTGGCAATTTAGTGCTGTAGAGACCAGAGCTTGAAAACCTTTGCTGCAAATTTGTATTGCATTTGTTGTTAATCTGCACTGCAGCTGTTTCACACGTTGCTCCTTTTAGCACTGTAATCTCAGAATAAATTGGGCATCGTCAATCGAGTGACAAGACCAACATCTGAACATCTACATAGTGAGGCAAAGTGGGGTGCCAGGGTAGGAAACTAGTTACAGAAGATGTTCTGTATCTTCCTTTCTGAACAGAACGGGCAGAAGGCTTCAGCAAAGAAACGAGTAGTTAGTCTAATAACAAGATACCTGTATGGAGACTGTTGGAAGCAGTCTGTAATTGAGAGGTTGATCGGACTGATTAAGAAAATTGAAGGCTTCTCTTCACTGTGCAAGAACAACCAACCAGTTGTGTGTAGCACAGCTTCTTTCTGTTGTAGTAGAAGCAAACAACAACCTAGTTCGCTGTTGGGTTGGGAAAAAAGCTCTGTCAAATTAATGCGCGTTTTTACACTATGGCCAGGAATGACATCAGAGAATCCATTGAGTTTTGACAACGTCGGGCTGTCTGCCTCTTTGTTACTGGATTAATCTAAGCCACATTGTCAGCCTTTCTGCTAAGTTCTTCATTTCACCTCTGCAGGGCTTTGGTGGCCACTGACAGACGTCTGCAGTCTCTAGGGTAGCAATATCGCTTTTGCGTGGCCTGTCTGGTCCAGCATAGTTAGCTGAACTTCACGGTATGCCTTGCACCTTATTTTTCAGCAGGATAAAGTGCTAAGTGGATACTGCTGTTGCACACTAACACAAATGCCTGGCTAGAAAGTGAGTCCAAGTTTTCCTAAGGTGCAATCTGATTTTCCCATTCTGTCAGAAGAAGTTCTGCCCTGCTTCTTCTTGACTCTAAATGCCATACCTGTTGTTGCTTACTAGCTCTCTTCCAAGATTTTGACCCACTTTTCATTTGTGTAGTGGAAATTGTAGTTCTTATCCAATATACAGCTTGTGTAAATGGGTAAGTTTCCTTTTATCTGACCTTCTTAAGAGTTTAAGATTGATCTGTAGTGAGGTGGTAGGAGAAGAAAGTTGTGAGGCTTGGTTCTGTAACACTTTTATCCTGTTGCTCTGTGAAAGCTTTACCATACATACAATTTTTTTTTTCAGTTAGAATACCAAGAATATAAAATATTATTTTTCTTAATTTAGCCATGGAGTTAGTTGAGTTATTATGTTGTTTTTAACAAGTAAGTAAGCTGCATAACATAATCTAATCCAAAGGTAACATAATAGGAATTTAAAAAGTTAGTGTTAAAATATTTGTGTTGATCATGGAGCTTTGTTTCCCTTGCCTTTCGTTAGTTGTATGTGCTTTGCTACATGGGAAGTGCTTCAAACTGTGAGCACAGAAGCTGAGCAGAGGGCTGCCTCCAGGCCCCGCGTGCCTCCACCCCCTATTGAATGTGGGCGCTGGAGCTGCCCAAAGCAGGGCAGCTTTTCAGGATTGCCCTGCGGGCTCTTTGTGTTGCCTCTGCCTGGTAACCTGCAGCCCTGGGCTGGGACAGGAGTCAGCCAGGGCTGTGCTCAGCAGCAGGCTGGAGAGTGCTCGTTTAGGTGGAACTGGGATCCAGGTAGTGCCTTCCATAAAGACCTTGGTTTAGGAGAGAGAATTGCAACCAATGCATTTGTTCTTTTCTTTTTTTATTTCCCTCAAATGCTACTACGGGAGTTAAGGTGAGAGGCTCAATCAAGATCAGTGGGTCTGTTTGGTAGTGACATCGAGTGGAATTGTTGGTAGGTCTTCCAGGGCTTTGTGCAGTTAGTTCTCAATGCCAAATCTAACACAGCTCTTAGATATTATTTTTTATTATTTCTGACTGCAAAATTCATCATGAAAATTTGTAATCTAGGCAGAAATTTGTATTGTGTTGTTCTGTTGATGATGCTCTATTTTTACTTCAACTAAGTGATCACCGTGTTTGGTTGTGGTTTGCTTTTTTCTTTTTAATTTAGAGATCACATGGTCTTCTAAAGAAGTCATGGGTAGCTGTTGTAGCTGTCCAGATAAAGAAACTGTCCCAGATAACCATCGAAACAAGTTTAAGGTAAGCACCTGGTGTGGTATGCCGTGAATTATTTTGTTGCTTTCTTGCGGGGTAAGTCTGTGATGGAAAATACTTAAACGAAAATAGGGAGAGAATTACCCAATGGTTAAACCATTACAGACCTGCAGGTGTCTGGCTGCAGGTTTCTCTTTTTTTTTCCCCTTGAGACTCCTTTCTTACTGGCAGTGACAGGAATTCTTTAGACAGGCTGGGTTTTGTCATGACAGTTTCGATCTTCAGGTGGGAGAAGCAGCCCCATGATTTTGGTCTGTCCCAGTTTCAGCTGGGAGCCCAGTTAAATGCTGTTACCTCTGGGAGGTTTGGGACCATATGAGGGGGTCACAGGCATAATGGAAGAGCTGCTGGAGAGCTGTGCCTATGAACCTGGAGGTAGGGTCAGCAATGGAAGATGTGAGGACCACTGATTTTAGTTGAAGATCACTGTTGATTATATCATTTTGGAGAACTTTTTTTCCATTACTTGAATAAACTTCATTTCTATACGTGCTTCTGTCCCATATATATACCCCTGGAATTTATAAGCTTGTGAACACTTGTTCCTGTGCTTAATGTGAAGTCGCTGAAGTCAGTGCCTTTAAGTAAACATACCTTTGCGTAGTCACACAGCTCGGCTCTGCTTCTGTGCTCCAAACTGTCTCCGTGAGCTGGCAAAGGAATGCAACGCTTCCATAGTGAAAAATGATTCATGCACTGCCTGAGGGCAACCCTGAAATGAGCTTGAAAACCATGGGAAATTCTGGAAATATTTAATATTATCAGTACAAAGAGCTGAAGGATAAAATATTTTCGTGTTCTTGCTTTTGATGCATTTGACTTAGCTTTATTCAGCCAGTTCCTCCTTTTCTCCTCGTAGCATCTCTCTATTGTTCGTGTGGGTCTCTGATTGAGCAGCAGGGGGGAGAAGATGAAAGAATGTAGTTTGCAAAATGAAGACATTTGGCATAGGCTTCAGTGACAGATGAAACTATTCTTAATTCTTTTTAAATGACTAGTTTTCAAGTTGAAAACGGCTCTTTAAGGAGTAAAATTAATTGATACCATAGGGAAGCTTTTTTGTAGCCTTTTTATTGAGTAAGAAGGAATCCCACTGAAAGCAGCGTTGTGAGATAAAACGCATCTGGGGGAAAATACATGTCAGGATTCCTTAAGGGATGCAGAAGACCTCCAACTGGTGTAAAGGCAGAAGGAATAAGAGTATAAGCTTTATATGCATCATGTTTTCACACAAGATAACCACAGGGTATTTGAATTATTTGTTGACATTAAAAAGGCAGGAAAAAAAATCCAGACCAGTCTGGCGATTCAGCGCAGTGCAAGGCCCTACAGGTATGTGAGGGTAGCTTTATCTTAGAGACCCGTCTCCTTTTTCATTCCTTTTCCCAACTGTAAGTGGGGTTATATGACAAAGCAAATAATCTTTTTTGAAACAGTGCTCTGAACGATTTAATTATCTGGGGTATGCCTTATCTGTGTGGAAATACTAGAATATGTACATACAGTCAGCTTTAAAAAATCATTAAACTTACAAATCTCTTATTTTAAATATCACCACGGATTTTGCAATGATGTTATTTAGTCTCACTCACTGCTGTTAAATATGTATTATTTTAATTCTGGGCTGGAGGAGCAAAGGAACTGGTTTGGTGAGGTTTTTTTAAACTTTTACCTCAAGGATCATAACTCCTATGATGGAGCAGACGGGAGTGCATTAGTGAAACATTAAGATCACAGTAGTAGTACTGGTGCTCAAAAGAATGCTTACCTGATGCTGTTGAACTTCCTTTTTGCAGGTTATTAACGTGGATGATGATGGTAATGAGCTGGGTTCTGGCATAATGGAACTTACAGATACAGAACTAATTTTGTACACCCGCAAAAGGGACTCTGTAAAATGGCACTACCTCTGTCTCCGTCGCTATGGCTATGACTCAAATCTTTTCTCTTTTGAAAGTGGTCGAAGGTGTCAAACTGGACAAGGTATGTGGAATTTTTGTACACAAAGATGTTTAGAAAGTAATTCGATGTTGGGAGATTTGTTTATTAATTTATTTAGTGTGTACTTCCTTGACCTTTGGCAAGGGTTATAAAAGATGTAGTTTTATATATGAATGCAGGTTCTGGAAAAAAGTAAGTTGGATGGTCTTATGGCAAAATGAGGGTTTGAGTTACTTATAGATTTTGATCTGGAATATTCCATGGCTGTATGCGTTGATAGTTGTGGTCAACTCAGAGAGTGGTTTTGACAGGGAAATTCTTCCATCTCAGAGGTTGATTTGACTTTCAAGGAAGGGTGATGAAACCTGGAACCATGGGGGAATCTTCTCAGAATTCAGAGTTTTTGCTATTTTTACATTTTTAAGAGACTAGAGCGCTGGAATGAACTGGATATCCCTACCTACTTACGGTCTTCACTAACACACTTGTTTCAACCTCTTCCTGAAACAAACACTGCCGATTTATTTCAAGGACATCATTCTCAAATTTTTACAAATTTTGATATTCAGAATGCAGACTCCAGCTATGCTTAGTTACTTTCTGTGTGGCTTTAATCAGAAGGACAGCTACCTTTCCAGTTGCCAGGTCATCCCTTGCCTTGGCTAAGAGGCTTTTCAATCTCTATTCACCACAGCAGTCCCCGGTGGTGCAACAACTGTATTGGTTGAGCTCTGTGCCTCATTTTCCATCTTCCTGTCATGATGCAGCTCTATGTACCTGACATTCTTATGTATTGGTATGTTGTGAAATTCAGTTGTGTTTTTATTTTCTTACAGATTTTTAGCATGTACTAGTTTTTTTTATAAATAACAATATTTGCAATTACAAAATATTTTTTAACTTCACTGTAAAAAATCAGGAACATGAAAGAACTTGATCATAAACAAATTTGGTCAATCTTCATTGTCCAAGCAGAGGTAAGGGCAGGTAGTTATTTTACAAGAAGAATTAAGAAAGCATTCTTGATTCAGCTGCTAATAAGAAATAGAGATGTTTTCAATGTTACAGTATACTGCATATTAAACTAAATTTCCTGACTTCTAAGGAGAAAATCATGATCTTTTGTTTTGAAAAAAACCACACTTTGATTTTTGCAGGTTTAATTTACTGTTTCTTTTAAATGTGTAAAATAAATACTAATAAAATTCAATTGAAAAGACAATTTTGAAGGTTCTTTTCCACAGCCAGGATTTCCCATTGACTCTAATTGACTTCTCCACCTCCCCCCTAATTTCCTTTTTTTTAAATAGAGACGATTAAGCAGACTGTGTGAGCAGCAACCCTTTCTTCCCTCTTTTGTTTCTTGCCTTCCTTACGTAATATTAAATACTGTGAATATTGAGAAAAAAGAAATTGGCAAAAAATGTTCTCTCTGCTGCCGTTTTGCAATGGAGCATTGTTCCTGAGACCTACACTAGTATTTGTGGGCACAGTTGCAAAACTTCATCTTCAGCTGGTCAGATGACCAAGAAGTTTTTCATTTGAGAATATCCTGAATAATGCCCTACAACTGATTGAATTAATCAGTATTCTTGTTTGTAGTTTTCCACTTAATCTCAGATATTATATATTGATATATTGTCAGAATGCACTGGTGGTAAAACACAGAGTTTGTGTGACGTATTGAAATCCTTGAAGATACGTTTTGGGAGCACAGCTAATACATAATTCAGGATAGAGAAATTAGAGGAATTACTGTTTCCATGCTATATACACCACAGATTATATTGTATTTATTGCAAATGTATTTAATAAAAAATCAAGGTTCCACAAAGTTACTTTTGCTTGCACTTTTAGTGCCAATTCAGCTTGCCTTGTATTTTAAAGAATTAGCAATTTGGAAGCACTTTTTTTTAAAGAGAAGGGACACAGGCAGCTAGGAGGTTTTTTTGTTTTTTGTTTTTAATAAAGGTTTAAAGGTTTAAGGCTCCAGTGTGAGTTTCTGGAAATACAGGAAAAATTAAATATAGGCTATTGTACTTGAGCTGGATTATTGGTTAGGTAAAAGTAGTAGAAGCAGCTCTACAGCTGCTGTATTGCAAGCATGAAGCTTGCACCAGCCGAATATCAGTTGTTGATCATCATTCCTCATTTGTTGTTCCCAGCTAGGTTTTGTGAGCTTCTGCCATGTGGAGTGTTTCTGATAATTCTGATCTTTCTCAGTTCCGTGTCCATAAATAAAGTGATGTTAGTAATTGCCAGCATATTGACATAATTGCATTTACAGAAATAGCATTATAGGTAGGTAGTTTTTAGTAAAGAGTGTAATTTTAAGACTGTAATACTCATTTTAAAAAACGAGCACCTGCACCCAAGTTTAACAAGCATGTCAACTTTAACTTCATGCTTTCAATGGAAGAATAATCCAAAGCTGCGACTTTGCTTGTGAGGGTAAGTTGGGGCGCTCCCTGCTGTTTAAAAGCAAAGTGGCACAATACACACTCCAAATACACGGTATTGCTGCTAACTTTGTGCTCTGTGTCTATCCTTTAGCCTAAGACAATTGGTTTGTTACTGTCTGTTTCACACAGTTTGTCTTACTAGCTTTTTAGTTTAATCTTTAAAAAAACAAACAAACAAAAAAACCTTTTGCACAGTGTTTGAATCCTTCTTTCCTGTTGTGCTGATGTCTTATTCTTATGGTAGTTTAACAGAAATCTGGCTTAAGAAATGTGACCTTGTAGCACCACAGTAATTTCAGTTAGTGTATTTTTTTAATTTAACAGGTACCCTTTTTTTTTTTTTTTTTAATTATTATTACTTTATTCCTCATTTAGCCTTCAGAACTTACTTTTGGTTTTAACTGAACCAGTTTTCTGTTCCAATTTAACTTTTGGTGCATGGGAAAATTATTCTATCAGATAAACACTTGGAAGGGTCTCGCTGTATTTGTATGTGTTCTGTACAATAAAGATTTCTTAACTTTTTTGCTTCTTCAACAGGTATTCGTTACACGGATTCCAGTTTTATTACGTGAAAGCTATATGTATTCTAAGGCATGTTTCTTACAAAGGATTTTGATTTTTTTTCTTGTGTATTTATAGGAATCTTTGCCTTTAAATGTGCCCGTGCAGAAGAGCTATTTAATATGTTGCAAGAGATAATGCAGAATAATAGCATAAACGTGGTAGAAGAACCAGTAGTAGAAAGGAATAACCATCAAACTGAGTTGGAAGCTCCAAGAACCCCTCGAACGCCTACCAGTAAGTATGGTTATACTGTCAAATGACAAACCTGAATTTAATGTGGTACTTAGCTTTAAAATAGACTTTTTTTTAATTACTTAAAGATTTAATGCAAATTAAATGCTATTTTCAGCTAGGAGGTTAATTACCAGCAATGAATTCTTTTGAGGTACTTGCTGAGGATTCGCTTTCCAGAATCTCAAGTCCTGGGAGCAAAATGTTTGTAGACAAGTTCTTCAGCTTTAAGGAGTAAGCTTTGGGAACTTAGTTTTTGCACAAGAGCACTGTTTAACCATATACTTAATTCAGTTGTTTTATTATACATCACCATATTTTACTTCTAGCATTTCTGAGGAATTTTACTATTAGTCAGTGCTCCAACCTTTTTGTTAGGAAAAAGGTAATGGTAACATCACATCTACAGGGGATTTGAAATCTTTTGCTGTGGATATGGATGGATAGAGTGAAGTCTTATCAAAACTGCTGGGAGATTTTAGGTAATCCCAGGCAGATACCAAGACATCTGACACTAGAAATTGCATATTGGTGATGAGTTCAGAGAAATAGAAGCTTAAATAAAGAAGTCATCATCTGTCCATTTCCCCCCCACCCCCCTTTTTAAAGGGGTATTTGTTGTTAATGGTAGCAAAAGGAGCTGGACAGGGAGTTTATTGAGAAAGCTGTGGTTATACACCTAGACTTCAGTGGTTACTTCAGACGTGTTTCCCCTTAAATACTGGGATGCTCTACTCGGCAATTTGCTTTCTCTAACCCCCATACTACCCCCCAGCAAAATTGTCTGGTGAATATTTAAACTGTTTTACATATTTTGACTTCTTGTGAAAATTGAAGATAAATACATAAAACGTACAACTCATATACAGTAAAATGTTCAATTTTAATATGGTTTTGCTTATTTTCTACTCGAATCAGCTCCTGGGTTCAATGCACAAAGTTTACCTAACGGCTATCCCAGATACCCATCTTTTGGAGATGCTTCATCACATCCTTCCAGCAGGCATCCTTCTGTCGGAAGTGCACGCCTCCCCTCTGTCGGTGAAGAATCAACACATCCTCTACTTGTAGCAGAGGAACAAGTGGGTATATTCTCCCCCACGCACCCCCCAATTCAGGCTCAACTTCAGTTCAGGGTTTTTCACTGTGAATTCCGTAGCCTTGTGTTTTCATTTTTGTGTTTTTCAGAGTTAGGTATAATGTATTTCTACCACACCTGAGCTACTACTTAGAAAAAGTACTTGTTTTGCCTCTTTATGATGCTTGGTAGGACAGATCACTGAGGAAGCATAACTACTTAAAATTTTTGTACTTACTATGTCTTCATTTGTATATAAATATATTTCCCTATGCTCTTTTCAAAAATTTCAGAAGCTAATTTTAAATACCTAAGTTGGACTTTACAATGAGAGATCTTGGTCAAAAACTTATTTACGTGCAAGTCTTCTATTTGGCAAATCATGGAAAAATGAGGTTAAAAGCAACCTCTACAGTTCTCTAGGTCCACTTTTGAAGTGAGAGGAGAGGCTGCACAGAGCCTTGTTTGTCATGCTTTGAATAGTACAAGCAAGGCGATCCTACAGCATCTCTGAGCCGTGTTCCTGCATTTGACCACCTTTATTCTGAAAGCATTTTTCCCTAATATGTAATCACTTTTTTTCCTGTTACAGCTGGTGTCTATTGCCCCTTATCCTTCTGGTGAACATCTCCAGAAAGGGTCTGGCTCTATCTTCTCTTTAATTGTCTAAAAGTAGTTCGAAGTGACTATTAAATTGCTTCTTAATCTTCTCTTATGACTGAAGAGAGTTGTCTGTCTCAGCTTCTCCTTGTATATCACTTGTTCCAGCCCCTCTGGACTCGCTCCAGTACGATGATGTTTTTCCTGTACTCGGAGCCCATTACTCCAGATTCAGTATCAGCAGTACAGAATTGAGGATAATTACCACTTTCCTTAACCTACTGGCTGTGCTTTTACTGACACAAACCAGTTGGCATTTGGTATTCCTTGATGCAAAGGCCCACTGCTGGCTCACCTTCAACCTGGATCCCTGGTGCTCTTCTGCAAGGCTGTTTTCAAGTCAGTTGGTGCCCAGCCTGTACTGTGTTATTCTGTGCTGGGCTTTAAGGTTGCCTTGCTGAGCTCCATGAGGCTTATGTGAGGTCAGTTCTCCAGGCTGCTGAGATCCTCCTCAATGGGAATCCCTACCAATCTGGGAAAACCCGAAAACTTTCTGAAGGTGTGTTCTATCTCATCCTTCCTGTTGCTGATGAAAACGTTAGTCAAATTTAATAAAATGTAATCTGGCTTCAGAAGATTGTTATGCGTGACCAGAAGCAGCATTGAAAGCCAGAGAAGGTAACAAAAGGTAACAGAGAAGGTAACAGTGTAGAATTTTTTTGGGAGACATTTGGTAGAAGCCAGCACAGAAGAGTCCAGGTGTTGCTGGAGTTACTGCAGACTAAATCAGTTTAAAGAACCAGCGAGGAGTCAAGTGAGCTGTAAATAGCACTGCAGTTTGTAGAGCTTGAAGTTGTGAAGGCTGGGTGAGTTCTGCTGTCAAATACTCTGCTATTTGGGTGTGCAGACAGAGTGTAAATGTGGAGATGCCATTCTTTACTGCAGCCTTTCCCTTTCAGCCTCATGTTGATCCACCGTGGGAACTTGGAGGGATAAACCAGTGGTGTATCCCTCCCTGCCTTGGTGGCATCTGGTGTTAACTGCTTATTTTTAATCCCGAGTGCCACAGGTCACGTGGAAGTGTATGTTTTTGTTTAGCTTCTGGTGTTAAAGGCTGTTGGTTCCTGAAGAAAGAATGAACTGTTCTTCCAGCAGAGCCAACCTCTCTTCTCAGTGGTTGAGTGGTACACAGAAGGCGCGGTCCTGATTTTAAACGGGCAATAAATTTCCTTTGCAGCATGGAAGTTACAAAGACAAATTAAGCCAAAGCAAATCTGGAACTGTTGGTTGTTTTCATGGTAAGGGAGATCAAAGCAGAACTCTGCCTCACTGATTTCTCCAAGTGAGCTAATGAACTGAGTTTAAGAAACCAGGGTTGCCCTGACCAGAGCGGAGTTTGAATAGAACCTGGAAAGCAGCAACTAGAGCACAACTGAGATGAAAGATCAAATCAAAACAATCATTAATTTGAAATGTAAATGTTATTATTTTGTCTGTCTTGAATACTGCTAATTTTATTTAAAGTAACATTGACAAAAACAACAACAAAACCAAAAAAGAAAGGTGAGCACAGCTCAGTGAAATGTGAGAAAGAGGAGCTTTGCTCTAAAACAGTTGCCATCGTGATATTTGGTTCTCAGGTATTTTGATCAGAAAAGGGGGGAGTTGGGAAGGAATGAAATTAAGAAATGAAAATGTGCAACTAGAATTTGAATTTTTTTTCTTCCTTCAGGTGCACACTTACGTCAACACTACTGGGGTACAAGAGGAGAGAAAAAATCGATCAAGTGTGCATGCGCCACTGGAATCGAAGCTTTCAAACACTGAAACAACGAAAGTGAAAGAAGATCAGATTTGTACTGATGACAGAGATGCTCAGGTTCTCCTGGAGCCTGAAGGAGTCAAGTTTGTTTTAGGACCAACACCTGTTCAAAGGCAGTTAATGGAAAGAGAGAAACTGGAGCAACTTGGGAGAGACCAAGTTAGCGGCAGCAGCACAAACAACACTGAATGGGACACTGGATACGACAGTGATGAACGTAGAGAAACGCCATCTGGTAACAAATTGGTGTACGAAAATATAAATAGGCTATCAATCCCTAGTGCCTCAGGGGTCAGAAGAGGTCGTTTGACATCAACCAGTACCTCAGATACCCAGAACATTAACAACTCTGCTCAGAGGAGAACTGCGCTGTTGAACTATGAGAACTTGCCATCCTTGCCTCCTGTCTGGGAAGCCCGCAAGCTGAGTAGAGATGAAGATGACAGTTTAGGACCAAAGACCCCATCTTTGAATGGCTACCACAATAACCTAGATCCAATGCATAATTATGTCAATACGGAGAATGTAACAGTACCAGCAAGTGCTCATAAAATAGAATTTACACGACGTCGGGACTGTACCCCCACAGTCTTTAACTTTGACATTAGGCGTCCAAGTTTAGAACACAGGCAGCTCAACTATATACAGGTTGACTTGGAAGGTGGTAGTGACTCCGACAACCCTCAGACTCCAAAAACCCCCACCACTCCACTTCCGCAAACTCCAACCAGGCGCACAGAGCTGTATGCTGTGATAGACATTGAACGAACTGCTGCTATGTCAAGCTTGCAAAAAGCACTGCCCCGAGATGATGGTACTTCTAGGAAAACTAGACATAACAGTACTGACCTGCCTATGTGAGCCTGGGAAGCATTAAATCATTTGCACCTTTTGTGAAGTTTATAAAATTGAAGATGCAAGTACTTTGCATTTCTTAACACTAACGCCTTTTATAGACTAATAGAACTTTTTCTGCATATTTCATGTACTTGTCTAACTAAAGGGAATTAATGTAGAGCAAGTATTCATTTAGGTAACACTATTTCATTCTACAGTAGTAGTAATTACTGCATAGCAGCATCACCACCTTTCACAGTGCCTCTTTAAATTGATTAGAGTCTGAGTGACATGCCAGTTTTGAATTTATAAATATTCTGGTCTGGTGCCTATAGTCATTAATGGCATTTATAACAGTTTTTAAAGCCTCTTGATATGTGTGTTTATTAGCAGGTAAACCTAATCTTTCAAGATACATATCTACATTCATTCCTCATTGATGTGGCTCCTGAAATGTATGTAATTCATTAATTCACTCAGTTTGTACACCAGATATATTGGTTCATCTCAAGGGATATAAGCACCACACTTTTCTGTCGTTTTTCTTTTTTTTCAAAGACCACGTGGGTAAGAAGGCATCTAATTCCCGATAGTTTTAAGTTGTGTGATGTTTAAGAGGTCACATCGAAGTTTGTTGAGCAACGTTATGAACACATCTAATCCCAGCCTTAAGCTACTTCAGTTAGAAGAGAATTCCAAGTGGCATATCAAGTTCCCTGTGAAATCAGACAGAATTTTAATCTCATTAGGGTTTTTTTTGTGAAGGAATTCACAGGTTGGCTATATGAATTAAGGCTCTTTTGTCATTTCTTAGTTCAGTGTGCCTTCCTTTCTTTGCATTTGTGCTTCTTTTTATCTGTTCCGTAACGTCTTAAGAGTCAAAATTTTGTACATAGCTTTAATTATTGTTCAGGGTTGTGTATGTGTTTGTCTTACTCTCTGCATTTGACAAAGAAAGACTCTTGAAGGTCAAATGTTTGTCTTTGTCCAGTGTTCTACTTTTTTTATGCCTGACGGAAATATCCCAGCTCTCCAGCAGCATGCATTATTGCACAACTGGAAAGGTTTATTATGCAGTCATTGTCTTCCTCTGAAGCATCAGACACAGGTTACACGGGAGGCAGGGTACTGGACTTGATAGTTCTTCATAGAAAATTGCATATTCTAGCAATGTGCATCCATAGTTGATAGTATACTTTAATTTAGAAAGAGATGTAGTAAATTATCTGAAGGTAGTATTATCTATGAACATACTTCTTTTGCAGTTGGTGAACTTGGTTACAATAATAGCTGCTCAGTGTTACAGGTACATCCAGGTAGAATGTCGTTTGAGTACGCCAGACGCACCCTTAGCAGAACTTTTTTCTTTTTTTTTTTTTATACTCTGAATAATTTTAGAATTCTGGCAGTATTGCAGGTGCACCTTGGTACTGGCAGCAGAAGAGATTACTCTTGAGCCTGTGATTGCAAAGGAACTGACACTTGTGAACTGGTGCGATGTAAAATAACCCTTGAACTGTGTGAGGAAAAACATGCAAGAAAAGCCATCTGAAGATCTGGAAAAGAAATAAGGGTCTTCATGCAATATTTAAATTTAAGTTTTATTAAATATATATATATATATATTTTCAGGTTTTTAAATTGGAGTGTATCCCTGTTCCTTTGTTAACGTGTTCTCTGTGCTTCTCTCAATTTAGTAGTGGCAGCAGTGGTAGCACCTGAAGTCCGTGTTTCTTGCCACATGGTTAAGGGATATCAGGCAGCCTGTTAACTCTGAAAAACTTTACAGACTGTATGGTACTGAAATACCAGATGCACAAAGAACAGAATTTACAGAAGTAAGAGATGGGAGTTGTTGAGACCATTACGAGGAACTTAAATGAGACAAGTAATAATAACTCATTAATGATCTCACTGTCAACCTATGCATACTCATGTGATAGACTTGTTGACTTGTGGGGAGAACTTGGTACTCAAGGAGGTAAAGGCTACCGTGTAGGTAGAGATCTTTACAGGTCTGCAGTGTTAATGCTCCTTCACATCTTTGCCATTGCTTCGCCTTATGCCAAGGAAGTCTTGTACTGAAGAGAAATTACCAGGTGTTGCAAAATATTTACCAGCTGATGATACTGGTGTGATTCTTGTTCTTAGTTTAAGAACATGAATTCAAGTTCACTTAAACATGCGAGCCAGCCTAATGCTTCAACGTGTGTTTTGAGGCAAATGTGTTTGATCTAGCTAGCTGCCTAGAAATATTTGGTCCTCATCTGTATAGTACAGGTATCTCATGAATACTGGTTAACTGAACCCTTAAAACATTCCTGTGAGGCAGGGAGATAATAGTCTTAATTGATAAATAGGGAAACAGAGGATAGATCTTAAGTGGCTCACCAGAATTAAAGGAAACATATCCCCCTTTAGTTCTGGTGCACTGTCCCATACATGTATCCTGAATAGTCTCAGATACAAGAGGTGGTCTGAGTAAATTTTTTCTTTTTTATGTTGCAAGTTTCACGATACATCATTTCGGCCCTTTTCTTAGCTGTGGCCCCCAGAATTCAGAACATCTTGAGGTTTCATCTTCCGTGATTTCTGAATGCATAGTCTTGGCATTTTTATTAATATTCTAAATGAAATATGCACCAAGCAGAATTAAGCAAAAACCTTCTGTAGCCTTAATTGTATTAACCAATCTGGTACCATATTTTCTAGGATTTTTTTTTTTTAAACCCTCTGTTACTCTACAGACAGGATAATGCTTTCTTGTTGCAAACACACTGGTTAGTCCCTGTTACCTGCACTGCTCATCTTTAGCATTCTTTTTTATTTCTTTATGTTATGCCCCTTGAAGTAGATGTAGTTGCAATGCACTTTACCCTTTGAGACTTGGTAAATATTTTTTCAGTTCAGTCTCTTTAAAGGTTGTGATTTTAGATTTAGCTTCTGTAATCTACAGTTCAGTTTTCAGCTGAAATCTCACTACAGTATTTGATCATGTTTGTGTTTTGGACCCACAGGTGTACAGACTGAGAAACAAATATGTAACAAATTTCTTTAGTAACTGGGATATGTTAAGTTTCCATACACTAGCTCCTGCAAAAATGGCAACATCGCCTTCAGGTCTGCCGTTCATCAATAGCATGCAACTGGCTGCTACAAGCATATTGGACAAAGAAAAGCCTTTAGTTACAGATATTCCTTCAGTGCAATGATTTGTGAAAGACATACATTGGACTCTTATCCTTTTTAAGAAGGAAATTGAATTGATAAAAAAAAAAACAAGATGTAGCAGTGACCAAAAGTAGGCAATAAATATTGTGCTGGAAATACATTTGGTGAGAATGTAATCCATTGGTTATATCACAAGAATATGTTTTCTCAAATTGATATGAAGGGGCAGTCTGATTTTAATTTTGTGGTCTTTGTCAGTGACTCTATAAAACAATATAAAAACGATCATTCTGAAACCTTTAGCTATAACTGTAACATTTTTCCCCTGATAAGTAAGTTTTGCATATGGTAAGTGGTAAGTGTAATGGTGTGCTTTGAAGCACTACTCCTATTAAAGTCTACAAAATTTTTGTAGAAATATTTTTTCTGCATATTTGTTCTAAAAAGGGCCACAGAAAGGTCTAAGCTATAGAAAGTCCAAAACGATGTCAAAACAGGGCTGCTCTTTTGGAGGTGACAGGCCAGCAGTTGTTTTTGCTGGATTTTTGACAGTGTATTGGCTCAGAATCTGTTTTATGTATAGCCACTTCATGCTGAGGCAGAATCACAATATTGCAGACTGGCTCCACTGTTGGGGACTTTAAAATGCAATTTCTGATTAACTTCAGTTACTACTTTGAGCATATAATATGAGCTGTATCTGATTTGGACCTCTATTTCTAAGCAGTATTCTCTTTGTGTAAGGTGGGATCAATGGTGAAAATCCAATTTTTGCACTGTACTAATTTATTTAGTGGCTACAAATAAGATAAAGCTGGTTTAGTAGGATCTAATACTGGACTCAGATCTGAAATTTTCCTGTAAACCCCAAGAAGCCAAAAGAAATTTGGTCCCACAGTTTGACAGATAGAATTAGGTGTTTTTAGAATTTAATCATAAGATCTTTTCCCATCTTTTCTGTGAGGTAGCAATTCAGGCATTTATATTTGACAGTATTTACTCAATATAAATCTAAGTTCATTTACAATATCTTTATTTTAAATTCATAAACACTCCAGAAAAGAAAAAAAATCAAAACACAACAAGTAACAAAACCACCACCAACAAAATCCAGAAGAAATTCCACCACAAAAGACTGCGTTAAGATGGAGTCAGGGTTGCTGATGTCCTTCTTGCATAGCATATATTGAAAAGATGGGAAGTCATGAGCTAATGTCCTTTCACAATCTTTAGAAATTGCTTCCTCTTTTGGACAAGATAAGTGAATAAGAAAAAAATCTTAGCAGCTGTAACTCTGACCATGTGTACATTATATCTTGTAATGTTGTGCTGTAAGGTATGTGACTAAATCTGTCAGGTGTCTTATGAGGTTATTATCCTAATGTGGTGTTTACTCCAGATTAACGCAGTATTTTGTTTGGAAATGTGTAGGTGTACAGATAGAATATGAGATACAAAGTTACCTTTAAAGTTGATGAAACAAGTGTTGGACATTTCTCTATTTTTATATATCACAAAGGGCATTTTGAAAAAATTCTTGCAGTTTTAGTAATTATTTAGTGTGGTAATATACATATATTGTGACAATGTTTTCTGATATATCCATAACTTCGGTGTAATTCTATTTTATGTAGCAAATATCTGTATATACAAAGGAGATTATGTAAAAATATGATTCAGAAATAGGCTCGAGCCCTTTGGAACAGGGACCGTCTTCCTCTGTGTCTGCAAAGTCCTTACTTAATGCCTTGGGGTCCCAGCCACAGCTCGTGCCTGAGACCCGTGGTGACTGAACTGTCAAGAGATGAGCGTGGAGGAGCAGCTCCTCTGCTCTCCACAAGAAGCCTTAGCACGAAGGTGCCATGAAGCTCACCTTGCCGCTCGCTGACGCTGGGGCTGTGCCATACGTGGTTATTCCCAACCACCTGCCAACAACCCAGACCCCAGAGTCGGTGTGTCCTGTGCTCCCGTCCTTCCCTTTGGCAGTAGGAAAGGAAGTCTGAGGTAGGAGCTTTGATGTCACCAGGGAATCTTCCTTGCGAGTGTTTGGGCCTCATGCAGCACCCTTTGAAGCCACACGAGTGGTTCGTATTGGCTTCGAGGGCCCCTGGATGTGTTCCTACAAGATCAAGTTCTGCTGACATAACAGCTCTGTTACACCTGAGGACCTGGTTGGTCAAGTTCTTCAGGAATGGTCTAAAAATACTGTAAAAATATAAATATATTTAATTACGTGTACTGAAAAAAAAATCCTATTTGTTGTGGTCGGAGTTCAGATTACTATGTGAATTTTGATTTCTTAGTCATACTTGCATATATATTGCTTTAACTATTATGTATGAAAGAGGAAGTGATTCTAAAGTGTGTGAAAGATCAGGATTACACCTGTATTTTTAATGTTTGTGTTATTTAGGAATGGATGTCAGCAAATTTAACTCCATATTAATGCAGTTTTTTTGCATTAGAATACGTGTGTATATCATACACCCACATTTTATATATAATATATTATATATTTGGTACTAACTTTGTATTTTCCCTGAAATTTGCCAAATCCCGAACACAAATGTTCTCACTTGTAAGACTTTGGTACTTAATAACTGAATGTATACGAAATGCTCTGGTATGAACGAAAGTAGTGTTGTACGTACGGTATCCCTCACCCATGCAGATGTCTTTCAACCAGCAGGCGCGTTGCCTTTTTCGTGAGTTACATCTCATTCCACTGCAGCATCACTTTACGTCTCCTGAAAAATTGTCTGTGTTTTAACGAAACTGCAGACCTGCCCTTACAGTACAGCTGACTACACTTCTAGCAGGAAAGCTGGCTGGTAGGAGTAAGAATACAATAGTCACCAGTGTGCCACAATTGCATTTTTTTAAATGCAGAAATACACATTTCTACAAAGGCCAAAATCTTATGTTGTATGTTCCTTTCTTGTCATTACATTGTATGATATTGTAAGATTATTGTATGTCCTAATTTGCATTATAAAATGTTTTTTCCTACTTTAAAGGCATAAATATAGCAACTTTGTATAAAGGTAGCTTTCTAGATTTTTATTTCTTTTATATAAAAAAGTCTAAACAGTGGGAGTATCATTGCCAAATTGTTTATAAAATTTCAATTAATTTGCCCTGTTCAATGGATTTGTTTTTACAAACATTCCGTATTTCTTTTATGAAAAAGTTATATTATACTATGCAGAAAGAGTGTATTTTTATGCCATTCCACGTTAATCTTAAAAAAATAACTTGTTTTAAGCTGTCCTGATTGAGAGAGCTTACCAAATGTGCATTTTTAAAAGATGTGTTATGTATTATGACAACGTTTCCCCCTTTACCAGTGCCAACTTCATTTGGAAAGAAAAACAAATTGTAGCATGGCAATAAACTATTGATTTTACATTGACAATATGTGTGGATTACTTTAATGCTTACCAGCGTAAGTGTTCCTGTATTGCATTGCATTAGTAAAACCTTTTTTAGCTTTGCTTTGTCATTGCTTCAGGTAGTTACCTAAGTTTTTCCCCATTTATTCCATATGGATTTTAGTAGTGGAAAGAAAAAACAAACAAACAAACAAACAAAAACAAAACACAACATAATCTGGAGTTTGTAATTTTTTTCCTCCAAGATTTTGTTTCATTTCTTCTCGAGTTATATTGCATCATTCTCATGTCTGTAGGACTGGATTTGATATCATAGTAATAGTAGTAGTGCTGCTATTAACTACTACTACTTCTAAGTTGAATGTACTCCTTCCTCAGCTATTATATGAATTAAGATTTCACGAAACCTAAATGTAGTTTGTCAGCACATTACTGATGAATTCAGAAGGAATTCGTAAGAATTAGGAATTCGTAGGAATTTGTAAGAAAAATACAAGGTTGAAGTCTTGTCCAGATGGCGTTTTCACTATAGCATATGGTGATTTATCAAAATTCAGTACTTCTCTCTTTCCTAAATCACTGTTTTAAGGCATAATTTCAATAGGGATATTTCTAGCCAACAAATTAATAAACCTCCGGAAATTTTAGGAGATGTTTTGTTTACAGAATCTCTTAAGAAATGTTTCTCCAGCCATGCCTTTGTAAAAGGCTTTGTTCTCTTAACCCAAGAAGCAATTACAGATACTACAGCTCCAGTCACCAGCACAAAGACTCGCTCAGGATACTTTAAAGTATCTGGGAGCCAGCAGAGGAATACCAGTGGGAATTAATTCATGAGGAACTTGTTATACAAACCATTTATTATTATTATTAGTAGTAGTAGTAGTAGTATGACCAGGTAACAGATTATTTGTGAGTGGAGAAACCAAGAGGACCAGGCTTGGATGTGATCACGCACATCTGCTGTACCAGACACGTACATTGTACCCAGAGCATTGGCAGTGGACTTTTTATGTCTTTTGATGTAAAAACAAGATTTTATTGAGTGGAAGAGCGCAGGGCCGTCTCCCAGGTCTAACTCTGCTCCCTTTTGAGGGGTTCAGTTTCAGTTTTGGGCCCCTCGCTACAAGAAGGACATGGAGGTGCTCAAGTGAGTCCAGAGAAGGGCAATGAGGCTGGCGAGGGGTCTGGAGAACAAGGTTTACGAGGAGCGGCTGAGGGAGCTGGGCTTGTTCAGCCTGGAGAAGAGGAGGCTCAGGGGCAACCTTAGTGCTCTCTATAGGTACCTGAAAGGAGGTTGTGGCGAGATGGGGTTCATCCCATATCCCATGTGCCTGGTGACAGGATGAGGGGGAACGGGCTAAAGTTGCACCAGGGGAGGTTTAGGTTGGATATTAGGAAGAACTTCTTTACTGAGAGGGTTGTGAGGCATTGGAATGGGCTGCCCAGGGAAGTGGTTGAGTCAGCGTCCCTGGAGGTCTTTAAAAGATGTTTAGATGTTGAATTTAGCGATATGGGTTAGTGGAGGACTGGTTAGTGTTAGGACAGAGGTTGGACTCTTCCAACCCAGATGATTCTGTGATTCTGTCATGTGGGTGATGCCATGGCACAAGTCCGGGAGGGGCTGTGAAGCTCACAGAACGCCGGAAGCTTAATTTAAGTTTTTTGGTACTTAATTTAATTTGAATTTAAAGTTTTTGCCTTGCTCAAGAGCCAACCTTCAGAAACTCGATAATTTTTTTTTAAACTGGGGCAACCACAAAATCCTTTGGGGCAGGGCCAAGATCGCCTAGCAAAAACGCTTTTACAGAAGCACAACGGGAAGGCGAACGGAAGCGGCAGTGAGAGAGCCGCGGCGCTAATTACGAGCGCCTCATGAGCGCCCCTGAGGCGCGGACTACATCTCCCAGCCTGCCCCACGGCCCCTGCCCGGGACGCCATTTCCTGCGGGCGGCCGGGGCGCGGCGTGCAGCCATCGCTCTGCGGCGGGGACCGGCGGGGAGCGGCGGCGCCATGGTGAGAGGCGGCCGCGGGGACGGGGCCCGGGGGCGGCCGGGAGGGGCCGGGAAGGGCGGGTGGGGCGGCCCCGTGCCCTGCCCGCGCCGTGGGGGGAACGGGGGAGGCGCCGCCGCAGCCGCCGCCTCAGGCATGGAAGGTTCCAGAGCGCGGCCGTTGGGGGTGGCGGGACGCGGCGCGGGGGCTGTGAGGGGGCTGCAGGGGGCCCTGCCCTGCCCTGCCGGCCGCCGCCATCCCGTGGCTCTGTGAGGAGCCGCGGGGGGGTTGGTCCCGGCTCCATCAGGGCCTTGAGTTCTTTGGGAATGCCCCTCTTAACCCTGAAACCACGTGTTTGGTGCTGCTGTAGCGTAATTTGCAAGGAAACGCCTCAAAAAGCAAGGGCCTGACGCAAATATTCAAGCACTGAAATCCTGAATCCTCGCTGTGCAGATTTATCGGGCTCCCCTAGCCATCAGCACAGGCAGCGGCCTGGCAGGCCTGGGGGTGTGATTACCACGCAGCACAGTGTGCGGTCATGCTGTAAATTACAGCCTACCTTACAATCCCTCCGTTACACAAACAGATTTTTAGGAAAAAATCAAATTCTATTCATCTCGGGTAGGTTTTTCAGCACTATTCACCTTGAATACACTTTTTATCAAAACCAAATGGAATATGAAATCATTTCACTAGTCCAGGCATTGTTTAGGTTGTTAGTGTCAGATTTTTGCTCTTAAAATGAAGTGATCTCTTAAAGAAGTATTCTTACACTGTTTCAGGCATCCATTTCCCTTGCACCCGTGAACATTTTCAAGGCAGGTGCCGATGAAGAAAAGGCAGAAACAGCTCGGCTGGTGAGTTCACTCTCTTAAGAAATTGGTGATACCCTGGGTAATTAATGTGTGTAAAAATAATGTGTGTTTTTTTGTTGAATATTTTTCCGTTAAATGTACTTCCAGTTCATACTGATGTAGAGCTTCCTTTGTCTCTTAGTGTTATTTCTTGTTGCATGTCTCTGAACAGAAGGTAGGAGAACTGTTTTGTATACACAGACAAAGTAGCTATATCATAGCTCAGGAGGTTGATAGTTGTTCAAAGGTTGTTTTTTTTTTTATCCATGAGATATGGTTTTATGGTTACTGTGAAAATTAAGTGTATTTGAGCTGATTACCAAAATACAGCACTCCAGAAACTTGGAATCAGACTCTTGGAGTGTGGCTGTGGAAGGGCTGGGTTAAGATCTCACATCTTTACTCTGTGGGTGACCGAGCACCAGAACAGGCTGCCCAGAGAGACTGTGGGGTCTCCTCCTTGGAGACCTTCAAAAAGACCTGGATGTGGCCCTGGGCAGCCTGCTCTGGGTGGCCCTACTTGGGTAGGGGTTGGGCCTGGTGGGCTCCAGAGGGCCCTGCCAGCCTCAGCCACTCTGGGATTCCCCTTTCTAAGATATTGCCTAGAATTTACTACTGATGTTAAAGTAGACCTTAGAAAATGATTAATTTCTATTTGCTTTCATTTCAGTCATCCTTTGTTGGTGCAATTGCCATCGGTGACCTAGTCAAGAGCACTCTGGGGCCTAAAGGCATGGTAAGATAGCTGCAAGTTCTCAGTGCTCATACTTGATAATTTAGTTTTAATAATTATAGTACGTTTTCAAACAGCGTTCTGTGTCTTGCATCATGTAGGACAAGATTCTGCTAAGTACTGGGAGAGACAGCACGGTGACAGTGACCAATGATGGTGCAACCATCCTGAAAGCTATTGGAGTTGACAACCCAGCTGCCAAGGTCTTGGTTGGTGAGTTTTTACCAGCTTGTCATTGTTGTACTCAGAGTTTCTTCATTTGAAACTTTATTGTGTCGTTCTTACTTGTTTGTAGAGAAGTATTCTTCAGGTAGTATGCAAGAATGAGGGGAGGGGGAGAAGAAGTCCTGAAATAAGGAGACCAAGGTGTTGCAGGAGTTGTGGAACTCTGAAAAATAAATTTGAGGCATATGCTGCTCTCACAAAACTATTCCGATGTTTCCTTATTTTCCCTCAACCCTTGCTCATCCCTGGAGCTGTGGCTGTCTGTCTTCAGAATCACAGAACGGTTTGGGTTGGAAGGGACCCTAAAGCCCACCCAGCTCCAACCCCCTGCCATGGGCAGGGACACCTCCCACCAGACCAGGTTGCCCTTTTTAGGTACTGGAAGGCCGCAGTGAGGTCTCCCCAGAGCCTTCCCTCTTCCAGTCCTCAGGCATTGGGAGAGAGGGGGATAGCTCTTGTCCATTGACAGGCTGGTACTGGTGTCTGTTGCAATTTCATGGAATTTCATGGATGCTGAATCTGACTTCATCTCATGTTTTTCTGTGACTTACAGTTTGAGAACCTTTTTATCAAGGAGTAAGGGTCTTTTTTATCTCACATTAGTTTAAGGAACAAAAAAACACTTTATAGCAGGTAGAGCATGGAATTTTGAATCAAAACATTAATACAACGACTTCCTCTTTTAGATATGTCAAAGGTTCAAGATGATGAAGTTGGTGATGGAACTACGTCTGTCACAGTGTTGGCAGCTGAATTACTGAGGGTGATGTATTAAATTTTTTCAAATGTTTTTATATTTGGCAGCGTAGTCCTGTGACTACGCTATCCCGAAACATGGAAGTGTTCTTCTGTCACAGGTCATTTTCTGGATTTTGCACTAAGCAGAATACAGCACTGCTTAATTGTGAGGTTCAGTCCTCTGAAATCCTTTTCCACAACGTTAAGGGGGAAAAAAAGGCATGTTAAATTCTGCTGTTATGTGCACAAGGCTTGAATTCATAATGTTGCTTTAAACACCACATACTGAAGACTGCCAAACTCTAAATTGGAAATTACTATGTGAGAGAGATGTCAGAAGTGAGGAACTCTACTTGGCAAAGCTGTGCCAGTGAATCTAATGATCACAGTTCCTGGATCTGAGATCAAGAAATCTGAGAAATGATCCCATCAGCTTACCAAGTTCCTCACAAAAGTTTTGAAGAAAAAAAAAAGTTTGAAGATTTTTTGTTTGTTTCCCTACAACTACACCTTAACTTGCAGTTATAAATGAACAGGAAACTGATCTCAAGCATGAAGTGAGAGTTCACTTTATGTGTCTTGTTACAGTTCATGTTGGAGATGAGATTTTTTTATTAATCAACATTTCTAGAAGGTATTCCAAAGACAGAGGCGAAAAAAAAGTGCCAGTATGGCGGCTAGAATATTCTCCCTTTCTTAGGTCTTCACTTTAATTTGATTGTGTTACAGCACTTGTGCTTTTGGTGGCATTCAGAATTTTCTGATTGCTTGTAAGTGCCTTTCCTAGTTAGCGTGAATGTGCCGTGGAAAAAAGCTAATTATTAATTTTATTTAAATAGGAGGCAGAATTGCTGATTTCTAGGAAGATTCATCCTCAGACCATCATTGCAGGCTGGAGAGCAGCCACAAAAGCTTCAAGAGAGGCACTTTTGAAAGCAGCTGTGGATCATGGGTTAGTAATATACATTGGCAATAACTCTTTGTAAACCATTTGAGACTAAAACTCACTGGAGAGAATTATGTAGCACTGGAAAATCCTTTGCGGTTTTTTAAGCTGAATATATAAATTTAACAATTACTGAAAAGAAGGCTACTTTTGAGTTAGATGAACTACAGAAGCTGTATGAAGTTATTTAAAATTGCTTGCAACGTGCAGAATCAGAAAATAAGCAGTAATTTTCTTCTTAGGACAAAAATCTGAGCTGTTATTTCAGATTTCATACTCTGATTTTAAACACGTGTACTTTCTGTGCGTGACGAGGCTTTTTCAAAGCTGAGCGGAAAGTTTTTGTTCTTAAAACAGTTGATCTAAACTACTTTGTAGTAAAACATCACAGAATACTAGTTCAGTAGTGTAGTGCAAATGGTAAAAGGTACTATGAAACAATATTTTTTTTAAAGCCTTAGTATGACAGAGAAGAAACATTAATATCTAGTTACATAAACTAGTCTCAAAATCCGCAGAAGCAGCTCCATGGTATCTGACTGAGTTGTGCAATTTCTCATTCTGCCAGGGAGAAGTGTAGATTAAATGTTTTGCTATGTTTCATAGCCTAAAATCTTAGAGATACCAAGTTGGTGGTAGAATGCTTGTGACCGTGGTATTTGACCAAAATGGCAAAAAGCAGTATGTTGTTTTAAGACTGTATTAACTTCATTCACTGTTGGTTGTCCTTAATTTCACAAAATACTATCCCAACAAAAATGGGGTTAAAATCTAATTAAAATCAGCGTCAAAAAATACTTTCTGTGGCTTCTTCAACTTCAGTATGAGTACGGATCTTACTTCTGCTTAGTGTTTTGAGATAGGCATATTTGTGTGCCTTTGTGTCATTTAGGAAAAATGCAGGTGTCAGGATGTCATCCTTTAAGCACATAAATATGAATGATGTCTTACACCCAGGAAATGAACCTCTTCTCACGAGGAACTCCTGATCTAACTGGGGTTTCAATAGAAAGGTGTTTCTTGGGACACTGGAGGAATTCTGTCATTCCTCAGAATGGAACATAGTAATGATCTAGTACAGATACGTGTAGGTTAGGAAGAGCAGGGAGAGACTCACAGTGTTAGGTGACTGATAAGGAAGGCTTTCAGACACAGACCTGCCCACATAACTGTGCTGGCTTTGTTGCAGTGATGATGAAGCCAAGTTCCGTGAAGACTTGATGAACATCGCGGGAACGACTCTCTCATCAAAGTTACTCACTCATCATAAAGATCACTTTGTCAAGCTGGCTGTCGAAGCTGTTCTTAGGTTGAAAGGTTCTGGTAATCTGGAGGCTATCCACGTCATTAAGAAACTTGGTGGAAGTCTGGCTGATTCTTACTTAGATGAAGGTAAGTCTTTGTATATCGGCTGTAAGTGTGCTTATGAAATTAAATTGTTAAAAGTTATACATGTCTATATATTTTTTTTCTAGAAAACGTTGTTATTACTAAATTGAATAATAATGCTACTAATTATTTTGCAATAATTTAAATGAAATGTTCTCCTTTTTTAATATGAAGTCTTAAAAATCTTTTTCTTACTATACAGGGTTTTTGCTTGACAAAAAGATCGGTGTAAACCAGCCAAAAAGAATTGAAAATGCAAAGATTCTTATTGCAAATACTGGCATGGATACAGATAAGATTAAGGTATGTGACCGAACTACTGTTTTTAAACAATATTTTCATATATGGAATTTATTTTTTTAACTGGACTTGTTTTCTTTGGTTTAGATTTTTGGCTCTCGCGTCAGAGTGGACTCGACAGCAAAGGTAGCAGAAATAGAACAGGCAGAAAAAGAAAAAATGAAGGAGAAAGTAGAGCGTATTCTTAAGCATGGAATAAACTGCTTTATTAACAGGTATGTTTTCTTGGCTAGAATTTATAATGCAGTTACAGAGTAGCAAGATTTTAATACTGTATGTGTGTGAAGAAGGTTATTCATGCCCATTATCCCTAAAATTATGTGATCTTACCCAATACTTAATTAAGTCACTTCAGTGGGGCCAGAGTTTTCTTCACATTCCCGCAGGTGTGGTGCAGTGTCATTCCTCCTCACTGCTGCTGCTTTATTTTTTTTTTTTTTAAGGCAGAAGTGCTGTTATTTAATCAGGGACCCATGTTTAAGTCCAGTGAACGTCACAATCTAAATTCCATGTTTTTGATAGCAATGCACTTCTCTTTTGAACTATCACAGTGCAAAACATTCACATTTAATGCAAGAAGTGCTTCTGCCTTTCAGTAATTCTCATTTGAGTGGTTCTGTGGTCTGCTAGGAAGCTGGTTAACTAGCACTGCATCAAAGGATAGGAATATAAGAGTTGCACTGTTTACAACAGTAGCAAAGATTTACACTTATGGGGTACTGCACATCTTAAAACTCCAACAGCTGTGTTAATTGTAAGAACTAGTGATGGGTTTTTAAATCTCAATCTCTTCATCTGTGTCACGTTTCATTCATGTACATGATGTTATAGTGTAGGCGCAGTGAGCAAGGAGATGCTTGACAGGATGCTCTATGGATATAAAGTAGGAAGAATCTTCTCTGTACGTAATCAGCAATGCCAGCTGTCCCTTTTGAAGGTAGCTGAGGAGCATCTTTTTTTTTTGACAGACGTGGTGGGTCCCAGCTTCTGCTACATTTCTACAACACTCAGCCTCTAATCTGGAGGGGAAAAATAGTTTGGTCAGTGACCCTGCTTTGGGGAGAAGGGAATACATACAAACAAAGAAGCACATGCTCTTGTCTGTGGCCTGCTCTCTATGGCCATTTATTGTTCCCACAAAGTTGTATCTTGTTTGGATTTTATGTTGGTGAGGAATTAAAGAAATTACTTCACATGTTGTAGTGCGCCCTGCTAGGATAGGCAACTAAGTGGCCAGTGGGCACTTCAGACTGAAGAACCCAGAATTTAAGGCATAAGAACTCAGAATTGAAAGCATTGATAACGTGTCTTCAGGAGCAGCGTATTTCAAAGCTACAGTACGTTGAAATTTTTTGTAGCTTGTGCTTTCCTGTCTCTACTGGTTGTTTACTTCTGTGTGGGTGCAACTTTCTTCATGTGGTTGGTATCTTACAAACAGACTGTTCTGGCAGCTTGTAGAAAACTGTGTCCATACTGCGGAGAATCAAGTGTCCTTTGTTTCTCTGGTAACAAAGGTTCTAAAGTCTTTTTAAAGGTTTGTTCTTTCTGCAATGTGAAGATGTGACTTTGTTTTAATTGCAGGCAGTTGATCTACAACTACCCTGAGCAGCTCTTTGGGGCCGCTGGCATCATGGCAATTGAGCATGCGGACTTCGCTGGTGTGGAGCGCCTGGCTCTTGTTACAGGTTTGTGGAGTACCTTGCTGGGTGCAGCTTGGAGGGTCACGTTATTTATTTGGCCTTTGGTAAATGCTAGTAGTTGATCACCTAGGTTTTACTTCATTTTTACTATTAAGCTGATCTGTGAATGTGAAAAGTATTTAGCATAAGCTTTATTTTACAGAACTTAAATACAAACATGAAAGATTCTATGAAATTAACCATAAGTAACTTGGAAATTAAGTTGATGATTTAACTACTGTATAACTGTTAGTATTCTTTCAGGAGTAGGTATAACTTGGTTTCTATCTTCAGTGTATTATACTTGACTTGTAAAAAGTCTGTTTTGATTCTGAATCCTCCCTGCACAATGATTTAAACAAGTTTTATATAGCAACTGTGAAAAAAGTAACATCTTAGTAACTGTCCAGATTTTACTTTCCAGTTAGTGTTTTTCTTTTATGTTTTAACAATACTTTATGATTAAGTCTCTGCTTGATAAACTTTTGAAATGTTTGTTTTCTAGGGAAAAGATAAGTTAGCCATATGAAGTGTAGGATGATGAACCAACAAATGAATTTACATTATCTTGTTATAAAGGGCTGTTGTTTGACTGTAGAACCAGAGAAGATTCAAGAGTTATCCTCTGTTAGAATTGCGGGCCTGAGTCATCAACTTGAGGCAGTCCTCAGATAACATAAGCAACTTCGATGTTTTTAGTAGTGGTCAGTGTAAATGACTTCAGGAACTAATCAAAGTGAAACAGCTTCTGGAATGCTACAGATAATCCTCACTGCCTGAATTCCAGTTAGACGTAGTTAGCTGGAACATACTAAAAAGAACTAATTATTGTAATGATCAGTAGAATGGAGTTTGCTTTGCAGGGAGAAAGGCAAAGATACTGACTAGCTAGCAAAACTGAAGTTGCAGTTGTGTGCAGCTGTCTGTAGGTACATTGACACCAGCAAACACTTCAGTGAGAGAAACATCGCTTATGTTCTGGAACAAATTCAAAACAGATTTTATAAGCAGAGCAAGTGGACTGTATTGGACCACGCTGCATCAAACAGAGTAGCTGAAAAAACGTGACAAGCTCATAGTAAGGACAAACTCAACTGCAAATCTGATCCTTCCTTTTAGAGCTACAGCCAAAGCAAAGCTATTAAGTTAACGTGGGTTAATAGAACATCCACGGGGAGTGAATATACGTAAATGGTTTTCTAATGGGAATAGCAAAGTACTAGAACAGTGTTTCATTCAGGGACATTCTGCTCTTCGTAATGCCTATTTTGTTGATGATATGGGAGTTATGAATGGTCCGCAGCATGGCTGCCATGACGTGTTGCAAGACTCATGATTTGGGAAAGTGGTGGTCAGCCGTTTCCAGCTGCGTAATCAGGAAGGCAGATTTAATGCTAGCACAAGTTTCAAAACAGCAAATTTTGATTTGGTAGTTTTTAAACATTTAACAAGTAAAGAATTTTAAAACTTTAAACAGATTTACATTTTAATACCGTCACAACAGCATGTATTCTTTTATCTGGGCAGAACTCAAAAGCATTGCAGCTACTGTAGTTCTTGTGACATAAAACAAAACATTGGTGGTTTAAGAACTTCTCAACATCAGTAGGAAGTTCCTGGTGTCATATTCTGATGTTGGAAAAATTTGGTTTATCACTATTGTTACCTTGAGTTTATTTTTCTGCAACTACGATGATTTTTTTTTCTTAATTAGCCCTTGCTTCAGAAGATGTTTTCATTTTGACACTTCAATAATCTCACATTTGTAGGTGGTGAAATTGCATCAACCTTTGATCACCCTGAGTTGGTAAAATTAGGAAGTTGCAAGCTTATTGAAGAAGTCATGATTGGAGAAGATAAACTCATTCATTTCTCTGGTGTGGCAATGGGTGAGTGTTTAACCATAAATAACAAATTGTAATATTTGTGTTAATGCTTTGCTAACGCTGTTCAGTTACCAGGATGGCATAGGTAATTTGTGATGATTCAGGTAGCCATTTTTCTGAAAGCCTTACTCTCCAGTGAAACACTGATCCTTCAAAGATACATGTTCGTTGTTGAAATTGTTCATTTACATAATGTTCAACATTTGCATAAACACTTGCAAGGATGGGACCCAAAATTTCTGCTTTGTGTGATTGATGAGAAAAGTAGCAACCTGTCACACTTCGAGAACTTGATAGCTTGTTCTAATAAATGTAGATAATATAAATGTTTCAAAACTACACCTTAGAAAAAATCATTTTCTACTTAATTAAATACGGTATTTTACAGCAGTTCACTGATAAAAGCAATAATGTTGTGTACATTGTTTTATTCTGCCTCTGAAATGTCATTATGCTTCTTGCTTCCTCCTCTACAAATTGATCTCTTTATGTAAAACTTAACTGCAGTGATAACAAACCTGTTACAAATGCTTTGTGATTGCCTCTTGTTTTGTCATGTTAACATTCTTGGTCTGGCTCTTGTTTTGGTTGGATTGTTTGTTTGTTATAAATCTTGTTGCACTTGAATTTTTTTAGGTGAAGCTTGCACCATAGTTCTGCGTGGGGCAACGCAGCAGATTCTGGATGAAGCAGAGAGGTCTTTGCATGACGCTCTCTGCGTTCTTGCCCAGACTGTGAAGGACACTCGAACTGTTTATGGTGGAGGTGAGTGTTAGTTTCTTTACATCATGGCCATAATAGACATTGTGCTAATATTCAACTCGTAAAACACTTGTTTGTCTTTAATGAATAGGTTGTTCAGAGATGCTGATGGCTAACGCTGTTACAGAACTTGCCATCAGAACACCTGGCAAAGAATCTGTTGCAATGGAGTCCTTTGCTAAGGCTTTGCGAATGGTAAGTTTATTTAGTCAGATTGCTGGACTAATGCATGTAAAATTTCAAGAGCCAGTTGGTTTGCTAACTTCTGACATCAAGTGGTTGCTTCTCTCTCTCCAACTTTAGGTTTTCTAAAACTAAAGAAGTGAAATTTAGCGATGTATCTTGGATGAACAATGGAAAAAAAAGTTACTGTTTTCTATTTGAGGAATAAAGTATTGGTGTTTTAATAATAGTCCTATAAAAGCCCTTGGTTCCATTTAACTGTATTAATTCTCTACAACTATCTAGAATTTTCTAGACTTGTGTTGGAGTTCGTATCTTAGCAGAAAATAGAATACTACAAGAAAAGAAGTTTATAGAATATTACTGTGCTAACAACAGACTGTCAATTTGAGGAAAATTGCCTTCCAGCAAGGAAAACCTTGCTTAGGAAATTAAAGACTAGAAGCAAACATTTCTCTTAAGAAAATTAAAGAGCATAGTAAGACTTGGCACTGCCGCTTCAGGCAGCATGTGCAGTTTTTGTTAACAGAACAATCTGGTGGTTAATGCCAACCAGCAAGCTATGGTCTGAAAGTAAATCCTCCAGTTGTAGTCCGAAATGATTAACAAAGAGACAATTTCTTTCTGTCCATGTAAAACAAGGTGACAAATCTGCTAACATGCTCTCCGCTACTGTCTTACAGGGCCTTAAACAAAAGGGAATAACATCCTTAAAAGGGTAGTTGTTTTTTTCCAACTTCTGTTCAGTGTAACAGATCATCTATCATGTTGTTGATGCTCAGTGTTCTTGAAACTGAATAGTACAATGCAATATCAAAGTGTGTGTGATGCGTAACGGGTCAGTCTCTGCATTAATGACCACCAACCTGTGTTTGCCCCTTAGATCCCAACAATCATAGCTGACAACGCTGGCTATGACAGCGCCGATTTGGTTGCTCAGCTCAGGGCTGCGCACAGCGAAGGGAAGAGTACTTACGGACTTGGTAAGGGATTTGATAATGCTTCTTTTACTGGGTTGCTGTTTGTGGGGGGATTCAATTTACTAAGCTTGGTCACATCTGTTTCTCACTAATACATTCAGCTGAAAGAACCGAGTGTGCTGATGCCACAGTGCGTGCATCTGTGTTTTAAAGTCTGCATTATGTAGGTGCACTCTTGTGTCTCTCTGAATCTTTTCTGATGAATTCTGTTTTCTTGGCGACAGAAGCCCTTATGCATTGAAATTAGTTAGGAGGTACTAACACTTCTACTTGCATGTGTTACAGCACAGGGTGATGGACATGATGACTTGTTCTGTGCAAAGCAAACAGAAATACAAGCCATACAATGTTACATTCCTGTATCATTTGGGTCAGGCTTTTCATGGTAGGGTGAATTTGTGAAGGAGGTGGCTTCCACCCATAAAACCACGTACCTTAATTGCAGTGGGCCTGGTTATATGAAACTTAAAAAGAAAGGCATGTATTTAAAAAAAAAAAAAAAAAATTGCAGAGAAGAATTCTGAAGTTGATATACGTAAGGAAATGGAGCTGAGAGTCCCATTGGGTCTCATCTCCTTTTCCCAGTAGAGTTTTCATCATTCTTGTCTGTAATTGCACAATGCTAGGCCTTGAAGTGAAATAATTTTAAAAATATTTCCTCTGCTATCAGTACGGTTCATTTGAAGAGGTCAGCTACCTTATTGTCAGCTTCTTGTAATTTCCTTTAAAATAAATGAGGAGAAAAAAAGACTTAATGTATCTCTTTTTAAAGATATGAAAGAGGGTACCATTGGAGACATGGCAGTCTTGGGAGTGACGGAAAGCTTCCAAGTCAAGAGACAAGTTCTGCTGAGTGCAGCTGAAGCAGCAGAAATGATTCTTCGTGTAGATGACATTATTAAAGCAGCACCAAGGTAAGGCTACCTGCAAGTATGGGAAGAAATCCCACTTGTCAGCAGATTATCCTGTGGGTGCCCACTACGAGGTAGTTTGTGCTGCTTTGTGAATCACTTTCTTACCACGCAAAGCTGGTGTATTATCACAATAGGCAGCGCCATCTCAAAGCTGTCAGGTAAAACTAGCATTGAAAGCAAAATATCAACTAAAAATTAAAGGCAGATGAGGGCAAGCTGGTCAACCTCAGTGTTTTCTGATTTTTCTTTTTCTCAACAGGAAACGCGTCCCAGACCATCGCCCATGTTAAATTTTCTCCAGTACCCAAAGATGTGTGGACCAGATCTCACCGAGCGTTTTTTTAGGCGATTTTTTGTGAGGTTATGGAACAGAAGCTTGAGATGAGCAGCTCCATCAACGGCACGAAGTAAATGCCTTCAGTTGATTTTAACTTATTTCAGTTTACACGTGTTGGGGGGAAGATTTAATTGTACAACCCCGGTTCCTTTCCAGCTTCCACCTAAGATACACTGAAATAAATAAAATCATATTCATCAAAGCTGTGCTTGTCTTTGTGTAGAACCAAGAAGTGCAGTTACATTAGAGGGGAGAAAGTAATGTGCTGGGCCAAATAGTCCATGTATGTCTGTGAGGTACCAGACTGGGGCTGGCTGCCTTCACAAATAGGGGTTGTTACAACAGGAGGGCAGCTGGTGAGAGATGTGCCGTGCTGCATCACATTCAGTTTTCTCCCTTCCCTTCCCCACATGCCTGTTGTGACCTATCTCTTCATATTCCTTCCTATTCCAGTAGCTCCTGGAGTGCCGATGTGGTTTCTTTATCGCACCATTTCCCTTACCAGGTACTCAGACTGTGATTAAGTCCGATTTCTGCAGCAGTCTTCAGGTAGATTTCTGATAATGGTGAGCAGAGAGGAGGGGAGATGCCCCTGTCTGAGCGCTAGGCCCTAGAGAGGTGTTCGCTGGGTGCTGTGACCCCACTGGCCCTTCCCTGTACACCGCAGCACCTTAGTGAACAGCAGGGGCAGGCTGCCAAAGCAGGAAGGTTAATCTGAAATAAAGTATCTGTGCAAACAGTTTTCTTCCTGCAATGAAGTGATTCTGCTTACAGAAAGCTTCTACAAACTCAAAATAGACTCTAATTACCCAAAGAGAAAATGCTGCTTTAAGAGTAGTGTTAAAAACACACTTTTACCTGCTTTTTAAAGGTTTATCTTCCTCTGTCCCCTCAGATAAATAGAATACCAAGTTAGTTCTACAGGAAATAAAACACTGAATGCTGATGTTAAGAAAGCCCCAAATTCCCATCCTGTTGAATGATTTCCTTTGTGGAAAGAAATCGTTGGAAAAAGCTTAGATAAAGAGCTTGGCAAGTTAGTTCCAAAAGAAAGACAATTTAGCTCAGTGAGAATCCAGAACACTTTATTTAATTTAATGAATGTAGCGGGTACCAGCCAGATCCAAGCGTGCACTTCATTTAACAAGGCAGCCGGCACTCACGGAGCCTATATATTTCCAGAGAATTTTCCAAGAATGTAAATGACACTAAGCAGTCGCAAACTGGCATCGACTCAAACCTTTTATGGGAACTGTCACTTCTGCGTGCCTGCTGGAAAGACAGTCCCACTTGACAAGCAGGAGAGAGGGGGAAGTGGCTGCGCTGTGCCACCAAGGGCTCCCCACCCTTCTCTAAAAAGCTGCCTTCTACCAAACCCCGCGCTCAGCGCTACGGAATCAAAAGCTAAAAATGTAAAGTCACTTTGAGCCAGGTTTCTATTCTGTGCTACACCATTAAAGCATTCTTAAACGTTCAGTGCCTTTCCAAGGAAATCTGAACAGATCTGAGGTTTGCAAGCTACAGCAGCACCCTGCTGGAGTTCATCGGGTAATGTTTGCCTCAACTTCAGTTTCTGTGTAAGTCTGAAGACGCAGGCTCCCAGCCTTAGGTTTCCTTCGTCCACGTTAGCTCTGCAGCAATTGTGGCTCTCCCATTTCAGTCAGGGCTTTCTGCTACCGCATCAAAACTCGGCACGTACAGCTGCCCTTACCGGCAGTGTGGTCGGCTACGTAAGACACAGCAGAAAAAAAATAATAATAAAAAAAAAGCATGTATCTTTCCTCACTGTCATTTGAAATGGTAATTAGCAATAACAAAATCAGAGCGGTCACAAATTTTCCAGGAAGAAGACAGCAGCTGTAGGAGGAGAGTTCTCCAGTACGCGTTGCTTCCTTGATAATGCATCCAGGGCTCCGCTGCCATGTACCATGAGATGGGCAGGGAAACCCTCAAGCTGCTGCCTTTCAAACAAGTCACTGAGACAAGTGCCGTGGGTTACTTTAAAGCTGCAGCTCCCAGCAGCGATCGTCACTGTGCATGGTGGCTTCCAGCTGGGCTCGGACACCTCAGCAAGGGGGACGGAGGGAAGGCGAGCCCAAAGGGTTCCTGTGGGTGGAGATCAACTTGCTGTGGGAAACATAAACCCTGCTGCCAGCTCTGAGCAGTCCTTGCAGAGGGGGAGAGGGAGAAGTCTTCGCTCTGGAGAGCGTGCAGAAGAGGGTGGCTGTAGAAGAGCGTTTTGCTCTGAACTGGTGCACCTACCCCAAGCCTTACCAGGCAGCACGATGCCCTCTCGAAGGGGAGAGCCTGGGCAGCGCCGTGGGAGTGCTGCCACCTCTGCTGGTGGAGGCAGCTGAGCAGCATCACGACTCTGCTTCGGGCTCGGGCTTGTCAGTGGGAGGTGGCGACGGTCTCTCATCAAGCGTGATTTCTATCACCGCCCCGGATCGCTTGCGGGGTTCGGGGCTCTCCTCCGACCACCTCCCCACCCTGCGCACCCCTTTGGCCACTTTGGGCGCGTTCCTGCAGGGGTTGTGGTCATAGATCACCAGCTTCAGGCCGGGGAGGTGGGCCAGGCTGGGGAAGAAGCGGATGGCGTTGCGATCCACGTCGATCACCTCCAGGAAAGGCATGTGCAGGAGCACGGGGGGGAACTCGGACAGCAGGTTGCCCGAGAGCCAGATGGTGCGCAGCTCCTGCAGGCCCCGCAGCTGGGCGGGGAGCGTGCGCAGCGCGTTGGAGCCGGCGTGCAAGGTCTTGAGCAGGCTGAGCTCGCACACCACCTCAGGAAGGTGCTGCAGGCAGTTGGACTCGATCCAGAGGGTCTTGAGGTTCTGCAGGAGCCGGAGCTCGAGGGGCAGGCTGCAGAGCTTGTTGTTGCCCAGGTAGAGGATGCACAGCTGCTTCAGCGTGCACACCACCAGCGGCAGCGCCTTGAAGTTGTTGAAGTCCAGCGCGAGGATCTGGAGGTTCTGCAACTGCTCCAGCTCAGGAGGGAGGTGGTTCAGGTTGTTGTCGCTCAAGTACAGCTTGACCAGCTCCCTGAAGGAGCAGATGTGCAGAGGCAGCCTCCTCAGCTGTCTGCCGCTCAGATCCACCATCTTGTCCACTGGCATCTCCTCCAGGTCTTCCAGGAGGTACTTCTGGCACTCGTCGGAGGGCACAAAAGCAACTATGGCTTTCAGGCTGTTGCCCATCCTGGGACCTTCTTTGTGCAGAGACTGACGGGGCCGTGAGGGACGAGGCCAGCCTTGGTTTCCTGCTGCTGTGCACTGGCCTGCTGGTAACTCTGTCTCCCCAATATAAGGCTCTGTTTACATGGCACCAGGCATTAATCTCAAGGGCTCTGAAATGTTTCTGATAACTGAATGAGTGTTCAGTGATGGGGATTACGGACATGATGGCTGCGAGCGCAGGTCTCTCTCCCTGCCTCACACACACGCTCAGGCCCACTTGGCTCTCCCAGAAAATATCCCATCTCCCCTCTTCCTGCAAGTCATTTTTGCCTCAAACTCTTGCTTTGACGGAAACCCTGCTCCTCTTGGTTTGCTGTGGTTGCTCTGTCTGTGAAGCCAGTGCTGGTGGTGTGGATTGGCTGGAGAAAGCAAACACCTCAGAAGACCAAATTTTTAAACTAAAAGGATTAGCTTTAATTAAACTTTCAGGGGAGATGTCAGCAGTAATCTAATTGTTGTTTAAAATACCTGTCAAGACTTGACCGACTTTCCAGACGAGTGACACTTTTATGGCTTTGCTTTGCAAGGTGCCAAATACATAATTTAACAGTGTTACTTGCCACCCAGTACTTATCTCAAACCTTTAACAGAAATACTTGGCAATCTGCTATCTTTAGCTGCTCCAGTATTTATGTTCCTAATTTAACCGTGTTTACTATAGCCTCCGGCACCCTTAACTGCGTAGGGCCTTCTTCATTAGATTGTGTTTTGCTTCTTGTCTGAATCCCAGTTTAATACACTCACTGTCACAGCTGGCCAAGGCTGCTCTTCTGACACCTTCCAACTATGCTACTGCAATCCCCAGACTAAAACCTGATGAGAAACTGGCATGGATTTAATTACAGACAGAATTGTCCCCAGTGACCGGAGACAGGGAACCATCACTCCCAGTTTTATAAAGAGTAGAAAGGAGGATCCAGGGAACTACAGACCCGTGAGCCCCACCTCTGTGCCTGGGAAGGTCATGGAACAGATCCTCCTGGAAGCAGTGTTGAGGCACATGCAAGCCATGGACGTGATCCGAGACAGCCAGCATGGCTTCACCAAGGGCAAATCCTGCCTGACCTAGCTGGTGGCCTTCTGTGATGAAGAGATTGTATCAGTCAGTAAGGGCAGACTGACTGGTGTCATCTACCTGGACATCTGTAAGGCCTTTGACACAGTCCCACACAACATTCTTGTACCTAAATTGGAGAGAGATAGATTTGAAGGGTGGACCATTCGGTGGATAAGGAATTGGCCGGATGGCTGCACCCAGAGAGAAGGGGTCAAGGCTCTATGTTTGGGGGGAGGCCGGTGATAAACTGTGTCCCTCAGGGGTCTGTCTTGAGACCAGTGCTGTTTAATACCATTATCAATGACATAGACAGTGGGATTGAGTGCACCCTCAGCAGGTTTGCAGATGACACCAAGCTGAGTGGTGCGGTCAGTACACCAGAAGGAAGGGATGCCATCCAAAGAGGCCTGGGCAGACTGGAGAAGTGGGCCCATGTGAACCTAATGAGGTTCAACAAGGCCAAGTGCAAGGTGCTGCACCTGGGTCGGGGCAATCCCAGACATGAGTAAAGGCTGGGAGAGGAACTCATTGAGAGCAACCCTGCAGAAAAGGACTTGGGGGTTGTGGGGGATGAAAAGCTCAACATGAGCCAGCAGTGTGGGCTGCAAGGCCAACTCCATCCTGGACTGCATCTACAGAGGGGTGGCCAGCAGGGTGAGGGAGGGGATTGTCCCCCTCTGCACGTGGAGTGTTGTGTCCAGGTGTGGGGGCCCCAGCACAAGATGGATGTGAACCTGTTGGAGTGAGTCCTTATGAGGGCCATGAAAATGCTCAGAGGGCTGCAGCACCTCTCCTACAAAAACAGGCTGAGGGAGTTGGGGATGTTCATCCTGGAGAAGAAAAGGCTCCAGGGACACCTCATTGCAGCCTTTTTATACTTCAAAGAAGATATAAAAAAGCTTATAAAAAAGATGGAGAATGACTTTTTACGTGGGCAGATAGTGGTAAGACAAGGGAGGACAGTTTTAAACTAAGAGGGGAGATTAGATTATATTTTAGGAGGAAATTCTTTAGTCAGAGGGTGGTGGGGCCCTGGCACAGGCTGCCCAGAGCAGCTGTGGATGCCCCATCCCTGGAGGTGTTCAAGGCCAGGCTGGATGGGGCTTTGGGCAACCTGGTCTGGTGGGAGGTGTCCCTGCCCATGGCAGGGGGTTGGAGCTGGGTGGGCTTTGAGGGCCCTTCCTACCCAAACCATTCTGTGGTTCTATGATTCTGTGAAATATGATGTTGCAAGTGATAACTATTTAGATGTGACTATGCTGTGTGAGCTGTTCTCCTTACTCTTGGCAAGACAAGTGCCATTCAGGTCAGGAACACTTTTGTTTCTTCAGAGCAACCTTCTCACCTCTTGTATTGCGACCTCTTGTGCTGCTGTTGATTTAAGCTTTCTTGTGGGTTGTCCCACAAGTGTGTCAGCCATGGCTATGTCATGGTCTTTGGATTTGAAAGCTGGCAGTGTTTAATGTTGAAGCAGCCTTTCTGGCAGCTGGCTGTTATCTTTGATATCTGCAACTTATTGCTGCCATTTTTCCACACTTACTATAACTTAGGGAGGATATTTTCTTCAAGCAATCCGCAGTCACTTTCCAGGAGTGCTGCACAGTCAAAATACATGGTATTCGTGGAACAACAAAATGCAGAACAAACAGAAGATTGAAAAAAAGGCAATATCAAACAGTTAAGGTGGCCTCATGATCTCTGGTCAAATATGATGATGCAGAGCTTGCCAATCACTTGCTTTTAAATGTAAAACAGCTCTTAAATATGAATTGGGTACGGGCTATAGGATGTTTTTGAGTGTGTGTGCCGTGCAGATGTGATGGCATGACGCGTACGTAGGATTTACAGGGGGAGGAGAGCGACAGAGAGGGCAGGTGAGGACCAGCGTAGCAGTGGGATGGAGAACAGTGAGCACCGCAACCTGAGGCCTGTAAAACAGCACAGAGAAGCTGGGCAGCGCGTCAAGCCTGGAGAATAAGGACACATTGCAGCAAGTTGCCTTGCTGTGGAAGGGTGGTGTTGAAAATCCTCTCACTACAGGGGTGGGAGGCGCTGCCCAGCTCTGAGCGCCCATCTGCACCCAGCAGGCCTCACCGGGCCACCACTGCGCTCCCTGCAGAGGCCTGCCATGGGGCACGTCCCATGTCTGCTTTTCGCAGGGCCTCCTTCCCCAGGCAGTTACCCCGGGATGTGCTCTCACTTCAGAGAACAGTCTTATGGCCCTCAGCTGGATTTTGGCATTTCTGCCACTCCTGAGGCCACGGTGCCTGCTGAAGAAGGCTGCCTGCTCTGCTGCAGGTGTGGAGGAGCAAATGCACATGGCAGAAATAAAAAGTGCTGAGTGATGAAATTTACACCCCCAACAAAGACATGTCCCTTAGGCAAATCCCTTCAGATATTCTGCTGATCACAACAGCATAAAACTCTAGGTAAAAGGATGTTAATAATGTAGTTTAGATATATTTTTCTTAATAACCTCTATATAGAGAAACAACTTTGCAATATACCTTATGTCTATAAACACACGTATATATATTTTGTTTTGTTTTGTTTTCCTACTTGAATTATTTTTACTGAATGAACCTTTTAAGCTCCGGGAAGTTATTTCTTAGGTATCCTCTGCATTGTTGTTTAATCATTATTCCAGTTTATCAAAAAAAGTCACGATGACCTTTTGTTGCTGCATTTTGTACCTCTGTTGGCTAAATGAAAGCCTGTTTGGAACACGCTGTGAGATCAGTGTACTTGGGGAAAAATAACCTTCATGTTGTGGGATAATAAAGGCCTACATTTGCAATAACATGAACATTCTTGATCCTTCTGAGAATTAGTGACTTTGCGGAGGACATGAGGCAGAGACAGTCCCCTCTGCAGACCCAGAGCAGTATTTTGAAAGTCACTTCATGTCTTCCGAGTCGCTCCTGATGCCCTACAACACGAGTATATAATGACTTCCCAGAAGCATTTGTGGCATTTGAGGAAAAGTTCAAGCGATAAAGGCGCTCAGCACAGACGTTGCCTTGCTCTTGTCAAAGTGACAGTGCCGTACCAGAGGGCACGACATCAGCTCTGCTCCACAGAGGAGTTTCTGTGGGTTTCTTCAGAAATGCTGCTGCTTTCTGAAAGCTCACTGATGGCCACATCTCTTGCTCTGTGCAGATCTTCACTCGCTTTTCTCATTTGAAACACGAAGGTCCCGTAGCCCAGTGGCTGGGATGGCTGCTGGACAGAAAGCACAGCTGCTTGTTGAAAATTTTTGTAAAATGGCTGAGTCCAGAAACAACAGAGGACCCTGATCAAAGCTAGACACTTTGGAAACATCAAATGTAAATCAATATAAAAGTTGTGTGTTACTACTGCATTTTTGAGATTTTTTTTTCTTTTTATTTTATACCAAATATTAGAATAAAAATCTTTTTGCTTTCTCAGAGCCAAAGCCCTGCACACAGCTGTGGGGCTATGCCCAGCTCAGCCTTTGCTGAGAATGTCTTTTGTAGCCCTTACAATTTTGGAGGTAAGTTTGAAAAAGCAAAACATGTATTTCAAAATGCATAGGAGATCTCACAAATGTGAGATCAAATGTGAGATCAAAAATGTTGATCTCACAAAGTGAGATCTACATTTATTAATTTTAAGGCTCTCACACCTCTCTTTTGTCAATTTGACATAGTAAGTCAAGGGGCTTGAAGGAACAATGTTTTAAAAATGTCTTTATTATATGCTGAGAATTACTTGATAGGCTAACGGGCTTTGCTTCGCCACCTGTCAGCTCAGAGTCTCTTTTTGACACCATTACTTTTCTGCCAGCCTGACATGAACCCAGATGCCAGGCAGGGGTGGGAACGGTGAACCTCAGGAAACTCTTGGGTAAATCGACCCGAGCGAGTGCTTCCAAACATCCTGCTGAAATGTGCACAGCAGAGCCTCAGCTAGAAACAGCTTTAGCAGCTGTGTGATGGGAGAAAAACACTGGCTGTTTATTATTGTGTGTTGCAGGCTGTCATCTTTTTTACTTAGAAGAAGTTTTTTGTTTTTTTTTTTTTTTTGGGTGGTAATCACACTTAGTTCAGACCAGAACTCACACATAAATGGAGAATTAATCTTCAGTTGTTAGGGGTTGGCTTCTTACAACCGGACCAAATGTCCATGTGCTCAGTCCTGTTGAAATGTCTCCATGTAAAAGTGAAACACACATATATTTTGTCCTCTTTCTCTGCCTTGGACACTCCTGGGATACTAAAGCATCACTAAAGCAAGCTTGAAAAGCAGCTTACACTATTTCCCATGCTAGCAGGAGCCAAACTTCCCCTGTTTATTATATTTATGTGAAAGAAACTAATGATTGTTAGCGAAATGTATTTTTGGTCTAGACTGTGCCCTGGTTATCAGTGCCCAGCTTCGCTGAGCACCAATATTTACACAATCCAGCAGTCGCTCTGAGAACAAATTCATCAACTTGCTGCCAAAGCTATGACCTCCTGTAATTGATTGACCTGGCGAACGGCCCTCTGCTAGCGACGAGGTATAAAAAAGAGAATTCCAAGTAAATGAGTGTCATTGGACTCGGAGCCAGCTGAAGACATGAGGGTGATACTGCTGGCGGTGGTTTACATCCCCTTTGCCGTGGCCGTGGAACGGTAAGAGCTTGCGCCTCGTGTCTCAGGTGGCTGCCCGCGGTGACCCATGCTTAGCGTTACCCAAGGTCTCTGAAAAGATACTGAAGAAAAATAGTGTATGAGAACTCTAGAAAGGAGATCCAGTTAGACTTTGTGTATTTCTTTTATTTGCATAGAGTCCCGCTCATTCGATTCAAATCTATCAAGAAACAACTTAAAGAAAAGGGAGAATTAGAAGAATTCTGGCGGGATCACCACCCCGATATTTTTGCTCGGAGGTACCTGCATTGCTTCCCTGCAGATATTACTCTATCAGTAGGAACCGCTTCAGAAAGGCTGTATGATTACATGAATGTAAGTACAGTTATGGTAATGCAATCATACGAACTCTGTTCTGTTAAGGCAGATTTTTTTTTTCCCCCAGCACATTTGAAATCAAGGCTCTCAAAGAAATTATAAAACTTGAGATGGGAGGCTCATTTTAAATACTAGACCATCAAAAAATAGCGTACTACTTTGCAAAATACAAAATAGGTAGATGTAGGTTAGCATGGGACCTGAGCAGAAAGCTGATGTAATCTAGCAGTGGTAGTCCTCTGCCGAGTTTAATCTTTGGACAGATCTCTATTGGTCTCCAGTGGGTCTCCAAACAAATGTGGAAGGTTTCCCTCTAACAGTCTTAGTTCAGGATTGGGTTTTTAGTAGGAGAAACTGATTTAGCTGCATTCTATTTATCAGACACGTGGATCTTTGCATTTTATAAAATATTCCCCAAATCTCATTTGTTTGATCACATGGAGCCATAAATCAATGATAAAAAAGACCCAAGTAGAGATTTTATTGTTCTGCTTTATCTTCTCAGCTTAATATATGTTAAGGATTTGAGACCGACCTAGATCTCTACACTGAGAAAAGAAAGACGTGAGTTTCTTTGGATCTCACACAGGCAAGTCAACAGGTCAACCATTCTGTAAGCTGTCTTTCCTGGCTTTAACATTTTGTCCATTTGTCCATCCTGTGGACAGTGACGGGAAGGCAAAATATTTAGAAAGAACTTTCTGACACTTGAGGCTCATTAATAAATAAGTCACGATGACCTAGAGATACAAGTGAAGAAGAACGAAGGAGACTAACAAATTTCAGCCTGTTCTTAGACTTGTCAAAGAGGGATAAATATCAAAATAACAGAACAAAATCCACTCCCCCAGCATATCGAGCTAGCATCAGTAACAGTTTTGTGTGGGATGTTTGTCTTTTTTTTTTTTTTTTTTTGACCAAAGTGACATAGTGCTGTTTTACTTAACAGATTAATCAATAAATGTTTGATATCGTGAAGAATAGCATCCTGCTCTGTAGCTGGATATTCTGTTACACATGCTTGCATTATGGTTATCTCATTCATGTAAACTCTGGGGTCAGAAACTATATTCAGTGTATTAATTAACAAGCATGCACTTGAAGATACATATTCAAATATTTGTATCGCTACAAACGACTTGGCACTGGGTAGTGCTTTTCTATCTCCCTATGAATTCCAGAAATGCTTCTTCCTAAAAATAGGTCTCTTAACGCTGAAGTGCTCTTTCATGGCCAGATATGGGCACTTAGACACTTGCAGGCTGGATGTTGATAAGCTCGTCACTTCAGCATTCATGTGTCCACAGATTATCTTCAGCTGATGTCCAAGGGCGGTCAGTGGTTCCTTTATCCTCTGGATGAACTTTGCTCACTACATCAGATCCAGTCTGTGGAACAGAGTTCATTTTTCACTTGAAAAGGGAAAGCCAGAGCCAGAAATGATTTCCCTCCTGGCAGAGGTGGTGTGTACTCACGTTTAGCTGAACTTGCACTGCAGAGCTCGAGGAGGTGCTGCACCGTGTGCCAGGGCCTGCCTGCTCCTCAGCAGCAGCAGCCAGGGGGACAGAGTAGGGCTGACCACTTTGTCCCCCCCCCAGGCGCAGTATTATGGAGTTGTGAGCGTGGGCACGCCGCCTCAGAGGTTCACCGTGGTGTTTGACACTGGCTCGTCCAATTTTTGGGTCCCTTCTGCCTATTGCATCAGCGAAGCGTGCAGTAAGAAAACCTTTTACCATCCCTCGCGCTCCTCGTGTCCTGGGTAGATTGGCCACAGCCAAGCACAGACCTAACTGGCAATTCATTTACTTGTTTTCCTATTTGTGCCACCCATGAGCAAAATTTGGAAAAAATCCAAAAGGTTGTGCTCTGAAATTGTCAGGAGTTTGGGAGGGAAGGATCTGGGGCAGCTCCAAAGGCTGCCCTCGCCCCGCCAGCTTGCTCCTGTGCTGCTGCTGCCCGGCCTCCCTCTGCACCACACGTTAAAGGTGTGAAAATAAATGGGGGAGAGGAAGAGAAAGCTGCAGGAAAGTCAAGTTTTGTTTGGATTTCCTGCTTCCATTTAAAAGCCAAAATAAAAAGATAACCCCCCGAACAAGGTATTCTGTTTGTCTGCGGGGGGACAGGTGCCTCTATTGATGGCTTCCTTATAAAAAAGCCAAATCTGATTCGCCTGCATCTTGGCCAGTTCTGTACAGGGGAGTGGGTCCAGGACCTTCCCTCAGGGCACAGGTATCATCTGTTCTGTGCAGGGGTGCACCAGAAATTCAAGTCCTTTCTGTCAGACTCGTATGAGCACGGCGGGGAAGCCTTCTCCTTGCAGTACGGCACCGGAGAGCTGCTGGGCATCGCTGCCAAGGACACGCTGCAGGTGAGCATCCAGCCAGGAGGGGTGCCAGCCAGCAGGGCAACACCAGGCTGCTCAGGCTCTCTGCACTGCCTATAATAAACATAGTGAACTCATCAAAATGGATCTGAAACGTGTCTAATTTCTTGGAACCGATGGTGCCCTTACTTCCACTTGTTCTTTTTTTCATGCTGGACAGATCAGTAACATCTCCATCAAGGGGCAGGACTTTGGCGAGTCCGTGTTTGAGCCAGGAACAACCTTTGCCCTTGCCCACTTCGATGGTGTGCTGGGCTTGGGATACCCCTCCTTAGCAGTGGGCAATGCTCTGCCCGTGTTTGACAGCATCATGAACCAGAAGCTGGTGGAGGAGCCGGTCTTCTCCTTCTATCTGAAAAGGTCAGTCTTACAAGTGACAGTGCCCAACACGAAGCAAAAGTACTTGGGTTGTTGATGGAGACAACAGTGCAGCTGTATAGATCTTCCATTCCAGGAAGTAATTTCCCCTATTGTCCTCTTTATTTATTTATTTATGTTCCAATTTTCCTCTGGGAAAAAAAATAAAATAAAATAAAAAAATGAAAGAGAAAACTGTGTTGGGAGGGATCATCAATTTTTGGACAGACAGTTCTTCTTGCTGGAGCTGGAGTCCTGAGCTGCTGGAGGTTTCCTTATTGCCAGTGTAGATGAAGAGAAATGCAGTGCTACACCCAAGTGGACACATTTCAGAAGAGAAATGTTCCCTAATCTGAACCTAGCTGTAACTCCACCAATTTATCTGGAGTTTATTCTGAGGTGAGAGCAGTAACTGGCTCAACCTGCTCCTGGTGCCTGCGTTCAGCCCTCAGCAGCCTGCAGTAACTGTTTTGAGATTGCTTGGAGGCTCCGACTGGGATCTGTTCAGTCATAATCTGGAAATAATCAGGTTCAGACATCCATATCTGAATTTAGAAAGGTCTGTGGCTTGTCCTTTGCTAAGTGCAATCTTGTCAGTGTACGCTGACATACTGCCATGTCTCTGCTAACGTGTTCTGCTTCCAGAGGAGATGACACTGAGAACGGCGGTGAGCTGATCCTGGGGGGGATAGACCACTCCCTCTACAAAGGCTCGATTCACTGGGTCCCTGTCACCGAGAAAAGCTACTGGCAAATACATCTTAACAAGTATGTATGTATGTGTGAAATATGTGAAATATGTGGTGAAATTCACCTCCCCAGGTAAAGCACGCAGAGGCAAAACCACCCAGCAATACAGATGCAGGAGGACTTGGCTGCAGTCTTTCACCTTTGAGGCCCTCAAAGAGGGGGCTTGCCAGGATGGGTCTGAGGATTACCAGCTCTCCAAATATGCTGTGACGTGGGTAGCTGGTTTCTGGGAGAGCATTTTTAGATGTTTCAATATGATACACCAATGTCCAAATTGACTCTTGGTGGACTATTCAGTGAAGTGGGGAACCAGGGAACTGAATCCAGCTCCAGATCCTGTTCTAATTTTTCCTCTTAACCTCGGTCAAAGCAGTCGGTGTCCCCTTTGTTTGTGCCTCATAAAAACCACGAGGATACACACCTCATCTTGGGTGGGGACAAGTTTGTCAGCAGGCAGCAGGTTGGGGCTGCAGGAGTCCAGAGAGAGAGAAGTGGGCCCACAAATGAGAAGTCTTCCTAATGCTGCTTGCTTTCTTTACTTTTCCTTTAAAGACATTCTTGACTTTTAAGATTGGGAAGGCTCGGTAGCTGGATTTAACTGCAGGCTGTACTTCAGCCGGCAATGATGTGTTGCTTCAGTCACAGTGTGACAGTCACGATTTGTTTAAAGATGCTTTTTTTTTTTTCACTTGCAGTATCAAAATCCAGGGCCGGGTGGCATTTTGCTCCCACGGTTGTGAAGCCATCGTTGATTCAGGCACTTCTCTCATCACCGGCCCCTCTTCACAAATCAGGAAACTCCAGGAGTATATTGGGGCAAGTCCGTCACATACTGGAGAGGTAAGCACTATGCAGCCAGAAAACAGAGAAGGAGAGAAACTGGTATTTGGTGCAAAGAGCTTATAGGGTGGAAAATAACTGAAGCAATGGATCAGAAAAGTCAGAAAAGACCCACACCTACAGTCCTTGGCTCCCCACACCCCTTTCTGGGGGTGTTGCATGAGCTGAGGTGCTCGAGGTGGGGCTGGTCATCAGGGATGTCTCTGTGCTGCCCTTCGTATCCTCTTGGTGTTAATTTTCTGATCCTTGGCAATATCTGAAGCACTGAGATAATGAGCCTGAGATGACTAAACTGACCCATCTCCAGGGAGGGGACAGCTTATTTTTGCAGTGCATTGTTGCTGGTCTTTTGCTGACTCCCACAGTTAATAGTGCCTTACCGTGGCTCCAGGATGTGCAGTTCTTGTTAACTTCACTGACTCAAAATTGCACTTTGGAGAAAATTAAGAGTGTTACTTTTGCCCAGTGATCCAGGCAAAGATCAGAGAGAAAGTAAGCTTTTAATCTGCCTCCCTTTGAAAGAGGAAGACCTGGAATTACTTCAGAGTAACTTATGAGGCTTCTGACTTCTTTTTCAATTAAATGTTAAATTTTGTTTCCATTCAAATTTTCAGATACATGTTGAACAGTTTGCTTTGATAACAAGTTATAATGGTACATACTCATGGATATAGATAAAGTATGTATTTCCAAAGTAGTTATATTAATATAATATAAAAAAGAAACAGGTCCTTTCTGTATACAGTTATCTACTCCAATGCTGAAGTAATAGCACTCAGCTGGCATCTCAGATTCTGCAAAAAGGAACCCGAAAGCAATGCTTTATGTAACTGTTTTTGTGGCAACGACAGACAGGCTAAGTATACTGGCTCAAATGTATCCTGGTGTAAGTGGGTGCATCTGTCAATGATTTTACCAGAACTTTTATCTCTTTCCAGCAAGGATTAATTTGCTCTGAATGTACTAGCTATGTAAATGAATTATGTCTTGCTTTTCATATCCTTCAAACCATTATATTGGCTCCGTTACCCTTATCCTGTGTATCCCATGGTTTATTTTGTTCTAATGGTATGACACCTGCTAGGTATACAAAAGATTTTGGACTCAGTTCTCATTAAGCAGACTTAACAACAAAAATAAAAGTAGACTCTTCCTTATAGGAAGCCCCTAAAACAAGGACTTTAAACTATACAGTTTGCAGCAAAGATCCCTCTGGGGCTTGGAGCATTCTGCAGTGCCAGTTGTTTCAGAAAATAGTTAGAGAGGCCAGGAAATAATCTGCTGTGTTACTGTAAGTGAATGTATTATTTATAGAAATTAATGGACATGTCAGAGTTTAATTCTTCTTATTCTGTTCTTTAAATCTCACTCCAGGGCACAGTAAAGTATAAAGTCCTGTGTTCCTCATAGGCTTTTTGGATAGGTCTTTTTTTTTTTTCCCTAAAACTATGATGTTACTGGAGAGAGTACATGGGACCCAGTCCCAGCCAGGGCAGGAGGAGTTTTGCTCAGCAGACCTTGCTTATTTCTTCTTCACTGGGGATCACCAGCTTGGTTTTGCTTCCAAATTGTAAGGGAGAACATCAGAGTACCCCTTTACCTCTCTGGAGCCTGCAATGATTTTCATCTTCCCTATGTCCCCAGGGCACTGGGACAGGTGATCTAGGCTGATAGACTGGTTTGACCCAGTGTGAGACCTGCAAAGCTGGAGGGCAGTGTTGGGCTGTAAGTCAGACTGATATTGTTTCTCTGTGGTAAATTCACTATCTGCTGCAGCAAAAAGCTCAAATGCAAAAGACAGTGTTTCATAAAAGCCAAACCAATTGCATGTCAACCAGTGCATTCCTCACAGTATCTTGTAGACTGCAGAAGACTGTCCAGCTTGCCCCACATCAGCTTCACCATCGGGCACCACGAGTACAAGCTGACAGCAGAGCAATACGTCGTGAAGGTGCGTATCCTCCCAGCTCCTGGCTCCCAGCTCCCGAGCCGGGGTTGGAAGAGACACTGCAAGGAAATGTGCTTTCCCTTCCAGGAGTCTATCGACGACCAAACCTTCTGCATGAGCGGCTTTCAGTCTCTTGACATCACCACTCGCTCTGGCCCGCTCTGGATTTTAGGAGATGTCTTTATGTCTGCCTTTTACTGCATTTTTGACCGCGGGAATGACAGAGTGGGATTTGCAAAAGCTGCTCATAGGAATGATTATTACTGAGTTACAACAGCATTTATTCTGCCTCAACCCGAATGCTGCTGTAATGATCTTCAGCAGACCTGTGAAAAAGGACTATAACTGAAACTCTGAACCAGAATGTAGCCACCCCTCCCCAAAGATTTCAGGGTTTGGGATGATCCTTGTCCCAGATTACATAGTTTGGTTCAATCTCTATATATTCACAACCAAGACATATTTTCTTCCTGAATAACTGATGGACACCACAGCTCTCTAAATGAAGAGAGCTCATCACAGCTCATCTCACAGATCTACAAGAGGGCACGGAGGATAGAAATGCTTAACAGTGCAGGACTGACGAGATGGCAGTTAAGGATGGGTGAAACTAATCCTGGTCTGATCTATTCTGGGTACTGTTTCTTCTTCTTGTGTGCTGTTTCCATCTCATTTCCCACTGACTTTCTTTTCCTCATTATGTTCCATGTTTTGGCAACCTTGTTTTCTTTGTGCCACATAAATTCTCTTTACATGGGCTTGCTCCAACCAATTTGTATGAAGAGTTGGACTTATCCCTGTGTGATCACCATGCTTTCCCCTACCCTTGCAGACAACTTCCTTTCAAACCTGCTTTTCCCCTGTGTTTGTTCTTTCTTGAATCTTCTTCTCTTTGGGGTCTTGGTGTTCAATGTTGCCTGCCACCTCTGCCCTTTGGCCATTCAGGCAGGTGGGAGCAGCATCTATCTGAATTGCAAAAAACAGATCGCAGTCCTTGCAAGGGGAGCTGTTGAGCTTTCTACAGATGGTTAAGCCAAAGAAGATCCACCTGAATGATACCCACTGAAATATATGTTTTGGTTGTTAAAACTGATGCTGCCCCTGTTCATGTGAATAAAATTTCACCAAGCAAAATCTGCTTCCTGCTCAACACTGCCTTGTTTTGCATTTTCTTGCTGTGGTTTCTGCACTGCCAGGGCTGCCCTTGCTGAGGGGGACGTGAGGGTCAACAGCAATTACATTTCCAGCTTGCTTCGTGCCCTGGAGCGGGGAGATGGGATGTGTTGGGGCTGCTCTTCTGTCCCTAAAGCTGAAAAATATCTGTGTGTGGCAAGCTCTGAGCACGTTTATTTGGCTGGTGGAAGAGGCTATGACTTGAAGGCCTGGACACGAAGAGTCAAGTCCTCTCCGTCAGGCCCAAATGGCGCCTTATCTTCCACCTCCCCTCACAGCCAGGCCTGATGTGAGGTGAGGGCTGCCAGGAGGCAGCAGTGGTGGCAGACATGGCCGGTGTCCCTGGGCTGCATCTGTGGTGGCACTTGGGCAACCCTAGCCCCAACACCTCCTTGGGGACATGGGCCCGTGCTTTGGGGCCAGCTGGGTGGATGCCATGACTGGGCAGGGCTGTGGTGCACTGGGGACAGGCCCTGCTTCAGCATCAGGGCAGGGACCGATGGCCTCAGCTGCCACGTGTGTGGATGTGCTCAACACAGAGCCACTGCTGTGCCCAATGCAGGCCTTGGCAGGGTTACCATCACGGGGTCTTAGGATTTAAGGCTTCAGTTGTAAGACTCAGTAAATACAAATAAGGATAGGTGGTTTGTGTGTCAATATCTCTGAAATATTGATCCTGCCTTCAGGTGTGGAATGCTTTCTGTCTCTGGTGCATGTTTTCACAGCTCTGTATTTGCAACTACATCGTGTTAGACATCTGGTATCACAGCTATCAACCTGCGGTAACAATAACTCATCTGCCATTTGTTTCCTTTTGCAGAAAAGATTAAACTGCATGAAGTTATCATTTATTTCAGGATTATCTTGTCTTATCCTCTCTTTCTCCAGATCATTCTTTAAGAACAGAGTGACCATAAGCAAACTCCTTTGTCTAGACAACTTATGTTTCATATGTGTGTGTGTGTGTGATATACCACACATCTATGAACATGTATCACTCATTTAACAGCAGCTGGGTATTTCTGTTTTCCTGTTACGCAGCTGACTTACCATTCTGGTACATTTCCATTATTTCCAAAATACGAATGTATTCCTCAAACAGGAAACTGCAGGAAGAGTTAGAGATCTGTTATTATTTACGACTGAGGATTTTCAGGGTGGTAGGATGTGTCCCTGCAGTGTGAACACTGACAGCTTGACTCTGTGAATCCTGGCATAGAGCACAAACACGTCCTAGAAATACAAGGAAAGTCAGGCCGAGTGTGCAGGGACCACCCCTCTCTTTATTCTGATGTATCTTATCTCTTTTAAGATTAACACCACTTGCTGGGCACAAGCCATTGTTCTGACATATTTATCTTTCCTGGCCCTATTATCTCCTCAGTCTTTTCCAGCTTTGCCCACTTCTGTAGGTTTTCCTCTCTGGTCCTAGTAGACATCGAGCTGATTTGCATGGTGGGTCAGACCTTTGCCAGAAGTGTTTCTTGACAGTTCAGTACAGTCAAGACAACTGCGTTTCTCAAAATAACTTTATTCATGCAACAATTCTACATTGTTCACATTGCCGGTGAACGTGAATTGTAAACTGTTTGGGGTAGCTAAAATAGTCCATTTACCATGCTAAGGCAAATAGTTCACCAAAAGAAGTGCCTAAAAGAGCATGTAATTCCAAAAGATAATTTAATACAAGTCAGAACCCGCAGATGTTTGCAAAAGTGAGATAACAGACTAAACGAGAGGAATTTTTTCTGATAACTCAGCCCAGCAGTAGTTCTTTATTATTATATTTATATTATGGCTAACCTGGAGATTGCCTGCTGTGTGTGAAATGTTATTTGCTTATTGCAGAATATACTGTGAGAATTCAGATCTGTCATTCCTACTTCAACATACATCTGCGTGTAATAGACACCTCTGTGGGACTTAACTGAAGCTTATCCACTCAGTGGTTACTGGATGGCTTCCTTTGGCCTCCACTGAAGAATGGACACTGTTGCTGGGCCAGGGAGTGCTGGCAGAGTGAGTGGGAGAAGCAGAAAAATCATTGCTCATGTCATGCTTAATGGCCTGGCAGAAAGCATGAATATGTGGCCTAGGTAGCAGACAGGCCAAGAGGAAAATGATGGAAGCTGAGCAGAGCTGGACAATGAGAAGCTGGGAAGGCTTTTGCAGGCCTAGATGTGCTGAGATAAAACCCACTGATGGGGAGGGATGAGCACTCTGCTCCCACACCTTTAACCCTGGTGGAAGCTGTGTGAAGGAGATTGAGTAGGTGTGGTGGGACCAGACCCTCAGTGAGGATTTGTAGGAGAGTCATCTCTAATCTCTGGCTGAAATCATCTTTCAGAGGGAAACACAGTACCTCAAGCTCATGGTCTGTGAGGACAGAGTTATATAAAAAGTCAGATTTTCTCCACAGCTGCTGAAAATCCTTTCTATATATGCCAACTGAAAATCCCTACAAGAGTGGGGGAATGAGATCAGTTGCCTCTGCAGCTCCCTACCTCTTGAGAGAGTGCCACAGCCCCTGGGCAAGCTACATACATCCTCCTTGGAGCAGAAACCAAGGCTCAAAGCTCCAATGCCCAGCCATCAGAAGATTTACATCTTCTTCATCTTCTCTTTTTCTTAATTAAATATTTTATCCCTTTTTTTCCTTTATTTTTTTTTCTTTTTCCCCCTCCATCCTGTAGTGGCATAGCTTCAGCAGGAGCAGATCAGGCTCTTGCCCCCACAGGCCACAAGCAATGAGCCTGATTTTTCAAGCATCCCTCCAGGCAGTGGGAGATACCAGACTGAATCCCTCCAAGTTGAGGAGGGAATTGAGCCCACAACTCCCCTTCCAGCTGCTTGACTAGAAACCAGAGCTGTTGGTGATCTTGCAAGGATGTTACAGGCTTAAATCTGAATGCATGGCCATCAGATTAGATGGCAGTGTTCAGGGTGGATCCAAAGTGTACAAAGCCACCTCTGCTCTTCTTTACTTTAGTGTTTCCTCTAGGTGAGCCTATACATCTCACTGCTGTGTGTGCTGCCTGGTTTGCATCCACTTCTGAGGCTCTCAGTTCTCTCCATCAGTGTTTTCCCCACAGGGTCACAGATTTGAAGCAAGTGACCAAACGGCTTAAAGCATGTCACCACAGTGCCTCCTGTTTAGGTGCCCAAATCCTCTGTTGGATCTTGCTCGGGACTTGTCTGAGCAGCATGCCTGCCTTTCTGCACTTTCCAACAAATCTGTGTGAGAACCATTTTCAAGAAAAGACAAGAAGTTCAACCAGAACCAGAAGCAGCACTGTCAAAGTTTTCTTTCACTTTTCTCATTAGAAAATTCTACTATGGCTGTTTCTTTAGTGTCCAGGTTACCCAATAAGTGCTGCATTTCAAATGTCTCTGGAACAGCAGCAGCAGTAACATTTTTTCCATCACTCAAGGTCCTTTGTTGTAAAGTTGTCCCAGGATCTGTCACAGGAGGTGGACCGTCAGCATTTGGCATTGTACTGGGACTATGGAAGCTCGGTAAACTCCATCGTTGGAGGTTTCCCTCATGATCTGTTACGAAACCGGCTATGTTACTACTATGGGGCTCATGTTTGGACTCCCCTATCATGCTGGGAAGTGACTGATGCACGTCAGAGTCTGGGAGGTATGTAGTCATTTCTGGGGGTAAGAAAGGAAGGTCCAGAAGAGTCACGTCTGCCTCAGTTAGGCTCCTTTGGAGCTTCTCTTCTGGCATGCCTGTGGTGCTCTCTGTTTGCAGAGCTGGTTTCCCCAGCACATCAGGTGCTTTCTCCTCAACTTCAGAGATGATGACCTCGGGAACTGGCTTGCTTGTCTCAGATGAGGTGTCACTGTCATTGTACTGCGTCTCATTCCTCGAGGTTTCAGTTATAGGGCCTAGATCTCTGCTGCTGTGGAGTCTGTTACTTCTTTCAACTCCTTCATGTTTCTTCTTGAAGCTTGAGGTAGAATGTCTCCCCCTTGTGTGCATTTCTTGCAGCCTTCTGATGTGCCCCTTTTCATCCGCTGGGAAAAACACCGAATTCTCACTCGTCTGCCGATTGTAGCGCCGGTGAGCAGGGGATGAAGGACTCTCATGGACGCTGAGAAACCTCTTGACTCTTCTCAGCACTGAATGCTGTCTTCGGTGTTTCTCCTCTTCCCAGGGCCACTCTTCCCCATAGAGGAATTCGGTATCAGCAAGCCTGCCAAATAAACCAGGTGGTAGGTGTTATTTACATGGAGGAAGTGTTGCAGTTTGCATGCACTGCAACACTTCTGCATGTATCCCACTGTCTTGGCAGGAAGAAAGCAGTGAGGGAGGAGTTAGGAAACAAATCCCTCATGTGTCCCTCAGGAAGGGCATGAAAAGGAAAATTTGGGTCAGAAGCCAGGGCAGCCCAGCGAGGCTGCTCCACTCAATACTTGGCAGCAGCTCCCTGCAGCACCTCCACATTGTTGGCTTGCTTTTGGGATTAGGGTAAGGGAGTAAAGAAACCTGCACAGTGCTGTAGGCCTTCAGGCAAATGAGAACTTCAGGTTAATGAGGATAACTTCTGGTTAATGAGTTCAACTATTGTTTCATCTGCCAGGCCATTCACTACACAGTAGAGACCTCGTCCATCCCAGAAGACAAGTCAAATTAGCCTGGTTACCTGTCCTAAGGGCAAGGATTGCAAAAGGACTCAGGCCAAACCCGACGCAAGGAGCTCAGGGAGGAAACACTAACCCAGAAGGACAGAGGAAGTTTCACTCTGCATTTGTGAAGATGTTAGTTTAAGGGACTGGAGAAGAACTTGGATTTGGGCTCAAGATTTATATATATTTGCTTTCGATTTGGATGACCCATCACACCTTGTTTTTGGAGCTGAATGCAGAAATATTTCAGAGGGGAAAACTCTTAATAAGAAAAGCTGTTTGCGTTTCATTGGAGCTAACATAAAACTATTCTTCATGTACTATCCCTCATTTTTGTGGAGTACTTATTAAAAAAAATGTTCTCAGACTTAATAATGTTTCTTATATTCTTCATTATTTTTCTTGTGGTAATTACAGTAAAATAAATTATATTCTATGGATTTTTCTTCTTCTCTTTTGGCTATAAAATAGTTTTTCCAGAATGAAAGAATTTCTGAAAAGGCTGTGTGTGATAAAACAAACTGATATAAAGCTTTGTTCTTTGTATTACAAGGCAAGCAAAAATGGAAAAATAAGAGGAATAAAAATGAGAAAACATCAATTTCCTTTCCAAGACCAAATGAAGCAAAACAAACTAAAGCAAAACAAATCCACTTTTTTTTTCTTTGTTTTGTTTTGATGAGAGCTGGAAATTTTTGAAAAAGTTGAAAACTTTTTGAGATATACTTTTAAGCTACAAAAAAAGACTGAAGTTTTAAAAAAGATTTTGAGATAAAAATGTCTACTTGTCCTGGTATTTGCTTAGGCGGGATGGTATTTACACCTACTGCCTTGTTTTATATTAGAGCATGTCACAAGTGTTTAAGCTTAACACCTTCTAAGCTGACTGGCCTATCACTGCTCTCTAATATAGGTCCTGACAACACCCGGCAGTCCTATAAACTCCCAACACTTCTTTATAACAAGAGTTATTCTGTTGGTCTTGGCAAATATCTCCTCTTCTTTATCCCTTCATAAAATCTGACCATCCCAGCTTACTTGCCTAGATTATTAGTCAATGAAAAGCCATACAACATTTAAGATGACTTCTTGTTTACCTTCACAAAAATTTGGACTAATTTCATCCAGCAAGGTAAAAGACATCATCTGCTAATTGCACAGGCAAAGGAATAGCTATTTGGGGTGTATGATTAAGCTGTAGTAAATAAAAAATTATTAATATAGCTTGTCACTGTCTTCAGGTGCTGTCCTGTACTCAGAGACTATCAGCAAGCCCCCTCAAATGTAATCTGTTCATTAATTAGACAACGTGTGCCATGGATGCACAATTTGTATGAGCAGGTGGATTGCTGAGGACATCATCCTGTCAACACCAGCCTGTCCACCCCCTCCCAGTAACATAATTTCCCATCTCAGTCTTCCTCATTCACAATATCATCACATCCTTAAGTCCCACGCCTCTTTATCACATTCCCACAAAGGAAACGGTCTTAATCAGGTGTTACAACCTGGAACTCCCAAGGCAGCTGCTCCAAATGAGCGTCAGCAGGGAGGACCAGCCTTTGGGGACTGGTGAAGGTGCAAGCCACTGGTGCCAGCCCGCAGCCCTGCGCAGAGTGTCCGTCAGCCAACAGAGGTACTGGGCTGCCCTGGTGGTAACCTTTCTTATGGCATTAAGGACTTCAGTGCCACTCACCCCATTTCAATAGTCGATCCAAGGAATGATGGAATGCAGTAATCAGCAGCTGCTTTTGTGTAGGGTGGCCGGGCAGAAGAGTCATTCCAGTAAATATCTTTCTCCATCCTTGGTAAGTTCATGTGCATCTCATCCACCGCCAGAAGCGAGACCTTAGATATTTTTTTTGTATAAATTATGTCACATTCAATATATGACAGCATACAAAATAATCTGCTTTGAACTCACAGACTCAATATTTGTTTCAAAACCCTTTAAAGTGTGCCATGTATGGTGCCCTGGGCATTGTGAAGAGACTCAGTGTTATTAAAATACATCCCAAATACCCTCCTACACCCACAAAATTCTACATTTTATTGTAAATTGAGTCTTCTGTGCTGTGAAGATATTTCTTTGTGATAGAAGTCCTTTCCTTACAAACCATGTGGTTAAATGGATTTGTAGTCCTACGTGCTATGGGCAGTCTGTGCAGGGCGTTAACTGTACTGCTTAAAATGTGCCACAAGTTGAGGAGCTTTTTGATAGGCCTTGTCCACATTTTAACACCTGCAGAATTAAGAGTGTGACCGTCCTGATTTAGGGCCTTGTGATATATTTCATAAAAAGGGCTCTGTGTCACCCTTGCACAAGAAGCCTGAGGTAGTGTTAAGCCAGAGACCATCTCTGGCAGGTGTGAAGGCCTTTCCCACTTGCTTTGCTTGATTTGCTTCATATTTAGGTTTGCTTTTCCTGCCCTTGCTGCCCCTAAATACAGTCTCTGAAGTTCCTAGCACTGCTATTATACAAAAATACATATATATATTTATTTTTAAGGAAGATTAATATATATTATTATAATCATTAGACATTCAGATTAGCAGAACGTGTTTTTGTCTAGACGGGAATAAATGGCTTTTGTATTTTGCAGGATTAAACATTATTTGTTTTTCCAGGTGTAAAATGAGCTTAAAATTGGAGGTAGTCTGTTCGTGTGTTTAGTCAGGCAGCAAGCAATGCCAAATGCCAAAATTGGGGTGCATCAGATTATGAAAATAAAACCTGGGGATTATAGCTATAGGTACACCTTCAGGGAAAGAGTTTGTTTTGATGACGCTTGTTGCCCTTAATTTGTACCTCGATGTAAGAAATGGGATTAAATGTGATGATGATCTATAATACGGTAAAGCTGGAAGTAGAAATAACAACAGCAACCTGCAAGTTTCGATCGATGCACCAATTAGTTTCAAAATCATCATCATCTTCTCCAAATGGATTAATAAGTTGTTCTGCGACCTGAAAGGGAAAGGAGACAGTGTGAATGGAGGTTGGCAGGCAATGTCAGGACTGCTGCTTCAGAGAAAATTTGATCTGATTTTTCTCTCCCTCCCTGCCTGTCACTTGCAATCATAACACGGGCTCCAGTGTGATGTTTTTGCCAGTCGAGTGAAGGAACAGCTTGCTTTCCCCATGGATGCAGCCCCTGGTGTCTCGTTCGTGCTGTCAGTCATCATTGTCAGCACTGGCCTACAGGATTGGAGAAATGTCCGGGGCACTGTGATTGTCATATAAGATATTCCTTACCTTCCCTCACTGCTGTCTTGGGCTGATTTAAATTAATGATTTAGCTGCTGAAGGCTCTGTTATTGCATTATGGTCTACGATACTTCACCAGCCCATTCAGTTAATATTTCCCAGCAATGCAGCTGAAACCTTCTGGAAGGCATACAGCTGCCTTTTGAGCCCAGGCCTGGATGCCAGCCCCTAGCCGCTCCCTATTTTCCTAAGGTAATGCTAACTGTATCCCTCTGAGTGTTTTTGAGGAAAAGCAGTCCACAAAAATCCTCAAATATAATGAAAGCCATGTGTCACGCTAGCCAAAGCCAAGATCCTGGAGATGGCCAGGGTGCAGTGGTGAGGTCCCAGCTTCAACATGGCATTGAGCAAAGAGACTGCAGGGTTAAACAGCCTCCCTTATGCAACTTGCTATGGGCTGCTGTGATCTAAATGACTTATAATAGCAAGGCAGTCACTCTGTGGTTATTTATTCACGTGTGCCTCATGATTAAAGACCTCTCAGCTGCAACATTAGCTAATCACTTGCTGACTCTCCTAGGCCAGCAGTGGAAGGTGAAGAATGAGGTGCTGAGAAGACCAACACTATGAAAACCTCACTGAAGGCAGGAGGAATGAAAAGCAGACAGGGGACGCCTCTGCTCAAACCCATTGGTGTGCCCTGGGGCACTGGATTTCAGGTACGGCCATGTAGCTGCTGGAATCGGAGTGTGCCAGAGCACAAATGGTGCTGTGGCTCTCCAGGGAAGACACTTGGCGTGAACTCAAGAATCACTGCTCCAAAACCCACTGCAAAACCTATCACATGAGCTAAAAAAACACAGTGAGCATGGTCAGGACAGAGGGAACAGCAGCAATGGCCTTTTCCTGGCCACTGGCCTTTGTTGTCTGGAAAGGAATGTAACGCTAGACAGCTAAGGCCTGTATTTGGATGGCCTGTCTATTACAGTAACGAAAATGGGGATTTAGCAATGTCTCACGTGACGGGAAACTTTGTCCCTCTATTGCAGGTATAACAGATCAGGCCTGAAGCCAAGGAATGAGCTCAGTTTCGCCATCATTTCTGAGGAACTGCCAAGTTACTGGAAGTCAATAGTGCTGGGCCCTTTACACAATCTGGCAGCCGAAGCCCAACGCACTCAGCAGGAAATGGGCTTTAACCTTCAGAACAGAAATATCCCGACTCTGTGGCTCTGCAGGTCTGAGGGAGCATTGCTGATTTTAAATCTGCTTTTTAAAAGGTTCTCCTCCCTTTCATTGTCTTATGCAGAAAATTTCTCAGTTATTATGGCATCCCACGCCGGCTGTTGCCTGGAGCTGGCTGGGAGCCTCAAACCTAACTGGAAAAGATGCTACTGACAGCCTTGGGTGTTGATGGAGGGGAAGGCATTGGGCAGGGGAGGCAGGAAGAAGAGCATCCAGTTTTGTAACTCACTAGTAAACCCCTGAAAAGCAGTGCCTAGAGATAAAGCCTCTCATCTGCAACTTCAAAGAAAGTCCGTGATGAATACACTTTAAAAAGATAGGAATTTAAGGTCTGTAGGCATCTACCCTGCTATTAAATGTTTGCAATCCTTGCAAAACCCTTGCAACACACCAGCTTGGTATGCTGCCTTCTTTTGCCCTGCCCTTGTGAGGTGGCTGTGGGATGAGGGCTCTCAAAATGGAGGTTGTAATGGGAAGAGGGCTCTAAATGGCCAGTGTTATTCCATTTATTTCGTAACAAAAGTGAGCTCAAAGTTTCCAGCTATGATTATTAATCCCAAAAGGAAACCTAATGTACAAATTTGCTTTTCATTCAAACCTTTTTTTTTTTTCCAGTTAGTCTACCTTGATACTCACTGCAGAGGAGAGAACCAGTGTGAGGTGTGTGCTTTAATTACTCATCTATCAGATTGATGACGGGATGTTAGCTGACGAGGCATCAATGGGACGATGGGTAGCATCCAAGTCCTTCCATAACTCTTTTTTAATGAATGTTTTTATGCAGTGGGATTGTAGCCAATATTAGCTGCCATGTTTGATAGCCATCTGAAACTGGAGACCTTTAATTGCCTGCATCTGATTAGTTAACAGTAGACACTAAAGGCAGGCTTTGATCCTAAGAAGCAAGTACGATTTAGTCCCATTCAGCTCATGCCAGGTCTGCAACAACAGTATTTCCCCACTGCACAGCAGAGGGGGAGAAAACTTTTTTTTTTTCTTTATTTTATAGTCCAAGTCCTGGGACTGGATTTTGCTGGATTAATGCTTCCTTGGGGAGCTGTCACTGCTCTATTAATAAAATGGGCTCTTTCAGGTTCCCAACAATTTCTTACAGTAAGATCTGTTGAGTGGAATTAAAAATGTATTGGATGACTTTTTCTTTATGATCACAGGACACTCTGGGCTGCTTTGCTTTGGTATAACTCCATTAATCCTTGGTGATTTTATAGTGTGCCGTGAATCTGACACCTTGACTTTGGCTCTGACACCTTCACCAGCTCACCCAGGGAGGGTTCCCCCATCACCTTCCCAGAAAACTAGTTTACCTTGAGCCATCCTGCGTAGAAGAAGAACTGTAACAGTGTGAAGATTGGAATGTAAAGATCTAAGTCATGTCCCTGATACCCTTGGTCAGTATCCAAAAATTGGCGCCCTATCAGGCAGGCAAAGAAAAAAGTATAGACTGCAAGAGTAACAACCTGCAAAGAACAAAACTTAATTGGAAACATGTCATAATACAGTCTTATGCATAAGGCATCACATATCCAAAGGCCTCTGACTGCCTTTTGTAATACTATTTACAAATCTGTAGAAAATGTTACAAATAAAGAGGCCACATGAGTAATTATAGCTAGGAAGTAGACCCAGGAAACAAAAATTTTGGTGCTTCCCCGCTCTCCAGATTATGCAAGGACTTCAAAACATCTCTACATTAAACACAACTTAAATATTTAACCAGGCGTCCACAATCCAGTGGGACTCAGGGAGTGCCCAACAGCCTGCCAGTTAAGTCTATGGACATTTGGCACAAATCTCCCCTTTTATGGAAACCGTGTTTCAAATTTTGTGAAAGACAACATCTCAGTACCTGGGTATAGACCAGTGGAATTCCAACCCAGTCATAGCCAAACAAAAGGCTACACCAAGACCGGTACTTATTCATCTCCTGAATGGGAAGGGAAAAAAAAAAAAAAAAAAGGAAAAAATGGAAACAAACCCCAATGAACTTAAATGGCATCAATTCTGAATGATAAACATTTTGTTACAGTTCATTTTTATACATGCAAAAGGACAGGGAGACAAGAAAGTGTAGTATAAATGGATTAAATTATTATATCCAGCAACCCATTGCCATGCTTGAATATTCACTTAATTTATGGAGTTTAAATGGTTTAAGTATGATATCTATTTCTTCACAAATTGTATTCTGTTTATATTTATCTACAATTTAGTTATATACGAAAGAGAATGTGTTCTATCATATAAGGGATGTTTGGCCACGTAATAAAATATTCAGGGAGATTATTTTTCCTGAAACTGATATTAACTTTTTCAAAATGCCAAATAATTCTTAGATTTTTTTTTTTCCTCCAGCAACGGACAAAGTATAAATTTACAGTGAGGCTAGAAGAAATCTTTACTCATCAAATTGTTCTTTCGGGTAATAAATACCTCCTTAGTCATATAAATACAATCCCAGTGCACTGCTGCTGTGTGTGCCTGAGTGTACAGTGGTGCACAGAGAAAAGTGGTACAGACTTTGAGTAAGATCATTTAGATGACTGGAGAGTCGTGTGCACTAAATCAAGTTGTGTAAGTGAAAAGCTACCGCATAGCAATTTAATACTAGTTTTCTGTAGATTTACTTTTTCTACTTACATTCATTAGTGTCTGCAGATCCACACTGTCTCGAATTCTACCCTCTTTCCTTGCCTTCGATGCCAAATTTCCAAACCAGACAAAGGGAACCCAGTATTTTAGGTGGGGAGACTTGAGGTCATCAAATATTTTTCTTTCATATCTTGTCATAAAACCTGTATACAAACAACAGCAGCAACAACAAAAAAAGAGTTGATTTATTCTGTGCAGACAGTACAATTTGTGTAATGTATTTTGAATATGATTATGTTCATATGATATTTCCATAGAACTATGCAAAACACTAATTATAATTCTAAATAGTAGTCTCCTTTAAAAAAAAATATTCCAGCATGACTCTTGCTTAAAAGCAACTTCTTTCTGCACTAAGTATCTGAAAAATAATCCATCTTGATCAATATATGCAGCAATTTGCTATAGCTCTGTTTTTCTATGCGACGGCTGACATACTGTAGATGCAGATAATACTAAGGATTGTACAGATCACTCTCTAGTTTCATATCCTACTTTTAGAAAAATAAGGAACTGGATAACATCAGTCAATAAACTATCACTTTTCAGCAGCGATGGCTTTTAGCAAGATGTCATTATACGTTGCAAGGCAGCCCGGCGACCTTCTGATCCTGATAATTTTTTGGTAAATCTGCAATGAAGTGAGCAAGCCAGGGAGTACGCAGGCATGTGCATAGCAGAGAGCGCACCTTCTGCCAGTGAAATGTTCTCTGCCAGCCTGTGTTTCATCTTTGGGGTTATGCAGGTGAGTGAGGAGAAGGAAGAGGAGCCATGCAGAGAAATCCTGCTGCTCGTGGTTCACTGGGCCATGCTCTGGGGCTGCAGGCTGAAGGCGTGCTGCACTCTGCCTGGCAGCCTGCCTGGCCCTGGCGCTGGGAAGGCGTTATGTTTCCTGCAGGGATAGCCTGGCCTTGTGAAGTCCTGCTTCCCTCCATGGTGAGAAGCTCCAAGGGCAGCCAGGGCTGTGTTTGACAAAATCTGTGCTGCCTGGGATCAGCATGGGGGCAGCTGGCTTTTTTGAGCAACACCTCAACCCCTTTGGGCTTTGTGGGTAGGAAAGTTCAGCTCTGCTCTGCTGTCCTCCTTCCACCTGTGGCTTTGAGAAAAACAACCTCAGAAATCTAATGACAGGTAACCTCACATTTTCTTTTTTACGAATCTTAGATTTTCTAGTATAAGAGCAATCTTTAGGTTTGAGGATCTCAGTTTTTGCTCAGGTGGGTATAAGGCCTCTTTTGCTGTGTTGATATTAGAATTGAAACAGGACAAAGATAGTAACAAAGCAGCTCCAAAATAAGTGGCTCATCCATTACTACAAGTTTAACAATAGATGGAGTGCTGTAAATTCAGTTTTGGGGAACTGAGAATGGAAGTGATTTTCTTCTAGTCCTTTAGCTAGTAGCTAAGAGTTGATCTGTTGATCTGCTCTTACTAACTATGGTGATGATACATGAAGGTGTGAAAAAGAAATATATACAAACTTCCACAACTTTTTTTTTTTTTTTAATGTGAATAAGCTAAGAGCAAAAATTTGTTAACCAAGGTGACCTCTGTAAACACTCTGTTATTGACACTAATGCCACTGCTGTACAGTTGCAATAGTACAGCACAGGAGGTGCGAACACTGCACGTACTTGGAAGGAGCACAAGGATGGTACACATTGCTGTTGGGCTAGAAGAAAAGCAGGTCAGCAGCAAGATATGGTATTCCTGCAGAATCCTGGAACTTAAGAACAGAGTAATTACAACTTTTAAAAGGTGCCTGTGTGGTTTGCAGCCAGCTCTCATAATAAGTTGCACAGAAATAATTGGGTGACTGATTATTGACCTGCTAGCCACAAATCCTCCTGACTCCTGAAAGTCAGTCTTTAAGGCTGCTTTTGATTTTTGGCTAGACATATTTCTTATTATACGACAGGAAAAGGTGTTTCTCTCATGCTGAAACAGAAGGAATATAAAAACAAATGACAGTCTGGAGTATGCAATTCCCTGGAGAGGTTCTGGGAAGTCATTATCGAGAAGGGCACAGCCTGAGGGGTTCATGAAGAAAAGCAAAGCTCCAAGAATCAGGGGAGCTCTGCACTTAAACTGGGTACCTTTTTGTTGAGAAAAAAATAAACATCACTGTTCTTTTCAAAGTAACATTCAAGTTGCCATTATTTCTAATATTAAGGCATTCATGTTTATATTAATTAAATATTGTCTTTGATGGACATTAATAACACCTAGAATACTTATCACAGAAAAATATTTCCTGCTGGCAAATGTTACAGCAACACAAGCAATACACAGTACAGAATTGCTTGTTGTAATTGCAGGGGTAAGAAAGCACCTTATATGCCATGAATTACAGGAGAGGATATTAAACCTCTATTATTAAACTTAAACAGCTTCTAAATATGTTCATCTTATTTTTATTTAAGAGAATTTAAAGAATTAACTGACAAACTCTCTGAACAAGAAGATTGGAACTGGAAGACTGGAGCAGTTCCAGAAAATTGAAAATATTTGGCAAATACTCTGCCAAGATCTTGAAAAGGGTGATCTGAGGAATGATAGGGCACTGAATACTTGCAAAAATGTGAAAAACTTGACACGGGATACAATCAATAAAGCACAAAAAGACAATAATGTGAAGAGTATTAGCCAAAGTGATCTTATAGATAAAGTATTAACGAGAACACAAGTCTGGCTGGAAAAAGTCAGTAGTGCTCTCCCTGAAATGATTCATGGGGTATTCAGGGCTCCCATCAAAATGGGATGGATTGAGGCAAGACTGGTTCAGCGTGCCCATGTCAAATACTGTAATGGCTAGGGGTTAGAAGAAGGAACATCTCCCACATCTCCACAGTGTGCTAACAACAATCAAATATATATGTTTCTCTATTCTCATCTGAGAAAGGATTAGTTAGGTACTTCATTCCAGTGGTGGGTCTGGGATTGTGCACTTCAGTCAACAGCAGGTAGCCATGTCACTGGGTTCAAACCTCACGTTTCTCTTCAACACCTCCTGTTTGGTTTGGGTGGCTTGCTGCCTAGCAGTTGACTCATGTTTTTCAAGATTCACGTTCTTGAGCATCCACCTTTCCTCTCACAACTTGCAACAAACAGGGTTTGAAAGTTAAGGACTGCCAGGCATTTGATCCTTATGGCGTACGTGCTGCAGTACTCAGCATCGTGATGTCATGAGTCTGTGTGAAATGCCTGCCTACAGTTCCATAAAGAATGGTAAAAATGAAATTAAAAGCTTAGAAAATAGTTATGAGGAAGGTCCGGAGCTGAAAACCATACCTTGCAGGAAGAGACTAAGGAAGATGAAGCTCATATTTTTTTTCAAGCTTCTATGCCCTCCACTAATAGGTAGTTATTGAGAGAAAATGGTATTTTCACCTAACTAAAAAAAAAGAAAGAACAACCAAAACCATTTAAAAATCCAGTGAACAGAAAATGACTGCATGCAAGTTCAGGCTCTGAATGAAATTCCACTTTTCAACAGTGAGTTCAGTGTTGTGAATGCCAGCTCTGCGGCGTATTCTCCATTGTAGTCAGCTGAATCAGAGCTGCTTAGATTCCTAGAAGGTATTACAGTTCGGTCAGAAATTGCAGCTTGATAAAGGAGGTTGTGAGTAAGCTTTTCTGCCGTGTGTTGTGGATGAGTCAGACTAGATTATCATTGTCCTGCTCTCAGATTTAAAATCTACGAATTTAAGCAGTGCATTTATTGAAAAGGGAGATGTGTAGCAGTAGTTACATTATGGCAGTTCTCAGTTTGAGAGCAAAATGCAAAATCGGCACAAGTTGTTTCAGTGATGCCTGCTCTGTAAGTATCAGATTCTGCCACTCACGTTCATATTAAATGTTGCCCTCCCATGCAGCCTGTTATATAATGCCGCAGGGAATTAGGGAGGGGATAATTGCAGAGTGCTGTCTTAATCACTGGATGCTCGTAGTAGCAAAATATACCCTCAAGTGCTCAATACTGCATCAACAAAAATTCTGTGGCACAATGTGCATAAGGACCTACACAATCTGTACTGAAATCCACGGAGCTGCCTGCCAATTCTTAGTTGTGTAGTGTATAGTAGAATGTTTTCCACTGTGCAGAAAAAAAAAATAAAAAAAATCTTGTTTTCCAGTCTACAATTTTTGTACAATGCTGCGACATTTTGTCTCTTTTGGAACAGATTGTCTTTAGCAATAGGGAGGCAGAGCTGGATTAGCCTGCTGGAAATGTGGTAATTTTCCAGTACATGCTAGAAGCAGATTGCTTGGAGAGAGCAACAGAAGCTTCCTTGACCTCTCACAGGCTCAGGTAAACAATATTTTTGAAAAGCACATGGAAGAGAACTACAAAATTCAGCTGAATTTTGGAAAAAGAGTGACAACACAAATGATTTTTTTTTTTTTTTTTTTGTAAGATCAGTGCATTCTGCATGGATTTTTTTTTTCTTTTAACATCCAAAGCTTCTTACACATATTTGAATGTGTATATGTATATACACACTGCATATTTTAACTTGCTACAACTTTGCTTACTAATCCATGCCAAAGGAATAATTTTAAGAAATGTAAAATGTTCAGTAAAAACATATCTCCTATTTGGAAGAAATCACCCAATCTCTTTGCTGAGAGAATAAAGACATGTTTAATACTTAGTATATCTATCCTGGAAAAGCTAAGTTTAAGGTGAGGTTGTAAATTCAAAGAAAAAAGTCCCAGAGTTTGGGATATTCAGAGTGTATCCCAACCAATCTGTGACCTATTCAATCTACTCAGAAATAATTGAGATGAAACTGTATTTGTGATGTGTCTGTGGAAACCAGTCCCTGATGCACTAGACCCTAGACATTGAGACAATGATGGATAAAAAGTCAGCACTCCTAATGCATTATATGACATCACAACTATGTCAGTTTTCACGCCTTGGAAAACCTTGTACCTGCTCCACATGCTTGTTTGTTGGGGACAGACCTATTGTCCCCACAATGTCTGCAAAAAGATCCATGTGAGAGTCTCCAACTCATTCTGCTTTCTGTAGGGCCACTAGATGAAGTCTTGAAGAACACTAAAGGTGGCCATCTAAAGGCACTTCAATTAATGCAGTGGCAAAAAAGTGGCACTTTGACAAGGGTTAGCGTGACAGACACATGGGGCCAGAGAAGAGAGAAAACATGAAGGTGGTTCCTTCCTTCCCTGTGCTCCTACACATGAGGGAAAGAAAAAGAAACTCTGGGAGAAGGACACAGCAGTACCTGCACCCACCACGTGGTCCATGGTGGGAAACCTTTTGTAGACGGCTGTGCTCACGGAGCGAAAGATGAGCAGAGAAGTTAAATTCACGTAGCGCATTAGAGTCCTCCTGAGCAAGCGGCCGTATTCATCTCTTCCCTGGACACAGCTGGAGATCAAGAACATCAGTCGGTCTGGCCATGGCAAATTCACAAACTGGTTCCACCACCGGTTCACCACCAACGTGACATAGAAACCTGTGGGTTGGAAGAAGAAAAAGGTCCAGTCCCTATCAGGGCTTCTGCTTAGCTTACCTTAATTTACATTATAGGGCATTATTCATATCACTAAGGTACTACATTCCCCAGAATACATGTAAATGTAGTAAATCATGTCAAAATCAGTATGTAATCAATACTTATTTAATAGACACTGTAACTTAATGACCTGTTACATCTGAGTATCTCATACAATGTTAACACAAACTTCCAAATTTCCTTTTCTGCAGTAGACTTTGAGTGAATTTAGTGCTTTGCAAGGTCAGGCACAACGTACCAGTGTTAGTGGGCACTATATATATTTATATATACGTTAAAATGCTCTTTTGCTGCAATATTAAGAACTTGAGCATAAATGTTGATGTGACAAAAGCAACCTGACTTTAAGGAAACCTGCTGGAAGCCGATGACTTTACTGTGAGCCTCTAATCTCCCATATGCCCCTCAGCTCTGCAATGCTTCCTTGCACATACACTTACAAGATACTTGGACAGAGACAGTGTTGGAGAATAATTTCACGTGTAGCCAGTACTTACCAAGCACAAAAGTTACTGGGATTTGTTCTGCATATTTGTCACAGTAAATTGATAATTTTTCAAAGAACCGTTTTTGGCTTCCTGTAAGAAAAAATCTGCAGCAAAAATAAAATGTATATGTCCTTTTGCGATATTCTGGCACTACAAAGTGCAAATACATGCAAATGATCATATAGTTGTATTTGGGAGCAAGCTTGGCTAACATCTTCAAGAAGATTCTTAAAGTGCTGAACACTTGTACCATGTCATAAAGAAGCTAGAGAAGACTATTATTCTCATGTCCTTGCTGTTTTCTCATGACTAATTCGACTGGCACTGCTAATTACAGTCAATACACCTTTAGAATTAGCATGCTATCTCACCCAGACCAGTGATGATAATAAGAGGTAAGTGAGCAAGCAGAGCTTGCTCTCATTTTCCAGAGGGCTACTTAACGAAAATGCTAAGGTCTGTTTGAAGTGCAAAAAGTTGCTGATTTCTACTCACTGTTATTTGAAAATGCCACATTGTTGCAGCAGTTTTTGCTCTTACTCCTGCAAAATTTTGCTTATCCACAAACTGAAAAACACAACTGTATCCGTCTTGTAGTGGGGAAAATATTCATCAGGTGATAGAAAATTAGTGGAGCACAGCAACTTATTCCCATGGAGAAATATATCTAATGAAATACAGCAGGCTTAAATACAAGCAATTATTTTATTTGGCTCTATAGGTATTACAGTTATTCTTTGATTTCATATAAAAGGAACACATGACAAAGATTTGGTGGATTTTGCTTACAATCATGTAGTAAAAAATGTGGTATATATTAAGGGCTTTCCATGTCATATTTATTACAGTCTTTAATTGCCTAACTTTTCAGTGAAACTAGATTAATTTAAATGAATGTCAGACTTCATTTTTTCTTACATATTAATGCTGCAATTTTCTTTCTGAATGTACAGGTATAGACCACTGAACATTGTGTGAAGGTGGTCATTAATCACAAACAAACTGAAGCTATTTTTCCTTGTTACACATAAAAAGAAAACACCGGGGGCTAATTACAGATTGAGGCAAGATCTGAATCATGGTTTTGATACACTTGTGTAGTGCACTTCATCAATTAAAAGGCTCACTACATTAAATGGTGCGTTGCTTCTGTTTAATTCACACCTTGGTGGAAGCAGTAGCTCCCCTTCTGGCCTGGCCCTCCCGGGTGCTGTGTTGCACCCAGGTAATAACCACAGCGATTTTCCAGCTAGTCTTGCTTGTCCCTTTGCAAGCTTGGATCCTTAAAAATAAAGTTAGTCATGCCCTCCTACCTTTAAGGATAACTTCACCTTTCCTGAGAAAAGACTATATAACCTGCCCCTCAAATTATTCACTTCAGTGTCGTCCGTGAAATTACCCCTGAGCAACTGAAGACCAATTCTGCAAGCAAGAAATGCCTATACTCATCATTCAAAGCAGAGAGGCGCACACAGTGCCAGAATGATAAAGGCTAGATATCACGGGCTACTTATGGGTATTATTAGTTAGCCTAACTAACTAATTTAGGCTAACTTATTTAGCCTAACTTCAGCAGAAGGGTTGCTCAGCATTGGCAGAAGGCTGAGAGTGGAATCAGTCGAGTACGATAGACCATATTTTATTTTCACTCTACATGCTTCCTCTGGATCTAAGAAGTAAATGTGGAAATTAAAGGAGATTAGAAAAGGTTCGAGGAAAGGATGACAATTATGTGGCACCCCCCACCCCAACCAGTCACTCATCAGCCTAATGCTACAAAGTGTGAACCTTCAGTATAACATTTAATGAGATGTGAATTGGAAAGAGTGTACCTGTATAATACACTTATCGCTGTGTAAAGAGTAGCAAAAACAATAAATTCTCTGTACAGCAATTTGTAGATGCTGCCTTTCCACTTTAGGAGCAATCTGTGAAATCCAAAGAAAGTGGCATTTGCTACTTTGCTGGAATAAGTGACTGTCATCGTCTTGGCAGGCTGTGCCTAGAAACAGTGGAAGAGAAGCAGGAAACCAATAACATTTTAGACAGCGTATCCTAACCTGAACGCACACAGATATACACGCACAAATATACATATAACAGTATACATAAACATATGCTGTGTGTTTCTATATGTAAAAAGAGAGAAAAATGTGAAGATCTCATGGTTACAAGCCCTGCTGAGCTGCAGGTAGATGGATGCAATGTTTGGTTGGCCCCAGCCACCACCCAAAAGCAGGAACCAGCGCCAGATGTGGCTGCCCGCCTGGGTGGCAGCGGCAGTGTCAATGGGGACACATTACACCTCCAAAGCCTCTGCTTACTCCCAATTTTCTCCAATCTGGTGCAAGCAGAGAAAAGGAAGCAAATTTGCTTGAATTTTTCCCAAACTCTGTCAGAGCTCCAGCAGCAGAAGCAAAGCTGAATTCACCAATGTACCTTCCTCCCCAGCCGGTATTTTTAGCTGGCTTTGGTAATTACACTCATCGAGAAGCAAATGAGATCTGGAGACGGCCTCTTTCATTAACAGTTACGACAGCAGCTGAGATCGGCTGGGGAACCCTGTTATTTTTCTCCTTGGCAGCTAGACACACTCAGCACTATGCTGGTGCTTCAGCACTGCATGGCCATGCAAAAAAAGCCACAGGGTTGCTCAGGTAGACAGCGTGCAACACCACGTAATTAAAGCAGCGCTAAAAGCATACTGGCAAATATTTTACACTGTTTTTCTTGCTTGCTTACTCGGTGTAGGGATGCTACAGTAACTTTTCTGTGCTTGCAGAGAATTTAACTCCAAATAGAGATGAAAGCACTTTTGTACAGCATTCAAGAAAAGGAACAAACAAGACAAGCACAAACCCTCAGGGTAGTTATTGTGTAAGACACTAGCCTAAATATTGTTCTTGTACGCATTTTCTTGGTGCCAGTGTAGGTCACTTACTCTCAGAAAGAAATATGAACCCACAGTTAATAGATGGCTTGATAGTGTTTTATGTAACTTGGCTACATCTCCTATGCAGAGCATAAAAACAAGCCATTAAAATTCAGCTGTAAAAGTGCCACTTTTTCTTTTAGTCACCATGGGAATCAGCAGGGAAAAGACACCATAAGCCTCCTATTACTGACAGACTGTCTCTTCCCATGTGCCGAATGTCTGCTTGAGGTTTGCCAGCTTGAGCTCTGAGACTTTTGTTTTGGTATTGTTTTTTTTTTTGGAGATGCATGGTTTATATTCCTTAGCATCCAAATCCAAATGATAGTTTTTCTGCATCTGAGACTGGACACATCCCTTTAAATGTTGTTGTTGTTGTCATTGAACTCCCAAAAATTAAATTCAGGAGCCAAACTGACTGGCTGGCGTGCAGCAGTGCGGCCCTGCCTGCTGGAAAGCCTGTGGTCAGGATGCAACATTAAGGAAATGGAGGCAGAGATCTCCATTCCCAGCAGAAATGGGGCTTTAAAGGCAAGGAGAGGTCAGTGGCTAGGCCAAAGGGTAGGAATGGGGTAGAAAGATGTTGTCAGCATTACACTGAGTCTCCTGGGACGGCTGTAGGAGGCTTTAACCTTGCCCATAATGCCAGGCAGTGTGTGTGTTCAAACAACACAGTGAAGAAGTGTCCACCAGGATCACCTGTCACCAGCTCCAGCACCCTGTTAGCTGCAGGGCTGTGTTTTTTCCCCCGACTCCCTCTCCAGTTTCTGAGATCTGTGCATTTAGTGTGTTCCCCCTGGCTTTCCTATACAGCATCAGTGCCTGCATGGTGCCAGAAATCGACACTAGCTCAGCAGGACAAAATGGGTTCACCCCCTCTAAGGACCTGCAGCAAATCCTGCCTGGAAATGCTGGTGGGTGGATTTTGGCTACAGCTGCAGAGCTGTAATGATAATAGGATTCCGGATTATGAATATTTCCCCTGACATTAAGCTGGGAGAGGGGAGTTTTCTCCGTGAAGTGCAATTTGCCTGCTTAAGTTGAACAGCTACATTTCACTTAATCAGATTCCTGCCATCTCTCTTAGCACTTTGCTTGAAGTCCTTGGCTGTGAGTAGAAAATCTTCATGTGAATGTGGGAGGCACGGGCACCAGTGGCTTTTAATTTCTGCCTCAGAAATGGGGCAAATAAAAGTGAGACTCTCACAGCAATTTCAGGCTGTGGTGCCTTGGTTTTCTTGCCTTGCCTTGCCTGGGATGTTCTGTATTTTAGTTTCCTGCTAAGCAAATGTGTTATTGAATGTTGATCGTTGGGCTCATACAGGGGTTTCAGGGTGAAATGTAATGTCCCAAAATACACCTTAGGTCAGATTAGGTGACCTGAGATCACTTCAGACTATAGGAACTATGACAGAGAGCAATGTGTCTGTCTGGTTAGATCTTAGCAAGTATAGATTTAAGACTGCACTTGTGTTTTTCCCCTGTGAACAGCTACCACCACACACGCATTTAGGCAGCAAATTTTTGCATAAATCCTGGTGCTGTGGCTGATTCCTGTGCGGTGGTCCCAAGCCTTTGGGACATGGGCAGTGCTTGCCCGAGAGTCCTTCCAGCATTACTCATGGTCACAGGAAATTAAAAAGCTAAAGCTGAGGCTGACAGGAAGAGCGAAGGATCACGATGCCCCCAGCACATTCCTGCCTGTCTTGGCTGGGGCCACAGAAGGAGAGGGCACTGGATCGGACACCGCAGGAACTGCTGCCATGCAAGACTGTCCTGTTAATCGCCTTGCCCTGGGCTTCATTAGCAGATACAGGGCTAGGCTTTCTGCTGGTTTGGATTTGTGAGTCCCAACGACGTGACACAAGTTATACCCATTTTGTGCCTGCAGAAACTTTGGCTCACATCCGCGACATTGCTTTTCCTTTGGCTCAGTGTTTGCTCCCTCTCTGAAACTTTCTCCAGCCTGGACCGAAATGTGAGGTATATATCACTCCACTTGTGCTAAGATCATCAGATGTCCTGAGACATAAATGCCTAAAAATAAAAGATCTTTTTCCCCGCTAATATTGAGCCCAGTTGTAAATAGGATTTTTGCCTGGCTGAGAATTTCAGGATGCATTAGAGTTCGGAGAGAAACCACAGTAAAAAATAACAGCAATCAGCGTTCCCTAACTGACCATTAAAGAGACATTACAGAACATATAAATAAATAGTGCCTCTGCGCAGACCTACCCTTTGTCATTGTGTTATCTGATTTATTTGTTTATGGTATATTAGAGAAAGCAAGCGAGAGAGAGAGAGAGATCGGCGTTAAGTCAGACACAAAAGTACATCGAGCACGCTCCATGCCCACTGACCTGCTATTTGGATCTGGCAATCCAAGCACGAAGGCAAATCCCGGACCCTTCCTCTTGCTCAGATGTCCCAAACAGGGCACCCCTTGGGGCTGGTGTAATCCCTGGGCTCTTCCCCTAACCTGAAGCAGCGATCGCTTCCACCGAGCCCCGGGAGGAGAGGACTGACAAGCACAGGGGTTAAAATGTCTTTCCACTTCTGGAAGGCTGTTTTTGCCAAGTCCTCTGTCCTGTCAGTTACACAGGGAACAAACGCAAGCAGCAGCAGCAGCAGCAGCTGCTGATCTTGCTCTTTTCTAGTCTATAATTATAACGCCGCTCGCCGTCGGAAGGACCCCTTTCATTTGGATGCAGAGCCTTGCCACGGCTTGGCCGGCACCTCCAGTTTTCTCCATTTTATTTCCTGTCCCCAAACTGGGAAAGGCGAGGAGCGTTTTCATCTGGGACCTTAGAAGAGTCACCTCCTCAGACCTAGCACTGACTGCATCTAACCAGGAAGACCAGACAACCTGGACAAATTTGGGACAAATTTAGGGATGTGCCCCAGGTGCACCTGGTTCCCACCCTGCAGCACATTGCTGCTCTCCCGCTGCCTTGAATTGGGAAATGAGGGCAGCAGGGCCCTCAGAGCCTCTCATCCCTCAAAATAAATGCAGCGGCTCTTACAAGAAGTCCCATCAGGCTCAGTGAACCTGTTCACGATGGCACATTGGCGGCTTTGTGTGACTGGAGGGAACTTCTTCCCCTCTTCCCCTCTGTAAAACGAGATGGACTCCCTCTTTTATGACTCATGGCATTAAGAGGGAGCTGTAAAAGGTGACAGACTGTGAAAGCCCGTGAGAGGCCATATAATGTTGCCATAAATCTCTATGGAGAATGAAATAGTGTGGCTGCGAAATAAATAAATAAATAAATAAAAATTCCAGGGGGAGAGAGTAAGCAAGATTTATGGATTTAATACATTTTATGATGAAAGGTTTTTTCCCCTGCCTTCACCCCATTATAAGGTACAAAGCTATCTGAGAGCACTTATTTAATTAGGACTCTCTCTGAAAGCAAATCAGCCACTGTCATTGTTTGCCTTTCTTCCCATTGGCAATCGCAGAAGGAAGACACTTTGATGTCAAGGCAGGCGAGACACGAGACTGTGGCATGTGTGTGTCAGGCAGCGGCCTGCAGTGAGAGATGACAAATCATTTTAACATTCGGTGACTTGGCGTGAAGAAACGCGCTGCCTGATCCTATTACAGCGACGGCCCGCCCCGAGAAGACTCCTAATGACAGGGATCTTCTAAGGTCATCGTTAAAATAATCACTCAGACCTGAAACTCAGACCCCACGGGCTGCCTCCATCCACCTGAACGCGGAGGAAGGCAGGGAGGGCAGAGCTATAGCTTGTGACTGCTACCGGGAGTCCCCGCTTAAGGAGCTTGTTACATTTTCTTGCTGATGCCATTATCTGTGGCAGCATGAATGGAGACCTTTTGCTGTAAATTTTAAGGCAGCCTTACATTGTAATTCAGCTCTTCTGTTTGTGTTTATGTTGGTATCTTGAATGCACAATGTGAGCAGCACATTGGTGGGAGGCTGCAAAAGCTCAGTTATTAGAGAAGGGCCGTGAAAGCCATCACCATCACTTCTTTGTCCCTCATCTAACTAAGGACTGGCTACGGATCTCTGCAAAAATCCTTTTTTTCCAAGACTTTAGAAGCTGCCTTCTGCTTTCAAGCAGACAAGAAAGAAGAGGGACTTGGGAGGAGGAATACAGCAGCAAATGCTGTTCCCCATCTCCAACAAAGCGTCAGTGATGTCAGCTAAGGCTAAAGACTGAGGAAATGTTGTTTAACTCTGCTTTGCTCTTGGGGGATGCTGACAGTCGTGACAGTCCTGCTGTATACAAAATGCCTGCCACCTGTGACCTGCTATTTGAAACTAGAACTGATATCTTGTACTTTCTTAAAATCCCGTCTTTCTGCCAAATTCATTGAATGAGCAAATCTAACCTACAAGGAGCCTCCTGGGCTATCTGAGTGATCTTCTGGCCCTTTAATGCAAGGTTTAGCAAACCAGCAAGTTCAAATAGGGTGCCAACTGAGTAACTGGTTAATAGGCTGCTGATGTGTACAACATAATAGAGGGAACAAATAAATGTGTATATTTTGTGGAATTAAAAAGATTTTATTTCTGTAAGGATTTGTATTTGTATTGTCTCTCCTCTGCTATGTAACTGTTTCCACTGTAAGATGCGTGGGTGGTCATCACCATTTATTAGATTTTTAAATGTAATTAAGCCCACTGCAGCAAATGAAGTTTTATAGCAAACTCTTAGAATCTCATAATAATGAGTAAGGGCCTGCAAAGTATTGCTGGAGCTCCAGTGATCTCTATACTATAAAGCACTAATTATTTCACCTTTGTATTTGAGGAATAATTCTGCAGACCCTGCAGACCTTCTAAAACCTATATGGAGTCTCATCACAGATCATTAATCCAAATGAAGATAGCTTCAAGACATGATAAGTAATACTTTGAGATATTCACACCTTTGCTCTCACAAGCAACTATTTTTATCAGGTGTCATGTGCCTGGTAGCATGTAGAAATGCTGTTTGTACACAGTAGGTTTCTAAAAGGTCATCAAAAAAGGATAGATGTTTGAAGTGTGTGAAACAGTATTTCACATTTGCAATGAATGATTTAAGTTTATCATTTCTTGTGCTTTTTCAGATCTTTCATGATGGACATCCTTAGCATCATTGACAAACAAGGGCAAAGGACGTCCTTTGTTTTTACAGACATATATGGAAGACAGGAATTTGAGAGGTCTCATCTGCAAAAATAATTTTCAGAAGTTTCTCTAGATGTTCAGCTCCACTGGTGATCACTACTAATGGTGTATTTTGCATCCACGTTCTCTTTGTTTTGGACAAATATAAATTGCAAAGGGACAAAAATATTGTCATTCTGTGTAACTAAACAGGTTTCTGCTGTTACCATCAATGGGTGTTTAACAAGACAATGCAGTGCAGGAGATGGTAGGAATCTATCAAATACAAGTTATTTCATTTCTTGGTCCTTCCTGCTTATTTTCTCTTGATTTTCTTTTGGTTTTCCAGTCTTCTACATTGGAAGATTTCTGGAAGAAAGTAATTAATATTGCATGTTAGTGAAGCTTCAAGCAAACACGACAGTATCTCTAACAATACATTATACCAATACCCAAAGAAATGTCATAATAACAAGGCTGAAATGTAGTATGAACAACATGAAAGAATCCCCTCGTTGAAAAGAAGTGAATAATTAAAGTGTTGGGAAGAGGGTGGTATTAAAGAAGCTGCTGTCAGATTTTCTCAGACAAGAACGGATTGGGTTTTGCTTTATTTTTCTACTTACTGTCACTAGCTGCTAGAATTCCCATCTTAAACAAATGAACAAATTAACATAAAATGTCCTCTGACCTTAAGGGGAACATTTGGAGAGCTGCTGTGGTATCTTACAGCCTCTTTCATGAGAGAAACGGCAATAATTAAAAGTTAATCTACTGTGAGAGATACCACCATACTTAGCATCACTCAGTGCTGGTTGTGGAAATATACTTTAAAGCAGGCTGGTTTATCTCTGGAAGTCACATGGTAGGATACTTCAGAGGATTACAAATGAATTTGTCTGCAGCATAAAGCCGGCTGCCTCCACAGATTCATTCTCAGAGTCCTCTAAGACCGTATTCAGAAACACTTCATTTTGCATTTTCCTTGTAATGAAATAACCAGCATTTTTTGCATAGTAGTGCTGGGTTTGTTATTGTGAGTATTGTTATTACTGTGATTGCTGTCAGCCTCAACAATCCTTTTATTGCCAGAAGGTGCACACACACCAAAGTGAACTGATAGCACAGGAGCTGTCAGACAGAGATGGGATGGACAAAGCACCACGAGTGAGGTGTCCAGGAGCCGGACTCAAAGGCCAACTTTCTCATGAAAAGGACTTTCTCATGAAAAGGACAACTTTCTCATGACTTAAAATAGAGCTAACTGCATAGCTGGGCGTAACCAGTCTTTTTTACTTGGGGGATCTGTTGTAAAGCTGAGGTGCAATATACTGCCTTTGTTAGAGGTGTGATTAAACCACGCTGCTGCAACTGATGGAAGAAACTATGCCCTAACTTACCTCTAAATGTAGAGGCATGTTACCACTGAATCCATCCAGGACTGTAAGGGCAAGGGATTTTCTTCAGCTGTTATCATGGGCAGAGAGGTTTTTGCAAGTGTCTGACTGTATGAGTGAAAAAGGGAAAAATGAGGCAGAAGATATTCAAAGAATGATCTGGAGACTAAGGACAGACAGAAAAGTGTCTGCAGGAAAAAGTGTTTAGAAAAAGCAAGTTCTTTTGCTTTAGATGTTTTCTGTAAAGGATTTGGAACCAGAAACTATTCATTGCTGCTGCACTTGGGAGAACAAGGTTATTGGTATTTGTGTATAAAAAAGGATTGCATTAGGATGCCTGACTACCACCAATTTCTCTTTGTAAAGGGAAAAACTGACAAGAGCTCTTTTTCTTATTTACCTGATTCCAGTTCAAAAAACAAAACAAAACAAAACAAACAAACAAACACACACACACACACAAAAACAACACCCCAAAAACACACACAAAAAAATCCTTAACAATACTTACTGCTGTTAAAAGAAGTCACTTGATAAACACATGAAAAGGATAAAACTGAGGACTTGACTCAGGGACCCAGACAGTCCTTCCAGTCCTGCCTTAAAGCCAGTTCTGGTTTTCCTTCCTAGCATAGTTCAATGCTAAACATTTCTCTCAGAGCTTTGATTGTTTTGCAGATGTTGATTATGAGGAAAAAAAAAAAAAAAGAGTATAAGAAGAGAAAGTAGCACCCAGGAAAAAAAGAATAGCGACTTAAATAGCGAGTTTAGTGAACCGACATAGACAAACACAACCAGCCTTCCGTTTTTGTATTTCCACCTGAGCTACAACAAATCCTCTTCTCTGCTTTCCGCAACTTTTTGGTTAAAAATGCCTAAATACCCTTAGAAGCTTTTGCAAAATATGCCCTATGCTGTTTGTTTACCTTGGTTCAGAATCGAAAGTCTCCCTGCTCCCCCAGCCATGAGGTTCAGTCTGTGAGCCAGGAGTGGACGGACTAAGCCCCAGGCTGGCTGGAAAGGGGGAGAAGCTTGTTGGGTTGCTGCCCAGCCAGATGACATACGGGTATGGCACGCTGCTAGTTGGGGGATTTGTTCTTCACACTCCTCTGGGTAAATCCTTGTTTTGACTATTTTAGTGAGGTGGGGGAAAGCTTTTCCTGCCATGGTGAGTGTGGGTACATCCCAACTCAACGTACGTAAACATTCATGGAGACAAGAGTCTTGGGAACAGCTGGCACTTTGGAGGCCACTTTGCTTCCGTCTGTTAGAGGCATAGCAGAGTAATCCTTCTCTTTTTTAGAACTGAAACTGTTCTGGTTTCCATACCACATCAGCTTTTTTACCATCTATGGGACTGAAGAAAGGATTTCAGAAAACCCTCTCCGATCTGCTGCACCAAGCTCACAAAGCATTGCTGCCATGGGCAAGTCAGCTCAGGACACAAGGAGAAAAGGCCACTGGGGGTCATTCCTATGCCTGGTAGAGTGATGTCCATACAAACTAGAAAATGCTGGACAGAAGAAGAATAAAACGGCTTTTCTGTTGTGTAGGGAAATGGTTGGCAACTTCAAAAGCTTTCCTTTAAGACCAGTTTTACTCCTCAGAACATGGCAATAACTGGCAGCCTTCGTTCGAGTCAGTTTCTGAATCTCTGTATCATTGAGCAAAAATAATGAAAAAATCTGTCCTGTAAAGCTACATTTTGAATGTTTATAGAAACTTCGGTCTGAAAAAAATGAAGACTTCTGAAACACTTGTTTTCTGAATGTTATAATAGGGCCACATGTTATGGGGAAGGAGGAAGAAGTCTCAGGAATTTCAGTTTAGATGGATAAATCAAAGCACAGTGAGGGTGTCCTGATCCAAAACAGAACTGTGAATAAAACACACAATTCCTCAATCCTTACCCTATGTTTTTCACTGTTACTAGCTGGAGTATTTAGTGGAGATATTGTTGAAATCTCCTCAGGTAAAAGGATTCTTGAGCTTTACAAATAGATTTATCAGAATTACAAAGTTTGGCTTTCAGGGTGTCAAGTTTCAGGTGAAAATGCATTTTGTATTTTTATTTTTTGATTTCTGAGTTCAGTTTTGGCATCTCTGCCATTTTCCAGCTAGGGATGAACATGGTGTACTATTTTTAATTGCACTCAGGATCTGTCCCTGGCTTGCTTCTAAAGATAAACGAGACCACATGTCAGTCCTTACATAAGTTGGTAAGGCCATTTCAGTCTTTTGTTTCTTCCGTTTAGTATTGAATTGCATTTATAAGCACCTTCAAAAAACCTAGAAAAATTATTTATTTTATAAGCAGCAGCAGAATCTGACTAGTTCAGCAACTTGTTTGCAGGATCAGTCCTATGGTCAAAGTGGACAATTTTGAACTAGCGTGCTCAAAGGGGAAGTTAATCCTTGTTACTTAATAGTTGCTTTGTATTCCTGGTCAAAATAAGAACTGCTATTCTTTATTCATTTGTATTTTCCCTAATGAGGGTGGGTTCTGTGTAGTCATATAGTTTTGTTTTGTTTTGAACACAGCTAAGAATTTGCCTTTCTTGTTATATTGTGTCAGTGAGTGGGTTCTGCAGGTTGTGTATAGATACATGCCGTGCACTTATAATTAAGCAATACAAGTCTTTAATGAATATTCACTTTTTAGACACCATTTGAAGCCCTTATTTCTCATACTGATTTATTATGTTGACAAGTCTAACAGAGGAGAGGACTATGAACTGGTTTGAGGTTTTGATTCTGCAACAGATTGATTATGTGATTTGAGCAAACCATTTGAGTCATTCCAAGACAAATGCAAAAGAAGCAACATACGTGATATAGACAGCTTTTGAAATTCCCTCCTATTATGTCATTAAAAAGTGAGGGAAACGCTGGCTTGCATGAACTATTGCAAGACAGTACATGACTAATATAAAAACCATGCTCAAAACATGGTTTTGAACGGCCAGTTGTTAAAGCACGTCATCTCAGAGGATCATACTGGTTCTGATAATAAGCTATACTTTAACTAATGACTTGGCTGATGGAACAACATGTGCACTTACTACATTTGCAAGATATGAAGGGCCAGAATCTTACAAGAACCATGAGGAAAGATTAAACTAACTCTTTAGTCTTTGAGAAAATGGAGGGGATAGATTATGCTGTCAAATACAGTAAAGATTGTTGTTTCCTGTAACCGCTGAGATAAGCTCTTTACCTCTTGTCCTACACTGCAGCAAAGGAGATTATGTTAGACTTTAGGAAGTATTTCTGGCTTGAGGATAGTTGGCAGTGGAAGGCACTGCATAGGGAGGCTGTGCAGCAATCTCCACCACTGGAAATTTAGAGAAAGAGTAAACATCAGTCTTGTCTATTTGCCTTATTATTTTTTTTTTTGGGGGGCGGGAGAGGGATGGTGGTGGTTATTTATGCCAGTGTACCAGTTAGACTTGCTTTCCAAATGTGCAGGTAAAATGTTGAAGAAATATACTTGACTGAGGAACTCGTCTGTGCTGTGGTTCCTCAAACTCTATAACTGGTTCAGTTGAACTAGTAGAAGGAAAAATGTCTTTAGAATAGAGAAAAGTTACAACCTCTGAACCTTTTTTGTCCTTTTTTTTTTTTTTTGTACAAAAAATTTTTTTGTACGTTTTGTACAAATAACAAATTTTTGTTGTTTCTTTACACCATGCTATGGGGTTGCTACACATGTGGGACTTCTATGAGTATATTCATCCTTTGGTTTGCTTGAGTTTATTGTTTTTTGAGATGGAAGAAATAATTACAGTTTATCCAATATTAAAAAACAATAAAAGAAACCAGCAAAAAAAAAAAAAAAAACACAGGCAAGTAAAAACAAGATTTCAAAATTCATCTGTTTTAATTACCTGTGAAAATTTTGAGGCATCCTTCCACACTCAAGCATGTATTAAGAGAAGAACAATCTCCCTCCTTTTTTCCTCCCAACCTTTAGGAGAAAAGATTTGCTTAGCTGGCATTTTTGTTTGTGCATATATGCAACAAATTTTAAATCAATTCAAGTCAGACCAAAGAAAAATGCTGCTCTTGGTTTCTTTAAAGTCCTGGAGGAATTCTTGCCTTCAGCAGAGAAGACTGTGATGTCCTGGGCCTGGCTTCTGTGAAAGACCTTTGTCTCTTCTGCTTTTTCTTCCCTGAAATAGGTTTCTTAATGTCCAGTGGGTTGTAACGACTAGTGAAAGACACAGGCACATATAAAGACCCTGTCAAACTGATGGTTTAAATGCAGTAGAAGATCTGGACAGACAAAGGTGCCATAGTCAGGGAGACTCTGAGTGATGAGGGAACTATTTGCAATGATGTTTGCCACATTTTATTCAACAGTGACTGGACAGAAGCTACACTGATGAGACCATCACTCAGTACATGGATTGCTGTGGCCAAGTCTGACACTGCCAAGATATCTATCTGGCTTTTTTTTTTTTTTTTTTTTCTTCAAGATATCTATCTGGCTCTCTTGGTTGTCACCTCCTCGGATGAACCTCAGACCTGTGCTATTGGTGCCTTTGTCTCTAGTCCTGTCTCTTGCTCTTCCTGACAAGACTTCTTAGATGAATCCTGGACCTGATTTGATATCTTATCTTTCATGCTCACAAAGCCTGTTGCTGTTGCTAGCTCTGGACTGTGCCCTCACTGGTGGGGTTGCCTGTGGCTCCCAGCTCATGATGCCAGGAGGAATAACCCCACTCTGACACTGAAGTACACCTCAGGAAACAGCCAAGGGTTGAATAAAAGCACTCTTTTAGACAAATATTTACTTTTCCTTTTTATGTCTCTGAATTTAATCCAAATTACTTTGACTTTTTAATTTGAACCATATAAATTATATTTTCTGTAGCTTGTTGCTGCCTGACTTCTTAACGTATTATATACAGCAAAATACAGGAATATTCAGACAAAATAAATCTGTTGGTGATTAATTTTAGCACAGTCAAATGGCTTTGAAACTGTATTCCTTTTATTTCTTGAAATGCAAGATGTCTAATCTGGTTAAGACAGCAGATTGTCATGCCAAGTACAGTCATGTACCGGATTAAGAACTATAGGATTACAGATCCTAATTATAGACTCTTGTCAGTTTACTATGTCTTAATACATTGTTTTCAACCTCTGATTCCACTTGTCATGTCTTCTTTGCAATCATGCTTTTAATGAGCTTCCTGACACATCTTCTAATTTGGCAAACCTGTATTCTGATAGCACTGCACAGGTTCTATTGCATAGCAACACCAGGGAATTAAATAATTTTAAAGGTCAAAGCTCTTCAAACTGAAAACTCCCATTCTATGAGGCTTCTTGCAACAAACTTCAAGTTACACTGCTATTTGAATACTTTAATTTTGCACCACTTAGTTTCTTCGTTTTCCAATTCCTTCCAAAAAAGCTATGGATGATGACTCTCTGCAGCCATTTTTGCTGTCTGAGCCATGTAGTCTATGTAGATTCACAGGCTGAAAACCAGTCAAGAATATATTACCGTTTATAGGTAATATATTTACTTTATGATGAATGGCATTGATGTTTCTCTTTTGACATCCTCTTTGTCATATTATTTTGCCCTTGATGAAGCTCTTGCTTGGCGGATGCTATGGTTAATGTGTCACAGAGAACATTATTTGTCTGTGGCAATGTCCTGCAGGACTGGCCAAACGGGATTCTTTCACATTCAGTGGAAAGCTGTCAAGATAATTAACATTTCAATTATTGACTGGAACTTGGCCTAGATTCCTTAACTGATGAATGGGACAAGATCTTGTTTACATCTTTTTTTTTTTTTTTTTTTTTGCTAAAGTTCCTCACCAAAGTGCAGGGTGCAGTCAGTGCAGCTGTCATTGGAAGCACGCTTCTTGGTGATCGCACTGGACCAGTGGTAAAATTGAGCCCTGGCTACGGCAGCTTTCCAACATTTTGCCTACTGCTTCTAAAGACATATAAACCACAAAACAATGCAGACCAGGACTTCAAAGGTTAAAAAAAAAAAAAAAAAAAAAAAAAAGGCAAAGTGTGCATGTTAACCTCTGAAAAGATGGAAAATTGCTTGATCTATTGTGGTTGTATCAAGGTGGCCCTAACGAAGGCTAAGGACATAGGTAAACCAAGATTAGAAGTAGTAATCTCTCTTTATCGGACAAACTACTAGAGCTGGAAAAACAAATCTTTTTAGCGTGTGAGCTCTGTTTTAGCTGTATACATGACCTTATTTCACAAGTCTTGAGCATACAAGTTACAGTTCAATCTTCATTACATGCATTAGACAGGCTCCGTCCCAATTTGGGGCAGTGCATGCCCCATGAATGAAAAACCACTGCATAATGATGTGGTACACATCTCATTTTCTCATTTTTAATTGTGTAACAGAGTGTCTTTGTTACTGTATATAACTAACCCCAGGATTATCAATTTCCTTGTGTTTTTCATGGTAACAGACTTTAATAGCCCTGCCCTTGCCTGCCCTCAAACAAAAGTGGTGCTGCAACCCTCTCTTCCGGACCATGCACAGAGGCACGAAGTGTTGATGGATCTGTCATGAAGTTATGAGTCTGTCTGCAGTCTGTCTGTCCACACTCTGTCTTCTCAAGCACACCACCTGAAACCGTTTGCTCAACCATGAGCCTCCGCTACCTGCCGTGGCTGGCCTAAAATGACCAGCCAACAACACTTTATAGCCTGTGTGTTTCTCATGGACAAGTGACCCATGGCTGTAGTGCTGCCACTGACCGACCCAACCCGTCCTACCATGCCATGCCACCCCCTTCCCTCAGCCACGGGCCTTGCCTTGCCTTGTGGCTTGGCTACAAGGGGTGAGAAGATGGGGAAATTTAGGTTGAAATTAGGAGACGTTTCTTCTCAGAAAGAGTAGCCAGGCACTGAAATGGGTTGTCTAGGGAAGTGGTGGAGTCACCTTCCCGGGGGGTGCTCAAGGAGAGGTTGGACGTGGTGCTTAGCGACATGGTTTAGCGGGTGACATTGATGGTAGGACGATGGTCGGACCAGACGATCCAGAAGCTCTTCCCCAACCTTTACGATTCTATGGAGGTCACCTCGAGGCTCTTCCCGGCGGGCTGCCTCCGCCACAGCCTCCCCCCAACCACCCCCATGCCCCACAGCGGCGGCGCCCCCCACACTCTCCCCACTCCCCTCACTCCCGCCTCGGCCGCCATGCGGGCGGGGCGCCGGCGGCTGCCATGCGCGGCGGCCGCCCAGCGAACCGCCCCCCGGCCGGCTGCGGGGACGCGGGGCGGCGGCGGCCGCTGGGGCTGGCTCGGCGCAGGTACGCGGCGGCGGCTCCGTTCCCGGTCCCGGTTCCCGGTCCCGGTGCTCCCTGCGGGTCTCGGGGGCTTCGTGAAGCATCGGCAGCTGCGCCCTTGAGGCGGTGGGAGGGGGGTCGCGGTGCGGGGCGCCCAGCCCCGCCGTGCTGCCTCGGCCCCCTCGCGGGGCAGGCGGGAGGTGAGGCGGCCCGGGAGCGGGTGCCGGCCGCTCGGGGCGAAATTTGGGGGCGAGACCAAAATTTGGAGGGGTTTTTCGGCGGTGTTTGGCTTGCGGCTCGGCGCGGGGCGGGTTAAAGCCGGGCCTGCCGCGGTTCTGCCTCGCCTGGTTCGTGTTACCTGGTGGGGAGGAGGATAAATAATTCATCCTCCGGTCCCCTTTTTAATAAGTAACAAGCGCCGGCAGCCGGCGGGTCCCGTTGCAGCCGGGGGGAGGCAGCCCCCAGGGCTCAGCCGCCACCGGCACCGGGGGAGCGCTCGCCGGGACGCCAGGTCAACCGCTCCCTTGCTCCCCGTCAGCTTGCAGCTTTCCCCGGAAGATTACCCTGTATTTTGGCTGTTTTTCTAATTCCCCTTTTTCCTACGGCATTTAAAATCCTACTATCAATCGGCCAGAAGTTGTATCAGGCTCTTTAGTAGTATCCTAGCCATTTCCTCAGACGTAACATTCCTTTAAACTTACCTGCGCGCACGCTGAGGAAGCTTTGCGCACATTGAAAACTGCGGCCGCCCTGACTTAAAGCTCGCTAATCAAATATTTTCGGTGTTAGCTGAAAAGGAGAGGGTCTCCAGGCCAAGTCTCGGCAGGAATTACTCTGCCGCCGCGCTCGGAGAGAGCAGGCGCCAGCCCGAGGAGGCTCCGCGAAGTTCTTCCCAAGGTAAGGCAGAGCTGAGGGGCTCCCTGCCTTAAGGACACAGCCTGGAGAAAGGACGCTGCCTGCAGCCGAGTTCCTTGGTTTGGGTGCTGTGAGCTGAGCAGCAATCTGTGAACGTTGGCTCACAACAAATCCTGAAGTATTCCACCTCTCAAAGCACTGATTTTCCCCTCGAATAAGAGGTGTGCTATCTAGCAGGCTCTAAGCTCGGTTATTTATAGGTTTCACAAGCACTTTGTAAATATAGATCTTTGAATCGTGTGCTGCTCGTTTCTTCCCGTAAGGGGTGCAGCTTGCTGTCTGCACCTCTTTTTTTTCTAGCTGAAGATATCCCCGTAACAGTTTTCAAATAAGCTTTTTTTTTTTTAATCATCGCTTCAGCAAAACACAAATTCTTTTACCTTTGTGAAGTCTTGCTATCAAATAGTCTTACACGTTTCTTTAAAACCGTGTGAAATAGTGTTTGGCTGGCTAACAGGGTAAAGAAGGGAAAAACACCTGCATGGCGTTATATGACAAAACTAGGGGGGGTGCAATAGAAAAATGTTATCATAATTAGATAATACTTAGGGAAATATCATATGTTTATGTACTAAGAGTTTTTTTTTTTTTTTTTTTTGCTAATTCTTAAATTCTGTAGATTTGCTTACCTGTTTCGTTTAATATTGATTGGTAAATACGTTGTGTAGGGTTGCTCACAAATAAAAACTGCATTTAAGCGCTAGAGTAGTTGAACACTATTTTCTCTTGTGTTTTGCTGCCCTCAAAATAACTTGTTGCACATTTGCACTCCTTAAGTACAAAGTTCTATCATAATTTTAAAGGTGGGAATTTTCTGCAACCTTTAGGGAATGCCTGTGCCAAATCTTGAATTGTGTACATGCAATGAGCTTACAGCAACAACAGTGTTTGAACTTGTATGAATTTTGTGGCTAAGCTTATATATATAAAACACTATTTAGTCCTGTAAAAAGAAATAAATAAAAAAATCACCAAATCTCTTTATCCAGAGCTAACATCTAATGAATATCTCATATGGAATAGCTGTAGTTTAGTTGGTGTTTTGAACCTTAAATTAACATCCACATAAAGCTTACAAAGAATTTTAGTTTTTAAACTGCCTGCTTGTGTCTGGTAGGTGTTGGTGTGGAGTTACAGTACTTAACTGGACTGTTTCATTAAAAGGTATTTATTAGTCCGCCACCGTAATTCCCTGCTGAGTCCTCTGGGACTTGAAACATATTATGTTCCAGACCATAAATGCCAACTATTTCAAACCTGATTTTTTTAAGCCCACTGAGAAGAATGCAGGCCTTATGGTGTGTCAGTCCTTCTGAGGAACTGGTCCAAAAAAAATCCCCTCTCCTGGCCCGCTCCCCCTGCTGCTACTGCCCCCTCCTGTGTTAATAGAGGTGAGCTTTGGAGTCCCGTAAATGAAGCCTTTGAGACTTCATTCCGTTTTGAAAAGCCTTCTGTGTGAAGATTAAAACACTCGAGGTAATAAGCTCATTTTTTGGTAACTGCTGACTAGAATTTGCGTGTCATCAAAACGTTCAGAAGTAGTAACTTCTTTTTCCTTGTGTCCTCCTCCTTGAGCAGGTAACAGTTGTGTTGTGTTGGTGCTCTTCATCAAAGCTAAAAATGACGCTTTCGACATGTGACATGTTGCTGCTAAATGGGCTGTAGCAGTTAAGAAATTGCTTTTAAATAACACCAGGCTGAAGATGACAACTTTTAACAGCTTGTGAAAGACAAACTGGGTTTGTAGCAGGCAGTCTCAAGTCTCAATTTTTGCGTTTTCAACAGAAAACAATCCATGATAAGTTGCTGCTTTCCATGGAGGTTGTGAGCATTTGGTTATCGGCTGCTCCCATTCAGACAGTAGCTGAACCCTTCTTAGTGTAAGAACATGAAAACTAGATGAAGTGTTTTAATTTGACCGTTGACAATGTTCACAGTTCTTGTTTCTTGTTAGAAACCATAGAGGCATATTAAATTGTTGTTCAACTCATTTCTTTTGTAGTACACTTTTATTTAATCTTAGATAAATGGCATGTTTGTGCATAGTTTACTCAGAAAGTTATGTGGATAATCAGCAGTGCGAGTGGGGCGGCGGAGCTGTAATGAAATGACAACTTACGCCAAATTGGCTTTATTTCCAGATGAAGGTATAAGGAAATTAGCTTACACTGTTGTTTCACGCTAGTTTATTACAGCAGTTGAATTTTGCATGTCATCCAAATTGCACGCTATCATCTCAAACAAAAAAAAGCTTCATGTTCCTCCACAGCAAGGCTGTTGCTATTCGATGATTTGAACACCCCACCAAGCCTTAAACCTATAAGACTTAATAACACTGAAATTTATTTATTTATTTTTTTAACCATTACTTTTAAGAGCTCTTTCCCAAAAGATAACTTTTTTTTTTTTTTTAAAGACTGCTTAGCTTTTTGCGTGTATGTCTGGTTTCATTAAAGCAATTAAAGCATAACGTGTGTTTGGCAAGCATTTGGTAACAACGTTCTGGTGTTGGCCAGTCTCGAAACGGAGATACTCAATGTAGGCTTCTTCGCTGGGCAAACCACCCGTACCAGGCTTCTTCCTGCTCACTGCAAAGTGAGAAGTAACGCTAGGGAGGAAAGAAGTTGTGAATGGGAAGTGTTTTACACAGATGGTATGCCTGTGAGTGCCCATTTGAAAGAGTTTAGCTGAAGGGCTTTTATTTTCAGCTCTGCCAGTTAACTTGTGGAACTTTTTTACTTACTGTATGAGAAAGAGCTTGCTTTTTAATAACTGAGAAGGTACGTGTGGGTTTACTTACTCATAAATCTGTCTTGTCTGTTTAAGCTGAGATTGATACTTAATGGACAAGCAGAGTGATAGTCTTGTAAATAAAACTCCCCCTTTTTTTTTTTTTGGTGTTGCCCATTAAGTTCTCTGCAGGATTTAGGCACTGTAGGATGAAAAGCCCTAGCATTGCAGCAGGGGCGTGTAGGTGGGATAGATATTTTGGATAAACATGCTACTTGTAGATGATGTGATAGTCTGAGAGGAGAGCTGGAAATGGATTTGAAAGTCTGGAAGGTAATAAACAGGCTTATTACATATACATATATATATATATATATGTTTCTGTGCAAGCCAGCATGACTTTGTGCACTTTATAATGTAGCTGGATTTATGTAACTTATCACAAGGATAAGGAATGGCACGCCTTCAGGCCTGCTGTTTACTTGGTGTGCTTGCTACATGGTATTTGGACATACTAAGAACACATTCAACACTGATAATTACATTTTTCCTGAGCACTTTCTTGCTGGAAATGGCTAAATAATATTTATTTAAGACCAGTTTTGTGAAGAAACTCATGGAAAATTTCAGCTCAGTGGGATATTCTTGATTTCTTTTTTTCAAGATGGCAGTATTTAGCTTATTAAATGCTAAATGCTGACACGCAGTAGTTTTACTGTAGACCTGAACACCTTTTTGGATGTTTAACCTTGAAGAAACGTCCTGTAGCTTTGGCAGTCCCTTGGTTTTAATTTGTTGAGTCAACAGGTTTTATCATCATATAGAGCATATAATTAAAATGTTTGCAATAGCTAAGAAGAACTATAGGGAAAGCAAACAAGAATATTTGCCAAACTTACTTAAGCAAAACTCAAAACTTAGCTCTTTGTATTATGATAGAAAAGCTCCAAAGTACAAAATCGTGGCAGTTTTCTTTGTAAATGATGCTTGCACAGCTGTTGATCAAAACGGACTTCTGCATAGAATTTTAAAGCATGTAGGTGTCCCTTTGTGTTTATGTAAGGTCCTTTTTTGTGCTTTAAGTCTGGGCAGTTTCATAGTGGTTGTTGTTTTTTTAGGGGAGCAATTAACAAAGAGCAGCAACACTGCAGGCAACTCGCTGTCTGAACAAATTATTTTCTACCTTTTGCTCCAAAGGTACTACATAATGTAGTAAAGCAACTTGTTTAACGTGGATGTGTGAGTGCTCAGTACAATACTTGAGGCAGAAAGCAGTTTTGAATGGTGCTCTTTGAGGTTTAAGGTGATCAAAAAGTGTTGATGTAACTAAAACTTCTGTGTGTGCACTCTTGAGGATTCCGTTCCTGTAATTTTCTGTGTGTTTTATGAAACAATGAGCTGGATGTTCATACAACAGTAAGTAGATGGCATCTTTTTGTGGTTAGGATCTGTCATCTTTCTAGATCTTCACTTTACCTGCTCTTCTCAACAGAAAGAGCAAAGCAAATTTTCTCTATAAAATGCCACAGATTCTGTCAGATGCTGCAGTTCTTTTCCATGTAAGGTACCTCTGCGAAGCTTGAATCTTGTCTTCATTTATAAACTATGGAGGATGTTCTTTTCGCAGTGAGTAATCACTGCTAAGTGATTCCTTCACAAATTTCTTCATACTACTACAAGTTGATAGTTTTGAATCATGCAAAGATTTTGTGATCTGATAAACCGTGGAGAAAATCAGAGCTTCTCTATTGTGGTTTGTATAATTCTTGTTCTACTACGTTGATCTTACGAAAAGCATGGAATGAAAATGAAAAGTTAATGAGTTAAATTGGCCACATCGCCAATTCACCGTACGCTTTTGCATGCATTATATGGAATTAATTCATTTTTGGTGTGGTACTTATTAAATACACAATCTTCACTTAATTACGTGATTTATTAAATGCACATCATCATGCTTCATGAGAAGTCTTATTGACCAGTTCTGTCACTTCCTTGAACTGTTACAAGGTTAGACATGAATGAACCCAAACTGTTATGGACTCTAATTTATTTAAACGTACACTGATTTCTGTCTCCGGATTACAGCAAGGCTTTTGACACAGTTTCCCATAGGATCCTACTGGACAAAATGTCCAGCATACAGCTAAATAAAAACATCATACGGTGGGTGAGCAATTGGCTAACGGGCAGGGCCCAAAGGGTTATGGTGAATGGGGCTGCGTCAGGCTGGCGGGCGGTCACCAGTGGGGTCCCTCAAGGCTCCATTTTAGGGCCGGTACTTTTCAATATTTTTATAAACGATCTGGATGTAGGAATAGAAGGCATTTTGAGCAAGTTTGCTGATGACACCAAACTTGGAGGAGTTGTGGACTCGAATGAGGGTGGAAAGGCCTTGCAGAGGGATCTGGATAGGTTGGAGAGCTGGGCGATCGCCAACCGCATGAAGTTCAATAAGAGCAAGTGCCGGGTCCTGCACCTGGGACGGGGAAACCCTGGCTGCACGTACAGACTGGGCGATGAGACGCTGGAGAGCAGCCTAGAAGAGAGGGATCTGGGGGTCGTGGTAGACAACAAGTTGAATATGAGCCGGCAGTGTGCCCTGGCAGCCAGGAGGGCCAACCGTGTCCTGGGGTGCATCAAGCACGGCATCGCTAGTAGGTCGAGGGAGGTGATTGTCCCGCTCTACTCTGCGCTGGTGCGGCCTCACCTCGAGTACTGTGTGCAGTTCTGGGCACCACAGTATAAAAAGGACATGAAACTGTTGGAGAGTGTCCAGAGGAGGGCTACGAAGATGGTGAAAGGCCTGGAGGGGAAGACGTACGAGGAACGGCTGAGGGCACTGGGCCTGTTCAGCCTGGAGAAGAGGAGGCTGAGGGGAGACCTCATCGCAGTCTACAACTTCCTCGTAAGGGGGTGTCGAGAAGCAGGAGACCTTTTCTCCATTAACACCAGCGACAGGACCCGCGGGAATGGAGTTAAGCTGAGGCAGGGGAAGTTTAGGCTGGACATCAGGAAGGGGTTCTTCACAGAGAGAGTGGTTGCACACTGGAACAGGCTCCCCAGGGAAGTGGTCACTGCACCGAGCCTGACTGAATTTAAGAAGAGATCGGACTGTGCACTTAGTCACATGGTCTGAACTTGGGTAGACCTGTGCGGTGTCAAGAGTTGGACTTGATGATCCTTAAGGGTCCCTTCCAACTCAGGATATTCTATGATTCTATGATTCTATGATTATTCGTTTCCTTGAGATTAAAAGTGGAAGCTTTAGGTTTAATTTTTTTTTCTGCCTCACGGGTCTCCTACTCTTGAATGTAAAACATTTGTGTTTTGATACAAAACAATTCTAGTCTGTACTAATGATGACTTTGTTTCATGATAGTGCGTGTTCTTGATTCCATCATTTGGTTTAGATGTGGAGCCTGCTGTTAGAGCTACTGAACTCAACAGTCCGATATATGGGAGGAAAAAATCATTGGTGGTTGAAGTTGATACTTGTGCAAAAGTTGTCCACAACTTTGTTAAATCATGAAGTATTCTGACCATATTTGACCACTTTAAAAAATTTAAAATGATTGTAACTCTATATGTAGTTATATAAAGATATAACTGAACGTTTCCTGCTTGCATTCTGATGATGTGTTTATTTTGTTCAGGGTTTCATATGATGAGGCTTTTATTATGGCCAGTGACTCCTTGGAAGGCTTTCATGAAGTGAACCTCGCTTCGCCTACGACACCAGATCTTCTTGGAGTAAATGAGCCAGGGACTCAGGAACAAACTACCTCACCCAGTGTTATTTACCGACCGCATCCTTCTGTTGTGTCCTCCGCGCCAATCCAACCCAACGCATTAAATGTCTCTGACCTTCCCACACAACCTGTTTATTCATCTCCCAGACAACTGAACTGTGGAGAAATATCAGGTGTCAGGTAAGTTTTGTGCATCTGTTTACTGGCTTTTTTTTTTTTTTTGCTTACAAACTATTTGCTTTACTAAAGATAGAATTTTAATATAGCATGTAATATTAAATAGTGTCCATAACAGTATGTTCAGCACTAGTACTGCTATTTCTAAAATATTTCTTCATAATATATAATATAAATAAAAAAAACTTCTCTCTCTCTTTACAGCATCAATGTCACCGACACAGTACTTTGTTCTACCTCTGGACCCCAGGGTGGGTCATTCAATCACAATAATTCCAGAAAGGAGAGCAATAATGCAGAGAGAGAGTTTTTGCAGGGTGCTACAGTAGCAGATGTTGCTGAAGGAAATGAAGATATTTTTGGGTTGAGTACAGACAGTTTATCTCACTTACGGAGCCCATCTGTACTGGAAGTAAGAGAAAAGGGCTATGAAAGATTGAAAGAAGAACTTGCAAAAGCTCAGAGGGTAAGGCTTGTTGTCTTGTCTCCTGCTTTTTCTCTCTTCACTATGATTCTGGTGTGACAGAATGATAGATGGCAGTCCAAGTCTACTCATTTACAATAGAATTATTACAATGTGTTTATTTTAAGTAGGGTTATTCTGAATGGCTTCAGTGCTAATGTCTTAAAACACTATCAAGGAATAATTCTTTCTAATGCTGCAGCTATTTACCATGGAAAGCTCTTGCTGCAGCTTCTGGTTAAACTTTCTTTTTCTTTGAAATGTAGGCCATTCCTTCATTCTGGCATTTGAGAATAGGAGTAATTTACTGTTATCCTTCTGTTACATTCTAAGTTTGTATAATGCTGATTATATACCTTTTGAGTCTTTTTTCTCCTATGGTATAAAAGTGTAGCTTGTGTCAATTTAGAAACATTTTAGAACATGGTAGTTGCCATGTATCATAGACAAATGCCCCTATGAGAAAGAAGCAATAAAGATGTCAGTGAAGTTCTATAGAGTACTGTTACACCACACTTCAAATTGAACACAGATGCCTTTGAGGACACTGGCTCAATTCATTAATATTTGTAAAGCGCTTTGTCTTGTTTGGATGGATGGTGCTATATAAATGCAAAGCCATTATTTATCATTCTAACATCTTTCTGTGCTTCACCTTTCCAGTAGGTTCTGTGCTGTTTGTACCTGTGCCCTTTCCTCTCCTCTACATGATTCCACTCTTGTTTAGATTTAAACGCATCTTACCTTGTGTTTGAACTTGTTTTCCTGTGCTCGTTGCCTTTCTGTTGAATGCAGAAATCATTTCTGTCATAGCTGCATTTGCCCTTGTCATTGTGAATCTTAAATATGGATTTTGATATCACTTCTTCTGTTGGCTGTTTTGTCACCGAGTTGTTGCCTCCTTTGCTGAGGTGTTTGTGTGCTTAGCACTTGACCACAGAAAGGAAACATTAACCTGAGCTAATGTTGAGGACCTTGTATGTGAATATATAAACCTAGCAGTTAAACTTGAAACCTTAGAAAGCAAGATCAAACTAAAGTTTAAACTTTAGAAGAGCTTTTCCAGCTCCTGGCAACTTACAGAAATATAGCTAACATACTTAAAATCTGCAACTTGGATCTGTTACTGTAACCTTTGAATTATCTGAAAATGTTAATCTGGTGTAAAGTTGCGTGGGTTTTATGTCTAGCTCAGCTCATATCTTAAGGTAGTTTTAAAAGAAATAGCATTAAAGCTGTTAAGGCATACTAAATGTATGTTAAGTATTTACACTTCTGATGTTCTTAAAAACTTGATTCAGCTCTAACTTGAGAATGTTGATGTCAAAGTCCTTGTTAATAATTCTCAGCATATTAGGCTGATTCTTACCAGTGTGAATAACTAGGTGAATAACTTCTGTCTGCTTGTCTTCCTAAGCTTGCAGTGGTTCAGAATTACTCAATAATGCAGGAGTCTTTACAAAGTACACAGTGATAAATCCTGTTCCTTTCACAGTATTTCTTCTACTTCCTGTATAGGGACTAATATTTTGTATTCCTAATTGATCTCCAACTGCTTTTTCCCCAAAATTATGACTATTCATATAGGGTTGTGCCCATTCCTGCAGTATTTAGTGTCGTGCAGTCTTTGAATATATATCCAGCTACGTTCATTTTTGTCAATGAGTGCTGTTTAAAAATCTGCAGGGATATAATTAATAGGTGGTGCTTATGTACGGCTCGTTGTTTTTTACATGATTTTTTAAAGTTCTCTTCAAGCCTCTATCATTCATTCAGTTTATGAGCTTTGTCAGGAACAGTGAGAAAAAAGAGAATTGCAGTTTGCACTTGAATTTTATGAACTCAATCAGCCTGGAAAACATGGACTCTCCAGGATTGAACAGAGAATATACAAATTTGCTGTCTTGACTTTTTCATCTGTTCCAAATTTCTTACCTGAACTGTGTATGCAGTTTTGATATGTGTTAAAGAATTTCTTGTGGTTGTGATTGGAAGGATAATGAGAATGGAAATAGGGATTTTGAGGCTTAGGGATCCATTACCTAAATTCTTTTCATGCTTTGAATACAACTTTTTTTTTCTTATATGCTCTCATTTTTTTTATATTAGGGAATATATATACGACATGTAGTTTTTGGACATCTAAATATGGTTCTTGAAATTATTCAGGAATAGGATAAAGGTGTTTTCTCTACTTCTCTATGTGCCATGTATTCATTCAGTCTAAGGAATTCACTTCTCAAAATGAACAGCATTACTGGCAAAATTGTTGGCAGAAAAAATCTTCCGAAAATTTGTTTTATGATGGGAGGAAATGTATTTTCTGCTTCAATCTAGGTAAGCTGCAGTCACAAATCATACCATAAGATGGTGAGAGAGATTGGGCTGGAAATAACAGTAGGGCAATGCTCTATAGCAACACAGTGTGTAAGGTTGGACATACTTTTGCCTCAAAATGCTGCCTTAAAAATTAAAACTTGGTATTTTTTACTCTTTGAGTCCATTCAGGCCATTTTTTTCAGTGAAGACTTTCTGGCTGTACTCCATAAAGTGGAGCTGAAGAGCTCTTGCTTTAAATGATCTGAACCTTTCCACGTTTTACTCCTGTTTTTAAAACAGTATCAAGGAAATAGAGGAGGAGTTAAAAGGCTGAGTGATCGGTGCCCAGGACCTTATCTCCTTGTCTCTCTGTTCATTTGCATTTTTGTTTCAGCCATCTTTGGATTGAGCTGTGACACTGTGGCTGTAATAAACCACATTTAGGTAACATGGAGAGAACAATGATGCCATTTTGATATATGGTTCTTCTTGATGTGTAAGTTTAGTGGAGCCTTAGCAATGGGGTACCTTCTGTTTGTTTTTCATACTAAGTGACTGCCATATTGCATGTATTTTTGGATAGCTTGTTTGCAGTTTCTGAGCTGTGGCAGTTCATGGTCATGTTTTCCTTGAATTTTTGTGTGACTTGACCGTGAAGTTACTCAGTCATGAATCTGACTGTCAATATAATGATGTCATCTGTAACTGCAGAGGGAAACTTAATTTTCTGTGCTGATCTGTTTTCTCTGGGAGCGTTGTCATTTTCAGCTCTCACTGGTGGGTAGCCCCCTTTCCCAATGAGGGAAGAGCAGTCTACCAGCAATGGTGCCAGTAAATGCCGTACTCAGTTTGAGAATGAATTCTATGCCTCCTACTACCTTTAAAGTAAGATCTGTAGGCTTATTGGCAATGACCAAAATCGGTTAATTTTTGTAATAGAAATTTGCATTATTAATTTTTCCCTAGTAGAGTGAAACTGAGGGGTTTTCTTACACCAACAGAGTGATTTTTGTGAAGGAGTAGCAGCATAAAACATGATATTGTAAATATCAACATTTTGCTGGAGCATGATACTCAGACTTGGATTTTATTTCAGAGGCTTCAGTTTCTGTATGCATTCTTCATGTCATAAGATCAAACTGGACTTACAAGTTTTATTTATGTCTTCAGATCTTGCATTTTGATACGGGGGTTGAAGTGGATTTTTCCATTGTTCTGCCTGTATTGTCAAAGAATCCAGTGTAACAGATGTTATCATCGTAGTGTTTCTGAGTAGGCTAACACTGCTGGTTAAATCTGTATCTTTTCACAGAAAAATATGGTGTTTTTAGAAACTGCACGGATTAAGGAAAAAATAGATTCACAATAACTGCCCAGGGATTCCTGTAGCAGTATATGAGAACATTTGGCATTCTTACATTTCTGCTGCCACTTGCTTATAAATTAATGAAGAATAAAAATGAGAAGGCTCCAGAAAAACATACCATTCAAAGCTCCACCAAAGAGCATGCTTACAAACTTGTCTAAAACAAATAGCAGTTGAATTGTAAGGCCGCTGGCTTGTCAGTGTTGAAGGTGGTTTCTCTGAGGGTGTTGTAGGAGTTTGTTGCTGTCTTTGAGTGACGAAGGACTTGTTTCCACACTGCTGGCTGATGCTGTTGTAGTATGTTGCAGGCATCAAATTTTTTTTCAGGCAAGTAGTAGACCACATGCACGCAAACCAGAAGCATCTTCAGCCACACCATAGGACACATAATTCAATAGTCTATAATTCAATAGTCTATTCAATTCAGATCCATCAACAGTTCAATTGCATTGAAAACCCTTGAAATTTGGTTCCAAAAGACAAATTTCTGTGGAGCTTGTTTCGTGTGGGTGCTGAATGAAGACCAGATGAATTTAAATGTATTCTATTAAGGTGCCAACTTTTTTTTTTTTTTTTTTTTTTTTTTTTTTTTTACAACTTCAGAATTCAGCCATATTCTGCAGTTCTGATTTTAGGTGAGATCTCTAGAAAATTTTTGTTCTTTTCTTGATCTTCTGCATTCAGTGATGACTTGCTTAAATTGCTGAACTAGATCCAGGATGATTTTCTTTCTAGAATTTAAAACATTATTTTGAAGCAGCAATTTGCATTCCTTATCGCACCGTTTTTCTCTATAGACCCACCCTGTACTCTGTTCATGAAGGTCAAAGTGAAATAAGCAGTATCATGACCATGTGATACAGGAATATTTATTTTTAAAAAACTTTTTCATGCAAGTTTCATTTTTTATCACCTACTTCAGTAACTGTGTGTTCTGATATTCAATAGCTCATCTTTATGTGCTGTATCAGAGCAGTAATGTGGGAAGGGCTGCAGGAGGGATGGTCAATCTAGTGCACGTGGTCGTCTTCTTTGCCTCTGTGTTATGTATGGCTGTTAGGCGTTCAGTAATGGCTTTAAGGCACGAGTGGTGGTAATGGCTCTAATAACTGATAAGCTTTTGCTTTGGGCATTCTTTATTTCTTTCCTGCATAAAAACCTTCAGCTGGAGCTATGAAACTTACCTGACAAAATAACGTGGTATATTGCGCTCCTTCTGAGTCGTATCACAGAAATTTGCCCAATATTTGACAAATGTAGCTAAGCAGCTGTGTGCAATACACCACATGCTGTCGTCTCCCTTTTGCTTTCATTAAGTAGCTTTACTCATCTGCCTACGTTTTAATCTAAGCCTCCCCCTAATCTTCCCAGTTGCAGGCAAAGCCGCAACAGTCTTGCCTGGAATAATGTATTGATGGTGGTAGGCCAGAAGTGAGCTGAGCTGGTTCTGCCTTTGCTGTGAGTTTGATAGCTCTTGACCTGAGTCTTAATACAGCTTCCTTTTAGGATGTATTGTAGCACTTTTGTATTGAAGTTGTCTGTAGCATTTTCCTTATAAATCAGTGAAAGAAATAAAAAGTATTGATGGATTCTCTGTATTTATAGGAACATATAAAACTTAAGCTTTAAGTATTTTGCATCAAATCTTTCATTTCCCTATTACCAACCCTATCTTACATGGGAAATATTTTAAAGCAAAAAAAAAAAAAAAAGATTGTTTCTTTTTTCAGTATCTTTTCTCTTTTTAGTTTTCTGTATTCGTTTTTCCTTCCATCTGCCTGTATCTATTTTCCTTCTTTTTATTTTCTTTTTTTTTTTTTCCTGAGACATAGGTCATTGTGTACAGTATAGTATATAGTAAGTAGGAGTTGAGTACAAGCAGAAAAATAACATGTTTGTGAAAAAAAAACACAACATTTAAGTGGTACATTTCAAAGGGCTTCGTATGAAATGTAAAGTAGCAAATAAACTAAACAAAAAATTGATGAAAATGTCCAAAGTTAAAATCAAATAAAAGAAAAAAGAAATAACGCGTTTTCCAATACATGGGTCTTGAAAAGGCATCAGATTTAGGGGCTGGAGTCAGACAAGAAGATCTTCATCCTAGAGAAAAACCTGCTGCCAGTTCACTGCAGAAATTGAGAGCGTGCTGCAAGGCGAGGGGTAGTTTCCCACACTGTTGTGTACAGCATTACTCAACCGTGAAGGCTTTGGGAGAAATACTAATTACCTCCTAGAAACGTACAGGGGCTGACGTTTTGGCCTCTTTATGGCTCTGTAGGGACTGGCCTCCTGGAGTTTTCTGAAGGCAGGTCAGTTCTGTGCTGGTTTCTGGAGGTTTTGGAAGCATAACTCTTGTTAGGTTGGATTTGGAGTCTTTAATGTGACAGATGTGGGTCCTACCTCCCCGGCGTGACACTACTGCAGGAGCTAGATTGTCAGGGAGAAAAGAAGATGGAGAAGAGCTAGGTGGGGATTGTAGATGGGAGGGGAGTTATGGCCCAAAGACACGCTTGAAAGGTCAGGATGATCTGCTTTCTGCTTTTCTTTCCCTTGTTTTTTCTCACCATCCTTTTCTGTCTTGCTAGAGCTTCCAGCATTTAATAGGAGGGGAAGGGGAGAGGAACTCTTCTTTTAAATTCCCAGTCAAACTTTTTGTACTTCTCTGCCAAAATACTGCACTTTTGCCTCAGACTTGGGAAAATACAGACAAGATTGGGCATGTGTATCCCATATACTGCCGAATCTGTACTAAGGTCTTACTGTAAAAGTGCCTTCTTCACTTAAGTGATATTTTAGTGATATCATAGACAAATAACATTTTGAATTTCATAAGCTATTTTCATTTGATTTATGTATCTCTGCATAAACAAGAGTTACAGATAAAATCACAGTATGATTTTGTAATTATGTTAGTCATAAGGAGACCTACAGGCGAGACACTATTTATAGTAAGATGTGTTTTAAGATTGTAAGAGAATTGGGGATTGTCTTGAGGCAAAGCTATTTTTGAAAACTTTTTTATTTAAACAACAGAACCAAATACTTGTGGATTACTTTTAAGTGTCTGATAAATAATGGTTAAACAGAACTGGTATTCTGTCTGTCCCAGTAATTAATTTTATCTCTATTTTAATGGACTGTAGTCTTCTATACTCTGTATCCTTTTTAGAGAAGGCAAGTTTTTTTTTTTAACCTCCAAATTTTGGAAATGCTGATGTTTAGGTTAGAGATACTGTAGATTGGCCTGGTAGATTGCTGTATAGAGGAAGAAATAGCTATTTTGCATTATTTTAATTAACGACGTTAATTTAATTGCTTCTAGTTTTAAGACTAATATTTTGAAAGGCTTTGTTTAGTGAAGGTTTTGTGTTCCTCTGATATCTTTTTTTTTCTTTTCCCCTCTCTCTGTAGTAGTAGCTTTAAAAGGCCAAATTACTACTTTAAGTCAGAATAAATAACTTTCAATTTTCCATAGGAGCTGAAGTTAAAAGATGAAGAATGTGAAAGGCTTTCTAAAGTGCGAGATCAACTTGGACAGGAATTGGAAGAACTTACAGCTAGTCTGTTTGAGGTTTGTTGGAGTCTTCGATGTGATATACTTAAAGGAAGCTGAGCCAGATGTTTTATGTAGAATCAGTGTATCTAATGCTGACTTTTTCTGCAATAAGCTTATAAAGGGATTTGTGTTCTGAAGATCTGGGTGTGCTGGTAGAGGCTTAAGAGCAAGCAGTAGACTTTTCACTTAGATGAGAGATGTTGTTGAGCTTGTCAATTTGCCTAGACACAAAATGAAGAAAATAAGGCAAATGTGTCAGAAAGCTTAAAACTATTTAGGCTCATTTTTTGGCATAACTATTTTGAGACAGCTTCTCTGTCTGACAACAAGGCTATCTAGATAAGAGCTAAATTTGGGGTTGTCATGGTGATTACATGCAAAATAACATAGTTCCAGATCAATGGAGGTAGCACAGTATATAACTTAACCATGCTTTCAGCTTTTGAATTTTGGGTCTGGCAGCATGTTACTCCCACAAACTTGAAGAGAAACGGAGTGATGCACCAGGGTGGAACCTGGTTGCAAAGTGAGAAACCCTGAACTCTAAAGTGGGACCTTTTCATTTGAGAAAAGAGCAGTGGTGCCAACAAAGATTGTGAGCTTGCATTAAACAGATAAAAATCTTAAATCCACACTTGAAACAGAACTGGTTGCCATTTTGCCATGGAATACCTAGAAGCTAAATTATGATATGCAAACCTGTTGGAATAAGTTTAATAAACTAGTGATACTTTGTGCTTACCAAATTGTAAGTATTGTGTGTCAGCATACACATAGAGATAAAACCATTAGATGTTTTTTTAGAAGCAAGGTTGTTGAAGTTATAATGGTATAAAAGTGCTATAAAAAATGGAAAGTATTAATGTTCAAAAATGAAGTAACAGATTTATCTGTGGAATACAATTTATTTCATCATCCCAGTAGGGCAAAGTTACTTAATATTTTAAGAAGCTTCTGCATATAGAGTAAACCTGAAAAGCTGGAAAGCTACTTTTTAGCATAAGTATTTGTGTAGTTGTGGTGGAAGAAGGTGATGGACAGGCACTTTAACTGTAGAGGAATAGACGTAATTACCCATGTAATTTTATGTTAATGACAGTTGATAAATTAAAACAGTGTGTCAGTTTGTTAAAGCTATGTTTGAAATACACCACATTATTAATGATTATTTAATGAGTTTTAATTATTCAGAACTCCCAGCTGTTGTGGGCATGTCACTCGAATTTTATTTTGTGTTGTGATTTCACGAAGAGTCTCTAATAAAACAACGCTAAGGTTTCTTCATTTTTGCACTTGGATCTACAGCCCTTGGATTCATGTTCTGTTCTGAATCCCATTAATTTCATGAGCGTATGGGTGGATATGCTGGAGTTTATATTAATGTAGCCCACTGGAGGATGGAGACTTGTTTTGCACAGCTGGATGTATATATTCCATTATCACCCTGTAATAGCATGGTAACATGCTTTGCTTTTAAAGGTGCATCCCTAAGCAGAAACTGCATGGTCAATGTTAAATGTATTTGTACACATTGTATAGATGTGTATGTGCCCATTCCTGCATGTGTCTGTCACTATTTAAGAGAATTTTATGAACCCATACTACACAGCTGTGTTGAATGACGATGGGAGCCAGATGTTCTGGTGTGATGATGTATGACATTTTTGTTTTATTTATATAGCGTCCAGATATGTGCTAGGCGCTTTACAGATATGAGAAGAATCCTATCCCAAGTAATTTAGTCAGTGGCCCTGATCTTTCAGTTCTTGTTGCCTTCAGTAAGTACCAAATAAGAACAGAAATTTGATCACAGGCATAAATTGCTGGATCAGAGCCTAAACAAATACATTATGCAGACAAAAGGCTTAGAAGTCTGAGGTAAAAAGATATTTTAAAAAAAATCCCAGTCCTTTTATGATTTGTTCATTATTAGCTTAGTCTTGCTTGCTTACTTGGATTGGTTTTTAGTGCTTTTTCTGTTCTACTGAAGAAATGTTTGTTAATCCATAAACTACTTTTAAGCTTTTACTTGAATTTTTTTAATTGATGGTAAGAATTCAGTTCAGTTGTTTGACCAGTTTTTTCATGCAGAAGTTTACAGCTGATTAAAACTGGTTATTCTGGCTAGAAGAAAGGAGAAGTTCTTTTGAATGTGCTACTGTACCAATGTTGCTTTTGTTGCTACCAGTTAAATTTTTCTATTGGGGGGCCAAGGAACTTCAGTTGTCAGCTCCTGAAATGTGACCAGAGCCTGGTATTCATGACAGGTATTGTTTCTGCTGGAGGGGGGTGGTGGTGGTGGTGGTGGCTGTGGCTGGGAGGAATTTGCTGAGTACCTCTCTCTGGGCTCAAGATCAAGGAGAAGGAACTTGCTGGTGCAGTGATGAATCGAAATGATAGATTTTTGGTATGTAACTATTTAACTTCAGCAGATTGTTGCACAGCTTACAAGTTTTACAAGTAATCTTTGTGAAGCACAAGTATGATACAACTCTGTAGGTTTTTTTTAAACTTGATGTTGGAAATTTATTGAAGCATTCACACTAGCTAAACATTTTTTTTTTTTTACAGGAAGCACATAAAATGGTTAAAGAAGCTAATGTCAAACAAGCTGCAGCAGAAAAACAGTTAAAAGAAGCACAGGGAAAAGTGAGTTTTTTCCAACTTGCTTGCTTTGTCTTTTCGCATAATTCTAAAACTATAGTGTAAATGATTTAAAAAAAAAAAAAAAAAGATGTGCATGCATTATTAAAATATATACTGAGTTGTTCTGTGTTGCCTTGACCTGTTCTTAGCTAACACTGATAGATGTAGAATGTTAGAATCTTATCAGATAGCTAGCAAGGTGTGCAAGAAGCCAGTGTTATTAAAATATGCAGTTGCACAGGGATCTGTGTGTTAGTACTGCTGGAAAATGAAATTTTACAGAGGTAATTGGAAATTGTTAAATTATTTAACACATTTGTAGGCTAATATGGTATTTTTGTTTGACTTTCCATTTTTATTTTCAAGATTGATGTCCTTCAGGCTGAAGTAGCAGCATTGAAAACGTTAGTACTGTCTACTTCACCAACATCTCCAACTAAGGAGCTTCAGTCTGGTGTCAAAACTCCTTTTAAGAAAGGGCATGCAAGAAACAAGAGTACAAGTAGTGCTATGGGTGGCAGTCATCAGGACCTTACCATGATGCAGCCAATTGTGAAAGACTGCAAAGAGGTAAGGATTGTCCTCTTTTTGCTAACAAGCAAGTTTTGTTTTTTCTCACAGTGTTTTTTGTCTAGTATATACTAAATCTTGCAATACTGTTTATTGAAGGGATATTTTTGTTAATGAAAGACTTTTTTTTATACACATCAGTAGGTGTTGTATAACAACAGTATGACTGGACGACAAGCTCTAGTTGTTTTTTTTTTTTTTTTTTTTTAAACAAAGTCCACTGCTGGAAGTTCATTAGCTTTCATAAACTTTTCATAGAAAACTGTTGCAAGAGGAGTCATCATTTTGTAGATCAATAATGGGTGAAAAGGAGTTGGGGGGAGGGAACAGAATCAGTGATAATTTATTAGAGAAGAAGAGAAGAGTTACCACTGGAGTCCCAGAGGGCCTCTGGTTTTATCTGCTCATGCTGTTGAGAATGGGGAGATACTGAGGGAGTAGCTTGGTTCTCAAGTCCTCAGAATCTAGTACTTGAAAGTATCCAAAGAGTTGTGAGAGGGGTCTGTCTCATGATAGTGAATGGGTAGTAGAACAGCAGATGAACTTCAAAATCAATAAATCAAAAGTAATATATCTAGGAGGAAAAAAAAAAAAGGCAGTTATAGCAGACATGCAGTTGTGGGCTTGGAATTAGCTACGTGATGCAGGAAAAAAAAATTAAGTGTACTTGTAGATAATTCTCTGAAGGTACCATGTCAGTGTTCAGTGATGGTCAAAGACCCACAGAGGCTTAGGATTTGTTAGGAAAGGAACAAATGGCAAAACAAAAAGTGTTACACTGATGTATAAACAGGGAGGTAAATATATGCATCTATTTCTGCACACAACTATGACACCTCCATCTCAGAAAGGACATAACGAAAATACAAAGAAGTGTGGCGTGATCAAAGCAATAGAAGCATTTCTGTCTGTGTAGGGAGACTAGGACTCATTGACACATAGAGCAACAATCTATACAGTCACAGGTGACAGGGAATATGAATGGTGGACAGCTATTAATGATTCCCTCTAATGAGAAAGCTCTGGACACTAAGCTCTGGGTGCCAGCATCCCAGACAACTACTCTCTAGCATTTGGGAATAACCTCAAAGATACCTAGATGTGTCTACTGCTTTTGCTATTGAACCTGTTTCAGGCAAGCTCAATAGCTGCTTGGATCTTAGGTAAGCAAGTAACATCAACTTAGTGTAAATGCTAAATGCATCAGGTTTGTTTTTTTAATTTTTCAAAGAACTGAAATGTCTCTTTAATGTATTTTACTGTAAAAATAAAACATTAAAATTTTACAAATTGTAGTTACAATTGGCTATTTGATTGCAGGTAATCAAAATTTCAATTTAGGGAAAGTACAAGTAGAGGTAGGGAGCAGATATACACGTAGCAGTGTAGATTGGAAGGGAAGAGCATGAAGCTATTATATTCACTGAGCATTTTTTTCAAGGTAGCTTATTTACAAATTGTAGGTTTGGGTGAATTGAGTTAGATACAGAAAATAACCAATAGTTGCTAAGAAATGCATTATAACTTCTTGATTTGTACTGTACACTTCTAAAATAGCATTTTTCTGCTGATATCCCTGATTGTACTCATTTTAAAACCAAACCTAATGTGGGTTTTAAGGTACGGGAAATGCTTCTTTAGGGAGCAAGTTACACCTATTGAGTTTCACTCGTGGTGGCCTAGCAACCAGAACGTTTATGGACAAGCTTAATTAAGATGGTTGGTCCTGATTGTACCTGAGTGCAAGGCAGGTACTCTAATGGAAAACAAATCTGCAGTCTAACTTTTGTAGATTTTTTTCAAGGAAAAAAAAAAAAGAATACTTCCTAAAACACATGTAAAGGAACAGTAAAGTGCTGGGAGTTCAGAAAAAGAGTGATGCATGATAAAGAATTAAAGACTGAAAGAGGTTGGTTCTGATCTTCTAAAATGAATTAAAAATCAAAATTGATTTTTAGCATCCATTATTTTCCCTTTTTCACTATCTCATCTACATTATTCGTTTTTAGTACTATAAGACTTTAAAATCATTTTGTTTTTTTAGATGCATTTTATAAAAGCAGTATTAATATTTGCTGGCAATGTCTACGGTTTTCTTTAAAATACATTCTCAGAATACTGCTTTTCATCCTCACTACTTTTTGCACTCTGTTTCTCTCACTGTGGAGTGGAGTGGCAAAGAAGCTCACAGAGGGAACAGCACTGGGATCTGCTTCTCATTTTTCCACTTTTCTAATATTTTTGTTTGTCTTCTGCGCTTTGACTGCAGTCAGTTTTTTTTTTTTTTCTCATTCTGCATGACTGCCTGCCATTTCTAGGGGCACTTTTTTACAAGACTATTTCTTCCCTTTGTTGCATCTCATCTTTGGGTTTTATTCCCCTGACCTTCCTGACCTGTCTTTGGCCTGCAGTTTATATCTCTCCATATACCTTTAGGTTTTGGTTCTGGTAAGCCTGTTATCCTACAAAAAAGGGGTTTGACAACCAGTTGGAGGGAAAAGGCACTGAAGTCTCTGTCAACAAGAATCTCAAAGCCAGTCTGAGCACGTCAAGTTGGTGTCACATAACTTAGGAAAGTGAATTTAAGGAGGTGTTTGTAGCTGGGGCACAGTAATATTCTCTCAGTGTGATAAGAGACATAGTCTTCAGGCTCATTATTTACCTCTGGATATTTGTAAACGATCAATTCTGGTGTGATAATTACAGTACTTGATTGGGGAATCTTTGTGTTTTAGGCTGACCTGTCTTTGTACAATGAATTCAGATCTTGGAAGGACGAACCTACTATGGACAGAACGTGTCCTTTCTTGGACAAAATTTATCGGGAAGATATTTTTCCATGTTTAACCTTCTCAAAAAGTGAGGTAAACAGTTTACATGTTGCCACTGACACTTTTCCTTTAAATATGTTCCATGAAGCTAGCTGACTATTAAAATCTCTTCATATAAAGGTTTACCATTTGTGTTCCATTAGAGTGTGACAGTTTTTAGTGCAGTACCGAAGATTATTCTGGAGTATTGAAATAAATCACTTTTTCTGCAGCATTTGCTATTCCAGATGTGGCTGCCTTAGGTGGAGATTACCTACACCTTTAGATGTTAATGCTGTCTGGCAGAATCAATGTTTGTAGGAATGGTTGGTGGGTTTTCCCCCAGTGTGTCAGGTACTGTTTAGGAGAAACGGTGTCCTGTCGCTGCCCCTTGTTGATAGAGGGGGCACTAGAGCCCAACATAATTAATTTTGTGGCCCTATTTTCTCTCCCATCAGTCAGAGCAGGTGGAAAGCCAAGTCTGGGTATCTTCCTGAAGAGAGGTTTGAGTTTCAAGAATTAGACTTTGGGATTTGACGTGATTCAGCAGGGACACTTTGGGAATATGGTTTCAGATTAAACAAATTATGTGACCGTGTGATTTTTCCCATTCCCTGCTTTCCCCAACACAGAGGAAGGAATGATGTTTTACTCATCCTGGGATTACTGGGGAACTGGTTCCAGCTGCAACTGCTGTACTTATTCTTTGTTGTGAAGCAGCATTTATGGGCTGTAGTTGCAATATCAGTCTCCAGAGGAAAGGAACTTTATTTGTAGATCTTTAATAAAGTAATAAAAAATTTTAAAGCCCTACAACTTGATTTTTTTAAATAAGATTAAAAGTCTCTGATGAAAAAGGCTACGTTTTTTTCAGGATAGTTGTCTGTTTTTATGTGGTGTGTGTACTTTACCCATGCTTTTCATCTGCTGTTACTTTCTGGCCAGAAGCGTGCATGATCTTCTAGTGAATTGTATACCAGTTCATTATGGTTGGTCTTGAGCATCATATGAAACTCTCCCACTAAAAAAAGTTTACCTAGTTACTATGGGAATTAAATTACTTCTGCAATATGTGTAAGTAGGCCACCCTGCTGTCTTTCCCAGCAACTTCATTTTTTTTTTCCCACCTCGGTAGTAATACAGTCACTGTAGAATCGTGTTTCCTCTTAGGGAAAGAATGAGGCTTCTAGCACTGGTCAGCTATATCAGTCATTGTTTCCAGATGCTGTGCATAGTGACAAACTTCTGTTTTCCTTTGAGTAACAGTAAACTACTGTGCAGTTAATAAATTACACATGTATTATGGTTTTGAATAATTGGGAATGCAGTTTTCTGAATAGTTGAAGTATTGCATTATCTCTTTGTAGACTCTTGTGTAGAAGTGTAATCTTGTTTTGCATTTGGTAGATGGTATTGGGAGAGTATTTTGTATGAATTTCTTTCGTAGCATTCTATTTTAAAAATATTTAAAGTACAATTGAAAAATATTTCTATTAGTAGCAAGGAATGTGGGCACAAAATCATGTTTAACTGCTAACATAAATAGTGCAGTCTTTTAAATCAAGGTAAAGGGTATTACTTGTGCATACTTAAACAGTATTCTTGGGCAAGTGTTGAGTCCAGTCAAGCAAAATGAGCATATTTCTAGTGTGTAACGGTTGTGTGATTATAAATAATAAACAAAGTTCATTTTTTATATTAATTAAGGTGATGTTTTAACTATGCTAGTGTTCCAAAGTCACAGTAACCTGTTGGCTCTCCCATATGTTGTTCAGTCTTGTTTGAACACCATTCTAAAATCATCTCTGGCTGAAAAAGTGGACTAATACTTACTTTTTTTTGGAAAAGTATAGAAGTCATACTGCATCATTATGTTTTTCCATAGAACATAATAAAATTAGAGCAATTTTTAAAGCAAGCAAAGTTTGTGCCATATCCACTATCTGACAGAAACACTGCTTGTGCAATTGTACGTGCTATTTGAGCTTATGAGGAATGACTGAATATACAGTTAGCATAGTAGTCAAGCATAACATTCTGTGCTGTAAAAGCAGTTATCTTGCCTCAGGGAGGACAGGGTTATTTAGAGGACAGAATTTAAACTCAAGCCTGGGAATGGGACCTCTTGTGTATGGCATAGGCAAAATCTCATTTGTAATTCAATTTCTGTTTGAGTTGACTTTTTCAGTTCTGTTTGAATTGACTTTTTCAGTTTTCCTAACTGTGCAGAGGCAGAAATGTATCACTGCTTTGAGGCAATGGTTAACACTGAGCTGTTTTTAACTGCTTTCTTAATTTCTCTTGCAGTTGGCCTCAGCTGTTCTGGAAGCTGTGGAAAACAATACTCTGAGCATTGAACCTGTTGGCTTGCAACCTGTTCGATTTGTGAAAGCTTCTGCAGTTGAATGTGGGGGACCAAAGTATGTTAAGCTAACAGACAGAGGGGGAATCTGCACTCATTTGAGATAACTCTTGGATTGAGAGAACTGCTATCAACTGATCACCTCATTGACATTTGTATCTCTTAAACTTGTAAATATTTCTTAAAATCTCAGATTTCAAGATTGCTGTTTCAAAATTTTATGGTGAAAGTAAGCAACTAAACTTAAAGGTTTCTCCTAGATTAGCATAAAGATATTTTTCTGTTTGGGAGAGCTGCTTGTAGTCAGTGCATCCTAGGTAAAGTAACATTTACTTCTGTGGAGAAAGACCAGCCTGATACTTAAAAATGAAGTCTTTTCAACTAAGGCTCTCACCTGAAAAAATCATAAAAAAAAAATAGATATAGAAGTATTACAGGCTGAATGTCAGACATAAAAGAAATGTACAACATATGTAGCATAGTGGCAAAGTCAGCTGAGAGACACGAGAGGAGATTTGTAAAGTAAACTGTCTGAATATGAGCAGGAGGAATGTAATGAAGAGGGAATGAAAGTGAGGGTGAGTTTAAACCTAAAGTAAGAAGTGTGGATGAATGACCAGATGGTTCATAAGAAAGTCTGGAATGGTCCTAGAGGAATCTTAAGCAAGACTTGATGTCAGGTACTGATACAGACATTAAGGTTAGGTGGGAGGGACTTGCCTGAGGCACTGGGGCTTTGATGAACATGGAGAGGAAGGGAAGAGGTTTCTGGTGTGCTTCAGTGCACGTCAGGGTTAAGCAAACAAAGCCACTGTTAATACAAATTTGGAGAAAAAGTATTTCTCTGCTGGAGATCTTTTAGACAAGTTAACATTTCTCTGTAATACTTACTTTGGTAGACTCAGGTTTCTGGTAGGAGACTTGCATCAAAATGTTTTCATCTAGCTTAAGATTTTTCTTTCTTTCTCATTGCTACTGTTTTTTAATTCTCACTTCTCCTCATTATTTCTGGGTGGAAGAGAAAATACACTTCAAAGGCAGTTTTAATTTCTCCTTCTAAAGAATCTGTATAAAATGAATATTATGTTTTATGACTTAAGCTAGTAAGGATCAAAGACTACAAAATTCAGGCATTCAGATATTCTTCAGCTTACTACTGTCACCAGAAAATGTGTTCTTTGAGCTGTAACAATCCTCAGTCACAAGTGATGGAACTGCTCAAGGGGTGGTGATTTCAAGTCCAAGAGGCACCACTGTGAGCTGCAACAGAGAGTGGGGACAGCAAGAAGCTACTGAAACAAGTTGGGTGTCATTAAAGAGCAATTGGCAAGCTAGTCTAAAATTGTTGTGGTTCAAGCAACTTTCCTGCATCTTGATAAAGGACTCAAAGAGGGCACTTGTTTGCATCAGTCAAAAGTTTAGTGAGAGTTTTAACCTTCTTTTCTCCAATGTGATCCAGACTAACTGGCTGGGCATAGATTAATATTTTGAAAGGTCCATGTGCAAACTGTACGTTAGTTACTTTAGATGTATGAAGTCTATCTTTTTCTTGCTTTTCCCACTGTCACATAGTGACAAACACTTCTATGTTACTGCTTGTAGTTAAGTAAGAGGTGAGGAATGTGCAGTATTTAAGCTTAATTTTGCAGCAAATGTGCTTTGTCTTAAATATTACTGGCACCGAATGGGAAACAGCTGTTTTGGTTTTTACTTAATCAGGGTAGCAGTTCTGCAGTTTCATGTTTTCTATTTTAAATGGTGAAAATCACTATTTTTATTGAAACCACGTTCTTTAATAGGTAGCGTAATGTAGACAAGCAGTGTAAATAAATAGTAATGGCAATTAGAATAATGCTCCTAAAGGAATTCTTTTTATTGTACAGTCGCCTGGAGGATAGAGGGAACAGATGCATAAAATAGCAGGTAATAAATTGCTCAACAGCAAAACAAGGAGTGGAGGCCAGGGAGCTGTGATAATAGCGAAGAAAGGTTCTCGACATACAAAAGTTATTGAATAGTGCCTGTGCTGGTGTGTAGGAAGTATTGCCTTAACAAAAGGCAGCTGGGTTTCCCCACAGGATCCGAGTAATTGTCCCCACGGGGAACAAAGCAGTAAGCTGTACAGAGCAGAACTCAGCCATTAGTAGTAGCTGTCATGCCAGTGTTTAACCTGGTGTGATGGAAGATAACGTATAGAAGGTGGTTCTGTTGCCAGAAGGGAAAAAAGGGCTCTGTTTTCTTAGCATTAAAAACCTGTTTGTCTGCTCACAAAGGCTTGGCTGTAATTGTGATCAGCTTGCTTCAGCCACTGTAGTATTTCTTGGATCAATGGACTTCTGTCAGGCCTCATAAATTACTGTGGAAAATCACATACAGTCTTCAATTTTCTCCTGTCTTGCATGATTTTGTGGGCCAGCTGCAGACTATCTAAAAGGGCCTCTGGGCCACTGTTTAGAACTGTAGAAGCTTAATAATTTTTGTTTCACTTTTGAAAGGCTGCTGCTTCTTATGCTCCCTAATTTCATGAGATAGAAATGGAAGGGAGAAGAGCCAGCAGCTTTCAAAATCAATGAAACAGCGGATGCCATGACAACCCAGTTCATCTGAGATACCGCAATATAGAAATTCCAAGTAAATCACATTCCTGGGGTATTTGCATAGTATTACTAGCAGTTTCTTCAAGAGATGTAAAACTTTAGAAAAAAAGAATGCTAGAAGAATTATTTTGGATTCTTTGCCTTTTTGTGAATTCTGTCTGAAAAACTCCTGGTGACTACCGACCTTTCCTTCTTCCTGTACATAATACAGGAACAGGACCAGAAAAAGTACATTTATTTTACCATCTCTTTTTATAATGGTAATGGAAAGAATTATTCTCAAGCAACCTGTTTTCCTTAGCCTCAAACTTTTATACACTGGAAGTAAAAAACGTGATTTCAGTTTGGGCATAAATGCGAAGCTTATCTTAGAATGCATCTGGCAGAGGCTTCAGAGTTATTCTGTAGGCCTGAATTTTTTTCTGACGTGCAACATCAACTAGAAATCTATTAACAAAAAATCTGTTTAATTGTTGGAATCGATAATTTAAACCAAGTTTATTTCACACATAAGGAGTTAAGGAGTTCCCATTGTTCATGTTTGACAGTCTGGAACTAGTGAATGTGGAAGTACCTGACCAAAGCTGACAAAAGATTTAAAACTCAGGAATATATCACTATGCACTGGTGTTGAAACAAAATTAGCCCTTGTCAAGCTAAAATAGTTGACATCATTTTAAAGTTACAATTATTACATAAAGGCAGAGAGTTGAGTATCTGAGCTAATACAAAGTAATTACATTAACGCTTTAATTACATGTGGGTGTTAGACATTAATGTCGGATTTGTTTATTAAATTATGTGAACGTTATATTTTGTAGGAAATGTGCTCTCAGTGGACAAAGCAAGTCATGCAAGCATAGAATCAAATTAGGAGATTCAAGCAGCTACTACTACATTTCTCCTTTTTGTCGTTACAGGGTGAGAAATTTAGCATGATTTAATTTTGAGCAGTATTTTTTCCATAACATTATACGAAATATTAACCACTATTTTTATTATATTGTCTCAGATCACTTCTGTGTGCAACTTCTTTACATATATCCGATATATACAGCAAGGACTGTTGAAACAGCAAGATGGTGAGTAGCAAGTCGTGATTTACTTGTATAAACATGGAATTTATATAGTGCATGTGGCTAAAACTTGCTGTTGATTTTAATTATGAGAACTTGGTGATACCTACCCTCCCATGAAATTAGAAAGAAAAAACAGTGCTTTTTAGTCCATTTAAAAAATCAGATTATTAAGGAAGAAATTTCATTTAAAATTCTGTGACAAGGGGAGTTAAGCGACGATTTTTCTATACTGTATTGAAAAATTAAGGCTCTTTCACAAAGTGTGGAAATATGACCTTTTCTCACTGTACATTGTTTTATTCTTCCAGTTATATTGTTTTGTTCTTGTTCAAGCTTGAATACAGCCTGTTTTTTTGTTCCAACACATTGAATAACCTGTGTAATTTCACTCAAAAAAAATAAAAGTGTTGCATTGGTTAGAGAGACCAGAAAATCTTCAGTTGGTTTGATCTGGATTCTTTGTTCACTTTGTGAATTGGCACATCTTACATCTTTTCTCATTTTGTACACTGAGGACTGACAAGGATGACAATGTTTTTTGGTTAATTTTTTTTAAAGAAACAACAACAAAAAGCAGGAAATAAGGCTGTAATTGTTTATCCGAATGCAGCTGAAAACTACGCACTTGGTCTTTGATGTGGCATTGCAAGGTCTCTTGATTAAGACTCTGTTCATAAATGTAGCTGCTAATGTAAGGCTTCATTTCTCACTGCACCTCTCTCATCCACAACCCAAAAGGGAAATGTGTTTTTACTGCTGTTGCTTCAGGCTGTTTATTTTTCCCCACCAGAATTACCTGGCTGCTTTGTTCCAGCCAAGATAGCATATCCAACAGCTGCCTATTGAAACTCTTATCTGGGCAGTGAATCGGAAATTTGCTTAACTGGGCTATTTGGTTTCAGTATGTCTGTATAAATGTAGATGGCTATGAACGTGTATATGCTGTATGGCTGGATTTTAGAAACGCTCTGTGTATTTTGATCTATACTTATCTCTTCTGATATACCCCACTTTGAAGAGCTCAGGACTTCGGTAAAACCAAAATCCCATATCTAACCTGAAGTATTCCTGAGATGACAGACTGTTCATTACCCAAACAGTGCTATTTACTTTCATTTCTAAAGAGATTTATTTTCATTGAATTGACCAAAAAAGCTACGTATTCTGTATACTAAATTATTTTTAACAAAAGTTTCAGACAATGGGAATTGTTACTGAATTACTGTCATTGGCAAAGGCCTTGAAAACGTGTCATTTTAAGATGTAATCTGGTTTATATTTAAAGGCTTTTACTTTCCACAAAAGGACTGTGGCTGTTTAACAACCAATGGGCAGCTCAGCTCCACCGTGCTGTTCTTTCTCTCTTCTTCTCCTCAGATGAACAGGGAGAGGAAATGTGATGGGGGGAAAAAAGCAAAAGATGCAGGTTGAGCAGTTTAATTACAGGAAAAGGATTAAAAAAAAAAAAAAAAAGGTAGCTCCTTCCCAGTCAGACCCAGTACAAAGACATATATAGCTTCAACTAAATATTGTTTACCTCATTATTAATGAGATAAAGAAATTGACTTAGTGTTTTATCCATCCAAATGTTTTCAGCATCATCAGAATTACTTATTTTTCACAAGTAACAAAAAATTGGGCTTGGTTTTTCAGATCAGTTGTCATCTTTACCATTAAAAAATCTTGCATTTGTATCTTTATGTAAATACTCCAACAACATCTCTAGAAGAATGTGGGCACTCCTAATTGTCCTCATTGTTATCTTTCTTCTGCTAAACCATATCATTTTTGAGACGGAGTTCACTTCTGCAAAAATGCTTTTTGAAATATGGTACAGGAGACCTTGACCTCAGGTTAATAACCTTTGTATTCAGTCTACATCATAATCTTGACTGCATGGAAATAATTTTTGTCTGGAATAATTATATACTCAGTTATTTTGATTTGTGTTGCAGTTATGTTTAACAGTATAAGGCATGCACCAGGCTCATCATGTTTGGCAAAATACAGATAAAATTAAAAAAAAAAAAGTCTTTCCTCCCTAATTCATTGCTGCTGTCAGATTTCTGATAGGGAAAAACAAAAGAAGGAGGAAGAAGGATCGAATGGAAGAATTACAACAAAATTATAGGTTTTGTGATGAAACAATTTTTACTTAGTCAACAAGTTCTACTTCTTTCGTTTTGCGGTCTTTTAATTATACAGAAAAATGAATCAGTGGAAAGGACAATTATATTGAGAAACTGTAATTAATTAAAGCTGAAAAGAAGTACTGATGTAGTTTTGTTCCCCAATTAAAAAAAAATCTGAAATTTAGTCTTTTAATTCGTCTGTCTCTTAGAATTTTCAAAATATTTTTTTTTTCCAAAAACAATCACAAATAGCGCTCACATTTTAATTCTGGTTTCACTAGGTGTTTGTTACTTCTTAAGTCTCCTTAAACTGAGGCAATGTGTATATTTCAGTTAAAATATTAACTCGCGTTAATGACATTTTTATATGTTTCAGTGGATCAGATGTTCTGGGAAGTTATGCAGCTGAGAAGAGAGATGTCACTAGCAAAACTTGGCTACTACAAGGAAGAACTCTAAATCTTTTTACTCTTGCGCATGCATGAACTTCATTTAATATACATAACTCTAAAATTTCGGAATCTTTTTTTGTCACTTGATATTTATTTCCACAAAGTGGGTCCAAGATCTTTCTCCTTTTGCAGATTGCACTAAGAAGTACTGTGATTGTTTTAAACTGACCTATGCTGTATATGCGTACATAATATCTAGTTGAACAAATGTGGTAAGCACTTGCAGGTGTATTAGTGATTGTAATTTACATTAAAAAACAAAACTTCTGATTAAATAAATGTTAGTCTGAAGCAGAATCGGTTGTCTGTTCTTTGTGATGCAGAATGTTGTGAACCTCCCTGGAAAGCTAAGTAATTCCAAACTGACACTGAGGTGATTTTATGATGAAGGCATGAATGTCTGGTATTTTCCTCAGTGTAGTGTTTAGATGCATGTATGTATCTTCTATATGTATGTATGCCGATACAGTTAACAGACAATTAGGAGAACTTGATATTCTTGCAAGTGCTGCTTCCCTATATTTTTTTTTTTTTTTGTTTTTAAAGCAATAGAAGAGAATTGTGTACTGTGAAGAGTCAGCAGCATAATTGGGCTGTCCTCTCTCACTAAAGTAGGATGCTTTTCAGATATCAAGGAACAGTGAAGTTTCCTTGGTCCCTCTTTGGCTCTTATTTAGACAAGTTAGAAATCTGGCCTGACTCCTATCTGACTACTAAAAACTTTCTTTCCCTCTAATTTGCTCTCATTAGAGTTTTAAAGAAATTTAAAAAAAAAAAAAAAATTCTTCTACTTTTTTGAAATTTCCAATTTCTCTGTTTTATACATCAGTTTCCCATAGTTGTCTTTACACCTGCAAAACATCTGTTCCATGAGTTTTGTTAGCATATTGATAGTAATTTACACAAAACATTAGTTGTGGTCAGTCTATAGCACTTTGTCTGCTGCTCCTTGGTTGTCTTGCTCATGAGGGGGCTGCCCACAGGCAGCAGCTCCCCAAGACCTGCTCCCACACGGCTCCGTCCCATGGGGTCCATCCCCCAGGAGCAAACTGCTCCAGCACGGGTCCCCCACAGGTGGGTGGCAGCTCCCCCCAGACCCCTGCTCCTGCATGGGCTCCTCTCCACGGGCTGCAGCTCCGGCCTGGGGCCTGCTCCTGCGGGGGCTCTCCATGGGCCGCAGCACCCATGGAGGAGTACCAGGGGCTCCTCCACCCATGGGGGGGCTGCAGCATGGAGATCTGCTCTGTGTGGGACCCATGGGCTGCAGGGGGACAGCCTGCTCCACCAGGAGCCCCTCCACAGGCTGCAGGGGAACTGCTGCTGCCTGCCTGGAGCACCTCCTGCCCTCCTGCTGCACTGACCTGAGGGCTGCAGGGCTGCTTCACTTTTTCTTACTCCTCACTCCAGCTGCTGTTGTACACTTTTCTTGAGGAAAAAGTTTTTCCTTTCTTACAGAGGCTCAACCAGAGTCACTCAGTGGCTTGGCTCTGGGCAGAGGCAGGGCCCTTTGGAGCCGGCTGAAACTGGCGCTTATCTAACATGGGGCAGCTGCTGGACTTTTCTCACTTAGGTCACCCCTGCAGCCTGCCAAAAAACCTTGCCACGCCACGTAAACCCGTAACAGGTAGACTTGTTATATAAAAGCCCTTTTGGAAAAACACTAGGTCTTGATCATGATAACGATTTATGCAGTTAAAGCAGCGGCCGGTGAAGGCGCAAAAACATAAAATGGAAGCTTATGGAAGTTCTCTAAAAAGAAGCATCTCGTCTTAAAGGTTACAGATTTCTTCTGTTTGATGCCAAGCAAAAATAACATTTTTTTTCATCACTTTCTTACTGGAATGTGTTGTCCTCACCATTTTTAAAAAAATAAATAGAATGAAGAGCAAAATTTAATACCATATTTGTGTTGTGTGCACAGATAAGTGCCTGAAAATGCTTTGCTAGTGTTAGCATCAACCAGGCATTTCCATATCAAGATTAAAACAAACAACCGGGCCCAGATCTTTTACTAGTAATCGACTATGTCCAGCTCAGGCAATTTCAGTCTTAAATATTTTTTGTCAATCTCCTGTCACTGGGTAGATACTACTACTGGTTCCTGCTGTAGAAACATGGAAGAATTCTAGCCTCAACTGTTAGGAACAGGTTGTTTCTTAGGTTGGTTAAGCTAAGGAACGTGGTTTTATTCAGTCTTAGAAAACAAATTGTATTTGTTGACTCAGAAATGCTTCCTAAATATTGCTAATACTTAGTTTACATAAAGATATCAAACTGTTTCCAGGATTATCTAATAGTAGTTAAATGATAGTTTGTAGCTGCTGTTATTCTGACTTAATAATCCTTTACAAATGTTGCTCATTTAAGCAAACAAGTCAAAGATTTTTTTCTATACATGATAGCATCAAGACAAAATGTATCTAAAATTTATTATACAAGAGGCTATTTTCTTGTACTAGGGACTACAAAGATGTACCGCTTAGGTGGTAATGGTTGTTTGGCTTGATTGCATCGATTAGTTTGCTTCTGTTTTCACATCTTGTTCCCTAAATTATTTTCTATATCTTTAATATAAGCTGTCTATCATGAGAAACCCATGCCACTATGAGTGTCTGGGCTTGTAACAACTGCACAACAGTTACTTGCCTGGTGAATGCAACTACTTTAGAAAATGGCCTTATTCCACGTTTCTTGACTTCATTGAAGCTTTTGTTTATAACCAAATGTCTCTTACAGATACCTACTCAACATACCTGAATATTTTTTTCTCCTCTTTGCTTATGGATGACACAACAGGGGCAATCTTCGGTATGCAAAGGCCAAGTGAGAGAAAGTGAAAGTTTGCTGCTGGCCTTAAATACGTTAGTTGAATGCGTAGCCTTCCCATAGGCTTTTCAAAGCTACCTGGGACAAACAACTGTAATTTAATAATGTAAAAGGTCTGCTTCTCTATAAGGCAACTGTGCTGCCAGACAACGATTTTTTTCGAGCAGTTGGATAGCCTGGTGCTCAGCTGCTTAGATGGGATGGTGCGTATGGTGAAACCACTGATGGCCCTGCACTTACAGCTATCAGAGCGCTTGGTCTTTCACCAATACTTATAATTGCATCACCTGTGTGAAAGTACAGAGACAAGACAAGTAATTTTTATTGCTGCATTTTTTGCGCATGTGTGATTGTGATTAGGATTGGGACCAAAGGTCCCTAATATGAGAACACTAAGCATACTAAACTGAGGAGAGCACATCGCCTTCACCTTGCCTCAAAAGTCCTACCAAATGTTTCTTTACATGTAGCAGGGTTAAAATATATCCCAGATGCTAGTTAGGAAGGAATGATAGTAGCCGGGATGAAGTCAGCTGAAACCTCTGACAAAAGCACGATGTGCTCCTTCATGCATTTGTGATCACCTGGAAGAGAAACAGCGCGTTTTGCTCAGCCGGACTCTTCGGGCAGCAGGAAAGCAAAACGTTTCTCCTGGCTTGTCATGGATGTGGTGGGAGAAAATGAAGCCCTGCAGCAGTTCTTTGAAGGTAAGAGTAGTTTTAAGGGATTGTCTTAACAATTTGTTGTGGCAGCAAAAATACAGCAACTGTTTGGGATTGATTGAAGACAAGACGAAGAACAAAAGCCCCCAAACAGAAGCTCTATTTATACAAAAGTATCATTTAATGCAACACCGAAAAGAAACAGTACAAGTGGTGTAGATGCACTGCAGTGTGTTTTTCTTGGTATTTTGGGGAGAATAACAAGGAAAGGTGGATCCTGTGGTGTGGTGCTGTGAACTGTCAGGAAGAAAACCAGGAAGTGGCCGAGGTCTCCTCACCACTTATCCCTTCTGCAGCCCTAGTGATTTTCATGAAGCTGGGGAGCTCCCTCCCTACTCTACCTCATCAAGTCAGGTTGCAGAGGGTTTTCTTTCCACTCAAAATTCCTCTGAAGCTATTTGATTGTAATTGGATCTGAGAAATTAAAAGCCAATATTTTTGTTTGGTTGTCTGGGATCTGTCCTTATGCCTTTTGCCCAAAGTCATTTGACACTCAGGCAGCACCCATCAGTCTTGCTTCTCTTACCACAAAATTTGCTTTCTATCACATTCCTTAATAAATTTTAATTATAAATTATTTCCTTCTATGACCTGTACAGGTATTCATCATCTGTTATGGGTCTTAACTATAACCACCTTTTTTATTTGACTAAAACAGTCAACATTCTTTGCCAGAATTTATTTTATTTTATTTTTTTCTTTTGGCTAGCACTAGGTGAAAGGTGGCAGCTCTAACTTCCTAACTTTTGACTTTGATTTCAGTCTAGGAAATGAAGGTCTGCCTGCATTCCTCAAGGAATTGTTTTTAAGGCAAGAAATTTAAATCAGCAAACCACAATCTAGGGCTGCTAGCAGACAAATGTGTTGTTTATGGATATTACAAAATCCATACCATGTTTCATAAGTTCACTTTAAGTCGCAGAGATCAAAAACTAATAAACTTGGTTTTGCTTTCAGCAAGATATTTGTTTTTATCAAGCTATTTGTTCAAGTACTGTACTGCATAGCTGTTAAATACTCGAAATAGTGTTGGATATGAATTACATAAAAAGCTGATCACCAGAAAACTTTTTAAGAAGTTCCTTGGGAAATGGCTTTCTGGGAAGTGCGGGCTGGGTTTGTTTGACTTCTGTGACGATACTATGATGGTAGAAAATATATCAGGGATTTTAGCTGTGCGAGCTGTTTAGCTAGAATTACTAATTGTAATTGTACTAATTGCAATTCTAGAATGACTAATTTAACTCTCTTTAGAAGGTAGTTAGGTAGAACATCTGTATGGGTGGGGAGAATCCCTGTCAATTCCATTTAATCACGGAAAAAATGAAACATTTTGGAAAGTCATGTTCCTTTAGTAATATCGTGTGGTTCTGCTGTGTAGAACTAGAATATGACAAAGGTCTGCTAAGGTGATGCAACATGAGGGGATGACATTTGTTTCACTGTCTGGACACTGACACTGGATGTATGGCAAGGCTACAGAAGCTAATCACTCTTGCTTTCAGTATGTAGGTAGCTAGACACCTCTTGCTGTTAAACCACAGGTAAATTTGAAAAGGGAGCAGGCTGATTTAAAGGATGGTTTGCAGTCTTTTCTTTTTCACTCCGCTGAAAGTAAGGGCAGCTTTGACTGCTTCTTTCCAACTTAGCAGTACGGCTGGTGGTTTGGCTTTAGAATGCTTCCAAATGAGACAAGAGCAATAAACTGCTAAGTCTGATTTAGTGGCCTCTGAGATTAGTCATAGCAGCTGGAACATTGTCTTTCAAGGCTACAAAACAGCTGAGTCTTGCAATATCAAGTTTCAAATGCTGCCGCTGAGGAAGTCTCTGATTCATCAGTACTTCAGCTTTGGCTTCCAAATGGATCAGCTGGCAACTAAGCACATTTAAAATGTTTTGCAGGATTATTTGAAATTCATGAGCAAAAAAGAATCCCACTTTCCCTGTTGCTTTAGTTCCTAACAGTGCATATATGTTCTGACACTCATTATAAGATCAACTCGCATTTGCAGTATTGAGAAGGACAGCCTGAAGAAGTTTTCAAGGAAAATGAGATAATGCAACGATTGTTTTTCCTGTAAATCACTACTTTCAATAATCAATAGATCTTAGATTAGATGTGACTCTAGCTGGGACTTGACCTGTCTTTTTCTCATTCAAGAAAATGGCTTTTCTCTTGTGGAGTGGCTGTTCTGAAAGTTTTCTGTCTCGTTTCATTCCTCTCACACTAGATACTTGATCTTTGATTTCTCTTGAAATAAATACTTTTATTATTAAAATATTTAGATTTTTGAATCAGTAACTTCCTATTTGTCAAAGGGAGGCCAGAGCTCCCCAGTTTTTCTGCGTGTCCATCTGTAGCCGAGCAATCTATTCTTGCTGATGTTACCAATAGGTTGAGACACAGAATGAAGGCCAAAGTAGTTGCGCTGTTAAATTCAGCTTTCTCCTGTTTTGCTGTTGTTAGAAGCTACGTTCAGGTGTCTGAAATGTGTGTTTGGCCTCAGTGCCCTCTGTGAAGAAGTCTCCTAACAGTGGATCACCACCTCTCTTTGTACTCATGCTCCTGTGTGGATAACACTGAATCTATCTGAATTAAGCCACAGAACAAACCTGCCATTAAACATGAAACACTTAAAAAAACAAAGGCCTCTCCTACCATTTTAAGGATGAAAGATTGAAACAGGAGTAAAAGATAACTTGACAACTTAAAAGGACTCACTGTGAGATTTCTGTTTTTCTGGAAAATGTTGGCATTTTGGGGAAAAGCCGCCTAACATGACACAAGCTCACTTCTTACCTGTTGGAGTGTTGCAGATCTTCCTGCCATTGAATAACTGTGGTCTGTGGAATATCCCCACAGGTTGCAGTGCCATCAGAAAGAAGCTGTTTTTTCCTTAACCCTTTTCTACTCATTGCTGCCATGTGCCTGAGGTTCGTGTCCTTTGCCCTGATGGCTGAGCATCTTCTATCAATGACTCCAGTCTGTTCCAGTCAAAATGAACAGGATGATATTCAGTAATTTAAATAGTGAGCAATACTTGGGATCCTTTTAGCATGAAGGAAGTTAAGGAATTATCCGCCCCCTGAGTAAGACTTACCTTATTGCAAGACTTAACTTAATGAAGCTCAGCTGGACTTTTCACTGAGCTTTTATAGTGGCCCATAAAGTGTTTTAGTGGTACAGTATCTCCAGATGAATATTAGTTATTAATTCCAAGAAAACATTTCCTTCAAGATGCAAGGCTTTGTAACAAGCTTTATGAATTTGTCCTTCACAAGGCAAGTAATACTTGGCATTGATCGTGTTTTATGAGCCACTTACACATCTCCAGCTGTATTTAAGGATTGTCCCCTGATGGAATAGCTGAGGTTTTGACACAATTCTTACAACAAATAGCTGGAGTTGGCTAGAAACTTCCTGGCATATCTCTTTTAATGTCAAGTAATGATCAGTTTAGTATTCATGTGGAAAGCGGCGACCATGCTTCATGCCAAATTCAGACCTGTGTGTGACTTTCTCTGGAACAAGCGACTCCAGGAAGGACATAAAAAGAACCACAAGGAGTTTCTGGTTCTGTGCCCCCCATCCTTCACTTTGCATTAGATACTAGTGAAAAGGAGACAACTGATTTAAATGCAGTAAGGCTCTGCGAGGAAATGCTGAGAGAATTAACCGAGGCAGGAGATTGAGGGATTGAGACTGCAGCTGTTGGCTTCAGAAGCGTACAGGGGAAACTTTGGAGCCTCCTGGCTGGAGAAAAGGAGGTGTCTGCCAAAAAAAGATGTATGAACCTAGTCACTGTCAGACAGGGAGGAAGGACAGAGATCAGTCTACTCTGGGGTGCGAGCGGCTGGAAATAGGGGCAGGCTAGCAGGGAATGGACAGGGAAACAGAAGGCAGTGCTGGAAGAGAAGTTTGGGACTTCAGATCAAAAGGGACAGAGCAACAGAATATCTGTTTGATATTTGATGGAAAAATGGTCAACATACATGTACAGCCCTATGCTGCCCCTGACTGCAGTCTGTTCTGTGAGCAGCCCTGTGTGAAGCCCCAGTGCCTTGCCTTTGCATTTCCCCTTGCCCCTCACTGGCTCCAGCTTATTTCTGCTGGTTCCTGGAGGAGCTGGCAGTCCTCTGCACAGTGACACGAGTCACCCAGTGCGGACGCTTCCCAGAGGATGGCTGGGCAGCCTGCGCTGTGGAGTGTGGCCTGGGAGCAGAGATCCTTGTGTGCCTGCTGATAAGGGCTGCTGATGCTGCACATCCCCTGGCAGCACTGAGCCAGGCATGCGGTTTGGTGCAGGAAGCTGAATGTTCACAGGGGCCTCTCAGCAGAGCTTATCTGTGTATACACACAGCTCTCTGCCCTTGTAGTGGCTTTGGGTAACTGGCTTGCACACTACCAGGGAGCAACAAGAACAGTAAATAAACTCCCAGTCAAAGTGTCAGTGTGCTTTATCATCCCCAAGCCCGTATCTTTCAAGTGCCTACCATGTTTCAAAGCCTGTGAAATGGATGCCAGTGTTTTAAATACATTTGCATATGATCCAGCAGCTCCTCCTCTGCTGAAACATGCCAGTGCAAGCACTGGCTGGCACAGAAAAGGAAAGTACATGCAGAAAGAAAGAAAAAAAGATGGTTATTAGAGTTAAGGTCTACAGGACTACAGCCAAATGTAGTGTGGCTCTTCTGTATATCAGCATCATGAAATTCCTTGGCGGTGGGCTGTCTTCCTGATGTGCTTCCTTCCTCTCCCAGCACAGAGTTACTTATTCCTTCCTTCTCCTCCTACCCATTTAACTGTTAGAGCAAAATGTAGAGGTTAAGAGGGAATGGTGCATATTGCTGTTGTTGTCACTGAGCAGGAGGGCTAATCTCTGGACTGTGGGATGCCCGTATCAAAGACCCTGTCCGTTTTTGTTTCAGAGCTGCACTTCAAAAGAGTTTGTTTCTGATCTTGGTCAAAATAAAGCAATTCTTGGTTTTGTGGAACAGGAAAAAACACATTAGTAACAGGACTGTTTCATTATGCATGAGGGCCAGGCTACTCGAACAGGAGGTCAAGTTTTAGGGAGGTTGTTGAAGAAAGCCAGGCCCCTGTGTACTTTCAAGCTGGTTTTGCAAAGTGCTTTGTTTGCTACTGCTTCAAGATTTTCCATATTACAATGTTGCTGAGGCAAGTAAGTCTGCTACGCCTATTGAATCTGCTCCTCTCTGAGGTGTGGAGAAGCAGCTTTGTATACATTGCTGGTATGTTTGGATGTAAAAACCTACCAGCACACCTGCAAGCTGCAATCTCACGGTGAATGGCAGCTAGAATTCAGCCTGTAGCACCAATAAGTAAACCTAGATTCCCTTGTGCTCACAAAGCTATTTTGGAAACATTTGTTAGCAACTTGAATTTATGTAGTAAGACACACACACACAGGGGAATTCCTGTGCAAGGTGGTCAAATTGGGTATCAGATGCTGCTTGCAGTTAAACAATGTCTAAACACTGGATCAAGAAAGAACCACACGAGACAGAGACAACAGAAAGAAAGAAGAAACCTTAGGACTTCTATGATGCTGGTGTCAGCCACTTGGGGCTGAGACACGCAGCTGTTGATTTACAGGCTACTCCACTTTATCCTGTGTAGTAGTGGGATAGGGCTATCCAGCTCCAGTGGCTGACTGGAGCAAGCAGTAACTTAAACTCCCTTATCTTGCTTGCTTTCTGACTGGACACACCTGTGTTTATAGAAGGCTTGCTGGAAAGCTGGGGAGCCTGCGCAGTAGTTTTGTTTGTTTTTCTTTTCTTTAAGGGGAGGTCCGTCTGACTTGCTTGACTTGCTAGGAAAGAACTCACGAATTCCACAGACTTTATAATCATAAAATCTGTTTATAGCCTTCAGTAACTAAGCAGCAAAGGACAAAGTACTCAACCTTTCTGCTCATTAACACATTTAACATATTATTGGGCTGTTTTTTGTTTGTTTTGTTTATTTGTTTGTTTGTTTGTTTGTTTTTCTAGGTAAATAATAAAAAGCCATCAATTCCTTTAACATTTCTAAAGCTTTATTTCTGCTTCTTTAATCTAACTTCAGGACAATGGATTTTTAAATTATTTTAGAATAGCTTAAAACTATTAGAAATTCACTGGAGTACCAATGCAGAAAGTGGATCTCTGTGAGACAACATCTGAGCTTTGATTCAATCACCTACTTTGATCCCAATATAAAAGGGTATGAAGTTATCTTCAGAACCTATTTTTTTTTTCCAGTTTCAGGTGGGAGCCCCTCATCCTCTTGCTCTGATAATTCAGTGAGGCCTTACTGAGAAATACGAACTGGTGTTTTCCTGGTGCTGCTCCATAATCTGCATCCTCCCCTGTATGCTCTCTTTTGCTCTGCGTTTCCTGTCATCTTTTCTCCCCAGAGTGACTATATTTCTAAACAAAAGGGTAACCCATATATCACACATGAGATTTGCACCTCTGCTAGGACAGGACTGATTTGGTTTTCCTTGTGCATGACATTGGGCAACGTTATTTAGTCTAAAGTACTGATGACTGTACAAATTTCACTCAGAATTTGTCTTCTTGACTTCTTTAATTATAGGGCAAGATGTCCACAGAGCCTTGGAGAACCCCATGGTGGATACAAGTATGCTGGAAGAATTCATCAGTAGTGACTTAGAGTTTGGAACTTTGTAAGTATTAGAGCAGCAAATTATTATTTTTTTTTTTTTCAGTAGCACATTCATAAAATCTGAATGCAACAGTCAGACCTGAAATCTCTTAATTTCAATAGGACTGTGGTGTGGTGTTCTTAGTTGAAAATGCGTAAGCGCTGGAAATATAAATTGCAGATAGTAATAGAATACGTTGGTTTTATAGTTCAACCGAATGGATATGATGATGTCTGGGATAATTCACAACTGTTATACTAATTATGGCCTTAAATGCAAAGCTGTTATTTTTTAATATAACCAAGTGCTGCTTTAGTGTTAACATTCAGAATAAATGATGTAAATGAGATTAATGTATAATAAATTGAGAGACTAATGTAAACATCCATGTCTGAGGGGAACAGGTCTACTCTTTTCATCCTAACGATTCCCTCAGAACGAAGAAGCTGTCCATTAATCTTTTCTGAGACTTGTTTTCAGAGTTACAAAGGCTACATAATGAGAAGGGTCATGGTTAAGGGTGGAAAGTTATACAATGCAGATCTATCAAGACTTCAAACCCAAATCTTTCATCTAGACAACTGTCATATGATTGTTAAATGTAAACTATGATTAATGGGCTGACACTTGCCAAGAGCAAAGCAAAAGTGGATGTTTTTACAGTAATTAAATGGCTCACAGGACCTTTCACTCTGTACATACTTGGCATTGCACATATTTACTTACAGTGGGCTAAATAGGCTTCTACCTGCTCTAAATCATGAATAATGACTTGATTTTCTCGCTGGCCACACTCATAACAGAAGAATGAAGAGGCTGCTTCATATAAATACTCATAACTTTTGTTCTTAGCATGACTAAACATGTATCAGATTCAACAGATTATCAAACTCCTTTAAGACAACTTTAAAGTGCAACTGTTGCCTTTGTACACAAAAACATATAGCAGTAATATATATGTACATATCTGGTATCATGTAGCTTAGGTACATTACGTGGACATTATAGCTGCAGTGCTAAGCATGAGCAAACACAATGACATAATCTGTTTAAAAGAGCTTCAAAGCAGTGTTTGAGCCTACAATTTATAGGAATGCTTGAAAGGGTTAGGAGCCAATTTCTGAACCTCCATCATCCCTAATGCAATTGAGGAACCCTTATATGTCCTTTAAGTGGCCGAGAGTTGGCATAGGATTTTCTCTCATTTAAACTACTACGAAAACACAATCATAAAGATCTGAAAAGTTTGAAATAAAATAGTTATGAGATGTGACGGCCCTGTGCCCTCAGCTGACTAAAGCCAGGAGCCCAGCCTCGCTGTAGCAGTCTGCTGGTGACTTATGCTCTTCCCATTTTCAATGCAATGAAGTGGTTTTGCTATGTAGTGTGGAAACACCTGCTTGTTCCTGTGAACTACTCATGAAGGACTTGGCTTAGCTTAAATTATGCTCTAGTTCCACCTCTCTCTAAGGCAGTATTCCTTTACATTGTCTGATAGGAGAAATTCTAAAAGTGTAAAAGCAAAACAGAGCATATGCTACAATAAATACTATAAATATATACTATAACATAATCAAGCATATGGGCTAAAGACTAAATAATCAAGAAACTTTTTTCAAACCCCAAACATGGGGATGCGCTGAGCTGTTGGACATGAGTTGAGTCATAAACTGAGAGCAAAGCTCCCAGTGTCAGCTGCAGGCAAGCAAGTGTTTGCTTTCCATGTGAAAATCAGGAGGAAGGTACACAGTAAAATAGCATAGACAAATGTGTTCTTGTACAGATCAGCGTTATTGAAGTTTTTCACAAAGAAAGCAGTTCTTGTTTACAGAGATTTATGTCTTTGAGTAACAGCAACAACAACAACAAAAAAGAAAAAAAAGGAACACTTTAAAAATTGGAGATAGGCAAAAGCGTACTTCTGTTGTTGTGCTTTCATAATGACCTCTCCCAGCAGGGCTGTTAAAAGAGAAATCTTTCCTGCTTGGCTATGGGGTTTGGCAAGGAGGTGGCTGTGGATCACATGTAATTTCTGGGTTCCCAGCCAGGATTCTTCTGTCATGCCTCCAGCGCCCTGGCTCTGCTACTGATTTTCGGAACATAACTGCCTTTCTACCTCGTTTTGTCTGTGCACCTGCTCCCTGCCGTGCTCCCACTGGGGGTCTGAAGGTGCTGTGCCACGCAGAGACCTTGCCTGACACCAGGGAGCTGAGTGAGTTACTTCTGTGAAACAGTGCTGGCTGTCAGCATAAAAACCTGAGAGGACCCAGCTTCCTGCTTCGTGTAATGTGAACTGGGAGATGAGCTTCTTGCTTGTGTAGCTGTACGCAGAGGAAAGCAGCCCGGCCCTGCCTGCCTTTGGCACAGCACAGTGTTACTCAGCGGGCGTTTTCACGGCGGGTGACGTGGAAGCTGCTGGGTGGCGGTGCTGCATGTGGAGCTGCACGGGTCCACGTTTTGTGAGCGCTCTTTGTTAGAAGAGCCTCGTTTCATAAATTTGTTACCAATTAGCACAAACTTTTGATCACTGACTCGGCTACTGAGATAAAGAGAACATAAGCACTTAAATACACTTCCTCCACACAGACTTCCTGGGGCTCAGTTTCAGCTGAGCACTTCTGCCTCTCCTGCTCTCCACTCCCCTCCTTGTCTCCTGTGAGGTGACGGGAGGCCTATGGTGGGGTAGTGGGGTGTAATAGCTCCTCCTTGACACTCTTCACCCTTTTCTGTTTTTCCTGGCTCTGCCATGGGTCACTCATGACCCTGCTATCCCCTTGGCACGTCCCTGCTCCAGGGGGTCGCAGCCTTGCCTCACAGGGCGCTCGCTGCCTCAGCTGCATGGCCGCTCGCCCACCCGTGCCACTGTGGGACACGGGCGCTGCTGAGTGCTGAGGTGCTAGATTTAGCAAGCGAGGGGTAGCTCATGGCCAGTTGGAACCAGCTGAAACTGGCTGGGACTGGCTGAGACTGTCTCAAACTGGCTGGAACCAGCTGCAACTGGCTGAAGTCAAACAGAACTGGCTGAAGGTTGCCAGGACCAGTACCCGGCAGCTCGTGCCTGCCTCCCCTCAGTGCAGCCTGCAGCCCCTGCTGCCCAAACCATGCCTGTTTTTTCCAGTGCACCTTTAAAATTTTTCATTTCTGAGGGCTGCTGGGATGGACCTTTTCTTTTGTGATTTAGACATAAAAGATATTAATTACTCTGTCGTCCCTGTTGTGTCCCCCCTCATTGTTTTTTAAATGGAACTAGAAAATTTGTGTAGGGTTGAGAAGAAGGAGGGTAGATTATCACCCATGAAAACTCTATGTAAAGCTTCTAGATCTTTTTGGCTGAGCTTGTACAAAGCTCTTGTTTCAAATCAGACAAATGCCTTTCCCACCCTTGGGGCAGCCCCTGCTTCCCTCCTCTCTTGGGCATGTGAGGTGCTGTGATATGGCCTAAGATCTGGTAGTGGTTGTGAGTGCTGTGGCCAAACTGTTCCCTTAAGAATTGTCTGCAGTTAGCAGCTGAAGATGCTACAGCTCTTTGAAACGTGGTGTAGACAGAACGGAGCTGTTGTGAGCTCCATGTAGCTTGGTGGTCCCCCTCCAACTGCTTTTAGCATTCTCTTGTGGTCATCCTGAACGTTTTCTCCCAATAAAAATTAACGTTTATTTTTCATCCCCAGGCAAAGCCAGTTGCCAGACTCCCCACCAGACTCTGGGTCGGAAGCATGCTCTCCACCACAGCTCAAGAGTAGGTGACGTGAACTCTGCCTCTCCTAAGCTAGCGGGAAGGTCTCCAGCTCCTTTTCTTTCTACTTCCTTTCTTGTCTGTCTGCCTCTTTCAGCCATCTGGAATGATGCTTCGTGGCCAAGTGGGCAGCAGCCTCCGCTCCCATGTCCATCGGCTGTGGCACCCAGCAGGCTCCCCTGCAGGTTCCTGGAGACTTTTCCTGACCCTAACGCCAGTGGGCATCCTGGCAGCATTCCCCAAGGCTCCTGTCTGAAGAAAGATAATACCATGCCTCCATGGAATAATTCTACATCCTCCAGCTCTTTGGGTTTCAATTATTCATACTTCCAACCAAATGTACCTCAGGTTTCCAGGTAAATGATAAAACCTTTATGCAAGGGATGAAACAGATACAGAAAAAAAAATGGAGCTGATAGAAAACGTGGTTAAAGGCTGGTGTAAAATCCCTGTGGGTGCAGGATTTTCCACGGGGTGGCAGTGTTTAGACATGTTTGATACGCTTCTGTTAGGGTTCTTTAAACATCTTGATTTAAATTAGGATTACAATGTGTGGGAATGGACTTCAATTTTAAGAAAGTTACAAGCCTAAAGAGGGATCAACAAGTAGTTAGTAACTGGATTATAAAAATATTTAAGTGTTTTGCAATGCTTTCCACAGAGATTTGTCCGTGAGGGTCTTGAAAGTGTTTTGACATGAGAGAAAAAAATTGTCATATCAATGTAAGCAAGTGAAATGGTATTCATATACCATCTGCCATATTTATCCACCAACATGTTCCAGATGCTTAATTAAAATACATTGGGTAGTGCAGACATCCAACCATGACATCTAGTAAGAATGAATTGACCAATGCATACCAGAGGGGGACCTCCCTGGTTGTTGGGAGATAATCCAAATTCATCAGTGTTAGTCCTGGGCTTGCAAATTCTCTGTCTCCTGCTCTGCAGGGAGCTCAATTACACATTACATTGGTGATGTGGGTAAAGGAAGCTGGGCCTAGATTTCCTGTTGAGGCTGTTTATGTTTTTTTTCTTTTCTTCAGTATCTTTAGGACAGTCTGTGACCTGGGCTTTGCCTTTTTTTTTTTTTTTTTTTTTTTTTAACACTTCCAGAAGGCGTAAACATCTGCCAGGATATTCCATGTTATATTTTATAATATCAAAACTTTGGAATAAGATTTTTCCCCCTTGCAGAAAGGAGAAGATTTTGAAATTTCAGTTTCTGTGAAAGGGGAAAACTGTTTCCTACCTGTTTTCCCTAGTGATGTCATCATTAATGCGTTAGTTTAATAGCTATTGTTTTTTGTTTTCTGTATAAGAAAAGTGAGTTCACATTCAGGGAAGAAAAAATATTTAAGAAAATGGTGTGATTTTAATGCAGATATAAGAAAACAATAAAATCCTATCACATACGCACTCTGTAAGGTTTTGAAGAGATTAAGTTCTCTATTCATACAAAATTAAAAATATGCTAATTTATGTTTGGAAGAGAAAATTGCATAATTCAGATCAAAAAAGCTAAAAACAATCTCCTCCTCCTGGTAAATCAAAATTTGGGCGACAATACAGTTAGAATGAGATACCTGGGTATTCTCTTATAATGACTGTAGTATCTGTATTCCAACTGAAATTAGTAATGTAATGTATTTTTAAAAAAGTATTTCTACAGCATCAGGCAAAAAAAGAAAGTTATCACAATTACTGGGAGATAACAGTGATCCTCCAGTCTGGCCTAACAGCTGCAGTCAAGGTAAGCAGATGTGTGAAGATGGAAATTAATGTTTCATACCGCAGACAAGTAAAAGAGCACATGTCGTAGTGACTTTGCAAAGGTAGTGGTATTAACAATCTGTACTCTACTAGAAAATTTGGAACAATTTACTTTTTTTTTTTTTTTAAATAAGGACCTATGTATATTTGGGAAAGAGAGATGAAGTATTAGAGGTCTTTGCTTACTGACTACCCCCCAAACAAAATACTCTGCCCTTCTCCATGCCTGCAGATGATAACCATACTCTGCTGAGTTGCTTGGCACTGGGCAAAGAAACTTGGTTTAGTTTAGCAGGGGATTAATGTAGTGGGTGAGAGAACAGATCGCATTTTTCCCTTTATGATACAATTTATCAACTGTGTATTTTTTCTACAAAGTGTAGAAAATTGTTCAAGTTAGTAAAACCTGTGTTCTCTACCCCTTCTCCAAATTAACTTAGTATTTTATCAAGATAAATATGCTAAGCTTATACCAATTGCTATAAAAAATCTTATCAGCCATGTACATAAGTGCATCAGCTTCTGTGAAGTGTGAGGCTGTCTGTGAATCAACAGTTTGTAATAAACAATTTATCTGAGGAATTTTCAGCCTCGTCTATTAGTGGAAAATCTGAAAGTTTCATGCCATTTCTTCAGTGTAAGTTATATTTAAGCATTAAATGTATGTATACATTTTAAATGAATGGCAAGTGGATTTACTAGGTTAGTTTTCCTTTGGTACCTGCTATTTGAGTGTGACTAGTTCTCTGAGTCTGTCACTCCTGTAAAAAGAAGATAAGTAGTTCCAGTGCAAACACTTCTCTTGCTAATATTGTTATTGCTGTTTTTAATACTTAAAGATACAACTTTGAAATATGCTTTCTTTGGGAGTCTGTGATGATAAAATCTCTCCGACTCCTTTGTAATTGGAAGAAGAACACAATAATTAATAAAAATGTCATGGTGGGGATCTTTTAGGAATGAGATGTGAATTTCTTTATTATTTTCTTTAATAGTATGTTTGCCCCTGATTATATTTCAGAAATGGGAATTTGCAAATGAAGCATGGGCCTGAAATTATTGCTTTAGCAGTAGGCTCTGTTAAAATGCTGCCACAGGCCATGGAAAGATTTTAGTTTATATGCCCAGTGACATATTTTCTCCCATCCTTACCACACTCAATTTATCTGTTTCTCTTACCAGATTCTCCTCTGTCATCATGAAATGTATAATATGTCAATGAATTATGGTTGACCCTATTTATATCAAAATGCTATAATATATAGTCAGTAAACTTAACCAGTTAACCAGACGCAGTAGTAAATGTGGTTGCTATTGGAAAACTGCATCTTCGTCTTTCAGACTAAGTACCTGCTGCAATGAGCTGGGGTATATTCAGTTTAAACCTGTACTAGAGAGAATGGGAAACATCTGTAACTCTTTTGCTTCTTTCACTGCACTTATTTGTCTTTGTCCCACTTTGCTCTTTGCACAGCTTCTTGCAATGTTGCAGATAACTTGTGGTTTGGAATAAAATGTTTAGCTTTCCATTGTGGGCTTTTTTTTTTTTTTTTTAATTATTATTATTATGATTTCCCAAGAGAAACTATGTATCCTTTGGGAGATAATAGGAAGTGCTACTTGTACAATATTTGCCAATTAGGAAAGGTAAAAATTTTACTTTGTGTGACAAGGGAATATAGCAGGATCTTTTGGAATAGCTGCAAAGGAAAATAAGATTTAAATATATTTGCAATATATTTGTGCATTAGTGGTGGTTTTTTTTTTTTGTTGTTTTTTTTTGGTGCTTTATATGTATGTAAATATATCAAAATTTTAATGCAGGATTTTTTGCTAGTAACAATCAGTGAATTGTATCTGTCTCTCTACAGCAACTCTTAAGGACTGTGCAGTTGAGGTGCAAGAATATGACAGTGATGGACAGAATGCTGCTTTGGAGAAATGCTATCAAGCTCTAACATGGCAACTGTACCAAACTTCTCAGTGGAACAGCTTATTTAACTCTAATTATGAAAAACTGTAAGCACTGAAGATTGCACTTGGAAAAAGTGTATTATTTTATTTTATTTTATTTTATTTTATTTTATTTTATTTTATTTTATTTTATTTTATTTTATTTTATTTTATTTTATTTTATTTTATTTTATTTTATTTTCCTGGTCCTGTGGTTTTACAGCAATAAATGCTACTTTTGGCATTCCTTGTTCTTTCTGACTATAAGACTGGAGAAGGAGGTATTGCAGTGGTGGGTTATGAATCTGCAGATGTATCAGATAAGCAGAACTTTAAACACTGCTTGAAATTCATGCTAGATTTTCTGATTTCCTTTCAGGGATTTAGGAGCAAAAGAAAAAATAATTTAATGTAAATACCTGTAGTTTTTGCTTCTTTTGTCAAGCACATTTGTGAAAGTACTTACTGAACATATTGCATATAATGGCCTAAAACATTAATGAAATGGAAACAGAAGATACCTGTATTACTTCTGGATTCACATGACCAATGTGTTATAACTATAGTCATATATGTATAATGTGCAACTCTTTAGTGAAAGACTTAGAGTTTTTCTGTATAAATCAAAATTGTAAACCATTTTTTTTTTGCCTCATGATCTGTGAAAGGCTATTCCAAGTTCACTTTACATCTCAGGTTTTCTCCATTCTAGTATTTAGTGCATGATCCCTTTTAACAAAAGCCCTTCTACAGTGTCTGCTCTATGCCCCAGGATTGGTGCAAACAATTTGTTACTCTCTCCACAGGACTTAGTAAATTTTAAGTTTCTTCTAGCTAAAGCTGTTTAAAGTACTCATGGCAGATTGGAGTTTATCAGTGTCATTGCTGGACACTGACACTCCCTGTTATTGCACTGTATGATCAGGATAATACACATCACAGCCCTTTTCCCGAGGGACTGATGTGATGTGAGAGCAGACAGCTCAGTGTTTGCACCAGACAACTCAGTGTTTGCACCTTTCTACTACTTGGGAGCTGGATGGGCCAAGAAACCTCACAGTACCTCAGATATGTTTGGGATATGAACTGTACCTCTAAACGGAGGTGGTCTTCAACTCTTCTTGTGCCTTCATTTCATTTGAGCTGTGAGTTAATGGTGGGAGACTCCTTGCCCCACGTGCTCCCGTATACTTAAAATTGAAGTTCCACACTTACATTTCTTGGTGGCTTGTATCAACAGAGATAAGACAATGTGTTGCTGAGTATTGAAACATCCAAATACATGTGTTGTTACCATGACTGTGCACCAAAGATACTACTTGCAGAGGAAGTCAGTATTAGATTTAAGTGAGGTCAACGGCAGAGCTGTTCTTCCAAGATGCCCTGTAGTTTATGGCACAGTGCACAGATTTGTTCTGAGTAGGAATAGGAATTAACGGCAACCTGACTTCATAGTTTTGAAGTGGTTTTCTCTCTATTCCCTGCACCAGGTAATTTGTGATTGTTTGAAAGGGACTTCTTACTCTTCATTTATAAAAAGATAAAAAAGATAACAGTCTGTACATTTCTTGTAAATTGTAAATACATTTTGATTCTTCCAACCAGTGATGTGCAAATAAGCTCTGAAAAGCCACCTTCACTAGTTGTGTTAATGAGAGGTTCGCAGTAGCATCAGACAAGAGATCATCATCACCCAACTTTCATTAGCAAGACAGGCCAATGTCCATATAAGAGAGCTTTGTCATGTAGTCCTATTATTTCAGAATTACCCATCACCTAAATCAGAGAACATTGCTGGGTGAGTTCACTGGCTGTTTTAGAAAGATCTTTTGATATCTTTCCTTGTCTGCTATGAATTATAAGGACAGAATACTCCTTCTCTTTGGGTGACAGATTGGTCCTTTGAAATAAATGGAAGAGTTTTGTTAGTTGGGGTGGGATGGAAAATATTATTGAAGAGCTTTATAAAGGTCTGTCCATAGTTATCTACAGCTTTGTTTTTAGTTTGAGTAAAGGCTTATTTAACCCTAGCAGATTCTGCAGAAGATCTTGGTGTGGGAACTGAAGAAAAAATAGGAAATCTTGCTGTTTCGTTAGCACATTGCTGTCTGCAGCAGTAGTTCAGCTCTGTTGTTTATAGCAATGTTGTAATAAATTCTTGAATGTGCTAAAAGGTTTGGTGCACAGAGTTCCTTTATACCAGATTTGTAAGTGAGGATTATGTAAGCTTTCCCACCTCTGGTTTCCAAACATTTAATGTGTCAGATGAGAATTACCGCATTTTACATGCATTTTCATTTTTACACCTCTAAGAGGCCAAGAAGAAAATAACTGTTGAACCAGTGATTGTAAAGGTGTATTTCCACTCTCATTTTGTCAGTAAAAATCTGAGGGATTTTTAGTCCACATAAAAAGTAGGAACTTGAGATACAAATATATCTGTACTTATGGTTGCTATTCTTTCTTCTTGTCTTTGTAGACCTGCTGTAGAATATCACATTGTCACAGACAAAGGATTTAATTTTTCAGCAGTGGATGATGCTTTTGTGTGCCAGAAGAAAAATCATTTCCAAATCACAGTCCATATTAGAATCACTGGACATCCAAAATATGTCAAAACTCAGCTAGGGATGAAACCAATAGAAAAGTTTTACTTGAAAGTTTTTGGAATAAGGGCAAGTATTTATCTTCTTTGTGTATATTACTTTTAATGTTAGTATGTGATTATCCACATAATAAGGTAAATAATTGAAGTGAACACTCTTCATAATCATTTTTGTCCAAGAACTGGCAAAAGACAACTCTTAAAACTACTAATGACTTCTGTGTGGTACTCTGGGGGAGTGATGTTTTATGGTTGCTTGTGTTTGGTACATGTTGAAATTTATAATGCTTGTCTGACACGTGGTTTCGGTGACTTCCCTCTTGCTGGCTGAAGTTTTCCTCCCTCTGGGGGCAGTGCAGTGAAGCCAGCTGGTGTGTAGGTGGCCAGCCTATCCATTGACCAAGAAGATGTGTTGAAAAAAAACCATAAAGCAAAAAAAAAGAATCAAATCTGTTTTTCCTGAACTGTTCACATGTAGAAAACCAACACAATACCCCAGTTTCTTCTTGCCAGGTTTTCAATTTTCATTTAAAGAACCAAATTCTTTCTGGCCAATATGGGTCCACAATCTTGCATATAGAGAAGTAATATGAGATTTTCCTATTTCTGAAAGATTTTACCATTTTTTACTTGCTACCAAAATTTAGTTATTTAAAAAATCCCTGTAGTTGTTTTGCTTAATACTCTCTGAAACATGAATGCAGAATAAATTAGTATTATTGTCATGTGTTCCCCTGTGCACCAAAGTGCTGCTTGGTACTATTCCAGAAAGGTACCAAAATTTACATTAAAATAACTTACTGCCTTATGTAGGCTTGGTTCTCATGTTAAAAAATGACATTTATGATTTGAAATAGAACAAGCCAATAACAGTCAAGACTCAGAAATTAAATGTTCTTTTGAAAATTATTGTATCATTTTTTCTATTTTCTGTTTCTTTCAAATTATTTGCAAGAATGATTTGGGACTTTAGACTAGCTAGAACAGAACATTGATCAAGTGTCAGTTGAGTAGGTGTATATTCCCATGTTACTTTCTACTAAGTTACATGAGCAATGAGAGAGATTGCACAGTTTGCCTGTTCATTTCTATTGCAAGTTTTATATCTGTAAAAATTTAGTATTCTTGTCATTTTGATTTTTCTTAATAGGTGGAGTCTCCAAATCAAACTATTGCTATTGAACAGTCTCAGACAGATCGAAGCAAAAAAACTTTCCATCCTGTTAGGTAAGAGTTTTGAGAAATATATTCCATTTTATTTCGATAATAGAGTGGGCTGAACTTTGATGTAGTTCTTTCTTGGAAACTCATAGTATCTCTAAGTCATCTTCTGATCTTTATTCAAATTCTGTTCCCAATGAGTACATAAAATTGCTGTAGTGATATATACCTGGTCTCCCTTCATTAAGGAAAAAAAATCAGCAGCTTTACAAATGCCCATCCCGTATACTTGCATTCAGCTAGCAGTGTTGTTGTATGGTACTGGGGCTGGGTGGTGGATGCATTTCCCGTCTTAAGAACTGTAAGTAGTGTTCCTGCTCTCATGAGACTACAGGGACATGAGATATATGTGCAGTGCTTTTAACAGGAATTGGCCCAAATAGAAATATACATGCAACTTCTCCTGGGAACTGTCTGCCATTCTTCTGCATCTTAGTCAGCAGCAGAACCAGTATTTGTTTTTTTTCTAAGTGTTTCCTGTTGGAGCTGGTCTGTTCTCTAAAAATAATTGAATAAGCCTTACAGCAGAAAAAGATAAGACATTGTCAAGTTTGACAGGACAGTGTTTGGATAAAGGCTGCAATATACAATCTCCAAAAAAATGAACTTTGAGCTTGGACAAAGAGCTAGATTTTCACTTAATTCTATCGTAGCATTATTATTCCTTTTACATACTGAAAAGCAGATTCTGGGTGCATGTCAATTGTTTCATGTGTGATGATGGTGGAACTTTCATTTATGGTAGACAAGAAGGTGGTATGTGGACTGTTGCTTTCTCCATGCAAACTGATTAATCTTATTTATTACGAGAGTGGTGCCACTATGTATTTGAGACACATATGTACATTTTATACTTTCAGACAGACAAATTAAATGCAGATGAAGAAAAAAGGTCAAGCAGTAAATTTTTTTATAATTTTAATATGTTAAGTTCAAATCCAATAATAAGCAATGTTGCATTTGGCAAGCAACAAATTCTCATCATATATTGCACATATGGTTTTATTATGTTCACGACTGTGTACAAACTTACCAGGAAGCAAAGATTCCTGCTAATAAGAGCAGCTTCTCATTCCTGGTCTTTTATCGTGTATGTTTATCTCTTTGACAAGATCAGTGTGATTTTTATGCACTTTTATAAATCAGTGTTGCTGCATTTTCACTGGGGTACCACTGTTATTTTTTTCATTTATCATCTTTTTTTAAAATTGTTTTAATGTTCCTGAGGAAATCTGGGTAGATCCAGGTAGATCTCTAAATAGTTATTTCCTTGATCTTGTTTCCTTTCCTGTTTTAGAGTTGATCTCCCAGGCGACCAGATCACTAAAGTAACATTGGGAAGGTTGCATTTCAGTGAAACAACGGCAAATAACATGAGAAAAAAGGGGAAGCCTAATCCTGACCAAAGGTATTGTTGGCCTGTGTGTGGGAAGTGGAAAAAAGAACATCTACTTTAGAGTGGAGCTGAAGTGTGTTAAAAATCTCAGTGTTGCCAAATACTGTGATTTATTTGTTTCAAATTCTGTGATACTTCATATCTGCTTAAAGGCTTATCTTCTCGAGTCACAAAATGATATGAAAACAAACAAGTGAAAAAATAAAATACCTTCATCATTAAAGATCATTTCAGGAAATCCTAGCCAGTGTTGTTGGCTGAGATACTGAGGAAGCCAAATGACCCCATCCCAAATAACAGACATTTTCTTCTGGAGAAAGAGGATTCTTCATCTTTAAGTCTTCATTACTTAAATTTGTGACTTTTTTTTGGTTCATTTTCAGTGATTCGGGTGATTGAAAGAGCATATTACTTGAGAGTGGTACAAACATTTTCTCTTTCATCTTGTAACAAACATATTTTTGAAAATGTTCTGTCTCTCTTTTTATGTATCAGCAGTAGCAGTAGTGTTTAAAACATCTTATTTTCTTCTGTAACAAGGCATCATTTCATTTTTTTCTTCATTAAATCAATTTCAAATTAGATACTTCATGCTGGTGGTTGGACTGTATGCTGTCTCTCAGGATCAATTCTACTTGCTGTCTGCAAATGTCTCTGAAAAGATCATTGTAAGGGTAGGTAGAAATTTATATTACTTTCATGTTTACTGTTTTAATACCCACAGGAAACTATCAGGAGTGATTCTCCAATGTAAAAAAGAATTACCATTAAATAAGAAATATGGATAAAAAACACAAACAATTGCATATGTTATGAATAGATTGCTATCTTATAATTAACAGGATTTTAAAACATTAAAAGTGGGCTATAGAAGACTTTAAAAAGAAAGCTTGTTGTGAATACAGAGTATGTTGATTTTTCCAGATTGTTTTTCCTTTGAGGTTAAAGAGTTGCCTGTACTTGCTAGGAATTTGATAAATGCTTTCATTGGGTAAATACTTAATTTTCAAGGGACAATGAGAATTTAAAAAAAAAAAAAAAGTGCAAGCAAAGAAGTAGCTCTGGGAAGATGAAGACTTATGACTGGCACTTTGCAGTGTGTCTGAGCTCTTAACTTGGTGGTTGTAATATATGTTTCAAAACAATAAATGTAAGAATTTGTCTCTCATCCTTATAACCTTTAGGTGGATAAGAGGTTTGAAAAATAAAGCTCTCCTTTTAATATTCAGCCTTAACCCAAAGTTAGAGCTAGACTTGGAAGAGACAAAAAACCCAGTGCTGTAATGTAACGGGGGCTATGGAGGGAAGGAGAGTGCTGTGGAAAGTCTTCAGTCCCAGCAAAGTTTTGTTTGGGCTTAAGCTAAATGCCGTGCAGGAACATAGCTCCTCCCTACAGTTTGGGTTAGGGTTCCAGTTGGGATTTAAAGGGAGAGGTAAAGTGGAAAGATGAAACATCAGTGGGGCTAGAAAGGGATTCCAGCTGAACATGAGAGCTGCTCAGAGCTTACAGGTGGGCTTTCTTTTGTGTGAGCCAAAGACAAAGGGTCTATGTTGTACCTGGGCACTATCTAGAGAAAGGGTTAGGGTCTGAAAAGTGAGAAAGTGCAGAGCTCCAGTGTGAGCTGGTTGGAGAAGGCCCTGCAAAGGGAAGGTTAGGGCTGCCAAAACATTTTTATTCTGGCCTGTTTTTCATGCAAATCATACATGGGAATCTGGGTAACTCCAGAAGAGTTAGAAAGATTTTAGAAATTTACATTTTTCTCAATTTTTAATGTTAGATTCTTTTAAAATTTCAATGAATAATGTTTATTTCAAATAATAATTTGAACAATGTGAGAGCACGGTTTTTTAACAGGAATCCAATGAATGGGACTTTGCAAACCTGCCCATTATTCCAGCCAAAGAAAAATAAGAAAAGCAGAAGGAACAACACTGGCTGTGATTTGAAGTAGTGAAAATGTCAGCAGGAAAGCTAGAGGAAAAAAAAAAAAAAAAGGCAGTTTTCCAGATGTCTGAAAGGGTTTTAGTGGGTGGCAGGGTAACATGAGCCAGCCACTGGTTCCTTTAAAGTGGCAAAGCTGTGCAAATGCACTGCGAGAGAAAGGGGCTCCTGTGCTGGCTCTTTACATACTGAAGTATAACATAACAAAACTACCAGCTGACCAGTGGTTATCAGGCATATCAGATCATGCTCTAATTGTGGCAAACAGTGATAAGAGCACAACATCATGCACTACAGATGTCAAAGCCTTGTGAAAACCCGAGACTCCTTCAAATGACTATGAACTTCTTGTCACAATTGTACTCTGCTCAGGCTGAAATTTGAAAGCCTGAATTCAAAGTAAAAAAAAAAAAAAAAAAAGTAAATAAATTGACTAAATTAATTACTGAAAACAAATGCCTTTTCTAATTATACACACTCCTTTGTTTTTTGGTATTCTTTGAAAGACTCTGGTTCTCTGATATGGAATTTCTTATGTGAATTAATTGTAAACATTATAGAGGATTTTAGAGACTGTGAATACATTTATTCTGGGATCCCTCAATGAAAATGACATTTGGTAAACCAGAGAGTCATCATTATTCGTTTGTCCAGATGGTGACCTCTCCAGGAACTGCTATTTATAGACTTTTCAGGTCTCTGGAATCTAGCAAACAGGTTTTGAATGCATCATACACTGTAGTATCTCAGTTGCCAAAAGCAAAACTCATTTGGTAACTGTAACTTGCAGAAATTGCTGTTAGAAGGTGCATTTGTTCCTGCCTATTTCATTATGCATTGTTTTCTACCAGTTCAAAACCACAAACAATTGAAAAAAACCCTCATTATTTAATTTTGGTTTTGAGGCATATCAGTAATACTTAAGCTGTTTAGAATGTCAAAAGACTTTTGATTCAGTGACTTCATTTTTGCATGTGTGTTTTATGGTGAAAATGCTCACAACAAGGTAAGTATTTCCTGGGCTATTGTTTGAGGTACATTTCATTTGGGGGCAGCACAGAATAAACCATGCTTGACTCATGTTTGTTCCTATCAGACTTCTTGCTCTTGTTACCACACTCCTCCTAAGTCATGCTGGTACAACTGTTTTTCTGGGGTCCTACAATTAACTGGAAAGGGGATGAATCTGTGTTAAAAACACGTCTATTTTTTTTGCTTGTTTGATTTTAAGTCAGGCTGGCTCCTCCATCCTGGTCTATGTCAGGGCATCAACTGAGGGCTGGCAGGTGGAGATGACTGATGGGGAGTGGGCTGCCTACACTGGTCCTGCTGTCAAAAGAAATGTGCATCAAACTATAGCCCTGGCAGATTTTGGATTCCTTTCCCTTTCTGCCCCTGTGCCACAGTTCTCAGTTCCCTCAGTAGTGCTGAGGTGATTGTCTGTGTGGCATTGCTGCAAAATGACTGCAGTAAATAGAAAAGGCCTGAAAAGAAAATCTCAGTCCTACAAAGCCCTATTCTTCCATGGTTGTGGCTTCCCAGCAAAAGTTTTGATGCTTGTGAAAAGGGAACGGGTAGGAGCAGTGGTCTCACTACCTCTTCCTATCTCCCTTCCTGCTCCTAGTTTTAATGTATCTGTTGTGGAGCAAGGCTCCACTGTACCAGATGCAGTGTAAACAGGGACAAAATGATCCCTTTCCACAAATGGTTTACAAATAAATTGGCAATTTACCATTTAGGTAATGTAGTTGGGCTTCTTTTTTCCACTTACTTGTTTTCAAGGGTTATTTCTAGAAACCTTCTATACATGACATTTATGATTTGGAGCATCTGTTTATGAGAACAGGACCTGTGAATTTAAACAAGATCATCTCTGATCCTCTCATCTGTTCAATACAGGATTTCGGTACATGTTGGAAAAGTTTATGAAACAGCATATAAAAGAATGAAACAAGTATGGCCAAAGCATGTAAAATTACATAAATATGTAAATATGTATTTTTGAACCACACGTGCTTAATCTCTGGATAGTTTTCTCTTTTCTAATTTCCAGCCTCAGCTCAAAGTTGCTGAAAAATTGAGGAAGGCTATATGGCATAAAGTCAAAGTTAAACTTTGAAAATCTTTGAACATTGATAATTTATCTTACTGTGGTAATAAAATAGAATCCAGGGGAAAGACCAATGAGGCCAGTGCTTTATGAGCAGAAACAATTACTTAGGATTGACTCCACTCTGTTTTTTTGTTAGCGTTTTAAAAAAAGCTCACAAATACAATTTAAATATTAAATATTTGTTATCTCATTTTCCCTGAATTGCTAATGGAATAAAGCAATAGTATATCTATGCTATGCTATCTTTAAATATATATATTTTTTCTCCCAGGCATCTAACCCAGGGCAGTTTGAGAATGACAGTGATGTACTGTGGCAGCGAGGACACGTTCCAGAGACGGTAGTCTATCACGGTCGAGTAGGAATTAACACAGATGCACCAGACGAAGCACTGGTTGTCTGCGGAAATGCAAAAGTTATGGGCAGAGTCATGCATCCATCTGACAGCCGAGCAAAAGAGAATATCCGGGAGGTGAGGGCTATGGAGTATTTAGGGCATTTATGTTTGCAACGCGGCACGTGTATGGATCATTGTTCTGACATGTGAAGCCGTGTCTTTATCTTGGGTGTGCTAAAATTCTGGCCTAAGGAAATGTGGCATACCAGAGTGCTCTGTACAGCCATGGCCTGTGGCCTTTGGAAGAGGCTGACCACAGAAGCTGAGGGTAAATGTAAATGGGAGTTGTTGGGCTGGAGGGTCACTGGCAATGCAAATACAAACAGCACTCTGCTCGTGGGGAGTGGGAAGATTGTTCGTATTGTTTGATGCAAAGATTAGCCAAATGGCCATATTAGGCTTGTTGCTATGTCAGTGGAGTCCTAGATGCCACAATCATTCTTAACGTCTCAACACGTGAATCTTCGTATTTGCCCAACTAGGTTGATACGAATGAGCAGTTGAAAAGAATAACACAAATGAGGCTGGTGGAGTACGACTACAAGCCTGAATTTGCATCTGTTATGGGAATAAAAAATACCCATGAAACAGGTATTCAGTCAGTTCTATTCCCATTTTTTGTTTACTTTTGCTGTTGTTCATTGTGCCCTAGTGACTTTTAACACCCTGCTGTTTCATTTTCATTTCTAGTGTACTTCAATTGCTTATTTTGCTGTGTTTGTCTTGCTAGTTGAAGGTGCCAAAATAAGACATTTCTGGTATATTTCCAAATTCTATTTCAATTATCAAAGGTAGAAGATGATTTTTCAAGGTTTAATAAGAATGAAGTACATGATCAGAAACAATTTTGTTCTTATGGCAGAGAAATGGGAAGGAAACTTTCAAGGTTTCTGTTTGTTTTCTGTAGAGTAGAAAAAAAAAAAAGTGAAATCCTGGATTTTCCTATCACAGAGAAATTCTAGAACATATTTGGCCCTACCTGTACCTTTTAGGGTTGAGAACTCAACAATGGTCAATGGTACATCACTACCTTTCCTGACTTTTGTTTCTGTTATCATGTGAACAGGAATAATAGCCCAGGAAGTGAAGGAGCTTTTACCTGAGGCTGTTAGAGAAGCTGGAGATGTTGCTTGTAATGATGGAGAAAAAATAGAAAACTTCCTCATGGTTGACAAGGTATGGCCTTGAGAGGGAAAGTGGAGGTGCATGTTTAGATGTTTCCTTTTGTGTGTGGAGCTATAAACACATGCTGTGCTTTATACAAAGATGTAGGCCTGCATGTGGTATTTGCAAAAGTAGCCTTTGTCAAATCATTGAGGACAACTGAACCATCAGGTGTTAGTAAATGGCTGAATCTTTCAAAGACAGGAAGTATTTACACTGAAATCTTACAATCATTACAGTTGGAGAAGACCTTCAAGATCGTCTGGTCAAATGACCATACAACAGCAGACAAAAGGCAAAAAACTTCAGATTTGCTTAATAAAGTTGGATAGTGATTTCATAGCACAGGGCCAACAAGTGATGCCCAAACATCCAAAACATTCTTTTAATTTCAGTGTTGAAGTTAATTAAATGCACCAGAAATGAGTTAAGCAATTATAACATTCCATTTGTTAAATAAAAATGTCCTTATTCTAAACCTCTGTGTAATCACTTCACACCAAAGGCAAATGTTAATTGTGTGTGCTCTGTGGGATTTTTTTTTTTTTTGTCTATCTGAAATATTTATTATAACTTCAAAGTTATAGTACTGTAACATGTTTATGGTGCACAGAGTAATTGCCATGCTAATAGGTTGGAATCAGTGCCTTAGTCCATTGTCCTGTGCTCTCTTTCCCTACTTTTTCTGTAGAAATAGGACTGCAAGGGGCTGTCAGTCAGAGTCCAGTCACACTTGACCGCTGACATCACTTGTCCAGAACATTGCTCAGAGTGGCCCCTCTGTTTTGCACTGGTTCACTGCAGGTCAGGGCCCACTTCCCAGCCTTATACCACTGACAGCTGATAATGGAAAGAGGGAGGTTTTCCAGATGGGTGACCTGTCTTGCTTGGATGATGTCACGAACAAGATTCTTTATTCATTATAATCATTCATTTTCTCATTATTCTGTAGAAAACACAAGTTTACACCTACAAGCTTCAAGAACGTATTTATCAAAATTTACTTCATACAAAGGTCTCATGAATTAAACACCTTGAATAAAGCTGTGGAAAGAGCATTTTCATCAACATCTCAGCATTCATGTTACCCATGTGAATAATTTCAGTTTTCAGATGGCTTACAGGAAAATAGTAGTTTGATGACAGTGACAGAAAACTTACTCTGTATCCTGCTCGTTGTAGCTTATAGCTCTCACTGCTTCCCTGTGGGTGTGCTGGAAGTGGTAGTAGGGTCTTTTTGTTGTCAGTCAGTGTGTGAATACGGGTCAGGGGAGGTGTGGAGAACAGCCAAGAAAAGTCAGACCATTGCCTAGCCCACTTTTTCTCCTCTCTTTAGGGGTTCAGACTGTTTTTCATCCTTCAGTTCCATCTGCTACTTAAAGGACATTCTACTTTCATGCTGACTAAGCATGACAAGGTTTACCTCCTGCAAGACGAACAAATGGGCTTTGTCTGCTTGAACAGAGGATAGGGGCTTTCTGGAGACAGTGTTGAAAAAGAGATGTAGAAAATTTGCTCTATTTGGTCAGAGTTCCAGCTGATTTTTAGATTGTTATAGAAGAGCACTGGTGTTAGATACTAACATTAGGCTTATTTTGCCTTTTAGCCCTTCGTTTTACATTGTGTAAGAGCTGAAACATTGTTTGCATTTTTTGAGTCCCAGAAAAGTGCTTTGGGGTAGTCAGTTTTTGTTGTTGTTGTTTTCCTGACAAAACGTTTAGGTTGGACAATTGAGCTTTTGATTTAATGGGAAAATAAGCTGCAAAACATATCTGATAGAAATCTTTCTCTCTCTTTTTTTTTTTCTTTTTCTTTTTTTTCTGAAGTGTCACACAACACACTGTTTGTAACAGTGCCTCATAGCTCTGCCATTTGGGCTTGTCATGTTGCCTTTCTCCTCTGTAGCTTGGCACTAGGCAGTGCCTACCAGAATTTGACCCAGTGATGTGACCTAGCCTACTGATAGAGATGGAGAAAGCCTCCTGCACCCTGCAGGGTGTCATTCTGCTATGGATGTGGCCCAAGCAGGAATGAGTCGTTACAGTGATGGCGTATTTACTACGTAGCTTTTCCTTGACTACTTGGCCAAATGTGGAATCACTTCACAAACACTTTGCTCCTGGGTTAATAAGGTTAGGTAAATTACTGCAGTGCTATCTTGCTTTCTGCTCTTGTTCCTAACATCTGTTACAGAGCATGTGAATATCAATTCTGTGACATTGGTGAGGGGGACAGGGGCAGGAGAGAGATCTGTGTCTAACACATCAAGGTGTATATTGAATTCAGAGCTTTGGGACAAATGATATCTTAGGTGGAATATCTGCTCCAAATACCTTGAGCTCTCATCGTCAGAATAGCTCAGTCCCTAAAGTAATAAAATTATATGTTGGTGACAGTGCTTTATATCTTTGCCTTCAGTCAGGCAGGTGATAAGGCCTTGAACTATTTTATCTTGCATTCCAACTTTAGTTCAAGATAAGCATGATATTGGCTGGTGTGGTTGTGTCTCTTTGTCTGTTACCTGTGTGGTGCTGTTAAACTCAGTAAAACTAATTGATTTCATTAGAAGTTTGGACCAGGTTCTGCTATATTCTAGGGAACTCTATTAACTGGGTGAAAATTTGCTATTTTGGGACATGAATCTTTCTTCTCAGCCACACAGTGCTGAGTATTTTGTCATCAATGAGGCAGTACAACTCTAATCAGTCCATTTTTTTTTTCCCCAAAGAAAGTATTCCTTCATTTTTCCAGGTGAGCCATTTTCTCATTTACCTGAAGTCACCTAGAAGAAATTCGCACCTGATTTGACAAGAATGGAAAGGGTGGCTGCTAAGTACCACTGATATGAGGATGAGTGACCATAAAATTGATTTCATGGTTCTAGGCACACGTGGTTATTTTGAAGTCACTCCTTAGTAAACAGGACATTGATCTTCTGGCGGTAGAGAAGTTTGCAACCTACCACCAGTACATGTGCTCTGGCTCTCTTTATACAAAGTGCTGTCTGTTTTTGTGGAAGGTAGTCACCTTTAAAAGAAAGACGTGGTATTTACAAGGAGAATGGCAAAGCTGCTTTTGTTGTAGTTGTCCATGGTTTGAATAGGTTGGGCTGTTCAGCAACATTAAATGCCAGTAACAGCTTCATGCAAGGTAGCATCCAATAGCTGAAGTGTGTTTTTTGTTAGTATGATGAGAAAGCTGTTCTTCCAAGCACAGCAATGAAAGCATGCTGTTACCGTGTTCCTGCAGTGGGTCAGTAACTATTTTTGGCTCAGAAATGGGTAAAATCCTTATTACCTGGATGGATGTACCGAGGACTTCTCCAGCAGCAGGTTAATACCTATATGATAATCAGAGGGTAGAACAGAAGGTTTTTCCGTGTGCTGAGCAAAATATTCTCATAGAGAAAATGGACTGTGTCTGAACTGTGTTCATTGCAGAGCTAATCACACAGTATTAGGACTTAAAAGAGTCCTTTAAGGTACTAGAGAAGCTGAAGCATCTGGCCATCACAGCTTGACTTTCTGGTTTGGATCTTTCCCCGTCTCACTGATTCCTGTATAGCTCAAGTTACGTGTGGGACATAGATAGCAATTCTGGCTTGTCTCAGCCAGGTTAGTCTATCCTGGAGGTAAATAGTTGGAGATACATTTTGATAGGGGGTTTTGAAATCAACGTAACAACTGCAACACTACAAATCAAATAGTAGATGCTTGCTGTGACATCTTTAATGTTCAGAATTCAGCACAGTATAAGTTCAAAATGCAGTTTAAATTCTTGGTCTACAAAGCCCTTTAGCTTGTTCATTTCTTTTTCTGCAAATCCTCGTTTTCAATTTACTGCAAATTGAACACAAGCAATTTTACAATCTAGCCAAGGGATTTTATAGCCAAAGTGACCTCCCATTTACCGTGAGTTAACTTGTGTTAGCATTTTAAATATTCAGCGTGTCCTTCCATAGGTGAATTCTGTATGCATTACTGCTTGTTGCATCTGATTGATTAATGTACTGTATCTGCTTCTGTCATTGTTTTCCTTCTCAGGATCAGATCTTTATGGAGAATGTAGGTGCAGTAAAACAGCTTTGCAAACTAACCAACAACCTTGAAGTCAGAATAGAAGAACTGGAACAGTGGAATAGAAAACTGGCCAGGCTGAAAGGGATAAGCAGTGTAAAGTCCACAATCAGCGGAGGGAGCACGGTCAGGTATCTCTGCCTGGAACGTTCTCTGATAGTTGTCACAGAAATTAATGAAATGGTGTCTGTGGTAGAAATGAAAACTGATTTTGCTTGACAATTGAGTTCAGTTCATTTCCAGCATTAAAATTGTGCAAAAATGCAAAATGCTTATATATTTTTTTTAAGTCACTGACAACAGTAACATGTGAAATGGCTGTTAAATTGCAGTCATTTCTGTAGTTACTTCAGTTTCATAAATCAAGTCTAGGTTATGTCCAGTTACAGCCCTGCAGCCTGAAAATTAATGCTAAGAGAAAACTGCAGAGCTTCTTTGGCAATAAAGAATCTTCATTAGTACTTCAGTGGAAGTGATGGGCATTTCCTATTTCTAAACCATTTCCCAAGCTTTCTTTGAAATGAAATGTAGCATGTAATAGCATTGACCTGAATGAGTTAACTGGAGGCCTTTGTTCTTGCAAATGAATCTGATGACTCTTTTGTCTTTCTCTTTTTAAATGGTACCGTTGCAAAAGCAAATTACATTAACACCCTATTGAAAAATCTCTTTTTCATTTATTACTTACTGAAGCATTTGAATGTCAGGGAGATCTTCTCTCTTACAGCGGGTGTAGTCGAGCCACCAGTCTTTTGCCATCAAGAAAATCAGCCCAGCTAAAATCCAGCAAGGTGAGAAACTAAATATGTGAAATATGCTTATGAGAGAGTTTTTGTAAGTGCTGAAATATAGGTGAAAGTTTTCATGTTTCCAGAAAAATAAAAAAAATCCCTTAGGTAGAATTAGTTAGTATCATGCCAGAAGCTTAAACAGAACTGAAACAGAAAATATGTATGAGACACTTCTACTTTCTCTCTATACATTGTGTGTATGGGGCAGATCCATACCATGTAATGGTGTGCTGAGGAGGCCATCAGGAGGGAATTGTTGAGCCAGTTACTTTGCTCATGTGGTGCAGTGCAGCCTTACATGGAAATGTAAGTTTGGAAGTTCAGTTTGGAAATACACACAGTGGTAATTCTTTCTCAGCTTAGTTTCTTGGTGGAGTCTTTCTCTGTGGTTTGCTGTTTGCATCTTCCCTTTTGTTAATACTGTCTTTTAGGCGGTTAAGACATGAATAGGATGTCCTTGTTATTCCTGGATGAATACCTCTTGCCCATATTCTTGTATAGAAGGAAAAGAACCCTTTTAACAGGGACTGAATGAGTTAGGAATATCTGCTGGCCTTTTTCAGGACTGTCTTCCCGGGTTCTTTAAGGTGATTCAGTGCACATTTGCCAACCTTTCTTTTGCCAGTGCAAAGAGCAAGAGAAAATAACAGGTTGAATGTTCTTTGTTCTATAAGGACAATCAAATGCTCCATGATCTAAGATCATTCTGCTTGTTTGAAAAGTGCCTTTCTTCTGTATGAACACCGATACTTGGTTTATTATGGTCTAAACATATACTGAAAGGTGCTCATCTTTCAGATGTGGCCATTGCTTACAGAGTTCTTCATGTGATTTTAAAATACTCAAAGAGTATGAAAAAGGAAAGAGAGGAGCTGTTATTTTTATCCGTCCTTTCTTCCTGTGTAATGTTTGTGTCACCAGACTATCAACAATGTGCATCACTCTTACAATTTTAGGGAGCCTGCCATTACTTAAGTTTTTCTCTTTGGAAGTTGACCTCTGTATAAAAATGATGTGTATGGTTCCTCTGAAAGAAAAAAGATAAACTTTAAGTCTGACTAGTGTAGTACTTCTTAATCTACTAGTCATACCTTAGGTATATGCCACTTAATTTGACCAAATGTTTGTGTTTTTTTTTCTAGGTTTGTTTGTCAAAGAGGAAAAAGTCTTGTTCCAGGAATATTTTCCGGGTGACTATAATAGCTTTGGTTGCTATTATGGCACTATGGTAACAACTAATTATCAAAAGTTACCTTGTTTCTCCTCTCCCTTTTTAAATTATCAGAAAGATGAGTGAGATTTTTTTTCTTTTTCTTTTTTTTTTTCTTTTTTCTTTTTCCTCTCACACTTCCTATTCAAAGGACAAAATGTATTAAAATGAATAGTGAATATGCCTGGTAATATTGCAAAGTTGAAATAGTTTTAGAAAAGTGAGATATACATGTGGCACATGTACAACTAACCCCTGTCTATGTCAAAATCTATGGTGTACCTCAAGTGCACTCAGCAGCTCATACTACACCTGTAAAGCTGGACTCGTGATTTTTTATACAATTGTTCTGTGCCTAAGTTCAACTTCTGAAGTACAGAGTGATTCTGTTCTGTGAAAAGAAACTGAACTTTTCCCCAGTGTGGTGGGCAGTACTGTCACTCTAAAAGTTTAACTTGTGGCATTAGACTCATGGGAAGGAAACTACGCTTGGGACTTTGAGATTGCCATTTTCTGTTTCTAGTCCCCAAACCTGTGGCTCACAGTCTCTCCATGAACGGAATACTTTGAACTGGCATTGTGATTCTATTTGCAATGAAATAATTGATCATATTTTAAGTTGAATTTAGCTGTATGAAAGTACCTCTTCTAAATAATATTAAATTCAGTCAGAATTTTTCCCACTAAAGGGGGAGTGATCAGATAATTAACTTTTACATTACTGTATTTGGACAAAGTGTTGTCAGGGTGTCATTAGTACTATGTAACTTAAGAGATGGACGTAAATCTACAGAATAATTCTCTTTCTACAGTGCTTTGACAATATCGACCCTTTATGTGCTTAGCCTTCATGACAGACATTTTGAAAAACATCCTATTTCCAGGCAAGTATTTGAATTAATATCAATATTAGACTGCGGACCAATCTGTTTTGGTCTACAGCTGTGAAGTCTGTTTCTTAATAAGTTGTTTTTGCTTTTCTTCATCAGCGCTTCCACAAGTTCTGTTGTAATCTTTCCCTCTACCACTACAGCAGGTACTGTATCTCTGCTAGTTTGCATACATGTAGCAAGCTTTCAATTTCTATGCTATTATAAAATGATAATAGATACACAGCACTGGTGAGAATTATGTCTTTTTTTTTTTCTTTTTTTCTTCAGCATTGCAGAAAACCACAGTTTCTCAGAGCACGCAACCCATCAGCAGGATTCCTGAAGTGAATTTCTGTAGCATTTTGCCTTGTGACAAGGTCTATTGTTGTCCAATTTATCAACCAAACTTCAAATACCTAATCTATGAGAAAACTGATGCAGAAGAGAAACGTAAGTTGAAATGTGAATTTCTATTACTTGTTATTTGAATAAAGACTCTGTGAGGAGTGTGGAGAAAGGAGCAAGTATCTTTAAAGGTAGTTAGTTTTATAAGATAATGCCTAGTCCACAGCATTTCAGAACTGTTGATATAACTACTCATCACTCCTGTCAGTATGTTTTTGAAAAATCTGGCCTGGTTACTTCCAAGAGTTCTGGGTCCTAAAATGTTTTGTTAGGTGTCACTGTTCTTGATAGCTATTTATGGTAAATGATTTGATGTGAACCAGAAAGTCACTAATCCCTTTAATTAACCTTTGGTTACAATTGGCTGGGAATTGATTGGGCATAGCAGAGGGTGGATGAACATATTTAAAACAAAAAACAAAACACGTAGTAGTGTCACACTGTGGTGATACTGTATCTTTTCTGTGGGCAGAGACAGAAATTCAGCTACTGGAAGCCATAAAGCTTAGTTATAACTGCTCATTCAGACAGGGCTTTTGAGTAGAGAAACATTTGAAGGCAGAGCTCTCTGAAATAAATTACTTTAATAAATTCTTTCAGACATTGTCTGTGATATGATGTGTGTGTAATAGATGAGTAGGTGTATTGTTTACAACTTTTATAACAAGCTTTTTGTTTTATAACAAGCTTTTTGTTTTATAACAATAACTTTTATAACAAACTCTTTATAAAAAGAGTTTATACGTTTACATGAAGGTACGTACAAGTTTTTGCAGTCAGTATTCCTCAATCCGAGACCTTAATACTGTTGATGTCTAGAAGCAAGTGCTAGTGTTACTAAATCCAGCATTCATACTCTTCCTTTCTTGTCCTTGAGAATAATTCTTGCATCAACCACAGTTGACAAGTAAAGGTGAAATTGGGGATGGACACAGTTCAGCCTCTGAAGTACAGATTTCTACAAGGGCAGGCATTGCCAATTGCTGTGAAACTCTTGTCACGTGAACTGGTTCAGTGGGGTTTACTCACTGGCTGTTCTTTATACTGCAAAGTGCTGTTGTCTGTGGATGGGCTGCATGTTAGTGGTCCTTGTGATTCGTGTGATTAATGCTGCAGTAAGCCCCGTGGCAGACAAAGCTCAGTACAGTGCTTTCAGGAGGTCATATATCTAAGTGATTTGTATTGGTCTGAAACCTGAAAGAGTGTTGATTAATTAAAAAGACGTTAATCTCATTTACAAATGAGGGAACTGTAGACAGCTGAAAATGAAATATGAAAACATTCTATCCCCAGCTGGCTGCTTTTGATATTAGGTGGAAAGAGAAGATAAGAACAAACACAAAGCATTACATTCCCAAGGTCTTATGCTCCAAATAGCATTAAGTGTGGATCCAAGAGTGAAAAATCAACACAGTACACAAGCTACTGAAAGATTTCAGATCTGCACAAGTTTAATGAAGCTGAGTATGTCCCCAGACAGAAGGTAACAATGTCAATACAAAATCCAAACAGAAGGAAAGCCAACAAGCTGCTTAATGTAGCTGTAGCCAAGGTAAATGAAAAGGAAAATGTTTTTGAAAGAAAAAGCTGAACACTAAGTATGGGGAATAATCAAGATAAAAAGCGGGCATTTTAGGATCAGCTGATTAGTCTGATTCATGGAAAGCTAAAACTGTTTGAATTACATGCTAATTTATGAGTGCATTTTTGACAGACAGTTTATTGTTCTGCCATACTGGTGCAGGTGCAGACCACTACTGAGTGCACCTGTTGTAGACCCTTTGCATCTCAAATATGTTGAGGAAAAGACTGTTATCATAGAATCATTTAGGTTGGAAAAGACCTTCAAGATAATGTGGTCTAACCATCACCCTACCAGGAGTGTTCGAGAAGAAACAAAAGCATTCATTAGGAAGACAAATTTTATTAAGCAAAAATTCAGCACATTTTTATGTATTCTATCTTAATATAGCTGTTTTTCTTCATGCTCTATTTGTCATAAGAACTGGAATTTCTGAAGGATTTAGAGTTTTTAACTCCTATTGACTTCAGTGGAAATGAAGAGTGTGAATATCCTTCAGCATCTGGGCCTTGCATTGGCTTATGGGACAATGAAAATAGCAATATTCTGAACAGTACGGAAACAAGGAAAAATAAATGTCTGTACTGGTTACTGATTCAGTTTAAACAGATGAAATCTTAGTGAAGTAAATCTGTCTTTGTTCTAGTTTTTATACAAATTTATGATACCCATTTAACACTGTTCTTCCATCATCTGCTAAACCAAGAATCATAGTATTAAATGTTTAGTAAATTAGAATATGTAGTAAGTATACTTGCAAACACTTGCATAGCTGAAGCATTTCATCTACAGGGAGAACATCATTCTTTCAGTGAACAATCTTATGCTTTTACAATTGGATATAGGTTTTCCTACAGAATGGTTCTCTGTTAATGAAAATGCAAAATGTCAGGGAACAGTCCGTGCACTGTTATCACATCCAGACTATTAAAAGAAAAAAAAAAAAGAAAAAGGAAGAGACGGAAAGGAAGATATGACAACTACTTTGTAAATTAAAAGGAGGAATGAGGGAGTAAATAAGCCATTCTGAGACCCATCCCAGGACCCGCTGTGGATGTATATCTGATTGCCATGTGTCCAGAAGCCATTTTTCTGGGTGTGTGACTGCAGATCACAGTGTGAAGAAATGGGACAATAGTTGGCTGCTAACTGTAACAGTTACCATCTAAGTTGGTAGGACTGGAAGATCTGTATGATGAGCAAGTAAAATGGATGCAAGGAATAACCAGCAGTAGTATCACTAATTTATAACAAAACTCAAAACTGATGGAAATCTACATTTATTTATTTATTTATTTATTAAATTTTGTATTACTTCACTTCTAGGTACTCAGATTCCAGTTGTTAATTAATGTTGTTCCATGCTCTAAGTTACCTACTAGCATGAGAAAAGGCTGGATTTTCTTATTTCCCAATACCAAAATAAAAGGAAAGCCAATATCTCTAAAGATCAATGTCAGCCTTGCTGTCTTATTTCAGTATCAGTGGAATGATACATTTTGATCCTTACTTTTGGAAAATAATTTTTTATATAATGAAATAGTGAATTCTGTTCTAAACAGTTGTTTTGAAATCAGAATGTTTGCTTTGGAAAACGCGGGAATGGAGTTCTTCAGTGTTCTGTAAATACACAATCCCATTTTTTTCCCAAATAAAATGGTGTTTGATGAAGCAAGTTAGTTTAGGCAAAATAAACATTTCTTGGTGCCAGTTTATTGGTAACATTCCTCTAGACAGGTTCTTGGCTGTCAATTAACATAAAAGCACAAGATGAGCCTTAAACCATCTCCTGTGAGCTTGAAGGGCCTTTTGCTTTCCCCAGGTTGTACTGTGCGATGATTATTCAAAAGATACTCTAAAGTTCACTTTTCTAGACAAGTGCTGAGAAAATTAATAGAGTAAAAAATCCATCAACTTATATTTGACAGCCTAGTTCCGTGTTAGAAATTACAGAGATGACACAGTGAATGTGGTGATTATGTTGTTAGATTTCTGCATTAGTTTCTTTTGTTTGGTGACTCATCTCTCTGTGCCTGAAGCACCGTGTCTTGGGTCAGTCCTCAGTGTCTTACATCTCAAATTCAAAAAGCTAAGCTATTCCTCTGGCCTGTGTGTGCATGGCAGATGCCTACTTACTCATTTTCTGACTAATAAGACAGAGTGGCTTTATGACCAGAGTTGTGCTGAAGTGCCTGGCTGGATCTTGACTTTCACCCCGCCTTTCTGTTATAACAAGAGGTGATATTCTGTGTGGGGCATGAAATCTTTTCTAGTAGGCTATTTGTTTGAAATGTTTTAGATATCCTGTAAAATTTCAGAATCTTGTTTCTTGTTATCTACAGGTACCATTTGTCTGTAGTCTTCTGAGTAGAGGTGGTTTGCATTTTAAAGGTTTCTCTTGCTGGTTATGCATACCTTTATCCAAGAGATAATTAACATATCTTATGGACTTGTATTCATATTTTGCTGTTACAACTGTGCAAGGCTAACTTGGAGACTTTTGGATATACCTTATCTCATAGGAAACAAAAGTAACAAGTTACCTGGAAGAAAGCCAGACAAAATAGCTGATGGAAGACCTGATCTTGGAAACGACTGTAAGTCCCATATTATTTTTTTAACTGTTGAAATGTATAATTGTGTAACTTTGAAAGGCTGCCTTTAGACTTGCAATTCTGTTACTGGAATTTAGAGAAGTTTAAATTATAACTGGTCATTATAGGAAATTAGAGCTTAGGACTCTACTAAATACCTGAGGTTCACTGTAATTTTCTTGTCATTCCAATTTATTCTTGTATGTTTGTTAGGTTTTTGTAGACATTCTGGCTGCCCTCTCTCATGAGTTCTTAAACGTGGCTTCAGATGCAATAAAACAACAAATGTCATTTTTCTTCATGAGCTAAAACTATGCAAGGTGCTCAATACTGCTCTTAGACAGTAAAATGCTTAAGCATATGAGCATGGCATTTGTGTGCAGGAGATGCATGATAAGAGTGTAAAGGAAGTGCTTGGGGTTTGACCCAGTTGACCTAGTAGATACTAGGTCAACATCAGCTGCTGAAGGGGGACATCTCTGCCTTAGGATCCTGACACTACCTGTGTTAGTGGAGGTGAAAGAAGGTTCTTTGAGATGTGGCTCGACTTTGACTTCAGGCTCCCCTTTTGTTGACTGTGCATTGCCATTATGAACTGAAAAAACTTTTTTTTTTTTTTTCTTTTCTCCTTTTTTCTTTTTTCTTTTTTTTTTTCTCTTTTTTTTTTTTCCTTTTCTTTTTTCTTTTTTTCTTTTTCCTTTTTTCTTTTTTCTTTTTTCTTTTTTCTTTTTCCTTTTTTCTTTTTTTCTGTGAAGATGGGTTGCTGCTGATTACGTATCTTCTCAGGGCGTGTTCTGGCATTCATTCTGTATGAACAGAACTATACCTAATCTTTAATATTTTTGTGGATGCCCTAGTCTTTCTTCTGTTTGTTTAAAAAGGTTTGATTAAAGATCAGGCAATACATGATAAAACATCCATAAACTGACATGCACCTAAAGCAGGTTGTTACCTAGGGCCATGTGAGGAACAGAACACAGGTTCTGCTTGTTGCCTGGGTATGCCACCAGTGGGATGATCTTGGAACCATCATTCCTCTTCTGATTATTTTACAGTGGATACACACCTCAGAGTGGGACCTTTGCAGCATTGCTATGATGCATGTTTTAATGAGATGCTGTGTCACAGGGAAATGTTCTTCTGTGCTAGTTCTTTGAGACGAACACGCTCAATTTCCATCTGTTAATGAAGTGTACGTGTGGAGATTTGCATGGTGAAAGCTGAGTACATACTATCACACAGGTGTTTTATAATCAGAGCTCAGGTTAGCTGATAATCAAGTTCCTCTGCAGAACAGGGAACTGTTTTTGTAGAACAGAGGAACAAAACCACAAAACCAGCATTCCCAGTCCAGTGTAGACAGCAGGCTTAGGCCTGCTGAACCATGTCCTCCATGTGCTTTCTGCACCCCTTTGCCAGATTTGAAGTATCAGCACCTTGATACTTGAGGGAAAAGCTGGAGTCTGCCTAAAGCCTAGGCCCTCTTGGGAGATTAAACCAGTTCACCCCCTTCTCTTTCTGGACCTTCACAATTCAGACTGAAGAGACCCAACATAGGGGTCTGAGATGTTGCCTAATTATGCACCTACGCTGATCAGATGCTGTAGGTGTATCCAGAGGAAATAAGCTTTGCAGGATGCAGGGCAGTGCAGTGACTCCTAGGCCACCTGTGAAAGCAGAAGCTGTGCAGCTCTGCTTGCACACTGGTTTTTGCCACCTAACTCTCCACAGAGCTCACCTGCCTCAGGGAAGAGCCGTGTCGTTGTGGCTATTCTCTTCTGCTCACCATAACTAGGCACCTTAGAGAATACCTGCACGGCACAGAGATGCTGGCACAAGGTATCACAGGAAACAAGGTTCTTCCAGGTTCAGGATGTAAGCTTTAGGAAGTTATCAGTACAGTAGTGCTGTTATCAGCCTGTTAGTGCTGTTTGTAGTCCTTCCTATTGCCACTGTTTACTTTGGATCAAAGTGCATACATATTTTGGTTAGATGAGCCTATTTTGATTCATATTTTATGTTATTCTTATATGTAGAATATTACAGGTCTCTAAGAAGTTCTTGGAAGTCTTGGAGGTTAATGGCAGAATTTTATGAAGAAACTATAATATTCATCAGGGTTAGGTGTTTTTTTCTGCACACAAAATAAGAAGCAAGCTCCATTCCATATTATTTCTCTCAGCAAAGATATTGATTTTGAGATTAATAGTTGCTTGCATGCGTGTGGCTTCTAGTACATTAAAATGAATGTTGCCATGTTTGTATGCTACTTGGACTGCCATCAAAACAGCCTTCAATGTCTCCTCAGAAGAAAATATTACAGTATTAGGTGCCCACATATTTGTCTTCACGAATCCAACAAGCATTTTATCTCCCCTGTAACTGCAGAATGAAGGCAATCAACCAAAGGCTTTTTACTGAGAGCCAATTTAAACCTGTAGCAACTCCTGTAGTGGCAGGCAAGGGAGTAGCTGCCACTGTATTACCTGCAATTTTATTATACTCTTATTTAAGATTTAAGATTTCTGAAACAAACAAGAAGAAAATGTTATTTTTTATATTTTTAGGGATTGATACAACTATCAGTTCCATACAGATTTTGGAAACACAGCAACGCATTGACAGTCGCTATTGTAAAAACCCACAGTGCAGGTAGGTAAATTGTTTTATTATGCTTTATTAAACTGGAATAGAATACCATTAATGTGGCATGGCTACCTGGCTGTCTCTTCTCACAGTTGTTTACTGTCATGTGCATGCATTTTTCCTATCTCTAAATATTTTTTTTCTTTTTAAATTTAAATTCAATTTCCATGTTTTCTCAAATAAACTACCTATCTTTAAATCCTATGTGCATTAATATCACCTTTTTTAGGTCTGGAAATTACAGCTATCTTATTCCTGTTAACAAGTATACACCTGTGGATGTAGAAATCTCACTGGAAATCAAGTAAGTACAATTAAATATAATATACATTTTCCAAGATAGTGGCTCATTTTTATTATTATTATTTTTTAATACAAATTATTTGCTGATTTCTTTTGGGGTTAATCTCTGATAAAAGACAGTAATAACCGGAATAGCTGCCAAGGACTCTGCTTGATGACACTTCATGAATCCTGTCTCTTCAATACAGTGATCTGTGAAGTTATGTATGGCCTTTAGGTCCAGTCTTTTCATTTTGCATATTACCCTTGTAAACATCCTCCTTGTTTGGATAAGAGGAAATATAAAGTGCTCCTGAAGTGCCTGCTTATTTTCTACAACAACTGAAAATTTGCCTTTTGAGTGTATGCGATTATAAACCAGTAACACAACCCACCCATATAGGGTTTAATACATCATACTCAGAGTTTCACTGAAGTAGTTGCTGAATTTATGTTGAATATTGGTTTGTGGTTTAGGGGGAGGGAGATTTTCAATCTGTCTTATACTCTTCTCAGAAAAGCCATCTGGGAAGATAGGAAATGCTTGACACTCTCTAGGGATAGTTTGGAGAAGGTATGACCACAGGGTCTTTGCAATTGAAGAATTCTGAATGAAATTCTATTTATCAATGTGTTCCCAGACAAAGGGATTTTTCTACTTCTTTTTAATGACATATTTGCATGTGTACAGTGACAAATGGGAGCTATTTATATAGATAGGTACCTGTCTGAAGGCTTATTGTGGGTTCATCTTTCATAAGGTTGTCTGCTGTTGTGTTTAGATGCCCACATACCCTCTGGCATAGGCACGATATGCCTATGTATGATGTAAGCCGTGCAATTCAAGCATGTCATGACCATTCATTTGTACAAAAAGCCAAATACGATAGTTGCTAGTATGAATGTGCTTAAAGTTTGAGGAAGTTTACTGTATTTTCTAGATTTATCTTAACAGCTGCAAAGACCACCCAGGTTTCCAAATAAAAAAGCTTCCTCTTTTCAGGGGAGGGAGTGGCACAAGTTTAGAGGTTGGTGTCTCAGGTTTCTTCATATTAACTAGTGAAGTAAGTTCCTCTGCTTTTTTTTTTTTCTCCACAATTCAAGTCTTTGGAATTTTTCTTTGTGTTTATATTGTATTATATCTATGGTTCTTCTATTTAAGAGCAATGGGATAGATCCTTGTTTTTCTTTTTTCTTGAAGCACCACAGAACCATTAATTGTATTTCTCTGCAAAGTTACATTTGGAAATTATTGCTCCTATTATTCTTCAAGACAAAGCAATGGGAAAGATTTCTTAGAAACCACACAGGTAATACATTTTCAGCAATACTCTGGCTTGGGGGGATCATTTTTATATACTGCCCGCTACATGGCTGTTTTTTCATCTCTTACATGAAAGGTACTGTGCTGTTTGAAAACAGCATATAGGAAAAAGTGTTCAGCTTTCTGACAGGTTTGGCTGCTGAAGCCATACAGTGCTGAAATAATCTGTGATTAACTTTCACCTCTCTCCTTGCCCTCCAGAATGTTGTTTCCTTCTATTAGATTTATTTGTTTTTCATAAAAGCTTCAGAATCTCCTAGCTAAAAATGTCATGATCCCTTGATTCAAGCAACATTGTGTGGATGCATTCTGGAGTAGAGGGAGATGTAGAAGGTAGAAAAGACTCGTCATAATATCTAGTTGTACTGGATAGTCTTACACACCACCGATTGTAAGAAATGAATGAAGTGATAAAGAGACACCATGAAGATCTTAATGTCCAATGTCTGGAAAGGAGGATAGCTGATGACAACTAGTCAAGTTGGCCTTATCAATAGTACATTTAGGGTCCACCATGAGAACCTGACTCATAAAATTAATGGCTGCAAAATTCTGATCTTGGTTAAAGCAGTAGAAATTGAAATAATACATTGAGTCTACCAGTCCTGGCTAGTTTTGGCATGGCCCTAATGAGATAACTAGGATGCAGTCTTCCTGAAGAAGTAAATTTTCTACTGAAATTTATAAAAATCTGACTAGTGACTCTCTACAATGATAGTTTTGAGCCTATTCCAGCCTAACTCACCACTATAACATGCTATAACTCCAGAGATAGTCAAGAAATAGGAGTATTTTTCACCCATGGCCTTAGGATTTCTCCAGACTTAGTGGTACTTTTCCATTACTGTCTTAAGGGTAGTGAATTACAATTTTTAAGCCTTGAATTCCCTGAAAACAATAGTAGTTTTCCCCTTTATTTCTGTGCAAACAGGAGTTTACCAATAAATCTCTCTAGGGAAAGATCTTCCATGTAAAAGCAAGAGATATTTTCATTTCATTCCTTCGATCATCTAGATGGGAATAATAGCTGTAAAAACATGTTAGCTTTTCCCAGGCAAGCTGAGCTTGCAAACTTTTCCCAGCAAATTGATGAAGACCTTAAATGCCTTTCCAATTCTCTGGAAATATAAGACACTTTCATGTGACCAGGTCCTCGGATTTATCTACATTGATTGGAAATGTTTATTCTGGCTAAAACAGTGGGAAAGGCAGAAGCAAGCACAGTAGCATTTCCCCTACGCATTGTAGGAGAAACCTCTGTGAAGATGAAGTCATTTCACTGTCTTTAGATTTCTGATCTATGGTACCACACATGATAAGTTCTTAATTCTTTTAAATTACTTTTTTTGCTGCTTTGACAAATTAGAGCTGTTGGGGTACCTTTGTCCTTAAGTTGACTTTCTGATAAACTCTTCAAATGTCTTTCCAAAAAGTTACAGGCTTCTCTGCAGCTGCTGCAAAGCTGTCAGACTGCAGTAAATAAGTTGTCCAAGTTTTGACCTGTCTGCCGTAATTCTAACAGTTTTTAATATTAAGTCAGACCTAGGGAGTTTTCTCATGCAGAAGTATTCTTCAAGCTTACTGCCAAAAGTGGTCAAAGAGATTTCCTGTGTCAACCTGAAATCTACATCAAAAGACTAAAGCTCACTAGCCTCCAGCAGCAGTAAGCATTCAAGTTTGACATGACTCGGAATAGAAATGCTGCCTGGTTGGATAATTCTTTTCAAGAAGATTTTCCTAAAGACTGGAAGGCTTATTCCTTACCAAAGGGCAGGATGGCAATCATTTAGACTCTGAGCAATTCTCATGTAAGTCTTATCATGTGAGCATACCATCTCCAACAGAGAGAATGTGTCAGAAAGTGGAGGGAGGAAGGAAAGATGAAGGAGGCACTAGGAACTGATGAAATAAAAGTTATCATGGGCAGACCAAAATGGATCATTAGGTCAACAAGAGGTGAGGACTGAATTTTATTCAATGTAGCATAAAAATTTCAGATACAAAACATATTTTTTCATTTGTACATGACAGGTCACTGCAGTCAAAAGCACAATGAAATCTTTCCTGCAGCTGTTTTTGAAATACTGAGTAAAAATGCCACTTGTATCTTCAGAATATACAGAGGAACTTTCACTGCCTGCTGAGGACTGCTAATGTCACTGTTTCAAAGAAAAGCAGCATTGCAATTTGCTGCCGTTACACCTCAAAGCTTTTGGGCCACCTGGCACATCAGGGACAATCTCTACTTGCAGTGGCATTTGCTTGGAAAATGAGAGCGAGAGAGTTATTCAGAGCCAGCTGTGAGCTGCTGGGAGCCAGATGTCTGTCAGTTCCTCCGCAAGGCTGATCAGAGCAAACCCCCAGTTGCAAGGTTTAAAGTCAGCACTTTGTCTTTAAATGCTCTGACTCTAGCTTTCAAGTCTTGTTATCGTAATTACTTTGCACCGCATTTATCAATGAAATGTTTCCACAGCCTATCCCTCTCTCCGACTGAATGTGAAATAAGGTTATCTAATCTCTCTCTCTCATTTATCATCTAGGGACGTCAGCATATTTGGACTCTGCCTGTGGCTAGGCTGTATGACAGCGCATACTACTTCCGTGTAGCCGCACCGGTAAGCCCTTTTCGGATGGGAACACGGCAAAAGACAAGTACCATTGGAGCTGACAGAAGGTCTTACATGAATCTCCTTTATTTTTTCTTCTGCAGGGTTTTGCAAGCTGCTCCACAGATCCTTATTTTGCTGGAATGTTTTTTACTGATTACTACTTCTATTTTTATCGGCAGTGCAACTAAAATGTTGCCAATAGTTCTGTTCTCAGGGAAAAAAACAACAATGAAGCTCTTGATATGAAAAAGAGACTGATGTATGGCCCTGTATTTTGTAAAGCTTTTACCAAGATGTATGACATTTTCTTGTTTGTTTTGCTTTTAAACTAAAAAAAAAAAAAAGAAGAAAAATAAAATGTTGTTCAACCACAAGCATGGTTCTGCATTTCCAGGAACTGTTTCTAAAAGGACATGAGACAACTGAACACATGATGTGTAAACAAGTAATCTCATTGATCTTAGTGAAGTGGCATGATATTGTACATACAACAGAATAAAAAAAAAAAAAGAAGAAAATAGAAGGGGGTAGGAGCTCTGCTGAGCTGGGATATACTCTAGTCTTCAGAAGATGGTAAGATAATAAAATATTATTTGCAGTCAGGAGACCTGCAGACCTTTACTTTCTCTTAGTAACTGCTGCCCTTTGTTTGTATATAAATCCACTTCTTTTCCAAACAAAACCAAGAGCAAACAAAACTTCCAGAGAGAAGTGAAGCACTGTGCAAGTGCCCTCTAAAATAAGTGCTGTAAACTGGGGAACTGCAGTTCAGTTCCCGTGTTTGTATTTCCATTTCAGAAAGTAGTACCATCATTACTATTACGATTGTGCAACTTAATGATGCAGCTGCTGTTTGTGTGAGATGTGTTTCAGCTACTTTTTTTTTTTTTTTTAAACTCTACAGCAGAAGGAAGTATTTACTCCTAATTTCAAGTTATTTCTTTCTTGGTGGTTGTGATTTGTGCTAATGTGATGAAAGAAGAGAAAGAGTTGAGAAGAAGAATGTCTTGCCTGCACAGCTTTGTAAGATGAATGTGGATACACACTTGCATAGGAGAAATCTTTCTGCTTACATTGAGGAAATATATTTTTAAGGCAAAGCTATTTGAATGAAATTTGAAATTACTTGCTCAGACAAAAGGAGCACAGATGTAATAACCAAGTGCATTATAAATAGCATCATGAGGCATTTCTAGAACAATCATTCATTTTGTGTAGAGAAGAGAAAGTAAATATAATGGAGAGACTGTAGGCTTTCAAAGATTTATAATGTAGAAGTTAACATGTGAACAACCTTACTCTGAATGAAATTCTTTATTTAGCAGTGGAAGGGAAGCATTAGGAAGGAAAATTAATCTCTAAATATGAACTGACCACAGTCTTTGTAAACACCCATGTGTCTTAATTGTGCATTTCTTGCCTGACAATGAAATGGTAGAGTTTAATTTGTTTCTGTGGCTTCATTTGGCATTTCTTTTGTCACTGTTTCTGGATTTCCTTTAACTGATTTCCTTTAACCTTCTTACTGTCTTACTGTTTTTTTTTAGACTTATGTATTTCTGTTGAGGTTATCTGCAGTGTCCCAGTGTCCTTGGTCCTTGTCTTTGGGTTGTGGCTTTTTTTTTTTTTTTTTTTTTTTTTTCCTTATATGACTCACTGCATTGACCTTAACCCTTAAACTCTTTTTTTTTTTTTTTTTAGCCTGGTAAGTATTTATAATGTAGGTGACATGTTCTGCAAGATCCCAGAGACTAACTGTACTTTTAACTCCACATCCCACTCCACATCCCAAAGCATCATAAATTTGTGTGTAAAAGTGTTAAAGTGTTGCCGGGTCCCAGATGATCATGCATGTGCATTTTGAACAAAAATAGTACATTTCTAGACCCACTTGTTCTTCGTCACACTGTTTTGGGTTGAAATACTCTTCTCAGTGGCACAGAGCACTGATGCAGGAGAATATAAGCTCCCAGTATTTCCTGTCATCAAAACACTTCCTGCGATTACAGTCTGGGGTGAGATGCATGTGGGGCAGCAAATATTTTCTTTGTGAGAAAACGAGCAATGATTTTATTACAAATTACTTTGCCAGTTCAAAAATTTTCAGCTCCTTCTTTATTCCTGTCAAATGTTTTTGGTAAGGTACTCTTGAAGATTTTATTCAGATTTCAGATGACAAGCTGTTGCACAAAGGCTATGTTCCAACACACCCGAGGTAACAAAAATCCACCTTGGCAAGAGCTAGGGAGGAACTGGCACAAATGAAATACTTGGCACTGAAAAACTGTGATTAATAGTATTCAGGCTCCTGAGAAAATCTGTGAGTGACAATGAGCTGACAGACTTTTTAAATGACATGACATATTGACAGTAGTGTTTTGATCATTTTGAATGGGGATCAGATGGCTTCTGTCCCTTTGTGACATTAATTATATTGTAGTGGGGTTACCTCTGAATAAGTTAATGGATTGGAGGGGGGCAGGAGGAAATAACTGTAACAGAACCTCGAGCACCCCTGAACATGTTCTGTTTTTTCCATCTAGAAGTTTAGTCTAGTTAGAAAAGCTTTGTTATTTGCTTGGTATTTCTGTATGACCAGCAGCTGTCTCTGTGCATGTACAGTTTAGCATATACTCCGGGCCCAAAGTGCAAGAGAAGACACCCAATGCATGTGGTTTGTCCTGTACTTGCATTACGGCTCCTTGGTGTCAGTCACCCAGGCAGCTGGCCACCTGGGAAATCCCAGAAACTTTTAATTCTCCTTCCCCTTTGATAACGTTTTCAGAATACTTTGCGTTGCCCAGGCAAGTGCTGGCTGCTGCACAGTGCATGTGCAGCAGATTTGGCAAGCCCACGGAGTGCCAGCCCCCCAGATACACAGATGTACATGTCCAGGTTCAGTCCATTTCTGCAGGTAAATATGGGAACCCCAGGAATGTCTCTCACTCCTGTATCTGCTGAGCCCTCACTTCCCTGAGCCTGGGGAGGTGCAGTTCATCTGGACACCACTGACGGTGACATTCTCGCCCTCGTGCACGCAGTCCTTCTGCCTTATACAATGCTGAGCTAGGGCTACCATGGAATACCCTGGGGAAAACGTGGCCAGCAGCATTTTCCTTCCTGAACAACTTAAGGAAGTACAGATTGATTTTTCCAAGTGAAAAACATGGTTCTGAAACACTCAAGGGTCTCAGTTGTTTTTCTGCCATTTCTGTTTTCTCAGTGATAAAGTTGCAACAGATGTTAATAGTGGTAATTACAATGCAATTTGAAGCAGATTTTGTGAGTAACAAGTTATGAAAGTTTTATGTATGTTCTCTCTGGAACAAGAAACCCCCCTTCCCTTATCTCTTTTAGCACAGTGTGGCTGAGTTGTAGAGACCCCCAGACATCAACAGTACGTTTTCACCTAACTTCAAAGGGAGCTGAGGCAAAGCAAACTTCCAGCTGTAAGCTGCAGGAGGCAAAGACAGACCTAGAATAGGGTGATCTGGTACCAGCTGAGCTTGATTTCAAACCATGCTGTTCATACCAAGAACATGATATAACAATTCACATTTTTACTTGATTTTAACACACACCACGTACCCTGGCTTATGGTCAGTTTATCTAGCAGTGGCACTTTAATCAAGAGCTGAGCAAACACTTGAAATCTCTTGAAAGCCCAGTACACTAAGAGAAGAGGCCCCAAAGGGATAAAACTGGATGGTCCCCCGTGGAAACCAAGTACAAGGCAGAAGAGCAGAGTGAGTGACTCTGTGGTGAAAGTCCACAGCTGGGAAGGTGGATAAGGCCGTGTTGTGTACAAGCACAACCGAAGCTGAAGCTGTGTGCAGCTGTGAGCAAAGGAGCATTTTGCTTTCTGCCCGCAGCTCAGTTCCCATAAAACAACTCCCTCTTTCATTTGAGAGAGGCCTGGTAAGCAGAGAGGAGTGCTCCTGTTGCCCTGGTCAGATGATGTGAGCCTATTGTGAGAAGCGAGAAGTCTACAAGCTGAGTTTGGAGTCCTGCGCAGCACAGGTCTGAAGGAAGACCTGAAGTTTTTCATAAAGTCTTCCCTATCTACATTTTTCTAGGATCATAACTTGCTTTCTAGAATCAGAAGAATATTTGCCTTAAGAATTGTTAGCAGGTTAAATTCTACCCACTGAGTAAGAAGTTGCTCACTCAGGAATCATTCACTTAGCTTACAAATCGATTGCATTGATGGAACCTGAGACAATCCAACCTAAAATTAAAAATGGCTTTATATCACATTTACTCTTGCTCTCTCCATTGAACTGAGTGTTAGAGTACCATAAAAATGAGTTCAATTCACTTAATGTCTGAGCTAAACTGTGCTACAAAGAAACTAAATTTCCTACAGCTTTGTGTCCTGTATCCTGACAGTGTAGCACTGCAAAAATCCCAGCCATTCTGCTGCCTTGCACAGATCTTTCAGCCACATAATGTTGGCTTCCTCCCACCTTCAAGGTGCCCTGGAGAGGGCTGTGTTATGTCTAACTTTAGCTTTTCAGTTTGAACGCTTCGGTCTTGGTACATTAACTCAAAATTATTGTTCAGCTTGCACATAGCTGTCTCCTACAGAGATGTTTCTTCTGCAAAAGTGTGAACATATATATATATATATATATTTTTTTTTTTTCTTGATTGGAAGAAACAGTTTTTACTGTTAAGTTTCAACACCCCCTCTCCCTTGCACATGCACAGTATATATATATATATATATGTATATATTTCTAATCTGATAGGGGTGCATTTGCTCACTATGGAATGAATAATTCCAATTAACATTTGCAAGCCACCAAATAATACGTGCAGTGGCAGCTGCTGGCTATGTCCCATGCTCTCAGAATCACTTGGCTGAGAGGAGAGTGCTTTCTAAGGAAAGGTCAAGGCACAAGCATGTCCCAGTCCCAGTCCTAGGGTCTGCAGCCCCTCCTGCTCAGGGTGGTCTTGGGCAGCTGCGTAGCCTGGCCTGAGCTGTTCCTGGAGCAGTGCCAGGCACGGGGCTTGCTTGGGCACAAACAGAGTGGCAGTGAGGTTCAAGAGGTGTTCGGGCACTTTGGTCAGCCCCAGCATGTCTTGTGTAGGTTAAAGAAAGAAAAAAAATTACTTCACTCACAGCGCTTCAGGCAGGCTCATGAATACAGCCTCCTCTGCCTGCTGCAGCTCCCCAAATAGCATGTTTTCTGTCAAAATCGCACTCGAGCGAACATTTTCAGCACACATACAAGCCCCACGTTCAAAATACTCGTTTTCACACTGGCAATCCTGACCCAATTTTAACCTCGGTTGCTATGGCGCTGGTGCAGGCCGGGCGGTCGGCGCGGCGGGGCTAAGTGGCGATGGTGCGTACATTCGCCTTTTGTTACTCCTTGGCTGGGGTCCAGCGAGCGTGTTTCCCCCCTGGCCTTCTTCCACCACCCCTCCACAGCTGGCAGCAGCCTACATCTGCAGGCGAGGAGCCCCAGCTGGCTTCCCAGGGCATCTCCTCTCTGAGGAGCCGCCTTCACCGGGCTTCTCCTGGTCTCTTGGGGCTGGTGCCCTGCAGGCCACAGATCCCATCCCTTGGCTGCATGCCCCTATGCTGGGAAAGCCTTCATCTTCCTGCTCTTCATTGCGGCTCCCTCTCCTCCTCCCTCACTAGCTGCTTTCCAGACACCCCACGAGCTGCTTTACTCCGAAAAGGGAACTTGTGGCGATACTTCTGAAGGATGGGATTTAAACTAGGTCATCTTCTTAGTAAGGGGTGGAAGGGAAACCGACTTTTATGAATAGGATTTAAAACAAAACTCATTATTTTCAAGGCGGATGTTTTAATTTCTAGTTGATGTTAAATATATTGTGATTGCCTACACACAGTAATATAAACACAGGATTTTCAAATTTGAGTTTAATGTTAATTTAGCTTGCAGAGATACTCTGCGGGGTAATCAGTGTTTTGCATTTTTCATTCAATCTTAATGTTACACTTTCCCTTCCACAACATAATCTAAACCACAGACCAGCTGGCTGTGTTGATTAAAATCCTCTTTCTGCTTTTTATTAATCTTCATGGTTCTGTCCTAGAATTATGAAGTGGTCATGGTCTATCAGAAAGGAAATCTGCTGGAGCAGAATGCAGTATTTACAAATCGAGATTTCTGCCTAAAGCATATTGCTGATTCCTAAAATAAGTCGTGTCCTGAATGCTTTGTTATATGCACAGAGCCTTAGACAAGTTTGGAACAAAGCTCTTCAGATTAAATTACTTACAAGTAATTCATTACGTGTTTGGCTGACACGTGTCCTCAGTGAAAACCTTGATTAAGAAAATGTTATTAGGGGATAGGACTGGCTGAGGACTTTTCTTGTCAATAGGCCTAATCCTGCTTTTCAGTAGCCATGTGAGCTCCTCATGTGGGCCCTTGCTCCCTTTACCTTGAGGTCAGAGGGAGAACGGAAGGGGATCAGGCTGTTGCTGGGGAGAGGAGCACGGATCCAGGTGTCAGACATTCCTCAGGATGTACAGTGAAGGGATGGCAAATCTCCTCAAATGGAAGGTGATGGAGCAGCGGGAAGGACACTCTGCCAAAATACATCCAAAGGGTTCTGGGGCACAGCCTCAGCCCTCCTTGCTCTGTGAAGTTCCTTGCACAAACGCTGTTTATCCAGACTCAGTGAGGTTCACCCCGAAAAAGTGATGTTCCTGAGTATACCTTGTTATGAATGTGCTCTGTGTGTTGTTGCTTTTTTTTTTTCTCTTTTTTTTTTTTTGGTAAACGACTATTTGATCGTGATGAATTGATTATTTTTTAACTAATCTGATGTGATGATTAAGCAATCACTTTTGCATGTGTTTTTTCAATTATCTCTCTTTAAGAAAATGAGGCAGTAGCTAAGCATAATCTATCTTTTCCTCATTTCTCATGAGGATAAAGTAGAGCACAGATATTCTTGCTGAGGCATTTAGATACCTTTGGACCTACGGGTGGTTAACCCGTTATATTCCATAGTTATGACACCTATACTTTTGCCATGTTTCTTATTTTCTATGTTGGTTTGGAGTCTGCTGCAGCCTTACAATTTTGCAACTTTAATCTTCAGTGTTCCCTTTCTTATACTTTGGGGGGTCTTGGGTGCAAAAAAGTCAGTTGTGGCCTTCCTTCTTTCCCATTTATCCTTGTCTGTTTTTCATGCATTTATAACAGTTTTTGAAGCTCTATTTTATTTTATTTTTTTTTCAGTTATAGGCAGTTACATTAGCAGTCTGCTGTGGTAACCTTCTCCTTCCTGTTAGGATGCTGGTGAGCACTGGTTGTCTGGATGTTGAAGGTTCATGGGCACTACTTTAGAAAAAAAAGTTATTGAATTGACTTGCTTTTCTCATGACTATGAAGCTCTTGTTTAATCAGGCTTTTGCTGTTTCAGGTATTTTCTTTAATGTAGAGCACATGGTGGATAGGCTGTGGCCACAGTACTTACTCACAGTGTTATTCATCTTACCCTTTAGTTTCCTGAATTCCCAGCTTTCTTCTCCCTGCAGGATCATGTCCAAAGCAGCCCTAATTATCCTTTTCCCAGTTATCACTTTCCTTTGTGATCTACTTGCTTTGAGGATCAATCTTATGCTTTGTCTCTTAGTAAATATGCCAAATTCAAAATCCTTGCCCTTATTTTCCAGGAATATTCAGCAACTTGAAATTGCTGAATGTTTTGTATTTCTCCCTCCTTCAGGAGGCTGTTTTTGTCCCTGTGCTTCCTCATGTAAATCCTGATTTGAGTTCACTCTTTCCCACAAATTCCAGTCCAGATCCTCAGAGGCTCAACCTCTAACCGAGAGTTTCATGAACTTTCGTACTGTAGTATTGTTTCTTCAGTGGGTTTCTGTGCTTGTGAAGGGTTTTACTACTTTCAGCTGGTGCTCCACGTAGTGCTCGCTGGTGGTCTTTCCCCATGTGTTGCTGAAGGACCCAGGCCTTGGGGAGCGCAGGCCTCTGGGCCTGGCCATGCATGCTCCTCAGCACAGGGCACAAGCCAAACACTTCACAAGCAGAAGACATAAAAATCAACAGAACTGCTTTGCCAAAAGGTTGAAATATTTGTGTTTCTTTAATGTCCCTTCAGTGCGTCTTTTTGCATTAGGTTCTCTGGTTAAGGGTATTTTCCAAGACAGCAAAAGGCTGACCCAAAGGATCTCACTCAATTTGGAGTGAGTCTTACAGATGAAGGAGTATTTAGTTTCTTTAGTTTTCTTTTAGTTTTTAGTTTCTTTTCTTTAGTTTCAGAGAGCTACCAAGAATCATTCCCCTTGTTTGACTTATTTAAATTGAATTACATATCATGGTTACACAAATCAAAACAAAAACTGTATTCACATGAAGCAGCTGATTATGACAGGTTCTGTTTCTGGAGTAAAATATATGTAGAAAAATTTCTTTTCAATGCAAAAAGAAGAAAAAACCCTACCCTGTCTAAGTCAAGCATATTAAAGGAGGCGGTTGCAAGAAGACCCACATGCTGTGCGTAATACACGACTTTCTTCTTCTTCTATGTCTGCCTCCTGAAAGATGAAAAATTACAAGGGCTGGAAGTGAAAGCATCATTAAATGTTAATCTGCAGGGGCTTCCTTAGTGTTAGCGAGGTCAGGTTCTGCTGCGGAATACGGTGACAGATGGAGTGTCCTCTGTGAAATCGTTCAGCTCTGCCAAGCACCGCCGGTGGACGAGCTGCCTGTCATTGTGCACGTGCTCTCGCTGGCAGTGCTCGGCAGGCCTGCAGCCCTCACGGCGGCTGGGCACGCAGAAACACCCTGGGGTGGCCATGTTGTGTGGGCATGGGGCACGAGGGACTGGCTTTAGATCAGGCCCAATGTCGAGCTCTCTGCCGCTGCGAGTGGCTCCTAACCTGCGGGTGTAAAAGGCAGTTTTGAAAATGGTTTGTCCCGGAGCAGTGCTGAACCGGGGGGTATCTAAATTGAAGTGAAGGGCACTGTCCCTGTGGAGCCTGGTTGCTGTATTTTTCATCACATCATATGAAAAAGACGCTAGTCTTGGAGTCTTACCATGATTGCAAAATTGTATTTAAAGCTCCTGGCTGACAGGGCTTTTCCCATAAACAAGTAAAGCTATATTGCAGCTTAGACAGAAATGTAGGGCAGGGGATGGGCTTTGCTCGGTGTCTAGAAACACCTGCTGCTGACCAGGCACCAGGCTCCCTGTGCTGCTGTGCTTTATACATCACCACTTTGTAGCTCACCAGCTAATTTAACACCAAAGCTGCTGACAGGAAGACAAACCTGTCACATTCCTCCCCAAATCTTCAGCACAGCCCAAATGGAAACAATCCCCAGACCAAGGTCTGCCCGAGGTCCTTTTTGGCAAAACAAGTCCTTTATGGTGGGGGAGCTGAGACAGTTCCTCAGGGCTGCGGGAGCCAGCACTGCAGGCCCCATGGCCTTAGGGCCTGTCTGCTCACGTTCAGGAGGGAAATAGCATGCGTACCAGTTCAACATGACCTACCCCAGAGCCATTTCACAGAGATGAAAGCCTCATCCTCTGCCTTGAGGGCTAGCGCTGTTCCCACTGCAACAGCAGAGGAGGCAAAGAAAACCTAAAGCTCAAATGCCCTGGCTCTGATGTCCTAAAGCTCTGGAGTTGTCATTGCCTCAGTGCTGACCTGATGAGTTTTAGTGAAGAGCTGGGTTACAAACGTAGTTCAAGCAACATCTGAGATGTATTCTCACCATCAATAATTAATGCAATGTTTAGGGTTTTAGCAAAATCCTTAGAGAACAGTGGTGCTTTCCTCAGTCACTGCTGCTTATGAGCTCAACTCTGTCTAGACTGGCTTGCACATTTTCCAGTGTAGGCAATTTGCAGAAGTCATTTGCTGGGCTTGATTGCTTTGTGAAGGCCAAGGATGGTTTGTGAAACCTTACAGGGAGCTTTTAAACTGAAACGTTAGAGCAAGAATTGAGTTTTTGTATCCAGGTTCTTGCCTCAGCTGAACCAAACATCAAATCCGAAACAAATGAGCTGCATCACCTATGCATGATATCAAACAGAAAGACATGATGTTTGCATAAGGGAAAGACATTATGCTGACCAACCAAAGTTGCGGTCATTTCTAGCTCTTGAGGTAATTACAAGCTTTCACTCATGGTGTTTGTAAGAGGTAAATACTTACAAAGTGAAAATGGCTCAGCCTAGAACAGCATAATGTCTTAGGGCAAACCATACTGATGGTGGTATACCTTAAAATCCCAAGGCATTAATGGCAGTTTGACTGGCAAGCAGCTCAGCTGTCCATGAAGTGTGAACAAGGCAATACATTGCCAAGCGGATCTAGGGACTGCAGAAACAGACTGATAACTGAGGTTTCCTAGGAGGGCCCTAGCAGAGCAAGGAAGAGGATCTGCATCTTCCAAGCTGCAGACCAACAGCTCACCTTTCTTCTTTTGCAGACATCTCCTAATCCTTCTCCATGAGCTCTGCTGCTGGCCTGTCTTTAAGTAGGTGTCAAAAGAGTCAACAACTTGTATAGGCTCTCAAGAAGTTTTGGATTCTGATAAATTTTCTCAGAAAGGCAGGCAAGGTCATGCTGATGGTGTGACAGTTTCATGTTGGATGAAATCTCACTGACTGGAATTGAGTTTATGTTTCTCCAGAAAGGCTTGTGCAAAAAAATGTGCTTATCTCAGCAGATGTTCTGTCTCAGCCAAGTGGAGTCATTGGCTCATCTTCTGGGAAGGGAAGAAAGGTGGCCACTATTGTGTGGTGTATCTGGAAGCACATGATCTACAGAGGATGGTGTGAATGGGAAGAGAGAGCCAAGGTTGCTTCTCTTGCAGTTCAGCTTGAATTATAGCATTTGTATGGATTTTGGAGCTCTAAAATTCCCATATCACTTGTCTTTGTTTCCCCTTCCTACAAGTCATTCGGAGTTGTGTCAATTTTCTTCTCCAGGTATGTGCCCAGATGGACTTTGATAGTGCCTCCAGAGACTTCTGTGTTCTGTCTTCAGTTACTGCCTCACCGCTGGGAAGATTTTTACATTGCAAAATATGCTGAAAAGAACATTTCCCAAATTTACTCTACGAGTGCTAACAGAGCTCCCTCCCCAGCCTCTGGAGGCTCCCAGAACACAAGGTCAGTGCATTACTCTTCCTCAGCATAACAGTGTCAGATTTTGTTTTTCAAAACTCCTCATTCAATGTATTCAGCAATATTAATCTTTTCTCTTCAAAAGATAAGCCCGTGCTTTTTGTAGCAAATGCAGGAAGATACCCACTGTGGAGCAGGAGCAGTGTGAATTTGCTTTAATGAATGCTGCATCAGGCTAAGCTGCTCTGGTCCAGATGTGGCTCCTGGCTGTGACACTCAGCTTTTTATGTCCCTGGGGCAAACATTCCCCAGTTCTCATTTGCAGGGATTGTGCTGCATGTCTGAGCAGGGAGATGTCCATTTGTGCAACAGAGCTGGTGCAATGTGTTGCAAAAGAAACATGATCTGTGCTTTATCCTAGAGGTCTTGCTTTTCTTCTTTCTTCTGTAATTCTTTCACTGGGCCTAAATAAGCTACACAAACTGAAATCTGTGGTCTTTCATGGGTGAGAAATATGCAGTGCCTACTGCAGTGCTCCAGGAACCACACCAACCATTGCACTGAGTGATGTGGTTCCTGGAGCTCTGCAGTAGGCACCCCAAGACTGAGGTGCTGTCTTTTGGCTGTGTCCATTAGTAACATGAAGACTAATTTGACTTGTTAACTTGGCTGCATCCACTGCCTGATGCTGCAGAGTAAGTCAATGCCATGTTCATCTACGTTGTGCTTTTCAGGAGGAAACGGACAAGCCAGATAGAAGCCAACCCCCAAAATGTATTGCAGCACAGAGTCCAGGCGGATGAGCCTTGCGGAGGCAGGATAGAGAATGCCCACAACTTGCAAAAACTTGTGAAAAAAGCTTGCAGAAACTCACTTGGCATTTGTGTCAAGGAACAGGGAAAGAGGAACAACCTTCCTGACTCCTCAGGAGATGTCTCCTGACATCTGCTGCGGGATGAAAGTAATTCTTATCACAGCTTGTGTAACCACAGATATTTGTCCTATGAATTTCTCTTTCAGGGATCTGGATAGGTGAGTTTATATCAAGTGAAGTATTGAATGGATTTGTGCTGTGTAACTTGCTGGGTGATGAAGATGAAGCATCAGCTCCCACTCCTGCTCTGCTGGATGTGTCTGAGCTGTGGCTGCTGGTCACAGCCTCAAGAGAGGGAGGAGCAGGGGGTGCAGCAGGGTGGTTTCTGTGGGGCACAAAGGCCGCAGGCTGCCACCTCAATACCCCACAAGCAAACCCGTTCCCAGTACTGACCATTAATCTTGCTTGTCCTGTGAGCAGCAGCTCTGGGTTTCTTATTTTTTTGGTGCCTTTTTCCTTTGGAACAAGAATTTGTATTGGGTTCCTTTGTCCCCTTATTTGTTGTTTTTCATACTGAATTCCTCTAAGAAACCTTATTTAAGCAAGAAAATTTGGAAATTTAAACTTTAGAAGTATTTAGCAGACTTATGTATCTCTGGTAAGATTCAAGCCCAGAAAGGACGGAAGAGAGAAACCCACAGGAGGACACGGATGCAGACTGAGGAATTGCTCAGTGAAGGATCCCCGTCTACTTTCAGGTGCCTTGGGTGGTTTCCAGATGAGGCACGGTTCTGCTTGGTGGCTCCTCTTGCAATTTTTAAAGGCACCACAGCACAAGTGTGCTCTGAGATGGGGACTGGGTTTGCAGGCTGCAGAAGATGTCTTTAACCAACCCTTAAGACAGTTTTGTGCTCGCTAGCTTTGCTTTTATTTGGATTATAATGTCAAAGTAAATAAAATAACCTAAGTACAGACGGTCATACTTAAAAGAAATTCCATGATCAAGGATTTGCTTGCTTGAGAAAATAATGCAGTTTAGTTACCTGAGATGCAAGCTAGATGGTGCTAGAGCATCCTAGTAAAATGCTGTTCAACTCAGCTGTGTGAAATTAAAACCGCAGAAGTGCTTGTGAATGGCTTTAAGTGATTCAGTGATGTTTTGGAAGTTTTGACTTGCTTAAAATCTAATGAGTTTGAGCCGAGGGAGGAAAGGAGTTCACTCTTCCAACTTCAGCTTGGGATGAAACTTTTGAACCATCAATATAGTTGGAGGATCAGATTCCTCCAGGGCTGGCCACTTTCCAGTCCTGCGCTGCTTATTTGCATTTTAGTGGCTCTGTAAGGCCAGTTTGTCCCACTCAACATGGCCCAATGTGCCATTGGACACAAGTATGCATTTGCTTCAGAGCAGAGAGGAAGGAGGTAATGTGCAAATTAACCAATTCCCCTCACCCTTTTTTTTTTTTTTTAAATTTTCGTTCTTGCATAATTCAAAATGCAAAAATGCATTTATAAAAATTATGGCCTATGAGGTCTTTCTAGTGTATTTACTTTATCCGTGTCAGCAACCCCACTACAAGAAAAGAGCCTATTTTCTTAGGTGAAAATCCCATATGTTCTGAAGTCTGCACACTTGGCACCTCTGTCTGAATTGGTACGACTTTATCAGCATGTGGCAGATACATAATGTCCCTGCTGAACGACGTGATTTGATGGATGGAGCTCTGGGTGGTGAGTCAGGAGCCGTATCTTCTATTTCTGGCCCTTCCCTTGACTTGTATGATCTTCTGCAGGACTTTGTATCTACATTTCTTTACTCACAAAACAATATGAAGAAGCTTTGCTGTCTGCACAAAGCACCTTGCTACTTAGAAATGAGAAAACGTGTCTGTGACATGTATCTATGACTGAATATCACAAAAGGAGTAAAAGGAGAAAAGCTGAGTACATTCAAAGCATTCGAACACGCCTGGAGGTTAACACTGCAATCTTGGCAGGCAGCCCTAGATTTGTGCATCTGGAGATCTGAGCTGCGTTGCTCCATCTCTGGGACACTCCAGCACGTGTGTTGGAGCCGGGTGACACCGATGTGCTTGGCCAAAGACCAGTGCTTTCATCTGGGATGTGGGGACATGCTGGAGGTGGCCCCTTCTGCAGAGTGGACACAGCAAAAAGCATCTCATGTAATTTTAGGCTGAGGAGGAGCTCGGCTGATGAGACCCATGAAACTGCAGGGTTTATGGGGTTTGATCCTACTGAAATATCAAGTCACTGCCAGTTTTGTCCCTGTTGGTCTAAGTTTGTATGGTCCATGCAGGGCATCTGGGAGTCCTTTAACAGCACTGGAGGTTTTTGGTTTGAACCAGATGTATTATAGTCCACTGGGGACAGCAGCTTGGTGGAGGAAACCTTTCATATCCTTCTTTCTATTACTATTTCTTTTATCTGTTGTTCTGTCAGGGACATGCTGCGAGCTCCTGATGCAGATTTTGCAGCAATGAAGAACTGAGATCTCTGCATCCTGCAGCAGGAACATCTCAGGCTGCTGCCTACAGCCTTCTTCCTGGTCACCTCCTGAGGAGTGTACAACCAGAAAACACTCAATTCCAAAACTTCCAGTGAATGCTTTATTGCCCTTGGTTCTCCCTACCAGCTGGCTTGCCCTTAAAATTTGCCAGCAGGGGACAACTAGGGGCTTGCTCATGAATTAAAAACAATGGCATGAGACTTTGTGCTGCCAACATGAAGACCACCAAAGCTTATTGTGCTATTACTAAAGAAACCAGTTTTTCAGAGGAATTATTTTGACTATTTTAACTAGGTTCCTGGTCATGAGGCCCCTTCCAGTGGTCCCAAGCACCCTCTTCCCTAACTCAGTAATGGAAATGTACTTCAGCTTCCCAAGGTGTAACCAGGTCTTAGTTTCTTTGAAGTGAGGAGCATTCTGCCCTTACACTGACTTCAGTTTCTCTCGATAAGGGAAGGAAAGGGCAAGGCATTAAAAACCAGCCCTCCACTCCATATGTCAAGAAAGTATGCTAGCATTGACAGCACGCTGGCTGATGTTCATAACAATGTTTTAACTGAACTGCAGTGAAAGTTTCCACCAGTCTTACTAATTTTTTGGCTGTTGGTGAGTCTTGTATGAAAGCATCTACATTTCTCAAAATCAGCCTGTAAATTATCAATATTTTCTGGTTTTGCACTAGAAGAGTGGAACACAAGGAAAAAAAAACACAACACATGTTTTAAGGAAGATGGGATTTTCTTCCTGCCACTCAGTCTACTGTGTTTGATTTGTTCGGCTCTGTGCTGCTTGCAAATCAACCAAGGATGTTACAACAGATGTCTGACTAGCACTTCATCTCAGTGCTCAAGATCCAAGCAGTGCTGAGCTTGAAGTCAGCTGGTGGTAGCACTTGACCCAAGTTCAGTGAGCTCACCGCAGGGCTTACTGAGTGTGCCGTGATTGTTGGGGAACGTTATCCAAGCAGATGTTTAGTTGGCAAACTTGCCTCGCTCTGTTTCTGTCCCCTGCGAAAACACGAGAAACCCGGGATGCTGGATCTTCCTTGGGGGAGAAACCGGGGCCGCAGGGAGAAGGGCTGGTTGGTTGTGGTAGCCAAATGTTCCCACCAGGAGTTCAAATTGTCCCCCTGTGCATCTCTAAGAGAAACTGCAAAATTTGGTCCGCTGCCATTCCTCCCAAGTTTGCTGCGTGGTCTGGTTTGAGAAATGAGCTCTGCAAAACCCATTCCATGTTTTTATTCCACTAGAAATCCTATTGGTTTGTGATACCACAACTGAGCGTGCTTGTGGATATTTGATCCCTGTCCGGATAAGACAAAGATTCGCTCTACAAGGAATTTTAAGTCAAATGTTAGTTCCGCCTCAGCCTGCATTATATATGTGCTGACAAAAATAAATCTGATGTTTTATTCCTGCCGCGAACAATACAAGATTTCCCTGTGGGGATTCTGAGATTGTTCTTACCTAGTAATTAAATCTTAATCATGTTTTTGCCAAAAGCAATATGTTTGGCTCCCAAAGGGGGAGAATTTCATCTGTATCCCCCCCGCTACCCTTACAAGATCTCTCAGGGTCCATCTGGCCCTCCTGCTCCTCCTCCTCCCAGTTGTGCTCATCTCATTAGCCGTTCAGCCTCTGACTCTGCAAGCTGATGCCTAGATCCACCAAGCATGAAAAATCCCTGCTCCATATCCTGCCAGGAGTCATCTCATTTCATTCCTTTGGAGCTCGGGACAAGATTTGCCTTCCCGGGAAATACACGCCTCCTTGGCCAGGCACCAGAGGCACAAATTGTGCCTGGGGGGGGAGGCTGCCTGGCTGCCACCGAGGGGCCCCGGGCAGGAGCCCCAGGGAGCTCGGCTTCTCATCCACCCCCCGAGCTTTGCTGGCAGGGTGACTTTGGCTAAACAGCTGCAGCCCTTGCAACAACCAGCCTGGAAAACCGTGTGTGTGTGTGACAGAGAAGGGAGACCCACTAGGTTTAGAAGAGAAAAGTACAGAATGCCCTGTGCATACATAGTACGTATATCTATGTGTGTATATGCAATATTTCATTGACATCAGTGATCATAGAGGCTTGTCCCGTTATGAAATCAATATTGTATATGTCCTGTCCTGGATTCTTGTTAGGTGTTGAGTCCCCAAGGCCAAATCCTTCATCAATGTTCTGCAAGAAAATAGAAATTCTTATAAACCCACCCGTTCAGTGTCTGAGCGCCATATTACTGCAGTTGTTTTGTTTCTAGAAATGCTAATAAAAATAAGGAACTTTTTTTTTTCCTTTTTTTTTTTTTTCTTTTCAAGAAGGTGTATAGCTATCTAACTGAATTCCAGCACCATCATCAAAACAATGATGTACAGCACTGCCCGTTTCATGGTACCTTTTAACATTTTTTTTTTAAAGGATAGTTATAAAAGACTTAAATTCATCGAGCTCTACAAAATATTTTGTACTAGTAGGTAAGTTTATAGGTGAATTAACTGAGAGTGAATTTGCTAACATAAAGCAAAAAAACAATGATAGAACAACTAACAGATTCTGATCAAATTTCCTGTCTCTTGCTCAGACTACTACATTTATTTGTTCCAATGATAAATCTTTAAAATTAATCATGAGTTCTTTTTAAACTAAGGACAAACTATGACAGTACAGCCTAATGGAGTGGAGCCTTGTTTTTTGCTCTTATTTATTTATTTATTTATTTATTTATTTATTTATTTATTTATTTTCATTCTGGAAATGTATTGTGTGCTATACCGTTTTCCAATTTAAAGAGGCTTAATCTGGCTTTTCCAGCCAAGAGCTAAGTATATTATATATATGTATATGTAATTACAAATATTTGTTTCTATAAGACTTCATATTTTTACCTTTTAAAATGCACATAAACATTGTTAGATATGAAACCTTAGAGTCTGTCGGGCTGAAAAACATGCTGATACTGCTTTAGCATTATCTCAGGCTTGCCCTTTGCATGACTCAAGGACTTATTCAGCTATGAAAGTTATGTGCATTTCCTTGGAGAAACCTTTTCTTTTTCCTTTCTTTCTTGTTTTCTTTTGCAGACATAGTCTGCGCGATGGTAATAAAAATTAAGCTTTGGTAGACTTTTGCCAAGAATAACATTAGGAGGCTTTCCCATTCTTCTCTTGTTGATCTTAGAAGACTCAGGGAGGTTGGGAGAGGGGGACGTGGGACACAGGATTTTGTTTAGTTCAGGTTGCCACAGACACACACACTGCAGATGCCGGAAAGTCCCTTGGGGCACTCCCATGGTCTCATGCATGAGCTACTGGTGGTAGAGACTGCATGGGACTTAGAGAAGGTATTCACTAATTCCTTTTGTGCTTCTGACATGAGTAGGTGAAATCAGGCTGAAATGGTAGTTTCTACTGCTTAAACAAGTGATCAGTACGGAGGAATAGAGTTTTGTTTGTTTGTTTGTTTGTTTGTTTGTTTGTTTGTTTGAGTCAAATGGTCCATCAGAGGTGCCGGTGTTCAGAGTTATGACCCCACAGACAAATTATTTAAGAAATTATAAAACATATTGCAGGGAGAAGCTTCTGTGACCATTCTAAGGGATCAAAGGCCTCCAAGATGTGCATATGTTACACAGCCAGTGGTAAGTGGCTTTGTATTTAACTTCAGTCCAATACTTTTTTTCTGGATGGTCCACCAGAAGTAACACAACAGTTAAGATTTACCTAGTTTACAGTGTTAAGAATTATATTAGAAGTGTTTTGCTTAATGACTAATCTGAACCATTTCTTTCAGCCACTCCTCTGGGGCAAGTCCACTGGAAAGAGAGATGCTCCTTTCCCTTTGCCACTGATATGATTCACACCCTATTCTGTAGCTTGGATAAAGCTCCTTGTACCATGTAGGGCATTCAGCTTCTTCGTGTACCTTTAAAAAGTGGAAATAACATGACAATATTGGTACTTTGCTACCTGTGTTCAGAGTTCACTCTGGATGTTCACTCTGGAGTGGCCTGCTCTTTTTATTTCCCACCCACAGACCACCAATGCCATCTTCAGTCCTGCTCTTCCCACTTCTTCCTGGCTTCCCTTGGCTCCCAAGAGCTGTATGTAGTGCCCCCATCCCAGTACCTTGCTGGGCAGTAGCAGGAGCTGGGTAAGATACAGCTAACTTGATTCAGGCCATATGCTTCCATTTCCTACCCTCCAGGTTGTGCCTGAGTCAGCCACCTCTCTTGTTTTGCCCCTAGTACAGCACTGCTGGTCCTGCCAGTATTTATGCACTGACTTTCATTTAACTGCAAAACTATACAGAGCTCATAGGAGTGGAGCCCAGGGCTAATTTGTACTTGGTCCAGCTGAAGACTCGATGCTGTCAATGCTTGGGTAGATCTGAAGCAGCTGTAAAAAAATAATTTCAAGTGTTTTGAATCCTAATTAAAAAAAGCCTACTTTGAGGTAAGTTGTATAAAGTGATAAATATTGAATACAAGTAGGTTATATTAAAACCAAGATGTTAACGGAGTTATTGTGCGTGTCAGCAGCTTTATTTACCACAAAGCAATAAAACTAATATATATATACTAATATATATATATATATATATATATATATATATATATATTTAAAGACATTTCAGAGAGCATGGTCAGTTTTGTGGTGGCTGAAGAGACCGAAGCTGAAGTGTGGCCATGGACCCCACTGGTCCATGCCAAGATCCTTGTGAGCAGCGCAGCTTACCTGCATCCTTTCCTGCAGGTCAGCCATGAAGTGAAACTGGTGTGTCTTCAAGGGTAAAACATTCAGTTTGCAAAGAAGTCTGGTTCCATAAATCTAGCTAAAGATTTATTTTGGTGAGGCTGGGTGTTGGTTTCAAGCATTACCACATCTTGAAACCACAAATCACATTCTGCCTTGTGGATACCTCCTGAGCTCTTGGGAAATGGGGGCTCTTCCTGCAGCTGAACATGGAAAGTGTTTTGAGAGATAATATAAGAAGTATGCGTGCTCCCAGTGAGGAGCACCAGTGGCAAAGGGCTGGCTTTGTAGTCCTGCAACCAGTTGCTGCAAGCTGGGGCAAGATATTTGTCCTGGTTCTGCAGAAAGACAGCCGCCTACCCCGGATGTGAGCACCACAGAAAGTTGTTCACCTGTGTCTATGTGTACATGAGGACTACTTCCACAGCCTCTATTTTTTTTCTGTATTGTACCTAGGTGAGGATGAAGAGAAGGAAAAGTCAAAGCTCTCCATGTAGATTATGTTTTGGCAGTGGGTTGCTCCAGTGAGAGAGCGCTACTGATGCAGTGGGGAGTGGAGGGGTGGGGAGTTACCTGCCCCTGCCTGGCCTCCTTCCTCTCAGGGGAAATGTGCAGCTTGCATTTTTCCTGCAGCCTTCATCATGCTGACTTTGATGTCAGCCCGCACTGACCTGTTTTCTCACAGCGAACACAAACAGCGCTTGATGTGCATATTGTCATTTTCACAGCCCATATGGTCTTCTCAGGTTCCTCAGGTGCTTGGCAGAAAGTGGTTACTCATCGGCAGCTTGATTTACAGCTCCTTGAGGAGTCAGGCAAGCTCTTGCAGGAGGGCAAGCAGCTAATCCCAAGCACAGTCCTAGCCTCCGTCTTGAAAGGTCTGATAATCGGCAATGTGGAGTATGAGAATAATTTAAGAAAAAAAAAAAAAAAAGAAGAATTAAAAAAAGAACAAACCCGATGAAGGAACAATTTCTGAAATTATTGTAATAACACCTGTGTGCCCATGGGAGAGCCCAGCTGGATCTTCTACTGTATCTGGGGCCATAGACTTTTACCCCCATAAAGAAGTTGGAGCTGGTTGTCCAGAGTAAAGGGCAATGAAGTGCACAAGCTTCAAAGGCTTCAGCTACTGTTTCCTTCTGGCTGGGGTCAGCCCCCTTAAAAGTGAGACTCTGGATAAACGAGGCCTAGGAGATGCAGGAATTTCTGCCAGAGTAGAAAGACTGGGTAATCAGTCACATTAATTTGGGCTAAGTGAAGCATGAATGAGGCCTTCACCATTCATTCAATGTTAATCATATTGTTAGCTAGAATAACAAAACCGACTCTGTAGAAATCCAGTCTAATTTCCTTTTGTTGTAAAGTTAATCCAACCATGTTGTTATTGCATACAATTTCTGTCTTCCTGGAAGATCTTTGACATTGGCTTAGCATCTCTTTCACAGGCTTAATTCTCCTGATTGAATACTGTTTTGGTATTTAGCACAGATAACCACTCCATATATTTTGTGAAAATAAACTTGTAATCATATCTATACCCTTGTAAGAGGAGACTACCAAATATGCATCCAAGCAAAACGTCATAAGTCTGAAGTAATAAAGAAGAAGAATAACAAAAATAGTGACTTAGACACCATCCAAAATGTAAAATTGCAGGAGAAATACTAAGGTGTTTCTTCCCTAAGGGACAGACAGATGTGTGTTTATACTAATTTTAGAGGTGAGAGAAAACAGAACTTGGAAACGATGTCTTAGTCACTATTATTTAAGGTGTACTTAGACTTGATGAGAATTAAACTGTATGTATTGCCTAAACCTTGGCTAATGATGATTCTTATTTAATATATACTTAAAATACTGAACTGGACTGAAGAAAATGTTTGGGTCAGTTAATTGAAACCTATTCCTGTCTTGGCCACTGATGCTGAGATAATCAAATGAGCTGAAAAATACAATTAAATGCTATTTTCACGTCTGCCTTTTGAGCATGCCTTGTGCCCTCCACTTAAAATAATGCCTCCAGGTATCCTCACATTCTTTATACACAAAAGCGTGAAAATATGTATACACAGACACGGTGAGGCTGCTGGCAGCCAACGCACCTAACTCAGCCAAGCACACTTGTGTGGTACTTGTCCTTGGTGAACCTTCCTCTGGTATTTCTTTTGTGTTTCAAGCATGTGTAACGTTGACTTTTCATTGTAAAAGCAATGGGGTTGCCTTCAGTTGCTTGCCTGACTTGGTGTGGAGAACAAGAAGGGTTTTCCTTCACATCCCAAGTCTTCTCCAATATTTCCTGAGTCGTCAGGATGGAAGGGGAATACCAGGAAGGACTGGGGCGAGGGCCGTACCAGTCTGTCTCATTATCTGTTTTACTGCTGCTGATGAGCACTGCCTCACACATCCAGCTTTGTGGATTGCTTTGCACAGGGAGTTCAACATCAGTCCTGGACAATATCAATTTTAAACCCCTTAAAGACCTGGGAAGGGAGTCTGTCTTCATCCCTCTCTCCAAAAATTAGGCATGCTCAGACAGAGAGCGTGCCAGTGAGACAGGCTCCTCCACCTGGCCACGAGCTGTCCTTCAGAAATGCCAATGCCTCCCCGCTCCCTGACCTGGAGCAAGCCCATGTGCCTGGTTTAATGTGCTTGAGCAGATCTGGGAGGACTGGGCTTGTCCTTCCCACCCTCATGCTCCATCTCCTCCCTGGGTGATACATTGGGTCCAGGCTGAAACCTTGCAGAGCAGATGCATAAACAGAGATTGACGTCTAGTCAGAGCTGATCTGACACATTGTGGTCAGCAAGGCTCCTAGCCATGGCCCGGGAGAGGCACTGGGAACATGCAGCCAGGGACAGCCTTGTGCCTTTCACCAAAGTCCTGCATTGGCAGAAGTTGGTGGCAATGCCTTTCCTTAGCCTGTGCGGCTCAATTTGTAGACAATAGGAAAACTGTAGTAGAAGTTTTTAATACTTTCTCTAGAGATAAATCTCACTGTCTAAACCCAGGAATGAAATAGAAACAAAACAAAACAAAACAACAATTCATTTTTAAAATTACTTTCTCTTAAAGCTGGTTGCATGATCTTTTTTTGTCAAGCTCACTTCTCACGACCAATCCCCTAGGCTCATTATCTTCATGGATGAAGTGCCTTCTTGGAGTTATCTTCCATTTAAGTGGCAGATCAGTGTAGTGATTTTCATTTTCATATGTACAGCTGCCTTTTTAGTCCCATTGACTATCTTAATTCAGTATTCTTCAGCAGAGGTCCTGGCAGTGCTTATGCCTCTGTATGTTTCATATCAGACTTAGTGGATTTCTTAGAATGAGTGAGGTGTCATTTTTCTCCTGGATAACATGGGGCACCAATAAAGAACACCCCAAATTCTAGCACCTTTGAAAGTTGAGGAAGTTTGGCTGCATTCTAGCTCTGGTTATCCCTGAAGACTCATTGCCTGGAGGTTGTGGTTGTTGTCAGCTCTAAGTGCTCATCTCTCTGGCTGCAGGTATTTGGGTGGGGCTCTATAACACACCATAAATCACTGCCGGGGAAGTGCCTTCCCTGGGTCTTTGTTCTCTCCTGGCTTTGTGTGTCAGAAAACAATTAACAAACATTTGTGAGGGATTCTTGGTGATAGGTTGTCATCACTGTTTTATGGACTTAGGAGCTGTCTTCCAGGATAACCCCAGATCCACACCTAGGTCAGTATCCTATGTTTGATACTGGCCAATGTAGCTGGGGGAAATGGCCATAAGCCCTATACACTACCTCTGTACTTCGTTTGACCTTATGTCTGATGCCCCAATACCAATAAACTTTCATCTTTTTTCTCCAGTGCGTTAAGGAAAATGAAAACATTCTGCAGGCAGCATTTTAGGCAAGATGTCCTGGGAACCCTCTAGCATTCCTAAGTTTTCTTTGAACTGCAAAAATATGGTGTATTTATAAACAGATTTCATTTACAGTGTTAATAGACTGAGGGTGATGGCCAGCACTTTGCTGTGAAAGCCTTTCAGTCCTATAGTGATTTTTAAAGATACTGTCCCATGCACCTCTATTGGGGTTACTGCTTAGTATGTGGTCCTCAGTATTCCCAGTGTCTTTCATGCATGGGTGCACTGGCAGCTTTCTCATGATGGAACCTGGCTTCGTCCCACCAAAAGGTCAAAGGAAACAGGGAGGGATGGGAGAGAGAGGCCCAAGGCCAAAATCTGTCCCTAAATCCTCCACAGGGGGAAGCCAGCCTTGGCCTGAAGTGAAGTGGTAGCTGCTTCCCCCAGCACTGAGTGGAGGTGATGTCCTCCAGCCTCAGTGGCCATGGCTCATGGGCAGATAACGTGGGCAGAAGGAAGGCGTTTTTGGCTGGGTGGGCAGAAGGTCCACCTTCTGTCTTTAGATGTGCATGGTGTGACTGCAGCCCAGGCCACAGTGAGAGTGAAAGGTGTGAAATGTGCCATGTAGATTGCATCCAGCCCAGCAGCTCAGTCACAATGCCCCAGACCACCTCAAATTTTCCATCAGCTACTTTAGCAGGCAAATGTAAGCATGAGGTCAGATGGCTGCCAGATTTCATGTGCTGGGATCATGCCTGAGGTGCAGCATCTTTCATTATCCTTAGCTGGCATTATGTTTGCCTGCTTGTATTTTGTTTTGCAGTTTTTCAGAAATATGTTTAATTGCCATTTCAGTGTCCTGCAAGTGAAACAGTCTTGGCTGCCATAACCTTGCTGTGATGTTGACTTCTTATTCTTGCTCTCTAATGGGACTTACATATATTCTTTTTCTTTTTCTTTTTTTTTTTTTTCTTTTTCTTTTTCTTTTTCTTTTTCTTTTTCTTTTTCTTTTTCTTTTTCTTTTTCTTTTTCTTTTTCTTTTTCTTTTTCTTTTTCTTTTTCTTTTTCCTTGTTCTTTACTGTTTCTGTTTTAAAGATGAAGTCTGGTGGCTGGAGTTGTTTGGTTTTGCTCCTCATTTCAGAGAGTAAGATGGCCCATCAGGAATGAATTTTCTGCAGCAGCAGTTGGGGGAGTGTTGCTCATCTCCGTAGAAATCATAGCCACATGAAGGCCACCATAAATGAGCAGCAACTGTTCACACTGTACTGGAGCTGTGCCCTCCCTTTTTTTTCCTTATGATAAATCTGACTTCTTCCAACTCATTCCCATTTTACAAGAAGTTGGGAACAGAATGTGTCTTCAAGAAATTTCATTAAGAAAATGTAGTTGGAGCTTTGGCTGTTTTGCTTAATAGGGTTGTTAACAGATTGAATTGAATGTCCTAAGTACTTTTAGTTTTGATTTAATGGGACAATGGCATAAGGTTAATTAAGTGCCAATTGGTTTTTGCAAACAAAATTGGAGAACAGGAATTACAAAACATAAAATTAGTTGCAAAGATACCAACCTTCAAATGTTTTTAATCAAGTGGCTTTTAATTCATCTACAATTGTTGCATTGTATTTAAACTTCCATTGCAATTGCTGAATTATAATTAAACAACTATTGATTACCTAAAATAGAAGAAGGGAAATCTTCTCCAAGACCTTCATATTCAGAGTGTAGATTTCCGCTGCCCTCTCTGCCCTCCTGCCAGCACTAGCCCTGTCGGATATCAATAATATTTTCTGTGGAGAGAAAGGCTCTCTCACTGAGACGTAATTAAGCAGTAAATTTATATTCGTCATGCGACTATGAGCTATGAAGACGCTGGAGTGCTTTGCCACTGTGTGCAGTGAAGTCTGTCCCTGGCTAGTGGCCAGGGGCACGAGCAGCTCCACCAGCCATGCCCTGAGGTGCAGGTGTGTGGCAGGGCCCCGAAGGGAGCACACCCCACCAGGGCACCCCGCTTCCCTCCCAGGATTGTGATGAGGACATGCTTTGGCGGTGAGGAATGTGTCAAATGTGGGGCTGACCTGCTGCAGATGGGACGGTAGCAGAGCAGGTGTGGTATCCAGCATGAATGGACTTTCCTGTGGGCAGGGTAGAGGTAAGGATTGCTGCACCTGGAAGCTTTCAACCAAAGCTATTAAAATATTGGGGCGGGGGGGAGGCTGGTCGTGTGTGTTCTGCATGTCAGTCACCAGTCAGGGAAAGCCCTTGCAAAATCTGGTATAGCAAAAGTGCTCTGCTGTGCCCTTGTTTTGGCAGGAGACCATGGATGAGTGAAGGAGGGATTTTTTCACGCTCTGAAAGCAGCAGCCTTTCTGAATCGGTTTGAGCACGTGGGGCTGAGCCAGTCTGCAGGAGCTGATGCTGCACTTGCAGCTCTGTGAGGTGTCCCATAATGAAGAAGTTCAGCTTCCAGCACTGCCAGGTCAGCACCTCACCTACTTCAGACACAATGGCAGGTGTCAATGACAAAGCAGTCATCACAGAAACTGCACTTACAATCTGACCAGCTTCAGAGTTTACCAAGAGTTACGCATCTTTGGTCTGTTTAATGGCATTTTAATCTGCAAGGTTAGATCCCTTCAATAGAAAAATTGACATTGAACTGTTTTCTGGATTTTCTCAGCACTGCAAAACAATTATTTGTACTCAAGCTCTCTGCAGTTAAACTCAAAAACGAATTACTCCTAGACACTACCCTTTAAGAAGCTTTTTAGAGAGAATGTAAGTTGTAAGCCCTGCAAGGAAGAATAATTTTCTCTTGTGGGATGGGAGAATCTTATACAGGTTGCAAAATCTAGCACTGAAATAGCTCCTGTAATGTAAAATTCCCAGCAAAGACCATTTTTATTATTCTACTGTACTCACTTGAAGCCAAGTCTATGTGTTGTCCTGTCGCTGTCCCCAGAGAGCAGAGCTCAGCGCCTGCCCCTGCGCTCCCCTCATGAGGGAGCTGCAGGCCGCCATGAGGCCTCCCCTCAGCCTGCTCTGCTCGGGGCTGAGCAAACCAAGGGGCCTCAGCTGCTCCTCATACATCTTCCCCTCTAGACCCTGCACCATCTTCGTAGCCCTGCTTTGGACATTCTCGAACAGTTTCATGTCCCTCTCATGTTGTGGCACCCAAAACTGCATGCAGTGCAGGAGGTGAGGCCACACCAGTGCAGGGCAGAGCAGAACAACCCTTTCCCTCAACCAGCTACCAATACTGTGCTGAAGTTAGGAAAGAAAAAAAGAAAATATGCAAACGTATGCTTTATTTTTCACTGGCAGTAGCTATTTCCTCTCGGAGCAGTCAGATTAGGAAGAGGAATTAGCTAACAGCCTCACGTTGTCATGTGTACAAGGGGGAGCACAAGCCATTTGGTTACAGCAGGCCACAGAGGAGAGAAGTGCTTCTGCCCCTCCTGGATGATGGAAAAGAGCAAGCCCCAAGCCAGCCTCCTGCTGCTGGACCAAATTCAGGGCAGCTTCATGCCTCGGGGTGGCCTGGCCCTGGCTGGGGAGGGGACCAGCATGGCACTGAGCAGCTGTGTCCCCACAGAGGTGAGGCGGCTGGCAGTGGTGCTCGCCCTGGTGAGCCAGGACATCCATGAGCTGCTGACAGGCATGATTTGAACGATGGGTTTGCCCCGGGGGACTCAGGATTAATTTGCAGGAGGGATGGAGGGAAAAAGCTCGATGTGGCTGTTGACAGATCACAGTGAACCTCCAGCTGATGTACTTAGTGGTTTAAAAATAACAGGCTAAGTGCGAGATTGTGTAAGGGACAGAGCAGAAAAAAACAACAATGTGGGATTATTTTTCCTCTCCAGGAATTTGTTGCCCCCCTTACCAGAAACTCAGCTCCCTGTTCTGTTTGCCTGCTGCTTAGCAGAGCAGAGAGTGCTCTGAACTGGGCAATAAAAATTAATGATAGCAGGAAAAGATCTCCAGGAAATACAACAGAAAAAAAAATAGATTTTTTCATTTAGAGAAGAGATGAATGCAGAGGTATGGAGAAGGATTGGGGGGGGGGGAAGAGTATTAAAAAACAAACAAAAGAACAAACAAAAACAAAACAAAACAAAAATGAAAAACAAAACAAAACAAAAAACACAAACACAAAAACAAAACAAAACAAACAAACAACAGAGAGAGAAAGCAAATTGACCCAACTGAATTTTCTTCTAATACTGGAATAAAAGGAGATTTTGTAAAATGAATGCATCGATGTAAAATGAATGACTTAAAATAAAATGTTAGCAATCTTACTGAATGGAACAAAACACTGTATTTCAAAAGCACTGCATCTCCTAAATCACCCAATTACACAACTTTTGCAGTAGTCAGATGGCCATCACAATATTACCATTTCAAAGACATCACATTGAAATACAGTTATTTTTGTTATGAATACTTTTTTTTTCTCAGTAAGGAGTAGGGTGATTTTACTTTCAGAATGATCTTAATGTTCAGTATTTCCTTTTCAGATATTTTACTGTACACTTGTCAGATAATGAGCTTGGAGTGAGAGCTCTGCAGAACCTAGTGCTCTACCTTACAAGTGAGAAGATACAAAACACAGCAGAGTGTTTTGCGTTGAGATGCAGGCAAAATTCAACACTCAAGTCTCCAGAAACAAAGGGGGTTATGGGGTGCATGGCTGATGTGCTCAGGCAGTGCTGTAGGGTTGGCAGACAGCCCTTCTGTGTCTGTGGCCTATGCAGGGGCTATTTCTTCTCTGCATACGTGGGGATGAGGGCCAGGACATGCTCTGGCTGGGTCAAAACTTTGTGAACCAGGATGGCATTGAACGATACCACATCAGTGACTTCCAAGTTCATGCTGGGGCACCCAACTGAAGCATTTCAATTTTTTAGATGAAAATATTTCTATCCCACATTTTGATATGTTTGTTCATGCAGCTGATAGTGATATGCTAAAACCTGGTGGTGGTATTGTGGTGACTTTAATGTCGTAAGTTAGGCCAGTGAGTTAAAAGTAGTGATGTGACCTGGCTCTTGGGAACTGGAAAGCCACTGGCTCTGTGTGGACCAGGAGGCTGTGAAATATCCCACTGACCAGAGAGCACATAGGGGATGCTCTGAATACTCCTGTACTATAACTCAAAATTTGCATAATGAAAAAGCCCAACCCCTGTAACAGAGTTAAACAATAAGTGCTGCCTTATTTGAATAATGCTAAATGCCATATTGTTTAAAATCAATTAAAATATTTCATTTTCATAAGCAGTCGTTTCCTGGCTAGGATCCAAATTGTAAAATCCTTCCTGTAAAGACACATAACATCTCTGGATCAGACTCTATTTTGTATACTTTATATTTTTTATATATACTTTATATTTTTTGAAACTCTGAATTTATTTTATTTTATTTTATTGCTTTTCTGTCTTGTCCTCTTATATCTGCTCTGGCTTCTACCTGCCTTTTTTTTTTTTTTTTTTTTTTTTGGTGGAAGGGCCAGAGATCTCCAGATTGCCTAGGGAGGCAATCCCTAGTGCTGGTATCTAATCTAATGCTGGTACGGCTTCACTACAGCCCCCTGGCACTGTGTTATTTAAAACACAGATTTTAATTCTTGGGAATAGCAGTACAACCTTCAGCAGGTTTTTTTAAATTTATTTTTTATTATTTATTTATTTTTATTTTTACTGGCAAGAAGCAAGTTATCCACAGTTGGGTGATATATTACAGATCCAAGAGTGGTGTCATTTCATAGGGGACACAGAATTTATTCTGAGCTTTGTATCTACATTGCTTGGTTTTATATGTGCAAGTTCAGAGTGCTTTTAATTAAAACAGTAGTCAAAACATTGCTGCTCCCTATTTAGGCTCAGAAATATCTCGATGTGGACTGCCCTGTCCAGCAGGCCGTAGGGACATGCCCTCCCAGCCCTGCTCTCAGCCCTTTATTCTCGTGATTTCTGTACAAGACACAGTATACATTGCTTAGGAACAATATGAATCTGCCCGCATCCTGATCTGATTTAAATTATTATGTTGTCTAGAGAAACAACATCCAGATCAAACGTCTTTAGAAAAAAAAAAAATCCCATATGCTGTGAATTGCAAACAAAGCCAGAGTTTGCCTGGGACATAATGACACCAGCCTGTTGTGCTCTTCCGCAGCAGCCTGTAATTATTTCTCTCCTCAAACTATGCATACATCATTGAGGAGGCTGATACATAAATAAAAAGGCTGCATTAATTTCAAGCTACATTAGGAACAGGGGAGTAAAAATAACCAATGTCTGATAGATAGAAAAAAAAAGGCAGAATTAGAAGAAATCAGACTGGGAGGTTTCTAGGGGAGTTATAGAGCAAGGAGGAAAAAATAAAACCATCGCAAAGCAAAATAAGCCTGCTATCGCTGCAGGATTCAGATGCAGCGTTTGGGCTCTGTGGGCTCCCCCAGCTCTTACGCTTGATTTTTTACAGGCTGAGCACTGGCAGCATGGCAAAGGTCTGGCATAACCCTTGGGTCGTTATCTGCATGAGCAGCCTCGTTCTTCAAGGCCAGGAAGAAAATGGGATCACGTGAAGCCTGATGTGATTTTCTAAATTGCCCCCATTCTGCAGAACGAGGAAAACACTTCTTTATCCATCTGAAATGCGTTGGGAAATGGATGAGTTAGATGAGGCTGGGAAAGGCTCTCAGCTGGGTGTTCCTGTTTTCCTTCTGCTCTTCTGGAGTTTGCAGTTCAACTTCAAAGGTTATTGCGTGCCCGAGTACCAGTTATTTGAAATAATGGGTTACAGTTGGATGGGAATTTCACACGACACGTGGATTTGACATGACAAACCAAGGTGTCTTCCCATCCTCCCAGTCTCACGCCTGGTCACGTCATCTCAGCTAAACACAGATATCCTCCATCTGCTCCCAGGAGACGCTGTTTTGTCTGCCAAGACAAGCTAAGGGACAGTCTCTGTTATTTTTATATTTTCACAGCTGCCTCATCCCCAGTGCTGCACAGAACAAGGGAAAGGATGGACACGTTTTTCAAACCAGCACACGAGAAGTTAAGCTTTTAAATCCATATTTATGTATTTTAATCTAAGCGATTTGGTGCCTGGAAGAGCTGAGCATTCGCATATTCTGCTGAAATCCCAAGTGTGACTGTTTTGGCTAGCAAATAATGCAAGCCCTGTATGCTATATACTTTTTTTTTTTTTTTCTTTAAATAAACAAAATCAATTCTAATCTGAAACGTTCAGAAATCAAGGCCCTTGTGGGAGCAAAGGAGCGCAGCAACACATAACCCAGTCACCCGGCCACTGGAGTCCTTTCCAAGAGCACGCCACGGTTGCGTGAACCAGATATGCTCAGCAGTAGGTATTGCTGCTTTCTTTTTCCTGAGCTCATCCATCAGATCTGGCTTCTCTGGCTGGGGACCAAGCAGTAACCACACCTCTCCCCCTTCCTCCCAGCATCACCGTTTTGGCAATCCTCCAGCTCTCTCACAGAGGCTTTTCCTGGAGGCGATGCCGATGCTCCCGGCCCTGGGAAAAGGGAGCTGGCGCCTTGAGCCAGCAGGGAGGATGGGGCTGGTGGTGGGCATCGGGTTCTTGCAGCGTGTTTGTGTGAGTTGTGGGGTCTAAGGAGAAGGGAGGAGGTGCTGAGGTTCAGGAGACAAATGCTGCAGAGGAGCAGGAGGCACACGGGATGGGTGAGACCCTGTGCCGAATCCCTGCCATGAGCCACGCTGAGACCTGTGAGCCTGGCCTGCCCCAGGATGCAATAAAAGTGTGAGCTGGTGGTTCTTTGGTGTTTGGGGGCTTTCTGTCTATTATTATTATAATTATTATGAAAATACAAACCCTTCCTTTTACTCTGATCCCAAAATATAACCAGAATTCATTTTTTTTCTCTTCCATATTTTAGCATTTGGGGAAAACAAAAGGGCTAAAAATGAACATGAATTTCTATTTAAGTTTTAAAGGAGAATATTATTATCTGGTTTTCCATGTGATGTACTAATACTTAATGAATTATCGACTACGTATCAAGGTTATTTCGTGCAAGGTGTTTGACAGAAATCTGTTAAAACACAAATGCTGACAGATTGCACTTTCTGTCGTGGTTTAGGGTTACATGGCTGCTAGTCACATTATGGCTGGAGCTGGAGCCTAAATTCAATTCCTGGTACACCATGGCAGGTTTGACTGGGCTATCCAAGTTAATATCTGTAACTTGACAGACTTAAATAGTCAAGAGTTGACTTTTTCTGTAGTGCTAGCAGGAGCAGAGCCAAGTGAATTCTTCCAGCAGAGGTTCTGAAGGACACCTGAAGTTCTCCCTGGAGTAACTGCATTTTTCTGCAGAAATACTGAAGTAATAACTGTAGCAAATGTGTTAGACTTTTTTTCATTCTTTCTTTCTCTTCTCTTTATAGTTGTCTGCTTGCTTTTTTCCATGTCAGCCTATTTAAGCAGGGAACAGTTCCAGCTGTGTCAAAATAATTTTCCTTTAAGAGTTCATGTTCTTCTTTTGTTGATCAAAAGCAATTAGAGAGAGAAGAGCTGACAGTTTCACTGAACTGTCAATGAAAATACTGTAACGAACAGTTCATTTTGCAATAACCATTCCTTCCACTAAATGATCTGCAGCCTTTGGGGGAAGAACTGTACAGGAACAAAAGTATTGTTTGTTGCAGATACCCAGTGTTGATCTTTTGGTATTTTCTAGGAACATGGTAGTTTCCTGAAGTGAGTTAGAAATGAGCATTGGGAACCGTGAAAGAGATGGTAGTGTATCAGGATCTGGCCTGACATTGGTGACTGCAAAAAGTTTCCTTCTCTCTTCAGGAGCGTCGGGTGTTTTACCTCCTTTAGAAGTTTGCTGTAAGCACAGAGCTTTGTGAACCTGGGTAAGAAATGGGAGAAGTATGCCAGGTCCGGGTTACTGGTCCTAAATAATTTTATCTGATTAATTGTTTTATAATCCCAACTATATTGGTAATAAGTGAACCATTTATTTTTTATGATCATGAGTGGTTTGGAGCTTTGTCCTCCCTGGGAAGGCTTTTGCAGGAGGCTTCATATGCACGATATTAACAGTTGGGCATGCACATATGGGTATTTCGTAGGCAATTGCACCCAAAGAGCATCAGCAGCTGAAAATGCAGCACATCTTTGCAGGGGGCACTGCCCCTCTGGAAGAGCCCAGCTGCTCTTCATGGCCATGCTCTCATGCAAACGCTGGTGTGTGAGCAGCTCTGGCTCTGCCAGCCTTGCACAGAGCTGAGGAATTGAACAGAAAGGGGAACATGGTAATTAAAACGAATGCTAGAAAGAAGTTAAACTCTTGGTGAGTATCAGCCATTTGCTCAGCTTAGCCAATACTCACAACACGTTTGATATATACTGTTTAACCTAAAATCCATAAAAGAAGAATGCACCTCTCCCTAACTGACTGTGCTAGGAATAAAACCTATTTTGTGCTCTTAAATCTTCCCAGATTCACTTCCCCATGGCCACCTTATGTGCAGGCTTTTCCTACTTTCTCCTTTTGTTTGGACGACTTCCCACATTTTATACATTTTGGGCTTCTCCTCCATCCCTAGACAAGCGTGCAATCTGAAGCTAACCTGCGTCAGAAACAGCAGAGCTCATGTTTCTGTTGTAGATGTTCTCTTCTTATCTCAGGATTTGAAGGGCTTCTCCACTTTGCTCCTGGGCCAGGGCCAGGACTGTGCTTGCCATAACCTTTTAGCTGTTTATGCTCTGCCGGTGGATGGCTTCTGCTTGATACGGTCCCCTTAAGCACTTGGTGTCTGTGGGACAGTCAGGATGACTCAATCTTCAGACCCACTTTTTTTGGGTTGTGTATTTTTTCCACAGGGTCACCCAGGAAGCATCACACTGTTCAGCGTCACACATCTGATTTGACCACCTTCTCCTGCATGGTCTTGGAAGGTGAAGGCGAGGTAGGTGTGCTGGGGACCCTGCAGGAGCACTCGGTCTGCAACAAGTACCTAAAGATATGAGATGAGGAGCAGAGGTGTTGGGCAAGAAGCTTGACAGTCTGAAGCTCTTCCCTGGAAAGTCTCGTTTCCACATCTATCTGGACTTACTCATTAGATCAAATTTACTTCTTGTAGCACCAGAACCAGAAATAGCTTGGACACTGAAATGACAGGCTGGCATCTGTCGCACAGAAAAGCAAGCCAAGCAGTTGGTAATGCCATTATAACCATCTTTTCTGATCCTTGCTGGCCTCTTGGCACTGCCTTCATAAACTCATGTCACAGCTTCAGCTCAGTCACCAATGATCTCATTCACTCAGGCATCTGTCTGAACTACCAGAAGCTCCAAAAATATCGAAGACAAATTGCCTTTGGCAAGTATCTTGTGGTTCCAAGGCAAAGTAATCAGTGGTGAGGAACCTTGATGCAATTTCCGACAGGCTACTTTAAGGCATAATCATTTAGTCAATGTAATTAGCAAGATTTCAGAAACTAGCACTGAAAGCAGCAAGAGGAAGAAAAAATGGATGACCAGGTTGGTGTCTTGTCTCCCAGAGATGCAGAAAAGGGAAAATTGGCTTTCCCAGCAGCCTGGCCAAATCCCCCATCTGTTACAACAAGTTTCAAGCTACCGCTTCACCTCCTCACTCCAGAGCCTTCAACTGAAATTTCAGAGCTCATGGCATATTTTCCTGGTTTTGCCTAATTTTTTAGCATTCTTTCTCTTGCATACTGTTCAGGGTGTGTGTTTTATGTTAATTCCTGTGTTAATAAGAACCAGTGAAAGGCTTTTGCAGGAGTGCAAAATGGATCCCAGATTATTAGCTCTGTCTGGTTATTGCTTCTTTCCCCAATTATTGTTCCCAAATAAAATTTGTCAGTTGGTGTCTCCTGACCCAGATGTAATTATAGCGTGGCTGTCAAATAAGAGCTGGTTCAGAGCCAGCAACGAGGGAAGCCTCCTTTGTAGACATAAGGAGACTGTTACTAGCAGCTTCTCTTTCAGGGTTTGGGTCCTATTTAAATAATGAGAAAATAGCTGTCTGTCTCCAGGAGAATAGTACAAATGGCTGCCTTTGAGTGAAACATTTGGTGCTGTTTTTATGCTTTTCATGTTGTAACAGCATGCTGCCTGACTGCAGCCCCATACAACCTCTGATGTGTCCAAGCTGGAGATGGAAAACAGCAAACAGAACAATTTTACTGGGCTGTTTGTTGGTATTTTATATGGAGTTTTCCAATGGGAACCAACGCTGCTGGGGTCTTGCTGGCAGACTTGAAAGCATTAATTATAGAAGAAATGTGCATCTCGCTTTGATTTAAGATGTGTAGGTCTAAGTTACTATTGTGTAACCCATGGAAGTTATTCCACTAATGGAGGAGATATGGATGGGACCCTTGCTTATTTTGAGGATGTCCCTGAATAGCCGCGGGTTGCACAAAGGCTTGAATATGGTGGGCCAAGCACCCATCTGGCAGTTTGGTGATTTGCTGCTTTTCATTTGTGGTCCTCTATTGTGTGGCAAGAACAGCCAGCATATGACCGTGGTATTTTGGTGTCTCATTTCAAACTCTCAGCAAATCCAAAGCTAAGCAAACATCATGAGCCTGTCCTGAAATGACAAACTGCCTCCAGAAAATGGCATCCAAATGATGGAGCTTCTTCATGCTTCTTCTAGTCCTAGGGTTTAGCAACCATCTACGGTCAGTTTGAAGACCAGAGGTCTCACGCAGAGAGGATCAGTTCTTTTCGGGCACATCTGCAACACATCTCATACAATTCAACTTCAAAATTCAAGATGCCCTTGACACCTTGCCTCTTTCAGAAGGGTCTGCCTCTCCCTGGAGCTGGTAGAGCTCACAGGGGGAAGCCTTCTTTTCCTCTCTAGGTCCAGTTGGGGTCCCTGGGGGTCCTGGCTTGGTGCTGGGCAGGACCAGGCAGGACCCTGCCCGAGGTCAGAGCTTTGCCCTGGTGAGGAGCTGCACGGGGGGAGATCTCCAGGTGCCAGAACTATCAAAATCCTGTTGAGAGGTAAAAGTAACAGTTACTAGAATTAACTTCTATTTCAGAAATCACATCTTCCCCCTCTAGTTTAACTTCTTCTTGTCTATTTCTACCCTTCCTTGGAGCAGGGAAAATCTCCAGCGTGCAGCTTTGGATTTTATTAGCACTGCTGGAGAGCTGAGGCAATGCCCCTCGCCCCGGAGGGGCTGCTCCAGCCACGCACCTGAATCTGGTTTGAGGGCTGCAGAGCTGATGTGACGGCCAAGCATGTGCAGGAGCAATTTAAAGCAGGAACGGAAATGTTTCCCCTTTAAAGAAAAGGAGGTGATGCTGAGCCCTTTCCACAGGCTAATGCCGATTTCTGAAATGAAAGCCAGGCCAAAAGCAATAGATACATCCTGCACAGACTGCAAATCATCTCATCTCGTGTCTGGTTGTTGAAGTCCTGGATTTTCTAAGCTCCTTTTCCAAACTTTAAAAACTTTTTCCTAAGTATTAAATCCAAGGCAAATCCATGTGGAGCTCTGTAATAAACGCACTGATGTTAAAAACCGAACTCTCAGGATAAATTACGTAATCGTCTTAACCAAAAGCCTTTGGCCTTTGTAGAAGCTCTGCATTGGAAGACCTTCAGATGCTGTTAATTTTACTTGTTGATGGGAACTGGGAGTGGGAACTTAGCAGCAGCAGCTACATGGGGACCTCTGACAAAGGTGGCCTGTCCTGTGACCCACGTCAGTGCTTAAACACAGAGATGGAAGGCAAAATCCCACTGTCAGCCGAGAAAAGGGCTTTCCGCTCTTCCTGGCAATTGCTGTGTGGGATTCCCCTTTTTCCCCAGAGCTTGAAATCCAGGATTGTGTGGCCAGTTCTAGAAATTAAACTCTTAACATATGGCTCGTCCTGCTGAGAGGGCGGGGAAGGGAAGAAAACCCTTAGTGAGGAACCTAATCCTCTCTGCTCATCTCAATGCCAGCTGCTGGTGAAAGCTTCCCACTGCGGCCTCTCAGCATCCTGAGAAGATGACTACCAGGTCCCCAAATGACAACTTGCTTGGTGGCACAAAGCTTGTTGGTGTTATGCCCTGCTGGGTCACGCCAGCAGCCCTGAGTTTAGTGCCTAGATTTTTTACCTCCGCCTTCCCCTTCACAGAAAGCAGTAGTAACAGCAATGCAAGCCCTCATTTTCCTTGTAGCTCCAGTGGTTAGAACAAACAGTAGCCAGTGGTCATAACTTCCAATACAGCTTTTATATCATTTGAAGGGCTGGTCGGTAAACCTTGGAGGTAAGGTGTTTGAGCTGGTGGCAGTGATGCTGGATTCAGCACACTGAGTGCTGTGTGATCAGCACTAACACAAGAAATAACCTCAGCATGTGTCCTCTGCACAGATCCAGCAACACGCCTGCTATTGTGAAAACAGATGTGCTGCCTGCATTACCTGCATCTACAAGGGCCATGGCATGCGTGCTGGTAGCACCACGCCACACCTTAACCTCTCTCCTGACCCCACACCCTGGGCGGTGCTGCGGTGGGAGCCCAGGTATGGGGCCAAGCTCCCAGCAGCACACTCTGCCCAAGCAGCCCACGGCCAATTTTTGCAAAGTGCCAGGTAGCGGTATGGAAAATATCATCACCTACAATAACACGGCACAATCAAGTGATTAGCAGCTCATAAAGGACGGTGTAACTGCATAAAGCTGTTGTACTAATAGTACGGGCACTCGTGGCCTGTAAAAGCTCAGTAATGGTAAATAAGCTGCCACGATATTATTCTCCAGCCTGTCATTACCCCAGTTTGTTTGTAAACTTCCAGGCACGAAGCCAGGTATCGATGACAATGGAGTCGACTGTATCTGAGAGACTGGACTTTAATTTTCCATGGAGGTACAAAACCCACCAATGCAGCAAATCCAATCTGCAATTAGGAACGTTTTTGTGAACATCTAGATTTACTCACAGCAGTAGAAAATGAAGTGCCCATCGCTGTGGTTTTGGCACCCGGAGCTGGATCAGTGCCTGGCACTACGGAAAGAAGGTATTTTATAGCACCATAGCTCCACCTGCAACATCAGGTCAGCAAAATTACCCTGCGCAGGGAAAGGTGCCCTTGCAAGGACGGAGGCTGGGAGCACTGCAAGGGGCCCTGCACGCAGTCTGACAGAGTGTGTATAAACAAGGGATTCCTCCCCACCACATGGAGAATTTTACCACAGGAATAGCAGGAGAAAGGAAATATTTGTCTTCAGGTTGCGCTTGCATCGATAGCTCATTAACACTGATTAGACTGGATAGTCTAATGGTAGTGTCTGATGAAGGCTGTGCATGTGCCAGAGATCCAGTTGCCACTCCTTTAACTGCTTTGTGCTGCTCGAGTTTTATTTCACAGCAAGCACCTTGCTGTCATGGGTACCTGCTTGTGAGGACTTAGCAGAGCGGCTTCCAATGCTGAATCTGTTTGTTAGCATACACATAAAAGTGCTTTCTGTTCTCTGCTGTGATGGAGACTCTTTACAGGTCTCAGACCTTGCCCTAAGCACGTACAGGTGGTGCTGGGTGGGCAATGCTGAGCACACAAGCTGGTGTTTTTCTCCTCCTGGATAACTGGAAGGTGTCTGCAGGAGCAGCTCTCTGCAGACCACCACCCTGACCACAAACTTGGGTGTCAACTTGCTCTTGACCCATACAGCGAGGCAAACTCTGTTGGTATGAATTTTATATTATTCAGAAGTCAGTTGGTGGTGAGATTTTCTGTTTCTTCTGCCTTTCAAGGGTCTGTCCTGGGTCTGGTGCCAGGTTGTGTTTTTATTAGTGATTGGATGATGGAGATGGGTGTACCTTTATGAAATATACAGATAACTTTAAGCAGGGTTTGGACTTCCAGGTTGCCTCACGAGGTCAGGTACAGGGTCAGGATCAAGGGCTGTGATTCAAGGAGACAAGAGCAAGGTGGGAATAACCACCAGCATCAGTTCTGGGTGAGAGGGGATGACTTTTGGTAATGGACCACAAGTGGGCAGCCGTAAATGCTGTGCAGTTAGGAGAAAAGGCAAAGAATGTGTAAGCAGTGCTATGGCCTCATAGGCATCTGAAGTTATTATTTTTTTATGATTTTATACCAAAAGGATTGAATGCTGTGACCAGGTTTGAGCTATACTCTTAACAAAGATGCAAACCACTTAGAGCCTAGAAGAAAGATGTGCAGAAGTCTAGAAAATATCTCTTACTAGATGAGAAAACATCTCTTACATTCGGATCATCCTGCCTGGAGATTTATCTACTCAAGCCTTAAAGCCCTGGTACAGCAGTCAGGTACTATGAACCCCTGCCGTTCTTCTGCTGTTTCTCCTGGTCCTTTCAGACTTGGACTGTCCCTTCCATTCTGCACTCAGACCTAGCCTTTCTATCACAGTACACTTTGCAGACATTTTGGGAATAAATTGCATTTGTGGGATCTCTGCAGCTGGATGTGCCTAACAACAGGCCAAGCCAGCAGCTGACAGAAGTGCTTTAGGTGCTGTGGTCGGGATGCAGGGTGTGCTATGTGATCCTGGGCATCTTTTCCAGCTCTGTGATCCATGTTTACGTTGCCCTATCCAGATTTCTTAAAAAAATAAAAATAAAAAAATGTTGAGGATAACCAAAGCCTTCAAATTCAAATGCTATTACATAGTTTTATTGATAATGTCACAATTTTTAAGACAGTGCCCTGATATATTTACGCCTAGTGTGATTTCCTGAACCCTTAAAATGATCAGTTTAAGTGTCTCATATGGCACATAGGCTTCCGCAGCAGCAGTAAGTAAAACAGGTTTGTATTTGCATCTCGAGCCCCCTTCACGTACTAATCATGTCCATTGCACACCTGCACCCCTACGGGCATGGCGGTAATTCCCATTTATTTCCTTTTTTCTTAACAGTTAACAACAACAACAAAAGCTAATGCCGCTAAGGATTACAGTTGAGTTCTAAAGCTGTAATTGAGGTTTCTAGGTGCTGTGGGTATACCTATAATTTAGCTGAGCTATTACATGCTTTGGTGAGGAACCATTTGACAAATGCACACAGGTCTCAGCAGATGTCGCGAGAGCCTTCCCACAGCAGCGCTCTCCCGCTCCCTGAGCAAATTGGGGTGAAAACCTCAAGTCATCAGCTCTTTTGTCCTGAACACAGCAGTCAGGTCCACGCAGCCAGCTTTACATTTCGGATGTGCCAGATCCCCGTGCAGCTGGCCTGGGTAGCTGTCAGTCACCAGCTGGCCCAAGTGACGGATAGCCCTGGCTGAATTCGTGCCTTTGCTCACCACCTTGCTAAATAACCTGGATATTGCAGAGGAAGCCCAAGCGATCTGTCTTAGCTTAGCACTAATAGTTCATTTATTGTATGCAGGAAGAAAGGGGCCCAAGGAAATGCACACGGAGGTTTTATTTCTTACCACCATCCCGTCCCTTTCCTCCCCGGGCCACTGAATGCTGTTCTGTAGTGCTGATTGCTTCCAAAGCCTGTTCCCCAGTGGGTATTTTAAGACTCAATCTTTTATAGGGAAAGTTTTTTTTTTTTTTTTTAATGCAGAATGGCCAGGAAGTTTCCTGAGGTTGCTCCGGGAATGAATCCAGAGACAAGGACAAGCCCTGGCAAGTGGCCAGCCCTGCCTTGCAGCCACCTGGGCCGGGGAGTTCCCCAGGCAAACCTTCTCCACAAAAGTTTTCTCCTCAAATGATGCCTTGCCTAAATTTAGCCATTTCGGGCTATATTCAAAGCTAAATTGGGAAGTTATGCTCCAAGAAACTTGGCTCCGCTCTAATTATACATTTAGTTGCACCATTCATCAAGGATTATAAACACATTTAAAGCTGGAACGGCAGCCTGCACTTCCTGCATCGTTTGGTCATTCCTATCTCAGCTGATGTTTGCTTTTGTGGGCTCAAGAAACACCTCTGAAACCCAGAGGCACCTTCTCCCATACAGGCAGAGCAGGAGGTGAAGTCCTTTCCCCTAAATCGTTGCTGGTGCAGGCGTGCAGGGTTTGGGCTGGCTGCAACCCAGGTGAGTGGGCAGCCAAGTTTAATGTGACCTCTCCTGTAAATACGTCAGCAGGGCTTGGAAATGGGTGGGGAAACAGCACTGGGGACGGGTGGGTGACTTCAGAAGCTGCTCTGAATTGCTCAGTAAAACCTGCTTGAGCTTTTGCGCAGTTCTGTGCTGATGGCTACAGCTGGAGGAGGACAGAAAACAAAGGAAACTCCGGTTTTTGTTTGTCACGAAGCGGGTATTATTTACCAGCTACCACAGTGGTTACTGGTTTTCTGTAAAATAGATGTAAAGAGTCAGCTACAGGCTAACGGGAAGCAGATGCTGCCCCAAACCCAGCAACTGGTGCACAAAGCATGCAAGGCCGGGCTCCTCGTGGCTGTGCGAGGGCTGCTGTGTCCGCAGGAAGCAGGGCACCCTCATTCAGAGAGGGAAAGAAACAGGCATTGCATGCAACAATTTACTAAAAAAAATTAAAAAGCTACCAAATGTTATCATGTTTGGTAACGGGGCCATGGTGGCAGGGAGCTGCCATGAAACACGAGGGGAAAATATAACAAAATGTGGGGGTTTGTGGCCACCTTGCTCTCCAAGCAAAGCGCTGTAAGAGACTCGCTGCAGTGCACAAGGTGTGTACATCTTCCCTCGAGGACAGGCCAAATGCTCAGGAAAGTTGTTTCCCACATACGAACATTTATATCCAGCTCTGGATTTAATGAGTAGAGCATAGCCCTTTTTTTTCATAGCAAAATACGATGTTGCACATTTCTTTGCTATGCACCTACCTGCTGGCTGGTGATGCTTTAGAAGTACCTAGGTAAGTTTTGCTGTATGTCACCTTATCAAGACATTTTGGGCAGAAACCTGCACCTGCCCAGGGTGCTCTGCTGCTGCCTGCCCTGCGATCTGGCCATGCTTCACAGCACCCTCTGCCTGCTGCTGCAGAGGAGCCCTGAGTGAGGCGGGAGCTTTGCTGATCAGACTGTCTCTGGAGCAAAATAAAAGCCCAAGATGATAGGTGTTTTCTTCTTATTTCTGTAAGCAGTAGTGGTGCTTCTGCACAGCAGAGTCTTCTTTCATTTCTGTAACTCAGTGGGGTCTCCGTAGATTTGCACTGAAATTGTTTAGCCGTTGTCGTCTCGCATCGTAATGGCATCACCAGGAGGTCCTTCTGTGCATATGCAGGGTCCATTACACAAACACCCACCTCCTTCTGCTGTGGCAGTCCCACCTAATAATGACATTTTAATGAGTTTTTTTCCAGGGCTAAGGGTTTTTCTTTTAAATCCAACATTATAATGACATTTTTTATGGCATAATCAGACGGTCTCCCCAGACCGTAGCGTTACAATGTCTTAATGTGAATCTCAGTAGCAGAGCTTCAGCGCTGCCCTTCTTCCTCTAGGTGTGAGCCCCTAGCTCTTAGAAACCCCATGGAAGGCAGAGCTGGTGTTGTGCAGGGGGCCATCCAGAAAATAAGAGCTAAAGGCAAAATTTTCCAGCAAACCAGGTCCGGATCCCCCTTTGGATGTGGGGATGTCCTCCTGGGGTGGCACCTCCTCCCATGACATGGATGCCCATGCTGCCCAAAGGGTCTGAGCCCACGTCTCCCTGCCAGCTCCCTGCAGGTGCCACATGAGAACCGGGCAGCTGGAAGGAGACAGGAGAGGGCCAGGACATCCACCGAGAACTGTAAGGAACGGGGCCAGACACTGCCCTTCACCTCCACACACCACACCCTCAGTGCTGGGCTGGCCATCAGGTACCCTGAATTCTCTTATGTCAGGGGAAATGGCTTCAGTGGGATGAACAGTGGGAGAAGGAGATTTTCTGGTCACAGACAAGGTGCTGCAGAGTTCAGCCGAGCAGAGGAGGGTTTGGGGTTCAGGTGCCACCTTCCCCTTCATTCACCAGGGTCTCCTTGTGGGTCCTACACCCATTCATGGGTTGGGCTCTTTGCATTTCAGATCTGAAGGGCAGCTGTCCCTGATGTTTCAATGCTGGCTTTATTTTCTTTACTAGCTCCAAACGGAACCACTCATTATAAACTGAATTCCCATTCTTGACAAGTACACAAAGATAAGAGATTTTCTTTGGCCCTCGGTTCTGAAAGCTCCTGCAGCTTAGCTTAGCAAAATGAGGACTGTTTGTGCTGGAGCTGCCCGAAACGTTCACTTCCAGCTCTCCCAGAGAATACATTAAACAACTCCTTCCTTTTGTCTCAGCATTTGCTCTGCTCCCAGCTTTCATCAGAAGCAAGGAGAGAAAATCTCACAAGGGAAAAGCACACAAAAAGCAGAGCTCAGCTTTTAAACTGATCTGCGCCCAGGTTTTGGCAATGAGAAGCCGTCTGGTACCCCTGAGGAAAAAGGGAAAACGGCTTTAGTGCCGTGAGGGCATCAAGTGATGGGGCCTTTCCAAGCTGAGCAGTCAGCCCTGCATCACTTGGGAATGGTCCTGGCTGCAGGATAGGACCAGAGGCAACATCCAGCAACTGATCCCTGTCTTCTCACACCTCCCTGCTCCTGCTGCAAGGACTTTCAGTGGAGTAAGCAGCATACTTTTTGTGGATGTGTCCTGGGGACTGTGTTCAGCGGGGTTTTAAGCAGAATACATGAAAAAGCCAGGAGAAGCCAGCAGAAATAACTCAACCCCTGAAACACCAGTGCAAACAAAACACTTGCACACAACTGAGTGTGTAGAAATCTCTCCCAGCAGCAGGCTTGAGCCCCAAACACCTACATGATGGATCCAAACTGGGACCCGCAGCAGGGATGGCACCTTTTTTTCTCCAGCGTGCAGAATGGCCTCATTAGTCATTAGACTTTGAAATTACTTTCTACCCGTAAATATACTTTTGGGAAGTGAATTCAGCTGAGTAAATTGCGTCTTTCTCCAAATGTGTGTAGGCTTGGATCAGCTGGTGTTTGAACTTCTCTTTGTCATACACTTCCTCATGGGCCATGGAGTGTGTGTGTATGTGCAGTTCAAAAAAAAACCAGCACAATTTTGCTGCAAGCAGTTCGTTTGCAAATATTGAGCAAGTGCGTATGAATTTTACAGTGTAATTAATATGATGAAGTTGGTGTTTACACAAGGAAGTTGGCTTGGCAAACCTGTGTTTGAGTGGCGTGCCTGTAGGAATTGCTCTGAAAGCCCTGGGTTGTGTCTCTGCACTGCAGTGAGCCCCCTGCTCCATCCGTCCTGGTGAGGACCCCTGGGATGCACAACTCCTCTCAGTCCAAATAATTCATTTTTCAGTATTGTTAGCATCTGGGGTAGCTTCTGGGTGCTTGTATTCCAAACTTATATTGCACACCCCAAATGTGTCGTAAAAGCCACAAAGACCATGCTCTTGAAAGAAGATACATCTGAAAGATGTGAAGTAAATGTCACAGCAAAGAGAAAAAAGGAAAAGCAAAAAAAAGGAAATGGGACAGAGCTCAAACAGCAGAGAGAGGGGGTATTTTGTATCCTATAAGCAGGTGGGTGTCTCTTTATGATGTTGATGAAGAGGGAGAGTGTTCACATCACCTGGCCTCAGCAGTGACCGTGGGGGCAGCGTCAGAGACACCTCCCAGGTAGTCACAGGGGAGGGCAGCTTTGCCTCCCTCCCTGTGGACTCAGACCTACACTGGCACCCTGAGAAGCTCCTGAGAAGACCCAAGGGCCTCAGGACACCTGCCCTCTTCAATCCTTGCTTTGCTGATTCCCCAAGTATTTGCTGCCTCTGTTGGGCAGGTTTCGGGTGGCTGCAGTGAGTTTTCAGTGACTGTCTACCCAAAGGCCTAGCATACAGGCTGAAAGCACCATCACTGAGTGTATGCATCCAAAGTCACCTTGAGGAACGCACAGAGGGAACTAATCTGGTGGCTCACACCAAGTGCCGAGCATCTCTCTTGGCTTTTCTGTTCTGTCACCATAACCGGCCACCCACCGGTCTGTCTGCAGCTGTGGCAATTACTCATGTGCGGGGCACGAAGTCCCAGCACGAAGCCTGAGAGCGTGCTGAGGAGAGCAGCAGCGTGCAGGCCGAGTGCTCTGAGCAGTACAACCGTCCTGGCCACCGCCTGTGTGACCATACGTCCTGAGGACAGCGCACCAGCAGGATTAGTAAACCCCTCATCCGAAAAATCTTCTGCCCACTTTCCTTCCCAATTCTCTTTCCTGCTTCTCAACTCCTCTCTTTTATCCCATACAGAGAGCTCTGAGAGCCCCTTTTCCCTGCAAAACGCTGTGTTTTGCTTCTCAGGCACGTCTCCTCACCTTGAGGGCCTAGCCCAGCTAGCTGCTGCCCCTTGCTGGGATCAGTGTAACCCTGTGGTGTCACAGTCCCACAGAAAGGTCTGCTGGGGACAATCTGCAGCACTAAGTATCCACAGCCACACCGAATACCAGCAGACAGAGTATCTGGGAAAGCACTGAAACAGCAGCGTGAGAGGATTGGAAATACGGATGGACAGAGAGACGTCCCACACGTGTACAACAGAGCTCTCAAGAAGCCTCTCTCTGCTGCTCACCATCCTCTCAGCCCCGAGCTTTGGGCTCCCCCTGCCCTGTGCTGCTGAGGCTCCTGCCCTGTGCTAATGCCCAGGATTCGGGATTCCCTAGAGCTGAGCCTCTCGTGGCAAGAATCTTATCACCGAAATACATCTCCTTGGAAGGACCTCTAGCCTTTGACAGGCAGGAGAGTACTGGGATTAAGGCTTCGCCTAATTTAATTTGTGGAACTGTTCTTGCATTATGTATGCTGGAAAGCAAACAATAAACATAAAAAAAAATACAGACAGTTATTCTTTGTTTTGGTTTATGAGACCTTATACAACATAAACAACATCTTTCTGCTGGCAGAGAGAATCTTCTGGATGTTAAAATGAGCAAAGTGAGCACGGCGAGTTTCAAGAAGGTGAGCAGATGTGCAGTTTTGCTGCAACTACAAGGCTCATACACTGCTGGTGTCCCTGGAAATCCACGTGTGGATAGCAGGTAGCAGCAGAACCAAGAATCCACGTGGGACTATAGCATCCCAGTTCATGCACTCTACAAAAACACCCACTGTGTTCACCACGTGCAAATCCCCTCGTACAGGTAAGGACATTAGGTAGCCCATCATTTCAGCCCTTCATTCATATGAATGATGTACTGATCGTGGTTGAAGTGCTAGTGAGATGACAAATCCATGGCACATCTGGCAGGATAACTTTATTCAGTGACAGCTTTGTTTAACTTCTTGTTCAACAGCACTAAGCCTAAGGTGTGAGACCTTTGTGTATCTCTGAAAATGTCTTTAAAAATCTCTAACTTCTTTAAGTTCAATGAAGCCTGACACACACAGGCACACACCCCATTTACATGCAAATAGTGCACATGCACACACCTGTATATGTATATGTATGCCCTTCTAATGAATAAACCCACATGTGAACCAAGAAACTTTGATTCCAAGTAATTTTGATTAGTAAAAGTTAAGGGAAATTATAAGAAACTTGTTTAAATAATTTAAATAGATTTAAATATTGGGATAGCTAGGTAGGTGAAGTCAGAGTGGGTTTGTTTGTTTTGTTTTGTTTTGATTAGTTATAACAGGTATGGAAAAAAAAGTAATGTCATATATATTGCTGATTTCTAGTCTGGGTCTGTGGGAAACACCATAAGAGTTTCTGGGTATCAGTGAAGTGTACAGCAGAAGTGAACATCATGCATTAATTCTGATTAAATACTCATTAAAAAATCATTAAATAGAGATGGAAGCTACTGAACTGAGTAGTACAAACAAAATATATGTGTATATATTTTTATGCACATATATATTATATTATGTGTGTATATATATATATATATATATAAATAATGCAAATAATGCATCTGGAAAGTTTTATAGAATCATAGATTATTCTCAGTTGGAAGGGACCCACAAAGATCATTGAGTCCAGGTCCTGGCTTTCTTCAATATAGTTTCTCATCTCAAGAAAGAAGAGATCCAAGAAAGAGTAACAAAGTTAGACATGTGGTGAGACTTAAGTTTAATGGGGAGAATGCAAAACCAGGGAATGTTTATCCTGAGGAAAAAAATGATGTGGTGAGAACTTGATTGATTATGATGCGTATAACACAGACAGATCGATCTGTTCTCCCGACTCTGTTTCATAATAGAGGAACAGAAGGATGCTTACATGAAAGGGCAAGAAATTTGTAAGCAGTAAAAGTACTTATTCCCACAGCAATTTTGTGGTGGCCAGGGCTGAAAGCGGTCATCTGAGGAAGAAGTGGGGCTGGATATAAACAAATGTGCATAGCAGAATGGGTAACATTTTCTCAGAGAGGACTGTTGGGACCTTCTCCCTCCCCAAAAGGTGTCCAGAAATCAGTCAAAGAGGAAGGCAAAGCAACCCTGGAATGGCCTCTGGGGCTTGTCATGCCCATGGCTTCATAGGTTGGCAAGAAAATGTTAATACATTCCAGTGTGGGAAGCCAAAGTGAATGAAATGAAAGGAAATGGTAATAGCTGCAGACTTGCTGAAAGCGAATGCCTCCACTCCATCTCCACATCGAATTTAGCTGTATGATGCCTCTCATCTGAAACCATTACAGTCAGTATCAGTTCCAGCTATATCATATACACATCAATTTAAGATCACTGAAAGTAGATGAGGTGCTGAAGGATGCACAGCATGCTGATTAATATGTTGATTTCTTTATAGCCTGCATATAATATTCACTGCTTTCACACAATGTCTTGGTTGCATTTGCTCATCAGCAGTTGCTACATATCAGATTAAATCATCATTGGTTTAACAGAATATTTGTGATATAACTCCTCAAATGAACAGTCTTAGCAAGCAGTCAGAGATGCTCACAATGTTATTTTCTCAATGTTGTTTTTGGGTAGTTGTGTTGCTATTGTAGCAAATTTCTTAATTATCAGGCAATCTGCTAATTTAAACTAGGCTCTGTTTGTCTCTGGGAATAAGGTTCTTAATATATAATTAGCTAAAACAACACATTATTTAGCTGTGGTTTTCAGAGCCATATTATATTTCTAAATATGCCTTCAGTGGGGTGATGTTCTCCTTTTATTTTTCCCTTTCAGCCCCTGCCTGCAATGACTGCCTGCCTGGCCACCCTTTATCCCTCTGGATCTGAGTGTCCAATAAACACCATGTCCACCTGAGGCCCTGGGTTTGTCCCTACCTAGACAACCACTGCAGCTTTCCTTGGCTAAACTTGCAGTCATGTTTCCTCTTATTTTACCCTGGTTCCTGTTTCTGACCTTGCTCTGCTCTGTGCCCAGTCCATTTTGGGCTCCTTGTCTTCTCCACCTTTAATGTCCAAGCCTGTTCTTGACTTGTCCTCTGATGTGGTGCACTCTCTGATCCTGTAGCCCAATTCCAGGTTGACTCCAAAGATAAACATTGAATTAATTGATGGCATCCTGGGTTAGCTGCTGAGACAAGGAGAGATGTGCCACTCTTTAGAGAGTTTATTCTGATATTTACACAGATATTATTCCATTGGTGAGGAAAGAAGAGAAATTACTCATTATTTGAGCTATGCTGGCCCTGTGGAAAGAACCTGTCTGGCAGCTGGTGGTCTGTCTTTCACTTAGCTTCTGTACATCATGGCTTGTGGAAAGTAGAGATTCATACCAGGTATGTGCACAGAAAACATGGTATCCAGCAACCCCTCTATCCTCAATTAACCCTTAGCTTCTACCAGGCCTAGGGGATCTTTGACAGCTGTAATCATATTCTTTGAAGGCAAGGAAGACAATTGTGTGGGCTGAATGGCTTATTCCATAAAGTCTCACTGTCAGGAGGCAATTAGTTAGGCTATTTAGATGTCTAGCTCTTAGATATCTTATTCCCATTGGGACTGATGTAAGCTAAGTGCCTAGATAGCTTATTATGCCTTCTTTTTTTTTTTTTTTCTTTTTTTTCCCTACCAGGTTTAGGGAATAAGGAATAAAAAATATCTCTTTTTTTTTTTCTTTTTTTCTTTTTTAAGAAAACCACCCAAACCCATACCTGTTAATGAAAACATTGCAAGTTGAAAAGCCAGAAGATTTTTCAAAAGAGAAAAATACCAGCAAAATGTGTTTGTGCAAGAAAGTCATTTTTTAAGGTGTCTCTAATGCCCTTTTTCCCTGGCAAGGTATGATTATTTCTGTGTTAATTTCTGAAATGTGAGAAATCCTAAAAGGAGGAAGCAATGCATGGTGATTTGACAGGGGAGAAGGGATATGCTAATGCAAAGCAAATAGATGTAATTAAATTTATGCAGGTCTTTGCAGTGCCAAGGAAAGAAAGGAAAAAGTTCTCATGTTCAGACCATGCTGGGATAAGTTTTGTAAGAAGCTAGCTGTCTAATTCCATCCCTTTGGAGCAATAAGGCTCAAAACAAAACCCAGAACTGCGAAAAGTGAAATGAGCCCAGAGGAATACGGGCGTGCAGTCTGACAAAGTCAATGAGCTCACAGCTGCAGGACGGCCTCTTGCCTGCTGTAAGAGCTGCCCAGAGAGCTTGCAGCATCCTTTGTCCATGCTGGAGAAAATGTGTGCTTGTGCTGAGAGCTGGCTACCTTGTCCTGGGCAATGTTGGGATGTCAGGCTCTCTCCTCTGTGTTACCAGACTACCAGCCTTTTATCTGGCATGACCCAGGGAGAAACCAGCCCCGAGCAGCTCTCCCAGCTGCCTGTCTGGAATTTGTATGGACACGGGAAGGAGATAGGAAGGATGGAGGATCGGGCTGGGGTCCAGGATACCCATTTTAGGAGCTGCTGCTGCATTAACCTTCCTCAGAAGCCAGGAGTTTGTTTCCTCTTGCTTTACCCAAAATAATTGCTGAGGCTCTTAAAATACATCCTGCACAAGCTAAACAGGGAAGCCCATACAATGCACCTGAAAGAGGGTATGGGAAAATAGGATATAAGAGGAGGTGTTAACAGTTTTATTGGGTCTTAATGACCAGGGGGAAGTTTTATAGGCTGCTGGAAGAAAGAGGTTTCTTTTCCCTGAGTACAACACAGCCTTCCCCATCACAGCATGAAGGCCTGGAGCCCCTGGCTGGTCTGCACACAAAAATGGTGTTGGAAACACCCCACTTGGCAACAAAAGGGAAACTCGAGTGGGGATTGAGTGCCATCCAGGTGTCCCATGTGCGATGACAGCTGCGTCCCCATGGCTGTGTGCTGCTCAGTCAAAGCCACACGTCCCATCGAGGCTTTGTGGGCTCCTGCATGTTGCATAGGCACTCACAGAGTCAACACCCCACTCTGCACAACCCAGATATCACACCACAACACACTGACAGATGTCTGTATATGCACACATGATGTTCGATCTGTTCCTTTTTGCCATTCCAAAGTCACCCACGTCTTTGTAGGGAGGCACTTGGCTCGTGTGTGACATAGTCCTCAACGTGTCCTTTGTATGGCAAGTCCCACAGACACCGTTATATTGAGACCTGTTAATATCAGGCATGAAGAACAGCACAAATGCTGTTGCCCTAGCAAATAAAACATGCTTTATGTAGTATATGGCTGCTTATGCTGGGGTCCTTGTCCAAATGCAGATGCAGCTCTTTGTGCTTCATTCAGCAAAGCAAAGGACTCTACACAGGGACAAACCTTCTGCATCACCAAACCAAAGACTGGCCTTCCAGGGGCTAAGGGGAATTAGAGCTGACACTGTGAGGGAAAAAACAGAGGTTTCTAAGGGCAGTATGTATAAAGGCAAATAGCTCCAAGGACAGGCAAAGCAAAGGATTTCTTTTTTTTCTTCCAGGTTACAGTAGCCCTCATAAGCTTGCTTGTTAAAAATGTTATTTCTTCCAGTATGCAATTAATAGTCCTCTGCGTGGCTTGCTCTTGCACTGCCTCGCAATTTATGAGCCATTTCGGTTTCAGACAATGAAGTTTTGACATGTGACATGCAATGTATGGAACTGCTCTCCGCTGCCTTTGGGGCTAATTGCGCAGATCACTTCGCCAATCCGTCTGGGGCTCAGTTGTTGCTGAGAGCTTCGAATGTGTGCATCTTTTTCCTCAGCAATCCCTTTTCTGCTGTGTGATCTTTTTACGGGCATTAGCTGCCCGGGACACATACGATTTCCTTTTATTATTTTTGGTAGCAGCGGATATTTTCAAAGATGCTAAGAACCAGATCATTAGCTTTGAAGTAGCGGTACGAAGGACTGACATGCAAATCAGCCCTTAACACGGTTTCTCCGCATCTCTGAGGATTTCTCCAGTGCTGGGAAAGCCCCAGGGGACACACAGCTTCTGCATCTGCCTGTGTGCTTCCCCCTGGGCTGGGGACTGGCATCTGGGCTGTTTCTGTGAGGTGGCAGTGGCTCAGCACTGCTGGACAGACGAGAGAACAGGGCAACTCTTTGTCCTGTCCATTCCCTCTTTGTTTAGCCCAGTGGTTTACTCAGGCACGGCTGGTGATGCCCAGGGAGTCTGCATGCCTTCTTACCTATGTCTGTGATTTTCAAATTTGGATATGCTGGTAGTGAAGGATTTAAGCAGCTGACCTGATTTTCCATACGAGTGAAAATTAACATTAATATATGCAGCAGCAGCAGCTCATGGAGTTCAGATCACTTGTTCACCCACTGAAATGTAGAAATTGCCCTTCTCTGTTTGCTCAGAGGTATCCCTGAGCACCTGGCACTCAGCACCTGATCGCTGATGGGCACTGTTTGCATCAGGCCTGGCGCTGGCAGTGCTGACAAAGAGCTCTCTCCCAAACGCTTCTGGCTCTCTTGGTGTAGAGGCTAGGTTTGGGGATGAGTGTGTGGCATTATTGTTCAAACCCAGGCCGTCTTCCCTTATAGGCTGAAGTGTAGATGAACTTAATATATGTAAGATTTTCACATTATATTTCTCAAACCAAATACTTAATGATTGGTGATATTATTACAAAATACCATGGCAGTGATAGGGACCACAGTTATTAAAAAAAAAAAAAAAAGGAGCTCAAAGAGAAAAAAGAATTTCCCCTGGGCCCTCAGTACTTTTGAAGTTTCACTTTAAGACTTTCAGAAGTCACCCAGATGGAATTGACCCTTAAAAAGCATGGGAAAGCCAGGACAGAACAGATAATGTCTGAAGTTTCCTCTCCAATGGCAAGGCCCCTTGTTCACAAGGGTTTTCTTAAGATAATTAGAGGTTTGCTTTTGTTTTAACTTCAAAGGGCTTTATAAACTTAGGGAGGGGCTCAGGAGGCCTGGAAATATTCACATACACTCATTTCACAATCCATAATCAGACTTATCCGCTCCATATGAGAACCTAGCCATTTGGCCACCAAAAGGGAATAAAATGAAATTAGTTTGGAAAAATGCAACTCTTCACCCCTGCAACAATATCTGTAGACAGTTCTTCAGTGGTTTCTCCTTGTTCTGGTGTTATTTGCCTCTGGAGTACCCAGTGGTCCCTCTCTGTTCCCATCGCGGGAGCATTTCTGTGAGTGATGCTGCAGCATTGCTGGAACCAGCTCTGCTGGGAAACACCAGCCCCTCACACGACAGAGACAAGGCACTCTCAGAGGGGTTTTTGCAGAAAACAAAAACAAAAACAAAACACCAACTCAAAGAGGCTTTGAGGTTTTGCCCTGGCAGGGTCTGCATAGCTTCTGTCTTGGAGAGCTTAGGCCATGCTAATGCTGAGTCCTTTAAAAAATGTCTCCATCCTCATTTGCCTGTTGTTTGGGCTCAGCTGCTGACTGAACCAAACATGGAGAATGAGGTGAATGAGTTAAGCTTCATTAATAACAGATGATCCCTGTTATTTGTGTAAAATGATAAGACTGAATTGTCTAGCTGACGCAATAGGAGCTGCTTAAATCACTCCTATAAACAGCAGGGCTTAGAAAAGTGCAAGGAGTACAAGCTATTCTGCATTTTAATAGTTTGTCTTGGTGTGTAATTGGAAACTGAAAGGTAAAATACACTGTGGAAACCCAAAGTCTACCATGTGAGCAGTAATGAAACAGAAGCATTTTCCTCAGTGTTCAACGTATAAAAAATTACCAGAAGGAGATTCCTCGGTCTACCAGAAACAGCGAGAAATGAAGAAGTGGGGGAGGAAACCTACCTCACTTCATAAGGAAAAGAAAGAAATGGAGAAATAGCCTCATGCTGTGGTAGAACCTGGTTTTGCATTGTGCAAGAGGCATATTTTCCTTTGGCTTTTACAGGAGCCAAAACTTTCTCATCGGCACTCCGTGTGCTGGGCCCATACCACCTGCCCTCCACCTATGCTGCTGTAGCTCATGCTTGGATTCAGATTCTGCTTGGGAGCAACCAGGTTTGGGATTGCTCTTACCAGAGTAGGAGGCAGCGTGTTTAGCCTAACCCATGCCCCATTGTTTAATAGGAAGGCCCCAAGTACACACAGAAGAGCAAAACAGGCTTGGACCTTCACAGACCACCAGGCCTCCCCCTTCGTTAGCAGGGTGGCAGCCTAGGGAATGTAGGCTTTGAAACCACGCTCAATTTATGTTTAGCAGACAGTAAATTCATAGTAGCATAATGAGCACAGGGTGCTAGGAAAAGCTGGAAGAAAGATGTGCCTCGCCCTAAGAGAACTGGTCTGTATGACAAGGGCAATGCATGTCAATGACACCTGTGGGTGCTGGGGAACGAGCCTGCCCTCTGGTTAAGGATTGTCGGGGAATTGCAGAGTCTTTCTCCATGCATTATTTATGAAGACAAGTGCACAGCAAACGCTGCAACGCTGGGAAGCAAGCGTAAGGCACCGAGAGCAAGATGCCAAGTGTAAGATGCCATGTGTGAAGGGAATAGCTGAAAGAGCAGTGACTGGGGAAGAAGTAAAGAAAGGTGAAAGAAAAGATGTGTAGTGGAGTTGGTTTTAATTCTGTAATATTAATAGTGGCCCTTTTCATCATAGGTTTTTATGTTGTTCAAACAGATGGAAGAGAGAAATGACCAACTGGCATGCCAATGAAGACCAATAAAGTAAATGATTAAGCAGAACATTTTAATTTTATTTTTTTTCTGTATATTTACTTCTATAACTACAGATATAGCAACAAAACTCAGTGACAAGACACAGAGATAACATGATGTGATTATGTTACAACCATAAGAGACAAACATACGAGACAAACATTATTATCCTGAGGCTAGCTGTAGCTTCCTGACAACGGCGTTGCTATTTTCATTACATGATGTGATACCTGGATGCTACAGAAACATCTTTTTCCTCTGGGAAGACTATCCTGGTGAAATACATTTTTTCGGTATCTTTACTATCAACAGGTTTTAATTTCTACAGAGCATGTTTTCTGATCCCTGCTCCTACAAAATGAGTCTGACTAATGTAGCCAAATAATATTGCAGTAGCTATGAATACAGAAACATTTCTCACCACTTCTTAGCTAATGCAAGTATTTTTTTTCATTGCTTATGACTAATTGTTGTTGTGTCAAAAGCAGTAGACAGGAAAATTGGTGTTTCTTCCAAACATATCATTACGCTCACTAAAGTAATGAGGAATACATCAGTTATTTTTAGGTCATCATTTTTGTCAGGGAAAATAGCAACCTTTTTTGAATAAACTGGAAATCATTATTGCTTCCACTGGGATTCACGCTGAATGCACTAATTATGGTGAATACATTTGGTTCTCACAAGGTTACAACTAAGTAATCTCATGGAAGCTCCGTTACAAATTGCAGTGGGCCAGGTTGTCCCAGGGCCAGGGACTTGTCTTTTGGGTGTGCCAGGCTGTCTGTGCCCTGATGGGGTGCTGGCAGGAGGGCAAACCGAGCTGGGGGGGGTGTAAAACCCACAACCTAGCAATGCCCTGGCTCTCATGCCCTTGGGTGACAGCAGGACCGGCACCCTGGGGCTGGTGAGAGCCTGGGTGCAGCTCCTGCCCTGCTGTAGGGGTTTGGGGCATCTTTGGGAGCTTAGAAAAGTGCAAGTAGCAAGAGTTATTCTACATTTTAACAGTGTGTCTTAGCATGCACAGGAGCACTCAGGGGCTGCCTTTCCGAAATAACTTCAAGCACAGGCACAGCCTCAGGAAATTAATCTGCATGAACTAGAGGTAAGTGTGTAAAATACCTCATTAAACCACAGCAGGCTGCTGCGCACAGACGTGCACTAGGCTCTCAATGAACCAAGCCAAAGCTATGTCAGTCCCAGCTAGGAGCACCACAGCACAGCCCGGGACGTGCAGGTATTTTCCCTCGTGCGTGCTGGCATGCAGGCAAGCCGGCGCTGGATTCCTCCTACACGTTCCTCAGCTACAACATCAACCTCGGGCTCTCCTGCCCCAGCATGTCCTGGTGACACACTGCCACCACGGCCTGTGGGGCTGCACGAGTCCTGCCTGTGCCGTTAGCATCCTCTCCCTCGGAGTGGCTCTGTGATGATCTGTGCAGTGAGGACTCCAAAATACTCACCTACTGTGGGAAGGGAAGGGAAGGGAAGGGAAGGGAAGGGAAGGGAAGGGAAGGGAAGGGAAGGGAAGGGAAGGGAAGGGAAGGGAAGGGAAGGGAAGGGAAGGGAAGGGAAGGGAAGGGAAGGGAAGGGAAGGGAAGGGAAGGGAAGGGAAGGGAAGGGAAGGGAAGGGAAGGGAAGGGAAGGGAAGGGAAGGGAAGGGAAGGGAAGGGAAGGGAAGGGAAGGGAAGGGAAGGGCCCTTCCTGACACCATCCTCCATTTTCCCTGGGTATTAACAGCATCATCTGCAGAAACATACCTGATTTGCCAGGTTTAGAGCAACAATAGCAACCATTTCTTCACCTGAGTCCTTCTCTCCCTCTCTTTTTTTTTTTGGAATTTTTTTTGGACTTTTTTCTGAAATCTCTTTGCCTTGTACAGACTTAGGCAAAGGCTGTTCTGCTTCTCACAACATCCTTAGATAACTACTGTATGAAACATCCCATATGGGAGCAAATAATTTTGCCAGTCAAAGGCAGTTAAATGTTCGAAACTAGGAATACTTAATGAAATACTGACTTTCCAAAAACAGCCTTAGGAGAACCAACATTTTCTGTTATTCTCCATAAATTAAAAGATTTGTTTAGCTTTCCTGATTGCTTTCACATTCTGAACTAGCAACTACTTGTCTGATCTAGTGCAATAATATTTTTTGAAGCAGAAAACATTAAAAATGTAAATCAATTGGGATTGTTATTTCTTTAGAATAAATATCTTGGCACTCACAGAAAATTATATCTCAGGTGTTTATTTAATTCATACCACAGCCTTATACTTTGTTACTTTTAAAAGCTTAATGGGCTAAGAAGTGGTTAACAAGTCTTGTTAGACTTTGTCCATTAACTCTGTTAATGGCATCTGTTAGCATATCAGCCTATTCTTCAACGTGCCATGGATTTGGACTTAGTGTGACATTTCTGAAGCCTCCTGTGTTCTAAATGAAATGGTCATAACCAAAGTATTCATGTTTGCTTAATTTTTTAGACCAAAAATTCACCTCACAATGTGGTTCCCACTGCAGGCCAGGAGAGTGGTCAGAAGATAAGGATGGATTTCACTGCGGTAGACAGAGAATTAAAATGAGCTACTGATTCAACTTAATTTAGCTGAAGGAGAATTAATTTTTTAAATAATGAAACATATTGCAAATTGATTAATGCTTCCCTGAAGCTCTCTTTCTTTTATCTAACTTTAGTGTTTGGAAGCTCAGGGCTGGATTTTTCTTTCTCTCCCTTCAAAGCTCAAAGCAGAAATAAATGCAAGTCCACATTAAGGACTCTCTTCTGTGATCACCAAGCAGTTGTGTTTCGTAGACCCATCTCCTCTGCTGCATCAGCCATTATATCTCAGTATTTGGTCATTGGAGACCAGAGAGGCTCTCCCAGTGGTAGACCCAGTACATAAAAACTGAACTCGTCAGCGAGCATTGGGCCTCAGGAGCCCTGCTGACTCACATGCCTCTGTGGGCACAGCAGGATCTGCAGGGGATGCTTCACAGTATGGTACCTGGATACCATAAAACTCCGCAAAGCTCTTTGAAAGACAACCTAGCACTTTTAATGTTATTTATTTATTTTAAATTGTTTTATTTTTTTTTTTTTCTTTTTATAAGTACCTATGTTTTCATGTTTTACAGGCTCAGATGGGATGGCTGCGTTCCCGGGGAAATAAGCCTATCTGCATTAGCCAGCACTCGGATCCAGGAGGCATTGTAAAAGGATCAGCATCAACCTGTGAGAGGTTTGTATCAGCTCAGACACCTTTAAATACGTGAATTAACTCAACTTCCACATTTCTTGGATGCACCACATTCTTGCAACTAACGGTGAAGAAGCTCTGCACAGTTCTTGGAGCAGCTTCAAGGCTTTCAGCAGGGAAACCCACAGGGACTTAAACCCTTAAATCACATTGTGACTTCTGAAGATGTCATACTGGGAAATGGTAACATAAAACTGGTAGAAAAGGTAGCTCCAGAGCACCTCCTGCAGCGTACAAAGGCTGCCCCACTGTGCTCTGCAGCTGCCCAGCACCAGCTCCTGACACTCACTGGGCTGGCCATTCACATACGGGTCTGTGCCCATTTGGTAGTCACCAGGTTTTCAGTCTTGTTATCCACAGGTATGTATGGACCAAAAGGCAAATAAGAAATGCAGAACCATTGCTGGTAGGCTGAAACCCACTATGCAAGGATCTGCACCTCAGCAGGAAGTCATCAGCCTATATTTTATTACTTATAATCCAGTGCCTTCATAGCTTCAGGAACACACAGTCTTAGAGAAGAACATCTGGGTGAAACCTTGGCCCTGCTGAATTCAACAAGGGCTGTCGCTGTGATTTTCTAGGTCTTTATACACAACACTGCTTCATTCGCTTAAGGTCAGCTGGATTGGTCTGGCAGTTTTATGCTTGCACAGTAACACAAGGAGAATGACAAAGCTGAAGAGCTTAATGATAGTTAATTCAAAAGCACTTGTTAAGGCTGAATACAAAACAGTATTTAGAGATATAAGAAGGTGGATTAATTTGTTGGAAGAGGTAGAACTATTGCAGTACCAGAATAAGTGTATTTTGAAATAGTTTTTCAGCAAATTTTTGTTCTGGAACAAAAAGAATATTTATGTGTTTTTAAATGCTTTATGTTATGAACCTGCTCTCTGCATTAATTTTCTCACAATTACATGTAATGATCTCTCATTTTTGCATCATGAATAATAAACCCTCTCAATATTCTTCCTACTTTTGCTGGACATACAGGAACAGTTGAAAGCCTTATTGCTCTCTGGCAGAAGCTGTATGTTTTTTAACATCGCTTGCTCGGTGACTGGTGCCCCATTGTACAACAGGCTGCGAGCTGTGATTTGTCACCCTGTGCTCTGCCTTCGCTCAGTGAATGGAAATAACCAGCTTCCTGATGTTCATAAGGGACTGCAGAGATGCCTGCATATGCATAGCTTCCTTTTCGTACATTTAACTTCTATTTTAAGGAGAAGATATATATATGTATGTAGTGAAAGCTGCTAAAACTATCAAAAAGGAAGGACTGACACTGCCAGCTTTAGCCTAAAAGCACCTAGTCCTCAGTCTCCACCTAACAACTGGAGCATTGCCTCCCCATAGACATGGGGATGTGATTCTCTGGATAGATTTAGCAACCTGAAATAATCACATGAAGTGTACAAAGACCATGTTCTTATCAGGTTAAACGCAGCCAAATGGAGGCTCACTTCAGTGGGAGGGCTTTTTCTGCACCATCCTAGAACTTTCCTTTGCTTACACATTTCACTGAAATACTGCTTTTAAATCAGTTCAGCTTGGTGTTATATGTAAAAAGGCATGTGACTGGCTTTGCTAGCTTGCTGCAAGAACAGTGCTAGCAATCATAATAAATGGACTGTCTTGTTCAGCTGAGAGATGCCATTGTATTTTCTCCTGGCTGCTGCTTAGAGCAGAAGGAAAACAGGAAGGGCTGAAGTCTGCAAAAGCAGAGGCAGCAAGAGGAATACAGCTTGCTCCTCGAGGTAAATCAGAAGTGTAAATTGCACCTTTTCAGTTTATTAAGTACTAATTAAAGGTTGCAAGGCTGGCATTCTTCTACCAGACATGCGGTGCCAGGGATGCAGCCACCCATGTGCCTGGAGTTTGATTGCTATCCTGTGATTACACAGAAGCCAATTGTGGCATTTTCTTTTTTGGGTAATGCTGTCATTTGAATAATAGATCATCAGCATGCCTTGCTGTGGTGATCCATTATTCAAAAGCAGTTACTGTCCAGGAAAGATGTTTGACTGCTTGAGAGAGCTGACGTGACACAGAGGTAGCGTGCCTGTGTGCTCCCATCCTTGTGGCCTGAGTGACAGCAGAAGAGGGAGGAAAGGGTCCTGGCTCTCCCCTTCAAACAGTGGGAATGAGCTGATTGCTGGTACGTTTAGGCAGGATACTCCTCTTTCTGAATGAAACCATTGCCACTGGGTGCACAGTAAATCTTGGTGCAAATGCAGGTTAAAACCAGACATATTCTGAAACGCCCTTCTCAGAGTATATTTTTTTCAGAGAATTGGCTAGCTGGGTGTTGGCTTAAAAGTTATCAAGTGAGCAACAGAGGTTAACAGAGTGGGTCAAGGGGATGGAGAAGGTTCCCTGCTGACACCTGACGGGAGAGCAAAGTTTGCCAAGTGATGGGGGCAGTGGCGATAGGGAAGGGGAGTGAGCCCCGAGGAGCTACACCAGCAAGGAGAAGCATCTGTGCTGGGGAGAAGAGGTTTGCCAAGGCCAAGGAGGAGCACACTGCAGTGCCCGAGATCGGAGATGATGAGAGCCCAAACAGGAGTTTGGTCTGAAAGGCCAGCTTAGCCATCTGGAGCCAATTTAATCTCTCAATAAAATGCTTTCCTCCCACAGTCCTGCCAGGAGAAAACAATAGTAACATAGCCAAAGTCTCTTTAGTGCCAGGGGAACAGATCTGAGATCAAGGGTGGTGAATTGGGTCATGCACCATATGATCTGCAGGCGTCAGACACGGGAGCTGGCTTACACTTGGCTGTTCCCTCTCCGTCGTGCTTTGTGCAGTTGTTTGTGTTGCCCTACAAAGGCAGCTCAGTTTAAACAATATTTTACCCATACTCTGCCGATGTTTACAATGAGCATGTCCCAGACAGAGAAAGATGTACGGAGGAGGTTCCTGCTAAATCCCAGATGAGCTAAACACACAGCTTTTTGGGCATCTTCAGCATCACTCCAAATAACTCCACTTGACTGAACTACAGAGAAATAGAAGAAACATGAGGCTTACTGATTTTCTTTCAATGTTTTAAAGATTTTGCTTTCCCTCCCCTAAGTTGCTTGTTTAACAAATACCAAAAATATTCCTTCCTTAGTGAAGTATGGGAAATGTTATATGACAGGTTGATTTTTCAATTTATTGGCAAATCAACCAAAATTGTAGGGGAGAAAAAAAAAAAAAGGAAAAAAAAAAAACGTTCATTTTTAAGATGTTTCAAACTGTTTTCCCTTTCCGGCAAAGCTGAAAATGTTTAAAAAAATGTTTGAGGACAGATGAAATTGGCTCACAGTTTCAAGCTTGCATAATAACACAAAGAGAACGGTTAGGCTGAAAAGCTTAATGACAGTTAATTTAGAATCATTATTTCGCCTGAGTATGAGATAGTATTTAGAGATAAAAGAAGATGGAAGTTCTCAGAAAATTTATGTGCTGGGAAAATAAGCCTAGGAAATGCAAAACTGCAGTGTGAGATTCCCTTAACAGCTGAATTGCAAAAAAATGCATCCCAGGGACATTGCAGACCCCATGGTCACGTCTGCGTTCCTCTGTATTAGCTTTATAATTAACCAGGCCACAGTGGCAGACATCAACACAACGCTGTTCGTGGGGCTGGCTGAATCCAAGCCGCTGCGTGCAGAATAGCATCATGTGGCACAAAGTGTAATTTCAGAGAGATCCCTCCCCAGGTGGCATTCCTTAATATTACATCCACTTTGCTTAATTATGCAAATGCTACAGAGGTTTTGAAAGGAAAATCTGGACTCTCTAATTGTGTGGACTTCCTTGTCTATATTCTCCTCCAGTCATCCAACTGTAATGCTTGCAAGACTCTTGGCTGTAGCAGTTAGGCTGCGCTAATTGTGTTCTGCACACAGAAATTACTGACTCGTGCTAATTTTGAAAGAGACTGCCACATTTTTGACAATCCGGGTTTGAATTGAGGTAATGAGTACATAAATAATTAGTCCATATGTAAGTATTTTACTCCAAACATACATTAGTTCTAATAGTCTTCTAAAAGATCAGAAGGAAATAAAAACAAAAATAAAAATAAAATTGCAAATTTTGAAGCAAAAAAAAATTTTGAATTAAATAACTAGAAATATTTCCTTTGAAGTGTGTGGAAAAAAATCATTATTTTTTTTTTAATTTTGTACTTAAAAACAGTACAAATGAGATATATCTGTGCAACAAGTACATTTGTTTTTCAAAAATTGTCATTCAAAAACATGTTTCCCACATCAGTTTATGAAAAAAAGCCAAACAAATAATATCAAGGCAAGATATCTCCAATCCTACATAGCAATAAATACGCACAAAGAAACCCAAACATTCTGGAAATTGTCTTGCATCTCACATCAGGGGGCTGATGACTACCTGCAAATCAAAATACAAGCAGCATCAGCCTATGTCTGAATTACTTTGAGGTGTTTGGATGGAGGGTTTGATGCCAGCTCACCTTCTGTCACCACATGTTTCTGAACGCAAAAACAGAATCACTCATCTGAAGGTAAATGGACAGACAGTCACATACTTTGACCTCTCACTCCATGAGTTTGTTAATGGCTGCTCTTGTAACCACAGCTGCCTGCATCGTTGATCTTTTTGCCCAAAGTATCACTATACCATGGGGTACAGAAACAGGAGGCATTGTCATCTTCAACAGATTTTCACAACTAGGTGATTATAAATTGACCTCATCCAAGAGATTCGGTCTTGGTTAGTGTCTGACTTTCCACTACGGCTCTTGCACATCACATCAGGAGGAGAGAAGGAAAGAGTGTGATAGGGAGAAAGCCCAAGCGAAGCTGCTGATGGAAGCAGACAAAGGCAGATGGAGAAATTTGTGTAATATCACAGCAAACCAGCCCTCCAGCAAGAGAGAGGATTAATTGCCGAGTACATGTACACAGTGACTAATGGCAGATAATTTGGAATGAAGATGAATTGTTTCCCTAGCACGTCATGCACACTGGCCGCAGAGCGCCTGCCCAGCTGGCCCCGTCCTGTGGGAGCCCTGCCAAACAGCCTCCTGGGACCATGTGGAGGATGGAGGGATTCTCCCTTCTTGTGCCCCTTATGACTTCCAAAGAGCTTGAAGGACGTCCATGTCTCCGCATCTAGCTATTACTCTCCCAAAGGGTATCCTGTATTATGAAACTCTGCATTTCCCTGGGTAGAAAACTTTCACATTTGAGGGATCTGGGAAAATGGAAGAGCTGGCAAAGGAACAAGAAAGATCATTTCTAGAGAAGTTCAGTATTCATTCCTTAAGGATCAGTTGTCTTTAAGGAGACGGGGAAGCCGCGAAGCTGTCACCGAAACATCTGCTTCCACCTCGGCAGGGTCCCTGCCTGAGCCTGCTGGGTGATGCATGGCGGCAGGGAGGCAACTTTCAGACTCACATCTGTCACAGCTAATGCTAAAAATGACTCCTCTGCAGAGCCTTGGTTTCCCCCCTGACTTGCATTAGTTCTGCCCTTGCAGGTTTCCTCTCACTTCAGTGAAACTACTCCCTGCCTATATGGTGATCTTGGAGGAAAGGAGGATCAGGCCTTGGCCTCCTATAAAAACACTCTCATCATGGAAACAGCAGCATCTGCTATTGCTAAAATTGCCTTTAGAGGACTAGGAGCTGTTCTTTAGAAAAATGAGGAGTCTTCTCAAAAGAATGTCAGAGCCTGGAGTCTCGACCAGACAGATCACTAAAGATAGTTTGTGCTGAAACTGCAGCAGCAAGGAAGTTGCAGTATATGTTCCATAAGCTTAATCATTCAGAAACTTTTCATTATTTTTTAAACAATATTTACATCAGTCTAGATGTCTTGGATGGCTTCTGGCTTCCGGTATTTAGAGAATCTTTCAGCTCTCTGCAGGCAGTTGACCAAAGCATCCAGGTGGGTTCTGAGTATCTCCAGAGAAGGAGACGCCATGACCTCTCTGGGCAACCCGTGCCAGGGCTCTGTCACCCTCACAGAAATGAAATGCCCTCTCATATTCATAGGGAACTTCTTGTGCTTCGGTTTGTGCCAGTTGCCTCTCATCCTGTCACTGGGCGCCACTGAAAAGAGTCTGGTTGCAACCTCTTGATACCCTCCCTTCAGACATGTATATGTATTGATGAGGTCTCCCCTCAGTCTTCCCTTTTCCAGGCTGAAGCCTGAAAAGATAACAAGTGACTCTGGTCCTGACATCATAATTCCACAAGAACTTGTGTCTACCTCATGAAAATTGTAAAAAACTGAATCGTTGCTGGTAATCCCATTTGAAAGACTATGTAGTAAATGGGCATGTAGCCTGGATTATTCTGTTCCTTTTGGAGATGGTTCTTGCAAGTTGGGGTGGTGACAGAGAAGATTCCTTGGGCTCTCAGTGTAGGTGTGTGCTCAAGTGTTGGGCCTATATTTGTCCTTGCCACCTCGTTACTTGCAATAAGCACTGCACTAGTTTTCACAGCTGAAGGTTTGAAATTCTACTCTTGAACCACAAATGTAAATGCCAAAGAAAAATAATATGAAGAAGCAAAGATGTCAGGAACTTAGAGGGAAAGAGCCTCCTAAGCACTGGCATTATTTTATATGTCCTTGATGAGCCGCTAATTCCTTGTTTCACTTGACCACAGGGATGTATGAAGAGTTAAGTAAATTAATGCATAATAGCTATCAAATAGGAATTTTCATGACCGCCATGTATCCATCTGATCTAATAGCACAGTTGCAGAATGTAATTAGTAGCTCTATTAGCAGCAGTCTACATTTGTCAAATCATCATTACCTCAAAATTGTCTTTATATACACATCTTATATAATCATGGAGGCCAGATTCTTGTATGGTTTCAAACCATCAGTACAGCCTTCCCACAGGGGCAATCCTACTGGCTTCTTTGTTGCACATCAGGAGGTAAAGTGATGGAGAGCACAAGTAAAAAGATGAGCATTTGGCCTTAAGGACTATGTAGTGCTCTTGGTTGCCTACACAAGATGGAAGTGAGTGAAAACACACAGATATAATATTGATGCAAATACCTCCTTAGCCCAAATTGTTAGGGGTCTCTGCACAAGAGCTATGAGAGAAAAAAAAAAAAAAAGAAATAAAAAAAAAGTAAGGATAAGGAGATTAGAACAAGAAAAGAGTCATGTAGCAGTGAAGAGATCAGTAATCTGTAGTTCTTAGTTCAGAACTTAATCAGGTGCACAAAAGATTATTTTAATTTTAAGCAAGGACTGGACAGATCGTTGATAAGGACTGGTTGTAATTATGACTTCTTGTGAGTTAAGACTTATAAATTAAAGCTTCTAACTGTGCTACTTGCAGAGCTGTTTGATCTGTATCCAAATGTACTGCTGCTGCATTAAGACATGAGCTTTCAATGCAGTGAATAGTTTGATAGCTTCACTAAGTTTAAAGCTGCAACAAAAAGTTACTGCTTTTAGTGTCATTTGCTACTTACAGCTATTGATGGATCCCATATATAAGGCTACCAATTCTTAGGCATGAGTACTCCAACCAGTATTCATAGAAAAATGTAAACCTTTCCTTTGTAGTGGTAAAGATACGTTACTTCGACATGTAATTTAATTAACACTTTAAGTAATGTGAGGTTTTCTGCTGAATGAACTTGGATGCCTGTCTTATGGTTTAATACCATGCACAAGCAGTGCCAAACTCTGCTCTTGGGTTTATAATTTCAAGCTAGCTGGCACTTACTGCATCTTGCTGAAATGAGGCATCTAATTAAGTGAAGCATGTACTTACCCTGATTTCCTTTCCAGTCAACAGAGAGAGACTTCAGTGGACTAATTAGCCAACTGGAAGATGCCTGTGTCCCTTACTGATGACGGAGCATGTGCAGCATGATCAGACCCTGAAATAGGTGAGATGAATCTGGGCTGTTAACCTCAGATGTCCTTATACATGCATACCTTAGGATGGACCACAGCCCTTACTATTTTGAACAGTTCACTTGCAGAATATTGATATGTTCACAAATCCAGTCAGAGAGTACTCAATACAACAGTTAGAAATTCAGTGTCTTTCTTGTGAAAAAGACAAGAGATCGAAGTTGGGGTTTGTTTTTTCTCATGTTGCTCCCCACACAGGTGGCATTGGTAACAGACTGCTATACATATTCTTCATTCTTTGTTTTACTTGTTTCTTATAAATCTAAATTAAAAGTTATAATCACTTGTGAATTTTGAATTCCTATTTTACTGATGAGGGGAGAACACATGCAGTTTTATCTCAGAGAGCACAGTCGGGAACCAGGTCATAGTATGAAAACCTTGAGTGTGCTCTTTCAAGGCAGGATGTCAGCATTGCATCAGTGATCACTTGGTGCATCTAGAAGCAGCACTTCTCACTAGAACCTGACAGACAGGAAAGAGAAAAACCTGCATGAATAAAAGAGACTCAGCTTGTGCTGGAAACTTTCACCAAGAGTTAATAACATGCAAAGGATGATACTGCTGGCAGAAAAATAAAAAAATAATGCTTCACTTGATAAATAAAGCTTGGTCAATGCATCAATGAAGTACTCTTCTGCTCAGTGTATCCCTGTCTGTCAGGTCAGTCTTTCACAAGCAATTGTATTGAGGCACCCCACTGACTCCAAGTCCTTTCCACAATATGAGGCTTTGGGATATGGCATATTCCCTTTGTCCAAGGAGGAAACAATCTATCTTAAGGAGAAGCATGGCCTTGGTGGCCCTGACAGCCGGAAAAGTCTGCACACCCAACACGAGAGCTGGGCAGGATACAGCCCGGGAGGTGGCACACATCATTTTCATCTCTTAATGTCACTCACAAGCTCAGGCAGAGATGTCTCTGCTCCTTGTCCTCTCTTGTGATTGACAGGTTGTCAATTGATACATAGTGAGGTTTGTGTTTGTCAATTAATATATAGTAAGGTTTGTGTTTTGTGATGCAGGCTTGTCTTAATGCAGAGCTGGATTGCAGTCTCCACTAATGACTCATAGTCACCATTTTCCAAGAATCTTCTGCCATTTCCTCTCTGGGGCAGGTTATGTTTGGCAATCCAGAGGTGAGCAGATCTAGTCTTCTAATACCTCTAAATAAACCAGTCTCGGGGTTAGAGTGAAGTTGATTCTCATGCCTGAGCCAGTTGTTTTATGGATTTCCTGACTGGCAGAGTTTCATTGTGCAGTCTTCAAAAGTTCCTGTCTGAGTATTGCACATAATATTTCTTTCATTTAATGCTTATAGAATAGGCCAAGTTCATAAAATTTAATAGTGCCATTTGCAGAGGTCAGCTACATCCTCCTCCTCCACCCCCCCCCCAAAAAAAAAAACAACAGAGCAATATTATGCAAGTGAAAAACTCCAACTATGACAATCAGTAAAAACATCTCCAATAAAACAGGTATCCCCAAAATTGATGGCAGATTGCAAAAAGAAAGGTGAGTTTCCTCTAAGCTAAACATACAAAGCCATTATTTGATTTTTAAAAATAAACTAACGCAAGAAGGACATTTCTGTGGGTATGCAGAGCATTCACCAAAAATTTTAATGTTTTTGAAAAGTCTCCTAACAGCATCGAGTTGCTTGTGAGAAAAATCTTCATATGTGTTTTGAATTTTATATTGTTGGCTCTCTATACGTTTTGTTTTTGTTTTTTTTTTTTTTAAATCCATATCCCAAATAATTTGGAAAGGTGTTTTCAAACAGATAATAAAGTCCTTAAAATGTTGGATAAAATATTTATGCACAGATGAAACACCTAATCCTGTCTTTTCTTTCCATTGGCAATATGTAGAAGTATTGCCATTTGTATCTACTTTTAGTCAGTGAAAAGAATGGAAAATATAAGATGTTGGAGATGGTAGAAAGAATTAAAATCAACTATTTAAATATTGATTTTGCCCTGGACTGCTCTCATGTTTTTGACTTTTAATAAAAAGTGTTCTCTTTCCCTCTGATCATATTGATAGTACATGGGGATCTGTTGCATGTGCAAAAAACCACCCCCATCTACATATTGGCACAGGTGCACGCACCTCTTCAGGAGTAATAATGCAACCATCTGCTGTGTGGAAATGCCCAATATTCTCCCAGACCTAGCATTTGTTGATGTCAATAGGAACTATGTTTATATGTGAAGGTGACAAAGTTTTGGTTTAGGAAAATTAAAAGTGAGGCTTGCTTTCTTCCCCCAAACTGGAAGACTAGCACATACACACTGACAAGTGAATCAGAAACCCACAGCAGGCTGATTTATGAATGGATAAGAAAAAAGGTACTCTTAGAAGGAAGAAGCATAAAGACAGCTGATGCTGAAGGACAGAGCAACACTTCTCCAAGTATGGACTCCCAGCATCTGGCAATATTTGCATTATTCTTGGAGCTGCTCCTGGCCATGACGTATCAGGTTACTTGCCGCAGCTGGAACCAACTAGTATAAGATGGTATGCTAACCAGTATTTAAAATGCCAGATACGTCGGCTGGTATTATGAAATAGGTTTATAGCAGGAACTACTACATTCTTTTCCTGCAGTACTGAATTTCTATTTCAATCACTAACAGCGTGGAGTTAATCAGATAACGTCTTCATACTGGCTGGACTTTGATCCTGGGAACTCCCTGCAACGAAGTAAGACTCCAAGAGGAGAAACTGATGCACGTGAATCAGAGCATAGAAACTGTTCCATTTATTAAAGGTGCCAGGAAATGATAATAATAAGCCTCTATACCTAGAGCTGAAAAATAGTCCTGTACATAAGCTTTCTCTCCTTTTTTTTTAAAGGGAGACTTGTCAGGACAGACTCAGAGGAGCTGAGGTAGTTTCTTCCAATAGGAAAAATCAACATAGTCACCAAACATGATGGCAACCTAGAGATTAAACCTCTGAAATGTGAAGCACGTGTTTATTTCTATTTTACAGTGTTGATATAAAGAAGTAGAAGAACAGTTTGATATGAATGATCTGCAGAGAGTCTGGAATGGTGAACAGGTAATGAGAGCAAATCAGCAATCTGATAATGGCTTATCACTTGACAGTTGTTTTATTATATAGCCTTTCATCAGTGAAATGAGTTGCCTGTCTAGAAAGCTACATTCAATGGAATTTGCATTAACTTCTTGTTTCTCACAGTTTCAGCAGAAAGAGAGAGGTCAGCGTGCATGAGCCCTGCCTCCACCTGCTCCAGATCAACCCACTCACCTTCTACCTCTACAGACCTCCCTCACCAGGCCTTGCCTGATCCATTTGGAGTCTGCAACAACCTGCTGGTATCTCTTTTTCCAGGCTCCAGATGCTCCTGTAGCTCTGGTCCCAGAGCCCACTGCCAGCATCCATGCCCGGGCTCCCTACCCCATGCCCACCCTACTGAGTGCGTCTCATGGTCCTTGGGCCTGTCTCCATGGCAGGCTCACCATGAGGGGTATGGATACTTGCATATCTCCTCTTCAAGGCAAATTACAGCAAAACAGGCTTTAGGCAGGCTGCCAGGGCTGCATATTTTGCACTCTTCACTCTGGGTTTATTGCTGATCAAAGCCGGTTGTCAGTACAACAGCCTTCACAAGATCGAAGTGTCATTTGGGAAAGGAAGTGTGTGTTTTTAACTCAAACCAAAGGCTGACAAAGATGGCCTCTCAGGGTTGGACACAGCTGTTTCGCTGGGGCTTAGTCCTTTACGCTGTCCTGCAGAAGTCAGGGGGCCTGGAGTTCCTCATTCACTACTGCTGTATCAGCACTGAAGCCTGGAGGAGAGCACCTCTGGTCTCCCCAGGCCACAGTTCCTGACAGAAAAACTACAAGTGGTGTGGGGAGACAACACACGGCTGCACCTCAGCACTGCTGGTGCAGCGTGAAGGCTGAGCTACCAGTGTGTTACACAGGACCCATGTTCGTGCTCGGTGTGATTTGGGTCTGGCACCAGGACCCTGACAGAGCCTCACCGCCTGGTCCAGCTACAGCCTGGGTTTGGCTTGCTCAGGTTGCACATCCCAGTTCCCAAAGAGAAGAGAGGCTGCTTGGAAAGGGACAGTGGCCAAAGTATAAGAACACCTAATAGTCTCAAAAATGGTCGTGTTTCAAATCTGCCTGATGTTCCCACCGTCGGTTATATAAACACAGCAGCGTTGTTATTGTAGGGCAGGCTATTTTAAGACAGACAGACTAACAGAATTGGATTTCAACGTTCAGAGTCTTATTTTTCCCATTGCATATGTTAGCTCCTTTTTTTTTTTTTTTTTTTTTTTTTTTTTTTTTTTTTTTAATGGCTTGACTAGAACTAATGTCTCGCACATATTCCTTAGGGAGGGATGCCAAGATGAACTGTGAAAGACACTTGTTATTTCACGCTCTTCTCCTGTTACTTTGGGTGAATTTGGTCATGCCAGTCAGGCTCAGATTCTTCCAAAACAAATTAATCAGATGAAATCTGTGGTGTCCTCCACCTTTTAAGAAGCAGGCTGCAGAGATGTCAAACTGGACGAATAAAACTAGTGATCACACTTCTAAGGATTGTCTTCTCTCTGCTCCTTCCCTAGTAAAACAGGGGAGCTTAGGCTCTTCAGCAAACTGACTTAAAATCCGTGGACAAAAGCACTACAGAGCAAGTTTTAAGTGGTGTAAGACTTAGCTCTCAATAAAGAATTTTATTCCTTCCCAATGAGACTGCTGTGCTGTCATGTAGATTGCCATCATTAATTTGTTCTTCAGCTCTTTCTCATATATGACTTGGTTTTGACTACACTTGAGAGTAGAAGAGATTTTGCAGTGGATTCTTTACTAGGACTTTAATAATTTAAACTCCCTGAGAATGTGATTCCTTTCTTTGCTTATCCTTAGCATCCCCCCCTTCCCCGAACTTTTTTAGGCTAAGTAATTTGATCTCCCATTAGTCCCTTCTCGTGGCCTGAAACTTCCCTCTTTCATGTCCCCCCTTGATTTTTAACACTGTGGAGATTGTCTGAAGCCAGCAGCAAGCTGCGTAAGTTTTTCATTGCTGGCATTTCTTCTTCAAAGCAGCATTGCTGTGGCTGCTCAAGACTCTGCTAGCAGAGAAAGCTTTTGAAATACATGAGGCTCCACAGCATGGCCAAAGTAATGATGAGCATAAAATAAAATAAAAAAAGAACTGTTTGTTTAAACTGTTGGTAGCGACCATATAATTAAAGAGATGACAAGGTCTGGAGTTTGTTTGTCTTTTCAGAGGAAGTTGCCCCCACACTGGCTTCTGTTTTACTACAGGTTGGGCCAAATATAGCCCTGCAGCTCACCCAGTGACTGCGCTGTTATTGCTTCCCAGAGGGATTTGTTTCTTGTGTCCTGACACAGGATAGGCACAGGCCTGCTAACCTTCAGCTCTCTGCTGTGGAGGAAACGTGAGATTATGCAGGCAGAGCGATGCTTCCCGGAGCAACCCTGGGATGTCCCAGCTGGGAAGCTGCCCAGGGACACCGGAGTCTGCACGAACTGAGAGGCAGGTTTGCCCCTTCCCCAAGGGGTTTGAATGGTGATTCAAGAAGGCAGGTGAGACCCAAAAGCATCCAGATGTCATCTGGATAACCCCAAAAATTGGGAGGCTGAGATCTCTAGGTCTCCATGATCTGGGAAAGCTGATGGTGAGCACTTCTCGTGCAGGGCATCCTGCCAGCAGCTGTCCTGCTTTGTTCAGGGACAGGTAAGCATAGGCAGCAGGGGCCTGTGGCCAGAGGTTTGGTTGAAATGCCCAAAGGCTGGACCTCCAGCTGCCAGACCCAGTGGTGAAACCTTCTGGGCAGTGAGAGATCACCACAGCCTGCTGCCAATGGCAATGAGGACCTTCGGATCACGTCCAAGGACAAATAATCTCCAAGTAAGCAATACAAATAGAGCAAAGAAATGAGTTGATCTGTTTCATCCCATCTGTAAATACACAGAATTACTCAGTTACTCTGTCAGGTAATCCTGCCCTGCATAGAATTAAGTTTGTTAGCCACTTTAGTAAAGCAGCATTAGCTAAAATGAGAGAGCATTATATTCCATTTATCAAGCTAATCTACCAGGCTAATACGATAATCTTGGAATGAGAATTTGTGGAAGATCTCTAGGAAGCTGGGTTTTACTTCCTTTCTTTTGCTCTTTTTCTTTTTTTCTTTCTTTTTTTTTTGGGGGGGGGAGGTGAAGGGTGGGGAGGGGGTGGGGGGAAGTTCTGGGATAAATATATGAAACATCCAAGTACTGAGAAATTATTGGAATAAAAAAGGATTAGTATACAACAATACAGCCCCATCTGTGGAATTAAGAAGAACTTTACGGTTTCAAAATGTGCATTTTGTTACTGTTACTCAGATGCTTTTTTATATTGCATTTCAGAATGTAGCCAGGGAAGATTAGAGAATTGTGCTAATAAAAAAAGAAAACTATGTGAGATTTTGTGAGTGCAGGAGAATAAAAGAGATGTGGATTAAGCACCCTCTTGCTTGTTCATGAAGGTCTCCACAGTGCCTGCTCTGCACTGCAATACCTGAGAAAGTTGCCAATACAGAATGCAAAGCCCAGATTTGGAGGTTGTTTTTTTTTCTTTATGGGGCTTGAGTCAGGTCTAGGTGATCAAGGGGCACAACATGGTCTGCAACAAAACACAAAGGCATTTTGAGTTCAATGAAATCTGGAGGGAACCACTTTCATGACAAAAGGCACCGTGGAGATACAGATACCTCCCTCATCAGGCTTTGCCACAAGCAGGCAAATACAGTGGCTCACTTTGCAAACCTCTTGGGTACTTCCTAACGTTTGTCTTATACTTTCTAAAAGCTGCAGCTATGGGTAGATTTCCTCTTGCTTAAGGTTTTCAGGAAGAGACACTTGCAATAGTCTATGTTTGCAGCTTGGGACTCGACCTAGAGGGCGTGAGAGCTGTAGAGGGCCTCCTCCTCCTGGGCATCTCCTTTTCCTCTGTGGAGCAACCCTTGACAGCCATCGTAACCTTCAAGACAGCTTTTGGTGGGCTAGAAACCACCTGGCTAAATCAATCCTTCCTTGAATAACTGAATGTGGGACCTAGCTGGGAGATAAAAATTGTATTGGCCTAAAAATTAGGTCTAAGACGGTTGACGCTTTTTTTTTTTTCTAGCTGGTACAGTGAAGTAAATACTCATGGAGGTTGATTTATCTGACCCGACTAGATAAGACAAATTGCCCTCTGGCGGAGCCTGTTCCTCTCCAGCAGAAAAAAAAGGAAAAAAAGTCTGGGGTGAGCAGCAGATGTTTTGTCTTGTCATCTCCTTACAGCTTTGTGGAGGTATCAGGATGTCTTCATTACGGTAAAACTCCATACCTACACTGCTGGTACACAGCTGACCACACGTACAGAAAGCCACTTTAGTAATGTTGTGCTTCGGTCAGACCACTTAGGCTAATATTTTCCTTTTTCGAATGAACATTTTCAATATAACTCATTGAGGACTGCCTGTAATGGGTTAGAGAGGCCTGTCTGTGCTGTCAGCACCTTGGAGTTTCAACCACAGTATAGCTGCGGGTGCTCTATACATGCAGCCTATAGCATTCATGAATGTAAAGAGTAGATGGATATTTGAAAATACTTATATTTTATTCACCAGTGGTATCTGGAAGTTGTTGAAAATTTTATTTTCATTAAACATGCAAGAACACTATGTACTGTGGTGTGATCTGAATGCATAATTTATTTTTTTTTATTATTATTTTTTTTTTATAAGGGTTATTTGCTTCCATTCCTTTCTAGAGTTTATTAAATCATATTTGTTTATACAACCAGACACATCTAAAGTAAGGATACAACATTTGCATTTTTTTTTCCAAAAGCAATACTAATCATGCACTTACAAAACTTTTTAAAAGACTTTCATCAGTCTTCATGAATCAGCTAAAATCTATGCTCTCCACAGAAAGAGGTCTATAAAGCATAAAATGTTAACACTTAATTTCTTGTATAATGTATTCAGCAGGTCAAAGTAATTACAATAAATGTGTATTGTCTGCCCAGATTTTTGCAGACAAAATCACTGATTCATGGCTGCTTTTAGGATTTCAAAGGTTGTTTGGTTGGGTTCCATACTCTCTGTCTCTCTGTTCATCTGAACTCTGTCACTTCTCCACTGCTTTCTTCTGCAATGAAATCCACCAGAAAATTTGTATTAGTTTTAATATAATTTCACTAGCATCACCCAATAACACACTGCTTCATACACCCCAAAAAGCCAGTTCAGATGTACAAGAGTTTTATCAAGTCAGTTTTTACTGAAGTTTACTTTAAATGAATATTTTCCCCATGGAGACAGCAGTTTATGAATATTTATATCACAGCATATAATTGCAGTTTAGTGTTAAATTCAAAATGAAGATACAGATATGCACCATAAAACTCTTCCTTCCACAAAGTCCACTGAAGTAGAAAATCATTTTGAAGCTAAGCAAGGCATGATGAAATAAAATCCCTTGACTGATGCTCTGGATTTTTAAACTTGCTTAAGTTTTATGTGACTTAGTCAAATAATTTCCACAGTTTACAAAATGATAACAACATAACTGAAAAATATTCTCATGTTTTGAAGTTATGCATATTTTTATCTACCTCTTTCTTTGCTTTTAACAAGCTTCTGTGTATATGAGGGAGAAGTTTTCACCAATATCCTATGATTTGTTATCGAGTATTTCAAGGGTCTTTTAATTTGTCAGGAAAACGTGTCACTACATGGCATTTCTGTTACAGTGCACTAGCATTTGTGACTGTATTGTTTTGTTTATGGGATGAACTGCTTTATGTAATCCATATGACAGCAGCAGCATCACTACTTTTCTGGTGCACAACTTCAAAAAAATTAAGAAGATGTTGATTACATTTTATTGACAGGACTTTTATTGAAATAAATTAGGAATTAAAATGGAAAGGAAGGGAGAAAAACTAGTATTTTCTTTGTTTTTCCCTTTTAAAAAGATAGAAAAAGACAGAGGAAAGTGAAAAAGCCAAGGACTGTGGGAAGGCAAAGAGTGTAGCTATTTATTTTCTGCTGGAAATACTGTATGTACTGCCATGAAGTGCTTGTGGAGTTTGCTTTTACAGACTCCAGCAGGTGAAAAAAGCAAACACCACGCTGATGTGCAGAACTAGAGGGGAGATGGGGAGCTTAGTCTGTGGCAAGCAGGTACCTAACTGTAAAGGGTCAGCCTCTGTTTTGGGAGGATGCCCTGGGCCAAAAACAGATGGATGTTTTGTCTCAGGATTGAGGATGGCACAGTCCCTTCTGCTCACTGTGTGCTGCGTCCTGGTGGGGTTGGGCAGCTGTGGGTGGGGAAGGCAGCACCCGGGACTTTCAGCTCGTGTCCTCCCAGGTTGTCACACCGCCGCTCAGTCAGCCGTGTGGCATGCTCTTGCTTGGCAAATGGACCCTTAAATCCAACATGACAGATGACATTTTCCATTTTCATACTTCTGAGCTCTGCTCCGTCTTTGCTGAACCTTCACTGATGCCCCGGACACAGGTTCGTCAAAGGTCTTTTGTGATGGCACCGAGGTTTTGCCACCAAGCTCTGGTGCCTGTAGGCCGCATCAGGAACAGCCAAGTTTAGCTGTGTTCATCCCATGTGCTGCATGATGGAGTGCATATATTCGGCATTGCCGTGCTGTAACACGCACTGTCACAGAATTAGAAGAGCAAGCATTTATTTTCTGGTGGTAACTTTCACAAGGAGATACTAGAAGAGGTGTGTGTGATGGGACAGAGATGTACAGTGCTGTTCAGAGCTGGCTGTGTGCCTGAAATTATCTCACTAACGCATCCCACTATAATGTGGTGATCGCAGGGGACGGGGATTATTTATAGCTGGCTGGTGGGGAGCCACAGAAATTGTTTTACATGTACAGGGAGAAGTACTCAGGCTGTTTCTGGATTCAAGACTTTCAAGGAACATGAAACAGAACTAATCATTTGGACATTAATGATTAAGGACAGACAAACGAGTCATTTTGAGGCAGTTGGTGTGATTTAGCAGATAAGGCAGTGGTCGTGTGCTCTCAGAGACAGAACCAAGCTGGAGAGCCTAAAGCCGCCCAGTCTCAGTTTATACTCCCAACCTCACCTCCTGCTTTCACCAACATGCTCCTGGAGGGAAAGCAATGTGAATGGAGGCTCAGCATGGACACCTGCCTAAATTTGAAGGAGAAAATGCCCAGAGCTACTGAATTGGCTGGAAACCTGCAGGAGGGGTGGCTGTGACAGGCAGCATCCCACTTCCATGCGACTGTGCATGCTCCCAGGCTGCTGGGATGGATGTGATGTGAAGAAGCAGGGACGTGTGTTCTGTCCACGCTCTCTGTTCTCATACCATGGAACAGAAAGGAAATGTAGATTTTGTCCCCCTGGCCCAATGTACCAAGGAGAGTCCACCTAATCACACGTGCAGCTTCCCCAGTGGCTAGTGAAGCACGGGGAGGGCCACTAGAGGGCTCATAAACTGCTGGCTGGAGACAGCATCTCCCACAGGTGGCCTCCTGTTGGGATTCAGTCATCGCCACAGCATGCACGTGTGTGATTTACCACGGCGCTTACTTCATTTACCACTACCAAGAGGAAACAACATCTGCAAAATATCTTCTCATGGGCTCCATATATCAGCGCATTCACTCAACGGTGCATCTCAGCACCATCAAGTCCTATTTGCAAACGCAGGACATTAATCATCAATGAAACTGACTCTCCAGAAGTTTAAAGCAATTATAAAAGGAGTGGATGAATTCCAAATTCCCACCTACGGGAGATTTCCAATTTTGTAATTGTTATTGCTTACATCTTACTGAAAAAAAAAAAAAAAAAAAAAAAAAAGTAGCAATATACTGAATACTTCAAAGTTAATATAACAGACAGATGTCACAGATTGAGATTATAGTTTATCTGTGTTGCTAGATTACTGAGTAAAAAGACAAGCTGTTGCTTTCATTGAAATTACTAATTCCTGCATTATTTTTTTAAAGTTGTATGTGACAATCTAGCCATCATTTTGGCTGAACTGGGTTCTGTCAGAAAATTGATTCATAAAAATAATTTTGAAGGAGCATTGCAAGTTCAACAAAATATTGGATAAAGTATAAGTTTGTCACAAGATTTCCTTATATCAAACATTTAATTTAGATACTGGTTATTAGCCCAGTGGCTCCAAAAGAACATCGCCCAGTGAATTACTACAACTGCAATAGCGTCTGCTTTTCTGTGATACTTCCTGGGCTCTCATCTGCTGAGTTTGTGAGATCAAACACAAAATAATGTGAAGTGATATACCTCTAAATGCTAAAAGGTCTCACATAAACAGGCTGTATGGCCTGATGTGCTCCTTTTAAAATATGGAGTTCACCTTTTCACCTTTTTTTTTTTTCCTCATTGTTAGGTACCCACTTACAAAACAAAGCATTGGTTAAGCATCACCAAATCATTGCTTAATTTTGAAGATGGGGTGCTTGTGCTTATTTTGATTTTAAATATAAAACAGTCAAATTTTTTTTTTTCCTAAATCTAGCTTTATTATGAAGATGGCACACAGTTAAATAATGTCAAGGAAACTGAGTTTACCAGCATAAGTAATGTGATCTAATATTGCAGCCCATAAAATAAAGTGAACAATGAGATGTGTGATGGCTTACATTTCACTTCTCGCTATAACATTTGTTGGCAGGCATAATATTTTTTATTAAATCAGCTGATGTAGTTGAATTAAATTAACACACTTTCAGACAAACAATTCCTACATCAGTCTAACAGAATTATATCAAAAATAAATGTTTCTAACCTTGGGATTTTGACACTTCTTTGTCAGAAGATGATGTGTGCTCAGGAGCCTCTTCAATTTTTGGAGATGGTGTAGCAAAAGTGTTACCTCTTTCTACAACTGTTGTTCATCCTATATTTTGGCACATCATAATTGAAACATTACTATGACAAGTATTTGCTGTAGCATTGATTTTTTGTCACTTAACGTCACTTGCACTAAGTATTAATTTAAAATAGATTTTTTTTACTCATTATGGATTATTTTTGTTTCACTAGCAGCAAAATATTAATTTTCTTGCTTATATCCTCAAAGGAGCTTGCAGTGGAATTTTATTTTTTTTTTTAAGTGGGAAAATTATTTTTGTTTATGAGAGTTAAGTTGATAGCCCCCAGTGAATTTCATTGTCCTTCCTTTTACGAAATATTTTATTTAAGTAGCGTGATCTAAAAATCTATGGCATAATATAACTTATTGTCAAAGATTCAGTAGTAAAAACTCTTGGATAAACTTCGGCACAGGCGAGGTGTGGAAGGTGCCTACATGTTAATCACAAGTTACTGTACAGGATCAGCATCCCAGCTCAGGACTTCTGTTCATGTAGCAAACGCAGGACCCTGATGTGATTTGCTGAGATCAGAGACCAGTAGGAACCTAAGCACAGTGTGAGGAATAATCACAGCCCATTCTGAGAGGATATATAAATAAATAAATGAAAAATCTCTGTGATTTCTCTCCAGGTCAGACAAAAATCGCTGAAGAACCTCACTGTTTACAGGCAGCTTTCTTGGTTTCAGGAGACAGAAACAGCCTCTACTGATGCTGCTCAGCATCCCGACGGGACCCTGATTCAGCCGTGACTCAGAAGGAAATGTGTCACAAAATGAGTCACCAGCATCGCCACCTCCAGCACCTCTGGTCTAGTAATTTAGGTCTCCCATCTGAGAGCTGACAGTCACCTCATCCTACTTGTGGGTCCTGGGAAGGTGGAAGCAGCAGATGCCATCATTAGGAGGCAAAAAAAAAACAGTGGAGATGGTTCAGCTACTGCTCTCAGTGTGACCTTTAAAGCCCTTTGTACTCGTCATTTTTGGTTTTGATAGGAATGGACAGCTGCTTAAGGTACGGTGTCAGCTTTCAAGAAATGAAAAGCTAGGATAGTATTTACATTACATTGGTGCCATTATCCTGATAAAGATCAATTGCGTTCATGAACACTGCATTACTTCAGACTATGGGTATCTAACTGTGATCCGCAGCTGGGGAAAAATTGGAAAATCATGTGTCCCTTTCTTTCGCCTTGCTTTTTAATCTATTAAAAATATTACTGCAAGGAAGAAAGAGTTCACTTACAAAGACAACTGGAAATGAAGAAGCCTGGGCTATCAAAGGAAACAGTGTCATTTCTGTCCCCCTATCCCTCCCCCAAAACAAAACAAAACAAAACTCTCTTTCGGAGAAGACCTAATGCAGTAAAACATCCCTCATTTTGTTTCCATTTCCTAAATAAGTATCTCTGACTTTGATAAAGGTTTTGAGTTTTAATGAAGGGCAGATTTCTGTCTCTGGGGGTCCGGGACAGCAGATGAGTTGCTCTGTATTAGCACTGTCTTCAGGATAAGTCTGAAAAAGGAACAGAGGTTGCGGGGCAGCCTAGGGAGGGAGAGATGTGTGGCTGTGGTGCAACCTTTGCCATACTCCTCTTAATTTAGAATAGGAAAAGAGGAAGAGAAATTGGGGGAAAAGGGAAGAAGAACTTTTACTCCTATGAGAGCGCCTTTCCAGTGGGAAAGAAACCATCTGCAAAAGCCGTTTCCTTCCTTACCTCCCTACTGTTGAAGCTATTCTCTCTAAGGTTAGGGGCGACTATCAGTGGCTCTCTCACCACTTATAATCCCATTAACTTGCCTGTTAGCAGGACCAATACATCACTTGCTTTTTCATCACCTGAGAGCCAGGACTCTTATTTGTTAGCCTTTGCTAATATGTTTAATAATCACCTTGCCTTCTTTAGTCTGGCTACTCAGAAAATACAAGAAAATTATACCCTGTCAAGGAGAAGATACTTCTCTAAAAGCTGACACTAGTAATAAAGTATTCTAAAACCTTTTTTCTTTTGCATCTTTTATCAAAAGTGGATCATATTCTCCTGAGCATCTTAAATCTCTTTGTCATCTGAAAGGCCACCAAGTCCATCCAGGGCACCAGAAAAATGAGATCCTGCCATAAGGTGCCATGGGGCCTTTGCCTTGTCACTTCATGCCACATCCTGGGTGCCACTGAGCAGAGACTGATGGTGTCTAAAAGAAGGCTGGGGTCAAAAAGCGTGATCAGAAGTGCTATTCTGACATCGGGCTTCCTTGCAGAGTTAAACCTCATGATTAAAAACACCTCCTGCAATCAAGGAGCTGCATTGTATGAGGCAGAATTTCTGAAACATCAGCAGTTCAGTGACGTGCGTTTATGAGACCTATCATCAACCAACAAGCATGTAAAGGTTTCTGATTTTCTAATTAAAAGGGTGAATTTATCTTGATTCTCCATATGCTAAGTGAGGTTGATTAGTGAAAGATATAAGGGATTAAAACTTCAGCTGATTATAATTAAGACTAAATTATTCATTGCAAATAAATTATCTGACAAGTTGGCCATTATCCTGCTCCCGAGCCAATCAAACCACAATCTAATGTTTTCAATTTTGTAACTATATTGTGAGATATTTCCAAGTTAACTACAGAGGACATTTTCAGAAGACAAACATAGATGTGTGTTGGTTGTCCATCAGTGTAAGATACATCTGGGAAAGTTGGATGGTCTTAAAAATTTTACTGTATATCTGAAAAAATATGTAGATACAACTTACATACCATCCATCACAACTCTCTTACAACTGTACTTTGTGTGTCTTGCTAAAAAATATTAGGATTAAAAGGAACTTATTTTCTATTAGAAGAGAGGCATTTACTGACATTTCTTTATCTTTCTTCAAAGGTGGGTCTGTAAGATAAGAAGAGTCTGGCTGGTAAGTGTGAGGGAACCAGGGCAGTTGCAGGTAGCAAGCTGGTGGTCAAAACCTTATGGCCTTTTCCAGGTTGTTCATGTAGTACAAAGCTTCAAAACCCCCTTTCCCTTTTGTAAAAGGACTGGCTGCCTTCACCAGGGAGCCAAGGCACAGGGGGCAGTGGCTCTTGGTGCCGATGAGCTGGGCTGCACGTTTCAAGCTGAGGTTACATCTGTGGTGCCAGGTGGTTAAAGGAGTATGTGAGTGTCACTGCAAGCCACAAACAGATTATCCTGAAACTTCGGATAAGTTTAGTGGCCACACTAAATGGCCACACTTATTGGACTGTACTTTTCAATTGGGTGGTGGTTGGGGCTTCTGGGGAGTTTTCAGGCTGTTGGTTTTTCTTTGGGAGGGGGGGTTGCATTTCAGAGTCATCAGATCAGAAAATCTGTTTGAATTCTTCATACTAGAGGGTGACTTGCATGACTGCTATCTGAATTTTCATCAGCTTCTTGAACAATTTTATGCGTTCAAACCAAAACATCTAGAGAAATGCATCTTTCAAGGAAAAAAAAAAAAAGTCATCTAGCCTGTTCATAATTAGAAACACATTTCACAGAAGCCAAACCTTTTATCTACCTTTTAAACATGAACACCGTATTTCTAGCTGGCTAAGAGGGTTATTAGAGTTTGAAGCTGAGGTGCACAAAGTTCATTGCCAGGAAAGGAGGTGTCATGTTATTGAGCTAAGTTGCAGCTATTTAGACCAGACCCCTCTGTTAAGGTTCTTCCACACAGAGGAAGGTCTAAGCAGTAGAAAATCCATGTAAAAGAGCCTACTGCAGTGGACTCAGTCTTTTCTGTCTTTTTTTCCAAGATAAAAGGTACAGGACACAACAGTGCCTGCAGCAGCAAGGCACAGCCACATCCCCAGCTGAAGATGCCCTGTAGCTGCCACATCATTGGCCTCAGAGGTGACCCTCTGTGATGCACCAAGGTTGGAAAGAGGCAGTTCCAGCCCAGATGGTGTTTCTGGGTGCAATGGGTGTGCTTTAATGGAGCTGAAGATACTCATGTACAATCCCTTCCCTACAAGAGCAGCAAAATAGCTTGTAAGTATCCTGTCATGCAAACAGAAACAGGAAAGGGGAGAAAAAGAAGTCAGTAATGACTTCAGTCTGAGAGTGGGGATGCTGAAGAGCGTGCATTAGCTGGAAAAAGCCTCTTTGTCTCAGGGAGATGGATAGAGGCAAGTGTAGACTGCAGATGTGTAACAACCAGGGACCACGAAACAAACAAAAAGGCCCAAACATGTATCCAGGACATCAAAGTGCTTGCCAAAAGCTGGGAAGAGGCTAAAAGGCAGGTATTGTGGGCAAAAATGCCCTTTTCCACTGATGGACCAAATGGAATTGAAGAAATTGTACTTCAAAGGTCAGAGAGAGAGAGTGGGGAGAGACAAAGGCAGAGATAGACACTGATGAGATGAAGAGAGTAACCAAGAAGGAAATACCAAAGGGAGGGTGAGGAGGTAGGAGGGGTGTCATGAACAATAAGAACTTACTGACCTAAATCCCAAAGAATGCTGAATGTGGTAGGGAAAGCAAGCAGAGATTTATATGCTGGATTTCTTATGTAGCTTAAAACAAAATTCAGTAGAAGGAATTTACTTCAGAATGAGGTTTCCTGTAGGATTTGGGTTCTGGATAACACCAGATGAACTAATAGGTTGGTTTCAGTGGTTATCACTAGTTCAGAGGTGTTCTCTACAGCTGTCCCAGAGCATCTCATATATAGGTAGAGGATCATGATATACACTGTGTATCTATAGGTCTATACAATCTATACTGGTATGTGGATAAAGGGAGTGAGTGGGAGGAACCTACAGCAGAGGCTGCAGGTTGCCTGGCCTAGAAGAGGCTCACAAGCATGTAGGTCAACGCTGGCCTCCAGCATGTAGCTATGCAGTAAATGTCCAGCAGGGACATTTGGCTTAGGTTATGATACTCCCATGGTATTTCATACAAGATCAGAATTTCCTTTCAGAAGGTAGATTTAAAATAATTTAATGCTGATTGCATTAATATGATTTATAAAGTATTGATGGATCAAAGACGTTTCTTTTTAAGGAGGTGAAGAGAAAGTCACTGCAGATAACTCTTCTGCAAAAGGAAACGGAAAATTATTATACAAATTATAAGCAAAGTAGAAATATCACTACAATAGAAATGAAGTAGGAAGGTGAATCTGTTATATTTGTATTGTTTTATGATATTTTTTGTTCCTTTCATGTGTGAAGAAAATCTCATTCTTCTGGCAATTTTGGTTTGGTGTAGCAATAGTGTTTCAATACTTCCACCACTGACATACAATAAGCAGGGTATATCCCCTCTGGAAAAGTCCCCGCTCTAAATAAATGTGCATTAGTACTTGAGAAGTAGTTAAGTTGGCATCTGAGTGCCAGTGTTGGTTACATCTGACAGACAAGAGACATCAGAATGTGTGCAAAACTACTTTGTTTTTAACTATTATTTTTATATGATGATTTAAGAGTGAGGATGCTTGCATGAAAATTATAATTGGGCATCTTTTTTTTTCTCATGAAACCCCAGTGAAAAAGAAAGTCATGCGATATGTAGTGGCAGGGATGACTGACGATCTTTTATTTTCATTCCAGGGGATGGATTTAGAAAGTAGGATCCACAAATGCTCTGTTTCTCTCTGGAGAGCCGTAACAGTACAGTATTCACACACACGACACACATGCATGTGACACAGCCCTTAAAACACAATTGTTAGTTATTTTCCTTGCTGTGGGTGGGTGAAGCCCCAGTGCTCATAAAATGTCTCTTATAAAGGAGAAGTGAAAGACTGTTTGCCCAGTTTAGAGAATACAAATGAGGAATTATTCTGAACTAATTCAATAGCTTTTCTTCTCCCCAAACTGCCATAAAACGCAAAATATTTGATAATATTGTAAAACAAAAATTATTGCTTGCACTTCTCCAGATGAATCTGTTCGAGTTACTGCTGCACTGTGCTTTTGACTGCCACTGGGAGTTTAACTATATGTTACAAATGATAAATTCTTTAATGCATTAGGTATAATTAAACTTATGAAAACGCTCAATGGTGAGCTTAGTAACATATGTTTTTAGCACTAGGGTTACTTCCTTCCCTCCAACATAATTTTCATCTACAGCACCAGGAAGATCTTCTACTGAAACTACCACTCAGCCGAGGCATGGAGGTCTCTTCACAGTAGACTTGAATTAAGATATTTATTTCCTGATAACTGGTGAAAATTTGGTCGACACGCATTTCTTTATTTACAACAGCAACAGATGGTGGAACAAAAAGTTGGGGATCACACAATAGCTCTACAAGTAATTAGCATCGATGATAATGACAATACCAATAGGAACATTGAAATGTGTCTCCCCAGATCCTGCTTATGGGCACCTACGGAAATCACCAGGGAGTACATAAAGCCACTTGCGAAGCATGAGCTCGCTGTGGAAGAGTTAAGCCAGCAGGGTTTCACTCTTGGTAAGTAGTGTTTCTGTTCCAGCTCAGAACTGGATGTTTTTGGCATTGACTGCCCTACGCTGCGCTTTCTTTTATTGCTGTAACGCTTCAACAACCAGAAGCGGTGGACACAGGAATTGCTTCCAGGCAGCCGAGATGGGTGATGGGGTGGCAAGACCCTCAACCACACCAGAGGAGAGGGGAACGCCATCCGTGCATCCCAAAGACCAGGTGTGTCAGCGGGAAAGCAGTGCGAATGCTGATGGGCCTGGTGCCACACTGCCCACAGGGCCTGCCATGGGCATTGCTGACAGCACAGGCCTGTGCCATGTGTCCTGGTCAGACATGAGGCCTCTCCACAGCTCATCCTCACCCAACACAGCGCAGCTTCATCCATGGTTCAGGGCAGCAGATTTACCCCTGTGCTGGGGTTTGGGAGGCACGGCTGTCATGGCTTTTAGCAAGTCACATCAGCTCTTCCTCATCCTCTCCTCCATTTGTGTCTCGTCTGTTGTGGCAGTGAGCATGAAGGACTGTCTCTTGAAACCTTGATCTCCAAAGCTCGTAACAGCTCTTCATGCCGCTGAATTGGAAATAAACATGACTTGTTACTAACGAAACAGACATAATGTAATCAGCATGAAGACAGAGGATGTTGTAACTACTATTTGCACTTTAATCGCTAACAACAATTTTGTGTTAAAAATTGTTTTTGTGCAGATGATTTGTCCAGCCCTGAACAATGCAGGGTCCTTCTGCAATCATTTTTAGAAATACACATTAGGATTGTGTGGTTTCATGTCTAGGATCTTCCTATTAGATTAAATATTGCAATTGAGAGCATATTTCCCTTTCTCTAATGCCAAAATAACATTTCATAACCAGGTCTATCATACAGTGCACAAAATAGAGACCTTCCTGTATTTTTTCCAGAGACCCTGAGAAGAAAATGTTCATAATTGTGCACAAACTTGCTTTCTAGTAAGCGCCTCCCAAATACATACAATGGGCTACCCATGAAGAGAGCAGGCAGTGTAAGGCAGGGTGCCCCTGGCTTTCATGGACCATCCCAGCACCTCACACCCCACTGGCGGGGCTCCCTGCAGACTCCAGACTCCCACCTTGGGCCATAAGTATTTCGTTGTCTCCTCTGACTTGCAGAAGAGCCACAGGAAGGGGTTAGTGTGGGTGCTGAATGTTTAGATAGCTGGGATAATGATTTTATCCATAGGACTTCAAATTTATCTGACTTAACATTAAAGGAAAAAAAAAAAAAAGTATAATATATTTGAGTACCAGATAGGCAAGGCTCCTGATGGTGTATCATTTCAGCTACCAGTGGGAATCAGTGTTACACCGCTGCTTGGTTATAAAGGAAACATGCATATCCCATGGACCTGCTGTGAACACGGGCTTGCTGGCACCATACCTGCAAAAAATGGCTCTGCAATGCTGGGAGCTGTCTCTGCGGGTCTGGCCCTGAGCCTAGCCCAGGCTCACACCTGCCTGAGGAAGAGCTGCAGGACAGGGGCTTCAACGCTTCCATCTGTGGCTGCCACAACCCGTAATTAAATAGGAAACATCTTGGAAGTGGAAATCGTAATTACAAGTTTTGCAGAATATGATCTGCATGTTTCAGGCCCCTACCAAAATCCGTGGGGCTCCCCGACAGGCAGGGCAGTCTGTTTGAGAAGGAGCCTCAGCAAGAGCGGGGTCAGCCTGTTGTACGAAAATAATTTAGCTGCTTACTGCAAGAATATGTGTCACTGTGTGCGTGATTCAAAAAGGACAGCGAGAAGAGGGAGAGAGAGGGAAGGAAGGAAGAAGGAAGGAAGGAAGCCTTATTTTGCCTCTCGGAAGCTATTGCCATTTTCTCCACCTGCTGGCCCAAGCAAAAAGCAGATCCTGAAGAGGAGTAGGGCAGAAACAGGAATCGTGGGTGCTGCTGGGGGTGCAGGGACATGGCAGCCACTCACTATACATGTACATGCAGTTCATCTTCTTTCTGCTGAGAGGCACGTCTGCCTGGGGGAGAAGCAGGTGGCCTCGGGCCGTCGGTCTCCCCATGCAGAACAGCTCCGTTGCCCTCAGAGGTAGGTAGCTCCTTAACAAAGAGCATGGGAAGTGATGAGCAGGATTCGTGGGGGAGAGATTTAAGTGTTTGAGGATGCAATGTTTACAGTTGAATTTGTGCACGACAAGCTTTCATATACAGCTTGGCCACTCTGTAAACAAAAGTTTGAATTTATGGCTGTGAAAGGACAGGATTAGGGAATCATGGGTGGTATCCAGGGCGTTGGGGGCAGTTTTGTGATAAAACAGCATCCTATCAGCTGCTGCAAAGCTGAGACCCAGGAAACCTCTGGATGGTTCAAGCTGACATGTGCGTGTAGTTACATCTCCAGCTGAGCAGTGTCATGAAGGCGAAGGGCACAAAAGTAGTCGCTGTTGCTCTGTTACAGAGATGTTACAGTCCATGATACAGTGGGTTTTGTGACTCAGCTAAGATCACACAGCCTTGACCCTGTGAAGGCAATGGGTGTTGGAGTTTCCCAGGCACACCAGGGATGCAAGACAGAATGAAAAGAAACTAATTTCAGTGTCCTGGCTGCAGATACAGATTAGTTTAGGTGCACTAAGTTCCCTCTCTCACCAGCTTAGTGACATGTCAGTGCTTGAGTTGTCTCGGGAGGTAAACAGCAGCTTTGGACTTAGGATCTGCGGATTCAGCCTGCATCACCAAACTCCTGCAAAGTGCTATGAACTGGCCCCACCTTGGCTGCCCAGGCAGCCGTGCTCCTCTGGATCTTCTGTTCTGCATGCTTGGCACCTTGCTTGAACAGGGACTGGGCCATGTTCCCTGCACTCTGCCCACTGGGACCATGACAAATAATTTCTTCACAGAGATGGTGATCAAGCATTGAAACAGGCTGCCCAGGGAAGTGGTGGAGTCCTCATCTCTGGAGGTATTTAACACGTGGTTGTGGCACCAAGGGACATAGTTTAGTGATGGGACTTGGTACATCAGGTTCATGGTTGGACTTGATGATCTTGTGAAGGCCTTCTCCAACCTAAATGATTGTATGATTATATGATACTGGAGTCCTCTGGCTGCTGGTGGGATGGCAGACTATGGTGATACATGTTATAACAAGCTAGGAGAGTGGCATGACATTGGAAGAAAAATCAGGCTAAAGGAAGTAGGTGTACGGAACCCAAGAACCACACCTAAACAGGCAGAAGTGAGAACCAGCACAAGCTTGAGTGGGCCAGGCTGTATATACACAGCCAGCTCGCTTCCAGTCCTTATACATAACAGGCCTTAATGTCCTGAAATCCAGCTAGGGGCTGCGTGAATTTGGTCAGCTTCTGAGTTACCTGCTGCTGGCTTGCAGTGACTCACCACGTGGGCAGCAAGACACCACTACTTTTTCTGGTGCAATTTTATCCTGACAAGCTGAATGCAAACCGCTGAGGTGCAAGCACATACATACTCACTTCTGACAGTTCTGCTGTGGAGGAGGCAACCTCTGGCAAAAAGAAGAAAACAGCTTTGTCCCATAATATTGTCATCTGCTGGAGCTAGGGTTCACTTGTGCTCATTAACACTAATTTAGGGGAGAACACCTTTTTGGAAATAGGCCCAACTGTCAAACATGAACCACTGTCAAAACACAAGAACGAGAAATCAGCACTTTCCAGATCCCCAAGCTCTGTTCCCTCGCCTAGCTGAGGCCTGTCATGAGTGAAAATAATTCTCCTTTTATCTTAGATATTGCAATTACTGCCCCTGGGCTGCTGGTTATATATTTACTGAACCTTTTTTACAAAGCCATTGTAATAGCTCTTACTTCCAAGATTAAAATTCACTTTTCATGATGACAGCCTTCAGTACGTAAGTTCACGTTCTCTATCAATAGGACTGAAGCATAACGGAGGGACTGTCCTATGTCACACATGCTCATATTAACTAAATAAGAGGATCACATGGAAAAGTCATGCCAAAAAAATCCCACCACACACAGAGAAAACAAAACACAAAACCCCCACCCCAAACAAAATACCATCTGTCTTCTAATATGGTTTAAGAGTTTCAAATGAGAAGCAGACCTTCTGACCAAGCAGCTCTCCAAGGACCACCAGCAAAAGGACTGCTGGCTGCACTCTTGAGAGAGGAGGTAGGAAGGGTTCCCCTGTCACCACTGCAGCATGTCCCGTCTCTCCAGAGATAATCTTGCTTGGGGATGTCAGTCAGCACCTTCTTGGGCACAGACTTCTGTTTCTTTAATACTTTCTTTCCTTTGGAAAACATATTTCCATCTGTAGTGTTTTTTGTTTGTTTGTTTGTTTGTTTGTTTGTTTTTCTCCTTAACAAGAAAATCAGGTATCTCTAATTCTTCATTTATCCTTTCATTTATCAGTACTCGGCAGACCTCTGAGTTGCTACACAGCAGCATGAAGCATCTTACTTTTGGAAAATCTTCCATTTCATCGCCTGTTTGAGGTCATAATATTTTACAGAACTGACAGATTTCATTTTGAACTTTGCACTTTATTTTGTCCTGATGGTCAAGTGTAATTAACACTGAAACAAACACTGAAGCGACCGCTGCAGAAGGCTGAGGTAGGGTTTCCTGACAGTGAAAATATGAGAGACTGAGATAAAGATACCTCTGCTCCCAATATTCCCTCCTGGAAACTACAAATCCAGCAGATGAGAGGCCATCTGTGTGGATAACTTGTGATGCATTTTAACACTAAAACAGTAACAGAGCTGCACTTCTAGGGCTTCCCTTGCCAGCAGCCATCCCTGGAAATCCCTGTAGGTGTGAAAGGATAGATAAGGACATTGCCATGGAAACAGCTGACCCTTCCCTTCCCTTCCCTTCCCTTCCCTTCCCTTCCCTTCCCTTCCCTTCCCTTCCCTTCCCTTCCCTTCCCTTCCCTTCCCTTCCCTTCCCTTCCCTTCCCTTCCCTTCCCTTCCCTTCCCTTCCCTTCCCTTCCCTTCCCTTCCCTTCCCTTCCCTTCCCTTCCCTTCCCTTCCCTTCCCTTCCCTTCCCTTCCCTTCCCTTCCCTAAATAAACTAGAAATTGGAGGCTAACTCGCAGAATTCAACCTAACCAACCAAATTCCCCTAAATCTGACTATTTTGTGCTCTATTTCAGTGGAATACTTAGGAATCAGGAGAATACAGTAAGAAAATGAGAGCTCTTTGTGTTTTTAACTCTTGAAAAAATGTTTTAACGTGCCTTGGTGGTGAGATCTCTACTATCAGATTTGGTGTAAGATACACTTTGACACACCTCTACCCTTGTGTTAAAGAAATATTTAAAAAACAAATAGCTATATTTATGAAAAAAAGAATCTGCCATGTTCTTCTAGGGCAAAGATTAATGCGTAGCTGTGCAGTAACCCTCCAGCCTTGCTCCAAAGAAAGCAAACTGACAGACTTTTGAACATCATGCAGCAAGAAAGACATCTGCGAGAAGCTGCTGCTCCCAATTCACAAGCGTTACACAGCTCTGAGTTCAGCAGAAACCAGAAACCTCTGCCTTCTTCAGAAGCAGAATTTCACTGTTTCAGCTTTTTTTTCAAATACACCCCGTAGTCAAAGGGCACTACCTGCTGGTTCCAGCTGTTTCTACCAAGGAGCTTAAACCCTATTTATGAAAAATAAAATAAAATAAAATAAAATAAAATAAAATAAAATAAAATAAAATAAAATAAAATAAAATAAAATAAAAATACAGCCTTTTTGCTATCACTGAAAAACTGCTACCCCTTGCTCTTGGCAATTGCTGTGTATTTGCTGTTCCTGAGGACTACTGTAGGTTGGAGAAGGAAAGACCTTTGGTGCACTCCAATGCACTTTGTGGTTGTACCTAAAAATGACTTACACAACTGGCTATTTGTCGTGTTTTGCCTCTGCTCACAACCGAGGACGGTGGTCTTATGATGGCTAATTTAACTCTACATTTTGGCAAAGCAAATAAAACACCCTAATGGTGTCCTCTGCATACTTTGGGTGATTCCTTTTCCTCCCACATCTGTGACTGCATCGTCCACCTCTATCAGTGATGCTGAATGGGGCCAAAGAGCATCTAAAACCTTCCTGGAGCAGGGGTGAAGTAAAAGTACAGAGGCTTGACAGGGAACGCTAAAGAGCCAGGGTAAGAAAGCATCTTGAGGTTCTGAGTACATTTGTCTCTCTTGATGCCCTCTTTCCAAATTTTTCGGGTGCTCCAGACAGATGCTGAATGTTTTTAACTCTCTCTGGGTCTTAGCAGGAGCAACAGCCAGCTGGAAATTTGAATGGCTAGGTGGGTGTCTGTGAAATAGGTCAAGAAAAAATAATAATAAATAAATAAAAACACAAAACCAGCCAACCAACCAGAAACACAAAAAAGAGACCATTAACTGGGATTAAAAATAACAAATGCATATTTGTAGACAAAGATTTAGACAAAGAGGTCAAATTGTACCATATGAGGCTCAAAATGGATTAGAAGTGTTCACACGTGATTAGCAGCCATTTAATTAAATGAGCTCAGAACACCTTAAATTAAGCAGGTGCAGCAATGAGAAATAGGCCTCACCATGGTATAAAAATGTATATTGAGCCACACTGAAAGTAGCAAATGTATGAACACAACACACATTTTCTTTTATCAGCTTCAGAGATTATTCTGAAGCATTAAAGTGCTAACAACATTCATTTTAAGAAAACAAGGAAGTCAACTACACGCTGACTACAGTCATCTTGACAATATCCCACAACTAAACACACAATTTTAGGCAGAAAGGCAGGTTAGTTTCATTAACAAAATTTAAATCACAATTTACACCCCCTGTGATTGCACATTGGCTATTATATTAAGCTAACCAGCCTAGGACATGAAAATCTTTTATTTATTTATTTATTTCCTGGCTCTGTCGAACCCCACAGGCTTCTTGTCGTCTAAATGCTAATTGATTTGCGTGTAAACTTCAATCTTGTGATGGGCACAGAGATCGGTCCACAGAGATGCAATGACAGCATCAGATGCTTTGTTTACTTACCACGGATTCTGTGGTACCTTAAGTCTTAAATGACTTTGAGGAAATACAAAAAAAAACAAAACAGCTTTGTGAAAAGACACCATAAAAGTGTAAAATTTAACCTAATGTAGTAAAATGCTTACAAATGGATGTAAAAGGGTTCATAAGACAAAAGAAAAGTTTATTCAGCAACAGTGAAGATGAGGAAGGTTCATTAACTTATTCAGTCTCAAAGAACTGCCTTTATATCGGGTCACGAGGTATAAAGAAATCCTTTTTTTTTTTTTTGATAGAACAGAAGTATTCCAGAACTTCAGATACAATCCCTACAACTGGATGTTACTTACAGTGTTCTACGGTTATTTGTTTACAGCAAATGCATGAACATTTGTGACACAAAGGCTCAGATACTAGAGTGATACAGTATTTTCCTGGACAAAGTATATAGACTTTTATTAAAGTGATGTAACACCCATGCTCGGCACGTGGCTGTGCTCAGCAGTGGCATTAAGAAGTGGGTCTTCCAGCATAGATGGAAGCCTGTTTGTTGATCTTCAAAACACGTTAATGTCATCAGGCATGTTACTGTGGGTCTTAATGTTTCTGTGAAATATTAGTGTTGTATATGTATGTGTATGTGTATGTGTATATGTATATGTATATGTATATGTACTGAATGCTTATTTTTAAGCCGTGTTTGTAGCTCCAAAACCAGATCTGACTGATAAGGAAACATACGTGAAATTTGACTGTTCCTGGCAAAATATCGCCTGTTCATTTTTTGTCTGAATTTCTCTACCTATCTCATAACAAAACTGAAGAAGCATCACCATGAGTGTTTTCCCTGATGGAGCAGCGAAGCCAGTTCACAAATGTTGGCCTCCGTCCTGTACACACTGGCGTGCAGGCCCAGCCTTTGTAGTGTTTTATGGTCTTGTTGAATTCAGGGGGATTGTTTGCATCGTGTTTTGTGCGTCTGCAGCTGCTGTGGCGTTGTACCACACGCATGTTCATGGCGATGAATTAAAAAAAAACACAAGTCCAGTCGTGTCACTTCGTCCATTTTAATGATAATAAAGCAGGTAGCGAGGCCTACATATGTGTTGGTGCCAAAATCCGACAGTTTCCCACAATTTCGGTGCCCGGGAGGGCAGCCCCAAACCCAGCCCCCCTCAGCCCGAGCCCCGCTGCGGCGGCGGCCCCGCGGCCTAGGCGCCCCGCGGGCGGCGGGATCGCGGCGCTGCTTCCTCCCCCTCCTCCTCTCCCTCCTCTTCCTCCTCCTCCTCCTCCTCCTCGCCGTCCCCCCGGGCCCCATCCGAGCGCTGTCGCCGCCTCTCCCCGCCCCTCAGCGCCGCTGCCAGGCCGAGCGGTGGCGGTGGCGGCGGCGGCCGGGTCACGGCGGCGGGCGGGTCAGAGGGTAAAGGTTGCTCCCCCAGCATCCTCCGTGCTGGATACTCAGCCATCTTGGATCCGCGGGACAAGAAAATTCATGCGGTGAGTCCGGACCCGGCCGCCCCCGCCCCGGCCCCCGCCGCCCGCCGCCTCCCGCCCGAGCCGCGCTGAGGGAGGCCCGGGCGGCGGCGCTGCCCGCAGCGGAGCCCCCCCGGGGCCCCGGGGCCGCGTCCCGACGGCTTCCCGTTTGCTTTTGTCTCCGAGGGGAGCGGGGGAAGGAGGAGGAGGAGGAGGAGGAGAAGGGAAGGGGGGGGGGGGACGGGGACGCGCGGCCACCGAGACGCGGCCCCGGCCCCGCCGCGGCCCGGCCCGGCCCGGCCCCGCCGCCCTCCCCCCGCCGGGCGCCGCTGCGGGGCCGAGGCCTGGGCCCCGCGGCCTCCGCTCCGCCGCCAAGGCCCGGCCGGGACGGCCCCGTCCCGCTGCCCCCCGCCGCCCCCCGCTGCCCCCCGCCTCCTCCCGGTCCCCTCCCGGTCCCCCCTCGGCCTCCCCCAGCCTCCGGGCCCCGCTCCCGGGCGGCGCCGGGGCGGCCTCGCGGCCTGCTCCGCCAGGCCCCGGGTGAGCCGGGGATAGCGCCGGCTCCTTGCCTCCCCCCCCCGCCTCAACCAGCCCGGTTTATTTCTTTATTTTATCGTATTTGTATTTTTTTTTTTCACGGTCCGCTCTCCTCCTGGCGGCGGTTGAGGCGCTGTGTAAACAGGTCCCGGCGTTCCCCAGCCCGTGTCTGTGCAGCAAACTTGGAGCCGGCCCGGGGCAGGGACGGGAGGGTGGCCCGGGGGGACAGGGGGGGACAGAGGGGGACAGGAGGGGACAGGGGGGCACCGCCACGCTGGGGCGAGATGTGGCGGTCACCCTGCAGCTGCTGTGCCCCTGACAGGAGCGAGGGTTTCCCTGCAGGCTCTGTTGTCAGTGTTGTTGTTGCTGTCGCCTTCTTGTTTTGTTTTTTTTTTTCCCTCCAAATTCCCTCAGTGCAGTTGCAGGTAACTTTGTTTTGGAGGTTTTGTAATCCGAGCGAAAGAAAACACACTCGTGTTAGATGCACGTTGGCAGCTCCTGCTTTTCGTAAGTCTGCTTTATCAGACAAGAGCTCATCTCCAACTTTGCACTGTTTTATCCCCAGGGGAAGACACGAACTTTTTTTTTTTTTTTTTTAATGTCTCGTTCGTGTATCTGCATGCACGTACGCGTGCGTGTGCGACTCGAGTGTGTGGAGGAAACATTCCTGCCTGCCTGCACGGCAGTAACATCTGGTGCTGGTGGCTGCCTGCTCTCCTCGCTCCTCAGCTGGGGGAAGGGAGTTGAGGATGATCAAACCTGCTGTCACCTCGCCTAGCAGAAATCCTTACGGTTCTGGAAACTTGGATTTGTTTCAGGCTGTCGAAACTTGTGAAGACCTGCAAAAGCCAACTAATTGTTTGGGTTTGCATTAAAAAGGCGGCTTTGCTTGGATCTAGAAGATTTGTTAGGTGAATGTTGTTGTACTTTGAGTCCTCTTATAATGGTGTTTTAATACAACGTAACTTGCAAGATCCAGTTGCCTGATACTGCAGACTGGGGATGTGTTCAGTGCCTTTTTTTCTCCCCCCCTGCTATTGTTTACGTTGAGAATTCAGCTGGCTTAAAAAACTTCAAGGTGTCAGCTGCTTCTGATCTTAGGAAGGGATTTGAATACTTGATATCATGAGCTGACTGACTTGACTTGCAAGTGTATTTCCGTTTCACTTTCAGGAAGCTGTTGATAAAGCTAAGAGTGTAGTAGGAGATAAACCTTGTCTACACAGTTCTTTTAGCAACGTAATACTGTTGTCAGAGTAGTCACTGTTGCCTATTTGTGTGTCAGTTTTGCCAGCAAACGAAAGCAAAAGCCCTAAGAACTGAAACAACTCCACTGTTAACACTTGAAATTAAAAAAAAAAAAAGAATTATCTTTAAAAGAATCTAATTCTTTCTAACCTAAGAGAAGTGGTATTCACTGTGAAAAATGGGACAGCAAACATGTCCTGAAGTTTGATGCTACAAACTGGTCCCATAACTAGGTGCTTGCACCTGGTCTTTACCTTGTCCCCACAATGAAAAAGTTGTGCATGGTGCGTGCCTGTCGTGGAGTGGCAGCTCTCATCAAGGATTTCCGCTGTAGTGGTTGTACTTCTAAAGGTATTTCTGTCGAGGCAGAACTTAGCTCTGGAATTAGAAACTTTATTGCATTTTTAGAACTCGTTGTGTGCTTTTTTTTTTTTTTTTGTTTGTATAAAAAAAAATCTGTTTGTCTGTTCTGTAGTCACTGCAAGATTTGTAGCCTCGCTGTAGTTTTAAACCAGCCGCTTACCATAACTTTATTTACTCAAAAGTGGCTTGCACCTCCCTGTTGTTACAGACTCCAGAAGTGAATATAACCTAAAATCCCAGCAGTTTAGTTAAGAGGCGTTTCTTGCACCTCACTTTCTGACTTGGTCTGGAAACTTAAGATAAATGTTGACTTGCTTGCTTTGTTCCGAGGCAGTATAGAAAGTGCAGCTGAGCTTCCCAGTGCAGCATTTTGTTCTAAAGTAAGTAGATTCTGCTATTTAACTTTTCTTTTTTTTTGGATTATCTCTTTGTGTAAAGCTATAGCGTGGTTGAATACAGGTTTGAAGCCCACTTCAAAAAAAAGTAAATAAAAATCTCAAATTCATGGCAGAATGCTTGCCATATTTGTTGTCTATTTCTAAATGTTAGCTTAGATAGGAGCTGTGTGCCAGTTTATATAGAAGGCCAGGACCATGTTACATCAAAACAGTATTTTTGCCACAAATTTAAGGGATTGCTCTCTAAATTATAGTTTTTCTTTTATTATTATTAATGCAATTTATACGCAAATTACAGTAGTCCTTGACAAAAGCCAAGAAATTCAAGTCAGGTTAACTTTGCCTCATCTGGGTTTTTGAGCTACAAGTAAATAATTTTTTTTAGAAAAAGTATGTAAACACTTTTCTATGCAACAGAAAGCTTTTTTTTTTTTTTTTTTTGAAACTTATCCTGATGTCTCAGCCTGTACTGAGTAATTCAAAACAACCTGCTTCAGTTGGTGTTTCTGGAATAGGGCTGACCTTTTTTTTTTTTTTTTTTTTTTCCTTTTTTCATGTGTTTTAGCACCTACATTCAGTGTTTGTGTGTTGTCTTGCTCTCCTGACCCGGGTTCCTGTAAAAACATATCAACAACTGAAAGTTTGTGGGTAGTCTCATTGACTTAAAAGCACCGCTCACGTGTTGACAGTTAACTTCTTGCAGTAAGAGCTTTAAGACCGAGTCTGCTTGTGTTGAACATCAGAACAGCACAGGAAGGGTTGTGTCAAATGACGTTATTGTACTGCAGCGTGTTTCAAGTTGCCCTTAAGGAATTATTTTGTTTTTAGAGATGTTTGTATACAACATAGACACTTCTGTGCTAACCAGTAAGAGATTTTACATAGGAGGTAAAATCTTTGTGTGCTTTTATTATCAGCAAGATTAAAGTCTGTGCAATTTTCAGTTTGCTTTTAATTTCTCTTTTATCTTTCACTTACACTACTGTGCTGAAAACTGAATACTTGCGTTGTGATAGTTCGTACGAGCTCAGCTGCTGGTCTGGTTCAGATCCCAAATCAAGATGGAAATGACCCTCACCCAAAGAGGTTCCTGAGCTCCCCCTTTGCTGCCACTGCTTTGTCTTGAGGTAGCACTGGCTATCAGCAGGGTTACAGGAAAGTGGGCGGTATTTTTTCCTCTTGACTTGCTTTCACTGTCACCTGACTGCTCTTTTTACACTTCTGATGTGTTTAAAACGTGATTATAATTATTTTCAGAGACATCTTCCTCTTGGTGAGTTACAGTGCCAGAGTAGTAGGGCTGAAATTCATCAATAAGTAAACCATTATTTCCTCCTGGTTTCCTTTATGGGTGTGTATATGTGTGTGTCTTTTTTTTAAGCATCTTCTTGTGCCCCACATCACTCGTGATTCTTTTTGGATGCAGCGAGCAGTTTAATGAACTTTTAAGGTGTTTCCAAGGCTCTGCGTTCAAATTCTTTGTGCATTTGAAATCGGTGATGGGTGACTGTATACAGATGAGGTCATTACCTGTGAAAATGGATAGTTTATTAAAGATGAAAACTAGTGTAAAATTACAGGTATATTTGTGGGAGATAAAACGGGAACTCCTACTTTGTGTTACTCCCGCTGAGCAGACAGTACTGCAAGGGTTGAGCATCAGCATAAGAGTTGGAGGATGCTTCCTCTTCGGTCCATTGAAGTGGTGTGTGACTGGTAAGTCATTGAACCAGTTTACAGCCAGGTTCCAGTCTGTAGTCTTGGGATAATACTTTCCCATGTTCTGCTTGCTTGGTTCTAGGACTCTGTGGAAGTAGACACCAGTAGTATGTGGTGGATCTATTGGGGTTTATGAAATCCAGCTGGTTCTGTACCATATTTGGTCGGTGGCAGTTGTATTGCTCGTCATTCCACGTTTCAGAATTTGATGTCCATCACCTTTTCATTCATTACAACCTGTATACACGTGTATTTGAAAACAACAGCAAGGAGTTTCCAGGCACCAAGAAGAAGCGGTACGGCTAATTACATGCAAACAGCCACAGCAGTTTCAAATCATAAACTCGTAAGGTTTAGTTTTGTTTTTTTTAGTTTTGCAACTTCTCGGCAAAGAAGTTCTTCCGTCTGTGTCCCCGTAACATGGGTAATGATAATATAATACCAGCATACGTTATCTTTTCTAGGGATTGCATGAAGATGGGAATCTTCATACCAAACAGCGCAGAATAACGCTGCTGGTGGTGGACTGTGCACTTGTCATACAGTCTGTAGGACTATGAGCTTTTTCTTTGCGTTACAGTAGAACAGCATTTTCCCCTTTTCAGCTTATTAAAACCTTGCATTGTTTGAGGCACTGATTACTCTTTATTTTTAATGCATTTTTATGTTCTAATTGTGAAAACTATTCTTGCAAAGCAAGTGCTGCCGGGGAAGTAGAATGATGGGGAGAAGATACACCAGGCTTCCTTCCGTTGCCCCGGTGTGTAGGGGGCTGATTTGGGTACATGCTTGGTGTCTTTCACCATTCACACTGGGGAAATTTCATTCATCAGTGCTGCAATTTGTGGGAAGGCACTCGTTGCATATAAATATATTAAAAATGCATAAAGGAGGAAAATAGCTGTGAAACAGCATATTTTATGTAGTGACTAAGTAGGTTAAAAAAAGTATATAGAAGAGGGTCTTCTCTCATCTGGAGAGCACATACTGTGCTTTTTAGTGTGGAGAACTGGAAATCTGTAAGGTTTTCAGAAAGAAATCTAAACTGAGCACAGCACCAATATGCGAAAGATAGAAAAAGCGATTCTGAACATTAGGAGGGTCTTGTAATACTGTGTCCACCTGTAAAGCTGTTTGCAGTAAAAACAACAACAAGCCATATATATAAATAAGTAACTCGATTAATTTCTTGGAATGCCAGTGCTGTTCTTGATGCTTTCGACATGTTGAAAAAGTACAGCACACAGCAAAGTCTCATCATAAAGTCGAAAGGCATCTTGTACTGCAGTCTGAATTTGTTGGCTTATGTGGATACACGTCTCTAGTAAGTGTGTTCCTCGAGATCAAATTGATTAAGATCAGCATTATACACAAGAATAGGTCAGTATCTCTTTTTGTTTCATGGTGGAAGTTGAAGCCATCCTGTGCAATTGGGATATGGAGTTTTTGGTGTTGTTTTAAGGAAACTTTCTGGCACTTTCAGAACGGTGTATTTTGGGCAATAAACATTTCCACCCCACCCCCCAGTTTAAGGAAGCGTGGTTATATAAAACATATATATCATGGGACATCTGGGAGGAAGCAAGGAGTGTTCCGAATTTTTTGGAAAGGATAAAATGTAATTTTAAAGAGATTGGCGTTCTTCTGAGCTCTCTGTGTCTCAGGTAGGTGTATATTGTGACTAGCAGCAGCATACACTTGATGGCGAGTAGTATTTTCCATAACAGTTTAATTAGGAATCTGCAAAATGTTGATATTAGCCACAATCCTAATCTCTTCTTTTTTTTTTTTTTTCCTTCGAAAGACATATATAGCTAGTTTAAGTGCCATTTTTTTTATGAATCTGGAAGTTGTTTTAGGGTCCTGAGCGTAGATTCAATTCCAGCCGTCCCTTTTTTAAACAAGCGTGCTGCTAAACCGAATTTGTTTTGATATCAACAGCTCGATAAGTCTTGAAAACTGGGATGCCCAGTGTGGGCCTCGTTGGCAAACAGGAGTGAGTCACCGAGAGGAGTCATCCTTAACTCTGCCTTCCTAGCAGCACGCCTCTCCTCCAGCCTGCCGCGCTGCTGGACTTCTCGGGGCCGGGGCATACCTGCGTCTGCAGAGTCTGGTTTTGAAAACAAAACCTTTTTGTGAGGTGTTTTTTCCAACTGGGTAGACGAAGCATAGTCTGCAGGCCATGCTATGAATGTGCTTAGCAAAGAGCCTGGAGGGGAATAGCGTAGGCTGCGAGGGAAGAAACGGTGGTAGTAAAATCTGTTGGTAGTGGGATGCGCTTAATGGGTTGTTTCATGTCTGTCTGCAGGAACTAGGGGAAGCAATGTTCAGGTAGGATTGGTCTGAAGAACAGTGTGATACGTGACCGTGAAGTAAGGTGGAAATTTATTTATTAATTGGGTAAAAATGAGAGGAAAATTGATCATCAGAGATGGTGAGGAAAGAGCAAAGTTTCATCTGGGGAGGTGCACGCTGGGTTCGTTCTGCAGTGCTACTGCAGGTCACACTGCAGCTCGAAAACAAAAAAAGGCAAACATTTAATCTTGGGTTCCGTTTCTCAGGAAATGTGATTTATGAGATTATTTGGTTTGTCTGGCCCTCCCACTCAGCAGTGTGTCTATGTGTGTGTACAAACATATACGGAAAGTTCATATAGTTAACTTCTAACTCAGAAGTTAAGCGTTTAACTTAAACTTTATACATATAAAGTATATATGTGGAAACAGAAATCGGAAGGAAGAATTAAATCTCAAATTACGGTCCACCAAGCCTCATAAAATCGTGACGAGGTAGAGGAAGCGTGTCCAAATTACTGCACCCAGCGGGAAGAGATGCTCAGACCTGGAGCGTGTGTCCTGCGGGATGGCAGCTGTCGGGCAGCCCTCAGCACACGCAGACTTCCACGGGGTCTGTGCCACGGCTCTCCTTTTCCTGGGGCAGGAGAGAGAGTCATGAAGAGCCGTGGAAAAGAGGGAAGTTCGGGGTCATCACCGTGCAGAAGTATTAGGCAACAAAAGAAGAAAGCGGTAGGAAACCAGTTGTTGTCAGTTCTGTGGCTCCTAGAAAAGAACACAGTAGTGTTTTTGCAGTGAACCCAAATTGACTTTCGTAGTCTCTGATAGTTCGATATTTATTTGGGGGGTTGGTGGGAGAGAGCTCTGATCTGAATCTGATCTGAGCCGAGCAGTTGTCCTTTGTGCACCCTGATGGGACTGTCCGCGGCCCGGCACCAGCTTCGAGTGCACTACTTAATTTTGTAATGTGCTTCTAAAAATAAGCGCGTGGTCTTATGTAACGCCTCTTGCATTGTTAGCACCTAGAGGTGCCATCCCCGCTGGTGTGGAGCGGGATACAATTGCATCCTGCCTTGTGTCTGTGTGTGGGTACTGACAGCTGAGCTGGTTTCCCTGTCGATGGCTGTGTCCAAACAGCGTTTTTGCTTGTTTTAGGATTATCAAATACCTTGTTTGCGCAGTGAGGTGAGCCACTCCTCTCCGTTTGCACGATTTTACGGCGTTATTTTGGCAGATCTGGGAGACCCAACAGTTTGACAGAGCTGTAATCGTTCTTCAGACACTTGTTTCTATCATTTGAAGAAGCACAGAGTATTCCTGCTCACAGGTGCACGCTCTCAGAAGTTACACTTTCTGGGAGACTTCTCACATCATCTGTCTGCAGTCTAAGTTTAATAGTTGGGAAAACATGTGGATGCTGCAGGTGTGAAAAGATGTTCATCATATTAATGCAGCTTTGATGGCAAACTTAAAAATATGCTCAGAAAGAATCCGCACTTTTCCAGTATTTTAGGTGACAATCAGGTGATGCCTTCTCTTGGCTGTTTTATGCCTCTTGCTGCTGTGGTAGTGATTGTCTGAGCTCTCCAATGTGCCTTTCCTCGTGCTTTTTGCACTACTGCCCTGTTGGCAATTAAACTTGAATTCAGGCTGCAAATAACGCCTTGTTAAATTAAGGGACGGAGTGCATTACGTCCTGCTGGTCGGGTGGCATCTGTACGGAACAGACTTGTCATACGTGGATAATTTAAGGGACGGGAATTGGATTTATCAAGAATTACAGCTTCAGCAGAGTAACTTGGTCCTCATATTTCACCGCTTCTTGAAGTAGGTGCTATATTTTTATGCTGAGAGCACAACTGAAGCTTCAGAGTGGAGTATCAGAAGTTGTGAGACTGAAAACACAAGGCCAAAACAGGGAGGCGTTTATTATTTGTTCTGGTATTGTCCTTATACAAATTAATTTTCTGTGGTGTTGTTTACAGACATCCCAGGCGCTTCGTTTCATAAGGTCCCTTTCCTTCCCTGAGGGATCCTGTGGCTTGCTGAGGGGTAGGTTCAGGGGGATCTGAGGGCTGAAGGAATACACACGTGTAAATTAAGCACACACGGTTTCTTCAGCAGCTCCCAGTTTTAAGAATAAATGAGGTATTGTATATGATTGTGGTGATTTCCTAGCAGCGTCTAGATCAGTGATCCAGAATTTGGGGGCTGGGGAAATGCCGTCAGCCATCAGGCTTCCTTGTGAAGCACAGATGGCATCAGGAAAGACCAAGAATAAAAACTAAAAATCTGTCATGCGTGGTGTGATCTGTCATTACACCAGTAGCCCACGCTTCACTACGAGGGTTGCCCCTGGTGACTTATGGCCAAGCTTTGTCCTTCGCGAGGCCAAACGCCGTATTTATGTATTGGGGTGGGTAGGCACAGCCCAATTCTGCATGGATAGGCCTGGCTTCTACCTTGTCCTCGGGTTGTTTGGTGGGAGAGGGGAGGTGACAGCCTGCTAATGGAGTAAAACCATGAGATGTTGTGTCAGGTGACTGCAGTGGCTGCCGTGTAAAATTGTGATGTGCAGAATGGACAAATTGGCTCCTCATTGAAAAACGCGGGGCCCAAATGAGCTCGCATCCATCTGCTACTGCCCATAAAACCGTGGTCCTTACGAGGTATGGGTATTTGGGTTGTGAACGTGTTTTCTGTGAAAGCTCTTAGTCACTAACAGCTGTAGTGACACCTTAAAATATCTCTCACCATTCGTGCTGGAAGGAGGAACTGTGAGAGTGGCAGCTTTCACTTGGAAGGCAAACCTCTGAAATGGGCATTACAACCATTTAAAAACAATGCAGTTGTTGATGGTAAGCACGAATGCTGAAACAGAAAAAAGTGAATGGTGGTCTTGCCTAACCAGTTGCCCTCGTGCTTTGTAGTGTCAAACCCAGAAAACACCGAGCTCTGACTTGTTTAACCAAGCACAGATCCGTTTGGTGTTGTGTTTCGTCTCTGAACGCAGCTACTGCTGCTCTGCCCGCGTTATTATGGTTCTGATTATTAATACTTTCTTTTCTTCCTCTGAAGAACCACTCTGGTAAGTGACAGCCCAGCCCTGTCCTGGAGAAGATCACAGGCTGCGCTGAGGTGGGCTCGGGCAAGTCGCTGTCACTCGCTGCAGCCCTCCCCAGCTCCTCCTTGTGTTAACACTCTGACCTCTGCGGCCACTGCAAAACCTGCAGAATAAAATTGGCAAAACTCAGCGCTACAAATGACTGAATTGCTAGAGCAAACGTGACCCTTGAGTAAAACTGAGACTCGTAGTGATACCTTGTAATTACACCGGGGTTACGAGGCCCTGATTTGAATTCCGGGTTGATGTATGGCGTGGTAGAGGTAAAAACCTGTGTAACGCTGCCGAAGTGCTCATAGCCATTACATATTCACTTTGTAATGTTTCCTTTACATTTTTAAAAGTAATATCAAATATGCTTTGAAATTTTAGCTATTAAAAGTTTGCATTTTTTTTCCCACTTAGAGCAAGAAGCTCTAAATTGGGTTGCTGTATAAATTGAGAGCATGAGCTATGCTCCTTCAAGCGTGATGAGGGCATTCCAGGTGTTAGCATATGCATATGGGGCTGTGAACTTAATTTGTGTCTGAAGACAGGGTTTTGGATAAACATGAAAGACTTTGGCTAGCCTTTTTTTGTCTCCCGTGTTCTCAGAAAGCATCCTTTTTCTACCTTCTGTAGTCTCATGTGTGGTTGTTTCTTTTATTTTTTTTTCCATCCCTGTAAATTTCTTGCCTTTTCATCTCTTTTCTCTCTTTCTTTGCTTCCACTGTCCTTAACTGTAATTTAAGATCAGAAAGCAAAGTTTTGGATTATCCCCATTGTTCTTCCTGATGCTTAGTCTTTGTATTGCCATGTGGTGAGCTCGTCTCAGTTTCAGCTCGTGAACTGGGAGGGATGTAGGTCAGCGTTTATATAAGCATTTAAACTTCTGTCACAAACAACTCTCTCCCTCGGTCGGTACATAAAACCCCACCTAAATGAACGTTAAAATTGCAGACTCAAGGCTCTCTGAATTTAAGAAATGCTTGAGTGAAGGTTTTCTTTCCCATCTTGAGTCATGTTCCATCTGCATATCATTATTACACAGGTTTTTTGATCAAATGCTGCTTTTTCCCAAGGGACTTTGGCCTCATTTGTTGAACGAGATGCATGGCGCTCACTGCATAGATACTGAGTTTTTAAAATTCCTTCACTCAGGTCACAGTATCCAAAATCAGAAGTAAATTCAGGATCAGCATTTCCTTCCTGGATTTTTTTTTTTTTCACTGTGGTTTCATAGAAGTGCTTTATAACAGGTTTTGGAAAAAGTTGTGTTTTCACGTTCCCTCACTGGTGTGACAGCCCCGCGTTACAAATAGAGGAACTGAGGTATCAGCTTACCGTGGGTGCTGCTTAATATTTCATAACAGAAATACCTTTCACTTAATTTGCAGTTGTGAAAGGTTAATGCTTCTGCACAGCCTCTTGAAGTGTTTCGAGCAGAAAGCACTTAGGGACATCTGTGTGTGGCTCTCCAAATGTTATTAAAAAAAAAAAAGACGGGTCTTAAGAGACGGGCATAAAATCAGTTTACGTGTGTGACATTGAAACATCTTAGCCAGGCGTGTTTTCTCTCTGTAGTCCTCAGGAACTACAGCAGGGTAGAGGCACGTCCTGACAGTGGTCCCTGGCCGTCCACCAGGAGAGGGAGGAAGCCCAAAAGCGGTGGCTGCATCCTCGGGGCTGCCCGCTGATTGCACCGCGCACGCCTGCCTCTGGCTCTCTGCAGTTTCTCTTTCTGTTCCTGTTCTGAACTCCTAATTCCGCTTTTGGTTTGCCCCTCGCCTGCATCCTAGCTGTGCCCTTGATGGCATCCAAAAGGCTTTAAAGAGAATGAATCCAGCTCGGCCCTGGGATGAAGCGCCCTTAGCTGTGGCCAGGCTGCCCTCTGTGCCGTGGCACAGAAGTCGGATGCAAAGAAATGAAAGAGGGAGCAATTGAAATGAGAGCAGGGAGAGCGTGGAGTGTTAGTCCCATCACTTCTGAGTGTTTTTAAATGGGGTATCTTAACCGCGTATAAAAATAAATCTGATCAGTTCAGTCTCAGAGATGGCTAAAGGACCAGTTTGAACATCTGAGGCCCTCCCTTTCTGTAGGCAAAGCGAACAAATGTGGGGCCTTGCAAGCAAGGACTGAGACTGTCCAACAGAGTATTACTGCCCGTGCTGTCTGTAACAGTGCAATTGCTTTTAAAGGCAGTAAAACCAGATAAATCTGTACGTTTTCAGTGTCTTTTTCCACAGCAGTGTATTTGAAAGCAACTTAAAGATGGTCCAGAATAAAGCGTGTTTCATATGCATTCAAGTTTTTGTGCAGTTCTCCAAACATGAAATATGCGCTGAATATAAGAAGGGCTGTAGGAAACTCCTAGAAAATCTCTAGTCCCAAAGTGTTGGATAAACATCAAATTACCGGATTGTTTTGTATAGGTGCTTTTTTCTGATTCCATTGCACGTGAAGATACTTGAGTTGTAGGGGTAAGAGAGGGTTACGTAGGAGGAAGAAAGGTGATGCAATTGAAAGAGAAAGTGTGTGTTAGAGTAGGGGCGAGTGTTCTCAGTGAGATGAAAGTTTGGCTTTTATTTGGTGTGTTCACTTACACTAAAACCATCATGAAAATAATGAAGATGTATGCTCAAGTAATAGATGACTCATCTTCTATTCCTCTTTGTGTTTTATAAGCGAAGCAGTTAACATCCAGACTTGACTATAAATCTTCTGGTGTCAGCTTAAGATCCAGATTTCTCCCACGTATCGTCCTCCACTTAATTTCGTTGCTTGAGGTGAAATTTCTCTCTCTGGCTTTAGCCGGCCACAAGGTAGAAATCTATGCCTCTGAAAGCCCAGTGAAAGAAAGGGAAGAACATCGTGAGCATCCTTGATAATATGTGTGTACCACGAGTGAGCGTTTGCTCTCGGGATGGATAAGGTAACTGATCAGAGTATGGGTGTTACTGCATGGGTAATGCTGGTGTAAGTGGTGCTGAACCTGTTGTCTCCTCTCCAGACTGTTCTTATGGCGATATGAAGATGAAATCTGTCATGCAGATATGCTGCAGGTAACAAATAATCACTCGTCTTCGCTAGGACTTGCAGTGTGATGTGAGTTGGTGGAGAGAAACTTTTCGCCCTTACGCCTCAGCTTTCAGGTAGAGGGATTGTTTTCTTATGACGCGTGTCCTGCCCATAACCCAGGGCTTTGGTTAAAATCTCACCCTATAAATAGGCAGCAGCAGTGCTAGCCTTGTGCTAAGGCGTAACAGCCTGAATACATCTTGCATCACTACAGCAATTAGAGCATAATTTATTAACAATTGTGAAGCCTTCAAATCAAAAGGGGGAAAAAACAACAACCCCCGATGTATAGCCACTAGAAGTCTTGTGGGATTCTGCATTGGTGAACAGTGCCTCTGTGTGACTGTGCAAGTAGTGTTTATTGAGATTACAAATTAGCCTGTGGTTAGCATATTTTCCTGTAACGGATCAGTTCTGGATTCTTACTTTCTTCTTTTCACTCCGTCAGGCCTGTGTTGTGGCCGTCGTCCTCTGCAGCGAGGGGCCTGCCTCGAATTAGGGTTTGTTTACTGGCTGCTCCTACCTCAGGCGCAGCACCTCGCCTCGGGGATCTTTCCTCTTCAGCCTCCTTTGTCTCGGAAAACGATAGTCTCTAGTTTATAACATTGACTTAGATTCCTTAGGCTGAAAAGTGCAATAAAATTTTAGTGTATAACTTTATAATGATGCGGAGCAGTGTTAGCGCATACTTCTGTTCATTTTGCAGACACTTAACGTGTATTTCCCCCCCCTGCAGATGTGTATATAAATAATTCCCAGTTTGGACTATAAATATTCAAAAGTTGCAGTTTTGTGCTTACTTTTAGAGAATCAGAACGATGTAAATTAGCGTAGGTGTAAAATAAGCAGGATAAAAAGTTTGTGAGCTGTGTGATTTCTGTTCAGTAAATGATTCAGTGTACTCCAATGCACTTATCTTTGTATCTGGCATGAAAAAGGCCTTACTGGGCCCGAATACCGATGGTGTTAAGTTAACCTAAGGTGCTGGCCTTGCTTATAAAAATTACCTTAAAATATGGGGTAGAGTTCTTGTGGCTCTTCTGGGTCCTAGCAAAGTGCTAAATCAGCCTATGTTGCCACACAGCGAAAAAAAAAAAAAAAAAGACTCATTTTTTTTTTCAAAAATTTTTAATTGAAGTTTCATTTGTCTATATGAAGTCTTCTGTAACACACTAAACAATCACAGAGCTGTGATGGTGTTAAATTTTGTCTTTCTGGTGTCCACGTGCGCCTTAAATGAGCTTTGAGATCCTACAACCGTAGGAACGTGCTTGATGCTGATAAAACCACTATGAACTTTTGCTATGAAAACTTTTTTTAAAAAATAATTCCAGATCAATACAAAATCTAATGGTAGAGGCCTAATTTTCTGAGAAGAGGTAGATGTGGAAGTGGTTAAGGGGGCCTCCCCTAATGCAGCAGCAGCTTATGACTCCCATGTACGTCGTGTTACTGGCACATGTTAATCGTGATGCACTTCAAAGGAGTAAACTACTGAAACAATTCCTTTTGTTTATGCTTTTATCTTGGGATGTTTGGTTATAATTTAGGAATACTTTATTCTGAAAAAAGGTATAAGGAGTTTAATAGTATTTAATTGAAAACTTAAAGCATTGTTTTTCTTTTTCTTTTTTTTTTTTTTTACACTGGAGCCATAGTAAATGACATTAAATGGTAACCATGCCAATTAGAAAAGATGATCTTTCAGGCTTTATTGAAAACTTTGAACTTATGTTTCATGTGGTTTTGAAGGTTCTTGATGGGCCAGTTCTCTTAAAAAGCTAAATTTCTTGTGTTAGGAATCAGCCTCCCTAGATTTCAGTTCAGTTTTAAAACCTGTAGTTTCTCAGTATTGCAGAGGGCACCTTTAATGGAAGATGTTTGCTTTTGATTTCTTTCCCATGTTAGAGAGAAGCCTAGAGACTTCTGGAGTACTTCCAATTTTTCAGTTTTGCAGTGAGAATTGCATTTTTCTTCTTGATTTGCAAACATGAGTAATGGTAAAGACACTCACCAAAACTGCTGTGCTGCCATCAGATACATGTTACAAAACCAGGCAATCATTTGACATGCAGACTTGTTCTGAGGGATAATGTACCACGAGATTGTGGCTATACTGAAGCTCTCTTACTGTGTTTTGCATTCTTGTTGACTTCAGTAGATAGTCCTCAAGTGAACTTTGTTACACGCTCTTCTTTAGAGAGTTGAAGTTTTTGTTTTTCTGGGAAATACCAAATCACACCGCAGCAGCCTGATGCTGTGCAGAGCAGTGCCTGTGCTACCGCTGGCTATCGCAGAGGGCTCTGAGCCTGACCTCAGGATCAGGGAGGTGAGTACAGGAGATGCAGAAATTCAAAGCATTGTATCCACTTAAACACATCTCTAGTTGCTGGCCAGGTAGGAGGCTGACAGTGCTGTCTTTTATCTGTTCCAAATCCACATTTGTTAAGCAAACACTGTGTTGTTGGAGGACTTGAAACTTCTTGAGGCACTTCCCAAGTGATGCCCTTGTTAACCCCAGAGCTGGCACTGAGGTGGCCTCTCTGTTCCTTCAAAGGACCTTCCTTGGCCCCCTGCCTTCATGTCCAGAGATTCCCCTGCTGCTGCCGAGACAGGGAATCAAGGATCAGCTGTTTCTCTCTCTTGTAGATAAAGTGCCTTGGGAGATGCCACTAAAGGATCAATACAGTAGGAGGGTGTTTCCCGAAATGCTCTTCAAGGATTTGTAAAGTAGAACTCATTAAACTGTTCTTTGTGTATATGATTTCAGTGATTTCTGACAGCTGCTCTTGCAGCTCGCCCATCCATGGGCATAGAGAAATAAATTTTTGTCTTTTTTTCTTGCCCCTCTCTGCACTGCCTGAGTATGCCTGTGAAAGGTGTTCTGCATAGGAAGCACAGGGTGTTAGGGAGATCTGGGGAAACAATAACAACTTGGGAATATAAAAAGACCTGAAGGTCTCAGATGGCACGGGCTGTTCAGGAAAGCAGTATGCTCTCTTCTGAAGCAAAAAACAGAAGCAGTTGGCACAAGGTGCCAGCTTCCCCCAAGCAAGACGTTGGGAAGAGCGACCCGAACCTACTGCACCTCACCTCTGCTGCCAGCCGCCCGAGCACTGTGCCAGCCTGCAAGGGAACAGCTTTGAAGCAGTCGTGTTTGAACAGATGATTTATGATCCTCGCTGCTGTAAAGCACTTTGCTCTTTTTTTTCCCCTTCATTCATAAAAGCTTCCTGGCAAACAGCGGCCTGCCAGCACAGGTATGTGTATGACAGGGAAGCGAGCCCATAAATGAGGAGATCCTGCCAGTCCCTGAACTGGCTGCGCAGTTACTGGGGGAGCGAGGGGGTAGGTTGGTTGGCAGAGCCTGCTCTGGAAAGCTGGAAAGTCATTTTTTCGCTGTTCCTTGCTCGACAAGCTTGCAAACCTTGCCTTAGGCTGTAACAATTATCTCTGATTTCCAGCAAGGCGGTTGAATTAAAGAGGACTGCTGCATCAGGGAAAGGCAGAAGCAAGTTTCTAAAGAGACCCTTCAGGTAGTTTGCTGGGCTCTTCACCAGTGTAACCTCATGGAGGAGGCTATTGCTGTTCCCGGTCCTTCTCAAGAAAATTTGATTGTGGAGGTCACAGATGGAATATTTCAGAGACAGAACAAGATCCTGGGTCGCAAACTAATTTAAACGTGTCACTGAAGTGAGATGTTGTGCATTGGGTTATGATGAGACTGATGCTTCACTGAGGATCTGCCTGAAATCGCCTGAGCTGAGGTGAAGTCCAAGACTTTTTGTATAGGATGCCTCCTTTCTGTAACTGCAGAAAGGATGCTTCTGCACAGCATTTCCAGAAGAATTTCTGCGTTTTTGTTCTCCTTTGGTGCTGATGTAAAGGTGAGCGCGATGCCATCAGCAAATGGGCAGAAGGAGCCTGGTGTTTTCCATGGCAGAATGAACTTTTTCAGAAGTCACTTGATAAGCTGCGAACTCAAAATAATGAAGTTCTGGTGGGATCGATCTGCCAAATGAGGTAGGGAGCAGAAACAAAGTCTGTCCTCCTGCATTGCTCTAGACTCGTCTCCTTTGTCCACTTTTGTTGTTTTCATCCTTATACCTGCCTTACCCCAAATTAGCTGTCAGACGTTTTCCTAGCAGTCAGATACTTGCTCAGCTTCTGGGAGTCTGTCTGTTTGCAGGAGCCAGGCTGTGCCCCTTTCCATTAGCAAGTCGTAAGTCTGGCTGTTGGCTGCTGGAGGCTGAGTATCCATTCTAATAGGTTTACAGGATTTATGTCTCTGGGAATAACAGTTTTTATGCTAAGCTTTATTTGTTTCACTTCTCAAACTTCAGACAGAGAAACAGAAGCTGCATTCCTTACGTTGTATCCATAGGGAGCCAATGAAGGAGGGGAGCTGTGCCTTTCAGTGGAGAGCAGAAGGCTGGGATTTGCCTTTTTGGATGGTAACAAAATATGTTAATACTTCCTGATGACTTCCTTGGTGTTACTGTTCTCAGCTGGTTATGGGCTGTCTGGTACTAACAGGTATTTGGAGCAAAATTTTAACTTTAGAGACACCTTGATGATATGCAAAGGAAGGAGAGGTGGGAAAAGCTCATTCCCACTTAATTGGTTGCCAGTCTTTAGTAGTACCATCAGCTCCCTTTTCCTTACCTGTTGCTTCTGGCGTTTGGTAGTATTAGCTGAGACCTGTGGGTTTTCTTGCTGGTCACAGCTGATCTTTATGCTTCTTTCAGAAGTGAATGAAAAAATGGGAATAGGGCTTGTCCAATGCAACCCAAAACAAGCTCTGAAAGACAACTGATGTTTAGACATTTTTGTATCTAAATGTTTTTATTTTGTATCTAAATCTTCTTTATTATGCTTTGTTTCCAAATAAGTTGTTATGAGACTGCGTTGTGCTCTCAAAAAATCATTTTGCATATTGATTTTTTAACTTAAAGTATATTCAGGAAACAAGATTTGTATGAGACCAGAGATGATAATGTCATTGTGTTTTGATTGATTTGTTATGGAAGGCTTTCAAATACATTCTTTTTTCCTCCTATGTTGCTACAAGAGCTGTTTGTAAGGGACAAATGCCAGCAAATATTTAGCAAGAGGAATTTGAATATGAGGCAGTCTAGGGATGATGCTATTGAGAAAACTTTAGAAATATATATAGTGTTTCTGTAGCATATTTTATGTAAACATATTATCCTCAACATTAACTTTGGATCCTTTTTTTGGCTGTTTTATTATGCAGGCAACTTTCAATTGTAGTTACGTGTTGTCAGTCAAGATCTCTGGGTGCTAGTTGCTAGCAGCTCGTAATTAATTTTGAGTAAAATACTTCAGGAGAAGGGCTTAGCGTGCGTAGTAAGATTTGTAATAATGAAATCTGATGGGAAGCCCGAAGTGCTCGGATGTACCCTCCCTTAAAAGAATTGGTCTTAATATAACACCAACTAATCAGTCTCAGTGTGGGTCTGTTTGGGGAAGTGCCTGTGTAATGACACATTTTTCATTACGAGACACATGCTTTCAGACGTATCCGTGCTTCCCTTAGAAAGAGAGCTGCTTTCTTCAGCTGTCATTAAATATTATTAGTGCCTCTTAAAGACTGATGAGCAGAATACTATTCTGGTCCAGCATCAAAATTAAGTGCGTGGAATGGCATCGGCACTGCTGAAACAATGATTTGACACCAAGAGTTCTTGCATTATCTGCAACACATTAAAAACAAAGTTTGCCATTTAGGCATTTACAATTTAAAGAGCAAAAGGCTGAATGGTTTTCTGATTTGAGAGCTAAGCGTGTTTACCAGAGGGGAGATAAATAAACTTCTTGTTGGACCTGGTGCTTAGGGACATTGAAAAAAAAAAATAAAAATGGTTGAGTGGGGGATGTTGGTGGTGGGGGGATGGTTGGACCAGATGATCTTGGAGGGCTTTTCCAACCCTAACGATTCTGTGATTCCTAGTTACTTTGTTTTTTCATCCATTATGGAGTTTTCTGATCAAAGGCAGAATAATGTGAACACGAGCAGCTGGAAGAGGCGTGCAAATTGGTGTGCTCCTTCCTATAAAGGGCTGTGATATCTGGGTGAGCCTTACAAGAAACAATTGCAGTACGTTTACATGTTCAATGCAATTAGATTTTTGTAATTTTGCTTGATAATTAGAGGTGCTCTGCAAAGACTGCAATGTTTGGTGAGGAATTTAAGTAAGCTGTCATCAGTTTCTCAGTGTTGAAAGTGAAGAAGCACAAATTTTGGTGTACCTGGCCCAAGCCAGCTGTGGAGGTGAGCTTTCCATTAGGAAATACTATGGTGTTTATGTTATTTATGCTCTTTTATTTAATGTGAAAACCAGCTTTTCTTGTAAGTCCTGTACGAAGGGTGTGTTATTACCAGGGAGTTGTAGACCACGATGCCTTTCTTGCTTGTTGTTGTTGTTGTTGTTTTGGGGCTTTTCTCCCCTTGGATTTTTCTTCCTTGTTGTCTGTTTAGAGGAGGAAAGAGAAAAAAAGAGCTCTTCCACAGCCCTCTCTCTCTCCAGCATCATAACTTCCAGATCTTAATTTTGGCACAGACTGGCCTGTGGTGGTGTCAGTGGGATCAGTGTGTCACCGTGTCACAGCACCGAAGGCAGTGCCAACTGGGCTTGATTTAAGACACACGAGTTTGTCGTCGGACTTGAGCGAGGCGAGCTGTGCGTGTCGTGTTTCAAGTTGAGTAGGTTGTATAAAAAGAAAACAGTGCTTGAAGGGGCATTGCTGATTGCTTTGAGTTGGTGTTTTCTAATAAGACATTTTAAATATTTTACCACGAAGCCTTTTTATTTATTGGAGTCCGTTTTCCCCTTTGCATCTCTGTTGTTGATCAGCACTTTGCTACAAAAACCCGTTTGCACATCAGCAGAGGTACCTTGCTGTTTTGTTCTCCTCCTGGTTCTGTTCCCTCTATGGTGCCTGCTGGCTCTGTGGGGTCAGAGTTTCTGCCCTTTGTTTGGAGCTGTGAGCAGAGAGGCTGAGCAGCTCGCGGCGGTCCCGTACGGCCCCGGCAGCACCACTAAGAACGAAACCAGTCCCTACAGAGCGCTCTGAAACCCGGTAAACAAAAATAGTAAAAATATTTTCAGTAACTTTCGCTGGTGAGGAGGTTTGTGCTCGCAGGCAGAGCTGACGAGAGCTTGAGCCAGTGTTTGGTGGTTTTAACCAAGCCCACAGCAGGTATGGTTGTTGAAGCCGTGTGCTCGGGTCTGTCTCAGCTGGGGATTATCTCCTATCTATTGTATTCTGTGAGCTTTGTGATGGATAAAATGCTTGAAACGTTCATGGGAGATGGTACTGTGGTGCTGGGTTAAATGAAAAGGCTGGAAAAAAGAGCGGAAAGGTGCAGCTCTGTCTTAGCGATGGTAGTTTCTGGGCTGTGTTGTGTGAGAAGATGAAGCAAAATGATGGTGCAAGTGTTTGCCTACACCAGGCTAGCACAGCTACGTGTCTGCAGCTCCACATCAGCACGCGGTGCTTAAGGAATTAAGGAGAAGGAAACCTGGAGAAATCCTGATCTCTTAGAGGAAGCAGAAGGAAATCCAATTCCGACATAAAACTTGCTTTGGTTGCCGTGATTTGTACCCAAGACCCTCAAATGAGAGCCGTGATGCTGCGTGTGTGCTGTAGGGCGTGCACGATTCGGTGGGCAGGGCCCAGCCCTTTCTCACTCCCAACCTGCTCCAGCCAAATTTTTGGTTTTGAGGGGTCCCAGGTTGTTCCCACAGCCACCGTGCCCAACAGGGCCGTGCTGCACAGCCTGGGCAGGAACACTGCATCCAGCAGGCTGGGACACACAGAGATATATCACAAGTGAACTGCAAACGTTGCATTAAATGGGAAATTGGTGTTCAGGTGGAGTATTCCTGGTGCCATCCCCTGTTTACTGACAACACTTTACCATTTTTGTGTTTCCCCAAGCTGCAGTTTTTCACCCTGGGCTTCTGGTCTTTAAATCTCCCCTCCCTACCTGTTGGTTTCAGTGGCCTGGCCATCTTTTCAAGCTGTGCAAGATGGCCAAAGCTTCTGTTTGCCCTTTTCTTTAACAGGCATTCATCTCATCTGCTGTTTTCCTCACGTTCCTGGGCTTATGCTCCGGGCTGCAGGTTTGTGCACTACGTCAGTGGATCTCTGTCACCCCCAGCTCCTCTGGGAGCGGAGCAGCTTTTTGCACAACAGCTCCTCTGCCAGGTCTGCTTCAGAGAGGGCTCCGGCCCCAGCCGCTGGCTGCAGGCCTAGGATTTCACACGGAAGGAGGAAGGGAGGCATCCCACAACCCCAGGGATGTTCTGCAGTAGCCGAGGTGTCCTTGCCTGCTGGTGTGGCCTTCGTGGACACAGCTCTGCTTTGCTGCAGCCCTCTGCTTCCTCTGCCGGTGCAAAGGAAGGCCAAGGAGCTCCAGGGAAGAATTTCTGTGTATTACTTTCCTGTACAGCTTCCTTGAGACAAACAGAGAACTTTTAATAGCCTGAGTTCAGGGGTAGCTGTTGTAAAACACCCAGGATGTGCAAAAATGGATCTGCTTTGGGCAAAATGCTTGTAGGTATTGTAGAGGGTCAGCCTTTTAGTGAAGCTGGGCAGCTTGGCCTGTGCAGTTTTTATTCTGTCAGGGGTTCAGCCTGATGGTTCAGTCACTTCTTGTCCCTCTGTACTTTTTTCCAAGCAGTGTCTTTTACAGAGCTTGAAGACTTTAGCTTTGATTTTCCCTTCATCTCTGTTCAAACCTGCTGAGAGATGCTGCCAGCCTTAACCCTTCAGCCCAGCTGCTTTCCCTGGGTATCACTCCAGGTGTCCAAGCAGCTTCAGCTCAGGCGCTGTGTCCCCTGCCTGCAGTTTCCATTTTCTACAAGGAAACTTGTAACTTCGCCTTGTAACATTTTATTTTCTGACCTCTGTCCTGTTCCTGATACACTAGCCAGGAGTTTCAGCAGACATGTCCCAGCCTTTCCCTTACGGAGTCTGCCCGTGGACTTTCCCTGTGTGCTAGGGAAGTTGTGTTGCACTGCAGAGGGGAAGGATTCGTCACTGCAGGGCACCACGGTGGAAACACGGCGGTGAGCATGGCAGAGGAAGTGTCTGTGCTCTGTGTTTTGTAGCGATGCAAATCTGCTAACTGTAAATATCTGCTTGGTCAACTCTCTCGTGCTGGTGTTACCCCGTTCTCTTCGTAATAATGAAACAGGTCTTTTAAGGGACTCAGAAAACTGTTTACTAACTTGAAGCATCTTTTTGTCTCACTGGAGAACCAAACTGCATGCTAAGCACCCAGAAATTTTATTTACATCCTATCAGGTTGATGCAGCTGACCGGGGTGGTTGTGGACACATCACCTGTGAAGGCTCTTCTGCCTTGGTGGGTTTAGGACCGTTAAGTCTCAGCATTAACATAGATACCAAATACCTAGACCTATATTAGCTAAGTCTTTACATTGTGATATCCCCTAGGATTGTCTTTGTAATGTGTTGCTCCTTACAATTTGAGTTGATTTTATTTAACCTAAGATAGGGTGCGCTGGTCTTGCTGCTCAGAGTTGCTTTTCCTGAGGAAGCAGAAATGTCTCATTGTTTTTTGGAACCTCTGAGCAAAGCAGAGTGTCTCTGGGTGATAGTGGAGGTGTGTATCCGTATCAAAGAAGAAAATATTGTGAAATCATACGCTCCTTACCAGGGCCAGATAAATTAATGTGTCAAGGTTTGGGCTTAGCTGTAGATTTGTGTGCTTTGAGAGCTGTAGGAAAAGACAGAGTCATTTCATGGTTTTGGGTCTGAATGGGAAATTCAGAGTGTCATTTTAGAGATGGGTGTCAACAGATGGACCTTTGTCGGCTCTGTTATCCATTCAGAGAAAAATTCTTGCAACGGCAATTCCATTGATTTTGGCCTGCAGTGGTGCGTTGGGATCTGAACCCCTCAGAGAGCACTGCTGCAAGGCCAAAATTTGCCTAAAGCCAGTGAGAAAGTGCTTCCCACACTACTGTTTGGAGCTGCCTCAGCACCTTCTCGGGAACCTGGAGATGCTTTATAGTTCCCTGTTACCAGCGGTAATGTTTTCAGATGTTTAAGATAATATTCACTTAATGTTTCTTGAATGAAAATTTGGGATTAAAATAGTGATTGCCTACAGTGGGTGTTTTGAAATCTCCTTTTTACTAGGAGAACCACTGGAAGAACAGCTGTAACGTTTTGGGTACCTGTACCTTCCAGGTAACAGACCAAATCTGTGAGACCATACAAGCATGTAACAACAGGAAATTCTGCATTTCCGTTGACATTGTAAATATTTACCCTTACTGGCCCAAACCAGGTAGTTCCCTTTTATATATGTACCTGTTTGACCGTGTAGCCATCTGAAGTTCCTTTTATATGCATGTTGATTCTCTCTTGGGGTTATTTTAGCACTGGAAATATGCTCAGTATGGATATAAAAGGCGTCTTACAGCGATGGCAATTAAGCCTCTGGAATGAAATGTTTTGGAAAAATATTCCTTGGAATCTGCTCTCTGACAGTTTCTCTAGAGAGAGGCTTCCCTCTGGGCATGATCAGCGGAGACAAGAAGATTATTAGTGTTTATTCTATTAGAAGAGACCCTAAGCAGTGCTGGGTAAGAAATAGGGATGCCCCTACCAACCCAGCCACCCCAAGATCAGCCTGCAGAACTGGGAGACGTGGATCTTCAACAGAACAGCGAAGGTGGAACTCTTCACACTTTTCCCTGCACACCTTGTGAAGTTTTTTTACCAGAACATTGTCCAGAGAGGCTTCTGGCTCGCTCCTGCTGTGGGTCGCACCAGGCAGCCTTTGGTACAGCTGCTCAACGTGGACCCGAGTTGGTGTTTTTGGAACAGCACAGTTCTGTGTGTTTTGTGGTGAGATTTGCTTCAGCTTTTAAAACCCTTTTTAGAAGTTCTTTGACAGTCTGGAATCTGGACGCTTTACCATTTTTAGTCATCTTCGTTGGATGTAGAAGGTCTTCCCATGTGATATTCACCACTCAGGTGAAATCTTCAATGTGTATACACGCCCTGTGTACCGAGGAAGACACGGGTCTATGCACAGATAGATGGGGAGCTCCACGTTACGTTGTCTGAGGCGCAATATGAGCAGGGATTAGCAGGGAGATGAGAAGGAGCTGTCAGACCACACAGGCTAACGCAGAAATTTGAGCAACTTGAAAAATGTTGCTGGCTGTGAGTACTGTCAGCCAGAAACTGAATACCTGCTTGGGGTCTGATGACTTTGAGTAGCCTGCCCTTACTCCTTCGTGAGCTTTTGGGGGGCAGGAGATAAAATCAGGAACCTAATATTATAGAGTTCAAAAAGCACAAACAGAAACCTGTGGGTGCTGCCAGCTCAAAGCTTTTGGAATCTGTGGTCCACAGGGAGGCCTTTCGGTAGAGATAACACAAGAATTTGTGTCATATATGGGTGCTTGTACCTCCCACCCCTTAACCTTGGTCCTACCAAGGTCTTCTGCTAGGGCTGTTGTGTCATCTGCTGGGTGGGAGTGAGCACAGCTGTAGCTGTGAGGTGCCCCATAGCGAGGCTTCTTTCTTTCAGGTCAACTGGACAGAAAGGTGAATACTTCAGGATAACCTTCCCGGTAATATCTTAAAGCTATTCATGAAAACTTCCCTGCATTATTTTGCTTCGTGAAAGATAGGTTTTATTTTTTTTCCACATGGAAAATATTGCTGCATTTTGGACTTCTATGTGGAAGGAAAGGTCTTCTTTAACCACTTGAAGAATGAAAAAGAGGAGACGGCTCATAGAACAAATGTCAAGTATTTCTTTTTTCCTACTTCATTTTACCTGCACAATAGGAAATTTTAGAAGCCTTTTTTTTGGAATTTTAGCTGTTCCTGTCCTCGCCGGGCATGACACGGCTCACGCAGGTGAATTTGCCCGTGAGGCAGCAGAGGCTGTGCTTGGACAGCTGCCTCCCGCTGAACATCACAGTGGTGGTGGCTGGTGAGAGGTGAGGCAAGATTACAGCTCCTTTGTGTTTAATGTTTGTTTTCTCTTAACTACCTTTTGTGGAGATGTTTTGAGCCCCTGCCAAAGTTCAGCGTGTTTGAGCGCTTTCTAAATCATTTTTGATTGTTTTAAGCGCGGCTCATTGGTGTCTGCTCTGCTTCAAGGGCTGCATCCTGAGTTACTCAGAGCGAGCTGGAGCTGCCTTAGAGGAGGAGGAGATGCAGCTGAAACAGTGTGTGAGAGCCTACGGAAATGTGCTGCAGATAAATACAATGCGAGGCAAGCTCGAGTTTAGTTTTTATACGTGTGGCTGATCACTCATTTTAAATGGTGTTGCGTTGCAGTGTAACAAATACAATGATGGTGCTCTCTTTACCGTAACCCATTCATATTCTGGGGTAACAAATGTAGGATATTGAGTTTGCTCCAGCTGGTAAGATCACAGGAGATGAGGAGTCTCTCAGTGACTAGATCTCTCTTGCTTGTTTTTAATTACCTGCAAGGTGGAGGTCTGGCTCACCTACCTGCTCGGGCTCCGTTGTAGTCACTGGGGAGAGGTCAGTCCAGAGAGCAATTCCTCCCCAATACTTCCCTCGACTGACTCTAAAGTGAACTTAAGTGTGGCTTTTGAAAGCAGGCTCCTTCACGCAGCTGTGTGCTTGTGAGCTCTCACATTGCTGCCAAAGACCCCATGATGCAGATCCGTGTGGTTTAGCAGAGCGCACCAAAGAGCCTCGTTACCTAGAGGAACCTTTTTTTTTTTCCCTGCGTTAGTATGGACTGGTGGAGAGAGGCTTCTTTGTACGAGGTTTGTTCCTGAAAAGGACCCGAAGTGGCTGGGATTAGGACCACTGATCGCTTGAAGGTTTCTCAAGTATGCGAAGTCCAAGCAGCATCAGGTTATCTGAATGTGAGGGAAGATGCTGAAATAGGTTAATCTGCTGACTGTAGCAACAGCAAACCAACGTTGAAAATAATGAAACCGTCCAGGCTAATGAGTGCAAGGCCAGTGACTAATGAGTATGCGACTACAGAGGAAATATCTTCCAGAGTAATTCTTCTACAGGGAAAAGCGCAGGCATCCTTCTCCAGTATTTGAAATGCAGATATCACACTGCCTGATCACGAGTGGAAGCAGGCTCTGTGTTTGGAGCATGGCGGAGAGGAAACGTTATGCAAAAATGATGTGTATATGGTCATGTTATTTCAGTATAAACACTGTTTTGACATTTTTACTGGGATTTATATATTCAATATTGAAAGGGTTTCATTATTTAAATAATTCATTTTGTCCTTACTGCATGTAAGGGCTTAATATCAGAGGCACCTTTGTGCTGGCTTTGCTTAGGAATGCGTGAAGAAGTATTTTCCTGTTTTGCTGGCAGGTGATGGCTTTGGGTTTTCTTGTTCTGTGTGTGTTTTTGTTGTTTTGTTTGGGTTGCCGAACTAGGATTGGGTGGTACGGAGGCAGATGTTCCAAGTTACATTGTCTGGAAGTCAGTGGGACTGGGTCAATACAGATGGGGCATGGTATTTCTGAAGGAAACAGAAGAAAGTCAGGCACATGGTTAAGACTGTGGAAGAACTAACCCTGTGTTGTGGGTTGCATTTGGCTGTGCAGGTACCTGAGCATGGCCCAGCTCACAGAGGCTGTGGGGTCTCCTCCTTGGGGATCTTCAAAACCCACCTGGACACGGCCCTGCTTGGGCAGGGGTTGGGCCTGGTGGGCTCCAGAGGGCCCTGCCAGCCTCAGCCCTTCCACAATTCTGTGAAAACCATGGTATAAATACCTCATTGTGAAACCCTGGGGATTACATCCCGGTAAAGGTTTCGTGTTTGTTTTATTGAGTCGAGCAGAGCGTGTGGTGCGCAGCGAGCCATCCGGCTTGGCGCTGGGCTGGTGAGGGGCAGGAGGAAGCAGGCACCATTCCCGGCTGTCTGAGTGCGTGTCTGCAAGGCATCGTGAAATACTAGTGCTGTGATAAAAGATGGTAGGAGCTCACGTGGAGTATTGTACTTACAGAAGTACGGTAACCACTAAAAGCACCGGAGAGGAACATGGGTCTAGAAGAGAGGGCCCAGAAGATGAGAGAAGAACTCAAGCTGTTTTCCTCAGGGAGCGAGAGCACAAAGGAGGGACTGTGCCTCCAGAGTAAAAAGGGAAAGGGAGAGGAGAAGCTGCTCTCTGCCCTCAGGGAAGAGATAAGATCATCTGATGTTTGTACAAAGGGGTTTTAGAAGGTCGGGGGGAGCTCTGGTGAGCGCAGAATGGATTCCCCCGGGAGGTCGTGTGAGGTCTCTAGTAGGACTGGCAGCTGCTGGTTTTTACCCGGTAGATACCGGCTCCCACCTGCTGCAGAAGTCAAAGCTTGGTGGGAACCAAAAACTGCTGGTTGACATCTCCAGGAGACAGCGGCAGCTGCCAGCCCCTCTGGAGTATGAGGTCTGTCTTTGAGGGGCAGAATTTCTCATCCTGCACAAATTCCTCATTACCGAGGTACCATCTAGTTTGGGAAAGACGAATATAGCTTGTTGCACAGCCTCTGGGCCACAAGGCTTCTCATTTCTCACGAAACGTGGAGAACAAAAGCCCTGAAATGGGGTGGAAGTAGTGTTTCTGACCAGAATTCTTGTGCATATCTCAAACAGGCCAACATTTGTGTTAGTGAGTTGCAATCTTGATATAACATTACATACATACGTAACAAAATGAGGGCAGCTTCTCATTCAGAATGTATTCCTTTTGTTTTTAATGGAGCTCTCTGAAGTCGTATTTTGGTACTTGAAGAATATGGGCTTTCTTAATTGCCATCCCTGGCAGGGCAAGGCCGGAGCGTCACCGAATTTCATCAACGCTGTTTTATTCAGTCTGTGTTGCAGTGGCATGAGGCATCTCCCTCACACTGGAGCTGGACACGGAGCTGCTTTGGTGTCCTTGGCTGCTGCTGTTCAGAGACCAGAGGGAGAAGCTGAAGCTCAGCTACCTCTGGCACTGCCTAGAGAGGCTTTGCAGCCCAAGTCCCTTCTCTTCTTCGAGGGAAAGGGGAAATCTCGTGTTGTGTTGATATTTGATACTCTGTTCACTGATTGTACCCTAAAAGCAGCTGTTTATGCTGCAACTGAACTTCTAATAGTCTTGCAGACTTAAAGCTTGATGTCTCCCAGTGCTGGGCCTCCCCCACCAGCCTCAGCTCCTGGAATAGCACTCCACGCTGAGGACTCCCTTGATGTGGTTTTTCTCTGATGCCGTTGTTTATTTCCCCTACCAGCTACAGCCAGACCGCGCTGGTTCTGAAGATCCCAAAAGGTCAAAGTCTCCAGTTTTGGGTTTTGTTTTCCGGTTATCTCTGAAAACCGTAGAGGCAGGAATCTGTACTTGCTCCCGTGCTGGCTCAGGGTGGCTTGGGAACATTTCTGTATTTCTTATAGGGAGGCAAAATTGCCTTTAAGGTGTGTAACAGAAAGTGTCAGCCAGTATTCAGGTGTAGCTGGGGTTAACAGAGAAAGATGTGCATGGTTAAAAATAATTTGGGGAGTGTTTGTGATGTCTTATGTGGTTTTCTGTAGTGTTTTTAGATTCATTTGACTTTACAGGATCAAGGAATCTGAGCCTTTCTGCTTTGACAAAGGACACATAGATACGTTAGGTCTCTGTAGTCATTTAGTTCATGCTGTGAAGGTGATCTTTTTTTTTTTTTAAAAAAAAAAGCTTACCGCTGATTCATTTTTCCCTTAAGACTCTACTATTAATACTATTAATTAATAGTATTAATGCTATTAAATTCATTTTAAAAGTGAAGTTTTGGTGTTTAATGACTCACTTTAGTACGTGTGATTATTGCTTTTTATTGCATTTACATTTTGCTTTAAAACTATTTAGAAACCTTTTATTTTAAGCTCATTATTTTAAGCTTGAATTATTTTCAGTGCATTAAGTGTTTTTAAAATGGATTAGTTTTTCAGAATATGGAACAATAAGAATTGTATGAAGTTTAGAAGGCAACAATGTATTTTTACTAATAATGTTTTATTAATCTACTTCATTTACAGGAAGTGTTCACCGGTCAAAATTTGCTTACCTCAACAGAGACAAAAAATTAATGGGCAAAAGTGCAGTCTGTAGGTAGGTAGCTATTTTTAGTGCACTTAAGGCTCCTCAAGGAGAATCCTTTCAAAGGGAGTGGGATAGCCATCAAAACATAACATTTTGCTCTTTAAAATACTCAGGCAGTGGATTGAACAAGGAGGTGTTGAAGAAAGTAACTTGGAAGTGTATTAAAAAGTGTAACACCTTTATAATGAGATTTTATTTAAGTAGTGGGATGATGTATGCGTGTGAGAGAGGAATTGAAACAACTGTGTTTACTTTTCATGTGCTTTTAAAAATGCTACAAATACTTTTCTTTAGATTTACAAAGTGCTCTTTCTGACAGTTTTTCTAAACTTGAATGCGATTTTACAAAGGTAAGAAGGGATTGGGCATGGATATCTCTATTTTAGTGTCTGTTGGTGTCTTGCTATATTTAACGCATCAAATTTCAGTGCAATAGCAGTTAACACTTCAGTAAATTCTCTTCTTTTATAGTATTCTGTAATCATAATAAAAATGAGCCAAGGTGGCGTGTTTGTAACTTTGCAGTGGTAGCACTGTACAGTGGGTAGGGGAGTTCCCCACTTTGGCATATGGATCACAATTGGATTTTATTTATTTATTTAAAAAAAAGAAAGCTCCTTGTGTAAGGTTTTCATATGAATATAGTATGCTCTGTAAATAGATGTTTTTTGGAATCCCTAGTGTTCCTTCAGTTGAAATGGAAAAAAAAAAAATCCCATAAACCAACTTTTTGGGATAAACAACTAAATGTATGTTAATAGCATAGGCTATTTTGGGATAGAATTGCATTGAATTGAGTACATCTGTCTGTGGAGATGGGAAGGTCAGCCTCACAACTTTTTTTGTTGTCTCTTGAGATCGCTGAATTCAAAAGTCAGTGCTTTCAGTTTGTTATTGGAAGTCACGAATCAGGATATGCTGTATGGTGTGACCAGTTCTCATTTTTATGACCTAAAGAATAGAGAAGGCAGGAACAACCATTTCTAAGCAGGTGTTGTGCCATGCAAAAAGTAGAATTTGTTGAGTAGTTCTGGGTTGGGAAAGAATTTCATCAGATTGCAAGCTAATTAGAGCCTACAGTTTATTGGGAATAAAAAAAAAAAATGAACACGGTATAAAGATACGAAGCTGAAAACGTATGAGTTAGCTTCTGGGTTTTGCCAAATACCGAGTGAAAGGAGCACGGGCACGTTCCCAGTGACATGTCATGACATGTTTAAGACTCATTAAAATAAGATGAGCGTAGAAGAGTCAGTAAACCTCAAGAACAGCTTGTTTTTGTGATTACTTTGTTTTACATTTTGGCACATGCATGTTTGAATTTAATGCTGTACCGCGGAAAGTCCCAGAAGTCATTTTGAGGAGTGTTGTTTTTTTTTTCCCCTTCCATTTGCCGTGGGTTGTTTGTTATGCTCAGCTAGCCTTCGGTTCGGGGATTTGAATTTGGCCACGGGCTCCCCTCCTGCGTGCTCCAAGCCTTTGTCTCAGCGTTACAAACGGGTTGGGAAAAAGCTATGCTTGGCCCAGGTTGGTTTCTTGTGCCTTGGAATAGTTTATCAGTGTGTTCGTGCTTCTGAGGCACTCTCTGGGTTGTTTTGCCTTTCCTAAAGCTGAGCTGGGATGTGTAGTGTGCCCCCCCAGCAGAGAGCATGCCTTTTCACAAGTAGTTTCTGCGACTTGCTGAGGCTGAGCAGCTCTGGCACGGGATTACAGTTCCATGTCCAGGTGAGGGCTCCGTTTTGTGAGCCAACATTTGAAGTACAACAGAGCATGCAGGTTGGTAACCAGGAGCATGGAAATCGTAGCTCAAGGTACCCGTGGTGTCAGGAAGATGAGACCCATCCTGACTTGTCTTCCTTATCACGACAGTTTGTTAGGTGACTTGCCTTGTTTATGAATTTACTTGCTCTGAATCCAGCAATAGTCACTTTTAGTCAGAAGTTGTTGAGATGGATACAGGGCATGGGGATTAAGGACTGGTAGAGCTTGTGCGCTCCTCCTCATGTGATTCAGGAGTGGCTGCTCAGCCCTACTTATTTAAATTTGGGCTAGATCTGATGCTTTATGAAGTAGTACCAGACAGACCTGTTTTGAAATACGGGATTCGTAGATGGAAAGTCATTAATTCACTGCATGTAATCTTCAGCTCTCGTCTTTCCATAGTGTTAACATGATTTCGTCTTGTAAAAGAAACCTGCTTTGGTTGTGTGCTCTTCTCTTTCTACTCTCTTTTCCAGCCTAATGTATTAATGACAAGGGCTTTTACAGAATCCTCTCATAGAAGGCTGTATACAATGTATGTTTTGTTTCCCTTAGAAGTAGGTATTTTAGAGCAGAACTTAAAACAGAGGGATGCTTTTTATGAGAAAGTTTTCAAACGTGGATTTTTGTATAAATTAAGTCATTGAGAACAAATCTACGCTGTTCTGAAGAATGAGGTAGTTACAATTCAGAGACACTGATTTAGAGGATGTAATAGTCCATATGAATACATGCTGGGGTAGGGAGAGAAACTGTAAAATTCAACTTTCACATAAGGGACAAGACCTGTTATAACAGTTAGTAGTTTTTTAAAGAAAGGCACTGGAGAACGTGGAGTGCTCTACGAGGAGCTGTTCTCATAGAGACAACAGCACACCTGCTCATCTCTTGATCAGAAGAAATTAGCAAGTATCATCAGTACAGAGTGATAGATAAGATAAGAAATGCTAGAAGTCACTAACGTCCTAAAGGAACTCATTACTCTTCTGAATTTTTAAGTTAAACCCCGTCTTTTCTCCCCTTGAAATCTGTTGGATCAATTTAAGAAGTTTTTTCAAATCTCAATTATTTAGAGGCATCAGAACTGTGGTAAGAAGGCTGTTAAATTTGAAAACAGTAATAAAAGGAGGAAAACAAGGGACCAAGGCTGCACTTTATACCCCAAAAGTAAAAAGCTTAAGCAGCTTCATTTCAATCGTTCGTCAATTAATTTGACTATAGACTTCACAAGAAGTCCAGAAAAGTGAATGCTTAGGGGATACAGAGAGCTCTTTTAGAGTTCAGAGCCACAACATACTAAAAATCTGTTGGATTAATTTGTTCCAAAGTAACCCCAGCTTTCAACTTATAAGAAAATATTCAGTCCTTCAGGTTTTTTTTTCTGCTTAACTAGGCCTATGCCCAAACCAGCTATCAAAGCATTTCATCTAAATTTTAGCAAATTTATCTCCTTAAAAAACAGAAAAACAAGCCACAGACCTTCAAGCCATGTCTTTCTTCTCTGTATGTTCTTCGTGGCTTGCTGACAGATTCTGTTCCTTTAGGACTATTTTCTCTTAGCAGGTTTATTTTAGTACCTGCAGCACAAATTAACTGGCACTGGTCAATATTTTGAGTTCTTCCAGTTGCAATTTTAGATTGAGGGTTTGCACTCTATTGAGAAGCATGAAGGCTCACAGCTAAGATCTTTTAGGATCCTCTATAGGCTGTTGCTGCCCTTTTCCCATGTGGGGGCACTTGGACAGGTAAGGAAAAGGAGACGTGAGGGTGCTGCGGGGCAGTTTGTGCCCTGTGGAGTGAAAGCAGTGGCTGAAGCGAGAGCCACCAGCGGCTCCCCTCCTGCTCCTGTCCCAGAGATCCTCGTGCCAGCTACAGGCACAGAGGGTTGGACAGGACGTGTGGCAAACCCTGTGTGGATTTCAGTGTATCTGTATTTCACTGTAGCAGATCATGGTTATGCATTTGTTACCCACCCAGCTGACTTGCTATCACTTAAAGAGCTGATTTTGGAACACCCTGAGCAACATTCCTATCCTCAGACAGCACTTCTGACTCTGAAGTTTACTGCTTTCGACCAACCATCAGTAGCAAATCTGTTCTTTCTCGTTCTGCTTTCAAAGGTATTCAGTTATCAGTATTCACTTGAGTGAGTCATCTGGACTTTTCTTTGCAGTTGTTTAACAAAATTCTGACCGGTGCATTAGAAGCAGTGAGATCTAAAGTGTTGTTCCTTCCAGGAATCGCCGAATTTGGAGACAAAGAGTTTGCCTGCAACAGGATTTGCTTGAGAATTGTATAAATTCAGTTTCCAAGAAATTGTTCATGACTTTTTTTTTCTGCCTTTCACTTAAATGTGGGTGATCCAGCAATCTTGCTATTTTTTTCCCCTTTTAATAAGCTTTAGGCTTTTGATGTAACATGTATACCCAGACAATATAAGGATTTTTTTTAGCTATTTTATTCTTACCCATATACATTAAAAGTAGTGTTGTTTCTAAATTAGCTTTTTGAAGATAAACGCTGTGCAGCAAGAACAGAGCTAGAAAACCACTTTGTTTATGATCAGGTCTTGGCAGTTGTAAATCCTGCACAGTGCTTCTCTGTAGGCTGTTTATGTATGCTGCCTCCAGGAACATTTTCTGTTGTAGCAGCGAGCGTTTTGATGACTTCCTTTTCAAAAAGGGGGGAAGGGTTAAGAAAAGTGGCAAAGAATACACTTCATTAACTGTACAGCACCAAAGTGTGGCACCAAGGAGATTCAGAAACAAAGTTTTAAAAATGATGACAGCAGCAAAGGGGATGAAAACCAGAATGCTCCTGTATTTGTGAATGCTTTTGCCGCCTCTAGATCTTGAGAGCTAATTATTGTACACTCCCTGTTGTTGAAAGGAGCTGTATTATGTGGGTGATGTTTTGTTTAATTTAAAAATAGTTATGTTACCAATTCATGTAACTTGTAAGTGCCTCCAGTTATCCAGCATATAGATTCCTGATGAAACATATCACCTTTTGTGTTTTTACTAGCCCGATGCTCAGAGGAGATATATTGTTTCCTTTGAAGTATTAATTTGGATTTTGAGTGCAAATCTTAATTTCTTTTTTGTATTTAATACATGGGTATATTGGATGGAGTTCTCTGGAATTATTTTACGGTCTGAGATGTGTCAAATAAATTACTCGTTCTCCACCCAATTATCTTTCCTTAACAAGATTTAATGCTGGAGCTGTGTCTCTTTTTAAAAGCAAAACTTTTAAGATTCCTGCTTCAACGCTGCGGGGTGGGGGGGAAGGATTGGGTCATTTAAGAAGTAGAAATGTCTTCCAGGATTTGGCTGACCCTGAGAAGACTTGAAGGAATTTGGCATCAGATTGTAGTGTCATAATTTAAATTCTTGCATTTTCCCCCTTCTGCAATACTGGGAAAATGGGTTGAGACTAAAAATGATTTGAGTGCTTTGCTATTGCAACTCTAGATGAAAGTGTAATATTGCTGGCCAGGAATAAGGTTTGAATTTTATGAAACCAGATGTAGAAAAACTGAAAGTCAAGGGCTTGCTTTTGCAAACAGTTCACCGAAGACAAAACTTTCATTGTGAGCAAGACTATACATCCGAGTAGAAGGCCGAGTAGTCCTATTTTCAAGAAAGTATTTTTTTTTTTCCTTTAATGAGAGCAGAATAGCAGAAAGTGCTGTGTTGCTGCTGTTTTTACCATGCTGTTGAGGCACTGAACATTGCCATCTTGTCCTAGTGCTCGAAGTACGTGCGGCAGTGCTTGCAGAGACGCTGGGAGGAAGGTACGAGATGCAGGGGACATCCCATGTCTGGGACTTGGGCCAGGTCTAAGCAGCATTGGCAGCCTTGAGCTCAGGCTGCCAATTTGGGGTAGCTCTGTTTTAAAATGTTGTGGCATCAAGTCTGTCACTCCAAAGGAGAATTGCTTGAGAATGAAAAATGACACGTTATTTCGGGTTTTGGTATTTTGAACACTTCACAGTGCACGCCGAGCCAAAGTTTTACAGGATGGCAGTCAGACTGAAGTCCACCTGCTTAAATGAGGGAGTGCAACAGCTAATTAATTCCTTTCTTGACAGCCTTAATGGTGAACAGAGTGATTGAATAGGTTTAAATTAAACACGTGGAAGATTAGTAAATGCATCTATCACGCCTTTCTACTCAACTACTTTCTTAATTTTACTTGGTGCTTGTGTTTGGTTTGCCTTGTTAGGGATCTCACTGAGTCCGTAATTTTTCTCTCCCAGCATGGAACAGTATCCAACTCTGCAAATTCTTTCTGAAAAGCATTTAATGCTTTAAAAAAATAAAAAAATAAAAAAAATCAGTGCACAACTGCAAGCAAGTTAAAGTGTAAAACAAGTCTGCTACTCTTTCTTTAAAATAAATTCAGTAATTCTTTTAATTTTGAAGACTGCTTGTGTCCTTGGTCTTTAGATACGGTGTAAAAACATCGGAGTTGTTTTGTGATACTTTATTTTATGGCTGAACCCTGCACAGTTGTAATCACAACACAGCCTGGCTTTGTAGTCAGGAGGTTACAAGAAACAGGCCCTGGAATATTTTAAGAAACGTGCTTCCTAAAGCAACTTAATGCTTTCATTTAAAAATAAAATAAAATACCCCTATCCTTTGGTTAACTTTGCATTTTTGGGTTTCCTCTGAAAAGTCACAGACTCCCTGAGGTATATTTTAGGAGGATGTGCTAAAAAGGCGTACATGCGTTTAACTTTAACCTGCCTGTGCTCTTGGGAAACGTGCCTGCCTTTGCAGAGTGCGCCTTTATTGTGCGTGCGGTGTCTGGAGAAGGAGAGTCACTGAGAAGCAAGTATGCTGCCAGGAAGCTGTGGCAGCTCGTAAATATTTTTCCTTCAAAAATTCAATATATTAAACATTCTTAGTGTTTTGAATTTTCCAGTTGTATTTTAAGGTAAGACAAGATGTTTGATGTGTTCTGTGTGCAGAGTGATTTTTTTTTTTCTGGCCAGAATATTCTGAGGTATTTCTCTGATGACCAAACCAAAAGAAACACTTTCCTAAAATTGGATATAAAATAAAAACAGTGGCATTACCTCTTTCTTGACAATGCTTCAAACAGGTGGTCTGCAGCTTATTTTAATGCTGTATGTGTGAATGTACTGCTAGATATACCTTAAAAACTAGCTGTGCTCTCTTTCAGTTGTCTTGTATACATTGTGATCCCTGAACTATGACAACAAAATTTTTTTTGTTTTCCTGGCAAAAGCTAGAGTGATAATGGGCCTAGTTCTGAATTACTGCATGTCAACAAACTTCATCCAACTAATAAAAGGAGAAAAAAAGCATTATTGCTGATACTCCGCTAACCATGGTCTACATCTTATAGTACTTAACTGTAGGAAATATTTAGGGAGCTAGGGCTTATGTCAAATACAATGCTTAAACCTGAATGCTTTGCCTGTGTCCAGGAAGTAATAGGTACGCAGTACTGGTTTTTTGTTGTTTTTTTTTTTTTTTTTTAAAGTTAGAAAGCAGATTAAAAGTCAAAAGTTCCTGTTCATTAATCTTTTATTCTTCTCCCACAGTAGAAGATATCGATGTTTCTGTGACATCATATATCTTAAGGATATGACCCAATTTTGAATTACTTTAAAGTCTGTTTTTTCCCTCTGTTTGTAAGCTTTATCTCTTTGATAAATAATGCAAAAGTTTTTAAATAGCAAATGAACTAACAAAAGATAGTGGCCAGTGAGCAGATGTAGACTACCTAGTAATAGTTATTGAAAGACACATAACTTAATAAATCTTAATATATTACAGAAGCACTGGTTTAGAAAGCTTCGTTTTTGGCTTCAGCTGAGTAGGGTATGTAGAAACTGTTAAGAAATACTGCTGGAAGCGTATGACTTTACAGTAGTGACTGTACAGAGAAAGCTGGCAGATGAGATGATAGCCGCTTGGCTCAGATGTGATGCAAGAGACCACATCAGGATATTAAGAGAAAGGGGAAGAACATTTTCCCAGTGGCACGGAGCGGGTGCTTACTGACAAGCATATCAGTGCTGTCCTCCTAACCTCTGAGTCGCTTCTCAGCTCAGCTGTGGTATCAGCAACCATCTTCCCTTGGCTGTGAGCCACAGCTGACGTGAGTTTCCTCCTCGTCCCCTCTCCTCTCCACGCTCCTCTGCCCTGCCAGTGCTGTTGCTGCTAGTCTTCCTCACTGTTTGTCCCCTGGATGCCTCCAACACTTCTGCATGTTGTTTTTCTCTCTGCTCACCACTGACTTTCTCTTGGGAAAGTTTCTGATTTTGCAAATAGAAGAAATGTAGAAGTTTTTTTGAAGCAGTGGGTTATAGTTCACATGTGAATTAAAGAGTTTTTAGTTGCACAGAGCTAGCAAGGTGTTAGGCTGTCGGTACACAAACTGTTTGTAAGGTGTGCAGCTTTTACTTGAGGTTATCTTATTTTAACTGTCTTACTATTTTAGAGGCTTAAGTGTGTGTTTGTGTGTATATATATATATATTTAATTAGTTATAATGTCACCCTTGGCTGGTATGTAAATAGATGTAAACATGTTTAAAATGGAGGTATAATGAAGCTGACATTAATTTGTGGAGTACCACACAGCTGTCTGTTTTGAAGCACTGAAAAGTGGACCGTTTATTTGCAGTGAAGCTGGCAATCGAGTAGATATCTGTCTTCTGCATGAGCAAATGGCTTTTCTTGCCCTCAGTAAGTTGTACTTGTAGACGGCCGGCTTCCAGGACATCGATGGACTCTTGCGAAGGGTATCAGCTGGTAACATACTGCTCAGAGTGGGCATAATACTGAAAAATGGTTAGCACCTTCTTTCGGTATAAAATTACTGTTGCATGTTAGTCCTGCAAGGCTTTCATTACAGCTTTTTGGGGACTCAATCTGATAAGGTGCGATGTAGAAACCTTTCAATGAAACCTTCATATCATTTCTGTAGTACTGGGAGCAGTTACCTGTGCTTCCCAAGTGGAACCTTAGTGAGAGCAATTGGCCAACTTGGGCTGGGTTAGCACCCGGGTCGTTTTCTGGGTTAAGCTCTTGGTCCACTTCTGCGTCATCTGAGTTGTCTGTTTGTAGAAAAAGGTGTTGGCTGGCTAGAGTGACACTAAACTTCAGAGATGGTAAAGTGTGTTGGTACTGAAACTGTAACTGTTAGAGAAGATGTTTTAGCCTGGTGGGGTCTCTTTATATTAAACCAGAAGTCCAACCTAAGATGTTAGATCTGGCTTACTGCCTGTCTCGTTATTCCTTGACCTGCTTAATTCTAGTTTCAGGAGTGCCTTTGTCCCTTGAGTTTTTTTTCTTCTTCATGCCCATATGCAGACCACGGAACACGTACTGGTTAAGTGCCTGTCCTGTTGCAGTGCATCCTGGCAGAGGAGGAATACAGTAACAAGAGAACTGTTACTATGGGTACTTTAGCAGTGGGCTGGCATTTCCCTGTTGAAATATCCTGTTTTCAGTTGCTTATGCAAATTTCATTTTTTTTTCATGCTGAAATGTCTTTGTTCCCGACACCTCCTTTGCCTCCTTGTCTTGCACCACCTCCCTCTTTGAGTTTTCAGCTGATATTACCGAAATTATTGTATAAATAGTTCTAACACTAATTTAATTTCATGAGAAAGCAGTGTGCCATGTCAGCCAGGTGGCCAAACTGCATCTTGGGATGCTGTAACAACAGCAGAGCTGGTCATAAGGGGTGACTCTTCTGCTGCGTTTAGCGTTGGTGTGGTCTTACCTTGAATGCTGTGTGCCCTCCTGGGCTCCACAATATAAAAAGGATGGTAAGGTGCTTGAAAGCATCCAGAGGAGGATGACAAAGCTGGTAGCAGGACTGGCAGCCCTGAGGAGGGCAAGCGGGGAGTGAAGTGCTGGCTTCTGCTCCCCAGGACACATGGGGACGGCCCAGAGCTGCGCCGGGGGGCTTCACACAACATATAAGGGAAAATTTCTTTAATGTGAGGGTGGCCAAACCCTGGAACAGACTTCCTAATGGGGTGGTTGATGCCCCGTGCCTGGCAGTGCTCAAGAGGCATTTGGACAGTGCCCTCAGTCACAGAATGGTTGAGGTTGGAAAGGACCTGTGCAGATCATATGGCCCAACCCAGGGGAGCACCTAGAGCACATTGCGCAGAACAGCATCCAGGTGGGTTTTGAATATCTCCAGAGAAGAAGGCTCCACAACCTCTCTGAGCAACCTGTGCCAGTGCTCTGTCACCCCCACAGTAAAGAAGTGCCCCCTCATATCCAGTCAGAACCTCCTATGGTTCAGGTTGTGCCCTTTGCTTCAATAACGTGCTTTAACTTTTGGCTAGGCCCTATGTGGTCAGACAGTTGGACTGGATGATCTCTGAAGGTCCCTTTCAACTCAACTTGTCTATTCATAAGTTTTTTTTGTCACACTAACCTTTTATTGTTTCCACGAGAAACGCATAGAATCTGTCACAGCTCCAGCAGGCCTTTGAGAAGAGCAATTTGCATGTGCTTGGTGTGATTATTCTTTTTAAGGGGTTCATTTCTACAATTATCTGAATTATATATGCTCCACTTTTCTGTGTAAGAAATGGTTATTTTCTAAAAGTTTGCTGTTCTTGGCTGTTAAGCAAAATGAATGGGAGCATGTTGTGATTAGAAGAGAGCAGACTGAGGGCAGGTAGTGGTTGAGATGGCATGTTTTGGAAGGAAAGCTCTGAGACAGGGAAGGAGAGGCAAATTCCAGACTGAAGCATAAGAGTAGACTGAAATATGCTGTCGAAGCGATGCTGTGAAAATGTGTCTGGGTACAGCACTTGGATACTGCAATTCCTAACAGGAGAGAAGTACCATTGAGAACTTACTGGTTGTTTTTCTCCTTAGAATTGGGCTTAAGGAGATATGTGGGCCAAGACCACGTGTTCAACAATTTTGTTTTGCTGCAGGTGTCCCATGGATAAATTAAGCTGAGATCCTGCAGTTAAGGCTCAGAATACTTAAGGCCTGTTTGAACACCTTACTGCTGGCATTTTTCAATTCTTGATTATATGTTTTGTTTTTGGTTGACAGCAAAATGAATGTAAATCAGCAGCGTGCCCTGGCAGCCAGGAGGCCAACCGCACCCTGGGGTGCATCAGGCCCAGCACTGCCAGCCGGGCGAGGGAGGGGATTGTCCCACTCTGCTCTGCGCTGGGCGGCCTCACCTCTGGTACTGTGTGAGGTTTGGGTGCCACAACATGAGAAGGGCATAAAACTGTTAGAGAGTGTCCAAAGGAGGGCTGCGAAGATGCAGAAGGGTCTAGAGGGGAAGATGTGTGAGGAGCAGCTGAGGTCCCTTGGTTTGCTCAGCCCCGAGCAGAGCAGGCTGAGGGGAGGCCTCATGGCGGCCTGCAGCTCCCTCACGAGGGGAGCGGAGGGGCAGGCGCTGAGCTCTGCTCTCTGGGGACAGCGACAGGACCCGAGGGAGTGGCATGGAGCTGGGACAGGGGAGGGTCAGGCTGAGGGTTAGGGAAAGGCTCTGCACCCAGAGGGTGCTCGGGCACTGGGATGGGATGCTTTTCAATGTCATCTTCCTTATGCAAAAAGCAATTCCACCCCCCCCCCCCCCTCCCCAAATAAACAACGCCAAACTTGTGTACATGTAGTGACAGAATGAATTGGTGTGTGATTCCTGATGCAGATTAAATAGTTGACTCTCAAGAGCTAACATTTTGGGGTTTTTTCTTCAGTGTATTCTAGCAGTTGACAAATGAGTAACCTTAAGTCAAGAACTTGCTCTGCAGTAGCCAAAAAGACAGGAACTGTGAGTCATCTGAGGAAGGTAAATATTATCCCAGGTTTGCACATTAAGAGCAGCGACTCTGCTACCCACACCTGTCTGAGTTCTTTGGAGCTTGGTGGGCTGAATGGTGCACAGCCAGGAAGGCTGAGGTCACAGGGAGGCTGTCACAGGGTTGTCACTCATTTAAGTAGCCTAGTACTACCCACATTTAGATAAAGGCTACATTTTTTTATTTCAGTGTTGTGTTTGCCCATCCCCTCCTTAGGGAGCAGGAGTTACAGTATACTTGCCTTGACACCATGGGATGCTCATGGCTGAATACAGTGTTGCAAGTATTTTATGAATACTGTTCCTACTCTGCTCCTTTCCAAGCTGAGAGGATGTGAACAAGCTCTAAAGTAAAGGTGCTTCAGCTACCATGGCAAGTGTAGCTGGGAGCACCTCAGGACTGAAACTGAACTAGCTTGAAGCACCTCAAGGTTTAAAGCTTGGTAAGAGATACTAGTGGATTTATTACTATTATTATTTATTTATTTATTTATTTTTAATCAGAATTATGAATACAGAAACTGCACTTTTATCTATTAGCTCTGAGTATTGTAATGTTTCAGAAAATGCTGTATTCCGGCTTATTTGAGGACTGGAGGAAAGGATAGGATTTAGTTATTGCTAAAGAATGTACTGCAGTAGCTTATTTCTTAATCTTTTAAAGGTGGGCTTTACCATTACGTATGCACTATTAAGGGCTCTTTAGGGTATGTCTAAGGGGATCTAGAACTTCCAAATGGGTGAAGTGCCTTTTTCTGCCTTTTTTTTTTTTTTTTTTTAATAGAAAGTCAAGCTCAGGCAGAAAACTTGAGATAGAATTCAAAGAGATAAACTTGTTGAGTTGGAGGATATCTTTAATCTCTTATGAAAAGCTAATTTCTGAAATACAGCAAAAGTTGCATCTACAGCAAAATACTGTAAAGCACTAATGCAGTCCATGTGACAAAATGAAATGTTTAATTGTGAAATCAATTTTTAGTCAAAGCTGCAAGCAGTTCTTAATCAGTGCATTTCTGAATTACATAGTGGGACAAATTTAAGGTTATTGAACACAAAAAAGGGTGAAATGTCTTCCAATGAGATCTTTTCTTATGGCTGGAGTTTAAATACCAGTAGAAAGAAACTCACATAACAAGCTTTCAGGGGCTAGAAGTGCCACTGTAGAAGTACAGTCATTATGAGAATATTTGAAGCAAATGTGATTATCTTTTCAGAACTCAGGTGATGCTATGATTTTGCACCATTTTATGACCTCAGTAATTTTTCTTGGCATTTTGATTAGCACAGTTTTTTTACTGTTCCTACAAAAAAAGGGATTGTTCTGGTCTGGCTAGGCTGAAAGACTCAGGTGACCTGTAAACTGAAACTGAGGTATGGTTCTTTAAAATCATTTTTATTTGCAAATTCAGCAGCTGAATTTCTCCTTTTTAAGGCTGAGTCAATTCTATATTAAAAAAAATTACCGTTTTTCATGGACAGGTTTACTGTAATAGTTTTCTAGAACTTCAAATTTGTGTATCAGTTCCTTTTTGTTTGTTTGTTGGTTTTTTTTTTGGGGGGGTTGTTTTCCCTTGACAACGTAAATATTTCAGAAGCGTGTTTGTTTTCTGAAGTTAAATTTGCTTAAGTCTGGTTTCTTAGCATATCTGATTTCAGATCATATGGTATTCCCAGAAAAAAAAATGTAAACGTGGTACACACAGTGCATATTTAAAAGCTGATAGCTTTCTTGATGGGCCATCAACTGAAAGCATGCTTTAAAAGTTGTAAAAAAACAAACAAACAAACAAACAAAACAAAAAAAAAAAACAAAACAAACAACAACAACAACAAAAAAAAAAAACAAAAAAAAAACAAAACACAACAATATTAGCTCAATTTATAAATAGTATGTCTGTGAGAGTTATGTAAGTAGGTAACAGAATGCTGGTATGTAATTTTTTTAATTTTTTTAAAAAAGGTTCTTGCTGTTTTTCCTCTGCATACATACCTAAAATAATACTGAAGTTGACTTGTATCCCCCAGCATATAGGATACTTAAGTTACTGGCACAATTGTCACTTCCTTCTAAACTATCATTTTTATGGCAATGCATTTAAGTTGAAGGGCATTTTGCAGTCCAGTGTGTAGTACTTCTGGCTTAATGTTGTACAATGCTATGTTAAATCCAGCCTAGGGCCAATCTTAGTCTTAAATGAACTGTGCATACTCCAAAGGACTGGAAGCATCAGGAAGAGAAAAAGTGGGTAAACATACTCCTATTTTATAGTCTGTTGAAGATGGTATATTGGTTTATTTTTTTTCTTGTTGCTGGCTAAGTAACACCAGGTTTATAATATCAGACAAGTAACCGTTGTCTCTGATTCATTGACAAAATCCTTCAAATGGTTCTTCAGCAGATGATCCAGCTGCAAGTTCTGCAGTGTGTGTGTGGGTGCATGGGTGTGTGTCCAGTTAGTCAGAACTTAAAATCATGGAATCATGACTAAAGTTGGAAAAGCCCTCCAAGATCATGTGGTCCAACCATCCCCCTACCACCACTGTCAGCCACTGAACCATGTCCCCAAGCACCACGTCCAACCTTTCCTTGAACACCCCCAGGGCCGGTGACTCCACCACCTCCCTGGGCAGCCCATTCCAGTGCCAACTTGTGACTTCGTTGCCATGTCTACAGAGGGACACGCTCCTGCTTCTGCTTGGGTCACTTTGCTAAATAAGGTAGAATGAGTTTGGCAGCTTCTGGCTTTCTCTCTGATCCAGATGGAGCGCTAGTTCATTTGCTCTTCTTTTGCTGGCTATCTTTCACATCTTTGAAATGTCTTTTCTACATTTGGATTCTGTTGAATGGCTTGTCCAAAGAGTATTTCCTGGCCTGTGTCTTCTTTTTGTGAGTACACCTCATCGATCAGATCCATAAAAAGCATCCACACAGCTCAAGGAACAGTCATAGCCCCAGCCACATTTTGGCTTCTTGCATCTTCCAAATCCCGTGCCAGTGATGAGTGGGAGCAGAACCCGCTCCCAGAATGGACACGGTGTCAACCCTGTTAGGAAACCAAATGGGGCTTCCTATGATCTAAATTTTCAAGGTTAGCTTTAGTAATTTTGATGATGATTATTTAATTTTATTGAGGGATGGTTTCTGTTGTTTTTCCTGCTATGTTGTTTTGTTCTGGGAGAGTTTGAAAACGTTCGTTTCATAGTAGTTAAGCATGGTTAAAGGTTTGAAGCAATTAGCTTGTAGGTCTTTGTCAGGGGAATATCTGTGGCTTTGCTGTGGCTTGTTTGATGTCAGTGACTTTTGCACTTAACTGACACAGTTTGCATACAGCACAGATTCACAGCTTTAATGTTGGTTTTGAAAGCTTTATTGTTCTCCCTAAACACTTGGAAAACTAGCTTTTAGATGTCTGTTCTTGGGAATGCGAGTGGAGGATAGCTTGAAATCGTAACTAAATGTCCTTTATCTCTCTCATGCTATCGAGTTTCTTCATAGAAGTCGCTGTGCGTGCCATCTGGCATATGGTTTCCTTTCTGAAAGGAAAAGCCATGCAATGTTTGAAGGAGACAGGTTGTATCTTGAAGTACTTGAAGACTTAAGGCAGCCTGTAAATGAAAGTTAAAAGATGATAAACGCTGTGATGAAGATGGACAAAAGCCATGTTTTACTATTGCATGCTTACAGTGAGCACAAATCTGTGCTAGTACTAAGTTCATCAAGGAAAAAAACCATTAACAGCAACACCAAAAAGTAATGCAAACAAACAGTAAATAAAAGTAATACAAACAAAAAGTGAAATGTTTCTTTTTCCATGTTTCTGCCAAGTTGATAGTACAGAGCTGTTATCTGAAGGGTAACCACGGTGTAAGCACTGAATATGCTCTGGTAGAGGTTATAAGTCACCTTGGAGAACTGGAGTGGCCAGGATTGTGAAATTAAATGAGGGAATGAAGTGTTTCAACTTCAAGTTTTGTTTTTCTTCCATACTGAAAATGAAAAGTTTTTTTGGTTTGTTTTTAATTTGTACTCATACATTTTTTTAATAGCTATAACATATCCCACTAAAGGGTTGGGATTTGAGGTTGCTCTTGCATGAGGCAAGCTGGCAGTTCGTATTCTATAGTAGAACAGTTCCACTTTGTGCCAGATTGGAATAATCTTTGACACTGAGAAGTAGGTTCATAAATGATAGCAGCTTCTCCTATAAATAACACTTATGCTGTCTTGCAAAAATACCAACTGGTGGAATTCCAAATTCCATGGTTTAACTTAAGTTGCAGATCAGTTTCATGGTTACCAGTGTGTGACTTGTGACTTGACACCTGCATTTCACTGAAAGGCTCATTGAGGCTTTCTTTTGTAGCTACTTCAGATACGTAGGTATGTTACCTTACATAAAAACACTGAATTTAACAGGAAACAAAAATTGAGTAAACTACTGACTTGGCTTCCGAAGAGCTAAACGGCAACATCAGAAGCCCTAGGCTGGAGGGTGGTGGAAGCTGCCAAACATCGCACAGAGACTGTAACTTGCAATTGCTCCCTGGCATGATGGCAGTGTGCGTGCTGACAATGCTCTCCGTACGCATTTGAGGAACAGCACAGGCTGCCCAAACTCCTAAAATGGTTTATTTTTAAAATTCGTATTATCTTAAAGTTCTCAGTTCTTATAAAGATAATGAGGAGTTTAATCAGTTGTAACTCAATGATCAATTTTCCTGCTCTGTGCAAAATTAAAAATATTCATTCTCCAGGGGGATTTTATAGTATCCTCTTAGTTTTGACTTCCCTGTGTCAATGTTGGGAGCGAGCTGTCCTTGGGCACTACCTATAGTAACACTGCGAAGCAGCAGTGTAATTAGTTTTCGTATTTTAGAATGATAATACATTTGCTTCAAGCTGCTAAAGTAATGTCATATGCAATCATAGCAGTATTTTAAAAATGATTGTAAAGAAGATCTTTTGGCAGCTTAAGGAAAAGTTTTTAGTAATTTTTCCATAGACAAATTCTGTGCCAATGACGTAGTTGAAGTTATTGCTCACAAACAAGTTTTTGTGTGTGCTGAAGTATGCTATATTAGAGTGTTCCTTGAAATCTGATTTTGTTTTATTTTTTTTTACTTCTGTACACTGTCAGAATGCTAATTCTCAGCTATGAGCATCCCATGGTGTTAATGCAATTAAGTGTTGTTGGTTGTCGTGTGTTAGGTGCTGATCTGAAGGGTAAAGGTCAATGACAGCAGCCGCCTTCTCATGAGATGCTTTTAGGTCACCCCTAATGGTTAGTGGTAGGAAATGGTCAACAGGAGTATTTAAAGGTCTTGTCGGGTGTGGGTCTGCGTTTTGGTTGGTTAGCATTGACTTGAAGCTACGAATGATAAAGTGGAGGACAAATTGATGGCAGTGTACCACTTTTTAATGAGTGGTTGCTCTGCCCGTGTGTTCTGTGCGATGGAGGACTGGTTCACAGAGTAAAATAGGAGTAGTAGTCTTGTTGCAAGATCGTAAGAGAGATGTTAATGAAATTAAGCTGAGTAGATGGGAGTTCTTTACTTAATAAAATGCCATGCAGCTGGAGTACCACCTCTGTAAGGTGGTGTTGGCATAGGTGTGAGTGTACGTATGTGTGTGTGTGAATGGAGGACTGACTGCTGCCTCTCACCTCATCCTTCTGGAGCCTGGGAAGGTACCAACACTGACATCACTGTTACTTTCAGAATGATCTAAAACGTGTTTTAAGGTGCTGCGTGAATTTGCTGGTGCTTATTCTGCGGCTGATTGGATGCTGATCTATCGATCTGTAATAAAAAGAAGTGGTGGTCTTGGTACATGAGGCTTCTGGTGGCTTGTTGTCAGCAGAAGGAAGCAGCCACGTTCCAGCTGGGCTGGAGCAGTGCTGCAGGAGCCTTTTCTCAGTATCTGCAGGCACCCTCGGAGCATGAGGGATTAAGGAAGGAGAGGTGCAAACCCAGTTTGCTGCTGGGAGGCAGCTGGACGGGCTGTTAGCCCTCACCTACGAGCAAGCCCCAGGTAAGCGAGGTGCCACGTCCCAGGACCAGTAGGGGCAGCTCGAGGCCCATGCACGGCCACTGCACCTGGCAGCCTCGAACAACGCAATCGCTTACAAAAAGGCCACAGTGAAGATGTGTTGATACCCCCAAAAAACCTAGGGGTCTTACCTGGTTTTTGAAGGACTCGAGAGCAGCTGGCTGCAGCACGGTGTTGCGGGCAGGGTTCCTTCGGGCTGGCCCTTCTCCCCTCAGATGCATCCTGATAACTTTGCTCTGTTCTCTGCGATTTGTCAGGGTGCCTGGGTTAGTAGAAACAGTTGCCAATAAAACCAGCAGTATTTAATCTATCTATCTATTAAAAGCTTTCTTCTCTTTTAATAACCGTGCATGTGGAAGACTCCATATTAATATCAGTGTGTTCCATCAGTCTTCTGGGCAGAATCTTGATTAGTTTTTGGGCCACTCTCTTACACAATTATCAGCATGGAGCATAATCTTTCAGACATTTTTAATTTGGGGCAGAGTGCTGCAGTATCTCCCAGCTTTTCAATGTGTAGACTTCATCTGCTGGCGTTACCAGCTTTCTCGTGGCAGCTTGAAGCATGTTTTGAGACTCCAAGCTCTCTGACCTTATCCCACTGACTTAGAAATCTTCACAGTGTGTTTGTGTACTTTAGGGTGTATGCCTCAGTGACTTGCTTTCAATCACAAGTTTTAAAATATTATCACAAAAATATAAGTAATTTTTTGATGATGATGACAAAAGGGTGTATTACAAGACAAGGCTACTTGGAAAAAAAAAAATCTTCTCTCATCCCAGGTATTGTTAAGAGTACTGAAAAATTCTCAGGGACTTGTGCGAACCCGCATTTTTACCTTTCCAAAAGCTGTAGTTGGCTGATAAGCTGAGCTTCTCGTCATTGCTAGGGGACAGCTTCACCAAAACATTTCATTATCGTTTGCACGGTGGTGAGAGCCAGCTACTCTTCTCTGCGCACTTTACTCAGGCAGAGCAAAGGACAAGATAATCCCTTTAGCCTGTTAAATGCTCCATTCCAGCTGGTAGGTGATAATTGCATTGTAAGGGGATTAGCATAGTGGGATATGCTTATAGTGTAATGAAAGCTCCCCTATAAGTGTGAAAGTCAGCTGGATACATTCAAGCAGTTTGGGACTTCACGTTTGTGTTTTATGGTGTTGACAAAAATGTGCAAGAAAGAGAAGATACGTCTGGAGAAAATTCACGGTGCCTCTACTTGCCTTTACATGTCTTTAATAGGTTATATATATTTTTGGAGACATCAGTAGTCTAAATAACCGAAAATCTCGTGTAGGAATAGTGGAGTAGGCTGCTGTTTAGTTGAGCAATTTGGAAGATTTCTGCGATCACAGCCATATTGCGCGCATCCAATGTGTTCGCTCCACGCTTACTCAGAAGTGCAGTGACTCTGAAATCGTGGGGACGAGTTGTTAATAGTGTAGGAGCACTCGTGTTATCAAACACTGCCTAGAAATCTGAGTCAGTGAAATTTGAATAAGCCACGCTCTGCGAGGAGTAGCGGAGGAAATTTGTGGCAGTAAGGATAAGAGGATTTTGAGCTGAAAGTAACTCCTGGCGCAGCTGACCAGAAAAATGTTTTGAAATTCGGTCAATGTCAAGCGTGAGCCCAAGGTAGTGCAAAAGGAGGCTTTTAAGGTCTTGTGTTTTTGAAGTTTAGCCGATGCTGTCAGTAGTGGTAGTGAATCTTATGGCTCAGAGCATTTCGTAAGCTAACTGCAATTTGCCTTCCTTATCTCACAAGATGTTAAAGATCCGTGGGAAGGTGCACAGCGGTCCGTGTTTGATTGCCTCTTGCTCATTGCACTCCCTCCAGTCTTATGTACCCTACAAGAAACCGGGCCAGCCACACGGTGCTGGCCAGTATGTGTTGTCTGGGTGTTTTGAACATCTGCACGGTGCTCCTAGTGTTTTGTAGCCAGGCGGATTAGCAATCTGACAGCAGTGCGTGTTTTTACATAAATAAAAAGTCAGGTGCATAAATATGCACTGTTATGTAGCAGATCCTGTAGCGACATTGTATGACCTTACTGTGGGATGAAATTTTCTCATGAATTATGGCTCTGTGAACAGCTGCGTGGTTGCTGTTTCTTCAGTTTCAAGTTCCTGACTTAGCAGCTGTGTGTGTGTGCCTCTGGGAGTAAGGGCGAAATAACATTAGTGTATTTTTTTATGGATGGATGCAGTAATTTTGCCAATCTTGATGTCACTGTTAAGTGTGGTTAAGCTCAACTCGCTCTTACTTCATCATAGATCTGACGGTGGGGTCAAACAGAAAGGTTTCGTTGTTTTTTTTTTGTCCTCTACAAAGCTGTGATGTTGAGACATGGCAGTTAAAATGTATAATATTCAAGTATGTATCAAACCAAACCATATGTAACATAGAATCTTTTTTTTTCTTTAGGTGACAAACAGCATGTTTGGTGCTTCAAGGAAGAAGTTTGTAGAGGGGGTTGATGGTGACTACCATGATGAAAACATGTACTACAGCCAATCATCGATGTTCCCACATCGGTCAGAAAAAGATGTAAGTCGAATAAGATTGTTTTTCACCTTTCAACAGCGAGGTAGTTTAAAGCACATGAAATAGCTCTCCAGAAATACATACGGTTTAATAGCAAACTGATCATAGTCCTGATAGGCCTTCACCTGTGTAAATTTCATAAACAACCTGTAGAAAATATTTAGGTTACTGGGTGTGCAAAAAATGTTTAAATAAAGCTTTCCAATTCTGTTTCACAAGTTTTTCTGATGAGTTTGAGAAACTTCAGGTGAGTTAGCAAATGATTGACACACATAGAAAAGATTTGCACCTTTAGGTAAAGTACTCCCAAGAACCATAGATGCTATTGCTCCAAAGTGATTCTCGGATATTAAATCACCACTTCTAGATTTAATTCATTTAGGGAGAAATCATTGAGATGTGGTAAGAAAGGTAAAGTGAGACACCATGCTGCATGGTCTACACAGTGAAAGCTGATGCTTGACACATTGTTGACACGGTGAATGAGTGTTTTAGTTGCCTACTCTTTCTGTAGGCAATGTTGCAGAAGTGGATCTTAGGATTGGACTTCAAGAGAAGGAAGGTGGGTGTTCCAGTCACCAGGAATGAGAAATCCTGAAAGCTTGTGGGAGAAGTGGACAAAATGGGGCATAGAAGCTGTAGTTGGCAGAGAAGAGTGATGGCGTACCAACATGAAATGGAAGAGTGATTTTTGCAAAAGCTTTCCAAAGTTTCATTTCCAAATCATTGTTAAGGGATTTTTTTCTGTGTAGCTTCACTATTGACCATTACAACTTTGAGTTTATACTTACGAAATCTTAAAATACTACATGCTATTGTAACAACTTCTTAAAAAGTTGATCAAAATAAATACATGGTGGTGATATTGAGACTCTCTGTTACACCTTTGATCACTTATGTTCAGCTTAAATGTATTTTTTGTATTACTTGTTGTTTTGGTGTCTCACATGGCTCACAACAGTTGAGAACATCTGTGAAGGTGTTTGTCTTTTCTTGATACTGTCCCACCAATTTTGCAGCTTTGAAAACTTTTTCCAACTGAAGTTAATTACACTTTTAAATACTTTTTCACGTGGAGTTTTATGTAAGATGGTGTTCTGTGTATGAAGGCACAATAAACATATTGATTGTGTTGTTATTTGGATAACACTTAATGCTGACAGACAAAAGTAAGTTTTGTCAGAATTTTCAATGAGTAAACTAATAAAGGATCATGTTCAGAACCTAGATCCAGAGTTATGAACAGCTGGTGGGAAAACCTTCCAACATTCTGGCTCTTGAAACGTTTTTCAGTCTTTTTGATTTGACACATTGAAATAGAGTATATTAAAATGTGGGGGGAAAAAACTTAGAGGAAATTTTGGGCAAATAAGTCAATGATCACTTTTTATATTCAGAAACGGCAACTGGCAATAAAATGACTAAAACTTAGCACACACAATCTATTTGCAACAGTAATTGAAAAAATTGTCTTTTTTGTAGTAGAGTTGTCTAAACATTCTGCAGTTTTATGCAATTTAAATTATTCCATGTCTTTTAATCTTCAGTTTCTTGCGTGTCTTTCCTCAGAGTAGGTAAAACTTTATATAATGTACTACAGGTTTTAGATACAAGTGTGTAGAAAATGGATTTGAAATAGTTTTTTGTTTTTTTTTTTTTTCTTCAGTGTATCATTTATGCATACAAATCCCTGATCAATGCATGCTTCATGTATCCTGTAGAGATCTTCAGCCTGAAAGAGTAGCTCTGAGGGAAGCTCACTGCATGTGGCCTCCTTAAATACTGCTCTTTGGGAAAGGCTAAAACGTGGTTGGAATTTGCCATTGCACTGAAGTGAGTAGGTGGTGGTCTTTTTAACTTGGTATGACTTTAAGTGATGAATTCAGACACCGTGAAAGTTACTACTTTCCAAGAGGTTGTTACTGAGTTACACGTGTGCGTTCAAAGCAGAGGAACATACTGAAACCTTCCTCAAATTTTGAGTAGAATAAGGATGGTGGGACCAGATGATCTTCGAGGTCTTTTCCAACCTTAATGATTCTGTGACTTGAGTATTGTGTGAAGTTTTGGTGAAGGGCATAAGGAGGACATAAAACTATTAGAGGGTGTCCAAAGGAGGGCTGCAAAGATGGTGAAGAAGGGTCTAGAGGACAAGATGTATGAGGAGCAGCTGAGGCCCCTTGGTTTGCTCAGCCCAGAGCAGAGCTGATTTTTCACTTTACTTTTGACGTCAGAGTTTTTTCTTGTGAAGTGGCCTTCAGGTTGAGTACAGTGATGCCTTGCACGCAATTTTACAGGGTTGGGAGTTTTTTTACGTCTTAAAACAAGGTAGAAATAACTCCTTTAGAGATCTCTCTTTTTTTTTTTTTTTTTTTTTTTCAAATTGTGCTAGGAAATAGTTCTTTGCTTGCTAGGATAGAAAAAACACTAGGAGACTGCCTGAAAAAGATGTGAAAAAAACATTTTGTGCCTTTTAATGAACTCTTTTTATGGCATTTACTGATTTGGTATTCTTGTGACTTGTTGCTGTGGCTAGTTCAATTTTTAAAAGAGTTTTCTTTACCTGAAGATAAAGTGAAGTAAGTAAAGGCTTCAAAACTCATCTTAAATTTTGAAGGCTTCTGCCAAGTGGCAACAAGTAGCAGCAAATAGTTTAGTAGATATTTTTGTTTCAGAGCATTATTCTAGTTAAAAAATGAAAAGCTTTCTCCTGATTTGCCTTTTTTTCACTAGGGAATACTGTTCTAGACAGTCGGGATTTATATGCCATTTGAAATGGGAAAGTTGCATGTTGCTTATCTACACAATTGCTTCTAAAATCATATGGGTGCTGCAAGGGTCTATTGTTTTGAGAACAAAAGAGCAGTTCCTTAGATTTTATTCGAGCTATCTAACACTTCCTCTTTACTAAAAAAGCCACTTTTATGGGTGGCTTTGCCATGAGTCATCGCAGCCTTGCTGTGATAAGTAGGCAAGTGGAACACAGTATAGCCCTGAATGCTCATTCTTTGAATTCTGCTGCACTTAGTATGAGATAACTGGGTCAAAAATACAAGAAATTGCATATTTTATTGGACTTGTATAAAATAAAAGAGTTTAAGACTTGGCTTGAAGCAAACGTGGTACTGTAGCTTGAATTGCCGAGAAGGGGCATACTGTGCCCATTAAATAATTACCCAGCTTATTTGTGGCTGGTGTTGCAAAGTTAATTGAGCTGTCGCTGTACTCAGTAAGATCATTTCGAGGACGGGGTTCCGTGTATTTTTACTTGGATAGAGAGATAATGACAGAAATTGGTCTTTCAAAGATTTCATATACTTCTGAGCTGATATCCTCAAACAAAGGGAAAAATGGCAACAAACTTGGGACCCATTCGATGTGAATTTCTTTGATTTCTCATGTATGAGGATGCAAGGTGTTGCCGCTGCAGTGTTTGACCAGTCTGGTCCAATCCATTGAGGATGCGTAATGAAGAATATGAGAACAGGGCAGCATTTTTTTTCTGGAAAGTCTGGCAGCTCAGGGACTTGTGAAAAAGAAGGGGCAGCTTACCTGCAAAGATCCGTGGTAGACTTACCTTCCATCGATTCAACCATTCGTATTTCAAGCAATTTTATCAACCACCTCTTCCTGGGGTGGGGAGTGCTGAAACTGAAGTATGCTTTATGTCAAGAAGTATCTCCTTTTGCTCTTAATTGCAGGTACAAGTCTGATTGTGCACAGTCATGCCTTTTAATGAAGGTCTGCACAAACTGTGAGAAAAGTTAGATTTTTTGCAGCGAATGCTTTTTCTTGTTTCTTCTCCCAGTGCTTTCTCGTTCATTTTTTCTCCTAGTTGCTCAACAGATGATAAAGGGCTCATAGCAGTATAGTAATAATTCTGATTTGCACTTCCAATGGGAAAGTTTGCAGAGCTCATTCCCTTGTGTAAAAAATAAAATAAATCAATATTTTAACTGATTTGGGGCTTTCTCAGTTGAGATCTGATGTTCTTTTGCAGCTCAGTTCTTTCAAAATGTGGCTTCTTTTGAAATCAAGTATATTTTAGCAACTGTAACATCAAGCCTGCAGATTAGATTTAGCTCATTGCAAGTATTAATACGGCTCCGTGACATCACTTACCTGAACTTTCCTAAAGTAGGAAGCCCTCAGATTTGGATCCTGAGCATGGTGAAATGGATTATTGATTCTGGGAACCTGCTTTCCAGAGGGTTCTGTCCTCCTTGCATAGCAGAAGCACATTCACCGTGGATTAATAAATTCAGGTGTTCCTCTGTCATGAGACAATTGCAGACCCAGTGGCATGAAGGGAGGTGTTGGTATTGTCTTGTAGTGGAGAGGATAATATTACAAAGGGGTGGTCAGAAGATTTTGTCAAAGCTATTTCCTGCAAACTTTCTTTAAAGTAACTTGCAGAACCTTTACATAACTTACTGTGGTTGTCAGAAACACAGCCTTAGAAGTATGTGGTACTTTTACCATAGGTGAAAGCACTGAAACAAGATTAAGGTTACCATGGAGATGGAGATCCAGAATCTTTGCTAGATTTGGGAAACTAAATGTGGAAGGGTTTAATCACTCTTCTGGAGACATCTTTGGTTTAGGGTTGCTGAGCACCACCAAGTTGTTCCAGCTTGACTCTGGGATTTTTCATGCTATTCTTGAGGATTTTGAGGAATCCTGTGGTGTCTTTTTTCCAAAGGCATCTTGCTTGGCATTCGCCTTAGTCATTGCATGAGAATTTGTTAGCTTAGTCAGTCGTAATTCAACTTCAGATGCTGCACTTAGAGTTGTTGTGTTTAAAAATTCCCATGCAATCCCCTTGTATCAGAAGGAGCAGTCGAAATGCTGAAGCTAATGCTGACAGGTTTAATTGAGCTGGTTTATATGAAGCTAACTTTCATATTTGGAATAGCTTTGATCCATTTGTGGACAAAAGAAAAAGTAAGGCTTGTTTTAGGAGAAAATAAAGTAACGTCTTCTATTATAAATGGAAATTGAGTATTTTTATATGCGTTATATTGCATGTAAATGTACTCGTAGATTTGACTGAATAGGGGGTTCATTTGCCTTGCTTTGTGAGATATATTCCTTGAAGTGTGAGATGCAAAGCAATGGGCTTGCATTTTACCTTCCCGAAGAGTGATTGACGTGCCTGGCATCTTTTAGTGGGTGCATAATGTATTTTAACAAAACACATTGTGAACAGATTAAAGGTGAAATAACTTGAAAACAGTTGGGATGGTTTCCATGAGATGAGATAGAAGAAACTTTCTCAACTTGTTGTTAATTTAATGCAGTGCATCTTTTTAGAATCCATCATCATTCTGCTGATAGCTTGCATTTCTGTCTTAACTTCATAGTTAACTTCCTATGAAGGAAGTATCAAAAGTTCAAAGTGCAAAACCCCCTTTTTCCGTTTCACCTGTAAGTTAGTATTTGGATGGGGTTATCAAACCAAACAATGTATGATAAGCTAATTTAGTTAAGAAAATAGATTTACATATCCTGACGGTTTGCAAGAAGCATACATCCAAATTAGTTTGTTTCACATCACTTACTTTACAATCTGAAATTGTCACAAAGGAATTAATTTCACTGTTGATGATTCGAGCATTACTTCTATACTGTTGAGTTTGCATTTAATTCTTTACTACACTGTGGTAGGTGGTATTGTTTCTGTGCTTTTCCAAATGTTTTATTTTATTTTATCTTCACTTAAATCAATGATACAAGATAGGTTTCACATGTCAGCATCAGCATTTGAAGTGGTTCCTTGGACCAGATTACGTCAATGCATAAAATCACATCTCTTCTGAAAGGGAAAAGTTCTGGTCCCTTACACAAAGATTCAGCTCACGGAATAGATTGCGTTGTAATTATTGGTGTTTGATATTCTCAGTGTGTGGGGGGTGATGGCAGTGGTTTTCTTTTTTTGTGTGGTTGGTTTTAGCTTTTAGTATGCAACTGGATATTTGATTAGAATAAAATATTTGCTTGCTGTCCTGGTTCTTAATGGCTTTTACGGCATTTTTTGTAGCAGCTTTCAACAAGTTTTTAGTAATCTCTTGGCTCGTTAATGCACTGCAACATCGGACTGAATGTCTTAAACAGAGAAAATTCGTTTTTAAACTTTTACTTTCATAGCCGCGTTAACCTCTGTCATTAACAATTAATGACAATTAATAATGTCATTGTCACTCAAAGGCAATATCCTGCCTTTAAGACCTTCAGATACAGCTGCCAACAAGAGAAAACTTCCAGCTGAGTGTAATGCAGAAGGTGGTGCTTACTGCACGTTCCTCACTCCGTGTGCTGCCAAACACCACCAGAGACAGGAGGCCACAACCTTAAGTGATGAAATCTGGAAGGCTGGATACAATTTCATATATATATTTTTTTGCTATTGTATTTGGTTTTGTATTTCACAAGTAATGGATATCAGTAAAATTTTCACTTACGAATAATTCCCTCCAGTTACCAGGCTCTCAAAGTTTGCTCATTGTTCTCTGATTTTCAGGTTTATAAATATTTTTTGCAACGTGTGAATTTTGTGAACACTATGAAAAAACAGCTTGCAATATAGAGGAGGACTGATAATTCTAAATATTAAAGTGGAAGAGCATGTAAAATCACATTTTTATCGGTTATTTGTTGGGTTGGGTAGGGTTTTTTTGAGCATCACTGTAACACTTTCTCCTTTTGAGGCTGTGGGTCAGCTGTTTTATTATTGAACAGCGCAGCACAGATGGCAGATACCAGAAATAAAATAGTTCAAATACAAAATTATGCTGATGCTTGCACCTGTGAGAAAGCCATCATTTATCAAGCCAGATATTACTCACACACTTATTTGCTTATTCTAACGTGTTTTTGCTTTTAGGAACTGCATTTCTAGAGTCAGATTGAGGTCGGCTTTGTGTTAAAGTGGCTTCGGGCTGTGCCCTTTGCAGGAGCGTTGCTCTACGGCAGGTTTCTTTGTGCCACGGCAGGTATGGTGACAGCCAGCTGTCCCCGTGGTGGGGTGGCAGGCTGCGGAGAGGAGGCAGGATGCTGCAGCACAGGAGGGAGGTGGAAAGAAACTCTCTAAGTCAGCACTGCTGGTGCTACTGAGCCTCCTCCTGCCCCACTTCCCAACGTGTAGGGGAAAGCCCATTGCAATAACTTGGTTAGTTGTATCGGCCTAAGGTGGAAGAGAATAATGCCAAAGCTTGAGGAGTGGTTATCCGTATGTGTGCAGCAAAAGCTGATGGTGTCAGGAGCTTGTTGGGTGCCTACTGCTGGGATATGGTGCTCATTGGTGTGATTTCAGTAATTTGGTTAGGATTCCTTGTTTTCCCAAAGGTTGTTGCAGGTGTAATTTTGAGCACTGTTCCTAAAATACGGAAGGAATTCAGTAAAGTTCAAAGCCTCTCTTGCACTTGGTAAGATCTTTAGTGACCCTAAGGGTTAGGCTGCTTCAGCTTTGGTAAGGTTGTGGTGCCTCTTGGTTGTTACAGACCAAAAGAAATTCACAAGTGACTTAGAGCCACTGATTTTAGTACACTCTTGGAGAACTTTAATCAGCCCATGAGGGATCTGCTGTATTTCTTCTTTATTCTGGAGGATTAATATATTTAGGACATGGAGGATAACATGACTTTAGAACGAGTTGCTTGACATGCTGAATTTGATACATGGCCTTTGTTCTGGCCTTCCATGAGGGTTTCTCTCCGAGTCATTTTGAATTTCACTTTTCCTATAACAGCAAATGGCACAACGCATGTGACCTACTTTGCAGTGTTTCAAAAGGAAATCCAGTTTGTTATAAGCATTGTTCCTTAAATGTTATTCACCATTTCTTTTCTTTTAACTGTTTAAAAAAGTGTAGAAGAGAGGGGATTTTTTGTTCCTCTCTTTCAAATAGTTTAGTACCTCCTAGGTCTGTGGTTATTTTTCTTTATGTATGCAAGCTGATGTTATAACTGCAAGATTTTTATGCTGAGATTTGTACCGTCTTCTGCTTGTTATATCACATGCTATCACAGCAAGTTTGGACTAACCTAAGCAGCTATTCATGCGGGATTTTCTTTTTGGTCTAACTGTTTTGCTTATCTCTCCAAAAGCTGGTAGTAATTCAGTCTGCTGCTTGTGCCTTGGTGCCTGATCAGCTGTTAGTTTGTGGGTTTTCTTTGGTCAATCTGTTTTACGAGGTCTGTCAAACTTATTTTTCCATGGAATTAGAGTTTGCCATCCCTTGCAGCACATTCCAGGCTTTCCAACTTGTCAAATGTTAACGTGTTTGTTTTTTTTTTTAAGTTTAAGAAAGGAAAGCAGAAGTAAAACTGGCGTAAGAGCTTGTTTTATCAGTATTTAACATACGTGAGTTTGGTAGCTTGGGCGGGGAGCGTGCTTTTGGAGCCTGTCTCCCACGTGTCCCCACTTCACCACACCTCGGTTCATGTCACAGAGCAGCCGTGGTGTGAAGCCGTCTGATTCCTTTGGGAGCAACGTGAGCTGGAAGAGATGCTCCAGGGGAGCACCAGTCATATTGCATTCACTAATGGGCAACTGGTCCATGGGATCAGGTGTTTTAATTAAGGCTAACTCCAGTTAGAAATGCATACAGTGTGTATGTTAGGCCTTCAGGCAGTCTTTCACTAAGAAGGAGGAGTTGAGATCCAGGCTGGCATGTATTTTAGTTATTTTTTTTTCTGCAGAAAGTTTTTGTCTCAGTAGTTCAGCCCTCTTGTATGTGCAAGAGTGTGTGCTTATTGCTGTGGTTGATTCCTACAAAATGTGTGCGCAGTGTCAAAGTACACGTGATTGTGTAGAAGTTTGAGGTAATATTTCCAATATATTTTCTGACAGCTTATAGGAATTTTCTACTGTATTTTTTCTTCTCATGCGTCATGTATGTATTCAAAAAATCATAAATACGTAATTTATAAACATCATAAGCACTCCTGATATTTAGCGTCTACCCTGCAAGTTTTACTTCTCATTTCTGCCATCTAGATTTGACTCAGGTATAGACAGCTAGTTAACAAATCCAGTTTCTAAGGTTTGTTCCAGCTTTACATCTGTCGAGTTTAAGTCAACAAAAAACTTTGCAGTTCATCACAGTGAAAGGGATTTTGATTGGAATTTTTTTTCTCTCAAGATGAGAAAGGTTGAAATCCCATTACCTGTAGGAATCCAGGTATTCCTGTTTGTTTTTTTTGTTTGTTTGTTTTGTTTCATATATATATATATTTATATAATATATGTATCCTGGAATGGAGGCTTGCTGAAGGAAGCTGTGTAATGTGTTCTAATGCTTAACTATCCTTAAGATTGCAAAGTTTTTGTTTTGTTTTTTCCTGAATCTCCTGTTCCTCAAATATATTATTAATGCATTCCACTTCTGCAGCAGCACGGAGAGTTCCTTCTTTTCCTCTCACAGTTGTGACTGGTGTCAATGTCCTTACCTTAGTTGTCTTCTTCTTGGCAGTGTGCAGATCTCAGTCTTTATTCATGGGTCATGGATTTTTAGATCTTACCTTTCAGATACTTACTTTTGAGAGTCTGTAGTTTATCACATTTCATGTATGGTGCCTGGAAGTGAGCAAAAAAAGGTTTTAATGGAAATACCTGGTAATACGCGTTATTTCTAAATTATTTCTCTATCTTCCTCCTCTGTGCCAAGTGTTGCAAGTTAAAGAAAGTCTGTCTTTATACATTCCAAGTCATAGATTTTCTTATTGACATGTAATGTGCTGTTGCAGTTTTTATTGTGCAGATATTTTAGGGAGTTTCTAAAACTCGATGATTGAATAAGAGGGGGTTTTCATTTGCTTGATTGGCAAAAGAATGTGCTATTGCAAACTTTCGGAGCAAGGTAACATGATATCTTTGTGTCTTTAACCTTTTATTCTTTCTTTTAAATTTTAGATGCTGGCATCACCATCAACATCAGGTCAGCTGTCTCAGTTTGGGGCAAGTTTATACGGGCAACAAAGTAAGAACTATTTTTCTTGATTTTATTAGATGTTCTAGTTACACGCTCTGGATAAATAACTCCTAGCTCTTTGGGCTTTTTTTGCTGATTGTAAAGGCTGTAAAGGCCTGAGTATGTGTGGGTTTTGGTTATTTATTTATTTTTGCAAGATAAACTTTTGCATTATTATCCATTTTTTGCAGTGTTTAGTACGCAAAGTGTCATGTATTGACAGCGTATAGCTGTTAAATATCCAAGTACAGTAATCCTATTGAGGCTCTGAAAAAAAAAGATGGAAGGTGAGCTGGGCCAAAATGAGCCTGCTTCAGAAAAACATGTAAGGAATAGAAGGAAACAAATTCTAACTGATACTTGATGCTCTGCAGGAGCAAATTAAGTCTTGTCTATATGTTTGGCAGCTCACATTTGGCAAAGAATTATGCCAGTAAGATTTGTTTCCTTCTGTTCCGTTTTCTTTCCATCTATTGAAGATTTTTTTTTCCCATATCTGCCAGTCTTGTGTATACTGTTGCTGCTGGAGATACAGAGAATTAGTCACAGTGTGCAGTGCTGGATCAGACCTAAGTGCCAGAGTAATAACTGAACCTCCCTGTAGTCGAGAGGGGCACAGGCAGAGTGAGTCAGAGCACCTCAGTTAGATAGAGTTACACAAGTAAAACAGGTTTGTGAATGCCTTTCATCACTGTGCTTTTGAATGTTTGCAGCTTTCTAGCCAAGTGCTTCCCACTCAGATACTAAGGAAAAGTGTCTTCAGGTATTTTAGAGTGTGGATTTTTTAATCGGGACAAACAAAAAGCTTTGTCTCTTAGGTACATGACCTGAGGTAAAAGTTTCGTTTAGGCTTTCTTTAAATAGTTTAAAATTTATAGTGATTTTTGACCCTCTCAGACGCTGTTGATGGGTGACCACATTACACCAAGTGGTTTTTGATTATGCTACTGAGACCTTACAGTCAGTTTCTGGCCAGTCTGAGAGTCAGGTTTGGATCTTGGCTTGGTCCTCAGTGTGGCACTGCTGAACCTTTCAGGCTCAGCTGTTCAAAGATACTGAAGTAGTGATTTATTCTGTTTGTCACTCTTATTTGTTGATTATTTTTATTGGCAACTTTTTTTTTAATGAAACTTGGCTGTTCAGCCAGTTGTATGTTCTTTCTAGGACTTAATCTCACGTGGAGACATGCATGGCTGAAAATTAGGAAGTAAATATTGTCAGGGTTCATTTTCTTCCAAGTACTGAGAAAGAAGGGGGAGTAAATGCTTCTGATTAAATATTTTGGGGAAAAACAAAGCAGCTCATGTCCATATGCTTTTAAATTGGTAGGTGTCAATCATTTAGCACAATGTTAAACTTATTTTCTAAGCACAAAACAAGCCACTTCATTGATCAGGCTGTGATGTAGCCCATGTAGATCTCATCTTGGTTTAAAAAATGTGAAAAAGGGAAGCATAAGAAAGATTTTTTTTTTTGTAATGGTGAATATTTCAACTGTCCGTACTTGCCAGATGTAAAAATATATTAACAATACTATCCATAAAATAAAATAAATCTGATCTAAAGAAAGCCAACATCAAGAAAAAACGTTATTAGTGAAAAACTGGCTTTGTTGGAGCGAGTGCTTGACAAAATTAACCTAAATGCAGTAATCATGTTTTTCAGTGTATTGTCTCTAGTTTCGAAGAATGTTTTTTCTTTACCATTTTATTTTTAAAATTCCACCTAATTGTTAATTAGTGTGAAAGATTATTTATAATACACTCATTGAAATTATTCTGATGCAGCAAATTGCCAAAATATTTACAGCGAGCACCTTGATACAATCAGCAATTACTGAAGTCTTGCAAGGCTTGTTACAGTGAGTCACGCTACCTCTTAGTCTGAGCGTAGAGAGAGAAATTCGTGGTATCAAAATTCCTCATTGCATGCTTTTTGGGCTGCAGATTGTAGGGTAAAACACTGGGCAGGCAGTGCTGCAAGGATGGGAGCTGAACAGCTGCGGGGTTCCTTCAGACTGTGTCCATACCAATAACCTGAGCGTATGCTCTGTCCGTTCTTTGCATTCCTTGTACTTCATCATGTCGTACGCTGGCATATTCAGCTCTTCTGAAGGGGTGATCTATCATCAGAGAGTGCTGATCCCTCCTAATTTTTCTTTCCTTTTGTCTACCACATAAGGTTTTGAATTCCGAGTCTACCTCAGCAGCTTTATGCTAAGGTGATAGGGCTGTTATTTATAGCTCTCAGGGCTTATATGCAAGTGTATTTCTGTTGATATGTTGCACTAAATGCCTTCTTTTGTCTTTGGACATCACTCTGAAACTTCATGAATACAGAAAAGCAATGTGAGAACAATGACAAACTTCATGAAGTTTTCTGATAGTTTGAGACAGAGCAGCCAACTGGCTATTTTTTGTTGTTCTGAGTTAAGGTGATTTACATATATATATGGATATGTATATATATTTAATAAAGTGCTAACTTTATTTTATTGCACCAAAATCCTTGTGTAGAAAATACTCCTGATCACAATGTTGAAAAAGCAGGAAAAAAAAAAACATAAACCTACCGTATGCTTTTAATTGCTAATTGAGGGCAGTTAAATTCCTGCTTGCTTTCGTTCCTCAAAAAATCAAATCTAACTTGACCATAACTCTTATCAAGAGGAAACTTTAAACTTAAAGTTTACGAAGAAGTTTCCCGAAAGGTTGATTTTGTTGTCCTGAAAGCAGTGTTACTTAAAATTCAAAATTTTATTTATTATATGTTTGCAAAATGGTGCTTCTTTTTTTTTAAAGATGATGTATAGATCTCCATGTCCTCATCAACAAATCAAAACTCATCCTGTTGTCTTCAGTATACATCCCAAAGGCAACAAAATGCTGTTAGCGACTCAGAGGCTGAAATTGCTCAAGTTTCACAAAAACGGGGCTATCTGTGAGATAACGGGGCTTCTACTATGCAAAGAAGGACTTGGCTTTTACACTGCACTTTTCCTTCAGTCATTGCACTTTTTTTAGGTTGTCAGCGTAAATTGTTTCCACCCACACCTACCTGATGGCTAAGACTTTGTTCCGGATTGCTATATATCTCCACCCCTCTGAATTTTTTTTCAATAGGTGCACTAGGCCTTCCAATGAGGGGAATGAGCAACAATACCCCTCAGTTAAATCGCAGCTTATCACAAGGCACTCAGTTACCGAGCCACGTAACGCCAACAACAGGGGTACCAACAATGTCACTTCACACGCCTCCATCTCCGAGCAGGTATTTATTGATAGCCAATGTTTCTGCAATTGTGTCTTTCTGCAGAGCACTTATTAAATGTTCTGCATATTGTGCCTCAGCTACTTTAGTCTGATTAAATAAAAATATATAGTTTTTATTGATCACTGTCTGTGTTAGGTAAGTAATACTGTAAAACAGTAAGATAAGGCTTACTGTAAAACAGTATTTTGGTATGTAAAGGACAGTTTGCTGGCAAATCCTGCTTCAGAATGTAAGAGACTGGATTTTTTGGCTATTCTGGAAATTGAATGGTTAAAGTTTTTAAATGGATGTCATACAGTCTGAAAATATTAAGGTAGTAGGTCTGAAGTGCTCTTTAATACAGAGCTGTAACACCTTTTCGAATGCATAATACTTAAGTATTTATCTAAACCTGACTGAGGACTTGATTAGTACACAATGGGTCATCTGGTGTTTCTGAAGAAATCCCAAACTACGTTAATTATAGAGAGTAACCCAAACAAGCTGTGTTGATCTAAGCATAAATTAAGTTGCAACAGCTCGAAGTCCATCCTATGTTAGTAATTTAAATGAGTAACCAAATAGTATTGTATAGATTCATCTCTATGGATGGTTTTTCTCTTTCAGGGGGATATTGCCTATGAATCCTAGGAATATGATGAACCACTCCCAGGTTGGTCAGGGCATTGGAATTCCCAGCAGGACAAACAGCATGAGCAGTTCAGGGTTAGGCAGCCCCAACAGAAGCTCTCCAAGCATAATATGTATGCCAAAGCAGCAACCCTCTCGACAACCTTTTACTGTGAACAGGTAAGGCTGTTTGGTCAGACCATCCCTCTACAGCCATGGATGGACATCCTCATTCTTTAGTACTCCTCTCAAAGTCTGATTTTTATCCATTAGAAGAAAACTTGAAAGTGCTGCTTTGTGTGTTCCAGTCAGTAGTAAGCTTTGAAGCTGCTTTTAATACTCATACAGACTTTTTGAGGCCTTTCAGCTAAATTCTATTTCTGACTTTTGAATTTCTACTACTACTTATACAAAATATGTGATGTTTCTATTGGGTTCCTGAGTTTGTTCTGGAAACATACCCTGATTTTTGTGTATATCCTTCCATTTTAAGACTATTCATCTCTGAGTTTGGGAAGAAGTAAGGCAAGACATAATACAGAATAACTACTTAACAATAACAATAATAGTTATTCTGGAAGAATTGTTAACTGACTTGGACACAATAGGGACATTGTATTTTCCTTCTTTGAATTCTGGAATAATATGGAGAGCAGTGGTTTACCACTCATTTAAGGATTTGGTGTTCATTTGCTGCTAGAAATTTCTCAATCTTTTTTTCTATCTTTGGGCAAGATTCTGGCATCAGAAATCATTGGGCTTTAACTATGATTTGTTGGTATGGTTATGCATAGTTTATACTGATTACATTGTAGTAAAAAGTGTGTTGATTCTAATTACATAGCACATAGTCACAGCTTCGCACAACTGACCATTTTCCAGGCTTCATTCCCCAGCCTCATGATCCCTGTGCTCCCAGTTTCTTCCTTTTTCTCACTTTAGGTCCTACCTGCGGGACTGACTGCTACACTGAGCACAAACATGCTCATTACAGTCAGATGCTACCTCTTACCCAATCTAGAATTTTACAAAACAGATGAAGAAAAATGAATGTCAAAGTTATCTGAAACTTGGCCAATCTGTTCAGTTTTGGAGCTTTGCATTATGATATAGGCATTAAATAAAACTTCTCTTTTATCTTATTAAATAATAATCTCTATTACTTAATCAAAGTAATAGAGATTTGCTGGCAGTAGTCTGTGTTCTTGGAGCGTGAGAAGACTTTGCACTTTGCCTTTTCTTTCCTGTGATGTAGCAGCAAGCAAAGGAAATGATAATTTCAAAAGATAATTTTATATTTTAAGGTATTTTTGAAACTTGAGCATCACAAAAGTTTGAAATGGTAATATATTTGAAAACTCTACATGAAGAGGATAATGAATTTGGGGATTGATACGTATATAGAGGATGTACTTGTTTAAACAACATCCAGCTGTAGGACAAAGATAATGAAATCCTAGTGTGTAGGAGCGTTTGAATTAAAATCCTCATCTTTCACTGTTTGCATTGTATAGTTCATGTTAATGCTGCTACAGTTTTTACAAGTAGAGAAGGGCATATCACTGGAACAATGACAAGTTCTTATTCCACGGTTTATTAGTCTGCAAGTGTCAAAATAGTATATATCCAATGGTTAATTTGATTAAATGGTGAAATGATACTTGGAGGGAACAAAAAGTTTGTTCCCTAGTGAGACGTGCATGAGTTATGTGACTTCCATGAAGTATTTTGTGAATTAATGCCTTAGTTGGAGCAATGAATGTTTTTAATACTTTGAATACATAAAATACTTCACTTTGCCATTCTTAGTCCTATCAGTAAAAGATGTTGGAAGCTGAGATGATGCGGGTTAACAAACAGTTTGCAAATAATTGTAGGGAAGCACGCATCTTGTGGCCTAACCCCTTTCTTATCCTTTAAATTCTTGACCTGGTTATTTCTAATTGCCTTAAAAACAAACAAACCTTGTATGAGAAAGATGGTCTGCCATCAAGTTAGATTATATTCCCTCAAGATCAAATTGTGTCCAGTTGGTGCTCTCACTAGGTCTAAGATTCACAGAGAATACCAGCAATGTATTCCTTCCAGTGCATGAAATGTCAGGGATCTGGATGTCCATCAGATGCACCATCTTGCTGGCGCAAAGCAGGATAGGACCATTTCTGACTAACCGTTCCCTTTCTTGATGTGTCTGCCCAAATTGAAGTGTTTAGGGTTATTGCAAATTGAAATTAAATGCTTCGGATTTGGAATTGCGAAAAACTCATATGGATAAAATTTCCACTAGGAAAACATTTGGCACTTTTATGCACAGAAAATTCTAAAATATCAACTTGCATCCTGTTACAGGGAGAAGTGAGTGTTAGGGTTTGGTTTCCCATAGGGCAGAAATTCCAAATTTCACTCAGTTCTGGGCTACCTTCTAACTTCTTGACATCTTCAGCTTGCATAGGATGGAGTGGATCGTTTGTCAGACCTATCTAATTCTTAGATGCCTTCAAACATTTTTGCTTGACTGTATGGAACTTCATTTTAACCAGTGTCCTTGTGTGGCAGAAACCACACCAATGTTCCTGATAATGCCGTGTGTACATTGTGATGATTGCACATAATAACTTCACAGCTTTTGAGTCTTTACGAACTTGATCGCTTCTGTGATCCAGCTTATAGCCTGACTTTTTGCTAGTTTATTTCCTGCTGTTTCATTTTTCAGCGTGAAATTTTTCAGTAATGATCACGTTTGTCATAGTTTGTTGGTTGACAGATATCTAAGATATTGTGGCTATTAAAAAAATCAAGTTTTGAAGTCATTCTGGTTGTATTGATTCAGCAGTGCTTGCTCAGAAATTACAAAAATATAAAAGAAAGTAATTAAAAAATGAGTTTAGGCTAGTAGGTGTTTCTTTAGCTGAAATAATTTAAGTGTCTTAGGCTTTTTTCCATAATGCCTTTAGCTGGGAATTAGGAAGCCTCAATACCTTTTTCTCTGATTTCTTGGATTTTTTTTTTCACAGTATGTCTGGATTTGGGATGAACAGAAATCAGGCGTTCGGAATGAATAACTCCTTATCAAGTAACATTTTTAATGGAACAGGTGAGTTTACTCACATTTATGCTGATTTTGAAGTACAGCAGAAAGATTTGTTTATTTATTATTGGATAAGGCTGGTTGGAAATATTTTGGAGTGCAGTTGTTGCACAGAAGCACTGCCCTTAGAAAATAACTCTACGTGATCTTCAGCAGAGTCTGTAACCCTGACATTAATGTGGGAAAAGTATTTTGTTATTTTAGTTTGAAGATTCAGTGGAGATACAAGTGTATTAATGGTTGGTTTGTTTTTTCTCATGGCGTAACATAACATAAGGCAGTGTTATGACACCCAGTGTCACTACTTCATACCAATGGATTGTGAGCAGATACTCACTGTACCTCACGTGACTATAAGTTACACCTGGTTGGTTACAAATGCCAAATAACATATGGAATTGGAAAGGAAATCAGAGAAGAAAAGATTCACGTTCCTATGAAAGCATTACAGAGGATAAACACAGCAGGACAGTGCTTTTAGAGACCTCAAAACTCCTTTTGAGCAGCTGCTTTATAAAGCAATCCTGTCAATCAGTTGTTTCAGTTGTGATTTTTCCCAGGAAATTACATCCTCACCTGATTTTAATGATTCGAGAGAGGGAGATGCTCCTGCTCGCTGGTGCTGTAGGCTCCTGGGTGCTGTGGTTTGTTGGTGGCCACCACCCGGTGGCACTGCTGATGTCACAGCACGGAAGGCTCAGATAAAGGGTTTGGTGTCCCCGGCACCTTCTGACATCTCCACGGAGCTGCCCTGCTCACCTTGCCCATGTCGTGTGTTTGCCATTACAAAAATGTTTCCCATGTTACTTGTCCTGTGTTGGCACCGCACCTGCTTGAGCTTTATCATGTCTTACCTTTCCTAAGGAAAAAAGAGCTCCTTGATGCTGTTGCTGATATGGGTTATTATCTTATCTGAAATCTTTCCTTGACAGCTCCTTACATTTTAAATGGGCTACCTATCCTAGTACTGTAGTTTTGCTAGTCTGCCTGGATTTACACATGCAGTTTTTAATTCAAAACGAACAAACCTTGTTAATAAATTCTACTGACTCGATATTGTTTAAATAAAAACTTGATGCTCTTTAGCCTCGTCCCATAACACAGAAGTTGTAATTATTTGTGATAATTACAGTAAGAATAAAAAGATGAATTTGATATATTTTTTGAATTTGATGAACATAATGAAGTCCTTGAGAAAAAAAAATGGAAATTTAAAATGCCTGCTTTTATTATAGATGGAAGTGAAAATGTGACAGGGCTGGACCTCTCAGATTTTCCAGCGCTAGCAGACAGAAACAGAAGGGAAGGAAGTGGCAATCCAACTCCATTAATAAACCCTTTAGCTGGAAGGGCTCCCTATGGTAAGGTTATATATTTGAAAACTCTTTGAATGAAATATGTATTTGCTTGTTTCATCTTCTGTGGGTTTTAAGACAATGGGTAGCCTTTTCTAAAATGCCATCTCCAAAGTCTGATTTTTTTTGGAAATAAACCGTCAGTATATTTCTATGACTGGAGATTTCCCTCATTTTTTTGTAAGTATTAGGACTTAACTTGGTTTAGATTCACCACCAATAGAGGCTGCTGGGGTTTTCAGTCTGTTTGGTAACTCTAAAGCTGCTCAACCTCAAGAAATGTCTTGAGCAATAGGTTGTTTTCTAGTTGCATGCATACAAAACCTGTTGAATTCTGATTAGTATGTTTTAGAAATAATATTTAATTATTAGAGATATTTTTGTAGCAGTTATACCATTTACTTTTGTTTATTGATAGTACTTGCTGTAGCACTGTTCACTGTCACTCTTATGATGAGGATCAGATATCAAAAAAAAAAAAAGCCTGTAAGCATCAACTATTATCAGTCAGATTCCAAATCTGTGTCTTATATAACTCTTGCTGAACAGCTTAAAAAATAATAAAAGGAAAAACTTAAGGGTGGATACAAATCTTGCTATTTGGGTCTGGAAAAAATTTAGGTAAGTTTAGCATGAAGGACAAAACTTTTTTTTTGTTACTGCTTTAGTAGACTTTGACATGCATGTTGCATCAGCTGCTCTGAAAAGTTGCATTTATAACTTATTTTCGTGACACTTGTCAAATTTCCAACTAAAAATACCTAAGTCTTTTCCATCTAAAAAAAGCTAGTGTTTTTAGGAGATAGCTCCAATTTTAATTGGAGAGAAATAATAGATACTGCGTTATCAGGAGAAAGTAGCCTCATGGATTGGGTGTAACCAAGGCCCTCTGCTTAAGATAGCTGTGAGAAACAGCTAAACAAGTTAAACTGAAGTGCTCCTGAACACAGGCAAAAGTCATTCCCCAGATAAAGGCTCTGGAAAGTCATACTGAGAGTGGAGAGCTTGTAGCTTACACACGATTTTCTCTTTCCTCAAGAGAAGCCTCTACTTGGAAAAGTGATGGGAAGTAGGAGAGAGGTCCACGCAGGTGTACTTGGAGTGTGGGTCTCGGGTTTAACATTTAGCAGCATTGCTGCATTAAAAAAAATTAAATAAATAACCACTTGCTCCTCTGCTTACAGCATTTCCCCATTTTGGTGCTACTGTACCTGTTTGCGTGACTGTGTGGTGAGCCAGGCAGTAAATGTCTGTCTGAAAAGTTACCTTCAGCATCTGCTAAGTGCAGGGGATAAGCGTCATGGTAGAAAAAAATAAGAAACAGGGATATGAGATGCCCTGGACGCTGTCTCCACCAACAAAAAGCGGAGAGTGCTTTTGGTTGTGGTGAAGAAAAAGGTTTGAAACTCTGAGCAGAGGCATGTTTTCGTCATGCTTGTCAAGAAAATAAGCCTTCAAACGCTTTTTACATAGAAGGAGAAAATGCAATAGAGTTAATTCATTATTCTACTCACCCACTGGAAAAAATCGTAGTAACTCTGGATAAAAAGGGGTTACAGCAGAAACAACATTAACTCTGTTTTTTCTTAAAGGAGCTTTGACCTTTAACTTAAGAACACTAGACAAAGTCACACATATTGTCAGCTGCTGAACCATTTTAGATCTTACTCATCTATTAAGAGATACTGAAAAATAGGCCCTGGACTTCCCTCTGCCATCACTTACTCGTCGTGTAGTTTGCAAACAAGTCACTGTATCACTTATCTCAGCAACGAGTATTTGCCCTTGGGTGCCTGGTGTGGGTTTTTTGTTTGGTTGGTTGGTTTGGTTTTGAACTGGCATAGAAAAAATGTTGCTTTTCAGTAGTCGGAATCCATGTTCCAATGTGACTGGCCTACTTTTTTTAAATTAGGGTCAGAGCACTGAGAGTTGCAGGCTAAATGCTTTCAGTTTTCATACTGAAAGTAGGAGTCGGTCTTATGTCACAGGCAAGTATTTCATTGGTGATATGTTCTGTTGCAAGTCAGCTGGGCATCGTCTTAAGAATACCTGCTTCTAAAGAGATTATGCTAGGAAATTCTACATACAATTAGGGGATGGAGGAAAAATGTGCAATCACGAAAGCTGTACATCCTTCCTCCATCAGTGGATTTCCTTAAACACCACTGTAATAATGCCTGTAAAGATTGTTTAATTATTTAGAGATGCAAAATAGGTGCTTTTTGTGGTAAAAGTTTTGGGCTTCGTTCTTAAAGCGGTGAGTTTGTCTATGAACTTAACCCAGAGTGTTTCTCAGCTCACACTTAAACAGAGGCTTTAGTCTAATCTGTGTGGATGTTGTAAACAAATATGCTTTGTTTTGTTTTACCCGTTTTCTTTGAAAGTCGTTGCTGCTGTACAACGTGCACATAATGAAAATGCGCAGTAAGCAAGATCAACAGCAGAAAATTCTTTTCTTAGCAGTCATTTAACATTATTCCTGCTTTCATTTTGGTGATAGTTGGAATGGTAACAAAACCAGCAAGTGAGCAGTCCCAGGACTTTTCAATACACAATGAAGATTTTCCAGCATTACCAGGCTCCAGCTACAAAGACCCAACATCAAGTAATGATGACAATAAATCTGTAAGTAAACCATGAAGCTGCTCTTATTTCAAGTGTTTGTACTTTTCGTGATGGCTATGTTACAAAAGGCGCAGTGGAATCTTAGTGGAAATCACAGTGGAAATTTATAAGAGTTTCAAATTTGCTCCTCTAAATTAATGAGAAATCTTAAACAAGCAGGTTTTCATCTGTGGCCATATATATGGTATTTCTCAGGAAGCTCTTTTGTTCCAACAGTCACTGTAACCTTGCTTTCTTAGTTTCATAAGAGTTCTTTGTATCCTTTTGTATTTGGAGGCTTGACAGGGAGGAACATGCAAGAAACTTGTTTTCAATAACTGACATAAACTTCTTTTAAACTGAGCAGTTTATAACTTCCTTTTCTACCAATTCCAGCTCATTTTTCACCGTTGAGGCCTCTCATCAGTAGTAGTAATTTACACATTATAACATCTTTTTTCAAAGCTGTCAAATCCTTTAAATATTAGGTGTTACAATATCTAGTCAAGGTAAAAATCTTGATGGGAAAATGAAAGCACAGCAAGCAAGCTCTTTTAATAGAGACCACTGTATTCATGGGTATGTTGTAGACTAGTTGGATACATTATATCTTAAATATTGCTGCAATTACTGTGTTTTTTTTTCACTATGTACTCTGAAAAATGTGTAATAGTTTCTTTTTATTACAAATGAAAGGTAAATACACTAAAATTTGGGTGGCAGAGAACAGTGTTCTACAGAATTTAACAAAATGTTCTAGTTTATAATTGTTTTATCATTTTTAATTGCAAAAATATGTTAATCAGGGTGCCAAAAGTACCGATAAGTAGATATTATATGCAACTATGAACTCCTGTGAAAACTGAAAAATGTGACTTCAGAAAAGGTGAGGGCCAGTTGGGAAGCCTGGCCCCCAAACTTTGTCACCAGTTTTATGGTATGAAAAAAGTTCTGATATGCTTAGAGTTGAATACAGTAAGGAAAGAGGGAGTAGATGTGATTATACGGTGTTACTGCAGAGTTGTTCTAAAGCACATGAAAGAATAAGAAATCAGGGTTATGGAAAATGCCTTTTGTCAGTATATGAGCTCCTGGAGAGCAGGGAGAGTTTTCTTGCCAGACAGTGTTTACATCTCTTTCTTGATAGTTGCAAAGGTGCCAACTGTATGTTGTTTGCACCTGAAATTGGCTTGAGTTACTGCCTATTGCTACATCGTGGAGTGTAATGGACTGCAGGAGCAAGACTGTCGGAAAAAATACATGATGTGATGAGTCCAAAATACTTGCTAACCACAGGCACTTGGGATATCCATTGTGTATTCAAACACAGGTGTAAAATATTTTCTTATCCTTTTATATTGCAAGCTATAGGCTCATTAATAGCCCTTTTTGAATGGGAGGTATATTTTAGGAAGTGTTGAATATTTCATAAGGTTTGTCAGCAGAGCACAGGAGTTTGAACTTTGTTCCATTTTAGTGCCTAATATGTTAGAGTGACCTGATGTACTACTGTTCAGAGCTCCTGACCAAAAGATACAGTTAACCAGTCTTTCCATTCTGGATTGTTTCCATCATACCAACTCTACCAATTATTTTTAATAGAATTTGAATACATCAGGCAAAACATCATCCAGCACAGATGGGCCCAAGTTTCCTGGAGATAAAAGTTCAACTACGCAAAACAACAACCAGCAGAAAAAAGGGATCCAGGTGTTACCTGACGGTACGTATTGTTCCACTTAGTCCTCTTCAGAGGTTTTGGCAATCCTTTAGAACATCATGTTGATCTCTCCACTTCTTAAAAGGAGAAAATTAATTTGTTCTTCTTGCCCAGGTCGGGTTACCAACATTCCTCAAGGGATGGTGACGGACCAGTTTGGAATGATTGGCTTGTTAACATTCATCAGGGCAGCAGAGACAGATCCAGGAATGGTACATCTTGCATTAGGAAGTGATTTAACAACACTAGGTCTCAATCTCAACTCTCCTGAGTAAGTTTCTGGTTTTTAGTACTGTCTTCAGTTTTGTTTTTATTATGCTGTCATTCATAATAATAGGCTCACTTAGCTCACAAACCCACAAGATACTTTGCCAAATGAAATTTGAAAATGTAATGACAGTAAAATAAAACTTTTATAAACAAGAGAATTGTGCTTCAAGGCATACTGAGATCTTGTTTTGCAAGCTTTCAATAAACCTAGTGGCTTTGTTTATTCTCCTAACTCCTTCAGGACTTTCTTCAAGGAATTGACAACAGTGTATTGTTAATAAATTTCATGTATACATTATTTTTCAAATAATACTATTCCTTGAGGATATCTGCATTTAGATGTCATTAATTTGGAGGTAAATATTAGTACATTTACAGTGTTTACTCTGCACCAAAGATGAAAATGTAGTGTTATCGTTAACTTCCAGTCATTCAGTTCACCTAAGTTTAGTCATCCAGGCTTCCTTTAGAGGCAGTGGAGAGAAAAGCAATTGGTGACTGCACATTGGTAAGAGAAGTTCTTAAGATAGTAAGGTGAATCACCAGCCTAGAGTGCTTCTTTTTCTCTACCTGTTACAGATGGAACTTAGATGATCAGTTTCAGGAAAAATGCCTGTCTTGGGGACTGCAGTTGTGTGAGATAAATTGAATTTCTGGTACCCTTTCAGCTAAGACTGTGCTGTCATGACTCTTTAGAGTCTTGAAGAATTTTTTACCTTGCTCTTTGAGGGAGTCTCTGAGGGAGACTATAGGCTGCTGACTTATTTTAATCTATGAAGATACAAGTGGTAGGAAACACACCTAGTGTTTACCATATCCTTTGCTAAAATCTTTCCATATCCTGATTTACTGTGTTAAATTATGTAAATGGATTTTTTCATTTTTTTGGCAAATAAAAAGCAGAACTCAGTCACTTACCTTACTTCCATGGTAGTGCAGCTACAAGCTTTCACTGAGATCATATTTGTGCAATTGCACAAATTGTGGGAGAAAACAAACAAACAAACAAAACAAGATACTTAGTTGCCTTGGATAAAGAGTTGTGATATTTTATTTCAGCAGAGATTGTCATTGTATTAGGCTTTTTGGCAGTGTAGTATGTGCGTCTTAGGGTTTCTGTATAATATATATATAAACAAAGGCCTACCAGCGTACATACACAGTTTGTGTTTCATAAATTTATGCACAGCTGCACCCTGGATGTGTGAGTTTAGGGAAGACATGAATGGGGATATCAAGGTGAGAGGGAAGTCACAGGAAAAATGGCTCCTGATCTTTGCTATCTTGAAATTATTGGCGTTGAATTGCATATTTCTTTCTAGAGGTATAACTTTTAAAAATGATAATTTCTAGAAAATGTTCTTACGTTAGACATCCTTTGCTTGGTTAACAAATTGTCATTTGAAAAACTAAAAGCTTTACATGTGTTTTGGATTTTTTTCTTCCTTATGAAATACCTCTGATGTTAAAGGCACCTATACCACTTAAACACTTATAAATGTGCTTTTAGAAATACAATTCTAGAATTCTGTATATATTTTTATTTGAATTAACCCCTGTAACTCCTAGTTCTATAAATGTTTTCTGTACAGGTAGGTTAACACTCATTTCAATTGTTGAAAGAATGGTTATGTATTGCCTGTGCAGTCCTAATTTCTTTGTGAAGAGAAATGCTTTTCATTCCTTACGACAAATTAATATTCTGCATGAGCAAAACTGAAAATACAAATGGCAGTACTTCATTTAATTCTTTAGAGATCATGTAGTAGTTCACTCATTTTCAGAAGCACTCTGAAATGTTAATCAAATAGGCTGTATGCTGTCCAATACCTCCTTGAAAAATGTTAAATTAGTATAGTTTTATTTATGTCACATAGGGAATGCTGTGCACAGACCCTGCAGTTTTTATTGTATTAAGTGCAGTTGGAGTCTATAACAATCCTGAATTCTTTACCCTAGGAAATGAGATCTCTAGGGCCTGCATGATGTGATGGAGCTGCAGGAAACTCCTCTTCTTGGGCATTGCCTCTCTAGGCTTCCTGCAGAATATTTTAGTGATTTTCAACATCTGCAAGTTTTGCTCCCTCAAATTCTATAGCATAAGCTTTTGCTAACATGAAGATTATTTAACCTAGAACAAGACTGACACAGTTTTATCAGTGTAGTTTTTGGCCCGTGTAGCTCAGCTGGGAGTTAGTTGTGCTCAGGTAGTTTTGTAGGCTTCAGCTATTTTGTAGCAACTATTAAGCCTTTGACAAGAAGGAAGCAAAGATTTAATAGAGCGTACCATACACAAGTTTCATTTCCACAACATGCAATAATAGCCTGCTGTTGTGGATAAGTGAAAGTACATTGCAGCTGCACGCCAAAAGTGTATTTTACTTGGTCCTTTTTTTCAGTCCTTTACCTGTTAATTGGAAAACTCTGTTCCTTGGTACATCAGTCATTGTAGTAGAGTTAGAAGATTCATAATATTCTCTTTATTGAACTAATGACTTTAATGACATGTTAGTAAAATCTATTTGAAAGCAAAATATTACGTCCTCATAAATTTATTTTAATATTGTGCATGGGGTTCAGTACATTTTTGTGGTCGGAGAAATAAATGAACTGTTCCTGATCAAGTTAAAACACCAGGTAAAAATGGATCCCTAAAAAGGGTTGGGATCCCTGGCACTGAAGTTGGAATGATAAGTAAGGAATGATAAATTAGGAAGGAAATCTTGGCCCTGTAGATTCCTAAGGAAGTTTAAATGCAACCTTTATTAAAAAATACCATATTAACCATATTAAAACATATTTTAAAAAAATGAATAAACATTGCCATTTTAGGAAAATGGGCTGGAAATTTTACCCCTCTCCTTACTTCTCACCCCAGGTGTAGTGATGTTGGTTGTGTGGTATGTTTATTGCATTAAAAAAAAAAAAGTAGTAAATTCATATTTTTCTTTTTCTTCAGAAATCTTTATCCCAAATTTGCATCACCCTGGGCATCATCACCTTGTCGACCTCAAGACATAGGTAAGAGAGAAATGACTATTCAGTTCAATATTAATATTTGCAAATTATATTCATTTACATGTCTTAATAGTTGCATCAATTCCGATTCTCTTTTAGACTTCCATGTTCCATCTGAATACTTAACTAACATTCACATTAGGGATAAGGTGAGTACGTGTGTGTGTGTGCGTGCATATTTTTTGTTTGTTTATTACCAGTAATTTTCTGAATTTTCTTTCAGATAGGTAATGTTCTTCAAAATCAGTGCATTTTATGGATGTTCTCAATCTTTTTAAGATCAGTGATGCATTAACCAGTTAATTATATGTATCATGTACCCATTCCACCGTAGAAAAAGAAAGGGAAAATAAAACTGAGAATGGGCATGCTTAGTTAACAAATGCATTATGTTTTTACAACTCTTCCCTTCATGCAAAAAACAAGTTTGTTATAATCCATATACCGTAATAATATTCAAATGCCATATTAAAATGAGACATTTCTTCTTGAGATAAGATCAGAATTGTGAATCAAGATATTCTTACGTTTATCTGTTGCTTCCCATGTATATTTGAATAGGAATTTTTGTTAGGTATGTTTTCTTTCAAGTACTGTAGTTCCTTAAGAGGGATTATTGTGAAATATTGTAAGAAATGGTAGTGGTGTTACTTAATACAGTGTAAAGTGAGCAAATACATTCAAATGGTTTAAAAAATAAGAATAAAAAAGTAGGTGATGGATGCGGGTACAGAGCTAAAATTCTATTTTGCTGATTCATTCTTTCTATTTATTTTCCTACTGTATCCTGTTAGTTGGAAAGGTTAACAAAGTTAAGAAGAAATGATTGTTCTAATAACTGCTACTCTTGCTGTGTTAGATTGTTTGCAACACATTTAGGATGGAAGCACATTCTGGATGTATCCTTGTGTTATTTAAGTGGGATAGTAATGTCTTTAAACTTTTATCTATTGTGATTTTTCATCCTCGTTTTCTTCAATCTTTTGCAGCTGGCTGCAATAAAACTTGGCCGATATGGAGAAGATCTCCTGTTTTATCTCTATTACATGAATGGAGGAGATGTATTACAGCTATTAGCAGCAGTAGAGCTGTACGTTCAAACTATTTTGTCAGTCTTATTTGATTTAATCTATTGCAGTAATGAAGTAGTACGTGTAATAAAACAGAAGACATGGAAAACAGAAGCTTAGACAATCTAAAACTGGAATTCTTTTTTAAAATACCTCCTCCAACATTGGTTCCATTTTGTACCTTTTTTTTTTTTTTACTTGTATAGTGGAAATCAAATGTCTAGCTCATACATTTGGTATTCTTATAAAACAACATGAAAAAGTGGTATGCAGATGCCGGTAGTTGTTAAACATTGAAATTAGCCATCTTTAGCAAAATGAAAACCAATAAGTTAGCATAAAAAGAGTTTGTTGCTTGAACTTCTTGAAGTTTCATGTGTGATTAGGATGATATGTAATAATTGTATGGAAGGAGGTGTGAGATAGCAGGTATAGTGATATCTTAAAAATATTGTTTTGATTTTAAATGCATTGTATAATTTTGATTTAAACTTTACAAAAAAAAATAGTTTATAAGGTCGAATTGAACTAATACTAAATAATATTTTTTCCTTCCTATTGAAAATAAAAGATTTAACCGAGATTGGAGATACCACAAAGAAGAACGAGTATGGATCACCAGGGCACCCGGCATGGAGCCAACAATGAAAACCAATACATACGAGAGGGGAACATATTACTTCTTTGACTGTCTTAACTGGAGGAAAGTAGCTAAGGTACCTCTTTTCCCTTGTGAGGATATTTTAAGTCTCTCAACCATGTATTTTTAGAAGGACAGAAACCCAAGCTCCTCCCAAAAGTCTGTGGTTGTTTTTTTTAACCTCCTATCATCCTCCTATTGTTTAAGTTCATCATCTTAATTTCAGATGTGTGCAAGAACAAAGATTGCCTAAAACAAATGGCTTGATTGTAGAGAAGGAGGAGCTTCTCTCCATGTCCTGATTTCTTTGGGAAGTACAAGGAGCTAGAACTTGTCATTTTCATTGTAAAATATGTTGAGATTGAAAGCTTTTTTTTTTTTTTCCACGTACAAAATTGTAGAATATAAAGGATTACTTGGCATTTTAGAAATTATGCATGCAAATAAATACTTTATTATTTTTCTTTAGAAAATTGGATAGGAAGCTACCATATCACGCTTTGGAAGTAAAAAAAAAAAAAAATAGGTGCTTGGTATGGGAGGAGGCTTTTTTGTATATTTGTTTTTCGGATATCGTCTATCCTTGAGCATAACATAGGACTTTGGTGCTCTGTTGTTTGAACATCCGAGTATTTTGAAATAGATCACTTCTTTTAGGGAGGAGGTGTATTTTTCATGATTGTTTTCTGTATTCTAGGCCAAGAGGCATTAAAAAACACTAAAGAACAACGGTCTTCTCCCTTTTCCACTTGAGATAATTTGTTTCTTTCTGATCATAAATGTTGTCCATAATGTTCACCCTTTACTTGCATTGTATGGAATTGTGCTTGATTTTCTCCACCTTCCCCCAAAGATAATTCTTTTTCAGTATTTTAATATCTTCAAACTTTTAAAGCAATCTTGTACAGTGTCTTTTCCTTGCTGGATCACGATTTCTGTGATTTCTTTACTCCACAAAAGCAAATATTTTTCTAATGATACGTGCAAAACATTTTTTGAGTGATCAGGAGTATTGTCATTCGCTAACCAGTCTAAATTAATCTTGAAGCCTTGAAATCAACAGATGGGATTCCTACATATTGGAACTATGCATTGTGGTTCTGCATGTTCAGGTCTTTTTTTTAAAAATTGAAATCTTTTCACCTGGAGCCTATCTTCTGCATTGCTCTCTGATAAAGCATTTCATTCCTGTGATCAAGTTGCATCTACGTGCTTTGAGATGATGAAATATTCCATTGAATTGTTTGTGTGCTGGTTGATGTGTTTTCAAACATCAACTTTAAATGGAATGGGTTAGACTTGAGTATTCCTGTTCCATTAAGTGCATTAAATTTCTTCCTACCCAGTATGTTGAAGTTTGCCATCATCTAGAGATTAACTAGGTAGGATCTCTTTTCACCCAATAAATTCTCTTAGTCTGTACAACCCCTTGAGAAATTTACATTTTAATTGTCTCAAATGATGTGGGGAGCTCTTCGATCCATTTGCATGTGTGATTTGTTGTCTCTGCTACTTTTCCAGTGGTCATAACAAAGCTGAGATTTCCAAATGGAAGGTTTAATAGCCAGCCTTGCCTATGTAACTTTTTGGGGATATGTGCAAGGTGATTCCAAGACCTTTAAGCAGATATCACTCACCTCAAAGGAGAACACAAACAAAAGCAAAATTTTATTTTTTGTGAACTATTTATTTGTTGTTTGGTATACCCTAAGTAAAACTTAGGTTTCCCAAGGCACTGTGTAAAACTATTTTATTATTACTTTAGATCTTCAGAGAGGAAGTAGTTGCTTTTTGAAAGAACAGATTTCTTCTTTGGAGTCAACTTAATACGTTCTGTTTATTAATGAACAATAAGAGCCTCATGTAGGTACCTACACAGAGGATCAGATTGGTTTTTACCATATTTGGAAACAAAAAATTCCTTTTATTAGATGGAAGTAGTGCCCATTGTATAAGGATAGTAACCCCTTAGCGTTGCTTCTTTCTCTACCTGTAGCAAACGTACCAAGCTGCTACTTGATGCTTAAGCACTGCTTTGAAGATGGTATTTTCTGTATTTGGATTTGTAAGGCCTGTCCTAAAATTCAGCGTCCAGAGCTTGAGTTGTTCTTTGGCCCTCTACATCCCTTCCTCTGTTAAAAAGCCAAGCTTGCTTTATATAGCAGGCATTCATGGAGGTAGTGGTGACACAGATACACAGAACGCTGTTGTTCTCTAAATGATTTTGCCCGAGATCTATACAGATTCTCTTCTCTTTATTTTCCATGCTGAAAATAGTTTTCCTAACATTAAAAAGCAACTGACAGCTAGTAAGGGGAGGGATATAATTTTCTAGTCTTTCACCTGCTGCAGTAAGTTAACAGGAAACGTGATTTCTTTCCAATATCCATATCAATTCCAGTATCTTTTCTTCTATGCTTGCGCATTTCTTAATACAACAATTGGAAATTGAATGTTATTTTGTATTTTCGATTTTAGTTTGGTGCTAAGTGCACCAGACGAGTTGGGTATTGATCGTAGGAAGCTAGAAGAGGATTTGAGGAAAAATTGGTATGTTGTTACGTGGAAAAAGAATCACTTATTGGAAGTAATTTTGTGAGACTTCCATCTATGATAAGGACATAAGAACTTCTATAAATGTACGTCAAGTGTGTTCTTGGCTTTCTATGGTAATGATGATACCTCTGATAATAATTTCTCAAATTGACATTTCCTAAGAGGAATAATACAAGAAGAGCGGCAATATTTGATGACCTTTAAAGCGAGGGGAAATATGGCCAAGTAATTTTTCCTAACAAACACAGGAGTTATTAATGTTTCAGGAAATTAAAAATATGAGAAGATGGGGAAAAAAGAGAATTCTGATAAATTGCAGTTTTTTACTGTAACAGCTATATTATTAGTGAGTACTGGGAATATCCGTTCCTTAGAAGGCCGTAACAGTGACTGCTCTTTTAGTGGTTTAATTAGTGCTCTTTTGAAGCAGTCAGTCAAGAATTATTTCTGGTAAATTACTCTCTCTTATTTATATGTGCAAATTAAATTATTTTTCAAGGTGCTTTATCAATTCATCTGCTCTTTAACGTATGTGCTCAAATATAGGGCAACAGATTTTAATGTCTTATACTTTGCAGAAGCTACATTGTGCAATTATTAGCTTAAATATTTATCTACAAATTAATAACATGTAATTTTTAAAGTTATACTGCATTACAATTGATACAGTGACATGTAACTGTTTACTTTGGATAATATTACTAAATCTTACAGCTAAGTTTGTAAAATGCAAAAAACATAGTTTAGCAGATTGGGAAAACCAATCTAAATACTGTCAAAACAAAGCCCAATAAGGTAGACTGCATAACTTCTTTCAAGAAAACATTTTTTTTATATTAAAGAATAGGCTTTTTCTATTCCGAGTTCTATTCGATTTCCTAAAAGAAGGAAATGCAGCAAAACAGCTGAGTTAGGAGACAGTTCCTAAACTGTTAGGTTTTAATTAATTCCACATTGATACGTGGTTTTAAATGTGAATGACAATTAACTTCAAATTCACCTTAAATACCAAACAAAACCCAGGAAAATGCTGACTACAGATATGTCTCTGTATATGGTTTTTCATCCTAGGGCATGTGGAAAGTACAATATGGTTAAAGACACTTTGATTTTTCACTGAGGATTTGGCTTTGTAGTTTGCTGCTGTTGAGGAGACATGAAAGACACTCAAATGAGAGAGGAAGGGAAGTGGATATGAGACCAAAAATGCCTTCTACAATTGCACATTTACTGAAATCCTGATTTAAATTGTCTGCAGTATGAACTGTCTGGAAGTTCTCCTTTGAAAAGTAAGGAGAATTAATCCTGGTTAAAGGGAAAAAAAAATCTAAAACCTTCTACTTTCGTTTTGTATTTATAACGCGTGGAGTTCTTTATGGGAGAGAAGGTTGAATTTCCAAGTGTTTATTTGCTTGTAAGGGTTGCTGCCTGTATTAAATTACTTTCTATAATTTTAAGATCAATATTAATTTACATATTTTTATAATTGCTAGAAAGTAAAATTTGTTCTTCTAATCGAAATGTGCCATAGCATTTTAATTCAGTCCCTAATTTAACCTTGGGTCTTTGCATCCACCCTTAATCCAGTAGAAATGCTGCTTTTCTGGTCCCATTTGAAATGTCAACAATCTCCTTTGATGGATTTACACCGTCCAGAATATTTTGTCTGGACACTCGGACACTTCCTATTCAGCAAACTTTGTTTTGATTTACTCTATTAATGCTATGGGTCACCTTAACCAATTCTCTTTTATCTTTAGTATTCTATTATTGTTTGTATATGTGCAGGCTGATGTAACTTTGCCATCAAAATAAGTTTTCAGAGTGACACGAGGACTAATTGATTTCATTGCACAGAACAATTTCTTACTTAGTGTTGCACATGTGCTTAAAGTTTCCACACGCACTTACTAGTCATTATTCTTGGTTAATAAAAGGTATTTAATTTTTAATAATTACTTCCATATGGAAAATAAAACAATTTAGCAAATGTTTGTCCATGGATAAGTGGCATTTCTACACCTTATTTGTATCTGTTTATATTCAAAAATATCAGTGCTGCTGTTCACATCCTAAACTATAGTGGCCCCTGGTATCAAAAGTAAAGCATAAAATACATGTAATAAGTATTTTTCTATATGTAATAAATAATTACCTTTTAGTTTTCAACAAATTTTGGTGAATGAGTTCTTTTTTTGGTATTCTCAGATATAACTTTAGGTATTCTTAAACACTGCTGGATATTGGGCTTCAGCACTGCTGATGCAGCAATACAAATCAAAAAGGCTCTTTTAAGCCTTTTACTTTAAAAATCAATGGCAGTTTGAAGTATCAACTCATGCTTCTAAAGCAACTTTAGTAGGAAATCCTATTCCTTCTTCTAAATGAAGGGTTTTCTGTTTGTGGCATACAAAGCACTGCTCAAGGTACTGAGCATTTCCTTCAGACACACACCTCACACAGAGCAGCTACTGCCAACAGTGGCATGCAACCCCAGTAAGTTTGGAAATCCCCTTTTTTAGGTAATTGGTACTGTCTTACTAGTTTAAGTAGCTGTTTTCCATGTGTAATTTCAAGGGTGTTTCAGAGCCTGTGAAGGTTCGGGTAACCGATGTAAGCTTTTATCATTAACCCTTTCTTTTGTTTACAATTCTGATAAAGAAGCAATTCCCCAGCAGCTGACAGTAGATTGATAGTAATCCGCAGACCCTTCCATGGTTATGTGCACAATGAAAGCTTTGAAGCCAGGAATGGGAGAGAAGTTTGCGAGGTATTTTTCGATTATAAAATTACATCAGATTTACTGAAGACCCACCCAACATAAACCAGCTTAATACCTGCATAGATTTGTACGCCTTGATCTTGCCTCTGACAAAAGGAGAGAGCAGGCACTTCTTCAGTACCAGCACATGGGTATGGATTTGCACAAGAGGAGAACACACGCCAGCAGATATGTGGTGTTAATCAGGAATGCCAAAAGCAATTGACCTGTATCTGTAACTTTAAAGGCTACACAGGGCGTAGTGCAAAAAATAAGGAAAGAAAAACCCATCTGGAGCAGACAGCAGAGAAGCAAGAACAAGGTAGACATGCAACGCTTCAGTGCAGATGGCTGTAACCTCACATAGGCTTTGCTAGGATTTTCCAGGTTTAGGTACAGTATTCTCTGGGGAATACAGACAGTGATTTCGTAGCATTTTTCCCTGATTTATTTCATTACCATGGTCAATGTACCTTCTGTGCTAGATAGACCTTGTTTTTGCAAGAGATCTGGGAGCTGGAGTTCCTAGATGTTAATTCGGATCTTGCACTGACTTTTTCCTTAGTTTGTCTACCTGCAAAAACTAAAATACTTTAGAACACTCCTTCAAGTGATTAAATAGTGTAGTAATCTGTTCGGTACTCTTAGTTTTTCTACTGGTGCATGAAAAGAGTGGGATAAGTTTTCTCTGTAGATACAGGTGATGATCTGCTGAGGTTCACCAGGCAGTTAGACAGAATAAATGACTGTGTGTGTCCAAGGTATAGCTGCTGTTGAATTAACAGGAAGTAGCCTTAAAGAAAATTGTGCAACTTCCACTTACTCTGCTTCTTGAATGAAGATAAAATGGGGAGGAGACACAGTTAAGCTGCTGAAAGGATCTGAAAATGTAAGATTTCAGTAAGTCCTTGTACGTTTTTGCATGTATGAAGTAACGAGCATCACATGTCAAAGCATACTGATTAGGGTTGTGGGCACAAATTAAGGTCATGGGGGGGAATTTTTTTTTTTTTTCAGTGTAGTCATCAGGGGGCATTTAGACACCAGGGCTGGTTACAGCCTGATTTGTAGTAACTGCTGTAGTCTGATTAAAAACTCCTGCTAGATCACTGAGAGATTTTATAATTACCCAATGCGGACACCCTCAGACAAAAGTCAGGTGATTGTGGCAGTGAGACACTAAAGCTACTTATTTATGCATCAGTAGCTCGTGTGGCATCTAAACACGTAGGAAAAGGTTTCTATTTGATATGGTTGTTTATAAAACACCAGGTGAATGCCTCATGAAAAATGTTGACTAATTGTGATAGAATAGCGAGGAACTCAGCAAGTGCAGGAGGGTTGGCTAAGTCTGAAGCTTAATTTTGAGTATGAAACGTGGTGGAATATTTTGTTTAACTCTGGCTTAAGTAGGTTTCAGTAGTTTGTCCCTAGCACTTTAGGTCATGTTTCCCAACGTTGTATCTAGCTAGTTTAACTTAAGCTTGGGCCTGGTAGCGTTCCACAAAATATCTCAAAACATCAGATTATCCAAAGTAAGACTCTTTCTGTCTTTCAACATTTCAGATGTACACTTTTATTCATAATTTAGCTCATGCAATGATTGTATGTATGTGTTTTATGAGTATACGTGTGTGTGTGTGTGTATATATATATGTAATTGAGATCATACCAGAGGTTTTGAGAATAATGTATTATTTTTTTTTAAAGAGAGAGAAAGAGTCCATACATTGCGGGTGATTGCTCAGAATGAGTTTTTTTTCTAATTAAAATGTAGAATCCCAGATAGAGAAATCATGTGGTTTTTGCCTTAAGGTAGATGAAGACTTGATCTCTTCCGTATTTGTGCTGTTCAAGCATGGCTTGTAGCAAACAGCTTTTTACAGTTAAATGATGTGTTGTTTTATTTGGCTTTGTCTTTTTTTTTCTCTTTTTTCTTTTTAATTGTAGGAGTTCCATCTGGAATATGACAAATTAGAAGAAAGGCCTCATCTGCCATCAACCTTCAACTACAACCCTGCTCAGCAAGCCTTCTAAAGACTTCCCTTTTCTTGGGGTATGGCTGTCTCAGCACAATACTCAACATAACTGCAGAACTGATGTGGCTCAGGCATCCTGGTTTTAATTCCTTGAGGATCTGGCAATTGGCTCATGCGAAGGGTCACCATTTGAGGTCCTGCCTTACTAATTATGTGCTGCCCAACAACTAAATTTGTAATTGTTTTTCTTTAGTTTGAGCAGGGTCTGAATTTTTGTTTTTGTTTTATTTTTTTGCCAGCAGACAAGCTTGGGTCTGTAAAGACAAGCGAGTACACTGACAAAAGTTTACCACTTAGTTTTCCAAAATGTAAAAAGGAGGAAAAAAAAAAAGAAAAAAGACAAAAAAAAAGAAAAAAGACAAAAAATTAGACAACAAAATTTGCATTGTTCATTGTAGCACTATTGGTAATAAAAATGTTTGTGCATTTTTATGTGAAGATCCTTCTCGTATTTCATTTGGAAAGATGAGCAAGGTTTGCTTCCTTCATTTTACTTCCCCTTCTGTTTTTGAAAGGCAGTTTTCGCCAAGCTTAATGCAAGAATATCTGACTGTTTAGAAGAAAGATATTGCCACAATCTCTGGTTAGTTTCCAGAGTTGTGTATTACTGAGCTTCATCTTTCCAGAATGAGCAAAACACTGTCCAGTCTTTGTTACGATTTTGTAATAAATGTGTACATTTTTTTTAAATTTTTGGACATCACATGAATAAAGGTATGTATGTACGAATGTGTATATATTATATATATGACATCTATTTTGGAAAATGTTTGCCCTGCTGTACCTCATTTTTAGGAGGTGTGCATGGATGCAATATATGAAAACGGGACATTCTGGAACTGCTGGTCAGGGGACTACTTTGTCGCCCTGTGCACTAAAGGGCCAGATTTTCAGCAGCCAAGGACATCCATACCCAAGTGAATGTGATGGGACTTAAGTGAACTGAGACAATTCACTCTGGCTGTTTGAACAGCAGCGTTTCATAGGAAGAGAAAAAAAAAAAAAGATCAATCTTGTATTTTCTGACCACATAAAGGCTTCTTCTCTTTGTAATAAAGTAGAAAAGCTCTCCTCACTGCAGTGTTGACTTTGATTTGAGATTGTGAAATTATTTCTTCAACAATGAAAAATGGAAAAAAAATTGAAGTATTAAAACTATCAAGCTGTACAGTGGTTAAGGCACTTGTTGAAGAGTCTTTTTGCTGCTGACAAGTAATTTTATGGGAGAAATTTACGTTTTTTTTTCTGCAGTAGGCTGTAACGTTTGGTCATCTTGGTTTGAAATCCTCAGAAAACAAACAAGCAAAACACATCATTTGTCATTTGTACAATGGGGGGGGTGGTGACATTTCATATTATTAAAAAGATGCTTCAAGAACTCATCACAGAAGGAAAGCTTGAAAGAAGCTTGGTTTAGAGCTGATCATACCTTACTTCTGATCTGCTACTTTCTCACTTTAGATACACATTTCATTAGATGATCACTAGTACTTGAACTTCCAGACTTGAACAAACATGAATATGCACTGTTTGTGCAAAAAGCACAATTCTTTGGAGTGGAAGAAGAAAAACCTGAACCATTTGGATAGTTTTCTTTCTCCTGATGTGATTGATATTTCTCCTTAAGTTGCCTCTGGTAGTGCAAACCGTTTCAAAATACCTGAAGTTACCATACAAGAAAAAAAAAAAAGTAATTTTTTCAATTATTTTTCTTTCTAGGTTTTAACCTATTTTTCTTTGTAGTGCAAAATAAAAAATAGCTTCATGGAATTTATTGAACTGTGAACATCTGCAATTGACCGTTCAGATGTGTAGCAATTTTAAATTCTACACTTCTATGTGTAATTCAAGATGATAGACGTAAAAATGCCAATGATCATCTTTTTATTTAACTGAACTGCTTCTTCAACTTGAAATAAGGGATGTTTACAATCCAGATGATGTTTAACACAGCTGAAAACATAGCAGCTTTTTCATCTCTCGGAGTGGATATGAACATGTATGCATGTATTTGCCTACTGAGGCATACAGTTCTAAATTTTAAAAAGGATATTCTTTAAAAGTGTCTTGCTCACTCCATGATAAATGTTTTTTTTATTATTTTTTACTGCCAGAGGTTTTCTGTGACCTTAGCATTTTTGAAAGCTTCTGGAAATGATGTTTACTACTTCAAATCACTTATTTTTTTTTCTTATGATTTTTGGTTTGTTTGCTTTCTCCACAGAGCTAGTCTCGTGGAATTTAATGCCAGATGTGATAAGGGGGCCAAGGCGAATTACATTAAAAATAATATCTCATTAGCTAAATATCTTTGATACTTCAAAACCAAGCTGAAATTGAGACAGAAGCTTTTCAGCAGGTTACTGCAGTGATATAGTCGCATTCAACTGTACCATGCTTCAGACACGTGAGATGCGGGATTCTAGCAAACACCTCAACTGTTAGCAAGGAACTGGTGATCTGCTCTTCCCAGGGGAAATACAAGCTGTCTCTCACCTGTATTTTGTGTCATTAAATACACAGAAACTTTAAAATCTGATTTAATTTCATGTTGCACTTTGCACTGAAACTTGAGAAATGGTTTTAGATATAAAAGAAGGTATCAAATTGGAGGCACCTTGTAGCCTGATACCACATCAGTGAATCAAAATGAAAAACCCTATGCTGCCCCACCTCCTTTTTTTTTTTTTTTTTTTTTTTTTTCTGAAAGGAAGAAAAAACTCATTTACACATGGCAAATGGGTGTCTGAACTGAACTGGAGATTTTTAATACTGACGGCTACTGTTTGAGGCTTTTGTTAAGTCTTTTTCACAATTGCTATGAATAATGGCAGAGAATAGAATTCTGCTTTAAAAATACATTTACTCGTGTTTCCCCCCATAATTAAAATGTTGTGCAAGGTAAGTTCTGAGTAATAAAATCAGCATTCTTGGAAACAACTAAAAGACAACTAGAAGCACTACTGGCCCGTGGAACAGACACACTCGCTCCATCTCTTCTTAGTGCACGTTGTTTATAAGTATTTCTTGAATCATTAAATAGCTGCTTTTCTTTTAGAAGTCCACTCCCCTTAATTTCCAGGGCTAAAATGGTTTTTGCCCACTTGAGTATCACCAGTATTGCAGAGAGCACCGATAGCTTGTATTTTCACAGCTGTTACTCCACCCACCCTGCTTGTGAGTCCACCTAATTGCCAGGGCATCCCGGAGGAAGGAGGTAAGGACAAGCCACCTTAGTGTTCAAAAAGAACCAAGAAAACACTCAGGCCTTAGTGCCTGGTGCCATGCACACTTAAGTACCTTCAGGTGCTTTATTAGTTTAAATGAATACACTAGTGGGAATCCTGTAGATGTTTACGTTGTTGATCTATTTTGCATGTGACTAAGAGCTGTTACTTGAAGTTTGTAAATCCTCTCTACCTAAGCCAGTATTTTTTGTGCTTTTTTGTTTCCATTTTAGTTTCCGTGGGGCGAAAAAAAATTAAAAAGTTTGAGAAACTGCACAAAATACACGTGTATTGTGGTCAGACATGAAATTGGTTTCTGAGAATGCTTGCAGTGTGCCGGCAGGCTCTTTCTGTTACCTATAAAGAAACCAGAAACCACCTTTGGATTGGCTGTGTGGCAGCCAGCTCGATCCTGCACACTGCATAGGTGGCAACAGCTCTTGAAGAAGGGTATTCGGTTTCTAAATAACATCGTTTTAAAGATATGGGTATATATCATCTAGAAGGAACATAATTAATTAAATAACTCCCGTAATTTCTGATTGAAAGTATTTCCATGGCTGGACGTTGATTGAAATGAAGAAGAGAATTTGCTTGCTCCTCTTTGCCACACTCAGAAGAGCTTCCAAAGGCACAAATGGGATGCTGAATGAGGTAGCTGGGCAGTGCTTTTGTTTTAAGATGCTAGCTATAACAATTGCTTCTACTAAAACAAGGTGTCTAAATATGCTTACGTTTCAAATATCACATCCTTTCATGTTTCTCAAAACTTGCTGCCGCCTAAAAATTACGCTAGTGGAATTTGACTGTTGGTGAAGCATGCCGGTTGGGTTGAGCAGCTCATCTGGGTGGCTGGCTGGCTGATGCTTTCGTTTTCACAGAGTGCCAGGGTTAAAATGCTGTTTACATGCCTCCACCCCCTCAGTAAGCACACACGCTCTCATTTCTGCAGATCTGAGTGCTTCTGGTGCATTTGAAAGGCCAGAGGAAACGCAGGTAGATGCATTGTTTTCTAACTGCGGTTTGAATGACTTTGGTCGCTTACCTCTTCAAACCAGGCTATTGGGGTTGAAGTTTATGTTTTGAAACCAGTGTTAAAACCCACTGAGCAGTGGTTTTGAACATTACGGACTGGAGCCACTTCAGGGTTAGCAGTGCTAACTGTTCTTGGATCTTATTTTCCCAGGCTCTGGTTTATCTTTTGCAGTTCATGCTGCCTTGCCAGTATTAATGTGACAGTGTTGTGTGTAGGTTTGTGTCAGAATTTTCTGCAAGAAGACTTCTTTCAACCACCTCTGGTTTAAATAAACAGGTGACTCTGCACCACGCTTCTGTACAGCAATAAACTGGCCGATTTTCACAGTTATCTGCAACATCCTGCATCGCCTGCAAAATGATCCTGATAAGGAGCACAGGGAAGCATCCTGGAGCTGCTCTGTCTGATGCAGACCTTGCTGAAAATTTTTGGAAGCCCTTCAGTTTTTCTCCACAGCTCTTTTTCGGATAAAGGGTTCATTATGGTGGTGTTTTTTTCCCCCGCCCCAGGATGTGTTTCTGCCAGCCAGCTGTCATCTTCCTCCCTTTGAAGTCCGCTTTACTTCCTGCTGGGTGTCACGGTGGTGCTTTCGAAAAGGCGTTTTGTTGTTGTGTTTATACACATCGTGGCTGTTCAGAAAAGCAGCCTGCTACTGGCACTGTGATGGAGGAAGGCTGCAAGAGCTCCCTGACGGACATCACCGGCACCACCACCACCAGGCTTCCACATGGACACACGCGCGTGGCCTCGCAGAGCTCTTCCCCATCCACTGTCCTTGGCGTGTGTTCACACATCAGGAGAACCTCCCACAAAGATGGGTGTGGAGAACCTGCCCCATCGCTCCTTCGTGCTGGATGGATGGTGCTGGTTAACGTGGGCTGCCACTGGGGCAGGTCGGCGGTGGGCCTTCTGCTGCCAAGGGAGGCTCACGTGGCTCCTCGGGCCCCACACGTGCCCAAGATGGAGGCGTCCCCTCCGTGTGCCTCACAAGCTGGCCTGTAGTTGCATGTGGGCACTTCACTAATGGCGATAGGTCAGCCGGCATGCTGGTCGTAGGACAAGGACGGGCTGACAGCGAGCGGGCAGCAACCGGCCTGGCCTGCCTGAAGGTGGCTGTGGAGGTGCTCATGTCCTTCAGCAAGGTTGCTGGGCTTCAGCTCAGAAGTCTCCTGAAAGTCACCTTTTCCAAGCGCCGCATGTTTCAGTGTTTGCTGCAGAACCAGCCTTTTCCTGACATTGGGCACCATCACACAGATGTCAACCTTCCTGCTGAATTTCTAAGACCAGGCTGCTTCTGGCCCAAGCTGCGGGCACCCAGCCCTGTGCTCCTCCAAACCAAGCACTAATGGTCCACTGCTCCTCCGACTGACACGAAAAGACTTGTCCTGAGTTATTTATCAGTGCAGGACTGTGAAAATACAGGTAAAATACAGCCCTGCTGTCTCCTCAGGTCTCAGATGCAGGGTTTGATGCATGCAGAAGGCCAGCTCTCAAGGTTACAGCATCACCCAGCGAGTTAATTTTTGGCTGACGGCACTTTGTGTGTGGGGCCCAGCCAAGAGCTGAACCAAGTGACAAACACACAGAGACTGGGCACCAGCTGCTCCAAGGGGAAGGTATCCAAGAGGTCACGGCCCATCTGAATTAATAGTGAGACGATTGGGAACTGGGGCTGGAGCTTGCCTTCAGGATCATGGCTTCAGGAAGGTGGCGGGCAGCAAACCTACCTGATCACAAGGATATTTTTTGTCATTTAGGAACTGGAAGCTTCTCCACTAGAGACTGCACCTAGCATCCTGCTGCTAGAAAAACCCATTGCAGGTTCAAAAAATAAATCCCATGCTTCGAGTCAGCAAACTTTTCCAGAGAAACCTCTAGCATTAGGAATGGCTGCTGTAGAGCAGCTAGCCTGAGGACAGAGCAGCAGCACGCTGGTGCAGCCGAGGACAACATTTGCATCCATTTATATTCCTGTCACAGTGTGGATGCTTAATAGCCGTCCTGCCTACCGATGCTCAATATTCCAGTTGGAGAACCTATGGATCAACTTTATTTTTAAAAGTTTGACGTTCCTCTCCACAGCAGAAAAGTGATTGAAAAATGCGGCCAGAGGAAAGTGCCGTTTGCCTTATTTATTTTTCTATTATTTCTGCACCTTGCTGCCTGCTGTATCATCAGGTTCAGCCATCATCTCAGAAATTGTCACACTTCGTTCTGCGGAACTGGCTGCGATGACGTCTGCGGAATAAAGACGTGGCAGGCGCTTGTGGCACTGAGGTGCTGCAGGAACTGCCATGGTGGGTGGCGCTGGGTAATATCCAAACCCTATTTGTGAAGTGAGTGCATTTTCTTGGATCCTTTCTACAGCCCTTCTGTGAAGAGGGCACTTTTCGGGCTGCCTTACGAAGGCCGATACCTTCCTGATAAAAGCAATTCCTGCCCAAAGTCATTCGACAGCCTACGTTGGTTTTACCTGTCTTCACATATTGATGAATGACCCCCAGGTTGTACGGATGCTGGATTTGGGTCTCGGGCAGGCTATGGGGGGACACTGCCTTAGAGGAGACAGGCGGGCAGGGGGCCGGCAACGTGCCCCCACCCGCCAGCCCCCCTCTAGACATCGCACCTTGTGCACTGCTCGGCACTAATCTGCCGCAGCGCTCCTGCAGCAAATCTCCCCAGGGCAGATAATCCCATCGCAAGCTGTCCCATCCACCCCCGGAGGGACCCAAACTAGGTCAGATGGGTTGGTATATATATTTTTTTAATAATATTTTTTTCTAGTTTACTAATTAAATACTGTATTTTTATTTTTTAAATTGCAATTATACTTTTTTTTTGCTTTTTTTTTACTTTTATTTTGTCTGTTTTTTATCTTTCTTCTTTCTACTTCCTCTTTTCTTTCCTTTCTACTTTTTATCCATTTTTAAAATTTTTGTGTTAATTCTTTCTTCTTCCTATTACTACTTTTTTCTCTCCTTCCTTGTTTCTTTTTTCTTCTCCCTTTTTTCTTCCTTTTCTTCTTTAATTTCTTTCCTCCTTTCTCTTCTCTTCTCTTCTCTTCTCTTCTCTTCTCTTCTCTTCTCTTCTCTTCTCTTCTCTTCTTCTTTCTTTTCTCCCTTCTCTTTCATCTCTTCTTTTTTCTTTCTTTTCTCCCTTCTCTTTCATCTCTTCTTTTTTCTTTCTTTTTTTCTCCATTCTTTTCTCTTTCTTTCCTCCTTTTTTCTTCTTTTTTCTTTCTTTTCTTTTCTCTTTCCTTCCTCCTTTCTTTTCTCCTGTCTTCCTTTTGTTCTCTATTTTGTCTCTTATCTATTTTTCTCGTTCCTTTCTGTACTCTTTTTCTCCTTTTTCTTGTCTCTTTTATCTTTCTCTTCTTTATCTTCGTCTCTTTTATCTTTCTCTCCTTTATCTTCTTTCTTTCCTCTTTCTTTCCTCCTTTCTTTTATTCTCCTTTTTCCCCTTTTCTCCTTCTTTTTGTTCTCTATTTCTCTCTTTTCTATTTCTGTCTGATCTTTTTCCTTCTTTTCCTCATTTACCTTTCATTCTTTTTCTTCTTTCTTTTCTCTTTCCCCCTTCCTTCTTTTCTCCTTTTCCTCCTTCCTTCTTTCCTCTTTCTTTCCTCTTTTCTTCCCCTCTCTCCTCCCTCATTTTTCATCCTCACCATTTCCCCTCGCTCCTCTCCCTTCCCTCACCCCCCTCTCCCTCTCCCCACCCCTCCACTCCCCTCTCGGGGCGGAGGCGTGCCGGGGGCCGTGCCGGGGCCGTCCCCGCTGGGTGCGGGTGCAGCTCGGGGCCGCGCGGAGCCTCCCCCGATGGCCGCTGCGCGGCGGGCGGCAGGCGGCAGGCGGGGGGGGGATGGCTCGCAGCCGGGCGGCGCACACGGAGTACACGGAGGCGGAGGACAAGAGCATGCGGCTGGGCTTCCTGCTGATCGCCGCGGGGCTGCTGTCGCTGCTGGGGCTGGGCTGCTGCTGGCTGCGCCCGGCGCTGCAGGAGCGGGGCGGCGGCGGCGCCGCCAACTGCACGGTGCTGGCGGTGCGGCAGCTGGGCGAGCGCTTCGCCTGCACCTTCTCCTGCGGGGCCGCCTGCCGGGGCACGGCCCGCTACCCCTGCCTGCAGGTGCTGGTGCGCACCTCCCGCTCCGCCAGCCCCGCGCTGCTCCACGAGGACGAGCGGCAGCTCCGCTCCAACCCCAAGGTGAGCCCCGAGCCGCCGGGACCCCCCCCGCCGAGGGGCTGGGGGCAGCGCCGAGGGTCCCGGTGATGAGGGGGAGGTCGTGGGGGGGGTCTCGGGGCTGTCCTGGAGCTGTTACTCAGCACAAAGTGGGTGTGTGCGTGTCTGTGTGTTCATATCTATCCCTATCAGTGTGAATGTGCACGTGTATGTGTTCATGCCTACCTATATAAGGTACCTATACACGTATATGTGTCCATACCTACCTGTGTAAGTGTGTATGGACACGTGTGTGTGCTCATATCTACCTATATAAACCTGTACGTGCACCTACATGTATTCAGATCTATCCCTATAAGTGTGTATGTGCAGCTATACATGTTCATATCTGTCTATATAAGCATCTACGTGCACATACATATTCATATCTATCTCTGCAAGTGTGTATTTGAACATATATATGTTAACATCTATCTCTATAAGCATGTATTGCACGTATATGTTCATATCTATCTCTATAAGTGTGTATGTGTGCCTGTATGTACACATCTATCTCTATAAGTGTGTATGTGCACGTAGATGTTCATATCTATAAGCATCTATGTGTGCATATATATATACACACACACTCTCACGCACGTCTTGACCCACGGCCCCAAAACCCAGGGGGTCTGCGCTGAAGCCAGACTTCCCTCCCTGCTCCTTCCATTCTTAAACTTCTGCATCGTGCAGAGGGACACGGGCCGGGAAGAAGTTGCAGCTTCCAGCACGCCCCGACAGCGTGAAGGCGATGCGTGCTGCTTCTTTCTGTCTTTAGAGGCAGCAACTTCACCCTGCTCTCTCCTTTTAACGCCGAGTAAAGTCTCTCCTGGCAGCCTTCCACCCGGGCGGAGGAGATTTTGCTAAGCAGTTCCCAGAAAAACAGAAAATCCCTGTCCCCAGAAGCACCCAAGCCCAGGTGCGATACCGGAGAAGCAGATTTGGGCTCTCCAACAAGAGATGTGGCCGCGGAGCAGCGGGCTGACCCCCATGGAGGGGCCACGGGGGGAGCGGGCTCACGTGTCAAGGCTGGGACACCTCACAGCCTCCACAGCCCTGCTCACACCTGCGTGGCCCTTGGAAGAAGGATTAAGCCAGCTCAGGGGCTCACGTTGCTTTTTTCCCCACGTTCAGAAGTCAGCAGAGCGGGAAGCAGGACGGTAAAGCTGACAGGATTTGGATTAAGCTGTTGGCACGGCTCAGACGCGATGAGCGATGAGGCCGCAGTGCTGGACGGCGGCGAAGCGCTGGCCCGGGAGGGAGCTTTGCAAACTTCGCCTTTCCCCGGGGCTGGGGCTGTCAGCAACGTGCAGGGACAAAAAACCCAGCACCCAGCAGGGATGGGTGCGGGGTGCCCGGGCTGAGCATCTCCTGCAACATCCATGGGTCCGGCAGGGGCTTTCAAGCAGTTCAAGGGTTGTTTAGGTCTCATTAGGAACTTATATCCTGTTAAACCAAGTGACGTTACGTGTAGCTGGTGCTTTGGTTCCCTTTCGTTCCCTGGGTTTAGCGTCTGTCTAGCCGGGCACTGAGAGTCTCCTTTTTATTTTTGTCCCAAGGTCTCGCCGTCTTCAAGAGCTTTGGGGATTTTATGCTAAAATAGATTAGTCATAGCAACAGGCCAGGAATCTGATGGATTTAATGATCTGGGTCTGGTACTTATGAATGAGTGCTTGAGGAGCCTTTTAACCCTGCCTGCTTCCCTCACCTTCCTGTAGCACGCTGCCTCGTGTTAGTGTGATTAGACATACAGCGGGCTGATCAGCTCCCAGACAGAAGGAAAAAATATATATTTGAACAATTTTGTTTTGGAGGGTCTTAGGATTTTCCATTCTGTTCAGCTGCTTCTCCTCCTGGGGTGGCTCTTTGTGCATATTTCAGGCCCCTCGCAACACCCAACTGTGCTGCATCAGCTGCTAGCTTCACTCCACCAAAAAAACATCCCCAGTGTATCGGACTAAAATTATTCCACTTTCCGTAATGGAGTGGGCTGGTGTATAAACATACACATGGTGGTTATCAATCTGTCTATTCCAGTGAGGGCAGGCTGCAGGAAAAGACTTTTTTTTTTTCCCCCTTGTGTCCTAAGACGATCACATCGCTGTACAGCCCAGGATTCATTTAGCTCTTAAAAGATTATGTAGCTGGGTCAGAGTTAATCCAGAAATGTATATAAAAAGCACTGCACACGATTACATTTGTGTTCAGTCTGAGTGATTTGTGGATTTCTTTTTTTTTTTTTTTTGTCTCAGAGGAAGAAATTTCAGCAGGGCCACGGTAGCCTTTCTTCAGCTGCGCTGATAGCAATAATCATTTCCGAGATAAGGCTTAGGGGGGATTAATTGCCAAGGCCGTGGAGCGAGATGGCAGCACACACAGGGCGTGCGGGGACTGGGCTGAGGGTGAGCAGAGTGAAGCTGTGGTAGAGCACGTCACCGCCACCAAGATCTGCTCTCTTGCTCCTCAGACTTCAGACTTTTCGGCTTAGACTGCAACACCTAGGTCTGTAGGATCAGCCTTTTCAGCCTGAGGGTGTTGGGATCACGGCGAGATTCCTGGCTCCAAGTGGCCTCTGTCTTGCCCAGAGGGGTCTTCCTAAGCTCTGCCGTTTTGTGTGGCTCTTCTCGAGGGCACGGCGTGGGCTGCAGAGACTTGTCTGCAATCCAGTACGCTGTGCTGCTCCTTCTTCAGGTCTCGTGTGGGGTCTGCTTGCTGGGTTTGTCTGGTGGCAGAGGTAGGTGAAAGCCAGGTGTGAAGCCAGCACCGTGAGCTGTGGGGACTTACTTTTCTGTGCTTATGAATGAGCCCCTGCTCATCTCCCAGCGCTGCTCCTCACCAGCAGGGTGGTCACAGCAGCGCTTCCTTGCTCCCAGGCCATGAAGATAACCCAGAAACCTGTGGAGGTACCTGCACAAGTCAGGAGGAGCTCATACGTTGCCTGGAGATGAGGAGTTGCGTGGTGTTACTTTTAGTGGTGTGTTGCACTTTCTCAACAATACTTACCTAGAGCATCTTTATACAAGCAGGAAAATTAGGGGCTAATTATCACCCTGCTATAGAGGGGCTCAAGTGGGAGGACATCATGTTTGCTTTATGCCTGTGTTTGCTTTCTTTACTGAAAGGGTTGTGCGGCATTGGAACAGGCTGCCCAGGGAAGTGGTGGAGTCACCATCCCTGGAGGTCTTCAAGGAACATGTAGATGTAGAACTCAGAGCATGGTTTAGTGGTGGGCTTTAGTACTAGGTTAAAGGTTGGACTAGATGATCTTAGCGGTCTTTTCCAGCCTTGGAAAGGTTGCTTTTTAGTGCCTTCAGTTTGACTTTTGAGGCATTGACTTGCTTCTACTTGGGCCCTGATGTCTGTTTGCACTTGAGATTTTCTTGGCCTTTTCATGTAGTCGAAGTCTTCCAGGCTTGAGACAGCTCCCCTCAGAGCTTACCGAGTCTGCCTTCTTTTTCTTAAAAACGTTACTGAATTAGGCAAGAATTAGTCTTTGAAAAGCAAGAAATGCAAACTGGAAGCTAAACCAGAGCTCACACCTCTGTCCCTCCTCCATGGGAAGCTCCAGTGAAGCACTCAAAGTAACCCAGAGTTGCTTCAGGCATCTGCAGGGACACCGGAGGGTGAGCACCTAGCAACAAACACATGCCAGATACAAAGCTCACAAAAACCTTGGTGTGAAGGTGTATTAGCTGCTCTCTGACGCTGAATTGAACCCTGAGTCATCTATCTAAACAGTGGCTTTGACTGAAGAGAGAATATTACCAGCCTGGTACTGATTCTGAGCTGTGTAATTGGGATTTATGGCAAGTCCCCGTGTGTTTCCTTTGTGTTTTTCCCATGAAGATAGTTGTTCCTGTAGCTGTTCCTAAGCCTGAAGTTCAGATTGGGAATGCAGTGGTTCACCAGGTCATGAACTTGGTGGAGGATCCACACGACCTCTGGGGGACAGGGAAGGTCTCTCAAGGATCCAGCTAAAGTTTTGCCAGCAGAGAAGTGGTAGTCTTGCTGCCCGTGCCTCATGTTATGTGAGGGTAAGTTAAGCTGTTACTCAGCTTGTTCGTAGGGGAGAGACTGCCCTTGGTCTCCTTGGGCTTTGCAGCACACGTCTGAGGCTGGGATCTGCACCCAGCGCGCTGCACGCTCAGCTTTTGTTGGCTTCTCCATGGAAGAAGCAGATGCTGAACCTTTGCTGAACTGGGGCTTTGAACAGTCTGTGCTTGTTACCCGTGTCATAACAGTGGCAGAATGAGTGTCTTGTGCCAAGAGATATCAACTAGATATCAGATATCCCGTCATCTGGGATTTGCTGGAATATTTATTAGCATGGCGTTAGTCAGAACTGGTGACTGTGTGTCCCACTGCAAATGGGAAGCGCTTCAAACCCAGGCCGGGCAGCTGGTAGGAGTACTTCAAAATTAAATGATTGCTCTTACATTCATCGTGCAAAAATAAGGAAAACCAACAAACACATCAGATGTTACGTGGCAGGTTGCTTTGATAACAGAACAAGATGTGATAAAGCCTTTATTTGGTTTGTGAACACTGGCGTATTCTTTTCCGCTACCTGCAGGATGTAACCAGCAATTCAAGTAAAATTTTGGATTTGTTTCTTTCTTGCACTAACTATTCTTTGCCCATTTCAATAATTATGAGGAAAATGCAGAGAAAGTGGTGCATCGTTACTGAGCGCAGAAGTAACTCTGTTCTCCCACATGTGTTGGCAGTGTTCGTACATCCCTCCCTGCGCCAGAGACGATCAGGAGAACTCAGAGAATGTCACGTACAAGCAGAAGTACTGGAAGGAGAAAGTGGGCTCGCAACCCTTCACATGCTATTTTAACCAGCACTTGAGGTAAGTAATCCACATCTGCATGGACGGATGTGCTTACACATCTGTTTAACAGCTGTGTATGGGTTCTGTCTGAAAAAAATGTGTCTATATGCATATGTATGCCCATACACACGTGTAGTGATGTGGTTTAGTGCATAGTGCTTAGTGCAGAGCTTTGCAAACTCTGTTGATGAAAAGCAACACGGAAAGTGAAAAAGGGCGTTTACCACTTAAAGTAAAAATGCAAAACTCTAAGGAAAGTTTCTTTTAAACATGGCATTTTATGGCAAAGAACACGTTGGTTTTTAACACTCTGGTGTCAACTTTATGGCTTGGATATACACGTAAATGTTCCTTCCCTCAAAGGAAGGGAAACCGTACTGTGTTTGGGAGGGGCTGGAAGAAAAAGGGAGACAATAAATAGTACAAACTAACTCAGGAACTGTGTTCAGAGAGGATTAATGAATTGGATACATTCAATAAACGTTCACAGAACTGTCAGTTTTCATACTGATTGCAGAGTAGAAAGTTGTAACTGGAAGCATCACCTCTTCTGTTTCAATTCTTCCTTTTACTCCCAGTGCTGATGGGACTTACACGTGCTCCAGGGTCATAGCTGGTCTCCTCGCTTCAGTACATGGATTAGGAAGGAGTGCTCTTGCCTGTCTCCTTCTGGTAGTGATGTGCTGGGAAATAAAAGGTGACGTGGTGGCTGGAACTGAGTGCTACCACGGTGTGCGGGCACGCTGGGAGGAATGTGGGAGGACAGCTGTGGAGGGGATCACAGGTCCGTGTAGACAGGGAGGTGCAAAGATGATACTTAGGATCCTTGGATCAGCCCGGGTTTTGAGGGGTTTAGACTCCAGTTCTGGAGGGATACGGCATGTGCTTGATTTGATCAGCACGAGCCATTTTGGTGGAGCTGAGAAGGCTGTTCCTGGCTGCTAAGTTAAGCGCTGAATGTATGTCTGCCCCACCAGAGGGTGGGTGTCCTACACCACCACCCAGAAGTTAAACAGGTGAGGGGGACCTGGGTGGGAATGGTGTGGTTCAGGGCTCAGTATGGAAGTATTGGAGTCAGATATCTGCATTCACTGTGACATAGGGAGGAGAATGTGAGGCCAGTGTGTGCTAGCAGGGCCCTTGCTGGGACACCTTTGGTCAACAAGCTGCCAGTGCTCGGATCTGCTGAGCAGGAGCTAAGCGATGGCTTTGGCCCCACTGGGCAGGCAGCCGCTGTCGTGGTGAGCATTTGTAAAATGCCAATTGTGCAGCACTCAGGCAAGATCTTTTTTCCTTATATTTGCCGCATCCTATATTGTTCAATGTTATTGCCAAATGTTATGGCTGCCTTGAAGCGCTGCCTTTTGCTGATTGTACAACAATTTATATATGCTAGGAGGGAGGCTAACTGCCAGAGATACTTGAAGATAGCCTAAGCTGGAATGTGCACACCATCCATTTTCTTCTGGAGATAGGAGCGAGCTTCGAAAGATAAGTTTTGCTGACTAGAAAGGTGTTTGCTTAGGTGTACTGCTGGAGCTATGATAACTAAAGAGCTTGGCAAGCAGGAAAAGAGGAAATAAAAACAATGCCAAAAACAAACTGAGGGAAAATTCTGTTCAGAATAGAAATGTGCACGTTTTCTGTCAGCATTTTAGTGACTGTGTGGTGGAGCTCACCGCTCCTTCTCAGTCTGTACAAAACATATACAATTATAGTGGCAGGTCCCTTAGATGGAGTAGTATGCACAACATTAATGTTCTCTTGAGACGGTAGAATAAAATTCTAGGTAAGTACGAAGGTGATGAATTAACATTGTCTCCCCTTCATCAGACTTAATTCAGTAACACTGTCAGGATTGTTGCCGCGTGTGGAGCTCGCTGTTGGGCGACTCGTCTCTTCAGCTTGGTGGGGCACATTTCAACAGGCTTGTTTGAGAAGAAGAAAGTGATGCAATTAGTACAGTTCAAATTTAGACAAAAGGGGTGAGAAGCAAACTTGGCAGTTTCAATCATTCTCTGTTGATATAAATATCAAGGCCCAGCACAACTTGCTGCCTGACATTTAGCTAAGGCAACCAAAGCACGGCTTAGGTTTTCTGGCTCTCTGATGAAGGTGCCAATCTGTTGGCACGATGACGCTCCGGCCTGTGGGGAGAGCTGCCCAGCAAGAGCCAGCTCCCAGTGTTGCAGAGCACAAAAGAAGCAGCAAATTCAGGTAAAGCTCTCGGGTTGCTGCAAAGGTTTGAGAAAGCACTGAGCTCTGGCACCTCAGCGCTGATCGATCTCCCATTGAGTGCCCCAAGGGGTCTGCAGTCCCAACCACGTGCAAACAAGGGTCACATCTGCATGTCCTGGCGTGGGAGGTCTGAGGGAATGGGCAGGATGGAGCAGATCCTGTCACTTGGCATCACGGGAAGTTCAGATTGGACATTCGGAAGAATTTCTTCATGGAAAGGGTGATCAAGCATCGAAACAGGGAAGTGGTGGAGTCCCCATCCCTGGAGGTATTTAAGAGACACATGGATGTGGCACTAAGTGGTGTGGTGTATTGATGGGACTCTGTAGGTCAGGCTGATGTTCTGTGATTAATTTCTTCAAGTTACAGGTGACATTGATATCAATTAAAAAGCAATAAACAAGGATCTCTGTCAGCTCAGACCCCTCAATCTCATGCCGTGCAGAGATAGACAGAGCAGCATATGTCAATTCATTTATTAGTGGCTCATGTATGTGGCATCATTGTTCTTCAGCTCTGGGCTCATCCGTGACAGCAAGAACGCACTGTGGTTGCTTTGCTGCAGGACAGCTTGATCCCTTTCAGTGTCTGCTGCAGGGTGCTGGACACAAATTTATGCTAGATCTGAAGAGCAAACACTATTTAGTGAGCAGTGACCACCTGCATGGTGTCGGGTCTACCCTGGAGGCCATTTATGAGGGAATAATTATCTGCAGAAGCCGAGGGCGCTGTGGGCATCGGGCTGCTCATCCATACAGGGTGGAACAGAAATCTCAGTTTGCCTTGGTACACCACACAATTTTCTAAATTAATTCCCTGCAGTCAGATGACGGCATTGCTCTTTTCTATTCTTTCTTTCACTGTGTGGCCTGTGGAGCTGTTCTCAGGCCAGAGAGGGAGAGGACATCTCATCGTACAGCGCCTGGTCAGGGCCAGCGAGGCTGCAACCCTGAGCAAGAAGTCTCGCTAAAAATAAGTGCTGCTTTCACCTTTTAACAATAAAAACAGATTTATGCTGTCCTTGTCTCTGCAGGGAAAGGGGAGGTATGTTTTCAGTTAATGTAGAGACTTCAGTTGTGGTGGTTTTGGGTTGTTCAGTTGTTTGGGTGGTGTTGGGTAGCATCCACCACTGTCTGCAGCAGCTCCAGGGCTTGGTGGCGTGCACTGGGGCAGGATGAGCTCCCCCTCACTCAGTAGTTAAATCTCCTGATATTCACAGAGAAAATAAACATGTTTCCAGGCACAACATACCTCCCTGGGCTTCATCATCACTGCCTCCAGACCAGGGGAGTGATGCTGGGGGGACTTCCAGCAAAGCCACATCCTTGTGCAGTCAGGGCTTCCCCTGGGAATGGAGGCACCTTCCCGTTCCTGTTTCCCTTCACCCTTCCACCATCCTCTTGTTTTCCCTGCCCACTTGGTAGCCACTGCTCTGCTCTCCTTGTTTCTACTGCCAAGAGCTATTGCTTTAGAGGTGGAATCCAGAGATTGCAGCTACATTTTTCTGCTCCTTTGGTCCACGTGCACCATTTCTGGATGGCTGCAACATTTTCTTTCTGCTGTGGGCTTCCGAGTCATGGGCAGGTGGTAAACACCAAGAGGCATGTTCTCCTGACAGCTACCTCTGGGTGCACTATTCTGATTCAAAAAACTTGCAGGCAGCTCTCTTGTATTAATCACGTCCCACTGTGTAAGCTGTGGAGCAAAAGCTGAAGGTTTTTGTACCGGGAGAGAAGGATGGACCCAGCTCTTGCTGGGCCATGAGGAGGGTTGGTGCAGAGCTCTGCCAACAAGCTCAGGCTATTTGCTACAGGCGGATTTTGTTCCTTATCCCTCAGTGTTTGCTGCAGAATGAGTTGTCCCAGGGATTTTCGCAGACATTCTCTGTTTGTGCTCCTGTGCCTGAGGACAGCTGCTTTGACAACGCGATGTCTGAAGAGGTGCTGTGAGCAGCTAACGGGGAGCTGCTGCCTGCCTTCCACAATCTATGAATTAAACAGGGACTCACGCTGCAACTAACACTCATCATAACATACATCTGAAAGCAGCCTTCATCCCGAGACCTCACTAACAGCACCTCTTCTCCAAAAGGGAAGCCCTTTTAAATGACTAAGCCACGAGAGTCACAATCCCACCTGCAAGGAGAGGTTGGAATCCATTACTGCTGTCACATCAAATGCTTTCCAAAATCTCTGAAGATTCAATTAAAAGGATATCTAGGTCTCCCTAACCACACTTTCTTTTCTTTAATCAAATCCAATTTTCTATTTTGTTTGCATGCCCTTTGTTTTTAAACTCTTTGATTAGTACCCACTTTAAAAAAAAAAAAAAACTTAAAATTCAATGTCTCTTGCAAGTTTGGAGCCAAGAGGATTGAATGCTGTCTATTTATGGTCTCCTGGCCAATTAGCACTCTGTAATTCACAGGTGATGATACAGTAAATAGGAGGGAAGCAGTATTATGCCTCCTGGGAAAGGATTTCCTCTTTGGGTGCTCTCATTAATTTGGCATAGGCTGGTAAGTTTGTGCACATCACACTAATATTATTTCATTCAAATTGCGGTCTCCGCATGTGCCTGATTATGTGTCTGGAGGATTTTGGCTAAGCAGCCTTCACATGCTCCCCTGTCGAATACACCTGGGTTTCTTTTGATCGATTTGTACGTAGCGGAGTCTCAACTTTTATGTAGACGAGCTGCTCGTGATGAGAGACTTACTCTGCTGGTTCCTACACAGAGATGTGCTGTGCCGGCATCTGCCTATTTGTGGGTACCTCCCTTAATTAATTTCTCAGTGAGGCAAAAAGGGGCTAATAGCACAGTTAAACTGCAGGGAAAGCAGACAGAGCCAGAGCCGAGGAAAACCCACCTGCAGGTGTCCAGACCAGCTTCCCAAGCTGGGGGAAGGCAGGTGGACAGCTGGTCTTTCCGACATTTGGCCCGGCTGAATTGCCAAACCTCTTGAGATGCCTCCTCCTTGCTGTTCTCCTCCACCCTTCCCTCTGTTTCCCTTTGGGAATGTGCACATCACTTACTTATGTGGTTGTGTGTTAGCTACCCCTGGCAGAGGCGTGGGGACAGGTCCTTAGGGGGGGTCCCAAAGTGATTCTCCACCCAGGCTGGTTCTCCACCCAGACCCAGAGCACAGCCAGGGCTCCCTCAGGAGCCTCCGTGCGGCCCCACAGACACGCCAGGGCTCACAGGTGGGAGGGAAGCTTTAATTGCACTTTGAGTTCATCGGGTGGTGTCTGAGGCCGTTTCAGGTTGGTTTGTGTAATTGCTGTCTTATGGAGTGGTTTTTCAATCCACAGTGTGATATTATATCTCTTTGTGATTACCACGACCCCAGAAAGACCTAAAGTACCAGCGCTTTTTTATTTATTTCTGTCTGAATGAACTTTTTGGTCTGTAAGCACTGCAAGGGCAACATCTTCGCGGCCTGCCATGGGTGCTGATGAGGCAGGCCAACCGAGGCAGTGAGCGGAGCCCAGCAGGCTGCTTTTAATCACACCCAGCGCTGCTGCAAACAAGGCGCCTTAATTATTTTCGTGGCAGATGCTTTCCCCCGGTGGTGACATCAGGCGGGTTTTCATATCTTCCCGTTGCAGGCCGGACGATGTCATGCTGAAGCGCACCCACGACGAGACCGTCCTCCTGCACTGCTTCCTCTGGCCGCTGGTCACCTTCCTGGTGGGCGTCCTCATCGTGCTGCTGACCGCCTGCGCCAGGAGCCTGGCCGCGAGGGCGGAGGCCATCAAGAAGAAGAAGCACTCGTAATCCGAAGGGCTGTGAGGGGAATGGAGAAGCTGGGCCGCGAGTCTCACACGGGGAGGCCCAACACACTGCGCGTCCCCGGCGTCCCATCTGGTGGTGGAGCTGCTCTTGCCTGAGGATAAATCCTGGGAGACCGCCCTACAAAGCGCCGGCTAATTGCTTCTTCTGCTCTGGCAGTAAATAAGTATATGCTACCAAACAAACCCTACTCTGCACCAATATGCTGTGCTCTGTTAGTCCTCACCAGCAGCTGCCCGGCTCCTAGCGGTACTGAGAGACAGTTTCTGAAAACCCCCGACGTGGCTCATTTCATCTCTGCAAAGTGATCTTTGCTACTGTTTAATATCAACTATTTAAAATATTTCCTTTATGATAGACTGTATTTCCAAAGTAATAAAGGTTGGTTGTCATTTTTTTAACCTTCGTTTTGTGTTTTGTTTTCTTTTTAAGAAAAGTTTTGCAACAAAAATATCACTGTGCAGATTTTCTTATTTTTCACGGAGTAGAAGAGTATCACTTTAAAAGTCAAACTTTTCTTCTGTCTAGACAGAATCCCTCATCATCACCTCACATCCCTCACCATCCCACACATATTGTGAGGAAATGTAAAAACCCCTCAGAAATATTCCCCCCCCCCCAAAAAAAAAACAAACCTAACCAAGCCAAACCAAAAAAACAAAAACAAACAAACAAACAAAACCAACACCTAAATTACTGGAAAAGGTGATTAAATACTGGATCTAATTTCAGTGCCTCAGTGGTGTTCAGTCCCTACAGCTTCTCTCACCCCCTCTCAGTTGCCCCCAAATGCTCTCTGGCCCTAAGGAGCAGACGTTTTGTTGGCGTGGTTTTACCTGAATGTGTTTCACCAGAGACTCTCCCAAACAGCAGGGTGCCTGAGCACTTCCTGAGGGCCACGAGCCTTGGTGTCACCCACGCCACCGGGCTGTGGGTGACAAGGGAAGGACACCAGCCTTGGGGCCAACGGGGGCCCCCAGCCCTGCCCCACTGGAGCTCTGGAGCTCTGGATCTGTGGGCTCACTCCCTGCAGGGCTTTCCCTGTTCCTGCCCATACAACCAAATTTGCCTGACCTCATCCTTGGGGCACTGCAGGTGATTTCTGAGTGTCCTCTGGTCTCCATCCCCACCAGGATGCCTGTTACTTGGAGGTGCCATCTCAGCCTGCAGAAAAGACGGGCAGAAAATGTATTGCCAGGGTAAACAGGGCACACAGCCTGGCGTATGCGAGTGTGCCGACGTCTCACTCACATCTTCTCTGCATGGCCTCCCTGGATCTCTGTGATTCTGAAACATTACATGCATTACATGTGTGTGGTTTGGGGATTTTTATTTTTATTTTTTAAAAAAGCCCCCCAAATTTAAAGCCCCTAACATTTAATAGGGGCAGTTTTGTGTTGTGTGTAAGCCGTGCTGAGTTCACCTCCTCTGTTCCCTATTGGTAACCTCTTACAGGTAAGGGGAATGGCCGTGGCTTTCTGCACGTGTGTGTCCTGTGTCTTCCTAAAAGAGAAGGAGAGGTGTGGTGACACAGATTCATCCAGACTGTCAAGCCAGTAGCTTGGGGTTTACAAATCCAGATTAACAAAATCCTCTCTGTCTTTCCTCCAGAAGCTTTTGTGCGTGAACTGTGTGCGAGTGGTTCTCTGAGCAAAAGGCAAGAAGCGCATTGAGTTCATGCAGCTCACCCAACTGTAAGTTGTGTCTGTAAGTGTGGTAGGAACATGGTTTTCAAGGGCGTCTGGAAGTCAGTCATGGCTGCAGGGACAATATTAAATCATTCTGCAGAGAGATTAACATCACAAGTTAAACATCTAAATTGGCACACGAAGTCAGGCTGTACCCATCTCTGCCAAGCGGGTGTGTGATGCTGAGCAAAAAAATCCTAAAATTCACTGTTCTGTCACAGCCTGCACTTTGTTGATTCAGAAATGTCTTTCTAATCCCCATACTTGGTGGAAGCTGGGGATTTCCTTGCAGAGGATTATACACTGATTTCCCCCTTGGCTTTGTGTTTTTCCAGTTTTTGTGGCATATTCTCTGAAGTGTATCCACAGCCAGCATGTCTGCTTTCTTCAGAGCCATCCGCAGAGTTGCCTTTTCCATTTTACTCAATATTTATGCGCTCTTGCTTTGAGGAATTTTGTTCCGTCATGCTCTCTGTCGCTCAGCTTTAGCACGCCCCGCTTTCTCTTTCATGTGGTGCAATTAAATCATTTTGTTGACACAGCATCTTTCTCTGCTAACATCTTAGGCTCATTTTAGAAGCAGTCACTGGAGCGTTGTCTGTCGAGCAATTTGTCCCTGCGGGGACTGCAGAGCTGCTCCCGCTGCCACTGGTGTCCCTAGACCCCTGGGACCAAGGCACTCGACCCGCACTGGCTGTCCCCTGTGAGCGCAGGTGGAAGATGTGAAAGGGGAAAGTTTGGCCGGTGCTTAAAAAAACTTTCACTTGAGGGGCTGCTTGAAAATGCAAAACTATTTTAAATCTCAAAGTCAACATCTGAGTGGGTCTAATACAACACCAGATTGCCTGCTAATGGCAGAAATGTGCTGCGCAAGCCTGTTTGCTCAGCACTGCGAATGCAGGAGCTGAACACTGAGATGGTGTTTCTGCTCAGTTTCGCCTAAATGGTCAGAAATAAATATTTTAAAGCCAAGAATGTCCTCATGGAAGAGGAGAAGACACCTGGAATAAGAAAAGTGAGGACAAAACAAAACAAAACTCAGGTGACGGCTTTTATTTAATTCATCAGACAAAATGAAGCACAGCAGAATTCCTAATGATGAAACTCAGTGTAGCCAGTGAATAGTTTCTTGTGGTCTCTGACAAAAATCCTATAGCTGGAGTTAGCAACAAATTCCGTGTGTAATATCTCTGGGAGTCAAAACCCACCTCTTCCTCAGCAAGGAACAGCTGCTGCTCCTCCAGTAAATCCCAGTCAGAAGCAAAGCCCTCCCCTTTCCGTCCTCTTAGGGGTTTTCTGCGATGATACGTGGAGCTTAATCTTTGCTGCAGAAAGTGCAGAAAGTGTGGGTGAGGAAACCTTGGAGGGAAGACGTGTGTGATTCACCACGCTGCCTTGTCGGGTCAGGGCCCCAGCAGATGAATCGGACCCAAGCTGGTGCCTGCAAAGCTGCGTGGTGTTGGTACCCTGACACACAGCATGTAGCACACACAGCAATCCGTTTGAAATTACTTTCCCAGAAATGCAGTAAAAGTTACTTGAATCACCTTTTGAATCACCTTTGGTATTGCTTAAAAAAAAAAAAAAGTAATCCGCCCGTAATTTAATTTAATGAGTTAATGCAGTGTCAAATATGAACCCGCAACCTATAAATTTTCCGTAACATTTTGGCTGGCAAACTGTTCGTCCCTTTTCCTACTTGCATGCCAACTGTCATTCACTAAAAGGAGCAGGAAAAAATCAAATGTTCAGCTCTTTTCTGTAACTGCTTGCTCAGCAGCCCCCAGCAGCTGGTGGTGGTTTCTGGGCAAAGCACTTCACATGCCCGGGTGATTTTTCTCCTGAAAAATCATGAAAAATTTGCCTGATACCTAAGGAAAAAAACAAATTCTGGAATTAGCTAGCATCTCTGGCTTTTGATGGATTAATATTCATTCCTCATCGAAGCCACTGAGGGTATGCTGCGAACCTACAAGCATCCAGATGAGTGGATCCCAGCAGTTAAAAGCAGGCAGTGTCCTGTGAACTTTGCTGCTCCTTTACAGTCAAACTGGAGACTAATGGAGACATACGGGAAGCAATACACCACAGGGAGCATTTTAAATAATGCCTCGGGAACTTATTGAAGAAATTAATTTATATCAGGCTGGCAACAAGCTCGGGGAGACTGAAAATGGGCCGAAGAAGTGTCAGCACAGAGCAATAATGAACTGCGAGATGCTGAGCGCAGGTGTGGGGTGAGGAGTCTCAGCAGCTTTACTCGTGATATGACATGGCAAGGTAAAGGGCAAATTAATTGAATTTTTAAAATATGTCAGATCAGGAGGTTTATGAGCAGCAGTTTGATGGGCAGAGGAAGCAAAAGCAAAGATGAGCAGCTAAGAGCGTTATCAGAAGACTAAAATGTCTTTTCTATTTTTGAAAAATACTAACTAGTAAATGAGGATGGGAGCAGTACAGCAAATACTGGGGGGAGAAAGCAAGGAGAAATGTGACCACAAAGCTGCCAGGGGCGATGCCGCTCAGCAGCGCGATGCAGGAAGCACTGAGAGCACCTGCCTGCCCCTATTCTCTTCAGCAGCTGCCACTCAGTGACTTCTTGGGGAAACACAGGGCTGATGTGTTGCTTTTTAGCTTGTTTTGCTTTATGATCGAGCAAAATGTCACTCATTAAAAGGAGCATGGCCAGCAGGTCAAGGGAGGTGATCCTCCCACTCTGCTCTGCCCTGGCCAGGCCTCGGCTGGAGTAGTGTGTCCAGTTCTGGGCTCCCCGGTACAAAAAGGACAGGGATCTCCTGGAAAGAGTCCAGTGGAGGGCCACAAAGATGATACGGGGCCTGGAGCATCTTCCCTACGAGGATAGACTGAGAGACCTGGGTCTGTTCAGCCTGGAGAAAAGAAGAGTGAGAGGAGATCTCCTCAGTGTATATAAGTATCTGAGGGGTGGGAGTCAGAGGGATTTGGCCAACCTCTTCTCAGTGGTTTGTGGGGACAGGGCAAGGGGCAATGGCCACAAGATGGAGCCCAGGAAGTTCCACACCAACACGCAAAAGAACTTCTTCGCAGTGAGGGTGGCGGAGCACTGGGACAGGCTGCCTGGGGAGGTTGTGGAGTCTCCTTCTCTGGAGATATTCAAGGCCTGTCTGGACGCCTACCTGGGCAGCCTGCTCTAGGGAACCTGCTTTGGCAGGGGGGTTGGACCCAATGACCTCCTGAGGTCCCTTCCAACCCCTTCAATTCTGTGATTCTGTGAAAATAAATGAAGGTTTGGGCAAAACTTTGCATTTCAAACCAGGGCTACTTCTAATGATCTACTGCTCAAATTTCATTCTGACCTACGTGACAACTTTGTGGGGATGATTTCTTTTTCTTTTGGTGACTTCCAGCCCCTTTCGTGCTGTTAGAGGGCGGCTGTCAGAGGAATTTGTCCCTGAGAGGGGCTGGGCATGGCCTTTCCTTCCTGTCTGCTGCTGGCGTGGCACACATGCTCTGGTTTCACCCTGCTCCTTCCTGCTTAAGCACCCTTCTTGAGGCACACAAATGCACCACACCGTGCAGTAGATGTTTACTAATCTCATCGTTAGTCTGTATTCATGCACACTGAGCTGTCTCTCTCAATAATTAGCTTTATAATGATCTAAAACAGTCCGTACCAACTCACATTCCTCGTAGCATTGTTGCCCTATCGCTCTCTAACACTCCAGTTACACTTTCAAGGTTGCTTTTATTGACAGCCAAAACAAAAAGAGAAGTGACGGATTGATTAGTTTCATATTTATTTTGCAGAGGCACATTAGAATTCACTTTTTTTTTTTTTTTTTTTTTAATTTGATGTATATTCTGTGCTTCGCTAAATAACCTTGAAGACCATGTTGCCAAGTCAAATGTTGCTGTTAGGATCGCTCATTATGGAGCTTGAAAGAGTTCTGATAATTTGGCCCTCTCCATTCAAATAGCAGCTATTATGAAATATGAAATCTGAAGGAAAAGAAAAAAACGAAAACAAAAGCCACAATCCGTAAGAAGTGCCGCAGCCTTTCTGACAATGTGGAGTTTGCTTCCCTTTTCAGGAGAGCTTTCCCTTTTCTGGCAAATGTGCTGTATTAAAATCTGCTCCGTCCTTGGGTGAGGAAAAAGAGGGCTGGCAGCATGGTTATTTTTAATAGCTTCTTTCAAAGAGGGATTTTAATTGGAGTGTAAGTCTCCTCAGAGCCCCAGGAAGCAAGAATTTCTTTTACATGCAGCTGAACTGCTGCATGCGGGAGTTAAGCATTGTGTGCAGGGTTACACCACGAAACAGCAGCCAAGAAGGACACAAAATGTAGGGATACTACATCCTTGGTCCCTGCCTCTGCTGGTGGATTCAGCATTTCCCCACAAATGACGGTGTCTGCATCCATCCCCTTGCACCCAATGCATGTTGCTGGCACGGAGCAGCGGATCACCATGACAGGGAAGGCGACAGCTTCCCCTGCCCCTCGCTGCGTTATCCCTTGCTGTTCATCTGAACAATGCCCCCACATTCTGAACTAATTTTCTTTGAACTGGGGGCACTGCGAAACTCATACTTCTGCCTGCTATTCCTTCCCCAGGCATCTGTCATTATTTATCCAGACAGTTTAAACTCTTTATGTCCAATTTATTAGTCTCTCTGAGAACTGCCTCCAGCTTTGTGTGGAAACACACTCAGTGGTGGAAACAGCTGCCAGGAGGGCTCCTCTCATGATGGTTTTCATTACCAGGATAGCGAGGACGAGGCAGTTTCCAGCATCGTGTCAGAGGGTGGGATCTGAGGACCGTGCTATTTTCCTGGAAGGAGGCAGCAGCCCCATCTAGCACAATCTCTTTTGCCATCAAAGTTTTGAGTGAAGACACATTTAGCAGTGATCCAGCAGCAGATGCCGTGGGTGCACCCCTTTCATTGCCCACATTGATGGAAGATCTGCCGGTCTCCTTCCCCACAGTGTGTGCCATGGCTGGGAGGCAGTGGTGGGCTCCTGCTGCCTGGTGTTGTGCCAGCAGGGCTGAGGACAGCTGCTCCTCACCCCACTGAGTTCATGCAGTGGTCTTACATGTCTTAAAACAAGGAGGACAGCAAGAGAACGGGCTTGGAGCATGGGGCCTGCTTGGGATGTGCAGTCACGGTAAGGGTGGAAATGTTGCAGTGAAGAGGAGATGCTTCACATGTTTAATGTTTTACTCTCACACAACTTAACAATTTGTTCTTTTTTTGACCATTCTCCCATACTTTGTGGACTAGGTTTGTCTAAACTGCTTGTTTCAATATCCCACCTTGCCCAAATCCTGTATTTCCTACCTTGGACACTGTCATTGAAGCTTAGTGGGAACCTCGCTTAGGGCACACTGACTGGTGTGGCAAACTAGACTGGCCACATTGTTCAGGGAAAACCACTTTTGATTTTAAAACTTAATTGAGTATCAAGTTGGAGGCTAAAGGGCTATTCATTTCTTCTGGTTGAAGGCCACTGCACAAGCAGATTTTGAAGTTCAACTATTTTAAAGCCCATATACCAGCCAAATCTGTCTGCACACTGCTGTGAAAGACTGAAATGCACCACTGTTTTCTGCAGCATCTTGCATGCCATCTGTTTCCAAATCACTCTCCTCAGCTGTATAATTTAATTATCAAGATAAGTGCTAGTAGAGGGGAAGACGTGGAGATGCAGCTAGGGGAAAAGCTCTTTCTGAAGGCTCTGCGCCACATTTTCCCTTTTGGTTTGAAGGTGCAAAGTGGCATTTCAGGAGCAAAGGGAACTAACCCTAACCCTAACCCCTCAGCTTCCCCATCTCCACAGAGGAGGTGTGAGCAGCCAGCAAAGTCCCACCACACCGGGGTCTCAAGCACTTGGCCTAACACAGAGCATGGGCCCAAACCCAGCATCCTCCTGCTGCCCAAAGATTTGTTCTCCCCTTTTGTGCTCCTCTCTTCCCCGAGGGGTGTTCCCAGACACCAGCCACACTCGCAGCTATGAGAAGGCCAGCATTAGGCCCACTTTTTTCCAAATCCAACATCCCTGTTCCTTGTGGATGCAGGTCAGGCTGGGGACTGAGCTGGGTTTGGGCCTTGTTTCCTGAGGCATCCTGGTGGGGTTGTGAGGGGCAGGCCAGGCTCTGCCACAGCAGATCTCTCCTGAAACAGACCAGGGCATCTACCCCTCCTTACCCTTCTACCCAGTTGCAATTCTCCCAACAGAGGTGAGTAACATGCCCTCTAGACGAGAGCCGTAGAAGTGCACTCACCGTATTTTCTGACTTTTCTTCTTTTCCTCTAATTGACTCAGTACAACCAGATGTTTAAGGTCTAATCCCACCAAAGCAAACAGAAATCCGTGCTCCAGAACATCGTTAAGTCAAGCATCAGAAATCTTCCCACCTACCCTGGCTAATCAACCACAACATACTTGACACCAGCGCTTCCTTTTGCTTTTTTTTCCCCTCTCTATTTTTGCCGTTTGAAATTCTGGGCATTTTTAATGCAAGGTTTGAGCTGCCCAGGAGCTCCTGGAGGGGGCTTGGGGGAGTTGCTTGTTCATCAGGATGTTTACAGAAAATTTGTCACAGCCCAACCAGATCTAATTGTTATGATGTGTAAGAAACAGGCTCCTCAGCTATTTTTAGTGCTCCCCAATCTTTCTAGCACAGATCTGTAGGGCATTAATTAATTCCAGTTGTCTGCCAGTTCGGGCTTTCCAAGTTGGGCTCACAAATAATTTGGCTCAAGGTGTCTTTTAGATCCAGTGATAAGATAACAGGAGGCTGGCATTTATCATGCTTGGTGTCTTGAGCCTATCTTTACTGATCTGTTTGGTACTTTGGACATTATACAAGTCTTTATTGCCTTTGCAAGTACCCATATTTTTCTCCTAGTGGTTTCATTACTGTTGCTTTAGTCAGTGACAGGCAAGAGAAGCGCCCCCAATTAACACATGGACCTTTCTGTATCTGTCCTTTATTTGCATAACATTGTCCTCCCTAGCCAGGCTGTGCGGAGCATTCAGAGCACCTTCACTTTACTGTCTGCATCTGATTATTTTTACTCTGTATTTTTACAGTGTGGCTCAGTTCATACCAACTCTATTCTGGTGGCTTTACTATGTGCCATCTCCAGCAAGTATGGGCTTTCTTATCCATAATACCACTGGTCTCTTCTTCAGCTTCAGGTTTCCTTACTCTCTGTAGGATGGAAAACAAAATTGAAGGGTCTTCTTTCTGTGCTGGCTGCACTAGAGCCTCAAACCTGGTCTGGGCTAAAACTAGACACATATACAATATGTCCCACATATACAATGGGAGCAGGAGAGACCTCAGGTTATAGCTGCAACAGATCACTTTCAAAATTTCTAGTAATAAATTTGCGAAGTGGAAACACTTTTTCTTATCTTTGCACCTTCCAGTAGGTGTCTGACAACTCAAACAAATGGATTTGAAATATATCCCCACCCCAATGGCTTGTGTGTGTGCTATGCCATGGACAGGGAAGGAATTTCTTACAGAGCCCTTTTTGTTTGGATCTAGTGGTAGTGTCCTGTGGAGCCGCTCAATGCATTTGCTTTCATCCCTTAAGAAACCCTTGGTAATTTTTCCCCAGCACTCTGCTAGTCTGATGATCAGTGACTTGACTGTAGCTGCACACCTCTCTCACCAGCTGTGAATTCAGAGCTTCATTCAGAAAATGCTGAGCAGCAAAGCTGTGAGGGGCTGAAGGCCCCGAGGTGGCCCCACATCACTGCCATTTGGCAGGGTGAAGTAGCTCAACTCCTCATCCATCCCAAACATGACCAGGATACAGGGATAGTAATCAGTTTACTTAAGCCCGTGGATATCTACATTGGCACTGTAGCTATCCGCCTTGCTATCTGCTTTGTCAACCCAATCACTTTGTGTGTCTTTGAGGACTGGGGTATGGTTCTTCTGACTTTTGGTTATTTGGGGATGGGTGATCATAGGGGAAGTCTGCCCCAGACATCTCTGTACCAGAAAAGTTTGTGTGTGAGCAGATGCAAACACTCCTAGTATTTGCTCTGTCTCCGGAGCAAACTTCTTTGGACCTGAGATGCCACCACAGCATCCCTCAGCAAAACATGCCCAGTTTTTAGGCCTGGTGCAAACCAGCCTGGCCAAGACACACATGTGGAAAAATCATCCATGAGAGCCAGCACGTGAAACAGGGCAGCTGGGAGACACCTCCCTCCTGCAGGGGCTCACCCAGCTCACCCTTTCTGCCTGTACCCCATCTTTTAGCAAGGACAGTGCCTCTCCTCAGGCAATGGGGGAGCTTGCAGGAGCAGAAATACCTGGTTTCTGGCCCTTTCTTATATTGAGAGGGCTCAGATTGGGTGGCACCCAGCTACCAACTGTGGCCTCAGCACTGTGGGGAGAGCAAGAAAACTCCGCCTTTACCCTCAGTGAAAGGTTATCTGCTGCAGGTCTCTGCTCATTTGGAGCATGAGGAGGATTGGGTGCTCGAACACCAAAGACAAGCAAGGACATGGTGTGAAACTTGGCAGGGATTTTGGCACGAACGCGGGGAAGGCCATGTACAGGAGCCCGTCCCCGCCAGCGCGGTGTCTGCCAGCGACGCTTGGTGCCCGGCGTTCGGCTGCTGCCCAAGGCTGCGGCTCTCACAGCCCCGGCCGGGCTCCTGGCAGTGTTCAGCCTCCTCTGAGCTGCTTTGCAAGCAGGGCCGCAGTAACACCGGTGGTTTCTGCCCTTTTTGCCCTAGCTTTTCGCCTGTCCCTGCTGCTGTTCCCACAAGCGCTGGGTGCGCGGCCCTGAGGCTCAGTGACTGAGGCCTCTGTGTGGAGGGGGGAAGCGAGGCGGTGCCGAGCCCGGGCACAGCTGGGCCTACTGGCACTTCTCTCCCTCTCTTCATCCCCTGAAGCTGTGTGCAAACACTGGGAGCACCTCCAGGGGCTGGACACCCTCCTGCCACCCTGTGTGGCCGGGAATTTGGGTCAGAAGGGGGTGTGCGGGGAGGGCAGCCTGGAGCTGGGCCCCTCCTGTGTAGGGACCCTCTCTGGTCAGTGACAGCACGTGGGGCACTTCAGCCTTTTTGGGGTCCCCGGGTGGAACCCTATAGCTGTAGGTGCAAGCTGATGTTTGGCATGGAGAATTGAATACTTTGAGGTCTGCAAAAAAGCTTCTCCTTGGATTTTTGGTGCCTGCACGCCCTCAGAGCGCTGCTCAGCCCTACAGCCCTGGGGAGCCACCCCAAGCCACAAGCAGGAAGCACAGCTGCCTGTGGTGGAGAGGTTTTTGGAAGATGCAAATGACAGCTAGCACCTCGCTTTGATGTATCGTCAGGCACCTGCAGGTGGCAGACCCCAAGAAGGAGGCACACACGCCTCTTTATGCAGATAAGAACAGCTACCAAGCCCCCCTGGGACAGGAACAGCATGCCCGGCTTTTGCAACTCCTCCGCAATACGATGTTATTTCACTGTCTAATTGGAATGCTGTTTTTCTCTTTTATGTGTCTTTTGTTGTTGCTGGGGGGTGTCTGCATAGGTCAGGGCTGGTATTTTATATGAGCGATGTGTAAAGGCTTGGTGAGCAGCACTTTGCATCTTCACTTGTGGCATTTGCTGATGTACTGCTATTGCCAACCAAATTCTGTCTTCTTGGTAAACCAAAGTGTCGGAGACCCTCTGTGTTTTGGTTTCCTTGCTGCACCTTGTAAAATCATCTGTATTTATTCCTGTCTGCAGTGCTGGCCATGTTTCTCCTGCACAGAGATACTAACCATACATTATCTTTATTGCTGCTTTTCTGTGCCTGCGTTGGCTTCAGGATGGAGTATGCTGAAGAGGTAAGCTTTTACATCACCAAGAAAAAAATCTAACACCTTCCTCAGGACATATCTAACAACACAGCCTTCAGTACACAGCCTCTCAGCAAATAGCTCACAGTACAATGCGTAACCCAATACATCATTCTTCCTTTAAAACAAACTGAATCACCTTGTTCTAAACACTTTTGGTGACAAATAAGGACTAATGGACACACACAGGACTGGCAATAAACATACTACTGCTGAGGTCCCTGAACCCCTGAGAATGCTAATGGGTTTTAAGCATTGTGGAGAGGGGGAGCAGAAAAAATATATTTGTTATAAAGAGTGGTTCAGATCTTCAGGTGGTAGACAGAGATGTAGCTCCAGTGCAGCCTTAATTGGTACAACTGCTTTGCAAAACATCTCTAAAATAACAGGCACTCAAGCTCCTGAGTTGCACCGTTGTTTCAAATGCACATTGTATAATCCAGACAATTTGTCTGGGGATAAGGGCAGAGAACTTGAGGGGTGGAACAATTGTATCTTTCTGCATGGGCACTAATCCAGCCAGCAGGCAACAAGAGCCCCTTTCCCCAATAGGCTGAGGCTCCTGATGAATTTAATGTTCTCTGAAGACCATCTCACTTGAAATCAAACTCACTTATGACCTTTTCTGTGAGCAGCAGGACAACAAAATCCATAATGCAAAGGCAGTCAAACAGAAGACAAAGAAAGATGTGATTTTTTAAAATGAATGTTTTATTCATGAACTATTTATAAAAATGTGTAAAATACACTCAAATATATTTGATTTGTTGACTGTAGCTAAAAATATAAAAATATACTTAACAAATACATAAATTAAATTGACAAGAGTAGCACAATTCTGTGTTCACCCAGTGTTTGTTTGGAACACAAATATAAGTAATTATATAGCATATGACAATGGAGTATGTGCTGAAGAATTTTTCAGTCACTTTACTCCAGGCACTGGCAAAGAATTTATGGCTAGCTGTATTTCAAAATCATGGCTTTTTTCACTATAACATACAGCCCTGGTAGAGAGCAATATATATTTAGCTACTTGACATTACTTATAGTATTTCTTTAGCTTTCAAATAAACCAAGAAACAACCAAGTCATGTATATCAATCTACCAGCATCATTGACACTGTCTGTGCCCAAATTCCACAGTATTTGCTAAATTTAGCGAGACCCTAGTCTCCAGTATTTCCTGCCAGTCTTAAAGAAATATCCCAGTCTGAACTTGCTATTGATCTGTGGGGTCACTGGTAACAGACCTCTTTGCTTTAGCCATACCAACAGGTCAGGAGTTTGACTTTGTCAGCTTGGGAGAGACAATGAAGGGCACAGGGTCCAAAGCCAGCTGCCTACATGCAGTGGTGCACACTCACCTTTCATTCAAAGTTGCAGCCTCCAGAGCCCACACATTTGTGACAGGACCGTGAGGGGTGGGGTTGTCATTTCATAATGTGTTTTGTTTAAAAAAAAAAAAGGTATGAAATCTGAATAAACCTAAGCACCCAACGTGCCACTCCTTGGTATCGAAGCTGTAACTGCTGTAGGCTGCATCTCTGAATGTCAGACGTGTTTCTGTGATCTGTGACCCTGGGAGGAGATGCTAATACAGTGATTAGATGGTTATTTGCTCATTCCTTTAGCCCACATATTATCTCCCAGGCTGATGAGCACAGCTAAGTGCTCATGTACTCCGATCTGTTCAGTATTTGACTTTCTGCTTTCTAAATTAAAGCATGGATAACCATATACAATACATAATATAAACATAAAGCTCACACATATTCTTTTCTCTGTTCTACAACTGAAAGAAAATTCATAGTATATCATGGCATAAAATAATATTTCTGGCAATTTTAGGCACGTATATAAGCTGTATAAATAACTATAGCAGCAGAGAAAAATGTATAAAGTTGCACTTTTATGACATCTTCACAGTATGCCTATTTCTCACCCACTTTTGTGTTCCATTAGTAACAAAAAATATCATTTATCAACTCCAGCTATGCAAAATCTACTTCTTTTCTATGATCGGTAGTGGATCTTGTAATTGTATTGCACGGATTAAAAACATTAATTATATTTTTTTCATTATTAAATAACTTTCAATACAAAAATTTGAATTAACCTAAAAGCCCAACCCTGCAAGTGCTTCACAAGTTGCATGGTATTTTTCAGACAAACATTCCAGTTGACTTTCAGTAAGGTATTCAGGTAGCTTTGTGGACAATGTGGATATTCACAGGACTGGGCTCCAAGTGTGCAAATCTTAGCTTATGGATCAGCAATAACACTAGCCTTGCTTTCAAACATTATTATTGGGAAACATCAAGAAGGGAAGTCTGAACATCATTCATGGACATTCACAACAGAAGCACCCTCTTCAGCAGAGGATGTCTCCTTCCTTCAGAGCCATCTTTGTTCAGTAAACAGGCTTCTTCAAGTCCATTCTTGTTACATTAATAATTTCCCTTTGATTCTGTTGTTTAGCTTAGAGGCACAGTAAATATAATTAATTAAACTGGTAAGTAAGTGTCTTACATTAAAAAAAATGCTACATAGATACTTTATACTTATTCTCAGTGGATTTACACCGGTTTCATAGGACCAGAATTGGCCAGAAAGCAGAACCAGAGCAATGCAGTGTATGTACAGTTTCTTGCATGACCTAACTAGGCAGAGACATGAAGCTGTTCAAGAGCACTGTGCCAGAGTGCTTAAGGTCATCTGTCATGTTAGTAAGTGATGAGGAGGAAGAGGCTTATGCACTGTGTCCATTATGAGCTGAGAGAAAAGGTGTTTGCTACGACACCGTCACTTTGGGTGTAGATTTGTGAGCTCTATAGGTGTTCCCTACAGAGTTCCCTCTGAGAAACAACACTGAAATAAAGAGCTGAATGATGTGCCCGTCTGAAAACCACGAACAACATACATATATAGTAGTATGCAATCAGACTGCTGCCATCCAATCGTGCGTTATTGAGCGAGTTCCATTTCCCTCAGCATACAGAATGACCCCGTAATACATCGCGTGAGCTCATTTACAGAGCACACGTGGTACAACCTCACGGTGCTGTTGTACGGCTGGTAACTAACATGAGCTTCATTCTGCAGCCACTGCCGCAGAAAGAAAGGGCTAAATGCAGCGCACGTAGCACAAAAGCAATTTCCATGATGCCCTAAGTTCAGCTGTTATTAGCAGACCCAATGATCAATCTAAAGCTGCCATGCCTGTTTGTCCTTGCCTGCTAACCTGGAGTCTCTGCAGCACAAGAAACAGAGAAGAGGCCTGCAGAAAATTTGCACCCCTCCCTGTGCTTTTGCCAACACTTCCCTCTGTGAAGGTGGCTTCTGCTGCAATGTTGGTCCTTTCTTCTTCAGGTCCCACTAAGGGCGGTGAATCAGGTTTGTGTGGGGGCCAATAGGGGCGTACAGGAGGAAGAAGCAGCATTTTCATACAGATACCTACAAGCTTTCTGAGCCTACATGTTCTGAGCAGATGTGAAAGCTGATATGAAAGGTTGCTTCTGAGGCAGCCGAGGGTATTTGACAAGAAAGGATGAGACTCCAGGTGGAGTAAGGAAAAGGCACTATCAGGCTGTTTCTTTCTCTGCAGGAGAACCTGAGTGACTTGGATGTGCACAGTCTTCTGGTTCTGTTTTAGAATGATTTAAGAAAACTCTGACAGAGAAACCTTGCAGACTTCTTCACCCATCGTCACACAGGGAGAGTGTGGCTCCAATGGTGAAGTCACACTTCCACGGTGAAGTCACGGTCATCTTCTCCCAGAGTCACTGCAGTTTCTAACTAAGGCACTTGGATGCGTTGGCTGGTTCTCTGGAGGCCTTCAGAAATATTGATTTCTCTCCAAAATAGAAGTGGAATCTAGGCACTTGTCTTCAGAAGCAGGCTAAGGGTTTTCTAAGCAAAGAAGGAATGAATAGATAAAAGAACTACCAAACACTTCCTACATGTGAAGGAGATGAACTGCGTGCTGCCTCTTTTCTATTTATTTATAAAATGCTCTTCAAAGACAAAGAACAGCTGAGCAGAGTGTTCAAATCAGTTCCTTGAAGGAAAAGCCTCTTTTGGAGAGGAAAGAGGATGTTCCTAAACTGCTTGGCTGGGCAGGATACCTGGTGGGTGCTGTTGGATTACACTTCTTGCTAATCACAGGATGCTCTGAGTGCATCTGATGATTAGCACAGGGTGATGATTAGCTCTCATCGTGAGAGCACATCCCCTGGGTTATGATGAGCCTTCTATTCCATCTGCCCTTGCAGCGGTGACATCAGGCAATATCTAAGTGGAGGAGTCTTTCTGTGAGGACATCCTGGGGCCATGCTTTCCCTCTGTGAAAGCAAACAGCATTTGAAGGAGACCTGCACTTGGGCTGAGGCAGCTATACTGCACGCAGCTTAAAGCCAAAGCCAGTTGTACAAACTGTGGGATATATATTTTGTATGTCTTTATTTCAGTAAGTTTCTAACCCCTCTACTTCCCGTGCTGTCATGGTACATCACTGTTTTAATGACTTATGGAAGCTGACAGCTTTTACATCTTCATAGGTCTGTTAATATAAGCATATGAGGTGTTTTCTTAAAAACTTTTCTTACTGTAATTGTATGCAAGTAAAAGTGCACAGACACAGGCTGTGGTCTGATTCTGCTCTCTTAAACCAGTGTAAAGAAATCAGGATGGGACCTGTTCCCCTCAAAGCACGTGTGTGGGGAAAGGCCAGCTAGACTTCAAGGCAGCATGTGTTGTTTGATATTTTTCTACTATGTCACATTAGACTGAAACAGTTGCTTCTAGTGAGGTGGACCCTGTTTTACTTGGCTGTTAATGAGTTCTGTAAAAGATATGTCATGGTGGCATGGATTTCATCCATTTTGGTCAGATCACAAGCAGTAAGGTTAAAGTGAAAAGTAGCATTGTAACTCTTATGCAGGACTACTGTTCCCTTTCCTAATAGTAGCTTATTTCATCTCACAAACACTGAACTAGTTAAAAAAAATAAAAAATGAGGCTTTCCTTGTAGGATTTTTCCTGTGTGTTCAATGCCAATACATAACCTGCTCAAAAGGCAGCAGTCCTGTTAGCCATACAATTTAAAATAGTTTACGTAGAACAGTTCATAAAAACTGTGATAAGAAAAAATAGTATTATCTGAAGCTTAATATTAATATAAACATTATAGAAAAAATACATATTTACATAATGCCAAAATACAATTATATACATTAACATCTATTACACTTAAATTATATATCTTTTAAAAAAACACCAGACCAATAAATAATACAGTCTCAATAGAAAGGTCTGGCACCTTTCTAGTGCATGAAATACATACATTTTAAAAAAAAAAAAACAACAAAGTCCCTAGTTAACAAATGTGGTCACAAATGCAGGTGTCTGTAACATTCTTAGTGCCTTGAATAAACAGCATCTGAAAACAAGGAAAACTGGGATTAGGAAAAAATAAAACAACACAGGTGGCTTCATGTTCATCTCTGCCTGAAGTAAGACTGAGTTTCCTGGCACCTCTTTCTCAAGGCCTACCTGTACAGGCAGCCCAGGAACCTAAATGGGTTGAGGGTTTTCAGTGCCTTCAGTGGGTATAGCTCTCAGTTCTCTACAGGAGTTCTCTAATTCTCTAAATTCCCCAAGGAATAGCCCAAGGAACTGGATATAGGCTAGGAAGAAAAAAGCCTGTAAAGATGGAGAGCTGTGGGAGGAGGAAAGAGCCCAGCCTTGGACACACACAGGTAGGCCAGGCAGAAAGTCCCCTAAAGCCACCTTAGAACAGAAAATGGGGATGATTCAGGACAGAAGATGAACACCATGGATGACTACAGAGACCAGGGATCCCAGCCAGTGGCCTCAGTATGCTTAAAAGTAGATGGTGTAAACAGCTGTGAGGTAAACGAGGAGGCCAGTATCGGGCTAGGGAAGGGGTTCAGTTCATCCAACAGCATAAGTATCATGAAGTGTGAGACAAGGAGAGCATGATGATAAGGCAAGAGCAGGAAGAGATGCTATAAATACTACTAATGAAAGAAATGAAGTTGCTGAAACATGGTTGGCAAGCCTCTTACAAAGCAGATGAAATTGCAAGAGTCACAAGAAAAGATCAGTGAAGAACTGAATGTCCAAGAAGAGAACAAACATCAATGGCAAGGGATAGAGCAATTTGCCCCCTTAATTACATTGTCAGTGATCTATTACATCTGAAATACTTTATAATTTGATAAACTTCCACTTACCTCTGTGATACTCTGGATTCACATTTTCGTATATTGGAAACAAGGGATTTTCTTGTTCGCTGCGAAGTTTTCTGGCTCTTAACACATCTCGCACGCATTGATGTAGATAGACATATTGACACTGCAAAAGATTATTTTTTTCTTTTTAAGTCACTCTGGAAAATTTCATGATTTCATTTGCTTTATTGTGAAAAATCATTACAGGCTGACTCCCACAGAATCAAGAGCGGTGTTAAAAGTGAAAATGTACTTCTGGAATCAATCTCCTTTTCACAGTGGCAATGTAGTGAACTTTGAGATCATCTGTTTTTAGAAACTGTACCATTAAAACATAAACTAACATAACATGTTTTGACTGTCAATATGTTTTGACTGTCATAATATGTTTTTTTATGTCATGACTGAAAGCTTTACCAACTGTAAGGCATAATTTGACTTGAGGCTATGCTGCACAGCTACTACTTCTGAATGCTTAGATAACCTGTGTGAGTAGCAACTGGTATGTACAGGGAAGCACAGGGAAGAGACAATTTCCTGATTTTTTGTTCTGAAAAGATGTATTTTCCACATAATTTTATCAAAATATGTCAACATTTCCTAGAACTTTCATGATCTAGATTTTGTTGGCAAAAACTGTATTTTTTGGTCCAATACAAGTTATAAGACTGCTTTTGAATATGCAGTGAATGACAGACCATCTTTTCTGCAGAATGTGTCTCACTAGAAGGGAGCTAAGATGACATTCACAACCAATGCAGAGATGGTCAGCATGATGTTACTATCTACCATGATAGAACAGATTGTTAAATCCCCATGCTTTGCCGCCCTTCAGGGTTTATGAAATGGGTCGTTACTGCTTTGCGATTAGTGGAGCAGGGTACCCCCAAATTAGGCCAAGCATCTTTTATATGATGTATTTTTTTAATATTACTTCATCTCAAAAATAAAACTACTTCAATAAGCACATTTATTCCCCCTCCATCTTCTATCTATTTATTTTCCATAATAAATTCAGCTATTGCTCTGTGCATTTTTCTCAGTGCTCTGGCAGTAGGAAAGGGAGGATGCCTGCTGTCTGCCTTTGTTGACTATGGATGGTGGGAACATGTGGAAGGTAAAAGGTATTCCTCTCTGAGGATGCCCAGATCAGGCTGAGAACCTGTCTCCCTTAAAAGAGGAGGCGTTCTGTAATTAAGACAGTTCTGGGAAATCTCTCTTATATTCCCAATGGCACCTTTCTTTATACTCGTGTGACTTCTGCTAAGAAGCTCAGCCAGGGATATTTTTGTTTCCAAATTGCAACAAAGAGCTCCATTAGCATCAAGCTAATACAGGCAGACCCATCAAACATTCTGAGTCCTCTATTAACAGTTCCCAGGCAAAACGCAGACTGCCTCAACAACTCTCCTTCATTACATCAGCTCCTAAGTGTTTAGCTGCTATTAACTTAAAGTGATTTTCCTGCAGTTTTAAAAGCACAGAAAGAAATCCTGAACACTTTTTCTGCACTTGTAGAATGTATATACTCCCTCTTGCATAATATGTTAGAAGGGTGATCGATTCTTCCAGTACCATTAATGAAAATGGGCAGAGCAGCTCAGTAAAACACAAACTTCAAAGCTACAAGGTCACTGTGCTTAGAGTTTTTGAATTATAGTAGTATTAATTAACTAGTATCAGTAGGAATTAACTAGTATTTCACAGTGGAGTAACTGTGCTGTGCTTGAAGATGAGAGACTGTTGTTTATATACTGCAGCTGGTGTTGCTGTATATTGCAGGCTACCCAGAACTTACCTCTGTCTGAACCATGTGAACCCGGTGAAGCCTTAGATCGTGTACTGCTGCATAAATGTCAACAGTGTCCTTTGAATCCAGTTGCTGCAGAATTCGGTCCAGTGCAATGAATGTGCCAGTCCTGCCAACACCAGCACTGAAAAAGAAAATCCCAGAGATTTCAAAGGAGATGGGGAGAGAGGGGAGAGATTTCAGTCAGAAGGGGGTAAACGATGGATCTGTCAGATCCATATGTAGCCAAACTCATCCCTCGGTATATATTTACTTTTCAGAATGTTCCTTTGTGATCCAGATGTTGGGCCACAACCAGCAGCACAAAGGCAATTTAAGAACGCAAAACCATTTGAGCAATGGCAGCTGCAGACACTCTGAAGTGCTCTCCAGTGATCCCACAAAGACACAGTAGTGCCCTGAGAATCATTTTTGGGGCAAAGTAGTGAGTGCGTGTGCCTTGGGAATGCTGCTCTGATGCATCTGGGGACTTGAGCCCACTGGTCATCCCTTTGTGGCTGCCCATATCCTAAGAGGTAGGAATACTTGGGATCTTCCCAATGGCAGGCACAAAGGCTCTGTGCTGCTGACTTCTGGCTGCTGTGCATACCTGCAGTGCACAATAGTCGGTCCTGTGTCTGGGGTCCTGTTGATATAATCCCTTACAGTTCTGACAAACTGGATCAGGGACTGGGTGGTCTCTGGCACACCGTGATCTGGCCACACAGTGTAGTGGAAGTGACGAATGAGCCTCGTTGAGTCAAGCTGCTCTTCCTGTTGGGGTACAAAAGTGGGGGGTCAGAACAGCCAAGAGAAGAGGACACACACACCCTGGACCTTCAGAATGCTACAGCTACCACCAAAGATGAGCTGGGCATGATGCAACTCTGCTACAGCAAAATAAACCTTCATAATTTAGCCTTGCAGTTATTTTTAACCCAATAGCCAATTATTCCTGCTGTTCCCCCTTCCCGCCCCCAAAAAAAGATGAATGCAAACTTACACTGCAGATTTTAAACTCTCGTATTGTCCATTCTGGGAGCACTGATTCAGACAGCATCTCAACGATCAGGTCTCCGTAGTACAAGGAATCCTGGTCGAGAGGCCAGTAGTGATCACACTTCACCTGCAGGGACACAGACAAAGATTGATCCATGTCAGTGACAGCTGGAAACGGTGCCTCCATGCAGAACCAGCAGGAGCAGACTTCAGCCCTCCTGTGCCTAAGGATGAAGGAAGGATCACAGAATCATCTAGGTTGGAAAACACCTTCAGGATCATCAAGTCCGACCATCAACCTGACCTACTGAGTCCCAACACTAAACCGTGTCCCACAGTGCCACATCCACATCTCTTAAATACCTCCAGGGATGGGGAGTCCACCACTTCCTGGGCAGCCCGTTCCAATGCTTGACTACTCTCTCCACAAAGAATTTTTCCTAATGTCCAATCTAAACCTCCCTGGCACAATGTGAGACAGTTTCCTTGCATCCTATCACTCAATGAAAAAAAGAGACTGACATTGTCTTTGCTGCAACCGTCTTTCAGGTAGCTGCATACAGTGATGAGGTCTCCCTTCAGCCTCCTGTTCTCCAGAATGAACAGCTTTATCAGCCAATTTCATCACCTGCTCCTCATCACTCTTGTTTTCTAGTCCCTTCAATAGCTTCACTGTTCTCACCTGCACATGGTCACATAACTCACTGTTCTTCTTCTACTGAGGAGCCCAAAAGTGAACACAGTGTTTGATGGACCAGTTACTTCCCTAGTCCTGCTGGCCACACTATTTCTGATGCAGACCAGGATGCCTCTGGTCTTCTTGGCCACATGGGCACGCTGGTGGACCATGTTCTGCTGCCTGTTGACCAGCACCCCAGGTCCTTTTCTGATGGGCAACTTTCCAGCCACCCTTCCCCAAGCCTGTAGCACTGCGTGGGGCTGTTATGATGCAAGTGCAGCACCCAGCTCCTACCCTTGCTGAATGCCACACAGTTGGATGTAGTCCATTGACCCAGTCTGTCCAGATCTGTCTGCAAATCCTTCTAACCCTCAAGAAGAGTGACATTCCTGCCTAACTTGGTGCCATCTGCAAACTTACTGAGGTGCACTCACTCCCCTCATCCAGATCATTGATAAAAATGTTGAACAAAAGTGGCCCCAATACTGAGCCCTGGGGAACACCACTGGGGACCAGCCACCAAAGGGATCAAACCCATTCATTCACTAAAATCCAGGCAAACAACAGCCACAGCCTCTTCTACTGTGGCTCTTCCCTCTTCTACTACATGGCTCATCTTGTCATAGAAGCAGATAAGTAAGTCAGGCAGGACCACCCTTCACAAACCCATGCTGGCTGCTTCTGAGCACCTGATTGTCCCCCATGTGCCATGTGATGGCATTCGGTGATTTGCTCTATGACCTTCCCTGGTGCTGAGGTCAGCCTGACAGACGTGTAATTCCCTGGATCCTCCTTCTTGTAGGTGGGTGCCACATGCACTAACCTCCAGTCAGCTGGGAGGCTGTCCAGCACTGCTGGTAAATTACTGAGAGTGGCTGGGTGAGCGCTTGTGCCAAGTCCTTCAGCACCCTTGGATGACTCCAGTCTGGCCCCATCGACTTACGAATGTTTGACACATACAGGAGGTCACTTACAGGAAGAAAGAGAGTTTAGAAACTCTCCACAGTCCTCCTGAGTTGCCTGCCCTTTCTGCCAGAGTTTATAAGCTTTCTTTCTTCCTATTTCCAGAGGCAGCTCTGTGTTTCAGCAAGGCTGATCTCCCCTGTCACCTCGTCTTTTGGTGCATTAGGACCGCCTGCTGCAGCACCTTTTAAGATTTTGTTCTTGAAGAAGGTCCAGGCTTTACAGTTCAAAACCACCACCTCTCAGGGGGCTCTATCAACCAGGTCTCTCAATAGGCCAAAGTCTGCCCTCTGGAAATCCAAGGTAGTAGTTCAACTAACCACACTCCTTACTACACCAAGGATCAAAACCTCTACCATTTCTTAATCTCTGTGCCCAAGGCAACCTCCAGCCATCACATCACCCAGATGTGCTTCCCTGTTTGCAAACAACAGGTCAAGTGGGGCACCTGGCTCCCTCACCACTTGCATCAGAAAGTTTTCCTCCAGGCACCCCAGGAATCTCTGAGACTGTTTCCTCTCTGCTGCATTGTATTTCCTGCAGACATCTGGGAAGTCAAAGTTCCTCACGAGACCAAGAAAGGCAGTACTAACAGCAGCTGAATTCAGGGAGAGATGCCACCTCCTGCCCTTTCAGCTCAATAAACAGGGACTGGGATGGGAAGGGACTTGGATGGAAGTGAGAGTTCTCATTGTAGATGTTTGTGGTGGGTGGAATGGGAAGCACTTCACTGATAACACAACATTTCTGTGCTCGCTCTTCTCAGAGCTCTGCACAGATGAGAACTAGGCCTCTGATGTATGCTCCCCTGCCTCTTGCTGAGACATGACAGCGGGGTCCCACCCTGAGCCAGTGAGGTGCAAGAAGAGATGGCTTGCTGCCTGCATGCATCTGCTTTCTCCATCGCAAGGAGAAATGGTAAACTAAAAGGAAATATCCCCATATGTCTACTAGATGAACACTACTTCAAGTTAGTTGAACCTTTTTACAGACCTAGTCCCTGTCTTACAGAAGGTGCAGGATATGGTCATCCATGGGGAGGTGGGTTGCTGAGGCAGCTAAACAACCTCCTGAAACTGGTGCTCAGTAACGCTGAAGTGTGTGAGTGCTCTCTTTGCTTACTACATCAGGGCTTATGCATCAAAAAGAATGCCATCTATTTAATGATGAACATTTGCTCTCTAGAGCTTATATTTAAATTAGTAGATGTGATAATCTGGCTTTCTTTTGTGAGTGGTTGTTCTTCTGAATACATAAAGGAATTATATTAGTACTAGTGCACAAAGTGCTGGAATGGAGACCTGAAGCCCTGAGCTCTGTTCCTAGCTCTAACTCTGACAAGCTGCATGATCTTGGGATGGTCACTGCATCCTTCACTTCACAGACAATCTGTCTCCAGTCTTTACATTACAGCTTTCATCTCTTACTGTGTATGATCATACATCTCCTTGAGTGGGGCCTTTGGCATGAGTGTGATGCGAATAATAAGCGTGAACACTTAATAAATATTAAAACATTAATAATGGCATTATAAAAAAAAAAACAACAACAAAAAAACAAACAATAAAACAATAATAGAGTTATTAATAATGAAGAAAAGTCACTGCTCACCCGACCCTTCTCAAGACACTGGGTTACCATGACAATATTGTGGACATTTTGTTCCCATGCCATCTTCCAGAACTCATCTTTGGTGCCAGGCAAAGGGCCCTGAGTTGCTATGTATTCTCTGCGGAAACTGTTGCCCTGCAAGTAAAGAGAACTCCATTAGTTTCCATAAAGGCAGAAAAATGATCTTCTAACAACTGAACAAGCCACGGGGTTACAGCCAGGGCTCTGCAGCAATGGTGCCCTTGCTGGGACAACGGTTTTGAAAGCTGAAGTGTTGCCTTGGCCTTTGAAGCAGAAGGCTGGTGGGAGCTCAGAGAGGAAGAGACCGCAGCAGTGTATCTAAATACTCTTCCTTTTGTGACAGTCAAAGTTTTTAATTGTTCTATTGTGTACAGCACGGTCTCAAGCAATTTGGAACTACTACGAGCTTTTGTTCTACTTTTACTGTTTTTAATAAATTAGCTGAGTGCTGGCTTGAAATTTATATTGTTAAAGGCACAGCTATTATCAATCACAACTCTCTGGCAAAGGGCATTACTGTAATCTCGGCCAGCTTCACCATCCTGCAAGATGCCAACACTGTCAGGATGAGCTACAGCTTCACAATATGGATGCCACCTGCAGTGATAGCTACACTTGCTGTGGACAGTGCATAAAATCAGTGACCTTTGAAAATGTGTCCTTGGCCAATTAGACCTGCTATCTTACATAACTACAGCAATCCAAGAAAGTGTCCTTGAGTGCTGGCTAAATCACTCACAGCTAACTTAATGGCAGTCAGACACAGCCTTTCAGCACACCCACAAACTGAGTTCTCAGACTTTTAGCTAAAATGCATAAATGAAGGGGGAGGAGAGCCTTAAGCCTCCAGCTTTGTATTCAGTTTCAGATAAAGGACAAATTGCCACTGGAGGGAGGACTGTAAAATAACATCCTTGAGTCACTTACCGGTATGTAGCTTGCATTGATGTAGTCTGAGCAAGGGTCATCATCAACGTTGGAAAGCTTCACTCTTGATGTATCATCTAGGAAGAAAAGGATGACAAGAGGTTTATGGCTAAGTCTTGATTTCCAGTCCCTCTACCATTTATAAAAGTGCATCTGTGAAAGGACCAGCAAGATTATTACAGGGATGTTACACAGAGGGCTAATAGAGAAGGAAAACTGTTTATGTTTGTACTGCTTCTTTCATCCAGGAGGGCTGGGGAGTGTTCCAAAGGCTACAAGGTGGGCAGGTGAGATGGGAGCAGTGAATAAACAAAAATTTCTCTGCCGAGTTGTACAGAATTGTTGCACAGAATTTTACTGCACAGACAAAAAAAAAAAAGAGCCACAAGTTGCACAGCACCTGTTAACTTCAAAGCTGCCCGATAGGTGATTAAAGGGAGCAGCTTTCAGTGAGAGGTTTTGCCCCAAGAGAACACAGCCAACCTCACACACGTCCCACCATGCAGAACCACACTAGCTCTACAGGGTGTAGTAGGTTTGCTCTGTCCTCTGAAAAAGAAACAGAGTCAACAAACCTATGTCAGACAGCACTGAATGGATGAGACCAGTATGTAAACAACTCTACTGTTATTTCTACTATCCTTGTTATCAGCAGTGACTGAATGCCGATAATAGCTTGAGCTTTTTCTCTCTAGACTGAACACCAGTTGCTACATCTCTAGTGTGAAATGAAATTACTGGTCTGCGTGCGTAGGGCCATACATCATCTGCCTCCAAGCACCAGGACCTGAGCTGGCAAAGGTATTTCATCTCTGACAGAAAGGAGGGAAAGGACTGGCTGCACTCTCTTTTCCACTAGGCTTGCTGAGAAAGTGAAAAATAGCTGGTGTGATGTAATATTACACAACCAAAAGTAAAACTCACAGGGCAATATATTATTGTATCGATTTTTCCCTCTGTTCTCTAGCAGAAGTGCTATGTCACATGTCTGGTTTCGACCCACATCTTTTAAGTCCTGCAAAAAATTAGAAATGAAATATGAGGTGAAAATAATTAAAGGATGTGATTTGGCAGCACAGTGCTTTTCAGCTCCCAAAGGCTGTGAACAGGGAAAAGGTGTATTTAAAACAAAACAAAACAAACAAAAAACTACAAACAAATAAACAAAAAACAAAACTGAAAATTAAATAGCTAACCACAATGGTTTAAGGCAAGCACACGGCTGGCAGATGTCTTCCATGCTTTGTCACACACACGTGGCACACAAATGAATGCCCTTGACCTCAGCCAGGCAGGCATCAGGCAGAGGCTACCAACCAGAAGATGCTAAGCCAAATGAAGAGCTGGTTTCTGTATTAGCACAAGTGGAGTTCAGGTGAAACTCTCAAACTTATGTTGGTTTGTGTGAGACACACAAATGTAGGCCTTTCAAATGCATTAACACATTGATTCAAGCAGCCCGCGCGTTCCTAAAGCAAGATGCTTTGTCTAGATTTGGTTCCCACCTCATATTCCTTGGACAGGAGGTAGTTGGAGTCTGCCTGGAGTTTGGTGAAGTGTGCTTCGAAGTGACTGACTTTGATTGGACTGAAATATTCAACAGGAGGAAGAAAATCATAGGATGAATCACAGTCATAATTTATCCAGTTGGTTTATCAAGCTTTTTAAAGTATTGTTTTTTTTTTTGTTTTTTTTTTTTTTACCTGCAAGTTTTCCGGTTCCTAGAAATGGTATTAAAAGAAAAAGAAACACTTCATCAGTAAGCTGAATGGGGCGGCTCATCCATGATGCCATGTTAAAATAGTGCTCTTAGAAACAAAACTTTTGATGTTACCCTTTTTGCCCCAAGTTCAGATGAACTGCCAGTGGCCTGTCCCTGCGAATGCTCAGCCTTGCTGCAGGTCTCTCGTGGCCATTGCTGGAACAAAAAAGAAGGTATTTTCACTTGTTTTACTACAACAGACCAATACCAATCAGAGCTGCCAGTAGCATGACTTACAGCAGCAAGCTGGAAAAAAAGAATTTTAAAAAGTCTGTTTTAATTTATGGCTCTGATCACATGATACTGTTTGTAGCTGTGGCAGAGTTTTCTTGCGTTTTAGTTTGCTAAAAGTGATGCTGGGCACATGAACGTGAACAGGCAACAAGACTTCATTCCTCCCAGCTTATTATTAAGGAGAGCGTCCTATTTCCTACGAATAATGTTGCATCTCTTTCAGTCATGCAAAATGGTTTCAATGGATAAAGCTTTTTTCAAAGTTGAGACAGTACTTCGCTTTTTAAAAACATATATAAATTCACTATTTAAAATTCATCTATAATGTGAAATATAAAATTACCATCAACAGAAAATGGGGAAGTAAAGTTTGAAATAATGTTTTGGACACCGAGGTAATGTTACACTTCAAAATTTTTGAACTGAAATAATAAAATCTAAATGAACACTTTCAAGAACTCATCTAAAACAGGAATGGAAATAATTTGAAACATTTCCTTTTTGACAAAAGACATTGAGTTTGCAAGATAAACCAGTTTTTCAGAAATATTCAGACTCTTACTGAAAACTAGAAGTTGCAGGAATCCTCTATGTGACAATTCTTACTAACATTAGTGGGTGGTTGAATCTCCTACCCAGAATTTTTTCATCTATTAGTATTTCAGTCATTAGTTCTACACTTAGTGTGCATAGATGCTAGGGAACACATATTTCAACTGTTGAACGGTTCAGTGCATTACTCTGATTTTACAGTTATGCTTTAAATATTGTGTTGCTTCTATCAAATTAATTTGCCCTAGCCTCATAATAGAGGCTGATTAAAGGACTCTACTTACCCAACTTTTTGTCTGCAGACAAACAAAGCAGTAACAGCCACTAACATCACAATCAGAAACAAGCCAGCACTCACACCTTCAATAACTCCAAAGAGAGGCTCTGGAAATGAAACAGCACATTTAAATATGTGGAAGAAAAGATATGAAGAACCAAAGAATCAACAGTGTTCAGGGGATATGTTACTATTGTCTACAGAAAATTGATAAGTTCATGGAAATTCAAAACATGTAACTGAAACAGGCCTTGATTTCCTGTTTTTATTTTTTCTAAACATTATGCAAAACTTTGCACTCCCAACCAGAATAAAAGAAAACACAGCCCCATCATATGGGAGTTTGTTTATCTTGTACTTCATAGCCTTCTTTTTTTCTTTTTTTTTTTTCTTCACTGAGCATTCACCCTTTCTTTCATTGTCAGCAGCTCCATCAAGAGCTGCTCCTCTCAATTTTCAAATTCATGGCTTATCCATGGCAAATAATGGCCATGGCTTCAGACTCATTTCAAAGTAACCTTAAGGACACTGCACAACAATCTGGTTTTGTTCCACTCCTTGCAAATAGTCCTGGATACCAGAGTGTTTTGAGGCACAATATATAATCACTTGCTACAGTGAATGAAAAACAAGCCTGAAACTAACCTGCTTCTGTAGTGATTGGTAAAGAGAAGAAGGTGTCTGCAAAGAGTGGTTTGGGAAGTTCCTTTGGGTCTTCACTGAAGAGCTGGGTGAAAGCCCGTATGCTGATCCTAAATAAAACAGTACAGTTAATAGTTAAAGCTTATCAGATGTTCAGAACCAACAGTGGAAAAATAAAAGATTCAGATAAGAACTTATCTCTTAGGGAACACTAAAACCTGTCCATTGACCACAGACAGCTCTTAATGCAGGTGCTTAAGTACAGCAGCTGGGAGAGGTGAATCCCAACCCAGCTAACACAGATGGAGGGCTCAGAGGTACCCTTTGAGGTGATGGATGGGGCCCTTGCTGCTGGCACATGCAGCCTGACAGAGTTCAAAGGGTCAGCAGAAGCTGTGGTGGTGAGAGGACTCAGAAATGCTTCTCAGTGGGGAGATGTTTTCCCTTCAGGTGGTGGGGGCTGGGCTGTGCTAATGGAGAAATGTTACAATCCTTTTGGTTCTCCTGGTAACAATGGTATTTCCCAAACTGAATTTTTAGGAAATGTGCCCTAATGAGAGCAGAGAGTGGTGGGGGCTCCACAGCAATGTCTTAATGACTATGAAGAAGCTGAGAGGCCTGATGTCCACTGCCTGGCATGTGCCTTCTGTCCGTGTGGCTGTCTGGTGAGCGTCTTGCAGACCTCTTTGCAAAGTGTTTGCCAGCATGAAAGGTGTGACTGAGCTGCACTGGAGCTCCCATTTGGTCTCACAGCCTGTATAACTGCTGAGCCTGGTCTTGGCAGCAGTGCTCTTCTACATCCTACAGCTGACTCAGGCCTTGCTCTGGAGTCTCTGAACTGTGCCACGGGTTAGAATAACCTCTAGGTTTTTTTACCTTGCTTGAAAGGACTGATATGGGTAGTAGTGCCACACAAATTCAGTGTGTCATCCCTGCCTTCTCCTTCTCCTAAATACTCTTCTGACTTAGTTGACAGTCTTAAGTCTTTCTAAAGAAAGATTTAGTAACTACAGGAAAGCTCACATCAAAAGGAAATAAATAAACCTACTCACTATGCATAACTACCTGTATCATTCCCATGCTAATGAAAGAATGGTTTATACCTATGGAATTGGGCATAGATAAAGGTTTTATAAACTGTGAAGTGAAACAGAAAGAACATTACACAACACAGTTGTGTAATACACAACCTGCAGAAGCTCAAGTGTATCAGGCATTCAGATAGCACCATGCCTACTAACATGACAGAGCACAGTTACCAACATAAATCTGACCTATATGCAGTCCGAGGCTTTAGGGGTCCATCGCAGAATTTTTGCTGATCTGGATCACACTTTCCTCCCAGATTTTCCATTTCTCCTCCAAGCTTGATGTCAAAGCTTTTATAGTCGCTGTCAGGGTTTTCAGCACACCTACTGGCAAAATAATTTGTCTGGTAGATGCGTATAGAGTCGTTGTGTTTGTACTCCAGGTAGGAAGGCAATGGGTGCTGCTCATCAGGCTTTGCTCCTTCACTACCTACATCACATGTGGAGAAAGAGAGAAGAAGTACATATCACAGCCATTAATGTGATGCAGCAGTATAAGCTCAAAGTGTTGACAGACAAATTTTTTTATTATCCAGCTTTCTAGCGTTCCTTGGAGGGCTGCAATGGCTGTCCAGTGAGTATCTTGGGTACCTTGTTCCTAGGATCAACGCTGGTACTACTTTTCTGGGGAACTTCAAATAGATTTCGTCAGAAGACCTCAGAATAGCTGGCTGTAACATTTCCAGTCACAAAACTGTAATAGGTATGCACAGCTTAAATTCAGTGCTATGACATTTTTTCCTGTGCTGTCGGTGGCAATCTGTGGTCCGAAATCTTGGATCCTACTACCAGCTATTTCAAAAAGCAAGTAAAAAAAATCCCACAAACGGACTAGCAGGGTCTAGTGTATAAAGAGAAAAACTGCAATATGAAATGACAGGAGTCTGCTGAAAGGAAACTCACAGTAACATGTAAAAGACTTTCTCAGAGTTTTGTAGTCTGCACAAGCATGGCAAAGTAGACAGTGGAAATACTACCTCTGCTTTTTCACTTATGGGATGATGGACAGAGGGATTAAGAAATTTTATTAGGAGTCATAAAATAGGTCCTGGCATGCCAGTAAATGAAGCCGCTTCTGAAAAACAGCATATTAATTGTTGAGACATCCATCTGCTTTGTCACATATAGGCCAACTGCAGAAAAGGCTGCTTCTGGCTGAGCTCTGCTGTTGCTATTGACCTTCTGAGGAGAAAACCGAGTGCTTAAGATTCCAGGCTAGGGAGCCCAAAACTTCTGTGAAACTCAGCAACTATATGAGAAGTCACTCTGCTGTGCAGCGATGGGAGTGTAGCTCATGTAACTTGTACAAGCCACAGAGAGAACGGTATTAAACCACAACACTTACCATCAGCCTCTCTGACAACCACAGTAAAGTACTTCACAGCTCCATTGGTATCACTAAACCAGCTACAGTTAAAAGTAAAGTTGATGGAGGATTTGGTAATCAGCACCTCTTTTTTGTTCACTCGTATGTCCGGAGGTGGCTGAGGAGGACCTGAAAAATTAAACAAAATAAGGGGGAAAAAAGGAAAAGCATTGTCTATGCATTTGCTGTGAGCTACACCTAGCAAAGGAAATGCAATTTTAATAAAGCTCAGCTGACTGGACCCAAGTTTCTGAATCTATTCTTTTTGCAATCAAGAAAGTGTCTTCATCTCCCACAGAGAAACTGCCAAAGGATGAAACAAGCCAGCAATGAGTTAACCAAAATAACAGTGGCAGCTCCTCAGCAGGAATTCCTCCAGAAGGCCACACGGAAATGCATTAAAGTCTTGCTAAATCTAGGAAATTAGAATTTGTAGATGCTAAATATGACACAAGTGTAAATCAGGTATGTGGAGGCCAGTTAGCACACTCACTACAGTAAGTTGCCTATTTTAAGCATCTAAATGTTTGCTTCCCTTTCCAAATGAAGAGCACTGAGCCAGTCAGACACAACATTCAACTACAAAGTACCATTTCCCAGGCTGATTGCAGGATTTCTACAGGAAATGTTCTTTGTATGATAGAAAACTACACCTTGAATTGTAACACTGCAGAACTAAACTGGAAAGCAAAGAACGTAGGGAAAAACCTTCAGAGAACTAGCACAGCAAAAGTAGGGATTTAAAGGATCTACACTGTAGAACTGTTTAAAAATCTGCACTACTGAAATTATATTGCACGTACAGAAAACACGTCAAATACGTAAGCAGGTGGCTTAACTTCAAAGGGTTTCAGACTGGAAAAAGAACCAAAAAAATCACATTTTTATGGTGTTTAGCTAAATCTCTTCAATTTATAAAACCAAGCTTCATTTTTTGGGGAAGAGCTGTGTTGCCTTAGAGAAGGGCCTCCAGTGATAAACTGGGAGAGCAGCAGTGTGCAAAACAATCGAGAGCAAACATGGAACAGCTAACCTGCAAACAGGACTCAGCCCAACTTCTTGTTGCATGGGTTGTTATTAGGTCTGAATTTGTAGCATTCTTTGTGGTACAGGAGGGGATGGACACAGTTAAAATTAAAAGGCAATTGCTTTGGGGTGGGGAAACGGTGGGTTTGTAACTGAACTCTCCCAAAGCAAACATAACTTTTACCATCTAGCGCTTCACACACGTGGCTTTAAGTAAGCAGCCAAGGAAGAGAACTCTGCATAGGCCTCTTGGCCATCCTGTCATTTTTAAGAAGTTCAGCCCTGGAGCTGTTCAGGCCTCTGTGTTACACCATGCAACTGAATTCAGAGGTGCTGCTAGAACCGGGGCAGCTTTAGGGCCAGCCATTGCATGCTGCTGACCACAGAGATGCCTGGCAGCACAGAGGCACCAGCAGGTGCTGCCCTCTGCTCTGCACAAGAGAAATAGGAGTATCAGCAGCCTAGGGGTGGAGAAACTGCAGGAACTGTTTCAAAGCACAAGCTTTGGAAATCTATGATCCTCCCTCAGGTCTAAATCTTACAGGTGATTTGGTCAGGCAGCATCTCAGAAGAGAGCAGAGAGAGCCCACAGAGGACCCAGAGCCATAACCCAACGCTGTTATTAAGGGATCTTTGTGCTGAAGATGGCTGCTGTCTGTGAGGGGAAACAGCCAGGCACAAGAAGCCAAGCAGCAACAGCGAGGGCAATTAAAAGTGTGTAATAATGAGGACATCTTCGGTGCTGACTGACCATCAGAGTGACAGGATAATTCTTCTTGTTTATCAAGCTATATTTCGTGAATGAGCCTAATAAGCAGGTTTGGCAATGTACTGAGAGGCAGGATAGTTAAAAACCCACGTTGCCTGTCACCACGGGGGCCAAAGGACAGGTTCTCTCTTCTTTGGCTACCCAATTAAGAGTGCCACGTAGTGGCAGTTGCAGAGCTCAGAACTTCTGCTGTCTAGCTACCACCAGCAATTATAGCTGCTCACTGCTGCCCTTCGCAGTGATTCTGCATTCCACTTACGGTCGATCATTGTGATGGTGCTGTCCTCAACTACTTCACTTGTCATGTCTGCAGAGTGCACCTTGATGGACACCAGGTAGCGTTTGTGGGGAACGAGGGTCATGATATTAAGCAGAGATTTGTCCTTTTCTATCCTTTTAGAAAATTCCACTTCCCGAGTGTCCAGCTTTTTGCACTCAACGCTATATCCATCAAAGTCAGAGTCAGGAGGAGTCCAGGAACACGCGATGGCAGTCGAGGTCTGGGGCCGACAGTGAAGGCTTTGTATCTTGTCTGGTTCTAGAGAGATGTTACGAAATTAAAGTTCAGTGAGAAAAGGAACAAGCATCATATACACTTCTACTAACCCCATGGCTCAGGCTGCAGCCCTAGATTCTTCATCAGCTCTTTGATCAGAGCAGGAGGCTGGGAGCCAAAATTTCTCTCCTGCAACCCTGTGCTGCCTGATTATTAAGCAAGACAGCCTAGCTCATTTCAGGCATCTGAAATTGGAGCTAGTGCCATTGGCCTCATCAGGTTTAAGCTTCAGTAATTAATTGTGAAAAAAATAAACAAACAAAATTACTTGCCAAAGTCTTAAGAAAAGCAACACTGGAAAGCAATGAATTTCTAAAACTGTTGCAATTTATTTGGAGCTTCCATCTGATTAACAGTATCAATCAGTACTGATATTGTTATCTCATGACTGATCAGATTTTCTGGATAGTGTTTGGTGTGTCCATATTACTAAAGCGTATCAGATAAGTATATTTTGTCCATGTAAAATTGGAGCATTGTATATAACATGACATGTAGCAAGAACAGGATTTCACTTTCAGATGGCAGACACCTGCCTACATTTAAGCAGTTAAATACAGGTGAAGAAGGTAGCTATGCTGTCATTTTTAATGAATATACTGAATGTAGTCTAAAGAGCTATTCAGCATACTAAACACTGGGGTGAATTTGGAGCTTAACCCCACACCATGTGACAGGAAAGTTTGCCAAGGCTCAGTTATTTTTACAATTCTACGTCACTTTTTCAAATCAGCCTGCTACCAAGATTGCTAGAGACAGGCAGAGGTGATGAAAACTCCCAGACATTCATTGACTGTCAGAAACGCACACCAATGAAACATGTCCCTTCCAGTTTCAAATCTAGTACAGCAGGGTTTCATTCAGCCTTCCTCTGATCATTCAGAAATATTCTGACAATTTCAATATCCTACTGTCCCTAACGCCAGAGAAGTTTGGATATTCAGCCTTATTTTACCCCTGAAATGGATCAATTTAGACTCTGCAACCAAACAGCCTCACTCTGGATGTGATGTTTGCAAGTATATGCCCATTTTAAACCTTTGACCAGCTGACCTTGTAGACAGCAAGGGAAGGGCTTATTTTAGGGTCCAGCTGAATTCATTGCCAGTCATTCATGAACTTGTTAATGGAAATTACTAACTGTGAAAGGAACTGGTAAGATTTAGCAGCCTTGCAACTTCTCTAGCTGCATGTTAGGGGGCAATGGAGATCGTTACTTACTGGTTCTCACACTTGCAGACTGAGCCTGACTGTATGTCTTCCAGCTGTCACCGCTGACCGTTCTCACGCTGAACTCATAGAGCCTTCCTGGTCGCAGGCCATAGATGATGCGTACTTTTGATTTGCTGCTGCTGTAGGGATTGAATACGGTGAGGGGATCCTTCGGGAACCACTGCAACTCAAAATCATCGTAGTCTGTCCAGTCTGGAGGACCGAGCCATGTGATTGATAGAGAAGTGTTTGCAACATCGGTGAATGAGACAGAGTTAGGAGGGCTGGGTGCTACATAGAAAGAAAAAAAAAAAAGAGAGAGGGATTCTTACCAAACTTTTAAACAAAATGAGCAAGATGAAACATCTCTTATTTTCTTCATGCACCACAAAGTAGTTGATGTTATCCTGGATACACTGCATCTGCACTGACTGTGGTTATTTCCAGAGCCTCTATGGATTCCTAAGTCTTTGAAAGAAATATCTGCTCTAGGTGGCCCTGCTTGAGCAGGGAAGTTGGACCAGATGAACCCCAGGGGTCTTTTCCAACTTAAACCATTCTGTGTTTCTGTGAAAAATGGTGCTGAACAAAATCATGCTCCATTGGTTTAATACCCTCAGGGACATCCTTTATCTTTTAGAGCTTAAATGATTCTTATAATAATAAATCCTTCATCATCAGAAAAAAAGTCTGTTGCATAGTTGTGAACTGATCTGAATCCTGACAGAGATGACTAAACAAAATCCCACACCTTTTGGGTCTTACCTGTTCTTCCTTCAGCATTTGCTGTGTTGGTCAGGTCGCCACTGTGGGTCACCACAACCAGAGTGTACTTTCTGCCAGGAACAAGCCCCTGGAAATGCCACTCTTTCAGGTCTTTCCTTTGCCACGTTTCTTTCTGTGTGCCATTCGGGTTGTAAAGATTCAGCTCATAGAAGTCGACGTCTCCTGCTGCTGGCCCCCAGGTGAACCACAGACTGTCTGTCATGTTTCTGTTGGATGCCTTGAGACCAACAACTGGCGCTGGTACTGAAAAAAAAGGGAGTGGATATTGAACTTCCTTAGGGTGAGGAGAAGCAACAAAGTCAAACAGAACTTATACTTAGATATAAGGGCTTCACATCATGACAGCCATGTAGTAATGTAGACAGACACCGCAGCGCGCCAAAAATGCAGGAAGCATCAGGAAGTACATCTCAACACTTTGCTTTCATATTTTGAACAGCCATTGTCCCCAAAAGGAGCTGAAATGTTCATAATAGATAGTTTTGCAAATGTTAAGCAGCTTTTTCCTAGCCAGTGTCTGGAAACATCCAATTGTGATGGAGCTGGAGAAAGTGCATCACTGTGCAGAAGCAGTGGTACACAGGTGTTACTACGCTGAGGATCAGAGAATAAAGGAAGGTTTCACAGATGGGCAGGTCTGCTAGAGCTGCTTCAGGAACTGCTTCCCACATGTGGCTGAGCAAACATGGAGATGCTTCCAGAGCTCCCAATGGCAAACAAGTTTTATTTCACTAGGAGACTGCCTACTCCATTAACCCTTCTTGCTTTGCCTTTTTGTCTTTTCCACTCACAGACCAGTATTGGTTTTTGGGCGGGAGTCAAGTGTTTTCCTTTAAAGCTTATGCAGCATAAATTGGGATGTCCTTCTCCTAACCTGAGTACCTGGGAACTATTGTAAAACACAGATAGTAAACCTTTTTTGCTACATTTCTCTTCTTGTAACTACATAACTTAGAATTTTCCCTCTTATTTGCCTAATGCTTTCATGTATAAGAAAATTGACATACTTCTAATAGTTGCCTGTATCTAGCATGGGCATCACACCCAGACAAGCTCACTGGTGTCTCTCATAAGTACCATGCTGGAGACAGTTGCTTTTCGTGCATCTTATTACCTGTTCTCCCAAAGATAGATGACTCATTAGTGAGGTCTCCGCTGTGGGTAACGATCACCATTCGATACATCCTGCCTTGCCGCAGGTTCAGGAATGAACACTGCTGAAGGTGCTGCTCTCCTGAAATCCTGTCATGAAGGGACTTGTCTGGGTTGTACAGGAAGATGTCGTATGAATCAAGCTCTCCTTGTGAGGTGGTCCAGCTAAAGGACAGGCGGTCAGTGGTGTTCTCGGTGACCTTCAGGTTTGTGACGGCTGCTGGAACTGAAGAGAAGGATAAATGCAAGAGTAAGTATCAGGGTGACTACGCACTAAGCTGAACCTTAAATAACGTAACAACTCATGGCTGTAATATATTTCAATTAAGCCACAAGTAGCTAAGTAATGTCAACAGTAACTTTCATAAGCAAGGAAAAAGCATTTATGAAGTGCCACTGCGTCTCTCCAATATAATGTTTGTATTTCCCAGTAGGCCTGGTTCTCTGGCCTGTGCTCAGCACAGATCTGTTCATTAACTTCTAAAAGAAGCTTTAATAGAGTGAAGACTGCAAGATTTGGCTCAAAGTTTAGAGATTCTTATTTACATGAAGTCCTGTGCTAAGAGCCTTGAGATTGTGAATTAAAAACTTTGTAACAGTAAGGAATTCAGATCATTCCATAGTGGATAGACTGAGGGAGGCACTTAGCACTCTGCTTTAGTATTCTTATATGCACTATGGCCACCTTATTATGCCAGCAAATTTCAAAGTCACATATTAAGCACATAACAGGAAAAATGATGCATGAATATCTGGAGTCTGTTCTTATCAGAAGCTTTCCAGTATCAAGACATACAGATGATTCATGTATTCAATGATATCTTACTGAGGTAGCTATAAATAAACCAAGATGTTCTAATTACCTGTTCGGCCAGCAGTTTCTGCTCGTTTACTGAAGAGTCCACCACTGACTGTCAAAACTTGTATTTTATACTTCTTGCCAGCTAATAAATCTTCAAATTTGTGCTGTTTGGCAGTAGCTGGTTCTGATTTGTTGCTCAGTAGGACTCCTTGCTCATTCAAGAGCAGAATGTCATATCTTTCAGCTACACCAGGAGCCTTCTGCCAGGTTACTAACAAGGAATGACTGCTGTAAGCGTGGTGGGCTAATAATTCTTGGACAGATGCTGGAACTGGAAGCAACAATTAAAGGCATGACATTACCAGGTGAAATACGGACCATTCCGTACACAATTTTGAGTAATTAATAAAGAGTATACATTTGCATGTTCATTCACGGGAAAAGCGATGGATGCCTGTGCATGTATTTGCACAAGTAAATAATCCCTAGACATAAATACAGTCAGGTGAAGTTATAGAACATCATGGATATCTGAACTGGGCATGGAAAAGCAAAAGATACATTTAAATTATAATGAAAAAGGGGATGGAGAGTTGGATGAACTATCCGAAGCAGATAAGAAAGGCATATGGAGAATAACCAAAAAATACAAAAATGTTAAATTGGTTCAAAATAGTGGCACAAAATAAAAAATGTTAGCCACCTGCTGCTGCACAAAAGTCAAGGCCACAGCAAACATACAGGTGCAAAAGAGAGAAGACGGATTAAAAACAAGTTGTCTTTTGCATCCTGACTAGTAGTGTATTGGGGCATTATATCATCTAAGAAGCCTTGACCACGCAATGGGTACTGCCAGCACACAGCATTTGACTGCAGAGTCCCACAGGTGCATGTGTTGGATAGATTCAGGCACAGGACTGGGCAGGGATGAAATTTCATTCCTCCTACAAAGGCACACTTCGGGCTGGGAGCCTTAATCCCACACACATTTACCCAGGTAAAGCTACTTATGTGACAGATCTCACCGCTGTTAATGGAGCCACACCTAAGTGTTTGCAAGAGCAAGGACTCAAGCTCTTTGAAATAAAAACACTTCTCATGAGTCTGTGTCTCCCCACACTCAGTGGTGTGTTGCATAAACAGGCAGTGTGTAACTTATTTCATACGAGTCAGCTTCTGGGTGGACACAATGAAACTTGCTCCTTGTCTCAAAAGAAACGTACTTGTTCTCCCAAAAGCTTCTAAGCTGTTGTGCAAGGCACCGCTGTTTGATTGCACCACCACCCGGTACAGCTCCCCAGCTTCCAACTTGTGAAACGTGTGCTCAGAGACGTGTTTGGAGACACTCTGGGAATCAAGCTGATGGTTTTGCTGAAATATAGTCACTGTATAGGAATCAACATCTCCACCTCCAGGTGTCCAGCTCACTTTCAGGCTGTTTGTCATGCCATTAGGTGAAACGTGAATGTTTCTCACTGCACTTGGAACTGGAGAAAAAAAATGGAACATAAATATACATGCTCACAAAGTTCCTGGTTCATTCAGACTTTTTGTTTCCTACATTTTTATGGCCATCGCAAATGATTCAAAGGACAAAGAGCATTAACAGGTACAAACAATTTCACTCATGGGTAAACACAAGTAAAGCTTCAGACATTTGTGTTGGATTGTGCTATTTTAGAAAAGCAATTCTAAGTGTTTATGGCAACAACAGCAAAGAAAATGTAAGCAAGTTAAACAGAAAAAAGTTAAAATGTTCCTTATCAGGATTACTTCCCTCTTTTTCAAGTGATGCTTTACAAACACCTCAGAAGATCAAAGCTCTTTATGTACACTGAATTAGTTAGCCATTTTGCAGTTATCATCTCACCCACTCATTTCAGGTAGGTAAACAGAGGTGTAAAATAACTTAACTGATTTATGCAGAGATACTAAGCAAAAAACTGGCATGTGTGAGAATAACAGCAACCCTCGCACTGACATCTCAACACCCTTCCTATGCAGCACATCAGATTATCTGCCAACAATCACATATTGACAACTGTGACATTTGTTTGTTAAGTGCAGATAAAGTTAGTTGATGTAGTGTGGTTTTCAATAAGATTTGTGTTCATGCCCCTGTTACAGGATCTCAAATAAGATCATTTTTCAGCCTTGATTTTCTGTGCCTCATTTTTTCACCTAGAAAAGCCCCAACACATGTTTTAAACACTGTGTTATTTCTTACTTGTCAGGCCTTCTATGAAAGTAGCACGTTGTGCATCTCCACTGATTGTCAAGACAAGAATTTTGTATAGACGTCCTGGAGTCAGAGCTGTGAACCGATACTCCTCAACGGTGTTTCCGAGGAAAATGGGTGGGAAGATCTTCATATCATTGAAGAGGAGCTGAATCTCGTACTTATCAACATCACCCTCAGCCTTTGACCAAGTCACCTGCAGATCTTCTGTGCTTCTGTTACTAAGAGTCAATTCCTTCACAGACTCTGGCACTGAAGAGGTGAGAAAAGAAAACTTCTCGGTACTTCTTACCAGATCACAGCAAAAAAGGTAACAGCTCTGAGGCCACATTACTGAGCTAAAACTTCTCATTCAGTTCCTTACTAAAAGAAGCAGATGGCACTTAGCTTCCTTATACATCCTTGTACATTTCCATGACAAGAAAAATCCTTATCTTGTACATTCTGGCCTAGCTCAAGTATAAATACTAAGCTGATGTGGAAATCTGTACAGCTCTCGTTTTCAGTTTTCTGTGTTTCAAGATTTAGCATTCCAAGGTCACAGCACAAGTCTCCTTTTTTAACTTTCTGTATGTCTATAACTTAAACATCACTCACAAACTCAATACTGCTTTTCATCTTTGGAATGCATTTGAAGAGTCACACCCAAGAGTCATCCTATGCTAAAATCATACAGTATTTCTAAGAGCAATATACAGTAAATAAAAAAATAATAATCCTGGATTGTCTCAGGATGTTTCTTTACTTACTTGTTCTGCCATAGACCCTCTCGCTGGTTTCATATTTCCCACTCCTTGTGCTGACTGTAACGCTGTACTGCCTCCCTGGGACCAGATTAGTGAACACACATTCATTTTCATCCTTTGGGACGCTTTTTGTTTGGATGAAATCATTGTTGTTCTTAATGATCACTTCATAATTATCGAAATATCCAGAGGCGTGTAGCCAGGACACCTTCAAGTAGTCACTTCTGGCTGAATTGCTGACAGTTAGTCCCTGAACACTTGAAGGGACTGAAAGGAAAAAAACAAACAAACCCATAATTAAAGACTCAGAAAGCAGTAACTTCCTGAAATAACAGGAGTTGCTGTAGTGGGATTATATCTGTGGTAATTACCAGGCATTTCTGAGGAACTTGCAAAAAGACCACAACATGGATTTAAGCAATACCCCACCATCTAAAATAGTAACTGTAGAGCTTCCAGGATGCTTTACATCATACGACAATGGTCTGCCTTTCTCATTTTCAGTCTTTTGGAACAACTTGGTCAGTTTTGCTTACAGCAGTGAGTTCCACAGATTGACACTGGTCATGAATTTGCTTCTTCTCATTTATATGGCTGTCCCCTGGATTTTCACTTATATCATGAGAAGTCCAAAATTGCATTTATTGTGCTAGCTTAATACTCTTTGTCATTTTAACACCCCTTACCATATTTCCTTTTATTTTACTGGTGTACCAAGTATAAAATCCCCCTCTTTTCAATCCTTGAGGAAGTTTGGAAAAGTTTTCCATCATTATTTTCACCCTTCTCTGCAATTTCTTTATTCTGTTATAATTTCCTTGAACACTGCATAAACAATAGCCACAGGTGTTACTCACTTATGTGACATCTTACTAATATTTTAGTAGTTAGTTCCTATCCCCTTCTTAGAGTGTCTGAATAACTGATTTGGAGGGTGCTCTGCAGGATGTATTTCAAGAGCCAAGTAGAGATGTTAAGAGCAATGAAACACACTTGAGCCACAGCTGATACGTAATTTCTTCTCACTCACAAGAACTGACACTCAACTTCTATTAATGCTAAGGTCATTTTGTAGGACTTATAGCAGCAGTAGGGGCATAAGAATAAGACTAGGTCTGTAAAGCTGTAATTTTGTGGTTTGACCCTCCAACTTCTACTCACCCATCTTAGTTTGGTCAGATATTCATAGGTTTTTAATAATGGCTATCGAATGTAGTTATGGTGATTGGAATTCTTCAAAGGCTCGATTTACCTGTTCGTTCCTGGCTGAAGGAATAATTTTCATACTTTCCACTCTTTGTGGTTATCATCACGTTGTAAAGTGTTCCAGGAGTAAGGCTGCTAAAGGAGCATTCACTGAGGGATTTGGAAATGGTGAGAGTCTGAACAATCTGGTCATTGTGCGAGAGTGTTACCAAATAACTGTCCACATCTCCAGAAGCTGGCAGCCAAGAAACACTGAGGTAGTCACTGCGACCTGAGTTATTTACCGTTACTCCAGTCACACTGGAAGGAACTGTGCAAAAGAAAGGAAAAAACAGAAGAGCTGTAACTAGCCTGTTGCTATTGTTGAGAATGCCTGGAATTCAATGCTAAAACATAAACCACCTAGGACTAGGGAGCTCTGCACTGACTCCCACTCAGCAGCAGTCTGCCTTTTGGAACAGTGAGGGAAGTTGTCTGTGGTGGCATCACCCCATCACTCCTAAAATCCCACAAGATGAGTTATCTGCTCAAAGTGCCATTTCTCACTAACAGCAATAACCACCGATGCTTGCATGAAGTTGAGGCCCATAGCAGAATGTGTTTCATTTACAATGAGTTCTCTGACGCCTAGTGGCCAAAACGCGAATGGAGTTTGCTTTTCCAGCCAGCAATATGAGCTCCAAGTCTACAAATAGCCAGAACTCCATCAGTCTCAGGTACAAAACCACCTGAGTTATTACAGTAGCAGACCTTGATCATAAGGAACGTATCTTCACTGAACTCTGCTACACTGAACTGACTTACCACAGTAGAGGAGCTGGTCATCAGCTCTCAGAATCAAAATTATTAGATTTCACAATATATGTCCACGTGATTTAAGTCTTTTAGTGTTATTCTTCTCCCGTTGCTTTTATTTTTCTTTCTGCTTGAAAATGGTTGTCTTCAAGGAGAACATTGGAGCAAATTGCAGAATGCCTGGCTTTTGCCAGCTTCATATAAAAGGTGAAATTGCACTGTGTTGCCAACTTTTCTCCTCTAGTTAAATATCCAAAGAATTAGTATTACATTTCATAGGTCATTAAACTTAGAGAAGTTGATGCAATAGTAAAACCTGTCCTATGCTGTACAGGAGGGCCTCATAAGGAGTAAGCATCATTGGTTGACATAATTTAATGTTAGAGAAAAAGAATAGTTCATGAGAGACTGCAACCCAAATTCATCCTACCACCTTTAGGCAGCCAATTTGCACACCTCAGTGAGGAGCAATTGCCCTATACTGCCATCTAGTCAAGGCAACAAGAAAGGACCTTCCAAGGAGCAATTCACCCACCACAGCTGTACATCAACCTCAGGACATCTTTTTATCTTTGCTACAGAGTTGTCCTGCTGTAGGCAGAGCAGCTGGCTCCATAAAGCAACATAACCTGAATCTCGACCCATGTGTCTGAGGTCACACACAAGAAGTATATGGCTGAAACCCATGTATTTCTGAAGTCCCAGTCCCGTGGCTTAACTGCAAGACCATTCTCTTTAATAAACTCAGCTTCTAGGAATTTAAAAGACATGCTGGAGTATTTCTTTTTTACCTGTCCTCCCCTCTGCGATCATTTGCCTTGAAGATATCCCCCCGCTGACCGTGGTGACTACAACTGAATAGAGTCCTCCAGGCTTCAGGGGGTAGAAGTGGTATCTGGTGGTCTCACTGGGAACAGTCTCATTTTTAATGACGACGTTCTCGTGAATCAGTAGTACTTGGTATGAGTCTACATCTCCCAGTGCTCTTGTCCAGTTGGTGAACAAGCTGTTGGTTGATCCCTGACTTGCCACAGTCAGACCCGTCACTTGGGCTGGCACTGCAAAGCAAATTGTCACTGTGTTACTGAGGAGACACAAAATAAAACAAAGCAACACCCCCCAAATAACCCAAGTTTAGTCACACTGAGGAAATACATCAAAAGAACATTCCAGTTTGAAACCAGACTCAACAGGGCTAAAAATAATCTGTAGACTGCTTCCTGTCTGATGGGATGTGGTCTATGGGAAACTATGGCACAGAAAGGTCTTTCAGGCTTCAGCACAGCTTTCCTTGGTCAGACCAAAATGACTCCAGATCAGAGAACTGGAAGAGGCAGCATTTTACAAATACCATCGAACAAAATTAAGGAAATCACCTCTTTTTGTTATGACAATTTCAAATAGTCTGTTCTTTTGTTCTCCCTTTCCTCTCCTGTTCTCCATCTGTCATTCATATTAAATGGCACACTTGTTTGATGAATACCTCGGAGCCATCTATACCTTGGAGAACTCTACATCAGACTCTTTAATGTCAGGATGTACTGAGATGGAGGTTTTTGGTTTTACTTTTTGTGTCATAAGGTCTGCAGAATAATAACTTTTCTAGCATCAAAAGATGAATTAACTATTAAACAAACATAACTTTTATCTAAGCATAAGCTGGTGAACTTAGCCACAACCAAAAGGAAAAAGAAGAACAAAAAGGAATATTTACCACAGATTTTACTCAAAATCTTCTAAAAACAAACAAACAAAAAACAACATTTGTTCAAAGCATGAAAATATAGTTACTTCTTTCTAAGTATTTCTGCATAATGACCAAGCAAAACTGAAATAAAGAGCCCTCAGACTTTGAGAAACATGATTGCAAGCATCTTACTATCAACCTTTCTGCATACATACCACTGGATTAGCAATCATTAACAAAAGCTAGAAAATTAGACCCATAGATGAAAAAAGGCAATGTTCACATAAATGCAAACCAAAAATCACACGTGTTTTATAACACCGTCACAACATAATGTGTCCACCTTATCATGGTCTTTCAACTCAGAAGTGCCAGACGGCTCCGCTAAAGGCACTTTTATTGATACCTCAGGCTTCACTAAAAGCTGACCAATCTGGGGTGCATGTAAAACCTATTTCTGCCATATTCACAGCGTTATTTTGAAAGTCAAGTAGGTTGTCCTACTGGGAAGGAGATCCAGAGGTCTGGAATGCTTATTGAGACCTATATTCAGATGTATTTATGTTCTTTGTCGCTTTGAATGCACTGCTGGCGTGTTGTCCCTGCCTGATGTGGTTTCAGGCATTGATTCATTTTAGTAAAGTGGGCCACTGTAACTCCTATGCCTAAACAGGGCTCCTAAAGGGGTGTAAGGCAGCAGGAAGTGAAATCCCAGCTACTTAATCACATACCAGAGAAATGAAAGTTTAAGTCAAACTTTTCAGGCCTTGGAAGGAGTTGCAACACTTCAGTAAGGACCACTGTCAAGGCATAGGCATGATTAGATTCATACACTAGAAACTTCTTTCTTTTTGTGGGCTGTGCCAGATCAGAGCTGTATTTCAAGACTTCGTATGCACTGGAGAATGCATAAGTCAAGCAGAGCAAAGAAATACATATGGTTTAAAACTTGCACACGTGCACAAAATTAGCACCCTGTAGGGGGTGGGAATGGGACTTTCCTCGTGTCACAGTCATCATTCTAAGTAACAGATACAGATTTTGAAATCAGAAGAGCAGAGAGATTCAAAATACATTTGCAAGGTCACATATGTTTTGTGTCTGTCAACCTTGGAATGTTCGCCCTAAATCAACATTTTCCTGTGTGTTTTTTTCCAGATGATGCATGCTTTGAATCAAGGGAGTGACCTTCCCTAAGATACGCAGTAAAAATTGTTCATATATAGAATCTTATGCTAATGTAGATTTATCAGTTATGACACAATATTTCAGAAAGCAATCTTGCTGAGAATTACATATCCACTTTTTTCCAAAACTTTAAATAAATACTGCAAGATATCTGAGAGTTAGGAATGAGAGACTCAGAAAAGTAACTCTTCTACTGAGGAAGCAAACATAAATTCAAGGCTCTTGATATTTAGACACCGTGTTCATTCTTTTCACTACAAGCAAGCAAAGTTGTTGATAGTTAACAGAAATGAAGTTCAAAATAGATTGACAAAATAGTACCTGTTCTTCCTTCCACTGAAGTCCAGTTGCTTAATATCCCACTAATGGTAGTGATGGTAGCTGTGTATTTCCTTCCAGGTACCAAGTCAGTGAAAGTAAATTCTTTAGCTTCTTTTGCAAGCCCTTTCTTTATGACAGTAAGATCCCTGTCTCCCAGTGAAACCACGTAGCTGTCCCATTCTGCAACGGGGGTCATCCACATGACACTAAGTGAGGATTCATTAGCATACTTCACACGGAGCTGGAGAACAGGCTCGGGAGCTGTAAAAGTACACAAATATCACAAGAACATGACTCTGTAGTGAACACACATGCATATCTCAAGCTGCTGTAAGGAATCAAGCTAGAAATGTGACAGCAACAGAGTATTTGTAGCAAAGAGGACATTCTTTACCTTCCTCTAGGAAGCCAATCTTACAAATCTATTATTTCTGCTGCTCTTTCAAATAAGGGGCTGTAGCAGCAGACTTCAGTAATGCATTATGGCCGCAATACTTAGGTTTAAATTGATTCCAGTTGATTTTAGTGTGAATAGAAATTTAGCGAAATTAGTAAGCCCTCTCTTGAACTGTGGTGCTAGACAGGGCCATAAAACATCTGTACCATAAAATACATCTAGGTCAATTTAGCTGTGACAAACAAGGATGTAAATTACAGGCTCAGAGTGACATTGATTTTGCACTGGTTTGTATCTCAGTGAAGCTGAGAGAAACTCCAAATTTACAGTGGAATAAAAGAAGAATTCAAACTTTTATCAGTGCATGTGTGTGTGTGCACGCACACACAGAAGCTTCTGTCACCTGAGTTCCCTGATCCGATTTTGTCTCCGTTATGCTGAAATCCAACTCACTTTCCAAGCCTACGGGCTGACATAAAAGAAAATGAAGTGAGAAAAGGGACTAATCCCTATGCTTCCTAACACGCACATTATGTATCTGCCTGAGGTCATATACAATAGTGATACACCCACTGCCATATATTATTTATTTGACCACGTTCAATCTCTTAGCTGTGTCCATTAAAACTATCACCATGAGCTTAAGTTATCTGTAATTTACATTGAAGTAAGCGAGATGAGGGTCTGCCCTGCTTTGATCAAGTTGGCTAGAAGTGAGAGAAAACTTCAGCTTCTACTGGCCCTTCTGTCGTGCAAAACTAACAAAATAAAACCCTCGGGGAGTGACAGGTAAGGGTGTAGCAGGAAAGGTGGCCACCAGGAAGGGTGAGGATAAAGTAGGGTGGTCCCATCTTAGCACATGTTCTCCAGTGAGATAAGGCTCTGCCTCGATCCTTGCCAAATACTCCTCTCCTCCAAGTCTTCTGGTCCTCTCAACTGCACTTTTTTATATTCACAGAGCAGAACAATTAACAATTATATTGCAACTATTTCTTAAGTTTGAAGCAATCAGATGTGGCTTTGACTGACATGTTCCCAAAAAAAAATTCCATTAATGTCACTGCAGTGCATATGGATTTCCTCTGGAAAGGCTAAATTGAACTAACCCCATTTTCTTTCAGCAACAAGAAATGTGATGTTATGGAAGAGTCATGCAAACATGCACCTCAGCCAGCTTTGGTTAATGCTGTTGATACTGTTATTATATTACTATGTTACTCAGGCTGACAAGGAAACCAGTTTGCCACTGAACATACTGGTCAACAACTCAGGAAGCTCTATATTGCCCTGCTTAAAGAATTATATAGGATACCTGCAACCAGCTACAATATGTAACAGTGAAATTTTGTACATCTAATGTCATGCCTCAGTCATGACAGAACGGTGATGTAATTCCCAAAACTTTCATTAAGATATTTATCACAAAAATAACACCTGAAAATTTTCACAGAACTGCTAAAATAACTATTTCTGTTGCTTACAAGGGAGCTCTTTTTTAATGTAATAATAAAATGAAATTTATTTGTAGATTCCCAAGTGCTGTTTCTTTCTGATTGTCCACAGAGCCAAGTTTTGTATTTTCACACTTGCTCACCTGTTCTCCCCGTGCAGCTAGCCTTGCTCTGCAGATCGCCACTCTCCACAACGACCTCCACTTCGTACTGCCTGCCTGGAATGAGGCCCACGTCGTGGATGAGGTGCTCAGTCGCCTCCTTTTCTAGCGTGGTGTTGAGCACCAGGGCGGAGTGGTTCCAGAGGAGCAGGCGGTACCTCTCCCAGTCTCCCGCAGGGGGCAGCCAGCTCACTCGCAGAGACCTCAGCCAGCCACCACCACCGGCTCTCAGCTCAGAAACTTTCTGGGGATCTGAAATAAGAGAGATTGGGAGAGTAATTTTGAAGTGGGGTATTTCTGGTAAGACATACCTGGACACTGGCAAAACCTGCCTCACAGCATAGCTATTGTAGGAGAACTTGAATCAGTTACAGCACCATCAGGTGTCTTGTAGTTCAGTTTGAAGGTGATTTTGCTCTTTCCCACACACCACTCACTCACTTTTTGACTGTTGGTTTCTGACATCAGAAATAGAGAACCCTCCTTAGGGTTGGGAAAATCTCCCCCATGCACCTCCAGAATGCGTCCTGAATGTTTCAGTTAGCTCCCCAGCTGTTTTCTGGAGTCAATTAAGTTCACATAGAAATTGTCAATGATTTTTTCAAAGCTAAGGCCAAAACTTCAGACACTGTGGGCCAAATTACGGTCTCAACAACAGAAATGCAAAGCCTGACAGCTTCTGCCACAAAGGCCTTGTATGTCCTAGTCCCTTCCACATACAAGGCACTGAGTTTGAAGTGAGGACCTGAAGCTGTTCCTTCAAATGGAAAAGATAATCTTAAAGGTCTTTAATAGTAGTCTAAGGCAATCAAAACCAACATACATAAACTGGTCCTGCTCTCTACTTACTGGACTTGAATGGCTTTATGGCTTTTCACGCATCTTCCAGCCACATGATATTGCACTGAGCATATGATATTGCAGCTAGATATGCCAAAGATATTCCTGCCTTTCACATGGGTTAAGTTGCAAATTATGAATATTCTCTAAAATAAATACTCTCTCATACACACACACAATTGGTATTTGTTGGCTCTGAGTTTATTAACGATTTATGTGTGTATTCTTCAACTACTTTTATATTTCTCCCATCTAAATTCTACCTGGGTTAAGCTGGTGTGGAGAAGATGAAATGTCTCCGTGGCCAGTAATGCTGTGGGAGAATTATGCCAGGGTTTCTCAAGTTGAGAACTCATACAAGAGTTGCCTGAGAGGAAATTATACTTTAGAAAGACGATAAATAAAACATAACACAGCTTTACCCAGACTGCCACTTGCCTTCCTTAGTAAAGAAATATGAGACCTAATCTTTTCTTATTTAGAGCGAGGGATAATATTATCAGAAGTTGCAAAATTATTTAAAACTCCATTAACAATTTGACTACATACAGACTTCCCCATAATGTAAATCATTTTATATACTATGCTGAGCTGAATTCAAGATAAAGTTTGTCAGAAGTGGAATAGCATAGAACACTTTCATGACAGACTCACCCAACTATACGGTCCCAAAATGCATTATTGCTTCCTGCTCCCAAACTACGCTGTAACTGCTTTTGACTGCCAGATTAACCGTTGCCAGAGAGTCAGGAAGGGGTACTCCCGGAACGATACTGTGCTCTTTAGCTTATTTTGCCTGGAGTCCAAATCACTTTGTCTCCTGCAATGATTTTCTACAAGGCCAGAGTTGGCAAAAATAGCATTGGTTAAAATGTTCTTACTGAAGCAGAAGACTTACATGTCCTGCCAGTTGCCATCTTATCAGTAAACAGTTCACCACTGATTGTGCGGGCAGTAACCTGATAAAGACGTCCTGGAGTTAGCTTGTCAAAATGGGTGTCTGTGTCCGCTGGCTGTAAAGTTTTGACTTCTTTAACTGATCCAAGATGAGACAGAGTGATATTATAGAAATCGAGGTTTCCTGGAGGTCTTCTCCATTTAACTTTTAATGTATCCAAGCTGTCATCGTTAGTCACTGTCAAATCTAAGACTTCGGCTGGGGCTAAAAAAAGACAGTAAGAAAGATAATAAAATATTTCAATCAAAGAACATATGAGACTTACTGCTTCCAAACTGCAATAGTAAGCTGTGCTTTTAAATAAATTAAACTAAATTTTGCTTTTTGTTACAAGATGGAGTATGAATGACTGCGTATCATTGGTGAAAAGGGCAAAGCCTGAGCACAGTGCAACTGAACTCAGCCCCGCTTAAAGTAATCTACCCCAGAGGTGGCACCTGTTATGCTGCCCACTCTCACTTCACAGAATAGAAAACCTGTGAGCCATGTCTGTAGTTGCACTAGTTGTTTTGACCATAAACCAAACAAGGCACATGCTACTAAGAATGGGGGTGTCTGCACAGATTTTACTGAACACTACAGCACCATCAAAGCTCTGCTTACATCAGTGGGATTGGAATAAGGCTCATTTAATCTAACTCCTCATCAAAAGAAAAGTATAACCACCTCTTAATATCTTTATTTGCAGGCTAGGGGTACTCCAAGTACTGAAATGGAGCATCATGCCAGAAGCTAGATGGAATGCTTTTATATTGGGAAAACTTGTGAGACATTTTTGCACCCCACAAGAGGAAGAAATCAAGGATTCTGAAGAAATAAAATGGAATAAGGGTATAATCCCCAGAACAACTAGTGCCAGGTGACAACAGCACTCATCTCTGTGTCCCAGACATTGTAATATCATTCACTTTATATTAAATTATGGACACATGGTGAGATTTCTGAAAGAGAAACGGGGCCTACTGTTTCCCAGAAATTAAAAAAGCAGAGACATGACCCTGATTGTGCACACACGTATGTTTTTGGGCTCTACTAGGATGTTATCCTATCTTTCACCCTATGACCAGAGAACTCTATTCTGAAAAACGTGCTAGAAAAAAAATGATCTCTAAAACTCTGGTTCTGTGAATCAATACTTCTCTGTGGAGGAAAAAAAAAAAAAAAAAAAAAAGGTGTTTAATTTTAAAGTCCCTTAACCTGTTCTACATTTTTTCCACTTCTTTTTCAGAAGTGCAGCTATTTTGCAACCAAGAGAAATAAGAATCATGGAGTTAAACCCACTTCAATACTGTGAAATAACCGGACTACATACAGTCTCAATTCACTAACAAAGTTGATACAGCAATCAGATGAAACTATGTCACAGATAGGGCACTTGTGATACCAGTGAGTTGGGCTCAAAATGTTAATCAATTTAAACACTTGATGGAGCAGCCTACACTAAGCAGTGCAGCTAAGTTAGCTGCAGTCACCTTAAAAGCTAACTGAGCAGCTAACTTTACTTTAATGATAACTTCGATAGCTAAGTTAGGTCACGGTGTCTGTAACTCCCTCTACAGCCTTTGAGAGAAACACCTGCCAAGGGTAAGTTAGACGCTGACTTGGGAAGATACATTTGGAACATGATCCATTTATCATTAAGTATGTCCTGTAATATTGCTAGATTATAGCGTTGACTTCTTGTTCTGTTGTGACAAATTCTGAAATCATACCTGTCCTAACTATTTGGAAACTGGTGCTTTCCAATCCTGCAGCCTGGGTTATGACAGAAAGGTTATACATGTGCCCTGCTGTAAGTCCAGAAAAAGTGTAAGTAGTCAGAGGATCTTCTTGTTGAATCTCATGAACTGGAACTTCATTATCCAATAACACCACCCTGTATAGATCCACATGCCCAGAGCCGGGAGACCATGAAACCTGAATAGTGTCTGTCTTGACATTGACCTGAATATTCTTCACAGGAGATGGCACTGTTGGAATAAACAAAACAAAACAAAACACATGTTTAAGGTCTAGTGGTTATCTCCACAATTTTGCAACTTTGCACGGATTTACTTTTCAATTATGTTGAGTTTTTTTAGGGTTAGTGAAAACCTAACCTCATATTTATGGCCAAATAAGTCATAAAAACATTCCTCCGTTCTTAGCAAATCACTCTTCATGTTAGTCAGTCATGCTTTGTTTATATCTGTTTTTTTATCTGTCAATAGATACTTATATATACACATATATATATATTTCAAGGTAAAAGAAATACATATTTGCTAGTTTCAAAATGCAGAACTGCAGAATTCTGTAAGTGGTTTTACTTAAATGAACAAAGTCGTCATTTGATGAGTCAAAGAAGTCTTACCAGTAGATCCACTTATGTGAAGTTCTGGGGTACTTTTATTTCCAGCAACTGCAGTGAGGACAATATTGTATTTACTCCCAGGGATTAGACTGGTGAAAGTGCTTTCTGTTTTTGGAGATCCTCCTGGTACAGAGACTTCTTGTATCTTTGTGTTATTGTGATCAAATAATACTAGGTTGTATAAGTCCACCTTTCCTGAGGAACGGTCCCATTGAACTTGTAAGCTGGTGAATGTAGTTTTCTCCTTATTAATTTCAAAATGAGATGGTGGTAAGGGATCTGTAGTTAAAAATAAATAAATAAATACAAAATAAGACAGAAAACTAGCTGATATTTCTTACATTGGGACTGAAAGAAGCTTTACATTGCTCAAAAACTTTACATTTAAAAAAACTTCTAAAACTCTCCTTTTTCATCATCATACGGTCAATGTTTTTCAAAAAGTCTTTTCCATTTCTAAACATCGTATCAGTGGAATCTGCCTTCATGAGACTCCTGCAGAGTTCAGCAATGTTACTTGTGCGTATGTGTACATACATACACATGCCCCTCTGGAAAAGCACTTCCAATTGTGGATGTAAATCGTGACCTTGGAAATCTGATGACAGTAAAACAGTTAACGACTAATAAGAAACATCAAACATTGAAAAAAAAAAAAGATTACACTCAATGCCTCAGTGAAACATAGCTTTATAGATACAATGGTACTAGTGGCTTTCATTTCCTAGCACTCACACCGAACACTTTATCACTAATGGGCATGAGCATTTACACCGTTTCAAGTGCCACAGATCTTTGTTTTTCATATTAACTTCAACTACTTCAAACAGATTAAGCATGCTTCTCTTCTGGTGTAGTATTGTTCATAGAAATTAAAAAACACAAACAAACAGTACACTGGGCAAGCTTTTAGGAAAGAATTTAATAACAATTTAATAACTTAATTAGAGCTATTTATCTGAGAAACTCTTTGTGTTCATTACGGTCTATAGTAAATAGCTCTCAAGTAAAATGACCTGCAAATATCATACACTCTAAAGAAATGGCAAACAAAAGATGACCAAAAGAAAAGACTGTGGCTGTTTGTACTCTCCATGGGTACTTCATCACTCACAAGACTTCATGCAAATATATATGGTTATATAGTTAGACTCCCATTATATTAGGGGTCTGCCACAGGCCCCCTGACCAGGAAGACTGAGCAGATGAAGCCCTCTACAGACAGACAGGAGCAGCCTCGTGTTCACAAGCCCTGGTCCTTTGAGGGACTTCAGCCACTGCTATCTATTGGAGGGCCAGCACAGCAGGGCATAGGCAATTCAGGATATTTCTGGAATTCAGTGAAAACAACTTGCTTCTCCAGGTGATAGAGAAGCCAAGGAGGAGAGGTGCTGTGCTAGGCCTCGATGTGACCAACAACGAGGGCCTTGTAGGCAATGTGAACGCCAAGGGCAGCCTTGGCTGCAGTGACCATGAAATGGTGGAGATCAAGATCCTTAGGGCAGTGAGGAGGGTGCAAGGCAAGCTTGAGAATCTGGACTTCAAGAGAGCAGACGCTGGCTTTTTCAAGGATCTGCTTGGTAGAGTCCCATGGGATAAGACCCTGGAGGGAGGAGGAGCCCAGGAAAGCTGGTTAATATTCAAGGATGACCTGCTCCGAGCTCAGGAGCGATACATCGCCATGAGACCTACATGAACAGAGAGCTCCTGGCCATACACAAAAACTCAAACACAAAACGGAAACCTACAGAGGTTCCTGTGAGGAATGCAGAGATGCTGTCAGAGCATCCAGGGATGGAGTTAGGAAAGCCAAAGCCCAGTGGAATTGAATCTGGCCAGGAATGTCAAGGGTAAAAAGAAGGGTTTCTACAAGCACATCAGTGACACAAGGAAGACTAGGGAAAATACAGGCCTGCTACAGGAGACCTGGTTACACAGGACAGTGAAAAGGCCGAGGTACCAAATGCCTCCTTTGCCTCAGTCTTATCAGCAAGACTGGCCTCCAGGAATCACAGGTCCCAGAGACCAGGTGAAAGGCTGGAGCAAGGAAGACTTCCCCCTGGTGAACGAGGCTCAGGTCAGGGAATACTTGAGCAAACTGGACATTAATTCGCAAGTCCATGGGCCCTGATGGGATGCACCCACAAGTGTTGAGAGCTTGCAGATGCGATTGCAAGGCCACTCTCAAAAATCTTTTGTCAATCATGGCAACTGGGAGAAGTGCCTGAAGACTGGAGGAAAGCAAATGTCACTCCTATCTTCAAGAAGGGCAAGAAGGACTCGGGGAACTGGAGGCTGGTTAGCCTCACCTCAGTCCCTGGGAAGGGGATGGAGCAGCTAATCCTGAAAACCATCTCCAGGCCCATAAAGGAGAAGAAAATCAGAAGCAGTCATCCTGGATTCACTAAGGGGAAGTCATTCCTGACCAACCTGATAAGCTCCTGTGATGACATGACCAGCCTGATGGATGAGGGGAGAGCAGCAGGTATTGTCTTCCTGGGCTTCAGTAAGGCCTTGACACTGTTCCCCATAAGATCCTTATAAAGAAGCTGCTGAAGTATGGGCTGGATGAGCAGTGAGGTGAATGCTGGGCCCAGAGGGCAGTGGTGAGTGGTGCAAAGTCTAGTTGAAGTACCCCAGGGTTCAGTACTGGGTCCAGCCCTGTTTAACATCTCCCAGTGATTAACATTAGTCATCTGGATGATGGGGTAGAGTGCATCCTCAAAAATTAGCAGATTAGTGCCAGCAGGTTCAAGAGAGGTGATCCTTCTGTTCTTCCCAGTGTTGGTGAGGCTGCACCTGGAGCACTGTGTCCACTTCTGGGCTCCCCAGTACAGCAGAGGCATGGACTTACTGCAGAGAGTCCAGCGCAGGGCCACCACGATGATCAATGGCCTGGAGCACCTCTCCTATGAGGAGAGGCTGAGAGCTGGGCCTGTTCAGCCTCAAGAAGAGGAAGCTTAGGGTGGATCTTACCAATGTCCATAAATACTTGAAGGGAGTGTTGAAAGAAGACGGAGACAGGCTCTTTTCAGTAGTGCCCAGTGCCAGGACAAGAGGCATGGGCAAAAACTGGAGCACAGAAGGTTCTGTCTAAAGATCAGGAAGCGCTTTACTGTGTGGGTGAATGAGCACTGGATCATGTTGCCTACAGAAGCTGTGGAGTCTCCTTTCTTGGAGATCTTCAAAAGCTACCTGGACATAGAACTGGGCTACTTGCTTTAAATGGACCTGCTTGAGTGTGGGGGTTGGACCAGATGACCTCCAGAGGTCCCTTCCAACCTCAGCTGTTATGTGATCCTGTGATACAGGCTGGTAAGTGAGGTCTCCATGTCAGCAGTGCCTTAAAAAACAGAACAGCAAGACTGTTTTTCCAACGCAATCACTGCTGTGCTGTTCCCTGAACAAGGCAGATGAAAGAGTACGAGATCGCAGTCAGCCCCAGGAACACAGTGACAGGGGAATCACAGGGCTAGGAGCCTTTTAAACTCTTCTTCTCCAAAGGTCTAATTCCCTCCTATGAAACTGTGCTGAGATGTACTAGTGCCAGGTTTTGGTGGTATGTTCTGTCAAGAAGTTATAGCAGGAATTTCAGGGGAAAAATACCCCCCTTGAACCTAGTTTTCTGATTAAGTCCAGATTCCTGGTTTGGACCAAAAAGACTCTGGTGATCAAAAAAAAAAAAAAAAAAAAAAAAGGATGAAAAATAAATTAATAAAATTAATGAAGAAGAGTAACTCTCTTCTTTTCTTGACCTCCTTCTTTAAGGCCAAGCTACTTTTGCTTAAAACTGGAAAATAAATAAATAAATAAATAAATTAAACTGAAGTCAAAGACATCAAACTTCAGGCCAGATAGTTAAAACTTCACCCAGTTACAGCAATTGAAACAGGAGGTTTTAATGAAAAGCATCAGGAAATCTTAACAATGGGCTTGAGTACCAGCTCCACCTATAACATACACGAAGTCACTAAAGGCTATTATGCTGGCAAAAGTGAATAGCAGGGGTATAAACTTGTGCCTTGAAGGCAATTGTTCTAACCAGAAAAGGTCAAACTTTGTCAGTCAGAAGTGAATTTCAGCACTATATATGGTCAGATGCACAGACAGCTGAAACAGTTTTAATTTGACTAATACCCAGCGAAGGGTCATGATAACTGTCAAGTTCAATCCTGACAAAGTTAGAATAAGGTTGACTGTTCTTTTGTCCTGCAAAAGTAATCAACCTTGTAATCCACATTATTTGTCAAATTCCGCAAAAGAAGACACCTCCTACATCTTTGGAAGTGCTTATACTGTCCTAGGCAATCTGTCTTCCAAGGTGCATTAAGCAAAGAAAGTATTGCGTGCCTGGAAGGTGAAGTTCAGAAATTCAGACTTTATCTAATCTATCTGGTCCAGAAAACAAAACACTCAGTGCTCTGTACATCCGTTAGAACAAAGGAACAATGAGATTGGGAAGTGCCTGGGCTGAAAGAGCCCTGGATGGAAACAAACACTTAAAAAGCCATTTACATTGTTATACAAGTCTCTGCTGGCAACAATACAACACTGATATATCACAGAAATAAAATATTTTCTAAGATATTTATATACCATTTGATACCATATGAATTAATGTCTCCTGGTCTTCTCTTCCAGAAGGTTTCATGTTGCTTTAATTACACCGCATCTTCATTTTGACTTTTGGGAGAATCTGTTTTGTGTGCACAGGTGCTATAAATGTATTCTAAAGAAACGATATACAGTTTCATACAGTTCCCCCAAACACAGTCTGAAGACTGTGAATTCCTGACTTCAGCCTCAGCTCTCCTCCTACTAAATCATTTTTCTTCATTTTCCCTTTTCATAAAACAGTGAACAGGGCCTACTTCACAAGGACTCTTCTGAAAATTAATTCAAAGGGCTTGATTTCACCATTTTTAAGTACAAATGCCCATTTCTTTGGGATGATATGCAACAGAAATTCTTTATAACAACCTACATTGTCATTTATTTTCTTTTTATACTCTGCATTTGAGACAATGATCATAATTATTACATGATTATGGATCATAGGATTATACAGACTATTGTTGGAGCCACGTCACAGTAGTTGTTCTTACAGATGGCTAATAAATCAGATTTATCCCAAACAATTTGAAAGTTACAGGAGCAAACACATGGCCAAGCCACGCTTCTGGCACTTACAGTTGCGTGGTGCAATGGAAGAATACCCTGCCAGTCTGTGTCTTAGATGATAAAATTATTAACCTCTTTTCATTCAAATACTTTGCAATTTTTCCGGTAAAATTTTATTTATCTGTCAGTTCTCTCAGTGCAGGCAGGTTGGATCAAGCAGTAATAAAATATATCATTGCAACACTTTCCTAGAAAACAATGTTGAAAATCATGCTTCTAGGCCTATTTTAGAAGATTTATTTGAAACCAGGGAAATTCTCAAGATGTTTTTCCATGGCTCCCAAGACCAGTTTTACTTCTGAATTTCAATTCAGAATTGAAATTCATAAATTTAGCTGTAAATTAGATTATGTTCATGTGCTACTGTTTTTTCAACTGGAAATTTACTTTAAAAAATCTAATCATTCACTGAAAATACACTACTGAAATATAATGATGGTGATGCACCAACATTTGGAAAATTGAGAACTTAAAAGAGTTTTCTCTGAAATGAAGAAAGACACAAGTCTACCTTTTTTTTTTGTCATACTGTAGTAGCTCTTAGTCACAGAAAGTTTTATTGAGATCAAAAAAGGAGACAAGAAAGGACCAGCAGGTGCATGTGTTGTTCTGATGTTAGAATGTCAAGCACGTTGACTAGTTACATGATTTTATAGATATATAGAGATATTTATACAGACATATAAATACGCACGCTAAAAGCATAACAAATGGCAAATATTAACCTGAAATAAACTAAATATCCAGACTTGTGCCCACTAACATCTGTAATCTCAGGTTTCCAGTGGAAAATCTAACTGTAGCTCAGAGGTGATAAATGGTATTATCAGCCTTTTCTTCATTTCCTATTCTACCAAAATAGCAAAACCAACACTGCATGCATGTTTGCGTGTCTGTGTATTCCTGGCTTATACGATGCATATGTGATTGCATTTGCCATCGTTTCTGAGGACCAATTTTAGGTCTCCTTGAGAGGATTAAATATTCAACATTTCAGATTGGTAATTTGTAGGTCAAAATTTCTTGAGTAAATAGATGTAACAGACTCCATCTTGGTGGACCATCATGGTTTACTGCATCACTATTCCTCCACTATTAGTTTTCAGTTATCTGTATCCCTAAATTCAACAGAAGCCGCTTCTCTACTCAAAGATTCGCTGAGGTATTATGTAAGAGTTATGGAGTCTGGCAAGTTGCACACTCACTCTATTAAAATATCAAATTTATACATAGCACAGAAAAAATCGTAGTTATGACAATGCAGAACAATGCAAAATAAAGACACAAAAGGCCAAATTCAGTTAAGGATTAGGCTCTCTCCAAATATTTACATTGTAACAGTAACTATGCAGTATGCTTGTTCATATGCATTATCCATCACTTTCACCAGAAGTCCTTAATCAGATCACACTCAAAACTTGACAAAATATTTCAGATTTTATGGGTTTAGATGCCCAGCACTTTATATAAGAAATGTGATGAAAAACTGAACTTCCAACAGACATAAGCACATGAAGATTTTAATGGGATTGAATATGAGGAAAATGTTAAAGCTTCTCAATGAAATGCGAATATATGAAATTCTTTGTGCAGATTTATTGTGTCAAGGCAATACAGACGATCAAAAGCTCATTTTGCAAAAGTAAATGTGAGGTAGGATTCCTCTCACTTAACTTCAACCATCAAAACCTCAGGTGCCTAGTCTAACCGAGGCTCCTTTCCCAGGCGGTGGAACGAGCTGGGCACCTCCAAAGGCCAGCTTATCCCATCTTTCTTAAGACATGCTGCTCAGGAAGGGAACCTCACCAAGTAGCAAGGTCAGACATCGTATTTTTAGATGGCTCACGATAGCTCAGTTCCGCTGCCATCCAATCAGTGGAAATTCTGTTTACAATATATCTGAAAATATTGTTCATACTTCCGTATTCACCAGATAGTTTCCAGGAACATACACCTACAGACACTCAGTTTCTGTAGATCATAAAGCAAAACTACTGACACTATGTCACAAAGGAACAGGTGAAGAGTTCCCAAAAAACTGGTTTAAAATGCTGCCCCTAGTGGAAACATACAGGGGAACAAGGTACCGGACCGCGTTCAGCATTGAAATGCATGGAATCGACAATACAACATTGGCTGCTGAGAGGCGTAACAAACCCTACATATTCTTTAGAAACAAAAAATAGAACTGTCATATTCTAGAGCTACTTGTGTATTTTAAATACTATCAAGCAATGCAAGAGATGTGAATCAAGGAAAGTGAGGAACCACAGCCCAATCTGGCTAGCTGTCTTTGAAGCAAACCTCTAAAGCTCCTCTCTTCTCATTTCTTGCTTTGACTAATCTCTGCTATCCAGAACTGAAACACAAACCACACTTCAAGTGTTGTCAACTAATTTGCAGTATGTCAACTTGTACTTTAATCAGTCTTTTCGCTGACGTTAGCTACGTAACATGACTCCAATCAGTAGTTGCTTCATTCACTTTTATCATCTTACAGTCTTGCAAAAATCTATGTACCAATAATTCATAAATGGCATATTCAAACTACTGTATAAATGACCACACATTAATTCAAAATGTGGTCTAAGGTTCTCTCTTCTCCTCTACCTCATCTCAAGTGTTCATTATTATAACTCTAATGCCCAGGAACGATGGTGATTCATACCTGTCGCTCTGATAATGGTTGATTTATTCCTCCAATTTTCAAATTACAGGTCATCAATACAGAAAACAATTGGCGTGATGCATGATATGGTCTTAAATCACTGTATAGAAACTATTACTTGTTTTTATCCAGTGACATGAGCTTAACATAGAGCTCTCATGCCAGCAGATCTGCCGCTAGACTTTTTCTGAACTTATCCTTTATTTACTGTACTTGTACGGCTTCTGCAGGGAAATGGGTCTGCCAGCAAGCGGTGCATCCGAACTCGGCATTTATGCTGCTGTCCATCACCGCACCTCAGCGGCTGCACTCGGAGCCAAGGGCAGAAACTTCATGCAAGCAGCTTCAGCCTTACTTTTAGAGCAGAACGGTGCCGGACAGCACGGAGCAGCGAGACACCCGCTCCCGAGCCCCCGGCAGAGGCTCCGGGACCCCCCCACACCCCCTCAGCGCCACCCCCGCCCCCGTGCCCTACCTGTCTGCAGGGACACGGCCGTGTGCTCCCCTCCGGCCAGCGGCTGGATGCGGAGGTGGTACCAGGTGCCGGCCTCCAAGCCCTGCAGGCTGCAGCCGTAGGAGCCGTCGCTGCTGCGGGCGGGCAGGCAGGCGGCGGGGAGCCCGTCCTCGGAGTGCCCGCTCAGGCTGAAGTTGCAGGCGGCGCCGCGGGCTCTCCAGCGCAGCCAGGCGCCCTGCCCGGCCACCCGCTGCTCCGTCAGGTTGGCGCTGCACCCCGCCGCCTCCCCCAGCGCGGCCTGCGGGGAGAAGGCAAGGGGAACGCGGTGAGGAGGAGGAGGAGGAGGCGCTCCGCGAAGCCGCCCCGCCGAGCGCTGCCCCCCTCCACGCACCCCCCCCCCCAACCCCGCTTCACCTCGCTCAGGGCCAGCGCCACGCACAGGGCGAGCCCCGCTCCATGGCTCAGCATCGCCGCCCGCCTTCAGCCGCTCCCCGCGGGGAGGGGGGCGAGAAGCCGAGCGCGCCCGGCGGGGTCCCGGGGGCGCCCCCTCCGCCGGGCCGCCCGCCTGCTGCATGCGCCGCGGGACGCCCCGGCCGCCTGCCTCGCTCCCTCCCTGCCCGCCTAGCGCCGGGGGGCGGCGGCCGGGGCCGGGGGGTGCGCGGGGGCTGCCCGGCGGCCGGCCGGCGGCGGCTGAGGAGGAGCAGGGGGGCGGAGGAGGCGGGGGAGGCGGCCGCCGCTTCCCACGCTGCCATTCTGACCCGGGCTGACTCCGCCGGAGCCCTCTGGCCGGGCTTCCGCAATCAAAAGGCGATTTCCTCGCCGCCCGAAGATGGGGAGAGGAGAAGGGGGGTGTGAGGGGGGAATGGAGGGGCTGGGGCGGCGCCGCCCCGCGGCACGGAGCGGGGACGAGCCGCGACCCCCGGGTCCCCGCGGGGCGAGGGTCGCCCTCCTGCCCGGGGCGCCACCCCCGCGGCCGCCCCTCGGTCCCTCCTTCCTCCCGGGGCCTCGCTGCGCCCCCCCGGCTTTCCCCCCTCTCCCACCTCCCTCCCTCCCTCCCTTCCTTCCTCGCCGCTTCCTCCCTCTCCTGATGCCCCCCGGGGGGCTCCTCGCCCCTCGCCCCCCTCAGGCGGGGCGGCCGCCATTTCGCGCCTCGCCCCGCGCCCGCCTCGCCTCACGCCCCGCGCCTCACGGCCCCTGCTCCTCACGCCTGCCCTGCCTCCTGCTGACCCCAGCCAGCCCCAAAAGTCCCTCTCAGCGTCTTTTTGTGGGACAACCTGGCAGCCCGAGGGGCGTGTGGGGTTTGCTGTGGACCACCGAGGGCTCTGCCCGCTCCCTGTGACACCGTGACCACAGCCATGAGGCCAGGAGCGCCCTGGCAGCACTCGCCACCACCTATGCACAGAGAGGAGTAGGTCGTGTATCAGCGCCCAAGCTCTTTGTTTTGCTCTGCATCAACTTCTGTCCTTGAAACAATTCCCCGGAATAACTCCCAAACTAAAATTACACACCAGCGAAGGCAAAGAAATCTCTGTTTTTAGACAGCACACAAGAAGCTGCGCACAATTTCAAATTCGGCTCTAGCTGCGGCCCAGCTCTCCGTTCCTGTCATGCACACCCATTTCCTTTTATTTAAGTTTTCAGCCTTATAAAGCTCTTATGCATGTGTATGCAGGGTGGGGTGATGGAGGAGAAACACAGCTAAAATTGGTTCAGACCATCAGATACTCAGATAAGCGATAACTTAGCAACTACCGAGTAAATTTGTGGCTGCATACAGGGGGAGGAATTCATCATTTACTTTCTTCACACGGGAGTGGCACTTTTCTGCATCTTTCTGTCCTGCAAGATGCACACAGAAGTTTAACTTCTAAAAGCAGCATCTCAAGCAAATTCAGTACCATCCCTATTTTGCTTTTGCCCCATTTTGATATTTAGGGAGAAAAGGTGCTAGCACTTAACTAGGCTACTCTGCCTTTCAGGGAACTGCTACTGCAGGATTTGGGGGGCCCTTAATCGGTCAAACAAGATATAAATATCTGAAAATGTTTAGCTCTTATTCTTTCATTCAGAAACCAGAGGTCTCGGCACCCTCGAGTGGTGACTTAGACCTGTGGAAAGCTTCATTGGTCTTTGGAGTTTCATGCCTCGTCCTAGGGACCCAGCACAGAGTACTGCGCTTTACTCTGCAAAGGCTCAGGATGACTGATAACTTTAGGATCAATAATCTTACTTGATGTCATTAATATATATTGATTATTATGCCATTGTCAAGCCCATTGCAGAACAAGATCTCTCCTGGAAGAAATGTTTTACATACTTCAGACAAAAGGAGTACCTCTAAGAGCTATTACAGTGGTAAAAAATCTGTTGACAGAAAACACAAGGTGTGTGTATTGGATGTAAACTGGTACTAAAACTATAAAAGTGTCTTGTATTCAGCTTAAATTGAAAGATTTTTGCAGCATAAAACCATCTTTAGACAATTGTGCTTTAGGGATCTAATGGCATAAACTGTATCAACACTTTCCCAGCACTGGAGAATAGAAAATATGAAGGCTTATCAGGATGTTTGGATCACTTCAGACTCCTCTCTGAAAATGAGAATATTCAGAGCAAGCTGCATTTTCTTGGAAAATTGGAGCTTGCATTTTAGGGACTTTTAAATGCATATCCATAACCTGAAATATATAACTCAGACACATAGGTGTAAATTAGTTAAGTAGACGTAATACATGAAAGAAAAAAAAAAAAATCAAGTCTGTGCACACTTACAGAATTGAGAAAATAAATTTAACCTATCAAAAGTGAAATTTCAAGATTCTTGGAAATGTCTGCCTGCCTTCTCCAGCTGACATAAGATAATGTGCGGAGAAAAGGTATATTGCTGCTTCTCAGCATTGCCCATAATTTTGAAGTTCCCACTTTATTCCCCTTATTACTACTATCATAAAATCTTTAAAACTACCGTCTTATATAGTTGGAAAATTCAGTTTTATGGGGTTTGAGACTTCCTTCTGTACATTATACACTACAAGACTGCTCTGGGGGTAATGTCTGCCACAGACGTCCATGCCAGCACTGGAATAGAACAGGAGGGATCCATCATTCACTGGTGGCAATGTCTGTATATAGAATAGCCAACATAATATGAGCAATTATTTCCAGAGTGGTATTGAATAGATGGGCTTTTAGCAAATCAACAGCCATGCAGCCTTTAACACTTACTGATCTGTGTGGCAAGCCAAGAAACTAATTAAAAAAAAAAAAAAAAAAAGAATAAGAAAAAGAAAAAAAAAGAAGTGGAAGTGAGCTTTGGGAGTGGCCGGACATGTCTCTAATAGCAGGCTCCGAGGTCTCTTTCAGACACTTTCCCAAGGTTTCCTGACTTTTTTTTTTTTTACACCAACTTCTCTCTCTGCCTCTCTAATCAAGAGGAAATGGGCTTTGCATAGCTTTTGTCAGGGCTTGAAAGTGCAAGCTGCAGTTTTACTTGAAATCCAAGGCTGCTCTAAACCAAACATTTTGTGTGATTGAAGTGTCACCATTGTCCCCTCGGAACCGGTATGCTCACAGCCAAATAACATCAAGGCTTTAGTTCTACAAACAGGAGGACCTGGCCTGGGGCAGACGCAGTTCACGGGAAGGATTGTCTTCCTAACAGCCCTTATCAGTCTACCTGTTTTCAAAGTACCACATTAACTCCAATTAATCTTTTAAACATCTCTGCTAGCTTGACAAAGATGTTTTTAATTCCACTCTAAGGACAAGGAAGCTGAAAGACGGAGGCCAAAAACATTTCAGTTTGTATGTCAGAGTATCTGATGGAGTACCTAGATTCAAATGTCCAGACCTGGTTGGAGGCTCCAAGGGACAGATACTTGTGATTTATTTTTTTAATTTATTTTTTTAATGGTGATGCCTAGCATGCTTATCATCAGGAATCTGTTTTTGAAGCTTTGACCTAAGCAACCTGCTCAGTGGAAATTGTGTGAATGAGGAGATGGGCTGGGGTAGGAGCACAGGAGGTGGGAGCTTCAATGCAAACAGCGCCTTTTCTCCAGCAGCACTGGGACTTCAGTAGGAGTGCTGGAGGCACTTTGGGTAATAACGTATTCTACAGGGTATTTCCATTTGGAGGAAACAGATATTCTGTGCAGGAGGTTTGTGTATGAGCAGAAGGCATGGAGAAATCCATGCTGTGACAGGGACCATAAATGTTCAAGTTAGTAATTTTGGCCAGCATAGTCCTGGGTAACACTACTTCTTCTCTCCCCCTGTCTGAAGCAGTCTCTAGTGATGCGGTTTGAACCAGAATGTACAGGATTTCCTTAGAATAATCAGGATACGTTGAAGAATGAGCTCCTGTTGAAGACTAATCCATCCCACAGCCCTCCTAAACACAGAACATATTTCTTAGTCTCACCCACGGTAACACTGACACCCAAAGCAGTCACTGACACGTTTGCCTACCCCAGTACATTGTGGGGTCTCCTGGACAAGAAGCTACAGGGAAATTAGGGATTTTTAGCTCTAACACCCAAGTGTCAATATCAATAAAGTGGCCAATGATCTCCTCAGTGCTTTAGGTCTAACTGCCTGTGGACATTTTGACAATGATGATACCAGATTTGTTCTCAAATTACTTAATTGTGACTCGCCCACAGAAAACTCCTAAAGGAGTTCACAAAGCAGACTGTTTCTTACAGCATACTTAGAGCTAGACCCTCGTGTCACCCAACAAACCAGCGGCAGAGGCTGTCACTGGGAACAGATACCTCAGCTCCCGTGTCTCCTGCTACACCCGTGAGCTTCCCATTGCTCCTCACGTATCCTGAGCATTTTCCCTGGAGCTCCGAGATTTTCCCAGTGCATTGTGCACACCACGATTGTGCTGTACGGAAGGGGAAGATTTTTTCTGCAGCTGTACTTCTAGCAAAGGGGACTATCAGCATGAACAAAGAATCCCATCAGAATACAGAACAAAGCTGAGTCCTGCAGCTGTTTTTCTTTCTTTCCTTTTTTTTTTTTTTTTTTTTTTTTTTTTTGTCTATGAAGCATCCACCTGTAATAGCTATCAGGCTCCACAGAGTGGAGCAGGCTTAATAAAAATCAATCAATAACTCCTCTGCCTTACCTCCTCTGTTGTGCTCGGGTATTGAGGAGTAGTTGTTGGGATCCAGGGTTTCTCTGTTACAGCAGACTTGAGGTCGAAGTAGAGGTTCTCAATTAACTTTTTACTGACATGTTCAGTCACATTGCTGATGAACACCTCCGTGCTACTCTCCGGCAGACTTTCAGGCCTAGAGGTGATAGTGCTTAAAGGGGAGGATGTGGCTGTAGTACTCCGCACAGAAGTGTCTGCATCTTGGAGATCTAAGATAAATGAAGGAAAGTGATTAAAATCAGCTCTGCATTTTTATAACCGGTTCTTTACGTGCCTATAAATGGGGTTGAAAAGGCTTCTAAGTAGTTTAAGTGCACCTGTCAGCTCTGGAGTTTCTTACTTTCAGTGCAAATATTATTTTGTGTCAACATCAGCTTTTGTGCAAAAGAAAAGTACAGAAGAACAAATATCCCGAACATTCACACCATTCACTTTAAAAGCAGTCCATCGCTGGTTCCAAAGGCTGTGTTTCGTCATTAGCAGCATGATGTTTTCACTCATTGCTTTTTAACTTACATCAGCTTTACCAAACAGCCCACAATTTCAGTTTTACATGGCCAATAAAAAGTCCAGGGTTTACGGACATGGGACAGATTCTCATCTGCCTCTTGTTGGTGTAAGCTCAAACCATGGCTTTATTTGAGATACTGATGTTTCTTGCACCCGCATGGGACATTTCTCTTGCATTTCAGGTCTGCCCCATGCAGACACCACGCTAACCCCTGGCTGCTCCCTTCCCAAGGTTCAGCTAACAATGGTATCAGTGAACTAAAGTGCCTGCAAATATAACCGTGGCTTTGCTTTTTCAGTCACGTATGCTTCGGAGAACGCCAAAGTTGCAATTAGAGCGCAGGAAAGATTTTACTACACATTTTTCCTCCCCATTTTCACGGCTCTTCCTCCCCATTGGTATGCATTTAATATCCTTTCTTTGTGGCTGGGAGGGCAGGGTTCAATCCGTGGTGGCCTCTACATCTGGTAGCATCACATTTCAGCTCAGCGATTGGAGTCGCTCGCTGGCCCCTTCTCACAAAAAAGCTGCCCTGCCATCGCTGCAGCACCGCTCGTGTGTGTTGGCCCAGCGCCCAAGACACTTTGTCTGTCCTTGAACTGGGGTCTCCAGCATGACAGAGCCTTGTTTTGCTGCTGAGCCACTGGGCTGCCTGCCATTTACAACAATTTTAGCTCACAAGTCCTCTAAAAGACAAAAAGAAAAGAAAAAAGTAATGACTGTGTTAAATTGAAGCAGAAGCTTACAAATGTAATTACTTGGTGAGCAATTATGTCTTAGCAGGCTGATGTGTGATTACCTCTTTACCCAAAGGATCGGTGGGTGAGCTTATGTGAAGTCATTGTTATTTTTTTGTGTATTTGTGTAAATATGCGTGTTAACGTGATTATTTACTGAAACTCACAGTACTCTCGTTCACATCCACAGTTATGATCTAACTGTGTTTCTCTGGAAATAAAAATGACCAGGTATCCAATTCATTACAAAAATTGCTGATCAAATATTTTTCCAAATCAAGGCACTGAAAACAATACTATAGACCTAATTCTTCTCTCTTCTACAAAAAAAGTAACCTTCTACAGTGCAAAGGGTTTTGTCAGACCCTCAGGTCTGCTCCAACACTGTGTGATCATCCTCATGCTGCTGCTGCTGCATGTGCCGAATCCCCCGCAGGGTGCCTACGGTGCAAAGTCTGCTGTGGTCCCACACCACAACGCCTTCATGTCCCACATCAAAAGGATGGAGAAGAGTCTGTCGGCTCAAGTTGTCATCAGCTACTGCAGTAAGCCCTTCAGCCGACACAAGTCCAGGCTTAGTCTCAGGTCTTTGTTCCTGGGGATCTCCTGTTAGCTGGGGGTCTCTGAAAGTCTGCAGTAGGCAACCAGAAATGACAGCCCCAAGGACTAGGACAGAATTAGGCCTGCTGGCTCCGTGCCTCTCTGATATCTCCAGCTTCAGCAGGGAGTAGGCTGCTGATAGAAAGATAGCTTTAACAAAAAGGACATCTGAGTGGTCAGAGGCCGCTTAGGAAAAAAAGGCCATGCAGCGAGGTTCCTAAATATAGATTTACACACCCAACTTAAAAGCACATTTGGAAAAAAAAAAATCTTGGCTTTCTTTACAGACAAATAGCAGCCATTCCAACAGGAAGACGCTTACATTCCAGTGCCAATTGTGTTTTAGGAAAGCTGCTGCTCTGTAAAAGGGACAACGGTGCTGCCAGAGGCACCTATGGGGCTGGCATCCAGTGGGTAAGTGGCACTCCTGGTGCAGGAGCCGAGGGGAGAGCCTGACCCAAAAACCCCACTGGCAGCAAAACACGTGGCCCTCAGAAATGTGCCACCAGCCCGAGGAGGTCCCATGAATGAACAGTCACTGCACCACCTGGCTCCTTTTTGTAAGGTAAAGGATCTCCCCAGGCAGAGGCTGGCAACCTACGACCTGCAGATGGAAACAACTTGGGCACAGCACTGGAACCTCAGGTATACATACCAGCACTTCTCATCCATGCTGCACTGGACTAATGGGGTCCAAATCTGCCCTCACTTCAAGCAAATGAGGTTTTCTATTATCTTTCTGAGGAAAGCCACTACAGCCCTAGCCTAAGGGCCCTCACATCCCTTCTTCACCAGCAGGCACTTACGGAAGAAAACTGTGTATTACAAGATCCCAGCACATAGATTTCTGCACAACTTTTCTGCACAAATTTCTATCCAGGAAAAAACCTCACCTCCTGTCTGTACATCAGCAACGTACACAGGAATTGCAACAGTGGGATTTCTCACAAGTGTTTAACGTTGTTCTGGCAGTCTCTGTGGAAATCACTCATGAAACTGTTCACGGGAGCAGGGCTGCAGAGCTGACACTGATCGCTGGTGGCTGGATGATGTACAGCGTGTGAGCTGTAATCATCACTGCACTGTAAGCACCAGTAGCACACCCAGCAGAAATTATGGCACGACGACTAAGCACATATTTCGTCCATGGGACGTACTGCAGCATCTGCACAGCAGCAGGATGCTTACACGACAAGGAAATCCATACGCCATGGATGCATGGTGAGCAAGAGCGCCGTGTGTCTATCCCTGGTTACTTGTCTGGTACTGAGAACCTGGGGTGGTGCCTTCAGACTTGGGTGAGCCAGCGTGGGGCAGCTCTCTGAAACTGCTTGCATCCCATCAGTCTGCCCACCCCTTAAAGAACAGCTTCAGAAAATGGAGGCTGAATTGCTTCTGAAACACAAATGATTCAGATATCGCTTGTATAAGAAAAAAAACAAAACGCTGCGTAAGGCTGAATCTGACTTGCTGACAGCAAGATTTTAAACTTGAAGGGGTTGTTTTAAGGTCTCTGTACATGCAGGAAGATGGATTATCTTTCTAGCTGTCTACTAACTCATAAATAGACTGCAAAAAATAAAGGCTCTCTTTAATATATACATACATATATATATATATATATATATATATATAAATACACTTTGGATTTTTTTGTTGCTTGCAGGAGTGTGACAGAAGACCAAAATACAAGAAATGATCTTTCTTTCCCCGTGCTTTTGAAAACTGCAAAATATATGCTACTTTAGAACAATGTCTTCTGTATCTGAAAGGTTGTAGAGATTAGAGATGCTTGCATCTCACGTCAGAGGGGTCGAAACTGCAGTAATCCTGAGCTGCCCCTGTACTTGCTTGCTTTTGAAATGCTGAAGCAGCCACTTGGAGGCTCTTTCAGCACCATACTGGGGGAACATCCCAGATAACTATGGTGATAATACCACAGCTCTATCAGCCCTATTTCTGACTCTCCAAATAGCCCCAGCGCACCCTGAAGTGGATTTTTGGTCTCTGTGAGGTACCAAGACCCCATAAACTCCATGGATTACGTCTCTACTGAAGAGAATTTAGAAAGGTAGATACTATGGAGACACCTAGGGCTTGGTTCAGTTGTCTAAACGTGGACACCCAGCATGATGAGAAATGCCCTGGGGCACCTGAGAGAGCTGCTCAGGGCTCTCTTAGGACCGATGGGAGACTGATGTCTTTGTGGGTACACTGTTAGAGGTCAGGAATGGAGCACCTCAGACGGCATGAAAGCACTATATCGAGACAACTGAGATAATCTCTTTAGATTATTTCTTTAGATGCTCATATTTAGATATGTAGTAGTTGAAACCCTCTCCATATACAGAGATCCATGCAAAATAAAGAGAGACTTTGAAAATTAACCAAAACAAAAGGCCTGGACTACACTGCAGGTTTTTCCATTTCTTTTTAGAAACTGTAAAAACACATTTATCTTTGAGCTTCTCTCACAATGGTATGGGATTGTGTGCAAGGATTTGTAGTTATATCCAAGGATCTGACACTGATGCCTTTCTTTTTCCAGAAGGAGCTGAGAAAAAATGGTCAGCCATACATTGCTTTGACCAAAGAAAGAATATTCAAGTATTTTTTCTTAGTATTTCATGGGTTCACATAGATGTTAGCAAACTCTTTCAATTACAAAACCCTATAAAATAACACCTTAGGGAGATCAAAACAGGTTTAACTGGATGGTTTTTAGGAAAAATGTTTTGAGTCAATTCAAAGGTAGAATGAATATGCTCGCTCTTCCTGGTCTTTTTCATTCTGGAGAAAAGTGTAAAGGGTACACATACAAAAGCCCAACTTGTTATGTACCCATGGATGGATTGTTGTAGTCATTGACAACAATGAAGGTGTGGAAAATGAAGGCCCAGAGATACTAACATGATCACAAAAAATATTAGGAGTTGCATCTTTTTCTGTGTGTCTGCCACCTTTCCTTGGTGCTGCTTTTAGATATTAGGAAGAAATTCTTCCCTCAGAGGGTAGTGAGGCCCTGGCACAGGCTGCCCAGAGCAGCTGTGGGTGCCCCATCCCTGGAGGTGCTCAAGGCCAGGCTGGATGGGGCTTTGGGCAACCTGGGCTGGGGGGAGGTGTCCCTGCCATGGCAGGGGGCAGGAGCTGGGTGGGCTTTAAGGTCTCTTCCAACCCAAACTATCTGTGAGTCTGTGATATTGCTGCTCGGCTGTTTGGAGCATGCTCTGAGCGTGCACTACTCTGGTCTCCTTTTCCTTCCATCCCACCCACTGATGTGAGCAATGGGATGTGAGCTGAGTAAGCTCATGCTCAGACTTCCTTGTCTATTTTGTTTTATGCCTTTGTAGTCTTTGTAGATCCCACTATGGCTTTTAAGTACCTGGCACATATCAGTGAATAACAAAGCCGTGCTCCTCCACAAAGTCACCTTCTCTTCTGAACGGGGCTTAAGTCCCGGTAACCACACTTGTAGGGTTTTGCAGCTACACTTACTTCAGGAGATGTCCCAACTGTCTATGATACAGCAGAAGGGAAATGCAGCACAGAGTATTACATTACAGATCAGTTCATGTCACCTTCTGTATCCACACTGCTCCACAGGCTGCATGTCACTCTCTGGAGCTCAGTGAGTCAATTTCAGCATCTGCCTTTCCCTCTTTGAAATCATTCTCCACTGACTGAAAAATTTTTGGTCTGCGGTGGTTTTGAAGTTTGTTGATAATATTTGAGGTGCCAGACGGCATTGCCTCTGATCTGTAATTGCATATTTTAGTGAAACTAATCTTCCCAGAACAAAAAAGACTGGTAAGAATTGCTCACCCTTCTCAGAAGTGACAACAGCATTGTTGTGTTTTATTTGCGATGCTCTGGGTTATCTGCTATTTGCATGCAACAAATTTTGCTCTTCTCAGGCATAAGTGAAGATCTTAGCCCCTCTCAAATAACACAGCCTGTAGTTTGTAATGATAACATAATTTACTATGCACAAAGTTCCTGTGCAAATATTTAATACTTCCAAATACAAAATAGGAGCATGAGAGTCCTTCGAGTCTGCCAGTTCTTTGTGTGCAAAACCCTACTTTGCCTAGGTCTTCCACTATCTTTATGAGGACACTTCCAACAACTGTTTGATTATCATAATTAACATGCAGAATGTACATCTCCTTCTGTCCCAGACACATTGCGCTTCCAAGGAGTTTGAGCTCTCTTTTCGTTTTCTGCCCTGCTCCTTAGGTGTGTTCTGTTTCTCCAAGTGCCACCACTCCCTCATCACCCTGCCTTCATCCAGCTCCTCCATGCCTTCCTCCTCCCTGTTTTCACTCTTCCTTCTCCTGGATCCTGGACTTAGGGGAGCTCTGACCCCAAGTTTCTGCTGCTGAAAAGAAGGCCCTAGCTCTTTTGGGACTGTGCATCTCTCCGCCCATAATCTCCTCATGAACATGATGAGAACAGAAGTCTCACCATCTCAATCAAGGGAGATGCTACCTGGCGAGCCTTCGTCGTGTCAGCTGTTTCAGCCAGCTGCCAGAATCAGCCGTGGCTTTGTGTGAGACAGGCTGTCTGCTGCTAGACTTAAAGTGATCTCTGGCTGAACAGAGCTGGGATACACATGTAAACTGATCGTGATTTCCACAGAGTCATTTAGGTCAGGATTGTAGCAAAAACTATATACCCAAACACATCTCAGACGTCTGTTTTGAAATCCAAATCCAAGCACAGACTTTACCCAAGCTCAGAAAACTCACACTTGGCAATTGAAGTAGCTCCAGTACAAAAAGGTAGTTGCAGATGTTGGGTTTGGAGCTTGTACTTAATCTGAGCTGATAAGGTGTTTGGGATGTAATTCAGTAAGTTATTCCTTTGTGAAAATATTTCTACTTTTTTTTTATGAGTACTATGAAAACAACAAGGGTAAATTATAATAAAATATGGTGTTACTCAGGAATAGAAAAACATACAGCCATTTCAGCTCCAAAGACTTAGCTCAGTTTTTTACTATCTTATCTAAATATAGACTGAATATGTTATTTTAGGCTGATCCACAGCAGCTTTCACTGAAATTAGACAGATGTGTTTGGAAGACTAATTTTAAGAATTCAACATTGAAATTTTTGATACTCGTATGACCATTGAGACCAGCACTGTAGACTTTTTTTTTTTCTTGTAGTACTTATCCTTATTATTTTAAAAAATGCAGCTCTTTGCACTACTTCTGTCCTATATGAGCTTCTTACATACCTAGAGTTCTTAGTTAGGTACTGTGGATCATAATGTATTGTTGATTTCTCAGCTTCCCAGAGCTGTCCAAAGGGAGATAACTGATACAGTGAGACTCTGAAAGTTGAACAACAGGCTTCCTTACGGGGAGAATTTCAGGAAAATTAAGGTAAATTCATTAAAGAACTGTACACAGTAAATAGATGAGAAGGTGTTTTGATACTACATGACAATTTTCTAACTCAGTTCTCATTGGTCTTAAATTGCTCCTCCTCTGAGGATGAATAAGAAAAGGATGCAAGGTTTTAAATGTTAGCCATGCTTTACCCAGCTATCTACAGAAATTAATAATGCCTGGGTCTTCATGATGTCTTTGAGTAAGCAAGCCATTCTTACCCTATACTCAGGACTTCAAATGATTTTGCATTTTTACTCTCTAAAATGTATGGGAGGGCTGGGATGGCATCTTGGCCAATTTTCCATCCCCTGATTCTGCAAGCTGTCCTTTTGGACCTCCACTCGGGTGAGTAGTCTTGCTGTTGTGAGCAGATTTCTACAAGTGCAAATTGGGTGAAAAAAATTGATATCCAGCCTTACAAGGAATGGGAGGATCAGCTGTCAGTCATGCCTCAAGATTCTCAGGTTAGAAAGAACAAGCAATTTGTTTCAAACATTTTGAAAACTTGGCCATGCACAAAAGTAGTGGATCACGAAACATTTTTGAAATCCTGTAAAGACAAGAATAAATGGTGCATTTCCCAGTAAAACACTTAACTGTGCAGGTTGCTCTTATTTACAATGAAGAACAGCTTGAAAGTGTGCAAGTAGAATATCAAAAGGATGAAATGGTCAGAATGAAGGATTGACAAGAGGACATCAAGAAAAACATTATTAAGTAATATTCAAACCATTCTACCCTCCCTTTTGATGTGTATATGTAAACATAAAACTTCACAGGTCCAGAAGGATGTGCACAGACCCATTCATATCAAAGTGTTATTGCAAGAATTTCTGAGATTTTTGATTTAGTTCATTATTTTCAGGATTTTGAGTGTTCTTACAGATATTTCATCTAAAGGCAGAGTGACACTGTGTAAACGCATGAATGTGTAAGCCATATGGCTCTTCTAATCATGGATTAATGATTCTTCTAATCATGATTTGGGTTAATCAAAGCAATAATTGTATTTGATTTTCAGATGTCTTCTTGCTCTTGAAAGATTGAATATGCATTTGGATGATAAAATGAATGGGGAGGAGAAGGACTTGTACACATCCATATTTAAAAAACTATTAGGAATTATAACCCACATTTCTGTTTAAAAATATAAAAGGAAATGACATAAAACAGTGAGCTGAGATTGCACATAAGCCACTTTGATCCAAAGACTGGGAGTAGAGAAGAGGAGGGACATCCTGAAAATGCAAAATGGCTTTAAAAAACACACCAATTGTCAGCTGTTTTTTTTGTTCTCTAAAAGCATTTTTGACTATGAAAAATGCTTTTCCATATGAATAAAACAACATAGTTTGTAACATTTGATTCAATATAAAAGAGACATTTTTGCTACCAAAACTTCCAGGATACTTCCTTGAAGGCATAGCTCACCTTGCTTTGAGCACAGGTTTACATAGACAGGTTTTCCCATCTCTCTGGCTTCAAGCTGCATCCACGTATGAAGATATTTCTTACTCTGCTTGGCCATTACCTTCTGACCTTGCTTTGTGAGAAAGAGCGAGCTGTTGGCCACCTTCAGGAGCCCGTCCTCCTCGTGGCAAGTCCACCTGACTGCCTGGGAGCAATCAACGATGATGCTGCGAGACGACAGCGCGGAGCGCGTGGAGATGCTCAGGCACTGGCCAGATTTCACGTGGAGGAGCCTGTCATCGGCCATCCACTGCCACTGCTGGTTGGGGCTGGTCATACTGCACTTTTCCATAATGACTCCTTTCTTTTCTGAAAGACACTGCTGTTTCTGCACATGGATAATCAGAAAGCCCTCTGGAAGAGGAAAATCCCAGAGAAACACAATAGATTACACATGGTTATTTAACAAAAAGTAAATTCTTGATGATTTAAAATATGTCAGCGAATAAAGCTCTCTTCCCACTTTCTACATGTTGAACTTTTCATGAACTTTCCTTGTGCTGAACCTCTTTAAAAGAACACCAAGCATACAACCCGCATGATGCAAACACTGTTTCATGGTAATGTAAAGAGTGAGGATGCAAAAAGCAAACTGTTGTGACAAAGCTCACCTTGACCTTCATTATATGTAAAAATGAAAAAAACCAACACACACACACACACAAAAAAAAACCACACCAAAACCTGTATATAAAATAAATCCAAGAACTTCTAACTTTAAATACCAGTTCTAAATATTGCACTTCCTCTGCTTGAAAGCATATAGACATCTACAAAACTCTCAAGTCTTTTTTTTGTTGTTGTTGTTTTATGGCACAGTCTTTTTACAATCTAATTTACTGCCTGCGAATTGTTTATTAAAACTCAGTGTTAGTGAAGAAAACATATAAAAGGACATTCCCAGATCCGTGTGTCCCTCAGTGCCCGTGCCTTACAAGAATGGAGGCTCTTTACTGATAGGAAGTACATCTCTTACAGGATTTACTCCAATGTCTCTGGCTGTTAGTTCTGTGACCGCCCTGATTCACACCAGATCAGCTCTTTGTGCCACCATACTTTAAAAACATACAACAAATGCTTAAATGAGCAGAACTACAACTCATTCATCAGAAAGCCCCGAGGTTACCAATACAAAACTCATACGTGTCACAGAGCGCAGACCTGGATGTTTCAAAGGCAGCCCCTCTGCCCCGTTTTTCTCTTTTTATAATGTGTTGCTCAAACATTTCCAGCCTCATTAGTTACAAGGTGATAAAACCAATTCCTATTTCCCTCGGTTGGGGTTTTTCACCCCTCTGTTTTAACAGTTACAGATAGTTTCTAACTACGCATCACAGAAAGCTCCTGCCTCTGAAATTTTCACAAACTAGGACAAAAAATAGGAGTTTCCCTTTCAAAGAGCTTGTCCCAAAGCTCAACCCCCGGATTGTCTAGCATGAGATCTTCTTAAAAAAAAAATAAGAGTTATATCCAGCATAGAAAAAGACAGTTTATTTTCCTGTGGAAAGAAATCTAAACAGAACAGGCTACGTTGGCCCTGCCCCCCGTTCCTTTTGTATGGACTCAACCGAAGAAGTGACTCGGTTTTTGTAAGTCACCGGCTGCCCCGGAGGGGCAGAAAGACCAATGCAGTGGAGGGGAGGTGGGGAGAGACACTTACCTGAGGACATCAAGGCAAAACAGGTAAAAACCAGGACGTGAATTAAAGAATCCATTTTCCCTCTAGCAACTCCCCACGCTTCTCTTAAAAAAAAACACCTCAGATAAGTGAAGCGAAGGCTAGGAAGGAAATGTGCCTTCACAGGGGGAAAAAGTCAGTGACGAGCACTTCCTTCTATTCAATTGTTTTGGGGAGTTTTGCACCACTTCGTCGTTTCATATGATTCTTCAGAATTTACTAGTTGCTTTATTTTGGAAAAATACAAATATGTGGGGCACTAGAAGAGATGGCGATGAATCTGTTTAGACTAAAAGTCCAAAGAAAAGGGATTGTACTTTTGTGTAATGTGTTGCCTGTGAAATTGTGAGTCCACAGGTGACCTGGATGGTATTGAATAGGTATTCAATAGGTATACTGTATTATCCAGGGAACGCATACACATTTCTTTTGATATGTAATCAACAAACTCCTGATAATGATATTTGTAGCTCCACAAGTCCTGAAAGCCAAGAAGACAGGGGGAGGAGGAGGGGAAGAGGAGGAGGCAGAGCTCTGAGGTCTGTACTGGGTCTTATACAAACTCCCCTGAGGACCCAGTGATGCTGATGTTGCCTTCAGCAGGTGATCCGCTTCGCTCAGTGTCAGTAGGAGCTTGCCTGTGTCATCTGGATTGAGTCTCCAGTGGTCTGAAGCCTTGGGGGATCTAACCAAATTGTACTGGTCTGTTTTGGGGGTACAAGAGTGTGTGCCGCATTACTCAAAGCAAAAATAGAGACTTCAGTAAGTATTTTATATCAAGTGTAATTTATTAGCAGTATGAAGCAAAGTCAACATCACTGCATTAAAAACTCATTATACCCTGTGAACAGACCTCCCAGTGCTATAAGTCATAATGCCAACTTTGAATTTCTCTTAAAAGCAAATTCTTACTGAGCAGTAAGGAAACAGTCATAGCAGCATTTTCTTTTTTGTATAACCTGTCGTGGAACAGTCCATACCACTAAAGGCATCTATCTCACATTGAAAGAGATAGAGCAGATAAACAAGATAAGCAAAAAATCCCATATTAATAAAAGACAGACAAATATTTAAAATCCTTACCATTTAATATATGCTACAAAGTTTCTTTCAAAAGTAAAGTGACTTACACAATTTACAAATACACTGGATTTGGGTCTGTAGCAGAAGCATGTTCTAAGAAAATCAACAGTATAGGGTAAATACGTACACACTGAATAACAGACATTGTGCTCTGCAACTGCTCTGTAAGACCTACAGTAAATACACATTTAATAGTTAATAGTATGAAGAACATATATTTCCATATAAAATATTGACTGCTTTTGAATATTTTCAAAAACAAGACTTTTATCTCATCTTCTTTTTCAATTTTTTTTAAATCCATAATTGAACACTTGCAATTTTAGCAGCAAGAATATTATGTGGCCAAGAAACAAGCTCACCACATAATCAGTAATAGCACTTTACAGTACAGTTGACAGTCCATTCACAAGACAGTTTGCAAACGCTAAAGCATTTATACACTTGAGAAACATTTCTTCTGTAGAAGTTCCAATGTCCAGCTGACTCCAGCAGTAGCACATACATACATTCCATACAGCAGATACCAGTATTACAGAATTAACCCACCTTTAGATATATACGTGAAATCCATGTGTAGTTTCAGCACGGTACCTTCTTTATAAATCATTTTTGGGAAGCTCACAATACATTCATATACATTAAGGGTCCAGCAATCTTTATACTCTTGCCAAACTGTCCACAATCCTTCAGAAGTTGGCTTCAAAGCCATTCTTTCCACTGCAGTAAACTTCTTGAAGAAGCTGCTGGTAGGTAATGAAATAAATTACCTCAGGAGACTGACATTCGGTTTTACCCTCTTTGTCTTCACTGGACAGCTTCTGCAGAAAGTCTGCTTTCATACAGACTCAGTGCATGGTGCACAAATTCGTACTGTTCACTGGTCTGAACCATTCCACCCCTGAAAAGGAAACACAGCAGAGTGAAATCTTATTTCTTACAAATGCAACAACCTCCTGTCCATGCCAGCCCCATCTCCACCTGATAACACAAGGACTTTCCTCAATGTTTGACTTAGAGTTTGCTAGAGTAAGTGGGAGATTTGCCTGAGCAGAAGTACATTCTTCATGCCTTACATGTACAGCATGAACTATCGGTCCCGATACCATCAGAGTAAGAACTACAGAGAAGAAACACCTGGCACGGTTTGCATTGTTAAAACCTACATTGCAAATTCAACACATTCATAGAGAGATTCATTCAGACATTTGGGCAAGGAGAACCAGGTACAAGGAATCATCATTACCATTGATGGAGCAAGGCAATATTCAGAATCTGGCCTTTCTCTTTTGTCCTTTACTAAAAATGTAACCTTCGTTGACCCTCAGATTGCCTGTACAGAGAACAGCTCTTCCTGTCCTCTTTCTAACGCCTACAATGCATCCTGTCTGAACAGCAGCCACCTAAGAAATTTTACAGCAGTGACTCATGTTAGCACCAACAATACAGCAGAGTTTAACTTGACCATAAAAAGGACTAGTAACAGCCAGACTGGGTTAGATGCCTACATTTAATACATTCAACCGATTACAATCCCTTTTTCAGGTCAAACTGTGAGGATCAAGACCCACATGTCCAGTGCCAGCTGCAGTGAGGTAGGAAGGGGATGATGTCCTACAGGAGGTAGGCGTGATATTTACTATGAGTGTTACCATTCAGCTCTAAAATTAAACAGAGCCTCATTCTGACAGTACTAATGTCTTTCAGATCTCACTTCTTCTCATCGAGTGAAGGCCTAGGTTTACTTAATTCCGCTTTCTCTCACCTTCCAGTGTAGTCAAAGCAATAAGCTCATCCTCAGCTTACCCTGGAGCAGCTACTTACCTTTGCGGGGATGAATGGACTTAGATGGAAGGATAACATTAAGATATGTATTGTGTTTGGCATAAACTAAACCTTCACTACAGCAATGAAATTCAGAGGGGGATTTGGATCCAGAGCGATGTAAAAGCCAGGCAGCTTACAGCAGGTCTGACAGACTCCCATGTGATCACTTTCAGGGGTAGCAGCAACAAAATGGTCTACCAATATAGAGCTGTGTGAAGAACAGCAACACTGCCTCAACAAATGCTGCCCTTTAGTATTAGAGAAGTTCACCGACAACCATAAGGCCCTTTTACTTTCCTCAGTACTGCCTCTTTGCTTTGCCAACAAAGACATCCACACATTCATAACCCCTGGCTGCCTGCAGCCGCTCTCCTCTGCACTCATCTCTTGCTTAGAGATCCAGTGAGCGTCTAAAGGTGCCGGGGGGGCTTTGTTCTGCTCCTCTGTGCTGCCTGGCCTCCTTCCTTCCTGCCCCCTGCTGCGTCCTGCCCGGCCCACGCAGCCCCTTCCCAGCCGTTCTCGCTCCGTGTCCCCCAGGACACGCTCTCGGGGAGCAGTTCCCTGGCTTCGATCTGCTGTGAGGAGGGGTGGAGGAGGAGAGGCGTCCAGGGAGCAGCACATGGCAGGACGGGAAGGTTAAAACCAGCCTGGCTGCACTAGGCTGTTGGTGGAGATGACCCTCGCACCTATCTCTGTTGGGCTGCAGTAACACAAGATCCCTGAGAAAGCACATAAAAGCCTGGCTGGGGTCGAGCCCAGCACTACTGCATTTGCCCCAAGATAAAATGAGGTGTTGTGGTGCTCCTAAACCCCGTGTGGGCAGAGCAGTGCAGATCCCTGTCAGCTGAGGGGGCACTCAGGTCCTGGAGGTTCGGACAACTTGTCAGTGCTCACACGTGGGATCCTCCCCTTTGCTCTTGTGTAGAGCCCACACCTAACATCAAGGAATTATCTGTGAACCTAAAACACCGGTTTTAGGAAGAGTGTTTCAGGAGGAAATCTGCTCAGGGAGGGAGGTTTCCTCTCGCGTGTCCCCAGTGCCCAGGAGGGATGGACCCGCAGCTGCGGCACCTCCGGGCCTGCAGCCTTCGTGCTCTGCCAGGCCCTGCTCCTGGCTCCTTCGCGAGCTGCTGGGCTCGCTGCTTCTTTGGGGTTTCATAAGGAACAAACCCTGGTGCTCAGAGGGTTTGGGGACTATATCCAGGTCTGCCTGAGCAGCCGTGGTGCAGGGGCTTGTTCCCTGCCCTCTGGCTTGCTGCTCGTGCAGCTGGATGCAGTCCGCTCCACAATGAATGTGATGCGGCGTTTGGAATTTTTTTTTTTCTAACCTGAAGCAATTAGTCAAAACACTTAAACAATGAATTGACGCACACTGGAAACTCTTTTCATCCTGTCTGGAGAGCCAAAAGCAAAGTTATTGGACGTCATTCCAAGAATGTGCCTTTAAGGTTAAGAATGTGCAAAGTTTCTCGATATCACAGTAAACCTTGAAGATGCCTCACATCAAACGTTTCCTGTTTCTGTTGTAAAACATAAAAAATGAAGTGGAAAAAAAATAAAGTTGAGCAGATCTGAGGGTCTGTCTTTCTATGAAGCCACACAGAGCACGGCTATTTCTTCAACGTGGGTCAAGATTTTGAGTGGATGGTCCATTGCCTCATGTTAGCTCAGCACACTCAACTGCTGCCAGATCCTTTCACCCTTAACAAACTCATAATTTATATTGAGTTTCTAAGAGGAACCCAGCACCTGAGCATACTGCAATTGGGAGCATCTCTCTCCCACACCATTCCCTGTTGGAGCTCTATTTCCAACTCTGTTTCCAGAGGGTCTTCATAGGCAGTTAAAGAATCCATTTTTCAGCACAGCTCTTTACCACTATCTCTAATTTATCTGTATGCTTGTTTGGTTCTCACAGACTGCAATCTGAACACTCCGTTTTCTCTTTTTGTGAGGGCAATCTGATGTACAAAGAATAAGTTGCAGCCTGCTGCTGGCCAGCTTCCTGAGAATGAAAGCCTCATCCCTGTTCCTGCTCTGCTCCTGTTGGCCACACCTGCAACCGAAATGCAACTCATCTATGGCCACAGGCAGCTTTTGCAGTCATGTCTAGTGGGATGCCAGCTTCAAGCCACTTGTAGTGACCTCATCTCACACACCACCAGCTGATATCCCCATGTCAGGACTGGCTCACCAGGAGAAGTTAATCTCGTGGAGCTCTGTGCGTGTTACAGCGACACTCAGCTACTTTATGAACCTGCAGTCTGGCTGGGCTGGCAGTGTCTGCTAAGCTCTGCTTTAGCAATCCTTGCTAGAAACTAACTGCCAGGTGAGCAAGAGCCATCCTGCAATATGGCCAACGGAGAAAAGGAAAGAAAAAAGAGTATCTGGTGTACCGAGTTTTGCCCAGAAAAATGCCTTCAAAAATTAGAACACAAATGTACTTTTTGCCTCAGGCAATGCCTGAGAACATGCAGAGTTCAGGAGCCCTCACCAAGATCTCTGGAGTCTATTTAAATAATCTGAAACTTGAACAAAGATCAAAATGCACAAACCACAAGACTTAGATTTTATAACAAGCTTTGTGTCACTGACATCGGTGTGCTGAATGTTTATATTTAGGTCAGATTTCCATTCTTTTTCCAAGGTAATCCAGGATCATACTACATATAAGAAAGTTCATTAGCCAGATATACTTAACCAAACTGTGTTGTCAGTAATAATGCTGAAAATCTGGAATATTTTTCCTGTGGTTGAAATAATAATAAAATATTTGAAATAGAAACTGATGTAGCTGAGAACAGAATTTGCCCTCACTTCTCTACAATTAAGTATAAGAGCAATGAGAAAAAAAGGTTGACTTTAATAGAAATACTAAAATGGGGAAGAACACTACAGGCCTTTTTAAAACAAGATGAATAGATAATCAGGATGGAGCACTGGAAACGTGGAGTTGATAATTTAAAACAGAGTAAGCATTTTTTCCCTCAGCTCTTCCATCTTTTTCTGCTGCTGTGATTTTCAGGTCAGGAACTCCCCTTGGAGAATTCTGCCCTCCACGTGGCTCATGCTGCCCTGTAAGGATCACGTTACATTCTCCACTCTGATGAAGGTGTGTGGGAGGGGAAGGCATAAATATGCCTAATAGGCATAAATACAGAAAACGATAAGGATTCTGGTCCTTTTGCAGTTTGTGGCTCCAGTACTTTTCAGAATGCTTCAAAACATGAAAATCCTGTATTGTCCCTTTGACCTGATCTCTTTTTCAGCATTTGCACCCCTTATGGCTCGTTTCCATGTAAAGAGGAAAAGTGTGTCAGAAACAGTTAATATTCTTGGAAGGAGATTATATAACTTGGTACCTACAGCAAGACTCTGCTGTTCTTGGTGCAACCCTGTTTGTTTACCTTATACAAAATCCTGTTTCTGTAAGCAGAATAAGAAGTCCAACCAAACCAGCAGCTTGCACTGTACACAATACCCACATCCTCCTTTCCAACACAAATCTTTCTTCAGCCACGGTTTTACAAAACAAAGCATTCTGCAACAATGTTGGCTTACAGCGTTCCTGCTTCCAAGCCCTGCTCCCAAGCTGTGAATTCAATCAGGGAATTGATCTGACTTAAGAAAACTCTGCAGCAAATGCCTTGTTGTTTTCTTAAGCTGGGTTAGTCTGCCAACCTCATTCAAAAGGAGCTCCAGCACAGCTAAGGAAGTAGCAGCAGCATCAGACTTGGTACTCTCTGCTGTGAACTACACACTGCGTGAACCTGGATGTCCCTGTCAATCCAGGCTCAAAGACGATCCTTGCCTCCAGATTGCCCCGTGTCTCTTCTGACCTAACGGGATGCTGCAGTCAGCAGAAAGCTCCAGGAGGGAAAAAGAGGAGCACCAAATGCCCAGCAACCACAGGATTGCTATCTCAGGAGAGCTTCATTCAGTAGAATGTCACCCAGTCACCCGGAAAACAATATTCCTTAATCAGGATCTAAATACGAAAGTAATTTTGAATACTCAGCTAATGCTGTCATGCCAGTCAGCAAAAGCAATGGCAGCCACTCCACGTAAAGCAGCATTCAGCTGTGAAGTGGTTTTCAGAGTCGTTACTGAAGAGTAAACCAGTCTTAGTCTGGCTCCTCTCCATGTTAGGACATGGACGATGCTGGGCAGATGGGTTATGTTTCTTTCCCCCATTCTCTGGTATCTGGATGACATAAGTACCCTTCTTTGTGCCTTAGAGAATTCCCCATGTAACCCACAATTTGATGTTACAGCAGCTACGGGCTCACTTTCAGTTAACAACTGCAATGTAAGGGTAGTCAATTCACATGGGAGACTCCAATCACTGCACACTTATTTCAGCTCTGAAACCACTTTTGAGACACAGGCATCATCATGAAGTAGAACAAAAACATATCTTAAAAAAATATATGGAAAAAAAAATTCCCCACTCTTCTGCCAGGATGGAAAAGGCAGATGCTGTGTTTCTCCTGCTAGAGATGATTGGAGTACTAACGTCTACATTACCTGTGTCCCTTCTCATGGCCTACATACAGAAGGCAGGTCCCTGCTCTAGGTGTTAGTGATGTAACCTCCTTGTACTGTTAACAGCAGCTGGAATTTGGGTCCTGAAAGACCTCAAGTATAAACAAAAATAACTCTGCATATGTCTAGAAAGCATAGAGTAGCCTACACAAACGCTTTCTGTGTTGGACTAGTTCAGCTGCTGATGGTGCATGTAGGAAAATTTCCTTTGCAATCAGCAGAAGGAGAAGCAGGTCAGCTGGAGCCACGAGAAAATCTAGCACAGTTACTTGCAATTATTATGTCATCTCGTACGCACATTAGATGTTTAGCAACCTGAATATTTAATTCTGGTGCCTATCAGACTTTTCTGAAGACCTTGACTCCTGCATATTTCTTATAATTTCGTAACAGGTTTCAGATATTGTATCAGCTACAAGACACTTTCTGCAAAGATGTAGAAGACTTCAGGTGTCACTTTAAAGAAATTCATGTTATCTGATTAATTTTTGGTTCTTCTGGAACTCACCTGTCCACTCGTAGCTGGCAGACAATGCTCAATGCATCTACAACTCCTTCTTCCTTCAGTTGCTGACAACCAATGGCTGTGGCAATAAAACAACCAGTTCTTCCTATACCAGCACTAAAAAGAAGGCAAAATTTAATAGGTGAATGGAGCTCTCAGATTAAAGGAGTTAATTGGAAAACACTACATAGATATGAAAACGATAAAAATATGAAGCAGGAAACTGTTAGAACCAACAGTTTCTAGGTTTGTGACTAGTAAGGGTAACTTCTCAGCTCACTTTTGTAGGTAGAAATAAAAGGGTGCAGTTCCTGCAGTCTAGCTGTGTGGGCAATTTGTGAGGCTTACATGTTTACAGTTTGCACAAAAGTGTGTGGTTAATAAAACAACAATCTCTGTTAGCACCACAAAGTCCAAATACTCCCTAGCACAATGCAAACAAGTGGTGGAGATACGTGCTAAGCTGGGGGAAAAGCCCACCTAAAGGCAAAACTCCATGGGGCTCTATGTTTGAAGCCCTTGAAGGACAGAGGTGTTTTGTTAACTGTGCCTCTAACCACAAAGGTAAAAGGACCAAGAATCGTGCTCATGAAGTTAATGTCCTTTCCTGTGATTCTGCAGGAGGGAGAAGGATTTGATACTGTAACTTCAGCTTTTCATGATTCCTGCTTGGAAACAGCCATTTTGGCATTATCTTTACTCCCTGAGCTTCCAGCATTTTTGACAATCTCTGCCTGACTCTGTTTCTTGCTTAAGTAATGTGGAATTCAGTACAGCTCTTCCTTGTCTTGTTACATGCCAGGAAAATGTGAGGAAAATAGTTAAAACATGGAGTCGGGGTCCAGGTCTCCATTTGGCTTGACTTTAGAAGAAATACTTAGCCATTAGACCTTGCTTTCTTCACCTTTGCAATGGGTAAGAGTGCTACTTGCTTCTTAAAACACTACAAGAGTTATTTAAACTAAAGCCAGGAAGAATGTGTTGAGTGTCCCACATGAGAGCTTGATATGAGTGCAAAGCGTTACCAGGAGTATGTCCAGTTGCTACAGCTGAAAAAAATCACAACCTACTCACCACAGAATGAAAGATAGGAGTGCTTTTGGGATTCAAAAGCAAGCCCACTCCTTCCAAAGTGAGTATTTCCAAGAGGACTCAGCAGTATTAAATATACGAGTATGTCTGAGCCAACCATGAGGGGATAATAAGAGGTAAAACTGGCAGTGTAAGAAAAGGTCAAGTAAACTGAAGAGTGTGAGCTGATAGCCTGGCAGTGTCGGACAGGACATCAATATCTATGGGATAGATGTATCCAAAAGGAGGGAAGAGTTTATACAGGGATCTTCAAGTATCTATCATTGGATGCATACCCCCATTCTCTTCCTCAAATATCCTGAAATCCCTGAAAATGGGACTAAGAAGTTTAAACAATTCAGATGTAACCAAACTTGGCTATAATGAAGGGTTATTTTTTCCCCTGCATTTTTTTTTTGTGTGTGTGTGTGTGGATTAAGTGTTCTTGGACAAGTCCTTAATACGTATTAGACAAAAGTTAGGGTTTTCTAATGTATTTTCTTCCTCAGCTCAAGCATGCAGGTCCTATCTTATTACACAGCATTATTTCAGACAGTGCAAGATAAAAACAACACAGTTCTTCACTTGCCTTACATTTCTTTTCTGGGATATCCAGAAATCTGGAGATCTACTTACTTTGAAGTGTTTTCTGGCACCCAAACATGTAATGCTATAATATATATTTCTATTTTTCCCTTCTTTTTCAGGATTTAAGGTGTAGTAGCTCATTCATAATGGTCAGCTAATTGGGAGTGTAGACTGCTGAGTTTCTGGGATTAAGAGATGTAGGCAGTATGCTTTTTATAGAACATGTTTATGCTAGAGAGGAAGGAAAAGTAAAATTTTCCAGCAATAACAGTGTCAAATTTCTGAGCATGACTTTTTTTTTTTTTTTTTCATTTAAGTGATGAAGTTTCTCATTTAAGAAACTCATACAAGTCCTCCAAAATTACTGTGTCTTCTGGGAAGTAGAATATTGCGTTGTGGGCCAGATTCTTGGTCAGCTTTGTTTCACTAAGTGGGGCTAAATTAGTTTTACATTTGCGGAATATAATTCTGCGTGTCTAATTCTCCTTTATTCAATCAATTTAAAGAAAAAAAATCCTTCTATGTCTGAAATCTATCAATTAACACATATTTGGTCCCAAAGTACGAAGTTGCCATCAAACCCAAACTTATTCTGAGGTATTAACTGTACATGTAAAGGACAGATTAAGGAGATATTTTCCATCTTTGCCACATGCTTTAAATGAGCAATGCGAGAGAGGAAGCTTATACACCTTTCCAGCGAATATCACTATAAAGACTCTTAAGGACTTAAAACTTTCTTCCTTTGAAAGTCTACTTCCTTGGTATGTGGAGAATCAGATCCGCTGATTTCAAGGACCAAAAACAAGTGCTTATTATTTTTCCATGTGTTTGCAGAACAGGAACTGCTTTGCTGAAATGAGTAAAGTCCTCCTCATATCCTAAGTCCTGAATGGACTCCTCACTAAAGTGTGTAAGACAGCAGCCTGTACTGATAGACTACGAGAAGACACACATAAAAAAATGATGTATATATATATATATATAACTTCTTATAATTCCAAATCTTAAGAGACTATTAAAGCCCTTCTATTTCAGATTAAGGATCATGCTAGAGCATGCCCTGTAATGCTTCTCTGGAAATAACTGAGAATTGTGCATTTGTACATGGTCTGATTTCAAAAGTGTGCACATGATCTGTAAGACCTGGATGACATCACTGGCAGCTCATATTAAAAGGGAAGAAACTATGTGATGAGAAAATGCAGTATGAGTGAGTTTATCCACTCTGTAGACCATTGTGTAGTGAGTGTATAGATAGGTGAGTTGTCGCTGAAGAACTAGTAATTTTAATCCTGGGTCTAGGCCTTCAATCATGAATAATTATAGACCTTGCTGTCACATTGCTCACATCAGAAAGACACCTTCTTCCTCTGAAAACCTTAATTACTGAAGATCCTCACTAGAAAAATAGGAACCTCAATGGCCATCCATGGATTTGTGGATTGTTTATGATAACTACAATTCCTGACAAAAACAGCTGCATAAAATTTAGAAAATTCCTACTCATCACATTCTAGTTTTGCAAAATGAGGTGTGATTCAGATCTGGCTTCCATTCCTCTAACTCCAAAATATGGAGTTAAAAAAGAAGTGGCTCCAGATGAAAAGCTCTGGTTTTGATGTGCTTCTAGAAAAAAAATAAAAATAGTACTATACCAATTGTAAGAGATGTATCACAGTTATGAGACAAAGCAAGTAAAGAAACATTAATTTCTTTTTTTTTTTTTCCTGTTTTGCTTCACCTAGTTTTTTTCACCAATATATAAATTCAGTCCAACTTCCGACAACTTAATTTGCAACAGGGGGCAATGAATCAACATCAAACAATAAAAGGGTATGATGTACTTAGAGTGATTACAAGGACATTCATTGCAAATTGTGTTCATTTTAATTTGTGTTAATAACACTCTGCTCTTGAGTGTCAAACCAACTGCCTTTGTGAAAATGTTCACAAATTTTAGTACCGATGTGTTCTGGTCTGCAAATTTGTACCTGATGTCTGCTGCTTACAACATTTTAGTCTACAAGTCACGGGGCATTGCATCTGACTTAGGTATGTAATAACGCAACAAGATAAAAAAGAAAGCAAATCATGAACAAGAAACAGAAGCAAAAACATCTTTCCAGCTGGTCTTTCAAACAGAGAGCTCATTAGCAGAAATGGAGAATGTCTTGGAAAAGATTTGCTAGAAACGAGGAAATTGTCTGCAAAAATCAAATCTTCAGATAGGAGCTGAAAAAGGCAATTAGCATGAAGAAGACCTAGGGAATTTTTCTCTTCCCCAAATATGCTCTTTGCTTGGGAGGACTGTTTGATGTGATTTTCTGTGACAGTTGTTTAAGAAAAGGGTTGCAAATTACCTGCAGTGCACAACGACGGGCCCTCGGCCAGGTGATTCCAGCCTGTCCTCTTCTACGTCCAGCATCAGCTGCAGCAGCGGCTGGGCGCTGTCAGGGGTTTTGTGGTCTGGCCAGGACGTGTACCAGTAGTGCTTCACGCTCTGGGATTGACTTCCTTGCTGGACATAACATCAAGGTTTTATAGGCACACTTGTGGTGAACAATTCTTTTTATTTTTCTCGGTGTTATGGTAAAAAGGCAGTAAACATTTTAAGAGAGATTTAACAATTTGGTTTTATTGGACTGAGGGGATACATTTGAGGGGAACAGACATGCTTCCAGGGACACCTTTGAAATAAGGATTTCTGCACCTGGAAAGTTGCCTGTTTTTCCAGCCATGTAAGCCCTGCTCTGTACATTTAACTATGGACTTGCTGTCTGTGTTGTCAGGAGGTAATTGTCAGAGGTCTGTGTTAGGTCAGCAGTAGAGTTAAAAGAGAGCACCTGGATTTGGGCTCCTTAATCTGTCTAAATTATTAAATATTTCTGCTACCTTTCAAGGACATTATCATAAGGGTCAGACACTAAAATTAAAAGAGTATTTAAGTTAAACACGCAGAAGTACTGCACTTCTATGTTAATGAAATATCCCAGTTTGTGCAGCTGTTCTCTCCAACAGAAGCTGCTACCACTTATTTCAGCAAGTGAAGAGGGTAATTATAGGCTGTGGTCATCTGCACGCTTGTAACCTGGACAATATGGCTTCAACCCACTTCTCACTGCCTCTTCCGAACCAAATCACCCCAAATCAACCAAAGTTTCCCAGTCTGTTGTTTATTGTAAAGTTCTGTCAGGAAGAGCAGATGTTGGAGTCCCATAGCATATAAGCCCAATGTGGGGAGTAACTAACAAGAGGAGCATCTGCCTTATTTCGGACAGTGAATGCTTAGTCAAGAACCTTGAAAGCATGAAATTTTCCTTATGCACTCCTTATATTTTTACATTCTCAAATAGGCTATAAATGCACTCAACGCATAACACAGACAGCTTATCTTTTTTTCTGAATCATGCTGTGCTAGTTCTTTCATTAAATAAAATCCCTTTACATCATCTTGGCAATGCTAAAAGGGCCTCCAAGCAAATATAATTCAAAAGAGTGAAATTTGCATTCTTTTTGAAGCCTTTTTTTTTTTTTTATTGCCAGAATGATATAAAACAGCAATATGATGTGTTCCACAGCTTTGGTCTCAATTATACCTTTCAGCTGTGAGCTTCACAGCTCAGTTACTCCTCTTGTAAAAATTTATGCCCTTTAAAAAACATTTTAACTTCATTTAACATTGAAAACATAAAACATTAGAAACAATGCTTCTCAGATGCAGACTGTTACCTTTATTGTAAGTTGACGGACAGTATAGTTCTCACATTCTTGCACACTGTTAACAAGGACTTCAACCTTCCCGTAGATTCCTCTTTTTTCTGGCCAATAGAGCACACATTTCTAGAAAGCAAACATCAATCTCATCAGGAAAAGGGACTGTGAAGCCACATTAAGATCTAAATTTTACACATTTTTATTTTTTTTTTTGTCTCATAAGTACAGATGAATTCAGCCAAGGTGTTATTGATGATAGAAGCATTCCTAATAAAATATTGTAGGCTTCTTATTGAATGACTTGGGCCTGATTTTCAGGATCTGAATTTCCAAATATGAATCTCTACCACTGAAATCTTTAAACAACTGTTTTTATTTTTAATGGCTCAGTGAAGTTAAATTAAAGGAACTATTTTACAGATTCAAAACTTCCAGATGATTTTTTTTTTCTAGAACATTATTTCACAGAGTTAAATCCTGAAGACTTATAAGGTGTACTCTTTCTAAATGGGACTTCCTTCTAAGCAAGAGATTTAGAATTTGTCCTGTCCTCAAAAGGCTTTTTGTCCTGTTTACTCTCCTGAACCACAATAAAACAAACCATGCAAATGTGCCCTTAGGTCTTACTGAATTCAATGGGACTTAATGTGCATGTTAAAGTGTTTTGCAGAATCATGGCCTAAGTTGTCTATTATATTAATATCATACAGTGAACGATCTTGCTACAGTTACACTAAATTATATCCAGAATTCTTAAAGACTCAGTAGTGTTACACTATTTTGGTGACATATCTGACAAGAGTCTACTGAAAAGGAGATGAAGAAATAGTAGTTATAGATTTAACTGTCATTTTTTTCCCCTGCAAGTTTCTTTATTTTCGGATCAACTGCAATTTCATGTTCATTTCCATTGAAGTATTTCTATACCTGAAAGCAAACATCCCTGTTATAAAAGTACTTCTCTAAAATAGATGCTTATTACCTCAAAAGTATAAGGTGTGTGAGCCACATTTTCTGAAATAATGCTAGCCAATCTGAATCATTCATTGAATTAAAAAAAAAAATAGTAATCTAAAGAAAGCAGCACAAAGGTAAAAAAAGGCACTGAGAGAACAGACAGTCCCACAAGAATAGGAAACCCCAAGGACTTGTTTGCATTTCCTCAAACACACTTGCTGAAGAAACTCAAATATATTTAGACAGTAGCCTAAATATACATAAAAACAAAACAAAGCAAATATGCACAGCAAAACAAAACAATCACTTTAATATCATTAATTGCTGTAAAACATAGCTTCCAGAAAATCCTGCTAAAAATGAGGCAAAAAAACCACCATCAGTAGTGTTCAAATTAAATGCCACAGTAAAATGCAAGGCTTTACCTCCAGGTGTGATCTTTAAGCTGCTACTCAACCCACTGGCTGATTGAACTGAATGCAAACATCCCTGCTCTATAAATACTCTTCTAAAAATAGATGCTCATTACCTTCAGAGTGAAAGGTGTACGAAAGCCACATTTTCTGAAATAATGCTGGCCAATCTGACTGGTTTCGTTCAAATGCTGTCTTTTGGAGAGTTATTCGAGCATCTTAAATTCGCTGTCTCCCCGAAGACACCAAGAATGGCAATAAAATACTCAGAAATTTGTATGAAAAAAAAGTGTTCACCAGTTCCACAGTCAACCCATGTGACACATACAGCTATTATCATCTGCAAGATCTGCGATTCATGCCCCTCCCTGTGAGTGTAGTTTTCAGTGCTAATATGGGAAAAAAATCTAAATACACAATTGTACCCTGACAATCAACAATAGTGCAGTCAACCCCTGAGACTTCTTGATAAATGAAAGTATGCTGTGCATACTACAAAACCTTCAGGCAGTCCATACAAGTGTTTTTCTTGACTCTTTCCCAGAACTGTAATTGGCAGCTTGTGCTGGGTGGACAATGAAACGGGGCTGTCCATTAAAATAACTTTCATTTAACAGCCCATCTACATTTAGTAAGATACAATGGATTATTTTTAACCCAGTCTCCATGTGTCTTTTAAAGGTTCTATTTGTTACTGCTTTAACAGCCTTGAAAATAGAGCTGGGATCAGCTGTTTTCAGGCACTTCTAAGAAGACAGATATTTGGGGAAATTAAAATGTTTTTGAAAGTTTATTGTAATAAAGGGATAAAGGTGAAGGTGGGAGGGATAAAGATATCAGATGTACAGAAGATAATATAGAAATCCCAGCAGTACCACCACCAACAAAAAGATTAAATGGCCTCAAGCTGTTACTTGAACCTAAAAGGAAATTCCACTGGTCTCAGGTCAGTATATTTTAGACCTGCTCAAAAGCCAAACACAGTGGTTAAGAAGGTTGCTATCTAGCCTCGTGTCTGTAATTAGTAACAGCTTATCACCTACTGTATATACTAGAGAAAAGGAAGAATTCACTTGTTCTTGTCATCATCTAGTCCCCACTTTTCATGTTCGTCCTCTTTCTTGCTGTTCTCTCAGGCCTCTTTGTTTCCCTTTGAGCACATTCATCTACCACAGCACTTTCTAACTAGGTCACAGATTTTGCGAACTTGGGGTTGGATACTCTATGTAGTCAGCAAACACGTAACAGCTATGAGCAGGATATTTTAAAAGATGCTTAAACTAGAAAAAAAAAATTAAAATCCCAGCCAACTTGCATGACAGTCGAAAGCCTGGGAGGCTTCTTACTTCTTGTAGAAAATGTCATCTTCCAACCACCTTTCAAATTCCTCCTTAGGATGCATTTGCACAGAGTAGCTCCCTGATGGTGCCCTCAACTAATAATTTGTATTTCTGATCTGGCTTTTTTTTTTTTTTTTTCAAAAAACAAAAACATAATTTCCTGGCCCGAACAGGAAGTTCATACAACAAACAGCATCTCACATGATCTTTAATTTATTTTGTCCTTTTTCCTCCCCTCTGTGACAGGGTGGTAGGCTTAGGTTCCCTCTGTCCCCTGTCCTATCTCCTTGCATCCCACCCCTGTTGGGTGCTGGGCTTCACGTGGCAGCTCCAGAGGTGGATCTCTGTAACTGGATGGGATCTGGCCCTGCCTCAGACCAGGGCTGGCACCTGCTATTTGCCACTGTCTATGAGAGAAGCATCGGTTTTGTGACTTGCCAGAAAGTGCTTCTGTGCAGTCTAGTTTCCCCAGATAATTCTGCTGAATGGAGAAAGGATTTCTCAGCTGACTGGTTATTTACTTGCTTTACTTTCTCCGGATTTGAACCCTCTGAACAAAGTTGTTTTAATGATTCCCAGATATGTGTGAAGGTACTTGTGTTCAGCTTCATTTCTTTTCCTGTTTATTTTTCCTTATAGCTATGCCAATAACTTTATACATTAACTGACCCAATAACCAGCCAAACACACAACATTAATGAATAATTATAGCAAAGCTTCAGTTCCAGAATCCCTTTTTACTCCTGCCCTCTATTGACTGCCACTTCTAACTCAAGCATGAGAGTTATACTTTAGTAGGGCTTGCAGGATTTGCATTTATATACAAAAATCCTCAAAGTTACAACTAGCTCTTCTCAAGTTTTATAACCCTGAGACATCACTACAGTGGCAATAATGAGTGATCTTCAAAGAGCCTTATGTGAGTTCTGCAAAAGGTAATATTTCTGATTTCCAAAATCTACTTTGCTATGATTAGAGTGCCTATAGACTGAGGGAAAAAATGTTGCATAAAAAGTGATATGAGGTTTTAATAACGAGTTAACAAGATTGTCCTAGATAATGACTGACAACAAGATTTCCATTATCTGAGTAGAATAAACTTGCGTTGTTTCATGCATCTTTTAGTGCTAGCTCTTTCTTCTTGCAGAATGGTGCACAGTAGTTTTATTTATGCTTCCCAAAATATGTTTCTTGATTAACAGGTAGAAGTTCCTTTGCTGTGCACTCTCCTTGGCCAGGTAGATTTCTAATCTGTTCAGACACTGTTCAGTTTTTAGTAAAAGTTTTACAGACTCTGTTTAAAATACTCACTGCAGACATAATTTCTTTAGCATTATTCTTGCTCACTAATCAATCTCAATTTTTTCATCAGACATCAAAATGAAGAAGAATCTAAACAAAAAGTTCATGTTCCGTGTTTTCTCACATGGCTGAAATGAATATTTTACTCAGCATTCTACTTTCACATTTTATTTTCATCCATCTTACAGAAATTCCTGCTACATTGAGTCTTAACTGTTTTTCACCTCATGAAAGGAACTAACTCCACAGAAACCTGTGTGTATAATCATTTCACACAATTTCCTTTCCTTTTGCAAATTCATGACATCTGTATATTCAACTAGGGAATTGATGTCCCAGATAACTTTACTTACGCCAAATTAATTTATTGTTGAGCTTATTGTTTTTCATGTGTATGTTATTTCAGAACTCCCTTCCCACAAAGTACTTCATACATTCTAGTACAATACAGTTGAAAGGGAGGTTGGTGATGTTACACCAATTGAGGAAAGAGACCTATACGCATGAATCAGGTATGGGAATTTGCTTGTGCACATGGATAAGTACATGAGCATGCTTTCAAATATGAAGGCATTTGTATGCGTGAATATTACCAACGTACCTCCCAGAAAATGACAGAAATACAGCAGACCACAGAGAAGAAAAAATATCAAGTACTATTATGCTAATTAACTTCTGTTATTGCCTTCCTCATACACCGCAAATACTTTAAAGTTGAATTAATATTCTTGAGCACAGCCGTTAGCCAGGCTGTTTTCATTTCAAAAGCAAGTGAGGCTCCAGGACAAATGTGCTAATGGTGGGAGAGTTCCTAAGGTTTCTAGACAGGGCAGGACAGCTTGTGCAGACACAGCCTCTCTATATAGCCTGGGAACTACTTGAGATTCTCCACCCTTTCTATTAGGAGGAAATTACCACCGCCAGGCCACAACAATGCGGATAAACACCAGAGCTGAGGGACTGCGTAACTCAGGTAAACACAGGGCTTCCTGACACGTTGGAAACCACTGGGCACTTCTTTCAAGTCATTCTTCTTGTACAGTGTCAGATGTGAGTGTTTAAACAGGCAGTATTTCCTCAGTGAAATATTTATTCTTTTGGACAATTGGGTTGTAGTATCTTTCCTACAATTTCAGGATTAATCCTTTTAACTTAGGCTTCTGGACGCTGGATTGAACAGTCTAGTTCAAAATGGCACCTGGTTTGGAAATATGTCTTGGGATATTTTCCAGCACTGACATGTATTTTGCATACACTTTTCTTAAAATCCACTGGATTTTAAAGCCACTTCATACTAGAAGGCCAAGGTCATGGTGACAAAGAGCCAAGCATTGGTCAAGTGCAGCAGGAAGGAAGAGTGTGTTGACTAGGTCCACCTTTAAATGGGACAGCGAGTTTGCACCATGGAAATGCATCCAGGATCTTGGTCCCCTGACCACTGAGACTGGTAAATTTACCTGAATAAATTCTGTTTCTTTGTCACCACATTCAGCTGACTCTGAAGTGCAGGGAGGTGAGTGGAGCAGGGGCAACATGGCCTTGGTGCTTACCTGACAAGGTGCTGAGACGTGGTTGAGGCACCTACCTGGAGTTGGGAAGAGCTCCTTCATCTAACAGTTTGGACACAAGAAAGAAGTCAAACTCCTTTAAATCTGTCTTTCTTTTGTCCAAAAACCCTTTAAACCACTTCTATAACATTCAAACTTCCAAAACAGAGCTTTCTATTGGCCTGCTGCACAGGAGAGTGTTTTTTGTTCTTAATGTCTGACAGCAAAGCACAGACTCTGGCACTATCAAGGAAAGCATGGTAAAAATTTATATAAATACTAGATAAAGCTATTAAAGATGTAGTTGGGAAGCAATCCAAACACAGAATACATAACAGGAGCTAGATGGCCATTAGCAATTAAAATGCTATTGTCACCTAACTTGGTACTAAGGAAAAGAGCTATGTGTTTCCATCCTGGCTAAGTCTCTCCATAGTATTGGCATTTGGGAGCCCCAGCTCTATCTCTGGGATGATCTAGATGATCTGTTGTACCTGGAAGGGTTTCAAAAACTGCTATTACAGCAAAGTACAAACTTCAACCATGTCAGGAAACCTCTAATCATAACACTACCCATTTACACATCTATTTTTTACATAACAGAAAGTAACAAGCAAGAATTGCAGAGGTGACCACCAGATAAATCAGGTGTTTCTTAATAAATAATGAAACCAACAGCACAGATCTAGAAAAAGGAATTTCTTTTTGTCTTTTTTTTTTTTTTTTTTTAAACATGTCTCTTTTGATGGCTATGCAACTGGAACTGGTGTGTTTGGGTACCCTAACATTACTTTTCACATTACTAGTTACAAGAGTACTTAAGAGCTGGTTATCTGCTGTTTTACTTCCATATCTGCTAAGTTTGTTTCTACAGAATGCAGCCATTGCAATAATTTCTTGGTCTGGCTAGTTGTCATACCTCATTTTTTTCTTTCAGCTTTGTGATCATAACAATGACAGGGCTATCTTCTTGCCAAACCATCTGCCAGAAATCATTCACAGTATTAATCATGGGTCCCTGCGTTGCGATGAAAGCCTTCTCTTTACCTCCGTATCCCTGGTTTAGAAACAGACACAAAAGCATTTACTTTAAATTCATGTGGTCGACCAAAACTGCAGGTGAATGTCCTAAAAGAGCAGAAAGAAGAATCTGGAACTGAAAAAAAAAAAAAAAAGAAGAAGAAAAAATTATTTGAACTGAAAACAATTATGAGTAACAGTAGAGCAGATCAGAAATTTTTCAGTAGAACAGTTTTTCCTCTGAGAATTACTGATTCAATGAACTGAAATGATCCTGGGCATACATCAGTCCCTCTCAAATTTCTCTACTTACTTGGCTTCTTCTAGCTTACCCTGTTTACAATGTAGTTTATGGTCAAGAAGCCAGATAAAAAAAAAATGAGAACAATAAAACTGTTTCTATGAAGATTTATGACAGGAAAAAAAAAAAAAAGATTTAAAATACATGAATGCTTGTGAAGGCAAGGACTCTGAATCTTTGCTAACAGAGAAGCAACTTTAAGAGACCTTATATGAGGGACAGCATCAGTACAGGGAGTCCTGAGACACAAGGCAAAGAAAGGTTGGGTAAACAGTGGAGGATCAGAAGGGAGGGAAAGGCAGGAAGAAATGGGAAAAACATGAGACTGCCTTCTTATTTTTCAGGTGAAAAGGAGAACTTGGGAGTTTGTGCAGTGACAGGGATCCCAACAGCAGTGCAGATCAGGAGAGCCTAGCAATGTGGGATGGGAATGACTGCAGAGCAGTTGGAGGTGGTGTGGGGGTCCCTAACCACAGCAGTTTCTTTTGGGTGCCTTTCTCCCTGGCTGAGCTCTTCTGCACTGTTATGCATTGTATGGACCAACAGGATAGATCCTCAGCTGGTACAAATAGTCCTCTCTCTGCTGACCAATTTGCCTGAATGTACTGTCAGAGACCAGTGTGTCAGGACCCCAGTGAGCTTAATGATTTCATTTCACCACTGACACCACTACCAGTGGCAGCAGCAGGAGAAATCACAGTATTTGGGCATGTGGGGTGGTGGCAGAGGGCAGGGAGATCCCAGAGGACTCAAAGCGTGGCCTGGCTGATGGAAGAGTCGTACTGTTGCTCTCGAAAGAGAACTGCTCTGCTCAGTGACATGATGATGTCTTTCATTCAGAACACTGACAGTACAGAATGTAACGTGAGGCAGCATGAGAGGTGTGAGGGATGTGTCCGTATATATTCATGTACTGTTACTTAAATAAGCAATATCATCATTGAGCTCAGGGGCTGTAATTTCAGTTGCAGTAATACATTTATTCCAGCTGAGGATCCAGCACATAACTAATCAAAACATTTAATTTTGCAGGTAAAGGACTATACTCCTAAAACATTATTGAAGTAGTTTCTTAGTATTCTATGCAGCATACATTGTGTCAGGATTTTAAGAAGACTCTATGTGTGTCATTGAGGATTACTACGTAGCTGACACTTAGAAATAATACTATCCAACAGGGGTCATACTGGTAAAGTGCTTGCACCACGTAACCACATAATATAGGGAGTAAACAGGTGAATAAATGTGCATGCTGGTGCCCATGTGTATATTTAATACATCTGTTTATGCTCCTTTGCAAAAGCTGTTACAATATCCATTTAATTACTTAACTGGTGATTTCAGGACTATCAGTTCACATAGTTATGTATGAAAAAAAAAACCACATCAGTATTGAAGATGTTGGTACGTAACATGACTGGCATGAGCAACTGTAGTGCTTATGTTACTACTGACTCTGATCTTTTTTTTTTACCAAAATACCAGTATTTCTGTCTCCGTTGAAAAGTAGCCTTTTTTTCCTTCCTATAAGGCAGCGAGACAATATAATCCAGTAAATACTGAATTAAACAGAAACAGTGATGAACGTGTTTCTCAATGTTTTATATGTATTTGATAACCTTTTTCTTACTGCAGCCACTTTAGCACATTGATGGCTATGTGGTCTATGGCACAAACAGATCATGAAACTACTTCCATAACAGCAACGTAGACAAAAAGATTATAGGATTTATCAATGCAGATGGGTAGGGATAAAATGAGTGGTACCTTGGCAAAAACAGCTATTCAGTTGGAAAATCAAATATTCTCAAAAGCACAGGAAGAGTGTACATTTACTTACCCTAATGTAGTTAGCATTTATGTAGGTACTCAAGGAGTCAGATGGATTTTTTGGTTTCAAATACACTCTGCTTAGAGGATCTAAGAGCACAAGGAAGACGGAAATTGAAAAGAAAACCCATAATTAGAAGATTTCTATAGAGAATCAAAGACTTGTTGAAGAAAATAATCTATGGTTATTTGGGGTTGCCAAGCACCATAGCATTATGCATGATTTTTTTTTTTTTCCTGCAAAGACTCATCACGTGAAACTAAGGAATACCTACACTGCACAGCTCTGGGCTGTGTAGAAGTATCTCAGTAAGCTGTGGACATTACAGCAATACTATCATGTCTGGGCAATGTTCAAGTAAGTTCTAATCGGCCTGTGTTGAGTATCCAGCTGACCTGTCTAGACTGTCTCTGCAGCTTGTCATATCTTTGCAGGATGCTAGATAAATATACCAAGTCCTTTGGATTCAGCTTAGATACCTCTGCATGAAGCTGTGCTGTTTCAATGACTACAGTTGGATTTAATTTAAGAAAAGTCCTCCCCGCCTGGGGTGAAATCAGCTATGTGTTTCTATATCAATGCAATGTTCACTGTACAAGTCTGGACTAAGTGATCCTTATCTTTTCTTTCAGCCCCCTGTTCTCATCTGACGCAATTTGTGAACACTGGTGTGTAACAGGCTGTAGAAAAAATGCCAGAATATGGAAACATTTTCCTTCATGCTCTTCTTCCCTTCACTGTCTTGGATGACCTAGAATGGAATGGGGCACGGTTCTGCTGACTGTAGAACTGGGGGTGAAAAAATTCCCCCTGCAAATGATGTTTTTGTTTGTTCGTTTGTTTGTTTGTAATGATGTGATTGCCCATGTACTAGCCTTTTGGAATTAAAGCCAGTAAATTCTCAATTACATACCGTAACAGAGAGAGAAAAGGAGGAGGGAAATGAGATGCCTACGTAGTGGCTCTGTAGGGGCACACTTTGCTTTTCTTTGCACCTTTTCTGAAAGAATATTCTAGTTTTAACAAAATGATATAGCAAAATTTCTGTACTGGAAAAAAATAATAATTTCTTCCATGAGTTTGCTTCATTAATTAAGTAGAATCATCAGCTTTTTGACAGTGTCCAGACCCCTATTAGTTTGGAAATGGTCTCTGAATAGCTGCTCTGTGAGTGCAATCAAGGCAAAGTGTTCAAAGATTTTTACATGGACGCTGAACTGTAGAGTAGTAAGAAAACACTATTTATTAGGTGGCCCTGCAGTTTACACCAAAAGATATTATTGTACGTTTTGCTGCAGCAAAAACTGGCACTTTCTGAGTTGCTTCTGAATTTCTTTTGTGACTTTTCATCCTGTTCCTATGAAAAGATAAAACCTTTGCAAATCAAAGGAAGAGACAGGGCGATCCCATACATACTTTATGTCCTTTTCCCCCTAGAGGTGACAGGAGCTTCGTGGGAAGGGAGTGGAGCCAGTACAGGACTCATACCCGTGTTATGAAGTATGTTTCTTAAAATGGACAAATGAATGAATGTCTTTTAATTCAAAGTCTGTGCATGGAAGTCTTGTCCTCTGTGTTAACAGCACTACACGAAGCCTGCTTAGCTTGTGTTACAAGTCTCTTTGTACTAGCTCTCCCAACTTTTTCACTTAGAGCATTTTTTTCCCCCTTAACAATATGAGGACAGGAAACCTCTCATTCCTTTTCAGCACAGCGTGATTATTAGCCATTTCCACAAATGCCTCAGGCTACGTGGCCTTGAAAAAACACTCGCTTCCTCCAGCTCACACAATGCCTCCAATTCTGATGTAGCTTGACCCCTACCTTAAAAAACCTCTTCCAAGCAGACTCAACATCCAGCTTATTTACCGTACCTTGGGATAAATTCCTCTGTTACTAAGGAGCGGCTAACTCAGCTTCAGAATTTAGGAGACTTTCTTCCAATTCCAATCAACTAAACAATCACTGCTTTGGAATAGAGATCTTTTATAAATTAACAGTCCTAATCGTTTCTGAAATAGATAATTGCTGCACACATTGCTCAGAAATGAGGAACACCTGAGCACTGCTCAAGATCTAGAGCCACTAAGCAGTCACTGCACACAAATGGAAGTAATTAGCTGAGTTCTGTATGACAAATACCTCGGAGGTAATCATCTTCTCCTCAAGGATGGCAAAGTCTGAGAGTCTGAAGCTACAGTGGGAAGACACAGATGGTGGCTGCAAGGCTGAATTCATCAATGTTTGTAAAACATCTTGAAGTGCAGCAGAGCTGTTAAGCACTTGTAATTGCTAATAAAAAATGCCTCCTACAATTTTGACTGAGGCAAAATTACTGCTGTTTTTTCCATGTATCTAGGAAGTCTGGAATAGCTCGCCCATTAAAGTGGAAGAGGCTTCCTCTAGCTCCATCTTTAACAAATTAATACTGGTATGAATTTACCAGGCTGGAGGAATAAGAGGGAGTTAAAGTGTCTGTAGCTTCAGAGGAGCCATGAGAGGAGCCCGTGTAGGGATGGTGTTGCCAGACAGCCTTCCCAGTGCCATCGATACTGGAGTTTTATCCACTGTATGAACACCACTTTGTCGTGAAGGCTCAGAGCTTCATCCCGTTTCTCAAACTATTCTGCTGTGGGTTGTTAGTTATTTTCCCTTTTCATTTAGACCGCTGCTATGTACTAAATTCTTTAGGACAGTAGGACTCAAACGGTGTAAGAAGGGCTATCCTTACGGTATTTCTCTTTCCTGGCCAGGAAAGGAAAACAAACATTTTGTGAGGCAGGCTGCTGCCACACTTGCAGCCAATGAGTCATACAGCTTTCAGATATTGAAGCATTTTGAAATTCACCCACTCCTATTTTGCCTGTTTTTGCTTGCAGCCTATAAATCAAGCATGGGTTCTCATATTCTTAGACAAATATTCTAACACTGAACATGGAAGAATCATACCAGACTGTATCCCTAATCTATGCCAGGTACAAAATAGCACTATAGGGCAGGGAATGGGTATTAGACGTGCAAATAATACAACAGCCTCAAAGCACCTCATGTACGAAATACCTGTAAACTACATGCCATTTTTAAATCTCATCTGAGTCACTTCCCAGTACTTTCATTATAGACCAGGATTTCCCAATGGAAAACCTAACAGATTTATGATGGTGAGTGTTACTACACTTAAAACATCAGCACTAGAAAATAAAGCTTCATTGATGCAAAGGGAATCCCTCGTATCTTCTAGAAAAAAGGTTTGCCTAATATCTATTTGTATTTTTAACTATGCAGCCTAACATTAATTAAATAATCAATTACAATAGTGGCTATTATAATTAGTATATGATAACAGTTATGATACTGGTGACTACAACTAGGACACATTTTGTCAAATCACATGGAAATACACAAGTTTTTTGATGAATCCATGATGAATTCCCCCAAGATCAAACATTTTTTTCCCATTCTGCTGTGAAAATATGATTCTTTTTTTTTTTTTTTTTTTTTTTTTAATTTGTCTCTAAAAATCTGCAGTTGATCCTTTGCCTTCGTTAGGGAGCAGGACTGGAGCAAACATGATAGAGTTCATAGTCAGGACTATAGTGCAAGGGAGCTCAAAAATCCTCAGCAAGAGAACGGTTTCCCATCATCTGTCTATAAGCTTGTGTATGAACATGCTTTGTTCATACAATTCAGATTTAAGTTTCACCTTGTCTTTAAACAGAGTGCCAGAGCCAGTTTTAGTACAAACAACAACAGCTTGTAGATTTGTGGGTCTGACCCACCAAGTGCTTTGCACCTTCAAGTGCTTTGTGAGCAAGAGCCCACGCACGCTCTGAAGCACCACAGCAATTTTACCTGGTTTGAGGGGAGAAGTGAAATAGGAAGGGGGAAAGATACAGGTCTTTGAAGCTGAGGACCTGCTGTGGTAGGGGCTGCAGGAGGCAGCAGGCGAAGGGGAAGGTGTGCAATGAGAGGATGAAGAGGGGGTACCACGGCTGGTGTTCTGCCCCAGGGGTGTAACCATGGTGAGACTGTAGGACTGGGAGCATGTTCAGAGGGAGCCCGAAGTGCTGTAAGCGGATGGTGGGGGAATGCAGCTGAATGAAAATATGGAGAGGGGTTTAACAGGACCGGTAGGTGGCATCTTGGTCAGGAGGAGGGATGGAGAAAGAATGTTCTCAAGGAGCAGTCTAACCACTTGCCTTGTCCCTTCGTTTGGAGCATTAGCATATTGCTATGAAACAAACAACACTTAGAAAACTTACAGAGGCACCCTCACATTTGTATTTGAGCATTGGCTATACTATACTGCAACTGAAACATCTTTCACAGAATTGTAACATTTCCTGAACATCACAGTTTTCCATACAGAAGTGATTTTCACGAGGCAGTCATTTTATTCCACCAGCCTGCGTCTGTCTGGGTAGTATCTACTAACATTAACCTGCCCCCATGCACCCTGTGACAGAATTATCTGTGTTCGAGTTATCTCTTAGAAAATGAGAACATCCTCCCCAGCGTAGAGGGTGGAGTGGGTAGATGGGGGCATTTTTAGAGATAATCCATCAATCTCAACGTCACTTGTCACCACAGGTGCCCCGATTCAAGAGACGCGCCCAGTGCTGGGAATGGAAAAGCTGACACGGGCGCGCTAAGCAGTAGGTTGATATCATCTGAGCAGGAAAGCAGGAAGGCTGCTCTATTTAATCATGCAAATCGTTTCCAAACCTTTTTGGACTGGGCGTGGGTGTGCGAGTATTTATTATGAGCGTGTGCCTCGCTCCTCAAAATATCTCCTTTGAAAAAGCTTGGTGCTAACACACAACAGACCTTTTGATTTCTGTCAAGGAGGGTTACAAAGCGCCTGTCAGAGAGTAGCTATGGTGCACACCGGCAGTAAGTTTTGACTGAAAATGTGCCTCAGAGTCAGCTGCACGCCCCAGCTAGCTGGAAGTGAAAACACAAAGGCATTCTGATTCTCAAAACTCATCAGCATCAACCGCGGCCCAGCTGCTGCGGCCCAATTTGAAACACATGCGGCACCGAAGCAGGGCTCTTTGCACTTGCAAGGTGTTGCTGAAGGCAAACCTGATGCTAGGCGCTGTAGGAAGGGGGATCTCCTTAAAAAATGCTGCCTGTCAGGCAGAGGGAGGCTTGGGTGATATCCTGGCTCCGCCACAGCCGATGGCAAACTCCTGCTTTCGTCAAAGGGGTCAGGATTTCGCCCTCTGTGCACATCCTGTTGACACTGGGCCAAACTGTCGGGGCCGCTTAATTTTCTGATTACTTGGTAACTGATAACTTGTATTCAATTGCTTTCATTTGTTTAATTCCCTTCAACATCCCACCACTGCACTCAGCCGCACGCAGCTATTTGCTGCAACAGAGGAACTGGCCCTGGAGGCAGCGGGAATTCTGCTGGTGGCTGAAGGGAAGCGAGGGCTCAACACAAGGGGTTTCTTTCCCAGCCATGTATCGTGTTTCTGAGACCAATCTAGCAGCTGAAGGCCATCTTTTTCATTAATCTGACTGCAAGGTCTTTGGATGGTGCGATCAAATTACAGAGCATCCAGGCTCACTGAGAAAAATCCTGTAATTAAAAGTGTGCGAGTTCGTATACTCGCTCGTATTAGTGTATAACATAGTTCTACAAGGACATTACAGAGATAATTAGAAAACAGCTTCCTAGTTGATAGGACATGCTATCATTTAGAAAGTATTCTTCATTCCAAACCCAAGCAAAAAGTTGTGTTTACATTTTTCTGTGGGAGTGGCCCCCAACAGTTAGAGTCACAGAAGTTTTCCACTTCAATACTGTCAAAATATTATAAAAGCACGACTGTTCATATCTATATTTAGTGCAATATTTAAAGTTCTGCAACCTATTTTGAAACTGAACACAAAACAAAATGATTAATGAAAGAGAAATGGAATGTCTCAGTATCCCCCAAGAAATGTTATAAAAATAGTTCAATTTCAGAGAAATGTGCATTTTGAAGGAAAACTATTCCACTGAAAAGTTTTCAATCACCTCTAATTATAATAAAGCAATTGTAACTATGTCAGAAATAAATTATTTGGGCCAGTGAAAATACAGAAGCAGTATAGCAAAGCAGTAATAACTCCACGGCAATGATGAGGCAGCACTGTGTGAGAGTGGTTTTCTTTCTAGTGTAAACAGATTCCCACAAAGCCATGCAATGCATGGAGAAGAATAAAAAAAAATCAAAACAACAAACCAACAAAACCCAAATAACAGAGGACTTATAAAGTAGGAAGTCCACTATGAGAAAGGATAGGATGCAACTGCTCTTTTAGTCTGGGCGACTTAAAGTTAGACAGGATCCCGAGTAGCTTGACCCAACCAGAGGGAATTCAGTGATGGGGTGCACGCTGCAGGATGGAGTGGGCTGTGATGCAGGCAACAGCCTTGGTCCTCTCATTCCCCAGACTAGGGAAGATATTGCAAGGCACAGCGCTCTTTCTACCCCTTTGCTTGAGCTGATGTCCAGAGAAAACCAGCATGCACCCCGGCTGCATTTCCGCAAGTGGTTGGGATGCAGCCAAAGTGTACCTACTGACTAAGGCATCCATGTAGAGTCCTGCATTGGCCAGTCCTCCAACACTGGGCTTTTCTTTCTACATAGACTACAAATACACTTATGAGTAGGTAGACAGTGATCAAAGATAAAGACAGATAGATTTTCACAGCAATATATTGTAAAAGAAGAACTAAATTCCGTAGTAGGGAACCATGGGATAACTCACTTACTTGGCAAAATTGTTTTATAGCGGTTTTTAGTTCCATGACTTGGGATGTCAATTTCTTTGGGATCCACAAAATTCATTGGTATTTCCTATAAAAAATAAATTAAATAAGATTGGTGTTTCCGAAGGAGCCATGCAGGAAATTATCACCAGAAGGACATCTGCTGTTACACAACTGTCTTTTGACATCAAAGTTATTAAGAAAAAAAGTGGTTCCCACCTCAAGCCTGTCAACACCCTTCCTTTAATAAACACAGGAGTTGCATATTGAAGGGGTGACTTCCAAGGAACACTTCTGATGAATTATTAAAAGCAAGGTTTTTATAGGATTAGGAGATAGGTTAGAAAACACAATAGTACTAGAAAAATGGAGTTGAAAAGTGCAGTATCATACCAGAACAGAGCAAAATTTTACATAAATGGACCGGGAACTATCAAAACAATTAAATATTAATATATGTCTGCCTTTTTTTTTTTTTTTAATTTTGTGCAAAGCCCTTAACAATGTCATTTAAAGATTTTATTTGTTTTTTAAAGACACTATTAATCTTTTAATACAGTCTAAATACTCTAAAGCATAATTAAAAAATGAACCCACTTCTCTTCATTCTCCTTTTGACTTTTTAGCCTCTGAGAGACATTGTCACCTTTAAATCTGCAGTTGTGCAAATACCTAATGTGACAATCTGCTCTTGATCAGTTTAAAATCACTGTTTTTCAAATTGTTTGTCAGAATGAAAAGCAAAATTCCTCCTATTTTTTGTTGAACAAAATGCTTCATTTGGTCTAAGGAGAGAAGAATCACATTGATTCTGAGGTCCTGAAAAATTGCTACTGCTCTTTTAAAAAAACAACAAAAACTTCTGGAAATGGTAAAATGAGACATACATTTATTTTTATTTATTTATTTTATCCATGATTTGGGGGGACATTTTACCAGACAGGATATGCAAGATGCTTCAGTTGACTCAAATCTTCATTTTTCACTGATTTTTTTTGGCCACCACTGTTTAAATTATCTTCGTGTAAGCTGGAATTTGATCTTTGGTAAATTAATACTTCTACTTAAGAGCAAAGTCATTTCTAGAGACTTCAGAACTCCCTTACTAGCCTGGGACATTTATCCAAAGAGACAGTGGCATATTATATAAATGCCTCTTGCAGACACATGAGGAGGCACAAAAGGTATTTGCTCTTCCCCTTTTCAATGCAAACCTCCTTTGACTTGAGCCGCTGGAAAATTTACTAAAGCATTTTCCTCCAAAATCAGCTGTTTTTTAAGTCTACAGCCTGTCCCGGACTTTGGCAAAACTCAGAAGCACGGCTGTCGTCCTTCAGACCCAAGTACTTGTGGGGCCAAGGGCACAGACAGAAATCTGCCAATAGGCTGTGGATCACAGCCATAGACGGGTCACTTATTGTGAGGCTGGCTATGAAATGCAAGAGGTGATTCCAGAATAAAATTCAGGATAGTATGGGCAAAACATCCCTGCTAGCAGGGGAAAATAAGCCCAGCACAAACACTTGCAAATTAGCACACAAAATCTGTAGATGTCTAGACAATATATATCAAATTGTTTTAGTAAACCAAATTGTTTTACAAAACATATATAATATATATATTTAAATAATTATAAATAATTTATGAGGTGCACAGTTGCATGCGTGTAACTACACGTCCTGCATATATGCCTTTGTTCATGGGCTACTTCACCTATTTGGGTGATACTCTGGCTCGCACTGGACCTTCAAATGCAACAGCTGCTTATAAACAAAGAAATATGATTTGGGTCTCTGAGAGCAGAGATAATGTGGCAACATTTATGAAAATTCAGGCAAATGTTTTTTATACCCATCCCTCCATTTTGATGAGACAAAAAATTTATAGATTTATCTAGCTGGCATTTCCCATGCACGATTGTATTTTCTGACATTCCAGTGTTTCAGGAACATGAATTTTTCTGTTTTGTCACCAAATTCCCAAGTATTTTTTGAATAGCAGTAGCTCAGGCTACTGAAGAAATATATGCTGGGAAATTTATATATCTTCCTCATTGCCAAATCAGGTGCATTCCCTCAGTTCCCCCAAGTAAAACTATTCAAACTTTCTGTCAGCCAAGGAAAAAAAAATAAAAAGAATAGTTCTTTTTCTTTCTTAATAAATATTGTGGAAAAGTTTTTTGATGCTGACTAGTTTTTACAAATAAAAAGTATAATTATTAGTTCTCTAAACTGTTAATTAAAAAATAATAATTTTTTAAACCAAAGATAACCTAAAACTGATCATGCTTTAGTTTTCCATTGAAAACTTTGAACATTTCTCAATTTTTAGCACACTTGGAAGATTTTCATGGGAAATATTCATTTTAGTCTTAAGAAGACTGTGTTACTATATTTTCTTAGCTAGTTAAAAAAAGCTGAGTGAATGGAGCGGGCAATGGTTATGTGTTGCGAACTTTGCATGCTTTAAGTTCCTAATAAAGCTATTATCTGTAGCAAGGAAGACATTAAACAGAAACTGTTCAACAGCTTCTTCTTAAAACATATTTAAAAGAAAGATTTAAAACCAGAACAGAAAAGCCATGATCTTTTCAATAGAATTCCTTGCAAAAAAATGAACGACCAGAGTTATGTTGTGCCCCACTGAAGGAAGAATAAAATGTGAGTATCCATTGACCCAAAGCCATGAATGGATGCTGTGTGAGAAGATTTGGGTAAATGAGATGCTGTGGACATGCCAAGTTGTTTGTACAAACTGAGTTCTAACATGGGGGCTTTAAACATGAAAATGTTATTTCTTCCACCTTTCCTGTCTAAGCTGCAGAATGACAGAAAATGGATGGCACAAATGGTGATAAAAGAATGTTGGATGCTTAAAATTCTTTCCATGTACGCTGTCTGACCATTTGTTGGTAAAACAACCTAGTGATTTATTTTTCCTGAGCAAATGACTTTCACTCTAAACCCGGTTTCTGTAAAGGTGAAAAAAAGACAGGACTGTTTTATAGGAATGCTATTATTCATAATGAAAAACTACTCAGACTAAGATGGCACTCATCTGTTTTACTGACTTACATGCACAAATTGTAAAGGAAGTCAAACTCCAAGGAATCACATGCTCAGGCATGTTTAGAAAGAATTGAATTGCCTGTATGCTTTTGTTAAGATCAGTGTTGTATTGGTCTTTCTGCTCTTACATGTCCCATTGGGATACACGTTTCCGTGAGTCTCTATTTATTAAATCTGAGCTATTAACCAGTCTTAAAAAGTTTTGCTTGTTTAGTTTGGTTTGCTAATGAGTTGTAAAAGTTAAAAACATTATGCTAATATTGGGTTGGGTAGCTTTGTGTGTTAGGTTTGTCTGATCTGGTACCCTCTGATAGCAGTAAGTAGCAGGACATCTGAAGGAACTGTAGGAACAGGATGAGCTTTTCATTTTATTTATTTATTTATCTATCTATTTATTTATTTATTTTTAACCTGGCCACCTGATTGCATTCTTTTAGCAAGAAATATAATGAATATTCACTCGTGTTCACATTCTTGCTACTCGTGATTTTATAGGCTTCTGTTAGAGCCTATAAAGGACTTTCCTAGTCAAAGGAGTCCTTGCTTGAGTCTATCTAGCATCATTGGATACAGAAGCTGCTCTAGCCTGTGATTATATTCACCATACTTCCATACATGCTTCGAAATGAAGTGATCAAAGCAGCTTGCACTTCTGACTGTCATATAGGTTTTTCCACCATCATAAAGATGTTTTCTATTTTATTCTCTATTCCTTTTCCCATGACTCTTAGCCCTCCGTTTCAGAACCGAATGAAGTATATAAAACTATTTCCCCCAGACACATAACATTTTATTTTTCAATCCTGAATTTCACCTACCTTGTTACACTCATATAATCCATCTGGAACTTCTTTGAAGTCCATTTCTAATTTTACTACTCTTCATAATTCAGTATCATCATCATACTTTGTCCTTACTATTTATTCCCTTTTCTAAATGGCTTTTGAGCATCTTGGTCAGTACCAGATCTGAAATAGATGCCACTGGACAGCCTCCTTTCAGTCTGAGAAGCAACCATATAGGTTACAAATCCCTCCAATGCTACAAACACTGTGTTGCTTCTTCCCTGATGTACTGCATTTGCTCACATAACAATTAGTTTCTTTGCAATTTCTCTGATACATACACCAGACTTACAGGTCTGTAGTTCTCTGAATCTCTTCTGGAGCCCTTCTGGAAAACTCTTGTTAACTCTGCCCTCTGATTTCCTAAATACTGGCACCCAAGTGCTAGTGTACACCTGCCCTGTTAACACATCAGTAGCTATAAATATGAAGTCCTTCAGGACTCCTGGGCCCAGCTTATTCCAGTGTTTACTTTTTATACAATTTATTGATTTGTTCTGTTCCATTAACACTTCAATATTAGACAGACCCTTTAGCAATCTGTTTTAATCTACTTCTGTCACACAGCTACGAAATTCTGTATGTTCATCTGTGGTGACCACGGATATAAATAACACAAACACTTTTCTCCCGTCACCTCACCTTTTCTACCCTTTGATCTTCTACTGATCCTCATACTCTGTTAAGTTTTGTGCTTTTGATCTATTTAAAAATAAAGCTATAGGGTTTTCTGTAAGTTCAAAACCTTTTTTTTTGGTCTGCCTTATTCAGCTTCCACATTCAACTGGCTTCTGTTTACGCTTTATTCCATTTCCCTTGTAAAGACTGTCTCCGTTTTTCTGATAGACATTTTTATCTGGCTGTTTTGCAATACCAGTCTCTTTCAGGTCTTCCTGAAGTAATATTTAATAGTGTGTTTTCCCTGAGTTAGTTTTCCTCCTGTGATTTGTTTCTTCCTGGCCACTGTCTTGGTTTTACCTTCTTACCCTTTTTAATATTAAATAGAGTTGTAGGAGACTTTCCTTTTTTTTTTTTGGTCTTGAGTATACCAGGCCCACAGTAAGGAGTGTTTGTTAAAGAAATGTTCAACTGACTCAGGAGCTGCTTCTCTTTTTTGGTGTCCCTGTCTGCTCCAGAAATGTCATTTATACCGCCTAAAATTGTAGACTTCAAATTATAAACATTACTAGATGATGTTTACATGGGGATAAACAAAACCTCCAATTATTACTGTGTTTTCTGTCATCACATCCTTTATGATCCCTCTGAAACTGTCACAGCATTACAGTCCTGGCTGTTTGTACTGCACCTCTAATACAACATTTATCCCATCTAAGAATGGAACTTCAAACTGGGAGGAATCTTTGTTATCTACGGCTATAGGTAACAGTTATTTATGAGCTATTTATCTCAGTGAGTTCAGATTTCTAAACATAAAATACCACCTTGGAACAATCTCATCAGCCATTCAGAAATTATTTGCACCTTGATAATAAAATGCTGCCCAATTTTTTTTTTTTCCATAGTTTCTGTTGCGCCAATTATGTAAAAATCCTCGTTTAAAGCTTCTTGTTAAACTCACCATGAATTCTGTTTGAAGTAAATGAGAACATGCGACTGCGTCTCGGAGCTGCTGCCGTGTCAAGACGCGGCCAGCTGACTGCAGGTATTCCATTGCCACCTTTTCTCGTGGAGTCGGCACAGAGACGAAAGGTTCAACACTTCCCAAACTACTCATATCCAAAGTCAGAGAGACATTGGATCCTCGTCTGCATTAGAAAATAATTAAAAGTTACATCACATCAGTGTTCATTGTAAGTCCCATACTCATGCAGCTCATCCTGAGTTAGTTATGCATCATGATTTTCTGTGTAGTCACTGGGATATTTGAATATGCAAAGATTGGTTTCATTGGAAGCACTGGGTGCCCACTAAACAAAGATTTTACAGATCACCCCACCTCTTGAATCTAACAACTAGTTTTGAAAGAACGCTCTTCTAGGGAGGAACTATTTGGATTATTCGTAAAAGTAGAAACAGCTCCCTGTATGCTACTTAATCTTTGTGGATGTTAAATGTGCAAGTGGTATGTTGGTAAGGAAGAAATGTTTTGCAGAAAGAAAAGGGAGTTTATTTCTAACATATATATAAAAAGCTGGAAATAAATTCACAGCATGGTGTTTACATTTTTAAGAATGTACGCAAATATAAAACATAGAAGGGAAAAAAGTGATAAAATCAGTAGAAATTAGTGGAAAGGGAGTGCCAGCATTGTGTATACCAAGTCAGTGGACAACATTTTGGGTGAGGTAAGTGAGAAGTGAGAAACATAAAACCATGATAAATCCCAGGAGAAGGAACGGTCACAGACATAGAGCGGTTATCCAGAAATGCCAAACATCTCACATAGGACAATCAACTTCATCAATGTTTCCACATTTGCACAAGAAAATAATGTTTGATTCAATCACACCTTTGAGCTGTGAAAATACCAAGAAAGCACATTTCTGTGTGTTTGGCATGAGCGCTAACCTTTTTGTTGCTTTCTTCAAACAACACTTTAGGAAACTTTTTTCACAGTTTCAACCCATTGATCAAATGTTACCTAATCAGCCCTTAACTTGAGGTTTGTCGATGGCACTAAATCCATACTCTGTGAATTGTGATGACTAAACACACATCCATAGGCATTAATCAAAGCTTCTGTATTTACTAATCTGAGTTTGTTACTGTGAAGACTGTGAGTTAGCCACCTACCTCTGAATTGGGCTACAGATGCCCTGTCAGTGTAAACACATCTCTAACATTTACCAAGCAGCACTGTGCATATAGAGATGTGACAACACTAGTTTCATCCCCTTAACAGTAATACATATTACCACATATTACTATAAATATCACACAAACTTCACCAGACAGTATCTGTGAGGCATCTGCTATCAATACTGGGGGAATGCTTTCCTTGAGTCTGCAGTGAAAGTTGTGTTAATGCTTGTCTTTTACTCTCCCCTCATTATCCATGAGTGGCCCATAGATATTTGAATGCACACATATTTGAGTAAACTATTTGTCTTTTCTGATATTGTGACTCTTTACTTCAGGCTGGTGTTGCTGCTTTATTTTTAAACTTTTTTTTTTTTTTTTTTCCTGCCACCAGAATGAATGCTCTTAGGGTTTATTGCTTTCTTCTCTGGCAGTTTTGTTTTGTTCTGAACTAGCTTCCCTCCCTCTCATACATGTCAGCAGATCCTTCATGTAACTTTATTTTAAAAAACTATTTCTATCGTGTCATTCAGCATGAATAGAAATGATTTCAGCCACCCACCTGCCACTTAGCAAAACACAAAACAACAATCACCAAGAAAAGAGACCACCTGATGGAATCTGTGAATCTCAGATTGTGCCATACTGTCCATGAGCCTATTTCAGCTTAAATGATGGGTGGTGACAGCGACAGATTTGCTGTCCAGGCACACAGATGGCAACAATGAGTCAGTGGCAGGAGCTGAGGTGGGAGAGACAAGATGGAGCTGAGGTGGCTGCAGGCAGCTGGATGCCTCCTGGGGTAAACGGGGACAATTTCTGCTGTCAGAGGGAAGACAGAGGGGTATGGCACTGCTAATTCAGCTAGGAGGAAGGCAGAACTGAAGTAGCATCTTGAGCAGAAATGACGAGCAGCTGTTACATGTTACACAGAGCAGTAGTGCTCTGTGGCTTGCTGTGCAACCTCCATAGCATAGAGGTCCCGCCTGGTGGCTGCCCTCTGATGGAGGGCTCTGGCTCACGTACCCGAGCCACCTCCCCAGGGACCATTCCTGTCTGCAGGGAAGTCAGCCCTCCAGCTCCATGCCACTCCGCGAGGAAAACATCCTGTTAGACTGCTTTCTCATAAAAACCCTCTCACTTAAGCACCTCTTCTGGCCACGAGTAGCAATTTATTCCGCGGAAAAAGGCAGTCCCTCAAACAGGTGGCTCTGAGGGCTGATATCACAAAACAGATCTTTTGAAAAACAGCCAGAAATTCACAGAAAAGGTGTGCAATGAACATCTCTAAAACTGTTTTGACTACCTTTGGCTGAGGAAAGGGTAGCAACCGAGACCCAGCCATACTTCTGGAAGAGCCTACTGAGATTTCCTAATATAGAGGAAAAGTATTCTCATTGTTTAGTAACAAAGTACAGTGAAAATGTTAATATTTTCTTTGGCTTTCATATTGTTATAACTGACAGTCTTGGCAAAAAGGCTATTTCCTTTTTAACAACAACAGAAAATATACCTGATCTAATTATAACTTTTGAGTTTACAGCTTTTACCATTTATGGGGATTATTGAGGAATACCAGTGTTGAGAATCAAATAACTTACTCTGGAAAGAAAAAAAATAGTTTTCACTATATATTTAACACATTAAAATCTACACAGTGAATAAAAACTGAACATAAGACAGAAAATAAAGGATAGAAGTTTTTTTATAAAGACATAGAACGAATAATAGTTCTAAAGGTAATTCCTCCATAAAAATAGGCACCTAAACACTTCTAAGAAGAATGCTTATGCTAATAAAAAGATTTTAACAATGTTTACATTAGTTAACTATTGCCAAGATTAACATTAATTATATAGACCTCTTTACTCCATTCAGGGCTATGCTGAGAGAAAGGGCTGAAAACAGGGCATTTTGCCTGCTGTTGAAAGATCAGGGAGGGCATGAACCCATCATGTTATCGTATGCTGTACTGTAAGATGCTTGTAGTCTCAGATCCTGCTCGGGACTCTTGGATTTTAACTATTTTTCATAGTTAAATTCTTCACTTTCTGTAGAAAAAAAGAAAGCAGGAATTCTCTTCTGGTGTTACCACCTGAGAAAGAGGTGAAGTAGTGAGCAATCCTTTATCCGCCTTATTGGAAAGAATGCACAGTACATCAGTGGGACCAATGAATCTGCTACTCAGATAACTAATTTTTCTTGGACCCCTCTAAACACTTATACATATACATATACATACATATATATATACACACCCTATATATACATGTATATACATGCACACCCTGACAACACACAGGTATCCTTCCATTTCAATTACAGCAAAGAAGCCATACACATGATTTTTCCCTTATTTCTGAATATTTACAATTCTATGCTACAATCCTCTAAATAACTTTATCTTCTGTTCCCCGTGTTAATAGCCAAAGTAGAGAAGATTGATTTGCTCCTCTGTAAGTAGAGCTCCCTGTCCTGGAATCCCCTCGAGGTTCTGTCTTGGTGGGGATGAGCATTGTGTGAGGAATCTGAGGAATTGTAAACATTCATGACAACATTACATTAAAGTCAGCAAGAGACTAACTCTTCCGACTTTTCACCAGCTGGGACAGCCACCTCATTACTGGGTATGCGAATAAGTGCAATCAGGAAACCACTTGTGTCTGTGTATTGTCTAGTACCTCAGAGGGGGGCCTACTACATACTCATGGCCCTATTTTCAATAAGGCAATAAGAACACGTCCGCTAATGAGAATCCACTGGAGGATTTTTAATTGTGCATTTATAGAAGCAGATTTTATTGGAGACATGATGAAAAAATGCAGTGTTTGTTTGAAAATTCTCAAAAGGAAGCTCCACCTGTCCACCTCAGAGGGCCAACAGGTTACCCAAGCCTATTAATCATTAGCAAGGTCATTTCCAGGTCTTCCCTGACCCTAAAATTAAGCCGCAGTCGGTGATTATGAAAATCCAACTACCCAACATGTTTCTCCCAGTTGTTTATTTAAGCTGGGCAATTTCTTTAAATACACCTTTCCATGTTTATTCAGCACTCTTGAAAAACATGACGCCCAGATTCCCCGTCCTGGGCTTTGCCTGGGGCCTGGGGCCCACCGGCAGCCATTGCCCTCCGACCCCGCCATTGCAGGCCCGGGCAGTGCTTCCTCTCGCACCCATGCTCCTCGCCCCGCCGCTGTGCCTCCGAGGGCCGCAGGCAGGCCTGTGTCGGCCCTGCAGGTGGAAGGAAGCCATTAATTAGCGGGAAGAGCAGCGCTGGCTGGCTGCAGCTGCTGGGGAGGGAGCTGCTTCGCGTCCCGAGATCCTGCCTGTAGGCTGGGATGCTCCACAGGGCTTCGCTCCACGGGTTTTACTGCAGGGACAAAGAGAAAACCGCTGCCATTTCCCCGTGGGTTTCATTTCACTGGTATTCCTCTGGTCTAGACGTGGGTCCTGATGCTCTTCCTGGGCTGTCCCATGAGCATTCAGGTGGGCTTTGCGCTGCTGTAATTGCACTGAAGGAGCACAATTAGGCACACCATTTCCACCACTTACTGCCTTACTGATGCCTTTTCCAGTGCTAGAACTCTTGTGCTTATCTAGTTTCGTGTTTCAGTAGAATAATTCAAAGAAAAACAAAATTAAATTCACAAAAAAAAGGGCAGTGGAAAAAGTATAGAACCCAGCTTTCCTGCTGGCTTTTAAAATAGCTAAGAGAAAACATGCTCATGGGGATGAACAAATGTGGTAGATAAAACTGCTGTGGGGTGGGGATGTGAAAAGCACAGCAAATCAGACAAGGACATAATGTTGTTCTTGTTATTAATGCTGTATTTTGAGATAAAATAAATAAAAGTAGGGTGCTGCATAGCTCCCATTGACTTCATGAAGAAAAATCAGGTTCTGTGTTAAAAAAAAAAAAGCAGAAGAGAGGAAAGATGCAAGGGTTAAAAAAAAAAAAAAAAGACTTGAAAAGGTCTGAACATACTGCCATTTTATATTAGCCTTGGGCTAAGAGTAACACAGATCTTCTAATATATGGATGAGACATTTCCTTACAAATCCAGATTTATAATGTCCATTACAGTTAGTCCTCAGAACACCAAGAGATGACTCTCATTTGAGGTAAAATATAATTTGATAATTTTAAAGTAACATTCACTATGTCATTAAATAATTACTTTTAATAAGCATAAGAATAGTTGATGCATTTTCCACAAATGCTTATATATGACACTTGCTCTGTATGCAATAGCCTGAAATATATATCACATTGTCCTGGTAATATTACTGGATGTCTAGGGAAAGTAGGGTGAAGGAGACTATGGTTACATTAATGGGTGTGGTAATCTCTATTTTTTTCCTGCCCATCAGTATATTATTTCAAGCAAGGCTTCTAAGCATGTGGTAAAACTCCATTATTAACAACCCAAAGTGGAAAAGAGAATATTTTTTCCTAGGTCTCTATTTTTTTCTTGGAAATGCAGAGCTTGTGAGTTTCAGTTTTCTGTTATGCTGCAACACACATTAAAGAATATTCTGACAGAAAAAAAAAAAAAAAAAAAAAGAAACCCACAAGTTATGATAATATACAAAGCACATAAATGTCGTATCCTCTTATTTACTCCTACTTTCACCAAAGGTCAATCAAAAACATCAGCATAAGTTTGAGAACATAGTGAATAAAAGATACAACTATGTGAATGTCATCCCAATAAATAAATACTGCACAAAGTACTTAGTGCATATAATGCACTTTTTAAACTCCTAGGTGCTTTATGAGGCATTGCTACACAGATTCTACACTTGGCAAGTCTATGATGAGGACTCAATTTCCCAAATGATCTCTGATTTGCCTGCTGACATTTTGGGGTTCCATTTGGTTTTTGCCTGAACAACCATTTCAGCTTTTAAGAACCAACTCAGACCTGAGGTTCTCAACACTTTTAAACAAATCAAGCTCATGTTACACAAAAACTGAAGTGCTCAAGAATCAGAAGCTGCAATCAATGAGCTAACTAACAAGATGGAAGAATTAGCATTAGAAGCAAAACTAAAACCCAGGGTTTCCTAAATTTCTCAAATTACTTTAAATCATTTTGAAGTCATTTGTCACAAACATTCTTACCTAAAGGAAATTGCTCTTCAACTGATTTAAAGATTCAGTATCGTTTATGTCAATCATTTACTTAAAAAACAACAGCACAGGAATACAAACTTATTTGATAGAAAACCTATAACTATAAATATAAAATGACAGAATAATGATGCATTAAAGGATAACATGCATCATGACCAATTAATACAGCCTGACACCTGGACATTTAAGCTCAGGACTAGAAGGGAGGCAATTGATCAAGGTACACTGATCCTAGGTGTGCTATTTCTGCTCATGTTTGCTCTCCCACACTGCTCTCATAGTATTCTAGTGTTACAGTATTATTTTTTCCTATCTATTTGACACTTGAATAACTGATGCTTTCTACCTCTCATTCTGGGGAAGAGGTCCAGAGGTAACCAGAGCAGGCTGTGTGCCTATTGAAAAGGAGAAGGGATATATAGCTACTGGGAGACAAGACTTCCGCACCCCTGCAGCCTCCTAGCCACAAGAAACCTTCTGTCAGCATCCTCCAGCCCTCTCTGAGTCCACAGACACTGATCAGGAGCCTCAGCTATAATGTTTAAACAGTTCTTCTGGAAAGCGAAGGCACTTGATGTTCTCTCCAGAGGGTCTGATCTTGTTCCCACAGCCATGAGCGAGAGCAGGCCAATACTTCTAGCACTAAATTGCAAACAATTCTCAGGATCTACTCAAAGCTCAGCATGTCAAAATGAACTAAGGAAACGGTTTTGACAAGTACTTCTGGACTAAGTTTTAAGCAATCAGTATCTGGTTAGGACAGGAATGGCTCAATATCCTGTAGAGGAAAACAGCTGACATGAGAGTAGTTTCAACTTTCCCTCTTTTAATCATGCTTTCTAATGTACTGCCAATTCACTCCTGTTCTGCCCTCGATAAGGCTATGCTGCTCTGCTACGGGAACTGACTGTTCAAAAATGCAAAGCTTATACAACCTCCCATCTTTTCCTGTAGATTATTTCTACATTAAAATTGCATTTTGTCACGCAAGCTCCTCTCTCCAATAAAATTTGAAGGGTAACATAAAGCTCTGCTTCTGACTCATTCTCACATATATGTGTTTTTAGCAGAGATAAAAACTGAGTTAAGTGTTCAGAAATAAAAATAAATGAAGATGCTAATTTGTTGTGCTCATTTGAGCTGTTTTTTCCAAGTGCTGAATAAATGTTTACTAATTTATGGTTAATTTGCTTTAGATGGTAGAGCTTTAATTGAATGCAGTCATGTTTATTGCTACTATTACTTGCTCGCATTGCAGCATTGCTCTATTTCATACTGGAGGCCTCATTGCATAAGCATACAGGATGACCTGTTCTCTCTCCGATTAATGCACACGCTAATTTAAACCAAGCTATAATGAATATGAACAAAAGGGATTAAAAGAATAGGGGAAGGAAAAAGAGGATGGGGAGGAATAGCAATTAGCTGTTAAGGCTGCACAGATTAAACAAAGGCACAGGTTATTAAGTTCACAGAATGCATTTACTAAAGGTAAACCAACAAGAACCATTAAAAAATATATATATATATTCTGTCTGCTGCATTTTTGTTTGAAAATTGAAAAAAAAAAATCAAAACATTTTCTGTCCACCTTGTATGAGTTGCCCCTCTACTGTTTCAGTCCATGAGTGCCTCCACGATGCCTTAGAGGAGCAGTAGCCAGGCACTGTCATTTCCCATCTAGATATCTTGGCTAGGTGCAAAGTCTGATTGCATTTCTCAGCACATGCCCAGCTCAATTCTTTGCTGAGTGCTATAGCGTGCCCAGAGGGTGCTTCCTGCAGTATTAGAGAACCATCATCTATCTAAGAGAAGTGACCTAATAAATGGGAACAGAGAGATGCAACACTACAGAAGCAACTTCTAGGAAATACTTTAACAACTGCTTAACTGAGATGTTTTGCTATTTAGTTGGTCAGATCTACAGAAAAAAAAAAAAAAGTTTTTTCAACTTTAGATAAAAAAAAACTTCTTTTTCTTCATAGCAGAAGTAATCTCAGTAAGTCTCTTTAGCATAATGTATTTGTTCCATACTAATTAACCTCTTAAGCACAATCTCTACCTCCAGCCTGCACCTGCTGCTCATTTAAAGAACAAATATACAGCCATTAAATCCAAACAAGCAGGTATATAAACCATTAACATATTGATGTACTTCAGTACTTTCCTGAGAAAATCAGTCAGTCTGGAAAAAGGCATGGGTAGAAATATGCTTCATGTAAATGAGCAGAGAGTGTTCTTACAGTATCAGCAAGAAAAAAAATATTTTTTATTGTTACTTGAAGACTAATCAGTACAATGAGTTCTTTCCTGGTGCATTTGCCATTTGGGAAAGACAGGAAGGAACATCTGGGAAAAGAGGCGTTTACTACACCCTGTCAACCTTAAGATAATATAAAAGCACATTCCTTGTTTATTTGACTTGGTCTTCATTATCTTTAAACTACTTCAAGTGTCACAGAGAAGATTTCTAAGCAGACAAATGAATTGTTAGTGTACTTTGAAGAAATTACTGAAAAACAGCAGTTCCTGGAGCATGTAAAGCCTCCAGACCCACACCATTGTTCAGCAAAGCTGCGCCCTCTATGGACAGTGCCCTTCGTTTCTAAAGGTTGTAGCTGAGGAAATTGCTCCATTCAGTGACACAGTGGACAAAGGCTGGCTGTACGGACCAAAAATCCTTCTAGCTCAGACACTTTGGAAGGCGCAATCCCATTTCCAGAGTGACTTACGTGCTTGTGTTATACTGTGAGCTGATGGGATTCAGGCTGTCAGAGCCAGGAGCCAGGAATGTACGCTCAGGTCTGCCACTGAGCTGGCAGAAGTTTTCTGAAGTTTGCAGATCTGACACCTAGGCTAAGTACGCTAACATTTCTCTCTTCCCAGTGTTTTCTTCTTGATTCAGTTCTATTTTCTTCAGTAGTTTCCAGCCATGCTTTCTATGGGCATGCTTGCTGAAACACATCTATTAAGGTACAAAGTGCCTGGATTCCCTTTGAAAAGGAGGTTTAGGATATCCACTTGGGCTTGCAATTTGAAATGGAGCAATGCTTGAATGCTTTTAAAAGACAGCTGTAAGTGTCCACATACCAGAGTTTACTTCACCTCACACCCCAGAGATCAGGTAGGGCTTCAGAAGTGGTATTGCCAAGCTGTGCAGTCCCATTTCGGGCTGAGCAGCTGATGAACAACAGCCAGGTAAGTGGTCTGGAGCTCTTTTCTACAGAGCTCAGCAGGTCCCATGGCTTCCGTATGGAGGCCGTGGCCATGCCCACTGCCCTCATTCATCAGAGATGTTCCTACAGGGGAGTGCACAGCCTGGGCTCTGGAGAAGGGAAATGCAGCTGAGCCTGTGCCCAGAGATGAAGGCATGGGCCTGAGCAAAGGCTTCCTGCATCTGCTCTTCCAACATGCACTCTGTCAATGTATCAGTAGAGACTGGAAATCTCAGAGTGAAATAATTAAAACCGCTTCAGATTCATAGCTCTTTGTTAGCAAAGGATTTGTGACCTTAAAAACCTCATATCACTTGATATAAATTCACTTCTGTGAATTTGAATAGAGAAGGGAAATGCGAGGAGTCTGATAAAAGCAGGGTTACTCTAAATACACATTGTATAATCAAATAAAGAGAAAGGAGAAGTCATACCTGAAAGATGACCAGACTGCTCTCCTTGCCCCAACCTGCCCTGTGTTTATCTCACCCCAAACCCTCTCAACACGTACAGCTCCCTCTAGCTAACGATGTGACGTGGGGCACATTAACATTCACTGACGGAGTGATGTAGCCATACAGTGTGCTACCTAAGACCACAGGTTGACTGGTATCCTGTTTTCAGCTCTGGCCACCAAGAGGAGGTTTGGAGAAAGAACACAAGAGCAAAGTCAGCAGCAGGTTTATTATTTACTTAATAAACAGAGGTGCTCCCTGTCAGTATGCCCCCCAGCTTCTGGCAGTCTGTAGCTTTGGAACATCCTGAGCCAAAGGCTGATCGCACATCTTTGTGTCTGGTGCCTTCTCTTCCACGATTTTTTCCTTCAGACAGGTCTTTGCTTACTCTATGACCTCTGCAGCACCCCAGGACAATGAGCTCCGTAGCTTGGAGGCTTTGAGCTGGGCGATAGCCAACACTGGACGCAAGGACTGGAGCAGAATTTAGACCATCTACATTAGGGAAAATCCTTGTGATAAAGCAGAAAACATTTATTTCATTCTAATCTTATCAGCAAATTGCAAATGCATTCTCTGTAGCTGGAGGATTACCCTTGGGATTAATTACAATACCAGCTTTCTGCTTTCCACAATGCCTTCTTCTTTTACAAACCTATTTAGCACGGTACTCTGAGGTCCGAATTCTCTTTGCAGATACCCCTACAAATCCACTGAGGCAAAACAAGTTAAATGGAGTCTAAAGTGAAACAAGACCATGCAAATTGGATTTATTAGCTATTGTGTACTTCGCTGCAGCCCTGATTCTTTTCCTTTATTTGTTGTAAGGCTACTCTGTTATGTCCACCATCAAATCCAGGGAAAGGAACCAAAAGCCTCTGGACTATGTGAACATCCCCCAGGGGAATTCACGACGACTCAGGATGGATTTGAGACAGCTCAGGGAGGGGAGAAGCAGCTTCCAGGGGACAGCGGGAAGTGGAAGCACCAGCCCTGACGGAGGGGCAGGCTCTGCCACCTCCTGCCCAGCGCTGGCTCCATCTCTCAGCGGCAGCAGCTGTTGGCCATCCCGAAGCATCGGGACGGAGTTCCCTAGAGAAACATTGTGCATAACGACATTTTTCTGTGTGGGAATTATATACAGTACTTCCCCTCCTGATGCCTATCACATATTTCAGCAGTCATTTGAAGTTGCTGTGCTCTGTTTTGCTCCTGTTATCAAATCGCAGTATTAACATAACAGGGATAATTATAGCTACCATAAATTAATAACAACAATGTGCGCTGTTTGTTAAGCATCAAAAGCATTTCTTTCACAGGCCACAAAAGGGAAGTCCCTGTCCCCAGAAAGAAATATCACTGCTGGAGCTTCTTACAGATTCCACCGGCCAGAGGACAGAATGAAGAGTTCAAGAGTCCAGGTCTTTTATGAAGATAGGGCACTAATTTGCAATATCACCTGGGTTCAGTTACTTAACCAATTATGTCTCACTTGCCTTCATATGAAAATAATAAAATAAGCTCCTGAAATATACTTGTGGCCACACTTAGCTAAGGTTCAAAGTCAAACCATACTGATGCAGCAGCTTGGACGTGATGGTACCAAAGGAGACAAACAGCTCTAGCAAGTACAGGACGGAAATGTCAGTGTCATATGGGGTGAGCTGCTTACTACCTACAGGCAATGTTTCTTGGGCTGAGCCACTCGCACAGCATATTTTGGGTATCCTCATGCCTGCTGTGGTGATATTGCTTCTCCACTTCCTGAGGCTTGCCTGGTTGTCTGCACACATTTACTACCTTGTCTTATGTTTAGATTGTAAGCTTTTTGGATAGAGGATCTTTCCTTCTTTGTGTGTATACAGAACCTTGCACAGAGGGATCCTGATCTGTGACTGAGGCGCCCAGGTACTATATTAATATAAATGCCAAAGAGATTTTCCCACAAGAGCCAAGAAACAGAAATAGCCTGACCCACAGATTTACAGGCAGTGTTCTTTGAGGAAAGGTGTGTTTGCAAACAAGTGACATTTCTGCCAGCAAGTGATGTTAAGCTTTCTGTACATATTGGCTCTGACTGTGTAAAAGACCTCTGCTGAATTTCCAGGACTGTTTTTTTTCTTTTTTCTCCCTAAAAGAAGCTGTGTGATTCGACAGTCATCATTTGCAAGTGTTCTTCTGACTAGGCACAGAAATAAAATGAATTATGATTGCAGTCAAAGAAGAGATTCATGGCCTGGCATATTAACTGATGGCGACAATACAAGTGGGATGCTCAGAAAGCATTGTCCAGTACGTGGCTTCCTGCAATTCAGAGACAGACTTAGACATTTTGTACTGCAGTTTTGGAGGGACTTTGATGTTTTGCTTTTCTTTCTTTAACTGCTGTGTCTGTGTCTGTTCCTAACGTTTTAAATTAAGGGAAATTGAACTAAAGTCAGCTTTAGGCAGTCCTGCAGAACAGCTGGGCAAAAGGAATGGTATAATCAATGAGAAGTCCAGTTCAAAACAAAAGGTGAATAATTCTGTCTTAATTTGAAGCATGATCATTTTTTCAGACATTGAAGGAGACTTTTCTATAAAGCTCCCAAAACTGAACAACCAACATTACTTGTAAATATCAAACCCCTATATATCTGGTATGGATGCTCCCTTCTGTATGGGTTGTTCCTGAAACCAGCACCTGTGGGCTCTAGTCAAGGGCTCACGAGATGTAGTGGAGCTCACCCTGCACAAAGGGGCAGCCCAACCCTCACAACGAAAAAAAGTAGAGCCCAAGAAGAACTGAAGTCAGTCACTGGAAAGCTGCAGCCTTTGGTTTAACAGTGCTTAAAACACCAAACCCGCTGCTGGACAAGACAAGAAGATTACTCGCGCATCTCCAACTAGTCATGAGACCTGGGCTACAATGGCCTGTGTGATCCTAGGCCTCCAGAAGCATTTAAATATTCACATTGAGATTTCCCCTCGGTTTCTTGAGCCGTGTGTTACTTTTCAAAAGATCAGCTGGACGAATCACTGCAAAGCCACCAAAACTGTCTACCAGATGGCGGCCACTGATTAATTTGTCTTAACTTAAGCCAAAAAGGAAGAAAATGTGATGGGTGGAGCAGTAAAGACAAGCACAATCAACATCCGACCAAAGAGGGTTTCCTGTCACCTTGGGAACAACACTGATTGGCACTGTGGTTTCCTGTGTACAAGCTAAAACCAGTAGCAACTAGAGTAACAAGAATAAACGCAAGATAAGAGACCTGGGAATACAATAAAATTATTATAAAATTCCTGACTAAACCTCACAGGATGGAAAAGGCAAAATCAAGTGTAGGCAGGGGCTGCATGCTAAACTGAGCACTTCCCTGTGTCTGAGAGGACATGAAGCTGCACCAGAAGATTTCTTCTGAGCAAGGGTGGGCTAATTTGCCTGAATTATCCACTCCCAGAAATGAACGTCACGTGCTTTGGAGAGCTTTTAGCCCTTTGCAAGAGGATAAAAAAAAAAAAAAAAAAAAAAGGATGTGGGACAATTTAGATGTGACAAAACGGAGACGGAGCTAGGAGAGGCAACATCACATCTCCTCTACCCACGCTAATGTGAAGTAATTAGCAAGAGGTGCTAGAGACACAGGGAAATGGGCTGTGGATGTGTGTTTGAGCAACGGCACGTAGTTATGTGCATCTATTTATTTAGATCATTAACTCCCCTTGAGTATTGCTTCAAAGAGTTCTAACACCAACCAAAACACCTCCTAAAACAGCGAGTAGGGGAATAGTTAAAATATGGTATTTAAAGGGTCTTTGTTAGGCTGGTGCCTGAGTTCACTTCCCCTTCAGAGAAACAGGACAATTCACATTCCTGCCCTCTTCCTAAAGTGCAGATAAGCAAAGACGTCTGCAATGGACTGGGCTGAGCAGACATTTGTGCAATTCAGAGGTCCAGTGTTTGTAGAAAGTTTTCAGAGACTTTGCACTAAGAGAATTGTTAGACAAACGCAGGCTGGAAGTAAAGCACAGTTCTGTACCTAGTTAGCACTGAGCAGGAGACCCTCCCAGCTGGACCCCATTTCATGTCCCCGTTACTCAGACCAGTTTCTCCCACCACCGTAGCACAGAGCCCTTGCCCTTCCCCTGTCACCCAACATGCAGGTGCAGGCGGTCGTCCCGTGGCTTCTGTGGTGCCCGAGGAGGAGAGAAGCCACAGTGCTGGGCTGCGGGGACACCCCATGCTGAAAGTGGGCTACCAGAGGACATGCTCAGGACTTCCATCATACAAGCTGCCACACCAGCTGTGCACTTCTCGGTGTGCAAGTCACATCTACAGAAGCAATGAGGCAGTGCCAGGAAACAATCCCAGGCACTGCCACTCAGTAATCAATATTGCTGAATTTCAAGCCGTGCCCTCGGCTTGTTTTTAGCCTCTGCCAACAGGAGCTCTCCAAAACAATTAATTCCCTGGCATAGTTTGGGAGCTAGCGCATACACAAAGCATTTTCAGCGGGCAGTCAGCATCCAGCCCCTGCTCATTTGGAGGTAGAGGGAGTTTGGCAGCATGGACACGGACTAATCTCTGCTGGTTGGCCTCGGTGCTAGCAAACACTTCGTGGTGCATTGAATTCATTACTGCATCTTACACACTTGGACACAACACGGTTGAGGGGGTCTGCCAAATTAGAGAATGCATTTTTAGGTACTTCTGAAAGTTTCTTTCCACACGCCTCTTAATCCGTGTGCGCAAATAGCAGCACGTAGTACTTTTACTGTACTTCAGGCTGAGGGTCTCATCTGGGCTGCATCTCTTCAGATGGGCATGCCAGCCTGACAGCCTGCATGCATTGGACAGAGGAGGTTTATGTGGCACGTCCAAAGTGCTCTAATGAGTCGGTGGCAGAGACAGGCTGGAGCACAAGAATTCCTTTCTCCCACCTCCAAACTCTTTACTGCTCCCTGGTGCTTTCCAAATTCCTTTTGATAGGATATCAGTGTAAAATTGTTCTCCAGCTATTGCTTGTGTGCTGGCACATAGCTGTGCTTTGAACAATTGCACTGACATTTTCCTGAAAACAATCCCTAGGATTTAAATTAAGAATGCAGAAAGCATATTCAGCTCCACACAATAGGGTAAATTTATCCTCCAAATCTATGCAAAGCTAGTATATTTTAGCCAGGAAATTCAAGGCCCCTTCCTGTAAATATATTAAGTTCCCATGCTTGTGTCATAAACTACAAAAACTGGCATGTTTACAGGCCTCCGACTGCAAGGTGCTACCCTCTGAGTAGTACTTGCAGTGGTCGCTCACAATAGCCGGTTTTGTATAAAGATAGCAGATCAGCAGCACCATAATTATATTTGCAGCACCAACAGGGCTCTGTGATTTAAAAATCAGAACAGAACCAGACAGAATTGTTGGAAATTTTTTCTCATCTCCTAGAGAGGAGATTTGGTTGAACAGTGGTAGCCTGAGATGCAGCTGCCATTATAGTAATGAAATGAAGAGTACATCAGGTTTTTTAGCCTCTCTCCAACATTTCTTACTAAGCTGAACCAGGGTATTTATTTGGCACACAGTAGCATTAATATAGTAATTCATTTTAAAGGTACCTCTTCCAAACACCACCCCTGATTGGAACTTTACCTTTTGGTGTACTAGTCTCACAGACTAGTATGGGTTTCCAAACACTTTTTTTTTTTTTTTTTTAATTTTGTTTAGGTTACTTAACTATGTACTGTTTTTCTTTTCCATCAGAATATTTCATTTTCTCATAATACAAGGAAGCAGACAGGTGCCAGCATTTATCAGTTTTGCAATACACATTATTTTAACTTTTTTTTTTTTCTCATTATAGTTACGATTACCTATTCTAACTATATATCCAGAGAGCATTTGCTCAAACTGGAGAAGAACCATCAACTTACAGGCCTCTTCAGGATGATAACGGAGACCTTGTTATTTGCAATCTATTACCCGTGGCTTAGATTTTTGTAGTACTGCTCTTTTTTGTGGGAAAAAGCAACATCATGCGTGGTTCTCTCACAATCAGTGTTCAAGCCCCTGAGCTTTGCTCATGCTGGCTTTGCCTACCTTCCCTTTCGCAGAGGATCTTAAGTTCTTCTGTGTCCCAGAAGTGGTCCCACATAGCTACAGAGCTCTTATATTTCACATTTAAAAAATATGTTAGTATTTCACGCATCTGCTAGGGTTTTGTTCTAATTGGCAAACTTTTTTCTTCTGTTACCTTCTCAACTCTCTTGTATCTATTTGCACAGAAAAAAACAACACACACCACCACCAAAACCCAACAACAAAAAACCCAAACCCCAAACTAAACCCAAAGAACTGAGTATAAAGCATATGTAAAATGTTACATGGTCTGAATGAGCATCTTGCATGCCCCTAGCATCCTGATACATGAGCACGAGGAGCTCTCCCTTTTAGACAGAATCATTATCTAATAAGTGTGTAACAGACCGAAAAAACAGTGCTGTGATTTTTCCCATTGATTATTTAGATTTAATAGATGGACTTTTAGGTCCTTGTGGCTAGGATGGAATACTAATGCTGGAGAAGACTTTTCAAAACACAGTTTGTGCTTTTTTTTTTTTTTTTTTTTTTTTTTTAATATACACAACAGAGCACCTATTTCCTACATTTTCTTTTCTTCCATATATTTTTGCATGCTAGACAGTAACTAAATTATCTGAACAAAATAGAATGTTGTACACCAGTTGTCTGAAATACAGTTGTCCTAGTTGCAAATAATACCGTAACTAAAACCCAGCAGCACTGTCTGGGGAAAACGTAAATCTATTTGTAAAACAAGTGAACACTATGCTGTTGTGGTAACTTATTTATATCCCCACCGTGCTTGTGTTTTAACAACTCACTGCTTGTACTATGAACTTTTAATGCCTGACATGTCAGAATGAAATTTTAAATATCACATCCCACTTCACCAGACTCTAATTTTGGCTGGAACCATTCACATCAAGATAAATATTGGGCCAATCGGCAGAATGAAATGAAGGCTTATTCTACTGGAAAAAAAAAATAAAAAATATATATATATATAAAAAATTAATATAAACATATGAAAGGCTAAGAAGAAAAAAGTGCTGATGCAGCATTCATGGTTATGCTCATGGAAGAGAAAAGGATCATTTACAACCTAAATTCAGGCATCAGCACTAAGATATATGACAGTTTGTCACAGATGACACCCACAGGAGAAAAACATTAGCTCTCCTTCTCCTTTGGTAAGGAACAACATTGTGGGGGTTGCCGATGGAAAAGGAGTTTGCTGCAAAGGAGCAGCAATTGTGAAAACACTAGAAGAGAGCAACTTTTAAGCATTCTGTACCAAACAATTAAGGGGATGCAAGGAGACTTGGAAGAAAGCCTTTTGCCCGTTTGGCCTATGTCTCTAAGTGATAGAAAGGGAATCAATGCTTCTTTGCACTAACAAGCCTCTCAATTCTCCCTGATCATCTGCTTTTGGCCACCACTGCTTCATCAATTCCCTGACTGCATGCCGAGCATGGGCCAGCATCCTTGAGCAGTGCTCAGGACAGCAATTCATCTGCTGATGCCACAGGCCCAGCTGTGGTCCTGACTATGCAGCCACATTCTCAGCCAATGCTGAACTAAAAAATGCTGGCCAGTTTGCCATCAGGTCTTCAGAGTTTACTGAAGTTTACCCAGGTTGGGCACCTGGGAAGAGGCAGCCCTGGCTTTATGTAGAGACTGGGGGGGGTGAGAGGCTGGAGGGCAGCCCCACAGAAATGGATCTGGGGGTTCTGGTTGGCAGCAAGCTGCAGACGAGCCAGCAGCGTGCCCTGGCAGCCAGGAGGCCAACCGCACCCTGGGGTGCATCAGGCCCAGCACTGCCAGCCGGGCGAGGGAAGGGATTGTCCCGCTCTGCTCTGCGCTGGGCGGCCTCACCTCCAGCACCGTGTGCAGTTCTAGGCACCACAGTATAGAACATAAAACTATTAGACATAAAACTGTTAGAGTGTCCAAGGGAGGGCTACAAAGGTGGTGCAGGGTCTGGAGGAGATGTATAAGGTTGAGGCCCCTTGGTTTGTTCAGTCCCGAGCAGAGCAGGCTGAGGGGAGGCCTCATGGTGGCCTGCAGCTCCCTCACGAGGGGAGCGGAGGGGCAGGCGCTGAGCTCTGCTTTCTGGGGACAGCGACAGGACCCGAGGGAATGGCATGGAGCTGGGACAGGGGAGGGTCAGGCTGGGGGTTAGGGAAAGGCTCTGCACCCAGAGGGTGGTCAGGCACTGGGACAGGCTCCCCAGGGCAGTGGGCACAGCCTGAGGGAGTCCAAGCATCGTTTGTACAAGGCTCTCAGACACCGGCTCTGATGTCTGGGTGCTGCTGTGTGGGGCCAGGAGCTGGACTCAGCGACCCGTGGGGGTCCTCCCCCAGCCGGGGGCTGCCCGAGAGGCCCCACAGCCTCCCACAGCGGGGCAGCCGAGCGCTGTCCCGCCGGCCCCACCATGCCCGTGCCGTGCCGCCCGCCCGCTGTAGGTGTCGCTGTTCCCCCGGCCAAGGGCAGCGCCGCTCCGCAGCCACCCCCGGCCGGGACCGGCCCCGGGACTCCGGGCTCGCCCCGGCCCGGGCAGCAGCGGGGCAGCAGCCTGCTGCACAGCGGCATTAACCAGCGTGTGGCTTAAAAATCCGGCGTGGCACCTCGTGCATCCGATAGTGCAAATGTTGCATAACCTGCCGGGGAAACCGCGTCTTACATAAACAGCTGAGTGAGAGCCCCTTCAAAGAGACACGCGGTGAAAAAATGTAGGTGGACTTGGCTCCAGTGGTCAGGAGCAAAACGCATTTTAAAAAGCTGGACGCGCTCCCAGAACTGCCTATGGACAGCTCTCAATTAACAATTTGCCTGCCTCTGTACCAGGCAATGCAATTCGTACTAAAAACTGAAAGGTTCAGGTGTGCTCTGCGAGTACCCAGATCCACCACAGTTTTGCATTTAGTTGTGCCCACTGAAGCAGACCCTCGTGTGCAGGGCAGGGAGATAAGCCAGATAGTACTTGTCTCATAAGTATCATCTGGCTTGCCTGCCCCAGCAGAGGGACAGAAACTTCCCATCTCAAAGGCTGGGCACAGCAGCTGGCTCACGCCCTGGTTTGGCCGACGGTCTGTTGATTTCTCTTTGAAGAAAGACAGCTTGCCCAGCCTGGACCATAAAAGGCATTTTATAACCACGGGTCATGCTCGAGAAATCAAAAGAGGCAGTTCAAATAGTTAAAAACTACTGCTCAGGAGCCTCTGTGCAGTCAACTGGCCAAAGGAGTCTCAGTGCTGACAAATCCCTGTGCCCATAGAAGCCCATCAAGAGCTTCTTCCCCTGGCAGAAAACAAAACCAGGGTAGGAAACACTACTGAATGAGGTCCCTCAAGCTATGGCTATGGTCAGGAAGGGACTTTCAGGCTTGACCCCACTTTACCAATAAGCAAAGGGCTGTGAGCAGAGCATTTTGCACAGCGTGCTTTTTGAAGGACACAGACCACTGGGAAGCCCACCACTGCCAGGTGTAATGATGATGGCCCAAGGCTACTTAGCGCAAGGTTGTTGGTGTGCAGGAAGGTGGAAAGGGATTTAAAATTGTCCTCATACCTGGTTGTCAGATGATGTCTGATGAAAAATGTATTGCTGCATTATTACATTTTGTCTCCAATGCTCCTGTGTTTCACAAGGTGTGTAAATTTGTTCACAGTACAGCATACAGTAAGTATAGAAGAAATATATATGATAATAGATGCTTTTCAGAGGAAGAGAAGACAATCTATCCCCTGTAGTTTTCTCTCACATATCCCATACTGCATGCTTTATTTCTAGGATCTTGTGGAATGAAAGCAACTACCAAAAAATATTTACTCGCTTCCCCCATTCCTCATTTTGTGATACGACTACATATTTTATGACAGATCTGCCTTTCAGCATCTTTTACTTATGGAAGCCTCAATCCCCCTCCCATAGCAGTGTCCGTAGTTCATAAACCCATTGATAAAATCTGTCACCAAAATCCCATTGTTCCAGCTGAATCAGAGCTACATCTCAGCTCTGAGAGTCCTCAGAGAGATCTCTCTCTTTGGTCTCCTTTTCCGTTCTGCTTTCCCTGTCACATTTGCATGGTGTCTGTTCTTTCATTTATCTTCTGTGCTGGGGCAGAAGAGTTCAGTTGCACAGCTGCATGCTATGTTAGTTACTCAGAGCACTGATGCTTTATGAAAGCGGCCTGCAGCCATCAGGCAAGGAATTATATAGGTTTCTAACAGAGGAGAGACAGATGTCAGTGTGCATTCTCCTGTGAGAAGAAGAACTGGTTTTATAAAAAGAACCCTGGCCCAGATTTTAAAGGTGAAATGAGTTTTTGCACAATGTCTGGTGCGCAAGTATTTCTAAGGAGCTGACCACGAGGGTTGCTTTCATTAGTAATCACTTCTTTTTCTTTTTTGTAAAGTCTGTAGACCTTGGGCTATATTCCTACCATCATGGAAAGCTGTATTTAAGAAGAAATGATCTAAGGGTGTTAATGGAAACACTGCATGAGACCGGTGTATTTAGTTGATATAAATATTTCTCCTTTCTAAGTTTCCCAAGTGTTAGGGATTCCCTGACACCACCAATGTCCTTTGCTGACAAAATGTAAGCAGCCACTGTGCCCTCTGCCAGGAATTCCAGGATCAAAACATGCAAAAATCAATGGAAAATGAAAAAAAATATATCTATATGTGTGGTAATTGTTGAAAAGGGGAAGAAACAAATTCACAAAGAGAGTTCTGGTACTGCAGTTATCTCAGCTCGAACTTCTCTCTCATTGCTCATATGAAAAGGAAAGGAAAGGAGGGAATATTCATGAGATAAGACATTAACAACACTAAAATCCGACTTCTAAGATGTTGTAAAGTGACCTCTCCAGTCAATTGACAGAAGTGCCATATGAAATCAAGCGACATGAATATAACAAAGCAGAATAAATTCTGAATGTGCTGGGCACCATCCTACCTTTCCTGGAGCCCCACAGGTTTCATTCTGAAAGGAGACGGACTGGCACACGGGGGAGGTTTGAGCTCAGGAACACATTGGCCTTGAGGGTCCACTACCACATTGACAACCTTTGGAGCCTGTTCAGGCTGGACCATGCTGTTGGTGGTCTTATACTCGGACTGAGATGTCTGCAGGGGAAGCGGTGCGAGGTGGATCTCCTGCTTCTTTTCCTTCTCTTGTCTCAGTGACAACTGGATCTTCTCCTTTAGTCTGTACAGAACCTATTGGAACAGAGCAGAAAGTCCGGTCTCAATTCCCTGGTAAACAAGGTAAGAAAGAAACCACAAATACAGTAAGATCGTTAAATGTGGCTTTCATTCCTAGAAGTTAAGCCACAAGTTGTGTTGCATGGCATTTCTCACAGCAGGATAAATATTTCCATTACATAAATCACCGTGAGTACACGTGGGCGGTAGGGTTTTTAACAGTTCTTGTTGTGAGCCAGTAATTATTTGTAATACCAGTGGTTGTATTATTAAAGGGACAAAGAACACAGAATGGAAAGTAGTCACAAAAGTCACTGCGAATAAGGAAACACTGATAAATAAAGTGGTTGTAGAACATTTTATAAGGTTTCTAACACAAGAGTGACAATGGCACAAAATAAAATAACTACTTATGATATATCCAGATCTAACTGCAGCAACTTCAGTTTAAGAGCAGATGATCTTAAAAGCTTTTACTTATTTTGTATGGAACTGATAGTTGCACAGGGTAATTTTACCAGGCCACTTTTGTAATGGTTGCTGCCACCCTGAAATATTCCTCATTATCCCAAGGATGTTCCTCAATATCCTCAAATAAACATAACCCCTTCTGCAATAAAGCCGAACCAACATGTGGTCTGTGAAGCTATTTAAGGATCTGTGTCAGTTCAGAAAAGTGTGTTTTACAATTAGTGAGACATTGATAGCTGAACATACTAAATGTGTAGCAAAAGCTTTTCAGAAAGTTGTACTGATCCTCTTCCCCTGAGCTCCACGAGGTTGTTCTCATGCGGTGGCTTGGCAAGGTCTGGCCAGTAGATTGCGCTCAGTCCTGTTACTCCAAAGGAGCCTGTGTTACACTTGTGTAACATATCACATTGCTCTTGAGGGGGAACATAAAAATAATTTCCAAGCTGTAGTTGAGCAACCTGAAAAACATGCCTAAAAACCATGAAACTTAAGAGAATTTCCATCGTGTCTTCTGTGTCAGTCGTACTACCGTAAGTATTGTGTGTGGAGGTGGGTGAAAGGCACTTACACAGCTCTCTGCTTTATCTGTTGCTATAAAGCACTCTAATTGAATCCTGCTTTGCAAAGCCATAGAAACAGAGCCTAGACCAAAGCATTATTTTCTGCTGCATTTTTTGACAGCTGTTTCCCTGCTAGCACTGCATGGAGATCTACCACTCCAGAGCTTTCCAGTGAAGATTGGATATATCTGATGGGTTTGTTTTTTCAAGGATTAGCATTAGAGGTTTATCTGGGAACTGACCTAATGTCATTAGCAATACACCCATTAAACAAGACTTAGCTACATAAACCATCTGTTCATTCAGAAGAGTTTAGAATTAAATTGCACGGATAAGATAAGCTGCTCTTTGCCACTATTTTGCAGAAAAACAGCCCTGCTGTGAAGCAAGGACACAGGTATCAGTAAAGATAAAAAGAGGATTTGAAATATTTTAACCCTCTTTTGCCCCAGTGATCACTTTGGTCTCATCTCTTGGATATATAGCTGAGACATTCACAGTCATGACAATATTAACCATACCTTCTTGTCACCGATGTATTTTGACTTAGGTTTTTTTTTCTTCTTTTTTTTTTATTTCCCCTGGAGACCCAGGAAATTACGGGGATGGGCTCTGAAACTCTGGACTGCTATTATTTGCTATGCATTTTGATACTCTATTACTAGCACCTAGAAAAAAGATAGCCTCCCACTGGCAGAAGTTGAAAAAAAAAGGTGAAGAACCACATTTGATCCTTAGAAAGTGTGGTCTAGGCCTGTTGTTTTTTTATAACGAATTCCAGGTAAAAGTCACAAAAACAAATGGCCAAAAAGGCAGTGGTCAATCCAGTTGCCAAGCTCTGAAAAGTGCACTTAGTTGTGCTTGTATTTCAAGTCACATTAAACATGTCTGTCAGTAATGGTGAAAACAAATACAAAACCCTAGAACTAGAAGAACTGATGGTGTTACCGATACCTCAGAAGATTTAAGTATGCAAATTATCAAGAAGCATGGAGCAACTGAGCAACATGAAGTGCTGTTTTCCAGGACATACAAGGTGGGTCATCTCTTCATTTTTCATACATTGCACTTGGGGTTTGAAGCCTCAGTTCTTACAAAAATGACTCCTTTTTCTCTGTCCTCTTTGGCTCAGATTGCATGGAAGAACGACAGTGTACCGACAGCACGATACTCACTCTTCATTTCTGCTCAGTGGTCTGCAAGAGAAAGCTGACATGCCAGCATGGCCAGAACCTCCTAGCTACCCACTCAAACTACCAGTGGATACTCCTTTTACTCCTCTTCAGAGAGGAATGGGCAATCCCAAAGAGAGAAGTAGGTCTCTGGGATGAAGATCTTGGCAACCGTTACGCGGAGAAGCGATAGGAAAACTCATCTGCCTACAGAAGATACTTAGGGCACCCAGGGCTGCATAGCGAAATCTCGCCGAAACCAAGGAAATTAAGGTGGTTCACTCCAATTAAAAGTGTTTTCTCTAATGAGTGCTTATCAACAAGCGTATGCGGCCACGTGCATACCTCTGCCTGAGCTGGGCTGCTCTGTGTGTGCGTACACATGAGACAAAAACCAACTAGCAAAATTTCCCTCAAACCCTGGGGAGGGTATGAAAGAACAACGTGCTACTCACGTTGTTTAATGAACTATTAGTGGGAGGCACTTGGATACCTGGATTTCAAAGCACTATAAAAGGCTTTATGGAAGGAGAATAAAAGAATTCAGACAATCCGGGACTAGTTTATACACAAAAATGCTAATTTCAAGACTGTTTAAACACTATTGCAGTATGATTAAACTGTGTACCTTAAATTTTGCTTTAAATCTTTAAACTGGTATAAAAAGAGCTGAAGTTGGTGGGTTGATATTAGTTAGCTGCAGAAAGCCTATAATCAAATTGCTCTCAGAAGCCCTGCAGCATTTTATGAATGCTGAAACTTGTAAGTTTAGAAAGAAGTGATAGGCCATGTGAAAAATCGGATATTGAAATGTTGATTTCTTGTTGTTATTTCCAAAATACATTCATGAAGCTGAAATATATTCCTAATTTAAGTAACTATCTCCCGAAAGCATCAAATAACTGTTCATAATTTATAAAGCACTGGAGCCAGTAATAAAACTTAGACTCTCACAATTTGTTGACAAGACAAAATCCATACCTTTCATTATTTTAAATGAAAAAATATTCCTACTTTTTGATATTTTTTTTAAAGTGGGAAAAAGAACAACATTTATAACCTCTCTTATCTCAACTAGCTACAAATATTTCATAATCTGAAAATGATACTTCCAGACCACTTGAGTTTTTTATATATAGAGGTTATAATTTCAAAAAGAAAGAGAAAGGATATGAAAATATATTGATTTATCAGAACAGGCAAAATTACAAAACTAGTATGAAATATTGATAACAAATAATTTAATCCACTGTCATATATTGTGTTATTTATTACATTTAGAGATGGCTCAATTATTTCTCTACGTAAAGCAAAAAATAGAGCCCTATTTCACACACAGGAGCACTTAAAGGAGTTATCCCAATTTAGCCTTGTGCTTGGCATACTTTATAAACGACACACGATGTTCCCAGCCGAAGTGAGCCCCTGGTCCGTACTGCTGCTGAGGGCAGCAGTGAGCCGTGCGTTGGCCTCCTGGTAGGATGAATCCTTCCTGGGATGCCTGAGGCTCATCCTGTGGCAACGAGGACCGGCCAAGTAAATATGCAGAATGACCAGAGAGGTACAATCTGCAAGTCCGAGTTCAGCTCACGTGCTGCTGTATCTCACCCTCTAGAGATACTCTGCACTGTAAATTTTTATGTAATAGAGGTCAGATATTTGTTAAATTCCAGCCAAGTATTAAGAAGCCTGAAGGTTGTTAATGTGCAGTGCTCTCGCAGTGCTGGGAAGTGTCATGATTTGTACAACCCAGTTAAGAGACAAGGCTGCAGGTTTACTGTTTCTGTAGTAATATCATAAAACAAAGCATTGACACGGACAACTGAGCTGCCTTACATTAAGCACTGTTGATCATCCTCAATGATCATCTTGACCATCATTTAATTCACTTCCTACTCCATGCTTTAAAGGACACTTCCTAGTCACCTGTAGACGCGGACTCAGCTTTCTGCTTTTGGACCCTTTAAACTATGAAGAACCACCTAAAAGTGATCCAGTGCCCACCCTGGAACTTTAAAAAAGAGGCCTCATTTGGGTGATCTCATATGAGGACAACAGCCAGAGCCACACAGAACCAGCTCCAACGCCTTACACTAGGGCTGAATGATCCAAGAGACTGCTTTTCACAAATCTGTGAAGTGGGATGAAAAACGAAGTGAAGTGCACTGTTTGTTACCCTTATAGATCTCACATACTTCCTTTATCAGTGGGTCCCAGCAAAATTTGAGTCAGTGCCCATTTACATGGTCTGAAGAGCAGCACACATAAAGATGCAGATTGGAGCCAGGAAGGGACAGAAAAGGGAATGCCTGCAGAGAGGACCACAACATCACAGTAAACCCAGCTGGAAGGGAGCTCAAGGCATCTACTAGTCTTTCCCCCTGCCCTAACTCCAGATCAGCTATACTCAAAGTCATCCTGACAGATGTTTGCCTAAAACCTCAATTGATGAAAACTCCCAGGCTTCCCCAGGCAATGCGCTCCAGGGCTTAGTGACCCACATGATTACAAAGTTCTTTCTAATGATGCGACAGAGTGACTCTTTCAAAAATTTGCTTCTTGTCCTATACCTAGTGGACAGAGGAGTACCTTCTTCTTTACTACAGCCTTTGAAAACTCAACACATTCTCATATTGAGTTTTCTCAACAGGATTCTCAAACATGAAGATCTTAGAGATTGTGACCTAATTTATACATGTACATCCCAGGGAAGGAACTGCAATTTTTTGCAACAACATGATGTTACTCATTCCCTTCAGTATGGGCTCTGCTGTACTGCTGGAGCCTATCCTAAAAACTGTTGCTTCACCAGGTAGTTCCTAGGTTGTATTTATGCACACGATGGGGTTCTTTTCCAACAGCATTTTTGCTACTTCACAACTTTTCCCCATTCTGCTAAGAATACTCTAAGTTCTGATAGCATCCTCCACAATGTTTACAGTTCCCAATATTATCTACATCTTCCAAATAATTAATGAAAATGTTACGTAGTACCATGATCACGACAGACACTATGCTCTACAGCCTTCCAGTTAAAGTCAGTAATGGACAAAATATCCTGTGTTCTTCTCTTTTGAGTAAAAATTTACTTTGTTGTCTTTGAGGGAGATGGCAAGGAGAAATGAAGATGACTAGAAGGAAGTTATATAAATAAAGAACAATTTTTGTAAGAGCAAAAACATTTTTAAATATTTTGGAGAGCTCTTAAGCTTTAAAAAGGTTATATTATATATTTTATGCTCTTTTAGATCTTTAGCGTGAATATTCGTTCCATCTTAAGGTTGTAAGTGGGAAATCCATCTAGGTTACAGAAAAGTAAGTATGTTTGAAAGCAAAATAGCATAAAACACTCCAAGATGCTATGAATTCATAAATGCTGAGAATTGTCACAGAATTCAGTAAACCCATAGGTTTATGCACCACAGAAGATAAAAAAAAAAAAAAAAGGCAAAACAGCCTGTGAAGTCAGTGGTGCTGGAGCCTTGTTTGTGTTCTGTGTGACCATTGCACGTCGCACATTCAGCATATTGTAAGTACACCCAGTGCCCAGAAACGTGGCCACTGAACTCACACAGTGTGACTGTCAGAGCTGTTCAAAGACACGATCACTCCTTCGTGTTCTCAGTAATCATTTCAGTTTAAAATTTGTATATTCAGTACCTGAACACAGACACGTGCTCTCTCTCTTTCTAACAAATGTACATTGCCAAGAGTGTACCAGTGTGGTATTGTTTTATTATCCAACAGAACCGAAATGCAGTAGCCTAACATGACTTCAGGGATCCTGGGACCTAGTAAGAATGTCGAGAAGTCATCACTCATATCACTGTAGAGTTACTTTGCAGACTCAAGAGCCCACAATTTATTTCTTCAGCTTTCTTCAAAGACATTCTTCAGTTGGACTCAGAATATCTCAAGAAACATTTTTCTTCAAACTTTGGCTTCAGCACGATGAGAGTGACCAATCATTCATTACCTTCTAGCTGAGTTTTTAATAGCTTTGAGGAAACACCTCTCATGTAAAGAATGTTACTCTATCCTTCAAAACTCAGAAAAGCACAAAGTAAAGAACAGCAAAAAAAAGGTAAAAAAGCAAACTTACCATTAAACAAGTTACTAGAATGACAAAGATGCTGAGAAATATGACAACTGCGTAAAATCCTTCTTTGCTCCAGATTTTGTCTGCTTCCCGCTGGCCTTGCAAAACATTTTTCTTTTTTAAGCAGTAAAAAAGAAAGAGGAAGAGGAAAAAAAAAAGTTACACAGTAGCGCGTGCAGATTAAATAGCTCTCGTCAGGCATTAATCACCGTCCCCAGCAGGCAGGACTCACATTCCCAAGTCGATGGCACTTACTCTGAGTACCTACCCTAGCTAAGTACCCTGCCCGTGTGCGACACGGGGGTCTGAGATCTTCCTTGTGACCGCTGAAAAGCTCTTCCCACGCAGCCTGGTTTGCAGTTTAGGCAAACAGGGCTCGTGCTCCTTCTTGGAAACTACCTGGCTGATCAGGCGAAAGGGCAGCGCTCTGGCGTGGGCTGAGGAAACTGCTCACGCTGCCCATTTCTCCGTGCTGCTTATCTCCTGCCCCACCACCCACACACCAGCCTCTGACCTGCTTGCACTTTACACAGAAGTGAGAACAGGTGACTCGCTGGCTCGCCTGCGCCAGCCAAGACGCCCTGATGCTGCTACCTTTACAGGATCTACCCGCGTACATATACATAAATAAAAAAACTCTGATTATGCTTCCTATAATCTTGTTATCCATCTAGCTGTAATTCTGATTATGCTTCCAGTAATCTCGTTATCTTTGGGTTCCTGCTGATAGTGCGTTTCTGAAACAGCTGTGCACACTGAAATTTGCAGAACTCCTGGGGAACTCCTGCAGATTACAAAACAATAATAATTGTAAAAGCATTTATTCTTGGCCTTGTTGCAGTGCGGTGACCTGGTTAGGCTATTAGATTACCAAAATATCACTGTTTCCAAATACAAGTTTGGTAGCAGAAACAGGGCACACGTGCCCTCAGCCTAACAGCAATGCGTTATTCACAATAAAGTAGGGATCCCTGCAAGAACAGAAACCTTCTGCTGTGCGGTTCCCCGACAGAAGTTCAGCAGACATTGCTGTCCCCCTCTCCATCTATTTGCCTTTCTTTATTTTCATTGTGTATTTCTGGTGCAGTTCTCAGACTCAGTTAAAAAAACAACTTTTTAAAATCCTGGTTTCCATTCTCCACGTTCAAGGTCTAGGTGTTTCTCCTTCACCAAAGTTCCCTATGACAGTTCCTATCCCTCAATTACAGTTCTCTTTTAATGAGTGAGTCACCTCCCCATTGCAAGGTGGCCTTCTTTCCTCTCGGGGGACAGACACTGTGCGAGAGGACTGAGACTTGCCCTGTTCCCACAGAGGAAAGAGTTTGTGTAGAGATGAGTGGCTGCTCGTGGGACCTGTGCTGCTACAGCACCGGGACCAGAATGGAAACCCTTTACGCCCTTCTGCCAGAGTACAGACACAGGCTTGGAAAATTACTACGAGTATTTGTGTGTGTGTGTAATTACACAGTGCTTCATAGGCTGTGCCGGTAAGTAGTGCAGGTCTCACAGGCTAACAAGGGCTGTAAGCGTCAGGCTTCTGTTCAACACCTTAAGACACCGCAGCTTGCAAAGCTGAGCTGGAAATCGTGCCAAATCTTTATGCAAAAGCTGTTCCTAGACACCCACGCCACACAGCCGCTGTAGCGTGGTGCAGCAATGGGTGCGACCTGCTGCCTCGGCGCACAGAGGTTGCTCCCCTGTGCTCCCAGCGCCGCGGCTGCTCCCGGAGAGCTCCTTGGGGCAAAAACAGCAGCCACAGCACTGCCCCGTGGGCTATAGCCCGGCTGCCTGGCCCTGGGTATCTCACCTCGCTGGTGTTTCAGATCTGTGAGGAGGAAATCTAGGAGAAAAGCAGGTGCTGGAGGAGATCGGGGTGTGCCGACCTTTTGTAAGTGAATGATTGTGGTGGTTTTTTTTTGTACTTCTTCACTGAAAGGGCAAATACACTGGAAAGTAAATGAAGAGCTAACAGGATTTTTTTGACACAATGGGTAAAAGAATTTAATTAACCAAAATTTATTAGTGTCACAAAACCTTTTAAATATTTTTTATATTTGACAATATAAATAACTGAGTCTAAGCAAATTAATCTCTGTGATTTCTGTCTAATGGTGCATGTGTTCGGTATATGTTTTTTCCAGATTCATCTAAAAATGAAGTTCAAAGAATATTAATGAACACTGTAAAAAAGTAAAAGAAAAAATATGCTATATCTTTAACACATCCAATGCACTGTTTTAAAATGCTGAAGCAGTACCTTCACCCAACAAAAAAAGCTCTCCCCTGGTCTACCTGGGCAGTATTGAGGAAAGCAGAATCCTTGCTTCAGCTGCTCCCTAATGACAGAAGAGGCTGTGACCTCGAGTAACTGAGTCATTTCGTTTCCCTGATAAGAAATTGCTTTCTGAAATGTTAGTGCTGCTAAGTCAGAACTTTGCTCCTGGATCTCAGAGAGAGCTGATAAGAGGGACAGCAATTGCCACGATCACTGCAAATTGCTAACACCCAGGAAACAAGCTCACAGGATGGCCAAACACAGAGGAAAAAGTAAAAAAAAAAAAGGGAGAGCGAGTGCTTCTGTCCATGGTGATGGGCCCAGAGCCTCCCACATAGCAATGTGCTCCGTCTCAGTTGACTGATGTTGCTCCACATTTCTCGCAGTCAGCTTTTCCCTGCCTGCAAATCCACTACAGCTTGCAGCCGGTTTTTGAGGAGTGGGAGTATACAACAGTCATCAGAGGACAGGAAGATAAAGTCAGCGAAAAGGCACAGCTGGTAAAGGCAGGGGGAATACAGGAGCGGGTGGGCTGGCTGGGGAGTTTCAGTAGCTCAGACCCTGCCTGGTCCCAGAGCAAGCCTGGCTGCAGGGAGGATGGCCATCATCGTGCCCATCATCCTTGGTGTCTGTCTCCATTCCCTAAGAAGTCCCCACAGTTAGGTGATTTAGGCAGAATTAGCCAGGTTCATTAAACAGTTTTAATTTGGCATCATTTAAGGTGGGAAAGAATCACATTGTATATTCTACACAATCACATTGTATATTCTACAAAATCCCTTGCTATTGCTAGCCGCATTGAAGAGTGCCTGCAGAAGGGTCTGCTTTGCTCTAGAGTGGAATAAGTGTGTTTAGACAAATGACTTTTTATAGACTTAAAACCCTAGACATTATGAATCTACTTTTCGTACTGGTTTTATGGAAACCTAGTGGATTATTTCTACAAACAATTAAAATGAGCAGCCAGCTCTTGGTGATATCAAGAGAGACACTATCCTGAAGGAGTCTGTGACTGAAACACCCCACCAAGATTTCAGGAGTTGCTAGGAAAATTAAGTCTTCATGGGAAAAAAAGGGTGAATTCTTAAATTGCATCAGGTAATCCCAGCTAGTTCCTTAGGCTGGAACGATCATGGAAGCAAGGCAAGCTGCAGTTCAGGGCTCAGAGGAAAGCTTCCAGGGAGCTAAGGATTGAACCTTAAGGATTATTCGGGGTTTATCGAAGTTCATACTGGGTTGCTTTGCTTTTTTCGGCTATTTAACTAAGTTAACTAAGGCAGGGTAGGAAGGTCTGACGAGAAATCACTTCCCCTCCAGTGAAAATATGCAGGAACATCGGTGGCCTCCTCAAACACTAGATTACTGCCACTTAATATCCCCTACGACAAAGCCTCCTCAAAGATACCAACTATGCAACATTTTGCTTTTGCCAAGGTCACCTTTCAGTTTCATGACCATTCTCTCCACACCAGTATTCACCCCTTGCACGTGTGTGCGACGAAGTGATGCGATCTCATGGAAACGCTGACAGCCTGGAGGCTCCCCTTCATGCACCAGCCAGCTCACTGACTTATGGTTTCTGTATGGTTTAAGTGCATGACTGGTTCCTTTGATTTCTTCTCTAGCAGCAGTTAATATCACACACTTCAAAGCCAAACAATAGAAGCCTAATAGAGGCTGCTGTAATTGTACATTTTGGGATTGCATAATTTTGGAATATACTCTCCCATGCAGATTTCTCCTTAGTGCCACATCTTCTAGCTAGCAGTTTATCTCACAAAGCATGGTAAACACTGCGTTACTTACTGTAATTTCAATTACTTCTTTATCCAAACCCACTTCAAAGTCCTTTTCTACTCTACTAAACTCTGAGACTGCATAGTATTTTTTTTTCCTCAACACCATTTTAAGGCATTAGAATTCTCACAGAGACTGCATATGTGATTGAATTTAGTCCCACCAAGAAAAAACAGTTCATTAGCTGCTTGTTATAGGGAAGTCTGCTTCCAGCCCTGTGACATGCTATGGATAAGAATACAGTCCTAAATTCCTCTGCAGCCACAAATTTTAGATCATAATAAACGATCAAATGCTACAGCCACAATAGGCCACTGGAAGAGAAAGGACAAATGAAAAGATCTATTGCCCTGGATCTTTGAAATGGCAATGACTCCATTAAATTAAATTTTCACGTTCCCACAGGTACCCTTCCCATTCTAGACCAGGCAGGAAAGGACTCCAGTGGTTCCTACAGCTAAGATATATAGGAAATCATCTCTTCCAGCAACAGTAAGAAACTAGGATATGAGTTTTGAGACAGGTAATTAATTTAAAATAAAGTCATCAGTGATTAATGCATCAGTAGTGTGAATTGGAAAGTTATTACTGGAATTAATGGAAATGCAGTGCCAGTCACCTACATCCACTGAGAGTTTTACTGTTCATGGTGTCACATGGGCTGAGACTTTAGGAAAGAGCTTTAGTTTTCTACGCAGGTTTTCCTACACTACCTTGGTAAATTTTCTTAGGACATGGCAATCTCCCCTACCATTAACCCCTTCCATCTGAGAGTCTAGTTTACACTAAGCCCTGCTGGAAAGAGTCAACCAAGCAAGCTCAGAGGAGGTACATCAAAGATGGGCTGAACTGCCTGCTGGAGGTATCTTTTTCTTTCAGTTTACTGCAGAGAAATGGTAGACTTTCAAGTCTTATGCAGCTAATAATGAAAAAGACAGCTAAAATTGGAGACAAAATCCAGCCCTAATACCTCTGCGTCAGCCACCCACCTATGAAGATGAGGATAATGCTTCCTTTCTGCACAGACACACTGCTAGTGCACGTGTGATACTGGTTGGGAAGCACTGATTCACATCAGTGGAAGACTTACAGTTTATTCGCTCGTGAATTAATTAGGGCTGATAGCTCAGGAATAAACACACAAAGTGGGTAAAATAATGTGTCAAAGCTATGTCTTAAAGTAACTGTATCTATATCCCCCCTCAAAAGTTTGCTTGTTTTGATTTTCTTTGCTGTTGTTTTGATTGGAAAGATTTGTTCTTAGATGAAGTTGATTGAAGAGTAAATTACTGGTTAGCAGTTGAGCAAGTAAAGATTATATATTGTTGTCTTTTAGCTGCTGTTTTCTGTGAAGTCTTACACATGCAAACAAGTTATCAAGACCCAAAAGGAATATCTATTAGTGTAAAGCTGCAAGATTTTTGCAGGATTGGGGTCTTAGCAGTATAATCTACGTGCAACTGAAATATTAAAATAACCTCTTGTTCCTCCAACAGTACTAGAAGGAAGTAGAGGCTGCACAACTTTCATTCTAATCATCCTTTTCAACGAGATTCCCTCTGTTGGTGTACACTTTTTTCAGAGAGAAAATTCCAATACCTGAGCACTCATGATTACCATCTAACAGATGAGATCTTGAGTTCAGCATTGTTTTTTCTCCAGCATCTGTACATATCTTGATGACATTTCTTGACTCATCTATTATTCACGTATGTTCTTGTCCCATAGCTACCTGAAGTGTTACTTGTACCTGAAATACTTGGAAGAGATAATTGCATCTATCACCACTGTCACAATCATATGCTTCTGTAGCAAAGGAAATTGTAATCTAAAGGGAGCTTAGTCCAAGCTGCCATTGAGCAATATAAAGACCTGATCTGACTTTTGGACAACATCACTTGGCTTTGTTTTGTATGAAAACAGCTAAAACCTGAGAATCATCTCATTTTCATAATGTCAGGCTGCTGTAGGGCACGTAAAATTGCCCTAAAATGACCCTGTTTTTATATTTTATTTTTCATACTGAAAGCATCTTCAAGATTCTTAAACAACATCTCTTTCTGCAGGAGGACCTGGATCCTAATTCTTAAACAGCCTTACAAAACACCATTAAGGTAATTTAACAGGACTAGCTGTGTAATTGTCTTACAGCAGTAATGCCATCTTAGTTTATACTTCCCTGTCTCATTCATGAGAACCTCAGCCTGAGAACTACCAGGGCTGTAAAAACTGCCTAACAAACTACAGGTGAAAAAAGTGATAACCAACCTCAGGGGAGACCTCTGTTATTCCAAACTGGGATAAACTCTGATGCAAAATGTTGATATTCAGTGAACGCAGCACTTCTTCAGATGGGAGCGCATCAGAAATTCCTGGCTTTCTGTTCACTGGGGAAATAAACAGTTCCACACAGTTCTTCTTCCCCTAGGAAAATAAGTAATAATAAAAAAAAAGGCAAAATCGTAACAAAATTCTGAGATTAGATAACCTCTTCTGTCTCTAGATTTTAACTATATGTCCAGAAATGAATGCATGGAATAGAAAGGCTGCAGCCTGCTCTGTGAGGAAAGTGCACATTTTCCCTGCCTCCTTAAATTCCAGCTGACCGTGCAAGGAAATGCAAAATATCCTATGTGGGTAGATGGGCTTTATCTCATTTACTGTTGACAAGGTCCCCTCTTCTGAGCCTTGTACCACTGAACAAGACAGATCGGTGTCTCATGGGGAGGGGAGGAGCCATGCATGGGATAAGGGCAAAGAGCCAGCGGGGTTTTTAGCTGACAGGTCTGATCCGAGCTGAAGTGCAGTCCTGTTTTAGATGCTGGGCCTTAAACAGGAATGCTTAGTATAATGCCGTGGTATTTTGGCATTGCTTTCTAATCTGGCGTCAACATGTTGCAAACACACACTACAGTGAAGTATAATGCCCTTTCAGCTGAGTGCAGTGTAACTCCTTAAGACAGCACAACAAAATGAAAGTTTTGCTTACTTTTAATGAGTAGGCTGAGCATGCCTAATTTTCCCCGCCATTAATTCCTGACCCGGTCTCAATGAAGTGGTGCTGTATTAGAGATGTCAGTGATGCTGGCTCTGTAGCAGGACAGTGAAAGGAAAAATTGCCAGAGGGTTCCTCTGCTCGGTTATCAACAACCAGAACAGCACCTGAGCTCAGTGCTGGTGTGCATGAACCACGATAAGGGGGTGCCCCAGGGCTGTGCACAACCTGGCTGAGGCTGTGAAATAGAGGCCAGACCTGGGTAGTGCCACATGCACAAGGCAGGCATGGAGCTGCTGCCTGCACATGCAAGAACTTCACTGCTCTGGTTATTTGGGGTTTTGTATGCAAGGGGAGAAATCAGACTGGGTTAATCCTGCTCTCCCCCTCACCTTCAAAGCACATCATTATCTTCACTGAAGCAAAGAAAAGACATCTTTTGCTATTCTTAAAAAGCCTCGCATTGCATTCAGAATTAGTGTTGCATAGAAAGGGACATTTTCACACGCATACCCTAAACCTGCCCTGTGTGCTCTCACTTGTGCCAGGGGTCCACCTGCTCAACAAAACTGGTGGGGCTGGCGTTGCTCAGTAGGCCTGCTCAGCCCAGCAGGGCCGTGAGGAGGGAACACAGCCCCACAGCTCTGCAGTGTCAGGGATTTCTTGTCAGGCTGAAGGTCTGAGGCTGCAGCCTTACTTGGTCTCTGGCGTGGGTAAGTGCCCACTTCCAGGTGTAGATGGCAGGCACAAAGCAAAGCCTGGTGAGGGTGCAGCATTCCCAATGTTTTGTGCCTGCTCTGTTAGGAGATCCTCTGCCTTAACAGGACTTTATGGGACGAGGATTTCCTGGAAAGACTGAGAAGATGCTGGACATGCCCAGTTAATATCTTGTGGCACAGTGTGTGCTGTTACATATCAGCTTACCTCCCTTCCATCATCTAAATTACCTCCAAAGCCAGTGGAGAGAGGCTGGTATCTCCAGAGCATGATTGCATCCACCCTAAAATAACTGGGATCTCAATGCCTCTCCTTCTCACTACCCTTCTCTATACTGCCTTCAGAAAGACCCTACATGAGCACCTAAGACTGGGCTGAAGAGAGGTGAGATGAATTTCAATATGCCCAGCTTGCTTGTGTCCATGAGAGGAACTGGCTCATGTTAAAAGGATGGGAAGGTGGGAATAATGCTTCCTAAACTGTATTTTTCTCTTCTGAATTTTGACTCTGTGGTTTTAAGAGCAAATGTGGCAAAAGTTTGTATTATTCCTACATAGCTAAAAAACAGAAGTCATAGCAGCCCTTTACGGATGTCGAGAAGACTAATTAATTAACAGTACTTCATGTATTCTGAGGTATACACAGGTGCAAAATGCTGCTACCTCTTCCCTTGGATCACAGATGAGAAGAGAAAGTGAAAATCTATCAGTCAGCAGGAAAATTAACAGCATCTTTCATCTGCTTAGTTAGATGATTTCCACAGAGCTTAGTAAGAAGGCTACCAAGTGACATGGTGTGTTGAATACACACCCCAAACTCTGGAACGTTTCTCATTTAATTGTGTTTTTCTCTGAATATGTCTTTCATTCAGGTTAATACAGGGGACAAAAGACATTCAGCATCACCTGTCAAGAATGAGTGACGTCCCTGGCAAACATGAAAAGGGCTGCATTGCATTCCTATTGATCTTTTCCACTGTGCATCTTGTGTGATCCTTTCTCACAGAGACATTATTTGAAGGTGTTTTATAATCCTTTTTGATGTATACAATCCTATCAAGCTATCAAGGCAGGAAATACTTTTATGCTGAGCCTGTCAACTTTCTTCCCTAATATTCAACCTTCAGGTAGAATAAAATACCATAACTCTGCTTTCCTGTGCAACGTGAATGGAAGGCTAGCAATACACACATGATATTGTTGTGTTTTTTCTTGTTTCATTAAAAAACTGTCAGAAAAAAAGAGACCAGTTTTAAGAATGTATGCCCTTTACCATCCACAGAAAATAAAAATGATGAAAATTGTTTTTTAAGTCTTTGCTGGAAACAAATTTCTCATAATCTTTTGCAAACATTATACCTTAGTCCAAAAGGTCACATCCAAGCATATGTTGTTATAGCTAAATAGCAAGCTGTAAATATTAATACTGTGAGAAAACATTTATTTTACTAATGGAAAGTCTGAGAATTAATTGTGAAGATGTCTTTGAAAGGCAGAATCACATGTATTTTTTGAGCAAGATTCAACCTTTGAGAAACAAAAAAGGAATAAGCAGCTTCTAATGAATGTGATGAAGAACTACACCGGAATGCAAACCAAGGGATAAGAAAACTGCATATGAATAAGACACAAAAGAGATTTATCTGACTTAATTTTTCTCTAGACTGTAACTATGAATGGCTTCCTTTCAAAAGAAAATGTAAGTCATTTTGTAATGGAGATCTATTTTTCTGTAGTGCAGTTCAGAAAAAAATCTATCAAAACAAAGTATTTTTCTGTCCTATTTTATTGAAGTTTTCCATAATGAAAGGAAAATAAATTTAAGAGCATTCTAAATAACCAGGTAAATTTTATTATACCTAGCCTTTTGGTACTTACAATGAGCCTGTTGATATGAACTTGCTGAGGTAACAGTCCCAGTGCTGCAGCCACTCCCTGGCGAAATATCCGAAGCAATGTGATATTCAGCTTGTTTACATCCATTTGCAGTGTCTGAAAAAGAAAAACCAGTTCAAATGAACTCTTTGCTCAACACATTCAGTCCTCACGACGTCTGATCTCTGAGAGTCTCACTAATTGTTTTTTTCCCAGAATGATAATCAGTGCAATCTACTTGCACTGCAATAAAGAACAAATCCAAAGGAAAATGTAAGCATTTTAAATGCTGCTTTGTTATCACCTTTTCTCAAAAATCATTCAAAATAGATTCCAGAAGTTTTTGGCTAAATTCCTAAGACAAGTTACAGTGCTCAAGATAACACAATTACTGCATTAGAAATGAAAGGCAAGCACTGAACACCAATTCACCTTTACAGAATGAGATGTTGGATTTACACAATGAAAATTTGCTTTGATTATTTTTCTTAAGAGTTTCTCCCTGCAGTGAAGAATGTGTCAGTCATAGTAAAATTATGGATTTTTTATTTTGATTAACAGTTTCTGTGATTGAAAAAAAAAACAACCACCACACTGAGGATACATTTTAAATGCTTGAATTTCCAAAGCTTCCTTATTTCAGGCAGAGCAGGCTGTTAATTCTCAGCAGAGACCAATCATAGCACTGAAGCATTTTCTTTCTCCATGTCAGAATAATAACACAACTTAGCTATTTCCTCAGGTTCATATCCCTCCTGTGAAGCTGATGGTGTTTTACCCAGGAAATAATTTAGATTCAGGTCTTCACCTTCCCAGAAGACCCAGGTGTATCTGTGCAGATGATGTGTTGTGACCAGTACTTCCCTGTGGCACTCTGGGGCCCCTTTCTTTGCTTCCATATCCCCACAGTGGTCAATTCATCATGGAGAAGGCAGGGAAGAGGAGTATATCAGATGGTACCAGGTGGCCTCCAACATTTCTGGCAGGTCACTGGCTTAGGAACTAGGCAAGTTCTGACCGAGCCGGTTGATTTGAGCTGAAAATTTTTTATTTTTAACTTTCTATTTAAAGCTGTAGGCCAGCTTGCTGCTCTGAGGAGCCACGCCAGGATTCTTCCTTCCTAACTGGAGTGGCAGAAAGAGAATTAAATATCCATGGGTCAGATATCCCATTGTGAACGTGGCTGTGGTCTAGAAAGAAATTTAACTTTTTTCTCAAAGCGGATGAGCACCATATATTCTGATTGTCGCTATTTATTTTTAAGAATTTATAAGTTACAATGTAAAGACATCAAATATTTGCTTTCCTCTTCCACTGTCAATGCGATGTTTCCATCAGTACTGAATGTTTTTCATTTTCTTCCCCTTTTATCTCATTTTTTTACACTAATGGGATTGTCGAGCCTTGGTGCATCAACTGAGACCTGCTCTCAGCATACAGCTGAGCTTTAATTCAGCTGCAAATATTATAGGAGTCCTCAGTTTCAGTGACCCTGTCTAACCTGGCATTTTCAAAAAGCAAAATCTTCTTTTTGCTTCTTCTAGAATTAGACATCTTGAGTGGTTACAAAACTGCTCCAGCTTTGTCACTGAAACAGAGAAATGTCTTGAGAAGGGAGACAGAGACATCCCACAGGTCTGAGCACCATTCCTTCTGCATCCCAGGCTGCTCGCAGGACACGTGGGCAATACAGCAGAGGAGAGCTGGTGTGGAGCTATGAAGCTGTCACTACACCGAAAGCCAACATCCTAGCCTGAGGATCCCTGGTAAGTGAGAAGAGGAGTAGTTACTGAAACAGGAAGGCTGTCGTGAGGGTCCCCTGAGATCCATCAGGATGGAATAAAGAGCAAGGAACTGCTTGTCTCAGTCAATGACCCCGAGTTATGGGGATTATGCTAGCTGTTGTTACTGAACAAAGCTAACAGGCGTAAAATCAAAATGCATTCACTTAAGTGTACTTGAACCAGGCATCAGATCACATTAACACCGATGTTGTTAAACAGCATGTTAAGAGCTCACTGATCAAGACACAGAAATGAAACATCCAGAAAAATATCCAGCTTTGGATGAAATAGAAGAGGTTTAAAGAGGCTATAAGGAGATAATGTCTACCTAATAAATTCTTATGGATCTAATAGGACTAGGTGGCTAGGCCTAGCACAGTGGTTGATCATATTCAGGGAGAATAAAACATGGTGAAACTCCAGTATCTTCAGGACAGTCACATTTCCTTCCACCAGACCTGAATTTGGACCACTGCACCCTACAACAAGCAGTCATAAAAGGCTGCACAGTCTTTGTGTCTCTGTAACAGCCCCTGTCCTTGGTACTTCATAGGGAAGCCTGAGGAGCACAGTGCTCACCCTGTCACTCCAGACTCAGCCTGCTTGGAAAGCTCATCTGGCCTCATCTGGAGATTTCAGAACCCTTTCAGGATGCATCCCAGCACATCTTTTTTTTTTTTTTTTTTCCTGAGGTTGGCCACGCCGTGACTTTGCACTAGTGGGATTGCTGCAAGTTGCACAGAGAGCTGATGGTTGCCCACGCTGCAGGTACGAGCCTGGGGATGTGCTCTGAAGCCCAGCACATACCTGGGTACTGCCCAGGCAGGCTGCCAGCTGGGCACCAGCTCCAGGGCTACTTGCAAGGGTGGGAAGAAATTTGTCTTTAAGCCTCATTTCAAGGTGCTTCCTATGCAGCAAAAAAAATTGTGACCATTCATCCAAAAAACATGCTACCAAACAACCCAAGAAGTATCTGGGGAAGAAAAAGCTCTTCTTTTTTTTTTTTTTTTTTTTTTTTTAAATAAGAACCTTGCCTTTCTATCCACAGAAGGAATTTGCTTCTTAAGTGCTGATGTTAGTGTGAAGCTTTGTTCCTTCCAATTACAACGCAAACTAGGTAAAAGTAACAAGGACTGCCCTTTTCCACATCAAGCAGCACAAGAGAGTGCATTTGTCTCTTCCTATCAAGAGAAAATTTAGCAATCCAAAATCTGTCACTTTAGGAACAGGATTTCTAACTGGATCAGTGAAATATAGCTTCTAGAAAAGCCAGATGTGACCCCATGAGCACCTACTTTAGAGCAAGCAGCATATCATGAACGTGCTCTGTGCTCTCTATTATTACCCCCTTGTTTGTACTGAAGTCTTAAAAACATCAAGTGGGAGTGGACCAGGCTGGAGATGCATCAAGTTCCACATCCTGTGGCCAACTCTGGATGCTTATGGAAAACTATATGAACAAGAAAAGAACATATTCTTTTTTTTTTTTTTTTTTTTCTTTCCAAGTTTGTTCTGACAAGATCCAGGCTAATTTACACCAGCTCAGCCTAGAAAATCAACTGGGCTCCTCCGTTACATGAATATTATCACACAGTAACCCAGACTGGTGCTGTTGAGATCTGGGATGAAAGCAACGCTTGGAGGCATTATATTCTCAATGCTGGCATGTGCTGAACTGCAGTGGAGTTTAAGTCTCACCTGAGGGTCTGGTACAGAATTGTCTTTCTGCAAATTCTTACACATTATTTTTGTCGAAAAAGTTAGTCAGAGAAAGAATAGGAAAAAGTAAAAAAAAAAAAAAAAAAAAAAAAAAAAAAAAGAGAGAGAGAAGGAAAAAGTCCTAACTATTTCCATCATTAAAAACTTTCTAAAACTTAATTATTAAAATGTCATTATTTTAACACTGTGGTGCCATTCTGATGGCATGCCTAGGTACGATGTAGACTGAAGTCCCTAAAGATGGGTTTAGGATAGAAAATTGATACCGGATGAACTGCAAATGCAACAATGCCTGTACAACAGACAAACAATACAAACCTCCATTAAGAAAAAGAGTCCTAGAAAGGAAAACAGAACCAATATATATCCCATCACCATCTGCAATAACACGTGAAATTAACCTCCGTAAAGTCAATCCACAGAGTTAAGTAAACCAAAGCATCAGCAGTGATACACAAGGTATGCCTTACTGTGGTCCTCTAGTTGCTTCTTTTGCTTCAGGACAGAAGGGGCTGAAGCATCCCCGTCAGGCAGCACGAATCATTTACCCCGTGCTCATGTGCAGTGTTTACCACCTATTGCAGCCCGCTCCCCAGGGAGGTCACACTTTTGAATTTGCTGCCTCTGGTGGCAATAGCGACTTGCTGAGCCTAGAGGCGGGCACGCTGGAGGACTCATTTCCCTGAGCAATTACTGATCTGGATATTGCTACTGTAGCGACAGTTTCTAGGTTTATCCGACCTAAGCAAAACAGGTAGTTTCAAGGGGAGGAGATTTCTGCTTGTAGTGGAAAAGATAACTCTGTCTTGGAAAGAGAGTTCCAGAGAAGAAAACTCAGCACAGAAAAACACCAAAGACCATTCACACCTGAGATCCTACAGGGGCTTTTTGATATAGATTTTCATGTTAAAGGAAAAAAAAAAGTCATGAAACAGACCAACAGTATCTCAGACTCTGAAATAACATTGTTGTCTACTATTACAATTGGCCAAGTCAAATTCTGCTCCTCAAGAAAAAATCAGAGATGCTCCCTTTCTTATCTTTTCCTTCTCACCGGTGATTTCCTTTCTGCAATGAGCCTCAAAACCATCTTTCCCTTCCATGCATTGGTTACTCCTCTGTAAACTCCTCCTGACCCCACCACCACAGCAAAGAGAGATCTAGAGAAAGTTTGAAAATCTCAAAAATATTTCCAGGGTCAGAGATCAATTACTGAAAAATTGTGAGAGGGAGTCTTGGCTATTCTACAAAAGCACAGTGAAAATCACCTGAAAGAGCAGAGAAATTGCAGGCATATGTTTGAGTTTACAGGGACCAGTGAAAAGCATTGATAAATGCTCTACAAATCTCTCTCTCTTGCTCTGCCAGCGTAACTGCCCTGACCTGGAACACGCTGCTGTGTAAGTCACGCATTTTCTAATGAGGAGACAGCGAGGCTGCAGAGTACGCTGATATGCCAAAAAGTCCCAGATTTCACATGCAGCCTGCAGAAATTTATGTGGCCTTGTCCAGAGAGCATTTGGGTGATGAGAAAAAGAACTCTAAATTGGTTCCATATAAATGCAAGAAAAAGTGGTAGGAATGGGATACTTTGATTGCTTCAGTCCTGATTACTCCAGGAAGTTCTGTAGAGTTGGATGCAGCCTTTCAAGATGTAACATTGTACAGCTTCACTCACATATTTTTTTTTTTCTACATAAAAAACATGTCTTTTATGGGAAATCTTTCTTTAAAGTAAGCATAATATTTCCTGTATTTATGCATTTCTTATACAGCCTTAAAGAACAATTTTGGCTCTTGATTAATTTTTCATGAAAGCAAATAAATGTAAATAGTGTGAGCTCCCTGAAAGAAATCACAGAGAGAAGTAATACTTATTGGAAACGCAGGGGTAATCTCACTAGTTAACACAAATATATGGTCTCCCCCCATACTGATTTTTAAGTGTGTGTGCAGTAAAATATGAGCAAACCCAAATCTATTTGTTTCATGCACTGCAATTAATCCATAGAATTTGTTACCACAGGAATTTGCTGAGGCCAAAAGCTGAACAAGATGCAGAAAAAGAACAGGATGTTTAGGTGGCTGTTGAAACTCACTGATAGGACTGAAAACAGAGATACTCCAACCTTGTTATACAGCTGAAGCCACACCTTTAACTATCAGAAACCACGACGGATCCTAACTGAATGAAGAGACAAGCTTCTCAGCCTGCTCTCAAAGCTCTGAGTGCTGGCCACCATACTGGACTAGACATCAAGTTTCACCCCAGTCCTGTTTTGATCCACATGCAGATCCCAGTTAGGGATGCTCCTGGAGGCCAGTGCATTAACAGAGGTGCTGCACCGGGTGTTGAAGCAAGGCCAGGGCACTCCACCAGCATCCACGGCTCGGACTGGCAGAGCTACTCGAGGTGGGTGGGTGATCTGAGTGAACTGGTTTGTCCCAGCTAGCTGACAGATTTGATCTCTCCTGTAGGAAGCACCAAAACAAGAGCGAGGAGCCCTCCATCTGTGATGTCCGGCTTCCATCCAAGATTCCCCTAGTGAGATTTTACATGCACTTGGGCAGTGAGTCAGTGAGCTGTAGAAAGAGCCTGTGACCTTCATGGATGATTGAAGTGAATGAGAATCCCTCAGCCTATTACGGATAAGGTTTGTTAATGCCTCTCTCCAAGAGGCACACTTTGATTTCTCTCAGTCCTATGTTGTGCATTAATCTCTGAATTTGCCATCCCCTAGCCAGGGAAAAGGGTCAGCTATTCCAGTGTGACAAGGTAATGTGGATTTACCGATCAGGTCTAATGTGAACACACAGCACAGTCTTCTATCTTTCTTCTGACAGAAATCTCAGGTTATTTCATTCCAGTTTCTGAGTTATGTGGGTCATTCCTGTACCAAACCTAACATAGTCAGGGGGGTGACAAACTGAGAGAGTGTGTTAGCCTGTCCTCTCAATGCTCACTGTACTCATTTCTTATTTTCTTTTTACCTCTTTCCTGTGGCATCTTAAATGCATTAATCATTTGTTATATATTTGGAGGACAGATTATGTATGGAGTCTCACGAGCAGCCAGTGCACTTATTGGTTGTATGAGATGACCATCTCAGAGCCCTTATTGAGATGGGGCTATGAAATGATAACTTTAATGGGCTGTGGATAAGGTTAACTTTTTCTGAGACTTTTCTGAGTCAGGGGGTTGCAGAATCCCGTATCTAAAACGTTCAGTGGGATGCGTACTTGTCATTGCTGACAGGGTGTAAGAGGAGGTAAGGAAAGGCTACGGTCTGTGTGACACAAGTTTGAAGCAGCTGTGTCATTGAACCAGTCCCAGAAGCTCTCTGCCTGTGGGAACCCTTCAGAAGGGGAAAGAAGAGGGGCAGGAGGCTGCAGTGATGCTGTTGGACTCTATGGATGATTTTCTAGAGCTTCCTTGCAAGAGGAACTTTCTGCTTTGCCACGTGCTGGAACCCAGTACATAGTACCACAGGGTGCCTAGTGATGGAAAGAGCCAGTGTCCTCCCACGTATCATCCCTTTGTTAAAAAAAATGGTCACATACTACATCTAATTCTGAGAGTCCTAATCTGGAGCATTTGAAATTACCTTAAATTGATTACTAGGAGGAATGAGAGGCTGGAATTTTGCTGTGCCTCTAGGCTTAGCAAGGCTACCTCAGTTAATCTGTTTCAGTTCTATGTCTATAAAATGGGGATGATAGCACTCGACTGTCTCACAGGAGCCCTGTGAAACAAAGCATTTTACATACTGAAGAAGATGTGGGACAGATGCGTAGGATGGAACTTCTCAACTTCTTTCACAGACACCTTTAATGTTACGCACAAAAGTTAACTCCTGCCTCTGTTTAATTGTGTGCTGCATTTCTTCAAGGACTGGGATTCACCTCATCACAAACTATTTCAGCGTTCCTAAAGTAACAGCTGAAGCATATGTCAAAGCACTGATGGCTTTATTGGCTTTTTCCTTCCTCCATCCACTTCTCCCTTCCCAGCTCCCTTCCATTCATTTACCCTGAGATTACATTAGACAGCTGAAAAGGCTGAGATGATGGAAGAGCACAAGACAATACGCAAGGAGGTGGAAGCATGAAGAGAGCTGGAAGAGCTTAGCGGAACACCATTTCAACCTCTTTGTTCTTTGAGAGGCATACATAATGAGCTCCACAAAGTTGTCATATCTGTCCTTATTCAATATTACCAAAAATAAAATAATAAAAAAAAATCCTTCCATTACAAAAGAAATGCATAGTGCTATTATATCCGGTACAACTTTTATGCACAGCATGATTGTACCAGTCACATCCTATTTCATCATCCCAAAGCCAGCTGTAATCTTCAGAACAAACAGACCCTTTGAGCACAGTACTTTTTAATACATTTGTGTTTTTTTTTTCTGTCCAATTATTACATCTCTAAGTAGAGCCTGCCTAAAGCTTGAAATGCTCAAGAATCAGAAATGACTCCTTACTCCTTTTGTAAAACCCTAATTTCAGCTAGTTTTATGTTTCAAACAATTCTTAGTTACTGAAGTTTAAATTCCTGCTACAACGTTGTAAAATGGTCCTCAACAGATCGAAATCCCTTCCAGAAAAATATCAGGCAAAATAAAACTAAGACAAAATCATCCTTCTTTTTATCTTCAGAATTTAGTTTGCAGCAGGCTGATTATTTAACCTTACATAATAATGGAGAACAAAACTGGAAACCTAAGGCAATACAGCAACTTCCAATTTTTACAGGAGCCAACATGCCCAGAAGACTTCCACTGACTTACTCCCCTTAGTAACCTTTCTCTTTGCTTTGAAAATCAAAGACAGACTTCAGTATTGCTCAGATCTTAGCTTTCTCAGGCTTTTAATTTCAGACACACTCTTTACTGATAGTTTCAGATGAGCAGTATCTGCCTGAACACGCACAATGGGAATGTTGCAGAAAAAGGGAAGCACATTCCCCCATTTTTTTATTTATTTTTTACATAATCATAGTTGTCTGATGTTCCTGAGCATATGAAGATGAAAATTTGAAATACATCAGAATATATATGTGTATATATATATATTCTTAGAGTGGATTTGGCTCAACAGGAATTGAGATACTTACACGAATGACTGTTCTTGTAGTATTCTGGACTGTGTGACTGCCCGTGTCCCAAGACTATTGGTCTACCACAGCCAAGATTTTCCAAGCATGAAGCAATTCTTTTGCCTCAGCTCTTGGGAAATCAGGATCCTGTTCTCTGGAAACAAATGTCCAGCAGCAAGGCCTCTTTACTGTGACACAATTCGCCAGTATGTTTATCTGCTTTCAACCTTTTAGCTCACTGAATTTTGTTTATAGCTATTATCATGACCATAATCACACGTAACTGGAATAAAATATACATGACTGACTCTCTACCTACTACAGTACGATCTGAGTGCAGACAGTACAAGGCACCCAGGCGACTTCTGTCTTAGATTCCTTTAATTATGAACTTGAGGCAAAATCAAGCAAAGCCCTTGGGGGTGTGTGTTTTTTCTTGGACAAAACTTGTACCACTTTGGGTTGTATCCCACCATGGGTTCATATGCCTGGCTACATCTTTGTCTTAGTTTTGACAAAACCATTAATGATTGTGTGTGAATCCTATAAACTCAGAGACTGGAGAGCAGATGAAAAGACAATCTTGTGACCTTGGCAGCTCTCTCAGGATCTTTAAACTCTTGAAGCTGCTAATACCAAATGTATCCAGAAGCGATGAGGTATAAATTTCCTCTCTCCTGAGAAGCTGGACAAAGAATTTTTCTGTTATGTCTAGTACTGAAAAGGGAAGGTATGGATTAAGGGAAAACACCAACTCCAAATCTTCAAAGGTTTATGGAGAGATTTACCTGAACGATACTTGCTAATGCTAATATCAATATAATATTTCTGATGAGCAGTTCCAGATTTGGGTTCATAGATTTAGAAACCTGAAAGCTACACTGTGTCCCAAAAGCCCTAACTAACATAAGACAAGTTTTCTGACTGAAGCACTAGGGAACAAGATTTAGTTTGAGGAACTTTTCTTTAGAGATGACTTCACTTGTGAGGTTAAAGATGAAGAAGCTGTGATGCCTTGTATTATCAAATATTACTACTCTAAAATTACTGGAAGGCAGAGACCAATTCATGGATCTTCAGCTTCTTTCTATTCGGTTTAGCATCAGCAGTCTGTGTTCATATTTTTAAACATGCAACACAACTGTAAAAGCCAACATCAGAAAAAGTTTAGAATGGGAAAACTGCAGTTTATAGTCATAACTGATGACCCTTAAAAATAGTAAGAACTGTTAACATGCATTTCTCTCATTCTCACACATATACAAAACAAAAGCAAGTAAGTGAAATTGAAAAACATTCCTTTGCATCCCCACTATCAGCTGATTTTTTAGGATAAATTGCATCTGTAAGTCACTCTTATGTTACAACACCTTCTTTACCATCCAAGAAGAATTAGGAATTTAGCATTTTGAAGAGTGTAGGATTTGTTAGCTACAGTCATTTCAGGGATGCTAGACAATACTTCCATTATTTACTTGTTAAAAAAGTGGCAAGATTGTCATTAAATATAGAATCCAAGTGAATGAATACAGTTGAAATCTTAAAGACATTTTGCAAACTAATTAACTGCCTGTTTTGTACTTTGCTCACTTTGCCCTTTAATCTCTTGCTTGCCCTGTGTTATTCCAGGAGTTCCGTCACATAAAAATGAATGGAAACTCCCTCAAGACATATAAGTGATCCTAGTTATTCTTCTGTCTTGGTTTCCTAATCTCTTCCACCCTTTTATAATCAGAAAACAATGTTACAGCATTTAAAGTCTATTTTTTTTTCTTTTTATTTTTTTTTGTTATTCTTTCTTCTTCGTATTTTTCTGATTTTGGTCACTGTGAGTGCTTCAGAGCCCTTTCTCAAGTCCAAACATTGTCCCCTGACCACTCTACCTTCATTCAGGAAAGTAGCTGAGCAGCAAAATAATTCATAATTCTTTCAGAAAGAAGTAACAATTGTAAATTTGGTGGGTGAGGTTTCCTTTTCCTTTTTTTTTTTTTTCTTCTTCTTGTTTTTTAACAATATTCTTTAAGCATGCAAAAAACAATCTTCAAGGTTTCCCCAAGTGACCACCACCAGCGCAATTTGTGTTTGTGAGGTCCTGCTGTAAGGAGGAAGTGAGTGCACCTTTTTCCACATTTCCTGCCTCCTTTCTGCGCTCTGGAGACCCATGAAAGCCTCGGTGGTTCTCCAGCTGCTGCTCTGTGTGAGCAGGAAGAGCAGCCTGGGAAGAAATACTCAGCTCCTCAGAAACTGGACATGGGGCTCAGATTCAGAGCATCCCTGTGTTATGCGTGTCACAGCGCAACAGGCCAAGTCTTAAAAACAATGGCAAGAGGGCTTGTAGACTCCTTAAAAACCCAAAACATCTATCTTATTTCTGGGAAAGCCAGCGATCAGTTAAGAGGCATGGTGATAAATGTTAATAAAAGGATGAATGCCTTCTATCTCAGCTGGTATACAGCTAAAAGGTAGGGAGTCAATTTATGGAATGGAGGCGTGTCTACTTAAGTTCAGAAGCTAAGTGTACGGGTAAAACGAAGCAAAAAGCTGCAAAGCCCCAAGAAAAGTGGAGGAATGATTTAAATTTGTATGTTTATATGTCATACTTTTTTTTTTTTTTTGATAGCATTATTCAGAGAGAGACAAGAATTTCACTGCAAACTGGCTATTGCTGTCTTTTTTTTTTTTTTAATATATATACAAAAGAGCTAATGGCAGCATTATTTTTTTTTAATTGTTTTAAGAAAATATCTCAATGATCTATCAATTACAAGGTGTTGCCCCATTTATCTGTGATAAGGCAGAAATCCAAAGGGTCCTGACCTGCAAAAGCTTCTGGGAAGAAAATGCACTGAAGTTATCCCCCCGAAATCTGTGTGATGGTGTGGGAGACGCAGGCTGCCCCGGGGCACCTCTGCCCCAGCACTGCAGCTACACACGGACATGCCAGGCCTGCCAAACTGCTGGCCACGACACAGCAGCAAAATTCAGTGGATCCCATCAGTGTCGGACTAAACATGCACTATACTTACTAAGATTGCAGGTTGCAAGAGCTTCATTCCTCACGCTGCCCTCAATTACCATTCCCCTGCTGTATTTTCCCTTCTCTTTCTGCAGTGCTGGCAAATCATGCATTTGGACTGCTCTCATGGCCCTCCTCTAAAGACGGCGATTATACAGATGATATCCATTTACCCACTCTCTTGGCAGCCCTACCCAGCAGAGCCCATACCATGCAACTCAACGTGAGGGTGTAGTAACACTACAAGCCCCAAAAGGATGGCATGACAGAGCACCAGAGGTGCACGGCAAAGGGCTCAGCCCCATTTCTACGGATGAAAAACATGGCTATTGTGGCTTTGCATACAGCAGCAACCTCAGCTTCTCCAGACCAAGCTGAACATATTCTGCAAGTGCAACACGATTGCTCTGTAGAGGTGCAGAAGCCAGCTCACAGCACTTCTGGACGCCCAGAATCCACCTCTAGAGCTTGACCAAACCATCAGGGCAATGTGTTACCTCAAAGACAAGTGTGGTAGATGACTGCCAAGTGGTAGATGATCACCAAGGTCATGAGGGCTGGCTGGGCTCTTTCACAGTCTGTAGGCTAACAGCTCCTCTGCCTTTTCTCCGAGTTAGAGCTAAGACAAACTTGCCGTGCCAGCCTCATCATTAGATTTTGTCTGTGGTAGTGGAGCTCATTGGACTAGCTGAGACTAAGCTGAGCAAAAATAATAGATGAAAAAATGGAACAACCCCATGCTGGCACGAACAAAGAAACATAAGATTAACTAAATGGCTGTTACAGCTTCTCATTTCTGTGATCTTTTTCCCATTAAACATAACACTGCCAGAAAACCTCTCAGAAATTAAATGACTGGAGAGGAAGGAGGAAAAAAATTATCAAGATGACCATTCCCTAAAGAAATCTGAGTGTTTTAAGTAAAGCAAACAGCAAGAGGAAGCTAAAAATTCTTAAATATCTCTGTCATTGTAGCAAAAACATTTTCAATATGTGATTTTATTTTCAGCTGTGATTTTTCCACAAACCGGTACTGCAACAAATGAGAGAAATAAACTCGGTGAGGCTGAATATCATACCTTGAGACCCTTTTGCCCTCAATTCTTGTACCTCTTGTCATAGGATACAAGAATATATGCGGGAGAATTCTCTGTTCAGCTCCATAAATACATGCTATATATTTGGTGTGTTAGACAAAACCTACTCAGCACAATCCACCTTCTACACACTAGCCATGTTATCCTCTCATCATCAGAGCCCACCACATTAAAGAGACCCATGTCTGTCTCTCGGTCAGCTTCGGGTATCTCCTACTTTTCTGGGAGCTGAGCAGCCACTGATGCTAAGTTTGCATTCATGTGCACAACTTCAGGCATCTCATTTTCACCTGCCAGTGATCAGCCTTAATCAGGCATGCTTATAACCAGCTGAAAGGAAGGCAAATCCTTTGTTCACGTGGTGCCAGTTATTTCTGCAAGTGCTCAGCCAGCCCCAGCCCTCCCGAGGTGCGCTCCCCTGGAGAAGGCTGCAGGTGGGCTGTGAGTCCTCAGGGTCCTGCTGGGACAGGGGTGTACCAAAGGGATGCTCCTCATCACTGCAACATTAGGTTGTATAGTGCAAGTGTGGCAAAGAGCAGGACCTGGTTCAACGGGATCTCACGAGCCTTCAGGAAGATCAAAGCAGCTCCTGATGAATTATTTAATAGGCACTTCCAGAGAGGTATTTTAGGCAGCTGCAACACTGATCTCAAATAACCAACAGCATTAACCACATTATTGTTATTTGTATTAACAACTTTCTGTCATGCTTATGGTAATTTTATTTCTTCCCTTACAACTGCATACATTGTGTTTCCTGGGTATGGCAGGCATACCGTGGTCCCGAATGGTGCCTTGTCTGATAACTACAGAGCTGCTTGTACTCTTTTTGAATTGAATGCTGTTTTTTTTTTTAACCTAATATAATTTGAAAACATATTTATGACTCATCAATTTTACAGTTAAACCGCTTAGAGATTCTAAGCTGGAATCTTGCAACTCTGAAGTTCTTGAATTTCACTGTAATTCTGTATTCTGCCTCTTTTCCTTTAGTTGTCTTTTCCACTAATACTTCATATAAAGATTAGACAGATCATAGGACGGCTCATAAATGAGAAAAATACATTTGCAAAAATGTTCTGCAAAATGCAATAAATAAATAAATAGCAATTTATTTCCAGTTTGTAGGAGTCCAAATAAGCTCAAACTTCTACTTAAACGACCATTATGCAATTTATGTTCACCAAAAATCAGTCTTCATTCAGTGACCCAAAAGTTTTTAATTTTAATAATTTTGAGATGACTAAATAAAAGAAAGAAGAATATAAGTCCAGATAAGAAAGGTGATACATCTTTCATTAAAAGATGTTTTCCACTAAACTGTTGTGGAGCTGCTATATACTTATGGAAGATTACTCTTTGGATAGACGAGATAGAAGATATGGCCTTTTAAAAGGCCATATCCTTAAGGTATTTAAGCATTCCTGTGTATTCAAAATTCATGTACAACAAAGCACATGGAAAACTTTACCTAGCAGCAGAACACACAGCTCTTTGCTTTAGACAGAAGTATTACACCTGGATTTAGAGAGAAGCAGGAGTGCTGTTCCTGTTTCAGAGCTGGAACAGATAGGTGTTAGATGGTAGATGAGGACAGTCAGTGCTAAGAAGCAAGAACGAACTGGTTTAGAAACTTGGAAAAGTAGAAAGAGAATCGAGAGATCTGGTTTCTTGTTATCAATCCAGTTTGCCTCCCCAATGGGAATCCTACTCTCCTCCTTTCTTCCACCATTCAAATTTCATTACATAAACTTGATGGAGGGGATAATTTCACACCATTGGTGATATGTAGATAGCGATCTGCACTTCAGTAGTGACACTAATTTTGTCTTTTTTTGGATAAGAATCGTCTCTCTACAAAAAGGTTGTAAATCAGTGTTTCCTAAAGAGCCCAATAATGCACACAAGCTCAGGCTGGGACTGCCTGTCCATCTGCAGCACAAAACTGGCTGCTGTTTGCTCTAAACTTCACAGTGACCATGAGAGTGGCAGTGCTACCCCAGCCTAAGGCACTTATCTCATATCCTACAGATGGGGAAAAGATAGTCTGTCCATGACAGCTCCAACCTGTAAATGTTCCTACTGAGTGTGGCCACAATTAGGAGTGAGAGGGAAACACTTTGTGAGGTACAAACATGCTCTGGCCCTTTAGGAATGCCTGCTGCACTGCTTTCAAATCCGGAGAGTGCTGACAGCGAGACATTCCCAGTTTATGAAAATCCAAAGTGCTTCCTCATGAAGAAAACTGCAAGGCTTGTGAAAAGGCAAGTCCTTTGTTTCATTATGTTTCTGTGAAGGCAGCTAATTTTTTACCCCTTCAGATAACCATGTAAATACGGCAATGAAAAAAATAACAACAACAAAAACAACTTTATGAGATGCTGGCAATGGCTAAAAGAAGAAAAACTATTCAAGGATATCTAGGACAAGTAAATTTAATCATGATATTTTGCTTTCCAGTTTAGATATCCACAGGGATACCACACTGAAATGGTAAAATTTTTATAATGACAGACAAAAGAAAGAAGAATTCACTTCTAGGGATTTTTTGAGGGATGAGAACTCAAGAGATGCTACTAATATGATGCATACTGGGTATATTACATTCCAAAAGTAATCACATTGGATGCTGAAAGGGAAAAGTAGAAAGGTAAGCCTGTAAATATGCTGGAACAGATTACCCCTTTCAGGAAACTGCTCCTAGCTCTGTGCCAGTCAGCATCCTTATTAGAGGTCTGTTGAGACACACAAAGTCATGCAGAAGCTTGAGGATAACTCTGAAGCAGAGAACATGTGATAAACTATAAAGTAGGTCAGATGCCCTGGGTGATTCTGATGCCTCGATCAGCTAACCTCACCTCAACATCATTTGCTTAGTATTGCCAAACTCAAGACAACACAACTCTCTTGGAAGACAGTATGTAGTTCACCTGCAAAGAAATACATTACTAGAAGGAGAGACTCAGAAAGTCAGTCAAGGTTCATATTTGCTCACCAAACAAACATATATTCCCTGGGCACACGCGGGCTATGGGTGAGTGAATACAAACAATCCCTGCTCAGCCTCTGAACTGGCTGGAAACTGTATAACCACGTCAGAGAGGTGGTGGCATTTGGTTATTGCATCCTGGTAATCAACAGAGAAAACTGCACACAGCCGGCCACTGCCTGCCCCTTTCAATTCATTAAAGTCTTGCTGATGCTCGTGGTCAGGAGCATGACTATGACCATGACCACACATGCACGCAGCTTCCATGGGGCATGGGGATTTTGTAACTCTCCAGCTGCTCCCAGTGCTGTAAACACTTATTGACTTGGTTTCTGCTAATGAGCTGAGGCTTACCAGGTGACACAAAACACCTGAGGGGCAACCTGCACAGACTGCAATTAACTCTTGGTTCCTGTTTCTGTTATTTAATTAGCAACATCAATTTTGAACACTGCACACACTGATCACAGAAAACACAGGCAATTACAAACAGTCATCAAACCCTATTTTCTAAATTACATGCCAAGGATAAATGATTTTAAAGTAAAAAGAATAAATGTAGGCGTGACATTTTTATGCTGTGCCTCTGCTGAATAAGCTTAACAGTTCCTCACATTTAATGATAATTCCTATAGTTCTGTCTAGGCTCAGGGTAAACAAATAACAATCTCATAAAAACTCTTCTCTGTGTAAATCTCAGTATGTATTTTCCAACAGAACAACCCAAAGATGCAGAGTTTGCACACAGAAGTTTTGGGAGCACCATTTACAGGTTTTGCTACTCAGAGGTACATTGAAGAGGGTAAGGTGTTTGCTGGCTGCTCAGTGCTTTAATGCCTCTGTTTTACTTTGGATCCTGTTTCACCTGGCTGTGACTAATAGGTGCTTCACAGTCCTTAGTCCAGAGCTTCTGGGTGCAGTTCATCAATGTATAACCCTGAATACTGAAGTCACTACCTATACCAGAAAAAGCTCTCCTTTTAGTCCTATGGTCATATAAAATAGAAAGCTTAGAAGCCAGGTCTAGGGCTACAGTCTTATACTGCCTTCCATGTCATCAAAATGAGGAAAACTGAGCTCCTGAGGTTAGCTGCTGGTCTTACACCTTACAGAGGCTGCAAATAAGCCAGTGCACTAAAACTCTGTTGAGCCTGAAGTACAATGGAGATGGGGGAGAAGTGTCAGTGCCTTGGGAAGAGGTTGCCCAGAGAGGCTGTGGTGTCTCCATCCTAGGAGTTACCCAAAAGCCAAATGGAGAAGATCCTGAGCAACCTGCTCTAGAGACCCCTGCTTTGGACAGGAGGCTGGACACAACCATCACCAGAGACCCCTCCAACCCCAAGCACTCTGTGATAAGAAATCAAACACATACACAGACATCAGTCATCAGCCAGATTTTGTGTGCACTGTACCTGTATTGCACACTTACAGCAACTTCTCTCCTAGAAGAAAAATTGGGAAGTAATTCTATATGGAGACATAACGCTGACCTCTTTATTTTTTTTTCCCCCAAAAGGAAAAAGGAAAAATAGTAAAGAAAGTAGAAGAGTTTAAAAAATGTTTCTTTCTGTCAGTAAGAAACTCTCTGGCTCACTGTTTAAGTGCTTGATCCAGATCATTTTTCCAAAGCTACAGGGCTGACAACAATAAAACAATGAGAAACTTACTTTTGTATCTAATATTAAACAGCTGTGTTTATGAATAAACACAGGGCACAGCACTGCCAAGAACAAGGGTGGCATTTTGCAATCATTTTCCAGAGCAGCTGTTATGATCATTCAAGGAATATTTGCGGTCCTATTAACTTCCACAAAATTATTCATGTATTCAGCACTATGCTTCTGCATTTTGCTGCCGTGCTGCTTATTAGTCCTCACATTTTATAGAGCACTTATAGTAGGATCATGGACAACACTTGGTATCCAGGGACAGCCCCCACTGCTGCTCACAATTCACGTAACACTTGGAGGAGGAAGGCTCCTCCTTAATATCACTTCACAGCATGAAATTGCCTAAAATATGTGTTCTATTTCACGCTTATTTGTGCATAAATTGGCATAAAATCTTAAAATAGCTCTCATGAAATAACATTAAAGCGTTACTTATGCTGTGCCAGCGCTTACATTTCACGACAGGAGCGCACAGCCCTCCTGCCTCTGCCCACATGTCCAGCTCTCCCAGCCCCGTGGCTCATGCACAGCTGGAAGAAGACGTGAAAAGAAGCACCAGAACAGGGCACACATACGAAATCTCTTCCCTGCTACTAATCCTGTGTGGGGGCACAGAGCACACTGCTTAGGCTACAGAGCTGCTCTGTGCTGTGACAGCACTACAGAACTCTGATCTCCCCCCAAAAACCTCGGAAGATGCTCTAAGTTCATAAGTTTCATATGCTTCAATCAGCTTTCTTCATGTGGTTTCAAGAAAACACTTTTGCAATTAACTAATATCACAATGTTTCATATTTTGTTTTTTATGTGCTCAATTCTAGGATTATTTCTAAACAATAAAATCATTTTGTCAATTAATTACTGGCATAAACAGTTGCAAAATTCTGGCGTTTATCTCAGAAGAGAAATTTTACAGTGTGTGAGAGGTTTTAAATAGCTTGAAGAAAACCACTTAAAACTCTCTCTTTCTCTTCAGCAAGTGGTGATAGTTAAATCAATTATGTAAGCGTGAGTCTGCAACTACTGAACTCAACAGCAGTGCCCCTAGTAGCTTCAGTAATACAGGTTTTAGACCTAAATATCGCTTCATTTATTAGGAGCATAGCAGGAGAGCATATGGGAGCTGCAGGAAGGCTACCTCCTTAGATATTGACATTAAAAAAAACACTTTTTTTTTTTCTTCCCTTAGAGCTTGCTAGAGATCAAAGAGATTGGGATAAGCTTTTAAACCTAAACATAATTTGAAGTTTGACAAGTGTCCTGTTTTCTGTGATGGAGTTAATTTTCTGCCTAGTAGCTGGCATGGTGCTGTGTTTTGGATGTAGGATGAGAATAGTGCTGATAACACACCGATGCTGTAGCTGTTGCAGGGCAAGGCTTGCACAGAGCCAAGGACATTTCAGCTTCTCGCACTGCCCTGCCAGCAAGGGTGGTGGGGGTACACCAGGAGCTGGGAGGGGACATGCTAGTACATGGTTTCAGAGAGATTTTCTGTTCATTTTAGACCTCAGTCCTAATCCTCTACAGTTTGTGGAACATGAGACTGAACCTAGACCCAGGTTGGCAATGGCAATTGATTTAAGTTGGTGCTTGTTCTGACCCGGTCCTTACACCAGGGCTAACTCTACTTCCTTTCAGCAGAATTACTATCATTGCAAGGGAGGACAGATTTTTTTTTTTCTCCTTCTGGAAAGGATTCATTTAGGCACACAGCTCTTTTAGACAAAGGCTGAAGAGTAACATAGGATGCTTTTTAAAGACATGAACTCTCTATGTGATGGCATACGATAAAAGCTATCCCTTTTTTTGGTAGCTACAGCTTACTCTTCCTCACCCCCTCACCAGCTGTTATTCTGCTGTACGTGCAATGCATTCAGATCATTTCACATATGCAAAAAGAAACCCAAACCAAGTCAAGAACAGAGCAATTCAAACATATGACAACCTGATACCCAGAAAAACACTCACTTTAGTCATTCAGCCGATCAAGTCAAACACCACATTGCTAGAGTTTTATTTGCAGCCATTGCAGAAATTGAGAAATGGCACAGTGGAGTGGAAAACCTCATCTAGGAGAGGATGACAGAGCTGCAGCATGTGTTGTTGCCTGCCTTTCCCTGCCATGTCCTCCACAGCCTCCTGCAGCCACTGAAGAGCTGCTGCTACTCTTGGCTTTGCAGCAGCCGGGCAGCCAAGGCGTACTTGTCTTCCCCCCACCTTACTCTTCTTTTGGTTCTGGGGGAATAAAGTCTACACATATCCCCTCCTCCCCATATATTTCAGCACGTGATTGCCTAGACTTTCATGATCCCTTTTAAACATATTGATTACCATAAGTAATGAGATAGGTCATGGAGAAGCAGGTAATTTTCCTACGTAGCTACAACAAGGAGGTCTTCTGTGCACAGCAAAGCTCTCACCTTATTTGTAGCCCAACTCTTTTGCTCAACATCCTCTGCAAAATGTATATAGTTTAGAGCAGAGTGTGACATAAATCAGAGAGATTCATCCAGTCAACCAGCAATGGACAAGCCAATAGACACACAATATGAAGTTACTTTTTGCAACAGAAGCACTCGCACTCTCTATTAGCCTCAGCACGTGAGAAAACCCAACCCTGACCATGGGAATAACTGCAATGAACTTGTACTAAGCAACACTCTGTGGTCTTTTAGGAATCAAATAAAGAAATGTAAGGCAAGATAAGCATGTCAAGAACAGCTAAACTTCAACACCTACATATGGTCAAGGCAATTTGAACAAATGCTAGACATCCATCCACCTTTTCTACAGAAGTTAACTCCTATAAGAAATCTCCTGCTAAAAAAAAGATTATTAGGATTTGTGATCACAAAGGACTAAATAAATTCTGATCTCAGTGGTTGTTTTTTTTGTTACTTATTTAAATATTTGTCTTCCTAAAAGAATTCAGACACACAAAAAAAGAAAAAGAAAGTATAGAAAGCATACAACAAATAGCAGAAGCTGGCATCAAGAAAGCCTGGTTGCTGTTGGCTATTTAGTTGGCTTTCATTTTAAAAATTAGAGGTGGAGTCTGCCTGATCTTTAGGATGGAAATTCTGATTTTGTCTGCCTTCGTGATAACTGGGTAACCTAAAATACAGCCACATAACAGGATGTTTAAGGCTGGGGCTCCTGGAAAAAGAGAAGTATTTTAGCCACATGTGTTTTTTTTTTTGTTGTTCCCACACTTACTTGTCTTCAGTGACTAACGTTTGAGACAAAGAAAACTTTCGAGTAAAATTCAGATGTCTCTCCCGGGCACTGAAAACAAGCCCTGTGACAAATCTCAGGTACTCCAGCTAAATCAAGGAAGAGCACATGTCCTGGTGTTTTTAATGGCATAACAAAAAGACAACTTTCAAAAGTACATTTCTGTATATTTAGAATAATTTGTAGAGTACTGTGGAGTACCTCACCTATGTGGGGACAGACATGGAGACTTGGCAACAGGAATTTATCAGTGCAATGTTGCTTTGATTACTATGGGAAATCACTCTTGTGCTTTAAGCTCAAAGAAAATTATTCATAACCATACCATCATCTCTGCAAACATAGCTGGCTAAAACATACTTTTTCTATACCCACATAAATAAAAGAAATGATAAAAACCTATGTTTTGTTTGTATACAATAACAGCTCTCCACTGGTAGTAGGTATCTTTGTCATGGACTCATTGCTTAACTCCTACTGATCAGCTGTCTCTGTATATAAAGTACACATTACATACACTAACAAATTAATCTTCACAACAAATGTGTTTTGTTTTGTTTTTCCATCTGCCAGTATCCTGGTGGGAGTAAATTAAGGTTACAGAGAGACTTTGGAAACTGGTGTTGAGAGCATTTAATCAATAAATTGCCCAGTCTGGGGCAATACTTGAGCAATATTCAATATTCGAAAGCCTTCATCCAGGCAATAAAACTAAACAGCAATGTAAGTTCTAAAAATGTAACCACTCTCCTAACCTATACCAGCACCAGCTGAACAGTGTGCTCTGGGACAAATTTCACCACTCAAGAACCTTTACTCTTAGCGAATAAACTATAGACACATGACCAAATAGCACATTAGGAGAGCATATTCAAGACCTGAACATGCCTGATGGATTTCGATGACCACACAGCTTGTGGCAAAGAACCTATACAATAGGGAGGCAACGGGCAGATCTAGAGACATGTTGTGCTTCTTGACCAGTCCTGAGACTGACATGCAAATACAGTGCAAATCTGCTAAAAACTGCGAATCACACAGAATTAATGTGTATCAATACTTCTTCCACCCAAAGCAGACTTCAGAAGATTCATGTTGTTTACTGATGTGTGATGTGTATGACCAATTTTTTGAGTAGCTGACTATCTGTAATGAACATCTGAATTACTAGTGAATTTTTAAAGATCCGGATATCACATTGATAGGTACCATTATTTCATTTTAACAGTTAATACCTTGAGCAGTTGATTGAATCATAAAATATGGATTGGATAGAGAGAGGAGTTCACATGTTCTTTTTTTAGCAGTTGGACAGATTATCCACCATTAAATTAAAATGACTGATGCAGGCTGAGGAAGAGAAGTAGAAGGGAAATTATTGAAAGAGAGGTAAAAGTTTCGTTTAATGATTTAAAAATGAAACATGGAACTCCTGTGATGCCTTGTTTTTGTAAAACTGTAAGGCGTGGGATGAAAGTGATTTGTGGCAAAAAGTTTATGCCTTACTGTGTCTCCCGACAAGACAGAAGCCTGTGATTCACAGAGATAATGGTGGGTACTTTTCACTTAAAAGGATGCCTACGTACATTACCAACTGATTCACAAAATATATATGGTATTAATTATACAAAATCCTGCTACTTAGCACAGAAATTCAGTTATCGCTGGGAGAAGCGAAACGAATAATGAAGGCAGGAAATGCAGAGTATATGCTATAACAACCCTGTCCCCACAGGCCCATGCTGTATGTTTTTCAGTGAATCTTCCTCTTTTTCCAGCTGTCACGGTGAATAATGACCTGCAATAAAGACAGGCAATTGAAGTTCTGCAAGATGTAGCTCAGCAGGCTGCAGAGCTGCCCTCCTCTCTGAAATGTTAAGTGTAATAAATGGCAAAATGCTTGCCACGTCCCCCCACCTTGCTTGTCTGCCTTAGAATAAAGGATGCCTGCTGTTAGTGATACCATGAGAGCAGTTTTCCTTTCTGCTCAGGTGGAACAGGTGTGCATTTTGGAGCTCAGGGTTTCTGTCCCAGTCTTTGCAGACCGCCAGGCTGCAGAAATCCTCAACGCTTCCACCTGCCTGACCAACTGCATAAACGAGGCAAAACTTCACTGAAATGAGAACTAAAAAAAGCAGTTTCCTCCTAGCTGACATTTTCCATTTGGCATTTCACTTTGGGGCACTTCTAGAAAAAAAATAATAAAGAAAATGAAATGTTAGATTTGGCTCAGAGTTTCCACCCACTCTGAAAGAGCAAAGCAGTCAGCAGTGTCCCCAGGGAAATGCAAGCCATAAGGTCCAGCACTGCCACGTGTGGGGCAGGGGGAGCCCGACTGTCATCTCCCAGCCCCCAGGACAAAAGGAGTCCAACAGTGTCAGCTAGCACCCTTGGTGCCAAGCCTTACTCTGAGGTGAAGGAAATCCTGATTTCACTTCCAGGTACTGCTGTGTTTTGTATAAAGCACATTCAATCAGTAAAAGGCAGAGAAAGACAGTTGAGCCTGGCGGGTAGGACACTGCTGCAGGAGACAGTTCGTGCACGCTACGGCTGCTCTTCTCATACCTCTCTGAGCAGCTCACACTGGGAAAAAAAATGTCCACAGAAGAAAATGAAAGCATCTAATGCAGAAAAGCAGACTGTCCAGTAACTAAGTTTAAAATCCCTTGAAGATGAGGAGGGGTCTTCACACCCTGGGGGAAGTGTCTAGAGACTCAGCTGCCGTGTGAGAAGGTTTTTTGGTGTCTTCTTCACCCTTCTCACCAGTCCATTTTTTCACGCAAAGCTACTTACTGAATTAGACCTGAATGTGAACTCTCTCTGGGATGACTTTTTTTTTTGTGACAAATTGATTGCTTACCAAAAATATTTCTGTCAGCTTTACTGTTTCTGGCTTATTTTCAAGTGGGTTAAAACCAAATCCATCCAAAAGAAAATGAATTCCCAGACATCTGTATTATCCTTAGCAACTGTGATACAGATAAGAATTTGTCCTCTCATTACCATTTTTTCCTATGAGGGGTGAATTATTCAGAAGAAACTGGGAATGCACAGAATTTTGTTTCTCTGCTGCTCACCTCCTCAGCCAGAGCAGCCTATCTGAAACCTGCTGGTAGAAGAATGCGTTTCCTTAAATAAACAAGAATACCTGGCACTTACTTAAGTACTCTATCACACAAATTGATTTTACGTTAATAGGATTGAACTTTCACACACACGAGAAGGGAAAGATATGCATTTTAAAATTGACTTTTCTGATGAACTTTCCACTTCAGTGCAAGACAGTGCTGCTAACTTATATACACAGCAGGTGAAACCAGAGGATCAAAGTCTCTGAATAAAACCTGAAGCTGGAATATTTTGAGTTCTGCACTGTTATTTGGCTTTCACAGTTAATTATTCCAGCTATTATCCCAGCAAGAAATGTTCCTTTATATTTGCACGCTACTCTTATCTTTTATCTTTAATTGCCTGGCTCACTTTAATTATTAGCCTGGGAAATTCTGTGGATGTCAAGGAAGAGTCTCTTAAAACAATAACTCTGCTAGAAAACAAGATTTCCTTAGCTGTTTGGGCATTAAAACCACTTCATGCAATTATTCCATCACTTATGACTTCGTTATTAAAAATATGTCTTCTGGGCTTACAAGGTCAAGAACAACACTCCTCCAACACGAATAAACCTCGTATCACGCAGAGCTGTCTTCCTGAGCTTTGCAAACAGGCTGTACTCACTGGGAAGCAAGAACAGCCACAAGTGTCTCTCTAGGAAACCGGATGAATAAGTCAGTGCTGATAGCATTAAATACTGCCTAAGATCTTTTCTTGCTGGTCTACTGAAGCCAACAAGCCCATATCCCAACATACTTTTTAGATGTCCAAACCCTTTCTGCTCCCTAGGTGACCCCCAGCGTCCCAGAAAATTCTATGTCTTGAATTTCTCAGTATAAAAAAGGGAACGACTTGTCTAATGAAACGTCAGATAGAAACAACAGAGGTGGAACTGTGATGATCACTTCATCTTCATTCAAGAAAAAAAGAAACTTACAAAATCTGAGGGAACAGCTGCAGAGTTCCCTGCTTGCTGCTGTTGTGCAGGAATGTGGGACCTAGCTTCAACACCGACCGGCTACTGTGACTGCAACCTTGGCTAGACTGAGTTTGAAAGATCAGAGAGAAGAAATTGCATTCCTCCAAGATTTCTTTAGCCTGTTACTATTTGGTCAGATTTTTTGCTCAGGGAGAAAGTGGGCTTGAACCATAGAATGGCTCGGGTTGGAAGGGTCCTTAAAGATTATCTAACTCCAACCCCCCTGCCATAGGCAGGGATGCGACCCAACAGGTTGCCCTGAGCTCCATCCAGCCTGGCCTTGAACACCTCCAGGGATGGGGCATCCACAGCTTCTTTGGGCAGCCTGTTAGAGTGCCTCACTGCCCTTACAGTGAAGAATCCCCTCCTAATGTCTAGTCTTAATCTATTCTTAATCTCTTCTAGTTTAAGACCATTCCCTCTTGTCCTATCATTACCTACCCAAGTAAAGAGCCCCTCTCCATCTATTTTATAAGACCCCTTTAAGTACTGAAAGGTTGCAATGAGGTCTCCCCGGAGCCTTCTCTTCTCCAGGCTGAACAACCCCAACTCCCTCAGCCTGTCTCCACAGGAGAGGTGCTCCAGCTCTCTGAGCATCTTCGTGGCCCTCCTCTGGACTCACTCTAACAGGTCCATATCTTTCTTGTGCTGGGGACCCCAGACCTGGACACAGGACTCCTGGAGGGGCCTCACCATGCCATGGGATATAGATCCATTGATTAGGGTTTGTTGATTTAAACTCCATGAATATTTATCATTCTTGGGTCATTTTTAAAGTACAGGCCATCTCAGTGTCCCACCTTGTTTTTCTGCTTCATCCAGATTCCAATAATCAGCATTAGGACCATGAGTGAATGCACTTGTTTTTCTTTGTTCTGGACATTCATAATTGAATCTATTTGTGATTGTGATTCCCTATTCTGATTTCAGAAAAGGCATATGTAAGAGATCAGGCAGAGCCCTAAAAGAATAGATGAAAGAACTGGCAAGCATGGTAAATTCAAGTATGTGTCATTGGATAATTGGTTGTCATGCTAATCTTTCTGACAACTAGATTTCCTTTTTTCTAACTAAACTCTGCTAAGGTCAAGTATTCAGCTTATAAGAGGAAGACAAAGGAGCTGTGATGCTCCTCCAGCAGGAATAAAGAAAAGAGAATTAGCCAAACCAACCAGCACAGGCCAGTTAAAAATCCGGAACAAAAGCTGCCCGAATTCAGTCAGAATCTTTGCTTTTACACTGATGGATTTGGGGCAGGCTTGTACTAAGTAAGCAAACGTGACAGTAGGAAAACTGATATCTCTCCATCAGAGAAAAAGCTAAAATCTATTCACAGGGTGTCATTTACCTCTGTCAAAGCTCTTTACAGCACGTCTCCTCCCTGGTCTGTTCCTAGTAACTCCAGACATCACGCCCTTTGTCAGATGCACGCCGCTGCGGCAAGCTGCCACTTCTGCGGCTGCTTCTTGGGGGAGATATTGGTTTATTGACAGCTGTAATGTTGCAATTTGGATCAGGGTTGCATAAGCCTGCTAAAGTCTCTCGGTTTATGAACCATGGAGTAAGCTATGTCCTCTGCTGGGGGATTTTATGCTACGTGTCCTCACATAGCCTAACAGGGTGAAATGCATGCAGTGGTTTGATGTATAGAATAAAAAGTGCATGGGTAGTTTTTTAGGGGACTGTTATGGGACTATTTCTAGAGTACTTTCTTCAATACCCTTAACAGTGATCTAGTAAAAAGTGTCTCTGAGAGCAAAAGCACTCTTTTACTTCTAAGAGGGTAAGCGGAACCTCAGAGCATCTTGCTGGGATGCAGATTTGATTAGCATCCCACTGAGGACGCTCTTACTAAAGGGACATACACCAGACAGGATGAATTTCCTAATAAACTGAGAGGAAACAAAAAGAGGAATGATTTTTCATTTAGTTTCAAAACCAGTTTGGAAGCTCTCTGGGAGTGGAGCAGAACCTCTCTGTTACACTGATATGACACTGGACCACACTGTAATGATAAAGAGATCCAAGTAGCTGCCCGAAAATAGATGTACCTGTTAGGTCACTGGGCTAGATTTGTTGCTAGTGTAATTTCTCTGAAGTAGCAGTGCCATACCAGCCATGTATTTCATTCATCATGTTTTACCATCTACACTTCAATTTTGGGAATAATCAGACATATTGTGCGTGGTGGGCATATGGTATAGCTGCAAACCAGATCTACCCTGGAACTATTTTTGGTTATTTCCCTCTTTCCCGTCACAAAACCAGAAATCTGCAACAACAAAAACTGTAACTGAATGGTTATGTCCTCTGTTTTAACAAATGTGCTGAAGTATCCTGGGATATTAATTCAACTCACGTGATAAAAATCCTGTTCAGCATTTTTCATAACGCTAGATGGTAGCGGCAGTGCATGAAAAGGTAATTCTCTCTACAATCCTAAACAACAAGATGTAAGACTGGAAAATGAGCACAGACACTCAGCTAGCATTCACTTTTCAGTGGCAAAAGTAGTAAGGTGGATTTTTTTAAACCTTTTAAAACATAAGTCAGTCAACTATCCCTACTAATTAGTTATTTACAAGCATCAGAAATGAAAGCTTTATGTGCATCCTACTAACATGTTTCACAAAGTTTGTATTTAAGAATGATTATCTTTTTTTTTTTTTTCCTAAATGTGACCTTAAACAAACATATGTTGCTCACCGGCATTAGCAGTTTCCAAAATACCTGGGTGTATCATAGTACTGCTCTTTTACTTAAGTCACATTAATTTTTATTTTTGAGATCTTATGAAACATAAAACCCTGTCCCTGTCAGGGAGAAATTTAACTACTCCCTCTCCTCATCCTGAGCTACGATGATCCCTACTCTTCTAGATTTACCATATATTTTAATGACAGTGGGAAACATCATTGCTATGTGGATTCCTCCTCCCCAGTCTGCAGCATAATTGTATCTTTCCCTGCATTTGGGAGCCCAAATTACCTCTGTGCCAATTAGCTTTTCAGGCCTTTCCAGGTAAGGGACTCAAGCCGAGCGGAAACACGGTAAAGGTTTGGTTGCTGCAAGTCTTATCACCACTACAGAGGATGTGAGGTGACTATCCAGGGGGCATTACCTGTTATTGAACATGCAAAGAGGCATTCCTAGCTCTATGAGCATCTCACTGTAGCTCTTCAGGGCTTGGTGATGTGACTGTTCTCTGCTGGCAATTGGAAGGGTGTCTTAGAGCATTTATCCATACAGAAAAATCTAGTTTTGTCTCCAGAATGAAAAGATTATTCATAAGGTTGCAGCAGCTTTAAATTTAGCAGGGTCAGCTGCATTTCTGTATGGCAAATGAGAACACTTAACAATACAGAGGAGTTTCTGTATGTTTCCATTACGTTGCAAGATCATCTTCTAAAGCCATGAAAATGCCATTCTACTCATAGTCTGTCTGATGATCAGCGCATCGCACTATTTACTTTACATACATAAGATCGCTAGGAAATAAGTTAAACTGTTCATGTAGAAATAGTCCTATCACTGCTAGGAATGGGTAGCCATTAAAGTTTCTTGCCTTAAAAAAATGTTTTCTCACAACTCTTGACTCATGCAATAATTTTAGAGAGTTCTTGGAAAGGCTTAAAGCCTTCCATCACATTCTCTGTATGAATCAAGTTTAGAAACTACAGTTATAATAAAAATCAAATCACTTTTGAAGGAGAGGCAGTTTAAACCCACTCTGAGAGCTGGAAGATGCTGTGAAGGGTAATCACAACCTCTGTTTTTCATTGACATCTTTTTTTGCTTGCCATCATCTCAGGCATGATATAATTACAGTTGAGTGCCTGATGTTTCCTTCTGCATGGATCACCTTTCCCATTACAGCAGCCTAACCAGCATCCTATGGACACTGCTTCATTTGTATTCTCTTCATTTTTTTGTTGTTTTTTTTTGAAACTGTCAGTTCTGGGAGAGCCAGAAGGCCACACACAAGTCACGAAATGATTATCCTCACTGAAAGGAAGGTTTATTTCTTTCTAACAGTCTCAGGCATAGTGTGAGCTATGTGCTGAAGCAGAAAGGATGACGACTTTTTTGCATCTCCACTTTCCATTCTACCCTGTCTGATCACAGAAATCCCTATTCAAACATCACATCTGCAAGACCAGAATAACTGATACTTTCTCTAACAAGCAGAGCTCATTTCATTTATTTTAATCTCCACTAATACCTGCACCCTTCTCATTACTACCCACGTTATCTCCAGGCTGGTGGGAGGATCTGCCTAGTCAGATGGGAGATATTGACCTATATCTTGTCATGAATTCAGTTTCTCACCAGAGATTTGTTTTGCCATAAGAGAAAAGGGAATTCATTCACTAATGCAGGAAGCATTAGCATGTGCAGTTATATCATCTACTGAGAATGAACTTCATTAACACAACCAATACAGAACCACAAAACCTTTAAAGAGCATCTGAGCTCCTTTTTTTTTTTTTTAAATATTATGAAACATTACCATTGATTTACTTTCCCAGATGTACTCCTTGTTAGAGTCTGATGGCCAGCTTAAGTGTTTTATTAGAGGAAGAAAAATCTCAGAAGGTTTTATTTCTCTGAGGACCACATTTATTTGCAGATTTTTTCCATCTTTTTTTCCTGTCTCTAATAATATCACAGCACTTGTAACGAAGAAGAATGTTCAGTATAATCTCATAAGTAAGACATTATGCAATTAACATTTAACTATTGATGGAAGTGAGGATTCAAGGTTTATTTGCTTTTTTTTTCCCCTCCTTTCTGTTTCGATGCAGTCATGCTAAATTTAGTAACAAGTGAGAACAGCTCAGTTCACCCTGGGAGGCCAAGACAAATTTTTTAATGTATGCAATGCGTGTATTCCTGCTAAAGCAGACAGGATCAAATAATAATGTTATGTGGCCACTTGGGCTTTCTTTTTCTCAGCAGGTGATATAATTCTTGCACTTTTCAATAGCTTCATAAAAAATTAAACCATTTTGCAGAAACATTTTCCCCAATTCACTAGAGAATTGTGTGGGAGGAAGAAGAGAGAGAGTGATCAAAAAACACAGGAATTGTTTCAGGATGATTCTTTATGGGGACCTCCTTCATTGTCTGCTTTCACATAGTTTTAGGATAAACACATAGTTATATGGGAGCACTGGAACAATCCACCTGACAGATGCTTACCAAATTGCTACCAAAAGATATGGAATGGACAGGCAGTGCAATCATAACATGATTTGGAAGGATACTGAAAAATTTTCTGGTGATTTTCTACGAAAATGTATGGCAAAAATGGAAAAGGAGTGCTTGTTGGTATAACATGGCAGAGGAAGGCCTGAAGAAGTTCTAAAGGGAAGAATTTGAATATAAATATAGATCAGAATTTTTACAGTTAAGCAGCTTTTTCACAGGGGTAGATGGGGAAGACTGTTAAGACCGGATTTCTCTAGCAAGGCTCCCTGTGGTGTCAGAGAAGGAAAGCAGTAAGTTTCGCCACAAAAGGTCCTCTGGAAAGAAGATAGGAGGGACACAATTAACAACCTGTGGAAAAGGAGGATGTGGATGGAGTGGAAATCTCCACTTATCTACTGGTCTCTGTCAGTGGTCAGTCAGGTCTGTGGGCTCTACGCAGTGAAAGCAATACTGCATTTCTGCCTGGTCAAGTGGAAGGAGAAATTTAGTATTAATCATTAGGGAAGCAGTATGCAGTTGAGTTACATGAATAAATTTAATGGCCAGAAGAAATACTACTAGAGATGGCCACTATTCCCCTTACCCCTGCCCCATTCCCATTCTAGGGAATGAAAGAAATACAACAGATAAGAAATGAGGCAATATAAAAAAACATAAGATGACATGTAGCGTGGTAAGGAAATGACTGAAAAGGTCTTAAAAGAAGTGATCTTTAGTCACTAATACATAATTTAAAAACAACTAAGCTCATACCACCTGATCTTTAGTAAAGATACCAAATGAGAAAACTCATGTTCCCAAATTGATATATATGGAAATATATATAAATATATATATATATATATATATTTTTTTTTTTCCTTCTGTTGCTTCCCAGCCAACACTGCCACACAGCTTCTCTCCTGCCTGCAGCAGCCCCAGCACCAGCTCTGACCTCATACTGAACCTCTTGCACCAGCCTCACGTCCCAGGATTGAGACAACCCAACAAGCATCCAGCCTCCTCCACCACCAGTGGTGGGATTACCTCTGAATAAAAGCCTGTTGGTGGAAGAGATGAGCGCACCTCACAGGGAAGTAGCTGTACGCCAGAACCATCGGGGTATTCTCCTCTGAATTCAGTGGGTAATGAAACAAGCCCTATAAAAGTGAGATTTGTGAACACACTTCTCTTAAAGAACAGTTTGCTCCTTATCAAGGGAAAGCTACATCTTGTGGTAGATTTACAGTAAAGATTTTTTTTCTGTAACCTTTTACTCTGTCTCTTTACATTACAAATAAATGTTACATCCTACTAATTTGGAGCAGCCTGGCCTTCCTAGGCAATAGTATCCATATATATATGGATATATATATATATATTGCCTAATATATATATTTTTTTTTAAGACGATACAAGGTGAGTGGCTTTCTTTGCTCTGAAACAGTCTATTTCCCAAATAATGATTCATTCTGATTCACCATTTTGCAGCCTTCCAACGAAACAATCATAGGTTACCTGTAGGTGTTTATTTATCATTATTACAGGTAAGAAGGACAACAATCAGCAATAAGTGAGCAAATATTTACAAGCCATGGTTACCACATAGGAGCTCATGATCACAGCCAGGAAGACAAATGAACTTTAAACAGATAAAGGCATGGTAATGGAGATTATATATTAATAGAACTAAATTACTGACCTGATTGTTACATTCATTACATTCATTCAGAATGTGCTAGGAATACTCCAAGGATATCTTCCATAAGGATAGGCACAAAATTTACACACAAAGTATGATTTAAAAAACAGACATTGGGTTACAGACAACATTTTCATTAGAATTTTCAGTTTTCTCTAAACTTTCCACAAAGAACAATGGTTGGTTTTGAGTAAAGTCACATTTAAAAGATGTTTGACACATCATGGAGGATGGAAACTGCACACAAAAAGTAGCAAAAAGCTACTGGCCTAAAGCTTTGGCTACGCATTTTTTTTCTAGTTTTGCTCAAAAAGCAAACTAAAAACTCAGTCAAAGCTCTCTGACAGAGTAAGTTATTATTATAAAAGGCTGTTTCAGCAAAACAAATCACCTCAGTAATTTTTTTTTCTGCAAATTATCTAAACTCTTCAGTACTATAAAGATGGAATGCTTCATTCACAATGAATGTTTCATGTTTCTGACAGCTTTAAGGCTGAGCCATGCTATAAATTTATCTTTAATGACCTGTTGAGAGACCCTAGTCATTAATACATATATACGGAGTACATACAGATAAAAGGAACTACTAAAATGAAAAAACACTTTTTATTTTTTTAAAAAAAAAAAAAGTTCTACAAAATTTCTCCCTTATAACTGATCATTTGAATTTTTTCTGCCTGGTATAACGCACAAATATAACTTACCAGTTGTATCTACAGGAGCAGAGCAGCCTTTTGTCCCTCACTGCCTTGTAGAAGGCTAGAAAAAGATCTGTACACACTTTTTGGGGGACTCTGTCTGTATCAGCACTGCTGCTGCTGCCAATTCTGTCGAATCAGTGCAGCGAGGATAATACAGTTCAATAGCCCTAGTTCAAAAGCCTTCATATTTTCAGATTATTTTGTTCCGCTCCACATGATTTAATGCACGGGGGATAACATAAAGGCCTTGGGGGACTGTTTCATCTCCTCAGTGCTTGTGTGATTGTTACTGTAATGCTAATGGGAGTTGTATTTGTGCACCCAGGGAAGAACACACCATGATTTTTAATATGATAAACAAAGAGCAGCCTAGAAACAACTTAGGTTTTAACTTCAGCACAAGTCTGCGGTTTACCTTTGAAACATGGAAACAGAAACAGATTTAAAAAACAATAACAAAAAACAAATGAACAAAGAAAAAAAACGCAACAATTCACTGGGCATTGGGCTGTAAGACTCTCCTAACTGGGCTGTTTAATGTCTAATTTGTGACAGACGGGTTTTGTGAAAATTAGGTTGATGAAGCACATTACAGATGTACCGTAACAACCATACTTAATATATACCAACAAATGTGCAAAAATATGTATTTATATATAGCTATGTATACAAAAATTTATATGTATATAGGGGAGTTAGGTGTGACAGAGCAATAAAGTGCTGCTTTGTTCACAGAGCCCTTTGAGGAAAATACGCTGGGAAAGCACAGACAGTCTGCTCTGTAGAACAGTTTTTAAAATGCATGCTGCCATTGAATGATGCCATACACATACACATGCAAATCTGCATGTATACAAAAGACAGAACACATTCAATATTAAAAATATTGCTTTGTGTGTTCACCTCTTTTCCTCAGAATGCTGGAAATTGTACTTTGTACTTCCAGCACACAGGTAGATACCTGTTTTTCAAACCTAAGAACCTTTTCTATCTACTCAATTCCATCATAAAGTGACTATACCTTACATCTGGTACTCACACATATGTACAGTTGGAATTAGAAAGCAACTGTATGCTTTGAAAGCCTTATAAACACTTTGTATAATTTATAAACTAGAGAAACCCTACAGAAGGTAATGCGGTGTGAGGACTACCTGTGATTCAAATTCCTTATATCCAGTTTCCATGATAAGTCCAGGAGTTAAACAAGATAACATGACTTCTAAGGGAATTCTTTTCTGTGGAAGGTACATTTTTTTTTTCTAATCATATTCATTTAAGTTCTTCTGTGCTGTTTGAAAATTTGAAACAGAATCACAATGCCATTAACAAAAATTTAGTTAAGAAATAATAATGAGCTTTTTTATTATTGTTGCTATTTGTTAAATCACAAATGTCTTTCCACTGCAAACTTTTTACTCAGGAGATATTGACCTGAATCATTCATGTGCATCTGCTCTGTGGAGCGACTCCCCAGGTGCACGATCTGCCGGAGCACATTCCTTAGAGGCCACACACCAGCCTTTGATTACAACTGCAGAACAATGCCCAGTCATGTGCAAAACCTCATGCTTACACTGGCCTTCTTTGCCCAGGTATTGCCACCGCAAGGAAGTAGAGCTGACAACACAGCAGATAAAACTGGCAGTTCTTGGGAAAGGTGGATGCTCCAAGAAAAGCTGGGAAACCTAGAACTTTAATGGCTTATCCACCACAGACTCTGCGATATGAGCCATAATTTAAACTATTTTTTCTTGTCACTGTCTATCCTCCTTCTGCCTGATAAAGTATACAAGGTCTAATACCTGCAGCACTGGCACAGGCTGCCCAGAGAAGCTGTGGATGCCCCATTCCTGGAGGTTTTCAAGGCCAGGCTGGATTTTTGGGCAACCTGGTCTAGTGGGAAGTGTCCTTGCCCATGGCAGGAGATTTGGAATTAGTTGGCATTTAAGGTCCCTTCCAACCCAAACCATTGAACGACTCTATAATTCTAAAAGTCTGAGTCTACAATTCTAAAATTTGGAAGTTTAATATAGATGGCCATATTTTCTTCCTAATGGAGATTTTATTTTTCTTCCTTAACTGCATCACCTACATACAGTATCATCAGGTCAAATATGAGACAGAGCAACAGCACAAATGAAACCTAGAAATACCCTGTGCCATCTGATTTAGCTGATGGAGCTGCTGAACAGCAGACTGCGCTGTTGGTGCTTGTAACCCCTCCGAACAGCAGCTTGGTACCTGGCAGCTTGGGGGATGTTTCTCAGATCATTGCAAACAGAACAGCTCCTCAGCTTTTCCAAACCATGATTGTTATCCACAAGTGCAAAAAACTGTCAGCCCAAAAAGAGCTGTATGACATATTATCTCTGACTTTTTTTCCCATTAAAAAGTAACTTGGTCTTATTTTTTACTAAAGAAAGCAACATTTCAATGTTTTTAATATTAAATTTATAAGGAAAAAAAATTGGCAAATTCCAGTTGGAATTCCTACATTGATTTAATTTTGGAAAACAAAGACTATGATACATCTTTTTCCCCCCTCTGATTCCTCATCCTCAATCCAAGTTCTTTGCCATCAACTGGAATAGAAGAAATGATTTCCAGCTTTGTGATTTACTTTGGTTTCCTTTCCAGTTTTCCTATTTTTCTCTTTGTGCTTTGTATCTTTTTGTAACTGTTTTTTTTTTTTTTTTTTTTTAACTTATCCAAATTGCTTCAAGTTTTGAAGAATCACAGAATGAAAAACACAACATGATGAATAAAAATCAACCCTGAAATAAACACAGGTACACTTAAACTCTACTAAATTACATAACAGCAAAAGGGAAATTGAGAAGAAATGATAATGTTGAGAGAGGTTTGAAAACTAAGATAAAGTGAATTTCAGTTTAACAAATATATTTAATTCTCTATAAAATACACAAAATGTTTGACAAAAGTACACGAAAAACAATCTAGAGGATTTCTCTAATTAAAAATAAAAAGATATAGAGGACTTTAAAAAAGTCTGTCCTATTACCTTTACAATTAATACCTTCATGAAAGAATTACAACTTATAATCAGTGCTGTTTAAAGAGTTTCCCTGGTTTAGGACAATCATCTGTAGTGTTAATCACCAGCCTCTAAAACTCACTGAAAGACATGTAATAACATGAGTGGGGGCTCACCAACCGTCTCTTTCTCACAGCCTTCTCTTTTTCAAGAAAACATATTGGAGATGATGCAAGCCTGCTGAAACTGAGATACTGAAGAGGAAGAGAAGAATTTTCTTGCCTGTGTAGGACTGCAAGAAGTAAGCTTTGACCTCCCAGACCTGCCTGATTAGCTGTAGCAGAATTCAGTCTGTCACTCCAGTGGCTTCAAACTGAGCACCATGCATTAATCATGAATTTTAATTTTTGACTGGCAGAACAGAAAAAATAATTTGTTAAAAGCAGATGGCAGCCTGTAATTTCATGCCCTGCTTTGACTTACCTGCAACATCTGCATGCAGCACATCTCCTGCAAATTAAGCCTTTCACTCAAAATAAAATATATTTGTAGACTGATTTACAGTTTTACCAGTAGTTTCACTAAAATACTTTCTTGTCATGGAAGGAAATGTAGATCTGTTTCTACAGGAGGCATATCTCATCATGTCAGATTTTTTTTATGGTGATAGTAATACTTTTTTTTTTTTTTTTTTCAAGATATGAGCTTGTAACAAATGATACATCTTTTTAAGATAAAGCCAGATCCATCCTACTTAAAGAGTTACTCACGATAAAATACCAACAAGCCTGTACTGCTCTGTGGTGAATAGGAAAGCTCACACTATGTGCAGTAACTGAGTCTATACATTATCTGCAGTGGGAATTGAGGTTTCCATTCTAAGTGTTACAGCTCTGGGGGCATATCCTGCATGTAAAATGTTTATGTTTTGGATCACCTATAGGAACTAGCATTAAAAAAAAAAAAGTTTCCCAAAACTCTGATTTTAAGGCAAACTTTGTGTGATGTTGCTCAAGTCTAAACACACTGAACTAATTTCTGAAAACCTGCAGTAAAAAGCATCCTGTGATTTTTGCTGTGGCCTAAGAATTACCTGATTCAAGATAATACAGAGCTAGGAAACACCTACCACATTCTTCTTGGACCAAGCTCCTTGCTATTGAATGCAACCAAGTCATAAACCCACTGTATACTGAAACAATAAGAACACAGAAAGCTAGGCAATTCAATCAATATCTTTTCTCCACAAAAGTTGGGGAGCACAGATTTTCCTTACTGTTAGTGTGAGCAAATTCAGTTTGCAAGCACCTTTCGAGACACGTATGCTGTTTTTAACTTTGAAGGTGTTTTTCCTTTCTACGTTTGTTACTGTTGTATTTGAGAAACTCACAGACTGTTAACAAACATGTATGTGCAGCTGGCTCTGTTTGTGGCAAAATCACTAGCACCCTGACTGAACGGAGGGGAAACTGAGGCATAAGCAGACAGACCATGCATAAAATCTGTGCTGGAGCAGGTGACCAAACCAAGATCATGGTGAACAGTTGTGTTTTAAATCCTATTCCACATCAGTGAAATTCATACCCAGAGGTCTAGGGGAGGACTCTGCTTGCTTGCTTATGCTCAGCCTGCTTTTACATCCAATACAATACAGAAGAATTGTATCTTCACTCCTTGTGAGTAATTTAGAGATTAGGGATGTCATCCAGAATAAAAAAACATGGGTTCAATATTCTCCCTTTTACAAGGAGACTTCAAGCCACAATTTCTAAGAATGAGATTAGTGTAGCAAGCCTGAGGTTATTCTAGGACTTTCAGCATTCTCCATCCATCCTTTTGAAGCCAGTTCAGTGCATTGATACGAAGTCCAGATTTGGGAAGGAATAGATAAAGAATTAATGTGACTGTGACTCTGCAATTTAGAGACCACTTTAGGCACAGAAGGAGGCGAGTCCTCAATTCTGCTCCCTGCTTTTATCCAGTAAATGTTTTGTAATACCACTATTTGGTATTGTTTTTTACTTAATTATTAACAATTAGCAATTCTTCCTTAGAAAATAATAACTAAACACATGCAAAAGTACTCATTTGTAATGTATAAGTAATAAAGTAGCATCTCCCCCGGGTATCTAGTTTCACTTTATGCCCAAGTTCCTGAACAGTATTTTATTCCATCTTTTAATGTATAATACATATCAGAGAATTAAAACTGAATTTTCCTCTTAATCATGATTACTAATAAACATATACTATTTAGCATATACACATCATGCAATAAATTTATATGCTTCCTAAACAGAGGCCTTATTATCCTAAATATTCTGTAATTTTGCATCTCAGAGGATGTTCACTGGTACCATTTAACCTTGTGCAGAGAAGAACCACAGAAAAGTGGTTTTATGGCCCCATGGTCCCTTCTGTGCTCTAAATGTCTGCAGATTCCACCTGGTGCATGTGATGGCATTTTGAGGTACAGTGTAGAAAAAACAAAAGATCAAGTTAACCATGGCTTTGGCTACTAGGGCATCACTGTTCCCAATACCTGGGCTGGCTCATTTACAGCTACCTCTTTGCAATGTGCACCATAAACATGTCCTGGCTTTTAACAGGGGTAGTGCTCAAAGCAGGAAGCAGACACACAAGAGAATGGTATTTTTAGAGGCTGGAAACATGGATATGCTTGGCTAAAAAGTCTAAGATTGTGCTAGTTTTTAAACATCAGTGCGTCACAACAGATTTATGGTTGCAGTCAGAAGAAATTAGGAAGGTGCTCTGCTCCAGGGCAGAGCTCCGGACCTTTCACAGGAACATTCTTCTCCCAACCTCCTCCCCAAAAAACTGAATCAAACAAGCTGTCTGACATGGCTGTGGTTATGCAAGTAAACTACTGCTCTCCCACCTACCACCTCTCTGGTGCCACTTCTGTCACAGGTTTTTCACCTCTATTTTTGTAGCAGAGAGGAGCACAGCCAAAAGGAAGAGGCTGAAAGTGAAGTATGTGGGAGTTCAGCTTGAATGAGTGCTACAAGATTAGACAGATGCACTTTTGTTTTATTTCATGTTATTATGTGATATGGCAAGTCACACAAAGAAAAGCAATTAAAGAACCAGGAACATTTTGTTCATTTCAACTGCTCTGCTGAAGGAAAGGTTTTTTTCTTTTTTCCTGGATCTTTGCCTTTGTGAATATATTACATCTATTCTGGATTTTGATCCAAATGTTATGAGAAGTAACTAATACACTAAGTTAGAAGTGTTGCCTTTTTCTTTGCATAAACACCCTTCAAGAACTGTTTTGCGAAACTTGTTGCAAACGCTCTAAATTACCGGGATGCTATTTGATAGACTTAATATTGTTTACTGCTGACGAAGCAAAGCCTAACATAGAAAGATTAGTTCACTGAAAATGGTTTTGTCCTCAACAAGGACAAGTTCTGTCCTCAAAGAATGGTACCATGAATGCTATTAGCCCTTATAGGAAGTAAGGATGAGACAAGAAGGGACAGGCATCTGCTTTCTGGGCAGCTCTAGTGGTCCAAAGACTGGCAGGGAGCTCTCAGGCAGAGCTCGGTGTCATGCTTACCAACAGGGAGTACTGGAGCTAACAGAAAGGTTAGCTGGCACTGCCGACACAATCCCAACAGCAATTCAAAAACAATTGCATGCAGCTGTCCATGCTCACTGAAATCTGAGAGCTTTGAGATGACATACTCATGGTTATATTCATAAGATGCAAAACGCAACTTATAAGCAGACAGCACTCATCCAATCCAGTCCATTCTGTGCTCGTAATTCATCTGCTGTGTTGCAACTCACTGTTGGCCAGTATCTTTGATCTCCACGTGTACTAAGATCTGTTGAGGGAGAAACTGCCACTGAACTTCAGCCATTTCTTTTATCATCACACTAAAAATGCACACAGTGCCATTTCCTCTGCAGATATCTATCCAAGGCACATCCAGTTTGAGCAAGTGTCCACAAGATGGGATCTCTGGCTCCCTTCCCTCAGTAAGGCACAGGCAAAGAGATGCCCCAGCGTTTGAACAGATCTCCAGAGACACAAGCTAGATGTGGATAAATCTCAGGACAGAAACCCCTACAAAGCATGCTCATAGTATGCATGGGTGTTTTTCATATGCCTATGTGTTATAATCCATACCAAGAAAGTAGATATATATGCATGGAGATACAATAAGCATGAGAGCATTAGAAATAACTGTAAATATATTATCCAAGACCTTTTCCTTCCATTATAGGATAATAATGGAATCATATAGATAATACTCAGAGTTGCTAGATTCTTCTGCATTTTTTCCAGCCTTATTTTGACTATACTATAGCACATGAACTACTGTTAACTGAATGTATATGGTTAACAGTTACTTAAAACAATTCCTCTACTGCCTATATGTTTCACTCACTTTAAAAGTCCATTGTCAACCCTCCTCATAAAGCTCTACTAAACTAAAACCAGGTGTTACACTCAATGTCTGTAAACACAATCCAAATAGTTTACAGTAAGAGGGTTTTAAGTCCTCTATAAGGAGTGCTATGGAAGCAAATTTTATAAAAAAAAAAAAAAAAAAAAAAAGCTCACTGCTAACCAAAACTTGCCCTTGTTTATATACACCTCATAGAAGATTAGCACAGATATTGCAATATTCCATAACTATCATTGTTGTAGAGTTATCTGTACTTAGATTGGTCTGTAAATTAAAATTCAGCTCATCAAAAGCACAAGATGTATTGAGTACTTTCACGTAACTACAGAAAAGAGTAATCTAGAATTCTTGCTGTGTTATCTGCCCAACTCATGTTTATAAAATATATTCTCTCTCATTTCAGCATTAGCAGCATACTGCTAAAACAGTTAAGCTGCAGGTTGGTTATTATACCTTTATATACTTACACAGTATCTTCTAGGGTTAAGCATAAAATCTACTTAAAAATCACAAGTACTTACGTAATCTGAATTCATTTCTTGCTTTAGAGGAGGTTGTGCACATTCCTACATTCAAATTAAGAAAGTTGTGCAGGAAATTGTCTTGTTTCTATCACTTTTCCATCTAGTGTCTTTCCTCAACACATGCAAGCAGTTTAATAAAGATGGCACTTTATGAGATTAAAGAGCTAGAGATAATCCAGGAAACTGCAAATAAAATAACAGGATTAAGTTATATAGTTAGCTCACTGGACTGAAACAAATTTAGTTCACTCTGTTAGGCTAAAATACATATAAAAGCTTTTGCTTCCACTAAACCTTCTTCCTGAAAGAAGCTTCTTTACATTAATATCATGGTATATCATGAATTGATAATCTTATATATATTTATATATATTTATATATATTTAGGACAAAAAAATCTAAAAATTAAATTAGTTTTGTATTGATCTACGGATTTGAAAATCAGGATAGCATTTGCTAATACTCAAGACTTGAAATAAGTTTTCATGTCTGGTTTACTGGACTATGGAAGTTATTGTTTTTTATTTTATTTGATCGCTGTCCTTGAGAGACAATAATTCCTTGTGGAAACAAAACATCACAAATGAAAATCAAAAGAAAACACTTAACTTGCCATGCAACATGCCATCTTGAAGTACGTGCAGACAAATATACATAAATACAAGATATATTTCCATGTAACGAATATAAAGTGTTTGTTGATATCTTAATTTAGGAAACAGAAACTCTTAGCACACCCACCAGGATGAGGATGTCTGCTTTTCTCAAAGTGGCTTATTTTCTCCAAATTAGTTAAGAAATTTGTTCTTCCCATCTCCCTTCCTGCCTCCCTCAGCTCCCACTGATTTCCCCTTACTTAATCAAGCTTACGGTGCTTAGACACCAGAAGACAGTAATTAAGGCAGGGTTCCTACTGATGAATCAATCTACGTATGTATTTCTTCTGTTCCGGGAGCGAAGAGAAGCAGCCTTCTACTGAAACAAAAATGGTGTCCACCCATCACAACTGCCGGGGTGAGGCTGAAACCCGGATGGAGGAGCCACAAACCTCCCAGGACAGAGGCCTACATCTAGAGAGACCTCCTGAGGACCAGAAGAGCTGCCCAGACCCTCACTCAAAGGGATGCAGATTCTGGAAGTCCTATAGGGCCTGAAGGCAGAGGTGGGTGTCATGGGCACAAGAGTGGCCAGCTGGATGAATGCGCAGGGTTTGGGGTTCTACAGTCTCAGAGACACCTTCAAGAGAGACCAGACATGGTGATGCTGGATGGGGTGCACCTGACCTGCCTTCTGGGCAGCAAGCTGGCAGGGCTTATTAGCAGGGCTTTAAACTAGATTCAAGAGGGGAAGGGGTTGTACCACTGAGAGACAGTATAGAACCTGTGAACACTGATGCTAGGAAGTGACAGGGCAATACCTGTGAATTGTCCCAAAAGGATTAGGGAGGGCTTCTCTGAAAAGGTGATGGGGCCGATAGTCCAGCTGAAGTGCCTCTGCACCAATGCATACAGCATGGGAAATAAGCAGGAGGAGCTGGTAACCGCAGTGCAATTAGAAAACTATGACTTGATTGCTACCACAGAAATGCGGTGGGAAGAGTCACACAGCAGGAACACTGCAACTGAGGGCTACAAGCTTTTCAGAAGAGAGAGGCAGGAAGGGAGGGGTGGAGGTGTTGCCATCTATGTTAAGGAATGGTCAGTTTGGAAAGAGCTGCCGCTGACAAACAGCCACAGACAGGTGGAGAGCTTGTGGGTGAAAATTAAGGACCAGACCAGTAAAGGACACATTGTGGCTAGAGGCTACTACAAGCTGCCTGATCAAGGGAAGCCAGCAGCCAAGGTCTTCTTGCTTCAGGTACAAGAAGCATCACACTCACAGGCTCTCATCCTGATGGGGGACTTCAAGCACCTGGGTGTCTGCTGGGAAAGCAGCAGAGGGGGCTGTAAGCAACCCAGAAGACTCTTGGAGCATGTCAAGGATAAGTTCCTGGTCCGTGTATTAGACAAACCAACCAGAGGAGAAGTGTTACTGGACCTGGTGCTCACCACTGTGGATTACCCCACTGAAGCAGTTAAGGCTGGAGGCAGCCTGGGTTGCTGCAGCTGGCAGCTCAGTCATCCCAGGGAAAAGGAAGGCAGAGTGTCCTCCCTGTATGGTGGCATCACTAAAGAGCTGTGTGATGTCCTGGAGCTGGCCATGATGCCAAGGGCAGATGTTGGCAGACCTGCCCATCTCCCACTGAGGGTATGGTCAGGTATATGATGATCTACAAATCTTAGGGTAGTAGCTGGAGTGCTCACCCTCAAAGAGATACTTTGCAGTCCTGCTGTAGTCCCTAGACGCGCATGTAGGGCTGCTAGCCAAGCGTTTTGCTGGAACATGCTGCATGGCAAGCTAAGAGGGCAGCTGAGAGAAATGATATACTTGGCATGAATGCAGGTACCGTGACAACATCTGCTCCAACATCTACCGAAGTTGCAATATCCACAAAAGCCTCATTCCTTTAACTCACTACTTCTGCCAGTTCCAGTAACCTGGAGTCTTTTATAGACAGGTAAATGAAGTATATTGACTCATATTTATGAGACTATATTTACACACATAAATTTATATGAATTGCAAATATAAGAGATTAATGTTCATCACTTCTACCATGCAATGCATGATAGACCATTTGCCAAGAGAAGGAAACACACACAAAACTGAGATGACAAGTAGAAACTTACCAGTGAACTCCTATCATTTATTTTCATAACTACAGCTCTCAAATACTGTTAATGTAATTGCCATTTATTCATGATCTTATTATGCAGTGGTTAACAGAGACTTGGGAAATACATACTCTGTGTGTAAATTGCCTTTAATAAAAGCAATTAGACAGTTGAATGAATATTGTTCATTACCACCTATGAGTACAGGGACATCTGGTGGACAGTACAGTTATTTGATATTTTTTCTAGGTATTTTCCATACGTTTTCCTCCAAAGCTCCATAGGGTACACATTTAATCTGCTCAATGGCCTGCACCTAAGAAATACTGCATATTTTTATATTATTTCATGACCTTTGATATGTAAATCTTCAAATAAATTAATTTTAAGTGAATATCTACCTCAACTGAGATAACTTTTCATTGTCTTTCAGCAGACATTAATTTAGTTTCTTTTAGTCAGAACTCGTGGTAAAAGTGAACTTTTAAAAAGTGAAAATATATTTTCTTCCACAGCACTTCAGAAACAATAGCAAAATTTTAGTCCCAAGTTTTTGGTCCCAAGTTTAAATGAGATTTTCAGAAATCAATTACATCTTGTATGTAATTCTGGGTCTGTAAGTACACGAGTACTACTTCACAATAACCCTTACAGCACATGGAATCCAGAAGTCCATGGAGCATTGCTAAAGCAAGGCAACCCTGTACCGACAGGAAGGATCTTCTCTAGTTGTTTTTCTTCCTAGTCTAACACAAGCAAATATGTTTAGAAATCCTCACAATGAACAACAGCAGTTAAATACTATGAATGAAATAAAATGGGGAAAAAACAACAACAAACTATTCAAACAAAACAGACCAAAACATCTGACTAAAAACTGAGTTGAGAACACCTTCCATAATGCCACAATATATGGTGAGAAGATGCACGTTACTGTTCAGGACAACATCTGTGTTACCACAATGTTGTCAGAGATCTGGTAACAGAACGGGGTCCAGGGCAAGTAAGGGAGTGTGCACAGCAGAAGGGAAGACTACAAAGGGAAGTAAAGAGAAACGTGGGCTAAAAAAACAGATAAGAATGGTGAGGAAAAAGGGATCAGTAATATGGTTTGAGGCTACAAGACTAAAAGAAGGAGCAGAAGACAAAGAGGAATGGAAAGAAAAAGAAGATGAAAGGCAATGAAGGCAGGGCAGACCCTGATAGTAGTCTGGGACAAAAAGTAACAGCGAAGATTTGCAAAAAGGAGGGTAGAACAGCAGAATGTGAAAAGAATGAGAATGTGGAAGAAGAAAGGGTGCATGCATAGCTATAAGTGTGCAGAAGAACAAAGTGGCACTCCATGGAGAAAAAGTTTCACTTCCAGCAGCTATATGGGGGCATGATCAAGGAAGATGAGTGTGCTATTTAAAGTACTTTTCTGAGTTTGAATTTATTACTTAAGATTTAGGGTAAGATTAGATGTTTGCCTTGGCATAGCCTGAAACCCAAACACATGTTAAAAAAGAGAAAAGAGGTGGATAAGGAAATGATTAAAGGGTTTATATGATTCACATGAAGCAGAGTCAGGGGCTAGATGAAAGAACAAAACCATCAGGGACTGTTTGAATGCATAGCGACACAAATGTATTAAGCAGCATAGACTAGGTATTTTGGGGTAAGAACTTCAGTACACTCATTACAGGAATGAAAGAGATGGGTAAAAACAGGGAAGAGAGCACTGCATGGTAAGCACTGAATGGCTAGCCATTACAGAAAAGGACAAAAAAGGAAGGATGTTTAAAAGCTTCAGCAGTGTTCTTTTGAATCAATGATTCTGAATACGTTACATGCCTGATTAAATGGAGAGAAATACTGGACAACATAAAACATATCAAGCTCTTAGGACACTTACTCTCATAAGTTTCATATCAATTCACATCAGTAGTATAATAGCATTAGTCCCTATAGAAAATATAATTCAGGAAAGAATGAACAATGCAGAAGTAATTTAGTGCAAATTTGGCTTAAACTATTATCTAGTTGACATTCTGATTTTAACTAACTGACTTCCAATTATTCATGGAGAATTTCTAAAAAACTTCCCTGGATAATAAGTGATACTTCCAAACACAGAACATTAGAGTATGCTAGCTGACCACACTACAGTTTTATTCATTCTTTTTTGTTTGTGTAACCTATCTGGTACTGTCTCTGAAAATCAACTTCTGCCTCCTACTTTACCAGAGAAAGCACACGGACTGCATATGGTCTTATCTCTCTGTACAGATGTAGTGGCTTGTATTTTCACTCTACAGTGTTTTCTTCAACTTTTTTTTCTTCTCCCCTTAGGAAGGATGTAGAATTTCCCTGCTATCTAGGTTGTGTGAGGAACTCAGTATACCCTTATCAAGATAATCTGCGTTGAGCCAACACATTGCCTTCTTATTTCATCCAGGCTTTTAGCAAAAGACCAGGTAAGTACAGCTTCTTTCTCCTGCTCCTGTCCCCACAACTTCTCAAAATTGTGAGATTTATACTGCTGAGAAATAATACACTGATGATAATCTCACTAAGGGCCAACCTGATAAAGACCTGAAGGAGATCTACTTACTTCTGAAAAGGCAACAGATCTGTGGTTAGAGCTTTTTATTGGCTGTGGGAGATTTCTGCTCAAGTCCCCGATCTGTATATGCCTCAGAATAAAGAATTCATGTTTTAATCTCCATATGCCACATGATTAATTGAACAACTAGACTTCCAGATGAATCTTTTTTCCACCAACACCACAAACTCCACTCAATGCAAATAATTAAATAAAAATTGATCTGCAAAAAAGAGCAAAGCATTTCAGTATGTTGAAGAGACTTTTCCTTCTAGAATTCCCATATCAAAGGCAAGACCAATCTCAAGTGCAATGAAAACACGCCTTCCAGGTCTTGTCTCAGGTCTACTCAAAAACTGAAACAAATCCACTAAATGACCTGATTTGAGAGGTTTAATTACTTTCCTCCTTGTGAATCTTGGCTCCAACCAGGATGTAGCAGAAGAAGCACTTGAACCTGACGCACCACTGCAGCTCTACACCTTAAGGTTCTTGGCCATTTTGTGATGTAAGACTCATTTCCTTCTCACCTCACAATTAAAGTATCTAAATATCTCCATGTTGTCCCAGTTAATTTTTTCTTTTTAAAACCTCTGAAATTTTTGAATATGAATTTTATTTTCAGACTATTTCTATCTTGCATTATTGACTCCAAAGACTTCACTTCAGTGGGTCTTGATCAGCCTTCTGTACAGCTCAATTGCTGCAAGGAATGGGTGATCCACACCATAACTAACAAGCTGTTAGAGAGCTGGTTGGCAGCTGATGTGATATCAAAGTGAAGGTATTTTTGTATTGCATCAGACTCAAAGCAGTTTTGAAAGAATTCAACAATTAGAGACAAGAGAAGGAAAAAGAAAGGCAGAATAAGCCAGCCTCCAGGCAGAGTAAAACTTAAGAAAGCAAAGATGTAGCTTATATGCTAACGTAGAAGAGCCAAGAAAACAAATTACTATGCATTGGAGCCAAAGATTATAGTCAGTGTCTTTCTACTACAACTGAAGAAACTATAACAGTAGTAACATTGCCAAGAGAGCAAAGATCAATAGCAGTAGAAGAATGGATGGAGGGAATTATGACAACATTCAGACAACAAAAGAAAGCTAGCAATCTTTGCCAAACTTATATAGCCCTCTTTGGCAAAGGCAGGGATCACTGGGACCGGCAACATACAAGACATTAATGAGACCACAGTGATTGAACAGTCCTTTCAAGCAGCAGATATATATTTCTGAAGTATTTAATTTCTTCAGTAATTGATCAAAAGAGCTTAACAAACAGAATGCCAAAAACCCTGGATTCTTCATTTAAAGTCTCTTACCTTTAATGAAAAGAATTTATAGGGTTACACTCATAACAGATGAGGACTGGTGAACAGGCAGTCAATGAGTCAAACAGGGCATACAAGGAAATTTTGGCTAGCCCCTAGGGAAGTATCATGGCTGTAAGACAACCAACTTTTTTAGTCTTCTGAAAGAGGACGAGAGAAAGCCAAAGTGAATTTAAAGTGGGCCAAATGAGAGCATTTGAATCATTGAACACACCTGGCTGGCCAGCCAAGCAAACCAGTAGCATTTAAGGAGGAGAAAGGTAAATTGTATGAGAATGAGAGAAAGGGTTTGAGTGTGGGTAGGACAGTTCAGAACATCTGAATCTGGCCTAAAAATATAGCCGGTGCTTGGTCTAACTGCACACAAACGTGGAGACAATAAAGCTGTCCTTATGCAGGAGAACCCCTTAACACAGCGCTAATGTTGACGCTCCTCATGTTCTGCAACACATTGACAGGCACTGGGACTCCAAGGGACTTTTTGGTTAGAGGTGCCCAGCTCTGTACATTGATGCTAGCTGGCAAGACCTAATAGATGTGAACTAACTGTGTCCAGTACATCTACATCTTACTGTTCTATGTCATTTTATTATTACTTTACACAATCAGGGCTTCACAACATCACTTAGTCCCTCACTTTTAATAATAGAGAATTAACGATAAAAACATCCCACTTTAACACCTGCAAAGGAATAAATGTGATCATTGAAAATAAGCTGCCTATCTAGTTGTGTTTGTTTTTTTTTTTTAGCACATATACCACCACCACAAAGGTGTGCTATTCATACTGAACAATATTATTCTCAGACTGAATCTTTTTTTTTATTTTTAGAATCCAGCAATAAAAATTTTCCTTAGGTACTTTATTGAAACATCTCTGATAATTCTGGCATAGACTTGTACATTTTTTGGCAAAGTAAACTTGTAGCTTAAGCCTCACTAATTTCAGCATGTATTTTGTGCCCTCATTTTATAATGGGGTGCTGCAAAATGTTTATTTTGGCCACCTTCTTAATGAAATTAGACTCCAGGAAGGAAACTACTAGAGGTGATAAAAAGAGAGTTTAAATTAGTGTGCTTAAAAAAAAAAACACAACAAGAAAAGTGAAAAGGAAGAAGATATTTTCTGTAGTGTTCCCTTCTCTCTAATGGCAAGAAGGACTGTGCAGAGTGAACTGCCTACCACAGGTCCTCTAAATCTCTGCCTGAAAAGAGGGAAGAAGCTCATTCACAGTTACTGTAGCAATAGTCATCTTACTTCTGTTACTGTACCATGCAGCAGTTTGAAGCAATTCATTGGGCAAGACAGCACTATTCCATAAGCACAGTAGTATCCCAACATACTTGCTGAGCAAGTTAAAGTAGAACATGAATAATTTTCATCGAACAAAAGAAGACAGTAATGAAAATAATTTAAAAAATAATAAATTAGCACTGTTCTGCAAGTATTTGTAATGTATCAGGCCCTTAGCCTTCTAAAATTAATTAATGCTTTAATGAAAGTTGTCTGTTATCTGACTAACAAATTTAGTTTTTCTAATATCCAGCTACCCTGGCTTTCAATTAAGACTCAAAGAACCAAGAACTGATTAGAAAGGACATCATAAATGATTTATGAATGTCCTACTTTTGTGTATGGTACATTTATTATTCCACTTAATGTATCCATATGGTTTTCTAATTCATTCATTACTGAAAGCTTCACATTACAGTTATTTCATTAAAGGTTATATCCATTTTCAGGGAGTTTCTTAGGAAGCACATTTAAAAATTAAAGCTACAATTGAATTTTTGATTTAGTGTATGGATTTCAAAGTATCTATTTAATTATTGTCCTATTACCTAATTCTGGAGCGGTCAGTTGTTGACTTTTTTTTTTTCCTGATCAACATTCAATACCTTTCTTGCTATTTCACAGTGTGTGTGGTCTTTTAAATTCACAGTTAATGTTTCCTTGTTATTCCAGTTCCAGTCAATAATCCCTTGTTGCAACCACTAAAGTATGTATAAAGTGCGTCAGAAAGGCATTCTCATAGCTAATAACCACCTTCCCTTCCCCTGCCCAGCCATCCTTTAACAGAGTATTCCTACCAGGGTCAACCTAGAAATCCTTCAGCTTCTGTCTTAGTAGGCAATGGACAAAGGGGAGAGGTCTTTAACCAGTGTAGTTATAGCATAAACACAAAAAAGTGGAAGAAATTGAGTGAGTATATTTAATTTTCAGGTAAATTTTTATTGCCCGTATATACTTCCATTGTGGCTAACAAGGCAGAGCATTGTGCTACACCTTTCCAGACAAAGCCTACGAGAGGGATTTGAGGATTTCTGTTTTCTTCTTCTTCATTATCACATTTAGGCAAGGAATATCATTTCTATAGTCTTTTAGCTTTATTTTGCCCAACAAATGCAAAGACTTCAAAAGAAAAGAGCAGTGTTTATCTTCCTAGCCCAAAATGTTTGTTTTAATGACCTGTCAGCTCAGAATAAGGTACTTCTATAAAACCGCATGGTACAGTACCTGAAATGAAACTATGAAATTAAAATATCATATTTATTTGTAAGTATTAGCCTCAAGAGCTCTGTTCTTAATTAGACAATATGTTATGTGTTGCCTGAAGAAAGAGTATCAGCAACAATTTGGCTAAACAGTGCAGAAAGAGATAAATGTTGCCAGACCACCACAGGATTATAAGGCAAGTGATCCTTATTTCTTTCAGTGTGTTTTCAAAAAACACCAACAATGTTTCTAGTATAATTAGTACCAGCAAAAATATAACCTCTTATTCTAAGGCCACCAACAAGAAAAGGGGCAAAAAAGCCAAATTAAACTCAATCAATGACATTGTGTAAATCAAGCCAAATTGACTTTAGCATATTATAAACGTAAAAATCCTGACTATATTGTCATTGATTTCTATGTTACAGTTTATTACACAATGACGATTCCCAAAGAGAATGCGTATCCCCAGCCAAATCTGTATAAAGCAGACATTCCACTTTTATTCTCCAACAGCTAATGAAGTCTGAAATGTAAATCTCTTTCAATTCATGTTTAAATAAACATAGAAATAACATAAGCTGTCAAACACTTTCCTACACTATTTGTCGCTATTTTATTAGCAGCCTTGATGTATACCCACAACGCTTTTCGCAATGCTTCTAGCACGTATTCAGAGAATCACAAAATGGTTTGGGTTGGAAGGGCCCTCAAAGCCCACCCAGCTCCAACCCCCTGCCATGGCAGGGACACCTCCCACCAGCCCAGGTTGCCCAAAGCCCCATCCAGCCTGGCCTTGAGCACCTCCAGGGATGGGGCAGCCACAGCTGCTCTGGGCAGCCTGTGCCAGGGCCTCACCACTCTCTGAAGGAAGATTTTCTTCCTAATATCTAATCTAAATCCACCCTTTTTTACTTTAAAGCCATTCCCCCTTGTCCTGTCACTACACTCCCTAATGAGTCCCCACCTGGGTCTCCTGCAGGCCCCCTTTAGGTACAGGAAAGCTGCTGTAAGGTCTCCCCAGAGCCCTCTCTCCTCTCCTCCAGGCTGAACGACCCCAGCTCCCTCAGCCTGTGTTTAAAGAAGAGGTGCTCCAGCCCTTTGATCACCTTTGTGGCCCTCCTCTGGACTCATTCACAATGCATCCCCTTGAAGTATTTTCCACCAGTTTACTGTGGTGCAGAGCCAAGTAAGAATTAGCTCCATCCCAGATTGTCAGTCATGACTGACCTCCAAAGGAAGGACAGCAAACCATTACTTGAATGCTTTCAGCAACAACAACAAAGACTGTACCTCTCTGCTTACCTCCCTGGGTTCTTCCCCTTTCCATGAACTGTTTCAATACCAAGGGGACTGAACAAACATTGTTCAGTTGACAGCTCGCCGATCATTTTCAAATTCCAATACCCTCCCAGCCTGTGCACTTCATTTGTGAATTCAATATTTATTTTTGGTCAGAGAGATGCTGAAGTGCAGTAATACTTGATCTATGAGGCTTTGTAGACTGTGTTCCAAAGATCACTTTCTGCTTCCTAACTGTTTCTCTGATTCAATACGTCATCATGTTTTAAAAATATCATATATTCATGTAGTTATATAAAAATGCATTATTTTTCTTTTACAAAAGCTGTTTTTAAAAGGCTTAACATTTAAGGGGTTGCACACAAAAAACACACTATGAACCATCTATTGAGGAGCTTTTGAGAAGCTGTCACTTCCCCTAACAATGATGTCAGAAGTGAAGAACTGGAAAGATTATTCCAGAGGCTGAACTGCCAGATCCAACAAAACACTGACTGATAACGAAACACATGCTGTCTTGCTGTCTTTTTATCTGAGTGCCCTTTATCTGTCTTTTAAATGTTATTGTAGAGGAACTTGGCTTTCCACAAATATAGTTCTCTGAGGGCTCTAGCAGAAATAAAATTTAAAAAAAGAAGTAAAAAAGAAGAAAAAAAAAAGTAGGCTTCTTCAGTCTTTATTCCTGAACACTATCAATGCAATGCATAGATTTATTGTGGGGAGTTGTCAAAATATTTATTTATGGCTGGGTCTCATGGTGGGTAATTTTGTTCATTTATGACTTTGGATGTCAAGCACCCACGATTCCAGTGATGGCACCTGGAACTGTGCATGCCAGTGAACTCTTCCCTCTCCTCTGCCACATTTAGACAGTAACAGGGTTCAGCTCATTATAAAAGGAAAACAGAACATGGATCGAACTGCTGAAATGCAACCCTGTGTACTGTTAAGGGGGAATGGGGTCAGTGCAGCTCCAGCCAGGAAGGGGAGCAAGAGCTGCTGAGAAGCTGAAAGGCTGCAACACCCAAGTGTAGCTTCTGCATTGTCACAAAGGAGACAAGCAAATGGCAGGGGTGGAAAATGCACTTCGCTCTAACGTTTTGTGTCTTTCTCCTGGAAATCAGCACAACATGGCCAAATAAATCGGGCCATGTAATACAGAGGCAGCAGGGGGCTGTTTGTTTTTATTTTTTTTTCCTCTATTTCAAGGACCAAATCAAAACACATACAAGAAATTTGTATTGGACCAGCCTAAGATTAACACTACCTTGAATTTTCAGTTGACTGAACAAAGTCTGTTGGGTCAAACAAATGTGAGTATGAGACATGGGCTATCAGTACCCCTTTGCTCAGTGACTAAATCATGTGAAATGAGAAAGACTCAAGTTTAGTTTTCTCTTCTGCCTCCTTTAGGGTAAGGCTTCGAGCCAGGTCTCTCACACTTCGGTATACAGCCTTTCTGTCATATCTCAGTTCCCCTGCATTTTTGAGACATCTTGAAAATGCTTAAGTAAAAATGTAGATCTTTGATTTGGCGGCAACTGTTGCTGAATGCAATCCAATGTCATGGGGAATCTCTGTTTTGCCAAAAAGTGTTTTATCAATTAAAAAAGTTTTTCCTGGAGGAAAAAAAAAATGGAAAAAAGGAAAAACATTCCTTTCTCCTACACACAAGTATCTACTTTATAGCTGGGACTGGCCAATTAAAGGAACACGCAGCTGAAAGAAGCATGGAACAGTTGATACTCACCTTATCTTTTTCTTACAGATGAACTTTACAACAGTAACTGCCAATGAAAATTTAACCTTTAGTTTGAAAGCAATGACATGGCTGCTTCTGAAATCCAGTTTTCATTTAAACTGTGCAGCTCATGAACACTAAATGACTTCAAGAAACATATTCTCTTCACTGAAAAATGGTGGAAAAGGAAAACTGTAATCACAGAGGAACTGGGCAATTTATGAAAGATACTACTAGCTTTTGTTCACCACTGCATGATATAGAAAATAACTCCAAAGTTGCCAGCAGTAAGCTAATCAATTAAAGCACTGGGTTACTAAATATTCCACTAACATACTATTAACTTTTTGCTAGTCAGACAACAAAAAAAGTGCCTTAAGGAGGTCTGAGTGCATGTTACAACCTAATGCAATCTTTCCTGTTTTCCACAAAGACTGACAGCAAACACAATACCATGATAATGGTTCAGCATGCAATTATCCTTGCTGAAGTGCACAGAAGGAAGCAGAAAGCAAATGAGGCCAGCTAATGCAGACTCTCTAGATTTCTTTGTGCAAACGAAATCCAGAATGACAGAGCTGCAGGCGACTAGGTCTGTTTGCAAGGCTTGCTGCAGATATGTTGCACGCAGTGTAATTACTTAAGAAAGGACTAAGATAATGATGAGCATCAGTCTTTAATTAGAAGGTGGACTTGAGTTTAGAAGCAGAACGCTGTAAAGATCTGGTCATGATGTAAAATGTAAAGGGACACAACAAGGGTACTGACTGACAGTGCCCACTGTTGTAATGTGTGACTAACATTTAGAACTTGTTAGCAATTCAGTACTGTAATTATATTAAGATCTTAAAACTTCACCATTGATTAGCACAGCACTTGTCCTCTCTTGCTTCAAGCATCAGACAAACACATGACCTGGAAACAGTGAGGGACCATTTGATACCCTGTTGGATTTGGATATCCTACTCCTCAGAAGGCTCTTCTGAGAAGTTACTACAGAGCTACAATCTTGTATTAAGTCTCCTCTGCCTGGCCCAATGCCAATCCATCCCTCATGTTGGCAGTGACAGGCCTCAGATGCTCAGTGGCAAAAAGTGACATCTCACTTTTTGTTGTATTTCATAGACTGTCAGCTTGGCTATTTGCCCCAGCACTGGTTGACCTGCCAGTATATGGACTACTTGCTCTCCTGACTGGTAACACGTTTATGCCTTATTCTTGCTCCATTTTGTAGCATATTGTAATTTCAAAAGTGTTTCAACCGCCTCTTCACAAGGCCTACAGAGGGGGTGCCCTTAGGCTAGTTTTACTGAAGGAGAGGAGCACACATCTACCTCTATCGCAGTGAAAATAAGGACATTACCAGACGGAATGTAATAGGAAGATAAAATTCACATTTTGAATAACTTCCAAACTAACTGTAGTTAGCTGGTCACACAACATAACGTGTCATACAACATCCGATGGGAGGCAGACAGTTCATGAGCAACACTTGCTTTCAGAAACTCTGTTCCATAGTAAGAACATCCCCCAGACATCATCCATTCCTCTCCTCTCCTGTGTCCCAAGCCCCTCAACTTAAGAATTACTTTTGGTTTGTGCTCTCCTAAAAACAGTTCTAAATTTCTGGTCTAATGGACCACTCAGCTGTCAAAGTTACTCACAGACTTCCATGCATTTTCATCAGTCAGACACATTTAAATGTAACTACAGACTGTTTACCATGGCCTTACTGAACCCGCTCCAGGAACAACTGAGCTCAGAGATGCGGATTGTCCAGGTCTGTATTAGCTGGACAGATGCTGTGCCAACAGAGGCTGCCACAGAATTTGAAAGCCAGAAGAGTTCCTAACACAGAAAATCGAAAAAAAAAAAAAAAAAAAAAAAAAAAAAAAGGAGAGACTTGGTCTTATATCAAAATAATGTATTCAATATCAGGGAAAAGATCAGTGAGACTATGGAGAAACATTAAATCAGTGGAGTGGAAAGCTGGGGAAAAGTGGAACAGCTATTAGTGAACAAACATCATCAGAGCATATTCTCAGGTCTCAGTGAAATGGTAAAACCTATGGAAACCAGTGGCCAATACTCTGTGATGCAGCCTTGAAAAAAAAGGGGACCTTACATTACCAAAATCTCAGTGAGAAGAAACATGTATTTTCTGTTTGAAGAAAAGCAAAAAGCAAATTCCACACTGTTCCATTCGTACAAAGATGAAAAAAGAAAAAAAAAAACTCTATTAAATGTCTCCACAAAAATGTACCTATAAGGAAAATACTTTGGGGCTGAACATGACCAGAAGGATTGAAGGACCCTGCTTTTTTTTTTTTACCAGGTTCTCTTCCTACAGTTCTTGTGGCATTCCAACAAACCAGTCAGTAGAGGTAATTTCAGTGTTAAGAAGTACACTTTGTGGCCTGGTTCCCTTTGTTTGGCCAGTCTTCAAAAGAAAGAAGCAAGCCCCTTATCAAAAGCAAGTCTTGGGTGGATGTATGAAGGACAAGAGAGAAGGACATTCTGTTTTTCACTAGGGGAACTTGGATGGGACATTCTGTGTGGAAGCCATGGCTTGTCAGAAAGCAAAAAGGATTAGAAAGAGAGACATTTCCATCAGGAAAAAGTGGTGGGAATAATGAAATAAAATGTAGGAACAAATAAGGTAGCTGAGGTCCTTGGCTTTGACATAAATAATTAAATCTGATGCATCAGGAAATGAGGAACTAATGGAGGAATAACTATATGTGTAAGGCCATGTCGGTAAGCAAACAAGAGCTGCACCTTCTCTAAGTATTTATCATGAGGAAACTTAGGCAGGAGCCATACCTGTGGGGTAATGTGACATAAATGTAAAAGCAGCTCTGCTGTGGTTTCACAGCCTCATGGTTTTCAACTTCCCAAAATCCACGAAGCAGCCTACCTACTTGAACTGTGCCTTGATTCAGAAAGGATTTCCACATTATCTCGGTATCAAAACTGTTCATGCACTTGTTTATGCACCCACTATCACCAATAGAAATCTTGTCAGTACAGCCATTTGGGCCTAGAGAGATAAGATACTCGGCTCACCCTGGAGTAGACATCAAGGCTATGTCGTATTGGTAGTTTAAATGCATCTGGCACTGTTCTCTGGCAGTGAGAAAAGTGATGTGGAAATGGCTGACATCAGTACTAACCCCCAGAACACGATGACCACGTGCAGTTTGACTACTGGATGTGGACCCTGACCTATATTAACTCCCTAATCATGCAGAAATTGTTCAGAATAGTGCTAGACAGCTCATCCGGCTACAAATAGGCTAGATCTCCACTGCATATAACAAAGCTTGAATACCTAGCTCACATGTGGGTATCTACTTATAGCTGCATACATTCATGTGCCTTGCTCTTCCTCTGAATCCTACCTCGGAGCACTGCCACCTGAAATGCTTCCTTGTTTTCAGCTTGCTTGAAGGTAGAAGGGTCAAACGTGGATGACAAAACAGTTGTAATGGTATGGCAGAGCTGCAGCTCTGAGGAATTCAGCCTCACACAAAAAGCCATGGCAATGCAGAGAGAAGCTCTGTGGGGCTGTCTGTGCATCTTACATCCCTCTGATATTAGCTGAGAGAAACTCCAGTTAAATCAGCTCAATGCAGTAACACACACGCAAACCAAATGAAACTGAGGAGATGCACTGAATTTTAGGTTACGGTACAGCGTTGTCAACTCCATAAGCACCAAAAATAGAGACACAGATTTTCACATTTATATAAGAAGGTGCATAGTAGTAGTGGGAGGTGAAAGGGAAAAATGATATAGTGAGCAAGTTGATTAGCTTTACATTTCTGAAACACTTGATAGTATACGAGTGAAAAAAGCATCTGAGAAGCTTGGCCCAATGTTAGCACAACATACTTGTGTGTCTGAGAGAGACTTTGGACAGACCAAACTATATCAGGTTGCAAGTGCTGATGCTTTAGCACTTCCATGAGGTGATACTTCAGGCCCAGCCCGAGCTGTAACCTTTACTACGAGTCCTTCTGCTTTTCTCTCAAGTTCAACCCTAACTACATATATATGTATGTATGTTTTTTTGTTTGCTTGTTTTTTTCAATAAAAAGTATGTTAGGCAGCAATGTTTTTAATAATAAGTGTTCATCCACATACTAATTCTGCCGTCTGTGTACTGCCTTGACCTTCCTGGTGCTCATATTCAGTATTGAGAAGACCTAGAATAAACAGAGACCTGTTTGGAGAATTTGTTCATTTCCCTGCTATCTAATATGTTTGATGCATGCATGGTTTCTGGGTTCCCAACAAACCCAAACAAATAGAAAATCTTAAGTGTTACCAAGAAATTAGGTAATTGCATGGATTAACCAAGCAGTTTCTAGATGAGTGGTCTCATGTCCTTTTGAATGACAGCTGAACAAAATGCATGGCTAAGCACAAAAACATTGATAAAACAGTCAAAATGTTTCTAAGATCTCTGGATTGTCCTTACTTCCCTCAACAAGATTTGAGCACTGAAGGGAGGTAATGTGAAAGAAAGCCTTCAGGTACAGAAAACATGCTCCCAGAAAATAAAACCCTTGTCTTCCTCCCTTTGGCAAACAAGCAGTACAATTTCCTCAGGTTATGTAATATTACCTCTTAACATGCATTTTTTATTGGTAGAGCCACAAAACACCATTTTTTGACACAATACCTGCAGAATTCTTGGCTTCACAGCACTCTTCCGTGCATTGGCAATGTTTTGCTTGTCAGATGGCAGAGTCCTTAGCACAGAATATAACCTTGTAATCGTTCTACATTAGGCATCTATTCGCCCCACCTTTCCACCTCCATCATGAAGAAAATGGACCTCAAGTCACTGAAATTAGATTGAATTCAGTTTCCTCCCCTCTGCAGAGCTGCAACAGCGTTGATTTATTTTAAAAAACAATCCCCCTTTCAGGCTTTCGTTCTAAATCACAGCGTGCACTAGTCATGTAACTGGATTACAGGAAGCATTAACACCAGCAATTGCCCTTTCAAGTTGAGCAACCAACAACATTGCTACAGGCTGGAACAAAAAGGGTCAGCCAGGGCAAAACAACAAATGTTGCCACTTGCCCTATATAATAAAATCCAAAAAGCAGCAACAAGCGGCAAGTGCTAGTTCAAAACAAAGAGGGAATGACATACGTGCATTCAAAACAAAACAGACTCCCTTGGCAATGACATTAAGATCACAATCTACTTAACATGAAATTCATGAGGGAGAAACCATGCATCCAAGTGCAGAGACCTGGAAGGAGCAGGGCTGTGCTTGGATGACGGCAAGCACCCTGCTGTGGGACAGATGCCCTTTAGAGGAAAACAACTTCCAATTTTTTTTATTGTGGGATTACTCCACTGAGTTGCCCAAGTCTCTCTGCACTTCTACTTTAAAATATATGCTTCCCAAAAGGCGTTTTTTTTCTGTAAAGGATGACATTAAAACCAAACTAAAATCCCTGTCCTTCAGCACACCGAGAGATAACTGAAGATCCCAAGCAACAAGCAGCTTTCTTGTCATGATTAGCTCACGCTGTGAAGCCCCCCCTCAAAGCACATATGGTTCCCAGCCAGAACAGAAGGTTTCAGAGCAGCGGCTCCATCCTGCAAATGCAGTAGCAAAGCTTCAGACCGAGGTCACTTAATGAGAACTTAATGTAGATTTAATAGATCTTTTTTTATGTGACTCCTGTTGAAAATCTGCCTCACTTAAGTTTTAATGCAGTCACAGAGCCAGTCAGCTAAAATCGGAGTAGCCCCAGAATATTTTGCAAGATCACTCCATTCAAAGTTGAGCACTGTGGATCTCCAAATGCATGCAAGGCTCTGCTAAAATAATAGTTCCCAGGTAACACCACCATTAATGAAAAAAATAAGAGCTCGTGCATATTCTGAGCTCCCTGCACTAGCAGAGAGCTTTCATCTTCACGGGAGGTGAAATGCTTGCTGTGGGAGAAGAGGGCAGGCACCTTAGCTTTCGTGCTGGCCCTAATGGCTGAAGCAAGCCCGGGTCATTAATGTATTCAGCTTGTTTGACATTTCCTCCTCCAGATCAGTACCATTCAGCATGGGGACTGTGTGGACAGTTGATATGTCCCTGTGAAGCAAGGCTGTCAGTTCCTTATTTTGCTCTGAAATAGGCTGCAATAGCATGCCTGCATACAACTGAACCTAGACCACTAATTACATTAGCCATCAAATCTCAAATTAGGAGGCTTTGCTCACAGGGAGTGCAAACATGCCCAGAACACTGCTTTTTGAGGCTAGATCTCTACTTTTTAACTATTAAAATGAGCCCTTACTGCACTCCACTAAACTCAGTGGCATGCATACAACTACTCAGTGCCTTCGCAAGGGCAGATCTCCAGAGGCACCAGCAGTAAGAGAAACTATTGATTGTGAAACACTCCAAGTGCTAACATCTCCCAGTGCTGTACACTCCGTCTTCTATCCTTGTTTGCGAAGGCCATTCTTTTTTAATCTAGCATCTTTTGTACAAAGCAATTTACAGAATTAGGCAAATAGCTGCTGATTGTAATTAGTCACATTGTTTCAATTTAATCTTTATTAGTTAACTCTAATGGGTGAGTGAGCCGTTACGAATGGTTGTTTTTCCCTCCAGAAAGAAGAAGAAACCCAATTCTGCATCATCAGGCAGGGCTAACCATGCACCGGGGTGAGGCAGAGCAGGGTCTGTGCAGAACATACACAGACTCTGCTGCACACCCCACAGAGGACAACTCTACTGACATTGTCCTGCTCCCCTGGCATGAAGGGTGAAGATGCAGCAGGGTGGCATCGTCGTATGGTTCCACTGATGTGCTCTCCACTGCAGGAAGGAGTGCTGCCATCACCTCACTGAGAAGGGGAAAGATCACACAGGTTACTGAATGAGGAGGGTCCTGGACCATATCTCCCAGGAGTAATACACATGGCGTACACCAACAAAAACATAATTCTCACTTTTTTTCAAGAAACAGACTTGCTTTCAGACAACTATGTAAGCATAATGGTGGATTTGTTACAGAAATAGAAGTGAATGAAACCTTTGCATCAGACTTTTAAAATCTCCCTACCTCTGTAGAATTGTTCTTCATTGAAATATGTTTTCTTGTGCCCTACTCGGAATAAGTTTAAAACCCATCCAGCAAAAGCAGTGCAAATATTAATCAAGACAAGAGGATTAAAGGCATTTGAGGCAAAGGTACGTTCTTTACCTACAGAGAAGCTATATACTACACTGGTTCATCGGGTTGCTTGTTGATCACAGAAAGGCTATACGAATGCAAGTTCTACTAAAGTGAAGAGCTTCAAGATGTGTGGCCATTATTTAGATTCAGATGATCAGCCAGGCAGAAGAATATGAACTTTGGATACCTCACTTTAAAATCTGTGTCTATATTTATCTGCAAGCATATTTATTCACAAAACAGCTCCAGAAACCAGAAAAAGGCACTTACCACAACAATCACATTTGTTGCAGGAATGGGAAGATTTTCCACTTCTAAATCTTGACCAGCCATAGCTAACAGATTGAGGGACGGGTCATAGGCAGGTCTGGGGAAGGTTGATTTAACAATTATTGCAGGGTGCAGCTTGTTTATTTTGGTGTGGGAAGAGGAATGGAAATTTTGTTTGGAATTCTTATAACTGTCTGTATCCAGACTTTTCTCCACACTCTGCACATGGTGATAAATAAACACAGGTTTTCCACTCTTTCGCTGATGAATTGCCAAAAAGTGGTCATTGTCTCCAGAAAAGCAGCCTGCAGAAAGAAAAGAATAAGTTAAGAATGTCTCTCTTGGATATTCCGTAGATGATTCTATAAATTTGATGAGAACTTTGGGTTCTACAAGTTTTGGAAAGCTTATTTGTGGAATACAAGAATTCCCTTGAATGCAATTTCTATAGCAATAGCTTAGCAACACCACAGAGAGTCTACTAAGTATGTTAAGTGTATTAAATTCTTAAATTTTTACAGAGCTTTTTGAAGTGTTTTCTACGTCTAGTCAGGGCTACATTTCAGAAATGATATGCAAGAGCAGAGCATGTGGCTGAGCCAAGTTCAACTTCTGTGCTGGTACTGACTTCTTTATCAAAACATACACAGCCCACTTTCTGATGTATTTAATCACCTAGTAATAACAAAAATGAGAGTTGTAATAATCATCTCTTATATATGGGAATCGAGGAAAAAAGGCCAAGAACCAGATCGAAAAATCAGACTTAAACATGTAGGAAAGAGAGAAAAGGTAAAACTCAGATGCTTGACTCCGTAACCACAATTTACCACCCCACCATTAGGCAACACCTCTATCACCTCTCCGTGTTTGCAATAGAAGGGGGCTGTTGCACTCCAAACCTTCCCTGCTGCTGCCATGAGATGCAAAATAAGTTTATTTTTGATAGTCAAAGTACTTCCTAATAATGACTTTCTAAAAGGAAGCAGAAATAAACAGCCACCACAGCCCAATTCAGCTGCTCGTCTGGGAGACAGGCTGTCCCTCTGAGCAGAAAAATAGGCACGGATCATCTCCTTTATAGATAAAAAGTAACTGAAGCTGAATTAGTCACCTCCTGGATGAGTGCTCTAAGAAACACGCTGTGGTACAAAAGGGACTTTGTGTTCTAAGAGAAGTGAACCCTGAGAGGTCGCTCTGCTCAGCTTGGGATTTCTTCTTCAGAAGCTGCTGGAGTTAATGGGAATGGTGAATTTGTGCACTGGTTTTCAGTTAGAAAGAAAAAAAAAAATCAACATTATTTTAATTCTCATAATGAGCCGTGAAGAACAGCTCCAAACCAACTACATGTTTCCATTCAGGTTGAACAAGAAATCATTTTGTTCTATTCAGACTGATTTTTGCCTCTGATTTTTTTGCTTCTGTAAGCAAATCAAAATAATCAGCCATTTGCACAGCTCTACCCGGTGCCCTTAGGAGATTTCAGTGTAGGTAATTACATTCTGTTGACCTAATTTCCTTATGAAATTTCAGTTAGGAAAATCAACGCCAATATCTTATCTGGGCTATAGTATTGCTATGCATCACTGGGATCTGCATTCACTGCCAAAAGTGGGTTCATGTCAGCAGGCGGTGAGGCAATTCATATCATACATGAGCAGAAAATCAATAGGAAGACAGAACACAGACCCAGGCATTCTGCAGTATGCTTACAGATCCTCCCAATATGAAGTACAGTGCTAAACCCACGGCTATTCTTTCAAATGGTAAAAAAAAAAAAAAAAAAAAGAAATAAAACTGTCAATTTCTAAATGACCACTGAGGGCACATGTACAGCTGCTGCCAAGTTTAAATGCAAAGATGACTGAGAGAAGAAAAAAATGAGGAATTGCAGGGTATGGCCTTAAAGATAGCTGAATTTCAGAGCTTTTTAAGCTTTCTGGGATCTCATTCAGCTTTCTGAGGGCTGGCTTCATTGATAAAATCCTGAGGGCTGGTCTTAACCTAGCAATTTGTAGAGTTGCATGAAGGGCAAAATAAAAACAAGGGACCATCAGCACTTCTCATAGTCACTTCTTCACTGGCTTTCTTTTCATGTCTCCATCGCAAGCAACTCGTATTCCGAAGCTGAGCATATTAACTACAAACACACTGTGTATGTGGTTCCTCATTGTTTCCTTCACTCCTGCTTCTTTGTTTCTGAGGGAATAAAAAACACTGTGTTTCCCCAGGATTTTTTTATATTGCATTTCCTCCTCACTTCAATATTCCAAGTTCCCCTTTTATCTCATTTATTTTTATTGAAAGAAGAAGAAAATGTAATTACTAGTCCATTTTTTCCCTGAATAATATTAAAGTAAATTCCAAGTAAAACTTCAGAGTTAATCCTGTCTGAATCCAGAAAAAAAAATATTAAAAATGAACAGTTGTCTTATTTTTGATAAGCCAAGAGTTTAAGGAATTCCCCAAAAAGCTCACCTGCTCACAAATCTCATTTTTAATAGCAGTATCACCGTTCCTGACTAGATCCTGACAGACTCTCTTCCTCTGCAATGCTAAAATCATGGCAGTATCACAGCTCACTGCAGCAGATTCAATACATGATCCATCACCACAGCTTTTCAAGATGGACAGCACAATACAGTTTGGTAGTTACCCATTCTGTAGAAATGAGAATTGAACTAGTCTAATTACACAAAGTATCGTCTGCACTCAAACAAATGTATTTTTACCAGCTGACAGCACAGAAGTTCAAACGTGACCCAAGAAAATTACCAGGCTGAACTTAGTTTTCCGAGCAGTCCATGAAGCCCCAGTAATTTCAGCAAGTCCCATGCATTGATAGTACCCGGTGCGAAAACTTAATTGATCTCAGTAGACCATGGACGAGGCCCTAAACAAGATAAGACTGACTCCCAGATTGCTACCTGCACCTCAGGTGACCCTAATAGTGGGCCACCACTGATCCTATGGTAGAACCTAAAGCTTCCTCTTAATCTGATGAATATTCTTTCTTGTCCCTGCCACCCAAACCTCAGCTCTGAGCACAGTTTGCACCAACGAGGCACTCAGAGAGGTTAAGGCAGAAACACCAGCACTTCTGCTACGCATACCTGTAAATATTGCCAGTCTCCAGCCCTTAAGAGGGAGAAGATAGGGAGTCTCTTTTTCTTCCCATATCTACTTTTGTACCCACACATAAAAAACTAGTCCTCCTCTGAGGTCCCTGGGGAAACCACCAGAAACTATGAAGAACTGAAGCAGCACAGCATGATAGCAAAAACTGATTCAGGTGTCTTTTAATCTTCAGCTATATCAAGAAACACAGGGATTCAGAAAATGAGACTTAGGACAAGACAAAAAAAAAAGCAATTCTAGAGGTGTCTGTTCCATAAGCTTAGCAAACTTGATCCTAAACTGAATTTTTATATTCCAGTCACATTACCCTGTTTGAACTCTACTTCAGAGCATCATTATTCATGACGGATTTGCAATCATTCATCCAGCGCTTATATCGCCCTTTACTAAAATAATTTTATTCCTTCTCCTAAAATTCCTCCCTCCCTCAAGTGTATTTACAAAGCGTTATCATTTATTCTGCCTTGGCATTGAGGAGAGCAGACTAGATGTTCAGATTGTGATTTCATGCTATTTCCTGTAATCAAAAAGAGGCTGAATCTTCGCCTACTTCTCAGCTAAGTATAGTTATTTTTAGGGAAATGGAAAATTTGGTTTTATTATTTTATTCCAAAATGAACAACAATCAGTGGTTACTTCCAGACTTGCACCAGAACTTATCTCAGCAGCATGTTTGTGTCTACCTTTGCTCCTGGAAGACAGCCTACCCTTCCTTCTCACTTAATAACCATTCCAATTCTCTTTGGTGACAGATGCGGCACTAACTTTTATATTGGTCTGATTTGTTGAATCTGTCTTCCAGTTCTTCCACCTGTATATTATTCTGATGGGTCAGCATTCTGGCTTAGGTTCCTGATATATATTGCTACTTCTTCTTCAGGTCTTTTCTACCAGTTGACTTTGACTTCTTCCCTGCAACTCCTCACATGCTGCTTCTTTTCCTTAGTTGTTGGTGGTTGTTCTTTATTGTTTGTTTGGTTGGTTGGTTTGTTTTGTTTTATTTCTTACAAGCAAGAACACCTCTTTCACAATTTTGCATGTTCTCTTACTGGCTTTTCTATTTCTGTCTTCTCTTTGCTTCCATGTTCCTCCACTGTAACACTCTCCTTTAGTTTAGATACTTCTGCTCAACACTCTTCTTCCTCAAAATCTCTGATTATCATTAGTTGCATTTCTTGGCCTTGGAGCTTTGTTTCTAGACCTATCAGCTGCAACTTTTCATCAACAAATAATGTGCAACAAGAAACTCCACGGTAACATAGAATGCATATTTTCTATTTCATTGCTTGTGTTAATTTCAGTATTTCCACCATTGCTACCAGTTGTCATCTTTGTCTTTATCATCTTTTCGGGAAAGTAGAACAGGAAAAATCCCTACCAAACTCCCTCGCAAGCTCACAATGTATTTCTTTATCCCTGCCTCATCCACCTTACTGAAAAAAAATTAACATATCAAGAGTAGTCAACATCTCTGATGGGAAATAAAAATGTTTTAAATGATGCTGAAAGCACAAATGAAAACAAAAGCTGTCTGGAGGCAATATGCCTTGCATCTGTACTGTCTAGTTAACAGCATGTCTTACCGTCAGCAAAGCAGTACATCAATCAAACCTAAATCTCATTTGGATAGGCTGCACAGCATTAGCCCATCAAAAACTACTCTTCAAGTTTAGCAAGGTAGGCCAAGAATTATTACTGTCCTGTGATTCGGTGATAAGACTTCACTAACAGTCAGAGAAACAGAACAGACTTTCTAAAGTGCTTCCGTGAGGCCAACCAGGCAAACCTGAAAAGGAAAAAGTATGAATCCACTTGCTAGCTTGGTAGCACATATTGAAAGTTTGAACTGATAAAAGAATTCACCTGGTAAAACCCTTTCCCACATACAGCAGTCCTTGGCGTGTAAGGACTTGTAGGCTGTGGGACTGTTCCGTGGTGCAGAGCGCAACAACAAAATACAAATCCTGATCAGGTCCTTCCTTCAAACCACAGCCTTCTCCAACACAAATGAAGCTATTCCCTACCCAAAGCAGGTTGTTAGACCCAATGACCTGTCATCAGACATGCTCCTGCACGGCTTCTCACAGCCTCCTCCAGCTAAAGGAAGTTTCTCTGTCCCATTACGTTCAAAGCCTTGCTTATGGGCAAAGAGGAAGCACACCTCCTACATGTAATTAAAGCCAAGAGTTCGTTGTTAGCATAAGGACACACTTAAAGGTCTAATTCAAGAAGCAACATAGGACTAGATATAATTGTTATAGAAAAACAAAGAATGACAATGCAGGTACAATGATTATACAGATAAAATGTCACAGTGATAGCAATAATGCAGTGAAAATTGTAACACGAATACTTCATAATTTCTATCCCCATTTTTTATGGAAGGGCTCTGTGCTTTCCTAGCAAGGTCTGATATGGAAAAAGGCTGGTTTTTTAATTTAAAAAAGTGTTTTATATTAAAGGAGTAGCACCCTTTGTATGTCAAAATTCAAAGCAAGTGACCTGTACCAGAGCTGAGCAAACACAGGACAACTGGAAAATTTTGGAAAAAAATATCTGATTTGCCCTTGAACAAAATGTTCAGAATTTCTGACCAAAACAAAAAGTTCAGGTGATTAATATGGACAAAATATGTAGGCATGTTGGAGGCGTATTTTCATTTTCTGTTCTCTACACGTGAGGGAAAACACGTGCATATGTGAGAGAGAGAGAAAGCGTGCGAGGAAGAATTGCAAGGGATTCTTTTCCTTCTGTGATAAGCAATCTGCTGAAAATAGAAATGACTGTAAATTCAGTTTTTGCTGAATTAGTCCTTTTCAGTAGGGAAAAAAAAAAAGGAAAAAAAAAAAAGTGCTCTGGCCAAAAATATCCACAGCTATAGTGAGTTAGAATTAAGCACATCGGTGGTATCTTTTTCAAAAAGGCACTTTGCATCTCATCTTATGGGCCTGTTGCCTAATATGTCAATAATGAAACTGGATACTACAGAGCATTGATTTCAGGAGGTCCACTCATGTGAGTTAATGGATGAGCCGTTGGTCCCAAAGGCCCTTAAGTATTCCGCCACACTCATGCCCTGGCACCGATGTACCATATAGTTTCTCATCAGACTGTTTTTTCCCCAGAAAATGTGAGAAGGTACCGCACTGATGTGCTAATTTTGTGATTACTGTCATTTTCCAAATGAAGGCTGTGGCTAAATTCTGTTCTGCATAACGTGGATGTAAATATATAGTATCTCCATGGAAATCAGTAGCTGTTATGAAGGAAAGCAAACTTCAGTCTTAAGGTTTTAGCAGGTGTGGGTGTTGGTTTTTTTTTTTTTTGCTTTTCTGTTTCACTAATACTGCTCTAGGAGATCACACCAGGATTTCTGAACACATTTTATTAAGCTTCTCCAAGCACTTATTCCAAAACCATGCTGAAAATCAGAAAGGACAACAACCGTGCTCTATGGAATGAGTCTCACCCCTTCTTCTAGCCCCCTACCAGGCCTGAGAACATGCCCGCAGAGGGGGGCCACCTCCACAGCCACCTGCTGTATCTGGTTAGCTGCTCTCGAGACAGAGAGACTCCCTCAAGAGCCAAATTTGTGGCTTTTAAGCAAGTCTCCAGCTTCACTCTCTGGAGAAGCTGGAACCAGCCTTTGCTGTCTAAGATGTTTCAGTCTTCTCATAATGCACCAAATGAAATTGTGCAGGGATTCCAAGCTCACAAACCTCACTAATTTCCTAATGGCTGTACTGAACATAACCCCCTCGTAGAAGATGATGCCTTTCAAAAATTGTGAATAGCAAGAATTTCTACATGTAAACACACGACAAGAATCTCTTCTTTTTCTTCAAGAATAATACGAAGCCAGACACTGAATTATAAAGCTATTTTTCCCCAGCTGAACTTTTAAAGGGACAGATGACTACCCTCTGATTATCCACGAGTCTACTAATAAAAGGCACAAATGTCTATTCTAGTAAAGCCACCCACACAAGCCCAGCAATATGTTTTCCACTGAAGGCAATTATAAGTACCAGCTACATTTAGATTACGGTAGTGTAATGAAGCAGAATTCCAATACGTTTTTTAAATCAATAGCTCCTTCACATTGACTCTAAATGTATTTAGAAGCTAGCATTATTCACACACTAGCATGAGGCTACTGATATGGATCTGATGGCAAATGCATTTTGTGCAAATCACATTTCAGCCCTAGAAACAGCCTGGAAAATCCCCAGATTTTCTTATTTTTGTGACAGAACTTTTGTAGTTTTTAGAAAATAGGACCCCCAATACCTGATTAGAAATTGCAGTCTACTCCAGTCATTTCTAACCATGAGAATACAACACACTGCACGTTTGACCAGGAAAGTTGAAGGACTCGTTTCTGCTCAGCAGGACATGGTAACATCACCCTGTGGGCTTTGGTAGCAATTAAATGAGAAGTGGCCTAGCATATTTAGAAGATATGTTTCTCTACCTAGAGAGTTTTGCCCAGAGAAGTGTTAGTTTGTGCTCAAAGCATGGCCCCAAGAAAATAAAATGCCCCTATTTCCTACCTTGAATTTCACCTGATCCAACCAGCAGGGTTGGAGAATGGATCTACCAAGAGGTTGAGAGTAGGACCCCCACGCTTCCTCTCTGAAAAGGCTGGTAGGGAAATAGTGGTCCATACTGACTAAAGGATGTCAATGCATCTCTTCACTGATGAAGAGAAGAATAAAATGAGGTATCTGAAGCCCTGATCAAGCTACCGTAAGGCCTTTGCTCAATCAGCCATGTCTTAGATGACCCAATCAAATACTCAGTTGCTACCTCTTTGATTTTCCAGGAACAGAATTTGTTCCTCTTCATACAAATTTCATACAAAATGATTTCTTAAGATTTTAACAAAAGGCAGGGGGTGGGTTAATATGCTCATTGTTGACTAAGTTTTTTTCTAGTCTAAATGATTTTCCTGGGTTATTTCCTATGAGGAGATATTTAATCCATTGTATGTTTTAACTCTTTTCATACAATTTGCTAAAAAAGAAAGTGAGGTGAAACAGTTAATTAGTTGAGTAATCTTGATGACGCAAATAGCTCTAATTGCATGTTAGTCTAATGCATCACTTTGTGGTTTTGCTACCACCTGCCATTCTTTTACAAGGAAACAATGCTCTCTAGTCATCTTGGGAGACATAAATTTTTCACTGCAAGAACACGTATTAGATCATAGCAACTAAAAAAGAGTATAACCTGTCTTGCACTCTCTCATGCAATGCCTAATAGAAGTCAAAGATTCATGCTGACCTGTAATCAGTAGCTACAAATTTAGGTCTTCCTTTAACAGCAAGCTCTGCATAGGTTGATTACTTCACCTGCTGCACTCAACGTAAGGGTCTAATTCTGTTTCCTGAAATGCACACACAAGTGTCTTTGATTTCAGCAAGAGATATACCAGGATACCAGCAGCACAATAGAAGTTAATTTTCTGTTTACACAGCTGTCATGTGTTATTGGAATAGGTGTCTGAATCAACTTAGTAAAATGATACCTTTTTAAGGACATGGAAATTCTCAATCACAACAAGGCTATTTTGTTATTTTTTTGGCAGATATGTATGTGGCTACTGTGACACAAGTGTAATAGAATTGCCTTTCCAGAGCAAACCAGATTTTCAATATGACATGCGTTGCCTTTCTATTAAAAAACACTATTTAAACATATTAAAAATGAGTTCTTTTTGCAATAGTATCACATCAGGTAAATGTAGGGCTATGTTTTCTCTAAAATCTACTACCACCAACTGACATTACAGGAGATTTTCTTAATGTCTGCTGATGGTTTCTTTGGCATCCCTTATGCAGAAGCATGCCTCGCGTATATTCATCCTCAGAACAAAAAGAAACGTGAAAAGCCAAGCAGTTTGCATCACGGCACACAAAAAAATGACATTTGGGGTATAATTTGTGATCCAACACTAGTGGCAAGTGGAACGCATTTTATGATATCGCATGAACCAAAGCTGCAAAAGCACCATCAATAATTCATAAGTTTGGGCTATACATAAAAGATGTCTGTAACGGTACTCCATGAAAAGACCAAATTTTCTACTCGCATCGGATGAAAGGGGGAAATCAGAGCAGTTTAAGCTCGCCGTGTTATGTTATCGTTATGACATCCTCGGTGGCTTCCCGCAGGAGCCAGCCGCGCTCAGCCCTGCCTGCAGGAAGCCCGCTTCGTGCCGTCCATGGGAGCCGTGTGTTTGGGAGCCGTGCCCAACACACGAGGGCTGCATTCAGCCCCTGTCCGGCCTTCCTGCTGCTTTCTCTGAAGCCCTTCTTTTCCAAGGCTGCCCGGGGAACACCGTAGCACCGTATGAACTTCTGCGGGGTGTTTTTCTCTTAATTCCTTGTAATTTTCGAGGCCTTTTCACGGTAAAGGTCAAGCTTCGCAGGCTTTCTCGGTGCCTCAAGGGAAGGAGTTGCACTTGGCGGGGCGGGCAGACCTCTGGCAGGAGGTACCGCCGGCTCCCCCCAGCAGCCCCCCAGCGCCCCGGGGTGAGGGGGCACCAAGTTCGGGCTCTTCCCGTGCTTAATTGCCTCGGCTAATTACACTTCGCGAAGTCTAATCCGCAGCTGGTGAGCCCCCCAGCCTGAAAACCCCGCTCAGAGCCCCGATCCCGGCGGACAAGGGAGCAGCAACGGCCGCGGGGAGCCCGTAACCGACACGGGGCGCCCCCAACCGCCGCCCCCCTCACGGCGGGGCTCGGGCCGCGGGGCTCGGGCGGACTCGGAAGGGTTCGGAGGGGCTCGGAGGGGCTCGGAGGGGTTCGGACGGGTTCGGAAGGGCTCGGCCGCCGGTCGCTGTCCGTGGTGCTGAACGGCGCCCGCCCGCCCGCCGCTCCCCCCCCCCCCCCCTCCCTCCCGCCCCAACAGGTGCTCCCGGCCCGGCCCGCCCCGGCGCCCCCCGCTCACCTGCGGCGCGGAGCTGCAGCAGGAGGCACAGCGCGCGGAGGCACGCGGCCGCCCGCCGCATGGCGCCAGCCGAGCCGAGCCGAGCCCCGCCGAGCCGAGCCGAGCCGAGGCGGGCAGCGCCGCGACACCGCGTCCCGCTCCCCCCCCCCCCCAGTCAGTGAGCATGCCTGGGAGCGCGCTGCGCATGCGCAGCGCCGCGCGGGCGGCAGGGCGGTGGGGCGGCGGTTGGGAGGGGGGAGCTCGCAGCTGGCTCTGGCGGGAGGGCTGAGGGGAACCGGGCGGAGAAGGGATGGAGGGGGACAAGGGGGGCACCGCCGGGCACCGCCGCACCCCCATGGCCGGGAGGAGGCCTCAGGGTCCGGGAGGAGCCGCAGCCCGGCTCGCTGGCGCAGCGGAGCGGTGCTGGTGCGCCGCCTGGGACCCCTGAGGGGCGCCCCTAAAGGGTCGGGGGCACTGTGGGGACACAAATAAAGAGGGCGCGCACTGAGCGGGCGTGTAGCGAGGTCGTTTTCTAAAGTTGAGTTTAATTGAATAAAAAGAGTCACTGGAGGCTAGGTTTGAGTGGAAGCGGCAGGTGTGTCACCCGGCAAGTGGCCCAGCTCCACGCCTGCGGCTGTCCTGCACGGACAGGAGATAACAGGAGATGAGCAGAGCTGATAGCTGCCTGTAGTGTCTGCAGGCAGACCTGTGCGCTCGCATTTTCTTCATGTCATGCAATCACAGACTCATTAAGCTCGGAAAACCCCTCCAGGATCATCCGGTCCAACCATCACCCTAATACCACCGTCACCACTGAACCCTGTCCCCAAGCACCACGTCCAACCTCTCCCTGAGCACCCCCAGGGGCGGTGACTCCTCCACCTCCCTGGGCAGCCCGTCCCAGTGCCTAATTACTCTTCCTGAGTAGAAATGTCTCCTCATTCCCACCCTGAACCTCCCCTGGCACAGCTTGAGGCCGTTCCCTCTGCTCCTATCACTGGTTATCTGTGAGAAGAGGCCGACCCCCAGCTCATGCTGTGAAGGGCTGCACAGGACCTGGTTTCTAGATGTGATTGCACATATACAAGTGAACTTCCTCTGCTGTCCCCAGCACGGCTGTTCACACGCCACTGGGCTGCTGGGCCGTTGGCTTGACATCAGCCTCAGTGAAAAAACCGCTTGGTCTGGAAAACAGCACTCAGTCTTTAGCTCTGCCCAAAACCCGGAATTAAAAGGATTGAGGGGGTTTAGAATGCAAAGTGGGTTTTGAGCCCTGCCATCTCAGTGATAACTTCTGTGGGTATTGTGCCGCAGATGCCCTGCTAAGTCCCAAGGTCTCTGCTGCTTCTCGTACTGAGATGGTGCTTTGCTGTGGGTATGGATTAGTTGCAGTGCATCCTCTTCCAGTTTAATCCTACTAGTTCTGACTAGTAGAAATGAAAGCTAAAAAAAGTGAAAGATAGTAGTGTATGCAGCACACCCCACATGTGCCACCACAACAATAGTTCCCGTGTGCCCAGAGAAGAATATGGGAGCAATAAGTAGGCAGCTATACTTACTCCCCTGAGTAAATTATGCAGTGCAAGTTACATTTAGCCGGCTCCTAGGGAAAGACAAAAGAAAAATTTACTTACAGTCGTCTGCTGTTTTGTTATTCTCCACAAGTCATCACCCTTGTGTGTTCTAGGCAATGATTTAGGGTCAAATATGTCAACAGGATAGCTGCACTGAAGCTAATGGTATTGATTCATCCCCGTGTGGTTGCAGATGAGGCAGCTGTGGTTTTGTATGAGTGAGCACTGCAGCGCTCTCTGCTCACCTCACTTGTAGAGCCCAAAGACATGAAGACCAGATGACTCACCACCACTCTGTTAAGGAAATTGTTTTCCACTGGGGAAATGCCTTTAGATATGGTTTTGAGCCGACATCCAAGAAAACACTTAAGCATCCAACTCATACTTAAGCTGAGTTCAATGGGAAGATAAGACTCATTTGCTGGATTTTATATCAATGCATCATTTTTAAAAGGCAGTCTCATCAATGCAAAATGGAAGCATGACTGTGGAGTGGGAAGCTGTTACACAGAAAGTTGAACTAACACATGTTGCATTAGCTTGAATTCTCTAGCTTCAGGGATTATTATTTTCTTTTCCAAATATAGAACATGATATTAGCAGAGCGGAGATAACTAATGTATGTATGTTGAGAGAGGATATTAAGTCTAGAGCTGAATTAAGTGTTCAGCTGAATGCTAGCTTTACCAGTATTTATCAGAGAGCTAAACGATATGGGATATTGCTAATTATTTTTTTTTCTATAATATGTTATTCTCTTCTGATGTGAAAGAGTATGCTGCTGAGAAGTTGTATTTCATGTTGGTTACAATTAAGAGAGACTGGTTGAAGTGTTAGAGCTCTGCTTTTCTCACCTGTCATGCTGGGTAAAGCATCTTCCTTGGTTGGGATCCATTTTGCACCTAAACTTCCATTGACAAATGGCTTTAAGAGGAAGCTAAAACAACAAAAGCCAAATTCTAAAATAATCTTTAGTTTAAGAGGGCAGCGATACATGGATTAGCAAGCAGGAAATGTGTCTGAAGAAGAAGGAATTGCATTTTTGTCTGAGATAAATAATACAGATGCTTATGTCTGTTGTCACTTGACAAGCTTCAGCAGAAAATTAAAGCACTGTAGTAATAAATGAAAGCAGGTTGGGGGAGGAGGAAGGGTGAAGAGGAGGTTATCTGCATAGATCAAAGGATTCTTTGGAGAGATGAATGCAAATCAGAAAAACAACTATTTTTTGCTGTGTGCACTTGTGTGTATACTGTGATTTCAGCGGAGGAAAGCTCATGACATGTAAGATTAGGCCTAGCACAAGATGATATTGTTAGGGTGGGCAGAGGGGTTGCTTTAACACAGTACAGGAAGGTAACTGCTGCAGGAAGAGTCTCAGGGACAAGCTGGTGACCTGAGAGATTGCCTGCGGGCAACATCATAATTGTACCAATGTAAATGCATCATATTCCTTAATGAGTATTGTCATTATAGGACTACAGCACTTCTGAAGTGGTCTGAGACTCTCCAGTGTATTTTTGGCAGAATCTCTCATATAGACATGAAAATTTGACAGAGAGAGAGAGGATGCAAGGGTATTTTACTGTCTGAGCCAACTCATTTGTGGCTATGTGAATAGATATAAAACTTCAAAACCTCTACCCAGATTTTGGCAAGACCATATAAATTTTACACCATTTTAATATATTTTTTCCTAGTGAAGTTACTTATAGCTTAACTGGAAAAAAAAAAATCATTCCTGCTTGGTGGGGCAGTCTAGAAAGAATGAAATGAATTGAGGGGTATGGGAGCAAAAGCTGCCTGTTAAAGCTACAAGGCACACAACTGTTAATCCCCAGTGTGAGCAGCTGAAGCGTTGAATGAGACCTGCAAGGGGCTGGGGCAGCCCCAGCTGGCAGTGTGGGCAAGGCACGAGTACTTGCAAATGCATTTAGCCATGCTGATTACTTTCCTTCTGGCAGCATGTTTCATTCATGCATTTAGATTGCTAGTGAATTCTCATTATTTTCTTTTGATGTGAAGTCATATAGCTCTGGGTAACTTGCTTTCCAATGCAGTGCCCAAAAGCTATGTCTTTCTACAGTGTCTTCAGGAGTTGCAGATAGGGAGAGAAAATCAAGTTGGTGGTTCAGATGCTGGTTGTGGTGTCCTCCTTATTTTCCACACGAAGGAGGAGAGGGATGAATGTGATGGAGAGCTGCTTATTCCTACCAGGTTTCTGACTGCTTGTCTCAGCATCTTATATTTAGTGGTAAAATACTTTTAAGTGGTTTTGAAAGAATAAGGATGGCTATTCATCTTGCTTGTGGCAAGGTCTTTCAGCACTGTTTCCATCTGAAGCCTAATTGTGCAAATGTACCAGAAACGTCAGCTTTGCTTTGTGCTGTGCTGCATTAGCCATTCCATTGTTTTGCCTGAAAGTGGGACATGAATGCAAAGGTCAAAATATTCCAAATATAGGTGTGGGATTCACTTCATCGAATTTGAGAGATCTGCAAGGTAGGTATCTTCCTCTGAGCTAGTCATGACAAGCTCTATTTGTCATAAAGAGAAACAAATAAGAAGTCCTAGAGTATATTTCATCCAACTGCTTTTAAATCTGCTTTGGGATGAATCGTGACCCACAATGCTGATTTTTCTCCACTGACTGTAATGGCAGATAAAGAAAATTGCTTTCCATATAGGTAACAATATTTGCCCAGATAAACTTTATACATTCTTACAAAGTTGCTCACCTTGGGCATTTTTCTGGATTTCCCATTGGAGATATCCGTGCCTTTGGATTTCTGATAATCCTCACAAGGAGATGTTGAACCCTCCACAAGGACATAATCAATAATTCCCTGTTAGCAGGTGTTTTTGGCTCTGTCCAGATCCATTCATAGCAAATATTTGAAAAAGCAAATGGCATCTCTGATTTCATACAGCCCAGGTACCATTTCAGTATTTCCTCTGATATTAAGTTCTTCTCTCTTTTATGCTATTCATACCAGAGGGCAGTAAAGATACCTCTGATTTTCTACCAGCACCATCCATATTCTTAAAAACAGACAGCAACACAGACAGCAAAAGATAAAAAATGTTTTAGGAAGAGTATGGCTCCTTGAAACAGAAAATAAGAGAGAATTCATTCAGAATTTTATTGAATACACAATTTTGTATAAAGTGAACTTTCTTCTCCTAACCCAGTTAAACAATAATAGACTGCCAGTCATCTCAGGTCAGTTTAACGTTCACTATTTTCTTGTATGTGCACAAAGACTGAATTTAAGGAAAATATGCTTGACATGGCTGCCCATTGGCTTTCCAAACAATGTTGTTAAAAATACTTGCAATTGGGAGTTGAGGTTTCAGTACATCAAAAGCTGCAGCACCTTAGCCTTGATTAAAAAAAAAAAAAAAAAGAAAAGGAAAAAAAAAAAACATGGACAGGAAACTGTAATCTGTCAATATTGAATTGACTTTCGTTAAACATTAGGGAGTCACAGCAGTTGTCCTCAGCAAATAGCAAGTAAACATCTTGTATAATTAATATTCAGGCAGACACTGTTCAGAGATTCATTGGGTAGAAGCACTTTTTTGTTAATGATTTTTCTTTAGGATATCATTTGATTAAGTTTGGATTAGACACGTGAGGCACCATAAATGTAAAGATCTTAATGTAATTGCCCTAGTTGAGAAAAGGCTGATTGTCAGACTTCAGTTCCTGGGAAGATTACAGCACAAATCAAGGTTTTTAACTCCATCTTCTGAAGTGACCTTTTAGTTAAATTTGAGATGTATGAGGTGAAGAGGTGCACTGCAAGGTGGGTGGAAAAATGAATGAACCAACAGGCTCAAATGGTGGTGGTCAATGCTTCAGGGCAAAGCTGGTGACCTGCTACTAAAATCTGTGTTGGGGTTGACACTGTTTAAGGTCTACATTGTCAAAAAATGGGATGGGTTGCACCCTCAGCAAGTCTAAAGTCACACAATCTGGACGAGAAGTTGGTAGGCTGGAAGTCAAGTCTGCTACTCAGCAGGACCTTGACAGACTGGAAAATGAGCTGACGGAAACCTTGTGAAGTTCAAAAAAGGAAAATGTGAAGTCCTGCACCTCAGATGGAATGACGCCATGCAATTACTTTGCACAAGCCATGGGCTAGTGGGGCAGGAGGCAGTTTTACAGAAATGGGCTAGGAGGTTCTAGTGGAGACCAAGATGAACGTGAGTGAACAACGTACCTCTGTGGTGATGTTGTGGTGTAGCAGCTAAAACACCGACAGCAGTTTGCTCACTCCCCCGCCACAAGTCAGGTGGGGGGAGCAGATTGAGAAGTGCAAGAACTCGTGGGCTGCGACAAGGACAATTTAATAAGAAAGGGGGGAATAACAACGAAAAGAATAAACAAAGCAGGTGATTCACAACGCTACTGCTCACCACCCACCCACCCACCGATGCTCACAATTGCTCACAACCCGCACTAGATATTTCTACTCACTGCTGCTTGCACACACAGAAAATACCTCTAAAGTTCATGGGTGTCCCAAACAAGTGTTTATCAGTGAGTGGCCAAGACCATGGAAATAAATTCCATAGAACCAAGGCAAAAGCTCATTTACTTTCATTCCAAGCCTAAGGCATATTTCTTCAGCCTTCCTTTGTCTAGCATAAGAGCACAGCATTATGCACATAATATTTGCTCCGAAATTTCTCTCAGTTTTTATCTGGGACAGAAGATGGGGAAAAGAATAAAGGAAATCCAGTAGATGCTAGAGATGTTGTTTAATGCAATTCTCAAAGGAAGACCAATCTCACAGACACAAATTGTTATAAGTTGAACAGTTTGGGTCTATGCACTGTTAATTTGAGGAACTTGCAGCACAATCCTAAAGCATTAAAGAAGTCACACGTTTTATTAGTCATATTATTGTTAGAAATATTACTTCTTGGGTGTTTTGTTTGCTTCTTTTACAAATATAAACTGGAAAGCAGCAACCTATAACAAATGTGTATCCCATTTAAATACTGTATGTAGTACATATATTAAAAAATACATAAAATTTAAAGTTTAAATAATATTTAATGTGAACCTTACTTGTAAAGAGGGTGATAAAGGAATCAACAAAAAATAAAAAAAGTCCAGTGTGCACATTTTAAAAATAAATTATTTACAGATAAACATTAGCCAAGTTCTAGTCTACAGGCTTGGCAGTATTGTTACAAATTAGGACAGCTATATTATAATTTTATAGAAAGACCTGACTACACCCTTTATTGTTGAGACTTCAAAGTGTTATTGTGATTCACAATTAAAACGCAATTTATTCTTTAGGAGAGAGAGAATGTTTAAATAAAAATTTAAAAACATCAGCAATTTTAAATTCTCTAATTAAGGTTTCCTTGCATCCTATAGCAGAAGTTATCTCCCATTTCAGTTGCTTCTAGAGCCTATGATTTTTATATTATATCACTATAATGTGATATCACTAAATATTGTATATTTATTTACTTATTTATTTTTAAAAGAGATTTTACTTAATCTTATTGCAACAAATTTCAGTCTACCTGTTAATGCCAAGATGTAGCCATTAGAAAGGCATTATAACCTCTAATATCACCAAATTTTTGATAGAGCCATTCTGTTGTCAGGATACACATATTGTTGTTATTGCAAAAAGCTGTCCCAAATTCATCAAAGTTGTAAGAACTCTATTGAGGATTTCTGGAGGTGTTGACTGCTCTTTGTTTTCAGCTGGAGGTTTCATCTGGAGTTTTCTCTCAAAATCTCATCTGCCCTGAATATGCTTCAGTTCTAGCAGGCATCCAGCAACAGCATGTGTGTCACTGCAAAGGTAAGCAGGAATCCCTTGTAACTACTGCTTCTAGCAGCGAGGAGTCCCAAGCAGCAGAATGGAAAGCACAGAACCTCTTTCTATACCTGCTGCTAGCAGTGGAAGAGAGAAGCCCAAGTGGAAATATCAAAAGAGGTATGAGTGGAGAGCAAGGTATTAACAAGGTGATATGCTGATGTAATCTGTTTACAAAAGGAAAAATTGAACTACACGAGTGGATGGGGGAGGACACAAGAAGAGAGACAAACAATGGTCAGGAAAACAGGAGGAGATGGCAATAGAAGCATGAGGGTCTGCGGTCAGTAAAGTACACATCATAATTTGGATAGGAATGCCAGACTCTTTGTGGGCTGAAAAAAAATGTTTCAATTTGCTGAGCAGTGAGTAATTTTATCCAAACAAAAAAATAAACAAAGATCATCTCTGCAATTTATAGTCTGGAGAAATAAAAAATTTAGAGGCCAACATTTAGTAATTGCTTCTCTTAATGTCAGTTTAGGGAGTCCAGTCCAGCTTTTCTAGTTACATGGGCTCCCTCACCAACTCCTAGGGGACACAGTGATTAAAGACAAGGAAAATGATTCTGGTTATTAACCATGATTCTTTAATTGATAAAGAATGAAAAGAAAAAAATTAAAAACAGCACAAACAAAAGCAATGTTTATTCAGTTTTCATTCTTCCTATTCTATTTATTTATCCTTTTTTTTGTGGAAAGGCCTTAACAAAGGCTACATCACTGAGTGTGGTCCAACCATATGGAGTCCAGAATATTTACTTCTTCCAAGTAGCAGCAAGTCTCAATGTAGCATAGCTAATGAAAGTAGTCTAGAAAGCTATCAGCAATTCCATCTGAGGACTGATCAGACCTATGTAAAGTATTGCAGATAACCTAACTTGTAGAATTATAGATGATCAGTGGAGAGAAATGTTAAAACTCATAATATCTGGAAAGTGGTTCTGTGAAAATAAGTCATTTGGGGAGCTGTCAAAAGTAATCATATAAATGGGTATCAGTAGTCTTATAAAATAGTCTTTCTGCTGTTCTCTTTTCCCCATAGTATTTTAATTCAAATAGTAAATCAATATCCTGGTAGAATCTTCAAAATAGATGTATCAATCAAATGTCTTGGCAATGCTTTAACACTTTGTCTTTGGAAATGTGGTCTTGTCATCATATTACAGAAACATTAATGAGAAGAAAATCACTATTCCCAAGTGGAGTGTTGCAGCTTCTTTGCTTTGCCAGTTTTTTTTTTCATGTATCTAATTATTATTTATTTGTAGAAGCCAATGGACAAACAATGAAAATTACAATAAACTTGAGAGCAGAAACAAAAGCTTTCTTCTGCTACTTGCTTTCTAATCTCATTTTTTAATAACTTCAGAAAAGGAGGAACCTGTATATTTATCAGGCCAGAATTGTTGGCTTCTTACTGTCTACAGACTCACTACGTGGCTCCACACCCTAGTACACTCTTGACATATTTCCATCATGTGGCACTAAACCAGAGCTGGGTCCACCTTTTCTCTTAATATATCCCTACCTTTTCTTTTGTTTCTAGAGAGAATAATCTTCTTTTAAAGTCTAGTCTTTCTGACACTCAGCTGTGGTGTAAGGTTTATTTTCTTGAAATAAAGATCATGCCATTACCTAACAGGAGCCTTCTGAGACAGACCTTGCTCTTTCCAGTGACATGCATTTGTGGTTTAACTCTTGTTTTCTCACTGTAAAGTTGCTTTTATGCTTTAATGGTATGTAAAGCACTTCCAAAACATAATAAAAGATTCATGAAAAAATACTGTATAGAAAGCACAAAGATTTTTATACACTGCCCACCTTGTAGCATAAAGGCAAGTAGTATGCAAAGTTGAAGAACTGTGAATTTGGAGTTTGAGTCGTAAAAAAAAAAAGTTTAATGCGTTGTGTATTTTACCTTCTAACACTTGAAACTGATCCTTAACTAAGAAAGGATGAAGAATTCCTATATTTATCCAGAGCATTTCCTAGTGGAAAATAAATGCCCCCAAACTTAACCCATAAATACAACTTTCTGCACTTTCCAGCCATCATTGGTATAAAAATAGTCACAGATAAGTTTTCAAACCGAGAAAAACTCTGACAAGATAGCAATGATTTAACATTAGAATTTTACTAAGAACCATTTTTGAATCAATATTGTTGTTTTTCCCTGCACTTTGCTACCAGAATACAGCTATTAAGCCACAGGCAAAGTGCATCACTCATCCTCCAGCAGCTGATACCCTGAGAGGGAAAATAGCCTATAATGCTCGAAGTGGCTCAGGTCACGGAGGACATTGTCAGCATAAAGATTTCAACTTGTTGATGACTCCCGGGAATCCGTGCTATTCCTAGTTATTTATAAAATGCAAATTGAAGAGAAAAATAATCCGATATGGAAGATTTCAATTGAAACATTATGTTTATGCTTACACAGCCAAGTCAAATACCTCATTGTTTATAGCCCATTGCTAAGTCTTACATACTTTTAAACCAGCTGAGAATGGTGAAATACAGCCTCACTGTTCTAGCTCTGTCTGTTTTCAATACAATTCCAGGCCAGACCTCTCATCTGACTTTGTAACCCTCTTTTGGATATTTAACATTAACATTAAAAAAAGTTCAGTCCATTGCTTCAGCTAAAATATGGTGTCCAAGGAGCTAGTAGGAGCAAGGAAGGAAACAGCAAAACACATGCTTATTAACAACATTTCTTAACTATTGTAGCTTTATTCTTAAAGCATTAATGTTTTCAAAGACCTCACATTTTTTCCACACCTGATATCAAGCGCCTTCTATCACTGGCTGTGGCTGGTCCCCATAACCTCACTGTCATGGAGTCTGTCTCTTGTGCCACATGTCCTCTCAAACATTGCAGCTCTTTCCCTCATTACAGCCAACTCGTCAGTACATCTCTGCAGAAATGCCAAGAGGGGTCAGAATACTTGAGGGACAGTGCCTGCTTTCGTGTCAGCACGGTTAGGACAGACAGCAGTGCTCTTCAAAGTCCAGCTCATTCCCAGGCTCAACAACTATCTTCTACAAAATTCATTGTATCTGCCTTGTAAAAATTAGAGAATTTTCTAAAGACATGTTTGACTGTCATGGAGTTGCAGAAATGGTGCAGTAGCAAAATCAAATGCACAAAAGCTGGGAAACATCGAAATTAAGATTGTCAGAAAACTTTATTTTGGTCCTGTTGTGCCTACCCATTAAGGTGCAGCTTCCATGAGATGACCACACACCACACTTTTTCCTGAGATAAAACACAAAGAGGCTTGATACAGTGGGGTGGTCTTCAGATTCCAGTACTGACATTTGAGATATTTGCTCAAGTTTTCCTCAAATGTGTGCACACTTTCAGCATTTGCAGTGAGGAAAAGGAAAAAGAGAAAAGAAAAAAAAAATGTAAATGCCACAGCACAAGAAACAATCAAAAATTCACATACAGTGGGGATTTCATCCATTCAAGTAGCTTATGCTGAGGCACTTATGTGCAATAAACTTCTCATCGTCCAGTTTTAGGAGTTACATAGTGCATAATATAAAGATTTAATTACATTTAGTTTTCCAGCAGTTCAGACTTTCTCATCATTGTTGCTGAGTTTCTTCAAATTCTGGCAGATAAAGCTGGTAATCAAAATAATCTATATAATCTTTTTAACTGGTGTAGATGTAGAAAAACTGTTTCCTTAGACTTAAATTTCTTTAAAAAACACTACCGGATCCAGTCCAGTACCTCTCAGAATACCAATAAACTGTATGTATTTTATATAATAAAACACATGATTGCAAGCTGGGCAGATGGGATTATATATAATGGCCATTTATGACCCAGCTGAAAGATCACCTCTCTGGTTTTTTAAAGACCAAGTGCTAATGAGGTGTCCAGCTGTGAATGCTGATGGGGTGCTGAAGACTTCCACCTTGCTGTCTGTGTACCTCAGAATCATTTGTAATCCCTAAGTTAATTATAGGATGTGGTCTTTGAGAATTGTTCCCTCACAGAAACATTTCCAGTTGTTTTTGACTCTCCCACCCCCTGCCCAAGGGTCCTTGGAGGATTTGTCCCAGTTGCCACTTGGCCACAGAGCTCCAATATAAATTGAATAGTATTTTCAGTTCCAGAAACACTTAGTTTTAAAGCCGTAACATCTTTTCTCTTACACAGATATGTCAACACATTCTTAGTCCAGGGCTGAGCTCCTCTGTTACCCATTGCACAGGTCCTGGAGCAAGTCTGTGCAGGGCACTTCCCTACACGTTACTCTCCATGCTTAAGTCCTCACTTTGGAGTTACCCCGCTCCCTTACCATTCCTTACCTTACGTAGCTTCCATTAATACTCATTAAACCCTGTCAGAGACTAGCAGCACACGCAACTGAGATTCAAGGAGCTGCGAAGTACCAATAGCAGAAAACCAAACTGCACCCAAATAGCAGGCTCAGCCTCAGAGGACCCCAGGAAATACTCAGTACGGGTCAGGACGCTCACTAGATGTCACTGTTCTCCAGAAATAAATGTGTGAGCACTGTTTTGTGGCTGTGAATATAAGTGCATCGTTTACAAAATCGTGCAGCAACTCGTACGTTCAGAAACTGAGCTCATCTACAAAATTTTCGTAGTTCAGCAAAACATTTCTCCAAATGCCTCCTCTGCTTGCACCGTCTGATTTTCCTCTCATTTAGCTCAGTATAAACCAAGAGTAAGTTCACTCAGACTGAATAGCACTTCTGGCTGATGGCCAGAGAGGAATACAGTCATTTTTCAATCTTTTACCTGTCTATACTGTCTTAAGATACATGCTTTAGAGACAGGGGGATCTCAAAATGAACAACGGAGTGCTTTATGCTGCCTGGCTGTGTATGTACACAATGGTTTTTCACCCTGCAGATAAAGAAAATAAAAAAAATAAAGAAAATAAAGAAAATATTTTGATGCTGCTTTTGCCCAAATGCAAGTTTTATGCATTTAACTTTGTGTGTCTAAATTAATATTTTCCTTAGTGTCACTATATGATCAGTGGGGAGCAACTGCGTCTTCCTCAGTGACTCAGATTGGAAACACAAGTGACATGCTGCTGGAAGATCTTCTCTTTTTTCCAGTGAGTACATCAGCCGCTCAGGAAGAGATGACTTTTCTTACCTGAGCACATAAAATTACGTGATTAAAATTGACAAGTGTGAGCACTCCCAGAAACACTGGACTCAGGTTGTATCTGGGCATTGCAATACAGAAAGGATGCTACTAGTAAGAAGACAGACTGGAACAAGAGGCAGAGATGTTGCTAGTGAGGTAATCATCTGTAAAGAGGATAATTGAATTAAACTAGGATGTAAAAAAAAAAAAAAAAAAAAAAAAAAGGGCTCTTTTGAGAATGTTTAGAATGTTTTGGAACTCCCAGTGTTCACAAGCAGGCTACAGCATGGACTCACTAATAACTGCCAGATTTGGCACTGTTTTCCTCATATTTGCTAAATCAATAAACATTGGGGAAAAAATCCAACCCACGTCACCCAAGTGTGTCCAGAGCATCATTAGTGCATAACAGCATGTTTCTACATGGGGGGTCACGCTGCTGACTTGAGGCAGTCAGCTTAGGTGCTCTGACTCGCCTTGTGCAGAACCTACTGCTCTCTGGTGACTCCTTTACTTTTATACAGAGAAACTAGGCTGTGAATCACCCTCAAGTGTGCAGTTCAACAGCATTTTAAGCTGATCTAAGTCAGTGGTGTGGCAAGTCCCACCTCCACCTCCAGCTGTACATTCCTGCTCTTTCTCCCTCATGTCTGGTAGGTGGTGAGCAGGTTTGGCCAAAAACTAACCCAGAAGGGAAGAGAAAAATAAACCAAAAACAAACATTTGTTTTCTATTTTGGATAAGCTCCCTGAAAAGACTCAAAGTTTGTAGGGAACATGGGAATGCACCACCAGGGTGATGGAAGGCAAGACCCGGGCCACCCTGACTGAAGTTTGCTAATGCAGCCAGGGGTTTACATAGCTGCCCAATGTAGCCCAGGAAGGGAAAAGTGAGCTCTCCCCTCCCTGCAGCCTCTGGCCCTGTTCCCTAAACACACCTATTGAAGTGTAAAACTCACAAGGAAGGGGCTGACTCCTGGCTGCCATGAGGTAAGAAGATTTTCTCCAGCACAGCAGGAGAAGGGTAGCTGTCAGGGCAAAGAGAAGCCTGCCCTGGCACTGGGTGGAGAGGACAGCCACGTTCCCTCGTGAGTAAAATATAAAAGCACAGCTGAGATATAGAGCAGAGCAGAGTAAAAGAGCAGTGATGCATATTCCTGGGTTGCTACAACTTTCTGAGGGGCATCTTGGCTCTCAGTTTGGTTACAGATTATGAGGATGGAGAAATCTTTTTTTTCAACTCTGATGCTAAAGCAAGTACAGATTGCACAGATCAAGGGAGCTCTCTCTACATATTTTAAGTTAGGCAAAACGATTAGTCTTCATTAACAGCTTGTCTAATTTAATTTAAAGGATAAATCTTCTTCCCTGTAAGATGACTGAAGTAAACAACAAAAACAAATTCAAGGCAAAAACTTCAAACCAACATTTGACTGCCACATGTGTGTATCAGCCAAACTCAGGAGTCATTACAACTTATCTCAACTCATCATCTGCTCTCATTTTGTTCAGAAACTTCACATCATTCTTGACAACATATCAGAACATTTCATGGATTTTGCATTACAAAGTGCCAAGTGCTGCGGGAGATTGATTTTGCTAGAAGCAACTAGGAGAAAGACAAAAATCAAAGCCTTTTAACTAGCCCATAGCATCAAAAGTCTTATGTGGATTGAAATTCCTGTCACGTGGAATTTCTCAAAGAAATTCAAAGATTTCATTGAATTTTCTTAGGGTGAAGTTAATAAGACTGTCTTTAAATATTTAATGAATTTGTTGTCACATTTGGATTGATGGTTGCCTTGGCCAACCACCTCTGGTCTTTTTCTGCAGGATGTTTATTTTCTAGGAACATATATTCACCATAACATTAATTCATAGGTTACAAGCAAGCAAATCTGCACTTCTCCTATCCATGTCTTGGAGTCTATGCTACTTTAAGATATTCTGTCTGGGAATGTGTGTCTCCTTGGTTACAATACATGCTGAGAAATAAATGTTAAATCCAGAGATTTTGAAGGCCAGAAAGCATTTGCCAGAGACTTACAAAACTCTGTGGTTTGTGATGCAGTTTTTTATCCTCACCTGCATTTTAGAAAGCTAAAAATCAAATAAATGCTATAGTGTTTTTGTTTGTTTGTTTTTCTAGGCAAGCTATTTCTGCATTCCTTGCTCAGATATCACTGTATCTTTATAAAAATATACCTAATAAAATGGAAGATGCTCAATAAACCTATGGCTGGGGAAGAATGGGAGACAATACATTTTGCCTGACTTTGTTTCACATTGCAGGGAAATGGACAATCTCTTGAACTTAATAAGTTTCCTACTTTGTCATCCTTCCTTTATTTGTTCTTAAAGAACTTGGTAATTTCTCATATTTGTGGGATTTCTAGGGGATGTAGAAGGCACAGGAAATTGATAGAAATGCAAATTTGTGTCAAGATTCACCGAGGTTCAATGGACTGGAGAGAAAAAACAGAATACAAGGAAAGCAAGATGGAAAAAAGAACAGTCTTGGAACACCAGATAGGATGTGTGAGTTGTAGTTCCAAATCCCTCTGGTTTGCAGCCACATCAGGGATTTGATCCAAATTCTTCCACTTCTCCAGACAGCGCCTGATCAGGTACACTATGCATCTTCCATCCCGTTTGTTGAAGTTGGTTCTTTTTTGTAAAAACATTACAAACTTCATGGGTGCAGATGCCCTGAGCTTTCATTTGTGAGCAGAGAAAAAACGTAGGTGTTTTTTTTTTTTTTCATTCTCTTTAATTCAATGTAAAATATACAAATAACGTGAATATTGCAATTACATTTTCTTCCTCAGCTTTCCATCTGTTATTGGATTATCATTATGCTTTGGTCACATTATCTCTGCTCTCTGTAAGCCTTGTTGTTTCAAAACTTTTTTTTTCTTTTTTTGGTGAAAAACTGAGTACTTAGATGTTGCATTAATAAATAGCTGTTTAGCAGCCAAAGGGTTCCTGTTTATTTTCAGCTCATCATCTTGGGGTGAAAAAAAAGAAAGCACAAAACACCACTTGAGAAAGTTGAGAGATTGATAATGACAGTACTTTGACCAAAGGATTACTTCAAACATCTTGTAAAATAGACTTCAGAGGAAAACAAAGATGAAAACACCAAATTTGTAACAATTATACACATGGAAAAGCCGTCAGACGGCTGGTAGAGGAAAATCTGTTGTTTCCATTCTGATATCAGTTACCTGAAAGGACAATGAAGGAGTTTCAAGGCCATGGGGAGACTGACATGGAGAGTCAGTCTACCTGATTTCATCAAATGCTCAGATGTTTTTAGATATTCCTCAGTAACCAACCATGGGGATCCCAAGGCCACAGGCAAGGTATCATTGTCTTGTATTTAGAGATACCGTGAAAGGGCCCTTCAGATCATAGCCGGACAGCATTAACTGTTGAAGGAGATTCTTATTCACCTGCTGTGCGCAGAGACCGAGCCCCAGACCAGCATGTTCCTCACTCCCAAAGCTCTGTTGGCTTCTCTCAGTCAGATGAATTCAATTCACAATACCTGTCCCAAAATACTGGCCTTGTAAAGCAACAAGTTCAAAGTCAGTATTTTCTTCTCTGTAAATACTGAGGCAAAGACAAATTAGATGACTTGCCAGGGTCACCCAAGGAGTTTGTGACAGAGCCAGAAATTCAGCCAATTCCTATTCCAGTGCTCTAAATGCAAGGTAGAATTACCATTCCCTGTAAAGCTTTCATGACTTGTTCTGTGTTACTTTCAGATCACTTAAACAGAAGGTTTTGAAAGTAGGCCAGTTTATTAGAACTTATTTGAAAAGAGCAAGTTTGACAGACTAAATTAGTCCCTGAATATCACTTTTGGTGTTTCTTCTGCATTTGCCATCTTAATATTGTGGTAACACTGCACAATAGAACAAAAGTTTCCCTTTTTCCAGTAAATCAATGCAGACAATTTCTGAATATGTTCCACAGGCAGGAACAAAAATGTAATGATTTTTTTTTATTTATTTTTATTATTAAAATATTCACCCTTAGGTCTTGTGGGAAGAGAAGGTTGTGACTGAGAGATAATTTGTTTGGCAAACCAACAAACTCTCCATAGTGCAATTTTTCTTTTCTCAACCCCAGATGCTTTTGGGGCTTTACAGTGCTGCCACTTACACATGTGAAGAGGCATATCCTCCCTACAGCTCCTTGTCCAATGATCCAAGTTCCCCCATTCTTGACTCCAAACTCAAGGCTCCTTTTGACAGTGATTGATGGCCACCCTCTTACAGGAAGAATGACTAACTCCAACCTGTGAGTATTGGAGGTGCTACAAAATATATCTGCTGTACTATTTATTTTGGGAAGCGGACATGTGCCCACATTTTTATTCTTGGAATAAACATTCTGACATTTTCTGGCAGGTGTGAATGCTGTAGCATACCAGCAGGCAGAAAAAAAAATTAAAATGACAGCTTCTAACCTCTCTGATGGAAACAAACTGACTATTGCTGATGTGAAAATTATAAACCCTCACCAGATTCCATATGAATTCTATCACTTGAAAAGCCAGATTTTGATCTTAAGGGTCTCCTGGCAGACCGGAATGAAAAATATCCATTTTTTTCAATGGTGCCTACTTGCTCTTCTTAACCAAATCCAAACCATAAGACAACTGTATAATGAATTATGTAAATTTTAAACCTCAGCCTGATTGCAGCCAACTATTTTGCCAATAGTCTGAAAAGATTAGCCCTAATGTCTAAGTGACAGCATGCAGAACCCTTCTCAAATCTCTTTCAGCTGTCATCTCATCAAAAGTGCATTGACGTAGCAGGTCTGATGTGAAGGGGTAATTTCAGTTCTTATTCAGGTTAAGGTCAGTAAAATTTAGACTTAATTTTGCATTGCTTTATTCCAACACTTGCCTAAAAATTTATATATGCTTTTACAACAAATATTTATGAAAACCTATTATAACAGTTCCTTACACATTATTTGGTATGTCTTGGCTGTAATGTCTTAGGAGTTACCAGTGTATATGGAGAAAATATTAAAAGTCACAGATGGAGCATATATTTTCTAACTTCATTACATATATGTATAATTGTAGGCTATAGCTAGTAAGATTTTTTTTTCTTTTATGATTACTCCATAGGGAGACAATGTCTAATTCTAGATTAGAGTTTGGTAAAGTTTGGTGTCACTTGAATGTTAGCATTGACCAGAACAGTACAGAGAAAAGGAGTCAGAAATTACATGAGTCAAAATAGGGAAACAGTAATAAATGTCAGTAAGTAGGCCAGAAGAATTCTGTATATACTGCAAGAAAGTCTTAGATAAATTCATCTTTTCTCCTTAGCATATGCACTGTACTAACAGCTACTTCTCTACTACTCAAAGAACGTTCTGGTTGTGAAAAATCGCAGCGTAGAAATTAATCTATCCCATATGAGTGCAGCAGTATAAGTCAACAGTTACCCATTTTGGACAAGCACACACAGAACAATTCATCAAAAAAAAAAAAAAAAAAAGTCATTAAAGCATTTCAGTGCATTAACACTGTCACAAGAATAGAGCATCTTCAGAAGTCAAGAAAGGCTGAAGTGCCTAATGGAAAGAATACAGGAGTCCATCACTAACCTACTGCAACATCTTAAATGAGCCACTTCAGTTCTCTGTGTCTCAGTTCCCCATTTCTGTAACCAGCTTTTCTTCAAGTCCTGTGATTAAACAGCAATAGAAATGTTATGCTTTTTATCACAGTATTTGAATTTTGCTTTGGGGACTGGTTAAGTTCTGTTTATATATTATTTCTGAAACAATGTAAGTTTCCAAAATGTGGTGCTGCTCATAAGTGACTGAATAATAAATAATAATGAATAACTATGGCTAAGAAAAAATGGGCTGATCTGTGCACAGATGCCTTGCTCATATGCAAATTGTTTGTATGCACAAATGGCTGAGAGCACAACTGAACTGAAAAAATATTTAGAATTTGAATGAAAGCAGGACTGCCAAACCACAGCATCAGGCCACCAACATTCATGGCACTGGTATAAAATCCAAATATTAAGAAATACTGCATTTTATTGGTCTTCTGTTTTTTGAGCCTTCCATGATCATTTTTTTCCAGCTTTCTTCAACAACAAGAGCTAGTCACAGAACGGAATTTCTGTCTTCAACAGGCAAAACCATTAAATTGTTAAAAATGTTGTGGAACATAATTTCTAAAAAAGAATTAGGTATGAAAGCACAGACATATTTCATTCTGATAATATTGAAATACCATTAATATGAAGTCCAAATGAACTTTTACAACTTTATCAGTATGGAAATCAATATCAATAAGGTTGAAATGGCTTTCTGTGATTAAAAATAATTTATCTGTAATGGTGGTATATTTTCCAGGTGTGAGCCATACTGGTAAATATCTTCCTCTCTGAGACTAAGATGTTGATTTTTAAAAGTTGAACTGACATTTTTTCTTGTGTGACAATATTCTATATCTGAACTTCTTAAAACATAAATCAAGAGCTAAGCCGAGAGGTTCCTACATACTGAAGAAATCTGTACTGCTGTTGAGCCTTCATGTGGTCCATTGCTGCACTTCAACATTATGCAGAGAGAAATATTACCAGATGGGCAGGTGCAGATATACAATGGAGAAGATGGATACATCATCCTCTTTCCTTCCCTGCCTCCATCTTTTACACGAGAAATGTGTCCCAGTCTCTCAAATCACAGCACATGCCCATAGGCTGTGCAATGCCCATCATTTAGATCTGTGTTGCTTCTCTTTGTGACAACTCTACAGCCAGGTTTAGGAAGTCACAGGACAATTTTTCTATCAGGTCACAGGCTTGACTTCTTGACAGTGGGCAATTTGCTACACTGCCTCTACAGCAGTCAGCTATCTTAATCATTACAGGCCATCCTTTAATTGTCACCAATGCCACGATGACATCGACTTTCAAAACAGCAGCACGTGTTTGAAACTGCCTTCTCCCAAACGCTGTCAACCAGTGCTTCCTATGTACCTGAAGGAGAGAAATCCCAGAAACTAAACTGGGTGGACTGAATTACAGGAATTAATTACAGGAATTATAGGAGCCTAGACTATTTTGCTGTGGTATTTCCTTCCCATATCTCTCCTTCCTCCTGCTCAAGGATCCAAATGTGACGCTCAGGAGGGTAGAAAGTTTGAGTCAGTCATTGCCCTCTTTAATGCAAATGCTGTGGTACTGAAGTCCATAAATCAGGCAGGTGGGTCATCAATTGAAATGGTTCTCCTTTCCTTTCTTAGGACTGAACATCCATCAGTACAATTACTCTATATTCTGCACGCATTCAAGTGGTACCCTGCTATCAATCAGGGCCTCTGAATATTCAAGTTGAAGGAAGACACCCAGTTAGAAAAACAGAAAGCTATGTGGCAAACACATGAAACAGAGCTCAGGCAGTTTTCCCCAGGAACAAGTTATGCCCCTAGCAGTTCTTATTGAATATTGTAAAGCAAACATTTATACTGGCTTTTCTTCTGCATCTACATGGGCTGTGAATTCTCCATGCACACTCCAGCCAGCTAATCTGAATGGAACAAAAACATTTGTTTTTCTTCACATTTCTCTATATACCACGCTCTTCCAAATAAATATTCAGCTGAAATCTCTTGTACTATTAGGGAAAACAAATAAATCAAATGAATGAATTCATTTGAATGCCAGAAAGATCTATCATTTCTGTGTTCTAAGAATATCCCACAAACAATTAAATGTTCATGTAACAGAGGCAAGCCTGATAAAATGATGAGTCTCCCTGGCGCCAGCATTAGGCCTGGCTAAAAGCCAGCAACAGACGAGTATTTAAAAACCCTACAGAAAACATAAGTGACCCCAGCATGGATAAGCTGAGGAAGAGCTTCCCTTTGAACACCCTGAGCAATTCACCATGCTGAATGTTCCTTTCGTCTCTGGCTTCACTCTCTGGCTCAAGATGAATTTCCAGATGAATTCTGTGGGTCTTTACTCAAAGCACAGACAAAAATTAGGCAGACATTTCAAGCTTGATTCTGCCTTTGGATTCAGTCTTCTTTGCATTGATAGTGATAAGGTGATGGAAAGCTGGGAATTTCCCAGCATGAGTGGGCATGAAACTAGATACCACAACATTGACTTGTTTATACCTATACCATCTATACCAGTTATTTCTCTGGGTTCAAGAAATGGGCCATTCCACAATGAAGCAGGAGGGAGGCAGGATTAAGCTTGTGTCTTCACAGCCTGCTCCAAGTTGTGCTGTGATTTGGCCTTCGGTCTAGGGATCAAGAAATAGATATGGTTTCCAGGGCAGTCTGGCTGAAAAAGCATCCAACTTTTGGGATGCAAAAGCCCCCAGACAAACTTCATATACTTTAAAGTACTTTTACAGGCTTAAAGTGTCTGGTAGTGTAAATTATAGTAAGTAATGGGACTGCAGGAGTTTTCTTTCTTTTAAGATTTAGGAGTTGTTAATCATCCTCTGCTAGTAATGGTACTACCATTAATAATGTCTGGAGCAAACCAAGATTATTGCCATGTTGCAAAGAAGAAAGACAATGAACAAAAGGGCTGAGGGAAAGTCTCTGCCTTCTCTGATTTGCACAGTGCACCCATTAAAAATCACCCTTATTAAGCAGGCATCAGCATTAAGTATTTGCCTCCAAAAATCTTGATTATACAGTGTAAATAAAACTGAATATTTTTAATATGCACAATATGCAATTAATTTTCATTACACACTTGCCAATTTTAATTTGGGAAGAAAAATCTGTGCTCCAGTTATTGAACTGAAACCTTAATCTCATTTGAAAGGCTTTAGGCTTAGAGATGAAAACTCTTTCTTCTGTGTCTTGACTTCATTCTCACTCCCCTAATCCTAATGGAGCCCGCTCTTCTCTCCCTCTTTTTCTGCATTTTCTTTGGGAGTGAGCAAGGAGGCCTTCTGACCTGGGGGTAGGCATGCATCCATGTGGGCTGGAAATACAGATGAAGCCCTAACAGAGGGCGTCACTATGGTTTCAATGGAGAAAAGGGAACGCTAAAACATCTAAGTCTGTTGAAAGGACTGCATATCTAGCTTAGGAGAAAAATGCTTTAAAATGCCATGGAATTAGAGAATCACAGAGTGGTTTGGGTTAGAAGAGACCTTAAAGATCATTCAGTTCCAACCGCTCTGCCATGGGCAGGGACACCTCCCACCAGTGCAGGTAGCTCAAATACACCAGTTACTCTTTTGGGTCCCAGAAATGGGCCATTCCACAAGGAAGCAGGAGGCAGGAGTGAGCTGTCATTCTTTGATTGCACAGCATGGGTGACTGGGGCAACTGTCACAAAAGACACTGGGGTTATGGACAGTCACTGGTTAAGCCAGGAGGAGGTGCAAGTGGAGTTATGGGACTACTTCATATTAAGATGCCTTGAAACATTGTCTGATAAACAGAAGCAATACTTTTTCATGGCCAAGTTCCTTCTAAAACACATTTTCAGGCACATAATCTTTTCAGGCTACTGTGAACCTTAAGGTTCATAGATTAATTAGACTTCTCAGGAAGATCTTTCAGGAGAGAGTGCATGTGGGACATACCCCTTCACTGGGAGTGAGAAAGTTCCCGTATCCTGAGACTTCAAAATCAAATCATTCCCAACGTGTGTCTTTTTCCATTCCAGCCAAAAATGAAGACTGGATCACAACCAACACCTTCCTGTTTGGGCATCTTGTCATGTGATGTGGTACAACAGAGATGCTGCGGACCTTTGGAGTTGAGTCCCAGTGCTGTCTCATCCCTGTGAAACTAGAAGAAATGTTGCAATTTCATCTACACCTTTTTTTTTCAGATTGTCACTGTGATTTACTGGGGAAAAAATATATATATTTGCTGGACATTATTTGTTTATAGATGACTTCTTGTTGACTGACTCCTGTGTGATTTGTTATTTTAACGCACAGACAGGTAGCTAAAACACTTGTAAAGTTCAGCAGCTGTAAATTGCTGCAGCCTGAGCACTAGATTTCTCATGAGCCAAAGAGCATCTCCAGTAGATGTGTTCTCAAGAAACTGTTGGATTTAAAGATGTGTAATACGTCCTATATGCTGCAGCTTAGAGGAGTAGCCTCCTATGGCTCAGAGGTAATATCTGCTTGTAAATACAAGTAATAATTTGCAGCGTCATATAATGTTAGTGTAAATGACAAGACAGCGTGGAAGCTATTTAAGTAACCTCTGTTTTTTTGTAACATCTGTCTGAAATCCGTGAATGATGTTTGCTTCAGTTTACATGAAAGCAAAAGAATCGGTTAAAAATTATGACTCAGGGTAGCATATTGGTTAGTGTGATTTACTGTAATATCTGAAAAAAAAAAAACCTTTAGAAGGTGATACGGTGCCCCCGGAAGTTCTAGAAGAGTGAATGACACTTCTAGCATTGCATAGAATGAGGCAATTCTGTAAATAATGCATGAGATTTTCATATGAAATAATACTGTAAGGTAACACACATAGCACTGCCGTTCATCAACTATTTGCTGCTGCATATGTTGTACTTGTTTTTACTTGTAGACCACAAAGTTCAGATATTTTTAATGCAATATTTAACAAGTGGTAGTGTTCTCACAAGACTATAGTGTTTTCTGTATAAACAAAATGTAGTGATGCTGGGTACCCTCAGTTTAAAAAACAAAACGAAACAAACTCCTAAACCCTAATACTGCCTAACAGAATTTGTCCCACTTTTTTTTTTTTTTTTTTTTTTTTTTTAATCAAGAGGAAAATATTGTTTGCAGTTACAACATTTCTTCAAGGTTATTTAAGCATTCGAGTGTTCTGTTTATTGTACTGATTATGACTTGCTTTGCCAAACCCAACAAATTTTAAGTCACTGCTTTGATAGTCTACCATTCCTTCTGTTCGACATGTGGTTTCTCTAGCATATGGATGTAATATTTCATATTCCCCTTAATACTTCTTGTTAAAACTCCAGTTTTCCTGCAAATCTTGGTTCTTTCACCTTCTATCTACCCTGCTATATCCAATCTGACCCACTTATGACATGCCCAAGGCTATCATAATAGTCTCTTCTAAATCCTTCTGTTAAACCTGTATTCAGATCTGGTTGGATTTGCTACATTTTTAAGAACTTAGCTATGTGTGTATCAACATCTTTACAACAGGGCTAGCATCAAATAAATAAATTAATAAATAAATAAATACACTGTCTGGAGCTTTTCTACCTAAATCTAGTAGGTACCATCAGAATGAAACGTGATGCTTTCCAGATGTTTTGGAATTTCTTTCGATTGTTGAGCCAATTCTATGACATTCTGAATGACAAAATCCAGAAAGTGATATTCTGAATACTTTCTTGTGGCAATAGTTAAGGGCCTGATCCTGCAACATATCGAGCATGTCATGAAAGGTCATAAATGCCCTTAAATCCCACTGAACTCAGAAGTTAAGAATGAAATTTAAAAACTGTATGAGATCTTTGAGCTTTCACAGCATAAACTCTGGAGCACTGGTAATTGAGGATACTCTGCTTTTGGAGACATATGTTACATATAGTCACAACAGTTGAGGAAATCAGTATATTTAGAACAGGAAATCCCTTTAATACACATGCCAATTAGATCAGAATTCTCTTTGAGCAAAAACATAGCTAGTTTAAGAAACATATTGGTTTCCAATAGACTTGATTCTTGAACAAAAACATCTGCTAACAATGCTAATCATAGTAGAAAGAACATCATAATTAAAAATGCATTTGACATCCACAAGCTAAGAAGCTAAGATACAAAGCAAGGATTTTTTATTTTTTATTTTTTTTTGAATCACATGAAAGAATAAAGAGTCTTATCCCTTAAGTGATGTCCTGATTCAGAACCAAAACCCTGATGATTCTTTACCTTGAACTGGACACATTTTTATTTTTTTTCCCAATGGAGACAGAAACAAGCCCTATGCATTAACCTAATAAATTACACAAAACTAATTGCACAGTGGCAGTTGCAGTGGCAGTTCTGTAGCTTCCACAAATAAGGTGAAGTTTTCTTTCCAATTGCCTAAATTACTATTTCTTTGTATACTAAGTGTATTTCTGTGACACCTATTTCTGTTTTTCTGTTGTTCTCAGAGACTGAATTTTTCGGGTGATTCACCAGAAACATACTTTCCAGTCTTTGGTCTCCAAGATATACTACATCAAATTCAATTCATCCTGGAATATTTAGGAAGTATTTCTGTAGAGCAGAAAATGGCAGACTTTCACCCTTCAAGTTCTTGTGAGTTTGATCCATCTTATTGTTCGGCATTTCTCAGGGGAACGTAAAACCATTAGGTGTATTCTTGACTTTTCACCACCATGTATTCTTGTTTTAATATGTGCACTCTACTTGTTCCAGTTTTTCCTTAACTGTTGGCTTATGCTTAGCATTCCAGCTTGTTCATTACTTCTCCATGTTTCTCCATTGGTACTCTCTAGGGTCTTCACCCATGTAGCAAGTAACACACAGAGAACAAAAATTACAGTTGTAGCTACCTTTTAGTCATCTCCCAGTTTTCCTTCATCTACTTCATGCCATCTCTCTCTTCTGAAGTAATCTATCAGTCTTAACTGCTTAATTTATAATACAAGACTTTCAGGGTCTTGTTTATCACTGTCTTACACATTATGATTAAATATTATTCAGTGCTCTAAACCATTGGTCGAAGCAGAAGCCAATAGTTAGATTTTATTAGAATACAATATTCACAAGAACATAGGTCATGAGGGCTTATTCTGGCAATTTCCATCTCTGAAATCTGCAATGCCTAATATACTTAATACTTCCAAAGCTTTCAACAGAAATGGATAGATCTTTGGATTTCACAAAGACTTTTTAATTTCTGAAGTGCTTCAGACTGCAGTTTCTACAGTTTATTATTATTTGTAGAGCTACAGTCAGCTGTGGTCCTTTGGTTTCAGCCTTGAATTTCTTTCGTTATGGCATTTGTACATGAAGACCCTTCAACCTGTTTATTTCTCTCCTTGCTGCATATTGGAAAATTGGCAAATGGATAAACAGTTTATGTGGTTTCCATCATTCAACTTATTTATAGTTCATAAATTTAAAAAAAAAAACTTTCCTAGAAATAAAATATGAAATTTTAATTTTGGATCTTTACAATATATATATATATATATTTTTAAGCCTCACATATCACCAAAATATGAGGCTACTTTTGACATTAACGTTGGTCTGACTGTCTACAGAAAAGCAGGAAGATACATTACTAAATTTTACCAGAACAAAATTAATCTATTCAAATGCCTGAAGCATGTAAAGCTGGTGATGTATTATGTTACTGTGATAGAGTGACCTTGTATTATTGACAGAAAAGGAGGAGCTCCTTCACAACATCAAACTGTTGCAAAATTAACAAAAGCCATAACAAGATGAGAAATTTATATCCTAAAAAGGCAAAACCTCAAATCATGGATATCCTAACCATCCTGATGGGAACGGAGCTGATCTGCCATGTTGGTAACAGATGTGAGAAATATGATCTGCTTCCTACTAGAGAAAGGACTGTATGGGACTTCATCTGTTTTCATTTCTTCTGAGGATATGGGAGGACTTCTCTGCCAACTCAATGGGAAATAGACAGCTCTATGGATTTTCTGAGCTAAATTATTGCTGCCTCCCTTTGGTTTGAAATTTTTATATGTAAAGTGCTAAATTTATTCAAGTACTTGCTATCATGTCAAAAATAGTCTAAACTTGGAAACTAATATGATTTTCTCTCAAATGAAAGACAATAAATATTTGCATTTTCTGAGTGTTAGTTATAGCTCCTTTTGGAGCTACACAATCCCTTTTAGAGCCTCTGAAAAGGAAGTAATAAGAGGCTGTGTCCCACCTATGAAGCAGTGAGCCATAAAGTGTTTGATGCATAGTGGCTGTTTATAAAGTAGTATGAGAAGGAGACCTCCAGAAAGTTGAAGGATTGCATGCTAGGATAGATTAATACGCTTTCTAGAAAAATTCAAGAAGAAAAAAAGGCCAGAGATGTAATTAATGGGTGATTAACACTCAACAGTACAAACTCTTATATTTCTTTCTGTAAGGCAGTAGAGTTTTGGTAGGTCCAGATGAGGATGGCATGTGCAACTCAGTTCTTCCTAAAAAATCAGATCTCTGTCCCCTTTTTGCCTACAACTGTCACTAGAAAAGGTCAGTCTGCAGGACTGCAGCAAGAGACAGGTAAAGATCTCTTCTCTCTTTCCATTTCTCTTCTAAGAGACTTTGCATATCAATGTTTTAGAAAGATGAGGACAAACACTCAGCTTTGTCCCTTCCTTGACTCACTAGTAGGCAGGCTTCAGGGAAAAAAAAAAAAAAATCAAATTTTCTTCTGTGACAAAGAATTTCTCTTTATTCCTGCCACCCTAATCAAGATCTACCCTTAGCTCCATGAACAGATTGCCTGTTGTTTCTTCCCTACATCCTGCTTAAGAGGCAACATAAGCCTTGTTCTAATTCTTCAGTTTGTCCATGTTGTTCAGTAATCAAAGTCTGGCAGATTAGCTTCTTCCTTCACTTGGACTTCTCGAGACATAGCTAACATGATGTGATTCTCAGATCTATGAAGGAATCACAATACTCTCTGGTGGGCTGCCTTCTTTGACCACTGCTTGCATAAGATCTAGCCCAGCAACTCAAATGCAGATTCAGAAAGGAGTCTTAACACTTAAATCAATTGACTCAAAAACCAAACCAAAACAACAACAAAACCATAGTTCCTTCTGGACTGCTGTAGCACAATCACCTGCAGCACTCAGTACCTACAGAAGATCCATATTCAGCTGCAGACTAAACTCGGATGTCCTCAGAGATCCTGGCACGAGATGTGTTCAGGCAACCGATCCTTTAAATGTTGTTCTCCCCCCTTCTGTGAAGCTTTCAGTAAGGAATTTGGAGAGTATTTTTTTTCAAGGATGTTAAATAGCCGGCTTATACCTATGAAATGAAAAATGACATTAATTCAAATACCAGAGAAGAAGGTGAATATAACTTTATCCAAAGACTTTGGACAGGATTTCTAGCTCTTGCAAACCAACAAGCAGATGTATCTCCATTATATATGAATAGGTCATGTACGTAGGCTAGACAGGTAAATCTGCATTGGAATAGATATACTGTGTCCTTACAGAAGGATACTTTTGAACTGATTCCACAGAAGCAATCTAGTGTCTGACATGGTTTTGGCAGCTGAGGAATGCATCTGAGTGTTGAGCACTGATCCAACGCCCCTAGAGACTCCGCACCTCTGGAAAACTAGCTCACCCCACTCATGTCTCCAGCGTAGGTCTGGCATTGGCCTTGCTGAACTCCACTCAGTTGCTACTCAGCCTCTGAAGAAAACTTCAGTAACTTAGGCACAGCAGTGACCAGCCTGCTTCAGCTCTCAAGTCTCATGTTCACATGGTTCAGCACCTGAGGTGATACCAGGGGGCCCAGTGCAGGGATGCTCACATTGGTTCTGTGTGAGCTCGTTCAGGGCTGGAAGCCATCGTACTGCCTAGGTTTCTGTGGGCCAGAGCACTGTAACACCCATATTATCCTGGGTAACAGACAGCTGATGTCAGTGATGCCATATTGACTTAAACCAGCTGGGGATCTTGTCCTTCATGTGCGACTGCAGAAAGAAAATATGGAATGAACTTCCAGAGGAGATTAAATGAATCCAGGGCCTGACCACAGTTCAGAAGCTTTGCCAGCCCCTTTTATTCGATAGAGTACATTTTATCATAACCAGAACATTTCTCATTCTTTTCCCCAAAGAACATCCCATGGCAAACAGAGTTTTCTACAACTAAAAAAGGAGAAGAGCCAGAAGAGCCAGTCTATCAGGAAGTACACAGGAAGTGCTGCCCTCTAACTTACCTGGAAAGTGTTCAGATAACATGGTGGCTGGCAACCCACGTCCCTAAAATAAAGTTTAAGCCATCAGTGCAGGAAAAGAGTTGGAACAAGAGATAACAGAAAGGCTAAACCCACAAATTAAAAACAAAAACAAAACCTTTGTTTTCCAGAAATTATATGTACTGAAACTCAATTGATCGAGAATTGATCTTTGAAGAATCAATGCTGATATCTCTGTTAGACAGATAATGTGTAATGCTCCAAAAATAGTAAGAACATTGCTTGCAGTAATCCAAATCAGTCTTCCCTGTCATTGCTACTCTCCTCCTCTGCAGTTCAAGGTTTAGTGCCATCCTATTGCTTAAAAAATTGTTTCTCTCTCTCTCTCATCTTTTGAATGCTTTCATTACCCATGAACACACCTCAAGCCCTTGTTTCTGTTCAGTAAGATCACACACAGTGTTTTACTTACTGTGAAAAGTTTTGGAGATGAACAAAGATTTAGTTTATCTGATATGTTCCTGTACTTTGTGAGAACCTAAAATACTTAATTTATTGTAAAAAATAAAATGCACCCAAACAATTCAAGAAACCATTAGGTAGGTGTGGAATTAGATAGAGTCTCTAACTTGTTTTACATGGCTGCTGCAGAATGAAGGAGCAGTGCCTCAGCTTGGGCAGCCTACAGTGACCACATCAGATGTGGACGGTTGAAGCAATAAAGCCAGTCCCAGCTATTCAAGCAGTATGTTGTCTACGGTGAGACTTAGCTCTCCAGATTTAAGACATTGGAAAATTTGAGTGTTGAATCTAAGATCATCACACAGGCTCCTTCCTTGATCAGTGGAGAGATATTTCCAAAGTGTAATTAATCTCATCCTAATATATATAATAAATGAATTGCCCTCAGGAGATACACTCCTTTTATCAGCTATGGTGGGAGAGTAGATGAACAATTTGTGCTATAGGTCTATATTTTAGATTTCAGAAATTTAGGTGGTTTTGATCATGTATTCAGAAAGATATTATGACAGTCAGAAGGTTAGGAATAGTAACTTCCAATCCACATATATAAATGTATATCCAACAAACGTTACAAAACCTAGCTATCCTATCATTAAAAAAATATAGCATTTTAACAATGCATCAGCAGAAAGAAGTCTTGTACTGAAATACTGTTCAGTCCTTAATTTTCCAGAAATCTCCCTTTAAAGAGATCACAGGAGAGTTGATAATAAAGAGAAATGCCTCAAGGCTTAATTCATATTTTCTACTTTTTCCATTTGCAGGAAAAATACCAACGGCATAAACAACATTTCTGTAACTATTTAGGGAGCTGCACAAATTTCTTAAGGAATTACATCTCAGTGTGAATAGACTTCACAACAAAAAGAATCCAGTATGGGAAGAAACATAAGCAATGCATGCTGAGATCCACAGTTATGTCTAGAATAAAACACAGTTTAGCACAATAACATTTAATGATCCAATAAGATGAACCCATTGCTTTTCAAGTAGCTTTAGTCACTCAGCTGGGAATGATATAGTTAATGAAAAAATATTTAATACAACTAGGGAAGATTTTTCAAAAGGGTCACTAAGCTAAAAGGTAATCTATGGCTTTTTTTTTTTTTTTTTGCTTTTTTTTTTTTTTCATGGACAAGTTACCTTCCTATTTATCTGCACTGCCCCGTGGCAGAACACTGCCACTGCTATTTACAGCCTTTGTCTCATTTAGAAAAGATAATGCAAATATCTCATTTTATTTTAAACAAAACAGGACCAGTTCATGAATTCAAGGAGAAAAGAGAGAGAAAGAGAAAGAGAGTGCATGAGAGAGAGTAATAGAGATTTACAATAGCTTAAAAACAGATGCTGGTAAAACAAGCAACAGCAACACAGCTGTGGCACCTCTGTTGCAGCCTAGACACACTGCACAGTGTCTAACTGGTAATTCTTTTTCAAAGAGGAAGACCACAAATGTTGTATCTTTCACAGCTGAAGACCCATTTTCTGTTCCTTTCCTTTGATGCCAGATGTTTTATCATGTAACAGGGAGATGCCTAGGTCAAGCATCTTTAAAAAGTTTGAAATTCTTAAAAATTTCTTCTGTTAAATGTGCACTGATTTCTCCAGCTCATACAGATGAGTATTACTTTCATGTAGAAATGAACTATAAATGAGATCTATAGATGAACTATAGATTGACTCTAGATCATCTACATATGATGTCTATAGGTTTTCACAGATCTCTCTAATATATAGAGAGAGAACAATAGAGTTCGTTATAGATCCCTAAAATATATAAAGAGAGATCCAGAAATTTTATGGATCTCTATAATATATATAGAGGGAACTATTGAGATCTATAAAGATCCACAGATGAACATAACCCAGAGCAAACCCAGGCTTTGTCTGGCAGCTTGTAGCCTGGATGACTTAACAGACATATTAATGCTTGTTGATGGAAACAGGGCATGAAATGGCATCTCTATCACAAACCATAAAGATCTGTTACTCAACAGATCAAGCAACAGGGTAAAACATTATTCCATGCAGTCAGTTTAAATGGCTAGGGTTTTGGATGTTTATTTGTGGTGAGTAGTCTCCTATATATTTTTTTGGCAGGCTCTGCCACTGACCACAGAGTGCAGAAAGAACTGTGGTATAAGCAAAACTACTTTGTAGACAGATGTCAACTGCCTTGAGTCTCTCCGTAAGCAGCTGAGCACGCAGCAGTTGTATCCAAGTCACTGGGGTTTGGCAGGTTGATGCTGAGCTCTTGGTTCAGTCATGTCTTCAGTGAACTCTTCACCTTTGTTTTAGGCCTCTTCAATTTATTTGGCATATATAGCAGAACTGAAGATTTACCAGCCAGCCCTGATGACCACCCACTGACATACAAAAACCTCTAAATATTATTATCTCTCTCTCTCTCTCTCTCTCTCTTTTTTTTTTTTTTTTTTTAATTAGGTAAGTAAATATTTTTGGTTTTCTTAGTTTGGTTATGTATTAACCAAACTATATATCCTATATCTAGATATATCTCTATATATCCTATGGTCAGAATAAGCATCATAACTGAGGTCTGTATCTTCTAGCTCTGAGCAAGATATTAGAACAAGGGAAGCATTACTATCTCTGTGGCTACTTTTTATCTCCTCCCCACTGGATCTTCATGTGGACTTACGAGAAACCCATCACACAGTATCACAATAACTACCCTTGGGTACAGTAAAAGCAAGGGTCACATTAGGGCTGGCTGAAAGGCAGTAATTCCAACTCATGAAATATACTGAGGTTTCAGAGCCTGTTCCAACATGAACAAAACCAATATCTCCTGTTATATGTGGATCAAGAAAACAAACCTATTCCAGGAGATCAGCTGCAATATTATCTGTAACCTACTGATTAGTTACTCACCTTGGGCAAAAAGAGAGCCAACCTCAGCTCCCCTCAGGGAACCACTCAGTTGAGTGGAGTTGAATTTGGGTTTCCATCCTTCTAGGTAAATGCTTTTCTCTCTGTGATACACTCCTGAACCTGAGAACCTCATTAATCATGTTTTCAGAGAAACTGGTATGTTTTGCTTTTGGTTTTAATGAAATAGCTGTCATGGAAGAAAAGAGCTAATTCAAACTTTGAAGCAACCATAGCTAGGGAGTGCAGAATGAACTGCCCCTTGGATGCTTGGCCTCCTATTCCATGTACTGTTGCCTGCATCAAAAAACAGCCATTCAAGGTTATTGTTTCCAGTCAGACAGGCGTCAACATTTCAGGGTGCACATAACAGAATACTTGGGGGTTTTACAAGCCTGAATATTTTGGGATGCCAGTTCAGCCCGGTGCCTTTCCTTACTTCAGATTTATGGTCGGCACGTCTAGCCAGTAGTAACAAACGAGGGCTCTTGCAGCCAGGCAAATATTCACACCTGATGGCTCAGCACTAAAATACAGTCAAACTTCCAGAGTTTAATTCACTCTAGACCTCAGCCGCACAAGGCTTCCCAGCACTACAAATCACTGGCACTTTTGACAAAGGCAGACTTGGTATTTTAATATTGCGTATCTCCTTTTCTTCCTTTCAAAAAGTTCCAGTAAAATGGGATGACAGTTGAATATTTCTCAAGGTGAAATAAATTATGAGGACATGAGAATTAAATTACCCCACCAAAAAAAGCTTTATAAATCATTCTAATCTACATATCTAATTCACCTAATCCTTTGATAAGGATGTGGAGCCATTTTAAACTGATTTTGGAAGGAAGCAAGGCTCCTGTTCTCAGTCAGTTATCTTTGTTTCCTTTCTCAGTGTTTGGACCTAATCTGATATTAAGGTAAAGGTTTCAAACAAAATCATGAGAATTCTCTGCCAGATATAGGGAAAAGATCCTTGTGATTGCTGTGTGGATTCCCAGATGTATAATAAAGTGGAAGCTTGTGTCTTCATATAACTCATTAAAAAAGTTAGTCAATCATAAAAATAGAGTGATTGGAAACTAGGTTTGCATAATTCTGGTCCTTACAGAACTGTATAGATTTTTATTTATTTATATTTTTATTTATTTATTTATTTATTTATTTATTTATTTATTTATTTTGGGTGGGAGAAACAGATTAAATAAAGAGGGTAGACAAATAAGGTTCTGCTCTGAAAATTTGTGGACAGTCTCTAATCTTTGGTTAAGTATATATATTTTTAGCAATGACATTCGATACTATCAAAATGTGCATGAGGGTTGCAAATGGTAGCAAGACCTTTGTATTTGATCTAATTTCCCAATTTACAAGTCTATTTCTAAAAGCAATAAAAGCTCCAAATATTTCCCTGATACAGGAGCAATACACAGTAAATACACACTACTCAGCTGAAGTGCAGATAATTATGCCAGCTTGTTGGTCCTCTTTAGCTGTTGAGAAGATAGCCCACTTCTTGTATTCTTTTGTTTGTTTTTGTTTGTTTGTTTGTTTGTTTTGTTTTGTTTTTTTTTTGTTTTCCCTAGAATATCCCAACAGCTGTGTGATTTCACCTCTGCCATGAGACTGAGACTGTTGCTCCCAGGAAGGAGGATGGTCCCACCATCACCCAGGTTGGGCTGTGTTTTGAAAATCCTCCTGGCTGCAGTGCAAGGCAGGAACATAGCTCAGCTGGGGAAGGCAGCTGTGTGGAGGAGAAATAGGGGGTATTCACACTACTTCTTTCCTAATCCACTGTCTTAGTTTATTTTAACTGAAGTGTTCTGGTTTTGATCAACACTCCACAAACTGCTCAATTTGGACATGCTTTATCAAGGAAAAGTTCACATTTTTCCCTCGTACTGTTCAGGAAGAATATCATTAAACAAAAAGTCCAGCTTTTTATGTAAAACAATTCAAGCACTGAACCTACAAGTTGTCGTGCAAATGAGGTCCCTTAGTTTACTCACTGAAATGAAGTAAAAATTATGTTTCAAGATTTTCAGGAATAATTTTTTGAAACATGAACAGTAATAACAATAACAACACAGAAATCTAGTACAAGAAGTAGAAAATGAAGCATACCATCTTTTAAAAATATTCTGTTTTCTTTATCTGTGGTTTCAAGAAACACTATTTGTCAGCAGAAATCTGTGAATAGATTTAATTAACTCCAAACTGTACTTTTAATTGGTCTGTTGAATATCTTTTTTTTTATTTTTTTAGTTCATAAGGCTTTGGAAATTGCATATGCACAAAGACAGAAAAAAATTTCTTCACATTCAAAGTATTTTATTCAGCCTTTCATTGTCCTTACCTTGGTGCAATAACATTCTTTTAATACGTTTTAAAGTGTATCAAGTGTTGACATGAAATCAAAAGAAATTCTTGACTATATATATCTGTAAGCACTATTATCACAGAATTTTCATGACATGACGCATATTGTGAGTTTGATTTTAATAATATGTAAATAAAAACCCAGTTTCTTCCTGGTCACCTTAGCAGACTCAGATAAAGAAGTAGCTGTTATGAACGACCAACTATTTTATGCTTCAGTTTCAAGGCAATTCTAATCTCTTTGTATCCATACCTTAGGTATGAAACATATTTTGATGTCTTTAGTAGGGTATATATCTTTGAAGACTTTTATTGTTTTTGAAATGTCCTCCTGCTGCCTATATTACACAATAGATTAATTGCTAATAAAAATGAATTTGACTCAGCCAAGATGGTAGTGAAGTAGTGACTGTTGAGCTGCCAGCATGTAAAGGCTTTGGTTCCCAGGCTTCCAGCCAGCACAGACTAAGCAGATTAAAGAGGTACCTTGCTCAGTGTTAATGAAAGACGGATAATGGTCACACTAAGATACTATTTAGTGTTTTTTTTCTTTGTTTTTGTTAGAATTTCATATGCAACCTGTAGATCTTAAAATACAGAGAGTACATTGACTCCATCCTAAACAAGATTCATTCTCTGTGTGCAAACCTCCTCCTGCGTTTAGGATTAGCTTCCTTGCCTAGCATATGGTATTCCTGCATCAGTTCTATTTGGTAGAAGTGTACTCGATGAGGTAGCTTCCAAACTTCAGTCAACCCTTTTCACGTAGAAGGAGCCTGTGTTTTCCTTGGTTGGCAGACCTCGCATGTCCTTACGCATACCTGGGGAGCACCACCAGTACAGCTGTGATGGCTTCCAGCCATCAGCCTCCTCATTCAAAAGAGAAGATTTATGAACTCTCTTGGATTCATCCCCATTCAAACTTAAATATGAATTTAATCCCTGGAAAGTTGGTGGTACTTAAATGCATAAAGAAAGCTAAGCACAGGTTTGCAAAATAAAAATGGTTGCAGGGAAAAAGCTGCATGGCTTCCTACCACCTTCTGCTTTGGCTCTTCAACCTCCAGCCAGGTGGGTCCCACAACGTTCTGGCCAACCCTCAATTCCTTCTCCTGGAGGATGTTCATATTTATTTTATTTTTATTTCCAAGCCAGAGTAAAGTCTAATTTGAAATGGCAAGTACTATATGAAATGGAATTTCCTTCTTCTGCCCAGCTCAAATAAAGACTTAGAGTTGCAGTTTAAGTAAAAGATAATGATATTTTTATTAACCAAATGACACTTGTTAGCAACACTAAAGGGTCAAACTAGAAGTAAAGTTGCTTCATGATGCCCAAATGGGTAATAAAATGCAATTATTTCCTTCTCAAAGTGCCATGATGACTTTTTTCCACTCGTTTATATCCCATTATATGTTCCCTGAATATGCAGAGCAGAGGCATTCCAATGAAATATTCCTGCCATGAGATTCCAAGAAAACTCAAACTTATCTGCAACATAAATGTTTCTCTCACCTCCAGCTCAAAACCCAGTTTATCAACTTTATTTTTTTTTTTTTAAAGGCTTAAGTATTTTCTATCCAAAACTGGACTTAGGAAATATATTTAAGTATAACTATGCAATATTCAAGATTCAAGTTTTTGTATCCCATAAACTGGAGAAACTAGTGCCACATATAAGGAATGCTGATGTGATTAGCACTACATAGTGCCAAGTACACAAACATAAGTGCAACCTGACATCTCTAACACCATCGTTTTAACTGAGGCAATAAAATAGTTGTAACTCCCATCAGATACATGCTGACCAAGGCTTATTTAACATCAGATGCCCATGTCAGGTGCTGGTCTGATATGCAGCCATACACATTGTGAAAGGAAAGTGAGTTTTTTTTCTTGGGGGTGACAAAATCTCACCATGCAGAGCATCGCTTAGTGCAGCTTCTGCCTGCAGTGTTTCCAGACTGCAGACTCTTTAGGTGAAGATAACATTGAGGTATGGGGCCTCCTGTGATGAGGAAAAAGTGTGAATCCACCACTGCTGGAATGTGGTGTCAGCTGCATGCAGTACTACAAACTTTCCAACCCGATTAAGGCAAAATACTTATGAACGAAGGCAGTAGGATAACACGATGACATTTCATTTCTCAGCTAGCTGGTTATGTAAATGGCCTTCAAGAGAGATTAGAAGAAATGAATATGCATGCATTGCTATCAGGCTGCTCTCGATCAGAAAAATATAAGGTTATAAGGTTGCACATACCAGCTCCTGCTCCTTTTGTTTCATACCACTCACAGTAAGACTGAGCTAGCTTCTGGATTGCAGCTTAATGCAACCCGGCCTTCAGGTTGTGTACAAACAGCCTTTAAGAAGATTGTGAAGATTGCAGCACTGTTTTGGTGTTAAATCCTCCTTTTGGAAGAAGTGGAAAGGAGGAACAGGGACAACGATGTGGCCCCAGTTTCTGCCAGTCAGGCTTTGCCTGTTAACCCTATCTCCTCTCATCCTGTTCCTTCAGTACCAATGCTAGGAGACCTTCCACCTTTAGAGCTCACCTGTGGGTCAGCACAAGCCAGCTACTGAAACCACCAGATTTGTCATCACCTTCAAAGGAAACTAAATAAGCAAAAAACTACCCTTTTTGAATTTTGTCTAATCTCATTTCACCTGTTTAATGCATGTATGAGGCAAGTTGTTCAGTTCCATTTGTTTCCAATGATATTTCCAGATGGGAATTTTCCCTTCCCTAGCTTGCAGATCTTCCACCTGTTTATTCCTGCTCCCAACCTGCTTAAGTAGTTACTCCTTTCTGATAACATTACTTTAGTATTCACATGTTTAAATGTTTCCTCCCTCTTCCTTTCAAAAATGACTCCCAAGCTGCTTATATTAAAGTGTATTAACCTGTCTCAGTTGTTCACCTACAATTGTTCTTTTAATAAATTCTTTTCATTCTGTTTTGTTTCCATTTTTATTGATATATATATATAAAATATATGTACATCCAAACATTTATTTTTGCATAAAAGCTTAAAAATTGAATCCCTATGCTGGAGCAGAGGCTATGCATTAAAGATTGGTAAGACCTTGATCTTACTTATGAAATTAATTACCATATAGAAATTACTGCTTTGACAGCAGCACGCGTCTTACATTAAGTTCATGTGTAATGTGTCCTGCAGGATTCTTCCCTGCTTCACCCTCATGGGCCATGCCTTTAATGAAGCATTGGTGCTAGCAGAGGCCTCTTTCCTCACGCACACCCACGTGAAGCAGGCCGTAAAAGCAAAGGAAAGCCAGAAGTGCTCAGTCCATTGCAACCATGGGAGGGAGTGCAGAAGGGTTATCTCACCTACCAGCCCATACCTACCTCAGCTGGAACCTCTTTGTCGGCTGGGATCATGCTTTACAAGGGATTATGTGCAGCTAGCACAGGGTGAAGGCTAGTAGGCAATTTTCAGACAAAATGGATTTTGTTTGGAAAATGCTGGCTCACTGAAAATAAAGCTTTTCATAGCGTGTGCCAGCTTCAGTGAAACACTGATTGGGCAAGAGTTCTCTGCTGGAGAATGGAATTTCTGCTCAAAACTGCAGACAGTGGACCACCACCAAATATCCAAAAACATAGGCCCTCAAATGGCACCCAAAACAAGGGAGGTCTGGGGCTCAAATCCTTACCCCAGCACAGATTCCGCTCTCCAAGCACAGAAACTCACAAGACCACTAGCTGGAAAATGATGAAATGGAAGCCAAACCTTTCATTTTTGATAGGTTGTCATCATAGGCAACTACACAAGTTTGCACTCAATAGGGCCCAATAATTACTCTCACTTTATAACATATGTGGAATGCAGTTTTTTAGTACTACACTTGCTAGTGCTGCATTAGTAGTTTATATATTAACATTATATATGCATGCCACAGCGCTAGAACAGGCTTCTCTGCCTGGCTCTGGAATTTGTTGTTAAAGACAAGAATGTTTCTAAATAATTGATATAAAACCAACTACATTAGGCTACTCTAACACCATTCAGTTAGTTTACTGTAGAGTCTTTATTGAGATACAAAAAACATTTTGATAGAAACTAAAATCTGAAACCTCTCTCCCCCTCCATTATAATTCAGTAATCTCCCTGACATGCCAAACGTAGCAATCTCTGCTAAATGATTTATCCATGGCTCCTGTGCTCTCCCAGACAGTTCATCGAATAGTCTCTACCAGACATTTGCGTATGATTTTGGCACAGCACAACAGGCTCTGGGAAGGCAAAACTCTCCTGGTGAGCCATCCCAGCTGTAGCCCTGTACTCTTGTGGCAGGAATTATACCTCAATGGGATCAGAAGGAAGAAGCTGAGAAATTCTTCACCTAAGCCTCAAAGGGTATCCTGCAAAGGTGTTATACTGCAAGCATGATTTCTACTGTGTCTGTTGTTACATCCACTGAATTTATAATATTGAGTTGTGAATCAATTTTCTTATGTGGCTAACAACCTCGTGCTCTAGAGAGAGATACAGCATCATTTCTGTAAACTGGTGCTTGCCAGTAGGCCTTACCCAACACAATATAAGTTTGACCAACTCTCTTAGTTCAGCAGAACATGTGGCAGAATCCAAACCTTTGTCCAGAGGAGGGCTGTCTAAAGGGCCAAGCCTTGTGTAGATATTTATCTTAGTCTCGGTGGTTTTCATTTATGCAGGACTACAAAAAAGGTAAAATCTATTGCAACCATAGTGTTAATGGAGCTTAGACATGTAATCCTGGTTGTACAGCACTGGTGATCTTCTGTTTATACAGTGCCTTTTGTGCAGATGGATTCCAAAGGAGTACACAAAACCGTGGTTGTGTATACAAGACTTCACCCAGTGCAAGCCTGCAGGTCCCTCAGGAGCGGAGATCTGCAGCTGTCCAAACAGCACAAAGCGGTACCCAGCAGTTCACAGGAGAAGACATTTTGAGGCTGAGGTTGGAGCAGCAGCTCAAACCCAAGCTGCATTAACCCTTGTGAGTGTTTAGCTAGACACATAGCCAAGTGCCAGCTTCACAAAGGATCTTACCTGCTGGCACATTTATCATCTCACTTGACCTGTGTCCTAGCTCTGAAACACAGTCAGGTAGCAACCTCCTTACAGATGACTAAGGAGAGAGATGTAGGCTCCTCGGAGCAGATTTCACATGGTAAAATGGCTTTCTACTTCAAACGTTTAACCTAGGAAATAAACAGAGAGATGTCTTCAGTCCTGCTAATCTGTGTTATCAAAAACAGATGTTCAGCGCACTGGAAGTTAGAGGGCATGCGTGCTGTGCTGAGGGCAATGCCTACCTTCATTCAGTATCAGTGGCCTTAACCCATCTCCTGTAATTCTGGATTAGGCTAGTCAAGCCCATCTGCATTTCTCTTTGAGTTCTTGGGTGAGTTAGGGATCTAACTCTAGAAGGCATTTTACAGTGAACTAAGCCAGTTCAACTTTCCATTTTGCATAAGAAAACCCCATACACTTAAAAAAGTACTTCCAGAAGGAGCTATAAGCCTGAGCCAGGAACAGTCCAGTAAAACCTGCTCTTCTCCTAACCCAAACTCATCTGGCACCCTCAGCCTCAGCAGGACCTTTCCCAGGGAGCTGTCACTGCTGTTTCTCCTTCCAGAGCAGAAATGGTGCCTGATGGTTTGTGTCTCCTAGCAGCCATCCTTTAAAAACACTGGCAATAAATAGGTACTTCCAGGATTTGATTCTCTTGATCAGCTCAGACACTTGAGTTTTGAGAAAAACATACTGGAAAAGGGCACCTAAGAGAGAGCAATATGTCCAAGCTCTCAGAACAGTTATGGAGATCTGTTCAACTCAGTCACTGGACACCAGAGAACGATTCAGTTCACTTTACAAGGCACAACTACCCTTCACAGCAAAGACTATGTCCACTGACACACTAGACACTTAATGAACAGGCTTAAATCCTGGATTCAGCCTCCAGTCTAGACCCAAATCCTACCCTTACCTTAAGGCCGAGATGAATCATGTGCTGTTTCTCACCACTTGTTACGAAGGGAGCATCAACAGCTGAGGAGTGGACACGTTCATGCTTTCTTCACCTGAGTTGTGCTCTCAAAGTAGGATCTAGAGCTCAAAGTAGTGTCTTTTCTAAGCTGCAAATCAGACTGAGCAGGTCTCATGCCACGTCTAGGTGCTCTGTTCCTCCTCCTGTCTGCAACAGAGGAAAAGAAAGCATTGGGCATCAGGAACAAGGTCCTCGCTCCAGTAGAGGATAATTAGATGGCTGCAATGCATCTCCTGCACTGACAGCTCTCCTTCCCAAAGCTGGTCTAAGGGAGGTGTCCAAGCTGCAGCAGGAGCAGCAGCAGAGCTGTTGGCTCCAGCAGAGCTGCTCTGAGGATCAAGGCAGGGACCCATACAAGCAGCCTCACAAGTTTGTCAGTCACCCACGTACACATAAGCTCTTATTTTCAAGGTACAGGGTCTGCCTGCCTTTGCTCTCAAACACCTAGCTGCAAACAGCCAGGTTTGTGTGCAGACAAGATGGAACACGTACAAGGGTTAAGGGGATTTCTAACTAAGCAACCCTGCTCTCGTGCTGTAAGGTCAATCTTTTAACCATACAGTCAGAGCTACTGAACTCACCAGAGCTACCAGAGGAAGGAAGGGAGGGAGATCAGCCCCTGAAGCTCATTCAAATTAAGGTCCCAGTCCTGCCTGCAGGTTCCCTAGTGTTACCAGGGTTTTTGCGTGGGTTCATGTTAGCAAACGGGGACATAGTTGCGCACTTCTGATTAAAACTGAACAGAATTTGACAGTGCAAACTTTTCCTTAAGTCAGAACTCTACAGCTGTGTGCCAAATATGCAAGATAAAAGAATATAACAGAACTGAAACAGTATAAAAATACGTTACAGTAAGCATACATTTTTATAGCTACATATTTTTTCCAGTTGATTCCACCCAGTCCATCTCTCTTCAAATAATTGTCATTAATCAAATACAAATATAGGCCCCTTGGGTCTAACTCAGACTTGAAGCTAAGCACATGTGTAAGTGTTTGTTGGTCTGGAGTCTTAGTTGTTGCAGTTTTATTGAGAAACATTCTACAATTTTTTTTTCCCCTCCATCTCCCCTCCTCCCACCCAACAAATCAAATTACAGAGGGATTGATCTAATCATTTTGAAAAATGTTTTCATATATCAAATATAGTCCTACCCCTACAAAAAATAGAAAGCCAGAACAAATCTGCTTTTTCCATTGTCAACAGCAGATAAAGTCAAGAGTCTCGCTTTAAATCTTACAGATGGACAGCAGCTTCAGATCCATGCAAGTGCAGCAACAGTTATGGAGAAAACAAGTAAGTTCATAAAGCATTGACTCACACAAGTCAGGAAAGGCAGGAGCAAAGGTTCAGGTAGGTGGCTGCTCCCTCAGGCAATTCCTCCAAAGACACAAGAGGAGCAGCAGCCTTCTGACAAACAACAAGTGCCTGGATTTGGGCTCAGAACAAAAAAAGCCAGCCTTTACTCTGAGCTGTCAAGATAGAGTCAAAACCCCACGCATCCTCTATTGCTGGAAGAAATCTTACTGATTTCAGTGGGATTCTTTATGGTTACAAAGATAAGCATATGGCTCTGCTTTAGCATAATTCAGTATATAAAGATTTATAGTCTTAAAGATGTTTTTGTGTGTATACACATACATATATTTATATCTATGCATATTTGTTGTATGTATACACACATACCATGCATTAGCACATATACATAGAGGAAAATTGTTTTCCAACCCACAGCTAAAAAGGAACAAAGAAAAAGCCCAAAGCTCAAAAAACAACCCTTGGCACCTCAATAAATTCAAAGAACCTGAGAAAGCAGACAGAAACAAGAAAGCAGAATGTGGCCTTCCCCGCCCATCACAAGGAGTCCAGACTATACGCTTACCATGGTCCCGGGCTGTAATAACATCCTCGGCCTTGTCTTTTTGAGGAAGCCTCCTTTCTGCAAGACGCTCCAGTATTTCACATTCCTACTCTCCACAAAAGAGACTTTGGATATACAAAGTCAACCAGCCCTTAATAATTTTTTTTCCATCACTAATATCCTGTGACACATACTTTTGTTTCCAGCTGTCCCATGATTTGTAAGAGGAAGATGTGCTATTTCCTCACATCCCTATGATAAACCTTTCACTGAACTCTACATTTGGAAATTATTTGTTCTGAAGAAGCATACAACATCTAGGAGAAAACAAGACATCTTTATGCTTCAATCTTGCTCTTGAAGAAAGTTTTGCACTGGAAACTTTTCAACATAGAGTAAAACTTCCACCTTTCCTGTAGGAACACAACATTAGATTGAAAGTGGGGAATACAGATTTCCAGAAAAATAGCAAGAGAATTTGAAGATTGACATGACATCTTTTCCACACACCTTGTGCAAACTTCATGCATTGCTGGAACAGAAGATGGATTGCTCAGGTTCTGTGAGATCAAGGTGCAAGACCTTCCATGAGGAAAAATTGTGTAGAGGCTAAGGGTTGAGGTATGCCTCAAACGTTCTCAGATATCTGTTTCACCATGAACCAAACACAAAGACAGAAAGGGACTTCTTAATTCCACTCTTCTTCTTCCCTCTTCTTGTAGTAGGGGGATTTGCTTAATTCTTTACAGCTGACCCAGGCCTTCTACCCTGACAATCTCTGTGCTAAGTTTACGGCATGCAGCTGTGGTCCTTCTGCTCAGGGCAAGAATGTTAACCCTTCCCCTGACAATCCTTGAACTGGTTATTATACACAGTCCATCACACGTATCTGATTTGAGACACCACCAGATGGTTGTTATTTAGGTGAAAGCAGACCCAAATAGAATAATAGTCCAAAACTCTACAAGGTCAGTTACTAAACTACTAATTTGCGATCAGAAGTTGGAAGAAAGAAATATGTTGGAATGGAGAAGGGGCATGGATGAGAACTGTTTGAGTACTTCAGTCCCTTTGCATTCCTCCTCTTGAAGAACTTTCAAGCTTAAGCAGACAGCTTTTTTCTTCCATCAACTATCTTGTTTGGGGGCTTGGGTCAAGTTTTTTCTTAATGTGCTGTTCTGAAACACAAACCTTCTTAAGGAAAGGTTGAACTTAATTCACAGCAGAGCCAGAAAAAGAGAGCCAACCTTCCGCTGGCACTTCTACATCTGAAAAGGGAAGAAAATTGACACCTGGAAATGCTGACATTTCGGAAAACAAATCTTAGCCATTTTGAGCACAAGTAGGATGCTGGCAAAAAACATGACATTGAAGCAGGAGGAATGTAGGAAAACTTACAAAACAAAACCTGAGAGGACTATTTAGGAACAAATAAATAATGAGTGTGCTTAGCAGTGCCATGGCTAATTAATTTGTATGACCACTTTTCAAGTCAGGGACAGAACCTGGTAGATACTACTCATCTTTCCCTTCATAACAGCTGCACAGATATTAACGCTAGTGTCTGGAGGAGTCAACTGAAACTGTTGGCTTTATACCAGCCTACCTCAAATCAACACGATGGTTTCCTTTAGGGCTTTGCAGATAGTCGATATTTCAGCTGGGAGGCCAAATTATACACCAGTTTGGTTCAGGCTAACTGAATTTAGATTTTCTTTGTACTTGCTTTTCTCACCGAAGTGAGAAACTGGAAAAGTTCTTTTTTACAGGCAAATAAAATGAACAACAAAAAAATGAACATGACTTTGCAGAAGGAACCTCCATCTTTCCACCCAGCACAGCACATGTTGGGACCCCCTGCGATACAGAGAAAAATTCGGCTTCTGTTCTATCCTCTGCCAGAGGCTCCTTTCCTACAGACACATGGTCAGGCAGTTAGACTACAGGATGTGACAGCACAGGGTGTTATCAGCTTCCACACCACCCTTGGGACCAACCCGTCCCTTAACACAGCCACCTGGCCAGCGTGCCCTGACTGAAGGCAGCCCTGGGCAGGCAGGTGGAGGACATCTCCATCCCATGGGACATACAATGCAGACTTGAGTCTCCTGCTTGACTTCTCCCCTCCTCATCCCATCTCTTCCCTATAAGCCCACATCTCACCAGCAAGGGGGAAAAGCCAGTTTTGTGTGATGGAGATATCTGCCTGCCTGGGAAGCACTGAGTGCACCAGCCTGAACTGCATGGATTAAACAACCAATACATTTTTCTAAACAACATTTGCTGCAAACTGGGGCAACTTTTCCAAGTTACTGTTCATGGGACAGTCTTCTCTTCCCTGGGTGCAGAGCATTCACCCCTTCTAGTATCAGGCACCAGGTCAGCCCTCCTGGTCCCCAAGTCCTGATCTCTCTTAGTGGAGGAGTCCCTGTAACACCGTGACATGCTCTCCCATGGTGTCCACACTGGGTTCTCCCTTACATCCTGTTGTTCAGATAGGTTCTTCGTTTGAGCTAGTTTACAAGTTGCTTAGCAAAGCAACTGATTTCTGAACAATCACATGCTCTACAGACCAGCAGTGCTCTATAATCATTCAAAGAACAGAAAGATGTATTATGACAACATTTGGAATGCAAATAAAATAAAGCCCAGACATTATAAGGTTTACATATATTTAGCCCAAGCATAAGACAATTGGAATTAATTTAGTTCTTATACTTTAATATACCATATATGTATACAAAAGGAATGCATGTAAATCAAAAACAATTTGCAAGCAAAAAAAAAAACCCAACAAACAAAACCAGGAACAAATCTGCAGCACTCAGAACACTCATATGGTGGATGTATTTTTGTCCCATAATGCTAGCCTTGCTGAGTTTTTCTTTTTCTTTTCTTTCTGCACTACTGTACCTAATTTGTTCTTTTTAATAGAAAACTTGAGCAAGTTTGGGCTGTAGGAGCTCTTCCTATACTGGCAAATAGCAGAACCAGCGTCACAATCATCTGGGGACCCTTCAACTTAAACAATACTCATGCAAGTTATTTTCAGAGACAATGTTTTTAGTAAGCAAACCCATATACCAAGGTTCTCAAAGGTGGATATTTTGTGGGTCATAGCACAGAAACAATCTTCTTCATGAACCTGCTTTTCTGTATCAGGTTGTTGCCTTTTCATCTACTTATTTACGGAAAAAGCAACTACAATTCTCCAGGCCTGTCAGTGGAGACTACTTTCCCAACTCAGCTGAAAGGTAGTCATATCTGTGGGTCTGAAACTTCTGCAAGAGTAGAAAACTTTGGTTTGTTTCTTGAAAGATGGGATTATAATGGAAAATAGTGTTAGGTTAAAGAAATAGCACTGGTGGTATAATTTGGCAGTAATATAAAGGCCATCCAAACAAAAGGGTTTGCATTTCTGGAAAAATAATTTTAGTTTTGTGCCAACACTGTCTGGACTGAGCAAAAAAAAAAATAAAATGATTTACACCTTTCTAAAGCCTTGAACCCATTGCCAGAAGTATGCAAGAAAAGTCAAAATCCTAAGGAGTAAATTTCTTGGGCTGCCATTTCCAATGAGTAAGTTTGATAAATAAAACTTAATTTTTACATCTGCCATGGATTCCGGGGTATGATTAATAGCTAGAACATTGTGGCCAGTAGCCAATGTATGTATGTGATTACAGCAATCTTAAATATAGTACATTTTGAATAAATATGCCAAATAAGAGTATAAAAAACAGTCCATGCATGCCTGGAAAAAAATCTTGTCACAGTGTCAAATATTAAATCCTTATGAAAGTTAAAATACCACAGGCATCGTTAGGCGAACTCACAGAAGCATGGGGTGCCACTGGCATCAGCTCAGCTTTGGGAGCTCAATCACTGAAACACCATTTCTGTTCATTTTGTTTCATCTTATTTGCTACATATGGTAGTGGGGAGAAGAAAACAGGGAAAAAAAACAAAAAACTGTTCTGCCAAAAGTATCTTTCTAAGCTGGTTGTCTTTTGGAGTATCTTGAAAAAAATATATATATTTTTTATATATATATTATATATATAGTAATTTAAAAATTAGACTCTGATAACTCAGATTTTGTCTGCACAATTTCTGATCTGCAGATTTTTGATCTGCACAATTTCCCTCTCCTCTTCAAAAGGCAACACATTCTCACCTGTACTGACAGCAACAGGAGAATAACAGAGAATCACTAAATTCTTTTGCATGACCACCACAGAATTATTTAATGGAAGTCTTGCAAGGAAGAGTTCACTGGGATTTCAGAGGAAACACAGGGTATCTTCCAAATCCCTGTATCTGTGGGACAGCGAAATTTTCTTCTTCCTCTCTCCTTACTTTCAACTTTTCTGCTTCTGCAGTCTTGGTGCTCTCCCTTCATCATCTCCACCACACCTGTGCTCTGCTGAGGAACACAGAGTGGCAAGAGCATCATGTGCACCAGGAAAGCAGTATGAGGTAGGAGCAAAAGGGGTGGGAGTTCCTGGAAGTTCAGAGCTTAAACAAGGCTTGTTCAAGACAATCAGTCATATTGGTTGTAATAACAGTCATGTGGTCTTAACAACTTTTTTTAATGAAAACTTACTCTGTGTCTTTTATGCACCAGGTTTCAAGTGCCTGAGCTCTGTGAGACAGTCGCCTTGCTGTATAAAATGGGAGGTAGCCTTGCAATGGCTTTGGGCTGTCTATATTCTAGGATACCACATCTATCTTTGGGGGAAATCTTAGACACCAGGTTCCCATTTCTTCCGACCTGTTCAGGGCAGAGGTTTTGCAGAGGTACAGAACATCAGCTATATAACAGAAACTCAGTTGCAACCCTGACTTCTTAGGGAAGGAAGGAAGCTTTGCTATTAACAGCTGTCCTCTGCCTGCCTCCAAAAAGGTTCCACCTGCCCTCCTACTTACATCCCTTACCTAGTTACACTCTAAACAGTCATCATCTCTAATAGCAGGGCTTGCTCTGCTGTAAGCAGCGAACTCTGAGCCAACATTTGTATTAAGCAGTATTGACATCCAGTGGAGAGTTAGAATAATTACAGGCATGCAGATAACCCAGTGCAGGAGTCCAGTTTATATTCTGAGTTCAGCTCAAAAAGAGCAGTGTACTTACCTTACCCTACAGATATGATCTTCCAAGAATATGTAACTTAACCTTATTGTAGTCTCTTTATTAGGAAAAACTTGAATATCATGCAGACTCTACCATTTCTCTGTAAAGGATTTTCTTGTGTGCAGTTTCCTTTCCTTCCACATACATGTATTTTTCCTTTTTTTGTTATGATTGTTCAAAAGTAATGTCTGGGCTGCAGACACCATTATTTTCTCTCAGAAAGAAGATATCAACGAATGTGTACGACTGTTTTCCAGGACATGTAAAAACATGCCTGCCTTTAAAAGCAGTATTATAATGTAATTTAAACCCAGATTTGGAGTGTCAGACTTGATCACATTGCCTGAGGTTAGAGAAAATGGACACACATGAGCCGTCTAAGTACTTTCTCATTGTTCTGGATGCAGTATGCAAACTGAAATAAAGGGAAAGTCAGTATGAAATTTGGAGAAGCGGGAATAATATCATCAACAGTAGTCTAAGAATTTGGTGACACTATCTGATCCCAAGAGAGTCATGTTCTTATCAAAGAAAGTTAATTTAGAAATGTTCATTTTTCCCTGCAGAAGCTGTTGATTACTTATCATAAAACCAACCAGTTGTGAGTTCTCAGCAATCAAAAGCTGAATAACCCTTGGCAAAAGTGGTGAAAAACAGGTAAAAACCACAGTAAGTGTGAAAGAAAAAAGAAAAGAAGACCCAAAATGTAACAAATTTTGTATGCCTAAAACTTCTGTCTTTGTCACTGTCTTCAATCTGTACCTTAGTTAAGACTATCACTATCTATTCCTTAGTGAAGACCATCTTGGGGACACTAGAAAGCTCCAAATATCATCAGCAGAAAATATAGAATTCATCTACCAGTCACCAGTTAAAAATTTACTTTCTCAATGTACTTTGATGGCCTGTACTGTATGAAATGGTTGTATTTAGTTTTGCCAAAAGGCATTAGCATTATAGAAAAAAAGCTTGTAAGTGCTAATTCGGGCTCCAGTGAGTTTGTTGAACATCTGGTCCTGGTGTAATTGCTCAAAACTGCAGAAGGCAGGGTGTCCAGGCATGCAGATGCAGATCTGTGGGAGTGTGGTATACTCCCTCCCAGAGTGTATCATTCAGAGGAGAAAAAAAAAAAAAAAAAAAAAAGAGAGAGAGAGAAAAAATAGATATATATAAAAAAAAAAATGTTGTGCTCTAGAGGTATCGGGTAGTGCTCACACACCCCTGTCACTCCAAAGATCTTGAGGGAAAATGTTTGTTTTAGTCTTGAACAATCCCCAGGGGAGTTAGCAATAAGAGCACCCCATAGGATTGCTGGTAGGGAAAATACTTAATACCTCAGCCTCTGGTGTGCTTCATTACACTGTCCAGGTACACCTGTCTCACAAAAGAGCCTCACACCAGAGTCTCGTTAAGGAAAAACTGTGTGCAATGAACAGTGGAGAGCTACCTGTAGCAATATAACATGGGCTGACAGGTCTAGGTAGACCCTGGAGGTGCTTGGGGTAGGCTGCTCAGGAGTAATGTCTAGCTTGGACAATGCTAGGAAACAGGCAGGAGTTTCAAATAGGCAAGGAAAGCACTAAAAGGGCCATTTTGGAGTATTGTGTCTGCTGTGGGATGCACAGTACAAACTGCAGTGTCCAGTTTGACTGAATGCACTGGGAAGGCTCTGAAGGTATCACCAAGATGTGAAGTGTGGGAGCCCATGGAAGGCCTTTACTGGAGAAGCTTTAATAAGTAAACTAACAGAATACTTGCTGATAACATGCTGTTATGGCCCAAAGCAACCGTTGTTTGAGATGTGGCCAAGTTTACAAGAATCCTTGCACAACTGTAGGTTGTAATATATATATAAAACTATGCACATATTGCTGTCTAATTCTCATGCTATAGTCATCTTGTAGGTTAGATTAGGACATCCAGTTAATCATTTGCTTTTGCTGCCTCCCAGATTGATTCACCTGCATAATTTAATTGTTCCATCTGCCCTTTACCTTAACGTTTCTCCTTGTCACACAGAAGGATGTTAATTGGTTCCTACTCTTAATTATGTCTACTCTTTCTTGCAAAAGAAAAGAATTCTGTTTAATGTATTCATTAATTTGTTCTCAGTACATAATTACTGTTGATTTTCCCAGTTTGTCTTGTATCTGTTCTGATTGCTCTTGATTTCTCTCAATTAGCGGATTTCCCTGGGATCCTTCACAGTATGAATGACAGGAAATGCACTACAAAGACCTGTAGTTAATAGATTTTCATGTCTCTGATTAATTTGTTACGTTTTCAAGGAAAAATTTGCAGGAAGCCACAAATTACAGGGTTTATAAATCAAGTAAATAAAAGTGTGTGCATGAGACTATTTTAAAAAAACACAGAGATATTTGAGAAAGACCAACAAGCTGCAAAGAATTTTCAACTTATAAATACAATTCTAACTGTAGTATGCCAGATATTTTTCATGAAACGCACACCAACTGACTAGTAGGAACATCCTGAGGTTTGACAACCACAAGAGGTCCAGATCGTGTATTATGGACCCATGCCAAAGTGCTGTCCCTCCAAACCAGCTCATGAACTGTCGCCATGCAATGGAGAGTATCCTACATATTCCGCTTATTTATTTTTAATTCTTCCTTCTTTGCTGGCGATATTCTTCAGCTTTCTGATGAATTGAGGTAGAACAGAACTGCTTGCAGCTCCCCAGTATGGATCCAGTTCAGCCCCATGTGCAAACCTCCTTCTCCATGGCAGAGGTAACAGCACATGAGCTGGTCTAGCACAGAGTGCCCACAGGGTGCCAAGGAATCTGGCACAGCTTTTCCTACTGGAAGTGCTGATAACGGTTGCGTTATAAGAAACCTTTATCACCATGGGCATCTGTAGTGATATTGTGACACTGTGGCCAAGGAATAAGAGGCACTGCAAGCTTCCTTACTCAGCAAATACAAGGGACTGTATACAGCTATTTATCTCATTTGACCTAATAAATACATGGTAATTTGTTTGTTTATTTGTTTGTTTGTTTGTTTTTAATGGAACATCTGAATCCTACAGCCTTCACAGTGAGATCTATATACCCAAGACCAAAAACTTCTGCTTGAGTCTATGCTTTTTTTTTTTTGTTTGTTTGGTTGGTTGTTTTTGTTTTTTTATTTTGTTGTTTTTTTTTTGTTTCCCCAGAGTGTAAGCCCATCAGAGCTTACAGAAATCCATACCTCTTTTCCTTAAAGCTTGTGCTTCTATAGCCATTAGGTCTGCATAATTAGAAATGGGTCTTCTTCCACAATCAATCCTTTTATGAATTTCTGAAACCATTTGCAGCTGTTGCATATTTGGTTGTTTATGGCTGTATCTAATGTAAGTAAACCTAGGAACTCAACCATTTTTCCTGTTGTTGACAATCATCCTTATTATTAATAATTTGTTTCTTTGATTCAGACGTGAGAGTTGTATGGAGTCACAAGATTTCATGTTCTGGAGATTTAATATGAAGACTAAATACTACAAAATAACTTCCCAATTCTATGTACACAAGCTTCAAAGTGGATCTCTATGGTAAGTGGGAGACATTATTCACTATAGCTAACTTCTAAACCATCCCACTAGCTTTTGGAAATTCACTTTAGCTCTAGATACTGGAAGTGATTTACAGTTTCTGGTCTTAGTGCCTCTCTTGTGACCATCCATCTCCTTTTCAATTCTTGTGAGACTGCATTAATTCCCTGGTGTAGTTATCCTCAGGTTTCCCAAACCTGGAGAGGTACTTCATTAACAATGTTTCAGAAAGAGGTTTTGTTCACTCAAGTTCCTTATCGCCTCTAAACTGAGGACTTCAGACCTGCCTTAGACCTTAAAATCTTAGAGCACTTTATCAAAAAGAAAGAATTGAAGACAGTATTCTTGACCTCTCCCAGCCTTATATATCCTCATGTCTGATAAATGCTTAGCCTACTTCTTTTTCTTTTATGTGCCATACATCTAAGATGCCAGAAATAAATGATTGTTCCATTCCACTGCTCTCTTTTCAGACTATTGTAAGCTCTGAGTATTTCCAAAATGTATGAGAGCTGCCATCTGTACACCTAGAAAAGGATTCGAGATGTTACCAAGTACTCTATCTGCTGTTGTTGAAATAATCAAAAGTAGTTTGATCAGGATTCACTTAGAGACCATACAGAAAATGTAGCTTTCCCTTCAGAGGTCTTTCTTAAAGAACATTTGAAATTATACCCAACTACCTGGGAAACCCTCCCAGCCTCAAACACATCTTAGTTCTGCCAGAGCACACACTATCCCATTTGAGTCTCTGGTCTTTTGCTGCTTTAAAAAAAAAAAAAAAAAAAAAAAAAAGTGTTTTCAGTGGTAAGAATGTTTTTGCAGGATAAAGCCTCTTGCCTGTGTCTATGCCAGTAAATAGGAAACAGGCAGGGCAGAGATCACGATCTGGTTCAAGGTGACTATGAAGCACATAGTGCGCTCTTGCCCAGTCCTGGCTAGTGCATATCCATGCTCTTGCAGCCCGTCCCCTGCCAGGGACCATTTCCACCAGGCAGCCTGACATCCCCTTGTTGAGAGGGCAGTGAGTTCGGGGCTGCAGACAGGACCAGTGCCACGTCATCTGGCCCGTAGCATGGAGAATGAGCCCTTGGACTGTTCTAGTTAGTGGCATGGGCACTGCTTTTCAGACAACAGCAAAATATTTATTAAAAGTTATATCAGATTTATGGTTTCAAACAACTTGTTTATCCATTTTCTTTCCAAAGCCTAATAGCCGGAAAGATGAGAACACATTATGTGCTCCAAATGGGTACGCAGCCTGAATTAGTGGGACCTTGCAACACCAGCCCCACCTATGTTTCTCGTAACAGAAAGCATAAAAGGTTGTTTTCAGCTGATTTCATTACAGTAATTTAATTGGCTTATCCTAAAACCCTGTGTTTGGCTGAGGTGACTCACTGTAGCCATACCAATTTCTCTCCATTCACAGGGGAACAGCTAAGATGTTAGGCAGCTTAGATGTAGCATAGATGTTAGACACCTAGCTAGAGACAGCTAGAAAAGGAGTTGGAAATTCCATGTCTGTGAAGGAAGAAAGGATATCCCATCACTGATGTTGTGACTGGATACATTTTCTGCAGCAACTTAGCAATGGTCCAAATGCTCCGTCAGTGGGCCAAGGCTTGATGCTCAGTGGTATTTGTGATCTTGTTCCGCTTACTTGCTCAAAGAGACCTGCTAATTTATCAGAATGAGCAGAATGGGCAAAAGTCTCCTTTACACCCTGTTAGAGGTTGTTCAGAACAAAGGCACTTCTGTGCTTTTCATATGTGAGGCACCTTGTTAAAATTCTCCTCAAGAACTGCAGCTATTACTAATTAAACTTCCTTACCATCAAAGTAGTCACATAAATCAGCCACACAATAATGGTTCTATGAAAAATACTTTATCGAGCCTTCTGAACACACTTTAATGCAGTGCCACTGAAAAATAACAGAAGATCAACAACTTTGTTTCCTTTGGTCAAATACTAAACCAACCAGCTAGGTGAAAAGCAACTTTGTTTTTATATCTAAAGCTTTGATGCAACCAACAGTCCTGAATACAGTACATGATGAATTCAGCTTCTGCCAAAGACATACTCATAGGCAAGTGAACTCAAACTCCAGCCTTACTCCTCTATAAGACTCGTGTCTTGCTCTCAAATGCCAGTCTCAGATGTGTCACAGCACGTGCTGGGATGTACCTGCTATGCTATAGATATCTTTGGTGATATTTCTTGTCAATGCTATTTTTTATCATCTTGTTTCTACAGCCTCCTTTCTGCTATTCTCTTCTGGTTTGTTGATGTTGTTTGTTTGTTTGTTTGTTTTTATTCACAGTTCCTGAAGACCAAAACTATACTTTTTTTTTTTTTTTTTTAATTTTCTGCAGTACCCCATTCTGCAGAGTTTCTGATTCATAACTGCCTGGAATTGGGTGTACTATTTAAATTAACATTAAATTTGGCCCTGATTCTTCTGTGGGCTGAACACCAGCTATCTTAGTCTTGAGCACCATCTTTGCCCTAACGCAGATTCCCATTACACGTATTTTTTTCTCCCTGTCCTGACCTGTTCCATATTGCTGATGTCTTCAAGTTCTCTCTCAAGAAATCTGGGTATAAATTAAGTCATGGAAAACCAGAACAGTTTAAATATGCCCAGAAGTGTTTTACCTACCTCTGCTTAAGATCCGAGTAGTAGAATGGTCAAATGAAGATGACTGAGGTTTCTTTCTCTTTCATTTTGATTAATGTCTTTTCCCACTTGACAGAGATCAAGGCAGCTGGTCTGGTTTCTCGGCTTCAAGACACATAAAACATCTTAATTTCCTCTGTTACCTATTTTTCATATGGTGCCAGTGTCTGCATCTTCTGGGGCTTTACAAAGAGGACACATATGCAAAATCATCCAGTTGAAAGAGTAATATTGTCTTGATTTAAGGATATGGCATCTAGAGAAACACCATTTAAATTAACAGGGAAGCATCTGTTCCCAGACTGGCTCTGTGTAAGAAAGTAGAAGTTGAGAAATTCTCTAATGAGAAATTCTTTGAAGATCTACACTTTGGTATAACATTACTGAAAGAAAGTTTAGACCCTGTGAAATATATGTCAACATTGCGGCTCATTTCCATCAGCCCAGGATTGCTTCCAATGTCTTCAAAAGAAAAAAAAAAATAAAATGGGGTTTGGAAGATTTTTTAAAAAATTAGTAGAATTTTGGAGGCTGCTTCTGCACAAAATCATACCAGCAGGTGAGAAAGAAGTCAGAGCTGTTTAGTAAATGGAAAATTTATGCACAGCAAAGGAGAGGCTATTTCACAACATTCACAGATATGCTAGAGCTTTCTGGATGTACACACAAGCTGTGGATAAGTAACCTTCTTCCCGCATATGGAAAAAGTAGGTGTGCTTTGGCGAGAGAAGCACTGACTAGCACAATTTACAAACTGATAGAACTGCTGAAATCAACACCAATCATTTCTGGAAAGCAAACAAACTTGTGAGATGACAGATATAGCAGGGATCACAATGATACTGATCTGATCTCCACCCATCCTGCCTGTGTAACTATAAAATAAACCAAAGGGGAAAATCAAAACAAGTTGCCTCTAAGAGCAATGGGATTTCTTCTTTTGACCAGTGCCAGCTAACGGACCCCCACAAGAAAACAAAAGAAATTGTTTATAGTTTTTAAAATATTTTCCATTTTTGAAGTTGCTCACAAATGAGTTCCCTAAAAGAAAAAAGAAAGAGGGGAACCGATTATGCAGGCTAAGCTAAAAGCAAAAAAGAGCAAAAGCTCCATCTATAGTGAGAAAAAGTGTTCCTGGAGATATAGCAGATTGTTTTGGGGGAGTGCTCTGCTGCATTCATTTCTGTAAGAAGGCAGCAGCCAAATCCACAGGATTTTCACCAACCAAATGTGCTCTGCAGCCATTGAGGTAAACCTGGAAATACCTTTGAGAGGTGGAGTAGTTCTTGTATCCCACATTTCCCCCAGAAGCATACTCTGACAGTGCAATGCCCAAATAGTTCCAGCTAATCTGAGACACCAGATAGACAAACCCAATTTAGATACTCCTTAAAACCAGCAACAATTTCATAACATACGAGTACAGAGTCTCAGTGCTCTCCACCTTCTTTCTGGCTGAACTTTGAGCAGCCTGTTCCCCTCTTAAAGTCTATACTCAAAACATAAACACCCAGTTTAGCCTTGAGCAATGACCAGAAGTAACACCACAGACCAAAAAAGGCCCTAGCCATCACTACCTTTAAAGGCCCCACATGTCCCATGAGAAATTCCTTCAGTTCTGTCATGCAGCTGACTGGACATGCAGCAGAAGCAGTATTTAAATTAAAAGACATAAAGCAGTATAAAATTAAAAGTCTCCTTCTGATTGTGCCTTTGGACCAGTCAACTTCTCCATATATGAAGGCTTGAGTTCTACAGCCACATTTCACATCCTTGGGGCAGTCATAAACCCCTGTCACTCTCTTTGGTGAATTTTCCAGAATACGTGGGATCTGACTATCATTGGAATCAACCAAAAAGTTCAACAGATAGGGAACAATGTTCAATGAGCAAGCTTATTAACCTTGTTCCTTCAAGAAACTTGGTTAAAAATGTTTCCTTTTTGCTGCATTGAGAACGATAATGCCCAAAGAAGAGCTTGAAGTCCAAATGACACCCTAAGCTCATTTGAGTTATTATTAGGCCACAGTTCAGAGCGTGAACCCCGCCTGTGTAGCAAAGACAGCAAGCTATTTCAAATCAGAAGGCCACCAAGGGGCTGAATGTCTCCTTCCTTCTGCACAGCACGTGCTGAGCCTGGCACAAAGGGAGATCTGCCACTGCTGCTGCTTCTGCTCTTGTTGCTGCCTGTACCCAGCCTCTAAAATGCTCCTGCAGTTTCTCAGATTTCTCTTCAATAGCTCTGATTTTGCCACCCTGCAGAAGAGAGGATGATCAAGGGAACTACATCTCTTTTCAAAGGGATGTGATTAGTCCCCAAGAGAGGAAAAAAGCTGTCATCAGGACTCACACTGTGTGGTGGAAGAGACTGGGCTGCATGCCAGAGTGCTGTTAATTCTACCTAGAAACGTATTAAATTCTGGGTCACTGTTCTGGACATGGAAGCCTTTTCCTTCTTCCACATTTCTAGCAGAGCTCTGGAGTTTTTGGCAATGTTTTGAGCATTGTGCTCTATAAAGCAGTGTTAAATACTGCACATTTATAGCCAGGAAACACTTCTAAGTCCCCTTATGTCAATTAGCTACTTCCTCTGCAAAGTCATAAGCAGATGCATGAGAGTTGCTCTCCAGGAACATATTTGCTAACAGGTGCATTATTAGGAAGGAAAGAAGCTGTTTACATTAACAGAAAGATCCCTTCAAAACCACTCATCCAGTGTTTTCTGCCTGCTGCTGGCCCTGCTGTTGCCTCTCACTTTTCACCCACACATGTTGGATAATTAGGGGTTCAAATGATGCATGAAGGGCCTCTGCTTCTAGTGACTCATAGCTTCAGGGATTATCCAAGATTACCAGAAGGCTTATGATTCCCTCTGGCCCAGAAGAGAAGCTGTCTCTAATGCACTGGTCTTCATAGATGCTGTAAGATTAAAATTACAAGGACTGCTGACAGTAATGATAAATTACAGCAAGCCAGGTCTTCGGCTGGTATAAACAGGGGCAGCTTCACTGAAGGCAGCTGAGCTTTGCCAAATTGCACCAAAATTACAATTGATGATCTAGCCCATTACAAACAACCGCTTCACAATGGCTTTTTTTCCTTTCCACTGTAACTCCGTTTCTTTCTTACTGTGCTCCCTCTCTCAGGGTGCAGAGGGCCAAAGGCAGGCTTTTGTTGTTGTTGTTTGTTTGTTTGTTTGTTTTGTTTTTCCCTATGTTTAGATCACCAGACTTATGGATTTAAACAAACACAAGACAATCTCAGGCTGGGCTGACCTGGACTTGATTTTTAGTGAAGTCTGTTTTGGTGTGGGGCCAACAACCACTGATTTGTTTTCAACCCCAGCATTACAGCAACCTTCACATTCAACCTGTACTCTGTATCCATTCAGATCATGGATTATATTCTTATGATAAGACAGTATTATTATTTCTAGTTCCACAGTCAATGGGCAATAAAGCACTCAAGCTGGAAGAGATGAGCTATATATACTATAGTGTTTTCAAGTGTAGTGTACACACTTGGAAACCTGATAAAAAAAAAAGAAGAAGAAAAAAAAAAAGTTTGGGGGGTTGCAAGAAACTGTTGCAGAACTTGGAGTAAATTAGTGTGAAATAATGCAGCGTGACATGAGAAATACACTGGCACAGTCCTGTACTCTTCTATGGGAGAGAGAGACAATCTGTCTTGGTCTTGTTTCACAAAGGGGAAAGATTAAAACAAATTAAAAGGCTTTCCTGGCCTCAGGTTACAAGCTGGACACACCTACACATGGATGCAAGCAATCTAGAGGTGTTTTCAGATTTTGAGGATGAGTTAACCTGCCAGTTCAGTTGGACCAAAAACTTTTCAGAAATGGCAATGAGTGCACAGAACAAGTGTACAGATGAATCATTTGATCTTGTTACCAGTTCTGTGCTGAGTCTAACAACTTCAGAACGACATGGATGCTGCTCTGTTGGATAACTTGGCCCTTTCCCTCTAGGGACAGCCAACACATGGATATATCTTGCCCCATTTGAAATATCCTAACACACTGCATGCTTAATGAGAAGAAGCATGGTGTGTCAGATCTATACCAGATGAGGACATTCCTTCAGGGGAAAGCGTTTGGCCCTCATGTTTTCTTTGGACATTTTGCAAGTCTCCAGTTAACTGAGGAGCCTAAGTCTCATTTAAAAATGATGCACAGCAGAACAACATCATGCAAGGAAATGTGGTGCAGAGATGACAAAACGAGCTCACCCAAGCTACAGTTCAGAAATGTGTGTGAATACCAGGGCAGACCTCAGCAATGCAGCCAGGTCAGCAAGATGAAGCCGAGCTGACGTGCTCTACCCCGAGCTGGGGTACAGCATGGGCAAGGTGCCCCAACTCCTCTCACTGCTGGAAATAGCGTGGTGCCTGCTACATCAGGTACCCCTTCGTCATTCTCACTGAAGTGTTATCCTTAGGCTTTGACATTTCAGGGAAGGTGTCCTAGAGTCACATTGGTGTTTTTGCAAATGTTATTCTTCAGACTTAACCAGGCAGTCTCTATTACTGCCTCAGCAACTGATATAGGGCCTGAGCAAAGGAAAGATTATGGAATTTGGCCCAGAGCCCTTTTATATGCACTTCTATGGGTAATTTAATAGCTGTATTATAAAATGTTAATGTTAGTATAAAAATCTGGGGAATTTCAGGCCCAAACTGGGTTAACTTTTTTCTTTTACCCTCTTTCCTCTTGAGAAGCTTGTTTTCTTTTTATTGCATTCCAGTAACGAGAGACCATTTCACACAGGTACATCTGCAATATGTTACAGGCAGCACAGAATATTAAAACAACCTGTGCTACTGCTAGTGAAACTAATAAGGGAGGTAAAACTTTTCTCAGGCTGAAAGAAAAAAGGTGCATATAGCAGGAACTCCATTACCGAACTACATTACTGATGGTAGTGCACTGAACACCAAAGTCATTTCCAGCTCATGGTCTTGAACATGGTCATGGTCAACTCCACTACTCAAAGAGAAAGCTGGGTGAAGTTGTTGTTGTTGGTGGTGGTGGCCAGGCAGTTCACATGAGGTTATGTTTAAATATGGATCAGGGTTTTGAAACAAAACAGTAAGTTAAGATAATAAAAATGGGCAGAATATAAAGCAGAGGGACAGGAAGTTTATACATTAACCTTACTTACTGCAGAGAGAGGGGCAAACCTGTCTATCCTAATCCTGTGAATCAACATGAGCGTGAAAGTTCACCTCCAGTGTTATTGAGTTCATGCTCGGCAAAGGATCAGCTGTGAAATAGATTACAAAGCCAGGAGTGAGAAAACAATTCAGCTGAGAAATGAAGAGGTGAAAGGGGAAAAATGAGCAGAAGGAACAGAAAGGGGGAGTGGGAAGGGTAGCTGAGTGAAAGAAGCCAGAGAAACAGAGAAAAAGAGCCAAATGGAAAAACAAACAAATAGTTTCTTTTTTGGTTAGGGCTGTAGGAATTCCTGCTCCCCAGAAAAATTACCGTTTCCAGATTTATTTATTTTTTATTTCAAATTGGAAGGAAAAGTCAGAAGGACAAAAGAAATTTATAATGGAATTTTGGTAAAAAATTGCTTTTTGCGGTTCTGGCCACCCACCTGCTTACCAGACTGGCTCCCAGCACGATTTCTGACAGAATTAACACATTCCACCAAAATGTCACTGTCCAGTGGAAAGTGGCTCACTGGAAATACTCTGTCCAGCTGTATATCCTGTCGCTGCTGTTTCGAGATATATAGGTACCCAAGGGGAGCTTGGCTTCAGGAATAAGAGCACAATATGGCCTGCTTGTGCACATAACTTTCCCGTTTAGATTTCAAAAGGGAAGTTACTAATGTGCAGTCCAGCTTTCTGAAAGCAAAGAAGCAAATCTGTTTTATTGTTGCGCCTATAGTGGTGAAGGGAGAAGGGGAAAATGTGAGAGGAAGAGGATAAGACAGACACGTGTTCATTTAAATAATGTGTCTCCGCATGTGAGAGGAAATTCACAGAATTGGATTTATTCTGCAGCCTCCCGAAGGACTTATAGTTCCGTATTTGGTTCTCCCAATGCCAAGTGTCCTAGACCTTGTTATTTTTATTGTCAGTTTGGTAAACTACTTGCTTTCTGATAGTGGGTCGGTCAAGTCTCAAGTACTGAACTCTCTTGCAGCTGGCTCCTACCTTGTGTTCTTCCCCTGTGAAACTGGTACCTTGCATACTGGGAGAACAACACCATGGTGTCTTCCCAGTCTGTGAGCGCAGGCAAAGCTGTCTCTCTTTCCCACACTTTGACCCCTCAAAGTGCAGCCCTGGAAAGCTTTCACAGTTGCAGCCTCTGCCCAAGTTCTTAAAATCTTGATGTTTCTCCAGGGCAGGGAGTTGACATGGCTGGGGCATGAGGGCAGTGATGGATGTGTGCAGTAGTGGGGATGGAACAAGCCTGGGGGGGAGGATGGGATGTCAGCAGTGGCATCCTGAAAACAGGCTGAGCTTTAGCTGGGGAGCGCATAAGGGCAGTGGGAAACAGAGCACAAGGAGGGCTGGCAGTATGGATCTGGAGATGGGGAGGTGTGAAGGAGGTTGGCGCAAGAAGTATTTTGGAGACTTGCTGATGGAAAAGTATGGGAAGAATAGGGTTGGGAAGGTCAACAGCTGGGTGAGAAGGGTACAGGGTCTGCTGGACTGTGAGGTTACACGGCACAATTCACCCCTACCCATGAACTCATCACATGAGACTCTTTGTTCCTTTTACTGTGTTTAATTTTCTTGTAATTAAACATTACATTATCAGACCTAAGGTGGTCTGGAGTAGGGGATAAGCTGTGACCCAATACTGAAACCTAGTCACTATATTCAGAAACTGTGCTGAGGCTGGCACTGTGTCCCCTACCATGAAGCTTGTCAAAAAAAAGCAGACGTGCATCATCTCATGAATCCTTGCAGCTGCAGCTGGTCTTTGGGACATATGCATTAGTGTACATGCAACGAGAGAAAAAAAAAGTATCCAGCTATGAAGAGTCACAGTACTCTGGCTTGAGAGCTTAGATGTCCACATCCCTGCCTTTGAAAGCAATCCAGACTCTGTGAATTCACTTGCATATATAGATATTTGGCAGATGCATCATAGAAAAATATGTGACTCCACTATACATCATTGACAGGTTAGTTTATCTAAGGTAAGGGACATAATGCTGGCCAAGAAGGCTTTTCTTTCTGCTGTATCAGTTCTTTGAAACTGATTTGGAAGTAGTTCAGATTTTCGTTCAGATTCAGTATTCAGTTGCAATAAATTTATTTTCAGTACCCCTTATATTTATGCTTCTTTCAGCCTGTTTTCCTTCCATTTGGCAATCAGTATGTGCAACTAACTGTTAGCTTTTGGACCTAGTTGCTGCAATGGGAAATGGATGAAGCCTTAAATTATGTTTGAGAGCTCGATCCCACTTGAATAAAATCAAAGAGAGCTTTCCAGTAACTTTAACATGAACAGCACAGAAATCAGAAATGAGGAGTATTTTATTGCTTCAAAATATCCAGGAAGTTCCATGGCCCTGAACTTCAGTAGATATATACCTCCAGGACGCAGAGATGGGATATAAGGCTGCTTTACCAGAATTCAGGCTTTAAATTTAAGCTATCGGGCATATTTACAATCAAAGGGATGAATTCCACGCTTACACGCATATACCTTCTTGCAAGTCTCCTCTACTCAAGTCCTGTGCTATGTATAAGCACAAATTATGGTCTCCTATAGTTTATCTTCTAATAATCTGTTTTTTCATAGCTCCAGAACTTCTCAGGTGCCACATCCAGAAGCACTGTTATTGCACAGATAATGCAGGCACTCTGGGAAAACAGCCTCTTTGTACTAACAGAACAAGTCAGAGGCATCCTAAAAGATAGGTTAGTGCTATGCTGTTTGTAGCATCCTGCTGATTTGCACAAAAAAACCTCTGTTGATGCCCCACCGGTTTTTTGACCTTCAGCTGTGATCTCCCTGTAGGTAGAGACCCTCTCCTTTTAATTGTATGGAAACCCCTTAACCCTAGAGGCATACTAATAGGAGCTAAGGACAATCCTGACACTTTGTGAAGCTGCAAGTGTGAGGTGGTAGGACTTTTCCCTGTGGTGATTTGTACTTTCTCACACAAAAGGTCCCCCCAAAATTTGGCTGGACTCTTGCTGAGAATAAATGCTTACCATTGCAAATAAAAGCTGTGATTGAGACCTTAAAGCTTTACTGTTAGCCAGACAGACAGTTATTCATTTGTACTTGATTTTTCATTAACTCCTTTTTTGCTGTTTAAGGGAATCTTCCCAGGGCTTTTTCTTGTTGTATTAACCCTAAGATCTTTATCTTCCATGTGCTTTTCTTCTATATGAAGGGAAAAAGTGAAACCACATGAAACCGGGCAACGCACCAGAAAACATTTATGAAATTTCTGGTGAAGTGTTTTGGCATAACTACATAACAATAACATACTATTTTCATTAACTTGAACAAACAAACCCAATAGATTATTAAAAAACAAAATGAAGAAGAAAGTACAGATGCGGTGTAACTTTACACTTCGACAATGCGGAGGACAGATTTACCAGCTTGTTTACTGCTTCTCTTGATGAAGGAGAACAGGCTAACCCAAAAGCCATAGATAGAATCTACAGCAAAGAATGTGGGGGGGAAATCCTAGTCTAAGTAGGTCGCACTGGTGCCAGTAAACCAAGAAGATCCATGGCACTGTTAAGGTTACAGCATTTGCAATCTTTCAGCTGACATCTAGTTAAAGTTGACAATGGTCTATGTAATGGATGCTCAACAGAGAATTGAGGTCTCTCCTGAAGTGACAGGAGCATATTCCTCATTTACCCTCCTGAAAGAATGGACGAATAATTTGTCCAGAAGTATTTTCCTTTGGGAAATACATCGTGCTGAATAATGCAAGAGCTGTTTCAGTGTTATACAACATACAAGAGCATATGCTTTGTGCAATAGTTAGAGGGAGAAACTCACTTGAGTGAGGGATCAGCCCAAGAGTTCTCTACTGCTGAACTCAATTTAAGTTATGGAGATGATGGTGCCACACACACAAAAAAAAAGAAACTACTGCCATACAGTCTGCCTCAACCATAAGCAAGCCAGATTGGCACCAGAAGCAGTAAAGCCCCATTGTCTAACAAGGGAGATTATTTCATTGTAATTCTGAGGATAAATTTATCATCACGTAAAATTGCAAGCTGATTTATTTCATTAAGATCTCTGTGCTCTGTCACTGCAAGCTGTGATTGTTCACATACAGCTTACTCAGGCCACCTCTGTGCAGGACCACACTGGGGGACATAGACATATCCTAAACACACATGTGAGACCAGTTCCTTCCTTGAAGAAAGGACACAGGAAACAGGAGCTGAGAGAAAGAAGAAGCATCAACTCCACACAGCTCTGGCCCAAAGTCACAAAAGGAGAGGCAGAACCAAGAAGAACCAGGAGCTCAAAACTATATAGATGCAGATTGGTGGGCTAAGTAAATGAAAGCCAAAGGGTTCAGAGGTGAATGCTACAAGGTTGTGGATAAGGGAAGGAATGGACCGCTCATGGCCACAGCTGCTCTGCTCTTACATAAGTGGGAACGTACCCACCTCACTCCTCCCAGCGAGCCAGTCTCAGACCTTCTGAAGGCATTTATTTATGCTTGTTCGGAGTACTGGGTCTCATGAGACAATTAAAAAAGACTGACGGGGCATTTATAAAAGTCCAGCAGCTATTTCAAATATGAGAGAACAAAGAGCAGGCTGGGATTCAGGGATCTCACAGTAAGAAAGCATTTGCAGGGAAGGAAGCGCAAGTGGGCTGTGTATCCTACATTAAAGCAGATTAGTTGTGAAAGAGTGATGGGGTTTGTGCATTTTTTTTTCCTTCTCATGTCAACTTGTACATCTGTTAGACATTTGTGTACTAGTTTATAACTAGAGGAGCTATTTAAGCTGGTAAGACATACAAATACCCCAAAGACAACAAGTATGTTAACATGTACAACTGTTATGAAACTGGCATTTTCTGCGCTAGGCCAAAAAATTATCATCATTGTGGTATTTCCATTAATTCAGAATGAATATAAATGTTGAAAATATTATCTTATTTCTCAGACAATGAAGATCAAAGCCATAAAGTTTCTTATTTTCCTTTTAAATAGAGAAGGTGTTAGGCTTTCCACCGCACTTATTTCCAGCAGTGCCCCCTGAGCCATCTCACATCTTGTAGAATACCCTGATTTGCAAGGAAACTGTCCCACTCTTATACATGGAGGTATTTTGGAAGAGGGTTTTGTTTTTGTTTTAAATGCAGCCCTGCTGTTCCAGCTCACGGTTTGTTTTCCCTAAGAGAAAAGAAAAACAACTAGAAAATTGGTAAGAGTTGCAGTATTCCAATTCCTATTTTCTGCCCTTTTAATTAATTATTGTGTTGCAAAGGTGGTTGACACTTCTTAAGGAGTAAAGTGAGCTGACCACTGTGAAGGAAAAGAGGCTGAAAACAGAAGAGAGGCAAAGTGTTAAGGTGTGAGAGGCAGAAAAAAAGACATGAACAAATTTAATCACCAAAGTCCATCACAGTGAGTCCTCTCCCCTTTCCTATCTAACCCAAAGTGTATGCACTTTGCTTAAGAAAGTTTTGCAGTACTGTAAAAGACTGAAATCTGTCCCTTATAACAGCTGGGTTGACTTAGGCTCCTGAGGGCAGAATGCTTGCTTTGAATCCCAGCCATGCAGGCAGGAGCTCCATGGAGGACAAGGTGGATGGACTGTGGCCATCTGTGCCCTCAGGACTCCCCCGCTTCTCTTGGAGGACAGCCAGCTTGCACCCCTATCTCAGGTTTATGAATTCCTCTTCACCTCAGCCCCTAGCTTGGCAGTGCTGAGCATCATGATGCTAATTCCCTTGGTATGCTTGTCTTAAATCAAGTGGAAATAGAAAGGCTCTTCACACAACAGAGATCCAGAGGCAAACACATGAAGACCTGGCAGGTGCTTGCATGCTTCATCATGACTTGTGCTGGCCACAATGGTCTCCCATCCCAAAGGAAGAGGCTGTGAGTTGCCTATAGAGCTGTGCAGAGAAGTTCACCCCATTCTGACGAGGCTTTTCATGTCTCAGCTTTTGCTTTGTTACCAACTCAAAACTCACATCCTAAGGAAAGTCCTGAACCCCACAACAGCCTGGCTCCCCTTCCTCATTCATTAGATGGATCCTGACTGAGCTGCTGCCAAGGCTCCCAGAGCCCCAGTTTTCCTTCAGCCTCTGTTCTTGACAGATGGGAGGGAATGGGGAAGGGAGACCCCAGAGCACAGGGTACTTTGCCTCTACTGGACAAGTTGGAAGAAAGCTAGACATTTTGTGATGGAAACTTTTCTGCTTACCATCCATCCCCCAGCAAAGCAAGGCCATCCATGTGGAAAGTTTTGACTGTGACTAGTCAATAAAGAAACATGCTATTGAGTAATTGCTGCTCTGGCTTTATTTGCAGTTGTTGTCCTGCTTTTTGTGCAGTAATCAGAATACAGACTTATGGGTCAGAAGTGGAAGGTGGGAGAGAGGGACTTAACTGTTTGAGCTTACCTTTATTTCTCATACTTGTAACTCAAATAAGATATCACCAGCCCCTTTTCTTATCTGTCTGCTTAGACCGTTCACCATTTCCAGCTGTGAACTAGCAGATAGCTAGGAATGGGTGGATGCTCATCTTGACCAAAACAGAGACATCAGAAGGAGACTGTAATAATGGTGAGAAGAGGAGATTCATTTTTAAGAAGATACTTGTGCTTGTCACAGTGGAATTAAGAAATCTTATTCCTCTCACTTGATATATGGCATGTTCCTACTCTTGTACATCTGTCTGGATATGTACATAAGCAGTGCACTTTCAAAGTGTCCTTGAGAGTGGCTCATCTTTTGTGCACTAGTTACAGGATGATAAAGTCTCTGTAATAATCATTTATTGTTTCCAATTTCCATCTGTATCCGGGTGTAATGTTCACAGACTCAAAAAGCTGGAACAGGCAGGTATGGGCTAAGTAGCCCACCTGGCTCCACTTATCCCTCTTTCAAATTAGAGGCAATGTAACCCAAAACCTCTATCTTCTGCTTTTTAACATTTCACACAAACTCATTTGGGAAATTTATTGTGGCTTTAAAAAGATCTGACTTTTTTATTTGGTGCGTCACACTGCAAGAACAGTACAGTACCTGTTAGCCAGATGGTACAGGAATAACAGGCCAAAAGGTACCAGATTTCTTATTTAGAGTCTGCTGTGAAACATACATATCAGATTCAGGTGATATTAATGAAAAAATAATGCTGGAAAAGTTACAAGCCATTATTCCATGCAGAAATGGCATTTTTCCCCTTTTACAAGCACTCTCCAGTTAAATAAGCTTTGAACTTTCAGATCTTTCTGTTTGCAGGGGTTTGCTTGTAACAGTCATGTAGCCAATATGACGACAAGCTTGGAAGAGGCCCAGGTATTTTTAATCAGTGAGACCATGCTGCAGTGTATGAAACAGATTTAAACTGCTTTTGCCTTCACATGACCAAAATTTTCTCTAACAGTATAAGATCAGCGTAACCAACTGACCAAATTCCAGCAAAATTTACTGCTCCTTAGCAGGCTAGGCTGCATTATAACCTTAATTGTCAGCCCTAATAGGATCTTGCAAGGCTTTTACGAAAATCAATTTAGTTTTAGAGATTGTAAATGGTGTGGCAGCTCTGTCCGGGTGAGCGCTATCAAACTGCTTTACTGTCATATCAAAATTAATATCCAGTTTTCTTTCTCGTTGGCACTAAACCAGACCAGATGTTTGCTTTGAGTTTGTAAACCCCTTGCATCGGGGACAAACAGGATGAAAGTCACGGGGTAGAACAACCCCAGCGCCGGCGCTCAGAGCCAGGCGGTCCCCACCCCACTGTGCACGTCCCTCCCGCGGGGCGCTCCGCTTGCTCCTTCACTTGTTTGTTTGTTTGGTGGGAATTGGGTTAGCGTAACACAACTTCAAATGGAAAACACGTCCTAATCTAACAGGACCCGCACTGGAAATAATGCATCAGAGTGTCCTGGCTGTTTCAGAGGCTTGATCTGCACTGAAGTTTGGCCGCTTGATTCAATTAGAAGTTTCCAGACCATGGACGCAGTCCGGCTAGCAAAGCCCTGGCATTGCTGGGATGTGCTAGGAAACAGCTTCCTTTGGACCTCTTGTGTACCTCCTCTGGGGAACACTGCCTGTTTTTCTCCTTATGGAGACTTGTTCCCCTAGACATGCTGTCACGTCCTTCCCAGACCTGCCAAGGCCACAGTTCATCATGTCCTCACCCACCGTCACTTGTCCCCTCTTCACACTTGTGGTGGCAGTCACCGGTGATATGACGGAGCACACAGGGATGTCTTCTGATGACAGGGCTATGTTGAACCCAAGTTACAAGGAGGTTTTCTTCCATGGCCATGGTCCTGTCTCACTACATAGACAGTGTCAGACTGTGGGAAGTAGGAAGGAGAGGAGAGGAGAGGAGAGGAGAGGAGAGGAGAGGAGAGGAGAGGAGAGGAGAGGAGAGGAGAGGAGAGGAGAGGAGAGGAGAGGAGAGGAGAGGAGAGGAGAGGAGAGGAGAGGAGAGGAGAGGAGAGGAGAGGAGAGGAGAGGAGAGGAGAGGAGAGGAGAGGAGAGGAGAGGAGAGGATGTTGTAAAGAAATTTGAAAGTAAGAGGAAACTTTGTGTAGACCATCTCAAAGATGTTTGGTCCTCCTTCAAGTTCCCCTCTCTCAAATAAATCAGCACACCATTCCATGAGCTGTTGGTGTCTCCAAACTACAGGCACAATATCTTGTTTCTTCTCTTTTTGGGAGACCTTTGGTGTCCAAGCACGGTCCCTGTTCAGCATTACCAACAGGGACCTGATTTAGCCCCCTCGAAGGATCTTATTGCAGGGACCTTCAGCCTCTTCCTGGGCATGTCCACCCCAGCATAGGTGCTATCCAGCCCCTCATAGATCCTTTCTTTCTCCCAGGGTCTCTGATAAGGTTCCTGAAGATCTTGCTACTCAGTCTTAAAATTCACCAGGTAGGGAGCAGACAGTTGCAAGTGAGACCCATACACATGAAAGACTGCAAGATTTTTTTGCTCTACCATAACAAATATAAAATGCATTGAATGCATAAACGTACCTACTACTTCCTTGAATAAAAAAGTTAGTGCTAGTGATGGCAAAGGTATGCAAATTAACCTCAAAACCTAATCACATTTGGAAGAAGCATATAAAAGTCCTTATCTCAGCTACTAATAATATCTGTGTAGAACGTTCTCACTATGTAATATGTGAAATGGTAATTCCTACAATTCTTCTGCATTGCTTTGTAGGAGCATCACAGTTTACCTGTTTTGTTATATATTGGCTTTGTGACTCACTGTCACCAGAGAAAGTGAGCTTTCCATGGTTTCCATATTTTGATGAAAATTAGACATATTCCATTGAACTCATGAATGTGCAAAATCATGTGAAGCAGATAGATAGACTTAGAATAAAGTAATATCAGAAACTGTTAAGGAAAATAAGGACAGAAAGATGTCTTAAATATCTTATCTATCTTAATTATAACTGAATTTATAGGGTTTTCTAGATTTATAATACGTCACTTTAAGTATGACCTCCATAAGGAGAAAAAGAGGAAAAAAGTGTGTCTTTCTAACCTAAAATAATATTGTTGTAATTTTCTTGAATTTTCAATGTTATTTTGAAAAGACCTTCAAAGCAGAGGTATATAAAATGTTATTAATAAGTTGTAAAATAGCTCAGACATTAAAGTTCTTCACATTCCATTACAAATTAAAAAACAAAAATAAAGAGAAAACATTTCTGCAAGTAAATTTAAGCCTAGGTTCATTAGCATTTTTTCAGCAAAATGGGACATTGGCGTAAACCTGTGAACATTTTTTGGTTTTCCATGGTTTGATGAAAATTAGACATATTCCATTAAACTCTTATGATGAATGTGCAAAATCATGTGAAACAGAAAGGAAAAACATATCTGACCAGGCTTTTTGCAACAAGATTTAAACTGCACACGGCTTCAGTCAGAAGACTTGGACGGCAGCTTAATTTCTTTGAGCTGAGACAGAAGGCCAAAGCCCTCAGCAGAAGTAAATTGGTATTGCTCCACTGAACACACTGGAGCCGTGCTAATGGCAAAGGAATCATGCTGATTGACATCAGATGAGGATTTGGCCCCATTTTGTCCCCTGGGTAAGTGAGATTTTCTGTGCTAAAGAGAACATTATTATTCCGCAAATGGCACATCACTGATGCACTTTTTTTTTTTTTTTTAACTGTTGATTTCCAAAGATTCCTTAATCTAAATCAGGGTAAATAGGACAAAAATATTTTCCATTTCCTAAGACCGTTATGTGGCACTATTTGTTGATGCTCTGAGCTTGCATGAATTCACTGTACCTGCTTGAGCATGGACTCCTGTCCGAGTGTTGTCTAGCCACCAGACTTCATTTTTTGTTAGAAAAATACATACATTCCTAAGAAACCAACACCTGCAGTATTAGCAGTTTAAGTGGTTACAGTTAACAATACAAATACAGTTAACAAATATAGTTAACAATACTATTCCCTGAAGAATTTTATTAGGAAAAAAAAAAAAAAAAAGGCCTTGACTCTTAGTTCTGCTCTCTAAGATTCGCCAAAATCTACATGTTAATCCATGCTCTAGTGGGGTGGACATTTGGCTGCAGGCAGATGCTGAATTTTGAAGTATGCCTCAAGTGCTGTGCTTTAGCTTGTGCTAGACAGCAGGCTGCTGGCGTGGAGGCCACTGTAACCTCCTGAGCTCTGCAAAGTGTGTAGCAACACCATCACACCGATTAGAGTAACAAGACGCATACCACATATGACGTATATGCAAGACACATACCCTGGAGAGCCAATGAAAAGTAAAAGTCTGGGGTTACAAATTTCCACAGGTCCTAAGTCTGGAGAGAACTTTTCTGGGCATTTGGGCAAAGCTTAGGACAACCTATGAGCCCATCAACATGGGTTCAGTCCTAAGGCATCCTATGCTGCCTTACTTTACACTATCACGAGTTGCAGATTCTCCATCATTTCCGATGCCAACATAATTTTGCTCCCAGGTGTATGACAAAGCCCCAACATAGAAAAAGTATTTGAACTGCACTTTTACAGCCTTAAAATATTTTAGTTTTCCCTTCCTCACAGTCTTCTCTCACTCTCTGCTTCCTAACAAATTAATTTAGGCACAATACCTGTGGCTTTGCTGATATCCCCACACATCTTCATTTGAAGAAATTGCTGTGTCCACAAGATCCACAAGAGCATTTGTGTCTATTTCTCAGTCTCATAGCTGGGTCAATGGTTACAGACCATAGACTATATACTGGGCTCTTATTTCCATTATAGCATGAAGACAGCACAGCCCCATTAGCATTTCTAGCAGCACATTATGTGGATATCTAGCTCATAACAGAGTTTTGACATAATCAATGTGCTGTCAGCACAAAACAAACTGTTTTAAACTTTTAATTTTTCTAAGCAGTCTGTTTCAATAACCCAGGTAACCTGTAGTCAAAAGATGACAAACTTCAAATTCTTGGTCTAGGGACCAAAGGAGTGAATCAGATGCCTAAAAGTAAGCTGTCTTATTTCAGCTCAGTTAAGGTGAGGAAGAAATCTGTGCAGGACACACAGAGGACCCCAGGAAGACACATAACCTCATCATGCAGCTGCTGGAACGCAAGCAGAATACTTTAGCAGTCCAAAAGGCACTAAATGCACATTAAGTGACTGAATCCCACCTAATTTATCCGACCTTAATTTGATAAATAAATATACTGAAGTCCAAAACAGACCAGGGAGCTTCTGTATTTTCTGTATTTGGATACATAAGCATGTCTGTGATGTAATGGTGCACAATATGCAGTTTTACATAAACTGTGTTCCTCTGTGAAATATTCTCTATTCAGTCTGGTCAATTGCAATTCTTGAATTAGTGTCAGTATTCATTTCTGGCTTCATCTCTTTGTCCTTATTTTTAGGACTGCATAGTACCAGTCTCTGTAATAAATTTCTATTCTGGTAAAACTGAAAGTGACAGCCGTCAGACAGTATGCATAAATTCGAACCGTGGGTTTGTGAGCACAGAATGTTTATACCGCCTATTCCACCTATAGCTGCAAACTTTATGAATGGCTGCCATATGACGAGAAATACATCAAGTGTCCCTCTTGGAAGATATAAAACCCACTCCACCTGCTCACAAAATTCTCCACACCAGCATGAAATCCATGGCAGTTGTTCCTTTTACATAGCATTATTGTGGTTATTGCAGTTTTGCAGTTAGAGCCAGGCATTATTAAAATGAACTGGCATTATTAACATGAACTTATGGCTGTTGCCATACAAAAAGAATTATTTTTTTTAAATAGTCTTTTGAGAATATTTGAAAAAGAGCCAATTTCAGCTCTGAAAAACTGCTCTTGAAGTCTTTGTCCACAATTTTCTGCATGCATAGCACTTCTTTTTTTTCTCAGAAAGGTTTGTATATTTCTTTGTCTATATATTTAAAAAATGATGTCTAAACAACTTAAATGTGTTGTATTCCAGAATGGCTTCTTTATTCTGTTAATCCAAAACATTTTTTCCACTGACTGAAAGACTGGAAGATAGTAATACAATAGAAGGTGATAGCCAAAAGTCCTCCAGGTAACCATAGGAGTCCATGTGTAGAATGAGAGCAGAATGTTAAATCACGGGGAGAAGGTAATTCATCGTAATCATTTATGTCATGGTATTAAGTGTGTCAGAGATAGCACATCTGGATCCTTTGTACCACGATCACAGTACCTAAAACCGTATCTGACAGACAATTTCCTGTACTTAATGTGACAAACTCCTTCAGAATCTGGAATGTCTCTTAGAGCAGAGGACATTTTTGGAATCTAACCACTATAAAACAAGCCCCCGTTTCCTTCTCTGTACAGCACACTCTATTGTGTTCAGCATTCTGTAATTTCTCACTTGTGCTGACAAACAGTCCAGTCTTGATGTTTGCAAGAGGCTCCAGTGGTCCATCATGTTCCCCATCAGGTTGGGTTGTAAACATAGTCTTGTTGCTCTGATTGCATACCAATTCATGCAGTTCATTTTCAGTCTTCCTAAATTCCTCTCCCAGTTGCAATCAGGTACGTCATTCTCATTCATTCTCTTTTCTGATGTTCTGAGTCTTGTTAACACATGGTCTTTACTGGCCACCCTCTCTGATTCCTTGTCTTCAGATATACATGTAACTGCAATAGCCTAGGTATCAAGGTAGTGAGATCCCAATTTCTTTGCTACTGCAATGGGAGAAGTAGTTGTAATTCACTTTCTTTGCTGTAATGTCATGCCAGTATATTTATTTGGTATATTAATTCCCATCCCCATTCACATCATTACTATATTTATTCTCTTCATTAATCACGTTCCTTAGTGATTAATTTTTCCTTAAAGAGTCTATTTTAATCCTATGCCAGAGGATCTCAACAGTATTCACAGTAGTAGACACTACTCCAATCAGGGAACAGAAATAAGTAATGAACATCCTGATGAACAGTTATTTCCATGGCTCCACTTCCTAGTATTTGTTACCCTTAATATGCTACTAATCAATGATACAGATACTAAGACTTAGTTAAAAATATGCTTGACAAACATTTTTGAATTAAAAACGAGACATTCAAAAAGATTTTATTTTAATTTAATTTAATTTAATTTAATTTTTATGGAAACAATGGTAAGTGCAGTCAGTTCTTTTCTCATCCCAAGCAGAATCAAATCTAGAGAAGATCTTTCCTGGTCTGAATTAACTGTAATAATAAAGAAATTAATGTCACATTGAGTAATGATAGATTTAATGGTTCAGAATGCAGCTGCTGCTTTAATTCATGAACATAATGAAATGGAGTTTAGGAAACATTTGTATTACGGTTAAGTAATATGTTCAGTGGAAACTTTATCAAGAAAATGCAATATAGCAACAAAATAGTCAGTATTCATATATCAACTTGGGTTTGGCTGATCTGACAAATCTTTTAGATACCAAGCACCACAAAAGCACAGTTTGAAACAGCTTAGAAACACATTACATTCATTTAATACCAGATGTGAAACTACTGACACTTTGGGCCTTTTAATACAATCCCTGGAATCCACTCTACTAATTAACCCCTTTACATTAGCAAGATCACAGACTTTTCAGTGTGCAACTGGTATGCTAAAATGCCTTGAGACTGCTTTATGAAGCTGTCTGAGAGAGCACTTTGGTTTGTCTGTATTCGGTGCTTGCTTTTCTCACCGGTTTCATCCATGGCCTTGTGTGTGCAAATTCATTACCACAGCTTAGTTTGATATTCATGAAAGAAATGGGCCTAAATGCCTTTTCAAAAATTGCACAGGTTAATGTAGAAGAAGTAACTGAAGATACTCTGATGAATTATACTCGCTAAATTTGATCTCCTTACAGACCGAGAAGGAAGATTATTAGGTATCTCTCGCCTCTCTTACTGCCCAAGGAGCTCTCTTGCTTTTTATTCTTTCATCTTTTTTCCACTTCCCTTGTTCCTGTCTTTTAAAGAATTCTGGACTGCTTCAGCACAGTTTATAAAATCTAGTGGTAAGGAGATATTGCTGTGGAGACTTGTTATTCTCTACAAGGAGAAAGAATTTGTAAGTGGATTTGAGAAAGAAAGGGATAGGCATGATTTTCCCATTCCTCCCCAGTGTCCAAGTTCAGATAGATAAAGGATTCAATCCTATCAAGTGGTGAATGACATCACCCCTCTGCTTCCCCAAGAAACCTGAGCAGGCTCAGCATTTTGCAAAATACACCAAGGGTCAGCTTTCAGTTCAAAAAAGAAAGACTTGAACAGAACAAAAAGCAATTTAATCCAAACCACTGCACAACAAGAGAGTCCTTCAGTGAAAAGATGAGAGTATTGCTATTGACAGGGGCAGGGAGAAAACCTGCCAGTTCTCTTGATGTATAATTATCAAGAATAATCAAATTGCCATGGTTAAAGCCAGAAGATATCCAAGCCTCTGTTTAGTCCCTGAATAATGTCCTAGTGTAACACTTCCCAGATCATACAGCTCTGTTCCCTTCTGGAGGTGTGGAGTTCAGGTGGCTTCCACAGCCTGAATGCCTACAGGGGTAGGTTTTGGTTCTGGCCCCAAAGAAGGATTAAGGATTTGTTTTATAACTGGCCAGCTAAACAGCTCAAAGTTAAATATCTTATAAACTGGGGAAGGCTGAATCCAGTCTAAATGAGCCTAGATAGGCTGAGTTTTCCCCCATCTCAAAAAACCTTTGGCTAAGCAGTTAGGACAGGTCTTAGAGCAGTGCTGAAGAACTGGCTTTTAGTTCTGTGGTTTCTATCCTATTTCAGAATTTAAACTGATAATTCCCCCTCTAAATTAAGAAAAAAAAAAAAAAAAAAAAAAAGGAAAAAAAAAAAAAAGAGGCTGCTGCCTCATTTAGTTATGTTTCTAAACCTACTTGGACCAGATCTCCTGTGCCATCATGTCATGGTTTCTTCTCCTTGGGCTAATTGTCCAGTTATCCCTGGGGGTCATGCAGCTGTCTCTTGCATCACCCTTTGACTACCAGTTATGCTCTGGTGACATCGGCTTCTTAGGGGTTATGGCAGCCAGACAAATTTGGGGAATATTTCATGTTGCATGAAGAACAGGTTGAATTGTCTTTCACTGTGACAACCAGGATACAGAGATGGATCAGGGCCAAATTCCCCCAACACTGAGTTAAGTGCAACAAACCGTTGGATCTTGATAAACTCAATATCTTTATTCTTCTTTATTTCAAGTGAACCTTCCCTGTTTTTGCTTTCTTCTTCTATCCTTTTTCAAAATCAGATTTATTTTGTTAATCTGCCTCTTTTTCTCCATTTTATGTTTCCCAAAATGGACTCACTAACACTCCCTTCATTGTTTAGAGCATTCATGACATTGCTTTAATGACTCACATTTTACCATAAATTATAACTTCTTTTTTCTATATATGCTGTATTTTTTCCCCAATTGCAATCCCTTCTGAGAACAACACATTCCCCTAAAATCCCTTAAATTATGTAACAAATAATTACTTGGAGATAGTTTGACCCAGGTGCAATGTCTTATCCTTTGCCATTAAGTAGTTGTTTGGCCTTCACATATTGGATCCCCATTTTGTGTTAAACATTCTAATTTGGAATCCAGCTTCCTTAAAAAAAAAAAAAAAAAAAAAAAAAAAGTTAAGGGTTGCATTGTCTTTCTGCCTACCATTCTTTTCTTATAGTATTTAAGATTATAATATGTTGGGTTTTTTTTGCCCTTGCTATTCCAAAATACTGAAGTCTTGGCCATGTGTCTTTCCCCTGTATGCCTGATTCTGAGTAACATTGAGAGGAACATAACCTTGGATAAAAGACAGAAAGAAAAAGAAAAAGAAAAAGAAAAAGAAAAAGAAAAAGAAAAAGAAAAAGAAAAAGAAAAAGAAAAAGAAAAAGAAAAAGAAAAAGAAAAAGAAAAAGAAAAAGAAAAGAAAAAGAAAAAGAGGAAAAAGAGGAAAAAGAAAAAAAAAAAAAAGAAAAAGAAAAAGAATATCCCATCTTATATCCCAAAAAAATGAAAACCCTAATGATTTTATTGTTCCATGTTTCATTGTCAAAATCAATTTTAGTGATTCCAGACAACATGATTAAAAAGTGATTGTGGGTTTAGAAAAACATCCCATTGTTACTTAGAGTCAATTGCTAACACAATATGTTCTCTGATAAGAAAACCAAGAGGACTCCATGAAGGAGTGGTGCTGGGATCTCTGCTATAGACTTGTGGCTCTGAGAAGGACATTCCAGCACAGAAGATGAACCTCATCCTACCAGCCCAGAGAGTAAACAGGATTAATTTCCCAGAGGCTGGATTATGATTGATCAAAAAGGTCAGTGAATCAATGAATAGTCATGACACCCTCATGGAATATTATATTAATACACTTTTCTGACTGACCACTGACTGCTTCTATTATTTTTAATGAGTTCAATCTTGTTGGGTGGGATTCATTCACACCAATGTTACACATCTGCAATGCAAGTGACTCATCTAACCTCTTTGGACATCTACTTGAGAATGAGATGTCTCAAATCCTGGATTTGTTTATTTTTCTTCTTTGATTGTAATCAAAGAAGATTTAAGAGAAGTCAAACAGGTAGTTCAGACATGAACTCTGTATAGTTCTGCATATGGCCAGATGAATCCCATCCTGACAGATTCCTCTTTGTTTTATGCTTACATTTTGCTGTTTCGATTGAAAAAAAAAAAGTTGGAGAAAACTTCAGGAGAATACAGAACATTACAAGAAAAGCAGTTCTGTAACATCAAAGGCACTTGGCACATTTTAGAGGCAAACTCACTTTATCAACAAGTTGGTAATATCCTGAATGACTTCATCAATTCAATCCCATTTAAACAGTCATGGTATCATATAATCATTTTACTTCAGTTTTATTCCTCAGAGCATTAGGAAATAAAGACAATTGCCTCAGTAAGTTGCCTAAATAAACAGAGGCTGAGAGCTATTCACTTTAGCTCTAAGTGAAACTCTTGTGTCAAACTTCATGACTGAAGGCAATTAACTTTTTTGCTGTTGATTTTAATGGCACCATAGTTTCAACCAGAAAGAGTCTAACATGCCTCTATTTTGATGCAAGAGGATATTTAATGGACTGTATCCGAAAAGGGCTGTAGACAATAAAAACTTAGATGTCTTAACACCTTACTTTTATACATGTTTTCCCCAAAGTAGCATATGGGACAAGATTGTTGTTCAAGCCAGTACACACTGGCTTGAATCAGTTGTGCCAACTTTGTGGTGATACCTATCACAAACCCATAGCAGTAGCACTCAGTTTACAGCAGAATGAAACTAGCTACTTCTGGGAACAAATGTGAGCTGTAACTTCCCCTTCATGTCCACCCATTAGGCATCCACAGCTCTGAGACCCCCTCTGTGGAAGGCGTTATGGTCAAAGAGGAGAGCATTCCTTCTCATAGGAAGGAGGGGGATAAGGAAGATTAATTCTTTATTTCTTTGTTTTGTCCATCTACTCCAAAATTTTTCAGTAGTAATAATCCAAGCTACCATCCCATGATCTGTATGATTCAGGCTCAGTTCCCAGGATTTCACATTATGGGTAAGACATGCACAGAAAAAAAAATAGTCTGGAGAGAAGGAGGAAGCAGAAGCCAAAATTTCTCTTTCCAGAAGAGTATGGCTGGGTTATGGAGTCATGTTTTTTCTCTGATCCAACAAAGTTTGAAATCTTCTGGCACAGTTTCTGAGGTTCAGCAGCAAGTGCCAGAACTGCCTGGTAGATAGATGGCTTCCTGGGGGGGCATAAATGTCTGAAAACAGCACTCACATCTTAGCCTGAGTGATAGAGGGAATGTTGGTTGTGATGGGACAGAAACATGCTGCAGGTGAGTTGTATTTGAACCCAGTCTGGACAGTATCAGGCAGGGGTAAAGGTCTACACTCAAAGAAATCATTTAAAATCCCATCTTTACATAGGATGTAAACCCATAGGTAGGCCCAGCTTCATGGTGCCAATGACTGGGCTGCGCTGGGGAGAGCTGGAGCCAGGCCCTGCTGCAGCCTTGCTGGGGCAGTGTCTGACAGCCCCAGGGGTGACATGGAGTCTTGGGCCCTGGGCTGGGGGTGCCTCAGAGCCCTGATGCTTCCAAGCACCCATGAATCTAAAGGCAGGCATGTTTTATATTTCTGTCATAACGTGACCAGCCATGCCTTCTGATGCCAGCCTGCTGCTTGCCTTGGCCACCCTGGGTAAATCCCATGGGCACGACTTCTGTGCTAGTCCTGTCTCACATGGCTTTGGATTTCATAAAATCATAGAATGGCTTGGGTTGGAAGGGACCTTAAATGTCACCTAATTCCAACCCTCCTGCCATAGGCAGGGATGCCACCCACTAGGTCAGGTTGTCCAAGGCCTCATCCAACCTGATCTTGAACACCTGATATTCATCCTTGATGCATATTTTCAGAATACATGCCACTGAATCCAACTCCTATATACAATCTAAACATCATTCGGACCTATAAGTAACTATTTCAGCAGGCAGAATAAGTCTTCCTAAAGGGAACCCCCAAGCAGGGTTTTCTAGTTGGATGAAATCTTGTCCCCATGCCTTTCACAAGTAACAGAGACCTTACCATATATATCAAACCCAGTGTCAAACTCACCCGTGCCACTAGTAATGAAAAAACCCTGCCCCACAAGCGAAACTGCCTGAGGCGTGTGATTCCCCAGAGCAACCAGCCCACACAAGACCATACGCGGCTGTTTGTGATGATTCTGCTTCGAGTGGCATGACAGCCATGTGGACACTCTGTGGGGGGAGCTCAAACCTCAGCATGGCTTAAATGTTACTTAAATGTTATCTTCAGACAAAATAAACTCATCAGAAACACAAACAAAGACGTTTATTGCAAATAAAATTCACATTCACATCATTAAATCCTACAAAGTATAAGGAGGTCTTTTTGCAAATTGTGAAGTATCTGTGTGCACAGGAGGTGCTGTTTTCATCAGAACAGCTGCCTGGGACATGCGTATATTTATCTGAAGGTGCCAAACCAAATATCCATCTATCTACAAAGGTTTTGATTTGGCCGTTGACATTGTTCTGACACTTCCACAGTTTCATTTTCTCTGGATCTGGCAGTAGAGGCTCATAGAAAACCCCAAACCAAGAATCTGGAAAACAAAAACATTTCTGGTATTACTTGGCAGTCCTGGAAATCCCAAGATACAACTGATACACAGTGGGAACATTTTGTTTGCAAATGTCTTGGACTTACAAGCAGGCTAAATCTGTTATGCAGAAGATCTTTTCCAATGTAATTCTTTAAAGAACATGACTTTAGTATATTGCCATTTTAATGAAATCGGCATGTACCACAGGTAAGATTGCAAATACGATGGAAAACTTTCATTTGTTTAAAAGATGAATTGCCTGTGTGGATCGGGAACACTGTAACTCTAGGATTTTAAAATGCAGTTCTTAGCTGCAATGAAGCAGCAAATGAAGCAAAAGTTCAAGAAAGTCGGACAAAAATTCAACCTTTTATTTTCTAAGAAATTTAGAGGAACTTTCTGAATCTATTTCATATTCTAAGGGTTGTATCTCTTTGATATCTCTCTTCTTTTTGACTACCACTTTCTCATCTTTAAATATATCCGTATATTCATATGTGTATATGTATACAGATGTACATTTACACACATGTACATATCCTGCCTTTTTGATGAGCAAATGATCATACAATAAATGTTTTATATTCATCAGTAATAGGATTGAGATAGAAACTCTGAGTCCACAAAAGAAGTTGTTTGAGATATAAAATTTGGTAGGATCACCTCCTGTGGCAGGAATTAGTGGGTGAAATTCCACGACCTGTGACAGACAGCTGACAAGATCAGAAGGTCAGTAAGCTTCCTTCTGGATTTAAAATTAACCAGTCTGTGAAGGTGTTATCCAAAAGTGTAAAGTATTCAAAGGACATTTATGAAGCCATGAATTCATTTATTTAAGGAAGAGATGTTGTGGAGTGTACAGAACATGTGGGTACAGGTAAGGCAAGGGGATGGCCGCACAGCTGGAAGAAGCTGACTTGGCTTCCCTGATGTACCATGCCCACATTTTCACCTGTGCCCAAGTGAAACTGGGCCCTTCTTTTCTCAGTATCATTTCCACTAACAAATTGAGCTGAAACCATTTACAGCCCACAAGTGGCATGATGGAGCAGGCAGAGGGGGACAGCTACAAAAGAATACTTTTCCTTTTCCTGGCCTTTTTATCTGCTGTTTTCCAGAAGAGAGAGAGAGTTAAGCATGTGGCTTTTGATTTGCAGTTACTTGAGATGTCACAATATGTTAATATCTTTGGAAAGGCTAAATCTTTAGCAAGTGTAAATTGCCAGCTGACAATTTGTACCAGCTGAGGCTGTTATCCTCATATTGTTTACTCACTTTGTTTTCAAATATTTTTATGATTGAGAGAGGCAACCGCCACAGAAAATGCCAGCTGGAGAAAAGGTAAGAATGATGGCCAATGAACTAAAGGCTACAATGAACACAACTACAATAACTAGAGCAAAGTGACTTACAACTTACTTTCTGGATAGATATGAAATTTTACACTTCATTATATTTGTAAAGGCCTTTCTTTATTTATCGATATATTTCACTGATTTTCCCCATGAACTCTACATATAGGCAAGAGACCTGACCTCCCATGTATAGCACCTTATGTAATGTGAAGCCTATGCCGAGTAAGAAGTGGCCTGTCATCTCACAGTGCTGCAGCTGCCTAACTGTTCCCTGCTTACAATTATTTTCCTGGAAGAGTACTTCTGAGCTGGGGCTCTAGCCCACTCTTATACCACGAGGAACAGTCCTCTGCCAAGGATGTTAAGAAGTTTTCGTTAGGAATAACAGGCTGAACTCTGCACAGCAATCTTCGTCATTCTGCTTTTCCCTCAAACATTCATCTGGGGGGGGCAGGGGAGGAGGAAAACCACACAGGAATAGTAAAAAGAATGAAAATGACCAAAGAAAGCAACATGATGAAATCCCCTGCTTCTTTGTCATTTTCTCCTAATCAAAGCCTATCATTCATCAAGTAGCTGACTGGATCACCTCACTGTTTTTTCTCCTCTCTTTGGAGAAAATTTTGTGTGATAGTCTTCAGTGTATGATGAAAAAATTAAAATGAAGAGCTCACATGCTCTGCTTTTTTCACACACCAGAGTATATGGAGGAGCACAGGTGTGCACTCAGGCACATTCAGACACCATCTTGATGGTTAAATTACTCCCTCTGAATAATGATTTTGAATCATAATTTCTCCACGATAAGAATATGCAATTTAGGGACTACCAAGTTTAATGATATGATTTTTTCCTTCAGCTAAGAAGAGAACAGCTACTCTGCCTCTTATTTGTCTGGGTCTGGGAGTCTGCACACCCTTCCATCCACTGGGCTCACTGTCAAGTTCCAGCCTGGCCCCAGACCTGTTAAATCTTTGCAGAAAAAGTGCCATGTGATATGCTTATACAGGCAACAGGGTGGTCTGGTCCCACCTGAATTCCTCAGCTTGGCAGCTGTATGCCATTGATAGGAAATAAGTGAGATTTCAGCTAAGGTTAGAGGTGGTTCTCCCTTGTCTATTAATTGTGCAAGCCAGGTGTTTTAATTCCACTCCCAGTGTATTTTTAAGTAGAAGGCATGGCTTGTCAGCCACTAAATATTTTAATGGTGTATACTGGTACCTCAATAACTGCCAGTCCAAATGCGATCCCCATAATTATGAGCATATGGTCTTGAACGTATTTGATGATCACTTCTTTACAAACCTGAAAAACAAGACAAAATGAATAATTATAGGTAAGCAAGATTAACCTAAGTTTATTAGAAACACATCCTCTAAAATATTTTCTCTCTTGCTCTCCATGTAAAAGAAATGCTATTTGAATTTACACTGGTTTGTTGCTAACAGACACAAAGAACACATTTATATGTATCTTGGGCCCTGAGACAGATATCTAGCCTTTGCCTTCACAAAAATGAAGATGAATTTAACTTCATTTTCCCACTAATGTGATCTTTGGGTTTGAGACCTCAAAGCCTATTATTAGAATCAGTCTCAACTAAAAATATTTAGATATAAAACCAAACTTAAGTATTAATTTTGACAAATGATTGGTGGTCTTGGCCTGGGACTGGGAGGAAGTGAGTGATCACATCTGAAGTTCTATGCAGAGTTACTCTCCTTTTTAATAAGTGCATACATCTGTTCTTATAACGCCTACATCTTCTCCAGGCATTGACAATATTCCTTTTGCAAACTGTAGGGAAAGCCAAGTACAGCTTAAATCCATCAAAACCACAATACCGTTCCAACACTACAACTTCATTCCCCCAAATATAATGCATAGTTATATGCCTTCACCATATTTCCTCCCTCACAATAAACACATGCGTCTTTTCCTTCCAGTCCTTCTAAAAACCTCTCATTTAAGCTGACTCAGAACTGCACTAAATTTCAAACCATTTTTCCTGGATCACAAGAGTTGAATGTCTTTACTAGCATCTAACACCACCATGAAATCTGTGCATTCATGTGAGCGATATCTTGCACCTGCAGTAATTTCACTGATGGTTTCTCATATGTCCTTTGAGGGTTTGCCTGCGGCCAAAAAGACATAAAAATGTGGCCAAAAAAGCCTCTGCATACATCTTATTTCCAGATTGGGTTCTGGCATTCTCTACTTAACCAGACTGTTCCCTTGCTTTAAAACTGTATTTGCTTCTGTGGGACTTTGCAGGGAGGAAATTTGTGTTCAGAAAGGACCTGGCTAAGAAGCTGTGCATTTAGGAAAGTATACAATCAGTTTGGGATATTTGCTAAAATCTGCTGTGTACTAGATGCAGATTGGAAAGTACTAGCATTCTAAAAATGTAGGTGTTTTCTCTGAGTTTTCCACTACTTTTTCCATATTTTTCTTGGTATGTATGGAGTTAAATTTCAGTATAAGAAAACAGAGAAATTGTGAAATAAACGAGATTTCTGCTGCCCATTCACCATTTTTTGAGTATGCTTTTTTGTAACCATTCACCAGGCACTTTTGCCTTACTACTATATTAATTACCACAAGATTTTCAAAAGGCCTGAGTTGCAAATTACACTTTTAGTATGCTTCTAGGAAGCCTACCACATATGAGGTGCCTTACCAGTAGATTCTGTAAAATGAGCGTGTTTTTCTTCTAGTAAATGACTATAAAACTCAAGGATCTTGTATTTAATGCAATTGCTTTTCATTATCTCTTTGCCCTATGGAAGCCTCTGAGTCAACATGTCTACCACCAAAATGAGCTCTGGCGGGAGCTTCATCTTCCACAGGAGAGCCAAAGAGTAGCTGGCATGCTGCTCTGACCCAGAGGCATACTCTGACCCCAAAGCCATAACAGCAGTTTTCACCTGTAGTTACCATGCAGACTGGGAGATAATGGAGTGTACAGATACAACAGAGACATCCCAGGAGGAGAAAGCAGACACATATTTTATGTATGCACAGCAATTTCACCACAGTTGGTGTGGAGGCAAAGCTGGCTAATGAAGAGAAGGCAAAACTTTGTCTTTTTGGAAAGAGACAGAACTGCTGACTATGCCAGCAACTAAAGACAGCTCTATGTTAAAACCTGTGTTTGGAAAGAAGAGCAGGACATTATATTTTTCTTACCGTTTTATAAACATATTTGCTGTTATAAGAGGTGCAGAGGTTTGCTTCTTCGCCTTTTGGGTCACATCCACAGACTTGACTGCCACCAATAGGTGTATCAAAATTGCTTCCCCAATCTGCAGCCCCATTCAACAAACCGCAGCACTTGTTCTGCAAGAAAAGAGGAAACGGGAAGATGAAGAAAAAAACAGTGAATTGCTGTTATGGGAGTGAATGAGGGCAAGCCAAGAGGAACAACAATTTCCTTTCATCTCATCCAATGTGGAATTTTTCCCAGATTGATACCTGTCTCAAATACCCTTTACATTTCAATAAGTTATAAGACTGTGAGTGCACAAGGTAAAAAAAAAAAAAATTATAAAAATAAATAAATAAAAGAGACAATTTTCAACATGCAGCACTCAAAAACCATTAATATACTGTAAAGCTAGTGATTGTCAGTGCCAGAATACAGCATGGAGCAATGCTGGGTATAGTGTGTTTTCAAAATCAAGTCTTCTTTCTGTGACTTACACCTGCATGTGGTAAGTAACATCTACAGTAAATCATATATTGAAAAGCCAGTCTGAAAAAGTAAAATTCAGGCACATAAAACTATGAAATCTAGAAAAAGATCCACCTTGAATGATGATTAGCCCTTTGAATTAGAAATGGACTGAGGAGGCCAGGGCTCCATTTGGGGTTTGTGAAGCCTAAGCCAGGTGCAGTTTCACTTCAGGTTCCACTTTGTTCAAGCCACTAAAGCTCAGGGGTGCAGACTTGGGTTTACATCTTCCCCCTTTTAAAAAGCAGCTGGAAGTGTTCATGTTATTTTGTATAAAAGCAAAGGCTGTGGGACATAATAAAACAATCCTGGTCTATTTAAAAATTAATAGAGTAATTATGCTTTTTGTTGTTGTTGTTGCTGTTGTTTTCCTTTTGCTCACCTTTCAATCATCCCTCCAGGGAGCTGCTTATTATATCAGGAGAGTTAAGTTGATTCAGAAGCACAGGACAAAGCCGGAGGCAGAATGGAGAAGTAAAAGTGGAAGTAATATAAGCTACCTAAATATTGCTTCTCACTTCCTTTCCTTTCACACCGGCAGCCTTTAAAGATATAAGAATTCTTTAAGCCTACCCTAAAAACAGCAGCCAAAACTCTGTGCCAATGTATAGGCACAGGTACTACTGGGAGCATGGCAGGGACACGCACCAGAAACGGTGAAATTTGTTCTCTGTGTGACGTCCAGAATCAGGGTGGTACAAAGTGTCTACCTTCTGGCACTTTGCGGGTAGGAGAAATCAGAATAGATGTAAGTACAGGGAAAACAAAACTCTTATTGCACATCTTTCCCCGCTCTTACACAGGAAAAATATACATTTAATGATTTCATGCTAACATGATATTCTAAATGAAATAACTACTGAAGCTTTCCTTATCCAATCTTCTTGCCTAAAGGGTACTGGACAGTTCTCAGCTGGGACACACTGAAGGAGCACCTTCCCTTCAAAAGGGAAAGCTGCAACGAAGGAGAAGGAAGCCTTCTCATCAAAGCATTTATGTAACAGTCAGTCTCAATTTTGGGGGACATTTGTAAAGGGAAGCCAGGCCTTTTCATCCCCACAGTGATGGGGCAGGCTCCTAAGCCCCAGGTGTCCAGCCAGATGCAAAGACCTGGAAGGGGACTAGAGCCCTCCTACGGAGCAGGAGCCATTCAGCTCTGAGATAATAATTCAGTGAGGAACTGTGAAGGGATGACCTCAGATGAGAAGAGAAAGGGATGGTGGGGATTATCAGAGTTTTCAGATTTTTATATCACCCTTTGTTTAGTAATATCTTCAATAAAAGTTTTGTAAAAAAAAGTCTGGCATTGTGTCAACACCTAAGCATTCCCTATTTCATTTATTTTTTAAAAAAGGCTAATTTCTGGAGGTGCCAAGTAACTCCAGCTTCCGTATCCTACTGAGAAGAAATAGAAACATGGTAGCTTGAGTGAGGAAGGAAGATGTTCTGGAGGTCATGAAATACTGATGGGGCATTTCAGGCAATAGAAGAACTGACCATCACCAATCCAAACTCAAGCAGAGGCCACTTTCTGTAAATGAAGATGATCTGGGCTGAGAAAGTTTTCACTGCTTTCAAGAAGAAAAAGAGTGTTGTTTTATATTTTATTCACAACTTGAGACAGAAACCTTTAAATCTTTAAATACTTCTTAAATAAGTTCATGTGGATGAAGCTCTGAGGGGGTCCAAATAGAGCCTGGAATAGGGGAATAAAACCAGCACTCCAACCTACCCAGGCAACAATACCTTGCTCCAAACAGATGAGGCAAATTGCACCTTTTAGGTAACCATGGCTAGAAAAAAACATATACTTTTATAAAATGCATAACTTGCACTAGCATAACCAAAGCTGTGGAAGACTGATAACCCAAGCATCAAACAACAGTCTCATGGCAGTCGATTTATGACCAAGATGCAAACCTGACTTCTTGGGTCCTAAGAGCTACTTGAATCCATAAATCCTACCACACCCCACAGAGAATTACAAGTCTTTGAAGTATACTTCCTCAGACATATGCACAAAAGTCTCTAGTCTGCTCAGTCTTCTAGAATGACAAAATAAGCACATATAAAAACCATGAAGAGCAAATACAAAGACATGCAGAGTTTTTAAAGGCCCAATACCAATTACAGGGCTTTTAAATCCTGTAGGCATGCTCTGCATGTGAGCTCTGCAGTATTACTTGCCAGTGTAATGAGCATATGGCCTCGAAGAAAGAACTGATAATTTCTTGCAATCATATCACAGAATGAGGGGACTTTTGTTTTGGTTGTGTTAGTTCTTATAAGAAATTTATTATTTCTGCAAGCACACTGAAGAATTTGTAATCACTGATGCAAACTTATGGAGTTTAAGACTTACAGATCTAGACAGCTACCAATCTATTTATTCTAGAAAGAAACTTTCACAAAATCCTATTTAGGGTCATTGAGAATGTCTTCCTCTGTATAGAGAAAGGGACTTTTTCAGACACAGTTCAATGTGGATCATCTTGCATGTTGTGTGTCTTTGCTCCATTTCTCTCAGGAAGAGGATCTTCTCTTTTGCACAAAGAAATCATCATGGAAAGCCCAAGCTGCATCAAGGGAGCAGAAACCCCTGTGCAGCATTTTGACTTGTGTTTAAGTCAGACCCTCTTCCATCCCCAGGGTGTGAAATTCAAATCTATGACAGAGTAGCTATAAAATGAAGCATAGACAAATGCTAGAGATAGAACAGATAGCAACAACCCCCACCCTTTGTTACATCTTAATTACCTCTGTCTGAAACTTCTGGAAGGTCTCTTGAAATTGCTTTGCTTCTTCTGTATTTTTTTTCAATAAATTAACACTGTCCTTTAAAGTCGTGTTAAGGGATGTTTCAATCTGCAAGTGCAAATATTTTATTAGTTTTCAGTGGAGAAACAAATCTTTGGGAAGACTTGAATGACAATACAGAATAATACTGTACCTGAGATCTGTATACTGCTCCTAAGATACCTCCTGTAACCTGAAGGATCAAGATCAGCAGCAGTCCAATAAAAAACTAGGAAGAAACAAAAGGTACAGAAAATTATAACTTTTTTTTTTACCAAGTTGCTATCATCTCTTTAAAGTGAATATTAATCTTTCATGTGCTTCATAGAATGAACTGAAGTTCCAGTCAGTTCCAGTTTTTCCTTCTTTGGGGATGAGAAAACAGATGCTCAAGACAGAGTGTGTGCCTTAGTATCATCTAGTCACCAAAACAAGACACTCTGGAGCGGTGGCATGATGGACAGTGTGTAGGTGAGAGATGTTGGGTAGAAGGACAAGGAGGACATACTGGGAAGACTAGCGGAGGGAGCAACTGGGAATTTATGAGATTAAATGGGATACATAGAAGGGGGTGACCGGTGGAGTGAATGTCAGTTTTAGTTGTGTGGGGGAAAAGTTAGTGAAATGGTCAGGGCTCTCTTGGCCCTGTTTTCTCTTTGATGAGACCACCCATCATTTCTTTTGCACTTCAATTCAGGAAGGGCTCAAGTGTGGGGTAGGCGATGACAATACATGCTCATAAGTAAACATTTGACTAAATAAAAACAGTATCGTCATCTGATACTACCAGTGACTTTATACATCAATTGTATCTATAGTCTGTTAAAGGCAGACAAATGTTCTTTTTTTTCCTACCAAGAGCAGCATGCACCGACTTTCCTTGATGGCACCACAGCACCCCAGAAACCCAAGGACCATAATGATGGAGCCCACAGCTATCAGCAGATCAACCCCTGCAAACAGGCTGCTGTCTACGCCCAACTCCTGAAAAGAGAGGGAAAAAAATCTTTCAGCTGCAAGAAACTCCCCTGAAAAACATATGTATCTCCCCAAACAAGAAAATATTTAATAACTGATAAATATACTGATGTGCAACCATAGAGAAATTCTATTCCTTGAATCAATAAACCACTAACATCCTTCCTAAACCTTTTGTTGGATGGCCTGGTGGAACCTGTCTCTTCACAATCTCTGTTTCTGCACAGGATGAAAGTCAGCTTAACATAGTAAATAAAAATCCCATCTTTAAAATAGCTTTCAGTTCATTTTCAGTTGACAAATATTTGCTTTTTGTTGGAAGTAGCAAAATTATTTCAAAATCTCTCTTACATTAACCAAATGTTAAAGAAACAAAAACTCTGTCTGTCATTAGAAACCCAAGGACGTACTCTGTGGCTGTTCCTAAGAGAACATGTTTCTGAGTGATGCTGGATATAGTGGAGAAAGATATATTTTCCAAAGCAGCTTTCTTTTTCTTTGTTTTTGGGCATGATTTCTGATAATGCCATCACATATGAGGACTGTATTTTGATGTGTTGGACATTCAACTAAACAGTTCATATACCTCATTATTATTAAATATCAAATTATTCAGTTCCCACAGAAGGACTAAGGCCAGGGGCCAAAACAGAGAGAAATGTTCAAAGAATATTTTCCAGCGTGGCTTGTGCCAAGATTAGCAAAAACGTCTGGAAGTTGTCACATTTATCTTCTGATGGAAATTACAAAGGTATATAGACAAGTATAATTTTAAGAATGTGTTGTTTTTTCCCCTTCGAAGTAGGACTAAAACTCCTGTTATTTATTCTTAGAAAGCTTTGTTCATCTATAGCCAAATCTTTCTGGTCTCTTCAATTACTACTCAGGCAAAACATACATTGGATTTGAATGGGATCTTTGCATAGAGGCAAAAATAGTAAGAAAATACTTTCAATTTTGGTCCTAATTCTTAATGCACAGTTTTTGTGGGGTAACAAGAGTCACTTCAGGAAGCCAGCTTGGGACACACTTAAGTGTGCTTTTCTGAATAGGAAAGCTTTCCAAAAATAAGAATAACAATGGTTATGGTTTTCCAAGCTCCATTGCACTATCTCAGCCATGATACTAGAGATGGTCATCTAGCAAGCGTGGCAACTTTAGCTTCTGTAAAATGTTGACTGAGGAGTGAAACACATCATTCTTCCTCTTCCACAGCAGGACATGGCAAAACTCTCCATAATGACCTAATTTACTCCACATCACAATGTCACTGTGATCTGAGTTCCCTTACATCCATCCACTGCCAAATATGAGACATCTGGGACTGGCTAAGGGCAACAACATCATCAGCCAAATAGAAGAAATATATAAAGCCATCTTCTTATTTCCAACATCCTTTTAGTTCCGGATATACTGAATTAAAAAGTATTTTTCTTTACTGATGGATTCTGGTAGAGAAGCAGAGGAGTGATCAGAAGTTTTGCAGCTTAATCTGACCTAAAGGCTCAATCTGAGAGTTGGAAAAGAAATCCTTCAAAGTAACACTTGATCGTTTTTTCACTTCTACAGCCAGAAATCCATTTTGAAAACTGAAGTATACAAATAAAATTTTCAAATTCATTTACATATATGTGGTTCAAATTCAGCCAAAGAAATGCACTGCCTAAACCTGAGAGTCAGACTGCTCTTCCTGTTAGCATAACAAAGCATCAACATGAAAAGATTGCACAGCACCTTCCAGAGGAATGGTAGAATCAAGTTCACTTCTTTATGTGAATGGAAAACATGCTGTAGTTAAGATATCAGTGCCACTGGGAGCACAGATGGCAAAAGGATGGCAAGGCCCACAAGGCCAAAGAACCTTTGCACCAACAGGACGATCCGCTGGTGCATTTATGCAAGATCAAGGGCTCATCAAGATTGTGTTTTCTGTAACTTTGCAGAAAAGGAAAGTCATAAAATCTGAAGAAATTTAATAACCCAGATAAAATCCAGGAGGGGAACTCAGGGATTTTTCTTCTCCCCTCCATGAAGGCTATTTACATTACATTTAAATCCTGAGTAAAGATCTGTTGTTCTTTAAAAATAATTCCATGAGTGAAAAAGGGTTAGACATTATTAGGAAGCCATTGAAAATAGAAGAGAAAAAATCTTGCTCCCTTTCAAAGTTACAATTACTGAGAAAATAAGTAATAATAAATAATATTATTGAAGACAGTAAGAAAAGTAAAAAATATTTCCTAAAAATACATAGAAGTAACTCTAGAAATATATATGACTATACTATTCTAACGGGGAAGGACTGAAAAGACTAAGAGGCTCATGGCTCCTCATTATTCTTTCTAGCACTGAAATCAATAAGAAAACCATCATTAGTTTTCATTAGAGGAAAAAGAGACCCACATTTTAAAGAGAAATCACTGTGCATCTGCAAGAACTTAGATTAGTAACACTGGAAGACACTTGTCATTACACGTCTGTGCTTACATTGACCACTTTATCTGACTACCCACACCATCTTGTTTAATCTTAAACATCATAAAACACATTCATTTTTACCCACACAAAACACCCCAGTGAAAGCAGAACACACTTGCAGAAATTAAGTTGAGAAAGTAAAATCTATATAGTAGCTTCTGCATTTTACATGGAACTGATATTATTGCATGCATTTACCTCCTGAGCATCTTTGCTAACACGTATCCATATAGAGACGCCCAAAATAACTGAACCACACACCTGTGGGGAAAAAAAAAATAAAGAATATTTAGAAAGATCAACAATTTTAGATTAAAGTTCAGCATCCAAATAGCACCAGATGCTGGCCAAAATTCTGAAATAATTTCTTTGGCAAAATGAAAGCAACATGAATTGCTAGAGCACAGAATATTGATTCATATCCAGGAAACTTCATAAGGATAGTTAAACCTTCAGTTATGCACCAAAGCCCTGATGTTTCTATCCCAGAGGAATCATCATTTCCTTGATGATTTATACATGTGGTTGTAAGTACACAGAAATTCTGTCAGATGAGAGACAACTATAAATTGCTATAGTATGTATATAACATGACTGTAAAGAACAATGTTTCCTGTATAATGGAAATGAAAGATTTGATAAGGGATGTCGGTACAACTGTTATTTCTAGAGTTTTTCAGGACATATATCTTTAGAAATATTCTCTATGGTAAAACTATTAGGAAAAGTTCTAAATAAAGTCTTCCTGCTTTCTTTGTTGCAACAATATTTGGCTATCTCGAGCTATTAGAATATTCCTCTTGTAAAGAGCACACTGTGGTAGTTATTATTTCCATTATATTTTTAAAGAAGACAACTTTAGTCGATCTTGTGCATATGAAAGATAAACATCTAAGTCTATCTCCTCTGACCTGTCAGGGACACATATCCTCAGATGAGTTAAATGACCCATTGATATTACCAACTTAAAAAGAAGCCCAGAATGATTTGCTTTGAGATGTTGAAGTCAGGGTGGATGAATCCCAGATCCAGACATATTCCTTAATCACCAGTTGTTCTCCAGTTTCATTGATCTTTGAGGTACTGTTCCACTATGCTCCAGCCACTGTGTTCCTTACCTTGTTTGTGATGATTGTGAAAATTCTCACACATAATTTCTCTTTTTTACCAGGTATGGGAGACAGGTAATTTTAGAGGCTAAAAATATGTAATTATGTGAGCCACTTGAGAAGACTGGTAGGAAAGAGAAATCACTGAGGACCAAAGTCTAGTAAGATTCAGAATTATCTTCCTGTATGTCTTTAATGGTCAAGTCAGAAATGGCTCTAAAATGTGGTTATGAGCTTCCCATGAAAACTGGGACCTTTTAAAATTAAAAGAGCTATTTTTACATGTTTAAGATTTTTTTTTTTCCTCAAAAATACTTTCCTGCAAAAAGGTTTCATATAATATTCATCATCAAAGACCGTAACGACTTTAGCAGATTATTTAATATGGAACACAGCCAGCCCTCAGACATGAGTACCACACATTTTTCTGTTCTAAGTAAAGCTCCTATAAGTACGCTTTACACATGAAAAAGAAAGTTGTACAATCGATGACAGCTATATCATGTTATCAAATTTAACTAGAACTCCCCACTGAAATCATCTGAATCCCACTGAATCTGCCTAGAAACTGATGGTATCATATGACTCTGTATTTGGGTCTTGTTCAGCAGCACTGTGTGAACCATGTGGCTATGCACCAGACAACGTGGGTTTGCTAATGTGAAAAGTTCCACTGAAGCAGCTATTGCTGCAAATCTAAACAGAATTTGGCCCACTGCCTTATTCGTTATAGAGAACCTCCCCCAAAAATATAGCACAGTAGTAGAAGTAAGTAAATCTGAATGTACAGAAACTTACCAATCAGATGGGGATGCTACAATATTTATTTCCTCCATTCAAAAAAACAAAGAATATTATTTTAAAATGAAGTTTCCACTATGGTGTATATATTTTAAATATAGAAAATAAAATTGCTTTAGACTCATAAAAACACTGAATTTCAGTGAAATTTTAATGTTTTGTTTCTGTTTATTTTCATCATATACAAAGTGAACAAGAAAACACAAATAAAATAATTGAAATTACAAATCAAAAGTTCTGTTCCCTAAGAGTCAAAATAGAACACTGCTTGCTTGTTGCAGTACTCCATCTTAATTAATAGTTTTCCTTAAAATAAAAATTTACTTTCTTTCACCAGACTGGAAGATGCAAAGCTCTGTGGGTGCTCCAGAGCCCAATGCCAGGGTTGTGAATTCCTGGGGGCACACAACACGTGGGGCCAAGGAGAGAGAAGCAAAAGAGACTTTGCAGATCTGGCTTAGCCTATTCCAGGATTTGGACATTCAAGGATATGTTGTAGGAGCTGCTAAGAAAAGGGCATAAGAAGACTAAAAAGCCTGTTCCTGAGGCCCTCAGAAGGGGGCAATCCAGAGAGATTGCAAAGGGGTTAAAAAAAAGGACACCAGATAAACATGCTGCCGTTGCTGTTATCTAGTTGAGATGAAAGTCACCTTTATTCCCCACTATCAGTTTAACTTTCCACCTACCCAACTGCGCTGTGCACCAGGGAGTGGAAGCAGCAGCTGTGAAGACATCACTGCTCCCTGTCCTTTACCACAGCAATTTAATGATTTCCAGGGATTAGAGACGGGAGTGTTATTCAAAGAATTCAGATTCATTGTACTCCACCTGTGTGTACTGCTGCTTGCACCACACCTCTTCCCCATCTCGGTAGTATTAAGCCCCTTTCTTTAAAATAAGTCAGTATAACTGCATTTGTGTCCTCCTCTGTCTCATCCAGGCTGCCATACGCACAGCAAATGCTCTCAGCATTTTCTTCCCCAGAACAGGGTGCAGATTTTCCTGACTTTGGCATAAACAAGGTCTTGGGAAGTTTGTTCCATGCTGCTTTTTTTCCTGAACTTTCAGGACTCCTCCAGGATCACATCCTGGATCTTCTGTCCAGAAACCCGTGCAGTTCCTGGAGGCTTAGGCTGCCATATATTTTCGATCTGCCTTGGTAGAGGTGGAGGAAGAAAAGTGGGGGCCAGTCCTGACTGCTACTGGCCTCTTAGGAGTTTCTTTGTGAGGTCCACAAGAGATCAAAGAATTTTGCTGATTCTTCTCATTTTGGCTAACCACAAAATTTCTACGGCAACTGTTTGTGATCCTATTTGAATTCTATCACCTTTTCACTCAGAATATGTCCCTTGAGGCAACAAACATACTGGGGTCAGTAGTTTTGCATCCAGTTTCAGAGAACCTCTGGTGAACTTGACAAAATTATGGTAGGAAAGCTGACACTGAGGCTGAACCATTACAGAAATTATCTTTAACTCGAAACTTTTCAGAGTTTCCAGGACCTGAAACTCTTGCAAATTAGCCGAGATATGACAAAGACAAATAGGGTTCAAGTTACTCTCAAAAAGCTGCCTGCTGTCCTGTGCTGGGCATAGGGCAGGAACCACCTTCCTATGTGTGCTGGAAAAAGCTGATCATTTCAGTACAGCTCTCGACAACACTGCCAGCCCATACCATTTTCCAAAAATGTATGGTCAACCATCAGAAACTAATTATGACACTGAGCATAAAGCTAGGAACCACAAAGAAGTATATGAAAATGATTTATCAATTAGAAGGCTAAAAATACAAGTGCATTTTCCTATCTTCTGTTGCAATTACACGTTCAGGATTATGCAGTTTGGATGCAAACAGGATACAAAAAAAAATAAATACAAAAGAACAATCCCCTTTAAGATAATGTAGAGTCTGTTATCTTTTGACCAAAATGAGTGGTTTCCTTTGACATAAGGGGCACATTGCAGGCAGGAAGATGGAGACCCATCTGTTCTACTTTTCAATGTGGAGGGAAGACTTTTTTGTAAGAAAAATACAAAGGAAGGGCAAAAATTAAACATTCTCCTCTCCCTGATTTAGAACCATACTCTGGTTCCATTTATGCTCTATTTTATTTACAATTTCTTCAACTACAGCATTTGGATAATGTTGAACACATTTCACGCGTCACTAATAACAATTTAAACACCGACTTACCCAGAATAAGAAGTTGAAGATGAACATGGAGTACTTCATGCAGCTGCTTACACCCGCCATTTTCAAGAAGCTAAGACAAAAATGAAAATTGCAGAAGAACCTTTCTTAAGGGTTTGACCTCAATAGAGTGACTGTTCCTGTTTCTTCAGGAAATGTCTCAGACCGCATCAAATACACTGCGCTCTGCTAGTAAAAGCAAAAATTGTGACCCAGGCATCTACAGTTATTTAAACAGTTTAGCACAGGTAAATATTAACCAGAGCACTGGGGAAGTAATACCAGGTATTATCACTGAGTCTCCAGACTCTCCTTGTGTCGTTGTGAGGTGTGCTTTTTAATGGTGCTGTTAGTCTCGTCCTACACCCTGTGAGTAAATAGATGGTGCAACAAGAACAATAGTTTCAAGGGGGAGGGAAGTTTTACAGATGTGCTTCCTTTATGACATGGAAATGAATGCATTTTTTAATGCTTTTAAGGTACAGGATTTACTCTTTCATTGTCCACAGATCATTGCCAAAATTCACTCGGTGATGTTTGCAGTCCCACTGCAGACATTCGGACTGAAAAAAAAGGAATAAGTTTGTTTTATCCCCACAGAAGAAGGGTAAGGAACCTGCAGCCATTTTCTCCCTCTTGCTGTCTACTTTACCTCTTCCTCACTAAATCAGCACTCCAGGAACCTGAGCACCGTGGTGCACAAAACACGCTGCCATGCAAGTTTCCTAAAGTGCTTTGAGCCCCAGCACAGCAATCGCAGCTCTGGCGTGAGATTCAGGATGCCTCCTGGCAACGGGAGCTCCATTTGTCCCAGAAGGCAAGGCAATAAACCTGTTTCATTAGTTTTGTTTTATGTCTTGTTTGTTTTCTTTTTTGCTCCTCAAAATACAAATCATGAGGGGAATATAAAGGTATAATTGCTCTGTCTTTTCTATCAGCCTGTTTTCTGGAGAAGCCTGATAGACTAGTTCTTGGAGGGATGAGGGTCAGACACGGGTTCCCCTGGGTTCATCATAAAAAAGGAACTTTATTTTGCAGGTGAGCACAAAGGATTTAAACAGGAGAGATTAAGGACTTGCTGGACGGATGTGATTTATTAAACCCCTTGGCTCAAGCCCAGTTTTTAGCCTTTTACTGTTGGTTCTCATTCTTCAATGCTGCAATCTGTATTTGAAAAAAGTATAAAGGAAAATGTTAGTATATAACACACCTGTAGATGGTGACAAAAAGATGTCACTTAGATCCTGGATTTTATAGGATCCACAGGGAAAAAAAAAAAAAAAAAAAAAAGAATCTACACTGAGAGCTGTTTCCTTTGGTTGCTCTCTAACCCGACTTTTAGTGAAGGTGTGATGTTGGAATCCCTCCAGTTGCTTTCTCTAATTCTATTAAAACAGATGCAACCTTTCCCACTTTTAAGAACTGACTTTATACCTGCCTTCAACTTTTGGGCTCCTTTTTAAGTAATCTTTTTTTCTAACCCTAGGAGATCGGCTGTCTGACTAGTTTATTTCGCAATATCCACATCCACTCTGAATTTAAGAATGTTCCTAAAAATAATTGCTCTCATGAAATACAGATTTTGTAAGGATTGGGAGAAACAACTGTGTGGTATGGTTTAGATCTAAAGCACTCAACAAATAAGTAAGTTGAGAAACGTGGGTGTCTTTATGGAGAGATGCCATAGCCACAAATGAATCACGAGTTTAAAGGACCATATAAAATTGTATGCAAAGGGCCATGAAAGGTAATAAGAGAATCACAGATGACACAGGACTTGAACAGATAAGTCTGCAGCCAGACCATGCAGTTGTAGTAAACCAAGGTTTTTGTAGGCAGAAGTCAGGAACAACATTTTGTACACAAAACTACACAGCTCTAAGTCATCATGCATGGTAGGTGCTCATTAAAGAAGTCTTGAGTTGCAGCATTGTTTTCTGTGAAATACTTGACCCAATCATTCAGTGAGAGATTTTGGAGGTAAATGGTGCGAGGGTTGCAATGCTATAGGAGGCAAGCACGAGCATCCACAGACTGGCCCTGTATAAAATGCCAGTTCTTCAAAGACTTGGTGTCTGCAAGTGGCCCATTAGCTGTCTGCCTCCCTGCATCACTTCACAGCACTTCTGGATCTTGGGCAGGGCAGGGGCCAGCACCAGCACCACCACAGAGGGTCCCCCAGTGGGGTGCTGGAGGACCCAGGCTGCCTGGGGCAGAGTCTCCACATCACCTCTCCCCAGCCTCCATCAGGAGGTGCAGGACCAGCACAGCAGAGAATCTGGTTCAGTCTAGGAAGTTTAAACAGTGGAGGATAGGCACAATTCAGGTTTGAAACCTGTTTTCATTACAATTTATACATACGGCTGTAGATGCTGAAGTAATTCCCTAGAACTGCTAGGATATTTCTTCTTTTTTTTTTTTTTTTTTAAATTCTTTTTACTGAACGTTAATCACAAGAAAGATTTGGTAAGATCACAGTGCCTCCTAAACTAAGAAGAAAATATCTACATTTTACATATTTACTGATCTCTTTGGAAAAAGCTAAAATAGACCTTCTTAGGACCTGGTAGTTGCTCCTTTCCTAAGATGGGGAATAGGAAATAGTATAAAAATTAAATATATATCCTAGTGGTTCCCAGTGTGGCTGCCAAATAGAAACTCATTATCTGAAATTACCACAGTTCCTACACATTTCATATCTATATTTAATAGTATTTGAAGTTAAAATGTCATCTAAGATTAAAGTCATACAACCAGTTCCTATCAAGTGACAAGTTTTCAAGTTAAATGTTCTCTACAAGTGACTGTTTCTTATTTCCTGGCAGCACGGTGCTTTTCTATACGTCTTGGAGAAGAAGGGAAGAAGGGAGACTATGGCATGGTTCATGTTTGCAGTTGTGCCTACAAGACGAGTTTCCTGTCCTGCAAGGTAGTGCAGGTGATTGCAGAGACTGATGAATGATGACAAGGCAGGAGAAATGTTGTCTGTAAATCTTTACCACTATTTGACTGCAAAACTGCCCCCGCTATCTCTCTGCTGTTCAGACGATCAGATATGCTGGGTGAAGCAGCTGCGAGCCCCCATCCCTTCTGCCCCTCCTCACAGCACTATCGGTGCGTGGCCTGGGTGCAGCACCGGGTGGGAGCCTCTGACGCAGGGCCCAGAGCTCCTCGCCACCACAGGGGAGCTGTGACAACGTGCAGACTTTGCCCCCTACGTCACACAAGGGAGCAGGCAGAGACAGGTATATTGTGGCGGAAAAAAATGACAGTATACCTGTCACAGGCACAGAGTAAGGCACCTCCCCTTTGAGGTTTCCCAAGCAGCTACGGCTTGTTTTATAATGCTTTTATCCTCCTTCTTCTCTGAGCTCTTCCTCACTTTGAGCCATTCTTCCTGGGCATAGCACCCCAAAAACAGCTTCCCTGGATCTCACACACCTCTCCAAGCTCTCTTCTGCACATTTATTTTCCTGCAATACCACCCTCACATCTCTCTGGGTTTACACATGAAAGCCTGTTTTCTTCTCAAAAATAATAGGCAAAAGCATATGCAGATGGGAGCATCTCATTCTGCCGTGTATTTTTTCTTCTTCTCTCCAACCTAAAAAACTCTGCCCTTTTCTTCTTTTTCTACAGCCTTCACTTCCCTTGTGAGGTGCCCCTCCATGATCAGGCGAGGTGACCAAAACCTGTATCAGGTGATTCTGCATGCAGCCAGTTATCCCGTAAGGTCCAGATGAAGAAACAGTTTATATGTGATAGTAGCAAAATCTTGGAACAGTGGGATGTGGACGGTGAATGATAAAAGTGTGTCTGCTGCTGGAATTCCTGTTCATCATGGTGACAGAAGAGATCAGGAAAGGTGGGTGAGAACTGGTTGCAATGTGGAGCTTGTAGCCTGAAATAGATCAGCTGATATCTGGATCCCCTGAATCAGCAGGGACAGTCAATGGAGACTGTGCAGAGTATGATCTCAGGCTGTTGCAGCACTTGTCCTTCAGCAGAAGGGATAACATCTTCTCCAACCTTGCCTGCTGCCCTGAGATGCAAAGTTCCTTCACAATGCATTGCTCACCCACACCAAGTGAAGCAGAGCTGTACGTCATCAGTCTTGACAGCATTTCTAATTGGGGAACGCTGCCTAAAGAAGAATTTTACGGTCCAAATTGTAGGGCAAACACATTCAAAACAATGGGAAATTGGAGCTTCTGCTTTTGTCCTTGGAGGCATTTGTAACACTGGGTCTGACTGAGGTTGCAGTCAGCCTTCTACGCCTCACATCTTGAGTTCGGCTGTAGCAAATGAGATCTTACTGCAATACCCTAACAGCCAGTAACACCACAGTTATAAAACTGAAGTACAGTCTTATGTCTGACTCTTGGCAAAATGCTACAGTGCCTTAACATGTCATATTTATGGAGAATTATTTTATGTTGGAATATATGTACTGATGACTTGGACACTGAGTATATACTCAGCTCACAGAGTCAAAATATTACAATTCCTGGCCCTCATTTTTAAACAGCCTTGAGATGAAGGGTAAGGGTGGAAAGACAAACAGAAATATGCTTGGGAAGTCCAAAGGCTGTAGAAAAATTAGAAGAAACATGACAATGGTATTGTGCTTAATCATATGAATTCTCATGAATCATATGAATTTGAATTCTCATGAGAATGACAATATGATTATATGAATACTCATGAGATTCATGAGAATTCATATGATTATATGAATACACTGTTCTCATGATTTTCAGTAACTGACTTGTGATGGACAAAACTGTACACAGATACATTTTTTGCAACTTTTTTTTTTGTCTGTGATGTGTTAGATAACTATGGTTGAGACCACGACTGATCCTACAGCTGACCACATGATAAAGGGAAAGATACTAGGATATTTTCAACCGGTGTTAGGCGTGTATGTAGCTGGTTGAGTCAGCTGTTGAGGGTGTCTTCACAGCTTCTGCAGATGACTAGAAACTGCTAGGGAATGATTTATGTTATCCTAAAATGGGCATGAAAACAGGCCAGACGCACAACAGCTCAGCAGAACATACCCACAACTACCCCAGTTCCAGTTTAGAGTGAGCTACAGCCTACCTGGAAAGCAGTCCTCTGTGATCCTTCGATACCAAACACTGCTGCTTTCTTCTCCCCACTCTTCTCCTCCTACTACTGCACCCTGAGCTGCTGTGGGAATAAACAAGTTGCTGCCCAGAGCAGGATCTGAAGCTCCTTGGTTTCCAAGGCTCTATATGAGTGAACTGGGCTGCTGGTAGTGACACATTAGGAAATGGTTTCTCACCTGTTAGAGCTCTGCCTTTCACCTTTAAGTGGTTAGTGCTCATAGTCACTAACAGCATAACCTCTTTTTTCATGATGACTATGTTCCTCCACACTCCAGACAATAACACTATAAAGAGTTTATATAAATGATACATCCCAACATGAGTTGCTGAGCAGTACAGCTCAGAAGAAGCAGTAGCCTGACCATCAAAGCAAATCTGGATGTCCAACCCATGTCTGTACACTCAGGAGCAAGGAAATCCTGCTGTGGTCCATGCCGATCACAGCTCTGGGCTAGGAAATATGTAGCTGGGTTAACCTGATGAACTCACTTCTGAGTGTGGCCTGGTGAAAGGTGGCATGGAGATAAAATATCCCTCACCCCAGAAGGTGCTCTCTGGACCAGGACTCCACGTGAGTGTGTTGGCCAAGGAGTGAAGGGTGCATCACTCCCTCCCTCTGACCAAACTTTTCATGTTAGCATTGGAAATGTCCCTGGTGAGGAGAGGGAGTTTAAATGGGGATATGTCTCCACAAAAACGTTTCTGTTCTGACAAAGCAGTTTCATCAGAAAATCCCCAGCCAGCTCCAGTGCTGGACTCCTATGCAGGCGCTCTGTGGCCTGGTGCCAGCATCACTCATATGTTCCTGCTTTAGCAGGATCTAGTATCTTGAACACTCTCACTTCCCCTAAAGCAACAGCTCTTCCACCAGAAAACAAACCCTGTGCAGCAGGTCTGCCTCTGATCCACTCTCCTCCCAAAGGATGTAGCCTCCTCTTCCCTTATGCTGCCAGTTTTCTCCTAAGTCTTTCATCTGAAAACTCTCTGAAATGCATATTTTTAAGCTTTCATTGATATTTGGCTCATATTAAAGTAAGAGAAGACTGCAAGTACAAAAAAAACCCTCACTTATCTAACCCACACATTTCTCTTTCCACCTCACCCCCTCCCCAGACCTTTTCATTCACCATTAGCCTTCTTGTCTGTTTTACATCCTTTTTGCTCATTTACATACTTCATGAACTAAGCTGCTCTTTTATGTAAGGCTCATGTCAGGGATTTCCTATTTCCCAAGGCCTGGTCAGAATTTATTTCAGCTAAATGTCACTGGGTTTTAAATATTTTTTTGGCTTCAAAATGAGTTCATCATGGATTAACACGCTAATCAGTGTCAGTAAGGGTTTCACTATCTAGCCTGCAAGTGTATTATCAAACTTAATTTGTTAAAGAAATCCTCGCTAAGGAACCTATACTGAATATGATTTTTGAATGTTTGTATTATATAGGCAGGTCACAACATATGGGAGCTGTCACTAATGCAAGAAGTGGTATTTTTGACCACTGGCATTTTCAGTATATCTTGAAACTACCAGTGCGATAAAGTACTCTTCACTGTGAAGAAAGATGCCTTAAAAATAGAGAGAACACCCTTTGCTAAAGAAGAATCAAAAGGCTTCCAATGTATCTTTAGCGTATCACCTTTTTCTAGCAGGGTCAGGGAGCTTATCCTTGAGTGTGTCTCCTGGAAAAGGACATGCGTATTTTATATTCAGGTCTAAACACCAGGAACTTGATTCTGATTTTGTTTATGCTCATGTAAATCAGAAGTTGTTTATAAGGCAAGTCACTGTCAGTGCAGATTAGAAACTATATGTCTAACCTTTCCCCCTGCCCTGATCTTTACAAGGGAAAAGGAATAAACCTGCCAGAAAATTGTGACACTGCCTCTCTGAATTTACCCTGCTGTCGTGGATAGGAAGAGTCATAGTCCCAAATGATATGAGGGCCAGACAAGTATACAGCTGTTTTGTGATCCAAAAACCAGATACTGATAGGTTAGAAAATAAAAACTACCTTATTCTCTTGTTATCTTATAGACATTAGTTATGTAAATATAGTGATACCATATAAATGTTACAACAATACTATACAATCATCTTTGTCCTGCAAGTGTTACAACTGTAAATATGCTTAAAATCATTTTGAAGTTTCTAAATGTCTTACATGAAGACTCTACATAATATGGGCAGGCAGACCATGTGGTCACCAGTTATGTTTAGAATTAGTACATAGGAAGTACATAACATCTGTCATGAAATTTTGCTCCAAAAATGCAGATTTGATATTTTATTTTGACAAGTGTATTTCCTCTATTCCAGGATAATATGACACTCAATCCCCACTTTCACTGAGGCATACCTCTGTTTGGCAAAGTAAGTAAACACATACAAAAATTAAAAAACAAACGTAAGTAAGCAAGTGTTAGCTTTCAACATTATTAATTCCTTAAGTCTCATTTTGGGTAAAACATCCATGCTCTGAAAGTTGACTGGGAGCTTCTTTATTTTTCTATGGTTGCTGTAGACAGAGTAATACTATCAAAATAACACTACACAACAAGTGAGCTACAGGCTTCACATCCCACTGAGACTCAGAGACCCTCTGGGACTATTCTACCAGATGTGTGTAGTCTTTACAGTCTGGAGAGGCATTTCCATCAAGCCTAATCTGCTCATTGACCTTCACAATCTTACTGACATTAAACTCTGCTGGTCTGCAGTGCTCTGTGGACACTGGAGTCTCTTCTGATTCAGATTGTTGCATTGCTTTTTTAGTTTAATCCCCCCATACACAATCCTTTCATTTCTGCCCCTGAGTGCTGTTTTTTACAAAGCTTGAATATGAAAATTCCATCCATCATTTGCAGACTATAAACATTTGCAAAGAAAACCCTCATATTTTCATTCCCACTCATCTTTGTCCTGCAAGTGCTATTCATTTATCCCCTATATATATAAAAGGCTCTTTTCTTTCAATTTTTTTATTTATTTTTATTTTTTCTGTAGCTGAAAGGACAGGAAGAGAACTGAAGAGTATTACTGAAAATTCTATAGTAACTACCAAATAGCAGAGTTAGTGACTTTACCTACTGGCAACAATCCAGATTTGTAACTCGCACATGTGCAATTCACATTTGTACCAAAAACTAATTTCCTACTGAAGCCATTGAAGAAAGATGCTGTAAAGAGCCCAGTCCTCAGAAAAGCCAAGAAGCCCATGCTGAGGGACTGCTGGCCTCCCAAGACTGTAATCAGAGCTGAGAGTGCTGAGCTGCTTTCAGAGGAATCTCAGTACCATCCAGCACTAAACTCCAAATGTTAACCACTACTGTAAAAATAGTTCCCTTTTTTCAGCTGGGATTATCTCCTTTCGAACAGACAAGCACATGAAGTTACAATATCACAGCAATAGATAACTGTTGGCTGTTGCAAAAAGATTATTCTCTTATTTAATGCTACGAGAAGTGTCCAAAACAGTCCTTTACTGAGACAGAAAGAAAGAAGAAATATACTGGGACAAACCAGGGACTTTTGTATCTGCAGAAGATCTGAGAGACCACCCCAGCCTCTCTGAGACCTTGATGTGCTTTCTCACTTGCTCACTGATCCCCTTGGCTCATTCTGTGTCAAACAGTGCAAGACCAGAAGGCATGAGCTTCTGAGGAAGTCTCGGATTGCTTCTGTCCATGAAGGAATCCAAAGCTCTGCACACAGTTGTTCTTAGAGCTGACTCTGAAACTGAAAATCTGCTCTGCTGGGCCAAGGAAGATAATATTTATGGAACTACTGTGCCTCAGAGTATCTGCCCTGCATGGATAGCTAGAATGGCAGAGGCCCCTGTTAACCTTCTAGTTAAAAAAAATTATGTAGCAACTTAGGCCAAATTTAAGTTAGGAAACTTCTTATTTTGTTATCAGAATTGCTATGACAAACACTTGCTCCTGAGGAAGTATTTGCTCAAGCTGAAGCCAAGTCTTGAGCAACCATGTTTATATCCATTGCAAGAGCCACAAGAACTTACAGGAAGTGTGAATTAAAATCAATGCAAATGATAAATCTCTAGTTTTAATTTAAAATAGACTCTATATAATTGATTAAAACAGACATAGGAAGGCCAAAAGGAAGAAGAGCAAAAACTTCACAGATAAAAGTGAAACATGATCATGTTCATGCCATGCCTCCTTTGAGCACAATTGCTGTAGTTAACTGTTAAGATAATAAAAGGCATAAGCTGTAGGATCCTCATCAGCATATGGTTAGGCTTTGTGTCTTTTCTTTGTTAAACCATTTGCCATCTCAAAATGACATATTTCTTCCTTTGTCGTATCCATAGATGAGATTAGCAAGCACACACACTTTATACACTTCATTAATCCTTGTGATGATTCATGCGCATGAGGTTCATACTCTAATCCAAGTCAGACCACTAAAAATACTTGACCTCCAGATGGCTGTGGTGATTGCTGAAGCTTACGAGCAGAGTTTGGACACACCGTCTTTATTCTCATGTGCCACGCTACAGATTAAACATGTTCAAGCTATCTTTTTAAAAGGTGTTTGCTGTCTATGCATAAAAGGAGTCCCTTGGACAAGGATTTTAATTAGTCAGAGATTTAGTTCAAAGTCTGGCACCATTGCACTTTAAAGAGTCTCTGGGTACTGGAAATAAGAAATAACCATAGTGCTGCAAGCAGTAAGCTCCTTGTCAAAAGATGTCATACATAATGGGAGCATCCTCCTGGATGCACACTGCTGGTTGCACGGGACTGTGCTTCAGGGTGACTGTGGGCTCTGGAAGGAATGTCAATGAAATACTGCAGCCAAACAGAAATGTTACAAGAGAAGAATGAATCTAATGACTATCTAGTTATGCTTATGTTCATGTCCATACTAGATTTTCAAGATTCGTAGCTCTTTATAAGGAATCTTAAATTTATTCCCAGATCTGAATAGTTTCCTCTCCTGTCTTTGTTCCCCATCACACAGAAATCAGATCCATGTTTGCATAAGTACTGCAATTTTGTTTTATCTTGTCTTATTAGTTCACTACTCCAAATTTATTCCATGAAAGCCTCTTAGGAGGATAAAGAGGATATTTCTTTTCCAGACTTGATATATTGGATTCCTTTCACTTAATTTCAGCCACCTGAAAGATAGGTCTGTAATTTGATTTATTTTTCTAACCGGAAGGAGATCCATCCCAAGTATATAAAACAGGTGAGGTGACTTATCATTGGCAAGGTTTTATCTCTCTTTTCTGAGCACAGACAGAACTTAAAGCATTAGCTTAGAGTATAAACCAGATTTAGGAAGCTAATATTAAAGGAAATACTACCCTAGCAGTATGCCATAAGATAAAGTCTGCTGGTTTTACCCAGAGGTTAGATATATAGCTGTTTTCCAACCTGTTGGATTACTTAGAAAATATTTGCTCATCCCAGAAAGTCTGTTAATCATACGCATAAAGGATCAGATTCTCTACTGGTGTAAAGTAAAATCACTTCACTGATTTCAAAGTTGGACTCAACAGCAGAAAAAACATACCATGGGCTACTAAACCCTCCTGAGGCTATTGAAAAGGAATTCATCAGATCAGAATAGATGTAGGAAGTTTAATATCTTCCACAATGATCTGTCTGATGTATTTCCTCATAAAGCCTGTCAACAATGGGGAAAAAAAAATAAAAAATCACACAGGTCAAAAGCTATTCTCTCAAACCCCATCTGCACTGCAGTTTCAATAGATGTTGCAGTTCAGTGTGGTGGATTCTACTTCACTTCAAGCTTTTAAATTAAGTCTGGATACCTTTCTGAAATGATGTGGTAGAGATCAAAGAGAAGCTTGGGCCTGAAGCAAAAATGAGTGAGTGGGTTTCTATGGGCTGCATTGCATTAGAATTCAGAACTGATGATCTGAATGCTCTTTCCTCACCTGAACACATGAATCCAGTCTCATTTAGATAGTAATTCACTGCCATAGATATGCTGATTATGCTGAACTATAAAAATGTATCTAATTTAAGAAACTGGCCTTTGAGTTCAACAAGTCCATCTGAGTCATAGGAACTAGTCTCTTGTTATTGCAGACATCACATTATATCCTTTTTTATCAACTTCCATTTTAGCAGTTTGGGTTTTTACTTCCTCTGCTCCCCTTGCAATACTGGTTAGAAAAGTTCTTCAAACTTCCAGTCTGAATTTACACATGGGCACTTTACATTTATGCAGTTTATTTCTGTCTTTACTAACAACCTTGTCTTTTGGCTTAAATAGTTATTTTCTTTCTGTAACATCTTTACAAAATGAAGGACTGCTTTGCTAAAAAGATACCATATTCTTCTAGTTTCTCGAGACAAGATGCTTGCCATTGCCCTGCTGAACCTACAATGTTTCTGTGCACCTGTTTGAGTTCACCCTTCTTGAATATTGGAGCCCCATGTAGGACATGGAGTTCCAGATGGTGTTTGAAAAATAGTCACTCTTCTTTCTACAGATAATTGCCCTCCTGCCCATATTTCTCTTTCTTGGCTGCATCACACCACACTGGTAGCACGTACTTATCCTGGTAAATAATATGCCCAAGTTCCTATCCTCTGTTGATTTTAATTGAAGGTTATTGGTTTCTGGTTTATTACAGAAGCCTTTTTGTTGTCCTTGTCGAAATTAAATACATGACATTTTGTTTTGCAGAAATCTATCCCACTAGTCCCAGGCCATTCAGTCTTTCTCTGTATCTTGATTATTCATACCTTGATCATCTCTCAAACCTTTGTGTCACCAGTGCTGTCCCCAATTTTTCCTACCACAAGTGAAACGTGTCCCAACTCTGCTCCTTTGGTGTTCCTACTCTGCTGCTCTACACCACTACCCGATAACATCTTTATTGTAAGCAGCTCCTTGCCCAACATAAACCACTTTAATGGATCTCCGTTTTCACTGGTTCAACTGATAACACCCTATGTGGCATCCTGTTACATGCTTTACAGAGATATGATAGAGAAGAGCTACTGCATTTCCACAGTCTACAGAAGTGGTTGTTTTATCAAGCATATTTCACTTCTTTCAGGACAAGGCCAATGATGGTAATTTTCTACCCATTAGCTAAAGTAATTTTCTGAGAAGTAGAAGACCTACTGTCTAATCACATCTCAGCCTTGAATGGATGGAAAAATCCCCACCATCAGTGGACAGAGAACGTATGAAGGAAGGTAGGGTGTGCAAACATTAACCATTCATCTTGAAGCTAGGCCCTTGAAGAGATAAGAAAGCAGGATCCAGATGGCTATTAGGAAAATAAGACTAGCTCTGTATTAGATTACTCACTACAATACGCTACCCATGCATTAATTGTGGGATTCAACTGCCCTAAGTGTGTACGAATGTTGCTTTAAACTGGTTGTAGAATATGTGACAGAAACAGAAGATCCCTGAGTTTTCACCATTAAGTATTTACCTTTGCCCAGCAAACTGATTTTCAATTTGTTTCAGCTAGGATCTTACTCTTCAGAGAGGTGGGTGGATCGCCTTTATGCCTGCCAAGATTATTTGACCCCACTGAGTCCTTCACTCACACCCTTTTTTCAGTCAGACAGCAAATATTTCATTACTATAGAGCCATTCAAAACAACAGACCTTCTTAAACAGAAGTCCTGGATATATAGATTAGTCACTTCCAGATGCTGGTTTTGAACTTCACTCTTTAATATCCATATTATCCTGACTACTTTTTTTTCCATGTGTATTTTTTTCTCTTCTTCCCCAGTCAGTGGTTGCAACCCTGTTCTTCCTCCTGTCTTTTTTGAAGCTGGCTATTCTTCACCAAATTCCTTCTTTCCCACCTTCTTTCCATTCCTGTTTTTCATGTCACAGCACAAACTCAACCCTTAATTCCTCATGTCTTTCAGTTGACTCTCTGTTCCTTTATTTTTTTTCTTATAGATATACTTCCCTAGGTCAACTTATCTAGAACAGCCTTGAAATCATTTTATGCAGTAGGCATCTGCAAATTCTGAGTTTTCTGTGAAGCCTGCTCTCCACCATACCATCTACATCCATCTGTGTACTTCTCCACCAATTGATTCTACAATTTGGTTATCCACTTTTCTTGGAGCTCTGGAAGGTCATGCTTTATACATGTACAGCTCTAATCAGATATGCTTTATAATGTAATGCTTTGTATGAAATTTCTTCCCCAGCTAGCTCTACTGACTCTACAATTCCTTGGATTTCTTCTTCTGCCACAACAGACATCATTGTCTTCTCCTAGTCCATGCTTTTGAAGACAAAAATGAATTATGGTTTTAAGAAAAAGAAACAACAACAGCTATATAAAGTTAACCTTTCACTACTTTCTATTTGTTCCTGCAATAACTTAATTTTGATTACTGGAATGTTACATCTGGCTGAGATCTCTCAGCATCTAACTAGGCTTTCATATCCAACAATTGTGTTCCCAAGCAATGTGTCTCCCAAATTATGACAACATACCAATACAGACATAAAATGTGTTTATGAGTCTTCAACTGCTGTGGAGGATGTGAGATCATTGGGCTGAATACTTAACCACATTAGGCTTGCTTGGGCGTTATTGCAGCATTCAGGAGAAAACTTAAAAGTAGCTAAATAGCAAAAAGGGTGTCCTCTGTGCACAGAGGAATCCTCTTCTTTCACCAAAGTGGCATAACTACTCTGGCACCAGCTTGGGTTATAGAAAGCCTTTTGGGGCATGGCCAGGCAAGAGCAACCCTGGCTGCAGGAACACTGCATTGCTCCACGCTGGTGGTTGCAGCCCTGACACCACTCCAAGCCAGATGCTCTACTCCAGTGTCCGGAGTGGGGAAGAGAACAGGAAAACAGAAACAAGGCAGAGAATTGATGACTAAGAAACTACCAGGGACACCACGGGAAGGAAGAATAATGCGAGCTGCTTAAGGCAAGAGAGATCAAGGAGGACAGGGGCTAAACATGGGCAGTTCTGCTGAGGAAACTGTCAGCAACAGAGAGCAGAGAAAGGTGAATTAAAATGCTTCTGAACAACCTCATAGCAGAGGCAATAAGCACACCCTTAGATACACATTCAGACCCTTCAGCTTGTGAGTCATGTAACAAAGGTTCAGCAGTGGAAACCCTCCTTTGAAACTGCAGTCAGCCTCTCCCCTCCCTTGTTCTGTTAACAAATAGTTTTCATTGATAACAATTACTGGCATGTAGAGCTCATGTAATGATGGAGATTTCACCCACATTTACATTACACATTATCTACAAACACGCCTTGAAAGATGATAAGAGCCTGTTTGTGATGATGTGTAACTTGTGGTGACTGGTACCTTACTGATTAAGCAAAAATACAGCGTGTACTGTAATGCACACAGCTGTGGAAGAAACAGGAAGGAAAAGGAACACGGTGGTTAATAAAACACTAGAAAACTCTCCCCCTTTTTCTTAGCATGTTCCCAGATTCTTTACTAGAGTACAACTGATAGAGAGCATTTTAGCAAGTTTTAGTAAGTTAATATTGTCTGAGATATTATAAATTAAACAGGTTTATCACAATGCTTTATAGCTCCACCAGTTTTTAACTCACTTCTTGGTGGCTTTTCATCTGCTGGTTATCCAGATCTCTGTACTTCTTACTCCTTGAAAGATGTAATTAACATCTCTCTACTGCTGGCAAAAATCTTTAGATTACTTCAGACTTTGGCCCCAGAAAGTCTCCTGCACCTGTGCTCTTCTGGAGCCCTGCTGAGCCCCCATTGACCAGCTCTGTGCCCTGTGCTTTGCCTGGAAAGTTTCACTGCCCCCTGGGCTGCCTCTACAGCCAGGCACATTAAGCCCTGCTTCTTGCTCAGGACTGCACACAGACATCCCCTAACCACACAAAAATAGCAAATAATTGATGTAGTAAATATTTGTATTCAGGAGCAAGGAAACAAACCTTACAGGTTAAGAATATCCAAAAAGATTTGGTGGACTAAGTTGTTTTCTGTTAAGAAAAATTACAGCACAACCACAAGAAACGTTCTCTGTATTTTGAGATCTTAGGCAAGGATTACTTAGCTGGTGTTGTCTCTACTTTTATGGCAAAATGATTGTGCCAATTTTAATTAGACATGCTTAACAACACATAAAAGTAACCCCAAGCAGAACCAAAAAAAAGACAATTTTTTACTTAACTAAACTTCCGTGGTAAGAGGAATTTTATTGAAAATCTTACCACTGCAAAATTGCACACATGAATAGGCAGTGCTCTGTAAAAGTCACAATCATTCATAAAATGTAACACACAGGGTTGCTGGAAAGAGCTAAGAGAAAGGCCTTTCTATTCCAAAACAAATTTACAACGTCAGAAATGAAATAAAGATGAGTGGAAGGTAAGAGAAAGCAGAACAGAAAGTATTAATTATTTTGTGCAGGGACAAAAATGTAACAAAAGAAGGGAAATGAGAAACAGCACTTTGCCAGCAAAGCCATCATATGAGCTTTTAGATGCAGTTGTTCATAGAAATTGGCAGGAAAGGGACTTCTATGTCTGTAAGTCCAAGACAGAGGTGGATGGGGTGACCACCGTTTTAACCTTATACTTCTGGGACAACATTTGTAAATAGAGACAAGAGAGAGACGCATCCAAGGCCAAAATGAGATGAAGAAAAACATATGAGCAACTATAAACTAACTTCTGGTGAAAAGAGGAAAATAGCTGAACTCCTTCCACCTTCTCATGTAGTACTGTAGCTTAGATCCAAATAGCAGCAACAAAAAGTGGTATCTGTCGTTGTTTTTGCTGTTCACATGCCAGCAGTAAATGCCTCACAGAATATATGTGTATATATGGTTTGTAGCTGGAGTTTTCTCAAAAGCTGAAAATGTTCTCTACAAACTAATATGGAAATAAATGTAGCCAAATGCCAAGGCAAACCTGGATGCAGCGAGATAGCTGGCAGCCTGATGGGTGCACACAGCTGGAAGGACAGTAATGCCATATTGACATCTGCGTAGACTATTCAAATATTCATAGCCCAACCCAGCAATTTCAGGGTCTCACATGGTGAGGTGGGGGCAGGCATCCAGAAGGCTGCTTTGCTGAGGTTCAGCAGCAGCAGCAGAGCAGGAGACCCTTCAGAAGGCACATAGGGCTAGCTGCCACACACACAGCCCTGTTCTCCTTGGACGTGTCTATTTATCAGACTACCCCCTTCTTGAATGGGTACTATCCTTCAGCCTGGGAGTCTGAAAGGGGGACACAAAGGAGGGATCCTCACAGTCTTTACCCCACTCAGACTGATCAGTGATGGTAACCGCTGCTGTGTGTAATTGTGCTACAGACACCCAAAGAGACAGGACCGATCTGAAACCCAAGCATAAGGCAGTTTTTGGTATTCCTGCTAACTGCTCAGAGCAAATTAAAGTGACGACTGAAGCCGGGCCTGTCAGAAAACCAAAAATCCCTTGAGGTATGTATGGCAAAGTTATATGGTAGCTGAATCCTTTTTTTGTTAGGAGGAAGCAAAACACTTGAGCACCCAAGGGAGTGCACATCCATCTGGTCTCACTGTGGAGTAGATCATTTCTTGCTTCCTTCTCTGTGTGCTTATTGCTTGTCCCGAAGGATGCAAACTGCAGAGGTCTTGGCAGGCACACCGGGTGGCTGAGCTCATTGGGGTGGACAAAGCTCCTGCAGAGCCTCAGCAGGAGGGGGTACACAGCTTGAAAGACAAGATCAGACTGGAAAACCCTCGGGGAGAAAATAGTCTCTGACTTTCGTCAGCTATTCTCTGTCTTCATGTGTGTGCTCCAACAGCAGATGTTTGGGCAGGCATGCCTATATAAGTACTTCAGTCCATAACTTAAATAAATATTAATTACTATTGTAAACAAGTTATTTTCAGTCATTTCCCAGTGTGTGACTTGAATCAGGTCTTCTGCCGCTGGGCGAAAACCAAGGTCCTGGAGCCGAGCAGAGGACTGCTGGGCTCGCTCCCCGGCCCGCAGTACTGCCGGGAGGCAGAAGGTGGCAGAAGGAAGCCCTGCAATGGCATCCCACCAGCACAGGTGGAGGAGCCTGACCTCCCTGTGAGGATGTCTTTTCATTTAGGCGATATACAGCGATTGCTTGGCCCTGGTGTGTTACGCGTCTCAGATAGCCAAAGACTTGGAGAATAGCTGAGCACTGTCCGAGAACCTAAAACATTTAATCCAGTAATGGGCCGGGTGTGAATTTCTGTTTTCACCCTGTTATTTCATACTGCTTTTGTAGCTGTGGCTATTGCTGAGATCAGATTCTGTTCCTTTGTGGCAACCTTTGAAGGGTCATGTTCCAAAAGGAGAAAAATCCTCTGAATTCTTGGAACAGATGAAACACCAGATCTGGGGCTTTTTTATAGCTTATTTTGTAAGTTTTAGCCCTGTGCTTTCTTTAATGAGACCTTCCTTTTCTTTCCACTTCCTAGAGTTTGTTTGCAAGCCCCACCACAGCGTCAAGGGGAAGAAACAGCAGCACCTTGCCAGTGTCAATCCTGCTCACTTTCATTTGGTGATAGTCAACTACCCTTCCTTTTGAGCAAAACTCTGATGATACCACAAAATCCTTTTTTCTACATGGAACTTTAGAATTGTTAGATTTTGGTGGAGCCTGCAAGGCTGAAGACAGAAATATGATTTGATCATCGAATATCTATTGCTTTCCCTCTGGCCTCCTCACTTGAGCAAACCTTTAAAAACAGGAGTCATTCTTTAAAAACAGGAGTCATTCATCTGTTCTGGAACAGATCCTAAAGGCCGTCAGCAGGGGAGCAGTGAACACTGCCAGCCCTCCAAAGACAGCTGAAGCCCCCCCACAGAAATAGAGCACCGTGGATTGACCACAAACCTCCTCTTCTCCCCACCTCTCTGCTCTTTTTTTTCTCCCCGGTGCAATCTACTTGAGAAGCTCAGTACTCACAACAGCTCTCCACCATCATAGTTTTTCTGGCAAGCTCCTCTTTACACCCTTCTTTCCCCTACTTTCGTGGATGGCAAGGAGCAGAGGGCTTTCACCGGGTGCCTTCCAGTAGGCTGCTTCTCCTGATGTGCCTGCTGAGAAGGCAAAGATGGGCAGCCTCTGCCCCCAGGGCTCCTCTTGGTGCTCTGCATCACTGTAAGCTTCACAATTGCTCACAACAGCAGTGAGAAGCACTGTAATGTGCCTGTCCTCACATCCAGGGGGATGTCCTCCCAACCATCTGTTGCCTTGGTGTCCCATCAAAGGCCAGTCTAAGCAGAGCAGCGCTAACTGGTGCTCGCACGGTGTGCCACTGCTCGCTGTCCCCTGACACTCACCCTTGTTAGCACTGGCCTGGTAATGTGTGGTGCAAGTGGAAGCTGTTTGGGCTGTTAAATGAGACCAGCTGTGTTAATTTTATCTCCACTCAAAACAAAGCAAAACAAACATGCAGAGAAAGGGTTTGACAAGGGGAAAGAGAAGAAGGAAATCAATAGGGAAATAAATAATGTTTTTTAAGCTTCTAAGAAGGGTATTAAAATAATGCAGATTAAAGAGCAAACAAAAGCTCTGAAGCAAGCTGACGGTGCCTTTTTAAGTGAACATGTGTGGGTTTATACATTCACATATGCCCTACAGGTGCACTTGCCAGCCATCCAACCAGACTGTATAAAGAATACGCGTGATTTTCCCTCCTTTCTCTCCACCCTACCAGACATGTTTGTTATGAAAGAAGCTAAACAAGTTCGGTCTCTTCCTAATAAAAACTGTTAATAATTAGTTCAAGTATAGAAATGCTTGCTGCTTTTCTTTCTCTCTTCAGCCAAAGTGATCAGTAATATGTTCTGTTTATTACGCTCAGCACTTCAGCCGTCACCCTGGGGTTTAGATACTGGCTTGAAATTTAGTAGGAAAAAGAAGTTACTAATACCTCTTCAAATAATTTCCTTGGCTTTTGGCCTCTGTTTCTCAGCAGAAATCTGTGAGAATGTTGTTGATACTGTTTGACAGACTTAAAACCTGTTGGGAGATGGGTCCTGGAGCAAGTCTGAAGGCCAACTCACCCTGATGTGTAGCCACGGAGAATGAGTCTGCTACTCTGGGATTAAAGGAGGGAGTGAAAAAATACACAGAAGACCTTACTGCCCCTCTTCTCTGGAGGCTGGGAGGAAGGACATCATGACCATCAACAAGAATGACAGAAGGGAGGTCAGGAGGTTCAGAAAAGCTGAACCTGGCTGCAAAGCTCATGGTATTGATATGAATGATGTGCCCATCAAATCTTTCCTGGTCTGTCACTCTGGTAACTCATTGCTCATCAGACAGAAAGCACAGGATTACGTCACTGTGAAAATTAAAGCCACATAAAGTTTCTCTAATAATACCCAAGGTCTTGCTATAATCCAGAGTACTTTTATATCAAACCCACAGAAGACTGTTCTCACTGTGCATCCAGTAGATTGTCACATTTTGGTATTACTCTTGTCACTGCACTGAACTCTTTTCCTGTTTCATAAAACTCACAGGCACTCTTGTGTCCACTATTGGCAGTATCCCCCATCAGCATCCAGAGCATCTAGAGCAGAGGTGATTAGTTCTGCACTCACGGTACAACCAGTTGTAGAAGCATGATAAATATAATGAAATTGATAAAAGGATTCTTTTAGTAAGCAAAGCAAGGCAGATTTGTTAGTGGTGATGGCCATGATTTTTCAACTGCCTGGACATCAGAAGAAGGACAGAGAGGCAGAAAGAGCTCTTGAAATACCTTCTAGCTCTCTCCCATCTGTAGGTGCTTTTCTCCTAAAAATGAATCTGCAAAAGACTCACAAATTTCTCTCACTCCCTCTTTCTCAATGTAATTCTTATTCTACCACTTCCACATCTCTGACAGCCAGTAATGGCTAAAACAGAATTTTCTGTCCACCTTCCCTGATTTTTCCACTGCCCTTAACCTCACACTTCCCCCAGCCTATGATCAGGGAACACTTTAGACTCTACTCCCTCTTTCAGTCACTGCGTGATCCAAGTCTACTTGCTTCCTCCTACATAATAGCTCACAGATTCATCCTTTCTCTCAGCAGCCTGCTAAGGCTCGTAGCAGGATCCCATCATTTTGCGCTTCATCTGTAATAATCTGGTCTCCAGCCATGTTCCAGCCCTACTGCTGCCTTCACTTCCATTCAAAACACAGAGATTAGAACCATGTTCCTGGCCAGTTGCTTTGGCTGAATCACCACTCTCCTTCTGTCCTTACAGTGGCTTCTCATTTTCAAACACAGGCATCTTATCTTTGACTTTTAGACCCTTCATATTTAGCCTCACCCAACCTGTCAAATACATTGGCCTGTCAGACTGTCAGCTCCTGCCTGTGATCTGACAAAGACAACTTCCTGGATCAGCATGCCTATTTTTTCCTGAGAAGAGAAGAAAGCCACCTCTGTGCTTTCATCTGCCTGTCCCCTGTGCATAAGGAAAACTACTATGGAGAATCTTTAATTTAACCTCTCCCAGTTCCCCTGCAGGCTTCTCCATCCGAGGACAGACAAATAAATTCTGTAATTCCCCTCCTGCACTGGCCAAGCAAATGTAAACCTGTGATTTTAGCATACCTGCTAAGCTCCATTCGCTTTACACCTGCCTCACCCTTTCATCTGACTCCCACTGTGTTCACCCACTATGACTGACAGGGAAAGCAATTGTATGCTTTGCTACTTGCCTCTGATCGGCACAGTACAGAGGAACCCTTACTGCTCATAGCAATGGCAGTAGCAACTGAAACGAACCATTCTCTGGAATTATAACAAGAGAATATTAAAATCACCTTATTTTTGTAGGGGTAGAGGGTCAGGTCTACAAAAGCTATTGTGTGCCTAACTAACGTTTGGATGCCTAAAAATGTAAAATCAATGGTAGCTTATAGACACTAGAGGACCCCTTTCTCCACAGTGCTGCAGGTATGTCTTTGTGGCCTCAACCCTAGTAATGGGTGCAGAAGAGCCTGTGGGTTGTTAGCACTGCTTATGCCCAACTGTGGAGTGAGGGTTCCCATATTTACAAGGAGTAATGGCTTTAAACTAAAAGAGGGTAGATTCGGATTAGATATGAAGAAATTATTTACTCAGAGGGTGGTGAGGCCCTGGCACAGGCTGCCCAGAGCAGCTGTGGGTGCCCCATCCCTGGAGGTGCTCAAGGCCAGGCTGGATGGGGCTTTGGGCAACCTGGGCTGGTGGGAGGTGTCCTGCCCATGGCAGGGGTTTGAAACTGGGTGGTCTTTAAGGTCTCTTCCAACCCAAACCATTCTGTGATTCTATGATTCTATACAACTGCATCTCTTTCAGCAAAAGGCAAGTGCTATATTAGTCCCATATTGTTTTGTCTCTTTATCTGCCTCACACCAAGTGATCCACTTTCTCTCCTCACTTCTTCCGCCATTCAGTGAACGCCACCCTTGGATAGTGGTAGCATCCCATAGCCATGATGTTATTCCTGCTCATGGCTCTGTGGCCAGTTCCAGCTCAGCTTGTCACTCATAAGGTCTTGCTCCCTTGGCCTAGTTACAAGTTATAAAGTTATAAAAGAACTTCTTCCTGCTCTGTGCATAGGGGCTTTTCCAGTATGGTTGCTCAGATGTCACAATCAGGACCTGCCTTTAAGGTAATGACCTGGTCACAGACTTCAACATTACAATGATTAATTTTACTGAACAAAGGTGTTTACTCACAGCTATCATTATTATTCTGCCTGCTTGGGTCTTGAGAACCTCTCTAGGCTGTTGGCTTGATGCACCCTGGGAGGGGTTACAGGACTGAATAGCTCAGGACTTTGAAACGGCCTAATGGATATTAATGACAAGACTCATTGTTGGATAATTGCAGAATATGGGGAGGCTGTTATACTCAAGTAGTTTTGGCCACCTCCCCTTCTTTCACAGCAGCCAAACTCTTGTACCCGAACTGTTTTGCTTAACAAAACTGTGGTCTTTCTGACCATTTTTCATTTGCTTCTTCCACTACTATGAATTCTTGGCAATGAACCTTAGTGTAACAAGAGTTATGATATGGAGTTAAATGACAGAGTATGGAAGAGGTTTTAACTTTATTAACTCTTAGCCACCAAAGTAGAACGGTGTTATATTTGGATTTTTTATTCTTTTGATGTTTCTAGAAATCCTGCTGAAACACTGCTGACTAAAGTTCAGTCACTCATAAAACTTTATAGATCATTAAAATTTCTGTTTATTCCAGCTCTGAGGGAGATGTATGTTACACTATTTTAGATGTTACTAACTTTTACTCTTTAAGGACCAATAAAAATCAGACCTGAATTAAATGCCAGGGGTTTAGTTTAGAGGTTAATTTTTCCAGCAGACAGCCAAAAAAAATTAAATTTTGCCTCTAAGAAATCACAACCACTTACGTTTAATGTCATTGCCCTATGTGTAGAACATGGACCAAAAGTCAAACAGACAGGAATCCTTGTGGCTGTGGTAAATCTTTCCCCATCCCTTATAGCAGGTTATACTTTTTAGAGTAAAACACTTGCATCTACACTGTCACCCCAGCATTTCACATTTCACTGGGCCTTGTACCCTGACTGCTCACAGGAAGCACACAGAAGTTTACTCCATCCAAGTTAATGTCCATTCTGGAGGAACTGAGTCCCTGAAATATAAAACCTTTGAAATTTCTGGGTGGCAAGTATTGTATAAATATATGTGTAAACCATGTTGTGTTGTTATGGCAAAAAGACCTCTTACGAGCTTTGTGGGTTCTTTGGACAACCCAGATAAGGTTTTTCAGTATCACATCCTGAGGAGGCAAGTCTGGCTTAAACATAGGGATCCATTAAAAGACAGTGAATTTAATCATAATGATTTCTCTTCCACTATGTTGTGGCTATTTGCTTCTTTGCTCCTTACTCATAACCAGATATCTCTGTTGATTTTTTGTTTCTGTGTTGTTGTTTTGTTTTTTTGTTGTTGTTGTTGTTGTTTTTTCTTTTTTTTTTCTCCTGTTTCCCAGTGCTGCTCCAATATACTGGCTTCCACAGACCTGCAGTCCCACACACCTGCCCCAGGGCAGCACTTAAGCACACGCATAAACCTTAGCATGTGAGTAGCCTCAGGAGACTTCAGCTTGTGCTTATGAGTTTTTCTGATCAGGGGGTTTTAATATTGAAATGCTGGCAAATATTCAGATAGTAGCAACAGGTAATTTTCTTCGGACTCCCTCCATCTCAGTACAAGTTTTGCAGGGTTATTTTTTAGTGCTGTCTGTGTGCAGGGCTGAAAAACGCCAGTGATTTTCCCATGCTAAATCATCTTCCTCGTCACTGTGCTCTTTTACTGCTTCAGGTTTCAGTGATGATTAAAATCATAGAGAAATCTTCAGCTATTCTGAGGTCAAAAAGATCTTCACTGGAATCTCTGTATCATTTGACTTGCCATGCTGACGCGGCTGTACTCTACAGAAATTTTTTTAAAGCTTTGTAAATGCATGATTCACATGCAGTCTATAACTCACCAGTTTCAAAGGATCTGCTTTTCTGTCCAAGAGCTGCATAAATACATCATGTTTTTCCTTTTTTTATAGGATTACTTTAGAACAAACACTTTGTGTTATGATCAGTAATTAAATCAATAAATCTCTAAAACAATTCACGGCTTTCTGATTTATTTGAGTGGTCAGTGCAACATCTTGTGTTCACATTGTGCTCTTTGAAAATAATATATGGCTATGTTGACAAGTTAATTTTTTCCATGCCATCCCTTTCTCACTTCCTAATGAGCCTGAAGACTGCGTAGAGCTCAAATATTTTTCATAATGTACTTTCTGAAGTACTTAGCACTTATGTTTTATATCAGTTTATATTTCCAGTAATGAATTAGCACTTCAGCCCAGAAACTCCTCTGACATGAACCTAAATGTCCATGTGTTTTCCCAAGCAACACATGCAAATATATGCACAATATATACGTGTGTTCATCAAGGAGAGGGAGGGGGGAGTATCAAAATATTTGGATCTTTGGTTCAGACAAACATGAAAAAGTCTGGATGTTTATTCAAAGTCTATCCAAATGTATCTGAATCTCTTGGCTCTGGAAATTAATCAGAAATCTTGCAAGGTCAAACTTTCTCATGAGTTTACCTCTAATACCTCTTCAACTTCAGTCAGGCCAGTAAAAATACCACAAACTACTCTCCTGTCCACTTTTTCTACCAACTGAAAATGGAAAAGATGAGGGATGTGAAAATTAAACAATTAATCAAAATTTTTCCAACCCTCAGGAAAAGGCTTGGTTCAGTTAAAGGTTTGTTTGTTTTTTTTTTTTTTCTTTTCACAAGGTTTCAGGTTTGCTCTTGTTTTATGCAAACTTGTTCACTGAGCCCAAATCTGAGAATTGCACTCATTCTCGTGGTCAGAACTACTCCAGTTAACTTTAATGGGCTTAAAAACAGGTCCACAGTCTTTCAGTCTCAGCGTACAGTGTTTATATGCAACCTCATTCTGAATTTCTTCCCACTTCCCACTATTATCGGGTACTTTTTTTTTCAACATGCACAGTTTTTTGTTTGTTTGTTTGTTTGTTTTTGATCATGGGCCTACACCTCACACAAATTATGCTGGACTAATGTGGAATTTAATGTGATGCACAGACATTTTGCAGGAATTTTAATTTTCAATGTGTCAAGCATGTTTATTTCCCCTCTGATGATTCCTGAAACATTATCTTCTGCTGAGAAGGAAATCCAGTAAGTCTTTTGTCCTGATCTTGTAAAGATGATCTTCGTCAGAACAGGTGACCTTTTGATTTTCCTAAAACCCAGTTCTTGTACAGTTTAGGAATAGTTTTACATTGTTTAGCAAACAACATTTCTTAAAACCACTTCAAACTGTTACCTCTGACTTGCACAAAAATAAACCACATTCCTTGCAATAAATAAAATAAAATAAAATAAAATAAAATAAAATAAAATAAAATAAAATAAAATAAAATAAAATAAAATAAAATAAAATAAAATAAATAAAATAAAATAAAATAAAATAAAATAAAATAAATATTAATTTGCAAATACTATTCACTGCCTGCATCTGAGGGAGGTTTTGAATAGCTGCTGATTGTCACATAAACATGGTAGCACCAAATGGAAAGATTCCAAGTAGAAATTCCTCCTTCTCTTTCTTCATTCTCCTTTACACTGCTAAGTCAAATGTCAAGGAAATTATTCCAAAATTAAGTTTTTGCCAAAAAGCTCTGTAACCAAAATAGAATAAACATACTTTTTTTGACCACTTCACAAGAAAGGAAATTAGAGCCATGAAATTGCACAGATTATATTATTGGATTGTTTGTTTTTTTCTCTGTAAAGAAGCTCATGATACAAGAGATGAAAGCTCTGCAATAATTAAGGAAAAAAATACAGTTGCAAATACAGATCTGAACTCTCTCTTTGCTTCAACAGATGTGAGAATGCCAAGTTTTAATTCTGAAGATGTTCATATAGCAATATACAAAACATAACTATCATTTCTTTCAGATCTTAATGCCATTTTTGTATATTTGACCACATTGACTGAAAAGGAATCATAAAAGTTTGTATGTTTGCCAGTCATCTCACTTTATTCTGAACACCACTGTTGATTTCATCAAGTTTAATGATTCCTGTCTTTACAGTCCTCTATATGTCTCACAGAAATACATGCTAACACCATAGCAAGAAAAATAAAAAGGACTTATCCCAACAAGAAGCCTTCACTTTTCCAAGAGGTCAGTAAAACAGAAGGTGTTTTGGACACTTGCAATTAAAATGACTCATTGTACTGAAGTCATTGGTTGGCATGAGGCAAGTAACTTTACTGGGATTAATCCCAGTTGCATTTCATTTCAGCTCCTGAATTTCAGCTGCACTGAATTATTCCTGGTTAGACAAGGGAATAAAGTTATGGAAAAAAATAATGGAGGGATAATGTTGTTTCAGCAGTCAAGAGAGATGTTCATCATTTATTTTAAAAGTTATATAGATATGTTTATTCAACATTTTCACAGACCTTAGCTTGTTTCGTAATGGTGTGATTACTTGTCTTTAGCATTTTTTCTCTATCCACAAATTAACACTGAATGACAATATTCTTTTCATTTTATGAAGTGGGCAATATTCAGTGAAATTCTAATTTAAGTCAGAAAGACCAATGAAAACTCATAATACACTAAAATGTGTGCTTCCCATGCAAACTAATTCAAGCTCTCTCCTTGGTGTTATAGGCTTAATGGGGTGGATTTCAGATATTTTAGACAATGTATATGCTACTGAAAAGTTTACAGGCAGACATCAATTTGAACAATTTCCCAGGATCATCTGTTAAATAAAATTGTTGGATGCCTCCTAGGTTTGCATGAGACAGCTGATACCCTCCCAGAAGATATGATATAGAGGATAGCACAGGGCAGGAACTTTTCCCATGAGTAGCATGGGTGAGGCTGTCCTGTTCTGAGGAGGAAAACATTTAGTAATCACAAGGTATGCCATGGTACTTATTCTGGAGGTTGAGATCTGTTCCATTCTCTCTACTGTAGGTCTCAGCTGTCCATACATGGGGCAGGGAGTCAGATGTGCCTGCTGGGGATGCACTGGTGAATGCAGTCAAAGATGGCACTTGTTAAGTTGCCATGAAATGTGCCAGGTCTTAGACAACCGCACTCCGTATCATGAACCAAGATATATCAGTTGGACATCTTTGGAAGAGTAGTGGCAAGTCCTTCACACATCATTGGTATGAAAAAATGAGCTACATATCTTTCCTCACACACAAGAAAACAAATTCAGTCATGGCAGAAGAATCTTGAACTGTGGAAATAGAATTTCTTGCAGATGAAAAATAAATCTGATAATAGTTTTATACTTAGAACTAAGCAGCATCTACACAGATGACAATGTAATTACATGAGACGGCAAATAATAAGCTGAATTCCTCATGAGAAACTTTTTATCCTGAAGACTGGCATAACCTCTCTGTTATGTTGCGTTATACAATTATAAAATTCTTCTTCCAGTAGTTTGTGCATTCCTTGGCCATAGCAAAATAATTCTTTTTTTTTCTCTCTCTCTCTTTTTTTTTTTTAATTTTATTTATTTATTTATTTTTATTTCTCTTTAATTATTATGAGCAGTGCCAGATTCATAGCACTGGAAAAGGAAGACCTCAACTTTATGGAAGTTAAGTCAGTAAGTGGCAAGAACAAAAATATATTCATGAAGTACTTCCGCTTTTTAGTTTTACATGAAAAGCAAGCCTCTGTGAGAATCTGTTTTTCACACTTATATTGTCAAGACCTCTTACTATCCTTTAAATACGTTTTTCCACGTGTAAGAGCTTGTGATAAAATGGATGAGGAAAATATTTTGTACCTTTTTCATAGGGTTTCCTTTTCTTTCTTCAGTCAGAATGAGTAGTCTCTATCCTAGTGAGAGAACAGCAGAGGAGTCATCTCCCAAAACCAAAGACCCTCCCAGCATCTGGTGTTGAGGAGATGGTACCATCCCAAGACATCAGAGACTCCTGTGAATTCCACATTGGTTCACTGAACAGATTGCAGGCAGGTTTTCTGCCACCAGAAGATGTCCTGTCTTTTTTTCCCTGGAACCTCCCTTCCTTCTTCCTCCAAGGAATATGGATGACAAAGGTTAGAGGCAACTCTATTAACCCTGACAATCTCAGCATCCATCAGCTACCAAGAGTTTAAACAATGGCCAAAATGGATCAACTACCAGTCTGTATTTCATATTCTCCTCTCCTCAAACCAGGTGCACAGAAGGATGGGTATCTGGGGGTCAAAGTTGGAAAGCAAGGACAAGACAGCAGAGCAGACAAGACACTCTCATCTCTGCACCTGTAGTACAGCATGCATGGCAACCTGGATCTTACACTGGGAATTGCACTGAATTGCATCAGGAGCACTAAAATTTCTTTGATGGGAACAAAATACACAAACTTAGGAACTGGACTGAAACCAGCTGCATATTTCACTGGGTAATGTCAATGATAAATTACCAAATTTGGTAACTAGATTTTACAGAAATATGAATCTAGTACGTGTCCAGAAGAGACGATTTAAAGTGAAATGGGATACAGTGTGGTAGGAAAGAATTCCAAATGGCTGCCACTAGTAAAAACATAGTTTGATTCTGTTGTCTAAGCAGAAACATGAAGTTTTCCAGGGTATAAATAGAGTTGGTGAAGTTCTGTGTCAACAAAAGGGCAAAAATGGTTTAAGGTAAGTTAATATAAAGGCCATAGGTTCAGTGCCAATAATCTCAAATCAGCCTCTTCTGACTGCATATCAAATGTATGCAGACTGCTCTGGTTTCAGGCTTATTGGTTTGGGATTTTCCAGTGCTCTGTGTTGCTTGATCAGGAACACATGAGACCATAGAAGTGTCAAAGGATATCATTGGCAATACCCCAGTAGCAAATCTTTCCTCTTCTCTTGCATGGTCCATTTAATTGAACACTCATATCAGTGGCAGATTCATTGCAAAACACATTTTTCATTTTTATTCCCTTTTTATGAAAGCTGTAAAGTTATATGCTTAAAAGACTTTGGCTAAAAAAATTAAATGAAAATGGATAACATTTACTTTTCCTAAGCTTGGGGTGGAGTAAGCGATTCACATTGTGGATATTCCTGAATATGATGCATTTTTATTAACATTTCTATTTACAAGCTATTACCAGATGTCTGATTTAGAATGCATTTTTGAAAGATTAAACTCAAAATACCTGCTACATTTATGAATCTGAGGGGGTCCAACTGTTCTTATAGGATACATTGGGGAATACTGGGGGAAAAAAATGGCTGATTAATTGATTTTCCTTATTTTTACCTTTTTATCCCAACCTGAGGGTATCGTATGTAGAATACAGATCCAGGAGCTTTCTGCCCACCAATGGGTGTTTAGAACACCAGCACTATTTGAAGTGGCCCAAGCTGATAAAAAATCAGGGCCAAACCTGAGTCCCCATTTTTTATGGAAGGAAAATTCCCATTGACGTCAATGGGAGTTTTGCCTAACAACAAAATAAAGGAATTGGCCCAAAATGATATCTCCAAAGGGGGCTTCACTTGCAGCACACAGCTGGCTCTCATGAGCCAGATCTCCAGAATTCCATTATTCTTCCCTCGCCCTGTGAACTTATGGGGAGAGCCAAAGCAAAAATAATACCTCTGCTTCAGGAAGTGAGGTTAAAATGTGTGCCACACATTTTGAATGTGCATGCACAGATTACAATCATGTCATTGTTCTCAGAAGAAAAGCTATAGTAACAGGCCACCATGCTCGCTACAGTAAAACTAAGGGAATTCACAACAGGGTCGTCAAAGCAATATAGAGACATAAAATTAACAACAAAATGACCTATGGGTAGATCCAAAAAGAGTTAGGCCCCTGAAAAGGGTGGGTTTTGCTTTGTTTTGTTTCAATTCAGTTCATTTAATGCAGTGACTTCTTGATATAGTACACAGAAATGTTTCTCAGGAAGTAAAGATCAAGAATTCAGGAAATTGCCCAGATCTACTTCTTTTTCTCTGGCCCAATGGATCTTGGTTCCTTTTTCTTTTATTTATTTCCTTTGACAAAATGGACACAGATCACTTACCCATGCCCACCCACAGCCAAGGATTAAGGCATTCTAGTGGGAGATCCACATGTCTTCAGGATGAAGAGGGCCTGAAACCAGATTACCCACACCTCCAGGCTGAATGCTGAACCAGGAAGTTTACTACATAGAAGAGGGTGGGGAGGGTGTCTGTGCTCTAGTTTTATATTAAAAGTGGCAGACAGGAAATCTTTGTGAGGAAAGCCCTTGTCAGTACATTTTGAGTAGGTCCTGATCTCCCGATAAAGCTGCTCAGGGTACTTTGGTGAGGAGGTGTGAAAGTCTTGAACCTCAGCTGAGTTTACGCACATCTGTCCTAGCCTACTTAGTTTGATGTGTGCAGTCTTCTCTCACATGCTTGATTTTTGGTCCTCACCTTTCGCAATCCATGAGCCATTGTGAAGTGCCAAGTGGCCCTTCAGCAGCCTAACAACAAAATTCACACAGGGGTCCTTTGTCACAACCAAAGCTGTGAAACCCATGTCCTTTTATTTCCTGTAGACAATGGCAGATAGGATGGGGAGAAAATAAGGTGAACGAGCCCATATATTTATAGTCTCTGTTTAAATTTCCTCCACAATTAGGAACTGCTAAGCCAATGTGACACTTTGTTATTGCTGAGCCCTGCAGGATGCTGCAAAACATCTCTGTCATGGCCCTTGACACTGATAGGGAATTTCACTTTCTTATCACTGATGTGTACTTCTAGAGTTCCTTTGATTTGGATGTTTTTTCAACAAATTGCAGTGACCGCAATGTGACACGTTTTTGACAGTTTTATGAGGTGACACCACCTCCAAACACAAATCCTGGAACACAATATGGGTTCTGGGCTATGCAGCCTTCAAACTGGTGTTGCAGAGAGCAAAGCACTGAATGTACTTTACGCAGAATGCAGCCTGCTTGAGCAATGAGACTGCTGAGTAATGACGTGTTTTTCTTTCTGATCTTCTCTTTTTCTGGCATCACAAGCTGGAACATTATTAAAGTATCTACGGAAAAGTACAGGTCAAAAGTATGAAAGAAGAGGAGAGGTAAAAACTCTTTTCCAAGGTCATTGAAAATGCACCTTGAAGATATGCGGGCTTAAATATCAGGATGTGCATCAGAAACAGCTTATCACTCCAAGTCAGAAATGCCATTAGGAACAGAACCCTATGAATTATTTTTTATTTGTTTGTTTGGTTTTGGTTTTCTTTGTTTTCTTTTACTGTCTGGAGTGATCAGTGTTGATATTTGCTGGACTTTTCTCAAGCTGTGTGTGATAAAACCTCACACTGCTGGCACACTTATTTCATGATCCAGCCACATGCCAGTGAGCTGCCTGGGAGCTGCCTCTCTGAAGGCCTCAAACTGTACTTTTTATTGATCAAGCTATGTCACTGTGGATTGAAGCAAAGCATTTTTTTTTTCTAGCAATTTAATGGGCTGCTGCCACAGTAATACTAGCATCTTCCATGTAAGGAAGAAGGCCCTATATACACAGCATAAAGAGGAAACACGTCTCTCACATAACCATGCTCAGCATCACTGTCAGGCCATCCTTGTAGAGAAGACCAAAAAGACTCTGGCATATCAGCCACCTCTCACAGTTTTATGCATTTCTTCAGCAAAATTGCTGAGGGTGTGCTCTGTTCCTTCATCCAGGTCATTAACGAAGATGCTAAACTCTTCTTCCTACAAAAAAGAGCTTGTGGAAAGATGCAACTCTGAAAATACATGCCACTTTTCAAACTGCGACCTGATTTTTATGGTCTATTGATGAGTTCTCAGCAAGTGCACAGGTTTCAAAATAGTTCCTAGTTAAAGCTAGGTGTCTGTCAGGGAGAAAAAGCAATTAGTATATAGAGTTGCATTTTGAACATTGATGCAGAAATTTCCCTGACATAGAAGTAGATATCAGAAGAGCTGCCAGATAATGTAATCATACTGGTCTCCTAAAGCTGAAGCAACAATGCATGATTATCCTTCACCAGGCTTCCTTCATAATATATCCCTTGCAGGAAAATAAAGCTCTTGTCATCTTTCTGGAGTCAGCGAGACCATACTGCAGCAGGGCTGGGTGACGGCCAGAAAACGATTGTCTTCAGAGGACTATGGGTAATGCCTTGATAATTAACTATAATGGTAACCTGGTAATGGTTAATAGTGGGTTAGGCATTGCTTTCCTGTCTGTCAGATGTTATCCGTTCAAGGAGAAAAATATTTGTGAGGTGATTTCACTTACGGTTTCAACATATTCTAAATGAACAATCTTTGTTCTCACACAAATGGCGTTGTGTTGGATAACACAGTCGACAAGGTTTCATAAATCCTTTTCCAAGTTCAGTTTAATTCCAGTTCAATATTCTTTTGTTTCTATTAACCCAGGTAAATAAATAGAGTGAACTGGCAATTTTGAACTGTGATCTATGGCATGGTCCTGAATATCCTGGCACACACAGAATTCTTGCAGATCACAAATCTGCAAAATAACATATCTGTGTTTTCCAAAAAAATGTCATCAAAGCTCTGAAGGAATCCATATTTATGCTTTCCATGGTGTACTATGGCTTCACATTAGAAGCAGGAAGACTCTAAAGCAGCAAGCTTGAAATAGAGGGAGAGGGAGGATTCCTCCTTCAAGTCTTGTTTTTTCCAAGTGCCATAATTGCAATCTATTTAAACTAATTTATTATATGATGAAAACATTTCTCTTTTTTTCATTTCTTTCTCTTTTCCACAGGACTACTATCTTTTTTATTTATTATAAAATGATCTTCCATGCTTTTGCTTCACTACCTAGTACACCAGTTCTCTGCTTATACAGTGTATCTTTCATAATTAATTTTCTGTCTCTGTGTTGAAAATCACTTTTAATCTCTAATTGGCAATGTCTTCACAAAATTTAATAGATTTTTGTGAGATCCTCTATCAAAGAATCTTAAAGAAACTCAGCTATTATAGGATTAAAACTGACTGAAGTATACAAAACAAAATTGAGGCTAATAGGTTACTTTTTAAGGGAGAATATCAATGTTGTCCTATGCTAGGCTGTGCTCTGATCTGTTCTGTTCAACAAATTTGCAGAAAATCTGGATGAACAAGAAGGCAGAAATATTTCCAAATCACGAAAAAAAAAATAGAGTAGCCATAATAAAGTGCAAAGAATTGCAGAAGAATTTCAGGGTGTTATAGGTCTAAAAGAGAAAATATAATATGAAGTTTAGTAATGACAAGCATAAAGCAATTCACAAAGGAAAAAGTACCTTCTTGTTCATCCACTTATTAATTCTCAGCATTAAGGAAAACAGTTCTGGAGTGATGGTGAGTAACTACCTGCAAAAATAGTGTGATGCTCAGTAGTGACCAAAAAGACTGCTAGAATGTTAGGGAACATTATGAATATACTTAAGAAGAAAACATACTGATATGTGCTGAATGCAATGTGCAGTTCTGGTTCCCAGAGGATATAATAAGAAATAGAGAAAATAAGGGAAGAAGTAACAGAACAGTTAGATTGAAACAGGTTCCATACATGGACAGATTAAGAATAGTAAGGCATTCTTAATCCTGGACAAGGATCCTGAAGCCTCAGAGGAAAGTATAATGGGGAGGGTTAGTGGTGTGCGCTGGTTTACTGGCCCAGACACATGCACATCAGTACAATGAGCAATGATCCAGGAGAAACCTCTGGCTCATGGAGACCATAATCTGATCACTGCCAGAAATTGGAAGAGTATAGTGAGGAAAGATATCTTAATACTTAACTTGGTCTTGCATTGTTCTTTAAGATTTGGTAAGATTCCTGTTGTCTCAGGTATTAGTGGTACTAAGCTAGATGATCTGCCTTACATGGTAGTTTTTGTTTTCTTAGGATCTCCTGACATGAAATTCCCTTCATCTCCCTTTGGGTAAACGTTTTTCAGTGCAGAAACCTGTATCTGAAGTTGTCACCAGAGGCTCTCATTATGTGGAAAATTGGGCATTTTTAGGACATGATTCATCCAAACAAGTTTAAACACCTACCTTGGAATGATGTGAATCACACTCCACAAGTGTTCTTTTCCTCTCTGTTTATTACAAAGGGAACAAAAAATATTATTTTTATTGTAGATGTTTATATTTAGTTGGGGGAAATTAATCCATTTTATTATTTTTCTCTACTATCAGTGGAATAAAAACAGTTAAAGCAGCAGAACAGAAACAAGGCCAGTTAAGATCTGCAAATGTACATTTGTGATGAGTCTTCAAACCACATTTTGTAATATATTTCCAGGGTTTCAGAAGCAAGGCAGATGGGCTCCTGTGACACTTAAAATCTGAATAAGGAAAACCTCCAATAGGTAATCTGTAACTACTACCTCCACAATGCAGTGGAGAAAATTTTTGCTGCACTCATGGTCAGGGTATCTATGGTACAACAACATGATTTCTAGGATTACTCTGATAGGTGTCTGTTGTGGTTTAGCACCATCAGGCAGCTAAGTACTACACAGCCACTGTCTCACTCTTCCTATGCGGAATGGGGGAGAGAATTGGAAGAATAAAAATACAAGAACTGATGGGTTGAGAGAAAAACAGTTCATTAGGTAAAGCAAAAGCCACGTGCATAAGCAAAGCAAAAATGGAATTCATTCTCTAAAGATGTTCAGACACTTCCCACTTCCAGGAAAGCAGGGCTCATCAGGTGTGATGGTTTCTTGGGAAGACAAACACCATTACTCTGATCTACTCTCCTTCCTCCTTCTTTTTCCCAGCTTTATTGCTGAGCATGATGCCATGTGGTATGGGACATTCCTTTGGTCAGCCTGGGTCGACTGTTGTGGCTGTGTCCCCTCCCAGATTGCTGGGCAACCCCAGCCTCCTTGCTGGCAAGGCAGCACGAGAAGCTGACAAGTCCTTGGCTCTGTGCGAGTACTGCTCTGCAACAACTAAAACACGCATGTTTTATCAGCGTTATTCTCATCCCAAATTCGAAATGCAGTAGTGTGAGCCTCTACGGAGAAAATAACTCCGTTGCAGCTAAAAACATGAGAAAGGGAAAGCATGAGAGGAATCCAATTTAGCAAAGGCCTCCAGTTAGCACCAATTAAGTTTTAATGAATTTTGTATTAATTCTATACCTAAAATGCAGAGATGTTGGGGAACTGTCTTGCTATCAGTACACACAATTACCTCCCAGGATTTTCTTTTCACACAGCAACTACAAATTACATTACCTGAACACACATTGCCAATGCGCAGAATATCACTACATTTTACGATGAAAACAAGCAAAACATCCCAAGTGGTAGCCTGACCTCTGTTTTAACCAAAACTTTCAACTTAAAACCATGAGGGTTCTGATTAAAAACACATCATTAAGATCAGGTACGTAGAATTTCCACCTTCAGTTGTGGTTAAAATTTCTCTCATACCTGAGTTAAAGGCCAAAAGGATGTCAACCTCTTTCAACCAAAATTATTTTTTAATTAAAAGGGGGTAGGCTTAGATTAAGTACTAGAAATAAATTCTTTACTCTGAGTGTGGTGAAGCACTGGTACATTGTTTCCCAGAGCAGCTGTGGATGCCCTGTCCCTGGATGTGTTCAAGGCCAGGCTGGATGGGGTTTTGGGCAACCTGGTCTGGTGGGAGGTGTCCCAGCCCATGGCAGGGAGTTGGAACTGGGTCGACTTTAAGGTCCCTTCCCACCCAAACCATTCCTTGATTCTTTGATTCCGTGTGCTGTTTCTTCTGGATTGGCTTAAAAAGATGAAAAACAGATAATTTCTGTGGAGTCCTAAAGAGTTTTTGGCCTTCCTGAATCACACTCTGTCTAGAATTCTCCACCCTTTTGTTGGGGTGGGAGACCCAAGTGGAACTAGCTAGCACAACCTTTGGCATCCCTGAAGCTTTGGCAATCTATTTAAGCAAACAGATCAACAGGGTGGAGATAGCCCCTAAAGCTTCAAACTCTTCTTGAAAGTATCACTCACCAGCTATTTCTATCAATACATGGGTTAAACTCAGGATCTGATGAAGAATAAGAAAAACCTGATTTGCCAATGTCCAAAGAGGTCAGTGACCCTGAATTGGAGAGAGATGGAGGAAAGGCTTTGCCTGTTGCTGCCCCAAAATAAACCTTAAAAGGAGGAATTGGGAATGATGAGGAGAGTGTTCTGGACTGTTATGTTGGCTGCACCACTAGAGGCAGGGAGTCTGAAGTAAATGAAGAAGAGGTGTGGCTGAGCCGTGCAGACATGTACAACGTCACTCCAGTGTTTACAGAAAGAGTATGGCATCCAAACGTTTGGAACTTTGTGGGCATTCTCTGCTGCAAATTGCAGTTCTTTCAACAATAAAATGGGTTTCATGCTAGACTTACTGGACCTTGGCTTTCTCCCTAGGGTTTTCTGTGCCCTGTCTTACTTCCTCATTCAGACTCTTCTTCCACCTCTTACACTTTGTAAAACGTGCCACAGATGCTTTCAATATATAAACACTAAGAAATTGCCAGACACAAGAGAGTAGGAACACACCAGATAACCTATTTCTTCAATGTGATTTTTCAGATAAGCTTACTAGAAAAAAATATTTTTTGTGCAAATTACAATTCTGGTATTTACACACTACAAGGTAATGATAATCCAAACCACCCTCTATGCCAGCAAAATGGCTACTCAGGCATGGCACCTGAGGGCAAATGGCATTAGAGTAAACTTGGCCATTCATCCCAAATGCCTTCTAGTTTCTTTTGAAGTTTTAATGAATAGCATGAGGACTGTAAGGCCACTTTCTAAATTTGTTCTATCTGAGTCATGTCATAGCAGTGATATTACAAAAATTCTTTGTAAATAAAAACACTATCTTTGTTCACCAGACATCAAGTTTGCCTACTTGGAGTTTTATTTTCATACTGTTTCTTAAAAAAACTACAACATTCTTATATTCAAGTAGAAAACAATCTTAGCAGACAGATTACAGGTGCCTGTCTACATATAAATGCAAGTGTTAATTCGAGAATGCTTATTAACTGTTTAAAGGAATACTTATGGGAGGGTCAGTTTGTTTAAAAATAGGACAAGATGGGGTATTAGTAAGTATTAAGGGATGCCCATGGTGGCTATGGAATGAAGAAACTGACGTTCCTACTATTGTTATATACTTTCAAGATCATCCAACATAAACATTTCCTTTTTTATTTTAAAGTATCTAGTGCTTTCTGTCTAGAATCCTGCTGAGCTTATACAATATTAGAAGGACTTCCAAGCTGGTTCATTCATGGTTTCAGCACTGAAATATATAAAAAAAAAATCTGTATTGACTGCACATGTTTATATAAATGGATTTACAGTTTGAACTTAACAGTATGAGTTTGCATACCCCTAAATTATGTGAGAAATCCAGGCATATAAATAGCTTTTTGAGTACATACATACAGCTAAAAGTCCCAGTACATCATGCAAAGTGGTTAACCTACCAATATATAAGCACATACCAATTTTGTGTACTGAATACATTTGCACTAAAAGTTAGATTTTCCATTCTAGCTGATCTATATTTGGAAATAATGTAGAGAAAGCCTCGAAAAAAAAAAAATCCACTTCAATTTGACCTCCTTAATCCCAGGAAACCTATATTTAGAAATAGGTCTTTTTATTTTCCCACTGAATAAAGAGGCTCAGCAAACATACATTAGTGTTGGCCTGCTCTCTTGACCCCCACTCAGTCACTGTTCACATATGGCAAATGGTTTTCATTTATTTCAAGAATGAAAATGTGACCAATGCACAAAAGATTCTTCTGTACCTCCATGAACCTTCTGCAAGCAGAGAATTCCCTTGCAGCAGGAAAACCTCTGCAGGTCATCTTAAATTCACAGCTTACTTTATATTCACTGGTTGTCATTGGTTATATATTTAATTTCTATGGTTATTTTAAATCCGTTTTATACCACACAGCAGACGGAAGGATTTTACCCAAACCAGTTCTAGCTAAAGGATTCCATACATCTGAAAACATGGCCCTGGATGTATAATGCAATAAAAGGACCTTGATTTTCTTTCTTCCAGGATTTTCTTTTATCTGGAGAAAAGCTACAATTTTATTCAATCTTCTCATAAAATTGCTGGTATAATTCTATTACAGTTCTGTGTTTAAGGGCTTTGTCAACACTTCTATTTATAAATGTTAGTTTTCAGAGGTTTAAAGCTCAGCCAGAAAAATTCACCAAGTATGGCACTCGTCTGGCATAACTGTATGTTAGGAGGTGAATATCTTCTACTAACTTCCAAGTTAATAACATTAGCAAATAACAAAACCATAATAGGATTTAAGAAATTGAAGTTGTGTGAACTCATACATGATAGAGTCAAAAAAGGCTACATCTTAGAAACAAAATATAGCTGTTGGTTAATCCAAATGTCTAGTACAGTCATAGGCACTAATAAGTCACAACTCTTAAAAATGTCAGTTGGATATTTGCCTCACTAACGGCTGTAGGAACATTTTGAAAACCAAAGTGAAGTCAGGTTAGGAGTTATTAGGAAAGACAGAGCCAGGTGCTCAAGTGGCATAACCCATTCCAAAAGTTACGTTCATTTAAATTACCAGATGATCTGATATTTTGTCCATTAAAAATTTAAAACAAAAAACAGCCAGTCATTGTACAATGTTTTGTGACCAGATTAAAAACAAATAATAATAACAATGAAATCCGGGGGATTACTGATACACACTGCAAGGGATGCATCCCTGTCATTAGCAAGCATCTTAATGGACACAGCTCTTGCTTTTAATCATGCACAAGGCATAGATGATATGTTCTGTAGCTCAGCAGGATAGATGCCTGTTGCCAGCCACAGGATCTGATGAAGAGTTTCAGATGGTGTTGCTGTTTGTTTCACAGTCTTCCATTACAGCACTGGTAAAGAGTTAATTCACTGAGTGGAAGAGAAAGGAAAAAACATCGCCTTCATGAAAATGCAAGAGAAATGAACATTCAAAAGATTTGCAAACAATAATAATAATAATAATAATAATAATAATAATAATAAAACAACACAGAATGTAGGTTCTTTTGCTGGGAACATCGAGACCAATTGCTCTAAGCTTTGAAGACATTTCAGTTCTATAACCAATGAAACTATCTTCCATTCTAGGCATTGCCATCAAAAATGGGCATCTTCTAAACTTGAACCTGATATTACTAACAGCTTATTTAGTGTTTTACATACTGAGCAGAGTGATAGACTTATTTATTTATTTATTTATTTATTTATTTATTTATTTATTTATTATTGATGCCTTTTAGAAAGACCATGAAGTCACTGAGGAAATTACATACAACCAGTGCATTACTGTCAACCAAATACTTAGCAATTATGATATTTATTAGGATACCAGGACCTTTATCAATACTATTACACTCTCTTTCAGTCCTCGGATTAAATAATTAAAACATTTTTTCCTTCTTATAGGAAGGTGTGCCTAAGGACTGGAAGGGAATTGCCAGGAAGCAGCTGGAGTGGGACTCCCCAATTTGGGATGTGCCAGGAGCTACATACAGCCCCTGTACAGTTCAGTCAGGCATGCAACCACCAAGCAGGGCCTCAGAGGTGACAATGACAGGCCCACCAACTTCCTGGCCATCGTTGGAGACAGTGAAGGAAGGCTGTGAGGTCTGTGCAGGCATCTCCACCAGGCCCAGTGGGCACGGGCTGGGCACAGTGCTGGCAGCATGGTTGCCGTGAGGCCTGGGATACCAGCCTAAGCCAGCCCTGAGCACCTTGGCCCACAGGTGGGGCTGGGCTCTCAGTCAGGCTGCTCAGGGACACACGGTCCTGTTGGTGCCCTCCAGGCCCTGACAGGAACACCTGGGTCACTTAATCCCCTTCACGCCAGACAGGTCCCGTTCATTAAGCTTATTAAGCTCCATCTTCAAAGCTATTCTTGTCTTGCCTGCACTATCATGCTAGTAGGGCAGTTCCAGCACTTCGCATTTCTAGTAGCTAAAATATTTCTTCTAATGAGCAGTTTCATCTGAACACATGGTGATCTGAACCATGACATTTCCTTTCAGTCTTCTTCCCAAGAGTTTATTTTAATTTCTCTCACAAGGTAGACTCCTGCATTGAGCAAACAGTTCTCCTCCGTTTCACTGCATCCCCAAATACAGATGAATGCAATTGTTCGGTGGGTGCCAAGGATGGCCTCCCTCTCTCAAAAATAGCTCACTTGACCCATCCTAAAATCACTTGTATCATCTTAAACTTCTGTGTTATGTGGTGTTCCTGTAATCAAACAACCTTCCTGAATCTTCTTGTCTATAAACTGGCGCATTTTTGAGTCTCTGTTGTCTCCAGCTACCAAATCCCTAGGTTATAACATTCACCCATTTCCATCTAGCAGTATAATTCTCAAAGTAATCTAATCCTTCTTGAAAGATATTTTGATCCTTCTGGATATTGGCAATAACTCCTAAATGTATGGTATCATAAAACTTCACGATCAACCTCCAGATTTTTGTACCATTTTCAACAGAGAAAGTACTAAATAAAATCTGTCCCCATGTGTGCCGTGTTGTTCACTTCTCAGCACTATGCAGTACTGCTGGCTGCCTGCTGCACCTACAAATGCCTTACACAAAGCTCGGAGTACACATAAAACTAGTACATCTGCAAGTTAACAATCCATGACTCCGAAATGATAACATTACTTTGTCTTAAAATCAGTTGTGTTCTACTCTTTTACATTTCTGCTGTCCCATCATGCATTGTTCACATTTGGGATGCTTCTAATATTAATGCACATTGAATAAATATTTCCCCAAAATGAAATAAATTATAAATAAAATGTTGAAGTATAAATAAAATGGTAAGTATCTTCCCAGAATGAAATTAAATACAATGGCCTCTTGTAACAAGAACTGCAAAGGAATCGCATGGTCAAGCAGCAATTGAAACTGCAGTTACATGTGGAAAGTAGATACCCTACAACCTGATTTGCATTTTTCCCAATGGAAGAATATTTGAGTCTATTCCTCATGATCCTGCTCTAGGTTAACTTTGATCAGAGAAAGATAACAATGCTAAATTGAGACAAACACCATTATACTAACACTACAGGGCTGTGTTGCTAAGTACTGGCATTTTCAGGAGTAGGTTAACTTAATATTGTAACACCTACCTTCAGGAATGCCCAAAGTTTGTAGCACTCTACAGAATGAAAGTGAAAGGAACCTGTGCCAACAGTCTCATAAACACCATGATACAACTGTAAGGTGTCTCAAGTGGATAGAGAGTGCAACCTACTAGGAAAAGAGGTAAGATGCTGAAAAGGAACTTTTTCCCATAGGTATACAGATAACTATTTTTAGTGTGGTTGGAAATCCCAAGAAAGCCAGTGGAAATCTGCATCCTATAAGAAAGGCTTCTAGGTCCTTTTCCCAAAGAAAACTTAAAAATCATTCGGTAATGGGTAAATGCTATTGAAATATTCATTCTTAGTATTATTTTTTCCCCTAGTGAAGTAAAAGTTATAATTATTTGGCAAGAAATCATAGCTGTGAATTGCTAGTTATTGTTGGCATTACACCCAAGCAGCACAACATTTTTTCCCACCTACTGTGTAGGATAGCTAGCAAGTCTCTGAAAATTAATGACCTACTAAGAAAAAGATACTTAGACAATATTTTGAGAAGGCTGGGACACTCTTTACTGCTAATACTGACGGATGAACAGCTATGCAGAACCAAGAGAACTCCAGAAAGGTCTATATAAATGTAGGAATCAATCCTCTGTGTCTTTTCTCATCCCCAACACAGAGGAATCATTCATTGACTCCTGACATCTATTGTGAGTGCAAAACTCCAATCTGAAGCTATATTCTAGTAGAATGAACCACAGTCACTTAAACTAAAATTTATTTTGGAAAGTGGCACAAAAAAAGGAGTATAAAGTGTTGTTTTTGCTTGCAATCATTTATTTGCCCTTTTCTCTTAATGTATCCAGAATCTTTCTTTTTCTTTTTGAATTTTGAGAAATTAGTAGAAAATGTGACTTAACAATGAAGGCATTAGTACTTTTATCTTCTGTCAGAAGGAACTTGTTCTGATTATAACAAAATATATGAATATAGCACAATAATATTAACCTGTCCATTGGACTGTTGTGTGACTAGAATAACTGCACCCTCATTTATAACACCCTTCATAAGAACTGTACTGACACAGGAAAGGAGCAGGCACCTCTCTCTAAAAAGAGAGTGAGGGAAAGAAATTGCCTTTTTTTTTTCTTTCCTAGAGAAAATGTTTCTATTTAAATCATTGTATTGAACATTTATTGAAAAAATGTTTTAGACAATACCAATCATTGAAAACAACTTCATTGCAAAGCTGAGTATCTAGGTCGCATCTTCAATAATTGAGATTTAGCATAACAGGACTTGTGCAAATCAGAATCTCTTTGCTCACATACTATACTGTCTTACACCTGCAAAGCTTTAAATGACTATATCAATTACCAGGAAAAGGGGACCAAGACCCAGAATTTAAATACAGGCATTGTGGGCGGTTATGCGCAATCTGAAATGTTTTAATATTTTCTGTCATTTGATGAATTCAGATAATTATGGAATTGGGAAACAAATTATCAGACTGTTTTATCTCAGGAAGACAATTGCATCAAGATATGCTTGAAGCCCAGTGCTGAGTAATAAACCACCCATACAGTTTCCATTTTTGACTGCTTGCTTTTGGGGGATGTGTGAAATAAGCTGCAGATGACAGTGAAATGAACGAACTTTGGTAGCTTCTTTCCAATGAATATATTTTCCTGGACACTTGCTGCTCTGAATTTTTACAGTGTGAAAATAAAAAGAAACAGTTGTGCAGTTTAACTGAGGTTTCATTTGAAGGAATTGCATGATGGATTCATTACTGAGATGGCAAGTACAGCTCAATCTAGTCAATATGGAATTTCCTTTTTCCATTCTCTAGATATAACAGGATACAACAGGCAGTGAAATAGGCACTTAGTCACTGGATTTTTACAAATCTTTTTAATTCCCACATTGCCCAATCCTGCAGTTGTTGTGAACTTGCCAATATTTCTGTTGTCATAATTCCTGCAAGAGCAGGCTCTTAAATGTGAAATATAATGAAAATGACCTTTAGCTGCCTTCTATGGACTGCCATCCATAAAACTAGAAATCAAGAAAAATATTAACAAAAAACTTGTGAAAGTTCTTTAAAACACTAATAGGCTAACTACGTGTTAACTATAGGCCTGATTCACAACACCATTACATCATTTTATTCCCCACAACAATTACCACAGCACAAAAATTGCCACTAACAGAATGGGTTTTCCTATATACACCACATGTTTTAAGGAACTAGATGTTCAGAACTTTCCTGACTTGTTCTCAGAATTCAAGTCTAATCTCCCAACAAAACATAGACAGAATGAGATCTGCAGCAAGGGGCTTATCTCTGAATTCAGAGCCTTAGAGTTATCTTTTTAGTGACTGAACATTTACTGTATAGATTCTGGCCCAAGCACCTGTGCTCTGGTAATGGATATCTGCCTCACCTTTTCCCCACTGTAAAGAAATCCCACATTTTTCTCCACGGCCTGTTTCTAAATGTTGTTCTATGAGAGTTTCACGGATGACCAAAATGCCCTCTAACGTTATACCTTCCCCCAGGAGAGTTTCCATATCTTTATATTCCAGAGTCATACTTCATTCATGCCGTCTCTTCAATGCTATGACTACAGAAGACTTTGTCTTACAATAGCCTACCTTATGTGAACATGTATTTGGATGAACTCCAGGTACTCTTATGCAATAATACATGCTGATGATGAATAATAAGATGAAAGAGAAATATGAACACTTACAAAAAGGCTGCAAAGTGCCTATGCAGCAATTTTCTATTAGTCATTTTGCAACCTTTTCTAATACCGCAGAAACAGGAGAGACCAAAGTCAACCATAGTAAGAAAGAACTTATATTTTACTAGTACAAACAGCAGAATATGATTGGCAACATTCAAAACTTGAGCAATATCAATGGTATTGTATAAAATAAAGCAAGTCTTCATCCTTTTCCTTCCAGAAATAAAAACAAACAAACAAACAAACAAAAACCAGCATCTCTTAAAGTCATCAAGATATAGAATTGTGTGACTTAGTACCAGATCCACAATGAAATATAATTACAAAACCATTAAGCAACATAGACTTTTATTACTGATGTCAGCAGTGTAAGATATTTTTAGGTCCTGACTTCCCAGTTAAACTTCCATTTATTTTTTTTTTCATATTGTACCTTACCAAGACTCTCCCCTTTGCTAACCTTTTAAAATCCTACATCTCCTCAGATTATGATAAGAATAGGGAAGCCTCTCACATACACAAAAAGCCCTGATCCCTGGTTCTCCCAGATTATTCTGCTTTCTGTGCTGTTCTGTAGCTCCTTGGGAACTGTCTTTATGTTAGTGCACTTCATGGTCAAGTCAAATCTGTACATTAAAACCTGTACAAACACTTTTTTCCATATTTATTCCTTTCCCATCAATGATAATGATCACTAACACTTGCAAAGGCTTGCAAGGTTTTCATCAGGCTTGCAAAAGTATTGATTCATTCTCTAAAACAAAATCAGTATTCAATATTTTATATACTTTTGGGGGCATCCCTTTTCTTAATGGCAAGTTTACATATGCTTGATTTTAAAGACACAAAACATACATGAGGGTTCAGGTGTGTTTTGCACACTTCAACTATCTTCTGAAAAACTTGCCTGCAGCATCCTCTTCTCAATCTCTTGCTTTCATACATTTTTTATTAGCGTTGTAATCTAAATATAAAATGAGTATACCGTTCACCTAGGCTAATCAGATCTGACTACATCTGAATGATATTTGGGATTTTGCCCTGCATGAGGACATTCACCGCCTCCCTGAGGACATAATTTTAGTGTTGAGGTTTATGATCAGGAAGACTAATCAGTCTTGTGAGGCACACTTCAGGATTTCATTATTATGAGATTTTTTTTTTTTCTCCAAGTGTTGAAAGAAACTGGAAGTACACCTCACTGTTTTATAAACATGTGATGGATAATTTCAAGTATTTGCTTTTCCTCATTCTACTTTGGGGACCAGGACTGTGTTCTAAACTAAGAAAGAAGAAAAATAAAAAATATTTTATGAAGTGTATAGAGTGCTCCAGGCTGTTTAATTGCTTGTGTGACACCTATGAGGTGAGAGCACAAGCCCACAAAACTTCACAATGGTAGCTTAGAAAAATTCTTCAACAACAGATGAAGTGTGATGATCTCTTGCCTCACTCCTCTCTCAGGTGACCTACACTGAAAAATATTTGAAAAAATCAAATTCTTTTTAAGTTTCCTGAAGCCCAGAGACTTCGTCCATCAGCACTCTCAGATACATTTTCTGAAGAAGTAAGGAAACTGTGTGTATTTTGTTCCTATGTTCTGGAAGCAGACATGAGAGTTACAGTGATTTGGTCTTGAGTTATTTTCCTAACAAATTTATTTTCCTTTGTTACCCAAAAGTCCCTGTTGTTTTCATCCATCATGTCCAATGAAAAATATATCTACACAGAGACTATTGCTGAAGATCTGGTGGGTAAATTGCCTGAATTAACAACACACTTTTACATGCTAGGATTTTAATGGATTTTAAGTGTAGAAAGGCCCCAGGGCAGCAAAGTCCTGAAGTTCATACTGAATTTTAACCTAATGTCTGTTACCGCTGCTTAGCATAGTACATAACTATACTCTGAAGCCTCATATTGGAACAGTTCCTAACAGTGATGGTTGATGTGTTTGAAGTTGAGTCTGATTATGTGCTTTGCAAATCTCACTTACTTATCTTTTGGGAAAAATAAATAAAATATTATTTCAGTATACCACCTGAAGCATCACTGGCAAAGAAAAATAAGAAATTTAGCATATGTGAAAAGGGAGCATATGTTTACTGAGGGAACAGGATGTACAGAAAGCCTAAAGATTATTGTTAATTCACTTGCATTATCTTAGAAAATCAGAGCCCTAGCCAGCGACTATGGCTGTAGACCACTGAGCAGAAAGACAGTCTCTCATCCAGAAAGCTTACTGCAAAAGAATGACAAAAATGATAGAGATGACCAAAGGCTAGAAAATATTACAGAGGATGGTAAGAAGTAAAACAAATCTCTGTCTGTTAATCAGTTATGGTTACAGCACACCAACATCTGTCCACTTTTTTGCAGACATCAGCAAGTACAAGTTTTGAAGAGAGATGTAAAAGATAACAGATGAAGTGGTTTTGCAAGTTTTACAAGGAAATTCTTCCCGAAAGCATGAGACAGCATCACTTGACAAATTTTGATTAGAAACATTAACAACTCAAAAAGCACTTTGCAGTGAAATTATGTTGGATGACCACCAGAGACTGTGGCTTCCTTCCCTGGTTAACTTTCAAAATGTTAATAGCTAGTACTATACAAGGCTTAATTTCTTTGCAGTCATTTGGGCAACCATCAGAGAGGAAGACATAAGTTATAATATACACTTATTGGATTTTTTTTTGCTTGTTTTCCTGAATATTTTAGTAATTTCCTTAACGTTTTCATCATTTGATCATTTTTATTTGTTTCCTCTGTAGTCTCAAGTGAAAAATTGGAAATTCCACTTAATTGATAATCAGGTAAGTGATCTAGCACCACTTTTGTTTTCAGTATTTTTAAGTGTAAGTCACCATCAAGCCTATTGTATGAGAATTTGCGAAAGTTGTCTATAAAACCTGTGGTCTTCATTTTTCAAGTAATTCAGCTAGAAAAAATTGTTTGCTGCTGGGCCTGCTAATACAATTTGAAGGCAGTGGCTGAAAGCAAACAGCTGAAGTTGACTTGTTCAAGATTTCAAATTACTTACAGTAAAAAATAGCACTTTTTTTTTTTTAGTTCCAGGAAGACTTACAATAGCTTTCTTCATACACTTTTGTGAATTACAAACTGGAATCTTATTTAGAAAAATAATAATAATAATAATTGCAGACATCGCTCTTTGAATCATCTCTGTTTATGCTATTAAATACAGATAGACAGGTTTTTCTTTGGCACATATAATATACAAACATTGCACATCAGCTCCATACTATATTTTTTGAAATTTTTTCTTGTTTTACAGATTGTACTTACAAAGTTATGCCAGTAGAAGTTGCTTTTGCCAAAGCACTTAATCCTCTCAGGACTTAGCATAAAAGTTACTTGAAGAAAAAAGAGCTTAATATTTCTTTTAAAACTCTCCCTTACATTTACGTTTTTAAAGGCATTGAATAAGCACAGGTTCCTCTATTGAAAAATGTTGCGTAAAATTTGTTGTCAGAAATGCTGCCTAGCAGGTCTCCTGGTTTGACCTTCAGTCCAATGTGCATGGTTTGTGGTGGCACGTCCAGCTGCTCTATTTGATACACCGTGATTCATGTGTGTATAAACATAAAGTTTGAAAAGACCAGGGCTTATTCTGAAATGTTCAATTGGATTTGGCTTCAATAAGAAAGATGAAGAAAAAAAAAATCAAGAGTATTGAGAGTTGGCAGAAGAAGAAGTGCATATGCAAAATTACAAGTATAATTTAAAAGCCAGATTTAAGCTCTTTTGAGCAGCAAAGCAGATTAATCTGGTAGAGTCTTGATCATATAATGGCAACTAACTCAAAATACTCACTCACTAGTAAGGATTACTGTAGAGGAAATGATTCCTGGCCAAGGGATTTTAGAGTGGGTGAGATTTTATCACCATTAGTGCAGATTATCCTCAGTAAGAAAAGCAGAATTTAGCCAAAAACAAAGAAACTATCCAGTGTTTTCTTAGTAAAGTGTGGTATTTCTGAAAGAAAAGAAAGAGAAGAAAAAGAAAAAAATAAATAAGAAAGAAAAGGGAAACTTTGTATACCCAGGCAGTTTTGGTGATACTAATCCCCATCCCTTCCTCAACTTTTAAAGTGCATGGAAAGATGGAACACAGGCTGACAGAAAAGACTTACAAGCTCAAACAGGAAGCTGAGTGAAGCAGAGAAAGAAAAGCAAGGCAATTTCCATTGACTGATCACCACAGTCTAATTAGAGCAACAGCATTGTATCCACTTTCCTCACCTAACAGCCACTGAGCCATAACGACATAAAAGAAATCATCAAGGGGGTAGGAAAGTAACACACAGTGGAAAGTTCCATGAAGCGTTCCCACAGCAGATAGTTTACAGGGATGCTCAGAAATGAACACTTCGTGTGTATTTTGCCATAAATACATCCCTCGGGAGCTTTACATTACATTCAAGGATGTCTGTGTTGAATGACTTTGACAGTAATAAACTGCTTAGTAGTTTTATATTTAACATGGCAAATAATTTCCAAAGTACTTTTTGGGCTCTGATGCAAAAGTATAGCCAGCTTTTGAAATGCCTCACTAATGTGCAACTCTTGCAGTGTATAATGCCAGTAAACCTGTTATTCTGAAGTCAAGCCTTTGTTGTGTCTCACTTCAATCACACAGGAAGGTCGTGTTGTTTTTCCCAACTCAGTTGCTTGGAATAAGAGACAGTGAGTCCCTCAGTCATGCGTTGCATTTGTACAAGTGAAGGACCTCACCTTTGTGGTGTCTTACAGCTCCAGTTTGGTGTCCAAATAAATACCATATTTTATATGATTTTCATAGTGATATGAAGCAATGTATTTAGGGAGAAATGTATAGGTGCTAAACCATGGACAAATACAAAGCCGTGGCACTTGGGTGACAGTAAGCTGGTGGGTTAGCTATGCCTCCTTGTCCAGTGGGGAATATATGCCTTACATTTCTATGTGACAGTCTTTTTTCTACACATGCCCTTTATTTCCCCCATTTTTGCATAACCCATGGTGTCTTTTGTTTGAGTTGATGCTGCTTGCCTGTGAAAAGCACTGGTTTTAGGCACAGATCAAGCATATTGCTACATATGGCATCACTTGCAGGGAGCAGTAGGACAGCCCCAGCCTTAACCCTTTTCCTTCTGTGTACCCTCATGAGCAGCTGGACAGCTGCAAACGTGGGCAGAGTAAATTGCCTTTTTTCTTCCACCAGCAAGGAGACCTGTAACCTCTCCATGGCTCTACCCCTGCTATCTGATTCAGCTCATTTCCATTCCCCTTTAGAACAACAAATAGCAAAGGTGTGCAGATTTCTGGGCTACTCTGGGCAGCATGGTGAAAGATATTCCAAGCCAATGCTTGCCTTTTTATGCTGTTAATTACGTTTTGGCTTCTTCTCATTTTCCATTTTGTCTGTCTCCAGAGACTTCCACTTGTGATTAGTTTTGGCCAGTGGTTTAACTGTGTCTGCCTGTATAGAGGTAGCCTACAGCCACACTTTATGAGGAAGTGGAGTTCAGATAGCAGCAGCTTGGTATGTCTTCAAGTTGCAGTGCCATACAGTAAAACAGCTTTTACAACCATGTTAAGTTTATAGGATTTAATTTTGAAGGAAAGATTTCTGTTTCTACATGGCATCTGTGTCTTGCTATTTTGGCCTTAATACCAGTTCACAGTAACTTTCTATAATGATTTCCATTCATAAAAAATTAATTTACTGTATTTATAGTATAAGAATTTATCGATTAATTTTTTCACGTGTAGTACTAGGCATTTACTAATAAACAAGATCAAGTTATCTTAATCTTAATTCATTGTACTGGGATAACTATATGAAAATTTACATATATGGATTTTTTAATTATGTATGCATTAAATATATGAAGACATATTTTGTGGACAAGTCTTCCATACATATAAACAAAATATATTAATAAATATAGGTACATATTTTTAATCGTTACATAAATATATCAACAATTTCTTATTTAGCTGTCAGATTAAAAATAATAATAATACTCATAACTGTAAACAGGGATCATCACTTTGTCACTTGTTGGGTCATTTTCCAACAAAGGCAGGAAAAACCCATCTGTATATAAGGAAGTATTCTATTTATCACATGTACCAGGAGAAAACCTTTTACTAATTAAGGGAATAAAATGTAGCAGTAGGGTCAGACCTCCTATACAGGCTGATCACTATTGTTTGGTAAATAACCAAGTTTTTTAATATGACCAAATACAAGGATAGAGATACCTAGGAATGAAGACAGTGAACCAAATTCAGATAGGGGATAGATAGTATCCTACAATGCAGTGTGATTGGAAAGCTTTCCAAAATCATGATTATTAACTACAATCTGTTTCCAATATGGTTCTAGACAGAGAATATAATCCTTGAATACAGGGATGTGTAACGATATCAAGAGTGGTAATTACTTAGTAATAGGTTATTAATGAGATCATTGCTGAAACATTCTGTTCCCTGCACTTCTAAACGGATATTGGTAGCAGGGACTCAGAAAAGAGCTATAACAGCTAGTGGTCTGGAAACAATTATTTCGTAGTGAAAGAGGTGTCAAAAGTTCTATTTGTTTAGTTAATAAATAGAGTGACTGGATCGTATTCCACCAGTAGCCAGGTGGAAAAAGAGATTTTTGATAACAAATTGATTTTTAGCACAGCAGAAGAAGGCATAATAAGACCCAGAAGAGACATTTAAAACAGTGAATGGAGTTTCTAGCCCTCTTGCGTATTGATAGACAGAAATCAGACCTCTCATAGTCTCTATTTCCCACTGATGAGTTCTCAGCTCATAACAAGATTTCACATGTTCTCTATTGTATCCTGTTGCAATTGTTCGCAGTTTGTGTTGCTGAATTTTCTGTCTAGTTCCCCAGTCCTTAAGGTAATGTAGCTCTTTCCATTGGATATCCTGAGACTTCTCAGTTTTGTAAGTTTCCCTATATTGTACTATCAACAAGTTTCAATACCATTTCTCTTAAGACACTCAATTAAAAGATTTCTCCTAATACAGTTTCTTAAGAATCAGTCCCAAGTAACTTCCCCCCCAGCCCAATTGTTGCTTTTTCAATCTTGCCCTAAATCCTTTACCTTGGTCGTCTTACAGTTGCACTCTTAAACTCTACTTTCTCCAAGCAAGTACGTAATTTTCTTTTCAGCAGCATAATGAGTCCATTGTAGAAGGACAGACAGAGTATATCCCCTTCATTTCCTTTCTCTAGAAAATGAAGTCATACTATTTAAAGTGGGGGTAAAAAAAAGATCAGGATCAAGTTAGTTTGGCACATCCTGCTTTGGTAAACCAATATTCCACTTCCCTTTTATCTGTAGCCTTAGTGGTCTTTTACTTCAAAACCTGTTTTAAAGCTACATGTACTACTGAGCCAGACTCACAAGTCTGCAGTTGCCTACATTGATTTCCTCTCCTTACATAAATACATGCAAGATGCTTGTCTTAAAATCAAGAACAATCACTAACTCAATAGGCTTGATTTTAAATAGTTGCTATTGGACTTGTATTTTGGTGCAAACTCTTAAAGAAGTTGGCCACTGTTGAGCCTGTTACACCTTGTTAGAATCACCTTAATTTCATTTCACTTCTCTTACAGCTATTTCCATTACCTCATTCCCATTTACACTTCAGTTTTCTCCTAAATTTTCAACTTGCCATAGAGCAGAGCAAACGATTCTTTTCTTTTGTGCTAGTAGCTATGGTTTCTTTAACCTCTTTACCATTTATCTTCTTATTTTACTTCTGTGGCTTCTGTCTTTATTCCTAGGTATCTATCCTTCTGTTTGCTGCATCAATGCAGTAATGAATTGCTGCAGGGTAATCATCATTAACCTGTTGTTTGTCAGCAGCTTCACTGTGGCTGTGTATGCCCATTCTATGGCTAAATGCAAGACATCTGATTACTTCCACTGAGGTTTGAGCTAATAATGTGTTTTTTTTTTTCATAGTTGAGGTGTTTTATACACCTCAGTTTTCTGTGTCTCAGTTGACAGTTTGTCACTTATAAAGCTGTCGATATTTACCGAAGGCACGTATGTATATCCTTTACCTATTAAATCTTGGCCTTTTGAAATCCAAAATCCACTTACAGGTCTATGTTACATTTAATTCTAACTGAATATTTAAAAGCGCAGTCTAAGATAATTTTCTATAATACCTTCCTTAAATACAGACTGCCTTTACTAATTATCAGGAGAATGGCCTTTCTAGTAACCTCAGAATTTGTCTGAGAGATTGTTAGTGAAGACTTGGGAGTTCTATAACATCACAGAGATTTAACTCTATCTTCAGAACAGTGTTTCCCAAAAAATTTTTGCAAAATTAAAAAAAAATAAAAATGTCATAAAGGCATGTTTAAACCAATATTTCTCTTTCTACTATAAGCAATGAACAAGATGATTTGAAAAAGCAATTATATTTTGTTTTCTGCTAGTAAGAGTGTCCAGGAAATACCATATTACACCAAATAAAAAGGTTTGTGCCTAACCCATGCTCCAGCCTAGAAGCTGCCTCCTTTGAGCGATTACATTCTTTAGCCACCTTTGCATGCTTACATATGAAGTCTATGGAATTTGAAACTTGTACATTTTGGACAAAGGTTCCTGTCTATAATGTGATCTCTCTCTTTCTTTCATTTAATATAAGTGATTTCAGCCCGATAGCTGATCTTACCTTCTCTACTTCCGAGTGTGGAAGGTGAAACAGGTTTTTGAGACCACATCTAAGTTCAACCTTGATAATGACTCAAGGGGGGGCCATAGCTTAAAGGGCTTTCAAAAAAATAACTAAAATTTTACTCCTTGCCTCTCAGTTATTGACTAATATGCTCCCCAGGCACATGTTTTTGTATGTAGAACTACCTACCTGAGTGAAACCATGGCCCTTTTGATGTCAAAGGCAAGACTCAGTTCCATGACTGGATTTTACCCTCTGGGTTATATTTCCAAAGTATACATTTCAACAGCACAAAATGTCCTTTAAGCCCAATGCCAACATCCCCAGTACCACACATGGTAGGACATTTTTGCATTGGCATGAAAATCGTGGCACCTCCCTTCCTGTGGTTTTACTTTTTCTGTACATAGGCATTTAGATTTAAATTCTAGGAGAAAATGGTATTTATATATCTGTCTATATAACATCTACATCACTGGTGTTGCAATACAAATAACACAGTTAATAAATAACAATAAGATTATGACTGTTTTATGTTTTTTTACTTTGTCTCTATGTTAACCCTAACTGACTCAGTATTGATTTTACCTTTCATAAATAATGTTATATCTTAAAGTACTTAGTTGTGTGGACCACTATTATAGCAAAGTAGTTTTTGATCCTCTTCATAATGAGTATGTTCTCAATACCAGTAACCTTTCTGGCACTCTCACCAAGGTAATCATGTTGTATTTACCATACTGTGGTGAGTATTACACATTTAGAATCTGTTTTTCTCCATTATATTTCATGTCTCTAAAAGCACCAGAAAATACATGCCATATAAACAGAACATTTCTCATGGCTATTGTATTGCTTCTCTAACATGATTTTTTTCTTGATAGCTTGTTTCTTCTCACTGTAGACTGAAGTGCTCTTTTTATCAGAATCCACTGTTGATTTGCCTGGATAGAGACCCATATTTACAAAAAAATCCCACTGATTTGACTCACCAGGAAGCTAGAAAACAAAATCTTTCCCAAACACATTAAAATTCAGTAATGCAAGAAATATTCAAAATGATATTTCAATTAAATTCAGAGAGGAAAATACACAGGATCTAGAACAAGCATCATGTAAAGATTGCTCCAGAGAATCAGGGATGATGGGCCAGTGCTCTTTCCCTGGTCATTTTTATAGAAACTTTCTAGTTAGTGACAGCTATACACATTTTATAAAAAGCTATGTTTTAAGTCAATCAGAATGATTATATTTTCATAAATATAAACTCAATCACAGATAACAGTTTCTTTAAGAAAAACAATATTTAAAAAATATTCTAAAATAGCCTCTTTCAGTAAAAGACTTCAATAAAACTAGAAGTACAAGATCTTTTAGCATAGATGTAGCATTGGTACGGGTACAGAGGGAAATGAGCTACTGGGCATTTGAGAAAACATACCCCTTGCAAGCATATATAGTCCTCACCACAGTTGAATAATAGAAAGGTTTCTTTAATAGAAAATCTTTGGCTCTTATGTGTAAAAAATGTTTTCATTTATCACATATTACATTTTTTGAGCATGAATATATGGAAAAGTTCAGATGAGAAATGTAAAAAGTGGACCTAAATATCAAAATATTCAAGGATCACCTCCCCAGGCTCAGGAGTAATGCTTCCCAACAAAAAGGAAGTCAGGCAAAAATGCCAGGAGGCCTGCATGGATGAACAAGGAGCTCCTGGCAGAACTCATACACAGAAAGGAAACCTACAGAGGGTGGAAGCAAGGACAGGGAACCAGATGAATACAGAGAAACTGTCCAAGCATCCAGGGATCAGATTAAGAAAACTAAGCCTCTGACAGAATTTAATCTGGCCAGAGATGTTAAGAGCAGTAAGAAAGGCTTCTATAAGTACATCAGTGGTAAAAGGAAGACTAGGGAAAATGTGGGCCCTGTCCTGAAAGAAACAGGAGACCTGGTTACCTGGGATATGGAGAAGGCTGAGGTACTCAATAACTTTTTTGCCTCAGTCTTCACTGACAAGTGCTTTAGCCACACCGTCCAAGTCGCAGAAAGCAAAGGCAGGGACTGGGAGAATGAACTGCCGCTGTAGGAAAAGATCAGGTTGAAGACCATCTAAGGAACCTGAAGATAAGAAAGTCATGGGAACTGAAGAGATGCATCGGAAGGTCATGAGGGAGCTGGTGGATGATGTTGCTAACTGTCTATCCATCATATTTGAGAAATCACAGCAGTCTGGTGAAGTTCCCACTGACTAGAAAAGGGGAAATATACATTTTTAAAGGGGAAAAAAATAATCACAGAATCACAGAATGGTTTGGGTGGGAAAGGACCTTAAAGCCCACCCAGCTCCAACCCCCTGCCACAGGCAGGGACACCTCCCACCAGACCAGGTTGGCCAAGGCCCCATCCAGCCTGGCCTTGAGCACCTCCAGGGATGGGGCATCCACAGCTTCTCTGGGCAGCTTGTGCCAGGGCCTCACCACCCTCTGAGGGAAGAATTCCTTCCTTATATCTAATCTAAACCTACCCTCTTTTGGCTTAAAGCCATTACTCCCTGTCCTTTGTCCTATCACTGCACTCCCTGACAAAACGTTCTTCCCCAGCTTTCCTGCAGGCACCTTTAGGTATTGGAAGGCTGCTGTAAGGTCTCCCTGGAGCCTTCTCTTCTCAAAGCTGAACAACCCCAACTCCCTCAGCCTGCCTTCATAAAGGAGGTACTCCAGCCCTCTAATTGTCCTCATGGCCCTCGTCTGAACTCATTCTAACACATACATGTCCTTCCTGGGTGGCCCAGAATGGAAAGCAGTGCTCCAGTAGTCTTACAAGAGCAGACTAGAGGAGGAAAATCACCTCCCTTGACCTGCTGGCCATGTTGCTTTTGGTATTTAAGGTCCCTTCCACAAAACAATATTCTATGATTCTATTAAAATTATCTGGTCCCTTACAACAAAAAATAAAAAACATAAATAGAATTTAAATAGATGTCTTCCATGAGTGGGCTGCTCATGTTTTCCCCCTCACTGTGGTGTTTTTGCCTACAGTTACTCTGCATGATATACAGCTTTAGAAAGCCAAAGAACAGTCATACACTATGCTTGTTTTCATTTGGTGACAACCTATGCCAGAGCTCCTTGATCAAACACCTTGCAACAGTCACACAAAATCCTATTAAATAGAACAGAAAAAAAAGCACCTTCCTATCAACACTCACACTTACTGTAAATATTATCTTCTTACTCAACTGATCTGCTTCCTCTCTGATTATTAGGCTTGTATCTACTGGCTTTCTTGACACAATAACCTTTGCTTAACTTTATTCCTATAAGCCCAACAGAACCATTACTAAAAAGTGGTTACGAGTAGATTTACTCCTGTGTGTGCAAACTGCAGTGTTGTTTGCTAATTCTAATCAGACTTTTTTTCAACCCTACTGAAGAAAACAGAATTACATGCAAATCACCAAGAGTATAGCTTACCCTCCACAAACTGTGTTGAGAAAACGTAGTTAGGAAAGATCTCATTTTCATACTTGCTTTCACAAGGTATTTGCAGTACTGGCAGTTTACACAACTTTTCTTTTTTTTTTTTTTTTTTTCTCTATAAACTGAGCTCTTTCATTTTTTATTGTTGAGACTCAGAAAACATGGAATGTTATGATACCAGATTTATTAATTTTTCAGATGAAAAATAAGCCTTAACTGTTCTTGAAAATCCCTTCTCAGTTCCATGGTTGGTGAAGCACAAACTGCCCCACCATGAGAGCTGTGCCTTCGTGTATACCTGACCTACTCCAGTTTCCTGCTCTATCTTCACAGCTCAAAGAGAATTACGGAAGATAAGTTCTGATACAGTCGAGTGACTACACAGTACTGAAAGCAACATTAAATAAATGAACTATTGTTAGCTATCAGTTTGACTCTCTGCCAACCTGCTAAATGAATCACTTTGAAAAATTAAACAAAAAGAGGTTTAATTTGACATGATTGTTGTTTGACTTTCCACTTTTTTGTTTTAGTAGGGACCCAGTGCTGTTTCCATGCCATGCCAGCAAGAGAATAAGCACCACATATCTGTCCATTGCCAATCCATAACTAATGCCTTAAACCCTTTTATTTTTCACTTGCATTGTTTGCTATTAGAAATGTGTAGTGCAGACCTGTAAGAATATATTAAAGCCCCTAGCTATTTCACAAATAAAACTGCTCTATCATCTTAAAATGTTTAGCTGTTTTTCTTTGCTCTTTATGTAGTAAATAAGCCTGGAGGGATACTGAACACAGATAGATAAACAACTTCAGTTCATTCAGCACTTTATATGTGCCCTGCGATCTGTTGGAAAAGGCAAAGGGCAAGGGAGGCAGGGCTGTAGCAATAAAACTTTTTATACAGTGAATTTATTTGGCTTTGTTGTATAAAACATTAATGTTGAAGTAAATCATCAGTTTGGCAAGTAAAGTTAGCAAGCGGCCTGCTGCCTGACCATTTACAGTTCTGTGTTTCTCCTCTTCAATAGGTTTCTTTTCAATATAATAGTGTTAATAAACACCCTGGGCCAAATTTTCCACCCTGTTACAGCATACAACCACATTGGCATTAATTCGGTAACAATGGTGTAACCAAGGCAGAAGAATTTGCCCTTCACATTTACAGGCTGCCTTTCATCCGAGGATATCAAAGAACAAGTCGGACCAAAACCAAGTTCCAAGATCTAAATACTCCCAAACTTTGGGAAAGTGCAAAGCCAGCCGTTGCAGCCAGATCCATTTCTGATCCACATTTAAGGCACTTTTGTCTTGAACCAAGAGGTGCAAATTAGTAACAACGCTCCCTGCACAGAACAGCAACCTGACAGGAACACTGACAATTATTAAAACCTGCTGTTTGTTTCAAAATCAGTTTCTAGTTTAAAGACATAATTGTGGTTCTAGAGGGCATAAAACCAAAGCAGTTCTGAATATTTTATTTTTTTGCTTAGTGCGATCCAGGTTGCATAAAAGAAAAAAATAACTATCTAAGGAACTTGAAAACTTAGTTCAAGCTGGCTGAAGAAAGAAATAAATAAAATAAGCTGTTACTGTCATACAGTAATGTTTTATATGTCCTAATCACAATAACAAAAAACAATCTCAGTTTCTTAAGTCAGTCAATCCATTTAGTCAATGTGATACCTTTCCTTCAGTATTGATAAACCAACAAGAAGAAATTGAAAATGATCACTACTGAACTGAAAAATAATTCATTTTAAAAGAACCCACAGTAGGGGTCACCTGCATTGAGGCCAAGTGGCTTCCTTCTGTTACAAGTATTTCTTCAAAGCGTGCCCTTACCTGCTTATGGAAACCAGCTCTGACAGATACTCAACTCATATGGGCAGGCAGCCGGGCTCCCGTGGTGACACCACAGCCAGGTTCAGCTTGCGGTGATGGAAACAAGAGGCGCTGCTCTTCTGCTCTCCCCATAGAGGAAGCAAGATGAGGAAGCATTGAAGCTTCCTGTGACTTTGTTCATAAACAGACATGAAAAGCACAAGTCTGCAAGTTAGTAGTAATAGTATTTTTTTTTTAAAAGAAAATACTAGAGACGAAAACAGGCTAGGGAATGGCTTGGTAGAAGTAAACCTTGAACTGAATTTATTACCTTTTTTCCTCTGTGGTTTGTCAAAACTATCAGAGTGGGGAGGGGAAGAAAGAATGATTGAATAGAAAATTCACAGCTGGGAAATTAAAATACCCCAGACGTGGCATGGGACATCACCCCTTCTCTACACAGAACTCAGCTGTGGGGCAGATTTAGATGTAAGCAAAACAATTCTAAGATCTCTAAGGCTGTTGATGTTGTCCTAAAATATGACCAGAATGCTAATGGGGCAGAATCAGGCTCTGTTTCATGGACCTCCCTCTGAGTTCATGCTTCGTGCGCTGCACAAAAAGAAAAGTTTTGCATGTTAGGCTAAAATTAACTCTTCCTATTCTCCCTTCAAAATGAAGAAAAGAGGCACTCCACATGATGCTGCTGTGGGCCTGGGAATCCAATTCCCTCAGCTGCTGTCAACACAGCTGGCCAGACCATGAGGCACGGCACAACTCTCAACAGCAGCTGCTCTACCATACATATTGCACATTGAGCAGGCCTTCCAGCAAAAGGATTGCCCATCACCAGGTTTCCTTCTCTCTAGATCACCCGTCTGCAAGCTGTGGAACAGCTGCATCAGAACTGACTTCTCTGGAACAAGGTTATATGGATTTCTATCTGAGGAATCCTTTTGAGAGACTGACCTCCACACTTAAGTGAATTTTAATTTAGGGATAAAAATGAATGGATGGTGAATGGTGTAAACATCAACATGCTCCTCTCTCAGCATGAGTCACTAAAAACAAGCAACCTGTCTACCCGCAGTCTCTTCTATGTCTCAGATAGCTATTGAACTTTATCAGTTCCGTTTTACATGCTGAAATTATTCATCAAAAACTTACCAACAGGCAACATCTAGTTTTTGTTTGTTTTGTTTTGTTTTGTTTTTTAATCTTCTTTGGCCAAGAGTTTTATCAAACGTATCTGAAATGAAAGCTCTTAAACTCAAAATTGGCTACTTTCATGTTTTCTAAACGGTTTAGCGTCTGAGAGCAAACAAAAAAGTCAACAATAGCCGTTTCATGCTTTAATGCACTTGACATACTAACTGTAGGTTCTCTGTTTTGAAAGAAGGGAGAGATTTATAAGATGTTTTAAAAGCAAGAAGAGTATTTGCAAGTTACTGGACACAACACTTTTTTTCCATTTTAATGTATATGTATATAATTTTCAATAGTAATAATTTTTAGTTGAAGTTTCACACAAGAAAATACAGAACTATTGTAGTCACCTTTTAGAACATTTCTTGTAACAAAAGAAATATGTGTACACAGCTTCTAGGTCAACATCCATCAGAAGAAAGTCCCTGTGTATTTTTATAACTGCCCTTTCTTTCCATTGCGTTCCCGTTTCCCCAAATCTCAGATTAGTATGTGCTAAAAAGCAGGGATCTTGTGGTGTTTGAGATTAGATTAATTAGCTTTGCAAAATCTAATTAGCATGCACAGAAAAAGATATGTTACAATCTACCAACTTCTACTTCAAAAGCAGTAATGAGACCTCAGCAAAATCATACCAAAGAAACCCAAAACCCCAGAACACTTTGTTGGGAGTTTCTGAGCCCTAAGAGTGGCAGAGAATGAAAACACTACATTTGAGATTTCCACTGGCCATCATGGACCTATGCTTTGTTTATTCAAAAGAGAACAGACAACATATGCCTTACAACTGAGTCTGAAGACTAAAGAGAATCACCATTCCCTCAGGGGCTCCATGCAAAAGCACACTTGCACTAGCATTCTCCAAGGCCTCTGTGCTGCATCCAGGAAGGATGTGGGCATTTAAAGCAGGGGTCAGGTGGAACAGAGGCTCTGAGACCAGAATTGAGATCCAAATAAGACTCATCAGCTCTTGCCTACTCTCGAAGGTGCTTAATTCACCAACATATGTATCCCTTTGATTCAGTGCTACTGAATCTGCTCTGCTACTGATAACTTGGATATGGTCAGGATCAAGAAAAAAAAATGTTCTACTAGTTTATAATCTCTAAGTAACTGAATGCAACAGACCTTCCAAGAGGCACTTATCACACATCCATGGGACTGAATGTTCTAAAGACAGCAAGTGGGAGCCATCAGGTTTCTTTTTTTTTTTAATCCCAAAGGTGGGAATGCCCCTTTTTAAAGAAGATTATACAACATTTACGGAGGAAGCGAGAAATACAAATTCAGCAATTTAACGACCTATTTTGATAGAACTCAAATTCTACTTCTAGAGGCTATCATGCAGGAAGGATTGATTGAGATACAGAAATTTACAGCAAAGAGAATACACTACTGAATGATAGCAATATAGACCACTTGTCAACTAGGTAGCATATCATGGGTTCTAGTGTATGTTTCTGAGGCTGGAGTAGGGACAAAAATCACTATGAGGTAGGTGTCTCAAAAAGGAGGTATGTTTCTTCTTGGCCTTTCTGGACCAATGAATTTTGAATGTTTTTTCTGGATGGTGTCACAACTTCAATGGTATAGGCAGGGTATAATTTAAAGGCATTGCTGGCCTTGGTTATATGGGATTCCTGAATCTGAAAAAGTGCCCTTCCCATGTCACATAGAATGGCCTGAGTTGAAAAGGACCTTAAAGATCATCTAGTTTCAACTCCCCTGCTCTGGACAAGGTTGCCAACCAGTAGAGCAGGCTGTGCAGATCTGCTTCCAGCCTGGCCTTGAATGCCTCCAGGGATGGGGCATCCACAACCTCTCTGGGCAACCTGTTCCAGTGCCTCACCACCCTCTGAGTGAAAAACTTTCTCCTAATTACTAAAGTAAATCTCCCCTGTCTTAGTTTAAAACCATCCCCCCTTGTCCTATCATTATCAATACATGTAAACAGGCATTCCCTCTCCTGTTTATACTCTCCCTTCAGGTACTGGAAAGCAGCAATGAGGTCTACCCGGAACCTTCTCTTCTCCAAGCTAAATAACCCCGGTTCCCTCAACCTTTCTGCATAGGAGAGGTGCTCCAGCCCCCTGATCATCTTAGTGGCCCTCCTTTGGACCTGTTCCAAGAGCTTCACATCCTTAATGTGGAACAACCCCCAAGTCTACCTGATCACTACCCTGGAAGTGCACAGTCTGAACTTGAAGCTTCAGTGTGCTATAGCCATGCCCCTGATATCATCTTCAAGATATGAAGACTGCAGGGTTCACTTCTGAGTCCACTTGCCAGTATCCAGGTTTGCCCCTCTCCCTAGCAAAATCTTATCACTAAAAACCAATACATGCCAGAGAGCATGAGCAAAGTTGACTGTCTTTCTTCCTTATAGTTTTTAAAAAACAAAGCTTAGGGTTGCCATATGAAGAGGGAACTAAGGTAGCTTGGCAAAATGCCAAATGAAGTAAGGTAGATATGGCAAAAGTTGCCTGTCTTCTTCTATGTGTCACCAGTTATCTATGCTTGCACAAGCTGAAACACAAGTTTTTAGAAAGATGAATGTTTAGGAATGAAAAATCTGGTGGCTTTCTAACTGAAACATAACTCATATTTCATGTTTGGAATTGGGAAACTTTCATAAAACCTCTTGTCTGGCCTTGGATGATTCTGAGGTATTTTTGTTGGGCCCTAAACCCTATAAACTAGCCACCACTAACAGCTTCCTTCTGTGAGAGGTTCTGTTTCAAACTATAGCAAAACTCAAAGGTTAAGTCCAAAATAAATAGTTCCTGTAAAAGTAAATTGATAAATAGCTCCCCTGTAATCACATAATTAGTGGTACAATGTGTTAACCACTTTTGTGAAAGCAATTTAAATGTTAACCATTCACATTGTCAGAAATTTCATTGACCCAGTTGCTTAAAAAGAATCGATGAAATGAATGTTGGTGCTTACCATGGTTATTAATGTTGGGGCAGATCTTGCCATGTGCAGATAGCACCAGACCCTTCATCAACATGCATCCCCACAATCCTTTTTTATTCTTTCCTGAGAAAATTTGGAGGTTGGGGCAGAGTGTCAAGGATCCACATCTTACCTACTTGCTTATCCTCAAGTACTGAATCCTCTAGCTAAACTTTCTATGTAGTGAGCATTGGCAGCCATTAGGAAAAGGGGTATCTCAATGAATTCAAAACATTTGGTATCTAAAGCTTTAGTATTACAATCATAGAAGATGCAGAAGATGAAATGCCCACAGTTTATCACTCACTAAAGACTTTCACATGAGTGAACATCTGAAAAAATTATAGGGCTAGATTCTCATGTTTGTAAACCAAATAAAATCCAGGGTAACAAAAGGGATTTTAAGGAAATTTTCCACCTTTCATTGGGAAACAGAGATCAAGATGATTAGATTTAAGTATGATTAGGTCTAAATTAACATTGGAATTCAGTCAACAGAAGCAAATACCTTCATTTTAACTTAATCTAAGATCATCACCATGACTGCAAAATTTCTGCAGCCTACAAAATATTTTATCTTTATAAAAGGTCTAGTCCATATGTGTGAAAAGAGTTTTCCACTCGCCTACTGTTGAGCTGTTAATTGTAGAATAACATTTCTCAATATGTAAAACATTCCTTGTGATATATGAAAAGGTGGATATGGACTAAGTTTAGTGGGTAACTCTCTTACAGAGGCTGAGCTTCCATTATTAAAAAATCAAAGTATTACACTTGTGAAAGGTGCTTGCAAAAAAAATTGAGCAATTTGTTCAGAAGGGTATGTATGCCTGCAATCGTAACTCTGAGGCATGCACCAAAGCCATGGGTTACGAGGGCTTCTAATGTCAGTGCTGCTCACTTTTTCACTACTGATGCATGTAGAAAAAGGAAAAGTACATTAGTAGGAATCCTTACCCCAGTGCTTCTGAAAGAAAGTAGTAAAAGCAGAATGTAATAAGGATAAAGTAGAATATATATGCTAAGGTGTTTAACCTTAAAAGCTAATGGAAAGGCAATGGGCTTGATTGATTTCATTTTGAAAGTGAGCTCAGCTTTTAAAAGACTGTGAAGTACTGTTACAGGAAGATGTAATGATTTTACAATAACAGCAGATAAAAAATAGCAACAAACTACTGCACACAAAATGCCTGTCGCTAGTAAACAGCCATGCAGCCCATGTCTATCACTCTAAATTTTCAATTCCTTGTCTCCTGGGTTTAAAAGAAGATTCTTTTAAGTGACCTTGCTTGTAGGACTCACAGGAGAACAAACAGAAATGTCACCACTTTCAGAAATAAACCTTTTGCTCTGAATTTTCAATACAAATACTGAGCTCTCCCATACTCAGTCACATTTAGGTACACAATTGTACATTCAGGCAAGCTCTAATCTAAACAAGATATTTCTCCTATAACCTGAACAAAGAAAAAGGAAAAAAGAAAAGCTTATTTTGTTATAGATATTTCTACCTTTAAATACTCAGGAAGAACTTCAATACTTTGGTAACAGGCCAGTTCCTCGATGGACTGTGCAAGTAGTTGTGCAAAGCATCGTATCCAGGGCAACAGCATCAGGGTTTGATGTCAACACAAAACAGTATTCTGGCACACACAGCTCCTGTGATAGACTTGGAGGCAGACAAACCAATTTTCAAGGAAATAGCAAGCCAAAGCTATTAAATAATAAACATGGTGCTGAAGCCAGTCATTCAGTTTCCACTGGTTCAAATGTTCTTCCATACTGACAGAGCTGGGAAAACAAGTCACACCGAAGAATGCCTTTTAGCATCAATGATGAAAAATCATGAAAATTAAGACTTGAGCTGTAAGAGCAAATGGAAGAATGCAATGGAGGATCGGGGTTGCCATGTGTTGTTTGTTGTGGAAAATACCTAGAAGGTGACTCTGTCTATAAAATGGGCAATATACAAACATACTGTTACCAGAAAGACATCATAAAATAAAACAGCTCTAGATCAACAAGAACCACTGAGAAGTCTGGAATTTAAATTCTGCAACTTCAACTTTTAGATGATTTCCACTCTACAACCATTTCTGTTCAGAACAACCCCTTTTCTACAAGTTTATACTATCAAAAAGAATAATCATTTCAGAAGACCATCACCAGAGTGCTGCCTGTAAGCTCCCCTCAAGGATCCTCTCATGCAAACACATTAGTTTCTTTGCAGCCTAGAGAAATGCAGCTTAACACAGACCTAGCAGCAGATGGTAAAGGCAATGTCCTGTTACACGAAGCAGGTACTATTTCTGCTCATTTATTTTCCAATCCTATTCTCACCTTGAGTGTATGCCTCGTTTTAGAAAAGCAGAATCCGAATCTACTCAACATTCATATTTTTGTACTACTACCAGAAAACAAAAGTTCAATCCTTCCGTGACACAGCTGTGTAGAAGAGAGGAGAAGAAAACCTCAGCATGTTGGGGAAGGCATGGGGAGAAGGGGAGGCAACAGGCTCTCATTGCGTTGTTCCGGACATGCAGGAAGAAAGACAAGATGCAAGGGATGTGGTTTATTTTGGCTGCAGCTTTATTAACTCAACTCCTCTGGGAACTACCATCAATAACTTGTACAGTACAGGTCGTCATTCTTTCCATAATCATTCCCACCTGTCGGAGAGCTGCAGTTGGCCTCCTTTCTCCCATCACTCCTCCCCTCCCCACACACCTCCACAGCTGGTCACCAGCCCGCTACTGACCACCATATCCCCCCAAAAAGGTTAAAGGGGCTGGAAGAGATAGTTGTCTCCTCACTGCTACAGATTTCAGAAATTCTTATTCCCTCTCAGTTTCTTTGAAGTATACCCTTCTCCGTGTCCTCCTCCAGTACCAGTTTATCAGCCATTGATATCTTCAAGGAACAAATACCTGCACAGCACATCTGCCTGATGGAGGAGAAAGCAACCAGCTCAGCTGAGCTTTTCTACTCCTCTGCCCCATTTCCCAAGCATTTAACAGTTTCCCTTTGCAGCTAGGCATAAAGCTGTTACCAAACTGTGTACACCAACTCAGCAAAGTGCCTCAAACAGAAATAAATGTCACTTATCTGGAATGCTGATTATCATGACATTTAAGATTGCTATAACAATGTTTATGAAGATCAATATTTGCAACTACCATTATAAATAGCAAAGGAGGTATTTTTCTACATCAATCAGAGAAAGTGAGAAGCCGAGAGCAATCTAATTCCCATAGCCATCATATATACATCAGATGATCTGTTGACCTCACATACTCAACTTTGTTCTTTAGCTCTACAAATGCACATGTTACTAGCAGGGAGAGAGAACCGAGGGCTTTGAAGGAAAGGGACAACGTGCTTCACAACAGCCAAGGCTATATGAAAGTCGGATGCACCTACTATCTGTACACACACACAACTATTTGGGTTACTCAGACATGAAGGTTATATGAAATGTGTGGGGCAGGAAGATGGACCTTGTGTGTGCAAACCTTGTGGAGAGGGATGAACGATGGCAAATGGAAAAAGAGAAGAAAATGTAGCTGAATTATACTCCCATCAGAAGTCCATCCTTTAAGAAAATAACACAGTACACAGTCAAAATCATGCAAAGGGAAGGCTTTTCTGATAGAATGCCAGCCATTTGTCAGGTAAAAGGCACAAAAGTGTCTAAGGAAAGTTCCATCTGGTAATCAAAATGGTATGACCACTGCATCTTAAAAAGCAATCATTATATTTTTATGCTTCTGGTCTGCTAAGATTTTTTTTTATTTGTTTTGGCAATGCATCTACTTTTTTCTATGAATTATCAGTGAATACAGGAAAGGCTTTTTAGGATCTTCAGTGCAACATGTGTTTGATCGGAAATGCATATATTTTTAAGCCATTAGAATGCAGTTGTATGCAGCAGGTATGCTATCACTGCTCTTGCTTTAGATATGTATCTCCCTTCTACAAACAATAGCTAATGCAGACCCACTAACCCTCCCCCTCCTCCTCCCTCCTCCCCCTCCCAAACTCTCTATCCTTTCTCCTCTCCTATCTTTGCAGTAACTGAATTAAAGTAATTAAAAATTATCCTGGTTGTAAATGCATTGTAAGACCAGAAATTAGACTGTTCCCATTGACTTCAGAGAAACTGGGTCATAGGTATGCATGATGGATAGGAATATATAATTAGGAGGACTTTGCATTTCTGCTTTGGTTTTCATTTTTTCCACACTCAATTAATAAGTAAAGTCAACTGTATAATGGGAAAATGTGTCTATCAAAATGGAACACATTTTCATTTGGCTTTTATATTTTCCAAATGAATTCCCTTGAAAATGAAGTATATAATTGAAACAGAAATTATGTACTTATTGCTTATAAAAATATATCATGGGCAAGATGGTGAATGTTGAACTACTTAGAGAAATTTACTCCTTTGCGTTTTTCACAAGTGGTTCCACTATGTGAACTCATGGATCTTTGCAGGAACCCGGGACATTTGTCTCTGTTCCTGAATGCAAAAGAATGGAAATATGGCATTCTATCATTTTGCTGTACTTGATCCAGATCCGTTCTTTCTTTTTTTTTCTAATGTTTTGGAAACATACAGACATGAAAACCAATGTCTGCCTGGCCCAGCAGGAGATAGTAAAATACTTCACAAACACCAGATGGGATTTTAACAATGTTTGTAAAAATATAAAATGCTTGAAGCGTTCTCTGCAAACCTAAAACTGAACATGTTTCATCTCATTACAAGCCTTTTTTTTAACCTAGTGAATTCCTTTAAATTTTCTGTTTGAAGACTGACAGTGTTCACAGACCTCTGACATTTAAAAAGAAACCCCAAAATCAACCTCTTTGGAAACTAATATCAATAGATATAATAAAATACTTGTGTGATATCACCAGTGTAAATCCTATGTAATAATAACAACGTGATTGCACAGTCTCAGTGCTGGGAAAAACATAATGATATTTTGTGTTTCATTCTTCTGTTGGATAACTAAGACATAATATAATGTATTATGTTTATATTTTCAACAATCAGATAATACCTTAAAAGTGAAAAAGCAGACTACCTATCCATCATCACTTTGAAGGAAATAATGAGAAATAATGAGTCCCTACTCCTCCAGGACCAGGAATGAAGCTGAATGGAAAATTTTAAGAAATCTACCTTTGCCACAAGATACACAATGATTTAAACTGAAATTGTTTGGAGAGGGAGATGAGCCAGCTTCACTGAATTTCCCATTAGAAAAAAAAAAAAAAGCATTTCAAAAGTATTGGAAAAAGTTATTTAGATGATTTTCTAATTAATTTTCTGTTTGATCAGTTTTACTTTCAAAGCTTTAATCTTAAAATGTAAGGCAGTATAGCTGAAATAATACACATTTATTAATGAAATGATGTATTTAAAAATGATCAAAAAGAGCAACTCGTGTCAAAACAATAGTTAAGATTTCAACCATTCTGAAATTTCAGCATATTGCCCTGACAAGGGATGAACAGAATAATCAACATCTTGAAAGTTTGATGGGAAAGGAAGAGAAAACATTCTAAACTGCATGAAACAATGAAGTTAATTTGCATGCAATACAATAGAATTCTGTAGAAGGAAGCCTTGTCTATATAAAGGCAGCCTTGAAACCTACTCATTCTCTTAAATCTAAACAGCATTTGAATTAACTGGACATTTTAAAGTATATGGTGCATAAGTATTATTTCCCTTACCAAACATTTCTGATTACAGGGTAGCTGCACTTTCCTGAGCAACGGATGCACAACTCTTATACAATTTGATATTTTTCTGCCTCCATGAGACAAAGGTAGCTTGCATTAATACGTAGAGGGGTGTGTTGTCCTGATCCAGGAGCCTTGGTCTCCCTTAAGTGGTAAGTGGCAAAGTCGAACTTTCTGCTTTCCCTTTCACAGCAAACCTTTGTGTTCCCAGCAGCAGTGACGTCTGGGTTTAATGCAAGGACTCTCAGTGTGCACTGCAGTAGGAGCTGCCATGCTCCCAGGGGAAGGGAAAGGCAGTGTCTGCAGAGAGCCTGGAGTTTCTCCTTCTCATTTTCTGGCTGTATGTTGTTAGGCAAAAGGTAAAGTAATGATAACATTGATTTAGCAATCCGGTGGTCAGGATCCGGTCACTGAGTGCAAATAGGAAGTTGGCTTTGGGTGGGAGAGGCATTTCAAGGAGAAGCTCCTCACTCTCATAACCCAGCAGAAGTCCAGCGAGAAGAGGGCCTTCTTACTCAGCCTGCGGGCACTTCTGCATGGGCCTGGTGGCAACTTCAAGGGCAGCAAGGGCCATGCCAAGGGAATTTTAGGCAGTATCTGAAGTGGGTGATGCTGGAAAATAGCTTTTCTGACATCTTTGTGAATTAGGTACTTCATCTCAATGCAGCTTCAGCAGTCGTCAACTTTTTTTAGATGTTCTGGAGGGGAAGAAGGGAGCTGTGTTGGTAATACAAAATAGCTTAGTTTAGAAAGATTCAATTCCAGAAATGCCTATTTCCATCTGAAGGTACTTAGTAGAGTGTGGCATTATAGGTATTTATGCAACAGGTTTACCAGATTCTCTCAGTTGTGATTTATATTTATTATTTAATTTTAAAGAGGCGTCAAAAGAATTGCGGCCCCCTTAGAATATGCCCTTTCTAGTTGTGACTCTTGGATGACTTTATGAACAAAAGCGCAGGGTGTCGATTGAAGTAAAGCCACAAATGAGTTATGCATGGTCATCTTTAAATCAGGAAAACATTAAGTGTCTTTGAGTTTCCCTATCCCTTTGCTCTGTCGGCCCAAACTTCATAAGGTGAAGCCTGATATCCATATATTTTATGAGCCTAACTTTTGCACCAGCAAGTGCCACAATTGCATCCTCAAATGTAGCTTTATTCTGAGAAAACACATGGATATGTGGGTGACTGAGAGCCCAGTGAAGACTAACTGAATTCAATGTGAACCTTTCCACCAACTTCATTGGTATTTATGTTAACAGTTAAACCACATTTTTATTAAGAAATGAAAGATTTCTGTAGACAGTTGCATAAAACAAACAGCAAAACCATAGAGTCAGATATCTCATAGAATCATAGAATAGAACCATAGAATGATTTAGGTTGGGAAAGACCTCCAAGACCATCTGGTCTAACCATCACCCTACTACCAACCTCACCGACATGACCTCTGGCTTGCTTTGTGAAAATCCCACACTGAAGGTCATCCAAGGAAGAATGATTTCAGCAAAGCTAGTACTGATAGAATCTTTTTATTATGCTTTTTGTAAAGTTGCTTGTTCTAGTAGCAGATACCAGCTATAGTTACTGACATACTATGCATTATTAATTGGTGATTTTTATTCTCTTCTCCTGTGATGTATTATTGCATTTCCTGAGGTTCTGGTGTGAAGTGCAGTTTGTGTTTTTTGGTTATGTATTTTTAAAACACTAATACTGTCTAGATAAAGAAAAGCCAGAATAAATTCTACTCATGAAAATTTTATTTTGGTTAAGTAATGTATATGCATTGCCTACACATTTGGCTGCATCCATTTGCAGACAAAATCTGCTTTCATAGCAATTTATGTGCAAGAAACTAGGGACAAACTTTAAAAGCTGGAACACTTTAGCAGAGACATTTTACAAGGGTCCTACAATTTGAGTTCATCAGTTCCACATGTGGCACCCCCTGGAAACCTACATTAATTTTGAGTATACAGTCACAGAAGAATTGGGTCCTATATATTCCTTGGTGAGAAAGATATAAGCAGTCAGTGTCCTCAGGGAATTCACAGAATAAAACCTATCTCACTGTGCAGTTGTGTACTAAAATACATCTTTGTAAAATCATGATCCTTTCAGTATTTTTATTTTTCCGTGACTTAAAAGTTAAAATACACTTGGGCTTCCCTTTTGTAAACGTCAGCCCTCCAAACTAGGCCTGAAATGCACAACTTGAGATAGGTTTTCTCAAGTTTATACTCATCAGCATCACTGGTAAAAGAAGCTCTGCAGCTGGAGCTCCACTAACAACACTATTGTGCAAGACCATCAATAAGCCAAATCACTCTCACTATATTTTTTGGCTCTCCAGAAAGAGGAAAGCAGCTAAAACATACTGGCAGGAGCTCTGCCACCTTTGGAAGAGATGTAAGTATCATGTGTCCAGCTCCCGTCTGCCTGCTGCCCACACACAACTATTGAAGGACAGGCTGCAGGCTGCTCACTAGGGCCTGCCTAGTGGTGCATCACTTTGGCTTTGGGCTTGCACCAGCTTCCCTTTGTTTGATTTTATGCATCAGGGTTCCTTAGCCTGTGCTTGAGAGCCTTCATGAGCCCTAAAGGAGCCCATGCCTCTATAAGTAATGAGTCCTGTGGTCCTCTGAATTACATGGGCACTACCATCATCAGACTACCTTCATCTCTACAGAGTCAGCACCGTGAGCTGGCAAAGCTCAGCACACAACGAGAGAAGACAAGAGAAGCAAAAATGTTCCATTTTTAGTGTGTGCCTTCACTTTTTTGACAGTAATTACTCTCAGAGATGCCTGCAAGGTGAGGTATAGCCTCTGAGTTTCAGGGGAAATGGGAAGCTGTATCCCAATTCACCTACTTTGAAAATGGCTATCTGTATGTTACTTATGATGCTGCAAGAATAAAAGAAACAGTCAGATGGAGAGAATATTTTTCCAATTTCTTTTTGGCCGTGGAAATAAACTGTCAATTATTTGTGCTGGTGTGTGTATGTGTCCAGATGCTGCTTTTCAAGTAACACATCCTGCCCAAGCTCCATGTAATGGCTCCATCCACAGTGAGTGCCTTCAACTGAGCTGGGTTCTCATTCCTGTCTTCTCTTTCTCATCCAAGAGAGAGTCTATGAGGCTGAATGAGTCCTGAATTACATTCTTTTTAATGGACCCAAATGCTAAATACCCTTTCTGTGTTTCAAAATTCACATCTGGAAGCAATAATAAAGCCACTTTGCCTATAAGTAACTTTATCCATACTACTTACAATTTAAAGAGCATTTTCTTTGTATTCCTATTTAAAAAATTTGGCAAAAATATCTCTCAGACCCTGGCTGATTCTCCTTGTCTTGGCTAAAAGGTGCAGTGCACCCTTTCAACCTCCAAATGTGATCTTTCTGTCTCTTCTGAAAATAAAAATGTTTCCCTTTGAAGTTGCTGAGGCAAGCCAGTGGTGGTGGTTCACGCGTTTGCTTCCAGAAAACCTATTATTCATAAATTGGAACACCTACCTGATGACTGCAAAGACCCAAGCTACAGGCTTGGATACAGCATATTTCAGCAATCATTCTCCCATGTCATTATTACAGCAGACAAACCTAATGTGTGGAAGAAAATATTAAAAAGAAAAAAGAATTTATGCTTGTATAACAGCAGATACACTGAATATAAAATGAGGTTAAAAAAATAATAGAATATACACTGTATTTTAATGAACAGTGCATCCTTCTCCAAGGATTTTTAGGCAGCATATGGAAGAATTTATTTTTTTTTGCATTTTGTGTTGGGATCAAATACACTAAAACTCAGATAGCACTGATAGTAGGGTAATCATATTCATATTTTTACATGACTTCTTGAAAATCCAGGCATTTATATAAACTGCATAATCTGTTTTCCAGTACATTAAAAATGTGTTAGAAAATAAAAAGCATGTAAAAATCTAACACCTAAAGCCACGTCCCTTCTTTGGTTTCAGAAAGCAATTTCTATTTAGCAGTGGCTTTGATTCTTCATCTTCTTGAAGACATGACTTGTGCTAGCTCAGCTTTGCATTTGGCCTGAAAGACGTGTCAAATCTGTCCAAGAAAGCTCTGGTATATCAATATATGTACACACAGGCATGTAAACAGCCCTGCTCTGTAGCATGATATATCCCTTGTGAGTCAAAATTTCCACTAACTTCAATTAAAATCAGCAAAACAAGAGCATGAACTGAAAGACTGGCCCTTACAACTATGGATTTAAGATAACTGTGGAAGGGAATCTGTCCCTGAAACTACACTGGGTTCAGTGTGAGCTGACCCATCTACCATTTTATAACCTCATCTAGCTCAATTAATAGATTTTCTTTTTTTTTTTTTTTTTTTTTTTTTTTTTTTGTCACAGAAAAAAACAAGTCTTGAAACCTCATCCCTCAAATCCAAATATGTGTTTCAAAGTGAGGTATGAAGGAGAGATAAATTCCTAATGTGAGGGTGTTTGCAAAGCAGGTTGTTTGCTCTGTTAATTTGCCTGCATACAATTTAGATTGGTAAGTGGTGTCTACTGACACCATTAATGGGCTGAATGCAAGTAGATTGTGCACAGCTATCTAATAAATGCTATATAAACAGAGAATATCTGAAATAATTACATAAACACAGTGAATCCTAAAAATAACCTAGAACTTTACAACTTGTAAAGAATCACAAGGCTTCTCCATGTTATTTCAGTACCTTCTGATATTTTTTTTTCTTCTATTTCCTGAAAAACTGTCTGGAGAATGAAGGATAATTTTAGCACAGAGGACTAACTAAGGATACAGTGTCCCCATGAGAACTATCATTATAAAGCTACCAGGATGTTTTGTACCCTTTCCTCCTCCTATTACGTATGTTGTAGCTGGGTTCATCACTGCTAACATGGGACTAAATTGGTCACCTTATGTCTTAAATATTTCAGAATATTCCTTCAGGATTGCCTTTTCTAACCTTGACACATATCTCATAATAATTCTGATACTGTATTTGTGAAGGCAGCTTTCCTGAAAATTAGCAGAAAAAGCACAGTCCTTCGTCTGAGAGTTACCTCTAACTGAAATCAGAACACAGGTCCAAACAAACTTTTCATCTGACACATTCATGGCACAGTGATGGGGAACCTGTTGTGGCAAGTTGATCTCACCACTTTTTCATATATAATCCAAGCTCATCAGATAAGAACCAAAATCCATTTCCACCCATGGCCTGAAGAACCAAGAAAATCACATTGGACACCAAGTGAGGGAAAGGAAAGAAGTATTCACAAAAGTTAAGTTTAGCCTTCAAAGAACAGACTTGTTAGGCTGCCGCTGTTGTTGATAGGAGATAAACTGTACTGGAGGAAAAAATCAAGAACACCCAGATTATGGCTTTTGTTCAGAACCATCTTCTAAAGAAGCCTCTCTCTCTCGTGAATATTGTGTGTTTCCTTCCTTCCCTCAGGCACTGTAAACTTTCATGTAACCTGCCTACTGCTGTTCAATACTTTGGGAAGGATGGAGAGTTTACATTCATCCACCCTCTCTCCCATGCAGAGAATGGTTGTGGCAAGCATCTCTGTGGTAAGTGTTGGTCACAATGCAGGGTGTTAAAAACATTCCCTTACTGTCGTACAGTCTGTGCAGCCTTTCCTCATTGTACAGGAATGCCAGAGATTATCAGCTGAACCCTCAGTCACAGGGTCTAGGATTCCTCAGTCACAGGGTCTAGGATTCCTTCTTAAATGAACTGTAGGTAGTTTTCCACAGCTTTATTAATAGCTGCTAGTTGGTGCAGGAGACATGCAGGCACTTTCCTTAATGACAGAGCGGCTCACTAATCTTCAGCCTGGTCCTCTGCACCTGCATTACACCTCTGCTCTTGCAAAGACCTGCTGGTAAGCAAAGGGTTACTGTGCAGAAAGTGCATCCAAGCCCCTCTCTTTGTGCAGGTAGAAAGCTACTTTCCACTTTGAAAGACTTTTCAAGATGAACATTGGGTTAAAGGCTATATTATACAAACCCTTCATTGTAACTCTAACCTTCCTCTCACATCTAGGATAGAAATACAGAACAATGTATGTTGGGAGTGAGGAGGGCTTACAGAAGAAATCTGGTTCAACATCCAGCTCAGGGCAGGACCAGCTTCAGATCAGGTTGCTCAGGGCCTTATCCGGTTGAGGATCTGAAAAGAAATCAAAGGCTCTTGAAATAAGTTATGCACACACACACACGTCTGGGAATAGCTAAAAAAAAAAAAAAAAAAAAAAAAAAAGTTTAAGAGGGGATATTAGTTTTCTGTTGAGTTTTACACAAGTTAAGATCAGTTAGACTACATCCTCGCTTCTTTACATACACCAATCTCTTTTACTATGTGAAATCACAGAAAGTAAAAACCTCTGTTGCTGTTTTACCATAAAACTATTACTATTTCAGAGTGTCTGGGCATTTCAAATGCAAGTTTTATGCAACGGCTGCATTTAACGGGCTAGATTACATTTTTACCTCCTACCTGAATTGTTTAAAATAAGCTGCAGCTCATTTTTTCCCAATCGTTTTGTCCAGAGCTCCTGCTGAGCATCCCGAGAAGGGCTCGGAGCATCACCGCAGCCAGCAGAGGGAGCCCACGCTTTTAGCTTGGTCTGAGCTTACTGAAATCAGTAAGAAGGATGGAGAGCAGTGTCAGAGGCAGTATTAAGAACACAGGTTCAGTACAAAAATGCAAGTGTTGGTAAGAGATGGTAGCCAAGTTGCTTTCTAACTCAAGCAGAAATCTCTCTCCCTTGTGTGTGCGTGCTTTTGGCAAAACAATAAATAAAATCCCCACCTTCCAGTAATAAGCAGTACGAAATTATTCCCTGCGAATACACAAATGTATGGGAATCCATTCAACTTCTTCACAGATCAACTTATAGATATGGTTGGAATCTTTTAATTAACCCTTGGCCTCATATGCCTTTTTGTCTGTCACTACTTTTTCAAAAGTCATAATAATGTCTTCTACTGCTTTATCTTCTTCACTTCACCAACTTCTTTCAACTTCAGCATCGCCAACAGATATATACTTACTTTGTCCATATAAACAGTCCCAAAGAAGTTTTGTAACATACAAGAAATTCATTTATATACTATAACTTTTCTAGAGGGTAGTTTGTAGTTTTAATGTTTTTCTTCAATGTTTTTTCATAATAGCTTTGTCATAACTGATGTTAATTATTCTTTCTGTAAAAGTATTAATAAAAGATATCATGTTTTTCATGTATTATATTTTTTACAGAAATTTCCCCAAAAAGTTGCAATTCACCTGAAGATAATTCTAAACTTGCTAATTCTTACTGTGTCAAGGTGCTGAGATAGAAATGGAAAGAATAGCCTTGTATACTAAAGGAAAGGGAACTACTACAAAAGCCGCTATTATTTGGATGAATGACAGTAATTAATAAGCTGCATTTGAGAAACATCTACGTACCTGATAATACATTTTCTTGCATCTGTCAACTCACAGAAATAATAATGAGTTGAAATAAATTATTCTTATCAGATTACTCCAAACTTCTACACCTCAAAATAATTTAATGCTAAAATTAACTTAATGTTGTATTTGATGGTTTCTTTCAGATGTATATTCCCAAGAAACATAAAGCAAGAATTTTTCCTGCTTGGAAAAAATGCAGTGGAAAAAATTTTGCAGTTATACTGCTGGACACCTGTAAAACTGGGGAAAAAAATCAAAACTCTAAAGCTCTGAAGTAAAATATACCATAAATATTTTTTTTAACCAACAAAGCAAATGTGAATTTAGGATTTCAAAATAGCTTCCTTAGTCTAATTTTTACATTTGTTTTTAAGTTGTTCTCAGTTAGTAATTAAGTTGTCCAAAGTTAGAACAGCAAGAAGCAACCAGTGCCTCAAAAATTAGCAGTTATATAAATAAACAGAAACAGCCTCTTCTGAAGATTTCTGGGTAAAAATGAGCATTGCTAAAGAGTAGTATCTGATCTGACTTCAGTTAATCAGTGAATAGCATGCTCCTGCCCTGACAAACATTGAATACAATGCTAATGTATTCATACATAACACAATGCATAATCTGACAACTCTGGCACTGTATGGAAGAGGTAGATTTTACTTTCTGTTACAACTAAATGGGTCAAGCTGCAAGCTGTTGAGAGGACATAAAATCTGAAGCAAAAGAGAACAGCTGAATTCATTATGGCCACCCATGAGCAGCACAGCATCTCTCATGAAGCCGTCCTCTCTTCCCAAATCATTCATACCATATTAAGTTCCCATGTTCAAAGAAATACTCCCTAAAATCATCAGCCAACAGACATGATGCTCGTGACTTCTTTCCATAATAACATTTTCAAAAATTCAGCATCAATCATTATTGTTCTCAATAGAAAGTGCATTAAGCGTATATTTGTTCTACAGATGAAGATGTGTTCCCTGAAAAGGAAAACCTATAATTGAAATGAAAAAGTAGAAATGAAATGTTTTTGACTTGTTGCTTTTGAAACCCATTCCAAGTGGTCAAACTTCAAGTAATTATTTTTCAGTACAATGCAGTCTGTTCTCTTTTGTCATTTTTTTCCACTTAGTATATTTTTGATTCCATCTGTTTTTACCATAGCTCACAGAAATATTTCAAAGAAAAATTAAACTTGACCAAATGCTGCTTTCTATACCACTGCTACTTCTGACAGACTCCAAGCTGCATTAGAGCAAAATCATTAGTACTGATTTACTTTCAACCCTCTACTTCACCTGTCTCAGGGGCCCATATATTGAGCCAAATGCAGACCAAAAAAATTTTCATAATGGGAATGCTAAGCCAGGGCTTTTTGTATTAGCTCTTGTTTGTCAAAGTTTCCTCTTTCCTACATATAACTTACTCAGGGCTCTGCTCTACTGTAACATTAACTCTAATCATAATCAATGCAAAGTTACTTTTGCTCAGCAATCTTGATTTAACTATCCACAGATACATAAAATAATTAATAAAGGTGCTTTGAACCACCTTCTGGAGGAGTCTATTACTCTTAATCAGCTTCAGAGAGATGCCTGGGAGATTAAATTTGGGTGGTATGAACACTCTCTCCTCATCTCTTACTATCTCCATTAATTACTAAAGAAAAGTAGCCAAGCCCTTAGAGGCCTTGGTTATTAACAGAAATAAACACACTGGCTTCCTTGAAACCATACTAATGCTGTATTGCTGACAATCTTGCCCTTTCAGCTACTGCAGCGAAATGAACTTTACTCTGGATTTCCAAGGGTTTAACTGTGATCTGAACCAGGTCTATAGACTATAAATTTGAACTTCTTTCAGATGCTTTTAAATGAAAGTGCTGCAGCAACCATGTGTTCAGGCATTTCAGTGCTAATGACAGCACTTTGAGTAAGAGGATCTTTGTTAGCCGTGTAAGAGCCTCCAATTTTCCCTGTGTTATCAATGGATGTCAACAGATTTCTCTCAGCTTGGAGCTGGGGCCAGCAAGTGCCTCTCAGGAACCCCTTTGGCTTCATCAATGATGGAGGAATCTCAATGGTATAACATCCCGTTCCCCGCTTTTCTAAAGACTTTACATATTGCAGGTCTATGCTGACACTCCATTAAGGCAGGTTTTATAAATAGAAAACTCTTTCAAGTAAGTCGATTGCCTCAAAGGGAAGCACAGCCCAAAATAGCTGTGCCTACCCTAAAGTCAGCTAGCCAGCTTTGCCAAGGAACAGAAGAAGAGCAACCCAATGCATGTTACAAACATGTTAATGTTATATAAAGCCCTGATTCCAATATTCAGTCCAGAAACATATCTCCATCTTTCAAATGTTCTTTTTTTTCCACACTTAATGCAAATACATAGCAATTAAAAGATTATTAACACTATCAGGGGCACTGTTTGTGGGTGAAAGGGCAGAGAAGCTTTACAGTTGTGTACTTCATAGCTTCAACTGGTGGAGTTTAGTGCAGCTTCCAAGACTTCTTGCCTCTTTCCCTTGCAAGTTCTTTGTGGGCCACCTTCTCTCCTTCTCTCTGTAAAGACCTCCCTGTGATGCCCCTGCTTCAAACTTCCTATTACTGCTGAACATCCCAGTGCTCTTCTTTCAAACACAAGGGCTCTTCCAACATAAGGCTCCTTCTGTCTTCAATTCCTCAGCAGCTGCAGGCACACAGTCCCATTTTTCTTTCCTGCTGGCTGCACCATCCCATTTCTGGGCCAGTCTCCTTCCTCCACCTACAGCAGGGGCACTGCATGACTGCCAGCCAAGCAGAAGAAATTGCACTTCTTGCACGTCCATGTAAACACTCCTCAGTCCCTTCAACAATGGCAGGCTCTAGTGGAGGTTTCATGCCTGTGTTAGGGTATTGGGCCTGCATTTTACTCCTTCCCTCCCTTGTGTCATTTTGCATTACTGCGGATGGGACTCATCAGCTTGGAAGAGTCAAGAGGTGAGTAACGCATCCTGTGGGTTTGTCATAATGGTGATAAACTTATCAAAGTGAGGATGAAGCATGTGAGCCACAGAGATATGGATACTTCAACTTCTGCTCTGATTAACTATGTACTAAAAAGCTTTGTTGTTTACTTTTTCACTGGACAATTTGCAAACAGTTTTCAAAAATTTCTTAAAAAATCAAGTCCTACAGGGTATTTCCTGTCTGATTGTTCCAAAAAGCAGGTCAAGAATAGGAAAAGCACTGTTATCACATTGATAAGACACATATGAAATATTTTGGTCTGACACACCACCAAAAAAATTCTTGATCTCCCTCTCTGCAAAGAAATCTGCTTTTTCTGTGCTCAGAAGCCAAATACACAGAGACAAAAATAAAAATTCAGAACTCCTTCTTCTAGAGTGGGATTTACAGGAAAACAAGGTATTAGACCACATCTAAAGTCTCCCAATAATTTGTCACAATTAGGTGTTTCTTAGATACATCTCTTCCTTTTGTATGGCAGCTGATCCCAAAATGTCTAAAACTATTAAAAATACCACAAAGAAAAAAAAAAAAAAAAAAAAAAAGGAAAAGAAAAGAAGAATAAAATCCATTATTGTGACCTCCTTCAAACAACTACAAAACAATATAATCGCTCATTATACCGTATCATGCAAATACACTTCAAAAACCACAGGAACCCGAGGGTGTTTGCCACACAGACACAGCGAGAGAAGGAAGGATGAAAAGAGTTGGACAGAATTTCTATATGAGCTGCTAAATTAAGAAATGACTCTGTGTATGCACATGGTATGTATCAAGTCTTGTCTTTTACCCAGAAAAGAATGCAGATCACCACAGCACGTACAGGACACAGAAATACATCATACATCTCCACACACTCACATATTCAAAGGTTTTATGTTTTAAAAGTGTTAAGGAAAAAAACAGTGCAACCCTTTATGAACTGAAGTTAACTTCCTCGCAGATGTGGAGGTATTGACTTTCCATGGAAATGCTGAACTTTTGTTGCATTAAGTGAGCGATATTTTGTGGAGCTTCCTCAAAGTCCCACTGCCAAGCACCACAGAATGCAGCACTTTCTGGACTCACTACTGTGCTATAATGCAAATTATTTTAACGTTTGGCTCTGACACCTGCTCTTACACTGAACAACTGGCTATTGATTACTTGAGCAGGATGAGAGAGTACAGTCCAGAAATCGTGCAATTCGGGAAAAAAAGTGATTCATCCACCACAACACATCCTTCCAAAAGTCAAAAGCTTTTTTCATTTTTTTTTCAGAGCAAGATTTGAGCCCACTTGCCATTTGGGTTCAAACCTATTACTTTTTCTGTGCATGTTAAAACTGACAAACACATGTAAAAACATGACAGATCATCTCATTCAGAGACCTGCTGCAATGACTTACTATCAGAAAGCACAGTTAAGAACATCATATAAATACCTGGCTAGAAGAAGGATAAAGGCAATTAGACCTGCCTTGCTGCCATACTGCTGTGCCTCATGGTTCTTAAGAAACTGTATCATAGCTGTGCATGACTCTCTAGGGCTAGAGAAAGATAAGATTGTATCAACAGTTAGATACAGTTTGGGAAAAAAAAAGACTGATAAGACAAAAAGAGAGATGCTGTCTGTTTTCATATCTTAATTGTACAAATAAAAGGTATTACAGCTCCTCTACTGCCTCACAATTCTTCATGGACCTTTGCACACAGCTTACATGTTCTCCTCTTTCTTCTTTTGGCTTTATGTGAGATACAGACATAAAGATAAGGTAACCAAGCAGTTAACATTAGTTAAAGAGCATCATTTCAAGTATTATTTAAAGCACATAGTTCCTATATTGGTGAAATATCCACTTAGTGCTTTTGCAGACTGGCTGTAATTCCCTAAATGATGTCACATCCACCTCAACTCACAGTAATAGGTTTTCTTTATATAGCTTATTTCCACATCTTCGCTCTAACACATGGATTTTATTTCCTATACAGAGAATTACTGTAACGGTCAGCTTTCATTCCCTCCAAACAAAATTTCAGTAAATTTGCATCCTCTCTATTTACATTTTTGCCTTATTTCTTTTCCCAAATGCCTACCTATTGCAATGTGCCTGGATAAGCCTGGATAAGTTGCATTCTTTATTATCAAAATCTTTCAGAGCAAAAATAATGTTAACATCAGCACATCACAATTTGCTTCAAAATTACACTGAGTCAACTTTCACTGTATTAATTGTAACAATAGCAATATTGTTCTAGTTTTGTCACTTCTTCCCATCAGCAATTTCATTACTAAAGAATATTTCAGGTGAATCCAAGTAAACCTCACCTGTCAAACGCTTGGTCTTGCTTCTAGTGTAACTACAGAACTGTTAAGGAAAGAGTGCAGCTAGGTGGCAGTGTGCCAAGCAAAAGAATCAACAAAAAAAGATGATTTCTCAAGATCAATAACAGAGTATGCCCAAAATAGCATGAAAACCTGAACAAAAACTAGTTAATGACACATATTGCACAACACCATCGCAATTGACAGGTTCTGGCCATGTGGTAAATTGTTCCATGGTACTTAAACTTCAATATTTCTTTATGGTTCTAGGAGTGACTCTGTCCTAACCATTGTCCATTTCAGGTACCATCATTTGTTACAATGTAAAACAGAAATGAAATGGTGCTGTCTGCCTTGGTCTGAAGAACACTGTATGGCTTAATAAAGTGATGTAAATACATGTGTTAGCTTAAGATCCTCACTGAAACAAGCTAAGTACATGATGCAAATGCGAATGTATGCTGACAGGTAAATAGGAAATTGGATGCAGTGCAAAGCCTTCTGCCGTACAAATAAAAACCCTTCATAGTGATAGATGTTAAAAGGCATACATAATTCTTCAGGGCTGGGCAGAATAAAAGGACAAGTCAGGTGTCCTGCAAAAGGAAAAGGATCTTTCTGCAGAGATCACTGGGCAGAGCAGCACCGCTCTCCAATAGCACAGCCTAAGGGCTAATGGAGCTTCACATTTGCCTAATGAACCCCTTCAGTGTAAGGACTTCCAACACGTCCAATGAAGAATTTGTTCCCCCAATGGGCAGAAGAAGAAATTCCACCCTGCACAATAGCTTTATTTTTTCCACAGCCTAACCACATGGCTGCAATGCCTTCTAGGTACTTACTCATCATCCATAGACAGGAAAGGGAGAAACATGATATATTCAGCTGTAAACTACCTTGTCCTTCCCTGCTGTATTTTTTTAGCATTCTGTTGGACTTGTCTTAATATTAAAGCACTAGATGCTATCTTTGTTAGTGCAGAATCTCTTAACACTTCTGCTTTAAGCTCCATTTTGGCTGGGACATCCAATGATTTCGGGATTAAGCATAAATTTCCGTTTTTAAATGCTTTAGCCACACTTTTTTTTTTTTTTTAATCTGTTCATCCAGTCTAAGCTTACAAAACAGAAATGGGAGTGAAAGTTTCTTTTTACAGTCCTGTATTTTAAAGCCAGCTTTCACATAAAATCTAAAGCCTGTCATGCTGCCCAAAAGATACATGTTAAATATATATCTACTGTGTATTCTTGACCTATGAATCTGTATGCTCTTTGTTATGCTAACAATCCATAACACACTGTTTTGTTTATGAGTACATGGCACTCCAGAAACATATTTTGCATCAATAAACCTGAAGCTGGAGGGTCATCACATTACCACAATCAGAGGGCAGTCTCTTTAGTGAAAGGAAGATAGGAAGAGACTCAAGACAGCGCTTTGCTGAAACCCCTTGGGGTTTTTTTTACTACCTTGGTAAAAGCCAAAGACTGATGGCTGCACTACAGATGTCACTCCAAGTGACCAGGACATTATTCTGAGTGTCAGAACCTGCAGGAAATCCAATGGTCCCAAAGGTGTTTTGGAACAGTAACAGCAATTCCCTAAAACATTACCAAACTGGTCAATGATTCTCCTTTTCTCTTTAAGGAGAACCAGAGACCTACAAGAAACATGAAAAGAAAAAAACTGTAAAGCCTGATTTAAATGTATGGAGGTAAGAACTATCCATAGCTATTCGTATCACATCCTTCTGTTAATCTTCATGATGCTTCTTTTAAAATAAATAAATAAATAAATAGTAGCACATTTAATATTTCAAAGAAAGTCACTAGCAAGACAAATGTATGCATGAAAAAATAACTACTCAAAGGAAGATATTTACAGTTAAACCCCACTGTTAATTAATCCACCTGTCCATCTTCAGCTGTCTTGTGCAAGGTGATTAAATCCTCTACGGAAAATGAACAAGCAGCATACTCTTTGCTTTCTAGAGCAAAATATTCATGTAATAGCCTCAGGTTATATATATACTATTTCCCTACAGTTATGAAAAAGATTTGCTTATTTGTTAACTAAAACAATTCAGATGTCTTTTGGCAGAGCACGTTAATGACTCTAATGTCATGCAGTACAGATGCCTGAAAGAGCTGTTTCACACCAGAGGAAAGTAAAATATTCACAATGTATCAAGCCATTAGCATGTATCTATTCTGCACAGCATGAAATCTCTTAAAGACCATGTGATTCAGAAACAAAACTATTGCTGCTTTGCAGTGATATTAGACAGGGATAAGGAAGTCTGAGAACTGGGGGGAATGGGTCTCCTGGACAGAGATCTTAATACATAATGAAAATTGATTCCTGCAGAACTTTTCTCCTTGGCCATTTCTTCCTGTAAATCTGTGCTTTCAACCGCTGTTCTTATTAGTTTAGGATACGGTGATGCTTGGGGAAAAGCTTCCCAGCAGCCCCATAGGCCTAAATCTACAAAACATTGTGGCCTAACTAGCAAGACTGCAGATTCCTTCTTTATTAACTTAACTAAAGCACTTGAGCTCCAGTGCAAGGTCCTTCTGCTGCTCAGATTACACCAAATGATGGTCCAGTGGTGGGAAGAGTGATTATAAACTGGATAGTACATAAAAATGTGTATTTTGCTGTCCTGGTCATTAAGCTCTCATTTCAGACTTAATTGTAAATTCAGAGACAGTATAGCTGAAAACCTTCAACTAACGCTCTCCAGTGCATACCAAGTAGCCTGATCAACCTCTTAGTCAGCGGTTCAAGCAAGGATTGGGCTGGCACTTGGTTATTAATCTGGTAGCTAGTGTCAAAACTGGAGCTTGTGGCCCAATTTGGAGAGAAAAATGTTTTTAAAAAATGATGTGGAGGAAGAAAAAGGTTTAAAATTTGGTGGTCACCAGTGGCTTTGGTATCTCCGGTTATAGAAGAGGTTATGGAAGGCCTCTTTCTGCACAGAGGAGGTGGTGAAGTTATAGAGGAGGTCATGAAGGTCTGGCAAGAAGTTGGGTGCAGGACAGCCCAAGAGCTTTTGGTAGGAGCCTCACAAGGTAGCTTCCCTTGGCACGAGATCTGTTTGGGAAAAGGACTGGCAGCAGATCTTTGAGAAATGTTTGCAAGCCTGCGATTTAAGTGAGCGGGAGTGGGAATCTGGTGGATCCCAACCTCTCCACAGCTCATGGATGACCAAGTTGTCTTGTGAGAAGCTGGTGGAACGGGTGGGACTCCACCTCCCTTCCACCCCAAGCGAGCACCGGAGCCACCTCAGCCCCATCCCCAACATTTTAACCGGGGAGGGGGTGCAACGAGCGGCCGGGGCAGCGTGTGGGGGGCATCCAGCGAGGTGCCACACCGCGGCGGGCGGGGGCCAGCCGCCATTCCCGCCGCCTTCCAGAAACGTCGACCGCCCTGAGGCGAGCCCTGAGGCTCGGCGGCGGCGGCAGCGGCCGCGGGCCCGGCGGGCGGGCGGGGAGGCGGGAGGCGGGGGGGTCCCCCCCCGCCTCCCGCCTCCCCGCCCGCCCGCCGGGCCCGCGGCCGCCCCCGCTCGCACGGCTCGGCGGGCAGGGCCCGTGGCTGCTCGGCGGGCAAGGCTGGGGCGGCGTCAGCGGGAGCGCGGTGCCGGCTGCAGGGCTTTAAAGCAGCGCGTGAGCCGCGATGCTACCACAGACAGCGGCGCGGCGGCGGCGGCCGCAGCAGCTCCCCCGAGCCGAGCGCCCCGCGGCTGCCGGCGCTCCCCATGGCGGCGTCCAGCGCCATCTTCCTCCTCCTCGCCCTCCTCCTCCTCTTCCTCGCCTCGTGCCCGCAGCGGGGGGCGAGGGGCAGCGGGCAGCGGCCGCGGGGCTGCCCGGCGCCGTGCCGCTGCGAGCAGGAGGGCATGCTGCTGCGGGCAGACTGCTCCGACATGGGGCTCACGGCCGTGCCCGCGGACCTCAGCGCCTTCACCTCCTACCTGTAAGTGGCGGCGGGACCGGCACGGGGACTGGGGGGCGATCAGGTCCGCGGGGACGTTGTCTGCACCTTGGCTTCCCCGGGCTGCTGCCGGTGTCCTCGTTAACGCGTCTGCCCTCGGGCAGGTGGCCGGGCCCCATAACCCGGAGCCCGAGCCCCAGCCGGAGCCGCAGCCCGGGCTCAGCCGCCGAGCGCCCGCCGTGAGGGCATCGCCACCAGCCCGCCCGGCAGCTCGGTTAACACCGATATATACACACATAGCCTTCGTTTTGGGAAGGGTCAGCCCTCGGGCTCTCTCGGCTGTGTGTGCTGGAAGTGCGGGTGCCAAGCATTGCGGTGGTCTCCGTGCGTGTCCCGCGGTTCGCTGCTGGAAGGCTTCTCCTCCCCGTCCAGCACGCTGCGGGTCGGGAGGTGTCCATCCATCCGTCTGTCCATCCATCCGTCTGTCCATCCGTCCATCTGTCCATCCGTCCATCTGTCCGTCGGGTTTGGCTTGCTGTTGACATCCTCGCTCCTATGGTTACTGTCGGGATGGCTGCACAGGACCGTGTGGGGGATAATTCCCACTCACGCCTCCGTTACCGCTGCTGGTTCTTCAGGGGACGTAAACCACGGGGCATCAGAGGGGCAGATGGAAGTAAACGAGAAATGGCCTTCCTAGGAGAAGGGCAAACGTGACAGCGTCGGCAAGGTAGAAATAAAACGCCACCAATAAAATATAAGTAGTAAGCATACGTTAGGGGAGAGCTTAGCTCAGAGGAAATAGCGGTGGTTTAGAGGGAGGACGTGCAGCTGAAAGGCTTTGCTAAATATTGTACACATAAATACCATTTTGAAATTTATCTTAATAAAACCAATTTTAGCTTAGTTTTTGCTGAGCGTTTCAAAGTCAAAGCCATTAATAATGTTTAAACTCCGTGTAATTTAAAGACCACTTATAGAAGAGCAGAGCTTTGGCTACACACAATAAAAATACAGGCTTTAAGATACGTACAGAACTCACCACTGATTTCTAACGTATCAGGTGAGGATTTAGGGTACGCACAAGACACAACACTTTCCGGTGCTTTGGAAAGTTGTAACCAGACAGATAGGTACTGAACATATAAAGGCATACTTAACCTGTACACGTCCCGTGTCAAGTAGATGCCCACATTTCATTATTGCTTGGAGGAATGCTAAAACTGGAAAAACTTTTGAGGGTCTACCGCTTGACTGTTTTATGAAGAAAAAGAGAACATAAATATGCACAATGAAGTCAAAATACCACTGGTGTGGACTTCTGCTGTTCAAAAGCTATATTCCTCCAGCAACCTGCTTCTAAGCAGGACTCCAATCTGGTCCACGCTTTTATTTTTAAATCCTCTTGTCCTTCAGCAGGGGAATGACTTACTCCAGTCAAGAATTCTGTGCTGTTCCATAACAAGCACCCTGAAGTGTAAAAACTCCACGGCAGGACAGGCAGACTTCTAAATGACCAAGACTGCATATATGCAGTGTAGTAGTCAAGTGGGTTAAAGACTGGTACATCCAAATTTACCAGGCTGTTATTCTTGGATTGATTAATTATTGCCTAATTATGCAGAGCTGTAGCTCTTGCCCGCCTTCCGTAAAGAGCTGTCAAGTCTCATTTTCTGTAGATGGCTAAGCAATGGCAAATCTTAAAACATGCCTGCTTGTTATAGAGATGTTTCCCTCCTTGAGGTTGGTAGTGGCCAACCAACTCTTTTTTTTTTTTTTTTTCTGGCTTTGAGTTTGTTTTCTTTTCCCAGCAAAACAGAAATGTCTTTTTGCGCTGTGACTAGTTCTGTTTTAGAACAAAGTGGGAGATGAAAACCGTTTTAAACACGTGGACTCGCTTTCCAGCAAAGAACATCTTCTCTAGTAGATTCTCTTCTTGTACAGTATATACATCTGGCCAAAAACTATCTGGTATTACCTTGTGTTTAGTTTGTTTTTAAATATAGCTTTTTTTTTTTTCCCCTTTTTTCTGAATTTCTGTCATTCTTATCTTATCTGAGGCACCTGCATAGAAAACAAAAAGATAAATGATAACCTGTCAAGGTTATCATTTATATCATTTTATATCATTTTATCATTGTATTATTGTATCATTGTATCATTGTATCATATGTATCATTTATATCATTTATATCATTTTATCATTGATAAATGATAACGCTGTCAAGAGTTGGACTTGATGATCCTTAAGGGTCCCTTCCAACTCAGGATATTCTATGATTCTATGAACCTGGTGTCCACTGGAAATTGTGTGAAATTTTGAAATGCTGAGACCATTAAAGTTTGTTTGATGTTGGGACAAATGTGCACAGATCATGATATATCATAGTGGCTATATTCCATGTGTTTCATATGAAGGTGCTCTTGCAGCAGACCTAAATGCAGTCTACAGCTGGACCTGTTACATGGTTCTGCACTGTCATTTAAAGATGCAATTCTTGCCCCCCCATCAAAAAACTTTTTTTTTTTTTTTTTAATGGTTAGGAATCTACTGCCATGAACTGTTAGAGTTTTTAAAAACAGACAAGGAGATTCCAGCAGTTTCTTTCTGTTTCTTCTTCATTTACTTTTAGGCTAAATAGTGTACTCAGTGTATGTAATGCAATTCCTGGTGGCATTAATGTGAATTCCGTGTGCTGTTGAAGGGCAGCACCGAGTCTCTGTTTCAAATTAAGAACTTGTCACTTTCCTCTCAGTACACAGTGAAAGGAAGAAGGCAGGATCTACAAGTCTTTGGTACATGGGATCCTCATTAATTCTCAAACTAAGCCTGTGAGATAGTGAAGTATTGTTACCAGTTATTGTCATGTGGAAAACTGAGGCAGAGAAGGGCTTGCTCAAAGTTATGGGTAATGTTTATGGCAAAGCCAGTAATTAAAGCCAGAATGCCTTATCTCAGCTCCATTCTTTCACCACAGGCTCAACCTACTTCTTCTAAATATATGCTCATTAAAAATAGTGTAAAATCTGCCAAGTCCTGCTTAAGAATATCTAGTATGACAAGCATAAAAAAATCTCTTCGTATGTCATGTGGTGACAATACAGATGATAGCTCTTAAAGATTGTGAGGATCTTCGTTATGTGCCTGGATAGCACAGAAATGAAAATGTATCACAAATGCCAGTGCCATCTAACAGCTCAGATGCAATGCTCTTTGTGATCAAAACTTTTAAATGAGGAGACTAACATGAAACCCTTAAGAGGAATATTTTCATAATGTTACCATCTTGGATTGACATAGATATGTGTGCATACGTGTATAATTACTGCTACGGTACGTTGCCTTTTCCATTATGGTTTACTTAATGAACTATTCTGGGATAAGTGTTAGTTACATTTTAAAAGGTTTGAGTACATTGTAAATAGGCGTAGTAACATTTTGAAAAATATGATTCATATGATTTGTAATTCTTCATAGGAATGGCTTGTTAAAAACATCCTTTTCAAAGCTATGGTAACTGATAGTATTACAGTGAAGTCTATGAAGAGGAAATCCCTGCATATTAAAAGTTTTATAACATAGTCCTCAAATAAATGTTGGTCTTCTGCTTCATTCATTTCCATAATACTTTTTTTTTTATAATAATTGTTCCTGTAAATGCTTGAGGGTGTCTGAAAGTGTTTAGGAGCACTTAGCAGAAAAAATGACAAAGGCTTTTGGTAAATAATACTTAGTTCTTGAAGGTTAAAAAGCACGTTCCCTTAAATTATCTGCACTTCCAAAATGAGATGTTAGTTGTTTCTGTGCCAGAAATACCCCAAAACTTGAAGACTAACTCTTTGGGGGTAAATCTGCACTATTTTAGTCATTCTCATTTCACAGTGCAGGCTCAAGTTTTGTCTGCCTCTTCATCTAAAGTACTGTGAGAATGACTGCAGTGTCTTGAAGAGATCTTTTAGTGAGGCATCTTCTTATGCAGAAGGAAGCTTTACGAAGTCTTTTACAACTTCCAGATCCCTTGACAATGTTAAGGTGTTAGGTAGCTAGTAAAATGTTTGCCTTTTCTTAAAAAGCACTTCTTTACATAGCTACAAACCTTATAAACCTTTTTTTTTTTTTTCATTTCAAGTTGAAATAAATTAAATGTTTGCCATGTGGTTTCAGTTAATAACCTGAGTCTCGTCCCAGTTGTGGATGAAGATGAATCCAGATTCTGGGTTTAGAAATCAGTGTTACATCCCCTCTTTGAGAAGACCACGGGATATTTCCTCTCTGCTCATGGCAATAATAGGTATATAGAGGTAAATGGTACACATAGATAAGTTAGAGGTGCATAAAAACTAAAGAAGTAACAGACTATTGAAAGTTCATGTTCACCAGCTTTCAAGGGGTTTGCTTTAAATTTCAAAACATAATACATCAACTCAAAGTTAGTTTATTTGTGAAAAAATTGGATTCAAATTGCCTTTTAGAAGAGAATGTCACTCTTCCCACTTGAGACTAGAGTGCCAAAAATAACTTTACGCTGCCTTCTAAAGAGCCCTGTGCTGCTCAGGAGGGGGAAAAAGGACTCATGCTACCTCTCTCCTGGGTAACATTTGCTGTGTGGAAACGCTGCATAAATTGCCAGGGGAAAGGGAGCTGTCTTTGAGCTGGAAGAATACAAGGAGCTGGCAGGGTGAAGGCACCTTCCATTTGGTTTGGTATCTGAAGTGCAGAGGACAATTGACCGGGCAGAGGGAGCCCGACTCCAGCTGGGAACGCGTGCACTGGGCTGACCTTCCCAGCCAGCATGCCAGCGGAGATTAGGCTTTCCTCAAGTGCTCCCTTGTTAACCCAGTCTTCTCCCCGACATCATTTGTCTTTCAAACGTTGAAAATTGCTACCAGTTTTGCCTTCACGATTGCTTGCTTTTATTCTGTGTTTGTTGGCCAAAGATAATATTTCATCTTCATGGGCTGTTTTTGTAATTCTCGATCGGTCACTTGAATGGTCTTGATTAATACAATTTACAGTATTTTCCCTCACTTGCTTCCTTGAACTGTCCAGCAGATCTGATTCTTTTCCCAGTAAAATCACGGTAAATAAGGTGTGGTTCCTTTGGCTCTGAGTAAGCCAGCTGAGGGCAGAACACGATGTGGTGTTTTTGACATACGAAAACAGCTTTAGACTGGAGCTAGAAGAAAATACCCTAACGTCTTTAAAAAAGAACGAGACGTGATCAAAGCATGCTTGCTCCTCGGAGACTTAGCAATTCATGTGGCAAATCCTTGTGCTGCATGCCCTGCGCCGTTTGCTGGGAAGACCTGAGCAACGTCTGTGCAGTTTTACTGATCAGATGTGAGAAGGTTAATACCTGGAGAGCTATAAAAGAAAGAAATGTATTCGGGGAAGGCCTGAGATGATGTTACTGTTGTTTGTTGAAGGAGTGCTACCCTTTTCTTTCTCATGGAATGGAAGTTTAAGTGAAAACTCTGCAGAACTAAGACGATAAATGTCTTATACTATGTATGATAGTAACTGATGGTACCCCTGGCTTTAGACCCAAGAAGCATGCTTTTTGTGTTTGTTTTTTGTTTGTTTGTTTTCCTAAAAGCCTATGGACAACAGCTTGAATTTCTGATTTTTGAATTAAAGACATTGAAACAAGTATTAAAGCAGCAGGACCCACTCAGAAAAAGCATCCTGGAGTGCCTTTGCTGTTTGGAGGAGAGAAACCCATCAGCTGCTGCTCAGAGAGAAGCGAGCGCTCTGGCCAGGAAAGCATTAAACTAGGTACAAGCAACACCTTGAACTCCAAGCAGGAAAAAAATAGGATAGCACTGCAGATCCCCAGGAACTGTATAGGATGTCCCCAGCTTGATAAGGCCTTTGCTGAGGCACCTTCCAGTTTTATGATTTGGCCATGGTTTATTACATTCTTTTAGCTGTGAGCTTTAGGTTTTGGAGGCAGTGGCCGCAGCACTAACTTCCATCTCGGAAAAGAGAAGCTGTATTTTCCTGGCTAGACAGTGTTGCAAAAATAGTTATTTTGAAGTGTAGTGTTCTCCAACAGTGATAATTATAATAATCAGCCCCTCCCAAATTAAGATTTTATTGGTAACAAATGGGCTCTTAGTTTGGGCCCAATTGTATGATTTGGCTCCCATCCTGCAAATACTTATCCAGATACTTAACTTAGTGTCAGGAGTGGTTCCACTGAAATCACATGTGCAAATGTTTGCAGGAGCAAGGCCTTGTGTAATTTTAAAATAATTGTCCCCTTCCCCAAATACGAACTCATTTGTGTGGAATAGTTCCAGTATGATGTTCTGCCATGCAGTCTCTTTGCACAGCCCGATGCATTATGTATACCATAAATTGTTTGAAAGCCTTTATTTCAATTTTTTTGGAAGTCTTATGTAAAATGTGTGTTTAGTTTAATCTAGAAAGCACCATCTTTCAACATTGTTATGTAATTGCAAGTAATTTTAGGGACATGTTTTTGATAAAAATTGCTGAAACATTTTGCATCGTAGTATTTCAAGAAAGGCAGGAGGGTTTCTGGCAGGAGATACCATACTGGTGTGGGTACTGGGTAGGTAGGTAGACACCTTCTCACAACGTGCCCAAAATCTATCAGTGTGTTGCAATACAGACAAGTGCTGCTCCCCCCCCGGGAAAATCTCTTGCAGACACTTGAATAAAAGCTTTCTTTTTTGTTGACGGTAACCACGTTTATTAATGTTACCTAAGTATTACCTGCTTAAGTAACACAGAAGTGTTTGGTGGATAGGAGCTTAATTTGTATAATGATTGCGTATAGACTTAACCCTTTAGTCTTACTTCTTGTGTGTGTGCTTTTGTATATACATAATTTTTTCCATAAAAAACATACAATAATGTGTTCATGCTGTTCATGAAGGGGATGTGGAGGGTAGAAAAGTAAAGATCATGTTTAGCACTAGTTGTTTAGTACTAGTATGCTCCATTTTCTTCATGTTTTTTGCTGTTAGATTGTTTTCCAAACCCTTCGGTGTACTTTGCTTGAGGATGAAACAGTTACAGCACCAGTGTTAGACAGAAATAAAATTTCCCTAGCTCTTGTTTCTGCAGCAGTAGGCATCTTACGATGCCAGTTGTACCATGCCTTCTGGATCCTGTGATAATATAAATGCTAGTCTAAGTGAATGAGAGAACAGATGTGAGATGATGTCAGCATTAAGAGAAGTGTAGCTGCACTGATTTGGCATTCGCTGAGTTTGTAAATGAGTCTCTGTGTACCCTGAGGGGAGAAGTAGGTCATAACTGGCAAAAGAAACAAGATAAGGCAGAGCTCTCCCTCACCCATCTCTGAGCGTTACCTGTTCTAAGCCACCTTGATGAGTAACTTGCCTTTGGGTCTTTTATCCCTGATCAGTTTGGCGTGGAGGCTGCCTCGGAAATTAAATCTTTCTCCTGGTGGTCTTGCACATGATGAGGTTACAGATTATGCATGTGGTGGGGGGCAGGTGAGGTTGTCCAGTGTCCAGAAATGAGATCCATCCTCACAAAGGTGTCGAAACCAAAGCTTCTGCAATGCCCTGCTGCACAGAGGTTGCCAGTTTGGAAGCACGAGGGAAGGGCAAGAACTGCTTCTGAGAACAGGGAGAGTGATCAGATAGGGATAGCCAGGATCCAGGTAGTGATTGAATAATAATAATAATAAAATAATAATAATAATTAAAAAAAAAAAACCTGAAACTTTGGGTTTTGCTCGTGGATACAGTAATGAAGCAATTTACAGCTTGAAGTGATTGGTGCAACCGTTGTGTAGTCTTACTTTATGGAATGGTAGAGACAAGCACCTACATCTGAGTTTAACCAATTTGGTAGTGACTGATAAATGCTAGAGATCTGTAGATTAAAACCACTTAATGAGGTGCTAATTATGAGTATGGCATGGTAGAATAAGGTGAAAACCCAAAGTTTTTTTTTTTCTTTTTTTTTCTCTTCATATGGATGTACGTCTGCCTTGCAGTTTGGATCATGGCTGCTGCCTACATGGGCTGAACTCAGTGGTATGTAAGATTCTTACTGGAACAGGTAAAATCCACGCAGGCGCCTGAAAGCAATATTTGACCTGCTGACAAGAACGTACAGGATACATATGCTTGGTGCAGTGTGGAAGCATTGCCTGCACTCATGCTGAAGTCGTACAAAGACAACGATTTGGAAGAGGGCCAAAAGAAGTGCAGTTTCAACTCTGTGGCCTGACAAGGGTCTCGGGAAGTGAATTGCAATCCTGTGGTGTCCCCTGCATAAAGCTTCAATGCATGGAAGCTTAACCTGCAACAAGCATACACAATTTCAGAAGGATTAACAGAGGAGTTCAAAGTGCAGTGCAAGGAGAGCAGGTAGCCTGGGAGTCTGTATCAGCACCATAGAGTACTGAAATGTGGCTCTCAGCAGGCACCTCAGCCAATTTCAAACCCTCAGAAGAGGTGGCAGTAATGGAAATCATAGTTTCCATTTGTGCCAGGAGTCCGCCATAAGACTTTGTAGGGTACAGTTACCTTGACATAGGTATTACCAGAAAAGTGTGTGACTAACTGGCCTTGATGGAGATAACACCTAAGTGTAATTGCAATGGGGTGAAGAGCATAGGTTTGCAGTACTGATACTGTGGGTTTTTTTGTTTGCTTTGTTTTGTTTTTTTAATTGAGTGTGGAGCACAGTGAAAGTGTAATTGGGAGCAAAATAAGGTGCTCACATGGTGTTATTTAGGCCAGCACTGACAAAGGACAATGTGAAAGCTCATGATCCTGGGAATAGCATCTGGAAAGGCTTTAAGTTTCCCAGCATATGGAGCCTACACATCTGACCTGTTGCCTGTACATACGCGGAGTAGTGTGAACTGCTGAGTGCCACGACATTGCTTCCTTCTGGCTAAGGTAGGAGAAGTGAAAAGAAAGGGCAGGACAAGCATCTTGGAACATCCTGTCTGTCTGAAGGCCAGAGACAGCATGGCCCGTAGCTGAACAGATTACTGAAATCTTGAAGCAGATGTCTTTAGAGTAAAATAAATGTTTACTGAATACTGATAAGGGGAAAAACTTTAATCTGGAATAGAAAAAGACATTGTATAGAAGCAGATACTTGTGGAAGAATCCTATCATGGAAGTGTGGCAGTATTTCTTGGGTTATTTGGATGGAATATTTATAATAAATCATTAGAGGGAGTGGAGAAAAAAGGCACAGTGCCAGATTCATCTCTGCATGTCCCTCCATGTAATTAAAATGAAGCATTAATTTCAGTTTTAATTTGCCAGCTCTTGAAGGAAAAAAAACTTTTAATGTGTTATTACTGTGCAGGGTCTTTCTGAAATAAATAAAAGTCAAAATTGTTTTTATGAAAATAAAAAATATTTTAATTGTGCAGCCAAGTGATCATTGCTGTGTCATTTGTGTCAGGATGTGGACTCTGCCAGGAGAGTTGTATTGTATCAGAGTTGTGGTCAACTGCACAGACTTTCCAGCAGTTGGAGGAAGGTGGGGTTTTCTTTTGTTTTCCAGTATTTTTCTTGTTGTGAAAAACACAGCAGATTTTTTTTTTGAAGATGCTTACATAGCACTGTGATATATTGGTTATATCTATCACAGGCAGATACCATCCCACCAAATAGAGTTATCAAAATCACATTTGTCCTCGTATTAATGCCTCAGCTGTTCTCCCTTCAATGGCTGTCTCCGGTCAATCTGTGAAGAATCCTGTAAACCTGAAGCCAGATGTGGCCTGTTTTCTACATTTATCATCAATCATGGCTATAGCGTCTCGCAGGCGTGTAGCTCTATGTTCCTGCCTGCCTGACCATGGGGCACTGCTGTACGAGCATCAGATTTCACAAGGAATTTGCAATATCCAGATTCACTGCATGGTGTTATTTACAGTGTTATATCTCTGGGTGGGAAATATACAGGGAAATGCTGTGTGCTTTCAACATGCTCTTAGATTAATCTATGCTGATAAGGGTTTGTAAAACTTAATTATGAACCAGTTCATTTCCCATTGAAGCTAAAACTGCAACTTCTTAGGATAATATGGATCGAGCTCCTGGCATGTCCCAGTTAGTTTTATTATAGAGTGTTCTGTTGGGTCGCGGCAAGCCTAATCTAAAGCAAATTATTCACTCTTTATCCAAGTATCACCGTATGTTGAGTACACAAACAGATTTGTTTTTCATATTTGGCAAATGAATAATTGCCTGAGAACACAATGAGAGTAATTAATGGTGAATTATATTCATTAGTGGTTTTGTTTATCTCAGCACAGAGGGCTTCCATTAAAAGTGTTCGCAGCTTTCCGAAGGCAGCAGTGATGTGGTTGCTCAAAAATATATACTGATCGAGGCTAGACCATAAGAAAATAAGCACTCTGTGTGCCATCATGGAACAGTATGAACCTGGTAAATGTCTGGATGTTATAGCCACAGGAGAATAACAGAAAAACATTAAAAAAAATACTCCTTGGCAGCACATCATGATGTCTCTATTCTTTGGGCCGGTAATATCATTACTAACATTAAAGGGAAATGAAAGACACGTAACAGTGTGAAACAAAATCAGACAAGGAATAAGCCTCCTATTTGCTCCCTGGCTATAACACAATGCAGTTTATCAGATGCGATTCCAGCAGTGAAAACACTTGGTAGTCTATCAGACATTAATCTGAGTGTCCCTCTCTGCTGTCAAGTCCATCACAAGGAGACGCCTTGGACCAGCACTCCCCAGCGTGGCTCCTCCGAAGATGGCTGTGTGACAAAGCGACGGGTGCGTTTGCTTGTTGATTGACTCATGGAGCAGCTCCTGGCTTCTTAGGCAAACCGAGGTGTTCAAAGTGTGACAGGCAAGCTCCTGCACTGGTCCACTTGGGTGCAATTACCGCAGGCCTGTTGCTACTGCCACGACCTCGGGTGCACTTGGGGAACACGTGGTGGGGGCCTGTGTAAGCTGACCCGAAAGGAGCAGCCCAGGGCTGCGCCAGGTGGGGAGGATGACACACAACAAAGGGATCTCAACATTTTTCTTTATGCACCATGGCAGCATTATTGATGGAGCTGAAATGTGAGGTGGAATTTTGCAGGAGTTACAGTAAGGAAGAGGCTTTGAAGTTGCATACTAAGATTATTCTACAGGGATGTTTCAGAGCATATCATTCTTGAGTATTTAATGATGTCATTCATATATGTTTTTCTCTTCTACTTAAAATAGCTTTGAATAGTTTGTCATAAACCATGGCAGATACAAAGAAATAACTTCACTGTGCACAGGGACTGATCTCAGTGCATGGGGATCTAACTGTGGAGAAAGAACAACATTCAGGTATTCAAGTTCAGTCTTTCCTTCCACGTCATAACCTATCTGAATAGATAATGCAGCTCAAGTAAAATCAGAAGTTTCATTTGCTATCAATAATTTTAATTTATTTAATATTCATAATGGTGTTGACAGGATTGTCTCTAACCATCAGATTTAGTAAAATTGTGTAATTATATGTTCTGATAGGCAAGGTGATGGTTAGGCTTTACTGCTGTTTTCTGCTGGCATGGGATCATACACTAAAAATTGTTACAAAAGCACGCAGAGCACAAATTGCATTAACATAGTACATTGAGTATTAACATAAGACAGTATTAATGGATAAAAATTCAAACTAGACAAAGAAAAGAACAATTAGGCCATGGAATAATGTCTTTAAACATGTAACATTGAATAGCTCTGTAGTTTTTGTAAAATAAATAAATAAACACTTAACACTGTAGGGAAACAAATCTGAGATGTCAGCATGTAAGCATATACACGAGGCTGAGTAATATTCTGAAGTGAGTACATGATGTTCTGAAATGAATGCAAGATTGATTTTAATACCAATTCTGTACCTCTTGCTGCTCTTGCGGTATTTCACAGAGCACATGATACAGTTCACTTTGAAAGACGCTGATTAGGACCAGTTTCATAAGGGATGCTGGAGCAGAATTTATGCTGCTTCTAAAAAACAGGTTTGGCAAGGACAGCTAGAGGTTCCTTTTGCCATTTTAAAGTATTTTCCACTGTAGGTTACTTAGGACAGCAACACATTTTACAAAGAAAGTAGGAAATGCCTACGGCTGTTTTTCAGAAAAGCAGTCAGCTCACAGCTATCCCGGGAGCTACTCAGCTCTTTGGAGCTGTCAAGGAGAAACATGAGGGACTTCCACTGGCTTCTGAGGAGGCTTTGCCATATACTGCTGTCAGCCTGCCCCTGAGAGGGATGGTTACTTAGAGGCACGTGAGCTGCATCCACCCTGATCCCCAGCTGGGAGAAGCCAGTGAAGCAGTTCCTGAGTTCTGTTAAAAGTGATCGGGATCTGCCTGATCCATTGATTTAGTTCTGTAGTTGAAACCACTGCCTTTCCCTTGATCTTAAAAGACTTGCATCTGTACTTTTAAACTGTCAATATATAGATGACCTGACAACATAACTACAAGCTTTGCTAGTTGCAGATAAATTTCTCCAGTAGAATGACTGGATTCATTATACGTACTGTTGCCCACTTTCTGGAGACAAACAAATGCAGGATAATGCAAATGTTTGGTTCTTCAGGTTAATTGCTGTGGCTGCAATGCAGAAGCTCTGCACAGAAGCTCATAAATTCTTATCCTCAATATATAGTGTAAAATGCACAAAGATATAGAAATCAGTGTAATTTTTCTTAGTATCTGAATCTTTAATTCTGTCGAAGTAGAAATACTTTTATAGATTAATTTTTCCCTTAGATACCAAGCTATCTTATATTCATGGGAGCTAGGCAGTTACATACTTTCGGATAGAGGTGCAGACCTAGCTATTTTGTGTTTGGAAGGAAAGAGAGATCATGATGTACTTGGTGTGACACAGGTAATCCAAATACGGGGACTGTTACCTCCCTATTATCTGCTCAATGCCTGATCCATTCCTAGTAAGCCTCTGTTCAATCTCTGCATCTGTAAGCACCTATACTGCTTTTAAGACCTCTATCCTTACCATCTTTAAGCTATTAAAGAAAGAGATGCCATGCAATGGAAAGCTAATAGCTTATTCAAACTTCTCAGCTTGCTATCCTAGGTCTAGGAAGAGATTTTTGTAAGATTTTTCTAGCTGTTGAGTCTGAAGTGTGTTTCTTACTTTTTAAGACATTAGCTGATAAGATGAAAATTGCTTATCAGAAGATTATTTCTTTTGCAAGTTGCAGTTGGTAGAATACAGAAATGTATTTGTGTGCTTGTATGTGGGCTGGGAAAGAGGTTCTGGCAAATATTTATTTTTACATTAGTTTTTATATTCTATATCATTTAAAGGTGCCTGACAGTCTCTTGGAGATCTGCAAACTTATACACCTACATTGCTTAAAGGCAAGAGCGTGACTGTACGTGTACAGGCAGTGGATAATAAGACAGCTGTCTAAATTTGATCCTCAGATCACTGATTAGTTTTCTGTCATGTTCCTAGGTCCGTCCTCATTTGAAAGTATATACTTTCAAATAAATGTGAAAATTGAATTGTCTCGTTATCCCAGTGAACTGTGTAAGCTCTGGTAACAGAGAGTCAAATTATTAAATACTACAAATTATAAAGCAATTAAACGGGGAAAATCAGCGCAGAATTATTAGGCAAGCTGTATTTTTAAAGGGATCAGACCAAGATGATTAAATCTGTATCTCATTCTAACAGTTGCCACACCTAGCTGTTTTGGAAGATATTTAACTACTGCTACCTTTTAAGTAAGAACAAATTCCTGTGTCCCATGGTATTTTAATATACTTGTGAATATTCATATTCTTGAGAGCATACTGATCCATCATAAATGCTGTCAAAATATTAATCTCAGCTGTCCCAAGACAATAGTTTTTTACAGCTACAAATACAGTGGTTTTTAAAGGTTTTTTTTTCATGGTTAAATATTGATAGCTTTATTATCACAGGAACCTGTTACTAAGAGGATTGTTTCTATTTTGAAGAGTATACATGTATATAGGTATAGTTTGACAATCCTTTTCATCTTCTCTCTAAACAAAACAGTCAATCTTTTTTATCCTCTTATAGTAATATTTTTTTTTAATTCTTTCAAGTAAGTATTCTCAACTATAGTGGATATTCAATGAATACCTGGTGGTTAGCTGTTTGTTTGTTTGTTTCACAATTCTTTTCTCACCAAAATGAAGAAAAAATACAGTAATCCAAAATCACCTCAGTTGCAGAGGTGTGACTGAGAGCCTGTTTTGGACTTTGCAATAACTGCTGTGCCTGAAAGGGTAACAGGATAAGGATGGATTGGACATATTGGGTTTGGCCCAAAGATTGTACTTGAGGGATAACTCATCAAATGCTATAGCAGTGATGGTTTAGTGAACAGGATGGGAGAGTGTAGGAGAAGCTTGATTTATATGCTTTATTTTCTGGTATGTTTTATCTCTACACTTTCTCTTCCGGTTCCGTCAGGATAGAATCTCCTCATACAAAAGCATAAGAAATGAAAATGGACTTATTTTCAAGCTGAGAAGAGTAGCAGATTTAGGACTTGCTAGATCTGAGGAAAAACAATTTAAAAGGAGAGGTGTTCCACCAAAAGTGTACTTCCAAGGTGCCAGCATGTGTTAAGATGCCCAACACTCACAGCTCAAGCACAACTGCTAATTTCAGTTTGCAGGGCAGAGTGCTGGGAAAAGCACTGGCTTTCTGCAGCTGAATGCATTGAGGAGGAGCCACTTTCCTTTGCTGGTTGAGCTTCTAAATTCACAGAATTGGAAGAAGATAAAATTCAGAATTTTCTGGAAGATTGGATAGAAAACTCAGAAAAAATGTGGTTCCATATTAAGAGTCTCGCAGCAAGAAAGACAGTTTAAGATGTTCATGTTGCTTTCCTTCATGCCAAGCCAGTTGTTCCCACCCTCCTGCTCTAGGCTTCATCTCCTTTGGCTGTGCCGACTTAGCTCTTTGTTGGGCTGCGCTCCCAAGCAGATCTGTGAAATAATCTGGTTTAAAAAGAAACACATTTTTGGTCTTTGGAAGATACATCTCTCATTTCACTGATCAGTTTTAGAATGTAGCTGCAGAAATGGCCAAACCAGTGGAGCTGAAGGGATAGGGACAACCAAGGGGAGAATGGTCAGCTGCCAGAGAGGAGTGGAAAACTCTTCAAGTACTCTTGTACCATTGCAGTTTCCAATGTGTGTAGTTGATAAACAGCTTTTTGTAAAAAAAATAAAAAATAATAATAATAAAAAAAAAAATTGTAGGTGCTTGTAATAGGCACAATATAAATTCTGCAGACTATTCCAAATGAGTCTAGAATTAAGCAAAACCTGCAGAACAGAATTAAACATACACAGAGCATATGAGTTGGTTTACATGAGTAGAGAGAGAACTTTTCACCCAGCCATAGCTCTATTAAAACAATCACAGAGCAGGTCTTGTATTTGTGAGTCAAATAAATACGAAGTTTATACACCAAATAATTTCTAAATAATAACTGGAAAGGCATCCCTTCCCCTCCATAAAGATGTTCCCGGAGGTAAAATGTTTTGTTCGCTTAATGGCAAACTTCACCCAAGATACATATATCATCGGCCTACAGACCACACAAGCCCATGAATGAAAGAGAACTCATCAAATATGAAGGTACAGTTGAAAATATCACCTTACTCTGAAATAGCTATGAAATACATCATCCAGAATAGAACTACAACAAATTACTAGCAACAGGACTCTAATGATTATTATAACCCTGTGGAGAGCAGTATGGCTTGTGTCTATATACTTGACATCTTTTTACAAGCATAATTCCATTCCTTTTGACACTCTGGCACTGTTATGATGCAATAACAGGCAAAAAGCATTTTAGTAAGTGGCTACAGCAGCCAATTTCAAATATATTTACTGTTTTTACCTTATTCTCTATGCAGAAAAGGAATATTCTCTTGCATCTCCCAGCTGCCATTGCTTGTTTTGAAAATCAAGCCAAATTCTGCCTTTTGTATGCATTCCCAACCAATGTTCAACAAGTAAAACATCTAAAAATAAGGCAGTCACTTTTACTAGTCCATCATCTTACAAATCTCTGGTTGCCCAGAGAAGCTGTGGATGCCCCATCCTTGGAGGTGTTCATGGCCAGGTTGGATGGGTCCTTGGCCAACATGGTCTAGTGGGTAACAGCCTTGCCCACGGCTGGGGGGTGGAACTACATGATCTTTAAGGGCCCCTTCCAACCCAAGCCATTCTGTTACTATGGGATTATCACTTACCAAAAAAAAAAGAAAAAGCATCAAGGTGTAGACATGTTTGTATTTCTAAAAAGGTAAGCCATTTGTATTTCTAAAAAGGTAAGCCATTCTCCATTTTTTTTTTTTTTTTTAATTTAGTAATATACGAAATGGTACACTTGGGGCATTCAAGAAAGTATATCTTTATAATAATGAAGCATCTCATTTTGTGTCTGGTACAGTAGTCCTGGGCCTGCACTTTACATCAATTTTACTATATGAAAATCTTGACAGAACTATTTTTGTTATTAAGTTTTGTATTTTAACATTTTCAATCCAGTTCTGTGTTTCTTAATACTAAGTAATAACTCCCCAAAATATCATTTGTAATTATATTCTGTATATATAACATGGTAGGGAATTACATTAAAAGCATAATAAGATAAATAGAGCTATATTTTGAAACCTTGCTTCTCCTACATGTGTTGAAGGCAAAGAAAACTGCTATACATATTCTTCTGTAATAATTGTTTCTTGAAATTGGCTTTATTTGTTTTACCGTTTAGAAAACTGCTTTAAGGTAGCTTTAAGACCATGTTCATTTCATTATCATTAAATCAACGAGCAGAGCTTCTTTCTGCCATTCTCTGGCAAGATTAATGGGTTTTGGCATGATTTGTGCATCTAACAGTGAAAGCTCTTGCTGCGTAAGCTAGCAAGCTTGACTAATTCTCAGTTGTGCTAAGTTCATAAACCTATTTTAAGGTTTTAACTTTGACTAAAGATTAAAGGTAATGACTTCATGCTGCTACCTTTGAATATATGATACTCTAACACGATTATGGTTAGTAAGTGTTAATAAAATATTGAATATAAATTGTGTAGTACTCATGAAAAAATGTATGTAATGAATATTTGGCAACATCCAGCAAACTGTCATTTTTGAGGATTTAAAATGAGATTTCACAAAAGTATTGATACATTAATATTAAACACCTACATATATCTGAATGCTTGGAATACTAAATGATAGAACTAGTAAAGTGTATAACAGGAACAGATCATTTGTATTTCAAAACAACTTACACTTGAATCGAAAAAGTGAACAATTATGATTTGACTTGATTTGATTTGATTTAAAGCTGGCTTGCTCAGCAAAGCCATTTTAACCTGTAAAGCATTCCAGTTACTATCGGGTTTTTCACCTTTCCAGACAACCCTAGAATCAGTATTCAGAAAAGCCTAAGGAAAGGAGAAAAGAGAGGAAAAAATATTTTCAGCCTGTCTGACAAGACTACATAAAAAGCTCATGATCAAAGGGTCTTAAATACACGTTACTGGTGTGACAAACAACATTTTTGTCCCTTTATTAGATTTATTTTTCTTCTGAAAACTGCAGTGGCCAGTGCATAGTTCGTGAAAGAAAGCTGGCAGGGTTGTATTCTTTGATTCCTAATTAACACCTTCAGTCTCAAAAGAGGACTAACAGAAATACCATAAAATGTTGCAGCTGCATTGTTATTCCGCTTGGTTGATTTGTTAAAAGTCGGCTGGGCATTGGCAGCTGCAATAAAGGAAAAGCTCAATGGATGTTTTGTATTGTGCCCACTGAAGTGAAAGAAGGCAACCATTTTATTTTCAAATGGGCAGCTGCATAGTGATGTTTAAATGGAGCTAAATGTGAGATTTACTGTTAATTTATAGTAATTGGTTATAAATAAAGTAGCAGTATAGCTTGGCTTTCATCTATTAAAGCCACAGAACCCAAATCGAAGGGAAATGAGTTATAAAGGGTAAAAAGTGAACAGTAAGATACTAGAGCGATAGAAAATGCTGCTTGAAGGGGTTACTTAGAAGGAGCAGCAGTATTTGGTTGTGCGGTGTCGCAGCCACCTTGGCAGCAGCTAGCCAAGCCACTCTTTAGATTGTGCTTTGAGAAGCAAAGGTAGGCATCGCTTTGTCCCCCTATAGTGAAAACAAAAATTTTAATCTGGGATCAGAACCAAATGCAATTCTGCCGGCAGTGCATAGGTTTGTGTTTTGGGTGGCAGAATAAAGGGGGCATTTAACTCTGGTCAGATAAATCTCGCTCACATTCAAAAAATGCAATTAGGGAAATATGTAAATCTAGATGTTTCATCAAATGCTAGCGGAGGGGTTACCAGTTCTTTCCTTGCACAATGACTGAACTAAAGAACTTCAGTGTCTGTGTAAGAACCATTGTCCCAGCCCCAGAGCCTGTTGGAAACAGAGTCCAGACTGGCCGTGGGAAATACCTACATATTTGACACAGGCCCCATTTCTGAGAGAAAAGGGGGTGGAACAGAAAGTATGGAGATTTTACTGTTGCATTCTAATCAGCCATGATCTGCCTAATTTGCTTTGATCAGGAAGATAAACTAATTTTCCTATAGGCTGGATGAAAGTAATTAGCAATCCAATGCTTTCATGTTTTTGAAAGGGGTAAAGAAAAGAAGAGCAGAAATTGTAATGGTGGGAGCAAAGTACATCTTTTCGGCTCATCTGAAAGCATTGTTAGTTGAAAATAGGATGGTGCCATAAGAGAGAGGCCCTGATTAAGGTGGTTTTATGGGCCGGGGTGTCATTTTACACTACAATCTGTAATGTTATGCAGCTAGCAGCTAACACTGAAGATCAGTTTAACATGAGTTTTAGTATATTTAGATTTTGTTCTCTTTTGTGGAAAGGGGATATCCCAGATAAACCGTACATCTGCTGGTCACTGAGGATGCTGTTTGATTTCCCAAAGTATTTTGATGTTTCTCCACAGTCATGGTGGAATAACTCAATGGTTAATTAAAATCTGGTTCTGCTACTGCTTTAGGACTTAAAGATGAGGGTTTCTAAGTAGACACAGTGAAAGCAAAAAAGCACTAGCCATAGCCTAAGCCAAATGGATACCCTGCCTCCTGATGCTGTTACGGAGCAGCTCTGCAGGCCTGAGCTGTGGCTGTCAGCCTAACACACTGTGGTATAGTGTACCTCAGCTAAGTTTTTTGGGAGCTGTTACTCCTCTTCTCCTTGGCTTCAACCATTCTGTGTAAGTATAAATCAAGATGCCCAGAAAGAGATTAAGTTTCACTCAAAAACCATGGACATGCAGACAGTATGAAGTGCCAGGACATGGTCCTGCTGTCTCTACCCAGGCAAACGGTTCAGATAATCTTACTGAAGTCCATGAGGCACAGAATCCCCCATTTTAATCCCCATCTTAAAAATGAAGAATGCTCTGGAAACACCTATTAACAAGTCTAAGTAGTCTTAAACTAAGTTTTTAAAGAACACGTGTTCCTGTAATTTTTGATGTTTGCTGCCAGTCAGCAGTCTAAGGTTCTGTCAGTAATGTGCCTGTTATCATAAAGAGATCTCTAAATTGTCCATCACACGTGGCTTAGAAGAAATTACTGAATGTTTTTTTCAGCATCCAGCTATCTCACTTTCACAAACTTGTCCTACAAGGGCATAGAAAGTGTTTTGGGGAGGGCATTGGGGTCTGGAACACCCATTCCTTGCAGGGGGGCAGACAAACCTAAAAGTAGTAGGGCCTCACATTTGTACATACTTTTGTGCTATGCAATAATAATGCAGAGGAGAATCACGTAACCTTAGGCTGTACTAAATGAAGGTTAAGGATTACGTCTTCCCCCAGGTTTCCCCATTTTGCTATGAGTTGAGTAGTGGCAGGCAGCTACAGCCGGTCTGCTTAATAATTCTGTCCACCTACCTCTTCATATTGTGAAAGTTATATTTAAAAAGTCAGATGAGCATAAGGATTCTATTTATCATTTGTGTCTTGGTTGTATTGCAGCCCACAGCCATAATCAGGATTGTGGATCCACTGTGTCAGGAACAGTTAAAACACAGAGGTAGGCTCTATAAAAGCTTTCGTAGGGGGAAAAAAAAAAAAAAGGCAGCTATTTGTGATGAATGGGAAAAACATTTTATGGTGTGGATAGAGAAACAGGGGCATATGTTCTATCTCAAAGACGCTCCTATTAAAAAAATAATATCCTTTAAAGACCGAGTTTGGAAAATTAATTTCCCCTGCCAGCAAGATGCATTGAATAGTATTTGTGGGGACAAAAAGTATGTTTCTGTATGATATCACTCTTAAACTGAAGTAGATAACAGATTTTTCAGTTGACTTTTTATCTCCTAAAATATGTTGGCATTGTGAACATCTGCAGTATTTGTATTCCAAGCTATGTGATGTCAGCTGCAAAAGCTATGTTAGCATGGATGTGAGAACATGGTCACAAAAATAAAAATTGATGGAAGAGTTACAGAGAAAAGTAGAAGCATTCACTGAAGTACTGCTAAGAGTTACAGTTAGCCTGGGGACATTTATTGTTTATGCTTGAGGAGGCAGCACCACCTCGTAGGTAAAGCACTGATCTGACAATCAGGAGACGTATATTTTCTTCCCAGGGCCACAATGGTGTTGCTTAGTGCCACAGCAAAATTAGTTCATCTCCCTTTCTAAAATTTCCTCAATTTCTAAATAGTAGTTAACTCTTTCTTTAAGGAATTCTCTGAAAAGCACTGCACAATTGAATATTATTGTACCCAAAAAAAAGTGCAGGAAGGAAGAGCTGGCAAGCATGTAATTACTTTTGGCCAGATAAGATGCTCATACTCTGAAAATTCCTCCTCAACCCCACTCCCCCTCCAGCTCTTGCCAGTACACATCATTCTTGGTTATCTGTGGGCAAAAGTTGCTCCCCTGACACTCCCAGGAGAAAAGATAGCAATTGTGTCTGAGACTTTTCAATTACATCACATTTGCTGTAGGAGGTGAGCTAGGGTGCAGATCCCTACTTTATTCACAAACCTGAGGAAGGACGAGGTTGCTTTTTTCCCTGCTTCTGAGCTACACAGAAATTAGTTTCTTAAATCCTTAGGGTTTTTCAGAATCAAAATTGTGAGGAGATAAGATTTGTGACTCCTACAGGAGGAAAACACTGACCCTAATTCTAAAAGTTATCCTTCTTCAATAATGTTCTGTTCATTACAAGGCTAACTTTTTTTTTTTTTTTTTTTTTTTTTTTAAATAACTTTCTTGTGGTAATCTGGAAAATCTAACTCTCATAATGGTGCAGAAAAAGTTTTACAAGGAATACTTCACTCTCCTGTGATATCACTCATTTCCAGTCCCAGAAGATTCAACATTCATTTGAAGTAACATCTACACAGATTTATTTTTTTTAGGAAAATGTGTGAGCTCTGTCTGTGTTCCTAACCATCTGGAAAGCATCAGCAACGCACCATGTCTAACCTTACCTGAGTACTAGCCATACCAAAAGGACATATTTTATCTAGAGACGCCTAAGAATCTTCATGGGAGATAAAGCTGCTCCATCTCATTGAACCAAAGGGAATCCAACTACAAGACAGAAACCTGCATGAAGCTAGGCTCCCTAAGCTCTACTCTCATGGAACATAACCCTGAGTTACACAGAAGAAAGATTTCAAAAGTCATTAAGTGTTGTTACAGACTACCTTCCATTCACTTTCAGTAGGGTTTTACTAATTTTTATTAAATCATCCTTTAAAAATCCTTTGTATTTGTAGTAACACCTGCCCATTTATATTTTTATAAAACAAAGACCAACAATCAAATCACAAGTCTTAAAATATACTAACAAAATACAGATAACTTTTCACTTCCCTGCATAAAAGAAACTATTATTATTTTTTTTTAATTAAAAGGAAGGCTTGAGTAAACTACCAGGCATGATGGCATTCTTCAGAGATCGTGAATCTTGTTATATCAGTGCAGGGAAGGAGTCGTCTAATTCCTTCACACCACCACTACTCTGAATATTATGTACACATTTTATCTTGTAATTCAGTTGTTCCTGAGGCTGACTGAACTGGTATTCATCTCCAGATTGACGTGGATCTAAAATGCAGATGTCTAGATGCAGCAAAGTGTCTCACTGTCCCAGTGGTGAGCGGAGACCTAGCAATTGGGAGAGCACTGACCAAAGTCACCTACCTGAAGATGAGATCAATCTGTCTAGATATAGCTGTCTATGCTAAGAGCTCGGAAGCCTGTTTCACATGTAGACAGCTAACTTAGGGGTGTTAGGAGCTGAATCCCAGTCTCAGAGCTCAATGCAATTGCCTAAACGTAGGTAGCTATTGCACTTGAGTTGACTTCATGTATCCTGCCTGGCTTCAGATGTCTTTTCAAAACAGAGGGTCTTGTCGTAGGTCATAATGTTATACCTGCCAGGCTCGTGTGGATGTCTCAGGTAACCAAGGATATTTCAGGTGACTGTATATGCCTATGCTTAGCCAATTAAATTGAGATTCTATTATTTAATGTAGCAGTAGGCTGGAGCTTCATTTTGATGTTTTCACATACCTTTCTCTTGTCACTCAAAATACTTCAGGCTATCTGACATGTCTCTCCTGGGATAAATACGAAATGGCCTCTACAGGAAGCGTACCCCCTACTGTGGGGAGAGTTGCTTGGAAGCCAGGAAGGATACCTTAACGCATCTCAAGATGTGACCCAGAGATAAAAAATTGGGCCTAGCTTACTTTTAATCAGTGGCATGGTTCCTCTGATTAAAGTACAAAGTCTTTTCAGTTGATAACAAAAAATGGAGAGGCACATGTCCACAAGAGTTGATTGTAAGACAGACAAAAGCAGCAGATGCAAGGTGTGGCCTTCATGCATAGTTGATGTAATTTTACATACGTAAATACTTGACTAAGATTTTCCCCTTCGACAGTTCCTGTAGGAACGGGTAATCAGTGTGTATCCTTGTGAGGGGTGTCCAATGAATTTCACTGATCCCCAGTTTGGGTGTTCTTGTCATTCACAGTAAATCGTCCACTATGGTGAAAAGGTCTATTTGTTCAGACACAGAGATCTATCTGGATCAGGGAAAAATTGACAGGGATCTGTTTTCCTTTTTGCCTAGGATTGCGTCACTGGCACCTCTTCAGATTTTGCCTGGACTCTCCAGTGCATGATCTCATTCTGTTTTTCTTCTTTTCTATGATGCATAAATATTTTGACCTGATTATTTTAATAAGTAATAATAATAATGATGATAATAATGCTTTGTACCCTTCAAAATGGTATTACTTATTGGATGCAAAAATGCAAAATGTCAGAAAGGAGGTAACATAGACCTTAACAGGACATAAGAACAGCTTAAATAAAAGTGTGTGTATGAGAGGAGCAGAGGATATGAGGGCTTAAGGTCTGTTTGGTTTGTTTGGAGAAAGCTAAATCAATATGGTATTACTCTAAAATATGAACATGAGGCATTGTGTAACATAAATTATTAAACCTCATAAATGTATAATTTTTTTATTAAATACTATGAGGTAAAAATGTTGAACTATGATTATTATGAAGTTCTTATCTTAACTTTTAATATAAAACAAACAAAAAGTCTCCTGACATCTGATTAAGGGAAATTTTAGACTGTTTCATTAGATGAAGCAATCAGGTTGTGCTTTAATCAGTTTCATTGTTGAATTGGAAGAAACATACCGTCCACTCTTAAAATAGTAATGTAATTGTGAAGTTGTCAGTCTGGGGTTCCTATTTGAACTGATTACACTTGATAAAAATAACAAGGCATGACAAATAGAGGGGCTAGGTTTCAGTAATTCACTAAAGAATGTCTCTACCAAGTCTTTGTGGCAAAATGTCTTGTTTGCAGGACAAATGCAGAGTTGAAATAACAACCCATGAATACCACTGGTGAAATGGCTATGTACACAAGGTGAATGCTAAAGTTTTCCCTTCTGAATGGACCTTTTAATCCAGGCATTATCTAGGCTCTGAAAAAGTCTTCAGTGGCCTTACGTACAGATTAATGGGAAAAGCTGAGACTCGGAGTTGGGCTATTTGCAGAAACAGTTTTCAAGATTTACTGATGGTTGACAAATGCCATTTAAGCTTTCAAAGCCATCAATATGCTATTGAAAGGGATTTAGAGGGAAATCCTCCCACTATAGAAGACGAGGACTTTGAAGGATCTCGGTGGAAGCCCTTGGTCTCCCCACCCCTTCAAACCTTTCACTGGCTTCCTTCAGCATATAGAGCCCTGAAACGCGTGGCTATGGGAAAGGGGGGGGAGGTCCCTTTCAAGGGCGTTTGTATATAACCGAATGTGCCAATCTGCTTTTGTTCAGCCATGAGAACTGAATAGAAGTGTTTCCAGAAAAAGTCTCTTGTGCTCATGGTCAGCTTTTCAATGGGCTTTCTGCTAATAGATTTTTAATATGTGAGCTGGAAATGGCGAAATACAAGTTTGAAAATTTTATTGAATTGAAAAATTGCCCAGAAAAGACTCTCTGCCCTATAGCATTTGCTAATGATGCAACCATTTCCTTCTTTAGCACTGGCTTTTAAATAAAAGTAACCTCATACATTATACATGTGACAAGACAAATCACCTGAGCGTTCAGTTTAATTATTTAAAATAATGTCCTGTCTTTTCTTTCTTTTTTTTTTTTTTTTTTTTTTTTTCCACAGACATTTTAAAACCTGTTTCTCTGTCCTTTCTTTTCACTGGTTATTTAAAAGCTCATTTTCAAACCACATGCCTTTATTAAAAATGTCCATTATGGGATTATGTTAGAAAAAAATAGACCTTAGACTATCGCGTTTTTGTTAAAGTGGTTTTAATTTAGGATCAGGATGGCTTGCAGTCCTCATTTTTTTCATATGTTGTGCTGGATCTGTAGGAATCAAGGTGAAAATTGTGAAGATCTTGGTAAAGCTTCAAAAGTAAAAAACTGGCAGAAGCCGCCAGAGCCCGCAGCCTTTTAATTGCAGCAATATTAATGCATGTGGAGCCATGCAGTGCCATCTTCTTCAACCTGCTGCAAGTACGTGAAAGTGCTGTGATCCAAATTGTTCCAAAGTATTGGTTCATCTTCACCCAGAAAGAACTGTAGCAATACAGATGATTGTGAATAGACCTTCTGCTTTCCTGGTGGAGCCGACTGGAAAGCTGAACCGTATGTGAGGCAAAAATTGAGCAAAGGCTTGCGAGGAAGAAGGGAAAACCAAGAGAACCAGCAAATTGCTTTGGAAAGAGAACACCAGGGATTAAAACACATGTACCCAAACAACTGAAGCAGCCCTTACAACCAAACCAGAAAAGAAATAAAGGCTTTAACAGTGAAGAATATGCAAGTCAAATAAACTGAGATAAACCATATACTTATAATTTTGAACCTCCTCACTTAAAAAAAAAAAAAAAGTACAGTCATGATTCTGTCTATAGCAAATATGCCACCTTCCTCTCCTCAGTGACCCAAACCAACAGCATTCTGTCTTTAACTCAACAGATGTTAGAAACAATAAAATAAGAGCCGTAAAAAAATGGGTAAAAATCCTCCTGGTGAAGCCAGCAGTGGGTATTACATTCACTACTCCAGGCAAAGTGATTTGTTGTTGCATGATTTCCACGAAATACTCTGAAATACTGCCTATTGGGTAAAGCTGGCGTTAGACACCGCGGGCCTGGGACGACGTCCTGCTCCCATGGGAGTCACTGGGAGTTTTGCAGCCAACATCAGTGGAGCCAGGTGTTCACCCCCAGGCGCTGCTCCAGTGCTGACATTGACTTGCTGTGTTAAAAGTTGTAAGACATGTAAATAATAGGACGACTGATTCTTTCCAGCATTTTTATGGCATTTGGAATAGCTAAAGAAAAGAATCTTGGAAAGTTCATTTCATGTGCAAAAAAAAAAAAAAGAGCAGAAGAGACAGGTGCAGTGAAGGGAACACACATTGCATGTGTGCACACAGGTGCAATAAAGTTGGCTCTATTGCCAACTGTTGCTAGTAAACTGTTGCTAGTTTACATTTGTTAAAGTTTTGGTTTGGGTACTGGTGTTTTATAATATCATTCTCTATTTATCTCCAAGAAGACCCAGAACTGGTATTTCAAACCTGAAACTAAGACGTAGCAGCAGATGTGACTGAACAGTACCGGTTGATGACTTGCCCTGAAGAGATTTTCTGTTGGTCGTAGTAACAATGACAAGAAGTGGTGGGTCACTGACCTCCAAATGAGGTGGCCAAACAGCAGAATATGTAAACACTGCAGATAAAAGGAAGGAAGCTGGGATCATTTAGTCTAGATTGGAGTCTGCTGGCTCTACTCATACTAAGTGTTAGCCCAGCTGTTCTCAGTGGAAATAGTCCTGAAGTATTTTGCCTGCATGTGTTAATTCTGCAGCTATGATTCCATTTTATTGGAAAGGGAAAGAAATTGTCCAAAGACTCTTCCGTACAAGAAGGAGCACGGTCCTTTTCCCTGAAGATTGTGCTGGTATAACCACATGAAAAACCCATGCCAGCCCTGTCCGACATATGTGAAGTCTCTACTGGATTTTTCTCCTTGGCATTGTACGTTAGTGTATGCTCAGCCCTGCTCCTTGCCCTGAGTACCTTAGAGCTAGCTCAGGTATCTCAGTGCTCTGCCGATCTGAAGGGCAGCTGTTAGGTTACAAGCAAACAAAATGTGAGTGGAGCAGGTACACATAATATCAGTATAGGATTAAGGATTTGTTGTCTCTGTAAATTCAGACTATTTTATAGTAGCCCATGTGAAAGTATCCCACAATGAGGGAATTTTGAACACCTCAGGCAAAAAAAAATGTGACTTGCTGGAGAAATGCAGTGTTTTGAAGTGCATTATCTTTGTAAGAATCAACCTATAAATAGTTGCTGGCACTTACTATTGCAGAAGTTTTGGTATTCGATCTGTCAGAGAAAAATCTGACAGCTCTGTCATTCCACGGAGCTCCACAGGAGGTGTTGTAAGAGGCTGTCAGCCAGCCACAAGCTGGCAGATGCAGAGGCCCTATTGTGTTTCAGCAAACAAGGTTTGTTAGACATAAAGGGCAAATGCATGTGTAAAAAAAAAATCCACAACTTTGTATATCTGAAGAAGACTGAGGATATTTGCATCCTAGGTATAAGATCACCCTGAACTGCTCTAAGCCAACACGGCCAAATGAAAACAAAACCAAAAATAGGAACAAAAAATAGTTCAGCTTCACCTTCCTTATTTGTTTCTCCTCAACACTTTTGCTTGTGGTGGCACAAACAGCAACGCAATCAACCAGCTCAGGAAAGTGATTTGGATTAAATCCAGTTTTTATTTTCCTGCTGGAATTGTTTGAATCCAGATCTGTTGCCAGCCTTGGTCCAACAGCATCCTTAAAAGGAATGGATGGTGCTGGGGTGAGGGCTCAGGAGCAATTCATTTGGTGGCAAAGTTGGCTGAAACCATGTGTGCTGGTAATATGGCATCCATTGCATTGTCTGTGCAATAAAGATAAGATTCTGTATTATTTTAGCTATGCAACAACACAAATACAGTGAAATAATTCAGAGTAGAGCTCTAGCTGTTTTTATACAGCACAGCATCATTTTCTCTGATGAAACTCAGATTACTCTTCAACAAGACAAGGTACAGCTAAAGAAGAATAACAGAAGTGACAGTGCTGTGTTAAAACAAACCCAATTATATACCACCAGTGCGTAGGAAATGGGAACCATGCAGAACAGGAACAGTGAAGAAGCTAACCAAGGTTTCACTGAAAACTCCTCTGAGATAAGTTATGACCAAAGAGGTGGACTCAGTTTTGCCAATTGAAGTTTTTGCCATTTCTTTTACCAAGCCAGAATTTCACCCAATCTCATGTATGTCTACACATTGTGATGAACCAGCTTAGGAATACCAAGTTTACATCTAAGACAGCTGCTACCTCACATCACACAGAGTAACACTGTGCAGAGACCCTGCATTGTGAAATTAGGACAGTTGTAACAGTGTCCTGCTCTAGCAGGGATAATTAGCCATTCTGAGAGCACCTAGCGTGGTAACGTAGCTCCCAGCTCTGGACCTAGCTCACTCATCTACACCCAGGGGCTCTCCGCACTGTGCAACGTAGCATTTTGTATTTCCTGCTCTAAGTGCAGGTGCACAGATTGCCGGATGCACAGACTTACATCATCACAGTCGGAGTGGGCTTGCAGTAGATGCTGTCAAAGCTGTTTACTTTTGAAGTCTTCAAATCTGTGCTATGGAATTGAGCTGAGGCAAATTATGGCCAGCAGAAGTTATTTACAGTGTATCTTGTTATGAATTAAATCAGGCTGATCCTGATTCATTTCCATCCTCAGCAGCCTCATGGAAGTAATATTGGATATTTTGGCAAAAATGGGTATTAAAACTGATTTGTGTATTATATAGTCTCTGCCATGCATACCCTCCATTTGGGTAGTGAGTCCAGTTGGCTCTGTGGCCCATAATAGTCTAGGAAAATTTTTCTTGATGGCTTTAGACCTTTATTTTGGGTTTTCGTCTATACTCAGGTAGCTTTTGAATTCGTTTCTGCCACAGTCCAGGTGTAGTGTGCTAGTAAGCAAACTATTCTGTACTCTATAGAACAGCTTCATTGTATTGAGTGATGAAATTATAAACCTAGAAGTAAAAAGAGACTGAGCCTACGTTTTCTAAAATGGATGACTGTGCCACTTCAGCAAAGAAATAAAGGGGGGGGACACACCACGACGTTTTCCTAAATATTTGTCATTTTTGTATCAAATAGTTGTAAAAATAAGCAAAACCTGGAGTTGCAGGAAGTATCCTGAAACTCAGAGACATCAAGATGTTTTTTTCCTAAACTTTGTCACTTCTAACACGTAACTTTTCTGAAGTTAACTGCACTGTCCTACATCCAAAGTGAGATAAACAGTACCTGGTAAACAAACAGGTGATGATAAAGAACAGAACAAACATTCTAGTAGTCTTCTTCATAAATTGCAATAAAAGCTGATGTGTTTTCTTGTTGTTTATTGTCTTCAGTATTTGAACAAGATAAATGGTGTCTGCAGTTCTCATATAACCTATTTGAATTAGCGCAGCAGAAACAAGTAATAACTCATAAAGCAAAAACACGCTAAGGCAATCTGTGGGCATGGGAGAAAGAGGAATTCCATTCAGGCCTCCTTTAATTGCTCCTGCTAGCTCCCGTGTTATAAAATATTCCTTTAGATATTTAAGCTGTAAATTATGTGAGTTAAGTACAGTAAATGATTGACACGTTGGAATGTTCTTGTAACTTATCCTGGTAATTATTACTTACCAAACTGAGTCTTCAATGCCAAGTGAACAGCCATGAATCAGCTTTGAAAGTAAATGGATAATTCCATCCAGGGAGCATTGTGAATTTGATATACAAGAAAAACAGAGTGCAGGAATCTTTGTACCTAAAATAAAATGTCAGGTACTTGTCAGATTAATTCAGCACTGTGTGTGTTTGATCTGATCTTTGATCTTTACTTTCTTTTTGACCCTAATTGTTTGCTCTGCCCTGCTCCCTCTGCTGGAGTCTTGGATAAACTGAATGGCAAAATTGTTTCCTGAAAAGATTAATCATGCACGTACTGTTTGCTTTACAAATGTTCTGCAGTCTAGATCTAAGCAAGCCTTTGATGGCTGTTTATATGACAGAATTGCCTACCATGTTCAGGAATAATGTGTGCTGTTTAAAATGGCTGTGATACAGAGCTGTTTCCATAATAAACCAGATTTTGCTGTCCTAGACATTCGAGCATCCCAGTGACAGATACGAGGAAGTTCAAATTTTGACCACAGCATTTTGCTAGATCGTGTTGAATCCAGCAGCGTGGTTTGCCTGGATCCATTACTGAGTGCTCACCCAATGGGTTCCATGTCAATAGGCAACAGCAGAGAAGTGTGGATGAAGACCTCCTGACCTGGCTGGATCACTACAGTTCAAGGCACCAGATCCTTCCAGTAGATAGCTATTTACAATCGCAAATCTTATATCTTCTGTAAGCAAACTGCATTGCTGGAAGTTGCACCACCGGTGTGTGGAAGGAAGGGAAGGGAAGTGCATGGGGGGCAATAGGGCTACTAGCCCCAAACTAGCATAAAGCTCTTGGAGAGGGGCTGACACACATACTTACACTACAGGGTCTGTTCTTATGTGACCACACAACCTCATTTGCTTTTTCCAGGGTGTGTTTTAATACAAAAGTGTTGGGTCTCTGGAAAGAGCAAACTTCAAAGTGAAGTCACAAAATTTTTTTGTAAAAACTGAGTGACAAGCAACCTTGTTTTAGCTTTGCATCGTCTCCATATTAATGTATACAATGAGATCAGTTGCTGATAAGTTGCAATTATGAGTCATACTTTGTGGGATAATGACATCTTAAATATTTAACTTTAGCATCGGTCATGATTAATGTGCATACAAAATATGCACATTATTGTCATTTGTTGTCGACTACGAATACACTGATGGGGTGGTTGCCTGCTACATGGGATGTCTGTTACAGCTCTCCCTCTTTACTGCTTCTTCTTTTATACCTACCACTTCTTTTTTTCCAGAAATTTTTTCCAAACAAAAAGATTTACTGCTTGAAATGTGAATCACTTAGTGCAAATTCATATCTTAATCATAGTTTTACCATGGAGTCCTTCAAAGAACCACAGGTGCAGCTTGCAGCTAGCTGTGAGAAGAAATGCTGCAAGTTAATCATCAGGAAGTGCTTCCAATGCTTATTGCTCTGCCCTGTGCTTCTCTGCATGGCTGTATTAAACATGGTAGCACATGCCTACCAATTTGTATATCGATTTTGAAAGATAATATAATCTAGGACTGTTGGAATGAAAATATGCTCCTAGTTGGGTGTAGCTGTTTTGTGAGGCTGTTGACAGCTTATGCATCACCATTGGGAAGACAGCAGTGTGAATGCTGCAGGGCAGACAGTGGGATCTGATGGAAAGGGACAAACCATCATCAGAATTCTTCTATGGTGTATATAAAACCTGCTGATGAACTGTGAGCATGTCACTTCACCATTAGGTGTCTTAGTTTCCTTTCTGTGAAGCGATGGTAATTATTCTTCTATATATTTATGGAGACCCTTGAATGAAGACGTGCTATAGGAATTTATTTGTAAGAAATAGGAACATCTACTACAGTGTTGGCAAATACATGTAGATTTATCTCCTTTAAGTCACTGCAGCAGATGAAGTTATTTTTAATATCCATAGTGAAGCAATTGCGGTAGTAGACAGCAGGCGCTTAATAGCTAGCACATTCCTCCATCAACCAGGGGAGCTAGTAAAGTGTCCTGCCAACAGTGAGAGTGAGAGTGCTATGTTAGAAAGACAGCAAGGGAACAGCAGTAGCAATTCTCACCCTTTTTCATTATATTGTATTACTACATGTAAGATAATGCCCAGTTTTGCTGTAAATAGATTAAGGAAATGGCCTTAGTGTAGGAGCTGTTCCCAGCTTGTAGGAGTGTAGTGCATTCAGTCTGTTGCCAGTGTTTTAATGTTAGTGCTTTATCTTTCAAAGGCTGCCTTAAAAATAATTCTTAATACATCTTCTTGGGACGAGGCAGGCCTAGAGAAAGCATAACTAACGATCCTAGTAGTGAGGCACGATCATTTTCTAAAAGTTAGGTTCCAACTGTTAATTAATACTGGATTATTGTATTAGCCTTGTGATGGTAGAAAAGTTTGTAATATTTAGTATAATAGAAGTATAACCTAGTAATAGATGAACTGTAGGAGCCTTGTATATATGCCAAGACAGATTTTGTTCTCCTTTAAAGGACATAAGAACAACGTGGAAAACAGATTCCAAGATGAATAGTCACTGAAACATCTTTTGTAATAACAGCTAATAACAGGTTAGTAACTTGGCCTCCAGACTCGTCCATTATATGTTAAGAACTAGTTCACTTAACTTATTTTACTGGCTTTTGGGAACTTATGGTGAACTACTTACCTTTAAAATGGTAACTGGATATTGTTTTCAGTGTGTATGTGCACAGATAACAAAAGTGGAAGTGGGAGAGGAAGACCTGTTGTATTTAGCTTTCTGGACTCTGTTGTGCAAATGCTCAGAATTTTTCTGTATAGTCACCATGAAAAAAGAAAAAGAATAGATGTATGTTGCAGTTTGCAGTATTCTCCTTCCTTCAGAAGATAATCTGCCATAGTACTTTATGATTTCATCACAGGTAGGATTCCTTTCTCAAGTCACAGCCTGGTGATTGATTGGCACAGAGTATAATTAAGATACCATTATAGCGAGCCATGTTGCCAATGCAGTCATTGAAGCAGATCTTTTTTATCTTCTGACAAGATAAAAGTATCAGTTGCTGGTATGTTGATTTTATGGTCAGCAGTTGGAAACAGGCTGCAGGAATGCTGCTTGGAGAAGAAATGATGCGTTCATTTGACTGTTCAAAATAGCCTATCAGCTTTCCAGCACAGTTCTTCAGCTTGTGGGGAGGTTGATTTTTATACGTGATGATCTGATGTTATTGCTATTTACAATAGGGGCATTTTAAGACCCAGAATGTACTCTTAATGATGCAGGTCTTACTGACATCAGTGGGATTTATGAGTGCTTTAGCGGTGGAATATAGAAAAAGTTGTGTTACATCCTTATTAAAGATTTTTCAGTATTCTAATAATTGTAAGTTTTTCATCACTGTAGCCTGTAAGACTCTACTGAGTTGGACAAGAAACAATTGCAGTTTCAGCGGTTTTGATTTTGCTGAGTACACATGCACACGCACACAAGGAAAACTGGAGAATGTATCTGATATAAAAACCAAGTAGTTCCTCTGGGGATAGTTGAAGACCTTGATTTTAACAATTTTTCAACATTACACTACAAATCCTGATGTGCAAGCCACCTTTCATCCCCTTCTCTTTTTTAGTGCAAGTAAATGACTGATTTTGACAGGCTAGTACTGAAAAGAGAAATCAGAAGACCTGTTTGATGCACTTTTTGGAAATACAGCATTGCAGGTGCAGGACATAAGACATATCAATCACAGTTGTTACAGTTTTTCATAGTAATAATATATAAGCCTACAATTTACCAGCTTGCTCTTTCTGGCTGTTAGCTGTGCTTGATCTAGCTAATGGACATAAATCTCATCCTAGCTATGTCTTCTTGGCAATAGGGTAAAAAGGCTGGCAAGTTTTGCTGAGAGTCTCCTTCATTTGTCTCTGGAGAACTATGAAGAATTTCTGCTCAGCAGCCCAAACTTTGCAGCATTGCTCACATGAGATTCAGTGGCTGACTGCATTGCATCAACTCTTTTTGTTTGTCTTGCTTCTCTGTACATCACTCCAAAAGTAGCTCTGGGTCATGAGACTTCTCTTCTAAGTCCCTCAGTTCCTTCAGTGAACAAAAATTGGATGAAATGCATCCATTCTGACCCAGAAGAGTCTTCTGAGCCTAAGAACTATAAGTGCAGACGAACTGCTTTGCCAGTGCAAGCTGTGTAAGGTTTTTAGAAGAAAGAGTTATCTAATCAGCCATTTGGTACAGCTGGGAAAAGGAAAGATTTTTGATTTTTGTGTCTGAAAGTTTCTCGTTTATTCCAGATGTATCTGTTAGGCTAATCAAAAGATATTACTTCTCCCTACAGCAGTCTTCCTTAGATTCTTAAACCACAACAACACATTGCCAACATAGACTGCAGTAGTCAGTTTATTAGTTACCAGTGTGTTAAAAACTAGTTTGGAAAGATGTTACTGAACAAATCTGGAAGTAATTTCTGTTTATGAGAAAGTTGTTAAAAATAAAAACAATATGTATAGGTAACATATAGACGTCTTGTCCACAAGAATACCATTGTATTTTATGTTTCAAGAAAAGAATAATTTGGGAAAAAGAAAAGAAAAAAAAAAAAAAAAAGGAACCTATTTAGCAAAGCAGGATTATTTAACTAACGGGTTTTAAAAGAGCTAGCAACTACTGCAGTGTAGACTGGGAACAAGAAAAGGTTGTCTTCCGTTATATGATGAAGAACACATACTTCATCATATAAGTGGAATCTGAAAAGGAGACTAGGACACTGGAATTCACTGCTGGTAAATCCACCTCCACATCAAAAGATGTATTTAAGAAAAACATTTATTGTTGATTTTCTCATTGTGCATCAAAGCATGTAATCAAAGTGGCCTTCTCTTCTTCTGATCATCTTAAGATAATAGAGGGAGCATGGTCTATAGATCGCTTATGACGGGTATCATCGGATATGGGTCAGGAGCTGGGAGACTTGGGGTTCCGTGGATATCAGAAAAGTCCTGTCTACTACTAGTGGGAATTAATATACTATAAAAACAGGCTTCAGTTATTCCTGGTCAGACAGAGCACTGATTAATGCTGTTTTTACAGAGTGCCCTAAATACGTGTCTATCTGAAGAAGAATCACTCCCACTTTCAACCAACTCTGGCTTTTTAAGCTTAAAATGTGATTTAATGTGTTTGCAAAAAACCATTAAGATATATGTTGAAAATTTCACAATCAAAACGATGTTAAAATATCATTTTTATCTTCATATTCAGTAGTATATGATTCACTACCTGGGTGAGTTTTTATCTTGCCAAGTAAATCCATGTATTTGTTCCTTTGCCAGAATAAATCCTTTGAGCCTTTATCAAAGTGAAAGGGTAATAACCTGCTAAGCTGTATGAAAGAATTAGGTGATAAAGTATTACAGTAAAGAATGAATTTAATAAGTTCACAGTTCTGAAATTATACCTTGATTCTGAAGTGGATGCAGAGACCTTACCCTATAGTGATTTGATAATTGTCGTGAAGTATTAACACATTTCTTTTATTTCAAAATCTCTACGTGACGTATGTTTTTAAATTGCACGTTTTAAAATTCAGCAAAAGATCAAACATCAAAATTAACAATGCTGACTAAAAACATTTATTCTGTAATGTGAAACAGACTGTGAGTAATAAGAACTGGATGGAATAGGAATAAGACCCCTACCCACCAAAGTACAGATAACTTCTTTACCTTTTGAGCTCTCAACAGCTGGAAAAAATAAAGTTATCCAACTACTACCCGAAGTCGCTAGAATCTATAAATGCTGCTACAAATACATATATTTGAGTAGATTGTTTTAAATGATCACATAACATTTGCATAAAATATGAAGTTCTCTAATATTTTTAACAGCGTCTACAATAATTTTGACATAGTTGTGTAAGTCGTAACTTGCAGGTAAAATTTTGTTATGCAGCCTGTTTACAGTTTTTATTCTTAATGCAAGTCAATTGTAATGATAGTATGGGGCTTGGAGAAGACAATGGAAAACAATGAAGCAACACCTTAGGAATAAAAAGGTATTATATGAAATTTAGTCTAAGATGTAGCCTGAATGAGCTCTGACAGAGCTGCTATGGCTGGTTGTTTCCTGTGCCAGGAACTACCGTGGAACCCCACCAGGAAGTGTGCTACAGAGCAGGATCACATTACACCCTTGTTTTATGGTTCATTTCACTTATTTAATGCAATTTGAGAACCTGCAAAAAAAAGAGCACTCTAGAAAGGGGATGTTTATTATTTGAAAATATGTCCTTTCTTTGGCTCAAGTGAGTTGGGTTTTGGGGACATCTAAGGTACCTAAAGTAACACAAGGAAAACCAACAGAACCAGTAGGTTGTGCAGCAAAAGCAAATTTTTTCCATATTCATCAAATGTAAAGAATTGTGCAGATAGTTTGTATCTGTGCACTTTTGCTTGTCTACTTTCGTATACCAACAGTGTGCTACAATGCAATAACAACAACGAAAACCGTAGTAGTTTTCCTTTACTGCTCCAAATAAATTTTAGTACAGTACAGCGGTTTATTAAAATTATGTAGGCTAACAGGGCTGTTTAGTATTCCAGCTTGATTTATAGAGCATGATAAAACATTCCAAAGTCTTTGGAAACAAGAAACATGCTGTAGCCTGTGTTGGTTTGACAAAGCTATTTTCATAGGAAAGTAGAATGTTTAAAGTGCTAACTAGATAATGATTCATCAATCCTGGCAGAGGAACTAATTTTTGTTAACGTAGTACTTAAAAATGTGTGGAATGAACAGCTGGATACCACAGTTGTGGCATGCCATACTAAGTCTCTGTCTGTTTTCCCCTACAGTGATCTCAGTATGAACAACATTACTAAGCTGCCCTCAAACCCCGTGCACAATCTCCGCTTCCTGGAAGAGCTGTAAGTATCATTGTATCCTTGATGGGCATAGTCAGCACTAGACACATTCCTGTGTTTGTCTCTCATACTTACTGTGGGAACCAGATAAAACGGTGCAGGAAAGCTGTCAGCCTGACACTTTTGGCACATGCGGAAACACTTAGTTGAAAAAAACGATTGCTTGTGATTCTGGAAATGAACTTATAAAAGAGTTACCAAGAGGCTACAACTTCTCTAGGCAGGACAGAGCCAAACAAATTAAAATTTTTAAACAAGGACTGCTTAAAAGAACTGGATTGCTTTTTGGAAATAGCTAAGCAGCAGGATATTAAAAGTTTGAATACTGGCTCATGTTTATTAAAATCGCAAGTAAAGCAATAATCAAAACCAAAACCTGCTGCCTCATTCTGCCTGTGTCAAGGACAATTGAGTCCACATTTCGTAGTATCAATGCTTCTTGTCCTAATTGCTTTTAATTACAGTTTCCTTACTCTTAAATTTAGCATCCCTGAAGGCTGACTGTAAAACGCAGAATCCTTCAAAAAGCTTAGTTACGCTATCTACTACATTCACCGAGGGGAAAAACTGTGCTGCAAAGACTAGCTGATCAAGCACAACATCAAAAGAGGAATGCTGTTTTGAAGTGATGGTGACTAACCAAAAGTGAAAAGTATTGTGCTTTCATGAGACCTGGATTTAGCAGTGACCCTAGTTACAATGACCCAAGCTTAAAAGAAAATTTAGGTTCCTGAGGAGTGGTTGAGACTCTAAATGATGCACCACAGCTCTTGTGGGAAAAAAACCTAGCACCTGCATTTGCATGAGTACCTCTAAAAGTTGATTAAAGGAACTGTGTAAGCATCTAGCCTATTATGAAACATGCTTTATAAGCTTTTAAAAGTGAAAGCCTTCTTTTCTCTAGCAAGTTTAGCTGCTAGCACACCATAAACTCCACATAAGATATGCAAAGTCATGATTCTGCCATTCTTGCAAAGAGTCTGTTTTAAGTTGTGCATGGTCCTCTGCAATTTAAATGTCCTTTAGGTGGCTATTGCACTGATGACTTTTGGTGTCCTTGCTAACAGTCATTTGAATTTTTCCACCTGGTCCCTCCAACTGGCATATATGAGAAAAAAAAGAAATTAAAACTTTTTTGGTGATACTGAGATTGAACAACACCTTATTTGCAAGCAGATTTTTCTTTTCTGTTTTCTTTTTTTCACCTTTTATATTCTTGACTGTCTTATATTTATGAATGACAGCATTCACATTTACAAAGCATTATTTCTTTTAATTCTGTCTTGTCCTTTGCGTATTTCCTGATGATGATCCAAATAGCAAGACTTACATCACTGTTTGAGAGACTGTTCAGCAGTCCATGTCATCTTTCTGGTCAATAACTCTAAAACTCTACTGGGTCTACATTTTCCACCTTAAACATTAAACCACTACCCCTCTCTTCCAAATTCTGTATTTTCATTTTTTCACCACTGATAGTACCAGGAAAATATTTCATTGCTGTGTTTTGCCATACATGCCCACTGTCAGCTCCTCCATTTGTTTCACACGAGTTAATCATTCTGATGCTGTTTTGTGACAGCCTTCCTGTTCGTATTCACTTTCCAAATAACCATAGAAAGGTGAAGCCTTTGAAGATGTGAGGTAACTGATTACTGGTTCTTAAGGCAAATTCAAACCCAATGTGCTGAGAGCGTCTGTGGTCTTCAGAGCCACATAATACAATTCAGTCTAGTATTACTCAGAAAAAAAGTATAGACAATAGAAAGGGAATTGGATATTCAGTTTTGAAGTAGGGAGTAACAACCGCTGTAGTTCCCATGCTCCTTTCATACTCGTTTTTGAGCAGTGACCATATGTATTAAAATTATTTTGCTCATCCAGGCATTACTGCATGATTTTTATTCCCAGCTTACCTGGAATTTCTGTCTTGTTAATGTTACTCAGCTACATAAATGGGACAACTGTAAAACCTAACTTGGTCTGTAATACAGACATTGTAAAATAAGATTTTACAAGATCTTTAGACCAAAGCGATGTCTCCATGAAGTTAAAATGCATCTCAGAAATGGCCACCCACTCTTTGAAATAGAAAAATAGCAGGAGCTTAAAAATGCATTTTCTAGGGCTTTTTAATGTTGAAAAATGTGTTAGTAATCCCTTTATTAGAAGCCTAGTTCAAAAATCTGATAAAGGCTAGCAATTGATCCACTGAGATTTAGCATAGATGTTATGTCCTGGATCCGTGGTTTGGCAATACTTACAGGTCATTAACCAAAAAGAGCTGAGATTTTATTAAGAGAGTCAAAGTAATTTTTTTGACTCCAAAGCAGGGATGTATAAGCCAGATCTGTTGAGCTAATTCTGACCATCTAGGCTGACTCTGATCCACTCTTCCAGCCAAGGTTAGACACCTCTGCAAGCAGCATTCTTGCAGTTGTGACGATCATGCCTGGTATTTATTGATCACATACATATTGAAACTATGCTGTATTTTTGAGGTGCTTCTTCCTCCTAAAATCTTGGAAAACATCGTGTTACTTTGAAAACTGAACTGTTCCAGCCCCTAAAAAGTTTAGTTTTGAGCAAGATCTTCTGTTTGTGAAAATGATGGACCTTTCAGGCCTTTCAGGACCATCATTTTTTCTTAAAATGCATATGATAGAACTCCCACCAAGAAAAAAAATATGCTTCAGCTTCTTGATTATCAGCAAGTTGCTTTGCATGGACTTGTACACCATTAAGTAAAATTCTTCATTATAAATTCAGAATAACAGCAGATATTTATCAGTATGACTGAGCCCAAGACTCAATCCTGTGTGTTTTTCTAGATGTATGTCATTCTACATCATGTTTAGTATGTCTGTATTAATAGAGCAATAAGTTAGAGTATTGCATTAAAAAAAAAAAAAAAACTTTTTAGAAAGTGTACAGAATTACCTAGGCTAGGGCTCTTAAGAGTTTAACAGACAACTCCCTCTGAATGTAGACATATCATTTTGGGATTACTAACACTTCAAAGCAGTGCCTGAAACTGTTTTATTTTATAAATTAATATCTCTGTGAAGAGTGAGGAAGAAAGCCAATAATCATTTAAAACTATTTGAAATAGACTTAACTACAAATATCTCCAACTAGAATTATCTTCACATATAAGTATAAATACATGTATTCCTATATAATAATATAAATATATGTGCATACACACATATATACAAAGCTTTTATTTCAATTCTAAACACAGGAACACTCCATAGATGAGCAAAACTCCAAGTAATTTTTAGGTCATTGCTGTATTTCAACAAATTAAATATTTTAACAAAGAAAGGAACAAAACCGGGATTGTTTTATTGCATTTATTTTACCTACAGAGTAAGACCATTTAACAAAATCAAGTGAGAAAGTCATCTTAAATTAATTGTAACCTACATATAGATACAGTAAAGTTTACCAAAACACATTATTTCTTAAAAAAAAAAAAAAAAAAAAAAAAAAACTTGGAGAGAATTACATACATGTCCACAGTTTTTCACATTGCCCACAATATTATTACATCAGTTACTCAAGCAGAAGTGCCTTTAAAATGGATCTTATTAAAATACTGAAGTGCAGAATTATAGATACAATGCAAAACAGACATATTTTGATATTTTGCAACCCTCACCATCATTTCTGTGGAAATCCCTCCATGTTGTGGTCAAGCAGCCACTGTATATATGAAAATGATGTCCTAAATAACCAGGCATAGTTCATTAACACCTGTTCTTATTTATTGTTTTCCTTTTGCTTCTCTGTCTGTTTGCTCTCTCTTCCTACAAAAAGGTTTTCAAAACTGGTGGTGGGAATTAGGTGTTCTTTTCCCCCCTGCCTTGGAGTGGTGGGATTGAGCTCTCTAGTCATTTGTGTCTTTGAAAACTGAGACCATTGGCTTCTGGGGTCGTATACCATCTTTATTTTCATGCTGATACAGGCTCATTATGGCTAGCACTGAAAAATCGTTCTGCTCTTCTTACTATTATGGAACTTGGTAGTAAACATAAGTGCTGCAGCCATAGTCCAAAACGTTTTGGAGAAAGTGGGGGAATGTTAATTTACTTGAACATACTTTGGACGAGATGCTTAAATAACAAAGTCTTTCCCAAATAATCTGCTTAGACTTAGAAACCTCCAAAGCAAAAAAGTAAAAACACCTGCAATGGACACGCACAGCAGAAGTAAAAATGGGGTATCAGGTAGTGCCTTAAACTGTCCACACACATCCTTCCGATGTCACTTAAATATCAGTTTTATGGGTTTTGCACAGCAGGTTTTACGGGAGCTGTTCCTGGTGGAAATTGGCTTGTGCCATCTCCATCAGTGAATGTCTCCAGAACAGTCACTGCTAAAAGACTTACAATCCTTTAGGTAATTCAGGTGCTGCGCGATAGCTGGCACATAAGTTGTGAATTTAATTTCTTCCCTTCGTACCCACATATCACATGTAGAGGTGATCTGTTCAGAACACGCCGCTGTGCTCAATACGCAGTGTTTATCGGTGAGCTGTATCTGTCACCAGCCAGGCAAGCAGCCAGGGGCACATCGTAAATTCCACTGCAGTAGGACAGACTTTGGTGATAACTCAGGACTGGGGCTCCACAGCTTTGCATTGAGACAGACAGGGAGGCACTGAAAGCCCTGACAGGGGGAAGTGCACCAGTCCTTTTGAAACTAACCATACACCAGTAAAAACAGTGAGAAGGTATTTATCCAATTAATCAATTGGAAGCAACTACAGTAGTTTTCTCCCCTGTTTTTTACATACACATTTGGTTTGATTTGCTTAAAAAGAGCAAAGCCGAGCAGGGAAGATTCCTGCTGCACAAGATGACAGCTTTGGGCATTTGCATTCACCAAAAAGGGCCCCGATGGCTCTGGAGCTGCCACTGCCTCTGTCGTGGTCCCTTTGATGCCACCAAGCTGAGGAACAACAAAGAGCTTTGCTGTGTGGCTGTGTCCCCTCTCCAGACTGCCCTTTCTCTGTGTTATCCATAATGACAAGATGAGTAACAAAAAGAAGACAAACAATGCGGAAAATGCCTTACTAAATGAGAGCAGCTTGCACTGCTTGTAGAACAGTGTGCTGACAAACAATTACTCTTGCAATGTTAACGCAAGTTGCAGGGAGCAGCCTTGACGCTGCTGTGTATCTGGGCTGTAAAGGGGCAGAAGGGGTGAGGATGAGGAGAACAAGATAAAAGAGAAGTGAAAATAGTAGGATACACATGCAAGTAAGAGCAATGAATGCTCTATGTCGATATCCAAGAAGCCTTGTCAATAATGCTGCATTGCTCTTACTGAATGCACATTAAGTATATTTTCAGCTTGTAACTTTTAAGTTCTTTCTGGAACTTGTAATTTATTATCCAGCAATATTCATTAGGAACTAGTTGACACTATCAAATAAAGACACAGGAAGAGCTTTTCGTGTTTCGCGATCGATACAGATAATGAAATTATACTTAATTAACTTAAGTGAAACTATGCTTTATTAAATGTGCTATGTATCTGTAGATCCTGAGGCAGGATTTTAATTTAAGTCTTCCATGTTGTGCATGTACTGCAGTAGCAAATATGCAGAAATAATCTTTTGTCAGTGGAAATTCAACCTGTTTTTAGGCTGCTTGATTTCAGAGCAGTGATTGGTGCTGATACCTATACTGTTCATTTTTTCACTTAGTATTATGAATACTGAGTTCAGTCAATATTACATCTGTATCTAATAAGTTCACAAGCACAGTTCTTATCTCTAAGTTGTTGGTAGGTTTTGTTTTGTTTTGTTTTTAATTTCCAAACAGGGCTAGTAGTAATTTCTCCAGTAGTTCTTTGGTATTACTTAATTGCTTGAAAGACCCAAACTAGGAAATGTAATGTATCTGACCTACCATTTGTTGCTCCATCTTGTTGTAACACTTAAAGTATTATAACAAATTGAAGATTATTCTGGGACTAGTGATTTGGTGACAGCATTCTTCAAACGTGGTGGTAAAGTTCACTCTTTTATTGCTGGTATCTTTGGAATCCGCTCCTGGGAATCAACATGGGATTTCCTGGCTGATGTTGGAGTATCTCCTAACAACTCACCATGCTGTAAGTCAGAGGGCAGGTACCCAGCCGCCTGTGTAGCAAAAGGCCACTCACTGTTAGAGCCCTGTGGAAGGGAGCTGGCTGCTGTTGCACTGAGAGCAAAGCGGTTTGTTCTCAGCCTTGGACACCTTCATGAAAGGAGAGATCAGCTATCCTTAGCAGTTGCTGGAACACACTGTTGGATCATGCCAGGTGCAGAAAGAGGCTCTCCCTTTTATAAGTGGAGAAAAAAATAGTATGTTTTAGACCACATCCTTAACTGACAAAAATCTGAGATCTCTTTTATCAAAGCCAGTTCAAGATCAAATACACACTGATTTCATTCCAACTGCTTGAGGTCAGTTGGAGTTGTTCCAGTTTACACCCTCTGAGAATTTGGCACATGCATTTTAAAAGGCAATTAGGCCCTAAAGCAAGAGCAAACTGTGTTATATTTGAATTTCCTACTAAACTGTAAGTAGCAATAAGCATAATGTACAGCACAATTATGACTTGCACACTCCCCTCCCCTTTTTTAAAGAAAGGAGAGTATCTTTATATATTTTTTCTTTGATCTCTCTGAGCATCAGATTTTTTAATATATCATTTGACCCACATTTCTTTTTATATTACTGTAATGATTACAGTTTTAATTAACATGACAGATTGAAATATAAAAAGATAATTAAAACATAGAGTAACATTTAAATTCCTCATCTAACAAACTAATTCTTCAAAAACATTTTGGAAGATATACACTGATATCATACATTAATTAATTAATAATTAACGCAGTAATTAATCACCCATCAATTCATACATTTCTATTGCCCAAGAATAATCATTAATAAATATAAAATTGAACTCTAATCTCAATTTTTTAGTTGACTTCTGGATATGTGTCCATATTATCGGAGCTATTTGAAGGTGATAAGCAAGAACATTTAGCGTTATCTCTTTAATGATGTGTATGTAAACTGTCGAAAGCTATAATCATAGAAATATATGTGATATATTCCGTATATATTTTTGTAGTTAAGCTATATGAATGTGTAGTGTATGTATTGTGCACATGCAAGTCTTTGGTTAAGTTTGAAAGGAAAAAAAATCAAAACAAAAGATTCAAGAGGAGTAATCCTTCCTTGAACAACAGCTATGTTTTTTATATATCAAAAATAAGTTTTTTAAGGAAATAAAAATTGAAATATGCATTTTCGTGTTATGCTTCCAGATTGTGTTTCCAGAAAGTGAAGCTTCCTTCATTGGAAATGTAGACTGTAGTTCTAATACTGGTATTAGTGCTACTGCGACTTGTAGGAGAAGAGGTGAATCACTGGCAGATACGATACTGAGGCATGATGCAGGAATGAGTCCTGTTTCTACTTATGTCAACACAAATTTTTTCACAGACATCAATGGGACTACGATTTCAACACTTACCTTTATCGGTTACTCAGAACAATTATGGCAGTTGGAGAGGAGGGATCAGGTTTTAAAGAAAGAAGTTTTGAATTACAAAAGGATTTCTTATCTGTACCCAAGGTATAAAAGAGACAATTCACAATTTCATAAATGTTAAGGAAATTCTGTATGTGTGATATTAACATTTTAGCACCAAATTCAGCAACATTAGTACTGCAGAGCAGCAGAACTGACCCAGCTGTAGGAATTTTTCACTGTCTCAGGCTTTCTATACTTCCAATTTCTATTCATAAGAACAAAGATTTTTTTTTCACCTATTTTTTTTCTTCTCTAGGTTTGTCTCTATAATTCCTTTCAATTTTCTGTTAGCTGTAGAATATAGTGTAGCAAATAAGGAATGGAACATGTTTTCAGAGTAAACAGGTAAATGTAAAACTGAGTTGTAATATTATTGATGATAACCTACCCATCTTTAAATTTACATTTACATGTATGTATTTTCATATGACCAAATTCATAATGTCATTGTCTTAGTACATGCAGTCTTTGTTCTCATTCCTCAAATAAAATCAACGAAATAATGGTCAGAAGTAAAATGCAGAGTCAAAGGGAGATAAATGCCAGATAGCGGGGAATTACCTTTGTTGATATCCTTCAATATCTTGGCACAGTGAAAGATGATTATGAGTTGCACTCGTAGTTATATTATGTATAAAATATTGAAACACATATGAGCAAACAGCATGAAGAGTGATTAAATACAATGCAGCAGTAGTGATTAAGGATCTTTAGTCTGTGGTATGTAATCCAATCTTTATTAAAGGACATGCATTGGCACTAGTCTAGTAACATAATCTGGTATTGCTCCTGTAGATTACCAGCATAATAATGAGTCCAATATATTTATTTTAAGTTTGATTGTAATGGGGTCCTACTTAACTGTGTCTGTTCAGAAGGAGAATTAAAAGAGAATTCACTGGATTCTCACGTCTTAACAGTGCAACTTAACTCTTTCTGTAATGCTTATGCCTGCTATATCTTGAGCCATATCAAGACACAGAGTAACATCTCTTCTCCTACATTTCTACACCTTGCAGGATTTGATCAGTCACTTGTTGAAGAAAATTCCTTTGTGCTAGTCTTGTTAGAACACAGCATGGGTGTTAATTAATATAAATGAATGCTGTTTCAAAAGGAGATGATTATCTTCCTTTCATATCTTTCCTATGATTTTGATATTACCAGATTTTGAAATACACTTTACAGGTGTTTGTTCAGCATTTTTTGGACTAGATCTTAAAAAAAGAAGAAAAGCAGCCACCTATCCATATCCTACTGTCACTGTTTGCTGCAGACAGTGAGGAGTAGCTAGGTTAGGTTTGCAACAGTTTCTAGTAGGTGGGGAAAAGGTGCTTTTTTGTTAAGCGACACAGTTCATTAGCTGTAGAGAGAAGACTTCTTAGTGTTTGAAGTTCACGTTACATCCCAGCAGGTAATGAGAAGAGGCTTGGCACCAGGCAGCACTTGTTTTGATGCAGAAAACATGCACACACAAAGCAGTTTTGAGTTGGTGAAAAAAAATCTTGTACTTGAAATGGAAATACTTGACTGCGTTCAGTCACAACTGTTTATTTGCTTCTTTCTGAGGAAAAAGCTGTTCTTTTCAGACGTGGGCACCAATAGATGGAAAACAAAAAGGTTCAGATCATTTTCAGAACTTTCTGTGGGTGCCTCATTAGTTGTGTTGTCTTTAGGAATGTTCTCCTGATGTGGGGACCACCATTTCTAAGAACTGTGGTACTGCAGGAGAAGTCAGAATACAAAGTAAAAGGGATAAACAGATGAGGAATACTCAGAGGAGACACCAGATCCGCCTTTTCTTAGATCTGAGAACAGGACACGAACCTGACCTGTAGCACTGCAACCGTTCCAACATTGAGCAGAGATTGCCAGCTGGGCTGAACAGCATTGAAACACATTTTGTAAGTTGCTGCCATTTGAAAGGATAGAGGCAACATGCTTTTCTGTCAGCTCATTTATTTCACATCTTTCAGAAAGAAATATGCAGTAGCATAAACACTTACCCTGTGCTTAAGCCAAAAGTAGCCCGGTATCTTGTCTTCAAGAGTGTCAAGAAGCAGGTAGCAAGGGAAGCATATGGTGACACATCCCCTTAAGTTTTCCAGCCTCCATTAGTTTGCAAGAGAAATGAAGCAGCATAAGTAAAATCTAGTTCTAAAGTATTGCAGCTTTAAAAATGTGATCCAAAGTCAGTAATACTGTGTACTATTGATTACCTTTTCATTAAAGAGATGTGATGCCTTTGAGTCTGAATTTATTTAATGTGATATTTCCAAAGTAATAAATCTCAGAAATGCTGGAAATAACAATGATTTTTTTTTTTTTTTAAATTGAAATTCAAAGTTCTTCAAATAATGGAAGCCAGCCATTTGGTTATGTAAGTGCATCGAACAAGCTAGCTCGTTCCTGCTTTCTGAAATCATAACTAAATACTGAACCGTAGAGACAGATAGGATGTCCATCCTCATCTGTTCAGGGAAAGCAATATCCATCCAGACTGAAATCAGTACCCAAAGTCCATCCAAAGTTCAGTAAAAGTACTGGGCAGCTTCCCTCAAATAGTTTAGGGTAATGGAAAATAAAATCCCTGAAATGGAGAAGAGTAAACTCTGACAAATGCTTGATAGATACCTGTAGTGTCAACAAGGGGATTCATTTTCCCCTATGCCAAGACTGAGAAAATAAACATAGTAATAGCAAGAAAAAAAAAAAAAAAGCCACAAGGAAGACATTAAGAACATTGGGAACAAATAAGCCAGACTGAATGAGCTTTGCAGTATGTCTTAAAGATCTGGTGTGCTAACTTTCATCCAAGAATATTGAAAGAATTAGATAATGAGACCAATGAATCATTATTGCTTATTTTTTCCAAATCACACAATGCTGGGGAATTCCAAAGAACTGGGAAAGGAAGATACTGCTGTTGTGCCAGTGTTCAGAAGTGGTCTCATGGAGCATCCTGGGAGTGGATAGGTGGTTTGCCTGACTTTGATTCCATGGAAAGTCATGTAAAGGGTGTTGTGAGAAAGAATTTACTTTGGTAACTGCAGGTCAGACAACATCATTATGTAGAAAATAAATATTGCCAGAAGTCTACCTTTCCTGACACTGTCAGTTTGCCTGGTAAGAGAACGGCACAAACATATGTGTATTTGATCATTTGCAATACATTTGATTTAGTCCTCTACTGAAATGTGATGGTCTATACATGATGAAGATGATCCTCTGCTGCATAAGCAGAGAAATATCATATAAATTATAGTAATCACTGTCTACAAAATCAGTGAGAGCTCTTTTCAAACTGAAAATCAAATCAAATCAAAGCAGAACTACAAGAATGACGTGAGGTTTGAAAAACTTGGGAGTAAATACAGCAGCTCTGCATACAAAACCATGTGGTTTCTCCTGTCTGAAGTGTCTGTACAAGACATTTAGTAGTCGAGAAGTTGTGATCCAAACGGAAAAGAAGCAGAATACAAAACAAGGGGTTAGGAATCTGAAAAAAAAGGCACGCACACACACACACACACAAAGGAAGGAAAAATTACATCTCAGTTTAACAATGCAGGAAACAATCGTTCAAAACATCTCGGGAACATGGTTCAGCATCCTTCGCTTATACCTGTCTGTCAGCTTCAGATATTCCTCTGAAAGGTGTTGGAAATGGGGCCGTGCAGAAATCGTGCTCTTCGGGTGGTACATTGTGGGTGGCCAGATAATGCAAACGGACCTTACAATCAGAATGACAACAGTTTACTTTGGCAAATCTTCTCCCAAGGACAGGCTTTTTTTGATAGAAAACCTGACCACAGAAGGAAACAGGAAAAAAAGTTAAATGAAAAGTTAAATGAAAAAATTCTGGCCATCAGAGACTAGCTTAAATGCAACCCAGTGCAGTACAGTCTCATTGAAACCATGCTGAATGTCAGTGAGACATGTGGCATGTGCATGTATACGCATGTCTCTGTGCATAGGTATTTCCTTCCGATTATATTAGATATGCATCACAGGTACCATAAAACCAATTTAAAAATTAAAACAGTCAATTTTTTAAAAAAAAGCCAGATATTATAAGGCTTACCACAGACAGACACGATGATGTTCTTAAGCTGGGAAAAGTATTACACATTGAAATAAAACTTTAAGGTTGGGCATTGTCCCAATCACATTGCCACAGTCCTGCATTTGGAGCAGGGAGGAGCATGCTTCCCATACCAGCGTCCTTCTCCAGGAGCTCTTAAAGGGTCTGATATTCTTAGCTTTTAATAAAGAACAGTCCAGTTCCAAGTGTCAGTATGAACATGTGTGTGTGGCAGTTTGCATTGCAACAACTACAAAATTCACTGCAACATGGCCATTCGTAGGAAAGGATGGTGGCCTGGTGAAGCACCAGCTTGAATCTTTGGAGATAGGAGTTTAGTTCTTGGCTCTTTATCGAGTTTTACATATGACACACAAAGCAGGCATGTTTTTCTGCAAGTGGAAACCTCAGTACTTGTACCTACTTCTTTTTTTTTAAGTAGTTTTACAAGCTCCTCACTTTCTGATTCATGTCCAGACTCATATCCAGTCCTATCAGCAAAATAACAGTTTTGAGGGGGTTAAATAGTCTATAGTCTTTCCAAAACTCCGTATCATAACTGAGATCAGCATTAGAGAGGTCCCTAGCCTCTGCTAGTCTGTGATCTGCAAACGACGTTTCTTTTCAGGGAACTGATCTGGCATGCCTAGCCTAGCACACAAAGGAAGAGCCACAGGTCCTATCACCCAACAAGTGTGTGTGTACAGGGAAGGTCCTTTTTCACAAATCGAAGATGCCTGAAAAGTCTTTGGAGTTAGCATCTGGAATCACAATTTCTTTCTCTATGGCCAAATTTTTGTTTTCTGTATAAAAAGGATGTCTAAAGAGAAGGTGTGCCCAGGAACCTGAAGTTATCTTGGGTCAAATAAGCTCCAAAGGAAGATGAATTTTAAGAACCAGTTGGTGCTGCATCTTTGGGTTGGAGGTTGTAAGCATCTGGCTTTTTCAATGAACAGGATTAACAACTCTGATGCCAATTTCAATGCTGCAGGTTCCTCTCTGGCAGCGCAATACCTAAGGCATTTTGTGGATCTAGTCCAGTGGTCTTTCCTAAAGGGCCAGATGCCAAATCAAATGTCAGCTCAGCCATCACACCAGCTGGCCTGCAGTAGCCATCTGCAATTTTGATGTGCAATATCTTAGCTGATGCGAAATTTCAATTCCACTTGGCTTAAATTGGTGTGCAAATACGAAGGTCAGATCACACCAACCCACAACTGTGGCCACCTAAGAGCAGACAATATGGCTCTACTGACACACACTTGGGGGAGCTTGACTGGGAATCTGACCTCAGCCAGTCAGTTTTCCAGCTGTGGAACGGGTATCCTAGCACATTCCTGATGGACTGGAATGTCAGGAGGGTAAATGCAAGATGCTCTGGAGTTCCACTGGTGGGGAACATACCAATGGCATTGTTTCACATCAAATACAGAATACAGAATCTCTTCCATAGGCACAAATCTTACACATTGCTTTTTTTTTTTTTTTTTGGCTGGGTAATGTTCTTTACAGAGGTATTTGTCGTATTTACCTAGGTCTGTAAAGTATATGCAAGCATTCTGAGAAGGAGGATGCAACAGAAATAGGGGAAAAAGCCCTACAGATTTAAGCAAATACACTTTAAGACAAACTATTACATGTCTGTTCACAGGGAATACTGTGATTGCACCAGTACAGAAGTTTTATGTGTTGTTATTGTAAAATGAACTGTAATCACTACTGCATGAATATATTTTGATACTATGTGCACATCTGTTAAACGCAGAGCTTTATTAAATGTGCACAAATACTGTACGTGCACAATTCCAAGAGTGCATGCCTGTAAGTCTAATGATGCTATTGCTGCCAGTGTACCTGTATTTTTGTTACTGAGTCTCTAATGGTTAAAAAGAACACTATGAAGAGGTAGATATGCATTTTAAACCATATATGTAAGCTTGATTTATAATGAACTTGCATTTTGTCTCTGCAGTCCAGCTGTCAGTAAATCAACTGTACAGTTAAGGGCTCCTCTTGATTTTTTGCTTTTAAAAGTGTATTAATGACAAAACAAGGCTCTTAAACTACTGCCTCTGGCATCAGTCGTTCAAACATAGCTGTGTTGCACTTTTTAACAACCAAATTAATTCCACATGAAGAGTAGAAGTATTCACTCTTTTTTTCTTTTCCTTTTTCAAACTTTGCAGACGTCTTGCAGGAAATGGCTTGACATACATTCCTAAGGGAGCATTTGCTGGCCTTTTCAGTCTTAAAGTGCTGTAAGTAAACTGTGTGTTGTTTGATATATTTCTGATTTCCTAAATGCTCCAGGGATCTAATTAACCAGTGAAGTTTTGATCAAGTAAATTACATATTTTGATCAGCTCATTTTGAACAATTCAGCTGAAGTGAAGATACATATGAACATCATTAAATCTTTGTTTTTTCATATAGAAAATATCCTAAACACAAAGGTTGGAAAACATTAATGGCATTCTAAAAACAACTTGCTCATCAAGTAGATGTCTCTGTACAATATCAAAGGTAAAAATTGGTTCAGTTAATAGTTTCTTTAATTGTCTCAAAAGTTCTGAGTTCAGGTCTAAATACCTTTGGACTTTTCATGATCACACAAAAGTGGGGGTAAATTGCCTTTTCCTTTTCTTGAGAGCTGGGGTGGGGGAAATCATTATTGTAGAACACAGTGTAATTGAAAATCCAGTTCTTATTTTGTATCTTATTCTTTGCAATCTAATTACTCTAAGATAAATTATTTAAAATAACTAGACACTATATTACTTGGAGTAATAAGACAATATATACGGTTGATAAAAAATTATTAGCAGACCAAATTTCACTATATATCTACTGGAGGTGATCTTTGCCTAAAGTAAAGTTCATAGAAATTGTTTTATTAGCAAGAATGCCAACCTCCTAGGCAGTGTCAAGCTAAGCCAGATGCTACTATAAAAATATACAGAGCTCTACTGCAAAGATATGTAAGTGGGAAAGAAGTATGAAGGGCTTCCCACTCCATCTACTCTAAAGTTGGCCAGCTGTAGCTCTTGTTGGCCCTAGGAGCTTTAAGCCTGCCAAAAAATGATTTCATATACAATGTCCCAATATGCCTCATTTTGAAGACATGTACTACGTCAGCGTCACCCAAATGCAGTCCTTTTACATATGTAGGAGTTGGTCCAAACAAGTCTATTAGGCAGTGTGAATGGAACCATTCTCAAAGTGAAGAAAAGTTTCTACTGGAATGAAAAATGATTTTTCTGTCTTTGCACGCTAAAAGATTGCAAGCAACCTTTCTTTTGAGAAAAATAATTTCATTGGGAAAGGTTTAGTAATTCTTACAGAGAAAAATTTATTCAAAACAGATCATAAACTCCTTATACATTTAAAAATCCTGTTGGCTATAGTAGCATCTTCCCAAGTCAAAATTTCAAGACTCAGTCCTTCAGAGCTTTATCAAAATTAAACACTGAAGTATTGCAGAAGAAAAAAGAAATCAATACATGAGGATCACAGAAACACAGAATTGTAGGAGTTGGAAGGGACCTCAAGAGATCATCAGGTCCAACCCCCAATGAGGATGACAATTCCAGAATCACTGGAGGCAATTAGGCGCTCACACCTATAAAAACGTATCAAAAGCAAGTAAGATTTAATCTATTAACTTCCTCACCTGCTCTAAAGATCCCACTTAAAGCTGATGTGTAGCTGTTAGCAAGGCTGTTGTGCTACGGGTACTTGTTTGGTTTGTAGAGAAACAGAATTTTGAAAAGGCCAGATGAATGGAGCATTTATGTAAATTGCTTATAATCTTCAGGTAAAACCGGTACAAAGGAGGTAAGCTCAAAAGAAAATTTGCAATAGAAAAAAAATACCTTTACTGTGTTGATTCTGTTTTTTTTTGTGCTACTTGAAATGTAGGATGCTGCAGAATAACCAACTACGCCAGGTTCCTACTGAAGCACTCCAGAACTTACACAGCCTGCAGTCTCTGTGAGTACACTTGATAAATCAACTTCTAAGCCTACATTAACAATAGTATATGAGATTACCTATTAATTACTTGTTAATGTCACTCAATAACATGCTGAACCAACTTCTCCTTTTAACTCTCTTTGCGTTCCTTTTCAAGAGAATTGTACTCTCAATTAAACATCAAAAGTGACTGATTTCATTCCAGTAATTTCATGACACTGGTGGCTTATTTGCAGTGTTATATACTGGTTCACCATCTGAGAAGACACCCCTTGCCCTGCAATACTTTCTGTGTCAAGAATATGGTCCCTTGAGCACTGGTCTTTCCCCTGGTTTCTAGTTAGGATTCTTTACAGGAGAAAAGAAAGAATCCCAAACGAAACCCTTGGTTGGTTTGTTTTTTGTTTGCTGTAATTTTTTTCTTTTTAAGCAATATGGAAAATACTATTAACTTATGAAACAAAGTGAACTAGAGGATGCTTAATTATATTCTGTGCTTCAGGCAGGTCTCCATATTTATAGTTCTTGACTGTGCCGTGATGACTCAGTCCACAAGCTTCAGTTTTAACAGAACTCCTGCCAGATTTCCTAGACCAGGAGTGAGGATTGGCTGCTTCATGGTATGAATGAAATTATTTTGATGTGCTTCTGCCCCATAACGTAAGGACAGTTGTACCGCATCATGCTAAAAGCTGACCTAGCCCAGTATCCAGCTTTCAACAGCAGATGCCAAAGGAAAACTAAAAGGTCAGAAGAAGAATATAATAATACTCCCTTGGTAAACTGTCCCATCTGCCAAAGCTTGGGACTCACTGAACAGCTTCTTTGAACTCAATAGGTCTTAAAGGATTTTCTTTGTGAGTTTGTGAGTTTCTTTCTGAGTTTATACAATTGCTTTCTGAGCCAATATAACACCCATTATTTTCTATGGCAGAATATCTGCTGATCAGCTAACTCTGCATAGTTGTGGTGAACTACCTCCCCTAATGTACTTGGAACTTACAATCACTCATGATGGTAATAGATGCTGATAGATGTAGGACTAAGGTATAAACAGTTGTTGTACCCCAGATTTTATAGACTTCTATCATACCTTCATTAATCATTAATGTTAAATTGTTTCTTAGTGGGAGCTATTCCCTGCATCTGGTCATCTTTGTCACTCTGTACTGAACTTCTTTCCACTTCTTTGATAACGGATTTGAGACAAGTCAGGGAGGAACCAGACCTCCACAGAATATTGAGTGTCCACACACACTGGACTTACAGAGGGGAATTATGGATGCTTTTTATTCACTTTCTGGCTAACCCCCCAGCATTTGTCTTATTTAAATTTTTAACCCTTACTGAACACTCAGCTATGATTTTCACACTTATTACAACTTCAAGACCAATTCCTAGCATGTTTATGGCTGCTCAGAAGTTTGTCATGTCAAGTGAGAATTGCCTTTTCCCCAGAGACGTGACTTTACATCTACCTCTACTGAAATCCTCCTGCTATTTTGTTGTTCGGTCAACTGATTATAATTAGTGCCTTGTACTGCGATTGCAGTTCACATTTTCCAACTACAAAGCCACTCTTGCTGTCTCAACGCAGGATGGAGAAAAAGATGGGTAAATTTTCTAAAGTATCTACTGACTTTGAATGTACAGAAATAAATATCTGGATGATTTAAAATAGCCAGGCATGTTCTTCTTTGGACATACAAAAACGTCAGCTGACTTTGTGTGCTTTAGTTGATCATCATATATTTTCACAGAATTACTTTTAAATAAAATTATTTTCCTGTAGAGGTCTTCAGAGAAGTTAAGTAACTATTGCAAAAAATGTTGCTACAGTGTGCAGCGATTACCACATCATTGGTCTAAGAATGACAAGGGTAGCACATATACCAAGCTATCTAGTCTGGTTACAGTTGAGATACTTTGATTGGGAACCATACTGTGCTAAACATGCTGTCTTCTTTTTTTGTGTGTAAAGAAGTTCTACCAGCAAGTTAACATCTTTTGCATACACCCAATTCAGCCAAAATCTGAAAAACAGAATTAATGAAATGTATTGATTTCTAGCAAAATTTTGTCATCTGTGTGTAACTTACCACTACACAGGCACATACTATTCTGTTTTAGCTCCCAGGTGCTTATGTCCCTCTTGAACAATATTTACCTCCTTAATATACAAAGTATTCACTAAGGTTTGTCAAGGTGAAACAGCCTTAAGAATTAATTATCTTATAATTGTTATTTGGTCAGTGCCTTTTTTCTTTATTGACCAGACACAGACTGAAATATCTGAGCCATATACTTTTGAGGTTACAGTTCTTTCCTTTGATCTTCTAAAAAGTCATGAGAAAATGCTGGTCTAGTGACTATATTAGATTTTCTTTCTGCTAAACAAACAAAAAAAAATCTTGCTGAGATCACATCATTCTATACACACTCTGGACCAAAACACGATAAGCCAAGCAAACAAGAGTTCCTTTGTTGCTCTGAAAGAGACTGTTGAATTTGCAGCACAGTTTCTAAACAAAATGACGGTCTCACCCTTTCTTTTTTGCAAATACTCTTTTCCATAGGTGAAGAAGCTGAAGAAGTAAACCAAACATAGTTACACTGTGTATTCTATGTAAAGAAGTGGTGTTTTGTGACAGAATTGAATCAGAGGGAGAATAGGAGTGGTCAGGAGAAACCTTTAGACAGCTGTGTAGCAGACCCAAGATGGAACGATACGGGTTTGTACAGAAAAGCCACTATCAGCTGAAAGACGATCACTGGCGAAAGAGACCTCTTTGAGCAAAAGAAGACTATTATTCTTTTGTTTGCTTAAACTGGGTTGTGCCTGTCAGATAAAGGTGTGCAGAGATTCAATTTCTTCTTTCATACAGTCTAGGAATTTTCTGTTCACAAGGTGGTTCTTGCATTGGTTTCTGATTTACAATAGGAGTTATTTCTTGAAACCTTCAGAAGAGCAGCAGTCTTTTCAAGGGTGTAATTAAGAGGTTAAAAGCCTACACAAAGGCAATTTCTGTAAGATAACAACTTCTTGTGTTTATTATGTTTAACTAAACAGGTGGCATGGTTTCTGGAAGCCTCATTAACCCTTTTCTTTAGGTTAGTGTAGTTGCAAAAACCTGTAAACTGGTAACAGGACTTAAAATCTGCCTTTTAAGTTTTCACCCAAGAAGGACAATCATGTAGAGAGGCAAACCATACTAATCATCTTTCTACCTTAATGCATGTGAAGAGGCTAATGTTAAAATCATTTTTATATAAATATATACATAATTGTGTGTGCACACACAATATATATGTATACACACACAAGTTTTCCATGTTCAAATAAAAATTCATCACAAATTTTTGCACAAAAAGATATTTTTGGATGATTTTCCCTCCTTACTGTCTAGTTCCAGGCTCAAAAAATGACATTACAGGTATTGATATTGATAGCCAGATTAATTGATGTTAAAGGGCCTGTGGTACAGAAAGCAAGAAAATCTGCTGTGTTGCAGGGATGAACACCAGTTCTTTCCACTTTCTCGTCCGTGTTGCTATATTGTTGGCATGCTGAATAGCATGACAAGATTAAGTGATAAATACTCATAAATTTCCTAAGGCTTGAACTACCTTCAGCATACATCAGTCGCCTGCAGGCAGCAGGCAGTATTCACTATATACTATGAAATGAGAAACGACCACACACCAAAAAAAAAAAAAAAAAAAAAGTTGTGTGTTTCGATTTCAACAGCAAAAAATCTGTGAGAAAACTGTAATACTGTTGCCTGAAAACAAACAACCATATTGGTTGTCTGAAGCAGAAAATTTAGATTTAACAATATTAAAATCTTCTCCAATTTTAGAAGTCTTTGTAGTTCAATAATCAACAACTGTGATGTGCTACTTTGGTTAATAAATGAGTTCAGCTACTGGTGCTTGGGTGATGATTGTTTTGGACTCCAATTCCCTTTATGGCATAAGGATTTAAGGAAGTAACCAGAACATATGAATTTTGAGATGTGGTTATCTCCAAGTTCAGCAGAAGGATATCTTCAGCTGATTATATAGGCTATAATTTTCTTGTTGTATCATGAATACAAATTATCTGGATTACTGGCCCTAACAATTCAAATGGCAGTCGTTTTTGTTAAGCCAAAAAGAGGAAAACATCTCAAATACCATGACTGAAAACGACCAACACACAATCACTGGTGTCACAACTTAGATCTTGACAGCAGGGTTTGAAGTGCCACTTAAATGCTCTCTCTCCTGTTACTCACTTTTCTTTGGAATTGACTGTAAGCAGATGGTGTCTGGATTTTATGTTTCCCAGAGCTCCAATATCTCCATTCTGCTTTTAAATCAAGAAGGCCTTTAATAATTTTAAATATATCTGTATAGTCCAAAAGCCTTTTACATAGGTATATTGATTTATTTTTCAAATATAGTTATTAATTAACAATTTCCTTGTCTAGCCAACTCTTTTCACTGAATTTAAGTATTTGTTTAAATAGCGTTGTGTTTTTTTTATTTCTGTGGTATAATTGTCTTTTCTAGTGACAGTTAGGTACTAGAATTGTCATATTAGTAATTTTTGAACAAGAAGGGACTGATAAAGAAGGCAATAACATAAGAATATATATTTTTTTTTACATTTGTTCCCTGAGCATGTTAACACAAATTTTAGTTTATCAGCAACTGGTAAGTTGGAGATCTTCATTTTACTGTTATTTAAATAAAAATAAATAAATAAAAAATAAAAATAAAAATAAATAAAAATTAAATGTTACTAAATAAAGGAGAAAAGTCTAACTGCTATCACTGATAAGGAAGTGAAGCTTCTACTATTCTTTTATTGAGACTATTGCAATACAACACTTTGAAGTCAATACTACAGATGAAACTTAACTCACTCTTTATTTTATTGTTTAGGCAATGTTATTAATGAGCAGCTTTTCCAACTGTGTTGTCAGACAGGAATAGTCAAAATCAAGAATAGATCAAGTACCATGTCATTGCCCACGCCAAACCAGTCATCAAGGCTATTTAAAAACAAGCATTATTTACAGTAACACACATCACCTGCTTTCATTCCTGTAAAATATAAGAGGACTTTTACTTTAATAGCAGGAAACAGGGCAGAATACAAGACAGTCTCTCTTCCAACGTGCTGGAAACATTGGTAGAGGAAAAAATAAACTATCCTTTCTCCATTGAAAATCCACGAAGCTGGAATTTAGTGTAGCAAATTAATTTGACTTTACAGATACAGGATAAGAAAATAATATAAATTAAATTTGTTTGAACTTTCTGACAGTATTTATAAATCACTTCAATTTTATTTTTCAGATATGTTTATATGTTTGGAGCATATGGTGATGATGCAGTTTTACATAAAATGTTATCTAGAAATCATCTCTGATTTTCCAAATAATCTGCCTGGCTGGAACCAGTCAGAAAATTGATTTTTCAGCTCCTTCTCCCTACTCCTCCAAATATGTGACATTGCAAAGAAAATTCTTAATCTGAGCAAGGAGTTGAAGACTTTGATGGCACAGAGTTCTGAAATGCATTCAGTTCAGTCTTGAAATTAAAAAGCCTTTTTTTCAGAAGGGTTAACTTTATTAAACTTTTTTTGTTTTTCCGGTATGTTTGTGTTAATAATCCTGATTTTTAGTTAAAAGACAAACCAACTGATGAAATCACATTCTCCCAAGAGAATTGTTTTCATGAAAAAACGGGAGCTTTAGCTGTGGTTTTCCGTGTCACACTCCATGATAATGAAGCCTACAGAAGGCTTTATCCTTCTTAGGAAACCCAGTACCTCAACAGTTACCCAAAAACTCCCTAAGGAGGAATTTCCCACAGTTTAAATCAAGGTTGTGTGTACCCATGCACGCATCTATGCACATACATGAAGATGTCTCAAAACTCATCACTGCAGTCTCAATTTGCCGCATGTTTTATCCATGTGAGCTACTAGAGCCCTAGGGCACACTAGATAACAGAAGAGGGACTAAAACACTGAGCACTAGCCCAGTATCAGAGCACAGACACTGTTCTAGCTTGATAAGCAGCTGAGAGGAAGGCAGAGGTGCAAGGATACCCTAACTGTGCATGCTACCCCTTTATTTGGGTCCAGTCCTTAGCACATCCAGCTGAGAACTGCTGATGAAAAATCTTCCTGTGTAGCTGAACCCCACCTCCATCTGTGGGAGGAGGAGGAGGAGCAGGTGCTGAAAAGGTTAGCAATGTGAGGCTCATACTAGATTTCCAAGGAGGTCCTCCTAGGCACCACGCAGTGACATACTATTGCTAGAGCCAGCCTAGCAAAGCAAACAGTGCTTAGGAGTGCTCCCAGGCACTGGCTGTGACCGTCTACCAAGCTGTGCTGTTAACAGGGTCCTTGCCACACTTTCAACCAGTGCCAGCTAACATTTGGCTGAGCTGTCCTGTGGGGTCACTTGGCAATTCGTACACCCCTGGGATCATCCTATCAGTGCTCTGCATGCAGCCACCTGCTCGGGAGGCCAGGAGCAGTCACACGAAATGTCTGGTCATGGACTTCAGATCTGGGTGTTCGGCCAGATTCCTAGGATGACAAAACAACTCCTGCTGGCCCCACTTTTTCCCACTTTCGGAGTTTCAGGGCCAATTTTAGTATGAAAATAGCTTTGGAACTGGATGTTTGTGCTTTATATTGCTATATTTATATAATATAAATATATTTTATATTATATTGCTAGCATCCTGGCACACCGTCTTGAATGCAGGTTTACCACAACACCTGAGCAGCATACCTGGATATGGAGAAAAATGCTAAGGACTGAAACTCTCAGTTGAGACCTCCTCCTGCTTTGCATGCACATGGAGTTTACACCAAGCACTGGAGAGAAACAAATACTCCTAAATTATGTCTTGTGGCTTCTCTCTTTCAGTCTTGCTGTTGCTGCTCAGGGTTCTTTGTATCGGTGCTGTACGAGCCCATACAAGGGCAAAGCTGAAAGTGAGCTGTGGGAACTGCTGCGATGATGTGTTGTAATTAAGCTTTCACAATAGTCCTAGCATTTTCCCCTGTGGACTGAAGGGGAAATCCTGCTTAAAGGGCCATGTTTGAAAAACCAAGCTCACAATAGCCAGCTCTATTTTCATTACAACCACTTTTCAGAGCCAGTTTTGATGTCACTCTTGCCATTCCTCACACAGGGCGTTAGCCCAACTCCTATCAACAAACCCATGAGAGGGTCCATGTCACCACAGGCTTGTAAGGATGGTGGGGCTGCGGGTGACCCCATCCTGCCTGTGACACCCGTCCTAGACAGGCCCTGTCCCCAGTGCTTCTCCATCGTTGCCCCACACCTTGCAGCAAGGCCCGTGTGCTGCTCCCCATGTAATGGATCCTGCTCAGGAGGGGAGGAAGGTGGTAGGAGAGGGAGGAGCATGCTCTTTGTTAGTCTGCTGTGCCTGAAATTGGTCCTCATGTGCTCTCACCCCCCTGCCTCTCCTGCCTGTGATGTATAGGTCCTTATCACTTGGGTTTGCATGTCTTGTTTTAAAATGAATGTCAGAAGAAGCATGGTATTCTTGACTTCTTTGTCTGTCGTAGCTTTCCTCTTGCCCAGTCCCTTCATTGTATTCAGTCCCTCATCACTGCAAGAAGAGGCAGTCCATGTAATAGATATTTATTTCAGAGGGGAGAATGACTTGGGAGAAATTTCCTTCCTGATCCCATTCCTAGCATTTGACTTAACCTTGAATGAATGAGAAAGACACACCGGCAAGCCATTAAGGAATGTCTTTAGCAAGTATATCAGTAGGTGGTAGCTGGGCTCACTCTTGAGAAAGGGAAAAATACATATATTGCCTTAGAAACCTAGCAGTGGCGTAAAACTAGGTGTCCATTCATACTGAACTGATCAAAATATCTGAATCAAAACTTATTCAAAGACCTACTTTCACCCTTTTCAGAGTACCAGTAAATTAGTCATGTTTACAATTCTATATGAATAATATCTTTTCATCATTTACAATGCATATGGTTGTAGCATTCACAGTATGTCACAGGAAACACCAGTGGGATACAGTCCACATAGCTCAAGCATTTTCTTTGAAAGGTTTGGACATTTTAAGTGAGCTCATGGTGAATTTCATACTGGTTGCTTTATTTACATGCCGCCTATCAGAAGAGATCAAGCTTTTCTGTTTCCTTAAATTGGTTCTCTCTGGAATATAATAGCAGCTTTCAAACTCACCACATGTTATCTATATATTTTCAATTATAAATAGGGTCATGTTTGTGAGTTAATGGGTTTAGTTCTGAAAGTGCCAAAACTTTGATCAGCACATGTAAAACAATTGGCTGAAAACAGCGATTTTGATCAATGCTTTATACATCAGTGTGCATTACCTACAGTATGACAGGAAACATAACCACTACTGAAATGTTTTATTATCTGCACGAGGGAAAACGGTACTTGGAAATTTTAAAAAGATTAGATAACAAAATGCATTTGAGGCAGTACTTCTTATGAGCACTGGTAGGATACGTAGTCCAGTAATAGGACTTGCAATGCAAATCATTGTAGCTTCTCATTTTCTTACAAAGTTTATTCAAAGAATAATCCAACTACCTAGGATCTCACTTATGTTACAGCAGTACTATTTCATGTATTCTGCTTACGTAGCTAATGGTGGGCTAATATTTGGAAACTTTGGTTATAAAAAAAAAAAAAAAAAAAAATGTTTCGTTGATTTGCTGCTGAATATCAGTAAGGTAGAAATCCTGACCTCTCTGAGGACAACAGAAATATTGCCTTTTCAGCCACAGGATCACAAAGAAACAACTGACTTTTGGCTTCAGCATGTGACCAAGGGCTCTGTGAGTAACTCCTCTGGAGTCAGCGGGGAAGCCAGAGCTGCACACTCAGCCGTGGTATTGAACAAGATGCTGACTGTAATTCAGCAACACATTTAGGTAGAATAAAGCCTCCATTCTTTAATCAGTGTAACTGTCAAACTAATGCAACTGTAACTTCTTAGTTTACATACCAGCATCACACAGGGAAGAAATTTACTTCTGACCAAAACACAAAGAAACCTCATCTACTCATTCAAATTATACCTTATTTGAAAACACAGGCATAGCATGGTTATTGCCTGGGGAATGGGGGAGGTACAGCATGACTATTTCTAAACATTTCCAGCCTCACCCATTTGTTGACCAACCCTTGAGTTATTTTGGAAGCTCTGTCTCTGCTGCCTGCCATTGTCAGTTATTATATTGAAAATTTAATTGTACAAGGGCTTTGACACTGAACTTTATAAATTTGTTCCAACTGACCTTGTCTCAGTTATTTGCCAGCCTGGCACGGAGCCTTAGCGTTCATTATTTGTTCTCATGCAGTAGGTAGAAGAAGCATGGAGAAGGAGATAGAATGGACCTGACATTTTACATGACTGCAAATGAGGAAGCAGCTTTAAATAAAGAGATTACCATGTCCGCCACAAAGAGTATTACATTTCTCTCAAACAGACCGAATTTAGGCTGTACAGAATTACTTCTTTGTACCCTGGGTGTGTCTGTTTGTTCTGCAGTGTTTTCAGGCTTCTATTTAAATTTGTTTTTATTTCATCATTCACTTAATTACTTCTCTGACAGATGTCTTCAAGAAAAGTTTTAGAGAGTGTCTTTTATGTTACAAACAAAATATTAAAAGCAGAAAAAGTGTATTGGAGTACAGGTCACCATCTGGATGTTTCATGAAGCTGCAGAAAGTAAAAGCCAGTGAATATATGACATAGTATTTCTAGCGCCATATCTGCAAAGAGTTCAGTAGATTTAATCCTTATTTGCAGAAGTGTGAAAGCAAGATATCACCTGCAGACTCTGAGAAGGTACGATGTGCAATTGAGCTCCCTCTGTTGGCTCTGCAGCAACTGAAGTGCATTAAGCAGCACCGATCTCTGTTTAAAAACACTTTGCTCCACTATTAAAAAATGCTAACTTCATTGCTCATTAGAATCATTGGAATACACAGGATTTAAGAAGGTGTAAAACACGAGCAGAAACTCAGAAATTCTTTTTACTTTTGGCTTTTAAAATGGTGGATAGTATATGGAAACCCAAGTCAGCTTTTGGCACCATGATTCAGTGATTTATAGATTCTGAAAGAGAATGCCCTGCTGAGTTTCTTATACTTTTTTGTTCCATACTTGCAAATAATTTGGAAAGGAAACAAATTCATGCCTGATCCACAAAGAGGATCTGTTCAGAAGTGATTAGTCTGTGCTCTCAGGGAACTGACGGCTCCAAAGGAGAGCTGTCTGCAGCAAGCCAGCTGACCAGGAGACTTAGGAACACCACATGAGGTCTCAGATAAGGCTGCAAGCAAGAAGGAAATATAGAATCTCCAGGAAATGAAAGATGGATGTGGCAACTCCTACCTATCCTTGTGTTCTTGGTGATAATTTCTTGTGTAAATCCACTGTTCTTTTCTCGGAGTCAATTTTCTTTATTTCTTTTTCTCCTAGACGCCTGGATGCCAACCACATCAACTATGTGCCCCCCAACTGCTTCAATGGCTTGGTCTCCCTTAGACACCTGTGGCTAGATGATAATTCTTTGACAGAAATACCCGTCCAAGCTTTTAGAAGTTTACCAGCACTTCAGGCAATGACACTGGCACTGAATAAAATTCATTACATACCAGACTATGCTTTTGGAAACCTCTCTAGTTTGGTAGTTCTGTAAGTTTTATCGATTGCTTTTTAGCCACAATCTCTGCTTCTTTGCAGAGCTTTGACCTCCTTGTGATAAATTGCTTGAAGATGCAATGTTTAATTTAAGCATTGCTTGAGAAAACCTTTAATAATTAACACTCCTCTAGTCTCTCCCTAGTTGGTAAACAACAGGTAAATCGCTATATACATGGGTCAACTAAACCTCAGTTTTGCCTTTCAGTGTTAGTATTAAACTGATGTATTTGGGGGCCATAAAGCTGCAGTTCCATTCTACTTTTGCGTGAGTCTTAATGACGATACTCCTTTACCATGAGGTCAATACTGTTTCTTACAGAAAATGTTCTTTTTGGAATACAAATTAAGTTTTCTGGCTTGCATATGTACTATAAAACAAAATTTGAAAGAAAAAAATATCTTAGAGAAGCATATCTTTTACATCTTCTTACAGTTAAACTCACATTTGTAAATCACTTGTTTTGATCTAGCTTAAAAGTTTCCGTCTCCAGCAAAGAGCTATGTAAGGGAATTTTTTTTTTAAATCACCATATCTGGTCAGCAAAACAAACAGAAACAGATGAACTGTTTGCCTTCTAAGACTCCAAAGCAGCATGTACTGAATGAGAGAAGATTAGAAAAAGGAAATGAACAGAAAGCTTTCTGGGTGACTTGGAAAGAATGCTGTCCAGTAGAAACTATGTATTTCCCTTCATAGAAAGTATATGTAGGTTTGTATTTAGATATGTTTGCATACCAATACAACTAAATGAAACAGATGCAAAACCCACACCAAAATCTGGAAGGAATACTCTGGAACATGGTTTCAGTTTTTTATCTTCTGGGAATGCACCAAATGGAAAAAATTCTAGACTGGCTGGAGAAACTGAGGAGGAGACTGAGGGGGAGAAGTTATTTCAGGATAGTTTGGAAAATCTTAAAATTATTAAAGAGAGAATAATATATTCAAGATTTACAGGCTGTCTGAAACCATAGTCTGTAAGACACTTAGCATATTTTAGCATGTTCTAACCCCAGTGTGAGCATGGAACCTGACATTCTTCAGGGTTCTTTATTGAGCTTTATAATCACCATCTCTGCATCATGCCTAATATATGCACCAATAATAGGGGGATAATAGCTGCCTTGGGCACACAGTCTTTGCCCTCTATTTACATCAAGTAACAGTCTCATTCAAGTTAAAGTTTTTTTAAGGAGTCATTTAACCAAGCTAAACATCTCAGTAATGCTTAAGGTAGAAAATGTCTTCAATGCCATTCTCTACATCCATAACAGAATTACAGTGATATGAGGACAGATAAGAAATCCAGAAGAAAATGACCTTTTTTGATTCCCTCATTGTTTCAGCTCACTTAGGTTCCCTTATTTTACATCTGCCCTGTTTATTTCTGGTCTTCTGGTCTTCGTATTGATTAATAATTGAATTATCCTTCATGATCTACAATATCTGATATTTTTGGCCTGTCAAAACCTTCCTGTGTGGTTCTGTTTTCATTTGTTTCCTGCTCTATTCAGTCTGGCAAATTTTCTACTCTTTGCAAATATGCATGTTCATTTTGCGTAGGTTTGAAGCTCGATCACTAGCAATCCAAGCATAATTGGAATTTGTAGACACTCTTTGTGCTAACTAAAGCATTACAGCTCAGTGTAGTCATTTTTAAAAAATGATTAGGTTTTTCACAGGAAAAGAAAAACCCACAAAACATCTGTATTTTGCCATTAGAAACCTTGTTTTTCATGGACAGGGAGACTCAACTTCTGTAGGCTCTGTGGTCTTTAAAATTATTTTCAGAGCAGAATGAAGCATTGAAGGGTATGTGCTTGGCAGTTCCTCATTCACAGACCTTCTTTTCTTTTAAGTGCTACTCTCATAGTTTCCCTCCACTATGAGAGCAGAGTGTCAGAATAAAATAAAGGTCTGCTGGGAAAAAAAAGCATCCTCTTTAGAAATCAATCTGAAGTATCACTAAGTTCTACCTACTCACATTAATGAGCTTCACACAGATTTTTTTTTTCTATGTCAGTCTAAAAACCATAGAAATAGGCAGCATTACCAGCCCTCACATGGATGGTTTTGATTGAAATGTAACATGCAACTGTTTCTTTCAGTTGCTGAAAATATGAGAACGTAGCTGTTGGTTTTTATAGTTTCAAAGGAAGGCAAGTTAAAGGGCTTTGAAGACTGATTAGCTTACTCATCTCAGTGAAGCTATGACTTCTTGTCCTGTGGCTTTGTGTCTTCTTTCATTCTGCAAGGCTAATGACTATTTCTGCTTGATTATCCTTCTCCTCACCTGTTCCTGCTTTATGCCATCCTCTCTAACACCCCCTGAATATACGTCTTCCATATATACCGCTAACACAGCTAACACTCCCCACAGTTCTTAAGGCAACATGTTAGTTAACAACTGGTGAGAATATGTCTCCAATTTCACAGTATTTAATATGCAAACCTCATCCTAGACCTTCAGGATATACCCTTCTTAGACCATCTAGGTGGTTGTAAAAGAAATCCCATGTACGGAATGAAATTGAAGCCCTCATGGGTGGGGAGATGTCAGGAGAAAGGGGGAAGGGTTGGCGAAGGTGCCTTCTCTACATGCTCTTGCAAAAGCATGACTTGCATAGAATCAGTGCATGCCTGAAAATAAGTTTCTTTTGACTGAAGCATCAAAATGTTTTGCTTAAGTCCACTGTGTGTAGTGTGCTTTCCTGACTGTGTGCTTAATGTTCCCCTGCAGACATCTCCATAACAATAGAATCTACTCCCTGGGAAAGAAATGCTTTGATGGGCTCCACAGCCTAGAGACTTTGTGAGTTGACCTCTTATTTGTTTCCTCTTTTTTTCAGTGTTTTCATTAATATTCTGAAAGAATAAAAAATAGCCTAAAAGCTAAACGTGGTTTTTGGCTTGCCTAATCGCTACAGGATCTAAATGATGGTTTACAATGACTCTATACAGCAAATCCTATTTTTTACTATTAAATTAGTTTGCCTTTTTAATAATCATTGTTGATAAATTGTTGAAAGGACATTTGAGAACTGTACTGGGCATTCAAAAAGAAGTGCCTATTCATGAACAATTATGTTTGCCTAGATTAGTACTATTTATTTGTCTTGTTCAATCAATAAAGCTAATAGCTAGATTGGGAAACCATCTCAATGGAAATGTTTACCATTAAGAAACTGTCTCATCGTAGAGGAGGATTTTATTTTTCTATCCCTGGAAAAAGAAAAAGTGCCAAACAGCCAAGTTATGTATGTTTTGCAAGGGAAGAGAGGAACATTTCAATTGTATCCGTTTTTGTCTTTAAAGAGCTCTGATAAAGAGCAGCGCTTGTAAAGATTCAAATTGCCTCAAGTTTTTGCCATAGATGAGTGAACATGTTGTCTGCTAGAGCAGACAACGGAACCCAAAAATGCTACAGGGACAGTAGACCTGTGCATATCTTTCCATCTGCCACTTTCTGCACTCAGCTGAATCCTTTCCAGAGATTTTAGAGATTTCAGCCAACCAGAGCAGAGCATAAAAGGCCTGGTTTGAGAAGCAAAGTATCAAAACTGAATAATGCTGGTCTAGGGGTAACCATTTTCTTTATCATCCACAGAAGTGTGTACTGCTCATTTTTGTATTTTCATAAAATAAGAAAACAAGAAGTTTTTGCCTTTTTTTTTTTTTTTTTTTAATCCCTGGTTTCAGTTGCATCGATCCCTTAAAACTGGATTGCAGTTTTACAGTTTTGATTTTTAGCCTGCTGTGAGTTGAAAGGAAGTCCCTTAGTGTAGCACCGGAAAGGGGGACAGGAAAGGAAAAAGGAAAATGTAATAGTTTGTTTTGTTTTTACAAATGAGATTCACATGGCACTTGGTCAAAAATGGAGAAAAAAAGAACAATGGAATAAGTAATTGCAAAGCCAGTCCCAGCCACCTGGCATGAAAGAGGCAAAAACACAGAGGACAATCATGAACCTGGGAATATGTGTAGGTGCAGCCACTTTGCTGTGATAGGAGAATGCAGCACTTGCCCCAAGTGCAGTAATTGTGTACTGTATAGACCAGTTTCCAGACAGTTTCAAGCTAATCTAAAGAGATCTCAGTGTAAACGATGGACGCCAGCTTTAAAATCATTTGTTTGCATCAACGCATAGGTCTGGAAATCACATATCACTGGAGGGCAAAACCAAACCGTACACGCCTGTAATCTCTTTTTGTCAATAAGCAGGAGAGAGAGATTTACAAGCAGGAAGGAAAGCCTTGTTGAGTTCAGACAGCAGTTTCCTGCCTGCATTACTTCAGCCTGATACTATTTCAATTTCAATCTATTGTAAACCATGATTTGTGTTTTGCCCATTCAAAAAGGCTTTTACTCAAGTTTTTCAGATGGCATTCCTCACAAAGCAGTACTCAGGGAGCATCGCACTAAACAGGCACATCTCAGTTTTAGTTTCAGGTGTCTCCTGAACGCTGAAGGATGCACATGTCATGCTCACGGCAGAAGTATGCTAACAGACCATTCAGTTTACCAGAATGAAGTCTAATTGCCACTGCAGCATGAGCAGTTCTTAAAGCAGAGGTTACTATCCTAGCTAAACTACTGTTCCTACAATGTGTGTGGTTAGAAACATTCTCCATATGAACACTGTCAAGGCTTAAAATTAACTATATAGTTAATGATAAAGTTGAACTAACTGTATGTTTTCCCACTTGTTTTAGTCAGAGGAAGATTTCTTTTTACCTTCCAAACTCCAGTATCTCCAATTTCTTGGTCTCACAGACCATGAAAAGTGCATCAGATGAAAGAAAGACTCAAGAGTTAAATCTAAGTCTTGAAAGACCGAGTCAGAGGCAAATGAAACCTTAATAAAGAGATGTATTAACTGCATAAAATTCAGCTCACCGTGCAAATTTCTTGAATATTCCGGGCAAGAGTTTTGTTTTGGTTTGGTTTGGTTTTTATTTTTTCTGTTGATAATTTCCAAGTTATAATAAGTGATTTACAAAAGAGCAGATCCATTAGTAGCATCTGAATCCACTTTTGGCTTTTTCATTGCTGAATAGATAGAATACAACTGAAAATAGGATGCTGATAGAAAAATAGGAATGAAAATGTGCCCTAAATAGAGTCTGTTAGAAAACATCCATACACTTCTGAGGATTAATTGGCTTTTGCCTGTATGTACTTATTCAATGAATGGAAGATGATATTTAGTTACAAATGCTAACAAGTCTATGTTATCCTTAATGCAGTGCATAACCCCAATAATACAATCTGTTTTCACACAGAGATCTAAATTACAACAGTCTGGACGAGTTCCCCACTGCTATCAGGACACTAACAAACCTAAAAGAATTGTAAGTACAGAAGTACAGCACTTATATTAGGAAGGAGGATGTTTTGTCTAGTGTGTGACTGATTCTTTTTTAATGTTGGTGATTTTATCAGTAATCCTTAAAAACTCATTATTCTAGGAAGAACCAATAAACATGCCAACATGCATAAAAGATAATTCTCAGCATACAGTTTAGAGCATACAAGTTCTGAAAACTTCTATATTACATTGTACAGTAGATTTTTTTCAGGAACTTCATCGTTGGAATGCCGTGAATAATAAACACAATTAATTCATTTCAAGTTCCAAACACAACAGTTGTTTTTTTTTCAAGCAATCCAAAAAAAACACTATCTGATAGTCTAAGAAAAAAAACATGGCACTCTTACTGGCCAATCAGGTTTAGATGCTATCTGCCATCCCTCCTGCACCATTAAATTAAAACAATTTCTTTTCACTGTAAATACTCCTTTGTAACATTGTAAACAAAACACTTCTGGATGCACAGACATAGTTTCCGTAAAATAATGTCAACAATGAAAAGAAACCAGCCAAGTTTGTTGTAAGAAACAGCTGAATTGTAAAAGAATGAATGAAATATTCACACATTGTACACACAATGTACACAACGGTGTGTATGTTCAGAATTCTTTCCATGTGAAGTATTTACCACATTACCGGTACCATCAGCATAGAGATTTACAAAAACTAGGTAACATAGCAATTGGACGCAGTTGTAGCACTGTTGCATTGCAAGATGATGATAAAGCCACTTTAAGTAGCGACCTGGGATTTTTTTCCAAAGCAGGGAATCCTCAGGTAGCATTGACTCCAGCTTGGTATCTCCCATGCTAGTCAGGAGTGTGGCTCTGGAGGAGGTCGCCACTGGTGAGCAGGGTATATCCCTGGTGAGCAGTGCCACAGGGCATGGGATCTCTTCCAAGAAGCTCAGAAGCTCTGTAGACCCTATTTTGCAGAAATTCACCAAAATCTGCTCTTGGCTGAAGTCAGAGTAGTGATAAGGGGCTAGACAGTGCCCTGGGAAGTACTCATGCCGTTTGCTAAGCTTTTGTGCCATGCAGGGAATCCCAGTCAATACAGCCACAAAACCAGTCTCTTTGCTGGTCCTAGATGAAATGGGATCCTCATATTGCTTGGATTCTGCATCTGTATGGATGCAGCTTTTATTGCATGCAGAAGAACAAGGCATTCAGAGCCTTGCAGCGTCTCATCAGCAGTAGCATGATGACTAAACAAGTGAAACCAGTAATGTGGGACCTGTCCAAGTAATGACCAAGTGTGCTTGCATCAGTGAACAATTTGAGGCTTTCTAAATGTATAAATTTAATCTGGGAAGCCTTTTTCATACCCGACTGAACTAATGGAAGTTTCCCACACAAATCATCATTGTTCTTTTGAAACCTTAGTTGTTTCTTTTGTTTTTCACAATGGAGAATTACTCATATGAATAAAATCCAGTGATTAATGATGAGACAAAGATTTGGTCCTCTATCCAGCAGTCACAACTACATAGGATAGTTTGTTCATGTCCACATCTAAAATACTTCAACAGAAAGTTGGTTGTGGGAGACTTAACAATATAATGTATAAAATCATTTACTTGACAAATTTGTGTAATTCATTATTATCTCAGAAAAAAAAAATAGTTGCAGTTTAACAAGCACAGGGGGATGTATATATACTGTTTTATTGATATTTATTTATTTTCAATATTTCATTGTTAATTGTATTATTTCATGTGTGTATATTTACATTACATACAGATACATTCATACATACATAACATACAGCTACAAAGTACTGTTTCCTGCTGTGAACATCTTAATTTTAAAATGCCATTTTGTTGTTTACTTTATCTGAATGGCACTCTCATTTAGAAAAGTGCAGAAGTCTAGCTATTTCTTTGCTTTTCTTTTGCTTTTGCTTTTTCAGTTCTATCTTACCCCAGAAAACAAGGATATACCCTTACACACAAACACTTTCCTTATTACAAACAAAAAACAATATGCATTGTGAATACAGATTGTGCCTTCACAATTTTTTTCTTTACTGTGTAAACCATTTTTTCTTTTGTAGGGGATTTCATAGCAATAACATCAAATCAATACCCGAGCGTGCATTTGTGGGTAATCCATCACTTATTACAATGTAAGTGATAACAGTTTATTCAGTGACTCTTCCTGGTAGAGCATGTGGAACTAAACACCATATTTGTAGCTATTTGTCTGCTAGATCATTTTGTGAGTGTAACATACAATAATGCAAGTGAACAAGCTTCTATCTTTCCAACCTCATGGAAACAGTAGCAGTTTGCATACCCTATTTAAAGGAAGTGAGTACTGCTGCCTTAGCCTTGGCCTTTCAGTTGAACTATTCCTTACAGGTCTCTTAGTTTTACTGGCAATGTAGAAGATAGCAAAAATTGATCCTGATGGATTCCAGTCTCAATTCCCATGTTGTTTTACATGAGAATACATGAGAACTGGCAAACCTCAGATTAAGAAATTGTAAAACAAATTTAAGAAAAATAGTGACTCATCTTGAGCGGTGTTATTTTATGAGCAAAATCAGCGTGGCTTCAAAAATGCAGTGGAATTCAAATGCTGTGGATGGTCAACCTCATCCAAGTGTGTGAAGTTCTGAGTTCACTTGCTAACTTTGTCTCATGTCATAATGAAGTTCTTCATCTTTGGATTTCATTGTTTGCAAACCTGGGAGAAAGAGGAGATTATTTTTTGGGGGCAGGCTTCTGGTTTTAAATTCAAGGAGACAGACTACTTCAGTATTCAAAATATGGTTGATGGACTTAGGCTAGTGGGTAAGGAAACCCCTGGAGGTGCACCAAATCTGTGGCTGGGAATACAGAGTATACTCACTTGCATATAATATAATCATGTAATGTGTTTTGAATCCTTTAAAATATTTATTATAATGTCTTTTTTGCTCTCTTTTTGCAGACATTTTTATGATAACCCTATCCAGCTTGTTGGAAAATCTGCTTTTCAACACCTACCAGAACTCAGAACTCTGTATGTGTTTAATTTTGTTTTAATTGTCTTTATATGTTGCAGTGTTAGAGCTGTCCCACACATCATTCACCACAATTATATTGAAATGATGTTTTAAATTCTAGGACTTTAAATGGTGCTTCACAGATAACAGAGTTTCCTGATCTGACTGGGACTACAAGTCTAGAGAGTTTGTAAGTGCTAAAGCAATATTTTTTCTTTGTTTTATATTTTTGGATACTATTTTTTTTCTAAAGAATGTTGTAAAAAATTGTTTTACAATTTCTAAAAAATAATATGTTTTTTATAAATGTTCTCAACAGGACCCTCACAGGAGCACAGATCACCTCTCTCCCCAAATCAGCTTGTGACCAGTTACCTAATCTCCAAGTTCTGTACGTTTCAGTAAGATTAATAACATTACAGTAATGGAAAAGATTAATGAACAAACAAAATCAATATGATTTTGAAATTACCCAGTCGCTGCTATTTCTGTGTATCACATTAACTGCCTAAGAATTCAGAGCAGGGAGCAATTCCCCACGTTACTCAAAAATACCAGCCTCCAAAAGTTCACAGTCCATCTACCAGTCAGGATTTCCCACACATTGTTGGAAAAGATAATTAATTTTCATATTTTTAGGTCAGCTTAAAATGGTTCTTGATTTTCTTTTAAAAGCCGTAGAGCTATTTTACATGGCCTTACTTTCATTCATTCTATGTCTCCCATAATGTTTTCTTTTCTTTCTGAGGCAGATAACTCAGTGAAGTGAATGGAAAATATAACTGAGTAAGGAGTTTAGCTTTGAGTACTTTTTATGCTTCTCTTTTATTTTCTTTTCCAAACACACATAAGTAGTTGAGTGAAATTTTAATAGACTATTATTTGGCATAGTTGGGGCATACTTCTTATACCAAATATCCAATATTGTTTTAGCTTGGATATGTCCTTGGAGTTTGCTTAATCACTAACGAAAGTAATCATTGTGTCCGCTTCTTTGAGATTCAGCCAACAGCACTTTCCTCTATGTATTACATCACTAGGAATGCATTTGATATTGCTTCTCTGGCCAACATTAAAATAACACTAATTATAACACATTATTTGAATACCAGCTTGGATGTCATGAACATTTCTAGAAAAATTAAGTTTTAGTTGATGGACTCAATATAATCATTTCCAGAATGATAAAAGACAGAATTTCCTGCTATTGCCAGAAGGAAATCTGCACACAGACTTTCTTTTGAGTATGCCCTGTATTATTCAAAAACAATAAATAATCTCTAAAGGGAAGGCAAATAAATACAGTAGCGATTAATAAATTGTACAGTTCATGGAAGAGCAGAAGCCTCCACTGAACATTCACATTCTTTATTTTCAGGTATCACCCAATGTTATTGAAGCTGACATTTAAAAGGCCAGGGAACCAGTTTGACAGCTATGTCATGTACGCAGAGTTGCTTTTTCCCCGTTCCCATCAGACTGGAACAAACATGCCACATCTTACAATGTGTACCCAAGTTCACATTTAAGCTTACAGATGAGTTTTGCCTGCACCAAGTATAAGGGTGTGCTGAACCCAACCAGTTCCTTGGAGACAGTGACCTTTTAAGCAGCCTCCTGGCTCAGTTACTGCAGAACACCCCACTCTGAGACACAAATCCTACAAGCACTGCTTGGAAAGCCAATTTGTTTATCCTACCTAGCCACCAGTGCTTCCAAATGTGGATGAACAAACACAGAGACTTCCTGGGTGCACCTGCAGTAGAGGTATATCTGCAAAGGTAGATTCCCCTCAGCACAGTTAGATACACACTTCAACACAGAGCCATAACTCCTGGCCCTCTGCTTCTGCCAAGAGTCTTATTTATTAACAAAGAGAAAAAAAATCCTCAAATATCTTGTACCTTGCCTTGGTAGCTTCCAGCTCACTTGAACTCTCTGGCATGTCTGATCTGGACCACAGAGTACAAGTGAAGAGCACAGAATTAGGGGCAGTAACATTGCTGTTACAGAAATATGTATTTATTAGTGGTAGCCTTTGTGCACAGTAAAACAGAGTGGAATTCATTAAAATAACACACTGTCATTACTTGCACCACTTTTACAAGTCAAATATAGAATTGACAAAATGCTCCTATCAGAATAGCAATTGTGAAAATAATTGTTTTTTCCAGAAAGTAAATGGGTAGATGTGATCCAGTTTTAAAGGATTTGAAGCAGGAATGATAACAGATTACTCTTTTTGTTGATAATATTTTAAAATTGTGAAAAAAATGGCATTTTTTTGTAATTATAGGTATAAGCTTTTACTCTATATTCTTTCCACCAGCAAAATTCCAATTCAGTTTTCCCCAAACAAGATGTATATATACGATGAAACTATTGAGAGTGGGAAGGGGAGGGGTGTTTGGTTCTTTTCCTTTTTTTTTTTTCCCTCCAATTTCTGCAAATTGCCTGGGCTTGTTTCTGATTAGTTGGATTATACTATAAATCAGTCCAGATGTTTCAGTTATTCTGTAATTTGTTGAGTTTTGGCTCAAGTCATTTTAAGAGTTTTTTTCTCCCATGTAGTGATTGATTTCAAAGTTAGTTCCAATATCTTTAACCACATCACTCAGTTATAAGACATAACAGTTCTAAGGATCAGAGGCAATACTGCTTAATTAAAAGTGTAGAACGGAAAGCTGATTACAGTTCATTGTGATTATTGCCAGAAAAATATAGGATATTCTCTGACAAAATGTGAATATCTAGTACATATATGTATATGTGTATTTAATAGATCATTTAAAATGGTTTAAATATTTGTCAAGTTAAACATGATGAACATGAAGTCTGTGATGCAAAGCCAGTACTCCCTTGAAGCAGACTGCTGATATTGTAAAACACTCAGAAGTCCATGCTTCAGGCAGGAAATTGTCAGACAATGCAAGGAATTTGCAGAAGTAGGATATGGAGTTAATACATCCTACCTTTTCCCCTCATATCTCCTCCTCAGTTAGAAATAAAAATCTGACAGATGAGAGATGATAACTGAGTCCACTCATTTCTATTCTCCTGTAAAAACAAGCTATTTTAAATTGAGCATGAAGAGACACAAGGAAAGGAAATCTTTTTCTTTTCACGTTACTTTAAATATTAATCTTTTCTTCTCTTGTGTATTACAGGGATCTGTCTTATAATCTGCTGGAAGATTTACCCTGTTTTACTGCATGTAAAAAACTTCAAAAAATGTAAGCTTCAAACTATTCTAAAATGCCTAACAAGAGTCATCTGTATACAAATTTGCTTGAGCATCATTAATTTGGTTACTGCTGAACAATTTGACATATCCCAAATACATACCCTTACAATGCACCAAAGTGGATCATAAATAGTCTAAAATATGGTGGAGTATCCTCCAGGTGCCTTGTAAACTAAGGAAATTCTTATTGCTATTTCAGTGACTTGCATCATAACGAAATTGATGAAATCAAAGCAGACACATTTCGGCAGCTGGCTGCTCTTCGTTCTCTGTGAGTACAGCCCAAGCAGTGGTTCACTTGAGTTCTCAAAAGCATGGGGCTATCTATGTCTGTCCACTGTTTGCCCCAAAACATCCTTGTTTCTATTTTTCCTTGCTTTGATCTTTCATCCGTTAAGTCATAACTGTGAAAGCAGAATAAACACTGTGAAGCTTAGCATCTGCAGCAATGAATTCAAAGATGTAACTTCCAGCTATAAAAGCTGTTGTTACTTGTGAACATTTCTGACAGAAGTGGAGAGAGATCCTGAGCCAAAACTAGCATCTATGGCAGGTTCACGTAAGAATCATCTCTAGGGAGCATGAAATCTCTATAGAGAACACTGTTCTCTATAAAGAAGAACAATAAGAAATAGATTTCAAACTTGTATGTGTTTCTGGTATTCACATAGAGACAGTGGAATAATTTTGTTGGGAAATTACTTTGATAAGTGTTTACTTTTTTAAGTTTTTGAAGAATTAAACCCATCATTTTAAAAAAAAAAAAATTAGTTACTTGCAGGTTTTTTTTTCTTTATTATTATTTTTCAGGGGTGGTGAAGATTGTTATTAAGAAATTAAGCCTATTGACAATGGATTTGCTGTTCCTAGTCATGTCATAAGGGCCTCTTAAAAGTTGTCCATATACACCACTCCTCTTTCTGCTGCTTTGGGAAACAGTGAAGCAGGCTGAAAACAATAAAATTGGATTGTAAAAGTCATTAAGTTTTAGAGAATGTTGTCACCTTAGTAACTAACACCATTAACTGACTAACATAATTTGAAAAAAATGTAAAAAGTTTTTGCAGTTTGAGATATGTAGAAGTTTATTGAAAATATTTGCATGTAATTAATACCTTTTTTATATTTAGGCACCCTAATCAAGTGTATGAAAACTTCCATATTCACTCAGCGGGTATGTAATTTTCTACTCACTTTTCTTGTAGGGATTTAGCTTGGAACAAAATTAAAATTATTCACCCCAATGCCTTCTCTTCTTTACCATCTCTGATCAAACTGTAAGTATTTATATGTCTTTTACATTTAAATTTTCACATTTTTCTTGCAAGAACATGCAAATTTTGTAACTTGGTGCCCCACTCAGCAGAACTTGAGGCTTTCTGTATTCTAATCTTCTGATCTGTTGAATCCATTTCTATATGTCTGTTTTCTTGTACTTCACTAACTCCCATAGGTATTATGGTGAAGCGTCATGTACCAGAGCGTAATCACAGTGATTTGGGCTCTAAGAAACATGTCAGTCTATCTGCCTTGCTTCTCTGCATTTGTTAGTAGTTCAGTCTCTATCAGCAGCGATACAGATACCTTACTAGTCCTATACCAAGACTAGGGATCTGGATTCAAAATGAAATTAGAAACATTTTCCAGTAAGCATCTTTATTTCACTGCTTCTTCTTTGACGGAATAGTTTTTCTTCCTTAGTAACTTCAGCCAGAGAAGTTAGTGGTCAAAACATCAGAATCCAAATTGTGTATGCCTTATTCACAGGCATCTCTGTCTTTAAAAACTTCTTCCTGCTTCCCACTGTCATTACAATACCTCGTCAAGGTGAATCCCTGAGGCAGTGGATGTGTGGGGAAGACATGAAAGAAAATTCCTCTGGAGTCATCCTACTCCAAAGTTGTTCACAAAGACATACAGATAATCCAGTAGTTGGAGTTTAGTCATGGGAAACATGCATTTGGAAAAAAAATTTTGTTAATGGAAGAAACCTCCCCTCTGAATGGTGCAAAATCTCCATGAGCAGAATATTGTCTATGGCATCCCTTTTTGGGTTCCTCCTCAGCGCTTTCTTGGAGAGGAATGGGTGAGGGAACATCATGCTGCCAGCAATAAATTCTGCATTTGTTCAACAGTACCAAACAGTCACACAGAAGTAAAGAAAAAAAGCCTTTGAACACACAGACTAAACCAGTGTACTGAGTGTTACCTGCAACGCTAGTCTGTAGCCCTGGACTGACTGAAGTCAGTGGTGGTTTTTGCCTTTTCGGCAGGACCAGAATTTCACCTTTGGTATTTAACTGTGTTGTGAGCAGTGGGACACACGCATGCACAAACACAATACCAGAAAATGTAGAAGACCAGTGAATCAACATACCTCTTACTTTAAGACTAGACCTTTAAATTTAGATTGTCCTAGAGACAGGAACTTTACCATCCACACTTGAGCATAAAAACATTTCAGCAGCATCGGACTCCCCTTCTTTCTCCTTTTTGAGCATTAACCATCTTACATATTGCAGTTTAGATTAGTATGAAGAGAACTGAAAAGACTTATACAATAAATGGAAGGGAGGGAGAGTAATAGAGAACAGAATACATCTGAACTTCCCTCTCTTTGATTACTTTACCATATCTCCTTGATCACAGTCACTATGTCATTCACCTGTTTTACTTTGCCAAGTCATGTGTCTGTATTCATCTGCATTTTCTCAGCTCCTCAGACAAACCTTAGCATAGAAGTATCACCTTCACTCTCTCCAGCCCAAACCTGTCCTCCTCTAAAACACACTTCCTCCTCATACACCTGAGCTCCTCCTTGTGTAGATTTCAGATCAGCCATGCTCTCTCGTATTCCACTGATTTTTTTTAGGGTGGGGGGAAATTGTTCTGGTATTGGCTCCCTCTAATTCAATACTCTAATTATTTTTAAACTCATTTGATGGTCTCTAAACTTGTATTTTAATTCTTGGAGTCAAAATTTGACAACAAAGATTATTCTTAGTGAAGTGCTAGGTATATACCCTTAGCTTTGTGCTAGAAACATAGGTGTATACTCCTAGGTGTTGCTGCAGCTTTGCTTTGCTGACTGGGGCCTCTATAATGTATTCAATTTTTATCAATTTAGAATAGTATACTCTGTTTTTCCAACATGACTCTTCTAGCACTGAAGAAAAAAATGAGAACCTGTAAGCTGATTTTTATTTGCTGTTATGCAGGGATGTGTCATCCAACCTTTTGTCCTCTTTTCCTGTGACGGGGCTACATGGTTTAACTCATTTAAAATTAACAGGAAATCATGCCCTACAAAGTTTGATATCATCTGAAAATTTTCCAGAACTCAAGTGAGTATATCATTAAAACTAATAAGCCACATTTGTGTTCATGTGCAGTGGAAGGTGTGTCAGTGTGTAAGGCATGTTGCTTCGTATTGTCAGTCTTTGATCTGTGGTATTAAAACTAAAGCAAATATGATAAAAATGATAGAGTTATTTTATTATGCTCACTTTTAACTGAAGAACTATGAAGTGTTTTGAAATATTAACCCCAGTACTTGCTTAATATGAGCCACATCTGCTTCCTGGTGATATGTTTCAAAAGCTGTTAAAACAATATTGCTAGCAGCTTAGTGATATCTCCTTCTACTGGACTGTGCTTACAGAACCTCCCTTATATTTAGTGAGAATTCAGTAAATATCAAGAATATACTCCTGAAGTTCCAAAATACTTTGCCATTTTTGTTTCAAGTACAAATGAACATTATTTCTTTCCTGTAATATTTGATTAAGATAATACTTTACTGTTATTACTTAAATACTTTGATGCTAATAATTTGTTGATGGATGCTCTATGATAGACAAAGGAAATAATCTCTAGAGATTATTTGAAGCTCTGCCAGTCACTGGATGACCATAGGGAAGTCACAGTAGAGCATTTTGCCTCTGACTTCAGGATATTAGAGAGTATCTCCTAAGTCCCCCTTGATTTTATGTTTTAGTTGGAGGATGCCAACTCCAAAATATATTTTTCCCTCATTTTAATGTAAAAGATATTGTAATTTTTGAAACAATTAAACAGTGTGAACATAGTGAGAGAATCACAGAATGGTTGAGGTTGGACAGGATCTCTGGAGGTCATCTTGTCCAACCTCCTGCGCAAGCAGGGCCACCCGAAGACAGTTGCCCAGGACCACATCCAGACAGCCTTTGAAGGTCTCCAAGGAAGGAGACTCCATCCTCATATCCTCACTTGATTTGGCTTTTGCACTGGAGAAGTTCCATAAGTCATAATAGGCAAACAACTCAAGGAGACATGTTACTGATGAAAAGGACTGGAGTGTTTGAAGATATAAATAAGGCAGTCATAAGTAGAAGTAGGGAGATGATTTAATGTTTGCATACAGCACGGGAAGGATCCACACTAGAGTACTTCTGTGATGGTATGTTAATATAAACACAGAGAAGAGCTGCAAAAATGGTTCAAGGGTTAGGAAACAGTGCCTTAAAAGACTTAATAAACCCAATGTTTGTAGTTTGTCACAGAGGAGATTGGGCAGTGACTTGATCACAGCATATGAAACTACTTCATAACACAAATGTTCAAAGCACTAGAGGCCTTACATAAGTCTTCAGATGAGTCTCAGAGGTCAAGAAGCAAGTATCATAAAAAGTTGTGCATGTCTGAGGCTGAGCTTCTGCCAGCTTTTCTTCTCTCACTGACTGTCTACCTGTTGAGGCAAGTGACACTTCTAAAATGCCTGAATTTCTTAAAAAGAGTGTAAAGACAAAAAAAATCAATCATTCTAGACTAGCAAATCTATAGTAATATTTATACCATAGCCTAATGGCATAAGAAATCCTGCAGTGGTCCTAGAATAATCCACTATTCAACTGAATCGGGTACAAGTTAGATTTTTAATTTTTTTTTTTAATCAAGTTATGTTTTGTATGATTTTTCCACCAAATTATGTACATTGCTAAAATGCAACTACAGTGTAGTTATTCTGCACAAGTAATTAAAAAGGATGTCAGACAATAGCTTAAGTTTTTTTAAAAAAAGTTATTAAAAGTATGACTGATATATCTAGAGCTGATTAACATCTGTAAGAGCAAATGATATCCAGTCAGGAGAGAATGGGGTAAAATCTTAACCTGGAGTCTGTAGGACTTCTACATTTTAATGAAGCCAGGACTTCACACAGGATCACTGCACAAACAGTACATGAAGCACCAAACTTGAACAGAGATCTAAAACAAAAAGTAATTTCACCCTTTGTAATTGTTGGAACTAGACATTGGTTACAACATTAAAGACAAATTCCTGTACAAAAGCTGCCTGCTCATCTAAATAGGTCACTGCTGTTCAATACACAAACACATCAAAGAGCTGAGCATCCTCTGCCGCACCTCCAGCAATGGCACAAGAATGCTCACAGAGCCGAGCCCAGCTTGCTATAGCAAGCTAGGAGGAAATAAAGTCAGTCTGCCAACCACTCCTTCCTTCTTTATCTGATGCTTTGATTCAGTGCTGTAAAGAATTCAGTGACTAGCTCCGTCCATTGTAACTGTGCATTCCCGTTCACCTTTGTGAGGTGCAAAACAACCTTGTGTACCCTGCTGCTTAATCTAAAAACAGAAATAGAGGCATTCCTTGCTGCAGGGAAAAAAAAAAAACAAGGGTACAGATACCATCAGTAAGATAAGCAGTATATAAAAAATAAATTTAGACGATGTTTCTACAAGACTTTAATTTGACAAAGTCCAAATCTAATCACCCACATCAAATAAAACTAGCCATAGAAAGGACTGTTTCTGGCACTGTATGGCTGAGAGTTGCCTTTGTTTCTTAATGTTAAAACTAGCTGAAAGGAACTCCTCTTGTCACCAGGAAGATCTGATGCTAGTTTCTCTGCATTGCAAAGTATATTCTGTCTAGTATGTTCTGATCCCACTCACTCTGTGCATGTGTGCTTTACACGCAAATTCAGAAGTATTTGCCAATTTGGGATCTATATGTATAACCTGGTAACCTGGGGGGGTAGGAGTGTGGAGGGGAACTGTTCAGGTTTAACAAAGGATGCTAGAAAGTCCTACAGAGAGGATAAGAAATGGGAATCACAATACAAAAAGGGTGTTGAGGTGATGACGATGACAAAGCTGGTAGTGGGGCTGGCAGGTGTGTCCCGTAAGGGCAGGCTGAGGTCCTTGGGCTGCCTGGGCTGGAGACAAAGAGGCTGAGAGGCGACCTCCTGGCTCTTGGCAGCTTCCCAAGGAGGGCAAGCGGTGAGGGAAGTGGCTGGGGACTCTGCACCCTGGGACACCTGTGGATGGCCGCGCCAAGGGGCTTCAGGCTGGGCATGAGGAAAAATCGCTTTGTGAGGGTGGCCAAACCCTGGAACAGGCTTCCTAGGAGGTGGTTGATGCCCCGTGCCTGCCAGTGTTCAAGGGGCATTTGGACAGTGCCCTCAATAACATGCCTGAATTTACGGCTAGCCCTGAAGTGGTCAGGCAGCTGGGCTGGATGATTTCTGGTAGTTCCTTCCAACTTAAATGTTCTATTCAAGAACACATTCGCTTTAGTTTCTTGAGCCTAAAATATCTGCAAGCTATTAATTTCCACAGCTTTATCAATGTCTTCAAATCAGTCTGACACCACAAGTTGCAGTCATCACCTTGCAGAACTTTCAGCATTTCTTTTTATAAGGTGTTTTGTGGTTTGTTTTTGTTGGATTTTCTTTGTGTTTGTCAAAAAAGGGGCATTTCTGTTGGGTATGTGCATTGTTCTTCAACCCAAGTGACTAGGTATGGGATAGTCTAGTAAGCTAAGGGTTTAGTAATAATTTATTTAAGGGTTTCTAGGAAATGTTTACAAAATCAGGATAATCTCCATATTTTAAAAGATGACATGCACGGAGATGAATTAGAAATTACATATTTAAATCTGCTGGCATGAAGTTGCGTGATAGCTAGATCTTAGTCACCTTGAACTTTTATCGGAGTACTTTAAAAACGGCTTACATAACCTCTTGTATTGGATACAAGAGTACAGATTATTGTTGCTAATTCCCAACAGAAATATAAGTATATAGAGTCAAATGCCCCCAAATGCACTAACTTAAAAATCACTTCACAGCTTAGGGTTCACTTTGTTCCACTTTGTACCAAGCCTTTGGCTAGTGCACAAGTCCTGTTGGTATTGGGCCTGCTTCAGACAGACTCCCTGCTGGATTTTCCAGGACATTAAAGGTTGCTTTGGAACATTCGTTATGTTAATTTACATGACCAACCTGTTGAAAGTAACCTGAAAGTAGGATACAGTTCTATTTTATTCTTTTTAAGACAGAATAACCTAGTTACCTATTTATCACAGAATCACAGAATCACAGAATTTCTAGGTTGGAAGAGACCTCAAGATCATCGAGTCCAACCTCTAACCTAACACTAACAGTCCCCACTAAACCATATCCCTAAGCTCTACATCTAAACGTCTTTTGAAGACTTCCAGGGATGGTGACTCCACCACCTCCCTGGGCAGCCCGTTCCAGTGCCTCACAACCCTTTCAGTAAAGAAGCTCTTCCTAACATCCAACCTAAAACTCCCCTGGCGTAACTTTAGCCCATTCCCCCTCGTCCTGTCACCAGGCACGTGGGAGAACAGGCCAACCCCCACCTCACTACAGCCTCCTTTAAGGTATCTGTAGAGAGCGATAAGGTCGCCCCTGAGCCTCCTCTTCTCCAGGCTGAACAAGCCCAGCTCCTTCAGCCGCTCCTCGTAGGACTTGTTCTCCTGGCCCCTCACCAGCTTCGTCGCCCTTCTTTGGACCCGCTCAAGCACCTCGATGTCCTTCTTGTAGCGAGGGGCCCAAAACTGAACACAGTACTTGAGGTGTGGCCTCACCAGAGCCGAGTACAGGGGGACGATCACCTCCCTAGCCCTGCTGGTCACGCTGTTTCTGATACAAGCCAGGATGCCGTTGGCCTTCTTGGCCACCTGAGCACACTGCTGGCTCATATTCAGCCGACTGTCCACCATCACTCCCAGGTCCTTCTCTGCCTGGCAGCTCTCCAACCACTCATCTCCCAGCCTGTAGCTCTGCTTGGGGTTATTGCACCCCAGGTGCAGGACCCAGCACTTGGCCTTGTTAAACTTCATGCAGTTGACCTCAGCCCATCGGTGCAGCCTATCCAGATCCTCCTGCAGAGCCTTCCTACCCTCGAGCAGATCGACACGTGGACCTAACTTGGTGTCATCTGTTATCTCTGAAGCTGTTGGTTTATTGAACTTTTGAAATTGAGATGATTTTTTAGGTTTTACTATATAATGTTGGGGAACTGCAAATTAAATATCTCTACTTCCAAAACACAAAGTATATCCAAGGAACAGAAGAAGTAGTTGTAGAAGTTGAACGTATGTAATTCTTACATACTACCTCAGAAGTTGGACATCCACAAATGAATGGAATTCAAAACATACATGAAATCAGCAATTTTCTGGCAATAGAAAACCTCAAAATCTTTGAAACTCGCTCACCCATACTCAGTTTTGTGTTAGGAATACCAATGATATTAAAGGAGTTAGGAATGAACATGCAGTGTCCTGCAATGACTGTGCTCGCTCCTGTGAGAATTAATAAAATAAAGCCTTTTTTCAGTGACATCTGTTTTCACATACGCTGCATTTGTGATTCATTCCCCTTTCAGTGTAGACTACTGCTTCCTTGGTCTGTGCACAAAAGACGATCTCCTTTTTGCCATTTTACTCTGATGAAATTTGATGTGAAAAGAGATAGATGAAGTTTGAATCCAAAATTAGATCTCATTGTCCCCAAACTGGAAAAATTATCTTTGGGAAGTGAAGTTTTGGTTTTGCCTGTTAGGCAGGTAGGCGAAATTGTGATCTTGCCCTTTTTTAAAAGAAGCCATTAAGAAAGTAATGTGGAGAAACTGTTGAGTTACACTGTAAAATTATTAAAAGACATCAAAAAGAAACAGATCTCTTAAGAGTAACATTCAGTAAACTGCAACTCATGTTCTACATTCATATCTCCCATGAAAATGCGTAGGAAAGCTTCACTGTGCCTTTACTAAAATTACCTTAGAAATCATCTGCATGTCTGGTGTGGAATTCTATTTGTGAATCCTCCATTTATATCATCATGATTGAATTTTACCCTTAAATGTTTTGACTTTCGATCATGGCTACTTAATCAAGTTCATTTGTGCTAACAATTGAAACTGTGAGCAGTACAATTGAGTAACTCTGGTGCTCTAAACCAGTATCATGGCGTGCTTCTTTGTTCTTCTACTACAGAGTCATGGAAATGCCTTATGCTTATCAGTGCTGTGCCTTTGGAGCTTGTGAGAGCCACTACAAAATCTCCAGCCAATGGAACAAAGATGAGAATAGCAGCATTGATGATTTTCACAGGAAGGATGTTGGGTTGTTACAAATTCAAGGTAATTGTCACCTTTTGCTTTTAAATCTACCTGAAGGCTGTGATTTTTCTAGTAAGCAGTCTGTGATGTTGAATTTAATACTCTTTAGCAGTCACCAAGGCAGTGCCTTCCTCTCTCTTGCCTGGTAATATGTCAGTGTTCCCAAGCTTAGCAAATTCATTTTGTCAGGTCTATCTTTCAAAAATCTCACTCCCTCTTTTTATCTGTCCAAATAATAACATGGGAAGTGAAATCTTCCCTTTATTTGAGAGACAGGGAAGTGGTGCTGGTATGTAAACCCATAAAATAATAGGGCAGCAAAGATTCAATTTCGTGCCAGCCTTGGAAGTAGCAACACCTTCTTGGCTATCCTGCTGTGTACATGCTTCAGGATCACAGAGCTAGTGTGGCTACTTAGGCATAGCTGCTGGGTTTTTGTCTCGGCACTTCCTGGGTACTAAAGAGCGCATCTGCTCTCAAGAAGAGAAGGTCACTGTATTTTTCTTCCCCTTCAGCACAAGGTCCATTATTTGACCTGTTATGTAAGTGTATACATAGATTTTGTACCATCCTGCTTCTTTCTTTGCTATTTCCACTCCTGCAAACCAGTGTGTCCAGAGTTCAGGGCTAGTCTCAGCAAGAACAGAGCCAAGAATACATAGAGTGATGACACAAGAAACATAAAAGAACCTGGGTTAATTCTTAGTATCCTGACACAACAGTGGAATTTGTATTTTAAACCCCTTCCTAGGCAGTCATCACACTACAAATTAGGTAATGGAGAATGTACCTTTCTAAAAGTGATTATTTTCAGAGAAGTAATAGTGCCAAATTTTTAAATAATCTTGAGTAAAGTGATTCAAAACCAAATAAGCATACATCTGCTTCTGCTTACAGTTTGGCAGGCAAAGAGATGAGAACAGGCTTTAAATACCGAAGATGTTTTTGGAGTTTGTAGTAAAAGAAATTTTCCTGAAAATTGCAGTATCAAATCTGGGTATTTCCTCCCCCACAGATGAGCGTGACTTTGAAGATTTTCTACTTGACTTTGAAGAAGATTTGAAAGCTCATCATTCAGTGCAATGCTCACCTTCTCCAGGTATGAAACTGCCAAATACATAAGAATCTAAGCATAATACTACCAGATATTTGAAATGCAGAACAAACTCTGAATCTGAAACAAAGACAGGAACGCTATGTTTTGCAATAATTTGATGAGACCAGATACATTGTACAAAAATACAAAATTCTGCACTGAAGTTCAGAAAAATATTCAGGTACTGAATTCATCTATGAATGTACCAGAAGTTTGGAGTCCTCTGGCAGATCCTCACTCCAGGCCCCTTACCACAGGAATTGATCTCCTTATCAAGGGAATGGGAAAGAAAAGGTTCTCTTCTGCCAAGAAACGGATAATAGAACAGAATCTTTGCTCGCTCATTCATTTGCAAAGCTGAAGTAATTCTTCTCAACTTCATTGAGTTATTTTACACTTGAGCTTCTCCAACAACACACAGTTCAGTTCAATGCGTAGGACATACCATACAGTACTATATCAACATACACACAATCCATCACAAGGGACTCCCAGCACTCTCTTTTTTTTTTTGTAGAATAGCGTATCCCTGTGGAGTAACACATGTGTTGTGTTTTTTTAAGTGATTAAATCAGAAACCAATTCCACTGAAAGGTCCCTTTAAGGCAAGGAAATAACTTAGAATGTTGCTTCTAGTTTTAGCATCCTGACTCAGCAAGCGGTTTCCCTAGCCATTCTTAAATTGTAACACATGAACAAAAAAATGCAAGTGACAGCTAGTACTTCAATACTCACTCCAAGCCAAGATTCTTGTTTATAACAACAAATAATAAATGAAAAGATGTTATGTCAAGAGAAATAGAAGAGGTAGGAGGCCAAAGAAATAATTTAGAAACATTTGACCATCCCATATTCTCCTATGGTCTCCTGTGGAACTATCAAGTTCACAGAAATGTCCTCATCTTCAAGGTAAGTCATCACCAGACCTAAGAGAAAATCTATGCTGATCTTTCAAATGGTTATCTTAGAAAAACTTACAAACTGACACAATGGGTACTTCTGCCTACTGGATGGCACCAACTGTAGTCATATGGAATACATCTCAGCTGCTGGGGTTGTGTCTGCATGGACAATCAGAGACCACTGTGGAGGACTTGCTTTGAGGAAGCACAGCTGACTAGTATTAAGATAAATTATGTTTTTCAGACAGCAGAGTATTCAGCTTCAATCACACAGCATATACACCTCAAATCTACGAGAACACAGCAGGCTTCAGTCATACTGTCCTGACTTCAGCCAAAGATCATTGCAAGCACCTCCAAAAAGGCAGCCCTTACAAATGCAAATACAGCCTCAATTTTCTATGATTAGGAACTCTTTGGGTCACAAACTGTTGCAGGCTACTGAGATGATGAAACCAATGAGCCACATAAGCCTTCTCCTCTTACAACCTATCTCACAGCTTTGACCTCAAGAGAATACAAAACTGACAATCCAATTTTATTTGGTGCCTATCTTCAAATTACCTTCCCCATTTATCTTCATATCTCATGAATGTGTCATTCTGGAACTGCCGTATCAAACAGCCTATCAAACAATAAATTTCACTTTCTGCAATGCTATTTCCTTGCCTACAGTGTAGCTTAATAGTCAACTTAAACAGAAAAATGTATTGGAATCTTAAATGAAAGATTTAAATATTCCACTATGGGGATATTTTCTGAAATAGATTAGTCCCAAAAACTATGTTCGTAGCCAAACTAAAACGTGTCAAGTCTTCTATCATTAAAATTCTTCAAGAACCCTGATCTCCTCTAAAAGCTCAGATTTATCCTTGGACTCTAAACTGAATTATCTCAGATCATATTGGATCCCTATTCAAACTTGTAGCACTACGGTCTATGCTGCATTTGTGTATGAAGATAGGATATTAGATAGCCATTACTTCTCTGAGAATGGTGGAGATGATGGCAAATTTAATGATGGCACCAAGATTTCTCTATATGTGCAACTTGCCTTTAAGGACCCATTCCAAATTCTTGACAGAAAATATTACAAAATGCATCATGAATTTATTTGGAATAAATTTGTTTAAAAAGCCACCTTCGCTTATTCTTTTCAATGCTACATGCATTAAAGCACTTTCTTCCTCACACATAGAATGTCAAAAATAGGCTTGGCTTGCAAAGGTCAAAGCCATTTGAGTCATATCCTGGAATCATTATGGATAAAACAGAGAAAATGAAGAGCAAAGCAGTCTTCTGAAAAGACACTGCAAAGGGGACTTGGACTGTGTAATGACATATTATTAGGTAGCCAAAGTGCATCTGTCCATATCCATTACATCACACTTCACCAGGACTCATTAGCACAGTCATCCTTTTCTTTCCTGAGAAATTACCCATGGTATTCATACTGCACTTGTACAACTAGGCAAGACTTGGCACATATATATGTGCCAAATATATATATATATCTGTATGTATATAATATTTGAGTTGAGGAACAAAAACTCGTGTAACATGCATATGAGCAGCACATTATTGAGATCTCTACTACAAAGAAAGAGAAAAATTCCAGAATATTTCTTTAGAATAAAAGAAATTTTATTCTTTTAGAATAAAATTCACTGCTTGGCTGTGCTGAGAACTTTTGCAAGAGGCATGAAAGCTGAGGTTTTACAAAGTACAAAACTAATTTTTAGTTTACATGGGTTTCCCTTGCCCTTTTGTTTGTTTTTGTCTTTTCAGGTCCCTTCAAACCATGTGACCACCTGTTTGGGAGCTGGCTCATCAGAATTGGAGTCTGGACCATAGTGGGTTTGACCTTCATTTGCAACGCGCTGGTGACTGCTACAGTTTTCAGATCTCCGTTGTATATGTCCTCCATAAAACTTCTCATTGGTCTCATAGCTATTGTAAATGCCTTCATGGGCCTTTCCAGTGGCGTACTGGCTAGTGTGGATGCATCAACTTTTGGGAGCTTTGCTCAGTATGGAGCACAGTGGGAAAGTGGAATTGGTTGCCAAATGACTGGTCTTCTCTCCATTTTTGCTTCAGAAGCTTCCATTTTCCTCCTCACCTTAGCCGCACTTGAACGTGCATTCTCCGTAAAGCATGCTACAAAGTTTGAAACAAAATCCTCTATTGCTAGTGTCAAAATTGCCATTTTCTTTTGTTTTATGTTGGCACTTATCATTGCAATAATACCACTCCTCACTGGGAGTGAGTATGGGGTTTCTCCGCTTTGTTTGCCATTACCATTTGGAGAACCCACTGCTATGGGCTACATGGTAGCACTGGTGTTGCTGAACTCACTTTGTTTTCTGGTAATGACTGTTGCTTACACAAAGCTCTACTGCAGTTTAGAAAAGGGAGAACTAGACAACATTTGGGATTGCTCTATGGTCAAACATATAGCCTTGCTACTTTTTACTAATTGCATTCTTTATTGCCCTGTGGCCTTCTTATCTTTTTCCTCCTTACTAAACCTCACTTTTATCAGCCCAGAAGTGATAAAGTCAATACTGCTAGTGATTGTCCCACTGCCTGCGTGTCTAAACCCACTCCTTTATATACTTTTCAATCCACACTTCAAGGAGGACTTGGGAAGTTTGCGAAAGCAAACATTGTTATGGAGGAGATCAAAACATGCTAGTCTGATCTCTGTGAATTCAGAAGACATAGAAAAACAATCTTGTGACTCAACACAAGCACTGGTAACCTTCACAAGTGCTAGCATATCATACGACATGCCTACCAGCAATTCACTAATGCCATCATCTTATCAAATGACAGAAAGCTGCAATCTTTCATCAGTAGCATTTGTTCCATGTCGTTAGTTTCAGTGGCAATGCAGAAAATATCTATGTTTACAAATTTTTTTAATCCCAAAAATAAGTATGGGTGTGCTTCTACAACCTAGAGAATGCCTCTGAATTATTTTTACATGCATCACAAAACAGATGATGACAAAAGTTGCAGCAGGCTGGAAATCCAATACTTGAGCCTTCACGGCCTGTCTCCGAAGTGCTGGAATGAAGAAAGAAAATGAAAGCTGTTGCAGTTTGTGCAGTTGTATCGGCTGCTCTCTTTTAAAGTAGCACTACTCAGAAAAGGCAATTGGTCAAGAGCAAAAATACCATGTTAAATTGGTAAGCTTTTACTTCACCTGGCAGAGTTTGTTTCAGGGGTTGGGTTTTTGTTTTTGTTTTCCCTGTTTATTATAATTCAAACTTAATAATAGATATTCAGTGTCAAGATTGTTTTTATAAGCATCCGTGTGTGGCCCTCATTCAGCAGGGTATCTAAGTGGAAAAGTATTCCTGTTGGAAGTCCTAAAGGTTTCTGCAGAGTAGACTTTGATGAAGCTCCAAGTTCAACTGATAAAATTCAGTTAACAGTTTACCTGCTCTTAGGCTTGGAATTTTTAGAAGTCAGATGCCTTGACTTTTTAAATTGTCAGCTAAAACTACAGGAATAATATGGTGTGAAAGAAATTAATTAAAATCCTGCTGAGCACTTAAAATGTAATCATAAATGGCAAGCCATTGTCACATGGATATTTTTCTAGTGAGGTTCTTCAGAACCTGGTCATGAATTGCTAGCAGGCCAGTAGAATTACTTTCAGAATTACTGCTGACAAAATTGGTAGGTGAGGGACTCACAGAATTTGAGAGTGGGAAACACTATATAGCAAGTCATGAATACAGGAAGACTGGTGTGCTGCGTACAAATAAATGATACAAAAGGCACTCACATAAAAACAATGATTTAAGGTAATTTGTCTAGGAAAGGAACAAAAACAGTAGTCCTGCTCATGGCACAATCTCTGTCCTGTGAAACAGTGCTTCTAGAAAGCCTCTAGCTCATGGTCCTTAGTCAGATGAAGATTCAGAGGCCACTGCATCCTTTTGGCTAAGGATAGAAGAGGTTGTATGATCTGTGTTCTTAGCACTGGTCCAGGCACTACTGGAATATTTCAGACAGTTCTTGTATTCACATGCTGTAAAGAAGACTGGGAAATTGAAAAGGATTCAAATATCATAAATTTACAAAACAACTTATCAAAGAAGTGACTTGATCACAGTTCATAAGTAGCGACTTCTGGGAAAAGAAGTTTGAGAGCAGAGGACTAAGTTGAGAGAAGAAGGATCCAGTATGGACCCCTGGGAGTTGGTGTTAGAGATATACGACATAGAAATAAAGGTACCAATTGTTGACAGTGATGGTCACTAGCAAGCCAAACAATTTAGCATGGCTTGGGGTGAACTATCAGTCATCACATATGTATAAATTCAAATTGGATGTATTGCCAAAAGAGGTATTGGAGCAGCTATTGGTATTCAGGGATGCCTGATGGCATTAGTTTACGAGTAGGTTAGATTAGATTAACACAGAGTTACTCTCTGGATTTAAATCTATTAATACTTTGCTGAATCAAGGCATTTACATTTAGACATCATACAATTAGACTGCAATTAGATGAGAAGAAACTTCAAGTCTGCCAACTCTACTGCCAAAATATCTCAGATAACAGAGCTCCCTTCACTTCCCCCAAGATCAGTCTTTGACCTTAGTCAAGCCATCGGAGGACATCCCAGTCATCCTTTTTTAGAGCTGGAACCTTTTGCTCAAGTGAGCTGATCGTTTAAGACACGGAAGTGCAGAGTTTTTGATTTTTGTTGTTGTTGTTAAAAATAGCTCCCTGAGGAGTAACATTTAATAGCCCAGTAATCACTTCTCGGTTAATGGCCACTCAGCTTCTGGGTGAATGAGACTAATTTCTAAACATTACCAAGGTTAGCCTAGCCCAGTAATTAAGGTAATCAGTTACAGATGATCATGGTTGTTCATCTGTTACTGCATATGTAACTTCCTGGGACTCCAAGAATGGATTTTCACAATGAAGAATCTGTTGCCAACAATGGATATGCCCTGATTTTCTTGTCCACTCACATTGGTGTATTTTTAGTTTTGCAGTTACAGATGGCATCAGTTGACTTTGGCTGACATGTTCATCTTTCAGGAAAAAAAATGAACCAATGCCGAAATTATGTACGATAAAGTCAGCTGAGTACTTATCTTAATCCTTTATCTCTTGTGGGTTTTGAAGCAGTGCAGCATACAGCTGGAGAATGATGCCTGAAACCACTTTGGATTAAACAGAGGATCAGTCAACCATTGCACAATACCTATTACCATGTTTACTTAGCTTTAATTTAACTTGGGTCCATCTGTGCTGCACTGCTTAATGTCAGTGAAATTCCTTTCAGCTCGCTATATTTAAGAAGTTTGTAAAGTGATTTGAGAAGCAAGATAATGTTATAATTCTAAAGACTAGTTAAAGAAAGCTTCTTTTATCAGAACTTTTTTAGCTTGCAGAAAGTCCTAAAGGCTTTGTGTCTTATTTTTGTAAGCATGTTTGAAATATTTTGATCAAATATTTTAAACTTGAAATTGTTAAAATTCATTTAATAGATTTTTAAAGTAAAATTTGTAAATATAGAACTGTATTTATTATTACAGTGAAATGCAACCACAGTAAAGGACATGAGATTAAGCCCTGTACAGTTTCATATTGATATTTGCTATATTTTCTGCTCATATATATTACTAAATTCATTATCTGTAAATAATATAATGTAAATGTGTAGTGATTGTAAATAGATGACATGCTTTCTTTTCTATCGGTGTTCCAAACATATGTAAGTTGTAATAAAAATGTGACTACACAGTAAAGAGCATTTAATCAGGGCCTAACACCTCACAAAATCGTGTGCATCCTCAATTAGTCCTTCCCAAGTTATTCTAATACTTACACTAACCTCCCCAGATGTCCGAAATTCTTGTTGAAGTATAAATTACAGGTCGTGGGTTCTCATTAGGTGCCCTGGGGAGCAAAAAAAAAGATGAATAGTGTTTCATTTCAACACAGACTGTCTTTTAAAAAAATGTCACTCGTAGACCTAGACCCTTATGAACAGATTCTGCTTCCTGCAAGTCCTGTTTCTCGGTGACAATCTCTTACAACTGCTGCAGGAAAGACTCTCACCTCAGACCTGTGTGACATGATGGATGTGCACGAGCACTCAGAAAGGGCAGTCAGGCACTGGGACGGGCTGCCCAGGGAGGTGGTGGAGTCACCATCCCTGGGGGTGTTCAAGGAAAGGCTGGACGTGGTGCTTAGGGACATGGTTCAGTGAATGACATTGGTGGTAGGGGAGTGGTTGGACCTGGAGATCCTGGAGGGCTTTTCCAATCTCAACAATTCTGTGAGTTACCCATCAGGTTTCAGGTCACAGTGGACCACAGGAGAGATAAGGGTGTGCTGCACAATATGGTGGCATATGCCAGACAGCAAATTCTCCCACCTGCCTCTTCATTTTCTCTCCAACAATGGCAGGTAGAGCTGGTCTGGGGATTACCAAACAGCTGGCAAAGTTCATACGATACACAGCAGAGAGACAGTGGCAGCATCACATACAAAAGACACGGCAGGCAGGTGCCAAGGCCAAGTGAAAGGTACAGCAACAAGCATGGGAATGGCAGGAGTTGGATAGCTCAGGCTGCACCAGAGCTTGTGGCTCAGCTGAATAAAAGACAGGCAGCAGCTAAACAGTCAAGGTCATCTAAGTATCAAGGAAGGGCAAGGCGGTGGATGCCTTCTTGCTGGGAGGGACGACAGCACAGAGCGGTTATATGTGCTTGGCTTTTCAGAGATAGTGAGCCTAGGTCCCTTCTGTGAAGAACCTGAAAGAGGTGAAACACCAATGAAGGACAAATGCTGAGAAAGCAAACAATCGTTTAGGCAGGAATTCAATCCACATGGGAAGTAACAAGCTACAAAGATCAAAAAAAAAAAAAAAAAAATTAAAACGATCCCAGATGCAAATAGGTTTTAGCAGGGGGTGTGCAGGTTCTCAGCACAAATTAGAAAGCCAGAGTGGATGGGGTCACTGCAGCTGGAAGGCCAGTGAAAAAGAAGCAGTGAAAAAAAAAGTACTTTCAGTGGGTGAGTTTTGGGACAGTCTTGTTAAGGTGAGACAGGATCAGCAGTGAATGGGGATGAGAAGGGCATTAAATACCTGCAGAAGAAAAAAAAGATGTATGGCAAGGCACAGGGGAGAGCGTGACTCAAAGAGGAGAGAGGGCTTCAAGAGACAGGAAGCAAATAGCAGAATTTTATGGGATGTTAAGAATAGCGTTAGAGTTTTGTGACAGATGACGAGATCAGGTTTGATGTAAAAAGGTGGAAATGCAATAGCAGAGAAGACTGAAATGGTAAGAAAGCAGGCAATGAGGAGGCTTCCACATGCACTTACTTGCTCTGGACAAGAGCTGGGGGCCGGGTGGGAGAAGAAGGAAGCTGCATTTTTTGAGGAAGGAAATATTATGTCTTGACCACAGAGGAGCGACAGAGTAGCTATAAAGGAAGAACAGGTTGGTTAGCCGAAGCCTCAAAGCAGAAGGGAAAAGGAGCTATCAAGGTTTTATGCCCACATACACAGAAGAAAAGTTTTCATCAATTTATTTGCCAAATAGCGAGCAGTAGGTACTATGGGCAACTTCAGTGTTCTGGCGATCTACAAAGACACACGAGCACAGGTGGGTGACTTCTGCCTTAAAGCACTCGTGACACAAAAATGCAGTGTTACCACTGATGACAGCCAAAGGAGAGTTCAGCACATCCTCACTTGATGGGTTATTTAGGTAGAGCAGACAGAGCACGCCACCTGCTCACTGCTCTGGCACACTAGATACAACACCACGTTTTATTTGGGAACTCAGAAAATTCTCAGGGAAGCTGAAGATACAAGTTTGGCCAAGGCAAAAAGCTAGCCAGAGAAACAAGTGAATGCCATGAAGAAGATGGGATCACCTGTAAGCAAACCAGAAATGCATAAAGGCCAAGCTTTAGCAGACACCAGTGGAGAAGCACGAGGAATGGCACTGCGGGAGAAGCTGCTTCAGCTGGGCACGTGGCTTCAGACCTCCTTCCCTCAGTGGGGGAGAACATCCCTGGGCAACCTGGTGGTCGTGCTTAATCTCAAATTGAGACTAACCATTTGCACAGTCCGTGCTGTTGCTACTCCATGTTTGCGTTCTGGCTTAGTGGCCTGCATATAAGAGCCAGCCTAAATATCTCTTATCTCTGTTCTCTGTAATAGGAATTTCAGCTATACAGCGTATTTCCTCTGACTGTTGAATAAAGACTGGAACAATAATCTCATAATCAGACATTTCTCTACCATCAGTTTAGGTCACTGTATGAAAGTTAAGGTCTTGCTGAAAAACCTCATAACTCAACCACTTAAGGAAAAGCTTAAATTGTTAAAATGTGTGTAGCGAAATTAATGATCTTCCTCCAGGAAAGCACTGGAAGTCAAGAGAGTGGAGATAAAGGAGTAAGAACATGAACACAGGAAAGCTAACAACAAAAGAAAACAGAACTAGGATCACAGCAGCAACTACAATATTGTTAGAAAATCCTTTCCAGGTCCATGAGGTGTAAATAACTGTGCAGAAGCTCAGGTGCAGCAAGAGGGCACAGGACTCAGCCTCCAGCAGAGCTGTGCTCCTTCCACCAGTAAAGGATGGACCAGCATCTCTGCCAACCATAATATTCATCTCCTGGACTCTTTCACTAACGTGCCAATGATAATACTGTAAGGGACAAATTTATCACTCTCCAACAATGTTATTATTAAAAGTAATTGGGTGTTAACTGTATGTTATCTAAACTAAGCTCAGGAAATTGATTCAACTCTTATCTGTCTTTGCTAGAAGAGAGTCCCATCTATATGAAATTAGGAATTTAAAAGAAGAATGCAAATTTACCCATGCTAATAAATGAAGTAGAAAGAATTCCATGTGTTTATACCTAACACAAGTGTGCTGGAAAGAAAAGGCAGTATCAACATTAAGAACATCTTGTTCACATAACGAGAATCACAGACTTCTGCTTCAGTGACTCTGGAGACATAGGAAATATGAGTATATTCCCTCCATAAAACAGTTTGTTGTGTCATTGACAAAATTATCTAAGGATCCGATCTCAGCCATAGGAAAAAACAAACATTAGGAATATTCCTCTTGAGAGCTGGCCCACAGCCAGGATTTCTAAAAAACTCAGCCACAGACAAAGAGTCCACTCAAAATCCCTATTTAATCTTTTCACAGGTGGCAACATTTTCCACTTGTCAAGCAAAAAATATGCCTTCATTAACAAGGGAAAAAACTCCATCTGTGAATCTCAAGACTTCCACAAAGTATAGAGCATGCACATACCAAGAGTCTTCTCCAACTGGCTTTGAAAGTCTCAGGACTCCAAAACTAATGCTTGAAGGAAGTTTCAAACATCTCCTTTTTCATCTGGAGTCATTCTTGATATGTAATCATTGTTTTGACAGGTGTCTGCAGTTATTAATTTTGTTCCATGTATAACAAGAGCTTCTCAAGACTATCTATAGGTTTCACTGCAGTTGTTGTCAGCATTTACAGTTAATGAACTAACTTTATCATTGAGGAAGGACCTCTCCCAGCCTTTTTAAGAAAAAAAGTAATTTGGGAGATTGTTCTACTAGAAACAGGTTTTGTGTCTTGTGGGAAGTGCCACAGCCTTATGATTTACACAAATCCTAACTGCATACAGGCTTCATACACAGGTTTCTCTGAGGTGGCTGCTCCTCGAGGAAACTGGCCATTGCTTACCACTAGGGTAGCCACAGCTCTACGTGTCTGCTCATTTGATGATTATGTGGTTTACTAGATACTGGTTAAATCCAGAGTGATAGGTGAGCAAGGTGCAAGGCCTACCTGTAGAACTGAATGAGACAAAGCCATTTCCTAAAACTGGGTTTTACATACTTGCCTCAAGTTTCACCTGCAGCTGCTTTGCAATTATAGGAAACTTGAAGAAAACAATAAAACACCGGATTTTCTCCTGGATTTTTCTCCATTTTGGAAACAAATTTAGCAGCAGTCCACATCCATCACCAGCCTGGTGACGACAGAGAGATTTGAGATGCTTCAGCTGCTGGAATGGTCATCATTTATGTTCATACCTGAAAATCTAAAATCCATCACATGAGGTCCTAGATAATTTGTATGAAATGAGAAAAGGAGCTTCACTCACATAACACAAGCATGAACAGTTGCTTTGATTTTTGAATGGCTTAAGCTGTAAGTTAAGGAAAGGAATCAGAGTCTGGCTAAGAATTCCCTGCTTTGTTTTGGAAATACAGGTGTGGCCCAACAAAAATCATTTTCAGAAAAGGGCCAGTTTCCACACATCACTCATATAAAAGACTATATGCTCAAGAAGCTAGGTTCCAGCATTTTTCAGAATCAAAAGTTGCTTTCATATATTTCAGTTCAAAATATTAAATAAGCTTATAGAAAATAAAACTTTTCTAGTGAACTTTTGTTGTTGTTGTGTATTCTTTGAAAAATAGAGTTGTTTATGCATTCAAATGACCAATTGCTTTATGCAATAGTACATCACTGTTCTCTGGAGCATGGGGACCAAGGGCTTCTCCTTAGGTGACTCTGTTGAACAGGTCTACACCCCGGCTTTGCCTCCTGCTCCTTCTCAAAAGGGCCATGAGTCCCACCACTCACACCATGAGCAGGCAGCTCAGTCACCCCCACACAAAGATGCTGGCCTATGTGAAACCATATGAGCCACCAGCCAACACAGCTGAAAGCCTGTTGGCTTTCGTATGGAGAGAAGGAATGGCATGGGGAGAGAGTGGATGAAGGGAAGCTTCCCAGGCAAAAAAATCACCAGTTCAGTTGAGGTGTCACCTCCCACTGAAGGAGTCAGATCTCATTGAGGAACTCGGGAGGAGAAAGAAAGAAGGAAAGAAAAGAAGGAAAGAAAGGAATTCAACCATGAGGAACATATTTTATAAATTTAAAGAGCTTTGATTAAGTGCAATAGGTAATAGCAGGCAATGAAGCCAGTAGTGTGGGCTTTATCATGATCACCAGACTGGAAAAGGGAGTGAGTAAGAACTGCTCCTGAAGTACCTCCCTGAGGTACTCTCATAGGTGGAATACATGCCTTGGTCTACCTTTAAAGGGTTGGATTTCTAGATTTCTGTTCGTTACAAAATAGAGTCAGGCATGGATGAAACATCTTCACGGATCATTTGTTCTTTCTGGGCACACATACACTGTGTGAAGGTAACTGGTACTGTAAAAAAAAAATATATATATATATACATATATAAAATAAAAAAAAAATAAATACACTTAGAACAAAAAATCTCTTGATTAGCATTAAAAAAGTAGAAGTACAGTGGTGTTACCTTCAGAAAGCAGCAGCAGGTGAAGAAGACTGAAGAAATTCTGGTTCACATGTGCAGAAATGTCTGAGGCTGGAGCTGGCCAGTTGCCCAAGGAGCTTTTCCCTGCTGCTGCATGGCCCATGAGGAATAGCCTCTGCAATGTCATGCTCACTGAGGGAAGGGATGAGTTCAGAGAACAACGACTAAATGCATGAGATGGTGACTGAGAGGGTCTGTATCTCAGGAATGCAAAGAGCTAGGGAAGGTGATGCTTGGCAGGAGGGAGGCGTGCAGGTAACCCACCCAGAAGGCCAAACCACAGCCCCAGGGTAAGGATCAGGAACAGGCTTCTGAACATGAGACCCATCAAGGGTCCCAAAGGGACAGGGCACAGCCCTGTGCCTGGCTGTGTGATGTGGGGAGCCAGCAAGGGGCTGGGGCTGAGCAATGGAGCCTGGCTTTTCTGCAGCGTTACGCCTGAGCGCACTGACCTCGAGGGAAAGAGGTGCAGAACATGTTCAAACTATCAGGGGGGATTGTCTGGTGTGGCATGTATTTTCAAATTGTTTGCATTATAGGTACAAACAGTGCCATTTCCACAAAAAGGCATGCATTACAAAAGCTTAAATATTGCAGGCCACACCGCAGCCTCAGCATGTGCCTAGAGGTCTATGCTCGGCCTTCCTGCAGCAGGGAGCAGTGGCGACAGGGGGAGTGTCCACTGTCCCCTTTGGGGTCCCTCCACAGTCTGTAAGGCCTAAAAAACCCTTCTAGAGAGGGAGTCCCTAATGTAGGGTCCTGCACTGAATCATCCCAGACGGGCCCTTTTGTTTCACTGGTGGAGGTGGAGCACTTCTCCAAGCTTCCTGCTCACCCCACCACCACCTCCAGCCCCCGCAGCAGACACCTCAGTGGTGGTTGCTTTCTGCTGAGGAGGAAAGCAAAGAGTTCTGCATGAAATGGAGCCTACCCCCAAAACTGATCCCGCTCTCTTGTGAGAACGTGGCAGCAGATCTCAGGTACAATACAGAAGTACATAGTTTATCCACTTGAAATTTGGCAGACCCAAGTGATGCAATACACAGCCTCCCTTCCTAGGCATCAGTGCTTCAATTCCACCATCTCCCAAAAGAAAGGAGCAACCTGTTCTGTATGACTCTTTTTTTTGATATAGGGAGTGGTAATTGAGCTGCTTACCATCACTTGGACACATAAGCTTTCTCTGTGAGATTTGTCAGCCTTGTATTTTGAACAGACATGAAGCTCCTGCTCCCCTGGAGACCCATCCCCACTCAGCCTGGCACACCAAGTGGGCTTCTCCATCCAGAGGGACGTACCCTGTTCTGGGGGACATGGGGAACTAAAGATACCAAGCCCTCAGACACTGGGAGGGAGTTCCTCGTATCTGAGGGACAATGACATTCTTGCTGAGCTGATGTAAGGCAATAAAGTACACAGGGTGGAATCATATCTAGGAACACCTGCAGCAGAGCTGGCATGTGTTCGTTATCATGAAGACAAAGGGGCAATATGCTCTGCAAGTGAAAAATAACATTTCGGTGTAATAGTTGGCAAGGAGGCAAAGTCAGAACAGACTGGAAACTCCATAATGTCACCAAGGGACAGAAGGGCCATGCAGTTACTTTAGGAAAATGGAGGCTGTGGGTCAGAGAAATATTATTTTGGAGTGGGCTTCTTCAGAGAATGTGCCCCCACTCTCCAGCCCCACATCTAGTGTTGGAGGATTTGTCCGTGCAGTGAGCGGTGCTAAAACATCTGCCCTGGGACATGCCACCTCCTGGACAGGGTGCAGCCTCCACAGCCTCCTGAATGAGCAGATTTGCTACAGAAAGTCCCAAACCCTCCTTGCTCTGGGCTTAAAAGTACCACAAGCGCTTAATGTAAACTGGCCCATCTCTCAGGTGGCATTTGACTCTTGGAAGAAGCACATGAAAAGATAACTTTTGAGAAGCTGAAGCAAAAACTTACAAAATCGCAGAGTCACAAGGGGCCTCCTTTCAAAAAGCAGCAAAGGGCAACTGAAGTAGTAGTGGGCAGACTGCACATGCAAGGGAGGACTGGACAGTGCTCTTTGTTGGAATTGCAAAGGGGGACAAAAGGTCTCCGGCCTCAAACAGAGACAAAAGTGCATCTAGAGACATTTGTGGAGCATCAGTCCAAGAAAAAAGAAAAAGATGTTCATGTAGAGATACCTAAAATGAGAAACACCTGGAAAAAAAAAAAAAAAAATATATATATATATATATATATATACACATATATAAGTGACAGTAGCCAACAAACAAAACAATAAATCTTTGTGTTTGTTTTCTGGAATAACATTCTCTCTCTCCTTTCCCTATACTCTTGACATTACGCTTGACACAACACTGCTGGTGTGTGTAGGGCTTTCCAAGTCTTTAAACACTTGTCCACTGCTTGGAGGGATTTACAGCTGTAAGAAATCCATTTTGTGAGCCATAAGTGAATTGTTCTCAGTATTGATCTCTCTCTACTTTTATTATTATCTGTGTTAGGAGAGCACTCAGGAGCTTTGGTCATGGACCAGCATCCCATTGCTCTAAGTGCTTTATAAATACAGAAGAAAAAAGGCTCCTTGGAAGCTCACAGGGCTAAACTCTAAACATAAACAAGCACAAATAGAAAGGAAAAAATGGATAAGAAAGCCCACAGGCTTTTCTAGTGTGGAATGCAGAGGCTTCACCATGGCCTCCTGCACTTCAGTGCATTTCAGCAAGTTTTTATTTCCACACCAAATATGTGTATATATATATATATATATAATTAAAAAAATTTTTTTTTTTTTGCACAGTGGAACTTCTCACATTTGTAGGCAGTAAACAACACTGCAGCCTTAAAAACTGTTACTTTATGGTAGAGTGAAGAATTTCTCATCAAACCTGGGACCTCATAAATGATACCCTAGGTCTGATTTTCTTAAAAGGTAAATAAGTGACAAACAATAGAGCCATTGTCCAGAAAGCTCCATTCTTACACCAAGAGCCTTTCATAATGAGAGCAGCATCATAAAAGTGCTTTGATCTATGAAGGATCAAATATCTTTGTTTTCTATTAACATAACTTTCTTTCCCAATGGAACACAGAGAATTCCTGATAATGGCACTCTATTAGGATAATTAGAAAAAGATTGTTCAGCTCTATTTCCCCTCATAGAGCTCCCTGGCAAATTTCTCTTTTGTGTCATTCAGATTTTCTACCCCAAATACCTCTGTCATAAGGAAAAAATTTAGAAGTTTCAAATTTATGACTCAGAAGTTTAGGCTGCCAGCCTGATATTAACCAGCCATTAAAAGATTCTGGAGAGAGACACATACTGAAAATTAAGCCATCACCTTTTAAAAACCTAATATTTTTTTAATGTGAACAAGATTTTAGATAACAATGTCACAGAACTTTTAATAAGGTAGCAGGAATGTGCCCTGGGTTTATTTGCCAGGGAGGCTTGAGAAAGCGTTACAGGAAAGGTTTGCCCTGAGGGACCTGCGAGTGTAACATGACCAGAAGCAGAATTTGTACGACAGATGACAGACAGAGGAAGACACTTGTTAAGCGAGTATTCCCAGACATCTTATTAGAAACCTTGATTTCTTGCTTTGTCCTGCTGCACAATGCTCAGGCGCTTGCTTTTCCCATCAGAGATGCAGATCTGAGGCCGCCGACAGTCAGGGCCAGCCAGAGAAAGTCCTGTTTTGCCAGGCACCTGGTGCCACCGTGTGCCCACACACACCTTGCTGCTGTTGTGAAACATCAGGAATCATTTTCCTTCTCAGGTTCTGGTTCAGTGAGTCATCCTTCTCCCAGAAACCCCATGAGGACAGTTTGAGGAGGAGGCTCCCTGTGCAGATTTGGGGACTTCTGGTGTAGGAGATGCTCCCAGGCTCTCCCACTGGGGTGGAGGAGGAGATGAGCACAAGGCTGATGATAGGATTCTCATAGGCTTCGATGGTTTTGCACCCGAAACACAGCATCCTTGATCAGCAAGGTGGATGCCAACCATGGTAAAACAGTCTGACCTGCAGAAAGGAAGTTATCAGTGAAGAGATCAACAGATAAAACTGATCAAAGGGCTCTAGCATTATAGGAGGAAAGCATCTCATCAGCCACTCTGAGCAAAGTGATGGCAGGAAAGCCAAGGGCACAGAAAACAACCCAGCCAAGCAGATCTTGGAAAACAAATTAATGTGGGGATGCCGGGAAATCATGCAAAGGGGACTCTGAGGTCTGTACAGATGAGTGGCCAGGAAATAGAGAACATGAAGTTCACTGGGAATAACTGTTATTCAGATCCATACATTCATTGTTCTGTTAAAAACAAATAAATAACTAGTAGATGAGTGAATGAATTAATAAATAAATAAAATCACCTGCCTGATTGCTTCAGCTATCTGAAAAATTAAGCTTTAAATCCAGGGTATCTGGAAATCTGGGAATCTGGGCAGGGATATCTTGAACCTGCAGAAGTCCTACAGCTCCTGATTCCAAAATCCTAAAGCGGGTGGGACTTAAGAAAGTGTCTTGGGGAAGCCAAGAAAGAAGTGAATACTGCAGCCCACTGTGGCATGTGCTTGTACCGATCTCCCAGCCCACATGCACAAACTAAAACCTGCAGCCCAGCAAGTGTGCAAAGTGAGGGAATTACAGTAGGGATGCACCACAAGAAACTTGCACTCTTCAGGAGTGAAATCCTCCTGGAATATCTCACAGGCTGCACACAGTTGACCGCTCATTCAAGCTGAGGTCTTCAGTGTCATCACCACCACAGTTTCTACGAGCCATATGGAAAAATGATCACTTTATTAAGCAAGCACCCCCTCTTTCACCCTGCAGACTGTTTACATACTTGTTCTTTAATCGCTACAGCCCGGAGAAGGACGATATTTCACTCTGGCTCAGGGGACCCGAAGGACAGCAGATGAGAGCTGCACTGTGGAGCCGCAGCTGTGAGTGTGCTCAGGCGGTGCCAGAGGCCCAGCTGCTGCCTCTTGCTGTCCCCAAGAAGAGGATTTGGGACCTATCTTCAGAAGTTTGGGCACTTGGGACCACTAGGACCCCGGCTCCATCCAGCCAAAATCCAGGAGGCTACAGCCTCAGTGCTGGGTTTTCTGAGCTCCTCTGGATCCACAGCACCAGCACAGGACCTGCCTTGTGCCTCCAGGTACAGTGGCTATGCCTGTGCTGTGTATTAAACAGAACAGGGCTCTCCTCTGCCCTCAGCACATAATCCAGGTCCACATACTCACATTCCCTCCAGTCCTTCTTTCCCTCAAAACAAAATGGTCTTGTCCATAAAACATAGTGGGAGCAGCATCTGGTCCATATTAATTCACCAAATACCTGGAGCAGATGATGCATGGGCCAAAAGGTTTCGGTGGGTCATTCTCTGAGCAGCCACATGGACCTCCAACACCTCAGAAACTAGAGCGTGCAGTACAGGAGCGAGCCCAGGCCCGGCACCGTACCTCCGTGCTCTCCACCCATCTGCACACTGGGTGAGAGCAGGCCAAGCTGAAACAAATGTTTTCATTGCTCCACTTCAACAAAAGCTTTTCATAGCTTAAAGCCTCCGGATTGCTTAGTAGAATTGGACAGAAAAAAAAAAAAAGAAAAAAAAAAAGAAAAAAAAAAAGCAGAAAGATATACAAATATAATAATCAAGCCTAACCTTTGATCTAGGTTGATCTGATAAAGCTCTGGCACAGGGCCTGCAAAAACGACTCAACATAGCACTGTAGAAGGATTGTGCTGAATTAAGTGGTGAAAAAACAGGCTTTGTGTTCATTGGCACTTTATAGACATTGACCCACTCACATGCTGATCTCAGGCAAAAGCATTGACTTTTTACCTTCCAGATGAATTACACTGGTCATATTATTATCTCCTCTCTCGCAATTTTATATCAACTTACATTATTTATGGTGCGATATCTTCATGTCTCCACACTGTTCTCCAGACAATCCATCAGATTATACTGGGGCTTTACAACTAGAAAGCACATGGAAGCAGGACTTTCCATTCCCCTGTTGGTGTACAAGCACCACATGCCAGTCCCCCTGGATATTGCTCAGCTGGGGCACTGTAAAAACAAGGAGCAAAAGTTCTTTGCAGTCTTAACAAACTTGGTGCAAGGGTGCAAGTTTCCCACATTCAGCTTCTACAAATTAGCAGAAGATGTGCCATGGGTTATCTCCAAAATAATCTCCCAGTTAGTGCCCCATATGGTTAACAAAGCTTTTATTGTGTGTTTGAGCTGTAGGGAGCACTGTAACGCACCAAGAAAACCTCTGGTTTCGGGTGGACAGGGATGCATCACTCAGACCAACAAAATCCTCTCAGTAATGAAACTTGCACCATCTCCAGTAAACAGTCACTGGTGGACTGGGGAAGCTGAATGCTGCTACAAACGGCTGTTTCCAGTGCGGTATATGATCTCAAAGCTCTGATCTATGCACTCTGAAGTTTACCATAGCTTTCTGAGTCCATACTGGGCGATCCTCACAGATGGCATTGACTGTCCTACTGAGCGGTAACACCAAGGGCTAGATTGAGGCATGAACATTATGCTCTCTTTTATAGTAACAGAGATTAAAACCACCGTGTTTGTCCTTTGTGTAGACAGGTTTTTTTGATCCACCCTCAAGGATTTTAAGAATGATGGTATTGTACCTGTAACTGCACAGCTTGGTGCCAGTGCCCTTCTGAAATCATGCTTCAGTCTTGTGGGACTACCTAGGGCCATGCAAGGACTGCACACCGCTCCTCCTGCTGTCCCAAAAATTAGTAATTAGACAAAGCTTGGCTTCTCCTGATTTCCCAGAGGTCTGAACTGTGCAGGCCCTGGTGGTGACCTTCCAGCAATGCAATTCCTACCAAAATCTAACCAAAATCTAACCAACCTCTTCAGGTAGTAAACGGTGCATTAACAACACATCTAGAAGAGAAAGGAAGTTCACAGAGGATTTCGGAGGGGGAAGGAGGCCTCAAGAGGGAAAGGTGGAATTTGATGGGAAAGGCAGATGTGATTACAGTGAGCAGGGGCTGAGCAGGAGCACGTGGGCTATTCTCACATCACATCATCGTAACTAAAACTTCTTCAAGCAAGTTTGTAAGAGCAGTTCTTCTGCCTTTCCATTCATGCTGCATTAACTCTTGTCAATACAAGAAAAAACATCATTGCTTTCAAGACCTGTGCTTAGAAGTTCCCCAGCCATGTTTCCTCAGCCACGGAGTTTTCTTGAGGTAATGCAAAAAGGACTAACCCAACTAAAAGGGACAAGAATGAGAGCAAGATCAACAGTTGTCGCAGAAATAAAAAGCAGTGACAGAATTCAAATATCATCTCAAAGAGCAAATGTTCCTCACAGCCCACCTGTGGCCATCACGTGCTGTGAGAAATAAACTGAAAATAATTTTCCTTTTCAAAAATGCAGCATTTTCCCCAGCTCAGACTCTTTGATGCAAATCACTTACATGACAGCATCATTGCACCTTCTATGCTATTTTCTGCTAGATCAGACCCTGCTGTCTGCACTGAAAGGCTTACTCCTGTTTACTCTTTGTAAACATTTTACTGAGTGATGATACAGTCACTTCTGCCAGGATCCCAGGTGCAGTACTGCAGACTTTATGATTGGATTTTATGCTCCTGTTGGCAAACAGTCATACAGATAATGCATTGCCAACAATTTTACAAGGTTAAGTTTCAATTACAAGCCACACTCTGCTTTACTATCGGCTACTCAGGTAGGACAACAACAAATTGTAGTGTGCAATAAAAAAGAAAAGCAGCAGTTAACATCTATATTCTATTTTAGGCCCAGTTTTGATCTTGGGTTTCTTGGAAACATTAAGCCACCTTGCAGATACAGATAAGCTAACACTCGTGCACTCTTCAGAGCAACAGAAATCCCCTGTGATGAAATGCCAACAGACTCTGGAAAACAGGCCTCTTCTGCTCTCATCTCATTCCTGACCACGGGTAGGTTGGTCCCCAGTGAAATGGCAGGATGTGCAAGGACATCTGCTGGCTTTAGTCTAGATTCCTACACTAGATTTTTACACTTCCATTGCAGGATAGAGATATAACTAGAATATCTTAAATGTTAGCTAATGTAGGTAGAGATATTCAATGAACATTTTTTTTCACTAGATGCATAACCCACCAATTTATTACCTTGTAGCCAAATGCCACCAAGACATGGTTGATCAAGGTGTGCTTCCAAGGAATGAGTCTGCTCAGAATCCTACAAAGCCGATCCGATGACTGATGCACTCATCCCTCAGCTGAATTGTTCCATGACGTAAATTTAGGTGGTCAGACTTATTTATTCCAATAAATCAGAAATTTTTTTGCTTTATAATTCTAAATGACAGATTATGGGACATGAACTCAACTGACCTGCTATGGAGAATGGCACCCAGTCAGGATCTGACCAGCCTCCAAGGGGCAGATGCAGGTACTCATTCAGGAGCCTTGTGGACATGAACTTTTCCCAGAGATACAGTGATGGGCAAGTCAAGAAATAGTTAATTTTTTCCCCTTCTATTAAAAAAATAATTCAGTTCTGCCTTATTAAATAATTTGAGTAATATAATCTTTCTCAATGGTTTCTAAAACTTTAAGATGGTCTTTACAAACCAAAAACAGTAAATGTGCAAAATTGCTAGAAAACAAACAAACAAACAAACAAACAAACAAAAAAACAAAAAAAAAAAAAAACAAAAAAAAAAACAGAGGCCCAGACCAGGTGGTTTTCAGGAACACACTGAAAACAGCTTCTGCAAGGAAGAGATTTTTATTTTGTGATGCTTTTCTTGCTTCACTGACTGTTTACCTGCTTCTAGGAGGAGGCTTTATGTGATTGCTGCCCCTTTATGGCACATAGTTTCTGTCTGTCCCCCTCACTAGAGGCCAGGGTCTCTCTGAGTGAAGGGCTCCCACATTTTATTCACCATCTAAGTGTGTATCTCAGAAGGAAAATGTTATGTAGAGAGCTGTGGCTTCCTCAGATTTTGAACACAACAACTGTTACAGCAACTGCAGTGAAAATGAAGAGTTTAAGTATCTTAAGGCCACATCAGGGACGTCGGTTTCTTCCTCAAATTAGAAAATGACGAAGCAATGACAGCCAGGATGGCCTCTGCTATTTCTCATTGGGTTTTTTTCTCAACATCTTGTTATTCTTCAGACCCTCAGGACTGGAAAATTATGATTAATCCTTCTGAAGATTTTAATCCCAGGCTCCAGGTGATAATTAGAGATAATTTTCAAGGCTGGGCAAGATTTTTGGTGACATTTACGATCAAAAGCTGGGGGGACGGGGAGGAGGGAGAGAAGGGGAGGTAGGGAATATAATGAATGCTTCCCAATTAGACAGAAATACACTCTGATTTTCATTGTCAACATAATATCAACCTTGGGCATTGTGGAATTGGATCCAGGCATACAGCTGGACGCTGTATACATACAGGATGGTATCATAGAACAATAACCGTAAAGGGCTTTGTGCTCTGTTGTGCTCTTCAGGTAAGTGGACACTTCCGCCTTCTCTTCTCACTTCAGAGCCAGTTTTTGACCTACCTCATGCTCTGCTCACCCAGCCCTTACTTCATCAACCTCTGTAGGTATATGGCATACTAACTACCGTGACTTACCATAGAAGAACTATGAGGTCGTCCCACCCACCACCACACACATCCCTGTGAATCTAGCTTCTGTACAGATACCTCGCTTAGGATGAAAAGTGAAAGTGGTGCAGTGGTTAGTAATTGGTGTGGGGACTTAACCTTCATAGGTTCCTTCCCATTTCCGGTGGGATGGGGGAAAAGGAAAGGAATAATAAAAGCAAGAAAACTTGTGGGTTGAGGTAATAAAATGTTTAATAAGTGAAGAAGAGAGAAAGAAAACAAACCATGTGATGCAGAGAAAATCCACTACCTCCCATGAGTAGACTGATGCACTGCCAGTACCCAGGCAAACGATGGGTAACCTTCCTAAACCCCCTCTTCTCCCTTTTAATTGCTGAGCATGGCATTATATGGCATGGAGTACCTCTGGTTAGTTTGGGTCACCTGGCTGGTTGTGTTCCCTCCCAGACTCCTACAAAACCCACAGTATATTCACTGAGAAATGGAAGGCCTTGGTGCTCTATAAAACACTGTTTAGCCATAACTCAAGTATTACAGTATTACTAGCATTGATTTTGTCAGAAATATAAAACACAGCACCACACAGGCTGCTCTGAAGAAAACTGACTCCAGCCCAGCTCTGTACAAATGGGTGGGTTGACAGACATGAGAAATTGGTTCTGAAGTCTTTAATATCAATTATCAGAATCCAGTTAAAAATACAGGTCAGATTCTGATGCACAGCTGTACCAACTCTTACAGCCTCAATATAAGTAAAGATAATAAAAAATAAAAAAGTAAAGGTACTGTGCTATTGTCAGTATGGATGAACAGTAGAAAGTGTGTTTTAATAGGGTCAAAAATGCTATTCTTTATTATTGTTATTTTTGCATTTGGATATAACCCAACCAGAAAAAAAAAAAAAGTGAAAAAAAAAAAATCATGAGTTAAGCCAAGGCTTTGTTTTCCCTCCCTCCACTCCTTGCTTAAGGCTTGTAATCTGGGTGGAAAATACAAAAAGCTTGTTATTGTCTTCACAGTATGTCCTAGAGGTATGAAAAGGGTAAGATAAAGTGACCCAAGAATCTACCATCAAAGCCCAGAATGCAATTCATGTAGGAATAGCATTAACTCAGCACTACAAGCAGAGTATAAACCAGCTAGGTGCAATTACATGAACAATGACAGCAATTCAAAGTCCAGATGCTGCTGCAAAATGACTTGCTAGCTGTGGAGACCAACAGCTTTGACTCCTAACATTCGATTTCTGAGCTAATGAGCCAGAGGGTCACGCACAGTTAGGTGCTTCTTAGTGACATCTGATGTGGAAGAGGGTTTAATTACTGCTCCATTGTGTTTGGGAAGTTTTATTGCAAGACCTCTGGCAGGACACTTAGAGCTACAAAGCAGTGAAGTGATGCTAATGTGTTCTGGACATAAGGCTAGCTATCTCACCTAGAGATAAGGCAATGGGCAGCTCATGGAGCAGAAATCACCACCAAGTCTTTGCTTCTCTTGTGCTCTGAGATACATCAGTTGGCATGAGACCTGCAGTAGTTTGGCCTGCGCTATTAATTGCTGTCATAGTCTCTGAGCAATTAGTTCACAGCCGTGGACTCAATGGGCTATGCTGCAAGGAAACCAAGGAGAAGTGATGTATATATGTATGTACGTGTACGCACACAGGCATGTGTAATACAGGCTGGGCAACAGGGATGCCTACTCACAGCTACGGAGCCGAGCACTTCCTCTCGCACTCATTCCCAAACCAGCCATCCACACGCTGTGTTTGCTGTACTGGCTGAGGGAACCACACCCAGCTGTGTGTACAGCCATCTTCATCGCTAGGTGACCAGCCCTGACGAGGTGCAGTCTACTCAGTAGGGATTTGCATTGCCCACCCCCATTCTGCACCCAACAGATGCCAATGCCAGATGTTCAGAGCCAATAAACCCACACCACAGTTATCCAGGACTACTGTGTAAAACACGAGGTGCTAGGGAGCACCAAGATTTACAGGAGGCAGTAGGCATTCATTTTGCATTTCATTTTGTGCCCTTCACCTCTTATCTTGCCACTGGGCACCACAGATAAGGCACTGGCTCCTTTCTCTTGGCACCCTCCTTTTGTATACATTGACAAGATCCCCCTGAGCCTCCTCTTCCCCAGGCTGAGCAGGCCCAGCTCCCAGCCTCTCCTCACAGGGGAGCTCCAGGCCCTTCTCCACCTTGGTGGCCCTGCGCTGGACTCTCACAGGTATGCCCATGTCTCTCTCCTTCACTTGAGGGATGGGGGTGAGGGCAGAACTGCACCCAGCACTGCAGGTGTGATCTGAATAGAAGGGTCACCTCTCATGAACCGCTCACACTCCTTTGCCTAACTCCTTTGACTCCTTTGCAGTCAAAAATACCATGAGCCCCCATAGCAGCAAGGGCATGGTGCTAACTCATATTCAACTTGGTTCCTGCTAGGACACCTAGGTCCTTTTCTGCCAAGCTGCTTTCCAACTGGGTGGCCCCCCAAGAGCACATTGGTGACTGGGGTTGTTCCTCCCCAGGTACAGGACTCTGCCCTTCTCGTTGAACTCCAAGTAATCCTGCTTAGCCCACCTCTTCAGCCCACCAAGGCGCTTGCAGATGGCAGCGCAACCTCTGATGCTGCATCAGCCACTCCCCACAGTTTTGTGTCATCTGCAGAATGTCTAGATGGTTTGATATACATTTTGTTGTTGTTGTTTTGTTTTATAATTTGTTAACTAATGGCACATCACAACATGGAAAGGACTCAGTTTTGACTGCACGCTTGACCCTGTTGAGTTCTCTACTTTTATGCTTTGACCTCTTCTGCTGTTTAGTCACAATATAAATACTGCACCCATTTATGTGTTATGAAGAAAAAGTGTTTGTCAGCAGACTTGGGAAAAAGAAGGGGGGCAATGTATATAAGCCAACATTTACCATACTTAAAGGCTTTTTAATAAAAGTTAAATACTGTGCTTTTATAGACTTCTTTCATTCTAAACTGTATTACAAATTTGAAGAAATCAGGTACTACTGCATCACAATGAAGAAGGGGCTTGGGTCAGCTTTTTGATAGCGGTTGTGTAGTCTGCAAATAAGTCTGACCAGTGAACCAGGTGTTTGAAGTTTAATTTATTTAGTAGTTCATGTTTAAATAACAAAGTTACTTAAAACATGTAATCTTCCTCCATTCCCCAAGCTGAAAAAAGTTATTTACTACTTTCCTCCTTAAAGACAGTTACTTCATGTGTAGCTCATATATAGCAGGAGTTTTGAAAATTCCTGGATGTTATGTCACAGAGCACTTGCCCTTATTCACGAACATTAAGACCACTTGTTCACTGTCTTCATGGCAGCTGCATAACTCATCTATGCAAGAAGTATCACAACCCTCTTGTGATTTTGCATAGAGGGAAAGCAGGTAGAAAGCCAACCCAATATGAATAGTCCCACAACTAGTTCACTAGATTGGCAGTATCTGCCATGTACATGCTGACTGTAGAAAGAGGGCCTCATTTTAGTAAATCTGAAAATGAAATTATATAAAATGCACTTTCCCTTACTGACATGGCATTCTTGAAAGGAACAGTCACTGTGGAACAAATACATGTGTATCTGAGGCAAGAGGAAGAAAAAGAAAAATCATAGATGTAGTTTTTGTATATCCACAATCAGTAATTCAACCACATCTGCTTACCTTTTGATGAAAAGAAGGGAGACAAAATATATGTTTTGCTTTCTTTTTTTAATAAGGTCAGGTTCTATTGAAAATCTCTGTAAAAACAACTAATGCTGCAAGGTAGTACCAATACAAAACAGATCAATATTAACTTTAAACTGTTAAACTTTATTATAAATTAAAATTTCTTTACAAAAATTGCACATAATTGACCACTCTTAGGTTCTGATGCACTGGCATTTGCAATAGTTTCTTTAATCTTCAAGTTTAATAGTCTCTGCCGTGAGTCCAATGCAGAAAAGGGCAGTAAGCAACCCTCTTAGAGCCTTCAAGTGCAAGAAGCATACTTGTGGCCACGGCAGTTACACTTTCCTTAAGAGCGGCTGCTTTTGTTTTAAATCCTGTAATGAAAAAGTCTCAAAAAAGGTTTAAAAAAGGAAAAACCCAAAGTGGACTACTTGCTTTTTACTGTAAACACAGCCCAGTAAATTAACCCCAAACACAGATCTCTCAGGCATCAGTGAGAGTGTCAAGTGAATCAGGAACAGCAAAACAAAGAAAACAGAAAATAAAAGGAAAACATGAAAAAATAATGTCTGTCATTTTGATTAACTATACTTACGTACATGATGTTATGAGAATCTGGCAGGGCCCAGAAGCGAGGCCAGACAGCGAGTTCATTTTTCCAGAGAGGAGGGTCATGTTAATTGTTTCCAGGTTCAAGGAAAGCAGACTGGAGACTTGATATGCTCAGCAATACTCATCTGCCTTACGCAGATCTTAGGCACAGATCAGCCTGAAGAATCATTCAACTGATTTTGGCATTTAACAGGACTTATGGCTGACTGTACCCAGTGTTCAGTGATTCTTGCTTTCTGTTCTGCAAGTGTTTAAATTTAAAAGCTCATCTAGGCTGACTCCAACCTCTTGGCACTTGGAAACTAGTTTTCTCAGGTTATCAGTTTTACCTCCTCCTGATGCTTCAAACAAGAGTTGCTGTAAGAGATGGGGAAGCAGATATAAGATTTAGCCAGAGCTTGAGCATCACCACATCTAAGGATATGGGATATGCAGAAAATTTATATGAAACCTCAAACTGAATCATAAGGAGAAAACATTACATCTTTCCACAGTGTTGCACATAGAGGTAACTTATGAAGAGCTCTCTGATATAAATGATGGACCTGTAAAATAAAAACAAATATTAAGTCAGTACCATGTTGTGAGATCAAAATGAGTGATATGAAGCACAAAAGTCAGTTGCAATGAATTTTTAAATCAACTTTAATAGTTTCAAATTCAAGCATTATTGTCACTACTAAAAGAAAAGACAAGCTCATGTCTGACCTTAATTCTAACCCCTGTATGCAAATGATTGATTACATGAGAACATTCATTTTTCTTCAAAAGATTGCCTTATTCATTGCACAGGATGGAATATGCACAGGGAATGTAGCAGCTTATTCAGTAACTTTCACTTGTGTACAACTCCAAGGTCTTTCTTACTATTGCATACAATCCCAACCCTGCAATGAAAATAACTGTTTCATAGCCTTTTTTTTTTTTTTGACATCTATCTGCGCTTTATCAGTATGTCTTTGCAACTACAGCAAGACTTATTTTTCCATTTTATGTCTGCATTGAACTTTTTTGTTCTCCTTCTTCAAGCATCTACTCCAGCCTCCTTCAGCTACTGTTATCTGAAGTACCAGCTCCAATCAAGAAGTAATTGGTGTTTGTTAGCATTTTAAACTGTGAAACATTTGTATATTCTCTTAACAATCCTTTAAATGATCTGCTGAAGGAAGCAAGTGACAGGTTCTCCAGGGATGATAAATCCAGAATCTCAATCATAATTCAAACAATATCCTACTTGTTAACTAGAAGCTCCAGCTATCTGCAATATTTCACATATGCCTGAATTCTAATTGGTTCATATTCTTTAAGGGTTCTCTTCTCAATTAATTATAAATCTATTTTTCCAAATTTAAAACCAAATAATGCAGGGATCTTGTAAGTCAGCAGTCTCACTATAGGGAGTGCTTTAAAATGCAGTCCATCTAATACAATGACTGAAGCAGGGATCTGTGACTAATTAGAGATTACACCGAACGATCGACACAGAGACAGAATTAAGGTTGAATACACAGCGATGTCTTTGATGTCTCCTGACTGAACTATTTGATCTTACAAACTAAATAACTGTCTACTTAGGGGTGTTCTTTTTTAAAGACTCAAGGAAACAGTAAAAAAAAAAAAAAAAGGAAAAGAGATTTCATATGTGAATCTAACATGAATCCGTTAAAATTTTAGTACTGTTTCAAAAGAAAGTCTACTGACAAGAGAAGGATGCTGAGAACCAGTCACTGCAAGAATGACGTGTAACAAGATACAGCAGAGAAGCAGCTCAGAAATGCCACAAATGAGAGGTGAGTAACAAGCCCGTGTCTTCATGATCCCCCTAATACACAGCATCTCTCCACAAGCAGAATATTTAGAGTGACAGCAACAATACCAGAAAGACCCATTCTGTTTGAACTGAGAAGTGATTCACTCTGTTGCTGTGCTAAAAAAAACTCTCTTATTTACGTACAGAGATAAAAATACACCCCCCCACACCCACACATGTTAAGTAGCAATGAGTAAGCTTATTATTTTTGGAGAAAAGGAAATGATAGCTTTAGGGTGTAAGTGGGGCATGGGAAATCATTCAAATTCTCTACTCATATTTGCCTGGCAGAAAAACCCTTCCAACTGATTGCAAAGGTAGGTAGTCATTAGTTATCTTCCAGCACAACAGGATTTTTCCCCTCTACTGCATTTTAAATGTTAGCCATCTCCTCCAGGTTAAGGAAAAAAATAAATAAAAGGAAGGGAGGAGGGGGGAATATAGACTTCCCTGTACAGGAAAGATACAAGTAGTATGCAGAAGTACTAAAAATATAATCCCTTCTACTTTGATTGACAGAGATACTTCTCACACCTGAAGCAAACGCTTCTGTGTTTACACAGAATATTTCAATTATCCAGAATTCTTAGGTTTAAGAAATGACCATTGCTTTGGATAAAGCAAAAGAATGAAAAAGTTCTGCAATTTTTCATTTTAGTAAGGCGTGTTGACTTACTTCTCTTTGTCCCATTAGAAAGCATTCGGCAGCAATGGCTCTGAGGAAAAGAAACACACAAAAATATTTATTCTTGAATTATTTTAAATGCCATAATTGGCAGAATACTGACTGTGCAATGGAATTACAAATTCCTTGAGAAGAACTAACTTCCAATGATGTTAATCTACAGTGAAAAGATAAAAATAACCGTTTTTTAAAAACAACCTTACATGAGCAAGACATTTCAGTGGTTCCCCATTATGAACAAACACTGAAGAAAAAGATCAGTTCAGCATCACTGGATAATGGAGATTACTGCTATTGTGATATATAAAGGGGAGGGTAGAGAGGGAAGACAGAAGTCAATAGTTGAATTCAAAAGGCAACTTGTAAATATATCATTCATCTTTATCTGTATAATATCAATTCACATAAGTTTCCCCAAGAGGGAAATTCCATTTTTCATTTTAAAGATGTGACAGTACCTCTGTTGTAACAAAGTTACTGCTTAAATAATAAAATAATGAAAGAGACTTGCAGCACAAGCCCAATTTGAAGGACATTTCAGATTTACCTTTGTGATGTAAACCTTATAAACAAAAGCAATATCTATGAAAACAGATGTATGACTGTTGCATTACATTTTCCAGATGGCCAGGCATGTTGGGATATTATATGTAAACATCTTGGCTTGCAGTTTCAGAATTTGAACATTGCTCTCTTCCCAGTATCGCAGAAGCAGTCTGTAAAAGGCATTCATGAGAAAGGAACACTGCTCTAATCACTGGGAACAGAAAAGCAATGCAAAGATACATACACATTATACAAAATGTATTACACTTAATCTCAACCAAGAGTTGCAGGTAGGAAAAAGGGGCAAGACACCACACAAGATCGACTGAACATGCTCTTACAACAAAAAAGAAGGTACACTGTCAGAGAGTAACTACACAGTGTGAAAACATGTTGGCACATTACACGATCTGGTTTTAGCATGTGTGAGGTAACTGTATATTTGAAGGAAGGCTGATTAGTTTCGCAGTCACGTGGCTACAAGATACTGTGCAGACAGTTCTGCTCACCCATTTTGTGCAGTATCAACATTATCTAAGGAAGCTGTAAGCTCCACCTAGACAAAATTTCAACTTGACTTAAAATGCAGCCAATTTCCTATGCTCAATCTGGGTGTGCCATTCTCCCCACATCCCCCAACCTGTGGCCAACCACTTTTTTTTTTTTTCCCAAATCTGGCTTTGAAATCTTTGGAGTCCCTGTTGATGATGAACAGTAAGTGCTCGTGGTCTTTTCAAGCACTTCGTACAATGTTCTTGAGTTCACTGCAGCTGAATATGTTAAAATATGGATTCTCTAATCCTGGACGAGTGCATTTTGAAATACTGTCTAAGAGTTGATGTGATGTTTACTCTAACTGCCCTTAATTCCCATGAGATTTTTTCAGAATTAAGGATTGTCTTCACTAAATAAACATCAAACCTCCAGGTAGCACTGTTAAATACCGATGCATCCATTTTATTTTGCTCCATGTTAAAACTATACTCTTAGCAGATATTAAGTAACAAGATTTTAGTATAATATCTAACCTTTCTCTACACACTTGAAATTTACATTTGTAAACATATACAACATGAATATATTTATTAATAGTTCCTGTATAACTGTAACCTCTCTGTAGATAAAACAGAACCCTTTCAAATACTAGAAAAAGATTGAGATAGTATCAAAAGGCACAATGTGCCACAAACAACATGCAACAAGAGGAAGAGTTTTATTTTTGCAGTAGAAATCAAATCATGTGCATCGTGTACAGAAAACAGTAGTGGCATTAACCAGCTGTTCCTCTTGATTACAGGTGTTTTTACATACCTCAGTGCAAGTCCAGGATTAGCAGGCATAGTAGAACAAAACCTTTCCAAGGTTTTGGAATGTTGAGATTTTGGAATGCAGCTCAAATAAAAAAGAATTACCTGCAAAATTTGAATTATAAATATTAATCTACTTCACAGCAGTCTAATTTTGCTAAGAGTAATGGGATGACAGAATTATGAACATTGTGACTGAAGTGAGTTACCACCTACAAACCTTATCAACAACAAACCTTATCCCTCAGGGGTACAAACATCAATTCATTTAAGAAATCAACGTACTGTTGCTAATACCACAGATTTTAGTCTTTCCTGCCTGTATTTAGTGAATAAAAAGAAATGCACTGGATATTAGCAAAATGGGACCCAAGATTTTCACAGAGAGAATAAAAGTTTGACAGAATAAAGCTTACGGAAGCGCTCAACTCAATCTTTCTCTCCTGCTTTTCTACTTTATTTCTTCTGTTTCTCAGACACTATAATTTTTGTGATCAAAAGCGACAGCTTAAATATTGCTCCCATCACCCAGCGGTACAGCTCTGCTGACCCTTCTTGCTCAACCATCTTTTCTCTCCTTTCCGGTTTCTCTTTTATCAAAGAAATAGTAGTTTGTTATTAATAGCTGTATTCACACAGTATCAAGACATGCAATTTATTTATATTGAAGTTTCTCTTAGCCTTACGTACTCTTTATTCTGAAAGTCACTGCTAGGTATTTTTCTGCTTGTAACACTACTCTCCTCAAGTACCTTGTTCTACTAATTCCTAGCTCCCAGTGTACATATACTACTGATACTCTGATGCTGTTATTTTGACAAGTAAATTACAAATGCTCATTAAAAGGATACCAGTCTTTTTGTTTTTTAATTAACTGTCCCCAGAAACATTTTTACCTTGTTATGAAACTCGTAATTGGTCCAATAATCAGCAGCACTAAAAGGAATTGGGTATCGTGTGGGGACTGTAACCAGACATCTGTTCACTAGGTCAGTAAAAAGCTTGAATTCTTGAACTTTGTTGTTGGATCCAACAACTTTGCTATTGATAAAAACAAGGTAACTGGAAGAAAAGAGAAAAAAATTGTTCTGGTGGCCTTCACTTAATTTTGAGATTAAATTACTTTTGTCTCAAGAACTTACTCCAGCCAGATGTTCTGAACAATTTCCTGCTGCATCACTGCACCAAGAGCTGCTTCGTAGGCATCCAGTGCTTCACTAATACTCGTGTGAAGAGACTGGCACAAACTGTTTATATTAAAAGTTTAAAAATATGATGTTATATGCACAACATATCTTAATATAGAAGAGTAAGAAACAAGAACTTCCTTAAGAAGCACAAAAACAGTTTTCAGTTTAACAGCAAAACAGACTAACTTTAACAGTCAATGCATTACAATGAGCAAATCTCAACTGCACGTAAAAGTAAGGAATAATGCAGGAACTGTGCAGTTTAAAATACAGTTCTTGACTGAAATCGAAACATTATCCATTGCCTTCTTTTGTAATGCATCCATTGCCTTCTCTCTTTTATTAATCCTTATTTTAAGGATGCTCTGACTGCTACAGAATGGAGACAAGTCTTGAGATTCCATTTGGAAAGAACCAGAATAATAAAATTTCAAAGTTGTAATACAAGAGACCACTTGAGAAACGACATGAAACTCACAACAAAAGTAAGTGTTCTGGAACACACTGATCATATCAGAGGGAAAAAAAAGAAAAAAGCAAAATAGTCAAAACTAAACTAAAACCAGCTCCCTCAAAGAAACGTAGTCAGAACAGTATATGGGACCTCACCAAACACAGGAGACACTTTTTTGCCTAAGATTCAGTTATCAATCCTCATTTCAAGGTGTAAATTAACAATAAAAGCTAAGACTTCCAGTAAGTCATAAGAGAAAAAAGCATGAAGACTAAAGAAATGCAAAATACGGTAGGGTTGTTTCAACAACCTTCCTACAGAACTCTGCTGACTAGAGCAACATAATCAGTGCCTGATTCTAGGCCTGTTTTCTCCAAGAACTAGGAACTATTTACTAGTTTTGCTCTATACATATATATGTGTGTGTGTGTCTGTACATATGTGTGTGCACGACATATGTCTATACTTCTTTTATATAGATATAAGATGAATGATGTTTCTGGGCAAAACATTGTCCCTTGATCTTTTAAGGCTCTAGTAATCTCACACTATTTTCACCTGGTAAAAGTCAACTTTTATATCTTTTGCCACCTGCACCTTGAAAAGAAGAAAAATATAGGCCCAAATCCCTAAACACTTACTGTGTAGCAGAACTAAACCAACACAGCCACTCTTTGAAATGAATTTTGAAAGTGGTGTTAAAAGTAATACAGACACATATTTCAAAAGCACCGATTCTTCCTCTTAGGACCGAGTGCCTAAGCTCAGATTCTCCTGTGACCTTAAGTTAAAGTCACTAATGACGAAACAGTGACCTCAAGCGTCTTTCTAACAATACTTCACTGTGTAAGTACTGAAATCTAATAAGTGAACTTGCAAAGAAATAAGTATTTCTTAAATATATATAGATATAGATATATATACACACACACACACTTAGTTGGAATTCATGGACAATACCATAAACTAACATTGAGGTAACTTAATCTAAAACTTAGGCATTATCTTGAAATGAAACACGTTTTACCTGTTTAAAAGTTCACCGTCAACTGAAAGCTGAAAGTGTTGGAGTTCTAAGCAATGCTTAGTCATCACCTGAAGCATCACATTTGCCCCTTTACTTGAAAAACTCAATAGCCACTTGCGCAGTTGGCATAAAACTTGCATAAAACTGTCTATGCTTTGCAGCAGCCAGTTTGTTTCTCTGAACACTGGCAGATCATTTATTGAAAGAACCTCAAGTGACACATGTCTGGGCAAATAATGAATGTTCTGCAATTGAAAACTCAGTTTACTCAGACCTACTAGCTGTTCCTTAGAAATACTGTAAAACGCCTCACCAGTATATCTGCCACAGATATGGGATTTGCTGGTTTACAACATCATCTGTAAGGTGTTCTTTATAGAGAGGCGCTGTAAATTCAATTGGCATTGGAAAATTCAGGAGATATCTACAAGAGAAGAAGTAGTAGTAATAGAGAATATCCTTCTAACATTGAAGATTCCTCCACGAACATAACAGTTTAAAAATACAATTCATAGAATGTATTAAGAACGCACCTACTTTTCTTAGAGATTAGTTTAACTCTATCCAGATAAAAGATTTATTAGAGAACATTACATAAAAAATAGAAATGGTTTATATACAGAGTGGTTTACAATATTAGGCTCTAGGTTAAATGTTTCTCTCGATCTCAGACACCACCACCACCCACCTTGCCCCTCATAAAATACATCAAAACCTAGGATATAATTATCTACCTATAGACATCTACACTGCATTGCCAGCACTACATTCAATGTAAACAAACACAAGCAGGAATAAAACCTAACACATAAGAAGTTCTCAGTCTCATCTGTGTAAGATTTAACAAAGAAGGTCTTCCTTTGAAGGCCTTCAAAGGCAGTTAGCTTTGACAGACTTCCTGAAGTTTTGAAATACACAAGGTTCACTATCATCAATTAGGTGCAAAAAATTCAGGTGGAGCTTCAGCAGACCAATTACCAACATGTACCGTTTCAGCAATAATCTGTTGATTAAAAGCATACTGGACCTCTGGATTGAGGGCTTTCACAATTGCTTAAATAGGAAGTTTGCAGTATGCAGTTTTAAGCTCTAAACTTTGAAAAAAAAAGCTTCAGCATGCATGTATCGCATTCCTTTTTCCCCACATCCACAGATTAAATTTGTTAGCTGTTTCACCTGTAAGTTCTTATGCTTTTACAATTTAGTATAAAAACACAAACAACTATAATGCTTAGAAAACACCAAACCATAATTGAATGAAGTCTTAGCAAAATCTGCCAGAGCTAAAAGCAGAAGAATCCTAGACTGCTTAATTTTTTGAGAAAATGCCAGTATTACCAAAATTTCAACAGAAAATAATATTGCATACATACCTTAAGAGATCCATGGGATCATGCTGTTGGTAGGTATTCTCAAAGAAAGCTCCCACAAAATCTTGTAACAGTGGAAGAACATTGCCTGACCTTTCCTGTTTTTTTAAATAAAGAAATATATTAGACATCAACCTGAAGATGACAAGAACAATTTAAGCACAATAACCAGCAATGTCTCTCTCTGTAACGCTCCTTTGCCTTCATTCTCTCAAAAAATGAAACCTAATAGGGAAAGTCAGCAGGTAGAAGAAAACATATTACAGAGTGAGTTTACTGTTGCTGTCTAATGTTCTTGAATAAGGAGATTAACAGTGCATTAGAGTGAACAATTTGAGCTACAGATTTAGCACTGTATAAAATTACTTTGGTTACATTAAGTAACGTCACTAATCTTGCCAATTCTATATTAAAGCAGAACTACACATTACAAAAATATTGTTAAGAACAATCAATTTCCTACATGTTTGAAACTGCACATAAAACCCAAACTTTATAAACCCAGCAGACCAACAAAAGGAGTTTTGGGATGTGGCATTACCTGTGAAATAAGGAATTTACATAACTGATAAAAGACCTCTGCATTCTGAGGATTCTTCTCAAATGCTCCAATCCACACTTGGTAGGCACTGTCGCTCTGCTGCATCTGCACGTACAAGGTGGCCATACTCTCCAAGAGTGGGCAGTTGTTAGGGCAGAGCTCCAATAAAGATCTACAAAGTTCTGCAGCAGATTCCCACCTTGAATAAAAGTAACAGTTAAGTTTTCAAGGACACATAGGTGAGTACTCCTTATTAAAAATGTCTTGAAACAACTTACCTTTCAAGAAGCTTCAACAAAGCTATCATGTTTCTGTAGAGTGGAAAGCAGACAGCTATTCTTTTGTCAGCCTCAAGGCTCTCATCAGTACATGTTTTGACTGCATCTTCAGAACAACAATGTAAAAATCAAGACCTTAGACCTCAATTAATGTCAAAGGTATTCAAAACTTTTAACAAAAATTATATTTTAACAACTACAAAAATACAGAAGCAAAGTTTTCTGAGACAATGATAAAAGTCTTTCAAAAGTGTTATTCCTCATTCATCTAAAACAACAACAAAACAGCAAAAAAACAAAACCAAAAAACCCAAACCCACTGAACAGGAAATATCCCATCAATGAAGTGTTAAAGCTACATTACACAGAGTAGCTTATCACCATCTATTTAAAACTACATTCCAGTATACACAGGATTGCTGCTGAAATCAGTTCTACTGAGACAACAGCTAATATGTGCTAATTCTCTTTTTATGTTAAGAAATACACAGTTACCCAATACTGAACACCACATTATGTCTAGACTACATCCACTCCTCCAGGTTATGCTTGAATATTCATTTGCACACTGCATTACTGTCTGCAGCATAGTTATGTTCTCACAAGCAATTCAATATTGGTGCAGCTAACACCAAGTACTGACATACAAACAATGCTAATGTAAAGTCTCCCTCTGTCAGCACCACAAATCAATTCAATTTCTTCTACTACCTTCATGAGATCTTTTAAGTTACTCAGTTTAAACTCCAAATGCAGACAAACACACACTCTGCTCTGCCTCTTTTAAGGAAGCACACTAATCTTCCATGAAAGTACTTTCTCAACAGACATCCCATTGGGGATGGAGTAGAAGAAGAGAGGGAACGACCACAGAAGTTTGGTTTTATGCTTTCTTCAGCCTCCAAAAATAAGCAATGCCATACTAGCACAAGGCACTCCTCTCTATCCTGATGGAGTATCACAGTTCGTGGACAAAAGCTATGGCTTTTGATCATACATGAAAAATTTTGCGTGTTAAGTACCTAAAACATGGACTTTCCTCGCTCTTCTGTCCAAATCAAGGAGAAATATTCACTGGATTAATCCCAATGACTTAACATAGCTGCAATATCACACTGCCATGAAATTCCAGAAGTATAACATTTCTTGATATGTAAGAAGTGAGTAATGCAGTGAGCAATTTACTTCCTTAATCTTACCTTCAAACATCGCTAACAGCGTATCAGGATCAGTCTTCACATCTTGAACTGTTTGCCATGGTATTAAAAATGGCTCTTTGTTCATTATCCTTGAAGGACCGACATTAGCTGGATCATAGAACTTGACTGGGAGAATGCCGAATTCAATTAAATGTATGTAAGCCAGCCAAGCCAAGCAACGATCACTTACAGTAAGGCGTTCTGATATTATCTTTTCATTTGCTGATTTTAAGGCATTCTGTAAAGATCAGAAGAAATGCATTATATATTTTAAATATAAAATCTTTATGATCTAAGAATAAGAAGAAGAAACAGGAAGAGTAGTTTTAATGTTCTCAAAACTTTTCCACAGAAAAGACAGGAAATAATTCATGCTATCAATCATGATTAGATTTGGCTTTGAATGAATATGTGACTATGTTCAAGTAATACACAGCTACATGATTTCTAGTATTAGTTTTAGGAAAAACTGCTAAGATCATTATTTTGAAGGGGGAACAAAGACATTGAATTCATGCATCTCCCAACGTCTGTCTGCTTAATTCTGTGACACTTACATCCAGTTACATACAAATTATTTATTGCCTCTGGAGACAACTCACGTATGAGTTGGATACCGCTTGCTATACCCTATTAAGGGTCTTGTGTGGTTTTGGTTGTGTTTTTTTTTGTTGTTGTTGCGTTTTGTTTTGTTAAGTTTTAGTTAGACAGCTATTAAGTCACAGCTTTTCAAGACTCCTGAAAGCACTATCATCTCTAGAGACATTGGTCAGGAAAATCAGAAGCAGTACCCTGTATCTAAGAAATGTTTCCACTATCTTTTCTTAAAGTCACATGGAAAAGTAGAATAGCCCACTTAAATTGGCAGATCCCAAATAAAATCATTAGAACAAGCAATTAGACAGTCTAAACACAATTGCTCCTAAACAGAATAGACTCACATGGCTAGCGATTTGCCAACTTTTTTTTTTGGACAAATGCAGCCCAACCAAAGAACACGTTTTCAAGGGAGTCATAGTACTTGCAAATTTAGGCAAAATTCTACAAGATACTTAACTTATAAGGTACAAGGTAAAAGCTGAACATTCCAGAATGTTTTGCTTATTCACCCTTCAAGATTATTATGAATTTTTCTTTCAAATTTTTGAAGAGAAGTATTACTACTCAATTTGAAATAACATTTATACTTAGAAATCATCTCTTATTGAATGTGGTTAAATAACCTCTCCCTGAGATAGTCTTTTTAACTACAAACCTTTTTTTAGTGTTCACCTGTAATGTGGTTTTGTTACGATACTTTGGGAAAGGGAAAACAACCCATGTTCTTCCCTCATATACTCTGGATTTTCATTTCAGGTTAACAAATACTTTTTTCCACACTGTTCTTTTTGTTCATTCAGTCAAACATTCATAGTTTAATTTATCAGTACTGCTGTGTTTAGAATAGCTGTTGGAGAAAGTCAACACAGCATTACAGTTTACTATTTAAACTGGAGCTAGAAAAAAAAACATTACAGCCTTACACCACACAACCAAGAAAAATATTTTAAGGTGTAGCAGGCCACAGGTGCCACCTGCCGGTAAGAATGAAAAGCTTGCAGTTGAAATAGCAGCTCCAACTTTTAGTGGAAGCTGGTATTCAGCACTCACTGTCATCCACAATTTCTACAGACTACAGAACAGTAAAAGCACCCTGAATTCTCTCCCAGCCACAATAAAAGCCTGAGATAAGACTTTGGAGTTCACTGTATCACTAACATGTCATTAATGTATCAAGTTCTGGAGCAGGAACAGTAATGCAAAATAACATCACGCTATGTTCTTGCGAAAAGTTACTGATTTGATCATTTCTGTAGTAACATGAAACATCTGAGTACCTCACAGGACTGCTCTACTGCTTACCAGAAATCAAAATGCAAAGCAATTCCTTGGTAAGTATTGAGGTTTAGCCCTCCTTTGTTAATAAACTTTGTGTATTAGCAACCCAAGCAACAAAAAACAGGTAACAAAAAAAAAGGCATACCCAAATTTTACAACGAAATACTTTAAAATAGAATTCCCTAGGAGATTCCTTCAGCAAACAGAAGTAACAGCTCTTTTAAAGATCATACTAGAAGCCACATGCATAAGAAAGATGAAGGTATGAAGTCAAAACCTGGGGTGATAACTTGTAAGTTACCTGCAGCAGAACAAGAGCGTTCTGATGTCTTCCTGTAAACAGGCTTAAGTGAACTCTGTACAGGAGAGTCTCCAGAAGCTGGAAGGACAAGAGATTGGGATTTTCTTCTCCCTCTGTCACTTCCATTAGGAACTGTAGTATCCTCCCACATACATAGTCTTTTCCATCAAAGGAATTCTCCAAATTCAAGAACTAGAGACAAATAATTCATATTTAAAAAAAAATCAAAATACTTGCAAAAGCTTCAAGATAAAGTTTAATATCTCATGAATCGCATACTTTGAATAATGTATTTTACCACCTTATGAACCAAACCTTCCCCCACACACAATGAATCTTCACGCTAATTCACACAAAACACTTAAAATGTTAAAGAACAACTTTCTGCATCTTTGTGACTATTTAAATTTTGCAAGCCTAAGTAATTTCTGAAGATATCCTGCAAACAGAACTTTGAATCACTTCATTTTCTGAACAGTGTTGCAGAGGTTTTAAATAAACTAACACTACATCTTTTTCAAGTCAAACTTTTCCTTTCATACTTTCCCTAACAAACATTTTCTACAGTAGAAAATGCATACCTACATCAAGCACTTGACACATACAGTTTTATCTTTTACTTACTGTCCACCAGATTTGATAGGATGGGGCATATTCCACTGCTGTTTCACACATTTCCTGTACCTCCTCCTTTGTTCCTCGTTTTGAGAACAGTCTGAGGTAATGACACCAGATTTCTGGATTTTCTTTGTTGTTCTCAAGAGCTCGAGATAAAACATTTAAAGTAGAATCCAAACACTCAGATGATGAGCTGTGAAAATTTAAATAAGCATTAGACCTACTTTTCTTTTTTCTTGTTTCAGGACTTAAATCAATATAAAATAGGAAAGTGGATGCTTATAATTAGAATGGAAGTTACAGTCAGCTATCTTTTTTTCTTTAAAGATGTATTGTCCTTTCCTATTATGAAGCTTTCAATGTTTCAGCAAGTTTTCATTCTTCAAGGGTTATTACATGAAATTACTGGACTGCATAGAAAAATCAGTTTTCCCAAAAAAAAAAAAAAAACAAGCCAGTTTAACTAAGAATAGGTATCATTTATCCAGAAGCAGAAGTTCCAAGCTTCAATCATACAAAGGTATTCACATCATACGGGCTCAAACCTGAAAAGTAATTTCAAGGCTAAAAGTTGGAACTTTTTTCTTTTTTTCCTTTTTTATTACATATTTTACTTCATATGTCAGCAAGGACAGCGTTTATTCCAGGTTTCTTTGAATGTCATAAATTTACCTCTAAGCCGCTAAAAAAAGTTGATTTTACTTTGAGATGACTGGTATCATCTCACAATAATTAAATAATACAAGATTAGTTTAAATAAGCAACTAAATTGCAAACCACAGAGCTAAGCTTCAATATATAAACAAACCTCCATAAAACCACAGAAAGCTTTTGAGATCTTTTCAGACCACATTTATTCTGAGAACATCTTTAGAAATTAATTTGCAAAGACATTTATAAGAGGAAGAACACATGTTCCAAAGTAAAACTAAAACAATTATGTACAGGACTCAAACCTTCCCCTGTACTCCTTCTCTTAGCAGAGCACATCATGATAAGCCTAGAACCAGTGCTATCCACAAAACCACTAAGTGTAATACTGACATGGTCTTGGGGAGGATGTACTCTGAAAAAGGATGCATCCTTTTCCATTAGGCCCTGTTGTTTTTTTGTTTTTTGTTTTTTTTTGTTTGTTTGTTTTGTTTTGTTTTGCTTCTAAAATAAAAAAAGTTAGTTGAGAAAAGACATCTCTTCAGTCAGCCATGTGCTGGTAGCAGTTTCCTTGTGCACTGGCCTTTCCATGCTTTGCTAGTATTTTGTTACTGTTACATAGTAATTCAAACAGCACACAGCATACATTCCTCCATTCTAGTGTTCAAGCAGCTATTAATACACCTAAAGTTATCTAACATTTTCCATTATCTGTTTACACATTACTTTCTAGAACAGCTACTCCTCTCCACTCCCTTTCCTCCTTCCAACAGCTGGTCTCCCCACAACTCCTCTGCCTGAAGCTAGTACCTCACTATTTACGTCATTCTGTAGAATGAAACCATTTTGACAGAATTCCTGCTGAAGTTATCAGATTGCCAATAGAAATTGTCATACTCTGCAGAGTAATTTGATGAAAGAAGCTAGAGAAACTCAGAAATGCAAGAGAAAAAATTATGAAGAAACTGTTCAACTGGACAATTACTACATGGATAAAACCATATAGCAGAAGTATTCTTGCAAGAAATCTTACTGATCGATGTCACTTCAAACATTATTCTAACCATTTTTACTCTGAAGAGGAGAAACTGATGCGATCTTATTGGTCCCCTACTTTAACACTGGAAGTACAGCATTCCACTTTAATCTCAGGAATACATTAGGTTGTACACTTTTCAAACAATTATTTCTCCCGCTCTGCTTTCCACCAACTTCCGTTCTGAATCAGAATCTAACAAAAGATCAACTGCCATTGTAATTTATTAATCATACACCATACCACATACAGTAGGAAGTCTATTGTTTTCAACCTGCTTTTATGTAATAATTTTGTGGATTTGCTGAAGAAAGTTCTTCAGCAACAGAAAGGAAAATTGATTGTAGCAGTGTGGGTAAAGCACAAAAGCAAATCTAATATCTAAAAAGCAGACTTACCCTTCATTTTGATTCAAATATTTGTATGCAAGTTTAATCCAAAGCTGTACATTACAAGGGTTTTCTTGGACACTTGCCTCCAAGTTGGAAATATCATCGGTCTCACTTGTAAAATATCGGATATCATCTGGAGTCACCACAGCATCAAGAGCTGGAACTCTTTTTTTGTGTTCTGTAGGGTGGGCTGCAAATGAAAACAACAAAAAAAATCTTTTCAAAACAGAAGTGACTTGTCACATTAGAATTCATACAAGGAGCGACACTTTTAACATGTAGAAAACTGGCCATATTTAAAAAATAAATAGCAGTAAACGTTGCTTTGGTTTAATGTTTAAGACGAACTTCTTTTTTCCCTAATGACCTCACCACACTAAAGACTAATTCTACAAATTTAAGATAAAACAAAGATTCACTTTTTTTATATACAGTTCTATGGAAAAAGTCTAACTTGGTCCTTTGGTAAAGCTGGAACATTACAGATAAATTGTTCACTTTAAAAAACAGGCAGAGGTTCCATTTACACTTCCAATCTCAAATTATACTAGTTATTTGTTTTGTCTCCAGTATGACAAATTAATGTCAACCTTGACTCAATTATGCAAAATAATATTTGCATATAGGAAGTATGAGGAAGTCAAAAGAACTACAGAAAATACTGGTTTTCTTAAGAACCACTTTAAGAATTAAGCGTTGGGAAGAGGTTTGTAGGTATTTTTCCCACTTTTTTTTTTAATGGATGCCACACTTCTGGATTACCATATTTAATAGGGCCAACAGACTGTTCCTCCTCGCTGCTGCTACTATCTAATAGAGGTTTTCTCCAGTACTTCGGTCTCCATTTCCTTTTATCTTTCCATGTTGTAAAGGGAGGCGCTGCAAACAAACAATAGTAGAAATTATTTTACTTTTCTGTACTTAAGATTAAAATGTCCTTAAGGATAAAGATTATAAATGTATATGCGTTGCACTTGCAAAATTTTTAAGTTTCAACAGCATTTCAAATCTGTTATTCTCTAACACATAAGTCACATTTTCAAACTGGACTCCAAAGCTATTGCACTAGGTACTTAAAGTGTCATCTTTAATCTACCACAAGCATAATTAACAAACCGAGACAGAAAAGGAATATTCTTTGTTTAGGAAGTCAATAAGGTACCTATAGAATTTAAAAAGCTTATATTGTATTTAATTTATCAAGGAAGTTACTTACTGTGACTTTTACTCTCATTGACCTTGCTAGCCAGAAGAACAGCCATCTGATCCACTGACATACGGTCTCTATTTATACCAAAAAGTTTTTCAACATATTTTTCTGAAACAAGAATATAAGAAACAAGAAATAAGTTTGTATCTTAGGTAAACACAAATGAAAATAGATAAGCAACTTAAGAGCAATTTAACACAACATTCATGAAGTATGACTGCTTCAAGAGATAAGGTAATTTAACACACTGGATGACAAATCAAAAACTGAACAAGCTCTCATGTTCAACTTGCCTATACCATAACAGCATTATCTTAGAATTCCAGCTCCACCGAAACAGATCAGTCCAGTAGTTACAAAAAAGTACTAAGGAAATAGAGCAAGATTTTATCCCTAGTCCTGCCCCCATCCTCTGAGCCCCCAGTCCTTTGAGTGAAACACTCCACAAATCAATACGGTTTTTTCCTCTGTGTAAAGACATTAAGGTAACCCACTCCTGAGTGCTGAATTGGACAATTAGAGGAACATTTCCCCCTCCCCCCATACAGCAGTATCTTACATGCTGCTTTACATCAAAGTACTTGCTCCCAGAGCTTTAATGAAAGCCATTCCCTTCAGAAATAAATCTTTAAATGCGAAAGTAAGCAAAAGATTCTTATAAACCTGTGGCAGTGCTGATTTCCTCATCTGTGCTTTTTTCTGAACAACCAATCAGTTCTAAATTGTAAGAAAGAATATCCTGAAACAGCTGCTTTCGGCTCAGAGTGCAATCTTTCATGTGCTGCCTAAAACAAACAAATAAGCAATTAAATACTTATCATAGCAACAATTTAATAAGGCCCATAATTAGTAAGTTGTTTTTAGTACATGCTCAGGTAATTCTTAAAGAAAATGATACCCATGTAAAACAATATAATCTGCTTTGAAATTTTCATTAAATGTTTCTGGGCCTTCTCTAAACATAAGCCTACATCAATAACTTAACCCTAGTCTCTGTTATTTCAGTACAGTCTTGCTCGTTAGAATAAGCCTCTACACACTCATTTAGAACTTTCTGGTTCAAACAGATTAGTCACAAGAATTAGTTGTAACCTTGTTTGAAGCATTCAAAGTATGGTTTGATGATAACAGCTACAAAATGATGTGAAAGCTTTCTGCCACCAAAAAAGGGCAAAAAAGGAGCTGAAGTGCACTCCTGTAGTATTTTTCTAGTAGTTAGAAGCTTCCAAGGAGAGTGTAGACTAATTCATATCCATTTGTTCCACCAACTTTTTAAAATATACTTTGCAACACCATTTAACAAACTATTTTTTAAGATTATTTAACACCAGGCTTCAAAGGAACGGAATATCTTAGCCAGTATTTTCCTGGAAAACCAGAATTCCACTATAATAGTATCTTCTTACAAGCTCATTTAATACTTGTTATAAGCTTTACATCCATTAACATCACAATACTTTTCTACTGTGCTTAACATTACCAATTACTACCCAAACCTTCAGCGTAACATCAAACCATAATGAAGGTGTAAAGCAAGAGGAGCCCTGTCTAAACTACAAGGCAAACAAAGGGTGAAATATTTCAGTCTATACTGCGTTTTTTCTTTAAAGAAAAAACAAACTTATCTAAAAAGCCTCCTTTCTTCGTGGCTTAGACACAAAATTTTTATTTTTTACTGCCAACCAAGTACCTGAAACAGGGTATTTAAACTTAACTTTTTCTAGAACTTGTCCATAGGATCACAAATTCAGACCTTTTGAAGAAATGAAAACCATCCCTATTTCCGTCTTGAATCAGACAACAAATTTAGATCAAAAGAAATCAAAATAAAGAGAACTCACCACTGACAGTCATCATCGTTACACGTGCCTGTTAAATCAAAACGGCAGAAACACTGTTTTGGCTCAATCATATTGCTATAGGTTACTGAACTGAGGTACAATTTTTCCTTGGTTCGGAAATACGGACTAAACCTAAAATGAAATAGCAAATTCTTGTGATAAAGCATACAAACGTTAAGACATGAATTTTATTCAACAAAATAGATTTAAAAAACACTTTTTCAATACTAAATCTATTATTTCCAAAACCCTTACTATCATAAACATTGCTAACCTGTAATATATGAAGGAGGTGGAAAACTTTACGAGAGGAATGGAATGAAAGAGCACTTCTAAACTGCTTCTGCTCTAATATTCTCCTCTCCTTTATATGCAGAACTGAATTCATATAAAGCCATGAAATGTAGTAATCACCCAGCAGGGAAAGCAAATTACTGAAATTAAACTTCGGTTTAGTTCTAGAAGAACTTTACCCACACCCTAATGAGTATTAGATCAATATCAAGTAGAAGTACAAAGAGAACCATTAAAAGGTTAACTTGAAAAAACTTGCAACAGATTCTTAGAATTTGTGTGTGAACAAAAACAAACAGTCTGACATAAGTAGACTTATGTTTGTTTTAAATGTGTAAATAAAGTCTGACCATGTCAACTTTGGGAGTCCTAGCTCTCTAAGGAAGCCATACTTCTACATCAAGACAAAATGAATTTGCCTATAAAAATAGCATCTTCCCTCTTTTACTACTTCACAGTGGAGGGGGAAAAAAAAACCTGAAGCATGTGATAGAACTCCACTCCTACTGAAATTCCAGATCTCGTTTTCTAAAAGTTACTATGAAAAATACTTTTTTTTTTTTTTTTTTGGTCAAAAGACAGATGTGTCAAAAATAATTACACTCGCAGGTGCCTATTTTAAATCAAGACAAATCACTGTGGTCCTTCTTCCTTCCACTGACCAGAAACATAATACCTGAGTGGCTCAATCTTAACTTGGACAATGTAAATTCTACATAAATTTAAGGACTGCATAATTGAAATATTCTACTGTCAATTTTAGATTGCTTCAAATTGCAATTCAAAATAATCCAATTACAGAGAACAGTATGCAATAAAACCATCATACTGCACAAGAGGGACACCTGCTTAACAGAAAAAGTATCTAAAATCATTAAATTCTCTATCCTGTAAACAATTTTCTCTAGCTAAAGTTCCTCATCACAACTTGTCTTTCTGTACATGTCTGTGTATAAAAGAAAAGCAGAACACATACACAGAAGTCAAATAGCTGTTAGTGTCCATACCTGTAGGATTTAAATACTAGAAGAGGACTATGATACGGTCCAAATGGAAATGGTTTTGCTTCAGTTTGTTTATTTTGTGATGTAACAAAATCCATATCCACTGAAATTTCCTACAAAACAAACATATATAGGAATTACAGCACAAGCTAATAAAAACCACCCTCATATTTACTGTTAGAGCATTTACCTGACCACACAATAGATCTTCCTTGGGTGATATAAAGGCAGTACTTTTCAGTAACAGCTCTTTCAAGCTGTCAGCTTTAGCATAAAGTTTTTTCAGTTCATCAATATTCAACCCAAGGAAAAGCTCAGGCTCCTCCGCTGCCTTTTTAGAAAGTTTGTTTATAGTTTCTTGTTTTGGAGTGTCCATGTGTTTAAGATTTGGTTTAGTATAAGAATTAGAGTCTCTGAAAGATCTCCTTCGTTCTCGGTTTGAGTTAGATAGAACTTCATCATCGAAGTAGTTTTCTTCACTGTCCAAAGACAATTTATCCTGTGTGAGATCATGAAGTGATGGCTGAGGTAATGCAAATTCAGATTCCTCTTCTGCCTGAGGTGCAATATCGGATTGTTCCTTGGTCTGAAGTGCGCGAGCCTCTTTCAATTTCTGAATCTTCAGAGCATACTCGTACTCTAATTGCTGCAGTCGTTTTTTCTCTAATGCAATCAATTCTGCTGAATGCTTTTTTGGACTTGATGCAGGGGAGTTCTCCAATTTCAATATTTTGCTTGGCTGAAAAGGAAAAAAATCCCTTTATTTCATTTTCACATTTACTGATCTATTGACAGGAGGTAAATTAAACATGGGCAAGATATTTAACTCAAGAGTTTATAAAAATATTTTTAAACTCTCGCCAAGATTTCAACAAACAGCAGGAAAACCACAAAAGTTTCCCACAATTCAACTGGCATGTTTGCAGGTTTTTCAATAAGAATTACCCTACATCACGTGCTAGCCTTCAATAGAAGTTCTAGTCATAGTTAAAAGGCAAGCTACAAAACATGTGTAGATTGGAAAAGCAAAAACAAAAAAATTACAAAAATAAGCCTCTTTGTTTTGTTTGTTTTTCGAAGTAACAAAATCAGATCCCCACTTTGGTGCTTTTCCTAGATAGTTTTAATAAGATCAGTGATATCTAGCAACAGGACTTGTCTTTCTTCACAGATAAACAACATTATCTATATATTAACAACATTCCTTCAGCAAATACATGTAGACTATGAACAATTTTTTTTTTTTTAATGCTTAATGCTTTTCCTGTTGAAGACTCAAAAACGGAGGAGACAAATTATGAAGAGTCCCAATGTTCTTTGAAATGTCTTCCTGTTTTTTTCTGATATCCCATCTGAACAAAGCTTCCTAATCAAAATTGCTACTACTTTTCAAGTGCAACATTGTTTAACAGCATGCAGCAGACTTACTCCAAGGTGATCTTGCTCCAGTTTTCGTTTCCCAATTTCCTTACTTGCTACTGCTTTTGCTCGAGCAAGTTCTTCCCCATATTTCAATGCCAGAGCTTTTTTTACTGTTACTCGTTGTTGAACTTTATGAATCTGAAAAAGAGAAAAATATAATACTAAGATGCAAGTTTTCAAATAGGATCACATAATAAGAAAACTCATGAGAATGAATTAATTCTCCAAAGCAAGCCTACTGCCTCCCAAAATCAAACTTCGCATTCCAAGATATCTAGCTACAGTAAATAGAAACATTTCAGAATTTACTTGTTCCTGAAGCTTCTTGAGAAACATTTTATTAGCATTCAAGATCTTCTCTGTTGCTTGTAGCTGTTCAGCCAATTTGTTAATTTTGTTTTCAGCAATTCGAACATTCTCTCTCTTCTTGGCCTCTTGTTGCAACAAATGTTTCAAGACAGATTCATCCTTCATCAACAGAAGTCTAAAAGTAGAAAAGTCATGTAACTTTTTTTTTCCAGAGATAGGTCTCTTGGAGATATCATTTCTCCCCTGAAACCTTGGTAATTTAAGAACTTAAAATAAAAGTTCTTTGTCACTCATCAACAAACAAGTTTCTCCAAACAGTCTCAACATCTATAACACAATAGGCATCAGTATTACATGTATATACAAAAGATTTCGGTGTTCAAGTTCAGCAGTTCAAAGCAGATGAAAATATCTTAGTTATAAGGACAGAAGAAAGTAGGCAAGTGGGCTATTTTAATAGTTTTTCAAAATTAAGCCATGCAAAAAACATGTTATTGCTTTCTGTTACAGAACAAGCTCATTCTTTCATAGGGTACATGCTCGTGCCCTGAAAATCTTGTAATCTCCTGAGGTGGGTATGAAAGCACAAAGGCACAGTAATTAAAGATGAAGTTATGCATTAAAGGAAGATAAAGACTTGGATGGATAGAAGTGAATAAATGATGGAGAGGAGAGGGCAACATGCTATATAGAGAACACACACCAGTTTCTTCACAAGCCCACACAAATCAACAAAGTGAGAAGTTGAAAAGAAGTATGCAAAGCACTTATGATCTTTGCCACAGTTACTTGTAAGGGTGAGAAACATGGAAGAGGCATGCTAAAAGATGTAAGTGACAAGCTTCAAACAGCACACCTATTCTGCAGAAAATACTAATTCATCTATATCAGACATATCCTTTCCAAAACATGCTCAAAATGTACTGGGGAGTGAAAACCACTTTGTTTTCATATTTGAGTTATTAAGTAGCACGGATGAAGTCACTGAGTGTAAATGCAACTGAAAACAGTCAGTGTGATGAATCCTACTTACAAGTTACCAAGCAGCATGCTGGCCCTACAATGCAGGCCCTTTTGTACAGCAACAGAATTCAAGGCTGAATTGCTAACAACAGCAAAAAAAGCCATAGAGGTCTCCTGTACTTCAGCTACACACTGAAGATACATGTCTTTACATATATCTTTTTTTTTTTTTTTTACATGTATGTAAAAACTTTCACCCTTCTAACCAAACAAGCTAGGACACTTGGACAAGCCAGGACTTACTTATTTTTCTTCAGCTTCGCTTCTGCTTCTGTAACTTGTTTTGTCACTACTGCTATTCTCCCAATTCCATCAACTTCACCATCAGAGTTTGCAGGGGACGAATTGTTCCTCAGTGGATCGGATTTAATTAAACGCTGCTTCTCACGACTAAAAGAGATGGTAAAAGCAAAGATGTTCATTAGTTTCAGCATTTATTCCCAATTGCTTTAAAATCTTCAAGAAAAACAGTAGCGATGCAAGACTTCAAGTTAAAAGAAAAAGAACTTTCCACAACTGCAATCATTTACTGCAAGTCAGTTCAAATCTAAGGACTTTCCTTAGACTCCTAAAGTTGTCCTACTAAAAACTGATGGTGGGAAAACTGTAGGTAACAGCAAGATCTTCAAACAAAGAAGGTCTTCAAAACGAAGGTGTTCATATTTTAATTCCAACTGCAAATATATGTTAGTAAAGAAATACAAGGAATACACATTTTACTTCAGCAATAATAAAACTCAGTTGTACCTGGCAATCTCTTCTTTTAAGAGTCTGTACTCTATCTTCTTGTCTTCTGGTAGAGCCTCTGGAGTTCTCATTGGATCATTTTCTTTTTCCGATTTTGGAGGGGCTTTGATTTTTGAAGCCTTTTACAAAGAAGTCCAAGTCAATACTACTCACACAAGTTCAAAATACAGCTATTAGCTGCTATCTTTAAGCAGTTTTTCAGCACAAACTTAAAACTGTTCATGGTTACAAGATCTTTCATGCCAGTGTTTTTTTCTGCCATTACGCATTGAATTTGAACTGAAACAAGTGACATCAAAATATATTATACCGTAACTGTGTATTATACATTGTATCTGCAAGATGAAGTCTTAACAAAAAGATTTCAATCAGCTTGTGTAACAGAAGTTACAATGTAAATAGGAGTAATCTGGAGTACTCTTGACCTTTTCTACTGTAATCCAAATATTTCTTGACCAAACTCAGAAGCTTAAATTCTGTATACATAGGTATATTTTGTAATTATTTTGCTATTAAATACTGATAGCTTACCTCAACATTTCTTCTTGCTTCTTTTATCATGGATTCTAGTCCTCCAAACACACTGTTAGTTGAATTAGATGGCTCTCCATCAGACTCACTATCATCTGAATCATTTAATGTAACCACAACAGACTTGTGTTTTGGAAGCTGTAAAAAAAAAGTTTTTATATCAAGAAAAAGTTAAGAGATGACTGATTATTTATTTACTAGAAGAGAAAATAGATGCTAAAATCCTTTGTTAGCATGGCACAACACGATACACCATTTCCATGCTGTATGAAAAAACTAAGAATTCGTGCATCTCCACTAGCACCCATCCCTGATACTGTAACATAAACGGAACAACATTCTCAACCTACTCTCATGTATCTGTAGCATATTTCTGGCTCCACGGTCAACACATCTATCTCAAACCTTTCACTCCTATAATCCGTAAATTATTTCGCTTTTAAGGAAAATTATCACCTACCATTTGCAGGCAATTTTGGCAAGTAAACTGGAAAATAACAATCAAATCTGCATTAGAAATGTGGTAGGCGTACAAGACCTCCACACACTCTCGATGCCTCTGCCCACAGTTAGGTCTAACTGAATTTCCAGTGAGCTAGCGGCTCAGGCAGTTAAACTGACAGAACGCCAACTGCACAGGAAGAACATAGGCTACAAGATTAATCACGTTTTACCAACATTACTAACTGAAACAGTTCACCGAAAATCAGAGGATTGCCAATTCCAGCAGAGAGAATGATGCAGGAATAGAGTAGTTTAGATAAGCCTCAGATGCTCTGCAACTGCATACAGGAAAGACGCAATTTCAGTTCACTTTTCCAAGGACTTCTCTTCCCATCTCCCAGTTTAAACTTTTTTAAACTTTCATCTGTATTTAATTGTCCAGACCTAGCTTTTCATAGAATCATAGAATCATAGAATATCCTGAGTTGGAAGGGACCCTTAAGGATCATCAAGTCCAACTCTTGACACCGCACAGGTCTACCCAAAAGTTCAGACCATGTGACTAAGCGCACAGTCCAATCTCTTCTTAAATTCAGTCAGGCTCGGTGCAGTGACCACTTCCCTGGGGAGCCTGTTCCAGTGTGCAACCACTCTCTCTGTGAAGAACCCCCTCCTGATGTCAAGCCTAAATTTCCTCTGCCTCAGCTTAACCCCGTTCCCGCGGGTCCTGTCACTGGTGTTAATGGAGAAAAGGTCTCCTGCCTCTCGACACCCCCTTACGAGGAAGTTGTAGACTGCGATGAGGTCTCCCCTCAGCCTCCTCTTCTCCAGGCTGAACAGGCCCAGTGCCCTCAGCCGTTCCTCGTACGTCTTCCCCTCCAGGCCTTTCACCATCTTCGTAGCCCTCCTCTGGACACTCTCCAACAGTTTCATGTCCTTTTTATACTGTGGTGCCCAGAACTGCACACAGTACTCGAGGTGGGGCCGCACCAGCGCAGAGTAGAGCGGGACAATCACCTCCCTCGACCTACTAGCGATGCCGTGCTTGATGCACCCCAGGACACGGTTGGCCCTCCTGGCTGCCAGGGCACACTGCCGGCTCATATTCAACTTGCTGTCTACCACGACCCCCAGATCCCTCTCTTCAAGGCTGCTCTCCAGCGTCTCATCGCCCAGTCTGTACGTGCAGCCGGGGTTTCCCCGTCCCAGGTGCAGGACCCGGCACTTGCTCTTATTGAACTTCATGCGGTTGGCGATCGCCCAGCTCTCCAACCTATCCAGATCCCTCTGCAAGGCCTTTCCACCCTCATTCGAGTCCACAACTCCTCCAAGTTTGGTGTCATCAGCAAACTTGCTCAAAATACCTTCTATTCCTACATCCAGATCGTTTATAAAAATATTGAAAAGTACCGGCCCTAAAATGGAGCCTTGAGGGACCCCACTAGTGACCGCCCGCCAGCCTGACGCAGCGCCATTCACCATAACCCTTTGGGCCCTGCCCGTTAGCCAATTGCTCACCCATCGTATGATGTTTTTATTTAGCTGTATGGTGGACATTTTGTCCAGTAGGATCCTATGGGAAACCGTGTCAAAAGCCTTGCTGAAGTCCAAAAAAATCACATCAGCTGGTTTCCCTTGGTCCACCATACGGGTGATCTTATCATAAAAGGAAATCAGGTTAGTTAGGCAGGACCTACCCTTCACAAACCCATGCTGGCTGGGACCAATGACTGCTTTGTCCCCCAGGTGCGCCTCAATAAGTTCGAGAACCATCTTCTCCATGATTTTACCAGGCACTGACGTGAGACTGACAGGCCTGTAATTGCTAGGGTCTTCTTTCTGACCCTTCTTGAAAATCGGCACAACATTTGCCAGCTTCCAGTCTACCGGGACCTCTCCAGACTCCCAGGATTGTTGAAAAATAATTGAGAGAGGTTCCGCGATGACATCCACCAGCTCTTTCAGCACCCGGGGATGAATCCCATCTGGACCCATGGACTTGTAGGGATCCAGGTGGAGTAGCAAATCCCGCACACGTTCAGGGTCAGTTGGGAGTTTGTCATCCCCACCATCCCGGTCCTCCAGCTCAGGGCACGCTGGGTCCCGAAGCCCATCATCGGCATTGAAGACAGAGGCAAAGAAGGCGTTAAGCGTCTCTGCTTTGCCTATGTCATCGTCTGTGAGTAGACCTTCCCTATCAAGGAGCGGCCCTATGTATTCTTTAGTTCTCCTTTTTCCATTCACATATCTAAAAAAAACCCTTTTTATTTTTTCTCACAGACACAGCCAGCTTCAACTCTAGGTGTGCTTTAGCCACACGAATTTTCTTCCTACAAACACGAACAGCATCCCTGTATTCTTTCCATGTCACCTGGCCCTCCTTCCAGTAGCGAAACACTCTCTGTTTCCGCCTTATCTCCATAAGAATGTTCCTGGTCAGCCACGCCGGCCTCCTGCCGCGCCTGCCTGACTTGCGGTATTTAGGAATTGCCTGATCTTGTGCTTCTAGGAGGCATCGCTTAAAGAGTGACCAGCACTGTTGGACATCAAGGCCTTCAAGAGCAGCTTCCCAGGGGACCTTGCTGACTAGCTTTTACCTCAGGACAAGACACCACCAAAGTTTCTAGACACGGCAAAAAAAACAACTATACTTTTTGAAGTGGAACACACTCAATTTCTGCATTTCTTTCTGATATTCTGAGTATTGTCCAGAAAGAAAACAAGGATCACATCTACTTCTTCTGAATGTACTACAGTTGCAGTTTTTGCACTACCATCACACAGTATACAGGCAGACTTCCAGTTTTCATTGGTGCAGGAAAACAGAACAAAACTCTGGTCCTCCCAAACCCAGTATTCCATGGTACTACAGCCAGTGAAATCTAGTTTGATCTAACTGGGCATCCAACCCTTCTCCACATTTTCTAATGTCTGATGTAACAGTTCCCTATTAGTGGCTCTCACTATTCACAGATGAAAGCCATGAAACTGGTTTTGGCACAGTGGGGAAGCATAAACTGTCCCTAAATCCCCTCATTTTTCCTTCTAGGCAAAAGACAGCAGGGAAGGTCAAAATCAATTTTTCTCCAAGTAGTATAGGAAGTTAAGTAAGGAACAGGACTGACGCTCCAGATGCCAGTATAAAAGGGAGGCACTGTTTGGCCAGCAGCAGGAAAAAGAATTATACCAACAAGGTCCTGATGACCACTGTATTTCAAGCATTTTAACATGAATAGCCCAGTTCTGTGGACTAAGCATGCATTGCAGGTGGACTTCACTAGTAAGTTCAAAGCTTTAGTTTAGTTTAATAGAAGGGAATGCCATTTGTATAGGAAAAAGAAAATCGTAAACTTTTTTAGATCAGATGAGTGTGGGTGTGTTTTGATGTCTTCTTAAACTGTTACATTCTTAATTCAGCGTCAAATTCTTTCTAGAAAAGCATACAAATTATCACTCCACCATTCTGTGTTGTATCAGGAGAAAACAAAGATCACATGTATTTGTTGTTCACCCAAACTGAGTACAACTTCAACGTGTGGTCTTAGTAAGAGAAAGAACAAGTATTTCCTTACTGTGATCACTGCTCGTGGAGGCCTTGGTACTCTAACTAACTTCGTATTTTGTACCCGTGGCTGAGAGACAGTATTAATACTGACAGCAGACAGATTGCTTCTTGGCACAGACTGCAAATTATCTGGAACAGGAGGGGAAGGTGGACCACTGTTACTTGAAGTTTCCTAACAAAATAAAACAAAAATATAGTTATAAAAACACTCGTTATACACAGCTACTTTAAAAGACATGGAAATGTAAGCATAAATGAGGTACTGCCTAAATCATAATTTCAAGTTCTGAGACACATATGGAACAGACTATCCAAAAATATTAGGCAAATCTTGCAATACTGCCAGAAAGGCATGCAAGAGTATTTAAGTTATCCACGGTTCACAAGTCAACTGTGAAAGACTGGTGACCTTTTAATGACATCAGAAACAACCCCAACCTTCAAAAACAGAAACTTTCTTCCACACACAAAAAAATACCAAACACCCTTAAGCATTAGAACCTGCAGCTGTCTCCCAACCAATCTGAGACAGTTAAGCAATAAAAGTTTTACTGAAAATAAAAAACCCACTTCGCTCTGTAGTTTCAAGGTTTTGGTACCTTGAAGTTTCATAGTTCTTTTACAGAAGACATGCTGCAAGTTACAATTCAAAGGATATCCTGGGGTGGGATTTGTTCTGGTTTCTTTTGGGGGACAGAAGGAGATGGATATTTCATTGTGGGTTTTTTTGTTGGTGGTGGTTGGTTTTTAAGTTATCAGAAAGGCAAACTTATTTAGGAGGTCACATTTAAGTTTTGGTCAAGAATGCCACCTAGAGGTTTACATGTACATGCAAAAACCAGTGAAGTACCTCGGATCTGAAAGCTCGTTTGTTAGCTAGAGACTTGAGTAGCTCTTCTCGTAAGAGCATCTCCTCTTCTTCTTCCTCATCTGCAAATGGAGGTTTTGGTGGCTGCTCAGGCTCCTCAGGTGGAAGAGGTGGTAGAGGTGGAGGCGGATCAAGAGAAACACAGGAAATACCCTCCATATAAAGTTGGTTCAAAGATGGTACAGGCTGAGATAAAAAGAAAAACAAGGGGTTGCAACTTTTGAAATTTACTATTTCCTTACAATTATTTAGTAAAGATTATGCTATATCTAAATTATTTCATGGTTTAAAACTAACTCGATCTGCAGCAGATTTAAACTACTGTCAAAGGCTGGTGCTGAACACTTGTAACGACCCAAAAAAAAAGATGAAAATAACAAGGTTACATTTGGATGGTGAAAGTAGTGCAGACATACAAACTCTAAATGAAAATTCAAAAGTATAGTCTAGCCAAAGATATATGGCTGACTTGATAGGTGAGGGCTAATGGATTATATCACACTGCTCAGAAACAGTCCTTACAAGGTTTTTACAAATTTGTCTTAACCAACAAAGTTACAGGCTTCCTTCATTAAAAACTCAGAGGCCATCATGACACAGAAGAGCAAGTTTCTGTTGCCTTCCTAAATAGAGTAAGAACTGCTCATTGAATAAAAGTGATGAGGAAAAATTCTATTTTCATGGGAACTCTGTGACGCGAAGACAGCATGTAGTCAAAAGGCACAAAGTTTGAAAGGACTGGGATGAGCTACAGGCTTCCCCCCAGCCCTTCTAGGTAACAAGCTCTTTTTTGCTTGATGTAAAGGAAGATTTTAATGCTACTAAACAAATAAGAGAAAAAATGAGTTCAATAAGGAGAACTTCCATTGAACAGAAACCCGATTAGGCAAAAAGTAGCTGAAAAAGTTTAAAAAAAAAAAAAGAACTGCAAGACTTCCAGATAACCAAAGGAAGTCACCACTTGGCTCAGATTTTTTTCAAATACAAACTAAATTTAATCCAAACTGCAGCATTAGAAATAAGACACAAAATGAGAACTACTAACATTTTCAAATACATTCCTTCCAAGGTTACTTACTGGAATTGGAGGCGGAAGCGGTAGGGAAATTGGTGGTACTGGAGGTGGAAAATACGCCATTGGACACTCAAAGAAAGGAGGCTGTGCTGGAGAGGAAGCTAATAAAAACAATTGTAAGAAATACTGAACAATAACTCAAATTTATACTTCAGCTGACTTAGCACAGCAGAAGGAGGGCTTCCTTCAATTAACGCTTTTCAAGTCAGTTGAAAACACAGCACAGTGCATTTATTTCACACACAAAAAATAGTTAACTGTACAGTTTCTATTTTACAGATGAAATAGAAGTACTCCCAAAGAGTACTACTAAGGTACTCAGGATGATTTAGCCCATGTATTTCATCTAATTTGCAAGAATATCTTCTTAAGCCATGTATCACAGCAGTATAACCCCTGACTACCACAGTAGTGCTACAGCACTACAACCCAGGCTGCAGCTCACCTTTACCACACAAAGGCACACAGCTGATTCAAGTTCCATTTAACATCTATAGGGACCCCCATGCCCTTTTCTACAAAGCTGCTGCCTATCCAGTCAACACCCAAGGGCCCTCACTTTCTACACAACTCCTTTTGAATGCAAACCATAGATTTTAGTGCTGCAGCAAGTACAGTACAACCTTGAAGACTTTCAAGATATCCCTACAGCAGAGGTGAAAAGGAAAAAAAAGCCAGTGTTAAAGCAAGACAAAACTAGCTTACATTAAAAAGTTAGTGCACATTGCACCTCAAGAGAATGATTTTCCTTCTAAAATAGCAGCTCATTTCCCACTTTTTAACTTTTTTTTTTAAACCATTTACTATACAAGAAAGCTGAAAATTAGTCTTACCTGGAGAGTTAGTTTCGCTATCTGTATCCATAGCAACTTCATCATAATTATCATACTGATATATGCCTCCTGCACTATCCACAGACGGTTTATCCAAAGACCATCTCAAGTCTGTATCTGAAGACTAAACACATCAAAAAGGGTATTTTATTTAGCTGATCTTATGTCATTCTTCTACAGCAAAACAAATTTTAGAGACAGGCACTTATGTCTTCTAATTATTTCATAAATACAATTTACTCAGCTTATTCAAAAAAAGGCAACTGAAAATCAACTTCTAAGCAAATCCATTGCAGGCAGTGACTTTAAACCGACAGTTTAGAAACTGGAGCTCTTCAACTCTTTGGTGAGGGGAGCAGGAGGAAATAAAAACCAATCTTACCCAAATGAAAGGGAACATCTGTCTAGGAAGGGATTAAAGCAGTAAAACACCCTGAGGAGTTTTTTTTTTTTTTTTTTTAAGGGGTTAAGGAAAGGTAGGTGAGGGTGAAATAAGGAGGGAGAACAAAGACAAGAAAACTTACGAATCCCAAACATAACACCTGAATACCATACTACAAATTCATTACCCTGCTTCTTGATCTCCTCTTTCCTCCAACTAGCTTCATAAACCGATTGTACTGCTCTTCTTGATTTGAGAGGTCCCTAATTTTTCTGATTTCTTCTTCTCTCTTTCGTCTCTCCTCTTCCTCTTCTTGTTTCCTCTGGTCTTCTTCTTTCTGACGCCTGTCTAGTTCCTTTTGCTGCTGTATCTTCTTTGATGTCTTTGTCTGTTGTTTCCTTAAAGTTTGCTTGGCTTTAAACAGAAAGACATGCAATTAACTCCACCTTAACTAAATAGTCCCCCAAACCCTAGATTCTTGAGGAGCTTTGAGTAGGTGAAGAGGGTTCTAGAATGATTAACAGCTCATCACCCACTGTTTCATAGGATCATAGAATGCTTTGGGTTGGAAAGGACTACCCTCTAACTTCTTTTAGTTTAAAGCCATTTCCCCTTGTCCTATAACTAGGCTCCCTGACAAAAAGTCCTTCCACAGCTTTCCTGGAGGACCCCCTTTAGGCACTGGAAGGCCGCTGTAAGGTCTCCCTGGAGAGGTCTCTCTTCTCCAAGATAAACCACCCCAACTCACAGAAGAGGTCCTACAGTCATCCTCATGACCTTCCTCTGGACTTGCTATAATACTTCCATATCATTCCTGTGCTGGGGGCCCCAGAGCTGAACGCAGGGCTCCAGGTAGGGTCTCAGGAGAACAGAGAATAGGGGGAGAATCCCCTCCCTCACCCTGCTGGCCATGCTGCTTTTGATGAAGCCCAGGCTATGGTTGGCTTTCTGGGCTGCAAGCACACATTGCTGGCTCATGTCCAGCCTCTCAACTACCAAAAAATATTTTTTTCACACAACGTAACTATGTATTTCTACTTCAAAGTACCTGCCATTGGTAGCCATTTCAGTAACATTAAACTTATTACCTGTAGCACTCGTTTTTTTTGTCGAATGTGTTTTTGTACTGGCTTTGACTTTTTGTGTTACAGTTTTCGTTTTTGTTAGTTTTTCCTTGCTTTCCTTCATCACCTGCTGTTCTTTTTGTTGCCATTTTTTACTAGCAGACTGAAGTGCAAGAAGCCTAAGCTGCAATTCAGACATCTCTTCCTCTTCATCAAGCAGCTTCTTCAGGAGAAAAAAAAAAAGAAAGGGTAAGACAAAGTGAAGAAGAGTCATTTAATAAGTGACATTGTTTTGAAAGTCTGTTAAAGTCTGTCCAAATTTTTTACCACGAAAAAGCTTAAAAATACTGCTCTGTTGGTAAAGTGCTGTTCTTGAAGAATGAACTACTTTTACAGTTGAAATGTTTGAGTAGTTTGGAAAAAGGTATGAGACCATCATAACGCAATTATGCCTCATTCACAAAGGAATACTTCCTTACCTTTTCAGATGCCACATCTGAACCACTAACTTTTCGCGCTGATGTTTGTTCTTTGTCTTCTGAACCTTCCAAAAGAAAAATACTGTGGTTTTAAGCAAGCTGTTTCTCATGAAACAAAGCTATATTAAAATGATGTGCAGATTTGAATCCATGCAAAGATTTTTCATCAATATCATTGGTACACTACGTAAAACAGAACAGCAGTTGTATGTATATGAGCACATTAAAACACACTAATATAAACTTGACAGGTCTGTTGAAATCTACATCAGATTGCATAAGCCTAAGGCAAGACTTGCCTTTTTTTTTTTTTTTTTAAATAATCCTTCTCTCTTACAGCTGACATAAACTTCGCCAAGAAGCAGAGCAAAACAGATTAGGAAACCAGGAAAAAAGAAAGCTTCTTGCCATCCATTTTATGCTACCATCTCATATCAGTTGGTGTCCCGAGCATCTCGGATTCCCCTGGCAGCTATTTTGAGTAACAGGTCAGTCTTTTGCAGAATAAAGGCTCAAAGCTGCAATAAGAAGACATTTGCTCCATTTCACACCAAAAAAAGAAAAAGCTGTGCCATGGAAACAAACAGCAAATAGTAATGCTTTCCTGGTGAACATTAGTATGCTGAAAAATTAAGACTGTTCAAAAAACATGCATTTCTTTATTAATATATTTTATATGCATATATATTATACACATGCTATATCATAACTTAATTGTTCATGATTAATAGAACTGAGCATAATTAGTTCATTTTAATATTGTAATGTATAATGTAACATAAATAAGATATAAACATATATAATTATATTTATCTGCATCACAGGAAGAAAAAACTTTTAGAGAGGAGCTTGACAATCTTTTCCTGTATTAGCCTTTCTTCGAAGAGATTCCTTCCAAGTCAGATCAGGAGAAAGTAAATTGCACTCAGTGAAGCTTTTACTCTTCCCCATGTTTTATGGAAAGTCACATTCAGAGAAACATTGTTTAAGATATACCAAATCCTCAAAACTAAACAAAAATGGTATTTAACAAATGAATGTCTTCCTGCTTGTACATGTATGGATGTTTCCAACACACAGGAAGAGGAAAAATAATAGCTAATGCCCATCTCCATTCCAAAACAATTCAAAAAAGTTAGGCAAAGATCTTAATCATTCAGTCCACAGGACGGAAGGGACAAGATGCAGATAAGGACATGGTATGCAAACTAAAACGCCCTTTCAGATCAGAAGAGGACAACAGGCTGAAGAGACTAATGGGCAGCAAGGGAAGGAGAGCAGGGAACAACGTAAAGCCACTACCACTGGAGTTAAATCACAAAAACTTAATTCCAGAAAAAGACACAAGCTTCCCTCACTTTTAATATAAATTCTTCAACTTGAACAGGCCTGGAAAAATGTCCAGGACACCAGTTAAAATAAATGTAATAGGAAAAATGAATGCTGCTAATATCTTAAGAAATGTGTAATTAAGTAGCATACAATCACTTGATAGCCATGAATCTGCACCGGGTTTTTCCTACTTAGGAAACCTGCATTACATTGCCAGAAAGGCCTCTGTCTTACACACCTGTCTGCTTTCAGACCACCTTTGTCATACACTTAACTGACTGGTGCACAAAAATCCAGATGCTCTTAATACACATTACAGAATCTATTTTCCCTACCATATGGTCTGTATTTTCATCTTCGGTGCTTCTAAACTTTGAAGCTGGATTTTTCTGAGACTGCTTTCATTTTTATTCCTGCCTTGCTGTTATCCTCCTGCAAGTTACTTTTTTTTTTTTCCTTCTATGGCCAGAATCTCATTTTTCCTGATGTCTCCCATTGAAAACTACATTCTCTCAAAGAACAGCAAAATTTTTATTTTATTAATAGGAAAGACACAAGGGGAAAGGTATCTAGAATGAGATGGTTTATCTAGGAATTATCAGTTGTGTGTCTTGTTTTTTTAAACAGGCTCTCTTCTAAATTTTCATACTGAAGATACGTATGAATGACTGTGTTTTAGTCCTACCTTTCTTCGTATTCTTACTATTCACATGGATCCTTACTCCACCCATTTACTAATTTGTCTCTTCTTACTCCATCTGTTTAATTAATCTCTTCCCACTCAAATTGATAGTTTACATACACTGACAAATCAGCTAACATCAGATGACAAGTGATATGCATTAGTGCATCCTCTACACAGCAATCATTTATTAGAACTAGATGAAGCCTCAGAATAGTAAGTTTAAGTTAAGCAATTGCCTTATTTTGCTAGACTTAAAAATAAGCTGAAAGACAGAAGTCAGCAGAACCTGTTTAAAAAAAAAAAAATGCTTCCAAGCAACTTCAAGGAATTACATAAAACTGGAAGGAAATAGACTTTAACTTACAAATAACATTTTAAATAAAACTAATATTTTAATACAATATTCCCAAACACTTAATATATATGAGAAACAATGGCAAGCAAAAAGAACTTTACAAGCTAGAACAACTTTACAATTACTTACCTTGGGCAGATTCTGTGCCTTCAGATTTTTGTGATACCTGCTTTGTTCCTTCTTTGACTTTTTTTAACCTGCTCCTCTCAGCTGGAGTAGGCAGTTTTTGTCTGAGAGGTTTCAGTTCAAATGCCTGAAAGGCTATAACCGGATTTTTCTCCTCAGGAGAAACTTCTTTTATAGCATCTGTTGTAATACTGTCAGTTTCTACAGTTATTTGGTCCTCAGTGTCCACCGCTTTATCACCATCATGTTCATTTTCTTCCCTGTTGCTCAGAGCCAGTCTTTCATCTTTATTAATGTATTCAAGCTCTAACTGGATCTGCTTATACTTCAAGAGCAGATCCTCAAAGCTTTCTTCCACAGAGCTCTCACTTTTAGAAGAGTAGTTCTGCTTTCTAGATGGGGACCTCCCAAAAGTTTTGGCTGAATTACTGGTTAAGAAAACTAAGACAAGAACATATACGACATTAAATAGCACATACATGACCAATAAGGACTAGACTACAAATTCTTTTTGTCATAATCAATTCTGATAAATTTTAATTTTACCATAATGCCAGCTTGAAAAATATCACCCATAAAATAAGAGCAGCACATAAGAGATGCGTCCATTATTAAATATGGACGGCTTAAATACTTTCTCAAACCAAAAACTTAAGATTTTCTATTTATTCCAGGAATTTCATCAAAGTGCTGAGGAATCTCTCTCTCTAGGTCACGGTACCCTCCCGGGAACAATTGCTGCGATACAGAACATTTCTGGCATTCCAAGGAACAAGTCAAGCTTCCAGAGGTCCTAACTCTATCGCTGACCCCACAGCTGACACTGACAAAGATAGGTTAAATTCATTCTCACTCATTTTATCCTTTCCTAAAATGCTCTGACCTAGCTACAGCCCAATTAAAGGCTGCAGTAATTGTAGCTCAACAAACACATTAAGGCACCAGCTGTGAGGAAGAAAAAACAGCGGCCAAGACTTGCAATCAAAACATCCAAAATGGTAGAAGAAGGTTTGGAATTACTAATTACTCAGAAAGAAGTTCTCTACGTGTGCCCAAGGGATACAGATTTTCTTGCCACGTTGTCTGAAGCAGACAATGGAAACATTTCTTAGACAGCTATGGTGAAATTCCCACCATCAGAGGTTCACTTTCTTTTACTTTGAAAAGCTCTCTTACAAAAAAAAAAAAAAAAAAAAAAAACAGTAAAATAATTACCCCCAGGAAAAAATACTTAGGACACTGAGTCAGGTTTGACTCATTCAACTTCCAGTATCAACCCTCCGTGATAACAACTGACTCACAAAGTTATGGAAAATGCTTTTTCATCAACATTATGTCTCAAACCAATATATGGAGTAAAACTAGAAGCTAAAATAGGCATCCCCCGAATGCAAAAATATTGAGCACTGAGGACGATAACTTTGCTTCTCTCACAACATTCATCACCAACTTGGATGTTTCACTACAAGCCTAAGGAATCTTGGTATCTATCCTAGAAAAACAACTCCCGCATTGCAAAACATTTCCTGTTATTACAATGCTCTTTTCAGCTTCAGCACAAAAAAGCAGAAAGTAATCCATCTAAACTACATAAAATCCAGAAAGCAAACACTATTATAATTTGAAGTTCTATAAATATATTGAAAATACATCCATAACGTAAAGAACTGGGTGCAGTATAACCACAAATCACATTAGTAAGCATATTTGCAAATCTGCTTCTAAAAAAAGATTAGTGATTGTGAGTCCCAAGAAAACTTGCTAATTTTTACAATAGACTTATTAAGCTATTTAACATCTAAAAGTTATCTATAAATAGTTTCTGGAGTCATCTCGAATTGGCTAAAGACCAAATTTTGAGGTATTTTTTTGAGCTTGTGCCAGAACTTCCGAAAAAGGTATTAATCAGAAATCTGGCGTTTCTCGTTTTGGCTGCCATAGAGTTAATTTACTTCATAGCAGCTGGTATGGTGCTGTGTTTAGGAGTCAGGGTGAAAATGTAGTGATAACACACTGATTGATGTTCTAGCTGTTGCAGGGCAGTGCTCGCACAGAGCCAAGGACTTTCCAGCTTCTTACACTGCCCTGCCAGCAGGGAGGCAGGGGGTGCACCAGGAGCTGGGAGGGGACACAGCCAGGGCAGCTGGCCCACACTGGCCAAAGGATGTCCCATACCTATGGCATTGTGCTGAATTATCAAACCTGGGGGAATTTCCTGGCATGGAGGAGTTGCCACTGTGCAGGGACTGTGAAAGCATCAGCTGGCCGCTGGTGAGGAGTTGTTGTTTGCATCAATTCCCCTCCTCCCCTTCCATTTCTTTCTTAGTTTATTCACCTATCTTTATCTCAACTCACAAATTTTCACATTTTTTACCCTCTTCAATTCTCTCCTCCACCCCACTGAGTAGGAACAAGTGAGCTGCTGTGTGGTACTTAGCTGCCTACCAGGTTAAACCATGACAGTGTTTCATACATAGAGCTTTGGTTGGTTGGTTGTTGTTTTTTAAATACATAGCTCTACACATAGAATGCAAGAGTAGGTGGAATGCTATGAGAGGCGGCCAGGAATGCATTAAAACAACACTTATTCTTCAGTCAACACTTCATTCTACAACCAAAAACGAGACCAATTGATGATACTGGGGTTAGAAGTGAGGAAAAATGTAAAAAAGAAACCTCTGAAGGGTTCAGCATTCACCAGGGAAAAAAAAATCATACTTTGGTCCCATATTTCATACTCAGAAGTCCACAAATCTCTACATATGAGTTTCAGCTGAATGCCCATCCAATAATATATTAAAGTTGCTAGGAAATTAAAAAAGATAAACCTATTAAAAGATAATATCCGAAGAAGAGTAAAAAGAGTTCTGGAAGTGCCCCACCATGTCACTGATTTACCCCTATTTATACTTCTACAACCCCTATTTATACTTCTACATAGCATACAAAGTACTAGTTCCATGGATAAAGGAAAAACAAACAAAAAAAAAAAACATTTCTCTGTTAGCACACCTTTGAACTCAATTACCCTGGGGAATTCCAAATACCACTCCAAATCACAAGCTTCCCTGCACCACTTCACGCCAATGAAGTGCACCCCTACCCCATTAATATTAGCAATGTGAAGATTCCTTAGTATTTAGGGATACTCTAATACAAAATCTTTTTGATGGCAAGGATATGAAAAATACAGAAAAAAAATACATTTAAGAGAGTAAGTCATGGGCCTTCCTTAATCATATGACCCACAAATAACTAAATGTGGCTCATACAGGAGCAATAGCATTATTAAATTGCGTATAACGCTTAAGCAGAAGAGTGTATCTCAAGTATTGCAGATAAAAGATTCTCCCCTGTGCTGCTTTTGGTTTGAAAATTCAATTATCATTTTCTGAATGGTCTTTTAATTAAAAGCAGACACGGAGACTGTATCAATATTAACAAGCATTGCAAGTCTGCTTATGATGATCAATAGATTGGCCCTGCAAATTACTCATTCCACAGGAAGTAATCATTTTCTGGTGCTTAGAGCAACACTGCAAACCAAGAGATATCTAACATCCATTTTCAGCACTAGAACCATCTTACTATGTAACCTTGGGCAAATCACATCTTCACACGTCGCCTTGCAAGAAACAATCCTCAAATGAAGAGTCATGAAGACTTCAGTGGTAATGCTCTAACAAGATGAGATTAAATAGCTCTTTACCGCTAGTTTACATATTCCCTTCCCACTCCAAAAGAAGAGCAGTGACACTGATAAATAATCTAGGATCTAAAGTAATCTAACGTAACACAAGGCTCCAATGATCAGCTTTCAAAGCCTTAAGTCCTGGCACAAGCTGGAAACAATCCCTGTTCCTTGGGGCTGCCAGCACAGCCAAGCAAACAAGGCACATCCTTTGACTACTGGTACAGCAGACAACAGCATTAGGAGTTTTAACTGCTGTTTCTCTTGGTTCACTTTTTATGGTTTCCATTTTTATATTTGCCTGTTTTCCGTTAGGCAAGTGGTTGCATTTCCGTGCCACGCTGCCCCTAAGTTATGTTTCACGAGTTGTTTTTTCCTATAACTGTCTTGGAAAATGAGAGGAGGTTTTTCCAGTGCTTTTGCAGTTCCCACTCTTACGAGGAGAAAGTGTTAAAAGTGTTCAAAGCCGCCTAATCAGCTCTCTAGGAGCAATCAGAGGAGAACACCCTCCAAGAAACGCAGAGCATGGCTTTGCAGAGAAACGTGGCTTTCCCACCTTACCCAAACTCCCATAGGAAATGTACTCAGCACACAGAGCCCTGTGTCAAGCGAGGTTTAGCTGTAAAGCTGGCTTTAGCTATACGTAACAACCTCTGCGGGCCTGTAAGCGAAAATGAAAAAAAAAAAAAAAAAAAAAGGCAGCGGATCCTTCGTTGCCCAATAAGGGAAATTAACAAGCTTAGCGTTTTACAGCAACTCCGCTGTAATTATATCCGCTCAGAGTGCCTCGCCAAAGCCCGAGCCCGCTTCCTAACAGAAGGGCTGGCAATTTGGGGCTAGAAACGCAGCCCCCGGGCCCTGCAGGGCTACAGGGCTTTGTTCCGGGCCACGCTTTTCCCCCCCTCCCTAAAGGCAGCTCCCAGCAGTAACCCTGCCTGCCAGCAGCCCCTGCCAGCAGGCGGGGTCCCTCCCTCCCTCCCTCCCTCCTTCCCTCCCTCCCTCCTTCCCTCCCTCCCTCCTTCCCCAGAGCCTCGGGCCACGCCGGGCAGCGCCGCCCCCCGCTCCGAAGGATACATTTGCGAGGCGAGGGCTCCCTCCAGGCCTGGCCGCCGAAGCCGGCGCCGCCTCCCCCTCCTCCTCCTCCTCCTCCTCCTCCTCCGGGCGGCCTCCCCGGCGGGTTGCCTCCCCGCTCGCCGCCCCGGCTCCTGCCCCAGCGCCAGCCGCCCCTGTAGGGCCGGCCTCGGAAGCGGAACCGGTCCAGGGCGTTGTGGCTGCGCTCCCAGAAGGAGAGCCGGGGGCCGCCCTCCGGGTGCGGGCCCGGCGGCATCCGCGGCGCCGGCAGCGGCGGCGGGTGGGAGCGGAACGAGTCCTTGGGCCGGTAGCCGCCGTGCCCGTGCAGGTGGCCCAGCTCCGGCGGCGGCTGGTGCCGGGAGCGGGGGAAGCGCCGGGCGGACGACGACAGCGAGAGGCCCCCGCGGAGGCCGGGGGGCGGCCGGCGCCTGGAGTAGGGCCTGGCGCTGCCGGCCGGGCCGCCGGGCTCGGAGCCGCCGTAGGGCCCTGCGCCGCCGCCGCTGCTGTTGTTGTCGTCGTCGCTGATTTCGCCGTCTTCCAGCTCGCCCTCCTCCTTCGGGGACAGCCCGCTAGGATCCAGCGCCGCCGCCTCCGCGGGCGCGGCCGCCGCCTCCGCGGCCGCCATGGGGCCCCCAGGCCAACGGTGCCGGGCAGGCGGAGCGCGAGCAGCGGCGGCGGCTCCTGCGCAGCGCAGAGCAGCGCGGCCCCGCGCCTCGACCCCGCCCCGCCCCGCCGCCTACTGCCGCCGCCCGCCCGGCGCCGCGCTCTCGCGAGACAGCGCCCGGATTGCGCAACGGCTGGGAGAGCGGGGGGAGCGCCCGCGCGGGGGTCTCTGGGTGATGTAGTCCTCGGCCCCGAGGGGGGGTAGGGAAAGCCGATCCCGCCTCCGCTAGGAGCCAATGGGGGTCGGTCCGCCATGTTGGGGAAGGGTCGGGGGGGGGGGGGGGTGGCCGCCATCTTGTGGAAGGGAAGGGCAGGGCGCTGGCTGGGCAGGGGCTGAGCGGTGTGGGCAGCGGGGGTTTGTCTCCGTGCACCCGCGGGTGTCTTTGCTGAGTTGGTGGGGCCGGTGCCCGGCCTGCCCCGGGCTGTGCAGGGTTCTCCAGCAGCGGCAGGCGGTGTCCCGGCGGTGTCCCGCACCCGCCCGGGCGCCATTTGCCCGCCGGCCCTCCCAGAGCTGAGCTGCTCCTTCAGAGGTTTCAGGGAGGCTCGCCTCTTCTGCCAGCCTCCACGGCAGAAGTAAAAAGCGAGCATCTCAGAGTGGAAAGCAGTTACATAAAAATTAATAAAATGGTACCACGTGTTTTTATCTGACTTCAAGATTTGAGTATTCTGGTACAAAGTATGCATTTCAAGGGCTTCATCTCATAGCAGGGCACTCTCAGGCGAGCAATGATTACATTCCTGGGCAGGAGGATGAGCTTTGTTTAGACTAGAACAGAATAAGACGTACTGAAAGCATTCTGCTGTAGGTCAGGCAAGGTATCTGGAGCAGTGTCAGATTTCTGTGTCTGCAATCTGATCTGCTGTCATTATAAATGTTTTGATTTCACCACATCTAGTGATGATAAGCTCCAGAAATTTCCCTCCCAGCAGACATTGGTTGGGCATCCCAGGATTTTGCATATATCTGGTTCTAGTTTACAGTTAACTTTCTTCCAAAGTGTTCTCACACACCAGAAGGATATTAGTATCAGCCTGTTTTAAGAGGGGAGGGAAAATGCTTACAAAACTAAGGTAGTGGCACAGAAGTAGCAGCCCTATGGGAAATTAACTTCATGTGATGTTCCCACATCATTGACTGTTGCCATATGTTTGCTCAGAGTTCATCTAAGAAACCTGTGTGAATAAATCTTCCTAAGAAAGAAGCTTAAAGACTTATATGTAAGAAGGAATATCCAATTTTAAAATAATCATGAAGTGTACATAAGTTCTTACTGAACTCAGTTAATACCTTCAAAACACACATGAATATAAAAAGAAGGACAAATAAGAGGAGACAGTAAGATTGAGAAAAAGAATTAAAAATTATATTCAAATAGAAGGCATAGCTGTCCACTGATAGATAGAAATTATTTGTCTCATGAGAAGCTTTAAATCAAAAATTTCACCATGAGATATATCTGAGCAAATTATCTCAAATACCTTAAGAAATCTTTCCTTGGATGAGTTAGAAATACAAGATAAAAATAGGAGATGCTTGTATGAGGTATGAGATAAAAAACAGATATTTTACAGAAAACTATAAGAGCTTTTCAAACCAGAAAGTAGACTCTAATCTTTATTTTTGATACCTATGCTGAGTTAATACTAAAAAATACATCAGTCATGTTGATAAGCTCTCAACCATTCACTCACAACCATCACTCGGTGATGAGAAAACAAATGACATTTTGCAAGCGTTCAATTGTTCAGTACCTATCAGTTACTAATAAAGACTTCTTTAAAATCTGGGAGATGTTAAAACATGATTTCAGGTTTTTACATGAGATTATAATAGTGTCTGGTGGAAGAGGTGTGAGTTCAGTCTTAAGTACATACACAAAGCTTACTTTTTTTTTTTTCTCCTCTGGGAGAGGCTTTATTTTTAGGAACATAAAATAGTTGCTGCAGATAACTTTAGATGGAATACACATATTCAAGTGGAGGTTCGCTTCTTCTGGTTGTACATTCCTAGAAAGAACTGCAGTTTCTTCTATGGAACATCAATGCCCATTCCTTTATCCCCTGAGATTTACAACTGAGGAACTCCTTCATTGGCACTTGAAACTCTACACAAGCCTCTCTGTAAGGGCTCATAGAAATTAACGTCATGTTGAGAAGTAAGCAAGCAAGGTCAGAAACTTAACCGCATAACTCATGCTCTCTTTAAGGCAAAGATGACTGTAGGCTTTTTCTGCTGAGTTTGTATTTTACTTGAAAGTAATATATCTAGGTCAACACCAAAGACCACAGTGAGTGTATAATGTGTATTTTGTCCTGTGCTGGGATAATTATTTTTCTTTATTTCTTCAAATTGTGTACACATGTAATCATGGCTGATCTAAATACAGAACTAGAAATATTCTGTAGTGTTTTTATTTCATTTCCTGTTTTGACATATGCATGTGATTTTGTTAAACAAAAATATCTTATAGTTGGATTCCTTTCCAGATAAGAGAGTTGTTTTATGGATCATGGTTGCTACAGCCAATGTCATGCTCGTGCTGTTTCACAAAACAAAGGTCTGTGGTCTTTTTCTACAATGCGATAGGCATACAAATACATGTAAAGATGATTAAACACAACCATGTCCAATATTCTGATATTTTCACATTTTTCCTAACTACTTCCCTGCATATTTAAGAGAAAATCTGAAAATGAGTTCAAATTAGTATGCTTTAAAATAATATGATCAAGTGTACCATTTCTATCAAATGTAAATACTGCCATGGGTTGCATGTCATGTGTCGGAATGAGAAGTGAAAAATATAAACCTCACATCAACTTCACAGGAGACTTTTTTTCTGATGAGGGAAGTGAAAGTGTGCTATAGCATTTTCATCTGTATGAACATGCAGTATCTGTTAAAAGCACTGTGGAAACAATCAGAGACAATGTATTATCATGTTCTGCAGTCTTTCTCAGTTCTTAATAGTCCTCAATATGAACGTTTTTAAAGTAGTATTTCCTACAGCATATACGTAGAGCGAAGGATGATGAAATTGGTCTTGGACACAAGCAGTTAGCTGTTGGAACAGTAAAAGGAGCCTTTACTAAAGAACTTTTTAGATGGAGGGAATGAAGGGTCATAAGATGATAGTTATTTATTTGTACCGGTCTTAGTGAAGATATAAGCTGTTGGAGACACCACAGGGGATAAAAATAAGTAACTCCTTTTGACCAGGAGTTTTCTTAACCTGTGCTTCATAACTGTGAGTCTGTCTGACTGAGACTGCGTTTCTTTAGCTGGGAAAGAAATGACTTGTCATCTCAATTTACATGCATTCTGCATGTTACATAAGTAGTAGTTTCTCAAGTGCAAATACCGCAGAATGTATCACCCCACTTCTTGTGCATTTTGACAAAACGCTTTTCAAGCAAATCACTTTCTGTGGTGTTATGGAATAAATATGCAGTCTATTTTGCAGGTTCAGGTCAGGCAGAAGTAGGTTATTTTTATAGCTCAGGCAGAGAGCACATAGCACACAGAGGTTCGGCCCTTTGCTGACACAAACTGACTTAAAACAAAAATACATAAAATTACAGCAAATACATTCTGCTTAGCTAGGGGCCTGATGTGACAAAGCCGCATCTGCACAGGAGGAGACTGTCACAGCAGCTGGAGCAATGTGTTCCTCATGACTCTGTCTGCAACCCTGGGGCATCAACCTATGTCTGTTCAGCTTCTCTCTCTTGTCACACTGCTGTGTCCTTGACAAACTTTTAAGCCTAGGGAGGCCTCCTGCCACCTTCCCCGCTCTGAGACTTTATCCTCTCACAATCTTTAGAGATCCCCAGGGTGCTGCAGACAAGATGCAGGTGTCTTACTCGTGGCTCTTTTACTGAAGACCTTGCTGTCTTGTCTGTCCTTGCCTCTGGACTTAGGCATATGCCAGCATCAGCTTCTGGATTTCTCATTCTCTGTTCATTTCATGTCAAGGTACACAAATCCTATTTGCAAGTCTGGGATTACTGTGGTTACAGCAGTACCTCTGTACTTCTTAATACACTGTGTTACCATACAGATAATTATTTGAATAAACACATACAATACAACCAGTAGTAGTAATATATATATATAAACCTATAAACCCTACATTTTTTAATGTTTTCAAACCAGTTCCACTCTTTCCAATTATTGGGTTGTTTTGATTTGGCTGCCTCTTTTTTTAATGTGTTCACTCAAATCAAAATGTTTTTGGAGTTGTCTGTCATGTAGCTAAAATAGTCTTTTCCAACTACAATATGTATTTCACCCTTATGAGCCAGCATAAAGCCAAATTTTAATCTGTTTTGATTGTACAGATGCCAGTCATCTCAGTTGTTACTTGGTAAAAATGATCTGCAGTGTTATTACCAATTTACTTTAAGTAATAGCTAGCTTAGGTGGCTTTTGCCACCTCATGCATGGGAAGCATAATAGTCCCCAAATTTTCCTGCTGTGAAATAGCTTGCCTTTTCTGATAATATTCAGAGGGAAAAGATGTCAAATGTTAAGTAGCTGGGGTTACATACCCAATATAACATGGTCCTGTGAGAGGTATAGAAGATGAGCTCAATTCACAGTTTAGTGAGTTATCAAATAACTGTCTAGTATCATTCTAAGAATTAGTAGTTTGGGTACAATTACTGTGCCCCATGTAGTATGTTGCATTTGCTTTCACGTAGTAATTGTTCTCAGGTGCATCCAGTCCCAGGTGGATGGCAGAGCTAGAGCTTCATGCTTATGTATATTGAGTCAGTTCCTATTTATTGTCATCAGGGATAATTTTGGACAAGTAATTTCTGCCCTGTGGGAATTCCAAACTTGTCTTTATACTGAACTACATGCTGTAGGATGCATGGAGACACCTTCTTTAGAGTGATGAGGGACACTAACACACCCAACATTTCACAACATCTAAGTCTTTACCATTGTGGTAAACTAACAGAGTGGTGTTTTTATAATTCATGTGGTGTTGTAGAGACTTGACTCTTAGAGGACATGACGCCTTTATGGGTTCCATTCTGTTGATCTTCAGTCATCTGTGTGTCACCTCCGTGTAGACCCAAGTCTCTGGGCTCCCAAGAGTGACACAGTTCAGAGGAATGTTCTATAAAGGCTTCTTTTACCTGCAAGTAAATAATCCTCACACATTTAATTAGAGCCTTCCAATAATTCCACATAACATTATTAGTCATCTGTAGCTTGGATTGATGAAGTGGTTTAGGTGGGGTGTGCAAGAACCTTATGGGTTTACCCATTGAAATATTATAAGGTGATAGTGCACATTTTTTATTCACACGGCTCCTGAGACCATGGTAAAGCATCTGCCTATTTAAGGCCAGTTTCTTCACAAATTTTGGATAGTCTAGTTAAATGAAAAAATTCCTCTTTTCAACAGGTCCACAATGTAAATGCTGTTGGAACCATAAGGCTTTACAGACCATCCGGGCAACTTCTCCTGTGAAATTAGTCCCTCAGTTACTGGGTAGTCTGAGGGGCACTTTGAACTGAAGAGTTCTCTCAAGAGTTTTTTGGTGACGGTAGCATCTGCATGTCTGCAGAGGTAGGCCTCTACCCATCATGAGAACATTTATGATTACAAGACAGTATTTGTAGTTACAGCATTTGGACATCTGTATAAAATCCACTTACAAATTCACAGCGGGACTCTGTGGTTTTGGGTGTGCTGCACTTTTGGTTTGAACCCTTTGCCTAATGCTGTAGACCAAACGAACAGGACTAGTGCTCCAGTACGGTTATGTGCTACTGGAGAAACGTGGAGCAAACCAATCTTGTTGTATTACTGTAATTAACCCCCTTTTGCCAGGGTGAGCCAGTGCATGGGTCACACCAGCAAGGGAAGGGAAGGGAACCGGAGGTGCAGCCAGCAGCTGGCCTGGGAAGGCCAAAAGGAACTGAGGTGTAACAGGCAACCTGGCCCCGCCAGCCTGCATTTTCATCTCCTGAGGGCAGGTCCTGTAAAATAGATAGTTTTGAAAGAAAAGCAGGTGGTGATGAGGCTGGTGAGAACATGTTCAGGAGCCTGCAGGCCTGAAGGGCCTGCTCTCCTGGCTGATTGATCAGTTAAGGCATTCTCTTGTGTGATATCACCATAAGGAGAAACACGAGTTTAGCATTGGACTATTACTGAAAGAGAGGGCTTGTGGCAGACCTTCAGCACAGCAGCTGTTTTGAACAGGAGCACCAGATGACATTAAGCAGCTGCACTGTTCTCAAAGCTACCCACAGTCATGCACAACCCCAGAGGTGCATCAGGAACCAGTGTAAGGGGTGGCTGATTGCCCTTGTGCATGAGGTGCGAGTCAGAGCAACAAGATCAGCAACTTGTGCCAAAGAGGTGGTTAGCAATAATAAATAAGCTTCTAGACCATTGGTAGAAGTGCAGACAGCACACCCTGCAGCTAGATGCCCGGAGGAGCCAGGAGGACAGGACCCGTCTAGAATAAGGATAACGTGTGGGTTCTGTAGGGGAACACCTCTGAGATCAGGGTGTCCGGAGTTGTTCTGTCATAGCGAAACAGTCATGTGGGTCTCCAATTGAAGGGACAGGACAGCAAAGAAGAGAAATGCTGGCTGCTAACGGGAGTAGGTTTTGTTCTCAATTAATTGTGAGTTGGAAATATGTTGGGCTTTCCCTTCTAAAAGGAGGGATGTAACAGGGTGAGGTACAGCAAGAATTAAGGGATGATGCAGGACCAGAATATCAGTTGTTTTTTTTCTCAATCAAAAAAAATCAATCAAAAAAAGCAGCAGAAGCAACTATTTTCTTTTTTTTTTTTTTTTCTTTTCATATAACTCATACATTTTTTTTCTCTTTTTTTTTTTCTTTTTTTTTTCCTTTTCATACCAGCTGAAAAAGGCATCCCATTGGACCTGCTCCACCAGGCTGCCTGAGAATTTATACTGTTAAATGTGCCAACAAAAAGGAGCTAAATTTTCAAAAATATATTCACAATAAATTATAATACAAAAAGGAGTGTGCATGTTACTTTCCAGTTGCTAGCTGTGAAAAGTGTAAGAACTACACCCCTGGAAAATTGAATTTATATGCAAATAGATACGACATGAACCTCAGTGCCAGGACAATGTTTTCAGCTTTATTTGCAGCACTTTACTGTTACTCTTCAGCCTAATCTGAAATATGTAGGAAAAAATAAATGATTTGAATTGCTTTGTCTAGCTCTGAAAACCTTTTGTTTATCTTCAGGAAAGCTCAGAACTTTCACTTGGCAGCAGACATCTTTAACAATGCAAGAAAACAGAAGACAGTGACGATATTTCCAAACGCCCTGACTAACTGAAAGTACAGAAGGCTCCACACTGCTAAATAAGTGGGCTTGGGTCCAGTTCCTGGCCTCAAAGGCAACTGGTGCTCAAGACTAGCCCAGTCTCTAGGGGACCTCCTAGAAACAGCTGGTCAGAGCAGTCCAACTACTCCTGGAGAATAAATTTGCAATTAAGCAGTGTGGGTTACAGAGAGGTCAAGTGCTTGAGCTGCTCCCAAGTCCTGTTTATTTATTTAGCAGTATACATTTATCATCAAGACCTTCTGTCTTAATTAATGGACAAAGAAAACTTTTTCTACCAATTGGTTCAGTTCGCCTAATGTTAACTGACTACACAAGGGGCACACAGAACACTTCCTTTCATTAATTAATAGGAAGAGAGTGGCTTCTCTAGGGTCAATGTAACTTTTATATATACAACATGAGTGTCCTAAGATCCTAAGACACTGAGTCAGTGAACATCATAACATTAACCATTTCTGCAAAAGTTACAGTACCTTAACTCAGTCAGCAGGTACTATTGGCCTGTTGACTGTACAGAGCACTTTTCATTACTAGTTACATCAAGGAGCTAGGATCCGAGCATTGTCCAGTGAAACCGTAAAGTCAGTTTTCAGGAAAAAAAAAATAAAATCAAAAGCTCTTCTGTGTGGTAGTGCTGACTTTCAATTCCTCAATTGCAAGAGGAAGCACTTTTTGTCAAAAGCCTTTGACAAAATATCTTTTGAGTTTGAAATTTTTGGAAAAAAAAAAAAAGTTTTTTACACAAATACTTAGTTCAAAAAGACTGGGACAGCTCCAACTTACAACTAATCAGTAGCTGATGTAAAAGAAATCAAACATATAAAATAAATTGTAGGTAGCTAAACAGACTCACATGGGGGAGGCTCGTAAAAGCAGGATGGATGTCTCAAGACAGAAGAATGCAAAATATATTTAAAAAATCACGGCCCATTCTACTAAAATAATCAAGATGTTAAAAATATTCACTTTGTGTTGTCTTCAGATTTCTTCTGAGATTTTGTTTCCATTCAAGTAGTTTTCCATTCTGCATTTATGTTATCCAGTGTCTATGGCATCAAGAAAAAATACCAAATGTAGGAAGACATGAAATGTAGGAAGTCATGAGATAACCTCTAGTTGTTATGGTGATGTTCTAGACTTCCAAAACCTGAAATATCTCAGAGGTATGTGGAAAAGCAGAGCACCATCTTTTGTTTATCTTTGTTATGACAATGCTAGGGAGTATATGCAGACTCCTTAAGCAAATTAAGAATGCACTGTGGAGGTATGGGGGGTGTTAGTCAAAAATACAACCTTTTCTGAGATAAAAACAATGGAAATGATACCTTGGAGAGTTTTGTGCACTGATAGGGCACCCTGCAACTTCAATACCAATTTATGACACTGGGTGGATCTCTGAAGTCAGAAGAAGAAAAGAAATCCCTTAATTATTGCTGTCTTGGTGTGAGAGCAGTGGGTTGGGCTCCACCCTCTCTGTTAGCTTGATTTCTCCACTTCCGATCTGCTTCATGGCTGGATGAGTTGCTGTGGTATCACTTTGCTGTTTGTGACTGAAAGAACGTGGACGAATTATCACAGCAAAGAAGCTGAATGGGCAGTTGAATATTGCTTCTGATAAGACTTCAGTTGTTGAAAATATCAAGAATCTGCTTTTTTTTTTTTTTTTTTTTGTCATAAGACTTGAATTCATCTTGCTTTTGCAACATTTGTGCTATGCAACTTCTGCTGAATCTGGACTGAGCAGAAGTATTGAAAGGTAAGGGATATTTCTGCTTAACTTTTTAACTCATTATTACAGCCACCTTGTTTAGGCAAAACTTTTGCTCCTTACTCTACAGTTTTTGTTTTATTTTCAGGAATTCTTTGGATTTCTTACATAATTGTACAATTCCTAAAGTGAAAAAGTCTTCAAATCCAGCAGTGGTTAAAGTTGGATGTGCAGATGTTTGTCCTGGGTGAACCAGCACTAAAATTCTGCACTGACAAAATCAAGAAGATTGTACTTGCATGAGTATTTAGTGACAGAAAACTTGTTCATTATTAAAGAGCATATCTTCTGAAATGCAGCTTGTTGCCACAGAGAACCTGTTGCTTTTGTCGATCTGCAAAACATAGCTAAATCTGTATTGCACCTAACAAATGTGTTATCCTCCTGTATGTCTGTCTAAATAAATAATATGTATCTGGTTTAACAGAAAACTCTGAACTGTCCAGGTACAATGCAACAAATAATTCTTCATATGTACTGTAATAAGTACATATTTACTAATGTGTAGGGTCTTCTGTGTCCCAAGACAACATTAATTTCAGGCTTTTACAATAACTGAGATGCGTGGAAGGCTTCATAATGCTGTGTGTTTTAATCCAGGTACACCCCAAAGGTAGATAATCCCCTCAAGAACTGTCTAGTTCCTTTGGTAGTTAGAGAGGTAAAAGTTGAAGCACAATTATCATGGATTTTAGTGAAGAATCCAGAGACTCTGGTTAGGGTTCACAGCATCTTTTACAAATGTTTAATAAAACACTCAATAAATACAATGTTTCATTGCATAAGAAAGAACTGGCAGATCATCTAGTTTCATGTTTTTCTTGATTCAGTTTCCCATGTGACCTGGAACAACATATTTACCAGCGTTATTCCCCTCCCTTAAACTTTGGCAGAATGTAATGTTTGTGAAGCTTTTTTAACCTCTTCTAACTTAACTGCTATAAAAATGCAAAGTGTGTGTTACTAATTCAGAAACAGAACACCCTCGGTACTTGAGCTGTGTCTTCATAATTGATGTTCCAGCTTCTCGGTTGTGGTATAACATTCAGCCATAATCTTATACTACCATTGCCTTCATACCATAAATCATTCCATTTAAAATTCAGTTTGCTTTTGATACTAAATTTTCTGCTAACCCATGCTTTTAGAAACCTGAAACAGTGAAATACAGTTGCTTTGAAATTGATTTAAGAGGCATTTTGCATGCTTCACTAGATCTTATATAATGGATTATAAATTTAAATGAAGGATATATAACTGCAAAAAAGAGTTTTGAAAGCTATTTTTCTGTATTTCCCTAGTCAGACCTGAATTTTGTACATAAACAATAACCTCTGTTGTGCCTCTAATGTTAATAAACTGAAACAAATAAAAATGAAGACTACCTTCAATAGTGTGAGAAGCGGTGACTACCTTTTATTTTTATCACAACTACCAGTAGCACATCAGTATTCATTAGATAATTCAACTGAAATGAACTTCCTTACCACCGGAAATATCAATTGTATCACTTTCATCCATGCATCTAAAATCAGTGCAAACTGTCATGGCTTAGGCAGGTGAAGCAAGATGTACTATCAGGGACAGTGCCTTAGTCATCTGTGCTTCTCTGTTATGTGTCTTTACCAGCTCAGTGAAAGCTGGCTTTGTAGCCTACAGCAGGTCTGTCCAGTGATTATGATATACTAGTACTAGTGTAATTCATCCCCTGGTTTAAAGAAGATGTGTCTACAAGGTAAGGGTAACCCAAACCCAAGGCATTTTGTGATTTACCACTCTGAAAAAAAATATCACTAATAAAAAATAACATTTTCTATATTTATTTCTCAGGAGCAATTAAAAAAAAATGGAAATTTAATATGGAACAAACAGCAAAACAAAAAAAAAATAGAAGAAAATAAATCCATTTAACTAGGGCTTGAGAGCCAATTTCTCCTTTAATAAAGCAGCAATTCTCACTGCAAGCTTGCTTTTAAAATAGTAATTAGTGAGAAACCACATCAGCCTGATGGTGTTAGCAGCATGTGCCTTGAGGTTTTGCGTCAGATCTGCACACTGTGTAACACATCTTCACTGCCTCGAAGGGCATTGCACCATTCATTGCACAGCCACAAAGCGTTCATCCCAGAGTTTATGTAAGGCTCTGTTTTGTTATGAAAGCATCCTGCCCCCCTTCACACGGAAAAGGCAGAGAAGTGGAGCCTCTCGCTTAGAGCAATTGAAATAATGTTGGAAAAGAGACGAGTAGGAGGCGGTACAAGTCATGCCCTGACTAGAGACCTGGTAACTGAAGCACTACCACCCGTTGATTATGCTGGCAGGGTTACTCCTGCTAAAGCTCATTGCATCGTTCAGTGCTGTTTTATTTCAGATGCAGATAAAGGCATGATGAGCAACTGCTTGAAATGTCTTAGTTTAAAACCCTTCACATGTACACTGTGTGCGCTTTGGTTCTTGAGCAACTGCTTAAGGAAAATATAGTTTGCCATCCCATTAAGGAGATTATATTTGAAATGTGTGTTGAATATTTCCCTGTTGCTCATCATCTTCCAATGGCTTGTACACTGGTGTGCTTTTTTAGTCTCTAGAGTGAAACATAAATTCAACAAACAGTTGGACTTAACAGCCTGTTGGCATGGTTTCTCTACAGGGAATAAATATTTAGGAATTTTATGAACTTTTTTTGTTGTTGTTGTTTTTTTTCATTTGGGGAAATGTAGATGTGCTAAAATCAGAACATTATTTCCAGCTGGCTTTGCTGGCTCCTGAAGTCAGGACATAGTGTGGACAAAACTCATATAATATACTGGCCTTAGAAGGGACAGTAGTCTGGTGTTGGAGTAGTCATTTAAGATTAGTAAGCCCAATTTCAATCCTTGTTCTGCCTCGTTCTGTTATGACTAGTAAAGGTCAATAAACATTGATTTCCAAGCTGTTTGGAGGTTAATGCACTTGATTTGAAATTTTTGATGGAATTGTCATGCCTGCAGTCAAAAATCTCTTGGGGTTGAAGTGTGCTGGAGCATCTACTTTGTTTGCTCTTGTTCATCCATTCATTATATTATCACTTCTACAATCCTACCAATGTTTTTCTTTGTGCTGTCATCATTCAGCAAAGGTTTTCCTACCTCTTGTTCTGCCTGAGGGCTCTTCCCATGCTCCACCCTTTCTCCACCAGTTCCTCAAGCATTCTGCCTGCCACTGTAAAAAATACAGTATTTATTTGCAATCCTCTTTTCTATGCTACAGATTTACTTTTTTATTTTTATTTTTTACCTGAAGCCTTCTTTATACGAAGACCCAGCTCAACAATTTAGTAGCCCTCATCTGCCCTTCCTCTGGACTGCATTTCCAAGTATTTTCCCTTTAAAAAAAGACTACAGCTTATGTCCTTCGATATTCAAGCACTCACTTCCAACTGAAATCAATGGGAGCTTGGCAAGCCTGTAAGAATTCAGGCTAGTAACAAATGCTTGTTTCTAGCAGTATTTTCCAGAATTCTCCAATTCTGCTCGATATTGTAGAGGTAAACATGATACAGTTCTTCTGAAAATCTTAAATCTAACAGTGTGATCTATGCAGGAAAATATATGTGCATAGTTCCATCACTTCTGCCCAGTCTGCCTAAACAGATGAAACTGCTAATTAAAATCATTATGTATGACAGGTTACACCCACTTGTGTTGTGGCAGAAGTGGAAGGACATGTGTTTTTACAGGCTAAAAATGTATTTATCTTAATGATTCTCTACCATTTAAAAGTTACCTAAATCTAAAAGCCAGCCACTCCTGCTCCCTTGCATAGTTAATATTCTGTCAACAGAGACTGTGCTCTGCCTGCCGAGGTGATAGAGAACAACAGGAGAGCTGTGAAGCCATTCCCATGGCTGTTCTCATCCACCATATGCTGGCATTCATTTCTCAAAGCAGTTTTCATTGCTGTGAGATAGGTTCCTCCTGGAGGAGCCTAGCCTCCCAGTTTTGCTCCAAATGTGTTCAAAGGCTTGACACATCTAACCCCAGATGTGCTCTGCACCACCTTAAAGTCCTGTAGCATCTACCTAATGCATGCCGATAGGAGCCTCTCGAATGGGGCAGAGCTCTCAAACACCTTGGATTCATTCAGTGCCAAATACCATGGGAGCATGAGCCTCAGCTGCCAGCTCTCAACACCATCTTGAAACTCTGCTGATCCTTCGTCATTCATCCACATCTCTTTTGTATAGTTGTGGTGGATTTCCTCTGCTGGGCAGCTAAGCTCCAGCACAACTGCTCTCTCACTCCCCCTCCTAAAAGGGAAAGGGAAAAAAGAAATGATTCCATTAAAATATAGTCAAAAAAAAAATCTAAAATCTTGTGGAGTGTTAACATGGAAATTAAAGCATAAAAGTTAATGTCTAAATATGGTGGGGTTTTGTGCTGTTGAAAAATAAAGTTGTAAAAATCAAAATCTTCCAAGGGGTTCCTTTGCATTCATTGTCATATTAACTATAAGACAAACAATATTTATCTCCAAACAAATTTTTAACAATGTCATCTGTTCAGTTTTTAAAAAACAGTGGCCATCTCTCTTTCATCCTCCCTCTACTATAAAAAAATATTTATCTTGTAAAACGGACTACTGAGGGAGGTACAATGGATTATTCCATGGTAGGATCAGCATTTTCTATTAATTTTATACCACTAAGAATAACATTACAAAAACAGAGTCCTCACAAACATGAATAACATTTAAGCAAGGAAGAGAAATGGAGAGTACCATACCAGAGCCAAAAAAAAAAAAAAAAAAAAAAAAAAAAGTAGAAGAAAAGAAAAGCAGAACATAAAGCTGCTTCAAAGTATCTTCATGAAACTTTTGAAATTTTAGCTATATTACAGCAAATCACCTAAATTCCAATTTATTCCTAGGAAAAGACTGAATGCGAAAGAGTTAATTTTAATTAGCATGCTATGTACAGTAGCATGCTATTATCTTCAGTTTGTCATGCTGCCTTTGCTCACCTCACATTCCTGTGTCCTTTTAAATTACCATACTTATTTTTAATTCTAGACTCTGCGCTGGTTGTATTTTGCATCCCATAGCCTTAGGTACAATGTCAGAAGGAACTCTTCATCCGAATACCTGGGTTGCTTATAAGTCTAATGATTTTTTTTTTTTTAATTGTCAGATTTTTCTTACTTCAAGTATGTATTTGTATATAAAAGTGTAGTGAAAAGCTTTCAAGCAACAGTTATTTGCCTTTTTTTAATTATCAAGCTTTTTAGCTATGTAAGCACGAATGGAGAATGTTTCTTTAAATATAAGTAAATACTGTTTATGAAATGTACATGTACATATTGCATGTATTGCATGTGATTTAACACGAAACTGATTCAAGATGGTATTTTAAGTATGTGAATTCTAAATTCACATTATTGTTATAATCTAGATGCACTTTAAAAAAATAACTTTTGCCCATTAAAACTGCCTTATTATTATTGTTATTTATTTATTTATTTTTATTGCAGGACCTAGTAAAAACAGAGTGCAATATTTAGAAAACAGGACTTTAAACATAGCATTTGGGTCAACAGCAGTTAATGGTGTAGACTCGTTACTTTCAAAAACGTGTCTACTTCTTTCAGTTTCCAAATATAGAAGTCTAATTCCAGGTTTCTTTCATTTTCTATTTTAGCCCTAACACTTAATGTATATTAAGCAACTGCAGGAACTTATCTAGGTTTCATATGATCAAAAACCCTGGAAGAGGGATGCACAAGGCCACATGACACAGATATCTCTGTGCTGAAATAGGGGTAAAAGTCAACATTATTCATGCCATGGTTGTTACAGAATTTGTAACTGAAATCACCTCTGCCATGCCAGGCATCGAGAGCTGTATTCTATTTTGCTTTTCTTGCTATAGTGAACTCTAAGAGCAGCAGCTGTGGCTTTACGCCAAGATTCAAGGTCTGTGAATAAGCAAGGGCAATTGTCTGATGTGTCTCTAAAGAGTTCTACTTAGCTCAGGTATGGCAGCTACAAAGGATGATGAAGGGTCCTTCAGAGCTCCGCAAACATGCCTTCTCTTTGCATCAGCTGGTATGTTGTGATTCATCATGGTCACATAGTTGTACAGTCCCACTGATATCAGCAAGGGCTGTGTGATTCCTGCAAGAACCTTTTTTTCCTCCATCAGAAATTCCAGCATCAGTCTCTTACACATGTGGTGGTTTTACTCAGCTGGGCAGCTGAGCTCCAACATAACCACTCTCACTCCCCCTCCTAAAAGGGAGAGGGGGAGAAAATATGATGGAAAGGGCTCAAGGATTGATATAAGGACAGGGAGATCATTCAACAATTATTGTCACGAGCAAAACAGACTCAGCATAAGGAGATTAGTATAATTTATTGCCTATAGTTAGCAGACGAGAACAGTGAGAAACTAAAAGCAAACTAAAAACACTTTTCCTCCCAATCCACTCTCTTCCTTCCCTGAACAGCACAGGGGAATGGGGGCTGTGGTCAGTCCATGATGCTTCATCTCCACCACTCCTTCACAGTCCCTCTCTGCCCCTGCTCCCTGTTGGGTCCCTCCCATGGGATGCCATCCTTCCTGAACTGAGCCTGTGGGGGCTGCCCACAGGCAGCAGCTCTCCAGGCACTACTCCCACACGGCTCCGTACCACGGGGTCCATCCCCCAGGAGCAAACTGCTCCAGCATGGGTCCCCTATGGGTGGGCGGCAGCTCCCCCCAGACCCCTGCTCCTGCGTGGGCTCCTCTCCATGGACTGCAGCTCCGGCCCGGGTCCTGCTCCTGCGGGGGCTCTCCACGGGCCGCAGCCTCCTCCAGGCCACATCCACCTGCTCCACTGGGGGCTCCTCCACCCATGGGGGGGCTGCAGTGTGGAGATCTGCTCCCTGTGGGACCCATGGGCTGCAGGGGGACAGCCTGCTCCACCAGGAGCCCCTCCACAGGCTGCAGGGGAACTGCTCCTGCCTGCCTGGAGCACCTCCTGCCCTCCTGCTGCACTGACCTTGAGGTTTGTTGGGCTGGTTCTCACTCCTCCCTCCCTCCCAGCTGCTGTTGCACAGCACTTTTTCCCTTTCTTAAATAAGCTTTCCCAGAGGCATAATCAATTTTGCTTAATGGCTCAGCTCTGGCCAGTGTCAGGTCCCTTTTGGAGCCAGCTGAATCTGGTCCTTATTTAATATGGGGCCGCTGCTGGACTCCTCACTGATGCCACCTCTGCAGCCCCCTCACTACCAAAACCTTGCCACATAAGCCCAATACAACAGGTTAGAAAACAAAACGTAAGCAATAAATTGAATAAAGCATTGTTGCAGTTAACGGTGTGTTTGAATGAACACATTTATGTGAGCTGATTACAGCAAAGCAAGCAGCTACTCGTTCAGCCACCAGTCTACATAGAACTGATCTTGCTCTGATCAAAAGTCACAGAATCACAGAATTTCTAGGTTGGAAGAGACCTCAAGATCATCGAGTCCAACCTCTAACCTAACACGAACAGTCCCCACTAAACCATATCCCTAAGCTCTACATCTAAACGTCTTTTGAAGACTTCCAGGGATGGTGACTCCACCACCTCCCTGGGCAGCCTGTTCCAGTGCCTCACAACCCTTTCAGTAAAGAAATTCTTCCTAACATCTAACCTAAAACTCCCCTGGCATAACTTTAACATAATCAACGTTAACGTTGATTATGGCAGGAGCATCTAAGCAATGTTGTATTGGTGTTATCCTTCAAAAGGTGTCCTGTTCTTACAAAGCAGCCTACCTGCTCATCCCAGGATTTCAAATCCAGATCTCAGATGGGGATTTAAAGAAAAATTTAGAGGTAAGAAGGAAGTCTAGATATACCAAAGTCAGTTCTACTACATTAGTATTAATGTTTTCAGGATCTCTACTTCAGAGAAAAAATGGGTGTTCCCAGTCAGCGTTATCAATAAATATAGTAGAAAATAAGATGAAGTCTGTTCAGCTTTGTCCAAGGCACCTGGCCCAAGTTTTGTCTTTATTTGCCTACAGCCGATACACTGTAAATGCCCAAGTGTTTAGCCTCCGGAACAGGCCTACTTCTCTTCAGCTAGAATCAGCTATCAGGAGGCCTTTACAGAATATGGTCACTAGTTTAGACAACATCTGAAGAAGCAGCCCGAAGTGATAACTGAATGTTTCATTCATAACAACACAAAAATGTATCAAAGCTCTTGTTGCAAAAGACTCCACAAGCTGGACTGTGTACTCATCCTGTTAGAAATTTACTGCAGATGCTGAATGAAAAGCAGAACATGCTTCGAAGATGAGTCAGGTTCTAGTGTGCCAGAAATATTCTTAAATCCAATAGAAAAACTATCAATTTTTACATGAAGATTATTCATTAGAATTTTCAACCTTAAAACTTCTGCTGTTCCTCAAAGACAACCAAAGCCCGTAACTAAATGTGCTACCCGCTCTATGTAAAATGTATTTTAATTAGCTTTTTCCCATTACTCAGCCACTCACTGAATAATTAAATACTCTGTTCTGCTGCTGTTTCAGATCTGTGAAAATAAGCACCTGAAGTTATTGGTGTTCATGAAATGACTCATCTGTGCAGGTGTTTGTAAGCTTTGAGGTTTTTTAGTCTGCTTTCCACAGAACAACTGTTGAATATGTTACCTTGGAATTCTCTTCTGAGATGCTTAAAATCTTATTTCATAGGTAGCAGCATCAAAGGAAAGAAAGGGAGGGGTTTGGACAAGTTGTGGAGCTTCACATCTCCCTGGGCTTTGTTGACAAAGCCTCTTAGGTGTGGAAGAGGGAGCTGTAGAGTCCTTCTAATAACTCGTGTTAGCTTTATTTATAGTCAAGTGTTTTGCAAGCGATTCTGGCATGCCCTCAGAAAAGCTCATGGGCAGGTTTGGCTTGTTTTTATTCCATGCTGCATTTGGGTAGTGTTTCAAGTCTGTCTTTCGTGCATTGATGAACTTTGCAGTGAACTCCACCAGCTTTCAAACCTCATCAAAACACTCATATCCTTAGCAAGCGCCATCCCTCTGGTTTTATTCCACAGAGAGGCAAAGTGGATTTTTATTTTATACAGGTTTATTTCATTTAACATGTAGACGAGCGGCAGTGCTGGGGCACACCGCCTGCACACTCAACACGCGGCCCTGCGCCGGCACCGGCGGGGAGCGAGGAAATGGCGGCCCCAGCGGCCGCGATGGCCGCCGGCACGGCGCAGCAGTGACCCTCGGCTCCTCACGGAGAGTTTTTCGGCAGCGAGGCCGCACCGCGCCCGTCCCACACCAACCCCCGGGCCGCCCCGGGCTGCAGGCCGGCGGCGTAGCCGGGCGACACGGGGGGAAGGCGGGGCGGGGGCCGCCCGCAGCTCGTCCCTGCCCTCGCCGCCGCCGCCGCCGCCGAGCCTGCGCCGTGCGGGGTCGCTCCGGCGCCGGCCGCGCTCGGTGTGGCGGGCGGGGGGCGGCCATCGCCGCCGTGCCGGTGGTGGCGAGCAGCCCCCCGCCATGCCCGTAGGTGCCGGGGGCGAGCGGCGGCCGCGGGGCGGGTGGGGCGGCGCTGTGGCTGATGCGCTGCGCCTTGTGCTTCCCCTGCAGGCGGCCTCCTCCTGGCTCTCCATGTCGTGCTACCAGGAGGATTTCTTCAAGGAGTACCTCAAGATGCTGGCGAACATCATCATCCTGAGCTTGCTCATTTGTATCTCCCTGGCCTTCTGGATCGTCTCCATGACTGCGAGTACCTACTATGGTGAGTCCAAAGGCTGCGTCCCGGGCTGGGGCCCGGAGCTTGCCGCCTCCGCTCCCCACTCCAGCCCCAGGGACCTGGAAGAGGCTCCTGCAGAGCCCTCTCCTCCTGGGTACAGCTGGCAGGAGTCCTGCCGGGAGCTGGTACCCTGCTCTGTCAGGGAGAGCAGCGATAGTGAGCACTGGCCTACTGAAAAGTTTTTGAAATGCACCTGCAGGCTTTGAACAGGGCATGCAGGAAGAGTTCTGGGGTCAAGGAAAAGAGAAACAGAGGAATTAGTGCAAGAAGAGAGGGATGCGTGGGTACACACAGTCAGCTCTGCTCCGTTTAAGCAAGTCGAGCGGGCTGTGTGTGGGTTTGTTGTGTAGGGTGACAGGGACACTGGTACTTTCTGTGAGCTGTTGTTCTGCTAGGACCATTTTTACAGCAGTGTGTAAACACAGCATTACTGCCTGCAACATCAGTTCAAGCCCAGAAGAGTTTAACTGCTTTCCCAGGACAAGTAAACACACGTCCTTAAGACCTCAGTTAATTTCATGCAGGAATAGCTTCAGTGTCATGGCATATTTGCTGATTGCCCAGGGATGCAGCATGAGCACGCCCAGGTGCTAGGTGTCACCTTGGATTCAAAAGGAGCTAGAATAAATACACCACCACCTATATAAACTGCCTCTTGCAGCAGCAGTTGGATATCAAGTGTTTTTCACTGTTTCAGGTTTTAGGGTAGCTATTAGGTCTCTTACAGCATTAAATCTGTATTATGTGGACAGTTCTTCTTTGGCTTGCAGAGGGATGCTAGACGCACAGAAGGTATGCAAGAAGCAGGCTTGACAAACAGGTTTTGTTAATTTCATTTTGAGGTAACCAAGTTGGTCTGAAGCATGCTTTTAATGATGTAATTTATGCATCTGCTGTCTACAGGTATAGCTCTCCCAGTTTTTCCACTAATCAGGGTATACCAGTCCTTGCTGTCTAACATGACTGAGAATTGGTAAGAGTGGAGAACCCTGATACCACATGTATCAGGACTAAGGACTGATAGGAAGGAGGGGACTAGAGTCAACTCCCCCTCTTTGTGGAGAGGGACTATGGAACAAGAAGGACATAGGACTTCTGTTGTCTATTTCTCTGAGACCATGGCAATGCCTTGGCTTGAGAAGGGGAATGAAACATATAGTAGGAGTGGGCTTAATGAAGTAGGAGAGAGAACTGATGTTCAACCTGTAAAAGCAATGAAATTTACCACAAATAAAAATATGCTACAAGCAGTCATTTATTAATTTACTGTTTATAGTTCATAGTAATGCTTAAGCACCAAAAAGTCACCAACATATGTGTAAAACGGAAGTATGAAAGAATCCATAATAAAGTAATGAATATGTTCCATCTCAGTCTTAATTACTAAATATAATATTAGTAACTTAGTACTAACAATGTTTTTCCCTAAGGATATACAACAAAGTCAGTTTTAAAAGTTTAAAATTGTGTTCATTAACTAGCCCAAGAGAATCTGTTTATATTCTGATACTGCTCACAGTCAAGATACCAAGAACCTACTTGGTTTGTAATTAGCAATACCAGGCTACACAGCATTGGAGATCACTTCCTGTACACCTGGTGGTGTTTTTGCTTTGAGTTTATGAGTCAACCTTTGGCTGCAAGGCTCACCTGCGTGCCTGCTGCGGCATTGGGATTTTCCAGTACACAGAAGAGAAGTTTGTTCATCTTGAAAACCTTTGTGCTTGCAATGACTAGCGTTTCACTGTCAGATGCGTTTGCCCTACTTTAAACCAATGAGCCTGCATAGCTGCAAAACTGTAGGTGCTGCTGATGGAAGCATTCTTGTTGAAAACCATCGTGTTCAGCTTTCCAGCAAGACAAGCTGCTGTGCCTGTGTGAAATGTTTATTCTATCAGACTGAGACCCAGTTGAATGCTAGATTTGTGATGTCATATATTCATACAGCAGATATAAAAAATCATTCCTCATGCTTTTTATTGTTTTAGCTCAAAAGCTGCATCAACAATTAACTTTTCGTAAGTTTCTGGGCTTTTTAAACAAAACTCACTTGAAATCTGGCTGGGATAGTCATCGGCTTAAGATACATTTTTGAGAGCTTTGTATCAATATTAAAAGAATGGAAAGGGACAATGTGTTAGACAGCAGTTATGTCACTTTCACCTACTGACTTCGTCATTTTTCTGGAAGTGAAATTCTATCAGAGCAAGTTATGTTGTTCAGGACATAATCAATAGCTTTCTTGGCTCTCTGGCTGCAGAAATAGAAGACTTTTTTTTTTTAACTCATAACAAGATTTTCTTCTTGTACTTTGAAATTTTTATGTTCTAAAATACGTACTTCTAAGATTGTTTCCAATGAAATGTATGTCTTCAAATTTAAAGTAAAAATAAGTTGGTATTAATATACTTATATTCTTACTGCTAAGGCGGTAGATTTATTGAGTCACCCTATGACTTAAATAATATACCCTCTAAATGGACAGTAATAACTCCTTTATTAGCTTTATTAATAGCTTTTATTTCAGTGACTGTTCTGGAATTTTAGAAGGAAACGAATATGTTTAGGATGTTGGTGATAAATCATCTCCTTAGAAGATAAGTTGCTATGGACACTGGTGCTTTATGGAATCGTGTTAAATATGACAGCTGAGTGGGACATTGTCTGCCTGTTCTACAAGCTCTTTTAAATTCACATCATAATGACTTGAATGACTAAGAAAGGGACAAACTGGAAACTCAAGAAAAAATATTTTAGAAGGCACTGTAGATAATTTGATGAGTAAGTATCTTTAAAATAAAATATGTCAAAGTATTTTTTATTCAATTAATTTTGTTTGTAAAATTAAACCACTTGTAGTTTTGAAAACCATTTTTATTTTGTTTGAGAGTTGTTCAAATAGTCTCCCTTGGTGGTTTAAGTGTTCAAATTTAAAAATTGTCAGTGGAGAATATCATTAAAAGCAATCATTTCTTGTAAAATGTTTTGATCACTTTCCAATTAAATACTTCAAAACATTCTAAACTGGCTTTTTTTTTTTTTTTCTGTGTAACAAAGATAACAGGTGAGCCATTTTTGCTTAGATGTTAATACTAGGCCTGAAGTCATTTTTCTCTTCAGTTCCAAAAATGCAGTATTATTTTCAAATACAGAAACTGTGATTATGTAGAACTGTTTTCATACGATTCTATGAAAGCAATGAATTGATAGATTTTAACGCAATGCATTATGAATTGTTCTGTGAGGAAAAATAATAAGCTACAGTCAAATACTTGAATATGGCCATAGCACAGGAAGTTCATTTTGTTTAAATTATGGTAGTTAGTAAACAAAGTAAACAGAAGCACAGAGATGCATTGTCAATTTTGCCACCCCTCACCTCATGTGCACCGTTCATTTAGCAAAACGTGTAAATCCAAAATCCACACTCATGTGAAAACTCAGGACTTCCGTAACGTGACAGTTCTGTTGCAGCTACTGTCGGAGAACACAAAGCAGTAGAAAGGATTCCCCCACTAAGTGAGGTACCATAACTCTTGGAAAAAGGATAACTCTTAACATAAATACATGTTTTCAGTCTATGCTGTATATACCACACCACAAAGAAGACAATTCCTCATGTGAACATGTTGTGCAAGCCAAGGGAAAGTGTCTTGTCACTAAATATGAATTAATTATTAGGAATTAATCAATTAAATAATAAGAATCACTTGCTAAAATAAATAAAGGGCTAAAAGATGAAAGAACAACTCCTGTACATTAAGGAATGACTAATAATAAGGATATTGAAAGAGATATCATTAATGAATCAGTGATCGAAACTGGTGATAACCATTTGATTGCAGCGATGCTGAGATTTTTTTTCTAGATAAAATTGAGAAAAGTAAACAGTGGAACATAGAAGTGGAAAACAATTAGTCTAGGGACTCTTTAGAGAAAATATACCAGAGGCTTTTGAGGGTAAATATGTAGTAGAAGACATGACTGTTGGATGCAGCATGTTTTTAAACAAGTCTCTGCAAGGCTCCAGAGACCAAGGTGTGCAGTTAATTGCTTATACTACTGCCAGGTTGGGAAGCGGCTGTGTGTGTGTGCATGTGCAGTAAAGAAGGACTACTCAAAGCACAGAATAACAAGTCTGAATCATTTGTGATCCTCAGCTAAACCAAATTCCACGGATTAGAGAAACAGACAGAATTGGGAGAACTGCACTAGATAACTTGAAGCTCACTTGAGGATAAATGTTTAGATAGAAATCAGAATGTGCAACACCAGACTTGTGTATTTAAGGAAAAGGTAGACAGATGATACACAAAGTTTATAGCATCTGTTGTTCCATAAAAGTCGTGATTTAACAGGGGAGCCTGGGTCTTGCTGAAATAAGCTTAATTTTTCAGTTCTTTTGCTGTTCTTAGTGTTCCTAGTTCTCTTTGAAAGTTTCTAGAGCTAGCCCTTTTGGTAAAAAAAAATTGATGGTTAATAAAGTCATAAGAACACTCATTGTAAAGGTAATGGATGTGTTTGCAGGTTCTGAGAAACATAAATTCTCCCTGTGGAGATGTGCTCCTGTGGGGGAGAGGGAACCCAAGAGCTTGGTTACTGTGAATAAAGATGATCAGGTAGTAATGGAAGAAGAGAACAGCAAATACATGTATTTTACACCACAGCTCTCTGTAATTAATATGCTGCATGACTGAAGGAGGTCAGCAGCCTGGTTCAGTCAGTACAAGCAGGTCATGAGGAGGAGGGCAATTACACTGTCCAGGTTACTTAATATGTTATCATCTTTGTTTGGGAAGGACACACACTTCATTGCCAAAAAAATAAAATAAAATCAATAGATTGCTAGTAAGGAAGGAAAAGTATTTTATAATAGTCAATTCATGGGGTCTGCATGTACAAAAGCACTGCCTACACCTGTGTTCATCCCATCACAGCGGGATCAGCAAGGAACAAGGATGATCAGTGCAGGTAACAGCATCCATTTGAAGAAGACTTCCTAATTATAATTGAGCACAGAAAGGGGGCATCTCTGTACGTCATGAATGGCAGAAAGCATGTGAATAGGAAATCACAAAATGGGATGCTGAGTCAGACGTTTGGCTGGATCGTGTGCTAGTTCTTACGTTTTCAGCTGGGTTTAGTGTGGAAACAAAATGGTTTGGGTAGCAACAAAAGAGGAATTTTCTTTTTTATTATCGTAACAGAAGACCAAACATCTAAACTTCCATTCTAATGTCAGTACAAATCATTGGTGGTGATGTGAGAAACTGGTGTTTTTTTTTCATGGACTAGCAGGAGGACAGAATTATTGTATAAAGGAAATGTGGATTTCCTGCTAGTTTTATGAGAAGACCTAAAGCATCACCGTGGCTCAACTAAGCACTTAAATATGTTACAGAATATGTAAAATTTCCATACAAATAGAAAGGATAGACATACAAAGCTACCAAAACACAAGCTGTTAGCTAGTTTATGTACACGCAGATGCCTCCTCTACACAAAGATGTGAATCTACACCTGGAGTCTTCTGTCAGCCATGTAGAAATCCTTCCATTAACATAGTGTAAAATTCTTATTGATGGTGCAAACAACAAAATGATAGCAGTACGTGTGTCCTAGGAATATTTCAGGATACATACATGGATGAAACAAGGGACGTAGAAATCTGCTTCCTTTTCATTGATGAGAGCTACCAGACTAAAGCTTTTGATAAACAATAACAACTTCCTTAAATCCCTACTATTTGCCTTTGCTTGAAAGGCAAGGTGGAGTTTCCTTTCATAGCAGAAAAGTGCTAAAAAGCATTAGTGACTGCAGACAGTGCTGTTCATTCTCTATAATGTTGTCATGTATGCTGAACTTTGATCAAAATAAAAACCAAAACAAAACATCGTCACCATTAACAGATGTGATTTGTTCAGTTATAACACAACTGATGGACATGTGAGAACAAGTCCTGTGCCTAAAGGGGGCCTTTTCCTACCAGGAAAGCTGGGTACAGACTCCTTGTCAGGGAGTGCAGGGACAAGGAGTAGCAGCTTTAAAATAAAAAGGGTAGATTTAGATTAGATATAAAGAAGAAATAATTTACTCAGAGGGTGAGGCCCTGGCACGGGCTGCCCAGAGCAGCTGTGGGTGCCCCATCCCTGGAGTTGCTCAAGGCCAGGCTGGATGGGGCTTTGGGCAACCTGGGCTGGTGGGAGGTGTCCCTGCCCATGGCAGGGGGTTGGAGCTGGGTGGGCTTGAGGTCCTTTCCCACCCAAACCATTCTGTGATTCTATGAACATGATCTTTGAGGGAAGCTCTTGACCTGTTTTGTTTACTTAAAGTTGCTTTATAGTTGCTTTACATGAAAGGAATACTAATCAGATTTTAAATGTATACAAGGTGAAAAATACTTTTCAGATATAAAGGCATTAAAAAGGCTTATAAGGATGATCTGTAACCATTTTATTTAAATTACCAGGTAATTTACGACCAATTTCTCCGTGGCGCTGGCTTTTTTCAGTCACGGTTCCACTAGTGATTGCTACACAGGGTGTGAAGAAGAAGAGTCTTGACCACAGTGGTGCATTGGGAGGTATGTTTCTTCTGAGGTTATTAAGTTAAATGCTTAATAAACTGAATTAAGTCCCTTTTTACTGTACATAATACTCTTTTAAGACTTTCCCACCTAGTTCTATTATATTAAAAAAATAAATGTAAGCATACATTTGAATTTATAGTGATTTTAATTATGTTTTAGTCAAGTTAACTTCTGCTGCTGTTTGTAATGCATTTGATAAATATTGTCATTAGATTTATATAAATCTGAAAGGTTGTTTTGAACTTAAATACAGCGTGCAGTAAAATCTGCATGGCTTTGTTTGCTTCACATATCTAGAGATAATGAAATGCTAGAGGCAGTGGTAAAGAAATAGCCTAAAACTGAGCCATGCCAGCAGCCTTACCTGCCTGGTAGGAAACCAGCAAAGATAACATGTTTCTCCTTTCTGTAACATCAACAGTTCCAGGCATTTTTGGCCTCTCGCAAATATGAAGAAAACTAAATGTGTTCTTCAGTTCAAGCCAATGACCATTTCAGCAATGTTTTTTCTTGATCACATGTGAGAAAAAAAAACAGTCAGTGTTCATTGAAATGTGATGCAAGACTTGTGGGTGAGGTGGCTGACCTTTGTCTTGTGGTGTCTGAATTGATGGTCAGTGGAAAGAAGCAAGTCTTCACATCCTTTCCACCTGTGTCACCCATCTTGCAAATCTTGTTTTGTATGTGAGTTAAAAGGAAGCATTTTCTAGATTTAACAAAGTTTTCTGCTATGCTTTTATCTCTTAGTATAACAGCTCTGCTAGCCAGCTTATACTGGCATTCATTTTGCACACAGCTAATTTTCTTTCAGTCAGGGAGAATTGAAATCATGCAGTGGGCAGTGAGTTTGACCTCTCTTGTGGAGGAGGTAGGAAAAGAAACATCCAGGAGCTCAAATACTTAAGAAAATAACAGAAAGAAGATTTAAAAAAAAACGGGGGAAAAAAGAGAAAACAGAAGGGAAAAGTAGCAGCTGTTAAGATATGGAGGAGGGTTATTTGGTTTATCTCAGAGACCTTGTGTGGGGGAGAGGTTTGATCCCCAAACTGAAGATAAACTTGGGGATAGAGAGGCTGCCACAGCTGTCTATATGCTACTCATACAAACAATCAAATTCTTTGGGCAGGGTATGTAAATTTCAATTAGATATCCTTCGGCTTTTCTGTATTGCTCTGTCTTTTGCACAGTATTGCTGATTTGTGGCAACAGAAGGTGTTCAAAAGGAGTCATATGCTTTAGCAGTAGCAATAAAATTAGCAATTTAGCTTTGAAAGTTAAGAGAAAATGGTAAAAGTAACTGTTTTTATGTCAGTGAAGATGTCTCTGGAGTTCTTGTTACAGGTGTTAAATGCTTCAGTAATTCCCTTACTGCATATTTATCTCAGATTTATCATGACAATCACTTATCATGAAGATCATACTAAAGAGATTAAGTTGTTACATGAAAGAACGTTACATTGATGTGTTTTTTTTTTTTTTGTAGGATTGGTGGTTGGATTTATCCTTACAGTTGCAAATTACAGTTTCTTCACTTCTTTGCTTGTATTTTTTGTTACTTCTTCAAAGCTTACTAAATGGAAAAAAGATATAAAGAAGAGAATAGATTCTGAATACAAAGAAGGTAAGCCCTAACACTTTGATTTTGTCAGATCCCTTGTGAAGAGCAAATACTGCATATTGCACTGTATTTCAAAGGGTCCGATGAGATGTAACACCCAAAGAAGAGAACGATCCTGTCATTCCATCCCCTTATTCCCCTGAATGTAGCGAGCAACTTACCTTTTTCTTCTGCCCTATTACGTAAATTGTTAAATATTTTCTGTTTTGAAATTGTCTTTTTAAATTTAATTTTATATGTCTTTCTGCTGTTCCATTTCAATGTGTTTTGTCTGAAAATGCTAACATTTAGTTTTTGTCACTTTAGGTGGACAGAGGAATTGGTTACAAGTATTTTGTAATGGCGGTGTTCCTACTGAGCTGGCTATCTTATATATGATAGAAAGTGGACCTGGTGAAATTCCAATAGACTTTTCAAAACAATACACAGCATCATGGATGTGCTTATCGCTTTTGGGAGCGTTGGCATGCTCTGCTGGTGACACATGGGCGTCAGAGATTGGTAGTGTTATGAGTAAAAGCCAGCCAAGGTTGATAACAACCTGGGAAAAAGTTCCAGTAGGTGAGGAGTTATCTGTTCTACATGTTCTTGTCTTAATATTTTCTTGATTGTTTTGAATTGCTTGTCCAACTTGAAAAGTTCAAAAAAAGCCTCAGAAAAGCAAACATTAGGAATCTGAGATTAGAAAATGTTAGCAGGAATGCATTCTGTGAAATGTGATTTACTCGGTTGTGTTTCTGCTGCATATCGTCTGTGAGATGCGTCAACACAGCATCCTGTGAGCTAAAATCATCCTCAGTGACTGCTGTCACTTCTTGTCTCTGGTACTATTAGAAGCCTTTATACTGCTGATAATGCAAAGACTACAAGTTATCTGAATTTTTCAGTCATTAAAATTTCAATCAATAGAAGAAAATATAAATATATACATACAGATATAATGCAGATGCTACAGAAAATTCACTTCTTAACCAAATCGCTCATTTCCCTTAATGTACTACAGAGGGTACGTAAAATAAACCTTCTGTCTGTGAAACCTTGCCTGCAGATGACATTGCAGCCTTAAAGCACTGTGTTTTTTGAGTCTTGCTGGCATGTTGTTCTCAGTTTTAGATCTTGTGGGCCATGATGTAAATGCATGGACATTTTTTTTCTCATAATAAGTGTTCTTTTTTTTTTTTCAGAAAGCTTTCATCTTCTTTTCTAGGGATTTCGCTCTTTCTTTTAAATGTGTTGGTGAAATACATCTTTGTATACCTCTGAAAGAGGCGTTGTTTTAATAGCATGCACATCTCAAGCTCTGTGTTAGAGCAAATTTTTTCCTTCATAATTAACAGCAGTCGAATACACTGAGAAGTGTGCAGTCTGCTTTTGTTTAATTTATTGCTAGTGAATATTTCTTGATAACCTTAGAGACTTGGAAAGTAATACGCAGGCTGTAGTGGTACAGGGTAAGCTTCTCAGCATCACATGGGAATTGTAAATAAAAGCCTTGGTAGCAGAGTCTTATGGATAAAAGAAAGGAATATGACTGAGCATAGTTGTGGTTTCATATGAAACATCTGAATAAATTTAAGTCTGTAGGAAAAAGTCGGTAAAACAGCTTGGTTTTGTTTGATTTTAGGTACTAATGGAGGAATTACGTTAGTGGGCCTCCTCTCAAGTTTGCTTGGTGGCATGGCAGTAGGAACAGCCTACTTCATAACACAGCTCATTTTCGTGAGTGACCTGGATGTGTCCGCGCCACAATGGCCAATTGTTGTGTTCGGTGCAGCAGCTGGCTTGCTGGGATCAATTGTTGACTCGTATTTGGGAGCTACAATGCAATACAGTGGTAAGATTCTTATTTTTTTTGTTTTTTTCCTCTCCTAATGTAACCTAAAAATGGACTTAAATGTCAGGAACGGCTGAGGAGGTAATTTTTAAGTGGGGAAAAAATACAGAGTTAGCATCACAAAGGACAAAGAGAGACAAAGTAATGGGCACCCTAATGAAAACAAGAGCAAGGACAGTTGGTCCTTGTGTCTCTCATCCTCTTCCTTTTGCACATTTTGGTTTGTTTATCTTACATTACTGTATTGCTGACAGCTGAAAGAGACCAGAGATCTCCAGCATGTTACCTTGGAAAAAACAGTCGCTGCCTCCTCCTTTTCTGTGTATTTAATTATGGTAACCTTTTATGAGAGAAAACGTCAGCTTAATTTTATCCATTCACTCAGACTAATTGGTAACTGCTGAGTCTCCATTTCGTACTCTGGAGACTTACCGGTAGTGTCAACTTCAAGAATTAAATAAGAGGAGCTCTGAGAAGATGTGCACAGTATTTTACATTCTTTTTTTTCAACTGCTTAATACTCTTTCCTGTAAATTAAGTGTTTTGCAAACTAGCTGATTTTTTTTTTTTTAAATGAAACAAATTCTTGTCCATTTAAAAAGATTGTTGTCTGGTTGATTATAAATAATTCCAGTATTTATTCACTCATTGATCTTCAGGATCGTTGTGAATGAACAACAAGTACAGGCAACCTTCAGGCTAAGTCCTACATTTAAGAATTGTTTAAAGACTATATCTGACATTTTTTTTCATCAACTGTTTTGCAGAGAGAATTTAAGTTTTCAGATTTTACTATAAATATACTTCTTGGTAGAAGTCAGGGTTTGAGTTTGGAGATGAACTGTCTGAGATATAGAAGCCCGTTGAAGCTACCATCACAGTGAGAACTGCAAACTGAGAACTGATGTTGTAGATTTGGCTTTCCAGCAGTTTTTATGCTCTATTCTTCGTAGATCCAGTAAAGTCCAAAACAAAATGGAATGCTCAACCATTTGAGGAATTTTTGGATATAATACTTCTGTACTAAGGAGGGAACATTTAAGCACTCAGGCAACGTCTCGTTCTTCTAATGAGGCAGATGCATTAAGAGAATGTGGTAAACCTAGCTAATGCATGTCTGCATTTGTCAGCATCTATTTCTTCTTCACTTCAGATACTTTTCCATGCTCAGCAACTTATTTTTTGAGCTGCAGCAGGGACAGTGTTCAAGTTCCTTAACTTTTCCAAATTCATAAGCTGGAGAATACATACCATACACACATACATGCTATACTGTACATACTGTAATATAGACGAAAAAGTGCTGCTCACGGTTGTACACTCTGTTAGCTTATGTGTCCCTCTTTATTTTAACCCACTTTCCCCACCCATATTCAATGTCCTTTCATAAGAACTACTCCAGTCTCCCTGTAGCATCTTGAAAAAATATATAAATATAGCAGTGGTAACAAAGAACTGTGGAACTGTTGTGTTTTTTAAAAATACTTTATTTTATTTTTTATTTAAAACATTTAAAATACTTTAAATGTGTGTGGATGGAAGTGAAGCTCTGGACTCTGAAAGCTGGAGAAGAACAAGTTTTAAATAATTTTATTATTATTATTTTTTAAATATGACAGTGCTGCCTATCTCTTCTGTCAAAGTTTTGTGTATTAGTAATCTTCGCAGCTTTGGTTTATGTAATAGTCTGTGCTTCCTGCTGTTCCTGAAAGAAAGTTCTTCTCTACCACACACACATGAAAACTTTGCTTCATCAGCTATGCAGAATTAGACCAAGATTTTCCTATGTTGCCAAGCTGAGATTATACCTATCTTGTAAATAGCCAAGCTAGTGTAAAGGCTTGCTGTTACTGTTCTATGTGTTTATACTCTGAATCTACACTATATGTAAATTTGTGGTATATATTTATGAAAAGTAGTCCCAGTTTTCCTTTCGAGGAAACTTAAGACTTTCTAAAACATAGCAAGTGTTGGGATTTAAATATAAAGCTTTGAAGATTTTTTTTTTCTGTAGCTCTTTTGAATTAGCCAAAAACAACTTGCTTTGTTATGGAGCTATGAAAAGAGATCGGTAGACCTTGTAGAAGTGCAGCTTCTCAAATGAAACAACTTCTAACATAAAGCATTGCACGTACATCCTATTCTTTGAATCTACCAGATTTGGCTAAGTGGTAAGATTTAACTAATTCAGTTCAGTTTGTTGGTGTCTTTTCGTGCTGAGGTTTGGCACCACAGTGGTAAACTGAACCTAGGAGGTTGCACACATTTGCTTGCTAAGTTTCTTTTCATCTGGGTGGGCTTTTTAAAATGAAGTCTTTTTCTTTTCCCAGGTTTTGACAAGAACACTGGCATGGTTGTCAACCACCAAACAAAAGACTCCGAGCACATATCTGGAAAATCCATACTAGACAACAACGCAGTAAATCTTTTTTCTTCTGTACTCATTGCTCTGGCGCTTCCTGGTGTGGCATGGTGTTTCTGGCCAAGAGGTTGAAATGGTTTAAGGCTTTCTGCGTGTGGTTCAGTTATATTCCGTTGTACTTACAGACTCCTAAGAGTGCTCTTTGAGCTCTCTTGAAGAGAGGGATCTGAACCTTTGAGAGAGCCAAAGGACTTTCCATCTCAACTTATTTAGCCTACAAGCTTCATATGGCAGTAGCCATCTGTCAAGGCAAAGGAGGGGTTTTGTCAATATGCTCTTGCCGCTCTTTAAGTGGGTGTAGATCATTGCCAAATGAGGCGAAGCACTTTTTTTATCCTCATGGAGCTGAAGGGTTGGCTTCTGTGTTCTCTATGGCAGAGCAAGAAGCTGGAAATAGAAGTCGTCTAATCTACATTTACCAATGTGATAGAGCACTGCAACTGTTCAAGCCAGGCACAAAATACTCTGCAGCTTTATGCAGTGGTAACACGGGTGAAATGGATGAATTTTGGTTTAGTATTTGCCATAATCTGCAGTATGTAGGGTTTTGAGGAAATACTTGGGGGAAGAGAAGTAAGCCTTGTTGCCTATTTTGTATCCTGATACAATCTCCACCTCCCTGAAAATAGGGTTCGCAAAAGTGATGCTACGATAATGCTATAATAAAGTTTGAAGCAAAAGACTAAATTCAGAATAAAAATGCACTAGTTTTTCCAATAAGAATAATAAACTTATCCATGTTTGTTTGAAATTCTTATTTCTTAATTAATGCTATATAAGAAGATTATTAACACTGTCGTAACGTGGTACTTATTAAATTGTGTAACATTAAATATTACAGTTTTGCGTTCACATTCATCTTTTGATAAATATGAGCATTGTTTCTGTAAGCGTAAAATTACTTCATAATATTTAGCATTCTGAGTAACCCATATTCTTTAGTTCTTTTTAAGCCATGTAAGTTTTTTCTATTTTGTTCAGGGCTGCTATTCACAGGTGATAGCTTCAATCAAAGAAGCTACAGAGGTTATCCTCTGTAGGGATGGGGAGAGTCTTACTGGCAAAGCATTTCAAAGGGGGAATTTAACTTCTGGTGCTTGGGCTGCTATATTAGATGATTCCATCTTTCATTGTTAATTATAAGATGTAGAAGTCATTTAGCCATTATAGATTGTATTTAAACTTTATGAATATCCTCATAATAACTGGAGACATTCAGAAAGTAGGGCCTGTACAATTAACGTATAAGAGATTTTTCTTTTTATCTTCAGAGATAGATGAATATTTGTGTTAAATAGCTGAATTATTTATTTATTTTACAAATGTGGTGTACATTGCCTGTCCAAATTGATTTGGATTGTGTATTCTGTCACCTTTTATAAGAATATTCAAAAAATGTAACACCTCCTATGTCAAATTTATTCATTTGAAATCTGGAGTTTATCATTGGACCTAGTTAATTGTATTTTCCAATGATATAGACGAGATTTCAACCTTATGAAAGCTTTCTGAAATGAACAAATTGTGTGGTTGATGTATGCCAGTGTTCCTATGGGAAGGTACATGGTTATAAAAGGAATTTATGCACTTAATCTGTAACAGTAAACACAAGAGATTTTTATGCACTGAGTGGATTTATGCTGCTTCTACATAAACGCTGTATTAGCAATCTTTTAAGATTTTATTAATATTTTGTCATTTCTAGAATTAAGAAATACAGTTTTTTTGTAAGGTACTTTTGCTTTCAATTAAATGTCTTATTTTTTATTATTTTGTTTCCCGAAACAAAGTATGCTTTCAAGTCAAACACTGAAGTAGACTGAGTCTGCTTTTCACTACTGTTTAATATGAGTCTCATTTTAAAACTAGCTTGTCACAGTTGGAAGACATCTGTAATTTAAAACACATAGCAGCATGAAATGCTTTGATCTGTTATCGTATGAATTATTGTGATCCAAATGAACTCCTGCAGGTAGGACCTTCAAAAGCCATTATTGAGAATTTAACATTTGTCATATCTTCATAGTGATGGCATTGAGTTGTTTATGAAATTTCCACTCCTAAATTTTCAATATTTAGAAAGATCTGAACACTCTTGAACTCTCAAAGGGACAGCATTAACTCTGAGTATACTGTATTGACTGGGGTGTACCTTATGGAAATGTTATTACCTCCATCTTTTTTTTTTTTTTTTTTTTAATAGATATTACAGGAAGGAAGTTACAATATTTGATTATCTGCTTCCAAAGTGATATGTGTCACTAAGAGCAGTTGCTGAGATGAGAAAGGAGCACAGGAGTACTGCCTGTCCATATGATAGAGAGAGAGAAAGAACGTGTAGGAAGTAAAAGGGAAAATGAGGAGGAGCTGGGATAAAACCAAAGAAATTAAAAACACCTGAGTATTTGTTTTTGCTTCAGAGCTATTGGTACCTTTAGTATATGAGGTAACTCTGTCACTAAATTTCCTTTCATATTGAAGTGGCACATTTTTCCACATCATATTTTCCACAACCTCAAGAGGATACACTTGATTTTTTTTAACTGAATTATGAAACATTGGTCCTCATTCTTTGCTTGATTTTTAGATGTGTTAGAAGTTCAAGTAAAAGTATGTTTATGGCATAATTTACTTTTAATAAATAACATCTTGCAATCACTTCGTGTACGAGAACTCTTTAACCAGGTCTCACTGAGGTTTGGTTACCATAGGGTACCAAAGTTACCATAACTGGGTAATCTCTCTCCATTTAAATACTTTTTTTGATGGGTGGGGGGTGGAGGGGCTGTGCAGTTTTCAGAATTAATGGCCTGTTGTGGTGTGTAGAGCAGGTACACGAATTCACAAGGACTGGGGTCCTACAGAGCTCCCAAGCCTGGAGCCACCTTCAGTAACTACTGCAAGTCCCAAATGAAGATGAAACACAGGAATGTGGAAATAAAACCGTCAGGCAGGTGGCATCTTGTGCTTAGGTACTCACAGGTCTGTCAAACTCTGTCAAAGCAAAGCAAATTCCAGCAGGACAGCGTTTATTCAGTAGCTTTTCTTGAACTTCCACCCCCAAGGAGGAATTGGGTCAGTATGAATACCTTGCCACTACAACCAAGGACTAAGCCTCAGTTTTCTTTGAAACGCAGCGAGCTGGATAACCATGGTGCTCTGCTTTCCTGTGTGATCAGGAAACTTGCCATGTGACTAACTGATAAGATGAAGTAGTAATGTCATACACATTTATCACTTTGAAAATACCTTTCGAACAAGCATGGCCTCCTTTATTAGACCTTCTGGCAGGGTTGGTTGCTCTGTGTTGCCCTGGGATCCACCATCCTGGAGCAGGGGCAAGTGCTGGATCCCAACCAAGTGCCTGACTGCAGGCAAAATACTGGATTCAGCTGAAACATGGAAGAACCAGTCTGACCTGGGCTGAGGGAAGGGGTTTTAGAAAGGAAAACACTACCAGTCTGGAAACAACTGCCAGTCCCTGGGAGCTACCTGGCTGGACTTGCAGAACAACCTGTGAAGCCCTGTGGAACTTGTTTGCCACCTTTTTTATTATTATTTTTCCTGGTGGCTGTTTTTTTGTGTGGCTTTGTTCAAACAAACGTAAAGCAGAACTAAACACCACAATGTGATCCCCATCAAAATGAGACTTGGAGGTTCAAACCCACACCACTAGCAAGGATGGCAGCAGTTTAAAAAAGTATTAACGCAGTCTGCATTTAGAGAAAATGTCAGTAGAAAGCAAGAAACAGTAAGAATGGAAGTCTTCTGGTTAATATCAGTTAATATCCTCTCATAATCAGTGGCTGGTTTTGTAAAGACTTTGCAACTTCAGCCCTAGCTGCAAAGCTCTGAAGGTAGAAGGGCTTCATAAAAACTGGTGTCAGCCCTAAGGTTTGGCATCATATACCTAATTGTTCTTACCAACACTGGGCTGGGAGCAGTCAGTGGGGCAACAGCAGTGGCTGTGCTCTGTCGCTCCCTGCTGCTGGGCCCTTGCTACAACGATCCCGCGGAGTTGGGCCCAGTGCCAGAGAAGCGATGAGCCCTGAGTTCTTTGCCACTGCTGCTCCTTGTCCTGATACTTCGTTATTCCGTTTGTTGACATCCTACATCCTGAAATTGTCCCGCTGTTAAAAGATCTTGCGATCCAACACTTCCAAAGCAGTGGTCGTGTCAGTCTGCCCCGAGCCTGCCCTGAACTGCCAGGTGCCTCCCCGTGTGCCGCTCCCAACAGGTACCTGCATCCTCTGGTCACATTACATGCCTCTTCCCGACGTGACTTAAAATGGAAAAGTGAAAGCAGAACATTCAAAACACACTGGTAGGAGTGTAATTCAGCACTAGGATTTGGGAAGTCCTGTGGCTTTTGGTAGGCACTGTAAGAAAACACGTAAGCATTGAAGTCAAGGTCTGTGCAGTTCTGCATTAATCTGGCTCTGCCAGGGGATAAAAAAAATGCCCCAGATCATTATCACAAGACAAAGCGGAAGCATGTTTTAATCTATTTTACTGTAAAGTTTAAAGTTAAACTCACAAAAATATTTTCATGCTGCCTTGCCTATAGATTTGTCAGTAAGATTCAGATAGCTTTGGAGTTATTAACAGCTTTTCACTTGACTTCAGAATTCACCTGAAATAAGAATGTCTATATATAGATTTAAAGCTCAGATGCCTTTTCTTTTTCTCTTATCTCTTGCAAATCCAGTCTTTTACTACATTTGTTGATTCTTTCCCGCAGTGGAGAACTGCTGTTCATCTATCTTCACTTACTGATGATCTATGTGAGGGACTGTCTTCATTCTTCATGTACAAGAAAGTCAGGAGGAGAGAGAGAGAGGCAAAGAGAAACCTGTGTGTATTTTTGAAGATGCAGGGTGCCATGCTTTGTCCAGTCCTTCCCTGCAGATGTTTTTGCATTAGACTGCAAGCTCTGGCTTGGTGACAGTGTGCTCCAGTTCATGGACCTGTGCTCTTAAATCGTACCAAGGCAAACTCTTCTCCTGCCCCCAGTCCCAAATGCAACCTCAGGAACTTGGACGTGCACAGTGCATAGCTTGACTGAGCCTGCAATTGCATCTTCAGGACGAGAGCAAAGTCCTCATTCAGAAAATACACAAGGGCTTAACTCCAGTGTTCCCCAACACAGCCTAGTGACTCTTACCACAAATTTCTTATTAGTTAGAGAATTTCCGTATTTTAATGGCCAAGAGGTTATATTTCACTCTGGATATTTGGCACATGTAGAGTAAAAGAGATACCGTATCTCAGATTTTTTCACTTAATTCATGATTATTTTCACAGTAAGAGGGCAGTGTTGTTACCCTTCTATTTTGTTGAGAGTTTTGCAAATACTGCTTCTACTGAAAAGATTAAAACCACCGGGCTTTACTCTCAATAAAAAATAAGTTTTTTCTTTGCTAAAAAATAAGTTACTTATGCTCCCAAACCAGTATCTGCCATTCTAGAACAGCAAGTGCTTTACGAACTTTGCAAGTGGCCAAACTGAAAAGAATAAATGGCTGAATGCAACAGCTTATATCCTATTAAAATCATAAATGAACATATCATTTAACAGCAGCCTGAATGCCAGTAGGTGCCTGTTAATGTGGATATTCAGCATTTAAACAATGCCCTGAAGAGGGCAAAGTGTTAGCCATTGGCTGTTGCTGATATTTATACGTAGCATAACAGTAAAATACCACTAGAGTTAATAGGCACATACAAGACTGCTTTTTGACACCTCTAATTTTCAAAAATTAAAACTGCTGAGAAGGTTCTCCTTGAGGTCTAGCCATTTGGTGAAGTTAAAATCCTGCTGTTGTAAAAGCTTTGTTATAATCCGTTTCACATGAAAGAGAAAGTACATTGCAGATGAGGATTTTTCTTCTAACCATTTCCAGGATAACATTTTGTTTAAAGGTTACTCATATTCTTGTCCAAGAAGGGAATATTAGAAACGTAAGCCAAAAATATTCTTAGAGATTAAATAGAATTAAAGTTATGGAAAATTACTGTCAAATCTGTGATGTCTCTTAAATTCATTTTAATGATGCCTGTATGCACTGGCAGCTCTGCTTTGATATTTGAGCAAGAAAATGAGAGAAAAATGATAGTGATGGCAATGAATATGTATCAGCCTACACCTGTGTCTTCGTGGAATTTACAAGTCCAAAATCAGCACCTGTATGCATGTCTTTTGGGGCTTGTTTTCACAAGCTCTTTACATTGTCATCGTTACATTTTTTTTTTTTAGACTGTTAAATGTCTGCAGCATAAGAAACATACCCTTTTCTGTTTATTTTCTGCCATTATCTGAAGAATTCAGTTTCCTTCATTGCTGCTTCCTTTATCTCTTTCTCTGTTTTCTGGTCTAGCTCCTCCTGGACTGCAGTCTGCAGCTATTCTTTAATCCTCATGAATGTGAATGAGAGGAACCACAGAACAGTGGCTCTCTTCAGAGCAGCTGGTACAACATTAGTGTTTACATTTCTGTGCGTGGCACAGAACTGCTCTGGTTTGTGTAATTATTTTTTCCTTGCTGGTGCAAATAGCTATATAAAAACGTGATCTGATGTCCTCTGGGGCTTATAATGTCTCCCTTGGCATTCAGGTTGAGGGAAAAGCGAAACATAAAGCTGAATGCTGGGGGTGAAGGTTAGCTGCTCTCCTGCCCTGAGATTACAGAAAAGTGTTGAGATACCCTCCCTTGGGCAAGAGTTTAATGCAGATAGACACCTTTACATCTGAAGGCAATCCCAAAGCATCAGCTCAGCATCTTCCCATACAGCCCGGGCATTGGTCCTGAGACTGTATCAACACCAGGATTCTTTTGCTTCTCTACCCAAAAGCACATAGAATTAATTGCTTTCCATATTTTGAATGTTGAAGCTGAAAAGCAGAAGATAAAATTAGCTTTGCCAAGCCACCTGCACTCACATTATCCTGTCCTGAATAAGGAACGGCCTGCTTAGTACTTCTTGTAAAGACTTCCCACAGCAGTGAGAGCACTTTTATCTATACCACGATAAAGCAGTCTTAAGTGGAAGTGTCACGGGTTGGTCAAAGTTTTCAGCAGGCTGATTTTCCTTTGCCTTGTTTTCACTGCAGAGTTTGAACAACTTTTTGCCAAGGTCAAACTCTTGGTTTGACTACACCAAGGTCAGCAGCGACGGGAACCCCAGCGCAGCTCTGGCTCATCAGGGTTTGGCCCTGCAGAGAGAAGAGCAGTGAGATGTGAGCTAGCAAAATGCCCAAGCATGTTGTTAATTTTAAGCATGAGAGCAGCCCTGCTGAAGGGATAGCAACCAAGATGTGTGCTCTTGTTAAATGGGCTCTGAAGGGCCTTGTTGAACTGTGTGGTCCTCAGCCTCACCGCCCAGAGATGTGCCCTGCTCCCGTGATTCAAATTCATGAAGTCCACGTCCAGTTGCAGGACTGAGTCAATTGGTTTAAACTTTGCTGAATTGTGTTTTACCCTCAAATATAAAACAATTCAAAATGATGGCATTATTACTGCCATCACCACACATCCTCCTTGCCCTGAAGCTTATTTTCTGTGTCAGAAAAAGCATTTTGATAGCCTTCAAAGGAAGTTTTAAAGAAACAAACGTGGTAGGATATTTTAAACTGCTGCACCCAGAAACTGGGCGTAGTAAAATTCCTTTAAATTACACAGTACTAAAACAATCCGTGTTGAAGGCAACAGAAAATTCTCCAGGTGAAATGGGCTGAAACTGTGACTGTCTAAAAGATAAGCCCCAATTCATGTGAGAACTGGTCAGAGCAGATGCCACAAGTAGGTCAGACGGGAGGTCAGACTACTTGATGGCAATGGTATCTTTTAGCTTGCTGGTCTGTGAACTTTCTGGACTGACCACTTTGATGGACTAGAAATGTATACAAACAATTCCCAGCATGGTGGTCTTGTTTGTGAGAGAAAAAGTTCTCACTGAAATTCATGGAGGTTGTTTGTGCATAAGGCGAGCCATTTACCCACATAGGAGTCATGTGGCAGACAACTGACAGGAACATGCATTTATGCAGCCCTGTGAAATGTCTCATCATCTAATTAAACAACAAAGGCAGCCAAAATTTCTGCTTTATATCCCACCGAAAACCCTGGTACTGCCAGACACTCGGAAGTGTCCGTCCTGCTCTGCTCCTCCAGCAAGCCACCCGCCGCCCCTGCAGCGTCACCTCCTGAGGCACCTGGGTTTGCCTGGTGGTGGGAGAGGCCTGTGGGAATGGCTGGCTCAGCTCCACAACTTCCCCTTACTCCATGGGCTATCCAGGCTACAGCAAAGCAAATTTCATGATAAGCAGCAAGCTCGGGCTTATCCTTAGCATCTCATAAACCTGTAAGCTCGTTGTTTTCAAACAGCCATGCGAAGGTACTCTGCCCCGCTACCTTAGCTCATCCTGTCCTCCATTGTGCATGATTTTTTTCCTCACAATGTTTTTCCATTCCAAAGAACAGAGTTATCACTCAACAGAGGTACTGACTCCGTGAATTCTTTGAACTCTGTTGCAAATAAGTCTAAAAAAAGTCTGCAGGTCTCAGGTCCTAAAGGCTCAGATCCTGAGGCACCTGAAAGCAGAAGCTCACAGGTGGCTACCTGAATACATCCATCTGTGGCATACCTAGGCTGCAAAAAGGCAGGGAAGAAATCCCCTTGCACAGACAAGCACCATGTTCCCTTACACAGGGTAGCCTCCTCCAGCCAAGGATCCTCTTGTATAAATTACAGAATATAATATAAATTGTATAAACTACAGAGGCAGTAGGCAGAAGGTGTAACCTGGCAGACTGATGTAACCTGGGACAATTTGGCTGCATTGATGTGTGGATTTCTTTCTCCTCACCTGTTCTGCAATGGAGGTTGTACTGTAGCTTCATTCCGCCACACTTCAGTGATGTCTGATGGTTTTATCTGCTGGTAAAGTTCCCATATTTTGCACAGAAACTTAGATCAAAGCTGACAACCAGCCAGAGAACCTTTAATGAAATATGTTAGCTGAAAACCAGTCATCCTCTTTTCTGTAGTATCCTTTAGACACCAGCTACCCTTATTTATAAAAACAAAGGCCTGAAAGTGTCCATGAAACATTTTTTTTTTCCCTTACTGCTATACCAAAATCACAAACCTTCCAGTTTTCCAGATCCCTTTTTTTTTACAGCTTAGGTTCCTGCTCTGTTCAGACCAACAATCTGCACTAACAGCAATCCTTCACAGTGCTGCTCCGAAGGCTCTCATTTTGTAGACACAAACTTTGCTGCCACCAAGACAAGAAGGTCTGGTCTACCTCTGGTCAGGGGCAGGGAATTTCAGCCTTCATCTTTTAAACAAGCTGTTTATACTGATAGATTATTTCCTTCACATCTTCCCTTATGATGCTAATAGACCTTGGGAAAATCAGGTTCCAAGAAATTTCTCATCTTTCTCTGGAGAATTCAAAATTACCACTCAGTGGGAAGAGGAGTGGAAAACCAGTCATCACCTATAGCTTCAGACCTTTCTTGCGAATGCTTCTGCTGAAGGAAGACAATTCTCTAATCCCCCCCGTTCTCTCCCTTTAACACTAGCAACACCTGCCCTGTATGAAAATGAAGTAGGGATCTACCAAACAGAGCCTGAGGCTTGTAGGCATCTGCTTGTAGCTGTAGTTCCCATGACACAGCCATGTGAAAGTACTGCATGTCCCTTCCTTGCATTCTGGGATCTTGAATCGTTCCTTTGTTAAGTGCAAGCAGAGACATCACCTTTCTAGGAACATAATGTACCTTCAGATCAGAGCAGAAGCCTCAGCATCTCTCCTGGACACTGGCCAGTGCTAGATGCCTTGAAGGAAGAATCAACACAAGAACTGGCTTGGACAATTAGGAGTTGACTTGCACACTGTGGAAATTTCTTAATTCACATGAGTTACAGGCTGAATTTCCTGAAATTTTTGAGTTCCTGTCATTACTTTAATCACTGGTGCACATCTGAGGAGTCCAGGAGCCAAAAGGTGAGAGTTCATAGAGCTGCCAGCTCTGAGGTGCCTGCTATACAGCATTTTTAAACTCCTATCATGCTTTCACCACCTGAAAGGCAAAGGATGAACCTGGACTTATCCCCATCTTCCCTGGAAGCTCACAGCATTTCCCTTGCAGCTGTCCTTACATAGACAAAGTAGACAAGAAAGTCCCACCATTTAAACTCTCTGTTGCCACTGTATAAGACAAGAAGGCACAAAACAGGTGACACAAAACGAAGCTACACTGCACTGTCTACACACATGCTGAAAGTGAGCAGTGTGGGCTGTCAGCCTTTCCTTCCATAGTCACCCACTGAATTCCTCTTGGGCAGTTGTACAAAGCACAGCTGAATCAGGTGGGTTAAAGCCCCACCAAAAAGTGACCGTCATTTGAAGGACTGAATTACCTTTACAACAAGCCCATTCTAACAAGAAAAATATGTAGACAATGCTTGGCTCTTCTTGCTTCAGAAATGCCAGTGCGTTGAGTCATCATATCTGATGACAGAAACTTGAGTACTGCCATCTCTCACTCTTGTACCTCCTTCCAATCACCGCTCCGCTGCATTTGGACCTCTCTCTGCTATGGCAATCCAGAAAAGAAAGCAAAAGTAGTGGGAGCAGAATTATTGCTTAAGACAATTGGGCTAAGCTTGAAGAGGTGAGGATGGGGGATACCATCCATCATTAAAGAGCAGTCAGGCAATGATTAAAGAAAGGGAAAGGACAAACGTCAGTGTGTAAAGAAGTCATTTCCATTCACTCTGATGAGTACATTAAAGATGCTAAGAAACATATCTAAACTAGGTGTAGTGGCCTAAAAATAATTATAATGCTATATTTATAATAAAATGCCCAGTTTCAGAATACAGAGCCTTTTTTTTTTTTTTTTTTTTCAGATTCAGTGAGCATCATTTTATGTATCTAAATCAGGAAACATCTCTTAATCAGGTTACACTGTCCTCATGGCTGTAACACTGTAAAGCCAGAGTAGTGTGATAGTATTTGCACAGTTGGGCTAGTAAATCTCCTAGCATAAAAGTTGGGATAGAAACAGGTACAGAGATATCCAGTAGAGAGCGTAGGGACATTCCAGATAAGATTAGTGAATAAAATAGGGTGAAATTCTCTCTGGGGCACTCCCAGCAATTTTATACCTTTCTGCAAGTCTGATCTGCTGGTAATTATACATCAAACATCACCCATAAATGTAAGTATGGTGAAGGACTTTTCTTGAGCCACTCAAGGATTTAAACAAACAAACCAAACAAACAAACAAATGAGAAAACACCAACGCTTAGTTCTGGTGTTCTGGATCACTGCAACCTATCGAACAAGCAAATAGCACTTACTGTATGTGAGAATTTGAATTTGTCAGAAAATACTTTCATCTTTTTACTCTCTAGGATAAAAATATTTGATGAGAAGAGGAAAAAAGATTTTTCACATACATTTTTAATGATATTTTTCAGCAAGAAGCTCAATCATAAAATATTTCCATTGGGGAAAAAAAAAACTGCTACCACGCAGAGGTAGCTGTATGGGGCCGTATGGTGTGCATACTCAGGCTAGCTGACACTCCCCGTAATACTCTACAGTTTTTCTCCCAGTTGGGAAAGCAAAGCATGCAGTATGTAGCACACATTACTGAGGTGAAAACATCCACAAGAGGAACCCAGATATCAGAGAGAGGTGGAATATGAAGTAACTAACTGTGCGCTGGAGACCTGGAAGCAACACTACCCAAAACAACACTCTGCAGCTGCCAGGTTCTTTGAAGGAGGCTGGAAGGGAGAAGGAGGCTGCAATAACCCCCGTGGAGAAGTAAGAATGTGAAGCCTTGAAACAGAACATGTTTTTTTGCATGGGTAAGTATCCATCAGTTGTTTAGGGCTTTCTTCAGCCCGTGGTTGAACTGGTATGACTATTCTGAATGAATGAACAAGCTGCAAACAGCTTGATTACAAACCATCAAGAAAACAGTTTTATTTGTATTAATCATAGTAGCCACGATCCCTGTGCCTTCCAGGTGAAGCTGTTAAGTAGCTGGGTCTGTTCAGCCAGCGAAGGTTATTCTGTGAAAACGTTTGGGATTTTAATGTGATGCTGATACCCATTTTTCACTCTGTAGAAGCAGCAGGTAATTCAAAGTGAATAACACCTGTTTGATTTTCCTCTGGCTTGCAGCAAAGAGCCTTTTGTTACCTGCCTGCAACACCTACCAAGCGGAGCAGACTGGGGACCCACCACGCCTGACGGGCTGTGAAACAGCGGGGCCTGCTCCCTTACTTGAAGCAGGCAGGGACAGCAAAGAAAAAGTCCTTTTGGCCAATTCACAATAGGATCATGATGCCCTCATTGCTAAAAAGTTAATGGGTGTTAGAAACACACACACCCCTTCTGTCCCTTCTTCAGGGTTTATTTGTAGCATGTTCTGTTCAGTAATCCTTAACAAGCTCCCACCCTTGTACTCATGGAAAAAACGCATTAACCAAGGATGCAATGATAGTTTGAATCAGCGCTTGTAAAAATGACTTGGATCATCCATTGCTTTCCCACAGAGGGCTGTTCTTTGTTAAAGTTTTAACGATGGATCTTGGCTGTTTTAGTTGGCAAATGCCGTTGTTTGTCAGAAATCTGTTAATAAATCTGTGTGTGTTTGTTGTTGTTGTTTTACATGAACACAGCAATATGTCTTGTAGCCATCAGTGTCTCCAAAAGGGGAGAAAAAACTTACAAAAACACTGCAGAGAATCCCTAACCACGGATTCAGCCATTAAAATATATATATATGTACATATATATGTATGTGTATATATGTACATGTATATATGTATATGTATAGTTCGCAGAAGAACCACTGTTTATGGTCTTATATAAGTACATATAATTAATATCTTGCAAAAACTGCTTTACTCCTTCATATAGATACAGACAGAGGTCCAGATGATGGAAATCAGAGGATCCTGGATAGAGAGTTCCTTGCTTGCTGTCGTTTTCTGGAAGTAGTGCAATCTAGAAAACATAAAATATATTTTTAACAAAACTTGCTCACTTTCCTATTTGCTTCTTCTGTAAAACTTTTATTTATCATTGTGATTCAGTGGACTATTTTTTAAGGGAATGATGAATTTTGTATGATGAAAAGTGTTCTTTTACATGTAAGTCCAGAAGCAACTGCCACCTCAGGCTTATGTATAAATTCACCTACTAACTACATGTCGTAATGGTATGATATCATCAGCATTATTGTCAGGTTAGGGAGGGCAACTCCTCCAGAAGTGGTCATTCAACAAGAACCACTGGGGCTGTTTGGAGGTTCATCACCTCAGACTTTTCCTATGAAATTCCCATGAGCCTACAAAGTCTCAAGTCTTCCTCCAAAGCTGCCAAGTGAGCAGCTGTCCAGAAAAAGAAACATCGAAGATTTGCACCATTTGTCCTTGGAAAGCTGTATGTGAACCAGCTGGGTGAGGCCTAACACAACTTGGCTTGAGAGTTGTTTTGTAATAATGGTATTAGGGCAGTTACTATAGTTTTAAGATAAAATATGACTCCTGAATGAGAACACAGAATACCAGCACTGGAAACTGTGACAGTCTCATATCTGCAGCTTCATCTTTGTTGTGGGTAGTGATATATTTTACATCTCCAGCACAAGGAGCTGCGACCTGTGGCTCCAGGCCTGCTCTCTGTGGCTTTACTTCAGGCCTGAGCAGGCCATGGAAGCCCCCTCCCAGGTCCCAGGCCAGCTCCAGCAGAGCAGGGGGCAGGTACAGCCTCGTGTGCACCCACCACAGCCCCCCTGCTGCCCCTACTCTGCCCCAGCCACTGGGCCGAGGCCACCAGCTCTGGTTTTTACCAATTAACAAGAAAGTGCTTGATACAGACAATCTCTCTCCAAAGGGCTTCCCACTTGAAGAACTGTTATGTTGTTATTTGAATGACCGTAATGGGGTTAATCCTTACTTTAATCTCACCTCTTATGTATATAACATATATGCATACTACAGAACATTATATACACATATATAGAGACATATATATACATGTACACAATTGCATACAGCACTGTATTTGCTCTCCAAGGGCTGTTTAACCCAGAGCTGACAGGCATGCAATGCACCAGCAGCTCGCTGTAGTGCTTTCCCTCATGGACAGGTGGAAGATTTGTGCCAGAAACAGCACTGCCGCTGGCTCTGAGCAGTGCTTGTTACCATGTGGATGTCAGAAATGTGTCACCCTGGTTTCTGGTTTCCTACAGAGCTGAGGTGATGCATGTAAAGCCCTCTTAGGGCCCTGCAGTGTCAGCTGCTTCAGGCCTGGGGAGAAGAACCAGATATAGGCATTTTTCTCTACAGAAAATGAGACCAATTATTTCTGTCGCTACAGCTCTCCATTTCCAACAATGAGGGGTTTTGCATTTTAAAAGAAATCATTTAATCAGTCAAAGCAAGACAATAGGTTTTCTCTTATGGGATGTTTTCTTCTGACAGTAATATGTAATTGCCCTTGACGAACTACACTTTTTTTTTCTCCCGTTGTGCCCATGTGACTTCCTTCAAACTGGGTTACTGAGTGTAATTTCAACAATAAGTGGTAGGAAGAGGCTGACTGATTCTGCTTTATTTGATCAGGTAACAGAAATGAAAGCACTTTCTTTAAGAGTTCATATGATAATAATCCTGGTGTCCCGTCACTTGCCTTTTATGCAATATTTTAAAATGCAGGACTGAGCAGGAGTGATAGGAGAGCATGTAATTACTGTTGCATGCTTGTTCACTTGTTCATAGCCAGTATCTCTACTGAAAGAACTACAAGGAACACTTTGCAAAGGAAAGGATATATAAAATGAAATGTATTTCAGAGTCCAACAATTATTTTTATATATGATTGGTAGTGATTGAATGATATTATTAAAATGCCTTAGCTGTTTTATTCTTTGTTTTGAAGGCTGCTTCAGGATAAACTGCTTCAATTTAAACCGTATAATGTATTCCTAGGATTGCTCCTCTTATTTCCATAAAGAATATGTTTAGAATGCATTTTTTTCCCTCCAAATTGTAGAAGTCTTAGATGAATGCACAACATTTTAGTAAGGTGTGATACTTATTTGGGCCATTAATAACTTTGACTATTTTTATTTCAGCAATAAATATGCTGAATATGGTGTTAAAAAATAATTTTATAAGTTTCACAGCTACCAGAGACATCAGTCTCCTGTGAATTGTGGTGACTGCCTGAAACACAACCCTTATCTGGCCAAAGTCATGCCAGTAAGCTCCCAAAAGTTTGTGCAAATCTGTCAGGAAATAAAGAATTGCTTGCTTCACTTGGTAGTTCTTCCTGGTTTAAAAACTTTTGATTCATTTTGAATCTGTATTTGTCTGGCTTGTTTCCCACTTGATAATGGGAATCCAAGTTCTTCCCTTGTGCCTGTCCTTGATACAGTATGAATGTGCAGGCCGAAGTGAGCTCTTTCCTGTTCTCTGCCTTATTTTTATGCTGCTTGCCAAAATCCAGTATCAGTTTTAGCTGTGCTATATATAGAGATAATATTATCTCCAATATTCCTTTGTTCCATACCCAGGAATTACCATCATCCTTTTGCTGCAGTTATACATTGAGATGCTTGTTAGGTTTTGACACCCATACTCTTTATGTTGCCTAAGAGTTGTCACTCTTACACCCTTTACAATATTCCTACTTTCCAGGAGATAGCTTGTCATGCAGCTGACAGCCTGATTCTTATCACACTGACAGCACCACATCACGCTTGATTTGCAGCAATTTTATATTTGCTTCCCAGAAAATTTATGAACCCCAAAGAACCCCAAAGGAAACATCAGCTTTCGAAGACACTTGTCCCAGTGACAGCTACTTTGAAGTTCCCAATCAGCTACTGATGCACTGAATCTGTGCTTTATTGCTTTATGAAGTAATTTTCTTTCTGATCATTAACACATGGTACCAAGTCAAGCAGTTTTAAAGTTAATACAGCTATGTAATTATCTTCTAACAGAGTCTGTAATCTCATTGCAGGTTTGTCTGACCAGCCCTATTTTTCCATCAGAATTTGTTGACTGGCACACATAATATTCCAGTGCTTCATGTAATTGTTTGCCATTCATTACTTTTTTCCTTGTTGTCACCTGCTCCTCCCTGCAGCCAAAGATATGAATGCCATGATGAGGAGGGATGAGTCAGGGTCTGCGTGTGTACAAAAGGCAGAACAAGCCTCTGTGCAATAGGCAATTATCATTGCCAAAGAGTTGGTTTCTGAACTGGCTGGTTATTGTTACAGTAATGATGATGATTTGGATGAAGATGTGTTGTTGATTAATTAAGCTTCCCATGATCCAAAACAGACTGGTTTTGTCAGAGGAGCTCCTTCCCTTCCTCACCTGTGCAATTATCACTACTCGTCTGCAGCTCAGTAGCACTGAGACAAGTGAGCCTTAGGATGTCCCTGAGGAACTCTGTTAGCATCCACCTTTCCTTTCCAGGTTTCCGTTCCCTGGAAGGGACCTTTAGGAGAATTTTCTGGCTGATCACCCAGAAAGTACAAAACCTTTTTTCTCTTATTACCACTCTGACTGATCTGCAGGCAGCACGCTGCTAGGTCTCACCTCAGCCCAGCCCCAGCATCGCCCTTGCTGACCACAGAGCATGAGGGAACCTACAGTGCCCCTGACTTCCCCGTCTTCTGCTGTACCCATCTTTTGCTGTACCCTGCAGCAGCCGGTTACCCTGGTGGAAAGTTTCATCCCTTACACTCCTCGTGAAGTTTACGCAGGCCTGCCAGCAGCTCTGCTGGCCTTCTGCATTTGAAAACATTGGCAAGGTTGTTTAAACAAGGCAGTCCTTAAAAACAAGGCAAGGACTGATATTATTCTAGGTAGCTGATAATTACATGGGTCCCATTTTCTTTTTTCTTTTTTTAATTTATTTTTTATATTGACATGAGCTTACCAGTTCTGCCTTCCTCTGGAATTTCCCTGTTCTACCAGCACACATTTAGAATAAGCACTTCTGCTTATTTTTACCTTTTCTTTTTTTTCCTTCTTAACCCTTTTATAATGCATATCTTGAAATGTACTTCTGGGGAGGGGAGCTATTTGCTTTCATTCTTATGAAATTTTAAAATCTATTGACTTTAAAAGCAGTGGGTTTCCCCTCTACTGTTCAGCTGTCCTGCTCATGTTCTGCCTGCCACTGTCTTAAATGACTTACCTGCTTTCTACTTCTCCTGCCTTCAATCCCTCTCCCTCTCCCTCCCTCCCTCCCTCTCTCTCTCTTTTAAATGTAATTTCTGCTCCAGCTCATCCATGTGGGATATTTAGTGAAAGCTGACTTTTATCTTTCCATTTTAAATTATGGAATTAGAATTTTTCTAGCCTTTCAAGCTCCTCTTAGGAGTCCCAGTTATGACTTACACTTTCCTTTGTAAGCAGAAACTTTTCTTGCTTTGTGAAATTACCTCTTTACCTAGTACTGTGAATGTTTTGTTGTTTGTTTGTTTTTTTCCTCTCTTCCTCTCTCCTTTTTCTGTCCCTGATGCCCAGTGAAACATCTTCAATGCCATCATCTGTTTTAAGCATCAAGTCCAAAACAAGATTACCACATGCCACATGCTCTACTGTTTTACAAAATGAAAGATTTAGGCATTACTGAAATTCAGCTGACAGTTCATAGCTGGTCTCCTGGTCCTCTGATACAGATTTTTTAAATAGATGACTTCTACACCATCTCCTCTCCTTCTCCTCTCCCATACAGGCAGAATGCAGACAAGTTTTATGAAGAAATTGAACCTCATTTTCTGTTTGGATGCTGATCTTTTATAGATCCCCAGCAATTTCCCTTTCTTGCCTTTTGCTGGCTGAGATGGTGCATTCATGATTCTCTGTATCTGAGTTGTTAATAATACTGACACAAGTTATAGTGTCTTCAAAACAAGTAATAGTGTCCCACGAGTACTTTTCCACTATCTTTACGCTCGTTAAATAGGTTATAGCATATTATTTTTATCTTCCAGCTATTCGAGATACCCACAGAAGCTTCAGAAACACTATCCATAGCACATTTCTTTTCATTGGTGATTTTTTTATTCCTCTAGCTCACTTCCCAAGCTGCTAATATAAATATAATGCAACGTAGATGGACTTGTAATGTATTTATCCTCTCACTACCCTCTTATGATTTCATCTTGGTTGCCAACCAGGAGGAGTAACCCTCACAAATGAAACCTCTGAACTTCTATTGGCAGCAACTGAGGCCCCAGCCATTTGTATGAAGTATTTTCCACTATCTCAGGGTGCCCACAGGCTGGGGGCTGGTAGGGCTGCCTGAGGACATCATCCCAAACGTAAGGGGCTGCCACCAGCTCTGTGCAAGCCCTGACCCCACAGCCAAACCTCTTGGAGCAGGGCTGCTCTCAGGCTGAAGAACCCCACTGAAGAACCCACTGAATGTGGGTTAGCACTGAAAGGAATTACTGAAACACCACCACTGGTCTCTTCTTCATTTCTTTCAGATTCTGTGTTATTTCCATGGGACGCCAGTCAGTTTGTTCCAATGTGTCATGAAGAGAAATTTCCATATCCTACAAGGAATATCTGTAGGGATGTCCCAGGGAATCTTGCTGTTATATGCTGTTTTTCTGCCTCCCCCCCCAAAAAAAAATAATAATAATAAAAATAGCACAGTAGATGCTGTCTCCATGTCCTTTTCTGCAAGTTCTGAGTAATTGAAATTCATATTGAAGACCTATGGGAAATGAAATGGCGTGTGAGAATAGTTACACTGAGTTACACTCAGTCAACTTTGGGAATATCTGGGCTGAAGTTATGCTGTTCTGACAAAACACATTCCTGTGGATGACAACATTTCTCTCATGTACATGTTACATCTTGAATGTTTTATTTCCTATAACAAACATGTCACATCTGCACATTGCTTTGAGTAATGTTGTCAGAGAATACAAAAATTATTATTATTGTACCTCAATTATTAATAATACGGCAAAAACTGCAGCAACTTTGATGGGTGGCTTTAAAAACACTCTGGTCAGCCAAGAATATTTAAGATAATGGCCAATTTTTTAAAAACCAAGGCACATAGAGAAAAATTTTAGGTATAAATATGAGAGGAAGAACTTAAAAAAGAGGAGAGAGAAATCGAGGAAAAAGTTTTACTTCCTCTTCATTCTTAGCCCAAAGCATTACTCACTCTCCTTTTCTTTTCCTGAGGAGCAGCAGAATTGCAAGTAATGAATAAAGCATTACCTGATTGCTTTCTTTTGAGTCCTACACTCCCTCACCCACTCCAGAGACAGCAGGAAAAGAATAAGCACTGGACAGACTAGTTAGAGCCTGAAAAGATATCAGAACCAAGTGGGGGTGGGATTTGGCATGGCCATATGTGTCTCAGTGTATGTATTGAAAAGATAATGCATAGTGGCAAAGGAATCAGAACTGCTTGTCCTGGGAGGGATGGCATTTACAGACAATTCCTCTTCAACAAGGAGAGCTGAACTTTTAAGAAATAATAATCTTTTTCTTGACAAGAAAACAAACCAAAACAAAGCATTGTCCTGTACAGGTCTTATTTTTTAGCTAGAAGTCAGATTCCATGTTTTACTTTACAAATTAGAAATAAGTCTCGTGCTGAGCCAAGTCTCCAAGCACATTACTGAACCTGTCAAGTACTTCACTATGGGTACACCGAGGCTATAAGCATTGAGTGAGTGGGTAAAATATGTTCCAAAAAGTTCTCCTGGGTCAACATTATTTCTGAATTGTTCTTTTCTGCTCAGGTTCATATGCTTTACTCTTCTCCTTCATCTTTACTCTTCATCTTAGGTACCTGAATAGTCATCTTTCTTTTTGGAGCAGAATGCACCTTTTTAATACATTGGTATATCTTAAAACGTGCTTATCATGATTTAAGCCACTCAAAGTATGGACTTTACCCTAGATAAATATACCTACAAATATTTCTGATGGATAGTTTGATGATACTGGTGATAGCCGTTTGGTAGAGCAGCATTTACTATCTCTCCTTCCATGCTGAATGTTCATATCAGTCATGTCAGAAACACAAATATATGCACTTCATTCTGAGCACCTTTCTTTTCTGCTAGTATTGAGACCATATTACCAACTTCATGATAAGAGGTTTCTTTATTTTATTTTTTTTTTTCCCTGTTCTTATTCCTTGCTTTTATGGATATCTACACAGTTTCACAGAGCCATTTGATCTTATAAAACTGTACATTAATTGGCTGAGATTTCACAATGTCTTTCTTTTCCAAGTAAACCTGATAAAATCAGAGCGCTTTACTGCAACTATGACAAATTGTGCTTAGAAGTATTATTCAAGGGAAAAAATGCCAATACAAGAATGTTGTTACCTTCAAAATAACTGCCATCCTTGTATTTACACAAAACTGATAATTAACCCAGATATCAGTTTTGTATGGTCAATGTCATGGAAGTTCATGATGTTATTGGTTTGACCGGTAAGCATATAATGTCCTTTGCACAGTGACTAAATGCACTTTATTTTACACCGGACTTAAGACATCTACTAATTTTATGAAGAGATCTAATAATGCAAGCCAGAATAAATACATGATTTTCATATTCAGAGATGATTTTTTCAGAGGCAAAGGCTTGTGTAAAGCCTCAACAAGCAAAATAAGAGGTAGTGGCAATGGATACAATGGTGCAATTAGTTTTGGGATCATAAGATGTAGAGTATTGTAGTTTCTTTGTGCAAAATACATCTTGAATGACATTTTTCTTGCAGGTGTAGCCAGGAACACAGTTGACTTTCATTTTCGTTTCTGTCAGAACCTGTCACTGCTTGGGTGAAACGGCTGTTTCACTGAAGCTGTGGGGCAAAGCACATGCCACCAGGACACTCAGGCATTCCTCCTCAAACAGATGGAGCAGGGATTTATCCAGAAATTGGGCGAATGGAACCCCAAGCTAAGGGGCTAGCGGCTACATCCTCAGTGTGCAGGGGACTTGTGTTCCTGGAGCTCACACTGCTAAAGCCCTGCCTTCTGTCTGATTCTGTGTCACCACAAAACTGCCACGACAGCGTTGTTACCTCAATGCCAGTTAGCAACAAGCTCAGTTCTCAAACAGATCTATTGACTGCCAGGCCTCTGCAGCAGCCAACAGGATGAATCTCAAAGGTGGTAATTAAAACATATGGGGCTATAAGATATCTACAAAATAGATTATCCTGTAAAGCCAGTTCATTTAAACGCTGAGAAAAATGTTACCAAAAGATCAATATTAAAAAAAAATAAATAAAGCAGAAGGTCTGTGAAAGTAATTTGAGGAAGCTATGTAAAAAGGGGAAGCACACCAAATTAAATGGAAGAGGCATTTTCTTCTTGAGTATGGTGAAATAAAATAAATGCTTTTTTTTTTTTTTTTTTTTTAAATATTTTTTAACTCTCACAGATATTTAAACCTGAAGATTTCAATGTCACACGCATCAGATTACAGTGAAATGTGACACTTTAGCTCAGACAGAATTTTCTGTGTTCAGCCAGATTAGCCTTTTAATTTAATTTAGTAGTGGTGGCTGAAGCTTTGGATATTACAGGGCTTCCCATACAAGAAGATCCATGATCATAGGTTCCAGACAAGAGAGAGGAAAACAGGAATGATAGAACACAGAAATCACTCACAACAGCTTTTTATCAGCAGGAAGATGCACTCCTGACTGTGCACTACCATAGAGGATTGCTGAAGAAATTCACTCTGCCAGAATTAAGCTTCAGCTGGTGTCTGATGCTTTGTTAGATCTGTGTTAGAAAAACGATGCTCACAGTTATGGTCAGGCACAGTCGGCACATGGACTTCATGCAGGGTGACTCTCTTGTAGCCCTTTTAAAAGCTTTAGCTCCCATGCAAGGGGCAATTTAAAGATCGGTAAATTCTCTCACTCTAAAGAGTGCCTGTATTTTCATCACAATGTTGGGTATTCACACACTTGGCTGAAGACTGATGAAGAATTACCCATTAAAACCACCCTTTTGACCATGAAGATGTAACTGATATATATATGAATTATTTCTATTTGAAGGAGAACTGAAAAGTAAAAGCCAGTTCAACCCTGTGTCTTTACAAAGAATGCACATAGAACCTGGCTTTGTTGAAAACACTCAAAAGCTACAAGAACAGGAAAGGTTTTGCTAACAGCTTTCAGGACAGCCTTACACGCAGCCCTGCACCTCAGCAGATGCGTTTGCCATCAGTTACCCAGGAAAGCCTCAAGCTGCAGGTCCTTGCGAGCAGCTTGTGCCTCAAGCATCAGCTTCCAGTGTCTCTGGCAACCCTGACCCAAACCCCATATTACTCACTTCATCTGTTTAGCCTGAAAGCTAGAATAGCTAGTGTGCCAGTCAGTTTTACCGCCTGTACATGGAAGGTATGAGTGGCAGATCTATCACTTCCAGCAAGATTTTCTTCCCTCAGAGGGTGGTGAGGCCCTGGCACAGGCTGCCCAGAGCAGCTGTGGGTGCCCCATCCCTGGAGGTGCTCAAGGCCAGGCTGGATGGGGCTTTGGGCAACCTGGGCTGGTGGGAGGTGTCCCTGCCCATGGCAGGGGGTTGGAGCTGGGTGGGCTTTAAGGGCCCTTCCTACCCAAACCGGTCTGTGATTCTGTGGTTCTCTGAAGACAGTATGTTTGTTGTAACGTGCTGAAATAACCAATGTGTAGATCATGAGAGAACTTCTCAGGAGACAATCCGCAATGCAGTAGTTTGGATTGGTGTGTGTAGATTGCTTTTAATTAAGGGGCAATATTGAATTTCATAAGGCAGTCACCCAGCTCTGGACTGTTAGGTGTGTGAGAACCACCCTACGTCTGTGGGGCTCCGAAGAATGCTTTTTCTCATCACTTTTCACTTCATGCTCCCACTTTTGAGGCACTTTACCCTGGACTGCTTTAGCAAACACTTAGATTCTAACAGCCTATGTGGATGAGGGCACAGAAGTTTGGCGGGACAAAACAAAACCCATGTTTGTAACACTGAGGGGCAGCTGAGGGAACTGGGGTTGTTTGGTCTGGAGAAGAGGAGGCTCAGGGGAGACCTCATTGCTCTCTGCAACTGTGTGAAAGGAAGGTGTGGGGGGCTGGGGGTTGGCCTGTTCTCGCAGATAACTGGTGATAGGAGCAGAGGGAACGGCCTCAAGTTGTGCCAGGGGAAGCTCAGGGTGGGAATGAGGAGACATTTCTGCTCAGGAAGAGTAATTAGGCACTGGGACGGGCTGCCCAGGGAGGTGGTGGAGTCACTGCCCCTGGGGGTGCTCAAGGAGAGGTTGGACGTGGTGCTTGGGGACACGGTTTAGTGGTGACAGTGGCGGCAGGGGGTGGTTGGCCCAGGCGATCCCGCGGGGCTTGTCCCACCCCAGTGCCTTGATGTCGCCCCGTTCCCTGCCCCCCTCCCCCCCCACGCCCCCCAAGCCCTGTCACAGCCGCGCGCTCCCTCACGGGCGCGCTCCCGCGGGCGGGCGGCCCCGCCCTTCCCCACCCCCTCCCCTCCCCGCCGCCCCTCGCGCCCCTCCCATTGGCGGCGGCGCCGCGCGTGACCGGGCGGTGTGTGACGTAGGAGGAAGGAGCCGCCATTAGCGGGCAGCGGGGCCGCCTGCCGCGGGGAGGGGAGGGGAGCGGAGCTGCTCCGGTCCTTGCTCCTCGGTGTCTCCTCCCGGCTCGGTTTCCCCCCCGGGAACCTCGGCGGCGCCTGCTGCGTTCCGGCCCGCCCCGCGTTCCGCCCCCCGGCCCGTGGATGTGAGGCGGCGGCGGCGGCGTTGGGGGCGCCCATGGCGGCGGCGGGGGCCGGGGCCGGCCCGGGGGCGGCGGCGGGCGGGGGTCGCAGCTTCTCCTTCAAGGTGGTGCTGCTGGGCGAGGGCTGCGTGGGGAAGACGTCGCTGGTGCTGCGCTACTGCGAGAACAAGTTCAACGACAAGCACATCACCACCCTGCAGGTGCGGGGCGGGGCTTTTGGGGTGACTTGGGGGGGATTTGGGGTGTGTGGGGGGGTAGGGCTTGAGGCGAGGTGGCTGGGGGCGGTGGCGGGGGGCTGATGACTCAGGGGTTGCTGCGAGCTGCAGCCTCGCAGCCCGGCGGTGGAGGTGCCGGGAGAGCCGCGCCTGGAAGGGGCAGCCCCCACGGGAGGCCCTCGGGGATTAAAGCTTACGGATCGCACACTGAGGAGGTGCCCGAGGCTCACCTGCCTGTCACCCTGTCGCCCTGAGTTGTGGCCTGGCTCTCTGTCAGCCAACTTATAAACAACCGAGAGATGATGCTCCGCGTACAGGCGTGCAGTGGTGTCTGCTCCAGGGAGATGTTTTCCATCGCCCGCTCATACCGAGCGGTGTGTGTGCCACCTTGCAACATCCACACGTTTTATTTTATACACAGACACGGAAAATGTGTTTTTAAACTTAATGTCATGGTTTGTACAATCCACACATGTCTTCTGGGCTCTCTGAGCCCTTATCCTCTCCGTTTGCTGTTACACCAGCTACACAGCATCTTTTTTTGCCAGTTATATACAGAAGTGTAGCACTGTATCTATCATATGCAACGCTTAATGCTCTTTTCTTGCAAATAAAGAAACAAACAAATCCTGCCACCACGTGGGCCAGTGGTGGGTTTTGAATTTCTCCTGTGCAACGCAGAATAAATAGTAGGTGGTGCCAGAAGAGAGCCTCTGCGTAGTTGTGTGCTATTCATGCACATCTAGGGGAAAATTCTTGTGGGTTGGGTGTCTCAAAAGTATTTAAGGGTGAAACTTTCCCTTAAAACAAAGGAAGCACGAGAGAGGCACTGGAAACAACATAGTGAATGTTTCACCAACAGATATTGTCGCTATATTTTTGTTATAAATAGCTAAAAACGTTTTCAAGTTCGTGCTCAGCTGTTGGGTGCATCTATTGTTAGGGTTGCTTGGCATGACGAGGTGTTTATACCAGGCTAATTGTGGATCTGATTGCCATGGAGGTGCCTAACATTTGCTGTGCTACAGGAGCAGTCAGTGGCTCGTAGGTGGCAGGGGTGCAGTTGTACTCTGTGCTGTTACACTGCCCAAAGTGTGGTGTTGAGCAAGCAATCGTGTTTAAAGTGCACTGCAAGTGATTGTGTGTAGCCGAATTCAAGGTAGTAGTAGAGTAGTTTGTTATGGGATGTAGCTCTGCTGTGGCAGAAAGCCTGAAATTAGAAGCAAAACGTGAATTGGGGCAGAGATGACGTGATAGGGAACTCTAAGCAGGCCCAAAATGTTGACCCTAAAATGTCCTCTCCAGATGCTACAGCCTGAGAGCTTTTGTCTTTCCCTGTTTATGTGGCAGGAGAATGTTTGTAAAGGAATAGGAACGCATGCTCACGTGTGATACTGAAATGTTGTCCCTCTGCTGTGACTAGGCTTCTCTTTGCTAACTGTATATTTTAACTGCATGATACATCTCAGGTCACCCTTCTGTTCCCTGCTTCTCTGTTCCGAACCTCCTTAGCCACATGCATCTTATTGATTGGAAACTGCAGTGTCAGCTGTCGTTTAATCAGACTGTATATAACGTGTGCTTGTCAGGTATAATCTGCCTTGGTTTTGTTTTCCTGCATCTCAGAGTTGTAGAAGGAAGGTGCAGTAACTCCTTTCACTACCAAATTAAAACATCCCTTTGAAAACAAGATATGGAGAAGCTGATTAAACAACCAAGTGACATATTTTTTTTCTAAGAGCTCCTTATTTTTTCGATTAAGGGCTTAATCTGGTAAAGTGGCTCCGTTTCATGGCATCAGTTCAAAGTTGCAGCAAATGAGTTTTGTTCCAGTGAAGCCAAAATTTAAAAAATAACTTGGCTCCTGATGCAGCAAAGGAGCCACGGTGATGAGCTGCCTGTAAATCTTGCTGGTCAGTGGGATGAGGGCCTCAATCCACAGTAATCTGATTTAGCGGGGGGTGGTGTGGGAGTTGTGAGGGGTGTGGAAGTGCTGTTGTACCTCGTGCCAACCTTTTTGCACCACAAAAATGGTGAGACATCTGAAAAGTGCTTCGGAGAGGTTGCCTGGTGCTTCCTGCTGCGTCACCCCAGTGATGGGAGAGCACAGGAAGCCACGTTGGGCAGTGCGAACCTTTCATCTAAGTGTACATCTGGCCTCTCCTATCTGCATTCTAACACCGGCGTTACTCTGTTGTGAGGTTTGTGTGTGCACACAAAGGTGACTTTCTTTTATTTTTTTTTCTGGTAAGGATGTTTTTAGTGAAAGGGAGTGGTTTTTCCCCCCCCTCCCTTCCCTAAACGCTAGCAAGAGGGAAATGGTGACCTGGGACTTCCTTATGTCGAGATTAGGAGGCTGCTGGGACATGTTGCTGAAATCTTGTTAGCTTGAAGTCATGCACTTAAACATCAGTGACCTGCAAACTGAAATGAAAGTAGCTACTGGTTTGCTGAAGGAAAATGTACCCAGAATAATATGAAAAAAAATCTAAAGCAGGAAAGGCTGTTACTATTATTATTTTTTACAAGAAATAATGATAACGTGTAACCTGCTGTCAGACCTGGTGGGACAGTTAGAGTTGGTTCCCACTGATCGAAACATTGAGGTCAGTGCTCTCATATTGTGAAGCTCCTAAGCTGTGAACTGAGGCCAAGTGAAATACACTGGAAATATTCTAATAATAACAACAACACCTACTGTCAAACTGCCCTTTTAAAATTTGGGTGGATGCTGTCTCTTAATTGCTCAGGATAAATATAACTTTTGTGTACTAATCTCTCAAACATTTGGAGGGCTGCCAAGTACCCAACCTGAGAGAGCCACTCAAGTGGTGATGCTAACCACATAGAGCGATCCGCAGTGCTTTGGGGGACCTGCCTGACCTGGCAGAGTTGTCTTGGATGTTGACAGCTTGGAAAAAAGCAATACAAGGTGGTTCTATGCTGTATGTGATGTTTATGTGCCTGGTGATAATGCAGTCAAGGGCTGGGTGATGCACACCTCCTATTTTTTTCAAGAGAATCTTTTCCAGCTGGGTTGTTGTCTTCAGGCCCTTTTATCCCCTCTCAACAGGGCCTGAGGCACCTGTGGAACTGAGCTCTTAAAAAAAAAAAAAGAATGAAAGGAAAGGGAAGATTTTCTGCAGACACATGAAGAAAATGGTATTTTAGCTCTTGTAATTGCATTATCCTTTTCTTCTGAGTGCATAAGTATTCTTCAGACCAGTCATAAGACACTGGAGTCAAAATACCCAAATCAGGAGCATACTTCAAAGAGCTGTTTGAGATTACTTATCTTTGAGTTAACTGAGAACCCGTACACTTGTGTTTTTGAAAGTCCTAACAAAAGCGAATTGCCATAGTAATGAAAAGAATATGGAAAGGAATTACTGATTGTGAAGCAAGACGTGACTGACACTTAACTCTCGTACTCAATTTAGTGGAGTCTCAAGAGAGTCGAACAAACGTCAAGTCCTCTTCTTTGTGTGATTATCTAATGCTGTCTGGCCTGCGTTGCTTTAAAAGGCTATGATGCTCTTGGCAGCAACATATTTTCTTTCTAAACTAGGTTGGATGTGGAGCTCGCTGCCTTAAACTGATAGTTAAGGCTCTTCCTTCACATATGGGACCCCAAAGATCTCTAAATGCTTCCATGTCCTGCCAGTCACTTGATAAGCTTTTTGCTCTCTAAGTTCAGAATTAATGAAGAGAAATAACCTCACTCTTCATGAGACAACTGGAACTTGTGTGGGGGGAGTTTTATTTATACAGTTGGATATTCGTTGTTTAGTCTTAAAGTGCGCACCACTGTGGCTTTAACATGCACTTAACTGGTGCTAATTATGCCAGACTTACCCGTACCAATTAATTCAAGAACTGGGCCTGCTAACAGTATTCTTCAAGTATATGAACACACAGGGGAATTAAGCATTTAATGTGTGTTACAGTATTGACAGCTTCTCACAGTATGCTCATAAAGCTTTCTGTTCGTTATTAACCTCAGCCACTTCTAATACCAGGTTCCAGTGTTGTTATCAAGCAAGCCTTTTATACAAACTTTCTTGTAATCAGGATATCTGATCTAGGATAGATCCCTAACCAAAGAGGTGAGATCTTATTGAACTAAATCTTAAAAAGTACAAATTGATCAAGTTTTAATACAGAGAGCAAGTGCAATAGCCAATCCTAAATGTCCTTGCCTCTGCCTCCTGTCACGTCTTGTAGAAGATGCTAAAAGGCTGATCCGAGTGTACTGGCCTTCTAATACTTGGGTGTACAGGAGAGGAAGTATCCCACTGTTAAAAGGCAGTATTAAAATAATATTAAAGGCCCACTTTAATATTAGATATGTCAGACAATTAATAGCACAATTACCCTTACTGGGCCAATGTCTGAGGCCCCGATGACGTAACCTTGTGAATTCTGTGTTCTGTGTTAAATATAGCTCCTGTTCCAGCGAGAGTTTTCTTCATTTTGGTCCAGAGGCCCAGAAATGTGGTTCTCAAGTGTTACTGTGAAACTTGTATCAACTGAGTAGAGCTGACTTTTCATTATAGTGACAAAAGCCAACAGTGCCCCGAAGAGCTTTTCCTCTGAGATTTACAATACTGTGTCAAGTGCTGAGTACAGCAGATAAATAAGCAAGCTTGGTTCAGTGTGCCTAACCCGAGCTTCTCTTAATGTGGTCCAAGTGCTGGTGCATTGAAACTTCTGAACTCACTTTAAAGCATATGGCTTTTAAGCTGTGATGCTGCAGAACAAACTGAGATGAAGACCAGGCACTGATCATACAATCTTTAGGGATGGCTGGGTGAAAGCTGTAAAATAACTTGTGCAGTTCTCTGGATTTGCCTGAAAATCCGCTGAAGCTTGCCGGATGTGTAAGACTTGCTGTGCTGCTGTTAAGCTGTTTGTTACAAGTTGCCTGGCGTACTTCAAACACGCTGCCTGGAGTTTTTCCTGAAGTTGACGTACGCCACCTTACTGTAGACCAGAAGGGCAGCAGGAATCGCGAGGTGTGCTGCAGCCAGTGGTCACAGGGATCAGTCTGTTCTACCTGCTGGTGGGAAGGTTTCTGGGTGTTTCTCTTCCCTGCGGGCTGTCTTCTCTCTGGATCTGCTCCATTTATCAGGCTTTGTGGAAAGCTTCGCAGCGAATTTCTCTCAGAAAAGAAGAAAATATTTTCCAGAAAATATTCCTGAATCATCTCCCCTTCAGTCCTACCGATCCCAGAGAAGCAGCAGGGCAGGAGCTGCTCTAGGAGCTGACTTGGGTTAGTGTAACACAGGCAGCACTCCAGGAAGTTATTTTCATAGCAGTTTAGGCTGGTGTAAATTGAACTCCTGTGGTCTTCTGCGCAGGTACTGGTTGCTTATGCAGTTAAGCAGCAGGCTGGTTTAAGCAGCTGACCTGGCTGATGACACTTTCCCTTCCCACATCCACGTGATTTTTAGTCAGCTCGGTGCCTGGTCACTGCTCTCATGCAGAGGCCTTGCGTTGAGATGCTGCAGGCCAGCCTAAAATAATCTGTGATGAATGTATCTTAAGATACCGCTGAGTGCTTGATAGCTGACTGCACACTGAGGTAAAAGGAAAACTGAGTATAATTTAGGAAAAAGATAGAAGTTAACCTTGGCTATAAACTCAAACCCCTTTATTTTGTTGTGGTAGTTGGCTAGTAGTGAACTATTTTGTGAATTCTTGCAACCTATAAATGCAGGCATTTAGGCTGGTTCCTTTGTGTACTGTCATGAAATGTTAAGTTCAGATTAGACTTAAAAGTGAGTGTTCTGAATTCAAACTCCTCACACACAACCCTCGTATCCTTCCTAAGTCATTCAGAAAACAACAGCAAAAAGATGCAGGAAATGACTGGCTTAAGGCAAATTTATTTCGAATAGACTTCTGGCAAACTGTAGTGAAATGACTAACTGGCTTAGTATTGACCCAGCCTTCTGGGTATTTCTTCCAGGAGCATTTGGATTGAGGAATCTGTCTTCTGTTGATTCAGATGTTTTCAGTAGTAAATAAATCTGAAGTCAAATGAGACACTTGTGTGTAAAAAATTGAACTCTGTTTTGTTTTCCAGGCATCTTTTCTTACAAAGAAGCTAAATATTGGCGGGAAAAGAGTAAACCTTGCAATATGGGTATGTTTGCTTTCCTACACTGTCCTCCCCACTGCGCGTCCCCTCTCCCCTCTTGGTTAAACAAATTGTTTTCCTGAAAAAGTACTTGCTTGAGAGAACTGAAATGTTAGGGACTTTGTAATAAAGTAAAATTTAGAAGTACTTGGAATCTCTTGAAGTATTGTTTGTTTAGTTTTCTATGCTAACAAGAGTATTTTGAATGCAGGATACAGCTGGTCAAGAACGATTCCATGCATTGGGGCCGATCTACTACAGAGATTCTAATGGCGCTATTCTAGTATATGATATAACAGATGAAGATTCTTTTCAGAAGGTACTGGAGAGACTTTTACCTCAATGTAAGATGTAAACTGAGAGGGAATTTGTGATATGAGTGCATACACGGGAATCTTCTGTTTCAGCAATAGCATCTATGCTTAATTTGCCTCAATTATAGGATTGATACCTGACTTTGCCACGTGTTAATCTTCTGCTACATCTGCAAATTCAGGCCATGTAATGAAAGTGTACCTTAGTATTTTCTGAAGTCTACCTGTAATAAAGGTGTAGTACAGTTATTCAAAGAACACTAGAGAACTAATGTATGAGTTAACTGTGGCAGGCTAAAAAATGTAAAGTGGCACTGTTACAATAATATACAGTATTGATTTCTACTGTATAAATCAAATTGCTAAAAGATACTAAGTGGTGTGACCTTTGACAAATCTGAACTCTGAAATAAGAATACATGACAGTGGAAATGTTACATTCTCAGTAATAATAGGTATTTATATTAAACGAAGCCTTGGAAGTCTGAAATTTGATGATCAACTATTTTACCACAGAATCAATTGATCAGGTCAGGGTAGATGACTTTTTGTCCAGTCCTATGTCAGACTGGTACTACTGCATTGTTGTTCCAGCTGAAAACTATTGACACGTTCTTAGGTGAGTCTGGACCTGATTAGATTGTGGTAAAAGTAGTAGGAGTTCTGTGGTGGGGAGTGAGAAGTTATCGTTGTATTGGCTAGGCTTGGGCTAGCAGTGATACAAGTAGTATCAGGATATGGTTCCACAGCAGAATAAGCAACTTAAACAGTCTGATGTAGGGCCAGTGAAGCACTTAATGCTGACAGCATCGGGCCCCTATCTGTGGAGCTGTGACTTGTGAGTACCAGTTCAACTTGGGCCTTTTTTTGCTGAGCCATGCTTAGTGAAAAGGCTGTTATATTAGGACATTTAAGTTACCTCTCAGAGGAAAGGTTAATTTGCAGAAGTTACTGCATAACTACCTATGTATCATGTATCCTAACTATTTTTAAGTCTTTGGAGTGGTCGCCTCTCTTTACAGCTTAAACTCCCTTAAAATAGTATCTCCAAGTCAATGCAGTGACCATTCAACTTCAAAGCATGACAGCAAAATTAATAACACCCCTTAGTGCCAGCTGACTCAACATTCATCTGTTCCTTTAGGGAAAAGCATCTGTTATAATCTAATCTGATAAACTTGGTTCAGGTTTGGTTCAGGTACTTCTACCTTTAAGGAACCACTTGTGATGTGTTAGTATGGTCCCGTGGCTGAATATCTCATGCCTGCCCTAAAGCGGTCAGTGTAGTGAACTTGTTCTTTGGAATGGGACTAATGTGAATGCAAGTTCAATTTCTGGAGTAACTGAACCATTCTGTAGAAGTTGCATTGCTCTAAATTTCAGCTGTGAACTAAAGTCATCTGCACGTGGCTCTTCAGCAATATAAAGAATATTTGGTCAATCTGTTGCTCTAAACATGTCTGTTTCAAGATTAGGGTGAACAGTTAATGATGGAAATGGGTCAGTTATGCAGTGCCCAAACCACTAGCAGGATATCAAGAGAAAATAAACTTATCTCTATTCTTTATGCAGGTAAAAAACTGGGTTAAGGAATTAAGAAAAATGTTGGGAAACGAAATCTGTTTATGTATAGTAGGTAAGTTCTTTTAACATCTAATTCTAGTGACTGAATCAGAAAAGTTTCTTTTGGTTAATAACATCTTCCAAATGCTTTGACAGTTTGTGCATGTGAAAGGGTAAAGCTTATGTGAATCTGAAAATTGAAAACACAGTTTGAGCTAGAAGTTTCAATACATCACAACTGAGGAAAAGGCGAAAGTACATAGTACAGATAGATGCAGACTGCAGAGTTGAACAAAGGAACATAAACCTCAGATGTGCTACATACATTTCTTGCAAGGACTCAGACTCCTTGTTTTTTTGTTTATTCACTGTTTCTAGTGGCACAGATGGATACTTCTTCGTTTTTAGAATCACATGCTTGCAAGAGAGAATAATTCTTAAAACTTGGATATTTCAATGCATTTTTTACAAATGTATGTAAATATTGTTTTAAAATCAGATCTAGTAATTAAAACACCTTCAGGAGGTTAGATGTATGGGTATTCCATGAAAGCTACCTTCTGTGGCACAGATAGTTTGTCTGATAAAAAAGAAAAGCAGTGGTTTTTTTTTGTTTGTTTGTTTTATTGAGTTATTCAGCTATCCCTGGTCTCTTGATAGAAGTTCATTGCCTGTATATGTTCGAGTGAAAGGAACTTTCAAATCATTTGGCGCAGTCTGGATAGAGACCTGTTTCAGAGCCAATTTTTATTAGGGCAGCTTGTAAGAAAACGATGGGATAAAATGATTGCATTAATTGTTTCCAACAGGTAACAAAATAGACTTGGAAAAAGAGAGGCATGTTTCAGTGCAAGAAGCAGAAACGTAAGTCACACCAATTATTAATAGAAACAGTCATTGCAGAATTATGCTGGAGTAATAAACTTGTGATGCTCTTAACAGCTGGCAGCGTAAACCAGCCATGCCTCACTGGCTGCTAAGTGTTCTGTTCGTATTTGAGCCTTGGGATGTCTTGGGCTGTCACTGGCTAAAGTGTAACTTGTGAGTTATACATCACTGAAAATCAACATTTGTAGTTTAAATATATTTCTAAACTGGAAATTTTCAATTAATCTTTTTTATGAATCACTCAATTGTAACCACAATTCTCTTCAAGTCAGCATGTGTGAATTAAGAGTTTTTATTTTGAATTGAGTTCTGTCCACTTCATGTGAAGTGGCTTAGGAAGACTGCATTCTTCAGTGCAATGAAGCTCTTCTTTATCTGCCTTCCTACAGGTATGCTGAATCCGTTGGAGCAAAACATTATCATACTTCAGCTAAACAGAACAAAGGAATTGAAGAACTGTTTCTTGACCTTTGTAAAAGTAGGTATTGTCTAGTTTGTTCATAAAGAGCTCTTCCATGAAAAGGTTTCAGGAATGCTTCAAACCCTATAGAAAATCCTTAACTTTTAAACTATTGAATAACTGGCTTCACTTGAGTCTCCTTCAAGCTACTTGTGTGTTATAACAACTATGGAAGCTTGATGTATAGATGCAAATTCATACTGTACTTTAAGAACGTCTTTCTGCCACTCTGTTGGAGTCCTGGGTTGGAGTTCAATTTTACTCCAGATTCTGCAGTCATTCTATGTGATTGCTCTCACTATTGTCTACTTTATACCCTGTTGCAACATCTTTGACATCACTTGACAAGATTCCTGAATTACAGTTCATGAATTTGAAGCCATTATTACACAAATCTTATGCAGCAGCTGAAGCAAATGATAAAGAATGTAGGAGTATATGCAGTATGCACATATATGCAGTATAAACACAGCACAAGGAAGTTACCCCATTTGTGTTGTCCTTAAGCAATAAGAATTTAAGCAAAACATTTCTATGTTTTTTTTTCTTTTTTTTTTTTTTTTTTTGAGGAGTGGTGTGTGTTGCGTTTCTTGTTTAATAAATATTCTTACCATGGGTGGGTAAATCTAGCTTTTGAAGTCACCAACTCCAGAACATCTGAGCAGCTAAGGTCTTCCTTTAGTCAACGGGAGCTTCTGAGTATTTGCTGCTTTAGGAAGAACACTTAAGTATTTTCTTAAAACTATGCCATGAGATACCAGAGCACTTACTTCTGCATAATTAGTAAGAGAACTGGTCTTTGTGTGCATAATTCATAGATTAAGATCTTCGAGCCTTGTGTAAAAATGCAATGGAGTACTAATGCATTTCATCTACTACACTTCATTTACAGGAATGATAGAAACTGCTCAAGTGGATGAAAGAGCAAGAGGCAATGGTTCCAGTCAGTCAGGAACAGCAAGGCGAGGTGTACAGATCATTGACGATGAACCCCAAGTACAGAGCAGCGGCGGGTGCTGTTCTTCTGGATAGTAACAAAACTGTGCATCACTGCCCTCTCAATATGAAGACTGCCATATTCAAAGTCACACATTCTTTACCAGTGGAGTAATAGAATTAACAGTATTTAAAAATAATCACACATAACACTGCAGAGACCTTAAGTGCTAAACTAGTGGCGTCTGTGACCAGAGAATTGGCATTTTCTACAGTGGTTAACAAAGCAATTACCAATGGCCTTTTTACATACTTTTCTTTAATGAGGAATAATATGCATGTAGAAAAGACCTACTTAAAGGCTTCATTTATATTCTTTTAAATCAGATCATTATTTAATAACTTATATACGTTGTTGTTGGAATGGTATACATTTTTGCAGCTCTTTGTATTTTGTGGTAGATTGAATTGTATCACTTCTAAAATGCAAATTGATTTTTTTTAAATTAGCAGATATCTGAAGTAATATTTTTGCAGGGTCTCCACAAGCCTATAACCGTCAACTACTTTGATATATTCTGTTCATCTTGTATGCCAAGCTGGTAAAATACATTGTAAATTACATATTAAATATTTTATCTGCTTTTACAAGTGCAGGTGCAGAAATATGTACATCAGTCTTGTCAGTGATTGTGAAGTGAATAAGTCAGTGAAAAGATGCAAGCTTTTCATGTGTACTGTTGAATTGCTCATTCTATTCCCCCTTCCTGAAAATTGAAAACAGCTTTTTTTTGGTAAACTCACAGCTACAGCATTTTTTTAAGCTTTTTCTGTCAAGCAGCAGTATTTAGAGTACCCCCTTAGTAGGAAGGGTATGCTTCTTTAGACTGCTGTTTAACACTGAGGCGTTTGACTCCCAGCTAAGACAGCTGGAGCATGCATTTATCTTGCCTCTGCATTTACTTCAGCCTCTCAGATATCCCCCAGAAAGTTGAAGCAAATTTAGCCCTTGTCTGTCTGGTAGCTGCTAAACCAGATGCATGGGAAGCTCTTAAGCTGTACTAAGACATTTGTGTCCCAAGACAGCATTATAAACTACTTATGAGCGTAATTTTTTTCCTATATTGCAGGGCTTGAGTGAACAAATGAATTGGCATTAATGAGAACTGCTTCTGATTTTTGAGTGATTATGTGGAAGATATGGAACTGCCAGATGCAATTGTAACTTTGGGAATAATAGACAAAACTGAACTTAATCTTGACTTGCTCTTTCTCTTGTAAAGCTTTTTGAAGCCCACTTAAGGTTTGGGAGGAGGGTGTTCAGAAATAAAGTGTATAAATTACTATCACAGAAGGAAAACAAATGGTGGTAGTTGAAACTTCAAAATGTTTTGTGGTCTGACTTTTTTTTACTTAAGTTGTCATGCTTGGAAAAACAGTAAAGGTGATGTCTATGACAAAATAGAATATTCCTTGGCCTTCCTTTTTCTGAAGGGTAGAATTAGTATTGCATATCAATGCATTTAATGGTGTGGGTGTATTACAATGCACAACAGGAGTAGTAGTAACTAATCAGTCTGACATGTAAGAAGTGTGCTGTCTTCATCTGACTTATTTTCTCTGAAATAATAGATGGCTTTGCTACAGACTGGTCCCAATGCTCTTTATTTCTTTTCTTTCTGCCAAAACTGCGGTGTACTTTCTCTAAAGCTGACACTGGTGTGCTCTTCTGACATTGGTGTATGCGTGATGCAAAGGTGCTCTGTTTTTGTTAGTGAAGACAAAGTTACTTGACTGTACAGAGCCTTGCTGTGAATCTAAAATTCATTAGTATATGTGTATATTGCGACACTGTGTTAAGCCAACATCCTGATATTATATCTCACTTAAGTGAGCTTCGCCCAAATTAAAATTGGGTCAGCTTGATTCAACAAATAGTACCTTCAAATCCATACACTAGAGAAGTCAGTCTTGTAAGTAACAAAATACTGATATGAGTGAAATTGGTGAGACTGCTCAAGATTGAAATTTCATTATAAGAAGAGTTGCAGGTTTTTGGATTCCAATTTCAGTTTTTACAAAGATGCAAAAACAAAAACAAAAAAAAAAAAACAACTCCACTAGGCTTGATAAGGAAGCAGATATGCTCTGGCATAGATAACACATTAGAGCTTGTTTTTTCCAGAGTAGAGCTTTCCCTGCTTTGTTGAACTAGATAGCTGTGGTCCTGGCCTGGTAATTGATACAAGATGTTTACCAAAGGGAATGTTATGTTTGACTACTGAAGTGTCAAACTTAAGTAGTCTGTCTTAATGTAGTGTATTTTGTAGTAGGGGTGGTGTGAGACTTTGGTCTCACCAACAAAGCCATGTTATACCAACTCGTAAGTCACTTGCAAGACTAAAACTATTAACTACTGAAAACTTGGGTGGGGATAAGCTGACACCTTTGTATCTTAAAAAAAAAAAAAAAAAGGTTTTGGCTACTACTGTTACTACTATTATTTACAAAATACCTTTTAAAAGAAATTGTCAGAAGTTACTGTCCTTAAATTCAATGAAACTACAGCAAGACAAATCTTGAATGGAGCTTTTCTGTCTAAGCTGCAGTTGGCCTGGACTTTATCTGTAGAACCTGATACCTTGCTAAGTACAGATGTTTATTATCTAGTGAGTACAGTTCTAAAAAAGTTAAAAGTATTTCTGACATAGGTATTACAATATACGTGTGACAGCCTAATGTCTCAGGCAAATGCCATAGACTACAGTAAGGATTAATATCAGAGTTACTTACAAACACTTGTAACAAGACTGATCCTTGTGTGAAAGGGGGGGGAAGAATTGTGCCGTGTCAGTGAGTTTTCTTAGAAGTAACAATTGTGTTTAATTGTATGAGTAGTGAATGTCACCTGAAACCTGTTTCCTTAATACTACCTACTGATCTGTGGCATAGACTAGAATATTCGTGGTTTCTTTCAAAGTTTGAAAAGACTGAATTAGCTTGTGTATCTAAAACAAAGGCTTGAGGTGGAAGAAATTGAAAAAGTGAATGTGTCAACGTGAATATGAATTCATGAAAGTTTGTTTCCAAGACACCAGAGAATACTAGTAGTTCTTGAAACTGACTAACATAAGCTACTCATTCTTGCCAAAGTAGCTCTGTTCCTGGAAGAGGCATTTTTATTATTTACAGAGGTTATCTAGATCACGTGGATCAAGTGTGCAAGGAGGTACAGATAGCTTGGTTTTCTATAGTTGATCTCAAGGATCTTCCTTGAGTAACCTAGCGTTACTACTGCATGGCTTGGGTTTTCAGGAATCTTGCCTTTGAGATCTAAATTGCCTGGTTTGTATGTCTGAAGTATCTGTTTAGGGAAAAGTGTTTTCTTTTGCTGCCAACAAGAAAACTATTTCTCATTCTCCTGAGAAGAGTGCAAGAGAACACCTATGTCTTTACCAAGTACCTCTATGGTTGCATAGGTAATACCAGCCAGGCATTTGCTACAGCATGTAAGTCAACTTTAAAAGTGCTTGCAACTTGGAACTCCCTTCCTCAGGGTAAATCTTGATAGAGATTAGTATGAGACCTTTTTTCTTGTAGTATGTGAGTATAAATACCTTTCTAAAACAACTTTAGCTGCTCACGGTTGTGCTGTTGCTATAAATACCTGAGAGACATACGAAGTTTTATGACTTGCTGAAATAATGTCTAACAATCCAAAGTCCAAAAACATGAATGCAGCAGTTATGTATGTCTATTAATAGTTGTTTATGGATGCAGCTTTAATGTATTTAGGCACTAGTTCACAAGTTCTACGTGACCAGGTAGGCCAACTGAGACAAGCTCTACTAAATCATTTCAGATCTGTGGTGCTCAGAGATGAGTGTAACTAGTGCTAAAGACCTGGGGTGGTTTCTTAATGTGGTTTGCAGTGGATTTGCGTAGAATTCCAAGATTTGGAAATCTAATGTCCAGATGAACTGCATTGACTGGTCTTTTGAGACAGTTAAGTAATGGAGTGTTGCCTTGATTTATGTTTTTCTCTGACAATATTGACACGTTATGGACAAGCATTGGTGCTTACTACCACATCAAAAAGTATCCCTTAGCCCTTTTATGCTGCCATGTTTAATTGTTCTAGGTGTTTAACTTGTGTCTGCCTACAGCTCTTCAATTTCTGCTGTAGCTTCCAAGGCGTGTGAAAATTTTTACAGAAAGTTAGGAGGTCTCAGAATGTGGTTGGAACTCAAATGAGGTTCAGAGAAGATATTGGGTGCTGTAGAAAAGTTTAAAGAAAGTAAGAGGAATGGAAGGCCTGCTTGAGGATAAATGGAGATCAGAAATCTTCAGAAGCTGAAAGCAAACAAGTGGGATGAATGGGTAGAGCGAGGGAATAAAAGAGGTAGGAAAAACTGAAGGTGTTGGTAATGGACTGTATGGGCTAAGTTAACCAGCTTTTAAGAGAGCTGCTAGCATCTCCTTTCAGTAATTGCCTAATTCAAGACCTTTCTAAGATGATATCCTAGGTTAGTTTTCCTCTGTGAAATACTGTGGTTTGTTTTCTTTTTTTGGGTTGGTTTGGTTTGGTATTTCCTTGCCTTAAAGAAGATAATACAACTAATTTTGAATGGGCTTTTGGGCACGATACTACCCTACCTAAAGATTGATTAAAATATGTTCCTTTATGAAGTATTTGGTTACTTGATTTTGTTAATTTTCACATCAAATTCTGGGATTTTTTTCCTGATTTGTCTTCACTGAAAGAAGTTCTGATAACTGCTGTTGTGGCAGGGAGTAGCAGATGAAGACTAAGATCTTTGGTTCTAGTTGTTGCACAAGCACAAAGACAAATCAGCTCCCTTTTAACTGGGCATATTGCTCATGCTGTTTTCTGGGGTGGATTCTGATCAACACTGGCATTTTTACTTTAGGGCCAACCTGTGCCATTTCAGCGTTGTAGCCATCTACTGAACTTGGGCTTTCTCTATGAAATAATAATATGTATTCTTTCCCTTCCTGTGTTCTCAGAGCTGTCATCAGCTGCTGTGTGTAGAGCAGAGTGAGACAGAGAAACAGCTTTGAGAAATGGGAAATCTGCAATGTTTCTCGTCTTGAGCTGGCTTGGAAAGTGAGAATCTATGAAACTGTCTCCGTTCTGAGGCATTATTGTGTCCAAGATAAATTAAAATATTTTGGCTTAGAAAAAAATGTTTAAAAATCTAAATTGTTCAAATGAAAATTTATTTTAGGGTGATATATTATGATACCTCTTTGAGGCCGCCAAGTTTACTAAGCTGGGCCAAAAAGGTCAATTGGTTGGCAGGTTCTACAGCCCTAAAATGTCTCACTGCAGGGAGTAGCTGAGCATTGGTTCCATTGGGCAGTGTAGAGCTTTGATTATAGCCAATACCAGGATGTTGAAATGTAGCCTGAAAGAATAGCTTGATAGTTTCTATTTCCCGCTGATTTGTGCACTCAGGCAAACAGCACGACCTGACGTGGTTGTCACTAAGGAGCTCGTGTCCCTCTTTTCCTGCTTGCTGGCTGCCCTGTTCCTCGTGGTTAATGAATCACTACTACAGAATACCTCCTGTACAAGAAAGGAAACCTGTAGTCTCTGCTTGCTTTAGTAGCTCTTCTGCAGCAGTAATACACAGTCCTTCCTGAATTGAAAACTTTTTTTGAGAACAGTTTTTCTTAAGGGGAGCTTTTTTTAACTTATTGATATTTGTTTTCAGTGTTCGATGTATTCAGTCCCGCTGATGTCTCGGGGGATGCAGGGTGGTGGTGGTGGAGTGAGGGTTAATACTTCATTCATAGGTTACTTGGAAGCAATGCAATTCAAAACTACAGAAACAAAGGAGGGTGAGTATATTATGCAATGATCTTCCCTGGTCTGCTGTAGCAGTTGGTCGTATCCTGCCTCCAAACCAGTGAAGGAAGACGTTGGAAAGTTGATAGAGTCCTTGCTGTCTCTGGGACCTAAATCCTGATTCTAGGGTACTGAAAGTAGCTTAGAAGGAAATACAAATAGAGAGGATTGGAGATGGCAAGAACCCCATCTCATCTTTGCTCTGTCCTGTGACAGATCCAAACTCATGTAACAGGTTCTTTTGAACTGTTGAAACTTAGACTGCGAACTCTTCAGGTTAACCAGCACTCCATTCCGAAAGGGCCACAGGCTTGGAATTCATGTTGTAAGGTAACAAGTGTTGTTTCCTTTTCAGAATAGGAAACTAAAAATAGCCTGAGGCAGTTTATTAGTGGAAATAGAAGAAGAAAGCACTTAATACCAAAACACTTGAATGCTGTCAGTGCTACTTGATCATACAGACATTGTACTGTTTCTTGTCAGATAGGTTCAATGAGCTTCCCAGGCTCAATCAAACAATTTTATTTTTTTTTTCCTGAACCCAAAGAACATGTTAACAGGACACAAGGCAACACTGGAAAGGGCATGGCAATTTTTAACATCAGGTAACATGACATTGTCAATGCTGTAGGAATGCTCTACTTGTATCTTGTGGATAAAAGATTTTTTTTAAAGGTATTTTGAAAATATCTAGAAGATGCTTTGCAAGCCTTAATTTTTCCCAGTGTATTGCTGCAGCTGAAGTTCCTAAATACTTCTCAGAATATTTTGTACACATTTAAATAGGGATAGTTCTGTGATAAATTAATTCCAAATGATAAATAAAGTAAGAACACAAGAACAACTTTAGCATGACTGCTGTTCTGTCAATGTCTGATACAAAAACTGAATGTGTACCTAAGCAGGAATGGATCAATAGATGAGAAAAATGTGTATTGGAAAAAAAAATATATATATATATGAAAAAAACAGAGTTGGGCAGTCTAATAGGGTAGAAAAGCTAAAAACTTGTTACTGTCGTATCTGAAAATTCTCTCACGTAAAATAAATGATAAAATTTGAAACCTGAACAGTCTGAAATAAAGTGGCTCTGAAAATTGCTGGGGGCTGTGGAAGAGCTGGCTTATGAATAGGTTTGGTTTAAAAAAAAAAAAAAGAGGCTAAAGTTTTTTTCATGCTACAATTTCTGAACACATCTGAATATAATCTGCTGAAAGATGGCTCTAAGAGGTGAAATCTGGCTCAGAAAGTTTGCTCTGACTGTGCTAATGTGCCCCAGGGACTGTAGGGTGAGCAAGGACTCATCAAAATGAAGCTTTAATACTCAAAACCCAGAGCAGTTGCTAAGGGAGAAGCAGATGCTGTTGAACCACGTTTGGTTCCATGTCTGTTGAACCAACAACACTGAGAATTTACCGACAGTGCGGTGTTGATAGCATACCGATGTCCCACCTCTAACGAATGTCTGTGCACACTTCCCCAGTGAAAGTCACTGTTCGGCAGATGCTGAGGGTTTGAACTGGATGGACACTGAGAGAAAGTAGCAGGAACAGAAGGGCTGCACAGTTGCTGCATTGGTTGTTCTCAACCCCTTCATCTGCACTTTTCAGAAGTCAGTACTTAGATCCAACTATCTTTGCATCAAGGGGTGTATTTTCTGTTTGAGTAGTTTATTGATCAAAAAAAGTAAGATCTTAAGGTTTTTTTTGAGTAAATTTAGTGCTTTCACTGATTTATTCTTCCCACACACTGTCAGCATCTCACAAGGTGAGTGTCCTGTGGGGAACATTTCAGGTAGTGAGAGGTGGCAGCATCCAATGCACCTCTGCTCGTGCCATTGTTTGGTGACTTCAGTTAGAGTAACAAAACAATAAAACAATCCTTGACCATAAGATGTGCCTGTACTTGTTAGAAAAGTTGGTTTGAAGTTTTAAAATATTAGATTGTGCTTTGATTGGAGCGTTCTGGGAATCCTGACAATCCTTTCGGTATGTGAATACTGCAGTGCTTGGCGCTGTGGGACCTTGACGGGTTTTCAGGACTTAAGGATTTCAGCTTGTATAGGAAACAGTGATCCCTGAAGTGGATTATGGTGCCAAATAGGAAAGAATTATTTGTTAAAGACAAGACGCCTATCTAGCATTGCTTCTAGAGCAGTTAAGATGAAATACAGCCTTGGCTACCCGCACCCTAAAAGAATTGTTCTGTTGGTTTCCTGTTCTTTCTGGGAAACGTTTCTGGTTGGTGGTGTTGTAATGCATATGTAGAAGCATTTGGGGTACTACTGCTTGTCTTTGCTCTCTGAATTCCTCGCTTTGGCAATGCTGGTTTATGCCAATCAGCTCAGCAAACAACAGATCAGTTTCTGTTTAGTCATCACTCTCGGATAGTTTCCAGCTCCCCTCTGGTGGCTGATGCAATCGTGAATCTTTCCTTGCATGGCAAATACAGAGCATTTCGTGTTGGTGTCTGTTCTGCTTGTTTTATATTTAAATAATAAAAATAAAATGTCTTGTCCCACCAAGAGAACATTGTAAACTTGTCATCAGTCTTATAAACCGTAATTTTTTCTTATGTCGATTCTTGAATGTTTTAGGTTGTTTCATATTCTGGAATTCTGTTAGTATTCGATATGCACAGATTAAAAAAAATAATAATCTGGTTCACAGACAAACTCACAGCTGTGGTTATGTATATATATGAAGTGTGACATGTCAAAAATGCTTGAAGAAAGCTCCTCATCTTGTGTACTGCCTTCATATCTCATACGTCTCCATGCCTTCACACTCCAAATGCAAATAAATGCTAGTGGGGAAAGGGATTTTCTTCCTTATAATTTCAGTCTGCTTAGTTCCTTTGTCTCTGTCCTTGTTTAACCTTGCAGCAGAAGGAAGCCAAGCATGGAACATAAATGTGCCAGTGTGCTCTACTTCCACAGGTTAGGTGTTGCATGTTTTTTTTAAAGGACCAGGTAGGAAAGAGCCTCTTGGTTTCCACATTGAGGGAGAGACAATAACTGAGTGTAGGAGATCCTAATTGGTCCCAAAGGCTACATTTTATTTTTACTGTGTAAATTAGGCCTGGGCATAAGGACTTCTGGCCTTGAGAGCAAATGGCACAGTACAGCTTCTCATCCATGTGCCTAAACCATCTGTTCCCCTTTGAAAAACTTCTATACACTGCCTGCTTGGGATGGCTGTGTGTTCACCACACTGTATCTAGATATTGGCCTGTAGAGAACCTGAATGCTATGGACCATAGTTATACATAGAAGCACGCTAATGATGAAACAGCAAGGATGACAGGAGGTCAGTACCCCAGGTTTGCTTGGTTTATTTCATGTACCTGCAGCCTGGTCTCCCTTCTGTTCTTTTAATTGTGAAGTAGGATGGGAGGCTTATTTTATTTTCTGTTCCTCTTGTATGTGGAAAATGAGAATATGTGACAGGTAAATCCTGGGATAGGGATATCCTTTGTGATATAATTCATGCTGTGGACTGGCACCTCTTAGAATATGAGGAACTCAAGCCTGGACTGCAACTTCCTCTGGGGTGTTCTGCTGCAACTGGAGTCCAAGACAGCACCACATTTACTGCATGCTTGTTACCTGTGACAAACTGGGATGGCCTGGAAAAATTATGGGTTGCATTTGTCAAAGCAAAGCTTGAAACATAACCTTTTGCTGTAAGCGAAAAAGATGTCACAGGAAGGTGTTTTTTGGCACTGAGTATCTTTGTTTCTCTGTTGTGAGGTTTTTGTTTGTACAAATTAAGCCTGTGATGGAGGGACTTGACAGAATCTGTACTTGTCTTGTGCAGGCCAGGTTTTCATGTGGTTGGGCATGTGGGCAGATGACACTTCTGAATACGGGACTGGAGCCTGGAGCTCTGCTGAAATAGCTGTGTGAACAATAGCAGCTGCTGCAGCTCTTGGCATAGCAATAATAGCTACGCTTGCAGCTGTGACAGCAACAGAAACCACAGGAAAGCCAGGAACTCTTTCTGGCTGCACAGTCAGTGACTACCTTTATGGTACAGAAGATTCCTCATCAGAGCAGTTGACTACTTAAAATCCAAAGGAGTGTTGGCCACCAAGCTGATGGTACCTTCCTTGCACAGATCTAAGATCTGTGCATTGTGCAAGGGGCTGGATGCTGTCATAGATCTGTGTAATGTTACCTTGTGCTCTTATTACTGGCCTTAAGGAAGATGGAGCCAGACTTTTCTCAGTGGTGTCCAGTAGCAGGACAAGAGGAAACAGGCACCCATTGAAATACATGAAAATCTATTTAAGCATAAGAAATATATTTTTCACTCCAAGAGGTCAAACACTGAAACAGCTTGATGGGGGAGGTTGTGGTGTCTTTATCCTCGGAGATAGTCAAAATCCCCCTGGACAAGATCCTGAGCAATCTGTTCTAGTTGATACTGCTCTAAGCAGGAGGGCTGGACCAGGTAATATCTATAGGTTCCTACCAACCTCAACCTTTCTGTGATCCTGTGATATTGCAACCTGAAAGTGAAGAGTCATTTTGCTCTCCATCTTGAATAATGACATGCTCGTTGTTATGCAATGATGGCTTGCAAAAGAACAAGGGAGAATAGCTCAAGGGGAATATCTGGGAGATTGGGAAACTAGCTAGAAAGTGGTAAAGCATCTCAGGGATTAAATTACTCTGTGTGACCAAGAAAATTCTGTGTTCTTGTGAATGGGACTCTGTGAAAGGACTGCAGTGGGAAAGGAGTCCCAGGAAGAGTCCTGTGGGAACTGTTAAGCCCTCACCAAGGAATCTTCTGGCAGAAACTCATTTCCTATGACTGGTGGAAGGAGAAGGAAGCTGCAATGAACACATCTCCATCAGTGGAACATAAAGTCTCAAGGCTAAGCCCGGTCATTGTCTTCTCATGGTGGTTTTTATTTATTTATTTATCTATTTTATTTATTTATTTTCTTCTCAAGACATTGCATCCAGAACACTGTGATGTTAGGTATAGGCATTCAGGCTCCATTGAGCTTCAGGGATGATCAAGAATTTTCTGGTCAATGATTTTTGAAGAGGGTACCTTTCTTATAACTCATCTTCTCCAAGTCCAGCGTCCAAAGCCCTAGCTGCTGCTTTTCTTAGTAAATGACAGAAAATAGCTTTTTGTCTTTTTGCTCAGGCTTTGAGTGAGCTATAGTTCCCTAGACAAATACTGATTACCTCAGCACAAGTCTGGCAACAATAACCAGTCCTAATTAAATTGTCGTTATCTAGATTAAAACATTTAAGAAAATCAGTCTAGAAATAATTTACCACTTCCTGGATATTTTCACAGCTCCACCTCCTTCAAACATTTCTGCTGAGTTTCTCTGTGCTTAGCCTCTGCTAAGTAATCCTCTTCTGTCTTTATGTAGAACACTTTTGCCATTATTTTGACTTGTGGTTCCATGTTTGGCAAAGCAACTCTGGCTGTGTGCATAGATACACAAACCCACTCATATATAGAGTCTCTAACAGTACCACATCATAGTAATTTTTAATTTCCACACATTGTTTATATTCTCCTTGAGTGACCATACAAATTGATGTGGGAATGCTGGAAGCTTAAGGGTGGATGCATAGGAGGAGAGCACAGGTTAGAATTTAGCGAGCCTACAGATGCACTGTAATCAACTGTCAGTTAGCATGCTTCTAGCCATGGGAACATTACAAGAAGCAGCTTTCAGTAGTATTAGATTACGACATTACCTTATAAATCTCATCAAAGATCAAGATCCTGCTGTGCTAGATTTTTGTAGCCTGGTCTCTAACCCTGGTCTATAAGCCAGTCTCTTGAAAGGTGGCAGTATCTTGAACTGGCTTTCCTTTAAATGACCCTTCAAATAGCTCCTTCAAAAGCAGCTATCAGCCCTAATTTGGGTCAGGAGTAAGCAAGACTTTTGCCCACCCTCAGATGAGAAAAAGCAAAATCTGTCTTTCTCAGAGCAGGATCTTCTGTAAGCACGTTAACGCTGGGTATGTCTAACTCCTACACACTGATTTTGATCCCTCTTTCAGCTGAGAATCATGCTTTGCAGCTGAATCCAATGCTTTTGTAGCTGTTTTCCTGTGTGTGCCAAGAGGTTGTACATTGCCCTGAGCAAAAGTGATCCTAAGCAATCTGACCCAACTACAGAATTTGTCCTGCTTTGAGTAGCGAGATGTACCTGACAACCTACAGAAGGGTTTTTCAATGGTCAAAAGTACAATATAGATATTAATCTAGCTGAAGAGTTCTAAATTTGAGAAGCCAGAAGCAAATTATACCACTATTTTATGAGAGACAAAAAAGGCCCAATTACTTTTGCTCCTTTGGAGTAGCAAACCACTTCCCTGTGAGCATCCCATCTACTTGTTTTGAGTAAACAAAATCGGGGTTACCCAAACTGGGGGATACACTGTTTGCTCAAAACATTTTATAAAGTGTTTGAATATATAAAAAAGTAGTCTTAAAAAACAACTTGATTTATGGCTGTCAACAGGACCGAACATTTGAGACTTACTGAGTTAAAGGTACTTTTTTATTTAATCAGACTTTAATTTTTTTATATTTAAGTAGTAACACACGTTATGTGCTTTCACAGGTAAAGAAGATGAATGAAAATTCGCTGATATCAGCAGGAGAATTGTTTCAGTTTGTAAACCCGCACGCATCCAAATACTGAACATTTGCTAACGCTGTCGAGATTGTCATTAGAATTTGGCTTTATCCCATTACGAAGATGAACGTGTTAGGTGTTGAAAGCCAAGGGAAATCTCATCTACAAGATGCCGCATTTTTCACTGACAACAAAAATCTGGCGTTAGGGCAGCTTGACGGCGCGTGTGGGGCTGGTGTTTCCTTAGTGTTGATGTTGCGGAAGAAAGGAAAGGAACCAACTGGAGAGTGATTTTACGTCAGATTCGCAATAAGGCACAAATTAAGCACAATCTCAAGGTGGTGATGATTAAATCTCAATAGCAGAGTGGCTCTGTGCTTCTGTGGGTACAGTCGGGGGGGGGGGTCAGGAGGAAGCCTGCGTAGGCCCCGGCGGGGCGGGGCTGGGCTGCGAGGAGAGGCGGTTGCTAGGGGGCGGGGCTTCGGGGGCGGTCCCCACCCGAGCGCGCATGCGCCGGCGGCCGAGGGGCTGACGGGGCTTGTTGTGGGGCGGGGGGGGGCAGCACGTGAGGAGCGCAACGTCACCATAAACACTCGTAGGCAAGATGGCGGCGCCTCCGAGCGGCAAGGTAACGGCTGGCACCGGGCCGGCGGGGGGAGGCCGCTCCCGGCAGGGCCCGGCCCCGCGGCTCGGCCCCTCTGCGGCCCGCTCCGCCGGTGCTGGGCCTCTCGGCTCGGCCGGCAGCCGCCTCGGTGCGCTGGGCGGCCTCCTGTCCGCAGGGGCGGGCGGGGGAGGTGTGTGAGGGTGTGAGGGGCGGCCCCGGGGGGCTCCGGGCTGCCCCGGGGTCTGGTCGGGGTGGGGGTGGGGGTAGGCCCGGTGACCCGCCCGCTTATTCAAGGCTCTTGGCGTCTTGATGCAGGGGTACTCGTCTCACTGAGAAATGTCACGGAATCACAGAGTGGTTTGGGTTGGAAAGGACCTTAAAGCCCACCTAGCTCCAACCCCCTGCCATGGGCAGGGACACCTCCCACCAGACCAGGTTGCCCAAAGCCCCATCCAGCCTGGCCTTGAGCACCTCCAGAGATGGGGCACCCACAGCTGCTCTGGGCAGCCTGTGCCAGGGCCTCACCACCCTCTGAGGGAAGAATTTCTTCCTAACACCCAATCCAAATCTCCCCTCTTTCAGTTTAAAACTATTCTCCTGTGTCCTGTTATTATCTACACAAGAGCCCCTCTTCATCCTTTTTATAAGACCCCTTTAAGTATTGAAAGGACTCAATGAGATCTCAATGGGGATCTCAATGGAGCCTTCTCTTTGCCAGCCTGAACATCCCCAGCTCTCTCAGCCTGTCTTCACAGGAGACGTGCTCCAGCTCTCTGACCATCTCTGTGGCTTTCCTCTGGACCCATTCTGACAGCCCCACATCCTTCCTGTGCTGGGGGCCCCAGACCTAACGCAGCACTCCCAAGTAGGGCCTCGTGAGGGCAGAGTAGAGGGGGGACAGTCACCTCCCTTGACCTGCTGGCCATGCCTCTCTCGATGCAGCTCCCTTGAAGTCTTTCCAAAAAGCCTGGAAAATAAACTGTGAAATCTTGTCTCTTTTTAAAATCCAACCTAAATGAAATGTGATTTTTGTCCATGTAAAGATCAGTAGCTAATTGGGTGATAATAATTATTTTCATATTTTTTTTCACGTTTTTATGAGTCTGTTTACCTGGGACTTCTGTAAGTCTCTTAAGTTGCTGCAAGATTATGGTCCAATAATTCTGCATCCACAATGCTAATGCAGCTTGTTAACACGACTTCTAATTGTGTCCTTAGTGTTCAGGTACTTTAATTATGGTATCTCAGCAAAGTAAAAGCTCTTGATACAGAGAACAAAGTGACAGTTGCATTTCCTAAAACCTCACATAGCGGCTGATTTGAAGTTTCACTGCTGTCATGAGAAGCAGTTTCACTCTTCTGTGGCTCTCCCCACCTGTATGGTGCACTTTTGCTTGATTACATACTGTAGTTGTTTGATCTCTAAATGATCTGATTAAGTGAGCTGAAAAAAAAAATACATAAAACTGTGAATTTATTTTTGGCTGGGTTCATATTTTTTTTGGTTTGGGGGATGCACTGGACCACAAATTCTTTCTTTGGATGTCGGGAGAATGTTAGATGGGCTCACAAACTAGCAAACCTTCACTCCAGGTGGAATGTGCAGTGTAACTTGGTACAGACCCGATATTCTCATATAGGGCATTCTGCTTTTCAGTATATTTTCAAACTGTGGGTGTCCTAAATTGATTCCATTTTTCCTTCTGTCTGTGAGGTGTTTTGATGAGGTATTGCAGGTGGTAGGTGTCTGGGAGAGTGGTAGGTACTACCTTGTGGGGTGCTTTAGTCTCATTTGGCATAGTAATATGAAACTAATGTATTTGGATGTATGCATTCTTTTTTGAAAAATATTCCACAGAGTAATTCCACTGAGTGTGTGCAGTGACAGATTAAATAGCTGGGATAGCCTGCATTATCTCGGACTTCGTGAAATCTTATTTCAGCAAGCCATATAAGGTTGAGGGTTTTAGTTGCACCCCATTCAAATCCTTCCGTTGTGTTTATTTCCCAGACATCACTAAAAGCAATGGGATCACAACTCAGCTATTTCATAGTCTCATCTCTTTTTGCAGAGCTCTAGTTTCAGCTTCTTATATGAATGTGGTATGAACTGTAAGTTCAGTCACCTCATGTAACTGTATGTACTGCTTTCCTTAGAATTTTGTCCTATCTTGTTACTGTGAAGGTTCTTTTCCCTGCTTTTCTATGTACAGTTAACTCAGTTCCAGAAGACTGAGGTTATTGCTGAAGAGTTCTGAAGTCCTGACTCATACTTTATTAATGACCACTTGCCCTAGAACAGTGTGAACTTCATTTTTTTGGTCCTTTCTTAGAGCTTCTAGGTTTTTCTGTGTGTAACTTGGCAGTGAGGTCTTTTGGTTTCAGTGCTTTTGACATGAGAGCAGGTATATTACCTCTTTGTTGCTTAGCAAGTGGTATTTTGTTTCCCTGATTTCACAGAAGTCTCTGGACTGTCTCTCACCCTTATAACAGAAAACTATGTTAGAAAACGAGGCAAAAAGTTGGCATGGGGACAAGTATAAATTTAGCCTGTCAGTGTATAGGCTATTATTACAGCTGGGCTAAAGACAGTAATGATTTTTGTTTCATGTTCTTGGAGTTGAGTCTATCTTCAGCATATGGGCTGTTAGATCTTCCTCAAATTACTAGTTGGCACACGAGCTGTCAGAAGTTGTTTTTCATTTGCTTGTGCCCTTTCTCTTGAAGCTAAATCGTGGTCTAAGCTCAGCTATTTGGCCAGCGTGTAGCAACTACAAGTGTTCAAATAGCACCGTATGTGTTCCTAAACTGTGATGTAAAAGCTGTAGTGTTTGGGGGGAGTGTGGTTGAGGTTTTTTTATATTAGGATCAACAAAGATTTACAATACAGTCTGTTAAAATGAGCTTTGTGTTCCCTAGGTAGTTTGTTGGCATGTATGAAGCAGACTTTTAGAGTAGATATACTCCGGTGTAAGCAGTGTTTTGCTGCACCATCAACTGGTTTAATTTTGGGGCTTCAAAACTACTATTCTGTGGGTTGTGCTATTCTATGAAGCATTTGATTTATGTCTTTTTTACCCTTTATCATTTACTATGGATAGAATCGTAATCTTTGCCGAATATCTTGTACTTGATAGGTTTTCTCTGTGAACAAAACGTCTGCCTGCCTTTGCCTCTTTTTAATTTAGTAAAGGTTTCATTATGTTTGACTAAAGCAGTTCACTGATCATTCTGAAATTCTTGTATATTCTTTCCATCGTATAGTTATTCCTTAAGGACTTCTCTTGAGGAAGTATTTGTGGTAGAAATGCCGTGATCTGTCTCAATCACTTACTCTAGACTTTTATGTTTGCTGATATCCCACAGCTGTTGCATAAGTAGCAGAAATACCTGATTCCAGAAACCTGCAGAGGCAGAACTTGAAAAGCTTACTGTTGTAAAACAGGAACCATTTTCATTGATATGTGGTTCCCACTGTTGGGAGCTTTGTCATATATATCACAATATGAATATTTGTGCTTTTTTCCACCCGCTTAGAAACTTGGTGTGAGAGTTCTACACTTCTAAGACCAGCAGGGTGAGAAATTTTACTATCCTAGGAAACAGGTTGAGCATAGGCGCAGCAAACATGACGTACAAGGGTATGGTTTGTACTCTTACTAAAACTTGAATTCAAATGCCAGATGTTCTTGGGTGTCTTTCGAGCAAAAGATGATGCTGGTCAATAATGTTAGCTTGATGCTTTGCAGAGCGCTCGGATATAGTGGTCTGTGGGCCCTGGAAGCGGGCTGTTGGTGCAGTTTGGACACTGACAGATCAGCAGTGGTTGTGTGACTGTGCTCTGGGGAAACCTCGGCTCTTCCAGAGAGGGAGGTGGAAATGAAAGCAGCATGATACAGATTTTTAAATTGAGATCCATTTCTTCTGACTTAGCTTAGTTTAGAGCTTGGCTTTATTACATTTTGTTGATGTAAGGTATCTCAGAGCAGCCATTGACTAAATTGAATTTATTTTATTGGCCTGTACTTGTTTCCTCGGCGTTGCATCTTTTGTTCTGTTTACCTCCTGTCAGGATCTGGAAATAACAGATAGAGCGGCTGATTAGCATCTTGTTAATGTTTGCAGACAGACCAATTTTTTCCTTAATTTGTAGTCTGGGGAGCATTCAGACTTTCTAATGGAGTTACTTTCTTATGAGCATGCCTGCTTGCTACTTCAGCTGTTGAATCCACAATGAGGTCCTTTACCTGATGCTGTAATATAAGGCAAAAATGAAAGAACCACTGTTGAAAAGTTGTTAGACTTGCACAGTGCCACAATTGCTCAGTGACCCCAGCGTGGTGGCTGTCTCACTGCACAAGTGCTACAGGCTGTGTCTGTCATAAGCTGGATGGCATCTGGCAGAGTGACAGCGGTCCCAGGTCATACTCTGGCAGAAAAGGAGAATGTGCTCAAGAACATGGGGAAGGAATATGAAGTATCTGAAAGGTGGGACTAGTTCGTAGAGTTGCAGTGCTTCTCCATTCTCTGAAATGTCCCACGTTTGACGGGTTGTTGGTGTGCAGCAGAGGTAAGAGGAGGAATTGGAGGTACTAACAGTGAGTGCATGTGGTATCATAGACCCACAGAATGGTTTGGGTTGGAAGGGACCTTAAAGAAACCCAGTTCCAACCCCTCTGCCATGGGCAGGGACACCTCCCACCCCATCCAAAACTCAAAGCCCCATCTAACCAGGCCTTGAGCACCTCCAGGGATGGGGCATCCACAGCTGCTCTGGGCAACCTGTGCCAGTGCCTCACCACCCTCTGAAGGAAGAATTTTTTCCTAACATTTAATCTAAACCTCCCCTCTCTTAGTTTAAAGCCATTCCTCCTTGCCCTATCACTACACTCCCTGACACAGTCTCTCCCCAGCATTCCTGCAAGCCCCCTTTAGGCACTGGAAGAGCTGAACGCAGGGCTCCAGATGGGGTCTCATGAGGGCAGAGCAGAGGGGGACAATCCCCTCCCTCGCCCTGCTGGCCACTCTGCTTTTGGTGCAGCCCAGGACACGGTTGGCTTTCTGGGCTGCAGGTGCACGTTGCCAGCTCAGTACTTTGTGCCCAGCACAGACAGGATGGGAAATGGCAAGTAAGGAGGGCAGGAGTGCCCTGCTGTGGGGTAGCTCTCCCTTTCTGTTGCCTACATCTCATTGTCTTTGGGTGCAGTGTTGTCAGTCTCTCACTAGATGGTTGCACAGGGCCATAAATTGCCTTTGAACAACAAGCATTTAATCCAAAACTTTACTTGTGTTCTGGCATATGTTGTAATTGTCGATGTGGTTTTGGTGAAGGCCTCCTGATATATGTCCCTGGCAATAAGTGCTGTAAACGTTGCCCACTGAGTGCTTATTGTAAGCAGCATAATGAGCTGGAGATAAAATAAATAAAAACAAAATCCATGCTCTGTCCTTACAGTATTAAGAATGGTACCTCCTGTTGTGAGAAAATGTTACTGGCATAATAGTGGGACTTCAGAAAGTTACTCTGCTGGACAGGGATTATAAATACTTGAACAGTTTTCCATAACCTGAACAGGCACAGGCCATGGCAGGTCGTAGAGGAGCACAGCGGAGGGTGCTTCTCAGGGGGCTGCCTTGGGTAAAGTGAGCCGACATCCTGCTTCTTCCTTCTGCTTTTCACAGGAGGTGGTAAACAGCTCTTCCGTGGCTTTCCTGAATTTTGTGCTGTGGTTCCCTGTTTCTGTAGACCCTCTGTCAGTTTACTTGGTAGAATAGCTGCTGTCCCCACGTGGCACAGAGTTGTTCATGACTGCCTGGGATGAATTGTGAATCTGCCTTTGACTTTTGTAGTACTTACAGGGAAAAAAAACAAACAGGTCAAGCAGTGGCTTTTTTCATTGGATTTACAGGAAAAAAAAAAAAAAGCAACAAACAAAACAGGTGGCCTAACAGTGTAAGATTATTAAAAAATACTTAAAGATTTTTTTTCTCCACCACTTTTTTAAGGAACAGTTGCCAACTGGATGCTTTTAGTGATAGCACTCCTTAGGTGCTAATACTTACTTTAAACATTTGAGGAACTTAAGGATATCATAGGTAGATAAACCTGGATTTGGTTACTCTTATTTTACTGTGATATTAAGGAAACTTTTTCATGGAACTGGCTGTAAGTTATAAGATGTCTGAAAACCTTTGAATTATTATATGTGCAGTTGCAAGACAATTCAAATGTATTTAAAATCAAGTTATTGTAAAGTTGTTTCGCTTGTCATGTTTCGCTTGTCATGTTACATCTTCATTTGTTTTAGTTGCATTTTCGTTGAATGTTCTTCCGTTCGTTCTTCATTTCATTATAGTTGTGGGACCAGAGGGTCTGACTTCTTATATGTGTAATAACATCTAAGCCTGAGGAACTCTGGACAGTTCAACATATGCTTTCAAACAGGTGTGGAAAAAAGCGAATACAGTTGTTTAAATCAGAGTAGTCAGGTGTTTTATGGCTGGACAACTGCTCTGGCCTCAAGCAGGTGAGTAATGTGTGCTGCTTTGCTTCCCTGGGGTTTTGTTTCCACGACTGGTCCTTTGACTCTGCAGAGCACAGATTTCTTACTGGTGGCCGTGGGGGTGTAATATTGGGGTGAGGAGTACCTTTGGGTTTAAAATCCTAGGGGCACATCAATTTATCTAGTCACCTTTGTTGTGTGCTTATTAACTTCAACTTTTTTCATGATGGGGTTGTTAATGTATAGGTATAGAGGAAGTAAAAGTGATGGCTTTAATCATATGAAAAGAAAAAGATTAAGCTAGAGTCCACCTACTTCTTGCCTTTGAAAAAGAGACTGATGAAATACATAAAATAAGGACTAGTATAAAATCAAGGTGAGCTAGTAGCATACCTTCCTGCCTTGTAATAAAAGTAGCACAGTCAACGAACTGAACAGGTGGGGCTCCTGAAAGTGCTGAGTTCTTCCACGTAGCAGATAACGAGACCTTTCTAGATCAGACCTGTCGCTGAAGCTAAAAAGTTACCAAGATTTGAAGTAGAACAGGATGCTTTAGTGCGCAGAGGGTGTTGACAGGTAATACAGATAGGATTAAGTTATGTTTTGGGGGTCACGGTTACTTTAACTGCTAATAATGGGACAACTGGAGCACATTATGCTGCCCTGCTCATATCACTTCCTTCACTGTCTGTACGTACCAGGAGCTCACTACAAAGATTGTGGTTGCGCATTTTACACAAGTCCTAACTATTTTAATGATGCTTCTGATTGTTCTCCGGCATTTGCTGTCTGTTCTCCCTCATCTTCTTTAAAGGTTCCCATCATACGTATTTTGCAGTAACGTGCTGTTCAGGCAAGAGACTACTTGCTGCAACTGCCTGCTTTTGAAACATTTGTTTTTTTGGCCGTTCAAGAAACCCACGGGTGGTGATGAGACATTCGCCTGGTTGCTGGGCTGTGAGGCGCTGAGCAAACACCTTGTGGGCTGCACGGTGCGCCGGGTCAAGCTGTGCAGTGTTTTAGTAGTTGCCGACTGAGGGATGGCTTTTATTCAAATCTAACTATCGTTATACTGACTTTTAATTTAGGCATTTCCTTAGTACTTGTATGTGTAATTTAACGTTGGTTTCCGTCTTTTAATGGACTAATAGCTTGCCATTGCTGTCATACAAGAAGACAAAAATACGTCACAAATTACATCTTGCTGTAACGTGTTGTCAGAATACTCTTGGAATTTTTGAGTTTTCAGCTTGCTAAGAACGTTGTGTGAAACACAGCCAAGTGTAGCCAGGCTTCAAGTGCTACCACTATAAAATCATACTCTCAAAAACAACTTATTCACATTCAGTTATGTAATTAATTCATAAAACGCAGCTAAAGAGAGCAACTCAATATTTCAGATAATTCAAATATGACTTACAAAATGCTTTGTAATGGAATAAATCGTTAAAGCACTTTCTAGGTATTCTTTTGTAAGATTGGTGCCATATTTTTCTTCAAACTAGTTATGTTATTGCATCTTCTAGACTACCACCTATGTGTGACTTAGAATCATAGAATACCCTGAGGTGGTAGGGATCCACAAGGAACGTCAAGTCCAACTCCTGACCCTGCACAACACCACCCAAAAATCAGACCCTGTGTCTGAGAGCGTTGTCCAAATGCTGCTTGAACTCCAGCAGGCTCGGTGTAGTGACCACTGCCCTGGGGAGCCTGTCCCAGTGCCTGACCACCCTCTGGGTGCAGAGCCTTTCCCTAACCCTCAGCCTGACCCTCCCCTGTCCCAGCTCCATGCCGTCCCCTCGGGTCCTGTCGCTGTCCCCAGAGAGCAGAGCTCAGCGCCTGCCCCTCCGCTCCCCTCGTGAGGGAGCTGCAGGCCGCCATGAGGCCTCCCCTCAGCCTGCTCTGCTTGGGGCTGAACAAACCAAGGGGCCTCAACCTTATACATCTCCTCCAGACCCTGCACCACCTTTGTAGCCCTCCCTTGGACACTCTAACAGTTTTATGCCCTTCTCATGTTGTGGCACCCAAACCGCACACAGTGCTGGAGATGAGGCCGCCCAGCGCAGAGCAGAGCGGGACAATCCCTTCCCTCGCCTGGCTGGCAGTGCTGGGCCTGATGCACCCCAGGGTGCGGTTGGCCTCCTGGCTGCCAGGGCACGCTGCTGGCTCGTCTGCAGCTTGCTGCCAACCAGAACCCCCAGATCCATTTCTGTGGGGCTGCCCTCCAGCCTCTTGCCCCACCAGTCCGTATGTAAAGCCAGGGCTGCCCCTTCTCTGGTACAGAATCCAGCACTTGCTCTTGTTAAACTTCATATAGCTGGTGATTGCCCAGTCCTCTGATTTGTCAAGATCTCTCTGCAAGGTGTTTCCACCCTCAGTTGAGCCAACTTCTTCCAATTATAGTGCTGTCTGCAAACAAACTTAAAACACCTTCTAGTTCTACATCCAAGTCGTTTATGAAAACATTGGAGAGACTCAGCCTTCTTCAACAATTGAAACAAGTTATTTTTTTTTTCTTTTTTTTTCCTTTTTTTTAAAAAAAAAAAAGACACTCTAAGGTCAGTTGTGTTAAAGACTTGATAACAATTGGAAAAAATAAATACAAGGTTATACCTGTTGTTGAATATGGATAAAACCTGACAGCTTGACTTTCTGGCCTTTGAAACTTGGAGAAACTTTTTCTTGAGTAATGCTAGGAAGGAAATAAACTGCATTGTGGGAAGTGCTCTGTTTTACAGATGTCTTCTGAGCATGTTCCTCGTTCTTTGATTTCATCATAGCAGAGGTGGATCTGTTACGCAGAGCAATGTGGAATCACATCGCAGGAATAGATGTGTGGAGCAATGCAGGACTTTCCAGCTAGGTGACCTCTGTGGCATGGAGTCAAAGAACTGGGGCATGGGGGTCACTTTGTCTTTTCCTGTGAAAGGAGAAGTTTGTCCTTCTGAGAGATCAACGGTTGGAAAATAATAAAAGCATGAATTGTTGGATTGTTAGTAGTAGGGCTGATTTGATGGTATGAAATAACTGGTGTAATACATTAGACCAAGTGTTTCTAGACTGAGGAGGTGTACTTTGATAGTTAGTAAAATTATTGGCAGTGCGGGTCTACCAGAGCAACTTTGAAACGGGTGGCTTGTCTGGAACGGCTGTCCCAGTGATTGATCGCTTCTTGGTTCAGACTTAATAGATCAGGTCCAAATACTGGACCTTTTACAAAGGTAAAACTGAAATGAATGTGCAAAGTTGCAGTGTTTAAACAGGGACTGAATTTCAAAGCAGGTATTTGGTAGAAATAAAGGGGGGATCATTTCTGGTAGAAGAAAGAAAACCTGCAATAGTGAACAGGAAAGAAGACCTCAAGTATTTGGAAGGGAATTTAATAAAGTGTTGGCAATAATACTTCAAGAGGGAGATTAGAGTTAAGTGACCTCTAGAGGTCTCTTCCAAGCAGTATTTTTGTGATTAAACCTGACACTTTAGAAATTTCTGTTGAAGAGAAATTTAAGAAATATATATACAACAGAAAGGACAAGTAAATCAGAGTTTTATTGGTATTTTTCAGCGCTGTTCAGCTTACATACCTAGACTTGTAGCTTGCTGGCCTGACTGCAGTTGTGATGATTTAAAAAATTTGATGAATGAGTAAGTTGAGAAAAAGAGATAATGGTATTTTAGTACTGAAGAAACATAATCTCTTTCCCTGATAAGTTGAGAAATTATTTTATTTTGCTTTTAAAAATATGTATTTCTTAAAGCAGTGTTGTTTTCTGCTTAGTTTGAAAACCTAAAGTTATTATAGAAAATTACTGTTACTTCTTATGAATTTCACTTCCCCAAAATCTTAGCTTGGTGTATTAGGGACTTTTCTATCTTCTCTGGAAGAGCTGTGGAAAAAAGAACTTCTTTATATTGTTTATACAGTTCTTACGAACTCTTATATAGAATGTAGCTCTGAAGAACCTGCTGAATTTTGACAGAAAAATTCTTGGTTTTATTATATTCTGTTAAGAGCATGAGTGGAGTTCTATGAGGAGTGTTGTCCTTGGATGTATTTCTGTTAACTTTTGAATGCTGAGGTTTAGTGGGCAGCTCACAGTCCTGCAGGCCACTCTTACGTGACTCTCATACTCTACATTTGCAATGGAACCTTTGCTATTCAACCTGCGTGTACATGGCTGTTACTTAGTTTAAGGCTGCAATTTTAAATGCCTTTGGAATTCATCTTTAGTAAACTAAGAAAAAGGACAGTTTAGTGTAAATTTAGGTTATCGTTTCAACATGCTTAGGTAACAAGTGGGGAAAAGGCAAACTATGTAAGAGATGCCTAAGAGAAGCCTATGTAAGAGAGCCTTCAAATGTTTCAAATGCTGTGTAGTGCTCAAACTTACTGCTTAGAGAATAGAATTAATCAGTTCCAGTTTCTATTTTTTCTTGACTTATGCGAAAGACTCTTGTCTTAGAAGGGGAAATAAAAGGAAAGGTAGAAAACTGTAACAACCGCTAGTTGATTGCTTCTACTTAAGTAGGTGAATCAAAATGCCAATATAGCAGGAAATAAAATTTTAATATCTTCTATTTCTTCTTTGTTATAGGTTGTATATGAGCAAGAAGGAGTTTGCATTCATTCATCCTGCGGAAAAAATGATGATCAGGACAACTTAATATCAGGAGTACTACGTGTCATAGAAAAGGTATTGGTGTTATACAACTATGGGAACTCCTTATATTTGTTGGCCAAGCACAAAATGCATTTGATAAATCTCAAATGTTCTCAAGTACTGGAATTCGTTAGTGAATGAACATTGCATGTTTGATACCATCTGCATCATTTATATATATGTATAATGTAAGTTATACCTGAATCATACTGTGGGTAAAGAGGGAGATGTGTACTTTACATTGATTGATTGTTTGTATTGTAGGAAAATGAAGTAATAGTAGACTGGAGGCCACTGGATGATACTTTGGATACTTCTAATATCCTCTGTGCTGGAAAGGTATGTTTGTTAGTTGTGAGTGTTTTTCATTCTGTTTCCATTTTGTGGTAACTTTTGGGTAGATGATCTTATAACTGGCAGCAAAATCTATTTCTGTGACTATTGGTATTAATAGCTATGTGTAGGAATCTCATTTGTGGACTACAGCCCGTTCCAGGTTACTGGGATATATATTTAGGCGATTGTGCTTGGTTCTATACATAAAATAGAAGGGAACAGTCTGTTTGAATAGTGAAGACCAAATAAGTGTAAAGCAAATCACAGTCACTGGTCTCCCTGCATCTATTATGCTGGATTCTGGTGATCCATTCTTCGTAATTAAACTCAAAACAGAGAGACACTGTTCTAATGCAAAGTAAATAAAGAAGTCTATGGATGTTCCAAGAGCCAGTAATATATAAGCAGTATTAAGAGAATGTGACTAATCTTTCTGCTTCAGTTTTACATTTAAATAGAGTTTTATGTTGGTAGAGTCTGTGAGAGAGGCCAGGATATTTTAGCACCATACTGGATTTAAGTAAAACCTCTCAGTCTTCGTCATAAGTAAAATTTCCTGTCTTGAATTGTGTTGTTTCTTAGCTCAGCTCTCATGTCTTGTGCTTTTTTGATGGTTACCTTTTTTGCTTAGGATTCCAGCTCTGTTGTAGAGTGGACTCCAGCTCCCAAAGAAAAACTTGCCCGAGGAGCAGACCGTCCAAATAGCTATGAAGCAGAATGGGACATGGTCACCACAGTCTCTTTTAAAAAGAAACCTCATTCAAATGGAGGTACTTCAAAAATAAGTGGATTTTCTTTTTTTTTTTTTTTATTAACCTGTAACTGAAGAATTGTCTGCTATATATAGTATATGAGTGTGTAAAAAAACAAAAGCCCACAATGGAATACCTGTTTTCTGCTTCCAATCTCATTTATTCCTTAAATTAGTAGAGAAGTGTATAGAAAATAAATGTTAAATGTAACATCATGCTGTCAGGATCTTTAAATGATGCAGCAGTTTTATGTGCATTGTGCTCTTCTTAAATTCTTCCAAACAAATGGAATTTGAACGAGATGCCTTATTAGAAAGGAAAATGAAGGAAAAAAAGGTTTACTCAAATACATTTCAGTATTGGAGCAGCAGGGGGAGATGGAATGTACAGCTATATTGGTACTTGGGTCTTTTTATGTGGAAGCTTAGAAAACCAATTTTTGTGTAGTGAATGTACTTTGGCAAAATAATTTCATGGCTACATTATTTAGGTTACACTGTTGCAGTAGATGTGCTTAAAATAAATAAATAAATAAAAATTATCCAGTCAGCTTTTCCCTCTGATTCTTTTAGTCTGTAACTGGAGACACTTATTTCTCCCCATCTGTGATGGTTTTAAATGGTGCTAGCTAGTCATATGTTGTCGTATGTCATTTATGAGTTCAGGGTTTGGACTTAAGATTGTGAATGTTTGGGGGTGAAGCACAGTCTTTGTTTATAGAATACTTTTTTTGCATTTTTAAGAGGCAGAGTACATCTTGCTTCAAAGTGAGTGTTAGTGAGCACTAGTGACAGGGATGATGCTCTGCCACTTTCTGTTTATTTCCAGTTGCTGTAATTTGATCAGGGTAGAGTGGGATATGTTCCAGAGTCCTTGTAGGCAATCTGGCAATTTTGTGTTCCACAGTAGCGTAACCAATCCTTTAGTTTTTAATGTATACAGTCTTGCACAGTATTCTTGCATAGAGTGTATATACTTGCACAGTAAGAGGTGTGGGGGAAGCTTTTCAATTCCTTCTTCTGTGTCTTGAGTGCAGCCTGACAAGACATGTGCGTGGTGTGCAGTGCACAGCATACAGTACTGTAATGTATATTACATTTAGCTCGAGTGAGCACTACCACCAGGCAGAGGTGCTGATGGGATTCATCTGCTGCTGATATTTGATACAGCAGTTACATGCTTATCTGCTGGATTGCTTTCTTAAACTGTCGACGGAGCTTTAGGGAAGCAGTCTGACGGAACTGGTTATTATTTTAAGTCTGTAGAAGAGAAGGCACAATGCGAAATCGTTGTAGTAATTACAGTATATTTTATTATTAGAACTATTTCTGGATTTTGAGTTTTGTGTTTTTTTTAGTTTGTTTTTAGAAACAGTGACAGATAAAGCTTTGTAGTTGCTGATAATGGAAGGCAAACTAAAATCTTTTGGTAATTTTGTTTTTAAGATGCTACAGCTCATGCAAATGGAGAAAGCAAGTGGTCGTTCCTGTTCAGTTTGGCAGATTTAAAATCAATCAAACAAAACAAAGAAGGCTTGGGATGGTCTTATTTGGTGTTCTGTCTGAAGGATGATGTGAAGCTTCCAGCTCTTCACTTCCATCATGGAGATAGCAAACTCCTGATTAAATGCCTTGAAAATCATGTTGTGCTGAGTGAGTAAGTATCAGACAACTCTTAGTTCTGATTTAAAGTATGGATTGTTTGTTTACTTTTATTTTTTTAATTCTGCAATGAGGTTCAGATTAATGCTTATTGAGGTACTTTTATGTCCCTTTTCTATTAGTAGAATCAATTGTCAAGGTGACTAAAGCTGAAACTTCACATACACACTCAGAATGTGGGCTGAAGCTTTTAAACTTGGATCGATTTATAAACTATTCAGAACTTGCTGAAGTGTAGCTCCCTCTTGTGGATACAGAAGCTTCTCAGGAACTCTCAGATGATGTAAAGTTAAATCCTTCTTCATGAACCACTACTATTAACTCATTTAAAATTTTGGATCTCCTACTATAAGTAAAATATCTGAGTATTGATGTTGCCCTGTGAGTTAATGTACAGTATTTTCAATGAAATGAAATGAAAGGGTAGGTAGAGCACGAAGAAACCATGAGGTATTTCATCAGTGTAACAGGTGTTGTGTTTTCAGACGTGGTTTTTTTTAGCATCACTTGCAACAACATACTCTGATGAAAGATTTGAAGGCAGACAGTGAAGTGGCTTTGAGAATGTTTATGGAGAACTGTTCTCATGTTGGGAGCGTTGAGAAGGTCAGAATTTTCTTCTGCAAGTAGGTAAAGCTGAGGCCTTGTTAATATTGTCAGGTTGGAGTGCAAGCCAATGGGATCTGAGTGTAGTATGGTCACTGAACCGATTTGCAAAAGGCTTTGGCAGTGTGGTGGTGATTGAATTTGGGACACTCTGAACTTGTCAACTGCTTGGAGAAGGTGGCAGAGTTGGTGAGACCAGCTGGTGAAATGGTACTTGTTGGTGGGCTTTTCGAGAGAGAAAATTAATGAACACAAAAGCAGGAGGGCATTAAGAAGCTGAGGTAGAGGTAATTAAGAATATTCTCTATATAATTGTAGACTAGGAAATCGTTGATGGCAAATATATTTACTTCCAGTTCTACACAGTCATGTGGTACAAATAATTGTAATTCATATTGCTATGTAAAATTGGTGCTTATTGGTGAGTCCCTGAATGGAAATGGAGCAGATAATGACTTTTGTTCGTGTTCAAAAGGCTTTTTCACATGGTCTGTGGTGAGTGATTGGGCACTTTAACGTTCTTTTCTTTGATCCAGTAGTTGTTTGATTCTTGCCCTTCATAGCTTCTTGCCAGGTAATGTGGATATTCCTGCTGGGACAGTGCAAAACAACATTTCTCCTCAGGCTGAGGAGAAGTGTAGAAAGAGAGGCTCTCATGTCTGTTCTTAAAAGAAAGCAGTGTGTAAAGTTTCTGCAGTCTGATCCAGCAGGTGTGCCCACTGGAGGGTTCAGGAGTGCTTACCAGATAGAGTTCCCTAGCCAGGGAAGATGGGGAAACTTGAGGGCATGTTCAGGCATTTGTGATGTGCTGAGCTCTATAGTATTGCTGCCTGAAAAAGTACAGAGCATTGCAGAATGGAACAGCAGATAGTTTGGGAATGTTAAAGCAAAAAGCTGATGCAGCTATGGAAATTAAATTTGCATGAAGTCAGGCATTGACTTGAACAGGAACTTCCAGTTTTAGTTTTCTTAGATTCCTCTTTTCCAGTAAAGATATAATTTTGGCACTAAAGTCTGTGGCCTAGTCATGCATGATTTATTTATTTATTTATTTATTTTTATTAAAGAAAAGAATATGCCACAACTTGTGCAAGTAGCAAACTTTATTTTTTATATGTTCCTGTCCTTTCCTAATAGTTACTTATGCTTTAATATATGGGGTGTATAAGCTAACAGTCTCTTTTAAGGAAAGATGCATACTTAATTTTCTGAATTGCATAGAGAAGTAGATGGCAATGTAATTACTTGTTTTTCCAGCCTCTACATCTTTCTAGATTGCAGGTACTGATGTTATGACAGAGCATTCTCCTAAAATACCTTTCTGTTACCTCAAAGCTGTTTGCATTTCTTTAACACCATTATAAAATGTCATGACATTGCTGAAATTGGTATGTGTGAAGTAACTGAACCTGAACAAAGTATTTGTAATCTCTTGCTTTAGAGATTTGTTGTTTTTTTTTTTTTTTTTCTCCTAGTTTGGCTGCACCAGGGTAATATTGAGGAAAATACCACACCGATGACCCTTTCTAAGCAGTAGTATTATGAATAAATGTTTATTGAAGTGTCTAGCTCACAAATATGTTTTCAACATTACCCAAGTAGCTGCCCATACTGAACAAGCTGTCCAGAGCAAATGTTTAATTAAAATGGAAATATTATACAAAGTTTTTGTTCTTTTAGTTAGGAAAAGGCATGGTACATGACTCAGCCTGTGTCCCTATGCTGCTTTTTTAGCACAAGCCAGTTGAGCTTCATTAACTGTTGCTGCTGTGACTATGGTGTCTGGCTGTTTCAAAATGAGATCTCTTGTCGGATTTCATATCCGTCAATGTTAACAGTGTCCTGTCATGTTGCAATTGAAGACAGATAAGGCTTATTAAAAAATTCTTATCTTTGACTTTAATAACATGGCAGATGATGCAGGTAGTCATAAAAATAAAAGTATTTTTTTTTTTCTTTCTAAAACTAGAAATAGTGGATTTAAACTCTGGGAGAGAACAAACTGAAAAAAAGTATTTTGTAAATGTAAGTCTGTTCAATGGATTAGGATCAGATGGCAAAGTGCTTAGCTTTCTCCAGCCTGGCTACTAACTCCAAGGCTTGTATGTCAAAGTGACTTCTGAACTGTTCTCTCTGCTGTATTATATTAAGCTGTAAACTGTGGTGATTCAGAAGCCAATTAATGAATTGATCAGGTGTCCATACCAGAGGAGTGAAGAGGATGTAGAGGGAATGAGAACAAAAAAAAAAAAAAAAAAAAGGATTAAAGAAAAAGGAACAGCATAGTCCCAGCTGCCTTTGCTATAGTTTTCATCTAACTGTGCAAGCCTGAAGTACAAGAAAAAGAAAAAAACAACCCCCAAAACAGTGAATTAAGTCAAATCAGTTGTGTTCATTTAGCATTTGGAGTCTACACAAAAATATATTTATGTGGCTGTAATGAGGTGTTCCTGTTTCACAACACAATGGCTATGGTGTTGATAAACTCTTACTGGGATAATTTTTAAAATTATGTTGACAGTAGCTGTTGTAGTACTGTTGGTTAGAAATTCATTGATGTGCTTTTGTACATTGAAAGGCAGTTTGTATTCCTTTATGAAATGTTTAACAGTGTATCTTAATGTAAGATTTTCTGATCGGTAGAGCGAATCCCTGAGCTGCTTATGGTGACATGGGTTCTTTTCATTTGCCCAGTTACATTAGAGGTGTTTCAGTGTGTGTATTGGAGTTGACTGTCTCTCACTAAATTTCCTTTCCTGTGTCACCTCTCTTTGTCCACTATCAAATGTAGAAAATACTTGCTCTGAAAGATAACTTTTACAACCCACATGTAATTTCTCCATACAGCATTGTAATATTTTGAAAACCTAAAGAATATAATTGAGAATGAGTATGACTAATCTTAGAGAACATGAAAGTCCTGTGGTATAATGTGTTAGCATATGGACTTTCGCCAAGAATGATCTTACATAAAATCTGTTTTCCTTGCACAAAATCTGGAATGTGACTTCCAAAACCTTTAAAAGTTATAAAACATTTTCAGAAAAAAAAGGTGGTACTTACAGAAACACCATGCTTTAATTTTCTTGCAGATCTCCACAGGATAAACGAATTCTTCTTGTGAATTCTCAGAACAAGTCTCTGTCTCAGTCTTTTGAAAATCTACTTGATGAACCATCATATGGCTTACTGCAAGTATGCGTTATTTTTTTTTTTATTATTCTGAACCATTTATTGAAAGAAAAAAAACCTTGCTGTATCATAAATATCCCCTGAATCATTGCCATTCTGGAACCGTTGATGTCATCCTAAAACAACTGTTTGCTATAGAAAATACACTTACTTGTAAGTTCAGTATGCTACTGATTTCTTTACCTCCCTGTGAACTATTTCAAACCTATTCAAGTTAATTTTGCCTGTATACATTTAGGTACAAATAGTTTTAGAAATTGAAAGAGGGAAAATTGTAGGTGTTATCAAAATGTATCAGCTAGGATTTCCTAAACTTTCTTTGACCAAGTATCCTCTTCCTGTTTTCTGACAGTTTTGAAGGGATGCTGGAAACTGAACAGCAAAGAGCACAGTATTGCTTAAGAGGTTTTTAATCTTAAAACTGGTTATCATTAGGTGGAGTTTGTGGCCTTACGAAAGTCAGCAGCAAAATTTCTAGTGAGGCCAGAGTTCTGACCCACTGGTTCATTTAATTACATTAAATCTTCATAAATGAATTGCATTAGATTCTTGACTGACTTGTCAGAAAAAAGTTTTGTGTGATGCTGCCAGCAGAGTATGTGATGTTTCAAGATGCTTTTCCTCTGTGCAGGTAGAGAAGGTAGGCAGAAGGAAGATGTTTTGTGGCGTTAATCACAGGAAAGTAAACACTAAATCTGATCTTATACATACGTCAGCATACTGCTATCCAATCTTTCAAATCAATCGGTAGTATTATCTTAACACTTAAGATCTCATACTTGTTTTTATTGTATAGTGAATGTACTGTATGAAAATACTTAAACATGAAACTTCAATAGCTTTGAGACCTACTGTAGATATTAATACTTGTCTACGTTGAGTACAAGAATTCCAAATAATCTGAGGTTTTTCATATTTTGCTTGTTTTCCTTGTTGTAACACAGAAATGGAAGAAAGATCCATACACAGTAACAATGGGAAGATTTTCCAAAGTCACAAACTATATTTTTGACAGTTTCCGATTAAGTGACCCTTCAACTCAGCGGCGACCACCATCAGAAATGGCAGACTTTCTTAATGATGCTATCCCAGGGCTAAAGATAAATCAGCAGGAAGAACCAGGATTTGAAGTCATTACACGAGTGAGTGTGTAAATGAATATAATACAGATGCATTGGTTCTTTTTATGTGTACATTTGAAGGAACTGTAAGCTTGAAGCTTGATGACTTGCGGTGTTTGTTTGGCAATTGTGGCATGTGCTGCCCTGCCATTTGTTGATGAGATTAAGATAAGCAGCCACTTCTTGAATATCAGTTTTATGCCTGTAAGCACAAATTTTGCTTAAAAAAATTGTCACAACTGAAGCAGGGATAATCCTTATTATTATCCTTAAGATTATCCTTATCTTATAGTATAACTACCCTGCAAACTGAACTGTCTCACTTCATGCTTAGTGTTTCCTCTTTGGTCAGATAGGGAACAGTATTAAGTAAAATTGGGGTGTGCGAGCTAATACCTAACTTTCATGGCTGATCACTTTAACTTTTCAATTTGTTTTAAGAGAATTAAGTTGGTTTAGAAAGATTAAAATGAAATATTTAATTGGATAACTAATGTCTGTGGTGTATAAACGTACAGATTGATGTATCGCTTGAACCAAAACTAGAATGAACTTGTAATTGTGTCATGAATCACATTTTGTGGGCTCCTGTTGTTTTCTTCCACAGATCAGTGGAAAAGATGTATTTTAAATGCTTGTGATTACTATTCAAGCAGCTCATGTTTCTAGTATTTCACTGTTTTGTCAGTTCTTCCTTGAGTTCAAAATAGTGTTAATAGCTTGTCAGTAACAGTGTGATCTACGTATGAACTACATATTAAAAACAATACTGACCTGTGTTGATCTGGCTAATGCCCTTGACTTCTCAGTCAAAAACTTTGAAAACGTGAAAAATAAATTGGTTTGGTGGTTACTATCATTGAAATGATTCTAGAAAATAAGGATCAGCTGTCTGCCGAATTCTTTAGTGTTTAAACATGAAAGTTGGGATAAGACTAACAGCTGAACTATGGAACTTAAGGCATTAGGAGTTCTGAAAACAATTTCCCTTGTTTTTAAGGGATAGTGTACTGTATTTGATCTTAGAGCCACACTGTTTGGACTGTGTAGGCATAACATTCATGAACCTGAGTTTGTTCTCTCTTAAGAGAACGTGCTTTTGAAGTGAAGCTCCCTATTGTCCCTGTTTGCTGTGCTGCACATACTTAATGCATTTCAGGTTGCTTAGAGGCATTCAGTCTGTGGGACTAGGCTGAAGTCAGTTCAGAGATGTCTGGTGTTGGTGGAAGGCTATTTAAAACATACAACCTCCTCTGAAATATGCAATCGTAGCATAGATAGCCAGGTTCTTAGCACAAAGTGTCTTGTTCTTTCTGCCTGCATTGGTCCACGCTACTTGTTGATGTAGAGTTACTAACTGGAACGATCTAAGGTGAATGTGAATATGCACATGGGAAAATATAATTGAACTGAACATAAGGAACTGGCAAGCTTTGTGTGACTGTTCAAAAATACTGAAGCATTTCATTGGGATTCATATAACACCTTCGTGTTTGTTTCAGATTGATCTAGGAAAACAACCTGAAGTTAGTAGAAGAGAGCCTGTGTCAACTGAAGAATGGGCGAAGAATATGGATTCCGAAGGAAGAATTTTAAATGTTGACTACATAAAGCAATCGATATTCAAAGGGGTAACTTGTTTTTCTAAAGTCAGCAAGACCTGTGGCTGGCTTCTGGTCCCTTTTTTCTCCATCCCAAACTATGGTTATACTGTTTTCTTTATACATGTAATGCTTTATATGCAGGACTTCAGGCACAAGCCAGTCAGTATTGTTGGAGAGACTTTATAAAAATGATTTAATGCTAATTGAATACCTCCTGAGTCTTGCAGCCAGACAGTGTGCTGTACAGGTAGAGAGATCTTACGGTGGATGGCTAAAGGGAGTGAGATGGAAAGACAAAGGCCTGAGTGATTGAGGGGAGAAATCAAAGTGTCTTTCAGAAAAACACTGCAATGTTAGGGTATCTATTTTATTCTTTTCTTCTTAAGGGCTTTTTCTCTTCTTTTTCCAACAAAAACTTCTTTTTTTGCTGAGCAGTTTACCTGGATTTTGCCCTCAGTACTCATCATTTGCCGATATTTATTATTGAACTGCAACGTGAATGTGAATTCAGTCTTGGCAGCACAATTTTTAAAACTTTTAGCTATACTGTAGCTATTCTACCCAACATACTTATTTTTTTTTTAAAACTGAAGGTTTTTTTTAATGGGAATCCAGCTGCCTTAATCATGCATTTTTTGTGCACCTGTTGGTGCGTGTTTATAAGCGTGCAGTCTCCTGTTCTGGGAGTTTAAGCAGGGATAGAGAATAATAAAATTGAAATTACAGTCTTTTTCTTAAAAATACATATTAAGGAATGAACTGTGAAGAGGGCAAACCAGAACTGAGACCCTTTACAGCTTGTTTGACCGTTCTTTTATATATTTTTGCCCTGAGGAATCTAGTTAAGGACCCTTCATGATGATTTCTATAAAACTTTTCCCAACATCTGAAGTTTCCCTGTCCTCTCTGTTGCCCATTGCCAGAGGAGTGAGTGCCCAGTGTTATTCATGACTCTGAAACCAATGTAACTTCCAATATGTTAAATGCAGATTCTCTTACAAGAGCATGATTCTCTTAAATTGTTTGCATATTACTGGAAAAGTTCCAGTTACTGCTTGGCTAGAGCACCAAATTTCAGTGGCTGATGCTATTTGCAGCACTTACCTTCCTTGCCTCAACTTAATGGTAAGTGAAAAAATACAGTGAGGCATGAAGCATTGCGTCCCCAGCACGCGGACTAGCCTTGGATTGGTAAATTCCAGAGTGTTGTAGCAGAAGTGCTTTATTCTTGTGACTATACTGCAGGAGTTGGAAGAATCTCTTTTGACAAGTGGGATAGGATTCAGCTACTGCATTTTTATCATATAAAAATGAGTTTTATTTAGATCTCTGGCAAGTAGTGTCCTTGAGTAGACAGTGGTATTTTGAATTGCGTGGAAGGTTCATCTGTATGTTGGCCATGTCTTGATACACATAACTATTTGTTTAAAAAAAAGTAAAATGAAATAGGAGGCTAGTACTCAAGATCAATTTGTGGAGAGACCAAATGTTTGACAGTTACACAGCATCATGTTTAAATATATAAATTTTAAAGGTACTTTTTTTTTAATTTCTTAGTATCTGTGATGCCCTTAAGGTTTTTATACCAAGCAGTGAAGCAAAAATATATAAAGAAATACCTTTTGTAAAGTTTGGTTTATGTTCTAAAGATGAATCCAGCGCTTCTGTGGTTTGTAGGACATGTTAAACTGGTTTTCATTCCATTTTTTTTCAATGTCTGAGTTGTATTGCTGCTTAATCATATTTTCTCCCTCTTTTTCCTGCAAATGTGTTATGTACTTAGCAGATAAGATTTGGCTATAATGTAGAAAGAGAAAACATTTTTTTTTAATGTTGTTGCTTCAAGAAGCATTGTATTCATGTAGAAGCATTTCCTCCCAAAATTGAAATGGTCTTTTTGTTAATGTTTCTTATCTATTTTTCCCTAGGGACTCTGCCATACTTTAAGAAAAGAGGCATGGAAATTTCTTCTGGGGTATTTTCCTTGGAATAGCACTAAAGAAGAGAGAGCAAATTTGCAAAAGAGGAAAACGTGAGTACGGTTTTATTAGGTTACAAAATACATGAAAAGTTTCTTTTCTTAAGACACATCTTTAGAGACAGCTATTAAAGTTTGTTCAATGCAGCGAAGTGTTTGAGAGACCTTAAAAAGATTGTTCTGTTCAAAGAAAGTAAAAATGTTACATAAACAAATTGCTCTTAGCCTGTTTGGTCCAAATAACAAGGAGAATGAATGCTTAAATTAAAAAAAAAAAAAAAAAAAGGTAATGACTGAGCATACTTTGGTTTCAAAATAATCTTTCTTCTTCAGGGACGAATATTTCAGGATGAAACTGCAGTGGAAATCTGTCAGTGAGGAACAGGAAAAACGAAATTCAAGATTAAGAGACTACCGGAGTCTTATAGGTAAATTTAGTTTCAGAAACATGTAACTGAATTCTCAAACATTTATAGTTCAACTTGAAATTGGAGAACTATAATCCTGAGTAACATGTAGGAAAAACCACTAAAAACTAACATGCTGCTATTCTCAAAGGTGTCATAAATTCTGTTATATGTTCAACATTAAAACTTCTTTAACTGGTGTAATTCAGAGCTTTACATCTTACTATTACAGATACAATTAACATTGTATCGATAACTTACATAAAATTGTTCTTAATCCTGGTAGTTAAAGAACATGTCCTCTGAATTATAATCAGTAATTATTCCATTAAAAATTAAACTTTTTTTTTTTAAAGGGTTTCAAATCCATTTACAAGTGAACCTTTTCATTCAAGACAGGAAGGATTTTTTTACTTTATTTCAAAATGACATTCCATGATGTAGTTGTTGTCTTACAGTATTCAAACCTTTGAAACAGTGTTTGACAAAAAAATCACTTAAACTATCCTGAATTCATTAGATCCTGGCTTTGTAGAACATGTTTTTAAAATGTTTTTAACTCTGAACTGTTTTTAGAGAAAGATGTAAACAGGACAGATAGAACAAACAAATTCTATGAAGGTGAAGATAATCCAGGACTGATTTTACTTCATGATATTTTGATGACCTATTGCATGTATGACTTTGACTTAGGTAAGTTGCATTCCTCTGAACTTAATCTTTTTAGATTCTGATTTAGTTTTACTTGTGCTAAGGACAGTTAATACAATTCAACTTGTTTTAATTACAATTCTTTCTTCAAATGTCAATGTTTATATTTTAATAATGTAAATAACTTTGTTTCCTGTCTGCTGCTTCTTCCTCTCTTCTATTTAATATCACAGGCATCTGAATTCAGCTGAGATGGGGTTAGGACTTATGTGGCAGTTTGCCTTCACAGTAGCTTTACTGTTGTTTTCATAGGCTTGAAGCAACTTTGCTCTTCAGAGTTTTTTCTGGGTTTGTGTATTTGGAGCTTGAGCGTTATACACATTTTTAAGACTGATACACCAATTACAATTATAAACCAGCTGCCACTGCTGTATTTAAAGCTCAGCATGCTTAACCAGCTATTTGTAAACACGAGTGTTGTTATGAATACTTCAAAAGCTGATTCTCGAGGAGTACACTTAGCAGTCTGTCAGAAACTATGATATAGAGTATGCATCTGTTGCGGAAGGAAAAGTTCATAACGTCTTCCTTCAATTACAGTATAGCTGAGATGTCTGTCTTGACTTCTTTTACTTGTCTTGGGAAGGAAAAGAGATTTCTAGCTGGTTCCCCCTCCTTCACCCCTGGCATGACATTGGGCTGTCCTATACTTGCAGGTATTCTGTTTCAGAAAAGTGTTGGGAGTCTGCAAAAGTCTGCTTTGACAGATTTTGAATGCACAAAGTAGGAACAAATCTTTAATTACTAATAAACTTGCTGCAGAGTAGTAGTACTTGCCAGATTTTATCCCTTCTGTCAAGTCTGTAAAGATGCTTGATCTTTTGGCTTGAAAAAGGGAAAATGAGAAAAGACTCCATCTAAAAGTGCAGCTCTTACCCGTCTTTCCACATTTCTATCTGCATTAGCATGCAGTGACATATATCTTAGTGAAATAAAGGCTTGTTCACCACCTACACAGTGATGGAAAAAATTATTTAGATGGCTTAAATTTATGCAGGGGAGAAGTCTTATGTTTTATAAACAAACAAGAATAATGGAAATGCAGTACCTTTGACACCACTCACTATCCTGGGTTTCTAAGCTACTCAGTTGTTGATAAAATGCTGTTGATACCTGTTGATACAACATTTTTCTGAATGAATTCCTCAAGTCAAATATTAATGAAACTGTTTTTGATCTTTAAGAGACTTAAGCTGTCTTGAACAGCATTTTCTCTGGATTTATTTTAATTGGCTGTAGTATTAAATTCAGGGAGCAGAACTTTTCTTTTGACCTTTTTGAATTATTTACCTGTTTTCTGTTCCTTCCTCTGTTTTTCCTTCTCACACCTACTCCTGTTTTCACATTCATCGACTCCAGTTCTCTTTGGTTACTCAGTTATAATTGCATTGTTAAGAAGTGCAAACAGCCAAGCTTGAGTCTAAGTGAGAAATGTAATGTTCTGCTAAACCAACCACTGATGATAGACATGCACATCAATTATTTTTTCCCTTGCTTAAAGAAGTCTCCAGCAGCAGTGGGGCAGTAAGTTGACTATAGCAGCAGTTGTAAGGTAGCTGAGAGAGTGAGAAAGAAGGGTAAACAATGAGCTCAAAAAATCCTTCTACTCTTCTTAAGCATGCTGTTAAGTACAATTATAGTGTTCATACAAACTTGGAATGCATAACTTGTTTTGCTTGGTTATTCTTGAAAAATTGCTGTTTAGCTATTGAATTTAACTAAATTCCTGTCTGCCTTTTTTGTCTCCATTGAGGTTATGTCCAGGGAATGAGTGACTTGCTTTCACCTGTCTTGTATGTTATGGAGAATGAAGTAGATGCCTTTTGGTGCTTTGTGTCATACATGGATCAAATGGTAAAAATAAGTTGTTGTTTTTGGCATACATAAAACAAAAAAGGAAACCTAAAGCTGCAGATAGCATTTGGGCTTAATTTTTTTAAAATTAAGTTTATAAAACAAAGTACTTGTAAAACAAAGATTAGCTTAAGTTTGAAGCCAACTGTTTTGATTGTTGACAGAAATTTAGCTAGTACTCAAAAAAAAAAATTCCAAGGTAACTTAGAGTCAGACTGCACAAATTCATATAAATCAGGAGTCCTCCAGAAGGATTTTGTACAGGGTAATGGTTCTCTATCAGAACTGCCTTTTGGTACTTGTTAAATGGAATTTAGACTTCCCACAAACAGAAGCTTTTCTGGATTGTGCCTGTGGTGAAACAGTATGTGGTACAGCACATAAAAACTAGCGCAGCAATAAAAGAAAAGTTTTTTTGTTTGAGTGCAGTGATGCTGCAGTAGTACAGAGTGTGGGCTAATTTAAAATATCGTTTATTATATACCAAAGTAAATACTATTGTTGGAGAAACACAGTTCGCTGCTTTACTCAAACGTTTCAGTAAAAGGCAGATATTTCTTTAAATACAAGTGCAATCTTTTAAGGGCTCCACATATGAAATACTTAAAGGGGTGAGATCCACTTGCTATGATAAAACTTCTTTGTTATAATTAACCATATCTGCAAATCTCAATCATCATTATTTGATTGATATAAATGATATTGCTAATATTTTATTTTATCCAGCATCAGAATTTTGAAGAACAGATGCAGGGTATGAAGACACAACTAATTCAGCTGAGCACTTTGCTTCGTTTACTAGACAGTGGATTTTGCAGTTATTTAGGTAGGTGTGTTATTCATGCAGAGTAACTAAAGCAACTTACTGCATTCTGTGTGCACTGATATCCCAACCAGTCTTTAAACATATTTCCAATAATAATATTAAATGTACACAGGACTCATTTACTGGACTTCTAATTTAGGAAACACCTATAAGATTTTGATAATTGTTCCATGAGTGTTGGAAAAAAGTTATCTTGTTACTGAATTAAAAAATATGCCATCGTCCACCAAGTATCATTGATTTTGAAGCGGGACCACCATACTAAAGATCAGCTCTATGAGTGTGTACCTGTAAATGTGTGTGTGTGTGTATGTATATATATATATATATTCCCCCCCCCCCACCCGCCTTTGTCTTAACCAAATCTGGTATTTTTCTCTTATTCCTAGAATCTCAAGACTCAGGCTACCTTTATTTTTGCTTCCGATGGCTTCTCATCAGATTTAAAAGGGAATTTAGCTTTCAAGATATTCTTCGACTCTGGGAGGTAAGCAGGTATTTCATCACACAAACTCCATCAGTTTTCAGTTTTTGGACTTCTGTAACGTACCCTTCTTCAGTACAAAAGCATGGATCATTCTACAAAGTAATAGGCTAAAAGTAATAGAAGGGAAAAAAAACCTGCATCAATGTAATAAGGAGAGGACATTAGCATATGTTATGTCTTTTTAGCCAAAATAACAACTTGGGAGTTTAATGAAAAAAATCTTTTTAAGACCTGATGGGGACAAGTCAGCTTTTTCATAAGATTTGGATAGGATCCCTCAGATGAGGCTCATAAGTGAGAGTAGTTACTGGAGAATGTCAGCTTACTTTTTTTTTTGTGAAAAAACAGAAGAAATAGCACTTGTGTCTCTGATTATTAGTTACTCATCTTTCTGATATTTGGCTTGATACTGATGTTGCTTTATAGATTATGAGGAACGAAGCTGCAGCAGGTAGTTTTTGTTCTTGCCAAATCCATAACCAAGTCTTCTGACATTATCCTCTTTAACCTTGATGCCAAGTAACATACTATAAAGGATATCAAAATGTAGAGATTCTGATAATTCCAGGTTAATGAGATTTTTTTATTTTACTGAAGCGATTTTGTGTTCAGATAGCATAATTAAGATAAACAAACTTCTTTGAGCACTGTTTAATTCTTTGTTCTAAGAAGAAAGTCTAACAAGAGTACGGCTCTATTGTCCAAGATGCATTTAACAAGAGCACACTATTACTCTTACTTGGGAGTTATCCATGTAAACATTCAGATGAATGGGAGCAGCCTGGAAAGGAGTGTTGTTATGTTAGGACATAACATCACATAGAATTATGCTGGGGAATAGAAGGGTTATGAAAAGAACAGGACCAAGATGCATTAGGTTTCTTCTATAAAGAAAACTAATGTTGTTTGTGGTATAATGAAATATAATGTTGATGCTTCATTCATTTTTTCCACTTAAAGAGGAGAACCATTATATAAAACTGTTGAAAGTAAATCATTTTCCAGTTCAGTGCCTTATATCAAAACAAGGAATGGAGAAGGTTCTTCACAAGGCTGGCGATGAGGTGTTCACCCTAGAGATGGGGCATATCAGTCTCCATCAGGCTGACCAGCAGCTAGAACCTTACGCTCTCTAAGCAAGAGTTGTAATCATCAGATTGGGGTAGAAAATGTAGGTGGTTATATCACCTACTATCAGGGTGTGCTAGGCAGTACATGCACTAGAGGGGTGACATTCTACATTGTGTGGATAAGTTGGGCTGCACAGCATGACTGCAGAGTCATTTGCAGTGCTATGTACAACATTACATACTTAGCATCTTTCACAGAAATACAATTGCAAGTTGAGCTGTTTTGCTGCTCTGTCTGGGTGGGATTATGTACAGTGTTTTAGTAGTCTCTCCCAAATTCAACCCAGATAGCATACTGACCAGCTGTTGAGATATTCTAAAATTGAGAGCAGCTCAGTCCTTCCTTCACAATGGATACCCTCGACACACAGTATTACCTGGTAATTTCCAGCCAGCCTTTTGATCTTTTTCCCTTCCACAAGTGAACTGCCTCATTCTCAAGATGGCACAGGAAGACTGGGTAGAAAAGGAAGAACTAAGCATTTAGTGATTCAAACTTGCAGTTGTCACTAATTGGCTAAAATAAAAGTTTTTAACATTTCTAGAAATACTTAGATGCCATCAAAAATAGTTTGTTCTTAAACAACTAGGCTTTAGGGCTTACTGAAGCTTCATTAAAACATTTTCTAACATTTACCTTTCTTCTCAGAGTTAGGACATAAACATTTCAAAAGTTTTTCTCATATTTTAACAGGTCATGTGGACAGAATTGCCTTGCCAGAATTTTCATCTTCTTCTCTGTTGTGCTATCTTAGAATCTGAAAAACAGCAAATAATGGACAAGCACTATGGCTTTAATGAAATATTAAAGGTACTAAGTTCTTATACATTATTTTAAATATTAATTATTTTTCTGGAGTGAATACAGTATGTTTGTATTTCATGTTTAGGGGGAATAGGTGTAGGAAAGGTCCATACTATCTTCAGAAGTGTGAATGTATGTTTAATACCTGTTTTTCATACTTTCAAAAAGGTTTATTGGATGCCTGTGGTTTGTAGTAAGATCATCAACAAATGGTTCTCTTGCTTAGACTGCTGCTTAGTATGTTTATTCTTAATATTTGCTTTGTCTTCTGTAGTCTCATTTGATATGTTTGAAAACGTGAAAACGTGAGCTGGGGTTAACTGGAAAGACTGGGTGGTTTGTCACATTTGGAAATACCATAGATTCTCCTTAAAGGTCTCAGATAGTGATGAAAGCCAGCAGTTAAATGCATCTTTCAGTACCTATTTTGTTAATGCAAATAGAGTATGTTCAGCACTTCACAGCTTAAGTGGCAAGCCTATGATACTTATTAGCAGTGCAGTACAGTATTACTATATTTTACAATACAGCATATTTTTCACAGCTTGTTACACTTACTGTTATTTGTGAATGTATTTTCAGCATATCAATGAGCTGTCCATGAAAATCGATGTGGAATACATACTCTGCAAAGCAGAAGCAATTTCTATGCAGATGATGAATTGCAAGGTAACGGTATTTTGAATCTATCTGTGAGCATTTCTAGACAGTGAAACTAGTAGTTGGCTCTAATTGTATATGTATGACTTGTGAAACAACTAAGTGTTTGAATATGATAAAGGGTGTGCTGTATCTACATGGCACCTACATTCCAAAAGCCTATAAGCAAGATTAATGTTACAGGGAAATACTGTTCACGGGGGGGGGGAAGACGCATTGTGCCTTTTGACAGTAATTTCTTAACTCTGACTAAATAACCTGAGTACAAGTAATTTGATATTTGGTGTGCTCAGAAAAGATGAGGGGAAATACCCATTGCACTGAATGCATACCAAATGTATTTGACAGCAACTAATGGTTCACTCGATTTTAAAAAAATAATTTCAATAATATGAAGTGTAATTATAATAGTTATGTGGAGTTTTATTTTAGTGATGAAGATGATAATCAGTAAATGATTAGAGCCTTTTACTGTCTCTTTAAAAAGCAGATGCAGAAAACAATCTCTTTAATGGAAGTAGTGCTGGGAGAGATGTTTGCAGTACAGCCAAATTCAGATGAATGATTACTTTATTTGGGGAGGGGGGGATTTTTAAATCTCATTTTTAAATGTAATTACAGTGTTGGGCTGTTTTTTCCTTCTCTTTTACAGGAATTGCCTCAAGCAGTTAGTGAGATCCTGGGCATAGAAAGCAGTTCCGTAACACCAGATTCAGATACTGGAGAGGATGAAAGTGCAACAGTGCTGAGCTGTCCTACGTCGTTGTATCAGAGTATCTCAACACCTGTAACTGCTGCCAATGGAACAAGAGAAAGCACTCAACAGATGTCTGAGACGCAGACCTTGACACCTGCATAATTACAGTTGATTAAATTGAAGAAAGACTTTACTGAGCACGTTTTTTCCAAGCACTTGAGAGATGGATATTTAAATTTGGTGTTGATTAAGCTTTAAGGTTGGAAAGAAAATCTGTACTGTAATGCTCTTGCATTAAAGCTTTACGACATGACTCAACTTAACTATTTTTGTAGTTTCTTCTACCAAAATAGCCTTTTGTTTTCAATAACATTCCTTAATATTTTTGTAGCCAAGTGCATTTTCTTTTTGCTGGTGAACTGGAAATGAATGGAGATTAAGAAAGAAAAGTACATATATGGAAAGTACATATTTGCTGAGCTTTCACACATCGATCTAAGATGGTGTGAGTTCTTTGATTTGAGCAGATTCACAATAGGCCAGCTGAAGCTGCTGTAAAAAAAAAATCAAGCTGAAGAGATGCTGATGTGTTAAAGATCATTTTGTAAATGAATGGGTTTTCCTTATCTCAAATGTTTACAAAAATACTTGTAAGTATTTGTTGCTGGTTGAATGTAGATTTGAAATGGACATTTTTACATACGGTTTAATGTCCAAATACTGATTTTTGTGTAACTGGGAGTGGATGAACAGTATATTTTTACATTAACATATCTTCACTTTATATATGCATATATATATATATTTACACACATACACTATATACACAGATGTTTGTGAATACTAGAAGGATAGTCATATTTTCAATATCTGAATAAACTTGACTGTTCATTCATATGAATCAGTTTGACCAAATTAATGAGCAGCTCAAACTTGGGCTCTTTTTCAAAACTATTTTCTAACTGAAGGAAACTTTCATGGGAATACATTCAGTCTTACACCTAAGGTCATTTTGCAAATAATTTCTTGCAAATTTACTAATGTTTATCTTTGCTAATATATTAACGGATCAATTAACTACTTACACTTTTTATGCCAAGATTATTTGGAGAATCAATAAGCAGGTTATTAAAAAAGTAATCACAATTAACGTTAATGCATTTTTTGTATATGCAAAAGGCAGTGTGAGTTTATTCCATGCCACAATGATGTCCTTTGACGTTATGTGAAATTTAACATAACTGATTCAGTGTATTCGTTATTTGGTAACTACTGTACATATATAAAATAAAAATCAAAGCTGATTTAGTGTTTTTAATTAAATCATATTTAGAGAAAAAATCTAGTTGTCTCGTTGTTGATCTAATCATGAGATAGAGGGGACAGCTAGCAACCATTAGTCCATTGATATATATTTTATGTGCAATGAAGAGCAGGGGGGATATCTGTTTCTTACAGAGTGGAGCATGCCTGTCATCTCTGGGCTGTTGATGCTGGATATGGAGGAGCTCGCTTTTCTTCTGGAGCAGTTTGCTATTACAAATGGTATTTGTACCATATAAAGCCAAATACAAGCAATACAAAAAGGCTTTAATAGATAAATCAAGTTGTTACAACAATTTGAGACCTGATCAAACTTCTCACACCAGTTGTGAACAGGCACTGAAGAGCTGAATCAGTATAGGCTTTGTTTTTAATATCGTCAGTGCGCTATCTCTCATCAGCTAATAAGAAAATCTTACGCGTTGAGAGTCAAGGATTCACCACAGCTCAGCATATCTATAGCCTTTCATTTCCTGCTCAGGAAATTACTGTGAAGCATCATGCCTTTGTTCACTGTGGAGCATTGTGCTTCCTGGCAGCTCATTTAACATGGTGTAGAATACAAAAAGGCATTAAAATTTATATAATCAACACTGTGGTGCAAATATACTAAGCAAGTTAGTTTCAGTGTTTTTGGAGCACCTAGTTCACTTTGAAGTGTACTTGTTAAATATTTTTGTCAAAAATTAAGATGAAACTAGGGAAGGGAAACATCTAAAACTGGGAAATGTAATGCATGAGTCTGTCAATTGACTGTGCATGGGTCTTAGTTATTCGGGATACGCAGTCACAAAATTACACGCAACATTAAGATCTTGAACTAATAATTGGGTGAATATTTAAGTGCTTAGGAAAAGTGTATTTAAGGGGGATTCTGTAATTTCTTAAAAAAAATCAGTTGTGACTAACAAATACTACCAGCCCTGTGAGGGAAAAAAAAAAAAAGTTTGCCTTTCCTTTTTGGGTCTAATTATCGACCTTTTCCCTTTGCCTGAAGTACTTGGATGTCAAGGATGAGAAGGCTGATCCTGAACTACAGAGAGCAGCTGCTATAGAAGGCTTGGAGTAGGTAGGCTTACTTTGCTTCCCAGCAGTGAGATGCCCATTGCAGTGTTCATTATCTGTAGTTTCTTTCCTGCTGACAGGCAGGCTGCAGGAGTTGCATTCACAAGCAACCTCATCCTCCTCCAACCTGTTCCTGATCGTTGGGGATGGATATAGTTTAAGCTGAGACTGCACGCACTGTGAGAGGCCTTAATCAGGATTGTGATTGCTAACAAAAATGCCATGGGTTGGAAGTTCTGGATGTGTGATTATGTATTTAATACTCAAATTACTTAGATTGCTGAGAATTAACAAATATGAATTAATTCCGACTATAGTTTTGGCTACAATTGTTAGGATATAAAGCAATAATTGTAAGCAGGTTCCTGCAAACCTGTTTTTTAATGCTTGAACTTGAAGGTAGTTATATTTTGGGGGTGTGTATTTAAAACTTCATGCTTTTTAGTCTTAGTATTCTAATAGTACCTGTTCCAAGGTAAAATTTACACTTACGTACCCTTCTCCTTAAAAGATGTTTTTCCCTTTTGAGCCTGTTCAGGCAATTTTATTTGCCTGGAAAGTAATTTCTTGAGGCTTTGAGAGCAAGAGGTTACTGTACAAAAGAGAATTTTCTAAAGGTTCTTGGGAGTTTGGACTAATGTCAATGTTTATAGAATGGATTTGGTAGTGGCAGGTCTAAAAATCTTATAGAAGGGTGATGCTGTACTTAATTGCTCATCATTAATACTCCAGTTACATTGAATGGATTTAGCACAGGTGTGCCTGTCCTGTTCATCTATAATCACTGTATTTGTACCCAGCAAGCATCATAGCAAGTGGCCTTCAAACCCATGTCAGGAGTGGAGGTTCAGTGTTAGCAATAGTTGTGGGTAATTTCTCTCAATATTAAGGCTACATATACTAACGGGTCCTGATCGCTTTGAGAACCAGCTATGGAAATACTGTGATGTTGACTGTATTAGCAATTTGTTCCCATTGATCTGTAGTTTAATTAAAATGAAGGTGTTCAACAAGCCCAGCTTTGTTGCTAACATTTTTATATAACACATTTGCTTTTTTTTCTAATAGACAAACTTACAATGCTTATGTTGCTGCCTCAGGTACTCTCTCTAGGTTTTCTCACGTATTGCTCTCTGAAAAATTTGTTGGCTCCCAATCAATGTAAGCAGTGAGGATACTTTCAGATGTGTTATTGAGCTCTGAATCAAAATTCCATAGTGGGAACTTAGTAGAAAGCAGTCAAAAGTATTCTTGCAGCTCTTATTTCTAAATATAATAGTTCAAAATAAGTTTGGGACAATTTCTTCACTTTTAAAAACTAATTTCCTGCTACAGGACTCTTTTCTAAACTTGAAAAATAGATTTTACTGTAAATGGTTTGGCATTCAGAATTTAGACCATAGACAGATGTTTTGGTGCCACTGACACATCTCATGCATGTCCTGGTGTGCTGCAAATGGAGCCTTGCCAAGTTATAGGGACTGCATTTCCATAGGCAACTTGTATGTTCTCAACTTGTTCCATGTTGGACAACAAAGGAAAGTGCTGCTGAGGTTACTGGAATTTTAAAAGTGCATCTGAGAATTGATTGACATTAAAAATGGGTGATTTAAGTGGGCTGTGAGGAGGAATAATCGCTTGCTTAGGAAGTGTTGAGCATTTTTCAGTCTCTCATTTAACTGATATTCCCGTACAGATGCAATTTAAGATTGAAGTTGTTTGTTCCACAGGCTGTAGAAAACTGGCTGGTAACAAGATTTTGTCTGTAGCTGACTAAATATCGTAAAATATATTTTTCTTTCAAACCTGTTGCCTGTTTTCTGAACACTTCCAGACAGTGGTTGGTGCCACCTCTGTCTGTGTGAAAGAGCCGTGACAGCGGCTGGTGCTTGTTCACAGGGGAGAAATTCTCTGAGCTGTTCTGTGGTGGGAAGTCCCAACCCTGGGTTCTGCACATGTGCTCATGTACCTGTACCTGGCTCAATAGTTGTGACTACGTGAGCATTGACAAGACACAGCTACATAACGGAGCATTCAGATTTCATATATGTCTGCAATTAGGTTTGATTTAAAGATACTTTCAAACGCTTTTTCATGGTATTAAAAACCAAAATGAATTGTGCTTCATGTTTAGTGGGACCTGATAACTCTGCTGTTCAATTAAGTGATGTTATTGCGGTGCAGGTCTTATATAAATTAAGCTTGAAATTCATTGTTCATTTAAGTGGGGATTTTAACCATAAACATTTTCTCGGGAACGTTTGCTCTGTTTTCATGTTAAATCACTATCTTAGGCACAAATTGAATTTTCTGATGCATTCTGAACAAAAAAATATAGAGTGTAGGATGTCACTTTTTGCTTCATCCGAAATAAATTTTAGAAGTTAGTCATAAATGTATATTTCAAACTGTCCTTGTAATTCAAATAAATTAAATCTTCTAAAACAGTTCCGTTTTGAAAGAATTGGATTATAATGCATATTTTGATTATACAGGATACATGCACCACATGGTAACATTAGTCCTTAGGCCTTTTCTGTACATATCTTGTTATTAACCAAGGTGAGCACTTCAGGAGACTGCTGCTACTTGTTTCCTCCGTGTACAGTGTGGTTGGCCCCAGCAAGGAGGCAGGCACTTGCTCAGCCTCTCGCTCCCCTCTCATGAAATGTGGAGATAGTTGGAGAAAGTGAGAAGAGCCACGGATGACAGTGAAAGCAAAAGCTGCTCCTGCAAGCGAACTACAAAGAGGATTTCATTAATTACTTTGGTCACTTGGGGTCAGCTGTCCTGGCTGCTTCTGCTCCCAACCTTGTGTGCACCCCTGGGCTAAGAAGAGACAAAACCTCAATGCTGTGCATGCACTGCCCAGCAGTAGCCAAAATGGTGGTGTTACTGGCACTGCTTTAGCCATGAATGTAAAGCACAGCACCATATGGACTACCGTGAGGAAAGTTAACTCCATCCCAGCCACACCCAGTCCAATATGAAAACAGCCAGACTTGATGGTGTGCGACCTCATGCTACCCTAAATTAATCCTTCCTAGTGAAGATGACACTTTTAAAATGCCCACTTATACTTAACACAGAAATGGTTGTAGTACACAGAAGCAAATTTTGTTGTCATTCTGTTGCCTGTCATTAACTCTGCAAGGTGAAACATCAGAAACTTTGCCACAATACTCTTGGTATTTTAATTAGTCCACTTGTCCCTTAAGTTACCTGGGTGCATGCCAGCTTTGGGCATTGGTGTAGGAGAGCTTCAGTGCCCTTCAGGTTTTAATGCTAAAGCAACTGATGCAGGAGACCAAGATCTTTAAAGTACAGGTATGTGATTTCATGGACTCGATAATTCCTTGAGCAGCAAGGCAATACAGCTTCTGCTAGGAAAAGTGGCTGTCCAGATCGTTTGTTCTCTTCCTTGTGCTACTACCCTATTAGTGCTGGTATGATCAATTTGTGCAGATGTGTGGTAAATCACATGAAGGACCTGAAATGTTTCAGAGCTAACCAGTTCTCTTAGCCAGATCAATCATCCTGCACATTTTTTCACCACGAGTGTGTTTACCTGAGTATACACATACAGCAAGTTTGTTAAAATCATGGATTCACGACATTGGAAGGCACTTTTAAAAGCTTGTGAATATAGACTAGCAAGAGCATCTCCTGTTGGAAGGCAGATCTTGCTTCTGCCATATGCTTGCTTGTCTTAGCTCTTCTTAAAGGCTTCCAATAACATCGGGTCCACAACTGCTGCAGGCAACTCTTCCATGGCCTGGTGTTTCTTGCTGTCAGAAGCCTTTGCTCACACTGAACTGGGAGTGCTTACTGACATGGAAAACATTGCTTCTTCCAGCAATCTTCTGTGTAGATAGTTTCGTCCTTTTCTCTTGCTTAGGCCAAAAACCCACAAACAAACAAAACCCCAAACCAAACAAACCCTACCATAATTACCATAGCTTTTTTATGTACAGATCACCTTTCTTTGCACTCCTATAGATGTTCTCTGGACAAGAGATGATCCGTATAATTTTTATTTTTTCAATGTCGGGATGTAAACTGGCTAAAGTAGCCTGGGTGAGATCACCTGTATTGAAGAGGACTGGAAGATAACTGTAAATCTTGCAGGCTATTACCCAAACACGTTTCAGGTGTTTGTATTTTCAGGGTAGACTGAATGATCACTTTCAGCTGGTGGTTTTCTGTAGCCTCTGACTCCCTGGATATGAGCTCTGCTTTCTCTTGTAATTGTGTGGCTTGTCTGTAAGCAGCTTGCCACCATCACTCACCCAAGATCTATTTAGATTTTGTAACTGTTGAGCATCTCTGAGTTAAATACAATCTGAAAACTCAAAGGTGGTCACTGTGTTCCTGTTCTGGGTGGTCACTTTGGCCTGTTCTTAATTAGTATAGGAGTGAGGGTAGGTACTTGTGGCTCTCCTGTTTTCTACAACCCTTCCATTTAACACTGAACCCACTCTTTTGTCCAATCTCTTAGTTTCATCTGCACTTTTCCTTATCTGTCTTGTGAGAGTGTTATGAGAGACCATGGCAAAAGCTTCACCACCATCAAGATTGATGATGTGAGTTGTTTTGCCTTGGTCCACAGGACTGGCATAGGAGGAAATGAGATTTACTCGACTCGATTTGTTCTCAGCAAATCCATCTTGACTGTTTAATCATCTGTTATCTTTTAGGTTCTTACAAATAATTTTGCTACTACTGTTTTCCCCCCAGAATTAAATCAGGCTGGTCCAGAACTCTTCAGCCCTTCCTCCCCCCATATCTTTTTAAAGATAGGCATCATTTAAGTATTTTTTTCATGTGTCCATCCTCTGAGCTATCAAAATAATTATTGATGGCTGAGATTTAATGAGCCTACTCTGTTAGCATAGCTTCTGCACCATGTTATTTCCTAAGATCAGATTTAACCCAAGTATTCTCCAATAAATTTTATCCTGTGAAAAGCTGAGAGCTTATCTATCTGTCCCTGCCATTAATTATGATAGCCCTCCGGTCACAGTAGATTCTTGTAGCAAAGCATATTTTAAAACAAACAAAAACATTAAATACTTAGGTTTTTTAAAAGTTTCTTTTCTGTCTTGTCTTTTCCTTGTAGTGGGCTAATAGTTTCATTATTTTCTGACTGCTGCTGTATTTATAGAAAAGAGAAAAGCAATCTTTTGATGTCCTATACTAATTGCTGTGAATATTGTACTACACCTTTTATCTACGTGTTATGGTGTTTGTATGTAGAAGCTCAGCCCTAGTTTTCATCTTGTGTAAGTTACTTTTTTTTGAGTTGAGGGTAATGAAACTAATGACTTATGATACTAGTAGTAAAAGTATAGTAGAAGACCCCACTTCCTCTGCAGTGAAATAGTGTCCCAGTGAAACTTTAATTTTTTCCTTAAGTGAGTGTTGCAGGTTAACCTCAGTAGGGAGCTAAGCCCCACTCAGCTGCTTGCTCACTTCCCTCCAGTGGGACAAGGGGAGAATCTGAAGGGTAAAAGAAAACTCTTAGGTCAAGGTAAAGGCAATTTATAAGGTAAAGCAACAGCTGTGCGCACAAAGCAAATGAGGAACTCATTCACTACTTTGCATTGTCAGGCTATTTCCAGGAAAGCAGGGCTTTGTTGTGCATAAGTACTTGGGAGGACAAATGCTGTAACTCTGTATGTCTCACCTTTCTCCTCTTTTCCCTTGTTTTTATTTCTGAGTATGACTTTGTATTGTATAGGACATTCCTGTCCTGGCTGTGTCTCCTCCCAGCTTCTTGTGTGCACTCCAGCCTACTCGCTGATGGGGCAGCATGAGCAGAAAGGACCTTGATGCTGTGTAAGCATCCTTCAGCAATAACTAAAACATCAGTGTGTTATCAGCACTGTTTTGGTTACAAATCCATAACATGGCACCATATGAGTGACTATGAAGAAAATTAATTCTATCCTAGCCAAAGCCAGTACTGGAAGGAAAAGGTTGTCTTTCTGCACTGGGTTTCATCCCTTCGGAAGCTGTAATGACTCTGAATTTATTGAAGTTTTTATTGATTTTTTTTTTTTGATCTGAAATTGTCAATCTCTGCTTTCTTCTCTAACCCTCCTTCTGCTGAAGATCATGAATTCATTTTATGTTCACTGTCACACAGTTTATATTATGCATAGTGTTTTCAACTGGTTCCTCTCTGTTAGTTCAAGTCTATGAGAGCCTTCCATTTCATTGTTTTCTTCTAAAACCTGCATCAAAATTTACCATCTGTACTTCCAGACCTTCCTAGTCAGTCTATCACTTGGTAGATATCTTTTCCCAAAAGCTGTTTTTGATTAAAATCTCCTTAGTGCTATTAGAAGCTCTAAAAAAAATGTGTAGTTTAGCAGTATTCCCAGAGCCATGTACTGTTTGTTGTACTGCGGCTAGGAAAAAAAAGAAATAAATGTTTTCTGTCCATAAATATGTGTCCTTCATTCTGGCATTGATATGGAAAAATCCACCTACAAAACAGAAGTTACAAAAGAATAATTTCCTCTCTGGGGATAAGCAATCTGTTTGTGGGTCTCACAGGCAGGCAGCATTGTTAAAAGAGTTGAATCATTCAGTAGTCCCTGCCTGTTATACAGTCCATGCCGACATAAAGTAGCTTTGTTTGGTTTGCATTCATGAGTCATCCTGAAGAGGTTACAAGAGACAGAAAATCTTTGCCAGCCTCTAGTCACCAAACAGAGCTGTGATAGATAGCAAGGCTACTGGGTAGTGGGGTCACCCCTGATTTGTGTGGTGTCCCAGCTGCACAACTAGCACCTAGCAGCAGATAAAATCATGCTCTGTCACGCTGAGAGGAGAAAAGCCTCGAATAGATCTTGTTTTTGTCACTGGAGCATTTGGAGAGTGCTAAGCAATCTTGCTCCTGTAAATTGTTCAACTGCAGGAACTGTGTCCAGGTATCTCACGCATAGTGGACAGGAATATCAAAGTCTAAACACTCTGATTCACTTTCCCATTATTAAAAATACTGAATAAACATGACAGAGAATATCTCTTGGTAACTTTGGATATAAGGCTGAACTAACACATGCAGACATGCTTTCCCCAGCTGGGAAAGCAAAGTAAAACTTTGAGAGTTAGCATAATGAAAATGATTGGTTTGCATTACAGAAGCAAGTAGGGGAACCAAATATAATTACAAGCTTGTCGTCAAGCAGAAGAAAGGATCATTATTACATTTTACACATGGGAAACTCTGGAAAAGTGAGACTAAAAGTGCTTGCTTCAGACCTTGTGTGAATACTGAGGCAGCTGCAAAAGCATCCCAGTCCTGAACACCAGTCATGACCTTCCCTTTTAAGAAAGGGGTCATCTGTCTGACAGGGGCCAGTTTGGACTTGAAGCTTTTGCTGGTTTCTGTTAATTGTAGTAAATGATAAGATTCCATGGTACTCCACAGTCTCAAATCTTTTGTTATGCTTTCATGCTGGTCTCTTTTTATGAGAAAAATTAATCCCTCAATAAGGCAGATACGTAAACACTAGGTATAAGATGCTGAGGTTAGAGCCAGAGACATTGACTTTGTAAAGCGAGGCGAGCAACAGCTGAGCATTAGATGTGACATGAAACTTAGCACCACGGGTGCTAAGACTTTCTGCCACTTTACCTGTGTATCTCCTTGTTCAGTATTTCAGATCAGTGGCTCCAATTTTAACTTTTTCTTCTCGATGTATGTTATCTTTACATATAACAGTTAAGGCTATGTGGTGCTAGCTGTCACATTCAGCTAGGCTGCCCCTGTTTGGGGATACTGCAGGGAAAAGCACTGCTGGAGACTTGCAGCCATTTTCCCTGACCGATGCTTTAGAACAGAGAAAACTGTATGTATTTGAACAAACCTTAATGAAATAGTGCGCCCGATCCAGTTGTGTTCAGTTCTACACTAAGATAACCTGTTCAAGGTAGCTAATAGAAAAGTTCTAGAAAACGGGAGAAGTGAGGAAGAAAATAATAGGAAGAGAAAATGACGAGAGTAAGTGACAAAATGAGTATTTGACTTGAGTATGTTAGTGTAAGAGAAATACAGAATCCTAACACAATTTCCCAAGTAGGCTTGAGAGACGGAGACATTACCTTAACAATGCAGTCAAATTACTGTTTGAGCAATTACTTTCTGCTCATTTACAATTTCTGAGCTTATACTAGTCTGAAATTAAGTAGGAAACAAATTCTTTAGAAAAAAAATCTTCACCCTTGAGACATGAGCAATTCAGAGACAAGTGAAGTTGTCTAATATATAAACAGACCTCCAGGAGCCATACAGGATTGTTTCTACCTTCATAGATGATTAATTGCCTTATTGATGTTGTGGTTATAAGAGAGTCGTACGATCAGAGTCTGGCCCTTATGTAGCTCAGGTAGAAACCACAACCATTGCTGCCTTGATTAAAAAGCTTTCTCCAATTAAGCATTCTCTTTCAGTGGAAATACTCTTTGCAAGTCATCAATCATCCTTTAATGTAGAAGGTTTGTTAAGTCTTTCATTATAAGATATATCTCTTATCCCTTAATGCTTCCTTTCTGAACCAACCTACATTTTTATAAAACGGGGAGAGATGAGTTCCTACATCAAAGAATTCCTCACATCAAAGTCAATGTGAAAACATTTCCATACAACTTTTCCTTGCAGAAACTCAGCCGCTACTTTTTCTTGGCATGTGCTGAGCAAGGCCTGATGTCCCTGTGTCTCCCCAGGGCCACCACTTGCCCATTGCTCCCCAGGGCCACCCACAGGGACCCTGATGGCTCTGACTTGTAGCCAACACTTGTTGGTGCTCACAGCCGCAGTTTGGGCTCCAGACACAGGTTTTTAGGTTCTCCAGTTGGGTTCAGAGTGATATTTCCTTGCCCAAACTGTTATCCATAGGCTCATGCACAGTGCACCCCGCCAATAAGCACACGGAGTCAGAATCCACACGAAGGTGTTTTAATTAAACAATTAATGCTACAGCAGGCCCTGCTGGGCCAGCTGACCTCCTGCTGCCTCTTTCGGTGCCCCAGCCCCTCGGCTTGAGGGGTGAGGAGCCGAACCCGGAGCCCTGGGGAGCCTCCCCACAGCGGGACCCTACTGGGTGGCGGCTCCTGAGGGGGTCCCCAGGGGGCTCGGGCTGGGCTCTGCCCCGGGGGCTGCGGTGAGCAGAGGCCGTGGGCGCCCTCCTGCCCCCGGTTCCCGTCAGCCGGCGCTGGGTCGCCCCATGCCGGGTTTCCGCCGGTGTCGGCGGGGGCGGATAAAAGGAGGCGCCGCGGGCGAGGCTGAGAGCGCGGCGCTGCCCCCGCCCGGCCGGCCCCATGCAGCCCGCCATGATGATGTTCTCCAGCAAGTACTGGGCGCGCAGGGGCTTCTCGCTCGACTCGGCCCTGCCGGAGGAGCGCCCCGCCGGCCTCGCCGTAAGTGCCGGGGCTGGGAGCGGGGGTGCCGGGGGGGAGCTCGGCTCGGCTCGGTCCCGGCTCGGGAAGGATGGAGGGAGGGACGGGAGCCGTGCTGCACGGGCACCCCGGTGCTCCCGGGGGTCGGCGCTGCGCGGGCAGGCAGCCGCTTTGGGGTTTAACCAGCGCTGCTTTGGAAGCGGCTTCAAGCCACGGCAAAAGTTTTGCTGGAGCCGCGAACCTCCCCGCTCCGCTGCAAGGCGCCGGGGTCCGGCTCAGGTGCCGGTGATGCTGGGGTTTGACAGCCCTGCGGTGCTCCCGCTGGCTCTGTGCTGTACCCGCAGCACCCACCGTGGTAAAGCACGTGTAAGCCTCCTACCGCGGTGTTTAAACACTTCCATAGTAGCAACTCGTGTGAGTGTATTTCTGCTGCTGGCACCTCCATCCCGAGCAGGTGCGACAGGTGCCTGGGTGATCCCGAGCATGGGACATGCTTCTGTGCCCTTACAGGTAAAGGGATTTGAGCAGGTTTGCTTTATTGATAATAACAGAAAGTGTTAATGGTGCTAATAATGTAATCTGCTATGAATGAGTTAGATATTTAAGGTTATCCATATAATATCTTATGGCAAATCCACAGTGCATGGAGGCTCTGATAATTTGAGTAGAGCCGACAGAGTGCACTAGTTTGTGCCAGTTGTGAACCAGTCCTTATAGTAAAACACTAAATGCTCTTTCTCGTATATGCTTCATTTCTGTTGGCGATACTGAATGAACTGTGATAAACTCATTTCACAGTTTTTATATCTGAGTTACTTCACTGTGTTCTGCTGTAGGTCGCTCTTTCATTCTTGAGCACTTGCGCTCGCTCCAGAGAATTTGTCTTCATTGGGGAAGTTGATCTGCTAATCATTATTTAATTATAAAGTGTATTAATAAGCGTGGCTGATAAGATTTGAGTTCTGGCAGTAACACAGCCCCCTACTAGATTGATAACGATTAAGCTAATCTAGCTTTTATATGCCTGAGAGAGGCTTTCAGTCATCACTTCAGGTAAAGCTTGCTTGCAAGTGTTGGTGAACCTGGGACAGTCTTGGAAGGTGCCAAGTGCTGTTGTTTCCTGGAGGAAACGATGGTACTGCATGATCCTCTGTATGGAGCTTCCAGAAAGCAGCATACAGTGGAAAAGTGTGGATGCCATCTAAATAGTATCTTTTTCTCTTTGACACTTTGTGTGGAGGTTGTGTTCTTGATAGGTGTGAAAATTCCTCAGCCAAATCCCCAAAACCCGTTAAGTTAATCCCAAATATATTGAAGTTAAAGCCAAAGTGACCTTCTCCTAAGCAACCCTACTACCAAGCAGATTCATATAAGCTCAATTACTGAAAGGTAAATGTTTAAAATCCTACGTATGCCATTTCATATGCAGAATTACTTTTCCAGTTTGGTCTTTTATCCTTTTATTAGATCACACACAAACTCTTCAGCATGCTCTGAAAAGAGTGTGGGCTCTTTAACTTGTACTGTTTTAAAGAGTAGCTTTTGGTAAGATGTTTCAACTACCCCTCCTATTAATTCAGTGTGGTCTTCTGCTTTTTTTTTCCTTAAAAAAAAAAAGCTTCAGAATATCCAGTGAGAGCTGACTTGAGAGCTGTGGCCTCATTCAGCAGAGGGAGATATTCCAGTTTGACATGAACTGTGTGGATGCATTGAGATGGATGTGATGCAAATACCTCATCTGTCAGTGATATCTATTTCTAAGAAAACTGTCTTAAATAATCCAATTTGAAGAGGAATTAGACTAAAGCTTACTGACTTTTCCTGGGTCATGGAGCATTCGATTAAAAACTTCTGAAATCTCTTAGAAGCACAAGGAGACGTTGCTGAAGCCTGTTGTCATGGGTCTACAGACATTATGCAGGTGGGATAACCTGCCTTGACAGTCCCACATGAAAGGCAAAAAAAAACAAGAATATTTATCTTGGCTTTAAGAATCTGTTGAGACCTGTTTAAAAAACTCCACCTATTTTTGGGTCTGTTTTATGTTTATTGCTGCTCTATGATTTACCAAAGAACAATTTAATCCATTAATAATTAGGGAATACCTGTATATGAATCTGAATTTCTATGATCACTTTTTTCTTTAGCCTTCATATTACAGGTGATGCTGTTATTCAAAAACCAGTTACCTCCTCACTGGGGATGTCATTTTTCAGGAATCATGACAATGGGTATTGGAAAATGCAGACTTTTTTGAAAATCGTAGTCAGTATTATTAAAATTGTCTATAAAGTCGGACTCACTGTACAGTTTGCATCTTGACAAAATATAATTCCATAAACTTTTTTTGAAGCTATGGGATGAAATATGGCTTAAAGCAAAGTTTTTACCCCTGAAATTAAGAGAAGGTTGTAAGAGTGGCCAAGGATGATGTGATTTCCTTTATTTTGAGGAGTTCCTCAGCTGGCTCACTTGTGGGAGGTGCAGTCTCAGCTTGTGTTTCTGTCCTTATATGTATAACCAACAGGGGTTTTATTTCCTTGGGAAAAATGACCTTACATAGCAACATCAACAGATTACATTCACAGCATAACAATTATGTTATGCTCATGACTGACCACTAAACCCCTACCTATGAGGGAGGAAGGCTCAGTGGTGGTGGGCAGGAGGATGCCCTGGTGAAGCTCAGGGAATCCTGCAGGGTGCCTCTGGCCACAGCAGCTGCAAAGAAGCTGATTTCATCTCAACACAGAGGGGAGTTTAGGTGAACAGCTGTCAGTAGTGAAATGGATCAGCTGGTGGTGTAAATGTTTCTCCCTGAGTTCATTAGAAGAGTGTGAATGTCTCCCGGAGTCCCAGAGCTGTAGGAGGCGAGTGAATGCACGGCTCAGCCCAACGTGGGGTACAGAAACTGAACAATGAACAGGAGGATTTCAGAGATTGGTGGGCTTGAACTGGCTGTGACGCTCATATCCCTTCCTGGAGTTTCTGGTTGTGCAGTGGTGTGGCAGTGAGCATAGCACAGGGACCAGTCATGCCAATCGCACTGGTCCTGTGGCTGAACTGTGGGCTGCCTCTGCTGTGTTTTGCTAAGCGTAGCTTACCTTTGTGTTGTGTCTTCAGTACATTGCACGTCACTCTGATAAATCAGAGCTCTGGGGTGACATCAGATATCTTCAGATATTTAAATTTGGTATTAAACGTTACACTTGCCACCTATGGAATATCTGAAAGCAGCCGGTCAGAGTATTGGACTCTGGCAATGGATAGTACAAAAATACAGGCCAGTGTAAATCAGCATAAATTGACTCCTACAAATTACAGTAGCATCACCACAAGTAGTGGTTTTGCAGTAATTCTGACCATCTCTACTCAATTTGTTTATTACTAATGATAGCATTGCCCTAATAGTATCATTATACCTGTATCCTATACTTCCATATGCTTTGCCTTTCCTTTTTTTTTTTTTTTTTTTTTTTTAGGAATTGAACTCTTACACAATCATCTCTAACAGATGCTTTTGACTTGTGATTCTAGTTTCAAGTGAATGAATTAACCTTTAAATTAAGTCTGGATGGGTTCCATTCAGTTATTTTTCTAACAAATATTTCTCTTCATGTAAACAGACTTAATTTTGGGAAATGCCCTTTACATCTGAAGTGATGTTCTTTATCCATCTGTAGCTGAACAGATCAAGTTCTGGGAAGAACGAGGAAAAGAAAGGGAATAAAGGAAATGGGAAAGGTGAATCGGCTTCTGAAGGTGGAAAGACAGCTGTGGTGTTTTCCTTGAAGAATGAAGTTGGCGGGTTGGTGAAAGCTCTCCGGCTCTTCCAGGTAAAGTCATTCTGTGGACCAGACTGAGGAAGGTCAGGTGTTTGTTGGTGTAAATTAATGCACCGGGGAGTGCAGTTACTTTTATTGAATTCTGCAGAGTGTAACTTCAAATTTTATGGATCATTCAGCAAAGCATTTTGGACTCACAAAGAGTTTTCTGGAACAAAGTTTAACAGTGATGTTGATGTTCACACCATTCACTTTAGATTTCTAAAGTGTGATTCTCAATGCCGTAAATTAGGTTTGAAGTTCTCTGTACAGACTGTGATGAAAGAAAGCACTTTCAGAGAGCAGTTCAGCACCTAAGTTATATGCCTGAAGTCAGATGGTGATGGCAGCCTTGCTGCAGGACAATGTTTGGTCATAAATTTACGTGCACCTTTAAGTGCTTGCAGGGTCAAGGCTTTGTGTCTAACTTGAACATAAATTGTAAAATGTTGGTTCCTGTATAGATCCCCATGCAATTGGTGGTTTTCAGTCAGGCTGCTGGTACTCGATGTAGTCTGCTTACCTCATTAATAAACTGAGAGGACTTGGAGGTGTGTCTGAGGATAATTAAAGCAGAGCAGTGTGATGCAAGTCTTAGGCTGTAAGTCTTCTCAACCCAGGGTATATCAAAACCACTCTTGTTACTTCTGAAGAGAGTGTCTAAAACTTAGCACTGTGCCAGCTGGAAACATGCAGGGGAGTCCTGTGGCCTGTGTTACTCAGGAATAGGTCATCAAAATGATCCCACTTGGCTTTGTAACCCGTCTACAAATAGCAGATTCAAACCCCTCAGCAGATGGAGGCTTTTCCTTCTGTGAATGTGTTAGATGAATGAGTTGGCTAAGGAGATGCACTATATGCATTCCTTACAGAGTGTGCCAGTGAAAGAATTATCTACTATGTAAGTCCAGAGGTAGAAAAGCAGAAATAGCTAGTTGGCTGTACCAGAGGGGACCTTCATCTAAAATTCAAAAAATCTTCCCTGAAGAACATGCTGTCAATATTACCATTCTAACTGATATGGTTATTCTTAATCCATTTTTTTGTCTTTCCACAGGAGAAACATGTCAGTATGGTTCATATTGAATCACGAAAATCAAAGAGGAGGAACTCAGAGGTGGAAATTTTTGTGGACTGTGACTGCAGTAAAAAAGAATTTAATGAACTAATCCAGTTGCTCAAGTTTCAAACTAATATCGTGTCTCTCAATCCACCAGAAAACATCTGGACTGATGAGGAAGGCAAGGCTCCTTCATTTCACTCGCTTTAGACACTGACAAACTTTTTGGACATGTATCTCAATCTCATACTCAATACATTCAACTTGCATTCTGTCTTCTGCAGATCTTGACTGTGTCCCTTGGTTCCCCAGGAAGATATCTGAATTAGACAAATGCTCACAGAGAGTTTTGATGTATGGATCTGAGCTCGATGCAGATCACCCTGTAAGTGTAACAAAAATTGTATTGTAGATAACATGTTCAGGTTGTTTGCCAGTCAAATAAAGCATGTTGACTGCTGATTTTGAGTACTTTTCTGAATTCTCAGAAGGTGGGGATTTAGTTCTCTTCAGTGAATCAATTCTCCTTTTCTGTAGCTGGACATGCAAAAAGGAAGTCCCCCTGAAAACTTTATTACTCTTGAACATCTTTGTTCCCTTTTGTCCTGCCTTCACTTACTTATTTTTTAGTTAGCTGGTTGACAGAAGCTTTCAGACAAACTGGGGAGTTTAGATCAATGTGACCTTAAGTTCTGCCACAAGTGGCTCTTAGATAAGAACTGATATTAACCTAGGTGTCAGAGAAGAAAGAAGTATGGAGAAAGACATCCTGGCCACTCAGAAGATAATTACAAAATAGAACAGAGCCACATGTTCCTGTCTCTGCATGGATGGGGCAGGTGGGAAGGTGCTTCACATTGTTTCCTGACTTCAGTGACAGGAGACAAAAGCTTGCATTTCACATAAGCATTATCTGCAGTAGTACCAAATCTTCAATTCAAGAGGCAAAAAAAAATATATATTTTGGTGTATATCCATAAATTCATAACCTCAGAGTCTTTAAATGCCAGATGATATCAGGCATTAGTGTTGGAAGTTTTTTTCACTTGTTTCAAATCAGTTTCTACCTTTGCACACCTTGGCTCAGCGTTACTGGTGGCAACTACTTCTATTTGTTCCTACTCAAAATGCTTTTTTCAACCATTTATAAAAAAAAAAAAGGATGGGTTCAACTGATATTGTAGGAAACTTCAACTTCCAGCTGAAGGGAAGTAATGAACTAAAACACCTGACCACATTAAGACTGTCTTGTTACATATCCAGATTAAAAACTAGCTGTAGGCAATAGTCTCCTTTGCTTTTTGTCATGTATATTTTTCATCGGTAGCGTGCAGGCTGTTCTTAAATGCGTTCACATAAATTCAGTGTAGGGAACTCCAAAGATCCATCTGTGCCATGCCGTGGTGTTACAGTGTCTGTCTGAGCTCTTCCCTGACCTCTACCATGCCTGAGGAGAGGCAGGCAGTCCTGGTGACCCAGTGTTTAGGACTCTGTGCAGCACACAAGTGGCAGTCAGACCACTGCCTCCTGCTCTGGCTGCTCCACAGCTCCTACAGCCACTGTGCTGTGGCAGGGTGTTGGGTGCAGACATGCACGATTAAACTGGCATCATCACCATTTCCCCTGGCAGTCTCACTTCCCTGTCCCTCGTGTCACTTGCCTATCAGCCACGATAAGCATCAGCACCTTGCTTGGTTTCCAGCCACCTCTGCAGAGCATGAACCCCTCCTGCTCTGTGGGCCCACAGTTAGGGAGCATGTTCCTGGGTCCTGATTTCTGCCACTTACTTCTTGATGACAAGCTAGGATTTACCTACTGTGTTCTCAGAATAGAAAAATCTGTTGATTACCTTCAGCCATTAACAGTAATTTGGTTCAAACAGAGGCCTTAATAATGGCAACTCATTCTAGGCTTGAGTTGATGATTGTGACGGGCCATTTGATAGTGTTTTATGTTCTGAGCAGGTGCCTTCATTAAATTCTTGAGTGCTTTGCTGAAAATCTGCATTCCCTTTTACAGACAATGAAAAAAGACATTTGCATTATATGAATATATATTTTACACTTGGGGGAACTCTTATAAACATAATTTACACACCATTTGTTAGCTTATGCAGCACACAAGGTATTAGAGGTGGGGGAAAAAATCCTAAAATCTGTGACTAGCCTTTCAGATGCTAGTTCTGGTGCCTGCTCTGTGCCTTCATGCTGGTATGTACATGCCAGAGAACCAAAGAGAATTACCTCGTTACGGAACCAGCATAGCACCACTTTAGATACTTACCAACTCCAAACTGGCTAATGGTTTCAGTCTCGATTTCACTGCACGTGATGGGCCTTTAAGTCACCTGTGCTGTCATCCATCCCGTTTTGTCTGTTGAATGGTCTATAGCTGAGTAACATAATGCTAATGTCAGAAGGTATTAAGCAGACAAGGATATTCCCCAAAATTTCAGCAAATTTTTGTCTATCAAAAAGCTTTTCAGTAGGCAGTGTCATTATAATGTGTCATTCTGGACTCTTCAGTTGCATTTTGCAGGGGGACCGCTAGGCTCTGTAGAAAGCAGGCCACACAAAAGCAGGTTCAGAGAGGGCAGATATGTGCTTGAGTTTATGAAGTAACTAATCTCACCATAAGGTATGTATAGCAAGTCAATAACCAAATGAATGCCAAGGAAGAAAACAGATTGTCTGGTACCTGAATGGTGTTGCACAAGGCCTTTGTTACCCTGTGTGAGAGCGAAGGCTTGGAGGTTTTCTGCAGTCCTCTGACATTCTCCCTCACTCTGCCCTAGCAGCACAGCTTTGGTTATAGGGCAGTAGAATACCTTCCCAGTTTTCTCATACAAACGTTTTAAAACAGAAGACGTTGTCTTTTCATTCCTTTTGTTGATTTGTGTTTGTATATTTGAGCGGTAAGGAAAAAAATGGTGTTTTCTTTTTCAGCTGTGCCTAGGTGGTGGGAGCAGCCTGTTTAGGTTGTGACACTTGAGGAAATTTAAGCACGTTTTCTGGGCTACTAACTATGGGGCTTATATAGCCGTTTACCCTTTTTCATTTTCAAGAGGTTACAAGTCCTGCTTTGAAAGCAGATAACTTTTGTAGTCAAAAACCTGAAGCATCCAAATCTTTTATAGGTACAAAAGAAGTGATGGTTTAGTTTTGAATAGCTTGAAGGGCTGTAACTGACCGGTGTATATGTTTTATACAGGTCTTTTGTGCTAAATATGCAAAAGGTAAGAGCCTGCTGTAGTCCACAAAGTAGAGTGTTTCCTCTGTAGCTCAAACTGGGGCAATGTATGTAGTTGCTGTTGGAGGCTGGTGGTTCAGTCCCTGGTGTGTTGGTTAAGATGGCAACTGCTGAAGCAGCGTCTTCAAAATGAGTTACTTATGAACCCTGAGTGCTTCAGTCTTCTAGTGATGACAGATGTATTAAGAAAAGGTCAGTTATTCTGCTTGATGCCTGCCTGTAGATCTCCGTTCAGATTAAGGAAAACCTGCATGAGATGAAATGACAAGGAAATGTTTCCCTTTTTTGCTGTCTTGGATGAATGACAACTATGCACAAACCTGTCTTGAAAATACTCCTGTGGGGCTTTGGTGGGGAAAAGAGCAAGAAAATCCTTGTCTTCTCTTACAGTCCAGTAGATGGTGTTAATCAAAATACAGTATAATTTGGTACTAAATAAACACTTTAATGATTTATTTTATAATTCTTACAGCTGATTTTCTGTCTTTATTATAAATTACTCTCTTCTTCCTCACTTAAGGGATTTAAAGACAATGTCTATCGACAGAGAAGAAAGTACTTCGTGGATGTTGCCATGAGCTATAAATAGTAAGTACTGGTATAATTCTTCCCTGTGCTGCTGACTAGTTAGAATTCATGCTCTACTTAATTCTGTAGGATGAAGTTTTGCAACAGACAACATCATCCTTTAAACTTTTGCTAGTGTGGCCTATAAAACACAAACCTGATGCTTGGAATCCTCTTACATTTTCAGTACAGACACAGGCAAGTAAAATATTTGAAATGTGAGCTTTATCTTTTCCGCATTTTATTCATAGCTGGTTAAACTTAAGGAACTCTTTTATTAATGAAAAACTGAGGTACTGCTGAATCCATGGTCACTGGATGCCAAATCATTACTCAGTATTTTGACCAAAGAAAATGGTGCTTGTTGTGAAGAGAACTGCTACACATACCAGGAAAGGCACCCAGAGGAAAATGTACACAGTAGGAGTGCTGTACACTTCCCCTGCTTCATATAAGTGTTGTGTTTGTCACAACAGTTTGATTCCTACCATTGGTATAGGATGAACTCTCAAAACTAGTCAGTAATAATTATTAAATAACTCACATCACTACCTGCAGAAGTGCTGCCAAGACATAAGAGTCAGGTCCTGAGGATGTTCAGAGCCCCCAAAACTACGTATTGCCTTAAGGGTGAGCTTTTTGAGGTAGGAGCAGGAATACGTTTTTGCATGGGATACTACATATGTGACAAACCTAACACAGAGGAGGGGAAAAAAAGAAAAAGAGAAAGGAGATGGAAGGAAAACTTGGGTTTATACAGGCTATCCAATATAGGAAGCAATGTTTGAATCCATGACAAAGAATTACTGCTTCTTGCTTTTACTGCAAGAATGATTTTTGATTACTAAAGAGAGCTGGAGCCCAATACAGTCCTGACCTTGATGTGGACAGGGGCTAAAGCAATTTCTTCAGTATTTGGATGCGCTGTGCACTCTGAAAGAGTCTATGAACCCTGGATGCTGTTTATCTGTGTTGTTTTCTGAAAAATCCTTGACATCATATCACAGTACAGTTGTGGTTTAAAGAGTTTTATTTTGAAGAGCCCAGCAGAATTAGATGTCCCCCTTGATTTCTTCCCCTCTCCCCCCATACATCAGTAGTTTCCATAGAGCCAGGAGGATATCAGGGCCTCAACTTGTTGAAGCCTGAAATTTTGATTTTTCACTGAAAAAGGAGCTATGATTCTTTTTCATGAACTTAATATGCTGGATGCTGCAAAATGCCTTTTATGAATTTTGCCACCACAGCTGTAAACTTCTCAGAATTCATTCAGTGTGTTGCCCTGTAGTTAATGGACCTGCTGCCTGCACACAAGTACACTCCATGTGGTTCCTCCTTTTGATCTTTTTTCCCTGTCAAGTCAGTATTTTCAATTTGCTGCCATCCCTGGAAGTTAGGAAACTTTCTGTACTACCTACAAATACCTACTGCGTTGCAATTTTCTTGTCACATCAGCATTGCACTAATTCTAATCATACTGTTTTGTTTGCCCTCATTATCAAGGGAGAGAACATACTAATTTCATGTTCTTTTCCATTTTACTTTTTCAGATTTTTAATTTTTCTCCGCTGGGATTTCTGTGTATGTTGTTTAAAGGATATAAAGTGCAACAGTTTTTGCTGCCTTCACAGAAGGCACGTCCTGCCACGAAGCAATTCAGAAAAGTATTTTTGAAGTTATTTTGGTTCTACTTTTTATTTCAATATAAGGCTAATCCACAGGCTGCAGAAGGCTAGGGGTGGAGACAGGAAGGTTAACTTGGCTTTGTCACTATATATTCCCAATTATGTTTCTTCTTTGCTTTTGTCCCATTCCTGTTGTTATGCCATAACCAATCTAATAAATGTCCAAGTGTTTGGTTCCCCTTTCATCAGCCCATGGTGGCATTTATTTAGCTGGGTGCTCGTGGCACTCATCTGGCACACTGGGCTTCTGCTGGGTAAGTCCTAAGCTAGCCAGTTTTCAAATATAAGTTGAGACAGGATTTTTGTTTGTTTGCGGCTGATCAATTTTTCCGCCAGCCTAATTCTTGCTGTAGAGTTAGTTATTCTTGCCTAGCGTTTGCTATAGTGTGAAGTGTCAAGCAGGTACCTGTGGATGAGGGCAGATTGTGTGCACCTGTAGAACTCTCTCAGTAAACTTGGACAGTTCTCCATTTATCCATGATGCTAGCACTGGTAGTGCCCCGCATTTCACAGTTGCTAAGCTGCTGGAAATATCTTCTTCCCTTCTTCCCATCTAAGCTGCCTAAGTGCTGACGAGGTTCTGCTGGTTCACTGAGCAGTGGTTGGTCTTCTGCTACAAGGATTTCTTTCCCCCTGAAACTAGTGAGAAATGTCTTTTTAGAAAAATCTTTCACGTTCCCAGAAAAACAGCTAAAGGAAATGAGAATTCTTTTCCTTCCTTAGATTTTGAAGGCTCAATGAGCATTTCTGCAGGCAAATTACAAAAAACAAACAACCCAAAAGAGAAGTTATTTGAAGACCTGATGTTGTACTTCAGTGAAGCTGCTCAGAAGGACTCCCTCATCCCAATAATATTTTCAAACATGTAAAAAGTTTTAAAACTCTTCCAGCTATTATCAGCAGCTTTAAAGGTTTTTAGCCAGGAACAACACCAGAATAAAAATGTCTGAGAGGCCAGTAATTAGAGCAATTACCTAAGACGTGGTAAAAACTCATGCATGCTCCTCAGGTCTGCTAAAGCAGCTGTCTTCACTCCACTGAAGTGCCACATCGACTGGGCTGTGCAGTCAGTCTCTCCTCCCAGATGTCTGCCCTGCAGAGGCACCCTGGGGAGGGGTAAATCAGCTCCGTGAGGACCCTGTGCTGCTCCAGCCGAGCTATTTCTGCTACCCATGCTGGTGCATTTAAAACTAATTTGGGTGTCTTGACGCTGCATTGCAATCTCGTTACACCCTCTCCTGCAGTCTGATGACTATTTACTTATTTATACAAAAAGAACAGCTTTGGCAGGGAATGTTGGGAGAGCTTCACGGTAACATAGATGACAGTTCTGGTATACGGAGTGCTTCCCTCTGAGACAAATTTAGAGCATTGTCTTGAACCTCTCATATTTAAAAAATAAAAGATTTGTCTGCAAAGAATTAGCTGTAAGGAACTGCTCCGTCAAAAACTGTTGAATTGAAAATCCCTGATTGGCATTTTCTTTGTGAATTGCTATTGTACTGTAGCAGGAGATATTCTACTTTGGTGGAACATAAAGAGCCCTCAGTAGGGGATAGGGAAGGAAAAAAAAATAAGAATCAAAGCTGGAGGAGCAGCTACTTGCTGGTGCTAGGTGTTAAAGCCAAAGACATGTTGATAGAGCACATCAATGGAGATCAGCTGTATGAAATAAATGGACCAAAAAATAAATATTCCTCCCTCCTTCAGTTAGCTTCTATCCTAAAGATAGTGAAAATGTGTTAATCTTGCTAATTAGCCCTTTGAGACAGGACTTGCAATTAGGGATTGAAAAAGTGTTGAGAAAATTAAATCTGGAGGAAAAGTATGAGGTTTATAGAGGGAATTCATAATGTGAGTTGATAGCTCATGACCATGGCAAAATGGAAAGACCCTGTTTTAATAAGGGGAGATAAAAAAATCAGGTCAGGTTAGCCTGTAGAGTTGTCTTCCTCAGCCCCAAGAGCACTGTTTTAGCAGGCTTGACACTTGTATGATTTATTGGGTGATGAGTTGCAAGGTGGGGTTTGCTTGTTGAAGCAAGAGGGTGAGAAAACTGAGCTTGGCAGGGCTGGGTGAAAATGGCACAGTCCTCCCTCAAATCTGGCTACTGTGATCTCTGTAAAGCAGCATCACTATCATCTGGAAATAAGACCAGCCCTCCTAGGCATAAATTCTAATAAGGAATTAATGTTCAGTGAACCTTATTTCAGTACTAATGAATTAATTGAAACAGTAACAAAATTATAAGCCTCGTAGTGAACAATGAACAAGGTTCAGGTCCTTGATCTTCTTTATACCTCTCTAGTGACAGGCTAAATAGAAACTTGATTTTTTTTTTCTTTCCATTGGTGCCCAGATTTCTTCAGCTTTGCTGCTCTGAATGGGCAGAATGTTGATGAGGTTGATGTAGCTGTTGGGTCTAAGGAAAGGAGAATACCTGGTGTGCTTGGTACAATTTGGAATAGCTCTGTTCTACTTTCCATCAGCTGGCAGGCAGCATAAGGCTGGTGGAGCGTACTGCTGAGGACAGATGCTAGATGTGGAGGGCTGATTCCTGCTGTATTATGGACATGGAGGTAACGCAGCTTCTGCTGGTGAGAAATGCTCTGCTAAAAGCATTGCAATTCTTGTCAGGTCTGCAAAAGCGTGGCTGAAAGGGAACTAGCAGATTTAATACATTGTATGTTCAGAGAGTCTTTGACAAGTGTGAGTGCCTCACACAAAGTAGCCTTTAACTGACAGGTACTGCTGTGGATCAAAATACCTTGATGTAGTGAAAGGCACAGGGATTAAACAGTAAGTTTTCAATAGAGGACAGTCACAAACAAATGTAGGGCAGATGCTCTTCTCTAGTGTGTATAGGGACTGCATAGCAGCAATTGCGTGTGACACGAGGGCTCGTTCTTTGTTACCTGGCATGGTGGAGACGGGATTGTGAGCCGGGTGAGAGCCAGGAAGGACACTCAGCCTGCTGGCAAATGCACAGCGCTGCAGCTCTCCTGCTGCAGTGAGACTTCCCCATGCCTGGTGCACCACTTTGGTGGGCTGGCCACCCAGGTCTGGTGTCTGGGACACTGAATGACACTGAGCTGGGGGTGCCCACTGTGGCAGGGGAGTGGGAGATAGGGACTGAGGGGGCTGGAAGGGGATTCTGTGAATCCCTGTGCTCATCTGTGCTTGATAACGGCCTGGGAAAAGAGAAGGACACCTGGGGACATAGCAGATTTCATGATTACATACAATGGATTGTGAACATTAAATCCAGAGAAAGACTGTAAAGTTTCCAGGGGGAATTCATAATATGAGTTGAAGACCACGCTGTGGGAAGTTCCTTAAAGCTAAATACAAGGCAGTGCAAGTTGGAGGGAGCCCTTCACACTCCGTGCTGTCAGTCAGCTTTGAATTAGCTGTAACCACTAAGGCAAATCTTGGATGTCAGAGACAGATTAGCAGGCACCCTGGGAGGCTCCTGCTTTGCAATTTCTATGCATCTGAGTAAGTGGGAAGAGGCAGAGGAATTGTGCAGAAGAAAAATATTGCGATGTATTTAGAAGCTTAGTTTCCCTCTGGCTAGGCTGTTGGCTCCAAGGTGAGCTTCCTTGTCATGCAGTCCTGAATGAGTTTGGGATTCCAAACACACCTGCACATTTAAACATCAATCCAAACAGTAAATGTATGTATTTTGATTGGATCCTAGTATTTCTAAACATCTACATAATTGCCTAATCTTCACTTTATAAAATTTTAGGCAATGATGCTCTGTGAATATAATGCATGTTACAGAATGGATAGAGCATGAAGTCTACTGGTGGTCTTACTGAGTATACACATTACACTGAATTAGGATCTTCAGCTAATGATTGCAAAGGCATCATCAACAGAAAACAGAGCTATTAGTTTGGTATACAAACACATTATGTAAGAAATCCATCTTTCTAATATGATATATACAAAGATTAAGAAATAATCTCATTGCTTAGTAAGAAATGCAGTTCTTATGAAATAAATGTGATATGTGCAATGTAATGTAGGGAAGAAACTTCAAGAAAGAAGCGTCTAGTTGTTATTTTAAAATATTTTTTAAAATAAGCTCTGTGTAGTTTTATTTAATTAATACTTTTAACAGAAATTTTGTTATCTAGAATCTATCTAGAAGCTGTTTGAATTCAAATTTTTTAAATTTTATTTTCCAGTGGTCAACCCATTCCCAGAGTGGAGTACACAGCTGAAGAAATTAAGACATGGGGGGTGGTATTTAGGGAACTCAGTAAACTCTATCCCACCCATGCTTGTCGTGAATATTTAAAAAACTTTCCTCTGCTGACTAAGTACTGTGGATATAGAGAGGATAATGTGCCTCAGCTGGAAGACGTTTCTATTTTCCTTAAAGGTAAGATTCATATTTGATTTATCAATAGATAGTGTTTCATGAAAATACTCTTTTCTCTTAGTATGTAATACAAAGCACATTGAATGAAAAGGCTCCCAGTACTGTCAGCCAACTTTGGTTTAGGCTGGAGTATCGTTCTGTGTTTGATGTTCTCCATGGGAGAGAATTTGCTGAGTGAAGACAGTTGTATGTATTTGCAGGTATGAAGCTGAGATGAATTAAACAACTAATCATGTATCACGTTGATGCTATCTTGCACAGGGAGAAAAGCCTTTCAGTATGATGAAAACAAAGCTGAGTTAGTTCTGCTGTTCTGATTACCACAGGGTAGGTGTCCTGATGACCACAGCATGCATCCCCCAAACATCCAGGCAGTTTAAAAAATAAAATCGAAAAAAAAAAATTGTCAATATAACTGAATTCAAAGAGGAGAGTACGTTTGGCATGTTGACATACAGCCTGAGGAATATGAGGCTTTTCTGAAAGCCCAAGACCTCATGAAGCTGGTCACTACGTTTGTACATTGAATAGACTCAATGAGACTCCATGGGTGATCTGCCACTTCTTTCATGTTATTTTTAAGGGATCAGAGTGTTATACAGTAGAGTTTGAAAATACTCTGCTTTCTTATATATAATGGAAATGTATCCTATGTGGAAGGATAAGTGGTAGACAAGAAGAACCTGTTGTTTTTAACTCTAGAGAATAAGCAGCCAAAGAATCCAGTTAAGATTTTCTCTTCTCCCCAGGTGTTCCTTCAGACACATATACTTATTCCTTAATTCCCTTCCTCAGGAGCTCAGGAATTAAAATATTGCAAAGATACATGTTAAGAAGAAATGTTATGTGCTGTTAAGTACTATGGAGGGGGAAGGAAGAAAAAAAACTCACCACCTCTTTTGTCCCAAATGTGCATAGCAAACTTTTAACTAAGAGAAATATAACATTTATAATAGAAGGCTTACTTCCCCTTGTCCCTGCTTCATCCTTAACTCTTGTTTGTGAACACCTGCATTGACTCATAATGGACTCATAGGTCTTTGAATTTTGTTGTGTCCTTCTGGATCTGTCATGTACTGCGCTACGATTTCTAAGAAACGATGCTAAAGCCTAGATGTTCTTTTCCTGTAACTGGAAACTCAAAAACGCACTTCTTTCAGAAATATTTTCAGACTAAATCGAACAACAGTAATATCTGTTGAAGAAAAACTTGAAACAGTTTTTCTCCTGTAAATTCTTGGAAAGAATAAAGAATGAATGTGGGAGAGAAATGTCCTTTGCAAAGTTACTGAGTCTGAAATAATTCCCTACTGGGACTTACCTGATGAAGCAACAGTTTCTTAAAAATTCAAATGAGGACCTCAACTTTGAAAGGCAATATTTTATCTGTAAAAATAAGGACAGGTTTGGTTTAATCCTGTTTTGCTTTGTTAGTTTTTAATACATTTACAGAAGTCATCCTCTGTTTTGGATGCTTCTCTCCTGTTTTGCTACCATATATAAAAATAAGATGCATTGTGATTTGAGAATGTCCTGTATGGTACCTTACCTTCTTGTCTATACAAAGCTATTTAAACAAACTTTGAAGTACCTCATGCTGTTTTCATAAAACATATGCTAGTAATGCAAAAATAGTTCTTGTACTTAATAGGTGAAAATTATATACAGTGATCTTCAGCCAATATTCTCCATGTCATGCTTCTGGTAATTAACTGCAGGCCATTACCTGTCTTCACAAATTGATGTAATGATTTATAATATGGTCTTTTATTATCTCCTTCACTTCAGAAAGGTCTGGCTTCACAGTGAGACCAGTTGCTGGATACCTCTCTCCCCGAGATTTTTTAGCTGGCTTAGCGTACAGAGTCTTTCACTGTACTCAGTATATACGACATGGCTCAGATCCTCTCTACACACCAGAACCGTAAGTCGCTACATTTGCTTCAGTGATTGGAAAAGAAATGCTCTCAGAATTTTTAAAAGACCCAATTGAAGTTGCCAAGGTTGAAAAGAGGAAGCTTGCTGCAAATGTAGAAATATAATTATGCTGTCAGTGACAAAACACTTCACTTAGGGGAATCAGAATTTAATTAGGATTTTTTTCTTGGACTTTTTACAGCGGTTTTAAATAGCTGTGTTATTTAGCTGCTGGGTCAAAAATATCTACCTGAACTATTTTGCAGTGGAAGATGTAAGTTTTCAACTAAATATTTTGGGAAAAAAAAAAAAAAACAACTACAATTTTCTGGTGGACAATTAAGGAAAGAAGTTTGAAAGAAAAGCACTGAATCCCTTGAAAACAATTACTTTCAGAATTATAATTTGATCTCCTTGCATCCCCATTGATCTCTTTTGGGCCAGACACCACAGTAAAACTTCATCTCTTGCCTATGATACAACACAAGCAAGTCAGGAGGCACAGTTTTCTCACCCAGTAAGGATATTAGATATGAAGCCCTTTACAGAGAACATGATAGAAATAAGAGTGACTTTAATTATGACTTTCATGGGACAGCATTGTGGCTTTTCCAAAACAGTGCTGTGAGTTTGGAGGAAATATTTTGGCATTTGATCTCTTGGTGAAAAATGGAGGGGGGGGCAAAGATCAAAGGGATTATAGTTCTTGTCTTGTATTATATATGTTGTGCTCTGTGCAGTAATAACAGAACAATTCATGTCAGGTAATATGGAGGTAGTTTCAACACAGGCAGCTGCTGATCTTGTAAACCACAGGAATGTCATTTATGCAGTGAATCAGTTATCAGACAGCTACAACGAAACTGCATCATTGTTTACTCAGCTTGTACTATTTTGGTGTGTTTTATTTTCGCCAAAATTTACACAAAGGGTTCATGTATATGTATTCAGCTCCAGTTCTGTAAACATTTGGACCCATGCCTAACTTTGATTTCATGAATAGACTGCTGAAACCATGGAATAATATTTTTGGATATAAAAGGATTAATGGAACTGCACATTTAGCTGTATTTATAAATGCACTAACATTATTCTGACCAGAGTCAGCAGGTGGTGCTGTTAGACACTCATCTACCTACTCTTTTCCTCAGCGTGTGGACAGGGCAAAGCGTTTGCTAAAATGCTGTGAGGCTAGCTTTGTGTCCATTTTTCCATTGAGAAAGAGGTGGTAGTCACCGAAGGAATGCACTTGCAAGTTTTAAGGACGTTACAATTTAGAGAGAAAGGCTCAGATGTATGCTGCTGGATCTCCTCTGGTCTGAGAATATCTGTAGATATTTTAAAAAAATAAAAATATATACTTAGGAAATACCAGGCTTTGCACCAATTATTTTCTCTCCTGTGGGAAGCCAGTATCTCAGTTTGTAACACCTGCTGATACATAGCAGGTGAGTGATGACATTATTAACTTAAAACTAGGAGTATATTTTTGCCTATTAATAGAGGATTTAGGTGCATAACTCAAACAGGAACCAAGGAAGGAACATCTTTCAGGAAACAATTGTGTGTGCCTGTATTTTTACTGATGTTCTCTGGTTCATTGATTCGTATATTTGTATCCTCTGTAGTCTCCAGGATGCTGCTTGTGTTCAGAATTATGCAGCGTGTCATGGCTGATCCTTAGTAGTAACTGCAACTACCTTCTGTAACCTTTCTGGTCATGGTGTCTGGAATGTCACTGTCTGGTAATACTAGTTCAATTAGAATTGATATTTTTGTTTTCTATTCGGTCTAAGCTTAAAAATTCAGATTTTGGTCTTAACAACTCTAACTATGACTAACAGAGGAATGAAATTGTCATGCCCTAATTATGCTACCTTTTTCCTGCAGATCTGCTTGTTCAGAAACTACATAAATGAAATAATGTGCACTATGAGGAACTCCACTGCAAAATTTTGAAAATCCCTTTTAAATTGTATGTGATTTTTTCATAAAATAGAACACAGAGTAGGTGTTACCAGAAATGTAGGAGTGAAATCCTGGCTTTGTTGAAATCAATGGCAAAACTAAACTGACTTGAGCAGGGACAGCTCTTCATCTTCCACAGCAGCTGCAATGGCCTGAGATCTGCTAGTTGATATATGGGGCCATAATGAGGTTTGCTGCAGGTCCATGGCTTGGTGAATGTTGCATTTCGGTGATATAAACCTGGTAAAAAAAACTACTTTTGACTTCAGTGGGCTTTCCATCAGGTTTAACACCCAGGCTATAGAGCTAGATACAAATTAGAGAGTTCATTTGGTTTGATCTGTATCACTACTATATGCATTTTAAAACATTTCTTTCTGAGTTTCATTATGTTCCTACTACATTCACAGAGCTATATAGATTTCCTCTGCTCAGCTAACTAATTTAGTCCAAGAAAAATCTTTTGCTGTGAAAAGTGCATTACAAAAATCTTATTTTCTCTGAGCAATGTGTGTGAATAAATTAAAGGAACTTAATTATTTTCTGAATAAAACAAAACAAAAGAATCAAGACTTGGTAGTTAAGCAGAAAGTTATATTGTTTAGACTATCTATAAAGGACCAGACAGGCACAGAAATCTAAGGGACTCCAATGACAATCCCAAATGCTGGTTCATGGTTCTGCCTGGAAGCCGTGGTACGCTTTATTTTATTTTATTTTTGTGGTTGCTGTTCATATGCTTTGTGTTTCAAGATGACTTCTTTCTAACTACCCATTCAAAACACTTTGCACAGTTTTAAAGGAAAAATCTGCAAGGTAAAGGCATAAGAGAAATATTTTCTGCCTTCTCACCTTCTTTTCCTTTCCAGGAGAGCCAAGCTAGTACGGCTGGCCTTTGTTCTCATTTTGTGTGCAAGGATGGAAGTGACACAAAGAGCCTGTGCCCCAGCGCAGATCAAGGAATAACACATCTTATTTGTTTCTGGGAGCTGTGACTTCAGCACAGTAAAACAGGGATGTAGACACTCACTCAGGAGCCAGTAGTAGAGATGCAGCTGTGGAAGCCTGCCTGGAGCCAAGGGCACTTACCTGAAGCCAGGAGCTTGAAAGCCAGTCCCACTCTTATCTTCTTTGCTTTCATTATAAGATCTACTGATACATGTATGAAGTCACATTAAATGTGTATGGACTGGTGAAGTATTTAGTAATCAGTGTTGATTTCTTCAGTGAAGATGGGAAGTGGAGGTAGGGCACTGGACTTGCAGAGAATGGGCTTTGTGGCCCTTTTCTGTATTGAAGGTGATGGTTAGAGGAATCGGGTTCCTCCAGCGAATTGCTTGATGCTGGGAATTCTCTAGGTGCATCCATCAGGTGCATCAAACTCTATTTCCCTGCAGTCTTTTGGGTTAGTGAGCTAAATCTTGCAGGAGATGACAAGAAGTTGTTGTGACTGGAACTGAATTAATAAAGAAGGGTCATTAACCTTTGATGATTGTCCACTGTAAACCATCTCCTGAACAGAGACGATACCATGCAGAGCAAGCCAATTTTTCATATCCGAGCTCCAATGAGGAAAGCTGGGTTATCTAAGCTACAGCTCCAGTGGTAGGAAATGTTGATCTTGTAAGTCTCAGAGCATCGCCAGTTGAAGGTGTGAGGAGATGATTAAAACAATAAAAAAAAAAAAGCCTTCTTGCCAGGTGGTTTTGAATAAATACAAATAAGAAGTTGTGAATTTCCCAGGCTCTTGAAGGTGCAGTGATGTAGGAACATGGGAAGGAAGACCTTAAAGGAAGGGCAGGTTTTCCCAGGCAGTGGATGGGGTGGGGGAAGCAGTTTTCCTTATGCAAGTCTGATGCTGTTCCTGGCCAGCTGTACATTATCAAACCTGTTTCAGAGCTGTTGAGTAAGTATATTGGCACACAATTAATTTGAACACTCAGTCTATATTGCTGCAGCTGAGTCTCTAGGTAACGGGTGGAACGTGTTTGTTTCATCATGTGTCATGAGCATCCTCTTATCTTTCTTTGGGAAATACGTATGTCTGGGAAAGAAGATAAGTGAGATTTGGTAATTCTTCTAGGTGGCTGAGTGAATTAGCTGAATGTGAGCTAAGCTCCAACTTGTCATGCACAACTTCTGAGCTCTGCCTGTCTCACCAAAAAGTGTGAAGGTAACATAAGCAAATGTTGGCAAGCATCTGTCAGTGAGGCCAGCTGGGCTGAGAAGAGAGACTTTCAAGTAACCTTGTGATACTGGAACTGTATTTGATCAGCTTTTGGTGAAGCAAACTAGGAATGCCAAAATGCTAATGTTCATTTGCATGCATTCAGAAACCATTACCTACCTAGGCACAGTTGGCACAGGCTTCATGGTAAAGAGTAGTGAGTAAAAATAGGAGGCTTTAAATTATATAGAGGGTTGTTTTTCTGTTTATGATTTATCTGAAGTGTCAGGTTCTGTGTCTTTTAGAACAAAAATAGTTTATAAAAGACAAATTGGATGATTTTGGATAGAAGGCAGAAAGCTTGATGTTTTCTCCCTGCCTTTAAAACATTTGTTTACAGCTTAAAAAAAAAAAAGAGAGAAGTGTCTTTGAAGAGACAAAAGCAAAGGAAATGTCAGATCCGATTTTTAAAGTGAACTTTATTACCAACTCCATTATTTTCTGTGAACAAATGCACCAAAACTTTCAGAATTGTTTGAGAGCTTTTGTAGATGATGCATGTGCACTTTTGTTTGTTTGGTGAGGTTTTTTTTAGACTTATATTTGCACTTTGTTGTGACTAATAATGCACTTACAGATGTGGACAGTAGATTTTCTGAAACAAGACAAATTCTCTGCTTTTTCTGGAATCTGCTTGGTGAGAATTGGACTTTGTAAGAAAAATAACTTCTTAATTTCAGCAGGAAGTCATGGCAAAATGAAAAATTAAACACAAAGATACTTCTGTAAATACTGCCCTAAATTTCCAGTGGCAAGTAGCAAAATGTCTGGTTATGGAGCTGTGCCCAGGTGTGGAAGAGGTAATGAAGAAGAAGAAGAGTGTAGGATTTTGAGCTTGATTCATGTGGAGAGAATTGCCAAAAACTGTACATGCGAGACAAGTGGCTTTCCTCTGGGCAATTCACTCTTCATGGAATTGAGCCTGGAAGACAACAATGATCACGCCCCACCAGTCAATCTGGAAATGATGGGGAAATCATGGAACAGAAGTTGTTAACCCATTTAATAGAAATAAACCTGTGTGTTTCTATAGAACTGTATAGAGGGAAGAGAGAGCCTGTAAAAACATGCTTTGTGGTAAGACCTTTCAAGCAGAGGTCAGACCCATGTAAAATGGTCTATGTTAAATTGATTATGGAATTTATTTCTGTAATGCCTCTCTTCTCATTTCTGTTCCCCTAGGGATACGTGCCATGAACTCCTGGGACATGTACCTCTACTTGCTGATCCCAAATTTGCCCAGTTTTCTCAAGAGATAGGACTTGCTTCACTGGGAGCATCTGATGAAGATGTTCAGAAATTAGCCACCGTGAGTCAGTTCATTTTGTGGCATGCTCCCTCCTATCTGTCCTTCATTTTGGTTGATGAAATGACACGTATTGTCTTATCAGAGCTGACTGTGTTTTCAGATGACTATGATGCGACAATCTCAGAGCTTTAGGTGTTTTTCCATTGTTTTTAATAAGAGCAAAGCTGAACACTCATCTTTAAGTAGTCAGTTTTATTATTTATGTGCAATAACCATCCAATTTCAAGGGCTAGCTGAGATGGATTTTGTCTGCTTTAAGGTGCTGAAAACAAGTAAGCAAGGTAATTTGGAAGAGGGGAGGGGGGAAAAAACATTTGGTGTGTACTCTCAGCTCTACACAGTTAGTTCCTCCACAGGTGGCCACTTTGGCTCTTAGCACTGCTATTTCTGTACTCACTGATCAGTCTTGCAGATGTTCACTGTATTGTAGTGTGATAGATTTTGAGATGATTTTGCATCCTTGTTACTGCTCCTGTTGGAGAACATGTAGTTCCGAAGCCAAGGCTGTGCTGCAGTAGATTTAGACTGAGGTCAAGTGCCTCAGCCAGTAGCTGTGAGCAGGATTTTATGTTTCATCAAATGAGGCATGTTCCCACAGAAAGCGAGAACAGAAGAGGCTGCATGTTAAAGATGTTAGATGACCACCCAACTGGAACCTTCCTGCCTCTTGTGTGAGTGTTTGCACTGAAAGGCTATGTCAAGTTGCCAGGACTCTCTGCTCCTGCCCGCCTGTCAGCCCTACTGCAGTGCCATTTCCAAATAGCTCACGTGCTGTCCTTTGCATCATTACATAGATTGGTGACCCCTGGGCTATACTGCTTGCTCAGTTCAGCTGTCCTGTTTTAACTTGCTGTGTGCAGCTTGCTTTTGTGTATTCTGTTAAAACCAACACTGCAAATAATTTAATAAACAATATTGCATTAGAAAACAACTCAATATTTACATATTTTATCTGATGAAAAATTCTGGGAGATCCAGCAGAAAAATTACCTTAATTACCAGGTTACCTTAAAACTTATCTTGTGCACTACTGCTTTCCTACATGAGAAGCACAGTGAGGATTTTAATGGTTAGAAATAACTTGGATTCATTATTGAAAGTAGATTCAAAAAAGGCTCTGTTAAACTGTCATAGTTGTGATGCACTGGTTTATTACAGTCTTAGAGTCCCATCTACTGAAAAAGGAGTTTGTTTGTACCCTTTTTTTTTTTCTTTTACCTGCAGCCCTCCAGATGAGGCCACCAATTTTATTTAATGGAAAATCCTCACTCCCTAATTAGACAGGCTTGATATCCTGCTCCTGGCTGCTTCCTCTCACATGCTCCAGGATACGTTTTTTGCTTTTCCAATGGCTGTCTACTGAGAAGAAATTGTTGTTCATATGGAGGACTCATGAAAATTGTGTGTCTATATGCAAATTTGCTAGGAAGGGACTTGATAGGAAGCAGACCTACCTTGTCATGAGTTGCAGCCTCAAGAGAAACTAGCTATCTGTCTGTTTCTGCAGGTATTTTGAAAAAAGTGGTGTTTTCAAGTCTTTCACCCCATAACTTTAGATGGCATGGGCCTGTTGCAGAGAACAAGGTTGAGCCTAATCTGTTTGGGAGAGATATTAATTCAAAATGACCTCTGAATATTATATAAATGCTTTTTCTCTCCCCCTCCCAGAAATTCCCAGTTATGACTGACTGTGTCATCTGAACAATGAACTGCTCCTGAATCACAAAGCCAAAAATAAAAGAAGACAGCTGAGTCACTTTCCCTTATCACACTGAGAATTTGAAATCTGAGTCAAAGTTGATTTCTCCTCCCATGCTGGAAATAGCTCTTTCAGGTGGAAAAAGGCATTTAAAAAGAGCCTTATGGTAACCCAGGTGTTGTTATTTTTTGTAGAAGCACAATGAAGGGCTATACTCCCCTGGGGCAGGTGCTTGACAAATACAGAGACATTACTTGTCCTAAAATTTGCAATGTAAACAGAGTCAGTTTGAGAGCAAGTAGAAAGAATATCGCTCAGCAGAGAGGGTGAAGAGGCCAAGAAATGCATTTAGTTGTGCACCAAATGTCACCTGATGTGCTATTAACTGACTTTTGCAATATTCCGTCCCATTTCCATCCTAGATTTATATATAAAAAAAAAAGCCAACAAAAACCAGCAAGCTGAAAAATGCCAGCCAAGAGTCTTAACACAGAAAAACAGTGCAGGTTCCAGCTAGGCAACTTCAAAGTAAATAGAGAAACAAATGAATGGAGGGAGAACATGCATATTAATGAGCTCGAAGCAATATGCTCAAGGCAAGCTTGCCATTATCATGACCTGTTTCAAAAGATAGTGACATTAACAGCTGAGCCCTTACCGGGAGGACAATGGCTTTAGGAAGCGAGGAAAACGCCTCTTAGGAATTCAGACCAGAAAGGGAAGAATTATTACAGGTGATTTGCTAATCTTCCGCTCCAGTCTGCTCTCAAAAGCCACCCTGTATCTGCCTTGATAGATCTGCTCTTTGTGTGCCATCAGGCCTGAGCTGCGAAGGAAACGTGCCGGTAATTTTGTCCCTGCGGAGCTGACACGGTGCATGGGGAGCAAGCAGGGGTCTGGTCCCCAGGCAGACCAGAATGGTTTGCCAAATGCCAATTAGTCACCCCTGTGCAACCCTGCTGAGGGCACAGATTAGATGGGAGACCTTGCAGAGGTGCTGGCCAGCTGCAGGGGAAGGACGGCTGCAGTGGAAGAGGGCTGAAAACGGAGGGATGTGAGTCTACCTCTGCCTCCGGTTTGGGTCTGGTAGTCAGGCTGGGGCAAGGGGGAAGTTATAGCTGCTGCTCCTTTTCAAAGTTAAACACTCTTACCCTGAGAAATGGCATACTGAAAGAGCCAAAAGACCATCTTAGCAGTGTTTTTAGAGTTACTGTTCCCTTTACAATATTTTCGGGCAGTAAGAAAAAAAAATACAAGTGAATGAGTGACAGATTACTGCAACAAGGCAAAATATTTCCACAATCCTTTTTTTTTTTTTTTTGCTTGTCCTGTGGTACAAAGCACTTAGTAATTCAGGAAATATAATATTGGCCATGTTTGCCTGGGTACTAATTATGATCATCATAACTAATGTCTTGAGCTACTGTGTGTGACTTTGTAAAAAATGGTTTTGAGTTGATTTTTCAAGCATGCTTGGTCTTTCTATTTTCATATAGTACTAATAAACAAAGACTGTCTTTTCTGCTTACCTATCAAACTCTGTGCTGGAGGGAGGACTTGGCATGAGGTGTTTCAACTAATTTATGTAATATATCATTTACAACACATTTAACAGCACATAATGTAAGGTTTTGTCAGAAAAATTGTACAAAAAGTACACCTCAGTTTATATTTCAATATTATCTTGTAATTTGTGGACTTGTGAGCCTGAGAGCAGCTGTCTTTGTAAAGCTGCAAGCCGATAAGCAGGATTCTCTCTCTTGCTGATGGCAGGAATGACTCCCAACTCCTGCTGAGCTCTTTCAGCATAGCTCAGGTTGCCCTTTGCAGGGCAGTTAAGTAGTAGACATGTGTGTAAAATTGAGTGGGGATTCAGAAATTGGGGCAAATTGGTGGTGATTCAGAGAAGAGGAGGTTAGGGCAGTATCTGTGGTTTGTATGTGGTTTATTGTGAAATCTTTCCATCCAAGAATTTGTCCATTATGGGCTAATTAGCCTTAGTAACTTTTTTCCCCACAATAGTTACGTACTGTAAGGTACATTTAAACCCTCAGCTCTCCAAAACTGAAAAATTGTTGCCTTTTCATTTTTCTTAACGATATTTTCCTCCCGGTATTTTAGTAGCATAGGGCAGTAGAAATCAAGCAATTTCTCTTGGTTTTGCTAGTCTTTATGCAGAAATCACAATAGTGAATTGCTTCCTAATTTGAAGGAATTGTGTGTGGTGAGGTCTTGTGAATACATTTCAAGGTTGTTATGAATCTGAATGTTTTACCTTGCCTTGGATAAATGCTGAGGCCAATGGTGTATTTCTACTGATGACCTTAGTTTATCTCTGTGTGAGTCACATACAAAGTATTTTAGATATATATGCTGGGCTAAGCAATTCATGTGAGCTTACTTGCCTGTCTTCCCTGAGGATCTCTGCTGTCTGGTTTTGTTGGCTTCATTCAAGTTCTTCTACACTGAACAACTGGCACACAATTCAGGACAATTACACATTATGTTTCGAATCATTCAGGTTGGAAAAGACTTCTAAGATCATCTAGTCCAACCTTTAACCTAGTACTAAAGTCTACCACTAAACCGTGCTACGAAGTTGTACATTTACACATACCTTGAAGATCTCCAGGGATGGTGACTCCACCACTTCCCTGGGCAGCCTGTTCCAATGCCACACAACCCTTTCAGTAAAAAAATTTCTCCTAATATCCAACCTAAACCTCCACTGGCACAAATTGAGGGCATTTCCCCTCGTCTTATCACTTGGTGCTTGGAACAGAAGTCCAATCCCCACCTTGCTATAGATAAGATCTCCCCTAAGCCTTCTTTTCTCTAGGCTGAACAGCCCCTGTTCCCTCAGCTGCTCCTCGTAAGACTTCTTTCCTGGACCCTTCACCTGAGGGGCAGATGACCAGAATGGAAGAAACGGGAGCATTGCAGATAAAGGCTGAGTTGCATTTGCCAACTTTGGGTAGATGCAGCATTTGTGGTCATACTAGACGGCACAAACTGTTGTGATCTCTCATCTTCAAAACACATTAGGTTTCCCAGAGGGGCTATCGATAGCATTAGGCTGTAAGTACAGCTTGTGAACTGGGTAACTGCCTTCCTCCATGAATGAACAAATGGAGCAGAGAAGAAAACTATGAAAATACTTGAGATTTTGAACATTCCCACTGTGAATCTGGAAAATCAAGGTTTCTTAAATGTTTCTCATTTATACTTGCAAAATGATAGGCAGCAAACTAACCACTGTGCTAGTCTGTGATCAGATCCCCTGCTGAAGCTGTTCTGCCATATAAAAATAATTGTGTATTGGCCAACTGAAACCTGCTATTATAGCCCAAGAGCTATGGCATTCACTGAGCATATTGAAGTTTAACATTCAAATCTCAGCTCGGTCTTTTTTCTGTATCCCAAATGTATGCCATAATTGTGTGACAAATGCCAGGAGTGAGCAGAGTGCGTACCCTAAGTCCAACGGAGGCATAATGGAGTTTCTTGCAAAGGAGTTGCTTCCAGCTGCACCTGTAGTTAATTAAAGACCTGCAGCATGAAGAGCTGGGTGTGATGAATATGATTTAAAAACTGCTTGAGTAAATTTTGACAGACTAATGGGAGACATGAAACAACTCTGATTGGGGATACATGTCACTTAGAGAAGATGAACCAATCCCCAGTGTAAAACCTGGGATTGTAAAGCTGAAATATATGTGAAGGAAAACTACAGCTAGACATTGTCCTGCCACACAGCATGCGACTGAAAATGCTGTCATCCATACTGTTCATCAGTTGAGAAGTATGAGACCATGGTGTGGGCTATGTCTCTTTCTGACTTTGACCAGGCAAAAACACCTACGTGTGGATATGTTTGGAAATTGTTCAAATGTAAAATCTGAAGCTGATACTAAAACAGAAGACAATGCTGATGAGACCTGGTGGCCTTGATCATTGCAAAGTCGTACAAGTCTGTGTGAATCAGGAGAGAAGGCTGATGGATTACTCTCTTTGATTGGTGAGGTGGTGCTGAGCCCACAGACTGCAGCTCTAAAAGCACGCCCTAATCTCTGGTTTTGCTTTCCATAATGTTTTGAAGGAATTAATAACAGATAATAGTTTGACTCCAGATTTTAAGGGCTTGTTTTAAGGGCTAGTTGATAAACTAATTGGAGCACTGATGTCAAGTCTGCATGTATAATCAAATAGGTGATCAGAAAAGATAGTATAGAACATTTATCACAGAACCAGATTAAAAGGGGAAAATTGTAGATTCCAGGGATCAATATTTAATATTTTAGAATACTGCAATGTTCTCTTGCGGTGCATTTTCATTGTCATCACATCAGAGATTCATGGCACAAGAACAAAAACTCAGCAGCAATATCTAACTAGCTTTGTATCTCAGAAACAAATGGCTCTGTACTACATAAAAATAAGCTGGCACTCCAGAGAAGTTGCTACAGGGAGAATTTGAAGAGTTGATGAAACAGGAGCAACCCCTGTGCGTTTTCTGCAGGAACTGAGACAGTCTGTTGAAGTCTTTGTTCTGGGTTTGGACAGCCTATTGCCAAGTTTGGGTCTGTAAGGACTGCTGTACTGGTCAGCCCACGTGGCCAGTGCCTTGTTCCCAAGGGCAGTCCTGAGCAGCTGCTTAGAAAAGGTAAGAAGGGGATGAGCATGCCTGATTCTTTTTGAATGTTTTCCAGCTTTCTGACACTCAGGGACTCTTAAGCCAAATGTGGTTTCTGTGTATTTAATTTTCCTGAATGGCTATCTGTTCAGTGACAGCTGTCCGTGTTTGAAGACATGTAGACTCTTAGTCCCCACAATGCCTTCTGCAGAGAGCTCTGTGACTCAACTCTTTGCTGTCTGGTGAACTATCTCCCTCAGCTGTATCTAGCCTGATTCTTACGAGCTCTTTTGATGCCACATAGTTTGGTATTTGAAAAGGGAATCATCAAATCATCCCTATACGCTTTCTCAGTGCCATCATGACTTCACATAATTGCATCATACTTTTCCTTAGTTGTCTCCTTATGTGCATTTAAAAGCAATAGTTTTAGTTATTTGTCATGTGGAAGATGCTCTGTAACTACGTGCATGCTATTTCTTCCCTGAACCTCTTCCACTCTTCTGGCTAGAACTGGAAAAGAAAAGGAAGAGAGAGGATATCTAAATCATCATGCTGGGCAATGGGGTAAATGAACAGTTCCAGCCCTAATGCCTGTTTTGGTTAAGAGCAGCACTACAGAATTAAGCCAGGTTTGAATGTTCTTGCTATAGAAATGAGAGCCCATATATTTTAAAGACTTTTTGTATGGCAGGAAGAGCGGACCTAGTAGCTGACGTGGTTTGCTGCTTGGGGATGAGAGAAATGGGCTGCATCCAGGTGCAGGAGGGGAGTAGGAATCGGTGGATCCATCTTTATCAACCAGCATCACTATTCAAGCACGTGAGTTCCTACAGTTTCTGATCAGCAGAAGGTACAAAGGGGCGTTTCTGCTACTGCAAATTCTGTGAGGGGATGGGAGAAATAATTTAGATGATGGAGAAATCATGTTGTCAGCCACGGCAACGAAGGTGGGGAGCTGGACCGCTGCTGTTGGAATTTATTTTTATTTTTTGCTTTTGATTTGTAGAGAGTGGCATAAAGTATCAGTTTGCAAAATATTTTATAAACAAACCTCCTGTTTTATGTAGTCTCTAGGCTAGGTCACAGGATGGGCTACATCTGGAAATGGAACATTTCATGCTTTGGTGTTACTTAAAATTAAGAACAAGGGTAGTTCATCTGTTGTTATGAGGGTACACAGGGTGAACCCGTGCTACATTCTAGCAGTTGCTTGGGTGATTGACCTGCCTTTTGACAGGATCTCAAGTTGCCCTACCAAGCAAAATTTTGTACCTGCAAGTAACTTGACATAATGTTGTTTAATAACATGTTTGTGTGTTTGTGTACTTGGGTCCAATCCTGCAATGAGGAAGCTAGATGCAAGAGAGGACTAATTTGACTTAACTGGGAGCAGGGAAAGAATTAGAAATTGTTGTGGAAATAATATGACTCCTTGTAGACAGGATGCGGTTTATGAAGATCAAGCACTAAGCAGTTAGACATGCTGAAGAGAAAGCCTCTTTTTTTTAATAAAATAACAAACTATAGCCAGACACTGCATTTGTTTTTATTTCTTGTAGGATTATATTTCCAAGAGTGGTTAGACCATGATCTGCGAGGTTACTGAACTGCAAATGCAAATTTACATGCACACAAGTAATACATTTTGACACATAGGTTAACAAGAGAATGGTGCGCATTTCACACAGCACTGGCTTGCTAATTACATTTGTTTATTTTCAGAAGCAACTTCATTTTCATTAAGAAATTGCAGATTCTGCAATAGTAATCTCTGCTGGTACTTCAGTAGCTCACACTGAATGTGTACTCTGTGTGTACTCTGCTGCTACAGTGATAAAAGTGATCCTCAAAAAAACAGCTTGGGAAGAATTTGTAGAGTTTAGGAATGCACTCAAATAGCGAAGATCTGCCACTTCAGTGCTGCATCCAGGAGAGATGGATTGTGGAATAGATGGAAGCGATCTATGAATATTAATGGTGTTTTTTTTCTCTCTTTTGACCTAGAGTAGGACATATATTAACAAAAGGGCATAAAGAGTGTTTTATACACAATATGAAACCAGGACAAATTGTTGCTTCCAATGAGCAGCAATTGTACAAGTGTTTTGGGTAATAACTACTAGCAAAGCACATAACTTACAGAATGAATATTTAAAAGAAATGGGGGGAAAAAAGCATTAGAGGAAGGAGGATTGTGGGGAAGTGAAGGAGTCCAGCACATGGTAACTAATTTCAGACGTGTTTAGGTGTCACTTAGGACCGAGGGATTGTCTGTGCTGTGAGTGCTTGGCTTAGTGTTACCCATGCTTTCTGTGGAGCCAGAGCAGTTGAGGAGTGCTGTGGAAAAAAGTGTGGGTGACTGCATGTGGTGCTGGCCCTGCTGAGTCCTATTAGGATCAGCCCCACCCCATGAATTCAGCTGCCTGGTTATCCGGCTAGGATCTGAATGCTGTTGGGGTGGGTCAGCTCCAGCTTCCCCTTGCTCAAGCGTCTCAGCACCCTGCTGCACTGCGGAGTGCAGCCGTAGCTGCAGCCCTGCACACACAGCCCTCTGCTTGAGGATTGGTGGGACCATCTGGAGAAGGAAGCCAGGAGATTCTGCTGTCAGGCAGAAATCAAACTAATTACGTCTAATGAGCAAAGTCCTCAAACCATACGCTCGTCTTTTAGCTTGTCTGGAGTACTTCAGTAAATGATTTTGCTTCCGGAAGGACACTGATACTTGTAGCTACTATCTATAACCCAAATAACATCATTTTATGGAAACTGTCTAAGAATTCATGTTTGTGAGAGCTGAAAAGATCCTAATTTAATATTCACAACTGTGCTAATCTGAATTGTTTTAAATACAGGCTCGAGGACTAAGCATATCACATGTATTCAGTCTAGTTCTCTCAACAAGCATTTTCCTGAGTAGTTTCTTTGTGTGCTCAGAGAAAAAAGTAGGGAAGTAAGACAAAATATGTCTGGTATCCATAAAGAGCTAACTATGCCTAGGGCTCAATTAGTTGGTGCTACAGCTTTTGAAGTGGTTCTTGTGCCTGTTGTAATCTTTCTATCAAATGGCATCAGAGTGCTGCATCAATATGATCTCATACATTTTTAATTCATATATTTTTGGGTGATCTGCAATGTTTTGGTAAGTATATCTTAATTACAGGGCCAGTCCTGACACCTCAGAAAGCCAAGGATAGGTTTGCCATTGCTTTCAAAGAATTAAGTCAGGGTTTGACCCACAGACCTACGTTTCCATGCAAGTCTCCCTGAAAGTCAATATGGTTGTGCACGTGCAAATGGAGGTAGGATTTGCCACTGTAAAATTAACAGTTTTTGTCAAGCAAAAGATTAACGTATCAGAATATGGGCTTCTGCAGGAAAAAAAGCCAACTCCAAAGAGCATGTGGTTTTACTGTCATGGAAGTCTCTGTCAAAGGCAAGTGCAAGTGGTAGGGCATGTCTCAAACTCACTTGGGTGTTCATTAGCGTTGGTAGGGCTTCGGGCGTTATTGTATATAGGGTTTTTTTGTGGATGAATTGGGAAAGTAAAAGCAAATACCCTAAACCTCAGGGCATTGTTGAAGCCAAAGAGAAGTCTGTGGAGACGGGCCTTGTATCTGATAATTTTGGTTGTTTTGGTTTGAATCCAGCTGTGCCTGATGATATCATAGACAAAGTGACCAGAACAGCACCACGACGGTACTGCTTTAGGCAGTTCCAACACCCCTGTCCCAATCGGGCTGTTTCTCATATTCAAGCTTGGTGTCAGACTTTTTTTTTTTTTTTCCTCAGACAAAGCATTAGTTTTGACAAAATAATTTTACTTCAGTTCGTACCTGTAAGCTTTATATTTTCTGTATTTTGTAGAGAACTTTCTGCAGATCGTCATCGTGGCATTGATAAAATATGGTACCCACTAGCTAGATAAAGGTACCTACTAATAGCACTAGATAAAACAGCTTGGATTTCTTTTAAAAGAAACGCTGGAAAGAGTGGGTGCTCCCAGGTTGTTATTTTTTTTTTCCCCCAAAAAAACATATTAATCTTTTTCTAAAGGTTTTTCTTCCCTCTCTTTAACCCGTAGGCCACAATTGTTACGAATGTATAATTTGACTGTATAAATAGTTAACATTATAGCTTACACCACATTCTACATTTCTAGCATGTAAACACCTTTGTAGGATTAATTTTTCAACTCTCGAGAAACCTATTAGCTTATGTCACACGTCTGCAATGAATTCAGTACCTATATGAGAGCAGAAACCTTACACATGAGTGAGAGCCTGGTTATAACTGATTGTTTCAGTGACCTTTATGTTTGGTAAGTCACTTCTAGAGCAGAGCTGCTGTAAACTGCCTGGGCTTTTGTCTATGCAGGGAAGAGCTGCAATTTGTGCTCACAAATAACTTGCTTAGTATACCTTTTTTCCACCTTGCTGAATGCATATTCATATAATTTGCTGTGTATTTACAGATTTCTGGCAGGTAACCCAGCGGTGACTCACTTGACTAATCTGTAGTTATGACAAATTCTTTTTACATGCCCTCACAGCCTAAAATCAGTGAGAGACAAGGAGATACTCAACTGTACTTGAAAAAGATTTTGTTTGAGGCTGTGAAAGCCGTCTCCAGTTTAGACATATTTTTAGTGGCAAAATTAATAGATATTTAAAATTCCCTGAGCTACTTTTCTTCTTTGATCCATCTGTCAGCTTGACATGAATAGAACTTGCACTTGTGCTGATGCCTACTATTTTTTTTATTTTTATTTTTTTGTGCAAGGCAGGTTAAGCAAATACATTAAGAGCCAGAAAAGCTTTTGGGAGTCCCCTTGCATTTATGTGTTTAAAAGAACATTGGGTTTAAATGCAGTGTTGCTGTTGGAAACTGTGATGTTTGAAAACAGATTTTAGCTATCTGGTTATTAAATCAGTTTTCAGTAAATAGACACAAGCATTTATTTATTTTTAAGTTTAGAAAATTAGCGTGTGTACTGTTATTTTTGGAATGAAGTCCTCTTTTTTTTCTTTTTTCCCTTCTCCTTACAAATAAATGTTTAGGTGTATATGACTGCCAAGAAATAGTGCATTTTTTCCTTGAAATAAACATTTGAAAAATGCATTGGCCAGTTGTCAACATCTCTTTAGTGTGTTTCTGCACCCCCAATTCTAGAGCTTGCCCAGGTTCTGAGATCTTTCCAGCCCTGGGAGACCGCTCTGCTTTCTGGAGATACTATTTCTCCTCGTTAGCAGACACATTAGGACTTCTGCTGTTGATCATGTACTTAAGAATCTCATATCCCTCCTCAACTAAAATGTCATGGGAGGCACTCAGCAGGCTCGGTGAGTCTGCATCACTCCCTGCAGTGCAATTGCCACACACGGTAATTGGTCTGGCAATAAGGTGGGACTCAGCCTGCTCCAGGGAATGGCATCCTGAGAAACACATGTGCCTGGTGCCTTCCCCAGGGGAACGCCGAGGGCCTGTCTCTGGGCTGGCCAAGGATTGCTGTTAAAGAGGCCTTGCAGCCTGCAGTAACTCATTCTGACAGGGGACTGACATAGGGCAGTGATTCAATAAGCTCTCTGTTTATAAAATGAGGACTGCCCAGACTATGATTTGTTACTCCAGCTTTGCTTCTCATGAATCCATGGATTTATCTTGCCAGTCTATCAAAAGCTTCTCTTAGAAAGAGTGGAAGAGGCTCTGGTGCCAGTCTTCTCCATATATAGTTTGCTTACAGCACTCTAGTATGCAAAAAAGGACAGATTATGCCTCCCCAGTCCAAAGAGGCTTTCTTGATGTTTCAGGGAGCATTACAGCTTTGCATCTTCTGTTCTGAGTCTCCTTGTGAGAATGCTTGCTGGGGGTGGAAGATGTTCTTTTAGAGAGGGGGAAACAATTCTGGACCAGTGCTGAGGTCCACATGTAAATGCAGGAGACTGGTCTTGAGGCCTGGGCTAGGCTTTTGTGGAGATGTTTGCTCTGAATGTCAGATGAAGAAGTGTATCTGAGATTGTTCTTGCCTCATCTCTGGAGGCAATGCACTTCAGAACTGGGGCACCAGTCCTTAGGTTGATGACTTCCCATAAAATGTGGGTGTTGGCAGGTGAAGGACGTCTCAATGACCTCTCATATGTGCATTTGTTCCAAATTCTGCTCTTGTTTGGGTCATGCCAACCTGTCACTCAGTCCTTGGCATCTTTCTAGCAAAGATCCAGGCTGTAGTGTGATCCGGAATGCTGAGGGGGCACTTCCAGGGTGCCAGTCCTTGCCTGTAACAAGGTATAAAATTAGCAGTGTTCTTGCTCTGGTTTTGTTAATGTAAAGTCCTCATTTGGAAGAATAGCAGCACAAGATCTGGAAAACAGGGATGTCAGAGCCCTAAAGACAGTCTCTGCTTGCAGCCTGTGAATCCGTGAAGATCCTGGTGGATCAGATGGGTCTCATGAAGCAGCGCAGGCTGAAGACTATGAGTGGGCAGCAGTGGCATATGTTGACCCAGCCTTTTTAAAAATTTTTTGGAAATTCAGAGAACTGTATTTCTTGGAGACCAGCAAACATGTAAAAAGACCTGATTGTGCCTCTTGAGCTAACTGCGTGAAAGGTTTCGACAGCTGAAATTTGAAGCAACAGCTTGAAAAAGAAAGGGGAAAATATTCATGTCAGCTACTGTAGGGAGCACTGAACATGACTTCACATTACATATTGTAAAATAAATTGGAAAGGGAATGGTTCATTATTGCACATCATTTGTTCTTAATAACTCCATATGAAATTAATAAAGCTTTGAAACTCCAGGTTTTAGAAGTTCTTCATGATAAGAGTCAAATGAAAAGGAAGGAGAAATAGGAAGGGTAAAGCATTTGGGCTTCAATGCCTTATGTTTAACAAATGATCTAAGCAGCAGTTCATAGTTTCAATGGTTTCATCTCCTTAGCTACATACTAAGCTTCAGCACTATTAGTTAATTACATTTGAGAAATTAGGAATTATTCTTCTGACAGCGTTAAGCAAGTTGAAGTGAGTGTGCTTTTGGCTGCCTTGATGGGAAACGTCAGACCGTGAATGTAGAAACTCTTTTTGCTGAAGCATTGAGGTGTTTGGTTCTGCAGCTCTGAGTCTCCAAGGTTTTTGACTGAGATAAAATGAGAGAGGTGGACAAATATCTCAGCACAGAGTAAGCCTCAGTTCAGATTATTTAGGAGTAATTCACACATGGAGTCAGATATCCAATGGCTCCAGTTCTGTGGGAAGTGGCTTCTTTTGGAGCAGCAGCGGTGGAAAGATCCCAGAAGTGCTTCACTCTCCATTCTTTCATCCCACTCTTCAGAGTAGCAGGAAGGCCTCCTATATCTGAGAATGGACAGTGGGACACAGTCTCTCAAGAGACAGAGATGTTAGTAAGTCCTCCAGGTCTTACTCCAGAAGATGGACTGGATCTGCAGGTGGGCATCCACCATACCCATTTTCTTACCTTCGGTGAGCTCTCTTGTATTGGGTGGTATAAAATTACCTCCTTACTGATGCCACCGGAGTGTTGCTCTGCAAATTCTGCTTTACAAGCTCAGGATTATGATTTTATTTTGGTCACTGTTATGAGATTTTTTCCAGAAACTCCTGAAAAAAGAAATATATTTCAAAGTGTTTGCAAGGGGTTAAGACCCACAATGCTAACTTTAGTGCATGCTTTCTCTGATGGTGTCAAGCCACTGCATTAGAGGAATTTGCATGTAGTGATGCTGTGTGCTATGGCTGTCAACAGAAACGTGAAGGCTGGGGTGCTTCTAATCCAGAGTGCTCTAATGAGCATCACCACATCTACTCAAACTTCTGTTTATAAAAAGATTGTTCCAAACATTCACCCTTAGTGAAAGGTCTGAATACAAAGCAGTCAGATGAGGGGAAAAAGGAGAATATTGTTAAATATACACACTTTGAAATCCCTGAAGGAGACCTCATTTCAGTGAGCCTAAGTACATTTCAAAGTGGCAGACTAAACAAAATTCTTCAGGAAGGTAACTCTGAAAAATTAAACTTTGTTTTCTTATTTAGAAATGCTGTTGGTTGTGAATAGGGTCACTCCCTTTCCTGGAGGTAGGCGAATCATCTATAATGAAAGACTTATCCATTGAATTTTTCTTCTTTTCTTCTTTTGATCTATTCACAAGCTCATCATGAGATTTATTTGTTGTTCAGAAATCTCCCTGCATTTTTATGCAATACTGTTCCCACATGAATAGCTGTCAAATAGCTTGTATTGCTTGATGTTTGGATGCTGACGTTGGGCTGTACTGGCTAGTTGCCTGGGTTACCTGTGTTGTATCCGTCTGTTTCTTGTAGTGGAGCATTCCTGACACTACTCAACAGGCTGAAAATGTTGAATAATTTGGTCAAATGTGGAATGCTAGCTTTTTTATTATTACTATTATTGGTGGCTATTGATACCTTGGAGACTGGAAAAATAAGCAAGAATTCACAAATTTGTTTATGCTAGCTCTGAAAGAAGAAAGCAAGCAGAAACAAGTCACAGATGGCTTTGAATCAACATTTGCATTCAATCTGAGCAACTTTTACAGGGGGAAGAAAACACCTGTATTTCATTAATTCTTAGGATTAATTTCTAACAGGGATTTTTGAAAGTCTTTCAGTTGTATATAACTATCCTCTTACAAGATAATTACAGCTATGTGAGAGATTTAATCTCCAGGTGAGTAATTTTAAAGCTAAAGCTAAAGGTCTTCTCTTCTAAAGAAAAAGGAACGAATCTTTGCAAATTATTGAATATGTTACACGTGTTGGAATTAAGAGTAGCCCATTCAAATATCCTTTGAAATCATAAATCTAGTAGAAAGAATGTAAAGATTTTTCCTTAAGGATATTTATTTGGCACTGGTCTTGTAAGTGTTTACATATACTAGTATTTGTATTATCTTCACGGCAACTAATTAAATCTGTACTTACATATAAGTGATTATTTCTGGTGCTGCATGTCAGCTTGGGGCTGTATCCCCATCCCATTAGCGGTACTTGAAGTGGTGAATATTCTTGTCCATATGATGTGCTTGCAGTCATGCAATTACTCAGTCCCTCCTTCTTGCCCCTTGTGACAAGGAGTGCAAGTGAATCAGCTCTTGACCACGGCTGGTGTTCCCAGTGCTCATCCTGAGAACATCTTTTTAGAGAACAGATAAAATCTCATTATTCATCATACTGAAAATTACAAAGTGAACATAAATATCAGCCTCTCAGCTATGCCGTAAGAAACCTATGTGAAAAGGAATGGCTTGAAGGGTCTTTTTATAGACAAGGCAGATTTTGAAGTACTGAGTCTGTGACATTAGCACCCAACAGCCTGCACAAGTTCTTTGCACAGGTCCCAGGAGGGAGATTCACAAATGCAAAATGATGTTGAAGAGTGATTTGAAAAAAATCTTCAAAACCAGTCAGATGTGGAGAGTTGCAATTACCAGACCTCTTTTCTACCTTTGCAAATTTCTATATAAACTTGAATATATATATATATATTATATATATATATATATATATGTATGTTAGCTGTCATATCTGTAACTGAACCTTTTCTTGTTGTGGTAGTCTGGATTATAATGTAGGACTGTGCATGAATGTGAAGAATAGACATTGTGCTTTCCATGGAGAGCAAGCTTGGAGTTTGCTGGGGCATGATCTGTTCTATCACTTTTCTGTCAATTGTAGATGTCTGGAGAACGGTGTATGTCTAAAGATTACAGTGGTGATATTTTCCTTGTACCTTCTTGTAGTCGGCAGCAACCATTGGCTCATGGATTTTGAAGGAAGAGACCTGCTGTATTAGTATGTAATAGCACTTAAAGGTTTTTCTTCTATGGATCTATTTATGCATTTTTGAACCCACATGTAGACAGCGTTTCATGAGCATGACTGTAAATTATCAGTCATATACTTCAGTTAAATTAGAGAAATAAATTAAAATAATATCCCACACTGCATCAACCTCCTGGTACAGTCTTCATCATGACATTGTTGTCTCTTAGCTTAAAAAGATATTTTTAATCCTTCATTTGGTGCTGTGATTTTTCATCTTTGGTCATTTGGGTGACAGAAAGGCATTTTAGTGGAGGGCTTTTCAAGAATTACAGAATTTATACAAGATAGGAAGACATCTCTTCTGCTGCTTTGTGTCATCCTGCTGTTCTTGTTGCAGTTTGCAATAGTTATTTTGGCAGGATGCTGCTGTCTTCGTGCTTTAAATATTAAACCTCCTTCTTCCTTGACTTGTGTTTTTACATTTTGATTTGCTGTCCATGGATGTGAATGCTATTGTTCTTGTTGATCTCAGCATGAATTCATATCACTGCTTAAGAAGACTGGTTCCTGTGCTAGCCGAGAGCTTCCATGGAGTGTTAAGCAATGCCATTCTCATTGCTGCTGTAAATGTGTATGGAAAGACTTGTGAGTGGAAGCACCAAAAGTTCATCTGTTCTCCTATAACATAATAATCTTTTTATAAGAATGAGAAGGGAGATGAATAGGAGGAAGAGAGAAGAGTACTTGAAAGAGATTAGTGTGGAAATGCCACATAATCTGTTGTATTTAGCGTAATTCTGGAGCTTCTTTGTGGCCACCAAATATGTTTGTTTCTTTATGTTGTCTATTATGGGGTGGTAAACTGGAGCAGAGGGCTTAAGGTGGTGTTGGTGTAGGAGGAGAAGGAAAACTCTGGGCAGTGAACTGTAGGCATGGAACTTTTGGGGGTATTGTAGTTTGGGGGTAGGGGTGGAGAAGAGATGTGTAGACAAGGGAGTGAATGAAGGGATCAGGAGGCCAGTTGAGGAGAAGGGAGAGCATCTGGTAGTGAACCCAACAGAACTCCAGGAGCCCACCTGTAGGATGAAGCAAGCTGTACTTCACTCCAAAAATGAGGTAGAAGTGGAAGTCATGGGAGAAGACAGGATGCTGATGTAGCTTGTACAGGAGCCATGTGTTTGGGGCTGCAGGTTGGGGAGAAAGCTTAATTTCAGTGTTTTGAGTATGCCAGAGAGAGGTCAAAGATATAAATCAGAACATGAAGGCCTGAACATCCCCATTTGTGCTTACGTTCACCAGTCTACACATAATGATGATATAATTATCAGCTATTTGCCTTCAGGGAAGGCTTTTACAGTTCTGTTCATCTAAGCAGCCGTTACTTCATTCAGTCACTCCAACTGCAGTAGCAAGTTATCTTCTCTATAATATATGTGTATAGCAGTAACTACAGTTACTGTCGCTGCTCCATACAAAGCGAGGGCTAGAGTGGGTATTTGTATATAGTGGGTATGCGTCCAGTCTATTAAAAGAAGAAGAAGAAAAAAGGTCTTTACATAGTTAATATTTAACCTTCTTATCAACACGCTCCAGTGTTTGTAGACCTGAAAGCACGGCTTTCCAAAGCCTGCTGAGTCTCACAAGGCACCGAGCCTTCTCTGGGTGTCCGTGTGAGTGGGAGGGTGGGGGGAGTCATGTATTTCTGAGTAATGAGCTGAAGATGGCAGCATTGGGTGTGCTATTCTCATTTTCTTAGCTAAGTAGAGCTCTCTTAAAATGTAGAAATTATAGTTTTTTCATATGGCAAATTTATCAAAAAAAAAAACCAACATATTTTCATTTGAAGGGTTCTTCTTAATACTGTAGCTTAATACCACAGGTTAGTAGTGGGCAGTCGTGTTTTACCATCAGGTCATTTTGTATGCACGCATATCTCATTATGCTCTGTTTAGCCATTAAGGGAAAAATGAAATTGATGTCTCCCTTTGTCATGTGCACACCCTACCCCTGGGCAGCGGAGATTGCTCTCTCCTGTGCTAGTTTTATATCCCCTCGCTTTCTGTCTCTTCCTTCCCCATTAGTGCCCATCTTCAGAAAAGTGGAGAACATTTCTCCACCCTCCCTTCACTGGCCTTGAAGATTGCTGAGAGGGCGTTCTCAGCAGGACATTCATTTGGTCCTCTTCAGGACCACTTACGGGGACAAAGTTAGGGCCACCATGGTGGATCTATAAGAGAAAAACAGCAGACTCCCTCTTCCTAGCTACTGTCTGTTTTGAGAATGAAAATGACTGTGATCACAGTGTTTTATGAGGAGCCCAGTACAGCTGCATGTCTATCAGGATGTTCTTGTTCATAGTGTAAAAATCATTACCACGTTGTTTCTTTTAAGATTGTTGAAGGGATAATTCAAAGATGCTAGTGGGGTTTAAGCATAAAGCTGAGCATTTCATTGCTGACATTGTTGTCATGTACAGAACCAGAACTGTAACCCTCTAAAGGTTTTTCTAGTGAAATATTTAGGCAAAGAAGCTAAATTTGCTCTCTCCTTGGTGGCAGGTGTCTCAGCCTCACTCAAGTCCTACAGTGATGCCTGTGTCATTCTGTGCATCTGGTTGTTTGTTCCCGAGATGTCTCTTTTGGAAAGCAGTTGCCTTGGCCTTCCTCTAAGTGATGACATCAGCTAATTGCTAATGAACAATTATGTGCCAGCTTGGCTTACCAAGTCAATAGCAAAGTCAGAGGTGGAACTTTGATTTCTTGTTTGACAATGTTGTGCTTTCACCTCTTGTAGATATCTGTGATTTGACTGCTGTGGTGGAACCTGACTAAAGACATCTTAAGTCTCTGCAGCCTTTCCTTCTTCCCAGTCTAGCAGGTTTAGATCAGACACAGGGCTCATATTTTTTTATTCTTTTTTAATCATGCATTTCTATGTAGTGCTGGGTGAATCAGTGGCACTACAGGAACTTTTATGAGAGGCAGAGAAATGAATCATTTCTCAATTTCTAACCATTTGTTGCTGAACTTAAAAGAGCTGTTAATTACTGCTCTTTTACGTTAGCGATGGAGATTCAGTCTAAAAAAGTGGGGTTTGTAAGAAAAGTGGGAAATGGCAAATAAATAAATAAAATCATCTGTTTAGGGTCTATTTTGAAGATATTCAGAAAAGTATAAGATTTAATACCAAATACCGTGTTGAAGTTTATCCTAAAAAAAAAAACAAAACACAAGTAAGCTTCACCCACAGTACCTGCTACATAGTTAAATGAAACTCTAGTCTAAATTGAAATTTCATACAAAACGTGTAAGGCTCTTAGTTTCAGCAGAGTTGTATTTCTGTGCACAAATACTGAAATTGTCAAATAAATGCACACACACACACAAATAAATGTGTGTGTATGTATGCAGTATTTTTGTAGAAACTGATTTTTAACTTCCCCAAACCTTCATATGTAGAAATAGTTACTAACTTAATCTCATCTGCTTGATCTAACATCAAAAAGCCATCTTGACGTGTCATAATAAAAGCAACTAAAACTCATTACCAAAGGAGCAGATGTGATTGTCCTTTGTATTTAGCAGATATTGGACTATCTGTACTCTTTACTGTCTCTCTAACATTTCACATTGTTAGGTGAACACAGCGAAGCTAGATGCATTACCGTTACGCTGATTTAGCCAACCTCCTTCACAATTTCTCATCAGCTCTGCTATGTTACCTGCCTTCTAGTTATGTTGGTTGAATATAGACCTAGAAAATAATTGTAATGAATGAGCCAAGTGAACTCACTAGTAATTTTCTTTGTCATTCAAGATGCCAAATGGCATATTGGTTCTTCATTTTATGACAGAGTAAAATCTAGTGAGGACTAAGACATTGGCTCAGAAAGCTCTTAAGCACTTTTGTATGTTTATTCTAACTCAAGACGGCACTTAAATATGTGCCAAACTTGAGTGTTCTGAACTAGATCTCAAAAATCTTCAGAGGTTTGTAGGCAGGGAGACCATGTGCCTTGTAGGATTTTCTTCTAAAGCACCTTATTTATTTCACAAATCTCTGTAGATTTCTGTTTGTGTCTTTGATACCTAAATGGTCTTGCTTGTCTGTTCCTAACTGGCTCTCCCTGTCAAGTGCCTTGTTGCTCAGAAGAAAACAAAATACCACATTTTTGGGCAAAGCTCCCTTACTGCAGAACAAGATGTTTAAAATACTTGGTGGTAATAACATACTCTACCAGAATCAATATTAAGTCATGAAATTCTGAAGAAGTGGGGCAATGAGGTGACTATAGTGCCAATTGTTTTGGCTGAAATGCTTTTTTTGCATCTACACTGCATATATCTGTATTTCTATATATTTTACAGTGCTATTTTTTTACGATTGAATTTGGCCTTTGCAAACAAGAAGGACAGCTACGTGCTTATGGGGCAGGACTTCTGTCTTCTATTGGAGAACTAAAGGTATGTTGGTTGACATGTCCTTTAAGGAGAATCAAGTTTCTTTTAATAATAATAAAATAATAGTTGGATGTAAATATTTTGACTTGCAAATAACAGTTAAAGTTCTCAAGATAAAAAGCTTTCTTTTAAAATGTGTTATTGACCTGAATCCTTTTTACAAGTATCAGCTGGCATGTGAAGCATGAAATGGATTTGTAAGGACTGAATTACCACAAACTACAACATTTATTTCTGTTTGAAATTTAAAAAATAACTAGCCCATAAGACACTTGCATTTCCTGTAAATGGAGGCTCAGAGTTCAGGGTGTTCTGGGCTTTGAAAGCTTTGCTTAGAAGAGGTGAATACGTTTTTAGTAGGTGAAAGAAACGTGTTTTGAAATCAGACACAATTCTGTTGCAAGTAATCCAAAATACTTCGATGGATTTGTTATTGATATTAAAACAACAGCATTTATTAAGGTACTGATTCAGTAGATTAGTTGTATTTAGGATTAAGGAATGCATAAAAACTCGTGCTAGACTTGAGGTACATGTGTATGTCACAATATATAGGGAACTATTCTTACAAAGGCAAAAGTGCATGGTGTGAGTAGTTGTAGTGGATCATTTATTGCCTCTTTTCATGCATAGTAAACACAATGAATAAGCAAAAGGTATTTTGTCACAAGTATAGTGTTTTGAGGTGTAATACATCTCTCTTGGCAAGATGGAAGGGAAGGGGATGGAGACGGGAAGGAGAGGGAGGAATACCATGTTTCCTCTGGGACCCAGATGAGCTCATTGCTTTTCCTTTAAAAAGTTGGTTTCAGAAACCATATACAGAATAGTGCTTACAAACTGTTTTGCAATATATCTGTTGTTTATGTGCATTTAAGCATCTTCCCACCTCTGTTGGCCAGCTTTCAGTGAAGTACCTGGCAGTTCAATAGAATTGTCTCAGTCTCCTTTTGCTGTTTTACCTGTAACTGAGAATATTAATAATGAAGCTTAGTAGTCAAATTGCTATTCTTTTATTAGCAAGCTTGCAGAAAGGGATAAAAAGAAATGCATAGAAAAAAGGTCAAAGAAAATAACTTTCTCCAGTGATTTTTTTTTTTTTAATTTGATTTCATTACATTTTTTTCTCAGTTCAGTGCATACTTTAGCCACAGAAGCATTCAGCATCAGCATGGAAATGTTGTATCCCCACAGTGCAAAGATGGTTAAGCAGATGAATACGTACCACTTGTTTTCCCCTGGTCCAACAACATCCAGAGCTGAGCCTGAAGCTCGGTGCAGGATTCTGCAGAGAATCAGGCCCTTTATTTAAACTAACAGTTGCAGCCATTAAGTGATGACCCTGAAAATACCTATCACATCATTTACAAAATCTATAGCAGAAAAACAAGGAAATAGATAGTCAAGAACATCATAAATCTTACACCATCAATGTTATAAACAAACACATTATTCTTGTCAAGTGTGCACATTCTGTTACCATACAGCAATCTTAACTGAACTGTGATCCCGATTCTGTGTTCATCACTCAGCAATAATCTCAGAGTATAAATGCAAAGAATAATTCTTTTGAAAAGCAACAGTAAAAATTAAATAATGTGTACATTAATAGACTGTACTGATTGGCTTCAAACGTAAGGCCATATATCATAATAATTTTGCCATAAATCAATGATACTATACACTTTTATATTACACTGTGTATTTATTTCATAGATCTTAAGCCAGAAGCGACTATATCAAATCATCTGATTTGACCTCTTGTGTATCATAAGCTATTAAATTTCACCCATATCTTGAATGTATTGATCACAGAGACTTAATTTAGACTAAAACATTTCACTTATTGAGAGACTAAGCACTTGTGCACTGCAGGTACAAAACAGCACTATACCAAGAATACCCATAGTATCCAAAAAGAAACTGATAAGGTGAAAAATGTCCAGACAATCTTTGTGGGACTGCGCTCTAGGGTGGAAAAGAACATAAGGGGGAAAACAAAATGAAAAAAAAAAAGCACTATATTTTCTGCTAATCTGACCAGGGGAGAAGCTCTTTCTAGACCAGAAACCTGGCATTGAGAGTGCTTCTTTTCAACAAGATCTGTCAGCCGGGTGCTCAGGAAAGAGAAACCCTGGGTACCTCAAGGCACTGTTGCACAGTGTTGCATCAAGCCATTGCTGCTCTCTGACCTTTTATGGGAAAGCAACCTCCCTTACCTCTGACTTTATCTCCAAGCACCCACTAAGAGGGAAAGTTTCCTTCTTGATCTGAAGGTACCTGAAAGGTAATGCTGATGTATGTACTGTATGTACTATTACAAAGGTATGTAATACATGTAATGCTAATGACTGTAGTTGAGATCCTGATGATACCAATATCCTGATTGTAACTCAAATGCTAATGGATGGCAGCAATTGCTCTGAAAACTATGCGAACAATGCTAGCTATTCCTGTGGTGGATGGGGATGAATCCACACCAGATTGCATGGCCATGAAGCCTGACTATGTGTGCAGCCCCCATGCTTCTTCCCACAGAAGTCAGAGGGAAGAAGTCATTTTAGAAATAACTGCTGCCATTCTTAAGACAACAGCAGCTGTTATCCCCACAGTCCTCTCCATGAAGGTAAAATTATTTTTTCTTGTCATTGGGAAGGTCGGTCTTGTTTCACTGTTGAATTTTGCTATCTAGACTTTATGGATATTTGATATAAACACTAATTTGATATTAATATTTATATTTTAGAAATAATATCTAGAAATTTCTAGAAATAACTTAGTCACAGTATTTGCAGGGTGGAAGATGCCAGCAGGATTCGGGCATTTCAGATGAGTGAAGGGCTTGTTCAGTCATCCCTGCTTCTATATTACACTGTTCCACTCTGCAAATCTGGTCAACAGCTTTAGCAAAGGAGAACTAAAAGCTAGAGAAATGTGGGCACCATCCTATCAATATAGGATTTCCTGCATTTTTTTCCCCCCACTCAGTATTTAGACTTCAAATTTCGGATATTGAAAAATGCAACTCCTCATGTGCATGCTGTGGAAACATCAAGCAGAAAATTTGAAAAGCACAACAAAATAAGGAGAAAGAGAAGATTAAAAATGAAGCCTGGGGGGGAAGAATAATACAGTAAGTGGTTATAAATGTTCTGCCTAATATAGTCAGGTTAACTCTAGCTAACGCCATTACACAGTATATATTTAGGGCTTAGAGATAAGGCAGAAATAATGTACATTTCAATTATTAAAACTATTTCTAAAAGGCAGTCCAAATGTCTTTGGAAATGTTAATCCATTTAGTTTGTATGATGCTCTCTTGAACCCTTTGATTAAGGAAGTCTTCCTATTAACTTCAGCTGGCTGTAGATCTTCATATATCCCTGTTATACGCTTCTATATTTAACAGAGAGGTGGACTCCAAGTCTTTCTGTATAGATTTTTTTAAAGTCAAGTAACAATATCCCGTCATGTTTTATTTTAATGACAGTTTTGTGTTAAGAGGAGGCAATATCAGCCGTTACAACAAAAAAGTCTCAAATACTTTGGTTTTGTTTTTTGAAGAATATGCAGATGATGGAGAAAATAATTCCTGGATCCCAGATGCTCATTATAGTGCTCTTTTTAAATTGAGACTCCTCCCATTTTCTAAACAGTATATAAAACTTACACTGATAACATAAAAAAAATAATAAAATCCTGTTAAAGTCAGGTCACAAATCTGGGAGTGTCCTATGTTGAAAAGCATAAGCAGAATAACATTTAAGACCAGGTTTTCTGAGACTGTATTCTGTCACAGAACAGCAAGGTGATAAAACCAGTGCTGGCACGGAGGCAACTTCTCACCAGTGTTCTTATTCTGCCCTGCTGTCATCCTCAGACAGTGCAGTATTTATAACTCGTCTCAACTTTACCCCTTGCTAGCTGAAGTTATTTTTTTTCTTCTTTTCTGGTGAAACCAAAAATTTTAAAGTTATATTATTACATTCATTTTTTCATATGCAAAGGAGAAATTACAGACAAAACTGATCTTTCATGTGTCAGTGATGTTTGTCATTTAGGAAATGATTGATGGTTGCTCCATGTAAATGCCTGGTGCTGTCTGAGATGCCCTAATATATCTGACCAGCTCTGCAGCTGGCATTTCAGAAACTTATAGGTCTTTAGGTCCTGTGCTATAGCTTCCATCCCTGTACAGATACCTGAGACCTGTGGTTCGGTGTCTGAATTGCTTTCTTAGTCTTTGATCTAGTGGGACTGGAGGTATTTCTGTAGTGTTATGCTTATTCCCAATAGGAAGAAGTAGTTGCTGAATTCTTGAGATGTCCCATAGTCTAACATTGCTGCTTTTCCTGGGAATCAGTGACAATCCACTTGGAAGTTTCACTCCAAACTCTTGTTGCTTAAACTGAAAGAGTCACCAACAACTTCATTAGCATATAACTTGTGTGAGTGGGCTGTTAGAGACAGTTGTTATAAACTCGCAAGGCGGTGAGATGTTCTTTTTGACTGAAAGCTGTTTTCCATATTATCAATATCCTTGACTTCTCATGAAGGTGGATGAATTAAGAGATTTCTGATGGAGAAATCCATATTAGATCCTTAGGCATTTGATTTCACTGAAGAACTGTATGTCCAACCAAAACATAAAGGAATGTCATTCATTAGAAAAATACAGGTCTGAGGTCTTAAAAGCTTTTGGACTCACCAGGTGAAATTTTTTTGTTGTTGAGATTCTGTACTTCACAATGTTGAGAGTGCCAAGGAGCAACATTTTAGAGCACCGTAATGTTTCTGAAAAAAAGCCTTTATCTCAGCTTTGAGTCAGTGTCCCGACCATCCTAGTTCATGCTAAGCAGTTTATGGTCTGTATGAAGGTCTTTCAGGCTGCAGAGTTTCAAAACACTACCCAGAACTGCAGGATCCTTCCCATTGCTCTGGTCATCATGACAATGCCTAATTGATCCAGGAGCCAAAAGGCCGTCTCCTGGAAGGGAAATACGTATCTCAGGTGGGAATTCAGCAGAATTTAGGTACTTCATTCCAAAACTGCAATCCTAACAATAAAAATTGATCAGGTGTCAGCTAACTTGGAAGGCGTGTCAGAATTTTGTACCATCTCTTTCCAGGCTGCATGTTTCCTGATGTCTGCACATCTGAATTGCTTTGGAAGCAGCAGCTCTGTCCATGCACAAGCTACATTGGGATCCACAAAGTAGGAGACATTTCATGTGGATAATCTGGGAAGAAGAACCAGAAATGCCCTCTCAGAGGACATCTACTGTGATAAAGAATTAGCTTTTGCTTCTCTTTAAACTATCTCCTTTCATGTAACGAGGGCTCAGTGATTCGAGTAGTTTGTGATTTTGCAGAATCCCTTCTCACTGTATTTCTGTCCAAGGAGCAGACCTGTACCAGCAGAGGCCATTTGTGAGGGGAAGAGGAGAAAGAACTCTGTCACTCTTTCTGTTCAAGCTGTAACAGTACAGGAAAGAATCCATGTGCCAGAAGTGGTCACCAGAAGTGATTCAGTTCGTAAGAAAGCATGGCCAGTAGCACCCTCTTGATTTCCTGCACAGGGCTTCACTAATTCTGCTCAGAGTTTTCAAACTTTGTCCTTTAGACATTTGAAGCATCAGATCCCATCTGAAAGTACAGAGACACCTTAGGAGGAGATGCTGTTATCCGTGGTTAACCCAGGGAGCTTTTTATAATGCCAGTCAAGACAAACCAATTCAGTGGAAGGAGGTAAATGCCTACATTTACAGGTACTAGATCACAGTGTGGCTGTGCAAGGAGATAGTGTCAGGGTGAGGCTGTTTCTGCAATCGATTTAGAAGAGGGTGCTGGTTGACGTAGACCATTTTTGATTTCTGTTTTCAAAACTGTTTCACTGATGGCTGTCTAGAAACAGCAAACTTTGTGAGAAGGAGATGATACATGTACTAAAGAAAGTTAGTTTCCTGACATTTTAAGCTACCATGCATTAATTTTTCATGTATTTATTTTTGGAGAGAGAGAGGGTGGGAGGAAGAGGTTCTTGTTCCAGTTTTATGTCCTGTTATTTGGCAACAGCAGGTTGAGAACTAACTAGTGTGATATTTTCAGAGCCTTTCACATGGATTTAGAAATGAGCATAAGCAAGAAGAATTCAGGTAAACAGTGGTGAATACCTCAAGGCTGATACTTTACTCTGCTGTAAAGTATGTCCATGCAGAAATAAAAATAAAGAAATAAGAGACACCTTCATATCTCGGGGATTTTCTCTCTCCATGTCATTTCTCAGTGCTTTTCATGCACATCTTCCCTGTGGATAGATATTACTGGCCTAACAGAAGTTGACCTATATATGCTTTCCTGCCTCACCTTGTACTTTAGTACAGAGAGCACTGAGAATGAAAATGTGTGTGCTCTAAGAGTTAAACTAGATCCAAAAGCTAACATGAGCGTCCAAGGGGGGAGGTAGAAATAAATTTTATCGTTAAAATGTCTCAGTACCAGGTCTTCAGTTTTTGAAACCTCTGTGTCATTTCTAGTGGCTTTTGCCAGTCATGTAAAAATGAAGGCTAATCTGAAATCTCTTCTCTGGGCAGCAATATTTCATGCCTCATCTGCTTAGCGTCTGCTTTGTACCTCTGCATGCCTGTTTTTTTCTTTTTTTAGTTCCTTTTTTCTTACAGTATTAAAACCAATGATCACTATTCAGGTGCATGTAGTGGGAGGGCAATGCATTTCATCAGCACACACTACATGGGCACTAAATAATGGGTTTTCATTTATATAGTTTCACTCAAACTCACTGTCAGGAAAATAGTACATGAATTTGGCCTGAAAATGTAATGCAGGATATGTGAATGATTTGGTCAGGCTTAATTCACCAACGAGGATGATGATCAATTCTGCAGTTAAGTGACATTTGGGGATATACATATTTGTAATTGTAGATAATGTGTCAGGAATGGTTATTTTATGACTTTCTCATTTCCATCTAAAGGTGTGTATGCTTATATGGCAGATGGATTTCTAATCTTCTCTTTGTTATTTTATTAAGTATTTATGGGGAAAAATGACTCTTAAAAATAGTTTTTTATGAGTAACAGATGATTTGTTCTATTCACACTGAAAAGACCACTGTACATAACACAAGAGAGGCTACCAACTAACAGAAAACATATAGCACAGTGAAGCTGTATATATGAACTGTTGTACAGATACAAAGCAGTATCAAGATATGGTTTAACAGATCCTGTGTTTTATTGTGCAGCATGCTCTCTCTGACAAGGCCAAGGTGAAAACATTCGATCCAAAGACAACCTGTTTGCAAGAATGCCTTATCACCACATTTCAGGAAGCTTACTTTGTTTCAGAAAGTTTTGAAGAAGCCAAAGAAAAGATGAGGTAAATTATTTCCCTTGACTCTAAAATCTAATTTTCTTTTCTTTAGTGGTAGAAAAAAAAAGGTGTTAATTTTCTTTTTTTCTTTCAGGGACTTTGCTAAATCAATCAACCGTCCCTTCTCTGTGTATTTCAATCCATACACGCAAAGCATTGAGATTCTGAAGGATACCAGGAGTATAGAAAATGTTGTCCAGGACCTCCGCAGCGATCTAAACACTGTATGTGATGCATTAAGCAAAATGAACAGATACTTAGGGATTTGATATGTGTGGCACTGTGATTTGCTGTCAGCTGCTTTTTCTGTAGCCGGTCTAGTAACATCACATGATATGGCTAACTTTTCAAACCCATCAATTTTCCCTTTTCAGCTTGGCCTGTGGCTTGCAACATTGTGTAGCTCTGTCTAATTGTAATGTGCAGACAAACCAAGGCAATGCTAATTTGTAAACTCAACATGGAGTGTGGCAGAATATAACCAGCAATTCCTCAACACAATGTCATGTACAAGTACACCAGTAAAAGCTTGCCTGGCAATAGTTTTGTTTCCTTAAGATGATTCCCTTTGATGTATAAGAAATGGTGTTGCTGATTTCATTAAGCCTGAGTTTATTTCTTCTCAATCCCTTTCCTCCCCTAAGAATCTAGAAAAAAAGTATTCGCAACATTTTCCATTTTCTTTGTAAGACAATCTGTATTTCTTTATATAGTGGTGAAGACAGTGTTTTGCCCATATATTTGTAACAGAACTGTGTGTCTCTTGTGACTGAACAATACAATTTATATACCAATGCAGAGATCAGGAAGGCTATGTAATAGTACTAAAAGGTCTGTAGAGGTTACAGATTACGAGAATTTACAACTGACAAATGTTCAATGTGGCTGAGTAACTGCAAAACAATAAAAGCAAACAAACAAACCAACCTCTGACAATTCATGCAGAAAGGTAGTGGTAGTTCATACATGTATTACCTGTGACAATCCTGAGCATACTTCCACTGCAGGGGTTATCTGGAAACAAGAGTGGAAGTGCCTGTGTTAATTCCAGGTTGTTAGATGTGAATATAAAGCCCTTTTACATCATTGTGTGCCTTCTGCATTCCCTTTGAGCATAGTCCTCTATTGCATTTCATGCATAATTTGCCTTTCCTCATTATCCCACATTCAACCTTGACATGGGCATGCATGACTGAGTCTACATCGTATCAGTACATATAAAAAGGTGAATATGGAAGTTGTTATTTAATTATAGTCAAGATGATTATCAGGTAGTAGATTACTTGTGGGGTGATTAAATCATAGAGACACCCAAGCTGCCTAGCTTATACCAGATGGATGCAGGTAATGCCTGAGTTAATAAACCCTAAGTTAGCAAGCTCTGACAGAAGTACAAGCTCTGTCTGGGGAGCACAGCATAGAAATATTTGAGCCAGCTCTTATCTGGAAGCAATAATTATGCATGTCTTTCCTTTATCTGAGTTATTCTATTCTCCTATTAGCCAAGATAATGGAGAGTTGACTAAGCTGTATGGACCCTTCCTAATGGAAACCACATGGCTTATGCAGATCATGTCAGTGTGGGTGCAAATGTCATGGCTTGTCTACATATATGGAAAATAGATATCCATTGAAGCTGCTCTCCCAGCTGAAAGAGTCATGCAGATACTCTTAAGAGTTGCTAGCAATTTCAGCATAAAGAGAGCACCACTTGATAGTATCAGCACATCCTTAAATAAGAGGCAATCTATAAGGATAATTTTCATAGGGAAATCTGCTACCTCCTCAAAGATAACTATGAGATAACAGAAAATGCTTTTTTTTCTCTGGATGGTCCCTGCTGCATTCTAATTCTGCTGTTAATAGGGTGTGGAAAAATCTAGTTTTAGATTTAACTGTGACTGCCACTGTTACAAATGAAGAGCTGTTGAATTATCCCATGGGGATCAGCATGCTGGAGGAGTTTTTTAACTTCCTGACATTAGTGCTGACTCCATTAACAAGTACTTATCACAGAGGAGTCATCGGCAACCTTGGCCTGGAAGTTTCTCCCTCTTTCTTTGCACAGAATCTGATGAACCCCTTGTAGCCCTTTCTGGAGAAAACAGACTGAACTGATATTTGCTTTAGCTGGTCTGAAAAATCATTGCACAAGGAATAGTACAACTCAATTAATTGAAGACCTGGCAAAGTATTGTTGCTTGCTTAAGTAAAACAAAACCAAAAGGAGTAACAAAGATACAAAGCGTGCAAAGTTATTGAGATTTTCCTTTGAATCAGAATTACACAGGAAAGCTTAAAATACTTATAATATCTGGATTTTTTTCTTTACTTGCCTGAATAGCTTAGAGTAAGGATTCCACAGACATAAAACAATAGAAGCATATCTTTGTTTTGTTTTGTACTGTTAACGAGTAAATCTTATTATGGATTAGGGAGAAACCCTTGAAATCCAATAGTCATTTTAGGACTAACGATGGCAAGGAAACTGTCTACAATGAAGATATAATGTCAATGAAACAGAACATTGTCAAAGGATAATGGGCTCCTGCTGCTAGATATATGCTTAATCCAATGATTTTATTTCTATTATACAAGATGATTAAAAATAAATTAAATATAATGAGCTGAGGAATAATAGTGATTTAGAGAGACAATTGCTCATTGTTCTTACATAGTAAAGCTGTGTTCTTACAGGCTACAGGGCGAACTTGCTTTGGGCTTCAGCCACTCAGGAACAGGGACTCGGAAAGGCTTTAAAAAGTGCACTATTGCACTTTTATGAATCAAATAGTTCCAGCTTAGCTGAAATTCTTCTCTGCAGTTTTTATTAGCAAATTAAGATCAGCCATGCAGCAATCTCCTTGGATGACAAGCTCATTTAGGCATAATGAGGGAATTATTGACAGTTATCAAATTACACTAACGTTTCATTTAAAATAGGCCATATTTATCTAAGGTGCTTGTTTAGCTTTAGTGAGCTGGACTCTGGAAATTGGACTTCTTGCTTAGGCTCATTTATTTCCTGTGTAATTCTGAACTGATGCTTTATGGGTCTGAGATATATGTTCTTGCTTTGCCTGCACAGAGTAAATGGGCCCGAGCTTAATGAATGTAAAGCATTGCAGTGTTTACTACCATGCAAAGTCTAAAATGAAAAACAGCACTCTGAGACATTGCAGCAAATACAAATACCAAGTTTCATTTGCAAGCCAAGACATGGTTCATGCGTTTCATTTCATTTATTCGGTGGAGGGGATGGAGTGGGGAAGGTGTTAACACAATGTATTATATTGTGTTTTCTCTCTCTACTCCTTGGGACCTGTTTAGAAGGCTGTTTTAAGTTGAGGCCTTCAATACGTCTTTCATGACATAGGGTGTCTTTTTCTTCTTGTTATGATATCCCAGTGTGATGGAGAAAACTCCAGAAACTTACTGTACTGTAATGTATATTTACTGATGTTCTGTAATGGATTACAGAAGAAAGTTTTGTGTCTTTGGAAGGGCAGCCTGGCTGCAGGAGCTGAAGCCAGCTGAAGCTGGTGAAAACGTTGACCTGAAGGCTGCTGGTACAAATCCAGCCCAGTCAGCAGCTGCTGAAAGCTCTCACCAGCCAGCAGCAGCCTGGCCTCCGTGTGATCAACTGGGAAGCTGGGATTGCTTATTTTCTAGTAGAGGAGACTGAGGGGGAGACATGATAACCTTTTTCAAACACAGAGAAATAGCTGCAAAATGGAAGGGACAAACTGTTCTCCGGCCTTGAGAACTAATGGACTTAAATTGCGAGACGGGAGCACCAAGTTCTGTAACAGTGAGGGCAGGGAAACTTGGGGGACTGATTGCCTAGGGAGACAGCAAGGCCTCTGTCAGTAAGAGACCAGTTTAGCCAAATCTCTCTCAGGAATGATATTCTCACAATCTTGAGCCCAGGGGATAAGCTGTATGGTATCCTGAAATCCCGTACAACAGCTGCTTGGAGAAGGGTTCAGGCTGCTCAGAAAAAGGCTCCGGACGGCCCACAAAAGCAGTAATGGTCCTCGGCCACTGCTGTGGAGCAGCTGCACATCACAGGCACCCCTGCGTGTTCCTGTGGTTTCAGACCAGCCCTGAAGAGTGGTTCTTCATCTTTCCATCTCCTTTTACGGGATGAATAGGATCAACAATCTGAGTGCAGGCTCCAGTGGCGGCTCTGAGGCTCTATTTTAAGTTCATGGGCCGTCTGAGGGAGCTCTGTGGGTGAGTTGCCTGCTTCTTGCAGCTACCCAGAGGCAGAAGGCTGATAGTGAGCAACCAGCATTTGTCCTTTTTTCTGAACAAGGTTTAAAGCTGCTCTACTTTGTAAACAAAGCAGAAATGCATATTTCATCCTATCCATGCCTGTGTTTGGGCTGTCAGTTAGACTGTGCTCCCTTGAACAATCTGGAGAGCCTGGAGCTCTTTCAAGCTCCTGAGCCTGAGTGCTCCAGCCATGCACCAACCTTCTATGGTGGTTAAATTTGGGCCTGGAGCCATCTGTTCTCCCTAACCCCCTGCTTTCCGAGAGAAAGAAACCCACTGGGGTACTCCAGAAGGGAGCTTTGGTTCAGGCCCCTGTAGCTGGGCCAGGGAACTTGGGGCCCACATTTGCTGCTCAGCCCAGTGTCATGTTAAGGGCTGGGTAAGGATTGATGCAGCTCTTTAATCTAGGAAATCGGCTTTCTGACCTTTCCTTTTATTGTTTCAGCAGGACAGTCTGTGCCTTTTTAGAAATATGGCAGGTTCCCTTTTATCTCACTAGAAGCTATTATCGTATTTCCAAATCATTTGCAAAGGAAGTAATTCTGGTATTGCTAAGTAATGGCTATGCCTTGTGGTATCAGTCGCTTAATCTCTGGAGATGTTTCACAGACAAGTTCCCACATTCTCTGTGAAAAATAGGTCAATAGTGACAGATTCCTCTGCCGGACTTTGAAGTACACTTAAAACATGGAGCTAGGAGGTGGTTGTACAAGCAAATATTTGTTAGTAACAAGTCCCTCTAGTTGGCATAGTGAAGGCTGCAGAGATGTCCTAGGCATCCCTGTTGGCATTTTCCTGTAAGTGAATTGAGCTTGGAGATTAAATAATATTCTGCTAGGTTGAAATATTTCACAAAATGTCCATTGTTTCATTTCTTATCTGGTTGTAGAAGAAGGGTAAGTAAATACAACATATTTGGAATTCAGTGATGTCTATTTGGAACATTTTGCAACAACTAAGTTTAGTTTAAAAAGGCACTCTAACACCTAAGAATAGGAATTCATATTTTTATGCCAACAGCTGAGATGTTAAGATGAAACAAAAAATAAGTGCTGACATCTTCTTGGGATTTGGCCCAGAGTGGACTGTTCAGGTGAAATAAATGTCAAATGGGTTACATAGTCACATGCTTTAAAATGCAAGTGGGTGATGGATATTCAGATGGACATTTTTTTAACATAGTCATAAATTTCAAATGTCCAGAAAAAATACTGGAGAAGAAGTTGCTGTTGTCACACTCCACCTTCAGAGGAAAAGAGTTCTCAAAGCAGCAGGGGGTAGATTTCAGTCCTTGATAAACTGGCACATGGCCTGAAATACAAACCAAATAACGCCTACATCCCTGGCTTCTGCATGAGATCCAGAGTGAATACAATTCTGATAACAGAGCAACAATGAAGCACTTCAGAGCCAAACAGCCCTGCTTCCCCACAGGAGACAAAGTGGGTGATTTGAGACCAGCATGGCACAAATCAAAGCACTTTTATTTCCTATTAAATCAATTCTGTTTTCTATTTCTTTTGCAAAACAGCTTTGGATTTGTGTTACTGCTTTTTCTGTAAGGATTATAAAGGGATATATTAATTATGTAATGGTTGATGTTCCCAGCATCCAGCTTTTCTTGTTGCCCCCAAACTCTCTACTGACTCTTGTTAGTATACAAGGAAGTAGAGTAATGCTGAAGGTGTGATGCTGTCATTTCCCAGGGGCTGACAACTTATGGTTTCACCTAAAATACTACCCTCCCTCATCATCCCTCCTTATAGTGAATTGCTAACTTCAGAGAGGTTAATAAGACCAGTTAACAGTAAATGAGTTTGAAGTCATGCACACAGTGGATTTGCTACTCTAGCAGAATTTGTTGGGAGGCTCATTTTGGTTGAATTCCCTTTTGCTGATTACTCTTGGTAGATCATCACAGGTAAAGGTATGAAAAAGCAGGCGTGTCACATCAGATGGGGACCAGGCAGTCAAAAATGCTCCAAAAGCAACACAAGAGGCGTCACACTGCCAGCACCCACCAGTTTAATTAGGCTTAGCTCAAAATAGGTTTTGTAGTTAGTGGACTGAAAGGCAGTGTTTTACTTCCAGGTCTCAGCCCAGGCTCTGTTTTCAGAGATAGATCTGCATCTGCAAGAGCAGGAGCTTGAGCTGCAAGTCAGGCATGTCAGGCCTGTTTCTTATTTCATTTGCAGCATTTTTAAAAGCCTCTTTTTCAGTGTTATTTCCAGAATAGAAATGCAGTGTGCAGAAGATGTGGAGGAAACAAGGTCTGATCTTTTCTGAGGTCTCATTGCTTGCTCACCTTGTTGGGCAGCACAGTGAATGCAGCCAAGGGCAGGCTATTTGAGTCCATGCTAATTGATGAGGGCAGGAGTTAAGAAGCCACCTGAGCCCCAGAGAGGGGCTCCCACTCCTAGCTGCTCTGTGGCCTCAAAACACCCGTTTTTTTTCTGTCTTTTGCAACTTGTTTTTAGAGAGCACCTCCTCAGGATTTTTCTGGAGGTGTTTTTGTAGAGGGATGAGTTAACATATGCTGACGTATGTGCAGGAAAGGTAGGAAAAACAGGTTGAAAAGCACCAAAAATTGAATTTCATCTCTCTCCTTCCATATTTTTCCTTTTGATACACAGCTTCAGCTTGAAAAAAATAGCATGCAAGAGGCCCACCAGCACCATCCCTGTAAGCACCAGGCAGAGGTGACAAAGTCATCCTTTCCAGACCTCCCTCCTACTGCAGTCACCCTGCAGAAACAGTGCCCTTGGCCATTCTCAGCCATCCAGCATAGCCCCCTCTTCTCTGAGACCAGTGGCAGCCCACAGAGCAGCTGAACTGATGCGTGAACACTCGCTTGTCTACATGCCCGGGGCTATTTCGCCACAGGATGCTGACATGCAGAGTTGAGTAGCCTGGAGAAGGTCTCAGGATGAGTACAGTGTGGTAGGACACAGTTCTCCCTTGGATGCTGAGACCTGCCCCACTGCTGGAGCAAAGCCCTGCAGGATAGACAGGGCTCTCAGCTGTAGCAATGCTGTCTTCCCTGCCCTCGTTCAGAACCAGAATCACTTTAAACAGCTTGCTCAGCAAGCCTAATACTTGGGGACTATTAAAAGTGCCAACAGATCCCACAGACTTAAAAACACGAGGAAAGAGCAACCGTGTGGTAACTGCTGGCGAGTATTGATTTTCTCATCACAATCTGAGCACACAATCAGGCATACTAAGGACATGGGGTTCCTGTGAATTCAGTTTTGATATGCAGTCTCTCAAAAAGCTCAGGAGAATCAAAACGGGAGCTGTTTGCAGCTGAATAGGCACAGGGTTCTCTGTAATTCTCTGTGTTTTCCTGCTATTACCTTATTTCCAAGGAGAGGAAGAGCACTGTATTCATGAATGCTATATAAGAGCTGTTGCTTTTTCACAGAGCAATAGCTTGGTTTGCCTGAGTTGGGAATGAAAACCTGGTTAGAGGGAGTGAATTAAATCTCAAATGTAATGCCTCTGATTTGCAGAAGGGAAAGGGGAAGTGCTAAGTGAATGTAGGAAATTGCAGCATTATGCGTTGTGAGAGCAATTCTTTCCATCCTTGTAGCTAATGGACTGAACAGAAAGTGAACAATTTGTTTCATACAATGATTCACCAACACTCTGACAGGGTTTCCAATTCTGAGCTCAGTTTCATATTCAGCTCCCTGTTTACTAGTGAAATAGTACAATTATCTGTCTACCTCTTACATTTTATAAACAGGCAAGGCAGCAGTATCTGAAAAGAATAAAAATAACTGTATAAATCCTGGCTGTTTAAGGCTTGAGGGAGGGGAAATAGAGCAAGTGTTATCTTGCCAGTAGCTTATTGGACCACTTGTCTAAAAATGAAGTTAAATTTCCTGAGAAAATAGGTGCACAGAAAAAAATGCCAACAGACCTCAGTTTTCAATTTCTATTTAATGTTTTCCCCATTCAGGTTTGTGAAAGGAAATCAGAAAACATTTCCCGTTTGAGTTCCCCTGTCAAATTGTCAATAGTAAAATAGCCAGAACTGTTACAGCTGAATTGGCCACATAAAGCTCTGGTGAAAACGGGATGTTTCTCCCAGAGGCATTTGGTAAATGTGCTAAACTGCCTTACAAGATAGGATGACATTTTTCTGCCTTTAACCCCAGTTTTATTTCAGACAGGAATCACTTGCACTATAAGGAATTTCAGCTTTTAATCTGGAAATGTTTGTGAGGCTGCCCTGGCTGCATACATTTCTTGCTGGTACAATCAGAGTGCTGGAATGAGGCAAAATCCAAAAACATCCTTCCAGAATAGTTTGATTAGTCACTTGTTAATATTGACTATTTATGATGCATTTGAGCTTGTCAGGGCTATTTCACAAGCGATTCTAGAAAAATATATTGTGAAAGGGCTGTCCCAAAGCGTATACTGTATAAACTCAGTAGACTTTTTAAAATCCAGTGAGAGTCAGTGGGCTGGATGGAAGAAGCAGATAGCTATAAAGATAGCTGTAAAGCCTATTAATAAGGGCAACAGCCTGCATAGTTGGGGATTTAGGAGCTTTATTTCAAACTGCATAGATAAAATACAAAAAAGCTAGAAGTCAGGAGCAGCAATTACCTGTAGCAGGCCCTTCTTATAGGTAGTGATGAGACTGACAGTTCATGGGAGCATCTAAGTCCATCCCTAATGCTCACTGTAAATGATGAGTATAAGGCTCATGCTAAAAATGCTTTTAGTCTGAGAGCCATTTAAATTGACAGCAACAGCAGCAGTCAGTGTGGGTGCTGAAATACAGGATCCTGCTGAGGAGGTGCGGGCAGCAGAGAGGTGGCCTGCCTTGGTGGGATGGTGCCCATCGGTGGCTTCACAACCACACACGACTATGAATTTCATAGCAGCTGTCTTGCATGTTGTTCCTGGTGACCCCAGAAAGTAAAGCCTCTGAGAACTTTTCTCAGTAAAGGTAGCTTTGGGTAATTAGCATGAATGTAGCTGCCTGAATTATTAGGTGAATCTCACCCCATATCATTCCGACTGCAGCAAATCCCACGCAAACCTTGCCAGTGGTCTGAAACTAAGTGAATCCTGCCCTTTTGTTTAGCTCTGGAATAAATTGTATATCTGGAGGAGAAGGAGGAATCTGCCCAAACAGATACCATGCTGTGATGGCCCTTTGCAGTTAATTAGCTAGCTCTTTGAGCTAAGAAGTAGAGATCACATTGGTCCCAGGGCTGTCTGAAAGTATGCCTATGTCTGGGCAGAATTTGCACATAGCCATTCTTATGATGAGGTAGCTTCAACAGATTTCTCTGATTTCCCTTAAATTCCTGTGTTTCTGTTTTCTGCTGGACATGGCATAAGGAAAAGAATCCAAAAACTCAAAAATGAAGTGTTTTGCTTCTGTTGTTAACGTGGGGCAAACAGAACCCCCTTTCAAGCACCACTGAATTCAAGAGAATGACTGCTCCTCATCCAGCCTCCCTGGCACTCTTACCGCCAGAAGTTGTCTCAAACAGCATTTATTCCTTGTGATTCCTTCTTGTACCCTTGTTTTCAGTTGCCTGGGGCACTACCACGTGGTGAAAGGTGACTTGTGTTTCCCTTTTAGAAGATGACTTCATCTTTGCTACTGCAGAAAGGACCTTTATTTCTTGCTGATTTCTGAGGAATGTTTTGTGATGAGATGACAGACCATACACCTACTTTCACACATTTGCGTAAGTGCAAGCAGCTTGCACACATCCTTCACTGTTGGACATTTCCCAGCACAGGGATCTGTAATGCCCAAAACGAGTCCCAACATCTTTTTTTTTTTTTTTTTTTTTTTTTTTTTTTTTAAGAAATGAAAGCAAAAAAGCAAACTGGTATTTTATTGCTCTCTTTCCTTCTCTGTTTAAATTATCATTTTCCCTTAATTAATCTTGTGTCTGGCTGGATCACCAGCTAGGCAATACAGCTGAAATTTTATTTTTCAGTGTGTGTGTATGTACATGTAAATTATAAAGAGGCCATGTTATTTTCTGGGCAGATTTCTCCATGGTCTCCTGCATCAGAACGGCTGCCTAGGGCTCTGCAAAGCAGCACATGTGGTTCTCATGCAGCAAGCCCAGCAAGCATTACATAAGTAGACCATATTGACTACCAGATGCCTCAAAGTGTCTAAGACTTGTAGTAAATTACTGTTTTCTTAGGTCTGCATCCACTCTGCCTTCTGATGTTTTCCCTCTGACGCAGCGTGACCTTGTTGCGAATGCGATGCCTTCTGCTCGGTGCGCGAGTGGACAGATGGACAGCGGTGCCAGCAAGGGACCACAGTGTTCAGCCCGTTAGACTCTCGCTTGTCATTCCTCAGATGGGTGACAACTGATTAGCTAAAGCTAATGGCTTCAGACAAGTGCTTAACTAGATTTAAAGAAATACTGTCTCAGTGAAACAACAATCTTTTGACGGATATTTGAAACTTCACTTCTCTGCCAGATGGATGTGTTAGTAACCGTACTTCACCAGCTGATCGCATCTCATAATTACAATTACTTGTCCTAGCCCAGGGAAAAGCTCAGTTCATTTATCCAAGTATTGATTAACTGGTGTAGTCAAGATCACTTTCCTTCACAGAGGATGGATAACCATTAATAATGTTTATAATTACAGAACAGAAAGTATGGCGATGAGGGGCTAGACTGAGACTTCAGCAGATAAGGAGACAGACAATATATATTGTTTATATAATCCTGGAAAAAAAAAACAAACATAGCTATTATGTAAAAGAGGGGTTATTAACCCAGGAGAAGCCACTGGTGGCAACGCCACCTGGCCTAATGAGGCAGGAGGGGAAGGACAGGCAGGGCCATACACCCATGGTAGATGCAGTAGCACAGGGTGGCACCAGGGCTTCCTTCTCCTCTCCTCCCATGTGTGGACACTGTCGTGCTCCAGCACAGCCCAGTGCTCACTGACCCTGTTGATGTGACAGCTCTGATTTGGTGGCCGGCTGCCATGCAATCCCAGAGGGAGGAGGAGGGGAGGGATTTATCAGTGTGTATGTGTCTCTCATGGGAGGGGTGTGTGTGTAGGGGGTGGAGGGAACAAAAAGGAGACAGACTCTTCTCACGGGTGCCCAGTGACAGCAATGGGCACAAGCTCAAATACTGGAAATTGAACAGAAGATTTTTTTTTTTTTTTTTTTTTTTTTACTCTGACGGTGCGCATACAGGCCATCCTGAGAGGCTGCATTCTTACAGGCAGTCAAAGCCCAACTGATACTGATCCTGATCTGGGTGGGAGGTTGGACTGGACAACCACCAGGCATCCCCTCCAGCCTCAGTTGTTCCGTAACACTGAGACCAGGACACTTCACAAATGCTGCTGACACATTCTAATAAAGCTGCTACCCAAAGCTTTGCCGTCTCTTTCTAAGCCAAACGTGGGCAGTGTTGTAGATTGCATCTAATTCTTGTAGTAGGATCTACGGCACTACTGTCTGCCTACTGTTTTCTTCTGTGAACCATTTTCCATGCTTTTGCCTGAGACATTAATTACCGATCATTAATCAGTAAGCTCTGTTCCTGACAGAGTAAGATCTCGTCTATCTCCCATGAAGGGGCTAAAGCAAGCTTAATCACATAAAATGAAGCAACCTTATGCATGGAGGAGTGCAGTTTTGCAAAAGAAGGCAGCAACTTGTGTCTAGTTTAGTTTGTCAGCCTGCTGCTGACTTATTCCTGCAACAGTTCAGAGCGAACTGCACGCTCCATCTGTGCAGCCTGGAGGTCAAACAGCCCCTACAGCTCAAGAAAGAAATCCTGTGAAGATCTTCCTCAGGTGGTCAAAGATCAGAAGAATTTTCTTAGTGCTAGGGGTGTCAGAGCCCAAAGTCCAAAGACCAGGTCACTTGCCCTGGTCTGAAGTTGCTGGAAATCTCTTGGATTGGAGGGGTTTGCAGAGAGCTGCAGATGGGATCTCTTTCTTTTGAACTTCTGGAGGAGGTAAAGTAGGCCATGTGCCAAAGATAAGGCTTTATTGATGTGGTAAAAACAGAAAATTATTATCTGGACTCAGTAAACTCGTGTCAAAAGAAGCGTGGCTGGCAGGGCAAGGGAGTTTCTCCCCCTCTGCTCTGCTCGCATGAGACCCCTCCTGGGGCCCTGTGTTCAGCTCTGGGGCCTCCAGCACAAGAATGTGGACCTGTTAGAACGAGTCCAGAGGAGAGCCATGAGGATAATCAGAGGGCTGGAGCATTTCTCCTAAGAAGACAGGCTGAGAGAGCTGGTGTTTTTCAGCCTGAAGAAGAAAAGGCTCCAGGAAGTCCTTGTCGTGGCCTTTCAGTACCTGAAGGGGGCCTGCAGGAAAGCTGGGGAGGGACTCTGTCAGACTGTAGTGATAGGACAAGGGGGAATGGCTTTAAACTAAAAGAGGGTAGGTTTAGATTAGATATAAGGAGGAAATTCTTTGAGGGTGGTGAGGCCCTGGCACAGGCTGCCTAGAGAAGCTGTGGCTGCCCCATCCCTGGAAATGTTCAAGGCCAGGCTGGATGGGGCTTTGGACAACCTGGTCTGGTGGGAGGTGTCCCTGCCCACAGCAGGGGGTTGGAACTGGGTGGGCTTTAAGGACCCTTCCAACCCCAAACATTCTATGATTCTATGATATCTTCACTTTCTTTGACCCCATTACCACAGACTTAATTTCAAGGATCTGTTCCAAATTATTGTTGAAACATAGTAATCTGTTATTCATCCATCACACAGAACAAACACAACAATTTCTACTGAGCAAGTAATTGCTCATGGGTGGTGTGTATGCTTTTATTCCCTTATACAGCCTGTTCTTCCACACAGGTCTATATTTTCACAAATTTTTATGTAAATTCATGCTTGTCCTAATCTCTTTACACATGAGCATACTTCACCCAGCTGATAAGGATCAAGGGAAGCATCCCTTGCTATATAATTTATATCCAAACAAGCTAGGGGTTAATTTGATGCCAAGAGAACAGCTCTAATTCTCCCTCTCAAGACATTAAACTACCAACATTAACTTGCTATGCTCAGCTCTTGGGGTCTACAAGGAGATGGTGTGAGCAAATTTGGTAGCAAGTATATTGGCATGTGAATGTAAATTAGGTGGAGAGTTGTAGACAAAAGGAATCTCAAGTTAAGATGGTGTGTCATGCTTTCCAAAGAAAAACTGACCAAACTAAGTTAAAGCTAACTTGTTGTCACAGTGCTTATAGTTTGGGTGTTTGATATGAACAGTGTAGAAAATTGTTCGGAAATAATACTTCAGGAGTTCTTTTATTAGTGAGACATGGAGTACTCAGATGTCCCACTCTGAAATGTAAAATTTCCTTGTCAGTTCAAGTCTTACTTGCCATTCATTTGATTAATTTCTATCAAGGGCTGATATTCCCTTCATCTTCCACTCTCCTTAAAGTTCTCCAGAAAGATACGTTCCCTTATTTTTCCTGTTCCGGATGCATAATCCTATGGTGTACTTTTTATTTACAGCGTAAGTGCTGGGAGGTAAAACACAGACAATCAATGATCTGACGCACAAATACTGATTGCACATCCCCTCTGTACCACTGCCATCATCACTACAAAAGGTTTTTTAGATTTTATGGGCTACTTGCAAAAATCAAAAACTTCAAGGGAATGTTACCTTCCTATTAAAGATAAGGGAAAATATCCTGAAGCTCGGAGCCCTCTTTAGCAAAATCATTGCAAGCAGTTCCTTCTCTTTCTTAAATTGGCAAGGTGACAGCTTGAGAGTATCCACTGAGTGCCACTGTGACAGTCTGATCTCCTGGGGAGAGAAGCATCTCTCAGACAGGCAGATCCCAAGCCATTTTGGTAATTATAGGTGAAAAATAACAGCTTGCCGGTGCAGATCCTTGAGTGCCCAGGGCACATGCTTTCAGTAGGAGCCTCCGTGGTACAACTGCTGCATTTAGTGATTCTGCAATACCTCTCTGGGGGGGGGGGACTCCTGGGGACTCCCCGGGGAGAGCGTGTTATAAACAGAATAATCAGGAAGTAATAAATGTAATGGACAGCAGTTTTGCAAGCTTCTGACCAGCTGGAGTTGAGAGACCCCATGCCAGCTAATGCAGCTACTTGATTGTCAGGTGTGGGCTGAGCATATAACCAGACCTTCTGGTTGCAAACTAAAGGGATGCTTCTTCTATCCAAAGGCTCTTTATAATTTTTCTTGATTGCTTCTCCCAATAACATTTTCATTTTCTACCCTGCTAATCTTGCTTTTTTCTCTAGCCTTCACTAGGCACTGAATAAACTATTGGTCTCACTGTGAGATGGAGAGGTACTGTCAACCTTATCATCACTTGTATCGTCACTTGCATCAACATTAGACGTGACGTCAGGCTGCCAATTTTCTGTCTTTGTAAAGAGTTAATTAGTGGTAGCCAACTGATAGTAGAATATCCATGTCTTCAACAGGTCATTCCTTGAATTTAGGTGTCAGTACCACGGTACAAAGTCTGAATGTGTAGTTTAGGCTAAGTGTACATATCTACATTCAAAAATCTGGAAATTGCTGCCTCCTTTCCTGCTTACGCTCTAGAGGTATTTTAATTCCTTAAGGACAACCAGGTTTGACTCTGATATTTCCTGGTGCCTACATCTCTGGAAAGACCTAGGAGTGTCATTGTCAGGACTAGGTTTCTGCCTAAGTCTGTCTCTGGTTTCCATTCAGCTTTTTCCCTGAGCAAGTCTCCTGAAAGTCATGATCAAGTTGGTGGGCTCCATTGGAACCAGGAGGACTAACTTCACAAAATTTGGAGTGTGTGGTCTTTCCATTTTAAACCTGAGGCAGGAAAAGTCACCTTCCTCTTCCCCCAAAATACCAGCTGGGAGCAGAACTGACCAAAGCCATAAGAGGATTTTGGTTTTCTACTTGAAAGAAGAGAGCCCAGCATCTCTCACCTGCATGGTTAGGAAAGGGCACTCTCCATCTCTCCCAAGGGATGTGGCTCTGTGCACCAAGAACTGGAGCAGGCAAAATGAAGCTGGACTTTTAGGGCATGGTTATTTCTTCTCCCTTAGCTTAGCTACTGCTATCTTACCCTCATAAGATAATATTCAGATTAGAAATGTTCTTAAATGAGTACTGTAGCACTAAACTATAAAGACAAGAGCATGGATCAGAGCTATCTGGAAAAGCTTCTTTGCTTAGAGAGAAATTGTAGTTTGTCTCTGTAATTGTAAAATAACTTCTTTGTGCCCAACACTCGGGCTGTTTGATGAGTTAACAGGACTGGTGTGACGGTGTCATAGAGCACCAAATCTAAGCTTCTGTTAAAACAAGTGAATTTCTAACCTTTTTGTTTGCCAAGAAAATCTTCCCACAGCCTAATTAATGTAATGTTGTCTGTCTGAGTCTGCAGACAGCCTTAACAGAAAAGTGTGAACCTTTCCACCCCATTCATCTCAGTGAAGTGCCAGCTTCACACTCCTTGACTTCACTCAATGTCAGTGCTACTTGTTTTATTGCTGAGTCTTTTATCAGAAGGTTTGGAAGGGGCAGGTGTGCTGGGACATGGTGGGAAGGAAAAGCAGAGAAAAGAAGAGCAATGGAAAAGAAAGAGAAAAGAGAGAGAGAGAGAGAGAGAGAGAGAGGGAGGAAAATAAACTACAACTGGGGAGATGGGAAAAGTTTTCTTTTGGGAATGTTTGTGTTGATAAAATGCTCAACAAATGAAACCTAAAAGCTGAATTGCTACATAAAGGAAAACCCTGAGCCCCGATGAGTGCACATTCTCAATTGCTAAAATGGTGGCTGTGCAGATTAGGAGACCAGGTCCTCAATTCTCTTGCTGCTCAGTGGATTGGAATTACATGTAGATTTTGGCCTTTCCTTTTGATTTGTATTCTCTCCTTTGGATTCCTTCACTGGACAATACTGTGCCATGTGTGGCTTTGAAAATTATGGTAGAGACATTGTGTGTGTTCTGAGAAGAGCTAATTCCTGGAAACATACAAGTGATGGCTACCAAATTGTAAGTGCAAAGAAATCTGTAGAAAGAGTCTAATGGTGCTGCAATCTATGAGGAGTAAATACACTCTTAAGTGCTTGGATGTGAACACACATTAGATATATTGCCTTAGGCTGGACCTCTGACAGTCAGGGCTGGGACAGAGGGAGGCAGCCCAGCTTCACGTTGGATCTGGATAGAGGAGGTACACTGACTGCATATACCTTTCTTAAGATGTTCTTATGGCTTGCCTCTCCATAATTTGGCCTCTGCCCCCTGCAGTGCCTGTGCCTGAGGTCTGACTGCTGCTGTCCCTGATGCACCATGGTTGGGCACTGGGCTGCTGCAGAAACGAGCCATCGAGGAGATCAGTGTGAGCTGGTCTGTGCAAGTGTCCTGAGAGCTGCCAACTGGAGATGTCAGCACTGACACTGTCTTCTTCTGTTTGCCCTGCACACAAAATGAACCATTCTGCCTTTGGCTTTGTCTCCATCACAGTGGCAATTTGCTGGTTGGGTGCTCCTGCAGAAGACCTCCCAGACCTTCTCTTCCATGCTCTTCTCCTTGCCTTTCCTCGGTGGGTTTTCCAGACACTGCAGTCAGCCTGTCTTCTCCACACTGCAGGGAAGGGACCTTTCATTCTTAGTTTCCATTTTTTCCTAAGCCCACTCATGGTCTGTTGTCAGAGTGAAAGAGATGTGGCCATTCCAGGGGGCTTTGACCCCTGAAACTTTTCTCTAAGGCCCCAGTATCTTCTTGTGTTTGGACTGTAGTACTTTTGTAATGAATGCCCACAGTGTTCCTCTTCATGGAGAGGAAAATTCAAGGCTGTGCTGCTGCAGAATGACTTTCTTTTAAACATCAAACACCATGTTTTTTTCACATCTATCTCTGTGCTGCAGGTTTTTCACACCTCTCCACTTCAGGGCCCCTTTAGATTCACTAAGAGGGGTCCCACTTCTTTGGAGAAGAGGTGGTTAAAAAGACACAGGACTGTGACGAGGAGATGGGCTGGGGGGAAGCTCCTGCTTCTCTGAGCAAGGCTGAGCCAAGCCAGAGGAAAAGGCAGCGTTGGCTGGAGTCAAGGAGAGGTAGGGCCTGGAGGGACAGGGGAGGAGAGGCTGCCGGAGCCTGTCCTTCATTGACCGAATAAACAACCCACGTAGCAATAACAATAAATAATTTTGTGAGGAGCTAGGTAAGCTTTTAAGGGGAAAAATGTTAGGGGGTGTAACTGCAAATTGAAGAGGAAGGCAGCTGAGATGGGTTTCCCTGTTGCCGTCTGTCCTCTATTTGGCAGCAGCTCGTTTGCGAAAAAAGCAATCAAGAGTAGTTTATGATGCTAAGACATTTCAATGACTTGCACTTGGTGAAAATCATCGATGTTCCTTCTTTAGCTACATTTTGCTACTTGCAGTTGAAAGCATTTCACAGCCTGAAATCCTATTTTACTAAACCTGGCAATGAGTAAAATCACAAGTTCCTGGAGAAAACCCTCTGGGGTTGCGGGAGGACGTGTTCATTACCTCTGCAATTAGCTGGAAAGCTCCACCTCGAAGGGGCGCCTAGTCCCTTCTGGGTCCCCCCCTCACAGCTCCCTAATCGCCAGGTGCCAGTCAGGTTGGAGACTGCCACCGTTTAATGCGTTTGGTAGAAAACACTGATTACATGTCACTGTGAAACACTCTGAGAGCCAGGCCATAAATATTTCCATCAACTTGTCTCTCTACTGTCCCCAGGACTCCACTTCATGCAATGCAGCTAATCCTTCAAAATACAGTTTGGGTTTTGATTTCTGTGGAGCTGACCCATATGCAAAGGAAATGTTACCTTGGGAACAAGGTTAAATGATAGGTTTATGGACTTACTTACTCTCCTTTTTTCCCCCTTTATTTTATGGTGGAAATGTAAGATGTTGAGATTGGTTCATCATAACATATGCCAACAGAAGCATGCCAAAAATAACAATCTGAAGCAGCACATGGTATGTAACGCTTGCATACTTCTCCCAGAGTTAGAGAGATCATTGAAACAACACATGTCAGATGCTATTACTGTCATATTGTTGGGGCCATCTGTTAGAGCCCAAGATCAAGACCTGCTGCTTTCCCTGGAACAGCAGCTCCACAGAGGACTGTGACAAATTAAACTAAATCCGCTCAGGCTTGGAGAGTTCATCTGAGGGGTTTGCTTGTTTTATTTCAAGATTTCATCAGGGATGAAACCCTGTATATTTTGGATATTGCTCCAGGGAAGTCTGGGAAAAAGCTTTTTGGTTTTATTTTTATTTTTATTTTATTTATTTATTTATTTAGAGTAAATAAAAGGTACAAGATAAGAACTGAGTTGTCAGGATGTAATGCGTACATCTGTACCCAGAGGTGTGCTTCTTGGGAAAATATGTTTGTAAATAAGGCTCATACAAATGTGCACATGCAATTATTTTCAGCTAATAAATGATAATTTGACAGGAAGCTGCAATTGTAAATGACTGATTAATGCAGGTGACTACACACACAGGCATTTTTGAAGCAAAACAAATATTTTTGAAGTTGCATATGGAATTTAGATGTCAAATCCTCCTGGTGATCTTCAAATTCTTAGCTAGAAAATCTATAAATCTGTATATAATATGCAAGATGAAGTTCTATGCAATTTTGGATCCCCAAGCATTTTTGCTACTGACAGCAGTGGGCTGGTTTTCACATGCATGCTCACTGTATTGATACAGCTACACATACACACTGTCTCCTACACGTGCACAGATATGTATGTGTTTTCAACAGCATCGATATAATGGGACAGCTTTTAGTTCCATTGTATTCACATATGCTTATGTAAGGGACATATGTTTTACTGATGTGTTTCATAACAGTTTTAAACAATGTCCTTACTGGCACTGGAACACCGAAGAACTGAATTTATTGATGTGGAAGAGAGAAAGTCTCTGTTATCAAGAGAGACGATTCAAATGCCATGAAGTGGGAGTAGCTTTCAAATATGGGTAAGTGACATCATAGACCTGGAATATTTTTGCGGAGGTTTCATTTTCCCTCATGTTGGTGAAAGACTTGGGCTTGGCTCCTACCCGTTCTGCACTTTGCAGTTAGTGGGGGACCTTGCACCACAAAAAGCCTGCTGAGCCTTGCTTCAGCTCTGCTGCAGAACAAGCTTCAGCTCTGACATCTCGGTCTGTGCTGCAGCATATGGATACTTTTCCTACGGACTTGGCATGCACATGTTCACTGTGAGGACCTCCTTCTGCTCCCTGAGGAGTCCAGCACAAAGGGATAGGATAGAGCCCTGCAGAGAAGGAGGTTTGAAGCTGGTATTGAAACGAGGAGGAGGCAGCAGGGTGATGCCCTGTTCATCTGTGGCGGAGTAGGAAGATGTGTGAAGAAGAAAGGACTGCCTAATGGTTGTTGCATGTGGAGAGTTGCTAGAGCTGGGGTAGGATCCAGGCCCCCATTTCCAGGAGAGCACTCCTAGCAGCAGGACAGAGACTTTGAGATTACCAACTGCACTGTCAGATCCTGGGGAGGGAGCTTTTACTCATGGAGGTCAGGGTCTGGGGAGAGGAGAGGAAATTCGTACTCATGGTGTTTTTGTAATCTGCTGTTCTGTCCTTTGGGTCTCTTTCAGGAGCCTGGTGTCAGCAGGATGCTGCTGCAGCTGCTGCAGGTGAAGAGGAAAGATCCCAACTGCAGCACCTGCTCAACACATGGCACTGTCTGGGGACACTAACAGCGTGAGCTGATTATGCAGTGCAAAAGTATCTAACAGCCTCCTATTTATTTCCTTTGCAGGAGAAATTCCCCGAGTAGATCGTTGTCACTCCTCCCAGACTTTCTTGCTCCTTTCAGTCTTCAATGAGAAGTGTTTGAAATAATTATTTGCAGCCTTGTTTAATTGAAATGCATTGTATCCAAAGTAATTCAGAAGAGCCAAGACTGTTTTTGTGACAGGCTGTACAACTCTTGAGTCCTTGGAGGAGGGAGGTGAGGTGGAACCAGAAGATGATGAAGCAGTTCAGGGGCCAGGCAGAGGGCATGCTGTGGGACCACAAGTACTCTGGAGTCATTTGTCACCCTCAGGAAGAGCTGGCCTAAAAGAAAAGCTTCCATAATATGAAATATTCCCCACTTCTTCCCTCCCTCTCCAGGTTAGATCTCACTGTTATTTGGGGTGGAAGCATTTTTCTGGGTTTGAAATTTCTGCCAAATGACAAGCTCCCAGGACGGGGCACTTCATCTCAGTGAGACTGATGCTCTTGTCAGTTTTACTGCCACCTCCAGCACAAATGGACAGCAATGCCAACTTCCCTGAGCAGCTGCTGGCGCCAAACACCAAACGTGTCTCTGGAGGGGACCCACCAGCAGACGGGCCCACAGCTTCCAGCATCTCCAGCCTGGGGCAGGCGTGCCAGCAATCGGGACGGCCGATCTCAGAGGACCGTCTTGGATTACACAAAAGCTGGAGATGCTTTCAGTGGCCCTTTGCAGGCTGCACAGTTTGGTATTTGTTGACTAATATTTATTTTGACAGCACTTTTGAGCAATTGTGCAGCCTCTCTCAAGAATTCCCACGAGCTAAGTGCTCACGTTTCCTCTTTTCTTGCACATCAGAAAGGCTCTCTGATTGCATTTAATATCCAGCCTGCATGTGACCAGAAAAGCTTTTGAAAATAGGCCCACTTTTAAGGTCATGGAGAAAGAATGGGCAATTCTTTAACAATCTGACCACTGAGCACTGAGGCAATTCCTATATATTTCATAGTAAGTGGTAATAAAATACCTTCATAAAGAAAACCCTAAACCATCCCAAACTGCTCTTTCCATGAATGCATTCAAACACAGCAACAGCCTGCCTGCAATCTACAGGGGTTCAAACCTGAGATGTGTCAACATGAGCGCTGTGGCCAATCTCAGCTATTGCTCGTCCCAGTGCCAGGCACTAAGTAATTCCTTGCTGGAAGAGGTTTGTGCTCTCCCAGCAGGGAAAGAGGCAGCCACGCTGTACAGGCTATCCAATTATGAGGATTTTTTTCAGGAAACGCTGTAAAAATATCTTCCTTCTTGAGCTTCTTTTCTTGAGCTATACATCTCTAACAATACAGTATTTTTGTTCTGCATGATTTTTTTGCGGTGTTTAGTGAAGTGGCAGGTTAAAAAATGCTGATGATTGGAATATGAAAAGGTACACTGCAGACGGATGTTTTATTTGTTTGCTGTTTTCTTGCTTGATTTTCCTTAGGTTAGAAGTGAGCTTCTGACAAAGAATTCAACTAAATACTTCCATAGAGTAAAGCCGAAATGGATTTGTCAGTGTTGAAGAGATAAAGGCTTCTTTGTTTACACTGGGAATGTTCTTTAATGAAGACAATCCTCAAAGTAATAATGTATATGGGAGAGGCCAGGGCTGGAGTTATTTCTCCTAGGGGAACTGTGAATTGATATGTGTTCCTCTGTCTCCTTCTGTTGATGGTAAGAAGTGTATCCATACTGTAGCTTTAGTCTGTATGGTTTAACATCCTAGAATGGTTCACCTTTGGGACCTAGCAGAAGTATGGAGAAGGAGTATATTTAGAAAAGGAGATGGTCTGTCAAGAATTAAAGAACATTTTGATCAAAACAAGATCCTTGAGAGAAATTTGACAGTGATTTCAAATCTGTTGGCTAGAGTTGCAGTTCTGTGCTGCTTTTGCTGCACCCTTTGGCTTCTGGAGTCAGAGGCAGAAAAAATATCAGCCTTACCAAGCCATGGTATTGCAAGAAGCAAAGAGTGCCAAGCACCCTGTGTGGATCCCTGGAGAAAGCACAAGAAACTGGGCAAGCCCTGAGGGATCGTCACCATTGCCTAGCGCTGGTAGCTCTGCTTTGGTGGTGGGAAGCTTGTCTCCAACCCAGGAAGACCTCTGCCTTGTGGGGACATTGTCCCACAGCTACTGCCTTTGGGGGGAAGCCATTTATCCATTCTATCTGCTCCTTCCCTTGAGAAACCAGTCCAAAGCTGGACATGGCACCAGGAAAGGCTGTCATCCAGGAAAGGCTGGAGGACAGTTCTCACTTTTCAGCTTGTCAGATGAACCCATTTCCCACCACTGCTGGTAATGTCTTCATTATGCCTCTACTGAAATTGTTTTGATGTATTTATGGTCCAAGAAAAAAAAAATAAATCAGGAAAAAGCAGTTTTCAGAAGCTGACTTGGATTTTTTTTTTTTTTTTTTAGTCTTTGTCAGAAGAAACTGTGGAAAATTCAAAACCACTAAAGAAATGGTCTATAACCTATGCGTTTCAAATACTTTAGGGTGTATTTTCGTATTTTCTGCTGCCTCTCCTTTAAATTTGATGTCCGTCTTTTTTAACATCTATGGGCAGCTGGCTGTGATGTGCTGTATCTTCTTTCCACACAACCCATTTATCTGCTATTTTCCTATTCTCTTATCGCCAGGAAAAAAAAAAAAAAACACTTTGACATAACATCTTATGATTTATGTTTTAAAATACCCACCTGATTCAGTTTTATTATGTCCTCAATTGTTGAATTCAGAGTGAATTAAAGTAGGGACTTTAGCATCTGTTTTGAAATTGCAGAGATTAGCCAGAAAACTTTGTGATGATTTTGATGAGCAGCTGTCAGTTTTTTCTTTTTTTTTTTTTTCATGGGACAGCAGTGAGAGCTTCCAGAAAGACCATCGTGTCTGGTGGCTCTGGGTCTGGGCATTTCCAAAACCTGGGATCTGCTCTGTTAATTGTGCTTTGTAGCTTGGACACAGTTCTAGTTTTAGTAATAGATGATGTGTAGCCTTTTTTCAGTTTATTTATTTATTTATTTATTTTTGTAAATGCATGAGTCTGATTGAGAGCTATGTCTTTTCACTTATCTTACAAGCGTTGGCCAATTGCTGTATCCAGCTCAATTAACATCCAAATTTGCTTTAATGAAAAGAAGGTTATTGGTTCTACCCCAGAGGTCACGTTGTACTTAGAAAATAAAGGTCATGTTATATCTTGAATTCCTAACATACAGATGTTATATGGAGGTAAAACCTAAAACCCAGAAGGAAGAGGAAGACATATTTGCAGCTATCCTATGTATATGTAAATGGAAAACAGATAATTTAGTGCTGGAAGAGTGTGGTTTCCTTTTTTCTTTTAACAAAACAATGTAATAAAAACAGGCAAACAAGAAAAAAAAACACAAAATGGACAAATAAATTACAACACATACTCAATCACTCTTAAATATGAGACTGGGGGAATAGATGCTAGTTTCTTAGGATATGGGCAGTAAATATATAGACCCTTAGTGGCAAATCTGGCTTCTCAGAACATTAGTTCCTATATCACAAATGAAAATAAGGATATAAACATCAAAAATGAAGAAGAAAAACAATGCATATACCCATGAGATCTCTGTATAATCCAAATCAGTTGTCTGTAGGAGAGTTAAAAATGCTTTATGCATTGAGGGAATACAGCTTTCCATTGGAGAAATAAAATAGATATATCTACTATATATCAGGGCCAGTCTCACATTTCCTTTCTTCTGGAAATCATATTTCCTCATATCTCTTCTTTCTTCTCTGATTTGATTTCATAGGCTCTGTGCTTTTCCCTTTGAAATTCCCCGTCCTTAGCTTGGCTCTGCCTAAGAGGCAAGTTTCAGACAGAACCCTTGGCACAGTTTTTGCCAATGCTGTAATTTCATCCAGTTTTACATTTCCAGTCTTCTTCTCTGGTGAGACATGTCTGATGCCTTTCAAAGAATTGTGCTGTATGAAGAAATTGCCTTTTCAAGCTGTTTGTCTGGAAATTGGTGTGGCTATCACAGGCACATTTATCTATCTGCCTGTTTGTATTTATTCTCAGCTTTCTTCAGGAATGTGGCTGTAATGGCTTATGCATTTAGATAAGTGCCATGCTTAGATATGGACAGCCTTACTTTTTGTTTCATTTGTCTTCTGAGAAGCAGACCCCCTGCACACTAATGCCTTCTGCAGGACTGTGGATGGAGAGCTGGGCCACCCGTGAGCTCCTCAGCTGTGCTACAGGCAGACACACTGAGAGCACATGGATTTACCTGAGAACTAAGGCTGCCCAAGTACATTTCTTGGCAGAATTACAAATCCTGTAGAGTGAAAAAAGAAAAGAAAAGGAGGCAGCAGCCAGTGAACCTCTTGCTGGAGGAACATCCAAACGTTAGCTGGCTGCTGCTGGAGCTCATGTGCACCATCCCACTAGTGACCACTGAGCAGATTCACCTCCAGCACAGCAATACCAGCACCGTGCATGGTTGAAAAGGAAAAAGGATGTTATAACACACAGGTTTAAAGCTTTTAGTTCTTGATTAAACACAGATGCTTTCAGTCTTAAAATCACAAAGTTTACCATACAAGAAAAAGGAAGCAAACTGATTGTTTTCTCATGTCCTCCTATGCCTAAAATATGTTCTTTAAGTACTAGTATGTTTAAACATATCATGTTTTTTAAAGCAATGGGCAATTCACTGTTAACTGAACCCCTGTACAAACCCTTATTGAAATCTACACGTTCCTTTTTTCTTGTTCATATTCATAGTCTACATGGCAGTTAAGTGAGTGTTGTCTCCAGGTGTCAGTGCAGGATGCTGTGTTCACTCTCAGAAATACAGAACTGAAGCACAGACAAGAGTAAATGAGTTCCCTGAGGTCGCATGTGATGCTTGCAATAGGAACAGGAGCTGCAGTGATCTTCCCTGATATATCATTAAATGCAAGACTATCCTACCCATGTCTTTGCCTGAACAGCCTAGCAAGCAACCAGGGATGTTTGTGGCTTAGTGTGTGCATGTGCTTGAAGGCTAGTTCATGACATGATAATCCAATGTGCTTTTGGAAACTAGTAATGATTTTCATAGGTTTGTACGAGCTTTAGAGCAGACTTACAGTCCTGTGTCCTGCTTCCTATGCTTCAAAAGACCGTGTAGTAGTTCTGCAGCAAACAGGTGTGGGACTTGGCTCCACATGGTGTCTCATCTGAGTCCCAGAGATCAGCATAACCTTAAAGCAGGATATTTGGCATCTCTTCTGTATGTATGTTCTGCAAAACATCCTTATATACTCATAGAAAAACATCTTTTGAGTTGTGATATATGCTCAGCCTCAATCACAGGCTGATTACACTTTCTGTGGAAAAAAAAATCAGCACTGAACAGTACTGAATTCGCTGTCCTTTATTTTATAAAATGTATTCTGGTTCTTGGCACACAGAAATAGATAAAGCAGAACAAAACACAAATATAATTTACCAGCATAGATTAGAAGTCCACACACACTAGAAGGAAGTCAGCTGTCACCTCTAAAAGCTCTGGAATTGATTTGTTTATCTTAATAGTATAAATATTCTTAGAGCTATTCCAAGGGTGATTTTAAATGATGGATTCATATACTAACAGACTTTGCTACGTACATGCACAAAAATTTATTCAGTATAAGTTGCCTTTCTTACAAGGCTGAAATCACAGTGGTTTAAACTTAGCTGTTAAAATTTCAGCACAAACTTTGGAATTGATCTATTCTGATGTCTGCTAAATTCTAGATTGTTTATTGCTTTGTCTAAATAATTAGTGACCTGATAGTACTCCCGGTCCTTTTTAGCAGTGTGACTAATGATGTCTTCCATTATTGATGTTTTAAATGTCTCTCAGACTGTATCACAGGGCAGTGCACCTTTCATTTAATGTGACACTTCCATGATAACCCGCTCTGGGTTTTCACAGGTCTGATTATTGTGTCAGAGAAAAATTTCTTTTTCATGCATGTTATTCAGCTTTTTAAGGTCGATAATGCACAAGAAACTGAAGATTTCTTTTCTTGCGTAGGACTAAGTAGCAACCATTGTAGGGTTACTGGAGAGTCAGCAATGGTGGTCTGCTTGCTCTCGATCCACGAGGAGGAATTGTACTGCAGCAGTACGGGAAAGAAGGGTAAGTGTAAGGCAGCCCAGTTTGAATCCATTCCTGGCTGTTTAAACTTCAATTTCATTCTCCATTATCCACTCTTAAAAGTGAAGTGTCTTTGTGTTTGTTAAATCCTCTGTCTCTGGGTCTGCTGACCTGACATTGCAGCTGCATGTGAAGTTGACTTCAAGCCACCCTCTCCTTGGCTCAGAAGGCAAACAAAGGCCTTGGGTCAACTGATGGCGGTCTTGGAACAGGAACTTCAGTGGTGGCCTGAGGGTAAAGGGGTTTGTATCTGCTTATTGGCCTCGTGGGGAAATTCAGGCTGGGCCACTTGATTAAAAAAAATGCCCATGTCTCTTAGTAAATACTAAACTTTGCTTTGGATCTGAATTGATCTATCTAAGGCAGCTGAACGACCACCTCTGACCCTGGTCCTCCTTGTCAAGCTGAACTTGGTGTTTCCCTCCAACCTGCACCCAGGGTTCCCACTGCTGCAACCCAAGAGCCAATGCTTATTGCACATACCTCTTCAAGCATTCCTACAACACAGCCTCATCATCACTTACAGTCCCCTGACAGTACAAGAGTGAATTTTAAATAACAAACAGAAGTCGTCTTTGCATTTAGTACCCTGTGGCATCTGTAAATATTTTCGGCTCTTCCTTGTGATTCCAGATAATAAGGTGCACACAGGGAGACTCAGGGCATGAATCACCAGAAGTCCTTACTGCCTGCTCTTCACAACTCCTATCAAAAATCTCCCTGAGATTTTCTATATAATAAGTTGTCTCTATAATATCTTCATGTGTAACATTACTACGGAATTTCAGATATATTCCTGCAGAGATGGCAGGACCATTGCAGGAAGCATGTCCCCTGGATCTGCTGCCTAATAATTCCTTATCTATGCTAGAACTTAGCACAGGTACCACAGGATGAATAAATTGTTCTCAGTCACCTACCTGTGGAAATTTCTCTTCACAGCATCACTTTAAAAAGAAAGCAGTTCCCCTAAAATGTTAAATTGATGTTCCAGCTGAGAAAAATAACAGTAACTTTTGAAAGAGAATTTGATTTTTATATTCTTTTGGTTTAATAGCCAGCAGCCTTAGGTATCTGCAAATACGTCCTGAATGTATAATCAGCCTGTGCTGAAACTAGCGCAGGTTTCACATATCTCTTATAAACACAACTCCGAAAAAGGGTGCTTGCACTGCAGCAACACAGAAATCATTGCATCAGCTTACAAAGTGCTCTGAAAGCATGCCTTTAGTGGGTCGTGCTTTCAGGTAAATGACATTCTCCAGTATTGTGATCTGTTATGTGGATAAACGTGTGATTTATTAACCGGGAGGGGTCCGCAAAGTTTTGTTGTTGCAAAAGTTTGATTTTCCAGTTCTTGGGATTGGAAAATAAAATACAGATTGGTCCTAGCATTTTGGCAGAATTGACAAATCATTAATTCCATTGATTCTCATGGCAGATAAATGCATCAAACTGAAATCAATTTGTATTAGCAAAAAAGTTCGTATGCAACAGTATACATATGCATACATATTTTCTTTTACAAGGTACACAACAGTGCGTAAAAATAACCTGGAGTTGTAGACTATGTAGCCTTCTACCTTCTCCCTCCCAGTGAACTTAATGCACTTTATGCCAAACTGCAAATATAGCAAATGTCATGGAATGAAAATATTTGCCAGCCCTCAGACAGCTTTGGGAGGGACAAAGGACAATATGCAGCAAGTGAACACACCACATCTCCACCACCCCAGCCTGCAAACTTGGCTGACATACAAGCTTTTGGCAAGGTGTCAGACTAGGAACAAGTTTCCTCTTCTCTTCCCGATTTTCAGGATGAAAACACTCTGATTCCTGCTTGGGTGTTTTTTACCTCCCCAATAGGATTTTTACCCTGGCTGGTGTAAACCACATAGCCCCAGCTGCAGCAGCTATGACAGTACTGGTGGGGACAGCTCTGCTGCTGCACGGATGCGCTGGGTTTCCATGGGAGCTCAGCCACTGAAAGCCTTTGAGGTGCACAAGAAGAGGAGGGTTAAGGGAGACTCTGATTAAAGTTCCATTTACTGATGCTCTTCACCAATTTATATCCAAGTGTTACATTGCTAATTAATGACTGCTCATGAAACACCGTGTGTCAGCAATGAATCACTTACTTTTGTTGCACTTCAGTAGTGTATCGTTAATGAGCAAGGACAACTCTTATAATTAAAGCCTAAAATAGCCCTGTCTGTAGGACACCATCAAGTGTTTATATCTTGCTGTAGTGGGTGGACCAGTTTATATCACTTTCCTGTCTTTGGTAGTTTTGTAAGAAGAAGGAAAAAAAAAAAGAAACAACCAAAAAACGAGGATTGAAAAAACATGGGGCAGTAATTTTTTTTTTCAACTATAGCAGGAAGAGGAATTGAATTGCATTTTGAAGCAAATAAAAACCTGCCAGTTACCTGGAGGAACCTTAAACTAAGACTCTCTTAATTATCACCTCTAATGGATGTCATCAAAGCTCAAAACTAATTAAAAAAATAAGAGGAAGAATTGGCCTGTTTAGCGCAGAGGGCAGTTTAGTGCCAAGTTACTGTTAAATCAGTAATTTTGTGCTCCTCAGCTGCAGGTGGCTGTGAAAACTAAGAAACAGAGTCAAGCCCTCTGTGAATGTACATAGGCAGCTGTTCGTTCTTTGAGCAACATTTTGAAAAAAATGCAACTGAACCAGTAAGGCAGTAAATAGCATTTCTCCTGCTTGACCTGGTCAGTGCTAGCACAGCTGGGATTTTGCATTTTCATTCATGAGAGGTGAGACTGAGCCTTTGGAGAACATTTGGTCTGTCCAGGCACCCTGCTTTCCTTTCTTCACAATGTTATTTTACATCACAGTCTGAACCGCTGATGCATACCGCTGATTTCTTCACAGATGGAAAAAAAGTCATATTTCTAGGAAAGTATCTACTGTTATCCAAATTACCCCATGTTAGTAGTGACAAGCAAAAATTACTGTTTTCCAGATTCAACAGGTGGAAAACTGGGTCCCACCCCTTTGCTATGGGGTAAATCTCTCTTGTGGACCTACTTATTTTGAAGAACATAAAGACGGAAGAAGGGGAGCGATCTATGTAGTCTATATTGAAAAAATGAGACAAAAAAAAAAGAAAGATGTGGAAAGGCAGACAGAAGAATGGACGTTTTTTTAGTGGTTAAGATACAAAATATTACAGTGTTTAAGGGTTTAATTTTGTAATGAAAAAACAGTTTCACAGAAACATTGGCATATGTCACACCACAACGGCCCTAACATCTCCCTCCTACACCTTTTTACACAAAATTATTTGGAAACTCAAGCTTCTGTGAAGGAACAAAAAAGCCTGACCGAAAGTTATGACCATTCCTGCTGGAGAAAGCAAGAAGTTACTTTTCCAGGAAAAGAACAATAAAGGTGAACATCCACTTTCCTTGGAACAGTTTCTGAATGCTTTCCTATTGTCACCAGACCCAGTCCTGCAGCTTTGCAGTAAGAACAACAAAAGCTCTCCCATTCTTGCTAGCACAACGGATCAGCATTTGTCCTCATCATTGTCTGTAGCAAGCAACAGGTAGACCCTTTGTATTGGCCTCATACAGAGATTAAAAAAACAACACACGAAATGAGGGTGTTTTCTGAAATGACTTCCACAAATTCTCGGAAAAGCTTTGTGAGTGCCTGACAAAGCCCTCCCTTGACTGCATAAAGCACAGTGGGATTGCCAGCTGTGTGTGCTCACAGTCTGGTTTAGGAAAAGCACTCAGCTCAGGTTGAGCAGGGAAGATCCGAATCTCCTTATTCTTGAAAACGCTGCAGCTCTCCCTGCCTGACATCTCTTGAATATTAAACTACGAAGACAGACCTGCTGCCTGCAGCTTATCCCCTTCACAGCCCCTCTGTGATCTCCAAAGACATCATGACACTGGATGGTTCCCTAATGATAAATTGGGGAATAATTCCTCTTGTCGACATCTGCTCCTTCACATTTGTTTAGCTTTTTGGATGCTGTTTGCTTGCGTCAACAGGAGTGTGGCTAACCACCCTCCCTCTGAGCGATGAGACGGTGAGAGAAGACCTTGTATGGAATTTATTGAGATATTTTTGGTCTCCAGACATCCCTGTTGGATAAGTCAAGGTTCTCTATAACTACAGAGTGGAGGCAGGGATAAAAGTGTGAGACTGACAGAGCATCTGCAAAATGGGCACTTTATGTTTTTAAAAAACATGCACTGTTGTGGAACAGAAGCATAATATATGCCATTAACATTAGTGTCATTGAGCAGCCTCTAAATTGCAGATTGGTGGGAAAAAATTGATATGAAAATGTAAACAAGAGAAAATGAAAACTGTAATAAGCTCTCTGCATAAGAAGGGCAATCTACAATTAAATATAAAGGCTAAACTGAAACAATGTGAAGGATGAGACATATTTCCTACTTTAAAGATAAGACTGATGCTGTCTCTAACCCCCAAAGCTGTGACAAAAACTTAATGGTGTGAAGCAGAGACGCCATGTCAGACTTCACTCTGCATTCCTGGCTTTGGATGATTTATCACTTGCAGCCATTCTGTTTGCCATTAATTAAGTAGAAAAGTTATTTTAGTAAGTTAGGTTGGCAGTGCTACGTCCCCTTCTGAGCTTGGTTGAAAGTGAAAACAAAAGGCCTTTGTTGCAGCCACTGTAAATTGAAGTTCCAAATGCATCCCTTTGCATTTGCACACTCATAAAATGTGTGTGTGGGGGGAGGGAAAGGCGGAAGAAAAAGCAAGCAGACTTGATTCTGTGCTGTAGGTGCTCCAACACTTGGTATAAATACGATTATAAAAACTGATTATCTCTTAACAAATAATCTACACGTATTGTAACACATCCATGAGGATATATATGGTCTGGATGGGATTACAAGTGAGTTCTGTCGTTGTTTCATCTGACAGTGCCCATAAGAGCCTAGAGTTGTGCTTTGGAGGACAGCAAACTATTGACGACCAAAGGATGGGTGAGTGACACCAGATGCTGAGGGCTGGCTGGACGTGCCCCCTGGGAGGCAGTGCTCAGCAAAGCAGGTTATTTCTTGGAACTGGAGCTGTCTGCCAGCCAGGCTCTGTCTATAGCTCTGACTGCTTTGGAAATGTCAATAATGTCAACCAGAATGGGAGGCTCATGAGCAAGGAAGACAGAGCATCTTGCTGAGCTATGGCAATAATGAATTTGCTGCCGAATGTGAGTTACCACTGCCTACCTGCACAGCTTTCAGAGCTGAGTGGAAAACACATCTTTTTACACAACTTTCATGATGACATGTCTATTTGTTCATCTTCATTCCCATTCTGTGGGAAACTGGAAACCTGGATAAGCATTTATTTATGGCAAAAAAATGTTTTTTCTCAACATTGTTGGGAATGCTTTCCTGCTTCTCCTGTTGTGTTAGAGTGCTTGTCCTTTTCTGTTTCTTCTTTTTTTTTTTTTAATTTTATTTTTAAATCTTTTCTTCTGCTCACATACTATTAAATTACTCATCCATATTATTTTTCTTAATGTTATATAGGAAGAATGAAGAATTTACTCCAATAAAGACAGCTACAGAGGTGTCAGGGTAAATGGATTTCTTGTGATTCAAACCATGCTGGGGTACAAAATACAAAAGACAAAATTGATGTATGATGTGGCTTTTTGTTTTTCTGTCAGCCACTTACAAGGTAAATCCTTCCTTTATTCTTGTACAGTGATGGCAAATTGAAGACAAGACTTGTTTGGGAGATCCAGAAGACTAGGCAGTACTCAAGCCCAGGATGTGGAAGAAGATCTTGTCCCTCTGAGCATCGGAAGGTCCCACTGAGCCCTCCTACCAGAGCATCCCCATGCTGGTGGGAGACGTGTGGTATGATTGAGCTGAGAAAGAATACCAGAGGCATAACAGATAGTGTGTGTTAGATACCATGAACAGCTTTCAGTCTTTTCTCACAATGTGTATCTGCTCTTTCCCATGAGTATCTCTGAGAACCACTCTTTGTACGGGCAGTGAACATTCAAACCCAGCTGGGGGCTTCGCGTCACCCTCCTGCTATAATGGTGGGTGGTTTTGGGCAGAGCTGAGCCTGGACCCTGCCTTTTACCAAGCTGCTGAATGTTTGTCACAAGGCATTTCCCAGTATAACTCATTTCTCTTCCTACCTGGAGCAGTGTATGTGCAGTCCATGCATGAACCTCAGCCAGCCAGGCCCTTTGGATGTGGGTGGGCAGTGCATGGCTCAGCCCTGCAGCTTCTGACCTGTGTGGGGACTGTCCTGCTGAGGATACCTCTGCCCACTCCAGTGTAGCAATGCTATGCAAAGGAGAAATCTAGTTTTTATTCAGGCTGTGTTCACGATTTACATGCTCCTGCCTAACTGCACACCGAAGAGCTGCTTGGCAGCTCCTCGTGCTGAACTTTGGAGGAGGCAGTCCACAGCAGGAGCTCGGGGTGCATTAACTAAACCCTCTGCTCCTGGAGTCATCACTAAAATTTAAGTAATCCAGACAATTTCTCAACTCCCAGCACAGCTCATTAAGAAGTATGGCTCCCTAAGAGCACCAAACACAACGCGGGATACCTTGTATGTAGTACTTTCATATGCTGATTTTAACAGCTCTCTGAAAAAGAGTTTCAATTACCATTTGCCTGCTTGGGAGAGGCTTTCTCTCCAGCTTTCTGAGCCCTCCCAACTCCCTGCTTACAGGCCAGGGTTTGGTTTCTGCTCAAGGAAGTTCAGTCCCCACGCAAGAGCCACCAACTCCAGCTCCTGCCAGAGCACATGTGATGAGCGTGGGGAAGCACCTGGGGTCCTCGGAAGATAACACCCTCACAGAGAGGTAATTGTAACATCCAACAGAATTTCCCAATGCCAGAACTGCTTGCTTTTCTAAAAGTTAGAATTTTAGCTGGTTGAATTGAGGATACATGATGGGAAAAAATTAGTCTTAATGGAATATTCTTTAAACATTTTATTATTGCTTTTTGTATTGAAGTGTCTTACTCTATCTCATGAGAACCATCGTTAGACATTTTGACATACTGTCTGTTCAATTCAGAAATTAACACAGAGGTTTTAATAAATGTAAGATAAACCCAGTATGAATACAGGGATACAAAACAATTATCTTGTTCTCCAGTCAAGAAGAGGAACATGGAAAAGCCTGTCTGAAGATTACAAAGTTAAGGTCAAAAAAAAAAAAGAAAAAAAAAAGATGAAAGTATGAGCACTGATATCATTGCCTTGAATATTATGAAATTTGTTTTATGACATTTGGCTGTAATCACAATTAGCAGTACTCAGGGCTGTTTGCTTGGCTGTGTGTGCAAATCTGAATGTGTGTATTTAAGAGAGTAATAGTGGCTGTATGAATTAATTTTCTTGTGAAGATCTGATTGCTCCGCCTGTTATAGTCTGTCTACATCCTATGTTCCCATCAAGTGTTGCCGATTAGTTCACAAAATGTAATTGAAGAATGAAAATAGAAGAGCAAAATGTCTGATTTATAGACTGAATTGGTTATGCCCTGTGATTTTTTTTGATGCTGGTTTAAATATTCTGTTATTAAATTGATTAAATAATTAAATGCTGCTATAAACATGTCAGATGGTGTTTCACATCAATTTTCTACTGCTGAGTGGAACTCTCATTTGCTTCCCAATGTTGTTAGTAGCACTGAAGTAAAGCGGGTGCTAGTCTTGAGCATGACTGTTAAAGAACACTAAGGAAAGAGGGAAGGGATGGAAGTGCTTTGAAGGAAAATATAAAGGCTGAGAAAACCCAGGTAGAATGGCAGAAAATTAGTATAACAAACTCTTACAAATATTGTCAGCTGTAGCCAGAGAAAAGGACACCAGCTGCTGTGTCGCTCTTCAAGCAGAGCTAAGGGTAAAGATTGCCCAGGGAATGGGTAAGTTAAGAAGTGTGGGAGCCCACAGAACCCAAGATTTTCCTCCTATAATGGCTTCAGCTCCTATAATTGCTCAGCTTCACTGTCACACTCCATCTTGCACCATCTTTCTGGCTCAGCAGACCTTACAGCACCCAGAGTGTCTCTGCACTGGAGATTTTTCTGGGTGTTAGATAACATCCCATATAGATTTTGCTTAATGAATACATAACAGTTACAGCTTTGCATTGTCAGGTATTTCATGTCCAGGTCCCTCCAGTGAAATCAGTGTATTTGGGGCTGTGGAGCAAAATGTGATACTGCTTCTAGTATTATAATTGCCCACACTTCAAGCCCTTCACTGGTATCAGCCCCTGCTTCCTCCCAGTTTTTGAAACCTTCAGCACAAGATCTGACAAGGAGAAGGATCCATAATCCTGAAAGCACAGGCTGATCAGGAGTCAGCAGCTAGCCAAAGGAAGATGTTGGTATGGATGTGAGAATGAGCTTAATTTGTTGTGCTTTTACATCCTGTGGTGGGCATAAGTGAATGCATTGTGGTCCCCACAGACACCCTGTGGATGACTTGATCCTCCCTGGCTGGGCATATGTGGGCATATGGAATCCTGTGTACCCTGCAGAGAGACTTCACTGCACCCGGAGCAGTGTTATCACTGTTGTTGGAGACCTGGTGTTTGGTCTTGGAGCTGGTTGGACGTCTCATAGGGTGATAGCAAGGATGAAAGGCACGTGGTGTCAGCCAGTGTATTCTTCCCACTGAGGATGCTTGACCTGGTGTGAGCTTCCATGACACTAGGTTAAGAAGACCTCCAACCACATGTAACAGGACTTGACAGAGATGGTCTGGCAGAAGATCATAGAATCATAGAATGGCTTGGGTTGGAAGTGACCTTAAAGATTATTGAACTCCAAACCTCCTGCCACAAGGCAGGAAAGCTACCCACTAGATCAGCTTGGCCAAGGCCCCATCCAGCCTGGCCCCATCCAACTAAGATGTGTGAATGCTGCCTGCAACATGCTTCTCCAGTCCTGCAAGATGGTCTACTTGAGTCACACTGCACCTCCCTGCAGAGAAAGCTCTCATTTGCATTGTCTATGCAGTGCCTAAATATAAAATTGGGTATAAAATGTTTAAAGTAGGTTGAAGAAATTATATTCATTGATACACTGTTATCAAGAATATAGCTGGTTTGTCAAAGAGGATGGCTCCTTCTCTGGTACTGCTCAGCAAGCTGGTCCAGTTCTATGACCCATAACCAGGATCTCAGAAGGAGTGGATGTATGTTGTGCATGGAAGGAGGTATCATGGCTGTTTTTTTTTTTTTTTTTTTTTTTTTTCTAAAATGAATCGAGAGTTTTTGCTGCTGTGCTTTGCTATGTTTTTGCTTTTCATATATCTTTAAATTTTAAGAGCATTCTGCTTGCAGTATATGTATTTTGCCCCTAAGACTTTACTTCTTTTTCTTTTTTACTTAATATATTCCATTAATTTAATAGAAAAACAAGGCAGAGGCTGAAGATATATGGATATTCTCTATATTTGGCAAACAGCAATTTCCAAGCACAGGTTTGCCTTACAGCAAATGTGAGCCTCTCATTTTTAAACATCCACAAGAAATCCACATTCCAGGAGTCCCCAGTCTACATTAATCCTCTGCCACAGCATCCACTTGATTTCCTCATGCATTTTCTTGCTGATCAAGTTTTTTTTGTGACTTAACTGTTTAGCCATTTAGAATTCGCATATGAAGGCAGTCTATCCTGCTACTGCAGCAGCAGTCGTGTGCTTGGACACATCCCTGCTCGCTGTCATTTCGCAAGTGCAAAGCAGAGGCCTTTCTGCAACTGGTCATTAATCATGAACTGTTGGACTCAGATACAAAGATTGGAAACTGCTGAATGTGTTTCAGGTTCTGTTTCGAGACCAGTTCTGAGGTGCCACACACGGCTGATATTCTCTGAATACGTATCAGTGTGGATTACATAAAAGTCTTTTTTTCCCTTGCTGGGAAAGAGATTCATTAAGAACTCATGGTTCAGTGTGTTGCAAAAAAAATTGGGAATTTGGTTCACTGGATCTGAAAGCATATATTCCATCTGAAAGGATGATAAAGGAGATAAAATCGTCATTGTGATTTTGAGGCTAAAATTCCTCCAGATTTATTTAGAAGAACAAGTTAAATAATATTACAAACAAAAGCAGAAAGCTTATAAAAGGCTCAGGATAAATACTGAAAAATAAAATTATTTTTCAGCAGTAAAGAAACTGGAAAAGGCCCATAGATCTTGACAACAACTCAGTAATGCTCACTATAAAAGATATACTTGGAACGGACATCTCCACAATTCAAGTGACTGGCTTTACTCCAGGTCTATATTTCTAAGTCTTAAAATTGATAAGTGTCTAAATAGCTTCAAGAAGTATTTATTTATTTATTTATTGGTAGAGATTGCTGTAATTAAGATCAAATAATTAGAAGTTGGAAGGCAGCATTTGTCATTACTGAACCTGTTTGCTTATATTTATAGTTCTTCAGCAAGTATCAAGAGTGGAAGGTTTCAACTTGAAACAAATCTGCAGTGTGGTTAGGAAACGTGACAGAGTAGCTCCTTTGAGATTCTCTCTTTCTGTCTTGTAAACACACTTTGGTAATTTTATGTAGTGCATGGAGAGCCAGACATAAGTGTCTGTGCATCTCAGTTCATTCAGCATTATTCGATCTGAGGATTGTACTTTGGTGTTCATTTTATTAAATGTAAAACTGGGAGACAGAGAAAGCTTCCAAGCACTGTGTCAGAGAACCACATAGTAAAATCACAATTATAAATCTATAATAAACGTTTATGTACTTTGTACATATTGTAAACTATGTGCATGCATGGAATAACAGAAGACAATAGTGAGGCATTTTCTGCTTTGCAGATTACTTTAGGCTACCACGATCCACCAGCTTTGAAAGCAAGATTATTGTCTTCTGCAAGAAATAACATTTTAAGACTTTCACATGCATGAAGAAGCAGGCATTTCCTTGTGTCTGACAAGGAGGATGTACATGACATAATGTGTCCAGAGTCAAAGTATTCATGTGGTGTATAATGCCACTTTTTTAGCAAGTAGAACCTCCTCCTTTTCTGTACAAAAGAACCCAGGCTCTTTTGTACTACCTACTAGACTCTCTTTCATTTTTATTTTGCAAAAATAAACCCTGAGATATAAACTTTATTCCGGTGCAGAAAATAAAAGCTCTGAAACCTTTATTTGTGAATGGGAATAAAGAAGGTTGAGAGAAAAGTCTGGGGGCTATAATTATAGAAATGTACAAATGAAACTGTCAAATAATTCCTTTGAAGACACTTCTTAACACGTATTTCAGAAAAGGAACAATTTGTAGGATGCCTAGCATCTTTAATTGGAATTTCTGTGCCTTTGCTTTAATAAATTCACTTTAGTTACTTGATCCTTTAAAGTCTTTCTTTAAGTGGTCTGAACTTATTAAGGAAATGGCATGAAGGATGTGATCTATTTGGAAGTCTAGTCATTTACTATGTTCATTGATGAAAAGAGAACAGATCACCTTCACTTATGGTGCAAATATGCAACTGTCTTTCTGTGGAGAAGCAGGTGGACAAGGAAGGCTGGTAAGGCTGATGTGGACATCTCTCACTTGGCTTGGTCATGCTATTGTCTGAATAACTTGCTCTCATTCAGCCAAGGACCTGAACATGTGAGTCATAGAATCACAGACTCATTAAGGTTGGAAAAGACCTCCAGGTCCAACCATCCCCCTACCACTAACGTCACCCACTAAACCATGTCCTTAAGCTCCACGTCCAACCTTTCCTTGAACACCCCCAGGGACAGTAACTCCACCACCTCCCTGGGCAACCTGTCCTAATGCCTGGCTGCTCTTTCTGAGAAGAAATGTCTCCTAATCTCAAATCTGAACCTCTCCTGGCACAACTTGAGGCCATTCCCTCTAGTCCTAGTGTTAGTTATCTGTGAGAAGAGGTTGATCCCCCCCTGCTCTCACAACTTCCTTGCAGGTAGATATATAGAGAAAAAGAGCCTCCTGTAGGAGGTGCACCATTCCTGGAAATACTACAATACCAGGACAATGCATGGAGTGGAGGGGGCAAGCTCCAAATCCAACTCCAAGACCAAAGATCTGTTTAATAAAAAGTCCTCTCATTAAGGACATATCAGATATTGAACTCATAAGAACAGATACTACACTTGATCTTAGCCAAAAGGCTGAAAGCCCCATATAGCAGGTGAAGGATTTTAAAGTTGATTAGATTTCTGAAGAATTATCAGACATTGTGAGGCTACGGGGAAAGAGGCCTGGTCAAACAATTCCATGCCCCAGGAGAGGGGACAGGATCAGGTCTTGGGCCAGACTTAGTTGTTGTGGTAGAACAGACTGTTCATATGAACTGGAGGTGGCTTTGCACAAAGATGTACCTGCTGGTGACAGTTTGCTTTTTCAGGGATATCGTTCTTATACTTCAGTGCACAAAGATAGATTGAGAGGGTGTACTAAGATTCTTCCTTATTTTCCTTAATATTGTTACAGCTACTCTGCTGATATTGTGATAAACATAGTATGAAAACATCATATGTAGAGAATATTAGTTTGCATGTCTTCCAGATTTGCAACAAGGTAGTAGTACAACAAGATAACAGTGGTTGATAAGTGGACACAAGAAAATCTAATCATTAATGACATCAATAATATGCTACAGATCACACACTCTTAGGCAGGTACAGCCTACAACCAAATATATATATATATATATATATATATATGTATATATATATATATATATATATATTTGTGTAGAAACAGGCACCAAAATCTAATGAAATGATAAGAAGGGCTTATCACAGAATCATCTGGGTTGGAAGAGACAAAAAATCACTGCTTAATTGCAGTTTTGCTCAGCACATTTTATCCCAGACTGAGCATTAAGCAAAGCCTGTTTGACACCCAGGGCAGGTGAGGAGACAACAGCATTGCTTGCCTTTTAGGTGTCAGCCCCAAGCATGCTGTACCTGCAGAAACCACAGCCAAGCTGTTGGCATGCCATGCTTGTGCCCATTATTTCTGCTTTATTTCTGTGGGTAACAGCATAGTGAGGTCTTGCTGCATGATCACCACAATAAATAGATAAATAAAAGAAAAAATGATGTCAAAGCAGTGGTTTAAGGAATCTACCAAGGCAGTGGGGCATTAAGAGTCACTTCAGCTATAAACTGAAGCTGTCTACATGGATAACTTAAGGGAGTCAATCGTGCTTAGAAACAGGTCTTTTTATAGGTCTCATAATAAAAGAGCTAAATCTCTGATCTCTTCTACAGACATGAAATGTACATACAATTTCATACCAGGTATTAATAAAATAATTTTATGTGACATTTTTGAAAGCATGGCAACAGGTAAAACTGTTTCTGAGCATCATTTTAATGCTATTTATTTGAAAATCACAACTACTGTTGCAATTATGTGCCCAGTTCAGAAAGAACATCCCTATCGTCCACAGTAATACAAGTCAGAGGGAATCAAGAGAAGGCTTAGTGTTTTGTGCCAGCCAGATTTAATGAGTGAGCTCAAGTTACCTAAATCACATGAAATCCTAGGGTAGCTCATATGTTTTATGCTATGTTGTCCAAATATCTTGCTGGACTGATAGGCTTAGATTTAAGGAATTCCTAAAGAAATCTGAAATAATTTCTGTTCCATATAGTGACTGCTGATGCAAATCAGTTATATCTTCATCTTAAACTGAAAAATAAAGAATACTCAGCTTCAGGCAAACCAGATCATGTCTTAGATTTGTCGTCTGCATGGTAGACAGGAAGATAACTTAAATAGCAACAGGGGATCTCCCTAAGATAGGGAGATATCTTAAGGACAACCGCTGTTTGATGGAGGCTTCTAGTGAGTAAAAGAAATGGCAAATGGGGTCCCTGAAGAAAAACGCTACAATGCTTGTCAACACCTTGTCAAAATTAGGTAGATTAAGAGTTCCTTTCCCTCAGCTAGATTTTCGAATTTAAACCCATTCTGTTTGATTACCTATTCATGCATAAGCAGATACGTTTTCACCATAAGTCCTTTTTGCTTTACATAATCTTCCTTTCTGGCTCCTCAGGGGAAAATAAATGAATAAAATAAATAAATAAAACAAACAAATAAATCTATTAAAAGTAACTCACAGCATTTGTACTCCCCTGGGCCAAATTAGTATCCCTGTGTTTTTGCTACAGAACTTAGTGTACATTACTTGTGAGTAATGGACATGAGTAGTTAAGGGTGAGGTGCCACGTTGCTGTTTGAATATCTCATTCCCCTATTCTGAAGTGAAATGCTTAACTCTTCTATATAATATGCCCCAAAGTGCTGATAAAAATGTACCCACACTGGAGGGGAAAACCAAGCAGAGTTACTCACAGGAAGCAGTTCAAGCAGTTACAATCAGGAACATTCAAGGATGCATTTTCAACACCAGCCTGGAGCTCAGGGGCTGAACTCAAGGTAGTAGAAAGGCACCACCATTCTCAGACTGAATTTATCTCTCTTTGATAGTCCCTGATACCCATTTGATCAGAGAATGTGACTGACTGTTTTCTCTTTCCATTAAAGGTGGAATTGGTGGGAGATATATATATAAATCACCTTCCTGGGAGGAGGTGTCAAGCTAAAGGCTTTGTCTCTGTGCTGAAGGTCCTGAGCATAGGGCTACAGACCTGGTGGAGCTGCACTGGCTCGAAGACCTCTGCAACTGCCACTGATGCTCTTCCCAGCATCCCTGAGACGTGTGTGGGAAGAGCAGCAGAACAACTGCTGGTGGCAGCAGTTATTCTTCTCCTTTTCGGGTGAGGGTGGCCCATTCCTTTGCCAACCTTCCTACAAAATCCTTGGTTTGGACTCTGGCAGCAGATGTGGGATCAAGTGCCCACAGGATTTGGATGACAAGCAGATTTTTATGTTTATGCTGAAGTGAATGGCAGGGGAAGCACTGTTTGGATTTTTATTAAGCAGGCACTGGAGGGTGCCCTCTGTACTTCACTCCTCTGTGCACAGATAATTTCAGTGGGGATTCTGTGGTCGGAGGTGACAGGGACAGAGTCTTATTCACCTTCCCTTCTTTACCTCTGCATTACAACACTTTTATTCTCTTAAACAAATAGAAAACAGTATTTAAAAGGTTACTTTTTTGGCTGTATCTGTTATACCTTTTGCATCATTTGAGGCTGTTCACAGAAAACCTATATGCAGCACTTTTGGGAATTGAAGTGTGGAAGGAAAGAAAATTGCATGTTTATCTTTATTTGATTTCTTAATTTTGAGAAGAAGGGATAAGTTAATTAATTGACAACGAGGTTTTAGATTTATCCCATTAGCAATAAGGGCTGGGATTGCTGAGCACTTAACTATTTTTGACATGTCCAGAAAATTGGGTTTTGTTGCATATTGTGTTTTCTCACTTCAGGCTAGGCTACTTTTATATTTGTTTTAATATTTGTTGCTAAGTAATGAGAATGTTAATATTAGCTAACGCAAAAGGATCTCTGCTTCCAATAGCTTATACTGAATGATTATTTTGTTAGGAGAATAACGAGATGAACTTGCACTATAATTATATAGCTCTGATTTCACCCCTTCTCAATAGCAGGTGATGCTGAGATTCAGGGTTCTTGCTAGATTCTGGTAAGATAAAGCTAAAGATCAGATGATGATAATTTGTAGTAATATCGAAGAATGCTAATAACAATAAAAATAATAATTAACTTTATCTGGTAATGTTTCAGAAATTCTAATCACAAGCAGTGATCCCACTGTGCTAAGTTCTGTACCAGAAATTTGCAGTCAAAATACCCAAGGCAACCAGATAAGATATTTATGCTTAACTCAATGTCGGCTGTGTTCTGTGTGTTTGGAAGAGATGTTTAGCTGTAAACGTATCATTAAGTGAAAGCATCCATTAAATTCTATTTGGTTGCTCCACAACCAAACTTGCTCTGGCAAAATTCTTCATAAGTCCTTCGATTTCTAATCCTTTTTCCAGGCCAGCAGTGCATCAGGTATGAGGTAGGATAGCTCAAAAGTATTTTTGTATTCCATTCATTTCTCAAATGATATAATCAAAACCATGAAGAAGTACACCCAGATTTGGTTTGGCTCCCTATATTTAGCAAAACTTAATACCGGGGCTTTATTTCATCCTAAACTATCTGATTAAATACTGCTATAAATTATTCTGGTTTTAGCAAAGCATTATTTCCTCTTGGGCTCATGTTTCATAACTTAGAATCAGAAAAATGAAGAATTTTTTCCTCTTGTTTTCAACATTTGCTTAGGTAGGCTTTGTGACATGCCTGCAAGACTTGTGAAAAACAAGTCTTAAAGGGTGGAAGGGCATCAGTGACATTTCGTACTGCCCTGATCACAATGGAATTCTATTGTATAACTTAATTTCTGTCTGACACATGCAAGACTATGAAGCAGTTTGGGCCAGGCTGGGCCTCAGGAGGCCCCTAGCCCAAACCCCAAACCCGTGCTCACAGCAGGGTCAGCTATAAGGCCAGACCAGGTGGCTCAGGGCTGTATCTGCAATATGGGCTTGAAAACTTCCAGGGGTGGAGACTGCACAGCCTGCTCCATTGTGCTTTGTTCTTATGAGGAAAACATTTCTTCTGTCTGGTCTGAACCTATCTTGCTTCAGCTTATGCCCACTGCCTCTCAGCCTCTGGACACGCACTGCTGTGAACAGCCTGGCTCCATCTCCTTGGTGAGCATCCTGGAGGTGCTGAGGGGCTGCTGCTGGGTGCTCCTACAACCATCCCCTCTGCAGGTGAACCAGCCCTGGTCCCTTGGCCTGTCCTCACAGGGCATGCGCTCTGTGTTCACCTCTGGACTTGCTCCAGTTTATCGGTGTCTTTCCTGCACAGGGTAGCCCCAAACTGGATGCTGTGCTCTAGATGTGGTATAAAAGCTGTTGAGTACAGGGAATAACCACTTTGTCCTGCTGACACAGCTCACGGCTCTGCTCCCTTTTGTCACTGCCAGGGCTTACTGCCAGCCCATGCTCAGCTTAGGGCCCACCAGCACTCCCAGGCCTGCTCCATGGAGCGGCCTCCCCAGCTGCAAGGGCTTCTTCCTCCCCACAGGCACAGATTTGCATTTGTCCTTATTGAGTTTCATGAGGCTCCTGTTGGCCCATTGCTGAAACGTGACCTCAGACAGAGCTGGAAATCAACTGGGAAACAATTGAAAGGATGAAATTGAATTGAGGGGTTATTCTTGAATCGTTCAGGACAGGAATTTAAATACATTAAAGGGAGGCAGACTGTGCAAAGGTATTCCAATGAATCCTTGAAATACCTTGAAAAGTTATAACAGAATCTTTTATCAAACTGTGTGTGGTGTTGAGTATAGTAAAAGACCTTACACTGTGGAAATGCAGCCCCAAACTACATAGCCCAGAAGAAAATCTTCATCGGTTGTCATAGCAAGGAGCCCCATATCTAGCAGTGGTCAGCTACATAAAGTGACCTATGGGTATCTGATGCTATGGGAGGTGTTGTGCATACCCTTACAGATCTATACATATATACACACAGCATGTCAAAAAAGGACCGACAACGATTGTTAATGGTGCTGGAAAATGCCAGTGGGATGGGCCTACAGATGGCTGGAAGCATATGCCTAGAAAATCCCCTACTTCAATATCAAGCCATTAAAATAAAGCAAAACAAATGGAGGCACTTAGAAGGTCCTAAGTATAAACAAATTTACCTAGGCAAAATGCCATTGTTCCACCCACTCACTAAATTAGGCCTTTTTGAGTGTTATTTAGGATTAAGGAAGGACATGAATTTAAAGTAAAATAGCTATTCTATTTTTTCCATGTAAACAAGCTCTTATTTCATTTTCTCTGTAATTATTCAGAAGCAAGAAAATTAAAGACTATATTCCCTATCAAAAACCTTTATTAAGTATTTGGCCCAAATGACTTGATTGTATCATTTTAATGAATACAGAAAAAATTAATCAGCACAAAAATTCATTAATTATAACATGGCAGAAAGCCACTGAAACAGACAACAGTGTTTCTTTAACAGACACATAATTACTCAGTCAGACCATTTCAAAGCCATCTTGCAAATTTGTCCAATGTGTGGGCAACAGATTCACCAGGGGTTCATGATGTCCCCTCAGTGCTTAGAGCAGGAAGGGGACTGCACTTTCCTTTTACAAACATATTTCAACAGGAGTCACCCTACTAAGTCTGGTTTATTCTACAATAGCCTACATACATAAAAGGCAGAGGAGTTTACTGCAAAAAACGATTTCAGGAGCCATCTCTCTTTTCACAAATACAACTTTATCAAAATTGAAGACTGTGAAAGCAAGTATTGTGCTTTTATTGTAACAAAGCCAAAAATATTCATAGAATCATAGAATGGTTGAGGTTGGAAGGGACCTTAAAGATCATCTAGTTCCAACTCCATCCTTTTCTGAAAATGGATACAATTTAAAGCTACATCAGTACAACCAGCTACTACAGTCCTCATAAAATGAGCATTAATTTAAATGTCTGTATGGATGATGTATTTTAGATCTGAAGAACTAAGAACATGATGTTGTTTTCCTGAACGCAGTTCCTTTTGTGGTCCATTTTTTCTCCATAAATGCACAGCAATCAACTTCTGAACAAGTATCCCAAACAACAGATAATATCAAGTCCCTGAAATCTGAAATTCCACTCCCAGCTGCTTAGACAAGAGAAAATGTGAAGAAGAAAAATGGGACAAAGTATCAGGAAAAACATCCTAGGGACTGAAGTGGTTTAAAATACATGTTGGCTTCTTGCAGAAAATGGGAAAGCTGAGCTCGTTTTTTGTCTTAAGTCTTAACTGATCAAGACAGAGTAGCAAGACTGTGTTGTGGTAGAAAACACCAGAAAATCAGGAGATATGGTTTAGAAATTAGGAGATAATATTTTTAATTAAAATAAAAAAAGGCAAACATTCACCTTCAGCTTTCAGGGCCTTTCAGGATTTATTTATTTATTTATTTATTTATTTTTGAGATTTCTACTACTATGCTTTTCTCTTCAAACATTTGGGCTAGAAACTAAGTATTCTTTTCCAGATGAGATTCCCTGTCAGTGCTGGCACGGCATGGGAAACAGGTGGAGGGGGACCTGGGCTGAGCCTCAGGGAGGCTGTAATGCCAAAACTGCAGCTCACATCCCTGCACTGGTGTGTGAGTGGGAGACCTGCTGGTCATTTCCATGGGCCCGTCTTCAGATGGTCTGACGCGGGTTAATTCTGCAGAAGTCAATGGAATTGTGTTGATTCCCACCATCTGGGTATTTGGCTAAATCACTCCCTGGCAGAGTAACATAGTTATAAGGGTGCCAGCGCTGTTCCACTGTCACTCTTTGTGGGTTGATTCTATATTTGCTGAAAGAAAACAATAATTGAAGCACTGATATTTGCTTGACAGATAATGCTCATGGCAACAATCTCTCAAGCGTTTATTGTGTACACAGTTATTGAGAACACTGACAGTTTTCCTTTACTTGATGACATAATAAAAGACTATAATTAGTACAAAATGTACTGAGCATTCAAAATTTAGTTGTCCAGTGATATTCATTGTTGTTGTGATTGACAGATTTTAGAGGAGACTGATGGATTTACTTTCATGGTATTTGCATATATTTTACAATTGGCACTGACTGATTTGCAGTAGCCAAAGGTAATGTGATTTCCAGACTTTGTTTCCCAGTCGGGACCAGTTACATTTGTTTTGAGGTTTCCCATTAATCTGTGTAATCTATTGTGTAAATTACTGCTTGTTTCATCATGGACAGGTACTTTTCCTACAAAAAATAACAAATTCTTGGTCTCTTGTTCCAGTTGTATGTCACTGAAAAGAAACAGTGACTTGTCTCTGCATGCTTTGCTGACTTTATGATCACAAAATAGGAAGTAAGGTCAGTTTTCTCCACAGAAGGAGGCTGTGCTAGCTCCCTGTCTTGCATGGGAACAAGGTTGCTTTTCTAATTTTGTTACAGTCAAGTGCAAGGAAGAGGACAATGTTCATGCTATGAAGACAGAAATGGTTGAAAGAACCCCCAAAGAATCAGTGAAGGGGATAATGACACGCAAGACTCTGGTAACTCTTCCCTGCTACTGCTTAGCAGAATATTCACTGAGTTTTGATTGCTTCATCAGCCACTTACCATAAAACATCAAATTGCCACATAACTCTTTTGATGGATAGACAGCTATAGAAAAAATTCATGCACACCTTAAAGAACATGCACTCAGGGTGCTTGCTGAGGTGCATCCTCATCAGATATTAAACCCAGGTTTCAAGCCCTGAGGCTTGAAAACTGTGTGGATTATTAAAGATCTGTATATGTAATCTTTAACTCTGACCCTGGAATGTCAGAGTGCAATAGGGTTGCTAGGTTCACTTTGGACTTGAAATGAGAGAAAACCATTAGGAAATTACTGGTTGTGGCACCTGGATCACAGCTAATTCTGGAACTGCAGAATGGCAGAGTGAGGAAGGGACTTCTGGAGGCAGTCTGGTCCAAGTCCTGGTTTGTAGCAGATCCATTGAAATCAGATTGTTCATTATCTTATCCAGACAAGTTTTGACTATCTCACATGATGAAGATGCTATATACTATATGGTCATTCTGGCCCAATGTTTGAGTGCCCTCCCAGTGAATATTTATTTCTCCTAATCTCTAATTGGAATTTCTGGTTTTGCCACTTGTGCGTCATGCCTCTCATCCTATCTTCAGGGAAAGTCTGTCTCTGCCTTCTCTGTACAATTTTATTAGGTAGCTGAAGACAGCAAGAAGACTCTTCCTTAGCAGTGTCTTCTTAAGATTGTGTAAACCCAGCTCACAGTCACACCTTGTAGACCATGTGCTCCTGAGGTCACTGAGGTCCCGGAAGAGCGAGATGAGGCACAACGACTCTTTCCTGCTCTTCCTTCCCTCTTTTCCCATTGGTCAAATAAGGTTTTGGTGCTGATACTGGAGGTCAAGAGGAATGGGGAAGAGAAAGACTACTAAGGCAGCTGTAAATGTTGGCAGGCTGCTAGGGCCCGTGTCTGTGAATGCAATAAGCTAACTCGCAAACCCAGGCTTAATGCGAAGTGACTAGTTAGAGAGGATACATGCAAAGGTCATCCTGGTTTGGGCCAGAGCCTCAATTCAGGGTCACATAAGCTCTTTGAGAAAGAGTTTTAAGAAAGTGCCTCCCGTTTAAGGCTTCTTTGCCACAAAGAACTTGTCATGTGCAGATGCTGTTTATGTTTACCATGGATATTTTTAGAATAATTTAAGGAAGGTTTTAAAAAACTTTCTTGTAACCCTTGCTTGTATTCTTCCACCTGCAAGTCCATACTGTGATGTATAAAGCATGTACCAAGCAAAGAGAGAAGAGTGCTGATAGTACAAGGGCTCACTGAGTGCACCTCTGACAAGACTGGGTTACGTGAGGCTGTCTTCGCAGATCAATTCGCCATGCATGCCTATCCAGTGCAGCAAACCTTTCTTCCAGTGACTGAATAACCGTGCTGTTAAATATAGAACAACTGATGGTATAAAACAAGAGTTTAGCTTCAGAGGTGAGGTTTTGATTCTGCCAAACTCACTTCCATTTTTTAAACAACTATAAGCCTGAACGGGGTAAAGGGAATGGAGAAGAACAGAAGTACCTCTGTTCTTAACTGCCTCTTCCACTGTGCCATGCAGCCAGGATTTGATTACTGTCCCTTAAGAATTGCAGAGTGGCTGCACTTCCATGGAGCTCCCAGAACCTTACTCTTAGAACATGCAGATTGCTTGGTTAACACCCTTTCGCAGTACCCACAGTAACTGCTCCAATACAGCATCACCCAGGAGCTTTCTGAGGCACTGCTTGCTTGTAAAAATCCCATGAACATCTGAGGGGACATGGCAATTCCTTGTGCCTGTCAATCTGTTATTCAGCCCCCAATGCACACAGCATGATGCAGAAGCATTTTCAATAGTACGGAGTAAAGTCTTGTTAATCTCTGTAAAGGCCAGAAATAGTTCTTCAATCATCCCAATTTAATGGGTTATTCTCGTGCAAGCATAGCAATGTCTACAAATTCAAGGTAGTTGTGGACTCCACAGAATACTAACTGAGATACAGGGGCACAATCTAGTGAATCATAAAGATATGCATGTACAAGCAGTTTTAAAATTTCAGTTTAAACATCAAATTGCTGTGCAACATCAACATAACTTTGTCACAATGTTTAGTGGGAAACACTTAGAGCAAAATATTACCCTCTCAGCCAAATGCATGTCAGAGAGAAATATTCACATCCTTCTAGGTGGCTGTAGATTCAAACAGGAGCTAAGAAAAAATACAACATTTTTAATGTAAGTGTTTATTTTTGGTTGATTTTTAATGAAATATTTGACAGTCCTGAAGCACAAATATCATTATTTATTGCAGGATTTAATTAAAAGTTGCCTATTTTAGACAAAAATAATGTGTCTGTCCTGAAATACCACTGCTATAGTACACAGGCAAAAGAAATATGGGAACACATTTTTGAAGTGCACATTTTCTGTGTGTATGGCTCTGAAGTCCTATTTATGGACCAAATTCAAGAAGCTGTAGAGGTGATCTCTGTGGGTGAGGAGTTTATACAGTGGGGTAGGAGAACCAAGCAGGATCCCCACAAGATCCATGTATGTCTTGTTGTCACCTTCTTTTCTCCTATGAGGAATGGTTTGTCTGGTTGTTCCATATAGTTGTAGAGTCTTGTTTAAAAACTTATTTAGAGTCTTATTTTTTGGGGTATGGCCCAAAACATTTGTTGCACTGAGCTGTCAGCTAGGTATCTGTAACTTGCACTTGGCTGTTGACAGAGGTCTTATGAGGGTTCACGGAGCTTTGGGTCAGCATTGAGGTGAGCATGGGCCCACAGGAGATTCCCTTTGTGGGAGCTGGACAAAGTTCCCTGTAGGTCCTGGTGGACCCCTGTGTTATGAAGGCAGTCAGAGAGCTGTACACATGCTCCCAACACTGGATGTCCTAAATGGGGAAAATGCATATTTCACTGTTAAGATGGTGGAATCAGCTGCCTTTAGGAACAGATCTGGCCCTCTCAGTGGGTAAATCTTTTAAATTAATAATTTGGATGAGTTCTCTGCTGATGTCCTTAAAGTGAACTGCTGGCCAGAAATGTTTACTATAAGAAAAAAACGAGAATAACATGTGTGATACATACACTTTTCCCTTGAAAATAATGTCACACAACAGGTGCATGAAAAGCCCATGTTTTTAAACTTTCCCTTTTACAGTGCATAATTTCAAGGGTAGGCTACATGCATACATATGGAAAATATGCAACATTCCCAGCAGCTCCAGGAGACTCAGGACTTCCCAGAACTACTATTGAACTGATCTTAATGGATAATACCACACATTTCTTCCAGGCGTTTTTCAGTAGCACTGCTGTGAAGAATAGCTTTCCTGCACACGGGCAGCCTCAGTTTCCAGTCAATGTGTTTCTCACACTGAAACTCAGGAGACTGAAAGAAGTAGGGTCTTGATCATGTTTGTACTGAAGCCCAAGGCAATCTACCCATCCTTGGCTTTCACATGTATCACTGTTTGAATCAGGTTAAGAGGGTATAAAAATGCTGCTGGCAGCTCCCCTTAGGAATTCCTTTTATGATGGAGGATAATTGGCAGGGCTCTGGGGAAAGCAGGAAGCAGCTTCCTTTCCTCTACAGGGACTCAGCTGAATAACTCAAGCTCCCTCAGCATTCACACAGCCTCCCTGGATGATGGACCAGGATTTAAAGCAAACAAGCAGGTAGCTAAACCAGACAAAACCAAACAAAAACAACCTTGTTGGCATCTGAAGGTAGGATCCTCCAGCCAGAACTAGACAAGCAAATAAGTGATGTTGTGAGGGGTGAGTGCTCCCCGAGCAGACCCTGCTGTGTTCAGTGGGAATTGCTCCTTTGTGTGATGAAAACCAGGTCACTCGCTGAGCATCTAAATGTGGACTTCAGAGCCTGACATAGGGCTGATGTGGTTTTTCTCTGAGGAATTCTTGGCCTTATGTTACATGCTTGCAGGAACACACGCTTCTTCCCCCCCCATCCCCTAAGAAGAAAAATAAAAAACCACAACTGCTGTAAATCAAGGAAAATTCATAACTTGCTTGAGGTATAACAGCTGTTGATTTAAGGCTCAACATCTTTGGTAGCACATTGCTGCTAGGAAGATAAAAATCTTTTTGACAAAGTTGTGACCATAAAAATTGCAAGGCTTTAGTCAACATTTAGAGAGGATTTGCATCTCCCTTATAATAAATAACAATAATAATAGCTCACATTTATATGGTGCTTCCCAGATTCAAAATGTTTTACAAACACCCACTAATTAATCTTATTGAAATACTTCCCCTTGCAATACAGTGATACACAGTCCAAAATGTATCTCATAAAGAGGGCTGATGACTCATAAAATGCAGCATTTTCCTCGGTGTGTGACTATCACTGGCTTTTAAAATGGCATATATAAAAATCACACACCTTTATATTTTTGCAGCCCATTCTTCAATTACTACAACTGTGTGGTGGCCGCAGTGCTAAATTTGGACTGGGAGCATGACTGGAATCAGATCTCCAGTCTGGTTCTCTGCTCTGAGGTTTGTTCATGTGATGGGGGACTTGTGCAAGTCAATGTCAGCCTGACAAGGCTAATCACCCCCAGCTCCTGCTTAAGGTCTGCTGGCAAAATGGGCTGCTCCGGAGGGCAGGTCAGAGCAGGTGCCTGTCCTTTGGGAGCAGGGGGGCTACCTCCCTCTCTGCAAGGTCTGCAGAGGCCAGAGAGGGAGAACAGCATCGGCAGCTGTTGTAAATACGCCCTGAGGCCCTTGCTATTCAGTTTTGGGAATGTAAAAGAGCCCTGGAAATGATACGTACCAAATTTGTCTTCCTTTTTTATCCCCTTCCTTGTGCATCCCATCTCATACCTATTTTACATCTGTTCCCAAAGAAACATGAATCAAACCTATGGTGGTGAAAAGGGGTTTTTGATAGCACAGTTTCTAGCACATATTTCTTGACTGACATGTAATATTTTTGTGAGAATCCCACCAGTCAAACCACACCATTGACTTTCTGTTGATGGTGGCTGATTGAGTTTTTATTGCTGCTGCCCAGCAAAAAAAATCTCTGTGTCCCCAGTGCAGAGGACATGTCCTCTAAAGCTGGAAGCACAAAACAGGGTTGTAACTAAGGATGTGCTTCTCCCAGTGTATAAAGTACTTTTATGCAACAAGATCAGGTAACTTCACAGCTTTCAACATTGTTTACTGTTTCTTACTTAAAAATTAATGTAGGCAAAAATCCCATAACATTTAAATTGACTAAAGACAAAGTAAAACTCAAGCCAGCCTTTGCACCAGACACACATACTAATGACTCTTCACTCTAACATACTTTACTTATTCTTTGACTTACTAATTACAGTTACAACTGCGGTATCATTTTTTACAGTGGGTGGTAAGGTAAATGCAAAGCTGTGAAATTATCTTGTGGGATGGGTTCATTGTTAATAATTCTGTTTTCACTCTGTAGAAATTTTGAAAGACTGTGTTTTAGGTCTTGACTCTTATTTATATGAATGCTGTTTTAGTCCATATAAGTCATACCAAAAGCATTTACAGCAAATGCAAAAATAGTTTACCAAGTCTACAAGGCCTTTTTATGCTGACAGAGTGGTACAAAGTGTCCTTAAACATTTATGAGAATCAGGCTGTTGCAGCTCTTGTTTAGCTCAGATCCACTCTTGGTTTAAATCAGTTCTTTGATGAAGAAACTGAAACCTGTGGAGCCTGCTCTCCTCCCACAGCCAGGTCTTGCTTTTAACACTGCAACAAAAGAGACGATGGCATCCTAAAAAATTTTCAGCAACTGCCAGTATGTGTCCGTCTGGGTAGCAGCTGTGCCATTCAGTCCTGCCAGTCCCAGCACATCACAGATCCTGTGGCAGGTCTGGATCCAAAGCCCCAGCTGCTCTCAGTGACTTGCTGAGGCCCCAGGAGAGGATATTCACCTGCTGTGAGGAAAACCTCTGTGAGAGCGCTAGGGAGGAAGAACCTGGATGCATCCAGCCATAGCTGCCAGCCACAGTTGTGTAGCCTGCTCCTTTCCTCCTGCCATGTTATTGGCAGTCCTTCTTCCTGTGGAGTAGCTCTGGGTTTCTAGTAGAAACCCTTCCCTGAATTATCAGGCTTAGGGGCACATGAAGGCTCCAGCCAGTCTTGAAATGTTTCGCCTCAGATGTGAAAGGACAATTTGAACAAAGGGGGCAATGTAATGAAGTGAGCTTCTCCTCTTGTGTATTCAGTCATAAACGATGACTCCTGACTAAAACACATTTGCTAAGTTTTCAGTCTGTTACCGATGAAGAACCACCATTACTGTGGAAGTGTGAGCACAACGAACGATCTCCAATTTGTGCTTCGTCAGCGGAGAAACTGCCCAAGTTCAGGCTGCAGAGCTCTTATCCCTGGTGATGCATGAAGCTGGATGCAAGGAACCAACTTTCTGCTCCCAGATCAACTTTGCAGGATTGCCCATTACCAAGATAAGTATTTTTGTGGCTTAAGCAGATCTGATCTGACAGTTGTCAACATGTGGGATGTGCATGTGGAACCTTTAAGACAGAAGTTTTAAAAAGTTACTTTTTAGGCTAGAAACAGTACTTGAAGCAGTAAACATGCTGTTTCAGTGTCAGGTATGTTTTTTAGATTCTACTGATCTACTTTTTGTATGTTATCATATTACACAAATGATGTTTACATCGTTACTCGGGGCGTATTGACATGACCTCATACTTACAGAGTAATCCCTGTGCTTTATTTACACATTTGGGAATGATTGTGAGTATTTAGCTAAGATTTCCATTTAAGCCTGAAAATAAATATTTGAGAATCCAACCATGAGTTTGTTGTTCAGACTACGCTTTACATTCAGGGCTGAGCACAGAGCCCTTTTCACATTTTTATGCTGGACCACTGTCAGCTGGCTGAGGGGAAGAATAATGAAAACTTTGCTGGTAAGCAGGGATCAGCACTGCTCACCAGGTTTAATTCATGGAAGTGCTAAGGAACTGACATAAATTTAAGTGTAACCACTTGGTGATAAGTCGTAAACAGGTAAGGAAAAAAAAGTACTATCATATGACTGAAAATTGGCATGAATCTAATACATAACAGTCAATAACTTCCTATTTGCAAATATCTATCTACAAAAATGTTCTGAATAGATACTTAGGCTACTCTACTGTAAAATAAGTAAAACCTCCCAAGAAACGGGTCAGAATGTGGTGTTAGCTATTAATCAAAGAATTACAGGATGGTTTGGGTAGGAAGGGACCTTAAAGCCCACCCAGTTCCAACCCCCTGCCATGGGCAGGCACACCTCCCGCCAGACCAGGTTGCCCAAAGCCCCATCCAGCCTGGCCTTGAGCACCTCCAGGGATGGGGCATCCACAGCTGCTCTGGAAGCCTGTGCCAGTGCCTCACTACCCTCACAGTAAAGAATTCTTCCTAACATTTAATCTAAACCTTTTAATCTAAACCTAAACATTTAATCTAAACCTAATCTCTTTTAGTTTAAAGCTTTAAGTCCTTGTCCTATCACTCTACTCCCTGACAAAGAGTCCCTCCCCAGCTTTCCTGCAGGCTCCCTTTAGGTACTGGAGGGCTGCAATGAGGTCTCCCCAGAGTCCTCTCTTGTTCAGGCTGAACAACCCCAAGAAAGGAGCAAATTTAGGAAATTTAGGAAATTTAGGAAATTAAGGAAATGTAGAGGCTGGGAGCAAAGGAGCAAATTTAGGAAATTTAGGAAATTTAGGAAATTAAGGAAATGTAGAGGCTGGGAGCCCAAACAGAAGTGTCTGTGTCATCACACTGTTCTTCCAATCATTATTTTTCTTCAAACCAGAAGGACAGCTCTGCATTTTACAGTCCAGTGGGTAAAGCTTCAGCCAAGAAATGCGAAACACAGGGTCAGCCCTCCTTTCTTCCTGAGGGATTCAGAGTCACATCTCCATAAGCCAGGAGAGAGTGCTATGTTATAATTTATTTTGAGAGATACGGATCTGAATTTTCTTCAGGAAGATAACTGACACTGAGGCTTTTATCATCACAGTTTTGAGTTTAAGCATGTAGGTTACACCTAAATTCCCTTTTGGGTATCCAGACCAGAGTTCCACTGGCACAGAAATGACATTATGACAGTATCTGTATCAATACAGTTTTGACCTTAGTATTACCTCCTTTGATATCAACAGGTCTTCTGAAAAAGCTGCTGGAGAAAAGTAGCTTTTGGTCTTGTCATACGAAAAGCAGAAATAAAACTGCTTATGGAGGAAGAGTTTTTAACAAGCAGTTGTAATGCCCCTCGTCAGTCTCATCACATGCTCTTCTCTCACCTCATATGTTATTAGAATTGTTTTATATATTATATATATACTTTTTTTCTTTTACGAATAAAGCTTTTTATATATTTTTGATTGAAATTAAAGCAGTAACAGAGAACAATTCTAGAACATCTATTAAATTAAAAATAAAAACAAAACCAAAAACATATTTAATTACTTTTAACCATGTCTACTTATCTGAAGAAAGATGAGCATCTCTGCAGTCCTGGAAGCCCTGTAGAGCATCCCATTTTCTACATCCTTACTCTTAGAGATCTGAATAGATAGGATAACCCTGTGTAAATTTAAGCCTCCTGTAAAAGTTTCTTCTTCCTATGCATTACCATTATTTATTTGTTTTAACATTTCAAAGGCAAAAGACTTGCCTATATACTTGACTATAGTCAAGTATAGTTCACCCAAGCTAAAACAGACCAATATTTTACAACTAAGTAACATTGGATGGAGAGGACAGAAAGAAGTAAATCAGCTTGTGAATGATTATCATTCACTTTACATAGTGAAAAACAAATATAGCTGTCATTTTCTAACATTCATTGAAAAAAATATTGAAAATGTGTATCATTCTTGAACCTAGCAAAGAAATAAAGAGCTGCCTAATACTCTGTTGTGCACATTCCTTGTATAATACATATTACCAAGGAGAAAAAAGAGGGAATGAACTAATGAGATGGTTTAATGTTGTAAAAGTGGCTTATCATATACCACGATCATAAAAGACTCATTTGAAAGAGAGAAAGAAAGAAGAAAAAATCAATTAAAAGTAACCAAAGCAAATAGCGTTTGTTTCTATCTTCCTACACTGCCTTGCAGCCACTGTATCAAGCAGAGGAAGGAGTAGGTGGATGTGGGTGTTGTAAAAGTCCAATATTGGAATTGGCTCAGATCCTCAGATTTCTGAAATGGTTTATAACACTGAAGTGTTATTTTTAAAGGATGCCAACATAATTACGTGGATTTTTCTTCTGAAAATTCTCCAAGAGAGTAAAAAATTACTACTTTTTTTTTTCCTTTTTTTTTTTTTCTTTTTTTCTAACTCAGTGGATTGGAGTACAAAAACAAAGCAAAGAATAAGTCCACATCCAGTGGACTTGCCCGTGTGTTGCATGTGGAGCTTTGGTGACCCAGATAAACGAACAGGGTCGCTTTCCATAGGATGTCATTGCTTTTCAAAACACCCTGCCTGGGAGTCAGTCATTCTGAATTTTGTTCCTCACTCCTTATTGACCAGTCTGAGTACTGAGCCAGGTGAACTCCCTGTTCAGTTAGGTGGGTTCAACTGTATGATTCATGCTTGCCTTCCTATAATTAGACCAAGCCTACATTTCCCAGGGGAATGTTACAATGATCAGTTCACAATAAGTCTCCAACCCACAAAGTTTTGGACCAGGTGCCTAATGTAGAAAGACTTCTCAATTAGTGTTGGCCATCCCTTCTACTACTCAGGGGTAGTTCAGCCTGGTTTCTGGCACTTTGTGGCTCATCACTACTGAAATATGTAAGAATTGCGTAATCACTGTCTTGGATTCCAAAATTAGCTCAGTTGAAATGTTGCCCATCTTAAATGCTTCAAATGGCCCTTTCCAGAGTGTGATCAATGGCCAACTGACATGACCAGATTGCTGTCAGCTAATGAAACACACACAGATGAGAAGTCTGCTCACAAAGATAAAAGGAAATTTATGTAATTTGGTTAGACACTAAAAATGAAGTCCCGTTTCCTTGGAGCAGTTGCTGATCACATATTAATTATCCTTTAGAAAATACCTTTACCAAAGGCTAATAAGGTTTAATCCTGTCGAGGCAAAAATAGTTGTCCTATAAGATATTTTTCAGTAGTCAACATATAATAGCTTGCTGCAGAAAAAAATGGCAGATGCCATATTTAAGGGAAAATAATGAGATATACAGAGTTCTGCTCCTTCAGAGGACCTAAGGAAGTGCAGAACATGAATTATATTCTAATTTGTAGTATCCTAACTGTGTCGGTTTACACCAAGAAGTAAAACCTTTTTCATATAATATACCTGACAAGCATCTATTATAGCATCCTGCAGAAGCAATTTCCAGAGAGATGTATTTTCTTGCACAGTGTTATTAAAAAGTTAGGGAAATTGGAGAGTATATTTGACAGATAAAATTAGAAAATTAATGGAAATGGATAATTCACTCGGATATTCAGAAAAAAATGTATGAAGGAACAAATACAAAGGCACAGGAGAGGAAATACTTCAATTCATGAAGAGAAAAGTGAATGTTACTACTGGCTTGCTTTCTTTTTCCTTAGTATTATTAACTTCTATACGTGCATACAGTAGCTCCAAGAAGTCCTAATCAAGACTGGAATAATTTCATAATACATCCTTTATATATACTAAAACTGACACACCCTGGTTCTCTCTTCTTCCCTCTCCTTCCCCACAAAATACATTTATGGTTTCTACTCAGAGTAAGAAGCACACAGATTGTAACTGAATACTAAATACAATTATCATTGCAACAATTGCACCAGTTTTGCTTTGCTCAAGCAGAGCTTCATAGTGTCATGTACAGTGAATTGTTTCCTAGTTTGTGAAGAAAGACATATAATAATTTTGTTTTCAGTATAAATTGTTCTCTATTTCCTGAAGCAGTCTTGGGAAAATATGTGAAATAGTTCCTAGTTTTGCTTAATTCCTTTTAAATAAAAGATGTGAAGTGTATGTGAGATGGGTGCATCTGTGCACATTTCAAATGCCATTATATGAAGTTCTGTGCATGCCTGTTCATTTTGAAGCCACTGGTAAGGCTCAAATTGTTTTTGAACTTTTAGTCTGTCATAGGAATACATACTGACACATGAGGGTGTGGTGTTTTCACCTTATTGGCCAAGTAAAGTCCACCACATTACTCTCTCATTCCCTTCCTCAAAGGAAAAGGGAGAGGAAATATGATGAAAAAGGCCTTCAGGGTTAAGATAAGAACAGGGAAAACACTCACCAATTGCCACCATGGACAAAACACTCAGCATAAGGCAGATTATTATAATTTATTGCATATTACTAACAGACTAGAGAAGTGAGAAACTAAAAGAAAACAACAAACACCTTCCCCCACTCACCTTCTTTTACCTCCTCCCTCTGAACAGTGCAGGGAAATGTAGAGTAGGGGTTGTGGTCTGTCCACAGCACTACATCATCCGCCTCTCCTTCATGGTCACTCTCTGCCCCTGCTCCACGTGGAGTCCCTCCCACAGGATGCCATCCTTCCCAAACTATAGCTCTTCAGGAACTGCTCCCACATGGCTCCGTACCACGGGGACCATCCCCCAAGAGCAAACTGTTCCAGCACGGGTCCCCCACAGGTGGGTGGCAACTCCCCCCAGCCCCCCTGCTCCTGTGGGGGCTCTCCATGGGCCACAGCCTCCTCCAGGCCACATCCACCTGCTCCACCGGAGGCTCCTCCACCCATGGGGGGCTGCAGCGTGGAGATCTGCTCCGTGTGGGACCCATGGGCTGCAGGGGGACAGCCTGCTCCACCAGGGGCCTCTCCACAGGCCGCAGGGGAACTTCTGCAATGTAATATAGCAGCTACTCTGTAAGTGACAAGTCTTACATCAGCTGCAAGCTGAAGTGTTCAGGGTTTTTGTCAACAGAATATCTCTCCAGGAGGATGCTTGGTTTATATGGAATTGGTCATATTCTGCGTGAGAAGATGTTTTTTACATCATTTTCTTAATTAAATTTTATTGAGCAAGAAACCATTTACAAGAAATTATTTTCAATACTTGGCACTTCATAAAGTACTCTTTTAGATTATGGTTATTATGTTTATCTCCAGTTCTGGGAGGCAGTACAAGAAGACAACAATAAAATAAACTACCATCCATGGTGCACATCAGATGTGGCTGTGACTTTCCCATTGTGCCCCTTTTTCTGGCACCCAGTCAAGTTCCTGACAACACCGATTCAGGTTTTCGTTCTTACTGAGCATCCCTTCTATTTCTGCAAAAAGCCTTTTGGCTCAGCTGGCCTCCAAACAGGTGTATCCCTTTTTTCTGCACCTCATTAGGCACCTTGCCAAGGACAAAAAGGCTGATTCACCTCTCCTGTCAAACTGTATCTTTTAAATTGGCACTTTTTAAAGTGAGATCTGGTATTTTGCTGGTGCATCTGGGCTCAAGTTTGGGAGACGACAGAGCAATCCTGGTTATCCCAAATATAAAATTCTTAAGTGTTTATGATGACATTAAAACACAGTTCTTTCTTCCTGTACACCTCACCAAAAATACGAAAATACATACTGTATGTCAGGTATTTCCAGTAAGAGTTGACTACATACTACCGCACTGACTACATACTACCACAATATACTTCCATACCCCACTGCCAGCAAAGCTCACGTTCTTGAGGGACCAAACCTTGCCCATCATCTGTTCAGATTCCCTCGAAGTGGTTTCTCAAGGTATTGAAGATCCCTTCTGCTTCAATGGCTTACCAGTCAGCAGGAGGCCATCTCACTCTCTCTTCATCCCTTTCAGGGTATTTTTATAGGAAGAGAGCTAGGGACAAATGCTCTGCATTGAAAGTAATCTCTGTACTCTACTAAATGATATAGTTGCAAGCTGGGTTGTGCAGACTTTTTCACCTGGACAGACCATAGCTACATCTGATAAGTAAGAATGAGGCTTGCAGAGCCAGCTACAAGGTTTAGCTAGACATCCACTTGTGAAATTAATAGGGGTTACATGGTTAATGCTCCATCTTGTTTTAAATAGACAAGGTAGGTGTAAGTGTGGACTTGCTGAATGGATAAATATTTTTAAAAAATATTTCACCAGTTTATTCTTCTCTCTTTCCAGACTGTTAAATCTCTAATGCATCTATCATGAACCAGATTCACACGTACATCATATAGGATTTTGATAATCACTTCCTGAACTAAGCTGAGCCTTCACTTCACGCTTGGTTGGAATCTCAGCCTATGTTTGTGTTCTCACTTGCCTATTTTCCACCCTGCCAGCAACCTGCTTTTGGCTCCCCTTACCCTGGACCCAAACCAGTTCCAGAAACAGGCTCCCCAATGCTTTTGCCGTGTGATGTATGTGCCACGTGGAAGGCAACCAGCTGCCTCGAGCAGTGGGAGCCCACTTTACGCTGCTGCCACCCCATGTTGCAACCATGTTGAGGTCTGCCTCATGGCCCTAGGATGCTCACTACAGTCCCAGGTGTGGTGCCTGCCTGTGTTTGAGTTAGGGCCCAGCACCACAGACCAGGAGGCTTCCTTGGCTGCTGGCCTCAGCCTGGACCCTACACTCTGTGTGGGTATAGCCCGCTGGTCTGAACGCACACACAGTAACACCGCTGTAACACCTGTGCTGCTACAGCCTGCCCGAGACTTCTACTACATGGGCATAAAAATTAATAATTTAAATAAAACAAAGGAAAAAATTAATTTAAGGTGCTTCTCCGATGTTCCCAGCTAATGTGGCCATCTGTCCTGAAAGAGAAGATTATATACACAAGTTACATAGAATGTTTGCAAACATTATTGTTAATGTGCACACCTTATCAACATACATTGATTTTATACGCATCCTTTAATTTAAATAGCTTTGACTTTCTGTCTGGAAGACAAAAGAGAACATAAATAGCCATCGCTTACTGAGTTTACAGAACTGTACATTAGCTCCTCTAAAATGATCTTGTGTTTGTTATGCTTTAACTGTTAATATTTAAAAGAATATTAAAAATGCTGGAAACCTGAGTCAGGTAGACACTGAATAAATAAATTGCATATTTGATATTAATTCACCCTGTTACTTCTTATCATCCTCTATAAAACTGTAAACTTCTTGCAAAGCTATGAACAACAATCTTTGTGTGCCAGTTTATTACCTGTATAGATATCATTATTCCCTTGTGACAGCAAAGTCAAATTCAAGGCATTTTTCATAAACTAGGAAAAATTACCTTTCCAGTGACATATGACACAACCTTCAACTACTAAATGAATCCAAGAAAAATTCTCCTTTGGGAAAAGACCTTGCACATGATTTGTCAGCCTTAAAAATGTTTCTTGAGAAAGTTAATTCTGAGAGGCTTTACAACTGAGCAGTGTTTTCTTCCTGTATTTAAACTGTCCTCTGCCGTGGTGCATTTCAGAATCAAAACTACAGAAAAAAAATGCTTCGGTATATTTTAGCTGTACAAAGACTCTTAGGCTCTCATGGTGAGATCTGAGACCTTATTGGAAATCTCATATAAAAATCTTATTTGTAAACGTCATGTCATGATTTTCAGCACCAAGGCGTTTCAGGAGATTGATGCTGCAATGAGGAATTTGAGGAGTGGAGACTACAACTGAGGTGAGATGTCTGCGGATTGACAAGGGAGTTAAAGCAGGATGAAGTGGTTGGAGCAAAAGCTGTCAGCTCTAGGGAGAAGTGGAGGACAAAATTATGTTCATAAAAAAAGCACATTCCTTCTAAAACCTCACCCAGATTTAACCCTCCTGCTCTTGATAATGATGTGCATGTAAAGCCCATTGGCACTGGGGCTTCTAAGCCCTGGTGGTCCTGTGTGGAGCCAGGATCCAGTACCCATGACTTGGTGATCCTTGTGGGTCCCTTCCAACTGGGGATATTCTATGATTCTGTGATAACCTACAAGTGCTACTGCATCCCTCAGTTCTGGAGATGGAGTGGATACACTGTGCCTGCCCACAGCTCAAGGATGGTTAATGAATGACTTAATTACCTCCCCTAGCTGAGATCAAGCTGCAGCTCTGAACCAGCTGCTGTAAGAGGGGGGCTGCCTGGGCATCATGGGGCAGCAGGTGGTGAGGCTGCAGGCTACTCTGGAGATGCTTCAGAGATACAAGCTGACAGGAGTGGTGAAAAAAAACAATGTGCAGAGGAAAACTGCCAAGTAGGGAGCTAGGAAGCTACAAAGGAAGAGGAGAAGGATAGGGAGGGATGCTAAGCTACTGCTTTTTCTACAGCTGGCAGGAAAGAGCATCTCTGGTCATCCCTGCCCTCAGCTGACTGGACTAGACTGGACTAGACTGGAGTGTCTGAGGTTAGGGTAGGGGCTTGTGGCTGAGTTTGCAAGCCCTTGCATCTGCAGCATGTGACTGAGCTGTTGTTTGTAGGGATTGCCTACAAAGGCATGTGGTTGGAGATGGCTGCATGGGATGGCAGTGCTTGACTTCATTGCAAATATGTGCAACAAGCTTCTGCTGCTTAGCACAGGCTTCTGCTGCCTTGGTGGAATTCAGCTCAGTGCTGTGCAGAGACCTTGAGTTTACCTCTGGAGGCTCTGTGTGGCACTTTGTCTCACACAGATAATCTTGCTGAAAAACATGTTGGAGCAGCCTGAAAAGCACGGTGTTTAAAGCAGCTAAACTCTCTCTAGTCACCTGAATCACAGCTCTTCCACGTGATGATACACTATATGGACATATAGATATTTACTACTTAGTGTATCTAAAAACATTGCAAAGGAAAGGCTCTGTTGTTTTACCGAAGTATGGGACATTGCAAAGTCTTCCCTATCCTGCAGTCTAGCAAATCTAAGTTTGTCACTTGCATATGCATACAGTATTAAAATTGGAATTTCCTTGGCTTTGGAGAACTTGCATTTTGAATAGGAACAAAATCCTGGATCAGTAAGATTATTTATGTGTGTAACTTTTCTAAAAACTAAATTGTACAGTTTCTTCAGTGAGGGAGGTACTTGAGTAAATGTCTGTCTGAGCAGACCCATGCAAGATGGTCAGAATCTTACAAAACTGGGAAACCAAGAGAGCCAGTGGGGCTCTGTTGCTGGCTGATGGTGGGATCTGGCTAGTTGTGACTGTAGCTGCAGGTTAGATGCAGCACGTATGTGCTTTCTAATGCAGCAGAACCTAAAAACCCCTCATAGAAAACAGGCACTGTTCTGATAAGTATTTCACAAAAAAACAGCACAAGGACTTTCTGTACAAACCATGATTGCAGCCCTGGCTATCCCATTACTTTTTTCTTTTGAGTATTTGTATTATGCCATTATACTCACTCTCTCCACTTAAACTTCATCTGATGTTTTTGCAGCATTTCAGGATTTCAAGAGTGTGAAAAAACACCAAACTCACAAAACCTCAAAGCCCATGTTTAAGCATGTGGCCATTCCTCAGTGCAACTTTCAGAGATGCAGACAGCTAGTGCGTGCCTTCTGGTGCCAGTAAATATGTAGAATTACCTGCTAACTGATGCTACTCTGGCATATGTGAAGGTGTGGGTGGGCAGGTGTGATAAGAGTAGCTGATGGATGGTGGAGCCATGCTGAGACAGCAGTCTCCTTCACTGTGTCCTGAGCAACTGCTGTGATGTGAGCGCAGGGTCCAAGCTCTCCCACTTGTGTGTTGTTGTTCACCGGAACTTTTTGTAACTGCTTTTCCCCCCTCCTCTCTGCTCAGTAAAGAAGCATTTAATAGAATCATAGAATCATTTAGTTTGGAAAAGACCTCTAACATCATCAAATCTCACTATAAACCTAGCACTGCCAAGTCTATCACTAAACCATGGTCCTATCCACATCTACACATCTTTTGAATATGACCAGGGATGGTGACTCAACCATTTCACTGTGCAACTTGTTCCAGTGCCTCACAAACCCTTCAGTGAAGATTTTTTTCCTAATATACAATGTAATCCTCCCCTGGTACAACTTAAGGCCATTTCCTCTTGTCCTATCACCTGTTTTTTTTGGGACAAGAGACTGATCCCCATGCCCCTACAACCTCCTTTGAGATAGCTGTAGACAGTGATAAGGTCTTCCTCGAGCCTCCTTTTCTCTAGGCAAAATAACTCCAGTTCTCTCAGTCACTCCTCATAAGACTTGTTCTCTAGACTCTTCACTAGCTTTTCTGCCTTTCTCTGGACGTGCTCCAGCACCTCAATGTCCTTCTTGCATCTTGAGGGGCCCAAAACTGAACACAGTTTCTGAAGTGGCCTCACCAGGGCCAAGTACAGAGGGACAATCACTTCCCTAGTCCTGCTGGCCACAATATTTCTGATACAAGCCAAGATGCTGTTGGCCTTCTTGGCCACCTGGGCACAATTCTGGCTCACATTCATCTGACTATCATTCAATACCCCCAAGTTCCTTTCTGCCAGGCAGCTTTGCAGCCACTCTTCCCCCAGCCTGTAACATTGCAAGGAGTTGTTGTGCCCCAAGTGCAGGACCCAGCACTTGGCCTTATTGAACCTCATATAATTGGCCTCAGCTCATTGATTCAGACTACCTTCAAGCAGATCAACAGTCCCACCTAACTTCATATCATCTGTAAACTTACTGAAGGTGCACTTGATACCCTTGTCCAGATCATTGGTGAACATACTGAAGAGAACTGGCCCCAGTGCTGAGCCCTGGGGGACACCACTTGTGACCAGCCTCCAACTGGACTTAACTCTACAGTGATTCTTTGGTTCTAGTCACCCAGCCAGTTTTTTACCCACTGAAGCATATGCCTGCCCAAGCCATGAGGAGCCAGTTTCTCCATTTGGCCATCAGTGTTTTGCAGAGGATGACTGGTCAGTTTACAGCAAATCTTGGACTGTGACCAGCTATGCCAGACACTGATATCTCAGTATTTCCATACAGTGTATCATCCAAACACCTCGCAGTCATGAACAGCTCTGTTTCGCAAAGGTGTCAGAGGTATCCTGTTTGGGATAAAGGTAGCAAATGGGAACAGGTATACTATGGAAGAGGGCTGCAGCTGTACTGGGAGCCTAGCTGCTGAGGTGTTTGCAGTTCAGGCCAGTGAGCTACCTGTTGGACCCTCCTTTATATTGTATCCTGTTTGCTTGAACTAAATTCATTGTCTTTGAACTTAACTAAAACTCAGAGAAAATGTAGGCATGGACTTGTTGGGGTGCAGATGCAGGGGCTGAGCACTGGGCTGTTGATCCTTGGGAAATTTCACTGAACCTCAGTGTCTGTTGTGGCATGCACACAACATGAGTGCAGCTCCCCACTCTCTTTCCGTCTAAATAACAGCTATATCTATTGGAAACTGCATTTCTACTGTCATATTCTTTTACTCGTCTAGATCGTATGTCTTAAGGATTAAATCTAATTTCGGTGAAACCCAAGAGCTACTGTTAAAAATGACCCCCCTCGTTACTGGCAAGACTACCTGATGTAAGACCAGTTGATTTAGTTCAAGAGATATTCAGGGAGGACTTGTTTTCCTGTATGAGTCTGTATTTAGTAAGAGAGAACACAGAGGAGCTGGGTAACTGAAAATACAGCATTTGCAACCTTAAAGTGGTTTGCTGCTTTTAATGCCTATGTAGAACAAAACAAAGAATGTTTTGTTTGGGGATAATAACCTACAAAAGTTATTTTCTTGCAGCTTCTTAAGTTAAGGGCACTGAGAAAAATAACAAAAGGGGTTAATAAAAGGAAAAAAAGAAAAGGTCTCTCTAAGAATCAGAAACATCAGAAACTCTCTGTGTTGCTTTCAAGAAGCCAGCCTGAACATAATTCCACTGTCCACAGCTCCTCTCAGTAATGTATGAGGACTCATTCGCTCAGTTCTGTAAGGCTAGGGGACAGCTGAGCTGTTAGTGCTGGATAACTGAGCAAGTCTCGTGACCACAATCCAACTGCATCTCAATTGGCATGTCCTGTGTAGTATATATGTCCCCTGACACTTTGAATTTTGTATATGTTTTTGAGTGTCTGTGCTTTATCATTAGCAGAATCCAAAGCTTCTGTGTGGAAATCCTCCCTGAATTTATAGGCGAGTGTCCTGTGATGTCGAATCTGATCATTTGTCTTTTCTGAGAGTGGGATTAGTGGGAGTTTACAATTATCTAGCTTTGCTTCTCATGGAAAGCTGTAGCAAAACTAATGGCAGTAAAATACAGGAGCATTTTTCTTGTGGCAAAAATCACACAAGCCAGAGCTTGCCACTTACATTTTCCAAGATAAGTTTGATGATTATCCTGTAAATGAGCATTGATTTTTTTCTGCAGATCCCATTACTTTCAACCCGAGAGATTGCTCTGTCTTCTTGCATACCTGTTATAAATGTATTGCAAATATTTTCTCTGTACATTTTTTTTTTTCTTTAAAAGACCCCAAACCCACAGCCTCCCCCCTTCCCCGTGATGCTCTGAAAGCCAGATCCCGACTGGTTTTAGTGCAGCCAGAGGGATCTGTGTGCTTTTATAGCTGACTGACCCACAAGGTGGCACTAAAGAGAAAAGTGACAACTTGGCTAATAAAAAGTGAAAACCAAAGGCAAAATACCATATGCTGAATCAATATTATTTTAATTAGGAGCACACTTCCTTTATTGTCAGTTAAATTTTATTTTGTGAAAAGCCTTAAAGCTATAAAGCGGCAAAAATGGTTCATTGCCCCCATCCCACATCAAAAGTTAAGTTTTAAAGAGAATGAACGAGACGTAGGTCATCTACTTATCACAGTTCCAGAATCTGAAGGAGGATAATTGTGATCCAAATGTAGTTAATTAATTTTCTTCTCTAAGGAAGGAAAAAATTCAAATGAACTAAAAGCTGAAATCTTTTCAGTTATTAGTCACATTGGGAAGAGATATGACACCAGGAGTTATTTATCGTCTGCTGTACGAACAAGTTTTCTACTGGAATATTTTGATTGTTGAATTTTTATGCCTCTGTTGTTAAGTGCTCTGGGCTTACTCTATAAACAAATTCTCTGAAATAACATGTTTCTGTGATCGAGAATTTTCTACCAACAGGGGTTAAACCTTGATGGTTTGATAACAAGTAAGAATTTTCACTAAAAACTTCTTAATCATGAAAATTCTTTTGAGCTGAGTTACAAGTGAGTGGTCAGATTAACACTTTTATAACAAGAAATCTACAGTCATCTCCGGCCAGGACTGCTCTGTAGGTAGGTGACATGAAACTTGCGACGTAATTAAATAGATGATATCAGACTAATTCTGAACCTTTCCAAACTGGACTCGCTATGATATTTTTATTCCTTCTGAGGTGTGTGCCAATACGATTAGTGCTATTAAGGGCAATAGGGGGCAGGAGTTTACTTTCAGAGAAATACTTAAAGTGGTACCAATATGTTAAGAAAAAAAATCCTTAAAGTGATTCTAAGGTATTTTTCTGTGAAGTGAGCAGTATTACTGAATACCTGGCAGTGTGCTCTGGGAGCCACCAAATAATTGGATGTGTTGTCAATGTATTTTGATGCTTCATGAAATTTAACAGACTTTGAAATCACCCTGAAAATCAAAGCGACTCACGTTTAGCTTGAAAGAGTGAAATATAGAATTAGAAGTGATTGTAAACATTGGTTAAAGTGTAAGTGCTGCTGATGCATTAGGAATAGTCCTGTCACTGGAAATAGTTCAGATTTTTTTTTTTTTAAGTCAATAATTTGTGTTCTACATTCAAAGTCCTTGTTCGATTTGCTCCCATTATTCACTGTATGAGGAAATAAAAGCATCTATTACTCAGGATCCCAGTAAAAGCAAACCCAGGCAAATTCTGGACAAGAGAAGCAGAAGCAAGCACTCCCGTCCAATTGGCCCAAACCTTCCACCTTGCTGTATTTCAGTCCTCTCTTTGTATGACACCCCTTGTCCAGAGAATGTTTAGGGTCAATCAGAATTTTGACTGAATGATCTTGTCGGCAGAAGTTTGTTTGTTTTACAGGTCATTACTTCTGAAGGACTGTTGCAAGATGTATTACCCTCAGGTGTTATATTTCTTCATTTCTTCCAAAATTGTCTGTTTTACACTTATCCAGGACAGCTGGCAAGTCACAGACCCCTAAGGTGTTTTGACTGAGGTGAAGATGAGTGTTCCTTACAATAACTCCGGAGGTCTGTATGGGCATGGTGGGGCTGAATGAATATGTTCACATACACACCTAGGGTCAGCAAAACACAAAAAGGAGCCTGAGGCAGGGCAAGGTGAAGTACAACCAGTACTCTTGCATAAGAAGGGACTCTCCAGCCAGGAGAACCACGAGGTGACTTCCATATTCTTTGCTCATCTGGAAAATGGGATACTGAAAGAAACAAAACAGTTCATCATGTTTATAATGATTTATAAAACACGAATAACTCTGAATGCATTGACACCTAACACCAGAATTATGAACATGTGTTACAGAGTTGAAGGGACAAAGAACTTACACACAGTTTTTATATATTTTTTAAATGTGTCTTAAAACATTTTTTAATTGAAATAAACCCTTAGGTTGGCATCTCCTGTGTTCCTTGTATTTTTTTTTTCAGTGAAAAGGTGCTGAACTAGAAGGTATGACATGATCTAGGTGGGGAAATGTTGGTTTGTAACATAATCTGGAATTTCTACAAATTCCTGTTTTCCCCTGAGACTAACTTCTTACCACTAATTGATTCCAATTAGCCAGTTTTAAGTGCAATCAGTGAAAGAAACAAACTTATTTCTACGCTCTGCACCCCGCTACTAGCAACATCTCTTTATTGAATTGGTAGAACTGAAATAGCTCGTAGTTGGAAAAAAAAATCAAGAAGCTGTGTTTAAAAGACTAAGAAAAAAAATTGTAAAGGAATTGAAATATACTTTAACTAAAACTTGCTAGTAGAGAATGAGGACATTTGTTTTCTGCCTTAAATTGCCGCTTAAATGAGGAAAAAGAAATGAATGGAAGAAAAAGAAGAATCAGTTGCTGAATAGACATGGGCAAATATGAAAACTGAACATCTGGGAAAAATAATGCATCTCAGTCACTTAATTTGGAAATTTAAAATACTATTCAATTCTCTTATGAAAGTAGATATTTTTATCCTAAGACTTTAGGTTTAAAAAATACAGAGTAAAATACCACAGAAGAGAATGGTGATGGTCTCTGATTTCAAAGAACAGAGAGAATGGGAAGCAGGACCTGGTCTCAGAGGCCTGCTGGTACATGGGCAACATTTCATCAATGCCTCCTCAGATGTTCCTTCCAACCTGAGAGGCAGCAGAAGAGCAAGAGGTGATGATAGAAAATTGAGGGAAGATCCAGGGTACTGAGGAGCCTGCCTACCTTCTGGTAAACTTCCAGCTTCTCGTTCTGTAGGATTTTATCCACAGCATAACACAGCACTGTGCCTTTTCCTGTTCTGACTGTTCCTTTACAAAGGGGAAAACAGAATTTGTCTAAGCTGAAGATGCATCTAGTCACCTGGTCATCTCTAATTATAAACTAAACATAAATACAGCTTAATGTCGCTATTCTGAAGTAAGAGCAGTTATTTATGCAAGCAGCATGAGGACAGTTAGGTTACAGCTGAAGCAGAGGAGAACAATGCAAGGAAAGCTCAATTTCTTGGTATGCTCAAGCCAGCACAAATCATCATGTTTCAGCTTGTTTTACTATCTGGTGCTATGGCTGTTTTGACTTTTAATTAGAAAGTCTTTCTCTTAGAATTTTTCTTAGCAGTAATATTTAAAGTAACAGAAGGTGTATTCACCAAGGCAATCAATACATTAAACTGTGCGTGTTACCGAAAATGTCCTCTGGAAAATAGCAAAGAGAACACATGAACGTAGGGCCATTGTCCCAGTTTGTCCCTTTTGGCCAACTTGCAAGCCTCAAGAGGACACAACAGTCCCCTGTTTGCAGCAGTGCTTCTTCAAGTAATTATGGATATGTTGCAAAGCCAACAGATTATAGGCAACATGTTGTGCCTTGAAAATTATCATTCCCTAGCTGCCACTTGGTCTTGAGCACAGCCACCTGGAATCTGGGTCTGCGAGAAGTGAGTAGTTCGTAATACTTTGGGAGGTCACCTTATGTGTTTTTGACCAACATGTTTGTAGACTGTGGAGTGTGGCCTGTTTTAGTACTTAAACAGAAGGGATGAAGAGCTGTGGGTAGCCTTGACATTGAAGTATGTGAGAAAAACCCAGCTATGACCACAGAAATGCCTGACTGAGGCTGAAAGGGTCAGCGGAGCACTGACTGATGGGGGCTGACTCTGTCTCTTTTCCCCTGTAACTCCTCTCTGTATATATTTCAGTGCATTTTTTTTTTCTGGACTTTGCACAGAAGGACTTTTTCTGGGCTCTTTACTGTTATTTTTTTATATATATTTTTTAATATTATTTTTGTGTTTGTGTGTGGGTCAGTAAGATAAAACTGTCTGTAAAACTTTCATATACCTGCAAGAATGAAGGATAGATCAACCAAGTCAAAAAGCAGAAGTTAGGCAGCCTCTGAAAGCTGTAATGTGCCGATCCTCTGTCTGGATGAACTGTACCCTGTTGCATGCTACACAATACAGTTGCTCATTTATAGAGCTTTTCTGCCGAGACTGTAAAGTACCATTGTGAATACCGAGTGGTGTCTGTGTGCAATCTTAACATAACATAAACCACAGCTTTATTGGGGTCCCTCGTCACCTCTTTGCTGGCCATAGTATAAACTGGTATAGAATTGGAAGCCGTATTGTCTGAAGTTTATCTGTGTTTCTTCTGATACTTGTCTGGGGAGGGCCATCTCCACAGCAATTCGGCTAAGGTGAGACATGCTCTTTTATTTTGTATGAGTAACTGAAACCCAATCCTATGAGCTCATAAAATGTGATTGCATACAAGATGTTGATGGCCTAGGGGAAGTTTTGAACAACTGGGAGTCATTATCAGGATTTTGCTGCAAAAATGATCCATGATCTGATGTGTTTTCCAGCACTCTACAGAAAGGCCAAAGGGACTGCAAGCTTCAGAGGCAGTACCCATGAAATCCATGTGTGTGCTTAAAACTGTGGACAAACAAAAAAACAAGAATCTTTCCCAAATGTACACAAATTGTTTCTTGGGCACCCCATACCTTTGTGATTGTGATTTCTCATCAAACTGGCTATCTATAGTAATCTGTACATGGCACTGCTTGTAGAGAGTAGCATTTGAGAACAAATTAATAAATTAATACCTCACTTGACCTGTATCTCATCTAGCTAAATTTTAGAAACCCATCATTACTAATATGAAGAAGAGGTTAATCTAGTAATGTGCAGTTTTAGAGTGATAGATGAGCTGAGGTACAAGGGTTATTTAGCACAGTAGCTCCTAGCAGCACCTTCTTATCATAAGTCTCCAGACCAACAAGGATCCCATGGGGTGGCTGAAAACCTCTTGATACTTTGAGTTATGGGACCAAACCTGGAAGTGGATATAAAGAGCCTTAACTCCTCTCACTTGTGCCTTGCTCCAGTATGTTGCCTGTGCTATTTTAACCTGACTTAAAAGGAATTAGCTGCATGGTTTCTTACTAGCATGCACCTTAAATCTTTTACATACCCTTTCTGACACTGGCCATTCAATTTATAGACCAATATTGTCAAAGCTGAGTTGTGTGACTGACTCCCTTAGCTGATTGTGGAAGATCTCAGCCCAGAGAGTTATGTATTTGTTATTTGTATATCAAGAAGGCCAGAATGATGTACCTGTGCTGTCACAGGCAGCCGCGCTTTCCTCTTTAGAAGTGTTGGAGCTGGCTAGCTAACAAGCACAGCCCAATTGTCCGGCACCAGAGCTCACTGCTTTGCTGAGAAGGCTTCACAAAACCTTAATCTGTGAGACTTGTAACTATTCAATTGTATTTAATTAAAAATATGATTACAAAATAGTTATAAATGACACTCAAACTATTCAATTTCATTCCGGTCTGCTTCTATTCTTGAAGCACATTTTTGCCTGAATGTCTCCCTGATGGGAACAAACACAACTTAAAACCCATTGCAGAAAGCGATAGAGGGAAACACTGCCTTTTCTACTCACGCCTGATACTGACAGCCTGCATACAAAATCTTAAAAGCACTCGGGCACTCCTTTTGTGCCTGCTTTTAGAGGGTTTAATGAAACATATAGAAACTGACATTTTAAAACCTGTAGCTTTGAATCTTATTTTGCAGTGTCAGTTTGTTTCTTTTTTCTTTTTATTTCTTTATTTTTTTTTTTCCAAATCACATAGCAATAGTTTCCTACCTTTCTGCTTCAAACTTCAGTCAACAAATAATGAAGGCTATTTTCAGATAATAAAACATTTCTATTCTTTGTCCTGTTATAACAGGTGGGCAGCTAAATAACACCACGGTAAATATGTGGGAATGCTAGTTATGGAGCAGTCTTGGCCCTCCTAGGACGTACAAAACTACTTAGCAAGTGTATCACAACATTTACGATCAAGACTACTTGAAATTATAAGCCTTTGTTAGAGCGTGCTGCACGATAAAAACAAAGGCTCAGATCCTTCCAGGGAGAGCAGCCCTATATATATTCCTGACTTAAACTGGTTTATGTGTCAGTAAATGATCATTCATATTCCGCAACAGCATGCAAAGTCAGATAACGTTTCCAAAAGACGTAGTAGATTTGGGGAAAACAGAGATCAGGCATTCCTTCGGGAAGTAAAATGGCTAATACAGCCCATTTCAGGAAACTGTGCAGATTTGCTTTGCTTATGAAAGAAAAGTAGGACTTTATTATTTTCTTCGCTATGGAAATTAAGGCCCCTCTTCTGCAAATCGTTATGTACACATTTAACTTGATGTACGGCATATATTCCATAGGACTGAGTGCCGCGGATAAACACATATGTAACTGTTTACAAGATTGGCGCTAAAGAGCTTCCAAAAAAAAAAAAAAAAAAAAAAAAGAGTTTTTGAAGTATGCAAGCAAAATAAGGAGAGCGGGGATGTTTTCAGACATTGATCTAGATCCCCGCTGTGTAGATTAATTCTGCGTTTTTGCAATTCCCAGATGCACAAGTCAGGGGGTGGGGGAGCGGGTGGAAGAAGTGGGCTCAGATTCAGTAAATCACTTTTCAGCAATTCACTTTCCCAGACTGGGGTTCACTCCTAGGACTTCTAAAGCCACGTGTCGGTGCATTCCCCCAGGCATTCTTAAATCCTCCCAGCCGAGAAGTGGGGTTCAGAACGGGCTGGAGGTGAGAAGCCCGTCCTGGGGCCGCAGAGTAAAGACGTGGGGATGCCTGCAAGTCCCAGCAAGCACTTAGGGACTGATTTTTCTCGGCATATTAATCCTATCGATTTGAGCGGAGTATTTAACCTTTTATTTTCGGCTCCATCCCCGCGTTAGCATGACAGCACTATTGTCGTCCAAACGTGTAGTCGGAGGCTCTTTATTAAGTCCTTATGAATCTGACACAGTGCCAGCCTCCGATATCCACGCGGGGAGCACAGCCCCGGGAAACCCCACGGCTCGGAGGGGCTGCAGCCGGCCGGCCCGTCCCCCAGCCCCCGTCCCTAGCCCACCTCCGGGCCCCCCCCCCCTCCTCCCCCCGCAGCCTCGGCGACCTCTCCGGGTGCCAAAGCGGAGAAAAGCCTCCTCTGTCCCCGTGTCTCCCCGGTCCCGGTGTCGCCCCCGTCCCGATGTCGCCCCCGCCTCCCGCCCCCGCCCGCTCCCCCGGGGCGCCGCCGTCACCGCCGGCAGCCGCTGAAGGCGAGGGGCGGCGGGGCTTGCCCGCCTCTCCCCCCTTCCCATCCCTTCCCTTCCCTCGCCTCTCCCCGGTGCCTATATATAGCTGCCTCTGCCCGAGCCAGCCGGGAGAGCGCTCTGTACCTGCAGGAGACAGAAAAGCCAAAATAAGAGCGGAGCGCCGAGGAGTGACTCTCCGGAGCCAGCCCCGCCAGGAGGAGGAGGAAGAGCAGGAGGAGGAGGACGGGGACAGGGACGGGCTCGGCGCCGCTGTCCGGTGCCGGGCGAGCCCCGCGGGGGCGACCCTCGCCCCCTCGCCCCCTGCCCGCCTCCCGGGGGCCCTGCGCGGCGGCGCGGGGCTCGCATGGCTCGGGCGCTGCCGGGGCCCGGCGCGGAGCCCGACCCCGGCCCCGGCGGCTCGGGGGGGCGCGGGGGGAGGAGAGCTCCCTGCGGGCGGCGGCGGCGGCGCTAGCGGGGGGGCCGGGGCGGCTGAGCCCTCCCCCTGGGCGCCGGGGTGCGCTCCCCGGCATGTGCTGAAGTGCCCCGCAGAAGCCGCACAAGTTGCAGGAGCGGCTCCGGCGGCCGGACGGCGGCGAGAGCCCGCGGCCGCCCCCTACCCCGCTGCCGACCCCGTCCCGTCCCCCCCGCATCCCCGTCCGGGGGTCATTTCCCGGCGGGGCTGCCGGCGGCGAGGGTGATGCGGCTCCTCGGGGAGGGGGTGAGGGAGTGAGCGAGAGGCGGTGCGCACCCCCCCCCTCCGGGCCGAGAACCCCCCCCTCCCGCCCCGGGCCGAGGAGCCCCCCCACCTCGGAGCCTCCCATGCCTTCGGGGCCCCCTCGGGGGGCGGCGGCCCCGCGGGAGGCGGGGGCGGCGCTGCCGTGATGGCCCTGGAGGAGAAGCGGGAGAAGCGGCCGCCCGTCACCCCCATGATGATCGAGGAGGAGGCCGCCCTGCGGAACGGCAGCCGGGGGCTGCCGCCGGGCCCCTGGGCCGAGGCTGCGGGGCCGAGACCCCGCACGACGGAGCGGCACATCGCCGTGCACAAGCGCCTGGTGCTGGGCTTCGCCGTCTCCATCCTGGCGCTGCTGGCCGTGACCATGGTGGCCGTGCTGCTCAGCGTCCGCTTCGAGGAGTGCGGCGCCGCCGCCGACGGCCCGCCGCGGGTCGGCGGCAACGGGAGCCTGGCCGGGGGGGCCCGCCCGCCGCCCCGAGCCGGGCAGCCCCCCGGCCGGCCCGAGCCCGAGGAGCAGGCGCGGGGCGGGGAGGCGACGGCGGCGGCGGCGGAGGAGGAGGAGGAGGAGGAGGAAGAGGAGGAGGAGGAGTGGCAGCGGCGGCGGCTGCTGCCTCCCTGGGCCCGGCCGCGGCTGCCGCGGCACCTGCGGCCGCTGCACTACAACCTGATGCTGAGCGCCTTCATGGAGAACTTCACCTTCTGCGGGGAGGTGAACGTGCAGCTGGAGGTGCGCAACGCCAGCCGCTACATCGTGCTGCACGCCCACCGCATGCACATCGAGGCGGTCCGCGTGGCCGAGGACAAGCTGGCCGGCGCCGTGCGGGTGGCCCGCTCCTTCCTCTACCCCCAGACCCAGGTCCTCGTCGTCGTCCTCAACCGCAGCCTGGAGGTGCAGCGGAGTTACAACCTCAAGATCATCTACAACGCCCTCATCGAGAACGAGCTGCTCGGTTTCTTCCGCAGCTCCTACGTCCTGCACGGCGAGAGGAGGTGAGGGGGGACCGGAGGGGGGCGTGAGGAACTTGGGCCGGCGCTAGGACCCGGCGGCTGCTGGGGGCGGTGGGTGGCTGAGCGCCCCTCTCAGTGCTCTTTACTTCAATACTTACAGAAACAAGGCGGTGGGGTGGGATTTCGCATGCCACGGACCGATTGGATCCGCTTGGTGCAGCTGAGCCGCTGTAGGTTTGCAGGCAGTGGCGGAGCAAAGCCGGGCAGTGCCACCTGGTGCAGGTGGCACCGGGCACGGTCCTGAGCCGTGTCCGAGGGTGCTGAGGCAGCGGGGTCACCTCCTGAGCTCTTGTCACGGCGGGCAGGTCACTGGGGAAGCCCCCGTTAAGGCAGGCAGGCAGACAGCCTTTATATAAAAGGAAAAAAAAAGTTTTCTAACTGCTGTCAAACTTTGTGAAACAAAGGATGGGATGGGTTCTTGATCGTCGTGTCAGCGTTTGTTCTTTTAGATTTAGTTTCTTTTTATAATCTGTCCTTTCCTGAAACATCCGTGCAGTGACAGGTTCTCTCCCAGTTCTGTACTTCCTGCAAAGTTAAGAATTTATGCTTGGAAGAATAGGGAAAAAAAAAAAAAAAGTAAGTCAGGCAGAAAAAGCAAGCTCCCCAGCTCAAATCTACAGCCCTTGGATTAAAACATGCCTTTGTCACTGTGATTATTGACAGTTTTAAACACTCTGATGGGGGATTTGAGAACGAGATTGGAGTTATTTGTGTGATGTGTCACTGCAGTGAAATGAAATGAAAAATTGGTGAAGTATGGCTGTGGGAGAAAGTGCAGACAAAATACCTTTTGTCACTGAGGAGTTAGTGAGTGGGTAATCAGAAGTTTTAACAGACCCGTATGGAAACAGGCAAATCGGAAAACAAGACTGGTAACAGCAGGGGGTATAATTCACTTTCCAAAACCAAGAAGTTATCTAACTGTTAGCATTCCTGAGCATCTTAACTTTATGTGGAAGTAGTTGAACTGCCAAGTTGCTGCTGCAGTGACATTTCCCCAAAGTTACCGCACTGTACTTCCATGCCAATGCTCCAGTTACGATTTAAAAAAAAAAAAAAAAAGTTTTTTTTTTAGAGTCATCAAGAGAGTTTAAGGCACAAGGGTGGAAGGCAACAGTCGAACGTGCTTCCCAGTGGTTCTTGTGTAACTTTTCAGGTATAAATAATTTTGTCCTTAATACACTCGAATAAAGTCATATTGGGCAAGATCCTTACCTTATGTAAGGCGGCATTGTTATCCTGAAATCTCTGGCAGTTTTTCCTTACAGCAGCTCACACTTCTTTCAGTAAAATGCTGTTTATAAAACTGTAATCAGTTCATGGTTACAGTTTCAGGTGTTTAATAGAAATACCGTTTTTCTTTTTGAACTGTCACAGGCTTAATAACAATGACTCACTGTGATATAAAATAAATAATACACATTCTAAACCATGAAACTTCTTTGTTCACAGTGTGCTCTTGCAGTGCAGCAATTTGCATTTTGATTAATAACCCATTTTTTATGTAATGCATATAACCATTTGTAGCCCTTAAATGTGGAGAGTTTCTGCTGTGATAGACAGAAAGACTCCTCTCATGCCCTCAGGGACCCTGATATTCCAGCAGAACTTTAGCTTTTTGACATCTTCATATTCGATTAAAATACAACAATATTGTTGGAGTAGTGGTTGCTGTGAAAGGGTCTTAAACTTTGTTTTCAACTTTTCTTGTACATGAGGAGTAAATAACTGGTTAACTGTGAGCCTTCACAATCATAGTAATGCCTTCACTTTATAATTTTTTTTGGTGAAATTAGTTCATTTACTGTGCTATTCATAGGTGAAACTCTTAATTTAGCCTTAGATGTTCATAGTAGTATCTATTTTCTTACTGAAAACTTTAGTACTCTAATTGAAAAGTGAAACACAAGTGATGAGCTACAAACTTATTTTGCATTATGTGCCAGAATTACTATTACTGAATCAACAAACATTTAATACAGATACTGTAGCGTACCATAATAATATGCACACATAATTTAAATGAATATCAAACTTTGACATAAATGAAAAAGAAAGAAAAACTTACATCATTCAGACAAAACAAACAGACATATTCTTCCATCTTATAACAACTAAGATGTCAAAATAGATAGGTTGTTGAGGAAACACACGTCTTCCTTTAATAGATGAGGTAGAATTAAAATACCTGCAAATTACTGCCGTGGGTATGCTGAGAAGAGAGACTGCAAGGCTGTCATTCCCAGAGGTACAACTTTTTATGGTGATATTTTGGGGAATTGGAGATAAAAATGTCAGTGCCCAGAGAAGTATGTAGAGACCTGAATGAATTACTCAACCTGCTCTTCACTTGCAGTGTGGTATAGTTTTGCTTGGTTTTCCTCCTAATGCAGAGAGAAATAGATAAGCACCGACTATTTTATTTTAGACACGCATGACAGCTTAGTCTTTGCGAAGCAGTTTTTAACTTTCTGCTTGTTTTACTTTATGGCACAACAAGCAAATCAATATTTGATAGTAATGCACATGTTATAAATATCACAGTTATTGGTAGCTGGTGTATTTTTAGTATGAAATATTGACTGCCCGATGTTTGCCCAGTTACGTCTATCTGGATATATGCATCTATCTGTGTGAAGACAGAAGTTGCAGAGTTTACCAGGTTTTATTACTGTGGTGTAGAGATTATATCAATGGCCTAACTCATAACAAAACTACTGATACAGTCTCCAAAAAGTGGAAGAAAAATACTCCTTTTTTTTGGGAGTATCTGTATTTATACAGTAGTCCCAAAGTATGCATTTACATGTTTGTCTGAGCTCATTAAAATTGTTAATTGCAGAGGAAAGTTCATCATTCTTGCTTTATTAATAACAGGCAGGTACAGTTTTCCATGCTCACTTGAAGCTACTGTTGACTCCTAGCTGCTCAGAGTGTGCCTAGAATGCAGAATCAGGTCCACTTGAAATACTTTGCATATAAATTAAGTTGCTTTGCTTCATTTAATTGGCTGATTTGGCTTTGTTGCACTAGTGTAAATCCACTGATAATAATGGATTTTTTTTTTTTTTTTTGATTAACACTGGAATACCTGGCATCAACTTTTTACCATATATTTAGCAACCTTATGCAGAATTATGATTTGTCTCATTAAAAAATGTGGGTTAGTTAAAAGAATACGACATGCTGAATTCCTTCAGTAGTTACTAACCAAGTAAGGCTTTTTGTTTTAGACAAAAGACCAATGGTAAAACCTTCAATGGTGGAAAAAAAAAAATTATGCTTGAAAAAGAAAATTAGCCCTCTGAAAGAGGTGATCATTTCACCAAGAAATGATCTGGTTCTATCAGGCATAGATGTGCTATAGCGAGATAAGAGCAACATTTCAAGACATTTATTTCTTCATTGTTTTTATAAAAGAATGTTACTAAATATTTATTAAACCCAAGAAGTTTTAGGAAAAAAATAGATATTTTGTTTTCCTTAAAAGTTGCCTATTGTTTTTTCTCCCTCAGTGTTTGGGAGTATTGTAATGGAGATTAATGCCTATGGACTAATTAATAATAGGTCCCACCATTTTCATTTTATCAAACATATCCACCTGTCCTCTTCCTCCAGAGGAATAACAGATGATTAATCAACCTCTAAAATTCTGACAAATGTTTACCAGGTATCTAAAATTGCATGGTTATTTTTGCTGACGGAACCTTGAAAATGGAGACATGATTCAATACCTCTCAAAAAGCCTACATACTTGCGCTTACGCAGTTAGGTCATAGTCATTTTCTTGTCCTGTGTGCCTCCAGAAAATATTCCCATTGAACCCCATTGTTCTACCTTTTAAGTGTAGCTCCTTGTTTCTGCAAAGAGATCATCCCACATGGATTTTCTCTGAACGGTGTAAATTTGGAGAAAATCTCTACCCACAAATGTTCTTCTTCCATATCTGGATTAATATATGCTTAGTTCCGAAGCAAACAGTTGCAGATTTTTTTTTTTTATTCTTTCTTTTGGTCAAACTAAAGCTTTCCCATTCTATACAATGGTATAATAAATGCTTTTGACTTCTTTGGAGATCTTTTCATGATTTAACCCATTAACTAACAACATGTATATTTTCTTCATAAAGAAAATAACTACACATAACTACAAAAGAAAAGCACATCTGGAAAAAAGGTTAAACTACTTTGTGCTTTTTTTAATCATTTGTTTATATGTGTAATTTTGCAAAGGTCCCAGAATACTTTTCCTGGACATGCACAGTAACATTAGTGCTGTATCACAGTGTGTCTCAGACCTGCATGCAACCAGTAAAGAAGCAATCAGCAGTGGAAAACAACGACCCTCTTGAGTATGTGATGTGGTCATAAGTTGTAATGTCCAAAGAAAGGCAAAGTGTGCTGTCAGTGTCTCGGGGCAGAGTGAGCCCCCTGAAGGCTCCTAAATTCTGGCTTTAACTGAGGACTGTGCTTACTTGTTCTGCATTGTGTGACCAATATTGGCCAAGTTTTTTTTCACACACAGAACAGAATTGCTGTGAGAACCCAAAGTTTCATATGAGGCGGAGGATTATTCATTATTCATCAGGGTGCTGCCTGCAAATTTCCTACAAATTTGTAGGCTGTTACTTTATATTGATTGTGTTACAGTACAGGTAGTAAGAATTCATGCTAAGAAATGCTACAACGACAAAGCAGTGTTCAAACACTCTGTACTGTACTGTTGCATTTGTTGTTAAACCACAATAGTCAAGCAATGTTGTATTTAGTGTGTCTGTGAATAGAGTGCTGGTCACAGTCGGTAACAGCTTTGTTGTTTTTTTTTGCCTCTTTTCCAGGTTTCTTGGTGTTACGCAGTTTTCTCCTACTCATGCCAGAAAAGCCTTTCCTTGCTTCGATGAGCCCATCTACAAGGCCACTTTCAAAATCAGCATCAGGCATCAAGCAACTTATATATCTTTGTCCAACATGCCAGTTGAAACTTCTGTTTTTGAAGAAGATGGATGGGTTACAGATCACTTTTCGCAGACCCCTCTCATGTCTACGTATTACCTAGCCTGGGCAGTGTGCAATTTTACGTACCGGGAAACTGTCACCAAGAGTGGAGTAGTTGTAAGTATTTATGATGTTGTACACACATTTTCTAACTTTGAAAACCCTTGCTTTTTGTAAGGGATCATGACATCAAATACTTAACCTTTTTGATTAGCATTCCTAAAATTTGGCAGTTTATTTAATGATGGTGTGTACTGCTTGTGGCCTTTTCTAAAGGTTTATCATGGTTGGAAAGGGCCATTAGGGTTGGAAAAGACCTCCAGGATCATCTGATATAACCGTCCCCCTACCACCAATGTCACCCACTAAACCATGTCCCTAAGCACCAGGTCCAACCTTTCCTTAAACGCCCCTGATGCCACCACCTCCCTGGGCAACCTGTTTCACTGCCTGACTGCTCTTTCTGAGAAGAAATTTCTCCTAATTTCCAACCTGAACTTCCCCAGGTGCCACTTGAGGCCATTCCTTCTAGTCCTATCACTAGTTATTTGTGAGAAGAGGCCAACCCCCAGCTCCCCACAATGTCCTTCCAGGTAGTTGTAGAGAGCAATAAGGTCTCCCCTGAGCCTCCTCTTCTCCAGACTAAAACCTGAAATATAAAATTTTTGATTTGTTCAATACTTCTTGTAATTGATTAGCTTAGTAGGTGTGTCTGCCTCATGAAATTTTAAGCTTTCAGGTATGCCTTTTCACTTTACTTTGATTTTCTGAGGAAGTTTTCTCTTGTTTTTCCTACAGCCTTTTCAATACTAGTATTTGTTGGACTTTATTCAAAGAAAACAGTAATACTGGAAAGGTTTCTAGTCTTCTTCCTTTAGTACTGACATGACCCTTGGTATGCTGTGTGCTAACTTGAGAGGCCAATAAAGTACTTCATATCATAGGGCATGCTTTAGAGCAGGACTTTACATCCTATCTGCTTCCTGTGGAGCTCCAGGTTGGTGGAAGCACTGACTTTCTGGAGCTGTTGTTTCTAAATATGGCATGGTTCCAAGAAGTATGTCATGAAAAAACAAGGGGAAAAATCCTTTATTTATGTCAGTTTTGTTTTTGTTTACAAATATCAAGCACAGAACTGTATAACAAGCCAAAATATACATGAGAAATGCTGTCAGCTTAATAGAATATTTCACAGTGCTGTCATCTTGATTTTACAGGTGTACATACAGAGAAACCCTTCCTTCGTAGTTTCTGTGAATAACAAATTTGAGCTACTTTTGGAAGCACGGGGCTAGGCTGGAGTTTTAACTGTGTGCCTGAGCAAAGTGGATTTTTAAATTTGTGCTTCTGCAAATGCTCTATAAATTTGTGCTGTAGCCTGGGGGCATAAGGAAGGGCTGCAGGCCTCCTTTCCGTGGTTGATCAAGACATGAAATGTCTCCTTAATCACTTTTAGCTAGCCTAAGCATTCAGCTGCTGTAGAAGGAGCTGATCCCACCCTCTCTGAGCCAAACATTTTCTTAGCCTTCTTGTGCCAGCACTCACCTCTGCACAGCCGTACAATATGGCTGATAACTGACCTGAAAAAAAAAAAAAGGAAGTGTGTGAATATGTTTTCAGCCAAATCAGTTCTTTGCCCCTGCTTTTTGTGTGACTTCCTGAGACCTAGTATGGATTCAGGGCTGTGCTGAAGATGAGGGAGGGTAGATTCAGACCTTTTTATTGGTAACCCTCATTTAGGTCATACTGAAGTTATGAGGAAATTTTTTTATCACTGAAACGGCAGGGTAGGACACCGGGGAGCCCTTTCATATAATGGCCAACAGACTATGACACTGTCATTTTATCCCACTGAAGGGGAGGGAGAAGCATGGCTAGGAAGTGATTCTCTGGGATGATTTACCCTAGGAATGTAAGAATGTTGGAACTGCTGAAGCCATGCTTCCACTCCCAGTGGTCATCTGTGGTGGCTGAGCTGGTCTTGTACCTCACTGTTACCAAAGAGGAAAGGCTCCTAGCTTTTTCTGATTGGGACCTGCTATTCCTTCCCATGCAGCAGCTCTGGGGCTAGCTGAACCATTAGTTGAGCTGATTTACTGATTTCAATCATTATCTTGAAAAATGAAAGCATTATTATTATTATTATTATTATTATTATTATTATTATTATTATTATTATTTTAAACCAATAAGTTTCTCTGTCAGTTCAGTGAATTAATTTAGAAAAAGATCGCACAAATGCCAGTGCAAAGAAGTAAGAACAGAGAATGGTGGAGCTGATGCCTTGTTCTTAGTGCTGCTAGCTGCAGATTGATTAACTGGACAAGAAGTATTGCTCTTGGGATGAGAAACTGGTTGCCTCTGGCTGTTGTAGTAGTTGGAAGACTGAGCTAAGTAGAACAGGCTAGGATTTAAGGCCATTTCTTACGCCTTATCAATCAGTACCTAAGCAGACTTCTATCCAGGTAGGAGTTGATGATCTTCGTGGTAATGTACTCTTCCTGCTGAAGGATTTGGTCTTAAGCTAAGAATGATCTGTTATTCCTCTGCTTTAGCAGACAGTGGTTGCTTGAGTTTCTCCTTGAACTCCTGTAAAATGGAAGTTTTTGGTGTATGCTGTAGTAGCTTGGTCTTATGTTCCTTGCTCTGTAATACAATGTAACACTTGCAAGCTCATCATGCATGATACTCCTGTGCTATCTCACTCTTGACATGTCCTATAGTAATCTAAAAAACAGTTGCAAGCAGTTCAACTTCCAACATCAGTGTAAGCGAATACATGCAAGATGAGGGATGAACCATGAATTTGAAAGACACAGCCTACTTCCTTTTCGCCATAAGGAGAATCTTGTGTTCTAGTAGCATTATTTGCAGCTCATATGCTGTAGACTTCTGCTGCTTTTGGATATTTGATATCCTGAAGACAGAAGCATGCTCATGTCATATAGACAATAACTGTTACTTTTTGCTCTTCTGATATTTGGCAAAACTGTTCTCAAGTCTTTAGATTTAAGAGGAATCCAAAGAGAACGTAAAGGATTAATTTGGTAGGAATTTGTGGCTACTGAGGCCTCGGTTATGTTTGAGTCTTTCTTCAGCACGTGCAGGACATACATATGTAAGTTCACTCCTCCAGCCAGACTAAGCTGCACAGAACTTTGTGCCAGCAGTTGCACAAATTAGTAGATCATCTTGTCAAAGACCGGTAGGCCAAAAGCCTATATATTTTGAAATGGTCTCTTATTCCATAAAATTCTCTAAGTCTAGAGTTGTACCTCTTGTTTTTTTTTTCATAGTGTCCCTACTTCAGAGATATATTAATGTCACAGGAATGCCAAAATAGTTTACAATGAATTACTGGTTAAATATATTTTGCCATTTTTCAGTTTGTCAGTGGTCTGTTCATCTTGTTCAGATTTGTTGAAAGAGTATCTTTTACTGTATGAACTTACGGTAAACAGTTTAGAGCTGGGTTTGTTTGGATGAACTGCTGAGGTAAGCCATCTTTTCATGACTTTTATATTGCAATCCCAGGAGTTTGTGTACATTACCTAGGTGAATTTTTGAAATTATCTGAACTCCTGGGACATGCAATCTAAACTTCTGAGTTTCCCCTGAAGTTGCTTTCTTGCTCCAGTATCCATGGCAAGTCAACATAAATGTAAGAAAAAAATAAGTTATCTCCTAATAATAAAGGAATGTTCAAGAAAAAGAACCTAACCCCCATGATGAAGCATTTTGATGGGCAGTTTCTTGCATGGAGGAACCTTTCTTCAATTAATGCAACGTACATTATACTTACTCTGTAGACCCCTAAAAGATTTCAGCTTGCATGTACTTTTGCTTTCATTTTTGTGCTTTTGTGAGCTTGGTTTTGGTTCACAAAATGTTTGAAGAGCATTGGGGAAAATGTCTTTTCAGATTTTGAAAGCATGCTAATTTTTAAAATCTCATCTCTCTTTCAGCTGACCAATCTTACTAAACTGCTGTGGTCAAGGGTAGATAAACTCTCCAAGGAATAAAAGAAACAGTGGTATTAAAAGCAGGTTTGTTCTTCAAAAATGATTACATGTTAACTGTTCATTTTTTTCTCAAAGAGTGACGTTGATGTCAAAATTAACCTTTACCTAAGCATGAGATTCAAATACATACCATGTTATAAAGACAAGTTATGCTTTGTCCAAGCACAGCTCTGTGTATGTAAATCACTAGCATAACTCCTTAGTCCATATGGGCCTGATCAGAATCAGAATCCCTTATAGAGCAGATAATTTAAAAGCAGATAATTATAAAATATTACATATAATATTAATTATATTATATATTATTAATATATAACATTAATTATATTATATTATTAATATATAATATTATTAATATCATTAATTAATATTATATATTATATATATTATATATTATTTTATATAATTATAAAATATTATATATTATAATAAATAAAAGCAGAATTGCCTTCTTATGTGCATTACAGTTATATACTTTGTTGCTCAGATTCATCTGGGACTACAAGGAATTATTCATATCATTGGTACTGCCTTTTCTGAGTGCAGCTTGATTCCTGTGGAAGGGACTGAGGTGCAGATACCTTTTCTGTTGTGGGCTAGGGAGCAGTGTAGCTCTACCAGGGTGCTTCCTGGGGTAATGTTACATTGATAGAACAGGGACATCCTTATGGGCTTAGCTGATCTTTGTATAGCTTTCTACTGCACTGCAGCTGTGCCAGCTGTAGTTGGTGAAAATCATGGGATCTGCGTATTGTCATCTTTGCACAGTGAAATAATCGAGAAGACTCTGCTTACCTTCACATGCTTGTTTGTTTTTACTTGTGTGTTGCGTTTCCTAATCGCACCTCATACGTATGTTCTTTGTCAGTAATTCTTAAAAGCAAGACATTGCTGACTGCATTTTAATGTCTGGCATATCATTTCTGCATCTCTTCTCCTCACTGTTGTCTTTATTTGTCTTTTCCATCCACCAGGCATTTTCCTACTGTTGTAGCTTCATTTTTTCCCTATCTGGATTGATTTTTACTCTACTTCATGTTAAGCTGTGCTTCTATTCTCCAAGCCCTCTGTTTCTTATTGTTCTGTAGTCAGATGAACATAAAAACTCCCTATCTCCTGCACCTGTCTCATAGGTTATTTTTCTTCTTTGCTTTTTTTTTTTTTCTCTGCTAATTCTTTCTCTTTCAGTTAGTGGAAGGAGTGAGTGCTCAGGGACAGAGTGTATCAGTGGAGATGAATGCATTGCTGGAAAGAGATGTTTCAGGGAGATTCATCTTCTATCATTCTTCTGCTGTGAATGGGGTGTGGAGATAACTATGGAAATGAAGTGACAACTTGCAGCTTTAAAGCGTATGGTTCTTGTCAGGGCAAATATCTGCTAGAAAGAAAAAGTGTGTGGCAAGGAGTGGATTCAGGAAGAGTTCTGGGTCAAAGGGTTAGAAGAGCATGTGCAGGTAGTGCTGGAGCTGGTGATAGTGATTAGCAGTTGAGAAGTGGCTGGCAGACTGGGTGATGATGACTGGGAGGAGGAATGCTGATGGAGGGGAGTGCTGGAACAATAATTTTGCATGGTTTCACTTTGGCTGCTCCCGCTCCTATCCAAACTGGTCATAGCATATGTTGCAGGACTGGCAGTGTGTGGGCCTGACCAGAGCTTATTCTGTTGTGCAGGGTAAGTCCTTCACTTGGTGTCTGAATCCATGCACATGACATTTTAAGGAGAGCTCTACGGCTGGGTGGGTCTTGATTTTAGTTTTATTAAACATTACTGTACAGTCATCAGTGCTGAGTAATTTGTCATGATACAGAGAAAGACCTTGAGGCTAAGAAAGATCTATGAGAAGAGGCAACTGGAAAAAGGCCAAGCTTTATTGCACTGCTGTTATTGTGTTATTGTTTTATCTCAGACATAATTAGATCACAAGCTCCTGGTTAGTAAAGATCTTAATTCAGTACTTTGGTACGGCTAAGTCTTATCCTGGCCAGTGAGGTGGAGCTGTTATAATCTGGCTAAAGGAAAATAAGATAATTACTGCTTCCATGGTGCTAACTGGTTTGCAGAGAGTCCACATCAGTGTCTCTGCAGTGAATTTTGTTAAGCTTGTGTTTGGGAGACTCCCTCAGTTTGGCATCACTGAAATAGATAGATCTCAAAAAGGGCACCAACGCAGGAGTAGTCACTTGCTTCTGCACATGTGAAAAATTCTTCTTGCCTGGAAAGGGCCTGTGAATGAAGTCGCATAAGCAGAGGTAGGTCAGGATCAGTGAACATCACACAGCTCTTGTTTCTTTAGGTTCAGTGCCATATGAGCATGGCTTTGTACTTGTCCTTAAGACAGGAAGAAGTGTCATAACTATTCATGAGATGCTGAAGAGCTTGTCTGGGCATTCCTTCATGTGCAGGGCAGTTTGCCTGAAGTCTGGGCGATCAGCATGAGGAGACTGAAGGCATGATTTTCATTAATAGTTAAACAAACAAACAAACAAAAACAAAGGTTGAACAACAGCTCAGAATAACTTTATCTAGTGGGTTCCATCATTTGTTAGTTGCTAGAAAAAAACAAAAAACAACCAGCAAACATTAGTTCTCTCTAAAATAATCCATGTCTATTGTGTGGTCCAGCCTGTAGCTTTTAGAAAATTATTCTATATTTGAAAAATATATTAATATTTGTAGGTAATAGCAATAATGACCTCAAGACCAATCATTTTCTGTCAGTTAATGACTACCTGGGTTAAAGGCCTGAGGCTCTGCCTTAGGCCCTCTCTTCAGGTGCTGGTTATTAGCTGCCAGCAAATAGTCTCTCCATCAGTTATTATTTATTAATCAGCATTGAAGCAATTACATACCAGATAGTTTTTTGTGGGTGAGCAAATTGGCTACGGCAGAATGATTTAGCTATCAAAAGTGGAATTAGTCCTCAATTAAAATTAAGTTTTCTTCCTGTGCAACCTAAATTTTACCGGGCTTCAAAGTTGAGCTCTGCTTTCTAAACTTACCTAATATGTAAAAAGTAACTTTTGTTAGCCCATCACTCACCACTGGGAGGCCACACATGTATCTCTGATAAACGGATAGCAGCAGCTAATGCAGGAAGCACCAGGCTTATTTCTGAAGCCTGATACGATGCTGACTTTTAACATTGTCCTCAAAGGCTGTTATGATAATGATATGATGATACTCATTAATTTCTGGTCATCACCACAATTGTCCTGCTTCCCCTGTGGGAAAAGAATTTTTCAAACAATTGAAAAAGAAAAATGCATGTCACAAAGAATGTGATGGGAGTTATGCAGTTATATGGAGCTAGAAAAGCATACACACATATGAACAAATTAGTTGTTTGTGCTTTTTTTTTTTTTTCTTGTATGAAATTTCCTCTGTAGTAACAGCAGTAAAGGCTGGCTCTACAAATACTTTTTTACCCACTTCAGCTCTTACTATTGTGAATTGTTTAGTTAAGTGGGAAGCCCTAGTACATTAGTAATCCAAAGAAATTGAAGAAATTGTAGCCTTTCTAGATTCACCACATCAATATTTGTTTACCCATTCTGTTTCTTGTATATTGAAAGTGACTTTTTGTTTATTAATTTTTAAATACTGTAGCTACAAAATATGCCAAAACAAACAAAAACCTATGTGATCAGCATTCATGCTAAACTGAATATGCCAGGGAATCCGTTAGAAACATAAATTGCAAACTTGCAATCCATTGTTATTGATTTCTGGTTGAATTTGCAAGTTGAATGCCCTAGGAAAACACTGCACATGTATTGTGCTTACTCCTTTTAAAAAATGTTCTTGGTCAGCACTTGTAGTACATGCAGTATTTAAATGCGATATTTATTTTATTAACAAATTCTCAGCTGTACTCTGAAAAGAATATTATTGAGTTGAAAGGCTTGAGTTTGGGAATATCCTGTTCTGTTTTGTTTTTGGCTGGGAAGATCAACCTTAAGTATCTGGTGGTAGTGAGACAGATAATAGCAAGAAGACTTTTTGGGGAAAAAAAAAGCACAACTTGGTCTCTTAATTCATGGTTAATTCACAGGCTTGCAATAACAGGGAGTGGAGAGAGAAGCAGTGCATGTGATTTTTGTGACAAGCGTCAGCCCAGGAGCTTGCCTATAAATCAGTGCCTTAGAGAGCATTGCTGCATCTGAGGTTGATTCTGCCTAATGACAAGAAAGATAGGTCCAGGACTCTTAGTACTTCTTTGCTATTTGCTTACAGGAGTAGATAAAGTCCCTGGAATTCCTTACATTTCCAACATCGTGAGTGGGAGAAGCGAGGAAAGACTGTTTCATTTTCTTTTCATGGCCTAATGAGCATATGCTTAGTAGTATGTACTGTGACAACGTAACTCATAGTGAAGCCTGAACAATCTATCTGTGCTCTGCTTTCTGTGCTACATTATTTTATGTTTTCGTATGCCTCTTATGTTCTGCTGTCATATTTGACTTCATTAACTTATTCATTGAGGTCCCTGTCCTTGGCATCAACATGAATTCTGCTTTCTGACACCCACTGAAGTACTAAGACTCTATTAACATGTTACTGTAAGAGTCATGCTCTTCCTAGAAAAGCAAAAATGAAGCATTGAACAATCTGTAGGAGGCATCTCACTGCAGGACAACATAAAGGTACATGCATTCCTGCACCAGCCTGAACACCTGTCAGTCAAACCAGCCTTATCCTGCATACCCACCATAGTCACTGCTCTGTGGAGTGAAAATGGATTACTGAGGCAGGTGTCTTAGTTGACATCTAGCTGAGTGACAGATACAGTATTTTTGAAGGAGGAGAGTGATGTGTACTTTTATTTATTTATAGACAAGACTCTCTTCCAGGGTTTAGGTAAGTTTTAATCATATTTTTCATACAGAAACTAGAAATTTAGCCTATTTGTTTCCAGTTTTTATAGCCATCTCATTTTAGAGATTCATAACTCTTGCCAGTCTAACCCCTCAGTTTTTGACAGTCACGTATCTGTAACATTCACCTTGTAGGCTAGCCTTTTACCTGATTTTTTAGTGTTGGAAAACCTCCACAATGTTCATCCTATTTTTGCTTTATCTCTGTATTTTTTTTTTTTTTTTTGCTGCCCGGAGTGTGGGAAAGGCTCTCTGGTTTGTGATGTTACGCCTGTTTGTACTCGTAGAGGATCCAGCCAGTTTATTTGGTTTTACATGAAGGTGTCCGTAGTGTTAATGACACTTTCGATTTTTCCAGTTGGGTGCTTTCACACTTCAGGTACATGCTCAGAAGGTTTTTATCAGATGCTGGCATAGCACAGCTTCATAGTGTGAACATGCTTTTCCAGGGCTGGAGAAGTCTGGCTGCATTGGTTTATGTGTTCCTCCCTGCTGCTCTCAAAGGAGGTCCTTTGCACAGGCTGAACTCTGCCACTGTGGGCATCACTGTGGGGACTCTTACGTGCCTTGCAGGTGGTGGTTTCATTCTTGAATCTATTATATCTCTCATGGTGGCTGCTGAAGTGCTTGAGCACAGCACACAGCCCCTTCCCCTGGCACCCATCTTGTACAGCAGGACAGGGACAGGTGGCAGAGAACCAGCTGCTTTGGCTAGGCTCCACGGAATGATACCCTTAGGAAATCTTCGGCTGCTCCTTCCTGGCAGCTTTCTGTCTGTTCTGTGCTGTTGAGACATAGCAAGAGCAGCCAGAGATGAGAACTGAGCCCGTTATCTTCTTATTTGGAACAGCATAATTTGAAAGCAGATTATGTTTCTCTTTGAAAGGTAAATGACCTAATGTGTATTAAAAAAGTTATCCCGCAGTGGATTATCCCAAAAAAATATTTAGCGACACGTTTTGTTTAACAGCATGCAGTGGAGCTGTGTGGCGGTTTGGGACAGAACATGAAGGCTAATAATGTTATTTGAAGTGACTACAGCTAGGGAGGGCCTAAGAAGCAGGAGGTAGTTATTAGCATTCATTGGGGGCACCTCTGGGAATACCCACACTTTCTCCCGTCCTGCCCCCCATTTCTCAAGAGCAGCAAGCAGTTTGGTAGTCATGGCAGCTTGGAACCTCAATTAGAGTTTGTATCCTCAGGACAGCAAGCAGTACCTTGGTTTGCAAAGATAAAAGAAGGGAATAAAGGGTGGAGGAGGAAGAAAGAAAGCGAATTCCTATGGAATAATTTCAAAGAAAGAAGTATACTTTCTGAATCATTCACGAACTGCATATGTGCTTCTTGTAGTTCTCAGTCCTCTGGCTAATTAGATCACAGTCCATGGTTGAACAACAGTAGATCACGCTGTGGGTTTTACTTTACTGAAAAGTTCCTGTATGTTAAAAATTTGATAGTGTTGCTTTGGAGTAAGTTCATTGTTTCCTTTTAAGTACCAGGAGAAGAAAAAGGAGACTGATTTATACCTGATGAGAAAATTTGATATATATCTAGTTTTTAGTCTGACCTGTGTAATTTAGGTAGAAGACTGGTTTGTATGTGGGAATGTCAATGAGTGATAATGTACCGCTTCATATAAAATCGTATGTATAAGTGTGTATACATGCATAAAACAAATACTTAAATATTTGGCTAACACTGTTGACAGAGAAGATGTAAATAAGGATTTTGCAAAGACTAAAGGAATAATTTCCCTCATCTGCTATCCTAGTTCTTACTACGAAAGGAATATGTATTATTTCTTCTCCATTCCCTTTGTTTCTTTAGAAGAATGTAGCTGGGGCTTCTTCTGGAAACCGAGACTTTTCTCAGGTTCTCTGAGGTTTAGTTAGGTTTCTCCATGGGGCTGTGGTCTTTGGTATGCTTTATTGTGACCTGCTGTTTTACCTACCTTTGAAATATGGAGTGGTATTTGCTTTTAGTATGTAGTTTAAAAATACTGAACAAACAAAACAAAAACAAAAAGCCACCAACCAACTACAATGAAAAGCCCCGCCCCCCCCAATACGACAAAAAACCACCAACCAACTACAATGAAAAGCCACCCCCCCCATTTATTTTTCTTTAATATGCAGAAGATTCTGAAATACAGTAGCCTCTAAGTTTTCTATGCAAAAGTGTTATGCCTGTTGCTGTCACGGATAGTGATGAATATACTAAAGTTAGTGGGCCTCAACATAGAAGAAAGATGACTTCCTTGGGAGTGTGTGATAGCTTGGTTTAGTAAAGAGAGTTTGAAACTTGTGTCTCTCTATCATGTAGCTTGTGGTGATCCACAGAGGATTGGTCATTCTGGGTTGCCATAGGAATTTTTATATAATTTGTCTGCCAAGAAAAGTTGCATCAGCTTCTGGCCATGATAAACCTTTTAAGGCATACAGAGAAGATACGTTGGTAGCTTGGAGTTAAGAACCTAGTATGAACCTTTTCAAAACTGTGATGTGAAAAGCATAACGAGACTTGAAAAAGTGAAAGGGGATGAAGAAGGCTGACTCTGAGAAAGCCTGGGACTCATCACTATGAAACAAATTCAAAACACCTAACTAGCTCATATGGGAGAGCTGCTTGAGCAGCAGAAAAAGTTCAGAGAAAGCATAATTTAGGTATGGAAATTAAGATTTGTAATTTGTGTGGTTACAATAGGGCACATTATTAACACTTGTCTTTAAAACAAAATACTTTGATGAGTCACACATGACTGGGAATGATTATGCTACCATGAAGTACTGTGAGGATAAAAAGGATTGGTGAATCATAGTGCAGCTGGTAGAGTTGCCTGTTTTCATAGTTCTGTTATTCAGGGATGGATGGGTAAGAAGAAATATCCTGAGTAGTCTTATATATATACATATATATATATATGTATATGTATATATGTGTATGTATATATGTGTATATATATATGTGCTTTAGCAGCATTTGAAGTATTTACATGTATTTAATTATTCAGTCTACTCCCTAATTGAAGTCATCAGTACAATAATACCTTGCAATACCTACCTGAGAAAGTCTAGAAAAGAACAAAACTAATTTCTGTACAGAACCTATCTGCTCTGAAAAATGCTTCCTTTCTAATGCAGAGATTTATTGCTGCTTGGGTGTTTTCATAAAGTTGAATTACTATAATGGTTATGGTAAACATTTATAAGTTGAAGTGCTTTTCTGTAGTTATTGAACTACTTCAGCTAAACTTGTACATATTGTACCCTCTATCACCTAACTCTTAACCATAGATTTTTGTGTCTTTGTCTTTCTTCTTCCATGGCTGCCTTGTAGCATCTAGTCAGTTCAGATTCATTGTCCTTTCAAGTCCAAGGACTCCTGTGTTTTCAATAAAGCAGGACAAGTTCAAGTAATGTTGATGAACTTTAGATTACACCGTCATGTTTTATATAATGCATTGCAGCTGAAAGCTGCTGCAGAATGGAGTTTTCTCCTCCCCTCCCTTGCACACTTTTGCTATATCATTTGTATTGGATCTAATGGTCAGTGGCTAAACAGTGAGCCTGTTCAGTGCACTAATCTAAAGTGAAACTGCCAAGAAAATTTAATAACCTTTTAACTGAACCATCTTACCCAATATGTTGGTAGTCCATGGACCCAATTTGGGAAGAGGTGGAAATGCACGACTGCCCTTTTTAGTGATACGCTATCACAATCATGGGAGTAATTGCAACATAAAACTCTCTATACAATTATTTGGGGAATCTCTGACTGTCACACTTTCAAATTCAACCTGCTCTGATTATTACTTGAAGTTAATTCCAGGTGCTTGGTATGTGTTGATTACAAGTGGGGCCCTCCACATGAGAGAGGTGTTTCTACCATTTTATTTATCTGTACCTCACCTTCCTGTTTATTAAGAACCCACTACAGTTATTTCCTGGAGCCTAATTGGCTTGGTCACATTAGTTGGAAAAATAAAACCTGTATTTTTCACCAGGAAGAAGTATTGTTCAAGGGTCCCAGGGCCAGAGCTGGCCTATAAGTCATGTGTTGGATTACACTGAAATATTGTTTTCAGTCTTTTCAAAAACATTCCTATTGTAAGAACATCTACAGAGGATGATATTTTGTCCTGTCCTGTGTGGAGACTAGTTTTGAGATGACAACCAATGGACTATTACACCTCGACTCCAGCTACTAGGGACCTTGACCTGGAATTATACAAGGGCCACTAGTTTAGTAGCCACCAAAGGGCCTTCTATGAATGTACATCATCCATTTGGGAAACTTGCACTTTGCTCTCACAGCAGTTGGTTGCAACAAGATCTGTATTTTACATACATGTCTATTGTCGTAAATGCATTTATTCCGCATATTCATTGGCTGCCTCTTTTGTCGCAAGGATCAGTGACTGGTTGTTCTTCATTTGCATCTTGTGCACCAGCCCTGGTTTTACAGATGGTTTAGCTGTCCTTTTTCAGAACTCAGAAGTACTTAATCTGTCCTTGCATGGGATTCATTTCCCATCTCTTCTTATTCTTATCACCCTTCTCTCTGCCTTTTAAGTTCTACAGTGTCTGTTTTGATATTCTGAACAAGAGAGAGGGGTGGTGCCACAACTGCCTGCAGTGCTCAAGGTTTATATATGTGAGTTTGTACTGTCGCATAATGATGTTTTGTTTTTTATTCTTTTCTTAATCAATTGTAACAGTCTGTTTGCCTACTGAATATCTGCTGAGCACTGAGCTGACATTTTCAGGGAGTGACTCCAAGAATTCTTCCCTGAGTTATAGCTAATTTAGACTCCATTACTGTATATGTATAGTTATGGTTATTTTTGCCCATTTGCATTTCTCTGCACTTACCAGTGTTGAATTTCATCTGCCATTTTATCAGCCAGCCACTCAGTATCATGAGATCCACCTGCAGCTTTTTGTACCTATGACTATTCCGAATAATTCTGTACAGACTGCACCCTTTTCTGATTATGTGTCCGTGTCAATTCTGGATGCATTCCTTATTGCTTATCTGTGATGGTGCAGCAGAAGAGTTTATGACTAGCAAGAAAATGCCAGCTGCATATTCTGTTTTGTGGCAGAAAACTTTCAAAAAACTTTACTGGAAAGTCTTGCTGAAAAAGATTTTGACAGTGTAATGCTACATAGGCCTGGACAGGTGAAAAGAGAATATAAAGTTTGTTACTAGGAGTCATAGGTAATTAGGGTTCAGGTCACTGCTTTGTGACAAGTATAGTAACATTAAAAATTGCAAGACAGTTGTCATGACTGCCATCTATAGTACTTTTTGAGTGTATTTTAGTCAGATGCAGCTGGCTGAGCATAGGTGTATCTGTTTTGGAATATTCTGAATCACTTTTAGGCTTCTATTGCCTCTGTTGAACAGATCTCTGTTGACATACAATGGAGACACAGACACCATCTTGTATGCAGACATACATCACAGAGACCTTTGGGACCTGAAAGACACCTGAGGTTTCTGCTTTTTGAACCATCACTGTAACCACAAGCTGTAGTGTTGTGGTTATAATTCTGCTATATAGGATTTGAACAAATCCTAGGATATGGAACATTCCGCTTTATTTCAAAAGGAAGGTGTTGTCTGACATGACATGAAATACTTTACTCTTGTTTTGGTAGGACACAGCATTATGACAAATTAAAGTCAGTACTGACAAATTAAGAATGGCAAGTTTGGCTTGTGAATTGCAAAAGTCAGTTGTTTGCGCGCTCCTAGTGTGATGCTTAAAGCCTAAGTCCTAGAAGACCAGGAAGATTTTTTTCTTTATATTTTGTATTTTCATGATTTTAGGAGTTTTAGGAGATGGTGGTGATCTGCAAATGTAACAAGTCAAAAAAAAAAAAAAAAAAAAAGGAAATTTGTGGTTTTGATAGGTGGAAAACTTTTTGTATTGGTCACTTTAATTTTTTTGTTATAACATCCAAGACTGCAGAGACATGAAGGATTTTTTTTTTTCTTTCCCTTCTCCTCTTCCTAGCAAAGAGAATATTAGAACCATGAAAGACACATCATGTCATTGTCTGGAAGTCTTTCTTGTCTAGAGGAGGACAGCTAGTGAAATAAATAATCAGTTTCTATATATTTGGACAATGCTAAATATGCAGTTTCTGTGGGAACTCCAAAATGGAATAAAAGTTGGACCTTCCATACCTGAGCTTTTCATCTGAAAGAGCCTGTCTGTGGTTTTGTACCATTTTCTGCTCATCAGCATTCAGTAACACTGCAGGATAGAGGAAAAATACAGAAACATAAGAAAGAGAGATAAAAGGAGACTGGGAGCTGAAAAAAGATAAATGACTTTGCCGTCAGTACAGTATAATGAAAATCAAATCAGTGCTTGGCAATGCACAGTTGCCCAGTATGGCTAACCCCAGACAGGGTTTTAAGTAAAATATATGTATTTTGTATTTTATTCTTAAGTTCATATAAAGATAAATGACTTTGTTATTCATTGATAGCAGTGAAAATAGAGGTCCTGATTCTGTAAAGTCGTAAGAAAATGTATGACAGTGTTTAATGTCTGTTCAGTTACTGGCTTTGTGAGTAATGGAATTTTGTTGTAAAGGTAAGGCCTGTTACAGCCCCTCTTTGGTTTGTTCAGGTATCGTTAGCTGGGTATTTTGCAAGTGGGATACACTCACCTGAAAAGTGTAAAAGAATTGTTTGATAATACACACAAAAGATGCGTAGGAGTTAATGAGCTAGTAGGCTCAATGTTAGTGTGCTCATGGCTGCTGACAGGACACCTAAAGAGTCTCTGCTGGCCAGACAGGCAGCAGCCAGGAGGGAAAGAATTATCCTGCATTGCTCCTTTTGACAGACCCTCAGTGGTGCTGAGCTGCCATCTTCCACCAGCTCTGATCACACTGATGACGGGAGGTGGTGATTCCCAGTGGGGCCAGCTAAACTATCTTTTTATTTTTCCTCCTACTATGGTTTTATACCATCGTGTGTCGGTATTTTCTTCTTGAATCCCTAGATAAGCTGACTTCTGTCTGTAAGTTTCATATTTTTATCTGCCTGCAGACTTTCTCATACCTCTTCATTAGTTACACAGCTAGGTAATATCAGAGATGGAACTTGGAATGCAGACAGGTAAACCCCAGGGTGGTGAAACCAGTTACCAGAAAGGGTTATTGGTTACAGTGGTAGTATTCAGATGACCAAGTTACATTTGTAATTGAAAATAGTATAAAAATAATTTTAACAGACTTATTCTCAATCTGATTTTATCAAAATAAATAATAATAATACCTTTCCTGTGTTATTTGCAAATAATTTTCATAGTTCAAATTATTATGCATTGGTACAGTGCTACACTGTCTGTGGGAAATATACAATGGAAACATAATTCATTTTAGAACGCACTTATACTGGAATCAAAACAAAAAGGAATCCACAACAACTTTGAAAGAGTTTTGCAAACTTGCATTTTGTTCCAGATTGGATCTGACAATATATTTTTAATGAATGTAGTCTTGAACATCTGCAAACTGTTTGCAAGCTGGAATTTTCTTTTCGAATAGCTGACTGTGGAATCACAGACTCTATAATCACTGATGCTGTGTCTCCACAGTACCTATTTGCAATATAGTAATATAATAATCATAATAATAGCAATAATAAAATCCCTTCCCTCCCAGTTAAAATTCAGTGTTCTGGATAGCGTTTTATAGCAGTATAATGTGCTATATTGTTTATCATGGCCCACAGATGACTGCAAATGGCCTCCAATCCCCACGTACAGCTGAAAATATGCTTATTTTCTGAGTTGCTCCCTTCTACCTTCTTCATTTGAGTAAACAAATCCCGGAATCCCAAGTGAACAAGAAACGTCTGAACCAGAGATCTTTTTTTATGGTTTATATTAAAATGTACAAACCTGTCAGAGGCATTGTTTCTGTGACCACAGATTGAACTCGGGATACCACTAACTGTATCATGGGAGAGTTATAAATGAGCCAGGGTTGTTCACAGGGTCATATTCTTCTATCCCTTCCTGTACTTAAGGGCTTGAGTTGATATTGATATTGTTCTAGATTTTAAGTCCTTGAATACATCTATATGAATGCAGTGCAATGTACAACTAGGAGATCTACTGGTAAAGAAACCAGCAGAGGCAGGTAAAGCGACCACTAAGGTGAGGTGCAGAAACACCACTAATAAATTTAGAGGCTGTACGGTTGTGATCATGCTGCAATCATGGAAGTAAACACATCACAGATCAGGCATTTAAACATTGCAGTGTTCAGTGTAGACAGTCCCTTCATATTGTACTTGCTTTCTTGGCTCATCTTTCTAAGCTGCAGGGCCAAAAGGGAATGAAAGATATCAGATCATTTCTGTGCTATCTAATGTGAGTGGCTTAGAGTAACTTTATCTCTTTCCATAATTACGGAGCCCTCAGTGACCTAGGTGTTGGAGTTGGTTCCAAAATACCTGCTCTTTCTAGCATGTAATGATACTTCACTTTTTATGAACTCAAAGGCCAGCTATTAAATGGTTATTTTTTTTCATTTGATGCTATACTAGAAATTTCAGAATGCCTATTGCTCGAGAATCTTAAAACCCCTTAGCAATCTCAGCAGTAATGCTGAAGTAAAATCATCATTCAGAGCCACTTCTTAGGGTCTTGCGTGAGTGTGCTTGGCAGAGCATACGAGTGCATCAGTGAAACTTGGGTTGGAGAAGACCAATGGAGCAGCCTTTCCTGATCTGTGTGGTATGTGTCCAGATGCAGAAAATGATGGAAAAAAATGTGGAGAACGATGGCTTTTGAACTGACTAAAGCTATCGTACAGCTCATATGTGACCCCATTCCTGCGTTGGTGTAAAATGAAGCACATCTGTTCTTGTAGGGGGAGATGAGTAATCCTGAGCAGAGTACAGCTCAAGTACAGCATGGTGATCCCTTAATTGGTGCTGATATAGCTGCCTCTGGAACAAGAGTGGGACAGCAATGTCAGCAGAGCATCATGTCCCAGGTTGTTTACTGTGCTGTGAGTCGAGGCCTATTAGCTCAGGCACAGCTCAGCCTCTGCAGCACGCGTGTCTCCGTGTGATGCAGGACTGCATAGCGCAGAGATGCCAGCCCACCTGCCAGCTCCTCCATGCCCTGCTCTGCTCTGTAGGACAGCCTGAGCTGCTGCGGTGGTCACTCCTGTCTCCACGTGCCCTCTCCTCTGACAGCTCACAGCTTTCTGTGACCAAGCTCACCATAGTGATTTGTGGGTTGTTATTATTATTATTACTTGCCAGTAATGAGGTGTTTTCTTTCTGTTAGGAAGAAAACCAGAAGCGAAGTACCCAAGTAGTTGTTTAACATAATCTGTGACCTACTAACCTTCTTATTTTTTCATGAGCAAGCTGAGCAAAGATCAAATGCAGCTGTAGAAGTCCGAAGGCCTGTTTGCTTTTGTAAGTGTAATGCACAGAGGCACTTGGGAGCAGCTGCTGGCTGCGTGGTGTTCGGGAGGCCCTGAAGTGCATCAGCTGGGAGCTGGCTGTGGCATCGCTCCCCGAAGTTTAATCCTTTGGGGTGCTAATGATGGGATTGACTGGTCCTTGAACCAGGCAAGGCTTTCAACTTTGGCCTTTCTTTTCAGAAGGAATCAATCAGTGCTGTGAGCACAGAAACCAGCAGCGATGCTGCTCTCTGGGATTTCTTTCATGTTCCCTCATCGTCTTTTTTTTTTCTTTTTTTTTTTTTTTCCTCCCCCTATGTTCTGTCTAATAGGAGACAGTGGCTTTGAAAGACCCTCATGGGAAAAGCATAGTAGATAGCTTTTTGCTAGTGCCTCTAAAATACTTCAGAGCTTTAGGCAAAACTGGCAGCAGTTATTAGCCAGTGATATTTATACAGATGTTTTGCTTAGAAGCTTCTGGTAGCAGTTTCCTTCACTTCATAAGCAGATCTGAAGGGTCTCAACTGAGTATTAGCTTATACTTCTCTGCCTAGCACCTTCAGTCCTTGTTCCCTTTTAATAACCTTCTCCCATCCCCATGGCATTAGTTGCAGTTTGTGTCTTACAGAAGTCAAATTTTCAAGAGCAGACTCCTACTCCTCGCTGATACTTTTTGCAGATAATTTAAGTACAGAGGCTGTGGTGTGGGATCAGATCATTTGTCCTTCTCACCCACTGCCCTGCCAACAGCAGTCAAGAGCCAAAAACTTAGAAAAAAGCTGCTGGAGGGCTGTTGTGAAATACACTGAACCTAGAGAAAGCTTCCAGATAAAGTCCCCACTTTATCCTTTACAGTGCTTATATCCCATGAAAGCTTCCAAATGATTTTACATTTGTCCATGTCAATACCCGCTGAAGTGTGGAAATGCACTTGCATTCTGCCCATACGCTGTTGATATTGCTTGTAATAACTTGTTTTAATGTTTGTTAATATGGATACCTGCAGGTGCAAATCCTCCGGCTGTAAACAGTTTATTCTGTGGGTATGGATAAGATGAGAGCAAATAAAGCCTGCCATTTTCAAGGTTTGCCTGGTGCTGTGCAGTTAGGGTATTTCTCATGAGAGGGAATGTTATCTTAGGCTCAAAGAAAGTGTTAAAAAGAAAGACTAATGAAGCTGTTACACTGACATGAATGTCAGCTGGAAGCTAAGCAGGGGAATAGCTTTCTGCATCAGCTGAGAAAAGAGAAGGAAGACCTGTTCAAACAGCGGCGATCTGCTCCACTGTCAGCAAAGGAATAAATCTCTGCAGTCTGTTTATTGTGCTAGGAGCTGAAGGAATGATTGTGGCAAAAATGCTGCAGAATTCTGGCTTCACGTTTGCCTGATTGATTGGCTTTTCAAGACTTAAAGCTTTAGTACAAGTTCAGTTTTGCCAGTGGTGTGACTGCCTTGCTTGCAGCAAATAAGTTTGGAAAGTCTAGTTCAGAAATATTTTTCTTCTTTCAATCTTACCATAAACTGTTGAACCCCATTGCATTTTGTGCTAGTTAGCTTCACAGGGAAATAATCATTCCAATGTTTGGTGTTTTTTTCATCAGGAAGGTTTCTAATCCCGTTTTTTCTTAGACATTATCCTGTTATAAAGGAACTTTATTAATCTAATGCTAACCAGCAAGTCAGTATGAATAAATAGGTCAGCGCTCAATAAACTGCTTTATTTTGGGTAACCTGTGTGATGGTGATCCAGATCTAAACATATCTTATCTGGTTATCTTATGGTTTAAAATCATTAACACCTGATCTTTTCATATATTGGAAGTGCCTAACTGGAATTGGAAGGGATTAATTAATAATTCTGCAGTTAAGTGTTTTATAATATTTTCATTTTAATATAAACAATTCATATTTTGTTATGTGTTCTGTAAATAATAATCAACATGACCCTGAGTCTTTATCATCTTTGTCTAAGTTTGCATGTCAGAGTACTTGGATTTTGCAGCTTCTCTCTTAAGCAGCAAAAATCCTCTGTTTGCCAGTTCAGATTCTTTGTGTGTGTATGATCTGCCACTTCTCATCTGCATCTCTACTGGCTGCTGGCTAGGTGGTTAATCACTTTGATCCTTGGTTGTGGCCTTGATCTTTCTCAGATGGGAGTCATCAGATAGGAATAATGTTCTAATTGACTCAGCCCTTCTATTTTGCTTTACTCTATTTATAATTGTAATTTGCCTTTGTAATTTTTTTTTTCTAATTCCCATGTTTTACACTGAGATTGGTATGCCCAGAAGGGGGCTGGACTCCCTCTAGCTTTGGGTTGGAGACATTATCAATGGGTAACCAACTCCAACAATTTATATTCTCTGGCAGAAGTAGTTCTAGTTCTGCCCATGGTTTTGTCAGAGGCTAGTTATGTAAAAGTGCTTGGATACTTCTAGCACGTTCATATTTTTTATTTTATTTATTTTTTTAGTAGATTTAGAAGGTTTTTAAACACATTTGAAATATTTGTTTCTTACATTCAACAGAGCCTTTAATATTTATTTTTTTTTAGTGGATTTTACTGTATGAAAAATTCTGATTTCTTGTTTCCTTATTTTATGGTTTATGGATTTTGCTTTTACTGGCCAAATGGTGTGTCTCTGCTCTGACAAGTTTCTAGCCTGAAGGAACTCTCACTGTTAAAATGGTTGCTGCTGTTATTGATGTAACCTGTTTTTTGTTTTGTTACCTATTTTATACTAGTCAGAGCACAAAATCTCCCATGTGCATCTTTTTTTCTCACTCTTAAGGGTTAGGTACAGCTTTTGAAAAAGTATTATGTGCTTAGGTCAGCATAGTGCAAAGACTTGTTGATGATGCACTGACTTGACACTGCACAAAGTTTTAAAGGGTTAAAGGGTGCAGCACCTTACAATAGTGTTTAGCATGCAATCTGTTTACCTTGCAAACAGTTTTTCCATTAAGTTTTAAGCTCAGGAGATACTTCCCTGTGTTTCTTTTGCTTCTTTGCCATTATAAGACACGCATTGAATAAATGTGTTTTCTTAGTGCTATACTTTGCCATGTTTCCTTTATCACAAATTATCATTATTTTCCTTAATACAGATCAGAATTTAGTGCAAACGTATCATGAGTGTGGCAGAACTTATCCCCACCAGACTTCACATTGTGTTTTTGCTGAATTAATAGAAAACATGAAAGTACTGATGTGCCTTTGCCATAATCTTCTTTGTGTTGCCATGAACAGTCTGCCTCTATTCCCTTCCTCCCTTCCTTCTTTGGACAAGTGCATTGTGGTACTTAGTGGCTACATGTATTTTGTAGGGGACCATTTAGTTGTAAACTCTTAAAGTAGTTTGTTTTAAGTCAATAAGAAACTATCATTTCCCTTTAAAGCTAAATAGTCTTAAAAGATGTTATTAAGGGCATGGGATGGTTACTCCTGGACATGACTAAACCTAGGAAACTTCAGTTTTCAAGATCTCTTCTAAAGTTGAGGAGTTTCAGGGATCCCAGTCTGCAGCTTGGGATATATTTTAGATCCATTTATTTAAAAAAAAAATAAGTTGTGCCTAAAGGGCCTGAGAATATGATTATTTATTTATTTATTTTAATGGAAAAAGTGTTGTTTTCTAGGAAAAAGTGTTTTAAGAGTAGTAATTTTATGTTTTATGATGAAAAGATGATTCATCAGTTGAGGGCAGTGAGGATATTCAAATTTTGTGTCCATATCTTTTTCAGATTTTCTTACTGATATAAAATCTATCATTCTGCATCCTTCCCTTTTAAAATGGAGACAATAGCAGTATATTTTCCATGTGTTTTGCCTGTCACTCTTTAGACAGAAAGCTCTGAGGGTAACAGTCAACCCTTGCTCCTATTTATGTAACCGGCTTAGCACTGTGGAGCCTTGTTATCATGTTGATGGCCTCTAGACAGTGCTAAAATATAAATCAGCAGTTATAACAGTTGCAGATTGTCATTTCAAATGGAATTGCTCTAAGGTAACATCTGTGTGCTTGTAACAGAGCAGTCAGTAGCCAGGTGAATCTGGTCTTGCTGCATAGCTTGTCGAATGTTGTAGGCCACTCGTTAGCATTTTCTTTAAACTTGTGGTCTTCTATAACTCTATACATGTAACTCTTTACATATATATATATATACACATATCCAATGATGGATAAAATATTATTTATAATATTATTTATGAATGATGTGTGAAGCAAATGCTTTGAGTATAAGATGAATGAATGAATGAATGAATGAATGAATGAATGAATGATTTTTTGATTTTTTTTTTAAATGCCAATACCTTCCCAGTCAAACCAAAAGGACATGGAAACTGGCATAAAACTTTGAGATATGTCTACTGCAGAAGTTTTTTTTGGAAGACAAAGCTGTTCTCCCATCATCTTACCACAAGTGTTGTGATACAGAATTTTTATTTTTATGTGTGATGGGTAAATAATGTAAGTCTTCGTGCTTTGTTTCTTAAAGCTATGCTGATTTTTCACCTTCTGCAAAGAACTGGGAGGAACTTTACTGCTAATCTCAGCAATTTAGCCACCGAATTCCCCACTATTGTGATTTTTTTCCTCCTGGCTTGAAGTTCTGTAGCGACTCGAATTTATCTCCATCCAGTCTGGTATGGACCCCTCTTCCCTCTGCTTTCTCTTGCTGGCTCTGGCACTGACTTAACAAGGGTGGCCAGGTGGGGAAGCTGGTTGCCTGGATAGTGCCTGTTTGGTTGGTGTAGTTAGTCTACTCACCTGGTTGAAATCTGACTGTGAGAGGAAATGAACCCTAGTGCTGACGTATTGGAAGAGATGAGACTGAATGACTGTGTAGTAGTGGGATCGTGGCAGTCTTAGTTGGCTTAACTGGCTATGCAGTGGCACCTGTAATTACATTCACTACACGTTAGTTGTTAACACATTCACTGTCTGTCCTTGAGCCATTTCAACAATACAACACAGATCTTCGAGTGCTCTAAATTAGTCTAATAGCACTGTGGTCAGTGACATAGTATTTTATTTTATGCCCGCTAAGCATTGGTTGGATTTATATGCTAGTGCAGCTCATTAACTTTCCAAAGTATTTTATGATCTCTTCTCAAGTTAGAAATTGTAGCATGTCTGCATGACAGTTTTGACTCCTGAGGGAATATATTGTCGCACCTTTGGCTTAAGCAGTCAGCAAACACTTGGATTTGTTCTGTTCAGATGAGAAATTGATGAGGCAACTAGATACTTCTCCCATACAGTCATGCTTATTTGGAAAGAAGATGCACAAAACTCTTTTTACTCTGAAAATACTTGACAATATCTTTGCTTAATCTTCCTCATTTTCTCTCTGTCAGCTGGACTCCAGAAGCTTCTTTTATTTCTTTCTCCTTCAGGTTCATTTGTGCCTAAAGCCTCTTTCCCCTTGTCCTGCAAAAATATTCAGGTACCTCTGTGCTTGCTTTTAGATTCTAGAGAAAACTCTTTCCCAGTAGAAGTCCATCCGTAACTATTTCTTTCATATAAATTTTACTTTTAATGATGACTTCTATTATTTTACCTGGCTTATTAAACCAGTTAAAGCTGTCTTTAATGAGGATGCGGTGATGTTTGTTTACAGTAAAAAAAAATATGTTTTTCCCAACCTCCAGCAAATGAATGTTTCCTTAGTAAGTATCAGGTCACTGAACTCTCATGGCAAAAAAGAAAACAAAAGAAAAAGCCATAAAGCTAATAAAATATTTGTGGTTATAACTATATCCAAAAAGGCTCAGAGCAGTGCTGTGTGTGACTTCTCTGCGTTTGGAGGAAAGTCTTCTCCTTACAAAGATGAGCTGTCCCTTCGGTATTCAGTAAGCACATTTCATTGCTGTATAGTCTCTTCTGGGTATTGTCCATGATGAATAATGAATAGGAAATTGAAACAAAGCATTTATTTTTGTCATTTTTTCCCCATTATAGAGTTTAACTGTTCACTACATCAGATTTGATATTTCACTCCAGCTGTCTCTCATTCTTTCCTTCACTCATCAGTATATCCTTGCTCAGTTGTAATGTTTATTGTATTTGAACACAAAAAATATATGGAGCTATGCACTCAGGTGAAACAATTCATACTGTTTCTTAGTAGAACTTGGCTTGGAGCTTGTTTGCTTCTGTAGAGAAGATGATGTCAAAATGTTAAGTCTTTTGAATTTATCAGATTTGAAAACTCACTTGAGATGCAATGTCAGATTTGCAGAAGTGACCCAGTGAGTTAGCAGGCAAAACTGCTGCATCTAGATATCTGTCTTCTCTATTAAATGTGTAAATGTGAACATTTATCTCTATAACATAATAAAAACAATACCTGTACCTAAAGTACAGTCAGTGAGCAAATTAAACACAAAAGCAATCTCAATTTATAAAGTAATCATGTCTGTTAGGTGCAGTGGAACTGCATGCGCTTTGCAGCTTTCACTTGCTGCAGAAGTATTGCAGATCTTCAAATAAAGAGCATAAGACTTATTCTCTCTCCCCCCCCCCCCCCCCCTTTATATAATTTGTAAGCTGCTGTTCTATTGAAATGTTAGGGCCTGCTGAAACATCTAAGTGCATGTTTAAGGTTAAGGACATCCTTAAAATTTAACGTATGCATAAGTACCTTCCTGAACTGAGATTTTTAAATCACTGTAGTCAGACCCCAGATGTAGCAGTGCTGGGCTGAGCCTCTGGGTATAGCCACACAAAGGACTGGAGTGAGTTTGTAGGGGCCTCCCAAGAAGCTGCGCTTCATGTGTAGTGTGCTGGCTTTGAGGAAGGGATTAAAGAACGAACGTTATTCCCAGGGTGGTATTGCTGACACCAGTTGATGTGCAGAAACATCTGTTTGTAACAAGAAGGCACTTTGAGCTGCTTGAAACACCTGACAGAGTTACTTTTAATTCTTCTTGAAGTTGATGGGAAGGGAAACTGTCCTTAATTGTGAAGTGGGTTCCTGTGTTGATACCATTTTACCTAATCCATATTTGTCTGAGAAAACAATGATTTAAGGTTGTCATCTGACCTTGGCTCAGTTTCCATCCTCTCATTTTGCTCTCAGACTATTCAGACTTCAATACAACTAGGAAAATGGATGAAAGATAGAAAAATCGGAGAAGGTATATACAGGAGCAAAGTAGACGCTATCCTTGGAACATCAGCCACATTCACTTAGAAAAATGCTGTAATGCTGCCAAATTAAAAGAAAGAGAGGGAGATTCAGGTCTTTTGTAGTCCCATAGCCCTATGTGGTGTGATGTAGGCTAAGGCTTTGCATGGGTTTACCTTAGAAAGTGTTTTTGTGTAGTCAAGTGTGTGGAACTGTCCATGGTAGGGGATGGTTTAAATGACGGGGTGGGATTGTAGATGCTTCTTCTGCACTTCAGCATCCAAGCTAGCCTTGTTGTACCTGGTGCTGTGCCAGAGATAAAAGCAATGGCCATTTCTGAGTAAATTCTATGTCAGGATGCTTACAGGCAGCAAAGAGATATTTTCCTTATGGCACATGTGGTATAAGATCCAGCCTGTGCTCCCGCTTCTCATGATCTGAATGATCAGTAGTTGTGACTAGAGAATTGGCATTTAAGTATGCCCCCTTCCAGTGCATTGCCTAACAGGGACTTCTTAAGTGATCTGAAAATGCAGACTGTAGACAGGGCAGCTGCTGGTGGTGAAAGGTTGCCTTGGAGAAAGTATCCCTAGCCCAGGGCTGGAGCTGGTCATGCCTTGTCTCCTCTGGAAACCTGATTTAAAGCCCCTGTAGTTAAAAGTCATTCCCTTGAGTTCAACAGGTGTCGTGTTAGGTCATTACAGCCCAGTGAGCCATCTGTTCTCACAAGCCTTCCCTTGCTAACAGAGGTACTTTTTATTCCCTCGGAGCAGTATTTCTCTTCCAGTGAGCTGTAACTCCCCCAGGGCATCAGTGAAGGCAGTGGTGGCAGTTGGAATGGTTTTAAGTCATGGAAAAGATGGATAAAATTTTAAAGAAAATATGGCTTGCAGAATTAATTCAGGGTGTGTAGATCTTGAAAACTGAATCTGTTATCTGTTGGAGTAAACTAATATATGGCATTATCGTGATCAGCAAATTTATACCTGATGTTGTGGCAGAGATAAAGCAGTGGTCATCACTGTCTAAATTCTTTGTCAGGTTGCTTACAAGCAGCAGAGAGCTATTTTCCTCATGGCACAATTTCCTCACTCTTGCAATAAATAAAAGAATAAAAATATGTCTAGATATCAAACAAGGTGTCACTCTCCTAAGAAGGTAATTCCACTGCAAGAGTGAAGGTTTTTCAAAGGGAATGCACAAGCTGAAAAAGAAGGTGACATATAGATGAATGCCTTCAAGAGTAGGCTTTAAATGTACAAGTGGATATTTAATTCTAAAATAACAGGTGGGTTGTAGTGTGTGACACACTTCAGGCCTGCAAGCCTTTTACTTGTGACATCTTGGTTCTGGCCAAGTCATGAGCTTTCTTAATCCCTCGGGGAAGCAAATGGGCAGGCTTGGGGCACTTCTAGCAAGGTTGTTTGTGCCTTTCCCTAGTGCCAGAGGGAAAGCACCTAGGTTCTTTCCAGTCTTACTTCATCTTTAGTGAATTCCTACAGAGGGAGGAGGTTGGAGAACAGTCCCTTTGCAATTAAATGTCTATAAAGAATAATAGATTTTGACTTTTTTTTTTTTTTCTGTGGTGAGAATGTTGGATGTATTCCATATTCCTTCTACCTGCAAAGCAGAACAGAAGAAAGCCTTCAGTTTGACCCAAAATATTTCACAGAATGAAAAACAATGATTGTAGTTTTTTCTTACCATTCTTCATCCCTTTCATCCTTTTCTTTCTTCACATACTTGAATTTTAATGCAAAACAAACCAAAAAAACACTTGCATTTTTAAAATGTCAAAATAGAACAGTTCTACTTCTAAACTCCTTCCTTAGTTTATTATGAACTAATATCACTAGTCCTTGGTACATGGGAAACATTTTCTGAGAACATATTCACCAGAAGTAAGGATATTCATCGCAATTTACAGTTTGTACTTGTCAGAATTCACCCATTGTACCTTGTATATGGTTACTAATTCACATTTTTTTTTGAAACTTTATGAAATAATGACATCTTTTTTTTTTTTTTAAACGTTAACTTTCTTTTTGATGAATATTTTTTATATAGAGAGGAATTTTTCTCATACACTGTAGTTAATAAACTAGCGTTGGCTCTGTGTGATTTGTTCTAAATCTCTTACATATTTCTTAGGATATATCAAAACTGTCCCTCGCTATGGGAAACAGCTCTCATTTTGCAATCACATTTATCTGTTTTGGTGACCTGGCATTACAGATATTTTTAAATTACTTTGACATATTTTTTGTATCAAATGCTGAAATATTAAAAGATACTACAGAAGCTGTTGCTATATATACAAAATAGTTTTGAAAGTGCAGTTTTTTACAGCAAATACTTTTGACTAAAAACAGAGGAGACCATTGATCACTTATGACAGGTATGTGGAATTTACCATACCAGTTTCAGGAACATTTTATGATTTAGCTGATAATGCTGCCAAAGTCATTCTAAGAACCTGGATTAGGTTACTAATATTTCGTAATTAATCTTCAAAGATGATGGTATCTTTTTCCATGATGGTATCTGATTGTGGTTGTTGTATTGCCATCATTTAAAGTTCCACTGAAAATAGCTCAGGGTTTCTTGAAAGGAAAAAGGGGAAATAATGCTGTTTGGCTCATGTTAGAAAGGAATGAGAAAATACGCAGTGCAGCAATTTCATTTAGGAACTCTAACTTCTTGCTCTGCTGTTTACAAAAGTGAAAATGATTTCTGGCAAAGTGTGTCGTGTCTCCTGCATCCATGGCTGCACTGTATAAGAAGAATAGCACATTATAAATGAAAGGAAGGTCTGGGCTGTAAGGCTGAAGATGCAGATCTAGCACTTCAGACTGGTGGTAGGAAGTATGGTTCCATTCAAGAGATTTATGAGGGGGTGAATTTTTTTTTCTTAATAGTCAGAAATTCTGTTGAAAGATGTTAATGATTGTAAATAGAGATGGAAAGAAGGAAAAAAATCACACCTCAAAATTTATAGAGTTGTTTCACCATGTGAACTTTGTTTTGTCCACATATTTATAGGTATTATGAAAATATAATTCCTACAATGATCACGTACAAAATCTTTCCTATGTTTGCCTCATTTAGACACATGAGGAACAATGGGACATCAGGACAGCACCACTGTAACGAATATGCCTGTTGCCTCAACAGCCCCTGCCTCATTTATCGCGATACTTGGGAGGAGGTTGGTGTAGGCTGTCAGGTGGCCGTGAGACTGTGCCATCTTTTAGTTCCCTCCCTTCCTCTGCCACTGGAGCTGCTATGAGATGCTGAGTGAATTACATAAACTGACACAGTCTCATTTAGTTACTAATCGTGTGTTACTAATTTTCTTAATACCCAAAGTAAGACACCTGTGACCAGACTCAAAGCTGTGTAAAGTGTTCACCGCTGCAGTAAGATGTAATGGGAACAGTGCTTTAAACATGTGCAATAAAGATATTAAATATACTTGACACTGAGAAGTGTCAAAATAAGCACCCAGAATTTGTCTTTCTTTGTTCTCCATTTTCTTAGATGAAAATATTAATATCACCTAATCTTGCAAAGCCTGTGGAAAAGAGCTTCACTTATACTTGCAAGGTAGTAGCATACTCGCAGGTTACTGTGTAAAAAGGGTAATAAAGGGAAATCAAATAACTGTCCATTTTTGAAAGAAGCAAAAGTCATGCAATAAAAGACAGTATTTGATTATATAATCAAGGGCTGCAAAAAATGCAGGTATGCAAGAGGAAATGGTTTGTGTGGGTTGTCTTATGATGAACATTTTTTAACTTCCAAGTCCTTAACTTTGCAGCTGCAGCTTTCTAAATATGTGTTTTGTAGTTATTAATGGCATAAAGAATTATTCCTAACATTGTCCATATAGCTCCAAGCCCCAGAGATCCATAAGCATTGATCTTGAAATGCTGTGTAGACACTCATTGTGGCCAGATATAAACAGATTATTCTACTGATTTTGGTGGAAGACAAGATCAGGAACCAAAATTGAGTACATTTACTGTAGGCATCTAACTTTTATCTAAGTCATAGCTGGAAGTAGTCTTCTAAAAGGAGGGTCTAAGTTTCTACTACGGGTTAGGGAGATAAACAGATGCCTTTGATGCTTTCAATAAGAGGCCTTGCTGGTTTAGTTTAGGTGACCACCCTTACTGTAAAAGTGTCTTTGTCTGCAAGCCTTCCAGGGCACCTTTCTCTTTCTACTCACAGAATGAAGCTCAAGATGTAAAAAACACCAGACTTTCCCTTTATATCAAGTCTGATACGTCATTCTGATTTACATGTATAGGAATATGTGTGAGATCTGGTTAAGGGAGCAAAAATACAAAAGAGAGATGAAGAAATCAGAAAATAACATTATTTCAAAGTGAATATCAATACTCAGCCCTTTTTTGGTGAGTGGTCCAGATACTTGTGCCATTGCAGTAGGTGATGAATTATGCAGATAAGCTAGAATCATCTTTATCTTGCATAGCAGAACACGTACTACTTTTATTTATATTTAGGTCTGACCCTGCAGAAAATTATCTGTTTGTTTTCTTATTTAAATTAATGTAAAATCAAATTCTCTAGTGTAATGATCAAACAGCCTGTGGGAAAGTATGTAATAATTATGCACTGTTGTTCAGTCCAACATATTTAGTTACAAAGTAATGCAGCTTATCTGCTTTCTGAAATGAAAGCAGTAAACAAGTGGAAAAAAAAAAAGTATGCTAAACACAAATCTTGTGTCTTAATCTTCATTCTGGTTTATCTGCTGAAGCTCCTTGTCAGAGCAGTATCTGAACACTTTACAGTCTTTATTGCTTAATGCTGAGCATATAAGCTAAGGAAATAACACATTCCCTATTTTATGGACTTGGAGGTAAAACAGGGATGGCCAAGATGAGTCTATACCCATTAAAGGACATTGGCATATAGAAATTAGGAGCTTTGATGTCAAGCTTATATATACCTGCCCTCAAACAGAGCTCTGGACCAAGCTCCTCATATTGTGATTGAGGGAGACTCCTCAGAAGGCATCACCTGAAACAGCCAGCCAAATAATTACTGCCACAGGTAGTCCCATGCAGCAGCCCTCTGCTCACCCAGAGGGAATTTGCTGAGGCAAGAGTGAATCTAAGGTTTCTTCATACATTTTATGTTCAGTGGATATTGGGTGGAAGGCAGAAGCAGACCCAGCTCCCAGGAGGCTGTCTTCCGGTGTGAGTTCCATCACTGCCTGGTTACCTTTCACTCCTTTATTTCTCTTCAAACTCTTTCTGGACAGAATTTTGAATTATTTTCTTAATAGTGGGAATCATTAGATATGACAGGTGAAGATTAAACCTGCATACAGCCTCTTTTGTTCAGAAAAGCCCATAAAGAGGCATTTAGAGTATTTTTTTTGGGACATGTAATTTTGAATTCCTTAAGAAAGCGGGAGAAGCTAAACTTGGGTCTCTCATAGCTTGGGGCAAACGAATAACTATCATGTGAAGTAGCCAAAGATCTGTTGTAGAAGAGTGTCAGCATCAACTGCATTTTGTGTGGAGCCATCCTGTCATCTGGAAGTGGCTGGCATGATTTGGGAATGCCTGTTGCCTCAAAGCTTAAAAGGCCTGGGCAACAGAACAGATAATTTCTGAGCTGTGTTCCAGCTTAGGAGTGTTAAGCAATACAGCCCTGTTGGTCTGGAGCTGTTCTAGACAGGCAGAGATGCCCTTTACAGAAAAAAATAGAATTATATTCAACATTAGGCAGGTAGCAAATGAAAATTTGTAGCATTGCAGTTTTTGAGCTTTGATACCTGGGCACCGTCTTAAAAACCTTTAAATGCCTTTTCTGCATTTGCCAAAAGGCACACGTTGTAATGTACCACGGTGAGCCTTGATTTTTCTTGTACGTACTTTTTTATTTTCTTCCCTTCTGTTGTCCTAATCCTTATAATGGACACATTTGGCCACTGTCAACTTGAGTGATTTTTTGCATACCTGGTTGGCTGACTCTTCTTTTTCTAATATGCTGATACAGTCAACTGTGCCAGTAAAGCAATTATGCAAAATTGTGTATAAAGGTTTAATGATACACGACAGTGTTCATCACAAATTTAATTGTGATTCTTACCATCATTTCATAAACTAAAGGTTTCAAGAAGTTTGAATTAGGAACTTTGTGGTTAGTCTCTATTTTATTAAAAAATTATACGTAGTTTAGCAGATAGGGAATGTTTAATATTCATGCCACTGTTAACTTTGGAAGGAAGCAATAAATGGATATAGTGACTTTGAGGTGTTCAGATAATGTTTTATATGCTTTCAGGTGGTGATTATGAGAAGTCTGCTTTATTACATGTCTCATTAGGTTACACTGTGTTATCCATTTTGCCTTACAATCATAACTGTGTATGGCTGATTGTGTAGTGGATCTGTAATATAACACAAAGGTATAAATATAAAGATGGACACAGCTAGTAGCAAAGCACAGCAATGTGTCTGAATGCCCATAAAAACAGATAGTGGTTTAAAACTGAATTGACAGGTGCAGTGCATTGAGGTTCGATATCTGGTTTCCACTTAGGTAACTGAACTGGTTCAGGAAATGAGCAGTAAAGCAATATTTGGTAGTGCTCTCACTGAAGCTGAAAATCCCTTTTTTTTTTTTTTTTTTTCTGGTTCAGAACAGGGCATATAGAAACCTTTCCAAACTGAAATTTCCACTTCATGTTTTCTGTTTTCTGCCCTGGTGCGTTCTGTGGAACCCCAGGTGGGATTAAATCCTACCACAGGAAGCAGTAGGTCATTATGAAGGGCAGGGAGAGACCTTCTGCCACTGCCACCAGTGACAAAGCACACTCTTCTTCCATCACTAGCCATTAGGCTGCATGTGAAGAGGGAATATGGAAAGTAGTCCCCCTTTTTATGCCTTAACAGTTGTCACAAACTGTATGTCATCTTTATATATATACATATACATGTATATTATATATATTTAATGCTTCCTTACTGCAAAGGAATACGAGGACAGGGCATAATGAATAACCTTGCGGTGCTTTGCACTACCTTGTTCATCTGGACAGGAGCTGACCAGCACATTTGGTGCTCCATGCAGGCAGATATGTGAGCAATTCTATACTGAACATAGCAGTCTGTGACTTGTATAAACAGCTTTAACTTACTGCTTGCTGAAAACAGAGGCCTGAAGCAGTCATGGAGGTTTGGGGAATGTTAATTGTTTGTGTATAAGAATGAGCTTATAAATGGTTGTTTTGCAATGTTTTGTAGCTTGTCGAGGGTAACTGTGTCACTGCCAGAGAAAAGAAAGGAGAATGATCATTTTTTTCTTCACAGTCTACTAATACTTTCAGGGTTCGATGTAATGTGCCTTTAACAAACCGTGAACTTCCTCCTACTGAGCCACTGCATCTTGCCTACATTCAGTGTAGGCAGAGAACCATTATACTAATCCACCCTACCATCATATCTCTAGCAAACACATGTAAGCGTTTTCTTTGAATATTTATTTTGATGCAAACAGTGTTAATTCTTTTATTCGGCAACACAAACAAGCAGGAGATTGTGACTTCTCAACTTTTTAACCTGAATTGTGTAAGTTCCATTTTTTAGCCACAGCATGTTTTGACAAGATGATGACAACTACATCTTGCTGTAGGGGAATAACCCTGCCACCTCACAACCACCTTAGAGTAGTTCACCTCTGCAGGTAGCAGAACTTTAATATGTAGACACTGGAATGATCAGTCTTTTGCTTTTTTTCTTTAACAGGTACGATTGTATGCAAGGCCTGATGCAATCCGAAGAGGATCAGGGGACTATGCTCTAAATATTACAAGAAGACTAATTGAATTTTATGAAGATTATTTTAAAGTGCCCTATTCCCTGCCAAAATTAGGTAAGATTTCCCCTAGAACATGAAGTTCAATTGGAGCTTGGGACACTGTCAGCTTTTTTAAAGGAAATTTAAGACTGGAATTTACTAGGTTTCAAGGTAAGGAATGTCTGGGTTAATTTGGAAGGATCAATAAGTAAGGAGTTTTTCTCTTTTCCCTGGAGAGGAAAGGAAGCCAATTTGTCCCCTCTCATATTTGCACTAAAAGGAGCAGAAAGCAGACAGCACTTGGGTAAGTTAGGCAGAGGAACAGTAGGAAGAGAATGCAGCAACTGTAACTACTGATTAGTTTCTTCTTCATCCCTTTTTTTTTTTTAAATTTATTTTTATTTTTTAATTATTTTTATTTTGGCCTCCCTTTCATTAGAAAGTCACTGGGAGACATTTGTTCTGTAATATTTATAACTTGAGGCCTTAGCCTTAGATGGGGAACAGAATTGAAAGTATTTGTAGAAATGGGAGCTTCTAACAGCGTAAGGCAGTATTTGTTATGCTAGTTCATGTTGTTTATTAATGATGGCTAACATATGCTTAATTGCATTGTTGCTTACTGAAAGAACTACCGTGAACTTGTTTTGCTGCTCAAGTGACTTCAGTGTTGAAGCTGTCAATTTCTATTATTTTTGAAACAGTTTCCTCTCCTCCTCCCTTTCACCACAATCATTTGTTCTCCTATACGCTTGAATATTTTACACCATATTATTACACCCTCCCTCCTTAGGGGCATGTTTGATCAAGATCCAGAAAAGCCTATTGCTCAGCAGCGGGAAGAAAGCTTGTATTTGATCAGAAGTGTTAGAGTTGGAACCACAGGTGATCCTCCCAGAAACTCAGGGTCTATTTCATTAAAACCCTTGCCTGCTGAGTAGCATTATTAGTCTTACAACTAACGGTGTGGGAGATAGATAAAGTAATTGATGTTGCTAGATGAGGGTGTCGCATGAATTTTTTATTAGAATGTTGTGGTATTTGTTTCTTGTTCTCTTTAAATGATGGGTACCAGGCAATGTTCGCTTGGAGGTATATGCAGATGGGTTTATTAAACATGGCACGTGCATCAGATTTCCTGTGTATCTTTCATACCTGGCTTCATGTATGAAAGTTACTCACACTGGAAGTTACAGACTTACTGGTGCCAAAAATTTAAAAGGCAAAAATAATCAAAAACTTTCCTCTGAATGAAAAGAACAGTGGGACTCCGATCATTACTTCAGGTAGTTTACTGTGGATGCCAGGTAACAGCAGGCAGTAGTGGCTGTATCTGTTTCAGAATATCTTTCACAATTACAACATACGGCCTTTCAACTCAACATACTTTATGGGTTATCATTATGCTGTGGCATATCTTTTTAAAATATCTGATTGGAAGTGAGTATGTTCCAGTCTGGATGTCTTTGCACCGTATTAGGAGGAATAATCACAGGTAAAAATGTATTTTTTATCAAGTGTTTGTAGCAAAATTGTGTTGATATGAAGCACAGGTTGAAAACTTGAGTTATCCCGTAGTGATACTACAGGAAATAGTTTGGTAAGTTTGTTATGCTATAATAAAGTTACATTTATTAAATGTAGATATAATAAGTAACATTTCAACACTCGCTGTGATGTAAGTATTATTGAAACTTTCCTTTGAATACTAACATAGGTACATTTGTTTCCAGTTCAACAGAACACTAAGATCACCAAGTTTAAGCATATGCTAGTGCCTTTAACCTGAAGGAGTGCTGATTTGTTTTTTTTTTTTTTTTTTTTTTTTTTTTACTGGGAAATGGAAAGTTAGGGCCTATAGTCTGGGAGGTGAGGGAATGCACATGGTGAAAATGTGCTGATACAGAAAACATGCCTGTGCTTTGTGAAGCAAAGAACCTTGGGACTGTCACCTGCTACACTTCTATCATCATTGCAAAGCATTGTGTACTTCATTAAGGCTTTTGTCTACAGGGTTGTCCATTTGAACTCTGTATATAGTGGGCGTAGTCGAGGACAGTTAGGTTCAGAGGTGTTTCTATATCAGAGAGACCTGTGTTCATTTGTTCATGTGTCATTAAGGTCCCCACAGACACTTGGCATTTATTGTTCATCGTCTGATGTTGTAGTAAGTCAGCTAGGGTGCTGTACAGGAACCACTTGGTCCTGACAGTTTTGTCTACTTGACTGTCTTTTGGCCAGGCTTTTTTGCTTTACTTATTTGCAGTCAGATGTTTGTAGTTGCTGTCGCCTGTTGTGGGCTTCTCTGACTTCTTGGCAGCCTTTGTTATGGTTGGGAACTGTGGAGAATGTGGGGGAACCATTTTTCCACCTAGTGACTAGCATTTTTTGGACTTAAATGGCCTGTGCTGGCTTCTGAATATACCGGAACAGTAGATTTGTTTGCCAATTGATGTGAATTATGGTAATGAATGTGAATTGGGGATTTTTCTCATTTGAATAACCAATTTCCACAGTTAAAAGTTCTACTTAGCTTGTAGATATGTGCTCTTTTTTTCCACATCATACTCTGAACTGGAAGGTGCTTGTGTAGGGTTTTAAACTAATAATTCCATATGAATTTCATTTCTGAAAAATAAGTCAGTTCTTTAAAAAACAGATTTCTCCAAGACTATAATATCATTATAAACACTACTTAAAATGAGAGGTGGATAAGGCATTGGGCTTTGCTTAATTCTGAAAAGATATGTGGTAGGGTTTTTAATTGTGTTTCTATGGCTGGTGAATATAAAATACATTTCTGTATTTGTGTCACATATTTAATTTTAATCCGGTTTGCAATACACAAAGCATTTTCTTAATGTGTAGAGCTTTTTCTTACAAGGATCTTTGAGATTGGAATAGTTTCCCTGTGGGGAATGATTAGGTAAGCAAGAGCTTTTCACACTTGGACAGTTGTGACTCTTTAAGCTGTGAATGATATGGGGTGGAGGGGCTGACTGTCTCTTGCAACCAAGAATAAAGGGCCATACAATGAGGCTGGCAGGAGACAGGTGCAGAGACCAAAAAAAGACTGCAGTTACTGTGGCAGGTGGTAGATTTGTGAAACTCATCAGAAGAGATTGTAGATGCAATCCAGAGGTCCAAATGGAGGCATAGACCAGTATTTGGAAAGAAGCTCCATTGGAGAGCATCCCCTGGTCTGAAAACAGAAGCTGGGAAATACTCAAGAGAGTGCTATACATACTTCCCTGGTCTTTCTCTTTCATTAGCATCCGCTTATGGCTGCTGCTGGAAAGGAGCATACTGATCTGGCTAGTCCTTTTGACTGAACAGGCAGAGCTATCCCTATGTTTATAGCCTTCCAGAAAGAGTGAAGTGTTTCTACTAAAAGGCTACAGAATTTCTTTTACAGAATATTTCATATACCGGAGCTAAGAAACTTTATACAGGTCCAGTGATGAAGGACTGACAAAACGTTGCATGTGCTGCATAAACAAGCCACCCAGGTGAAGATTTTTGGATTTCTGAGATATATATTTTTTTTCCCTGTAATGGCACTGTAGGATTGCAATGTTAGTGGGATGCATTTGCCACTTCTCTGAAAACTCATTTTAAAACTCACTTTCTTTTATTCTGAGTACTGTATTTAGACACCCATGTAATTAGCATAGCAATTATGTGTTAAATGTGTAAAGAGACATAGGCCTCTCAAGGGTTAGAGGCATGGTGCCTAACTCAAAGACGCGCTAGGAATCATTCAACTGTAGTCATCCAACGTTCAGCTGGGATGTCTAAATTAGCTAGCCTGCTGCCCTAGATGTGTTCCTTACATCATCAGCAGGGGGGAGATCTTCCCGAGGATGGTTCAAATCTTATGTGAGCAGACTCTCCCACTGAAGCTGCCTAAGTAACAGAAAGAAAGTTTTATTACCCCTGAGCTCAACTTAAGTGTGAGCAGTAACATTAAATTTTCACCATGTGCAGACCTGGGAAAGAGAAGTATCTAAGGCAATTCAGTGATGGAGAGCTGTGAATAGGGTTTGTAGGGTTGGGGACAACCTTAGGCTTTGCAGAAAGCTTTTTATTTTCCCCTTTGAAATTGTCGTGAAATGTGGAAAGATGAACAACTGATGAATCCACTTTTATGTATATGTTACAGAAAGGCTGGGTGAAAGTGAATCCCCTTGCTGTTTTGTCTTCAGGCCTGTAGAGATGAATCAATATGTAATATATGAATATTATAATGTGTATGAACATTATAGTGTTAAAATATATCTTAAGAAATATTATTTTTCTGGACCTTTGAAAATCTCTTTCTCTAAAGAATTGCTGCACAGAAACTTTGGGGTTGCATTTGACACATTTTATTTTTTTCAGGTGTGTTCAAGGTATTAATTACTTTGTGCAAAAATAAGCTCTTGTTTTCATTATGCAGCATGAAACACTTTAAAGTTTTCAATGCAATCTCAGAAAGTGATTTTCCAAGAGATTCAGTGAATGTGCTGCACAAAGGAAGACAAGATTGGATCATTAACACTTGCTCTTTGAATATTTTTGAAGAACAGGGTTCAGTTTTTAAAGTGTCATACAAGAGTTTAAACTGTTTTCTTCAATAAAAAAAAAAAAAAAAAAAGCTTAACCATATAAAGAAAAGGTTCAAAGGAGAACTGTTCTGATTTTTAAAGGAAATTCATGTACATGTGCTCTTTTCCCTGATTCCCTAACCAACCAAGACAGCTCGTTTTTCTTTCTCCATCTATAACATGAAAGCGCTATGTAGTACTTTTCTGGTCTTGTCTTAAGAGTGTTTGAAAATGATTGTCAGCAGTTTGTTTGGTTGCCTCTTGATTAAGAGGTTGCCAACCAAAGAATTTAAGAAATGCTGATCTGATCTGACCTCCAGCATGCTGAGGGCTTGTAGAGTTTCATAGCATTCTTACGACATCAAGGCTATAGTTTAGATCTGAGTGATACACAATCTTTTTGAAAGATGTTCAGTCTCTTCCACTGTAAGAGAATCCATCACACCTCAGTAGGAGAGAGGGAAAGGAACATTTGGTGGTTTTACTCAGCTGGGCAGCTGAGCTCCACCACAACTGCTCTCTCACTCCCCCCTCCTCAAAGGAAAAGAGGGGAGAAATATGATGAAAATGGCTCAAAGGTTGAGATAAGGACAGGGAGATCATGCAGCAATTATCATAACGGGCAAAACAGACTCAACATATGGAGATTAATATAATTTATTACCTATTACTAGCAAACTCGAGCAGTGAGAAACTAAAAAAACAAACTAAGTAAAAACACCTTCTCCCTATCCACGCTCTTCTAACTCCTCCCTCTGAGCATAGGAGGGGAATGGGGAATGGGGGCTGTGGCCAGTCCCTAATGCTATGTCTCCACCACTCCTTCACGGTCACTCTCTGCCCCTGCTCCACGTGGGGTCCTTCCTGAATTGATCCTGTGGGGATCAATTCCATTTCAATGCCCACAGGCAGCAGCTCTCCAAGCACTGCTCCCACACAGCTCCGTACCACGGGGTCCATCCCCCAGGAGCAAACTGCTCCAGCACGGGTCCTCCATGGGTGGCAGCTTCCCCCATACTCCCTGCTCCTGCATAGGCTCCTCTCCACGGGATGCCCATGTTTAGGCAGCAGAACTGAAACCTACTATGTTCGTTGATCACCTGTGTGGAACACATTTGGTGGCTCTGCACACATTTGGGTTGGTACAGTGCATTTGTATGCAGAATAAACTGTCACTTTTACCCTGACCTTTGTAGCTTCTGTTTTGAGTTTTTATTTATTTATTTATTTAAACATTTTTAAGCTCGGAGCACTTCAAAACAGCAGCCTGTCAGGGCTACAGAGCAAAAAAATTGTGCTCCAGCCTTAGCAAAAGGTACTGAAATAGTGCTTTGAAATATGAAAAGGTGCTGCGAGTTACCAAGCTGAAGCTAACAATGTGTGGGAGATCAGTCCATAGTATAATGTTAAGAAAGAAAAGAAAAAATCTTCACATAGGACTTTGTCTTAATGTATTGTGGTAAAATATGTTAAATGGTAAGCCAATGCATTCTAGTAGTTAGTACAATAAGGACCATAATGGGCATAGTAACTGGTCTGGAAGTTTATTAAGGAGAAGCTGGTCTCTCTCTGGTGACTCGGCATGATGCAAGCTTGAATTTGATATTGTTTGCAAGAGTCAAGACAAGTTATGTGTAGAAATAAAGCAGCTTTATATAGAATAAGATGAATAGAGTCTGGTGGAAATAATCCTCTTCGGAGTGAAATGTTTTCTTTTTGTTATGTAGGTATTGCCTTCCCCTCTTAATTAGAACATGAATAGAAGCCAAACCTCTCAAACAAGGAAAATTCTCAGATTAGCAGCATTACTGCCAGTAATGCTGTTCAGTTAGCCCATAGTAAAAAGAAGGTGACCAAATCTGACAGTAACCCCATTGGCGACTCAACTAAATCAGCTTGTGACATCAGTTGGCTTTTAAATGATTAATTAAAAATAATAAGAGGGTGATGCTATTATGAGATTGCAACAGAATGTGGCATTGTAAGAGATTTCATGGAAATGCCAGGGCTTTTTTTCGAGCCATGAGAATGCCTCCTGCTCCATCCTTCATCCTTTAAAGAGTATTTTTCCTAATTTTCTAATAAATAAGTAATTTGAGCAGTTGACACCAATGTAGAAGTGGATGCATTGAATTGTAGACATCAAAAAACAGCATCTACTCCAATTTCTTTACCATGTGAGAAATGTAGATGCCTTCAGAAAAGAAGATACATTTTATCAATAGTTAGGAAAAATGAATCATCCCTGCAGAGGTACCAGTGAAGGTATCTCTGCTAACCGTGGAGAGGAGACTAATCTGGTTGGTTTAAATTTGATGTCTGACTTTTAGGTGGCTGAAAGATGGGATGAATCTCTGTGTAGAAGTTTTAAAGTATAATAAGGTCTTTGACAGACACAGAAACTAAGTGGAAATGATGGGATTCACCAGGAAAATGTGTGAACTTCCACTTGGTAAGAGAGGTTTAAATGCCTAAAAACCCATGAATCCAAAATATGTTTTAGATAGCCATGGCTAAAGCAGTTTTCATTATAGCTCTTTTCACTCTGCAGCAGCAGAGCTGTCATCCATGATTGTCTTCTCCAGGGCTGCTAGTGATTGTCTGTTAATTTAACTATACTGTTCTTGACCAGAAATAATGTTCACTTATGAATATCACATTTTGAAGGGTAGTAGAGATTTAAACTGTAAAATAATCTTGTTGTAACAGGAACCCTCTTGACCATGTCAAACTTTTTGAACAAGGGTATAGGGAAGGATATAGGGAAGGCTACCGTCCAGGCAGGGCATGGCACTGTGAGATCAGAGCTGTGTGGAGGAAAAACAAGTATGGAAGGGTTTGGAAGAAATAGAAAATGGCATCACAGTGGTATCAAATGTTATAGATTTAGATGGCATTTGTGAAGGTATACATATGTGAATCCTTGGTCAGTATGTAGGAAGATTGGATTGCAGTAGGAAGTGCTAAACTAGGATTTTCCCTTTAAAAATCATAGCTAGAATATTTAGTTTGGATAGAAGTAGGTAGTGTGGTTGGTCTAAATCAGTTAACTAGAACGCTGAGGAGAATGTAGGAAAATATAGTGTTTTTTTCTTTTTCTTTCTTTCTTTTTTTTTTTTTTTTCCTCAAAAATAAACAGGTTTGAGAGGTAGAAACCTGACAGTCTTTACATGTGCAACATGGTACAGAAGTGTTATACAATCTGTTCAAGTATATTGTCTGTTGATGGAAAAGGGAAATGACTGTTTTTGCCCTAATCATATAGTTCACCTCTGCAATCTTCCACAGTGAACGGTACTTAAACAGCACCTTCAAGATAGCTGTGTACCCATAACACAGTAATAGTATAACACAACTAACAGAGTAACAGCAACATGTTTCTAGTGACACTATTTCAGTAAATATGAAAGTTTCATTAGGTGAAATGTATTTCTTTTTGTATTTTTTGAATGTATCTGGTTCATATTTATAATCATGTGACAACTTTTAAATAAAGATAATTTCAAGTTCGTTTCAGGAAATCTCTACTTTACATTTAAATGAGCAGTTACAAATGTGGGGAAAAAGCAAGGGTGCTAGGCTGAATTCTGACAGGCTGGGGTTTTCCTGCATTATAGGTGAAGCAGGGGCTTTCCAGCATCAGGAATGAAACTCAATAATATCAAGGCATTTTGCTGAGGGGAAAAAAAGGTGAAAAAAATATGGTAGGTTAGGGTGCTGCTTCATCCTGGTCCACATCCAACACCAACATGGCTCAGTCAGACATTTTTAATATCTGCAGTCTAAGTGCAAAACAATATTTTATTTTATTTTATTTTATTTTATTTTATTTTATTTTATTTTATTTTATTTTATTTTATTTTATTTTATTTTATTTTATTATTTTATTTTATTTTATTTTATTATTTTATTTTATTTTATTTTATTTTATCTATTTTATTTTATTTTATTTTATTTTAATTTTTATTTTATTGCTAAGGCTTTTTGTTGTGAATTGGCTGAAATGGGTAGTTGTGCCTACTGGAGCAGCAATGCATTTCAGTGGTAGTGTCTTTCCATTCAACATTGTGGCAAAGGTTATTGGGCCTCTTGCATTTAATTTGAAATGTAAAGAAGACCAACTTTCAGGCCAGACTCAGAAACAAGTTCAAATGAGTCTAAAATGAGCTATAAATGGTTGCAATGGACTTTTTCTTCCAGTCTTGCCTAAAGATGTGTTCTGTATTTGCTTTAGCTCTGCCTAGTGTTACACTTGCTGAACACTGAAGATTGCTGCACTGGAAAAGTTAATATCATGCGAAAACCTGTTTAGAAGCATAATTTTATTTAGCTTGAAACTCATAGAGCAATGCCTACTTAGCTTATTTTCTTGGTCCAAGCAGGCTAGAGAGTCTTAAAGGACTTTTCTGTTGGCTTTTCCTCTTCACTTCCAGCACTTCGAGCTGTTATGGTTTGCTCTGCCATCCTTCTCCTAGGTTCATCTGAGATTTGAAGAGTCATTAGCTATGTGTTTTAGGGTGCTGTGTTTTAGGGTGCTTTGTTTTAGAGGAGCTCTGTAAGTTCTATTGCATATTCAGAGGATCTGAGTGGCTGGAATGACAACTTCAGTGGAGAAAGACTGAAAGATAAGATCAAAAGGAGATTTCGTCAATAATTGAACTGTATTCCTATTTCAGAGATAACAACTGGTTTTGCAGCAATTTTGAAAACACTGCCATCATATTTATGCTGATTAGGGCTTGTAAGAATGTGTAATTTTAATTATTATTATTTTTTAAAATCAATATAATCAATAAATGGAAATAGTAAACAAGTGGTTTTGTGGTGGTGGTTTTGCTTGTTTGCTTACTTGCTTGCTTGTGTGTGTGTGTTGTACTGGGGAAGCGTTCCTGGTAGCTCTCCAGCTTTTCAGTGTCAGGATTGTGCTTCTTTGGGATAGTTTACTGTGCTCTCCAGATGTGCTACTGTGACAAAATTTGTTTTCCATTAAATGCTGGTTTGAACGCACCAAATATATTACTTTGAGAAACAGAAGTTTCACTAGGTAGAACTGATGAGAAAACACTTTGCCCACCAACTCACTTAAACTGATTTGTGTTTGCTTTTGTTTATTTTCTTATGTTTAGCTTGAAATTTGTAGTTGTATTTAAAAATTTTAACCTCATTTGTGCTTAGTGTAACACCAAGGTCAGGACAATTCCTTAACTGTTCTACCAAGAACAATCGTTCTTCACTGAGGGTCCTTTGTGCTAAAAAGAGAATAGATGAGGGTATGACCAAAAAATCTATACAATTAAAATTTTAATTTCCTAATAAATCTGAAACTTAAGAGTTATACATTACTGGTACAGTAAGAGTTACAAAGTATAACCACTTACTGATAATGTCCTGAATATTAGAAATAGTTAAAAGTCTGTATGCAGATGTATAAAATGAGCTTTCACATCTATCTTCTGTGCCATAAAGAAAAAATATACAGACATAAAGCAGATATTTTCATATATTTTCATATATCATCAAAGAGCATGAGGAGTTTCTTTCAGGAGATTATGACAGTGTCTTGGAAAAGATTATAACACATTAAAGTGGGACTTAAATAGGCCAGAGATTTCTGTCTGTACAAAAGATGTGAAGAATTGTGTAACTACAGAGCTGAATAAACCTATTGCTGCTGCCTAGTTTCTGTTGGCTTAGTTATAAACCTTCCACCTGTACTAGGTAGTTTCTGTAAGCTACTGAAATTCAAAGGGATGTATGTGCTCACCTTTTATTGCTTTTGCTAAGGATATTGTAACTGAAAAGATATCCTAACACAATCAATTATGCTACGTTTGCAGTACCTTGCCTGAAGCAACTTCATTTTTGGATTAAGAAGCCAATGATTTTCAGTGTAAAGATGAAAATATTAAGATGGCTGAACAACTTTCATTAAAACAAGTGAATTGTCACTGTAGATACTTTCATTTTATGCATGCTGGCAAGCATGTTAAAATGGTATATGTACATTGTACATATACAATGGTATATGTACATAAAAGAATCACTTAAAAATGGTGCAGAAATCTCTGGCAGATATGCTAAACTTGCTTTCCCTGTTCTCCCTTGCTGTATATAAATTTTTCCTTTCTTTGCATCTAATTTATTTAAATGCCATCTGCTTGTGTATTTAAAACATAACATTTCCAGATTCAGGATCAGTTCTCTGAAGGCTGCATTTTCCTTCCCTCTCTGATTCTTATCAGCAACACTTTCTAGCAAAGCTGTCCTCATGAAGATATATATTTGTCATAGTGATAGCACACTTCAGAAAGTGTATTAAGCTAAACCAACTCCCACTGTCCAACTCAAAAATATGTTCCTTGTCATATGCTACTCCTCACTGAAATTAAACTTGGAAAATATTTTAGACTGGAGAGACCTAGTCACTTTTTCTCATGACTTTTTCAACTTTGGCATGGCTGTGTGTAGTTGTCCTGTTCTACAGTCATGGGTGGTTGGATTCCAGAGCAGGTGGGAGGCAGAGGTAAGGGGAAAGTTACACAAAGGCACAAGAAGGAGAAAAACTTAAAAAAAAAAAAAAAGTATTCTAGAAACCCCTATCATAAATGTCTGCAGCTACTACTGCTGTCTCTTTGGTGGTGTAGATAAAGCTTCTGAAACTATCTCAGAATAGTTCATGAGTCTGTGGCTTTGTCACTGTTCCCTCAGCTCAGGAGTGATAGGCAACTTGTTAGCTGGAGCTGATCATAGCAGAAGAGCTCCTATGTGCATTTTATTCAGCAGGTGGTTTGGTCTGTCACCACCAATATTATGATATTAGCTACAGACAGGTTTCCTTTGAGAGTCGTGATGTAAAAGCACAGGTACATTGACAGAACATTAATTGCATGTGGCCAGATTTATGATGTGACCCCTAAAACAGTAATAGAAGTCAGTAGTTGAGTTTCTCATATGAAATTATGTGAGACATTTCCATAGTTGTACCTAAGCATGTTGCAATCACTGCTGTTTGTTTACACATAATGCATCTCAGAAATGGAGGAGTACAGTGGCTCAGTTGTACTGTTTAGAGATGCAACAGGAAGCCAGAGTGCTGAGAGGTGAAGGCAGTCGGATGTTTTGTTGATCAGACCTGTATAAAGTGCTCACTTGTAGGGTGGGATTTAAGAATATATTGAAAGAAAAGAAACATAAGGCAGTTGGAATTTGCATCCTTTCATAATTAAGTATTGATTATTCAGTTTCATGTGAGGGAAATAAATGTGACTACTTTAAAATTAGTCTGAGTGTTTTTCTTTATAGGGTGCTAATTCTCAGCTGTGGAAATACATAAAGCTTCATGAGATTGCCAGAATTGTAACTTAGACACATAGAAAAATACATTATATGGCTTTTCACTGTTAATTTAGGATGTTTTCTTAGGCATTTTTTTCTCCATATTCTTGAAAGGGTTTAAATTTTGGTTCTGTCTTAAGGTAATTGCAGATAATTGAATTTCGTGAAGAAGCATGGCTGTTACTCAGTAACAACCGGATACACTAGAAATGCAGTTTTATGCTGCATATTATCACTCCAGGTATTGCTGTAGAAACTAGAACAGTTTCCAGGTGATTAAAAGGTTCCAAATCGTACCAGCTACTATTGATAACAATATTATAATGTAGCTCTTAATAAAAACTTCAAAAGATGAGAATGTTTTCAGATGACACTGAAGGATATGCAGGAATTGCTATAAATCATTCAGAGTAACAATGAACAGACAGCTTTCTCTAATGCTCATATTGCATTTGGGGACAGCTGGATGAAAAGTCCAATCCCAGAAGAATTCACTGTATTTTATCTTCACCAGTCTATTTCTTGAAAAAGAAAAAAGAGAAAGATAAAGGAAAAGAAAAAGAAAACAAAAATATCTTTGTAATCAAAATACCACAGCTGTGTGGCAACTTTTGTGAATTCACTATTTGTGACTATGGAATATAAAATGGCCAAATCCAAGTACCTAACTGAAGGGTTATTTAAGTTGCATTCATTCAGTGGAGAAATAAAACAGCACAAGTGAATATAATGCAATTTTAAAATATATGAGCAAGTCTTCCTACAAGTATTTTTAGCATCTCAAAACTGTACATTCATTTATTTGAGGTCTACTTTAACATTAAACTGTCTTTCCAACCATGCTTATGTACATGTGGATGGACATATGCAAACATATATACTTGTTATCGTGGTTGTATTTACATGTACATGTGACTAATGCTGTTAATTAAGGTTATATAAATAATGATTTCTAGATAATAGTCTAATCAGCAGGTGCCACAGACATTTCTCCAGCTCATAGCTCCCAATGCTCTGCTGTCACATAATCAAAATAAAAAGTGAGGGGGCAAAGTCTGGTCACACAACTGAAATGTGGGTGCACCACGTAATAGGGAGCCTGGGAACAGGGACTCTGACTTCCAATCATGAGATGAGATTGGTTTTGTGCATAATTAAAGAACTGGGGCAGTAGTGAATATGCTCTCTTTCAGGCCCTTATCTGAGGGTCCTGGCAGGAAGATGGGTCCTCTATACAGGCTGTGGGCTGTAGTCTTCTCTTACTTTGCAAGTCTCATGACTTTTTTCTAGCTGTCCCCTCCACTTACAGATTCTCATTGCATTACTTTCTCATAAGTCCCAAGAAAGATGAGGAAAACAGTCTGTATCTTACATGCAGTTTCATAAAACATCAACCTCACTAGTATAAAGTTATCTTGTTCCTTTGTATTTTGGGAGGTTATTTTTGACTCTTTCCAGTTTTTCTGGAGATCTGTTTTTCAGGCTGGTCCCACAGTTTTAACCGCACTGCTAAACAGCAGTGAACTGTAATGGGAACTGGTGGCTGGGCTCTGGGTGAAATCAGAACTTCTTAAGATGGCTTTGCTGCAACTGTTTATGAAATTATAACCCCAGGAAGATTACAGTCACAGATGGTGCAGCGCTAAGACTAAGTGTAATTTCAAAGTAACTCCTAAGATTCATATGTTAAGAATATGTGTTTATCAGTGTTACAAAAATCGGTAGATCTCATCGTCAGAAACTCCCTGGTTGATAGCTGTTAACCGAGTGAAGGTGGCAGAATCAACTCACCTAGAGAGAAAGAACTGTCTGATACTGTACCACCAGCAGCCTGTTTCCATTGTTCAAGTAGCCTATAAGTAAAAGTTGACAGATGCAGAAGCTGTAAAATTGTTTCACTTCAATAATCATGTTTAGGAAGAGGGCTCCCACAGGGAGATAATAGCACTGGAGATAATATAAATGTCTCTCTCCATATCAAAACTTTTGACTTGACAACCAAGCTATTTTATATTTTGGAAGGTAATTCCATGTAGAGCCGGTCTTGTGACAGTATATTCTTTGATCTGTAAGACTTTCACTGAAACTCATTTTAACACTTCTAGCTAGGAATTTGCCTTTGCTGCACATCCAGGGTCAAGGCATTTTGACCTGAGGATTATGAACAAATCCAGGCAGTGCAGTGTTGCTCTTTCTTTGTGTGAAGATGGAAAATGCCTGATAAAGTCTGTATTGGTTCATGAGATTAAAATACAGAACTACTTGTGTATGTATATTTAAAACCTTTTTGGGTGTCTTTATCCATCTATCATCACTTATATGGAATAACAATTTTTATTTTTTTTTTGCCTTCAGGTTGCTAAAACCTCATCTCTGGTACAGACCTTTATAAAACAGGATTTAGATAAAGACCCACAGTATATTGAAAATGTGGTTTCTTCAAGAACATCTGTTCTCTGTCCTAGTACTTTTATGTTCTTCCTTAAAGTAAGCATGCTGTGACATAGAAGGGTAGTGAGCTTGATTTGTTGGTGGTGTTTCTTTAAGTTTCTAATTGACCAGTAGCTTTGTATCTCCTGCAGTAATGGAGATGCTGCACTGTGCATTCGTTTAAGATGCATTTCCTTCTTGTCTTCTGACTGTTCCTAAACATGTGAGTTCCCCAAGAAAGGAAGTGTGCCCTCTTCATCCTCTCACAAATCAGTTGTAATGGATGCATTCTCAGATTAAGAATATGCCATGTTTCTTTCAGGTTGATTTGATTGTATTTTGGTATAATCTATTTTACAAAGTTATACCAGTAAATATTCTTTCATTCTTTTTTGTTTTCGTTTTTCCTTTCCTCTTTTCCCTTCTTTCTCTCTCACTCTTTCTCTTCCCCCCCCTCTCCCCCCCCCCCCCCCACACACACACACTCCAGCACTCCAGCAGGGGCAGTGAAAATTAAATGTCAGGTGCACGAATAGGGTTTTATGATGAACAAATATTAGACCCTCGTCTTACATTTTTCTTTATACTGATCACAGAATTTTAATTAAAAATACAATATTTTGATTTGTTTCTTCTGCTTTCCAGGGAAGAGCTGACTGTAGAGATTGGTTGCTGAGTGGCATAATTATAGAGCTAATTGCCTCTTCCTTCTCTGGTCTTTCTGGGAATGCCATTTCAGGATGGTGACCAGCTCTGAGGACAAATGTTTTTCTCGTTTGTATGTGATACTTTTCTGTGGTGTGCTACGGTTTTCAAACTCTTAATGGGCAGCTGAAGCTGGATCCTGTACCTGATTGTTTAAAACTATCACCTGAGATTTACAATTTATATATTCTCAAAATGTAATAAAATTTTTGATTGATTTTATCAGCATATTTTTATTCTTTAGAAAGAATTTTACTTTTGTAATTAAAATAGAGGGGAAAAGGGATTTTTTTTTTAAACCTTCCTTTATTTATTTCACCTGGAGTCCCACCTTTTGACATTGGGGATTATGGATTTACTTGGATCTGACCTTGAGCGTTCAGTTTGCCAGGCAGACTGAACACTTGACTTAGATAATTCTAGCTTCTCTGTGTTACCATGTTAAGTTCCCTGCCAACAAGACCATGAAGGCAGTATAGTTGAAAAACTAAACAGCATATAAATAACCTTTTGTTTACCTTTTCTGCTCTCAGTGTTATTTTTTGTGTCCACTGGAGCTGTTCTAACGTTGAACCCAGCTGTTTGTCTTTAAACCTGAACGCGCAGCTCTTTTCCATGACAGCAATTTTTACTTGACATCTTCCCTTCATGTTTTTATGCATGGTGATCAGCAGTGAGATTGGGAATCCCAGGTGCTGTTAGACTAGAAATTCAGCACACGGCTGGAGAGCTGCCAGGAACTGGGATGAGCTGCAGATCTGAGAATCAATATGAAACACCTGACTTCACTTGTGGACTACCAGCTGGTTGTCCTTGGTCCTCAGTATGCATATCTCATTTATGTTTTAAATAGGATTGCACCAAAACTTGGAAAATATGATTTCTGACATGAAGATAATGTTCTGTGTGCTTGATCTTAAAAAGGTGATATCCCATTTAAGCTTTGGGATTATCATAAATCTGTTTTCAGAGTGTTTTCAGTTAAGAGTCTCTATTTGGTTTGGTCAGACTTTATTTACTTCTTCTATATGTCTTTCTTTTGAATCTTGATGTAATTAACAGAAGTTAATTTCTTTCTATTTTATTAGCTATCCAAAGCTAAAATGTTGGACAACTTTAGAAGATGAGGTTGGGAAGCATTGATATGCAATACGTATGTAGACACAGGGCTTTGTGAAGCAAAGTTCTAAGCAACTGCATTGCTAAATGTACAGGTAGGATGTAGGGTGTGATCACTGAAAATGGGTTTGTGCTTAAATGGTTCATTACTGTGCATTAAAACTGAGCAGAGCTGTATCAGAATATTTTAGACTTTTTGCACTTATCACCATTGATTAATAATGTCATGGCTACTGAGAGCACATTTATGTGTTGTGGGTTGCCTTAACTAGGATGTAATCCAATCAGCTCTTATAAATTGAACAGGAGTAGGTAGATTAGAATTTGTATGGAGGCTGTCCTTTTGGCAAAATGGTCTTTTATTTCAGCGGGTGTTATTCTGTTTCTGATCAGCTCAATTCTTCTGTTGCTATTGGATGAAGTACAAATGAAAGAAATCCTTAAACACATCATGCTTTAAAATAGTTGTACATTTTGAGAGGAATGAATATGGATGCTTACATCTGATCAATTTCCAACATACTGTAAATTGCATTTGTGCATGTATATATCTTCAATTTCTAAAACCCCACTAATCCAAAGTGGTTTCAAAATAGTAAGTAAAGTGATTAAATTGACACTGAATTGACATAAAATCTGTCATCACTCACTGTTTCCAAACCCAAATTTTATAGTTTTCATATAATTTAATTTGTGCTTTTGTTTTCTCATCAGTGAAATTGTATTGTTGGGTGTACAGATTTTTTTTTCTCTATATTGTGTATTGAATATATATAAATATAGCGCAGATTATGAAATGAAAGTCTTATGTAGTACTAAAAATGCCAGGATAAATTACATCCATACATATTTTCATATGGTTATGGGTAAGGCTGGGAGAATATGTTTGTGACCAGAAATATTTAGCATTATGAAGTGTGATGACTACAAAGTTGTAAGTTTTATAAGTTCTTACAGCTTGCAAATTTGATTTATAACAAGATTAACAATGTTAAAGTGATTTTCTGGAATGGGTAACAGTGTAGAATGATATCTAAATGTGTTAAAAGCATTCCTGTTGAATAGCAATTGATAAAAATATTCTTGTATTTTATAGTTAAAAATAACACTGTTAATTCTAGCTTTTCAGTTAGCAGTAAACTTTTTTTTTTTTTTTTTGGGAAGAAAGGCTGTTCTAAAATGTATCCAGTGTTTTCTTTTTAGTCTAGTTAACTGGCATACCCTCAATGGACATAGAAAATAGCTACTTTTGTCAGTGAGAACATAATAGAAGAAAAGGAGTTGTGCCACCCTATACATCTACATGAATAATTTGCAAATGGAGATTTCAATTTAGGAGCTATTTCAACAAGTCACGTATTTGACTGAATTCAAGTACATGATTAGTATTATTAACTTAAACCTAACAAGTTTAAGAGCTTCAGTGTGCTGAGCTTTTAAACTTGTAGCTGGTAGATGCCAACAGATAATTTCTATCTGCAGTGATATTAAATGTACAGAAAGTTTGGTAGCTAAGAGATATCAATATCAAAGTGTTTACAGAAGAAATGCATAAAATTCATGTAATAATATATAAATAAGAGAAAGTTGAGATATATGTAACGTTTATTTACATGCAAGAGATTTAATTTTTGAAGAAATGGATATATTTACTTTTTGGGGGGGCTTTGACTGTGTTGAGGTCTATTCTATGTATCATGGCCCTGTTCAGCACTCTAGCCATTAGGATTTTCCAATCCTAAAAAAACATATTAGCTGTTATAGGAACAGACCAGTAAACCTTTCCACCATCACTTGCATGTTCCTGTTACGTGGATGAAGGTTAGCTAAAAATCATTTTACTTTCCAGACTGAGGACCCCTCAGCTGAGCTTTTGAATCCATGGTCGCCTTCTGAGACAAGGAAATCTTCCCTGTTATGTCCTTTCAGAGTTTGTTTCAGGGTGTGATTACAACGTGTATTGTCTTCAGGATTGAATCTGGCTTATGAAGCTGTTCAGCCCATTACTGCTTGATCCTTCTTTGCCCCTACATGGGACATTAAAACTGTTAATTGGATATTGCTGTAAATCAGCATGTTGAAATGACACAAGCTAAAATAAGCTGCTTGGAAATATTCCATTGGACACTTGGATTTTCTAAAGTTTACAGTTAGACATTCACTTTTTAAAAGATACATGAGGAAAAATTACCTTACAGCAAATAATTATCCTCCCCCAATAACTTGCATATTAACATGGGGCAGTATCGTATGAAGAAGTGTCTGGAATCTGTTACTCAAAATACAAAAGAAATGGACTGAAGTCAGCTTTTCTCTAAACCGCATTTATAAACATTTTTGTTCTTTGACAGCCCCTTTTCTATGAGTCAGCTTTTTCCAGTGAGTTTTTGTTTTGCTTTCTGCCCCAAAAAATATTTTATTAGCTTTGATTCTTTTTCTCTATGCACTCTTGCTATTTCTCTGAAAAAAATATAAGTAGTTGAAAATTCTGTTTTCCTTTGCAAATAAGCCTGAAATGAGTTGCCACTTTCAAGTGTGTCTGGGATGATGTTAAAGTAGCTGGGGAAGGAAAAGGGCAGATTGTTATTGTTGTTATCAACTGAGAAATGTTCTTCCCCCTGATTTTTCTCTCTGTTTGCAAGATCTTTCTTCAAGCTGGTGTTGACAAGACAGCAGTGAGAAAGGTTGTTGAGAAAGATATGGCTGTAGTCCCTTGTAGAACTGCTATATTTCCCTGTACATCAAAAGTTACTACATGCCATGTAATCTATGTAAAAAGAGAGAGAATCATTTGCCATTGACTTTTTACTGGCTGAGAAAGCAAATTGTCTTTTCTATGGTGTTGTGGAGAATTTGTGTTATTCTGTTAAATGATTTCTAGGGTAGAATAAAAGCATCTGGAGGAAACAATCACAGAGAAAAACCCAAGGGATAATCTTCAGGTACAGCCAGATAATTAGAGCTTTTGCTATACAGGCTGTTTGAAGTGTGATTGCATGCCCAATGGAGTCAATGGGAAAAACCTGAAATGGTGTCCACGGACATCGATTCAAATCTTTAAGCTGGCAGAAGAAACAAGCCAATTTATTGCAACAGTTCAGTGTGAAAAAAGCTACACTCTGCTTCCATTAAGCAATTTTTCAAATTCAGAATTTCTTCACAAGCCCTAATCCATCTCTTAATGCTGGGCTCTGGACCAAAGAATGTTGCTTTAACTTTACTCCTTTTTTCTATGGCTAGAAACACTCGTTATGGCAGGGGAACAGTACAAAAATCCCTAGAAAGAAGCTGTCTCTTTATATGTAATTATCGATTGTTTCTTCCTGTTTAAACACAGGAAAAGAATTCTAAAGATCACAGAGTCCCTGTGCAATAACTGAAAATACATCCTGCTTTGTGAGTAGATCTACCTACTGGGCTTCTGGTAGATGGGCCTCTTAACCTGGTCAAGTTGCTCAAGTGAAGTAGGTCTTCTGTGCCTTTGTGCTCTAGGTGGGCTGCTGGGTGTTGGAAAAATGAGGTGCCTGAGGAGCTGCTGAGAGGGGCACTAATACTGTGCTTCTGTTGGTATTGATAGAGGCTGAATTGTGGGATGTGGGGAGACCATGTGGCATAATGGCAAAAAGCCTCTCCAGGTTTCACCACATCCCAGTTTACTGCAAATCTGGCTTCAGCTTTAATTTTGCAGATGGTAGCAGCAAATGTGAATTCTCTTCTGGACTGGGGAAGCAGCTTAGGGACTTCTGCACGGACTAGAGAATGAAGAGTACGCACTTAGAGATCTTTTTGCAGGACGGACTGTTTACTGATAGGGTGCTGCTGTGGAGCTATTGTCAGCCAAACAGGCAAGAACCTTCTTGAACTACAGGAGGCAAAGCCAATGCCATACTTATATTGTTGTTTTTGTTGCTAAATTATCATCCCACTCAGTTAATCGGCATTTCTAGCAGTAGATTCTTTGGTCAAAGCTTATGTTATCAGGGGAAATGCTGAGCGAGTGAGTGCTTCCTCCCATCTATCACTTTCCTCTGAACACCAAAGAGCACGTTCATGCTCCTTTCAGTGCAGTATACTGTCAGAAGACATTGAACAAAGGAATTGAAAAAGACAAAAGTAGAGGTTATTTCTCCTTTTAATATCTCACTTCTGCAGTGCTTGTGTAAGCATCCCAGACTACGTCTGTCAAGGATGGGGGACAGTGATTGTTCCCCATGTTAGTTGTGGGAAATGTCAAGTGGTAGAAACAGTTTTTAGTCGTATTTGTCTGCTTTCCATGTGGATAAGTGGTTTATATATGCAGATTGATTTATGGATCAAAATCTTGAGAATTAAAGCTGTTATTTTTTGCACTGAGTATTCAACAACAACAAAGAAAGTAAAACTTTAGTACCAGATCTCCCAACGGGCTACAGATGATTTCAACTGACTCTTCTTGGCATACATGTAATATTGGCATCAGTCATATAGGTGACTGAGGGGGAAAAAAAGCAGAAGCAAACACAAATAGTTTTGTATGCGAGTATCAATTCTTTTTTAATTTTTTTTCTCAACATTGAGATTTCTTCTAAAACGCTAGTTGCAGTGACTGATAGGATTCTTTGTCTATTTTTTCCAAGTTCATTGTGGTCTGGAATATTTAATTTTTGTCGTGGTTTAACCCGGCCGGCTGCTAAACACCACACAGCCGTTCGCTCACCCTCCCTCCTCCCATTGGTTCACCAACAAACAAGTGATGCACAATGTAGTTGCTCACCACCCGCTGACTGATGCCCAGCCTAACCCCGAGCAGTCCGGCCCCCCTCCCCCAGCTAGCCACCCCTATATATTGTTTAGCATGACGTCAGATGGTATGGAATACCCCTTTGGCTAGTTTGGATCACCTGTCCTGGGTCTGTCCCCTCCCAGCTCTTGCTGCACCCCCGGCCTGCCCGTTGGCAGGACAGAGCAAGAAGCTGAGACATCCTTGGCTTAGTATAAGCACTGCTCTGCAACAATTAAAACATCGGGGTGTTATCAGCACTCTTCTCATCCTAAGCCAAAACACAGCATTCTACCAGCTACTAGGAAGAAAATTAACTCTGTTCTAACTGAAACCAGGACAGTTTTACATTATTTTTGGGAAATAAGTTAAAATATTTATTTTAAGGCATGCTATATAAAATGTATGTACTTTTTTTTTTTTTTTTCTACCACAGAAAATATATCCTGACTTGGTAAAGGAATGGGTGAATTATCTGCAAACAAATTTCTGTTTAGCATTTGGGATCAATAACCACCACTGGTTTGTAAGCAGGAAAGAAAGTGTGTAAATAGGAAAGACTGAACCTAGACCTTATGTGGTAACTTATTGGTTTGAATAAAACCAATTTTGAGTCCTTTTGACTTAGTGTCATATCTTAAGCCTGGAGCAGAAAGGAGAAAAAAGTCAGTGAAAAAGGGCTCCTGTTAATCAAGGGAAGGTCTGACAATATAGATATGACATTGTAACCTATTTCCTCCTAGGACAACTGGCTACTTAAAAAACATTAAAGACAAAATCCAGATTTCCTACTTTAGGCACTTAAATTAGATGTCACAACTCAGGTCCAGAAGTAATAGTAACTGCATCAGTGATGTTTTTCTATTATGTGGGATACTAGAATAATGATGTAAGTGTATATTCTCTAGGTACCAAATACTTTTTCCTTTTCAAACATCTAGTTTCACATCTTTTCCAAATCCACTCAGTTTCTTTCTTCTTTGTGTATTTATAGGTGCCATGGCCAGTGTTACTACAGTGTTACAGGCAGTTCTTTCCTAGAGCTAGGTCTTAGAAAAATTGTGCCGTGGCTGGGTAGGCAGATTCATTTGTAAAACCTGGTGTTTCCCGTTCTCATCAAGGCCAGAACCTTGCAGGCATTGTGAAAAGGAAGAGTCAGATGAATAAAAGCATTCATTTACAGTAGATTATCTGGGACTTTGTAAAGAGATGTAAACCCTCTTGCTTCAGCACATAATACAGCTACTGATTGACAGGGACGGAAGGGCAGAAGGGAGAGAGAGGCTGGCAAATGAAAAAAAGGGAAAAGCTTTTGATGTGTGTATTTTTTTTTTTTTCTGTTCTTTTTAAACAACTGTTCATCCCGAGGAGTGCTACTCACTGAAGCATTTGGGTAAAGCGATATTCAAGGTGATGATGGATAGCAGTTTCCAGTTCTAGGTGCAAAGTCAGCTTAAGGTATCTTTTAGGGTATTACTGTGTCCTTCCAGACAGGAGTAGGATCAGTTTGTCCAAAACTCAAAGTGACCTGAACAAGCTTGAGAAGTGGGCCCATGTGAACCTAATGAGGTTCAACAAGTATAAGTGCAGGGTGCTGCACCTGGGTCAGGGCACTACCAGACATGATCTGCAGTGCAGGAACAGATGTGGAACTCTTAAGTTCTTTTAGACCTTAGAGACCTAATTGCATCAGTTTACATTTTCTAGGCATGCTTTGCAGGGAAAACAACTACTTAAAAACATCAACAACAACAAAAAACCCTACCACTAACAATGGAGAGGAAAAAACAAACAAAAAACACAAAAAACAAACATCCCACACCAAACACAAGTGTTAGTGGGAATCTTTCTTCTTTGGCTTACTGACTAGCTTTGTTGACAAAGTACTCGTGTTACCTCCAGGTTGTTGCTGTAAGCTGAAAGCCACTGGCAATTCTGTATGTTAGGGAATTAAACTGTTTAAAAAGAAAGAAAGGAAAAAAGAAAGGGAGAGAGGGAAAAATGGAGGGTTTCCTAGAGGGATGTTTTAAAATGCTATCACCATGCTTTGCACCTACTGAGAAAGTAGGATTTAAGCTATGCTCAGTTCCCTATAGCTACTTGTTGTAGTACCTGTTTTGGCAGCCCCTGAGCAAGCAGCATGGAGCAGCTTTGATTCTTTCTTTTCCCCTCCTTCCCATCTGTTGCTTCTCTCTGTATGTAGGTGTGCCAGCCAGCCTGTGCTGGGAGTGAGATTGAGCAAAGGTTTCTCCACAAATGCTGCAGGAGACCGAGACGTGTATAATTGGCATTATCTATGATACCCCAAGTCAGGCAACAGCAGAGGATCAATGCAAACAGAGCAAGGCCTCTTGCACTGGTATGAGCAGGTTCCTGATCCTGAAAGTTTCTTGCAATATCCTTTTAAGTCGTTAAGAGCCTCAGTTTTCTCTGAGGCTTGTACCTCTCAGGAATCAGACTTAGGGTTACAGTTATGGGTAACTGTATATATATAATTAATAATATTTTAATATATATAATATATATTGTTATATATAAATAATAAAATTTAAAAATATATATATATTTTTTCCAATATATGCCACATTAGAACTAATGTCAGGCTAACAGCAAAAATGTATAAAAATGTATAGAGACTATTTTATCTTTTATTTGTTTGTTTTAAATTATTAAGCCTTTTTCTACCAAAGCTGAGAGCGGAACAGCAGTGAGGTTTGTGCCAATTCAAGGATTCTGCCTTTCCTGTGAGTGGTATGGGTGACCAGAGACTATGAGAGATGTGACACTTCCTTCATCAGCTACATACTCTCAAATTTGAAGTGTGACTATGAAATTCTTGTAACAAATGAATCTAAAGGATGAATCTAAAGGTTTTATTCAATTCTTAGTACCTTTTTGCAGGAGAATGACTTTGGGAATGAAGTTTCCTTTCCTGTTTACAGGAGTTTAGAAAGCTAGTTGATATGCTGACTATTAAGCATTTATGAAGCTATGTTGCATAAACACAGCTCCAAGTTTGGCTGGACCTTTCAGCAATGAAGATGGAACTTTTTCTTTTTTTCTTTTTTTTTTTCTGTTCTAACATTTCCCCCTGAGTGTTTCTGTAAAATGGATGAAAACAGTAACATCCTTTTGAATTCCCCTGTTTTCTGGAGAAAAGGAGGCTATCAACAAGGGAAAGTATATTTTGCAACACTGAAATGATTTGAAATTATTCTGAGGGATGGAATTAAAAATTAACTCTTTCTTTCCCTTCTTTCTAGTATCCCTTATTTTTATCCAGAACTGTTTTCTCTTTGAGAGCATGACCTATATTATTATGGGAGCTCTTCACATAATTTATTAAAGGGAAAATTGTAAATGAAGTCACATGCTGAAGATTGTCAAGTCAGGTACTACTAGTGATGGTCATTGAAAGTGGTAGAAGATTGGATTAAAACAGATAAAATACTTTTTTCTTTTTTTTCTTTAATAGTCACTAGTAAAGTACAGAATAGAATTTTTGATTAATTTGCTTCGATATAAGATCAGAAGGAAGTTTCCATATTTCTATTTAGATACTGAAACTGAGATTGTAGTTACTCCAGATTTAATTTTTAACATTTTCATGGTATTGGTAGTGTCTTCTCTTCTAACACTGTCTTTGCTGGTTGGTGGAAGTTCAAATGGCACTTTTAATGTATTTGTTTATCTCTGAATGTACCTCTGCTTGATATACTTGTGAAATAAAAAAGAAATGAACAGCTCTTGTACTTTCCAATACTGTCATGCTAAAATAAATCACAAGCATAATTTGAGAAACTTGTCAAACCATAATTAGGATTAGTTTTATTGAGGACTGTTGTGGTGGTTACTAAGCAAAAGATAGAACATAATTAATGACAACCACTTCAAGTCACCTCATATTATATGCCTTTTAACTGTTGATTTATTGATGCAAAATTACAATGAGAAGGCAATGCCTGCCAGTTCAGCATATTTGGGTGAGCCATTCAATCACCTCCAACACATTTCCTATGTGGGCTGGCAGAAACAGCTCTGCATCAAGGGGCTTCACTGCCAAGAGAAGATAGATGTAGCCTGGAACGGTGCAGGCAAATACTGCTTTGTCAAGTATGTGCTAATTTGGTGCCTTTCCTAAGCACCCTGGCTTAGTCCCTTCTACTTCAACAGCAATGAGCTTTGTTCATACATCTATGCAGAACTTTGATGTAAAGAGTCAGGAAAAAGTGCATTGCAACTGGATTATTCTTTTAGACTCATTATAGTGCAAGGTAGAAGGAAGATTTTTGATCCTGTTTCAACCAAAATAACCTACAGGTGCCTGCAAATCCAGTAGTCCACTGAGGGGAAAAAAAAAAAAAGTAGACCTAAACAGAGTATGAAGTCCAGGAAATGGCAGGTAATTAAATTTTTATGTTGATGTTGGTGTGTAGCCTTCAATCTCAAATCTGATTTTATATATATGTATCTGTAGCTTTCTGATATTCTGTGCTGGAAGAAGAGTGAGGGATAGAAAATTACAGACCTACTTGAAAGAAACCAACTGAATGAATTGAACCTTCAATTACAGATAACTACTTAATAGCTGTTTAATCCAGAAGAAAACACAAAACACCTCTAAACTGTTTGCAATCTACTTTAAACCTTTAGTGCGATTTGCAAATTTTTCAAAAGTCGCAAAGAAAGCGGGGAAGACGAAGAAATCTAAATCTTCGTTGTATCTGGAAATGTATTAAAGTTTTCCATATGAGCCTGGTAAGCTTGTCATAGTTTATCCTATAAACTAAATAAGTGTATCCTATAGACTAATAAGAAAAATACTATTGATGCATGCCATTGTAACCTAGGCAAAAGTTCCTGGCATGACAGTATCAGACACTACCAGAGCAGAAAGCATGGTGTGTTAGCAGGGCAGCAAAAAGATGCAATTACTGTTGCTGTGGAAGAAAGGCTGATAAACTTTTACATAGGAGACTATTTCAGGTGTATGAATGATTACATAGAATCATTCAGGTTGGAAAAGACCTCTAAGATCACCTAGTCCAACCTTTAACCTAGCATTAAAGCCCGCCACTAAACCATGTTACATGTTCCTTGAAGACCTCCAAGGATGATGACTCCACTTCCCTGGGCAGCCTATTTCAATGTCACACAACCCTTTCAGTAAAGAAATTTCTACTAATATCCAACCTAATTCTCCCCTGGTGCAACTTCAGGCTGTTTCCCCTTGTCTTATCACTTGGTTCTTGGGAGAAGAGCCTAATCCTTGCCTTACTATAGCCTCCTTTAAGGTTAATGCACGATAATGTCTCTGCTGAGCCTCCTTTTCTCTAGGTTAAACAACCCCAGTTCCCTCAGCTGCTTCTGGTAAGACTTGTTTTCTAGGCCATTTACGTATGTGTACATTTGCACACATGTGGCTGAATAAGTGACCTTCTTCCTCCTTCCTCTCAACCTCAATTGAAACTTGCTCCAAGAAATGTTCATTCATCAATCCTGAGTGCATGCATCCTGTATCATAAGTGGTGCCAAGTTCACAGGGACAGTGACATAAAATTTTGTTACAAAATAATCCTTTACATGTGCTAAGACTTCATAAACAGATCTTGTCCTCAACAGCAGAAGCTGTCATCAAAAAGGTGGCAAAGATTCAGGGCAGCAAAGGAAAGTGGTCTGAGTCCAACCTGGTGGGAGAAAGCCTACTGAGGGCTGATAACACCATTACTTTTCTTTCTTGTGGAAGGATAGAATGTTCATTTTTTTTCTTCATTTTTCTCTTCAGTTTCTGTCAGCACCCAAACAGTAAATGTGGAAATATACCTGATGATGTGAAAGCCAGCAGTCTGATATGGGCAAAAAGAGAATAAAGGGTTTTGATCAAGAGGGAAGAATCATTAAAATGCTAGAAAATGGGAGGAGTTAACAAGTGAGCTAGAAGAGAGATGCTGGAATTCACAATGAGAGTTATGGTGAGGCTAAAACATCTGGAAAAGCTTGGAATTTCTGCAGGCAAAGTGAAGAAATCATTGCAGAGATCTAGGTGCCTGGACATGTTCCATTAACGGATTTCAGCAGTACTATTCTGATCAGATTGCGTCTGGATAAAAGTCAAGACATTTCTTTGACTGCAAAAAAACCACTTCAATAGATGGAATCTCTAGGAAGAACAGCCTTTTCCACTGTCAGAGGGACTTCTGTTGTATGGCCTAAGTAGCTAAATGTGAGATCTTTGAACCACAAGTTCCTTGTATTTCTTCACTAATTGCTAGAATGTATTTCTATAAATCCATGCATTTCTGTAGATTATGCAATCACAGAATCACAGAATTGTAGGGGTTGGAAGGGACTTCAAGAAATCATCGGGTCTAACCCCCCCTGCCAAAGCAGGTTCCCTAGAGCAGGTTGCCCAGGTAAGCATCCAGATGGTCCTTGCATAACTCTAGAGGAGACTCCACAATCTCCCTGGGCAGCCTGTTCCAGTGCTCTGTCACCGATGCAACTCAATGCATGCAACTAATTAATTGCTTGAACATTTGTTTTCAAACGAAGCTAATCTATACATTTTCTATGCAAAATAATTCATTCGAATTAATGAAAGAATATGTATGGAAAAACGTGAGTATCTAGGACATTAAATAACAAAGGAATGAATGTGCTCCTTAGGATGTTAAAATGATGGTAGGGACAGCTAATCTTTTCTCTGATGCTTCCAAAATTTTTCACTGACTACTTAAAGTGCAGAAGTTTGAAAGGGTAAGTTATAACTTTTTGTTCAAACACTGTCAAGCATCTTATTCCATTCACTGAAATTTGTGTTGTCACTGCAACACTGAATATTCACTTGTAAAAGAAGTAGCAATTCACTGTATAGTATACAGCTATGACAAGAGACAAAAGTGCCTTATGATAAATATATATATGTATTTTTTTTTTGTGCTGGTAGGATAGCTGGTTTTCTTGAAGCCCCTCGTACTTGTCTCTGTGGATGACTATCTTTGGTCATCACTGTAATAATAACCATGAGCTGAAATCAAGCTGAACTCCCTGGCAGAGCAGACAGCAAGGATTGTACAGATATCATGTATGTTAATGCAAAGTGCAGTGCCTCATCTGTCATCTTTGAAGAAGAATGCATTGCACTTCTTTTAAACAGGTATTGAAGCACTGAGGAATTAAAGAAAAAAAAAAAAAAGAATATCCACATAGAACTAGTCTCAGTTGTGGATTTTTATGCCAGATAGCCAGAGGAGGTTCAGCACCTTTGAAAGTATTAAACAAAACCAGCCCTGCTTGTTTTAGCTCTGTCTGAAATGCAGACAGAGGCAAAAAAAAAATCAATGTTTGCTAAATGAGAGAGAAAAAAATGTCTTTAAGAGTAAAATATCTCCTTTGGAAGTGTATAAATAATAGCATAAAAAAAAAACAAACTAAATTGTCTTCCTATAGAGATACTATAAGATGCCTTTCATCAGGTAAAACTGAGATAAGGAGATAGCTCCTCCAACAATATCATTGTTTCATTTAAAACATAGAATTTGTAATGCTTGCACCAAGACAGAATCCCCCAATTGCCCTTTGTTTTTCTTCATCCTCCTTTGTTTCTCTCATTTGCGTTCCTAGTGAAGTACTAGGCTTTGATCTTCCACATGCTTAATCATTTGCTTTAAGCAAGTCCTTAGTTCTATTAAATCTGAATTACATTTGAACCAACGCTGTTATACACTGTTCCAGCATCGAAAAGGGACTAGGAAGCATGTGATTCAAGGGTTATAAAATCCTCATCCCAGGCCAGTTGTTCTTTTGTGCCTGGTCTTCATTTTAAATCAAGATAAATTACTGTAGTTAATATTTCCTCCATAAAATAAAATAAAATAAAAAAAAAATAATATCAAAACTCACCAAATCTCAAACCAACAGTTTCTTGGATATGTTACATTCACTCTTTTGTGTCTTATGCAAAACGCATTGTGGCTTTTAGGTATTGAGTTATCTCAGCTACTTCTTGTCTTAATCTCTGTGCTTTTTTGAGGAATGTTTGGCACAAGTCCCATATGTTAAGGCATTTGTGAAACAGTAGGACTAAAATTGGAAGACATGATGAGGGAATCATATGACAGCATGTGAGTCTTTCTGCTATATCTGTCCTCCAGTTCTCCTTCCTCTCATTTTCTTTACATCTTTGAGATTCCCAGTTTTTGAATAACTGTGAGGTAACATTGGCTTCTCCCCTATAGCTTACCATGTTTTTCCTACCAATGTACTTCCTTCCTTTTGTACTAGTGCCAATACACTAGTAAATACAAGGAAGTCAGGGAGAAAGTTTCTTCTCTTTAAGTTCTGAAACTTTACTTTGATATCTATGGTGGCTTGTTATTATGTTTTAAATTCTATTTTAATTCTTCTTCTGTATATCTTATGTCAATGGGTTGCAGTTGTGCTGACAGATGGAATTTGTAGTTTCAGAAGAGCCTTAATGATACCATGATCAGAATATTTTTGTGATAAATTGTCTCCATGTGTTAATATAATATGATATAATGGCTGCATGGGAATGTATGTGGCCTCCCAGAGATTATGCCTGTTTGAACACTTGCCTTTGTGACTTTCATGGAAAGACTTGGGGTCACACTGTAAAAGGACAATGATCTGCTTACTGTCATTTTCTTGAAGATGTAGCAAGTTATTCTCTCTCTTCCCTAATAGATTTTGCAATACTTTTGTTGTGCAAGTCATTCTTATGTTTTATGAAAAGAAAGGCCTCTATGCTCTTTCATAGTCTTCATTACTGATAGTCAAACATTACTGATGCAGCAAAATCTTTAATTGAATTCTTTCTCTTTTAAGTGGAATGATCACAAACTGTTTTTTCTGTAAATAATAATGAAGCAAGATGGTATGGAAAAATTACGATTCTGAAAGAAAAACATCTTCATAAAGGAAACTTTAAAATGAAGTTATATTATTTTAATGTAAATTATTCATAGGTTATCAAGTTTAGATGAGGTTTGTGAACCTAATTTTGTTATGCTTCTTTAATATAACTTTAATATAACTTTAATGTTTAAATCTATGATGCAGGGAATGAAAAAGGGGAACTCAGGGAAACCATTGTGATTTCTGTATAATTGGAAAAGTTTATGTATTCAGTGGGCTACTACTGTTGAGAGCAGACATTTTTCTCTAAGACTTTGTAACTCAGTGGTATGACATTGGATGTAGACAAGATTGTATTTTGACAAGTAATGCTCCCTTAGGAGAATAACATGCCACACCTATTTTAATGTCTTCCTTGTTGCTAATAAAAGGACTGATCAGGAGGGTTCTCAAATTTTGTTATTTGGTAGTTGTTGGTGGTCTTACTGAATTTCTGTGTGCTTTACCTTCACTTTACTCACATTTATTTTTTTATGGTTACTTTTGCTAGTCAGTCTTATTTGCCAGCTTTTTCTTCAACATCTTTGATGCAGATGTGGTCATTGCATTTTCTTTGTCACTACCTTTTCTATACAGGCAATTTGCTCTCAAATACAATGCCACCATGTAAAGCCATTCCTTCAGTAATAGTGTCATTCCAAGGTGTTACTGATTCCCAGAGTTCCAAAAACTGCCCTGCAGCTGTTGTGGCTACATAAAGCTATTAAGAAAGGCAGAATGCAGGAATGTCTAAAGTGTTGGCATCTCTTATTAATAATCAAGCAGTTGCTGAACTATTTCAGCAAAGAAGTTATTTCAATACCTCATAAACCTTCAGCTCTCTCTTTCAACTCTTTGTGCTTGAGCAGTGGAAAAGATGTGATTTTTCACAGGTTTTAGGTTTCCTCTTGTTCTATGCATTGAAGATACAGAAAACCTTATTGGAATGAGTCTGAGGAAATGCAAATGTGTCCTAACAAGGTGTTTTCAAGTGCAATTAAATCACGTATTCAAACTTAAGCCTCTATTCTCTTTATGCATTCACTTGCTCCCTCTTCATCTCCTGCTTGTATTTGTAGTCCCTTTGGCAAAATTTCCTCACCTTCCAAGTCCTTACTGATCAGATGTCCCAGCCAAATTCTATCATTTCATTGTCTGGTTTCTCATTTTGCCCATCTGTTTCTCATCTGTTTCACCCAGGTCTCTCAAGCCTTCTGCACATTTTCCTGTTGCATTTCTTTGTGCTCTGGCATGGTATTTCATTTCCATCACCACTGAATCTTTGTTTCTTCAAAAGTGATTCAGTCTTTTGTAGCTCATGCTAGTGCTTTTCTGGTGTTCCAAGCTACCTTCTCAAGCTCTTTGTTTATCACTTTGAAATTTGTGAAACACAAAATACTAAAGTAGGAATAGCTTCTTTGTCTGAGGTTCTTATAATTGCTGAGTACAGAAAAAAATAATTTTGTTTGGACCTTACAGAAGGTCCTTGTTCACTGTCCAAAGCAGCATTCTGACTAAAACATGCACAGTAACAGAAAGATGTTTTATAGCAAAAATACTATAAAAGTGAACAAAAAGCTGTAAAGTTTTCAGAGTGAAAATGAGATTTCAAACATAAAGTACTCTTTCTTGAAATTTGAATTCTGATTGTAAGTTGTAATGGATTTTTGGAGGTCTGACTGACCTTTGTTCTTTCATGCTGACTTAAATTAGAAGTAATATTAATTATTATACTATATTAACAGCTTACTGTTGTAGTTGAACTTTTAAAGAATATCAGACTACTAAACTTGGAAAGGTAATTTGCTAAAACCCATAAAATAGAGACTGTAGAAGTGCACTATCAGTTTTGGGTAAGTAGTTATATCTTCTTGTGGTGCTGGAAAAAAATGAAGTTTTATTTATTTTTGGTTTAGTTCAATGACTTGTTCAACTTGGAGCTGAAAAAAATGGAAAGCTGACTCTCCTGTTTCAATTTATATTGAAGAACTAAATATGAGAGGGTGAGACTTATTAGTTCAGAAATCAAGAAGGACATGCTAACTGCAGAAATGTGTTTAATTTGTACCCTGTAAATAGCAGCAATGGATGATATATCAACCGAATGGCTGTATTGTAACTCCAAATGTAGGTAATTCTGCATTACAGATTATTAGATGTCAAAGCTAAATATTGCTTTATTTGTTATAGTGGTCTTATACCTGGGTCTTTATAGTTGTGCCTGGCTTGACCTCCCTCCAAGTCTGTTTCCTTGTCAAGAGCTCAGCAATATTGTGTTTGTGCATCTGGAATCAGTTCCCCAAAAGGGAATGTTGAACTGGAGGATCGTGCTAGAAGAGAGAGGTCAAGAGAAGAGGACCATGGCTACAAATTGCTGCACCAACTTGTGCTGAAGTCTTCAGCTTGGGGTGGAGTTCCTGTGGGTCAGGGCTCAGCCCTTGGAAAATGAAGTTGCTATGAAGAAAGAGTCTACAGATGAGTGAAAAAGAGAGACCCTGGCTCCACTTGAATCCTTGTTCAAGTACGCTTTTTTCTTCCCTAACAGATTTAATACTTCTTTGGTCCTTTTTTAACAGTCAGTACGGTGGAAGTTTGAGGTGTCATTAATGTTTCTGATTGCACTTTAGCTAATAAATTGGTGCGTTTTAAGTGAACACAGGATTATTTTGTTTCTCATGCCTAAGATTATACTTAACATTGTTTTATTAAACTCTTGGTAAGAATGCTGCTTTCCTGCATTTTAAATTTAATTCTCATTTCCATTTAAAGCCATGTGAAGTGTTAATCTGTAAAACTTGATACCCTGTCTAAGCCATTACAAGATAAATGAATAACCTTTTCAAATGGCATCTGCCAGAATTTTGCATATTCATCTAATAGAAATATTTGACATCAATGGTCTTTCAAAGTATCTTTCCTTATAGGCAGTAAGAAAAGTTCCATTTTTACATGGGTTCTTGCTTATATAAAAGCAAGGGAAGACACCCTATTTTATGTTGTCTTACTTGTTAGATCCTGTAGTTTTCTTACTGTGCTCTCTGATTTCAAGGGCAATGAGGTTGCAGTGGGGATCAGTCACTGTAAACCCACTGCTGTCCCAAAGTGCTTCATAACTGTTTGTATATGGGGGCTCTTAGTAGTCAGTAATGAGCTGAATACATTTTATTCTATTTAGATCTTTGTATAATGTAGATAGAGATTGATATGGAATGTAAGCTCCAGTGGAAGTTGCATTATACACTGAAAAATGCAAATGAATTCCCAAAGGGAAGGGGAAATGTTTTTATCCCCTCATTGAAGTTGTTGAAGTAAGAAGCTGCTTACCAGCCAGTTTAGAATGGAAGATAATTTCTAGTCTATCAAACAGATATTTGCATATCTGAGGAACAAGTACGTTTAAGGAGAATGGACAGACTGTGTCTTGGAAATGGGGGAAATAGAAGGAGTTAGAATGAGAGATTAAGTCTGTTTAGATCCCAGGAACTTTTCAAAGTTGAGACTGGCTGAAAGCCTGTTGTGGTTTAACCAAGGAAGATGCAGGAATGTGAAGAGTGACAGGAGGAGAACACCTGAGAGAAGTGTGAAGAGATGAACTTCTTATGGAAGTAAGCTGTAGCTCTTGCAGCTGAATTCTCAGACCAGGGCTCCTGATTAATTTTTCAGTGTTAGGGAAAACATGAAACATAAGGTATGCACAAGGATTGGAACCACAATTGTCTGCTTGTTGGTGCCAACAGAGTATAGATTACTGGAAATACAGTAAGTATAGATTTTGTCTTTTGTTTTGTGGTAACTTTCATAAGCATTTATTACAGTGTTGTCTGTTTTGAAAATTATCGATAAACATTGTTACCTGCTTTTAATCTTAATTTGACTTAAGTTTGATTTAAGGGAATTTACAAGGCATATTTTATGCAGAAGTGTAACAATGCCATATCCCAGGGAATCTGAGTATCATAAAAGTACCCAGGAAATACTTTTAGGAGTTGGTGTTGCCATCATCATCCCCTTTGTCAACAGCACATACTCACTCCATCGATGAAGTGATTTAATCCATCACCTTTCCAATATTTCTTCCCCTGCACTGATCACTAGTCTCACTTGTCTGGACTGTCACTGTGTGTGCAGCTCTGATGTTCTCTCTGAGCTCTGTATGATTTTCTGTCTCTGGTTTCTCTTCTGGTGGGATATTGGATTATCAATCTTATTCACTGTGTCAGAGATCTGTCTAATCTTTATTCTGGGCTGGATGGCTCCTGTTGATGGCAGGCTCTGCTTTTCCTTATTTCTGAGTCTCCCAGTAGTCTGTCTTTGAAGTCCTTGTCCCAGAGTCTGTCACAACCTCTTCTGTTCTCAGCTGTTATTAGCTCCTTGCCACACTTCGTTAGTATAGTTCAGTTTGTATCAGTCAGCAGCTTGTGTGTTTTCTTTTGTAACTTCAGATTAAAGACTTCTGGAGTTTCATTTTTATATGGATCGCAGTATCCTTCCATTTTTTTGTAATACATTTTTGTGTTTCGGTTCTATTCTTTGAGTTAATTGAAACTGTTAAACATATCAAGTGTATCTGAAACCACAACTGTCAGAAATAAGGCTACTTTCTTACTATTATCTTTCTCTTCACTAGTACCTGTACCTATCGCTTCCAGGTGCAGAATGAAGTGCTATTTAAATCTCTTCCCATTGTTTTCAGCACTTAAATTTTCAGCCCTGATGGAGGTTTCAGCTACCCTACTTTTCCACCCTGCTAATTTCTTTGCCTTCCTCCACCAGGGAAGTGACATTTCTTCGAGGTTTGGGTCCTAACACTGCAAGAGCTGATGGAAATCTACATTAGCTATGTAGAGAAGGTTGTTCTTTTTCTGACAGAATGTCATACTCCTGTTTTTTACTGTGATTTTGCATGTACTGTGGGTAACAGAGAACACAGCACATTGGTGGCAGCCTGCATCCATGCTGCTTTGAAACAGAATGAATGAGTAAATTTACTTAGTTAAATATCTCCAGGATATCTAAGTGCACCAAGAAATTCAGCTTTGACTTTCACATTTGGGTCCTACCAGTTCATCGGGTTGTTCCTTTGAGCCATTTATAACAGTAAATGTGGATTCTGCCACAAGACTTAGGGTAAGTGGATGCATGCTCATACATGCTGGTTTTTATAAGAAATGTCTTCTAGCAATTTCTTTAACTCTTATACTAACAAATCAGCAAGAGGACGGAAAATATTTCTGTTAAGATAGTGAGAATTTATCCTGATGAAATATTATTCTAAAGAATTTGTGTAAGAATGTAAGGCAAGTTTTATTTTTGAGCTTAGGATAAGCAGCAAGACCAAAATACCAAAATCAGTATCTCAGGAGCTATCTTTAAGTAGTGAGTTTTTGTTCCAGGACAGTCCATTCTTATTTCTTCATCTTCCTCTGGAGGAGAGGAGAAGAGAAATGACACACATTATCCACAAAAACATTGCCTTCAGATGTAGTGAGTATGGCCAGCTATATTGCAATTTTCTCTCCAAGTGGAATATTGTCATACATATTTTTGAGAAAATGGTAATGCAAGACACCTGCATGTCTTCCCCAAATCCTATTTCTACCTTTTCTATTAAAATGTGCCTATTGCCTGTGAATATCATCTCACTTTAAAGCAAACATGAGAAATAAACTGGATTTACAGCGTGCTACTAGTGAAAACATTCATGTCTTTATTACTGTGATGCAAATCAGTTTTATGTCATTTAAGGCAGATGAAAAGATTTATTTTACCTAATTGTTATAATTCTTAAGCAGTATGGATTTCTGGAGTTTTCTCTGTGTTTGCACCTTGGTTTTGCAGTGACAGGAATATAGCAATGGCACTTGATCATTTTCTTTGCAGCAGTATTCATTCTGGAAGTGTTCAGTAATCAGCAGTGTGTTGTTTTCAGCTATAGAGTCCTCATGCTCTATTAACTGTGGTGTTAGGAAAATGGCTGTTGGCAATTTTCCATCATGTCAATGCTTTTTGTATTCACGTTAGAAATGGTATATATGAACGCAACAGAAATATTTCTCTCTCTTTTTTTATTTTTCCTCTCTCCAAATATTTTGGTGTTGAGAATAGGAATGTATTTATTCTGTTCATATCTGGTGTACTAGCATTGTGACTTAGAGAAACAGAAAACAGTTTATTTCAGCCCATCTCTCAGTATGTTCTGTGTAACTCTTCTCCAGTGTATGTCTGAGAAAAGTTTAGAATGCCCATATCTAACCGAGGGCCAGAGAATTAAAAAAGGACACATAAGAAGACGCCATTGTGTTTTTCCTTACTGGAAACTTCGTGAAAGATTTTTTTGTCCTTGTTTGTTTTTGTGCAGCAATTCATAATGATCTGTCCAGGTATTATTTAAAAGAAAGGCACTATTCATGTAGAGATCGATACAACCAAGATGATACATAATTCAGTCTCAATGGGCCATTGCATTCATTTTTCATTTCAACATTGAACCATTTGATACACCTTGAAATAACAAAGCAATGATCTATAAATTGGGGTTATGAAAATTGAAAGCAATTTAATAATATGCATGTCAAATAAAATCAACGGGTTTCTATTTTATTTTCTTAAACTGTAAACTAGCCATTACCCAGTGTCAAGGCTCCATTGCTTGAAAAAATAACAGTTTTTCTTTTTATACTGCTGCTTATTCTTTCCTTCTCTCCCACATATTTTTTCCCTCTTGGAACCTTCAGTATTCACATTGCATTAAACATCTGCTATTCATATCAACCACTCTGGAAAATCCATCCATTGTTTATGTCAGTTAATGTTAAGTAATACTTTGTACAGCAATAAGAAGCAATAAAAAAAAACAGCAATAAACTGCTGTGTGTCAGTGATTTCTCCTCAGGGTCTGCAACAAACCATTTGATTTGACTGAAATAATGGCAAACAGGTTTAGACCTTTGAATTAACTCTGTAAGCGGAAGTCCATGTGGGCTGGTGTCAGATTTGTAGAAGGACATCAGTGGTGTAGCCCCAGAGATAAAAACTGATGGGTGCCAGAAAAAGCATTTAGGTAAACAGAAATGTTAGTTGAAGTGTTCCCGTGTGAGTGTCATCAGGTGGTTTGTGACTTTTGAGTGTTTGAATACTTCATATATAGTAAGAGAAGGTATAAGAATACTACTGAGTGGTAGTTTAAATAAAAATAATAGTTAAAAAGACAGCTAATTTAGGGTACCTAGTTCTTAAGTGCCCATATAGAGACCGTGAAAGTGGTTCAGTTTGCAGGAAACATGTACTTACTATGAAATCAGCCTCCTAACAGTGTCTCAAACTACACATTCAAATCCATTAGTTGTGTTTTGTTCTGCAGTTGAAGTCAGCTGGAGACCTTCCCGTTGGTTTCAGGGAGATTTCATCTAGCCCTGGGATGGATTTTCTTTTTTTTTCTTTTTTCCCCCTCAAAGTCCTTTTAAAGAAGGGGTGAAAGTACATATATAAGGAAAACTTGATTTTTCAAGCATGACCGTCTCAGTCATATACCAAGAAAACAGTGCAGAAAAGAAAGCTTTTCAGTAGCTAATTTCAATATTTCTTACAAGGGCTATTATCATGAGTTCTTTCTGAGTAACCAATGTGAATATTTCCTTTTAATATCTACTGTTTGGTGTAATGGTTTTTAAGCCAGGCTGCCACTTGTGCCATAAATGTCACAAAAACATTTTTGTCTATATAAATCATTAAGTAGTATTCTGTTTCATAAAAGCATATTCTACTTACTATTAATAAAAGAAATGGCTTTGATTAAAGAATCTAAATGGCAGAAATATAAACCCCTTTAGTAAATAGTTCTTATTTTTGTACAGCATTCATTTAGGATGTTGCACAAGACCTTTAGGGAGATCTAATAGATCTGTTGATTGCAATACACAGTATTAAGAAAGGGCCAAACCATACTTCAGGTTTTCATTTGTCAAGATTAAAATAAACTGATATTAGACATATTTTTTCTTAATTTGTTGGTCACTGCCAAAAAATTGAAATACCTAGTATCAAAAAATCTACATCTGAAATCTTGAAGAAAGCCTCTCTGAAGAAAGGCATGAAAGTAATGTTTGAGATGCATGTAAGTAGATTCAAATTATTTTTAGTGTCATTTTTTGGTAATAAATATAGGGATTAGAAGGGAAAAACATGGAGTTCAGAGTGAACAGTTTATCTTCATGTGCATCCTGATTTTATTAAGGAAAATATATGTGTAAAGATGCTTGTCAGAAAATTGTTGTTTCTTGCTGTATATTCTGATTTAAAATTGCAGTGTTTCAGAGCTCTTAGATTTATTTGGGATACTGATCATATATGATAACAGAGAAAATTTCCTAACTTTTTTCAAACGTAGTTATTTTATTTTATTTTTTATTTTTTTTCCCAGTAGGTGCTTTTTTACCTTCTGCCTTGAGTATGAGAAATTTAATGCTGTTTTATGTCCTGCAGAATCTATCCCTTAGTTATATTTCAACCAGCTGCTAAAACAAAATTACAGTACATCTACAGTAATTGTGTTCATGCATGTGGATGTCTGTCTGTCTGTGTTTATACACATCCTCATATTTGTATGTATAGTAAGGATGTGTGTCTGTTATGCCAGTATCCCCATCAGACTTCAAACTGTTAAAATGAGTAAGATGGTAAAGAAAGTGGGGGAAGGAACCCCAAATTCAATGTACTCTAAATGAAAGAATTTGATCTTTTGCATTTAATCCTATTCAGTTCTAATCCCGCTCTCATTTAAAGCAAGAATGGTGTCCCCAGTTGCATAGTTTGGGAATTTTTTGAGGGTTTCTGGAAAATACTATAACCAAGTGGGAAAAGAGAAAAAACATGTAATTTTTTTTTTTCCAAATTACACAGATTCTAAATTAATAGATAAACAGACTCAAGGTGAATGTGAATTCTTTTTGTAACCAAGTTAGGTGTTGAATTGCTAATTTCTGTTTTGCACTATGATGATACTTGCTAATAATGTCAGGCAATTATATTTTGATGTAAGCTCACATAGTTATGATTCCTTAATTAAATGTTTGGAAGTAAAAGAAGCTGTTGAGCTATGTACAGTTTTTTTAAACCTGAAATGTTGAAAAATGAGATTCACAGAGGAACAGATTTCAGAAACATCCAAATATATTTGAATAATTGTATCAGTATTGTGTATTAGTTTGAAGTTCCAACACCTTTTTGTCATGATGGCTTTTCTGGTGATTTTATTTTAGCTGTATAGTTTTTACTCCATAGTCATGAATTTAGTTTCTGTGAAGGCCAAGAGGTGGAAACCCTCTATTATTCCAGTGGTACATAGGAACTCTCTGCACTGCTGTATCAGGAAATCTCAAGTAACAGTTTTATGATATATGAGGATATTATTCTCTGCAAGCAATAACAAGCACTTCTATTTCCCCAGCAATATCTACATAATCAAACATTCACAAGTGCTTTACAAAGAATTTAATTAAATAGTGTGCAGAATAATTGGATGCAGCAAGCACACAAGCTGTTATACATTCAGTAGTTCACATTTTTGCAGTTAATGCAGAATGCTTTTGAGCAGTACAATGTTGTGAATGATATTTCTATCAAAACATGCATTATCACTCCCTCCTTTTGCACATTGGTCCTCAAAAATTACTCTAAAACCTTAATGTCTGTAACCTGCAGGAGCATCAGATACCTTCCTCAGCTCTCTAATAAACAGAGAGAAATAAAAATTCCTTTGCTGAGGCTTGAACATCAAACATCATTCCTCTGAAATCAAACATTTTGATTCCCCAGATAACACTATAGATTCTTGTGTCTTTCACCACAAAGCCAGGTATATTTGTTTTTTTTTCTTTTAAAGTAGTAGAAATCTGGGGAGCCATCAAGATCAACCACCGAAGAATTTTGTTTCTAAAGTAACACTAAGACTGGAGATTCTGAATTTAGACATGAACAATGAGAACAAAAGGATTTCTCATTTTGTAATAACAAGAATGTTCAGAGTCTAATCTGTCAGTTGCTGGAGATTAAGAAAGTCTCCTCTTTGGCATGATAGTGCATTAGCTGATGCATGAGAGGAATTTCAAGGCTTGCAAATCAACGGGTCTGTGCTGGAAGAAAGTGATTTAGAATATTTCTCTGCTGTTGTCTACCTGGAAGGCAGCTAGCCATCCATCAGATTGGAAGGTTTTATAGATATGTCAGTGCTATAAAGCATCCATCTAAACCAGCAGACCAATACCAATGAAACAAATACTGAAAGACAGTCTGTAATTAGCCTATAAAAGTGTTTAGGTGGAGGCAAACTCCGTTCTTGAGTAGTACAAGACCTCACCCCAGTTTCCTGGTGTTAAAGTTATTCCAGTTTATTACTGGCTGACAGTAACAAAATGTGTCTGTTGCAACTGTTAAGAAAGAGCAAAAAAACTAAAAATGAAAGCAAAAGAAAAAAAGGAAATGAAAGGATCAGTGAAAATACGAAATAGTTTTTCTTTCATGGTAGTTTTATTTCAGTGTCACTTTGCAGATTTGAGGGAATTGCTGAAAACTTAGTTGGTGCAGATTAGAAGAGAATCAGTCTCTGCACTTTATTTATTTATTTATTTATTTATTTGTTTGTTTGTTTATAGAGGTAAGAATGAGAAAGATCACTGTTTAATGAAGAATTTGCCATTAACTTCAGTGATTTAATCCAGTATCTTTTGTGTCCTCTTCTTTTTATCCTTATCCCTTCCCTGTATAGCAGACAGATTTTTTTTCATGTTAGTTACAACAAACTGCAGTTATTCTAAAAAATTAGTATGTTTCAAGCTTGAACTGAAGAAGAAAAGGAAAGCATGTAATTTTGAATTTGCTGGCATATCTAATCTTGAGCACCATGCTTTGGATTTTTGCTTTGCTTTCTTTAATTAGGCTCTTGTTCTAATGTCTGCCTTTATATAACATATTTATTCTTTACCCTTTGTAGTATGTATCTGTTTGCAGTTGGGATATTTTCAGTTTGCTTGTATTTGGAAGTAGCTGCTAGAATCTCTCTGTGCCTCCACTTGAGGGCTGTGATTTTTTATTTTTTTTTTTTAGATTTTTTTTTTTTTTTTGCTTCTTGCAACAGGCCCTTTTTGGGAGTGCTGGAATATATCCATGTTCTGCATCTATTCCTGATATTTCAGTGGCAACTTCCTGTGAATCCTGAAGGAGAGCTCCTGCTGTCAGGTTGTTCTCCAAGCCAATTCTACCACATGTATCAGCAACCCCAAACAAAGTTAGGAGATGTGTCTGCTGTAATAGAATTGCTGCTTATAAGCAGGTCAGAATTTTTCTTCCTCAGGTGGATAAGTCAACCCAGTGACCATTCATCCCACACAGTGAAGCATTACCTAGATCTACTTGTGTTAATTATGAATGAACTAGCTTTGAAGCAGTGTAGCCAAATGAAAGGAGTGCGACAGCCAGGCTAATTAATTAAGAGGCCAGGCTAATTAGTTCAACTGAAAGGAGCACCATGCTGATGTGACATTATAGCTTCCAGAATTCTGGCTGATTTGTACATGGGTTGCACTGGGCTTCTTACAGAGGTACAAGCTGTTTCTAGGCTCTTTCAGGTATTTTGCTGTGGAATAGCACTGCATATTTGTTTATTCCTTATGTATGTATTTACTGTAAGAACAGATTTATCTCCAGGCTGATGGTCAATTTGAGTTCCTTCTTAGCCTTTTCCAGTAAGATTTTTCTAGCATGTGGCTAGGCATTGGAATATTGTATTGTTGAACCTCTTGCCAGTGAGAGAAATTCCCCACCACTCTTTTATTTTTTACTTTTTAATAAGCTGAAGGACCTCCCGTCTTCTTCCTAACTTCTAAAAAGTAATATTTTACCACTTTTTGAATACTAGGCTGAAGCAATACTTCCAAGTTTGCATGTATCACCATGGTTCCAGCCTTTAGAGCTGAGAGGTGTTTGTTAGCAGTCCCATCCTCAGAAGATGTGTGCTAGCAATATTGCATACTGAAAGATTCCTTGTTTTGCAAGAACTGGTGGTTCCGAACAGTTTGCCATCTTTCTGACTGTTGTGAAACAGCATTTCTTCAGTGCTCCCCTTGATGTTATCCTTACATACAGTTTGACTTGTATGATGTTCATAAAGGAGTCACTCTAATGAAAAGATAAACGATACTTTCGGTAAAAGTCTGTGTTACTGCATTGATTATGGTAGAGTAAACATAAGAAGTGGTATCAAACTCAAAAGTAAATCGACAACCAGGTATTTTAAAACAAACCAGATTCTGTATGGAGACCTTCTATTAGAAATACTAAATACTGTGTTACAGCAGTAATGTAGTAATCCTTAAATATGTTTGAACAGATAGTGATATAAGAACAAAAATAATGTTATTAATGTTTCATAAATAATACTGTTAGAGAGCTGAAATTAACAGTTATTTTTTTACATATATGTTATTTAAAATATTTTCTAATTATAGTTTATGGCCTTACCTACAATAGCTCCTCAGCACAGTAGCTCCCACAAGCAGTTAACATATATTTTCTCTATTTCCAGATCTGTTAGCTGTGCCTAAACATCCATATGCTGCTATGGAGAACTGGGGACTGAGTGTTTTTGTGGAACAAAGGATACTGCTAGATCCAAGCATTTCTTCTATATCATACCTGCTGGATGTCACCATGGTCATTGTACATGAGCTATGTCATCAGGTATTATAGGTGTTCAGATATTTGGTATTAATGTCAGAAACCATGCTTTACTTTTCCAAGCTGAAAATTCATTTGCACAGGCAGGTGCAACTTTTGTTGTGATTGTAGTCCAAATAATACTGGGACTTGTAAGATACCTCACTAAAATGCAGAAATTAGGAGGAGTCAGAATGGAGATAAAAAAGAAAATTAGTAGTAATGAACAACTTGCCTATCTTCTGTACCACTATATTCTTTGCTTCAGAGCGTGTTGTTTAGACTATACACATTGATAACTGTAGAAAATGATTTATTGCAGAACTATAGCAGATTCACGCTGAGTTTCATGTTCATGTCAAAAAATGTTTTGGTTGAAATCAATTTGTTAGTCTTACTCATCTTACCCTTCTTCCATCACATATACACATACTTTCTTTTCCTTTCTTTTTGTTTTTTTTTTAACATTTGGTATTAACCCTCTCTTCACTCATGGATAATTGAGTCTTTGTATGTACAGAAATCTTTGTATCAATAAGAAAACTTTGTAATAAACTCATATTATTATAATTTACAATTCTTCCATCTTCTTATCTCCAACTAAACACATTATGAGTGTCTAGTAATATTGAGTCGAAGGCAAATTTTATTGAAGAAATGTGCTAGAGGGCCAGGAAACCCTTTCTTGCACTCATAACAGGCATAATCATAGCCTTCAGGTTAAAACGAATGAAATCCTACTGTGTAATCAGCATGGCTTACATCTGTGACTTTACGCAGTATTCTTTAAAAGGCAATGCAAATTCTTAACACTTTCTGCAAATGAAAAGTACCACATAGAAGGGAGCCTTTGTAATAGAGTTCTGGTAGATGAACCTGGAAATAATAATGTTTGGTTCATATTCATGTTTCACGTTAAATCTGTGGATGAATATTAAGTCCTCAACTAAAACATGACATTTTTATTGATAGTTATTGCTGGTTTGTTCTCAGTGTGAACATCTTATTTTGTTATATGCTCTTTATTGTGCAGTTCAATAGAATAGTGCACCATTCAGCCAGAAAAATCACAGTGCCTTGGGAATCAGGTGTGGAAAACACATATTAGGTCATCAAGTCCCAGCTCCTGGTAGAAATACCTTATTCCATGTAGTGTGTTTTTCTAGTGCTGGGTTCAGCGTTCCTGATTACAGGATTTCTGACACTTCTCTCAGAACCTTTTCAATGGCTGATTAAATTTGGTGGTCAATAACTTTTCCCTTGCATTATTCAGCTTAAGTTTTAGTTTTTCTGAAGTCAATCCATTACTTTCAATTATTCTTTGCAGTGCTTTAGTAATTTCTTCTCTTTCCAAAGCTATTTATACTTTATATGTGGACAGTTACCACATCAGTAACTTGCCAAATTTATCTGATTCTCATTGAAACAGATTCTTACTGAGCCTTTTTCACATCATTTTGGGAATATCAGAGGACATTGAAGTGGGTGAAAACCGTATTTGAGTTTATTTTAGGGAAGCTGTGTGCTCTTAAGTGACCTTAGAAGTGCAAATGAGAAGTTTTACTTGGTGTCCCTGTCATAGTAATCCCAGTGCTGTTCATGTAATTAGTATCTTCCTTCATTTATGTTGCTGCTGTTTCTGTTTCAGTACCATACTGGAGAAACAGATATGATAGAAAATACTCAAGTGGAAGAAATATTATTTCTGCTCTAGATGCAGAATTGAATCACAGAGAATATGAATCGTTCATCTGCAAATAAAGTTTAAGGGGAGAATCCCTCCCAAATAACATGCTGTAAAACACCAACACTGCCAACTCAGTATTGTCTTTATTTAGCCAGTTTTCTGCTTTTATCTTACCATACCCATAAGCCTCTCAAGGAATCTTTAAGTCTGGCTGACATAGAGCAGAAGCTATAAATGATATTAACTTAGCTGAACGTGTACTGAACTGAGGCGAGGTTGGGTTCAGGATGTCTTACCTCTGCTGCTTCTCTACTGCATTTTTATCCTTGTTTGCTGTGCATAGCATAGTCTGCTAATTTTGGGTGGCACAGGAATATGCCTTCCCTTTATTCATTTTTACATGTTAAATGACAGAGATTAAGCAAAATCACTACTGGCATAGTGAAAAGTACATTCTACATCTCAAGCTTTACTTTTTATTTATTTTTAAATTTAAGAGTAACAGGAACTCCACTGAAATACATTTTTTCCCTTTTAAAAAAACTGTATCATTGCCTGTTTCATCACAGAGTGCCCCCTGATTTTAAACCCATAACTTGGAAACATACAGCACATATCTTAGTGTAGTACCTAACTGTCCTATATGAGACCCTTGTTGCTTAGGGTAACACAGCAAATGTTGTACCAGTGTTGTACCCAAGATTAGAAGAATTGGATGAATGTTAAGAATTGGGATTGTTAGCTTTAGATAGGACTGTAAAATTGGTATTCTCAAACCTGTTGGGCATCAGTACTTGAGTGCTTTTAGTGGTGGACTGCAGTGTTCAAACAGAGAAGACAGCATCACAGAAGAACAAAGAAATTCTGTGGTTGTCAAAATACAGGTACAAAGCATATAAGAGAATTTTATGCCTGATTTCTTCACAGGTGACTTTGTAATGCTTCACTAGATTGTTATTTTAGGAACATGTTTTAGGAAGGATCTATTAAAGTTGCACAGATAGTTTTAGTTTTGTCATTTTTAGGTTATTAGTGCTTGATATTACAGCTTGAGTGTTCTTTTAGACAATTTCACATATTTAATTAAAAATTAATAATTGGCAAAAGGAGTGTTTCAGCATAAAAACTTTCCCTCCAAGCCCCAGAACACAAATGAGATATTAGTCAATACACGCGTATTTATAGCATCTTAAGTTAATAGCTCCAAATAATTACCATAATTTATTAAAATAGTTCTGTTATAGCAGCAATCCATTTTATTTGCATATCACAGATCAGTTCCACCTACAGCCTTTGAAGAAAGAGTCATTTGAATGATGTTTTTGTTAGTTCTCCCACTTGAGCACAAAACCTACGTTAAACACACATGAATGCATAGGGAAAGGTAAAAATTCCCAAACCATATTTTAAAAATTAATTTGTAAAGAAAGAACATAGGAAGGAATACCTTTTCTTTGTGTCTGTAATGAGGATAAAAGCCTTCTATGAACACAATATCTGAGGGAAACGAGCAATTTATTTAATCAATACATTTAAATTCATTTTTCTTTCCAAAATGGAAAAAAAAATCTTCACTCAGGGCAAATAGCATCCCTCTTCAAATACACAAATAAATAAATAAGCAATTACTTAAATGAAAGACTTAATTTAGTGTTTTCCTTTCAGACGTGTAACACCTAGGAAGATAATAGAGCATTTCTGCTTGAAAATTGGGCTTCATTAATTGCAGTCTCTGGTTATGCTCCAACTCTGAAATATAATAGTATTCAAGACTATTTAGAAAAATTCCCTACATTTTCACATTGGTATCATATGCTGTTTTAATACTTGTAAAAATATTTTTTCTTTTAGATAGATGATTAAATGAAAACTTTTAATCGTGTCATTACTAAATAAATATAGTCAACTCATAGAGGAATATAAGAAATCCTCTGTTGTGGCATCATAAATTGTGAATACAACAAAATTAATATTTTCCATTTCTAGATAAGAAGCAGGAACAACTATGTTCCTGCTTAAATCAGATGTATTTTAATCTAACATAATTCACTGTTTTATTTAAAAAAAAATAATTATTTTGAGTTACAAGAATGTGTATCATGAACTTTGTAACTTCTATTTTTTAAATCTCTCTCTGTACACTTGTAGCATACCCTGTCTGTTACTGGTTTCATATTTGTTCAGCAGTCCTCTTGTAATTCAAGAAATAAACACTGTGATATTGTGTAGTCTGTTTATCATTAGAAATTATTTACTCAAGCTATTCTAGTATAAATAGCACTTTCATATTACTCTGGTAGTATGTTACTCCAACTTTTCAATTTGTGGGAAGTGCATTATATATATATGAATGCATTTCCATTAGTTCTTTATCTTTTCAAGTAAATGGTCTTAAAATGAGGCTCTGTCTGTTTTGGTCCTGTAGAGGGTTAATTTGATAGCCTTCATCTAGATTATGTTCGAGTGTCCATTAAGTTTAGTTTCACTTGCCATGTGAATATGACTTTTGTCAACCCCATCTTCTCTCCCTAAATTCTTCAATTGCTTGTCACAGGCATTCATTTTCATGTTTCGCTTCATTTTTCCTTCAAATCCTATTTACTGAACATTGTGCAGCAATCTGATAATCTCAGTTTCTGTAGTCTGTTCTCTGGAGCTCCTGTTTTCACAAAGGATCTTAGTTGTGGCATTGATCCTCCCTGAGTGCTATTCTCCCTCAACAAAGATGTGCACAGAAGCAAGACCTTTCATTGAGATCCCAGACAAAGCCTTCAAATACGCCAATCATCATAAAAGGAACCTGCTTACTTGGCCAACTCCATGGTTCTTCATTCTCCACTCTCATTAGTGTCAACAGCAGCGCCTGTGCTCTGACATGTCTTTCTCCCCCTGGAATACTTATTTGCTGATCCCTTTCCATTTATTTTTGAGTTTACAAAATTATCTCTTGATTGTGAATTAACCTCTTTTTATTCACATTAAAAAAAATAGAGATTTTTTTTTTTTTCTGAAACAAGGTTTGGTTTCTGGGAAAACAAAACAAAACAAAAAGATTCTACAGAGATTATGAAATAAGTTTTCATAATAATGTGAATGTTTCTACTCTTATCACTCGTGTTAAGATAGTTCAGGTTGCCCAGGGCCATTCCAGTAATTTGGACAAGGTGGTCCATGAGCAGTGGAACTGATGAAGCCTGATTACCTGTGAACTTTTGGCCTCATTCCAGTGATGATCCCATCTCTGTCTAAAATCCCTATAAGGGATTTTACCTCACGTCCTCTGTCATGAAGGGTTTATGGCTACACCCCAGCTGTTTGCCCTGTTAACTGCTACTGAGCAGAGTATCTAATGGCTAGCAGGTTCTTGCCTTGCCCTCATTTTAGGTCCTTCTCTTTTCGGCTGCTGATCTTCATGTAGTTTTGTAGGAGTTATCTTGGAGATCTCTGTCCTTTTCTCTAAATTGAGTTGAAGTCAGTCAGGAAGTTCAAGAGTTACGAGGGGGAATGTGAGTGGCAGTCAGATTGGGTATGATTCTTTTGGTTACTATTTTAGGTACCCTGCATCTCTGATTGGTATTAAGAAAGGCTGCACATCCAGGCTGTAGGGCAGTAAACCCTGTATGAAATTTCCTAGGTCTGTTGTAGTTACCTCACATACCCTGGAGCACTCTTTATGTGGCATCAAGTGCCTGCTTTGAGGCAGTTGTGAGATATGGCAGGATTGCATGAAACAGCTTTCCTTAGGAAACTTGCCATTGACAATCAATAATGTAAATCCTAGCATTTTTCTCTCCATTGTCTGTTGCTTAAACTGAGATGAGAATACTTTAGAAAACTAAATTAATGCTGTGAATACTCTCTGCAATGCTTCTTTTCCCCTGCTAGCCCTTTTCTAATATTTTACTTAAGTAACTTAGGTGCATCCTGTAAAAAAAGCTTTGTTCATTATTATACGAAAAAAGTTTGGTAAGTTTCAATGGTTGGTATGAATTGAAAGTCGTGAAGAATCTGCTCTGTATAAATAAAATGTATGCAAACATTTTCTAATTCTTTTTTTTTTTTTTTAACTGAACTTTCTTTGCAGTGGTTTGGTGACCTTGTGACTCCAGTTTGGTGGGAGGATGTGTGGTTGAAAGAGGGTTTTGCTCACTATTTTGAATTTGTCGGGACAGACTACCTCTACCCAGGATGGAACATGGTATGTTTGTTTTATTTCATTAATTTTGAAACTCCACAGAAAGGTTTCTCTCCTGTTATTCTCCTGCTTCTGTTATAGACGGGGACTGCTGAAAAATACCAAATGATGCATGAAAGTATCAGATGTCCAATAAAGCAAAATCACAAGGTGTGAAATAATTTGACAGCATTCCAAAAGTGTAATCTGCAATTTATTACAAAAGAAATAAGGTCATGTCTATCATAACCCAGTGTTAAAATAACTACTGTCTCTCTGCTGAAAAACATTTTGGATTAAAGCAGTTATGATTTAACATGGACCATTTTTGAAAATGGACAGAATATTGAATTTAGTCCATGAGCATAACAAAAATGAGAAAGAGATGTTTGGCTAAAACATACTATGAAATTGAACATATATATATATATATATATATTATGTATATATTTACAGTATTCTGTTCTCCTCTCCCTAAGTTTACTCTTATTGTTGTATACAGGTTATTTTACTTATGCTTTTGTGAAGGTTGAATCCTTTGTAGTATTTTTTCTTCTTCTAGGTGTCAATTTAGGTTTATAATTGCATTATGAAATAGAAAAATAAATCTTTATTTGAACTGACATTTGTCTTGTATAGGTAAACATATTGGCTTCACCTGGCTTTGGCTGTATTAAAACTCATTCTCTTCATCTTTACGAAAAACACATCCTGAATTAAAATGTAATCATTCTAATTATAAATGCAATGAAATCTGGCAGGCCTGTATGATTTTATCATAGTGAAATGTCATAGATGACAATGTTTATACACTGAAATTTATCTTTAAATCATCCATCATTTGTTCATCACATAATCAGTTTAACAAATGCAGAATAACATTGTTTTAGAAGTCATTTGGAATGTAGAATATTTGCTTGAGATTTCTGTGGAATGAATATAACATTCACTGTTATGCAAATGACACACCCATCATGTGAAATCCTTACGTCTTAGCAGAATACAGGCAAAACAAATAGGTTGAACTCAGAAATTAGACACACGTGCTGCATAAATTAGAATTGGCTATGGTAATATTGCTATGCCTGGAGAAATACCCACCTGTCAATTTTTTCCCTAAATCAAAAGGAAGGTAGACATAAACTTTGGCCTTTGCAATCAAAATAACCGTACTGACATATTTAAATAATAAGAAAAATAGTGACAAGATGGAACAATTGATGACTTAAGCATTTAAACATGATGTATTTTTTTGCAGACTACAGTAGAAGTCAATGTTTTAACCTTATTACAGAGATTGTAAGAAGAGGAAGCAAAACCTGCTGTTACTGGAATTTGGCTTGCTGGATATTTTTGTTATTGGTATAAAGTGCATTTGATGTTTAGATCATACTGACATTTATGAAGTTGAACAAATAAAAAGTGAGCCTTTATAAGAAGAAAAGCTGTTGCAAACAAACTTAGTTATTTTTTTTAAAAAAAGGACACAGTACAAGCTTCATGAATCAGTTACAAAAACAAGAACTACAGAACTTATTTTCTATAACGATGGTTTAACAGAACAATATTCCAGCATTTTGTATGTGTTTTGTTGGCAGTTATTCATACCTGTGAAATAAAAATAAAAGATGCTGTGATGTATGATGACAGAGCTTTTTGCATCAGGAAAAACAAGAGTAATACGCCAAAATCCTCTTTCTTTCTAAAGAATGAGGAAAGTTAGACAGTTAATTTCTGTATCTTGTAGTTTTGAAATTTTATCCCTGAAATTTTCCTCAAGAAATCCATGGATTAAAATGTCAAATACACCTTCTTTTCAGTTTCTCGTAGAACATTTGTCACATTTTCTTTCGGACAAGTGTAGACACCAAAGACTGAAAGTCAATTCCTGAAAAAACAACTTTTGTTTAGAAATGCAACTTGGGCAATATAGATATATCTTAATCAAATTGATCTCTCTTCAACTTCCTACCTAACTTGCTCAGTGCTTATAGGCCACAGGCACATGAGCTTTTACCATTTAAACTCCATAAGCTCCTAAAATTTTGCGACTGCTTTTCTAAAGATGCTTCTCTTTTAGTCAAACCGAGCTCTTTTTTTTTTTTTTTTTTTTCCAGTGTGCATCTTCTTTGGCATTCACAGTCTTGGTATCTTTTCTCTAGGTTTGCTAGCTTGTGTAAACACTTTATCCTTTTCTAAAGTTCTTGATTATCAGTTTTTCCTTAAAGGTTTTATAAGCTCCACACCCCAGGAACGATGGATAGGTAGCAAGATCGCCCAAACTGCCATGGAGCGTGAGCTGTTACACCTCACTGAACCTCTCAGGAGGTTTAGAATTTCTTGTGTTGTCCACAAGGCATTTACATACTTCATCAGGCTACATAATGAGAAAGGAAGTCTAGTCCTCAACAAATTCTCTCCATCCTTATGCCCTGGATCCTCCTGTTGAAATGTTGAGTGAACGATATGAAGAATGAACAGAATCATTCTGACAGAGGCTTCTGTTGCAGTTACTATAAGGTACCTGAGAACTCCCCTGAGGATATGGGCAAAGTTTCACTTGTTTCAAAACAGGAAAATGAGCTTTCTGTGCTGAGACCCTTCATGGTCCCAGCACAGGTCTTAGTGTCCTTTTTAAAATTAAGTTAATTCAGATCAAAGTTAGAAAGTCGCCCTTCCCTCAGCTAAAAACTAAGTCCTTGCATATTACCTTTTACTTCTTGAAGGTGAAGCTGACTTTGATTTTTAAGAATTATGTTCCCTCCTGCATGGTCATGAGACATTTGCAGCAGTAATGAATTCACCATGCTTCCCATTTCAGCCTTTTGCATTGCCTATCCCCAAAATGTTTTTGAAATTCTTACTCTGAACTGTTTCAAAATCTTACTCCAAAATCTCATTCTTCAAGGTCTTTGAAGTTTAAACCATTGTGTTTTTGTTTTGTTTTGTTTTTGTTTTGTTGTTGTCAAGAGTATTTTAAAAAGAAATCTGGCACTGCAAACTGTTCTCCCCAGAGATCAGAGAATATTGCTTAATCTTGTGTACTCAAAGTAGTTATTTGTTTGTGAATACCTTGGCTGTTGCTGTTTCATGACTTAGAAAGAGATGAGATTTCTTTGTTAGAAGCATACCATGCAACTTTTTGGATGTCTCTCCATGCCATCAAAAATGAACAGCAGCTGGATGTGAGTTCTTGAGGCGTTAGATCTTATGAATGATACAACAAGGTAATGTCAGCTCCATAGAAGGTCCTGCTGCTTGTTTTAGGATCAGAGAAAAGAGAAAATTAAAGTGGAAAGCTACTTACTGCTTATTTTCTCTTCATAGCCCTGTCTTTTCTCATCCACCCTGTCTTCTCATCTACCTTTCTCCTTTCAGAGACCCGATTGCACCTAAATGTTCTATCATCCTCTCTGGTTGTTTCTGTCATTATCCTGAACTCCTTTGTATGTGGCTCTCTAAAGGAAGGAATTCAACTGAGACTTTCTGATCCATGAATTTATTGATTGTTCTTTTGCCTCCTTATTTTCTGGTAGAAGGAACCATCATGTTTGCCCTTGAATGTCTCTGGTATTGGGGTAGGTATTGAGGAGTATGACAGCAGGAATTACTGACATGTAATTTTCCCTTTCATCCATCAAACGAGTGTCAAATACTTTAGCAGTCAGTACCCTGCTTGGTGCTGAGAAAGCATTTCACAGAACCTAGCTGTCTTCTCCATTTTCTTTATTATATAAAAGTTGGCTTTGGTGACAACTTTATTGGATGAGTCAAGGTGTACTACACTTGTGATTGCTTTGACTCCACTGCCTTCTCTATGAATTGAAGTTCTGGGATAAGATCTCCCACTTCCATGTGTGCTTACTAGTTTTACATACAAGGATGGTCATATTTGCCAGAGATTTTCTTAGTATTAAGCAACTGTGATTATTTACTCGGAGTAAAACTTTTTGTCTACCTGGAAGGACATCCTTCACCTGTCTTAGAGTGAATCATGTTTCCTTCACACTAACATGTTCCACACTCTAGATGATCCTGCCATTACAGTTGGCAGCTGAAAATAATGCTGTTGGTTATTAACATTTCTGTTATAAAAATATGTGCTGCAAGAAATTACCTGTGCCTAGAAAGTTAATAGAAAACATTTTAACTAAACTTCATTACAGTAAGTACTTTGAACATCATGCAACACTCTGCCCAAATCCTTTATAAATGATCTTAATTGCCTATCTTTCTCACTGACAGGATTGAAATAATCAAAGTGAATACTGCCATTAGACACATGCTTATCTTTAATTTAGTTTGATTAACGTTGCCTCTTAAAGTGTTTGTCTCCTTCCACGAAATTTTTAGGCATCATTTGACTTACAGAAAACCCAGAAAATCTTTATAGGTTTTGAAGTAGACTTAAGACATGGGCATTTTTGATTTATTTCATTATTATTTTGGCATTTCAGACCTGAGCTGTAGCCTGCTTGATCCTTCTAACCCAACATAAATATCATGCTGGCTCAGCATCGAGAGAGGTTCAGACTGCTTTTTTAAAACTACTTTCATCTCTCTCTCTCTCTCTCTCTCTTTATTTATTTATTTATTTATTTTTGGTTAAAGGCTCCCAGTGCCTGTAAGAAGTAAGCCTTTAATTAATACCACATGGAGTGGTTTTTTCCCTCAGTAAATGCTCACTGAAGTCAATTCTTGTATGATTTTCTGTTTTAACTCAACTATGGGGGAAGCTTTCAATGTAAAATTAACTAGAATCTCATGTATAATTAACTTTGGCAAGAAAGAAGAGGTATGTAAAGGTAAGGTGAAAGACCTGGTTGCTCATTATTAGTCCTTTTTAAGCACATCAGTTTTGTAATCCTTATGCTAAATTTTGCTTATAACTAATAAAATATGTTTCCATCTCCAAATTATCTTTCTTAATACAGTTTCTTTTTAAATGCCCTGGCAAGATGCATAACTGTACGGAATTCTTAACTTTAAATAGTTAAACTCTTAACATTTAGAGATCAGACATAAATGAATATCAACATTTAGATGAAACATTTATTCAAGAGATTGAGTACAGGTTTGGAGAATGTCAGTGTCTCTTCTTTCTTCATGTCATTATCTGCTCATCTTGGGAAAGCAGCCGAAATTACATTATTATGAGACCTTTTGGGTCATGTGAGTTCAAATCTCCTGAGTTCAGGGTTTAGATGAAGCTTTATTTAGTTCCTGAAAGAAACTTCAGTGAACTTGCTGAATTTCGTATAATTTTCAATTAGTAACCACTTTGTCATCAGTAAAAATGAGAAAGAATCTTTTTCACAACTTTTGTATCCCATACAGGAGGAAGATCAAGGCCAGGAAACCCTACTGAAGGGCAACCCTACTGAAATAGGGATGCATGCTTCATCAGGAAATATAGTTAATGTGGGAAGTTCAGTGGCAAAGCAAATAGCCATATATTTGGGGGCATCCTTCTTGAGGGATCACTTTTCAAATGCTCTGTTGTCTCGAATTTACTGCCCTTATTTTAAAATATTTTGCAATATGCAGTTACTTGAAGCACAAACTGATAACTAAGTTTTGGTGTACCTGCAAAACATGTTTGGTCCCTTCAATGCTTAGATCACTGAGCCTCATCACTTTCAGGATGGTATAGTTTAGGCATGCAAATGTGAGAGCACATGAGAAATATTTTCACTGATGGTGACCTTTGCCAGTTGTGTCTGGAAGTTGCCTCAGTATTCCAGTCACATATGTAAGCAACTTTTTATTTAGATATAATTTACTATTTCTTACAGTGAGAGGATTTTCCTCTATAGATTCCTTTAGTTTGTCCAGGAGGAACTTTGTACCTTGTTGCCTAATGTTTTAAAATGCTCTGGGAATAGATGTGAAGGGACAGTGCATCCATTTGCTTAATGATTCATTTCTGTGAAGGCAACAAGATAACAAAACAGGATCTTAAAGGAGTAAAACCAACCTTCTCTGAAGCATTTTTAGGGGATAGGGCATCGTTCCTTCTGTAATGCTTCCTGTTGCATACTGTGCCCTCCATTTCTGTAGGCACAATGGATCTGGTATACAAAAAAAATTAAAGTTATACCTGATAAACAGATTGGTGAGAGAAAACAGCAGTTGAAGTAGTTGGTGAAACTGCGCAAAAGCTCCAAATAACTACACATCTGCTTGGCAATGCAAGTACTATGCATAAATTACCTGGAGGTCATGAATATCTGGTTTGACATTTCATTAAAAAAAATACATTTCAAATTCTCTTTCCTGATATTCAAAACTGATGTTCTTCCTTAACTGTGAGCTCCTAGAACATCTGTGTTGCTTTATAACAACAACAAAAAAAAATTGTTAGCCAATGTGAAAATATCTCAAACACAGGGACAGAAATTTACAGGAACTTTGACTGAAAATGTAGAAAAGTGGGTTATGAAGATAGATAAGTAATGGTGACATATTCATAGTTGATAAGCGTAGAATGTGTTGCAGGCCTCCTTCGTACTACATACATAACTGAAGCACACCTGCAGAGATATAAATTAAAAAGCTCAGCTGCTCAAGCTATTCACAAACAATTACAGTTGTGAAGAGAGAGAGAGAGAGGCTATGTTCATTTACCAGTAATCAGGAGGCATCCTGTAATAGACACATACTTATACAGTGTTTATACACATATAGACAGAAAGAACTTGCTTTTGGCCCCTTATGGAACTTTTCTGGTCTTAAGGTATTTTATTGAACCTTTGGTTTCCTAATAGCTTATATTCCTTTGCAGTTTCTTAAGCTTCACCCTGAAATGTACTGCATTAGAACTGCAGCCTCCTGGAATTGTGTATACTAGAATTCTTTGCCTTCAAAATCTGCCCCTATTTCTTTTTCCCCATATATGCATTTTCCATATAAACACATTTTCCATATAAACCCAAGTACTGAACCCAAATGCTAATTTTGTCAGGCATGAGAGATCACTCATCTCCTTTGTATTCGTGATGGCTAGTAAAGTTGAATAGTTTGGAGAAGATATTTCCAGCAAGTTTTTCAGGAATATCATTTGCAGATTTGTTCACCAATATTAAGCTTTATTCATGTAGATTTCTCAGTCCATAAACTGGTTGAATGGCAGTCCCAGAACAAAGGCGGTGCCTTTAATATTGAGGCCTTTGATCTCTTCTGTGTACTAATTATCAGTTTTGGCTTTCATTGTGCTTTTTCTTTTGTTCCACAGTTGGATGTTTTCCATATTTTTTTCCATTTTAATTATATTCTCTGCTATTTCATATTAATTTTTAGAAATTATTTTAATGTGATTAAAGAGTATTACATTATTGTCATGCTAACTTTTACATTATGTCTCAATATGATATTGTAAAATCACCAGCAGCAACCTCTTTCCATTACATCATCGTTATCCTGTTATGCACAATAAATTTTAATGGCTCTTGAAGATAGTCTTTTCTGCCAAAAAATGTTATTTCACAATTTCTTTCTTTCCATTTAGAGGTAAGCTACTTGAATGTTGGTCATCCTGTTGGAGAATAATACACAAAAAGTGACCACGTCCTTTCCGCAAACCTTCCTCTGTAGAATAAAAACAAATTAGAACAAGAAAGCTCTTTTATGGATTGCCAGTTTCCCATTCCTGGTTCTTATTGCTATGGAATGATTTAAACTACAGATCCACGTTTAATAATCTTTACATACTTCCATTATGTAGAAGAATTGCTATAGGCAAAAAGTTTCTGACCCCGTTATCAATAGCATTTTTTCTGCTTTTACCCACAGCAGTGAAATTTGAATGTTCATAATGTTTAAGGATTTACTGAGGATGAGAGAGATAAGCCTCTCTAAGTGTACCAAACAGAAAAGACCCTATCAGTCACAAGTACAAATCATTCCTACGAAGAGACAGGTACTTGAATCTGGTGACCACTGATGTTATGGCAATAATCTGAACACGTAAATCTTCAAAAGACATGCTCATCTGATAAAACAACACTTCAGTCTCTGCACCTGGGAGCATGCTCAAGAGTAAGAGGGAAAGCAACAAGAAGTAATTGACATTTTTTTTTTTTTCTCAACACAAGAGGACCTGGACTTCTAGACTTTGTCTATTTACAGTTCCAGGAAGGCTCTAAGGAGAGGAGATGAAGAGACAAGATGCCAAGTGGATAGTAGGAAAATAAGGAACAGAGTAGCTTCCTGCTTGCCTTTAAAGAAAGGCTTAGGCTTGAGAAGCACTTCTGTCCTTTTTTCAGTTTTATTTCAGAGTAGGCTTCTGCTGTTGCCATACCAATTCTTGCTCTGGGCACTGTCTTGCACTTATACACAGCTATTGACACTTTCCAGCCAAATCCCCAAAGACTCATCTGAAGCCCTTGTTTCTTTACAGGTGGATCACAGTCTTTGGCTTCTCTCTTGTAGCTGAACTCCTTGGAGGAGAGTGATCTTAAACAACATTTTGTAATTGTTTCATGTTTAGCTGCAAACTTGTCACCTACCAGGTTGACAGCTTGCTGACCTCATTAAATGCATTCCAAGATTGATTTTATCTACAATTTCTATGCTATGTGTTTCCTTAGTCCTGTAGATATCACGTTAAAATAGATCAATTCCAGTATACTGCATAGGGTAACAGAGCTAGAGAATTGAAAGCCCCTCTTCTATCAGTATAGTCAGTTTGGTCACATGTGTTGGCCTTTTCCTCTTAATGAGCCAGTATGACTTTGAAGTGGTGTTTCTTCAACAAAATAATTAAGGTAGTTTTAGTTTCTTTCTGCTGTTCAGTTTCCTGTTGTCTCTTCAAGCTGCATGTCTGCCGTCAACCAGGAAACTCCTTTCTCTTTCTCTCTATGTCTCCCTGGAGTTCTGCACATATTTGAGTCTCCTTTTGAAATCTATCTCAGAGGCTGTGTATTGAAGGGAAAAGGTGAGAATGCTTTGGAAATCCTTTTAGCTCAAAAAAATTAGCTTTATAGGTCAAAAGCCTTCTTAATTCTCACTAAAATGCAGGTGAACATATTTGATGGCATACTAGCTATTTCTGTTGTATCCCAGTGCTATGGTCTGCCATAAATTTTAAGGAAGACTTTCCAGCTATGGTTACTTGGGTGAGCTGTCATGAATGTAAAATGCTCCTTTTCTGCCCTTCAAGGGATAACCTAAGAAAAAACAAAACAAAACAAAAAACAACAAAACAAAACAAAAACGAAACACCTGAAAAACAAAAGGTATCGTGTCCTTTTTATATCTTTTGTATTTTTAATAGCTTTATGTTCATTACATGCTTATTGTCTTGATTCTGTGTTTTGTATTTGAAATATTCTTGTGTGATTACATCCTTTTGATGAGTTAATTCTGAAAAGTAAATCCACTCCCACAATTTTTTATTAATTATGATATCCAGGTGTGAGTGTGGAGATAGGTCTATACATGTGGGTGTTCATACCTATATGTGTTACTTATCATACATCCGTAGAAATTGGTGTTCTGCTCCTGAGTAATAGAGAACGTGAGTGAGATGTAACCAAATCATCTATAATCCTTTCTGCCTCAGTAGTTTTCCTCTCACTGGGACTGTCATAATGCTTGTTTCCCTACACTTTTTTTTTTTTTGTGTAAAAAAGGGCAGTTACTAACTGCATACGCCTGAGAAAGTTTGGAAATGAACAATAATATGAACAAGACATTACTTTTTCCCTTCACAAACCTTACCTCATGCAGCCAGCTGAGAACACTAAGTGTGTGTTGGGTAATTGGCTTCCCTGCATCCCGTGCTTTTAATTGCCTGAATATGCAATCAGCTCAAGGTACATTTCTTGTGCTCTAATGAATTCTAACATAAAGGTTTATTTCCAGATGGATCAGCATTGGAAGAGCTCTTCATCTGTCTTATAAATAGAATTTAAATTAACACATTGATACCAAAACCTTGCCACCCAAGAAATTAAACATATAATTTATTATGTAATTTTGTGGCTATTTTATCTGTGGACATCAAAGTACTTTTTGACAAACACGCAGCATTCCCTAGAATTTCTTTATGCTATGGCAGTAGGTTAACATTAATTCAGGAAATGCTGTACATTAGATAAAGTTTGAGATATGCCATTTCAGGGGGAAAAATGCTTATTTAAACCTTCCATAATTTTTCCAGTCTTTACATTTATTTGTGACTTGAAAAAACAAGGAAGTGAAGCTCTTATTTCCTGACATATTGTTTTGGAGTGGAGACGTATATGAATGCAATATGAGGACTTTTTCAAGTATGTCATTTCTCAGCTGAAAAAGTCGTATCTGCTTGTACTCTAAAAGTGAATGCACCACAGTTCATAGAGTATACATGCACATTTAATTAATGCTGCTGCCCAAATAAATATGCAGTGGTTTTGACATACCTCTGCAATCCATATTTATAGAGGGTATAGAAATGAATTAGTATGTTGGATGTTGTTTGGGTTTGCACCTGCCCTTGATGGAGCTGTGACTTTGACTACGTCATTTGACTTCTACATGCAGCCATGGTCTCACTTGTAAAGAGACATAGGAATGATTTTCTTCAGATGGAGGTTATGAAATGAAGGAGATAAAGTTTGTTGAGCACACAAGCTCTTGAAGAACAATTTCTGTACAGGAATTACAAAAGATGGTGCAGACATTTGCTATGACAGTGCTGTGGGCTCTGTTCATTGTACTGTCCCATGCTGACCTGCTATGTGAACTTGGCACTAATAGCCAAGTGACTTAAATGTTAATATGCCTCAGGGTCTACACAGTAAAGCAGTAATAATTGTATTTACTCATCTCTGTCAAAAGTGATTGTGCCTATGTATGCAATGAGCTCTATGAGTGCTGGTCTGTAGCCTCCATATATTTTAGTGATTGAGGACTATGCCACTTTCTCCTCTCTCCCTACCCCTGGTAACTGGGAGTGAATTGTCATGGTAATGAGGATTGCAGTCTGCACTTACAGATACATTTTGATTCATTGAATAGTCTTTAATTTAATTTCAGTCAGTTTGCTTTCAGCAAATGGTCTCAAGTCAGTAGGATCCCTAGATGCTAGATGTAGTTCCTGTCTGTTCCATATACATGTTCAAGATTTTAGGACTTGGTGGTGGCTTACATTCAAACCAGAAGGTCTAATTTTAATTGTCTGTCATACAGAAGCTGCCTCTGATAACTGTGCATCTATATTGTTTTAAATGTATATGTGTCTGTGATATTACTGCTTATGCTGTATTTCAGGAAAAGCAGAGATTTCTGACAGATGTCCTACATGAAGTGATGTTGCTGGATGGTTTGGCCAGTTCACATCCAGTATCCCAGGAGGTGCAGCAAGCCACAGACATTGACAGGGTGTTTGACTGGATTGCATATAAAAAGGTGGGACTAATTAAACCTATCTATCTCTATAAATAGATATGTCAGTAGCTATTAGAAGATTGTGTTCCATCCGCAAAACACATATTCTTGTAAAGATACACAGACAGTTGCTAAGAGGTGGGAAACTTTAATTTGTGTGGAATATGTTTGGGATATACTACAGTGATTTTATCCAATCACCTTCAACAAATCCGGTGTTATTAAGTGTTATAAATAAAGTTGGGAGGCTGTCAGAATGCAGCAAGAGGATTTGTGTGTTCTTTTAATTACTATTTATTTTGTGGCAGCGTCTGAATTGTGTTAGATGCTTTAAAAAGCAAAAAGGATATGTAGTCTTTGTCCTCTTGAAACTCTTGAAAAATTCTTAAGTACTGAAGTTACATGTAAGGTTTTTTTCCTTTTTTTTTCTATGCATGAGAATTTTTTCTAAAAGCTAGTGAAAACCCTGCTCATTGCAGAAGACTGAGAGCAGAAGAACTGACTTGTGGGGTGATGAAGGAATGTGTATTAATTCCGGCAATTTCAATGTGTATTTCAGTGGTAGGAATGATTCAGCCAACTTTGGGACTGAATAGCTTCTATGAAGGAGTGGAAGTGCTATACAGTTCCACCTTCTCCATCATATGATTGGGCTTTCTGCTAGCCTTTGACCCAAAATCTGGTGGATTTTGGAATCCACCAGAATCTGGAATTCCAATATCTTGGAATCTGGTGGATCTGGAATTCCAATAATTTGGAATCTGGTGGATCTGGAATCATCATACCACATGATGATTCTCTGCACAGTATGGTGTCCAATACTGTGCTGTAATTTCATGAGCAGATGTTCTTGACATGTGATGCAGGGATGTTGCCTGCAGCTTTCCACTATGAAGGCTACACTGGTACTGCCTGCTTCAGACAGTAAGAGTCTTTTGACTATCACCCTTGGACCAGACAGTATTTTTCTTCTGCATCATTAGCTACCTAGTATCAGGCTGTAACAAGACAGCAGCAGCATAGCACTGACTTGCCTGCTGAGCCTCCAGTTTACCCAGGACTCATTCTGAGCTAAAAGAGAGGTGTATCCTTTCTTACAGTCACCAGCTATTCCCACTCAACAAGTTATCTTTCATTAAAGGTTCTTACTCCTTTAAGAGTGGGCAAATGACAGATGCGTGTTTGTGCATGTAGTACATGTAGGATGTAATATTCAAACATAAAATAGCTAGGAAAACATTCTAAAATGCTAGAGTTGCTCAAGATCCCAAGTACCGTTTGCAAATATGCCTCAGCTGGCTTTGAAAATATGAATCTTGGTCAATTAATTGTAACCAGCAACTTTTAGCATAATGAAGTATTCTCATCGTTTAAATATTTGTCATATTTGATGGTGATAGCTGAACCTTGGTAGGTTCAGAGGCTTATCTCACATCAGTATCTTAGTATTTCAAGCTATTTTTTTTTTCTTGTTAATGTGATAGTAGTAATATCACACAGTAAACTGTAATGCTTAGCACTTATCATTTCATCATATGAATATTTTACAAACATCATGGAATTTTCATTTACATTGAAATGACAAATAGGACACTAGGACACATCTATATACTGTTAGCTAACTTATCCAGGCTGATAGCATCATTCTGTTTTCTCTGTGGATTAGAGTGCAATCTGTATATTGTATCTGTCTGTCTATTTAAAGGTTCATTTTTAATGTAACAATACCCATGCCCAGCCCAGTGGATATGGCAGCTTCCCCACTCAGCTTCTCTGATAGCCAGCTCTCCCAGGACCTTAACTGACACTGAATGTGTTCATATCAGGGCCTGACCATGTAAATTTTGAACCCAGTTACTTGATCTAACAAAACAGCTTGAGGAATGGTGATGGAAGAATATACTTAGGCTCTTTCTTAGGTGAGGAAATTAAAGCACAGACCCTTTCACCTATAAAGTCTTTGTTTTGCTGTCTGCTTTTCTAACTAACCATTCATCCTTTTGTTTTAGATACAAACAGTATCTAAGAGGAATAAACTTTACCACTGGCTTTGTAGCTGCTCTTTTCACTGTTTCTGTACTTTCTTCCCAGCACCTGACACCATTCCTTCAGAGGATAAATTGGAACAAATTTAGCATTTTGTAGATCTTGCATTCTTGTTTCCTATGCAATCTTGTATGCAAGCATGCATAGCTTGCACTTAAAATCAGCTTGCTTGTTGATGAAATTAACTCTTTTATGAGATAGCTAGAACCTTTGCCTATCCTTCTAGCTCTCTAATGTCTGCCAGTATAAAAACTGTGATGAATGGTATATCAATAAAATCCAAGTTGTACCTGGTCAGGTGTTTGCTCAAATATATTAGGTGTCTCAAAGCCCTCCTTACACAATGAACCCTGATTTCTATTCTTGCTTGTGTTTCAGGGATGGATTTTTGGTTGTTTGCTGACTTATTTTTTAAATTGCTGAAAAATATTATATATTTTTTTCTCTTGACTCTAGTAAACTTTGGGTCAGGACCATCAGTGAGGCCTTTTCTACTGTATTTATTAAAATAATCATTTTATACAGTCCAGCAAAACATGCTGGAGTATCTTTCCCCTGCATTTTTTTTTAATTCTCTTTTATTTTTTATTTTTTATTTTTTTTAATGTCCACCTAGTGCTTCCTGGGACCTTAGATTGTCTATGCAATCTCTTTTCTCTCTTTACTGTTTTCAGTGTAAAACAAAATGATGAAACTTTCTCCCATATAATTTTTCTTCATTGAAATGACAGTCATGGAAAGTCATTGTCATTTCATTGTCTTTACTGTCATCAATATGGCATAAATCAGCTAGACACCATTAATATGCCCATGTCTGCTAGACACTCAGCTGTCACCTTAAAGATTTGCCTCTTACTCTTTCTATACATTTTGGAGATAACCATTGAGATTGTGCTATTTAAATGCCTAGGAGCTGAATACATTTTTCCTTTCCACTTTCTTGTCCTCAGTGATTGCATGTAAGAAGTCTCACAACATAAACCCCTGAAGAATCGTATTCAGGTAATCCCACAAGCAGAGTGAAACAGGCACTAATTTCACTCACACAGTGTTTCCACTGAAGCTGTTGATGGTAGTGTTTGTCTCTTTCAAAAGCATCATACTAGTCATTCCTCAGAGAGGAACATGTCATCATCCTCCACTTGGACCACAAATATGTAGAGAAAAACAAGAAATCATGATAGTTCATTAATAAGCAAACAGTATTGGTAGATGATACAAGGCTCTCAACTCACATCTTCATAGTGCAGCTGGAAATAAGATATTGTCCTCCCATGATGGGAAAAGTCGTTATATCCCAAGTGCAGCAGGAAATACAGCCTGTTGAACACAAGAGTGGATCTGAGAATTGTTAAATCAAAGCAAAAAGTGTGACAGCCTTTCCATACCAGAAATAATTGACAGCAGGAATCATAGCCCTGGAGTGCTGCATCAACAGATGAGGAGAGAGTGCAACAAGGATAACATGAGCAGCAATGATCAGCAAGGAACAGCCAGCTGTAATGAAACAGAGAAACAAGACAGCTGCATCACAGAGGGAGCAGCCAGACCCAGAACAGTGTGAGAGAGAGATATCCCACACAGAACTAAAGAAGTCATACCCTGGATGAGCAGTCACAGCCAGATAAGAGAAGGGATGAAAGGGCACCAAGGACAGTATAGAGAGTCAGATAATATCTGAAGTTGTTTCCATCAGGCTACTGAATGCTTTGAAGTGTGCTGGTTGCAGATCTGGTAACAATTGGAGCAGGCAAGACCAGTATAACTATGAGTGTAACTATCAAAGTACCCCCAGAATATGTCATGGCAAGTGACAAACAATAATCAAAGCAAGGAAGAGTGTGGCTGGAATAGAGATGAATATTCCTTTTTTTTTCCTCCCTGTACGCAATATGAGACTCTGTAGTGAGATAGTTACTGGCCCAGGCTTTGTTACACAAACAATTCATTATTTCCTAAACTTTTGTCTGTATAATTTCCTTTTCCATCTTAACTCAGTACCACAACTTAAAAAAAAGTTTTTTGTTGCTTTCTGCATCTGAATGATGGAAGGATTACTATATTTCTAATAAATAAAGGAGGAGAGGGGGACACCCCTCAACCTTTCCTCAAAGTATTATATCTTTGCAACTAAAAATTTGCACAAAGAAAAGTGGTCACCTTCCCTGCGTGTTGCAAGAAACAGTTCTGGCAAAGGAAAATTTACAAAACTGAAACCAGTGGCTTGCTCAACCTTTGACTGTAGTCCTCTCTGAAAATTCAGAGTAACATGATCTGCAAGAATTTGGAAGAATAGGAAAGCCAACTGCAGTCAGTGTAAAGGCTCTCTAAATTCTTTGTTCTTTTTTACTTGTGTTCCTCAGGAACTGGGAAAGGTACTAGCACAGAAATACCAAAAGAAACTCCATCTATTCTGGCCAGTAAAACCAAGTTTAGTGTTGGAGTGAAATCCACTCAGTTCATGAGTGTAACGTAATTGTGGAAATCTTTCTTTGCCTTACAAAATGGAATTGAGGTGCATTTGTGAAGTCACCACATGAAAGTGATAGCAGCTCATTAACTCTGAAAAAAACACCTAGATAAACACTAACAAATAGCGAAATATAGTAATCCGGGTTTTATTTTTAATTATTCATGTAACTAAATTGGGAACAAAAGATGATATCCAGCTAGTTTAAATTCTTATGAAACCAGGTGGCTTTGCAACCTGTTCCCTTAACACAGTGTAAAGGGAGAGCTTCTTGTTCTTCCTGACTAATTTAGCTGTGATGTCACCTGTGAATGCCATGAAGCTCTTTGCATGCATTTGATGGCAGTTTCTGTTCTGTGACTTGCTAGTGCAGAAGGTCAGTGCCCAGATTGCAGAAGGTGCTTTTAAAAGCCATTTGAACATAATGCATTGTATTAGAGGAAATATCTTGTAATGAAAGTAATTTCTGTTTAGATAAAAAGGTTGTAGGTCTCCACAGCCTCCAATATGAGAACCATTGAAACTGGAAGTTGGTGAAACCTTCATGTTCAAGTTCAGAGCAATCCTTGGAGTGCCTCAAGTACACTCGAATATGCAGGCCATCCCACTCCAGCCCATGAGGTGCTAGCATGTAAAACCAGGCAGGTGCTTCAAGATACTTGAAATACTTGTCTTAAATAAGGCATTTGAGCACCTTCCTGACTCAAAATAGTCATTAGCCTATTGTATTGCTTAGTGTATACTGGCTTAGTATTTTCTGAAGAAGAAACAGAAAGCACTGTGTGAGGTGTATAAACAACAAGATACCTACAATGCTTTAGGAGTGTTCGTTTCCCCAAGCTAGGGAAAACTATACATGAGTTTGAGAAGATATAAAAAAATGGAAAACAAATGTTAATAAAAACACTGTATTTTAAAGAAGAGCTCATTAGACTGCTCAGTCAGGCTGACGCAAGACAGAGTAATCGGGAAGCCACAGCCTGTTGTAGTACAGAACCTTCTTCTGCCTGTTCCCCCTCAAAGGCAATGGCAAATGGGAGCTCCCAAGGCCTGGAGCAAGCGATCAAAGCAGAAATGGCAGTGGTGACTCCAGACACTGTGCCCTGCCATCCTGTATTATACTTCTGTCCCCAACAAAAGTTGGTGTGTCAGTGTCTCAGATGTTTCCATGCCTTAAAGTGATGAAGGTGGGCTTGCAGCAAGACACCCACCTATGAACTGGAGATCCTGAAGTGCTCTTATGTTTTCTGTCTCTCTTTCTTTACTTTGTAATGTTAATTTTCAGCAAAGGCTAAAACAGAAAGCTGACTGCTGTGCCTTCTTAAGACTTCAGATGTAGTTTCTCTCTCTCTCTCTCTCTTTTTTTTTTTTTTTTTTAATTTTCCTTGAAGGCATCTAAAAAACAGCGATTCCATAGTAAAGATGAAGGATAACTTGCTGACACCCACCCTAGTTCAGATTGGTGAAAGCAAGAGCAGCAGTTACAAGTGTTCAAGAAACTTGTTGCAAACTGTAAGAATTGGAAATAGAAAATAAACTGTATATAGCTGAAATAGAGTAAAAAGAAAATGGTTGACATAGAAAATGTGATTGGTAAATTCTCACTAGTCTGGTGTAGATTTTGCAGGCCTGCAGGACCTCTATTCAGAAGGGAACTACCTGGAACAATGCCAGTCCCCCTGTTTTTTACTTGATGTTTTAAAGAAATATTTAAGTCAATGTCTGATGCTTAAAAAAAAGTATTAAAAGAGGGCAGGTAGAATGGCATGTATAACTGTAGTTAGTTACAAATCAGTTTTAGACAAATGACAAAGTTTTAGACAAAATTCTTAGGTGGTATTTATTAAACTAGAAAAAAAAGAATATTAATCACAATGTTTCATAGAAAAAAAATGGTTAAACAGACTTGATTTCAAACTGATGAGATTAAACGTGTGGTTGGTAAAGATAAATTGTGTAGAGTCACAGACTTTAAAAATCTATTCTATTACAGAATAATATTCTAGTTAAAAAAGTTGTGCTATACAGTATCACTAGAGAACACATTGACAGGATTATCTGTCAGATTATACTGATCCCCTAGGTAGTAATCAAAGGAGTAATCATCACAAATTTTGAGTGTTATTTTACTTAATTTGCTTTTGGATTCTCAGTGGAGCTGGTTGGCAAAATGGTGGTGTTTTGTCTTTAAAATGAATCAGAGCAAGTTTTCACCTGTTACTTCTAATGGGAAACAAGGAGTTGTGGAGCCAGCTTTATTATTAGATGAGATTCTTAAGATACACTGGTTTACTCGCTACTTACTTGGCTTCTGATGATGGCCCATCTATGTAAATAATGTCATCAACATTTTGTGTTTGTACATCCTTGAAGGCTTCCTCATACAGGCAGTTAATGAAAAAGTATGTGGTGCTTTTGTCCTTGTCAGTGGTGTCAGAACATACAATTTGGGATTTTGGTGGCAAGGTTGAATAAAACTGTGGTTGTAAATGGAGTCTCAGTAACATTTTGTCTAAGTGACTGAGACATTTTATTGTTGAAGGAAAATGATAGGATGACATCCACCTGAAGAACATGATTAGATATGGTCATTTACTCCTGAATTTTGTTCATTGTGTTATGTTCCTTAAATTTGCAAGACAATTTATATCTAAGACTAATATTTCATCAAAGCTCATCTTGCCATCTGACCATTTTGGTATTATCCAGCCCTAGAACAGCTGTGTTTGTCGGAATAGAAAATGATTATGATTTCCTAGTGAAAACCTCTCCTTGAGTTTAATGTTGCTTTTTCAGTGATGTTTTGGCATCAGATAAATGGCCTTACAATCTATAAAAACAACATAAGATGCTCTTCTGCATCTTTGATGATTTAGCACAGTAAGCTACAAGTTTATTGGTATATTTGCTGTTTTTTTAAAATATTAGTTCAACCAGACTGTAAGTAAAGCTTTAAGAATAGGGTAAGATTAATTTGTTTATTAAAATATGTCCTGCTTTTATTGCTGAATATCAACATGTTAACTTGTGGGTGTGCATTGCTTGATAAACAAGTATCAATTGGAAATTATGCATTATTTTAAAAAGCAAAGAAGACAAATATAAGGATTTTTTTTTTTTTTTTTTTGTCTGTACCATAAAAATAATGCAGGGATAGCACCTTTTAATGAATGAAGTCTTTTTCTAAGAATTTATTACTGAATTCAGGGAAATCAGTCAGAGTCAAATTCAGCCAATTACATAGTTACTTGTTTAATTTTGTGTGTAAGCTGTGGCATTTAAGTCAGATTGCTTATGTGTCTGTGACACACTTAAGTGTGTCACTAAATGATGGCCTGGACTAAGAACTTCAGCATGAGGCTTATATTGCAACACTGTGTACTAGTATGCATAGTCTGCATATATCGATCTTTTTCCTTACTTCTCTTAGCTTTTACATGTGTTTTCCGAAGGGAAAGCCTCTAGGAATTCATTTGAACTTTTTACATTTTTGCCACAGGGAAGAAATTGTAGGCATGTGTTTACTCATTTAAGCAAATACATTCTGTTATCCTAATTGAATACAGAAGCATTCGCATTCATGAAATTCATATGTATTAAGCTTCATTTTTCTTGTATTTTGAGGTGCTGTTGCAGAATACAGAAAAACAGCCACACTGGTGCATTACAGTGCTCAATTTTGTGAAAATGAAATAGGGGCTTGGTGCTGGTGACTGATGATATTGTCTAATTAATTCCCTGAGAATAATGTCTCAGTGAGTACTTCTGTAGTTTTGAGAGTTTAGGTACTTTGGGTAGAAACATCTGAAGATGGAAGATCTTTAGCAGAGGTATTTCAGGAGTCCTCCACTTTCCACAATACATTGCTGCAAGCATGAGCAGGGCACTCATACCAAGACTGTCAGACTGAGGTTGTAGACCATGAAATATGGTTCAGATTACTAAAATAGGAAGGTAAATACATTTCATTTTGAAATTTATGTATTTTCAGAAAAATTAAAGGGATGTTAGTTATTTGCTTAAGGTCCTAACAGTTGCTCAACAGACATTACACCAGACTTCCCTGATCTCTCAATCCTCTTCTTTAAGGTGCTGAGGGTGGTGATTCAGTTAATTCAGTGCACTGCTTGTACTGTAATGCAACAACTCAGTTGAAAAGATTTTAAAAAAGCCATTTACACACATGTGCATTGTTCTGTATGGAACAAATTCTGTAGATGTGACTTAATCAAAAATATTTTTTGTGTCAGATTTTCTGCAAGATTTGACATATTTCATTTCCTAATTTTATGGAAGAGTTCTTTTTTAAATATCACATTTTTGCTACATGTCTGATGTGCATTGTTCTTTCACTTTAATTCATGCTGTGTTTTTCCCAATGAGCTAAATTTCATAGGGCATCCAGCTGTGGTTGCTTAGTACCAACAAAGAATGATTGTTTTGGAAAACGTGACTTGGATATTGCTTGTTGGCTAGTGTTCAGATTACGAAAATAATGTGCAAATGTGCATTCTTTGTATGAGTGCTTTGTAACATGCTCTTCTAATATTTGTAATGAACTTTGTGTCACAGAATTATCTAATATTTTGAGAAATTAAGACTAGTGTATGAGTTCAGGAACTTTGAGCTGAAATGAAATTATACTCATTTACTTAAGAAACTGCTTGACTGTAGATACCCTTAGGCTTCTATTTGACAGAGCACCATAAAGATATGTTCAACTTTTTTTTTTTTTTTTTAATGCTGCTTTTATTAATTTTGGAGTTCTAAAAAATCTCTTTCTTCAGCATGTTTCATGAAGAGATACATTTCAATCATTATTCCAAATGTATTAATGTATTAGTCAGAATTCGGAAGTGTTGTTTTGATCACACAGTTGATGTGATGTTAACTGATTTTTTAAGGTGTTTCATTCCTGACTTGAATGCACAGCAGGTATGGCTCAGGGTTACTGGGTGAAGGGCCACATGATGGCCAACTTGTATGATTTTATCAGATTTTTAAGGGTATAGCAGAGAAGCATAATTAATTATTTGTATTGGACTTTCTTGATGAAGAATGGGCTGAGTCCCATGCACAGTTTATTCTTTGTAACAGGTTGCAGGAACGATCAATTTGAGGTAGGTATATGGAAGACACTAACCAAAATAGCTGAGTGAGTTGTTAGGAAGTCTGTAGATCTGGGTGTCACCCACCAGCATGTTCTGTAAGTAAGCAGGTGTGGAGTGTAGAACTGTAGGCAATAGGGTGTAGGCTGTCCTTGCTGTCCTTGCAGACAGCCCCTGTGCCAGAGAATTGCTGGTGGCAATGTAGAGAGAGAATGGTCTCTAGAAGATGTCCTAGGAACTACAGACTGATGAGTGCAGCTTCCTACTCTAGCAAGGCGGGGACTGTATTGTATGTAAAGGGTAAGTACCTGAGCACATGGATAATTGTGTCAGTCCTGCCAAACATAACTTCTGCAAAGGGAGATCCTGTCTCACTGTCGAGCTGGAGTTTGTGCAGGAAGTCAGGAGACACAGGATTTTCAAAAAGTCTTTCACAAGACACCTTGCCGAAAGCTTTTGACTCTCCTATGAAGAGTTGCAGAGCAACTAGTGCTGCCACAGACTGTGGAAAGGTCTTTTTTATAGATTGTAAATGGAATGAGCAAATGATCCCAAATAAGTACAGCTTGTGGCCTTCTTGTATCCCATCTGTCTGCTTGTCCACAGAACATTTTCTTCTAAATACTTCAAAAGGGGTTTCCACTCCATTCCTGCAAATCCTTGTTCTCAAAATGTTTTCAGTTATGTTCAGTTGTACCATAGCACAGAGTAAATAGTTTAAGGAAGGGAATGTTTATATATTGACTTATATATGGAAAAAAAATACTGGTATATATTAGTATTCATCAAACTTCATATATTGATACTAATCTTAAATCAAGAGCTCTTTGGGAAAGAACAGTACATTTCTGAGTACCTGTATGTGGTCTGATTTGTTAAAATCAATTAAGATGAAAGTAATTATAAGAAATTCCTATTGTTACTAATAGCTGTACCAATAATATGAGTAAAATCAAGTTTAATTGAAGTAGAGGATGGAATAGCTCATGTTTCCCTTAGCTAGAGGGAAAGTGACCCTAATCTTGAATTGCAGGGATACAAGCATAAGGGAAACTAGCTTTAAGCCTCCTACAATTTCATGAAAATTGTATTTTTATATGAAAGACAAGTGGCACTATTACATATTAATCAAGACTGATTTTGAACTCACTACTGCACAATAGAAGAATGTTACTAAGTCTCTTGTGTCTCAATGTTCTTTTAGAAATGAGAGAAGTGACTGCAAAAGGGGGAAGTAGAGGATTTGTAGGAAATTGATTTTTTTTTTTTCCCCAGAAATTCAGTTATGTAATTTTGGTTGGTAGCCCAATGCTCCTCTCCTCGGTACTTCACTCCACACTTACACCTTGTGTACCATGGTGGTGGTTTCCATAACCTTCTGGATTTTAGATTTTATGTCACGAAAGAGATTGTTCTGAACTAAATTGAAGCAATCAACTTTTATTCCTAAACAAGGATGGCAAGGTGGACATTCAGTAAAGAAGGCATATACAGAGATCTATGTAATTGTTATTACTGATTGGTGTTACTTGAAATAAATTGATAAGCAAGCCTTCAAGATGCTGTCTCAGATGTTGTAAACTCAGGAAAGTGTTTCTGCATTGTTTATACTTTTACATTTTCCAGAGTTGCTCCATGACTTGCAGGATAAAATATCTTTAAAGAGATTTATGTTATTGAACTTGGGATGTTTGCCGCATAGACTCCTGCAGTTAACTAGTCCTCTAACCTCCCTGTATCATCACTGAAGATAAACAGGAACTTTTAGGGTGAAATTTATCCGTGCTATTTTAGATGCATGTTTTCAGATGAAATGAATTAGGATGAGCTGAAGTGCTCGCTTCTCTCTCCGTTGCCTTTAAAGGGAGTCTAAGCAGCTGGCTCAGATGCATAAAACTTGAGTAAGCATCAGAAAGTTACCATGTAGGCATCTGCATTCTGTCACATGAATCTCAGTCCTACCGTTAGAACAAAAACAACAAAACATACAAAAGCAGAAAGAAAAAAGATGATGTTCTAGGGAAAAAAAAAAAAAAAGAGACAAGATTTGGTGGGAAGGAAGATAGGAGGATGGAAGAGCTCTGCTTTCTCTAAGTCAGCCTTTTATGGTCTCTTTATCTTCCTCCACTCCAGTTCATTTACAAAATGATAGATTATTTCACCCTTATGAGAGTCAGCTGTAGTTCAAAATTTCTGTTCTGTTGGTGACAATTTTCACTCATGAGCACTTTTTAGAATACTGACATAATTTTTGGTCCTTAAAAGAATAATGCTGAATGAGTTTGCTACTCAACTGTATCTCTTCACACATGGTCCCTTGTCCTTGTCTTCTACCTTCTGCATAATCTTGTATTCTGGTTTTCTGATTTACACATTATCTGATTGTCTGCAATGGCTTCACTAGTTCATAATTTTAAGCGTTTTCTCTGCTGTCTGTTTGGTACAGAATATCCATCTTCAGCTAGCAAGCACACTGCCCTCTCTTCAGAGTCCTCTCTTGAATACCTGCCTTAGAAGGTTTTCTTATATGAAAGTTAAAAATGAGATATGATTTATTATATGCCTATATTTGCCTATATGCCTTATATGCCATATATACATATATGAAAGGGTGGTGTCACACCAGTTGTGTATCTTAATATTTCAGAAATGTTATACCTACCAGTATAGAACTCTCGTAGCAGAGTGGGGTATCAATCTCTGTATGGCCTTTTAGGACAAGGCAGTTGAATTAATTTCACCTCACTTTAGATATCTGTAGTGCAGATAGATGCATATGAACTACTCACCCACTGCTCATTTTGGAGTCAAATATGAGAGGTGGTGTTTTTAAGGTACAAGTCATCTGATCAGTCTGGAGATAAAGTGCATCCAGAAGTGACAGATTCTGTCCATTGAATGTAAAGAAAGACTAGACCACTAAACTAATTGTAAACAGAGGTGTTGCAGATATCTGCATTTAGTCAGATGCATCCCATGCTATGTGGCTATATAACAGTACTCTGTAGTATGGTAATAGTGATATTTTTTGTGGGTTAAAACTTATGGCACACTTTTTTTTTTTTTTCCCTGCTGAATAAAATTCCATTTGGTGCTTTCTTTTGTATAAAAAATGATTACGGAATGCAAATTACAAGTGAAACAATTAGTTTAAGAACTCAGATATAGTAAAATTGGATCATTTAAAAAGAATTAAATTAACTTACAGTAATTGTGACCTGTAGTGATGCCACAGTCACACTCCTTCATTTTGTGATTTTGATCACAAAATGCAGGAGTGAGTCTTTAAAAATTAGCTTAATTTAATAGGGGATCAAGGTTGAAATCATATTATTACGTTGACATGAGAGAATTGGATGGGATGACTTAACTGTGAGTCTACATTTTCTAGATTTCAAAGACAAGTTCATCTCACGTATAAAGAAATTTTGCTCCTCATTTTATTATGGATTTTACCATGGTGTGGGTGTGCAAACATTTCTTTTCATGGAAGGAAATAGCATAAATTTACAGCATTTCAGCCACTATTGGCTAATTGGCAATGAGCTTGCTTTTTCCCAGGAGCACTTGGTATACAAGGTCTGCACATGCAGTTATTTCCATGGAGCAGCTGATGTTCTACCTCCCTTTCCAGTAGCAGTAGTGTCACATTGCAGAGGCTGAGGAAGCTCCTACTGTGTCCCAGGTTGCATGATGAACATGCTGGGTGATCTTCAGTAAATGATTTCACTATGGTGTGCCTCAGTTTCCCATTCTGTAAGGGGAAGGGTATTTATACCAATGCCTCACAAAACACTTTGAGATCTGCTACGGAAAAGTGCTTCACAAGAACTAGGTAGTGCCATTAGTCATTGATTGAATATCTAGTATATTTCTGTGAGTAAACTTTTATTTAATTGGGGTACATACCTTTTCCCTGTTAAGATGGGCCAGATTTGGTATGGTCAGGAATGCAGATGTGTTTTGTGAATAGGAAGGAATTGCTTTCCATTAGACCTCTTAAACCAATGCTTTTTGCCTCTTGACAGGGTACTGAGTCATCCACTGCCTGGAGGAAAGCACTTAAATCATCAATAAATGGCCGTTGTGCCCTGTAAGAGAGCCAGGTTCACTTCTCAAGACTCCATACATCATTCCTTGGTTGGACAAATGTTGGCGGAGCAGAAGTGGCTCTGAGAATGAAATGGGAAGCAGATCAGTTGCATGTCAGGGTGTTCAGGGAATGATGCTGCCAGGTTCCAAAGAGCATCCTCTGCAGCAGGACAGATTTGTTGTGATTTAGGATTTATAGGTTTAGGTCTCGGTCAGAGAAGCTTTCAGAGGGTTGGAAGCACAGGTTCTCTGGGATCTATAGTTCACTCCTTGCTATGTGAATATACAATGAAAATGCTAGCATATGGGGCCATTTAGACAATCCCAAAGCTATTTATTCCATTGCTTTTGCAGCTGAACATACTGTTTCCTTGCTACATCCCTCTAGTTAGGATCATCCTTCAAGCCCATCTTTTAGTAAGTCCCCCTTCCCTATGCCAGTTACTCAGACTTTTCAATCCCACCTCTGCAAAGATGTTTCTCTTCATCTCCAGAGTATCAGTGTTACCTGTCCTTTCCTTTCCTTCCTAGAGCTGGGATTGTATTGATTGCTTCAGTTCTTCTTAGGAATGTGTCCCTATTCTGTTTTGCCTGCCTTTGAAGTGCAAAAATGTTGAAATAAGTGGTTTTCTCACATTTTTTTTCCTCCAATCTCTTTTCCCTCCACACCAAGGGCTGAATTTGCTCCTCTGCTTCTGTTCCCTTCTCCTCAAGACATTTTTTTTACCCCTTGAGGTTGTGTGATTTTCTGTTTTCCCTCTCTCTCATTTCCTGTACTATTCTTTGGCAAATAAGTCATCCAGATAGGCAAACTGTGTGGGGAAGATAGCAGAATTGGGTCAGGCACATTGTTGTTCTGGATGTTGTAAATGGACTTCTGGATTTCCTGAAGGTAATTAGAAAGTAATTCTAAAGTATCTGTGAAAACAAATGGATCCAGAGAGAGTAGTTCTGCCTTTGTGCCTTGGATCTCCTGTTCAGACTTTATTTGCTTTTTTATTTTGTTTGCTATGTAAAGGCCAGCCATAGTTCCATCCATGATGTGGCTAAATGAGAGCTGTGAGAGCAATTTTATAATTATTTTATGTCTGTCTGACAGTTCTTGGTCTCTGGATAGAAAAAGACTCTGTGGGCAAGATCATATGAAGGCATTTGTTTACTTCTCACAGAAATCAGTAGAGCTAAGGTGCCTATAGGAATATGTGTCTTTGTTCCTATGTGAAATTTAGACTCTGAGAAATGAAGAAGGGGACCCCAGAATACTGAGAAATGAGCAGGAAAAAGGATGTGTGATGAGTGGAAGAATGTTGTTAAGAATTTGGACTGATCTCTTTTATATTTTTATGTTGTTTTGGTTCTGTTACAGATGTTTTGGGTTGCCCTTTCCAAGTTAGTTAACAAACAAATAGGATTTATCTTTTTATTGGATTTTTTTTTTTTTGTCTGCTGTTTATCTGCTTAAACAGATTTATCTGCTATTTATCTGGTTAAACATCTCTGAGAACTTTACTCACTCTGTTTGTTCCTCCGGTAAAATGAGGGTAATAATGCTTCCTGGCCTATAGTCTTGTCTGTTCTGATAATAATCTGTGTGGATAGGGATTATTTTTTATAGTGCCGTGTGTTCCTGATATGATTGGTCTCCTGGTAAGATTAAGTACCACTGTAAAAACCCAGCATAGTACTAATAACGCAAACACTTTTTTTTTTTTTTGTTTATCTGCTGTTCATTTCTTATAAGCAATTACAAACATCTCCTGAATTTATTTTTTTTCTTGTTACTTTATTAATTATATATTACTTGTTGCTGCCTGTGTGAAAAACTTGCTTTATTATGATTTACTAACAAGTTATTAATCTTTTTGATGCATATTGTTGTTTAAAATGTTGATTACTACAGATGCTTCCTTCATTACTTCAAAAATAGGCACTGTACAAAAAATCAGTAGAATGTGTTAAACAGTCTAAAAATTGGACAACTGTTGAATTCCAAAACTAATTTGAACTTTAATTTAACAGGAAAAGCCATAAACTCTGGTTTTGAAAGCTGAAACTAGAGAAACTCAAATTAGAAAGAAGGGTTCACATTTTAAATGCTAGAGCTAGAGTAAATACTAGTTTTGACAAGCTATGTAACACTGTGAAACATTTTCCTTTTCTTGAATCTTTCTAAAATAGATGTTATGTGAAGAGAAGCAATAGGGTTTTTACCTAAATAACTGTTTTACTTCTGTTAATGCAGGAGTAATATTGCTTTATTATAACAACCCTTTTGGCTTTAGTACCTGGGAATTTCTAAATCTGTGATTTTTTTTTTTTTTATTAATTTTTTCTAACTGAGCATTAACCTAATTCCTGAACCTACATATGTAGCTGAGGTTGAGTTCTAACATCATGTTGGCCTTTGGTTCACCATTTTGAAATCCAAACTGTCCTCCTTCTCATACAGTGATCAGTATTAAGTATAACATATTTAGTTATGGGATTGGGATGCTGATTTTCCTGAAATTGGACTGCAAAATGGAATATTATAGCCAAATCATCAAATCAGATTTGCAAAGGTATTTCTGCTTGAAACACAGCACTTGTGCAAGGGGAAAATGCACAGCAGTTGTGGTTGTACTGAGAAGGACTGGGAAAACACAAAGGACGCCTTAAAGAAAGGCGGTCTGGCAAGTGTATGTCTGGTTCTTAGTATAAGTACTGACAATTGGAATCACCTGTGAAACAAAAGAATTTTTTTAGATCTTACTCCTTTGTCTGAAGGGGCAAGGGATAAGAACTGGTATAAGTACAGGAAATATATTATACAAATACTTAACCTCTTTGCATGATCTTGTGAGAAATAAGCTGGCTATTAATAAAGTCAAGTATGAATATTGACATTTTAAAAAATTCTTATGAAAATGATCCACTTCTAGATCACTAGGTCTTGAAGGCTTTTATAAAGGAATTATTATCACTAAATCCTTATTTCCAGTATAATTAAAATAAATATATGATGAATAATCATTTTGGTAGAATTTATCATGGACATTGTTTTTTGCCCTCACTAAATACTGCAGTACTGCTGAGTACACAGAAGGGTTGGGGCAACTAACTCACTTTTCCTTGTAAATGTTTGCATCTTCTTTCTCTTTTTTTCAATCCAGCACAATTAGAAATTATAGCAATCACAAGTTTCTAAGATGATATTGTTGAATGGAATTGCATACTTCGAATTGTTGTGATTGTATAATATTGATATGCAAAACCAGTAACTTCTTTTTTTCCTGTATCATTTCCCACAGGGTGCAGCTTTAATTCGAATGTTGGCTAATTTTATGGGTCACTCTGTGTTTCAAATGGGTTTACAAGTAAGTAAAGAAATTTCTTTGTGCAAGTGTGTATTTCTAGCAGCTTCTTTTGCTCTCTCTCTTTTTTTTTTTTTCTTTTTTCTTTTAAAGCTCTATTTGCATCTGTTTGTGGAAATGGTTCTTTACTTCAGGACTGTCTGAGGCACCAACGCGTCATTGAAGCTGAATTTGGTAGAAAACAGTGAGCAGGATAGCACACAAGGCGGTGTCCCCGTAAATGAAAGTGTTACATCTACTTCTTGCTGTATCTAGCAATTGCACTTTAGCTGATGCACAGTTTTGTGTCCTATTTGTGCATATTGTCAAGTATAGGTCATTTTATCCATGAGACAACCGAGTGAAGGGCTATCTAAGGAAGGATCTACTTCTCTTCAATTACATGTGCATACTGGTAATAAAGCAATAACAAATGACGTCAAAGCAGATAGAAAATACACAGCACTAAAAACTAGTAATGCTTTTCAGGTAAATACTTTTGCCTTCTCCTACTCCATATAAAAATCTTTGAGCTCTATTTTTTCCTTTCATGAACATTTAGTGCTCTTTGCCTTAATGATGTTTTCAAGACTCATTTTACCTTTTAAAAGAAATCTGAAGAATCGTTTCTGTATGAAGAAATTCTACCTGCTGATGAACCAAGGATGAACTCTTTTCAGCAATAATACAGTGCAAATGAATGTTTCGTAAACTATTTAAAAACAAACAGGCCACAGCATAAAAAACAATGCGACTCCCTCTATTCCATTGAATTCTGCTTGAGTAAATCATGTTACAGGCAGCTGTGATTGATGAATTATGTATGATGCAGCCTGCTACTTAGAAGTGTCCTTTAAAGTAAATTGATGTTCACCTGAAATACAATTATGCTAAGATGGAAAGAACAATCAATCTTATCTGCTCTTAGTAAGCTTTTCATTTTGAAATTTAAATAAACTATGTCTGGAATCAGGTCATTTTTTTTTTTTGTTTTTAACACAATAATTCTACCTGTAACCAAAATGAATTGGAAGACAAAATATAAAACAAAAGTTACATGAATGTATTGGCTATGTTATAGAGAGGTGTGTTCCATGTGGTAGGCAATGAAAGGAAACATACTGGCTTTTTGGAAGTTTTATATGGCATTCATGTTTTATTTTTTGGATAGCTTATTTATTGGGCCCGTTTGGCTCATTTCCTTAGTTATAACATCAGTTCAGATAAGTTACTTAATCTCACCCAGATAAGAAATCTTGAACTCAAAAGTTTCCTCCATAAAATCTTGTTTATGTTAAGGGTGAAATCCTCATCTCATTTAAGCCAATAAGACTTCTATCCAGCACACTCCATATTCCAACCAAAAACTGTTGCTTGCACAGATACATTCATAAAGAAATTCAGCTTTCCCACAAAGGCATTTCACTCAGAATTTCAGAAAGGGACGGTTTTAATACATATGTCTCAAACCTGCTTTTTCTGTTTTCTTCTACATTTGCCTGAGAAATAACAATGTGAAAGTTGTCCTGAAATAAATTTAGGAAAAATAAAAAAGTTTAGATCAAACTAAACAATCATAATAACCTTAAAGTTATAATGGGGCTTTGTTTGTTAGCTTGAGTGTTTTCCTATTGTTGCTACTTTTCACTGGTTCTGCTCTAATAGAAATTCTTCTGTTATCAACTTCAGTGAAAAATCTATCTGTGAAAATCTAAGTAGTTAAAATCTTGGCATTAGTTGGAAGATGCTATTCTACTTTTTATAATTAAAAAAATAAAATGAAGTTCAGATGGAGATTTTCCATGCATATATCTCTGAGTTGGACAAAATGAAAGATAATGTTAATAAGTTTGTTCATAAACTACAAGTTACACAATTGGAAATGCCTCTAATTCATTAATTCTTTGTGGTTTATAGATATAACAAAATAGTGTCCTTGTACTGTAGAGTTGGAATGCTAGCTTTGGTAAAGATAAGGGGAACTGGATGACTTATTTACTGTTTCCACTGTGCATTTGTTTAGGCTTTTTAGCTCTTTAACCCCAGTACTATTACTTGGGATTTAGCATTATGTTCTCTTGAATCCAGTTTTATTATGGAATTCCAGTGTTCAACTAAATGGCAGAACTCAAGAAGCAAAAGCAAGGCTTTATTACTACTATTTTAAAATCTTTTCAAGTAACAAACACTCTGAAAGCAGACTTGATAGTTCATTTCTCTTGGGTCATTGTAATGGTTTACTAAGTAACTGAGTTCTGAAGGACCTCTGTTTTATCTTGTTTGCTTTATTTGTCATTAGCTTCCAGTATATTAGAACGTATCAGTGTTAATAATAATTATCATTATTTCAGTTCTTTTCAGCGTGTTAGTCAAAAAGACTTAGTGTTTCAAAGATGTTAAGAGAATATTCCTGTAGTCTTAATACACCACCATAAACCAAAATGAGTAACCCTTTATTTGCATTTGCATTGAGTGTTTGTGGTTTCATTGAAGACAAAGTATGATTCATCATCTAATTAAGAGCTGCAGAGTTAGAGTTTTATATAAGAGAAGCTACAAAAAATGTGCTAACAAGCCTTTGAACTAAGGAGAGGAAAGGATAAAGTTTGTAGCAAGAAGCTAATGGGCTATCTACCTTTTTTGTTTCTTGCCGCTTACATTGTCTTGGTCTAATTCCATGCTATCACCTGGCAGGTGGACTTTCTGGAGAACAAGTCAAGATAGCCTGTGGGAGAAAAATCCCTTACATGTCAAAGAAAACAATCAATTGTGTTAAAAAGGAAAAGGAAAAAGTCGATGAAGGGAAGCAGGGCTCTTTGATGGATATTTTTGACAATGATTATGAGCTGAAGCAAATGTATAAAGGAGCCCACGATGCCCGCAGTTCAGCAAATGGTATTATTGAGGAGTCTGTGAGGAAGTAAAAATGTAGCAGTAACACTCAGTTTTATAGAATACATGGGTTTGGAGAGATTCATATCTATTGAAATAACAGGCCTGCTCCTGTCCGTGTATATTTATACAGTGAATATATAGTGTGGAATTTCCCTTGTAAAAGTGCAGCCACACTTAGTGAAGGTATGATTTTCTGGAAGCCCTCCAAAGACAGAGGGTATCTTGAATCATGTGACATTTTCAAACAGAAGGTTTAGAAACAAAGACAGAACTTTCTCAGTTTTCACGTAGCAGGCCATAGACAAAAACAAAAGAGAAAGCATTTATATTGACTGTAATGAGTAATTGAATAATGTCAATAATAGCCATAGCTGGTAACAGCTGGACACAAAAAAGTCACAACTGTTGTGTTTGTAGAAAAAAACAAATGACCTTTTCCTTCTTATACTAGGAGATTTCTTTCTTTTTGAAAGTCCTGACATCTTTCTTGATATACCAAGTTTGCTGTGCTCCACAGAAACTGAAGGGGTGCATGTAACTGAATACTATTGTCAGGACTCTTCTTACAGTGTTGTTGCTTTTCAGTCAAAAGGCCATCAATCAGCTAGGTTATCACTTGGAATATGAAGAGGCTTGGTCAGCAGAAGAGACCAAAATTGACCTCATTGTTCAGTCATCACTCAGGGCAGCTATTTGCAAACTAATTTTAGATTTGTATGAAATTTTCATCTGTAGGCCGTTGTTCATAGTCTATGTGCCTGAAATGAATTGTTGCTTTCATGACTGGTGCCACTGGACGCATTTCTAGGAAAGTTTTACTGCCTTAATGTAATGCACCTCTTCAAGTTATCAGTGTTCTCTCCCCCTCCCCCCACCCCTCCTTTCTCCCCCATTTAAATATAGAGAAAGAGCACAGTGATTTGAAGGTCTGATACTTAGATGTGTATAAAGCAGCACCCTCAACTCTGTAATGAGACCTTTCTGCACTGGTTAATTTACATTTTTCTTGTATTTGATTTGATTATTTTGGAGCCTCATCTCTATTACTGTACGTTTGTCAACACCGCATTTCATTTGCCATGTGGCAGCTCATTGATCACATAGATCTGTATCCTTTTGAACTTCACTTGCTGCTATGTATGTGTTCATCACTCACCCTGATTTAGTGCATCATCAGCACTTTGAATTAGTTACTGCAGGAATCCCTGCTTCTGTGATAAATTAACTGCTTTTGTACTTTAGGCTTCACTTTGTACCTTTGGAAGAAAAAATTCTATACAGTTTTTTGGATATATACTGTCTTTTTTTTTGGTGCTGTTGAGTGGCCACTCTATTGAAACAAATTGGTCAACCTTTCAGAAGAGCTATCTGGGGAAATCTGACACGAAGGCTGTTAAATACATCAAGGCTTAAATTTCAGACACTTTTTACTATCATAAAGCCAGCTAGTTAGACCGAGTTTCTTTCTTCCACGCTGCTTAGTATTTCCTGCTTTTTAGACACCTCTATGCATACTTGTGTTCTGTTTGAATTGTTGCAGCCATCAATGTGGAACCCTATCAAAAACTTTCTAGACATAAGAGCTCTGATGGGCTGTTTTCCATTCTGAATGCTGCTTCTATCCAAGGGTCTACTATTTTTATGTAGTATATTAAACAGGTTTCAATATACCCATTTTTCTTACCTTTTTATTGTGTCTTTATTCCCAGTTTACTACAGTGAGCTGTATGGTGTTTAAAATTAGACATAGTTAAGTCTTATTAGTGGAGTTTTCTGAAAGAAAGGGGGGAGAGGGGCACTTTAGGATTAGGTTTAGTGAAGCAATCAGCTGAATCAGCTGTGGTGCTCTCCCTAGAACAATAGCTCATATGGAACCATCTGGGGTTTTCCTCAGCTCAATGGGAGGATATAACTTGCTACAAGGCAGGAGCATCTTTACTGATCGTGAAATTCTGATGTTGCAGTTCTGCTGGCTGGTGCATTTAGTGGATGTTGAGTGAGGTAATTTTCAGCTAATTCAGCATCCATTTGCTCTGGTTTAGAAAAGCACAGAGTATATGACTTTGACAAACATCATGGGTGTACTAGCTATGACCTGTACTTAAGTTAATTGCCCTTTATTTTTCAAACTCTTTCATTTTTACTGACAGTTGTCAACAGGACAGCTGGAGCATGTTAAAAACAAAACATAGGAAGTCACAGAAAATCTCAAAGGAGCTGACATCACTGTTTTCTACACTGCATGTCATATGAGATTGATAACATCTTTTGCCTTTTCTGGCCCCTCAGCATTTCTTGTGCTTCTACTTTATATCACTCTGGATTTTAGGTTTACATTTATTAAATGAATTCATTGCTATGGACATTCTCTGTAGCTTGTAGCTTTTGCCACCGTGACTTAAATGGTCAGTAAAAGTTTACTTAAGAATCTTCTGTGAGATGCAGTGTCACGAAGTTTTTTTTTTTTATTATTATTATTATTATTTTTATTTTTATTTTGAAAGTGTTAAGGTGTGCAGTATAGTAAGGGCCAGACCCATATATCACTACAGAAAATGGAAGTCTTTCCTCTAGCTCCAAGATGATTTGGAGTTTACCATGTGTACAGCAAAAATGTTTCTGTTTAGAGAAAAAAAATGTGATTGAAGATGCATAGTTAAATGTATGGGTACTGAGAAATGCTGAGTTCAAACTTAGTTATTCCTCTTCTTGTATACACCTTAACTAGGGCCTTTATTTATGCAACTGCCCAGTATTTTCTACATAGGACAATATCTGATTCAACTCAAAAGTAGACCATGCTAACTGAATTGTGTTTCCACGCACTTTTTCTATACTTTTCATTCACTTTGTAGTCCCACTTCATAACTGCTACATATAATTTTCTTAAATGCCAGCCAGCATGGTTTCAGAGTGCATCACCAACAGTCACTGAGCCAAACACATCAGATTCGTAGGAAGGGAGGGGGTGGTGCTAGCCTCATTTTAAAAAAGGAGATCTAGGCCCACAGAAATTTAAGTTAGAAGTTACACAAGTGTGGAGCATGTCATATTAGATGCCCAGTACAGCACTTTTCCCTCCCCTGTGTCTTAGCACTTATGGATCAGACCAATTTAAGCGTTCAAAGCAGTTTCCACTAGCGTCATCTTCAGCTGTGAGCACTCAGCATGGCCACAGCTCAGCCTCTACGGGCAGCCAGTTGGGCCTCCAGAAAATGCCAGTCAAACAGTTAATGCTGCAATAAATAAATCCCTGAGAGTGCCTGCACATTTGGGGTGAAATTGGACTAATGTGATCAAGACCAAAGTTTCCATGAAATTTGGTCATATATTTTGAATCTTGAAAAGATGTTCTTTCAAAGTAGCATTATAAACAAGTTGAGATGTTCAAAACAGACTTCACATTGGTTTCAGTCACTGCACAGACTCCAGCCTTGATACTACTAAGGGCATAGGGCTTTATCTAATACACTGACAATTATAACATTATAACAGCAACTGCTCATTATTTTATTTTTTTTTTTTGGTCCAGTATAATCTAGGTGCTATGCAGAGAAAAACATCTTGTCATGTTACATAATTATAATATTCCAATTTGATTGTATTAACTTATTTCCCTGCTCTCTACACTGCTTTTTGTCCCCTGTGCATTTGGGTCAGACGTATTTCTTCCCAGGCTGTTGGAGTGCCTTCTGTCCACAAGACTGCTGAAAGATAGAAAAGACAGGCTCTTCACTTTCTGTTTACGGACTCTAATCTCATCCTAAGCTTAATCAACTGTGAGCTGTCAACATAGAGTGAGAATGAGACTATCTAGCTGCTAGATCATCTAAAGTTAATTGGTTAAGAAAAAAACACGTTCCTGAAACAAGAGCACTTTCCTTCTTGGCTTTAGACCTCTGCTCCAATGCATGGTGACAGTAGAGCTTTTCATAGACAAGTGCCAAGGAAAAGTAAAAGAAAGTATTTTTTGATACTTTTGTTTTGGTGTTCACTGAAATCTTGGAGAATAGGACAAACATTTTCAAGATTAGATTTCAGCTCAAACAGTTACATTTTGGCCAAATGAGAAGTCACAAGAATGAAAGCTATAAGGAGTTGTAATGGCAGGTGCTGCTAAACCTCAATAGTAGGTGATGTTCCCAGTGCTGACTGTCAGAGCAAGGTTACAGTCAGTGTCATGTTCATTAAGAGGATGTCATGCTATTTTGCAGCTAGAATAAAATGTTGCTTTATTTCTCCATTGCTAAAACTTCTTCCCAAAAGAAAAAAAAAATATAAACACAGCTTAAGTTGTTAAGTTTGTTTTCTCAGAACATGATCACCCTTTACAGCAAAGTTACTGTCAACCATATTACATGTAATACATACATATTCATTTGGCATGCTTTCAGTGAGCTTTATTATCTTATTCTGTTGCATGTAAAATTCAGTTATGGTTATTTTCTCCATTTTTATGATAGGAATTATTAAAAGAAAGAATTGCATTTATGAATTCTCAGATAGTATCTGTAGGCTGAGTGGCTATTTAAGAAAATGCTCTCTTTTGGAATAAAATTATACTGTTTTCCTGGTACAAGCTTACTAGCAACCTCATCTCTGTTGCTATAAACCAGCACAATGGAATTTACACAGTGCTGAAAGTACACTTTTATATGTGACTTCTTGTGCAATCAAAATTCCCATTAGCTCTTTAGAAATCAGTGGGAATATTTCCAGCACTAAGACTGCAGGATTGAACCCTGAGTTAATACTTACTACACATAAGCAATTAAATAAATCTACTTCTCTTTAGCTCAATGGAGGACATTCAGAAAAAAGCTGAAATGAATCCCTGTTGGATAAAACAGGCTATCATTGAAACCTCCTCATTCTTTACATGCATTTAAAGTTCCGTTACTGTAGCTAGGCAGTCATATATCCATGCCACATCAAGAGAAATCAAGTGATGAGTTTTTTGTGAAATTTCTATGTGCCAACCTGTGAAAGCAGTAGGGGAAGGACATACCTCCAAACCATGCCAGAAGCACCTGCAGTACCTTCACTTAAGTTCCTATGCTACCCTATGCTCATGTACCACCCTCATGCGTAAGCTCCTTGTTGTCTGTTGAATTTTGCCTTGATCACTGTTGATAAAAGACAAAGACAGTCTTGCTGTAAGGATCTTGCTGTTTTCCTTCCCAGCTAAGCATATTAAGCAGTGTCCTCAACAGTGTCTTGAGCAGAAGGCTACAGCATCATGTGTCCTCACATTGTCTTTCTGGCTGAGGACCCCTCAGGCTTTACCCGGGACAGATTTCCACCTACGCACAGATGTGTTTTGACTATATTAATAAGATGAAATTTGATGGGGTAAATTAAAGAAATGAGGCCATAGCCATAAAATAGGATAATAAGATATGTCACTTTAGTTTACTTGCTATAGTGCACTCTACTTAAACAATGAGGAATATCAAGTGGATTGGATAATGCTCTGGTTTTCAAAATTAAAAAAGCAAATAGAATTAGGTAGATATAGTAGCATGTATGCAGATGTAAATGATAATGATTTTTAAGGGGTCTACATTTTGAAAAGTTAAATGCAGCTTTAGTCACTTATGGTCATTTGCACCATATTTGCTAGATTGATTTAAACAACATATAACTTATAGGCAAAGTCAAAACTTCGCTATTACTCATTTACCATCTGTTATTCAGTGTTACTGTACAAATGTTGCAGGTTGTTATGATGTAGACACAGTGACATGCAAATCATGTTTATAATAAGTTTTCTCAAGTGATTTATGGTGACCTCTTCACAGTAAGTAGTATTGATTTCTCTCTTATTCTAGGGTTTCTATAGAAAAGAATATTGTAGAATATATAGCACAGATTTTTTGCATTGTTAGCAGTCCCCGGGCATAGTTCAAGTTAATGCAGAGGAATGTGCAGCCAACCTGTCACAATTAGCAGGTGCCGTCCAAATGTCTCTGGAAAACGTTCCATCATTTTTTGTATTTATTGCAAGTATATTTATTGAGCAATATCTGGTTAGGTTCAAATGTATTATGCAACCAAACAAGGCAGAACTAAAACGAATGTACAAATTCAGTCAAATATATGCAGTTCAGTTTCAAAGAGTACTTTATTTCTGTAAGTTTTTTTCTCAGTTAAGTAGTTTAGTACCCCTACCAAATAATACATCAAATACGTTTTTTCCTTAAAGCCAAGCTTAATATACTAGCAGGTGTCTCACTGCATAGCAGACACCATCAGACTCTGGTAGGCAATAACTCTTTGATCCTTTCAACAGTTACCTTTAGACTTCTAATGCAGATTGTTTTGCTACCACACTGAAATTGCTGTTGCTGTATTTAAAAATGGAACCTCCTTCCTCTCTATGTTAATAGCTAATGGGTGAAGCTGAATTTAATAAGGCAAATGAACCTCCCAATATAATAATTCTGATCTTTTAAAAGGGATTCCCAGCAAAGCAGGATGTATTTTAAAGTAATGTGTATGATTCTGGAAATTTCCTTGAGTATAAATTTTTGACCTCTTTTATTTAGATACCCCATTCACAGTGGATTCACTGAGCTGCAATGCAGAAGACGTATTAATTACAAAATTGTGTGTCTTACACTGGTTGGAGTTTCTTTTCTCACATTGAAATGAAAATGACAGGGCCATATTGATTTTGTTTGGATTACTTCTGATTTACTGGTCTCTTTCCTTAACAATAAGAAGCAGATAGAAGAAAGCAAGCAGTCCCACTGATTTAATGATGACTCTTTCCTCCTTCTTTCTCTTAATTTCTCTCATGTCTCAGCCTGGACAGAGAGCTGTTTAGGACATGGATTGGGTTCTGTCTGTATCATCTAAATGAATGTTACACTTTCAACACTATGGATGAGATACTCTCAACATTGCCGTAATACTTCTCCCACTGAAATCAATGCTAAAAATCTCATTGACCCATATAACACCAGAAATGTCAGTTCTACTGATCTGATTATTGTTATAACAGATAGGAGTATTATGAATTACATTTTTTTTTTAAAAAAGAAAAAAGTAAAATACTATAATTATGCTGGCATCATTGCATCAGCATCATTGGCTCTAGAGAAAATTAAAATTTATTTCTGTATATGGTTCCAGTATCACTCTTCCTGATTAGTAGTTATAGCTTGCTGTTCACATATAATGATTTAATTGCAGATATGACATGTTGACAGTGGATGTTTTCCAGTTGCTGATGGTTGTAAGCATTGTATTACTCTCGTGTGTGAAAAAAATCTAAATGTACCTTTTGAAAATAAAGGGCTGAAATTTCAGCTGCTGTATGTTGATATGATTCCATAGACTTCCATCTCTGTGATTTTATGCAATGACAGAGTTGCTATCCCAAAAAGAAAGCAAAATAAAAATACAGCTGAAATGAGTAGTTGCATGATGCATTTAAAGTACAATGAATACCTCTCAGGCTGTATTTAACTTTTATTTATTTATTTATTTATTTTAATCTGGAAGTTAGCTAAGAAGTTGCTGATACATTGGATATTTTAAACATGGTTCTTCTGAGGTAGATCAGTAAAATTATTGGGAACATGTAAATTGCTGCTTGCTGCTAAGAATTTCTACTTGCATAATGCTCCCAGTAGCAAAAATACAGGCTGGATAAAATAGCAGTTGAGAAAGTATGATTGTATAAGGAGCAGATAATTATTTTGTGTTATTATTTAAAAACAAAAAACAAAAATCAGTTGGAGATGGTTAAAAAAAAGTAAAAAGCAATTCTGTCTGCCAGGCCAGGACATCTTACACGAACGCCACTTTTAGAAAGCAAAGAGACAGTTAGAATTACTAATCATTTTAACATATGTTAGTCAAGAAATCTCTGTTTGGAAGAGATTCAACAGGTAGCTCCACTAGTACGTGCAGGATTATTAGAAATAAGAAGGAAAAAAAAATAGCAGCAATATATTTTGATTGTTCAAAGTTTTGTAAAATGCTAATTCAGAGTTCTGTTTTTAATTTCATGTAAACAAGGTTTAATCTGCATTCATACAAGGACAAGTGAAAGTTCATTCAAATTTGCTGAAGGTATGAATTGTAATTGGATTAGTTAAACCTTATAGCTGCATGCAGACACTTTCAAAACTGAAGCAGCTACTTCATCATGATGTTTTTAGTGTGAACTCAAAGCCACTGAGTTTAGTCAATTTCAGTTCTGAACCTCTCTATTATAAGGTTTAATGTAGGTTAACTAATTCACTGTAAAAAATAGCTTATTGATTAGGAATGTTAAAACCAACCATTAGTATGAAAAGAGCATCTGAACATCTCCATTTTAAAAGGCATTTCAAAATAAACTTTTCCTTCGAATATTTGAGGTCTGTTCATGGAGACCTCTATTTGATTGATCATCTTTCTAACAGTCTTCTAAAATTGCCAGCATACTTCTTTCTTTCTGATATTTTTCTTAATAGTGCATAGTTTCATTATGCTCTAACTACTTAACTAAGTACAGAAATTCAAACAAAACAAAACAAACCAACAGCAAAAAAGAGCCACAGTGGATTCGATAGCCAGAACCTTAGAGCCTGTTTTCCACCAGAAGGAAATGTTTTTATTGTTTGCTCTAAATCTTAGGTCAGATACAGAAGTCAGGTATAAAAATGTACAACAAGAACATACTGTAGGCTGAAGGGAAGATAATATGGATCCAGGAGTAGGAATAAAAGACAAAAGAGAAAGGTAGAGGCAACACTGCTGTTTCGTGAGCCTTGAGAAATAAGGGCATTCAGAAGGCTGTTGCTACAAAATATGTTGCTACTTTTTACTCACTCATCTCATGTAGCAGAATTTCCCATTTATCTTTAGGAGAAAGAGTAAGTTATTCAATGTTAATCTGATTTAGATCTCACCACCACTCATATAAGTCAGGGACAGTTGATTGGTTCAGTCAACCAATCAGCTTTACACTGATAAACTGAGAAAGGAATTTGGTCCTAGAAATGATGTTTCAGTTCCCAGTTACAGATCTGAAGTCTCCCCTGAAAGTAAGATATATGTTTGAAGACTTATTCCCCCTGTACACTTTTGTAACTTCTTTGAATTTATCAGTAACTACCTTTTATTACTTGTGAGCATTATCATGTTTGGATGGTAGGGTAGTTCATTTTCTTGAAGCCAACAGGCTCAGTCCCTTGCAGTACAGGGAACTATGATTGCAAAAGGATAAAAGACTTCTTCCCTTAGAGTAATCTTCTTTTTACTTAAAAGAAGTCTAACACAATAAAGGGACAGCAAGCTTAATCAATACACTACTGAAAACATCTTTCAAAATCCTTTAGCTTTTATTATTTTTTTTTCTAATTTCTAATACTGTTCAAACCATCTGCTTCATGTAATTCAAGTAATAAATTCAAGTAATCAAATAATTTGAAATTATTTTGGGGGGAGGATTAAGATTACTATTTGACAGAACATTATATTACAGTCTAAATCTGTTAGGATTTTATTTTTGCTAGATCTTTGGTTGTGCAATAATTGGAATCTGTTTTCATGGAATGACAGATTTTGAATTTCTTCTTGGAATTTGATACTAAAAACTACTGGAATACATGTCACAAAATCATATTGTCCAATTACATTTTTTTATTGATAGAGATGAAGGTATTCTGTGATTAGTTTTGTGTGTGTGTGCGTTTGTTTAATTTTCATGTTGAGACACTGTGCCAGGACCAGTGAACTTTCTACTTTCCTCATGAGAAAGAAAACATTTAAAGACAGCATTACAGTGAGAAAGAAAGGGGGAGCTGTGGAAGAGCCCTCTAGAATCTTGGGTAGTTTTTTTCTTTTGACACATATGCTAGGGTTATAGCTGAAAGTCAGGAAAGTGGCTGAGGCTTCTCTCCATGCTCCAGAATACTCCAGTTGATGGAACAGCTTTTCTAGGTGATAGACATGCAATTTTGTGATGGGAAGAAGCCATGCAGCCAGATGGTTCTGGGCATATGTGTTTATGAGAAAGCTGCTTTAAGTCACTTTACCTCCTTTGGAGCTGTGCAGAGCACAGCTTAGATTCAGGCAGCTGTGTTTTCAGTGTCATCTTCCTTTCATGTTCTGTGGATTGCATCTCTCTTCTCTTTGCTTTAGTTCTTTCCTATTCAATATAAAGGCAAAGCCATGGTAAATATTCCTGCCCTGGAGAATTACAGTGAATGAGAATATATCTTCTCTCCTTTTGCAAGCTACTTAAGATTTAGATATGGGTCTCCAGCAGGAAAAAATGATTCTATTGCTGCTTGTTCCATCCTTATAACAGACGACCAGGGTATGGATGGATCTTTTGACTCCTATTTTAATATTCTGTGGAGTGTACTTGATGCTGATATGTGTAAGCCTTTCCTTTTTTGAAGGTGAAGGACTATCCATGAAAGGTACTGCAAGATGGGCTGCTAATTTGGAAATGAAACTGGTGGTGTCCTTAGTTTAAAAGCAAAGTCTGGTATGACAGCACTTATTATAGAGATCTGTAAAGCAAGAATGGCTTGGAGAGAGTGGAGCAGGAAGCAGTAGTTCACTGTCTCTTCTAGAGGCAAAACTAGGGAGCAGCGGATGAAACCGACTGGCAGATGGTTGGAACAAAAGCATCTTCACACAATAGGTCACTGAAGTGTGAAATGCTTTTTTATGAAGTATTGCAAATGCTCAACATTTTTTATGGGTTCAGAAAGTGACTGGTCAAATTCATGGAAGATAACTACTAAGTTCAAAGATATTAATTTGCTCACGATTCCTTGTGCCGTGAAGTCCTGGATGCTGGGAGAGCATACTGGGGAAGTATTGCTGTGTGCTTGCCCTGTTTTTTACTCTTTCTAAGTATCTGCTACTGGTTGTTGCTGAAAACAATATGCTGATAAATGAGGACTTTTGATGGGACTTAGTAGCTTTATGCTTTTGTGCCTGTAAAAACTGCACTCAGATTTTGAATTGCAATGTAGATTTACTATCAGAAACATGTTTAGATGCGTACTGTCACTTAGGACTGCTTTTTCTGTAGTATACATTAGGTAAAATTCCCATTTTGAGGAAATGTGTGTGGTCTAAATAGAGCTTTAATGAAGCAATGAAAAAATGTACAGTTGAATTTTGTGGTACCAGGACTATACTCTTATGTTGTGTTTATCTTTGTATTTTCTTATTTCATGGTAAATGTTATGATTATTTTTATTTTCCTTAATATAAAAAACATGTTAGATTGGAAGATAATGAATTTTTAACCATGTATTAACATTTTTAACCATATGAATTTTTACCTGTGTATTGTTAGCTAAAAAACAAAATGTTAGGACAGAAGCATTTCACCCCTTTGTAGTCTCTGTGAATGTAAAAAGTAAATGTAAAATTTGATGTCTAATAGTAGAGTGGTTAACAGGATTATTGCGAATAAAGCATAAATCCTCAAGTGTTCCACCCATTTTATTTTGCTGTGTAATGATTCTGAAAACAACTCTCGGAAGAAACAAGACATGCAGTGTTTTCTAGCACCACTTAGAGTGTACATGTATATTTGTTGTTATTTATTTACCTCGTCCTACTTTTGTTTATTCCTATTTTAGCTTTTTAATTTGCAATTCACAACTTCTTTAGCTTTGAAAGCTATTGAATATTTCACTCTGCCTCAGATGACTTTGTATTTTTAGACAAAATGGAAGCACAGTGTGCTGTAGGTGAAGCCTGTATTATATTGTTTTTTTTTTTCCTTTTTTTTTTTTTTTTCCAAGTTATTCCCATGGCATTGTTAAGACTTGTACTGCATTTAGAGAGTCAGTGTTCTCTTTTAGCCTTCCTAGCCTGTGATTAAATGGGAGTTGCTGCCTGTTGTACTATGAGTTGGCTGACAAAAGCTAAATCTGTCACAGGTGCTACAATTTGTATATCAGAAAATTTGCTTTCCAAACACTAATTATTCCCAAAGTATCGTACTTCACACAAAGCACAGATAACGAAGTCAGCAAATTCGTCCCAGTTTTATCATTGTGCTGTAAATTAGTGTCTGTCTTCTGCCATTGTGTAAAGTGAAGATGGTGGAAATTCAAATGCAGTGTAACCCATTGATTTACAGTCTCTGATGTGTGTTTTTTCACTTAATTCTTCCAATCAAAATGCTGGAAATATATGTGATTCTAACACTCATTGCTGAATTTCACTTCTGTATTTGAATGAGCTGATGTTTAGGGATCCAGGAAGGTGGGAAACTAAGTGTTGTTTCTCCAGATGACTGTGAAAAAGAGAAGCATTTTGGGCCTGAACAGAGCAGACCCAACCTGGTCATATGCTTAACCTGTTAATTTCAGAAGTTAATTTAATGTAATGGTAGCTTATCAGGCATTATATTTCTGGTTACCATGGGAGAAGAATGGACTCTCAGTCAGGTGAAACTGTGTCTGAATAAGTGAAAGCATTCAGTTTATAACTCCCTCAGACCTTCAGTTTTGTATGTAGTGAAAATACACTTGTATACCTGTGCAAAAACAGAGTTTGGTTCCGATCACCTCTTTTCCATTGTAGCATTCCACTGTGAAGGTGGAGAACCTTTGTGGTAATCTGTTAAAGCCTGAGTTGTCTGTAGTAGGTATTTTAACATTGATGCATCAGGATTTCCCTAGATAAGAGTTTGTAGTTTTGATGATAGGCTATTGCTCAGTTAAATCTGTTGTAATAAATCTGGCAATCATCAGGGTGGATCTAGAAGGAAAGACATATGAGGAGCAGCTGAAGTCCCCTGGTTTGCTCAGCCCAGAGCAGAGCAGGCTGAGGGCAGGCCTCATGGTGGTTTCCTCACGAGGGGAGCAGAGGGGCAGGTGCTGAGCTCTGCTCTCTGGGGACAGTGACAGGACCCAAGGGAATGGCATGGAGCTGGGACAGGGGAGGGTCAGGCTGGGGGTTAGGGAAAGATTCTGCACTGAGAGGGTGGTCGGGCACTGGGACAGGTTCCCCAGGGTGGTAGTCACAGCACCGAGCCTGCCAGAGTTCAGGAGGCATTTGGACAATGCTCTCAGACACATGGTCTGATTTTTGGGTGATCCTGTGTGGAAGCCAGGAGTTGGATTTGTTGATCCTTGTGTGTCCTTCCAACTCAAGGTATTCTATAATTCCATGATCTGCAAATAATTAATTAAAAAGAATAACCACCACCACCACCTAAGAGTGAAAGGATTCTCTTTACTTGCAGTGTACAGTAGAGGAGGAGTTTGAGTGCATTCATATGAAAATGTAATGAAGCCTTTACAGTTATAAAGATCTACAGATCTCCAAACTTTGGGATCTTTTTATAAGATGTAATACTTTTCTGTAATCACCCTAGGCCAGCTGCACACACACTGGCTCGATGATCCTTGTTGGGTCCCTTCCAATTCAGGTTATTCTGTGATCCTGTGTTTCTATGAAATTATTCACACTAGACACAGAATGTGCTTATTCAAATAGCAAGTGGAACTATGTTTCAGAAGCTTCTCCTCTCACTGTAAGAATTGCCTAGGAATCCATACTGAGATTAGACAATTATTTTAAAAGTATATTCAAAATATTTAGTTTATAGATTAATTTACACAGAAAAAGAAGAACGTTGAATGCTGTAAGTGAAAGTTCTTAGCAATATTTTTTGCATTGTAAACTAGCTTAAGAAACTGTTTATTTACTTCCTTAGGATGAACATATTGTATATTTCTAGATTTCTGACAAATGCAAACATTAATGTGATTTAACTTATACTAGCAATGATTCACAGCTCTAGTTGTTTGGCTTGTGTATAGTAATACTGATTTGTATTTTTATTTTATTTCTGTAGGACTATTTAACCATTCACAAGTATGGCAATGCAGCCAGAAATGATCTCTGGAACACATTGTCAAAGGTAAAGTGCTTTAATCTATTGCACTGAGGGAGAAGCAAGAATTTACTGTAGTGTTTTCTTGGCAAGGTTAGGACTGAATAGAGCATAATGAAATCTTCAGACCCCAGAGCAAATTTAAACAGTAATACAAAGAAATTCCATTTGAGTTAACAGTTGCAACACTGATATGTGTATATATATATATATATATATATTTTTTTTTTTCTTCTCCCCACTATTTCAGTTCTTTGTTATGTTAGAGTATATTTCCTTGTTTGTGCTATGTGACTGATGTGCAGTAAAAACTATTTTGTGGAATTTGCTATGATTGACTGTGGTGGCAGCAGGCTGAGGCCCATAAGCTAGAAGGCACACAGAAGTGCTCTGCTTTGGCATCTACATCAGGTGTGTTTGTGATTTTGTGTGGAGTTATGATTCATGTGAAGGACAAAACTATTAAATCTTTAAAGTTTGGTCTGAACAGGTAGCTATTACTGTACCGTTTGCAGAGAATAATGGTTTCTGTGTCCATGCTCCCTTTTGTTGCTACAACAAAGTTTGAGTTTGTAGGCCCAGGTCCAGGAATCTGCAAGGGCAGAGTTTAATTTTCAAAAGAGTGAGCCAATAATGCCTGAATTCATTACCTACAGAGCTAGTCTGGGCACATCAGAATAGAGACAAAGTATAAGCCAATGTAGAGGACAGTAAGGGAGTTTCAGCACAATTACCAGCTCAAGCCATATGTAAACATGGCAATCTAATTGTAATCATTGACACCAAGGCTGGGATTCAGCTGGAGGTCAAGACATATGTGTTTATATAGATAAGTAGGTATCTGTGTATAAGCTCCGGTTCAGTTGGCCTGGATTCAGTTACGTGTTCATAGATGTATAATAACATCCGCCTTAAGGTGTTGTACCAGACTTCCAGCTACAACATGAGATATTTGTGTCTGCTGTAGCTCCACCAGCTCTGTGAGGATGTGTTGAATATTGCAGGACAACTGACGCTTGCTGGATAGGAGCAACTGGAGTCCCAAAATGTAGTCAATATAGTCAGCAGAGTATAGAGAGTAATCCAATTGACTAGCCACTAGATGATAAGCCTCAACCATCAGCTGCCTTAAGATGAGCCCAAACCACTGACTGTCGACTAGGGACTTGGGATAGTCATTCAAATATAGGCAGCTAGTGCCAGTTTAGGTGCTGTAGGGTGTTTTAGATATCCAGTTAGGGGCAGTAGAATTGATCTAAGTTTTGTGGGAAAATCTGTGCCCTGCTGGAGTAGCAGGTCAGGATCAAAGGACATTATCTGCTTATGAGTGGGCAAGTGAACTGAACCTTATGTTTGTACTGACATAAGAGTTGAGATGTGCAATATTCATTTAGGCTCTTAAATCTCTGGCTTAATTTGAAGTTGAATGTTCACTGCAAAAGTCTTTCTTACTTCTTGCTTCTCACCTGGTAGCCTTCTCTGTTAAAGCCTTTGTAGTAGGGCTTGGCTATGGGAAGAGAGAGGGATCAACACACTCTTGAAAGAACAGCAGAACCCACAGCTAATAAAATGAAAATGAGACTTCATTCTGGGTCATAAACACTAGGTCTATACTGTATACTCAAATACATTGTTAAGGCTAATAATTCTGTTTTCCTCACCTGTAAGCACATGTGTTGCCTGCCGCTTTGCTCCTAATGCATTGTGATTGCTGCTTCAGTTCTGAAGACTTCTTGCTGGGTTCTGCTTGTATTCATCAGAGGTTCATTCATCTGTGATCTAGGGCTGTTCAGCAGCTAGACACATTTCTGTTGCTGAATAGCAAATGATGTCTGTCATTCTCATATCCAGTCTCATCTCCCATGAAGCCATAGATTCTTTTTTTGTTTCAGATGAAATTCCACCTGTAAACCAGTCTTTTATTGACATACTGTGTCAAATACGGACACATTAATCCTACAGTGTTGTGACGTGTAGTTTTTGAAGGAGCTGGGGATATCATTGTATACATGGTCTCACTTTAGGCACAAGGGACAGTATTTTCAAATAACCAGACATTTGATTTTCAGAACAAAGAAGCTCTGTACTTTCAGAAATCAGGCCCTTTGAACATAACGTGCCTTATTGCAGGTACCCTAAATCAACTAACACTGTTGACTTTTTTTTTTTTTTTTTTTTTTTAACATTTGCTGGACAAGAATACCTTTTGGAAACAACCACACAGTATTTCTGTGACACTTGTAAAGACCCTGCAAAACAGGTTGTTTCTTCCTTTACAATGAAAATGCTTGAATGATTTGGAAAACCTGACTTCATGGCTTGTGTCTCTGGCAAGATTGCTTAATGTTTGTTTTTAAGATACGCAGAGACTGTTGGTGTAATTATGTAGTATGTGTGTATACACCAGGTGTAAAAATGGTTGTGTGTACATGCTTGATAGTTATTGAAACCTCTAAAACAAATTACACTCTTCTGGGATAAAAAAAATAAAATGTTTTACTTGTTGGATTGTGACATTGCTTCAACGTACTAAAACTTTTCTTTTTTCTTGAAGGCTTTAAAAAGGGTTGGAAAATCTGTAAATATCCAAGAAGTAATGGATCAGTGGACACTACAGATGGGTTATCCTGTTATCACTATCTTGGGAAATGAAACTACGGACAATGTCATAGTAATCTCCCAAGAGCGTTTTGTTTATGATAGTGATGCTAAAACCAAGGATCCTGACTTTGGAGACAACAGGTACTTACATTTCTCAATGAATATCTTTCAAGAGGCTGTAGCTGTTAAGTGCTTCATGTGTGTATTTTTATGGTTTCTGCCTCTGTAGAACCAGTAGCATGTGGTGACCCTTCCATTTGAATGTTAGTAAAGATTAAGCAAGTTAAAAGAACAAAATCATTAGAGTAATAGAACTAGATAAAGCTTTAGTATGCCCATTTGCACTGTGGCACCTTTCTCTCTGACTTTTATGCAGTCTTATGTCATGCATCTGTTTCCTCTTCGTTTCTTTTGATTTTGGCACACTCCATGAAGTAACTTGCAATGGGGTTGAGAGGTCTGATAGTTTAAGTGATTATTTGGAGTGGACCTCTCCATGCTCATACGTTAAATTGGCAGATGTAACCATGTATCAGATAAATCACTTGACTTGGGAAGCAGTCGAGATCTGAACTGGACCCCTGTATGAGGCAGGGGGTTCTAGTAGTTCCATTTTGAAGCTAGCTGAAATGGTCCTGTAGGAACTGTTCCACTGACTGAAATCAGTAGGCACTTACACACCTCTGGCCCCATTCTTTTTCCACTTCTATATCAATTCCTTGCCACTCACACCTGACTCCGTACAATTTCTTTGTCCCAGAGACAAGTTGAGATTCCTCACTGATGCTGGGGAATCCTCACCTTGTTTAAAGCAGTTTTGATGTCATATTATAAGACCAAACACATAGAGCTGATTTTAGAGAATTACAGTTCAGCCTTAGAAGCTTCAGTGTTCACACCTCTTGCTTACTGGGAAAGAAGGCATGCTCTTAACCTTGACTTCTTCATGTTTGTAGCATAGATTTAAAACATTAAAATGTAAAATTTAGTACTGGATTTGGATTGACACATCTAAAGTTCATAGAATATTCCTATTGAGGAATGCCTAAAAATATAATTAAGTTTATTGGTAAATGTTTATAAATTAGTTATTGTTTTTTAGAACATGAATATTATAGAACTCAAAAATGACACAGCAAATTGTTTTCCTGGCTGTACTGGAACAACCTGGTATGGTATTAAGCATAGGTTTAAATCCTGGGCTGAAGTAAGTTCCTTTGTGAATGGAATATAAAACAAGTGACTGTGGACTGCTGGAAATGTTCATGACTCACAGTTTAGTGCAGTGTAAGAGTAATTCTTTCTTATTCACTTAAAAATTTCTTTTGTGCACCTGTATATACCCATATAAAATACAAATGGATTTTACTACTCTGTAAAAGAAGGATTACTGGTTTTTGATTGCTTAAAACAGAGACATTAAGACTTAGAAGTAGTGTGGAGACTTTCTCAAATAGATTTGCCAGGTATTCAGTATTGATTGCAGTAACAACTATTGTAATTCATAAGTCAAGACTTCTGGGTGTGAATTGTTTTGTAAAGTGGAATATTAGGGGTGAGAAGTAGACTCTTAATAGTTTATTTTCATATGTGAATTACAGAATTACAACTGTTCCTGCAGATCATGGAATCATAGAATGTCTCAGGTTGGAAGGGACCTTAAAGACCACCTGGTTCCATCCCCCTGCCATGGGCAGGGATGCCACCCATTAGATCAGGTTGCTCAGGCTCTCATCCAACTTGGTCCTGAACACCTCCAGGGATGGGGCATTCATAGCTTCTCTGCGCAACCTGTTCCACTGCCTTACCACCATCAGCGGGAAAAATTTCCTCCTAGCCTGTAATCTAAATCTCCCGTCTTTTAGTTTAAAACCATTCCCACTTGTCCTGCCATTATCTGCCTAAGCAAAAAGTTGCCCTCCATCTGTGGATATGTGGAAGGATAGTGTTCTGCACCAACAGGTCAAGGTACACTCGCTTTCTTAGGAAATTTTGCCTACAAATTGTATTACAATGATAAGTTCTAAACATTGGAAGTGAGATTTAGTGCTATATAGAGAACAGAAAAAGATATCAGAATTGGCTCTACTGAGAGTTTACTGTCCAAGCAGACAATACAATACATAAGTGTTTCTCCTCTGGCAAGTGTATTTCCTGCTCTCTTCCCCCTTTTGTTTTTCTTTGTGCTTCCATGATGTTTTCACCACAAATAAGGGAATCTGCTTGCTTAAGGAAGGCTTTGCAGGTGGGAAGTTTGCTATAGCCAGTTAGATGATGGAGCTAGTTTGCTACTTTCCAGTTAGTTATTTGAAAGTTGTGTTAAATAAGTATAAATACCAAAGAGCAGGAGCTGTACACTCTTAGGAAAAGGTGAAACTTGCCTATGTTTTTCACCTTTCACAAGTAACCCACCAACTTATATTACAGTCCTATGGCTTAGATATAAATTACAGTCTAGGGTGTTAGAACAATGAGCATGCCTTTTGTTGGTGCACTGCCCACAGGCACATGTAGCTTTATATGCACAATGGCTTTGTGTCATTAAATGTCCTTTCCTACCATCAAATTAAGTAGAAAAACAAGATTGACACACTGAAAACGAATGTAATCTTTTTGTCACAAATAGCTTTTTTCTTTTTTTTTCTTTCCTTTTTCCTTTTCCTTTTTTTCCTTTTCCTTTTCCTTTTCCTTTTCCTTTTCCTTTTCCTTTTCCTTTTCCTTTTCCTTTTCCTTTTCCTTTTCCTTTTCCTTTTCCTTTTCCTTTTCCTTTTCCTTTTTTTTCTTGTTTCTTGTTTCTTGTTTCTCTTTTCTTCTTTTCTTTCTTTCTTTTTTTTTTTTTTTTTGTATGTTTGTTTTCTTATTGCCTTTTTCTCATTGAAAAAGTCACCATTGCTTCAATTCCTGTGAAAATATTAGACAGGGAAAGTCACATTAATGGGATGCCATTTGATAATTCATGATCGATTACTCCACTTGGTTTTTAACACTGAAAGAGCCAGAGTTTATGTGACATGATAAAAGGGGCCAGTTTTTCTACAAGTACACAAAGTGGGGCACTAACTGGTATTGAAACAAGACTTTGATGGATGCTCAGTGCAGCATTCTGGACAGGAAGCTGGGGGTTCAGTGGGGCTGAATAACACTGGTGGGAGGCACAGAGGCCGCAGGCTTCTGGGGTGCTAAGTATCAATGGTGTAATTCACAGTCCAGTAGAGTCAGTGTTCATTTCCTCTGAGTGACCTGTGAATTTGGCCTGAAGATGCATGACTCCCTGGGGAGCTGTAGCCAGCACTGCAAGCAGAAAGGAGCAAACGGCATTTATGCCACATATGGGGTCCTGCTTTTGCAGGGAAAGTGACATTAGCTTCCTTAGGATAGTTTATCTCTGGATTAATCATGGTTATAGTTTTAAACACTGTAAATAGTAGGGCTGACACAACAAATGTATGTGTCCAGGCCTTTCCAGGAGTTTATCATCTAAACAGACACCATGATATGCACTGGAAGGCTCAGGGAAATGAGGAAGGGCTCTGTGTGCATCTGCCACACAATCATCTGTTATCCAGAGGTGGGGCTGTAGTTTAGCATTGCACAGCAATATATGTCAGTACTGTTACCTCAAAGTGATGAGAAGTTAAAGCTGCTGTTCAGGTCCTGTCTAGGGATATTTAACTTTGCTTTCCTTTAGAAAGTCAGTTTACAGTAGATATTTCAGATGGATCTGCATAAGGAATGGAAATAAAGAGGGAAACAAACATTTCAGAATCATTCGACTTTTATAAAATCTCTTTGCTTTTCTGTATGCTATATAATTATGAAGCAATTAACTGTTAAAAATGAAATGCAAAGTAGTGCATTTCATTTTTTTCTTGAAAATCAGCAACAAGCAGATTTTTCTGAGTGACAAATGGTTAAAGTAAAAACTGTTGACAAGTTTGACAGTGGTTTACTCCTAATCTATTACTATAAATGACTTTAATTTTACTGCAAAAGAGAATTATTACATATACATTCTCCCACTTCATGTACAATTGGACTCATTGTCACCCCATAACTGCAGAAAAATATGTTACAAGGTCCATGTGTACATATCTATTTTGATTTATTTGTGTGCATAGAATTGACTGTATGGCATTTCAAGCTCTAAGGCTTGGCCTGGAATTACAGAAGGCATACTGTTTCACTTCTTTGCAAACCGCACATAGATTTTTCTTGATGCTCATGCCTTTACATGATCCATACTTCTCATTTATGAGAGAATAAAGCTAACAATGACAGACATCGTTTCTAGGAATGCCGTTCCTCAGAAGGGCCAAAATCACTGGGCTTTGATTTAAATGTCAAAGCCTGCGGTCGGTATAATGATTCAGTAGCAATTTCAGCTTATCCAAGCTGAAGTTTAAGCTGCTATAACAACTTTGTAGTTCATATTCTACTTCTGAGTAGCAATCCTTTAGTTATGTGTAGGTTCAATCCTGCACTCATGTACACCTCTCTGAGAATGCATTATGCTCTTACATCACATAAGGCTAGAGGGGATGAGGTGAAATTCCATCTGACAGGGTTCAGTGGGTTTCCCTCCTGACAGAGAAAATGATGATTTTAAGGCACCAGTCTCATCCATCATTACAGGAATGGCTCAAAGATATGACAAGAAATCTTATGAAAAATAATCTGTGGTCTAGACAATGAACTAATCAGTTTTGATGAAATCCATAAACCATTTATATGCTGTATTGAAGAGCAGACCAAAGCTTTCTGGTTATGGATATAAGTTTTGCCTTTTAAAAATATGCAGAGCCTGTCTCTTCAAAAGTGGAGAAATAACTTTTCCAATATTATCAGAATAATTAAGTTCATGTTGCTGAGGTAATATTAACTTGTATAGGGTTCTTATCATGCACACAGCTTCTGTAGCCAATCTTTGCTTGTTCGTGATAAGATCCTAAAGGGAAATGTCTTGCTAGGCACTGAACAGAGCTAGCTGTGAGAAAAGAGAAAAAGGGAAAGGTACAAACTGGGATACGGCTAGGGTATTCATACGTGCTGGAGCATGGTAATCCTTGGTACCTTTCTCCATGTGGTTGGAAAAAGTAAAATTCAGTGGAATGGTGCAAGACAGGGACATGACCAACAAAACTAGAGCTGTATAGACTCATGAGTGTAGTAGTAGCATGTAGTAACAACAACAGCTGAAAGGCTTTACAAATGACAGCAGAGCTGCTTAGCAGTCACTCCACTTCAAGATGAATGATTAACTGCAGAATTTATTTCCCTTCAAGTCTCTTCTGAATTTCCTACACAAAGCTCATTTATGCAGGCTTTGCAGGAAAAGGGCTGTGCTTGTCCCTTTACTGATAATTATTTGAATGGTAAAAGCACACCTGCATTTGGATGTTACCACGAGTATTCTTACCTATAAGGTATGACTTTATTGCTTGAGCAGCAATGGAGAAATTACTCTGTCCACTTATCAGCTGGAGGGCTGGTTAAACCTAAGCCAAAATGTTAGGAGCACGAGGGGTATGCTATGTATCTTTAAGATCATACAACAATCATGGAATAATGTGGTAAATGTAGTATTAATTATGTTATATAAAGGAGCAGTAGAATGGATGAAGTTGTTCCATAAGCTGAGGAGAAAGGGCTAATTCATTTACCTAATATTTTGCATATGATAGACAGACCTCCCACCTCTGGGAAATATTCTCTGATCTTCCATTGCCTCATGTCGTTCGAGTGTTTTCTTGTTGCATCTTTCATTTTTACTATACCTGAAAGATTAGGCTTGTATCAGCATTTCTACTAGAAACCACTTATGTGTCTACCCAGGGTTTCAAAGTGGTACCCTGGTTCATTGTGACTGACCTGAGTGTCTCTGTATCAGGTATCATAACGATGAAGGGAATGGGGCTTTAGGAGAGGAAGGTACTTATGTAGTAGACCCAGAGGAAATGGAGTTCTCAAGAATAAGATTAAAAAATCAACAGTCCTTGTGAAGCACAGAACTGCCTATGAACACAGACAGACATTGATTTAACCAGTTTTTTTGCTGGCCAAGCAGAGACATGAAAATACATGTTTTTGCAGAAGAGTGAGAAAGTATGAGGAACTCCTCTTTATGTGTACACTGGGGATATACATCCTGAGGGGACAGCTCTATGACACCAGTAGATCTTGTCCTTCAATATGTTTCAGGACAGTCTTTAACCCCAGCAGCCTGACAGAGGGCAGACTCCAAACTAGCAGACAGAAGCACTGCTTCTCTAAGGGGGGACCTGGAGGAACCCTGCCTGCCTCAGTTGCCTGCAGAAGTATAGCTGGGGTTGTCAGAAGGTGGTGGTTGCTAGCCCAATACTTGTGCCTCATGCTCTGTCTACCGCAAAATGTTTTGTTTGTTTGTTTTCTTTTCTGTGGAAGTCACTGAAGAGTGCTGTCTTTTTGTCTTGCCCTTTTACTTTTTGGAGGCTCTTCTGATTGTAGCATTATTATTAAATCAGACTAGGGAGTGCTCTTAAAATTTGTTCCTGCATATTTCTGTGCTGATGTCTCTTCAGCGACATTTTGCTGCTGGCAAAGATCTCAGAAATGCCAATTTAATTTAACACTTTATTTCCAAAACCATTTCACAGCTTCTGTTTGTGAGAAACGCTTCTCAGTAGGCAAACTTCCAGGCTGCTCTGGTGTGCAGGATATGGGCAACTTTCAGTGTTATAATTTCCAGGATGCTAAAGAAGATAAAATTGGTTCATTGTGTCATTGCTTCCTGTGCGGTGGCAGCACTCATATCCTGACAGAAGTTAGGCTGACAGTGAAAAGCTGCTGCTTTTCACTGCTTATTTTATTATCGCTGTAGTCTATGTCACTTTCCTCATCTTATTTGCTTCTACTAACTCTCAGGAATTCCTAGGTACCCAAACTAGTTAATTAACCCACATTAATTAATTAGATCAGTTTCATGGTGAGAGAAGAAGCATGTGCCTGAGTGCAACAGCACTGTGTTTTAATTCAGAGCAAGGTGGGGAGGTGAAGTGGAAACTCAGGGTGGCGGCGCCAGTGGGGAGCTGCCCGCGATGCAAGAGGAGGAAAAGGGAATGCAGTATAGCAAGGTGCATGCAGGCAGGAGCAGGAGCCTGGAGCATTGAAATGGTGGAGCTGCATAGACAGATGAAGAGAATTGGGGAAATTGAGATGAAGGAAATGGAGAGAACCAGGGAAACGAAGGTGGTGAAGATGGGGCTTTAGTGAAGTAAAGAGCAGATTGGGGAAAGCAGGGACAGTATTTGGCAGATGGAAAGGTAATAGGATTGATGAAGGTGGATAAACGTCATATTTTGTTGGCTTTGTAAAATCAGTGATGTAGATTCCCCTTTGTAGACCAGAGGATGAAATTACTTATATGCTTCCTTTTTTTACTACTTCTTCCTTTTGCATTCTTATGGAAAAAAAAAATCCATTACTGCCAATGTATCTCTGTGTTTGAGCCTTCAGGGTCAATAACAGAATCTCAGGTTTTATAGAGAAGATATTTTGGTGGGAGGCTCTTAGGGAAACTTACCGAGGAAACAGAAACTATTTTAGGAATTGTATTTTAATCTTGGTTAAATTCAAAGTATTCTGAGGAAAAATCCAAACTGAACATTCGAATACACTAAAAATTGGCTGTAAGTATCTAAGAGCATATTGAAGGACCATAGACATAGCTTAAATGCTACTTATATTCCTGTGGCTGAGTAGAGGCATCACAGGGAGTACCAGTCCTCAGCCCATTCATTAAACATCCTTCCACTTGTAATTATACTCAGACTAAGCTCAGATCTGCACTCTATATGCACTTGAGTAAGGTACAGCTCAGAGAGAGGGTTTTGGACGATCAGCATCACATGTGCAATTCTGTAATTGGTGCAAGACAGGACACAGGATGCTGGAGAGAGAGATTAAGGGCCTTTATTGGAGGGTAAAGAGGCAGCTGTTGGAGTAGACACTTAACACTGCTTAAAACCAACTTCTTTCTATCCATCTCTGACTGAGCACCCAAAATTACTTGTCACTTCCAAAAACAAAGTCTTTTGTGTTCTAGTGTAAAAAGGTAATGTTAGGTGGGGAGGAGAAAGCATTTACTGAGAGAAAATTTGTAGTACTTGTTCTTTGCCCACAACATTTTTCTAAATTCAGCAAGGTACTCTGCTAGCACCAATGCTGAAATGAGTCAGTTTTAAAGAGCTCCATAATATTTATAACCACCTCAATTGTAATTTATTTTTGTATGAAATTTTAAGATAAAATTAGAGAACTTCATTCACTAATCAGATAATTATAATCAGATAATGCTATATTATTTTCAAGCAATTCATTTTTTTTTTCTTTTCAAATTGGATAATTTAAATTAAATTAACTCATTTAAATTACCTTGACTCTACCCTTAAAAAAGCTATCAGACCAAAGGACTGTGGGGTTTATATGGGCTGGCTGAAGATACACAGCTGTTTTCTAACAGAATATGCCTGCTGTCATTATAAGGCAATCCCACAGTGCAGGGAAACACATGGGCTCTTTCATGAGTGCTGCTGTTAAGGGCATTGAAACCTTTCCTTATGTCTGGGAATTAGTGGTTTAATTGCACTGGTGAGGGAATTATATTTGGCTTAAAACACGAGAATTTAAGTTATTTTTCTTGTTCCAGCTCTGGAATGATTTACAGCTGAAAATCATTCCAAGGATTCGTATAACATACAGGAAGAGTCAGGTCTATGGCAGAATAAATGAAAACCACAAAATATGCATCTCTAATATGTTGCTGTTAAACATTGCTAATCTGGCTACAGATTAATTATATTGTCAATAATTGTATTAAAATACATACTCTCCTGTGCTTCCAGCAATACTGTATTGTCACTGAAAAGCCTCTGCCTTCCATATTTTTGCATTTAGATACTTACACAGAAAAAAAAAGCAAAAAAACCCCACACAATCCATGATCTATCCTAGAAATAGTTTCTCTTAGAAACAACAATCAAGCCTTATTTTACAATGTACTAGTATGATTGCCTTTTTAAACATGCATTTCTAAATGAAATCGTACATAATAGAATATATAAAATTAGCATCTGGATTGTGGCAGAATTGCAAATAAAGAGGTTTAGCATCAGAAGTAAGTCTTCTCAGAAGCGCTAGCATCTTTCAAGACTAGAATATAAACTTCCCATTTGCCCTGTCATGCAGTTCTAAATATTTCTTCAACTTACAAAGATTATCCGTAGTTGCCTCCATGTATGTAGTTAAGTAAAATTTATTTAAAATGATAATAGGCCCACAATTTTGGATACCTTCCAAATGCCCAAGTCTTTCTTCCCCCTGAGACAGATACTAGGAGTATCCAGCCACACATCTAATCAGAACCTTTGAAAATTGCTTGCAAAGTAGATAAGTCAGTCCATTGGGAATTTCTCTTTTTAACAGACAGAACCATTTGACAAACTGATTTCTGGTCATCTTTCAGGCAGCTATGATTTCCACATTTAACAAAATTCAAAACTTGTGGTACACTCCAAAAAGTGAGTTCTGTAACTCTTCTGAGCTCAGGGAGTGGAGGAGCCCACTCAGATCCATCAAGAGGTCAGGCGTTGCAGTCAGTATCCCTTGCTTTTGAAACGGGACTGGAAATGCCTCTGCCTAGTGTAGCACAAGATAATCTTGGAGTAAACACTTCCACAATCATTTTCATGCAATCTTTTTCTAATTGGAAAAGCATCCCAAGCTTAGCACCATGTTTTCCTCATTTTGCTCAAGTCCAAGAAACTGTTGATGAGCATCCCATAGTTAGTGTGGTGTGGCATACTTACCACATCCTGCTCTTCTAATTTCCACACTGACAGGTGGAATTTTTCTATCTGTTGGAATTCTGGAAGTCCCATCTATCTCAGACACTGACAGGACCTCTCCGGTTAATAAAACCTATGTGCTGTCCTTTCTGAATTCAAGTTGGCTTATTGCAACACCTTATTTGATTAAAAAGTCTGCTGCTGTCTGCTTTTTCATTCCACTTGTAGGGGAATCCATCTTAATTAGCTACTCTTACCAGTGTTTTTCACCAGTTTCTCATTTTTTCTCTGAATGTAAAACTAACATCGGCTATATCCAGATGACCAGTGGATATGTTCCAAGCTGTATTCAGTTGTCTCTGTTACTTCAAGTTGTTGTCCTTTATGTGTTTTTCATCTTGTATTTGTCTTTCCAACAAAGTTAGTGATATCTTCCCTTCCTATCTGCCTTCATCTGTGCTGACAGAATTCTTGGAATCCCTTGACACTCCGGTGCAATGTAGGAGGTGTAATGCTTGTGTGAGTGGGAATAAAATTTTTTTCTGTTGTGTTGTGCCTCTGGGCACAGCCTGCAATTACTTTGCTGGCACATATTAAATCTAATGAAATCTCTGTTTTTTTCAGTCTTGTGAGAATGATATTCACAACATGATTGTGTCGTCAGCTCCTTATCCATTAAACAGAACTAACACTCTGTAGAATCACACTTAATAAAAGTATGTGATTTCCTGTGATATTCACACAAGCTTCCCCTGGAACTTGAAATACTCTTTGCTGAATGAGATACTATACTATATAACAACCTGGTAAAATCTCTATGATGCTTTTAAATTGCCTTTTGCAACACTATCTGTCTAGAAAGTATGTTTTACAAAAATTTACCCTGGCACTGCCAAGTTCTGCTTTACGTATATCTTTCTATATGCCGAAGCTCAAAAGCTGTTATGCTGTTGAACAACTTGTTTCCCACTTACCACTTTACCACTGATTGTGCTCTCACCCTAGGAATAAATGCATCCAAGTACCACAGCAACAAGGCTTGTAATTCCATAGATTAGTTGAATGCACTTTCAGGTTTTCTGTAAACAATGTATCTTTGAACCATCCATTATCTTAGTATTCAAAATGCACTGAAAACTGAGGCCTTCTTTTGCATTGCTAGCAGAAAGAACAATAGTCTTGGCAAGTAGAAGAAACGAGAGATTTCTACTCTCTTTTTACTGCCCTGATTTAGTGTCCGAACTTCACACTATTCTTTAGTTAGATCACAAGTTACCAACTCAGCACTGCTCACCCAAGCATCTTGTCTTTGTGTACATGAAACCTGAGCATTCTCCATTCTGGAGGGCTGAGAAAAGGAAACTAATGCCAAGGTGACCTTGCTCCTCTTTTCCTCAGCTTCAGCCACTCTGGATGTACCGCTTCTGTCTTTAACTGAAGTGTCAGGGTAAGCATTTTGGATATTAAGATCTGGTGGTTTAAACAAGGAGAGAGGAGTCTTATCCGGGCAGTTTTACTCTTGGATTTTCTTTTTAACCTTTTTTACTCCTAAATTATCTTTATGCCTTGCTTTATCTCTGTGTCAAATAGCTTTAAACATATCCTTCAGCTTTAGATTGTTATGTTCTCAAAATACTTTACAAAGATTAGTAAGTGTTGCAGATGAGCAAGAAATGGATTCCCATCCCACAGAAATTTTCAGCATATCAAAACATTTCCCTGTGCTGATCAGGACAAAAAATGAAGCAAAAATTGGGGAAAAATGGTTTAGAGAATTCATTTTAATTCTGTCATTTCAGTATCTTACATTTCAGTTTCAATTTAACTTGCCCCATTAATTAACTTGTATTTCAAGCCAAGATTCATTTTGAATCAGCAAACTGGAAGTTTTTATTTAAAATAGTAATTATAGCATGTTTCAGCAGTGTCTAAAACTATGCTGAAGCCTTCTATTTCTCTTGAAATGCTTAGTTTCAAAAATTTTGCCATTTTCAGTTAAAAATGTAAAAATACCTTTGGGAAAACTCCCATTTACTTATGAAAGGTGTAGTTATCAACATTGAGCAGATGGAGAGGCCAGTTCAATTGTGTGTGCAGGTAACTGGTGCCATTGGAGATGCCCTGAGATATTTTGTTTGATGTTCTGCTGCCACTACATGGGCAGGACCATCCATACATGCTGTGCCATAACTCTCAGCCCCCAGAAAATGTCTCAAGTACCCCTCAGAAGTTCACCTGATGCCACAACTGAATTTAGTCCAGAGAAACTAAGTCACAGCAAAGTGATGGCTGAGATTTCATAAGTGCCAGCTGATGGGAGATTTGTTATTTCTGTTTTTCCAACCTAAGATAATTTGGACAACTCAAAATTTTGTTACTCAGCCTAATCTTTATTAGGCTGGAAAGTACATTGATGTACATGAAAGTACATCTATGTACATTGGAAAGTACATAGAGCTTTTGGTGTTCAGCTTTTTGTGGAAGTTATTCCATAGGTGCTTTGCACTGGGAAAGATTAGGAAAAAAAAACAGATGGCAACTCATTTGCCACATCTAATATCTGGACCTTACTGACTTCATTCAGTGTAGTTGAAAGTACAGCCTCCGTATTCTCCTGTAATCTCATGTTCTAGCTGCAATGAAATTCTACTTTCCTGTGCTGTTAGCACATTTGAGCAGAAGGTTGGATTTCATAAGGTCCCTTCCCACCTAAATCACTCCATGATTTAATTTCATGACTGCCCCTACTCTTTAAAATAATTATGCTTATTATATCCTGCTAGGAGTAAGATCACGTACTTTGCTTTCATCTATAACATTTTAATTTTGTCCCCGATTCTTCTGTTGTTAGATGAACTAAAAAATAGTATTTTTTTCTACAGTCTGTACATTGTTCTATTCTATCTTGTCACGGTTCTCTTCCTTTGATTTTCTTGCTAAGTATATAATCAAAAACTATTAATAGGTGTCTTCTATTTCTAGATATTCCTAGCTTGTCATTTTAACTGTTCTTTTTATGTATTTTTGGAGGTCCATCTCCCTCATTAAGAATTCTTGGAGAAAATAATCTGTGCTGGGATAAGAGGGAAGATTTCAGTTAAGAAATATAAGCAAGAAATATAAGAAAAAAGTGAGAAATTAAATGGTTGAATTTATCAGTGGAGGGTAATAATACTAAATTATTGAGAACCCTGTGTTGAAGTTGGTACTATTCACTGATCTGATAAAGGGCATGGAAGAATAAGATGACAATTTTCCGGTAATACGATGTATGCAAGGCTAGCAAAAAGTAAAGCTAATTATCAAGATTAAAGAAATATCCCTCAATGCTGGCTGACAATGATAAAATGACAGATCAAACTTAATGTTGGTAAATGTAGAAATGATGCACATGGGGAAAACAGTCCTAACTTTGATGCTTAATGATGGGTTCTGAAGAAACTATTCTTCCTCAGGAAGGAAATCTGGAAGTTGTGGTAGGCACCATCAAGCAAGTAAATAGAACAGTAGTAATTACTAGGAAATAGGTGTATAAGTAGCATAAAAGAGACAAGAATTACACCACACTGATAGAATCCGTAGTAGACCTGCCTTCAAAACACTGAGGGCAGGTCTGGCTTTCTAAACTGGAAAAGAGTGTAATAGGCATAAAAAATAAGGAGGCAGTCAACAAAAATGATTAAGTATAGGTGCTATATATAGAACAGCAGAGTAGACTGAGAGTCTTAAACTCAGAAAAAGAGACGGCTTTAGGGAAATACAATAGAGATCTGTAAAAGCTCGAGGATGTGGTTGTTCACTTCCTCTTCCATTCAAAAAGCAGGTTAGTTAAATTCTACTGAAGTATTTTAACCACATACAAAGTTCTGTCACTTTACATGAAGCAATCATATTACTTATATATTCTAAATATTGAGCAGATTTCTTCATTGTTCTGTGAGCAATGACTAGGAACAGCTGAACTTCCTTGGTTAGCTTTGAGTCCAGAGGAGTCAGGGAAAATGTCACTGCAAAAATGCGTTGTTCACTACAGGCAGTTCATGGAAGCATGTTACTAGGAAGATGAATATTGAAAATGTATCGGCTTACATCCCAGCAAAAATCTTCATTAATGTGAATAAGTAGTTGAAGAGGTGTACAAAATATGGAGCTCCGGGAAACTTGCCTTTTCTTCTTTAATGACCTGAGATCTTTGTTTCATCAGCAGAAAAACACTGCCCTTTTTTGACTTTTCATAGCTCTTTTCAAAGAAGGAAATTAATTGTTCGACTGAAAATACAGAGTTTCTACAACATAACTGTTCATCACAGACGGTCACAAATATGATCATTTTCCGAGTGAGATAAAGTACCTCAATATTGTCTATATAGTCATAAAGTAAGGCTCAAGACAAAAAAAAAAAATAAGATCTGTGTAATCTGAGCAGAGCATAATTAGCTAGCTTCTGGTATTACACGCACCTTGGCAGCTACAAGATTGGATTACTATATCAAACAAGTCACTCTGAATTATTCTGTTCGCTGAATGGAAATACTAGCACATTTTGATATTATGCATTGATATGATGCTACCAAAAATACAAAAGGCAGTAATACATTCTGTTTAATTCTGGATGTTATCCTACATCAACCTTTATACTACCTTTCAACAGCATCCTCCTCTCCTACATCTCTTCGTCTATGACTGAACAGTATTATGTAAACACAGTTTGTATTTACCGTATCTATTCCAATTTTAACTGTCTCCCTCCTCATCCTCAGAGAGAATTAATCCTTAATTTCCTGAAGAAGTCCTGAACTTCTCAGAATTTAGGTGGTCTGTCATGTGTTCCCTGTTAAGGTGGTCAAGTTTGTATCCAGAGGGACATAATATGCTGATGCCTCTGAGGCTGTGCAGCATCTCAGGTAGATTGGATGCAGTTTCTTATTTACATTACACCCAGGGGCTGAGTGTGCTGCCTTAACAGGTATTCAGTTCTTGCAGACATACTTTTTAGTGTAGGAGGTCCACATGGTTTCTTCCAATCCCACTGCCTCAAGACTGGGAATCTCTTCACTGGAATTGGTTTGTCAGATCAGGCAGCAGATAGCCAGATGGAAGATTGTTTTTTTCCCCTGGCCAGACACACACAGAGAGCACCCTGGTGGTACTTCCAGAATGTAAAAGAATAATCAAAAGATGTTTACTGCTTCCAGACAAAGCAGGAGGAGAAAAGGCAAGTGGGCCACTTCTCTCTTTCATCTTAGTAGTAGAAGAGTGCAAACAGAAGTAGAAGAATGCAAATAGAAATCTGCAAAAAGGCTTTCTTCTTCCTAGTCATGTCTGGAGAACATAGTCAATGAAGATCATTCAGAGATGGTGTATAGAATTCATCCTAACAAAAGGGCTCAGCAGGTGAGCCAGATATGTCTCTGTCACATATAAATAAAAAAAAGCAACAGCTTTAGAAGTTTCACTGGGAATGAAGATGATTGGAAGGTGAAAACAGGTAAACTTGCAGAGAACAACACTAAAAGTAGGAAAAATGGATTTTTGGAGAGGTCTATTGAAAGGAAACCTGTGGTTCATCTGGTAAAGCAATAACCAAGATGAAATGTGGAAGTTCTGGAGAATGCCAGGAATTAGCAGGTCTCAAATGTTATGAAGGTTAAGTCTACAAATACTAATCTTCCTAACAAAATCATACATGTTTTCTGAGGATGTGTGGTTTGTGTGACTCCTCTTCTGTAGCAAAATCACTTTTCAGATAAGGATCTTATTTCCATGGGAGTTACCTTAACTGGAAGTGACATATTAATATGAGGTAATACAATATTCTTTTCTGTACAGAGATTGCAGTGTATAAAATCCATCTTTTTATGAAGTCCCTTCTCAAAATGATGAGTGTCCATATGATCATACCCATGTATCTGTATATGTTTATATGTGTTTAAATCAGCAAAGTAGGCAACTCAGTACCTTTTATTTTGTAGTATAAATTTTTCAGTAGGAGTCCATCTCAAGAGTCATAAAAATACTGTGCCAATACAGTTTTTCCATTTTTTTCATAAACCAAAGTTCCTTTCAAATATGTACTAGCTTTGTGCTTAATTTTGGCACATTTTTCTCAATCATCATCCGTCTTTTTCATTTTGGAGAGCTGACTGTTTAGAATTAAGTGTGCTTTTAAAGATGGTATATTGCCTAGAAGTATTTTTGGGCAGACTCTTCTTATACTGGTTGGTGTCTAGTAAAGTATAAGCTACTTAAGAGAGTGGTGAATATTCTCTGGTGCATCAATTTGCAGCATCTCCTGACAGCCCTCACTTGTTGAACCCTGAAGTTATTGCCACTGTAACAGGAGTAGCAGAGCAGAATAAGTGTTTTCACCTCATTAGTCTAGCTCACAGTCCAGGATATTAGTTGGGGTAACAATGAAGCTAACTTTATGTGAGGACCCCTGAATGAGAACTGGAGAAGCAAATATATCAGTGGACATCCTTTTCTGCTGCTGGTGCTGTGAAAGGTGGTAATCTCCAGTACAAGGAATGAGAAGGCAGTAGACTCTTCAGATGCCACAGATTAATTATCCGAAAAGTGTCTGCCAGAGCATGTGCTTATCTGAAGTGTGTCTTTGGTGCATCAGTGTATCTATTAATTTTCCTAGTGTGTCATGATACCAGTATTCAGACAACCCAAAATCACATGGGACTTTTTTCTTCTCCCATATGGCAATAAATGCCTTGTTTTCTTTCCAATGTCACTCATAGCTCTTTCAGCTGTGCAGTTTTCCAAATATCTCCCCCTCTCTGCTGAATCACTGCTGCATGGAAAACTGTTTCTCAGCATGTACAGTCCAGTTTTGTGTGCTGCAAAAGCCTGTGCTTGAGAAGTTGGGTATCAGGGTGCAGCAAGGAGTGGCTGTTTGCAAAGGGCTCTTTGACAGGACCCTGCGTGGCAGCAGCACAGGCCCAGGGGTGGCAGCCAGGCTCAGCCCAGAGTCCGGATCCCCATGCAAGTCCACAGTGATGAGGCCAGGCTGGGACATCACACTGACCCTGAGCCTTGGCAGCCAAACCTCCCAGAGCAGGGCTGCTCTCAAGGCATGTACATTGAGCATGCAGAATTGCCCATGTGTGGAAGTATTTGTTGGATCTGGCCTTTGAGGTAATACAGGCAAATAATACTTGTCTTATTGATGAAATCTGTGAGAGAACAGAAATTGCTGTAGTAGTCTACTGTTTCTGAATCTGCACAGAGAGTGTTCTGGGGTGCGTGTTGCATGATGCGTGTTTTACAGTGTCAAATGACAGATGTGCTCCCAGGCACAACCCTTGCATGCCAACGTACGCTAACTCTGGTTATGGCACATGTGGTAGTGTTCACAGTTCACTGGAGCAGGCTTCTGAATAAGCAGAAGTGAACAAACCTAATTTTTTGGGTATCATAGGCTAGTTCTGCAATGCTGTGTACTGACAAGGGAGAAGCTAATGTAGCTGTCATGAACTTGCCCTCACACATCCTTGTACCATTTTGATTAAGTCAGTCTAAAATGGTATACTTATTTGGTATCTAAGTGATCGTGTACGGTGGTATATGAGCTGGGACCCTTCTCTTGCCATGCTGCCTTGCTTAAAGCACATGTGCTCCCCAGGCAAAGGGAACACCTGTACCATCATGGGGTGCTTCCCCTCAGTGTGCAGAATGAGATGGCAGGCCTGTGTTTATTCTTTCACTGGCTAGCGAAATGGTATTCTGGGGAGTTGAGGAGTACAGATAATGATGAAGGCACGCAAGAGTTCCTCCTTTCCATCTGCTCTAAAAGATTGACTTCATACAGTCAATTTCTGTTTGTTGAGATAAAAAGGTTGTAAAAATCTTAGGAAAATTGTAACATTTATTCCAAATGAGAAACAATTTGTGATACTCTAGAATAAAGTTGTGGTCTGATTATACTACCTTATCTGCAAATCCACATTTAGCAAGTTTTGTCCAGTTTGCAGAACTGATAAAAAATGTTGCAAAGAAGTGGAGAATCCATCCCATTCACTTTGGTTTTATTAACCAGCAGCTATGAAAGCCTGTTAAAGCTTTTTAAAAAGTTCCTAAAAGTAGGTGTTATTTTTAAACTTTGGAGTCCCTATAAATCAAAGCATGTTTTACCAGAAGTTTCTCTCTTCCTAAGTAAACATACTGAATGCTCTTCTTTCTGTGAGAAATCATTTTCCTCTTCTGTGAAGTATTTTGTTAAATTAGGAAAGCCTTGCAAAAAGTCCTCATATGATGATAGTGTGTGAAAAATGTAAAAAATCTTTTTTTTTTTTTTTTAGATGAATGAGTTTTTCATTGTTTTACTGCTAATAGCAAATGCATTTCAAAATCAAAATAACTTGTTAGAATCCACATCTTTATGCTGCTACTGAAATTGTGTTTTGATTTCTTTGACGTGATCCCTGATTGCTGTGAGAAGAATCAGTTCAGTATTTTTGTTCTTAGATTCCCCCTCCTTTGTCTTGCAGCTACTTGTGGCAGATTCCATTAACAATTGCAGTAGGAAATACGAGCCACATCTCATCAGAGGCAATTATATGGGTGTCTAACAAATCAGGTAAAAATAAACTTTCCTCCCAGTGGAATCTCATAAAGCATACTTGTGTTTTCCTCAACTGTTTCTTTGGAATTGATCCTAGATAATTGTTTAGTTGCTCTGCACCCAGTGTTAGCTACTTGAAATGAATTACAAAAGGAAGAGCCGGGAAGGGAGGGAGGAGGAATGAAGGATAAGCAGCAAGCAAGAAGATTTATAATTATCACAGACATTACAGTATAATGAAAAGCTTTTACATAGAAATGTGTTCCTAAGTGCTAAATGCTTTGTATTTAGCAACTTATATCAAATTATTGATGAATGTAATTCAATTTATTGATTTATAATAGTAAAACGTAATATTTTTGTAGCAAAGCATCAGATGAGTATGACTTAGTAAATGCAAATTATTTATGATTCTGGCATTTTGTAATTCCAATCCACAATCTAAACCAGGGCTAAGAAATGTTTACTGCTATTTAAAAGTTTTTATATTTATCTGTCAAAATATTTGTTTTCCCTATTAGATAACCAGATACTGGACTTTGAAATTTTATTATTCTGCTTACCACTTATTCTCTCCCTTCTCAATTCTTACATGATCATAAGAGCTATTGTCCTGAGAACAGCCAGGGCTGGATACCAGTGTTTTTTCTTTCTTTTTTTCTCTCTTTCTTTTTTTTTTTTAAAAAAAATTTAAAAAATTAAAAAAAAAAAAAAAGGAATCCTAACATAGAAATTTCATGAAATATTTCTCTATTTCCTTAGCAGTTCATGCAACATCAGCTGACAGTTTTGGACTGGAATTGAAGTGGATGAGGAAAAAATATGAAGACTTAAATAGAATGAGTATAAGGATGGGAAAAGAAAGTGCCATGCATCCCTTTGACACATGGGCTGTAGTGGGAGAAGTGATCCCTTCTTGTAAAATTTAAAGGGTGTAGAGATTCCCCCCGACAGAAATTTTACTGGAGAGAGGAATGAGTCAAACCTGTGTGTGTCTGTGTTTTTCCATTTTTTCTCTTTTATAAGTTACCAAAAGGTAATAGTTTGATAGAGCTTAGCAAACAGCAGAAGCAGAAATGATTGGTATAAGATCACTGGAAATCTGAGTAAATGGACTTTCTAGTGCTTGAAGGTACCTGTTCCTTCATCCTGATCATTTGAAGCCCTTCAGAATGCAGGATGTTTTATCCTGCTCCCATGTTGTGATGGTCTAAAAATCTAAAAATGTGCCTGGCACCAGGGTCCTTTTCATACCTGGGAAACATACCCTAGTCAGAGCACACTAAGATGCTGTCTCACTTTGCAGAGGTGATATTGCCATACTTTTTAATATTAACACCTCAGGAATACTTGAAAACCTCTTTGAGCTTTCACAGTCTGCCTTAATGACCTGCTCCACTCTTGTCCTTTAGGGCTTGATTGAACTCTCATTGAAGTTAATAGAAAGATTCCCATTGACTTCAGAAAGAGTTGATCTCAACTCATCTCATCTCATTAGGTTGTACATGCATGCCTCCTTCCCCTCACTCCTGCCTTGAAAGTTCAGTATATCACTATTATCTGCACAGTTGCTTCCTCATTGCCTTTTACTTGCAGAGCATTGTGGAGGAACAAGAACATAAAACCACTACCCACCCTTTTAAGATCTGCTATACCTATCGGAATGCCTTAAAAAAATCAGCGAATTAATGATGGCCAGTGTGAGCAATGATTTTGGGGTTACTGTTATGTAGAAATTGAAGAGAAACCTTTCTGAATAATGTGTTTCCTGTGTAGAGAATCAATGCCACTGTGATCTATTGTCATTATCTTTGTTATTCCTCATTACTTTCTCAGTCACTCGTCTCGTTAAAATGAGACTATATACTTATGGACATCAAAAATGTTCTCTTGCTTCTGTTTATTGTTGTCTAACTCACTTGGATAATTCCTCAGCATACAAAAATCAGTAAGAAAAGCCCAAAATTTGCTTAATATCTGATTCATTATGTATGCTGTTATGTATTGGGGCTGCTGTAGATGTTTTTGTGATACTCCTAGAGATTTCTGCAGCTTGTATGTTAGTTTCTGGGAGATCCAAAAGGAACTGTGAGACTGGAAAGGGCAGTTTCCAGGACTGATTTGTGTGGGAAGGAACTTCTAAATAAGTGACCTCTTTTATGGTCTCTGTAATGATGAATGAACACAATGTCCCCAGTGTTTTGGATCAGCCTCAAACCAATAGCAGGTAAAAAGTCAAGGATCTGCTTTGATCTTAGTCCACCCCTACAAGACAGCTGCTTTGCAAGGCTTCTGCAGAGAAGTTGGTGACTGCAGAGAAGATGGTAACTGCTGTTGTCTAAGAGTACTAAGTATGGAAGCACAGTTTCTGCACATTTCTACAAATCCATCACGTTTCTACAAATCCGGGAGAAGGATAGACAGTGGCCTTAATGTCAGGTGAAGAGGTTTAGCTGCCATCCATTTCAAATAGGTGAGCAAAGCTGTGGAATAAGGCATACTTGCTGTTCCCTGGTCATGAGTGTGCTGGCGCTCAGGCTCCAAGTAAGAAATATGACCCAGAAGATGCTGCTGAACTGACTGAAGCAGTTTTACAATCTGCCTTACTGTCATTTCCATCCTCACCTCCTCTACCTTGACTGATTTGTTTTGTCCCGGAGAAGTACGCTTCTGATGGAACTCTCTGCCTCTGGTAAAGTGGATCATTCAGACTCCTCTTAGTATCTGCGCAGGATTGCCAGAAGATGGGGAAAAGAAAATTCAGCAGGACAATTGCCTTCTGATCAGCAAGACTCAATTTACTGTACCACGCTACCTCCAACTAGATAATCTCTGTTTTAGCTGTAAGCCCCTTAGTCTGGTTTTCCTCCATGGAGCTACAAAGAAGACAAGCTGTTTCCAAGGGGTTTGATGATTGTCCATAGGGTAATATTGTAAAAATAATACTTTATTCATTTATTTATTTATTTTATGCTGAGAGTTGGACAGCTGCTGAACTTGACCTGCATTATTTCCACACTCCCTTTTTTTTATCTTTCAAAAATGGGAGGAAGGGAAGTGACATGATGTAAAAGAAATTAATAGGTCCTGTTTTATAACTTTAGCCAGCCATGATGAGGAGCAGGGATACAAGATCTACAGTTCTGGCACAATTTTGATAGGGTGAGGCAAAATTACTCCTTTTATCCCAACAGCTTAGCAAAAATCCTAACAGGAAAATGCTGCTTACACTTGTGTAATTTCACCTTAGATGTTAGCTGTTCCATCATATAGGAATGCTGAGGAATGGAAGGATACTCTGAGGAAAGACTAAGTGTAACAGAACATGATCGTATTTGCTGATATGATAAATTTACTGTAGTGTTCACAATACCAAAATATTTTTTCAACATGGAGCTAGGGCACATGAGGTGGAAATAATTTTTCCTTCTGGTTTGCTGTCTCCCTGTATGAGAAGATATTGGAAAAAGTTTTGTAGTATTTAGCTAACACCAGTATCTTTTCACAAAAGAATGTGACTGTGATGAAATTCCTCATGGAACGTTTTCTTCATCAGGAAATTTTCTCTTGCTGCTCTTGGCATGAAATTGTGTTAGTCTTGTGCAGTTATTTTTACAGGAAAATAGAGTCAGTTCTACCACCAGCATAAACCAATTTCTCAGTGTGCTTGGGGTTGTATAAAATGAAAAGTTAAACGAAAATAACAACTGTGAGTCTGAACACTTGAAGTGGTAGTAGAACTGTCTGTAGCCCACGCTTTTGTCAGCACTGGAATAGGTTCTTGCAGAGGGCTGCCCTTCACCCAGACTTGCCTTGCAAGGTGGTCATGCTGCTGTGTGGAGGAGCAAGCTTCCATCATTCCTGCAGGTTTTGATGGAGTGGAAGTTGCAGGAGAGCTGTGAGAGCTTGAACTTCAAGCCACTTGCAGTTAGCACCAGCTGGAGGATTGTCTCACACTTCTAGAGCAGAGAAAATGAGAATCAGACCCTGACTGTTTTTTTTTTTTTAGTTCAAAACAAGTGTTGTAAAAATTAACCATTTCCTCCTAAATGTCTTTTATACTTACGTGGCAAAACTGGAAGTTTCAGAGCAGTGTTATTTTCTGAGGTATCCAGGTAAAACATGACCATGGAAAAACACTTTCTGATGGAAGAAGATTTAAAAAAATCCCTTTGATCTCAAAATGCAACTGTGTATATATTTTAGAGTGAATTTTAAAGGGTGAACTAAAACCATCAAAGGTAGATTTCTTCCCAAATTAAATTTTTGTTGTTGTTTAGAAAGTCATGAATGGTTTAATATAGGGTTTGACACTGAATGACTACCTTTTCCCTAACTATAATACTTTAAATGGGAAACTAATAAATGTGTTTGTGATAAGTAGAGAAATTACACAGGTGTATAGAAATTTTCAGAGCTATAATCACCAAGAGAAATAATTTCTTTTATAAGAAGGCATGAGGATCGACAGACTCAAACATCAAATTCCAGTAAATTATAGAGAACTACGTGGAGCACATGCATCCAACAGTCCCTTAAAATAACCACCTGCTTATATGAGCTGGAAAGGCATGAATGATTCTTGTCCTGTATTTCAGGAGAAGGTCAACACATGAATGGTCTTATTGAAAAATAATAGCACAGGGTTATGGTTGGATTTAAACTGACCAAAACAGCAGTAGTGCCATCAGGCTTTGAAATGATACTGCTCTCTCTTAAAGCAGTATGTAGTGGAGGAGTTCCACAGCTGTTATTTATAAGATAGGCTATTTTAAAGTTTTCATATTTGACTGGCAAGTATCATCCAGTACTGTATTAAAGCATAAGTAATTTCCTCACTGCAGAGATCAAAAAAAATACAAATAGTCAAATAAGAAAAAGTTATGTGTACTTTTTTCTTTTATTAGACCTGATCTTGAAAATTTCTATTTAATGTATTTTTTTTCCCCCCAGATATTTTTTAATGTGTGTTCATAACACATTTGATAAGTTTTTATTTGTCATAGAGGTGCAATGATTAATCTGATATAAGTAGCTACATTCAGCTATGGTGGCATTTAAGAACTAGTTTGCAGAAGAAAAAACATGAGCAGAAGGCAGTGCTACATTAACACAGCAGGTTCTGCTGTGTACAAGCAGTCTCTTTCTGACCCCACAAAACTCCTGAACACCCAGGGAAATTCTAAAAGTTGTTGTTTCCCTCCACAGCCTCTCTTAGCTACAGAAGTGGGTATTTTTTCTGTTGCGTTTAAGAAATCCAAGAGATTGATTCAGAGTATAGCTGAGATTTAGCAGTGACAGGCTGTATTCACAGCACCACGCTGAGTAAATTAAATAGGATAGAGCAGATCTAGATTCAAATTCTTTCTCCTCTCCCTGTTTTACAGCAGGTATTTGAACTCAAGCCCTTCTAAGAAAAGTGCTTTTAGCACTATGGTGTAAGTTGTTACAATTTTTTACAGTATGTCTACACATGTTTTTCTTTGAATAAGATAATTGAATGTACACAGGAATCAGACTTGAGTCTTCTCTGTGTAGGCTGGACATGAGCAACAGGTGATTCTGCTTTCAGGGCCAGTGAAAAAACTATTTAAACAGAGAAACAACCTCAGTAGAACAGTCTATTAGAAGATGGTTAGGACTGAGAAGCACTGTTTAACAAACCTCTGTGGAAGGAAGGAAGTTCGGTGTTAAAATTGTTAAAGTTGTGGTAATGCTGGAAATCAGGAGTCTGCATGGCTACAGACTGTACATTCTGAGCTGGAGAGACATCTTTATGCAGTTTGGATGTAGGTGCCCTTGTACTTCTAGAAGGCTGAGTTTAGCCAGAGCCTGGCATATCTCCTTAATGAGCTGGTCTAGGTCCTCATACAGTTTGATTGGCTCATACCTTTCAGTTTTAACTACCTATGTCTCCCCACCTAACACTTTGCTTACCTTTTTCAAGGCTAGGAATCATGCAGAGTTGTAGGACTTAGTTTTTTGTTGTTGTTCTTTCTTTCTTTCTTTCTTTCTTTCTTTCTTTCTTTCTTTCTTTCTTTCTTTCTTTCTTTCTTTCTTTCTTTCTTTCTTTCTTTCTTTCTTTCTTTCTTTCTTTCTTTCTTTCTTTTTCCTCACGTAGTCCTATTTCTGCATATAAAGGACGTGTCAGTACTTAATCAAAGATAACTAATACAGTGGTCTGTATGTTTTTTTTTCTCAATCATTTGCATGATTAGACTGAGTTGTTGCAAGTCAATTAGACAAACCCTAAAAGAACAGTAAAAATGTAATCGAATAGCCAACAACTGAGTTATTTTAGGCTTAATATTTCTAAGAAGGGTATTTTTAAGAGATTTTAATGATGTCAGAACTACCTAGGTGAGGAGATGACATTCTTTTCTAATCCTTCAGCTTTTTATCTGAATTCATGTGCATAAAGCAGCTCCATGAATTTAAAGATAAACATATAATTAGGTGTTTTTAGGATTGTATCTCACTGCTTTTCATATTCTTTGCACCTTAAGACTGCAGTTATTTCTGTGTTTGCTAGAGATATTTAGTCAAGGGAGAAGCATAACTTTTATCTATAGTTCTAGTCATCTATTATTTCCTCAGAAATTACTTTTTTACAAGAAAGGCTGTAAACAAATCCATTTCTCTAGTAAGTCTAGGAACTAGATGGTGTATGTGAATTGTTAAGACCATATTGTTAACTTGTTTTTTTCCATTTGTTACTTTCAAAGAATTCAAGCATACCAAACAATTTCCTGTCGGAATTACATTTAAAACAAATTTGGCATATTTCTTTTTTATTTTTAAAGTACGTGAGGAAAGCATTCCTTTCGTCAAGAACATAAACACTGGTTTTATTATAGTAGAAAAAAAAATTGCTGAATTTTTAGAGAGCTCTTTCTCATAATCAGTTACATCAGAATAATTTGCTAAATTGAAGGATTATTCAAGAGACATAGAAGCCTGATGCTTCATTCTATGATGATTCTTCCCATAGTGAAAAAAGCATGTGGTTCCGGGTATTTTGTTGTTGGAATCCCTACTTTTGTGAGTAGTGATGGACTGGCTGACTTCTAGCTTGTACAAATAATGGAATAAATTCATGCTTTCAGCCCATAAGTGCTTACCTAAAAAGAGGGGAAAGAGGAAGAATGGGTTGGTTGATACAACGTTAATTGGTATAGTTCTAGAGAAGAGCTTCTCAGTGGTTAGTAGCTTGGAACTCTATAACTGGAAATACTTTAATTTAAAATCCAATAACAGAAGCTTTATTGACTACATGCAGAAACACTTAAGATTTTTTATTTATTTATTTATTTTGAATCACAGGTTGAGTCTTCTCTCTAAAGCAAATCCACTGAATAATAGAATTGTACTTCTATAAAGCTGCTGTAGCAGGGCCAGCGTCAGGGTACCGGACTTAAATGGGCACTTCTTGTATAAATGCTATTAACTGCAAAAAGACTCTTGGAGTTCTTTGTGGATAAAAGGTCTCAGTAGAAGCCTCAGCTGGTATCTCTACATGAAACAGATAAAGAAAAATATTAATTAACCCCATTGCTTTTGTTAGTCTTTGAATCAATTTTACTACCTTTCTGCAGAAAGAATTTAACAAATACATTTTTAGAATTTTTTAAATTCAAAACCCATTCCTATTTTGTTCTTTGTTTTCAGAACACCACAGAATTCCTGCTTTGGAAGAGGCAAGTTGGTTGCTGGGGAACATCAACCAGACCGGCTACTTTAGAGTTAATTATGATGTTAGGAATTGGAGGCTGCTAATTAATCAGCTAACAAGGAACCATGAGGTAAGTTCCTCTTCTCAGCCCTAAAATCTGATTTTATATGCGAACGTTCACTATTTCATCACCCTAAATGGTTCCATTTTTCTGGTTGCTCCTCATAGGTTATCTCTGTCAGTAATCGAGCAGGCTTGATCGATGATGCATTCAATCTAGCCAGGTATGTTTGCCTGAAGATAATTTATCTTCAAATACATTCTTGCAACAACTCATACAATCATTAGCTCAACAGCTGAGAGCATTTTGAAGTTAAATATGTTTTAAACACACTTTAGTTTTCCTCCCCCCACCCTTTTTTGTATGGTGCATAAACATGGTCTGTAGCACACTCTTGATCAATAATTGCCGTAGGGTATTTCCGAGTCTAGAGAGGTCTGATCAATTTTGCAGCAAGTTTAATTTAACACTTTGGAGGTAAATAATCTTTTTCCACTTTCTTTAATGAAAAAGGAAGGTGTTTTTTTCTTCTGTTACTCCCTAAAGCACCCATTCTCTCCTCCTCCCTCTCCAACCCCTCCCCCTCCTTTTTTTTTTCTAAGAATCCCTTGTGCTGTATTTTAGTTGCGATGGAAGGCACCTTCAAGCTTCAGATTTTCTTTTTTTTTTTTTTGCCTTGACTTATGCTGTTATATCATTTTTCCAATATCCTTTTCTTGTAGTCTGCTAGAACAGACTCTTTTTTCTGCATGACGTTTTTCACACAGTATGTAAAGTCAGAGTTCTGTTGACCGTTTCTGGAATTTATACAGCTCTTTGTGTTTTATTATGACCAGAGTTATGTAATTAACATGTATAGTGCTGGTTAGGTAATGCCTTCTTTATGAATTGAGACAATGAAATCATTCCCGTTTTGAAGTCAATACATCCAATATGTTGGTCGTCAAAGTGAAGAATGAGAAGAAAGTAGTGGAACTTTTCAAATTTTGAGATTGTTGAGGTCCCTGGGAACACTGCATCAGTAAAACACTATGATGTCAAAGGCTGTGTGAAAAGAATTCCTGATGTTACTGGCTTTTCCATTTGCTAGTGTATTTATAGGCATATTTGGGCAGGGGCTTGCAAGAATTGGCAGTACTGAGGTACATTTCACTAGAAATGGTCACCAGAGATTTTTGAGATTCAGGCACAATGTCACGCAGAAATTATGGCTCAGTGATTTTCCAGCTTCACTGCAGTAAAAAACAGTTTTGTGCCCTACCACTCTGTTCCTGCTGCCTGTGCTAGCCTGAATATATGACATAAACTAGTGATTAGTCCTTACTTAATAGCCCAGAGATGTAGTAGAGAAGGAGGTATGACAGGGAGAGAAAGAGACCCCTTTTGCTTTTTGCACTGCCTTTCATTCTTGCCTTGTATCCTCTTCCCATTGGCAACGTTACAGAGTTATAAATAGGTTATCATTTCAGTGACCCAGGTAGTCCTTGGCTAGTAGAATACTGCAGAATATTCTGAAATACCTAGACTGTTGAAAGAACTAATGCATGTTCAGTCAGGTAACAGTCTGTTCCTTATTTTATTTTTATTTTTTTATTTTTTGGCAACTCAGAGCTGCTTTATGTCTAATAAAACTGAAATAATTTGCAGTTATGCAAAATCAGTACATGGCTTTCTTCTTCATGAACTGAATGCAGTCATATGTGGCTTGGCTTTACAGAAAATCTAGGCACCGAAAAAGCCTGTTTCTTAAGCTGATTCCTGTAGGTAGGTGTTTTTCTTCTCAGTCAGTACTGAGCCAGTGCTCTAGGATGTATTCTTCATAAAGCATAACAGCAAGGTCTTGATTAAAGGCCCAACCTGCATAGTCTGGCCAAGTTTTTCTACCTAAAAAAAACCCCAGACATTAGATAAGAAACATGTTTTCACACATTCTTTCCAAAGCTGTTTTATGGATATTGGATCCTGCTGCTTTTTCACAGGTAACTATGCCGGAACACTGTAAGTTTTTTTGCAAAATTTCATGTTGTAAAAACTTAACTTCTGTTAATGATGAACTGCAGTGGATGGCTACTGCATTTGTTACTCGTCCACCGTGGAAAAAAGTAGTTGAGCTAAATATTTACACTATAAACCCATTTGTATATGTAGATATTACATAAGCAGAAATATTCTTATAACAGGGATGCACAGATAGGTTCCTGCTTCTTTTAAACCTCTGACTCCTGTTAGTAGTACTGCCTTACAAGCACGTCTGTGTGTGACAGATTTGGTTGAAGGAGAGATCTAGAGAAGTAGAAATGCATATTTGCAAATATTTAAAAAATATAGTTAGTATTCAAAGAGTAGCAATAAGATATGTGGATTTGCCTAAAAGTGGCAGATACTAGGGTATACTGTTCTTAATCCTTTCTTTTTTTTTTTTTTTACTTCATCTATCATCTTTCTAAAGAAATGATAATAAAAACAAAAAGTAACTATGCTTGAGTATAGTTATGTTTAAGATGCTCTAATTGGCTGGCTAACTGTATGGTACCTTTCTAAGAAGTGTTTGGCATTTTTTTTCTTTTCATTTCCTCTCTCCCAGGCAAAGACAGACCAGGGACAGACCTACTTTTTTCTCTGCTCCTTACCATGAGCAGGACTAGAGAAGCATTGAGAGTCTGTTAGAAGAGTTTTGGGGCAGACCTTGAGAGCAGAGCACCTGAACTTCTGGGAGTATGAAAGTGCATGTGAAAGCTCTTGTGGGGACAAGCAGTGGAGAGTCGCACGCTGATGCTGCAGTACAGCACAGCAGCTCTGCTGTGACAGATGCACAGCAGCATCCCAAAAACAAGCTCTGAGGGCTATCAAAATGACACAGACCCTTTCAGTTTCCTCAAAACGTCCATGTTTAAAAGGCCACCATTAGCCTAAAGGCAGCCTAGCTTTCCCCTCTTGGCTGCAAAGCACAGTTCATAAAATCATTTCGCTTTTTGTCAGAGCAGTACCATTCTTTGGATGTTACTAGCCTTGTGGATGTAGTGGTGATTCTATCTTATGTCCAAGGCACAGAATGCATTTCTCCCTCCCAGTATAATGTTACATGGTGGGGAGATTAAAAACAGGCAATTGTCTCTGACTGCTACATGAGAAAAAGTGAGTAACCTTATTGACCTATCACAGAGGTAATAATTGGTAGTTTAGACTGACTTCAGAGAAGACTGGCTGTTTTAAAGGGTAATTGTGTCCTCTGATGTGGTCCCTAGTGGTACTGGTAGGTTATCATCTTGTCTACCACTATAAATGTACGTACATGAGTTGAGAGAGAGAACTGTGGAATATATACTTTTATTTTAACACCTATGTATTATTTTCAGTAATAAAATAATGCATAAATGAAAACATAACTTCTTAAATCCACACTTGTCCTTTTAAAAACAATTTCCAACATAAGCAGTTCTTGTTACTGTATTAAATAGAGCGTATTTCTTCAAAATACCCCATCCTTCATAGAGATTTCTGAAGTACTCCCTAGTGTGTTGTTGAACTTGATACAGATAATGTCCATTCCACAGCAGAAAGGTTTGACTCAGTTCTTCCAGTGTCCTAAGATGGTAAGTCTTGATTCCTATATATTAATGCTAATTGATTTTGTTTATGAAACAAGTACAGATCTTATTTTTAGTAAAATTTAATAACAATGATTATGGAGAAAGCTGAAAGAATATTATTTATTTTGGAGATTTTATTCTTTCAAAATGTTTGCTATCCTTTTTATTGTCCAGTATAATGATTTCTCTAAAATAAACATAAATGAATCGTTACCTCCAAGGAATATATTAAGCTCTATAATTTCCTAAACTTTTGCCCATTTTATATGTAAATATATTCCTTCTTCTTTCTTGGTGCATTTTGGTTCCATAAAATTAATCAAGCAGGATTGAGCAGAATAATAACAATAAAAGAAAGCAGCGGTTTGCCCACTGTGTTTGAATTCTCGCAAGCTTGTTTGTTTTTCAGACTTTTAAACAAAATTCTGTTCTCGGCTGTAGTACGTGCATACACCCTGCAGATCCAGAGTGCTGTAGCCTTGGCAGTAACATAGCTTACGGAAATAAATTCCCAAAATTCTTGAGCAAGAACAGAACCTTGGTGCTCTCTCTTCCCTTCTTCTTGAAGACCCTTTATCTATTTAGAATGTTTTGTAAAGGATTTCAGAACAATTTGAAACTAAGTTGATTGTAGCAAATGGAATGTATTGATGGTAGACTGATAAAGAGAAGATGAATGGAACTGTGTATCTCTTCTAAGCTTTAATAAAGGTAGTTCAGAGAGCTCCAATAAACAGTGTCACAGGAAATAAGAAAGATCCTACGGTTTCTTGAGAGTGTGAATAATGTTGTCAGCTTCTCATGTCTTTCTCATTCCTTGGGGTAGGGTGTTAGCGAATATGTGAGGTGGAATGCTTCACACTTTACTTTAGGTGTCCCAAAGGTAGACTTGTACATCTGAGCTTGTCACCTTGCATGGCACTGACAGATAATGGAGACAAATAACACTCAGAACCTCTCAAAGGCACATAACATGGGATAAGATAAATTACCCTCCTGAGGTTAGCAGTCTTGTGTCTAGTTCTAGTTCCCTAGTTCTTCCTTGCTGGACTCTAAATCTTCATATTCATCGCCACTCATTAAACATGTTGAATTAATCCAATATTATGTCAAAGAAATACATCTGGTTTGTATTCAGTGTTAATCGGTATTGAATCAGATGATTAGATGTGATTGTGGATACTTATTTTACTCTCATCTAAAATAGTTATTGCTGTTCTGGAAGAATCCCTTTTGTCTCTTGAACACTAATGTATATCTAATACTCCTTGTTTCTGCCTCTGCCATAGGCACTTACTGTGTTAGGTGATAGGTGCTTGGTCTGCATGGCAGTTTCTCAGAAACAAGGTTTTGATGCCGACATTCTTCCTTGCTGTTGATCATTATCTTGCCTTCTGTTCTACCATGAAGAGTCTGTGGTGGAGTTCTTTGGGTGCTCAGATTTTCGTGACTGTTCCCTTTTGAGTCGCAGGCCTAATGACAGTGTGGAACATGCCAAGACTAAACTCATTGGTTACACATTAACAAATGCCAAAGACAATATCTGACGATAGGTTTTGCATATTTCCCCACTGTATTTCTTAACTGGATTAATGAGAAGTCATATAATCATTAAGGTTGGAAAAGACCTTCAAGATCACTTAGTCCAACTGTCCACCTACTGCTAATATTGGAATATCGCCTACCAAACCATGTCCCTAAGTACCACATCTACCCTTTCCTTAGACACTCCCAGGCATGGTGACTCCACCACTTCCCTGGGCAACCTGTTCCAATGCTAAATACCCTTTCTGAGAAGAAAATTTCCCCAATATCTATTCTATAACCTTCTCTGGCACCAAGTCAGGCTGACAGACCTGTAGGTGCCCTGGATTCTCCTTTTGAGCTTTCTTATCGATGGGTGTCACACTAGCAAGTTTCCAGTCATCAGGGACATCTCTAGTTGACCAGGACTGTCTGAGGATAAGGGAAAAGGCAGTGTCAACCTACCTTTTGATACATAAATTCAGATTCTTTCCTTGCTCTTAGTAGATTTTTTATGTCCAGAATGTTCTCTCAGCACCAGTGCATCCCTGAAATGTGTTGTACAATTTGCTTCACTGCTCTTAACTACACAACAGAATCAGATACAAATGATACATAACTCCAATAGCAAAATTTTTCGCATGCTTACTGTCAAGAGTCACTTTGATTCTTCTTTTATGAACATATGCAAACATAAGATGAAATGTATATCTCCATGTAAAGCAGATATCAAGGCTGTGATATGTCACAGAACATATGGACTGACATACAGCATATGGAATGAATGATGGCTACCTTAAAATATTTGTGGCTTTCTATTTCCTTTAAAAAAGGCACAGTTGCTATGGCCCATTGAGAGAGTATTTATGTCAAAGAAAATACAACAACTCTTGTAGGAAGCAGTATCTAAATCAATTGCTTGTGCGTTGAACCACCACCACAATTTGTGACAGTGAAAAAGAGTTTCTGTGGCATCTGCTGAAATAATTTTGTTGAGGCCTCATTTATTAAAATAGTAAATCTATACCACTATTAATCAAGCATGATATAAACTATCGATCTAATACTCACTCCATTAACTAGTACTCAGAGGCACTAATTAAGGGAGCTGCTTAACATATCTGTTTTTTGTATATGTTGAATTATCAGCAAATGCTACCAGGAGTAATAATGAGGGTTGGGGTTAAACTGCACAGTTTATTCATTTAAATGGACACTATATGACTGTTGGGTTTATGAATAAGCCAAGTCAAATAAGGTCAACAACCCTGGATATGGCTGCTGAAATTTGGAAACATTTTGAAGTACAGCAATTAGGCCAGATGAGAACTCTCACTGTTGTTGCTACTTATTATCTAGACCCAACATTTTAAATGGGGCCTTGAATACCTTGACTTTTCCTGACATTACAGTGAACAAGACTTCAAGTAACACAATCAATTGTAACATGAAACCAATTATCTTAGATATGTTGGAAGACTTCAAATGCTACAATAAATAAAATCTTAACCTCTGGAGAAGGAAAACTACAATGAACATCACTTCAGCTCCATGGTTTAATTCTGATGTGCCCATATTTGCACCAGCAACTTCAAGAAAATAAATCCTCATATTTATCAGTAATAATTTTGGATATTATATGGAAGCATAAAAATTAGAGGTTTAATTACAGGATAACCAGAGTTGTGAGTCCCACTGGCCAGCAATTGCGTCAGTGTAAATGGTGGTAATCCCCCTGCTGTTTTTTGGCATCAGTACTGTCAGTGGTTCAAATAGGGTTATTGATCTTTGCTACCAAAATTTGGCTTTTGATGTTGAGAAATAAGATCAGCTAATAGTTAGAGAAATGATGTTGCTGCAAGTAGCTGAATTGTCAGGTGTTTTTGCCTGAATGTCAATACTCTACACCTGGGGTTTAAAGAATAAGGAGAAAGTTGGTTTGGGTTTGTTGTTGTTTTGGGGGCTTTTTTTGGAGAGGAGAGGAGAGGAAAAAGGAAAGGAAAGGAAATATGAAAAAGTATAGTGCTTAATAATAAACTCAATTCTGAATTTGCTCAAACAAACTCTTATAGACGTTATTGCTCATTGAAAACTTAAGGAGTAGAAGGGCTGTTTCATTCTGCCCCTCCCAAAAAATCATCACAAAAGAAAATAAATAATACTTTTAATAACTGAATCATGTGAAATTGACCCCTACTAGCCCCCTGAAATACATTCAGATTTCACCAGTTAATTTAAGTGAGTGACTTCTCCAAAATCTGTTTGGCAATAATGAAAAACATGACATTACCCAACTTCATTACCCAATTTAATCTTAATTTTAAACAGTAATATCATTCCTTTTCATCTTGCACTCTTCGTCTGTTTTTTTTTTTTTTTTTTTTTTTTTTCTATGGGAAAGAAGAGGAAAGGAGAGCTACTAAACCCAGTTTAAGGAAAATTTTTGTTGTATTTTTGCAACTGCCAGTTTTTAAAGGTTTGGGTGTTGTTTTTTTTTTTTGTTTGTTTGTTTTTTCCCTTTTTTAACAGAGGTGATTAATTAAACTTAACTTAAGCCTTTGCTTATTTAGCAAGTCTAAATCTATGCAAGATAATTTAAACCATGTGATTACTCTGATAATTGCAATGAATTTGAACTGTTCTATGAAGGATGCTTAAAATGCTCTTGTGTGAAGCTAAATGTCACTTGAAGAGTCCTCAGATATTTTGCATGTAAGAAAACATAATAATAAGCATGCTTCACTTAAAACTGTCATACTCTCTGAATCCTTTGATGTTGGAGAGGTTGAATGCTGATTAAATTTAGCAGTTAAAATGGGCTTGGTAGCCAAATGGTCCTGTTATACTTATTAAAATGCAGATGTGCATTCCTGTACTAGTTACGTGGAAGTCTACAGCTGTTACAAATAATAATACCTCCATTAAGTCACTCTGGATGCCTTAGAAAAGCAGAGTCTTTATATGGACCTAAGTCAGCCCAACTTTGAGAGTGGAAGATGAGGTAGATCAGGCTTTTACACTCAAGTTCCCTGAGACTTTGTTACAGATCTCTCATTATGAGAAAGTATTATTTTTCTGTCTTTCTTTCCTGAACATGAATGGCAAGCATCTTAAGTTTTTAATCTTTGAATTTCCAGACTTGTAGAAGTGAGACGTTTCTTCCCAGGAAGAGCAGTCATGCATTGGAACAGGTTGCCCAGGGAAGTGGTGGAATCACCATCCCTGGGAGTGGTCAAGGAAAGGTTGGACCTGGTGTTTAGGGATGTGGTTTAGTGGGTGACATTTGTAGTAGGGTGATGGTAGGACCAGGTGATCTTGAAGGTCTTTTTCAACCCTAATGATTCTATGATTCTAAGTGGAAGGTGACATACATGACTTCAGGAGTTTACTTACCTGTTGCATGAGTTGCCTTGCTGAAAGCTTGTTTTCTGTGTCTGTGTTCAACATATCGGTTCTGCCACAGCATTGCTGTTAAAGCAATGTGGGAAAATATATCCTGAATACATCAATAGGGGCCCCAGTCCTCAGTACTTTCAGAAGAAATGAGTAAGGTTAGAAAAAGCCAAATACAGTTAAGTTTCTCTGTGACTTAGTCTAATTTACACACTTAACCATAAAGGTAAAAGAATGAGTCAATGCATAAGAATCCAACTTTTTTTAATCTGTGGGATAAGCTCATTAACTTTGTGGGTTAATGAGTATATCTAAATATTCATATATCGTGCATGCACAGAAACAGAACTCATGTTAATCTGAATTGCATATCTATGTTTTGAAGAGCTGCTTTTCCCCCCTTTGAAATTACCCAAACAGAAAGCTAGTCATGCTTTACACATTTCATAGGAAACAGATGATGCAGTGTGAGTTTTAAATCAGTGGCAAGTAAATCACCTCATTTCCATTGTTTCAACAATGTCTATCAGTTTGCTGCCAGTGTGGATTTTCTAATTTTGATTTAAACACATGACTTATAATGACTTTGTTGGGTGGTGGGACTAAGGGATTTATGGTGCACTTGTATATGGGACTCTCATCACTGTATGGCAACCCTGTCGTTTTTGTGACAGAGTCTGTTTGACTTGTGCTGGATTTATGATAGAAATAATTCAGAACAGAGTAATAATTTTCCCTTGGCAATTACACTACCATTTGGTACTTTGTCCCTAAGGGGAAAATGAATGTGCTGGGATCTGTCCATAAGTTCCGTGGCTCAGTGTAAAGAACAAATCAAGGTCAGAATGCAGCTGAATACACACTGATGTTTCATAATATAATCTAGATCTCTAGCTTTTATCTGACTCATTAACAGCTCATGTAATTTAAAGATTATTTTTGATTGGTGTGGGATTTTTAGTGGGAATTCTTTGCGAGGGATATTTCATTGCCACATTCAGTACTTTCTGCTCATTGCCTCTTTTCTTTACAGCAACGGCAACTGTAGCAGTTTCTTTGGTGTAAGCAGAATACTAGCTTGTTAAAGGGTTGGTGCTTATGATATTATATAATGTCCTACTCCACTTTATATATATATTACTTTTGAGAGGTCTTTATCTGCCTCTGCCCTTATCATAAAAATGGGGAATAACCTTTTCACCACATTTTGTCAGCAGCCTCTTTAGACATGAAAAACCTGCTGGGCCAGGATGTTTGTCTAGAGATAATTTGTCTAGTAACTAAAACAAATCTCTTTACTTGCCTGTGTTCTTTTTCTCCCATTTAGTTCAGCAGGTGACTGAAATCCAGGAACACAGATGATAAAATGAACCTTACGTTTTGCCATGTTTCTTACTGATGTTAAAGTTCTCATGTGTTAACAGTGGCTACAGAGAGATTGACATGATGGTAAACAGAAGAATAAGAACAATTATATAGAAAGTGATAAAACAGCCATGGTTCTCAAATCTGATCATTTTGATTAAATTTTGGTTTTGTAGACATGTTCTTTTAAAAAGCTCAGTATGAAGGAGAGATTGCTTGTAGAGACTCTTTTCTAAGCATGGGCTCATTTCTATGTGACCAGTGATGCCGATAAAAACCCTTTAATCTAAAATAAAGACCCCAGCTTTTTATATTTTATAATGAAGCTGCATAAATATCATTTAATTTTAGGATATGTACATGGATCTGCTAGTACTCTTCCATGAATAAGTACTGGGAGAAGGGTTAGAATTAGAATATTATTACCATGCCTGTGGGAAGAGGAGTACTGAAATTATAATGCTCCTATGATATTCATTCCTAGATGCCTACAAGTCAGACAAATTTCTGTCAGAAATGGCATTGATATGAATCTACGTTGGTTAGGGAACATACTAAGTGAGTTCTTAAGGTTGCTTTCAACCATTTCTTTCTAGGTGCTGTATGTGAAGTTTTGTAAAGTCTTTAACCTGCACTTGAGAAATGCTTAACCTGAACATTGCTTTTCATTCAGCCACTGTTTATAAATCAACAGCGGTTGGATTGCGTATTTTATATGCTGCATACTTTCCATGGCTATCCCAGATTCCTGTGCAGAATTTTGGTTGCAGATATGTTCTTGCTAAGATTCTCAGATGGCTGCTTGATACATACTGGGAGAAACAATATGATTGTCTCAGACCAGTCATAAGATGTGTCATCACAATGTTTTTGTAGTATTTATGTTTGTTACGTGATTTTGGTATAGCTTATAATCAATTATTCCCTGAGTGACAGACAATATTTCAGTTTTCCTCTGAGATGGCTAGGCAGGAAGAGAAGCTCATCTCTTAGCCTGAGCTCTGGCACATTTGGACTTTTGCAGACAATATCTGATGGTATTTTTTGCTGAACTTTAAAGATAGCAATATGATTGATAGCCAAAAAGACACAAGGAAAAAAAGGATTTCTGTAACTGACCTTCCAGTGTCATTGTTGGAAAAGACTGATAAATCAAGCTGCATGTGTGGAATATGTACAAAGCTTAACTTAGTTTATTTTCTCCATACCTTTGAGTAAGTAATAGCAGACAATTTTATGACAGTGAAATTATCTTTTTTCCCTTGTTGGGAAAGTTGCTGCTGTTTCTTATAATTGTAATCTACGAGGACCTCCTTTCATCCCTGACCCAGCCCTCAGGATTGATTCTGTTGATCTGAGGAGTGGATTTCAGTGATATTATGCGTAAGTGTTCTTTAGGAGTCAAATGCAGAAAAGAAGGAAGTTCAGGAGGAAACAAGAATAGCTCAGTCTTTGCCATAACTTGATAAATTTGTAAGTTAGAAACAGTGAGGTGATAAGAGCAGCAGTTTCCATTGTGAACAGGATGAGTAGCATCACAAAGAATCACAATTACAAAAGTGATTAGGATGGCCAAAGCTCATGCATAAGTAAAAGATCTCTGAGTTAATTTCTTATGTTTCTTTATGAAGAAGTTAAGCTTAAAGCAAAAATATATCTGGTTGTTTTGCAGTGATGATTCCTCTTATGTGCTTAGTATAGAGAGACTTATTTTAAATATGATACTAAATGTCCATTAGCACAGCCACAATAAACATTCATCTGTTTATTCCTTAAGCAGCATGTTTCCTAGAGCCATTCCTCTTGTTCCTCACTCCACACTTTCTCAAGGTAATCAAATTATCAGTAGCTATAATAACAAAATGCATAATTACATATATGCAACTTTAACCTAGTTTATCTATTTGTCAACATTTTTCCCAAGGTATTTCAATCTGCAGTCGATCCAGCTTGCTTCTGGCTCCATTTTCGATAGTTATACAAAGTAATAAGACCTAGGATTCACCTTGATGATATTCTGCTGATTCAGAAATAACAAAGGCCTATAAAAACAAAATAATTCCTCTCACTTTCTCTAATTCCTCTCACTTTCTCTAACTTCACACGCATTGAACTCTGTCCACTACCCACTCTGACAGCTCCATTCTTATTTCACATCTGCTCAGTTCCTGAGCGACTCGGTGAACTCCCCAAGTGATCTTGTTTTTCCTGCTTGAGTCTGTTCTGTAACTGGACCTGAGAACAGCCTTGCTGACAAAATGGGGACAAAGATGATATGAAGCATACCCAAGAGTGGGTCATCACAAGGACAGGGGATAGATCATTTTGAAAATTGATACATGAACTCACATCTTTCCCAAGAATTCAAAGTGAAAAGGACATAATCCTTCTGAGAGAGCAAGAATCACAATGACTTGCATGGAAGTGGTGCAGTTTGCAAGGAAACTGTGGATTTGAACCATACCAAAAAGAGCAGTCTATTTCAAAGATTTTAGCTTGGTAGTTCTTTTATGCTGTTACAGCTGAGATCAGGATTTATCTAATCGTAGTTTATTTCTATAATAATCTGTAATTTTCTTTGTTTGCTGTACTAAACATTCGAAGTATGCATCTTTTTCCCTGGGCAGTGATAGAAATTAAGGGGACCAATGGCAACCAACAATGACAACAATAGTCTGTGAAGATATATTATACTGTAGCCTATGTTAATTTGAAGCTGCTGGAATCCAACTTCCTGATTTTAAGTGTTTAATGAAACAAAATCATTATATTCTGTCTAGGCAGGTAGAAAACTCCTCTGGGATTTAAACACATGTATCAGGAGAAGAATAGATCGGTGTGTTTCTGGCAAGTTCACACCCACAGGGTTACACTTTGTGTCTGCAACCTGTATAGTTAAGAAAAAATGCTGTTTTGAAAAAGAAAATGAGTGCAAATCCTAAAACTTGATGTATCTAGTACTTAGTTCTAAAAAGCAGCTTCCAAATGCTTGTGTCTGTATTGCACTTTACTTGTAAAGCTATTTGTTTTAAAAACTTTCTTGAAATCCTGCTGAACTCTTCCTTGCAGGGAGAGGTGTTTTCTTCCAGTAAAAGAATAGGACAAAATTCTAGCAGATTGATTTATAAACATTTGGAAAAGCATAGCTTATATGGAAAGTGCTGAAACATTCTTAACAAAAACAATGTCATTGGATACTATTTCAGTTTAATAAAGTAAATTATTCCACAATGGCTAGAAGACAAGGCAGCTATGAAGGAGAAAGGAGAACGAACAGAAGAAAACTATGAAGCTAAAGGATGCTTTTTCAGTATTAGATCTTCCCACTTGCCTCTGGCCAGTTGAAATGTTCTCTGAAACAAAATGCCTCGGGTTGTTGATTATATGCAGATTGCTTTCTTTCTTATATATTAGCAAAACAACACCTTCTTTTTTTTTTTTTTCAATATAAAGTCAGTTACTTCATCAATCATATATTTTATTGCTACTAGAATCTATATAAATTAGGGATACTTTGTCTAGTTTACTTTCATGTGTGTTCATGCCTTCCTTCATCCAGTTGGTATGCTCGCATGAGAGACTGTGTTGCTGTCTTTTATAAGATTGACTTTTATGTCATTACAGTGTGATGAGTTTATCATGTTTTTCTGCCTTTTAATTTCATTTGGAAAAAAAAAAAAAAGGAAGTCATTTTTGCCTTATCATGTATCTCCTGCAAAATCAATTTAATACTAACTTCGTTTATTGTGCAGAGCTGGTTATTTGCCTCAGAATATTCCTTTGGAGATTATCAGATACCTTTCAGAGGAGAAGGATTTTCTGCCTTGGCATGCTGCCAGCCGAGCTCTTTATCCTCTAGATAAATTACTGGACCGCACAGAAAGCTACAACATCTTCAATGTAAGAGATATATAGTCCCTCTACCTCTCCCACTCCCTTTCCCTCTCTCTCTTCATGTCCCCCTCTTTCTCTCTCTCCTTCCCTTTGCCCTTTTATTGCCAACAGTTGAACTATTCCCCAGTTAGATACTGCAAGTGGCCTAGTGTTACTATCTTTCTTCCTAAATGTTCTTTACTTAAACAGCAATTGTCAAGCTTTGGTTCATTTGCATTTGAACAGTGATAACTGTTTTTGAGACCTATGTGAGTACTGGAAGGAAAGGTAATTATTCCTTCTATAAAATATAATAACAAATAAAGTATTTCAACAAAGTATTTCACTTAAAAGAGCCAAAGTAATCTATTTGAAGATTATCTCTTTTGAGGAGCCACGCAGCTATACTTAGATTGATGCCCAAGCTTAGCAAGGACACCAAATGCAGGCATAACTTAACAGGATGCACGCAACTGAAGAAAAGATTTGTAGTCATTATTTCATCCAAAGCGCCATGGTGAATTCAATGCAGTCACCTTAATTAACAAGGATTAGATCACCATTGAATCAGAAGCCCATTCATAATTGGGTCCAAAGGGACAGTGGTAGAAACTAGAAGTAGGTAATTAAGATAGACATGACAAACATTTTACCTGGAAAAAATCTAGCTATGCTGAAGCATGCTTAATGAAGTACACAGGATTTGACTGCAGCCAGTGACAAGCTCTTTTTGTTTATTTGTTTGTTTTTTGTTTGTTTTGACTCACAGTGTAGTTTATGTATTCTACATATTTTGAATGGACAGCATACAGTAATTTTGTGTAATTTGGTAGACATTCAAAAGAAGGAACTCTCTAAATCCAGAAATGTTTAGATGTGTTTTATTTTTGTTCTTGAACATGTGTTTGTTTGTGTGTGTGTGTGTGTGTCCAGACACACGCTCAGAAAGCAGGAGGCTAGAGATGACTGGGTGTATGTATATATGCATATATGTATAAATGATGTTGAAATAAATTGTGGTTTTAGTCTGTTAACTGCACAGAAAAATTCTTACCAGACTGCCATTGCTATTTCACTTTTAAACATGACTGTGTAAGGAAAAGACAATTTTAATAAATAAAAACAGTAAAATTCACAGCTGGGTTGTGTTTTATCGCTTCTGATGAGAGCTTTGAAAGCAGGGGTGATAGCAGAGGAAATAAAAAGTCTTTTTAGTCACAGAATAACATATCTGCTAGAGAAAGCTGCAGTATGAATCTCCTTTTGTCCTAACATCATATATACATACCCATGCATCCATAATAATAAAATAGATGCTATTCTATGCAGTTCTTTATATTTCAGTTCTCTTTTTCAAATTGGTGAATTCCACTGGCAGAACATTATGCTGAATACAATGACAGTTGTTTTCTTCACAACTGGTCAGGATATGGAAATATGTCACCCGTGTAGAAAGTAGAAGTAAGCTAAAATACATCTTGTGCTGGCTTTGTTATTTAAGCACACCAACAACCTGAACTTAAAATATAGTGTTATTAAATGTACAAAGCTCATTTGCAGCCACATTGTTCAGTATTCTGAAGTCAATTGACTGTATCTGTGTAATATTTTTGCCCTGGTTATGGCTATTATAACAATTTTCTTTTAAAAATGAACATGCACGATGTAGTCGAGAATAGCCATTGAGCTGTTGACAGTCTTGCAACTTTCCAACCATGTATTGTAAGTTCAAAATAGCATATTAGAAACTCTTTTTAAATTGCTAGGAATTATAAAAATAAATCAGCTAATATGAGGCATCTGATCAAGTAGCTGTTCTGCAAATTACATCTGAATGTAGCAATGAACAGAGATTATATGTGGACATGTTACTTTGCTAATTGCAAATCAGAATCTTTGTAAGTGGGACATCATTTAGGGATAAAAAGGAGAGGCAAAACCTCAATAGGCAATAGTATTTTAAGTTTGAACCAAAAATCAAAAATAAATGTTAACACTGAATATTCTTTTCTCCCTTAGGAGTACATTTTAAGACAAGTTGCTTCAATGTATCTCAAGCTTGGATGGCCAACGAATAATTTAAACAAATCGCTTGTTCAAGCATCCTACCAACATGAGTACTGTTATATTTGTCTTCCCTTCCTCCCTTCCTTCCTATGCAAGATATGGTTGTAATAATGCACTCTCCTAAAATCTGGTGTGATCTTTAGCATGTCATACTTTCCTAGCTCTCTCTTCTGTCTTGTTTTCTTTTTTTGGGTTAGAGGGAGAGCAGCAAGATACTATGAGATTAATTCTGTCTTCCTGAGTTTAAAGTACATGATTTGCTATGCTTTAAATTAATATTAGTCTGCACTAGATATTTAAGAAATTGGACTCTTGACCACAGAGGTCTGGAAGTGTAAATAAAAGCTGGGTTTGGTCCATGGCTTTTCTTTCGCTGTTGCAGCAGCTGTAAGCATGTAGTGGACACTGAGATTTGTGTAGTTGGATTATCTTTGATATGTTAACCAAATATCAGCTGCTGCCGTTGTTACAAGAAATGCATTTTTGTAAATATTCTAACATATTTACTAATGGGGTCTTACTTTTTTGTTTTGTTTTGTTTTTTCTTTTAATTCGGGCAGAGAGTTGCGTCGGGAGGTCATCATGTTGGCCTGCAGCTTCGGTAACAAACACTGTCACCAGCAGGCTGCAACGTTAATCTCCGATTGGATTTCTAGCAATAGAAACCGGTAAGTAGAACAGAAATGTGCATTTCCTCTTCTCCTAGTCAGAGACAATATAGCTGGCATCCTCATACTTTTGAGACCCCCCACAGTGCCCAACTCCGCAGCATGGTGTGGGGGGAAGACGTCACCACCCGTTATTTAAAAATGGCTGTGGGGCTTCAGAATAAAGGATTTAACTTTGAATGTATGAATGGGTGGAGGGGACAACAATGTAGCCTCTGCTCACTCCTGATAACTTGCTGTCCAATAATGATATGCTAGAGGGCAAGAAGATTGGTTTTAAGGAGGAGTTTAAAGGAAGAAAGATGAAAGTACACAGCATCAGCAGACAAACACCTAACCTGCATCTGGGCCAGAGAGCAGAAGGTGCTAAGTGATAGAAAAAGTGAGAGAGGTTACAGGAAGAATGACTGAGGAGCAAGAAAGGAGATGGAACAATATATTTTAGGGAAATATTATGTAGGTCTTACAAGTGAAGACTTGGAAGTTAAGCATGGTTCAGGAATACATGGAAATGCTCATGTAAGGTTTCACAGAGGGGGGTGAAAATGCTAATGTGTCAAGCATTACGTTTGACAGCAAATTTTAAAGTTAGGCTGTCCTGATAGAGGATTACTCAGATGTGGCAAGGGAACACAGGCCATTGACAGTGTATGAAATTTATCTTTTAAATTATTTTATTTAACTAGGAAATGTTAAATTATTAAAGATAAAAGTATTTGTGTAGTAATCAATAGGCAATGAGATAAGTACAGCCTACAGGTCAAGCCCATGACTTCTTGAGAAAGAATGATGTTTTTTTTCATGATGTGGAATGTGAGTGTGGTAGTATTTGTGTATGATATTTTGATTTAAGTAAAATATTTGACTTTCATATAACAGAGGAAAAGAGAAGAGGAAAATTCTGTTCTCTTTCAGTCCCAGTCTCATATTAGCTCTTCAAAAGGATCACATCTCTATAGACAGACATGCAGGATTTATCAAAGACATCTTGGCCAATAAGATGTTTATTTCCAATTAAAATATATCTGTCTGTCTGTCTTCATAATCTTTGAAAATCCTTTTCATGTATACTCAGTTACATACGTAAGTACCTGAGTATTTTTTTAAAAAACACCCATGAACTGAACGTGGCTGGAAATTACATTTCTATATGACTTTGAAACTTCTGAAAAAATGTTGAAAATATGACTATGTACCTTTAAACAGGGTGTGTGGGGTTTAGGATTTTCCAATGTACGTGTACATGAGTTCTAATAGTCAGCAGCAACAATCAGCATAAAACTATTCAAAGAGGAAATTACAGAGAAAGAATTATTGGGAACAATCTGAAGAAGTAATTTGCTTAGATATTCATTTGCAAAATTAGTTAATCAAGCCTAGCACCATCTATTAGCATGCACAGCAGTAGATTATTCAGTGTTAAAAAGCTGTCACCCTGAAAAGCTTTCTCCTACCCTGTATCTACATCCCTTCCAACAGGATTGAAGAAGGAGGCATAAGGAAAAATAAAAAAAAAATAAAAAAATGCTTATTGCTTTACTAACAATAGCAAGAAAGGAAAGGAATACATTTAAGGAGCCATCTGAAGATTCATCTTAGCTTTTCTATGGGGCCATTCTTGGGAGCACAAGATTGTAGCTGCCAGCATATGACGAGTATTATGATAAAAGCATCACAGCAGGGCAGAGGAAGAGAATAGCTAGTAAGTTAAAGCAGTACATTTCTCCAAAGAAACAGCACAGTTTTGAAAAATAGCTGCAACAAATAATGTAATTACAAAATATGGATTGACAGTCAGCTGATAAATAGAGGTACTACTTGCAAAGAAGACAGAAACATGTTTTTATTTATTTATTTAGATTATAGGATTTGTTCTGTTCCCCACCCAAGAATTTACCAATTGCTATTCTCACAGCAGTTTCACGTACTGAATATAACTAACAAACGAGTAGACTCATTTCATATGTAGTCATATTCAAAAGACATTGCAGAGGCTAGTAGTAGCAGCAGCTTAGCAGACATAAAATCAGCCTATATTTTACAGTTAAAATATTTGTAGGGGTCTGTCAGTGCTCTCTCATGAATGTTCAGATTCCTGCAGCAACTGAGGTACCACATATGACCTTTGCTCACTTTAAATTGACCTGAAAATCAGGGTCTGTTATTCCTGCTTCTCCACCAAGCAGATGATGATGATCACACAATAAAGATTGAATTACATGATGTTTGAGTCATGCCTGTTTCTCCTTTAGCACTTCAGAGACAACAGCTAGCTGAAGTACAAAGGTTAAACAGATAACAAGATACATGTAGAGAGCACATCCAAAGGTGCCATTTTGTCTTCTTTTGGATCACTAAAATATTTTACTCAGTTTGATGGCCCTAACAGCTGCTTGGGAATTCACTGAAAACAGCCACCTCAGAATCTGCAGGAATCCCTCAGAGCTTGTTTCCTCACAAAGAAGGGTAAACTTGTTCTGCTTATTTTTCCCCTCTGGCAGTGCCTGGAGAGAAAAACAGACAGGTACAGAAAATACTTGTATCCCTGCCTATCCTATTGATAAGGAGTGGGAACTTTATCAAGTAAAGTTGTATCTGCTGAAAACTACCCTAAAAGTTCTTGTAGAAACAGAAAAAGGATATTGACAGATGAGCCACCAAGCACAAAGTCAGAGTCCCAGAGAGTGTGGAGATCTTCAAGGAAAGAGTGTCTCTACCTGTGTGGTTCTGTTTCTTCTTGAAATCTGAGATTTGCAGTGTTTGTGAATGGCTGTCCTTCTGGGAATCAAGTAGTACTCTCTCCAGAAAAAATGTTGGAGAGGTTTTGTGTAAAAGGGAAGCTGGAGGTATTTTTAATGTCATGATACTTTTTTATACAGGCATAACTTGAGTTTGATTATGAAAACAAAAGTAAAGGCTAATTTGCAACCTTTCCACCCATTTCCCCCGAAAAAAAAACTTATTCGGTGAAATAAGGTGTTTCATACAATGAGGTAATTCACAACCAGTGCATGTTGGAGGGATCACAAATTTTACAAAGCAGTAGACCCCAACAAATGAGACTAGAGAATTAGGCTTGTGTCCCAAGATCCTAATCAATACAAAATTAGGGTAGTATTAAATTAATACCACATAAATGCACAGGCTGTAAATCATGTAAAGGTCGTTGACTCTCTGCCAGTTACTGCAGTCAAACTTTAAGCATGCCTAGTTAATAATGCTGTAGAAATGCTAAAATCCATACCTTTTTGACATATTTTTGATCTGTAGCTTTTTAGAAGTTCTTTTGAAATTGTTCTCTATTTCACTTGCAGCATTTAATTATGGATAGAGGGTTAGGTAATAAACAAATAAAGTAATGTCTAACTGTTTTACCAGCATATGTCTACAGTTGCTGTGGTTCCTAGTAATTATATTTAGTCTGGTAGGTCCAGAAATTAATTACCATCTACTCTTCACTGTAGGGTATTGAAATAATCATAATAATCAGTTACGGTTTGTACTTTGTAATTACACCTTCTTTACCGTGCAAATAATTTGCCACTGTTCATGCAGTAAAATAGTGGTCATTTATAGCACAAAGCCAGAGGTCCTCTTTGTGTTTCCAGCACTACTTGGAAAAAAGCCATTAGATTTCCAACTGTAGCACTTCAGATTTTTTTAAGAAATTAGTAAGGAAAAAATGATCTGCAATATTAGCCTCCATGCACTAAAGTGGAAGTTGACTGAGAGACATGAAGGCTTGAATTTCTAGAGAGTTAGGTGTTGCAGTGCTGTGTTTTCAGATACCTGGCTCACTGGGCAGAATCAGATGCTTGGAGTTACACTTCCTACAAGGAGATATGGGAGCTTCTAAATAAGCTTGGTGGCAGCCAGTATGCTTAACATGGCACTGTGGAGAGGGAGAGAGCCCTGTTAGGGTCCAGCACTAATATGTAAATTGCTATCACAGAGTTAGGGATCCTTACAAAATACACCTTCAAAAGTGTCACTAAAGCAGTAAAAGCTCTGCTCCCTTGGTTTTCAAACAGGAGATGCCCCTTGACCCCTTTTTAAGCAGTTATTCTGTGATTAGGTTGTAACTGAGACTGCTGTAGAGCCTCAGTGTAGTACTTCAGTCTCATGCATGCCACATGCAGACCACTCTCATCACCTCTCTCTGAGGTGTCTGGGACTGGCTTAAGACACACTGCCCTCCTCTAGTTCTAGTTCTAGTTCTGCCACTGAGATTTATCTCATTAGCAAGAGAAATAATTCTGCTCTTCAGCCTAAAGATGAGAGCATTCATCTGAGAGAGGGAGGCTTGAGCACCTGAAATATCAGGATTACTTATTACATAAAGGGTTTTAGGCTAAATACATGCAGGATAAACATGATGATTGGACAAGGAATGTAACTCTAAAAAAAATTTGCTCTAAAAGGAGCAAACTGAACATATAACATCACCTAAGTAGCTCTAAGAGGACAAGGCATCTTTTTGCATCAGTGTAGGAACTGATACGGTATTTTAATCCTTACAGTTGTTAAAAAAGATTTGATTATTTCTTTCAGCTGAAAATCTGAGATCATAATCAAAGTATTGGTTAATTCTTTTTAGTCACTGAATTTAAATCCTTTTGCTCTTTTAAAATGGTTGGTGGCTTTGAAAAAATTTGCTTGAGAGTCTGCATTATCTTCTGACTTGATATGAAGGCAAAAATTTTTTTTGCTCTGTTAATTTGGGGTATATGCCATTCCTGTACTGAAGCAATGGAAACTCTTGAAGCTTCCATATGCATGTTTAGAAAATACAAGCCTAGCACAAAACATACAAGCACAGTGAAATTTCACTCATAGTTTGAGAATGTAAAGTGACTGGAATTCAGTCAACAGCAGAATGCTACACAAGAGAAGCTACTGTTGGCTGAAAATTGAGATGTTTGCTTCTACCTTCATTTAACAGGGCTCATCCCTGTGAAGCTCTTTCATGTGTGAAGAAATAAATTATTCACACTCCTTAGGTATAACAGTATTGTGGTTCAGCCTAAAAAATTAACAAAATTACCATACAATGCTTGCCTGAGCTTGAGACTCATCCTTGTTAACCCCTTTAACCTTCACTGCATATCTGTTCTGAAAGAAAAACATATTTCTAAGAGGATTAGCATTTTCAGACTTTCTGCCTTGGCTAGACAGAGTAAATGCATATTTCTGAGGTTCAGGAAGGAGAGCTGCAATCTGTAAACTCCTGGCAGGAGGTATCGTAACAATGGTTAACATGCTAATACTCAGCATGATGGCTCAAAGCATAACATATCCACAGACACAAGCATGTTTTTGCAAACCTTTCTGTGGGTCACAGGCATGATTTTCTTCCAGCTGCTGTTACCATCCATCAGCTACAGGTTGCCACAAACACACTTCTGCTGGCAAAACGGACTGTGGATGTATGCTCGCTTGAGACAACGTTAGACAGGTTAGCGTGAATACATGAACATGTGAGAAAGCTGCTCTGAACTGAGATGGCTGATTTTGCCTTCAGCAGATAAAGGCATCCTTGTATTTTTGTTCTGTTCATAGTGCTGTGGTGATGCTATTCTTTTGCTAATGGGGAGCAACGAGCAGTGGGAGATGATAGTATTGCTTCAGATTGAATTACATAGTGGTGTTTCTCTAAGACAGTACTGAAGCCATCGGAAGGCCCCTAGCTATTCAGAGCCACTTTGGTTTGCTCATATTTTTTCTTTATAAATATAACCGTTGCTGTTTATTGGTTGCTGTCTTTTAAATAGAAACAAATTATCTTAATTAATTAATTGCATCTCAATCCCTAAACCCCCCTAGAAAACTTCTAGTAAATGCACTTGATTGATATTTAGTAATCTAGTAGGTATTCTAGTAGTAGTGCATCTAGTAAATGCACTTGATTGACTTCATTTCACCTCATGGCAATTTTAGCATAAATGTTTTTTTTTTTTTTTAATTATTATTATTTTTACTATTATTCTTCTGCTACAGATTGATCAGTTATGTTTACTTAGAATACTGCCTTGCAGATATCATCAATGGGAAGATCCAATATTTTATCTCCCCAGCCTTGCATAAATCGAAGGTTGCATTCTGATGTCTCCTATACAGTTGATAACTATCTGCTAATCCTTAATCAAGAGAGTTATGCTTACTGTATTATTTCATAAGCAGAGTTAATGTTCAATACTTAGCTGCTTTCTTAATACTTCTTTTCTTTTCCTTTGCACTTCTAAGTGTACTCCCCCCACCCCCTTTTTTTTTTCCAATGAAAGCAATACTTAGATGAATAGATGATGTTTGCAGCAGAATGCAAACTGCTGTGCAGGATTAGACTGAAGTCAGCATCTATTTGGTGTTCCATGGGTCAGCTAAAGGTTACATTCTTCTGTCTTCATCAGTGCGGAGAAGGAGAGACAGCCAGAAAATCCTGGATGCAAATCCAGATATTTCAAATCTGTTCTGATCTCTAGTCATCTGGTTTGTTCTGAGGACTTTTGAGGTGCTAAGTTGGAGTCAGAGATATGGAACGAGAATATGCCATGAATTTTCCCATTCTATCTGTGAATTTCAAGTCCAAACACACTTGTGTGTCTTTTTGCACTACAGATAAACCATTTTTATTTACTAAAAAATAAATCATGGTCTTGGATGATTGCATCATAGTAGTCAATTACTTTATTTAATCTTTTTAAATGTAATGATATGAATATGGGCTTTTCCAGTGGTTCCCATCTGCCAGTTCAAAGACTTATATTAAACACGGCTTTGGCTGTTAGGAAGAGTATTTAATTCTTTACCTGTTTTAAGAAAGGTGCAAATAATGAAGTGAAATGGCTTCCATGAGATAATTTGAACAAAGACAGAAGTAACCAAGAAGCCTAATTTGAGAATGCTAAATCCCCATACTTGCTGTGCAGAATTTCTATTTACTCTGCAAGGGACAATGGATTCACGTTAATCCAGCTGCCTAAATTGGCAGTCTGCTTACTTGGATGGACCTTTAACTACTCAATGGAAATGCCACCAGGAAAAAACAAATTGCACTGCTGGAGCTGCTGTAACATTCCTATAAATGAAACTATCCATAGATCTGAGGGAGTGGTAAATAACACAAATTACGAGTCATTAATTGAGATCAATTTCCCTGAAGTTGGGTTTAAGTGATAGAAAATCAAATGTTTTTCCAAACAAAGCATTTTCTCTTTCCTTTTCCTCCTCTCTTATTTCTCTCTCTAATTATTTGAGATATGTGATTTCATTGCTTTGTTTTGCATGTGTACATTAGTGCTACAGTCATGCAACAACTTGGAAGTGTACCTAAGTTTAACTGCTTACATAAAAATTTGTGGGAATGTGGCCAACAAATTAATTATTTTTGTTAGTTGCTTGGAAGAGGGACTAGCTTCTTTTTCACGGGTTTGATGCCCATGAGTTATTTTTGGATATCATTAGCAGAATATATGGAAAAAAAAAATAAAATATTTTTTTTCCACACATGAATGTCTAATAAACAATAAAACGGATCCCTTTTGCTGTGTTCTCAACCCCTAGAAGTTTTAATTACTGAAAAATTCAGGCATAGCTGTTCATGCATTTTGAAAGGTTTTTGGAGCTTTGCCAGCTAATGTCAGCCAATGTTGCTGAAGTGATTTAACTAATTAATAGGTTGTTACAACATTTGAGTAGAATCTTACACTGCAGTCAATAAAACTGTTTAAGGAGGAAGAAAGTAGTGTTGAATACACAAGTTAATCAAGGAGTTAGTGCTCTGAAAGATCATCTGGGGAGTATGTCTGAAAAGAGGGAGGATTTTGTCTTGTGAAAGACAAAAACAGGCTTTTTAGGGCAGATGGTTCAGGTAGCATTTTTATCTTCTGCCTTCTGTATTCAATCACAGAAAAATTGCTATATATAGCAATTCTGGATTAGTGGTAACTAATTTGCAATCTTTAGAAGTCAGATAGATTCTTTTCCATTTTTTCTCTTCAGGAATGACCTCTCCACACTTTGCAAAACAGTTGAACAGAAAGGACTGTATATTTTTCTTGCAAATAAATGTCCAGAAAAGGAAAAAAAAAAAAAAAAAAGTTACTTACAAAGGAGTGCATAACTCAGGCATATCTTGAATATGTAAGTAGTGTGTTAGCTGTGGGATCTCTTCTGTAGGAAACAAAAGGACCAGTAGTAGTAACCGTGACTTTAGGAATGATACAGTCTCTGTCTGCCTCAGTCAGACCCATGTGATACCTGAAGCTCTGAAGCACAGAACTAGGAGTGAAGAGAACTGTGCATAGTCTATGCATAGCTTTGCCACGTAATAGAATCACAGAATCGAGAATAGTTCAGGTTGGCAGGGACCTCTGGAGGCCATCTGGTCCAAACTCCTGCTCAAGCAGGACCTCCAAGGGCAGGTTGCCCAGGTCCATGTCCAGGCAGGTTATTAAGGGTCTCCAAGAAGGGAGACTCCACAAACTCTCTGGGCAACCTGTCCTGAACAAATTGGAATCCTCGGTTAATATCCCCTGAATTCAATATGTGACACACAGCTAAATATCAAGTCCATCTGTACTTCAGTTTTCAAGGGGTAATTCTGCCCTTGCTCTTCAAGCTAGACGTGTGCTATGGTAGAGGACATTCCCCACAGTGGAACAGCCAGCATGCCTCCTGGAGTTTGTAACAATTAGTAAAAGTACAATCTTTGGGATTGCCCTCTCAGAAAATACAATTTTTGTCGTGCTGCTACTTGTAATGGAATTTGTATTACATATCTGCAAAGTACCAATATTTCATTATTTCTTATCTTAGCATTGTAACCTATTAGACAAGACTATAAATATAGTCATCAAGAAAAATAGGCCTAAGTTAAATGTTAAATAGTTGCAAAAATAAAGAATAATGTTTCTGATTAATTTTCTTTGTCAAATATTACCCTAAACAGTATTAAAATTTGTCACTTAATCAAAGAAGTCTAAACTGTGTGCAATTACATTTTTAAAAATTAGAACACAGTTTGCCCAGAAGATAAATAATTATGGTTCAATTTTATAAATGTATCTCCAATTGTTAGAACATACTTAAATAGGAGCAAGTATGTACCAATTAATTATAACTTAGAAGATTATTCTTAGCTCATTGTAGAGCTTTATTATTCGTTCTTGAAAAAAATCCCTGTAAAGGCACAGCACGATTTTAATTATTTTTTTTCTGTTTAATTTTTAACTTTTTTTTTTTTCCCCAAAGTATTTAATTTTTAAACATGAGCTCTGCTAGCCACATATTTCATTCTCACCATCATATCTCTTAAGCAAGAAAAATAAAGTTAAATAAATTGGATCAGTATTCAAATAAAAGCCATTTAAAGTGACACTTTCAAAAGTTAATCTTTGTCTTTATTCTTCTGAAGTATCCATCAATCATATTAGCTCTTTAAAAATAAGAGCAGCCTTGAAGGCCCAAATGAGGTTTAATATAAGAAGGGGATACATTCTACAGTGTTACTACCTAAGTAACACTGAAACAATAGTTAATTTTATCCACTTGATTCAATTAATACAGAGGGATAATGTTCTCTGTGTTGATCCAGTGCAATGGAACTGCAGTTTTGGAAAACCATTTTTCTTTAATCTATAAAATTTTAAAAATCTACACACTGGGAAGATTTTATATGTTTAGATAACAATGGCACCTAATGATTGGAGAGGGGAGAGAGCAAAAATCTGTACAAATGCAAAAAATTCAATTAGAAGGCTCTCTATTGAGGCAATAGTTAAATTACTTTTGGGATATTCACATTTTCATTTTCACAATTTTCATTTCCACAGAAGGGAACCCCCTGTCTACGGTTCTGATTACAAGCCTCTCACAGGAGTAATTTGTAGCTTTTCATAGCTGTAAGTTTCATCATTTCTAAAGCTGTAGCTTTTAACATCAGTAGTTGTTTCAACGTTTGTGGGGGTTGATTTTTTTTCACACTATCCTAATGACTTAGCTTATACAGAGAGACCTAAAACTTTCCCTGAAGCGACTGGAGCATTGTGAGTATGATACACAAATTTGGTTGCAGTAGAGTTTTCTTAAACGTAGTGACATCTAGGCTGCAGGCATGGGATCAGTGCCATCACTTATTGTTAAGTCCTTCTTCCTTCTCAGAGCACTGAAACGATCCTGTGGGTCTAAAATCACTACTTAGGATATAAAGGAGAGTAGCTGGGAAAGCCTACGGAGTTAATATGTTTTGATGTAACTTTTGAAAATGTAAACCTCACAAGTGAGGAATGCTGACCTTTCTGGGGCTTAGCATCCACCATGAGTTACCTCTGCTTCTGACTGGACCCAAACACAGAGTGACAGTCCTTCCAGCATACAGTTCCTTCTTACCTGAATTAATGGCAAAATCGACCTAAAAAGAGGTGCTTTTTCCAGGTGCCTTAAAGTTCCTTAGGGAGTCAGTTGTCCAAGTTGCATCTTTCACAGTAAACCAAAGACAGCATTTCTGCTGTCGATGCTCAGCAAGAACTACATGTGCTTCTAAAAAATGTTTTAGTGTTTGTGTGTCAAGATATGAAGTGCTTTCTGTCATTAACATAAAGCTTGACTGGGTTCAGTTCTTCATATTCAGATACCATGTGGTAAGACAGATTTGGGGCAACCAGTTTGGTCCTATGATCAGGAAGCATCTCCTACTCTGGTTCAGTTAGCATTTGTTCTTTTGACTCCTGTCACTGTATTAAATCCCAAAGTAAAATTAAAAAAAAAAAAAAAGAGAGAGACATTAGCTGGCAAGGAAGTTGTGCTTTACAAATAACCCAGTGACTCTGAAAATCACAACACAATGGTAAATAATATCACTTCCGAGTTTGATTCAATGTACATGTATGTGTACATGGCTGTGTATTTAATGTTACTATAACTGCTGACCCAAGTTTTTGACAGAGTTGCAGTTTTTAAGAAAACTTTAAGCCTCATCTCTAGTAATATAATCCAACACAGTGGCAGCACCTGAATACCTACTGTATTAATTTTAGTGTTTCTTGATTTCTTGTGTTAAAGTATGTAATCAATTTTCTATTATACACTCCAGTATATGCAGTTTCTTTTGCATTTGCTTTTTGAAAGAGACAGGAAGCAGGGGAAAATTAAACTCTTGAGACTCATTAATGTTTCAAATATTCCAACATGGGCTTACTGATAGACTTTCAAGTTAGAAATATGAATTCCATTGGTGTGAAATAGAAATGTGGTACCTAACTCACATGGATAATTCTCTAAATTATAACCAAACTCACATTTTACTAATGATAACTCAGTTTGGGGGAATCAAAACTCAGTGGTATTGAAAGGCTCATGAGAATGATAGCTTGTCTTCTTCACTAGATATGTATGTCTAAACATACTCTTAATGGCTCATGCTAACTTTCAGAATTGTCTGGTTTCCTTGGTCTTGGTGTAACAGTTCTGTAGGAACCACAATTGCTTAGACTCAATATAAGCCAAGGCTGACTGGTCCTGGATAAATTTGAGGAGAGTTACTAACTTTTTCTAGTGCAAGCTTTTTAGGTCTTCAGAACATGACTGACAAAAAAATAAAATAAAATAAAACAAAACAAAACAAAAACAAAAACAAAAACAAAAAACAACTAAGAAGATAGAAAGGAGTGTTCTTAACCGAACTATGGAACTTGCATTTTTGGAGGTCCCAGCTAAGTCTTGGTGACATGTTGGAATTGCTTACAATACATGGTCATAACCATAATAATGCTGATTTTGTGGGACAGCTGGGGATGGAGATGTTACCACACAGTGATTTGGTGGTGGGAGGAAACAATAAGATCTTGGATCATGTCAGGATCTGCACAATAGCAGTAATCCACTGTGGTTAGTTAGTTGCAGTTCATGGCAGAGGTGAGCCATTGCACCTCTAATTTTGTTTTAGAAGACAATGTTGCTGATATGTGCTAAACACAATTAGAAGTTTCATATTCCTAGTAATTTCACAATGGATTACATTTCTCTTGCCTACCCTTTCAGTTTTTCTTTGGAGAGTTTGCTCCTGAGTAAGTGTCTGGATTTGTCTGCATCAAATGCAAAATAGCATTCAGCAGTAGTTGAATCAGCCCTGTGTGGCTCTATTAGCATGGGTTCATGCTAAAAATTTTCCAGGAAGACACACAGTCTTGATCTGTGTCAGTTCAGCATAAGCAGAATTTATGTGACTACCTGCATCTGGACCTGTAGATGTGTCCTCAGAGCTGATGACCACACTGATGGCCAAGAACATGAATAAAGTCTCAATCTTAGGCTTTATTTATTTATTTTTTTAGTAGTAACCTTATGTTACTACTTAGAAAAAGAACAGCAAAAAAGCAGCAGGCATTAATTGCCCAAAGGTCTTCAGCCAGGTGGAGGAGGAGTGCACTTCTTTCCTGTTTGCTTTGATTTAGCTACATATTCTTTATATTCTTTTCTTCAAGAAACATCGTGGTTGTTGGGACTGGTTAACCCCTTAGATGCAACAACAATTTTTATCCCTTCACGGTCATCAACATAGACTTTCCTGCTTTGCCTCCTTCCTTCTGAAGTACTGATGAGCAATCAACGTTTTGAAATGTTAGAAAACAATGCTGGTTTTATTTTCCAGGGGTTCAAATATGGCCAAAAGGATCAGCTGAAGCTTCTTTAAAAGAGCACCACTAAATAGGGCCTGGCAATAGAACGTTTCAGTGGAAAGACTTTATTTATTTATTTATGTATGGGGGGCAAATAGATGGGGAGTAAAAGAACTTTGATTCTTGAGTGATGTGGTCTGGTCTCTGGTGTAAATGTTGGTGAAGTCTTAAAATAGTAATGACATCTTTTCTTTCTGTGCTGCATAAGATATGATATCAAGTTTTACAGTAGAAATTTCATTCTCTGTCCCACTGTATTACTGCCCAGACACTGACAGCAGCTTTCTATATTTCTAGATTCTCTAAAGAGATTTTGCACATGAAATTCCAAAGGTAATTAGTATTAGCATTTATTATTAGTAATAAATATTATTAGCTATTAGTAACCAGAGAAGGGTATTTTGCTACAATTTTTACCGGCAAAAAGAGGGTGCATTTTCCTTCAAATCAGAAGCATATGAAAAAGGTCTAGCTTTACTTGAAGGAATACCCTGCAGCCGGCAAATGCTTCGGCTTCTATGCTTATAAGAAATATTAGCAAGGTAGGAAATTCAAAGCCCAGCTGAGATCTTTTTAGAAGAAAACAGTACAAATGCATATCCTATACTAAGTCTGAATTTGGCTTTAAAAAGCTGTTTATAAAAACTGTAGCCTGAGTTTATAGTACTTTAGTAGCTCATCAGCTCACAACCATCCTGTAGCATAGCTGGTTTTGTATTACTATAGATAAGAAGAGTAAATGAACAGATCTCTGAATTTTCTTTGCTTCTGAAAACACCATTTTTAAGTAGAATTTTCTCCTTACTTGTATGTTCCTGTATGAGTATGAAGCACTTTACAACACAAGCAAGGAGGAATTTCTGGCTGATCAGCTCCCACTTTGAAACCTCGTTACTAAGGACAGGAAGAGGAGTTTTGGCGCAGAGCCCAGCAGCAGGCTGATAAGATCCCGAGCTAATTTGTAGAGCTTATGTTACCTGTCCTGTAGGTTATGTGGTACGTTACATGTTGATGAACTGGACAACCATGATTTATATCCTTTTGACAAAATGATGGTTATGAAAGGAATGACAAGCATGTGTTGCCTATTAGAAAATCCATCAGGATGTCTGAGAAGATTTTGGTGGAAGTAAAGAGATGTAAATGTAGTTTTCCAAAAAGTGATTACTGTTGCACTTTAATTTTGGAGTCTCCTAAAAGTAGTGATGTTCTTCCTTAGTTTCCAATGTCAAGAAGCTGCTTATTTAACACAGTGCTATTACTGTTTTCTTTTTTAGAATCCCACTTAATGTGAGAGACATTGTCTACTGTACAGGAGTTTCACTGATGGATGAAGATGTATGGGAATTCATTTGGATGAAATTTCATTCTACCATAGCAGTGTCTGAGAAAAAAATATTATTAGAAGCCTTAACTTGCAGTGATGACAGAAATTTGCTCAATAGGTACAAAACATTATATATCTGTATCTGTTACTGATAATCATTTCAATATTTATGGATCATCACTTCAGCTTCGGTCTAAATGAAGAAAACTTTGCTTTTAAAGCACAGGCATCTATGTAAACTGTCCCATGTTCTTGCATTATTACACATGAAAATTAAAACATATTATGTCATTTCACTTCCGAATTGTTCTAAATTCATAAGAGGTGTTTGAAACCTTATAATAATTGTTATGTTTTGTTGGCATAGCCTTTATATAAATGTATTGACCAGTCTGATCTTATTGATTTCAAGGAAGGTTCCACTCAGCTTTTACTGAAATCCTTTTCCATCCCTCCAGCTATGGTAGTACCAGCATTCCGTACCAAAACTAAAGTTTATTCTGATTCATAAATATGTCTGATATTTGGAATTACAGAAATAAACCAAGAAACCTGGAGACTTAAACAAACTGTTTGTTTGTTTGTTTGTTTGTTTATTCTGAGAGTTTTTAGACATGCTGTTGTCAGAATATGCATTGGCAGATCTAAATAGGATTTTTTTTTCCTTGTTATTCCTACCAGGCTTTTGAATTTGTCTCTCAACTCAGAAGTTGTCCTGGATCAGGATGCAATTGATGTGATAATCCATGTAGCTCGAAATCCACATGGAAGGGATCTTGCTTGGAAGTTTTTCAGAGAAAAATGGAAAATATTAAATGCCAGGTAAAGATAAAAAAAAAAATAAATTTATCTTTGTTTTATTGTTTTGATGTAATTCATGTAAGTATTGTATATATATTTATTCATTTAAGTTCCTGAATCCAACCCACTCTCTTTTTATTTGTAAATAGAAATATGTCTCTAAATATGAAATGCATACACAGGAGTCACAAATACATGTATTCATATATTGTCAAACATTCATGGAAACATTTCTCTCTTAGAGATCATCTGTATATATATATATACCTGTATCGTATCTGTGCTTATGATAATGAATTCTAGATGCATGTCTGGTGCTGCAGTTCTATGTTTACACAGATAAAAAAGCAGTAGTTCCCAAAGGAATTTTGCTGATTTTAAGTGTGGTAGAAAAAAAAACACAAAAAACAAAAAAAAACAAACCATATATATATATATTTATTTGTATATTTTTTGAAGCACATTTATTCAACTGTGGAAAAACAAAAACAAAAAACAAAACAAAACAACAAAAACACTATTCTTGAAATATTTCTGCTTTCAAAAGGAGGTCTGATGCTAATATCATGTCATCCCCTTTTCTTCTGGACTTTTATACAGAAAGTAGATGGCAGCCAAGTGCTGCCCAGTACAGTTTGTTATACACAGGATAGGAGCTAATTTTTTGCGTTCCTCCAGGAGTTTATACAGGGATTTATGCCTAAATAATTTAGGCATAAATTGTCAAAATTCATATTGCTGCAAACACATATGCAGAAGTTGCATATGCATAAGTGTCCTGCCTCAGCAAGTATGTTCATCTGCCAACCTAGCTAACACCTGTGATTTTAAGCATGGCCACAGTTAACCAGTGTAGGCAAATGGACAATGTTTATAAAATTATGCCAGATGCATTTTTTTGTGTGTGTACAGGTTTTAATTTTAGATAGTTTAACTGCACTTAAAAGTATAATTTTATTTATCTCATTTGGTATGCATCACTGTGTTATCTGACTTCACAGCAATCAGCAAGGCCTCATCGAAAAACCTGTTGTATTCTTTTTTTTTTTTTTTTTTCTTAAATGAGAAAATAGCAGAGTCTTGGCCCAATAGCCATGCCTTTGCCCAACATGGGCTTTGTATTACGTTCATTCAGTTTGATCTCCAAACACTAGTCAGAGTCATCAAAAGGATTGTGTTAGTTGACATACACTCTGCATTTTTCTGAAAGGGACATCCAGTTGAGTTTCTGTCAATTGCCAAAGGATTCAATGCAGTGGAACGAAACACTTCATACAAGCATGTGTGACGCCTATTGAAAATAATTTCATTTTGTAATTACAGATTAAAACCTTTTAAGAGAGAATTGCAGAGGGTAGAATTGGTCTAACACCTTGTCCCTTAAAATATTCAGTGAAATACATGATTAAATGCAGAATTAGGCTTCTAATTTAAGCTTTACACACTGGTACATTATTAAAATGCAAGCTTTACTGCTGAATTATAGTTCAAGTATACTCTGTCCCAAGACGTTTTTCTGCCATTATAATTCATCATTTAACTTTATTTAAAACTGTAATACTTTGTAATAAACATTAATTTAATAAGATGATATCTCTATGGTATTTTCCATTGAATTTATTATAAAAGATGTTGTCATATCAGATAGTAATATGAAATAGCTGAGGGCAATTGAATTATGCTATAACACTATTTCCTGTAACTTTAAAACACTGCTTATCAAACACTTAGAATGACAACAAAATATTATTATCCCTTTATAATTTTACATTATACTTGTATATGCATTGCCCAGAAGATATCAATAATGTTGGAAGTCTTTAAAAAACACTTATATTTCATTTGCAAAGGTTACATAGTAACTAAGGTGCCTTATATGTCTTTTGTCAGTGGGAGTAAGACTGCCAGGTTTTAGAGAAGTGTGAAAAAGAGAATTGAAAGTTCTATGCTTGAACTGTTAGCTGAGTGTGCAATACTTGGGCCTCTAAATTATTTTGATCATGTGTGCATGTGGGTGAAAATTTACTCTAACAGTGCCTATAAGAATTCCTTCATTCTCAAGTGCTGAAGCATTTGTCATTTGGGGGGAATTTGTCAATACGTGGGAAGTCATTTGCATCTGTCCAAAGTAAATGGAATATGCTGCCTTCCAAGTTCAGTTCACACAAGTACAAAGCTTGTACAAGCGTTAAGGCATTGGAGGATCACTTCCCCACAGGTACAGGACGGCCCATGACTCTATAATGTTTCCAGGAAGAGTTTAAGGTTCTGCTACTGAAGAGCCTTTGTCTTTTCTATGAAGTGTAGGAAGACTGATATTTGCAAGACAAAATGCTTTCGCACGTATTTATATTAATTTTTATGTTTTACCTGCAAAGTACTATTTTAGGATGTATCCTTACGAGAAGGTTTGCCAGCAGAGGCTGTTTCAAAATTGCTATTAGTGGCTGACTTTTTACCAAATATGCATAACAGTCAGTAATCAGTGTAGGTCTTCACAAAGGCATAGTTTTCAATGGAAGGAATTTTGCTACTTGCTCACACTGTGGCTACAATGCAGACTGCAAAAAAAATAAAAACCTTGCAATGGTTTTCATGAGGTTGCTTCTCTAAAGTGGATTGGTAACCTTGTCAAAAGACCCCATCAAGAACAGCTTCCAATTTTCCAAGCAGTCAATTATGAGGCTAAGCTAAGAATGTAATAATAAAGGGCTTTGTTAGAAAGCCTAAACGTGCTTAAAGGACCATGAAATCCATACTTCCCATAGGAGGCGTTTGCCTCTGGATGACTCTATATGTCAGTATGACTGAAGTTTTTGGAAAAAGACATGTACTTGCTGAAATATCCATGAATAATTCATGGGTATTAGTGGTCAGGAAGTAGGATTGTTGGTCTCTATAGCAATATTTCCCTTCATACAAGCTCAAGGTAGCAAGCAACACAGCACACACCTTCCTTGAAACAGAAACTTCTCAAAAAACATAATTTCTCTTTTATTTCCCCCTCTCTATTCCTCTCTCTGTGCCTGTCCCTCTCCCTTTCTCTTTCTCCCTTTTGGATGACTTTCTGGCTTACAGAACTTAGGTATTTAAGGGTAATTAATTTAGGGCTAATAGAAGCAGAACAGAAAGCTGTGTCTGTGCTAGTTCATTTCACTTTGAATTTTGAATGCCTCCTCTCTATCAGTTTGTAAAAGCAGGGTACAAACTGAATTGTTCCCCTGGATAAACTTAATTGTAATGAAGTCTATTAACATTACTTATGCATGTCTGACAAGAGAAATGAATTCTTTAAAACAGTCCGGTTCAGATTAGCTAGATATTGCTTTGGATGTATGTGTAGATAAGTACAACTATTTGTAAAGTGCCACTTGCTATGCTGATGTCTAACTTGAACACTTGCTTTCGGTTTCCAGTGGTATTGCATTCTCCACACTAGAAACATTGGAAAAAAACACTACCACAAGCTATTCCAACACGTGATGCAAAACTTCAGGGGTAGTCTGGTTAATCTTTTAAGCGATGTAGCTGCTTTTTCTGGGGGGATCAAAAAAAGCTTGTGGACAAGAAGGTGGAAGACTAGTGTTTGAATGGCCAGTTTCAAACTACCCATAGAATGTCATTGCTGATTGCCATTGAATATCCTACCCAGTAAAAACAAATTGGCTTCTAAATATTCTTTGCTCAAGCTTTTGAATTTTCATTGACAGGTTGGTTCTTTGAGCATGTTACATCATGGCCCTGGGAATTATTTTAGCACTATTATTTTATATCAGCATTAATTTAATTATAAGGTACTGGAACAAGAGGATTTGACTCAGTTCACTTATCCAGAGGCTATTTGTAATGTAGATAAAGTGGATGAATGGAAAATGCAGGGAAAGCTGCAGCAATTCCAGAAGTCTATGGTAATGGTACAGCTCCTCAGAATATTTCTCCTTAGTTGCTGTTTCTCTCCTTCTGTGGTGCCTGTATTTTGAACTTCTTGGTGTCATGACATGGAAAGCTAATAAGCCCATTCTGCTTAGTAGTGTCTGACTAAAAGTTAACTATCAAGAACTCAGTTTAGAAGTAGGTCTCAGTTCAGGTTTCTGGCATGAAACACTGAATGACAATGTCTGATTCCAATGCTATACTCTTGGACCTCCAGAACTGTCCCACATCTTCCCTTGCTTACAGAAGACTACTTTCTCATTTTCAGCTGGCCTGGTTCTTGCACTAACTCTCTGAATCTTCTTTTTGCCCTTACAGGTATGGAGAAGCATTATTTATGAATTCGAAGCTTATCAGTGGGGTCACAGAATTCCTTAATACTGAAGAAGAACTAAGAGAGGTAATTTTAAGTGAATTCCAGTATGTGAGGCTGTTTTTGTTGATGGAACAGGGCAGGAGAAATTAGGTGACAGCAGCTGCTAAGGTCAGAGAAGCTGAAAAAAAGTGTCTGCTGAATGAAAGCAGGCCTGGAGGGACAAGGAGTAACTTTGGGTTTCTTTACACTCAGTCAGGGGCAGCACTGAATGACTGGGAGAGTCAGTGTTTTTGTAGGAACCCTGGATGCTCAGCTGGAGTTGGACAGCATGAGGATGAAGAGCAGACTGCAAAGGCACCCCAATGTGTAGGGGATGTGCCAGGAAGTGGGTAGTATAGGTAGCTCTTGGTACGCTAAAATTTTGCATTTCTTCCATTCGTCTGGCAGGATCTTGCTACAGTAATTCTTTATTTTTCTTCCACTAAGATGTGACAGGCCTTTAGCTGAATTTAACTTGAAACAGGGTTTTACATCTCTAAAATATAGTATACTTTACATAGGAGATTGGGATCTCGCTTTTAAGTGTTCTGATGTTGAAAGAAAAACTAGAAATAACTCTGGAGCGAAGGCTTGGCTGGATGAGTAGGACTCGTTTTATTTTTATTTTTATTATTTTTTTTCTCTGCTTTTGGTTGAGAAACTGAACAAGAGATCTTTCTGTCCAGGTTAGCTGATGCTGCAGAGAGCAGCCCTAAGAAAAACCTCAGTGGTGAAAGTAGGAGAAGCTACAAGAGCCTTGACTGTTTTTTTTATTGCCTACTGTATTTCAATGTGAGAAAAGCTGTAAACCCTGCTATTCTGATCAAATGGTGTCACAATAATTTGTTCTAAATGCTAATTGCTCCTTATTTAGTTTGTCAAGATCTTTCACTTTAAATTAACACCTGCCCTGACTAAGGTATTTGTGCAGTTGCCTTACATTCTGTTTATGCTCTGCTCAGTTTTACCCCAAATGGGTCAAATGATTCATACCCAGCATAATCACCGTTAGTTGACCTCTAATTCTGCTGCGATATTTGTGCCCAACCATTTGTATGCGCTCAAGTCAAGTGGCCGCTGGTACTTTGGGAAGAGCCACAGCTGTCTCCTCAAGGCTACCCAGCTGGCAAGGATGGTACTGGCTAACACTTGAGTATCTGACCTGCAAAAGGAAGCTTTCTGTTCTCTCAGTTTCTACCTCATGATAGCATTAGCAGGCTGCCTGTTTATACTTCCCAGAAAAGAAACTGGACACGTAAAAAAATTGTTATAAAACCTGCAGAGATCAGGCAAGGTCTGATTTTGATAGTTCCCAGGTCCCTCCCATCCTTTTAGCTGGGATGGGAATGAGATAGCTGCAGGACCAGCTTTTTCAGTTTTCAGCCCATACACAAAGGGAAGCAGTTGGAAGTTAGTTTTAAACACACAAGGTGATTCTGGTATCACCAGGAAACAAAAATTTACTAATCATGAATAACTGCAGCTAAAACTACCTAATTTTATACAAGTCAATATAACCAGCAACCTACTGTGCAGATCAGCCTTGCAGCTCTCACTTAAAAAGAACAGTAATTCAAAGCACACCAGTGCCATCAGCTATAATAATCCAGGGGCTAGTGCTATAATTTGAGTATACATGAGAAGAGGCCTTTTCAGTTTGCTGAAAAAAAGATCAAAGTTTTCTCATAAGGGAAAGAATCTGTTACAGACATTCAAAGATCAAAAAAAAGATTCAAAGATGATTGCCCACTTGCTTTGTTGCCATCCTCTTTCCACTGTAACGATCCTTTCCTTTTCTAAACAACCAGCTTGTACTATATCATAAAAAGGGTTCTGCAAATCAAAAGTAAATAAATTTGGTATGAAGTTTGATTGAACCAAAGAGCATCAGGGCTGCATTCTACTGACATTTACACATACACCTGAATTAGAAGCACTTAGAGTGCTCCCAGTTTAGTTTCTTAGGTAAGAAAAAAGTTCAGAGCAGCCCAGCTGTTTGCGCAGTGCAGCAGCGAGAGGTTTCCTACGAGAGGTGGAGGAAATGATATTAATGTGATCCAGCACTGACATGTCAATATCTTCCAGTGCAATTTGAAGCAATTGCATCACATATAATTGACAGTCTGCTGTCTTATTACATTTCCTTTTAAATCCTTCTACATGATAGAACATTTACTGCAGTGGTGATTGTGGAGGTTTGTCCTAAATGCCTGACTTGTTTACATGAACTGAAAATATTTACTTTCTTTAGTTCTTGCAAATTTAACCTGTTAAATTGTATTTCCAGCTAAAGAACTTTATAAAGAGTTATGAAGAGGGAACTGCTGCCTCTTTCTCTCGTGCTGTGGAAACAGTGGAAGCCAACGTACGGTGGCAAAGGCTTTATAAGGAAGAACTATTCCAGTGGCTAAGAAAATCTTTGACACACTAATCTGTCTTTCCAACTGAACTTTTAACCTGAAGCTCTGCAAAAGGAAAAGAAATTTTAGAAATGTTCAGCATTAAAATCATGAAGACAAGATCAGATTCCAGGGAGAAGTTTTCTATTTCCTTTTTCTTAATTGTGTTTTGTTTGTTGGTTTTTGATTTGTTTTGTTTTACACTGGGTTCTTGTGAAATTGTCAAGAAGCTTTTCAGAAGAGAAGGTCATGAATGCTTGTGAAATCCAGTCCTCAGTGTACACAACCAAACATGATATTAAGTGGTGCATGTAAATGGTGAAGAAAAACTAACAAACAAAAAAAACCTTCAAAGACTGCTTTGTGCATGCTTGTATTGTCCCTGCCTGTATTCTAGCATGCTTATGTATAACAGCCACATTTTGTATGTGAATTCCAGTTACATCAACAATGGGCATTATACAAAGCACAAAGACTATCTACGACAATCAATGTTGCAACGAACAAAAGGAAGGAAAGGAAAAGGAAATGCAGAAGGCTTCCAACTTTGGGCAGTATGAGATATAAAGTTGTCTTTCCCATTAGCTGCCAATTAGTCCACAACTGAGATTGTCTTTTAATGATTACAAGGGTGCCAGCTCATTTTCTGAGTTGCCATTTGTCATGTATGTATCTGCAATCTCCATATTCCTATATTTAAATTAGCATTTTGTGGGAGGAGAGATTGAAAATGAGAATAAGAGAAGACATCATTGATGCACTATAATTATATAAATTTATTCACTGCTGATCAGTGAAACCATGTAGTTTTAGTTGTGAACGTATGCAGTGTTTATGAGGAGAACTTTGCATTGATTTTATAGAATCCATGAACCACCTCTTCTGAGCAATTTTACAAGGCAGTGGTATTCATGATCGGTCACCCAACCTGGGCAGTAATGACTTATGCAGCTGATAATGCACAAATTTTATAAACACAGAAAAGATTCAAATGGAAATTAGCAAAAGGGGAGAATGTCTTGCATTCAAAGACAAAATTAATCAAGAGCTGTCTTGAATCTTGTAGATTGGCTGCAGTAGTGTTTTATTATAATAGAGAAATCAGACTCTCCATGTGGGCAATATTTTGAAAATATGGGATATACCTTTTACACCAACTTAGAAAAGTGAAATATGGAGAAAGATGTGTGTGTGTGGATTTATTTGTACTGGCTAATACTGTGAACATTGTTTTCTCTTTCCTTGTATTTCATATAGACTGCTCTAGATGAGTGATGCTTTTCTTAATCATATGCCTGTTTCTTTTTTTTTCTCGGTCATTAATCTGTGAGATCAGTTATGCAGTGAAAATGCTTGTTGTACAAAGACCATCTGCATCATTGGTGCTACGCGTTAAGGAAAAAACTGATGCATCTTAGGGTCAAGTACTCTCCTATGTCTGCACCATGAAGGGAGGAAAAAAAAGCAACAAAGCTATAGGGAGTTTACAGGAGGCAGGTTGCAGCAGCTTCAGAGTGTGACTGTAGATGTATAACAGTGTTTCTTTATCCCAGCCCATCACAACCATCTGACCACATCATTGCTTGTAAATTGGGAACATGTGTCCAGTCTAATTAGAATAGGCATTGTATTTGGTTGTTTCCTTCACAGGGCATGGAAATTACCAAAATGCTTTAGAGTAGCAGTTGTTGTTTTTGAATTGTAATGTTAGTGCAAAAAGAACCCAAACCCAGCATCTTCAGGCATTATCAGAGTTGTGTGGAGACAGTACTGCTTTCTGGGCTGTCTGGCACTCTGATCCTCAAGAACTGGTAGAAACATCCCATAACTAAGCTGCCCTACTGTTATCATGGGCTAAAGCACGCGTCTTGAGCCTCTTATTTTGTGTCTTCTACTGCACAGAGGATGCTGTTTGCAGATGAACTGCATATGTGGTCATTTGCTTCACCATTCGTTATGTTAGCTTGACCACATTTAACTAAAAGAAGAGGGAATCCTGTGCTCTTGCACAGTTAACTCTTTGCCTTATAGTAAGCCCTAAAGCTCTGTGATGTGTTGCAGTGCTAGTGAACATAATGCCCAGAGACGTTATCATGTCCATGTTGAATGAAATCCTCCTTCTCCTATGTGTTTTACCTACCTCACAGGGGTGTTGTGAGGCTTCACTAATGTTAGCAAAGCACTTGAATATCCTCTGATGAAAGGCATTTAAGACTGCAAAGTATTATTTTATGTGGTTGACCAAACTCAACCTCAATGCCAGTATATAGTGTAACATTTTTAATTTCTACTGAACGAAATCATATGCGTATTTGTTATATTAAAAAAGCAAGCAAAATGGAGCCTCTTTAATATAGCCTTTACCCTGTAATGAAGCCCAAAATTATAATATCCAAAGAGTGTGACGAAAACCAAGCCCTCAAACATAAATTGCTTTGGGGATTTCAGAGAAGTGTGCATAATGGTCTGTCCATTTCATATTCTATTCAAGATTGTCTTTGATGACTTTTGTTTTTCATCACCACAGATTAAACCACATACCTCCAGGCTGCACATAGAAGTTTCTGGTCTTTCCACTGATAAAGGGCAAACTAACGATATGTTCCAAAGTCAGAAATATAATTCAGCCTGTGTATTCTGCACAGTTTACAGAAATTTCCACTGTTGCTCATTAAAGTTGAAATTTCTTGCACATTTAGCTGATGTTCGATGTAAATTAATAATTTAGTGGCCTTGAGCAACTGGTCTACCACAAATATCAAGCCCTACATGTATCTACATACCTACTAATGTATTGCTTATAATTGTTGTATTATAGTAATGTTGGTATTACTGCTATAATTAAGTTTGAGTTAGCATTTCCATTATAATTCCTTATTATTTTTATTTTTATATTTTGTATTTTGCTGTTTCATACTGAATTGGGATTAAATTTAAATGGACTAACTCCAACAAAACTACAGCTGTTTTCTAAAATACTCAGTCCCCTTGCATTTAATTATATGTCTTTAGAAACTTTTTTGTAAGAACTTCCACACAGCTATGTGTGAAAGAATGGTTGATACCTCATGGAAAACTCTAATACAGTCTGCTTAGAAAAATCTATTAATCTTATTGATTTTTCTCTCTCCTTTACTGGTCCTTTTATTTCCTTTGTTCTTATCTAAAGATCGGCCCCATTTTTATAATTTGGATTGTGATGAGGAAGCCAAATACCCCAAACTTCTCAGCATTTTCAAATTCAGTATTTAAATTTGTTCTTTTTATTTAGTGAGAGGAGATGCTGCAAAATGTGGAGCCAGTGTGGATGTGGCCCTCACCCAAGCCTGGGAGTCATTTTATAGAGATTTCATGGGCCCTGTGTCTGATTAGCCTTTGTGTGACTCAGGATCCTTTGCAGTTATTAATTTTTATGGCTCATTAAATCATATAGGGAGACATATGAATAGGCACAATTTTATGCTGGCATAACAATATGGCAACCTACTGTATTTTTATAACATTGTCCACTACAAAAATTCTCAGCCTATTACTTTGTAGAAGTGCTTGGTAGAATTATTCTTATATCCACTGCTGACAGCTATTAAAATGATAGTAGCTACTAATTGAGACGAGAGCAGAACAATATGGAAGCTTGCTTCTGACATGAAATGTCACTTCTGCTATTATGGGGAATACTCGAACATTAATTTTGACTGAGTTAGATGAAAAAACTTCAGATGTCATTAAGTACATACATATTTGTGACCTTTGATGATCTTTTCAGTGAATATAGCAAGAATTCCAATACTACGATGGACACTGCAGATGAATTTTGTGTAGCTTTTGGGCTGTTTTGGATATTTCACTGAGCTTTAGTATGTCAAAGGAACTATGTCCACTGATGCAGAAAGGAGCTTTCACAGCAAGGATCCTGAACCATACAACTAAATCCTTGATAGTAAAGAATCAAAGAAAGAAAATCTTGTACATATATATGTGTGTGTGTATGTGAAAAATCCTCTGTAGAGATCTTTTTCCCATAAAATGTCAGTAAGTCTGATTATGTGGATAGAATACAGCAAAGCAAGTACGTGCAGATGAGGGTGCCTTTGTTTAAGTATCTGTGAGGTGTTGGTTTTCCACATGATCATAGCCAATACTGCAGTCAGTGAAAATAGACTTTGAGTCAAATGTGGAGCTTTCAATTTGATGAAAAGCAATGTGGCTTTGAAAACTGTTTATGTATGTAATCAACTTACCTCCACTTCTTTTGGGAGTATGCAGAATATCAGGCTGCCTGTCCTAAAGCAGGGTTTATAGCCACAGTGTCAGTATGAGCACAAAGGAATAAAATGACTGTCCTGCTGCTTTGTAGCCTAAATACAGGCTGAATACAGGCTGTTCCCCAGCCTTAGGTGGAGTAGTCTGAAATCTGCTGGCTGTGTCATCCACTGCTACCACCAGCCCACCTGGGTCAGGAAGGCAGCTGGGAACCCCTGAAGTGCAGAGAGGCCCCATTCAAGTTTATCTCCATTAGGAATGAGGGACAGAAGGTCCCTTTGCTGCCTATGGGTTGTGGATGATTTTGAGAGATTAGCATTGTTGCATTGAGCAATCTTGGCAACAGGTCGAGCTAGTGAGCCTGCATTGCACAGAAAAAATTAAATCCCTGCACTGTGGTTATCCCAACAGGAAAATATTGACCAAAATCTTTGTAAAGGTCTCGAATATTGTAGTGTCAGTTGTTCAGAAGTCATTTCAAACAGTCAAAAAGTTTATTCAGTTTTCAAGTTTGCAAAGGGACACTGACAATCTTTATGGTATTTTTGTTAATGTTGAGAATGTGCCATGAGTTTCTCAGGCCTTTTTCTAACAAAGGATTTGGAAGGATGTCACTTTAATAGCAATAATAGTAGTTATTGTTCTAATAAAAAAAAAAAAAAAAGAGCCTGTGCAAACCTGTATGGCACTAGTGCCTGTGTACTTCTCTCTTTGCATACAAATCTGGGGAAAAAAAAACATTAGCCACCTTGTTTCTAACATGAATGTGAAACCTTCTGCAAAGCTTCAAACCAATAATGAAATCCAGTAAAACCACTCTGACTTGAGCAAACAATCTACACTGACACAAGGAATTTAGTTTTCAGTGAGAAGGAAGGGAAGGAAGGGACTGCTATGTGTAAGGATTTTTGACTGAAGTAAGACCACGTGCCCTAGTTAGAGCAGAATTTTTAAGTCGAGTATATTTCAAAGAAATTGGTTGAACTTAACTCCATCTTGTGTCTTCATACTGGCACTGGAGGGCAGCTTGACCTCAGAACACCCTACATTGTAATACAGTTGAGGTCGGATTTATAAAACACTTCCATGTGGGCTGGTTTCAGTGGGACGAGGTGAGAACCACCCCCATGTGCAAATGTTGTGATTCAGACGTAGTGTCATTTCTCAGAAAATAGCATTCATACTTTGCTGATTTGTAATGACTGAAGTGCGACGTTGCAAAAGTATTTCTGAATGCTTTGCTTATTTTATGTACGCTGTGTCCTAGGGATGTCAAAGCATTGCTGGTAGAGAACATACAGATGAGCAGCACTGTAACAGTAGAGGGGACTGGGGTCCAGAAGGCAGTCATGAGCCAGGAGGCCTCAAGAGTTCCCTAGCGTTTCCTGCACAGCATTGCTTGGGTTTGCCCGATAAGGATATCACTGGTGCAATGGATGAGGCCAAGAGCCAAGACGCAGTCTCCGTTGTGTACAATACATTTTAATCTACCTAATTTGTTCACTCCTGTAATTTTAAAGTAAGCTGTAGCCAAACTGATGGCATGCATGTGGCACAGATCCTGTCAGTGCAGGGTCAGGTAGATCCCTTGAAGTGACTAATGTGAATTGTAGCTGAGGATCTAACCCATTGCTTTCAAAACATTCCCCTGAGGTGCCTGCTGGGCTAGTGTACAGACTGGTATGCATATTCATATGTATGTTTCAGTAACACATATTTGGTGACAAATACTTTTTTAAACTTGTTTTGTTTTTCTTTTGCTTTTTTATTAAAATAATGCTTTGTGATTGGTTCCAGTGTGATAAAGCTTTATAATAAGTTTGGAGAACTGCAAAATACTGTACTGCAAAGAGTGCCTACTACCCTCTCTTTCTCCTGCAAACATGAGATTTCAGCAGCGATGGAGTTCCTTGGACTTAGACACTCTGTGGAAAAATATTCTGAGCAGTTTCTAATGGAAACATCACTGTAATTACTGTATAACTACTGTGTACAAAGACAGCTTTATTATATGTGTAAATGTAATTTTGCTATGTTGTTTTTATGTTTGAGGGACAATAGGCTTTAGCGTGGATGAGATATACAGCTTTAAAAAATCAGAGATTGCAGCTCCTGTCTGATGTTGTACTGAAAGGTGTTCAATTGTTCTATTTCTGCTGAAGATAACATATACATAAACCATTTCCCAGAAAAATAATGATCTATTCCACTAATACACAGCAATGACATAAATGGATCATAATACTGAAAATAAAGGCTTGATAATAAATTGCATTATTTCCCCAAGAGACTCTACATGTAAGATCTTTTGACACCTTAAGAAGAAAGTCCAGCAGTTATTAATGCTGGTTGTAATGGATAATTCCCTCTATTAATTCTGTCTCAACCGTAGATTAATTCTGAATACTGTAATTAGAAGAACATATTTTTCCATCACTTCACAAATCTGTGCTCTTCTGGAATTCAGTTTGTCAAATTAGAGGTGGAGCTGGCTCATTTTAGATACAATTCACTGATGGCTTCACACAAACAAGTGTTTGCAGGATCAGAATGCCATTTTCATTTACAAGAATCATAGATCATTGCATTATGTCACACTTTTTTCTCATATATACATGTATATGTAGCTTCTAATTCTGGCCACGTGCTTTGACAAAGTTTTTGTTGCTTAGTCTTTTGCTTACAACTCTTACTTAAAATTTTCAACTCGGAAAAGCAGTTATCACAGCTCAGCCATGTATATAGGTGTGTAGGCAGTATCCCTGATTTCTGTGGAATTAATCATGTACTTCAAATTACGTATCAAATCATGGATCTGGCTGAAACAGTCTAACAAGCTTTATGGAAAGTGATTTAGTCACCAGTTTCAAGTGCAGAATATGGTGATGTGTTTTTGATGAATCTCAAATCACAACATTCTTTATATTGAGCCAACTGCTCTTCTCTCTTTTCTTTTTCTTCCCCCCCCCCCCCCCCCCCTTTTTTTTTAATGGAAAGCATATATTTTGCATATAAAGTGGAGATATTGATTCTCAGTATATCTAAAAATACCAAATTTAACAAGGTTTTTCATTTATTGTTTGAAGCATCCTAGGATTTGGGAATAAGAGCAGAATTATTCTTACAATGTTAATTAGTGAATATACAACATGAATCAGCAAATGAAATCATTAACTAAATAAAATAAACAAATTTGTTACAGTTTACTGGAAAAGTGTTTTTCTATGATATGCTTTTGAAAATGACTCCATAAATAAGGGACCAGTATATGTTCAACATAAAATTTTTATTCCACTCTTAAGAACTGACTACATGAATTTATTTATTTTTTTTTTTAAATGAGAAACTTTATCTTCTGTATTTTAAGCAGAACAAATTTGAATTTTGTCTCTGATAATAAAATTTTGTACAGTAATGTGTAATTCATCACTGTCTTAATTTTCTGACGTGGGGACACAGCTAAGATAAATAATACCCAGCCTTTTGATTATGTTCCCATTTCAGTTGAGATAACAGTTTAATAATGTTGAATAGATACACTGAGGTTTTACAAAGAAAAACAAGCAAGAAAGTGTATTTTTTTGACAAGAGGAATTTTTCAAAACATTAAAATGCTGAGACTAGTAGAAAACAGATATACTGAGAAAATACAAAATTTGAGCTTGGAAATATTCTTAAGCACTGCAAGACTAGCAGGACTGAGACTGAATAGAGAGCAATGCCTGTCTTTTGTGCTTTTCTAATTATGCAAATTTTGAATAAGCAAAAAGATCTTTTCATTTGTAAAAGTGATTTCAACTGGAATGCAGTTCAAATGACTTTTTAATAGAGTCCCTGAATTCAGGCTATTATTTTCCTTTTTTGAAGAACAGTTTTCAGTAACAATGAGATGTGAAATATGTGCAATTATTTACCCATTGGATACAATCATGTTCCCACTGAAGTCAATTGGAGCTTTGACATTGACATCACTGAGAGTAAAAGCCATGTGTTTTTCAAAATATACTTTTCAATGTCAGAATTTTTTTTTTCTTCAACAGTGAAGATGTTTTCTTCTGTACTGCACATCTTAGTCTGCTGAAAAGCAGAAAAGAATTGGTCATGATTTTGAAAAGCACAACAGGCAACATTGATGCTTTGAGCACAGGTAAGCAGAGCCGGGCCCTAACTGAGTATGCTTGTAGTATCCTACCCATTGAGCGCTTCATAGCTTTATGCTGGGGCTACAATTGTGACACGTATCTTTGGAACGTGGAGATATATCCCTCATACCATTTTTTCCTGAGTTCAGTTCTGACACACAAATTTGGGAGGCCTGAAGGGAGGAGGGCCCCAAAAAAATTTGGGAGGGCCTGAAAGCTTGGGAGCCAGTACAGAAGTTTCACATTAAGGGGGGATCCTGGTGTATAGGAAGAACAGTGAAAGGCTAGGATGTACTGCCCCAAAAAGCTGCCTCGTCCTTCTCTTTTCTTCGACTCTCCCTGGAAGAGTTGAAGAAGCTAAAACAAACTGCACAACCAATTTGGAAGCATCCCTGGGAAAGGAGGCAGGATGTGAGGAGGGAAAAATAGCACTTCCTTCTGAAATCCCAGTGGCAGCACCTCTCCTAATCAAGCATCAAAAAGAACATGCTTGTTTCTTCCCCAGTGTGGCACTGCAATCACCAGCACTTCAGTCAGTGGCTGAGCTACTTTCAAGTTGAACATCTTCATACAAGACCGGATGAAGAGCTGTTTATTTGCTCTCAGCTCAGTGTCTTCAATAAGAGCAGAACTTTAAAGGCACCCATTTGCTTTGAAAGCTAAGCAGCTGAGCTGGAGGGAGACAAGTTAGAGCCTTTGGTTTATAAATTGACTTAGGAGTATTTGGTTATTCAGACCTATCCTAATAATGGAAAATCATTTCTTCCTGACTAATTTCCTATTTCATCCTATACTTAGCAAAGATTATCTAGCTTCTTTTAAGCTGCACAGTCTGAGTAGAAGCCGTCATGTGGAGTCCCACTGCTATTAGAGATACTTTGACTCCTATATGCCGGAACTGAGTGGGACCAGTGCTCTGGGAGAGGAGAGAAACCATTCTGTTAGCTGGTGATAATCCAGGCTTTTCTGAGAATCAAACACATAAACCACATTTTAGAGAAATGGTACTGAGAATGACCTATTTTGATGACTGAGGCTGTATTGTGGATAGGATGGGAAACTGAGAACAAAGATAATTGTCAAAAAAGTGTACTGAAGGTAAGGTTGGTATGTTGTGAAATAATGAGGATGTGCTTGGGAAATTAAAGCCTCATTATGTTGAAGTTTAGTCTTTGATTTAGCAGACACATATACTGAAGCCACAATCAAATTAAAGCAAACAGAAATTGCTGAATGGTTAAAAGGAGGCATGCTACTGAAATTCTGACTAGTGACTGTTGCTTGCATCTTGGGCTGATGTCAAATAACAGAAACCCCTCTGTACTGAATCTAGCCTGTTCTGTACAGTGTGTCTGTGGTAATTTGAACCCAGTTAAGATGTTAGAACTGGGGCTAATCTGACGAGGCGGAAAGAACCGCATAAGCAGGCCACAATGAGACTTAATCCTCACACATGCTTACTGTGTTTCACCTCCTCTTTCCCATCACAGTTCTGATGCTTCTCTTCTCAGACTACAGCAACTATAAGAACAGCAAGTACAGTCTGTGTGCATTCTGTGTGGTTTTGACCTTTGTATCACCTTGACTCTAGGCAGTAATCAGAGGAGTGCAAGAAAGAAAGCAGTGCCAGGGGAATTTAAGCGGCCCTGGTCTGGCATAGTGCTAACCACCCTGCCCCTGATCCACCAAAATGTCTCAATCTACCCAACTTTAAGGACATCCGCAGCAGCATTAGTACTTTTTTTTTTCTTTCTTTTCTTTTCTTTTCTTTTCTTTTCTTTTCTTTTCTTTTCTTTTCTTTTCTTTTCTTTTCTTTTCTTTTCTTTTCTTTTCTTTTCTTTTCTTTTCTTTTCTTTTCTTTTCTTTTCTTTTCTTTTCTTTTCTTTTCTTTTCTTTTCTTTTCTTTTCTTTTCTTTTCTTTTCTTTTCTTTTCTTTTCTTTTCTTTTCTTTTCTTTTCTTTTCTTTTCTTTTCTTTTCTTTTCTTTTCTTTTCTTTTCTTTTCTTTTCTTTTCTTTTCTTTTCTTTTCTTTTCTTTTCTTTTCTTTTCTTTTCTTTTCTTTTCTTTTCTTTTCTTTTCTTTTCTTTTCTTTTCTTTTCTTTTCTTTTCTTTTCTTTTTTTCTTTTCTTTTCTTTTCTTTTCTTTTCTTTCTTTTTTTTTTTTTTTTTTTTTTTTTTTTCAGTGTATTGAATGTGATGTTAATTACTCACTGTACTGCTATGGCATTACCTTTAGCAAACATCTTTTTGCTTCTCGAACTTACTAGGAATCACTTTTGTCTGTTATACTTACCATCATTTTTGACCTGCTCATTGCAGAAGGTCAAGAAAAAGAAAGAGGAGGAAGAGGGCGAGGATAATGAGATGCTATTACCTGACATGTCTATTACAGTAATTCATTTCATGTGGCACAGAACAGTTGCCAGTGATAAATGCATGTTCCTGGTGCAATTATGAGATGTACCTTGAACTTTTCAACAATACAACTGTCAAAAGGTTGCAATAAGCACAAGCACAAATGTGAAACAGTCCCTTAAAAAGATGAAATAGCTCATAAATATGATTTCAATAAATGGTATCATTTTCAGAGATGTACTTTTGGATCCACTAACTATTTATAGTTAATACCAAAAATGGCATTTTTGTATATTGTTTCCACTCTACAGTCATGGATGGAAACCATTTGTTTCCATCCCACTCAGCTGCTTAGCAGATTGACACATTTGAAATACATTTCTGCGGAGGTTAGCGTAATTGTGTCATAACAGAACTCTTTGCACAAAATCAGCCTGTATTTCCATATGGACAAGCAGAAATCAGAGCAGTTCTGTCCCTTTCAAAGTGCCTGCTAGGTTTTGGATGGTTGATGTCATACTGATATCCAAGTAGGTTAACCCACGCATGTAAGTAACCCAAAGACAGCTATGTAACTCCAAAGGAGTTACAAGAACATGTCAGCTTGGAAAGCAAAGAGGGAAGGAATATGTATTTCTTGATTGTTTTCTGAGGATTTGTGCAGCTGTAAAGGACAAGCAGAGGAAAACTCCAACCAAAGAACCTGGAGCAAATGAACAGCAGGCCAAGACACAAGCAAGAACTGGGACTGTGGCTCTGCAGAAAACTTATGGAGAAGGAGCTTTGGGCTAACTGTTGACTTAAAGGACTGAAAAAAATAGAGGGTACAGAGGGTAATTTTGCATCAACACATTCCATTTAATGCTGAGCAGCTGCAATTAACTCCAGTGGAACCAGTGTGACGGGAGAGAGAGCACAAGTTTTTATGCTAAAAATTCTTCACTGACCAATGCTCTGTGAAACAGACACATTTAAAAACATTTTTCCTGTAGTTATAAATAACGGTAAGATAAGTTATGTATAAATTAAGATAAATATCAGGTGATGGTTATCACTAAATTTGGTGGGTTTGAAAAGCAGTAAAAGCTGAAGGTTTTGGTAGTGCCTTATTGTGAATGGTCTAGTCTGGTAAGATGGGAACCTGGTGAGGATTTCTTCAGGTGCCCTATGCAGCTGCTGACTTTTCCCTTTAGCTTTAAAACAGCCTAAGCCACAAGCTGTACCACGTATGCAGAGTGTTTATACCATATTAAAATATATGAAGTACTTAAGGGAGCTCTTGCTTGAGCTAAGATTAGTTCACAGAATTCAGTAGCAGATAAATGGTTGACTCAGGATTTTTTTTGTTCTGTTTAAATCTCCTTATCACTGAGGGTATTTTTCAGTAACTCAGAGTTCAGCCTGGGAAGAACAGCCAGCTCAATAAAAATAAAATAAAATAAAATAAAGAAAAAATATCAGGATCATGGTTCATAAAAACTGTCTCTGCCTCTGTCTTCACATAATTCATTCTTCTGCGACCTTGCCTAATACTAAAATTTCAAAGGCATATATGGGATAAGCATTTTAATATTTTTGTGTGCACAATATATGACACGATTAAAATGAGCAAATATTTAATTGATACAGCTGCATGGAATGTCTATGGAAGCTAATTACTCAAAATTACACATATAATAAATGGAAAACGAAGGTCATAGTTTTAAACTTAGGTGTTCAATTGCAGTTACAATTTTAAAAGTATTTCAGTTGTGTTCAGCAGTTGTACTTTGTAATAGGTTATAAAATGCTGCTACACATTTTAAGTGTCCAAGTGATTTGTTTAGGTTATAAAAGGACAGAAGTCTTTTACTTCCTTCCTACATACATTATACCCGCAGCTTCTGCTGACCAGATACAAACCTGACAGGGCATAAAGGTACAAAATGCTAATTGTGATACATTTGAAAAACTAAAGTAAACAGTGAGATTTGCTAAAACAAATAGATTGATAACTAACTCTATGAACTTCAACAGGGTAAGTGCAGGCATGTATAGACAAGTGAGTAGACAAGAATAAATGGAGTGGAGTCACTTTCAGCTGGGCAAAATAGAGTTTGTCTTCTTAATAAGTGCATGTACCCACATTCTCCACTTGTGTTAGCAACTGCTAATTTGTACTGAAGTCAGTGACAGAAGAATTGTGTTCACTGGTCTGCAGGCATGGTAGGACTGGGACTTTCAAGTGTTCTGGTAGTAATGAGTCAATTAATATACTATCCAGTCCTATTTTAGCAGAGCTAGAGAGATCTGGACAGTTGAGACAAACCAGTGAAGTATACACTACTTCCAAAGAGTCTGTTACCAACAATGTGTGTCAGATTTGCTAACTTTAGATGTCTTCTAGATAGATGACTATTCCTTGATACCAAAGTTCCCTTAGTCAATATGGAGAGAAAACAATGTATCACATCATAAAATATGCAACTAATTCAGTAAGGTGGATGAAAAAAGTTAATATAATGAATTAATTTAAGTACTAAGGCTAAAGTATGAAGGAAATTCTAAAGCGCGAGCATGAGTCATGAACTTTGGGGAAAAGGTTACTTTGTTTACTGCAAATGAAATTAGCCACTGAAGCTGAAGTCAGGGCTTTTTAATTTTAATTTTAATTAATTAATTTATTTTTTTTTTCATACACCTGTGTCACAGGAGAGCAATATCTGCTGGTCAAAATATGTCTGAGATCCAGAATAAGGAAAATGGATATACACTGTTTTGACCAAAGACAATCTACTAATTGACCACCATTGCTGCAAAGTTGGTAATTGATTCTTTCCTATATCCTCTTTTAAAACCTGATTTTTATTTTATTTTATTTTATTTTATTTTATTTTATTTTATTTTATTTTATTTTATTTTATTTTATTTTATTTTATTTTATTTTATTTATTTTTTATTTTATTTTCCCCGCACTGCATGTGAGATATTACCTTTTGTCACCTCAGCTGGTATTTATGGTTTGACTTTCATGATGACATTACACAAATACGGATATGGAGTAGTGCTTTCAGGTAAAACCAATGTAGTTTCTGAAGTATTCAAAGGGCAGAGAGCAAGCAGATGAATTCTCTGAACAAGGCTCTGGTTTGCTTGATTCATGAATAATATAATTTCTTCATGACTCTTTAATGCCATTGTAGGGGAGGTCTTCTTGTCTGATATAGAAAAATCTTTATATTGTCCAAGTCTTTTTGTTTTGTAATGGCATATATTACAAAAACAGAAATAATATGTTAGCCCTATATAGTGGCATATAGAAGATTGTGCAATGATTTTCTTCACAGAGAAGACAATTGGCAACAACTGGAACAAGGTGACTGTAGAAAAAAAAACAAAAACCAAAAAACTAGGTTGCAGAAAATAAAATAAACCCTTGTGGCCTTGAATAAAGGCATTGGAAAGTAACTGGGTTAACATAGTACTTTTAACTGGGAAACTGGGACAGAAAAAAGCACCAGAGAACTCAGCATTTAGTGAAGAAAGATACTGGGAGAGAAATATGGAAGTGGAACAATGCACTGTAGCATCAATAATCTGGAAATTATGTAGAAAGATGAAATATTTCCTTTGACCAGGCAAGAAGCAGCTTTAGACTTCACAGCCTCCACACACCTGTCAAGCCACTATTGCACATAGTATGCAAATGAAAGAAATTGAGAAATGGATTAAAACAATTATTACCTAGTACTGGGCTTCAGAAAATTGAAGGTGGCCAGACACAATGATTATGCACATTTAGGCAGCCAAAGTATTGCCATCTGATAAGTTTAACTTTAATCTTTAGAATGATAAAGAAGAAGTGTTGGGGAAAAAGGTTTTTTTAAACTTCTGGAAGATAATGAAAGTAACAGCAGTAAGTACTGTGAATTTACAACGTACTGATCTTGCAAGACAAATGTGATTGATTGATTTTGATAATTTGCAAAATTTTTGGATGAATTCAGAGCAGTAGCTATCATTTATTTGGATTTTAATAAAGCATTTTACTGCAGCTTTCAAAATTAATTCAAATTGGCTAGGGAACAAACTTCAGTCCATGTTAACAAAAGATAATGAGAAGTGACAATCTGTAAGACTTGGGTGAGATATCTGGTGAATGCCTGGGTTTGATGAAGTTTTAATATCTTCATTAATGATTTCTCAGAAAGGAAGAAAAAACTGCCTATTAGTGAAATTTACAGTGTGATGGACTTGCTAACAGTAAGAATGGAGAAAAAATTACAAGAGCTTAGATAATTGAATAATGGGCAGAAGATAAAATAACGTTCACCTCTAAATGCAGGGTTGTTCTCATGGAAAAAATCATTTACAAACTCAGTTACTCAGTGGAATGGAGAAACCTGAATAACACCAATGCAAAATAGTCCAGGAGTTAGGAGACCAAAGCAGGTACAAACTTGCAATAAGTTATAGTAGCAAATTGAGCTAGCGTCATTTTGGGATCACACTCTAATGCATAATGTCACTGACCAATGAGTAGTAAACAATGCCTACCAATTTTAGTTTCATGGCAATTGGAGTAATATATCCAGTTTTTCATTCTCAAAAATAATTTGAGAAATTTAATAATTTAAGAAAGAATACAAGATGAGAAACAAAACAGGATTTAGGGAGATGGAACCTGATTGCTTTATTTAGGTGTCTCAGTTTGCTAATAAAATGAAATCTTGAGCAAAAAGATTATGAAAATATAAAGTGTCCATGTGTATACATGTCTATACATGTACTCTGAATAGGTATAGGATTGAAATAATCTTAAATGAAATACTAATGAATGACATGATCTCATAGACTAAGTCTATGAGTAACATAAACTCAGTAAAACATAGGAAGTTTATATTATGATATCTGAAGATAAGAGAATTTGCAATGTCATCTTGAGTTATCTGGATCATTTTGTGCTTCATATTTTTATCCTTACATCAATTACAGTAATATGTGTCTTTAGAGACAATAGGAAGGGGAATGAAGAGGTACCACAACATAGCTATCCCAGATTTCCTACAATGGACAGGGTGAAACCACCAGTAAGAATAATGGGATGAAGTTAAGAAAAGGAGCACCAGAGTGAAGTGAACATCAGAGTCTGCAAGTGCTCCCTCAGTATTTTCACTGACTCTCCAGACTGGAAAATATATTATGAAGAAGAAATCAAAATCGTCAGTGTAGCAGATTTACTGCACTGCCACGTCTTTAAATTTCTCCAGCTGCTGTCAATTTGTGTCTTTAAATGATGTTTGAAGAACACTGAGTACCTTCACTCACAAGCTAAAAGATGTGCAGATTGCCATCTGCCACTGGAAATGGATCATACTTACCTGCTGACACTAGGATTGCAAGGACCTTGTGAACCTTCCTGGGACCTGCAAGATCTCTGGCACCACCCCCGTGCCAGGGCCTGGAATCACACACCAGTCCATGACAAATCTTAGTACAGTGGTTTTCAGAAGGGATGGCTTTGGGGTGGGTAGTTACTGATAAGAAAATATGAAACTTAACATTTAATTTATTCACATCTTTAGCTTTTGTGTGTGTGTGTGTGTGTGTGTGTGTGACTGTGGCTGCTCCTTGAAAACTCTTACATGACTCTGATTTCTAATCCTCAGACTCTCCCAGAAACAAATTATAGCAGTGCTTAGGAGCTCACCCCATTGGTAATTGAAAGTACTTTGGGCATCTTAAAAATGAGATTTTGATGCATAGATAAATCTAGTGACACATTACAATATTGCCCTCTGAAAGTGTGCAGGATATTCCTGGCTTGCTGCATATTACATAACATAGCCATTAAATGCAGATTATCTTTCAAAGTAGAGGCAGAGATTAATGAGTCAAACGAAAATGATGAATTAAATGAGCCTGATCAGACATACTTACAAAATTAGCTAGTGAAGAGTTCTATAGAAACAAGAATTATTAGAGCTAGATTGCTCAAACACAATTTTAAGAAGAGTGGCAATGCATATAAACATACATTATCACATTATAGTATTCTTATTATATTCTATTTTCTTCTGTCAAACACATAATGCAAAGACATTGCAGACATTACTCTGAAAATAGTACCTTGGGCAATAAAAAGGGTGAATGCTTTCTCCTAGACCAAGTACTGAGGCTCAGACTGATGGATTCTGGCCCTGCACTAGCTCTTTCTCCAGTGGGGCTCCATGAAAATCCAGAAAAGTCTTCCCCTACAGTCAGACCAGATCAGAGCTATAAATCAAAGCCACTGATTTGCTCTGTGTCTGTAGGCAAATCATTTATCCTTAGCAGAATGCAAGTCATTTAGCTTTTGCATAATAATACTTTTCCCCCAAGGGATATCGAGAAGTCTAAGTTTTGAAAGGGTGAGAAAAGTTCAGAGAGCCTTTGGTGGAAGTTGTTTTGTGAATACGAATTTGGCTTGGTTTTGTATACCATAACAGGCAGGAAGATGGTGACTTGCTACTTGCCATTTATAATGTTTGTTTCCTGATTGTATTTGTAAATAAATTCCCTTGTGTACAGGCAAGGTTCTTTTACACATTTTTATCCAGCTATCACTCATATTGACCCTCATATTGATGGCGATTTATTTATTTATTTTAATGCAAATTATTCTCCAAAAGTAATGTAGCAGTTTCAGTCCTCATCTTTGGAGCATTTCATGGGAACCCAAGACTTTCAAGGAACCCTGGGCACACCTGCCAGCACAGTGCAGTACTGTGGTCTCTATAGTTCAGCTCGCTGCCTGGCCCAAAGCAGCCACATTCCTACCTCCCCACTGCAACCAGCTTTAAGGCTGCAGTGTTCAAATGCAAATGGATTTCTGATGATTTCTGATGATTCCTCCTTCTTAGATCCAAGCTACTGTTCTCCCAGTCCCACTGATTGATTAACACAGCCAAGTTAAGCAGCAATATGAACTTCTCTGTAGGTTGTTCTTTTTCAAAATTAAAGAAGGGTTTTTGTTCCTGAAATCTAAGGGATTTTCTCCAACTCTTATCAGTAGGTTGAATAGAAGACATATTTCTGCCTATCAGCTTTGTACAGCCATCATCCAAAAAATCCTAGCTTAAACAACAGTACCTCTGCAAAAATTTATGAACTGTATACTCAGCAGCAACCACCAGGATGCCTTGCTGACACTATTTTAATTACTATATCATCTGATAAATGACTGCATAGCTTAGCAAGATTCCTTTGGTGATGGAGATCAAGACACTGGCTCCACCAGACTGAATACAACCTCTTCACTTAATTTATGTAAATGTCTGACATCAGTCATATCCCCAGCATATGTTTCTGGAACTCTATCCATCACCGTCATGATATCTTTATCAGAGGATGCTAATTCTGCTATTTCTAACATAAAGCTAAAAGAAGATGTGAAAATTGATGGATAGGTGAATAGCTGCTACCCTGGAGATTTCTTACTCTTGATGGAGTTTGGGCTGCCAGGTATGTGGTGACTGAATTCATTAAGATCCTCACTGTGTTTGCAATTATGTTCTCCATTCTTATTTTTGTAATAATTCAGTATTTAGAAACAAAGTTCCAAAACATTGTCATAAAAGATCTGTGTCCTCTAACACTCTAACCAGAGCTTGCACTGAGAGCAATATATTTGTTGAAAAGAGGCAATGGAAATTACTAGAAAAAATTAAATGAATTCACATGCTAGATCATTGGTAGAGGCACTAGCCTTAGATAACGTGATTATCTAAAAAGGAACACACAAGATCTACATGTACCTGTGCTGGGAGTGCTGTTTAATTAACTCGGAGAGCCAACCTTCCCAGGTGCCATCTAATGTGAGGTATTTTCACCATCTTCTTTACAAAGAAGATGGAGAGGACCCTGAGCAACGTCTTCAGAAGAGTCAAAGCAGGGAACAAGCACTGACACTGTGATTCTTGCCCCCAGAGGGCTGGCAAAGGAGGTTTTAGACTGCAGGCTTGTGCCCAGCATCCTTGGAGTCATAGAGGACAACTACCAAGTGGCTGCTGGGGCCAGTAGAGGTGGGCAACACTGAGGCCTCTGCCACCTCTCTCCTTCCCAAGACAGCCAAGACAATGTCTTTCATTGACACAAGACACTGTGGTGGGGTGGGCTGGGTTCTGCTTCCAGCCATACCCTGGCTTCCCAACATCAAAGCTTGACAGCCATAGAGTTTGCCAAATATCTCAATGTAAAAGGTGACTAAAGGTCTACATCCACAGTGGAAATACCAGTTAACTTTTTCTCCTGGTCCAACTTATCTGATTATTTTTTATCTGTGTATTTGGTTTTGACACATTCATCTGTTACTGTTCATCTGCAGTTCCTGGCGCTGTTGATTCCTAGGAGTTATTTGACCCTACAACAGCCTGAGAGAGAGAGACCTGTGATTTGGGAAGATTCCTACCAAGTCCTTGCACATGTTTTCCCTTGAGAAAGATGGAGACAAAGAAATTCAAGAGCAGAGAACCTCTTCTGGACTTCTGTTGCTCTGCTTCAGGCCAGAGAGTCTTGACAAAGCAGTGATAATTTCAGCTGCTAGTGATCTCATGGGAAGAGTAGCAGTGCTTGATCAGAGAAACACTTCAAAGCACTATCAAAATTATGATAATTCCTTCTTTTAAGAAATCTTTCTGGCTTCCTATCAAAGTGTATGCCTACACTGCAGCTACACAAGTGTTATTATAGATAGCTTTAAGCTAACTATGCAGCTTTTATAACAGGACAAATAAGCTGATTCTTTTTCTGCATGTTGTTTATGAATTGAAAATGTTTAGACACAGCTCACAGGCAGCTCTCACATGATGTTTACTGTCTTTTGCTCATGTTTCTAGTCTATCCTAGTCTACCTTCACTCTATGATATTTTTCAAGTTCCTAATTGAATTCTTCTTGTTCTGGAGCCTCCAGAGAAATCTTGTACTTAGAAGCTACTTTTCTTACGATGTGCAAATGTCATCATTTCAATGAATGTCACTTTTGTTCAGGACAAATTCAAAGTTATGTTCTCCTTGGGTCTAATCTTCAAGGACGTCTACACTTTTTGTGAAATGAAGAAAAGCCACGCTCCACATTTACCTTCTAGAAGTTAACTGAACTCACTGGATATCTATAGCCTGAGACAAAACCTGGGGAAGGTCATAGGGTCAAGTCCAAACTTTCCAAAGAACAGGAGGTGCATTCATAACAGTTGATTTATTGCATCTTCAAATAGTGATGATACCCTGGCTGCAGTCATTAAAATGTTCCCAGTGACTGGCATTACCAGATAGAAACATATTCACCAATATAATGTTATCTACCTGCAAGAATAATATTTTAGAATATGTTATCATGAGCAAAACACACAATTGTCTTCTAAAAAAAATGGTAAAATAGAAGTTAATATAGACATTTTTCTTATATTATAGGTAGGAAAACATTCTGCAAAGGAAGACTATCATTTTCTATCAAATAACTTTCATCAAGACTAATGACTTTCTTTCAAACCCCTGTTTTTCTTCTGATCTCCATACTTCTGGTAAAAACTGAGGTTTTAATTATATTCTTCTTCCCTAGAGAAGGACTTTTATGAAAACAAATCTTGAGCCTTGCAGCACTTCAGCATTATACTCTTACTTCCTATTATTAGTATAATTAAATGAGTTGATTTCACAGAGCCTATGGACACATTTTTATTATATTTTGCAGGCTCTCCAAGTGTACATCTTGCACAGTTCTTTCCACAGGATCCCATATTCTCCTTTCTTTCTTCAACCATATAGCTGTGACTTTATGAGAACAGTTTTTAAGGGATTGCTCTCAGCTTGAAATTTGACAGGCAAAACAATCACCATTTTCAAAAGGTCTTGGTAGACATTGTCCTATCCTAATTCCTTTCCCATAAGGTTAACTGTAAATTTCTATTTATTCTCTTCAGGCAGAGTTTCACAAAGCTACCATCATCTTCATACATCTTTATGCATTAGACAGAGAATTCTGAGCAGCTTGCTCAATCGATATTTATTAAATGATCAGTCCCAACAATGAAGTGTAGCCAAGTAAGCAGTAGGCCTAGAATACAACATTTTTGATTACTAGAGATTTAATCAATTGAAGAAAACAGCGAGGCTAAATAATGACTGATTGAAATACTGCACATGAATCATTTTAATAGTCTAATTAAGCTAAAAGTAAAAACACAGCCTTTGTCAAGCTTGTCTATAACAGAAAAAGCTACTATCCTGAAACTCAGGAATCATATTTCACATTCTTCATCACATGAAGCAGAAGAAAGCAAATGAAATAAATTACAGCCTGGAGTGTCAAAGGAAGGCATGTGGAAGATAAATGTATCTACATATTGTCAACATATAATCAATTTTCAATTTGCATCAACAATACACACTATTGGGGAGAGAAGTGTGTAAAATGACAGAATTAGATTTTAGGTATCAGATACTTTAAGGAGTGACAGAAGTTGTGCTGCAGTGTGCCATATTTTGAGTAAGCTGAGTCCTAACGGAGAGAGTACATGTGCAGACAACGAGAAGGAATTGGGAGTAAATCACCCTATCTACAGCATAATGGAGGGAGGGAAAGCTGAGCACTTCAGAAATTCAGATAGAAGCATGAATTCACTGCAATTATTTTTCATTCCTTTTACATAATGAAATGAGTTAGTTTGGCGTACATGTGGCACAAAGCACTTGAGCCCAAGGAAAGTGCAGCTTGAACCCTGGCATCTTGGCTCATGAAAGGATTGTTAATAAAGTAAGAGTGTAATACTGTCAGGAATCACCAAGGATTTGTTCAATTCATGCACATATTCAAAGAAGAAGGGTGATATTGTGCAGAATTATATCAGATGGAGTGTGTCATGTTCAAATGTGACACAGTGGGTAACCAGCTAAGATGACATTAGCAACTGGTGTGTGCATTAGGATTAGCTCTGTAAAGAGAAACAGGACCCAACACCAAGGATTTTGTTTTGTCCTAGATAAAATCTGCTTCAATGGACTAAATGTTGGTTAGTTGCTAGAGTGCGTCTTCAGGATCAGTGTCCTCCAGGAGGAATCCAATGCAAGCTTTCCAGTGTTGATCCGTGATGCGAATCAAAGTGAAATAAAATCAGGGGAGGTGGGAGATTGTCTTTAACTCTTGATCTTTTTACTTGTGATGCACAAGTATAATTTCAAGGTTCTCATCATAGGCTGGTTAGACATGTATCGTTATGTTACATATACATATATATTGTTGCACATACATTACTTCAAAAATGTAAAACCCTAAAGGCACCAAAAAATATATATTATTTTAGAGTGCAAAACCATTGTTTCTTTGATCTTATTCATACTTATTAAAACATATTAAATATTTTGAATATGAGCACCTAACTGTATGCAGGGTAATCACACACAAAAAATCTAAAACTGATAATCACATGAAAACCATAAAACTGATATTATTTTAATGTTATTTGAAAAAGAATTTTAATATCAAACTTTGTAGTCTTATTTTTATTTATTTATTTATTTAATATGACTGTGCATAATGGAGTTGCTTGGGGTGCTTAGAGTTCAATAATTTGCAAATAGGGATAATAATGGGAGTATATTTGAATAAACCATCCAGTCTTTCATAGTTAATGAAGAGAAACATGGTATTGCTCATCACATTTTAATGTGGATATCTAAAATAGGTCATGTGGTCATGCAACAGGTCGCACATATTATCCATGCAGAAAGTCTAGGCAGACACAGAACAGATGCATACAGGTGCTTGAGGGGAGAATGATATCAATTGTAATACCTAAAGAGTACAGGATATTATCAAACCTACCTTTGGTGCATCATAATAAGTCTTCTATAATCATTGTTTGATGTAAAAATAAAATTTCATGTTTTCTGTATCTATACCTCAGCTTGCATATACAAACTCTTGAAATCAGTGGTATTAAATTAATATGAAAACAGTATAGAGGGCAGGAAAATCATTTTTATGATAAAATAGTGCAATACTGTTTATTTACCTGAAGCTAATTTAATTACTCAAAATTCAGAGGATTCAAATTAAACCTTAAGCCTGATTTCCCCATTTTCTCTCAGTTAAGTGCTTGAAATGAGACAGAAAATGTCAATAATTTTAATCCTTGGTCGTTTCAAATATTAACATGTATAACATTTATCTTTATTTTCACATATTTAAAAATAAGAATGTTGCTGGTCCTGAATCTTCAAGAAATAGTTATACACAAAAATTACCTGGATTTTATTTGTTTACTGCACAGAAAAAGTGTGTGCACTTACCATGGCAACCTTACTTTCTTCAATAACACAAGGCACATCTGTGAGCCACTAATCTTAATGGAATAAATTCACTCACTTAAGGTATGAATGTGTTGAAAATTGCATCTAAACATAGGATAGGACACTGAATCAGGGTGAGACACTCAGCTTCTGTCCACTTTATACTGTCCACTAATATGCTGTCTATTTCAAATAAACCAAGTCTAGGTCTTTGCTTTTTACCCCTACCATTTCTCTGCCTCCCCTTGTTAGATAGCTGTTTTACTGTGTTTAGGGACCTCAGCTCATTTTGACACTCACACAGCTCCTGCCAGGATGGGATCCAGCTTCGCAAATGGCCTGCTGCTGAACTCATACCACACACAAGACTGTCTTGCTGTGAGACATTATTGGTGATCAGCTGTTGTAAAGCTGTCTCTTTCTAGTCTTTGTAATCAGCCCTGATTATGTGATGGAAGCAAGTTAGCAACTATATGGAGAACTGTGTACTACTCTGCACATATTCATGTAGTTACACACTCATTTACCTGCACTATTATAGCTCCTAGCATGTGCTTGACGGTTAGCAGTCAAGAGAGCCCCATGCTGTTGGCAACACAGCACACAGAGCCTGAGATAATATCCCACTTCTTCCTCCCCACAAGTGACTCAGCTAGTGACTCCAGATCTAAATGGTGTCTTTTCATTAGGTATGGTAGCTATGACAGGTTTTGCTGCAGAATTCATCCTAGATTTGCTCCTTCACTGTCTCTAGACCAGAAGATGGTCTAGCTCACCACCGTTAACAATCTCCAGCAACTGGTACTTATCTGGATGAGGGCACAGGGGAGGTAAGGTCCTGAGCCCCTTCAGAGCATCTGTGGTTGCCTCAGTGAAGGGTTCAGGAATAAATACATGGTGTCAAGGTCTGAAGTGAAATTTCCATCGCTGCCATTTTTTTTCCCATGTGTGACGTTTCTTAGGGCGGTGTCTCAATTTCTGAAGTTGCTGGTATCTAAGGGCCTTGCAGAGAATCTCTCCACCATTTTCTCTTTCTCTGTCTCTCTCTCTCTCTCTTTTTTTTTTTTTTTTCCAGCACTCAACCTCTATGGTTGTTTTAAGATGCTTGTGTGGGAGATAACTCAAGTTACATTTGTGTCTCAGATAATTTGTTACAGACGTATTCCACCTCTAGTCTATGTCTACACTGCTAAAAGGCATCTGCTCCAGGGATGTCTAGTTCCCAGGCCAAATCATAACATGCTTTTATATTCATTCACATTGCTCAAGGTTAGTCACCCTGTGTTCTTGCTCTGGGTTTGTCTTCTTTTGGCTCTGTGTAACATGCTGATGGCCCTAGGAAATAATTGCTTGCTTTCTTTGAGTATTTTCTTCAGTTCAAAGAAAGCACCTGGAATAACATGAGGCCTGTGCTTAGCCTACCAGGCTGTTCGCATCTTCTTTTCTGTCATGGTGCTGTTGGTATGTGCTTTGTGCCCTAAGGCACAACAGGAGAAACCCAAAGGAATTTGAGGTGTGCAAAGCCTTTTGGACTAGTGTTTGAGGGCTGGGGTATCTGAAGCTGACTGGTCGTGCTTGTGCAGTGTGGGCTGTATACCAACTTGGCTCCTGTCCATGCATTGCTTCATTTCAAAAGAGAGCTGATGAGTGACCCAGGGCAATTAGATGCTGTTTGTGTAAGATAGGGGAGCAGGGCCTGGGAATGAACCAGGGAGCTACACTGTCTGGCAGCACATGCTCATCCACTGCAAAAGCTGTGCAGAACAGCTCTGAGATTTTTTGCAGGGGAAAAAAAATGCATAAAAGGCTGATAATTATGATAGCAATCAAAATGGATAGTTCGGAAATAGAGTGTTACAAATGTAATGACAGGCTACATATCATCAGAATAAGATAAATGGGGTCAGCTTTTGATTTGTTTTTCAGAAGGACAGCATGGCAAGAAGGCAGGGTATTTTCCATTATATTAGTGTTATGTAAAATTATTTTTAAAAGATTCCATCTACTTAATTTAGAAAAGAGTGCCATGCTACAGACAATATCCTGAAGGTTTTGGCAAGAGATGCTGTTTAGTATATATATATAAGCATGGTCTATGCACAATACTGTGGATTATATGCTCCATAATTGTTTGCATTCTGAGAATATGGGATGTAATTGCACCATTGAACATGAAAGAACCCACTAACTCATTTGCCCAGCTATAGTACACATATTGTCTAGGGATGGAAGACAACTATTTTTTCTTTTCTGTGTGATGAATTTACATTTTTGTTTCTGTACAGTGCAAGTTACAACAGCTTGTCAGTCCTCAGTGACGGCTTTGGGATTTGCTGCATTGTCAATATTTACTCCTTTTCTATCAATATGTAGCGAAGATTTTGTTCCTCTCCTTGTATGTAAGTGTCTGCATGTGTCTGTGTCAAGAAAGTACTCTACAGCGTGTAACGGCTAATCACCTACAGTTCAAAATTAATATAACTTCCAGAGAGAGAAAATACTGGACATGAAATGTTTATGCAAAAGATTGAATCAATCTCATTGTAAATGGAAAAGAAAATAACACTAGATTAAAGAACATATGGAATAAGATAGTAGCTTTCTCAAAGGACATGTGAAAGGAGAAGGAAACAGTATAGATTAGCCAATGTTTGCAATTTTATTAATGTGATTGTGTATTTATGTGTTAATGAGAGGATAAGAAGAACACTTGTTGAGATATGATCATGATTTCCTTGTAGAATGAGGAATTGTGACTGTAGCTATTTAATTCAATACCCTTGGGAGGTGTGAGTTTAAGACCTCTTACACCAGGAAATTCCAGTATCTATATGTGGTAGCAGTGAGGAAGAAGAGATGAGGCAGCAAAAGGTAGCTATGTGTTTAATTTTAATGAAATAATGCATGTTGTATTAGAAAAGGCAGACCTGATGGGAAAGTCCAATATAAATTTTAAAAGGATTCCATAAGTATTTGACCCAAACTTTAACACCTAGTGAAAATATTATGCCTGCTATAATATTATATTTCAGTTGTCCTGTGTATCAATAGATAGAGTTACATTCTTTGTTAAAACTTTCATTCTAAAAAGACATTTGTACACTGTCTTTCTTGCTGGCCTATCATTTGCAGGGAAGACAAAGCACTCCAAGTCTCTCTCTCTCTCTCTCTCTCTCTCTCTCTTTTGAAAAACAAACAAACAAGCAAATGTGAGGTTAAACATAGATACCTTTTTAATATTTTCACTCCCTGTGCTCAAAAGACTATCAGGGATGTCTTCAGCAATTTCTTTGTAAATATGGTTTCTGAAGTGTATTTGTACATATTGCCTAATCTACCCTATTAAAATCATAGTCAAGTGTCTTACTGATTTTGCTGGACTTCACTTTAGATTCTGAATGGACTTGGAAGAGTACTGTAGTGTCAATGCCTCAATCCATATTCTGTACAGCTTATCTAGCCTGCGGATGTACTGCAGGATCACACAGACTTACCATGGCATGTGTGTGGGGAGCTGCAGGCTGGAGCAGCAGAATGAATAAATCATCATGAATTATTAGCTGAATGGTGCACCTTGTCCCCAGCAAATAGAAACTTTGAAAGTAGATGTTTAAAAAGGTGACAAAAATACTATGGAGTACATGTATATTTTCCTATATACACATACATATATTTCACTCTGATGATATGTGATTTATGTTTATTTAACTCCTAAACCTGCACAAATCCTCTGCACATCAGACTAATATGAGGTCTCTATAATTTTAGAAAAAGCCTTTTGCTGACAAAAGTATATTTTAATGAAACTACATACTTTTAAGTAGTGTCTGGCTACTTCCCCATGGAAGCTGTGAAGCACAGATTAGTGATACAAGCAGGGAAAGGGCAATATTTCATAGCCGTCCCTCTTAAAATGATAGAAAAGCCCTAAAAGAAATATAAACACTAAAATTATAACAGAACTGATAATAACTGGCTTTGGACACAAAAGGGTCTACTTTGGGGTGATCTTGGGGGTCAAAGTGCAGTGTGCTCATAGCTACAGTACAATAACCACATGAATAACAAGCATACTGCCAGTTAATACCTTTCCTATTCACAGTAGCATGCATCTTTCTTGGCCTGCAGTGTATCTACAAGGATGAGAACTATCTGGAGTGGTTTAGGAAGCTGAAGCCATCCCTGCTGATGCTGTTGTCAGTTCAATCTTCCTGCCACAGTAGCCTTGCAAATCTGCTAGGGATGCCAGCTGCTTCCTTCCCCCCGGACTAGCTTGGTCGCCCTAAGCTTTCAACCACATCAGCAAGCTCACAAGCTCTGGTGGGCAGGATCCAGGGGAGTCAGAGAGCCACGTGTACCATCTCATCCTTCCTCAGCCAAGCAGAAAGCTGGGTTTGCTGCAGGGCTCTGTCCGAGCACACAGATGATGGTTATGCAGACTCTTTGTCAGAAGCTGGTCTTGCCTGAAGCATCATCAGTCTTGCCAAACCCATTTTGACTGTTTTATGTTTTTTACCTTTCCAACTGAAGTAAGCGTTTGCAGTGAGGGCTGTAACAGAGTTCTGGAACTGTAATCCCCAGAGACAAGAAGTCACACAGAGGGAAGAGAAAGGGAGAAAAGTTACAGGTGAGATGAGGTGTGTGTCAACTTGCAAACATCTTTGATCCTTAAGCTCACCCATTGCCATCTTCAAGTAAGACTTCACTCACACCCCAGACTCAAGCATTTTCCCGGGTTGATTTGATCTGGGATGATGGCTGAAGAATAAGGATACAGCCATGCAGTGCAAACTGTGGTTAGCGTTTGGCTCTGGGAACACTGACAAAGTGGCTGTAAACATAGCTCTTCAATGGTCACCACAATATATAAATTGAGAAAAAGTGGAAAAGAGAGAGAATTAATTCATCGTACAGTGGAGCAGAAAACTCACATCTGTCCTTTATACAAGTCAGTACACCCCATTTATTAATGCTATTCTCTGCACTGGCGGGTCCAGGCAATTAACTTCCCCTGACTGGCTTCCATAATGTGAGGAAGGATAGACAGTATGTTTATCATGGGAACATATTGATTTCTTTTCTAAAATTCTCAAGTAAATTGCATAATTCTCAATATGTTAGAGACTGGAAGATAAATTCCTGGTCACCTGCAATAATTAAGGGAGGAATTTAATCCTCTAAATTCTGGGGCTGAAACATCCTGTAAAATGTAAACAAGGATTTGTTTTCTTTAGCCAGCAAATTACAGTCTAATTTCAAAACTCTAGGCACTTTTTTTACCCCAGAAAAGTGCATAAAATTTAGCCCCTTAGATCTGCAAACATTACGAGCATCAGATTTTCTGAGATAGACAACCATGTGCATTGCGCATCTGAGATTAAAATCCACTAGCCCTAAGGCACCTATTTGTAAAAAGATAGTTAAGTCATTTCAGTGCCCATTCTTTGTGTTTTGATGTGGAAAAATATGTAACGCTAGCTTTTATGTAAAGCCCCTGCCTTCAACTTGTTAACTCTCCACCCTGACTCCTCCTGTCTCTCAGCCATGTCTCTCATTTGCCTATGACGGAAGGAAAGAAGGGGTACAAAATTAAGGACTGACAAAACTTTCAAAGCTAACAGCTGCACTCAATGTGCTGAGAACTGGATGACTAAGATGTGTTGTCACCTCCAACATTTTGGAAAGATCTGGCCTGTTTACACTGAACCTCCTTACCCAAATTTTATTTACCCTGATGTTTTCCGCTTTAAACAGATGGTGAATCAACCTTCTGGGTGTAAGGCTGGCTAAGCTTTTTGCAAAGGATTTAAACTAATAAATAAAAGGCAGGATACAGTGCCTCACCACAGAGAGACTTTATGAGCACATATGAAGCACAGAGCACAGCTAAGACTAAATGTAAAAGCGTGGATGATACATTTGTTACGAGCAAGGAAAGGGCCAAGGTAAAACACCACTGGCTCATCCTCACAGAGGCCCAGACTCTGCCAGCTGCCCTGATACTGCAGGGTGCCTTGTGCCATCCTGGGGAAGCAGGGATGGCAATGACCTGCGCCATGCAACTTGCAGCAAGTTTGCCCAAGCCTTTTGGCTTTAATGAAATTCAGGTGGCTTTCCTTTTCTCAAGAACTGCCCTGGACCTGGTGATATCAAGCTCAGGAAATCTGAATTCCAAAGGCCTTTTGAATGAGCCTCACATAAAAGAGGTAATTTAGGATCAAAGCCAGGAGAAAGTGTTGCTCTAGAGGCTGAGAGTAGCAGCCCAAAGAGTCAGGCTAATGGCAAAGACAGTAACACACAAAATCAGCAGGGCCACATGAGAGAGACAACAGCAAAAAATCAAAAAAGAAGTGGAGAGTCATCTAATAAATATTAGGCCAGCAAATCAGAATGCCTGAAAATAAAACATCAGGAAGAAATGACCTCAGAGGAAAATGTGGTGAAGATGTGAAATAAAACAGGCTTGGAAATGACCATATCTAGAAAAAGAGGCAAACACATTAGTGAAAGAGAAGTAAAACTAGGTATATGGGGCTTACATGGCAAGGTTTTGGTAGTGGAGGGTTGCAGGGGTGGCCTCTGTGAGAAGATCCCAGCAGCTGCCCCATGTCAGATCAGAGCCAGCTCCAGACAGCTCCAAAGGGATCCACCGCTGGCCAGAGCCAAGCCAGTGAGCAACGCTGGTTGGGCCTCTTGGAGAGCAGAGTTAAGAAAAGGAAAATACCTGCTGCACAACAGCAACTGGAAGAGAAGAGTGAGAAAATGAGAGAGAAGCAGCCCTGAAGACACCTGGGTCAATGCAGAAGGAGGGCAGGAGGTGCTACAAGGCACGGAGCAGAAGTTTCCCTACAGCCCATGGGAACCATGGCAGAGTGGCAGTGTTTTTAGTTGGCTTTGAATTCTCACTGCTTTAGTCTGTTAGCAATGGGTAAAAAATACATTATTCTTTCTATGCTGAGTCTGTTTTGCCTGTGACAGTAACTGGTGAGTGATCTCCTTGTCCTTATATCAAAGCATGAGCCATTTTTCATTATATTTTCTCCTCCTGTTTCTTTGAGGAGGGGGAGTGAGAGAACATCGTGGTGGAGCTGAGCTGTCTATCAGTGTGAAACCACCACAGTTTAAGAAGCTGATTAGTAGAGGGTGGGAACCCCAGCAGCTCCTGGCACCACAGAGCCCATGCAGGGCCTGAGGGCCATGATGCTCTCAGCCATGGACCTCTCTGCACCCAGCCATCCAGGAGATGTGCCGGCAACATGCATTTTCCAGGCAGTTCCTGCTGGCTGAGCAATGTGAAATCTGGCCAATGTTTAAAGCTATGCTGCTGTTAACCATCCACTTGGGTGGATGCTTCCACAGGCAGAGAACCACTGGCAATGAATCAAGCAGTCAGGGAGTGAAAAATAAGTACAGCCAGATATTTGATAGCAAAAATATTATAAGAGAAAGTGTCTGGCTCATTTAGAGCTGTCTGTTGTTCTGCTCAAGGTGTCTGTATGCTTTGTGAGCTGGGCAGAAAGCAGAAAACAAGCCATACTGCTTCAGTAAAGTGTAAACACACCATGGATTTTGATCTGTTTTGACAAACTGTTTTTGGGAACATTTTCAATGATCAACAAAAACTGCTGGTGAAAAAAACAGAACTGGATACTGTAAGATGTAACAAAATTCTCTAAGTGATACAAGGGGTAAATACCTGTTCTGCTTAACTGGAATCGATATGAAATGGCCTTGTCACTTCTCAGGTGGATACTGTTACCACTGTGTCAAGAACTAATGCTCAGACAGAAGACTTCTGATGGATCCAGCTCCAGTTTAAGATGATGTTGCCCTTGGTTGCCTGCTCTGTCTCACTGCCAAAGGCTGCTGGCAAGAAAGAATGCAAAGCAAATATGTACTTATGCTTCATTTCACAGTCCAGCATATTCATGTAACCCCCCTGATAGAGGTGGGTTTGTATTAAGATGTCAGGCTATGAACTCCTGTGGCCAACATATGGGTTCACTTTAATCAAGCCTGATTTGTAATCCCTGGTGAAGTGTCGAGTTAAACAGTGATTAAGATGGTCGTAAACCACCTTGGTTATTAGCTTCATTGCAAGCAAGACAGAGCTTTCACATAGTTCTTGACCCAGTGAATAATTTAAATAATTTAAATCCATATTAAATGGAATAGCACCAGAAGAAGATACTGAGTAATCTGTATAAATAGTCTGAAATAGTTTAAAAGAGGCTCTGGTGAGTATTTCATGCTGCACGAAACCAATAAAACTAAGAACCCACCTGGACTGTAACTTTGTGTTTATTCTTTGTACAGTATCGTTGGTGATTTGGGGAGAAACAAACAAACAAACAAAAAAAAGTTCTCAGGTTGTTCTTGATGCAGGAGAAGAAAAAAAAATGTTTAAAAAGAAAAATGCTCAGCATATGAATGCATCAGTGTCTCATCATTGTTGGGCCAGTATCTTATTATAGACAGCCTTCCTACTGATAATCAAACTGACTTTGTAGTTTCATGCATCCATTTTTGTCTTTATTCTTAAAGATAGATATTGTAGAAAATCTTTCCATCTTCTGGTTAATATTACTTTCCCTCCTTTTACTTTTAGTACTTTACTGCTTCTATTCATTTCACATTTCTCTTTTTTTCCCCATTAGTCCCTTCCTTCTATCCAGTCATTTTTCTTTCTTCTGTTCTCCTTTCAGCAACGTTTCTTTCTTCTTTCCAGTGACACCCTTTTCATCATGAGAGATATATGGAAGAAAAATAGTTTGGGAGTGTTTTCTCTGCCTCCCTGGAGGAAAGTCGCTGACACAGTGGTCCTTCCCTCAAAGGCAAAGAGCTGGGCTTCTGAGGTGCACACACTGCACCAGCCCTGCTTTTCTTCTGCTATTATGTTACATACTTTTTCCAGGCAGCCTTGGTGTTAAGGTTTGTCTTCCCCTTTCCTGCATATCTCCTATAACACTTCTTCTAGAGCTTAGGGATATGGTTTAGTGGGGACTGTTAGCGTTAGGTTAGAGGTTGGACTCGATGATCTTGAGGTCTCTTCCAACCTAGAAATTCTGTGATTCTGTGATTCTGTCTCTTTGTGTGGTGATATATATATCTCATGTCTCTCCTTCAGACTGTTGCCCTACATCACTCTTCCAGGTGGGATGCGAAGGCCTGGAGCTTCTCCCTCTGATCTTGGATCTGGTGGTATGAATGCACAGAGAAGGCAGCCGGCAGGATAATTACCCAATTCAAGCATGGATGAATCCACAGATGGACTATTCCATATAAGCATGCGTTCTTTAAATAAACAAATAATAAACCAAACACTTGTTAAATTAGTACAAATCTAAATAATGATAAAGCAGATTCAGAATATGGACTGAGGAGTCCAGGAGGATACATTTATTATGTCTTGGAGAATAAATGACAACTATTAGGTTTTCTTGTACCTGTCTACACAAACATACCTAAACCAGAGGAAGAAGTTGTGGTAAAGACCTAACCTTGATTCAGAAATTACAGAATATAATTTTTGAGAATAATTTTGAAAATAATTTTTCACTGAGACAAATAACTTTTAAGGTGGTTTTTTTTTTTTTTTTTGTTTTTTGTTTTTTTTTTTTTTTTTTTTTTTTTTTGTTTTTCTTTTGTCCAAATTTGTCTTTGTATTAACAGTGACTGGAGGGAAAAATACAACATTGCCATGGTAAAAGCTCAAATCAGTTTACAGACAACTAGAGGTTGTGGTTTTATTTTGTATTTTTTTTTTGGCTTTAAATATTTCAGCATTAATTCAGAGTGTGTGCAGTGCTGTAGCTGCCTGTGGAAACTGCATGTTCTTGCAACCACAGGATTGTGAAACACAGATCAATATCATGGAAGGGCTATAATCAACATGTAGATTAATGAACAGGATTGCATCCACCAGGGAACAGTAGAACAAAGACTAGTTGCTCAATTTAATTGCTGAGTTGCTACTAAATCTCAGCTTTCTATCAATCTCTCTCCATTATAACCACTGATGCATAGCAGACATTAGGAAGAAAACAATAACACAGTAATTCAGAACTGCTGGGGTTTGAGTGAATGGGGAAGCTTCGTGAAAAATAAAGTCAGGATTATTTTGTACCTCTGAGCCTGTGGAAAGATCCCATAGGTTATTCCTAATTCTTTCTTTGAGTAGGATCTTTTGGTAATCCTTTTGCTCAGAATAGTACTAGTAAAGCAAATTAATAGTTAAGCAAAACCTTCCTGGAACAATTTTAAATCTGTTTCAATGCACTTTTGAATGAAAGTTCCAACTTTTCATTAATTAATTTAAGTGAAGTGCTATAGAAAACTAGTTGTGGAAATGACCTCTAGGCATGCATTATTTAGCTTAGCTACCTGTAATGAAAGCTTGTTAACTCCATCTGACTGTCTTTTTAATGCTTTCTTGGGAGCTTTTTATAGACATATGGTTCAGCAGCTCCTGAAGAGGCTGTTCTTCACTTTCATAGGCTCCACTTGTGGGACACTATCTCACAACACTCCTCCTGAAATTTCCTGCTGCTTCATATAATTTCTCCTCTTTCCCACTCTTATTCATATCCTTGAGGATTTTGATTTTTTTTCCCTTTATAGTTATACCCATTCATGTGGATGCCTTATTAAAACTTTTTCCTTCCTTCCTTCCTTCCTTCCTTCCTTCCTTCCTCCCTCCCTCCCTCCCTCCCTTCCTTCCTTCCTTCCTTCCTTCCTTCCTTCCTTCCTTCCTTCCTTCCTTCCTTCCTTCCTTCCTTCCTTCCTTCCTTCCCGCCTCCCTCTCTCTCTCTCTCTCTCTCTCTTTCTCCTCCCCTCCCCTCCCTCCTCCCCTTTCTCCTCTCCCCCTCTTCACCTCCCCCCCTCCCTCTTTCCCTCTTTCAACAAAACTGAGAACTGTGCTTTCTCCTGTTGGTGTTACAGCACTTCTAGCTAATTTCTTTTCACTCCTTGTACCATTTTTTTCTCTTCAGCTAATCCCTGTAGAAGCATGATTGTTAATTACACCTCTCTAAATTCTTTCCAAGCACGTGGAGGAAAGCTAAAACCCTAGGAAGAGATCCCTTAGCTTATTCAAAACAAAATTGCACTGACTTTCTAATGACCATTATTGCTTATTATAAACTCATCTCCAGTTGGCTGTTTACAGAGAACGTTCTCAGCTTTCAAATATTTTTTTCAACTTTTTTTTTTTTTTTTTTTTTTTTTAACCTCATTGCTTTCCAAACATCTGTTGTGTTGACCAGATAAAAACACAGATTCTTGCTGACCCAGTTTAACTGAATTTTGGTACTTGCAAGGCAGCTGCTTGTGAAAAATACATTCAGGTTGACTATGATTTTATGGTTTTCTTAACTATCATTCCTCATGTTCTGTATGACCCAATATTTGAAAACTGCACGTGGCATTTATGCTAGCACATCTTGGCTGCTGTTTTCTTTTGAATTTATTGAGCTGATTGAACACACACAGCTTTTGCTCGTTGTTCATTATATCTTGTTGCAAGGCACCTCCATTTTTTTTTTTTAAACCTATATTGAAAGTAAAGGTCAATGTAAAACTTGTATTGAATCTTAAAAAAAAAATAAAAAGAGTAAATTAGAAGGAAAAATGCCATTTTTCTTTCTTTCCTACAGATTATCTTAAGTCCTATTTGAAACTGGTTTTAGAGGAGACTTTTTCCTTTTCCCACTAATTTTCTGACTGGTTTTCTTCCTGTCACTACCTCTGCATTTATAAATGGGCAATTATCTACTATGTCTATTCCATTGCTAACACACTGAAGATTATCCTAGAGAGGATCCAGCCTTTAATTTCCCTTTCAAGGTCACAGAAGCCACCTGAGAGTCTCTCCTACCTCTCTCCAATCAGAGGTTAGGACACAACAAATGGAAATTCCCCAGCACTCTTCAGTCCATCCTTTGACCTTCTTGTCACAACTCCTGTCCTGGCACCCTCAAGGCAACGTGCCATCCTGCTCTCTCTATCTGGGTCACAGATGGCCCAAGCCACATTCTTCACTTACTCAGTGAAGGAACATCCATGAGATAAATTAGAACAGATGTACACCAACTTTTTCTTTTGGCATTTACACCACCCTCTGGTCTAATTAATCCTGACATTGTGACCATCATAATATGAAATGCAGCAAAGGAATGAAATAGCAGATTGTCCTCTCGATGGCAAATATGTTTATTTTCCCTCCCAGTGAGACATGCTTTTATTTTCCCTTTCAGAGAGACAAGCTCTGCTATCTCTGAAATTACAATAATGAGACAAAACATCATGAAGCTCTTATGTTGATTTTTTTTTTTTTTTTATTTTTTTTTTAATTCCCATGAAGGGAAAACAGATATATTTAAGAAAAACAAAAACAAAAACAAAAAAACAGTCTGTTTTCACACATCTCTTTTGATACAGAAGTCTGTACCAGAATCCTCATTTGTTTTTCTGGTAATAAGGTACTCTGCTAACAATTTTGTGTGCCTGTTAATAATATATGTGGTAGTTATATATATTTTATACTAAAGGCTGTCTTAAAAGCTATTTCTTTATAGGTAACAACCTGCTTAGAAAAACACATCTTTAATTATTTATACTCATTTGGAGTAACAAAATCAACTATTTTTTTTAATAAGGTCAGGTACCAAACAAGAACAAATAATATAGTTGCATATCTTAGGAATCAGGTGGGTGAATATTTATTTTTTAATCACATAGGAGAGACATTTAGCCACAATAGAACTAACCAAGCAAGACTTTTCCATAAAGCATTCTAATGTGACTTCATAGGTTAATTGGAAATTTACTAAAAGGAAAATTTCTGAGAATGTTTTCACATAGAGGGAGAAGAGGAAAGGGAAAATAATTTTGAAAAAACTCATCTCTTTTTTTTTTTTTTTTGAAAACTTTTAAGCCAGCAAGTATTGACAAAGATGGTATTTGAAAAATTTACAAAACTATGTCAACACTTACGTCAGTGGTGATAATGGACAATATTGGACTGAAGTAGAAAAGTGAAATCTGCCACAAATCTAGCCTCATAAGGAGGTTCAAGTGGGTGGAAGTCTTGCCTAAATGGACCACACTAAATTTAATGGCCTCGAGTCTTCATTGCCTTACACTTTCTGCTGTTGCGTACAAAGAGTGCAAAAGAATCTTATTGCCACATTGTGGCATTTTCACAGTCAGTGCTGAGTTTTCTTTATTGCTATTCATGCTAACTCATAGGAAGAGGAGTCACCATTTGTGGGATTCTTCTGTGGCCAAGAAACGTGGCATATTTTGAGGTTCATCAATGAGAGGCAAAGGTAGAGATGCTTGCTGCTTAGCACCAGTCTGGTCTCCAGCCATGTTCAGGCCACTTAAAGGATCAAAATTTCCAAGGTCTTTGCTTTTCATCATATCTGGAATACACAGTGCAAGTCACATCACTGGAAAATTTCCATCAGAACTAGATGGTAGCAGTTTTGTGTGACTTCAGGCCTGTCCTTTTCCTATGTACTCTGGCTCTGCTTTTTGAGGAACCCTGGAGACAGGAGCAGCCACAGAAATAGCTCACAATTTCTCTGTGAAAGAGGGAAATGTGCATTCATGGTAGTATTGGCATTTAGTAGCTTTTGTCAATAATGTTTGAGCTTTTGCAATATTGCCATGCTCTAAGAATAGAAAATAGCAGTGAGACGTTTCTGTTTCCTCACTGAGTGATTCCCAAATCCACAAATAGCTTTCAACACCGATTTGTGAACACCTCCTGAGAAAATGTTCCCATGTAAACATAAAAAGAGAAATTCTCCACTGGCCTCCAATTCAATGTCAAATCTACCTTACTTCTGGCACAACTCTGGTGTTACTTCATTTATATAATTGAAGATAATTTACAAGGGCAATAAAGAATCATGAAAGTGAGATTAGAGAATTTATTTACATTCAGAGAACAAAACTCACAACACCTCATTTTCCCTCTACAAGTATTTTTTTTTTTGTCTTTCTGTCTTGTTTTCTGTAATGCGGTCCTATGTTTATGCACCAGAAAGCGGGAAGGCCGGATGCACATTGCCATTTACCAGCACTCTCCTTTCTTTGAACATTTTTGTAATGAAAGCTTTTTCTGTGAGTACTTGTGTGTATTGCTTAGGACGGTTGTAAATATTTGTGAACCCAGTATTGGAGAGGAGTGAAATGAGAAATATTAAATGAATCTTCGAATGTACTTTTCACCATTTACTGCCCATATTCACATAGACAGATCTTCAGTGTTATTTCCTTTAGTGTTTGATTTTATTTTCGGCTGGGGAAGGTGCAACCTTTTAACAAGAGACAGGTATTAATGGAACTACTGTTGCAGAGAAATCAATAGTCTGTGAAGCAAACTGCTGCCTCCCAGTTAGAAGAAGAAGAAAGCCCCACATGCTCTGGTCTTCTGGTTGTAATCTTGCTACAGATCTGTGTAGAAATAGATTGTTGCTGTCATTCATATAAAGGGCTGTGACAGAACTTTGAGATAGGAGTTAGATTACACCACAATGGCAAGTTGGACTAGATCTAACCTATACTAATGTTCATCGGAAGTTTCCAATCAGCCTCTGCTGTGTGATGCACAATGGTTTCTAATCTCTTTTCAGTGAAAACATTAAAGCTTCACCAAGAATCTTTGGGCTGTTGTTAGTGGCTGTGGAAATACCAGCAAACTGTTTGTTAGACACCTTTTAGAACAGAGAAGAGGCAGTGCTGACATTTTAATACCAGTTGATGCTTTTGAAAAATTTACTGTGGTGAACCAAGCAGGTTAATTTCAACAAACTTCTGGAAAAAAAAAATTACACTCTTTAAAAAAAAAAACAAAACAAAACAAAAACAAAACCAGAAAAAACAGCTAACCAGGACTTTTCATTTTCATGTTTTCTTCTTTGTGTTGCTTTCAATTTTTAATAGTGATCTCCACCATGTTTTGTTAAAATAAAACCCTTTAGAGATGATCTAGTTAACACTACACCCTATAACATGGTCAGGCATCTCTGCCATTGAATGGAACAAGTTTCGCTTGAGGCACCACTAGTGCCCTGGACTAGCAAAACACAAGAATTCATATTTATAACCTTCCTCTTTCTTCTTTGCTTCTTCTACCGTGTTCTCTTTCAAGTCCACCTGATATATCAAATTGATATTCTGTTTGTTCTCTTCACTTTAAACATTTCAGTATGGACTGAAAACTTAGGTATAGTATCTGATAGCTTACTGTTTTGTAAGAAAAGCTTGTTAAAATATTAGCAGACAAAAGGAAATGATCAGAGATTAATGTTAAATAGTCTCTACTTCAAAACCGAAAACACTTTAGGCTTTAAAATGCCCAGATTTATATATATATATATATATATATATATATATATATATTTTTTTTTTTCATAGCAGCAGAGGTGTTTTTTGTTTGTTTGTTTGTTTTTACTTCATTATTATATAATTCTCCCATAATTATGTTTCCTAGATATTAGTCAGTGAGTGACCTGTTAAACTGTAAGTGAACCATTTTGGTAAACAAAGTGGGCTGTAAAGAAAACATTGGTTTCACAGGTTAGCAGGTATGAAATCTCCTTTGCTTTACTATCAGTTGAGGTTTGAAATGAAGACTAGTAGCCAAGGAATACATTTCAGATCGATTCATCTTGAAAACATTCAAGCTGAAAATATTCTTTAACAATTCATCGCTATAATGTGTAAAGCATTATATATGTGTAAAGCAAGCCCCTGAAAGGTCTAGGAATATGATGATGAGGAGGAGTTCACTCTGTGAGAAAGTGAAAATTTGGTTGATAGAGGTAAATAATTTTTCAGTTTACTAGAATTTCAGAAGGCCTTTAACTTAGTATTGCATGATATTTTGATTAAATATCGTCACTCTGCATTGTCATTCAAGCACATATTAAATAGATTAAGAATTCACTAATTAGAAAATCCCCCCAAAACAACTGTCAGAAGGAATCATTGACTGAAGGTTTTTCTAGGGGTGTTGATGGGATTCAGATGAGGCTGGTTGTTGTTCATTATTACCTTCAATGATCTTGAAATGTATTTATGATCAGACTTGATAAAACATATAGATGAGATGTTATAGGCAGATAATGATGAGTATTAAGTGTGTCCCCATTGTAATTTAGGTTATATAGTAAATTTGTCTCATTCATATGTGATGTGTATTCGAATACTATATTAAATATCTCACAATTGTTAATGCAGAGCATCTGCACAGGTAAGAAGAATCCCTCCTGGAAAGCCATGTCTTAGAAACAATGGTAGTATTCCAGTGGAGAACAAATTTGATGTGAAATTTCAGGTGATGCAAATGGAGTGCATCTCAGTGACCTGAGATGTGTAAAGTAAGGAGAAGCCTCATGACTCATGACTTTCTCAGCCTCTGTGGTCCTCCTGGCTCATGTCCAAAATTTAGACACCACTATATTACTGAAAATAATTGTCTCAATGTTGGTTAACCAGGAATGTGAAGTACCATCTCTGATATTGTTTTGCTCATGATCACACAGTCAAACCCACATCTGCAAGTCATGGTAAAATCCTGAAATCAGACATTCTCTAACTCATCATGAGCAAGGCCTCATTTAGTAGGCATCCTTGAGCTGCATTAGACCTTGCATAAATGCATTTTTATTGGATGATTCTATTGTCATTGCATGAAATAGTTCAATAACTCTTTGGACTAAGAAAGGAGAGGAAAAAGGTGGACCTGCCTTTAAAGCCTACTGGCTAGGATAGTTCATAGCATAGGTCAGGATGCAAAAAGCCAGGTGCAGATCCTTAATCTAAACCAGGAACAACAGAGCTTTGAAAATATTTTCTTCACCTTCCAGGTGAGTGCTCTTCCAGTTGACCTATTGGTTAAATGAAGTAGGTTTTTGTTCCCTTATGACTCCATCTCTAGTTAAACCATGAGCACATTCAAATGAGTACAACAAATCTTTTTTTGCCACACATTTGCTGTTCAGAGGCTGCCTATTTCTGGGTGGATCATACCAAGCACGTATACACCGCATGCAAGAAAAATGGTGAAGATAGTACTTGAACTCTACCTTAACTAACATCTTGAGGTGTGCATGAACAGCATGGCAGTTGTAGCTTTCAGGCTGTGTTCTTTCTTACTGAGATAGGAAATAGCCCATTGTCCCATTTCTCCTGGCCGCCTTCCAAGAAAAAAAACTCATACCTTTTTTAATGACATAACGATTTTGCAGGACGAGGGGGAATGGGCTAAAGTTGCGCCAGGGGAGTTTTAGGTTAGATGTTAGGAAGAACTTCTTTACTGAAAGGGTTGTTAGGCACTGGAACAGGCTGCCCAGGGAGGTGGTGGAGTCACCATCCCTGGAAGTCTTCAAAAGACGTTTAGATGTAGAGCTTAGGGATATGGTTTAGTGGGGACTGTTAGTGTTAGGTTAGAGGTTGGACTCGATGATCTTGAGGTCTCTTCCAACCTAGAAATTCTGTGATTCTGTGATTCTGTGAGACTGTCCAGGAGAAAAACTCTCATATGACATACAAAGACTGATGTGACCTGATCTTATTGGAAATAGCAATATATTAAGGTGGTGATTTTCTTCCACTCTTATGTTATTCCAGAGTTTAATCACCTTCATTTTATCCCTTAGTTTTGTGAGTAGTAGAAGTAACATCTTGCATTCCTGTGGCTTTATGTCTTGTAGTCAGATTCTCCAGTATCTAGCTGCATGTAAGATGGAATGAAAACTTTTCTTATAGTTAGAGCATGGATAACAGCTTTTCCAGTACGGATTCTCTGCTGCTTTATGGGAGCTGAATGTGTCATTCCCTTGCTGGGAAGAATCTATGCAGTCTTTCTCCCATGGTTGCTTATTTTCTGGCAACTTGTGGAGACTTAGGTATTTCTGAGACAGCCTTTGAGATAATAAATCTACTTCTGTGGCAAACATGGTGGTGATTTATCAAAAGGCTCAAGACTGAGCAGGTGTAGATGGACAGATGGACAAAACAGACACAACACAGTTCTCCTCTTTGGAAGCCAAATGAAAAATACATGCTGAATTTTTAAATGTTAATTTGTTTTCCTCCAGTCCCCACAGTTGTTTCTTGGTGTGCTATTCCTACAGATTGTAAAGGTGGTTGGTACTTATTTTCTTCCTGTCAAGGCAGTTCCATGCTATAATCAAGTTCCAGCTCCTGTTTCTTTTGTCAGACTCAACAAATTGTATGCTCTAAATCTGTCAGTGTGAGGTATTTTTATTCCAGACCTGAGATCAACTCTATAGTTCTTTTCTAAATGTTTTCCACATATTTTAGTATCCTTTATGGAAAACTCTTACCACACATGTATGCACTGTTCTATTACCAGTCACCCCTTGCTTTGTAGGTGTATGTTCAAATTTGACCGTGGATAAAGTATGTTTAAAAAAAAAAAAAAAAAGAGAAATCTGTCTGTTTTAGTAGACTTTTTTCAAGCTTCTAGCATAGCCATAGCTCTGATGAATAAGTTACAATTGCTGTTTTCAGCAGACACTGGAAATTTCAAGTACCTGACATCTCATGTGCTGTACTGTAAAGTGTTTAAAATGAACAGAATGTAATAATTTAAAAAAAGATTTAAAAAATTGCATTTAGAAAAATAAAGTAACTTTTCTGGTCCCCTCTTTATAAAATAACAACCCAACCCTCTTATTACCTTAAATGAATAATAGAATCATAGAAACATAGAATGGCTTGGGTTGGAAGGGACCCTTAAGGATCAGCTAGTTCCAACCCCACTGCCATTGGCAGAGATGCCACCCACTAGATCAGGTTGGCCAGGGCCCCATCTAACCTGGCCTTAAACACTGCCAGGGATGGAGCATCCACAGTTTCTCTGGGCAACCTGTTCCAGTGCCTTACCACCCTCTGAGTGAAGATTTCTTCATAACATCTAATCTAAATCTCCTCCCTTTTAGTTTAAAGCCATTCCCCCTTGTCCTACCACTGTCTCTCCATCGTTTTTATAAGTTCCCTTTAAGTACTGAGAAGCCACAAGGAGGTCTCCTTGGGGCCTTCTCTTCTCAAGGCTCAACATCCGCAGCTCTCTCAGTCTTTCTTCATAGGAGAAGTGCTCCAGCTCTCTAATTATCTTTGTGTCCCTTTTCTGGATCTGCTTTAACAGATCAACATCCTTCTTATGCTGGGGGCCCCAGACTTGGTGCATTACTCCAAGTGGTCGAGGGACAATCCCCTCCCTTGACCTACTGGCCACTCTGTTGGTGCAGCCCAGGATGCAGATGGACTTCTGGGCTGCAAGCACACACTGCCAGCTCATGTCAATCTTTCATCCCCCCAAGCTCCCAAGTGCCTATCTGCAGGACTGCTGTCAATGAATTCCTCTTCCAGTCTTTACTCATGTTTGGGATTGTCCCAACTCAGGTGCAGCACCTTGCAATTGGACTTGTTGAACCTCATGGTGGGCCCATTTCTTGAGCTTGTCCAGGTCCCTTTGGATAGCATCCCTCCCTTGATAAGATAAGATATTAAACAACACTGAAACAACAAGATATTAACACTGATCCCAAGAGAGATCTTTGAGGGACTCCACTTGTCACCAGCCCCTACCTGGATATAGAGACATTGAACACAACTCTCTGGATGTGGCCAGGCAATTCCTTATCTACCAAGTAGTCCATTCTTCAAATCCATCTCTCTCTAATTTAGAGATAAAGACGTTTGGAACTGTATCAAAGAACTTAGATAATCCTAGGTAGATGGCATTAGTCAGTCTTCATCATAGAAGGCCACCACATTGGTCAGGCATAATTTGGCCTTGATGAATCTGTGCTGGCTGTCTTGGATCACCTTCTTGTCCTGCATGTACATGTTGCTTCCATGAGGATTTGTTCCATGATCTTCGCAGGTACAGAGTTGAAGCTTACCAGTCTGTAGTTCCCTGGGTCTTTTTTTTTTTTTTTTTTTTTTTTGGGAGTACTGTTTCTTTTGTTTCAGTCACTGAGGACTTTGCCTGACTGCCATGACTTTTCAAATATGATAGAGTGGCTTGGCAACTACATCAGACAGTACCCTCAGGACCCTGAGATGCATGTTCTTGGGCCCCATAGACTTGTATCAGTTCAGTTTCATCAGGTGGTCTCAAACAGTGGGAGGGACTTTGCTCCCTCAGCCCTCAGGTTCAGGAAAATGAAAGACATGTAAAGCCCGAGTGGCAGTGAAGACTGAGACAAAGAAGTTGTTGGGTACCTCAGCCTTCTCCATGTTTGTTTTTACTAGCTCTCTCTTCTCGTTTATCCTTGGCCTTTCTTTTCTGGCCAATATACCTACAGAATCCCTTCTTGCTATTCTTTGCATCCCTTGCCAAGCTCAGTTCCATCTCTGCCTTGGCTTTCCTGATTCCACCCCTGCACATCTGGAGAGTATCCCTGTACTCTTCCCATGTCACCTGTCCCTTCTTCCACTGCCTGTGTATTTCCTTCTTGCAACTCAGCTTTACCATCAGGTTCTTTCTCAGCCACATCAACTTCCTGCCTTCCCTGCTTGATTTCTTACACAGGGGGATGGAGAGTTCTTGTGCTCTATGAAAAGTGTCCTTAAGGAGTTGTCAGCTCTGATCAGTTCCTCTGTCCCTAAGGACAGAGTTTCAGGGGATCTCATCTACTAATTCTTTAAACAGCTGGAAGTTGCATTGGGTTTATGTGACAAGGGTTTGGTAGCAAGGAGCTGCAGGAGTGGCCTCTGTGAGAAGAGTCCAGAAGCTGCCACATGTCAGATCAGAGCTAGCTCCAGCCAGCTCCAAAAAGCATCTGCTACTGGCCTGAGCTAAACCAATAAACAATATTGTTTGCACCTCTGTGAGAGCAGAGTTAAGAAAGGAGAAAAAAATAAAACAAACAAAACCCAAAGCAAAACAACAACAACAACAACAACAAATTGCTGTGCAATAGCAGCTGGGAGAGTGAGGACTGAGACACAGCCCTGCAGATGCTAAGGTCAGTACAGAAGGAGGGGGAGGACATGTACCAGGCACCACAGCAGAAGTTCCCCTGTGGCCTGTGGAGAGACCCCTGGTGGAGCAGGCTGTCCCCCTGCAGCCCATGGGTCCCACATGGAGCAGATCTCCATGCTGTAGCCCCCCATGGGTGGAGGAGCCCCCGTGGAGCAGGTGGATGTGGCCTGGAGGAGGCTGCGGCCCATGGAGAGCCTCTGCAGGAGCAGGCCCCAGGCCAGAGCTGCAGCACATGGAGAGGAGCCCACGCAGGAGCAGAGGGTCTGGGGGGAGCTGCTGCCCACCTGTGGGGGACCCGTGCTGGAGCAGTTTGCTCCTGGGGGAGGGATGGACCCCGTGGTACAGAGCCATGTGGGAGCAGTTCTTGAAGAGCTACTGTCTGTGGGCAGCCCCCGCAGGCTCAGTTTGGGAAGGATGGCATCCCGTGGGAGCATGTGGAGCAGGGGCAGAGAGTGACCTTGAAGGAGCAGCATAGAGTAAGCACTAAAGACTAACCACAGCCCCCTTTCACCCGTTTCCCTGTGCTGCTTAGGGGGAGGAGGTAAAAGACGGTGGATGGGGAAGAAGGTGTTTTCAGTTTGCTTTTAGTTCTTATTGCTCTAGGTTGTTATTAATAGGTGATAAATTACATTAATCTCCATATGCTGAGTCTGTTTTGTCTGTGATAACTAATGAGTGATCTCACTGTCCTTATGTCAATCTTTGAGACCCTTTCTTCCTCTTTTCCTTTGAGGAGGGGGAGTGAGAGAGTGGTTGTGGTGGGGCTGAGCTGCCCAGCTGGGTAAAACTAACAGAATTTTGTCTTTTGGAAGTTCAGAGTCCTGTCTTTGCTCTTCCAAAAATTCCTCGAGATCGCAAATTCAGCCAGGGTGTGGTCACTGCAGCCCATACTGCCCCCAGTCTTAACCTATTTAGTGAGGTCATCTGCACTGGTGAGCGTCAGGTCTAGTAATGCTTCTCCTGTGGTTGATTTTTCTAAGATCTGGACCAGGAATTTATCCTTGACATGCTCCAAGAGTCTCCTGGATTGCTTACAACCCCCTTTGCTTCTTTCCCAGCAGACACCCAGGTGGTTGAAGTCCCCCATCAGGATGAGAGCCTGTGAGTGTGATGCTTCTTGTACTTGAAGCAAGAAGATCTTGGCTGCCGACACCCCTTGATCAGGCAGCCAGTAGTAGACCCCAACCACAAACTGTTCTTTACTGGCCAGGTCCTTAATTTTCACCCACAAGTTCTCCACGTGTCTGTGGCTGTTTGTCAGCGGCAGCTCTTTCCAAACTGTCTGTTCCTTAACATAGATGGCAACACCTCCACCCCTCTCTTCCTGCCTCTCTTCAGAAAAGCTTGTGAAAAGCCCTCAGTTGTGGTGTTCCAGCTGTGTGATTCTTCCCACCACATTTCTGTGGTAGCAATCAAGTCATAGTTTTCTAATTGCACCACAGTTACCAACTCCTCCTGCTTATTTCCCATGCTGTATGCATTGGTGCAGAGGCACTTCAGCTGGACTATCGGCCCCATCACCTTTTTAGAGAAGCCCTCCCTAATCCTTTTGGGACAATTCACAGGTATTGTCCTGTTGCTTCCTAGTGTCATTGTTCACAGGTTCTATACTGTCACTCGGTGGTACAATCCCTTCTCCTGATGAATCTAGTTTAAAACTCTACTAATAAGCCCAGCCAGCTTGCTGCCCAGAAGTCTCTTGCCCCACCAGGTCAGGTGCACCCCATCCGGTGTCAGCATATCTGGTGTCTCTGGAAGGTGTGTCCAAGATTGTAGAACCCCAAACCCTGAACGTGGCACCAGCCACACAACCAATCATTCACCTGATCCATTTGTCTCCTTCTCCTTGAGTCCCCTTCTCCAACTGGGAGGATAGAGGAGAACACTAACTGTGCTCCTGAAATCTTCAAAATCTTTCTATGGTACATAAAGTCCCTTTTGATATTTTGGAGTCCCCTTGTTGCGGACTCATTTCACCCAACATGAAAGAGTAAGAATGGGTGGTAGTCCTCTGGCTTTACCAAGCTTGGTAGAATCTTTGTTATTTCACAAATGTGGGCCCCTGGCAGGCAGAAAACCTCTGTAGAGTTTTTTTTTGCATGGCAAATGGATGCTTCATTGCCCCCTTGTGCTTTTTTTTTTTTGGGTGGCACTGGTTCTAATACAGGTGGTTGGTTGATCCAGCTTCACATGATTGTTCTTTCCTAGGTCTTGACTATTATTCACACATGCTCCTTTTTCCAAAAGATGAGAAGAAAAGATGACATGTCTGAGCTTTAAAGGTGGAACAGCACATTGCAAGCTCATTATGTCACCATAATGCTCCAATGCCTCCCAGCTGCTACATGACCCTGTTGTCTATTGTTCTTACAGAATAATAGACAACAGAGTCACAGAATTTTTCTTTCATAAGCTAGAAAGCAATGTTATACAAGAAAGAGACCTTTTTGCCTATATCTGTTTACCAATTTAGTTTTCAGATTAGATGTATTATTTAATCTCCTTTGCAATCACATTTTCTATTTTCTTATATGTCTTCCAAAAAGAAAAGAAAAAACAAAACAACAAAACAAAACAAAACAAAACAAACAAACAAACAAAAAAAAACAGGAAAAAAAACAGAAAAGACAGAGTCCTCTCTAATATACCTAAAAATCTCTATTCTTTTTTGTGTGTTTTTTTCTTTTTTTTTTTCTTTTTCTTTTTTTTTTTTGCCTTGAATAATGGAAGTTTTCTTGGACTCTTCCTGCAAACATTACAAATTAATGCAAACATTAATCGTCTTTTCAGTGTGCAAAAGTGTCACTGTAAGCTGGTGGGCATCTCTTCTATAAAGCCTTTGAAATACAGCAAATGAGGGTGTAGAGACTCAGTAAAGAGAAACATTTTTAACTTCCTTGTAGGGAAGCTCTGACTCTCTCTCAAAGTAGAAAAAGAGAGAATTTTTAAACAAAAATAATTCCCTACTTAAGAAGCTGCTGGTTTTAGTTAAAACCTTGAAAGTCTCACTTGCATGCACTTTATGGTACAAAATGGTAAAAAAATGATGGTTTATCTCACAAAAGAAAGTTATTTCCACTTTAAAAGAATTTCTGTGAAGCATGTGAATAGCATATCAGTTTGGATGAGGAAAAAGGACTGCTGCTGTTGTGACCCTATATTTATCATATGCAAGATAGTCTAACACTTCTGAGAATGGGTAGCCAGTAAAAGTTACAATCTAGGAGCTGACAGGGGGCCATAGTTAGTGCCTTAGATCTTTTCTAAAAGCATTTCAAGACTGAACAAAATTAGAATGGAATTTGAATCACAAATTTCAGTGTAGGCATTGCTGGACATAAATGGGCAATAAGGGATGTTTTGAAGACTTAAACAGTTCTAGTCCTTCTGCAGAAGCTTATGAAAATGTGTTTCAGTAGCCAAGTCTTGATTGAAGCAGATTAGATCTGGCTCTAATTGTTTACATATATTCAGCCAAGGAACATTCTGAACTAAAGCTGACTGCTTTGTCTTACACTTCAGAAACACCCTGACCCTCAACAGCCTCAGGATTTTGAGAACCCAGCATCTTCTTATGGGCCATGATTCTTAACCACTCAAAAGTGGTACAGGTTGCTTTCACAGGAATGGCACAGTTCATTTTAACTATTCATTAATCATGGTAAGAGATTAGTCAACTCAGTCTAGTTGGTTTTGTTTCCACTTACTGGCTGATAGCTTTTTAAATACAGAAGATTCAATAGGCAGCAATGAATACCTCTCTGCTTTTATTCAGTGTTTGAAAACATTTCCATGGAAACATGAGAAATATATCTGGTCATATATCAGAGACTTCTTAATGACTTATATCACATTTTCCAATGAAGTCAAGTCAAGCTATTTGGTTATGAATATACCTGAGTCCCTACGTTTCCATTACTCGTCTCCTTTAGACCTTGCAGTATTTGTTTATGAAAAGAGACAAAGAAAAACAAGAGAAAAATCTAATTCCTTATAATCTGAAGGCAGACTAAATGATTAAGCTTAAAGGGGGAAAGAAAAGGGGAAAATCTTCTTCTGATATTGTCTTCTAAGTTACATTCTCAATTGCCTTTTCTAGGATTATTTTTTTTTTTCCATTCCCTTCCATCTACTTTTCCACTAAAAGAGCCCAGAGGCCAAATCTTGTGCAAAGGCCAGCAATGCAATAACAGGTATTGACAGTAACTTCAACAAGAATGAAGCATTTCTTGAAGCATTTCTTCTGGATTGCTCTATTTATTCACCTGTTCTTGCCTTTATATATATATATATATATATTTTTTTTTTTTTTTCTATAACAATGATAGCTTTCTTTTCATCATATTTTGCCTATTGTGATGGTACCATATCTTACAATGTTTTATAAAGGCTGGGTTGCAATTAAGTTAGGAATATATTTAGGGTCAAGGACATGAAGTCCACTTTTCCACCTGAAGCAGCTCTTAGAGTGATTGTGCCTGTCTCAGGAATTTTATATATTACAGCAGGTTTGTTGATGTAGCTGAGGTGGGTTAGTTCTTATGGCAAATGCTTTTTGTGTAGAGAGCTTGTGCCAGGAAAGGGAAGTGTTGTGCTATAATTTATATAATTTCTTCCTGTAAAATAAACTATATTGGCAATTTTTTTTTTCTTTTTCTTTCAAACACAACTGTATAAAGCACTGGCTCACTGCTTTAATAATCTCCAGCAAGTTATTGTACTGGCACAGAATGACTATGGGTCCACTAGAGCTGGCTGAGAATTAAATATACTGCTCATAGAAACCTAAACTCCTGGAAGCATGGAATGTTTTTTCTGGCACATTTGCTAATAAAGATTTTTATTCTGTGACTGAGACTTCCATGTTAGGCAACTCCCTTTTGCCTGGGCTGATGATAATAGACTCATACATGAAAGCAGGTTTTTAGCTATGGTTATTGTAATTGTGATGCGAAACAGAAAAATTATAAAAATCACAAAAAAATTCTGCAGTGTGGAAAGACTCTTTCCAAACACCTCTACTGGTTGCTAATATTTCCTTTGTGATGGTCTTCTCCATACAAATGATGTAGAAAGGAAAAAGGGAACATCTTGCTCTCTCCATGTATCCTATAATTTTATAAAGCTGCTAGGTAAAGGTTCACCTTTCCCTCGTAGTCCTATAGAAGTGGTAACTGGGAATGGTTCTGTCCCATGGTTCAAATGTTGCTGTCATACAGTGAAGGCTAAAAAACAAAAAACAAAAATGAGATTCTGTGTTTATATAAAAATTGGGACTTTGCTAGCTGTTGTATAAGCTGCAGTTTGCAACACTATTTGTAATTAAGGCTCATGTAGATCTATGGGAAAAAATATGTAAATGCAAGACAAAAAGACATTTATTTAATTGGACTAAGCAGTCTATACGGTTTTGGATATTAAAAAAAAAAAAAAAAAAAAAAAGAATTTTTTCCTTGATTTATCCACTCTGTTGCATATTCACAACACATTTTCCACCCATCAGTTATTTTCAGGTAATTATTGGTTACTAGACATCTGCATTCCAGTGGTCATAGGAGTGAAAATAGGTTTCCTTTGACCATTTCCCTTCATTACATGACTCTCATAACATAACGCTCTAATTTTTGTTCTTTTTTAGAATCTTTTTTGACAGGAGAGATTTTGTCTTCTGCAAAATGTTCAGTGTGAACTAACTTGAAACAAGTTTATATAAAGAGCTGTATTTTCTACACTGTTTTCTCAGCTCTAGTTTCTCCTTTTTGAGGCAGAGAGCAGAAAATCCTCCTATTTTGACCTTTTCATTTGAATTGCTGTTAACTTGTAACTCTTCTTCTTACTTTGTCTGCCATCATTAGGCAACTGATCATATTCTCTATCCATACAAAGGATGTTTACAGCTCTGTATTGAACAGAATCTTATTAACCATACCTCTAATTAGTCAACCGTGAGTTATCTGTATTAATGTGGTTTCTAGAGCTACTATTTTGAGGTCCAGTAAATGGATTTAAATGGATATAGTGTACACAGTCCGTTTCAATTTGAAGGTGAGGATCATGCCAAGATACAACAGACATACAGAGTGATGATTTGCACAGTGGGAAAAATTCAAATGTCTCATAAACACTCCTGTTCTGAAGTGATTTCTGCTGATATAAAAACTTTGAAGTTCTGACTTAAATTATACATACACCCATTTAATATTTCTTGAGCGATACTGCTCTGAAAATGTTCAAGTTACAAACATCAAAATTTTCATGCATGGTCAAACACCTCCAGATCAACAAATGATTTTTGGAACTTATTAGCCTCAACAACTTTTATTTTTATATGACATTTACTGATAATCTTCAGAAGACTTCCTTATTTTCTTCCTTTAGGTTCTGGTCTTAACAGAATTGGCAAGTGAGAAAGGGTGGTGATCTTTGCTCCTGAGGAAGCTCCACTGCAGACTTGGAGGTTCAGTAGGAGAAATGCTTCCCTCAGATTTGAAAACTGTATCAGAATTGATCAGGAATACTTTCCTAATGCTTCAGAAGCTCCAAATTTTTCAGAGGTGAGAGCAAGGAATTATAGGCAACCTGTCTGAAACTAAATGGGAATATGCTGAGGCTTCAGGAGCAATAGCATTGATGGGAGGTATAATAATTTACCTGGTGTATGAAAATACATGAGGAGGAAAGAGCCTGCGATCATCTGTGAGATAATCTTTGCAATCATGTAAAAATAGAATTTCTACATAATTTTTTACATGTATAAATTTCATGGAGAAGGGTCCACAGGCCTTGGTTCTAAATCTTTTTCTAGAGCCTAGTTTAAGACCATGGCTTCAGCACATGTGAAGGGAGATAGTGTACTCTATATGGTGCTATCCTTGGGGGAAGAAAGTCTGAAAGAAACTGGTCTGATCATAGTAGAGATCTGACTCAACTTTTCAAGTATATATGAGTTACCTTCAGATCTCTAGTTAAAGATCTATCACTGGCAGCACTGAGTTCACCAAAGGTCCCACTGCATCTGTATTTTCACTGTCTTTTACAGGTTTTAAATTCAATCCACCTACCAAACTAGTGATTTCTGCAAACATTTGATCCTACTCCAAAACTTGCTCAAGGGGGTCTTAACCACCGTGTAGAGATTGTAGTTGTCATTCAACTTTAATTTGCAAAACTTTCATCAATTTTCTATCCTGCAGCTATAGATGTAGATAACGCTTTCTTTCAGATCCTTATTCCAAGTGGTAATGCTACATGTAAGTTACAGTACATTTTGAAAGCTGCTTTGTCCAATCGGAGATGTCTCATGGTGGAACCACTGAAATAAATTATAGTTATGAGCAACATTTTAAAAGTGTTTTGGTTGAGCTGAAATGCACGACCTTAATCTGAAGTTCTTATATAGTACTCTTTTTCATCGCTTTTAGCAGAGTTTTAAAGAATTTCATAGTTTTATTAGAATAATAAGTATATCTGAAATTGTTCAAAGGTATAGAGTATAAATATTTATTAATATTACTTCTGTTATTTTGTCTCTGGTATTAATTATTAATAAGATTTTATACAAATTCATAGATATAAAATACAAGGAAAGTGGAAAGTAGTTACTACTTTTAGTATTGCCAGTAGTAATATTTACTGTATCAAGTGGCAGAGAAATCCTGAGCTGTGGCATTGTACCAGGGTGTGAGATGGTTACAGAGTTGGTCCCATGGTGGCATGGTTCCAACCCAGAATGAATCTGGCGGAGCTTAGTCCAGAGGTGGTAGAGGAGCACACCCGGAAGAAGGTGCAAACCTGCTGTCAGGGTCCATGAGCAGAGTGAGTGAGAGCTTGCTTTTCGTGTGCATCTTTGACTGAATAAATCTTTATATTCACCATGCAAAATGGATCAATGGCATCTCCCCCAGAATAGCTGGTATTCCAATGAAAATTTAATCTTTTGGAGAAATAGATTTTTCTTCCATCAGATGATAGAAAGAAATTAGGCCAAGTCCCTCTGAATTTCAGTAGATGCTCTAACTACAGTGGTATGGTATAAAGCATACATGTGGAAATGTAGTCCTTTAGTCCTTTTACTGTCATTTTCTTAATAAAAAGGAGTTGCACTGTTAGTAGATTGACAGATACCATTTAAGAAATATCAATAGAGATGAATGCTCACTGCTAGACTGTGAGATGAATCCAGTGTGGTTTCTGACAGGCTGAAAGCACTCCCTATAGCGTACCACTACTTTTTGAGCCCATAAGTAAACATGATGACATCGGTTCTGCTACATGCTGGCTTACACAGACTTTTTCACTGTGATACAAAATATGCTCTTGAAGCTCTCTGTAGGCACAGAAACCTGACTTTATTCCCATGAAAAAGGTCTCAGAGATGTGGGCAAAGATATGTGGGCAACAGCATCCCAAAAGGAGGTATACAAAGATTCAGTTAAAATTTTTTAGAGGTAGTGTCCTTAAGAAGAAGAAGAAAGAAGCATTCTGTGTAGTTACAGCTGCTCGAGTCTGTGATTCTGGGGACAATTTCTTGCTTTCCCAGTCTTCAACAGTTTTAGGTGCTTGGAATATACGAACACATACATATGAAATAAAAGTTAATTAAAGAATCAGAATCTTTTCCCTTCTCAGTACAAATATGGATTAAATTACTTTCTGTCACAAATACATTAGATTATTTGAAACTGAAATAAATGAAAGAAACCTTTAGTACTCATTAGATTTTCTTATTTTATTTATTTTATTTTATTTTATTTTATTATTTTATTTTATTTTATTTTATTTTATTTTATTTTATTTTATTTTATTTTATTTTATTTTATTTTATTTTATTTTATTTTATTTTATTTTATTTTATTTTATTTTATTTTATTTCATTTTATTTTATTTTATTTTATTATTTATTTATTTTGTCGTAAAGAGATGTAACCAACAGTAGAATCTCTTTGTCTAAAGATGGTATTTTCAGGTTTCACTGTTGGCTACAATCTGCTCTGTAGCAGAGGAAGGGAAGATGGTGTGATCTTTTAATGATAGCTAAAACACATTTTTTGACATAATTCTTTTTTAAAACTTATATTAGCTATTCATTATTCACTGTTCGAATACATTAGCCTATGTTGTGATATTTTATTGAAAACACATAATCAAATCTTGTCCTTAAAATTAGGTGCAGCAGCAAGTTTCGTGAAATTCAGGTACAAGCTGGAAAACTAGTATTTGTTTATACAGGAAAATAAAACATTAAAAAGTTTTTGTGACTGAAGACCATGAAAAAATGTAATGGCAAACAACCTGAATGATCAGCTCAAACTGCTAAATTCTGCACTAGAGGAGAACACAGTGGAGAGGAGCGGTGCATTTAGATTATGAAACACCTAATGTTTGCCATTATATTTTTGGGAACTGTAAGAGAATAATCATTAGCTTGTGAACAACAATTACAAGGTAGAATGAATATATAGGGAAGACATTGATTTTTTAGTTTTTATTTGGTTCATGACCAATAGACTATTTAATATGGAAAATCTATCATGAAGAGCTGTACAATAGAAATATACAAACTGTGACTAAAGGTTTGTAAATGCATAATTAATATTCCTAATCAATAGATCCTGTCTGGCTTATAGTAGTAGGAAAATAGTGAATTTATAAATTAATGTAAATAGGCAAAGGTAATCACAAACAACTGCAAAATTGTGTTTTCTTTCAACACTTCTACTGCATTATTTTCTATTTTTTTTTTCTCAAACTTTGCCCTTCCCATTTTCTCATTTCCTCATCCTCATATTTTTGTATATAACTTTTTTCATATTTGAAAGTCTTTTGGTCATCAACAGCAACAACAAAAAAATAAGTGTTTTTAAAAATATCAAGTCTGTTCTGTACATGAGTTTTGAAAGTGTTTCCTGTAATTTTGCTGCCAAAGGAAAACAAATAAACAACAACCAAACTAGGAAAATGCAAAATAATTTTTGAATGTTTGAGGTCATAAAAAAAAAGATACAAAACTACATGCTTCCTATGGTCAGGTAGCACAATGAGCTACTTTTCCCTGGCAATAATAAATAAATAATAATAACATTTTTTTTTTTCCCCAGAATGTTTAGAAAATGTTTGATTCTGGAAGGTATAAACCATGTTGAAATAAAGTCAGCTGCGAGCTTTCCAATACAGAAATTTGTTTGTGAGATAGTATTTTGGGAGATTGCTTTGCTTTTGGAAAATTTTATTTTATGACTAAACTAAAAATTTCACATGACAACATTTCCCTTCTTTATCTACTCTGGTCATTTAATAAAACTAAAAAACAAAGAAAATGTACGTAAGTCAGCGACACACTTCATGTGTCTTGTTTCTTTCCCAGAGGAAGAAAAATGTATATTTTGGAAGCTGATATCCGATGACCCGAGAGTCTTGCATAAAAATGTGGATGTCATACAATGTTACAGAATAATATTGCACTTTTAATATTGCACTTTTTTAGTAGTTGTTGTTTTTGTTATTGTTGTTGTGAAAAAGAGCATCCTTGCACATTCTCATTAAGTACACAAACAGTATTTCATGTGTTTACCAGTTCTTCATGTGTTCTTTAGTGTGTAGCTGGACCTTGTAGCTTGTCTTTAGTTATGGTCATTTTGCTTTTAGAACGTCCAGTGATGATATACAAAACTGACTGAGGATGTTTGTGAGATATTCGTAAAAATACATATAGGGCTTCTGGTGGAACGCTCTATATGAGTTATTGTGTCCACTGCTAAGGATCACAAAGAGGACAAATTTATGGAATATTTTTAGCATGTTTTGAAGAACCAGGGTGATTAGCTCCCCAGTGAAAGGGTGAAAACAATTGCAAGGTTTTAACGCGAAGTTAACCCATTCAAAATCTTGATAAGAATAGAAACCCTGCCAGAATATGTAGTTATCACTGTGTTTGTGAAACAGACTCATGCAGAATTCATTCGTGGTTTAACTTTGTAATTTAACTTTGTACAGTTCCTGTTGACCCTTTACATACTTGAAAGTTGCACTCTTGTAATGTATACACAGTGAGCTGGCAAATGAAATGACATGCTGCTTGTCATTTTGTAAACTTTTATATACATACATTTATGCATATACATATATATTCTTCTCTCTGACTACTGTTGTTGCATATGGCTTCTGGAATGACTTCCCTAGGTATACCTAAGTCTTCTAGTCTGCCTTCCCTAGGATGTAGTCAATAATATGGATAAGTGAATTTATAAAACAAACAAACAAACAAACAAACAAAAAAACTTTTTGGAAAAAACACTTTTTTTTTTTTTTGGTGCTGTTTTGCATATGTCTAATTTTGATATTTTATTTAATGTCCACTCTTTATCAGAATCCATATTGCAAGTGAGTCTGTGTATTGAGATATTGTTCAGTAAAATGCTCTAGCATATACCTTCTGCAACTTGCAAACAGTTGGTAGTTTCTACCTTTCTACCGTGGTCACATACTTATTTCCCAGCTAGTGTGCAGTTTTTTGTCATTCTTTAAGATTTGTGGCAAAATCTTCCAATAGTTCTTTTAGACTCCATATGATGCAAAGGTAAGGCAAGGTTTGAAGAGAATTAGTAGTAATTCATGAGATGAAGCCATGCAGAAATTGTGAAATCAGTGTCATCACTGGCTCATTGAACTAGATCTGTACATCATATTCTTTCCACTTCCATTTGGTTTATATATATTAGCCATTTTTCAGTAACACTGAAAATAGAACATCCTTGGTCTTAGCTTATTTTGTGATAATCCCAATGTTTAAAGCTATACATTTTCTTGATTACAGTGTTTTTGACTTGTGAAGTACTAAATAACTGGGGACTTGTCTTCTTACCTGATAGCTTGATCAATAAAAGCATTTGAACTGGCAATGTATGATCTCAAAGTGAAAAAGATGGAAGCTCAGGAACCCAAAGAGTTTTCCTGAACTTCATTCTGACACAGCTAGGAGTCATTGATCTTCAGGGTGTTCACTGTGATTCATCTCTCTCTCTGAACATGCCAGTGAGGGTGGCTGCCTTCTTGATTTTTTTTTTTTCTCATTTGACTCAAGTAGCAGCGCTCTGTAGAGTACATTTGAAATATTTTTCCTTAAATATTTATTTGCCCTTTTCAAGTATGACCAAAGTGGAGCTATATAAAATCAATGTGACCTCAGGGTTTTTGAAATAATACTGACCTATTTTTCTTTGATGTGATTTCAGAATAACGTTCTTTCCTCTTTTAGTATATTCAAATTTCTATGACTGGTTGTAGACTTCCTTAAAATTTTGATTCAATACTTCTTTTCTGTAATGAATTAATTAACTTTTAGAAATGCCAAATACTTCCCCTCAAGATCAGAAAAAAATGTATGACTAATATACTGTGTATTCTTTCTGGTATGCTACAGTACCATTGTCTTTACTTTTTGGCAGTCATTTGTGCAAAGAGGTTCAAAGTATTGATAAATAATTTCCTCACTTTTGTACATATCATCCCTTTATTTCTGTGTTGTGACACTCTATAGGAATGCTAATTAATGCACTTCTGTGGAATGTAGAATGAACGCCTTTCTGTCAGAACATGTACAAATCACCACATTTCTACTTGGTTTGGAATGGATTGTTTTACTGTAAGCATTAGATAGCTGATGTGGAGATAAAGAAGATGCTGATCTAACTCTGAAGTTCTGGGTTTAGTCATTATGAACTTTGAAAGAATGCTTAGGAATGGTATTCAGGAATCAACAGTGGATTTTAGGTTGGTGAAATTTCACCAGCATCAGTACACAGTAGAGAATATGACCTTTGAACAGTATTGCTAATCACTAGGTCTATCCAGTACTTTAGATCTCATCTTTAAAAATATTTTATAACAAATGAAATTTGAGGATTAAAAATATACATTTCTTTAACCACGCAAACTTTTGGTCCAAAATATCTTACCTCCTTTTGTATAAACAATGTCTACTCAGCTCAGCATCTGATAACTCAGATGTCTAGGACCTTATTCTGAATAAGCAATGTAACAGGTTCAATATCGAGTTTAATCACTTCTGTGAAATTGTCGTGAAATTCATTGTTGTAACCCTGGTTTAAACACAAGTTTTTATCAGCAAATTTACATAGTTGAGGTGACGACTTTTAAACTTATATACTTTCCTTATTAGGAAAAAATATACATACAATATATTCAGTGAAATTTTATAGAAATGAAGTCTTTCTCTGTAATGTTAGTTGCTATCCACAGTAGAATAGTTATGACTATTTATATATCTTTAAAAAGTATAAACACATCGCTGGACAACAATTCAGGTCTGTAACACTGGCAAAATTTTAATTCTTTAACTTTTTCTGAAGAAAATCTGGATTAGATAAATAAATAGATCATTTTCATTTTCAAACTCTGTGGCCAGAATCCTGGTCTAATATATGCATGAGAAACTCTCATTAATTTTCAAAGGGAATTTCATACATCTGGCTGCGAGCAGAATTTTGCACATGCAGAATGCTCAGTCAATGTTTCTGGGGTAAAAGCAGAGGAGAAATGACAAGGGCACTCCCTTGTAATTTCTCTTTGTCCCCTCTTAGAATACACTCGATAAACATCGCATTAATTTTCTTACTTCAACAGTCAAAAATTAAATTTCCTGAATTCACATGCTATTCAAATTCTAAAGAAATGTAACAAACCCCTTTATTTGAGAGTTTTTTACAACCCTTTTCACTTATTGTTAATAAATGAAATAAAGTGAAGGAGCTAGACTGCAAACATAATATGGAAGACAGAACCTATAAAGTATGAAAGAATCTATTTTATTTTTCAGGTGGTCCTAGAAAAAATATATGTCCATTAGAAAAATGCCCTATGATGTTAGAGGAAAAAAGTTTATGCTAGATAAATCAAGAAAACAGTTGTTGGCTAGAAACTACTTGTATTGTGTCATTAAAACATAGAATCATTAAGGCTGAAAAAGATCTCCAAGATCATCTGGTCCAACCATCCCTCTACCACCAATATCACCCACTAAAAAATGTCTATAAGCACCACATCCAAGCTTTTCTTGAACACCCCCAGGGACAGTGACTCCACTGGGCAACCCATTCCAATGTCTGACTGCTCTTTCTGAGAAGAAATTTCTCCAAATTTCCAACCTGAACCTCCCCTTGAGCAACCTGAGGCCATTCCCTCTGGTCCTATAACTAGTTATCTGAGAGAAAAGGCTGACACTCAGCTCCCCACACCTTCCTTTGAGGAAGTTGTAGAGAGCAATAAGGTCTCCCCTGAGCCTCCTCTTCTCCAAACTAAACAAACTCAGTTCCCTCGGCTGCTCCTCATAGGAATTGTGTTCCAGACCCTTCACCAGCTTCATAGCCCTTCTTTGGCCATGCTCCAGCACCTAATGTCTTTCTTGTATTGAGGGGCCCAAAACTGAACACAGGACTTGAGGTGTGACCGCCAAAGCTGAGTAAAGGAGGACAATCACATCTCTGGTCCTGCTGGCTACACTATTCCTGATAAAAGTCAGGATGCTGTTGGCCTTCTTGGCCACCTAAGCACACTGCTGGCTCATGTTCAGGCAAGTGTTGACCAACACCCCCATATCCTTTTCCTCTGCACAGATTTCAAGCCACTGTGTCCCCAGCCTGTAGCGTTGCATGGGGTTATTGTGGCCAAAGTGCAGGACCTAGCATTTAGCCATGTTGAGCCCATTGGCCTCTGCCCATTGATCCAACCTGTCCAGGTCCCTCTGCAGGGCCTCTGGCAGATCAACACTTCACCTGAACTTGGTGTTGTCTGCAAACTTACTGGGGGTGCACTCAATTCCCAGCTGTCATGTAATGCTATAGGAACAGGAACTAGTATACTAATACCATACAAAGATCCACTGCACCCCAAAGCAAATGACTCTGAAAAGAATCAGAATCAGTGATTTCTGTTAGAATTGCTCAGAAGACTACCATAGAACTTCTGAATTTGAGTGTTCTCCAAGCAGATATTCAATCTGTTTCTTTGGAGAGATATTCCCTTCAAAGATCATCTGCTGTTTTCTGTTCAGAATTATGAACTTTCATGTGGATGATAAAAAGTTACCACAAAGTAAAAAAGCCATCATGTGTTTGGATCTACAGACTGATCTACAATAGGAGAGCATTTGAGACAAGAAAAGCCATGCACATCTCAGGCAAAATATATTCAATAAAAAAGCCCTTCAGCTTTTCAATTGCAGAGTTGCGTATAGCGCGGTTTTCAATTTTGCTTTCCAGAAAGCTAAGAATCTGTATTTCCCTGCTGAAGTACACATGGTTATCCAGCTAAAATCATCAACGTTTATAGAACAGCTTTACTGCTGTTAGTCCTGCTCCAACAAGTATAGAGGCCAGACTCAAGTTCAGGTGCTCAACACAGGTGGGAGCACTAAATAAGAATAAGTCTCTGAGGGAGCAAAGAAGATGAGAGCTGTTCAGGGCACCTGGGACCTTTCAAATCTGTCAGGACTCAAAATGATTTTATATAATAGAAATCACCAAACACCAGCATTAAGTTACTACTCAAAACATCTGCTTGTCTTATTCTAAACCAGATATTCTGTGAAAGGAGGTAAAGAGAAGTCATCTCCAAGGTTAAGGGCATGTCACTAAGCAGGGAATATTTTCAGGCACTGCAATCTCAAAGTGGCAGACCTTCTGAAAAATGACAGTGTCTTTTATCTTTTTTTCCCACTTGAATTTGTAACTCACTCAATTTTATCTAAAGTAGTCTCAAGCCTCAGCCACAATTCTAAACTTCTTTTCTAGATCCCAAGGCAGAAAAAGTTAATATGATCTGAATTTTTAAATTAGTCTAGCACAGTCCTTTTACAATCCCTCTTTTGCTAAGATGAAATAGTAAAGAAAGGTTGAGCCATTGAATAGGGAAAAACTTTGGCTGTACAGGTAGTAATGGATTTAGCCTATTCTCACCCAAACACTCAACAGAAAAAGAAAAAAAATTTAGATCTACTTTAAAAAAATAGTCAATATATTTTTTAAAAATAAAAATGTATCAACTCACAGATTTGCTTTCAAATATGTTTAGTAAACCTCTTCATTAAGGGCAGATAGAATATGTAACTAGGGAATAAAAAATGTAGGCAGTCATGTTCAGGAAAAAGGGAAGAAATGGTATGAATTGTATACACTGTGGTAAGAGGTAAAAAAAGTAATTGATGTTTTCCAAAGAAAGTATGTGCCAGATTTTCTTGAGAAATTTCTTTGATGAAAGCTAGTTTTTGACACATAACATGCAGTAGATCGCATCTTTTTTTTTTTTTTTTTGACTTTAGAAAAGCATTTGACATAGTGGCACATAGGAAATTATAAGTTAAGAGGGTTAAGATGAGGGTTACTAGCAGAACTGTAATGTATTAAATGAACTGGTTAAAAGAAGATGAGAACAAGTTGCACTGACAGAAAAAAAACCTGTCAGATTCGTAAGAAATTACCAGTGGAGAAATTCAAAAGTACTTTGTCAAATTAAATTTAAATATTTTCAGAAATGCCCTTGCCACCAGAAGTGTCAGAGTGTTGATGAAATTTGCTGATCGTGTGAAGTTCAGAAACGTCTTTCATACAGAGGAGAGGGATCTCACATAGCAAGAGCTTAATGACTCTGAGATACAGTTTAATAGAAATGAAATGATACCAAGACATGATAAGATTTATTTATTTATTTATTTGCTAAGGGGAAGAAGACTTGTGCAGTAAGCAGAGAGCTTGTGAATTGGAAATAAAGTTTGGACAGGAAGAAGCAAAAGGAAATAGCTGATCTTGAGGTAACTGTGTTCATAACAGATTGCAGTTTGGGCATTGTCCCTCTTGGAAAATGTGTACAAAGAAATACATGCATCCAGACTGGAACAAATGCAGAGAAGAACTACTGGAATGAGAACGGTGAAAGAATGTAGAAACCTTTGCAGAGGAGACTAAAAGGTCTTGGTCTGCTTAATCCAATAAGCGAAACCCAAAATAAAACCCACCCAAACCCACAAACTGTTTCTACTTCCATACTGAGGCAAACAGCAAGGAAGGGAAAAAGTTGTTTAAAAACAAGAATGAATGATCTTAAATAAAGGCAAGTTGGAAATGAAAGTAGTCTAAATATTCTAACATTCAGAGCAATGACTTTGTGGACAGAAGATTAATAGCAACCATTTTGGATAATGTTCTTCATTAAACTCTGAGGGATTTCTTGCTGAGTCCCTGAGGTAGCATGGATCCCAGATCAGTGGCTGAAAATCTTTCCCAGTTCTGTGGAATTAGGTAAATACCCTACTAAAAGGGACTGGAATACTGCAGATAGAATTATAGAATTGTTTTTCATCTCTGAGAATTACTGGAACAATACTGAAAATTGATTTTGTTTTGTCTGTGAGACCCACCACACAGTCTCCAGTGAGCATGGGATGCAGTGGCTCAGGTGTCCAGTTCTCTCATTGCCCTCTTAGGATGGGCATCACTGTCTCTTACTGGTAAACTGCATTGTGCCTTATGAAAACTGTGGCTGGTGGAGAACTGCGACATGCAGGGATGTCTGAGAGAGCTTTGCTGCTTGTAGAATTTTTAGTTGTTATTGTTAAAAGTAATGCATTTCCACGGAAACACTGGTATTTGAGGAAATTTAATTAGTCAAAAATCCAATTTATAACAACAATATAGTTTTGATGAAAACTTTTTTACATATTAGTAATTAACAAAGCAGTAATGTGAATAATTCCTATACTATGGCTAACTATGAGAAAAACACAGACTTTGGAGACAGACAAAATTTCTTATTACTTTGATAATTTGCTTTCTTAGAACTGAGCAAACATCACTGCCATATCAGGAACCTCATCAAAGCTTACTTTTGCTGTCACTGGCTTCAGTAGGAACAAGACTGGACCCTGGGTGAACTTCTGAGATCAGTGTTAGCTAGGTTAAATTAATTAACTGTCTTCTCCCCTCCAGCAGTAGCTGCTGTTAGCAAACTCATTTCATTTTCTGAATTGAAACTACAGTAATGCTAAAACATTTAACTTTGTCTCTTTTATATGACACTATTTTTGACATCTAATAGGAATACTCTTCTGGCATTTACAATCATTCCTTTATTGCAAGTCTGCCTTCCTTTCATTACATTTTCATTATTCTTATGGTGACTATATTTCATATTTATCACAGTGGTTAAAATGATATCAGTCAGAATCAGCAATCATATACATTACTGAAATGTTTATTGATTTGTAATCAACAGGTACAGTAAATTTAAAAAATGTTGTTTCCCAAAGGACATGAATTAATTCAGGCATTTTGGAAATAGGCAAAATACAGTTACTGTAATAAAGATGTTAATTTATCCTGCAATAAATCTTGCTTAACTGGTCAATATTGATTATGTGCAATAACTATGACTGCAGTTGTAGGCATTGGAGCAGCAGAAAAAAAAGTCTTTTTGTAAGATCTGTTTTCATTGTTATTTGAAAACAACACTGTTAAATGACAATAGTCTTGTTGTTAACGAGTTCCAGTAGTAAAATATAAGGAGTATAAACAGCCTGATTTACTAAAAGACAAAAGCTCTTAACACGTCTCTATTCATATTTTTAGTTGTTTCATCAACCTTAGTGTTTGAGATGAAGGGAAAAACATATGTAAGAGATGAAATACATCTGTAAACCCATGCTAAAATGCTTTGACAAATATTCATTGTCAAAACAAATAGACTCGGTTTCACTTCCAAAGTTCACTAAGAAATTGTTTCCAGCTCTAACTAAATGAGTGTTAGAAAATAGTTAAGGTCAATTCTTTTTGGCCAATGTTCCACTAAGAGTAACGCAGTTATCCTGCTGCCTCGCTTTCTTATGAAATCCTAATTATCCAAGGTCCCTAGAGCACATATAACCAGCCTATTAAGGGATATTTCAGTTTCTTGTAAATGCTATCCCATTAAACCACTGTTATTTTAACCAGAGAGCTATTTAGGTGCAATCTTGTGTTTGTGAGGAAGGAGGGGGCTAAAGCTATGGCTGACGTAATGTGACTTTGTGCCTTTTTGTTGACTTGATCTCTCATTTCAGTATCTAGATTTTCCTTTCTCAATAGGTGAGAAAACTAATACGTGAGCTTCCTTGCCAGTGGGTGCTTGCAAGGTGACGGCTCTGGGGTGCTTGCTGCTGTGGATCCTCAGTCTGTAGCCCTGAACAGTGGGGGAATTCATTACTTTAAATTTGTGTTGAATTGAAGGTAAGGCTGAGGAGAAGGTGCACCTTCCAGCATTTACAGAGCTACCCCAGTATATCAGATATTTAGTATAAGTCTCTGAGTACCAATATGCACAGTCAGGTGACACCTTCAGCAATACCTCTCCTGTCTCCCTGCTCCCCTGGCTGATGACAGAATTGCTTGCAACAACTCGTTGTTGCTCACAAAGTGATATAAAAAACAGTTTTCCATCCTGAATTATTCAAGGAGAAGAGCAAGTAGCCTGCTTCACCTATGGAGACACAGCCGAGGAGAAGGCAGGACAGAGAGAAAATATACAATATTCTGAAGGAGTCCATAGAGTAGAGGGATGATTTCTGCTAATAGCACGTCTGTATAAAGTGGCTTGAATGGTATCATACAGGTCAGGTGTCATCTGCTAGTCTTCACTGCTTGATGAGGACATGGTCTCCCAGTTCTTCGTACACCACTCAATGAATCGAACTATTCAGAGGTATAAAGTGTAATGGCTGATATTGGATACGGGTTCACCTGTGGTGCAAGGCTGCAGATTTTCTCTGTACTTTTTTTTTTTTTTTTTCCTGTTTAAATATAGTCAGGCATTGATGTGCTGCTGGAGTATTAAGCACTGTTATTCGCTATTTAAATAGACATTGTGCAGCACATAAAGCACTGCCTGTTTTGACAGGTGAAATGAAGTTTTCATGTTCTCATCGTTCCTTGTTTTGGTAAAATTGTCAGCAGGCAGAAGGTGTCTTAGGGGAAGAGTGCAACCCATAGAAGCTGTTCAGGACTCCCTTATCATTCAACATCATCAGATTCACACTTTTTCTAGACCTTTGAGTAAATGTCTCAACAAGCTGGCCTAAGACCTTTTCAGCATTAAGTCTTTTAGCTTAGTATCTTTGCCATCTTTCAGACTCATACAGCATTTTTGGAAATAGCATAAATCAGAATGTAGATTTTCAATTACTTAGAAAATTGGTTGTCAAAAAAATAGTTAATATCACCTGCAATACTTCAGCTCCTGTAATCTGTATTTATGACATAAAAAGTTCCCTGTTATTTATTCCTAGAGCTTTTCTCCCATGCATTGGATTTAGCCTTTCTAACGCATTTTTTCCTTTTGCTCCTGGATGAGGTGTATAAAGATAACAGTGATCTCAGATTTCTGAGTTATCCTGATTCTTAGATATGTATTCAGTTCCTAACCTCTGTCCATTTATTTTCTCTTTTCCTGAAAGTTGCCAAACCTGGCCTTGGTCAAGCTGGATCCCTAAGACAGTTTTCTCATGCTACCATGAGCAGCAAACACTGCGAGCAAGAATTAGCAGCAGGAGGTAGGTAGCTGAAAGTGAATAAAGGAGCAAAGATTCTCTGACAAAAAATAATTAGGATACATAAAATAATCCAACTGTCGTTGTTGTGGTATTCTTGCCATATAAATATACCTAAAATCTCAGTTTTTGATCTTAATGTGGAAATACAATTATTTTAGGGGCTGACCTCTATGAATGTATTTTTCTTCTTGGAGAAAAGGAACTTTTTATCTGAGAGATGAATCATTTTGAAGTGTCATTTTAAATTTGAAACTAGATGTTAAAATGTTAGAGTTTTATGATGCCACTACAAGAACTGGACGTGAATTATTTCTTTACAGCAGTGAGGCAATAGGACCTGAAATATTCCTGTTATAATATTTAATAGAAAATTATTCCCTTTCAGAAAAATTTTAAATCAGATACGGATGCTCATATTAGCCAGGAAAAAAAAAAAAAAAAAAAAGGTCATTTAATAAAAATAAACCCCTTTAAAATGATACACTGTCAGAGTACCTGAGTTCAGATGACCAGATCTATGGTGGTGGTTCAACCTACTTTTGTAAAAATCACATTTGACATTTACATCCTGAGTTGTGTTTTCATTTCAAAGTCCATATTCACATGAGACCTTAGGCAAGCAGGGCTGCAGTTTGGTTTGTCTGAGAGTGAGATTTTTTGCTTTAGTGTGCTTTACTAAAAGCTCATCAAGAGCTTCTAGCATTGTTTTGTTTTCAGCAGATGCACATCCATTTACTTTTGACCATGGAAACCCTTCAAGTTTCCCTTTGCTCCCAAAGGCTCTTCAAAGTAAAGCAATGAGCTGTGAGTTCTGGAAGGCTATTGATTGAAGGTCTCATAAAGCATGCCTTGCTTTATAGAAATGGAATAGGTATTAGTGAGATTTTATTTATTTTGCAATGTAATGCAAAGAACTCACATTTTCCCCATTTGGGGAACAAGATAACATTTCAGACTGAGATGCAAAAAAATAACTTTATAAAAACATATCCTTTTTATTTTTGGGAACATGTTAGGCACTAATTGTACCAAATCAAGCTACTTTCCACTGAGTGTTAAAGCAAGACATCTAAAACAACCTGTCAAGTACATGTATATATAATTTAATGAACTTGCTTTGATTTTTTTAACAGAGCAGAAGAGAGCTAACTGTCTCTTTGATGCTGTAAATGATGACAGTGAAGAAATCAGAGCTTGGGTATAGCTGTGAACATGGACCATAAAAGGCTGCAGACACTGCCAGGAGCTTACTTCAGGTACTACTTCTTTTGCCTTTGCAATTTACAGAATCAAAAGAGATTAAAAATGAGATGACAAGATAATCTCTCATTTTGCATAGCTGATTGAGAGCTCAAACGCTCATATCAAATACTTTGGCAGAATAAAATAAAGATTAAAGGTAAATGAGGAAAATATTTAGAACAGATAAAAGAAATCCTATCTATTTCTTGGAGGCATAAATACCCCACATGAATCAGTAGTCTTCATTGGATTTCACAGAACCCATGCTTCTCTAGCACCAACTTTCCTCTCCCACTCCCTTTCCAGTTTCCTCAGAAATAACTTTCTAATAGGACAGCATCAAGAAAAAGTCAAGGGGTTAGCTAGTGTGTCCATGGAAACAGTAGGAGCTGATGGAGCCATACATATAGGGCTCTGGCAACTTTAACCCTGTTACTTTCAGGGCTTTTTCTATAAAGCTCAAGGCAAAGCCAAAAGGCTATAAAGAATATATCAAATAGTATTTGAAGAATTTTAAAAAGGTACAACATTCATGGTCTGGAGACCTGAGAGATGCTTGGTTCTGTCATAAGCACCCTAACTTTTCTGAACTTGGTCACTTCAATTCCTGTTTCTGTTTTCCTCTTATACCTTTTTTATTTATTTTTATTTTTATTTTTTTTTTTTATATATGCGTATATATATATATCCAGACTACCTAAACTGCCACTTGAGGAAAGTGCTCTCTCCTACACCTTGTATGCTACAATGCAGAGCACTTTGGGATTCTGACCTTTAATGCACTTTAAGATGCTACTACAGTGTTAAATCTAAGTAGTAAAAATAAGTACCAACATGTATTCTTAATAGGTTTGGAAAGATTGAAGATTGTTTCACTCTTGCTTTATTAAGGCACAGCCAATGATACTTCTCTTTTCGAAGACTGTACCAGTGAAATGAAATGATTCACTGTTTCCCTAATGCCTTCATTAGGCATTTTCTAAAGCTAAAATACCAAACAGATTAAGGTATGAAGATTGAACAGCACTATGAATTATTCCCATTTCACTTTTCTAATAGATTACTGAATTTTAGTAACATCATTCATCTACATCTACCACCAGATGCCCACAGACCTGACTGTCATTTTCTGCTGAGGCCATAGATCCATGACAGAGCACATTAGTTTGAGGAGGGCATGCTTCTAATTTGGGCATTCTGCTTTTGGGGTAGACCTGACTTGTACTAAGCCAGGTTAGCGTGTGCACAGAGTAAATTCATCTGGCAGCAAATCAAGCAGACAAACAGATTCAGATCTTGCATTTTCTCATGACTCCATCATGGTTTTGCACTGCATCTGTTGCTGGCTGGTTTTAGGTGCAAAGCCAGAGTACAAACCTCTCAAACAGTTTCTCAAAATAAGAGGTGTATGAAATGCTTTTCAAAATGTGATTCAGCTTACAGTGAAAAGTTTTGTAGTTCAAAGCAGTTCCCATTTAAATGCAAAATTAACCTTTCTGATAAAAAAAACAAAAAAACAAAACAAAAAAAAACACACAAAAAACCCCACAAAACAAACACTTCAATCATTCCAAAATCCACGCCTACAACACTTTCCCTGATCTATACAAAGCAAATTTTGAAGCTGTGATATGATCCAGAGTAGAAGTTTTCATTTATTTCCTTGATGAGATTCAGTTACTTTTTATTATTGTTTCTTGTGCTGCTAGTACAAATCCAATATATGGTACATTTTTTAATTAGCAGGAAATGAAATACAAGCAGCATTAACAAACAAAAGTCTAAAATCAGCTCTAGAAACCTTTGTGGGAATTTTCTCTGGCACAGTTCTCAGAAGAAACTTGCATGCAGTATGTTCTTTTATGTTAATCTACTGCTTTATTTGGTACATACATGGATGTAACTTTTTCTGAAAAATAGAAAAAAAGCCTTTTCCCATCTTTTTATGTGTTTACCTCTCATATAATTCACATTGCTTTAAAACCAGGATGACTCACACCTGCAAGCTGCAGAATTATACCTCCTAAACTCCCAGTTTTTTTTCTGTCCAGGAAGAGAATATTAGAGATAGGTTAAAAAACAAGTAAGCAATCAGAACTCAAATTTGATAACTCTATTTTTCCTGAAAGTAGTGATTGTAAAAGAAGCAGTGAGAAATATATATATATCAAAGGAGAAACAGTTTAGTCTAAAATAATAGATTTGATGTGCTTTCTCTACTACATTTGTACAAAGTTTGTCTTAAGGAAAGAGTGTTATCAGAAAACTGCTTGCAGGCTGTAGTGTAGAAGTTACTCTCGTAAGGAAAGCAACCTGAGATGAGTTGTGTTAAATCCTAGTAAGTTGTGTTAAATCCTAATAAGTGATCAGAGTGCTAAATACAACCACAAATAACACGCATTTCTGTTTTATTGACTGTATTCATGGCTCATGTTTCATTTCACAGATTCAAAAGTGCTAGACAAAGGAAAAAAAATACTGGGTATCAACTGTTAGCACTTGAGAGGAAATACCACAATACATTAGTTTGCTACAAGCTAAGAAAACACCATTTACTCCAAGATCCAAGACTCTCTGGATTTTATGCAGATGAACATAAATATATACATATTTCTGCACAGACTAATGAGATCTTGACTACTTCACTTATGAGATCACATAATTAAACCTGAGGCGTTTTTTTGTTTGTTTGTTTGTTCTTGTTTTTGTTTTTGTTTTTTACCTTGTTTTTTTTTTTTTTTTTCTGTATGTTTCTGTATTTGAGGCCTCATCCTGCATGGAGAACCCCAGGAGGGTGCTGTGACTCTTCAGCTGCCCCAAGGAGTAAGAGCTGCTCCCCTGGATGTGCTTACTCCCATGCATCCCAAACAGCAGAAGCAGCTGAGGATGACCTAACATATTCTTCAGATGCCCAGCCCTGATATGCTGATATATATTCCTGCAGTACTGATAAATACCCCGTATTACAGGGATAGTTTGTGAGAGCAAGAGTGAATAAGTAACAACCACAGGCTCCTCCAACATTCTCCTTACCTGTAAAACCTTCTATCCCAGAAAGGGAAACCAACAAAAAAATGACCAGGGTCATCCTACCCATTCACCCCGGGTAGGAGACAGTGGTACTACCTCATGATGGTGAAGGCAGAGTTTAAAGAAGTATTTTTATTATTTCTTCTTTTTCTCGCTTATTTAATTTCTTCCTTCATCTCTTCTCTGTTATTAAAACGTATTCAGCCATTTATTTATTCAAAACATCCCTTTGACCTCTAGTATCATGTTTCAGTTCTCATCTGATTAAAACTTATTTTAACCTACTTAATATTTTTTATGAAAATCTACACATTTCTCTTGAAGAACAGATAACTTTTTTTTTTTTCCCCTGTAAAAAAAGACACAGCAAAGGAAAAGTGATGGTTATGATTGTACTCCATATTTCACAGCTAATTGTTGTACTTAGGAAAATTAAAGATTTGATATGGAAATTTAGCTTTACATTTCAATATAAAACCATTGCAGGAGATCAATCTATACAAGTCTGACAATATGATTGACTAATCCAGTCTTTGTGTCTGTGGTAGGTATTTTAGCCTAAACTTTGTACTGTAATCTATCATGATAATCAGTAAAATGTGGATATTTTACATAATACTTTAATAAGTGTGTTTGCGCACTGAATAAATCTTTAATTGCTCTTTTGAGCAGGCCAATTTTAGCAGTTCTCTGTCATACTCATTATGATGAATCAAGTTAGTTTATGCAAGTAGCTTACTTCTGTGTCTGAATTCACCTTGCATTTCTACTGTCTTTTATTGGAGAAAATCACATGGGAGATCTCCAAGACCTCAGGAGATGTTGCAAGAGTGAAACAGCCACATCTTTCTTCCAGGTGGGCATTGGGCAAGGTGGCAAGGTCATTGGTGGGCATTGGGCAAGGTCACAGATGGCAAGCACAGACCCTGAAGTTTGCATGGTGGGTCAGCAGATCCAAAAAAATACTCTTCATGAGTGCATTCAGACATTCAGAAGAGTTTAAAAGTTGTTATGTTTTATGTGGAGGATAACAATGGAAACACATCAGATTTCCTTATTTAGGTATCCTTTTGGGGGGAGAGGGAGGAGATAGGGTCTTTCCTAGGTAAGGTTGAATCTGTCTTCTCTATTTTAGTAAATCAAAATCACCGCATACAAATATGGGCGCAGTCTGGCAAGCTCTGATAGATTATTGTGTACTCTCACAAAAAAGCATATTCCTGCAGTGGCCCCATTAAAGTTACTTGGGACCATTTCCATGAATAAAATTAAGCATATGTATAAGTATGTGTGGGATCAGTGTTTATATCTAAGACAGCTGCTGAAGCACAATACAGCCATGAGCACTGATTTATAAATGCAAATTTTCTTGGCTAATGAATAATTCTCTTGATAAAAGAGAAAGATAAGGGTCACTTAGTAAGCATACCTGCACCTTTTTTCATGAGTTGTTCTGCATTCTGTTATACCCAATACTAATTTTTCTCTGTACAGCCTGAAAACAGAGCAATTAATTTATGGTGATTTCAATTACCGTTTCCCACACTGACTAGACTTAAAACACAGTATCAGGTCAGTATATAGTTGTGAAATTGTAATTTTCTTGGAGCCTCTGTAGTATTCAGACAGCTGGTGTAGGTTCATTAGGAAAATTAGAAAAAAAAAACACAAAACAACAAAACAAAACAAAACAAAACAAAAAGCAAAAACAGAAAACAAACTACTGAAATTAAACTATACCGTATTTCTCATTCTTTTTTTTTTTTTTTTTTTTGGGGGGGGGGGTTAGATTGTTGCCCTCCATTTGCCAGTCTACCAACTCGTTCAGTTCCATTGCAGTAACTGCAATTTTGTAAGCTTTAACAATAACTGTTAGACATACTATAGCATAAAATCTCCAGGACAGACTGGGACTACAAATCTCTAACGGCTTCTTCAGTATGTAAACACCAGGTCAGAAAGTTAAAGTGTTGACCTCTTAGCAGCAGCTGCTTACCCAAAATATAATTCAGCTTTAAACATATAAAAGTGATCCTCTTGAAATAAAATAAATTGAATAATTCACTGACATTATTACATGTCCTCAAAGGTATAAAAAGCCCTGAAAAAAAGTAAGTTGTAGGGACATACATGGTCCTCACACTGAGAAAATGGATGCATTTATTGTGACAGACCAGGAATCACTTGTATTGAGGACACAGCATAGTGTGTCTGCCTGACTGCAGAGGCACCTGGTGTAACTAGAGCATCCTAAGAAGTATGCTGAATGGCAGCACTTTCAACATCTTCAGGAGAGAGAGCAGCATTCCCTTGAGGCAGATGGCGAGGGGAGAGATGGGCTTATCTACATCATGGCCCAGTGGACAAGGTTCAGTGTGTGGATGTAGAAACAAGAAACTGACAGGTCCCTGCACAAGTAGATCATAATGGAATGAAAACATCTTTTCTTCCCTTCTGACCTTTTCATACATTTTGACAGTCACAGGCCTGAGCTGAAGCTCTGTATATGACTACAAAGCCTACAGACACAAGGAAGCCCTCACAGTTATGAGTTTGCTAGCTGAAATCAAAGGAGCAAAGATCCATGAGTGCACCATTGCACACAGTAGGAACTTTACCTCTGGCTTTATGAGCATAGAGTTAGGTTGTTATGGCAGAGCTGACCCTAAAATTGATAATAATACAACTGAGCCTCAAATATAACAAAACCACATCTGACTAATATTTATTGTTTGCAAGAATGTGACATTAAGATGCTAGAATTCAATGGAATTTGAAAAAACTAATGAATTAATGGGTATGAAGCACTGTCCTTTTGAAATAATGATTAAAATCATTCCATAGCAAAGACCAATGTTTCCCTTCTCCTTGTTTGCAATGACAACAACACTATCCACCCTTAACCTCTCTGCCATTTGCAACATTTCATACCATAGATACAGACATTTGTTCCAAGGCTGAATTTATGTCATACAAGTTCTCAGCTCTGTAACAATTTGGGCTTTGACTTGTGAAATAGAGGTACCCCTGGGGTCTTTAATCTATCTGTGAAAAGGCTTTTCCAACTTTTCTGAAATGTCATGTAGGAAACCGATGTATATAGGGACCAGATTATGGCCCAATTACCACCCGTGTAAATCCACAGTGATTATACTAGTAAAGATCAGTGGAGATGATGAGGATTTAAAATGATGTCAGCTGGGATCAGAATCTAGCTTGTTGTCTCCTGTTCTAGCTTCAGATCTAAGTATTACAGTAGAAATATTAAAAGTTTAATTATATCTTTTTTTTTTTTTTTTCCTAAGCTCAGACATTAGGAAAATAAATCTCCCCTTTTTTATACATTGCCATTTCATCTTTTTTTTTTTTTCCTAAGATGAGCGATAGTGGGGAATATAATTTTCTGTTGGAAATTTGTTCTTTAATAAGCTCTTTAACATTCAAACTATTCAAAGCTCCATGAAGCAAACTTACTGCAGGTTGTATTTTAGTCTAAAAGATAATGATGATTATCAGCTAGGTAGAGTGCTGTAAGATAATTCAGGTAAACTGAAATGGCTAATGTAGATTAAACTGAATTAATTATTTAGAGATGTTCAAGCAAAGGATTGTTAAAACTGCACTGTAAACTCTCTGGGGCAAGGACTATGCAAAAAATCCCAGAACAGAAGCACCCATGACTGTGGCAGCTAGGCACACATATACTACGAACTGCAAAAATAGAGTATCACACAACCAAGTCAATAATAGGTGATTTTGATCTCAGAGCAGCAAGACGGTATTGTCTTTAATGGTGTTATTCCCAATTTACTGCATTGTAACTGTTGTCTACTATACTTATTCCCTGACCCAGCGTTTTAATTTTATACCAACAATAATGAGTGTGTCACAGGGCATATTCAGAGGGTCTTTATTGTGCTCTGTCGCAGCTTCAGTGCTGCTGTGGGAGATGCAGAAACATTTCTTTAAAGTACCAGCTGCAGCTCTTTGTTGACTCAAAGTGATTTGTCTCGTACAGAGGGAGGCATCCAATAATGCGTCCTACCCAGCGGACACCGCACAACCAGCAGCATTCAAGTGGTTAAGGGATTGAACACATTTAATAGCCTCTGGCTGCACCTCTGGCCATCAGATTCCTCCCATCTGGTCATTAATCCCTGGAAAATGCCCTACAGAGAGATCGTTAATACTTACATATACAATTAGGGATTTACAGTACGCTGCTGTCTGCTGAAAAATAACAGGGAAAAAGGTAAGAGTTCAGAGGCATTTGAGTAGAAATGTAAGTCAGCTATAGTAGTAACTGGGGAGACCATGTACAAAGGCATGTAACTGTCTGCCCAGAGCTTTGTGAACATGCTGCAGTAGGCTCCTACAAGCTCTCTTCACCTTCAGCTTTTTTCCCCTTTGCTTCATGCTATTTCCCATCACTTTCCAGATCCCATTTGCTGTGGGGAAGGCTAGAAAAACCACAGCTCCTTTCCCATCAGGACTCTCTAAGGCACTGGTGCACTGGACAAGACTTGTACACAGGATCCTCAGTGCTCATACTGGCATGGACCATTCTACTGAAGGTGTAGTTGCATGGCCAGAGACTGCACATAAACTCTACCCCTTGATTCTGTTTCCCCTGGGACATCTCTTTCCCATATATATATAAATAAAAAATAATATATATGTGTATATATATATATATATATTATTTTTTTTCTGTACATGGGAATAATCCCTCCACAAAAGGTTTGATATTTTAGGCTACAAATGAAAAGCTTAAACACAGACAGTCATTCATCTCTCTAGCACTTTTGAAACACCATCTTGCACAGAAATTTGCTGTGGCAGCTTCTGCACAGAACAAAGTAGGATGAAGGAGTGATAAAGGACGGCAATCAGCTTTTGACATAGAAAGCTGCAAAGGGTGTACTGGGGACTATTGTAGTAGGAGCACCTCTAGACGGAACTGCTTTATGATTGTTCTCGCCCATACTCCATATTTTTTTCCTAAACTGTGCTCAAGGACAGGGTTTTGGTTCACATGATAGGGTTTGGCTCACCTAGTGAAGAGAGGGTGCTGAGCCCCAAGGCTGCAGGCAGTCACAATATGCCTGGAAGCATGTCTCTTCTGGGGATGTGCATGGCCTCATTAGATGGTCAGGCCCTGCAGGAGGTGTACGATGCTTTACAGGCCATTTGCTGCCTAGCACAGAAAATATGAAAATATAGTAATTCATTCACATGTTCCTAAGCTTCGGGTACTGCAGGGGGAAAGGACCTCTGGAGAATATCTCAATTGTGCTGCCAATTGCATGATAGGTGGGAATTGGAACGATTACTCAGGAAAGTTTTCAGTGCAAGTTCCTTCATTTGGTTCTCTGGATTGGGGAGGATTCCAGGTGTCTGTCCTTTTCCCGGCCTAAAGTGCACAGGAGGAAATTCATTCCCACACTGGAAAATCTTAAAGAACAACAACAACAGCTGGATAGAGCACAATGAGGAAGGGACTTTCCTAGATTTCACACTGTTTGGAGTAGATGTTATTTCTTTATTTAAAATGCTGTGCATATCTAAGATGCTGTAACAAATTCTTAAATAATACCATTTTGGCATATGACCAAAACAGGTTATATTTGCTGGGAAGATCTAGAATGCCTCAGCTTTCCCAGATTTAGTAAGGGATAAAAAGGATAAGATTTGTTTTCAATGAAACATATTTAAAAGTCCTTAGACAGGAAGGAAGAACTGCTAAATTATTTGTAAATGCAGCAGGATATACCAGTCTCAAAAGAGAGAATACAATTAAGCTCTGGCTTGAATTCTTAGTGAAAGGAGTGAATACAGACATTTATGTCACTTGTCCATTATGCGGACTTTTTCTCTGAGAGCAAAGACACACCAAACTATATGAACAATTTTAGTATGATATGGGAATGATTTAGATACCTCTAAAACAGAAATCCTAAGTTTTCTGCTTGAATGTAGCTTTACTATGAAGATGCTTATGTTTTGATTTTTGAGCTTGGCACTTTTACCTGTATGTGGCATGACATCAAGATCTCCGGTGTGCACCATACAGAGGACTCAACTTGCTCTTGTTATCTAGATGCACTTCATAGATTCAAACCTACAGGAAATGCAGCTACTTCTTTCCTTTAAAATAAGACTTTTATATACATATATATACATGTATATGTATATATATACACACACACATGCAGATCTATTATGGTTTATAAAATATTAAATGGGTTCCCTAACATCGAAGAGGTTTTGGGAGAAATGGGGCAATTCTTTCTCCTTCCAAAAGGAGCTACCCTTCTCCAGCCTGTGCAGTTACTGGAAGATTCAGATGACTGACTGATTATATGGCCACTTTGTCCACTTGCAGGGAATTGGGTTATCTAAAAGCTCACTGCACCAGAATGTGAAGATCATGAAGAATGCTAAAGGATAGGACTCTCACGTGGAACCGGGGAGATCTGACCTCAGTCCCTAATCCAGGGGGATTTTTTATTTTTTTTTTTACACTCAGTTTACAGCAAATAATAAGTAAATAAAAGCATTAGAGTAAAGGCATAAGTCTTCCCAAAGGAGGCTGCTTACCACAGCTTTCTCACTGAATCTCTGAGGGCAATGAAAGGTGAAGTGCTCACAGGGAAATTGCAAGTAAGCAGAACCTTCCCTTAGGAAGGATGGGTGCAGTGCTGACATGGTGTGTAAGACATTCTCCTCACAGATTTTGAAATTCTTCGGGCAAAAAGGGAGGGGAACAACTGGCTGCAGGGCTGTCATGTTCTGAGAGTGGGCACTGATGACAGCTTAATGCAAAAAGAGCTTTGCTTCCTTTTGTCCCGTGCTTTTCACAATATTAAAGTTTTGAAAGGAAGAATGTTGTCTTACAACCTCAAGTGGGAGTTCAGGACAGTGTGTACATGTCCAGGAAATTTTCTGCCAGCATGCCTGAATAAAGGACATATTCTGTCAGGTAGGTAGTTCACAAAATACACTCCCTGTTCAGCCTGACTTCATGGGTGAAGTCACATTATTCTGATGTGACTAATTCTTCCCATTCATGAAGCTGGATGGAGAAGGCCTTATTGGTCATTGTACTCATTTGTGGATGTGGAGCTGAGAGAAAAAATACAGACTAACCCTTTCTGCTATACCCTTTCTGCTTCATTGGACAAAAGACATTCTGAACATTGGCAACAAAATTTGCACTGTTCTAAAACTGATGTGAGCAAGAGCTAACATTTATGTTACATTATAGAGAGGGAAAATGTCCAAAACCAGAACAAAAAAACGTTGAATTTTCCCATGAAATAAGATTGCATTTTTTTTTAGCTTGACACAACAAATTGCAGAAAAATTGAAAATTTAATTCAGGAGTTTTTCCTACAGCTTCTCTCATTTTTATTTATTTTTATTTTTATTTTTATTTTTATTTTTATTTTTATTTTTATTTTTATTTTTATTTTTATTTATTTTTATTTTTATTTTTAATTTAATTTTTAATTTCTAATATAAAAGCCATTTTGCCCCAAAGTGATTTTAAAAACATGAAATGAAACATTTAATTTAACTAATGTAGATATTATTGAAGGGTTTTGCTTTGTTTTTTCCTTAAACAAAATGTTGTCAGAATTGACATTTTTTTCAAAATGTGCCAATTTCAGTAAAGTTTTGTTGTGTTTTTTTTTTTTTTTTTTTTTTTTTCTTCTCTATATTCTATATTCCATATTGACAAGGGAATTCAAATGGAAACTAATGCTCGTGGCTTTGTGTGAACTACTGAATCTTTTTGAACCTGCCATTGAATTTGGATACATAAGAAATAATTTGTAAACAACTGCTTTGTGAGTTGCTGCTGAAATGGGCTGGCTCCATTAATATTCACTTGAAGAAAATTTGGACCAAAAAAGTCTGGAAAGCACCAAAGGCAAAAAGACATAATGTTTCTAGTCTGTAAAATAATAGTGACTTTCTTGATTTCTTTTTAGAGAACTCTTTTTTTTTTTTTTTTTTTTTTAACCTTCTGCACCAAAACGTATACTTCTTGTGCTTTTGCATATGCTGGCCCAGCTGTGGGGATAAACAACCTAGGCAGTTTATACAGCCTGGGACTCTAAAGGAATAATCACCGCTAAACTTCCCTCTTAGAGAAACACGACTGTAGGTTTGAATAAACTCTTAGCCCATGACTGTAGATAATTTTCATATAATTTCCTACTAATATAAGACATGGGTTAGACTATTTTGGGGAGGGGGATCTGTGAGTCAATTACTAGCATGGAAAGTAAAATCTGGCAGTGCATGATTCCCTGTGATCATGTCTGAGTTACTTCTGGCATGCTGAGCTCCACCAAACACTTGTATGTGACACCGTGTTAAGACACTGAGAAAAAGGTTTTAGGAACATATCAGAAGATGACCTGTACTTGAGATTTCCACTGAAAAATTGAAACATGACACCTAAATGAGAGTCTGTAGGTGTGCATTAAAGGCAGCGGTTCTGACAGAAGAGGCTGAGATCTCCTGAGGTTTTACTGTGATGTATTTAGTTGTTGGTAATTTATGTTTTAAAGGTTTCCTAAGAATAATTCACATGTACAAAGTGCAGACGTATAGGTCAATAGTGTACATTTGAAAGAGTTCATAAGCATGCAAGATCTATTAGAGTTTAAAGGATCAATAATTCTCTAAAGAGCCTATATATATGCATTGACAAGACAGGGAGGGTTGTTTTTATAGTCTATGAAATCAATAATCCACATTTAAGAAGTGTATGAATGGTAGTTTTAAATGTGTATCAGAGCAGGTGTGGCCATGTTGTAAGAGATCCAGGGATCAATATAGGTTGTAGCCTATATGTAGGTGACTATCCAGGAATGAGTTCTGATCTTCTGTGTTGTTCTGAGCATTTTGGGACCAACTGTCAGATTATATGACTAACATTATGGCAGTACTGCTATTTTGTCTGTACTGATGATATTTTTTGACATCCCCAAGTGGGGTCTGTACACTACTTTTCATTTGCAGCAGTACTGCATATTTTCTAAGTTCTCAAATACCAGACGATGTTTAATATGCTGTTAATAAATAAATTCAGACCTGGCATCTTTTTCTTGTCAGCAAGGTATGTTTTTTCATCAAAACAAACAAGCAAACACTACAAAACAAAGCAGACTTCCAGCAAAGCTCCAGCCAAATTATTATTATTATTATTATTATTATTGTTATTGTTATTGTTATTGTTATTATTATTATTATTGTTATTATTGTTATTATTGTTATTATTTTATTTTAATGAATTAATGTAGCAGAGAAACCTCCTGAATTATACTGATTCCTCTAGATTTCAGCTACAGAACTGGTATTTGTGAAGGTCAGGTAGAGGTCCAGCCCTGATAATTATCACTATCTTCCCCTGAGAAATCTGATTATTCTAGGCAGCGCTCCCCCAGAAAGTTTTGAGCTATTGATTTGATCTTGATTTGATCTATTTAAGAAAGAGTCTATGATGAGGCAAGTATAGGAGAGTATTGCTCCTTTTGTTGAACCCTGTTGTGTTTCTAATTCATCTGCAGAACACCAGATTCTGTGGAAATGCACATAACGATGCAATTACTGAAAATTAAATCATAATAATGCCAACAGATACTCCCACTAGGGCTCCTCTCTGGGGATTCAACCCAGGGGAAGGAAAACTCCATGTTCCTTCTGTTCATCTTCCTTCAGTTTGACACTAACAGGGCACATGATTAGAGGGACTGAAATGGGTTCACTGACCTGTCTCAAAATGTGAGTTAAGACTGAAGAGCAAATGTTGTCAAAGGAGCTGTCACCGAGGAAATGGGAAAGAAAGAAAGTCAGGAGGAATCTCTGTCTGGGTAATGGCCAACCCAGAGACATAATCTTTTCCCACTGCTTTCTTTGCAGGTTGTGAATAGACATTAATTTACATCTGCCCAACATGATGGTATCTGTTTTCCTGTAGTATCAGGCATGCACACTCATATTTAAAACAATCCATAACAGTATATCATGTCTTCATAAAGACAGTGAGTAAGCTCTGTCACCTGGGTTGGCAAGCCCAGACTAGCCACAGTAAACCTGCTTGGCTTTTGAGTCTGTCACAGAGACTGAAAACCGTAGGCTCTGTACTGGTCAAGAGTATGGAGTCCTCCCCTCTCACCTCTTACGGAGAAGCTGCTTTGGTTTTGATTGTACTAGTAAATATTTCAGCTATAAACAGGCTTGTTTGTCCTCATCTGAGCAAATATGTCCTAGGGGTATAGATGTCTATACTGGAGTGCATAACAGTACCACAGAGATGACTGATTTCTTCTGCATAGGAAGGTCTTCAGCCTAACTGTGATTAGAAGCAAGTTTTGGATGATTGAGTACAGGGAGTTCTTAGCAGTAACTTCCAAAATATAAAGGAAAAGGAAATAAAAAGGATATTTCCGACTTTTGAAAACAGTACACTAATCTAAATGAGAAGAAAATGCTAAATAAAATAAAACATGCTGAAAGGAAATTCCATGCATTAAAATCTGAGCATTTTTCATATGGTAAAAAAGAATACATTAAATATAAAGCAATAGGAGCTCTTCTAAAATATGTTCCTCTCTTCTTTTTCCAAGGCTCCTTCTACTGCATTTAGAACCTATATTTGCACAGTATATTCTGACTTCTTCAAATAACAGTGGAAACAAATATCATCCAATATTGCAGTCTTACATGCTATTTTATTTACCTGAAATAAACAGCAGTCTTCATTTCTCAATGGCAATTCATCAGAAAAGGTACATAAAATCTTGCCAGTGATAAACCTAACAGATCATAAAAGAATATTAGTATCATAAAACTTTAAAAAGCATAAATGAAGAGATACTATGAGGGGTGGGATTTTCTAGTTGAAAGGTGGGGGCAGAATCTAATAAGACTGGTCTACTTGCTTCTTATTAAGTTTCTGGTAAAAATGCAAAGATGATGATTTTAATAAAAGAGATGTTGGCTGCAGTCAACTTTTTTGTCTCAGAGGTGAAATCTTAAATAGTCAAATGAGCGTAAGAATAATATGGCCCCCATTAAAGTGATTTTAAATTTAAGCATAATTTTTGCTAATACCACTGAGCAATGGGAATAATTAGAATGGTTTCAGTAATGCTGAAGATTTGAATAATTAAAGACACAAGATTAATTTGAGAAGAGACATCATTAACCTAAATCAAATATTAGATTTCTTGTAAAGGAGAGGGGGTTTAGCCATAACCACATTTTTCAGATAGGGAATCTCATTAAATACTATGGTTTGTGTTTTACTGTGCACCCACAGGATTTACTTGCATGAATATTAAATCTGTGTGTATTGAATATAAGCTTTTAAATCCCATGATATGGCCCAACATTTTTGTACTATGTACAGTATTAATTGAATAATCTTGTTTTCACTTTGGATGATGTTAGCCACCTAAAGGTCACTTTCAAACATTTTTTTTTTTTTTTCCAGGAAAAAACTAGTAAAATATTAAAGGCTGATCTGGTCAAAGCCTTTTATTCTACCTGAAAGTATTTTTTCTCTAGGCTCCATTTATTAATGTCACTTTTTATTTATTTATTTTTATTTTTTATGAGGTAAAAAGCATTTTTATGAACACAAAAGTAAAGAGTAAATACAAGACAGAATGTATATGTGCTGTACTGGGAACTGCATTTATCTAGCAAGGGAGTGCATTCCTCAAGGGAATAATGAGTAGAACACTTTTGTTACTTGGTTGTTAACAAACATAGTGCATTTGTGTTGATTAAAATGCACAATATGAAAATTAAACAAAGAACTCATGATAAAAAAGCAAAGTTTTTTCCTCTATTTATAGGAAAACAGTCCTTCATAAATATTGATTTGGGCTATATTATTTTCCCACAATGTGGTGGTTTTCTATAAATATCAGTATCTGATAATGAGCACTTCCACTACTCATTATTTCTCTGCTTGCAGAATTTAATGAATAGAAATGCATTCATTATATGGAAATCTATCTACCTGTTATACCTTTGATGAAGCCAGACCCTGATTTGAATTTTTGACCACCATTAATGATATGTAAAGAACTCTGTCTTATCTTTAATGATATGCCTGAAGAATTTATCAATGGAATTTATCAGATGATAATATGCATTGCTTAGGCAGCTGCATCTCACTTCTGCATCACTTTTTGGGACATTGGTTTTCTCTCTCTCTCTCTCTCTCTCTCTCTTCCCAGAGAGGGTTTCCTATGATGGAAACAACCTGCTTCTAAAACAAGATGGAGTTCATTGACTCAAAACACCCATTTCCTTAACTTTGAAGCTTCTGTGAAGTATTGGCTGGTTGTGATGAATTTCCCAAGCCTGTGGGTCAGCCAGCTTGAATTTTGATTGAATCAGCAATCCATAGTTTATTCACTAGTCCATTAGAAAGTCAGCTTCTGCCACCTGTGCTGCCACAAAGCATGATCTTACATTTCACCAGGTTTATCTGACCAAGTGCTAAATCCCAAATGCAGGTGCTAATGTGGCAGCGCTTACTGCTACACATAAAGTCGGGCATTTTAGATTCCTGAAGGTCACTGTTTCCTCTGGAGCTATTTCAGTAGCTGTGTTTCTTCCATCTCTGTAGTCTCAGCAGTCTGAACACCAATTGCCCAATGAAGCTGGACGTTTATGTCACAGTTGATTGGCTTGTATTAACATAAAGTTTACCACATTTTTTGCCTTACCACAAACAAGTCTTTGCAGTTTTGTACACAGTCCCTCTGTTGGACTTGGTAAATTGTCTCTGCTCTTGAAATATCTAGAGGATGAGCCTTCAATGTGAATAAAGAGCAGAAGATGATTGTCTATTTAGATACAACACAGTCTTCCTGATGTATTCTTAGTATAGCTTTCTCTTTCTTTCTCATTTTTTCCAAAATAGCTATATGTAAGTTGTTTTCATAGAATCATAAAATGGTATGGGCTGGAAAGGATCTTTAAAGATCCCATGGACACAGATGTTTTTCACTACGTCAGGTTGCTGAGCACCCCATCCAACCTGACTTTGAACCAGTGGTGGGGCATCCACTTCTATGGACAACCTGTACCACTGTCTCACCATCATTTTTTTCCTTATATCCAATCGAAATCTAACCTCTTTCAGTTTAGAACTGTTATTCTTTTGTTACAAACTGTTACTCTTTTGTTATATATATATAAAAAAGATGTATTTCTCTATCTTTTTTATTACCCCCCTTTAATTATTGACATTTCATATATTGAAAGAAATAATATTTCTCTGGAAACTTCTCCAGGCTGAACAACACCAACTCTCTCAGCCTTTCTTCATAGGTGAATCCACCCACTCTAACAGGTCCATGTCTCTTTTGTGCTGCTAAGTATAGAGCTGTGTGCAGTACTCTAAGTAGGCTCTAACAAGGGCTGAGTAGAAGGAAAGAATCATCTCCCTCAACATGATGGCCATGTTTCCTTTTATACAGCCCAGGATATGATTGACTTTCTGGGCTCCAAGTGCACATTGTCAGCTCATATTTGGTCTACCAGTAATGCCAAGTCCTTTTGATTGTGCTTCTATCATCATTGGCTTGGCAAGCCATGTCAAAGGGGATGTCTATCCAAAATATGGAAAAGAATTCTGCAAAGAACAAGAGAATCTATCTCATTTAAAATTGTCCAAAAATCTATTTCCTGTTTTTGAATAATCAGACCAAAAGGACTAGCCTTAAACTGTTCCCAGGATATTCAGATTGGACATTAGAGAAGGTCTAATCTGCTCTGAGAGTAGCGAAATACTGGAATGAACAATTAAATGAGATCTGTGGAGGTTTATAAAAAGGAGTTAAACATCTATTGGGAAGTGAGAAAGGAGTGTGGGGCTTGTTTTCTGTGGGAGTAGGAGGGCAAATGTAGATTAAATAACTGCATCTTGTAGTGGTTCCTCAGTAAGGGATCTAACATCTAGCAACTCTCATCTGGAAATACCTCTTCAGAGCTGCTCTTTTTTCATATTATTTGCCTGCATGGATACCTGCATCAGTGGAGGTATCCTGGAGGAATCAATGTGCATTTTTCTGTTCTCCTAAAAAAGTGAAACTCCTATATTCCTAAGAAAGAGAAGTGTCTATATGGGTATCATCTGCATGTACAACCTGGTTGGCAAGTCTCTGTCCCCACAAGCCATTCCTGTGATTTAGCTGGTGAGATCATGATTCTTGCCTCCAACACAATTCTCTGTTTTACCCCCAAAACAAAGCTTGAGCTGTTTTTGCTATGCTCTGACTGGTTGCTTTATCCACCCTATCCAGCTCTTGATCTCATTCACTTTCAGCACAAGCTTTTCGATCAATTAGTACTGATGTTAGTTTCCCAGGAGTGACAGGCAGAGCAAGTACTTATGCCCATGTTCCCCCTGGGCATTCATATTTTTAGCCCTTCCTCAGTCACCTTCATTGTCACCAGCAAACACAACCAGCAGCAGAAGCAGCTTTTCAGAAGAGACTGCATCAGCTAAAGCTGTCTTTTCTTTTCCTGATGCTTTTTGTCCCAGTTAGTGGCTGAAGAGCAGACTGATCAAGCACCGCAGCATTTATTTATTGCTGAGCCTTTTTTTTTTTTTTTTTTTTGTTATGTATGGAAGCTGTCACAGTCTCAGAGATAGTTTCTTACAGAAATGTTCGGGACAACTCTAAGCTTCAAAGCAGATGTGCAGAGTGAAGCCCTCTGTTAAATTCTCTACATATGCTTGATCCAGTTTGCTTGGACTATGTACACACATGGCTTGTCCTATTCCTCATGAACCTCTCCATTTTGTGAAAAATAAGACTTCTCAGCCAGTTTTGAAAATGTTATATTTCTAGAATCTTAAAGACATTAATATAAATCAGCAGTGCTTTGTTGCAGTTTAAACTGAGGAAGGATCTGGGTTGTATTCCTGTCTTTATGGCCTCATTTTTCCACAGACTTCAACATGCTCCAAAGCCGTCAAGGAGTGGTTTCATGTCAATCTTATTTTTCCTTCTCTAAGGGTCCAACAGCTGCAGCTCCTCAGGAATGAGATTGCATCATTTACCAGATAATTTCTCAAGCTTCTGATTGTCTATGACATCTACATCATTTATAATTGGCCTGGTCCCAGACATTGCAGACTTCAGATCTTCACCCCAATGGGCAGAAAATTCCCCAACTGCAGCAGCTTTAGCATTGCTTTTACATCTTTCATTAATACATGTGCATGGGAAGATTCACTGTGTGATTAAGTGTGCTGTGGAGATCCCAGCTGGTGGTGGTAATGGTGTCTGGCCTGTGTGTCACCATGCCCAAGGCAGGCAGACTTAGGATAGCTGTTCTGGTTCAGGGTCCCATGCTGCTACACCAGCATGGGCTCATACATTCCATATATCCCAGTGTCTTCTGCACCACCAGGGAACTCAGCAACATGGTGTGACCTGAGCTTGACATGCCTTAAGGCCTCACCTGCAAGCTCAGAAAGCTGGGAAACTCTAGGGAGGAGAAATTGTCCATCATTGCCTTTTATTCTAAGCCACATTGTTTATTTTAGCCTGTGAGACTGACTGAGTAGGGAGATCACTAAGCAATTACACCAGCATTGGGTCATCCTTATAGTACCACACCAGCATGAAGCACTTCCATGGGATCAAGACTTTAACAAATTAATCTGTTAAAGTTCCTTCTCATTGATTTTTTTTTTTTCCTGTTCATCATTCAGATGGAAGAATATACTTTCTACCAAATCAAAGCTCTGGAGATCAGTTCAAAGAAACTGCGCCTTCAGGATGCTTTTATTTTTTACTTTTTTTCCCCAATAGACAGTTGGCAGACAGTTCAAAGAGTTTAACAACAACCCAAACAGTAATTATTATTAACAACAACAATAATAATGATTTTATAATACCCAGAATATTTGTCTGGGAATAGCATATGCCTTAATTGCTAAACTACTGTTGGTGCGAAGGGGAAAAAAACAGCTCATAGTAAGTAAATGGTACTTTAGAGATGACATTTTCTTTTTTTTTTTTTTTTTCTCTTTTTTTTTTTTTTTTTTCCAATCAATTTCACAGCATTTTGATGACTTTGTTGCTATTCTGTTTGCTCATCTTCCAATTTGCCAGAGGCTAAAGGCAAATTGGCTGAGGCTATTTCTCTCTTAGTAGGTAATATAGACCCATAGATTAGATCTTTACAGCAAAACAATTTGGTGCTGAGGACATTACGTCCACACTAGGGGAAGTAGGAAGGAAGGAGAGGGCAACAGTTTGGGCTAATCTTAGACTGGTCCCATTAAATGGATGCCCATTAACTCCTGGAGAGTATCTTCCAGTTTCCAGGTATATTCTAGATTGCATGCTCTGAGGCTGCCCAGTCATCACTTACTCAGCAGTGTAAGTGGAGATACTCAGGAATTTGGCTTTGTAAGTCTGTCCCTATTCAGAACTAAGGTGCTGAGGTAGGTGCACCCAATTACCCTGTTGCTATGAAATTAATACAAACTAAACATTTTTCTACATTAGCATGTAGAAAAATTATGTAAGCATGGGCTTTGGGTGCAAATCCTAGTCATACTTTCCTTATATTACTGTTGCAGTCTGAAATAAAGCAAATCAAATGCCCTTATTAGAAATGGGAAATGACCACGTTGGGTGACTCCCCTAGTAGTGAACTGAGTGCTTGTATTTTCCATTTGTTGACAGCTGAGTACCAGCAACATCAGGAGGAATACTGTTTTTAGTAGAGATTTGGGCAGCTTATGACTGTTCTGTTTTCAGGGTATGTGTTTGCTATGGAAAAGGGGTGATTTTTTGTGAGTTAAGTGCACATGTCCCTGTCCAGTGGGCAAATCGTTATGTACAATTATAGGCTAGGTGTTGGCTGGAGATATACATAGCAGTGGATTATTTATTATTATTATTTATTATTTTTAAATCCCATATGGATTATTTTGCTCAGGTTAGCTGGTGTTATGGAATAAACAACAACAATACTTGGGGTTGCAAGCAGCTTGTCTAGTGCTGGAATTTTGTCCCAGTGTCAGTAAATCCCCTGAAATGCTGACCTTTCCTTCTTCTAGGTTAGTAGACCATGGACTTTACAGGTTTCATGGTTCTGAGCTCAGTGATGTCTCTGCCTTCTGCACTTTCCTTTCTGGCATGTCAATATTACTGAAAAAGAGAAAATAGATACGGTGGCTCAGAAAAAAAGAGAGAGAAAAGTAGAATTCAGCCCCAAACAAGCTGGAAATACTTATTCCCTTTTATCTTCTTCATTACCTTCATGAGTGGAAGTTCAGAGAATATTCGTTTCTGGAAATACTGAAATAAATGTTTCTGGCATGAAATAGCTCTCCAGAATCTGAAGCTGCCCAGTAAAATTGAGCGTTGTCAAACAGGAGACTGCTTGCAGCTGTCTTCTCTCTATAATCAGCCCTCCAGAAGCAGAAATTAGGTCTCTGGGGAAGTTTTACATCAGAAATTAAGTTCCTGAAAACCACTGGACACCTATATACAGTGTCAGTTATGCAGGTTTTAAGATTAAAATTTTGACAGTAGGTGCTCAAGATACTTAAGTAAAACCTTTCTTGCAGTAAAGAAAAACAGGCACATGAGAATTTTATTTTTAATAAAAGAAAATATTCCTTATTTCTGTGAACGCATACCATATATCCAGACACCGTGAGATTTACAGAAGTTGTGTCATTTACCTGGCTTTGAGTGACATCTTTGTTTCTCCTCTAACCTTCTTAGTTAAAATCACAGTTTAGATTATGGCACATAGAAATAAACAGAGAGTTATGGTAAAACTAGTACTTCAAAAATGCCCTACTACAGAGGGCAAACTCTTTCCAGGCTTGAGATTAAACAGGTGTTGCATCTGACATTGTGTCCTCTGGTTGGCAAAAAGAATAGAGGCATCAGCTGTTTTCTGAGTGTCACTGTTTCTGAAGCAAGGTTTGACACTGAGAGATGTAGTGGCTGACAAAGCATTGTCAGAGCCAATGCTTCAGATGGTGTAAACTGGCATCGGTTCATTGCCGACTACAGAGATGCTATCTCAGACAAACACAGGGAATGTTTTCCAATTTGCAAACAAAATCAAAGATTTCCCCTATTTTAATGGCTTTCAATTTCCAGTTTGAGGGCTACCCTGAACAGTTATTTGACTAATTTTTGGCTGCCTGTATAACCCCTGAGAAAGCAGACAGAAATGAAAAATAGCATGGCACTACATTTCTATCAGCTGGTGTCACTATGACTCATGTTTCCAGAGTAATCTCAGTCAGGGAGAAGTAAAAAGGAACTCACTGGGTGTTTAGCAAAGCATAGAAATCTCTGCCCTGTTGAAAAGACCTGATCAACAAGGGGCAGGGTATCGTAGGATATGAGCACTATTGACATTTCTCTTGGGAGAAGTGTCCTATCCCAAGCAGCATTTAGGGGGCCTATCTTTTGCACGGCTGTTAGGGACAGTCTCAGAATTTCTGTTGCTGTCAGGTATGAGCAATCTACCTGCCCATGGAGAACTGAGCTATTGTCTGAGTATTTTAATTATCCTTGATACATGAAATACTAATAGAAAGTCTTAGATGTTCAAAAGCCTCTATGACAAGGAATGTAATCTGCTGTGACCAAATGGGAAAAGGCAAATGGAATCTAAATGATCTTTCTGTTTAAGATTCAGTAAGACTTATTGTCTGTATTAACTCCTACTTCATGAAGTTTCATATGAAAAATGAAAGCATAGAAATCTCCTCTATGCTGTCTACATGTATATCTGGACACTAAGGGTGTCGTTGTTTTGTTATCTGCTGCAGTTGTGCATAACTTGAACCTCTATGTACTATGACAATACACACAATTTATTTAAGGAGCTATCTTCAATTTTAAATGTGTGCGAGATAATGAAGTCAACACCAGGAAACTGCCTGAAAGTACCTTTTTAATGAAGACTATCATCTTCTTTAGAAAGCCGTCAATGTCCTAGAAAAATGAACCTTGTCTCATTAAAACATAGGCAATATAATCATAGGATTACAGAATAATTCAGTCTGGAAGGGACATGAGGATGTCTATATTCTGACCTGCTCAGAGCAGGGTCAGCTATGAGGTTAGACCAGGTTCCTCAGGGATTTATCAGTTGGGTTTTGGAAACGTGCATGTACGGGTACTGCACAGAATCTCTGGACAACCTTACCTATTCTTTAGCAGTGCCCGTTGCCTAAAATCTTTTAGTGTTACATCTTCCTCTTATCAGTGATCTTTAACCTCCACTTCAGAGAAGGAGTACAGGAGAGAGAGATGTTAAGTGAATAAGCTTTTAAAAAATAAACACAGATTTACTAATTCTGCTTAGAATAGCTTGATTAAGTATTGCAGGACAGAAATTTTTCCATTGGATGAAGAGCAGTTTTAGGAGGAACAGATCACAATTTTCCTTACAGAGTAAACTTCACTAAGTTGCATGTTTATATTATCCCTGATTTAAAGACAATTCTCCAGTATGCATACATTTGCACTGATTCATAACACAGCATTTAAAGAATCCTGCCAGTGTCTGATGCACCCACTGCTCTAATTTAACAAACTTATTCTCACTAAATTGCATTTCTTTATAGAGAAGGCGAATGGGGTGTGTAGTAATTTAAAAAAGGTTCTCACTATGAAGTCAGGGACTGTTGCCTTGGTGAAATCACATATTTTAAAGTCTGAAACATTGGAAAATTGTTTTATCAGGAAAGGTAATTGATTCAGCGGGTAGTGAATAAAGCTGAAGCCTGATGGTAATACAAGAATAATTCAAATAAAGTACTGAAGTCAAGGTAAGATTAGCTTTATCTTTTAAGATTTCTCATATTCTGGGAAAAACAAACCAAACCAGCCAACTAAAAAACAAAACCAAAAACAAACCAACAAAACAAGAAAACAACAACTGTGCCTCAAATTCATTCTGATGGCAAAACAACAATTATAGTATTGACATTTACATATATTTGATCAAACCTGGTATAAGTTCATAGTTTATAAAGTTTAAGTTTATAAACTTTTCAAATCAGTTCTCTTCCACTGAAATTACCCATGACTCAACAATTTACAAAAGTGGTAGGAGGAAACCGTGTTGGATTCTGCACTCTGAATGCCAAAGGATGGGACAAAACTTCTAAATTGAAAAGAAAAAGATTTTCACAAAAAGGTGATTTGCTGCCTCACAAACATTCTTTTTAGTTCTAGTCCCTCTTGCATTTTGAAAAAAGCAATTTCTCTTTTTCCAGAGGCAAACTTTCAAAAGATAAGGCAAATAAACAAAGACAATAATCAAACCAATGAAACAAAAAACCTGCCTCAGAAAACACCCTGAGAAAACAAAGTAAACAAAACCAAGTGGTGTGCCATGGTTAGGAGTTCCTTTTATGTCTTGCCAGCTTTTCAGCAGCATCCAAGCCATGTTTCTGCAGATCTCACTTGCAAGCTGGAGCAGCACAGGCTCTCTTTGGGTACGCTGCACTCTGGCCCCATTGGAACAAGTGGGACTCCTGCCACCCGCTTCCCTCTGCCCTTACATTTGACATGGCAAATCTTGTGTGGTTTTCTCCAGCTCCACTCTTTTTTATATGCAAAGCAGCTGAATCCCTTTCCTCTTTGCAGTAGAGAAAGAGCTGCAAGCACCATCACCATCAAATAACTGCTAGTGAATAAACCAAGCACAATGGTATCTGGTCTAGCCATATAATGGCTAGTACTTCCACTTTTCGCAGGAGGCTTCTGATATCAGCAGTAGCCTTGCACCCTGTGGAAATGAGGGTGCAGTTTTATAGGTAACCTATTTTCAGATGTTTTGCAGGTGAAGGTGCTGGTAATGCAAAACCTTCATAGAAACAAATTTGCATGGTATCACCAGCACATTTATTAAGGTCCTCTCAAAGCTTTTTGTGGTGGAAATGGTATGTATATAACAAAGACATGTACTTACTGCAAGGAAATAAATTGTCATCTTATGAACTCTTAGAGAAAGTATGGAAGAAAACAGAGTCCCAATGTTAGATATTGAATGGGGGTTGGGGAGGGGCACTTTCATCACCCTTCAGTACAAACTACTATGATACTCCAGAAGGCAATGTTGCCAGAGTAAATTAAATGCCATAGTAAATTAACGTAAAGTCTATAAAACTCACTTATTTACTTCCTGACGTAGATAATAAAGCCTGAAGAAGTGTCAGTCAGTCAAATGGTATTTGAAGATAACTACACCACTGCTGGTTCTGATTTGTTCCTTGAAAACTATTCTTATTTGTGTCCTACAAGGTAAGCAGCTTTTAACTGTCTCTTGTCTATTTATTTGTTTGTTTGTTTGTTTATTTTATCCTTTACAATATTCCTTCTAAAAGGCAAATGATCTTGATAAATATCAAGTTATGGGAGCTGATATGCTAGTCTCATTGACTGAAAAATTTAACAAGCAACAAAAATAAGAATACTCATCAATTAATATTATGACAGAATATGTGGAAGAAAAAGAAATTACCTACTGCATGAGTTTTTTTTTTTTTTTTTTAATGAATACAAAAATTTATTATCTCCTGAAGTACATAGTGCTCCTGGTTTGTAGTAAGAGATTCTATCAAACCTTTTTAGGTCAATGAGACTATTTTTTATTTTTTTAATAAAATAAAATAATCTGTTTTTCACAATGTACTGAAATCTTATTGACAGAACTTACAAGAAATCTTCCTTCAAAATTCTGTTATTGTTTTGCATAATTCTGAAATGCACCTAAGCCCACTCTCATATTTTAATGAATGGAGTTTAAGCAAGCTCAATGTTTATATCAGGGCTTACTGAAACTAAGAATATGGAAGGTTCCATGTTGTAATACAACAGGGGCTGTAGAAATATCTAGAATGAGTTTGGTAGCTATCAGTAGGCATATCTAAAACATATCTGGTAGCTCTCACTGAGAATAACTAAATAAGGCATGGTCATTCAGATGCTGAAACAGTGTTATGCACACACTTTTTTTCCAAAACATTTTAGAAAGCCTTCTTTATGGGTACAATTCTAATATCTGGTTTCCTCATTCCCAATTCTCACATGGGAAAAAGCTTTCCAAGTTCCAACAAAATCAATAAAAATAGCCCAATTTACAGTACAGGTTTATCTGTAGTATTCTTATTATTCTCATATAAATATTCACTAGATATTTTTTGTTGTTGGTTTTGTTTTTTTGTTTGTTTTTGCCATAGAACAGTAGGACAGCACCAAATCAAAAAGTAGAATTAACCGTACTTCTTGCAACATAGGATTTTCTTCTAGATTAACTGATGATTCAGGAACCTATGTTATCATCATCTTCATTCAGAATGGAATAGGAGATGGAGAAAAAAAAGATTGCTGCAGGTGTGGAGGAAATACTTAGAGAAGATTGTATATAAAGTTCCCTTAAACTAGTTAAAAATCATTTACTGTAGTCCAGCTGTTCATTTACTTATTTTCTTTTAAACTTGGCATGAAAATGAGTATATTATTTTTGCAGTGTTTTTCTTTTCTCTCTCTCTCTCTTTTTTCTTGTCATTGAGAATTATCAGATGCAGCTGGGGTATTGCAGTACTTGGGAAGCTGAGAACAGCAAACTTGGGAAAGAAGGAAACAGGATATGGGATGCCAAGAAAAATAAATTTCAGTAGCACTAATATGTAGATTTTCAACACATTTTGTTCACTTCAGGAGAGAAAGAAAAGAAAATCAAAATGCAAAGCAAAGACAGCTGTTAAATTATGTATCAGAAAACTATACTGTATTTACCTCAAATTGCCTCTGAGAATTTCATCTGAGTAAGAAGTTATGCACCTTCAGCCATGAACTATTGGGTAATGGTGCTGTATACTGCTGGATAACTGTCTCTTCCATTCCAGTTGTGGTTTATTTCCAGTGAAATAAGAAATGTTCCTTATAGCCAGGTCTCTTAACTATTAAGGCCAGGATTCAAAAGAGTGCTCCACCTCAGGAAAATGTTCACATACTTATCCTCAAGCATCTGACAGCAAGATAAATAGAGATAGAATGGTTATGTGTCACTTCTTGTGATAATTTTCCCTTTGTTAATAATTTAAAAGTTAACCATTTAAAACTGTTAAGTCTAGCATAGAAAATATCTTATTTCAGTACTGGCAAAGAATCAGGATTTAAATTAGTTGGTCTCAGTTTCACCCCTTTTTGTATTTATAAAAAAAATGGTCCCTAAAGTCTGATGTATAATTAATTATTTACTCTATAGTAACCATATAACTAAAGAGAAACAGAATGAGGTGATCTGTCTGTTTTAGTTATCAAACTTAGGATAAAATGAATCTTGCTAGGTTAAAAGCAAAGAGCAGACATGATACACATGTTCAAAATGATGAATACTATAAAGAAGACAACCCACACCTTGGAGTATGAAATCAAAGTAACAACTGTGGAAATTACAGAAAGAAATGCTTTTTGACAAATGTGTTCGTGAAACTCCTTCACACTTCCTAGTGCTTCTGAAGTGAAAGGCAGAGGGTAAATTGCTGTCTTTACAAAACCACAGTTTGGGAACAGCTCCTTCAGAATTGCTTCAGCTGGCTGGATTGGGAGCATCTCATTTGGTGTCTGTCTCCAAACATTTATTTTATGCTAACCTTGCTTGTGTCCCTTACATACACCAATCACTCATTTGCTAGGTATGAGGCAGGCTAGGTATGTGCAGAATGAGTAATCAATGTGCACATTTTTGCACATTATTTTATGCTTACATTAATTGGAAGCTTAAATTTCTCTTAGCTAGATGTTTAGACAGTGAAATTCCAGCCATGTTCATATGCTGGACATGGACACTTTCTTGGACACTTTCTGCATCATGAGATACATAAACCTAGATGAGTAGCAGGCTGAAAGTAGGTTGAATACAGTGAACCATGAATTTTCTGTCCCCATAGGTGGTGAGAAGCTAAGTTGTGCCTTACATTCAGGTATACACCCTGGGTGGATACAGTGCAGTTTTCTGATACATAATAGAACAGCTGTCTTTGCAGCTAACTTGGCACGAAATCCTCTCCTCTCCTCTCCTCTCCTCTCCTCTCCTCTCCTCTCCTCTCCTCTCCTCTCCTCTCCTCTCCTCTCCTCTCCTCTCCTCTCCTCTCCTCTCCTCTCCTCTCCTCTCCTCTCCTCTCCTCTCCTCTCCTCTCCTCTCCTCTCCTCTCCTCTCCTCTCCTCTCCTCTCCTCTCCTCTCCTCTCCTCTCCTCTCCTCTCCTCTCCTCTCCTCTCCTCTCCTCTCCTCTCCTCTCCTCTCCTCTCCTCTCCTCTCCTCTCCTCTCCTCTCCTCTCCTCTCCTCTCCTCTTTATTTAAGGTCTTATGGGACAATTTGCTTTTTCAAAATCATACCACTGAAACTGAATTTCCATCAACTCTAGTTCATCGGTACAATAAAATAAAAAATAGATTTATTTTGAAGTATTAGATTGCAACTGGCTATCTGGCAGCATCTAAATAGCACTTAAGGTGTTAAATGCCTGGATCAATTCTATGAGATTATTAAAGTAAGTGAGGAGTCTTTATGTTTTCTTTTTCCCCATTATCAGACAGTTTTTAAAACTACTGTGTCACAATCTTCTCAGAGGAGTGAATATGCATAGTCACCTCACTTTTTGTGCTGTGTTCCTTGTTCTTCTTTTCCTATGACTCTTTGTCATTGTTGGTATAATCCAAGATCAGAGAAACAAAAGATAAACAGTTTATTACTTCCTTCTTGAGCTGCTGTGTTTTCCAATCTTTTTTTTTTTTTTTTTTTCCTCTAGGTGATCCTTACATATCTATATTAAATTTCTGGATAAATGTTCCTTTTTTTGTTGTTGTTGGAAAAAAAAAAAGATTTTTGCAGCTAAACCTGTAGAACAACAAAAGCTGAATGATTAACAGCCACATGTTGGATCATAAACAGAGAGAAACTTTGTCTTCTATATGTAGATGTAGATGTAAATGTAGATGAGTAAAATGTACAATTAATACAATTAAAAAAGAATCAGGAAAACAATAAATTAATATAATGAATTTAAAAATCAAAACCACTACTGTTGTTTTGAAAAGGTCTCACAAAGAATGATATAATAATAATAATAATAATAATAATAATAATAATAATAATAATAATAATAATAATAATAATAATAATAATTATTATTATTATTATTCCACTTATGAGAAATATGGTTGTCTGGTTTTGACTGGATGTTGCTATACAGAATATGATTTACACGGTACATGCATGTGTGTGTGCATGTGTACACATTTGTGTTTTCATTAAAAGGGCAGCAGGAATATTCATTTTAGCTATTATCTTTCAGATGATGCTACAAATAATAAATATTAATCATTCATTGTTTTTATAACAGGTAATGGCTGATGCAGTTAAAGTAGACCACAAGAAATGCCGTAGCACCAGCAGGTGAACTGATACAGGCAGAAATAATTTTATAGAATTTTTAACCTAAATTAAAGCAGAAGAGGTAAACGTTATTGTCTTATGTTCTGCAAGTGAGCAGACCAATACAAGTTTAGTAAGGTATCTGCATTAGACCTTGATCTTCTGTCTCCCCTGTAAACTGCTCCTTATTCTCTGGCATCTCCTCTATGAGGAGAAGACTTGTGCCATGGTGTACAGATGTCCTGGTTTCAGTTAGCACAGAATTAATTTTCTTCCTAGTAGCTGGTGGAATGCTGTGTTTTGGCTTAGGATGAGAAGAGTGCTGATAACACCCCGATGCTTTAATTGTTGCAGAGCAGTGCTTATACTAAGCCAAGGACATCTCAGCCTTTTGCTCTGTCCTGCCAACGGGCAGGCTGGGGGTGCAGTAAGAGCTGGGAGGGGACAGACCCAGGACAGGTGACCCAAACTAGCCAAAGGAGTATTCCATACCATCTGACGTCATGCTAAACAATATATAGGGGTGGCTAGCTGGGGGGAGGGGGCCGGACTGCTCGGGGTTAGGCTGGGCATCGGTCAGCGGGTGGTGAGCAATTGCATTGTGCATCACTTGTTTGTACATACTATTACTTTCGTATTATCACCATTGTATCATTATTATTATTATTGTTATTATTATTTTTATTATTATTATTTTCCTGTCTTATTAAACTGTCTTTATCTCAACTCACGGGCTTCACTCTCCATTTCTCTCCCCCGTCCCAGAGAGGGAGGGGGGAGGGTGAGCGAACGGCTGCGTGGTGTTTAGCTGCCGGCCGGGTTAAACCACGACAACAGAGAGCGCTGTCTCTCTTGTTTGCTGCTCCTTGGTAGTTTATAATGCCAGCAGTCCCACTGGGCCCACAGCTGAGCTCGCTGAAGCTACCCCATAATGTCCTTTGGACTCATGGGCCAAACATCTGGCTATCAATATTTTGCCTAAGATGTAAGGAAGTAAGGGATCCTAAATAATTGACTAAAGCAAACATTACTCTCAAGAAACAACCAACCAAGGACACAAAACAAACTTCTGTCCCTTTGGGACCTCTGTTCACCTCCTTTTGTGCATTGCTGGTCAAGGTCCAGCAGGGTGAAGAGTGAATTGTCTGGAAACACCACTTTGAAATTTGAATGGCACAGGGGATGCTGGAGAAAAAGCAAAAATATGAAGAAGTTGTGTTAATTTCAAGGTCCATCAGGCACAGAGGACCTGCTCTTATTCCCGATTAACTTAAACTCTCATTGATTCTAAATCTCTCATTGGCTGCAATGGCGCAGGATCAGTCCATGGAGAAAGAATAATCAATTCTCTGAATGAGAAAAGAGTTTTATTGAGCCGGATATTTGTTGCAATTGCTAAAGGGGCTATTTTCCAAATTACCAGTGTGGTAGATACAAAACTTCAGTAAGACAATTTACCTGAATATGGTTGCCATGTAGTTACAAGTTTACCAGTTTCAGGGCCTGAAGCCAGCCAATAATTTAATATGGATGTCTGTATAATAACACAGACTCCTCCACCAAGTGTCCAGTCTAATGCATCTGCTTTTATGACAATGGCCTAAGGCAAGTATAAAAAATTAGAATTACACTGAGAAAATCTGACCAAACAAAACCTTGGCTGTGTTTCAGTCAGGAGCTCCTGATTTCCTTCCTCACACATGTTGTACAATTATTGCAGAGCTCATGTGTGACATAAAGGCAGTAAAGTAGCTATCCATCAGTACCTTTATACTTATTTGACATTTAGAGACTCTCCTGTTCCATTATCTTTGCTTTACTTTGTGACATTTTTATCAACTTCAACATTAACATGGCAGATTTTACAACTAATACAACTTAAAAGGTACAAAGATGTCAGCAACATCAATTATAAAAAAAATTACAGCTCCTGCTTTATCTCAGAGGTAATTAAATGAGCTGTAATTATTAGCCTAGATTCATTAGATTCATGTTCTCATGACCTCCTCAGATTGGATTATTGTAATTCTGGGTACGTCTGTCTGCCAAGGTAAAGCATTGGCAGCCTTTAATACAGTCAAAGAGGCAGAGGTAAGAGGACTGTTAAAAACCAAATGATTTAGACCCTTTATAATTCACTGCAAATGAGTTCTCTATTATCTGCTCATGATAATATTGCTGTAATTCCTTGGTGTTTTGTGGATAAGGACCCTTATACTTCCAGGCTCTTGTCACTTGTGAAGTTGTCATTTAACCAGTGTTACAGATCTGCTCAAGTGGAGGGAAGTTGAGTGACAAATCTGATTTAGATGGTGGTATGGAAGTTATGCTTATGGGCAATACATGAGACATATTTGTATCTTAAACACATTAATTTGGCTTATATTATGTTTATACTATCTTACCTGGAGCCCAAAACTAGAGGTACTTGAATTTAGTAACAGAAGATGTACATGTAAATTGGGGGGGGTTTAGTGTGTGGATAGTGAGAAGATTTTGTGCAGAGTAAAGAAAGGATATACAAGAAACAAAAACACGATCATTACACAATAGATATAAGATTCTTGGGCATCATTTAATGTAAATTTACTTAAATTTCTGTGTTTTTTTTTGTTGTTGTTTTTTTTTTGTTTTGTTTTGTTTTGTTTTGTTTTGATAAGCATTATTGGTTCTCTGTCATTAAGGGCAAAGTTTTGCAGGTAACATTGCCTGCAAAATTCTTATATAAGGCTTATCTATTGTTTTTTTGTTTTGTTTTTGTTTTTTTTTTTTTTTTTTGGCTAGGGATCAAAACTTAGTCTATTAATAACATTGTCCAGGTGATATCTGGATATCGCATAGAACCTCCTGGGATCCCTTCATTCTAGTCATGTACCTGTGCTTTAGATCTTAGCAGCTGAAAACAATGTTGTTAAAAGACAAATATTGCTTTAGCTTTGAAGTGCATGTCCCAAATGTTGTGTGTTTCAGGTCTGTAAGTAGAATGTAAGCGCTCTAGGAACTGGTGGAAGAGCTAGAAATCCAAATCCCTTAGAATTTCTATAGAAAATTAATAATATTCCCTTTGATGCTATTGCATGTGAAAACCTTCTAAAATAAAATAAATAAAATAATAATTAAAAAATACCAAACCCAGCTCGTATGAGTTAGAAAATTTAATATAGAGAGATACAGTGGAGCAGCCTACAGCAATGTCTTTGGATCAGATAAAGTCACCTTTACTCTCATGGAATATCACCTTACTCAGAAACAAATTTCATTAAAATTAATGAGAGTGTTCACAAAATATCACCCTGTTTGACTATGTGCAAGATGATTCTGGACATTCGTATTCAGAGAAAACAGGAAACTGCCTGTAGGACCTCTGAAGGTTAACCGGTTGTTGTGGTTAAACTTCAGCAGGCAGCTACGTACCACACAGCTACTCCCTTACTCTCACCAGGTGGAATGGGAGAGAGAATCAGAAAAGTAAAAATGTGAGAATTCATGGGTTGAAGCAAAGACAGTTTACTAGGTAAAGCAAAACCTTCTTCAAGCAAAGCAAACAATTTATTCACTACTTTCCATCAGCAGGCATGTGTTCAGCTGTTCCCAGGGGGGCTCAGCACACAGAACAGTTTATTGGGAAGACAAACGCCATCACTCCAAATGTTGTCCTCTTTCTCCTTCTTTACCAAAACTTCTACTGCTGAGCATGACACCAAGTGGTATTGGATACCCTTTTGGGGAATTTTGGTCAGCTGTCCTAGCTGTGTGCCCTCCCAGCTCCTTGAGAAAGCCCAGCCTCCTTGCAGTCACGTCAGTACGAGAAGCTGAAAAGTGCTTGGCTCTGTTTAAGTGATACTCTGCAACAGCAAAAAACATTGGTGTAGTATCACTACTATTTTTATCAAAAATCTAAAATGCAGCACCATATGATACTCTACGAAGAAAATTAAATCTATCCCAGGTAATACCACGACACCAGTGAAAGCAATTATGTTTTAGCATTTGCAGAGCTACATTTGAACATATCCATTTTTGTAGTTAACTACTGTACCTACAATATGAATACCAACATAAACCTCTGTGCTTGTGTCTGTTGTCTGCTATTTTTAATTCATCTTAACTCCGATTCAAATGCACAACTGGATATGTAGATATTCAAACAATGTTCAAATAATGGTCCCCTGTAGAGAACCATTGTTTGAATTTTTGACGCTTTCTGTATATGGTCTGACTTACTGTCATTATCAGGGCTACAAAGATGGTGAAGGGCCCAGAGGGGAAGAGGTATGAGGAGCAGCTGAGGTCACTTGGCCTGTTCAGCCTGGAAAAGAGGAGGCTGAGGGGAGACCTCATTGCGGCCTACAGCTTCCTCAGGAGAAGGAGTGGAGAGGAAGGCAGCCATCTGTTCTCTTTAGTCACCAGTGATAGGACCCGTGGGAATGGTGTCAAGCTGAAGCAGGGGAGGTTTAGGTTGGATGTCAGGAAGAAGTTCTTCACCGAGAGGGTTGTTGCACACTGGCTCCCCAGGGAAGTAGTCACGGCCTCAAGCCTGTTGGAGTTTAAGAAGCATTTGGACTGTGCACTTAGTCACATGGTCTGAAATTTTGGGTAGACCTGTGTGGTGCCAGGAGTTGGACTCGATGATCCTTATGGGTCCCTTCCAACTCGGGATATTTTATGATTATATGATTCTATAAATCCAGTTCAGGGTCCTCATCTCAGAGTGAAGCAGGCACCATTTAGGTAACATGTGCCAATATAGAGGTGAGATTATATTAATTCATGCAATAATTCATAATAGTTAAATGTATCTTCTTAAATTGCTTCCTAATAGAGTGCAAATATCTCATTAATCTTAAATATACCAACCTGAGATTCCTAGGGAGGTCATGTGGTAACTAAACTTTGACAAACACCATGTACAGAACACTGAAATATTCAACAACATAATTTAGATATCTCAGCAAGGTGGACATCTAGGCATGGAAAGAATTACTAATTGTTATTTATTAATGAGTGACATAATGAGAAACAATTGTAGCTTACTACATTCTATATTTCTTCCCCAAGACAGAACAAAGTAACTTAAAGGCTAAATTGTGCTTGTTTTTCTAAGCCAATTTCCATACCTTCAGTAAGATGACTTCCAGGTTAAAGACAAGAAGAAATTGGTCCTCATACATGATTGTACACAATACACCCCTGCTCATTTAACTTTAAGTCTGCAACAACAACATAATATCCAGACATTATTTTTTCTGCTCTGACATTAACTTTTTAATGTTTTCTACTGAACAACCTACTTAGTACTGTATTAGTGCAAAAGGTAGCAATCCTGAAAGCTGTATGTGTGAAATTCATACAGAGCGAAGCCCTCTGTTCTACTACATAAATTCCGTTTCCAGGCGTAAATAGAAACTTTCTTTCTGTCTTTCTTTCTGTCTTTCTGTCTCAGGCATCAGAAATAGTGAAAAATGAGTTTGCACATTATAGCTGTTTTTCAGGGATGTGCCCCTTGATACTGAAGGCAAGTTTCCCACTGAATTCAGTGGGCTTTGGTTCAAAGTCTAAATAAGAGCTTCAGTTGTTAAGGACAAGAAGGACCATACCAGACAGACAGCCTGACTTCTTGTAATGCAAGACATAATTTCAACAAGTACTTCATATATCAAGACTTTAACTTTTGATCAAGGCACTGTACCTCTTTGAGAAAGACAGACAATTTTGTTATAATAAGACATTGAATGATAGAGAATCCATAATACCCCAAATAAAGGCATTAGTTAATTAATTTTAGTAAAAAAAAAAAAAAAAGGTAATTTATTTCTAGCCTGATTTTCTCTGCAATTAGCCGATCTTATTATGTTTTATAATGTAGAATTTTTCAAGGCACACCCAATGCCATAGTCATGTTACATTCCTACCCAGTGAAGGATCTGCCATTATGGATAACAGGAATAGTTTGAAAAGAGTAAAATGTTGTTTCACTTCCCAAAAACATTTTACTGACGTACTTAGTGTAATGCAGTCAGTTCAATCATTTGAAGAAGATGACTCTTCAAGGGCATAGGCAAAGAGTTCTGTGAATAAACTACAAATGAAAAATTGATGCAGAAGACAAGTGATACATGGAAACTATGCCATGCATTAATGAGAATGCCTTAGGTAGCCATAAAGTTACTACTGTCTAGAAGCATGAATAAGACCAAATCAGAGTTGACTTTACTAAGTCTTACATTTGAGAAGGCTGAGAAGCAAATACAGCTTAATTTTTTCTCAGACATTACCTCGTTGCAGGCATGTATGACCAGATTTACTTTTGGCTATAGCCATACAGAGTGATTGATACTTCTAACTTCACACTAAGTAGTACCATCACAGCCTGATCCAACTTCCTTTGAAACAGATTTTCCACTGGGAGTTAAAAGGGTCAATTCAGATGCCTAGTATAGATGTGCCTAGTATACTATTGACTAATGAAGGTAAATTCTGCGTGAACTTTGATTTAAATTAAAGGTGGGGATTAAGATCTGCTGACTTTCAGTATCACTGACATAGGTGCCTACATCTCAGTCTAAAGCAAATCTCTACATCTGATCAAAGGAATCATGCTGTAATCTTCACAGAGTTTGTTGATTAGATTTTGATTTGCTGGAGTCAGAATCTATGTTCTTAGCTTAGCTCTATATACTTAAATTGGAGACATCTGAATTTTGATGTCTTGAATCCTACCCTAGGTACCTAGCTGTTTTTGAAAGTCTCTCTAAACACTGCCTGACTGACCAAGGTGCCCTTGTTAAATTTATTGCAATAGAAGGTAAGGGCTTAAAAGCCTGTTAGGTTGTAGTCTTAAATGATTAAATATCTGTATAAAACTGCCCCATGGTGCAAGTTAGTCACCTGCAAAGGGTGACTTAGGATGCCATAGGCATGAATCTTTCATGAGGTGCTCCTCTCTCCACATTTGCAATACAGAACTGTAACAGGGACTGCCTGAAGCTGGGGGCATGAATCCTGGCTATAACACTTGATCTTTTGTGTTCATGTGTATGTCCTCACAGCAGTGCCTACTTTGTACTTGAAGCAGAATATTTGCATCAAACTGTGCAATGAAGGTGCTAAACAAACATTGTTAACCGGTATACACATCTGTAAGCAAAACAAAACAAACAAACAAACAAACAAACAAAAACAAAAAGAAACACCAACCAGTAGATATTAATCAATGAAATGTGTTAAATTCAGCATTGGCGCTTCCTTGGAACTAATACTTAAGACATATAGTTAATTATCGTTAATTTTCTCTTCATTAATAAATAAATAAATAAACTGCAATATTATTAATTATAATAATTATTATTTCAGACATTTTGAACAACATATTCCACAGAGATTTTTTAGTAAAATTGAGTAATAGTCAACATATAATACAATGAATAAAAATTTATTTATTATCTGCTTGGATTTGCCTGGCTTGAAAAGGAAAATATCCCTGCCACAGTAATACTGTACTCAGTAAAGGGATTGCTAAAAATTAAAAGCTTTTATTCTCCTCAGGAACCATGTTGTAGCAAAGAGGTTTCACAGTCTCCTGCCTTCCATGCTGCTGATAGGAATATGTTTGTAGTCTAAATATGCCAGGAAAGTGTTCCAGTAAAGATTATGGGGTAACTGGAGTGCTACTGTGATTTACTTAAATTCAAAGTGCTTGAAAGAGACTTTTAATCTGCAGTGGACAGAAGCTGCAATACTGATACTGAAAATGACACAGCAACAATTTCTGATGGCTTTTTTTAAGTGGCTTGGGAAAAGCATCTGAGTGATACCAGTAGTGGAGTTAAGCTTCTGAATTTTACTTATGAAGATGGTGGAGGCAGAGCTATATTTAGATGAAAGGGATTCACTTGTTTCTAATACCAAGCAACTGGGAAATCTCAGGTTCTCCATTTCAGGCCTGACTCAAAATGGTTGATGTTAATTTTTTCATTAGTTTCAGTGACCTCTCTGGAGGCCAGTAAAAAGGCCTCCAAAAGATTAAAAGTCCAGAATTAAATGTTATTTATGTATGTAACAACCATTCTTTTCTCAAAGTGATTTCACAGACTTTAATTGAAATCTAGTGACAATACTCTCAAAGATCTAAGTAATTTTCTAGAATAAAAACAAACCAAAACCAAAACAACAACAAAAACTCCTTTGTTAGGATTGTGTTTCCTTTTTTTTTTAGACATTTGTGTGAACAGTTTCATCACACCTGTATTAACGCAATCATCTTGCACACCCACTGTGCTGTCTCACCATGTGCACATTAAGGGCTAAGATGGAAGTTCATAGAAGTCAAAAAAACAAAAACTTTTTTCTATGTTGCAATCATAGCAATGGGCACGAATTGCTGGCTTCAGATCTAACCCCTGGGCCCATCTGCTGCACCCTAATCCTCGTTGTCATGAAATCTAACTTGTCAGTCACTTTCTAAAATTCAGCAAAATGCATCTCTTAGTTAAAACTGTCTGCCCTGAAATTTCAATGTGTCATTACTGTAAGTGCAGTTGTGGATAGTGACAGAAAAGGAAGGGAGGGTTAAAATAGAAGAGGTAGCTGAAAACTCATCAGTAGCTATAGTATAAACAGATTTTAGAGAGTTCATACAGACTAAAGTAAAACAGAGTTACTGTTGTTAGCAATCCTCTTTAGACATAGACATGAGATAGTAGGTATGGAATATAACTTCCTGAGAGACCCAGTGAACCTAAAAAAAAAAAAAAAAGAAGAAGAAGAGAGAGCAGAAAAGAAATTAGAGCTTGAGGCTTTATAGGAAAAATGTTACTGGAGGGGGTATAATAAGTCAGAGAAGATTGCTGATTATAATAGAAAGCAATCCAAGAAAAATAAATTTAAAAACTACTGCAGACAAGTATTATTAAAAGATTACCATGGTTTGAAAGCTGGTTGAAGACATTAATGGGATCCACAGAATATTTTGCTGAATAACCTGAAACTGAAAAAGTGAAAATCATGCACCATCCATGTTTCCCACAAGGGGCATGTGGAATTTCTTGGGTAAAAATTTACAAAAGATGAAGGAAAGAGGGTTTTAACTCACTGTGATGCACAGAGGATGTATGCTTGGTTTACTTTTCAGTAAGGCTGGCTGATAGAAGGAAAATATTTCTGCATGCATAGAAATGTAGGGAAGGGGGTAGGAGTAAATTTGAGTGAGTTAGGTTTTCAAGAACCAAAGCAATTTCTGTCCAGGCACAAAGAGACAGGAATGAAGATTGATCATGCAGCAATAGAAGCAGGAGCACAGTGCAGAAAGATAGTTATGGATGGTTAAGTGTTTCTAACTAGTTACAGATGTCTGTTGCCATGAGAGCTTATTTTAGGGCTTTTAGCACGTGATTGATTTTAATGAGATTTTTGCTGAGGCTAAATGTTAGGCATGGTGTAAGGTTTTTGCTGAATGGGGATCAAAGAAAAAGAACTCTCGTTTTATGTAAGTGTAGTGATTTTGTCATATACTTCTGACCTTCTGACCCCCCCCCTTTTCTTTTTTTTTTTTTTTTTTTTTGACAGAGGTAGGAATTAGATTAGTGGGAAGACAAAAAGGGGATTGACTGGTCTGGTTTGCACTTGTACTTGTGGACGTGTGATCAGAAAGAGTTTAGTTAAGTAATTGTAGAAATAAAGAAGCAATAAAAACAAATATTGTCACAACTTAGATGAGAAGCATGAAGAAATAGGGTTGAAATGACGACAGAACAAAAAGGATAAAAGCAGTGTATGAAGAGACTTCAAATACAGAGGGATATGAAAAATGAACAAATGGTGAACAGCCTAGACATGAAGTTAGCCAAAAGTAAAGTCCAGGAAAGAGTAAAAGAGAATGAATCTCATCAAAACTGTAGGGTGTAAAACATACACTAGTGGTGACCACTGAGGCTGACAAAGTGAACAGCAGTACAGATTTTGGTACCTCCAGGGAGATACCTTGCCTTACATTCTCATGTTACTGTGAAGCTGTGTGCTGTTGCTTGCTTGCTTCAGCCAACTTCCCCCCTTGCCCTTCTTAGGTCTCTGCTCTTCACACTTCTTTCCTCATTCCTCCCTTTCCTACCTACTACTTTTTCTTACCTGCATGCATGTGAAAGTCCTAGTAACTCACACACGTATTTTCCACCCTTCATCTCATATTCCACTATAAATAACTTGGCATGAAAACGAGAACTAGAAGGTGAATAGCAGTGCAAAGACCAAGACATTTCAGCTATACTCTGTCCTATATAGATAAGCAGTTGAAATGAAGGAACACTATCTAACCAACATGAAACACCTCTGACTAACTTTTCCTCATCCTCCTTCCTTCTTTAGATCATAAGGTTCTTCTGGCAATGGGGAGTATATTTTAGTATGTTTTTACAGCAGTTAGGGCTGGAGGGCTTTCATATCATTATAGCAACATCAAGTGCTGCTGGAACATTGGTAGTATTTATGATACTGATAAGCAAAAACATATGTCAACTTTTATTTTATTTACCTAAATAAAAGAATAATGAAAAGAAACAAAGATGTATGTCAAGTTTTGTTTGTTTGTTTTATCTAAATAAAAAAAAAGAAACATCCCACCTGCCAAAATGCCAGAGATGTAAACAAGGAGAATATTTAAAACTTCCTCATTGCTACTAGGCAAAACAGTGAGGCCAGCAGCTGACATCTATTTTGAAATCCCAAGCGATTAAAAAAAAAAAAAAAATCACTTAGGAACGATTTAGTATTGGTACTACTTAAAGAATAAACAAACAAGTTTGACCTGTTTTTCTGTGCAAATGAACAAAAACAATGTTCACAAACTTAATAAAGCTGCAGGTATTTCTACCAGCTTCCCTGTTCCTGTATTACTCTTACTAAGAGAGAAGAGTTTATTACAAAACAACATTTCAACTCTAAGCCAAAGTGAATTACATATGCAAGATATTATAAGGTTACTAGTAACTGAGTACTGCATATAGTATAACCCTATACCTGAAATATAAACACAAAATGTAATTACACAGAATGTTTGCCAAAATACACATTTCAGTCCTGTAGGCATCTGTGTTCTTATGAACCCCAACATTACTCACCCTGTGGAGGTGACACGGACTTTTACCTCATTCTACATAAAGATAGTGAGCTAGACCTGTCAGCAATCCAGATACTGCCTGAACAATTTAAAGACAATGAAACTGCTTCCAACTTCTCGTCCAAAGGTGGAGGAGAAGAGAGCTTATTGCAAATTGCCCAGATGCCCTATGGAAGGAAGGTCTGGGAGACATGCCTTCTGCCAGGAGTCCTTGTACACCCTCAAAGGTGAAGGTCAGTGAAGGCTCATATCTTGGGCAGACCTGCTGGGACAGCTGCACAACAGGCTTGCCTGAGAAGAGCTTGATTAGAAAGCAAAATAAATGACCCCCCTCTGATTCACTCTGTGGGGGTTCCTACTCTTTTAATTTATTTCCATGGACAATATACTGAGTGTAAGCACAATAGGCAGGTAATTTAGGTAATCTGAATCATCTTGCTAGGAACAGGCAAGGGCATTTCAAGTATTGATTGTAGCATCTATGTGAGACAATTAAAGCCAGTAGGCAGAATCCAGCCATAAATCTTGGGTGAACTGGAACCATTCTTCTGCCCTTGCATGAGGATATACACAGTTTTGTAATGTACCACAAGTACCTTACCATGGCATTTTCCTTTTCAATAGATAATTAGCTGCTAGTTTTCTCTGTGTTACAGATTTCCTTTAAAGAAATATTCTGCTACTGAAATCAAGATAGCAACCATCCCATCTAATAATACCCACCTTTCTGTGGGTCACTGGTAAGGTCATTGGATTGTAATGAAATATGCATTTCATTATACTTGATGAGATACATGCATTAATTTCAGAGGTAGCAGTGGACAGTTTGTGATGGCATCTATTCATTTCCTTGCTTTTAAGTGTTTGTGCTTTGTTGATAGAGAGATAGCTAACTAAATTGGTTTTTGAAATCAGGTTTTAAATATATTGCAGATGCATTCCTTAATACTTTTCCACTCAACACTGGAAGGCTGGGAAGACAAAAGTGCTGTCTAGGTTGCTGTCAGGCACAGCACCTGCATGGTGTAAACATAGAGAGCCACAGGGTTCAAGGAGATGATACGGAAAAAAAAAAAGAATAAAAATCATGCATGTTCTCTAGATAGAGACTTAATTACATGTACAGCCTATACCAGTCATGTGGGCTCATTCTGTTGGAACTCTAGAGAAGACTAGGTACCTCCAGAGAGTAATGCATACTTATCTCAGACAACTAGCTAGACAGTTAGTTTGGATTTGTTTTAATAAAAGCAGGTAAGGGCCATCCTGGCCAAAGTGTGCACTTTTCCTGGCCCTGTTTCACATAATCAGCAATGCTCCCTAAAGACTCTTAACTGACTGCATGTTATATATAAAAATAGTACTTCTAAATGTTAATAGGCCAAAAGAACTCTTTTGAGCACGTCTGCATTCATTCTTGCGTTTTGTTAGGCTCATAACCTTTTCATGTCTTCTGTTCATTTTTTAAGCTTGTGAACTACAATTTAGTCTTTTATTTTTGATTTCTACTTTCATTGTGCAGAATGGTCATGATCACAAGCACTATATAAATATGCTGGCATGGATCCAGCAAGATGGATTTCTGGAACAGGGAAGAGTAGAAGAGTGAGATAAGAAAGATTTTTTGCTTTCATGAACATCATGCCATGTGGTTCATGTTCAGGGTATATTGACAACATGTTGGTGTTCACATGCAGCTCCCTGAATTATTATCAGAGCTGCAGTAAGCACTGACTTAGAGTGCTTAGTTTCTCATAAGAAGCTTAACCTCCCAATGAAATATATATTGAGAGCTCATGTCTAAATGCTCTTGGGAATGTGGCCACACAGCACAGAGGAAAAAAATACTGTTTGCCTTCCCTGAGTCCATGAGGAACTAAGGAAGTGTGATAAGAATTGACTTCTTTCATGGTCATACAACAAAGTTTTGTAGTCAGGCAGAGAAATTAAACCCATTAAACTTGCAGTCCAGGGTCCATTGAAGAAGAATGTGAAAAGAGGGGGGCACATTTGATATACCCCCTGCACTTTAATCTGTTACCCACACATACATGTATGAGGTATAGTACATACTGTATGAGGTATAGTAGCATCCAACCCTCAGCTGGAGCTCCAGAGGAAACGGGTCTTCTTTAAGCCCTGCGTTATATTTGCCATTTCTATGTAGAAACCCTGGATTCTCTCAGGTGTCTGAAGTGGTATAATAGATCTATGGGCAAGCAGCTAAATCAAGTCCTAAAAATCATAAAACAATGCAGTGATGAAAATGGACTAGAGCCTTAAATATTTGATTTGCTTACTTGAAACAAATTTGAGGAATAGAGTGACCTGAATGAAACACAGCAAAATAGAATTGTTCCCAACTTACTTACCCAATGCAGCTTTATTTATTTATTATTTATTTATTTATTTTTTTTTTCAGAGAAATCTGGAAGAGAGGTTTTATATATAAAGTAGACAAATAGGCTTCGATAAATAGCACTTTTTAAATGACAAAAGGGACAAATTATGATACCTAACTTATGATACCTAATCTTTAAAACCTTTTAGAATCCTTCAGAATCCTCTAAGGTACATTTACTGACAGCTTGAAGCCATTTACTTTACCATTAGTTACTCTTAGAAACTATGATCTATATCTCTAATGCGAATTGTCTTTCCATGATGCTACTGCCTTTTGCTCAATTAGGAAATTCTTCTGAAATCTGGCTGTCTGCAGTTGCTAAACTCAAAAAAATAAAATAAAATAAAAAAGGATTCCAACTCTGCATTTTGACTGTATAACTTTCTGAACATTCCTCCAAAGGAAAAAAAAAAATCCTTCTAAACTAGGATAGTTTAGATAGCAAGGTAGATACTTTCTTATGCAAATGTATATTTATGTACAGACATTATAATTCACATTGGAGGCTTTCTTGAATTCTAAAGCCACTTTATTTTGGATTCACAGACATATAACTGCAAAACAAAATAATCTATGAGATAAAGTTTTAAAGACTGAGTAGAGAGAATTAAGTGGATAGTAAAACTCAGCAATTTCAGTGTTTTCTAGTATGAATTTATTTTGCCTGAGGATTAATCGTTTTGGAAGGTGCTGCATTTATTAGTTTTTTGTTTGTTATTTTTTCCCTACTAGGTGAGTCAAAACATGAGTGTAAGTTCATTTCCCATTTTGCATTAAAAAATCTCTTCTCTACTTGAAAGTTTTAAGTATCCTGTTTGCAAAATTCAGTTACAAAAATAATCTCGATATCCTCTGTTTCTAGAATATAACTCTTATGTAAATGTTGCCCAGAATCTACAGTAACATTTTTGGTTGTGTAGCTGAACACATGCTAAATGACCACAGTGTTCTTTACCTGACCCTAAGGTACTGGTGGTTTGTTTGGGAGCTATGACTCAGTCTGGACATGTGGCTAAGAGTTCTCTTCAGTGTTTTATTTCTTTCATGGAGTATTTTAAAGATGATAATATGCATGTTGTTTATGTTTCCACAGGCACCTTCCCTGGAGATGTGTAGGATTTCACCTGGTCAAGCCATTTGCCAAATTTTTGGGGGAGTGTGTACTTGTATGTGTGTTTATGTACACCTATGAATAAATAAAATACACTGGTAAGAAAGCCTGAGACATTTCTGTGGTTGTGATATCACCTGCATTTTTACAATTCAGTTTTATGTATTCCTGTCTCTGAAGCAGGAAGATATTACCCTTTTTTTCTCAGCTGAGGTATTATGTTGAATGTCAGCTAGCTGTCACTTCCTCCCTGTAAATATGTGTGTATTATATATATATATATTATTATTAGCGGTAGTAATTAGTTAATTGCATTGGAGGTGCTTTGATTGATATTATGATTATTAAAGGGAGATTGTCTAGAGATACAATTATTTTGGGTGTCTTGATACCTCAGAATTTTACTAGATCTGTCAGCTCTGATCTTCAGGTAGCTGTGGTTAAGTTGGTTTCCCTTCCTGATGCACCCTGTTACTGTTACCCATGCCACTGCTAACTTCAGGTTAATCTGCTGTAACATGGCTTATACCAGTCTTTCCTGTGCAAGAAGACAGTCCAGCATCTTTTGCTGATGTACAACACAATGTTCTCCTTGTTAAACTGGTACAAGTGGATGCCCTCTGTACTTCAATTTCTTTAACAGTTTCCTGTTCCTTTACAGACATCATTCAATGCAGAAATGACTTTCTGTAGAGTCTTAAATTCTGGCACATGGTACTCACTGAGTATATTCTATTTATTTTCAACATCAGAGAGCATTTTACCAGACATTATTGATGCAGAGTCCTATGAGAAACTAATTATATTAATTTTGGAGATGCTGGAGTATAAATGAAGATACAAAAAGAAATCTATCATACAATAATATAATAGACATTTTCAAGCATTTTTCATGTTATTCAGTAATTCTTCCACTGTTGAAGTTAGTGGGAGTTTTACAATGGATGCAATTTTGATATTGCTGAATGTTTTTGAAAAACTACTCCAGAAAAGAGTGTGTTTCAATATAGAGCTTTTTGGCTTAATACTGAAAACCAGTTTCAGCTGATTTCTCCAAAACAAAACACGCCTTCCTGAGGAAGAAAACAGGTCACAAACCACATATTTGAATTGGTGAGCTTGTACAATCAGCTTGTCTTGTCAAGGATAATATGTATGGATAAAATAAGTCAAAGCTAATTATATTCCACTTAGCATACTCATTTACTTCTCATAATTTATAGTACTCATTTTCCTGTTCGGTTTGAAATTATGTTGTACACATTTCTTATATGCAATGCTTTTTTTTTTTTTTTTTCTTATTTGAAGATGTGGAAAAAACTACGCACAGATTTGTGTTGCATGTGATTGCATTTTTAACATATAGAACCATTACAATGTGTTTATATATATATTTTACCAAACCAAACCAGAAACCAGCTCAGTAGATCCTACTAGTGACTGGACAGCACTGTACAAACCATGGCTAGAGATAATCCATTTAGTTCTTTTAACCCACTAAGGCCCTGCCCTGCACAAAACAAGGGCCTGAGTCTTTGTTTGCATGGTCACAAAGAAATATCCCCCAAAGATTCTAGGAAGTCTGGTTTTCCTTAGTCTACATTAGATATTTGCAACTGTGCATGTACCATCGCACTAGTTTGAATATTCTCGAATCAGCCAATACTTCAGTATAGTTCTCTCTCCTCTGAGCTCTGATAAAAGCTTGCGGTAAATGATTCTCCCAGAAGTGATCGCAGTTGAACTCAGACCAGGGAGCAGATCTGTCCTGCTGTGTCCCATTGCATAGTGATTAGAGCAGGACAAAGCAGATATACAGATCCTGGGAAATTGGGACCCTGCAAGGAATGTGCAGGGGTGCTTTCCTCCCTTTATCATATTACCCAAAGGAAGTGTCTCATTAGACACTGTGAGGAGGTCAAGTACTACCCTCATCTCCATTGGTAAATCATTTTTTTGGCCTAATATATTGTCAAACTGAGTGGTTTTATTGTACAGATGTTTTACCTATTGATAAAGAGAACAACAACGACAGAACAATAGAAAATGAAGATTCAGGGATTCAGCAAACTTGGGTTCAGTTCAATAATTTTATTGCCTCTTAGAGCTTGGGACAGATGCACAGACTTCTAGTGCCAGGTATATCCCATCTGACATTTAGCTGGCTCTCCAGAAAGTTGGTAGTCTCCCACAGATTCCATGTCACATAAGATTGATTTCTCATGTACCACAGGGTGCTTGAGTTGGACACTAGAAGTTTATATTAAGGCAACTGAATTTAGATGCCTGCACTAGAACAAATGCTCTAAGCTTCACATTCCATGGGTGGCTGATCTCATTGAGACACAGAGGAGACTAAAAAGTGATTCATCTCACCCTGAACTGAAACTGGGCACTTAAACATGGGTATTAACGCTATTTCAGATTCCCTAAGACATCTTGCGTGTGGCTATTAATGTGACGAGCAAACTGAGACACCCATGCCCCTCCAGAGAGTCACACATTGTTGTTATCCATTCTCAGTATGAGGGGTATATTTGAATTCTCAAATGACACAAGATGTGGCATTTAAACAAACGAGCCATGTCTGAGATTTGCACTGACAATATCCAGAACTACTTCCTCCATATTTAGTCATCTACATGCAGGTACCTAATTTGGGGTGTTTTAAACTGCACACTATCTCCCCAGGATAACTGATCACTTATAAGAAGATAGGAGATAAAATTTTAATTGAAAGCGTATGCCATTGGATTAGTTGGATTAATGATCTCAGAGGTCTCTTCCAACTGAAATGACTCTCTGATCCTGTAAGTATTTCTCATAGCTGGAGCAACAGCAGAAGCAAGGAGAAAATGGTGTTTAAAAACAAAAAGGTAAACATAGATTTTTAGTGAAGAAACACAGCAGCAGCAAAATATTTTATTAAAATTAAGAATACACAATTAAGGCTCTGTAGAGTCCTGAAGATGCTTTTCCATAGTCATTTATGTTACTTAAGGATTACAGTATTGAAGAAATTTCAACTTTTGATGTGAACACTTCCTTTTAAAGCTTTTGGAAGCTTTATGATTATAATGTGGTAAAACTGATCTGTTTGTGACAGCAGCTGTGCTGTGTGTGACTCAGGAAAACTTTATGAATTTGAGTTTGGAGATACTTTCATCAGAGGATGACTAATTCTTGTTTATTGCAAATTCAGAACTCCTGAAATGTGTGCTTGTCTTCATATTTGTCAACCCCAAAGTTCTCATAAATGACCTCTACTATATGTATAAATCTGCAGAATTTTCACTACTTAGTTTAATATGAGCAAATCTAAGCCACTGTTATTTAGTATAAATCCTGCCTGATTTCATTTGGTACTTTTAGTGACATAATCTCAAAAGACAATATATTTTTTTTTTTTTGTAATAAATTACTTTACAAATTTAATCTAAGCTGGTTTAGAGTTCAAATCTAGAGAGTGCCCATGTACTCCTTTAAAAAGTGGCAGGTTTAGCTATATTTTTCCAGTTGCTACTGAGGCTTATTGTTATTATTTTTATCTGAGAAAATCACAGAATCACAAATCTTCTTTCTTGTTCAAAAGCATTTCTAGGTACTTGTGATGAAGATTTAGTTCCTTATCCTAAAAGGTTGCAGTTATTCTAATAAATATATGTTAATGAATTAATATGATGTCTTTTATTTAGATGGAATGATTAGATGTCATTGTTTCACATCAATAAGAGCTGCAGAAACATTTATATAGTGAGTTAATTTCCCAACATATCTAACATTTTATTTATATAATCAGTTTTAATGGGACAAATATCACCAAAGCTCTTGTCTGCTTCTTGCACTAGGGTTAAGAATCAGGACGTTACACTTGAATGGATACTTAGTAAATCCACTATGGAATTTATCTACATTATTTTTATTTATTTACATATATATATATTCTGGAAAATTACAGCTGATAATTCAGCTAATTTGAATTTATAAAATTGGAAAAGTCATTAAGATGAAACCTTTACTCTTGAACCTGATAACATTACATCTACTCCCATACATTTCCAGATTTAATAGGATGTGTTTACATTACTTCTGTCTATCAATCTCAGTCAGCAACTGCAAAAACAATCAACTAATTTTCAGTTATTCCTGCCAGTAAATTTTGATATTCATTCAAACCTCCTGATCTGAATTTCATTTATTTCAGATAAGGAGAAGACCCAAGACAGATCGATCCATCATAACTTGGTGAACTGACTTGATTAGCTCAATGGTAGCTGACCCAGGGATTACACAGAGAAGTGGTCAAAGATTAAGCAAAGACAAAATAACTCTCATCTGAAGAAGATAAGTCATTCTGGTCTCTAAGACAAACTCTGAATTCAGGCCTGAATTCATCCCACTTAATATTAGGCGTATAATTGAGAACTTACATTTGCAGGTTACTTGCCCTAGGCACCCTTTATTTATAATGGAGATAGGAACTTCCAGGGAGTGATTCAGATCTTAGGTGGTGAGATAATGGGAGCACAACATTAAAGCACTGTCTCAATAACCCCTTGAGATAATCAATTTTATGTATTCATTTACAATTAAAATTTCTGCTTTGAAGTTACTAGCTCTATTTATTGCCCAAGTATTCATACACTAGGGAATTTAGCTGAAAAATGATTTATGAAAAATCAACAATGCAGGAGATCCAGGCACAATATTAAGAAAATACAAATAAATTCCAAAGTAGTCAGAACAATATCTACAATAACATGACAAGAAAATAAAAAGCCAGCTCAAGAAACATAATGCCACATGAGCTGCAACTGAGTATTGAGATTCACAGAGAAGCATTGCATGGCCTATCTGTGGGCATTCCCTTATTGGCATGCCTTGTCATCCACCCCAAACTACTCAGTAGTTGTAAAGGATATTTTGAAGGAGAGGTTACAGACAATAATGTACTGAGAGAGAGGCAGACTTACTTTCTGTGCTTTTAATAATAATAATAATAATAACAACAACAACAATAATAATACATTTCTTAATAACAATAATAATTTAATAATAATAAATAATTTTATGATCCTTAATAATAAAAAATTAAATCATCATGAGTATTGATATTTTATTAATGAATAATTATTAAATAATAATAATAATAATAATAATAATAATAATAATAATAATAATAATTATAATTATTATTATTATTATTATTATTTCTAACTACCAGCTATCATTTCAAGTGTTAGCTAGAACTGCCTTTATTCATTTTCTGTCAATTACAGCTAGCTTTTAGTCCAGGCAGAAAAAGAATTACAGCATGTCATCACCTTTTCCATCTTCATTTATCTCAGCACCTGTTTCTGATAGCCCTCGCTCAGTTCTAAAAGCTGGTACAGTATGCTGAGAAGGTTCTTTGGTGTTGGAGTATCATTCATTTTTGTTGTTTTTCCTGGAGGTTCTACGCTTCCACACTTCCTCCAGCCATCTATATATCTTCCTCACCTTCCTTCAGAGTATCATCTGAAGAAGAGTTGAATAGGATGTTATTTTTCCAACAAATCTCATTATTAATATATGCATCTTAAAACGGAAGATGTGCAATCCTTATCACTTTTGCTTTTCTCTGTGAGAAAAGTATCCCGTCCTGAGGAGGTGGTGATTCAGATTTTATCTGATAACAACAATAAGACACCATAAGCACAAGCACATCATGGACAGACAGGCACTCTTTGTCTTGTGTGCATATATATATATATATACACACATATACACACATACATTTATTAACATAAATAGATTATTCACTGTCTGTTCACTGGTTTGTAGGTGGGAGGGTCAAAAAAAAGCTCAAAGGAAGATAGTTGGCTATCACTTCTAGTTTAATCCAGATTATAGTGACATCAGAAAATTTGATAAGCCTGAAGGTCTTTTCAAGAAATATTTTTTTTTTTTTTTTCCCATAGTTTATAGTATCTCTTTATCATTGATCCAATTCATTAACTGTTAACTGGGGTCAAACTAAAGATTAAAGAGGAATAGTGACTTAGAAGAGGAACGAGTAGGATTGTTCTGCAAAAAGCTGGCTAAGCAGTAGGACTCCCAGCTGAAAGAAAAGTTCAGCCTCTCTACTGAGGGTGGCTCAAACTTCTACCTTGCTTAATAAGTTTGCTACAGTAGGAGCTGGCAGCATACAGACAGAGCACATATACCTTTATAACATTATCATAGAAAACACTGTCTGCCTAGACAGCCTTTGCAAGACATTCTAGTTATTCTAGCAACCAGGATACTTCTAAAATGCCTACCAGTTAGCAGGTGACATAATGAATTCGTTGTATTTACTGGGGAATGTGATTTTCTCCCTTTGTTGAAATCAAGTTTGGTTTTCATGTGGCGGTACAAAAGAAGCAGAAGGAGTAACAGAGAAGGCAATACTGAATGAAAAGATAGTACAAAATATTCCCTCACAGATATAAAATTAATCAGAAATAAATTTGTTCTATAATGAATGAGATATGAAAAACAGAAAAGATGGGCTTCATTTGCTATTCAAATATTTCTCCTCTGCCTCTTCAACTGAGTTCCACCATTCTTCCACTGGGTTCAAAGTTCTCTTGCTCTGCCTTAAAATTGCTTGCATATCTTTTCATGCATGGTCCCTTCTTTTGCTCAAAAACAACTAGTTCAAAAGTGGTTCAGAAGCAAGCCTTACACAACATGGTGTATAAATTATGAACCAGCATAGATGGACCATTTTAAGCATAGAAGGACAAAATAGGGGAGATCTGTGCAGACACTCTCCACCACTGCATGGCTCAGGCAAGAGTAACATGTTTTCCATTCTGAGATTCCTGACATATTTAGCCTTTAGCTTGTCTAAAGCTGTACTTAGTTTGTCACAGATATTTAATGTGCCTGTGCTCAAGTAAGAGTGAATGTGTAGGCAGGAACCATTCTAAAATTAAATACTACTATTTTTAATCATTTTGCAAAACTGAATATCAAATAATTATCAATTACAGTTCTTTTCCCTATTTAAAGACAAAGCTAAACTAAGTTTAATTTGCATATCTTTAAGAATAAGTAATAACTTTAGAACACATGTTCACTGTTTTGAATGTCCAAAATTTATAAAATACAGACTACACTTAAGACTTCTGCACAGAATCCCTGAGGATCCAGAATGAATCATTTGAGAGAGGATCTGTCTAGTTTCTCAAGTAAATTAATTTTGACTATAAGAATCCTTAGAATTAAAATATTTGCCCAAATCCCAAACATGTGGTAAGAAAGAAATCAGGATTAAAACATGAATGCCAGAAATTTAAGAGAACTGGCAAACTTGGAATTATGCATTTGTAAACAAAGCAGCAAAGCAAAGAGCTTGAAATGAACATTTTATTTAAGAATGGTTCTCGTTTAAAAACTCATTTCCATTAGTCCTAAAACTTGACCTTTGTGGTAATAGTTGAATTTTACCTGGTTAAACTAATCACTATATTGGAAAACAAAACAAAACAATACAAAACAAAAACAAACAAACAAACATAAAAATGACAAACAAACAAAAAACCACCTACAATCCAAAAAAAAACCAAAAAACAAAAACCAACCACACTAGCTATAATCATTACTTAATTGTTTCTTTGAAAAACATTTTGTGTGAAGCAAACATTATAAATATAGTTAAATGAAACTACAGTAATCTACTTATGAAAGCTAGAGCTGAACTTCATTATTGGCATCACACTGGCTTATTTGTTGGTGCAGACTGTTAACATTTCTTGAATTAATTTGTTCTTTGTTGACATTATCATTTTTTAGCCTTAAAGCCTAGGCAACTGGCAATATGCATATGCTTCTGTCTCATTGGTTTATAGAAGTTGTATGAGTTTGGAGTGTGGTAGATGTGACAGAGAGTTGGGTGTTACTCCTTCCATCCACTAACAGAACAAAAATGAGATGTAGCCCTAGAAAAAAATATTAAATGTTTCTAAATAAGTAGAAGGTTAAAATCGGTTTGTTACAAATGATTTGAAGGCAAAGTTTTGCTAAGAATAAGAGAATTCTGGAATCCAAATTCAGTGACACTCACACTTCTATTTGCAACTTGCTGAGAAGTGGAGTACATCACTCAAAGTCCATTTACATTAATAAAATATACATTAAAAAAAAAATCACATCACGATAGTATTTATTAGGCCTTGTGAAAAATTCTTATTGTTTTAGTTCACCTACAATTCTTCACCTAAATAAAAGTGCAAGTATTTCTCGGTTAGTATTAATGGGCCTCACTCAGACTCAAATATATATAGATTGAGTATCTAGGACTGGAAATATCCAGACATCATAAAATAAATGTCTATGGAAAAGCCCTGGAACGATCTTCCAGAAGTCATAAAACATGAGTCTAGCTCTCTCATCTACCTGTGAAGGAAAGTACTGGACAACCTACCTCTTTTCAGGATCCAGGCTTCCCACATCTTTGCTTTTAAGACACTATACATAGCTTTTCATTTTAAGCAAAAAAAAACAAAAACAAAAACAAAAACAAAAACAAAACATCTTGTGGCAGCACCTTTTCAACATAACTAAGTAGTCTGAATACTTACCCAGTAAGCTGGAGTTTCTCTACCTTTTTGTCCAGAATGGTCATTTTCATAAAGTTATAGCACAACTTTCTTTGAGATTTTTGGAAGAAATGATGGTACTGGAACAATCCTGGGAACAAAGCCTAAAAGAGAAGGACATTAATAATTATACTGGAGTAAGGTTGTTTATTGCTAACTCTGTTTGGTTCCATGAACCTTACTTCCTTGGCAGTAAAATGGCTTTACTTTAGCAGAAAATTTAAAATGTTCTCATTTTGAATTACCATGATGCAAGGCTTTGGGCCAGCAATGTGGTTTGAAACATTCATATGGTGGCTATGCCCAGAATATAAATACAACACTTCCTTGGGATGTGCTCTGATTACAAGTAGATCAAGAGAGAGGCAGAGCCCATCACTACTGCGACTGGCTATGCTCAGATAGCCCTGTGGACTCATAAAGAGCCTTGGTAGTAATCCACCTACAGTAAAATTACAATAAAGCTTTAAACCAGAGCAACAACAGAGCACAGATGCCAGAACAGATATTCCATGCCATGCATAATGGCCCAGAAAATTTTCATGGAGGCTAAAAGTAAGGAGATCTCTATTAGGAGTCAAGGTAGATCTTAGGTTCACCTGTCTTAGATAGTGAAGCACAGGAAGCTTATGCGGAGGCTTAACTCTCAGTGCTAAATACCTGAAGTTTTGTCTCCACATATGCAAACTTAGGTGGCAAAAGGGGGAGTTTGGGTTAGGAGAGTCCTGATTTTTCAAAGGTTTTGTTTGTGTGCTCCCAAATGTTAGAGCAGTTAAGTCTTAAACATCCTAATTGAGTCGATTCTTTATATGATATAGGCTGCTTCCACAAAGAAATGTAGCTTCACTCAAGCAGATATAACAATTTCCTATAGTTTAAGTATTATTCTGGTGGTAGTGGGAATATTCCCTAGGTAGGTTTCAGCTCACGGTTATTACCATAACACCAGCAGTCAGCGAGATGTTTGCTCTCCATAGTTAGATCTCTGAGTGTATGCTTTTCTGCATTTCAACTGGTGCTCTCATGCAAGTCAACATATCAGAAATAAGGAGAGAAGAAATTAGTCAGAATATATGTATATATATATATATATGTATATTGTCTAGGTTGAAGTGTATGCAAGATTATATTTTAGAACAAAATCTTTCTTTCTTTCAGCAGTCAGTCATTGGATAACAATATTTGGGTTCAGAAGTCATCACAATTTCGGTGTATTATGACATGTATATGGCAAAACACTAATTTAAAGCAGGTGTCTGTCTTTCTCTCTCTCTCTTTTATTTTTTTTACTTTTATTTTTTATTTATTTTTATTCATTTTAAAATTTTTATTATTATTAATTATATGATTATTTTTTTAATTATTATTATTATTTTTTTTTTCAGGCAATCTCCTCACCACAACTTAAAACAAAATGAAGGATGGATTGTGTCTTTGGGGAGGTTAAAGATGTCATAAGAACTTTTGCGCCTATATCACATGGAGATTGGAAATCTTCCTATCTCAGTGAGAGTCAGTTGTGATCTGACACCCAAAGCATTTCCAATTTCCTAGCTTGACTCAAAGGAAATGTTATACAGTCACTATAGAAATGCAGAGTAAATTCCTATGCTGCTTCCACTGATCAGCTGGCAATGAAGGAAATCTCAAAATAATTCCTAGACAGAATACAATGTTTTCCAAAGACCATCAGGATTTAATTAATTTAGATTTATTCCAAGGAAGAAACAAGATAGATGAAAAAAGGTCGTGTACAGAATTTGTATAGATATATTAGCAGACAGAAGTTACACTCCAAGATATTCCAGAAGAATTAGATTTAGAAAATGCCTTTTTTTTTTTTTTTTTTTTTCTCCCAGGTTTTCTAATCATCAAGGTAGCTGAACAAATACAAAAGGAATATTTTAAATACAGGAAATAGCTCACAAAATTACCCACAATTAAGGGATGACTGCATATCAATCAAAAGATCAAAAAAAGATATGAAGACAAAGATTTCTTTAAAACAAATGTTAATTGCAACAGCAATTCCCGACTGAATATTTAATCACAATATTTTAAAGCAATTAGTACTTTGTCACAGTACTCTTAGGTCATCAAAATAAAGTAATGGGAATTCATTGTGGTATTGTGTGAATAATGTGAGCAGCTCTGAAACAGAACAATCCATTGATTTAGATATCATTCTGTTCTAATGTGGTTTTCATGCTGAAACTCCAGGCCTTGATGGATAGCCATTAACATGCATTTCTCTACCTCTGCAATATCTGAGCTTCTTAGCACTTTGTTTAAAGCACAAAGAGGGAAAAAAGGAGCCTTTTCAACAGATGGCGCCTGACATATGTATTAGACGTAACAGGTGCACGGAAGCTCTGCTAGTCAGAACAGGTTTTTCCTCCCCACTTAAGCATGGGCTGCATATGCATGTGTTTGTTTATCCCCTTATGGAGGACAAGAAAGCCATCAAGATGTCAATTGCCTGTTGTTAGATTCATACAGAGACGTGCATGTTCTGAACACAGGACATTATCACAGTTGGACACAAAAGCTTGTTGTCAATGATGCGAGAAAGAGAAACAAAGAGAATATGTTTAGCTCATCAAAAAGATTAAAGTTTCCATGTGGTTAATGTGCATTTGGTTTGTTACTGCTAAAGCCAAAGTCAGTGAACATGAAAAAGCAGTAATAAAAATGTAACCTTTAGTGAAACCAGGTCAAAGATTATGATCTTTATTGAATTTTCCTTCTCATTTAAGCTCTGTATCAGAAGTTCTTTGGAGTCGAGCAATTTGAGAGCTTTTCCATTTGCAATTTTTGTTTAATTAAAGACTTAGACTGGTTATGATTTATGTTACAGAGGAATGATAATTCATCTGCTATAAAAGAAAACTGAACTCAGCATATCTTTATTTTCCATAAATTTTCTGCTGCCCTTTTCTGCAGGAAGACTTTTGAAGTTAGATTGCTATAAAAATTACTAAATTGATCAAAAAGTAAGATTTAATATAGGTAGCTGAGGAAATCAGAAGTTTACATTGTGGATCACTGAATCTTTGCCTGGCTTCTAAAGGACATAAAACATTTGAGACTGTGCTGGTACCTTTATGACAGCTTCCTTCCCAAATTGTTTTTCAGAATCTTGGCCATTTCCAAATACTTTTGACGGCAAAACATGGAGTAAATTCCAAGAATTTTCTGAAAATAAGTATCTGAAGAGGGAGGGGTAAGGCCCATGTTAGCGACTTCCCTGAACGGGTTAGCTGAATTAGTAGATGTTAGTAATGTAGTGCTTATGGAACCACTTGTTTCTGTGAAGTGCTTTTTGCTTTTTACATTTACCAGGTTCTCTGCCCTCCCCCGCCTCTATTAGAGTAAAAGAAAGATACATAGCAAATCCTGCACAATTGTGTCTCATGGAAGCAGTACATTTACCTCTTTGCTGACAGTGAAATTGCATGAATATGAACAAATACATGATCTAGCCTACAGTTTTCAGTGGATCTCTTGTCTTTCAGGACATTTTTAAGACCTTTGCCTTTACATAGAGACAAGTTTCAAGCAACTAAGACAACACTAGGATTACTTTGTTACATGACTATTAGTATCCACATATCTCTCTTTAGGCTTTAAAGTTTGCTTTGGTGTGTATCATGAGTGAGAAGAAAATGCAAACCTCTTCTACTATTTCTTTGACAACAAATATTGTGTAAAGGTTTGAAAGAAACCATTACATTTGACTTAGTATGCAAAAGCTAATCAGACTGGCATGTTTTTTTAAAGCTGCATGAATCTGTTAGAGTATATACCCTCTGTTAAAATGTTGTTCTTATTTCACCTTTAGTAAGGCTTTTTAATTTTCTGATTCTTTTTTTCCTGTTTCTAAGAAAAAAGCATCTCTAGCAACTGAGCCTCACACACATTTCCTAGTGAAGTGATCAGGGGAAGACATCACCACAAAAAGAGGTTACCGTCATAGGTAGCTAATGCCCTTGTTATATTTATTAAAAGGTTTTAAGGAGATAAAAATCCCATTTTTTCCTAATATCTAACCTGACCTTTCCCTGTCCCAGCTCCATGCCATTCCCTGTGGTCCTGTCACTGTCCCCAGAGAGCAGAGCTCAGCGCCTGCCCCTCCACTCCCCTTGTGAGAGAGCTGCAGGCTGTCATGAGGCCTCCCTTCAGTCTCCTCTTTTCCAAGCTGAACAGGCTAAGCGACCCCAGCTGCTTCTCATACATCTTGCCAACCCTGTGATGCCTGTATTCAATAGATATTTCATTTCTTCCTCTGACAATTTCCTTGCAGATGATATTACAAAACCATTTCTAAAATGCCTTCTCTAGCAGAAAGTCAGAGTCTCGAACAAAACCCCAGCTCTGAGGCAGGTTAAGGAAGGCAGCCAGCTCTCCTTAGTGCAATTTCCTAATATTCACATTTTTCTGGTGTTATTTATGTTTGCACAATGATTAGGTAGGTAGGATATTTCTCTGGAAAGAAATATCACCAGAAGCTTCAAAAAGCTTCATTTCACCAAATGCAAATAAGGAGTGTATTTTTTATATCCCTGTAGTTTGACTGAACCCTCCCTGTAGGATGCAATGGGACAATCATGACCATGGGAGGCAGTTTGAGAGCAAGGCTGGCAAGGCTAACTTTCACCTTGTGACTTTAGCATTTAACTAAGAAGAAGAATCATTGAGGTTTCATACCCATCTCCCTGCAATTGTGTGCCTTTTAGATGAAGTTTCTGCTGGATAAATCCTGAAAGCAAAGTCTAGAACCTGGTTCCTGCCTCTCATTCTCCCTCTGCAAGAAATATCTGTTTGAAATATTTGAAGCAACCTAAGGTCTGTTCTAAAGATCAGCAAATTATCACCTTGTTGAAATACTTGGCATGACTTGCTCGGTTGCAGCAGGATCACAGCTTGATTTACTCTGTAACTACAGACTGAAAGATGTGGACAGAATGGCTGCATATATGTAGTTATACTCATACACAGCTTTCATTCAGTGGTGACTACAATAGAGACAAGGCAACCTGTCATGTTTTTGCTGTCTTTTTTTCGCACGTTTTATCTCTGATATACATTCAAAACCCAGAAATGCTCTAGTTTCATTTGGATCCATTTGTTAATGTAATTCTATAGTCCACTGGACTTATTATTTTTATTTATTTTTATTTTTATTATTAAATCTAAGACACTTTTATTGTGTGTCAATTACAGTTCTGGGTTGAATTTAAAATCCATCTTGTCATACCAACCATTACCTTTACTTTGGATATGAGATTGAATTCTTTTGAAAAGAGTTAAAATATGACAAATGCAGCAGATCCATGTGTTATCAACATATACAGGAAATTTTGTTCACACTGCATTTTTCCAAGTTTTAACTCTGTTATGGTCTTAAATAATGTAAGAGGTGCAATGATTTCTATTATTACAAACAACAGAAGGGTACTAATATGACATCTTTCTATACAATGGCATACTATATCAGAGAGGTATAATGTTTTTATACTCATATACAATTCAGTTAATATTAGAGACTTCACATTTTCTCCCTTTCTTTCCAACTTCCCTTCAAATTGGATGCTATACAATGCAAAATGTGCTCGGTATTTTAATTCCAGTATTTGTATTGTATCTTGCAGCTAATTGTATGAGCTTCACAGTGTGGTAATTTCAAAGACAAGTGTGGAATAAGGTGAGACAATATTAAAATTTGTAAAATGTTTTTCAAGAACAGAGGTCCAGAGTGTAGTAAGTTGGAAATAGTTGCCTTCAAAACATGCAATATAGCCCAGCTGCTAAATACGGTTAGCAGAAAGAATAGGCTGATTCAATCAGATAAAAACCTTTCTTAAAACTAACAATAACAGTTTTAGCTTCTAGCTAGAATATATGCTTTTACTGGGAGATTTTAATCCGTTTTCGTCTACATCGAAATGTGTAAAACAACCAAGATTTCAGCAGGTAATAAGATCAAATAACCAGATAGGGTGATTACTTAAAAAATATACACAAAGTAAATAGTCGGTATTGTTGCTCACTTTCCCATAGAGCTGTGAGAATATTCAATAATAACATTTCATTGTATTCATATCAGTCTTTAAATCTATGGTGCAGGAACTGCAGTCACGAACATTTGCTGACTGAAATCTGCTCCTGCACATAGCACTGGAAGGTCTCTTATACTTCATTTTCTCATTCAGCTTTGAGTGTACATGTAAATATTACTAGAGGAGCTTGGAGCAACAGTCAAAAGTTTGGAATTCTGTATATATGCAAATTGGAATAACTTTTATTCCTCTGGGGGAAGGAAAGATGGGAAAGAAAGTGATGGGGTAAGATCCGTGAATAAGTGATTACCTCTATGATGTCTCTAAAGGAGCGATCTGATGTCAACCCTTCGGCCTAGGCTTCTGACCTTTCTATTTTCCAGTCTTCTGAATATGGTGACAGGCACTTCCAGAGCATCCCTTGTGTAGGATATTGAAGGCCCAGGACACTGTGGCAAGTGAGGGTGCCACTCATGTCAGTGGTTTGCTCCAGGCTGTCCATCAGGCAGTCATCATGACAGAAGGGGAATGAAATGCAGCATGTGTTCTGTTTATAGCTGCTGTATAAATGGTGCAAGTATGGATACAGGTGTGAACTTTTAACCCTAGGGTATGTGAGATATGGTTTTCTCCACTCACTTTAAATTGCCATTTTTTTTCTCAGTCAGTGGGAGAGAATAAAGACCCCTAATGGGATACTGTGAGCACTTCTGAATGTCCCTTGTGTCCAGAAGGCAGCCCAGGGAGCTCCAGATTATACCTTACCTCCACAGTTCTTCATGGGCAGAATGGAGTGGTGGCTTTTCACTGCTTCCAACCAAGCTGTGAGTTTCCAGGCAAAAGCCTCTACATCCCTTCCTAAACCTGAAGTCTGCAAATAGGATTCTTTCCCTTCTCTCACCATCTGTTTTTCATTTCTGTCTTTTCTAAAGAGATTATGATGACAGACGCAGAACTCTCTTTTAATTCCAGGGATTGTGATGGGTTGTACTCTGCATTCTATTTAAACCACTTTTTTTCTCATTCGACAAAGGGTAAAGAAGAGGTGATCCATAGCTAGTGATCTCTTCTTTAACAAGTTACAGCATTTATTATTTATATGGCACAAAATATATTTAAAACAAAACTAAACAAAACAAACAAAAAATCAAAATACCCAATCAATTGCAGCATATACTTAAATCTGCCTTAAATAAAAACTAGTTTCTTACATATTTCTCTATAAGGATTGGTACATGTCTGGTGCATGCTTCTGTCCAGAAATCATGTTGTTCTTAACATTAATATTTTTTTTTCCCTGTTATTACAGAAGTAGGAACGCTGAAGCATAAATTGCACTTAATTTTTATCAAATGAACAAGGGAAGCTTGAAAAATATTTAGCACTACATTATGTGGATAACTTTAGTTTTCTCACAAAACCAAGACAAAACACCTCTGGATTTCAGTAAATCAAACAACACATCACTTTTTTGCTTCTTATTCAGAAAAGCAATTTTTATTTCTAACCTTTGCTAGATATCTTATGCATTATTTGTGTATTTTAATGACTATAAGAAAAAACTACTCTTACCTGTTTAAGCAGTTGTTATAGTAATTATGATGAACAGTCAACTAGTTTTGTCTACATTTATCTCGATACATCCTTTTTTTTTTACTGTCACAATATGAAATGTTATCCAATCATAGCTGCAGCATTGTGTGTTCTCCCTTCCCCACCTTATTTCAGCCAACTGTTTCAAGAACAGAACTTATAATAGACCTTCAGAGCTTACTAGAAAACAGCACAGCAATAAGAGAAACAATTATGCAATTAAGGGCCACCATGTACACTTAATAATATCAACTCTATGAGACAATATATACCGTTCTTTCCTTCTGTGTCATCCAATTCAGTAGAATAACACGCATGAAAACATAGAAACATGGACTGGTTTGGGTTGGAAGGAACCTTAAATACCATCTAGTTCCACCCCTGCCATGGGCAGGGACATCTCCCACTAGACGAGGTTGCTCAAAGCCCCATCCAACCTGGCCTTGAGTACTTCCAAGGATGGGGAATCCACAGGTTCCCTGGGCAACCTGTTCCAGTGCCTCACCCTGGGGTATGTGCCCCTGGGGTTTAGTGCCTCACCACTTTTTTAACTCACCAATTCTTTACCCCAAGTAAAGAATTTCCTCATTATATCTAATCTAATTCTCCCTCCTTTTAGTTTAAATGGATGCTCAGCCATTTGATCATCCTTGTGGCCCTCCTCTGGACTCGCTCTAATAGGTCCATATCCTTCTGATATTGGTGGCCCCAGAGCTGAACACAGTATTCCAGGTGGGGTCTCATGAGAACAGAGTAGAGGGGGAGAATCACCTCTCTTAATCTGTTGGCCACACTTCTTTTGATGCAGCCCAGGATACGGTTGGCTTTCTGAGCTGCGAGTGCACATTGCCAGCCCATGTTCAGCTTGTCTTAAAGCAAAGGCTCTAGGTCCTTCTCCTCAGGGCTGCTCTCAATCCATTCTCCGACTAGGCTATATTTGTAATTGGGATCGCAATTGAAAAGGACTTTCTCACTTTGTTGTTTGTATTCCTGAACAACAAGCCAAAATACACTGAGCCCAAAAGGTGAAGCTGCCCTCGTTAAGGAGGACCATCTGTGCTGAACCTCAGTAGTTCCCTGACATACTGAGTGGATAGATTCAGACTGTGAGGGTGGGCTAATGGAAGGATACAACTTGCCTCTATCTGTGCTATACAGACGCCATTGGTACTTCATCACTTTCTTGACGTGTTTTGACAAATTTGACTTTGAACTGTAGTTCTAGTCTTGCAAAGTGGTTCCATGGAAATAGCATCATAATGCTCCGCATTTATTGTCCTTGAATTGGTTTCAAATTGAAAGTGTTTATTTTAACAGGGAGAAAAACAAGACTTTTTTCAAATTTGAGTCCTGAAAACTCAATAGCATAAGACAAATCAGATAACATATTTTTTTTTTCCCAATAAGAACTGTAAAAAAACATTATATCTTTTGTTCAAACTATTCCTTTGTCTTAATGAAATTGCATTCACATAACCACTTGGTCTCTCAATGAAAACAGGGCAAATAGCTTATGATTGCCCAGGTAGTAACAAGTCAGGTGTTTCAGAAGGGTTAATGCTTCAGGACCAGTAGGGATAAAATGTGTTAGACACTTCTTTTATTCACTGAAGGGAGCAGAAGTAACATTGCATGCACATGGGGAGAAGATGTGTTGATTTTACTGTTCTGAATAGAACTGCTCTTTAAAATACACACTGGGCAAAAACTGCTTTCGAGAAGTCCGTTTTGCACATGGAATAGAATTTCTTTAATGGGAGTTTTGAGTCTTGAGCAGGTGAAATCTGAATTAGTCAGGCCTGATAATACTTCCAATTTGATTTTAATGTATACTTTGTAAAGTTTCTTATAGATCTAGCTGCTCAAAAAAAAATAAAAGAATAAAAAAGCCATTGACTGTCTAAAAAAATTAAATAATGAAGCTCACAGTATAACACAGCAAAACCTAAAGATGTATCAGAGTATCAGAAATGTCCCCTGTGGGACTAGAGGAAGATAATGAGATGCATTTTTCCTTTTAAACTGCATGACTTCTGAAGTATTCTATGAATTTGGGGACCTCCCTCATAACTTCTACTATTTAGGACTAACATTATTGCTTGTGAGCACAGGGGAAGTGGACAGTTTTGACAGGGCAAAGAAGGTTCCCAGGAAGGCCAAGCTGTGGATGAAACGATGAAACAGCTGTTGGCACAATACCCTAGGCTGAAGTCATGCCTATTTTCTTGGCATGATTTGCAAAAGACACCAAAAGGCTCTGATATTCTACTTTGTTAGAGTACAGTTATTAACCCTGAAAAAAAATAATGCTATGCCAGAAAAATCAGGTATGCTCGGTGAGACATTAAACAAAACACTTAAAAAAATATATTAAAAAAATCACCCAGACACTATGTTCTCTGTGTACTAGTCATTTTTTTCACGCTTTCCTTTCTAAAACTTTTCAGTAGTTTTTGGGTTGAAGTAACCCCTGACTGTTCTTTTTGGGCTCCAGAAAAGTCTTCTTTCTGTCTTAAGTCTTGGTTAGTGTTTGCTCTCAATTAAAGAAGGTTCCCCAGGTACTTACTGAGACAGTTTTGCTGTGCTCAGGCTCTCTGCTTCTGTCCAGAAGATGCTGTGTGGCAACAGTGTAAGCAGTAAACCTGCTTCCCAGCTTGCTAGCCATACCCTCTTAAATAACAATTTTCTTGCACTGTAGTCCATCTTAACTATACATCTTAACATCTTAACTATATCATACAATACAATGAAACAGTGGGCACTGTTGCAATATTTTTTCCCATGATAAAAATATAAAATATCACCTGAAGGGATGTTCACTCTCTGCGATATTTTGAATACAAAACAGTTTACACTCAGAAGAGGTGCCATGTTAACATTTGTGCATCTCTACAACTGTCCTTGCCACTTTTTCAGACCTCATGCCTCAGTATACTTGATCTAGTATTAAGTAAAAAATAATATGTATTAATGCCTAATGCTTCAAAGTACCTATTATTATTAAAACAAAAAATGTATGTATTTATGCTTTTTGATATAAATTGTTATAATGTGAGTTATTATACTAATCATTATGTAAATTATATGCACCTTGCAGTGATTGCTATCAAAATGAAAGTTAAGAGCACATTAACGTCCTATTAGTAATATATTAGATGATAATGTGCATTAATCCTGAGAGTTATGGAATTCTTTGCATTAAAAAAAAATAAAGAAAAATTTGTCTGCTAGAACCTTTAGAAAAGTATATGAGATAATATTTTATTTGTTTTGATTATTATTACCTATATGATTTACTTTCAAATTAATTCCAGAACACATAGTCATTGGGAATACTTACTATCTACTGCAGAATAACCTATATAATGGCCATCAGTATATGATGAAACTCAACCGTGAAGTTCATATCTTCACCTGCTTCTAATTTTTTCCAATATTATATTCAGGTTTTTGGTGAGGGAACTGACAATGTTTCAAACTAAGATACTTTTATTTCTCTTAATGCTCACTGACTTCAAATCTGGTGTTTCAAACTCATTTCCAGTTTGCAAGCTAAAATTAAATGCAAATGGCTTCTGTGATTTAAATTTCTGATAATCATATCTGTATAGCTATATAAAATGTCTGGTGTTCTGCAATAAAGCATTTATGCCACAGCCATGAATACAAGATGTCTCCCAGTTTGCAGACAATTATTAATCAATGTTGGTCTTAATTAATACAATCTAGACAATTTTAATTTGCTTGCAAAAACAGCTTTTCAAAATGAAAGATGCTCCCTTTCAAAGTTTTGCTTAAAAAGCAGGTAAGTGAAGAAGTCTCATGTATATATACATTTTTTTTTCAATGCTAAGTGAAGATGACATCATTTCCCTATTTCCAGTTTAGAAACCTTTTGTTCATGAGGGAAACTATATTGTAGATGCACTGTATATCCAAACACTTTCCAAGTGACATTATTTTGCGTTTCACACTGTAGGCATACTACAAAAAAATAAACATAGAATCCTAATTACTATTCCACTGCACTTCCCTACACTAATCCCTATTATTGCCTCTGGCTCTATTCTTCACTAATAATTTATTCAAGTGTAGTAATAAGACCCTAATTGAGTCATTGCTCATCTGACATAAATAAAACTGCTACTCATGTTTGTTTTCTGATCCATCAGCTACACTGTCATCACTACTTGGTTTTAATTTTATCCTATTCTACTTTTGTCAAGCTTAGGCATGGTTAGCACCTGAGCATTTTACTTATGAAGTATAAATCTTTTCTTAAAACTGTTTTGCTGAACTACAGATTCAAATGGTGCCATTTTCATTCTTAGTAATCGTTCAAGGTTTACAGAATTGTAGGAAATAATGCCAGCATGAAGTGTGACAGATTTTTCTAAGACAAGTCACCCATACCTGTCCTGTCATGCTGGACAGATTCCTGTCTAAAACAAGCCCTCAAAAACTGCCAGCAATGGAAAGTTCACAGGATTGATTCCTTGGTGAATCAATCCCTTGAGTAGAAAATCTTTCTGAAAACTAACCTAAATCTCTCTTGTCACCAATTGTCACAATTACTGTTTGTTCTTTTCTTACAGATACGGAAAGCAGACTACTACTTAGCTAGCAAAATTCTCACAAATTCAATGAATATGATTCTACATTTGCTTACTTTTCTGTTGTAGAATAAATAGGAAGAGTTTATTCAACTTTCCTGAGAAGTTTTATTTTTGGACCTCATTCTTGATCTGTTCTGGACCTCCTCTCAAATTAATGCATGACTTTCTAGAAGAATGGTGCCCAAAATTGAACATATGATTTGAGCTGCATCCTACCTATGCTGCTTGAAAGTTTACCTTCTGTATCATCTGTATAAATTATTATCTCCCTCTCTCTCTCTCTCTCTTTTTGCATGTCCCAGATTGACTTTTACGTTTTACCTTATTTGCAAAAATACAGTGTTCATTCCAGTTTTCAGAGTTACCAGTTACTTTTCCTGGACAACAGCTATTTCACCCTTTTCTCAAAGTCTACACAGAGTTGACTGCTCTTCCTAAGCATGGAACTTTGCACTTGTCTTTACACTTGGCTTTCATGTCTTTTCTTCAGATGGTGCCCTCATTCCTTCAGTGAACAGTGCATTCTAATTCCAGAATTTACATGTCCAGCCAGACATGTATGCACAGAGAAGCTTAATCAAGACTAATGCAAGTAGAAGGTGAAAAGGGGGAAGGTTTCTTTTCCATTAAGTAAATTAGCAAGACCATATATCCATTGACATAGAAAATCAGAAGTAACAATAACAAATAATCTATCCTAAACATGTTTTCTTTATTCCAAAGGAATGCTTTCTTGGAGAGGAGGAAAAGGAAAAATTAAAAAAATAAATTAAAAAATACAGGAAGACTAGCATCAGAAATCTGTTATCCTTCAAACAACACCAAAAAGTGAAGTGAGAAATCCTGTGAAAGCTATTCCACCTGTGAATAACACGTAGCTCTGAGAGTCTCTGTCTGAAAAAAATATTTTCTTTTAATTCATTTCCAGACTTCAGCGAGTCAGATGTAGCAAGAAGAGGTCCAAGATAGGAGGGGGGATTCTGACAGGACATGTTGTTTTCATTCTGTAATGTATTAACTTTGGAGATGACATTCTGGTACTGCTGAAAGCCAAGGGAGATTTGCAATATATTTCAGCAGAAACAAAGAGCCTGAATTGTGTGTCAGGCAGCCATGTGCCCTGTTGACCCTCCTAAACTGCCTCTCCTGTACCTCTTCTGTACATTAGAAACGAAAGACACAGCCAGTCCTATGATGCAAACTGGTAAACTTGCTATGAGGCAAGCCGGTTTGGGGGATTTTTAATCTTCAGCACCTGAAGTACAGGTCTCTCACATTTGATCTGACTGGTTATATTTTAAAATGATGTTGTATACTATTTGTTACTTATTTAGGTTGGTTACAGCACTGTTTAGACTGAAGCATAAATGAAGCTTACAAGCAATTCAAAGGGTAAAATACATTGACATATAGACTGAAGTATTCTGAATTCCTACAAGTAATTTATGGACAACAGATAAGACAATATTCTTTAAATAAATTGTAGCAAATCATTTGTGCACAGAGAAAATATTCAGCAATGCCAGCATCTTTCAGTAACAATAACTGTTATACTAAACGTATGCTGTGTTACTTTTCCTCACATTTAATTGTGAGTTAAATGACTAAGAAAAAAAATAAGGATTAATGTTGATATTTCTATGTGTTATATTAAAATATCTATCTGTCATTATATTCCACCTTTGCAGGTATGTGCAAAATTCAGATCTATTCAGAAGGTAAAAGTATTTAATTAATATGTATCAATTAAATAATTAATTAATATGTATCAAAATGTATCAATTAATAAATTGATAGCTTCATGTCAAATTAAGTTACAGAAGTCTCTAATGCTGTATAACATCTTACAAGTAATGAACTGCATCACAATTCCTAATGTGATCCTGACTGATTCAAAATCTTGGCTCCTTCCTAGCAATTTTGAAATGTCTATTTAGCAAAAGATTCATAGTCTGGTGATATTTATCCTTAGAGAAACATGATATGGGTTAATAGAATTTATTGCATATAGCTGTTATGGGTTAGACTTCAGGGTATTTTCTTCAGCTTATGTATGATTTAAGATGTGGTGTTAGTGGACTTGCTAGTCAGCAAGATAGGGTGATGGTATTAAAAGAATAATGGATGGCATTTAGTACACATTTTCATTTTGTTAGTTCTATGTTCTGTTAAAGCAAGCATGGAAAACTGCCTTTATGCTAATGTTGCCCTGTATCAACTAAACTTTAATTGCTGCATTATTCAAAACAGAATTCTGTCAATTACTTTGACAAAGTAAAGAAATAATTGGCTTATTAATGTTTTTCAACACAGTTTTCTTGTTACTGATGCTACAGTAAATTATACCAGTTATTATTAATACTGAGTTTAACATAGGTGATGATTTGTTCAATATCCACATGAAAATGAGCAACCTATTCTTATTTTTCCACAAAGAAATAAATTTACTTAAAGGCAGTGTACTGAATAAAATTACATATGAATTTGCACAATGTGTCCTAAGAAATCAGAGGGCTCCCACCCAAAGTCTAATTCCACTGAAGTCCTCTAAATCAGTGTGGGGGGCTTGGAAGGGGTTAGTGTGTTGCAAGAGAGAGTTCACTGTGATTTCCCTCTATTCTTCATTGCATTTTTCTTCTGTTCAATTTCCTCTTCATATCCTCTTACACTAAGTTCTTACATTTTTCTGCCTCATTCTTTTGTAGCTTGGCGAGAATTGTTTTAATAGGCCTCTTCTTTGAGCTTGTCCCCAGGGAGAACAAATGTGTTTGCATAGGACTTGTTTCCCTTTTACAGACCATAGTCATTGCTGGGACCACATTGGTTTGCTGGTTCAGTCCCAGAATGAGATTTCTCTGGAAAACATTCACATTTCCATTCAGACAGTCTTTTACACAACTACTCCTTCTATCTTCCTCATACTCCCATTTTCAGTCATTTTTTTCAGTGCCATCCTGTGTGCATGAATGAGCCTTTCTCCTTTTTGCTTTGCAAATCCTTCAAAACTCTCCTAACACATTTTTTCCCCGACTTCCACCAAGTTGCTGTGAGATTTTCACATGATTTCAGTGCAAAACAGTATGCCGCTCATGCTGCTCTTGGACTGTATTGCATGCTTCCTAGAGCACAGACAAATTGCATACTTTCTAGAAGTACTTTGTTTCATGTTTTATTGTGTTTACAAGCCCATTCCACAAAATGCTGGACTTTATCATTGTACCGGAGTGTTCTTTCCCTTCTCTCTGTGTTTAGGGTTTTGCAAGCTCTCTAGTGGGGCATGCTGGAACAAATTGGCAAATTAAGTTGTAAGTTCCAAAGACGGAATGCTTTTCAGGATTTGGGGGAAAAATAAATAAAATACCAGACTAAATATTGACCTAATAATGAAAATGTTTTAAAAGATCATTAAAATCACCTACCATCCTATGGGTCTTGATAGCGGTGAATGTCTCTACATGCATATCTTGAAATTGTGTGGGTGCTGTCCAAGACAGAGCAAATCATCATTTGCATTTGGAATCAGTTAAATTGGCTGCTATAAATTAAAAAAAATAAATAATAACATAACAATAATAATAATAATAATAATAATAATAATAATAATAATAATAATAATAATAATAATCTTAATTAACACTCTTCTTCTGGGAAAAGATATATATTTATATATATATATACAGGTGGAGCAAGTAGGCAAGTAGTAACTAGTGACATTTCTGTATACTAGAATCAGAGCATTTCCATGAAGAAACTGATAAATGTGAGAATCTCTGTCTTTGAGATTGTCAACATAGTTATTGAAAACGAAGCTTGCATTTAACATCTATCAACAAATTAAGTATATTAAGAAAAAAATTAGGTAATTTAACCTGCAACTGGAATATGTCAGGCTGATGCACAGTGCCACGTTCCACCACCTTTTCCTTTCTCATCAGCTGTTTTATCTTAAAATAAAACAAAAAACAACCAAAACTATAATAGCACAAAAGATAGGAGCTGGTGTGGAAACAGGGATCAAAACCTGGCTGTTTCCCATGCCTGAAGAACATCCAGATTGTTGACAACCCTACATCCCATTACAGTTGAATCATTTCCCATATTGTGGCAGGTCTGGTAGGATATGAAAAGACATAAACATTCACACTTTCAGCATATAAGAAAAACCTATAAATGAAAGAACTTAAGAAAAAAAGCATCTGGTAAACACCTTACAGGCTAAAAGGGTTCTCATACTTATCTGTCTTTAACTACTAATAAAGACAGGATACTGAGCCAAATAGACTTCTGAACTGATCAAGCATGAATATTACTGTATTCCCCTGTATTTTTTGATAATTGCCACATGCTGGTGCTCAACAAAGGAATATAATAGAGTGACAGTGATAATAAGAGGTTTCAGTTGTACTTCTGGTGTTTTATGCATATTCTAAAGCCTAGAAGTAGCATTAGTCTGATTTTAAAATTTAGGCTAAGTTAGGGCTTTCATTTCCTCATTTGGATGCTTGTATCAAGAGAGAACAGTAACTGGGAAAGTAATGCATAGGTAATGCTTCAGGTAATGCATATGCCAAATGAAATAGAAAGAACAAATTATTTTAATACTTCTATTTGCTGGACAATCCAAGCATTGTAAGGCATTCTCCTGATACTGACATGATTTTTCCTATTTATGTTAGGAAGACTGAAACAGAGACTGAAGTGTACCTGTGTGACATAATTTTGTAATATTGCAGTGTGCACTGCTGGAATGAGGGGGAAATAAAAAAAAAAGAAAAAAAAAAGCACAACTGAATTCAGAGGTCCCTTGTCATTATTTTTCATTACCTGTATTCCTACATAAAATCATTAAAATGGTTCATCACTGGGAAATGGGCAATTTTTTGTTAAAATAGAATATTGTAATAATGAAAGGCATATCAATTGGCTTAGAAGTTAACAAGCAATTTGCCAGATGTCTGCAATGATAACACTTCATGAGCAGGGAGTTCATCTCAGTGGTGTGATACCAATATTAGTATTAATATCAGGTTTAGTATGATGGACAATTTGTATCTATTAGTCAAAAAGAAGCTGTATATTTTGTGAATTATTATTATCAGGCACAATTTTACTTCTAAATTAAATTGTTTAATTTAAAACTGTATATAGTTTTTGAGGAACATAATTGAGTAGATATTTAATTTGATTTACAGGAGACTCCTACACCGTTAAAACTTCAAGGTTTCACTCAGAAGATATTAGCATTTCCACACAGGTCTCCAGAAGTGCAAAGAGGCATAACAGAAACTAGTTGCCACAGGAGTATATCAATAGCATATCTGGTGAGAGTTCAGGGATATGATCTGAAAAAAAAAAAAAATTAAATCTTTAAAAAGGGGAAATCATATACATTTCACATAACATTCCCCAAACAATCCATATTCTAGATTTTAACAAATGCAGTATAGAAAAAGAGAAATGCACAATAGCTATAATAAAGAGAGTTGTTATTCAACATGAGAAGTATTAGAAATGCTTTGGAAACACTGTGATAAAGCCAGTGAAGAAGAAAGCAGTCACGGAGAGGGGGCAGAAATTGCTGATGGTACAGGTGGGACTACAGGTCAGCCTTGACCAAAGAAGTTAGTATATTATTTATCCCTGAAGCCTGGAAATGTGTATCCTAAAACATGCTACAAAATCTCAGATGAAGAATATTTAGCTCATTAGAAAACAGACTGGGAATGGAAATTAAAAATATCAGTCCTGAGTGATCCCTTTTTACAGAAGTAGGACAGAAATGAAGCACAGGATGTTTCATTCTGTCCTCCTCTATTAAAAGAGTCATAGAAGAAATCGAGACTTTTGAAAGGTAATGTCCAGAGTGCATGGAAACAATCAGGAGTTTCTTAATGAGATATGATAGCAGTAATCATGCCCTCCTCATTGCAAGTTCCCTTACATCACTCTGTGAGGGAATGATTTTATGCTGAAGCTTGTTTTCCATGATTCCTCCTCATGTTGGAACCAATTTGCTAAATATCAGGCTCTCACTGGATCTTGCTTTGTAGCTATGTTCAACTTGTGATGTCAATATGAGATATGTCAGTAAAATAAAGAAAATTTAATTATGTTCCTTGTATTTTACACCATATATATATCTGAGGACAGCCATGGAATGTGAAATAAAATTGAAAATTCCTGCTCTGCTGGATAGGTGACGGGAAATAGATGGCTATTTGGTACTTCCTTTGCAAAAGTGTGCCAAATCTGTGAGCAATAGTAGATCACATGCCATAGATGATGCTTCTCTTCTCGCACTTAGTGTGGGGTAGAATGCATTTAATTGGCTCACCTCTAAAGCAACATGGCCTGTATTGCACTATAAAAAAATCATGTTAATGACAAATTACTGAGAAAGAGTGCTTTGAAAATTTCTTCCAGAGGAATCAGTGTGGTTAACTGTTGCAGAAGGTGCTTTGGAAGCACATCTGTGAAGGTATGCCAATCACAGAATTGCTAGGTGTTAGTCAAGATTTCTGTAGCCAACAGTAGAAAATAGGAATATGTCATCATCACTAGCCATATGATTTTAACATAGGACAAATGTAAATTAATAGTAGTTCTCCTACGGCTTTTCATTCTTTCCCTTATCTTTCCCTTGGCACTAGTCAGCGCATCTTCCTTTCTATATTGTATTTAGCACAGAACTACTGAGGCTTGAAGCTATCAGCCTCTCTTCTCTTCTTCCAGGCTGAAGAAGCCTGAAGCTTTCTTCCTCCCATGAGGATCATGGAGGCCTAAAGTATTTCACTGGATGTCTTCTTATTGCACAGGCCACTGCCTTTTCCCTCCAGGTAGCCTAAAGGGAACCTACATGCAACTTGACGTCCTGAAGATAAAGGAGTGTTCATACTATTCAAAATTTTCTGTTACAAAGCAAAGCATTTTAGCAAGCATAGTGGGACAAAGAAGGAAAAAACTCTTGAGGAGAAAAAAAAATAATAATCCACCAGAAATAAAAATGGGTACTCTTCTTAGAGACAAAGAAAGAGAAGCTTTTTCTAAGAGACCCCACCATCTTAAAATCTTAGTTCTTGGTGATTTTCCCTTTTCCCTTCCCTTCCCTTCCCTTCCCTTCCCTTCCCTTCCCTTCCCTTCCCTTCCCTTCCCTTCCCTTCCCTTCCCTTCCCTTCCCTTCCCTTCCCTTCCCTTCCCTTCCCTTCCCTTCCCTTCCCTTCCCTTCCCTTCCCTTCCCTTCCCTTCCCACTTCATTCCAATTTATTTTCAAGATGCAGCATCCTCTGAGGAAACAATTCTGAGATTGCATACACTTTGTAAAGCCAATGGATTGATTTCAGATGACAGTTCCTGAATGAAGTGATTGCCTAAAAGTGAGATGAGCAAAAGGGCCTAGCTTTCCTCCTGTTGTCTCCTTTCTAAATATTTTGTTTGTTGATATGTTTGTTGATATTACAGACTTAGATGCAACAGGTCAGCTAATTGAGAAGGTCTAAATACCATCCTGTCATAAGAAGACAGCACATCCTCTTGAGTCGCAGGAGATCACACTCATAAACCAAAACTTCAGCAAAGAATACAATCCTGAAGATCACCAGGGAAAATAGAAGAAAGTCACATATTAGAAGAAAGAGAGGCCTGTTTTCATCAGGCTTTAATTTTGCTAAAAGACATTCACACAATAATACACTTGAAATTGCATTTGTTACGCAACCTTGTTAGTTTTCATGGAAAAACTCAATGGTTCAGTCTGGATTAGATCTTTGGAGATTATCTAGTACAAGCCCCCTGCTCAAAGCAGGATCTCCCAGAGCAGGCTGCTCAGGACTGTGACTAGTCAGTAATTGAATATCTTAAAGGGTGGATAGTCCACCACTTCTCTGAGCAACCTGTTCCAGTATTCAACCACCCTTTGGTGGCACATTGTTGGCTCATGGTCAACTTAGTGTCCACGAGGAGTCTCAGGGTTTTTTCCTCAAAGTTCCTTTAAAGCCTTCCTACTCCAAGTCTGTGCTGAGGTGTGCAGTTGCTTCTTTCCAGATTCTGCAGATCCTTTTGTTGAGTATCACAAGGTTCCAGTCAGCCCACTTCTTCAACCCCTCGATGTCCCTGTAGATGGCACCATGACTGTCTGGTGTATTGGCCACAGCTCCCAGTTTTATGTCATCAGAACACTTTCTGGTGTACCCATTATCCAGTTGTTAATGAACATATTAAATAGGATTGACCCCTGTATCAAATTCTGTGGCACATTTTGTGTAAAGTAAATCAGCTTAAAAACTGTAGGATCTTCAGTTAAGCTGGCCTATAGATAGAGGTTTGTCATAAAATACTGTAAGACTATACTAAAGAATAATAATTCTGCTCAGTATCAAAGTTTCCTTGTTCAATCCTTTTTTTTTTTTTTTTTTTTTTTTTTTTTTTTTTTTTTTTCCCCTGCTGGAATTAAGTGTTTCACACTAAAATTCTGTCTATCTGTTCTTCAGGAGGGCATTTGCCTTTTTTCTTGGGTTGAGGAGTAGAGTGGGGAAAGAACATCAATATGAAGTTTTACCACTACATTGTTATTTTAAAAGGGGTTTTATCTGGACATTTTGTGATTTACTTTTATTTTTATTTTTTTTTGTGTGTGTTAGTTTACAATAGAGTTACACATAAAGAAATACAGAACTTTCAAGCACTGAGTCAGGGTGATGTTCTGAATAACACCAGTTTTTTTTTCGGAAAATGTTTGCAGAATTGATTTTTATTAGAGTGTGAAAGGGAAACAAATGCTAAAAGCTCAAAATTTGTAGTGAAATTGAAGTTTTATTATCTGGTCAGTTCTATAATGGGAAAAGATTCTTTGAAAAAGCTCCTTGATTACATATCACCAATAAGTAATTGTGGGCATTGCTTTAGTCAAAGGAAGCCTCTTTCTGAAGGCCAGCAATAAAATGTTGAGATTTAGAGAGAAAAATTATTCAAAAAAAAAAAAAAAAAGAGCCATCTTTATCTGAAGAGTCACAGTCTACTGAAAGGGTCATTTCAATTTCAGGTTACTCTTATTTCACAAAGATCACAATCTCTTTAATCAAAATTGAACACTGCAGCAAGTCAAGTTTCATTTTTATTTCTCCATGTAAACATATTGAAAATATGTCACTATAAACAATTGCAAGACAAAACCACCCATACAAACCCTATTTTGTTTCTACTGTGAAAAACATCTATCCTTAAGTCAGAATTTGTAGTAAACATCTCTTACATTTAGTGCCAGTCTTCACAAGATACTTGAAATAATTTGTAGAAGCTAATGATCAGCAGTTTCCATAAGCAATCATTTTAACATAAATCAGTAGGTTAAAAAAAAGGGTCAGAATCAGGGTGGTTATTACTGTAGCATGATTTTAAATTTGGTGATTGATGAGGATTGTCTTATTTAAAATATGTAGCTATCTCCAGGTATCTCAGGTGTGCCAAACGTACCTCAAATTTCTTGCAAGACCAAATTTTGATATCTTTCCTGAGGTCTGCTGCTTCCAATATTGTAATTGTTTCCAATCAACTTCTAATTATAAAATCAGTCAACAAGCAATAAACTAATGTATGACTTAACCTAACTTTGGGACTCTTTTTAACTGACACATTCTAAAACTAAGTACTGAATTAATTTAGTGCCATCACATATGGTTCCCAAGAAATTTGTTACACTGTTGCCTATAGATTTTTTCTGCTTAAACATACAACAGTCACTATACATCCAATAGCACAGTAGTTGTTTCTCATTTCATTGTCAACAGGCTTTCTCAGCAGCTTAGCAAACTACCAATAAGTTTGTCTACTCTGATCATTATGCTCTTTGTTGGCACATCAATAACAGTAGATATTTACTGCACTCTTTCCAATTGCTTAAGCTTTCAGGCCCAGTTTTGCAGGCGTTTTATAGTGCATATTATGTAGAAGTGTAAGAGTAAAACTTCCCATTTTAGTAAATATTGGCAGCACTGACTTGTAGTTTTCTCTGTCAGAAACATTAAGTTCAGCTGTATGTTTGTCAAAGGCACAATATTTTGAAACATATTTGCAAAGATAAGAGTCAATATTTTCTTCCTAGTGTCATCTATTCCATCCATGTGAGGAAACAGAGTGTAACATTTCACAGCTGAAAGAGAAGCAATGCCACCTAATAGAAAATAAGCAACTTAATGTGCTGTGCAGTACAATTTTCAATGTTAAGTGTGATCTAAAAGAATATGGAGGAGGAAGTGAGGAATGCTGAAATGAATGGTAGCCAAGCCTTTTAAAGAGAAATGCCTTTATCTGAACAACTAAATTCATAACTGGGTTGCTCCATAAACAATATGAACTTTCCCTTCCCTTCCCTTCCCTTCCCTTCCCTTCCCTTCCCTTCCCTTCCCTTCCCTTCCCTTCCCTTCCCTTCCCTTCCCTTCCCTTCCCTTCCCTTCCCTTCCCTTCCCTTCCCTTCCCTTCCCTTCCCTTCCCTTCCCTTCCCTTCCCTTCCCTTCCCTTCCCTTCCCTTCCCTTCCCTTCCCTTCCCTTCCCTTCCCTTCCCTTCCCCACTTTGCCTTGTATTGCCCATATGGGCAGTGAACCTTCCATAAAATTGTTTTAATGTTAATTAAAACAATTAATTTTAATGTTAAATGTTTTTATTTTAATTATGAGAGATGCATTTCTTTGGCTGGAAAGCAATGACCACTCCAATATAATGACTGCTAGAAAAGGTACATTTCCTTTTTTTTTTTTTTTAAAGTGAGGTCTACACATCAGTTTCTAAAAAATATTCAGGAACAATACATTTTACTTTGTTGATAGGTGTCTTTTAGGATATGGCGCAGAGATACAGATTCATTTCATACTAATCCCCCCAAAACTTTTGGATTCTAAAATATTTTGACTACTGTTTACCTAAGGGAAGGTAATAAAAATTGGGAAAGATGTATCTTTCCAAGTAAGCTGTCTTAGCAGAAGATAATTTGTTGCCCCAAACAGAAAAAAATATAAATAAAATTGAAGGCAGAAATAGGAAGAAAATATCTGACTCCTCCAGATTTTCAGCAGAAACTCTCTGTACCTTTGAAAAGCAGCTCATGCAAAGTTAACTGTGTCTAAGATTACTTAAAGGAGATGCCCATAATTTAAACCACCAAATGTTTATCTGTAATTTTTCACAGCTCAGAATCTCCAGTTGTGCAAGCAAGCTGTGCATAAATAAATCTGGCTATGGCCCTAGGGAGTGGAGTATGGAATGGCAAGTAGGCTTATAAAGCCAGTATTCACCAGTGGTGAAGCTGGTTGTCTTTGTTTAAAAATTCTCTGCTCTGCTCAAACTCAGTAATGTCAATTAGATGTTATTTGTCAGTGCAGAGTGAACAGTTATAATTGCATTATTGCTGTTTCCTCAATTTCCTTTCTAAGTAATAATTTTGGCAACTGTGTGGGGAAATGTTTTTTTTGCAGACTTGAAAACACCGTTACAGATGAAAGCATCTTGCATTTATTCCAGCGGTGACAGTAAGAAAAAGATGGCTTGCTTCCAAACTATTTGCCAAACGCAACACATTTGATTTGTCCCATCTTTTTCTCTTTTCCCCTCTTCTTTTTCTAATCACAGCACTTCATCCCTGCAGCCTCTTCCACCTAATGTTGTTGGATGATCTTTGTCAGCAATGCTTTGTGAGATAAGAGTCTGTGAGCCTGCCTTTTGCACAATTGCTCAGGCATGCTTTTTTAAAAACACCATTCCACTTTTTAGCTACCTTATATTCACTTTTTAAATCAATTTTGGACTGATTCTCAGGAATCCCTGGTCTCCAAAGTACTGATGAATACACTTAATGTTACTCTCCCAAGATTTGTGCTCGATGGTATAGTATACATTTAGGCATATGTAAGGTTATATAAAGTGAAACATGGGCATATGTTTGCAGGACTGGAGGTCTGGTTTGTGCTAGAGGCTTCACATGATATGAATAAGATTGAAAATCTGGCCAGTTATAATTACACACAAATACAAATCTAGGGCTTATTAAGTTAAAGGTGTTTTTTGTTTGTTTGTTAGTTTGTTTTTTTTTGTTTTTGTTTGTTTGTTTTTGTTTTTCACATAATCATAGAATCATAGAATATCCCGATCTCCCGATCATCAAGTTCAACTCCTGGCACCACACAGGTCTACCCAAAATTTCAGACCATGTGATTAAATGCACAGTCCAAATGCTTCTTAAGCTCCAACAGGCTTGGTGCAGTGACTACTTCTCTGGGGAGCCTGTTCCAGTGTGCGACTAGTGAAGAACCTCTTTCTCATGTCTAAGCCTATACTTTTTGTCTAGCCTACCTTTTTTATTGTTTTGGTTTGTTTGTTTGTTTTCCTACTGGTCAAGTATGTGAGGCATAACTTCAATGAAGTAACCTAGAAATGGGAAAAGCAATAACCATTCTTTATTAGTATTATTATTATTTTGATATTTAATAATTATAATATTGAATTCATAATTAAATAAACATTTATCTAAATTCTTCAGATGTACTTTCCTTCCACACATTCCAAGGTGACAGATGACAAGAAAAGAGAGAATGTATAGAATGCTATGTGCTTCTGGGCCACCAGCTAGTCCTTGGGAGGTCAGGTATTGAGCATGACTATGGTAATTCTAGACCATCCCTGTGAGCTATCGAAGCACATCAAACTAAGCTATACAGAAAAAAGCCTAAAGGTATGTATGACATTTTCATTCTCTGCAGTTTAAATCCTCACACATATCAACCTGTCAAATAAGAGAACAATTTGTGATTATTTTCTACCAGGACACCTGCACCTACAGAATCAGAATTGAGAACAAAAGTAATAGCTCAGTGTACTTTTTGATTCATGTTTTTTTTTTTTTTTTTTCTTCTATTTTCCTTCCTTAATTCCTCAGACTTTTTTTTTTTTTTTTTTTTTTTTTTTAAGGGGGGAATAGGTTAGTTTCCACATAACTGGTCATTTTATTTTCTTTTACTTTATTTTTATTTTTTTATGAAGCGGGAGGGAAAGGGACAAGAATATTTTTACCTACCCAAAACATGTCACAGAATGTTAATGCATGAGCCACAAGGGAAATGCAAGGCCACAAGGGAAAAAGCATGTTCCTTCAGAGTGAAGCCTTCTGTTGCTGTTTGGGAAATGTAAGGTCTCTAGATCATCAATGACCCATTGGTATCAACAGTAAGCTTCCAGCAAGTTGTCAGGAATATATTCCTAATTTCTGTTGACAAGGAAGTTACAGTGGGGTTGGGCTCAAGACTGGAGCCTATTCCAATGTGTTTGCAATTTCAAATCTGCACTTAGTGTTTTGTGGGCTAAAAGAGTAGAAAAGTTCAGCATGTGCTTCTTTTGATTTACAATTGATTTGGGAAGGCTTTAAAGACCAGAGAGAAACCGAGATTAAAGCTATGGTAACACTAAATGGAGAGTGAGCAGAAAGAAAAAATACAGACACAAGCACCGTCAAAAGACAAAAACAAACAAAACTGCAGAAAACAGAATAGTTCAGGAATGTGTATATTACAGCAATTTTTTTTGTTGTTCCTAAGCTCATTCTTTTTTTTTTTTTTTTTTTTTTTTTTTCCTTAATGATGCTCCTTTCCTTTCTGTTTGTGCTGGTGTGACACTTATATTCAGCAGAACCTACTGCAAACCTCTCTCATAGCTAATATGACTTGATTAGTAGATGGATTCCAAGCTGCTACTGGAATCCATCTGTATGCTAAAGCATCAGGCATAAGACATTTGATATAGGTTATGGGGGACTGTATCTCTGTGAGAGAAGAGGCAATGTACCTTCATATGTACCTTATATGACTCATAGAATCATAGAATTGCTTGAGTTGGAAGAGACCATTAAAGTTGACCTAGTTCCAGCCCCCCTGCCATGGGCAGGAATGCCACCCACTATATCAGGTTGCCCAGGTTCTGTAACTCTTCTGCTCTGGTTGTTTTGTCTAATACTGTAGTGGGTTTACATGGCAAGTTTTTTTTTGGTATTTTTTTTTTGGGGGGGGGGGGGAGGGGCATATGGGAGGCGGGGCATATGGGTGGCTTCTGCAAGAAGAATCCAGAAGCTGTGAGAGAGCGTATTTAAGACAGCGATACTGCTAGGCAACAGTAGCTGGGAGAGAGAGAGAGGAGTGAGAAACAGCCTTGCGGGAACCAAGGTCAGTGAAGAAGGAGGGGCAGAGGTGCTCCAGGCGCAGGAGCAGAAGTCTCCTGCAGCCTGTGGTGAGGACCATAGTGAAGCAGACTTTCCCCCTTCAGTCTATGGAATACCATGGTGGAGAGGGGTTACACGCAGTAGCCCATGGAGGAGACAGTGGTGGAGCAGGTGGACCTGCACTGACAGAGGCTGTGGCCTGTGGAGGACTCCCACTGGAGCAGATTCTGCGCTGGAGCTGCAGCCCATGGAGAGGAGCCCAGGCAGGAGCAGGTGACCTGGCAGGAGCTGCTGCCCATGGGGGACCCATGCTGGAACAGTTTGCTCCTGACAGATGGACCCCGTGATACGGGCCCATATCTGGAGCAGTTCTTGAAGAGCTGCTGCCTGTGGGAAGCCCATGCAGGGGGCTTCCATCAGTTTGGGAAGGACGGCATCCCGTGGGAGGGACCCCACATGGAGCAGGGGCAGAGAGTGACCAAGTGGTGGAGACGAAGTGTTACAGACTGACCACAACCCCCATTTCCCTGTTCCCCTGTGCCTCTCAGAGAGAGGATGTTGATGAGGGTGGAAGGGGAAAGGCATTTTTGGTTCCGTTCTTTTGTCTCTTGCTTTTCTGGCTTCTTAGTAATAGGCAATAAATCTTACTGTCTCCTGACTCTGAGCCTGTTTTGCCCATCACAATAATTGTTGACCAATCTCCCTGTCCTTATCTCAAACCTTGGGCTCTTTGTATCATATTTTCTTCCCCTTCCCCTTTGAGGAGTGGGAGTGAGAGAGCAGCTGTGGTGGGACTTGGCTGCCCACCCATGTAAAACCATGACAAATACCTGGGCCAGGAATGCAAACTAGGAGTCTTCTGGACTGCTGTGTTGCTTTTCCAGCAAACATTCAAATGGTTGTGAGAATTAAAGTTGTGTTTTTGCAGTGGAAAATTCCACTAACCCTACATATTTGAAAGTCATTGTGCAGGCATAACAGTGGGGGGGATGTTAAGTAGGTAAGGGGACAGTGCAAGGTCCCACTGTCCCAAAATAAGGAGGATGCCTAAGAAAAAGAAGGCAAGCTGTTGAGGAATCAGCAAAAACAAAACAAAACACACACATAGGCGCACACACACAGGCGTGAAGAAAAAAGGGGGAAAAGGAGAAATTAAAGGTTGGTGAAATAAAATTGTACATATGTGGTATAACAACAAGCATCAAGTAGGTTGTGAACTTGTAGTACTCAGCCAATGAAGAAACGGGAGGAATCAAGCTTCAGGTAATAGGGGATACGCGTATAAGGTTATGATACACTTCTGCGGTGCACTCCTGCTGGCAGGATGCCCACAATTGCAATTGTGAATAAAATTGCTACTTCACTGAGATCCTCACCCAAGCCTGTGTTGTTGGCTGCAGATTGTTTCTCACATGGTTGTAGAGGGACTCACAGGAACTTGAGCATTATCAGTTAGTACCAGTTAATGTGTAGTTCATATGTTGAATCAAGGTAAGTTGGAATGCAACATGCCACAGTCATAATTTTGCATTATACAGTTATAATACAGATACAATTGCTACCACCTTACACTCAGGCATGAATTGTAGATATGCCAAGTTAAGTCTAATTGTGAGACACCAGACAGGCATTAACCAGTTTCAGAGGTTTTAATGCCTCCTCTACTTCTCCTGAAAACAAAGAAAGGTACTGGAACAGATTTCCGAAATTTTATGGGATCAAAATAACATCTGCATTACTAAACCTTCCAAAATCATCTTCTAACTCTGGTTTCAAACTCATTGAAGATTTTAAATATGAAAAGAATAATTCAAAGGTATCCCAAGAAAACATGAAAAAAATGAAAGGGTTTGACCCAGTGGTGTTGCTGCTTTGGTACTTAATCAGTAGTTTGACTGAAACTGGTAGAGTGACTCAGATTTCCCTGAGATATGTAAGCAAGGTCATTACTGTAATTACTCATGATTAAGTCATTTTAGTCACGTCTCCTCATCCTTAGAAAAGATTCCCTGCACTGGTTCAATTGGTATGGACTTCTCACTGATTGCAAGTCTTAGAAATGCCTGTATTATAGGGTGAACACACAAACAAAAAGCTCTTACTATGGACTCTTCTTACTCCTTTATTTTCTCACATTACTTTGCAGGATTGTATATTTCCTCAAGAACTACAGAGATAGAACATTTAACTGGATCATAACAATCATGTGCATCAGCTGAAAAGCTAAATTTACCTCCTTCTTGTCTTTTTCGTTTAGTTTAACATTTCCATCACCTCGACCTGCCCATGTATTGCCTTTTGGGTAAAATTACCACCAAAACCAATGTTCTCAAATCCTTTCTTCAGCATTATGAGGTCAACTTTTTACTTTTCAGATGAAATTCCAAAGTTAATACTGCAAGCACCTTTAATTTATGAGTTAACTTACTCACATAAGTAATCCCATTGAGTTCATAAGAACTGGACTCAATCATCTGAATTGATTCCAATGCATGAACATTTGCAGATGGTATGCATGAGATTGTATGCTATTTCTGAACATGGCTATGATTTCTTTAAATTGTCTAATGCATTGTTAGGGATGATGCGCTAATCCAGTAATAACAGTCATCATAACACATTGAGAGTTAAGGAGTACAGAGTGGAGCAAAATAGGATGGGTAGTTGATATTTAGTTTTTCCATCTCTGTACAAACGCATCTCACCTACAGTTTGAAAAAATTATATGTGCATCTTCTTATTGCTTAAAATAAGTTCTCCTCAGAAACTAAGTTAAAATAAGAAATCTCAAAAAATGCCATGAGCCTGTGAAATTCACTGAGCCTTCATATTTGCACATTTCTTTTTCCCTACCCCTTTTTAAGCACATAAGCCATAAAAAATACTCACAGAAGATACAGAAAAACAACAACAAAACACCACCTAATAGTAAAAATAAATAAATAAATAAATAAATGTTGCATATGGATTTTGCACTCTGCTCATAATGCAGAGTGCAAAATCCATACGCAACATTCACTCTGAAATTTGGCAGTGAGAGATGCACGATGAAGGATTCCCATAGGGCAAGTTTACCTCCTTACTACCCATTCTGTCACCTCTCTGAAATACTTTTGCAGTGTTGCTGCGTACAAACATATACAAACTGCATCCACATAACATGCAGCATCTGAACTGCTGTGCATCTGGCTAAGTTGCATACTAATCAACAGCCTGGTTACTGTTTTTCAATGTTTTAGACAAACTGAAGGGGAATTCTAGCATACTCATTTCAATACAGGGTCAGATCCTCAGTCACTGTATTGAATTTGATGGAGTTGTTCTAGTATACATTATCTGAGGCTTTAGACTATTATTTCTAAAATATTAGAGTGGAGCTTGAGCTAGTGTAAATCAGTACAACTCCATTGACTTCAGCAGAACCATTCCAGTTTTCATTGGCTGAGGATATGAGTCTTTATGTAAATACAGTGCACTTGATTTATTACTGCTTTGCACTGGTTTTCCACGTGGAATTAAATTGTTTTAAATTAAAAGTGCTCTGTTACAAAGGTAGAGCAACAGAGTGATGAATTAGGCCCTCAACTACCCAAGGGAGATCTGGTCAGCTTGTTAGAGAAACTTTTCTTATATGAATGCTTACTACAGCACTTCTCCTTGGCTACATTGAATAAAATGTTCTGTGACACCAGCACACCGTGACCATGAAGTGCCTTAATCTGTTGGAGCAAAGCTCCTACTGAAGTGGGAATGTCCACGGGAACCATGCAGTGCTACGCTGTTCCCGGAGGCCTTCCTTCTGGCAGCACCAGCAGTGGGAATCCCCATCAGCATTTGCACTGCAGGCTGCCAGTATGCCTGCAGAAAGCTTAAGGCATACTCACTTCCAGGAGTGCTCTTGAGGATGCTTCTTATCCACAGACCTTACCATGGCACTTATGTTTCATCCTCCTTGTTTATTCCATGTGCAATCACTGTACAGTACAAATATGTACTGCCATACAACTATCATTTTAGTAGCACTTTTAGCTAGAACAGCACTGGTATCACACCAGTGTTTTGTCTATTGCTGAGCAATAGTTGGCACAGCATCAGGACTTCCTCCAAACCCCCCAGAGCCAGTAGGCTGGGAGTGGACATGAAGTGGGAAGGGGACATCACCAGGGCAGCTGACCTAAACTGACCAAAGTGATTGATTTTCTATACCATATGACATCACACTCAAAAGGTGGGGAAGGAGAAGGAGAGGGGGGAGGGTTTCACGATGAAGATGTCTGTCTTCTGAAACAATCAATACACATATTGAAGCCCTGCTTCCCAGGATGTGGATGAACATTGCTCATTGATGGGAGGTAGAGAATATTTTTTTTTCTCTCTCTGTGCTTCTGCGCAGCCTTTGCTTTTTTTTTTTTTTTTTTTTTTTCCCTCTTCCTTTTCCTTTTAATTAAATTATCTAATTATCTTTATCACGAGCCATGATCCTTTTTATTTATTTAAGACAGCTTACTTTGTATGTTTCAGTATGTGCAACCTTTCCAGCTGGGACTCCTCAGAAGACTAGTTACCCCGGAGGGCCATTGATTGGGACCTGATGAGTTGGAGTATGTCCCTAATAGCCCCAAGGTCACTAGGGCATGGTGTTTCCTGTGGCGTATGTGTTGGCTGACCTCAGCTGGCCAGGGCAGGTTTGTTGCTGGCACTGCTCATCTATATTGCCAGAGTTGACCTCCCAGCAAGACATTTTTCTTGCATCCCATCCAGACAATACTCAGAACACCCAGGTGAGACAGTAATGTCTTATACACCATTTGGTACTTAGGGTATCACGGAAGCACTGTGGACGAAACCAAACTTCTGTCAGTGTAGAGCTTACTTCTCACCTGCTGAGCCCCCTTCACCATTGGTCTCATTGCAAGACAGGCTGAAATTCCAGAGACTGATCTAGAGTTGCTATCCAAAGCCATGCTGCAACTGGCAACCAAGCATCACAGCAGCTTTCTGGAGGCTTAAACTGATAACTATCAGAAACTGCCTCATGACAAGGAGTTACAAGGTTTGTGTTTTTTTGTTACTACTGTGACCCATCTGTGAACTGAGCTACAGTTCAGCCAAATGAGAGGTATGGCTTAGACAGCAAATGCAGCTGTTGCCTATTTATGAAGACAGACAGTTTATTCTTTTAATTGATTTTAAGACTTATTTGATACACGTAAGAAATGCCTGATGTTGAGTATTTAATATTGTTCATCTTGTGATTCATGTTTGAACCTTTAATCTATATTTGAAATTTGCCTGCCTATTGATTAAGGGTCCTGTCTGTCAGTCAATGTGTTCTCAAAATCCCATTGATTTTAAAGGGATTTGGCCAAGCAGAATGATAGCTCTGAAAACCAATTTTCAGTGGTTGGTGAGTTAGGTAAAGTTGAATGTTGCATGATTTCCAGTATAAATGATTTGATTCTTATGGTCCTGACTAGATAAAATAAAGGGTGAAATTAAACTGACAATGAAAATAGGGGAAAAATATCTATCTACAACCCTGTAACTAAAACAGAGTCCTTTATAGTCACCTGTTATGGCATATGTGCTTGGTCTATGTACACACTGTTTCTATGCCATAAAAGCCTCAGGCTGAATATTGGGTGCCCTAACTCAGGTTGACAGTTCAGGAAACCTGTAAGTGTGCAAAGACCTCAGTTTGATGCTTCTGTGCATTTGCTTGGTTCTTCCTCTCCGTCCTCAAATCAAAAGATTAAAAACCATAAAGTTGTATTATTGCAGCATAATACTGCTTTTAAAGTTAACAGACAGACCACAAAAACAAAACAAATGAAAAAACAACCCTAAATCCAGTTGTCATTGAATAATCTCCTCAAAGTTTTGTAAACAAAAAGGACCAGTACAGAAAACACCTTACAATTTCAATACATGTCACTCCAGAGTAATTTATTATTTCTATATTTCTAACACATAGTCTCTTTTATTTGTGGATTTTCTGTTGTTTTTTATTTTTATTTTTATTTTTTTTCAACAAAATAATCTTGGCTTAAAAACATACTCATCCGGAGAATTCACCTCATACTTGCCATTATTGTACCAAGGGATGAGAAAGTTCTTTTAGAGAAATGCATCTGGCATTGAGCAGCGTTAAGTTGGTTTTTAGCTAGTAATACTGCAATGACAAGCCTTTTAGAGAGATGATGAATGTAATGTAATATCTTTGAACATGATTTTTTTTTTTTGTGGAACCTAATTAACAAACCTAAACTACTTCTATTCAAATACTCTGGAAAGATAACACCAGTCACAAATGTTAAATATCTGTTTTGCTTTTCTTTGCTTACTCATGCATTTATTCAACACTTGCTATAGCAGTTTATCTAAAATTAGGTCCAAAGTAATTTAGGCAGCCATACCTTATGTGAGAGATTCTGTAGAAGACTTTAAATCATAGTGACAGCCATTAGAAGTTGTGAAAAGGAAAAAAAAAAATCTGAACAATTTTAGGTCCAACAATGGAATTTTTTAAAAGATTAAAAAAATAAAAAAACAAAACAACAACAACAACAAACCACCTTGTGTATGGATATTTGAATGCTCCTTACTTTCAATAAATTACAGTGTCTAAAATCTGAAGGCCCTGTACAGCTCCTGAGTTGTATACAACACCCTTGCTAGCACTTTTGGTAAAACTGAACTTGTCAGCAGATAATTTAAGTTCTTTGGAGTTTCCCAAACATTGACCTCTTCACCTCTGAATTCTATTTAGAATAGTACTATTTAGAAATAATTCAGTAGCTAAGGACATGATACACAGTTTGCTCTGTGCTTAGCTTTTAGCTTTGGAGATAGAAGTCTTTCCTACACCTTCTGTATATGCTTGGGAAAGGAAGGCTTCTCTGGGAGGACCATAAGTACCTCAGTTAGCAAGTACTGGTAGAAGGTCCACAGATTCTAAGGGAGAAAATTAGGCATTTCAGTCTCCTTTTCAGTATTGAATTAAGTGTTCAGAGCTAGAAGTGCATGAATCTGGTCAAAGTGACTGAGTAAATAAATGTCACATTTGCTCTTATGACAGCCTTTCTTCCCATTTCATGCATTTATTTTTCTGTCTCAAATTCACATCTGTGACCATTCCTCTTGTGTGCTAAGGGAAATCACTTGGAACAAAATTGCTGCAAAACCTCTGAGTGTTGCAGCCAAGAAGGAACTGAAGGGTGCTTGTTTGAATGTTACCTTTTCTCTGCCTTCCCTGATCTGCCAAAGGTGTTGTGTTATGAAGACAAAATTCCTGGGGACAACAGTTGCCTATCATGGGCGCTGGCAAGGCTTTATACTCTCAGTACATCCTTTCAGTTCCAATTTAATGCAGCCTGACAATTATGCCTTTCTGCTCCATGTATTCTTCACTTATATTTGGAGACTCCTCGATTCTTTTATTGGAGTAACAATAAAATAATCATTGTACATTTTTAATGTCTTTAATTCTATTTGTTGTTAAAAATGCCTTTGCAAACAATGAAAAAAATCCTACTCATTATATTTTTATGATGTTGCAATATTACTAACATAATTTACATATAAGTTTATATTAAGAGAAAGGAATTTTAAGTGAAAATGAGAAACGATTCAGCTTACTTTTCAGAAGTATTTATGTCATTTCCTCATTCCAGTCTAGTGAAGAAGAAGGATATAGACTAATTCTGCCCAAAGCCAGGTTCTCATCAGGCCGTCATCAAGCTATGCATTAGTATAGCCATCATCACACAAGATGACACGGTAAGAATAAATCTCTTGGGGAGTGATAGCAGGCTAAAAGGGCTTCATGGGAAAAAAGTCCACATTTCAGGTGTATAAACACTGTCAGATGGCTGTGTCATTACACGTTTAACATATATGACCCTTTTGTTTGTTGTTTTCATTAGACTTCAAAAGAGTTCACAATATTTCTGTTTTCAACAACACTTGTTGCATAACAAGGTAGTCTGGTCTAAATCTTTATTTTATTTATTTATTTTTTTCTTTCTTCTGAATAACATCAAGCAAATCAAGCAAGTGAGAATTTGGATTAAAAAGGTCCCATAATTTACCAGAATCATGTACAGATCTGAACTAGCACAGCAGGCTTTAAGAATCCTTTAAATAATTTCAACAGGTATTGTTCTTTTCTTTACACTTGACTGTGTCTCTCTCAGACCAGAAGAAATATACCTACAAAACAAAAATTAACCTTTTTGAAGTGTTAAAAATTGTTTTTTATAATACCCTTACTGTGACTCATGTCATATCTTGCAAATATTGATGTGTCCATGAAATCAAATTTATAATGGTTGTGTTTTCTATTCTTTATTGTGCTAAGTGAAATCATAATCCAAAATCAACGTGTATTTTCCTACACATAAAAAAAATGTCCACATGAACAGTGGATGGTTTATAATTTTTCCTTGTTCTAATAATCAATATGTATGACATTTTTTGAATTTTACTCTGATGTGAATGACATTTTTTAAAACTCTCAATACTTTGCTAGAATTTTATTTATGTAACTTCTTGGGTAGCTAAGATTGTTATATATTTTTTTTTCTTTTGTGTCATGGATTGCACAAATCTGTTAAGTGATACCTTGACTACTTCTGCCCAGCTCTTACTCATTAGATGATAATGGTATGTATTGGGAAAATAAGCCCAATGGTTATGGAGAAGCCTTACCCATAGCCTCTGAACTACATTTACTTACCTTTATGGCTTAGCTGTGTACAGAAAATAAACAAGAACCACAACCACAGACAGGTTCTTAATAACACTACTTCCTTTTAACATATTTAAGATGGGGTATCAGACAGTGAGGGAAACCCAACAGCTAGCTGGCTTTAAATATGGAGAACAACAAAAGTATTTGTCCTAGAATTACATTACAGTGAAACTTTTGGAAAGTTACACCAAACATCTAAGTTAGGAGGCAAGAAATATGTAGAACAACAGCCTTTTGGTGGGAGGTCTCCCAGAACAATGGAAGACCCTGGAAACCCTGAAGGTTTCCCAGCACAATGCAGATGAGCCAAGGGTGGAAATGCCATGTGAAAGCCCAGGCTCAGGCATGTTGGCCAGCTGTGGCGAGTCCTGCTGACCTAAGACTGTAGTGTCATTCACAGTAGCAGTAGTAGTGCTAGACCCAAGATCAGGGCTGGTGGGAGTGTACTTATACACTGTGCACATATGTGTTGTAGAACAGAAATTACTACCCACCCATGCTACCCATCCTGGTGAGCAAAAGAATTCTAAATTTTATGGCACTGAGGGGTGTGGCTTTGTCCATGTGGCTACTCCATCCCTAAGTTCACTTGTGACACATTTGCTATTCTGTAGTTTCACTTGGTCCTACTTTGTCATTTTGACTTTCCAGTTTCTTAGACTTCTGTATACATGTAGACTTCACTATAACCTCTGTCAAAGAGATTTAGGATCTGACATATCTTCTGCCCTATAATATATACTCCCTCTCCTGCAACTATTCAAGCTCTGTCTTTTCAAGATTTTGTTTTACCATCAACTTTCTTCAGTAGAAAGAATCCATCTTGTGAATTATCAGAACATATTCTACCGACACGTATAAGTAAAACTTTACCTTTTAAATGCTTTACCTTCAAAATTGTTTCTAGTATTTTTAGATATCACACAACATGATCAATAGGTGTATATGAATTGAGGTCTCCTCCAAAGTTCAGAGTAACCAAAGGCTGTTGTTGAAATACACACACTTCTCAGAAATTATTATTCTTTTCATCTCTTTTTCTTCTAACATACTTTCAGTCCTTTTGCTGAAAACAAGAGTACCATTAAAGTCTGCACTTTCTTTCATTAAACTTCTCTTTTTTTTTCTTCTTCTTTTTTTTTTTTTTTTTTTTCTTATACTGATTAGGTTTTGTATTGTCGTCTTTAGAGCGGTCTGTTTTGTTTGTTTTGTTCAGGCCATTTCTATGACCTGGGACACACTTGCAAAATATTTTTTTTCCCTCTAACATTGCAATCTAATCTCTTTGTTATGCAGTTTATTCTTTTTCTAAATGTAATCCAAGATGCAAATCTTTCTTAGTTGTTCATTTCTTACAGCTTTTGACAGATTTCCGATACCTAATGCAGTCTGATCTAAGGTTAAAGATTCCTCAGATTTTCCAAAATAGTATATTTGTAGCAACACTCCCAAATATGTCCTAAACTAATCTACTTCTTGGATTGTGATCCTCGTTAAATTTCAGTAACAGTATGTTAACTATCTTGCCCATTTAAATTTAGCTATTAGTTATTAAATTAATTTCATAATCTGCTATATTAAAATGAGAAAACCTGCCTTTTTCCACTTCTCATTTCAGGATTTCCCCTTGGCTTCACAAAGATAGAGTTATCTTTCTTGAACCTTTTCATTCATGCGATGTGCTCCTGGAGAGTTTCAGCCTTGTTAGATTTCTAAATTCATGTTCCACAATGTCCAATTATTCCTCTTCTATTCCACAGTTTTATAAATCACTTTTGTTTTTCAACCTTCACCCTTGATACTATGCTGTAATTATAGACAGTGACAGGAGAGAACTCTTTCTCAGAAATTATACTGTGATAAATTTGTAACATAATAATTCTATCTAATGGATCTGGGTCAAATATCAAGTGTCCCCAAACTACCAAAGATTCCTTCAGGATCTAGACCTGATTTGATAACTTGGGTTAATTTTTTACAGCTTTCCCACAACCTTTTAAAATTATCTACAATGTTTACTAACAAAATCCATTAAATGTCTAATTCAGTTACCATAAATTGGTAGGAGCTGATAACATGGACCCAATGTTTTCTCTTACTATCATCTGTTAGCAGTAGCACAGCTACCTCCATTTAAGACTGCTCTGTTTGAGCCTACCAGGAAAAGCCACCCAGCTCCAGGGAGACTTTGTTTCAATTCCCACCTTGTCTGAGGATTTTCAGATTTTTTTTTTCTTCTGATGTTGAGGCATGCTGATGAGATCAGCTCCATATTTTGGCATTAGAATCATGATAAAAGAACAATCTGGTATTTAGATAGAAAGACTGCAATATCATATTCACCTTTTATGTACGTATACACTTTACCGGCTAATATCAAGACACACGGTTGATGTAGGACATTTTTAATATACAAAGTAGTATTAGCAGATGAAGATATGAATATAAAGGAAAAAGATGTGGATGTGTATTTTTGCATCCCAATGTGGTAAGAAGGTGCTGCTTAAATTGATCAGGTACCTTGTCTTCAGCTGGGCTGGTTGCACAAATATTTGCTGTTCACTGGAATGAATTTAGGTTGAGACAGTAAGTCTAAATCAATGCCTTTGTCTTAGCTGTTTGGGTGATAGGATTTTTTTTTAACAATGTGCTTAAAAATAGCCTGCTTTTATGTTCTCAATTTGGATGCAGATTAAAAAAATAATAATAATTTAATTATTACTATTATTTAAAAAAAAGAAAAGTGTTGGTTAAACAGTGGTCATCTTTTTGAATTCAAAACTTTCAAATGGAGATAATTCAGATAAAGACAGATTGATGGTGCTGAATGTACCAAAACATGCTTCCATATATTGGTTTCACAAGAAACTGTGCAACAATTATGCTGTAATTGCTATATAACTAAACATTCATGTGTATGCAATTATATTTATTTTTTAGTTACAGATGTCTATACAGAGCCTAGAGTGGTATTATATGCAATTAGGTAACTTATTCTACAATTACCTTAAAGATATAGTTACTGAAGTGCTAGCATAGGTATTACCAAATAATATTGATGTTTTCAAAAAAGTAGAAAGCTATATAAGGCAACAAGGATAAAAATGGCCTTTCAAAACTTATGTTGAACTTTTCCTTTACTTTTGAAATCTGTTTTTTTTTTTTTTATTCCTCAAGAATATGTTGTCTGAAAGTGTTGAAATATAAATGGAGAGAACACTGAAGTAACAAGACAGTTCTGCCTTATACAGAAACAACAAAATATACATGTATTGTCTTCGTGATACAGAAAGAGGAATATGAGAACTGAATAGAGCAAGCTCTATTAGGCTGTGTAATTTTTCCCCAGTGAGCACATAGTGCTTTTAAAATTAAATTTATCTGAGGAAGTAGAAACCTTACTGCAGGCAACAATTTTAAATGTTATACAGGAGAACCAGACAAATGAATTGATTTTTTTCCATCTTCAAATTAAATGGGACAGTTTTATCCCTCATACAGCCCTCTATGATAGAAGACGTTAGGACTGTATATTAGTTTCTGAAGTTCCAGTTCTTGATTACATTTGTTCAAATTATATCCTCCTGAAAAATAAATAAATAAAAACTCACCCAAGAGATAGTGTTGCATGTTGCATACTCAATTAGGAGGAGGAGTAATAGCAATTTTAGTGTTCTTTCCTTTCATTTGAGAGGAATTAGGAAGGGTTCAGTACACAAACCCTGCAGTCCTGCACTTTAACTAGTTATCCTCTGTGGGTAAATAGGAATTCTCTAATGCTGGATTTTCTCTCTGGTTTCTTGCATTGCATCCATCTTGTCTGGTTTGAATCCCAGCCAAGCTGTCTATGAAAACTAGTGGACTGACAATAGGAAAGGATTTAATTTCCAGCTACAGGTAGTAAAGAATAAATCCTTGCTATCTCTTTCTTTTGTATACATTTTTTCCCCACTCTATTCTGCATTTCTCTCTCTCAGTGACCACACCCTCCTTATTGAGGATTTCGAAGATCTTTTTTATCTTGAGGAAAAAGGTTCCCTCTTCTCAATGTGGCAAAAAGAGACAAAATTCTTACAAATTAATCTCCAGAATAGAAACAAGTCCTGCCTACCTGACTCTTCATCTCATGCTAATATCAGAGGTTCTGAAGCTTGAAGTATTGCATTGAACATAAACTGGGACTTTTCCTTCAGGGAAAGTCACAGTTGATTGAAAACCACAGCACAATTTAAAATGCCAAAGTAAAGGCATTTTGCTTTCATTTTGAAATACACTTTTGAGGAAAGTGAATTTGATTTAAAAAAAAAAAAAAAAGATTTTAAAAACTTATTACAGTTTATATGTTTGCAGTCAGTTAACTTTGCATGGACAAAATGCATTGTAATGTTTTCCTTCATCTTTATAAATTCAGTTTGAATGCTAAAAAAGTAATGTGCACTAGACTTAAAAATGTCTAATATAAAGTGGTTTTGAATAAAAATACAAAAACAATAGAGATAAACTAGATTTGTTTCTCACTCTGACAGCTGGAAAACAAAGTAGAGTCAATGTGAGATGTTTTTAAGAAGTAAAAAAATAAAAATAAAAAAACACCTAGACCTCTGAATTGGTTAAAAGTACGCTACCATTTTACTAGCTCAGCTCCCAATTTCAGACTTTTATATATATTTTCTTTTCATCAGTGTCTATGTTCTTCAAGCTCAGTCTGATATGTGCAAAGTTTCCATTGGTACCGCATGTAATGGATGAGATGGTGAGCAATGTCATCACTTCAAAAATGATGGATTAAGGGAGAGAGGGTAGGGATCTGGAAGTAGACAAGTTCTTCTCTGCTTAATCAGTTCTTCTCTCCTTAATTAGCCATATTTACAGTGAAAACAAAGGGAGTTTTGTGACAATAGGGTTAGGTTTAGATGGTCTGGCCAAAGGTATAATGTAAGTCCATTCCCTTTAAGTCTCTACGTTAACTGAAGGAAGTTCTGAGATTTTTCTCTACTGTCTCCTTCTATCAGCAAATATGGAACAGAAACCCTTGATTTAAATAGACAGTAGATTTTGATATAAAGAGATGACAATACAATCTCTTAAAAGTCAAAATTTTGAAGTACAATTAAGTACTTCAGGCAAGAAGATTCTCTACAATGACAAGAGATAAGTTAGAAGGAACTGATGACCTAACATATAGTAAAGAGTTAACTGTTGATTTTTTCCTAGAAATCAATCTATGATTGGATTAGTACCCCAGTCATGCAGAGAGACAGACTATTATTCTATCATTCTTATTAATGAGTAGAATTCTTTGTATTTTATTATCTTGCTTTAACTATTTTAAGACAATTAAGACCATGCATTGGCCAGTCAGATTACTTAGATTACTTATATTATCTCTCATCAAGTCTCTGCATCCCAGAAGATAAGGACAGAATTATGTGGTTACAATGGTTATTTCTGAAAAGCAAACAACCAATCTTCATAGCTAGAAAATTTAAGCTGGGTAAAATCACTTTTTAATTAATTAATTTATTTTTGTTTTTCCTGTGCTGCGAAGAACTGTCTTGCTTTAAAATTTTTTGTTTTAAGACTGGAATAGTTTATTTTTCTATTCTACTCTCGTCTTCAGAAAGCTGCATGTAGCTGCCTTTTGCTTCCTCTGTTGGTTGTAATACACAATCTCACAAGAGCCATCTAGGTTGGCAAGATCCTGAAGACAAAAATATTCTGTATCAGACCAAAAGGTAAAGGTGCTCTCTCTGACTAAAGAACATTGGTTTTAAAGCTATTCAGATTTTTTTTTTTTTTTTCAGATTTTTAAAGCTATTCAGGTCCAAATTCAGATTTGGACCTGATGGAAATCAAAGATCACATTTTCATGTCATACAAATGTAGGCAGACCTGGCTTAAAGTATCAGCAAAAGAAGGAGCTTCCCAGGGCAGTATAGCCACATTCTATTTCTTAATCAATTTTGACAGGCCTCTGGAAATCACACATGTTGCAAATACTTCTAATAGTACTTCCAAGGGCAGTGTTATTTGGAATAGCTGCAAGAGAACAGATGAATATCCCAGAAGAAATACATTTTGCTCCTGATACTCCCATGGCCCCTCTACAGCATAAGAGCAGTGCACCAGCCTTTGAATGGGTCTCCCCCCCTCCTCTTCTCTTCCTGCTCTGGGTTTACGTACAGTCCTTTGTCCTTGGGGCAACAAGACCAATAATCTCTCAAAAGGTTTTGAGCTCAAATTTGAAAATAATATCACCACAAAGAATAACCCTCTAGGGATAAAGACTACGATTTCTTCTTCTGTACAGAGTTAGCTCAAGAACTCAAAAAAGCTGTTCAGGCATGTCAAGGACAAGAGTCAGTTTTGAAATATCCTAATTTTATGTAGGAACCCAAGAAGATTCAAAGCTTCAACAAGGGACCCAGTCTTTTATGTGAAATATGCTGAACGTGTCAGCTGTTTGGTGGCTGAATTTTAATACAGTTCACAATCAGCAGAAGGAGAGAGTGGTGAGCCATGACATTTAGACGTAAAGACATAGACTGGGTACAAACCAGTCACATCCAAAAAATGAAGAATATTTAATCAAAAATGAAATTCCCATAAGACAGTTTAAAATAATATTTGATTAAGATTTTGGTACTGGATTTAACTGATTGTAGCTATGTAACTACGTGGAGCTTGCTGCCAGAATTGTTTAGTTTCAGAACAGAAGGGAACATTTCTGGACACAAAGAAAAAGCAATTTTATTACATACTACTGAGCTGTTGCAGGCAGACTGAATGTCGATTAATTGTCCAAAAAAATATTTATTTTATATTTATTTTATATTTTTATTATTTTTATTATTTTATATATATATATTGTCCCTCTAATAGAACTATTTTTTCAGCACTTCACAGTTGGCAGAGAGATGGAGGATCAGGCTGCTGGATGGAGTGACCATAGATGTTGACAGGTTCACATTTCTTCACTGGCATGACAAAATCAATATGTTATTTCCCAGTCTTAAATATGAGCCAGAAAAGGCAATGTATTATCAAGAAACTTTCAGATTCAGAGGAAAGTAAATAAAACAATCCTACTGTATTTCACTATCTATAACCTCCAGGCATTTAGAGAAAGTCCACATAGCACCAGTGCACTGGCACATGGAGATACAGCTCTGCTACCTCTGAATAACACTGTACAGGAAACAATATAATGTGTGAGCTTGGCTAATTAACAGTGTGAAGAATCTGGATGTGTTTGCAGCTGTATACTGTCACACTATTTTCTGTCTGCTGCCTAGGGTACCTAAACTAGCTCATTCAGATACCTTTTCAAACCTCCATGCCCATGGAAGATAGGAAGTATTATCAGCACTAATTACTTATGCTTGGGTGAAGCTCCCTGTAAACATTTGTGAAGCTACATCATTATCCTCCTTCAAATCCCTCATTAAAGCTCTCCTTTGCCATGATGCCTACAAAATACTTGTCAATCCCTATGTGTGCTGAGATAACTGCTTATCATGCTAGCTCTGGTGTCCCACTGGTTCCTTGTACTTCCCCTCTGCCTCTGCATCCCTCTCTTGGCTTTTTTTTTAGTACACAAAGTATATGGAACTAAGAACCACCTTTTGGTTTGATTTACTGAATTAAACCCACACAAGAAAATACTTCTGTGAATTTGCTGAAAGATTGGAGAAGAATATGAGAAAGGTTCACAAATTAGAGAAGATGCCTTAGAGAACTCAGTGTGTTTAGTTAACTGAGGAGACAACTGAGAGAAAACATAACTGTGTTAAGTAAGGTCCCTTCAAGAAATATACAAAAGGGCTTTATAATCTAGTAGAGAAAGACAGAAAAAAATAAATTGGTAGTACTTAAAAGATACACTAGTTCATATTATGAATAAAATATATATTTTTTAACAGTGAGGCCAGTTAACCAGTGGAACATAGGTATAAAGACATGAAGAGCAGCTGTCTCTTCGTATCAGGACAGGAACGCTGCTCAGAATTATCTGCCTTACCCAGCACAGGTCATGCATTGCTGGACTTCACTGGAATACAGCAGCAGTTGATGTGTAGGAGGATGTCAGTCCAGATATCTAGTTCCTACTAGCTTTCTGAGTCTGCAAAAAGTGGTTAACAGTGCTTTCAAGACTTATAAGATGTTAGGTCCGCTTAAATGGCTTGTGCAATATGTGAATGAAAGGGCAAATTATGTGTCTATCTGCAGTTTTTCTTACCTATTTAAAATTGCTGGTCTTGTTTTCGTTCTGATTTCAGGTGAAATTATGACTGCATAACACAACCTACATAGCTCCAATGCAGAGGGATTAATGCAAGAAAAATAGCTTGTTAGTTTCCAAGGGGAAAACACATAACAAATCTATACAGCCAATGTTACTCTAAATTATCTGTACCATCTATTAGTAGAGCACAGGAAAATTTGGAAGTACAAATGAGCTAATTGATATAATTTTTATATGTGAAAGAAAAGACCTAGAAGAGCAGTCAAATTCAAAATTATAACAGTTTATAGTCAGGTTAGTAGAACAGTTTGCACCAGTCTCTCTAAATAGATTTTTTTTTAATCTTTTTGTTTAATTTAAGAACAAATTTGTGGGATGGAGACTAAAAGAAATAAGACTATAACAAAATGAAGTCTATCCTGACATTAGTCACTAGACTAAAAACTTCAAGTCTATTTTCTCTGAGTTACATCAGATTTGAATTTCACTTAACAAAGCAGAGCTCTCATCACTTCTGTTTCCAATCAGGCTACTGTACAGTAATTGCCACTGTTACTTGCTTATCCACGAAAAATATATGTAACTTGAATAGGCTCTAGTGGAACCGTATAGAAATGACAAAAACATTGGGCACATTTAGGCAAATTAATTGAAGAAAAGAAATGGATTATATATTATGAAATAAAATGGGACTCTCAGCATGTAATTTTTTTTTTTTTTTATGCTTAATTTATAACTTCTTGCTGTTTAGGCAGAAGTCATAGTAATTTCCCTATAAACATGCTGATCAATATCTAGATAAAGCACCAAATACAGTTTTATCAAACTTTATAGGGCTATAAAATGAGTTTGAATAAAATGTTGAGAAATGAAAATAGTAAACAAGAACTGTCACAATAATTACTTACAGGCTGAAGACTACTTTGTTCCATCCTCTACAGACTAACAAAAGACCCTTTTGAGTGTAATACGGAGTAGGGTTCATAGTGATTCATCTACTGTTATTTTTATTTTCATTACAATTAAGGCTTTTGGATAAGCCAGCTCTGCTTTAAATAACATGACATGATGAACGACCTCATTCCTGGAAGTGGTTTACCTAAGTTTTTAGCTGATTAATATGCCAATAGATCTGCCTGTGGCCCTCTGCTTCCAGTCCTTTTGAGGACACTTACTATGGAAGGGCTGAGATCTGTGCCACACCTGGAGCAATTCCAATTCTGCTTGTAGTGTTTTCACAAGAAAGGAATCAGAGACACTCTGTAGCTACTAAAATGCTTTATTTTGTGCATCCTCCCAGACCAATGTAGATTTAAGGCAATTTGTTGCTCTGGAAAACTCGTGGTTTTCTGCAGAGACAAGGAATTGACTACAAAACAAACACTAAAGATTAAATGTGACAGGCTTTTCTTTTCTAGATATTCCTGCTATAAGCTTTACCAGTTGGCAAACAAAACATTTGACATGGAAATAGTTTTTGCACCTCCTGACAGCAGTTTTGCCTATCCCTCCAAATATTTAGGGTTGTAGGAGATATCCCAAATCTTGTCTTGTGTCAGTTTATGGACTTTCTAATCTTTCAGCTTCATGCAGGATTAAATTATCTGCCATTATATTAATAGGTTTGTCCTTGTTCTGTCTGGTTTGTTAAAAAAAATAATTAAAAAAAATCCCTTTTCTGAAATGATTCCTGTAAAGAACTTTCCTTCTTCCAAGTGATTCCCTTAGGAAAGGAGGGAAAAATATTTGGCACAACTGACTTCAGGACACATCATTTGGTATTTATAAAGGGATTCAAGAAATGATCATTAGCCTTTGGGAGTTTTAAACCTTTGACATTTGAAAAGTGAGAGTGTACTGGCCCAAGAAGCAAACCAAATCTTAAGGACTGGTAGGTAATACAGAGAAAATCACAGACTCAGCTTGGTAAAGGAGAAAGCATAGGCTTAGAAACAGGCTATGTGATGCTAAAGCAGTTGCTGAATTATTAGTTTGTCTTTAGCTGTTACTTCAAAACCAAGTCTTTTAAGTAGGATGGGGTCAAAATCTAATCCTTCTTCCCCCACGTCTGAGCAATCCCCACTGAAATAATCTCTTCCCATATCTGGCAGAATTTGGCACTTTCTTTTCAAGTGAAGCTAGGAATCCTACTTCACTGAAAGCAAGGATTCCTATTTAGAAAATAGGAATCTTTATCTTCCTTTCAACCAGTAATAGCTAGAGGTAGTTCTCCCTGATGTACTAGAGCACAGCATGAAATCCATTACCTGTGTTAATATTGCTGGTTTTAAGCTTACCAGAATTTCAGCAGCAAAGTCTAAGCCATACAGACTTAGGGGATATTTTTATTCTACTCTCATTTTATGCAAAGAAAAAAAAAAAAAAAAGACAAACAACTATTTCCTTGTAAAACAGGAATATTATCCTTTTCCTTTTCCTTTGCCTTTGCCTTTGCCTTTGCCTTTGCCTTTGCATTTTCATTTTCCATCATTTAAAAGATGTTGGTCTTGACTCAAGTTAATATTTTCATCTTCAGTTCTTTGGGTATGTACTCCATTTATGTTCTTCACTAATAGTGATTTTATACAGATTAAAAATAAGTATAAATGACTGACTCTTATCTGTATTGCCACTGTAGTGCCTGACCAGCATAGATTGCACCATAGATATCTACACTTAGAGTATTAAATATGAAGAAAAAAAAATAACAACTATGCGAATTGGAGAAAAATATATCTGCAAAATCATAGCATGATAAAGTAAGTTAAAAAGTGATTTTAACTTCACTACAAATTCAAAACAAATGTGGGCCATTTTTAAATGGGCATGAGAGTGAAAAACACAAAAAAAACATGCCACAGAATGTATTAGCCTAGCTACAGAGGGAATTCAAGCAGTGCTGTAAGGCAGAGTTTTTTTATTTTTATTTTTTTAAGAAATTCCAATGAGTAAAATTATAGACATTTTCTAGCATTTCTTAACAAGAAGCAAGACAAACAATGACTATTTTGGGGGGATTTTGTGATTTCAAACATGTGCACATCTGATCCTAGGACTGAAGTCAGAAATACATTGCTGTGATCACCTGTGAAGCCGTACTTGTCACAGGAATCCTTACCCCATCATCCTCGTGTGCCCGTGAATGTGGACTTGAAGAAGGAGGGGAGAGAGATAATAAAACAAAATTTTATTTGAAGGGTGAAACCATCTGTACAAGTTCTTAGCTGGAAACTAGTCTTTATGTACTGTGGTTTTACACAGAAATATTATTGGGTTTCATTGTTGCTGCTTCTATCATGCTAAAAAAAAAAAATGTCATAGAAATGAGATTGTAGCATGCTCATCACATAAATGACTGAAAAAATATAAAACACTTAAAGTGAAATGTACCAAACAGAAATGAATGAGCTTCATAACCAATATCACAAATAACATTGGTAAAAATGATAACTAACACTTCTCCTCTGGAGCCTTAGGTGCTAGAAAAATCACCAAAGAAAAATTCTCTCACCAAAAAAAGTGTTTTGGTAATTCTCTTTTCCCTGTGGCTGAGAATTGTAGAGCACTTACACTACAGATTTTTCCATTTACAGTATGTTCAGGAAAAGGACAGCTAAATCAACAAACTGCTTTTCACAGTTATTGTTCCTTCCTATTTCATTTACTTGGTGGCTTTCACACTTGTAATTTCCAGAACTACAAGATGAAAGAAATTGCAGTCATACAATGAATGTTTGAGCTGGACATTAGTAAGTGGTAGTATTATGTTCATACATCTTTGACATCTCTCAGTGTTACTGCAATCACAGAGACAAATGCTAACTTTTTCTGTAGTAATAAGCCAATCATCACTCCTTGACTTAATAATGAAAATACCATGCAACAGGAAAATTGCTAACATTTTCCATAGAAATGAATGTAAATGAGAAAGCCTGATGACATCTATCACTGGCTTTTTAGAATAAATATCTTGATTCAATGTATTTTAATGTGGTTCTACTAAACTTTAAACATCCAAACATTTCCTTATTATTTTTATCTTTATATTGCTTGATGTATATGAAGGATGCAGTGTATAGTTGGAAATTCTGCTTGTGAGAAACAAGCCCCTCTGGAGTTCAGCTCACAAGGTTCATTGTAATGGTGTTGATTCATACCATTCCTCCAATTAATGATATTGTACATAGCAAGGCTTTGAAATCACTGAGTGACATTCCTAGGTGGGAAATCATGCCAGCAGTACAGTGGGGAATTTGCAGTACACCGTGCTTGGGAATAAAAGTGGCTGTTGAAACCATATGGTAATGTTCAGAACTAGATCAGAGTATAATTTTGTCGGAGCATAGACACAATGTGGTAACATTTCTTAAAGGTAGAGCTGGGGAATTTATGGGATTGCTTCTTATTTTATTTTATTTTATTTTATTTTATTTTATTTTATTTTATTTTATTTTATTTTATTTTTAGGAAGGATCTAGGAAAACAAGAAAACGGACAAAATTGCTTGGCAGGGACTTGGAGGATAAAAATGAATATGCTTAGGGTTTTTCTTTTGGAAAATGGAACAAATTAGAAAACAATTTAAGCAGCACCATTCATGAACTAGAAGAAGACCCTTGAACGCACGTTTGTTACCATGACAGACCCTACAGAGATGAGTTTGGATGTGATCCCAAAAGAGAGTTTTGAATTTTATTTTATATTTTCTAAACATTACAGCCTTGGAAGAATACTAGAAAAAAAAAATAAAAATGAGGGAGAGAGAGAGAGAGAGAGAAAGAGACTACAGATCTACTCCAGATTCATTCAATTAATCAGGTATTAATACCAGGGCCAACCATTTAAAAAACATTCTTCTGAGGTCAGTAAAAGTTGTTTAAGGTTAAGGCTCTGGACTGAGAAACTTAAAAGAAGTTGTAGTCATATTTTAGAATATAGTAGAATATTTTAATGGGACTTCATTTACACCATCCCAAGTCCATTGCTGCCACTGAGGATCTGTGACTGATAGCAATGCCAGGAGATTGAGCTCAGATTCTCCGTGTTTGGGCAGTTCTTTAAGGCCCTCAGTGAAGCTTCAGACTTACCTAGCAGGATAGGAAATATTTTGACAAGAAAAGTGTCTTCATGTTAAGAGAACTGACACCTCCCTACTTATATCTCTCTCCTTCCCATCTTTCTGTAGCTTTTTTTCTCTCTGTCTCCCACAGAGCTCCCACACTTCTCTTTCCAAGTCTATGGTTCCCCTTCTTCCTACCTCTTCCACAGCTTTCTTTTATGGTTCTTTTAATTACTTCACCACCACTACTTTTTTTTTTTTTTTTTCACAGAAAGAAGTACAAAACCGTCCTCCTGTCTTTCAGGCTTTTTCTTAGCTTTCAAATGATCTTATGATTCATGGTTCTGAGTGTGGGCTGCTGCTGAGCCAGCCTGAACCCAGAGAGCAGCAGGGTGCTGGGACCAATGCTGCTGCAGATGTGGGGGAAAGCCAGTGTGGCCAGAGGAAGGAAAACGGTAGACAGGAGATAGATAGATAGACTGCTATGATGGTCCTGGTGCCTGGAAGAATTCATTTCTTCTCAGTTCTCTAAGACATTCATAGCTAAACCTCAAGTCTCTTTCCCTGGCAACTGAGGTAGCAGCTCATCTCACAAATGGCATTATTATTTATTTATTTATCTATCTATCTATCTATCTATTTATTTATTTATTTATTTTTGACTAGTTGGGATTAAGATAAAATTTAAAAATATGACCTCACAGAGGCTCTCGTGAATTAAGAAAGATCTAGTTATCTAGTTAGGAAGAGTAAATTCCCACAGAATGATTGCAATATCTGCAGGAAGAAAATCTGGCACAATTGAGACACCATTATATGGATTAATCCCCATAAAGAGAGGAACTAGGCCACCGAATCAGAAATCTGCTCTGGAGGTGGACCAGTACAGGTGTGTCAAGAACACATTCAGGCAATTCTGCTGTAAAACTCTATAACAATTTCCTGGCATTCATGCCAGATACCATGGTTGCCATTAACTCAAAGCACATGGAGCATCTGTCTCTGTCTTGACCCATAGGACTGATGTACGGGTCAGATAACTTTTTAATTTCACATCTACTTGGATAAAAAAAATCATAGAATGGTGAAAAGGAGGAGCAGTCTTTAATCTTATTTCCTCACTTCTGAGTTGACATCAGGAAAAAATAAATAAAAAAAAGAAACAGAATGATCTTGGTAATCCAACTGCAGAAACTATCATTGAGACTGTATATTTTAGTGACAGACAAGAGGGCGTTGAAAGGAAAGAAGCTTAACTACCAGGATGATAAATACCTTTTAAAATACACCCTTAAGAATAAGAAAAATAGACAGCAGGAATGTAAAAGAAAAGCTGTAGGTGTGAAAATATTTCTTTTAAAATTCATTTAAAAAAAAATCTCCCTGTAGCTGCTTGTTACACTTAGTTCCACTTTCCATTCTATTTCTGAAATTCAGACTTGGCAGAAAGCTGACGGAAAGAGAAGCATTTATAAATTAGTGTATGTCTCCAAATGATTAATGTAGCAGTCATGTTCTTTCTCATCAGTTCAGAACCACTTGCACATCTATAGAAATTGGGCATAAGGTGTGCTGAAGCATATTTAAATCATTTCTTCTTCTACTTTTGTACTGAATAATCATTCTTGCTCTTACTTTTGTATCACTTAAAAGAGATAGAAGGCAATTTAGCCACTACCACGTACAGCCTAAGACAAATATATAAGCTTCATTCAAAAAGATGTTTTAAGGTATTTATTTATTTATATAAAGGCAACATTTAAGAAAATTCATTGTTTTCTATGTTTTTTTTTTTTTTTTTTTTTTTTTTTGTTGTTGTTGTTGCCTGAGTAGCCTCAACTAACTGTGTATGATCTATCCAAGAATCAAGGGAGCTAGAAATGGAAAAGCCCTGTTAGATCATACAGCTTATCTCTCTCTAAAAGGAAGATTATCTCCTAAAGCACAGATTAAATTCTGATTTGGGGATGTTACACAAAGGTCAAATCATATTTCTTACCTCTTCCAGTTCAACCTACCATCCACTACCTCATCTCTTCTGGAGTATTTCTCACTACAGGAAAAACTATGACTCCCTGGCAGCTTCAACCAGATTCTCTCTGTTCAGTCAGATTATGTTCCCTTTGACATATAAAATGATATGAAAGGTTTATTTTACAAATATTTGGATTGGTGTTACTTCCTGTAGTTCTTTGTTATTACACCTGCTGCCAGAGTCCAGCTCTGCCAGAGGTAAAAGACTGTCAGTAAAGGTGGCACTTAATGAACCTAGGATTTGTTGCTTGTCATGGAGAATGGAGCACTCTGTCCACGTCTTCTAATGCTGGAACACAGGGATGGCAGCCTCACAGAACCATAGAACAGTAAGTTCAGTGATCATCTAGTGTGATGCGCTGCTCAAAGCAGGACCACCTAGACCAAGTTGTTCAACAGCGCTTCCAACCTGTGTTTGAATAACTCCAAGGGTGAAGACTCCTCAGCTCCTCTAGGAAACCTCTTCAAGTGGTGGATCACCCTCAGAGTAAAAATAAAATAAAATAAATATATATCTTATGTTCAGGAGGAACTTCTTGTGTTCCAGCTAGTGTTAGTGTCCATTGCTTCTTGTTCTGTTAGTGAGCACCACTGATAAGAGTGTCTCCATCTTCATTACTTCCCCCGCACCATGTATATGTCCTTTATCACAGGTTCCCAGCTCCATTTTGCAGCAAGCCCACATTTTCCCATCTCCTTTTTGAAACTGAAGGTAAGAGACTTAAAACCAGCAATGCTTTAAGTATCATATTCTAGGCAGGAGGTTTGGTTAAGCTTTAATTAAAATTGGGACTTTTGTCATCCTACTGCTAGCAGAAATAGATCTATATTATATATTGCTGAGGTTCACCACAGAAATATGTATAAAATAACTTAGAGCAGAAGATAAAATGGTAGAAAAGATGAAAACAATGAATATTCTATTGAGGTTTCTTTTTCAGCATTTCTCAAAAAGAGAAAAAGAAAAAGAGAAAAAGAAAAAGAAAAAAAGAAAAAGAAAAAGAAAAAGAAAAAGAAAAAGAAAAAGAAAAAGAAAAAGAAAAAGAAAAAGAAAAAGAAAAAGAAAAAGAAAAAGAAAAAGAAAAAGAAAAAGAAAAAGAAAAAGAAAAAGGCTTCTTTCAGTGATATTTAAAGCCTGTGTTGTGGCATTAGGCATTAAAAGGAGTGCTAGTGTCACAAAATCTCTCTCTTTTAAGTGTAAATAACATCAAATAGGAAACAGTTCTCATCCATTTATTTTAAAATTAATTACTTCTCTTATTATTATTATTTTTTTTAATGCAATGAACTATCTTAACTGTCTTAATTCTATATAATTTTCCTTTTTACAATAACTGTTGCTTCTATTAGGGATATTTTGGGGAATAATTTTTATCCCTGTACCTTGAGGAAACAAGAAAATGCCAACAGAATAAGATGATAAATGTATGTGCAAATATAAATTATGGTAGATATATACTATCTCTCTTTCTATATGCATTTTCACTAAATATAAACTTACTGGATCTCCCAGTTCAAAACTAGAATTTCACTTTCAATTATATGTGCAGTTGTATGTGACAGGGACTCTTTTTTTTTTCTTTGTACATTTTATGTTTTCACTGCTGAAGATGGATAATTCAGGTAAGTTTGACAGTAATCACCAAATCAAATCAGTGGTTTACACCTGTTTACAACAGCAGAAATTTCAGCCCTTACACTGCAAAATCTTTAATCAAAGGGCTGACCCTCAGCACTTCGTAGTTCTGATTACTTTTGTATCTGTACCTGAACAGTGAGCAACAAAAGTGGATTTCTGGCAAACCAATGGAGAAAATTTAATATTAGAAAAAAACAGAAGTTTTGTATTTCTGTCTTCAGTGTTTCCATTATAATATGATTGGGTGGGAATCGTTTCAAATTAGTTCTTAGAGTATCTAATAAGATTAGTTGAAACATTTTTGACAAAAATGAATCAAGCATAAAACTCACCTCATTATAAGATACAGCTGCAGAATGATGCTAGCTAATGCGAATGGCTCTGAACAGAATTAGGTGAATACTGCAAAGCAGTGTGTTTGTGAAAATATCAGTCACTTCAGTTTTCATGTTCTATTGTTATTGGTTTCTTTTGAACATTTAGATGGATAGGTTTTTGTGTTGGTGACTTTTATTTTGGTCTGCCTACTAGCAGTGCTAACAAGGATGACCATACATGCAAAGGAGGATTGATTTTTTGCCACTCATTATTCTCCTGGCTGAGAAATGTCAGTCATTATGTCTGTCAGTAACTGAACCCATATAATGTGAATCAGGGACTAATCATGCATTGTGAAGGAGTAAACAAAATGAATGACTGATCTATCCATAGTTTAAATACTTTTGTCCAACCCTGTTTTGCCAGTTTTTCTCCTTTGTTTGGGTTTGTTTCTTTGCCTGTCCATGCAGCTTTTACAAATCTCCTAACATTAGTATTAGTTTGAAAATATCCCCAAATGGAAGAGATCTTTTTGCAGACCAAAAATAAATACATAAATAAATAAATTAAAAAAAAATGCAAGGCAATTTGACAGACATTTTCCTATATATGGGGTTTTAACTTTTTATACGTGTCATGAACAAACCATAAGAATTAACTTAGGTATGGAGACTCATGTACAACCTAGTAAATGGTTATGAGAGAAAGAGGCTATGGATAGGGAGCATGAAAAATTGAAAAAGAGACGAGGAATTAAACTCTATTATTTCTCTTATTCCTTGGGAACATGAGTTGCAGCAGTGTTAATGGTTAGATCAGCAGCATTTAGAGGAGCAAAATGATAATGGATCCACATGGCTGCTATGATAACACTCAGCATACTGAATAATTACAGAGACATTGGTAGCATGTTGAGCTTCCCAGTGAATGTAATTAATATGGTCAGGCCCTCATTTACTCAGTGAAGCACATTGAAGCCTGAAAATGGAACAAAGGCTCCTGTTTCTGCAAGGTTCTACTGCAAAATCCATGGTGATTGCACAGCCACTCCAAAACAGACAAGGAAATGAGAGAAGAATTATGCTGCAAAATCAGTGTTTAGGCAAAACACTTTCAAAACCCTTGTTCTGTGAAAGTGCAAGCCTTAATGCTTATAATCAAGGCATATACTTCCTTTTCACCTCTGTAACAGCCACACTGATTTATCTTAGTTGTAATTTGCAGCATCTCTAAGACACAGCATTGCAATATTTAACTTGTAATAGTGTACTCAAAGCCAGTCAGTAAATCATATTTCTTCTTTATGAAATGTTAAAGGTAACTTTCCTTCTGTTTTTGGTTTGTGTCAGGATCTGCTTATAATCAGGGCCCAATTCAGTCCTCATGAAGAACTGAACTCATCTGAGGTCTGAATTTTTTGGCCCACAGATTTCTTCAGTAAAGAACCCCCCATCACCAAGCATGGTTTCTTCCCTGGATTTTAGGTCCCTCCCAGACCATTCCTGGTGCCTCCCTGCTGGCACCCTCTGCCTGAAGCCAGCCCATTCTGTAGTCCTGAGAAGCTCTGCTTCCTCAGGAACCTCCTGTCAATGGTTGTGTGGCCTCATAACAGGCACCAATTACAAATAGATTAAATAAAACAGAGTTTATTTGACTCAAATAATGAAAAATAGAGATAAAATAAAAGTAAGTAAATGTAAGCAAAAATAAATTATAACCAGCTTTTAGGCAGACAAACTAGTTAGACTAATAATTATTATAGTCTAGACTATAATTGCAAGATATCGATTGAGTAGGAATAAAAATCTTCCATCTCCATTATGTTTACGTGGCTATTTTCAACAGTTATTTGAGTTTGGCGGCTCAGGAGTCCTTTCAATAGAGCAGTGCAAGGTATTCTCCTCTGATGGGCACTTCTTTCTGCTTTTCCTCTCTTTTGATATTCCTGGGCCAGTATCTTTATTTTCTTGTCTGCTAATGCTCACCTACAGCACCACAGACTTTAGGTTGAAGCTGATACTGTCTCTTAACATTTGTTTGTATCCACACCCAGTTCACAGCAGCACAAAGGGAACCTGTGATGCAAGGTGACATGCCCACTTCTCCAGGGCTACCACAGGTGCTTTCGTGGTAGATCAGCATCAGCACATCTCAGAACAAAGGACATGGAAACCTCATGAGGACACCCCAAATTTTCCAGTCTTATGTTAGATTCTTGGAGAGAGAGACATGCCTTGCACTACCATAGCAGTTGCAACAGGCATTAGAAACTTTGGAGATGAATAAATGTAGATTCAATTTCTCTTCTGCAAGTGTTCTTCTGCTTTGTCCCAGGGTGACCGTGTCATTGCAGAGCCTGACCTGTGTAGTACTTGAGAACACTTGCCAGAGTCCAGCATCCACCTTTCTTTTGTCTAGGATGTTGCAGAAGTCTTTCCTGTTGCAATTTGCATCAGAGCTTTCTTCTATCAGGTTCGTTTTTGCTGACCCAGGGAAGCTAAGGCATGGCTGCAAATCCTGCTGTTAAGGAAAGACATTGTCTCATCACTGTATTATCTGTTACCACAACTGGAAAATGAGGAAAATGATATAAAAACCCTTCGTTCAATGATAGCTAGGAAAATCTATGGGGTAGTTGACGACAGCTCATGCTAAATGGGTTTTAAGTATATTTTAAAATACTATCTTCCTATTCTGACTAAACAGCTTAACAAGTTTTGTTTATCAGTTATGTTTTCTTGGGAAGCAACGAGAAGATTTAGATAATAGGTGCCATCACCCAATGAGAGGAGTTTTGAAATATGTGCACAAAACAAATGTATAAAACTTTGTTTACTATAAACTAATTCAAGGAGAGCAGACCACAATTAAAATTATTTTTATATGCCACTTATCTTCTATGTGATTACCTCTTGATTATTTGGATCAGCTAATCCTGGTGTACCATTTGTTCTTCACAGCAGTTTTTCAATTAAGAAAAATAATCACTGCTGGTTCTTAATTTTAAATGCTATTTCTCAAAAAATATCTCATTTATCTTACTCAGAACTAATGTGTCACACAGTTTTGGATTCACAGAAATATAGATTTTGAGACTGCTGCCATTTAGTATTTGAATGCTCAGTTCAGAGAAATCAAAGTAAATAGCACTTAGAGTGAAGTTTATCTCACAACCTCCTCCACACAATTTTTTTTTTAAATATTATTATTATTATTTGAATATATAACAAACTAATTACTTCTCACTGCAAACTGTGTTTAGCTTAACTGGATGTTTTGGATTGCATTACTGCTCGTATTCTTTTCAAATACCTTTTTATTCTTTCTCCTGGCCACAGCTCTAGTATCATTTGCTGATGTTCAGTTCAAGACCAAGCACAAAAGCTAATCCAGAACAAATTGGTCAGAATATCAATGAAGTAAAAACAGTATGTCAGGATGCTGTTTTTTAAATAGCTTCAATTTATTCCCATATATCACCGCTGTTAAAAGTTTGAACTGTGTTATCAATGAGATTTTTAACTTGTGTTTTCAAGGAAGAGGTATTTTTCAAAAGAGAAGAAGCATGTATGGTAGGTTCTAATGAACAGAAAGGGGATTATGGAGGCAGATAACTACAGTTTTAGGGTTAAGTATCTGTATACAATGTTTCCAAAGGTTATAATGCACTTAATTTCCATTGATGTTGGTGGCAGATGACAGATATCTAATTGGAGTGGCATGGGAAAGCATAGTTAATCCCTTAAATCCACATCTACCAAGGTATGATGCTATTTACTACACCTTCATATCTAATACTTATCTAATACATATCTAATACTCCTGTCTTGCTCAGGAGGTTATTTACATCTGTCTGCCACATTGCCTTTGCCTGCAGACTGCTTCCATGCCTTTGTCTCAGGCTGAACCTTGCTGTTGCCTTACAAGGATGGTGCCATGAACCACCTATGTGAGGCAACAAGAAGCCCCTGAGCCTTCCTGCCTGGCACAGGCTGGAGTGGTTGTAGGGGTCTTTGAGAAACAGTTCCTGGCTTATTTGTACATGTATACTGAAATTAGACCACTGCCAGGCTACAAATCCACAACTCCTAACTTAAACTACTTGTTGGCTTTTCATTAGAGGAATATTGGCTTCAAGCCTGACACTGTTTACTTTTGTTTAGTGTCTGTTTGGGTTGTTTAAAATGTGTGAATATTCTATTAACACAGCAGTTCCGAGTCATTAATGACTTAGTGTACTTAAAGGCTGGTGGAAAAGCTGAAGGTGATAATTCAAGAAGGTCATTAACACACTGGAAAAAAAGGCCAACACTGTGTGAAACACATTATCATTCCACATTTTTACAAGATAGAGATTATAATTATAAATATATAAAAGATATATAAATATATATGTCCTTGCAGTATATTTACCCCTCTCTTTATTTTGTTTTACTTTGTTAGTTAACAGTAGAATTAATAGACCAATTGAGAAGCATTTTTTTAATAGCCAGTATATTACATTCAGCTGCATGAATATTATTTATGCACGGATATTATTTATTTGTCTTTTTTTTTTTTTTTGGTTATTTTTTCCCAGCAGGAAAACTAATTTTTACTCACATCTGGGATTTATCAATATGAAAGATTTTTATAAATAATAGAGAAAATTCTGCTTTTGCATTTCTATAAATAAGAGGTAACTTTACAGAATTCAGTGGCTGCATTGGTGTAATATGTCAAATAAAACATGGCTACATGGTTAGTGTTCTGGCCAGAAATTCTGAGCTCAATCACTTCAACAGTACTGATTTATACCATTTGAGAATCTGACTCTATATTTCATCAGCCACATTACCCCAAGGAATAAGTAAAAGCAAAATGTCAGCCAACAAGTGTAAAGGTAACTAACTACCTCCAATTCACATGGTTCTCTGAAGAACTCTAAAACCAGGGAAAGTTTTAGGGTTACTTACTGCAGCAGTATAATATAGAAATACCCCAGCTGCTCAATGAGTGAGCTGGAAAAATGCTACAATGCCTTTATTTGACTGTATAGTGTGTGTGGAGCAGCCAGTTCTGACAGCAGTTGTGGACATTTTTCACTCAGACACCTGCCACGACAGCAAGATACATCAAGATTTGACAGTGAGGCTGCAGAAAGCTGATGCCTGTGTTTCTTCTTCTGATCATACACCATGTCATTAAAACATTACTGATAAGGAAGCTGTGAACAAAGTCATTTTTAATCAGCTTGGAAGTCAGAGAATATGTGGCCACATTCTGTCTGAGATGTTAACATAAGTGATTTTTAATGAACCATAAATGATATTTTTAATTTGCATCTTTTAATTACACCAGTGAACTTCCTCTGCAGTTTTGCGACATGGGAGAGGAGAAGCAGAGGGCTATCTTATATTGTTTGAAGTGCTGTGTTTGCTCCTTGTGCTGAGCAGAGGCTCATCAGAAACAGCTAGGTCAGAAGAGAAGACTGTGATCATTCCCTCCAGCTGCATGTGTAACACAGACTGTCTTCAATTCATTACAATGGAAATAGGAACACTTTGACTACCTTTAACTTACATCTAGAGGAGTTGGGTATTTCTTTCTTTGCTTCATTTAAAGACCATGATGATCGAATTTTTATTAATTTCATGGAGTTACAGAATTAGCAAACAGCTGAGGTCAGAAGTGGCCTCCAGAGATTGTCTAATCCAACCCTCCCACTCAAAGAAGGGTTACCTAGAGCAAGTAGTCCAGGACCATGTTTTTTTGGGTTTGAGTATCTCAAAGAAACAGAGATTCCACAATCTACTCTAATGCTGATCACCATTACAGTAAAAAACAAACAAACAATTGTCCACTAGATACCTGTGTCCTTTTCTGCAAAGCTGCTTTCCAGCTGGTCTGTTCACTTTTCCCAGTACCTAAGGTTATTCCTCTCCAGAGGCAGGAGCCTGCATTTATGTTTGCTGATCTTGACTAAGTCCAGCCCTCAGGTCCCTCTAAATGACAGCACAGCCATAGGTACTTACTGCTAACTGGACTTCTTTCCAAGCAATCTAACACAGAGTGATTTTTGCCTGATCACTATTTACCATATATCTACCCAGCCTTGCTACTTGGGAACTTCAGTAAGGACTTCATACTTGCTAATTTCTTTTGTGGGTCACTGTACTGTGCTGCACAGAAACAAGTTTCTGGAAAGACAGAGAAGATACGTTAAAATCCATATGGGTATGTGATCCTTTTTCTACTTTCTCCTCAAACCCAGTTTGGGAGGGAGAGTAGTTTAAAATTCTGGATGAGTAAAAATATAGGAAGGAAAATGATAGAATAGTAAAATGATTACTGCTGTTCATTTTTTTTTTTTTTTAATTACTTATTTTATGTGTTGTTTTTGTACTGTTGTTTCCTTTTCTTTTTCTATAGCCTCCTGCTTTCCTGATTTTGGCCTCCATCTTAATCTTCAGATGTGAAAGGTAAAGATGAACAAACTTTCTGTCATTGCATCTTTCTCAAGATCTGATTGCTGAGTTCTGGGAAACTGTGTAGCATGAACATGCCGGATGGACCATTTGAACCTGCAGTTACATTGTGTTGGTACTGTTTTTAAGTAATTGGTATTGTCTCAGTACTAGGTGATCTGTACTTAACACTTAAGTAATTTCATTTTCCTTTATGGCTTCTGTCAACTTCTTTCCTCATTAACTCTAACCATTGCATCTTTCCTTTTCCTCCCTGAGGCAATTCTGCCTCTTCTCTGGAGAGCATATGGAAATGGACAGAAAGGATTGACACATGGTATAGGACTGTTTCCACTTTAAATGATCTTTTTTTTTCCCAGTGTATATTTGGTAGGGATGCCAAATCAAGTTCTTATAATACTTAGAATGTGTCCTCTGGATGCTCAAATATGATAGTGTATTTTTTTCCTTATGTTTAGGATCAAAACACAATATATGAAGTTCAGAAAGAGCACGCAACGTCACTTCATTTGATGTGAGAGTTGTTCTCATATTTTGTTTAACTGTGCAGAGTAGAATTCTAAAAAGTACTGCTTAAAACAGATAAATCCTGCTGAAATTTCCCTAAAATTTTACTTAGTATAGGTTTCTCTAAAGCAGGGATGTTTCCTCACATAAAGTCACTACTTATATTTCTTATATCAATATGTGTAACTAGTTTTCTATTTACTCCAAAATCATTTTTTTCGTATGTCTGTTGTCTGTGTGCATATGTATCTGTATGTATATATATGTATATATATGTATGTATATATATGTATGTATGTATATATACAAAAACAACTTTTTTGGTTTGTCAGACCAATTTAAATATTTAAAGTGTTTTTGAGTTCATGCAGATAACCATAGGAAAGTTGCTGGTCACTAATGCTACTAGACATTAAAAGAACTTGTGTGGCCCAGAATCACAGAATGGTTGAGGTTGGGAGGGACCTCTGGAGGTCATCTGGCCCACCTCCTCTGCTCAAGCAGGGCCACCTAGAGGTTGCCCAAGACCATGTCCTTTTGAAGATTTCCAAGAATCTGCAATATTCAGACACTGCAAAGGAGACATTCACATAATCCTTCAGTCTCTTCAGTACTATGACAAGCTTAGCACAGATACACTGGAGGATATTTCCTCTTTATTGTTAGATACTACTTTGAAAATGCAAAAATACAAAAATGCCTTTTGGTTCACCAAAATGGAAGAGCAGACCAAGTGACAGAGGGAGTATTTTGTTTCATCCAAACTCCAGACATCATTTGCTTTCCAGATATGTACCCCTCTATGTGGGGCAGACAAAATCTAATTTCAACTTAGTAGAGCAGCAATGAATGCTGAGATATTTAACCGAAAGATTTTCTCATCTAAAGATTCTCCTACTTCTTTGGGCAACCTGTGCTCAGATACCTGCACAGAAAAGACAGCCTTACAGATGGTCAGACAGAACCTCTTGTGTTTCAGTTTGTGTACATTGCCTCTTGTCCTGGTACTGGGAACCGCTAGAATGAGTCTGGTTCTGTCTTCTTTGCACCCACCCTTCAGATATTTATAGACATTGCTAAGATCTCCCAAGTCTTCTCTTCTCCAGACTGAATAGGCCCAGCTCTCTTATCCTCTCCTCACAGGAGAGGTGCTTCTGTCCCTTGATCTTCTTGGTAGCCCTCTGCTGGACTATTTCCAGTATATCCGCGTCTCTATTGTATAGGGGGAACCAGAATTGAACATAATACTCAAGCTGAGGCCTTGCCAGTGCTAAGTAGAGCATAAGAAAGTCTAGTAGGTGTGGCTTGAACTTCTTATAATTGCTTTTTTTTTTTTTTTTTTTTTTTTTTTTTTTTTTTTTTGTGCAGTGTCTTAACTTAAAATCCAGCTACATACTGGAATAAATGCGTTACCTTTCTATGTTTCCTTACCTCCTTACCATGCTTTACATCACCATTGCCCAAGATACTGGATGACAACCTAGCAAAGGCACTTGAAATCTAAGATCAAAGAACCATCTTTAGTGTGTTCTCTCTTGAACCATCAACTAAATTGGATGCTATTCTTGAATACTCAGTGCTTTACTGAAAACCTAGATATTCAACAAATGTCTTAGGACTGCTTAGGACTGTGTGGAACATTTCTGAGTTTTTTTTTTTTTTTTTTTTTTAATATTTCTATCAAATGTTTAGACCTTAGGAAATTTAATCTAAAATGCTTACAGGTCTTAGCAAGAAAAACTTACTATCTTGACATAATTATTTTAATGGGAATAGTTTTAATTTTAATCAAATATTGTCTTGTCATGGTCAATTTGAACCTAGCAATTATCTCTGTGTTTGTATAGAGAATCAGATGTTGTTTTTAACAACCTTTTGCAGAAACAAATACATGTAAGTTTTCTGGGTGAGGATGTAGAAACTGAATAAACAAATATACTACCCATTCAATTACATGTTAGAATATATATACTTTTGGTTTCAAAATCGGATAACACAAAGACTACATAGAAGCAACACAAGGTAGTAGAAATTGCAGTGAATTTTCTGTTTCTCTAAACTGGAAACTTAGTATATCCAAACAATTTCAGACTCTTTCTATAAAATAATTTCTCACAGTAGCTGCAATGTTTCTATATACAGGTGTTTTGGTCTTTTTTTGTTTGTTTGTTTGTTTGTTTGTTTCAATTTTAAAATGTATATTTATATTTATGGTTTTACTTATTTATGTTTTCCTATAGGTGTGCCTATAGGTGGGTATATATTTAGAGAGAGATGCAGCTGGGTAACATAATTCTTTTAAAAACATATCCTCTTATTTCTAAAGTTCTGTGCATTTTGGGTTCCAGAAATTTAAGTGGGAGGTATATTATGTATTGCATAGGAGTGGGCTCTACAAAGCTCAAGTGACAGAAAAAATATATCTTGCAGAATTTGAACCAGTGCTGTTGAAGCCAATGGGTAAGCCCTGAATCCTTGGTGCTATCAAAACTCTGCTTCAGAGTGACCAGGGAATCACCAAAGAGAATTCTTGATACTGGTTAAAAGGGAGTACAAGTAGCATGCCTCTGTGGGAATCTGTTACAGTGGAAACTGCCCCTGAGGGAAGATGAGTTACTTGTTTAAGGATTTATTCTTGACTCTGGAGGTAAATAAGAACTACAGATCCTCTGGTACCCCCCAGATGAATTTCATGTGAAAATGCACTTTTTGCATTTTTGTAAGCACTGCAAAATCGCCTGCCAATATGATCCCGAGCTGAGTGTCTACATAATAGCTTTTCACACTCATGCTCACTGAAGCTACCAGCAGTTCACACCATACAGGCTCCTGTATGTGACACAGCCCACATAGTTATTATTCTGTATTCACCACTGAGCAGTATGACCTGCATAAGTTACACAAGGCTGAATCCCAATGATGTGCACAGTGTGCTGCTTCAAAAACATGATGTGTTGAGGGTTTAGCAGTGCAAACATATGGTACTGGAGTTATTGCTTGCCATATGGGAATATGCAGAACTCTCTTCTCTGCTTAGCATGTAGTGCCAGGAACACATCTGTATGGTCTTGTCTTCAGCGGGCACTGTCGATTCTGCTTCTTTACACTTTTCTGAACACCACTAGCTTTGGTGCTTATTTCTCAGTTTAGATTGAGTATGAGAAGTTCATTGGAGATTTTCCAATTTCTAATTACTCAAGTTAATTGCAAGAATTTAGATTTGTCTTAGGTGGCATTTTCTTACCAAGGATAATAGCTTCTATTTTTCCATCAAAGTTAAAAAAAAAAATAAAAACTCTAGCACAAGACACAAACAAGTCTCTGAGCTGTGACTACCTCCTGTTTATAATTAACAACAAAATAGAGAAAATCACAGATTCTCTATTTCCTGCAGTGTTACTAAAGAGACACCACAATCTTTAAAAGAATGTGAAGATCACTGACATTCAGACAAAAAAAAAAAAATTGTGAAGACACCAAAATTAGGCATTTCCATGACATCTTTTAAGTCAAAAATAATTTTAAAAGATACTCTTTGTATAGTTGCAGTGAAAATTTTCACAAATGAATGATGCTTAAAATATTTTTCCAAAACTATTCTAAATTGGCTCCAGAGGTCTTTGGTAATCTCTTTTGTACTTTCTGAATGAATAACAACTTTATTATTATTATATATTTTTTTAAGACACCACCTTCTCTGTCTTTATTGATTTGAAAAACTCTTAAAATTCTTCCTTGGCTACATGTCTACTGCACATTAAACATTCCTGAAACATTTGTTGCTTTGCACATCTTTTCCTCCTTATAATTAAACTAATTGGACAATTAATCAATGTCACCTGTAGCCCTGAATGGCAACTGACATTAATGAAGGAGGTTGCTCAAAGTCCAGGCTTGGCAGGGTGGGAGGAAAAGTCTATAGTCTGCAGATGGAAAGCCAATTAAAACTGTGGAGTTAAGGTGGCACAGATTGGAATAGAAATGAACTTTGTGAAAAATATCAGTTCCTGGCTGTGTTTTGAAATGCACAATGCCACCTGCAGTCTGGAACTCACATGAAAAAAAAAAACAAAAAAAAACAAAAAAACATACACTGTTGCTTCATACACCACTGTAATTAGATTGTTGAGTCCTCCAAACCTTTGCTAGATTTGAAAGAAATAGTGTCTCTGGACAAAATATTACGAGTAGAGTAAACGCTTAAGAGATGAAATCATTGTAGATCTGTGTTTCAACAGCTCCACTGCTGTGAGATGTTCTGTTTTTGGCAGTGAATGTTATCAAGCTGTAATAACTGCTATTCTAGTTAATAAAACCTAAGTAAATCATATATGGCATATAAAGGGCAAGCTGCAGGGACCAATTTACCTCTGTTGGTGAAAATTACATCTCCTATGCCAGCAGGGGGCCATACTTTAGGAGCAGGGGGTGAAGAATTCATTGCTAGGGAATGGAAAACACCAACTGTTTTCATCTATTGCCTCAGTGAGAATTTACAGGGCAGCAGCAAAATCTGATTGTTGAGATGTACACCCCAATCCTCCTCTCCTCATTTTTTTTTTCAATGCACCATTTCTTTTGTCTGTCTGTATTTTTATTCTATGTTGTCTTTAATATACATGACCTGCCTCAAATGTTTCAGGCAGCCACACTTTTGTCCCTGCTTTAAAAACAATTATCCAATTCATCATACTTACCTGTTATCCCTGTCCTTTGTCTTCAGTCAATTCCTGATGAGTGTTTGCATTAACAGGACTAACTGGAAAGATTTTGTATCAAGGGCTTTGTGTGAACATTCCTGTCAGTCCAAGGAAAGGGTTAATTTGCAATTTCTTCAGAGAACAGTCCACAATCTTCACTATGCCCAGCTGCAGAGGCTCTGTATTCTGAAATCCTACCGCAGTTGTAATATTTAATTTGTGGTCTAAGCCAGATCATGCAGAAAAGGTCCATGTAACCCAGATTTGAAGTGAGACCCTGAGTTTGTCTGAGAATTTGTTCTAGCATCTGAAGTATCCTTTAGCGGAAGAGTTAAGATGTGTGAAAAATGAAATATAAAAAAGAAAGGCAGAAAACCATGCAGCTAAAAATGTAAATTAATATAATATCCTTTGTTAGCCTGAAGTAAATTTAAATTAAGAAGGATTAGTAAAATACATCTAATTAGGGCAGAGTGAAAATGCAGTGGACTATCCCAGTACAACACCAAGTAGAGCTTCCCAGAATTATGGAAGATGGATTATTTTTATTCCTGGAAATCCCTGATATAAATAGCACAGAGCCATTAGGCACAAAATGCATAATTACGTTACCCTGTACACTAATGTACACTAGACATCAAAAGTTGCTTCCTCTGCAGGTGAAATCTGACAGATTCCTCCTAGCTCTTGAGCAGTTTTGCCAGATTTCCTGACAGTCCAGCTACTACAATTTCCTACCACTGAGAGTTAAACAGAATCCAGGTGAAGTCCTGGATTTCTTTTAAGTTGCTGCTAAATTGTGGCTATGGGGGCGAAGGATACTACAGAAATGGGAAGCTTAAATAAAAGGCTGATAGGAGTTCGATGTATATTTTTGATGAGGTTTCCCATTGCAGAAGGTTAACATCTGCACTATGGGACTTGGGGGCATCTCTTAGCCTCCAGCGCCAAGACATTTCACTGTATCCCAGGAAAAACCTTGTGTGAAAACCTTGCGTGTGTGCTTTTGTGCAGAAAAAAAAGTTGGATTTGGCCAGCTGGGAAAGCAATACCAGGTGCAGAATGACAGAGTTAGCAGAAGCCCCTCACCAAATCCTCACTGAGTCCTGTGAGGGGATTTTAATAGACTCTGGAGTCATTAGTCTCTTTGTCTCCCCCATTCCATACCACAAGCTGGGCACTTCAGACTTCCACCATAGATGTGCTCAAAGCATTGACCTTGGAAATAAATATTTAGGCTAATTTAAATATCATCTGCAAATTTAGTTATTTTATTATCCAGATCTTTTAAAGACCCTTATAAATATTGTGCAAGCCAGTTCAGCTGTCTCAGAAAAACACTGGTATAAATTTTCATCTTGAAAGCTGATCATTTGTTTCTAAATGTTTAATTTTGTCTTAGCCGGTTTTGATCCTTGACAGTACAGCTTGATTTCCTTAATAATGTATTTTGAGAGAACTTATCAAAAGCTTTTAGAATGCGTTACAAAAATATATTTATTGATTCCCCTTCATCTTCTCCATTATTGTCACACTAAAAAAAATCTAAAAGAACCAGTGAAACCTTCCTTCCTCATGGAAGCTACTGCAGTTGTCCGTATAATTTTTACTCCTCTAGGCATTTCTTAAGTGTATTCTTCATTGTCATTTCACACAGTTTCCACTCTCAAACTGAAGCTAGATTATGGGAATAGGAAATGCTAAACATAACACTTGTAGGTATGTTAAAACTAGGCAAAATACTGCTGAATTCAAGACATTGCACAGAGTGGTTGACTTTGAGAGATTATATATTCTTGCCAGCAGCTCATCTATTTCATTCTTAAATTTCTTCAGAACTCTTAATTTAAGATTTTCCAGTCCTAGTGACTACTCAGCATTTAATTTTCTAATTTGTTCCAGCACCTCCTCTTTTGATACTGATTTTCAGGCAGTTCTTTATATTTTTGAAAGTGTAAGATAACTGCCATTGCCACACACTTGTATGTTAAGTGACAAACTAAAGAACTAGGGAGGGAACTTGTGGCAGGGAGGACAGTTTTTTTTTTCTCCTGCTCTTTGTTTTTTTTTAGTTGGTTTCATAGAATCATAGAATATCCTGAGTTGGAAGGGACCCTTAAGGATCATCAAGTCCAACTCTTGACACCGCACAGGTCTACCCAAAAGTTCAGACCATGTGACTAAGTGCACAGTCCAATCTCTTCTTAAATTCAGTCAGGTTTCATTTTATTCCACACAGTAAATGCTACTTTTTAGGTCTGTGCTTAGGAAATAATTCTATATATATATGTTTTCCCCATCACATTATTATTATTATTATTATTATTATTATTATTATTATTATTATTAGTAGTAGTAGTAGTAGTAGTAGTAGTAATAATAATAATAATAATTTCAAGTAATTTTGTATGCATGGGGAAGCAAAATATATATATTTTTTGAGAATTAATTTATGAACAACACAGCAGCTTCCATCGGTTTACTCATCCAACAGACTGCATTCAGCATAAATAACAGAGATGGATACTTTTAGAGAGGACTGCTAACACCTTCAAGAAGTGTTAGCACACATCTTCAGTTAGTTATTTAGTTAGACTTTGAGGGTCTTCACTGAATACAGTTAAATATTACAAAGTTATATCAAGCTGAAATGGCAAGATATGTAGAGGTATCAATTCTTGGAAACAGATTGTAGCATTTAATGAGTGTTGATACTAAAGCTAGCAATGCCTATGATTTGTTAAGGGTTTTCTACTTGAATGTATTTTCATTATCATAATTTGATGCATAAGAATTAGAACCCAGATAATTTCAAGTGAAGAGCTGGAGATAAAATATAACATGTGACATTTCCTCTGACAAGCAAATATTAGCTAAAAAGAAGGCAGAAAATTATTAGCTAAAAAATAAGGCATTTTCTTTTGAACTTTGACTCTGTTATAAAGGGAAAAGAAAAAGAAAACCTAATGATTCAAGTCACCCTCACTATCTTTACTTACGGCTCTTTGGATGTATAGATTTTATAGATAAGATCAGAAAACACCCAATTTAAATCTACTCTACATTAAATCAGCAGAATACCAGAGTATGTTGTTGATGAGACATTTCAAGAGGGTAGTTTAGAAAATTAAAAGAAAATTAAAAAGGAAGAGACAGCTACCTTTTTTTACCCCTTTAGGGTTACTGATGAATATATTATTTTCTATTTCTGTCTCGGGCTGTCTGGTTCTAAACTGACAGGCATCAAAGATACCATATATAAAAGAAGAGAACAGTGAGGTTTTTAACCCAAGAATCTCTCCATTTGTCAGAATGCTCAGAGTAGTTTTTTGATGAAAAATGTTAGAGAAATCAATCTGCAGTGACTCTTACAGGGTCCTAAAAGGACCCCTTTCAAATCATCTGTGGTTTGAAACAGAGCTATAACATTGGGACTACAACAGTCCCTTGTTAATAAATTCCTTTGAACATTGGGCAGCCATCCAGCAGTGCATACTGGTTTATGCCTTTAGCATACCTTCCTGTTCCAAATCATGTCATGTTATTATTAGCTCAGTTGTGCTCCCATTACTAAATGAAAATCTCTCCTGACTTCTTCCTTTTTTTTATGTGTGAGTTTCAGCAAACTCAAGGAATCCCAATACAAGGTCATGTTGTCACTGCTTCTATTCAGTGTGTACATTGGGAGGACAGAGAATGTTGTGGGACTCTTTAGAATGCAGTCTCATCAGTTTCCTTATCTTCCTACCCCTTAACTCACTAAATCTGTCTTTGAATAATCTGTGTGTAATACTGACCTGGTGGGAGTAAAATCCAGACATAAAAAAGAGAAGTACAAAGAGAAATATATGGAGGATTAACTTTTTTTTTTTTTTCCCTAATAAAAAAATGTATATTCCTTCTTTGTTGAGCAAATTTGCAATCATATTCTTTTTGCATGCAATGCTTCTGGGCTCTCTGCTGAAGACAATAATTGGATGTATGCTTTCCCATTAGAATCATGTCAGAAGAGGACCTTTATCTGTTTTGCAAGGTAGAAGCCTTACATTAATACCTCTGACCGGAACACCACAATGCAAGCATCAAAAGAGTCACTTTGGGATAAATCCCTTAACCTTGAAATAATGATGAAGAAATAACATTGTTGATTTTCTTCTGTCACTTCTCATCCTGTGAGAAAATGAAAGTAAATACTTAAATTTAAAACTAAAAAGCCCCATTAAGCTATTTTCTTCTTCCAAAGTACTAGCTACACAGCTGGATTCTTGCTGTCTAAGGAGACCATCAAAGGATCTCTGATCACCAGCAAGTAGGGCAGAGTGGTATTATCAAATCTGTACAGTGAAACAGTTATTGGCTATGAATCCTATATTCACTGGTGAGCTTCAGGCTAGCTTTTAGTCTAGCCCCATGGACATAATGTCTGTTGGCAGTTGGATTATATCCCATGTGTTGCAAAGGAGAATCTTCTGTCTTAGTTTTAATCAAAAGAGGTGTGTGATCTTGTCTTGTGTGATCTGCACCTATGATATGAACCCATGCATGGAAAGTAGCACTGACTGATCCACCCCAGTGAGAAGTCTTTATCCAAACTAAATGGCTAATACACAATAACTAGCGACAGCACTGCATTTCACTGTGCACAAAAAGGAATTTTTACCTCAACCAGTAGGAAAGCTTCATAGTATGTTTCAGTTCTGCCGTAGTTAACATGAAAAAGAGGCTTGGGGTCAAACAATTTGTAGGTTGTCCACTGGCACCGCCTGGTGAAGGGTCTTCAGACATCATGCCTCATAATGAATTTGGAAGAGAAAAGTTACAAGCATTTCAGGATTAGTCAGTGTGAAAAGATGTTGCTTTAAAAGCCAAGCTGCAATGAGAAATGAAGAGCTACCACTCTGGGAAGTCTGCAGATTTGAGCATAAAATCTCACTACAGTTTCAAATGTCTCTCAGATGTTTACTTTTTATGAAAAAAAAAAAAAAGTAAAAAGTTCTTTTTTGTTATTTGTGGTATTACATAAAATGCAGCATCAGCATAGAATTTTATTTTTTTTTTCTCAGAGAAATTCCCATGATTTTTATTTCCCAGTTTAATATCTCAGAGCCACTTAGCTAGAAAATTAAACAGAAAAGGATTATAAAAGATTAGTCAGACATATATACAGGGCTGGTATCAATACTGAGTTTTTCTTTTTATTATGTGCCATGACTAGATGATGAAAGACAAAACTTTTTCAGAGTTGTCCCTGCGTGCTGAGGAAAACTGCAATCAATATTTTCCTGCCTGTCATTATAAGAAAACAAATCATTCAAAGAAAGTAATTAGCCCATAATTATCAGGTGATAATGAATACCACATCCAATATCTTACCTCCTTTGAAAGTTACAGTTATGCTGTGAGAGAAAATGAGACAAGAAACAGGTTTCAGTGCTTCACTGTCAAAATAGGTCACTGAGATCTTAAATAGTTTATGAAGTAGTTGTTGACAGCTAAAAATAATCTTTGTGCAACATAGAATTATCAAATAATCAAAATGTCTCCAAAAGAAGTAGTCTACACCAGCAAGTAATGAAGATTATTAGTGATTAACTAATTACCAATCCAATAAGGAAAGGAGATGAGCGGAGCTGTTAGAAGGATTAGTAAACAATAAAAACACAAATGTATGCAATGAGAGTATATGCTGGATCTTGTAAATGAGAAAATTCAAGGAAGGTTCTATCCTTTTTAAACGAATCAATCTTTTGTGTGTATAGTATGCATTTACACTATGCAAATTATGACCAAGGGAAGTAACTGAGGTCACAAATTAATAGTATTCCAACACAATTTGACAGGTTTATTGATACAAAGAATATCCCATTATCATAGTCGATGCTATGTAAAATTATGCATAAGTATTATTAGAACTTATGCTTGAAGCTTGAAGCCCACCTTGTTATTATTTGTGATAAGGAGGAGAGCTGTGTGGCAGCAAATTAACCTTAAATTTGGCTGCTTAGAGGTTTTATAACTTCTATTTGAAGTGCCTTCTGTAAAACAACTTTGAAGTTTGGGTAAGTGAAATTTGATGCAGAGGATGATTCTGATGTTCCTGTTTCTTTCTGCTTGTTCCTTTCCATGGGTTGAGAAGTAAGCCCTTGAGAAACAGTGTATGTGAGGACAGATTTTAAACATTATTATTAGATAAAATATGCCCTGGTGCTCTCATAAGGACAGAACACCTTAATAACCTGGTATATGCATGGTGCGCTTCACATTTTCGTGGGTGTTGCCTGAGGTCTAAGCTTTTCCCCAGATTGCCTAATAAAGAGGTAGTAGGTATTGTGGTCTTATTATATCTGCTACTATAAACATTAGAATTTGATTCTAAGACCATTATTGACATGCTTACTCTTGTTACAATTTACACAGCAACCAATATAAACTGAAACAGAAGTGGTTTTACAACATAGAGAAGGGACTTCCTCTTAGCACCTGGTTTCCTGTCTTCATTGAGCTCTTAAAAAAAAAAAAAAAAAGTATTTCTCTGTGTAATATTTTCCATACTTGGATTTGTTCATTTGAATGGAGAGACATTTAGGGAAAAACAAAACAAAACAAAAAAAAGCTATTAAGCTGTTTTGGGGAGAAAGTAAATACATGTATTCTGGGAGAACCCAAAATAAAAGTTCACTTTAAGATTGGCTATTCCTCACAATCTGCAGTTTTTCAAGCTCTCTGTGGGCAGAGTAGCAATTCCAGTTTCAGTTGTTTCAGTTTTGGGATCATATTCTTATTCAGACTTACTGAATTTTACCTGAAATCTCCCAACAAGACAATACAATGTGCACATTAGAATAATTTAAAATACCATTTCTACATGCACAGCAGCAGCCATTCCTAATATTTTGAGTGTATGTCACAATACTGTTGGTAGCAGCTAATATTTACATAGTAATGTGGCAAATGTTTAAATAGAGATGACTTTCTCTGGAGGCAGTAAGTACAGAAGCACTTTCTTTCTCACCATACTTTGTGTTCCACCGCATCGCATCATGCTATTATCCCATTGTTGCAAAAAGCAGCTGCAGCTGGTGAGACCTTTTGGACTTGCTACACTCCCAAAGGAGGAGCAGAAGTAATTAGGCTCTCCCTGCTCCCTGTGAAACCACAGGCAATCTTCAGTGGCTGATGTAGTGTGACTCGACTTTATCCCCAGTGTACCACAGGAACTAATAGGTCCAAATGAACTATAAATGATAGTGTTAGACAGCAATTGGTACTCCTTTTATCAGTGTAATTACCACTATGTGCGAAAATCTAAATTAGGAACCAGCCCCTGAATGGCAGCTCAGCTGTGCTAGAATCAGCAGAGAAAAAGAGGTAAAGAGTGACTTCAAGTAGTTGTGTTTTCTTCAGGCTCAGGAGCCATCCATATTCTTGTTAGGCATCGCAATCTGAGTTATTTGTTCAATGAAATTTAGAAACAGCTTGATGTTTTGACAATGAATCATTTCAGCAAGCTTTTCAGCTATAATCTGTGGACTAAATACTATCTGTGTATATATAATGATGTTTTTCTTATGAATATTCCATTTTTAAAAATAAACCTAAGCTTGCCAATGGACAGTACAAGGATAATAGGATGAATTTTCATTAACTGCTCACTGTGAATATGTCTGCTATATTAGTGGTGTTAGGCATATTTTATCATAAGGTATTATGTATCTGATTCATCCACAGATACAATGTGATCTCTGCAAATCATTTATGGATGCGGGCAGGAAGTATTTCTGATTAAAGCATTCATACTACAACAAAGCAGTTAGGAAGACATGTCAGAATTTTACCCTAGATCATAATAATATCCATACATCATGTCCATAACATCATGTACCCCATCCTAAGACAGAAAGTACCAAAGATTATGTTTGTGGTATGTACGATAGACCTTAAGTATTTGTAAATGCTTGAGAGAATAAGAAGTCAGAAATTAATGTCAGGGTGTTTTCTGGCTGTTACACTTTTAAAGAGGAAAAAGGAGAATCTTTTTCATGTTTGGGACTCTCAGGATGGAATTCTTTGTTACAAAGCAGATAAACTCTTGTCCTAGGAAGAGTTAACATAAATTTTGTCGCAGCCTTGATGATCCCCAGGCCTTTAGCAGTCTTGATGATCCCTGGAACCCGCATCTATTTCTGCTGTCTTTGCAGTTCCTCTGAAGGTGTTACATCCTTAGCATCTTCTCCATTGGACTAAACAAGTATAGTTCCCTTAATCCTTAATCCATGTAGGTTGTATGTTCTTTGTCCAGAGTGATCAGAGTCTATATGTAAAGAGGTGAACAGTGATCTACACTCCACTGGTTGACTAGAGGATCTCTGTTTATAAAAGAAGTCACTAATTTAGCTTCAGACATCTTCACTAAATCATATCATTGCACCCAGCCATCATTTCCAACATAATCCTTATGGGTGCTCACTAGAGTTCACTTTTCATAAGGGAAACCTGCATCACAACAAGTACTATATGTATACTGTACATCAATGAATATCAGGGACTAAAATCTTCTTTCAACAGGAAAGACACAGGATTAAGCATGTTTCAGTGCTCATTTATGCTTCAATTCAGATAATGACAAACTCATCCGAAGAACTCTGTGACAGAGTTTCCACTGAGAGACATGTGACTGGAATTAAAAGTGTTTATATCAAGCAGGTCAGAAATATCAAAGTGTTTTTTTTTTTCTTTGTTTTTTTTTTTTTTTTCCTTTTTTTTTTTTTTTCCTGATTTCTGCAGTGTGAATGAGACTGCATGAGGGATGATTTTGTCCTATTCTTTCTTGTCATTGCTATTAAGATATTATTGATTTTGGTTAGACCTATTATCACATTTTGCTGAGGCATCTTTAGAAGCTTAGATACAAAGTTTCCGTATAACTCAACTATGTGAAAGTATTAGGACATTTTAAGAAGCTGAGGTCAGATCTTAACTGGTAAATACTGAAGGGATAGGTTTCAAAAGGGACATGGGAACTCCTGGAAAGGTCTCAGGAGGACAAAAAAAACCAAAAAACTTTCATAGCATTCGTATAAAAATGAGAAGAAAGAACCATTTCCAAACCAAAGTTTTTCCTTCTCAAAGCCTGAAGGATGTCTCATGAACCTGCATGTACAATTTTCTGCCCAGGCAATTGTTTGTCAGAGAAAGTTACAGAATATCAGTATGCCTGAACTTACCGATTTGTGCATGAGGTGATGTTCATTTCTCAGCTAGAGAGAAATTAGATTACTTTAATGAATAAAATCATAGGCATCCGTTCTGCAGACAATATTGAATGAGTTCACCTTTGTGTTCAAGACAGAACATGAGTGCAAAATTGTTGCCAAATTTGCTTATATAGCTGTTGTATAACCATGCTGTAACTTTATGAACTGATATATAACAGCAATTCCTTTTGTCTTCTTAAAAAACTGTCTTTAAACATGGACAGTATATGAATAAGAGGTGCAGATGTAGAATAAACAGGTATTTTATGATAATTCACTTATCCCTTCAGATGAAATGCTCTATTTACAAGTACTTTGTAATCCTTTTCCAGTGTTCTTACAAGACTTTAAATTTTAGCTATGTAGCAAAAATACCAGAAAGGGCTAGCTACTAACAAATGGAACCCCCCTTTGGAATTCAAACACAACTGTTCATGTAGGGTTGTTGGTTTTTTTTTGTATGGAAAAGTGCCTTCTTCCCCCTCTAAAATATTTCACTTACAGTAAAATAGACGGAAAGAAATAAGAAAAATTCTTATTAGCTGCTGGTGCACCTGCCCCGTGGCCCAGCACAGTTTGAATGAAGAGCAAACCTTACATGTAAAGCACGCCTTACATGTAGATGACACCTACATGAACAAGTTTGTATCTACAGTCATTGATATGACAATGCTCTATGTTTATGTAAGATTCTGTCTTTTGTGAGATTTCTTCCAACACAACATGAATTTATAAAAGTATAGTGTTAAAACAAAGTCGTTGATTTCCTCCAGGGAAAGAGAAAATTTAAAGGGTCAGCTCTATATGAGAGAATCAGCATAAAGGAATACAACTTAAATTACATTTTTCCACACTGATATTTTTCTGATAAATACTAAAAGTAAGATTTTGAACAAGAAATTTCTGCGCATATTTTTACTTCTAATTTATTCCTGAATTCCAAGAGTGAAATAGCTTTCCAGTTCAGAAACAAGAAGTCAAAAATTTTCGCAATACTGAAATGGACCTCAAGGAGATAACTAATTTAAAATTGACTTCTAATGTGATGCCATGCCTAAGAGAGAGAATGGGCTCTTTATTTCTTTTATAAAATACTACAAGAGCCACAGATGAAAAATACATAAAAATCTGTAGATGCCGTCATCTCAACTGACTACAAATATAGTAATTGATGTACTTAACTTGTTAAAAAAGAAGGAATTATCACATTAATATTTTCCCAAAGTTATTCTGCTTTTTTGTTTAAGTACTTGTACAGAAGTTTTTATTAGCTTTTCTGTTCAGTACAGAGCACTTAAGGATCGTGCGTCAAGTTTTTTTTTGTGTGTTCTTTTCTATGTAGTGCAAATCAATGGTCAAGTTCATTATGACTTTACAAAAAGATTTGAATTTCTTGTTAGGATTTCACTTGGAAGAGCAAACAGACAAGACAAACATTTATCTACAAATCCATATAGGAACCAACTGGCTTGGGGCCTTTCACTTTATGCTATAAACATATTTATGATGTTTTACCATCAGAATTAATGAAACCATCATCAATGAAAATTTGAAACTATTTTTAGGGAAACAGCTGGCTCTCACTGAGATAGTATCTCAAATCAAGACGCAATTTCTAATCAAGAAGAGTCAAGTGAATAGAAGACTTCCTATTGATATTGAGGAGATTTTTTCTGTTTGATGTGGACTATACAACAGGTTTCTCACCTGTCCATACCCTGGGTTTCTTTATTTTAATTGAGTTTCTTTAATTCTCTTGTATAATGAATATTATTATTATTATCATTATTTTGCATGAACCACTATATTTAACAAGAGAAAGATATAATGTGACAGTGTTTATAGCTTAAAATTTAGGAAATCTCTGCAATACAGCAGAAAGATTGGTTGTAGCCTTAGTCTCTACCTTTTTTGTTGTTGTTGTTGTTGTTTGTTTGTTTGTTTTTAAATGAGAATGAAAATGAGAAATATCTTTCATTCAAAGAGAGCAGGAAAAATATGAATGCCTAAGAAACAAGAAAATAATTTGCAATTAGGTTTTACTTCCTACCTACAAAATGCATATGTTGTGGACCTCGCAGGAACCATCACAGTTTGTGATTCATATCAAAGTTTGCAGTACTCTTCCACATACAGTTTAAATGGTTATATCACTATACATTCCCTGATAAGGCTATTTCTTTTCACTACTGCAAGCTGCCAGAAATGCATGGCCATGTTGTTGCATGGCTGAAAATATTGTCTTTAAAATCTGAAAACATTTCAATAGCTTTCATGGGGCATGAGAAACTGGCACATATATAAGTTCAAAATCCTACACTTGGATGAAAGCTCATTTGACTGGAGGTATAATTCTTGGGGAAAGCCTTGCAAAAGGTGCAGAGAACAGAAAAAAAGTCAGATGGGAATAGTGATTCCAGTTCAGCGGAATTTAAAACATCCCTCTTAATTTGCTAAATTATATGTCTGGTCTTCTTACATTTCCTATAATACTGCTAGAAAAACAGAGAAAACATGGTGCTACTGCTGCTCTAGAAAAACACATTAGGAGGGAAGTCTACTCTTCTGACTAATTTAGGTGCCTAATGTTGAGATATATTAATTCCTGTTTTATTTTCTTCCAGTGCTTATGCCCCAGAACTGCTTCCTCCAGATTAGAAAACAGGCATAGTACTACATAACAGTGTTAGAACTTGGCTTTAGATGGTTCAGGTAAGCTTGCATAAAACGTATGTACACAGCTATGTCACAGATTTGAGGGAACCATTAACTTAAATACCATTGACAATAAAGCAGTATTGGGAAACATGATGATTCATTTTGAGTGGCGTACAGGCTGCTGAATCTTGGAATATTAACCCTTGCTGTGATGTTCATAAAAGAGATGATTAGAGTCTGTTACTTGAAAAGTTAACACAAAATCAATACCTAGAATTGAAAACAGAGATCTATTCTCCTAGCAGTCTAGGGCTGAGCTATCAAGTAGATTGCTGGGAGCTGAATATGTATTCTATTTTCTTTCTGTCTTGATTTGTTTTTAAACTATCTTATATGTTGGAAAGTCACTGAGAAAATATTTGCCTTGAGGAATACAGGTGTACATGGCAAAACAAAATACCAGCCTGTTCTGGACCTGGAAAGTTATTCAGCAGAAATACTAATTATTGATATTAAAATTCTTGATACAGTGAAGCCATGCACTTCTGCTTTCATAGCCTATTTTATCCATGAATCTTGAATACAATATTCTCTATGAAATAAAGACTCACTTCTCTCTCAAAATGCTTCTATATATTTTCTCCATATTTCTATATTAGAGTTTGTGCCTGGATCATCCATCCCTAACAGTTTTTAAAAAGCAGTTACCAGCAGGTCTAGTGAAAATTCATTTGCAAGGGAATGAGCTGTGTTCTGATACAGTTGCATTTAAATACCAGATCAAATATAAGATTTGGTTATAATAATATTTTTTATAAAGTCTAGTTATAAAATGAACATATATGATGTCTTTTTGGACTATCATAAACCTTGATCATGTATCATAAGTATTAAATTAAAATATTCACACAAAGACAACAAAATAAATGAAACAGCAGCACATTAAAAAAGCTCCTTGCTTTGATGTTTTGAAATTTCTTTCACTGCTTAGTTTAAATACCCTACAATATCTTATATCATCTTATAAGCATTTTGATTTTGGGACTTATTTTAATGTGAAGACATTTTGCAAAATCCTTCAGTATACTGAAGTACAGATAAACTCATTCTTTTTCAAATACTGAGATTTTCTTCTGCATATATTTTCTCACTGTAAGACAAAGAAGCTCCAGATTTCCTTATGCAAATATGTGAGAATTCACTTTTACCATTGATTGCAGAAAATGATGTATTTAATTAATAGGAGTCAGTAAATTCTGTTAAGGAGCACATCAGCAATGAAACGACTTTCATCATTTCAAGCTTTCAAGCTGTAATTGTGTGTAAAATTATCCATTTAATCTCTATATATTTATTTTTATTTTCTTTAGTTTAATTAAAATTGAGAAGGAAATTAATTATTCTTTTAAAAAGAATATAAGCAAGCTTTTTTTTTTTTTTTTTTTCCCCACTTCATGCTGTAACAAATTTCTCGTTGCAAATTTCTCTTGTTCAGTCTGAGAGATGGAAAACTATCATCACTAAGACTTTGGTAAGATAAGATTTTCATAAGAAAATAAGCACAATGTGCAGTAATTCTGTATACCATGTGAAATGCCTACCACTCAAAGTCTGGATGAGATTTAATTTTATTTATATATATATACATATAAATAAATATATATATTATATTACATTATATTTATATTATATGATGTAAAAATAAATATATATAATTATATATTTATTATATATATATATAATTATATATATATATATATTATATTTTTTATATATATATATATATTATGATGTGCTATATCATTTTAAGGAACTTGCTCAATCCAAGGTGCAAAATTCCACTAACTTCTAAAAAGAATTTTGCCTATTTAAAAACTGAAATTAGCTTATTAAACAACTTACAGTTTACTGAAATGATCTTTTGAGTGCAATTCCTGTTAAGGTAAACAGCACATTGCACCTCCCTGGAAATTATAGAATTCAGAACTGTGCAAGCATGACAGTGCAAAGAAACTGTTTTACACAAAACCTTGGTATTTCTTCCTTCTGACCTCAATTACATGTATCAGTTATCTTTGACTTCATCCCTGAAAATCATGCATGCCCTTAAATTCAACAATGGAAAAGAAGACAGAGGTTGGTGGATATGTAGAATAAGAAAAAATCCCCTTCCTTCAGGGATTTTATGAATAGTAGCAAAGGTTCTATGGTCTATGGTTTTACACTGATAGGCAGCTAAGCTTCACCACAAGACTTCATCACTTTCCCTCCTCCAAGGAACTGGAGGAGAAAATACAATGAAAAAAAGGCTCATGGGTTAAGATAAGGATAGGAATATCATTCACCAATTACCACCACAGGCAAAACAGATGCAGCATAGGGAGATTAATGTAATTTATTACCTATTATTACTAACAGGCTAGCGCAGTGAGAACCAAAAGCAAACTAAAAACACCTTCTCCCTCATCCACATTCCTCTACATCCTTCCCCCTGACTAGTTCCAGGGGAACAGAGAATGGGGGTTTCAGTCAATATATAGCACTTTGTCTCTGCTGCTCCTTCATGGTCAGTCTTGTGCTGTTCCACATGGAGGGCTCCTCCATGGGCTGCACTGTGGAGATCTGTTCTGTGGTGGGACCCATGGGCTGCAGGGGGACAGCCTGATCCACCAGGGACCTCTCCACAGACCACAGGGGAACTGTTGCTCTGGCACCTGGAGCACCTCCTGCCCTCCTTCTTCACTAACCTGGGTGTCTGCAGGGCTGCTTCTCTCTACTTTTTCTTAGAGCTCTCTCCCAGCTGCTGTTGTGCAGCTGTTTTTTTCCTTTCTTCAGTATGCTGTCACCAAAACCTTGCTAAAGGCAAGTCCTAAAGGTCCTAACAGACAAAGTGAAACTGCTAGTGTGGAGAACATACTTATAACTAACTTCTGTGAGATACTGCAGTGGGTCTGTAAAGTCAAAGTTCCTAAAGAAAAGGACCTGGACTTGGAGATGTCCAAAGGGCCTGGCAGGGAGAACACATATCCTCAAGAAATCTGTGTCCTTCTGGAATGGCAGGCAGAATCTCCGTGGAATCCTAAGTAATCTAACACAGCACTAAGGACCTATTTTTTGGCAACTGAAACATCCTTCTAGTTGACACAGTAAGAAATTTGGTTTGCCCCAAGATGGATTATTTTTAGATAGACACATACATTTGGTACAAAGTAGATTTACAGCTGTTGCCTGATTTTCCTGTAAAAAAAAAAAAAAAAAAAAAAAAAGCACATTTGTGCATTGAAATACTAGTGTTGAACATTGCCCCCCTTTGAATTTCTGGCTTTTGATATTGACTTTTCTTGGTGGCATTAGAATTCAGTGAAATGAACAAGAAAATCATGAAATTTAAGGCTGTTATAAGCTCTGCATGTGCTCTAAAAATAATATCAGATATCAGCTTTGACATGTCATCTTTACGAGTGTTTATTTTTGCTCTGTGTTAGTCATTACCTGTGTTTGACTAAGCGCTTTTTTACACTCTTTCACACATACCTAGGTCTCCTGCTTTTCCTCTCGGGGTAGTCAGTGCCATTCGCTGCCCTAAAGATTTTTGAAGACTAACTATACCAGATAGAAAAAGGAGGGCAGAGAGCACACAGAAGACCACTATCCTGCTCCATGGCACAGCTGGGAAGTCTGTTTCATTTCAGTTCTGCTCCAAGAGACAAATCCTTGGAAAGAACAGATGTTCTTCACTCTGCTTGTAGTGAATTTCAAATGTACTACCAGAAAACACATGCCAAAACCTTCTGTAATGTATTTCTGCTTGCAATTTCTTACAATTTCTTATGATTACATTGGACAGGTGATGTCCATTCCTAGTGGAAATGCAAGTCAAAAAAGCACTAACCCTAACCCTAATGTAAAACTTCAAATCATAAATTAAAAGAGATGATGTAAACTTTGATGTTTTCACTGCTCCTAGAGATCAAAGGATAATTTTGTTTATGCAGCTGTAACAGGAACTCTGCTCAGATGAGTATAAATAATGCTGCCTGCTCTGAAATAATAAAACTAAGATGTATACAGAGCCATCCTGAAATATTTAAAGAAAACATCCCACTAAATTTCTTGGAAGAATGATAAATGAGCATTTATTTTTAATTTTAATTACTTATTTTTTTTCTGATACTGCTAAATAAATAAATGGATTTAATGAAAAGAACAACAAACAACTAGGGGAAAATATTTTCAATATGCAATCATCAAAATGCTTCATGAACATTATTTCATTAGCCTATAGAAAATAATTAAGAAATTAAAATATAGAAAATAATAATTAAAATTAAAACCCAAACCAAACAAACAAAAAACACACCTGTTTGATATAGTTATTGTTCTATGCAATGCACTTTTATCTCTGGTGTATGGAGCCAAGACAGATTAAATTTCTGGAACACTCAACTATTTTATATACCTTACTAATACAGCTACATTTAAGTTGTGTCAGCATTTTTGTGACAGTCTCCATTTTCAACACAGTTTACAACACAGATGTAAAAAATTATTCCATACTGAAAACATATTTTATCTTTTCATACAGATAGGAATGTTATATACTTAAAGGTTACTCTATGCTTTATTCTATATATAAAATATATAGAAAGCATAGAGTAGATATAAAATAAGATATTTTTTCTTAAGTGTAGATTTTATTAAAGTACTATTAGCATCACAGAGTGCACACATATATACAAAAATTTATGACGAATATACTTCTGGATATTTAAACCAGATTCAAAAGCTACAATTCTTAAACAGAATTTTGGCTTGTAGTTTATGCACTGCAAACTAGATACTCAAAATAAGCAGTCTGAGACTGGTCTAAGAAGAGTTGTATGTGCAGATGTGGTGGTGTGTGAAGATATGAAATTCTATTGCAAAGTGAAGGAGTAAATAGGGCCATGCTCTGTGCCATTTAATATCACTGCAAGTCACAAGGGTGTAACTGGGAGCAAAATCAGGCCTCTAGGATTTGGCCAAGAATTCTTCATGTCAAAAACAGAAAGAAGTATTGGAAATACCATCTAGGGACAGGATTTTGTATTCTCTGCACACTCAGAATCCACATTATATCCCTGCTTTGAGCATGCAAAGAATATAAGATTTGTGTTCTAAAAGCAGGAATTATATTTGCCTAAGTGCTATATTCCAGTGTCATATAAAGCAGATAGAACTTGGCATGTAGAAATGATTTTGAGAAGAAAAGCCAGATGAGCTAAATATCAGGAAAGAACAGAAGAACTTATTTGATTCCCCGAGATAACGTGATTTAGTGAGATAGCAGGACGATCTAAAAAGGTTCAAGTAGAGGAGAGGGGAACAATGACCTATAAGAATGGTTGAGCTAGGATATTCTAGATCTTTATATACAGAAAGGATTACCACAAAAAGGGGCATTGGGGCAGAGGAGTAAGAGCAATAGCAGATTTAACAATAGGACTCTTTTTTGTGTAACTTCAATACAGACTCAATACAGCCGGCCAATCATATTATAAAATATGCTAGTTTCTTCTGTAATTTATAATACAATATACCTCTTTTTGACAATGAATATTATTAGAACAGTGGAAAGACAGTAATATGAAAGGCAGCTCAGCCCTTCAATGACAATAGACAAGAAGCAAATCAAAAAATAATCCTTGCTTCTATTTATTATCTCCCCCAAAAATGTCCCAAATCAAACACTCCAGGTGAAATATCCCATGAAGTTTTCCTTCTCTGATTCTTTGTTGACTGCAGAGCAAAGCTTTATCCAAGCTACCTTGTGCTATGTACATGTATATCCTGGCAGGTGTTTTTGGGAGAAAGTTTCCATGAACTAGGTGTGACTGCTTCGATATTTTAGAATGATGAGGATTGGGAAACCAAACCAAACCAAACCAAACAAACAAGCAAAATGAAATAATCACAGATACAAGATTGAACCCAAAATGCCAAATTATTTATCAGTATTATTACTTTTTCACATCTGGTTCCAATAGAAATCCCGAGGATACTAGGATGTAGTATATCTATACTATACTAGATATACTAGATATGACTTATACTACATCTATACTAGATGTAGTATAAGTCATCGCTTTTATAATACAGAAGTCAAGCATTTTGAATTTTTGTTTTGTTTTGTTTTAAAGGTAACAGTGCAGGAACCATTGTCTGAGAAAAGGAGTAAGATGAAAATACATTTCATTTGACTTCACAGATATGATATGAAGACAATGCAGGAAGTCAATATGTTAATGAGTTGTTGGTGTCAAAATATATAAACCCATACAACCATATAAATGGATTTCATACAAACTAATAAAAAAAAAAACAAAACAAAACAACAACAATGACAAAATAATAAATTTCAATAAATTACTTATCATAAAGAAAAGAAAGGTAGAGGTTCCCCAAGTACTACTCTTCATGATTTACCGTCGTCGGAGAAACTATTGTTACAGGCAACACAGGTCTGAATACAGACACTGTAATCTCAAAAATTATTTTTTTTTAAAGAGAATACTGTTGAGTTTGTTGCTCACCTTCTTCAATCAAGAGATTTCTAGATACAACAGGAAAAAAGACTGCCATAATACTTATTCTGTGTGCGCTTTCTTATAATTGTGCTTCCAAATTTGGAGACTTAACTTCCATAAGGATTTTATATATAAATATATATATATTTAACCCCCCATGCTGTATTGATCCATAAGGAACTGCTCTCCTAACTGTGCAACTCCTTTCATAACCCAAGCAGGCTCTTTGCCAAGATTTATATTTTCTTCTTGGGGTCAATTTTTCTCTAAAAAAGGAGCATTAGACTTGAGTCAGATCCTTGGGTGCTGTAAATTGTCAAAGGTCTGTTGAAATCAATGGTGCTGTGCTGATTTACCCCATCAGTCCTGGCCAATTAATAATTTGACCTCTCTCCAGAAGTCATGATGCAGGCTTCGAGGTTTTTACAAGTTCTATCAGAAGCTTTTAGCCAACAGAGGTCCCATGGCAGGGCTTCTAGCTGTAATGGCCTGAAGGTATAAACCTGATCAGCATGATTTTGTAAGACCGACTGGTTATGAGCTTCTTTGTTTAACATTCAGGGTTCCCTATTTAAAGCTGTTAATTTCAGTAAAGAGCAGGGCTGCCTCCTCCAGCAGCTCAGGCCCAGGACTTCTGCCTGAACACTTGGGGCCCAGCCTGGTGCTTGGAGACCTGCAGTCAGCGCCCAGGCTGGGTACATGCCCAGTCCTTCTATTACCCTGTCCCCAGCCTGAGAGCTCTGCTACTTGCTGGCTAGTCCAGCTTAAAGTTTGCTAGTGAATACACATGCACACCGCATACACACTGAATTGGGGAAGACGCAGACTCTTAGCCCACCCCAGTAACTGGTGTTACCAGGCACACAGGCTGCAACCCATGGCCCTGCTCCAGTAACTGGTGCAGTGTCTACCCTCACTTTTCTTACACCAGCCCTAAACCAGTAACTGGTTTAGGATCACATACTGCTCCTGCCCCATTGGCTGAGTGTAGAAGACCCTACTTGCTCCAGTAGCTGATGCTAGGTCCTCACTCCCTCCAGTAGCAGGCACCACAGGCCATGGGAGCAGGCACCGGTAACTGGTTCACTCACACACACACATCTCGTTAGGGGTTGGCATGTAGAAGTCCTTTACTCCCCTATGAGTCCTCACAGAAGAAATTTTGAAAATGCAGAGAGAGAATTAAGAAAAGATCTAATGAGGAAATATATCAAGATAGGACAGACTGCTGTGATCAAGTACAGGGCTTGGCCTGACAAGTGTACTGACCAGCTCCATTTTACATGCGACTAGATCTTTTTTACCCTTTCCTCCAATCCCCTCATCACTTTGTTCCTCCCTCTCTCCCTCCCCCTGCACAACCTCAGTCTTATCAACTGCAAGGTCTAGGTTGATCTTGGAGTGGGGGGTGGGGGGTGTTTCTTGTCATCATCTCCATTTTGCTTTGTCAAGTCTGTGTTACAGCTTTTGCTTATTGCTTCTCCCCCCCCCCCCCTTTTTTTTTTTTTTTTACATTCTTACTATCCCAATCCAGAAACCCTCAATCACACAACCCTTCTTAAATCAACTTTCACAAATGCTCTCTCTTTTCATATCAATTAGTTCAGCTAACCAAGTTTTTCTGGTCATCTCCCAATTTAGAAGTCCTCTACCAGATAAGCTGGCTGGAATAAATAAAAATTCCCACATTCACACATGTCCTCATCAATTAATTTAACTGGTCAGACATGGTTCCCACCATTGCTTCCCATTCTTATTATCCCTTGTTGTGCTGGAAAAGATCCTCCACCAGATACACTTAAAGGAGTAGGTGCTCTCCTTCTACATATCCTAACAAAAGTCTGTGGTTTCTTAAGCAGTGGAAAAGAACAGAAGGATTTAATAACTGACAAATAATTCATAACAGTCATTTTAAGTTCATCAGTCACCAGAGATTTTTCTAGGGTGGGGATTAAGACAACAGGAACCATATGACACAGAATTATTGTAATTATTTTCAAAGGTTTTGGAGTTCACAGCTTGAAGAACTAGAAGATCATGCTCACTCTGAATTACATAGGCAAAGGTGTTTAGCATAAGCTGTTGATAATTTACTCAGGGCTGACAAAATATAAAAGCAATGCCACAGTCCGCATCTTTGACAACAGTTAAATATGAATCTATAAGGATGGTGAAACCTGAAGGCAGTGCCCACCAGGAAAGTTTCCCTGCTCTATATAGTATTTGGCATTGTAGTTCCCACCTCCTCACCTGTTTTGCATTCTGTACTGAGATGACCTTTTTAGTCAGTTTATGAGAAAAGAAGGAAATTCAAACCATCCGTAATATCTATCCAAGAATAAGTACCATAAGTATGAAATTTGAAGTTGTGGAAGAAATTGTTTCTGAAAACCTCTCACAGAATAACTTATATGCTGAAGTTATCCTGGAATTCTGCAGTGTATCGGGACCAACCTTCTAGTTGCATGAAAGGCCCCGAGGAGGTCATCTAGTGCAATCCCCTGCTCAAAGCAAAGTCAAATACAAAAGGTTGCTCAGGTCTATATCCAGTCAGGTTTTGAATATCTCCGAGAGTGGAGAGGCCACAGTCTCTCAGGGTAACCTCGGATTGAGAAGGTTTCATAGAATCTTAGAATCATAGAATCATGGATTTTCCAAATCAGGTTTGGTTTGGAAGAAACCTTAAAAATCATTTAATTCCAACTCCTCTGCCATGGAATTGGCAAAAGACAAATGTTTTCATGCCCAAGTATTAAGGAACTTCACTTTCAGTAGGAGTAACAGTATGAAATCAGATTTAATAAAAATTTTGTTGTGCTTGATTTCTCATCATGATCGAGAAACATGGCTGTTTCAATCCAATCTCATGTAGAATTTCTCTAAACACAGAACACAGATAAGTCTCAGAAGAGATTATTTATTCATTCATCATGAAAGTCTAGGGAAAAAAAAAAAAAAGGAAAGGAAGAACAGAATTCCATAAAGAAAACTACTGTATTATTAGGTATGGATCAACACCTCAGAATGCCAAGGAAGCTTGTAAGACCTCTAATAATTATCATTGGTAAGCAACACTGTATTGGACAGTTACAATGTGATCATATTATTCTACTCACTAAAAATAAGTCTGAGTAATTCCATAACCATGATGGGACACTGTCCTAACTGCACAATTACTTCATTCAGCACTGCAAAATATCAAGACCTTACTGTATGCACATTTTCAATGACCATGTTGTAAAAAGTCAGATAAAAAAGTCCTGTATGGAAGTGGAAATTTGTATCTTTCTTGAGTTGTGTTTATTTCTTTATTAGCTGCATTATTTTATATACTGTAGTGGAATAGGCTCTATTCCTAGTACTTGATGTTCAAGTCTTCTAGAATAAAGCTTAAGCAATATGAGGAAATTAAGAATAGATTGTAATTTTGGTAGTGAATTTCCCATGTTAATCAGTTCAATTTTGACCTGGTATATTATTTGCATCCCGTGTTTTCTCTTTTCTCTTTTTTTTTTTTTTTCTGGTAATTGATACTGAAATGAATTTTCATTTCCAGCTGCTGTGTTTGTTGAGGAGAAAGACGAATCATCATAACTCACCCATTTCCATAGAAATAGGTATGGCCCATATTTGGGTACCTACGAAAATTGATGATTCATTTGTTTGTCAAATTTTAGCACTTACCTTTTCTAAAAGGTTGATTCAGGACATTTACTGGTCCTGTACAGAGATACTGTAAATGCTAGTATTATGAAGTGAAAGCTGAACACGTCTAACTTCTAAGGTACTCAGAATGCACTTTCAAACATTCAGACATCCTTCCAAATGCCCTAAATTCACGTGGTGACATTGCTCAATATTACACTGAAGGCAAAGGAAATGCACAAGATAAAAAGCCATTTGAAATAGTGTTTATTAACATGAAAATATGCTCTTTAATCATGGAGTGCATTCAAACCTGTTTAAAATGAAAATAATCCTAAAGCAGTGAAAGAAGTACATTGCAAAATAAACCCTTAAACGTTAAATTACAAACTGAAAAAAAAAGAGAAGCAGACACAAGTGAATTTCTCTAATTTCAATTCTTGAAAAGACATACTAAAAGTATGAAATTTCAATTACTTATTTCTCTAACAGAGAGCTGAAATCCCCAAAATTACAATGTAATACCAAATTAGTTTGCTTTTAAAAATTATATTTGGACTTGCATATTTTGCTATGATATATATAGGACTGTGGAGAAGAATTTTTGACTTAGTAGCTAGTTAGATATACTTTCAGGATTAAACTTATTTTGTTTGAATTTATCAAATGTAAGCTAATTTCCTAAGCTCCTGCTGTCAGAAATGAAACAAAACAGAGAGGCAGAGCTAAAGAAGCACTTGTTAAAAATATCTCTGTCCACTGAGGGAGTGGCTGAGTTAAACAGCAGATACCTAACACCTGGTAAGCTGAATTCTTATATATATTGTTGCTCTTCTATACTCTATAGTAAGCTTCCTCCAGATTTATTTTTTTTTATTATTTTTTTTTTTTTTGGTCTCTCTCTTTTTGATTGGTCAGTAGTTCATTCAATAGAAGACCCTCACTGACAACCACAATCAGAAAAGGTTAATCCCTTTGAAGTTACCCAGAATGAAAGGTAAATAGGTTATTGGGCTGTTCTAAGCCTTTTCATTGGATTAAAATTAATTATTTACTGACAGTTCAAAATTAAATTTAAAGGACACCTGTTATAATCTGAAAGTGTTTTTCAAATAGTTCTTATACTCAAGCTACAATGCAATTCTAGTGGTTACATTTACATTCAAATGATAATTTTAGTTAAAAATTCTTCCTTCTTACATTTTTTTAAATTTATTTTTTATTCTGTTCTTATAGCCCAAGGAGAAAAGTAGATGCAGATGATGTAGCTATCTGAAAATCATACATTTAACTACCCCAAGAAAGAATCAATTATATTACGTCATTCTTGTCTGATTTGTTCTTAAAAAATACAACAGATAATTGTATGTTTACTCATCTCATTGTATGAGGATCATTTCCACCAGTCTTTTCTTAAGCAGATATTGCAACATGTGATTCTGCGCATTCAGATTCTGATGTCATCCTATGTTCATCTTTATGATTTATGATAACAGTTTGTATTTCTGATTCTTTTGAAAATCTTTCCAAGAATTTTGCTCAGTTGAATCTACAGCAATTTCTGTTCTAAGACCTTTTGTCTGAAAATTGAAATGTGCCCTTTACTCCTAATTTCTTTGTTTCATCATTAATGAGTAACATCAAAACTGGGGCTCATTTATTTAAAATGTGTTTCTGCTTCTGTTTGAAAATCCCATCTTTAAAAGCCAGAGGTGGAACATTTCTGCAGGCTTTCAGTCCCCTTGAGGTCCTTTGTTCTCTCTATAGTACATTTACAAGGGAACTCTATGCCAAGTAAATCTAATTTTCTCCCTTCAAATGTTCCTCTAAATGGTTATGATATTCCTTTCACGTCTTTTTAATTGATTTAGTTCCAAAAAGATCAGTTGAAGGCTATGTGGGGCTCTGCTGTATTACCAGTTTCTTCCTTAAGAAAGTAAGAAGTGCAGCTCATTCATTCTGTTAGCAATTTTCAGGCTTTTTTTCTCCCTACTCTTCTTCCAGACTATTTTTATTGCTATCCTACAGCATCATGTTTGGGGTGCTGCTATCAGCACATCACTGCAGCATTTAATATTTGAAGAATACTGAACCATCTTCGTAGCAAGATACCTACTAACTAGTACAGCTTTTCAGTACATATCGTCATTCAGATTATTGTTCTCATGTCCATTATTCTCATGTCCAAAAGAAGGACTTTGTCATAAAGAAAAGCAGAAGGACATCATGAACAATGTACATTTAAAGTTCATGGCAAGCCTGCTTCAGAACGAAATAAAGCAGAAAGGATGAAACTGACATTTATATTACATGGTTATCATATCCTAGCATTGATAATCTATCAGAGACCAGGGGTGGAAGACTGGGGGAAGTATGTGGGGAGAATAGAAGTTGATTTTTTGCTTAATATTTGTAGGAATTGTCTTCTTTATTTTTTAATTTCCAGGAGTTGTGTTCAACCTTATCTCAAGCCACAGGTTCTGTGATTTTTAGCTGAAGACCCAGGACATCCATGATAACATTCCTTCCTTTTTAATAGAGCAAATGTCACAATTTCTTATTACTCTAAAAGAGAGAAAAACTGTCTGTCAAAGAGATTCTATCTCCAACTCCTCCAGCTCCAGTAAACATTGGCTCCCTTCCAGGTGATGCCATAGGCTCAGGAAACTGCTTCTTAGACCTCAAGTTAGCCCTAATTCCAGGGTTTCCAGAAGAAAAAGTATTCTAAATTCAGTTCCATGATTTGCTGGAAATGTCCAGCTAAGGGAGAGTCCCCTCTGCAGCAGCTTGATGAAACAGATCCACTGCTGGTGCTAGTGCCAGCTGTTTCCCTGAGCAGCTGCATGGGAATTTCAGGTTTCCAGCTGTGGGACAGTTAAGTCTCACCTCTGTCCTGGGGGTCCAGTTCACAGCCTTTGGGCAGACCTGCTAGAAATCCAAGCATCAACCTATGCTATCTACTTTAGACCTGCCTAAATCTTATCGAATGAAGCATTTCATACTTAATAATCAGCTAGTGTTTTCCAGGCCATAACTAGACCAATGATGTCAACAGGACATCTGAAGAGCTATAATGGAATCTAAAATAAACCTCACCTTCTTGTTGGTTCTGAGTTCATGAGACTGTAAATACATAGGAGTGTACAAAAGTAAACAGAAGAAAATACTCTAATCTGTTCTAACAGTGGAAGTCTTGAAATCTTAACATGCTCCAAAACGTATAAAGCTATGCTTCTTCTTTTCAAGGACAGAACCTCCACAACAATGTCAGAAAAACACATGGAGAGATTTTAATAAGAGTGGAGTGAGTCAGCCTGAGGAAGTCACATATTTCCACGTATAAAAGATCCTTGAAATTACAAATAGGTCATGTGCTTGAAAGGTCTGTTGCCTTCTGACCTTGTAGACAGACGGTTCTCTTGAATTTTTCACTTTTTTAATTGTTAGTGACTGTACCAGATATGTGGTTATTGTTACAGTTCAGAGAGTGTGGATGCAAGTTTTTTTTGTTTGATTGTGGGTTTTTTTTTGAGCTTGCTTTCATTAGAAAGATGAAATTTAAATAGGAATAGCCTGAATTGTAGTTTTGTTTTCTAAATTTTATGTAATGAAAAAGTCAGAATTGTATATATTTAGAAAAGTCTCTGACATATGCAAAAAGGCAATTGATTTTCCCCATCTTCATGTCCTTTATATAAATAGAGTGACCGATCCTTATATAAATAGCGACCAAATTTATACATATTTTCTAATTCTGTAAGTGAATTAGTTAAAAGAAGCTTGTAATCCCTAAACCCATTTTAAAAGCAAACACAAATAAACAAAACTAATTGAAAAATTTCTCACAGGGTGATAAATCAGCTGAAAACAGGATGATCAGTAGCTTGGTGGCTGTGGTTATCTGGAGGAAACCACTTCTTTTGTTTCCCTTTCATTTGTTGTAGTGACAGCTGGTATTGACAGTAAACTGTCTTAACACAGCATAGACCCAAAATACTGCTGAAGTGATGGAGGTACTGAAATTGCTTTTTAACTCATCCCTGCAAAACATTCTCTAGAGTAGACTTCAGAATATTCTTTAGGGGGAAAAAAATCTCCTTAAAGTACTATGACTCCCAGTCTACAAAAGAAAGTTTAGTAGCATTTGAAATAAAATAGAATTAAGTAACATCTGGAATAAGGCAAAATTAAAAAAAGTGTGATAAAGGGCAGCTCAAACTGATAACACGGGTTATGAAAAGGAAGAAGGACCTCAGTCTGGTTAGAAAAACAGATTTGAAACAATGTTTATCATGGCCAGACTCTACCACTGTTAGATACACTGAGTAGATCTTCTTTGATTCTATGATGGTATAAATATCCATACTTAAAATGTACTTACTGTGAGTATTTTCTCTGAATTGAATAGGACTACCCACAGAGTACAGAGCTGAATGCATACTGGTGTCTTGGCAGGTCTGAGGCTTTCTCATGTAAACAGCTGTTTAGATTTCAGTAAAGCTAAACTTAAAATAAGGATCTTTTGAGTAAAAGCAGAAAAAATCGTCTCTAAATATGGAATTCAGCCCTAAGGATAGATATGCTGTTTTACTCTGTAAGTACAAGCTTGCAAGATAATGTGTGCAAGCATATTATCCAGCCTTATGGTGTTGCAGACAGAAGAACTTGAATTTTAGCAAAATGAACCTGCAGACTCTTTGGGATGTCACTGCTGTAACTGAATGGGATTTAGCACAACATTTGCTCCCTCCAGAATGGTTTGGAAATGGTGCAGATTACTAAGCCATATTTTTGAAAAGCAGAAGCTATGGTTATAACCTTTTGTTACTCTCCTGGATCCTCAAAGTAATTGTCTTGTCAGAATGCTTGCAACTGAAATGCACTATTTTCCTCAAGCATCCATGGGTAGGCTGTTCAGTGTATGAAGTCTTCTCAGCAGTCTGGCAGTGTCAGAGGCAGATCTTTCTACTTCACTGACTCTTTTATCTGATATCAATGAGTTTATCTGTTGCAGCTCATAGCTACAAGTCCAGACTTAAAATTTATCTGTGAATAAGCAAGGAATCCAACAAATATAGGGAGCTAAGAGTTCTTCCCACATGTCCTTTATTTCTGACAAGTCCAGTGAGAGCTCTTTCAGGAATCACGGAGGAACAAAGCACTCATTTCTTTCTGATAGCCATTGCCAGTGGGTGGTTAAAAATCTCTGCTACTTTTTATCCTCTGTAATTTAATGAATCATTCAGTAATGACTTTCACACTTCTAAAAACTTCAAATTGATGGCTTCCTAATTCAGAAAAGCAATCTTAAATCTCTCAGGATTTTCCACTGTGTCCATCAGTGGACACAGTGGAAGAGTTCAATGCATTCTGCAGCCTGGCCACAATACTAGAAAAAAATATTTTCTTTAGTCTGTCTTCTAATTGTGCCACAGTCATGGTTCCTGCTATATAATACATGCTTGGCTTTTCTCTGGCGTATTCTGAGTTACTCTTCTTCAACTATAGCAAACAATTTCTACTAAATGGCATGAAACAAGCATCCATCAATTGATTCTCAAAAGCATGTGCTTCAGTTGGATTTTATTTTTTTTTTCAAAAGCATTTCATCTCACAACTCCTGATCCTTTGAGGAAGACTGAAGTTTTATGCCAGTGGTGCTGGGATGCAAGAGTTCCTGGTAAAATTAATACTTTAATGCTATTGGGATTTTGTAGCATTATTAGTGAAACGTTAGAGCATCTAGAAACTTGGAGCTCTAAATAGGAGAAAGGAAGGAAAAGTAGTCCAAGCCCTAGAGGTACTATAGACTAAAACTTAATATTATGTATGATCATTCCACCACATTCATTGCTTTTTGAATTCAAATCCAAGACCACTACAAAGAATTTGGAGGACCTCATTCATCATCAACTGGTTTTAACCAGCTGGTACTTTTTATAATATTCTTATCACTTCTACTGCATCTGTATCAGAAATAAGACAGATCTCATCATGACCATGAGTTTAAAACAGCATCCAAACAAACAAACAAACAAAAACCACCATCCACATCACATCTCTTTCTGGATCCGAGGCTTAAAATCTTTAACCTGTATATCAGCTAAGCATCTAATTTTTTCTAATACTTGACTGGTTAAAATCCCTTTCCCAGTCTTTTACAATTAAGAAATGTGCATTATCCTAACTAGCTCGACATTTTCAATGTGTAATTAAACACTCCTTTGATACATGTAGAGAAAATGTCATAACTATACTTAGGATTATAGGTTAACAGCCTGTACAATTTCATTTTTTTTTAAATGAAAGTATATTACTTTGTTTAAAAAATTTCTCCCAGGTTGCAAACATTATATATACATGTACCAAATTTCATACCAGAGTGATTTATTTATTTATTTATAATTTTTTAAAGAGGAAAGTTAAAAGCTCCTCAGAAACATTGCTTAAAAACAGAGCTCTTTTCAGAACTTGAAATTCTAGTTGATTTTCAAGTACAGCCGTAGGTAAGAGCATGTGTTGTGCATTACATTAGTTGGAACTTTGTGTTTGCATCTTGTTGTATGTTTAAATGGACACACTTGTCAGTGTTTTCATGTCAGTCCTTCCCCCTTCTTCTTCTTCTTCCTCTTCTTCTTCTTCTTCTTCTTCCTAAGTTGAAAAAAAATTGTCTTCCTCTAAAACTTAGATTCATCTTATATTTCCAAGTGAAATTGTATATTGAACATTTTATTCTGCTTCAGTTACATATCCTAAATGTTCTATAACCCTCATGAAAGCCTGAAAATGGAGCAATGAGGACATAGAAAATACAGGTATAGGTTCATGGTGGGTTAAAGCCAGAACATGTCCTTTCTGTTTTGCCTTTTTATGTAGCTAGGATGTAGATAAGTAAACTCTGAGAGGTTCTAGTGAGAGGTCCTATAGAGGCATAGCACTTCCCCAAGATTAGAAGAAAAACTGCTGCAATATGGGGACTTACGGACAGATAATTCTTTAAATACTGTGTTCTGAGCTAGGGATAGAAGCCCTTCACCCTTTTCATGTTTTGTGTTTTTTAAAGCTGAGTAAAGTCACAGTCACTTCACAAGTCCCTATCATTGACACATAGCTGTAAAACCAAAACTGAGAAGTTGCATGCTCTAAAACAGGGCTCTCTTCATGTTGTTGGGCAGCATGAGTCAGGATGAGTGAGGATTCATAAGTGAGGATGATGAAAGTTGCAACAAAGATAGCTATTTGTCCCAAATATCTGTGTGGAAACCAAGAGCTGTGTTCTTGGATTTTTTCACTCCATGGTAGCCTCTGGTGACATCTATGTTTTTAGTGCACAAGAAACAAGAAAAGCAAGAAAATGGAGTGACTTAAGGAAAATATGTATTTCCCCCCCAAACAATGATTTAGGCAAGGGCCATACTGCAATACACACAAATAAATATTTCATGAACAAGCAGACTATATTGGAACATTGGGAAAAAAAATTACTCTGAAGGCTACACAGGTGTCCTCTCTACCCCTCTCTCTGCTAATATCTGATATTCAGAAAATACAGACAGCTCAAAACAATTGCTACTTTAATTGACAGTTACTGCTAGATTTGGAAGTCTTACTCCTAACAGGCATGCGTTTATTTAACTCACAGCTGGATCATGTCAAGAAGCATCCGATGAACTGACATTCTCTGTCTTGTTGCGATGCATTCTGTGCTTTGTCATGATTTACCATAATAGAAAAAAAAGTCATGGTAATACATTGTATTAATATTATGGCATGATAGGCGGATCACTTGAAAAAAAAATCAAGGTACTTGAACTTTATGCTAGTAATTAGACAGAAATTCTAACTGTCATTTGCTGTTTATGTTTTGTGTCTGTGTATTTCAAACTGTACAAGATGTATTTTCAGTCTTAGACTGGTATGATTATGTGAAATCAATTTGGACCAGTTGCTAATAAATAATCACGTAGTATAGTCTCCGTTCTTCACTGCAAAACAGAGGATGCCTCACAATTAAAATCTATAGAGTGAAGATGGGAAAAATTACTACCATTTATCATTTTGCCAGTAATCATTACTATGCTATGACATTTTCAAGACTATAACAATTTTTAATGTGAAAACGAGATACTGTGATTTTTGTTTTTTTAATCCTAGCTATTCTGAAAGGCAGTGTATGGTGTAAATTAAATTTCTGGCGGCATTCTTCTGTTATTCAGACACGTGTTTAAAAATAAGAAATTAAATTCTAACAAAGTAGCGCTGCCATGTGAGAGGAAACTAAGTCATGTTATGACTGGATGAACTATACATAATGAATTCATTACAACTATCTAAAATGATTTGGGAGACAGAAGAATAATATTCTGTTTCCAGAAGAATGATATTAGAAATCACTCTCAATATGACTTATCCATTTCTGTGTTAAAACTGGAAATAAGGAGAGAGGTTTCAGGAAAGACTGGAATGAAATTAAATCTCACTATTTGGAGTTGACAACTAAGGGAGTCTAAGGGATTGGTGTGTGGAGGAATGGCAAGAGAGAACAAATTTTCAAACAAGTCTCTAGTGTTAAAAACCCCCAAAACCTTGATTCATGATCAAATCCCTAATTGCAGTTTGCATGCATATTCACCAACCTGCATCATCTACTGACATCTGAAACACCTGTTGCATTTTAGCTCCTCTAGAACATCAGATATGCCATTTATGTTCAGACAGCTGGGTTAAGAAACCCATTCAGCAGACTCCCAAGAGATAGTGTGCCTTTGATCTTGAATATAATTCAATATAATTACTAATTTTTAAAAATTGGAGAAGAAAACATGTAGCTTACAAGTAGCTCTCCAAATGTACCTTTATCTGGAACTAAGTTTATTATCCATAGTCAGTTGTTAGTCAGTTATTAGTTGTTGTTAGACACCCAACAAGGTACTGACAGGCATGTCTCAGGACTTTTGAGAGACACCTTCCAGAGCAGCTGAAAGCTAGATGAGACACCCCAATCGACAAGTCACTCATCACTTGTGTGTTTAACCAACTGAATTACACATTTTCTTTCTGGATCAGGTGTAGGTCTTAGGAAGATAGTGAGCTCATCATGTTTATCATGACTGAGGCACAACTGCACATGCACAACACAGATAAGATGAAGACAGAACAGGAGTCTCTGGGATTATTTATAAATACATGTAAGTGAATGAAGAGGAATTTGTCAATGAAGAATTTGGAAAACAAACACAAGATGTCCTCTCCCAGCACTCAAGCTTTAGTCTTACATTTATAGGAATGTACAAAGTAGTTCAGGTCTCTTTACATGTCATAATTAGCATTCCTTTTATAGAGAACATTTTTTTTTTATTATTTTTCCCCAGTGCTGTATGTTAATCAATAACCTTTTTGTTATAATGTTAAAGACTTCAATACTGTCTGTTACTCCTAAGATAATCACTATTTCTGGCTAAATATCAAATGGCAGCTGTCTTGTTATTAGCTATGTTTATAAAAGAGTGGAAGTGGAAGGTAATATACTTTTTTTTTTTTTCCTTTTCTCTTTCTTTCTTTTTCCATAGTTAAGGTGTTAAGGTGTTTAGCATTATACCTGTACATGTAGTATTCTGAAAAAATAATCTGATGTGTATGTATGTACATGTGTATCAAGCCAGACACAAAGCCAAATACTGTTTGACACAGACCATAAAAACAAGCAAAAGAAAACAAATTAATAGAATTTTACAGTAAACTACAAATCCCATCAAATCAAAAAGAGAAAAAGAAATTTTGAAAAGCTATCAGCTACCAGAAAAGTGTGCTGAAAGTACTCTGCTATCAGTCATGGTCAATGGCACATGATGAATTGAATTGTTCTCTTTTTATCTCAGAAGTTTTCACAGGAGTACATATTGAACTATTTTCTTTTCCTGAGTATCTCAATGATACTTGTGGACTATCTGCTTGTCCATACAAATATGCCTGAACATCAACATAGATTAAATGGACACATTTACAATTGGTAATGTTCTGCGTGATCACACATTACTGAATATGGTAATTTTTGGTGACATAAAAAATTCTCTTGACTGTGTATTTTGATGAGTAAATACATACATTCACTGGTTTTGGGGAAAATGTATTGTTATATATTGTTACTTGCTATTTATAATATAAGATATTTAAGGAAAATCCAAGATATTTTCTAAAGGAAAGCAGTTTGTAACTATATTTATCCGTTTCTCAGAATTTCAGTCCTGGCACTCTATGGTATGCATCTGAAATTGCACGCCACTCCGTTGTAGTGATTTCTGGATCAACTCTTTTGCAAATACGTTCTTTATAATAAGAAATATTTATTTAATTTTAATAATATAAATATAGATGTCATACATGTATATTAATAATATAAACATATGTATCATAATATAACATAATATATGCAATATATTAATAATATAATAAATAATGAATATAGAATAAATTTATTGATTGCCATATTTGTAATAGGAAAATTACTCTTTTTTAACAATTATTTAAAAGTTTGGTTGTTCTTTTTTTTTGACCACAGCTACTTAAACACAACTAGCATACATGGTCAGTCATGGTATTGACTGATATATCTTGGCAGTATCTGAAAAGATACTGCTAATCAGCAGATAAGAGGAAATTTCACAACATAGCTCTCCCCTGGGCTTGACTAAACCTGGAGTCTGAAAACTTCTCTGTTAAAGAGGGCTCCCTTCTGGGTCAGATAAAGGTTCACCTAACCTCCAAACATGTAGTCTGAGGATGGCCAACAACAAATGTTTAGGGAAGAGTAGTAAGACAGGGCAAACACATAGCAGTAATTGTGCAGTGTGTGCTCCTAATCTGTAGAACTTCCTGAGTCTGGATTGGTATTTTTGTATCTAGTATCTCTCAAACGTGTTTAGTAATAAATCTGTGCATGTTATTGACAATAGGATTGCAAATATTAGTGATATTGAAAACCAAACCAAACCAAAACAAAAACTGACTACAGGACCAGTGTTGGCAAATGTTTAGGCAAATTTGCACAATGTCTTTTATATAACATTGCTTGTTGTTTCTCTAACATCAGTCTCTCCAGTACATTTTTACACTCTTTGTTTACATGGAAACAAAAAAAAAAAAAAGAAAAAAAAAAAGAAAAAAAGAAACTTTTAAATAATTGTTAAAAAAGAGTAATTTTTTTATTATAAATATCTCTTTGTCTGTCCAAAATGCTAACTGGTGATATTTTATAGACATGCCTTTGATAGGAAGGAAATTTTTTTTCTACCCCCATTACTGAAAGAAAAGTGAATTTATTGGTTCTCTTTTCAGACTTAAATCTTCTGGGTAGTATCCCTTTCTAATTTGTGTCTGAACAAAAATGTTTCAGTATAAATAGTAAAAAATAAGAATAAGAATAAGAATGTCACTGAAAGAACTTCAAACACTCATCGTAGCCTGGTAAACATCTTTGTCTATTTCAGTACAAGTATATTCTGCTCTGTGGGAACATCAAATTAGAAGGACATGTTAGTTTCAACAATCTTCTGCAGACATGCTTTTAAAACACAGAAAAACCATACATGATTTACTTTTAAGTAAAATTTGTAGTATCTTCCACATAAACATGAAAATTTGCATTAGCATTATCCCATTAACAATAACTATTGTGCCTGTCCTACTTCAATGGGCTAAAAACTAAACAAGCAATTTTCGGTTCTACTGCATGCCCAATCCCCCTGTCTTTCCAACTGCACTTCACCTTCAGTAATGTGGCTGATCAGAATCGTATACGATATTTCAAACGAGTTCATGATATTAACTTGTGATAGTGACCATAATATTTCCTTAGACTTACTGAAAATGCCTTAGTTATTTCCTTATATCTTCTTTTTATTTTCTGTTGCTGTATTATAACTTAGGTCATGATTTTCTTGGGTCTAATTGGATCTCTAAGTCTTCAACCTTTTTTGTCCATTTTTCAGCTGAAGAACTGAATCTGTAGCAGTAATCTTTCTCTGGTCCATGAGAGCATGACTGCACTGCTGGAGTACAGGCGAATACCGTTAGCGCAGTCCCTAACAGTAGTCACATCTTGCATAACATCTGAAATCTCCTTTGTCCTGATGATGTCTCTTGACTTTACAGCATCAGTAAATTTCAAGAGCAAACTCTAGTTTTGGTGACAGGTTAATTAATGAAGACATTAAAAAGTTCTATCTTGATAGCTGGGTGGAACTTTTCTTAGAAGGTTGATAGATTTCAGTATATTTTATATACACCATTTACTGTACTTGAAGGGAAAAAGGGAAGAAGTGAATGCAATTAGCTTGGGCTGACAGAAAATATTGTCTCTACTCCCTTATTGTATACAGTGTTCATTTGAAAATCATCTTAAATGTGCAGTATAGTGATGACGCCCCCAAATTACTCCCTGATCTACAGAACTTCATTCATTACCATAGGAACTGAGCTCTAGGTCTTGAACATATTATGTCCTGCTAGGGAAAATGCAGTTTTTTAAAGGATAAGTTGTTTTGTGAAAGGCTGACAGACCAAGCATTTTTACTGCATAAATAATCACTCAGAGGGCTACTGAAATCTGTTAAAATAGTTCCTGTCAGGCAGAAGTTGACCAAATGTCAGATTTGACTTACCTGGATTTTTCATCTTATTCAGATGTGCCATTATACCCCTCAAAATAAATGGGAATTGCTCATTTAATCTTCAAAGGACTGTTTTTGCTGACCTAGCTCTTGACTTCCACAGTACCATGGCATGTGGGTGTTGATGAGTGGGTAAGTGAAGAATTTAGCCTTAGAGTTCCCACGAGCACTAGTGATGCATCAAATATTCTGTATATTAAGGCCCAGTGTATCTCCATTAAAAGAGTATGCATAAAGTTCAAACCACCTGGAGCCAACTCTGCTCTGACGTACTATGATTTTGTTCCTATTATATTTCATAGAGGAAATGTCTCAGTTGTGATAGGCAGAGTATAGCCCCAAACGTCTATTTTGGTGTAATGCTTTCTCCCTGGGGATCTATACTGTTTTTTTCACCTGACACAGTAACCTATTTTTAGTGGAATTATAACTACTCAGGGGAGAATTAACTCTACACTGTACAATAGGATTGCAAATTAGTAATCCTGTCCTGCACTTAGTTAAGAAACAAACCTTCATATAAATGGGCAAAACTTCTACATTCAGAAATAAGTACATCATAATGTTTCCTCATATATACATATATATTTTTTTTTCTCATTTTTGAACCCTTGATAAGATTGTGGTAGTAGAATTTCTGCTCTTCAGTACTAACCATGTCTGGCCTTGAATTTTCTGTATGCAGGGTAATTTTCCTGACTTCTAGCGTACATGAGAGCCACCTTCAGTCCCCAAATGATTAATTTATTACTGGACCAGTGAGCTGCAACTACATCCCTGCAGCCCCATCCTTCCTTGACTCTGAGTTTTCTTAGGCAGGGGAGACTGTAGCAGCATTGCACTGGGCTGCAGCCTGGCACTGAATATCCAATATCAAGAGAAAAGGAAGTTGATGATTTCATATATATATTAAAAAAAAAAAAATCCTCTTCCCTTTGGAATTGGTTCAACTATGTGTGTCAGTAGGGCCTACTGAGCGTCTGTCTTTTTCTCCTGGATATTCTGTGCCCCTAAACATCCCCACTTGTATCAGTGGTACATCATTGTTATCCCCCAAAGTACAGTTGACTGACCTATATAAATAGAAACAAAAGAGACTCAGCTTCTTAGCATTTAACTAATAGAATTAATTACATTCATTTAACATCTCTGTGCAGCTTTGTGCTAAGAATGAGCAGTTTCCTTGAAGATATGTGAAATAGGTTAAGAGAACAACATTTTTAGATTGAGCTTGAGACAAAAAGAAAGGTTTAATTAGTTCCCAAAACCTAAGTCTAACTCTGTAAGCCTTAGTTTGAGTACTAGCAGTTCTGTTGCCTATATTGTCTTAGCTGAAAAAAACAAACAAACAAACAAACAACAAAACAAAACGTAGAAAGGGCTATGTCAAGAACAGTTTTAAACAAATAAACGCATCTTTAAATTGCTACCTGTTAGGATTAGTGAGTGATTTTTTTACAGGAACAAAACAAAACAAAAAAAAATAAAAAAATGTCAAAACAACAACAACAACACACACATAAAACAAAAAAGAAAAAACACATTTTAACAAAATAATCTTGGTATGGTGTCATGGAGTCACATGTCTGAAATGTGGGATAACCAGTAAAGGAAGGGCAAGTAAAATGTAGCTTAAATAACCCCTTAGATTTTTACAAGTGAAGTCTAGTGAAAGTTCTTCCCCTGTAGAGTTAGAGCTCTGTTTCTGATATGAATATCCTGTTCTGATGTGAGTATCCTGTTCTAATTGAAAGCTGATTCTGGTACATCCATTCCAGTTAGTAACATCTTGCTTTACAAATATCCAGTTAAGTGTAGCTTTGAACACCTGCATAGTTGACACTAAATCTGAATTAGTCATCAAATTTTCATCTGCTGGCAATAGAAAGCAGTAGGTACATTTAGAGTACTGTTCATATGGACTATTTTAGATGTTTAGCTTAGGATAAAACTAATTGCTCCTTAAATATCCCATACCTCTTCACTCACTAAAATAAAATGAATCATACTCATCATGCCTGTTTATTTGAATTTCTTTACAGCTTACACACACACTAAATATTCTTTACCACTATATTATAAAAGTGATGACCAACTCACTTGAATAATTCACCAATAAAAAAAAATATAAATTTTAATAATAAAATAAGGTATCAATAGTGCATGATAGAAGTGAATAAATGAGTCAGATATTCTCAAAACTTCTGCCTTCATCTCTACTACATGTGGCCCTCAGTGAATATTCAGTGAATAAATAGTATAATTCTGTCACACATAACAACTTGCATATCAAAACAAAAATATTTCACAGGGACACTGAAACATTGGGCTTACTACTGTTATTAAAGTGCAGATTCAATATACTGAACACCATCAGTATTTTTTGGAGGTGAAAATGCAGAGCATGCTGCCTTTATTCCCAGTGTCTTGAATGAGCTGCAAGAATGCTGTTACTGGAAAAGTCACAATTTCTATTGTATTGTCCAGAGTAAATGCTATCAAGATAATATTTCTTCAGAGAGAAAAAAAAATGATTATACTTCATACAAAAGGAGATATGATCTGAAATAGCAGTTTGGCTTGCCACTTTTAAGAAGAATATCCAGTTTAATGAATTCAATGCCAGGCTACATAGATATGTAAGAGTAGTTTTTCAGGCACAGAACTGATGTAAAAGATCACTAGATATAAGACTAGAGGTTTATTTTCTTCTGTTGTGGATGAAGGTCTTTGAAAGTGCGCTTATGGGATCACAAAGTTAAAATGTCACCTAGCCTTGGATCAAAGCCATGCAAATACTTTTATTTTGATAGTTGCACTGGGCTAACTTATTTATTTTTTTCCTTTGGAAATGATGTGTGTGTAATTTTGGTTAACTTCTGTGTCTAAGGCAAAAGTACCCAATTTGTGACTATGGAGCTGTATATGGCACTTAAACAGATGAAATAGAGCTTATATGCCGGAACTGTATCATTCTGTAGCAGTAGCATTCTGTACTGGCACACATACCCTGCTGCACAAACTACAGCTCTGGCTGGAGGAGGAAGTGAGCCAACAAAATAGCTCCAGAAGTTGCTGGTGGCTACCAAGTTTCCCTAGGACCATCTGTACACTCAACACACATCCATAGTACCTGCAGGGGTGGAGAATCAGAGTCAGCTGTGAACTTCCCTTAGATTTCCTTATCCCCTCAGAACACTAAAAATAAGAACAGATACAGTTAAGATATAATAGCATGTGAAGTGATGTTTTCATCTGATTAGAATTATAATAGCTGTTGTTAATATTTTTTAAATTAGAATTTAGTAAAGAGATTTCATAACAACAATACAATGTCAAAACTGAAATAATTTATTTAAAAACTGGAATATTTTCATAGGAATGTTATCAGTTTTCCAGTGTTCTTGCCAGGGAAAGTTTTATTTATTTTTTTATTTTTTCTAATTTCAAACCTCTGTACAAATTACATCAATATAAATATAAATATATGTAATGACTAAATAAACTTAATCCAAGCAAGTCTTATCTATCTTATCTATTGTTTCCTACAATTATATATTTTAATACATCATGAAAATTATTGTTCCTGACCATCACCATGGTAAAGAAAAGATGTAACTTTTGTTAACAAATTCAGAATACAGAAGGTAACAAGAAAAAGTCTGAAAAAAGTATTTCTCTGCTCCAAACAGAGATAAGCTCACCTTTGGGCATTAAGCTCAATAGGTTTTCTAATGTTAATATTTCCATCTATGTAATTCTTATAGATACAAGAGTATACTAAATATCCATCCGAGTTGTTTGCAGTGTCTTTGAAAAGCCAAGGCAGTCAGCTTTCCACTTCTATGTACAGAATGCTCTTTCTTAATACAGAGAAGCTTAAGAAAATAAAAGCATATTTTATCCATCTCTTTTATCTCTAGGTACCACTATGCAATTGATGTGCAGTGTTGCTGAGAAGAAGCTCAGTAAATTCTAGTCAAAGGGCTATAATTGCCCAAGAATCTGCAGATTCTCATTGTCCAAGAAAGATTCCTTGGACTTGCCTAGAATATACTGGTACAACTCACAATATAATTGAAATACATTTGCTCCATCTGCCTTCCCCCTTTTTATCTACAGAGTGACAGTCCAAAATATTTTTCAAAAAAAGTGTTTTTTCTTCTTTCAGTTCAGTCAGCTAAACAGTTTTAAATAAAGATAAAAATGACAAGTAAAGAAAAATAAAAGAATCAAGCAGAACGAAAAGCCTCATTTATCAGGTCAGAAAATCCAGTCCTCCAAAGACTGGTATTATCTTATTTATAAGTTAGTTCACATTCTTAAGCATGAACAGGTTATTTTCTTGGGTGCTATCTGAAGTCTCATCTCTTAATCTTGACTGTAAATTTTTATGCGTGTTTAACCTATGCCAAGACTGTCATTTAAATCAGCGGAGGTTTCTTATTTTGATCCCCTTCTGGTACTGCTTTTACAAGGAGTACCTTATAACATGTGTCACACATTCCTTATGTGAGAGGGAGACTGGCAAATTTATGAGGACATATACACATTCAGACAGCAATTGATTGTTATTAAAATGGTTGAAGTATATTTACGGAGATGTAGAATTCAGGTTAAGTGGACTGTACTGGTTAGTGCTTCCTCATGAGATAGTTCATTTTATTGTTGTTATTATACACTATTTCTCTGATTTCAAGGTATTGTGTATACAGAATGATTATTTTTTTTTGATCTTCTGTATGTAATAGCTCCATGTATACGCTCCAAATGAGAAAAAAAAAATAGTATTTTTACAGCAACAATCCTTCTGTCTTTTCTATACTTTTCTTCTTTCCAAATATCTGTAAGCACTTTATAAACAAGAAAAAATTCAGAGAAAACTGCTCTGAGGCTGACAGATTTTAACTATTCTATAGAGAAATGCAGACACAGGGAATCTCTATTTTTTTTAGTCAGGCGCAGAGATATTGCAGCTCATATTTCAATGGAAGCTAGCAAGTTAAGGGTGTACCTCTTCTCTGGCAAACCTGAGACATATATGAGAATGTCTCTGTATTTTCACTCCCACAGCTGCTAGCTGAAGCAGCTTTGTGTAGGTGTGTAAGTCTGTACCTATATGTGTAACAACCATCCTCCATAACCTGTATAAACATCCATAAAGAAGGTTGCACAGGTGGTGTCATGGGAAAGGTCAGTGTCACAGAGCTGACCAACATTTGCTGTGTGATGACCTTGTGCTTTTTCTTTCCACACAGATTCCTAGATTTTAAGCTAGCAGGTGCCACACTGATCATCTGGCCTGATTTTTTCATAGACTTTTGTTCAGACATTCCATCTTATTGATAGGCATTTTATGGCTGGAGCAATGATCTGAGCTGGAACAGGAATCCATCTAAACCATCTGTGTCAGAGACTGCTGGACCAGAACATAGAACTTGTAAACTTGATGGTGCACAGGGACGTAGTCCCACAATATGGTACCCTGAAGGACCATATGGAGTACCCAGTGATTAGGCAAAAGAATAGAACTTGGCCTAAGAAACCCCCTTTTTTTTTTTTTTTTTTTTTTTTTTCCCTGTTCTGATATATTCACTGAGCTTTACCATGCATCACAATTGCTGAGTGCCCTACAACAAATAATTTTCAAACCAGAAACAAGAAACTCAAGGTACGATTAATTGGATATGTCTTGATCTGAGGTAGTCACCTAAACCCCCCTTATAGTTAATGAGGAGGCAGGGGCATTTGCATGGTGTGACTGATTTCAGCATAAAGTTGATGTCAAAAATATGTCAGATGAATCACCACTTTTTTCTTTTCCTTGATTATAAAAGCAGCATAAGATGAGTCACCTGGATTCAGACACCTGCATTGTAGTTATCTAAAGCTAGGTAAGTTAAATCACACCCCAAATTTCTTTTGAGGCTGCCAAACCACATTAAGACAAATTTAACACCATAAAATTGAGCAGACCTGCCACTTTCTATATAGTTAGAAGGGTGGAACCCATCTCTGTGCATAGTCAACAGATGTGGACTGTTGTCTTCAGCCCTCAGTGAAGAAGATGATTGACAGGTCAAAATCCAAAGTTAGAAAAAACTCTTCTCCTAATGTTTGTGAGAAGGGGACAAAATATCTCACATTTTATCTCTGAAAATTACTGCATGATGACACCTGTGCTTTGCCAGAAATGCCAGCACACAAAAGTGTCTCCTACATATGACAGACAGAAAAATTCTAATTTCACATAGAAGAAGAACCTGGCCCTCCTTAAGATTTGAGGAAACTTTTTTTTTTTTTTTTTTTTTTTTTAAATTTAACTGCATTCCTAGAAGTAGAATATAAAGTTTCATCTACCATATATCAGTATGTATTTAAAGTAAACATATCCTCAGGATTTAAGCCTCATGGAGGTTTAATGTATTTTCAAAAGGACAGAATTTCTGAACATCATTCCTAACCAAACATTTAAATGCTGGTAGAGGTTTATTATTATTTTTGTCTTAGATCAAATCAAAATTGATCATGCACATTGCAGTTAAATTCTTAAGATTAAAATGATGAAAGATCTATCTATTTTCATAGCAATATCTGTCAGCATATTTTTCTTTGCTAAGCTTTAGATCAGTCTCATATACTTCTACGGAATTCGGCAGATTTTTTCCTATCACAGCAGTCTAGTTAGTAGAAACATTTTCCAACATTGCATGCATTTGAGCATTGACTTTTCTGTTTTGCCTCCCATTTGTTTTCCTTCCAGTATTTTGTCACAAATTTATAGCATCTGTATGACAGTAAATTTTTCTGCACAGGGTATTAGGCTATGAGGTTGCTTTTAGCACATCTATTAATTTTCTGTCATCTTCTTCATTTCCTATATTTTGTTTGACATATTAGATTATTTATGAACCACTTCTTCATTGATATTTACTTTAATCTTGTTTATTTCTCTGTTTTACTTTAATTTAGGAAAAAGCTCAGCTGGTCAGGCCTTAAGGGTACCTGTGCCAATACCCTTAAGAACATACATCTACTTCAAGACAGCTGCTTTTCAGGCACTGAGTAATAGATGTGAATAAATGAATCACAACAAATAATCTAGTCAATTGGCTAGATTCTTCTTTTCCTCACATTTATTCAACAAATAACATGTCAAGCATAATATTCTATAGATTGATGGCTTTGGAAATTTGAGCAGCACTGCTTGGCCAGAAGTGGCTACATGAAGTTATTCCAGTCCTTTACTTAATAAGCAAGTTCACTTTCCATAAGGCTGCATTTCCTCTCCTGGGCCTGATGTGCAGCGAACAAGGCTGTGCTGTAATTTGGACAGATGGCTGCAGCACAGGTTGCTGTGGCTCTTACCTCTAGCTCCAGACATAACCTCTCAACAGCCAAGATGGTGGTTTTCATGCAAGCACAATGTGACGTGCAGATTTCTAAGTGCAAATTCAAGCCTTAATTTCAATGGTTCCCCAGAGTTTTTTACTCTGAAAATTGTTTTTCATGTACTTTTCAGCAAATGAAGTGGAATATTTGTGGAGACGGAATGAAAGATGGAAGGAAAATGGCTAAAGTAATCACACTTCATTAAAAAAAATAAAAAAAAATCATCACAGTAAATTTTTGCATAATTTGAGTCATTGTTCCATAATGGAATTCACTTCTTCAAACTAACAAACAAACAAACAAACACAAACAACAATAGCAAAAAAAAAATAATCTGTAATACAAAATATACAAACTCCAGATTCCTTTGTAAGGTTACAAATAGAGTCACAATCCCTATGCGATGTGTTCATGGATATGGCTGACTGAAGGATGCCACAGAACTGATTTGCAAAGATCTGCTTTTAAATTAAAGCCAAAAGGACAGACCGTGCCTGGTTAAAAGGAGCTAATCCTTTCTGTCAAAACTCCAGCAAGGAAATCACAGGAAAAACAAACAAACAAACAACAACAACAACAACAATCATATGATTTGAGAGTTTTGATGTTCTGTATTTCAATGTTGTGTCCTGTACACTGTGCTAGTAGATGGACTACCAGGGAGAGTGTCAGCAGTTAGAGGTGAGATGACTGGTCATGAAATTTGAAAACACAATATTAAATGTAATAGTGTGTTTATAAAAGCAAGGGAAGAAGTTGTGAAATTTATATAATGCAGTGTTCATCTTGTAGAATAAGCTTCTCCACAGATTGACTGACAAAGGTGTATGTAGTTCTGTTTAAATGTGTTCAAAGACAAAAGCAGTGAATAGATGCTATTGGTGTTTTACAGCACAGATCAAAGAAGACAAATATTTCACAGCTTTTAGAGAGATGAACTCTGATGCACTCAGCAATTCAGTATTCATGTAAACAAAGTTTTTGCCATTTAATTTCTAGGTTCTAGTGTTTTTGTTTACACTTTACTTTCTAAAAAGGAAAGGAAGAAGTAGTAAAGAGATAATTCTACTCTTTCATTAGTTACTGATACTTTGTATGTATCTACTTTTGTATGTTCTTTTGTATCTACTTTGTATGTTCTACCTTTAATGCAGGTTTTTGTCAGGGACATTGTTGTTGCTAAAATAATAGGTACTTTCTGGCGTAATCAGGCCACCGAAGGAATTCACAGACCTGGTGTCAACAAACTTGACTTACTGTATAAGGAATATAGCAATAGGAAACATGTGAAAGATGGAATATTATTATATCTTTCCTCTTCTTGGAACAAGAAAATACATTTATGTCTCCCCATTACTAACATCTTTGCACTTTTTCAGCCACCTCTTAGTGTTTTATAAGTTATTTGCTTTCAAAACCATTGTTGTTGTTGTTGTTTTCTGACACCCTGCGCTCCTTCAAATGGGAAGGAACTACAGTATGTACAGGAGACACTGGCTGGGTAGTGAGTCAGGCACTATCCTGGCTGTATACCCCGATTCATTGCCTGATTCAAGCAGCACTTGCTGTCTGCTTCAGTCAGGAATCTCCAGCTTTGTGTTGGCCTGCTCAGACTCAGCCCTGGTATGCCGTACTACCTTACCCCCGAAACATGCACATTTTCAGCCAGATCTGCATTCTGTTTGTCTGGCCTAGATTCCATCCTTGAAACAACAGTTGTGCTTCTTTCATCATGCTGGATGTAGCTGGTCTTCCAGTGCCTGAAAATATGTGCCACATGTGTAATCTCCTCCAGAAAGGACCTTTGGAGGTAATATCTCTCAGAAGATGGAAAGTAAGGCTCAGATATCAGCAGAAGTTCAATCTTTCCAAACACTTAAAGTATGAACATTGTTTTGATCCACAGTTTTGCACATTCTCTTGTGAAGGCTGCAGCATCTATCATTCTGAGACATTTATACAGCCAGTCTTATATCAGGGAAACCTTATTTATATGACCTCAGATTTGGAACTGGAGACCTGCCAGGCAATGGTATCAAAGACACCAAATTTCAGGGCAAGTCAGTAAGTTTTAGAATATATATAAAAATATCCTCTAAACCAAGAGGTTTAAACCAAAGTGATTTTTAAAGATTTTTAAATCTTTTAACTAAGAAGTAAGTGGTTTTTTGTTTGTTTGTTTGTTTTTCCCCTGAAGTTACCAATAGGATATTTTCTAAAATAAATATCTATGTTTATTGTACTTTCCATTAAATAGCCCATAGATGTGGCGATCTAGATTTAGAATCTTCATCACTTGAAGCTTAAAGATGTGATTGGATAAGGTTCTGGATAATTTCACCTAGGCTCCCTTTTCCCGCAAATGGTTGGGCCTGATGGTCTTCTCAGGTCCTGGGCTCAGTGTGATTCTATGTGTGATTCTATGATCCTAAGACTTTTTATTTAATTAAAAAGCACACATCTGAATATATTTATGTTTAACAGACAACCTAAATGTTAGTTCAGTCCAAATCCTCAAACCTTAAGTTTACAGATGTGTGGGAGGTTCACACGTCACTTGAAGCACTGATCACAGACTTTTACTGGGAACCGTTTATTTAATTAAATAAAGGGAGAAAAATGCTATGTGAAATATGAAGATTATCAGACATCTTCCATAGGAAAATAAATTGACAATATGGGAGAGCGTGTCTGGTGTGCTCAGACTACTTAACCAGGTGCCAGGGAACATCACTGACTACAATGGCTCCACAGTCCAGATGTTTTGTTCAGAGTTTGGGTAAAATTCTGTTTTCCATTTGTTTTATGGGATGTCAGAAGTGAACTCTTGGCAAATACGACAGCTAGGAGCTAATAGGCTTGAATTTTTAAAGGAATAATATATTGTGGTGGTTTTACCATGCTGGGCAGCTAAACCCCACAACCGCTCTCTCACTCCCCCTCCTTTAGATGAGGAGGGGGAGAAGTAAAGCAAAGAACAACTCACGGGTTGAGATAAGTATAATTTAATTAAAGGGAAATAATTATAATAATTAAATAAAGACTACCATGAACTAAAAAATTTAGCTAAGGGGAAATAAAAAGGGAAAGGGGAAAAGGGAGGGGAAAAGGAAAAATAAAAAGAAGGGAGGAAAACAAACAAACAAAATAAATGAAAGCTATATGGAAGTGCAGAGGAAAGAAATTACTCTCTACTTCCCACAAATGAGCAATGATTGACCATGTCCTTGAAGCAAGGCCTCAACGCACGCAGCTGCTGTTGAGAGGAGGACCAATGTCTTCTCAACGAGAGCCCACCCCTCCCCTCTTCTTCCTGTTTCCACCTTTTATTGCTGAGTGTGACATCACATGGTATGGAATATCCCTTTGATTGGTTTAGGTCAGCTGCCCTAGTGCTGTTTCTCTCCTCACTTTTTGCCCATCCCCTAGGAGGGTTAGAGAAAGGCTCAATACTGTGCCACTGCTGCTCAGCAGTAGACACAACACTGGTGTGATAACACTGCTGTTCCAGCTACAAGTACAGAGTATGGCACTGTATGGGCTGCTGCCGGGAAAGTTAACATTCCAGCCAGACCCAGTACAACCTCCACCCCTTATTCCATAACATTTGTGTCACACTCAGATCCCCATACTTTAGCATACAAGCATTCTCATCATTATTCCTTGTTCTTTAACAGGACAAGGATTTAACAGGACAGGATTAATAGGCAGGTGTATCTTTTCATTCCATAGGTCTTTCTTGGAAAATGTTCATAAGAACTGTTGATGATTAGGTCTTCATCTGCCAAAGTGGCCACTCAAGGCAGGTGGAGTTGAATGTCTGGACATGAGCACCAGCTTAGCTCAAGTCCTTGTTGCACTGCCCGGCTCCTTGCAACGTTGACCTGTCGTTGATCCTACAGCATCTTCCTGCAACATATAACTTAGATTACAGATTAGTTTTCTCTCAATGTCAAATCTCCTTGAGGCACACACTTGATATCCCCATTCTTTTGCATGACCCACCAGGTATACCCTGGTCCTTGGGCGAAGACAATCCCATGAGTGGGTTTGCCTTTTCCCAAGGCAACCCACACTGCCTTCCCCATCCACCTTCCTACATGCACTACGGGAACTTCAGCTCCTTTCACAGTGTGTAGGGGTTTTGTTTTGGCAGGACCAGCATGGCTGTCAGACCCCCTATTGTTAACTAGCCAAGTGGCTTCTGGTAGATTTGTGTCCCATTGTTTCCAGGTCCCAGCACCTAATGCTCGTAACATAGTCTTTAACAGTCCGTTGTACCTCTCAACCTTCCTAGAGGCTTGTGGGTGATAAGGGATGTGGTACACCCACTCAATACCATGCCTCTTTGCCCAGGAGGTAACAAGATTGTTTCGGAAATGACTCCCACTGTCAGACTCAATTCTCTCTGGTGTACCATGACGCCACAATACTTGTCTTTCCAGGCCCAAGATAGTGTTTTGGGCCATGGCATGGTTTACAGGGTATGTTTCCAGCCACCCAGTAGTTGCTTCTACCATGGTGAGTATGTACCGTTTGCCTTGGCGGGTTTTTGGAAGTGGTCCGATATAGTCAATTTGCCAGGCCTCACCATAATGAAACCCTAGCCATCTCCCCCTGTTTCAGGGAGATTTTACCTTCATGGCTTTCTTGATTGCAGCACAGGTCTCACACTCATGGGTAATCTGTTTGATGGCCTCAATGGTCAAGTCCACCCCTCGATCACGAGCCCATCTGTAAGTGGCATCCCTCTCCAGATGTCCTGATGTTTCATGGGCCCATCGAGCTACAAACAGCTCACCCTCACGTTCCCAGTCTAGGTCCACCTGAGCCACTTCAATTTTCGAAGCTCGATCCACTTCTTCATTGTTCCGATGTTCTACAGTAGCGCGACTCTTGGGCATGTGGGCATCTACATGACGTACTTTAACATCCAGGTTTTCTACCTGGGCAGCAATATCTTGCCACAGGGTAGCAGCCCAGATAGGTTTACAGTACATATGTGACAGTTCCTTTTATGACTTTTTTTTTTTTTTTTTCTGTAACAAAAATGAAGTAGATTTTACTCTCAGAATTAATGGTGTTAAAAACAAACAAACAAAAACCACTATATTTAGGAAATTTTAGTTAATTTAAAAAGGGAAAGGTACAAAGATGAGTGCATCATATCCTTGGGATATTAAAAGTTTTTGGCAAACTTTGTGTGTATCCTTGGTTAAATATCACAATATTATAGTAAAAATTCTTACAAGTGATGAAATAAATTATACAGACTTATGTTTTAGACTTATAATGTATGCTACTCAGTTAGATACCTGTATCTAACCTTAGAAATATCTGAATCACTATGAAAATCCTTTGCTAACATTCATTTAAGGTTTAATAGAGTTTTTATTAAAATAGATCTGCAAATTCTGTAATTTTATAAGAAGCTTAAATCAAGGCCAATGAAGGAGAGGGAAAGTATTGTATTGCTCTGGGATATATATTGGGGAAAAAGAAAAAAAAAAGAAAAAAAAAAAAAGAGAGAGAGAGAGAAGAGAAAAATTGTTCTCTAGTGTGAATCTGTTGTCTCCCTGCATACTCAGATACTGCATGTCATGCCCTGAGAATTGCCAAAAATATTTACTCACATCCAGCCAATGTCCTGTATAATCTGATACTGGTCACCAACAGTTTCACTGAAGCATATATGTTGCCATAACTAAACCATCTAGATGTTCATCAGAAACTTGTATGTTCACAGCCTCTAGTTAACATGGATCTGCAAAATAAAGACTGTTAATTACTGTCAGCTACAGAAGCTAATTCCCTGAAATATGCTATTGGATACACAGCAATCTTTTGAGACTGACAGCTGAAATTCTTTTCAGTTATTCTTTAAATAAGGGAAATATAATAAGCTGCCTTAACAAATGATATTTGCTCCTTATAAGCTCCTTATCTGTAGCCACAAATGAAAACATGAAAAAAATACAGTACAATTTAGGGGAAAAACAAACATACAAACAAACTAGCTATTGCATGTTTATACAGTTAAGTAAATCATTCTTCTTTGTATGAATATCATGAAAGTTTTGTTGAGCCACTGTGGACTTTTAATAATTTGAAGTCTTTCAGTGTATCATGCCCTGTTTTTGTTCACTTTCTATCCATTGTCAGTAGTAAGAGTTGTCACAGTCTTGAGGTGCCCTTTGACGGAGATTTTTCAAGTATTGCCAGGAGTATCACTTGATTTTAGTGTAGCTATTTATTCCTTTGCTACAAAGTACTAATTTCAGTTTTCATTAGCAAATAATCTCATTAGAGTCTACTCCTATGTGCATTATCTGGTCTGAAATAAGATTAGACATTTGGAAAAGAAAAAAAAATATAAACCAAACAAAAGGCTAGCTTCAAGACAAGTATATAAAGAGTACTTCAGAAATAATTGTATTATCACATTTCTCTTTTTGCTTCCTGTGTTCTTTAATATGCCTTAAGAACATCATTTTATTACTGGTCTAACCATGTAACTGTATGTTAAGATATAATTTACTGTATTGTTTCTAGATGTTACAGCTACTTTAGAAAATGCAAGTAAAAGATAGAATGAATATGTATGAATTGTCTTTTATACGTGAAGAATTTCCTTTGCCATCATATTGCTGAATTATACCAATCATCTTTCACAGAGCCTACAAGGATCCTCAGGTATTCCTTCACCATTGCAATTTGAGTGATAGACACCTTTTATCATTAAGTAGTGACAATAATTGAATTAATGCTAATTTTATAATATAATGTCAAAACCAAGTCGTCATTTACCTACCTATTCATGAACCATGAACCCTAACTTATAAATGATTTTATTTAGGACTACAAGGACAGTTCTTTTCCTTTCAATACTATTTAAATTTGTCTGAATCCTTAATGCAAAGCTGAAGTTAAATATTAGTCCAGACCCTCCACATTTTTTGTTATTATTTTGAAAAAAAAAAAAAAAGAAAAGAAAAAGCAAACATTTCTGTGTGTAAAATCCTCCTTTGGGGTATGCCTGCTGCACACAGACTCTCTTCTCAGACCCCCATTTTTTACAACAAGGGCAGCTTGCTTACAATAATTTGTCACATATATTTTGGACAGTCATTGACTTTATAATTCAGATAAATTCATTAAGTCTTTTCTCTAAAATACAAATCTTCTATCCCAAATCCTTCTTTGTTTCCATGCTTAGAATTTTGCCTTGTCTTGTTGATTGATCCTAAGAGACAGCTATTAACATGGAACAGATGCTTTTAAATCATTTCTTAATACTTGTTTTCACTCATAGATAGAAGGGATTAGGTCCTCGTTTTCTTCTCTATTGCTGGTTGGTGTCCCTCTGAACTATTTTTTAGGAGTTGGCTGGTGCAATACTAGCTTTCGTTACAACGCAAACTACCGCTGCTGGAGTCACGTCTCAAAACAGAAAGGGAAACATTATAAATCTCCACTGTAATTTCTCGAATGAACCAAAAAATCAGTTCCAGTGGAATTAAATTATGTTTCTTTTCTTTTCTTTTCTTTTTTTTCTTTTCTTTTCTTTTCTTTTCTTTTCTTTTCTTTTCTTTTCTTTTCTTTTCTTTTCTTTTCTTTTCTTTTCTTTTCTTTTCTTTTCTTTTCTTTTCTTTTCTTTTCTTTTCTTTTCTTTTCTTTTCTTTTCTTTTCTTTTCTTTTCTTTTCTTTTCTTTTCTTTTCTTTTCTTTTCTTTTCTTTTCTTTTCTTTTCTTTTCTTTTCTTTTCTTTTCTTTTCTTTTCTTTTCTTTTCTTTTCTTTTCTTTTCTTTTCTTTTCTTTTCTTTTCTTTTCTTTTCTTTTCTTTTCTTTTCTTTTCTTTTCTTTTCTTTTCTTTTCTTTTCTTTTCTTTTCTTTTCTTTTCTTTTCTCTTTATTATTTAAAATAAAGAAAAAAAGCGTAAAGTAATTTGATTCTGATGGCATTCATTAGAGTTTTAGGATACACAGGCCATATGTAATGTGACAATTGATATATAACTTCTTGTTTGATAGACAACATCACACTTGACCTTGAAATGCAGCAGAAGCAACAACCTGAAAGAGTTTGTTGGAATCTAACAGAAATTCCCACATACATTCAGTGATCCATTCATAACACAAGACTATTTGAACAACAATGCTTATTTCATGAATAGAGCTAGAACATGAACTCAAGAAAACTTCAGATTCTTTTGGGGCTCTAAATAAATACTTTACATAAGTCAGTGTCTTTTGTGTGAATGGTTCTAAATAAATATATCAGCGTTTCTAGTACACATATTGTACTAGTCTTCAATCATCTCAGATTTTAAAAAAAATAAATCTGAAAATTAGCCATTTATTCCTACTCTTTCATGTCTTCCATACAACTTATTTTTAATGTATGCCACTATATTATGTTTTAAAATATATATCACTATATTATACATTAACCTTATTTCTCTGAACAGGATTTTTATTTTTATTTTATTTTATATTTTATTTTATTTTATTTTATTTTATTTTATTTTATTTTATTTTATTTTATTTTATTTTATTTTATTTTATTTTATTTTATTTTATTTTATTTTATTTTTAATATTCTAAAAACCTAGAAGAAATACTTTCTAGGTAAGAAGAAACGCATACTTTCTTACCATTGTGTAACATTTTGTTAGCTCTTTTACAGGTAGTTCAACAAAGAAAGTGATTCGCTCTTAAAATACACATTCATTTTAGCAAAGAACATTGGAACACCACATCCACATTGATTCTGGCCAGCCCTAACCTCTACCCTTTTTCTCCATGTTCATTGTGCTTTCTGTTCCAGATCGCTGGAACAAGTAGCTCAGTATGGGAATATTTACCCACTTAGCATTGCTTATTGCAGTGGTTTGTGATAATCCAGAAAGAGCAGGGAGAGAAAGTACTAAGTAGTCTGCTGAGCCAGGGAGTTGGTATTAAAAGGGAAACTGCCAAGATACGAAGCACAGTCTGGTCTCATAGAAAGATATTCCATCTCCACTTTTGTCAGACCTGTTTTGATTAATTTATGTTGTTCAGTTTTACCTCTAAGTTTTTTGTTCTTTTGCTCATTTGTTTTTGTCTTTCAGAAGATCATCTGCCTTCTTTCCATATTTTGCAATATGTAAAGGCAGAATATGCTCAATGCATGTACCAAACAGTTTCTATAATCAATAAGATGTAATCTAATTAGATAGATTAGCTATAGAACATTTTGTTCTTAAGAATTCTACTGAGGAAGTTGTTCTGTGCTGGAATGCAGTTTTTAAATACTTTGACCCCTGCACTTTAGAAGTCCAAGATTTTATTTCAAACTGTAGTGGATTATATACAGTGAACTGGAATCAATAAAACAGAAGTAATCTGATACATCAAATCCCTTTTGTGATTTCTCTCACATACATCAACTTTGTATCAAAGAAGTACAATATCATAACTGCTTATGTCTGTAGAATTATTTTTTGATTTTAGTTCAAAAATTCTCAAGAAATAGAAGAGCTGTTTTACATTTCTTACCACTCTTTTTCATTTGCTCCCTTTATCTACGATGATACAGTCTTTTTATTCAGGTAATATCACTCCTACAGCTCACTTCCCAAGGATAAAATAATTTCAGCTTAAAGTTTATGAAAACTTAGACACATGAACCAGGAATTTATAGTCAAGGTTAAAATGTAAGTATGGAATTCATATCTGTCTCCAGAGATATAATTATGTGATGAGGAGAGGTGTTTTAATTGCTATCCTAGATAAGGATTGCATATAGCTATTACATTCAAAGCTGCATGTAGAACAAAGAAATCATATAAATTAAAGAAAAGGAACTATTCAGTCCTCAGAACAATTTCAGAAATTCTTTTTACGTACATAGCACATGATTTTTCTTAACTTCCATAGGCTTCAAAGTCATTTATAGAAAAAGCACTATACCACACAAATTTTATCTTTCCTAACCATTTCCTATCCAGACTGAAAACTCTCCTATGGCAACAGATTTCTGTAAGGCCTCAAACAATTGGGATGCAGTACTCATAAATCTGATAAATGAAAAATATTATTTTCTGTACATGATTTTCCTGTTTTAAGTCTTATCTGCATTCACAGAATTCTGCTATGTTCCATTTCTAAGGGATATCCCGGAAAACTTTCTCAAAAAAGGGAGAATTTTACTTCCTGTTCTTCTGACAAATTGCCTCACCTGAAACATTAGATATACTCAAGAATAAAAGGCCCATATATTCAGGAATAAAATAAACATGATCCTGTCTTTGAAAATGGTAATAAAAGTTTGAGAAGTCAGTCACAAATATTTTCATTTGTCTTCAATTTTCTTGCAGAATACTAGAAAAAAGCCCAACCAAACAAAAAGATGAGCATGGGAAGACTACTGAAATGAGGTAGAAAAATCACTAGTGCATTGAACTTTGAACATTGAAGTTTTACTTCATCCCAGCTTGGTTTGCCTTTCGCTTAGTTTCAGTTTAAATGTATAAATATACTTATTCCCATAGATAAACCATTTCATTAACCAGTCCAGCTGATTATGTCTAACTGTCAGCTACAGTGATTAATGAAATGATTTATCTAAGGAAAATAAATATGAAAGCTTTTTAAGAATAGTACTTTGATTTTTGTATTAAAAAAAAAATAGAAAGGAAAGGAAAGGAAACAACAACAAAAAATACCTTACCTGAAGTGGAGAGCAGCAAATGTAAGTTATTTCCCCCCCTTTTTTTTTTTTTTTTTTTTTTTAATTTGGTACTCTTCAATTCCCTCTGACTCGAAATACAAAAAAGATCAGTTAAGTAAGGTTCCAGTTCTTTTCTCCTCCTCTTCTGCTGTTGCCACTATAAAAACGCATACAAATTCAAGCATATTTTAAAGAAATTACTACTTCTTGCACAGCTTTGTCATTTTTTTTTTTTTTGAACAAAAAAAACTTTTAAACATATTTCCATGATTTCTACCCCAATGTGTCTCTAGACTCTCATCTTATATCATCTTATACAGGAATTCCTTTTTCTTTTTTGCTAGGTCAGATGAATCCTTGTAATTTTATTTATAAAAGTCATTCTAAAGGCCCATGTGCATTGCAAACAGTCTTGAGTGCAAGTTCACCAACAGAGTTGAAAGACCAAAGTTCTTGTTTGTGAGGATGGGAGTGTGGATGGAAATATGATCATAAACTTGGAAGACAAATCACCATCTTAAAAGTTTAGAGACCATACTTTTCTGGAAAAGGACAAGGAATATAAACTACTCTCCTCCAATAACTATTTTTTCATTATTAATGCAAAAAATAAAACAATTTAAAATTAAAGGGCTGGTTTCCTCAAAAATACACTTTTTGCCTTTCTCTTAGGCTGGCGCATATGATAAAGCAATGGGGCCAACCTGTCCTCTAAATTCATTTTCACTTCACACACAAGAATAAATATATTTCGCAACACATATTGTAAAAAAAATAGAAGTAGTCCATCAGCAATTTGGATAGATGAGTTTTGCTCTTCTCAAAGGGTTTGCTGTCTTCTTGAATGTCAGCTAATACTAGTTTGAGAAAGAGCAGGTATGTAAGATTTTTTCATACATACAGAGCGTTCCTGTAGCAGGGAATTTTGCATTCTCATGCACTAAATTAAAATAAGTTTTCTGTTCCAGCCAGTGGTCAGTGATCATACATACAGCAGAGTTGGTGGACTCATTTCATCTGGTGAGACTGGATAAATCTTGTATTGTGACCTTCAGTGATCACTTTGTACAATGTTTAGTAGGCTATTTGAAGCACTGATGATTTGGAAAACCAACTAACAAGTAATTTCAACTTTCTGGAAAGTGTTTCACTTTCTGCACTAAATAGTTCCAGCTGGAGTAAATAATGTACCTGAGAAGCTGAATTGTTTTTAGACTCTTTTTGACACCACCTGCCGCACTTACATAATTTTAATGATTCTTTGATCCTTTTCCAGAGCTAGATAATTTTTCATAATGTTTATTTCAACATCTAACTATTGCTTTGTGTATTCCATTGTTCACATTTAGTCCAGGATGGCAAGCTGTCATTGTCTTTCCCATAGTTATGACTAATATTAAAGAGGTATTTCACTTAAATTTATTATATTGATATCTGTAAATGGCTTTGAAAAGAGACATGCAACATGGGATATTATACTTCAACTTTCTATTCAGTGAGGGTAAAATTCATTTTGTATTTGAACATCACACTTTTTTCTGTGAAGGTCAACCTGCTTGCAGATTCTATGCTCCTGTGCCTACATAGCTCATCCAACTGAAAATACAATCATATAATACAAAAGGAAACAAAAACAATGATAGTCCACTTTTAAAAGATTTTTTTTTTGATTCCATCTTTTGCTCTCATGAATATGTGAAAATGCAAACAAAGCAGAAGCATTTTTTAGTATTTAAATAGTTCAGTAAATCAACATAACTTGTCTTCTGGTGGTGAAAAACACACACACACAAAACTAAAGCAAAGTTTATAGACATCACTGGGAAACACCTGGACCTGTTTGTGTACCTTTTGGTGTCTATTTCTGTGTATTGACAATTTTTCAATTCTTTGTTTGTATTTCAGGTTGTTTTCTTTATTTTCTATTTCTACTCTGACCCATACTAACAATATTACAAAATAATCCATATTCAATAGTTATTGGTGGTGTGAATCACTTCTGTGCCAGACTTAAAAGTCTATAATTTACACTACCCAAAACATAATCTCACACCTGTCCCCAGAGCAGATGCTCTTTGTTAACTTACAATCTAATCTACACACAGAAACACAATGTTAAAATGAGTTAACAGAAACATTTGGCTCAGACTGCCTCATAGCTGGATGTTAATAAATAGAAATCATATTTTCTGGGGTGGGGGGTGGGATGGTGATGGGTAGTGGGTGGTGGTGATGGAGAGAGCAGGCTTTGCTAAAAGTAGATTCCAGTAGCTAACATTCCATTCAAACAAGTTTATTATTATTATTATTTTTTCCTAACCAGTAGCTTGAAAATGTGTTTACCAGATGATGTCTTAAAAAGGCTGTATTCACAGGGAAAATAAAGGAGCAATCTCTCTGACATTTGTTCCCACTATTCCCTACTCTGCACTTTGCCAAAAGTTTTGGTTCTTTTGGGCTGTTGATTACTGTCTTGGTTACTGAATTCTCTACTGCCTTGCAACCTGAAAATTACTTGAGATGAGGGCAAGTAGAGATCAGCAGAAAGACACGGTCCCATCCTCCCTTTTTCCATCTGCATCAATTCTTAATGTTCTGTGACCAGGAAATTCAGAATTAAGGTAATATCTTCCACACCAAGTTTCTGCATTCTACTTAAAGTCTTTTAATGTGGAAGTTACTCTTGATATTTAAAAATAATCTTCAGAAGAACAAACAACCTATTTTCCCACATTCTTTGCTACTTACTGCTCAGCCCATGACATTGAATTTAATTTCCCATTTGGACTCTGCAAAACATGACAAATAAATTGGGAAATATGTGTTTGACAGGTGAGACTAAAATAATTCTTTTTTTCTTCATTCCTGTGAACAATAGGTAGTTATAATATATTGTATATCTGTGAAAGCATGGGCACTGTATATGGTTTCGCATTTTGAAAATAACTTCTTATTCTTAATGAAAATTTTTGACTTACAACTGAGTCAAATCTGATAACAAAGAAATCTACTGTACAGAGGCTGATTTTTTATTGCCTTCCTCAGACCAACTTTACAGATTCCTGTTTCTTTTAAAAACTTTTAAAAAATAACAATAAGTGTATGATGTTTGAACTGTGTAATAAAAATAACAATAGGTATATGATGATTGAGTAATCACTACATTTTTAAAGCTTAATGGCAAAAGAATCAATTCAAGAATGCAGTCTACAGTCATCATCTCTTTAACTGCATGTTAAGAACAAAAATAATCACATAAGCAAGCAGAACTCTTGCTGGCATCTGAAAGCTTCACACCTATATGCATCAGGACTGATTTTTTTTCCTCAGGCTATTGCAGCTATCAACCCAAATAGTGAGTGTTTATTATTAGATTATAAAGGAAACTTCATTCACAAGAAAATGCCCTGGGTCTGTGGTTGTTCGGTAGAGGTATACTTATGGTATTATTCCACTGATCTACTGATCTTAATGGAAAATTGTCTTGTCTGGGAGATGTATAGAGTGTAACTACTGAGTGCTGACAAAGACCTCACTCAAGATATTAGGCAGATTATATATATATTATATATGTATATATATGTATTATATATATGCCTGTAGTTAAACGTTAGCCACCTTTTACCTGGTACTATACAAGAAAGAGGAAGAGGTTTAGGAAGTTGGATACCAGGTTTCAGTGTTTTCCCTAGACTGAAAGATGTAAACTTTCATTGCCTTGAACAACATTCGATTCTCAAATTAAATAACAGATAACAAAGAAATCACAGTCTTCATCTCCTCCCTGTCCTTCATCCTTGGTAGTTAATACCTCAATTACACCCCATGGTGTAATTTGTTGTTCAGCTTGGAAAAAGAGGAAAAAAGTAGGAAACTACTTTTCAAGTAATTCAAGATTAAAAATTAAAAATTCAAGATTTTTTTTTTTTTTTTCTTGAAGTGACTGTTTAATGTAAAGTATAAGGGAAGCCTCACTGTCTGGGTTTTACATTACATTCTGGCTCTGTATTTTAAGAGCAAGATGATTCAAACACTGCTGTGTAGTCTCCTGAATCCATTACTAGACTTAACTTTTTGCTAAGTACTCTGTTCACTACTTAAAGGAAAGAAACAAATGACATGCTTTAATCAGCATGTCTTTTTCATTAGACTGTCAATAGTGTTTTATGCAAAAGGTGTCAAACTCTTGCTAGGAATATTGATACCGAGGATGGTGAAGAGAACAATATGTAGAAAAGACAGCACACTGTAAAACCTTGCAAGGTGAAGACCTCTCAGAAATGAGTTTTTTCAGTGTGCAAAAAAGATTTCAAATATTTTCATCACCATTAAAATTTATATGAAACACATTTGAGATGTAAACAGAACAACTCTAGAAAAAGGTCTTTTCTTCTAAAACTACTTTATATTACAATTAATTCTCCTAATTATTACTACAGTTTGTGATTGCTTGAACATCCATTTATTTCCCATTTTATACCTCTCTTCATAAACCACTAAGGAGTTTCTTTAATCACAGAATCACAGAATCACAGAATTTCTAGGTTGGAAGAGACCTCAAGATCATCAAGTCCAACCTCTGACCTAATACTAGCAGTCCCCACTAAACCATATCCCTAAGCTCTACATCTAAATGTCTTTTGAAGACTTCCAGGGATGGTAACTCCACCACTTCCCTGGGCAGCCTGTTCCAATGTCTAACAACCCTTTTGGTAAAGAAGTTCTTCCTAAGATCCAACCTATTAAGAAATAATGGAGCATACCCTATATTATATTTAATCCATTGATGAGGACAGATTAGTGTATTCCACTTCTTGTAAGTACTGAAACTGATTTATTTATTAGTAATGGATTTTTTTTTTATATATATATTTTTTTGTCTGATTAATGACTATAATGTGTCTAGCTCTTTGGTGAATATGAGCAATCATACTGAATTATGTGTCGAGTTCTACAAGAAAGAAAACTGGTGTTAACATTAAACTAGTGCCAGAGTTATTGTTGGTCTTTTTCACTAATAATGGTTGCAGGCCATTTGACAAAAACTTTTATATCCTAGAGTAATTTAAAAAACTGCTTTGGATTAATCAAGATATCTATGCTGTGTCACTGCAATTAGATCTATTAGGTTTCTTGGCTGTGGAGTGGCATCAATTTGTATAAACTTATCTGCGTACATCCTGTGCTCAGAAGCTTCTGTGAATATTAGTTTTCATGATAGATACTGTGTCACAATGTACCTCAAAACCAAGAAGTCTGGTGGAATTCTTTACCTGGCAGAATTTGGAATCCAATATCCCAAACACATTTTTTTTTTTTGGTGACATGCCAAAAAAAACCCTACATCCTTAAAAAAGAAAGCTATTTAATTTTATTTTTATTTAGAGGAAAAAAAGTAGACCCCTCAAGAGATCCAGGAAGCTTGATAGTTACTATAACCTTCTGCTACTTACACTGTGATTTCACATTCAGATTAACGGAATTATTTCACATTCAGATAAACTGAATGTGAAGGTTGGTGTCTCTCCCAGTGAAAATGGTAATCCTGCTTTGCCTCTCTTTTGGGATGCAAAATGATCAGGTATTTAACACAGTTTAAAAAATAAACATTTTTCCTCTATTGGGTTAATTTGACCAGCCTTGATTCACTTTGCTACGTGACTATTAGGCCCAGCACAGACAATGGACCAGCACAGAGGTGGAATATCTTAATATGTTGACTGTGTCAGTTCAGATCAGCTTCAATTGATGGAAAGCCAGTTGGATTCATGATTATATCTAAACCTTTGAGATATTTTTATCTATGAACAGTAAGTAAAAATACATCCATTGCCATCTAAGATGAGACCGATCATTCTTCCTGTCTGACATGTCAGTTATAATTTACACAGCTGTGGAGAGACACATCTTAGTCTTCCAGTATGCCTGCTATATCACGGCTATGCAATTTCATTTTCTGTACACTACCTTCAGGTCAGGACTGGGATTAACTCTGTATCTTAGACCAATATAGGTCAGAATCCATTTTATTTTATTGTTTTCAGAAGAAAACTGTAAAAATAATTATAAGAAAATTAAAAAAAAAAAAAAAGGAAAGAAAAGGAAAGAAAAGGAAAGGAAAGGAAAGGAAAGGAAAGGAAAGGAAAGGAAAGGAAAGGAAAGGAAAGGAAAGGAAAAGAAAAGAAAAGAAAAGAAAAGAAAAGAAAAGAAAAGAAAAGAAAAGAAAAGAAAAGAAAAGAAAAGAAAAGAAAAGAAAAGAAAAGAAAAGAAAAGATAAAAGAAAAGAAAAGAAACAATGATTTTCTCTCTTCAAGAAAAAAAAAGTCCTAGCTCTTGCTAGTTAAAAAGCAGATAACACTTGAAAGTGCTTGACACTTTTTCTTTCTACATTTTTAGGAAGTACTTAGGTCCAGCAATAAATTTTTTAATCTCAAATTACATCTTGCATAGTGTCTTCTTCTGTAAGGATCTTTGTGTGTAAATGTAAAAAAAAAAAAAACAAAAAAAAAAAACAAGACTATGCTGGCCACAATCCAAAACTGTCATGAATTAATCGCTGAAAAATTAAAAAAAATAAATCATTTTTTTTTCCACACAGTGCCGTATTGCAAAAGTGAATTCAATTGTTTAATTGTATATTTATTAGTTCAAAATTTGAACTTCTAAATTTGTAGAATCATAGAATGGCTTGGGGTGGAAAGGACCTTAAAGACAATTTAATTCCAACACCCCTGCCATGAGCAGGGATAACTCCCACTAAACTAGATTGATCAAAGCCCCATCTGACCTGGTCTTGAACATCTCCATGGATGGGGCATCCATAACTTCTTTGGGCAACCCATTCCAGTGCCTCACCACCCTCTGAGTAAATACTTTCTTGCTGACATCCATCTTGCTGACATCTAAATCTACCCTCTTTTAGTTTAAAGCCATTATGTCTTGTCCTATTGCTAAACTTATTGAGAAAGAGTTCCTCCCCAGCTTTCCCGTAAGCCCCCTTTAGGTACTGAAAGTTTGCTATAAGGTCTCCCTGGAGCCTTCTCTTCTCCAGGATAAATCACCCCAACTTCCTTAGCCTGTCTTCACAGGAGAGGCATTCTAGCCCCCTAAACATCCTCATGGCCCTTCTATGGACTCACTCGAATAAATTCTTTTAAATCTTTTCATGTGAAAGTAAGAATTCAAAAAACAATGAAAATGTCATCTACGCTTTATCTATAAAGCTGAATATAAGAGGTTCTGGGCCTGATTTCTGGCCTCAAGACCAATTTGAACACAACAGCTGGTGTTGGCAAGCCTTGTGGGCTTGTCCTGTCCGTAGCAGATACTTGCCGGAGTGAAGTATATAGAATGGTCCAAAGTACAATTAAGAAGTAAGCTAAAAATTAAATAATGCAGATAATCATATGCAAGCTTATTTCCAGGCAGGAGATACTGGTCATTTGGGCTCTAATTTAGAAAAATGAATACTGAATGTCAATCTGAGGTAGAAATTGCTAGAAAAAGAGCCATGAAGTTAACTCAAGATTTGTCTTTATAAAGTCAACTCCATCAGAGATTTTATAGCTAATCCATTATTGGTCATAATTAATTACCAACCAACCCAGGAGGATAACTGAGAAGTTAGGTATACTACTATACCAGAAGATGGATAATAATTGTATTACTAAGTACATTATTAAAAATAATTGCATTATTAAATCAAACCAATAATTTATATGATTAGAAATATAGATAATCACAATGGAAAGGATAAGGCCTAGATATTAAAAGAAATTTTGCACAGGAGTTAAATAGCTATGTACTGGGGAACAATAGTGTTTGACTAATATTCCATGTTTACTGTGTGTGAAAGTATATGTGATAGGAATATGGGAAAAGTGTGAAAGATTTTTGTTGTGTGCATGACTTTAAATAGCTAGAGTCATTGAAAAGCTTGCAAAGCTCATATGCAAGAATGACTAGTAACATGTGAATGTTACCCTTAGGAAATTACCCATTAGAGGGCTTCTCTGTCTGGGGTGCTTATGATAATAAAAACAGAACAATGACAATTAATCATGAAAGCTACAGCTGAGATGTCACAAGTGGATATAGAACAAACAAAGAAAAAAGTAAGTTTGAAGTTAATCAAAAGAGGCCAGAAAAATAAATGAACTGTGAGAAATATTTAAGTACCATAAACATTTACCACAGTGTTGAATTGCCAGGAAAACTTAATCATTACAGGGGCTACACCCTGGGCATACACTTGAGACTACATAATGAGCACATTTAGTCAGTGAAACAAGTGGAAGCAAGGTTTCCCCAAGAGAAGAGACAGGAAATCTATTTCTTCCCAGCAAAATGATAAATAACCTACCATTAATGTCCCAATGGAAAATGCTCCAGAAAGGTCATAATGTAATAGCTTATTCCTGGCTTTCCAATAAAAGATAAAAGAAAAAAAAAGAGAAAAAAAAAAAAAAAAAAGGAGATCTTTGACCAAAACAAAGAAAAACAAAAACAAACAAACAGAAAAGCTGTGTCACAAGATTTTGTAATAACTCCTTGCCATAAAAGTGTACCTCTTCAGTGAAATCACTGAAACTGCAATTCTGCCCTCTGTGGAGGTCCAATTGCTCCTTATTTCAAAGAGAAAGGATTATTAACTGAACTAGATAAAAGTAGGCTAGAAAGTAAAAGGCTTTCATGTGCCTAAAACCAAGCAATATTATAGAATAGTCTTCCCAGTGAAGTAACTAGAAGAGGCAGCTTCATTGGTTTTCAGAAGGTTTTTAAAATTTTTATGGACAGGATTGGTAACAAGGTTCCTCGATACATGAGATCTTTTCCACAGTTTTTTAAGAAGCTTCTGTTGTAATGATGGGAACATTTTCCTTGTTCTCTGTAGATATTGTTTCTACTAAATAAAATGTCCTTTAGTTGCTTTAAAATTCAGCCACTTGTACAAATAGGGAACAGGAAATAGGCAGAAGGTCTTTTGATTCTTTTTTGAAATGCCCGCAGCAGAATGATGATGTTAGGAGTAGCAGGACAGAAGTACAGACAGTTCATTTTTCAGAGAAGTATAGCAGTGGTTATCAAAGCCACAACACAGTTTACTGCATAGATGGTGCCTTTGCTAGCACTACTAATTATGTAGTGTTAGAACTATGATAATTGGCACAGCATGGTGGATTCAAGAGAATTTTTTGTAACTTCACATTGCACCAGCTGTAACCTGAGGAAAAAGGACATATTTGCAGTATCAATGAACTGTCCAATGAACTCAGCATGTCTAATTTTTCTAAAATTATCAACAAAAGTCTCTGTTGAAAAAAAATTATTCTTCTCACTTTGGTAGATGCATGTTCATGTGGCTTCTTAAAGACAATTTTTTTAATCAAGATATCCTACAAATTAACACATCTAATAACATTTTCCCAAGTCATATCCATGATTGCGACATAGACATCTTTGCTTTGATGTGTAAGGGAAAGTAATCCTTTAACTAAGAATGAGCAAGCAAAAAGGAGGGAACCTTTTCTTCACATAAACTTGGCACTTATGCTTCGTAGCTGGTACATGCTGCAGATGAGTTGATAACATTTTGTTTTCCAAAGGAACCTCAACCATTCATGCTTTCCAGGGGTGTTCTGAAATATATGCAATACTCCAGTGATCATCGGTACACTGAAAATTTAAAGAACTTTAAAGATTCTTTTAAAGATTTAAAGAACTTTATTCCCACTGAATGTTAGAAGAGCCGTATTGAGAGCTATCAAAAGCCCAAACACAATGGTTAAGACAATGGTTAGTAAGTAACAGGTGTTCTTGAAAAGTGAGTAAGAACAAGCTAAGTGCAGAATATTTTCCAAAATATTTGCTTTCAGATTCCGTCTACCAAGTTACCTATCTGAGACAGATGTTACATTTGTCTGTGTATTTTTAAGAGCTCTTGACAGACATTTGCTCCATGAGAGACAATTTCTATTTGTTATGAAAATATTTATACTTGCATTACAGAAAATATTGAATGGCAATTATCTCCTAAGTTAAATTGCTGTGTGAAAAAATATTGTACATAAATTGTCTTTTTAAAAAATTATTTATTTATTTATAGATATTGTAATAGTGACCAATATTATCTAATATTTTCTCTGTGCTGGCCATGATTTTATAAACTTCTGTAGTATTCCCCCATCCGCTGGCTCTTCTTCAGCTGCATACTTACCTGATTGATCCTTCCTCCTGCAGAAATCACTTCATTTGATGCTCCTTTTTTTTCTCTTTTATACCTTTGTTGAACTTAAGTGACAACTTAAGAAGGGGAAACAAACAGAAAAGGCCAGGAGAGTGAGGATATCTAAAGCAGTAGTGATGCTGAAAAAAATATTTGCAAAGCTAAATCATCAAACCCTGCTAGAGCTAATTGCTTCATGCTAGTCTGAACTTTACCCAGGAGTCCTCTGGAAACAGTCAGAACTGTCTGACGGGGGGCTGGCTACACTCACTCATGCCCACAACCAGCTATCATTCCCATGCCCCCCATTTGTTTGGACTACAACCATGAGCTGAAAAACCTAAGATGGCAGAAAAATGTGGGGAGGTAATATATAGCAATTGTTTTACTGCAGTTAGGACACCAAACCAGCTCAGGCAAACTCAGGCAAAAGTGTCACAGATTAATGTGTTTGGTTACTTTACTTCCTTGTATCCTACAGGACAAGTCACAGTCCTTGTGAAGGTTAAACCTCATGGTGGTAAGATGCTCACAGTGCCTTTTTTATGGGCAAGTGACACAAGGTTTCTACTAGCCATGAGCAGAAAATATTGAAAATTTTGCCTGGTGTAGAATGATAATACAATATGAAAAAAAAAAAAATGAACAGCAATACTTTAGAAGATGTTGCTAACATTCTTTTGTTTTCATAATTAACTTCTCCTGCTGCACTACATAGTGAGAAACATATGCTCTGCGAGCTCCCACTGTTCTTCACCCACCTTCTTTCCCATAACACAAACAAGGGGTAAAAAAATAGAAATCACCTGTGCATGACAAATTTTGTGGGTATTGACCTATTCTTAGGTAGAAAAGCTTTCAAAATGCAGTGTTAATGTTTGTATTGAATTATGGATGTTTTAGTGATCAACTTTTGTGCTTTTCTGAGAATTTCTGGTGTGTGCATCTCATTCCCCTTTAAGAGAGTCGATGGTTCTAAATATAATTTGAGCAGTAAGGTGTTATTATGTCTCAACATATTGTTGAGACAACTAAAGCTCTCTGAATGGTACCAAAATGGTGAAGAGAGACCAGAGGCTACTGGAGCAATTCCAGATATTGTTAGTTTCCTTCTTTTCCAGGGAAGAGGGTTTCAGTCAGCTGGATAGCTTTCACCCGTAATAGAGGACTTGGTCTTCTCTGTTTTTTAATGATGCAGAAGAAGACATGAGGTAGTTTACTGGAACTTGAGTGGATCTCACATATTATTTATAATCTGTCTGTGCAGTTGAATAAAATTCTCACACAGAGTAGAGTTGCTTTCTCCTGGTCAGGCATAACTATAACAGATTATTCAGAATCACTCCTGTTTTTAATCATGTTGTCACTATTACTTTCCTGGAAGTGGAAACTAGATAAAAATCTAGATAGAAAAAAAAAAAAATCCCTAAAGTTTTATTTCTTGAGATCTGAAGATTTGTTTGCAGAACAAAAAAAAAAAATATATATATATATATATATAATAATAAAAATTGAAAAGTTCACCAAGTTAAACATGAAATAGAAAGTCTTGAAATTAGGAAGATCTTCCCTTCCTAGAGTGAAATATTTTCACATGATGGGAAATCTCTCTTACAGACATTCTGCCAGACATTTTTGCAGAGAGAAAAACAAGCTTTCCTCCTGGTTAGCAGGATCATTGAGAGTCTTTGAATTGTATTGCTGTTCTTGTCTCACACGGAGACAGTCACTGAAACATTTTTTTCCAAAGATGTTACAAACATCATGAATGTCTTTAGAAGAATAATATGGATATGGAACATATTCTCTTTAATTCTTCTATGTTTGCTCCTTGTGTTTGCTTACTAAGACCCACCCCCCCCCCCAAAAAAAAAAAAAAAAAGATATATTTTTCTGTTATCATAGTACCATATAACAGTTCTTAACTACCTCAGTCCTATGTACATGTCCTACCTTACCTGACTCCATACAAAACTATAAATCACCACACTTTTTAGGTCCTTCTATTACATATTAGAGTATTATTCTGAAGTATTTTCCTTCATACTTTCATTCCAGCTCTACTTTCACTGCTAAGGTACATTTAGTGTGTTGTTTGCTTGCATTGCCTTTTTTTGGTGTGTGTGTTTCTCTACACAGTTCAGAATTTCACCACTTTTTCAAGTTATGATTTTTTTCTGCTTATTAGAAAATATCTATGATGATTATGTTATCAGCAATGATATTTTCACTTGGAAAAGGCTCTTTATATAAAAGTTGGTAGGAGTATAAAAAAATCTGTAGCTATTCAAATTGCAGTCCTTTTGGAAAAATAGTTTTTAAACATATGTTTTACTTTAAGCTTATTCAAAACACAAGTTGAGAGTTGAAAAATGTGCAAAACTGCCAAACTTAAAAAGAGTGAGAGAGAGGTTGTGCTGGAGCTTGGCTGCCCACCTGAGTAAAACCATGACAGTGGCTGAAAATGGCAACCAGACTCCCCATCTAATATATAAAAATGGTTAAGCATCTAAATGTTTTATACATCTGGAAAACAATCAAAAGAAACAGACACACACACACAAAAAAAAATCACAACACACTGAACGACAACCCCCATACACTAGCTAATGGAAACATGAAAACAGTAGGACATTTTACATCACACACTTCCTTATGGGGCTTAGTGCTACTGTGTTTGGTGTAACTTCACTTTAGATATATGCCTTGAATCTCTTCCCTGAAGATAAATGTTTTTGCCCTCCGCTTTTTTGTCCTCAAACTAAGCATCCTTTTTCATCCTAATCACATCTGAAGAAGAGGAAAATAATCAGGTTTAGAGGAATAATTCATTGTCAGAACAGGTCTCTAATCTGTTTTTGGATCCTTTTGTCTCTAATATAGCTTTGGATCTTTTTGGCAAATGGAGTGAAAACAGTTTTCTTGAAATTCATTAAGAACTTAGCTATAAACTTATTTTAAAATGGGCGCTAGATTTTTGGGTAGTATTTAAATGCTCAGGATTCTTCTGCAGTTCAACATCAAAGCTTTCACATTTCATAATTCAACATTAATCTTAATGACATTTCATTTCCTACCCCTTACTTAGTGTTAACACAAAACCGCAACACAACACATTTTCAATTCAGCAGAATGAATTACCTCTAGTCTATTTTATGTCTCTTGCTGACCCATATTCTTAGTATCCAAAACAATTACAAGCCTGATAAAAGTTTGATCTAACAAAAATAATGGTATTTAGCATTTAATACCTGAACTATTTTTTCTTGAATTCCCTTTAGTCTTAGACTTGTTTAGTGCCATTTTTTTTTAGCAGAATGATAATGACATCATCATGCAGCATACTTCTCTGTATTTTACTGAATATTAAATTGGCTTATTTTAAAGTTAGAGATATTAGGATCATTGAATGGGTTGAGTTGGAAGAGACCTTAAGAATCACATAATTCCAACTCCTCTGCTATAGTCAAAGACACTTTCCACTAGATCAGGTTGCTCAAAGCCCCATCTAACCTGGCCTTGAACACTTCCAGCAATGGGACATCAACAGCTTCTCTGGGTGTAGACATACATATTCTCATAGACTATTAATTCTAACAGAAAATGAAAGGACTGTATAAATGAAGTATTAATTACAATTTACTGGGTATTCTATTGTCATAAACAATAATTACCATATCTTACTACCATAGATAAGAAAATCTACTTCCTTGAGTTTTCTTGCTTATTTTATAGCCTCTTAAAAAGACACTGAACATATACTTACTAAAGCTGAAAAATGAAAGATCATTTCTGGAATCCATAAAAGATATACTTCCAAAAGATAGAGATGTGCTACGGAATCTATCAGTCCCTTCATCCTGTGATTACATCACTGCTTCTAATTTAAATCTAATAAATACTTCAAACCACTAGATTAAGAAATAAGACAGTGAGTCATCCTAGCATAGTAATCCGCTTAAGAATTTCCATTGAATAAGAAAATCCAACACATCTGTTAAGAAAAGATGCTGGAATTATAGTAAAAATCCTGTTGTCCCAAGAGCCCCAAATGGAATATCAACTCCTGAAAAAGGCCAAAATAAGGATGGATGCACTAATACCTCTTTCTTCAGGGAGAATGAGATGCTAAGACTCTTTACCAAAGTGTAATTACCTGCTCCCTTTGATCTGTGATATCTTTCATATAGTCATTCATACCTTAGGTTTGTTTGTTTGTTTGTTTCAAAACAATGTGCCACTTTGTCACTCCGGAACAAAATGAGGGTTTTTGTCAGTTGTGTAAACAAGATGCTCTTCCAAGAGTTATTTCAAAACAGTGTGCTCCCTTGTCTTACCAGATAACTTCTTCTTCTGACTTTTCAAAATGTCTCCTACACAGTTCTGTTCAATATATTCACCACATGTGCTCCGTTTCTTGGTTAGTTACCAATTCCTTCCTTTGAGCCTTCTTTCTTTCTTCCTAACAGAAAATTACGGCAAACAACCAAATAAACAAAAACCCATTTACTCTGACATTTTCTTTTCACATAAGCTCTGTTTTTCAGACATCTTTGAAGGAATACTGATCACTGTCTTTGTAGTAACTTTTACAGGAGATTTCCTCTTCTTTTTTAACTGCAGAAATATCTATTTCTCAATTCTCCATCAAGCAGCACTAGAAATAAACGTATGAGAAACGTCTTGTGGAAGAAAGAAATTTCATTTTATATATTTTGTGTTTTATTTTTAATAAAACCAGAATAACTACTAAGTTCCTCTGATTTTGTTTAAATATATTTTATTTTATTTTATTTTATTTTATTTTATTTTATTTTATTTTATTTTATTTTATTTATTTTATTTTCACAAAAGAGAAGTCTTCTGACCTTGTAGAAGTAGAAACAAAGTAAATTGGTTTCTATGTGAATAGAGTATGCAAAGCAAACACTATGAGGGTACACAATATTTGACAATTTACCCACTGACACGAAATAACAAGGACATCAAGGTCTTCTAGCTGAGCGTGCCATTTAATAGGATAGTTCTGATGCATGTTGAGCTGCTTTACAGTTACCACAGGTACACTACATCAACAATTTGGCTATGGATGTAGAGTTAAAACAAACAACAGAAAAAGCAAACCTACACCTATGAACACCTATTGAACAATAAAGAAATACATTCAGTCTGGATGGAAATGTACCTTCTGATGAAAAATAAATTATCGACTATTCTATTTTTCTAAAATGTGTGTCCTTAACCTGGATATATTTAATAACACTGATGCATTGCCAACAAATACAAATGGCACAAATACATTGCCAACTAAGTCTTCATTCTTGTTTACATTCCACATTCAGGGTGTTCTGAAGTCCTGATGAAAACAATACACTTGCATATTGAAAAGATTGTAAGAGGAACACCTGAAAAGAAAATTAAACTTTCAAAAAACCACTGACTTTAATAATCCAAGTGAAACAAATTCATTGTCCACTTTGTATTCTCAATAATATAAGCAGAAAGACATTATGCAGCAATCCTTTTAAAGAGCTTTAACTTTGTGCAAGTTTTTTGTTCCCTCAAGGTAAAGACATGAAAAATGAACTCAAGACTGGTATTTCACTGATAATTTCAGTTGCTTGACTTCCAGGTGCAAAGGTGTCTTTAGAGGTCTACACCTGAAAAAATAAACCCTTGTCTTCTTTTATAGTCAGTGGGGAGAATGATACTCCTGTAAACAGCGACTCAACTCACCCTAAGGTAAACATCTAAAATAAGTAAGGTGATTCACATCTTTTCTATTTCTCTCCACTGAGAACACAGAGACCATATGTTATCCACTTCTGATGTCGATGTAGATACTATATAATGGTATCTTCTGACTGATCAAATTTGCCTCCACTTTCTATCTTCCAGAATTTCCTTCTGTAGGCTCTTCTGTTCTTAAAGCTACAATTCCTGAAATTTCAGAAAATCTACCTCCAGTTAAAAGGATTGTCACAAACATAATTGATGGGGTAATTTTTCATACTTTACTTTCAGTGAATTATTGATAAAACTACTTTAATTGAAAAGTCCTACCTTTTCATTTATTTGTCTATAGATTTTCATTGTAAAGCAGATTTCATTAACATGGGGAGGGTGTTAGTTTTGGAGGCTGATAGTCAAAGTGAGAGATTTCTTTTATATTTATGACATGATAGGATGCTAACCTAAGTCATAGAAATTCTTTCATCAGTTAGATCTTTTTAAAACAGACCTACAACGAATCCACTAAAAACATGATTATGTCTCAAATATGCCTAAAATGTACTCAGTACAACTTTGCTCCATATCTATTAAATAATAAACAAAAGGATGTCTGTCAGTTTTTAGATGGTTCTGTAAGACCGACTTCAGAATTTATATGACTTGTTACAAGATTGACTTTAGCAACACATACTTGTGTGAAAATGGGCATCTCTCTCTGTCTCTCTTGTTCAGTTCATTATTGAAAAATGCCTAATTTTCAAGGAAAAACCACAACATTTATGGATTCAAAAACAGAAATCTATTAGTATGAGAGCAGACATTCAGCATTTTGCTCAGGAGTGAAAGATCACACATGAACATTATTTGCCAGCTTCAGAAATGTCATTCAATCATTGAAGAACTTTGTGGATTTTAAGTCCATAACATATATTCCACAGTCACCTAATTCTGGATCAATCAAATTAATTCATGTGTCATTGAATAGTTCATTTAAAATAGTTGTCTAAGCTTACTTTATAGGCAATGAGAGAGATGGGTATCTTGAGAGATCTGTTAATCTTAGGTACCATTCTAAGAATAAGATGGATTCCCTCTCTTGGGGGGCCTGTTCACTGCATAGAAAGAAAACTTATGCTAGACACCTAAAACTCTGTGAGATTGAAGTGGTGATTCAGTGTGTGTAAAAATATACAACCAATGGCATCTGAAATACCTTGGGATATACATGTTGTCTGCCTGAATCTGTAAAATATTATACAGAATTTACAGAATCTGCACCCTTTCAGAGCAGGAGTTGAAGGCCATATCAGATAACATAGGAGGGTTTAAAAAGCATTAGATGTTAATGTTTAGACCATATGAATAATTCCAAAGCCTTTGTCCGTGCCAGAGTATCTTCATTCAGAGAAATAGGTTTTAGATGAAAAGTCTATAGTTACACCTATACTTCTTTTTTCCCAAGTAACTGAAAAAAAAATGTTGATTTAATAACCTGTTAAGGAATAAAGCTTTCTAACTAGACTGTAATCTCTTCATAAATGTGTACATGTGTGTTTGGGGAGACAGAGGAAAGAGCTCCAAGTCTTCTGTTGAAGCAGGAATAAGGAAGAATTTAACTACCTTAACTTGACCAGTCATTTTGTCACTCTCATTCTCTTTCCAGTAAATAATCCCCCTCCCCCTTGTTATTATCTATTTCTATTAAGCAAATTTCCAGGTATGATTCATTTATCTTCAAATTTTATCCTTAATCCTGTCCTTTAACCTTTAAAACAGTCCCTAAAGAAAAATGTATTACTGGGCTAACAGGAAATGAAAAGCGAGAAATCAGGAAGAATTTCTTGAAAGGTTTCAAGTCTCATCAAATTTGCATCTCAATAAAAGGTTTTTTAGAATCTCATTTTTTTTGGTCTCACATTTACATTTTGACTTGCTTCCATGGTGTCTTTCGCTGATATCATATAAAGGTTCATCTCATGAAGCAATATAATACGTACATCTTTAGGCTAAATATGATAATTATGTCAGCTGCATCTAAGAGAGACAGTTAAGCATCTATAGGTTGATTCCAGCTGAATGTCTAAGACTGTCAGAACGAATTACCCTCAGGAAGCAGCTCTCTTTCCATTGGCTATGTGGAGAACTTTAATAATTTAACTATTAAGTGTGCTAAGTCCTGTCTATAATGACTTTATTGCAACAGTTAATTCTTCATGTGTTGGTACTTGTAACTTCAAGATATCTGTTATCAGTCTAATGTGTGAAGTGAAAATATAAGATAAATCAGTTTCTGAGATATCTTTATCTTCTCTTGATATCTTCCAAATAGAATCTTGACATCATACAAACAAATTAAAAAGCGTTCCACAACATTCTTCCCTACATATGGAAATGCACAAAGGAAATGTATTTTTACAGGATGACTGCTTTGACTGTTTTGGCTACCTTTACGCAGTACAGCTAGCCATTTGGAAACATTTGGATGGGAAACTTTTTCAAATTTAGTGCACTCATTACAAAGATCAAATGGTCTCCCTTTTGGAAGGAAGGCAAAGAGTGGGAAATTCATGTGTTGATGATTCCAAATGGCTCAAACGTACACAGTTGTGCATAACATTACCACCTAATCAAATTACGCTTTTTTATATACCAATGCAGGACACATCAATTAAAAATAAATAAATAAATACACAAATGTAAAGAAGTAGATTTTGCTAATCTGGTATTTTCACAGCTTTGAATATGACAATTTAAAAAATAAATGAATTACAAAATGGAAGACTTCTTGGATTACATCATTGCAGATAAATACAAGTAAAAGAGCACACATTTGTCATATGAATGTTGCTAATTGAAACTCTGATCACAAACAAAAGACAAAAAGAAATTGAGGACTTCTTACTAGTTCCTGAAGAGACAAAATAATTAATGGATTTGTTTTAAGCCTCCTGAATAATCTGAAACAAACAAACAAACAAACAAACAAACAAAAAAAAACACACATATAAATCTATAGGAATTCATGTGTTCTTACTGATATGTGTACCTAAGAGGACTATTATAGATGTTATCAGCAGAATCATACCCACATCAATACCCAGATGGTGGATTTTCTACTCTGAAAATCCCCCAAAAATATTTTTTTTGGTGGGTGTGTGCTATTGCATATTGCATTTTAATCAATGTAATATACCTTTTTTCTTGATTAATATATAATGAATTATGCTTTGTAACTTTGCACCTCCTACATCAATAGCCATATATAGCTACTGTACTAGATTTTTTATCATCTTGACTATGATGATGCCTATTAATGGACTAATACAAAACACAGTACTGTTGCAGTCCTCCAAAGCCTGGTCAGCCTAGGAGAAGGTTTGAAAATGTACAAGGCTGTATCAGAGTCAGAAGGATGACAGGAGATACAGTATTGAAGGGAAAATTTGTCTTTGGATCTACAGGTGAGCTACACCATTCAAAATTAGTACATAGAACAAAGAAACCCTCTTGTGAAGGGAAGTCTGATTTTTTACTGTGCAGTTAGTCCAAAGGGAGAAATCAGATAGATTTTGCCCTGGAGGTAACTATCTCTTGCCAGTGAGTTGTCAGTGAGGGAGCCAGATGTTTGTAGCCAGATTGTCTCACCTCTGTGCCCGGGAAGATCATGGAACAGATCCTCCTGAAAGCAGTGTTAAGGCACATGCAGGACAAGGAGGTGATATGAGACAGACAGCATGACATCATCAAGGGCAAATCATGCCTGACCAACCTGTTAGCGTTCTATGATGGAGTAATGGTATCAATTGTCAAAGGAAGACTGACTGATGTCATATACCTGGACATCTGTAGGGCCTTTGACATGGTCCCACACAACATCTTTAACTTTATATTGGAGAGAGAGGGATTAGAAGGGTATACCATTCGGTGGATAAAGAATTGGTTGGATGGCTGCACCCAGAGAGCTGCGGTCAATAGCTCAATGTCCAAGTAGAGGCCAGTGGCAAGTGTTGTCCCTCAAGGGTCTGTCTCGAGACCAGTGTTGTTTATTATTTTTAATAAAGATAATGCTGTTTATACTGCTGTTTAATATCTTTATCAACAACATAGACAATGGGATCAAGTGTATCCTCAGCAAGTTTGCAGACAACACCAAGCTGAATGGTGCAGGTGATACAACAGAAGGAAAGGATGGCATCCAAAGGGACCTGGACAAGCTAAATAAGTGGGCCCATATGAACCCAATAAGGTTCAACAAATCCGAACCCAATAAGGTTCAACAAATCCAAGAGCAAGGTTCAGCACCTGGGTTAGGGCAATTCCAGACATGAATACAGACTGGGAGAAGAATTCATTGAGAGTAACCCTGCAGAGAGGGACTTGAGGGGCTCTTGGGTATGAAAAGCTCTACATGAGCCAGCAGTGTGCACTTGCATCCTAGAAAGCTGCTGATGTTCTGGGCTGCTTCAACAGAGGCGTGGCCAGCAGGTCAAAGGAGGTCATTGTCCCTCTCTACTCTGCCTTTGCAGGCCCCACTTGGAGTACTACATCCAGGTCTGGGGCCCCCAGCACAAGAAATATGTGTATCTTTTTAGAGTAGGTCCAGAGGAGGGCCATGAAAATGATCAGACCACCTCTCCTATGAAGAAAGATTGAGAGAGCTGGGGATGTTGAGGTGAGGAGAGAAGAGGCGAGGAGTGGAAAGGAGAGGAGAAAGATTTGCATCGCTGTCCATGGCAGGGGGGGTAGAATTATGATTCTATGATGCTATGATGTTATGATTTGATCATTCTATGTAGGCAACTACAGAGATAGTAGGTGAACCTCTGGGTAATTATTCTGACTGTAGATGTCCCTGTGTCATGTGAGGTGGAACTTAGCTAATGTGAACTGCCTGAAGGACAATGCGAAGTCCACATCTTCAAAGGATTATTTAGACCTCTGTTAGGTACTTAAAAATCTTTAATGTCATTGAACTCTGTGCTTCACAGAATGATTATTTATTTCAAATAACAAGTTACAAACAAGTTATTCTTTCTTGTCACTCACTCCTGAGATAAGTGCATTTTTAAAGTATGATATAGGAAAGCATTTGTTTTGTTTGTTTGTTTTTAACAAAGTATTTGGTTACTTCTACTACATATTTATATGGTATAATAGAAGATAGATGTATCCTTAGCATTGCAGCAGATACTGTCATTTATATTAAGCTTTGGGACTTTCTCTGATTTGAGAAAGGTCCAGTGTGATTGAGAAATTGAATTACTTATATTTCTCTCTGGCACATTAGGTAATATGTTGTTGTTACAAGAGCCAGGCTAGTGAACAAAGAGATGAGTGAGATTTCTGGACTCAGGTTATATATTTTACAGAAGGTAGAGGAGCAAGTGGAATGATAGATCTAACATATTTGGTGTTTCTCACCTTACAGAGAAGACACTTTTTAGAGTTCTGTCACAGCTAAAATTTTGTAAAGGGTGGTGCTTCACATGAAAACACAGACAAGCTACAAAGGAGCTAACAATAGTGTTTGGAAATAGCAGCACATAGCTGCTAAACTGTATCTCAGATACTCTACAGCATTTCAGATAGACCAAGATGAAAGCAGAGGTATTTGGCTCAGCAGAGGGATGGATTCATCTGGTCACGGAACGGACAACAGCAAAACACTTGGAGAAAAGAAGAGCTAGATGTCTCATGCACTTGAGACAATTTAGCTAGTTTCTTCCTGGCATTAGAATCTTAAATTTTGTGTAAATATCCTTTTTTACACTTTGTGTTTATTATATGTCTGCCTGAACTTTCAGCTATATACCCTAATGAGAGAGAGCAGAATAATTGCAAAACTGTACCATAGGTTTAAAAATATTGGCCCCTGAATTGGCTATTCCTTCAGATTTTATAATACATTTTTTAAGCTTTCAGATCCAAATAACACTCTTTTTCTCCCCTCCTCATGCATAAATGTCAAAGAAAAAAACCTTTACTTTCTATTAATAAAGCCAAATTGTGTCTATCTTATCATCAGATTTTTGCTTTAAACCATGGATCTTCTATAACTGATATGAACTGATATAACTGCTATTGGGATATGGATAATTAGGGTTCTGTATTAATCACCGTTGGCAAGCTGCAGCAATGATTAAGGAAAAAAAAAAGGCTAATTTCACAGTTTATCTATGGCATAAAATTCTCCAAAAGGGTCATTTATATTGCTGAAAAGATTCCTAGCTCTTTTAATTTTTGTTTCAGCGCAACAATGTAATAAGAAAGATTAATACTGGCTCTCAAATGGACTGTAATTTATTCCTTTAATCAAAAAATAAATACAGAATATTATATAATTATTGAAAAAAATATTATTGGGTGAAAAACAGATCTATACGGAATTCTTGCTGTTTGCTACCACTCCTGCAACTGAAAAACAACTACTTAATGTTTAATAGACCAAATATGTGTAATGAAGTTTATGTCTTGGCCTTTCCTTTTTTCTTCTCCCCTCAGTAGAAACAATGTCTAAATAACCTGTTTCTGCTAAAAAATGCTGGACTCCTGTGGTGGGACTTGTGGAATACCATGTATCTTTTTTTTTTTTTTTTTTTTTTTGTCTTTTGTTGTTGTTGTTGTTGTTGCTATTGTTTTTTATCACATATTTCATACATACTTTATGAAGCTGGTTGCTGAATGCAATTGGTTCTATTTGACATGAGGAGTTCTGCCCCCTGCCATTGCTGCAGAAGAAACTTTTTTTTTTTTATTGATTGCAATTTTCTTCTTTATTATAGCATCCTTCAAAGAGACAAATATTACAATTCTGTTTAGGAGAAGATATTCAGCAATAGCTGTATAAGTGGCTGAAGTGCTAAACAGCTTCCTGCCAAATAAATGCAGTCTTACTGTCAGAGTGGTTCTAGTCTGAAGGGCCATTCATGAGAAGATTTTAGAAAAAAACTACAGATCTCATGATCTCCAACCCTGAAATCATCTGTTCATGCCTAGGAGAGCTCTATGAAATCTGGGTGCTATCCATTGTCACAGCCGTCTTGTAATAACAAAAGGATTAAATCAGACAAGAGAGGAAAATGGGAACTCTGCTTCTGTTGTAATTCCTCTACCTCCAACCAAATCCTCAAATATTCTAACATCTTGTTTAAGCAAGAGAATAAGAATATAGGAGTGTAGAAAGGGGAAAACAACAACAATAACAACAACAACAACAACAAAACATTCATGTAGGGAAAACACCTTCACAAGATAAGCTTCAAGAAAATGACTGCTCTCTAGAAGTAAATAAATGTATCTACTGCTAGAAAAGATTAGTCAAAACTGTCTTAAACATATCCATTAAAATCTCTGTTAAAACCCTATGCACAACTTTCCATTATGTTATGTCCCACTAAGGTACTACACTCTTGGACAAAGTGATTTTCAATTATAACTTATACCCCGAAGCTGTCAACTATATTGGTCAGAATTAATCTCTACTTCAGCTTTGTTGCCTGGTAAAAGGCAGTATAGGGTGAAAGTACAGACAAACCACACAGAAAAAAATAACTATGGCACAAAACCCTTTATTAGTAATGAAATGTTCAATTTTTCAGTTGAGTACAAAAGTTATGTTTCAAATTGTATGAAGATTTATTTATATTTTTGGTTTGATTTTTATCAATAGGACAAGATTAGTACAAAAGGTTGCTTTAACAGAGTACACATAGAAAAATACAATTCATAAAATCATTCATTAATAATTTTGTCATTTCACTGTAGCCTTAATTCCTTTTTTTTTTTTTTTTTTTTTTTTTTTAATAAATAGAGGCAGGAATACAAGTTATACACCAGCTTATATAAAAAGCTATACATCTAAACCAGTGGCTTAAGCACAAAACAAGAGACAGAAGACATCATTAGTGATGTATTTTGTCCCTGTTCAACAAGCTCTTCCAGTACCTAGTACAACCAATTATCTAATCTGTGGTCTCCATGAAAGGACCTACAAAGCATGAGATTTATCTCATGTAACTTAACCACCTATGAATTAAATCCTCCTTCAGAGTCAGAAGAAAAAGATAAACAGTAAGAAGGTGCCTTTATCTGTCTGTTGACCAGCTAAGGAGACCAGTTTACACTGCCTGACTTTCTGGCAGTACTGGGTGAGGTAAATCCAGCACATGGAAATTCTGATCAGCTTCTAACAGCTTTGAGGCCAAATGTTTTGTTAAAGTATTTCCAGATGACAGCACAGTGACAAATAATAGCAGTAAGCCAAGTGCTAGCATACCAAGTTTATATTGTATAAGAAGTGTATGAGATATATAAGATGGATATCTAGGACACAGACAGTTATCAGTTCCAAATTCCTCCACAACAAACAGCACCAGCAAAAGGACTAATACTGAAACAAAACCAAGGACAACAAAAGTTACAACAAAAGGAATAAAAATTAAGATCCTGTGTGAACATAGGAAAACTGCTGTATGGTCAGTAATATAGATGGCGATGGTCACAACAACAGCAGGAACAAAATGTCTCCCAGTTGCTATTCTGGAGTGTTTAGCAAATATTATCCACTTACGCTGAAGACACTAACTACAGAAAAGATAATCCATTAACAATTACATATGAACTTCCATGGGTGTTTGCAGTTTTGGAAGACAGATTGCACAGTTGCTGCTTCTTCATTTAAAAAGCTACATGAAACTTAAAACTTTGTGAACGTTTGTTCTCTGAAAGCTGAGAATGACAAAAGATATAAAATACAAAATCCTGATTTCATTTTCTTCCCTCCTTCCTTCCTTCCTTCCTTCCTTCCTTCCTTCCTTCCTTCCTTCCTTCCTTCCTTCCTTCCTTCCTTCCTTCCTTCCTTCCTTCCTTCCTTCCTTCCTTCCTTCCTTCCTTCCTTCCTTCCTTCCTTCCTTCCTTCCTTCCTTCCTTCCTTCCTTCCTTCCTTCCTTCCTTTCTTTCTTTCTTTCTTTCTTTCTTTCTTTCTTTCTTTCTTTCTTTCTTTCTTTCTTTCTTTCTTTCTTTCTTTCTTTCTTCTCATCTCTTGTCTCTTACTAATTTCTCTTTCTCTACTTTCTCTCCCTTACCTGCCTTCCTCCGACTCGTCAAACAGGGGAAGGGAAGGGAAGGGAAGGGAAGGGAAGGGAAGGGAAGGGAAGGGAAGGGAAGGGAAGGGAAGGGAAGGGAAGGGAAGGGAAGGGAAGGGAAGGGAAGGGAAGGGAAGGGAAGGGAAGGGAAGGGAAGGGAAGGGAAGGGAAGGGAAGGGAAGGGAAGGGAAGGGAGAAAAAAAAAGTGCCTCATATTTTTATGCAAACATTTGATAGTGATTTATGTTATAGCAGCTGCTCTCAGGCCTAAGATGATGGATTGGACCCAATATGATATAAATCCTAAATGGTAAACATACAAATGCTGCATTCAGCTTATACTGTCAATTTCACATGGATGTGGATGCTATAAAAGAATAAGGATAACCCTTTTTGGCAGACTTTCTTCTTATTGCTGTTATTTATATTTTTTATTTTTATTAATCTATTTATTTATTTTTACAACTTTTGTCTTAATTTCATAATCATTTGAAACCTGTATTATCTTTCAGTTGATTTTGGTTTTGTTTGTCCTTCTGTTTTGCTCCTCATTCTCTGGGCCTTTTCCCTCTGTCACTGTAGCTTTGTCAGTTTATTCTCAAAGCTGGCAGTCCAGTAGACATCCCTTCACATCTTCTCCTCTGCTGTTAAACCAAACTGCCCAGAATAGTTTGTTGTAAAGAAATCACAGTCTCCCATTGTATAAATTGCTGATGAAATGAGAAGACATCAATGGGTGGGTGAAGTACATTGAACTCTGGAGAAAAAATAATACCTCTTTGATGGTGAAAAAAATAAAAAAGATTAAAAAAAGTAATAAAAACACACAGTCACAGAACAAAATGATAAAACTAATTCATCATTATATTTAAGTGAAAGTCATGGATTTTTACAGATTGAGATGAAAGAAACTGAAGGTCAGAAACTCAGGTCAACCCGAAGCCCAGCCCCTTCAGTTTCATACTGAAGAGAAACCTTGTTTCTAAAGCCACAACTGATTATATGTAATCTTTATTTTATAGTTTCATGGTTGACAGTTCTTCCAATATAGAGAACTAACTGCTGTTGAACATATTTTTGTTGTTAGTTAGCCAGGAAAAATCTATTCTAAACCCATCCCCTTGTGTTAACATTTTTCTGTAAGTATATCTGAAAACTATTGGGAAGGCTCTGATTTTTAGCACACTGGATAAAACATAATAAAACAGCTAAAATCAATAAGCAGGATGAGATGGTCATTGTTATTCCAAGCTTGTTTCTTCAAATTGACAGTTGTTAAGCCTTTTTAAACTAAATGGAGAGCCAGAGTAAATGACATACCATTGACTAGAGCTTACCACATGACAGGGATTTTCATTTTAGACTCTCATGAATTTTGCTGAGATTTGTAAGCAAAACTTACATGCAACTGTATTACTGCATCAAAAACTATACTCTCTATTGTCAAGGAAAGGAAAGAAGGTGATCAGTTTGGTGACTGGTGATGCTTTTAAAATATGACAAATATTTTCAAACAAATATTGAGGAAAAAAATATTTTTCATAAAAGGTTAGTGGGTATTGATTGATGCTAATATTCCTTTTTATGACACCTAGGTTTAAAAAAAATCTTAGTACTCTTTGTAAATCTACAGTTCTGGCAGATTTTTTCAGACAATGTAAAATTTCCACCTTGTCAACTTTTCTGCATTATTAATCCATCCTAAAGAATTCATTAGTTTATAGAAAAGGCCTAAATTAGCCTGCAATTTAAAATAGTTCTCTTAGCTGAAAATGTTTGCTGACAGGCAAGGGAATACCAAACGTTATGGGTCATGTTATATGACTGTACATCCACAGCAATGTATTTGAAGAAGGGTACAGGTGGGAGGACTGCATGAGCGATGCCAAGTGAGGTAGGTTTATGCGAATCAGTCTACCCAAAGGCTCTGGGTAATGCAATGCTACTCTCTGGTCTGTGGGTAGGAGATTATGGCTTTTGGGGTCTTTTCATCCTGAAGTTAGGCTGGAGGTTGGAAGAATAAAATTCAGCACCTAGAGGCCTCTAGGTGCCTCTTGCATACAGATTGATTACTGTTTTCATGCAAGTGAAATTAGTTTTACTTGTGGATCTTACTGCAGCTAAATCTTAAAGGATGCTTTAGATTGATAGTCTTTTTATTCTCTTGGTGATATTGTTACTCAAAAAATCCATCAAAAGCCTACCTTATATATTACAGAAGAGAGAATTTCTTACCTGATTTTTCTCTGAAGATGGAAGTAAAAAGGAATGACCACAAGCTCAGTGTTGCAAGATATTTTAAACTTCTCAATAGCTGACTTCACCTGGAGTTGAGAAATATATAGCACTTAATTGTCATCCATGATTTGTGAAACACTGTATGTTCATGAAAGCATGAAAGTGAGTGAGTTACATTTGTGGCAAAAAAAAAAAAAAAAAAGCTCTATATCAGTCTAGTACATAAAGACTAATATCATAACGTTTTAAAAAAAATAAATAAAACAAACAAAAAACCAACAAACAAACAACAAAACAAAACAAACAAACAAAGAGCTTCTTAACAAGCTCTTACCTTTCCTGAGTTCTTTGTGCACTGGTAGCCAGGACTAGTCAGACAGAACTTCAGCTGGTCTTCCTTTTCAACAGCTGGCTTTCCCACAGAGTTGTTCTGAGGTAAACTCCTCAAAGACAACAACAAGAAGAGATGAGCTAATCCAAATGCAACTATTCAGTCAGGTTTAGATAATAATCACTACCAGGACAATTTATAGTTTTCAGCTTTTCTCAGCAGTACTAACATACCAGATCTCAAAAACTGTATTAAGTCATGGACTGACATGAATGCAGAGCAATTAGCACAGACCATGAAAGGAGCATTGCAAATGACTTTAATATGTTAAGTTTAATTTGAGCTGTGTGTTCACACTAGTTTATAGGAGTAAATTCCTGTTCTCATTTCCTATAGACAGAGATAAATTGGTCTTCTTTATCAGAACATTTGGTGATTAGGAATGTTATTCTCTTGCACGTATCTTCCATCATGCAGTATAGTCGCTCAATAAAAAGATGTGCTCCAAACCAGTGCATCCATTTTTCAATATAGCAATGTACAGCAATAGGTTACTGCTTTTCCAAAGCTATTACTTTTACTGTCAACGTGACTGCTGTTAAAATCTGTCTCATTAGACAGGATGAATTGGAACTGCATAAAAAATCTGATCAGACAAGAAATGAAGTTTTAGTATATTCCTGTATGTACCTAAATGTACACACAGATACATGTGCACGTACATACAGGATAGTCGTAAAATGGGTACAAGTGTGGATATGACATTTATGAGAGAAAAATATGCACTTGTTCTGTGCATATGAGCAGGTAGATAATATAACACCTACCCTATAAGTAAACTGTAAAGTAAAAAAGTCCAAATGCCTATTTTGGGGAGTTTATGGAAGGACAAGGGTATAAGCATAGAAACACGATTTCTAAGAGCATGAAAAATGAAAGTAATTAAATAATGTGGAAGATGTGCCATTTTGATATGAAGTCCTGGAGATGGCTCTGGGATATAAAAATAAACTTAAAAATCTGAGAAGTAATTGATTACCCTATGAAAGCTAGTTTAATCATGTAATTTCCCCAGTGACAGAGGCATTAGAATTATAATCCCTGAGGGTATATGGATGAAGGAGTGAAGTGAGCCAGCACTGAAATTCTGGCTTGGCCTGTCACTCATAATTAAGTCTGTAAGTGTCTGATTTGATTGCATGTTGAGCAATGGTTCAATCTGGTTTAAGTATTCATGTGTGATCAGTGCTTCTATCTTTTCCTAATTGCTTATCAGATAGCTATGTTGCTGATGCAAGATGTGAGCATCAACCTCTGCTAGATATAATCCAGGCAGATGCACTGTATCTTTGAAACACACATATTTCAGTCCACTGATGTTACGTGAACCTTCCACTGTATGGAACATTGCTTGAGAAAAGAAATAGAATATTTTTCTGGTTTATAAGAAGAAAAAATAGTTCAAATAGATAATGAAGTATGTCATCCTAGATCTCGAGATGATGCACGTACTAGTGAGGTACCACTCAACCATTGGAACAGCCCCAATGGCCATCATAGTTCAAAATATTGCTGAGGATGGGTGTTTCAAATGTGAAAGAGAGTAACAAATTTTAGTGATAGGTCATTTATAAGCAAAGAGTGGATTTCTATGACTATGTCTATCCACCCATTGTTCGTAGGTAGACTAATTTAAAATCAGATACTCAACCATACAAGCTTAGAAGGTATAAATCGTAGATTTTAGAAGGCAGTCAGTGCTGCAACTTTATGATTTTGTGCATTCTACTTGGAAAACAAATAACCACTTTGGCCTTAGTTAAACTTTTAACTGAGGCCAATTATACTGATTTAATGTCAGCAGCATATCTCATTAAGAAAATTGACAACTTGTCTGATGATTTTTGATACCATGTTTTTCTGAACCTTGTACATAAAATGCTTTACCAATATTTTGTTTGTGGCATAGTGACTGCATACAAAGATTAATTGTCATTAACTTGTTTCTAAATGATTCTGTTTGCACTTCTCATTTTATGTAAAAGGAGTTAATCACTATCAAAGACCCAAATTACCTATGTAGTGGTAAGGTATTCATGAAAGAGGTGCTTAAAACTGTCAGCATTAATCGTCTTTGGCATTTTATAAATTATACTTTTTGGGAAGACTTGAATGTGGTCTCCATTACAATCAAGTATGGGAGCCCTTATACTCATGAGCCATAGTCTGCAGTCTTACAGTGGCAATTCTACCTGATATTAGTATATGACTTGTTTGTGTTCAGTTTGCCGTTTTTCTGTTGAACTGCTACATTCCTGTTTCAGTTCCACACGACCAAAAGCAGAGGGTGCTCTTTAGGAGTTTAGGACAGGGCTAGTCCCAGGACTAGTTATTTCCAGGCACTTGTTTGTCCAGTCTTGAATAGTGCAAGTCTGTACTGGGAAAGTGCTTAGGAATTCAATGGACACTAAAGTTTGTCTACCCAGCTTCAGCAACCTGTGGTTTGCCTGGCAGTGATTCACAAATTGTCTTAATGTATAATCCTTGTTACACTTTGCTGTTAAACCTTTCATTTATTATGTAAAGTGGAATTTTGCACTTCTAATTCTTTTCCTAGTTCTCTATCTACAAATTCTATATTGCAAATCTGTATTTCTCCTGTTTTCATCTGTGTTTCTTAGAGCAGTTTTCAGAGCAGCTGGGGACCATAACAGGAGTTAGCTTCCATGAAAATGAATGTAGGATCGTGGTGTTTAAAGGTGAGACGTATCTTATGGAAGATCATAAATTCTTTCCAGATGGTGCTTAGAGCTTAGCTTTTCACAGAGCAAGATGTAATTTTTGCATCCAACGGTAGTTATGGTGGGAAGCTGTGAAATGTGATGCCAGGGAGCAGCAGGAGCAGGTTTGCCCACAAGATGGGGGTGGTGCCTATCTGGACAGCAACACTGGGCTCAGTGGGGCCTGGGCTGGGTGCAGGGATGGGGTCCCAGCCTATGCCTGCCCTGAGCAGGATGTGGGGATCCCAGTCAGGCTGCTCAGGGACACATAGCCCTGTTGGTGCTCTCCAGGTCCTGACATGTAAACTAAAAGATTGTGTCCAAAAATAAGTGAATAACTACCTCTATATGAAGAATTTTATTCCAATAGTGACGTTATATGACACATCTATAAGGTAATAATGCTCTAAAGGAACACTTTCGAGTTCAAAGGTTTGTTAGTGTTTATTCTAATAGGTTTGATAGGCAAAAACTAAACAAAAACATTAGATTATATTGGTTCCTAAAACTGCTTACAAGTGGATAGTTTTATTTAGTAAATATGTGACTACCTTTCATAGCAGTAATTATTTAAAATTCATCGGCTTTCTTGTTTAACATCTTACATAAAGAGCAATGGCATTGCAGTTTTCCTCCTAGAAAAAGCAGTAGTTGATCAGCTTGCAAAATATTGACCATAATATTTCTAAACTCATCAACCTTTCCAAAACCATTATTTCCAAGCTGAAAATGCAAATGCTGATGACATGCTATTAGAAGGATACTTTATGCCTCACATTTATAGCTAGCTACAGTAGGGTGTAACTGTTCTAAGGATTAAGATCCCATACAAACACATTAAATTAAAATGTAAAGCGGATTTGTTGCTGTGCTTATGATGGCAATTACTTCTTCTACTTATTTGCTAAAATCCAGTCAACAAATATACCAGTCCACTTAATCTAATGCTCAATTAGCAAGGCGAAGTGTGCATTGTCAGCCTCTCTGTAGGCAGATGTGAAGAAAATACAAGAAAGACTCTCTGAGCTCCATGCATAGGCCTTGTCATTGCATTAATGTTTTTCAGATTTTAAGCTCTTTGCTGAAACAGGACAAGTTCATATAATCATGGACCATGAAATATGTGACTACAGTTAACAGTCTCTTCAGGGGAAAGAAGTAATTTCCATATGAAGTGACTGTTGTAACTTTAATGAGTTTCCAAATAGTTGCAAGACAAGATAAAGTAATTTTATAGTTAATCTTTTAAATGAGAGAGTCTTTCTGCGGATGTTTGCTTTGCTTTTCTATTTCAATCTCCATACCAGATAATGACCAGGGATGGGAAGATATTTATTTTGTTGTGACCGATCACATACCCAATGAAAACTGAGCCTTTAGATTGTGTAAAGATGTAAAACCACCGTGAAAGAAATATCTGAATTTCCCAGGGCCATTTTTTCTTGATCAGAAACTTGATCCATGAGTGTTCCTGTTTGTCTGACATTGTTTTCACTGTGTTATAAACTCTTTCTCCCTCAGGCACCAAAATTTGATTAATTTTGAATTTCTTCAGAAACATAGGTATTTATATTTGTCATTGTCCTTATCATGCAGAAATATGGAACTTGCTTCCTTTTATGGCAATAAATGATGATTGAGGGATGCCAAGGATATTTTTGTAATTTTTCTGTGGGTAGTTTAAGCAGTTTATCGTGTTTTTATATGTAGGTTCCCCTCCCCTTATATGTATGGTAAATATGAAGTACCCTTTTTTGATTTTTTTTTTCACATAGCCTCTAGAACAGTGCTCCTCTCCCCCCACTATTTTTATTTATTTTTTTTTTTTTTGTCCTGGTCATAAGTGAAGGAGTCCTTCACCCTTTCAATTCAAGCCAGTTCTTCTTGGAAGCTTGCAAGGTTTAGCTCTTGCTATTTGTTCTTATGTCTGCCTTCTACTTTTGTCCTTGCTCTGAGATTAGGAGTGCAAGGAGCAAAGGGCTGACAAATCTTGTTTTCTAGGTTTTCTGGTTAAAAGAAATACCCTGCATAATTCATAAATAAAACTTCCTGTAGTATATGTACATGGTCAGTCCTTTGAGCCTGAGAGAAACCCCAGTGTTTTCAATGAGATTCTTTTCTTGTTTAAGAGTTTGCCCGCGCTGACAGAACTGCAAAATTAGGGGCTTTTATTATCATTATTCAAATAAATTGAATGAATTCAGATATTTCAGCTGCTAATCTGAGGTAAACGAAGTTTCAGATCTAGCACGATTTGTCCATTATTAGCGCTTATCTTTTTAAAATGTATTTCTCATCTTGTTAAAAAGGATGTAATGGCATGGTTTTGCCAAACAACTATCTGTTTCCTCAGGTTGCTATGAACCTGTGCATCATACCTGGATGATAAAAATATTTTATTGTTTGATGGAGCTTTATTAAGGTTTTAGAAATATTATGTGATTGTCCAGATGGAAGAATTCATTTCTGAAATTTAAAGCAACATCAAAATAGTAGCATATATGAGTTCTTGTAATATGCATTGATAAATACTTATGAAATTAGACAGCAATCAAGAACTCCTTCAGTTATGATAAAAAATATTACTGGTAATTATTTTCCATAGAGTACAAAAAAGATAAGTTCTTCTCCTTCTGTTTCCAGATGGCAAAGATGGAAGGTAATTGTAATGGTGTGACAGCTACAGTACATATAAAAGAGTAATAGTAGACAAGCCATATTTTATGAGAGCATTGCTACAGTGATTTAAAGGTAAAGGAGCCTTTGAGAAACTAATGATTGATAATTGTCAGGTATTTTTATTGACTAACTGTCAACAAAACACATTGTAAAGTCTTAGAAATATATTATATGATCTATAATCTCTAGTAAGATAAAGTATTTTGACATGTAAAAAGAATAAAAGAAAACAAACAAACAAACAAAAAACAGACAAAAGCAAATTATGTTCAGATTTCTGTTATATGGGACAGAAGTAATTGTGCAGGTTCATATTTTTTGTAGTCTGGGAGATGGTAAGAGACTTGATCTCACATATTCCTACCAGAAAAAAATGATAACTGAATATTGCTGTGTATAGACCTCTAGACAGTATGATGTATCTATTTATGCAATATAACTTGCTCTTGTGTATTTTTGTTTGTTTGTTTTTAACTTTCTCGAGGATCTGTCTCCTGTTACTTAATACAATAGTGCATTTCGTCTGTCTTCCTTACATATCTCCATAATACATGTATTTCAGTAGCATAAATAATTTTGAATTACCTTTTTTTCTTTTTTCTTTTTTTTCCCCCTAATTCAAAATGCATGAAATCAGGTGGGAAATGCTGACAACAAAAGATGTAATAGGAATCTACAAAACCATGACTGGAATAAACAGTGTCTCTGTATCATCCTTTCTGACAGGCCAGATTCAGAACAGGCAAAAAGAAAATATCAAACCTGTGCTATTCCTTGAAAAAATTGGTTCTGTGGGGTGTGAAAATTTCACACTAGCTCAGGAGGAGACTGGGCATTGACCTGTAAAAAAATTACTAAATACATACATTCAGAACAAATTTTTCTTAACTGAAAAAAAGCTGGACACTGAGAGTGTGTCTAGGTGTGGAGATACTATTTCATATATATGTCTCCTTTTAACTCTTTTTGATTTTGTTTACAGACATGTTTCTGTTGGTTTTCCCCCTAAAGACAGGCCTAATACTGGCAGTGACAGAAAAACTAGGAATATTTAAGTGGAAGGAGAAAGGTAGGAAAGAAAAAGAAAAAAAGAAAAAGAAAAAGAAAAAGAAAAAGAAAAAGAAAAAGAAAAAGAAAAAGAAAAAGAAAAAGAAAAAGAAAAAGAAAAAGAAAGAAAAAGAAAAAGAAAAAGAAAAAGAAAAAGAAAAAGAAAAAGAAAAAGAAAAAGAAAAAGAAAAAGAAAAAGAAAAAGAAAAAGAAAAAGAAAAAGAAAAAGAAAAAGAAAAAGAAAAAGAAAAAGAAAAAGAAAAAGAAAGAGTTGGAATGGGAAAGAAGGATGAAATGGTCATAAATGTGAAAATAATGAAGGACATTGAGTCATCACAACACCTTACTCTGTTCCCTGAAAGTCCAAATAATTAGTGATTCATTAGATGAGGGGACAGAAGTGATTCTTATATTCTGTAGGATCTGCCATACCTCCCTAGCTTCTTCCTTTTTGTGGAATAGCTGACCAGTTTGCCTACAACCAGGAAACAGTTAAAGTCCCCAAACTTGGCAAAAGATCAAATGAAAAGTGTATATTCTACTATCAACTAACAAATATCTAGGCAGTTGTTCCATCCTATAGTCCATTAAAAGACTTCATCAAACGGGGAAGTTTAACAATTTTTTTCTGAGTAAGAGTAGAAAAAGTTTCATCACCAATATCTATGGTGTCTGCTGTGGCAAATTAGTTTTTCTGTAGAAAGGAAAACACATTGGTGTTACTAAAGAAATATCATTGCCTAGTACACCATTCTGGGCATGTCTACATTAGCCAGGGTTTTCTTCCAGCAAAACAGCTTTCAATTATAAATCCAAGCCAAACTTTGGCAAATGTGGGCCAATGCGGTTAGGTAACTACATACCCACATGCCAAAACACCAATTTCTGTGTTTTAGAGTTTTAGAGTTTGCAGCTACTGAACCTTTTAAATAGGTTTATTCATTTCCAGTATAACAACATCAATAGCTGATCTGCCTCTGCCAAACTGGACAGTGACTGCTGGTTCCAAGCTAAAGTTCAGAGATTCAGTATGGCAACAGTCACATTCTAGTGAATGGACAATGAATGCTCACAAAGTAAACAGGCTTAGTAAGTCAGAAGAGCCTTTTAGAGCTGTAAACTCCTGTTGTCATCTTGCAGTCAGTAGTCATTGGCTAGTCCTTCTTTTCCCTATGCCTCAAACTCTAAAAAAGAGGCCCCAAAGAGGCCCCAGAGAAAGTCACTTGTGAATCAGAACCTCCGGATGCTCTGCTTCCTTGTGGTTCCTCCCTTTTTATTCTTTTGTTGGTGCAGCTGCAGCTGGGAAAGAAAAGTAAATATAACTGCTGCTGCTGCAAAAATTGCAGCCAAAAAATAGTCATTAGTGCAGCAATTGCAAAGTTGCAGCTGCCCAGATAAATATATCTACATGTAGCTATGCTCAAATCAAAGCACTACAGCAACGACAGATGGTTTTCCCCTAATTGTTGCTGCCATATCTCAAACTAGGATTTTTCAGAGGAAGTAGTTAGTTGGTAGTGAGCTGGCATGCCCAGAATTCCTGGACAAGTAATAGAAGTGCTCAAAATACCAAAACTTCCAGTTGGAAAAGACGAAGTGTCATAGAAAACTTAGACGTGGCAACCTTTTCTCAGATGGTGGCTTAGGAATTTTAGAAAGAAACTGGCTATCCAGAAATAGATAGATCATGGGTGAGAATAGAGGAATTATGGGATTTTTAGATTTTTTTTTCCCCCAGATGCAAAGCATATTGGCTTCTAGTTTGTTTGCAATAAATACAATGTCATATTTAATGGAGCATAAAGCCTGGAAAAATCATAAATGACTGTGGAATACTATTTACAGTATTTAGTGTTTCCAACCCTACTGTGAGAAGTGATTAACTGTTGGGTTGCATTCATCCCATCTGATGCTAGCCACCTGAAACTTACATGTCTAGGTAAGGCTGGTCCCTTTTTACTCAACATTCAAGGTAAATGAATTTTCCTTAAGATGGTAATCCATCCTATTTCTAAAATAAGTGCCTGAAACAGGAGAGAGAAACTTCCCCATTCTCTTTTTCGAAGCAGTTTATCCATGACAATTCATACAATGGAATTATAATTATTCTCAATTAAAAGTAATCTTGTTTATCTAGACAAATCTTTCTATTTTTTGACCATTACACTGGTCAATTATCAAAGTACATAAACATGTCAAACACAGATTCCAAAATCATTTGGGCTTCCATTTCTGGCACCAAAGATATGAACTACTGTACTCATATGTTAACAATAATTACTCTTCCTTGACCTACATTTCAAGCAGAATAGAAACAGACCAAATAATCTTCTGAACAGAGAATAACAGTTGCTGCTGTATGGAAAAACACTTTCCAGCACTGCCATGATGTTCCAGTTCCTCACCTTTGTGGAATAAGAGGTGACTACACTGAAACCATCTGTTGGACTAAGAAAGAAGTTGAGCTATCAACGCATAAAGGAAATATACAGGGAATCTTTTTTTTTTTTTTTTCATAGTTTCTGATTTTCTTTTATGTGTCTAAATTTTATGATACATTTATTGTGATTATGATAACATCAGACAAGATTTCTTCCTCTGATAGTTAAGTTATACTACCCATATCTTTTTATCCTTTTCTTTCTGTTTTTATCATTATCATTATCAATCATCATTATTATTATTTTTCCCCATGTACTAACAGGGAGTCACAATGTTGACTTGGCATTAAAAGAATTTTGAAAGCCAATCACCAATTTCATTCCTTTTCAAGAGAACTTCGGAACATACCTTTCATATCTTTCATGAAAACAGTGACAAAAACACAAAGCAGAATATTAGATAATTTTCTAGATCTATGAGTTACTTGTTTCTCATTTCACTGCTGAAATGCTAATTAGAAATTCTTTTGTAATACTGTAAATGATATTACAGAAAACTTTCAAATTCCCATCTCTAGATGTCTAGAGAGAAATTAACCAATTTCTTAACTAACTGCTTGTCATGCACTTGTGCCATTCTGAGGTTTAATCAAATGTATATAAATATCTTTAACTTTCAGGTTATACCATGTTTCTTTTTACTAATAAAAATGTTTTTAGTAAAATAAATTTTTATTTTGTCCTTCTAAATGGATAGTCTTTCTAATGTGTTGATTGACAAGCAGAAACTTCAGCAACATCGTTTTTCAAGGTCTAGAGTTAGCTTGAAATAGTTCTTCTGCAGCAGTTCATCAGTTTGAACAGCTGTATTTTTGCTAAATAGTATATTCCCACAAAAACAGAACAATAGTTTAAATTACACTAGCTATTCCACTGCTAAACAACAACTTTTCTAACTAGACCTTGCTTGCTAAAAAAAAAATAAAAATAGAGAGAGAGAGAGAGAGAAAGAGAGAAAAAAGAGAGAAAAACATTCGTTAAAAATTTCAAATTTTTTAAGCTAGCAAAACTCCCAGGTTACTCTCAGGACAGCTTCGACAAGCGATTATATATTGCTATTACACAGCTTTGCAATTCATTAAAATAAGTAAGAAGATCGATATATTTGAATAACATGCTTACATTGAGATGTGTTCTGAACTTAATATGATAAAAGATTTATTATGTAAGGTATTATAAATGTACTATATATTATGTACTTATGTATAAGTACTTATATATGTACTGTATATGCAGTTCTAAAGTAGCCCACAAGTGTGTGTGGCTGTCCAAACACATTGGTATTCTTTCAAATTCATTATCACATAATTATTTCTTGCTGTAGAACCTAGTTTGGGTCCAAGAGATTTTGTGTTTAAATTACTTGGTCCAAAGAGGAGAAAAAATATTTTTTTCTTTTTCTTTTCTAAAAAGTTGTTTCTTTAGAAGAAGCTGTTTAAAGGTGTTTAAAGGCTTTAAGAAGCTATTTAAAGGCTTTATATTCTCAGCTTCCTACCAGTACCTGTTTTTCATTTGTTGTCTTGTGGATATTTTCCTTTATTTTGACTGCTTAGTCTGAGTACAAAATAAAATTTGTAACTAAGTTTCACTTTATAGCTTTCATATCAAGATTGGATTGGTAAGTGGAATTAAGAATTTGCAATAAGGCTGGAGAGTGTCTCCATGACTTCGAACATCATTTTGTTTTTTATGTACATTTAGGATTCTCACTGGACACATAGGACATGCAATGGAATTCACAAATTAAAAATAAAATCTGAAAGATACACATACTACTACTCAGAAGACCAGAACAATTTTCTAGATCTGAATTCCTCCATACAGTTTTTCTTCTGAAGATTATTATTGCTAATTTGTCAGACAATGGATGTTTAAATTAACTGCTTAGAACTACTTCCAAGCTTTCTGTATCATTACTAAATATCTTTTAAATGCATGTAGCTTCTTTTGTGAGGAAAACTTTTCTGGAAAGGTAATATTCCAAATCATGTCTATTTAAATACTCACTTTAAACTAACCAATGATATGAAAAAAATATTGTAACTTTTTTTTTTTTTTCTCAAGTGTAAATTTAGAAACAGCAGTCCAAGTGTTTGACTCAGAATGATGCCATCAAAGCATCTTTATAAAGTCATTTCTCATGGGAAAATGTTGTAGTTTGAGCAGTCTAACATCAAACATAACCTTGCATTTCGAATGTGGTCTACAATGTAGTTTATTGAACATTTAAAAATAAGAAAATGACAAGCTGTCTAAGGAGACTTGTGAGATTAGAATCCAAATTATGTTAATAGCATCATGCAACAGTATATGCCCATACATAGTATGTGTCTCATTTTGTCAAAAATGTAATTCAGTATGGAAAAAATGAAGATGACAAAGTGATTGTGCTTCACTTCTGTCTTTGGATCTCTCTGCCCACCTGGGAACTGAACAGACCTATACAAGCAAACATTTTCTAAGGCATTAGTTAATAACTTTGCTGCTTAAGAGACTTTGGTTATTAGTCTACATTCACTTTGGGTCTGGATTTGAACCTGGTTTGCATTTCGTCTCCTTAGTATTCAGTTGCCATTACACTCAAATCTTCCTTCTCTAACTGGCTATTCACACGTTTTAGTTACACTGGTGCCTAATGCTGAATCAGCATCTGGAATTAACAGCAAAGCAGAATCATGCTGTAATGTGTCTCTTCTCATTTTGTGAGAAGAGACGGATGGATTTCCCCCTTCCCCGCCCCCCTTCCCCTCCCAGCCCCTTATTATTACTACTGGTATTTATGTTAGTCTACATCAGTTTACCATATGTGTCACACCGAGCTACAGAGTATAAACTCATTGAAAATATTAGATTTCATTCTTTACAAGCAGGAATATTACTCTGCAGACACATTAGAAATTGTGTTCCCTAGCCAGTTTTTGTTCCAAGCTAATTTTTATTGAACATTAAAACATATGGAAAACTAGGACACATGTCCTTCTTTTTTGTTAAAAAAAAAAAAAAAAAAAAAAAAAAAAGTATAAGTATCCAGAGAAGAAACAAACAAAAGAACAAAAAAATACACCACCTCATTAGGAAAACTCAATGATGCCAAATCACTGTGACATCTTCAAAAATAAAAGAGTTTTTCAAGTTCTCTTTAGTTATAAGTGCAACTAGTAAGCTTTACAATACTAGTGTTATACCCAGTATTTGAGAAAGATAAGATTTATAAAACTGTAATAGAACATCAGCAAAGTGGAATTTATTTTAGAATATATGCCTACAAATGGCAGCAAAAAGAGGACTACAAGCCTATCAACTCCAGGAACATTAGCTTCATTGTTGCAGTGCAAACTGCTACTAGGCTCATTTGGTCCTCTGAGTACTTTACATTTTAGGTTTCATGGTTCATTGTCTTCCACATACACCTAGAGAGAAAAAACGATTCTTCACTGTCCTGCTATATATAAGTATTTTCTTCCACTTGTAGAAAGCAGATTCTAAAAATCTCTTCCATGTCTATGACAGGTTTGGACTTATGTTGATAAGTTTTTCATAGCTTCTTCCTGCACTCAACTTAAGGTTAACACCCAAAATTTTGTTCACACCATCTAAAGTATGGGTCTTCATAGCACTGTGACCTTTGCTAGTAGAGTTTTTGTTTGTTTCTTTTGTTTGTTTTTGTTTGTTTTCTTTGTTTTGTTTTGTTTTCAGAAAACCCTACCCACTGCAGTGACCATCTGAAATCTCCCTTCACAAGCCTTGATTGCTAGGTCCTTGCAGTAGTACAGAGCAGATTGCTTTTACACAAGGATTTATTTCCTCTAAAAACATTGGAATTGGACAGAAAAGGGATTAAACAACAAAAAGAATTCACACATCTTAAAATTACTTTCCAGATTAGTCTGGTTTATTCCAGATAGTGCAACAGTCAGGAAGGGAAAGCTGTCTGTTTTTGTCTAAAGGCAGTTTCTTCCCACCAGTGGTAGGAGCTGAGTTTTTTTTTAAATTATATATATATATGTATATATATATATATATTATTCTTTTTATTTTTTTTTTCAAACACACTTTTCTACAGGTGTGAGGAGGTAAAATGTGCATACTTGGAGGTAAAATGTGCAAGTTATTAAAGTTATATTATCCCTGGACATTTTCATAATGGGAGTTACTTAAAACTGTCTTCTGGTGTTGTCCAGAGATACAAAATTATCCAGATTAGAGTTAGCTTATTATTCTTTCATAACAAGCGTAAGAATAATCATAAATAGAGGTACAACAATGTTATATTTATAACAAAACAAAATATAACATATCACACTGATATGTCCCACATTTCTCATACAGTTCTCAGAGGGGCAACTGAAAGATACAACGGGTCTTGCATTGGAGAGATTCTCAGGATAAATAAAAAGCATCAGGTTGATCAAATGCACCTTTAAACTTTTCAAAATTAAAAATGTATAAATTAATTTATTAAGAACATCTTCAGGTGTGACGGACTGCCCACTGCTGTTTTTTACCTTTATATCCCACCTATAAGACAGCTTCACTCTTTTCATAGGAATAATCACAATACATCATTTCTATTAGAAACAAGCCCTCTTTAATATGAGTACAAAAGATCCCAGAATATTTTTTGCCTTTCCTCAGTGTACTGGGTCTGGCTGGGATATTAACTTTCCCTGCAGCAGCCCGTACAATGCTGTGCTCTACTAGAGCTAGAAAAGCAATGGTATACCATTGCTGTGTCTGCTGCTGAGCAGTGTTGACACAGCATCAGGACTCTCTCTAACCCTCCTAAGGGGTGGGCAAAAAAGTGAGAAAAGAAACATCACCAGGGCAGCTGACCTAAACCAACCAAAGGGATATTCCATACCGTATGATGTCACACTCAGTAATAAAAGGTGGAAACAGAAAGAAGAGGGGAGGGGTGGGCTCTCGTGGTGAAAACATCGGTCCTCCTCCTGAGCACTGGCTACGTGTGTTGAGGCTCTGTTTCAAGGATGTGGTCAAGCATCACTCATTTGTAGGAAGTAGAGAGTAATTTCTTTCCTCTGCACTTCCACATAGCCTTTATTTGTTTATATATATTTTTTTCCCTTTCCCTCTCCCTTTTCCCCTTCCCTTTCCCCTCCCCCCCCCCCCCCCATCCTCCCCTCTCGCCTTTAGTTACATTGTTTGGTTAATAATAATTTTTCCTTAATAATAATAATAATTATTATTATTTTCCTGTAATTAAATTATCCTTATCTCAACCCATGAGTTGTTTACTTCTTCCTCTCCTCATCTAGGAATGAGAGAGTGGTTGTGGTGTTTAGCTGCCTAGCTCGGTAAAACCACCACACTCAGACAACATTATAAGTCCTCTAAGACACTTAATATATGGAAAGAGAAAAGGGTTTTGCTGAGAGCTTAAACATCAAAGTATTTGTTGAGAATATAGATGCTATGTTTTCTTTCCAGTAGTGAGGACAATTACACTACCCATCAGTTTGTCTTACAGATACAGATAACAGGTATATATCTCTTACTGTACTATGTTTAGCTTGCAAACATTAACCAGGAGGTGAGACCATACAGCTAATATTAAATCCTTTCTATCTATATTCTAATTATTATGTGTCTTTTCTGCTATAAGAAGATAATATCCATGCAGATGGTTTTCTGTGCAGTCAGTGATTACGGAAGTAGTTCTGTGAATACATCATGATTTCAAGGAAATACTTTCAGGCTGAAATGTATTGAAAAATATATTTTTGTTCTGTCAACTGCCAACATTTGAAATCGGCTATTGACATCCGAAGTAAAAAAAAAAAAAAAAAAAAGAGTTGTCCAATGACAAATATTTTGTTATTTCAGTTCATTTATTTGTTATTGCTCTTTTAGTCTGTTCATCATGAGAATCTCCCTTTACGTTATTCACAACATAGAGTGTTAGTCAGCTGGACTAATGAAATCCTAATGAAATAATTGTAAGTTATTTGTTTAGACTGAGTGTTACTAGGATCAGCAAAATTTGTTTCTAAGTTATCTCATAAGACTCATTTAGGAAAACTGTGGCACAGTTCAGGACAGACTGTGAGAGCTGCTAACCTCTGAGAATTGTCCCTGAGCGTAGTCTTGTCAAGATATACAGCCAGAGGGGTCAAGCTTTTCAATAATTAGCTTTTGAATAGAGCTTTGGAATTACGAAGTGCTTCTCCAGTGTTATAATTACCATGTCCCTATATAGCAGCATAATTGAGTTTCAAAGCATGAAGTAAGGTGCTAAGACTGACCAAGCCACTAGCACTTTGCTATAGACATTATTGTCAATGAGCGTGAAATAAAATGGATTTCAGATGAAAACTGCTGTGTATTTTTCAAAGTTTAGCTGTCTCTTGACTACAGACTGATAAATCTTATATTGCCTTCACCAAAGAGTCAAACCATGTTAAACAAGCTTAGATATTGTTTTGAATGAACATGTTGCTCAGCAATAAGATATCAAAGCCAGATTAATGGACTTGTGATGGTAACTTTTGCTTTAAATTTTCTGTTTCAAATGCTTTCAATTGCATGGGATAAAATTAAGGAGATAGAGCCTTGGGCAACTGAGCCAGTCCACCACTTTTATTGTTCCCTAAGAAGTCTGGATGAGATGGCTGTTATATAAGGTACACTATCTTCTTCTTCTAAGTCCTTTCTATCTTCTTCACCACCACTTTATAGTGTGTGGCTTGCTGTAGTAATGATTATGGTCATTGCATGACTATATCTCCCAGGGATGGTCTCAGATTTTAAATATCTTCATGTTCTGTTTTTATGACTCACATAAAAAAGTGTAATAAAGAGCTTAATTATAACAAGATTCTAACAAACTTATGTAATATTTGGAATTTCTAATGATTCCCGTTCTTTTTAAGCCAATTATTCTTTCAGGGGCATCATTGCTGTTGACAGTCTGTGGATAAACTTTTAAAACAGCACCACAAGTAACTTAAGATCACCTGCACCATGGTACTCATCCACAAATTTACAGTAGTATGAGATACCTATTCCCAGACAGAAGAAAAAAGTCATTTTCTTTTACAATGAATAAAGATCTTGATGATGAATAAAGAATACGCGATGTACTACCCTGTGCACACTTGCTTCAGTTTCCTCCAAAACACATGGATTCCTATTTGTTATCTACCTGAGACCATACCAACACTTCTGCCACTCTCTTTATGGTTTCCCTTTCCTCACATTCAGATTTTGGCTTCCTTGAGTGAACACAAGAACATTCTCTTTAATGTCCCTTTGGTGTTTCCCCTTCGTATCTTTTAGCCATTTTTCATTTATCCTAATTTCTGCTTCATATACTTGTTTATGTCTGGTCATGGCTCTCAAGAATGTTTCAAGCCTTACTGTTCCATAATCAGTGTCACAGCTAGCTTCATCGAATCCTTCTTTTAGTTAGTCTGTTTGAGAATAATAAAACTGATTGCCTGGTAAAAGATTTCCTGTTTTATGGTTGTTCATTCTGAAAAGAGGAGGAGAGGGAAAACAGTCAACAGTCCCTTGCTTAATAACAATTAGCCCCAGCACAATAGAATGTGTCGATACGCTCATTTTATGCTGTTTATGGCAAAATGAAAGGTTGATGATAATAGTGTGCAAGGAGAAACATGCAGTTATCAGATGAATAACAAAAAGGCTATCCCCACACAAGACACATAGTATCTAAGTTCCAGTCTCGTTTTTTGGTTGTTAAGAGAATGCTGATCCTGAAGCCATAAACAAAGATGGCTAAGCATTCAACAGTGTATGTTCATTGGAATCCTGTTCATCTTGAGTCATGTGAAGGAGGTAGAATAGTAAAATTAGTGCAGGAGTATTGTTAATGAGATGACAAAATGGATGAAGTATTTACTATATGTTTTGTAGATATGTATTGTTGTTCTTCCTTAAAATTAAGTTCTATGGTTACATTTCAGGAGTAGTTTTAGCTGTTTGGAAAAAATCTTAGAAAGTTTTGATGGATTCCACTATGAGCTTTTCAATGTAGAAGACTAATTTAAGAAAAACATGAACTAAAAATATGATTAAAATATACTAATATAGGTAAAAATGTAAGGTTTAAAAATTGAAATAAAATATGAAACATCAAAGTTAATAAAATACCATTCTCTGGAGAAAAAATAAGTGAATTTTAAATTAATTAATTAAAATCAATTATTAAATTAAATTAATTAATTTAATTTTAAATTAGTTAATTAATCTGTTATGTTGAAGCTTTCTTGTCCTGCAGGTTTATTGGACATAGTTTTTTTCCTCTTGAGTTAAGTCTCAAGGACTGCAAGTTTGAGTAGACAGTATTATCTTTCCTGTTCCACAGGTAAGCAGCATTTACTGATAATACCATGCACTGAAGTTAAATACTTGAATAAGCTAAACTCTAGGATGTTTCTGAAAAAAAAAAAAAAAAAAAGGCTCATCTGCAGACAAGGTACAGATATTCTTTTGATTTCAGAAATAAGTTGTTAAATTCTGGGATCCTTAATATTAAACCTAACCTATATGTAAATTTAATTTAAATAAACACTTTTAGTTAGTACACAGTGCATATCAGTGCTTTACTCATCCTAACTGGATATACTCATATGTTCTCCTTCCTTCCTTTGATGTTAATCAAAATGTGCTGCTAGATATTACAAACCAAAAATAAAATATAAAATTTGCTCAACACATTAGACTAGAAAAAGACTTTTACACACTATCAGAGAAGAGAAAACAGTGATAGGTGTTAAAGTAGCATCTGAACAAGGTTAAATAAAATGAGGGAATAGTCACTCACAGGCAGCATACTATCATTAACTTGCAATATATTGTTGAATTGTTGGTAAGACTTCACATATACGCATATAAATATGTATATACACACACACTTTAACGTGAACAGTCTCCACTTTAACGTGAAAAGACTCAGCCCTTTGTTTTGAGGAACTGCTCTGTAGGAAATGCTACCAGGGATATAAATATATAAATGCCACCAGGTAAATAAAATGGGGCTATAAACATGATTAATCTATTCATTGTTTTAGCTGTAGAAATTGGAGTGCTTATAAATAACAACTCTGTCTGGTAAATGCTCCCCACTCTTCCCCCCTTATGACCAAAAAAAACCCACCCTCCTTTTGTAGGCATGTTTCAGATGTGAACAGAAAACTTTTCTGAGAAGTGGTTCAAAACTAATTGTTACTGCTATGCAAATCACGCTAATGTTAATAACAATGTTTTTGTAAATATGCAGAGAAACACCAGAATGGCCATGCTGTGGCTTATGTATTTCAAGAACAACGATCTTGTGCTGTTTTTCTGAACAGCTCAACAGGGCTGGGAGTGAAAGCCAGAAACTGCTGCTGTCCCAATTTAGATGTCTAAGCCTTTGAGGGTGATAATTTTTTATTAGGAATTCTAAAAATATGCTGAATACAACTCTCTGTAAGGAGAGAAGGCATTGCAATTATATAGCTGCTCACAGAAGAGATTGCAATTGTTGAGGCAGCAAGGAGACAAGGGAAGTGTTGTCAGTATTCTCCTTGCGATCATTACAGTCAGCATGGGAGAGGGCAACAGTGGCAAAGTGAATAGCAATCTAACATTATAAGAGGAATAGTTAACTAATACCTGTCACATTGCATAGCAATAAAGACTTATGTCCTTGAAGTTTTCCTCCTGGGACATGCACATTGTGCACATGCACACCCACATGTACATTCATAGGTCTCATGATTTTAATATGATTACACCTTATATTACACTTATGTGTAGTTTTTTACTTCTCTTTCCTGGTTCACTGTAGCTGAACTTCAGGGCTTAATAGCACATTTTCAGACACTTTCAAATGCCTGCATGATTCCCTCTAAACTTGAAACAACTAGTTTTTTCTCCCCAGAAAGAATATAACCTTTACTATTTCCAATTTTACTGTGACTGTAAAGTTAATTTCATTTAATGAAACTCTACAGCTAGAGTTATTCACCACGATTACTGCCATGTAATCCAGCATTTTCTTCCAGCATTTTACCTTGCCTTGCTTCTGCCTCTTTAATAGAGATTTTTTTTTTTTTTTTTTTTTTTTTTAACTAGGCTTCTAGGCTGTTAATGGAGCCTAATGACGAAAGAGGGACAGACCTTTGGAAAGGTCCGTGGACAGACTGCACCTCTCATGTGTTTACTGCTTTTAAAAGCAACAGTAATCTTTCTCACATTTGCTGTGTCAATAATGAAGTCTTTATTAACACCTCAACCTCTTTATAGACGTGGTAGAAGCAGATGCTCCATCTGCTTAAATATTTGAAAATTTACTCCTAAAACAACTTTTATAAACGTGTTCACAAGTATATCTGGAAAGAATATTGTGAGTGCATATCACGTTGGATTGCTTCCATAACTGATTCCACTGCTGCAAAACTGTCCCATATTACTATATAGAGAAGCAAGGATAATCCTTACTTCTATATTGTTATTTTCCTAACTGAATGTAGGATTTGTAAGGAGACAAAGGGTAAATTTGGATGCTTAAGTAAAAAAGTAAATTCTATAAATTCTGTCTTAACAGTCTGTTTTACACCACATCCAGACCCTGATGGGTTTCAATTATGTTTAAATTGTAATGTCTTACTCCCCTTGGTTATTTGGATGGATGAACTGAGATTTGAGCTAGGTGAGTAAAGGAGTAATGCCCTGTGGAGTTTCATCATCAAGGGAAAAGGACAAAAGTCTTACCATGTTTTGGGAGGTAAGGGTGCCAGTGAAAAACCTTTAAAAGAAAGGTGTGAGCAGCCCATTCTAAGACAAGATTAACGGTTGCAAAAGTGATATTTCTGATTCACCTATGTGATTTTTTATTAAAGTACTAGTACTTACAAAATCAGTCATACATGAGACCTGGTGGTATACACAGATCCCATTCTTGGTGTTGTGACGTCAAAAGAATTCAATTAAAACCTAAGAGGAATATGTCACAGTGTCACAGCGTTAACACTGGCAATAGTCCTTGGAACTTCACAAAGCTCTTCTGAATCCATGATAACCATTTAAACCACTTGACTTTCACTCCAAATAGTGCTGAGTGCTTCTCCTGGGAAAATTCACAGTGCTCTAGGGACAAATTCTGTTTCACTACTGCTCCCTGAGTAACAAAACATATCAGAAAGGGAAAGAAGGACAAGTAGTGATATGTACTCTTAGAACACAGACAAATTATTATAGGAAATATTATAGGAATTAATACAAAATATGTAAGTGTAAAAATAAATAAATAATAAAAGCAAATGGATACTTTATAGTTTGCTTTCATGTCATATTTGAATATACCATCAATCCGGCATTTTCATGACTGGTTGGGCACCAGTTCTGTATGTTTGTTCAGAAGGCCATATCATGACTAGAATGTATTTGTTGTAGTCCTGATCCTGACTAGACAGCTGCACCTTGATGGATGATCTGGGCTCAAAAATGCAAGTAAAACTTTTCTTCACAGAATCACAGAAGAGCTAGGATTGGAAGGGTCCTCTGGGAATGGTCGAGTCCAACCATCTGCTAAAAGCAAGTTCAACTGGAGTGGGCTGCTGAGGACTATGTCTTATTGGGTTTTGAATATCTCCAAGAATGGAGACTCCACAATCTCTCTAAAGTGGTGTACTGATTTAGTCTGTGAATTCTAGAAATTATCTGACTCCACTTAAGTACTTGGTGTTTCTGTTATTAAGAGTTGCCTAAGAAAAAAACAACAACACAGATCTTCCTCATTATTTTTCCCATAAGCACAAAATAGTCATGTTCAAGACAGATTTCTGTATATATTCACTATAGCCTTATAGTGCATACATGTTGTCTTTGGAAAGTCTGAATAGATCTGGAATAAAATTGCCATTTGAAAGCAATCAAAAAACAAGCGTCATATTCAATTAAATCTGTTAATAGAAGTAACACTAATCAATATGAGCTCATGGAGGGAAGATTCTATTTAATTAACTTGATATGTATTTTGATCAGGTTATGGGTTTGATTGATAAAATGTAATGGATTTGCTGTAATTTATTTAGCCTTCTATCAGACTTCTGTTTGTACTTCTGTTTTGTACTGCTAAATCATTGTAGCATAAATTGAAACATTGAAAAATTTTAGAGCAAATACTTTTGCAAAGTTAAAGAATTTTCAGGAGTCTGGAAACTTATGTTTATGAAACAGTCTTTGTGTGATAAAATGCAAGGGTCATATATCAAGTACAAAAAATTACATCAAGGATTTGCACATATGTATGTGGACTGTTTCCCAAGACAGTAGGCTGAGGGTGGAGATTTCACATTTATCCCATGTCTGATTCTAATACTTTATCTATCTGGTACACAGAGTTGTGGAGTTTTCAGTGTGTTCAGTGTGTCCAGAGCATACTGCTGCTGCTGTGCGTCTACATCTCAGACAGGAAGGACATGCACTGTTTTCCAATCTGTTCTATAGCTATCAATTTTGCTGTCTGCATGCAGTTGAGTCTGTTTGTGCCTTGGCTTTGAGTTGAGCACATTTTGACTGTTCATCACAGTTGTCATTTCTCTGAAGTAACCAGAAATCCTGGACAAGTGGTGAAGTTATTTTTCTGTCCAGATTCAATTTCCTGATGGTAGCAGATGACATACTTGGCACAAAATGTCCATACCTCAAGCTCTGGGGACTAGAACAAGTCAGTGAGTTTAGTACATTGGAGACTAAATGGAAATCTACTGACACTGGCTAAAATTTTCACATTTTTCCTTTACAATGATATTGTCCATGAACACCTGGTGAATTTCACTGCTGTTCCTAAGGTTTTAGTAGCTTTTCAACAGAAATAGTTGGGTAGCAAAGGGTCATATTTCCAAACCAGTCAGATAAAAATATCAGCAAAACCAAAAGCCACATCTAATTCTAAACCAAAATGGATTTTCAGTACTATGAATATGCATCTATTTAGGTCTTGATGTGATTTAAGTTGGAAGAAATTATTTAAATATGGATGATACTCAGAGGACTGAAATTCAACTTCTTGACCATTTCTACTACATTATATACCATATACATACATACATACATGTATACACATATATATACATATATATGCATATATATACACACACTGAATGTGCACGAGTATAATTTGAGCTTTTCTTGTTTAGGTGGTCTCCAGTCCCTGTCTTCCACTAGCCCAGTTTCTTCTGAACGTTTTTTTGCCATCATATATAGGAACACACACACACACAAAATAGAAATCATGTATATTGCTATAAGCTGTAACTTTCAGAATTAGTTGTGCTAATTGTAATTAATCAAAATAAGTTGTAGTAATTTTAAATTGATGTATCATTAAGATATTGAAGAACATTATTGTGTGAGAAAATTGAAGAAATTCTAGGCTTAGATTATGATCCATAAAAAAATATATATTTTTCTCTTGTTACCCTGTGTATATATATACTCAGGTACAGATTTTCTTTCATGAGGCCATACTGTGTGATTTACCTATCTCATATTCAAGATAAATGACACTGCATTTCTGTTGGTATTTATCACTGCTATGCACCAAACCACCAAAAGTTGCCAGATTCAGTCAATGACTTCAGTCTCCATACGTGAACAATTGGCAGATTCTTTCTGCCATTCCCATTATTTTAAAATACTTTGTAATTTACAACACTTGAAAAAAGATGCTGCAGCTAATGAGTAGGATTCATGAACTACCTGGTATAAATTCAACAGGTTGACAAACAGGATTATCCTCTACGCAATAGATCATTCAGACAGTAAGGTCTAAAGCTATTTTGCTTGAATACACTGCATTTTTAAAAAATATAAATATAAATATAAATAAATAAATACATACATACAATTGGACCCTAATCTCTTTGGACAAAAGATAGATGACTGCTGAGGATACTTTTCAGATGTCTGATCAGTGATTAAGGTTTTAAAATGTCTGATTTAAGACTAATTTAGATTATTAATAAATATAGTAACTCCTCTCTAAAACAGAGCCAAAGTCACAACACAGAAAATAATTCTGTGCTTGCTAAAATGGTACTGGATTCTGGTGATAATGAAGAAGGCATTGCAGGCCTGCAAAAGGAAGATATACTTTAACCCAAATATACTAGAAATGATGATAAGTTTTTTTCTGTACAAATAACATTAGTAGAAATAAAAGCTTAAATCATTGTAATATATTTTCATTCTCATGTATTCACCTTCACCAGTATTGTTTCTTCAGATACTTATAAAAGCTAGCTTAGCTTGCAAAAGGACTGCATATCAGTTGTGGTGGAGTTCATCAAGATTCTTTTATTTTCCTCTCAATAAGCAAAGATGCTCAAGCTTGGAGAAACTGAAAACTAAAACAAACAAACAAACAAAAAGTCTCATCCTTCTCATTCTAGGGGATTTCTCAAAGAAATCTGAGAGATTGCATGAAGTTAGAGGACTACACCAATGTCCATGCTCATATTCTCTCAATCTAAAAAAATGCATGGCAGAAACCACTGTGTTTCTGTACTCATGCTGACATCCCTCAAAAAAGTCCAGGGCCTGAGCATCAAATATGATAACCTTATTTATTAAAATTAATAAAGTGACATTCTGCAGCAGTTTGATGTGGAAGTTCAATAAGAGCAAGTGCCGGGTCCTGCACCTGGGACGGGGAAACCCTGGCTGCACGTACAGACTGGGCGATGAGACGCTGGAGAGCAGCCTTGAAGAGAGGGATCTGGGGGTCGTGGTAGACAGCAAGTTCAATATGAGCCAGCAGTGTGCCCTGGCAGCCAGGAGGGCCAACCGTATCCTGGGGTGCATCAAGCACGGCATCGCTAGTAGGTCAAGGGAGGTGATTATCCCGCTCTACTCTGCGCTGGTGCGGCCTCACCTCGAGTACTGTGTGCAGTTCTGGGCACCACAGTATAAAAAGGACATGAAACTGTTGGAGAGTGTCCAGAGGAGGGCTACGAAGATGGTGAAAGGCCTGGAGGGGAAGACGTACGAGGAACGGCTGAGGGCACTGGGCCTGTTCAGCCTGGAGAAGAGGAGGCTGAGGGGAGACCTCATCGCAGTCTACAACTTCCTCGTAAGGGGGTGTCGAGAGGCAGGAGACCTTTTCTCCATTAACACTAGCGACAGGACCCGCGGGAACGGGGTTAAGCTGAGGCAGGGGAAGTTTAGGCTTGACATCAGGAGGAAGTTCTTCACAGAGAGAGTGGTTGCACACTGGAACAGGCTCCCCAGGGAAGTGGTCACTGCACCGAGCCTGACTGAATTTAAGAAGAGATTGGACTGTGCGCTTAGTCACATGGTCTGAACTTTTGGGTAGACCTGTGCGGTGTCAAGAGTTGGACTTGATGATCCTTAAGGGTCCCTTCCAACTCAGGATATTCTATGATTCTATGATTCTATAAATGTGAACTGAGCTGTTTCTTTAAATATGTAGAGAGTCAAATATATATTTATGAAATATATATTTGACGTATAGGAAACAATAAGCAGTCTTACATCAGTTGATTATGGATGAGCCAGGCTAAAGCGAATTTGTTTATTCTTAAAATTATTCATATTTTCCATGACCAAAATTAGTTTTTGAAACTCATGATTTACTCACTGAAAGGATGAAGGTGGCAAAGAAGAACCACAGATTTTCCCTGTGAGGTGTATATCTGTGGTATTTCTCCTTGAGCAAGTAGCCTGGGAAAAATAAGTGAACTAACTGAGTAGTGTGGCTGAAACCTTATTTTTCCTATCTGTTATCTGATTATGTTTACATCTTTCTAAGTGTCTCCTTTGGGATTATATGTATGTATGTATGTATATATACATATATATATATATATATATATATATTAATTAATTAATTTATTTATTTATTTATTTATTTATACCCAGATCTCTATTTTGGGAGAAGGTCCAACAGTTTACACTGCTGGAGGGCTGGGGCACCCATTCTAACACAGAGATTATTGAAAATGTTCCTGACCTGCTACTGTATATATTTCAAAAATGTTCTTATAATTTTGATAAAAGTTGTTTGTCTAAATGACTTACCATTTTGCATTAGTGCAAGCTCTGCTTCTGCATAGGAAAGCTAGATCAGTATCTCAAGGAATTCTGCAGACTATCACCACCATACAGTAATTATAATATTTTATTGTTATATTTAAACTCAAGTAAGGCTGTCCAGAAACTGAAGCCGTCTACATCTCTACAGTTACAGTTGTTTGTCCCCTGTCACATAATACTTATACTGAATCATAGAACCACAGAATCATTCAGGTTGGAAAAGACCTCTAAGATCATCTAGTGCGACCTTTAACCTACTATGGACAAATACCATGTTATGGACTGAACCATGCTGCTAAGGTCTACATCTACAACCTATGTAATGGGAAAGGTTCTTAGTCTACAGTAACCTCTAAATGATGCCTTACCTGTGCAATTCCTAGTCAACACAATTCAAAACCATGCTAATGGTTACACTAATGTTTGGAATTATTACAAGGCCGTGCTCAGAACTGATGCATTTGCCCTGTCTAGTTTATTAGTAGAGACAAATACAAAATAAATCATTTATTGTGGAGGTTCTTCCTGACAACCTTATGACTAACCTGGAACTTATTCCAAAAGCTGAATAATTGCAAAGGCTTGTTGAGAGCTGGACAAACAGAAAAACAGACACTGCCTTCTGCTTTTTCTTGCCTTGTTGTCACACTTGGCTCAAAGAGAGTGACAGTTTCCCCAGATGAGCTGCTTATTTATTATTCATCATTAAATATCACATCCAGGTAAATGGCTGTCTATAAACTGAACAGCATTCATCAGTCCATGTCTTTAGCCTGACACAACAATCAGATATTAAGTCTCAGCCGGAGTCTTTGGATAAAATTCTACCACTCATCCTTAACATGCCCTGGAAAGTAATATAAATGGGGTCAAGTACAACAGCACTGAAACCTGCAGCAAAATTCCATCAATATTTCCCCTGGTTAAACATGCACTTCCTAAAGACATTACTGTGAAGCTACCGTTTTGACTTTTCTCTAAAGATTCTTTGGAACATGAGTCTTCAGAGCATTGATTCTCCATCTTTGTCCCTGCTGCTTGGACAGGACTCAACATGCAGACCACAAGCCTATAGGCACAGAAATTCTTTGGACGGCTCCAGACAACTTGTAGACATTAAACAGTGTTTGATAAATGCAACATCTTTAAAAACTGTTACTCAATAAATCCTAACTGGAAATATTATTATTTTTTTTCATCCTCTGAACAGGTATCCCCCTAGGCCTTAAAAATACCACTGAAAATTTTATATGATTTATGTATCATACTGTGTTTGTGCAGGATGAATTTGTATGAGGTGAAATTGCGGCCTTCTGTGAGCTAGAGGTCATTTCAGATGAAAACTTATAGCACAGTGCCTAGATATGAGCACTTCACACTTATTTTTAATGAATGCACTAGTTATACACTAGATTCCACAACTGAACTCAGCAGGAAGAAAGATTTTGCACTGATTTCAAAACTGATTGCACCTCTGTGTGTTAACTCACATAAATAACTAAGCTCTTCCTGTGACATAGCACATATCTGAGTAGTGCATCATCCCTTATCTGCGCACAGCTCTCTGGCACCATCGTTTGGTAATGTAATGTAGTTCTGAGCTGTGTCAAGCAATTTTCTGGAGCTAATGAATATTAGGCCAGAAACTTATTGATGTAATGCCTTTCAGGCTCTCTTCTCTGCAGATTTTACTCCACTAGATATGGTTTCTTTCTTATCTCAGCCCCACCAGCAGGACTGGAAATCCTGGGAAGCACAAAGGGACTAAAAATGACAAGGCATAAAGCAGGTAGGTCCACATACACTTTGACAGTATTAAGTTTATGTCCTGTGTGAAAGAAAAAGCCTGTGTAATGAATTTAATCTGTCAATAATTAGGCCTCAGACTTGCAACTTGGCTAAGTGAGTGGTGGGCCAGATGGGCCTACCATACAGGACCAATATAGACCTCTGCTCACTCAGCCACCTTTCCACATCTTTATGGAAAGAGTACAGCCAACTGCAGAGACTTGCAGTTTGTAAGCTGAATGGATGTCAGGATCAATATTCACTTCTAAGTCTCCCAGACACATTTAAGGTTTCACTCCTTGCACCTCTTCTCCTTTCTGGAGATACAAGTCTCAGTCTCATAAACCATGGATCTGAGGCTTCATTTTACTGAGCTTACAGTTCCTTGTACACCCCTTTGTCCCAGTGCTGCTTTTTTGTGTTTCCTAATTGATCCAACCTGGCACCTCAGTAGGCTAACAGGAGGCAAGACTTACAAGGAAGGTTTCTGCATTATTACTTTTAAAAGCGCTAGATGGCCACAAGTTTTTGAAAGCACACAGCTTTGACTTCTACCCTGGGGTAGATATTGGCTCTATTAACAGCATAAGGTGAAGGCTGATTTTTCTGACAATGAGTTTTCTTCTTATCCCTCCCATCCCTCTTCTCTCAAAGCCCACAGAGAACACCTACCTTTACCAGCACTGTCTGACCTGCACAAACCCATGTCTCATTTGAAAGCCTCCAGTCTCTTTAGCTGGGTTTATGTAGACGCAGTGAAATGACACTTGTGCAGGCACGGGTAGTTAAGGCACAGTCAAAAGCAACAGCCTCTCTCAGCTCTCATTAAAAGTTTTCCTACACTTTCTGCTGTTACACTGGGAAGAAACTGATCTTCTCACAGCCAGGACACTTCTACAATGCGGTGCATCAACAGGGAAATGGCACACAAAATGGAGAACAAAGCAAAAACAGACCTAAGTTTTATATAGATGTTTGAAAAATCTTGCTTGAAACTTGTATATATTTTATTTTATTTTATTTTATTTTATTTTATTTTATTTTATTTTATTTTATTTTATTTTATTTTATTTTATTTTATTTTATTTTATTTTATTTTAGTATTCTAACACAGCTAATTCATTCAGTGTCATTTAAAGGCACATATTGCCTAGCTTCAGCTGCTGTGAGTTCTTCCTTCTTCTATTGCCTCTCAGGTCATTATACTAGTAAATTACACCAGGCAATAATTACACTGTTAAAGTAGTTTTCAAGCATCTATGCCTTCCCCATAAACTAAAGAGAGATGCAACAGAGATCTGAGTCTACCTTCAATGTGTTGTTAAAGAAATGATATAGGTTCAAGAATAGCAACTGGATAAGTCAGAATGACCAGTAACGAGAAGAGAATGTTTTCTTGTCTCTTGCTTTAAAGCAGACTAATCCTAGCAAATTTTTGCTTTGCTTGTCAAAAATAGCTTCCATTAAATTCAAAGCAGCTATATGCTCTTTTATAGGATGCACCTGGGAGCCCCCAAGCAGTCCCTCTGATTAGAATGGGACTATGAAAATGAGGGCAGAGAGTTTGTTTAGTGTATTAAATGTGCAGGTAGGGATACTTAAAAGCTCAGATGAGGAAAATGCTGCTTTAAGTAAATACTGGCTAAGGAGTGGTTAGACCTTTTAACAGTTATGCTGCATGTAAGAAAGAGTATATAGAGTAGAGCTGCTTGATTTAAAAGATTCATTTTCTTACGGCCTATGATATTTTTGAAAAGCAGTTGTTTAGTCTGCTGAGCACTTAGCATTCTAGGTGTTGTGTTCATTGTGATTATCAAGAATTATCAAGAGAGACATGCTCAGAAATTACACCTCTATACTTGGGGTCCTGACAGTTTCTTTGGGAGTGTTTCTTTTTATCAAAAGCATGAATACTAGTACTAGAGTGGAAGAAAGGCTACAGAGAAAACTGCCTTGCTTAGCAGAGTTAAAACAATGCCGAGTATCTTCCATAAGCCCTAGAAGTGATATCAGATATGTAGATATAGTTTATTTGAAATTACAGCAAGCTCCTTTACCTAGGTGAGGTTACATCTAAGCTGGAACTGCTGAAATAAGCTACCCTGGGATAGATTTTGGATCTTTTTCCCTGCATGCCCCAAAAGAAATCAGTATGTTGATGCTGTTCCTTGGTGGTTGGAAGTAAATATGTCTTAAAATTATTTTAAGTAAACTTAAATCTGTGTTTCTCTGTTCATAATGACTTTATTATTATTATTATTTTATTTTTTAGCCTTATTCAGATTTAAAAATTGTAGGTTTTTAAGTACATAATTTTCTTGAGAATGACAGAAAAAAAAAAAAAATTGCGTGGGGGTTAACTCTGATAACAAACCTTTTACCATGACTTTGTAGTACAACCTGACAAATGGGAAATGGGTATTTTATTTCATTTACTTATATAGAAAGGGCTTTTTGTCAAAACATTCCCAGAAAGCTTTCCAAATGACATGCTCAGTTACAAGTAGTTGTATCCTTATGCATCTTGAGTTCACATTGCTCCCTGTCTCTGTAATGGAGGTAAGAGAGGAGACAGCCTTGTTCTCACTTGGGTTATTGTTTTGAACTGAAGTTCTCAACAAATTTTGCATCTACTAGGAAAAGCTCTGTTTATTTTTTTGCTATGCCCTGCATTAGGCATGAACTCTCACTTTCTCTATAGAAAGTGTTGTGTAAGTAACTACATGTGTTATTTTAACAACTAATGTTGTTGCCAGGATCTGATCTGTTTTTGCAGAAGCAAATCTTTTTTAACGGCATGTGGACATTTCCACAAAGCTTGCTTGCAAAATTATTTTAATAAACTAATAATTGTCATTTTATTTTCCAAGATTAAGGACTTTCTCTCAATAAAATACAACTGAGTTTGTTGTGTATTATCCATGTTCCCTCAGTTCGTATTTTGTTTTAGTCACATTATTCTTTCATTTTCTGTTAATCAGAATAATTGCTCTTCTTTCAACCTGTAGTGGTCCCAGACATTATACTTGTATTGTCTTCTGCTGCCTGATTTTGTATGTGTTTTGCTACTTTGCTTTTATAACTAGTACTTAACTGATTTATATTTTATACTTTACTTATAAAGTGTGACAGTCTGGCAATCTTTTAATTGAAATTGCATAGCAAAACAACTCAAAAACAGTTTATACAGCCATACTATATAAAATAGGTATGACCTCTGAAGGTATATTAGAAAATAATGATGATATTAAATAAATTTTTGTATTGGATAGGTCTTTGTTAAGGTTTAAGACATGGAGCAATCCCAATTTTAATCAACTTTTGTGTAGGACAAGCAGGAGGGTTTCCTATGGAGTTGGAAGAAATAGATAAAATTCATTCTTATATATTAATTATGCATATATTATTTAATTATAATATTATATAAAATTATAATTATCAGTATTATTATTATTATTATTATTATGTTGATTAGTTTGTTATCTGCAATTGCTTTCCCCAGTAAATGAAGTTTCATGTAGTGCTTCTGTGATCTCTGTTTTATTGGAATACCATATATTTATCAGATGAAAGCATTATGAGTTTGCACTTATTTATGCTTATACTCATAAACTTAGTCATGGGTTTGGGCATACATTCCTTTAGTGAGAGGAGTCATAGAAGAAATGGCAAGAAGGGGGACAGCTCCCTTCTCTGCTTGCAAAGAACTTCCTGAGGTCAGGCCTCCCCAGGGCCAGTGCAAAAAGCCTGCAGTTGTTCTCTAGACTAGAATCTTGTGTAAATGTTTCAGCCCATTTTCAATTTTCTTCTAGACATTAATTTCATACCAGCATGTCAACCCCCAAAAGCTCCCTTTTGCAACACAGCAAGGAACCCTTCGCGTGTCTTCCATGTAAATTAGATTATGAAGACTAATAGACTGAATAGTGTGGTCTCTTTCCCATTTCAACTGTGCCATCTGCAAGGTTTACAGAATGCTTTGTAAATTATTCTTAAATATCTAGCTCTGGATTAAACCTTTATTATTATTATTATTATTATTATTATTTCTATTTTTCCTCAATTTATATGACTTGATGGGATTTAATCATTTTCATGTTTTCAAAAGGTGTAGGTAATAAAGCTTCTGGAGTCATGGCTAGCTAAAATAATACGTTGATAACTAATGATCAAGTACCTAAGATATTGTGTCTTTTGAAAAGAAAGAAACTTTGAGAGATGTTTATGTTTCAACCACCTACCGGTCTTTCACAATTCTTTTAATCATCCTGAATCTTTTTGTTTGTCTCTTGTTTGCTACGTGCTATCTGTTCACTAGGTGACATAGGGCTTTATTTAGTTGGTACAGTGTCCGTTTGCACCGGTACAGTCATCTCTGAAGGTGTTAAACCCGTGGCAGGTCTGAGCCAGTAGCAGTAGGTATCAAGCTGCAACTGTTTTTTTTTTTTTTTTCTCAACTTCTGAGAAGTGCATCCTGCTTAGTTCAAAATAATTGTTTTTCTTATTTAACTAATACCCTGTTCAGTGACCGTATTCCCCTGTGTAAGATGTTCCCCCTTCCTTCTCACACCTTCAGTTTCCTTCAGATGATGTTTCTTTAAATAAACTAGTCACTGGGATAGGTAGGAGACTGGTTTATTTTACTGAGAAAACTTGCTTCTTTCTCACTCTGCATTTAGAAGTTACCTAGAAGTTCAGTTGCTGGTGGAAATTAGTTAAGAAATTACACTGGTATCTTGTGACATGCAGTCCTGCACAAATTAAAGGTACATCAGATTTCCACCAGAATGGTGGTGGAACAAGTCCCACGTGTGATCCCATTCTCTCCACCCTTTTTGGAGGCAGTGTTTTGACACCAGGGATTGATGTCAGGCATTTTGACATTTCTTAACATGGTAATTTTTAAAAGATGGACAAATTGGTTAATGAACGTGTCCTAAGTGCCCAACAAAATGATATCCTTATAAAATGAAGAAGATGAAGAACAACAGAGGCATCTGCATCCTGTTCAGCAGCTTAAATATATATATATATATGTATATATATGTATATATATATATAAATATATGTATATATTTATGTAGCAATTTCTATTATGTAAAAGTAGTGACTCCTTTAAAAATTACTGCACTTGGGCTTGCACAAATATAGATTAGATTGTTCTGATCTTATAACATCTACTGTTGCAGAATGTAGAATCCTTGGCATTTTAAAATAGTCATATACACAGCATAGTATATATTTGTATACTGTAGAGAGTGCAGCTGTTGTTAATGTGTTACAAAACTGTCCAGTCTCTGATGAATACTGAACTATTCTCCACCAGTCAGACTGCATGTTTACAATACTCAATACATCTGGCTGACTTTAATTGCATTAGCTTTGCTGCACCAGAGGTGGCATAACTTTCATGTGAGCTAATTAGATTTGCTCAATTTAAACAGACACATTAATGCAGCTCAGCAAGGCTCAATTAAATCTGTTTTCAAAGCAAAGACACAATGTGAAGCATTATGGGTAATGCTATGCAAATTGCCATATTGGCAGAGAAGTTGAGTGAGTTGTTTGCAATGCCTATTGGCACAAAGTAAGTTTCTCCAGTTAGATTGCAAAGTCTAAAACAGCAAGACATTTGTTCTACATCTTCTTTCTTGGGGCTCCTCAAAATGGTGCATCTGCCTTCCCAAGCAAAGGAAACTATTTGTGACTTTATTTAAATAACTTATGTCTTAGATTTCATGCTAACCTTTGTGCCCACTGATTTGTATTTTAAATGCTTTCCCTTGCTGAAGCAACAGCAGTACCTAATAATAATACATCTCCCTAATGGAATTTCAGAACTATTGTGTATTCCTGGTGTTTCAAAATTATTAGATATAACAACACTGTTACTCTCTGCCAATGCTCTCAAGTATAGCTATCTCTCATTTTAAGTTTTCAGTTATGTCTTATGACCCAAAATGCCTTGCAGATTTTCTTCTGAGAAGTAAAACTTGCTGACCAAGACACTTGTGTTCTTGTTGTTGTTGTTAGTTTTTGTTGTTGTTGTTTGTTTTGTTTTTCAGTGTGCAAGGTTTTTTTTTTTTAATATTTCCATACAACAGTGATACTACAGCACACAAATTCAATTCTGTCTTTGTTATGGCCCAGAAGAAATATCAGATTGATTTTTCTTCAGGAACAATGGAGTAGTCATACTGCAGGCACATCTACTGGGAATCAAAGGTAAGTATTTTGCAGCAAAGCAATGATGCCATCATCCTACTACTGGAAACACTTTTCAGTTTGGCATAGTTAAGATTATTTCAGCTCACAAAATAAGGAAAAGTTCCCCATTTACGGGAACTCCAGCAAGTTATCTTTGCCTTCATTAATGATATATTTTCTTTTTCAAAATAATGCAAATTCATTGCAAAGTAAATAGTGTGAGATTGACCATGTATTTTGGAACTATTTTTTGTACAAAGCCCAATGTCTTCAGCTGCTCATATCTCCTCTACTTAGTTGGATACATCTGCATTTATACTTGCACGATCTACGTGCACTTATCCCAGTAGGAGAATGAGCTGATAAACCCATTTGATGACATTGTTTCCAGCACAATGTTGTTGAAAGATATTGCAATTAATGGTATCATGGTAAAAGCAACTAATTTATTTTAGTGTAGTGGTGCTATTGTTTGGATATAAAAGACAAACCATAACTTCAAGCATTCTCAAAGTTATGTTATGGATTCCTTACGTGGTGTTCTGTGGTGACACTCCAGTGATTCCAGTCATTTGTGTCCTGTTGTGACTTTTATGGGGAGGCTGATTGACAAAAACAATCTCCAGAATAGGTTCTTCAGAATTTCCTAACAAATATGAAGACACTTGATATGTAGTATCTGTTAGTGAATATGGTATGATATTTGGGGGATGGTTGGACCAGATGATCTTGGAGGTCTTTTCCAGCCTCCATGATTCTATGATGTCTCTCACTACTTTCTGTTGGGGTTGGTGTCTCCTCCCCCCTCTTTTTTGACCCTGTATAGAGATCCCTATTTTTCAGGGGAAAAGATACTTGAATAATTAAGATTTAGCCTTGTGTGACTCCACAGGAAATTTAAAAGGAGAAGTATCCTCTACTGGCTCATGAAGATGAAATCAAACATTTGTGTAAATGAAGGATAGAATATAGCATCTAAAATCAGAGCAACATAAAGGTAGCAGCCAATTATTGGATCTCACTGTCTCATATTTTAAACACACATATATATATATCTTATACTAAGGTCTTTTCAGTGGAGTAGTAATCACAGTAAATTTAAAATACAGTGACACTAAGAGGTCCTTGAATGAGTGAAAACCAGCAACTGTATTGAGCAATATGAAGGAGTTATTGCTATATCGGTGTCAGATGAACCAATATGAAGATCTTTATGATTAGCCAAATGTACAGCACAATTAAATTCAACGCATTGATTACAAATAGCAAAGAAAAAATAGTGTCTCTGCACTTCAGCAGATTGTGTGGTCCCACAACACACCCAGTTTGGCCTTGACTTTGTTGGTAGCTTTTACTTTTCATTCATATTCTCTAAGCTCATATATTTTGTTCTCAAATTGAAGGTTTTGCAGAAACAAATGATTTAAATAGAAATAGAATATTCTTCACAGGCTTCTGGTCAGAATTGCTAAAACTCATTCCCTTGACTGGATCCATTTTCAGAAAGTTGATTTCTTACTGAGGATCTGCCACTGTATTATGGCTGTGTCTTCTCAGACAGCTCTCTAACCATACATAGCCAGAAGTTTTTGGTTTACATAGCAAGGTTTTGATATTGAGGGGGTTGCAGGGTGAGAAGAGTCCAGCAGCTGCCTCATGTTAGATAAGGGTCAGTATCAGCAAGTTCCAAGAGGGACCCACTACTGGCCAGAGCCAAGCCAATAAGTGATGTTGTTTGCACCTCTGTGAGCACAGATTTAAGAGAGGGGAAAAAAATAATGTTGCAGAATAGGGAGAGCGAGGAGTGAGAAACAGCCCTGAAGATGCCAAAATCGGTACAGAAGGAGGGGGAGGAGGTGCTCCAGGAGCCACAGCAGAAGTTCCCCTGCAGCCTGTGCAGAGGCCCCTGGTGTAGTAGGCTGTGTCCCTGCAGACCATGGGTCCCACATGGAGCAGACCTCCATGCTGCAGCCCATGGAGAGCCCCTGGTGGAGCAGGTGGATGTGGCCTGGAGGAAGCTGCAGCCTGTGCAGGACCCCTGCCGGAGTAGATTCCAGGCTGGAGCTGTAGCCCTTGGAGAGGAGCCCACACAGGAGCAACTGATCTGACAGGAGCTGCTGCCTGTAGGGGACTCATATTGGAGCAGTTTTCTCCTGAAGGATGGACCCTGTGGTACAGAGCCATCTTTGGAGTAGTTCTTGAAGAGCTGCTGTCTGTGGGCAGCCCCTGCAGATTCAGTTCGGGAAGGATAGCATCCCATGGGAGGAGACCCCATGTGGAGCAGGGGCAGAGAGTGACCGAGAAGGAGTGGTGGAGACAAAGTGCTATCGACTGACCACAACCCCCATTCCCCTCTTCCCTTGTGCAACTTAGGGGGAGAAGGTGGAAGAGCTTTTTTGGGGGGAAGGTGTTTTTGTTTTCTTTTTTTTGTCACTGCTCTAGCTTGTTAGTAATGGGTACTAAATTTTATTATTCTCCCTATGCTGAGTCTGTTTTGCCCATGAAGATAATTGTTGAGTGATATCCCTGTCCTTACATCAACCCTTGAGCCCTTTTCATCATATTTTCTCCCCCTTTCCCTTTGGGGAGGGGGAGTGAGAGAGCGGTTGTGGTGGAGCTCAGCTGCTCAGCTGGATAAAACCACCACACTGGACTATAATATATTCAGAAATTTTGCTGTGACCCATCCACCTTCATGCTTTTATCCTGGGTGATAAAGAAAGTTTTGAAAAAAGTAGAATGAATCCCTGTCAAAACTTTAAAAACTGTGATGGACTCATCTTGTTCTTGGCATTTCTTGTTGTTGTTGGTTTGTTGGTGGTGTTGTTTTTTAATTCCTATTATAAGACAATTTCAATTTATTGTAATTATAATAATTTGTGCATTTCAATTAAGTAATGAAAGTTGTTTGGATTTCCTTTCCCAGTCTGATGATTTATCTAGAGATTTAATCTTTTATAAATTGCAATATAAATACGAAGGTAATCCAATTCTAGGCTAACATACCAGTTTAAAAAAAAAATCTTTTGACATTGTAGCTTATCTGTCACAGTTCTATATTTCCAGTGTGCAGGTTTCACATATAATGGCTACTGCTGAAGTGACAATTTCTGGATGATAGAATGCATTCTCTGGAAGCATAAAAGTTAGAAGTAAAACTTAATGGAAATAAAACTTAATAAATATGAAGGAGAAGAAGAAGCTCAGGACTCAGATGTACCATTTCTGAATTTTGAGAGGCTTAAACTTTTTTGTTGTTTTGTTTTTTATATATAAATGTATATATATATGTCTAAAATGTCATGTTACTCACTAAGGAATAGTCTTTTACAAGACTTCAACACAGGTCACATGAAACCTAACTTTCAAAGGTGAGTTTTCTTATGCTTTTGACTGGGAGAAGAGTTGAGGTAAAAATAAGTTTAATTACATTTTATCCTCTTAATTCTAAACTTGACAGTATATAAACTATACACCTTTTGAGAAAAACATGACCTTTAACTAAAGTAGTCCCAGCTGGAACCATTATAACTATAATGCTTATTTATTAATATGACTGATAATGCATAGAAATACAGTTGCAGTTATAGAAAAGTCAATTAGTGCAACACTCTAGAGGACACACTTTAAATGGATAAAATTCAATAATAATTACAATGACTTTCATCCAGAAGGATTCAAAATTAGATTATGAAGATAACATGGTGTCTCCATGATTAAAGGCTCAGTCTAACTCTGATGCCAGTATGAGTTTCACCCTTCATGCTCCAGGAAATATTTTCCACTTTAGCTTGAGTTTGTGCCTTCTCACTTTTAGAACTGTTCAAAAAAAAAAAAAGAAACAAGTACTTTCAGGTCAAGAAAGATTTAGAATTCATGCCTCTACCTTTTGAAAAATTGTTTTCACCTCATGCATTTGAAAGATTACCTAAAAGTTCTACGTTGCACCTGATCCATAAATTCTGTCTTTTCTATGATTCTATGAAATTAAAATGTCCATGAAATACTGCTTACCTAATCAAAGAATCAACTTAGTATGCTTTGCTTTCTCATTATTAGGAGAGAGATTTTTTTAGAACATTCTTCATGTACTTTCTCTGTTGCTTCTCAAGTCCTCAGAATCTTCAGGTGTCTGTGTTTTTTCTTGATGTCTTTTCACTGGTGTCTATTTCAATTCCTGGCAAACATTCCTGTGTATCATAGAAATGAACCTTTTATGTTGTGATTCCTTTTCTTTTTTGGATTTTAGATTGCAACAAATTGATCTGCTCTCCTGATATCAACTTCTATATTCATCTTATCACAAAGAAGTTAGAGAAATTACTTGGTACTCACACATGGAAAAAATGTGTAAGGAAAGTGTTGTTGTTTTTTTTTCTTTTCAGTATATCAAAGGCGTAACAAGATCCAATAACTGGATTCTGATCTTTGCCTTTGAAATAAGACATAATTTCCAAGCAGCAAGTGCAATTAAACATTGGAACAGACTTCCCAGGGGAGATGGCAATTCTGTTTTCAAATAAATGAATTATGTTTAAAGTTCTGACATTGGTCCTTTTTCTGAGTATTTGCTGCTTGCAGTATGGAAGGTCAGACATAATGATCCCATCAGTTACTTCTGGTTTTCAAATCTATTCAAATATAAATCCTAGAATTTGCCATGGCCCAAATGTGTTGCATCATACCACAGTGTTTCAGAGTGTCACGTATAAAGTGTCTCAGAGATCAGCCCTTACAGTAATCAGACAGTTATTTATTCATCAAATATGAAATGCAGTAGAGCTTCTTTTCTTATTCTGTAGACCATCCTACATTTTTGTTCAATGCTTATTCAAATACAAAATTTAAACCTTTATGGTTTGGGACAACAGTATGTTAAAGTTAGGATTTAATGGAATTAAATTATTCAGAATGAACATAATTACTGTTAGGAGCTGTATCTTTGTGCAGTCATTTTAAAATATTTGCATTTTGATGTTATCCCACTATTATTCTTAGTGTGTTGTTTATAGCATAAAATTTAAGCTCTTTAATGCAAGTATAGCCTCATATTTCTACTCAGCCTTTAAATACACTTATTTTGTTTATTGAAGCTATGCTCTGGGTGCAGGTACATTCCGAAACACAGAATCACAGAATTGTCTAGGTTGGAAGAGACCTCAAGATCATCGAATCCAGCCTCTGACCTAACACTAACAAGTCCTCCACTAAACCATGTCGCTAAATTCAACATCTAAACATCTTTTAAAGACCTCCAGGGATGGTGACTCTACCACCTCCCTGGGCAGCCCATTCCAATGCCTCACAACCCTCTCAGTAAAGAAGTTCTTCCTAATATCCAACCTAAAACACCCCTGGTGCAACTTTAGCCCGTTCCCCCTTGTCCTGTCACCAAGCATGTGGGAGAGTAGACCAACCCCCACCTTGCTACAGCCTCCTTTAATGTACTTATAAAGAGTGATAAGGTCGCCCCTGAGCCTCCTTTTCTCCAGGCTGAACAAACCCAGCTCCCTCAGCTGCTCCTCATAGGACTTTTTCTCTAGACCCTCACCAGCTTTGGCGCCCTTCTCTGGACTCTTTCGAGCACCTTGATGTCCTTCTTGTAGCGAGGTGCCCAAAACTGAACACAGTACTCGAGGTGCGGCCTTACCAGAGCTGAGTACAGGGGGACAATCACTTCCCTAGACCTGCTGGCCACATTGCTTCTTATGCAAGCCAGGATGCTGTTAGCCTTCTTGGCCACCTGAGCACACTGCTGGCTCATGTGTATGTGTGCAAACAAGTTCTAAGTTTGGAAGACCTTGAACCCAACTACCAAGAACAGTTTTTCCAAGATTTCAACAAAAAATATAATACATCATAGTAGAATGAAGCATTCTCTAAGGATACATTGTTGTGATGATTCACATTTGTTGCTTTCAGAGAAAACAGTTGTGCACATGCCAACATACAACAAATCTCAACTGTTAAATATACACTTGAGAATTCCTAAAGACAAAGCAAATAGTTCTAAGACAATCTACTATGTATATGACTATGTAAAGAAAGTCTCATCTGCACAGACTCATTCCCTGATAAATGGATTAAAACAGTTATCTATTATGCTATTGGAGACATTTTTGTTTAATATTAATTGTGAGTTTGATATTCATAACATAGCAAATGTCTTCTGGCCTCTATATGACCTAACTATTTTATAAAAACTATTTTAAATACAGCATAAATTGTAAAGTAATGTAGTTTCAGTAAATTGGATGCTGTGAAATTATTGTAATAAGCTATTGTATGACATCTTATAAAGCAAGTATAAAAGCAAGTCTCATCCTAGAAGTTTTACTGCTGTTTTTGAAAGCATGGCTACTGAAAATATTTAAATGATAAACAACCATGATTTTAAGGCCCGATGATAGAGACTTGACTTCCAGACTTTGGAAGACACTTTGCACCCATTTCAAGACTTTCCTTTTTTCATTCTTTTTTTTTTTTTCCACTTTATCAATGTTTTCAAATCTTATTAAATTATGAGTCCTTGTAGTCTTCTCTTCCTAACGGTGGAAGGGAGCTGTTCGATTGCTAGTCAATTCTCTGCACCTTTCTTTGCCAGGGAACATGTTCCTTTGCTTTGTATCCTGCACTGACAAGGAGACATTACATCTTCAGGAGCAAATGAACGTGCTCCAAACAAAAGCTACAGAGACAGACTAGGGCATTATTTGAAGCCTTCACCTACAGTATTAAGAGATCGCAGTCTCCAACTAATGAGACCCAGACCATCCTTGCTGAGCTTCCAAGATCTCTGACTAGCAAATAGCTGTGGGACCACAGCATGACATGGCCAGCAGCTCATCCCTGCAGCTTCCACTGACTTTATTGATGATGGTAGGCACAATATCAATATTCCAACATGACTGTTGATGCCTGGGGGAGGATGCTATAGCCTTATATCATGAGATCAATATTTTTTCAATTGGTAGTGGAAGTCATAATGCCCTTCAGCTGACAAGGATTCCCACTAAGGGCTACTACACAGGCAGGGTGTACTCACTGCCCTAGTGCACTGCAGTGTTGGGCTTGATGCTGGCAGATGTTTGATTTGCTGTTAAGACATGAGAAAAAATATGACATTTTAGTGAGAGTAATAAACTTCTCTTTGGGAGATGCTCCATTATCTCTGATGTAAGTGTCATCCCTGACTGTTACTGTGCTTTCTCTGGAAAAAACACACACATGCACTCACATACACACACACACATGCAAACATACACATTGGAGAAGACACAGTGCCAAAGATTATTTACCAGCACAACCCATTCTTGTGTACAGCTTTATTGCAATACTATATTTTAAATATATAAGTATGATTTTTTTATATATATATTTTTAATTCCCCTCCAGTTAGGTGGTTTAAGAGAGAGTGGAACACAAACAGAAACTGCATTATTAATGATGACATATTCTAGTGAATGTGTCATGTCTTCTAGTTCAAAATTCTACCATTCAGATACCCTAAAATTTAAAAACAAATACTTTCATGTTTTAGTTTCTTCTCTTTCTTCATAATGTCCAGTACACTTTCCTTACAACTAAGTTTCTGAAAACTTGTATTTAATTATTAAATGTAAGCTAAGAACTACTTCAGTTATTTCTGAAATCTCTATCTTTCAAGTATTCGCTGAAATTGGTCAATAAATTTTACAAGTACAAAGACATGCACAGACTCAGGCACACACATTTTTTAGAAACTCAGGCTAAAATGGTTCCACAGCTATGGTGATTCACCACTATTTTGTAAAATTAGATCATTAGATCTGGGTGGGTTTTGAATATTGTCAAAGAAGGAGAATCACAACCTATCTGGGCATCCTGTTCCAGTGCTCTGTCACTCAAACCATAAAGAAGTTCTTCCTCATATGGTGATGAAAACTCCTGTGGTTCAATTCATACCCATTACCCCTTGTCCTATCACTGGACACCACTGAGAAGAGGTTGGCCTCATCCTTTTTACATAGCCCTCTCAGGAATTTGTAGAGGTTGATAAGATCCCCTCTCAGTCTCCTCTTCTCTAGGCAAAACAGGCCCAGGTAACTTAGTCTTTCCTCGTAAGACAGATTCTCCAATCTCTTAATCATCTTCATGGCTCTACACTGGACCCTCTCTAGAAGTTCTATGTCCCTCTTGTGCTGGGGAGCCCAGAACTGCACACAGAATCCCAGGTGTGGCCTCACCAGAGCTGAGAAGAGGGGGAGGATCATGTCTCTCGACCTGCTGTCCATACAGGACAGCAGGTCCTAGCCTCCTAATGCAGGCTAGGATCATATAGGCCTACTTGGCCACAAGGACACACTTCTGGTTCATGGTTAACTTGTTGTTCACCATGACCCCCAGGTCCCTCTCCCTGAAAAGCTGCTCTCCAGCAGGTCAGCCCCCAGTACTGGTGCCTGGGGTTATTCCTCCCAAGGTGAAGGACCCTGAACTTGCATTTGTTGAATATCATGTGGATATTGAACATCATCTCCATCCAACTTTCCAGCCTGTCCAGGTCCCTCTGGATGGCTGCACAAGCCTCTGGTTTGTCAGCCACTCCATCAAGATTTCTATCATCTGCAAACTTGCTGAGGGTGCACTCTGTCCCTTCATCCAGATTATTGATAAATACGTTGAATAGCACTGGACCCAGTACTCACCCCTGGGGGACACCATTAGCCACAGGCCTGCAACTACACTCACCACCACTGAGCACACCCCTCTGAGTTCTGCCATCAAGCCGGTTTTCAATCCACCCCACTGTTCACTCATGGATCCCACACTTCCAGAGCTTGCCCAGGAGGATGTTATGAGAGACAGTGTCAAAAGCCTCGCTGAAGTCAAGGTAGACTACATCCACTGCTCTCCCCTCATCCATCCAGCCAATCATCTCTTTGCAGAAGGCTATCAGGTTGATTAAACATGACTTCCCCTTGACACAACTTCCCCCTAAATTACTTCTCTGCTTCTGAAGTATGAGTGGCATTTTCCACCTACGCTTTATAACATCTGGTTCTCAGACTCAACCATACTCTTCTGCCCCTTTGCAATCTGTGAAATTACCAATAATTTCCCTGTTCACCAGTCAAAAACCCTGTTTCTCTTGGTCTCTGGGTCTAAAGAGTCAACATACAGTCGTATTCTGTCAGCAATTACCAAACCTTTCTTTCTAATCATGAACACGCAGAATGACTTTGCTTTGAGCCTTTAATCTCTCTTAACACAGGTAATCTCAACTACAGAGTGAAGCATGCAAAGTTAGTTATATCAAAAGGAGGCCCAGATTTCAGTGACTTCTGGAGATGAGCCATCTGGAACAAGTGGCTGGTGGAGGATCTGACTGATCCTTAATCCAAAGACTTCTGTTAAGTCCTGGCTTGAACCTTCTCCTAAATAACAGCATATAGCCGAGTAATGACTCTTTTCCACTGAAAAGTGGTACAAGGTAAGGACAGCCCCTTCATACACCCTTCCATACAGCAATCAAAAATGTCACTACTGATGTAGGAGACAAAATCAGTCACTAAGGTGTTCTCTGTGGTGAATACCTTCGTATCTGGACTCGTTTCATGTTTAAAAAAAGAGTTAAGAATTCATTAGTAATTAAGAGACTTTCATTAGCCATGCCACACAGACACTGTTGAAGAAAAGGACATCTCCACTTCTTGGCAAACCTTGTCCATCACTACACTCTAAGCAGTACCCCGTTCAGTACTGTTTTCTAAGAAAACTTATCGAAGGCACTACCTGGGGAGAGGTGGGTGGAAGAACATCTTCATAGATATACATATGATTTTCATATTAAGAACTAAACATGTGAGTTTTATCAAGACTGAAGAGATTTGGGGCATTCACAGATGATGGTGGGATAACTCTGAGTTCTTCACAAAAGTCCCTTCTTGAATCAAGGTTTAAGATGTTTTGACATCAAAGCAAACAGCAAGCGAGACCAGGCTTTCATTAACAGAGGAAAACCACCAACAACAAACTGTACATCAGCACACTCAAAGAGTAGCATAAAAATGACTCACCAGAGGAGGCAGTGTTTCTGTAGTGTTTGTGTATTATCAGGAAAGTTGCCCGTGTTATCATGGAAGTGAACAAAATAGATAAACAAAAATGAGAAAACAAATTTAACTGTCTTAAATTGACGGTTCCTAACTTCTGAATGCTTGTATTTATTTATATTCTACAAAATCACATTTTCACTTGTGGGTTGATTTTTTGTTTTCTTTTTTGGTTGGTTGTATTATTATTTTTTAATTATTTATAAACAGCCAAATTCTGCCACATTTGCAGGAGTATCTAATAGCACAGAGGATTTGTATCACTGGGTTCCAAGAGATAATTCATTTTTTCAAAACATTGTGGAGTTGCATGTATTTACATAAAATTTTAGAAAATGAGAAAATTATATTTACATTCAATCAAAGGCCTGGAAATTGATCAGGGAGGCAAACACTTTTTTTTTTTTATTATTCTGAGAATCTTATATTAAATTAGATTAACTTTTAAATTAAATATTAAATTAAATAGTTAAAAGATTAAAAAAAAGTGCATATTACATGCACACATTAATGTGAAATTAGTTTATTTTATTTTTCATGCAATCAATATAAACATATAGCCCAGTGGTTATTTTATTAAAAGTACATTTAAAGTTATAAGTACAATACTAATCAACAACAACAAAAAAATCATTTATAAGTTAATTATAGCACAGCAATTATTTTGTGTAATTTTATTATTATTTTTTACAATATTGTGTTTGTATGAGGAAAAAAAAATAATAAAAGAAAACATTGCAAGAAGAAAAGCTGCCTGAGTCTTGACACTCAAATACTGTATGTAGGAGAATGGAAAATACATGGTCTGGAATAGATGGCAGTGTAGAATAGTACAGGTATCTCTGGCCTCCATTCTATAATCAAAGTCTTGGCTTGAATAAATCTCTTGCACTGATCAGATCTCACTACAATGAGTGCTTTATATGCCCCACTATGGTGTATGCAAGTTGTTGAGCTTAATGGTCAACACAGTCACCATTCCTTATGCGATAAACCACTTTATTTTCATCTGTAAGTTCTCTGAGAATTAATGCAAGCACAAAGGGTGTGTTCAGCCTATATGAAATATAACACTATTAGAGGACCCAACTAAATTATATGAGCTCTGAAGCAGAAAAGCTGCCAGCTTTGTAAAATGACAGCTTCTATATTCTTGAATGAAATGAAATGATAAGGTTGTAGGTTTCACTCTAACAGGTTAAACCAAAAAATCCAGGGCTGCACAAAAAGGCCTCAATAAAATAGGAAGGTGACAAACATAGACTGTTAAAAGATTTCATGTGAGAAAATAGGTACCCGGCTTAATGCTGGACATTTCAGGACAAAAAACCTTTGGGAGGATAAAAATTCTTTCAAAATCTTAAAATGTTTTTTTAAAACCCCAGATATTTATAATATTATGATAACCATAAGGTTATCTATGTACTAATAGGTTTAAACTGTCGGTGTTTCTATATTCCTATGCAAATGTTAGATAAACAACATCCAAATATAATAATTTGTCATGGGCTGAATTATAAAGAGAAAATGGGTTATGTAAGGACATGGAGTTTACTTGTTCTTTTGTTTTTACTAGTAAATGAGTCCCGGGCTCTTAAATTCATCACTAAAAGTTTGGATGTTCCTGTATAATATTTATTTATTTATTTTTCCCATTATTCAGTAGTGACAATCATTTACAGTTTCACATCTAGACCCTATAAAACAGCAACCACGCTCTAAATTCAGACACTATGAGATTTTACAGAGAGCTTATTAACATCTCTTCTGTCTGTCCTGCTATGGTTAAAACAGTTAATGGCAAGTAGTCCTAACTAAAGGTATTTCCTGGATACCTGTGGATGTCAGGAAGAATTAGTCAGTATAGGAGCTGCCCCATCTACAATAAAAAGCACATGTAAAAAGTTTTTTTATACTTAGGTTCTTTGAGGTCCATGATAGTTTTTGTTGTTGTTGTTGTTGTTTGTTTGTTTTGTTTTGTTTTGTTTTGTTTTGTTTTCTTTTGTTTTTGGATAAGTGTGCATATTGCTGTGTATCACATTATCTCTAGAATAAACTTAACTGAAACTGTTTTCTTCCAGCCATACAAAGATGCACACTGCATTTTTTTTGAACTACACATTTTGTCTCCTAAGAGATACTAAAATTTGCACTCTTTGCAGCTTTCTGCTTAGGAAGTAATGCGTCTGGCATAATGAAGGAAACATCTGGAACGAATGAAAACAATGTACTGATCCATTTATTAACTTTCCATTATACTGTCATCAAGCCTCTGGAAGAGATCCTGCTGCCAAAAGAAGTAAAAGGGGAAAAAATGACATTTATGAGAAAATCAAGTACTTTAACGGTAGTTTTAAACTGAGTCAAGCTACAAACGTTTTTTTTTCTCCCTCTCTCTCTCTCTCTCTCTTTTTTTTTTTTTTTTTAATATCCTTAAAAAAGTAGTTATGAATTATTTATTCACTGCCAATTCCTGCAGCATTATCTAAGCTTTGAAAGTCATTAACCTCCATAACTCTGCAGGACACAAGCATGGGCAGTGTTAAACATTCCTGTCAGCAATCCAGCAGTGATCTCCTTTTTATGAGAGATCTTGGGGGGAAACAGTCCTTCCATTGATTGCAGCAGCAGCAGTAGAGTGCAATAAAACCCTCAATATGCAGCAATTTGTATTCTGATGACTGTGGAAGAGATGTGAGCCTCATCCCTGTCCTCCCCTCCTCAGCATTATGGAGACCCCAAATGGAAGTCCCATTGAAAACACTTTTTTCATTGTGACAAAGACTTTGCAAACTGGCTGGCAGAAAACAAATATTGCAATTTTGTTACTGCATTTCACACTTCAAGCTAAAAAGTTTTTATATCCATATGAATTGTATATATAAAAGAATATTTAGGAAAAAATAAACATGGATGCTTAGATTAACTTAAATGATGATGATACTAATATGGCATGTAGCCTCTTAATTAAATAGGTCACAAATGTCTCATGACTCTACTTAGTAGTTCTAAATATCACAGTTCCAGTTATAGCCCCTAACAATTGTATGGGCTTTCCCATTTATTTATACATAGCAAATATCTTCTTTTTCTCTTAAATTATTCCACTGTTCAGTGGGGGTCTGGCTACCTACTAACTTTAGCACAATGAGGCTGTACTAAATAAATGATTCAATGAAATGATAGATAATAGGTAATATCCAGTTGAACAAGTGAGATAGAATACAAAAAAGCATTTAAAAATTAAATCAAATGATGTACTTGTACTTCCAAAACCAACCAACCAAACAAATAAGGCAGTCCATGTTTTTGCTGTTCAGTTGCAACCTGATCCCTATTCTTTACATAATTCCTTCATGTGAAGAATTTTACCTGATAGTTCTATGAATAATTGCTTTAGTGATAGTAAAAATAAAATGTTATTTTGTGAATTATCAATATTCCCTTAGTGTCAAATAGTTACTCAGCTAAACCTTGTTAGATAAGAAAAACATATTGAACACTAAGGATGGAAGCAGGAGTCCTCCTGATCTAGGATCTAGGATCTAGGATAATTTCAATTGAATGCATTGAAGTTGAAGGCTGGATAAACATTAGTCTGTTTTTTGTTTGTTTGTATGTTTGTTTTTGTTTGTTTGTTTGCCTTGTTTTGTTTTGTTGTTTTGTCTTGTTTTGTTTTAACTCTATCATTTAAAAGTAGGAATCTCTACCTCTCTTAAAAAAAATAGGTGCATGTATATCTACACCTCTCTTTAAATAAATAAAAAAAAAATCAAGAGAAATTATGCTGTGTGTTTACTTTATTCTTCCTATAAAAGACTTCTAAAAGTCCTAAAATATATTTATTTAAAACTATCTTATTTTTACTACCAGTCTGAGTAGGAGCCAAAATAGGTTTGCTTTCTTTCACTCTTGACTAGATATTTAGGTAACCAGCCTATTTCAGAGATTTTTCACATAGAGTTGTTAGAGAAAGCAATTAGTTTGTCCAGATATTATTTATTGCATTGAAATAGGAGGAGAGTTTGCAGCAAAATCTATAAACTCTGTGAATGTGATTAATTTCTTTCTATTTTTTTCACATTATATTTTCATATCTTCTCTTTGGTTATTTATGATAGCCACTTGCTTGGTAATTTAAGCACTATGAAGGTAAGGGAGGAGAGTATTAACATTATCCAGCTACTGACTCATAGTTTAATCAGTCTGTGTCAGTACTTAACCTGCTCAGTTCTTTGGCTTGTCTTCAGAGCACATAAATTAGGCTCATGCTATTGCTTGCTCCCTTAAGGTGCCTGTCTATGTGCAGACTACAAAGAGAGCCATGGGAGACCAGCTGCGGACTTAGTTGCCTGAATCTGCATGATGCAATTGAGCTCATCTTGAAGTCAAAGGAAAGACTGATTTCAATTTGTCCAACAATATGTTTGTTTACAAATGCTAACCTGCTCCACAGATGCTAACCTGCTCCACAAAATTATTGACATAGATACAACAGCCACATAATTCTTCACAGAGGCAATCAGGAATTCTGGAGGTTGAAGGTATGCATGTAACAAAAAGGCAGTAGCTACAATCTTGTTTACTAACTCTCAGAAACTATAAACTATAAAAATTATAGGAAAGTAAGAACTGAAGGAGCTTCAAGAGCATCATTTAGACTTTCCTTCTGCCCCAGGGCAAAGTCAGATTGTGAAAGACACCATTCCTATCAAGAACTATTCTTGACAAATGATAGCCTGACCTGTCCTAAAAACTGTTCAAAAGATGAAGACTCCACTATTTCCCCAGGCAAAATATTCCAGTCCCTCATTATCCTTTCTATTCTTTCAAAACCTTTTTTACTCTGTAACATGAATCCTTCCTGATGCAGTTAAAGCCCATTACTACTTGTCATACCCTCCATGATATGAAGAGAATAATAGATTATCCCTTTAAATTTTGCAATGGCCTTTTAGTTGCTTGATCAATACCATCTATACTCATGTGATTTTTGTTCAGTGAAAGCAAATGCAAAATAGGTTGCTGAACACCATCAAACATCTCAGTATCAGACACCAACATCTTTCCAAATTATAGTTACCACAGACTAGCACCTCTGCTCTTTGTATTACTGATAGAGTGGAATGAACTCTCATAGTCTGTGGTGTCTCTTGCCATTCTCCTCTCTTTAAATTTTGCTGTGTCAATTTTCTGCCATCTCTTTTTTTCTACCCTTTTTATTATTGTGTAGTAAACTAACTTAGGTTCAATTTTCCATATGTCTAAAATATCATGTACTGAGGATTCAGACTAGATAAACAACTTTGTTGATTTATACTTATCCAGTGTCAAAATGGGGTAAGAGAAAAAACTTACACTCTGTGTGAGTGGACTTCATCCTGAAGGTTCTGGAGCCTTCAGTCTCTGAAGGCTCAGATCCACTTGACTGGCATTGAGGCATGGGGCTCCATCTGTATAGTCCCAAGAACCAGGAAGGATGATTAGCACATATCAAGACTCAAATCTGTTCTTATGTTGAATTATGACAGCAAGTGGGCTGGAGATTTTGAGCTCTGTTTTAGAGAAAAGCTCTGTTTTAACACTATTTTTTCCTCTTAGTACAGGTGATATCTGCCCATAATCAGACAGATTTCTTTATACTTTAACTGGCTAAAGTTGTGATTCAAATGGCATTTCACACTTTGCAGAAATTTGCACAAGATATTTGTAAAGTCAAGACCTGACTTGGCTACTGTTAATTATTCAAAATTATTTCTAACATTTCTGCAGTGATTCTTAATTCTTTCAAATAGTTAAGGATTTTTAAATCCCTTTAAAACCCTATAGAGCAATATGCCCAACTAATCTGTTTTTTCACAAAATAAATGACATCTCAGTTTCTAGTGTTCTTGTAGCTTGAGGATTTGATGAAAGTAGACAGAAGTAAAATAGTACAGAAGAGAAAGGAGTTTAAGGTGTCATGGTCTCTTGTATGATTTAAAAGAACAAGGAATAAGACATTCATATAAGGTAAAAACAATGCTAACTAAAAACCTGAAGCCATAGACAAAGTTACCTAGGGTCATTGCAAAGGACTGCTGTAGTCATGGCTTGTCTCAGATCAACTTTTATTTAATTTCTGTGGAGGGTGTTATTTTCAGGCCCTCCATTGTGACAAGCTAGATTACTGGAAGCTTCAGCTTGACTACCTCAGGTATTTCTATAAGCATCACTCCACCAAAGGTGCAGGACAGTTATATGTAGCACCTTGCAGGAAAGGCTTCTGCAGCCCTATTTGTCTTTCATCTTGATGAAGCAGGTAGCAAAATCGTACTTGTTAAAACTCTTCCACTTAGACTTTGATTAATAAATACCATCATTTTCAATTTATCAGCTTGAAATCAACCTTAGACATTAGTAGGGAAGTGTCACTTGTTTTACATTCGGGGGCTATATGAATTGATTTCTGAATTATTACTATTTGTCAGCAGTGGGGGTGTATAGATACTTTAGAGAAACAGTCTTTCTAAGACAGTCTAAGATTTAGACTAAGATTTAGTCTTTCTAAGTTGATTATATAGTGCTTGTAACTGGGATGCCTCTGTCAGAATTTATCTGAGCACGTTGCTATTCAAAAACTGGCTATATTGAGTACTGACTCTAGCCTTGGACAGGAGCAGTGTTGGGCCTCCACCAGGCTGAGCTTTGTGAGATTTTGTGTCTTCTTTTGCTCCAGCTGTGCAGGAAAAAGACATCCTTTAACTGTCACACCTTGAAATATAAAGAACAAACATGATGATCAGATCTGTGTGACAAGTCCTTCCAGTTAACTGTGAATTTAAGCTGTGTGCTGAGACCTTCAGATAAATATGATTTTATTGTAAATAAATAAGAGACTGCTGTCACTGAACAGTCTCAGCTACTTATCTTGCTAAAAGCCATCAGTTCCATGTTGAATTCATTTCAGGAAATAAGCTCTTTTCTTCTCGGCTTTTATTTTCCCATAGGGCCACCTTTTATTATAAGTTCTTATTACAAGAACTATAAGCTGGCAATGTGTCACATGTGAATGAAAACCGATGAGATCAGAATGAGAATGAACTGGGTGCCTCAATTAAAGTTTGATTTTAATAGCACTCTTCTGGTAACTTTTTCAAAAGTACTACGTTAGCATTATACAAACTGGCAGAGCCTATCAAAAAGTGGATTATTCATCTCTCCGTATACATCACTGGGGCACAATAAAGACACATAAAATGGCAAAGATGATCAAATGCTTCTGGAATCTGTAGGTGTGCATGTTCAGGGAGGCTATCGAAATTCAGACTTATTATAAAATCAGCTCAACCAGTTAAAAAATGTTCTTGATCACTTATTTACACCTTTCATGAGAGAGCAGCTAGTGCTGTAACAAATAATGGACTTATCGTCAGCTAAAGGATACATATTTCCATTCATAAGAAAAGATCCATGTCTTTATTCATTTCTTTTCCCATATTTTCCCCAAGTTTTATTAAATTCTCAGCTTTAAAAAAGATATTATTATCTGAACATATGAAAGCATAAGGTAAAGCGAATTGACTTCAAAAGTTCAAAAAAAAAAGTTCAAAAGCTGAGGAAGGGTTCATTTTATTTCTTTGGTACATACTGTCTGTGTAAGTTTAAGGCCAAGAATTTATAGGCAGATTTTCAAAAAGGTGTAGGCAGTTCCTTTACAAATGAAAGCCTAAAATTCTTTGTTGCTGTCTCCTATGTATGCATATATTAAATTTTAAAGTATGAATGTTTTCTTAGTGATATGGTTTAGTGAAGGACTTGTTAGTTGGACTAGAGGTTGGACTTGATGATCTTGAGGTCTCTTCCAATCTAGAAATTCTGTGATTCTGTGATATACTTCCACTTCTATCGTGATATTGAAATCATAATGGTTGGGAAGTGAGTTGAATTTACAGTATTAGAAGACATAAAAGCATACGAATGAAAGACAATAAGAGACTTGTGTCTATTTTACTGCAAATCATACTTTCTCTTTAAAACCAAGTATGCCACTGAAAATAGAAATGAGCTTCACAATTTCAGTTTAAAAAAATAGCAATTCCCCCATAACCAACAATACATCTAATCCCTAGATATCTCCTACCTTTGGCACTTCTAAACTTGTTCACAGTCTTCATGTATAACATTATTGTTTCTCTTAGATAATTTGAAATATATATTAAAAAAAATAGAAGTAAACCAAGAACTCTGCCTTTAAACAAGAGCTTTCAGATGTTTCAACTTCTAAAATAACCACAGTGTCAAAATGTTAGTGATGTAGAATTTAAAATATTCAATGTAGATGAATGAAAAAAAGAAAAGAAAAGAAAAGAAAAGAAAAGAAAAGAAAAGAAAAGAAAAGAAAAGAAAAGAAAAGAAAAGAAAAGAAAAGAAAAGAAAAGAAAAACTTACTTCAACCATCAGATAAAGTGATATTTCCTGACAACTCATTTAGAAATGTGTTGTTATCTACCCCACAGCTATTCACTCACTGAATTTTGTTTCTGATGATAAATCCAGTTAGAATTTTCTTTTTGTTATGTTTGTTCTGCATACATTAAAAATCTTTGTTTCTTACTAATTTAGAAAATGATGGAAATATTCAAATCAGAGTCCCAGCGGTTTGATTTGAAATAGATTTTTCATATGCAACATTTAACCTCAGTTTTTTGTTTGTTTTAATAAAATAATCATAGAATTAAATGATTATAATTCAAATATCAGCACACATTTTTCATGTCAACCATTTGTCATTTGATAGACAGTATCAGTTTTCTTGATAACAATTAGTTTAAAAACTCAATTTTCACACAGAGGAGTTTTACATACCATGAAATAATTTAAGTGAAAATGCACTAACCATTCAGGCTCTGAACTCTCATTTTAAATGGTGACGGGAAACAAATTAACTACTAAATCAGCAAAACTTTCAAAAGAAAAGGGATTTGATAATATCCTGACCCTTCTCCTACATGTATATATCACAAATGTGTAAAATGTGTTGTATACACAAGTTGATTTTTATTTCTGCATTCACACTGCCTTTAAAAAGTAATGTTTGAAGATGAACCTATTATTTTAAGGATTATCAATATCATGGTAAATTAAAAAAAGGCAAGAGTAAGTTTTAGTTAGCTTTAGTTTAGTTAAAGTTTAGTTTAGTTAGCTTTAGTCTAGTTAGCTTTAGTTTAATTAGGTTCTGTGCTGTTTTTGCTGTATATATCATTTCCAATATTTCAAAGTTAGGTTTTGATAAGCATTTGTGGAATTGATATAAGAATTACCAAGGTAGAATATGGCACAGCCCACCACAGCCTCTATAGAAAAGCTGTCAAATACCATCCTGCATTTTCCATATCCTGAAAACCCCCTTAGACATGGACAGACCTTACCAATACCAAAGCCTATTTGTGTGGCACTATCATTAAAGGTAAACTCCTGTTTGATCTTCACCAGCTGCTGTTTTCAAACATTCCTCAAACCCTTGCAGAATGGCTTAGTTCATTCATGCTCATTTGGCAGTTAAGAGAAAATAGATTGTTTTTCCTTATTGCACTACAGCTCAGCTTCAAATAAGCTCAAAACTGTTCTTGGCATTACCTGTGAGCTTAGTGAGAGAGTATCCAGAAGATAATACACTTCATAAAACTACTGACTCTAGCTTGCTAAATTCAAAATCGCTTGTATTTAGAGAAAATGGTGTATTTTTTTCTCCAACAAATAATATTTGTAAGGTGTTAAAGTTCATTTTAAAGTACTGTTGATAGAGTTCACTGGAATTTGCATTAATAGCTTTGTAATCCCTGGGTGAAAAAGCAGATAATTTGCTTTAGCAGATTATTTGTGTTTTTGTTGTTGTTTTCAAATTGGAAATGGTGGAAGGGATTTAGTTTACTGACAAAGCAGAAAAGTAATTTCATTAACTATGTTAATTTAGACTTCCCTAGGAAAAAAAAAATAAATAAAACTATAGTTTATTACATTTTCATTTACAATTAATCTATTTTTGAAGTTCTAATTAAATGCCTGAGTGACAAAAATAGATTTTTTAATTTTATTTTTTTTTAAGAGGAAGAATGTTTATTTTGTATGATGTGTGAAGCATATGTTTTATGCTTTCAAATCTGAAGTTAGCAGATATTATCTCAGAATTACATTCCTGATACTGGGCTTGAAAGGTGGTTTCTATTACTTTCACTTGAGAGCATAATGATTTTAATATAAAGTCTTTTAGGGTTTTTGCATTTTCCTCTCCTGAGAGGAAAAGGAGTAGGAAAAACATCCTACTTGGTCATTTTAGCTTACTGTATTTCCCTCACAGTGCATCAAAAATATGTAACTTCCTACTATTCAAATTTGAGTTTGGCCTTCTAAACTTTTATGGGCTTCCTGAAAATTACTAACCATAAGTGATCCGTTAAGAGATAATCTCCCATTCCAGGTAACCATTCACCTGGATGTGAGGCATGCAAAAATCTTGGCTCAATGTGAAAGGCATTGGAAAATTGACTCAGTATGTATGTTCTGTGATGGTACTGTTAATAATATAATTCTTGATTAAATAAATGTGCTTCTTTAACCCCAATCTGCTGCTAAGGAACTCTTCTTGCAGAGGCATTAGATGTATAAAGCATTTTTACACACCATAATAAGATCTTTGGTCATTTCCACTCCAACACAGGGGGACTGCAAGGAGAAAGGATTATTCATACCTACAGTTCTTTTGTATTTAAGTTTTGAAGAGATTTCTATAAGAAAAGACAAAAAGCAAAAAAAGCAAAATAAGGATTAGAGGGCAAATAGGCCTGATCTGAACTTAAGTCAGGCTAAAAGTTCAACAGCTTAATCTTGTGAACACGTGTCCTTAGGAATTTTGTCCTTATCAATTAGCAGTTGGAGTTAGACAAAATACTGACTCATAATTCTATAATAAAATATTTCCTACTCTTTAGAACTGCAGAAAATGTAAAATAAGAACATTCACTTAAAACCATCTTGACACCATATTCACCAAACAAAAAAATAAAAATAAAAAAGATATATCTATGGTAATAAGTGAATCTCTGGAGGAGAGTTTAAACAGTCATGACTTCTTTTCAGATGTATAATCCAGTGATCATGACTTACTTTTATTACCATTGATTCAAGAAATTTAAAGATTTCATTGGCATGTTAAAATTAATACATTATGCTGTTGTCATCAGCCTGCTGCTGAGCCTAAATGGAGTCACTTCACCTCTCAGAGTTTCCATGTTACATTTTTCTCTGTTTTGATTGATCTTCTGAGCCTGCAGAGGCCAGTATATGCCCTCCTCATGTGTAGTAGTAGACCTACAATATCTGTCAGTTTCTCTGACACTATTGTGCTAAAATTATTAATAACAGGAATTGATTTTTTGATGTATCTTAAAGTTTCCTTGTAACAAGCAACAGCAATAACAACAACAACAACAAAAACTTTGGCCTTTTATCATTTTAAAATGCATTATTTGTTCTTGTAGCAAGGAATATATATGTAATGAAAATAAGATCTGTATAAGGCTTTTGAAAGCTATAACTGGCAAATGGAGGGAGATGAGTCTTCTCTTTCTTGATGCAATGATACTTGACAACCCATTTCTTTGCACATCCTTTGTGTCTCCATGACCAGCTGTGTACTCATGGCTGCAAGAAAAGTCTTATTTGAGTATAGAGTATATTTCACCTGTGTCGAATTGTGTCCTTCTGTTCTCCAATTAAGTAAAAATTCTTTGAGCATCTTGAAATTACTCCAGAATCTATGACAGCCAGTTTGTGGCATTGGGCAGAGTGGGCTTTCTTACTGCATTATCTAATGGACAGTTCTTCATCTTCTGGGAACACTCCAAGACAATTTATAGATTTTAGGGAGCTGATGTAGGTTCTGAAGAACTTCCTGTCCCTATGCAAGACAGGAATGATTCAAATGTTGTCCTGCCTCTTCCCATGGCTTCCAAGGATATTCAGTCTGTTCTGCCAATACAAACATGACTGGACCTCAGGTGCATGATTTTCTTCCTGGATTGTGAAGTCACTTGACAATATCACTGCATCTCTGTCCAGCATCATTTTCTGCAAAATCCTAGAAAATCTGAGATGCATTCTATTCAGAGAGATGTATTTGTTAATATCATTATTACTGAAATCAATATTACCGAGACAGAGCAATTTTGTGGAAGGATTTTTGTTTGTGTATAATGCTTGTTCTAAACCTAAAATGGAGTACAAGGATATGTATTCATTCTTATAGTCTAGCTTCTATTAAGCATGTGAGCAATTATACATTTTAAACATTTTAGTGTCACTTTTCAAGAGAACTATTGCTGTATTCATGTACTCTTGTAGGCTCCCCTGCTCAGAATGCATACCAATTTCAGTTTTGTAAGCCTATTCATATTTTAATTGATTTCATGAATTCCAATTTGCAAAAGAAAGTATGTTAACTCTGTCAGAATAGAAGTTTTTTCAGTTCTTAAAGGGTTATCACAAAAATCCATTTTACAACTGCAAGTTGTAAAATATGTAATTTTGACTGTCTTTTACATTATAATAATTGTAGTTGCCACCTTTATGCAACAAATGATGAGGAAACCAAAACAAACAAACAAACAAAAACCTTTAAGGCTACCTGGATTTAAAGGAAAAACCCTTATCAGAAATTAAACAGTAGGTAACTTCTTCTACTTGCTGAGGATTGATTCCTGTACTGAGGGTAAAGGCCTAATAAGTGATACATTCGTCCTGAAGATTTAGGATTAGTGTGTAAACACACTTTATTTATTTATTTATTTATTTTGGTCTTCTAATTTGGTGTATTAATGTTATGTCGATATTTCCATTATCTTCACAGTTTTTCCTTAAGAATCCATTTCTTGATACAATGTCTTGCTCAGACGGAAGGAAAGATTAAGAAAGTGAAGTCAAGTTCATAATGATTGCTTACAGCTCCCCAGGAATACGGAAACTGTCAAACTACTTTTTCCAGTTTTACAGATTACTTTGACTGTCCTTTTTGTTTATGTTGCACACAGACACCACTTTATTACAGCTTGTGGAAACAATCCAGTGCTCTTTTATGAGCTCTAACATACATATTTTGTGTTCATTTTCTGTAGCACTTCATCAGCATTTGTTCTTGACCCAATGGAATAATTTTACACAAAAAGAACAATGTGCTACCTGTTAGCTACATACTAGATGGTCTACACATAGTTAGGGGAACTACTACTTGTTTTGGTTTTGAAACTGCTCTGAGGAAATCAAATATTAGTGACAGACAACATTCCTTTAACTATTTTCAGGTTTTGTGTAAACCTGCCAGACCTCCTGGAAAAAAAAAAAAAAAATCCATTTCCTTTTTTATTTTGTAATGTATTAATGATTTTTTTTTTTTTTTGGTCTTTTCAGAAAACACAAAGTGTCATATAAAAATGTAATTCATATAAGGTAAAATAGATAACTCTATATCATGTATCTATGAAAATAAGAAGCAACATAAAAATAAGTCCTCAGAAATATGAAACAGGGGAGATTGTTCACTGAAAAAGATGTAGCAGTGATTACCATCATAATTATATTCACAGTACAAGATGAATTTTAAAAGTAGAAAAATAGCAGAAGTGCATTCTAATGTAACAATTTATATATAAATGCTTTAAATAAAACAAATAATCATGCAATTAATACCTTAGGGAATACATGATCATAAATACTTTATTCAGATAACAGCAGAAATTGTCATGAACAGGCTACATATTTTTATTATCTCCCATGAAAAGAATGACAGAAATGTAGTCTATTTATTTGGTTCTTAAGGTTCTTATAGTTTCTTTTGGGAAAATTCTTATGGAATGTAATTGAAAATTAAATCAATCATGTGTAATAATAGCATCCAGACATTCTTGTAGCTTCCCATGAATAAGCGAAAACCACTAAATATTTATTGTTCTAACATCCTTAAAAACTTAGCTGAAAATAGTTAATTTTTGAATGGAAATTTGACAATTCCCATGAAAGTTATGATCTTGGTAGATTGTTTCTCATGCTTAAAAAAATAAAAATGTTTACATTTCTTTGTATTCATTTCAGTGAATACATATTCTTTACATATACATCATACATAAATATCTGAATACATTTCAGATATTTATCAGAAACAAATAACCTTTTAATCACAGAAATGTAGACTCATTTTCAATATCTTGTAAGCTGTGGTTTCATAACCCATCACTTAACAGTAGTTTGGCAATAATATATGCATAACAGTCTTATAAACTTGGATGTTCTATAGAAAACATAACATAATTCTGAAGAAAATACAAACTTGTCAATCTATTCCAGTCACATCAGCTGGAAATTTATCTGCAGGCATGTCTCAAATAAGGGTCTCCAGCGTTCAAGACGTTTAATTCTCTCACTGAAATTGTTCTAACCTGAGCAGTGATCTCTTCCCAAGTCTGACTTTAACGGACAATAAGTTGATGCAGGGAGAGACTAGGCATAATTAAACTCTGCATTTTTAACAGTTTTCCCCTTCATATCTTTACTTCCAAACCATTCTTTTTATTGTAGTGATTTTCCATTTCATTGCTGTCTGGCTGCAGTTTGAACATTATCTGAGATAAGAGTGAAAGGTTTTTCTTGTGATAGTTCCATGAAACCAAACACTGACTCATTCCTTTTGTATATCAAAGTCTGAAATATATCAAAGAAAAACAGTCTGAGAAATATTTCACTCTCTCTTTTCTCTTCTTTTGGAGACACTGATGTACAACTCTTGGAAAAAAAAAATAATAGTTCTTCTCTCCCATCCATGCAGATGACACATTGGCCTTGTCATCTCACAGTAACTGAAAATAATAATGGTTCAAATCACTTTCATATATACTTGTGACCACATGTGGTCACAAAACAATGCGAAAAAATGCTTGTACTGTGAATGCTGGAATGCTGGTGGAAAAATTGTCTTCATGGTTTCTGCTGTTCCCCCCCCCCCTTTTTTTTTTTCAATTGTCTCTATCTAAACCATGCAATGGAGCTGTGACAAGACTAAGCTTGTGACAATCATGTCAGAAAACTAGCACCTAGGGCAGATTTATTTTCTGTTTTGCGATACTGAGGTTTATCTGCATATCTATAGATAACTGTACCTCTGTAAATAGTTTTATTTCAGATTGTTTCTCTAATTTTTATAAAATTATGCATGAGTTGAATCTTTATAAGGTCCCATGTTTCTTTTCTGAGTGACATCTACAAAACTCATATTTTATTCTGCCTCTGGTAATCACAGCCTCACTGAAGTGCTGATTATTCACACACACAGGGATTTTACAAAAGTATTAAGGTACATCCTCAGAAGTTGTGAGCAACAGACTACTGACCAAAGCAAAGCAAAACTTTGTTTAGGATGGTCAGAGTAGGGTAGAGGTACACAGTCTTGTAGACTGTTAGGAGGAAAGGTCTCAAGGCAACTGCTAGAAAACAGATTTTCAAGGTACTATTGGCAAAAATTAAGTCCTTTTTGACAACACCAGTTGAAGTGACAAATTCTGAAGAGACATGGGGCTGGAAGTGCCCCTTAGTCAGACTTAATACTAGTGCCAGAATATAAGGGTGCTGTTTCTCCTTTGAGTGGATGAAGATGCAGAAACTCAAGGTTCAAATCCTTCCAGGTATGTCTCACTTCAGAACATGATCTAATGGTGCCTTTCTAGCAGCAAAAGGAAGATAACAGTATTCAGTCTTTGACTTAAAGCTGGAACTGGTGAACTCTCTTAAGTGGTGATTCGAAGAGCTTAGTTTATTCAGAATAGCAAAAGGAAGGCTGAAAGAGGAAGGCTGAAAGGAAGGATGACTGCTGTATTTTAGTAGTTTGCTGGGCTAAATGCCAGACTGAGAAATTAATGGCTTATATGAATATGTTTCACTGGTACAAGAGAACATGGGCATACACTGGAGTGAAACAGATTCAGGTGAGAAATTTTCTAGCCTTTATAGCAGAGAGCTTGTGGAACAACGTTCCTGTAGGAGAAGCAAATAAAAGATTTAATTAGCTTTTAGATGGAATTGCTTTGATTTATGAAAAAAATATAGAACATATTTTTTCACCATGAAAAAGAATGGGATTTGCAAACCTTTCCATTTCTGTGCATATTGTCCAGCCAGAAAAATGCAGAGAAGCACTCACTGAACACTCTAAGGAAGTTTTTTTTGTCACTCTCTGTGGTATAGCTGTTTTGGGGACAAACAAAAAGCTTCCATTTCTAGTGTTGTTAACCTGACATATTTTATAGATATTAAACCGTGCTTAAAATAAAGCAGCATATGCAGAGCTGAGATCAGCTGTTATTTCAATTTCTCATGAGATGAAGAGGTAACTGTAGTCTTGGAGACACAAATACCCGGGAAGCACACGAAGCTGTGGAGGTAAAGTTAAAAATAGCATGACACTGAAGTGTGATGAAGTTGTAACATGTTTATGGCCATTTATCCAATAGTCTACCTTTGCTTTATGAGCCTACATATCCATTAAATTCACTATGAAAAGCAAGTTGGAAAAAAACACAGAAAAAAAAAAAAACAAAAAACAAAAAAAACACACCCATGTCAATAAATATGGGAAATTAAAATTGTTCTATGTGGGAACCCAAGGTTTTGGTTAATAGCAATATTCATCATTTTCTAATTCTGCTCTCTTCTTTTCCAAGGAACATATGGATGTGGTTTTATTTGGATGAAACATTTGTTTCAGTAAAAAAATTCAAGAAAGCAGGTTAGCATGATGTACTGCAGAAACCATGTTTTTCCATGCTTTTAAACCTCAAAAATATCACTGAGGTAAAAATAAATCAGTCTAAATTCCCAGACCCATATTCAGGAGAATCATTAAGTCAAAGCTTTTCTATTAACTCAGACATACAAAATTAAATTTTGCCCAGACCAAGGCTACCATTTTTTTTTTTTTTGCTGTTGTGACATACTAGTTTGTCTAATATGCATACAGAAGGACTGAGGAAAACAAGAAGGCACAGTCATGGTCCATAACAAGATAAATAGATGATAGATCGTTTCTGGGTAGGAACAGAAGTTGAATTGATAGGTGAGGGAAACAAACAAACAAACAAAACAAACAAACAAAGAAAACCTGTAGTCTTCAGGTCAATTATTATGTTCTGTCACCCCAGTTTGTAACTGTCTAAGCATGAAAACTCCGGGACTATGGAGTTGCTGACAATTTTTCAGCTTGACTTAACTATTAGCTTAAATCACTGAAATAATTATTTTTAAGAAACTCTTCATGCATTGTTTTTACTGTGAGGGATTTTAACAGACAGGTTTAGTTAAGCTTACCAAGCTTTTGTTTTCAAGATTAAAATGGCAGATTGCTAGCAAGGTTTTTCTGCATATCACAGACATTTTTCACTGGCTCTTGACAAATGAGAGTTGGACTGAAGGAGGTTTAAGAAAAAGAGAATTTTGAAGACATACTGCTAATTGATAATCCAATTTGCTCATGCTCAAGAGAGATTTTCATCAGCTAGTTACTTTTTTTTTTCTTTTTTCACAGAGCTTGTCATATTTTTAAGCCAAAAGACTCCCAAGAAAGATAACTCATTTATCTTATTTTATATTGCTTTATTGATTTTCTGCTGTGCCATATCAAATGACATGATTACAGTTTTGAAAAGTATCATACCTCTGTCTCTTGAAAAAAAAAACAAAAATAAAATTTTTGAATGTCTTCCAACAACAAGATAAAGTACGCTGGAGAAATTAGATCTGTTGTAAAAGATTTCTGACAGCAAGAAATTGTCAAAGTTACCAAGCTATTTAGCAAATTAGGGTGGAATTGGAGTGAGCATCCAGATGAAATTAGTGTGACAATCTGTATTATAACTGGGGTGTTGCAACTACTTTATGTCCTCAGATTTTTGACCCTTTGAATGATCACCTACTGTCACGAGAATACATTTAAGGCAATGTTGTGTCCTTGTGAGAGACCTACTCCAAAAGAGCAGAAAACTTACAGTTAGTGTTTTCACCTATTTTTAATTTCTACATTACTATGAATTAAATGTTACAATTAAAAAAGGTCTACGAGTATAGTCCACCATAGAAAAAATAAGATACAGTTAGTATCTTATTATACATATACTTATATACAGTTAGTATCCTGCCTAGTGTATGACAGGACTTTGGCAACAGACCTTAACATTCTTATAAAATGAACACATCTGGAAGTGGATATCATTAATTCATCACATGAATTAAGCAAAATTAATTAAATGTGCTTTTTGATATTTTTTTTTTTTGAATGATGGTTATATAGGCAAGATAAATATTCATAGATAGACCATAATTTAAAATATGTACTATAATATTTGACTCTGTATTACATTTCATTTCTGGTGGCAGTAAAAGAACTTTAGATACCTCCACAATAGAAAAAAAATAGACCAAAAAAAAAAAAAAAAAAAAAAAACCAAAGAAAACTGCCCAGCATGACTGACTGTTATTGCATGACCCAGCATGACCAGAAAATTATTTCAGATTAAAAAAAAAAAAAAAAGAAAAAGAAAACAAAACAAACAAACAAGCAAACAAAACACACAAACAACAACAACAAAAAAAAAACAAACACTATGTTGGGGAGAATTAAAAGCCTGGTGTTCTCCTTATATAAATGACAGTTCCATCTTCCAGGGTGAAAGATGTAAATCCAAGGCTTTGCTGTTATTTTGAAACATGTAAAGCAGTCACATCTTCTCTTTACTGTGAGACAGGAGCCCAGATCAGGAGACAGCTGTGATATAACAGACTGCCTGGGCAGAGATAATTTAGTCATGTAGATTATGGATTTGTGTGATGTCATGATTCCCAGATGGAAAGAAAGCCATACAGAGCTTTTTGCTTATGGCATGCTATTGGTTGGCATTACATTTAACAAAATCCTGCAATCTCCTTTTAAATTCAGTATATGCGTTTTCTTCATTGCCTGTTCTGAGGCATGGAAACTTTTTTTTTTTTTAAATGCGGTATAGATACTCATTTAACATAAACGTAATGTTTTAGTTCATATAGCAAGCTATGTATTCCCACTAAATAGCAACTTGACATCATATTTTGTCTTCCAGTATTTGCTAGGACTGTTAACTAATAATGAGGAATTAAAGTGCTATCTTTGTCCCCTTGCAAGATTGTGTTTTGTTACAACAGACACAGGGAGTGGAAGATAAATTTTAAAACATCTATCTGAACAGCAACAATAATTAAATAAATAATTTATTTGCAGTGGAAGAATCAATTCTGTAATGAACCCAAATTCTCTTGTGTTACTCATTGATCTTCTCAGGGTTTTTCTGTGCCAAAGATTAAAAAATAAAAAAGCTTTTGTTACAAATTTTCTTTTCTTTTTTTTTTTTTTATTTTTATTTTTAAATTATTTTTTATAATTAATATATAAAATATATAATTAAATATATTAATTTTTACAATTATTTTTTATTAATAACTCCCACACAGCGAGTTATTATCAGAAGCAGCCAGCATGGGTTTATGAAGGGCAAATCCTGCCTGACTAACTTGATCTGCTTCTATGACAAGACAACATGCTTAGAAGATGAGGAAAAGGGTGTGGATTTTGTTTACCCGGATTTTAATAAAGCATTTTATACCATCTCCATGGTATTCTCCTGGAAAAAAACTGTCTGCTCGTGTCTTGGACAAGTATAGAACTTGCTGGATGAAGAACTGGCAGGATGGTCAGGCTCAACAAGTCTTAAATGGAGTTCAATTCATTTGGTGGCCCGTCCCCATTGGCATCCCACAGGGCTCAGTACTGGGGCCAGTTTTGTTTAATGTTTTTGTCAGTGATCTGGATGAGGGGATTGAGTGCACCCTCAGTAAGTCTGCAGTCAGTACCAAGTTATGCAGGACTGCTGATCTGCTTGAAGATAGGAAGAATTGCAGACGGATCTAGATAGGCTGGATCAATGGGCCATGTCCAGTCATATGACATCCAACAAGGCTATGCACTGGTCCTACACTTGGGTCGTAACAATCCTGTACAGCTGTATAGGCTTGGGGAAGGTAGGTCAGAAAGTAGCCTGACAGGAAAGAATGTGGGGATGCTCGTTGACAGCTGGCTGAACATGAACCACCAGTGTCCAGGTGAACCTCTTGTCCAGGTGGCCAAGAAGGCCAATGGCATTCTGACCTACATCAGAAATAGTGTGTCCAGCAGGACTAGCTAAGTGATTGTCCACTTGTATGTAGCACTAGTGAAACTGAACCTTAAATACTGTGTTCAGTTTTGGGCACCTCACTACAAGACAGATACAGAGTTTCTTGAGCTTGTGCAAAGTCCAACAAAGTTGGTGAAGAGAATAGAAAACAAGAGTTATCAGAAACAACTGAGGGAACTGGGATTATTTAGTCTGGAGAAGAGGAAGCTGAGGGGAGACCTCATTGCTCTCCGATAGAACATGAGGATATCATAGAATCATTAAGGTTGGAAAAGACCTCCAAAGTCATCTGGTCCAAACCCCCTATCACCAATATCACCCACTAAACCATGTCCCTAAGCACCATGTCCAACCTTTCCTTAAACACCCCTAGGGATGGTGACTCCAACTCCACCATCTCCCTGGGCAACCCATTCCAACGTCTGACTACTCTTTCCAAGAAGAAATGTCTTCTAATTTCCAACCTGAACCTCCTCTGGTGCAACTTGAGGCCATTGCCTTTAGTCATATTGCTAGTTATATATAAGACGAGTCTGACAGCCAGCTCCCCACAGCTTCCTTTCAGGTAGTTGTAGAGAGCAATAAAGTCTCTCCTGAGCCTCCCGTTCTCCAGACTAAATAATTCTAGTGCTGGATGGTCAGCTTCTTCTCATAAAACTTGTGTTCCAGACCCTTCACCAGCTTTGTAGCCCTTCTCTGAACATGCTCCAAGACCACGATGTCTTTCTTGAAGTGAAGGGCCCAAAACTGAACAGAGTACTTGAAGTGTGGCCTCAACAGAGCTGAGTACAGGAGGACAACCACCTCCCTGGTCCTGCTGGCTTCACTATTCCTGATAAAAGTCAGGACACCATTGACCTTCTTGGCCACCTGGGCACGCTTGCTGGCTCATGGTCAAGTGAGCATCAGCCAGCACCCCCAGATCCTTTTCTTCTGGACAGCTTTCAAGCCACTCTGCCCCAAGCCTGTAGCATTGCATGGGGTTGTTGTGATCAAAATGTAGGACACAGCACTTAGCTCATTGGCCTCTACCCATTGATCCAACATGTCCAGGTCCCTCTGCAGGGCCTTCCTACCCTCAGGCAGATTGACACTTTTCCCCAGTTTGGTGTCATCTGCAGATTTACTGAGGATGTACTCACTTCCCTCATCCAAGTCATCAGTAAAGATATTATAGAGGGTGAACCCCAACACTGACCCCTGGTGAACGCCAATGGTGACTGGTTGCCAGCTGGATTTCACTCCGTTCACCACCTCTCTTTGGACCTGGCAACCCAGCCAGTTTTTAACCCAGCAAAGTTTGTACCAATCCAAGCCATGTGTTGCCAGCTTCTCCAGGAAAATACTGTGGGAGACCATGTCAAAGTCTTTACTGAAGTCTAAGTAGATTACATCAACAGCCTTTCCCTCATCCACCAGGCAGATTACTGGATCATAGAAGGAGATGAGGTCGGTCAAGCAGAACTTGCCTTTCATGAACCCATGCTGACTGGGCCTAATCCCCAGGTTGTCCTGCATATGCTATGGGATTGCATTCAGGATGATCTACTCCATCACCTTTCCTGGCACAAAGGTCAGGCTGACAGGCTTGTAGTTCCCTGATTCCTCCTTATGACTCTTCTTATAGATGGGCATCACATTAGCAAGTCTTCAGTCATCTGGGACCTCTCTGGATGACCAGGACTGCTGACAGATCATGGAAGGAGGCCCAGCAATCACACCCGCCAACTCCCCCAGCACCCTCGAGTGCATCCCATCAGGGCCCTTAGATTTGTGAGTGTCTAGCTTGCCTAAATAACCTCTATCCCAATCCTCTTCAATCAGGGGAAAGTCTTCCTCTCTCCAGATTTTCTCTCTTGTTTCTGGGTTTGGTAGTGCGTGGGGGCTAGCCTTAGCAGTGAAGACAGAAACAAAGAAGACATTCAGTAACTCTGCCTTCTCAGTATTTGCCATTACCAAGCACCCACCTCGTTTAGCAGTGCACCCACATATTCCTTAATCTTCCTTTTCCTTCTGATGTATTTGAAGAAGCCCATCTTGTTATCTTTGATGTCTCTTGCTAAATTAATTCTAACTGGGCCTTAGCCTTCCTCACTGCATCCCTGCATTTTCTGACAGCATTCCTATATTCTACCCAAGTGCCTTCTTCCACATCACGTACACTTTCTTCTTCTGAAGAAATCATCTCAAGTTGCACAAGGCAAGGTTTAGATTGGACAGGAGGAAGAATTTCTTCATGGAGAGGGTAGTCAAGTGTTGGGACGGGCTGCCTGTGGAAGTGGTAGAGTTCTTGGAAATATTTAGGAAACAGGTGAATGTGGCAATAAAACACATGGTTTAGTCATGAGATTCAGTATGCAAGGTTGACAGCTGGACTTGAATGTCTTTTCCAACCTAGATGATTCTTTATGATTCTATGACTTAAAAGGAAGTGTTTGAAGCTAAGTACAATCTTACACTAGTGGTGCCTTCATCTTTTTTCTGCCCAGGATTTTTACAGTGATGATGCTGACTTAATTATAATTAAATTTATCTGGAGATGCCAAGTTTCAAACAACAGAATGCAAGATAGATATTAGGCAAAGCTCCTTGCTTATTGACATGTAAATATGCCTTTTAGGAAAAAAAAAAAAAAAAAAAAAAAAAAAAAAGAAAGAAAATCAAGCTCAGAAAATACTTAGTTCTCAGGTTTTTATTCTCTCTTTTAAATGTACAAAATACTGTAGTATATAAAATTGCAATTTTACTAACAAAATTTTTAAACAATTCTGTATTATTTGCAGAGTAGTTCCAAATGACTGGAAAATAGAAAAAAATGCTGACAAGGTAAAAAAAGAGTGATCTAAGCTGCAGTAGGTCTACTAGGTTGACTTCACAACTTTGCAAAGTCTTAAAATACATTTTGAAACAAAGAACAGTCAAGGGCAGAGGTAATTGGGAAGTGGTAAATTGAGACAAATTGCAATATTGATCATCAAAGGTGAATTGTGTCAGACATCTTATGTCTTTTCTGTTAAAATTATTAATTTCTTAGATAGTATTGTTTGAGTACACCCTTTTCATCTGTCAAGATTTAAGTAATTCTTTTGCTAACACTCTCTATATGAAATTATTATTTAAGGTGAAAATTACAGGGACTCATAAAAGTACTAAGAACTGTATGAGAAACAGTATAAGAGTGTCATGGGTTGTGTCGAAGGCCATATAAGGAAAAATATGCCTCAAAAGTCTGTTGGACTGTTTCATACATAGTAACTTCAGAATATGAACTAATTATGTGTGCCTTTCAATTTGTTGAGTTGGGAGTCCTTGACACTGCAAGGCAAGAACAGATCTTCATACAAGAGTGAAATGTTCTTTCCAACTCAAGGGCTAGAAAATTGATGGGATAAAGTGAAAAAAAAATAAAATCATAGGGCAAGCACTTCTATTCTGAATTAACTAGCTAGACGTAAAGAAGAAAAGCGACCTACTTGCCTTAACTGGTCATAGAACAGCTATGAACTATCCATATGATACAATTTTGAAAAATTAAATTCGGGGATGAACTAGTTGAAATACCTTTAGTATCAGAGGTATGAGCACTGTATGATCAGGGATGAGCACTGTACATGATGTTGTTAGAACTTCATCTAGAGTGTCGTGCTACTATGTTCATGAGTAATTTTTAACAAATTCTAGGAGATGTTAGTAAAATGATCAAAACACTGAAATAATTTTGTTCAGGGAAAAAAATAAATAAAAGAGTTTTTTTGTTTTTATTATTTTATTTTATTTTATTTTATTTTATTTTATTTTATTTTATTTTATTTTATTTTATTTTATTTTATTATTTTATTTTATTTTATTCAGTCCAGTTTGTCCTTAATAAGTTTAGTAAGCCATTTAATGAAATTTGGGGTAAATATCAGGGAAACAAAACAATTAGTTTAGTTCAGTTAAATTTAGTTCATAAGCTCATCGAAAAGAGTGTGTACCTAAATGGTATACTTAACTACAATTATTAGATTCAGGAAATTCATTTTCTTACACAACACTAGGGGTTTTTATGTCTTGATATCTTCAAGGGGATCTGAAAGGACACTATTTTACTGTCTTTTCATGCATATAACTGTTCCAAGTTTCAGAGCTGCTGATAGTCACCTGTGGGGAGGGATCAGCCAGGCCCACCATCCCCTGGAGCATCACTTTGCCATTCAGCTTCATTGGTTGTGCTTTGTTTTCCTGGGAAACACAGGAAAGAGGCTACAGCTAAGAGCAAAAAGTGAAAAGAGAAAAATGATTCTACTATGAGAGATCTCCTCAGCTATCTGATATTTAACATGTCATATGCTCATGGCTAGACCAAACAAAAAAAATATATGTTAAAATGGAAGGAGATACATTTGAAAGGGAGAAATGAAATTCTTTCCTTGTATAGACACACTTTGTATTCAAGGATCATCTAGGTACTTTATTTAACAAATTCTATGCTATTGCAGGGACCTAGAGCACTGGGTAGTTGTTTAACATACCTTTCAACCCAAGTGATCCTTTCCTATATTACATAACAGATGCAGCTTTTGGTGTTTTTCCAGGAGCTTGAAGTTAGTGAACTGGGATCTTGGAAAGTATTTTGTGGCCAGTGATTTCTGTAACATTCTGTGGACCTTCTGAAGGTTAAGGACTCAAATATTCCCTTTTCATTTTGAGACATTTTAAATTCTTATTTAGAAATACCAACTTGCTTTTAGATTCATGAGCCTTAAACTTGCAGTAATGAAATCCAGCTCCATTAATCTCTTGTAATCATTTATTCTTCTTTTTGGGAGTTTTCAAGAGTCTGGAGTGGGTCGGACTGTAAGTTAGTGAAAATTTGCAAGTAAATTGCAGTCCATTTTTTGGTTCAATTTGGTGTTTATAGTACCATCAAATATGTATATTTTCAATTGTGCAGTCAGATATGTAAAATTTTATGAGATTTCTTTTTCTTCTGAAAAATCTCAGGCACCATGGAGCTGTTCAGCCCAAATAGCTCAGACACTTCCAGAAAGCCATTCTATCTTAAGACACTGTTGACTTTCTACTCTAATCACAAGGTAGATCCCAGACTTGAGGCTTAGGGTAGTTGACTTAGACATCTGTATCTCATTTTCAGTTACAGCAACTCAATCCTAGAAAATCATTCTGTTAAAAATTAATGTCAGTAGAGAGGCCATCAGAGTATCAAGCCAGCTACTTTATGAAACAATGTTAGATAATTTATTATAGTAATTACATTTTTTATTTATATGTGTATATATATTTATACAGTATACTTACACTGTACCTAAAATATAATGTAATAGCATATAATAATCATGCTACTTCTACTAACTGCTAACGCACCATATCATACTACATTGTACTCCTATAACAATGTGAATGGAATTTTTAATGACTAATAAAATTTAAAGCAATGGAGCAATCCATTTATTAAGCACTCAGCACAGTACTTGTACTGATTCAAAGATTCACCCCAAACTGTTTATCTAAAAATAGGATCTATAAATAAATAATTAAAACACAATTGTCTACAGATTCAAAATAGATTGACCATTCTCTTTTTAACTACTTCTTTTTGTTGTTGGTTGTGGTGGTGGGTTTTTTTGTTTGCTTGTTTGGTTGGTTTTTATGTGTGTGTATGTTCAGTTTTTGATTTTGAACACCAATTGGCTCAAGTAACAATAAGGTAACAGTGAAGTGACTCTGAGATAGATTTTGAGGAGGAAAATGTGTACATTTTGTGGCAATAGAGGCTCCCTAGAGCTTGAAATGTGCATGCTCTTTTTGGTGGTTTAGATTTTAATGCAAGACAGAGAATAAATCTGTGAATGGTTTTACTGGTGCAAACATGTTCAAATTGAATGTCATAAACAGAAAACATTACTGTTTAGCCCAGAGGGTCACAAATCTGCTAAGTGACAAGTCAGTCTTTCAACTCATTAAAAATGAAAACAACTGCAATGAGTTTCTCAAAATCTTAAGAGAATCAATGGCAACGATTTCTTTGAACCTGATTTTATGGCAACAGCCTTAGACTTAAAGGTACAAAAGTAGTTGTCTCCTATTGATCAGAAAACCAGTAGGTGACTCTTGATTTAAATAAGCTGATTTGAATTTCAGTCTTTTCTTTGCATTTAAAATACTAAAAAGCAAACAAACAAAAATAAACCTTCTGGATAAAACAATGAATTATGTTTTAGAAATAAATATATTATACATTATCACACTATCTTAAAGACGGTCCATTTCAAATAAATATTGCCTTTCTGCATTAAAAAAAAAAAAAAGAAAAGAGGAAAAACAAGGAGAAAAACAACTGCACTAATGTAAAACCCTTTCTCATTTTATTGATATATTTCAGTATTCATATATACATATACATACACATGTATTTACTATACATATATGTATATGTATAGTAAAATGCTCCCTGCTGTTAATGCATTCCCTTTGGCATTTCCATTCTTCCAGGTTGATCTCTGCCTTCATTACCACAGACTTTTTGGTTTTATACTAATTCTGTTTTGCAAAGGGCTGAAGGATGTGCCGTCTGTACAAGAAGCCTATTCAGTATGGTGAGGGAATACTCTGTGGAGTCTCACACAAAGGTGAATGAAGTCATCTGTGTGTGAAAGATGATGGACATCTGCAGCTCTGGTTGCATTTTAAATATGTTCATAAAATTATCAAGAAGGGTGATCAAGAATCTGTAAATCCATGTGCTTACACTTTTCTGTTGTTTTCTCATAAATTGACATAGCTGAATGCTTTTGTTTTTATATGAGATGGAAGGATCAATATTTGGTCCTAGTTATGATTGAAAAGGAGGCTTTGTCTTGGAATATTAAATATATATATATGTCATATATTAATCTAAATATTTTGCATTTTCTTTTTGCAAAATTCTCACTGACTTTAATTGTAGATCTCTCTGACTCCACTTGGCTGAATGTTCCCCACCTACATGCTAGAAAAAAACCAACTAAACAAAGAGCCCAGAAAACAATGAAACAACTGTGACTGTTATAGATTGTAGGGAGAGCAGTCTCAGAGCAATGATGTTATGGTTGGGCCCCATGATGGATTATGGAGGCAACAGTTAGAAAAAATTTATTCAGGAAAAAAAATAATCCTACTTCCTCTAATGTTATTACCACTTCCCTGGAGGATTCACAAATAAGTTATTATAACTTCTCTTTCTTTCTTTCTTTCTTTCTTTCTTTCTTTCTTTCTTTCTTTCTTTCTTTCTTTCTTTCTTTCTTTCTTTCTTTCTTTCTTTCTTTCTTTCTTTCTTTCTTTCTTTCTTTCTTTCTTTCTTTCTTTCTTTCTTTCTTTCTTTCCTTCCTTCCTTCCTTCCTTCCTTCCTTCCTTCCTTCCTTCCTTCCTTCCTTCCTTCCTTCCTTCCTTCCTTCCTTCCTTCCTTCCTTCCTTCCTTCCTTCCTTCCTTCCTTCCTTCCTTCCTTCCTTCCTTCCTTCCTTCCTTCCTTCCTTCCTTCCTTCTTTCCTTCTTTCTCTCTCTCTTTCTTCTTTCTCTTTTCCTTTCTCTTTTTTCTTTTTTTTTAATGTTTTTGCCTTAAAAACAACTTAAATACTTTATCTTACAGTAAGAGATTCAGCAAGAGATTCCTACTATTTCACATTCCCACATACAATAAAATAATAAATATTTATTCTCCTGAGCTCTCAAAAGCTCATTGATTTCTGTAGTCCTGAGGGGTCTCTTGCTCCGAAAATAAGCTCTTTGCTTCTCATTTCATCAGATTAAAAAAAAAAAAATCTTTGTGCAGTTTGACAACCTAGTAGACTACTTCCTAGCCTACCCAGAGTATCCTTTAAGCTTAAGGATATCTTGTATTGCACTTAGACATTCTTTCTTCATACCACTACTGTATCTTAGACTTTCAGTGCCTTAAATAGCTGACTGATAGTAACAATAGTAATTACTTATATAATACACACTGTGACTTGACTTTTTTGTCATATGGGATATACATCGAAGATATTTCAAGTTTGTTTGTTTGTTTTACTTTTATAGCCATTATTGTGTACTTAACTTAACTTTCTCATTGGCCACAGTGTATGTTTGCTGTGAAGAGTACGTAGTAATGTGAGGTGGTTAGGAGGAGGTTGTTAGAACCAAAACCAACTCAGTAGTTTATGCTGCTTCTGTCCTTTTCTGCATGATGTTTCCTTTTCTGCCTTATCTGCTTTTGAAAAAAAAAAAAAAAAAAAAAAAAAAAAAGTTACATTATTCCTAGAAGTCTCAGTCAATAATTCTGCTCTTTCAAGACCTCTCTGATACAAAATAATAACAGTGGCACTTGTTCTGTAAAAAATAACCATCACATATGAACTAGTAACAAACATGGAGAATATAAGCGCAAGTCTAATGTATACCTGGACAAGCACCATTACACTACAATGTATGTTACATAGTAAATATGCTAAAAATACAAGTCAAGAGAACAAAATTGTTACCATTTTGTAAATTATAACCTGTTTATTCCTTTTCTTGAAATACTTAAACCAGAAACCTTTTATCCTTTTAATCATCCTGGAGTTGCTAACACTATTTTTCTCCCCACATGAGCAATTTCAGACAAAACTCTGTTATATATTGAATTGGAACAGGTTTGGAAGAGAGACTGGTATTACTGATGTGTCCCATTCTCACTTTTATTTCTTGCAAGAGAAGAGAAGAGGAGAGAATTAAGAAGACTCTAATTTATTGGAGTTTTGTTTTCTTTTCAGATTTGAAAACAAGATAGTTTTTTTTTTTTTTTTTTTTTTTTTTTTTTCCATAGCGCTAGTGCTTTTCACTAAAGAAATTAAACGGGAAAAAAGATTTTTGCCTTCCAGACATTAACTCATGTCATGAGTATAATTACTTTTCTTAAATATGAGAAATGTTTGGATCTGTGTCTAGCTAAAACTGGCACATTTCAGAAAGATTTCAGTGGAGCTATGATTTACAGGTGCAGACCATAAAGTCTTCAGACTTCAACACCTGTTTATTCCACTCACTGTCTTATGGAAGAGATGTCCTTTGAAATCCAGCATAATTCCTAGGAGTAATCTCCTTAGGAAAACTTTGGCAATGCATTTCTGTATCTCTGGGATAAATGATACATCCTGGTTCTTTGTTACTAGATAAGTAAAAACTGTAATTCACAGAACACAGAAGAGAGCATAATGTTTGATGAAAATAATTAATCTTCTCAAATTAAATTATTGCTACTTGCAATCATCAAGAATGAGCCAAATTAGTGACTGTGTTTTGGCACATTAGTCTGTCTTAAAAAAATTTTGAGAGAACTTGAGATCTTCAAATTTGTGTGAAATTATCCATCTGGAAGTGTAACTGGTTCTGTAACCAGTCTAGACTGAAATGCAATACCTTTAAGAACAACTTGGAATATCTCAGTCATTTGGACAGCAATTTGGAAAAGAACACGTTCTCTATGACATCTTTGCTATCACTTCCCTTCAATAATTGTTACCATTTGTATTAAGAAACAGTTATAAGATTTAACTTAGATTTTTTTCTGATCATTTCAAAGAATTCCACTGCCATTCATCCTGGCACTATCCAAAAGAAAATGATATTTTAACCAGCAGGAGTAAATGTTCCACTTGTGTGAAAGCTTTGTGCAATTATTTTCCAGGAAATACATTTTACTTCTTTACTGTACAGGTTTATCCAAGGTCACGTATGTGACACTATATGGCAAGATAAAGGCACTTGTACACATTTTCAGTAGTGTAATAATTATATGCAGACAAGCTGAAGATTGTAAATGTAACTGGGTGCAAATCTGCACACATCTGAGACAAAAATGTAGGACATTTATTGCACTGGTTGGATGGATTTTGGAGACATATGACAAAGACTACATCTATAGTATTGCAATAGATAGCCAATTTTTCTGCCAGTCTTGCAGCAGGAAAACAATAAAAACTAAAACACATGTACACACTCAGACACACACACAAAACAACCAACCAATCAAAAACAAAACAAAACAAAAACAAATAAAAACAAACAAACAAACAACAAAAAAAAACACTAAAAGCTTACATTTAGAAATGTTGCATAGAAGTGTGCTTTTTGCTGATCGTTGCTGTCATTGCTGAAGTTATTACTGCAGAAATAAAGTGCTTGAGTGATGAATCTGCACTTAAAAAAAACTAATAGATTTCTATGCTTATTTATTTGTTTTTGAAAACTGCAGATTTTTTACATTTTTTTTAATGAATTACTTTTACTTATGTGCAGAATTATGATTACAATCTAACCTTTTTTATAAATTATATTGAAAATTTTGATAAACTTCAGGCCAAGAGAATAAACACAGCTGTTCTTTCTACTAAGAAAATGTTCCTAGTCTCTATCATATGGTTCTCTTTTTGACTAGCAATCTAAGATTCTTCTATTTTGTGATGTAAAATGGGAGTAATAATGGTTCATACTTACATGGCATACTATACTATACATGCTTAATGCTTGGAAGAATGGAGGACAATCTTGTCTCTGCTGAAGTCAGTGTAAATAGGGTTGGATTTCAGTCTTGTGTGTTATAAATCAAACCATTTATTTACAGACTAGGGTTGTAAGAATAGTCCTCTATTGGAGATTACAGAGAATGTTTTGATTGGTCTCACACATTTCCTAGCATTTCAATAATTTAATCTTCTGATAGCAGTGCTCCTTTTAAGGTGTTGTTGTGGTGTGTGTGTATTTTAAGAAGAAAAAAAAAAATCAATATCTATGTCTAGAACTCAAACACCCACTAACTGCATATAAACAAAAGATACCTTTAGCAAGTGAGCAAATAAGCCCATCTGTATCCTCCTGCTCAGCCACTGAGATAATTTGAAACCCAACTGGCTAGGTCTTCATTAGATAGTGTGTTTTGCTTATCTTTGACTTTGTGGCATACAAGAAAATAAAATATATTGATTAGAAGATAAAAATAGAGAACATTGATGACAATAAAATTAAACGAGAAAAAAGTAATTGCCCAACAGGAAACCAATCAGGAAAAACATTCATTCTCTGAATAGATGATAAGAACAAAATGTTTCAGATACATACCAAAAACATATGTTTGAACTCTTCATATTGCTGCTAGAAACAGATTTTTTATTGCTTCTTAAAGTAAAATCTAAAATTACACAAAGAAAATAAAAAATCACTGGAATTAAGATTCTCCTGTCATATGTTAAGGCCAGAGCCAGGCCAGATGTTACCCCATGTTTGATACTGAGTCATGGGCTGATTTTTCTTAGGTACATTGAACATATTTTCTTTCATATTGAGAGATTAAAGGCTAGCACAAAAGTCAATGTGTTCTTATTATAACACCTGCTCCTCTTGCTTTTCTGTGATGTATGTTCAGTCTGAAGGAGGAGAAAATGACAAACTGATGTCAGCTGACAATATCCTTTATTTTCTTACCAGATCTTCAATACTCTTCCATTCCATCTTCTAAATGATTAGGTCAGACATAGAAATATCAGCAATATGTTCTGAAACACAAGTTCCTTATTTTAGAATCTATCTAGAAGATATAAGCTGCATTACTCTTTAGCAATTACAACAATTTTTGCCCCCAGCTACATGCACTCATTTATCCTATTTCAGGTGATAGAGATAAATGAGCACAGGGACAGAATTTGCCCTCAGTGCCCAAAGGTTTTATGTTTCTACTTCCTTTTCCTTTTCCATTGCTCTGTATATTCTATGTTCATTTAATCTTTGCATCATTGCAGAGTACAAATGAGGCATAACACATTAGCATATCTGATCAGTGGTGTTAAATATATGCTCATGTATAAATGACTATGTAGGAAGAAATGTAAAGGAGAATCAGTCCTCTTGTCAGAGAAAGATGAGAAATCTATAAGAACACAATGCTAACTCCAAGAAGATACAGCAAAAACACAAGTTTTTTTCCAGTTTCCTGTGAAATATCAGCCAACATGATCATGGCATTATCCTCCCTGACACTTCTATGATATCAGATTTTTGGTTTTGTTTTTATTTATTGAAAAACAGACAACATATCTATGGTACTGGGAAAGCAAAAGAGCTTTAAAGCACTCTGTGGAAACCAACAGAATTGATGCCATATCAGAAAATTCTCTAATTTCTCCATCTGTTCTAAAACAATGAGATTACCATGAGCTATAATTTCCTGGAGCAGAGTTTGCAGTCTGTATGCAGACTCCTGGTACACCTATCAAAGTAGCCCATTTGAAAAGTCTAACTAGAAGCATTGTTGTTTTCAGTCTTGGTCTCTGTCCTACAATCCTGATAATGTATTACATTTTGTAGGGAGAATGAATAAAATAAGCATTAAGTGTACTGTAAAACACCAAATCCTCAATTTAAAGACTCTAAAATCAGGATGAATACTTTAAAAAACTGCTATATGGGTGCTATAATGGAGGGGGGGGAAGGGGGGAGGTGCTGTATTAAATATATCTTATTCTTGAAGTCCTGCTTTGGCCTACAGTACGTATTTGGTTTTAGCATAGTTCACATTTCAGTAAAACATTTATTTGCTTCACATCAGGCCACTCCAGTGGCACAACAGACCTGGAGAAAAACAAAAAATCTAAATTCCTTGTTAGGCGGGATTGTACTTGCATTCCAAAATCAGAGAAGAGAGTTAAAGTTAATAGAATAACCTGTAAAATATTCTTGTATACTTGTATATTCAATCTCTTCTGCTAGTTGAAAAATAAATATTCTTCTAAGAGTGGAAGTTTATTTTAGAGCTTTGCAGTGAATCACAGAGTTTAGCAGCCTCTGTAGTTGGCTAAGTTTTGAAACAGCAACAAGAGCTGTTAAATTAAGATAACTGTAAAATACAGGAATCTCATAATAACCAATGAAATTAGTAACCATTAAATTTACTTTGTTTTCCTTTTCTATCTTATTCTATGTCTACTAGACTCCACTCTTTTTGTTTTGGTCTATCAGTGATGCAAACATTCTGAAGTGGAGCCAGTTCAGACACCAGATGTTTCATATCAAGACAATTCTGTACTCAGTGCTCAGAACAGAACAAATCCAGCTAGAGTTAGCAACACATGTATCCTTTTCATGATAACTTTATAGTATATTAGTATTTCTGCCCTCAACTTCCTTTTCTGTCCTTCTCTCATAAAAATAGCTGACATAAAATATACTCTGTGCTCGCCCACATTGTTAGTCTTTTGCAGAATTCCAGGCTAAATTCACTGTCACCTTCAGGTGAAACCCCTAGGTTGCCTTTTTACTTTTGAAAGTGACAGGTGTTCTGTTTTGACAGGTGACAATTCACATAGGCTCCCTGTGATTACACCAAACATCAAAGCTTTATGAGGCAGAGAGACCCATGTAGTTGATGCTGAGGAAAAAACATTCACCTGTGCATGCTGAGGATTTGCACCCCAGCCAGGGTGATGCTAAAGAACAGTGTTAATAAGAAGTGGAAACAGAAAAGGAGAATGATCCTTCAAATTTCCATCTGTAGGCTAGCAGTATCCATTAAGATGTACAACTGCTCATATTCCCTATAACTATTTCGATAACTTTTTCAATGCAATATCCCTTCTTTTTGAAAGCATTCTCCCTACTTTCTAATTTAGAATAATTTAATAAGTCACCTGCATATTACGTAGCTTCACAGATGACTCATGGAAGAGGTGCATGGACAGGAGGTGGGGATGGACCTATTATACCTCATAGGGTCAATGACTGAATGACCTTGTGAGGCTGGATGCATCTGGTTTACAGTTAAAATTATCATACCGATGCGTTGGCAGAGAAAAGACATGTCACAACTACATACAGAAACAAAGCTTTAAGAGAGAAATGCCTTCTTTCAACCCCTCCCCCGCCCCCCTCCACTCACCCCCTCCCCCCCAAACAAAAAAAGTTTTACAAAGCACTGAGTTTGAAAATAGCACATTTTCTGATGCTCACCTCAATTGTATACTGGAATAATCATATATCATATCACATCTCTGTCATAGGTCCTGGTTTGAAGAACTATTTGAAAATTAAAGCCAGAAAATCCCAGCCTAAACTCAGGCTATTGAGGTTCATCTGAAGGACAGGAATTCTGTTTCATTATCAAACTTACTTTCTTATCTTTTAGTGAATCTTACACTGTTTTTTAAGTCTTCTCTCTCCTGGTTAAAAGGACAAAATATGCAGCTATTTTCCAGACTGCTGAATTGCATATACAACTGCACTGTTTGATGGCAATAGGGGTGAGAAGAGTGAGATGCTTGACATTTTCATGCAAGCATTTATATAATCAAATTCTAATACGATTCCCCATATTTTTTAAGAGTGGTGTCTGCCACAAAGAGCACATTTAAAGTGGATAAATAATTAAAAATAATCAAGCTAGTTTTCTTTTAAATAACTACAGAGAGGTAGTGATTAAAAGACAAAAAAAAAAAAAAAAAAATCAATAACTTTGACAAATTTCCCATCTGGACTTTTTTTTTTCATTTTTTTTTTTCTTCAAATCACAGTTATGAGAGTATCAAAGTTCCAAATGAAAGGGTACGCTTTTCTGTAGGAATAGATTCATCTGGTTTCTAATAAAATATGGGAAGCCCTTAACGAAAGTAAAATGCTTATAAATTATAAAAGATAAGAATTAGAACCATGCCAATTGTCCTAATACCTCTTCTGAGAATATTTGATTTGTGATAATTTTTAGATAAATCTTGGAATCTACACTTGAAGCATTTATACAATTAAACTATTGGAATCTTTTTCTGAGAAAGTGATTGCCTATCAATGTCTTCTGCAAAAAATGTGGCAATAAATTACACTGTTTCCCAAAATCAGGCACCAAGTGGATCCCCTGGAAGACAGATAATACATTGTTGATAAGACAAGATAACAGGAACTTTACTGAAATAAAAAATAATGTCAGTAAGCAGAAACTCTTCTATTCTGTAGCCTCTTTTAATAATCCTTTATTCACCTTTCCCCTTCTCTGCAGTAGGTGAGTGCTAACAGGAACACATAATCTGTCCTCTGAGCTCATCTGAATTATCTTCTAAAATTCACAGAACTTCAGGGCTTACCTGTATTTTGCATCACTGTCAGAATTGCTGAACTGAAAGTCTTTAAGGCAAGATAGCAACTATACAATTTTGCTCTGAATAAGGAGCAGAGAGGAGCCATGTTAGCCCTGGAGCATTCCAGGGAATTACCTGTGATTCTGAAAAGCTTAAGTCTGGTTTTCCTTCTTGAGGTCAAGTAGGGAATAATTTCCACCAATGTATTTATCTGGAGAAGATTTTTTCTTCCATTTACTGCACTTTAACTGTGTCAACTGCCACAGTGGGGAAACAAATTTCTGTCTTTTCAGTACTTGATAACTGGGCTTCACCAACCTTTAGCTTTCCTTCCTTTCTTCTTTTTCTTTTTTCTTTTCTTTTCTTTTCTTTTCTTTTCTTTTCTTTTCTTTTCTTTTCTTTTCTTTTCTTTTCTTTTCTTTTCTTTTCTTTTCTTTTCTTTTCTTTTCTTTTCTTTTTTCTTTTCTTTTCTTTTTTTCTTTTCTTTTCTTTTCTTTTCTTTTCTTTTCTTTTCTTTTCTTTTCTTTTCTTTTCTTTTCTTTTCTTTTCTTTTCTTTTCTTTTCTTTTCTTTTCTTTTCTTTTTTCTTTTCTTTTCTTTTCTTTTCTTTTCTTTTCTTTTCTTTTCTTTTCTTTTCTTTTCTTTTCTTTTCTTTTCTTTTCTTTTCTTTTCTTTTATTTTCTTTTTCTTTTTCTTTTTCTTTTTCTTTTTCTTTTTCTTTTTCTTTTTCTTTTTCTTTTTCTTTTTCTTTTTCTGGATTACGTTTCTTTTTGGATAATTGATGATTTTTCTGTGTAAAAAGTGGGAGCACCAGTCAATTAACATATTATTTTGTTGAATATGCAGTAATGTCAAGCAGCAGAAACAACAACTCTTTTTCAGACTTTATATGACTTTTCTTAATTACTGTCTTCATTTTATGATTCCTCATAAAATCCATGCGACACATCCAGAAATTAAATGTACAAATCAGTGTGCTCCTGTCCTGGATATCCGTTCTCAACATTAGAGTCATAGAAGCATTAAAAAATCCTTTTGGTCCTTCAGCAGTCTTATTGCTACTTCTTACACATAGGCATTGCAGTATAGGGAGCATAGGAAATTATTCCATTTTAAATTGTAGCAGAACGAAGCAGACCCATTCACCTCTACAGATTTTTAATTCCAGTGAATGAGATGAAAATTTTCACACACATTTCTAGGGCCAAACTCTGGAATCCATATCTGCATGCTGAAGGATACAGACATCTCAGTCTGTAAGAGTTCAGAAGCCAGTTTGCCCACTTCTTGAGTGAGCAGGCAGGACTCCGCATTGCCAGGCACCTGTTGTCAAAGGAAAGTCAGCATGGGTTTTAGCAAAATATCATCTCTCTTACAACAAGACAGACCTGTGCTTGTAGACAGAAAGGTCTGAAATTAACTGTTTTCTCCCTAAGAACGCAAAGAGAGGGACAATTTGTTATTTTTACAGGGGTTACTTGACATCTAGAAAAGGTAAATTATATAATTCTCATGCTGGTATTATGGGCAATGTAAGTGACTTAAAGTGTAACTTTAAGGGATTGTTTTGTCCCTTGCAGGGTGAGGAACATCAAGATTAGGCATATTTGCACCTAAACTTGGTCTCTAAACTCAGTAACTGGCATAACTGTATGTTTATGAACCATTTGGCTGCACTAGCAACACAGAGTCATACCAAGGTTTCTCTGCAACCCTACCGAGTCCATTGGTGAGTCAGTGCAGGACTCTGCTCCTGGAGCATAGACTTCTCAGGGCAGCAGTTAAAACACAAGTCCTAAATTCCAGCTGATTATTGTGGATACTATCACAATTAATAGTAGTCTCAGAATATTTGTTCATTTAATCCCTTAATTTAGTGATATAAGACTCAAAAGACTTTAAGACAGCTTTGTTCACACACTGAAGTGTTCTCCTCACTGAGGTTATCTGGCTCAGCAATATTCACGTATGTGATATTCACTAAATCTGGAAGAAAAACTAAGTTATACTAATTAGCTAATACTAGGATGTTTGTTATGGAAGGAGGTAAGGCTGATAACCTTTTATTATTACTTGCTAGTTGTGTCAGCACCTAATGCTTTTTATTGATTTTTTTTTTTTCTCCTGAAACTTTTTTTTTTTTTTTTTTATTTTACTCCTCAGATATATTTGCAAAGTGACATGGTAGCTGAAGGACCATTTCAACCTTGACCTGCATAAAGCAGGGATATTTATGTCTCTCTTGGAATGGGAAGATAAAAGACCCTATCTATATAGTGAGACTAAAGCTGGAATATTGCACTTAGAGCTTTGGGCACTTTATTTCATGAAAAATGTAGACAAAAAGGATGTAGTTCAGAGCAGAGAAAAGGATAATAATCATGAAGATAGATGAATTTCTCTTTAATGAATGAATAAGAGACTCAGTATTCAGCTGTAACAGACAATAAATAAGTAAATAGATAGTTAAATACTCCAAACCTCATATACTATCGTAGATTCAAATATGCATAACAAGGATAACATTCACAGTATTTTTCTATCTATTATACCAAAGTCAAAACAATTTATTATTTTGATTATGATAATGCCTTTTTCTTGTTTGGTTGGTTTGGCTTTTTGTTTTGTTTTCTGAAAAGTGGAAGTTATCATATTGTCCTGGTTTCAGTTAGAACAGAATTAATTTTCTTCCTAGTAGCTGGTGGAATGCTGTGTGTTGGCTTAGGATGAGAAGAGTGCTGATAACACCCCGATGTTTTAATTGTTGCAGAGCAGTGCTTGCACCAAGCCAAGGACGTCTCAGCCTTTTGCTCTGTCCTGCCAACAGGCAGGCTGGGGGTGCAGTAAGAGCTGGGAGGGGACAGACCCAGGGCAGGTGACCCAAACTAGCCAAAGGGGTATTCCATACCATCTGACGTCATGCTAAACAATATATAGGGGAGGCTAGCCGGGGGGCGGGGGGGGCCGGACTGCTCGGGGTTAGGCTGGGCATCGGTCAGCGGGTGGTGAGCAATTGCATTGTGCATCACTTGTTTGTACATACTATTATTACTTTCCTATTATCACCATTGTATTATTATTATTATTATTGTTATTATTATTTTGTTATTATTATTTTCCTGTCTTATTAAACTGTCTTTATCTCAACTTACGGGCTTCACTTTCCATTTCTCTCCCCCGTCCCAGAGAGGGAGGGGGGAGGGTGAGCGAACGGCTGCGTGGTGTTTAGCTGCCGGCCGGGTAAAACCACGACACATATAATTCAGGAATTACAGCGGGCATCAGAGTAAACTCCAACAAGAATGAAAGGGTTTCTTGCCTCCATCCCTCCATGTCTGTTAACCTGCAAGGGACTATTGCAGTGATTCAGTATCTCATTCCCCAGATGATCTAGAAATTCTATCTGTGCAAGCTATAATACACATGTAGGCACGGCATTAATATTTCACTTAGTTAATTCAGTATCCCAGTGCTCAGTAACTTTTTAGAGGTTGTACATGGAGAAAATGACATCATTCTGGCTTCTTAAATAAACACTCTGCTTCTGTCCTAACATGAAGTTTAAATCAACGTGGAAGTTGTCTTGAATCAAGCCTAGCAATGTTTCATATTTGTACATGATATCTGCAGGGAAAAAGAGAGGTAAAGGTTTAAATTTGCTTTCTTCTTTTGAAGGGACTATTCCTATCTTGGTACATTTGCAGCTATTGGGATAGGCTATGAACACATTCAGACTTCTTTGGTAGGACTGTTTCTTGGGAATTCAGCAAGGTGTGAATTTCAAGCAAAATGAACTCCACCTAAATACGTTTTTATTCTTCGTCACATGCGTTTTCCCCTAATCCGTTTAAACTCATTTCTACTGTCTTGTGATATATGAGATAATTGGGGATAAAATGCATTGGATGTCCACTAAGTCATTCCAGTATGGACCATGTGTAAACAAACCTTTATTGTACAGGAAAGGACTGTCTATCTTAAAGCTTTGAGTTTGAGTTTGAACTCATGGTTATTTCCAATTCTTTATCTGAGAATCTGACAGGACTGGAAGCCATAACTGATGCAGGTGCCTCATCTGCAGGTTTATTCTCTGTGGGTTATTCATTGAATTTCATGAAAGAGCACTGATTTTGCATCATTTGAGTATTTGATTTTTTGCCGGACTTGAGTAATCATAATGACAAATGTGTTGGGGAAGTGACTCATAATCTAGTGGGAAAGAAGCTGGTCAGTGCACCTTTAAAGCAGAAGTGACACCACAGCTTCTGTGATGCAGAGAATCGTATAGAAGAGACTCAAATCAGACATTAAATCACTTACATCCAAAACTGAGTACTGAACACATGGTTCCAATGGTGAAAGGGAAATTATGTGCCAAAGTCAATGTCTTGTGCTCTGTGCTGTAGCTAAATTGTGTCTTTAAATACTGATATCTGTATTTAAATCTGTGCTGTCAAAGCACTACCTGAAGGTGGGTAATTGAAACAAAACAAACAAACAAACAAAAAATGCAGACTACTGGTTGTAGGTTTGTTTGTTTCTTAAGGGCTGGATTGGAAAAAACATGCTGTGAAGAAAATAGAGCACTAAAACTGTAGATATCCACTGGGGACACTATTACTTGGCAGTTGATATGTTGCTTGTCTCCTAGAAATAATTATGTATTCAGGCATCCTCAGTTAAACTGGCACATTAAGATTTCTGACTTAGTGTCATAACTGTAAAGCAGAAATCCTGCAAGCAGGTGGCAGATCTGCCTTTGGGACTCTGCCCAAATCAAAATCTCAACAAGTACAATTCAGAGACCATATCCATTGCTGGTGCCACTTAGCAGAGCTTCTCTGGTCAAAGCTGCAGTAATTTCCATCTGTGGAAGACCTGACCCCAGAGAACTAAATTCTCACCAGGTAGATTAAATATAATGCTGCAGCTATTCAAAGACAATGGAAAGGACATGGGCTGGTGTGCTTGAGTGTAAATGTGTGGTGTTCTCCATCTGGGGCCTTCTCAGATGCCACATTCCTTGCAGTGGCTCATGGAGAAGTGCTAGCACAGAGTAGGACAGCTTCTCAGAGCCTTCTGAGGCAAGCTGATATGCTGTCTCATGATCATGGCATGTATATCTGGCATTTTGTCAGAGACTGAGTTAATCATATCAAAGAAACAGCAGGGAGACCATACAGAGATTAGGCCTTTTGAATGAAGGAGAGGGAAACAGCAAAGCTGTTCCATTACTTATTCATACCTTAGCTGCTGCAGTTAGAGGGGGGCAAGAGGCTTATGGATACATAGCTTTAAGTGGAAGAACTTTTTGTTGTCCCAAAACAAGAGGGAACAAAAGAAATACCCTGCAGAGTAGGATGTCTTTGGGCCCTGAGGGAAGTACTACCAAGTCCCAATACCAGCAGCCTGCTGCCTCCTCTTCTCCTGGCGTCTACATGGACATGAAAGGAGGCCTTCCTCTCAGAAGCTGCCATTACAGGGTAGGATTGTGGGATTGGGAATCCAAGCTCAGAGATGAAAAAAAATATATTTAAGTCCAAGGTAATTTGTATCAGCCAGCCATTTTTTTGTTTTGTTTTGTCAGCCAAGGAGAAGGATGTCCGAGTACTGAAGAACCAAGAAGGCAGGGGCAAGAGGTAGGAAATAACTAGTTTCACTGTAGAAAATCAGAGTAAGGCTTCAGCTGAAATGTTGTATGCATTTCTAATCACTCATATCAAGGAAAGAAATTCTTGAGAAGAGTCAAGAAGGCCTGTGATAAGATAAAAGAAGAATAAAGATTCTGTCTCATAAAGGGCAACTGAAAGACTTAGTCTTCTTTAGCCTGAAGGCTGAGAGGAGATATATTATCTTGTTATAAGTGCATCAGTGGAGAAAACATCAAGGAAGGAGAAGGGCTAAGAATCTGTAAATTGGCTGGGAATTTAAACCTAGCCAACAACGCAGTAAGGTGCCTGCCATGGGTATAACAGAGACAAAAAAAAAAACATACCTTGTCAGAAATTAGGGCCAATAACTATATGGTGTGATGCTTGTTATATCAGAGCTTCGGTCTTGAAAACACATGAGACTGTGTGGCTTCCAGCTTGTTCTTTCAGAAAGAATCACTTAGAAAAAATTAATGGAAACACATGCATATTGTAGAAAACCACACAATTTTCTATAAGACACCAAATAGCATGAAAGTTCTTAAAAAATCTCCAGATCTGAAAAAATCATTGCCCACCCAGCCCTACATATGCTACATGTACCTCTGATAATAACCATAGAAGCTTTACCTATATGAAGAGCACAGAATAAGGTGTGTCCCATTCTATAATGTTTTTGTTTGTTTGTTTATTTTTCATTTCAATTGTTTAATTCTTTCTTTGCTTATTTAAATGGTTGCTGATCACAGGGCTGGTTATGCAAAAGATTAAGATATCAAGCCATCTGTGCCACAGTGCAGGTTTCTAAGTAGAACTGAAAACAAAGCACACCAGAGCCTAGAAATCACAAAATACTACTTCCCTGGTGTCTAAATTTGCAACAATAATTTGGATTGAGGAATTTTTCTCTGTTCTGAAGATACTACATTCATTCTAAGGCTTGACAACTTGCAAAATATACCATCACGATGGACAGGAAACATTTGTTTTCTTATTAAATAATGTAACGAGTATAACTGATGAAAGATGAAAAAGGACATTCAGTTGGGTTTCAGCTGTTTACCAGTGGCCTCAGGGCCTCAATTTTTAGATGGATCATTTTCTACTAACACCTCTTTGAGCACTGAGGGTCAGGTGCAGTGTTGATGCAATTCAGAATAACTCTATTGAGACATGTTAGTTTACTGTGACTGAGCATATGTCCCACAGTATTTCAGCATTCAGGGCAGGCAGCTCTCACTCACAAGTTAATGAATTTCTGTACAAAATTTCCATTTGTGTCTGCTTATTGTACAAATCCTGCTAATGCCTCTCTATCAACCTGTGTATTTCTGACGAATGTTTGACTATGCTCGCAGAATAACATGTAGCTGTTTCATGTCCTCAAAGTGGGTCAAATCCTCTGGTCTTTACTGCTTTCAGTTCAATAAGGACTGTATCTCAGTAAATGGAATGATTCAAACAGTTTTGAATACATTTTTTTTTTCGCTCTCTCATTTCCTCCCATTCACTCACCATGATCATTACAGCAGGATCTCAGACTATGCATCATCACGTATGATGTACAAACATTTTAAAGTCCTCTCGTTTGCTGTGTGTGTTGTAAATTTAAAGATCACAATTTTCCTTATTTTAGTAAAGAATGAGATTTTATGTTTTATTCCTTCTTCCTTTTATATACTTCCTCAACGTCAGTCTTGGCGTTTTCTTCATCACTTCAGGGTCCTTTCCTTCCACTAACAAATCTTCACACAGATATGCATTCATATTCAGGGCATTAGAATTTCATTATTCCCAGGAAACGCTGAATCTCTTTTTCATTCTGTTGATGACCTGGAAGCTACATTTCCATTGTCCCCTTCATTTTGCCTGTGTAAGAGTCACAGAATCACAGAATCACAGAATTTCTAGGTTGGAAGAGACCTCAAGATCATCGAGTCCAATCTCTAACCTAACATGAACAGTCCCCACTAAACCATATCCCTAAGCTCTACATCTAAACGTCTTTTGAAGACTTCCAGGGATGGTGACTCCACCACCTCCCTGGACAGCCTGTTCCAATGCCTCACAGCCCTTTCAGTAAAGAAGCTCTTCCTAACATCTAACCTAAAACTCCCCTGGCGCAACTTTAGCCCGTTCCCCCTCGTCCTGTCACCAGGCACGTGGGAGAACAGGCCAACCCTCACCTCTCTACAGCCTCCTTTAAGGTATCCGTAGAGAGCGATAAGGTCGCCCCTGAGCCTCCTCTTCTCCAGGCTGAACAAGCCCAGCTCCCTCAGCCGCTCCTCGTAGGACTTGTTCTCCAGGCCCCTCACCAGCTTCGTCGCCCTTCTTTGGACCCGCTCAAGTACCTCCATGTCCTTCTTGTAGCGAGGGGCCCAAAACTGAACACAGTACTCGAGGTGCGGCCTCACCAGAGCTGAGTACAGGGGGACAATCACCTCCCTAGCCCTGCTGGTCACGCTGTTTCTGATACAAGCCAGGATGCGGTTGGCCTTCTTGGCCACCTGAGCACACTGCTGGCTCATATTCAGCCGACTGTCCACCATCACTCCCAGGTCCTTCTCTGCCTGGCAGCTCTCCAACCATTCCTCTCCCAGCCTGTAGCTCTGCTTGGGGTTATTGCGCCCCAGGTGCAGGACCCGGCACTTGGCCTTGTTAAACTTCATGCAGTTGACCTCAGCCCATCGGTGTAGCCTATCCAGATCCTCCTGCAGAGCCTTCCTACCCTCAAGCAGATCGACACACGCACCTAACTTGGTGTCATTTGCAAACTTACTGAGGGTGCACTCAACGCCCTCGTCCAGATCATTGATGAAGATGTTGAAGAGGACCGGCCCCAGCACCGAGCCCTGGGGGACGCCACTAGTGACTGGCCTCCAACTGGACTTGACTCCATTTACCACGACTCTTTGGGCCCGGCTATCCAGCCAGTTTTTAACCGAACGAAGCGTGCACAAGTCCAAGCCAAGAGCAGCCAGTTTCTTGAGGAGAATGCTGTGGGAGACGGTGTCAAAAGCCTTGCTGAAGTCAAGGTAGACCACATCCACAGCCTTTCCCTCGTCCACCCAGCACGTCACTTTGTCATAGAAGGAGATCAGGTTCGTCAAGCAGGATCTGCCTTCCATAAACCCATGCTGACTGGGCCTGATCACCTGCTTGCCCTTCAAGTGCCGCGTGATGACTCCCAAGAGGATCTGCTCCATGAGCTTCCCTGGCACTGAGGTCAAACTGACAGGCCTGTAGTTCCCCGGGTCAGCCCTCCGGCCCTTCTTGTAGATGGGCGTCACATTCGCTAGCCGCCAGTCAGCTGGGACCTCACCCGATAGCCAGGACTGCTGATAAATGATGGATAGTGGTTTGGCCAGCACCTCTGCCAGTTCTCTCAGTACCCTTGGGTGGATCCCATCCGGCCCCATCGATTTGTGGACATCCAAGTGCCGTAGCAGGTCACCAACCAGTTCTTCGTGGATGGTGAGGGCCACATCCTGCTCCCCATCCCCTTCCACCAGCTCAGGGTACTGGGTATCCAGAGAACAACCGGTAATGCCGCTAAAGACTGAGGCAAAGAAGGCATTGAGTACCTCCACCTTTTCCTCATCTCTTGTAACTAAGTTTCCCCCCGCATCCAGTAAAGGATGGAGATTCTCCTTTGTCCTCCTTTTTGTGTTGATGTATTTATAAAAACGTTTTTTGTTATCTTTAACGGCAGTAGCCAGATTGAGCTCCAGATGAGCTTTGGCCTTCCTAATTTTGTCCCTGCACAGCCTCACTACATCCTTATAGTCCTCCCTAGTGGCCTGCCCACTTTTCCAAAGATTATAAACCCTCTTTTTTCTCCTAAGCTCAAGCCACAGTTCTCTGTTGAGCCAGGCTGGTCTTCTTCCCCGCTGGCTCATCTTTGGGCACATGGGAACAGACCGCTCCTGCGCCATTAGGATTTCCCTCTTGAAGAGCGCCCAGCCTTTCTGGACCCCTCTGCCCTTCAGAACCGCCTCCCAAGGGATTCCACCAACTAGTGTCCTGAGCAGCCCAAAGTCAGCCCTCCGAAAGTCCAATACAGTGGTTTTACTGGTTCCCTTCCTGGCCTCGGCAAGAATAGTGAACTCTACCATTTCGTGGTCACTCTGCCCAAGACAGCTCCCGACAATCACATCCTCCACCAGTCCTTCTCTGTTTGTGAAGAGAAGGTCTAGCGGGGCACCACCCCTGGTAGGTTCACTAACCAGCTGCGTCAGGAAGCTATCTTCCACGCTCTCCAGAAACCTCCTAGACTGCTTTCTCTGGGCTGTGTTGTGCTTCCAGGATATGTCAGGGAAGTTGAAGTCCCCCACGAGTACAAGCGCTGAAGATTTCACAACTTCTGTCAGCTGCCTGTAGAACTCCTCATCCGTCTCCTCATCCTGATTCGGCGGTCTATAGCAGACCCCAACCAGGACACTAGCCTTGTTGTCCCTGCCGATCCTAACCCAAAGGGACTCAATCTTGTCATTCCTAGCCTCGAGTTCTACAACATCGAAAGACTCTCTAATATAGAGAGCCACACCGCCACCCCTTTTGTGCTGCCTGTCCCTTCTGAAGAGCTTATAGCCAGGCATAGCAGCACTCCAGTCATGAGACTGGTCCCACCACGTTTCCGTGATGGCAACCAAGTCGTAGCCTGCCCGCTGCATGACGGCTTCCAGCTCCTCCTGTTTGTTACCCATGCTGCGTGCATTGGTGTAGATGCACTTCAGCTGGGCCATTACCTTATTCCTCGGCCTTGCCATTGTTCCCCCTGGCACAGCTACAACAATCCTTGCTTCACCCCCATCCCCCTTCTTACCTAGTTTAAAGCCCTATCAATGAGCCCCGCCAGCTCCTGGCCAAGGATCCTTTTTCCCCTAAAGGATAGGGACCCGTCTACGGCCATCAGACCAGGTGCTGAATAAACTGCCCCATGGTCGAAAAACCCAAGATCTCTGCGTTGGCACCAGCCCCGGAGCCACGTGTTTAACAGGTGGGCTTTCCTGGTCCTCTCCGTACCCCTCCCTGTCACCGTAGGGATGGATGAAAACACTACCTGCACTCCCGCTCCATCCACTAACCGTCCCAGCCCCCTAAAGTCTCTTTTGATTGCCTTCAGGCTTCTCTCTTCAATGTCGTCACTGCCCGCCTGGACTATCAGAAGAGGATAATAATCAGAGGGGCGTACCAGGTTGGGAAGCTTCCTGGCAACGTCCCTGACCCTGGCCCCAGGGAGGCAGCAGACTTCCCTACGGGTAGGGTCAGGCCGACAAATAGGGCCCTCTGTTCCCCTAAGGATAGAGTCTCCCACAACAATCACCCTTCTTTCTGTCTTGATGGAGGCAGTCCTGAGGCGTGGAGTCAACCTCCTTGCCCTAGGCGTCCTCCTGGGAACACTTTCTATCTCTTCCTTAGTTGCTGGTCTCTCAATCTCCAGGGCCTCAAACCTGTTGCGTAAGGGCACCTGGGAAGGTGGGGCTGGAAGGGGAGGGCATCGCCTGCGATGTCGAGCAGGGACCTGTCTCCATGTCCTGACATGTACCAGTGTATTTGCCAGCAATTTGGTTGCTCTCACTAAAAGTCTCTTCTTATCAATCCTTGAACTTATAAACATTTTAAACATTGGAAAGAGAGTAAAGGCTGCAGCTCTCTTTCTCATCCATACTACAAATTCCGTGGGGAGACAGCTGTACATCTGCAGGACAAACATCAAAGATCTGCTTTCCCCTGATGAAAGGCTAACTTGTGACCATGCTGTTATTGGTGCCCCTTATCTCAGGTACTACAGTGGTAACCTATAATTATTTCCCTTTCTTTGCCTGCCATAGAAACACATATGCACTTTTGCAGAGATAGGACACAGTCATCTGGAAGAGGATGGTGGATATCATCGCATAGGCTTGTCAGAATCAGGGTTTTCAGAATTATGGCATAGTAGAGGGGTGTAAAACTGATCTGATTTCACCAATAGTCTATTAGTGCAGTCCCTACAGAGTCTTTCTGCAGAGGGAATAATATGCTTCAGACATTAATATATCTGAAGATATTAAGAGCTCAGCATTTGTCATTTAGAGTGTCACTTGACATTCTAAATACAGGAGGATATTGTGGTTATTGCAAGTAGTGGGGTGTTCGCTTCAGAATTTTAATAGTGCCTATTATAAAGGAGAGAAAGTATCAAGCCACTTTTTTCATGCATAAAACAAGTGGGGTGCCTGATAGTTTCCACATTAGACTCAGCTTTTAGGAAAAAGATCAAGTGAAAAATGCTCATGCTGAAATATACAGAAGTCCAAAATTTTCTACCTTATATTCAGCTGCTATAAGTTCTTCTAATGAGAATCTCTGAGGTGTGAGAAAATGCCAAGAGACTTCAATCTTACACTTAAAAAGATAGCTGAAAATGGCTCCCTCAGAAAATTTCTGAAATGAATCTTAACTTTCAAACAAGTCGGTTCTTACATTTTTCAGTGCAATGTTTGCAATAAATCAAACATTTTCATTTTAAAACTGTAATCAGCTAAATTGTGAAGGGAATTCATATATAAAAAAGCCAAAGTATAAAAAATTATCTGTCTCCTAGCTCTCCAGCTTAATATCTTCAATAAGTCAGAAGTCCTTGTGCTAATCCAGAAAAGCAGAAAAAGATATATTTCTGTTAGCATTTTGCACAGGAGACATATTTCCATGGGAGTACCTGTGAGGTGACTACCTTACTACCTCCTAGAGAGTTTAATGTCTCATTTAGCAAGGCCTTGGAAAAAAATTAGGATAAAGATATTTTCTGCTACTCTATTTATGTGTATAATGATTTGCGTTGTCTTGGCACAATCTTTTTATTTACCCATATGTAAAATGCTTAAGGCACTCTGTCAAGCTTTCTGATTTTGCTGAAGTGAGGTCTAAGCATGGGGAAAAGAAAATGCAGGTCAAAAGATATACATGAAGTAAACTGAAAGAGAATGATGGCAGGTTCTGTCTCATATCTGCTATGACTCCCTGATATTTTTGCAGGTTTTCAGATGACATAACTGTGTTGTATCTCTACCAGTGGCCTGTTTCAGATCAACAGCAAATTATATCTTCTGAGAATATGCTTACTGCACATTTAGGATCCAACAACATTAAAGAAAGAAGCTTTACATGTCTGTCATGGACATTGGCAAAACTTTTCAGTAAGACTGATTGTGCTCTGTTCCCCAGCTGTTTACAGAGAACAGTAGCTATTGCAAATGGTATAGGTTGGAAATTATGTTGGTCAAATCTATGTTGCTTAGTTAGTCAATAAACCTATATGATTATCAGATAGGAACATGTATCTATCTAAAATATCAATAAATGTTATTAGGATAGGGCTGGCTGAACACTGGGGATTAGCAAATATTTTAAGTTTAGACCAGAGACTAGAAAGAGATCTGTTCTGAAAACAGATCTCTGAAATTTACTCCCCAGAGTATTGAGAAAATTTTGATGGGGACCTGATAGCCTCCTTTTCTATTTTAAATGAAACTATTCCAGACACAGGAGAGATTCTGTTTTAACAGCTACGTAAAATATAGCATTTTCATCCAGTGTTAAACCTTCAGCCTATTTGCATTGTGATATCTTCTCAGAAGTATATATTGAGAGCTGCAGAGTGCTTATAGAAATGACAACATTCAAGAAATCTTGAAGCGAATAATGTGCAGAGTAATCAAAATGACTGACCTGACATTAGATCCAAAACCAAGATCTCAACTACTCTTAACTGGCTGTATTCATCTTAAAGATATGTGTTTCATTATCAGATACTTGAACTGTAAACTTCATGTTAGTACTAGGCTCCATTTAAATAATAGCCCCTACTTTAGAAGACTTCAAAGGTATATGCATGTTTAAAGAAAATTGTGTTTGTGTTGAAAGTCAGTTTAAACAGATCTCTGAGTTAAAGCCAAAGACATAGAGATAGAGAGAGATGATTTTTATTTTTTTTTTGAAGGATATATGGGATTCCTATGAGACAATATTCTTTTTTCCCTCTCCTTTCTTTCTTTCTTTCTTTCTTTCTTTCTTTCTTTCTTTCTTTCTTTCTTTCTTTCTTTCTTTCTTTCTTTCTTTCTTTCTTTCTTTCTTTCTTTCTTTCTTTCTTTCTTTCTTTCTTTCTTTCTTTCTTTCTTTCTTTCTTTCTTTCTTTCTTTCTTTCTTTCTTTCTTTCTTTCTTTCTTTCTTTCTTTCTTTCTTTCTTTCTTTCTTTCTTTCTTTCTTTCTTTCTTTCTTTCTTTCTTTCTTTCTTTCTTTCTTTCTTTCTTTCTTTCTTTCTTTCTTTCTTTCTTTCTTTCTTTCTTTCTTTCTCTCTCTCTCTCTCTCTCTTTCTTTCTCTCTTTCTTTCTCTCTTTCTCTCTTTCTCTCTTTCTCTCTTTCTCTCTTTCTCTCTTTCTCTCTTTCTCTCTTTCTCTCTTTCTCTCTCTTTCTCTCTTTCTCTCTTTCTCTCTTTCTCTCTTTCTCTCTCTTTCTCTCTTTCTCTCTTTCTCTCTCTTTCTCTCTTTCTCTTTCTCTCTTTCTCTCTTTCTCTTTCTTTCTCTCTTTCTCTCTTTCTCTTTCTTTCTCTCTTTCTTTCTCTCTTTCTTTCTCTCTTTCTTTCCTTCTTTCTTTCCTTCTTTCTTTCCTTCTTTCTTTTTCTTTCCTTCCTTCCTTCCTTCCTTCCTTCCTTCCTTCCTTCCTTCCTTCCTTCCTTCCTTCCTTCCTTCCTTCCTTCCTTCCTTCCTTCCTTCCTTTCTTCCTTCCTGCTTTCTTGCTTTCTCTTTCTCTTTCTTTCTCTTTCTCTTTCTCTTTCTCTTTCTCTTTCTCTTTCTCTTTCTCTTTCTCTTTCTCTTTCTCTTTCTCTTTCTCTTTCTCTTTCTCATTTCTCTTTCTCTTTCCCTTTCTTTCTTCCTTTTTTTCCTTTCTTCCTTCCATTCTTTTCTACTTTCTTTTTTAATCGGCTGAATTGAACTATGGAAATGATTAGTTAAGAATACTACTGTTTTCCCAGTACCCCCAAAAATATATGGCTTGAATGACCTTGTCACTAGTTTGTAACATCCAGCTAGAAGCAAGAAAATTTACAAGTAAAATGCAAGTCTTTAAGAATAGGAGTGGAGCTCAGTCCTTACTTCTTATAGGGTAAGAGGCTAAGAATAGGGAGGAATACATTTGGCTTTCTAGGATATTACAACTCTCTTGAATGATTGATGCTATTTTTTGGTCAAATAACAAATTGACTGAAAATACAATTATGTTAATTTATTGAAGCAAAGCAATTTCACTTACTTATTGGACCAAGGGCTGAAAGAATTACTTTGTACAATAGGAATACCTGTATCATCTAACTTGTAGGAGATTCCAAAATTAAATCTTTAAATCAGACCAGATAGAAACCTGAACTTCTGTTTCTGATGTTTAATATAGTGTACAAATGATTCTAGAGAGCAGAAAGCCGGATTTGCCTTAGGCAATTTCACACACAAAAAAAAAAAAAAAAAAAAAAAAAAAAGGATAAATCAGTAAATTTTATTTTATATTGCAGAGTACCTTATAATCCTTCTCTTTTTTTCACTAGTTGGTACTGTTTTTTACCTAAATTCACTTTTCATGGTAATTTGCAAGCAGCCCATTGTAATTGAACAACCTGGAGTTTTATTCATAATCATTTTATTCACATTTCCCCAAGTTCTTCCACATCCATATGCTCGTTCTCCCTTGCCCATGGCCAGCTCACCTCTTCTGACAAAATGAAAAAAATACCAACAGAAAATTAATTAAGTTATTTGCTTTTACTGTTATTTACTTTAGATGTGGAAAGGTTCCAGATGTCATTAAGGAGAATGTGTAATTTCATAGAATTCTGCTTAAAGAGCTACCAGTTTAATAGCTGTAATAATTTCAAGTCTACCAAAACAAATACAGAGTTGTGATTTTCTAACCAATATATTTGTTCCATGATGAACAATTTAAAATGAACATCTGATTATAGGGCTATCCATGTTCATTGTTAATTGTGCAGTCCTTGAAATAGTACTACTATGATGAAATAAACTTCTTCCACTGGAGCTAAAAATGCTGCATCTGTGCATCTTTGATCTTCATTCAAAATGTGATGTTAATACTATTTATATAGCTGCTGTAGAAGGACTGTAGCAAAGATGGATGAATTTTGTAGAAGAATATTCACAAAAATTAGTTCCTACAAAAAAAAAAAAAATACTTTGACAGTATTAGGAACCTTTCTAATGTGAAATCAAGAAACAACTGTTTGAAAAAACACTGTGGGAAGCAAAGCTGTTGTATATACTCTCTGATGTAGGCTCCCCAACCCCCACCCCAACTGGTTGATGAGTAACTCATGTCACAACTTTAGAAAATGTACAAATTCATTTATTCTCAATGATTGTAAGTGACTGTATGTTTTAATTTGTATAATTCCAACAGACCTAATCACAAACAGAAAATTACTTGAATGTTTAGAAGCTTTTTTGAATCTGGTCTGAGATTTTAATGCTATGCAAGGTTAAACCAGAGTTCTGGAAGATTATTCCTCCCTAGTTAAAAAGATCTTATAACCCAAGCCATTATCTGACACTTGGAGCCACAGTGCTATTGAGTTAATGTTCAGATAAATTTGACTAGTGTTTATTTTCAAACATTGCAAACAAAAGGCAGAGTTCTTGTACAATTAATACATAATTACAGAAAGCTTAAAAATTATGTGAAAAGCCACACAGAACTGAAGGTATAATACATCCCATTCTGATAGGAGGGGTACTGCACATGGATTACAGCCTTGAAGAATAATGCAACAGAATATACAATAGTATTACTAGAAGGCATTTTTCCAATACTAGAATGCATTATCCTGAAAGAATAATAATTGATAATCAATAATCACATACTGTACATTTGGGGAAAAAAAATAAAGGGTGTTCAAATAAATAAAATGATACTTGAAATTGTCATCAAAAATCCTTGATGAAGAATCTAATCCCTTAAATGACAGCAAAGAGATCTCAGCCTTGTATTATTAGTTTTTTGCCTGGCTTTCTACTACTGTAACCTCTTGTTCTGAACAGTTGCAGAGCAGTAACATACACCATTCACTTTGTAGATAGTGAATATGCATCAAATGATGCAAAGAAAAGATATTGGAAAGAAAAGAAGTGATGAAAAAAATTGACTTCCATTAAGGTTTTAGAAAATGGCTAATGCATTATTCATGTTACTTTAATAACATGTTTTTGTTGTTGTTGTTTAATTCAGGAGTCTAAAGAATGCCCACAACATGTGTATGAGCAAAAAACCTCACATTTCTAATTTAGGAATAGATACAAAATAGGGTCTTGCTTAATATATTTGACTTGTTTGTGTTTGAATGCAACTTCTTCCATAATGAAGGACTGAGCAGTTGAGGGAAACCTGTGATCTGTTTTTTGTTTTGGCACAGGAAATGGGAAATGCATGTAGGGCTAACTCTATGAAAGAACTTCACTATCTCCTATCTCTCCTGCCTCAGAGAACTAAGGTAGAATATCTCACACCTATGGCCCCCAGTCCAGAGTTTAATGGAAGCTTAGCCAAGGCTTTGGCTAACATATTCCTCGTTGAAACAAGTTGAACACAGGCCAGCCACACAGCACAGGCAGATCAATATCCCACCATTTTTCTGACCTTTGGCCTATCTCTGTTCACATCTGTACATCTGTACATCTGTACATCTTCCCACCAGTACAGGTCTGAGGAGCATGGATCATTCTTGTAGAGGCTGTGGAGTGTCTGATATCATTGGATATATGTGTTGTGTCTGTCCTGCTCTGAACAAAGTTAGCAAAATTTTCTTACAACTAGCACTGTCTCAATATGCTGCTGTTGTACTAATTAAAGACTATATAAGGACTTATTAAAGACTATAAAACCCCTAGTCCCAGCATTCTGCTGGGACAACCACAACCCGCAGCAGGGAGAGGGCAGCAGAGTAAGAGTTATATTCCACACATAGTCTTCCAGTCTCCACAGTTGGCTCCTCAGAAATGGCTTGAGTTAGGGGTGGTGGTTTTGGATACAGCAGTACTCGTTATTAGTTGTTGGGTGTGGATGCCAGCTGGAAGCAATTGTCCATGAAGCTATACTCTCATCCTCCAGAGCAGGAGGAAAGCTTCTAAGCAGCTTTCTAGCAACACATCATCTTCCTGTCTTTTCCTGCACTATGCCCAGGTATTTCCCAGGGAAATGAACGTTTTTGCACTCCTAAGCCATATCAGGGACCAAGTTAACAACACCGCAGGTTGTTCCATGCTGATACTCAAACCTGATCTCTGTCTCTTCATTTGGTCTACTACTGCAGACAAAGATGTAGTGTTTAACAGCATGAAATATGTGTATCACCCTAATTTGTCTAAGCTTGCTTTCAACCCATGTAAGCCCGTAACTTCCAGAACTGCTAGGAGTTTTACAGCTAATTTCAATGGAAAAAGAATTGAGCCAATGCTGTATTAAAAACCTGACATTCATCTTCCCAAAGGGTTAAAGAACTCATGATTACTTATCAGGCTTTTTATCACGTATGAGAGAGAAATAAACAATATATTAATAGCTCATAATACTGCATTAGTTGGTACTCAGTATTCATGCATATAGTAAACCAAATTAAGAAAATATAAACCCAAGAGTTGTCATGAAAAGACTGTGTAAATATGTGTAAAGTTTTACTAATTATAGAAGACATCATAATGTTTTATGCCATCAATGGACTGATGGGAAAATGGTGAAATTCATACAACACATGATATTTCACATATAATTATATATACATTAAGCATATTTGCTTAGATTTAAAATAATTTTACTATATTTACCTTTATTTACTATACTTAGTATATTTAGTACTAAATTAATAATTATGTAATATTAAAAAGATGACATCTGCAATCTGTAATGTTAAATAATTACATAAATATTATCTACTAATTACCTCAGTTAAGTAAAGCATGCAAAAATGTCATTTCATGAAATAGTACTATTAATTTATTTATTTTTTCCTTATAATTTTGGACCCCTCAACAATATGACTTGGTAAAACAATTACTTTCCTAAAATATAATACTGCCTTTATTGTGATAACCCCTACATTAGTGTAACAGTACAAGATTGAACTTAAACATCCATTCAAATATTGGAATGGTTCTAGCAAAATAAATAGGATATTTTTGTGCCTCAAGATAAATTGATGCCCAAGTGCTTTGCTTGATCACAGCCTACATTTAAAGATTAGCTATTCAGTTATTTACAACAGGAAAAATAAATAAATAAATAAATAATAATAATAATAAAAGCAAGGGTTCAGTGTCTTGACATTAAAAAATGAGTTGACGCTTGAGGACAACTTACTACAGGTAATTATAGATATATAGAATGATTTCTTAGCTCCACTAGTCCACAGCTAAGAGAATTTCTCCGCAACAGAAGATGTCTTTGCAATAAATTGCCATTGATAGTTGTTTGCTCCATTAATTTATCTTGGCTTTTTTGAACCCACTTAAACTTTTATTTTCACTTAATATAAGAAATAAAGTAAGAAAACAATACCCATTTTGCACGCTTAAAAATGCCATAGTTTTGAAGATATTACCCAAGTTGCAGTAAGATGGGAGTTATACTGTATTAACACATTACATAAAAATTTCAAAAGACATTAAGAACAGAATTAGACAGCTGATGCACAAGCTTGTGCCACGTGCTTATGCTGACCCCATTATTCAACACTACTTTCTTTTTTTAAAATATATTTTTCCTACCCTCCCTTCATCCCTCAACCTCACTCTCATTTTCAGTTCTATTTCAACACTTTTTCTCTTTTTCCATCCTTTCCCACTCTGAATTGTCTTCTTCAAGACATCTTCTTCAAGATTGTTTCATGGTTGCTCATTTCTACTTCTCTTGCTTCTTTGCAGTCCAAATTGTTTGAGTTCTGTTTAATACACTAACTTGAAATGGAATCAATGCCTTAGTTGTACCTTTAAGGTATATTTTTTACTCCAAACACCTCAGATAATGATAAAAACTAATGATACAACTTCTGAATGCTCCCAATTTCAGTTAATATCAGTGACAAGTATTTTCATACCCATATGATTCTTTGTGTATGTATTCTTTGTTCAGAGTATAAATACTGAGTTGTTGCAGGTCACTGTTGTAGATTACAGGAGGTACCAGTATCACGAGTTCCACAATATTGGTGGCTCATGGTGAAGTTTTGAACTATCTGCCAAGCTGGTGACCTGAAAACACTGAAAAGCAAAAAAGAAGACTCCTCTGGACATTCCTTGAAATTTCAGAAACAAAAAAGTGTCCTAAAACTGTAAGTAATTATTCACTATTTCTCAATAACAGAAATCAAAACACAGTGAAGAGTGTTAAAAGTATTGGGTTTTTTGTTTGTTTGTTTGTTTTATGGGCCCCTCTAATACAAGCAGTACTATTTTCTCTCTCTTCTATAGCATATTTAATAATAAAAAATAATTAAGCCATGGAAGCTTACTGCAATCCAGACACTGCTAGGATTGCCAGGAGTCCTGTTCACTAGTGCATTGCCCTGTTTGCTGGGAGATATGGCCACCCATTTAAGCAGGCTTGCCTAGAGGTCACTTTCCCAGAAAGCATTTGCAAGATCTGATATAACTCTAAGTAGTCACGTTTAATCATGCTGCTATGCAGGCAGGCCAACTGTGCTGTAATTTATCACAAATAAAGAATTACTTGAGGAAGTTACAAATGCATAAAAGAACAGCTGTTGTGTTGCTGAAAGCAATGCATTAGTGCATGCACACTACTATAAAGCCTGGTGCCTATTAATTGTTCAATTCTTCTACAGTATTTTTTTTGGTTTATATTAATTGTCATCTATTTCAGTCACAGATTGTGTGGGATTTCCTTTCAGCAGTGAACTTACCACAAATAAACAAGTAATAATTATGTTATTAATGGACATGTTGATCACTACGGACTGGGAAAATAAATGAAATAGAATATCAGAAATGCTGTCTTCCCTCAAGGGGTATTGTTAGACTTTGCCAAGCCAGAGTTTGCAGGAAGATGATTTAGATACAGAGAAGACAATATCTTTTAAATTAAGTGGCTTCTGGGACTCTGAAGACCTCATTCATATAGCCCAATATAGACCTGCAGCTTCCACCTATTTTATCTTGAGGTCTCTTCCAACCTAGAGAGATTCTGTGAAATTCTGTGAAAAAAAATCCCTTCTTTTTCTCACAGTATGTGAAACTTTTGTAAGTAGCACTTCCAGCAACACAGAAATTGAATGGTGTTATATTATTCCGTCAGCAAATAATTTGTCTTTTCCTGGACCAGGAAGTTATATTTTCCTGGAACAGGAAGTTGTATTTTCCCACAAAGAACAATGTTGTGTCAGCCCCTAAAACAGCACCTGATTACTTCCGGTTGCTCAAATGTCAAAAAAGAAAACTGGATAAGCAGATGTGGTTGTGGTAGGTAAGTACTTCTATTATTTAGAGCTTTCTTGCTTTATGGGTAGATGATACAGATTAAACAAGTAAGCCTGTATTCAGGGAATTTGGATTTATTGTTGTTGTTTGTTTGTTTGTTTGTTTTTTAACTCAAGCAGTCTTTTGTTCATTTATGTTATGAGTCAATTGCTCTATTGACAAAAACTCACACAGTGAGTCATCTTGCCCAACTTTAAATCTCTTCAGTATGTGTATCTAAATCTGAGCTGATGGTGTACATTTTTTTTTCCATCAGTTTTAAGCATAGACACTGACAGGTGTGATTCGTCTGTCCCAATGAGGTCAGATGCAGTGCACAATATTGGATATTTTTAAAACACAGTGCAATGCCATTTCTCTCAGAGAGATGGGAGAAATTGCCAGATAAATATATCTACTATTTGGCAAGGAGTTCAGAGCTGAGAGATGAGAGAAAAGTCAACTGTAAAAAAAAAGATTCCTGTAGGTTTTGTTTTCTATTGTTCTTGCCATGTTTCAAATCAGTATTCAGTGTTAAAACATCATTTCAGAGCAAATCATGCCTTGCAAGTCTCTACCAGGCTTGAGGAGGGTCCACAGAGAGTTCCCCAGCCTGAGCTCAACCCATCTCAAATGGGCAGTACAGCTGTAGAAAGAGCTGTTTGGCTGAGTTTCAAATATCTTTGAACAAGCTCCTTTATGCTCATGCACTCATTGTCTCTGTTCAAAGCTCATCATGAAAACTAATCCTGAAAGCAGCCAATATTTGTATTGATTCAGTTGTTTTATTTGAGAATGAGAGCAGTCAAGCAGAAAAAGAAAAATAAAAAAAAAAGACCTTCCATGCCTACAACAAAATTAACATCTTCAGTGTCTATGAGAAAACTTCAAAGGCACACATGCCCCAGTGCTATCAGAGGGTCTATGATTTAAGGTCCTTCAGTATTCTTTAAAGGCTTGATCCAAAACTCACTGCGATTCAATGAATTTTCTGAGGGATTTCCACAGGTTTTGAATCAAGACCTAAGATCATGTTCCTAATCACACTTTGCCTTGAGAATTTAGTTGGTAGTTGTTTTCCAGTCTTGCATGTTATCTTTTAGTTTATTACAGAAGTTAACACTAAGCGTATGGGTTTAAAGAAGCTATACAGTGAATGAAGTGTGAGAAATGGCTGAGAAACATTAAAAAAAAAAAAAGTGTGATACCTTAGTATGCTTATGTAGTCAACTGCTTATTTCCAATACAATGATTTTTTTTGTGGTTTTTGGACCCAGTTATCAGAAAGAGAAGAGAGGGAGGGGAGATGGAATACTTTAAATAAAGATTGTGTAACAGTCTACAGTGATAAAGACAGTGTAACAATCTACAGTGATAATCTTCCATAAGTCTCAGCTACCTAGAGTCATGTTACCCCACTGTTACCCAAAATGCCATCTTCCAAAATGTAAGATTAGGTCTATCAACCACACCTGTTGTATTGCAATTCTTGGCAAATTAGGTTCACAAGATTACATTGTACTTCTCCTTTTCTTTCCTTTGACAAATCAAAAGTTCATAACTCTGTGACTCTCTGGTAATGATGATGACATATTTTAAACTGCAAATGTCATAAAAAGTGTATTTAGGCCACATATTCTACTATCTGGAAATCTGGCTCAGATCTTACTTAATAATATATGCAAGTTGTATGTATTGCAACGCAGTGTTGGGAAACTTGAAAATCGTGATTCTTTGATACTTCATAGAAATGATTGAAATATTGGCAGCTTCAGAAAAAAAATAATATTTTTTGTCTATACACTATACATAGAAACTCTATAACTCTATACTAAAGAATTGGAAAATAATCCTGGATTTAATGGTCCATAAACTTGGGATGGCTCTAGCTCACAAGTTTCATTAGTTGTGAATCTATCCAATGAGTCATAGAGTGACTTGGCTGGTAAAATAGATGGAAGGAAATAAAAGAGTATATGTTTATGGAATATTTACTTTTTATTATTATTATTTTTTTATAGCAAGCTCCTATCCATAGGTTAGCCTAAGCTATGACTAAACTGCATTTGGAAACTGTTGAACATGCTGTTTTTCAGAAGTTCATTAGCATATACCAAATGTATTGCCCTGATGTTATATATATATATATATATATATACGTTATAGAATAATCTATCACATTTTGCAAGCTAATTATTTTCCTAAAACTCCACTTTATAACAGAGCTTCTTGTCTAATCACTACAGAAGGAACTCACTTGAAAAGCTTCTAGAAAGTTAGCCAGAGCTAAATTTGAAGCATTCACCATCTTCATCTGAAGGGCAGGCCACACACTTTTCCATGGGGGCATGAGTAAAGCAGTCAGAAGACAGAATTTCTCTCCTGAAGAACTATTAGTTGTTCCATTTTATATATCCTCAATCAATCAATCCTCAGTTTCCATTTGATTTCGAAGAATGCCCAGAAAAATGTAAGGTCCTGAAGTACTTCTCACAAGTAACACAGGTTAACCCCTTTGACATACTTCACAGTCATAGAGTCACATTTCATATTTAGAAATTCCTGTTACTTTATATAGGCTTTTGTCCAGGTCTTCATTTAGGATGCACTGCCTTGTCAGTCCTTCTGTTTCTTGTCCCATTTTACTGAAAGACCAAGATTAGATTTGTCCCTGATTAGATGAAGGAATGCTGTTGGCGCTAACAGTTCTTTCCAGCACTGTCATGCATTTACTGCTCTCCAACCCTTCTCATTAATTATCATCCATGATGGAATATATTAAACAATCCTGTTCCCTGTTATAAAACAGACTAGAGACTATACAGATTTTCATAAAACCAAAAGCACTATCTCTGTGAAATATTAAGTTATGGCTAGACATGGTGATATACATGTATTGCAATGATACATCCCAAAGATAAATTGGCCATGCAATGCTATTTTCACATGAGCCATTTTTTCAGAACATTGGCTAAACAGTGCTTATAGCAGAAATAGAATATATTCAGAGAAGGATAACAAAAAGGTGGTAAACACAAATAATTTCTTTCATTCCACGGGCATGAAGAAATCAGGTTTGTTTAGTATAGACAGAGGCACAATTCTCCCTCCATTCTCAATAAGTAATGCCCTAAGACTGAATTAAAAAACATAAAATTTTCTGAGGTGATTACAGGAGGGAGAGGCATTGGTTTTATTTAGAGTACTCCTAAGTCCTATTTACAAAATTTCCTCCACATCCAGAATGTACAGACCTTAAGTTTTTCTTATGGTCCTATAACCCACAGAAGTTAAAAATAAGGAAGCAAATATCACAACTAATATTTTAAAACCACAAGGGATAGAAACACTAGAGGATATCTCTACAAGCAGAGAAAAGGAAAAGTAGTCAAATGAGATTGGACAACTTTTCTTTCTTTCAGAAAATAATTAGCCATCTATAGAGAAAATAGAAATCTGCACCTACAATGTATTTTAAAACATGTAATCAATTAGTTAAATAGATTATTTTCTATGATTCAGGACAGCTCCACAGTATTAAGACTTAAGATGAAATTTGGCCTACAAGCAAGAACGAACATGATAAACAGTTGACAATTCAGCTTGTTTCAATATTCAGTAGTGTGACTTTATCACACTGACATGCTCTGCCTCCATTTGTTCATTCTGTGTGAGGAGTAGATGCCTTGCTTAGTGTGATGACTGATAGAAATTAGGGATATATTTGGGTCACAACTTGTTGAAAGGGTGAAGTCCTGAGATGTCAGACCCATGCAAAATGGAGGTATCATTGGCTTCAAACAAAGAGTATAATCAGTGTGATTCAGTCAGGCTAATTAGCTCTGCAGAAAAATGTCCAGGCTAATTAACTTTGGCAGAGTGCTGTGTGAATGTGACTATGCTGCTCTGGGAGCACAGTTAGTGTTCCTGTACTAAGTAGATGTGAAATCTGCTTAATATTTATGATTCATCATTAGCCTTTCCTACTACCTGGCTGACAAGAATTTGTCCTTTTAGGGAATTTGTTTCACTGCTGTAAAGTGTGTGCATGTATTTTGGTACATAGGATATCAAGGTTCCTACTTTAGATGATAGGCTGACTTGCTATGCACCAAGATCTTTCAAAGTGGTCTATGTTTTAAACCAGATCAACTGTAGATCAGCTGTAAAATATCCATGAAATACAATGAAGAAATTATACACACTATATAGATATAAAATCTGAAATATTTGTAAATCATTCTGAACATTCCTTGGCAATCTTTCAGGGAGCCGGTAAAATCTGAAAAAAAAAAAGTTTAAAAGTCCTCCTCTTAATTTCAGATCTTCCCATTTTGAATCAGAACTTCTTTCAAAGTTTCAGCATTCCTTCATTATTGGATATCCTTCAGTATATATATATACACTTCATATATACTGCTGTAGCAGTGGGCCAGTGGTAGAAGTAATTCTTCAAAACAACCATTATGTTATATAACATAGCATGCAAAGTGAAATTTAAAATGTGAATTCTCTTTTTTTTCCTTTACCGATTCTGTGGTGTAGCTAATGGGTAGTTTTGTCACTGCCAGACAAGTGGTTTCCCCTCTAGGAGAGCTCTCTCCCTGCACTCAGAAATTCATTCTTTGAATTACTTTCTTCTTTTAGGGTGAACCTTAGTAAAACTGAAATGTCAAACACTAGCAAGAAGAGAGAGTATTTTATCAGGCACATACATTACAGTGCCTGACTAAAACTGAGTAAAATCAAGTACATTATTCAGTGAAGTGCAGATTGTTGGCAACTTGGTATTAAGGAAAGCTAAAGATGAAACATAAATGTTAAACAGATCTTACAACTACAGAGTAGATACTTTCAAAGACATTGGACTGGTAGAAAAATGCTGGAAAGGACCTACGTGGGTGTGCGGGTCAGCTTTCTGCCATTGCAGAAGTGTTCTCCACACTGTAAAGTCTAGGGAGGTTAGGTTTCAAGGGAAGATAATGGTTGGACATTTGATCAAACCCAAGTCATCCAGAAGTTAGGGATCAAGCCTAAGCCAGTCAGCTTGGTTCATAGTGAGTGGAGACAGACAGGCACTTCTATAAGGTCAATGTATGCAAAAATTTAACAGACTGGCCTATTGAAAGCTTCCAGGGACTAAAGAGAGAACCAGAACAATTATGTTACACAAGGATGCTATATCAAGATGATTCAACAAAAGGTTCTAAAGTGTATACAATGTATTTATGTAGTTTTAGTAAGACCAAACCAGGACTAAGACTATAACAGGGTCATGAGGTTATTGTTCATACATCGGGGAGTATATGCAAATGTAGAAAGAGCTTCAGAGAGTAACAGAAGTTGTAAAGCAGCCCCCATACAACACAGAAAGCACAGTGAGTGATTTACCTCGTCAAATAACGTAAATTTGAGATGTGGTTGTATATAAGGAAGAAAATCAAAAATAGGGAGATGTAAATCTTCTACTTTCACCAACTAGGCTCAAGATCCTTTCACTGGCAGTTGAAATTTAAAAAAAATATGACATACATGTTTCTTAGTTTTGATGCATATCTCCTAAGCAAACATAGAATAATTTTTTAGGATAGACAACAAAACTTAATGCATTCTGAAGTCCTAAAACAAGAATAATTAATTTAAAAACTTTAAATTTTTTAGTCAAGTCTGAGAGAAGTCCTATGATCTGAGTCAAACTGAGAGACAAACCTATGCTTTCTAACCTTGGAGTCTATGGGGCAAGTCGCCTACATTTGGATTTTTATGGGCCTTGGAAGGAACTTCATTCCCATGGCAAGCTCATACCTCTTTTGCAGTTCTTCTTCAGAGCTTCAGATAGTTACTTGTACATGGGAAGATGCACTTTCTCTTGAGAATATACCGCTACATAAATAATTTCTACCTCATTTCCCATCACTGTCCTTCAGGGAAGTGGTCACAGAGCTAGGAGAAACATATTCTTTAGACTTGTACAGTAAGAGACAACAATGGTGAATATCATCTGAATCAAAAACTCAGAGGTAGATGCAGATTGTGATCCAGAAAAGGAAATTCCCTGGGTTAGACTATAAGGAATCATGCTTTTGTTTCTACTTTGTTCTGCAGCCAGGTATTCATTCATTATCATCTGTCCTCTGTTACAATTTTTGCCATGTGAGGCAGCTACCAATTATACAGATTCTTGCAGACATCTTCAGATATCCTGTGTGTTATGCTTACATGTATGTGTATGATAAATGAATACATGCATGTGTATGTGAATCACAGTTCTTATGTGATATGTATTAGAATTACTGGTTTTGGCGTTGCCAGAGGAGGTGAATCTGTCTCAGTACTTCAGATTTCTAGTCCAGCAAAAATGTAGAGAAAAAATACAGCTGAGGTCACATTCAAAAAGGACTTTGTAGTCTATTAAATGTATTAAACGTATTAATGTAGTCTTATGTAGTCATGATCCTGTAACTTCAGTCTTGGATAAATTTAATGTTATCAATAAAGTTTAAGTTAGATCATCTGTTTTCTTTCTATCCTTAAATTCTGGCTAAAAATTTAAGGCAAAAAACCCTTGTCTTATGTCTTCTAGAAACATATTCTGGAACTTTGCTTCTTCTCCAGTCTTGCAGATCTATTTAGTAGGATTATAAAATGATAGCTACATAATAAGTTAGGCTACAATCCTTTAAAATTTTTAACCATTGTCATAATTTTTTGAAGTAAGCATATCAATAGGGAGAGCAGAGAATAAGTACTACTCGACTTGTTTCTTTGATATGTGTGGGAATACAGAGCAAGTTAAAAATTTTTTAGAAAAAGATTCATTCCTTTCTGATCAGTATGTAACTCAATTTTAAATGCCTTGCTCTCAATATAATGCACTGTATTGCTTAATAAAATACCACTGGTGATATGAATATGCAGGTTTGGAGAACTAGTTCTCTTTTCTGCAACAACTTGATTTTTGATTAATGTCCTGAATATTTTTTATTGATTCCAGTTACACATTACACATTTCACATTAGAATGAGGAATAAAAAGACTGATTCCATTCAAGGCCATGGGAGAAATGGACATGAGTTGTCCCATATTCAGTGATAAAAGTTTGTATAATCAAAGGAAAAATGTGGTAATGAAACATTTCAAAGGTGGAAGAAGATAAATATGGAGAAATAATTAAATGTCTTAGCAGAATGATGACATATCATTTACTACCGTCACTCCAAATAGTGGGTTGCAGTGCCACTGCAAACTGCTAGCCCTTTAAAAAGAAGTATAGAAAAGAAACCAAACAGCACAAAGAAAAGGATCTGATTCAGTCTGTAGCTTACACATTTATATTAAAAAGCTTTTAACCATTTTCTTCAAGGCTTGAAATACAGTAACAAATAAATTTGAGCATAATTTTGATGAGCAGCATTTTCCTTGGGTTTGCTTTTATTCCGTCTTTCTGGAAAGTAGGTGAAAAGATATAGAGCACTTCAATGAAACTGACTACATTTACAGAAAGAAGAAAGAGATGATAATTAGTGAGCTTGCTTGCATTTCAAAACATTGGACAAATAAATTGAATTCTGCCTTTTGGTGGTGTCAGTAATCTACCAGTAACACTAGTATTTCCATAATAACTAAAGGAGGAAATAGTCAAAATATGAACAAAAGAGGAGATGTATATGATGTAATTAAAATGCGTTGTGTGGGTGCTATGCAGAAAGAACACTTATGCCTCATAGGTTCGTGAGTAATAGGGCATCTTAAAGCACTGGAAAAAAAAAATAAATCTAGCCTACACAATAAGCACAACTTTGTAAAAACATTTACAGATTTGTTAGATGAGAATAGCCAGTAAACACCTTAAAGCATACAGGAAGAATAAGAGATTTTAATAGAAGCACTTGAGCAGAGATACTAAGCAAGCTTTTCATTCAGAATAAAATGTTTATTATTATTGCTTTCAGAAACTGATTGGTGCAAGAGCCTGCAAGGCCACTCTATGCTTCAAAATCCAGCTCAAAGAGAGTTCTTCACTCAAACTAGAATAATTAATCTGCGTCCCTGTTGGAGTAACTGAAAAAGAAATGCACGGTGATGGATTGTTTCATCCTAGTGCAGTACTGTTAGCCTATGAGAGTCAGGCTTTGTAGATCCCAGTAAAAAACAATTTTATTGGAAACAGCCAAATTGAAAATAATATGTTTACATATATATAAAGAAATACATATATATATATATATATATATATATATATATCAAAGATATTGTTTATTGGTGTATTTCAATGGAAAACCTGAAGAAAACATACCTTTCTGCCTTCTAACCTGACAACATACAGAAAATTGAAGGTTACATCTCATATTCCCATAGGCTTGACCCCAGTTTCTTCATCCCCTCTCTTTCCCCACTGCTATATTAAGACTTTATTTCATTCACTTAGGAATTTATTTAAAATGAGAAATAAAATAAACCACCATGGAGGAATAAATAAATGACTCAGTTATAAAGACTAGCTAGCTACTGTTGGGAGCTATAGTTCTAGCTTCTTAATGTATCTTCATTTCCTTTATTTCACCTCCAAAGGTGTAAAGATGAGATAGAAAGGACTCTAATTGTATATACTTGGTTTCAAGCTTGGCAAACACAAATAATGACAAGTAAAGGTGAATGGCTGGAAGGACAGTGAGAAGGCCGGGGGAAAAAAAAAGATGATCTGTTTTTTGCTGCTCTCTAATTATTTGCTAATTTTGCTAGACAGGACTACTTTTCAGCAAGAGAAATAATATTTATATGGTATTTATATTAGAGAAGTTAAAATGCAAATTTGAGTTTTTTGATTTTCATGTCAAAACCTGGTAGGTTAGCCATACCAGTACCAGGTACTGTTTGAAAAACAATTTTACAGGAAATGGTATATCCATAACAAGATAGATGTCAGAATTCATCTTGTATTAAACCCTTAATGCCTTATCCTAAGGCTGACGAGAATTGGAAGTGCTTGATTTAAGTCTTTTCTTGATTTGGTAAGTAGCATAGCACATCTTTTTGAGAAAGGAGTTTTAGATTTTGTATAACCTATTCTATTCTAAATCTTTTTACATAATATTAAAACACACATCAAAAAAGTGTATTTTTAAGTTGGCAATGATTTTAGAGCAAGCCAAAACAGCTTAAATAAAACATTTATTGTATAATAAATAATTTATTTTATATTTACTATATATAAAACATTTATTATAAAAATATCCAAACAAATGAAAAAAATGGCTAATAAAAAAACTAAATTTTAATACTAGTTGCCAACGCAAAATAATGTGATGTTTAAGTTTCCATTTTTCTTTGGTACAAACCATAGAATAATTTGCAATAGCAGAAGACTTCCCCAAACCAAAATGAGTCTCCAAACTTTATGAAATCTTTAAAGGATGTTGAAATTCCAATTGCAAAGTGAAAGTATGTATTCTAACAATATTTCCAGTTGTTGTGGCGTTGCTATTGCTGATCATAACAACTTTACAGCCTGCAAATATACCATACAGTGTCCTTATGTCATATAAATAAGTTCCATCCCTGTTCAGTGCTGCTTGTTAGAGGAAAGGTGACATTGTTCAACAAACGTATTTTTGTAGAAAATTAGGGTTTCTTAAGTACCCAGAGGTCTCTGCTGAGGAGTTAAATATGTTATTTTGGCTTTGATTGTTTATTATTATTTTTATTTTTATTATTTTTTCTGTAAATACCTGTTTTCTTACAAGAGCCAAATGGTCCCTTTTGTTCTGGTCAGCAATTCCTTTGAGATTTTAATTAAATCTAGTCCATTACAGCCCATTAGGTGGTGTTAAAAAGCAATTTTATTTCCTTTCCCTGGTCCCTGCCAACATGCTTACACAGTTATTTCCACAATGCTTTAAAGATGAGATTTTTAAAAAGCATCAGCACTGGCAAAATGATGTTTTCAGTAAGTCAGTGGCTATCCCATTGACTTCAAATCTAGAGAAAGCAAAATTGAAAAAGTTCAAGTATCTTTTAAAGACTCAAAACTGTCTAAATTATGGGATAGAACTATAATACATTACAGCAATACCACTAAGCTAATTAGTTGGTCCTTTCAGTAACTTGTTATGTCAGTATAATTCAGTTCTTTAAGAGCCTGTTCCCCACTCTGGTTTTGGGCAGTAAAGGGGTTATGTTTATGATTACTGACAGTGCCAATTAAATTTCAAAGATTACTCTGTGAACCTCATTTCTTATTATTTTTTTTTCTTCTGAAAATGCTATGTTAGAATCACAGAAGAAGTGAATGTTGGAACTTATAAGCCTGTCTATCAGGGTGGAAAAGAAAGTGGAGGAAGTCAGAGAACATCTGAAATCATTCTATATTTAGTAATTCACTAAACAGCTGTTTGAAAGAAAAGCAAACAACCACGACTGGTGTGATCTGTGTCCAGAATATAGAAATCTGGGTCCCAAGCTCTTGCCTAAGAAACAGAGGTATTGAATGGGGAGTCCTTTTGGATATCCTAAGGAGCCTTTGTAATATTTATTTATTTATTTATTTGTCTTATATACCATTGTGAAGTGTTTCTTCTCCCATAGCTTAAAATTCTAAAATGTGTAGTGTGCCTTTAATGACAGTACTGAAAGACTCCAGAGCTTGTTTCTGTATTATGATTATCATTATTTTTATTATTTTGAAAGCAAAAGAGAAACATTTTTGACAGCCAGTATTAGAGCATGGAGGTAGCTCTAGGTCTCAGACAGCTGGGATCCAGAATTTGAACTAATATAACTCTCATGGTTGTATAACACCTCTTAGAAAGGCCTCACAAGTGGGACCAAGATGGTTATTTCTCTCTCCTGTAAAGAAACTCACCTCAGGAACCCTCAGTCAGCTCCTTACTGCTATGAAGTTCTCCAGCCAGGTACTTCCTTTGCAATTTAATAAATTCTGACCAGTTAATCTTTTTTCAGTCTGTGTCAGAGTGGCAAGGGACAAGCTCTGTACAGGGTTGAAAAGTACAAACCACATATACCTAAGCATGAGAGGAGAGATGTGTTGTCTCTGGGTTTTAGCTCCATAGGTGATAATTTCATCCAGTAAAATAGTTAATATCCAGGAAGAATTAGGACATGGAGACCTCACCTACCACCCATTGTAGGCTGGTGTATCAATGCAGAACCAAAATGATGGCAGGTTATGCTGGTGTGCTAAGACAGTGGCAGAAAAGCCAACACAGCAGCTGTGGCACCATTGTGGCCCAGGCTAGGCATCCTGTGGCAGCGAGGAGGGTTGCTGGCAACTGCTGCATAGGAAGCAGCTGAGCTGTCACCTGAGAGAGACCTTGGTGCCCATTCAGTTATACATGATTTACAAAGCTGGAAGAACAATCTTGCTAAGAGGGAAAGAAGGAAATAAAGACAAAATAGCTTCTCGATTATAGGTGCAAGGTGTTAGGCAGTGTGCCAATTGCTCTCCATCTGTATTCTGCATCTGTTGACTTTTGCACATTTTGTTGTATGTTTTCAGCACTTTTCATTGATTACAGATTTAGATGTTATTTCTACCAACTACGATACCAGAAAATTGTCAAAATATTTGCAGTTAAATGCAAACCTGCTCCAAACTCCACAGCCTTTAAACTCTAAAGATTACAGACAGAAAAATAAAATAAAAAAAATAAAATAAAATAAAATAAAATAAAATAAAATAAAATAAAATAAAGTTAATATTCTAAATTTCTTCAGAAAAAAAAAGTTATTCTGAAGTGCAATATGGTGACTTTTACACTTTTGACTGGTGGATTTTGGAATTACAATTCAACGAAATAAAATTTCTGAGTGAATGCATATATTTCAATTTTGTTCTTTTTCAGATTTTTTCATAGTTCGTCAGTGAAGTTATTATTTATTTTTATTTTTTACAACTTGGAAGGAGATAAATTGTTCTTTGGCAACAGAAAAACTGAATCCAAAGAGAAAAGTTTGTTCACAAGTAAAGACTGGCATGGTGAAAATAAATTTATGTGGTGCCTGGATTGTTGTGATCCTTAGAATTAGAACACTTTGAGAATAAAATAGAGGAATAGGTGAGGGAAAGACAGTAACCTCAAACACATGGTTAGGGATAGCCCTTTGTTATGACATTAAAAAAAGTTTGTGAGAGTAATAAAAGATGGTAGTTGAAGATCAAACAAAAAAAAGTAATTACATTTTTCCATTTAAATTTTCTTTCTTTTGAACAATCTGTCCAAGGAGATGAGCCCTCAGCTTTCAGGGTTTTGAGTAACTACATTGATATGCTGAAAGACAATATAGACAAGAAGCAGACTATTTGGTCATTTAAGTGAAGATTAAAAAATGTAGGATCTAGTCCACTTAATAATTGAGTTCAACAGGGAAAATCTAACATGTTTTCTTCAGGTTTTATTTCTTCCTTCTTAAGCCTGTAATGTTTTGTTGCTATTGTTTTTTGACTGTAAGGCCAAGCAAGGGCCCCAATGAGACTAGAAGTCTCTGTGGATTTTCCTGCTGGCTCTTAAACTGAATACAAGTACAGTATTCCCAGCCTTAACCAGCTCTGCTTTAGAATCCATTTTGTAATCCACACAAGAGCAGTAAAGAAGAAACATATACCATACTATTACTGGGATAATTGCTGTCTGGCTAATCTCACATTTCATTGCTGCTGGGCCTCTTTTCTTATTAGCTTTGAATGTTTACAATTTCAAGTGATTGTGTAAGTCCTTCTTGCCTCATCTAGCCCCTCTGCAGAACTGACAGTTGTCCTTGACTTTAAAGCATGATATATTCTACTTCGTTTACAATACGTCCAAATCCATTCTAAATAGACTTTCTGTTTCTTGGTGAGGTGCCAGTGATTCTGAACAGTCAGATCCTGCCAGCTATTACTATCGTACATAGCTGACTTTTGGGAGGAAAGGCATGGTATGAGTCTTTGAAGCAGTTATTCAGCTATGCTCTAGTGACCACTACTAGCTCTGTGTCTGTAGCTTGGATTCATTTTATCCATGTACTTCTAATTTCAGTAAAAAGTCAAAGAAAGAGATGTGAGAAATGTGTCTTCATCCACAAAAGCTGAAAAGAAGGTCTGCCTTCCTGTTGCTTCACAGATGTGGCTGACCTCACTGCTATACATAATCATCTAGGATCCAAAAGTAGGCCAAAAGAAGTTAAGAGTAAAATAATAGGACATATATTTATCCATATCACTGTCGTCCCCCCCCTATCCCCCCAGAACACAAACAAACAAACAAAAAAAAACACCACCAGCAACAACAAAAAAAAGCCACCTCTCTGGTAGACTTCTTTCTATTACAGTATTTTCTTTTTTCCATATGGACACTTGCCTTTAGTCTTTAATTTGTTTACTTTTCAATGTTAACACGCCAGGCCAGAAATATGTAAGGATTGATTAGTAGAGATAGCTCTTTAGTGTTGTCAAAATACATTTTTGTTAGTTTGGCCAGGTCCTTAACCATCTGTAACTGCAAGATCAATTTGATGGCTGTCTCTGGTTTGTGAAGGGGGCAACAGCTCTCATACCACGTCTGTGACCATCCTCCAGCACACCAGCATCCACCTAAGAAGAGCAGACACTGCTACTTGTCTTCCTGCCTTTTTAATGCCTCCTTTCTGGTAAGAGTCTGCATCTGTCAGTGCCTGAAATCCAGGAATTCTGTCTCTAAAGTGTGTTCCCTAATCACCAGGTTGGAAGCCTCTTTGTTTTGCCCTTTCTAAATCAAGAAATAATTAGTTATTTTTAAACTGCAAACTCTTCAGATGGAGAGGTGCATATTACAAAACCACTCTGAAGATTCAAGTTGGTATACACTCCCCACAAGACCCGTTTGGATACCTAAACTTTTGTGTCTGGTGCATTTTAGACTCCTATCTGGCCTCTAGCATCCATGTTACAAAGTAGGATGTCTCCCATGCTGCCACCTCTCATCTCCCAGCTACCTGTCTCAGGTATCTCTCAAGCATTTGCACTGGCACAAGACACCTATATTTAGCCAACTCAATCACTTCCTTATATGCTTAAAGCAATTTTCCACTGGATGTAACTACCAAACATCATAGGAATTATGTATTAAAATCTTCTCATGGATAGTATGGAGTTGAATACAGTGATAAAACACCCCCTTTGACTGTTGACGTCTATGCTGTAAGAACAACTCCTCCTGAAGCTACTGCAGACCCTTCCCTTCCCTTCCCTTCCCTTCCCTTCCCTTCCCTTCCCTTCCCTTCCCTTCCCTTCCCTTCCCTTCCCTTCCCTTCCCTTCCCTTCCCTTCCCTTCCCTTCCCTTCCCTTCCCTTCCCTTCCCTTCCCTTCCCTTCCCTTCCCTTCCCTTCCCTTCCCTTCCCTTCCCTTCCCTTCCCTTCCCTTCCCTTCCCTTCCCTTCCCTTCCCTTCCCTTCCCTTCCCTTCCCTTCCCTTCCCTTCCCTTCCCTTCCCTTCCCTTCCCTTCCCTTCCCTGAAGAAATTGTGCATTACCCAAGAATTGTCACATTCTTTTTACAAGGAAGAAGTGAGAACAGATAGAGAAATTAAGCTTGTTTTCACTCAAACATCATTATATTTTTAGCTTGGCAGCCGTTCTCACTAGCTGCAAGCATGCCTTTATTGCAAGATGCTGCACTAATAATTCTGAAAAAAATTCCTATCTCTTCAACTGTTCACTAAAGCACTAATAACTTGATAGTGTGGAGTTTAGGTATATTTCAGGGAATATGATAAACATGATTAAAGTTTGGTATCCTGGATTATCCTTCCATGTATAGGAATCAGAGTAGAAATCTATCTTTTGTACTGGAAACTCTTCGGAGAAGGATTGCCTTTAAACTCATGAATTTTGAACGTATAAATGCCTTGCTGGTTTAGAAACAAACAGTAACAAGTAAAGCAAATGCATTCCTAAGAGGAGATGTGTCTGTGAGTGCATTGAAAATCCAAACTTTGATTCTAATTGTTCATCTTTCTACTAATTTCTTATATGTATAAAATCATAATTTTTTATGGCACTAAGCTGTTTTCCCTCTACTTCTTTTGAGTAGCAGGGAGCTTGTCTATTTTTGTGTCTCTTTTACTCCCATTTTGTCAATGCTATCCTCCCCTAGTGGCAATATTAATTCAGAATCCTTTGACAGGATATTCTAAAGATGCGTATGTCAGAGCAAGCTGAAACATCACCATAGCATTATGCAAAAAGGCCTATTGTAAAATAAATCCCTATGCCACAGCAATTTTAGCTTCTCGTTTAGTCATTTATACAAGATGTGCTATAATCATGGTGAAGGCATAACTTATTGTTGGACTGATAGATTCCATACAATCAGTGCATTGTAAAATATGATGAAAATCAAGTTTTATTCTGGAAATTCAGCATTACATGACAATAGAGCCACTATTCCCTTAAATCTTCTACAGTATTCAGTCCTTTCTTTCTCTGCTGGCTGAATCTGCTTTTCCCAGAGGTTTTGAGATGCTGCCAAGTTTCATTGACAGTCCTTCTCAGGAGCTGTTCTCCATCTGACTGACAGAGCATCAGCTGGCTCCATGACCCTTGCACAAGGAATTCCCCTGATGGATCTAAAAGAATGAGTCACAAGAAAACTCCAGCCCATCATAAAACAATATTCCTTTTTCCCTTCTGAACAGGGATTGGAGGTTACAGATGCCAAGCCAGGGAAGGCCTTCTCGGAGATGTTACATCTGCATCTTTGGCAACGTCCTTGCGCTGCTGCCCTGGCAGCACAGCAGACACGACTGGCTCTCATGCCTGCTGTCTGAGCTCCAACCTGACAGCCTCACTCAGCCTTCCACCTGAGGCTTCCCACCTATCTGCCCAGAGCTAAATCTTCAGGATTCCAGACCAAGATCTCTACTGTAACCATTCACCCTCAAACAAGCTTTTTGTGAAAATCAAAAATTATGCATTTCCGTTATATTATTGGACTCATTTCAGGGAAAGAATAGGCTCTTGTATGATCTTTTCTGTGGTTTAGGAAGACTGACAGCAGCCTACTTACTGTTTTTATGAACAACAACTCAGGATTTTTGTGATGCTAAACAACTTTCATACTGACAAAAGGTAACATGGAAAAATTTCAGAGCAGTAGTACATAACACTTTCAGTGAAAATGCAGGTACAATATGACAAACGGAAACCGCTGAAGACAGAGACATCTGCTTAGAGATGGTATCTTTGTAAAACAAACCAAAGCTTTCCGTAACAATTTGTATTGTTGGTAACACATTGCAAAGGCCATGTACATCTCTATCTTATCAGAAGAACAATAAATGACTTTGTGTTTTTTTTGTTTTTTTTTTAATCCAGCTATTCTTTTTATTTTATTTTTATTGTTTTTCTCTGTTATAGATTCCAGTCCCTGAACAGAGATGGTTCACAACAACATGGAGGCAACCTGCTTTTATAAGGATTTCTATCTAAATGAATAGGTATCACTTACGGAACAGCTAAGCACCAAGAACAGATGCTAGCTAGAATAATTAAAGCAAAGTGGGGATTCTCAAGATCTCCTGCATAGCTCCTCCTGAGGGACACTACATCATTTCTTCAGAGACTCTGCCCTGTTTTTCATTCAGAACATTCACTTCATTCAATTTAATTCCATACTCTGATGTTTGTGTTCCCAAATCCCATCTTCTCTGGCCAAAATTCATATCATATCATATTATACTTAGTCATGTTGTATTGTACTGTATCATACCATATCGTATCACACTTTGCATGTTAAAATCTCTGCAGTTTTTCCTCCATTCTCTCTTCTCAGAAAAATTGTGTGGCATTATTACTATAAATATAGAATAAAAATAGATTTAAATTTTGATAGTGATGATGAAGTTTGGGGTCATTCTGATCTATCATGAAAGCAAGTTCTAAAATCATAGAGCAGTTGCTGGTTTTCTGCACATAAACTTCACCTTTGAGATATCACAACAACACAAAAAGCAAATTTAGGTCAACCCCATTGAAGGGTTTGGTGATTAATTGAGGTCAGTCAGAACATTGTTTTGGGTATTTTTTTTTAATCCATATTGCAAGTTGAAACGTTGTGAAATCAGTTATACAGAAGAATCCCACTTTGGGGTGTTGTTTAAGCTAACAAATCCTTCAACAGCTGTAAAGTCGTCTGTCACACCAGTGACACTCATGATTTAAATGTGTTTTGAAACAAAACATTTAAGGGCATTAAAGAGAATCAGCATGCTAAATCAATACAAGTGAACCCACAGTATTTGTGTTTATAGTATCATCAAGGTACGACAGCAATGCTTTTGTTTTAAAAGGTCTGCTCTGTTACTCACTATAAAAATTATCTACATGTGAAATTTTCAAAAATAGTTCGTGAAGAATATTTGTAGTTGGAAATTAAATATAGTATGTCTGTGTGACCCAAATCAAAACACAATCCCTTATACTGGGGAGAAGATATCAACTGCAGACTGTTCTCAAGGCAAAGGCAACACTGTGTTCTAGTCATATTTATGAAGAGAAAAAACATTCAGTCTTAAAACACTGACACGCATATTTGGCAAAGCAATGAGTTTTACTGTACTCCACTAAAGAAAGAAAAAGAGTCAAATTTGTTTGAAAACAAAAGAATAAGCTGAAAATCTAACCAGCCCTACCTGACACTATTTCATCTTAGATATTGTTTTCAGAATAGCCAGCCAGTCAAAAGAGGTTATTCTCCCAATTCATTTAATGGTGGCATGGCCTCACCTTGAGTATTGTGTGCCTTTCTGATCTCCACAATAAGTTTAAGGTACTTAAGGGAGAGTGACAAGGGGAAAAGGGCTGGCAGGTGTGTCCTTTGAGGAGAAGCTGAGATCACTTGGGCTGCCAGGGCTGGAGACAAGGAGGCTGAGAGGTGACTTCATGGCTCTCTGCAGCTTCCCAAGGAGGGTGAGCAGGCAGAGTGGTGCTGGCCTCTGCTACCAAGTCATCAAAGACAGGATGCATGGGAATGGTAGAGTTGTACCAGGAGAGGTTTAGACTGGGTACTAGGAAAAATTTATTTACTGTGAGAGTGGCCAAACCCTGGAACAGGCTTCCTAGCAAGGTGGTTGATGCCCCGTGCCTGCCAGTGTTTGAGGAGCATTTGGACCATGCCCTCAGTAACGTGTGTTAATTTCTTGTTAGCCCTGGAGTGAGCAGGCAGTTGGACTGGATGATCTCCGTAAGTCTCTTCCACCTTTTTTCTTTTCTTTTCTTTTCTTTTCTTTTCTTTTCTTTTCTTTTCTTTTCTTTTCTTTTCTTTTCTTTTCTTTTCTTTTCTTTTCTTTTCTTTTCTTTTCTTTTCTTTTCTTTTCTTTTCTTTTCTTTTCTTTTCTTTTCTTTTCTTTTCTTTTCTTTTCTTTTCTTTTCTTTTCTTTTCTTTTCTTTTCTTTTCTTTTCTTTTCTTTTCTTTTCTTTTCTTTTCTTTTCTTTTCTCTTTCCTTTCCTTTCCTTTCCTTTCCTTTCCTTTCCTTTCCTTTCCTTTCCTTTCCTTTCCTTTCCTTTCCTTTCCTTTCCTTTCCTTTCCTTTCCTTTCCTTTCCTTTCTCTTGTGTATCATTTCAACAAAACATTGCACTTCTTTGGAGATTTTTTTTTACTGAAAAATAAAACTTTCATACTTTGATTTTTATTAAGATCAAATGAAATTACAGAAGGAGACACCATATGTCCAAGAATTTTGAGTGATTGTTGGAAAAAATGGCATTTCTTTCAAGCTGAGTGACAGGCTGTAGAAGGTCGAATAACATGGTCAAGTATTTAGAGTTTGCTTGGCTGAATGAGAGAACATTATCAGAGGAAAAAAAAATCTTTATTTTCTATCACTTTTAATTAACTCAGAACACATCACCAAATACTGCAACTTGGCAGTATAACTTGAAATTGATAGAAACATGGATGATTTATAGACTGGTAGTGTTTTTGTGGTTCAGGTCCACAGTTACAGGTTCATGACAAAGAAAATGAAAATATTTAGCTTTTATTTATAGGCACTTTACAGACTACAAACTAAATTCTGCTGCTCTGCCACAGTGACTCTGATATTAAAAGATGGGGCCCAGAACAAATCCCTGAGAAATTCCTGTTGTACACAACACTCCTTTTTCACAGCACTGGGTCAAAACAAGTAACCCTAATCTACCTTTTTGTATGTACCCAGTGGAGGTGGTCTTCAGTGGGATCATGTGAGAGATGAGGTTGTCATCATGTTGCCTTGTGCTACCCTGAATACCTAGGGTCAAAACATCAAGGACTCTCCATACCTTTTGTACCAGAGCAACTCAGAATTAGGCTGGCAGAATACATTCCCTTTACCACATTTTTTGGAATATATATGGTGAGTAAACTGTAAAGATTATGAACTTTACTCTCAGGCAAGTGGTACCCACTTCTTAGAACTAAATTATAATCCCCACCACATGATGAACCAAGTTTTAATAAGAATACAAATATGAAGGTAACAGACAAGAACAAAGATCATCTTTACCTTACTTTTGATACAAGACACTACCAAATTCCTAAAATCTGTAAGATTAGAGTGTCCATGGGCTGGTACATCCCCAGAATACTGTTCCAAAAAGTTAGGGATTTTAAGTTGGAACTTTAACAATACATAACTTACTATTTATTTATTTATTTATTTATTTATTATTTTAGCTAATAGCCTTGAATGATTTATATTTCCACAATTTTTCAGTTGTTTTTTGAACCCTTATAAAGACTATTTACATGTAAGTATGAGAAAATAACGCGACTATCAATTCTTTTCTGGAGATACAGAATTGAAAGCAGGTGCAAATGTTTCTTTGAAAAGCTACTTTTGAAAAGCACCAATAACCACTAAAGTCTCAGAAATATAAGGCCATAGACAGACCACGAACAAGTAACTCAGAACTCTTAATTTATGACCTGCACTGCATATCACTGAGCATGCTGAAAAAAATTTTGCATGATACTATCCAGAACACAGAATACACAGAAATTTCATCTGACATAATCCTTAAGCAATACTTTGGGTATTGTTGTCATTAGTCAAACAAACAGTAAATCAAAAGACTGGAGACAGGATTATGATGCCTTACTATTCCCAGTAGATGAGCACTGAAGTGTTCGAATAACATTGATAATGACCTGAGATTCTATGTGAGTAAAGAAATAAAAATTCCCCACTTCTGCCAGATTGATATGTGGCCAAATGTCTTCTTTTGCAGTTCTCACAGAAGAAGAACATGGACAGAGATGACCGCTTTTAAAATTTTTTTTGTGTGTAAAACTGTTTTTTTGTAATTCAGTTAAAGCAAGGTTCTTGCTGTTTGGTGTGGTCCATCTTTATGAACACTCCCCAATGTATCAGTGCGGTAAGCCACACTTTTTATTGAAGCTTGATTTACGTGGAAAGCTTGTGTCAAGTTTTTCTTTTGCTAAAATACTAATTCCTTAATGATATAGTGCCTCATACATGCTCATCAGTGAAACAGAACAGTAGTTTTGCTGATTTCTTCCCCTCACTAGTAAAAGACAGTAAAAGTGGAGTTCACCCAACCAAAATGCATACATCTGCAGTGTAGGTGTCTACATCTGAACTCTCTTTTATAATCACTGCAGAAAAATGAGCACTTTCTGTATATCATTCAACTCACCCTGAAGCCTAAAACAGATGAGCTGCTCCCTAGGTGTGCTTTTGTTTGTTTCTTTATTTTTCTCTCTTCTGAGCCTAGCCTGATAAGTTGGCTATGTTGTAGAAATCTAAACTTAGACAAATTGATTCCCACCTAAGATATCTAAAAGAAGTGAATAATAGTGGAAAGTTCACCCAGATTATTTTTTTTTTCAGTCTCATTTCAATGTATAAAGTTCCAATACATAGAAGAAGGTAGACAAAAAACTGAGTTTAACAACCATCCACAGGAAACACCCTCCTTTCATCACTCAATTTCAGAGTCTGCACCCAGTTTTGAAGAGTAACTGGTAACACTCCAGCACCCTGAGTACCATATTTTTAATGTAACTTTGGTCACTAGTGAACATTTTGTCTCAATCTACCAGTATTACATCAGTTTCCTATTTTAGCACTGTACACTAGTTCTGCAAACCAAACAACTATCAGTCTGTCTCTTTGTATTGGACAGAATTAGGACAGTTTCCTTTCTGCAATTCTTCATTATATTGAAAACTGTAGTAAAACTGTAAAGCTTGATTAAGAAACACAGGAATAAGCCTGAATAAACCAAGTGGTGCTCCATGAATAACTAGGCCTTTTGGATACATTATGTGGCTTAAAATGGATATGAAATAGGATAATATAAATTCTTTTTCAATAACATGGCAATGCAATAATTTTCTTAAAGTGTTTTGGAGGAGCCATCCTCACCATGTTAACTGTTACAACAAAACTTACCTTAATCATTAATTCTAACAGATTTCCTGGGCTAACTTGGCAAATATTAATTCTTTGCTTTACAGTCAACTTTTCTCCACAGGTTTTTAGGATCAACAATTTTCTAAGATATTTACTTGTGTAAAGAAGTAATGTTGAACTCTTTTCTCATAAATATTAAAGGACTTGACTTAAAGAATGAGATTTATTTTAAATAATGACTAATATTTTTTGTAAATAAGACTGAACTCCTCTATGCAAATAATACAAAAAGGCAGGAGGAAGTTTAGGAGGAAGTCATACTAACAAATTCCAATGTAATAGGCAAAACTCTAAAAACTAGCCTAATGTTTTATTTCAGCTACTTGCTCATACAATTATTCACTAACTGGGATATCAGTGCAAGAATTATGTTGCTATTGTTCTTTTAAAATTTTCTTTAAAAAAAGATACTAATTTAGCATAAAGCCTCACATGTGGTGTGACTAATAACTAAATTAAATATTTGATTCTCTGTCAGATCTCATTCCATTCTGTTAATATAATCTTTAAATAAATATTTATTTTTCTTTTAGCTGAGCTTTCAAAATGAGACCAAGAGTAGTTTAGGACCTTAAAAATTGTTTTCAAATGGTTAAGCACCATACTGAAGGTTCTTTAAATATATTTTCTAACATTTTTAAACCTCCCCTACTGAGAACATAACTCTCTTTATCCATCTTCAATGAGATCATTTCAAGGACTCCAAATCTAGTTACTACATTCGATCACAAAAATACTGCTTTCTTCACACACAACTTTTCTTCTAATAAATAAACTGAGTTTATGGGCATGGGATGGAACACACACATTACATTTGAAACCTGAGGAGGCTAAGTTTCAGTGCTAAATATACATATTAAAATTCGTGTATATCTCAAGATATATGTGTGTATAATTGGCCTTCCTAATTTTCAAATGTTTGAAGACTGATATTTTTATATCCATAAGTTGCAAAGAGAGAAAAAGAAAACAAACCCAACTTTTCTTACTGCAATTCAGTTTGTGCTTTAAACAGACTTTCAACTATATTGATGTAAAATGTAATTGAAATGTTCAGATTGCCTTCAAGAAATACTGTAGTGATTGTTTACTAAAACCTTATGTGTGAAAATTAAGTGCTTCCTTCCTCTTTTTCCTCTTTTTCTGCTATCCTCTTCTTCCCACTGTCCTCCTTTCGCCATTGTTTGTTGCAGTCATTTACCTACATTTACATCAGAACACAACTCTTCAAAATTTGGCCCCAGTTTTTGGTACAGATGTCTTTTGAAAGTATGTCTTAAGTAACAACTAGGGCATTGCTCAATGTTCCTGCATATTATTACACATGTAATTAACTATTTTAGGTGATTTCAAGTAATGCCAGAAACATAACAAGTAAGATTATATTTATAAAATATATTATCTGTGTAATTTATAGTCAAAACAAAGCCTGGCTTATGGAATTAATCACGGGTTTCTAAATTATAAGTGTTTAACATTTCCACCATCATACTGGGAAGTTTGGTTTGGGTCACTAATAATTCAAGGTTTTAATTTGCTTCTTCAAACCTGGGACATGAAACACCAGGAGCCTATTCCAATGAATGCATCACTGGTTCAGGTGATACCAGTCACTACATGAACTATAATAAATCTCACATGGAACAGGTGAAGGAGAAAAAGAGAGATTACATTTAAATAAGGAAAGCCTGACTAATTCAGTATCTTCACTTAGCAGGAAGCAAGGGGACATTTTATTTCCCCAGAAAGTTTCCTTTAAAAATAACCTGTTATCAAAAACGTATTTACTGCTAAATATTGTGAAATGGTCTGACATTCTTCCAATAATAAATTAGTTGCACATTGTGTCTGCTGCCCTCACTTCCCCTCTGCCCCATAGATACTCCCCTTTGACTGACTGTCATTTTGGATGATGACAAGAGGTATTAACTGAAAAGTCTGGTGATCACAGACTGTTTGCAGAGTAAAATATATACTTTTTTTTTGTTGTTTTGTTTTGTTTTGTTTTGTTTTGTTTTTTTCAGAGATGAATATGGACAAAAGTGTGCATAGGAGGTCTTTGGGGCCTAAAGAATATTCTGCTTCCCATTCCCAGGAGAAAATAAATTAAAAATACTACTATAGCTATCATAGTGCTCGAAGTTTTGTCTGTAAGTCTTAGTTTTTCAACTTTTTATCACCTTTATCAGCCATAACTCACAGACACTTTTTATTGCACTGGAATCATTACAGATACATGCACCAACAGTGCTTTTATCTCCTATGAATGTGGTATTTCTATAATATATATGAAATTCCAAACAGAAATTTAAATTACCTATTAGCAATTTAACAATACTGAAGGTGTGCAAATTTAATTCAGAGATATGGGTCAGGATGAATCCTTGGAAAAGGCGATTTATAGGAAGCAAGTGAATGATTTCTAGCAATGTTTTCCTCCATTTTGTGGCCCAACAGGAAAATATGACTTGATACACAAAAGGTTCTCCATTACCATCGATACTAAGATGGCAGCACCTCCCTCACTTAATAAATTGGGAGCTATCCAATATATATATATACATATATATATATATATGTATATATATATATATTAATACAGCCAAATATTAGTGCAGCCTGTGAAGAGAAAAAGTGCATTCTACATCTTTGTAGAGATTCTATATGGAAAAGGAATTCAATATGTGTCCCATGTACCTTTGAGACAAAAAAAAAAAAAAAAAAAGAAAGAAAAAAATTGGATGACTAAAAAAATAAATACATGCAAGTAGATGACTTTACATACATACTAATTTGTTGGAATGCTGTGTACAGTTCTGATATGCCCATGTGAAAGGGAACCATGCACAAGTTGTAACATGACAGATTTTGGACTGTTCTGACAAGATCTATTCAGAAATTCATGATACCGTTATATTATTTGCTTGTCACTGAAGTTGAAATTTAACAGAAAATAATTATTTCATATAATCTTCTGTTTTACAACATACCTTAGGTTTTTGTAAAACAACCCAATCTTGGTATCAAATCTTGGTATCAAATGTTTATTATTATTCTGACTGAAGTAAATCTGTCTAAAGCTAGGAAATAGTTGATACACATGGAATTCTCGATCTCAGCTGCTTTCACCCTTATGATTAAACAAAGATGACCAAAATGTGTGCCCATGACTATAATATTGCATGATTCTAATACACAGAATAATTAAAAAGATTGAAAACTCCAGATGGAGCTCAGCAACACAAGCCTGAAACATGACACAACACAAACATGAAACATGAATGACTTCCTTAAAATTTTAGTATCTTAGGAACGACATGATTTGAGGGTTACACAAAAATCCCTGAGTGACAATCCGAAAGAGCTCAATCTGCTTTAGTTCGTCATAAAGATTTAGTGATGTGTTTAAGTGCCTAAATATTCTCCTAGACTAAAAATACAATGATGGAAAAAAAAATAATAATAAGCATAAATAGCTGGAACCCAAAGCCAAACTAATTCAAATTGGAAATTAAGCATAAATTTACACCCTGAGTAGTCAAGCACTGGAACAGATCACTAAAGAGAGGTAATGCATACTTTTCCCCTTGTAGTCAAATCAAGTCAAATTGTTGTTCAGGAAGACAAATTTTGAATAATATATGTTTAGCTTAAAACTAACTTAGTATGGCAATAGCAGAATATATAAGGAAAAACAGTGCATACAGTTGTGAAGACTGAATCATTCAATTGGGTTTAAACTATGAATTTCAATTAAGATGAAATAAAAAGGAATAACTGTCTCTCAAGAACAAGACATAAAAAGGGATGAGGCAGGGCAGGGCAGGGCAGGGCAAAAACATTTTCATTTACAGGGGAAAAATATTACAAGTATCAGAGTATCATTTTTGTGTGTTGATTTATTTTTCTTAAGAAAATATTATTTTATGGAAGACCTTAAAGAGAATGTATTTTTCTTCTTGCTGTTCTCCTCAGGTTCTAGGTTACCTTGTTTCCTTAAAAAAAAATAATTAAAAAATACATGACATATTTAATGAAAACTTCAGCCAAGTCAATGTTTTTAGACAGAATATGCTTTGGCCAAAATTTCCAGTCATAGTCTTAAGATTTCACTCAGTAGAGAGGTGACTAAATTACCAAAACCTGATCAAAAGGGATGTAAAAGAGGGATTATTGCTAGATCATGGTCTCTGTTTAGGTGATCTGACATGATTTGGAGGGTCTGGATTTTGCTTTAATTTGCTGAAGCAGATTAGTACAGAAAAGAAGAGTCTGACTTTTGTATATAATCGGAGTTTTAAAAACATTCATTAGTATTTTGAGTATTTTTGACTTCTGGTCAGTCTTTTTCTGCAAATACATTAATGTCTTTAACCTTCTGCTTCTGCACATTAATGCACTGTTAATTAAGACAGTATTGCACTTTATGCAAAGATTCTTCTCAACTCCATTCATTTGAATCAAATTACATTTTAATAACATTACCTTGAAGGTCAATACTTTTTCTTTGGCATAAACTTTTAAATTCTTGCTAATGGGATGTTAGTTTGCACAGCAGTGAGCAGAAGCAAGGAGGAAAGAAAAAAAAAACAAAACAAAAAAAACAACAACAAAAAAAAACACAGCTACTTGCAAATGCCATTTCCATTCCAAAATGTTGGCTTTATCAGCTGCATACTTTAGCTTTTTATTTTATTTATTTATTTTACTGATGTTTGTTTGATTTGTTTTTTCCTTTTACAATGCTATTCTGTGGAACCTGCTGAAATCTATTAGTACCATGTGCCTATGGGTGACCTGGGGCCAGGCTTTGCGTGAAAAGAGGTGTCAAATATCACACCTGCTTGTGGGAAGTTAAACATTATCACAGTTTAAAGAGCATATCCCAGCAGATAATCCTGTTTGCTCTCATGCCCTGTTGGCATTCCATTCTGTGGTCTTCCTTTGTCATGTTACAAAGCCTCTGTACTCTCCACAGAGATGGAAGGCTTATTTTTCTTTAATTTTAAGATATCTCATGAACAAATAGCCTTCCAGTTGTGAGTATGTCATCCACAGTTATTTAGTGTTATTTATTCAGATAAAAAAGGTCAGACAGGGTCATTTGAAAGGTAGTGCAGCTGAGCAACTCTTTTATTTTTATATTATTATTCCAAGGAGATTGTACTGGCATTCTTGTTCAGAGATGCTCTTTTCATTTTGAGCCATGCAAGCCATTACCACAGCATCTTAAAAGTTCATATATATAAAAAAAAAAAAAAAGCCAGAAAAATGGAGTGGTCATTCCACAACTAATGCTTCTTTTGATTATTACTGTGGAAGGAGATCCACAAAAGCCTTTACGTGTGTGCATCTGTAGGCACAGGTATATGTGTACTTAAAAAGGGAAAGGACTCCCTGTCATCTTATATGGATAAATGACAATTTGAAGTTTTCTGTGATGAATCCCACAGGAAAGGATGAAAAAGACCCCACTGATGACAGAAATAGTTAAGAAAGCATGTGCATATTTCAGAAAGCAAATAGGAATCACAGAGATGTGTAAATCCTTTATGGTGAACGCTACTTTTGATAGCATAAGCTAGTATCTAGGCCAGTAAACAATATGGGTCTGACTGCAATTGATATTTGATGTTGGGGTGGGGAGACCAAGGAGAGTGTCATTGGAAAGGAAGAGAAATAGCAGTTTAACAAAAATGTTGACAATAATCACCCCTGAGTGTACATGTGGCTCTTAGCACAAGCAATGGCAGCCACATTCTAATGAGGGATCTCACTACCTGAACATAGGTCTGTATATAACCTTCCCCCTGTTTTTACCAGCTTGAGGGAAAAACAGACAGAATTGGCAGAGTCAAACTTATGAACCAATATTTTCCCAACACACATTTATATATATATAGATAGGTTTTCTACATAGCTATGGAAAGAAAGGGATTGCTTACAAAGGAAGTTTTTTTTTTAAGCATAGGACATGCTGTCAGAGTTTAAAAAGAAAAAAAAAAAAAAAAAAGAAAAAAGATAAAAAGAAAAAAAAGTGAAAAAGTATCTGGGAAATGTGGCCTGACAAAAGGTTTTATGATCACCTAGTGAGCATCAGTGATTCTAAAGATGTTGTCTGAAGAAGGAACACTTGAAGAAGGAGAAAGAGGAACTGAAGAGAAAACAGCTAGGATAACCCAAGAGGAAGTCCTGACCTTTTCTGGAAAGACTATGTGCAGGTAGAGAAATGAATGATGTAAGGTCACAGGGAAAATAATATAAATTCAAAATAAACAAAACAAAACAAACAAAAAAACCCACGCAAATTTTAGAAAAGGGGAAGACTGAATAGTAAGAAAAAAGACTCTTCAGCAGTCAGACCCTAAAGGTAAGGAAAGACTCATGGACAACCCTGTAGGTCAGGGTCCTGCTAGTAGGATAGAACATGAAAACGAAATTGCAATAGAAGTTTTTAAAAATAACAGAGAGTGAACATTGCTTGACTTTGAGTTTAGAAATGTTTTAAATGGTAAGGATTGATAGAGGGTTGGTGGACAGGAATGTATATGCATCACAAGAAGAACTATACTGAATAGAGGAATATGGGGGGGGGGGTGGTGGAAAGAACAAAAATGAAAAAAGAAAACTAAGAGAACAACAACAACAACAAACAAAGGGAAAAATTCAGCAGAGAAGCACACAAGGAAATCATTGCATGCGCTTGAAGAAAATGTCAAGAAATGGGTTGCTTTATCACTGTGGATATTGACCACAGTGCCTCACTATTGCTGTGATTAACTACCTTCAGGCAGACAAGTTTGAGAGTTTTATTCTGAAAGTTTATATTCATGACTCATAAGTAAAATCCAGAAAGCTTTTATGATTCCAGTAAGGTCAGGAATCCTCTGAGCAGAGGATTCTTAAGAGCACCCAGCAGTCACCTGTATGGTTAAAGTTAGAGAAGGGGAGGTGGGCTAGGAGGATTTTTGTGTCAGAGTTAATGTAACTCTCTTCAGTGTCTTATGTTTCAGCCATTAGACTCAATATCTTCTTTACAGGCAGAAGGAAACACATTACATATAAGTAATATAAGCCAGGAGTTTGTGGTTAGTGTACTTGAAATCTTAAAAATCAAGAATAATTCTTAATCTGAATCTAGTTGTTACAGAAATAAATTCAGAAATAATAATAATATAGTTATAAAAAAATAGTTATATTAAAAAAGTCTCAATAAGAGTAATAATACAGTTAAAATTGAAATGTGCACTTAATTTTTATCCCTTTCTTGATGTTGTGCTTACCCTTCCACTGCTCTATTGGGTTGCAAAGTTGGTAGCTCCGAAGAGCTGGAAGACATTATGGTAAAATGTCAACCTCTGTTGTTTTTTATTAGGAGGCACATGATGTTGATAGTTTTGTCTTTCTCCTCACTCTAAGATTCACTTAGGATCATTTTAACACATTTGCCAACATGTCTTTACACTTCATTAGTCTGCAGCTGCATGTTGCATCCAAATTTACTATATGTAATACCCTATATGTGTTAGGTACTTCTTTCTTTTTCTCCTACATTACCCATAAAAATAATTTTGTCCAGTTCTAGGTATGTATCCCTTCAAATGACTATTGCTGAGTTGCTTACAAGTGTGTGATCTCTCTTACCAACCCACGCCTGCACTCCTTTATACCATGTCCTGCTGCCTTATTCCTCAGACTTTCTGCTATCATACCAGGCATGTATTTCTCCACACTATTTCATTAAATTAAAATTATAAAACCATGGTGGTACCACTCAATGATAATCAGAACGAAAACAAAGTCACCCTATACAGCAGGTCAGTTAGATGAATATTAGATGAACTGCTCTTACACCTAGACCAAGTAAGAAAAGCTGCAGGCAGGTTGAGAGCAGAGCAGAGCAGATCTCATGAGCCTTTGTCCTAGGGACTCGTAAACTTGGTACAAAGTTTATGAAATGTTATTAGCAATGGCAATAGTATATATTACATGACTACGCAGTTTAAAAGGAAGGAAAATTGAGTTTGCTCCTGTTAGAATTTTTTTCAGATTTTGTTCTTCTGGAATGTAGAGTTTTTGCAGTGGCAACACTGAGAAAGCAGAAATATTCACTAATTGAAAATTATTTCTGTAGTCAATCCAGTTTATAGTATTCGATTAAAAAGTAACTGCTGAGATCTTTTCCAAAATCAATAAAGGGCACAAACTCTTCTCATCACCCTTGACTATGGCTCTCCTCATCAGAAATACTTTGCTCTCTCTTCAATCACTCTTTGTCCTTTTTTTCTATACACGTGTATCTCATTTCCATGAAGGACTCTAGGTAAAATAGGGATGGAACATTTCCTATCAATTGGACATCAACATCTTTCATTGTGAGATTGCTTCTTTCTGCTGTATTTGTGGACAGCAAACTCTTTGTCTTTCTTCACTTCATTTACCAAAGATCAGGTATTTCATAGGTCTGATTTATTTCAGTTTGAACTGCCACTGGCAGGGAGGACGACACCAAACACTAATGAATTTGATGTCTGCAGATTCTTTAGATTATATGCTGAAACACACAATTTGACTAAATGGATTGGAAAAGGTAAGTAACGATCTGTTCTCCCTTTTATGTTAATGTACACAGTTCCCGAAAACAGATGCTTTTTCACTATTTTATCTCTGGAGTCAATGACCTTTCTTCTAATCCTTTTATGCAACTCTTCCTGGATTTCAAAAGCTTTGAAGCTGCTGTCTTACCAACTCAGAGCTTCAAGCAATACAAAATGATACTACTGTAACAGAGCATTAGTGTTCACAGTAGAGCTGATGATTAAGCAGATTTTTCTACTGACAAGTAGTTTCAGACAAAAAATCTGTACAACTGTTCTCCTCCACCCCTATTTCCAAAATGGTATGTAAATTAATTTTTATTTATTTTATTTTATTTTATTTTATTTTATTTATTTTATTTTATTTTATTTTATTTTATTTTATTTTATTTTATTTTATTTTATTTTATTTTATTTTATTTTATTTTATTTTTGAGGGGTGGGGTTTTATTTGTTTGTTTGTGTAAGGTTTTTTTTTACATCAATATTTCCCCTGATTTGATTAGGTGTGTGTGTGTGTGGGAATTCTTTTCCCCTGCCAGAAGAGAAGAGAATATAGATTTGAATACAACTTCCTTGATCATGAAGACTCAGGACTAGATAACATATATGTGACCACAAATCTCTACTTTAAGTTTTTTGAATGTTAGTGATTATATTTAAACTTACAGAAACTATAGCTGAGTGCACTTCAGAAACAGGCACCATTTAGTATCCTTTAACACAAAGCTTCAAAACTAGTCAGAGAAGTATACCACTTTAAAATCCCGTCCTATTTGACACCTCTACAGGTAGTGTAAATTCAAGTGGTATATGTTACTTTGGAGAGATGGAAGTATTAATGTAGTTTTCTGAAAAGTCCAAGAACTCAGAATCTTTTGTGCTTAATGGCCAAGAACCCAAAGCACTTGTTTTAAGGAGAGATGTTGTGCCTTTTTTATCAATACTAAAAAATCCATCTTGTTTGAACAACAAAAAATGCTATATGGACTTGCATCCTTCCTAAAAATATATATATTTGGTGTATTCTTACCACAATAAAAAAGGGAAATAAGCATTTTGATTTGCAGATTGTATTAGCAAAATACATTTTTAGCTAATTGAAAAAATATATAACAGTAAAGATATTCAGCCTACAAAAATGTACACATAAAACTGAATAAAAGTTTAAACCTTAAGTGCTTTTGTGCTCTGTTAAGAAATTCTTGTTGAGAATAGTACTTTTTGACTGAGTTTTGTTTCAGAATAAATGAGTAATATAGACTACTGTAGCAGGTGGATTTCCTACTACATAGTGTAGTCAAAAGGTTTCAAAATCCCTGAATAATTAACAAGTATTTACAAGAAGTAGCTCTACAAGGAGTAGATTCACTAAAGCAGATTTAGTCAGACTTAATAAAGGCAGGGACCTTAGAGAGTGTTAGTAAGTCAAGTAGAACATTGAAACAAGGGCAGAAAGGGAGACAGAAGACCAGAATTGATTGCTAGCCCCTACTGAACCTTGCAGGAGAGAGCCCACGTGGTTCTGCCTGTCTCAGCACCAGTCCTGTTGTAAGTGCCTAATCAAAATACTTATAGCTGTATTCCTATGTGGGAAGAAATTGCTTCATTATAACTGGTGGTAAAGACCAAAATACTATATGAATATTAATTGGTCTTAGATTTTAACAACACCTCTTTCCAGCTAAATTACTTATGTGGTCTATTAATTTATTCAATTTCCAAACTCAAGCTTTAGCCTCAGTTTCTCTATACTTAAGGAACTGTGTTGCTTTAGCTGCTCAATATGACTCTGTTCAAGATTATACTTATCAAGAACTGCACATATGGTAAGAATTTCTGTAATATGCATCTGTGTCTACTTTTTTTCCCTCATACGAAGGAAATAACCTGTTCTTTGTGTTCAAATTGTTACAACAGCTTAAAATTCCTAACATTGTAATTTACTTTGTCTGATCTTTGTAATGCTTGTTTGGTTCAGACCACTTGGTAAAACGTCTATGCAAGTCACTGTGAAGAATTGCACCTGCATCAGCAACTTGTGACCGACCGATTTATGAGAAATATGATAGCCCTGAGATTGGGTTCTTATTTACATTCTCTTATGAAACAGGCAATAAACTAGAAGCTAAATGAAATCAAACATCTTGTTCATTTTTCTGTCCATTATCTTTTATGGGTTTCAGAAAAGCACAGCAATGAGTGATTTACTTGATTAATTTGTCAGACAACTAGCAGCAATGGCTAGTTAGCTATATATAATGTGTTGGTAAAGGTAGCTTTTCAAGGCACCTCTTCTGTGAAAGAATTATGATTATTTCAGAAACGATTAATTCTGAGATATTTCTAATATCATGCATATACAGAGGTAATAGAGCTATTAAAGAAAATGATGTGAAGAAAAGACCTTGACCCAAATTCATCCCTAGGGTAGTTTCAATGATTAGAGAGGAGTCACAATAGGAGTAAAGTTGACCCCCATGCCAGTATTTTAAATCTCTGTGGCTTTTAAGGATAGTATGGAAAGACTTATTGAAATTACAGTTGTTATTTAAATATCAGTGTAATCTGATATGAACATATTCTTAAATATTCAGATAATTTGTTAGAGTTCGACACCCTGAACAGCACTTTAACCAGTGGGAGTATTTTGTCATCACCCCAGTAGACTGGGGTGAATAACAGGCAAGAAAATGGTCATCCAGACTTGTTTGAGAGCAAATTAAAAATAATGTAATTCTGAAATAAATTCTAGTAGGGAACTTTATATATTATAGAAACAACACTAAAGAAGGTACCATTCAAACTGGTTCAGAAATATTTAATATATTTTCTCATTTGTAGTCTTGCATGTAGGAAGGGTAAGAGCTCTTCAGGAGCATCGGGAGTGGAATGATTCTGGTATGGACTGAGAAAGTGGAGAATGAAAACCAACACATCAATTCACAGGCAACTTTTCCTTCAGTGTTTAGATGGGGAAAAGTTTAGGGAAAGGAAGAAGACAGTTTCTAACCACATCCACATATCACAAACACAAAACACAGAGCAGTCTTAGGCTTCCTGCCCAAGTGAAGATCCTTTGCTGATCTTTTCTGTGGGTATATCCTTCTGATGGACATTTACCTAATCCTGAAGGAAATTGTCTGTTTAAAAGCTGTGGTTTCCTCTGGGTCCTCGATGCAGTGTAGCAATAGCAACTCTCCAGCAGCAGAGGTTAGTGCTCTAGGGAGTAGTGAGCTGCAGTCACCATTGTTTCTTAGGGCTGGCCACCCTGACGCTGAGTCCCCCAGAGGGCCTGGTTACTTTGTGCTTTATGTATGGCTTGGTAAACACAACTGCTTCCCACACTTCCCACATGGTTAGAGCAAAAGGTGGGTCCTGTCTCAGAACAGCAGTCAGTACTTTGTTCATTATTCTGTTGCTAAATAAATATTGTGGTTTTGCTGCTGATTGTTGTTATTGTTGTTGTTTGTTTGTTTTTGTAGTGCTTTGTTTGTTAGCTTGTTTTGTTTTGTTGCTGCTTTGTTTTGTTTTTACTTTTCCACTGTATCTGCAACTTGCTGGTGGGAAAGTCCCAGTTCATGATTTTTTATATTTACTGTCTTACACACCCTATTTCAGTCCTTATGCTGGAGAAATATCCTCAGGACAGGAACAATGTCCCAGGCACTAAACACACCTCTTAAATGCATGCAATTCAATGCATTTTATCACTGGAGATGGTGATAGTGGTTCCTGAAGAATTTTGCCAGTGTTCTTAAATGAGTATACTGAAAAAGAGATTTTGAAGAACTTAAACAAAATGAGAGAAAAACAGTATTGGAGTTAAATCAGACTATCATGAATTCCATCAGTAACAGGAGTTTCAGAAGACGATGAAAGAAATTTCATATGCATGCAGTTAGGAAATAAGCTGCACAAGGGGTTTATTTTGTCTTAACCCCTGGTAGGTATTGGCCAGCTTAATCCTTCAATTATCAGAGCTTTTATCCTTCATAATTACTTTATTCATAAAGTAACTATGAATATCTTTATTCATATAAACTTCTAATATATGTTTTTAAAAACTCATCCTAAGGTCATATCCATGTATCTTAACTGTGAGTTACTGTAGAAGGTGAAAAATTCTATTTCATGCTATTTCTTTGGCATGAGCTGGTAAAGTCTGCAGTCACACCATCAGAGTAGTCTTTCTAGTTTTTCCACTTCATGCCAGGTGTAGTTGTGTGGATTTCTAAAAAAAACAAAAACAAACAAACAAACAAACAAACAAAAACAAAAACAAAAACAAAAAAAAAAAACAAAAACAAAACAAAAAAAAAAAACAACTTTATGTTAATTATTACAAAAAGACTATTTCATCACAGAAAAGGAAGAATTCACAGGGCAGGCCCAGCCCCCACTTGGAAGAGAAGAATGTTGTGCAATGTGGCCGTTTCTTCCCACCAGAGAATTCCAAGTGGCTAAAGATCACTTACTGCACCATGGCTTGAATCAGTGAAACTACCTAAGAGGAGACTGCACTAATATCTATCTATCCAGAGGGGACATTCAACCCATGAGTTGGGGCATGAGGCAATGCAGCCCATGGAGTCCAGAGCACAGGTGCATGAGGTACAGATGAAACATCTGCAGCTGACAAGATCTGCTGGTATAATTAATTCCTGGACCAAGTGGAATATATCAGAAATCTAACTGTGCTGAGATGATGATTTTTCAGTAATGAGCTTGTTAGAGTTTATTGATTTTCAAAGGTCATTCACAAAAATAGGCTATTTTCTTCCCATTGCATGAGGCTGTATCAGGAGTAGGACTTTCTTTTTCACCTGTAAGAAAGAATGTCTAACGAATGCAGGAAGCTCAGCAGAATTTCTGCTTCTGATGATCTATTTTATGAAAAGTTGCTTGAAGTTCATGAAAAGTTTTGCATGGGAACATGCAAAATATCCAACAATATAAACAGAGGTGTACAGTTATTTTCAAAAATAAAGTCCTACCTCCTTTAAAAAGAGACAATAAAAATTTATTTTAGAAATAAAATAAATAAATAAATAAATAAATAAATAGAACAGAAACAAACATAGAACAGAAACAAAACCAAACAAACCAGCACAAAATAAAACCTTTAGTTACTACTATAAGGGGAAAAAAAAAAAAAAAAAGAGTGTCACAGAAGTCTCTCTCTATGAATGTATACCAGCTTGAGACTGAAGATGAGTAAAAAGAAACGCTTTCTCAGGCACAGTAGGCATGTCAGAAGTCACCCTTAAAAAGATCTCAGATAATGAGGTATCCTTTTACCCTTAACAGAGATGCTGAACATGGATGAATGATCTGGCTAATATTACTTGGTCTGAAAGAGTTTGGTTCAGCTTGCTGAGCTATTGTTTTTGGGTGCCATGAAAAAAAAAGAGAATCAAAACACATCAGAGTCATTCATCACAAGTGTGTTGAGAGCATTTAAAATATGGCATATTAGCCTCCAAATGCACCAGATACTTACATTTTAAAAGTTTATATGTTTGTTTGTTTGTTTGTTTTTTGGTAATAAATAGCACATTTTGGTAATGAATAGCATAATGAACAGCACATTGACCACACTGTTATTTGACATTCTCATAACAAAAGGAATAACAGAAATCTAGAATTACCAAAAAGTGGGCTACTCTAGCTACTCCACATGCTGGAGGAAAAAAAAAAAATGTTCATCAGTATTTTGGTAAAATTCTTATTCATTCTTCTCCTACAAGCCCTTAGCATTTAATTGTACTGAAGAGAAAAGAAAAACATAGTATGTCATGGAATTATATAAAAAAGTCTGGTAAAAGATTTGATGTCAAAAGGGAAAGCTTGTGAATTTATGTGTACAATTTTCCCTCTGAAATTCTATTTAGACATCTTTTGTTCATTCTGGAAAGAAGTACATAAAATGTATTGCCTTTACTTGCCTATCAGCCTTGCTGAAACAATTAAACACTTGCATTATGAAATGAAAAGGTACAATTCATTTTCACTTCACAGAGAAAGTTGAAGATTTAAATCTATGGACTATCACTTAAATAGGCCTCGTGTTTAAAGTATGGTTCTTGCATATTTTGGACAAAATTTATGTGTCTATATATGCTATTCCCCAAAACACATAGAAGACCATTCTGCAGAAAGAAATAGCTGGTGGTAGAAATGTCCAATAAATATCTAGGAACTGAAAATAGCAAGAACATATTTCATGTGTAATGCAATACATTTTATGAGGTAAAGTTTTTGTAACATATGCAGAATTACACACTATTTGCCCCTTAGTGTTAATGGAAGTTGTTTGTATCACTCCCTGCATGCCATGATGAAAATAGTTTGCTACCCCGGGTCTGGCAGTTAAAAGGATTTTGGTATAGTAGACTTTTGACTGATTCAGAACTCAGAGAGATAAATGGATGCTTAACGTACAGGCATCATAAATCACATTTGAAGCCTGATACAAAAACCCACTGAAATCTGTGGGAAGCTTTCCACTGATTCAAATGGGCTTCAGAGCAGGCTCCCAGGCATCTCCTGGCAAAGCCACAGTTAGAACAGTTCACTGTGCTTGTATTACAAGTCTCTACTTTCATTGAGTTATAATTCCTGTCATAAATATTCACACTGGATTCAGATTTTGCCACATTCTGTACACCAGTTTTATAAAGTGACATTGATACTTATAAATTATTATCTGCACAGGTTGCATTATTTTAATGGAGTGCACATGTGACTATATGAAGATTATTTATTTGTTTGTGTATATGTGTATGTGTATGTTTGGTTTGCATACTGAGAGCAGAAGTACACCCTGACTAACCAACCACAGCATGACAGAGTTTACCATCACATTCTTTTTGAAGCCTCTTGACATTTTTTTGTCACACAACCCCTTTGGCTGTCCCACATGACACTTCCCCTCCGCTCCAGTTTTCCTCTGAACTTGGGATATGGGAAGAGATTTCCCCACTAAAGACATATTCATATATGTATCAGTAAATAACCTTCAAGTGAAGTGTTCAAGCTTGCAGTATAGGCAAATGAGGTCTAGTCAATCCATCAACAAACATAGACACATAGACAGTGATCCACCTCAGCCTGAGACAGACATCCACCAAACTGCTCCTTAAACTCCATGGACTGTATTGGCTAGATTTCCACTGACTGTAACAGGATCCTAGAAAACTAGTTCATATAAAACCTTAAATATGTGTTTAATCTTGAATAGACTCCCAGCTATGATGTTTTCATCCACTGCCAGAAAACTGGTGCCATTCACACTCATTGGGAAGAGGGACAAACTGAGAACCAGTGTGCTAAGTAACTTTTTACCCTCTTCACTCCCCACATTTTTTGTGACTTCCCATTGCCTCAGCCTCTCCATATCATTGTGACTTTTCCTAGGGTGTACTGGATTGTTGCTGCTGTTTCAGTCTGATATTGAATTCATAAAACAACCAGTTTGGATGATGAAGTCCAATAACTCATAATCCTCCAAACTGACGGCAGTTGAAGCTGAGGACATTAAATATTCATCTCTGGTATCCTGTGTTAAGAATAGTCACCCACTGTGCAGCAGAACCTTGCCCCTGGAGTGAGCCCTTGGGTCTCAGAGAGCAGGGAAGAATTGTTTCTGCTGAGCATGTTATGCCACCTACTTAATGTCACCCTCTCTGAGTTTTAAGCAACTTCTTATTGCTTCAGAAAGCTCCTGGAAATTGTGCATGCAGAAGCTGCTCAAGAGTGTGCTGTTCCTCAGGGGTGGACCAGGACAGTGTGCTGTTGGGAAGCACTTAATTACCTCAGTGGTCCAGAATCACTTGGAAGAATGTCTGTGCAAGATGTGGTGAGATGTCCACCCGAAAGCCTGAGTGGTTTGGCATCCAGCAGCAAGTATCAGACTGTGTTTGTAAATGTGCTGGAGATACATAATACATACCAGTCTCAGACTGACACACAGATCTCCTCCTGTGCCTCCAGCTAGAGCTCATCCCATGTGATGAGCTGCAGGGTCTAGAAACCCTTCTTCTGTGTTGGAGTGCCAGGATGAGCTGAAGGGAAGATGAAGCAAAGGCTTCATCTTAGCCTTCATCTTAGGCCAGGCTGAGAAACCTACATAGCTCAGGAAGCATGGTCACAGTTAAAATAAAAGTATAGCACTCAGCTGCTGCCTTAGTTTTACTCCCTTGCTCAGTCAAAAATGGATGAATTTTTCAAGTATTTCTTTTTCATATTTTATTATGAGAAAAAAAAACTCCTCCAATAGGTTTTAGCATCAGCTCTATTTGGCCTCTGTTTTGGTGGCATGTTTTCTTTTTGAGTCTCTTATCAACTATCAGGACCCTTATGAATGTTTTCCCAGATGTCTCTTTCATGTCTCACTAACGCTGTCCCTGGGATAAAACCACCCTATACTCTCCTCTTCAGGTTCCTAGAACACACATTAGCACAAAATTACATGACCTATTCTTTTGTAACCTACCTGCTTAAATGAGGTACAGGTTAGTTTAATTGAAAGTCTTTGAGGGAACAGCCTTCAAGCACACACTTTAGGTTGTGTAAGTTCTCAAGGTTTAATGTTCTTTATAGCCCTTCAGTAAGACTTGTAATTACTGTGAAATGACTGACAACAGTATAACTCATACTGAAAAAAATGTGAGTGCTGTAAAGAAATTTTCATACTTTTAAGCAGTTTGTGGGGGGAAATGAAAATATTTTACATAAAAATATCTTTATTCTTAAATGCATGTGACATATAAAATATATAAAGTTAAGTTCTAAAAGGACAAATTTCCCTTATGAAAAACAGGCTTAGTTGCAGGGGGTTAGTTAGTTTTGTTTTGCTTTGTTTCTTGTGCTTTACATGAAAGTAATGGATGACTTTTGTAATGATTCAATGCACAAAATCAGGGGCAGAAAGCACACTTTAAGGGTTCCAGACAACTCATGGCTTAATGCAATAGATGTTATTGTACTCTGCATGATTAAGAAAAAACAACCCTTAGGATCTTTACTGCTTATATAGTGCTATCTATTCTGCATCAGCAAATGATTTAATCAACTGTGACTATAGCCAGACAGTAAACATATGTTACTCCTCCCTCAAGAAGCAGTAGATCTACCCTTGTTTGTTGATTCAAGCATGATGTACACTTTATTAGTCAGTCACCCATACTTTTAAACAGAGAATAAGAACGTCTATTTGCTTGCAGAGAGAACCACACGTACTTGCAGGGTAGAGAAGATCTGAAGAAGCAAGATGTCCATTATCCTCCTAAGAACAGGAATTATTTGCCAGTTTTTAACTGTATGGATGCATTTTATGAGAACACTCTTGGCAAGAAAGTGGTGCCTTTTTTTTGCTCCCAGAAGCACAGAATGCTCAAAATGACACTGTGGAGCAATAAAGCCATTGATACACTCATGCTTTAACATCATCTTCTAGGGAGTCACTTGCTTGAGGGCATGTTTCACAGCATGGCATTACAAAGCAGTGGTTACTTTTGGTGATATGAGTATTACATATAAATACACTCAGCATGTAACAAACTCACCACAAAGATGATAGAGATGTTTGTTCTCCTTTAATATTTTTCTGCTCTTCTTGCCTAGTGCTTCTTCAAGGCACTGAGGTACTTGATGCTTCCCTTATTACACCAGTTATATTCCTTTCCCACAGTAGCTTTAAACACACTCTTACTTAATCTGTGGCTCTGTCATAGACCAGGGAACAACATTAGGACTTTCCTGGGCTGAAACACATAATTTAAACTGACTATAGGTGACATCCCCATAGGGAACTCCATGACCCACATATTTTTTGATATTTGTACTCCCTGTCAAGGTCATGCGAAAAGCTGTGGGGACTTTATGTCAAACCAAATACTGTAAGCACTGAATCTGCCCTCACTTCTGCAGTACCTTCAGCAGCGGTGCCTTCTCCCACTTGTTCTTTGAAGCAAAAAGGAAGGCTCTTTCTCTGACAAAGAGAAGAAGCTGTTCAAACAGAACATTCAACACTGAAGAACTATGACATTCACAAGCCCTGTTACTTCCCAGTTGCTGTATTGTTTCAGTGTATTGTTACCATTTAGCCTCTCCCATCTCAGTAGGCCTTCCAGCACCAGGATTCCCATTTGTCAGAAGTCTGGAGGAGCAGTCACAGTCCTGCACCTGCAAAATGTGATCTTCACTACTCCCCCTCAAAAGTACTCAGTTCTGCAATGTGATTCTTCTCCTGCTGGAGTATCAGAAAGGACAGGAAGCAGCTCCATTACTCAGGTGTCCTCTCAAGGAGTGCTCTATGTGCCGTATGACAGGGGAATTTCCTGGGTTGCTATTATGGCCTAGCCTTTAAGGTGAGACTTGCCTGCCTCAGCTGAGCCCCTGGGAAGGTGAGGGCAAATAGTCCTGGCAACAATCTCCAAAGATATTAACAAGTGTTGAGAGTCTGATGAGGGAGAGTAGACTACACAGATTTGCAAAGGGCAAATTATGCTTGATCAACCTGATGGCCTTCTGTGATGAAACTGCTAGCTGAGTTAATGAAGAGAGAGCAATGGATATTGTTTATCTTGAACAAGGATTTCAACACTGGACACTGTTTCCTGTAGCATCCTCATAGACAAACTGAATACAGACTAAATAAATGGACAATGAATTGGACTGAATAAAACCAGCTGAGTTCAAAAAGTTGCAATCAGCAGCACAAAGTCCAGCTTGAGGCCAGTCACTGGTAGAGTATGCTGTTGGCTTTCTTGGCCACCTGAGAACACTGCTGGCTCATATTCAGCTGGCTGTTGACCAATAACCCCAGGTTCCTTTCTGCCAGGTAGTTTTTTAGCCACTCTTCCCCTAGTCTATAGTGCTGCATGGGGTTGTTGTGCCCCAAGTGCAGGACCTGGCACATATCCTTCTTGAACCTCATACTGTTGGCCTCAGCCTGTCTTTCCAGCATATCCAGATCCCTTGGCAGAGCCCTCCTACCCTCAAGCAGATCAACACACCCACCCAACTTGGTGCCATATGCAAACTTATTGAGGGTGCACTCAATCCCCTTGTCCAGATAATGGTAAAGATATTGAAGAGAACTGGCCCCAGTACTGGCCCGCAGGATCAGAGCTGGCAGGCAGTTTGTGCTGGAGCAGCAGCTGTTACCCATCTGTTCCAAGTTATTTGAGACTTTGGGTCTCCATGTCCCTGTAAATGTAACTCTGTCAATCTCTTTTCTGACCCTCCTGCTTTCCATATTTGCTGTGTTGGTGTGGAGACTTCTTCAACAGTTCTCCTGAAAAGCCTAAGCAAACTGTACATGTCTATATAACTATACAGCTACAAGGGCTTCAACAGGGCAGTGCTGACTTTTTGTAGTGCTAAAAAGCTTCATCTATGAGAAAATGTTTATGGCCACCTTAATGACTTTGAATCTTTCAGTTGTTCACCCAAGTCCTGCTCCTGAGTTCACAAATTACTTTTCTTCAGTGTCTTTCCTACAAATGTAAGAGCAAATGCCTCACTTTTCAGAAGTTTAGAATATAGACAGGTAAGATTTACTTGCTCAATGACTACTGAAAATCATGATAAACAAATGTCCAGCTCTCAGCAATGTCTGAACCTTTAGATGAAAGTTTAAAATATTACCAAAATGTTAGGTGGGACTAAGCAATACCAGGTTAGAATAAAAGTTGTGGTTCAAATTACATTCAGGATGCTCAGTCTCTGTCAGGAAAGAGAAAGGAAAATGTGTAATAAATAATTTCCCCCTTAAGCTGAAAGATTAATTGTGCTGTTAAGCAAAACTTTGTGTGCCAGAATGACTCATTCGTTTCTACTGGAAAGAGCACATTAATCATTGAAGATACTGGATTTTTGGGGAGGCTAATTAGCAGTTAGATTATGTTTCCAGTGCATTTTCTTCAAAGTCCTATTGCTTTTCTTCTACCTTCATCAACTCTATACATACATGTTCCAGTGCAATATAGAATAAGATATTCAACTAGCCAAAATATAGATGACAGTCACAGCTGGTTATTAATATTGATGTTCACCTAATTAAACATTATAACCCTGAGGTGTTAATTTATAATGTCTTCAGTAGAAATCTAACAGATTTGAATGCATTATCTATATGATAGAAATAAATCTTCCTGACAATGGTTCTGGAACACTTAGTCATTTGAAGAAACTCATTTTCTTAAAAATATATAGTTTTATACCAACTAATTACCATTATGGCTTTGAATTGAGAAGGTAACCTTCCGTCTGTGCTACCGTGGTACTTCACTGTAGAAATCATATGCATTTGTGGTTAATAGTGGAAAATGATGATGCTTATGAATTACATAGAATATCAGATCCCAGAAATTACTTACCCTTCCTTATTAACAACTTTTGTATCTGATATCAGATCATCAGTATGTTTGAAGAAGCATTTTTCGCCCATCTTTAATTTTCATATCAGTACAGAATGCCAGCTCCTATGTAGCTAGTCATTTACCAGACCTATTTACATAGCCTAAAACTAGGCATAATGTAGTATATCTGAAAAGTAATGCAGTGCAGCTACATAGAATGCTTCTTCATTGGGAATAGTAGATTGAGAATGCTGCATGTCATGATGCAACAGTTTTTATTTTTATTCAAAAGGTTGGGAATGGCTGTTTGAATTCAAGCTAAACATATTTCATTCAGCTTCCATTCCCTGGTGCAATGCAACAAAGTCAATAGCAATGTTCCAACCCATCTCCCTCCTCCTCTTCCTGCAAATCAATTGTGTTTGTTCACTTATCACCTTCTGGATCATATTTCATTTCTATTTTGGGGCATCAAATGTGGTACAGAATAGCTGCTACCTATTTGTTCTAAATTGTTTCTTGCAGCAGATTCTTATTCCTTTGCTGAGTAATTCATATCAGTTCTAATCTCAGGCTCTAATAACACCTTAGGGCTTTTTGAAAACACTAGACAAAATACCTAGTCTGCCTCAGGAGTGCAGCTGGGGTCTGATCCTCTTAAATACCACCTAAATGCAGACAGCAGTTTTGACCACCTTCTTTCAGGGATCATCTATTTGGTTGATAACTATTTACATTCATTATGCACAATCCTGTTTGTCATGAAAGTTTAGACGTGCCTCTGTAGATGTGTGATCCCAGTGCTCCATTGTGATCATTTTTAGGTAGGCAGGTACTTGAACTTTTCCTGTGTTCCTTAGAAGAATGAAGAAGAAAAATTAAGCATGATCCAAATTAGCTTTACCTGTCAGAGATAGGAGATTGCAGTTATGGAGATTTGACAGCAAGGACTTCTGTCCCTGCTCCCAAAGTCTATTTAGTTGATTTTTTTTTTTTTTTCCAATCCAATGGCAATCTAATAATCTAATGCATCTTAATACAGCTGACTCTGGAAGGCTGGGTCTGCTTTCTTGTAGCAGATGTGACAACTAAGATATAGTCAGACTTCTTTTATCTGACTTGTTGACATTATGAACACATGGAAGATTCTGGGGCTGAAGATTAATCAGAATTATAAGCCAAATACCAATTAGTCAAAAATTTAGTCTGTAAAAATAATATAGAAAGGTTTCTGGAACCAAAAATCTGGGAGTAGAAGAAATAGTTGTCAAAAAAAAAAAAAAAGACTACTTTATTTTTTTCTTCTGTAAACATGCTCTTTTTCTGTAGCAACACAAAAAGTAAATAGAAAAGTTAATTCAGATTTCTCTGCTGTGATGAAACATAAGAATTTATCTTTTTTAGATAAAAGTTGTTTTTTTTTTTCAATTTTAAAAAAGGCTGAGATAAAAAGTTTTTTTATTATTGACAAAATGCCTTCTCTCATAAAGTAGTTCCCCCACACATACACTATTTTGAGAATGAATATGTTATCTTACTAATGTCATTGTCAATCTGAAAATTCAGTATGGAAACCAGTTCATCTCGGGGACCTATGAGTCAGACCACATGCTAACTAAAATAAAACCACATAAAATAATGGGTTTAGAGACTATGATGCTGAGCATCTCCATCTTGAAAGAACCTGGCTCCAGAATGGAATGATTTTAACATCTTGTTTTTCATTAATAAGTTTTGATACATCCAGACACCTTGCAGGAAGATCCAAAGAAACTGCACTTGCTTAGGAAAAGGTGTGATGCAACATTTAATGTTTTTCAATAGGAAGCAGTGGGCATATGGCCTAAATAGAGATCTTCCCAGAAATTTAGAGGCACCTCACTCTCACTGGTATTTGTTGCTTTGAATCCCTTCCAAAGAAACTTCTCCAGCTCTTTTCAAAACCTCTTTAACAAACAGAGGAAGAACCTGTCCTTCCTTTGTAGATCCAGCACGTGGAGGAAATATTATCTCCCCTTACACACACAGACTGAGTATCTCAGTATTTGCATATTTTATTCATGTTATTACCTAAATAATTAAATAAATAAATTGCATTCCTGTATCCAGGGACTGGAACATAGCCTGCTGTCCTTCAGATATATTCTCAGTTCTCAGAATAGAATAATTTCATATATTCCAGTGATTATAATTTCATAATATTCCAGTGTTTCTTTGAAGTGTTACAACCAGGGCTTGTCTTCCTTCTCCACCATTCCTAAAGTACACCTGTGGAGCAGCACAAAGATAGCTGCGCACCTGAGGCCAACCCTCAAGCTGGTGGTTAGGGCAGTTTTGGGGACTGATGAAATGTTGAGTCCAAATATCCTCAGCAGTGGCAGGTCAAGTAAAGACACTCTTATAATTCTTTGCTGTTGTGTTGTGCTTCCCTAGACATAGGGAATATAACTTCTCCCAAGGCATTTTGGACACTAAATTTTAATATATTCAGGATTACTGTTTTGGATTTAGAGAGTTAGTTCCAAGTTTAGGCCAATAATCATATTTCAGATGTAGTCTATTGAGTCTTTTCTACACACAGTATCTTGAACTGAAAGGAAGCCTAACACTGCTTAAGGTTTCTGAGAGGATTGCTGTCAAGTCATAGGGAACAGATAGCAAAAGCATTTCTTTACTTCTCTAAGAACTTCTTTGCTTTACGAACAACACATTTTCAGTGGGTGAGTGCTGAAAGTGATAGGAACAAGATATTGATAGCTCAGAAAATGAAAACAGAGCAATGACCATCTAAACAATCAAAAACTGGTATCATGAGTTTGGAGTTCATTCTCCCTGTCAAAGTAGCAAGCAGTTTCCTGTACAAAGAATGGGGATTACAGACTATTCTTTTATCTGTCAATGTATAGGAGGAGGAGGTTTTTGTAAAGACAATTTTAGTAAGCCCACCAGGACAGGATTACAATTATCTGTTGTGGGCAGAGCAAATGAGAAAACTGTCACTGATGTTGCATTTTGTCTGTGACAGCACTTGGGATATAGATGACGATTCCAAATGCAGAGCTTTGACTGAGTGAGCTCAGTTACTACTTCCACACATTTGCTTGATTACACTGGACATTAAAATATGTGCAATAACATTTTCAACAATTGATTTTCGGGAGAAGGCCAAGAAGGAGTAGGAGTAAAAGACAGAAATCTTTGTCTCTGTGTGGAAGACCAGAGCATCACATATAACTTTCTTGTTTGTTTTATATATTTTTACAAATAGACTTCAAATAAAGAAGAAAACTCATATCAAAACAGATTAGCAATTCTATTTATCATTGAACAGATGTTTTTCTTTTTCTGTGAGAGAGGCAAATCTGTGATTAAAAAAATACTATAACAGGTTGGGATAGTTCTGCTAATGGGGAGAAAGTGAGCTATGTGACAAAGAGGCTCAGAAAGCTCATAGAATCCTAGAATGGCTAGGGTTAGATGGGACCTTAATGATTATCTTGTTCCACCCATCCACCACAGACAGGGATGCCACCTACTAGATCAGGTTGTCCAGGGCCCCATCCAGCCTAATCTTGAACACCTCCAGGGGCGGGGCATCCACAGCTTTTCCTGACAACTCGATCCAGTGCCTCACTACCCTTACAGTGAAGAATTTCCTCCTAATGTCTAATCTAAATGTCCTCTCTTTTAGTTTAAAACCACTTTCCCTTGTCCTATCATTGTCTGACTGAGCAAAAAGTCACCATCCATCTTTTTCATAAGTCCACCTTAGTATTGAAAAACTGCAATAAGGTCACCCCGGAGCCTTCTCTTCTCCAGGCTGAAGAGCCCCCACTTTCTCAACCTTTATTCACAGAACAGGTGCCCATTCCTCTGATCATTTTTGTGGCCCTCCTCTGGACCCACTCTAACATGTCCACATCCTTCTTGTGCTGGGGGCCCCAGAACTGGATGCAGCACTCCAGGTGGGATATTACAAGGGCAGAGCAGAGGGAGACAATCTGCTCCCATGACCGGCTGGCCACTTCTCTATTGATGCAGCCCAGTTGGAATTCTGGGCTGTGAGCACACACTTCTGGTTCATATTGAGCATTTCATCCCCCAGAACCTCCCAGTCCTCTACAGGGCTGCTCTCAATTATTTCTTCTCCCAGTCTCTATTCCTGTCTGGGATTGCCTGGAGCCAGGTGCAGCACCTTGCATTTAGAATTATTGAACCTCATTAGGTTTATTTCTAATGTTTGTTCGCATCCCTTTGGATGGCATCCCTTCCACACTTGTGGAAAAATTTGTGCCTTTATTTTACCAGTCAGTGATGAGTTGTAACTGTAGTCACTTAGTGCAGGACTACCAAATACCAATGTCAGACTACCTGGCCTTCTCATAAGAATTTTTATTTTAATGTCTGGTGACCTGGACAGACTCTAAGGCATGTAAATCGGTAGTGAGTGAAACTCTTTCTAGGAAGCCATAAAGCAGGTGTACCATCCAGTTCCCTACTATTCATATAATTTTTTATTTTATTTTATTTTTTTTCTGCATATACACACTCTTCCATGTCATGTTCCCTCTTGGGGGCAGCAAAAGACACACTCTAGGACTCCTTAAAAACATGTTTTTCCTCAAAATGTAGGAAATGTAGGAAATGTAGTGAGTTTATGCAGTAATCTTATACATTAGATTTTAACCTCTACTGAGCCTTGCAAATAGCCTTCTACTTTCTCTGTAGTGTTTGCAAAACACTTAGTCTTACCTGCACACATTTCAAAAAATAAATATACATATATATGTACATATGTGTTTTCTCATTTTTTTCTCTCTAGGCTTCTAACTGTAGTCCGAGGTTGAACTGCAAGCAAGCCTTGACTGGATACTCAAGCAACAGAGTTAGTATAGACTTGATATCCAGATGAGGAAGGTTCTTAACACTAATTAACTAAGAGAATCCCATGTTCCTCATGTGAGTGATGGCACATGGGAACCCAGTCCTTCCAGAGGTCATTTCAGCACTCCCTCCCCTTCCCTCTCCTCAACTTTACTCAGTCTCCCTGCAGGTAGCAGGTGAACCCATCAATGTGCTTTTGGCATGCAAGACCTACATCCTGTACAGAACTCAGTGAAATGCCTCTCCAGGACAAATGATAGCAGCTGGTCATAATTAACTTGAAAGGTGGTATACTCCAGCAGTACTCTTATCTCTTTGGGCATTGGTGTTTTAAAACTGTGACAATTCTCATTATAGGCATTTTTAAAGAGCTCTGTAGAAACAAAGCAAAACGTAACTCAATCTCTAAAATAATTGACTCAAATATATTTTAAAAACTAAATTAAAAAAAAATAAATAGAGGCATTCATAGAAATTCAACACTGAAAGGAGGGCAGGGGTTCAAATAAAAACAGTCTGTGTGAGTTGCCAGCTCTGATTGCCTTATATAAAACTATGTTAGAGAGGCAGATTTTGTGTTAGGAATAAAATATTTCAGCTGGGAAATTATGATCAATGTAACAGCCTACGAGCTGTATGATTCTTGAGGCAGAAACCCTCCTTCTCTGCATATGATACAGTTCCCCACATAAATATATTTCAGTCTAAACTCAGGACAGTCTTTGTCCCTAGCCACAATCAGTGTAGCAAGTAAAACTGAAATTAGCATATATTTTTTTTCCCCTGGCGTAATTTTTACCTATTATCCAGTTTCATATGTACTGGAAATTTGTTCGGATGGTTCTAATCAAGTTCTGCTGCATATTTGAAAAGGCTGAAACATTGTCTTTTATGGCTTATTCTTTACAACTACTGCAGCCACACAAAATGTCATTGGCCTTTGCTGACCCCAGATTTCAGTAAAACAATGAGCATAATGCATTAGCTCATATTCCAAAGTGCTTAACAAAGCCCCAGGTCACTTACCACAAATATGTACCCTGGCTCTGTTTATAATTCTGCTGGGCTTTTTCAGGTCAACCTGTTGCTGTCTTGAGTATTAGCTGTATAAAATAGGTCAAGTGGTTAATATGCTAATGAATTCATTGCAAATAAGTCAGCCCTATAATAAACCTATGCAAAGCTCCACTGTCAATAGAAAACAAAAATTATCCAAGCTAAAAGCTAAAACTAAGAAAGGAAAAGAAAGGCAAAGTGAAGCAAGGTGAGGCAAGGAAAAAAAACAAACAAAAAAAAAAAAAACAGGAGAAGAGAGAAGAAAGGGGAGAGGAGATAGAAGAAAGGGAAGGGAAGGGAAGGGAAGGGAAGGGAAGGGAAGGGAAGGGAAGGGAAGGGAAGGGAAGGGAAGGGAAGGGAAGGGAAGGGAAGGGAAGGGAAGGGAAGGGAAGGGAAGGGAAGGGAAGGGAAGGGAAGGGAAGGGAAGGGAAGGGAAGGGAAGGGAAGGGAAGGGAAGGGAAGGGAAGGGAAGGGAAGGGAAGGGAAGGGAAGGGAAGGGAAGGGAAGGGAAAAATAAATTTTAGTAGGCCCTACCACTCAGTGAGAAGTATCTCCAAAAGTTTGTGCTTTTTCTCTTGTTTTTAGGAAGACCTTACATGTTCATCTAATTCTTCCATTTTATGCCTGAGGTATGGTGAAAGTTCTCTCCACAGTTTGTCTAGTGGCTTTTAATGCCTCAGGACAGAAGGAGCACTGAAGAACTTTCAGAAGAGGAAAGAAGTTCCATTCAGACCTGCAGAAGCACAGTACCAGAAACCTTCACAACCAGTAGGGAAGAAAAACCCAAGAAAGTGAAAGTTCAGAAAAGGACTAAGAAGAAGCACTACAGAATATTATTTACACAGAGTTGATACCTTTTGGATTCTGAATGAAAAAAAATAAATCCAAGCAAAGGTTTATGAAGTAGTTGTTTGAAACCTGCAATGTGCCTCTGTGGGGTGGCATCCAAACTTTGTCACATCCAGTGATTCCTTTTGAGCATTCCTCCATCTATCTTTTAACTATGCAGAGACAAATAACAAAAGACTGGACTAGTATAAACAATAAACAGTAAAATGGGGTGACATCTCGTTAGGAAACCTCAAGCCAACTGTCTAAATACAAATAATCAGAATTGAAATCATCAAGCAGTATATGTATAAATATGCAAATTGCCAGAGGATCTTCCAGCACAGAATATTCTGCTAATCCAATTACAAGAAACTGATTGCCAATCCAACTCAAGTATGTCAGGATTACTGCTTCATTAAATCTAATGGCTCCCTGAGGCAGGAAATGAGGTGGGTTAACAACAATTAAATTTTGGTAGTCCAATAAAAAATGTGGTGACATCAGCCTGCCCATATCAAAAATGATTAGAAATGTGATTATGAAGAAAATCTATACAGTACAGCACAGAAGTTCAGGGATAAATACTAAGGAATTAAAATATGGATCTCACTTTAAAAAGATTCTTTGTTCCAAAAGATTTCTTGGCACAGCAAGTTAACAGGTGTGCTGTAAATAGCTGAGTACATTTGTTCCCATTACAACTGAGAAAGTAAATTTTTTCCCATTAGAAGGAATGCAAGAAATCACTTCTGTATGAGTGAAGAGCAAAGTGTGTTGTTTTTGTTTTGTTTTGCTTTTATTTAGTTATTTATTTTTGTCTGTGACTTTATTTTTAGTACTTACTCTTATTGTGAACAATAGTTTCTCTCTTCAGTGGAAGTCACTAAAATAATAAGATAGTATATACTATAATTACAGTTCAGAGTGAAACTACAAGAACAGAACACACAGGAAGTGACATGGTGCAGTGTACATGATGGATAACTTATCTGACATTATCAAGTCCTTTGTTACTCTAATTTTGTACTGGTGTAGTTCCACTGAAACCAGTGGAATTTAGGACAACAAAGCACACAGGAAGAAAGAATGAGAAGCATTACAATGCACATGCAACATAACGGAGTCTTTAAATGTTCCTTTTGAAGAGGTAGAAATGGCTGACCTTGGACAAGTCAGACAGTAAACAACTGCCTTAAGTAATTTGACATAAAAGGCCTTGATCTGTACTAAAATTAAATGAAAAGAAATGAAATGAAATAAATAAAATAAATAAAATAAAATAAAATAAATTTTTTAAAAATAACATTTCTCATCTCTTCTTTGCTTCCCTGGAAAGACCTCATTCCAGTCACCGAAGTAATTTTTTCATCTTTACCCACAGCACACTTTTAGCTCTCCAGGACAGCTGACATAAAATGACCAAAGTAATATTACATGCCATATGATGTCACACTCAGCAATAAAAGCTGTGAAAGGGGAAAGAGAAGGGAGAGAGCTCTTATTATGAAGATGCCTGTCCTCCCAAACAACCACTATGCATACTGAGTCCCTGCTGCCCAGGATGTGGTAGATCATCACTCATTGATAGGAAGAATATAATTTATTTTCCTCTTTGTTTCCATGTAGATTTTGCTTGTTTTTCCCTCTTTCTTATCCCTTTAGTTAAATTATGCTTATCTCAACTTGCGAACCATTTTCTTTCCATCATTTTTCTTCTTCCCCTCTTCTTTTGAGGACAGAGAATGAGAGAGTGGTTGTGGTGCAATTAGCTGCCCAACAGGGTAAAACCACCACAACAATATAGGTTTTCTCTCTAATATCCTTTATTCCTTCTTCATATTCCCACCTGCAAATAAATGTGGCAGATTTCCCTCTGGTGATGCCAAATGTGGAGTTGATCACACATGGAAGCATCACTGACAGTCTTTCACCATGAATTCTCCTCTGATCTTTAGCATAGATTTTAATAAAATTTTTTGGTAAGTCATTTCCTTCCTTTGGGCCTCTTCATTGCTCTGGAGAATCCACTCTTTTTCATCACATGTACGGATAGTATTTGGGGAAGCAAGGTGTTCAGCGGTATATCAGTGACAAAAACAAATCTAAAGGACAGGTGACATGAAACATTAAATAGTGGGGAGACATGAAACATTAAATAGTGGGCAGATGCAGGCAAATTGCCTCAGTAAGCACTGTGATTGTGTATGATCCTTTCCACCTGCTAATGAATATGCATGTGGAGAATAAGAAACTCATTTTTTTTAACTATGTTGAGCTTGCATCAGTAGTGAATAAATCAGGATGATAAAATGTGAAGTCACACATATTTAAGATTTAACAGAAAAAGACAGTTATAATCTGCCCAGGAATAAATATACGCTCAGAACCAGAATGTTCCTGAATGTCAGAGGAAGGAGATACACAGTAAAAAGGTCTGGGGCAGGAGAAAAGGCAATTGTGAAGGAATTTTACAAAAGGGATATGGTTGTCTGTAACCAAAATTTCCAGAACACCATTCTTTTTAATCCCACAGACTACTTTGGCAGACTGTAGAAGAACTGTGTGTAATTAACACCAAAAATAAATTGATTTGAGAAGACAAAGGCTCTCATCAAAGGATAACATGGTAGGGAAAAAGACAAGGATGTTGATAAAACTGTAATGGGAACTGGCAGAAAAGAACCTCCACAGCTGTAAATCTTGGCATAATGTTGACCGTTATTAGAAGAGCAGAGTCAAACTGTGCTATGTTAAGAAATTTGCTTCTCTTCTATGATTTTCTAGCATAAGGATCATAAGAAGGTAAGATACTTAAGTCAATAAATAAAATAGTTGTATACATTGTCAGGTTCTCCATAACCCTGGATGTGGCTGAAGCAAACACTTTGACCCTTTCTTAATAGCAAGACTTCTTCTACCTCTTAGCACATCATGTACTGCTCCAGTTCTGGTATTGCTCATCCAGTTGTAATGTAAACCTAGTTAGATCTTTAAATTTAACAGTCTTGATTGTGGCACTGGTGGAATGATATTCAGAGCAGTTTTCAAACCAGTACAACCCAGCTAAGCCTTTCACAAAACACAGAAGTTTTGGTTGTTATATGATGTGGACCCTCTCTCCCGCTGTACAGTTGAACATCTTAGTGTATAGATTTACTCATTACCACAGATGGCTTGAAACAAGGGCTTATATGCAGATATAGCTATGCCCTGAATTATTCTGAATTCAGTAGCTCTCACTGTATTTAAAGATGTAACTGTTGTGACATTTAAACATTATTTTACTTAGAAAAATGAATATCCCTGAATCTAACTAATGTAAAACAGGGTGGCAGCAGTTTCAGACCCTTCTTCAAGCTAAGGAAAGCAAGGATTTTAATTTGAGTCTTGTTAATTGATTGTTTAGTCACAAAACTGGTCTTAGTTTTAAGCTTTTTCATTTGAGAGAAGTGAGTTTTACATGGTATTCCACACTTCCCTGCAGGCTGGAGACAAGCAGACAGTTATTTTTAAGACACACGAGTTAACACTCCTTTCTTCTTCTCCCTGTTTTCTATTATCTCTCTTGTACTAGCCTTCTGGTGGGCCCTGGTTTTGGATGATAAATCTGGGTAGCAGAACAACTAAGCAATAGATGGTTTAGCTCTGTGTCTTACCAGGCATTGCTTCAGGAGTTTTGACAACAGTTCTACAAGGACAAACTTCAGTCTTCCCCTACTGAAAGATTTAGGGCCAAACTTCCTACCCTATACATCAGGCCTGGGCCTTTCTGTAGCCAGAATTTGAGCTGTAACGCTGAATGTTACAGTGGTTTTGCTGCGTAACTTCAGGCCAATAAACTGTATATAGCAGCTCCATTATTAAAATCAATGAGTCACAGTGAAGTTCAAAGCCGACTTTTCCTTTGACTCAGGATCACATACCAGTGTGACATTGTATAAAGATGTTTTGCCCTAAATCCATCCAAACCAAGTCTAGAAACAAAATATATATCATTGTACAAAGTAATTCTTCAGTAGGGATAATGAACCAAGCAAAACCAAATATTTTGCCTTTGCAAAAAACTTGCCTTGATGTCAAAATCATGGGTAGTATCTCTACCTCATGGTGTGCTATTTCATGTGAGTTGCTTCTAGTATATTTTAGCCACTGGGTTGATTTACAGTTGGACTAAAAGTAGCATTTAGGGTCCTAAAAACTCTGGAAGGAGATCAGGATGCCTGTTTTCCAGCCCTGTGACCTCCACCAACCCACATTAATTAAGCATTTGACTATGCACCTTGAAAGTCTTTGGATGAGCCTCAGGAGCTTGCCTTGCTTTTTCCTGATTTTCTATTAAAAACTCTACTATTAATCTAGCCTACATTATCCACAAACCTTCACTCTTCCTGAATTCAAAACATTACTGGTATTAAGACAACCTGTCAGGGAGTAAAAGCAACCTGACAAATTAAAAATATATATATATGTTATCACAAAACTGACTGCAAAATAAAAAATGGGAAAGTCCTTAGATTAGCTGCTAGTACCTCTAGTTTCCCCTTTTACCCCAAATAAGTGGCCTAGATACCATGCTGGGGTGAGGTTAATTTGAGCCTGTTGCTTGCCTGAGCTCATGAGTTTCACATTACATGCAGTTTTGTTTAGAAGAATATAAGCTGGCAAGAGTTTGCACTCAGGTTGGAGGCTTGAGCTACCTTCTGAGTGATGGATAACATTTCCCTGCTTTGAAGAGATGCCCCAATCTCTATGATAGAGGGAATCTCAGTTCTGGCCAAGTGCTCTACACCATGATGCCAGAACTGAAAAGTCAGCATCACTCTTTTTTCTTCATTTAATAGGTCTGCAGGAAAAGCTGAGAAGACTGGATCATCAGTTTGTCCTATAAGCTCTTGGTGAAAGAGACTGCCAATTTAAATGCCCTTGATCACTCTCTAAAGAGATACAACTCCCAAAATAGTTAAAGAAGGTCCTCAAGCCAGGAATTTAAGCCTCAGGCCTATGGAGGAGACTGATTGGTGATATGTCTCACTGGACCTAGGAATACGAATTTTGATAAGACAGATTTTAAACCAGGTGTCTAATTAAGTCACGTTTCATTTTAATCTAAGTTTGTATCCTTAAAAAGTATTACATGTAAGTGTAACATGAATGCATGGTACATCTATTTTTAATATACAAGTCTGCACAGGTTTTCTGCTAGAATCATAGCTAATGAAAATAGCTTTGCAGTTCACCTCTAAATAACGTGATTTATTCACTTATTTATTTAAGTAAACAAATCATTTCAGCCTTAAAAAAAAAATAATTATAAATTAAAAAAATCACCCAATATCTTTTGAAAACTTGAGTGCAGGGAAATAGATCTCTAGGTTTGTTTAATGCTTTAACCATTACTCAAAGAAAGTCCTACGGTCTGGTGAAGCGATGGTTAATTTTGATTATCTGGAGAGGAAGAATAAATTTTCAGCATCAATATTTGAAATGAAACTATTGACCTGAACACCTGTTCCACTTTTTATTTTATTTTATTTTTATTTTTATTTATTTCAAGAGTACTAATTTTCTGTGCATGGCAGAACTTGGAACAGATGCAGTGAAGCAGAAGTTAGAAGAATCTGTTTGCTCTGATTGCTGGCCAGAGGGCAATGCAGGGCTACATAGGAAGGCTGAGGGCAAATGAACAGCTCTTTCAGACTGATCAAAGTCTGTAAACCTCACAAGTTTTTCTTCCTGTTTGTTTGTTTGCTTTTTTTTTTTTTCCTCTCTTTTTTATTTTTCCATAGAGCAAAACATAGCAACATGTTTTCAAACTTTCATTTTTTTACAGTAAATCATTGAAAGATCAGGCTTATTTTAAGCATGTGCACACTTCATAAACAGAATAAGACAGTACACATGCAGATGAAATAAATGATGTCATAACAAGCGACATAACTCACACGCAGAAATAAAGAATGAAATTATATTAAGTGTTGTATTAGACAGCTTAATGGAAGTTTGCATGCATAATTCCTTTAATTTGCATTTTTATAATCACTATTTTATAACAGTTCAGTTCCTGTTTTATATCTCATCATCCCAAAGCGCTTTGCAAAAATTTTTTGAATTAAAATCTGTAACACTCTAAGGTAAGAAAGAAGACACATCACCATATTTATGGTTGAGGAAAACTGAAAGAAAACAAACAATTTTGCTAGCTCTCATGAATTTTTCATGTCTCACATTAGTTGATATTTTTCTTTAAAATTCTTATTAGATTTCCATGACCTTTTTGTGGTGAAGTTTGAGGAGTCAGCGAGAAGTCCTCTAATCCTACCAATGTACAGATCAGACTCCTCAGCCATGCTTGTGCAACTCTTAATGCAGATGCACTGTAAATTTTGAATTGTGCAATTATCTGGATTTAAAACAGTTCTAATACCAATGCCCTCCCCAAAGTTTCATCATAACATGGGATGTATTCCTAAGCCACTTCTTAGCAGGGTTCCACTGTGGTTGTGCTAATGCAGATAAAAGGATGGAGAACCAGAGCAAAGTGCCAGAAATAGACATGAGGTGACCCCTCTAACAAGCTGTGTGAGGCGGCTTTTCATGGCTTTCACAGAATCACAGAATCCTAGAATGGCTTGGATTAGAAGGGACTTTCTCAGCTTTTTCCTAGCTCTCTCAGCTTTTCTTCATAGGAGACGTGCTCTAGGCCATTGATCATATTTGTGGCCCTCCTCTGGACTCACTCTGACAACCCTGCTATCTATCCTATCTTCTTGTGCTGGGGCAGTCTTGTTATCTGTCCTTCTTGTGCTGGGGGCCCCAGACATGGGATGCAGCACTCCAAGTGGGGCCTCATGTGGACAGAATAGAGGAGGAGAATCACTTCCTTTGCCCTGCTGGCCACTCTTCTTTTAATGCAACCCAGGACACAGTCAGACAATTCCCTATCCACCGAATGGTCTTCGCTTCAAATCCATGTATATCCAGTTCAGAAATTAGGATGTCATGTGAGACTGTGTTAAAAGCCTTACAGAAGTCCAAGTAGAAGACATCGGTTAGTATTCCCTTGATGACTGATGCAACCATTCCATCATAGAAAGCCACCAGATTGGTCAGGCACTTGTCCTTAGTGAAGCCATGCTGGCTGTCCCAGATCACCTCCTTGTCCTGTATGTGACTTAACTTTGCCTCCATGAGGACCCATTCCTTGTTCTTCCCAGGCACAGATGTGAGGTTCACCGGTCTGTATTTCCCCAGGTCTTCTTTTCTACCCTTTTTTAAAAAAAAGGATAGTGGTGTTTCCCTTTTTCCAGTTACCAGGGACTTTGCCTGACTGACATGATTTTTCAAATATGATGGAGAGGAGCTTGGCAACTACATCAGCTCATTCCCTCGAGATCCTGGAATACATGTCATAAAGCCCCACAGACTTGTAGTTGTTAAGTTGTGTCAGGAGGTCTCAGGCTTGCTCTTTGCGTACAGTGGGAGGGACTCTGCTCCCCCAGCCCCTGCCTAGAGGTTCAGAGACTCAAGAGATGTGTGAAGCCTGACCACTAGTGAAGACTGAGGCAAAGAAGTTAAGTACCTCTGCCTTCTCTACATCTGTTGTTACCAGTTTTCTGTCTTCGTTTGTCAGAGGCAATACCCTCTCCTTAGTCTTTTGCTGCCAGTGTACCTGTAGAACCCCTTCTTGTTATTCTTTGAATCCCTTTTCAAGTTTAGTTCTGTCAGTGCCTTGACTTTCCTGATCCCATCCCTGCGCATCAGGACAATGTTTCTGTACTCTTCCCAGGGCACATAGCCTTGTTTCCACTGCCTGTGCATTTCCTTCTTTTGCCTAAGTTTGATCAGCAGATCCTTGTTCAGCCATGCTGGTTTCCTACTTTCCCTGCTTGATTTATTACATATGGTATAGAGAGCTCTTGTACTCTAAGGAAAATATTCTTAAATAGTTGTCAGCTCTGATCAGATCCTCTGTCCCTAAGGACCATGTCCCATGGGATCTCATCCATTAATAATTTGAGCAGCTCCAAGTTCGCTCTTCTGAAGTTCAGGGTCCTGACTTTGCTCTCAGCCAGGCCCATATCCCTCCAGATCACAAACTCAACCAGGGTGTGGTCACTGTAACCTAGGCTTCTTTCAGACTGATCCTCTTTAATGAGCTCATCTGCATTGGTGAGAACGAGGTCCAGTAACGTTTCTCCTCTGCTTGGTTTGTCTAATACCTGGATGGGGATATTGTCCTCAATGGACTCCAGGAGTCTCCTGGATTTCTTACTGCCTGCCACGTGACTTTCCCAGCAAACATCTGGGTTGTTGAAATCCACCAAGAGGATGAAAGCTTGTGAGCATGATTTTTCTTGTATTTGGAGCAAGAATGCCTCATCACAGGCTCTCCTTGGTCATGTGGCCTGTAGTAGACCTCAACTGCAATATGTCTTTTGTTGGTCTGGTCCTTAATTTTTACCCACAGGTTCCCAGTCTGGTCTTGGATGTTTCTTAGACAGAACTCTTCACAATCTATCAATTTCTTAACATAGAGGGTAACACCCCCACCTGTCCTTCCCTGCCAGTCTCTTCTGTAAATCTTGTAGCCCTTTATTCCAATGTTCCAACTGTGTGATTCATCCCACCATGTTTTAGTGATAGTGATTAGATCATAGTTTCTAATTGCACTGTGGCTTCCAAGTCCTTCTGTTTGTTTCCCATGCTGTGTGCATTAGTGTAGACGCATTTCAGCTGTGCTATAGGCTACATCACCTTTTTAGAAGAGTTCTCCCTAATTCCTAGGGAGTTATTCACAAGTTTTTCCCCACTGTTTTTAAAGTATTGGCATTCAGTGGCTCTTCTGAGTCACTTACAGGTACATGTTCATCCCCTTCCCCCACTGAATCTAGTTTAAAGCCTTGCTAATGAGTCTGGCCAGCTTGCTACCCAAAACACTCTAGCCCCACTTGGTCAGGTGTGCCCCATCTTGTGTCAGCATGCCCAGTCTCTCAAAAACATGCTTGAGATCACAGAACCCCAAACCTTAATCATGGCACCAGCTACACAGCCAATCATGCACCTGATCCATACGCTGCCTCCTCCTCAGGTCCCAGTCTATGACTGGGAGGATTGAAGAGAACACTACTTGTGCTCCTGATCCTTTCAGCATCTTTCCTAAGGATATAAAGTCCCTTCTGACGTTTCTGAGTCTCCTTGTTGCAGCCTCAGTTGTTCCTACGTGAAAGAACAGGAATGGTTGATAGTCCGTCAGCTTGACCAGGCTGGGTAGCCTCTTTGTGATGACACGAATACAGGTCCCAGGCAGGCAATCTCTCTCTTGAGAGATTGTCTGGGTGGAAAATGGATGCCTCAGTGCCTCTCATAAAGGAATCTCCAATTACCTACACCCTCTGTGCTTTTGCTGTGGCACTGGTTCTTATACAAGTGGTTTGCTGGTCTACCTTTTTGCAGTTGCCTTTTCCTGGGTCTTGATCATTGCCATTGATTTGTTGACACCCTCTCCTTTTCTGAGCCCCAGAGCATCATATCTTTTGCATAGGGGCACTTCAGGGGCAAGGGGGAAATTCTTCACTCTCCTCTAAGCAGAGGGTCCAGCCTCCATTGTCTTATGAGTCCATAAATTCTTCCAGTTTCAGGTTGGAAGCCATTTTACCAGCCCCTTGCCAGGACTTAAGCTTTGCAAGGGCTTAAGTCTGAGCAAGCTTAGGCTGTTGCTCAGACTGCATCAGCACATGATCCCATCCATCAGTCTCTTGCTCGGACTCCTAGATGCATCACAGCCTGCCCAGTTCCTCTTGCAACCTGGCAACTTGCTCTGGGTAGAGGTGTCTGGTGGGGGAAGTCATGGCCCCTCTGTCTGGGTTTTGGTCTCAGCCTAGCAGGTGCAGTGGGTAGACACCATTTTTGCCTCACTGGAAAGCCGCGTTGTTGTTCTCCCAGAATAGAGTACCACGAAGCACATTCAACTAACTTGCTTTTTGCTTTCACAAAAGGCACAAGTAAGCCAGTGACACAGTTATTTCATGGGGACATAGTTTTTTCATGGGGAGGGAAGGTTATGTGATTGCCTTGTCTATGTACACAAATACAACTGAGCCAAGCTGCAAAGTTATACTTCCATCACAGCCAGGGAAACAAGCTGTACTGGTAGGATTAACAAAAAATTAAGGCTTTGTTCAGACTTTCATCACTCCTAGGAGTGAATTGCAGTGTACCTTTAAGTAATACATATTGTCCTTGCACTTCCAAGTCCTTGGCAATACATGCCTTTTACATAACAGTGCAAAGGATAATTTAAAGTTGTCACAGTACACCAAGTATCTCCGGTGTGTGTTATTTTGTAGAATGGCCTCTACTTTGGTTCTGGAAGGAGCTTTCATCATGCAGCAAATAGCCTCAGGTAAATAAGTAGGAATGATCACCATTTTCCTAAGGAGAGGAGATGGAGAGATAAAGGGTGAAGTAGGGGTTGTACTGAAACTGAGCTCAGACATTCTATTAAGTTCAAAGGACACAGGGTTTCAACCAAGAAATCAAAAGGTCTCTTACCTCTTCCAGAGCAGAGCAAAGCTGATGTGAGAGAAAATGTGAATTATTTAAAAGCACTAATCAAAGAGGCCTCATCTAGGTCTTAAGAATACATGGTCCAGAAAACAGATTATGAGCAGAATATTAGATAAGAGTAAAAAAGCCACAGGGGAGAAAAAAAAAATTAAAAAAAATAAAAGTCACATTTACACATCGATCAAAGACACTAATTTGCTTACTTATAAATATTATTGATATCTGACAGGAAAATGTAAATTTTATGAAAACTTTGAAAATTTTTAAAATTTCTGTGAAGATTTTCTTTTTTAAAAATCACAAAACAGAGTTGTGTTGAAATGTCCATTCTGACTCAGTCTTTTACTGGCAACTTCATCACACACCTCAGAAATATTTATATGGGAAAAAACATTAAAAGCATAGAACAAAAAAAAAAAAAAAAAAGTGTTCTCTCCAGCTCTCATCACTGTTACTGTTCAGGTTTGCCATCAGTACTGAATGCTTTCTGTGCAACGGAACCTCTTGCTCATGCTTCAGGACCTCATAATTGTAAAAGCAAACAAACAAACAAACAAATAGCCTGAGAAACTAAAACATCTGAAGGAACAAAGAGAAGTGAGAAATGGAAAATAAAAATAGTTGTGGAACAAAAGATTATGTGCCAGCAAAGGAATGATGGTAGGTTAAGGTGTCATTAGCAACCCCTCTGAAATTTTGTGTTAGATTAAGAATGTTAATAGTGCCAGTCTCTCTCACCAGCTGTTTTCCACTCCAGCTGTTTGCAGTATATTTTAAGCATTTTTCCTTATATGTCCTTTATAGACAGGCAGGGAACTAATATGCAAAGTAGATCTGAAAGACTGAGTAGATTACTTTTCTGCAAGCCCAAAGGAAAGAGAAGTATCTTTAGGAAGAATCGATGAGAGGATATGTATATTTGGATATCAGCTGAGGAACAGTTTGCCCTCCATGAAACCAAGAAGATGCATATGGCTCTGGGCAAAGAAAGGCCATATGCCCCTTTTTCTTCTGAACTAATGACAAAGGGTAGGGGGAAAAATGCTTTATGGGAGGGTGAGCAAGAAGCGGCAGGATGTTGAGCAAGAAAGGGCAGGATGTTGAGTAAGACTTTTGCCATAGGTCCCTGGTTTCCATTAAGTGCACATCAGTAATTAGACACCTTATGACTAGACATCTGGTTAATGATCTACCGTCAACTGCTCCCATTTGTTCTTAAAAACACTATGATAAGCCATAGTAGTAAGCCAAAATACATTACGTATTACAATATGGCTTTTACTGCATAGCATTAAAGGACTGCTTTACTGCTTAGGTGCTCTGCTTAGGAAAACAAAAGCACAGTCTGATAGGTGATGAGGTAAACAGTTATGAAGTCTGTTCTTCGTTCTAAGCTTAAATGGATGGAAGTGTCCATTAATAATTGCTCTTAGAATAAAACAAGTTGAAAAATAGTCAGGACTGCTTCCAGAGGTTACCCTACATGTATTTTCATGATGGGCACAGGAGTACTTACCACCTTTATTACCATTTTACCCTCCTGATAAGTCCCAATTCACATTAGGAAAGGGGAAATGGGAAGATGATGAGTGAGAGTAGTAGGACAGTGCTTTATATGTTATTATTAATGACGACTCATTTGCAGCATCTAAATATACTAATGTTTTCTTCCAAAGCCCTAGACCTATAGTCTTCTGATTCCTTTAGAAGAATTATAATATTCAGGTGTGTGTCTCTTGATGTACATGCATAACATATTTGATTGCTCTTCCTGTTCATAGTATACCAATGATATACTTGGATCAGTAGAAGACAGCAGTGCATTTGACAACTTGTGGAAGAAGAAAGAATTTATGCTTCATTTCAGAATATCCATAGTGTTTAAAAGGGAATTGGAAGCTACTTAAATTCTGTCCAGGCAGTAGACAAATTTGGCTGATGGCAACAACCTGAAACTGAACTACTTGGTGCACAAAGTCCGGTTGGTGACATTATAGATGGAAAGTGCTGAAAAACTAAGCACTGTGGAACTGCTTGTTAAGGTAATTTGGGATGACAAGAATATGAACTGACCTGCAGCCACCTGTTTTGTGTTTCTACAGCCAAATACTGTGTTTTTCCACTGAACTCATTTCCATGCTGAGTTGGTGGTATACAGCCTTACTGTTAGTTTTCCATTTTATCTGATTTTTTAATATATATTTTTTATTTTTTATTTGGAAAGAATGAGATGACTATAGGAAAGCTGAGGCTAAAGAAATGTCACTGTGAAGCATTATGGAAATTCAACATAATTGAAAAGGAAAGAATAACAAAGCAAGTACAAATGTTGAATGCCCTCTATACTTCAAAAGGTTAAGGCATGGGTAGAAAATAGATGTTATCCACTCCTGAAGTTTTCTTCCAGTGTTAGGTGGGAAAGAGCCTTAAATGCTTTAATCTTTTCAGCTTTCCATCTGAAGCTCAGTCTGATGAAATCAATGCAATTCTTCTTTATAGAGCAACTCTTCTTTATACATGAGAGCTCTAGGTATCTATCTTGTTGCCCCCAGCTTATGTGAATCTCCAGTTTGTAACGTGCCAAACCTTAGCTAGTCAAGAGTCAATTGTTTGGAAAACAGTCTCTGAAAATGATATTAGTGTTATTAAAAATAGACAGTTATTTTACTTCTTATATTTTTAATTGTCTTAATACATAATAACCTTTTTTTTTTTTTTTTCTGTCAGCACAAAAGATACAAAGCTCCATTACTTTGAGCAGTTAGAGAAAGAATATCTTAAGTACTCAAGTTGTCAAAATATGTTAAACTCTATCCTTTCAAATTATTCAAAGTAAGATTTATTTAATTGGTAAAAGAAATTAGATAGAAGAGAGACAGTTCTACAAGAATGACTTAGTTGTTGATGTCAGAGATGGCCATACAATTTGAAATTAGGAAAAAAGGAAATTGATGGAAGGGACATATTTTTGTGAAAATTTTCACGACAAATATTCTAATTTTTCACCTTTTTCTTTAAAGGAATTAAGATTTATTTATTTATTTATTCTTAAATGTTGGCACTATCATATCCCTCAGTGAAGGGATGCAACAAATGTGACAATTACAAGCCTGATTGTCACAGGAGTGATGGTTCCTCGTCCTATCTCAGGAAGAGAAGACGGGATGTGCCTTGCTAAAAAGGATCTTAAGTTGAGCCAGCTCTACCTGTCCTGGACACATTGTGTTATTGTATTACATGACTCAGTAGCTTAAACCTATGCTAAAGTCTTAGACCTATCAGCAGCTGACAGAACTTGAACTTCTGAATCAAATACTAAGTTTTATAATTGCTATTTTCAAAAGAAAGGAAAGGGGAAGGGGAGGGAGAAGGGGAGAGGGAGAGGGAAGAAGAAGGGGAAGGGAAAGGGGAGGGGAGGGGAGGGGAGGGGAGGAGAGGGGAGGAAAATGAAGATTGGCTCCTGTGCACAAGTGAAAATAAGCACTTTGGGGAGGTAGAGCTCATGGGATTATACTTTACAGAGAACGTATTATTCGGGTAGGAATCAAGGCATCATATTCCTGGTTTCAGAAGAGGTTGTCAGTCAGTCTGCTAACAAACTGCACTGGGGGACTGGAACATTGTCAGTGTCCCAGTGAGAAGACTGGGACAAATGCATTCTCCATTCAAAACAACCATTAGCTGAATACCAACAACTTCCTCCTTAAGACAGGTGTCACAGAGGTATGTGTCACACCAGTGTCATGTCAAATGAACATATGGAAAAGAACATGGAAAGTGTATTGGGGCTTGGAAATTGTTGACAAACTGCTGATTTTTTTTTTTTTTTTCTTTGTGTTCTTGTTTTGTCATAAGAAACACAGAACTCTTAAGATGTAAAAGCTGGAACAGTAAAAATAAAAAATACAATAATAAAAAAAAAAAAAAAGAGATAAACCACATTTGAATTAACATGAAATTCAGATCGTCTGTCTAAGACTCAAGACCATACAGTGAAGAAAGCAACTGCAGCTCTCACAGCCCTTCCATGCCAAAATGCATGTAGAGTTGGGGAGTAAAGAGATGCTGGAAAAGAAAATGAACAATACAAATCTAAAAACAAAACTGTTCCTTAGGAAATTCCATTTGAACTGAGGGACAGATTAGGCAGTGATAAAGGCACAGAAATATGAACTAAAGATTGGAGCTGAAGAAAAATAGCAGCATTTGGGGGCAGTGTGCTTGAAGTTACAGCAATCACAACCGGACTCAAGTGGAGAGGGAGCAAAAACTGCAGAACTGAAAAAAATATTTTACCTTGGAGAAACATAAAAGACCACAAGGAGAAAATTTTCCTGAATGCTAATTCCAGTGAAATATTGGAAGGAGAAGGAAAGGAGCATGAAATAACAGAAAAACACTGCAAGAAAAGATAATCGTGGGTTTTTTCAAAGGCATGACAGGAATGCTGCTTTTATGGTAGGAACAGGCAAAGGTCATAAACACGGGGATTAATTTCACCTAATCTTGCCTATTTTCCTCTCTAAGCAATAAAGAGAAATAAGCACTTCTATAGTGCAGCTCACCTCATCTTTTCTAGGACTTCACTAAAATAAATAAAATTACTGATAGTTTAAAAGTTCCTGTTTCTCTTAGTTTACTAAAAGAGGATTCTAGAATGACTAGTTCAGATAAAGATATTTAGTTTATAGATAACTACTTTTGATCATTTCCCAAGGTGGCTAAAATTCCACATGGGAACTTCAGAAGAAAGAGAGAAAGAGAAAGGAAGAGAGTGAGAGAGAGAGAAAGGAAGAGAGAAAGAGAGAAAAGGAAAAAAAGAAAAAAGAAGAAGAAGAAGAAAAGAAGAAGAAGAAGAAGAAGAAGAAGAAGAAGAAGAAGAAAAGAAGAAGAAGAAGAAGAAGAAGAAGAAGAAGAAAAGAAGAAGAAGAAGAAGAAGAAGAAGAAGAAGAAGAAGAAGAAGAAGAAAAAGAAGAAGAAAAAGAAAAAGAAGAAGAAAAAGAAAAAGAAAAAGAAAAAGAAGAAGAAAAAGAAAAAGAAAAAGAAAAAGAAAAAGAAAAAGAAAAAGAAAAAGAAAAAGAAAAAGAAAAAGAAAAAGAAAAAGAAAAAGAAAAAGAAAAAGAAAAAGAAAAAAAAAAGAAAAAGAAAAAGAAAAAGAAAAAGAAAAAGAAAAAGAAAAAGAAAAAGAAAAAGAAGAAGAAAAAGAAGAAGAAAAAGAAGAAGAAGAAGAAAAAGAAGAAGAAAAAGAAAAAGAAAAAGAAAAAGAAAAAGAAAAAAAGAAAAAGAAGGAAAGTCCTCTTAAGGTCCCCTTTCAACATCACATGCTGAAATGCATTCCTACAGAGACACTAGATAAACTTTGGCCTTTGAAATACAGGTAGCAATCAGAAGTTGAAAAAAGCAAACAAGTGCTGCATGAAGTCAGAGCTGAAAAGTATATTTTGGTCCTCCTGAACAGAGCAAGTTCTACAGGTAAAAATAAACAGAACTTAGCTCCATTGCAGATCTCCACAGAGAACCAGCATAAGCAGTGTGTGTAGCTGTTCAACATTTTGTCTTTTCTAAGCATATCCAAAGTATTTAGGGAACATGGGAACATTCATATGGAGATTTTCCTAAGGAGGTATTATTTATTGATTTCAGATACCTCCAGATTTAGCAGTTAAGTGCAAGTATTGTGAAACTGCATATTTTTACATAATGACTGCTGTTGTAAGCAGTCAGCTTTCAGGTACCTGATTTCTCTGGAGAACCTGCCAAGGGATTGCAATACAGAGTGGATTCCCAGCATAGTGTAAGTGCAATTTGCCATCTCTGTTCAAGGGAGGAGATCCAGATGACTAGTGAATGAAGGGCAGGACAATAGGACAGATGACACCCTGACTCAAAGAAGGCACGCAGTGTAGCCAGTGTAAACAAGGAAAGGATGTGCTGACCAGTGATGAGAAAAGGTGCCTGAGTTGCATCTGTGTGCCTCAAGAGTAGCTTCTTTTCTGAGATGTCTCTGGTACCACTCTCTGAGGACAAACTAGGACCACAGATAGCTGAAAACTGGACGCTCTTCAGGGACAATAGCCTTCCCTGTATGCTTGTAGTGCTTCATACTGCTTCCATATTTGACCACTGGCAGAATGAAGAATTTACACAGATCTTTCATGTGACTGTGAACAGATTTTCTAATATCCATATTCTTATTCCAACATTACCTCTGTTTTTAATGTAGATTTGTTGCTACACAATTTTCTTCTCAGAAGGAGGGCAGTTTCAGCGATTTATCCTAAGAGAGGAATACCAGAATAATAACCTTCCTTCATTGCTTGGCCTACACATTTGTTTCATAGCCTCCATTTGGTGCTTTTCACATTTCATCTCATATGCAGGGCCTTTGCAGGTTGAAAGGAAGAAGTTGTTAAGAAGGACATGAGTGTGGTGGTTTTACTTGGGTGGGCAGCCAAGCTCCAACACAGCTGCTCTCATTCTCCCTCTCCAAAGTGAAAGGGGGAAAAAAATAATGATGCAAAGGGCTCAAGGGTTGAGATAAGAGATTGCTCAATGATTATCATGATGGGCAAAACAGACTGAGAGTAGAGAGATATTAAAGTTTATTGCCTATTACTAACAAGCTAGAGAAGTGAGAAACAAAGCAAAGAAATGAGAAAAACCTTCACCCCATTCACCAAGTGGTGCAGGAGGATGTGGAGGGTGATGGGAGTTTCGGTCAGTCTATAGCACTTAATCTCTGCCACTCCTTCTCAGTCACTCTCTGCCCTTGCTCCATGTGGGGTCCCTTCCCACAGGATGCCATCCTTCCCAAACTGAGCCTGTGGGGACGGCCCACAGGCAGTAGCTCTTCAAGAACTGCTCTCACATGGCTACGTACCATGGGGTCTATCCCCCAGGAGCAAACTGCTCCAGCACGGGTCCCCCATGGGTGGGCAGCTCCCCCCACACCCCCTGCTCCTGCATGGGCTCCTCTCCATGGGCTGCAGCTCCGGCCTGGGGCCTGCTCCTGCGGGGGTTCTCCATGGGCCGCAGCCTCCTCCAGGCCACATCCACCTGCTCCACCGGGGGCTCCTCCACCCATAGGGGGGCTGCAGCGTGGAGATCTGCTCCATGTGGGACCCATGGGCTGCAGGGGGACAGCCTGCTCCACCAGGGGCCTCTCCACAGGCCACAGGGGAACTGCTGCTGCCTGCCTGGAGCACCTCCTGCCCTCCTGCTGCACTGACCTTGGGGGCTGCAGAGCTGGTTCTCACTTCTTGCTCTTCCAGCTCCTGTTCAGCAGCCGTTTGTTTGTTTGTTTTTGTTGTTTTTCCCTTCCTTAAATCTCCTCTCACAGAAGTGCAAACATTGTTTTGACTTGGCTCAGGTCAGCAGTGGTCCCCTTATCTAACATGGGGCAGCTTCTAGATTCTTCTCACAGAAGCCATCCCTATGGCCTCCTGTTACCCAAACCTTGTCACGTAAACCCACTACAATAAGGCAGTAATACATACTGAAAATTGAGGAAACAATATACACCCAATATGATATTTCTGCCTTTGATGGGTGTGTTTCTCCCTGTTAATAATGCTACAAGCATTAGGTTGATTGATGAAGGAGAAACAATTTCTGAGATGCAGTAGAGTCCATTGGATCTTTAAGTATTATAAACAAATGAATGCTTTATTTTTATTATTACAAGAAGAGAACAGACAAAAGAAGAGTAGTTTAATAATTGGGAAGATCACTGTAGATTGAATCTCTTTGTACACTGCTTTTAAAAGCTTCTCATAGCTGAATAAATACTAGGTACTCTTTTATAATGCAAGGTAGTACGTGTGTTTCAGCTGTAATAGCTACTAACTCATTTAGCTGGAGGGTAACACCAGGCTAATCAAAGGTCACCCAAATCCTGGTTGATGTTGAATGGGAGTTGACAGCTTTCCAGTGTAGCACACAATTGATGGGATTTTTTTTTTTTTCTTCCAGTACTCATCTGGGATTGGCACTATGCTGAGTTTGAAAATGGTTAATTCAAATTCTTAAGGACTCTGCAAAACCAGACAACTTCTTAAAGTGTTTTTTGTTGTTGTTGTTTGTTTGTTTTTTAACCCAGACAACAAATTTTGGGTTGCATAATTTCAGTTTAAAATGACACAGGTCACAGTCTAAGCGTGATTCATGGAAAAGAGAAGCTTATATTTTCACAGTCATGGGGACAAAATAATAGAAAACGGAAGTAGTAGCAAGGAAAGTATAGGAATAGTTGTTTGTAAGATTAGGTAAATTATATTTGAAATGTGCATGGTCTTCTCACAGATACAAAAAACCCTCTAGTGGTACAGTAAATGAAACTAACATGTTCAAACACCGGCCCTCACTTTTGAAAGGCACTGCATTTGACTGCATCATAAGCTTGAATTCATATGGTATATTTTATTACTGTTAGGAGTCAATGTTGATTTTCAAATGTGTGTGTACACCCTCAGGCAGATGCCACTCTTGAAGACTGTGTATGCAAAGCAATCATCTTCCCCTGTAGATGTGCTGAGTGGACATGTGAAGGCATGCAGCCTATTTTACAATCTTAAAATGTTGCCCAGAACAAAAAGATACGTTTTGAATAGTACTTGATATAGTTATCTGTAATGCACTATTACAACCAAGATTACTCTTTTTAGTGTCTCTCAAACACATGTGCACAGACACACAGGTTCTTCTAATGCACCTTGATAGGCATTCTAATACAATGAGCCACTATATATATACATATATGATAAAATAATTATAGTTGATTTAAGATCAGGTCAAGAGGAAACATGATATTAGTTAGTTAGGGAAAAAAAAAAAATCATACAATTAGAAAATAACCTAATTCTGTTATATATATATATATATATATATATAACCTAACCTACCTTTGACAACGATGTTTGTCCATGAACCCAAGGAGAGAAGAGATGTTACTTGAAAATATAATGAAGTAGTAAAGCTTCACAGTGTGGCTACAAAGGAAGTTAGAAAAATTATATATTAGTATGTAATAAATGTAATTACATAGGTTATGCAGCTGCAGGATACAACATATTCATACACTGAAAATTCTGAGACCTATAGCTATCTCAATAGCCTATTGAAATTCCTTAATCCTTCCTCTCTCAAGCAGTGAGAAATATTTTCTAGAACAAGAGCTACAGGACTGTGGCTGCAATCACTGTGAAGGAGATTGCCACTATACGTATATATCATCTCTGTAGAGATGTTATGCTATATCTGTGACTCAAGTTCTAACACTCTAGATTTCTTCAGCACCAGATCTGACAACATTACCGGGGGGGAAAGCTGACAATCTCTTGCCTTTACAACCAAGTATAATAGTCAGGATACCATACTTTTCCATAGCAGTTAATATAGAAAGTCATTAAATTGCTTGGAAGAGAGCGGCAGTGCATTTATTTTTCTTTTTTCTTCTGTTATTGTGTTTAACTGAAAATCTCACTCATATTTAGAATTTCCAAAGAATTGTAAAAATGAGAGAAAAATAAGCAATCTGAAACTCATTCTGATTCAGACAGACATACATAGGATTTAAAATAAATAAATAAATAAATAAATAAATCAGCAAATCTTTCCATTCCATTTTGACAACTATTTTCTGTTTTTATTTTTAGTGTATTATAGATGGCTAAAGCATTTCCTCTGTTCCAGCTTAAAAATCAAGTTTTTGAAACTACTGGGGAAAGAGCTGAATGGAAGGAATTATCAAAATTTATTCTTTAGGTTTGCTTGTTTTTTCTACCTTCCCAGCATCCTCTGTTGACTTTCCCTCCATTTTGTGTCATTTTTGTTCATTCTTTTTTTTTGTTTTGTTTTGTTTTTTTTTTTGTTTAACTCTACTCCTATTTAAAGTATGCCTTCCTAAATGCTGAAATTATCCCTCAGTGGTTTGCAGGACACCCAGAATACTGCAGCTATATTGCAATGGGCCACCCTGGGTATTTCAGTAGCACCACCACTAACAGAATTACTTTTCCAGCTTGGAGCATCAGGAAGCTCAGAGTGTCGGGATAGTCTCAGAACAAAACTTTTATTTCTTTACCATTTTCCTTTCTTCAGTGTCTTCTCCTTTTCCTTTGGCTTCTCATTGCTGATTAAGTAGAAATGCTGTTTCAGAAAAGAGAACATTTCCTCCCTTAAGTATTTGTACTGGTAGTTAATGCATATTAAAACCAAATTATCTTCAAATAGTTCTCCTTTACCTTTACCCTTCCCTAATATATTAGAAAGCTGTACTAAAACAATTTGTAGACTAGTTTGCAAAGGGCAAAGTCTCACTCAGGACTCTTTTATTCCTGATTAGCCTGACCACATGTTCAATAAAGTGCAATTATAGTTCTGCTCAACACTGAGAGTGTGGGAACTCTAGGGAGGAAGTCATGACTTGATTTTTTTTTCCTCTCAAGTATTTTTCCATTGCAGTAATCAACATTGTTCAGATTAACCTACAAAAAAAAATCTGCCACATCCTAACTTTAAGTCTTTACTTTTTACTCCTTTCCCTAGTTTGGATTTATTTATTGATGGTTTTGTTTTGGTTTTTCTTTTTTCTTTTTTTCTTCTTTTTTTTTTTTCTTCTTTTTTTTTTTTCATTTTTATTTATTATTTATTTTGGGGGAAGAGGTTGCTTTTGGCTACAAAGCTCAAGGCTGCAAGTGGAAACAAAATGTTTTCTTGCACAACTGTTACTGTATTCATCTTTTCTAGTGGTACCCATTCTGAGCTAAAAAGATTAACTTCACAAAGACATAGTCAATTCCAAACACAGCAGGCACCAAAATTTCTGGAAAAGAGTATTGTCCTACTTGTTCTCTGCTGTTGTAGTCCAGTAGAGTTGAAATAATAAGAATGTGCAAAAATTAGTCTGCTGTCAGTCAATTTGTGCACTCTTTTAGCAGTAGTAAACAATTCTTACTCTTATATAGATCTATTTCACCATTTTGATGGGAAAATAACAAAGAACCCACTAAAATTGAAAGTTAAAATTATTAGTCATTTAGCATGTGTACCTTGATTTTCAGTAATTTGTGAAGGCCCATTATAAGTCATAACTAATGAACTAAGATCATTCTTTGAACTACCATCTGCTGAGGGTGGTAATTATGGAAGAATAGCATCCCCAGTATGGTGGAACTGTAACCAGTGAACATGCAGATAGTGTGGGAAGCAGCCCTTCGCACAGATGTTAAGTAAAAAATAGACTGTTTAGAGTTGTATGTGATGATTAAGATGACAATAAAATGACAACTCTGTTCAAATAAATATCAGGAGCCTTTTAAGGCTATTGCCCAAGAATAGTTATGCTAAATATTACCTGAGATATTTGAAACATAACACGGTAAGAATAGGACAGCAGGCTTGGTACCCAGGTAGAGGAGCTGTTGGTTCTTTAGCTCGCAGCCCACTCACCTATCCTGATGTCACCTCTGCTCAACAAGTTACTTGAACAGGACATGCAACATTTGTTGTAATGCAATTACGCTGGTATTGTCTACTGGATAGCTCTGTTGACAGATGCAACGGAACCCTGCTAGTTTGTGACAGCCAGCCTAGTTATTGCCAGCAACATGCAGATTAGCTAGTTTAGAGGCAAGGCTCGTGCAAGGCTCATATAATCAGAGCCAGATGTTGTTGAGGGCAGTGGCCTACTGATGATAGCAAATGTTGATACTGTAACAAGTTTTGCCCACAGCAGCCTCCTGGAAAGCTGAGCAGACTGCTGGTGATGCCAGGGGAAAAGATGGAGTCCATGGCATGCAGGCATCTGCAGCTGAAAGGTTTCTCATGTAACCCTTCCCCCCTTGGGTGCCTTTGTTTGGGCACCTTGACCAATGCACAAGAAGACCCTATAAGCAGGATCTCTTTTTCTTTTTCTACTTAAAGGTATAAAGCAATTAGTTATGAGATTGTTATTTATGATCTCTACGTCCAATAGAGTTAGTATTAAGGAGATACTTTTAGGCTTAGCATTAGTACATTTATCACTAAGTCTCTGGAGGCCAGACAGAGCTCTGTTAGGAGATATATGGCTGCCCCTTGGATCTCCCTGGAGTCAATTCTCAGTGTTACTGACTTGCCATATTCCTGCCCCTTGTATTTTTCCTGTAATATTCTACTTTCCATTTTTTTGTATGTTTTTCTTCTTGAATCCTTGAGCTGTGACCGATCCCTTTTTCAGTAGCTCTGCCTCCAGTTTTACCTTTTTTATCCCTCATGGCTCTGCTCTACAGACCATTTCACAGCTCTTTTGCACAACTTAACACAATTTCCTCAGCAGCTTCAGCCAAGGTTATGCATTTGGGCATATGAGACCTAAAATAAACCATGGGGAGGGAGAGGGTGTTACAGAGGGTCCTACAGAGCTAGTGGGTTATAGTTACACAGTTATACCATGTCAAACCTAGGCTTTGGACCAGAGATATTGAATCCTCTCTTTCCCTTCTTTTCTGTCTTTTCACATCTGTTTCCCATCAGTGGCTTCCCTTCCAGCACAATGACAGCACTGGTCCCACAAAACAGAGAGCTAAATTAAATTTTATCACTAATGATAAAAAAGGATGAGGTATTTTGCTTGGAGCTTACCCTGATTACAAGAGCTGCAAACACCAGCAATACAGTGTGGTCAATATCCCCTATGCCAGTGTTCCAGGAAGCTTTGAGGGGAGTTGGAGTTTGAGGTTCAAGATTATGTAGGAATGATAAGAAATAATTAGTTTCTTCTTGTTCTCCTGGTATCTCTGAAACCTGCCTCCTGCAAGGAGCTCTTTCATCAGAATTCCTCCAGCTGAGCACAATTGTATGCAGGCAAAAGCAATTCACATGAAGTTTCCTTTTCTTGGGGAACCACCTGCCAGGTATGTGGGGATGAACATCTCTCCTAACACCCCAGTTACTTAGGCATCAGTTCTTATCAGTAAATGAAGAGAGCAGAGTTCCCTTCAGAGGACTGGAAGTGAAAACAGGAAAGACCTCAGCCTCCCCAGAGTCAGCCTCTGACAGTCAGTGGTACAGGAGGCTGGAGTCAAATTCTCTGGCCTCTAGGTTCAGATGTGCTAAATGGTTTTATGGATAAACATGATTTTTGCTGTATGAATTAAACTTAAATATAATCACATCTTTTGCTTCGGGACATAAATTTGTTATTGGAAGAATGAAGGAAAAGTTCTGTGCCTCAGTCGATGCATTGCATAATGCTGTTGGCTAAATATAATTAATGAAGTCATTGAAGCACCAGATGCTACTTACTTTAAGGATAGAGAATAAAACAGTAATCTACTACTATTTCCTAAAACTATATATGTATGTACATATATATATATATAATGGTCAGTGTTTTTGGACCATTTTCTTAGGTGGTTACATACCTGGGAATATCAAAAATGCCAAAATATCTTTATTAATCTAACATAGTAGAAACATTTGGGCTTCACTTTATAGTTACTAAAGCTGATGGGAAGTTTGCCAGTTACTCCAGTGACAACAGAATAAGGCTTTTAATTGGAAACATGCAAACCATGATAAGAAAATCCCAATGTTTAATATGCAATTCACTGAAAATTCTCCTAGGTTTTAGAAATAATCTGATCAAGCTTTGGAAGAGAAGAAGCTACCCAATGTCAAAATGTCTATATAACAAGCTCCTTCTGCTTCATTTGTTTCCTCAAACAATTAAATCAGTGCAGAAATAACTATTTTTCAGAATAGATGAATACAAGTATTTATTTTAATATCTTGTCTAATCATTAAAAATCCCAGTCAAACATAGAAAATTTTGCTAGTTTAAGGCTGATTTCAACAGCGAGTCCATCTGAAGCCTGTACGCATTTTGCCTTATTAATATAATTTAAAAATAAGAAATAAATAAAAGTTTAAATGATGTAATGATGCAGGGGGTAGACTTGACAAAGTATAATGTATATAAATATAATGTTAACAATTGCTATCAGAGAATGCAGAAATCAAAGGTACGGAAAAAATAGCAGTAGAACTGATTTACTCTTGGGAGGTTTCAGTGGGGTGTTACAGAGTTCACAGACCTTTATATCTTGGGCCTTTCTACTACTCAGCTGGAAGGTCCCCAGATTGTGGCTGGCCTGCACTTTGTACACTCTACTGGTTTTGGAATGATCTTTTTTATCTTTCCTCCCATTTCACTGAGATAAAGGTGACAATGTCAGAAGGATTTAGATGAGAACATAAAACACAGAAAATTTAAGTTCAAATGCATTTCAGAGCACTGTCAGAATTTGTTTTTGGGCAGCCATAACTGATTTTCAGTACCTATGAATAAAAAAATTGTACATGTACATGGTTAGCATTCACCAAATAAAAGATAACTGAACTAGACTCAAAGTGTTTTTATGCTCTGGCAGCTCAAGCATCAGTGGTATAAAATCATATTCTGGGCTTTGGAAAGAAGTCCGTCCTTCTCACCCCCAATTGCCAACACCCCCATCTTGTTCTGCTGTTGGGAAACAGCGATGCCATATGTCTCTCAGTGACCAACCGGTAGCCAGAAATATTCTCAGAAATATTGCAGCCATATGCACAGGTGTTGAAAAGCATTTTAGTAAAGCAAAAGTAAACGTAATGAGTGACCCATGGGCTTTCTTTTGTCTTGCCGTGCTGCACAAGAAAGGCCGGGGCAACACTGACACTTTGTGATAGGAGGTGGGTACATCCATTCCTTGCTGTCACAGACAGGCAAGATGCTTGCTCTGCTGCTGCAAGAGTGGTTCTTACATCTATTTCTAGCTCTACTTCTATAGTTTTAGGCATCTCCTCCAGTCCTTTCAAGAACTGTCCCTTTTCGGTATTCAGTTTGATGCAAGTTTCAGATAAAAAGAAGTGGCAGAAAAGGAAAGCAAGGGGATGAGGGCTGACAGAGCCCTCCACTGGCAAAATCTGTAAGACAAAATGCAACTGTATTGCTTCGATGGCAAGGCTCTTCTGTTTTGAGAAGGTCAGTTGCAAAATAATGCCAAATGTAGATATTAGGTGCTGCAAGTCATCGGGTCATCAGTGAATGCAGTTACAGAACCTACAGAAATAGGCTTAGGCATATTTTCTTCTTGAAGAATCATTTATAAAGAGACATGGCTTTAACTGCAGAGAAAGATATAACGTGTTTAAAGAAATAGATAATAAACACACAGGTCTGGGCTAAGCCAAGAAAATTTTACTTAACACAGATGAGTTGTATCACATTACTTATGGAATAAAAACCTGCAATAAAAGTCCTGCCTGTTCAAGAATCTAAAAAATGATGTTCGCTGAAGGTAGTGTAATGGGATTCCATTTCATGCAGGAAATCTCGGTAAAATACAATGCACGGATTTTCCATTTATATTACCAGAGCTACAAAATCCACTTAATGTTACTGATAACATTCTGAATCTCCTGTTTGTGTGTTTGTCCAGGTCAAGCAGAGGTCTGAGATCAGTTCATGATGGGAGTAGACATGATAAATTATAAGACCAAGTAACAAATAGTGGATTAAGAGTAAATAGGACTTGTACTGGGTTTACTTGCAATATTTATTTATTCATATACATATATATACATATATATATATATATATATATATATATATATTATTTTTTTTTTGGGGGGGGGGAGGTTGAGGCAGATGTGGGGAGCTACAAGGGCAACTTCTTTAAACAGATCCCAGCAGCTGCCCCATGTCAGATCAGAGCCAGCTCCAGATGGCTCCAAAAGGGACCTGCCACAGGCCAGAGCTGGGCCAGTGAGCAATATTGGTTGGGCCTCTGGGAGAAGAAAGGGAAAAAAATCTGCTGCTCAACAGCAGGTTGGAGAGGTAAGTGAGAACATGTAGAGAGACCCCAAGGTCAGTGCAGCAGGAGGGCAGAAGGTGCTCCAGGCAGGCAGCAGCAGCTCCCCTGCAGCCTGTGGAGAGGCCCCTGGTGGAGCAGGCTGTCCCCCTGCAGCCCATGGGTCCCACATGGAGCAGATCTCCATGCTGCAGCCCCCCCATGGGTGGAGGAGCCCCCGTTGGAGCAGGTGGATGTGGCCTGGAGGAGGCTGCGGCCCATGGAGAACCCCCACAGGAGCAGGCCCTGGGCCGGAGCTGCAGCCCATGGAGAGAAGCCACACAGGAGCAGGGGGTGTGGGGAGAGCTGCCTATGGAGGACCCGTGCTGGAGCAGTTTGCTCCTGGGGTCCCATGGTACGTAGCCATGTGAGAGCAGTTCTTGAAGAGCTACTGCCTGTGGGCAGTCCCCGCAGGCTCAGTTTGGGAAGGACAGCATCCCATGGGAGGGACCCCATGTAGAGCAAGGGCAGAGAGTGACTGAGAAGGAGCAGCAGGAACAAAGTGTTAGGGACTGACAACAGCCCCCGTTCCCCATTCCCTTGTGCTGCTCAGGGGGAGGAGGTAGAAGAGTGACCACTGCTCTGGTCTGTTAGTAACAGACAATATGAATCTCCTTATGCTGATTCTGTTTTCCCAATGATGATAACTGGTGAGCAATATCCCTGTCCGTATCTCAGCCCTTGAACCCTTTTTCACTTTGTTTTTCCCCCCTCTTACTTTGAGGAGGGGAAGTGAGAGAGCTGTTGTGGTGGAGTTTAGCTACCCATCAGGGTGAAACCACCATATATGCTCAGATCAATGTCCTGCCATCAGCCTCCGTACATAGACATATGATCACAGGTCAGACTGCACACAGCACTCAGATTCCTGCCAGGATGGTTTTCTTCAAAAACTGCCCAATCTGAAGTTGCGCAGCCAGGGGACTTGTTAAGGGATGCTGGTCTTCTCTCAGCCCATGCACCAGGGATGCTTTCCAAAGGAAAGCACGGGAAGGGGTAGTACATGCATGGGTTTCATTCTGACATTGTATCAGGGCTCAGCTTCAGTATATATATCTGTATCTGGCAGCAGCAAAATGCTTCTTTCTATCTCATACAAGGAAGAAATAACCTTATTTCTAGGATGAGGTATTGCAATTATTTTTCTCTACTGATAATATATAGCTTAGTAGCCGTAAAGAACCAGGGTTCTGAATAAGAGGAGATGCTTATCACTTTCTTCAGCTAAATTGCCATAGTAGTCATGAAAACTATTTCAGGTAACTGAAGGGTTCTGGGTCTTTTTAAAAGTATCTATCTTTAATAACCTGGATATAGAATTTGTGAGTCTGTTGACATGACCAGCTAAAATTTGCTGGATCTGCAAATTTCTGAGTCAGCCTTTATCTGCTTACAAAGATGAAGATAAAACTTTATCAATGTTATTAATCATAAAGAAATGATTAATAATTTGTTTAACTACTACTGAGCACTACAGGTATACACTTACACAAACCTAAGCCTAGTTAATAAGGGCCTTCTTGAAAATACTAATTTAAAAATCTTGACAATTTTTACTTCCCTAAGGGTTTTCTTCTTGTAAAATCACAAAAGTAAACTATACAAAATATTTATCCAAATAAAAACATTTCTCAATTGTGAAGGTAAGTAAATCATAAACACTATATTTTGCCTTTAATATTTAAGCCATGTGTCAAAACTTAGTAGGCTCGGTGTATTTAGAGGTATGAATTAAATAGTTCCTTCAATCATTACTTACTACTTGGGAAACCTCTGCAACTTTGAGAAAAGTAGGTCTTTAATATCCTGGTGAAAAATCATATTTTGGGGATTGTATCATGCCAGAAACAGGCTCCAAAATCAGAAGTATATTTTGCAACCCAAGCCCTTCTGCATTCCAAATAGTGTGTTTGACTATATTCACACTATACTACTTTGATTTAGCATAATGAGTCCCATACAAATCCAGTAGCATGGAAAAACTAAAACAAACTGTAAGCTCACTGTCTTTGGTATATGGACCCCATGTACCTCCTCATGGGTAGATTATGGCAACCAGTTGGAGAACCTGTTGGCAACTGACAAGTGCCCATTTGTACCTAGGGTTAGTAGTGTAATGCTAGCTTTTGTAATATACAGGTGTTCTCAGTTTGTGACCAGTTAGTTTCTTCCTCTTTTTTTGGTCATATATTTTTGGTCATATTATTTTTACTTGCTTTTGCTGACAGTTTTGATGCATCAGTACCTGTGTTGTTTCTTTCAGAAGTCTGAGCTTCATCCTGGCTTGTACCACAACTGGGCATGGGTTTGAGTGCTGCTTAGCCTACCTCTACCACTACATCACCTCTGATCCCACCCTGCTATATCCAGGCAACTCTGGGGAAAAAAAAAAAATAAAGGAAAATCAAAGTTTTTATTTTTAGTAGAACAGCATGCAGTAAAAGTTGATTAAGTCAGGAAAGCACTAGCAAGATTTACACAACTTTTGGACTGAATGGGATCCCAGTAGGCCAGAACACAATGCCTTTTGCTGGGGTTAAGGTAAAATTGGAGTAATGTCAAAGCTCAGCCAATTTTGAGAGATCCACCATGTAGTATATAGCTGGGTCCTCCATTCAGTTTCCCACACCACACCTTTTCCAGAAATGCAATGACATTTGTATGTGACATGGAAGAATTCAGCATCCATTAGTCTGCCATCATAGACTCTCAGGTTGACAGGATAGAGCAGTGGCCCTTCTAGGGTCATATACTTTTCATTCCTCTATCAATTATCATAAATGCTTTCACATATTTCTGACATTGGTAGAGAAAAAACTGCAATCTCAATAAATGTATCGAACCCTGAAAATTAGACTAAAATTTATGTGGCAGTTTAGAAACACGATGCCTTATTCCAGCAGACACACATTTTAAAAGCACTGCAAGCCATTACCTGATTAGGTTTCTCATGGTTACAACACACTGATGTAGCATCTAGAAAGAGTTCAAAATGACTCAGTCTCCTTGTTTTTATGATACATCATAATATATATATATATATATATATATATGTACTTATAAATATATATTGTTGCTGTACCTCTAGTATTCTTATAGCCTAATGTTTATTAATTTCAAATTATTTTTCAGGTCATCAATTCAGTTGTCCAATTCTGTTGTCCTAGGGATTTACAACCAGACCATTGTTTCTCAAATACTATATCTCTCCATTTCTATTTTTGTGTGTTGGGTCTGTCTGAGCTGGAGTCACCTTTTCCCTGCAGCAGCCCACACAGTGCTGTACTCTGCACTCGTAGCTGGAACAGCACTGATATCACTCCAGTGTTGTGTCTATTGCTGCATAGTGCTGGCACGGCATCAGGACTCCTTCCAAGCCCCCAAAAGCCAGCAGGCTGAGGGTGGGCAAGTGATGGGGAGGGGATATTGCCGGGGCAGCTGTCCTAAACCAACCAAAGGGATATTCCGTAACACCTGATGTCACGCTCAGCAATAAAATAGGGGGCTCTCATGGGGGAGGGGGCTGTTCCTCCTGAACAACCACTACGCGTTTTGAGGTCCTGCTTCCCAGGACGTGGCCGAACAACGCTCATTGATGGGAAGTAGAGAATAATTTTTTTTCCCTCTCTCTGTGCTTCCGTGCGGACTGATTGTTTCTTTTTTTTCATTTTTTTTCCTCCCCATTCCCTTTCTCTTTAATTAAACCTTTCTCATCTCAAACCTCAAGTTCTCTGTGTTGTATTTTCTCCCCCTTCCTCTTTGAGGAGAGGGGAAGTGAGAGAGCAGTTGTGGTGGAGCTCGGCTGCCCACCTGAGTAAAACCACCACATTTTGTCTCAACCTCCTGCAATGTGAAATGAACATTTCTATTGGGGTCATATAAATTGTATCACCCAGTGTAATGCTGTCACCCTGAGCAAACCCACTTCTATTTGATAAATGAAGTACATGTTTCCAGATGCTCAAATACTTTTCATAATGCATGGGAATAGATTATATAAAATCAGATCAGATCAAATTGAATCAAATAAGAGAACCACCCTTCTTAGAAGAAGGTGCTGAGTTCTGGAGCATTTCTTTGCCCACAGACTAATCCTTACTGCATTCATTCATAGCAAGAGTAACATAAAATATTAAATTCAATTCAAGTAAGTAGGAGCTTTGGTTTTCACTACCAGGTCTTAACATAAACAGCTGCATCACTGCATCACTGTCACATTTATACATCCCTCAAAACCTACACCTGTCAGAACAGGGTACGAAGGGTCCCTTCAAGACCACCTGTGTAGTAACTGCTCACAGGACAGAGGATCCCCATCATCTCAGATATGCATAGGAAAGATGTGTAGTCTTCTCATCATGAAAAAAAATTTCAGAATTGCCCATGACATTTCAAAGCTGGTTGTATCAGAGACAGAGAAGAGTCACATGTAGAGCTCTTCTGGAAACAAACAAACAAACAAACAAACAAACAAAAACTTGTCCAAATTAGCAACCCTTTAGCCTCAAATGTATTGAATGTAAACAGTTGGGACATAGAAAATAAAACTGAGAAAATGTGGAGAATCTGAAAGATTAATGACTATTTCAGACTACTACAGATGAGTAGTCTGAAACATAGGAAGAAAAAAGACAGAGAAGTCTGGGACACTTCCAAGTACAAAAGGGGAAGAAGATCTAATGTGTGACACTGTATAGAGAGTGTTGAAGTTCCTCGGTTTGTCCATGACAGGCATGAGTGGAGTCTAGACAGAGGAAACAGTTCTTTTGGGGATTTCTTGCAACTATTATTTTTTTTTTTAAAGAACATTATAAACTTTTCTGCTCTCAGCTAGTAAGTGACTATAAAATATGCCTACATGCATTACTGTTAAATGTATAGGTCACCTCAAAATGACCTGAAAACACCAAAGTGTGAAAAAAATGTGTGCTATAAAGAGTGTGAGTACTAACATACATAGTTGCTGTTTTATTCTGTCAGCAAAGGTTCTGAAGCCAAAAGTCTGATTTTATTTGATACTAGGTTTGGGGTATTTGCAAACTGAGTCCTGTCCTCTTCCCCATGCCCTTGGATCCACCTCTTTCAGCAGTCACATCTGCCTTAAGAAATACCCTCAGCCACCACTTCTGGCCATCCTATCTATGCCTTCATGCCTACAGTGTCATGGCACCAAATTAATGTCTTCTGGTGACAGGGAATGGGGATGAAGGAGTGAAGATAAGCAGAAACTGTTGTACCACACACTTCATGGTTTAAGCCTTAAGAATAAGAGAAAGCTGCCTGTCATGCAAGGCGCAAGTAGTGAAGCTGTGAGGCAACCATGGAGCTGGATACAGAGGGAGCTGGATAAAGAGGGATGGATAAAATTTTAACAGCTGGTTCAGCTGAAGCAGATCGGAATTCACAGACTTGATATCTCACAGTAATAGATGTAACATGGAAATGAGTCTAAAATCATGCTCTTAATTCTATGTAGTAATGAGGTAATGAAATGTCATCTTCTGGGTAGTTGGGATTAGACAGATAAGGAACTGCAACAATGAAGCTCAAATGTAGTTGAACCATGAACAAGAGTTTTGTCAGAGGAATCACTAAGACAATTCTGGTCATCCTCTGGGCATAATTGCTGATATGTGTGCATGCAGAAGTGACATGAAGATTATGAAATCAAAGTTGTGCCAGATGTCAGCTAGGTGACATTAAAGATGGATGTGAGATGTGAACCAAGAATAATGGAGTTGTGCCTTTATCTATGCTCTCAGGCAAAATGCTATACCCCCAAAATATATGGAAATTGAATAATTGTGACATTTCTGTATGACATTATCTCATCTATTGTATTTTCATTTCCAGAAAGTAGCAATTCTATTTTCTTTAGTGTTCTGTAATTATGAAATTCTGGGCTAGAAATAGAATAGGCTGCCACTTGCTCAAGACTTCTTTGGCACATTTTTCCTCCCTAGTATGTCTAATTTCCTTATTAATAGCATTTTGCTTGTTTACATTTAAATTTAAGTCATTTTAGGATTCATGTATTCCATTGATGTACTAATCTGTATGTCAGTTTATGTCGATTTTGGGGCACTTGTTACATCCCTGAATATTTTGTGTTCAAATTAAAACTATCTAAACATGACAATATTTCATGATGTTTTACAAATTAAATGCAAAACATTAACAATTTCATTGTGAACTACTGAATGAATCTAGCAATATATTTTTTTCAAGTACTGTTATTTGTATTCTATGTTTGTTGTAAATATATAAATAAAAGATAGTTGAGAAATTAAAGACAAAGATCTGGAGCTAAGCTTTATTTACTGCAGTACCTTTGGGTGGTCTGTGTTTCAGTGGTATGAAATGGATTGAATAAACTCAGGACTGTCAGGTTTCATCCACTGCTGTCTGGCTGCTGTTCTGCCATGAGTTGAGTCTGCTGGAGGACTGTATGGGCTTTCAAAATCTTGGTTCAGATTGCAGAAATTGGTCTCAGTTCCTAGCTTTAAGGACAAACACAGACAATCACAATTTGTAGAGCTACTGCAGTGGTAGATCTTGTGATGCTAGAATGCCAGAGTTGGGAGCTTCTTAGTCTAGCCATTGCTGCTGTACCTGTGCTTTGTATGCTGCAGAAAGCTGTGCATTTCTTGGATACGTTGCAAAAAAAAAGGTAACTTGGCAGCAAAAGCTCCCTTTCTCATTTTATTCCTACAAAGTTAGGTAAAGAGCTTTGTCTTAAGTGACAAAAGAAAAAGAACACCTATCTCCCTCAAAATAAAATTAAAAATAAAAATTTCTCATTTCTTTAGACTTCCATGAGCACAGGTCTTAGAGGAGCTTTCAGTCTTTCAGCAAGGAAAACTGGAAAACTCTCCTCTTTTTCCTTCCCTAACTCTACAGTAGTTGACTAGCCCTTGCTTTGAAAAACTACTTTTCTTTTGAGAGTCTTTCCCTATTATGTAATGCTTGACCTGCCTGGTGATTTCCCTGTAATGAGTTGTCCAGGATCTATGGCCCTTCATCCCCATTATTGCCTTTAATCCCATTGTTCTGACATGCAAATTGGTCAGTCTCTTTGGTCTTACTCTTTCTTTGTTTCTCATCTGATTTTGTTCATTCTGTTAAAAATACTCTATTTAACAGCACAGCACTGATCTGGTAAAGTGGAAGGGGAGGTACAGGTGCAAGGGCTTATTCCAGGAAGCCTTTTCAGTGGCTACACCAATGTTGTACACCTGAGGAAGTTTCTATTCCGTCAACCAATTAACATTTCACAAACAGTATACAAGAACGGCTCATCATATGTAACTTTCTGTTTTATTTTTAGCCTCACTGAATCAAGTCAAAGGTGGGAAGTGGTAAAGGAAGTTACATTGGAGAAATATCTTAGAAATGTTAATGGTATGTCAGTAAAGTCCTAGGAACCAAAGCAGTGAACTACTTTCATTCACTGCCCCTCCTCTGTCCCAGTCGTTGCACAAGCACCTCTCACTTAGAGGAAAAACTTTGTGAAAAAAAAAAAAATCCCAAGGTTGTTGCAGGTGAACCATGGGGTCCTTGGGGGCAGGAAACAACATGTGGTATTCTACCTACTCTACGAATGCAAGAACTCAACAGGTAGAGAGTGATAAAAAAAGATTGTGTACTACTTCATAATGTGTAGCACAGTCATAATGAGGGGTTAACAACTAATTAATAGTTATAGGCATGAACAATACTTGCTATAGACAGTTATAAACCCACCACTTCAAGGTTAGAAACTAGATAAGTTTCTAGTAATAAGTAATCTAACATCCTGCTGGGATTTGTAACAACTGACTAAAGATTTATGGAAAGAGTTATTCACCAAGTCTATATGAATTGTTATATGTGCCCTTGGGTTAAAAGTTTAATAGAATAAACTTGTGGTAGAAAAACAGTAGTTACCCTAAAAAGACTCAATTGAAGTAACACCAGTAAAAAAATAAAAAAAAAAATAATAAAAAAAAAAAGCTTGTTTTCTGTTTTGTTGAAGTAAAATATATGACATTTACAAAATACTCTTATTTTGAATAAAAGGATGTTTTAACAAACAGTCTTTGAAATGTGAGGCGTGTTGTATTCTAATGTGAGTGAGCTCTGAAGGAAAGCTGAGCAGCTGACCAGTCTGGAAGGCCTGTCTGGAATGGATAGGATGGAAGTGACTTGTTGAAGGCACCAAAAGGCAGCACTACTTAATTTCTGAAATTCAGAAGAGTCTTACTCACTTAGTGTTTGGATTTCACCCAAAAAGAAATGATATGACCAGTAGTGCCACTTGTTTAACAAAACATCGTGTAAAAATATCTGTCTTTCAAACGATAGTGAACTGTCTTTCCTTCTGTTGGCTGATTAATTTTTTATAATTTCTGCTCAGCTGTCTGAGAAAACAATTAAACCATTTGAATGTCATTAGCGGTCAAAATGCTTATTAGTTACTTTTGGTGAGGGAAGTATCACATTAAGTGATAACTTCAGCTGTGAGAGATGGAGCTTTATTCTATTTTAATTTTAATCTAGTATCATCAGAACATGTTACACTTCACAAGAGTCTCTTGGGAAGAAAGGCATATCCCACAAGACCACTAGACCAAATTTTTGCTCTTTTTACTTGCACAAGAGCTGGAAAAGAACAAATTGTTTTACTGCTAGTCAGTTCCTGACATTTATTGTAGCTGTATATGAAGAGTGATAAGAAAGACAAAAAATTTTACATACTGGGACAAGAGGAAGGTCAGATTCATCTTATCTGCCATGCGGTTCTAGCTCAACAAATGGAGAGAAAGAGCCGAGGGGAAAAGGGACGAATGTGATTTGCTGTGACAGAAACATAAGTCTGAAGTAGATTTATTGGTATTGCTCAGCACATGGACAAATTGTGACACTGAAAGAATGACCTTCTGAAGCAAACCTGGGGTTTTGTTGTTGGGGATTTTCTTAGAGCCAGCAGGTACCTTGCTTCTCTCTTCTCCTAATTATATAGTAATTCAGCTGTTGGATTTTTTTTCCCGGTATGTTCTAGAAAAGCAATTTTGCTCTACAATGTGGTATTGCTGTATGCTGTTAATATTTAATGCAACTAGAAAAAATGTGTTCTTGTTTTGAGAAAAATAAAAATAAAAAGGGCAGTTTGGTGACAGTTGCAGGAACACCTGACCACCTCTAAGCTGAACCCTCAGTCAAAGCATGTAAAGTTGCATGTGAGGCCAGCCATGCCTGTGCACCTGCCACAGGCCTACCAATTGCAGCATAAAGCCCCTCAAATGTGCCTATTAGTGGGAGTTTTTCCAGTGGCAAGCCATGTCAAAGGTGCAGTCCCTGATGAAGTACAACTCTGCAGCCTTGTTACTGCTCTGCAATCCCATAAACTGCCTGTGGTTGCTACTGTCACTGCTGGCCACAGAGCAGAAGAGACACCAAATCATTGTGCTGTAAACATGGGGGATGAGTCTCCATAATGAAAGAGCAGAAGTCTGGAACCATAATATACATCTTATGCTGGATACATGAGATGTTTGATGTGTAACTAGGGAGGCAGAGGGAGAAAGAGCTGAAGAAGAGCAGGAGTAGAGCAGATGGAGACAGAGCCGGGACACAGCTTCCTTTCCTTGGATTGGGGCAAGTAGGGAAAGTGATAAGGGATGGTGATAATTTCCAGGCATCTGAGCTCAGTTTTGGCTCATCTCAAGCATCTGTAAGTTACTTTATAGTCAAGGAAGAAAAACAGTTCCAGAAGAACCTCTGTGCTATCTTTTCCATCTTTCTTAGTGTTCCATGTTTATTAGAAAAATAACAATCTAATACCCAGGGTGACTAGCTTCAGTGTAGACAATCATCTTCCAGACTTTCATGTCTGGGGTGTATTTTGACCACACACAGAACTGTAACCCCAGCTACTTTTTAGTAAATAACATAAGTGGCAATCTCAGCAGCTCCCTTTGAATATGAGGCCTCTATGAGTCACATCTGTTTCAATCAGGCTCTGGTTTGTTCATTCCAATATCCTCGTATACTTTCACTGCTAAATGCAGCTTTTCAACACTGTAGTTTTATAAATGCAGTAGTGCTCTGTATCTCTGAAAAGCTGGAGAAAAAAAAAAAAAAAAAAAGATAAAAGGTTGGTCCTATGATGAACAGGTTTGGTTACATATTACCTGCCTTTTTCTCCAGTCTTTCACATTCTTTTTGTCAGTGTACAGGCGGAAAGCAAAAATGTGTGATATTTTTTAGCTCTGTTGCTCTGTTTATGAAATGAAGAATATGCACGTAGTGTTTCTTCCATGTAAATAATCACCACTTTTCTGCATCCTTTCAGTCTTATAACAATACAACCAAAGCACAATGTTTTATTATTGCACTCAGCTGTAACATATAAGAACTTAGTTTCAAATGACATCTTACCACTATCCATGTGGACTGGTTTACAGTCTTTTAATTTGTTGAAGAAAGAGTATTAGTAAGAAATGGATCAAAGTATAACTCTGGTGCTTGGGAACCATAGGAGATTTGATCCTGCAAGTCAATATGAATGCTGCCATGTACTTAAATAAGAACGGAAGTCATTTGGGGCTTCGGTAGAGGAAGGCATAGAATAAGGTTAATTAAACACAAGATAAATCACTGAACCAAAATACATATACATATATATATATATATATATATATATATATATATATAAAGTTAGAAGGAAAGAGCCCAGAGAAATGCAGACTGTGAGAACAGAATTAATGTAAGTAAAAGAAAAGGAAAATCATGTTGGTTTCTATTATTTTGGGTTTTGAATAAAAACACAAAAGTATAAGAGATAAATATTTATCACATATCTGATCAACTAATGATTTTCTTTTGAAAATCTGTGGTCAGAAGGAAATGAAGCAGTAAATATAAAAATCTCACACATTTCTGTTTCCTGGAATAGGTAATATAAGCGGAGACATTGACCAGAATGCTAGAGGGCAATGTATTTTATTTTATTTTATTTTATTTTATTTTATTTTATTTTATTTTATTTTATTTTATTTTATTTTATTTTATTTATTTTATTTTATTTTTCCTCTCTTTATCTGACACAGTGATATCCTGAAATTTTGGGGAAAAAAAGATACTGGAAGTCACCTAGAAAATAATGTTCAAGGCCTCCCCTATAGACAGAGGAAGGCTATTCCATTGTACCTGGAACAGGGCAGAAAAAAAGAAAGGCAGCATCAGAGCATGCCATGGGCTGCAGGGAACTACTGTGCAATATGAAAGAACAGACAGCAAGAACACAAATAAAGCAATCTTTAATAGAGATGTCACACCTTTAATTTCACACCTTTAAATACCATTTTTGTATATGTTGTCTTCTTTTTTCTCTCTGACTTAAAAACAAACAAACAAACAAAACACTAATCCTGTACCTGAAGTAAATTCATGGTAACTTGGATTCTCCACTAAATACTTTCAAAGATTTTTATTTCTGGTGGATTTTTCTTTTTATGGGAAAACTTCTTTGAAAAATTCTTGGTCATTGGCAGCCTTGATAGAATAAGTTTCTCCCTATAACTTGTGAGTAAAGACTGGAATGGGTTAACCAGCTGAGGGCAAGAGGTAAGCTTTTTGTTCATTAGATTTTTTGCAAACTGTTCATGTAAGAAGACACAAACAGGGAATCACATCTTCCAATGGCAGAAGAATATTCTGTTGCTCTTTATTCCTACATATGAGCAAACAAACATGCCTGTACACACTTCCTCCTTACTATCTAGTCTTAGTACAAAAGTGATATTTTCTAAAAGGAGAGTTTGGACCCCTAACTATAAAAGGATTCCTTCCTAGAGGCATGGAGTCCATCTGCACATTTGTCACACTTTTCTGATCATTTTTACCTCTGCATTTTCCCATCTGTCTCCAGCTAACAGTGGGGCTGAAGTTAAAGTTGTGCTCTTGATCTGCTATGCTGGCCTGGTGATGTCTCCACTTCATAACCCGAGAAACAGTACAGTACAGTACAGTACAGTCTCTATCAACACATTGGCCAAAGACAGAGTAATTGAAAACAGGCTTGGAAAAGAAATCAAGAGATCATCTAATCTGTAGAAAGACCACAGCAGTCTTCTTCTTGATAAGCCTTAGAAAGTCACCTAACTTGTTCTAGACATCTTTCAATGGTGTGTATGTGTGTACTTCCCCAGACAGGCTTTTACTATTTACTACATTTTACTATATTGTATATTGCCGCTCCTTGACAGGGAAGGTCTTCTCACAGACGATGACATAGGCAAAGCAGAGACGCTTAATGCCTTCTTTGCCTCTGTCTTCAATGCCGATGATGGGCTTCGGGACCCAGGGTGCCCCGAGCTGGAGGACCGGGACGGTGGGGATGACAAACTCCCAACCGACCCTGAACGTGTGCGGGATCTGCTACTCCACCTGGATCCCTACAAGTCCATAGGTCTGGATGGGATTCATCCCCGGGTGCTGAAGGAGCTGGCGGACGTCATCGCGGAACCTCTCTCAATTATTTTTCAATGATCCTGGGAGTCTGGAGAGGTCCCGGCAGACTGGAAGCTGGCAAATGTTGTGCCGATTTTCAAGAAGGGTCAGAAAGAAGACCCTAGCAATTACAGGCCTGTCAGTCTCACATCAGTGCCTGGTAAAATCATGGAGAAGATGGTTCTCGAACGTATTGAGGCGCACCTGGGGGACAATGCAGTCATTGGTCCCAGCCAGCATGGGTTTGTGAAGGGTAGGTCCTGCTTAACTAACCTGATTTCCTTTTATGATAAGATCACCCGTATGGTGGACCAAGGGAAACCAGCTGATGTGATTTTTTTGGACTTCAGCAAGGCTTTTGACACGGTTTCCCATAGGATCCTACTGGACAAAATGTCCACCATAAAGCTAAATAAAAACATCATACGATGGGTGAGCAATTGGCTAACGGGCAGGGCCCAAAGGGTTATGGTAAATGGGGCTGCGTCAGGCTGGCGGGCGGTCACCAGTGGGGTCCCTCAAGGCTCCATTTTAGGGCCGGTACTTTTCAATATTTTTATAAACGATCTGGATGTAGGAATAGAAGGCATTTTGAGCAAGTTTGCTGATGACACCAAACTTGGAGGAGTTGTGGACTCGAATGAGGGTGGAAAGGCCTTGCAGAGGGATCTGGATAGGTTGGAGAGCTGGGCGATCGCCAACCGCATGAAGTTCAATAAGAGCAAGTGCCGGGTCCTGCACCTGGGACGGGGAAACCCTGGCTGCACGTACAGACTGGGCGATGAGACGCTGGAGAGCAGCCTAGAAGAGAGGGATCTGGGGGTCGTGGTAGACAGCAAGTTCAATATGAGCCAGCAGTGTGCCCTGGCAGCCAGGAGGGCCAACCGTGTCCTGGGGTGCATCAAGCACGGCATCGCTAGTAGGTCGAGGGAGGTGATTGTCCCGCTCTACTCTGCGCTGGTGCGGCCTCACCTCGAGTACTGTGTGCAGTTCTGGGCACCACAGTATAAAAAGGACATGAAACTGTTGGAGAGTGTCCAGAGGAGGGCTACGAAGATGGTGAAAGGCCTGGAGGGGAAGACGTACGAGGAACGGCTGAGGGCACTGGGCCTGTTCAGCCTGGAGAAGAGGAGGCTGAGGGGAGACCTCATCGCAGTCTACAACTTCCTCGTAAGGGGGTGTCGAGAGGCAGGAGACCTTTTCTCCATTAACACCAGCGACAGGACCCGCGGGAACGGAGTTAAGCTGAGGCAGGGGAAGTTTAGGCTGGACATCAGGAAGGGGTTCTTCACAGAGAGAGTGGTTGCACACTGGAACAGGCTCCCCAGGGAAGTGGTCACTGCACCGAGCCTGACTGAATTTAAGAAGAGATTGGACTGTGCACTTAGTCACATGGTCTGAACTTGGGTAGACCTGTGCGGTGTCAAGAGTTGGACTTGATGATCCTTAAGGGTCCCTTCCAACTCAGGATATTCTATGATTCTATGATTCTATGATTCTATGATATTATTTTACTATATTTTACTATGTTTTTACTATGGCGTTCTGCATGCTATAATGCATTTCTTAATCCCTAATCATTTTGCAAATTAAGCCTATTGCTCCTTATTCTAGCTAAAGTGAATATGACAAGACAGTTTATCATCATCATCTTTGAAACTAATCTTCCATGTATTTAAAGTCTGCTGTCATGACTTCTTTAAAGTAGATAACTCACCTCCTTAGACTCTCTTCAAAAATCACGCTGTTTAGATCTCTGTTAATTCTTGTTCTTCTTGTTTTCCTCCAACTGTATCTTGTTTTACAGAGTTCTCACATTGCATTCTTATTAGATCCAAATAAGAGGATGATTCCAGAACTTAAAATGTAGATATTTGTACATACCAATATGATATGATATTTTTACACACATTAATTCTGTGATCCACTACACCTCCCACATCTTAGCCAGATGATCCCCATCTCTGTGCAGGTGATTATACCTATCTGGCATAAAACTTCACATTTATGTTTATTGAACTACATCCATTTTCCCAGGCTACTCCTCCAATTTGTCAATATTGTTTTGAGTTCTAAAAAAAAAAAAAAAAAGGTGTTCTCTACTCCACCAAGGTCATTAAGTTAAAACATTAAGTTAAAATAGTGAATAGTACCAACCTCAGAATAGTCAAATTCCTAATTGCTTCTGTTTGGCAATGTACCATCAATGTGAATACTTATATATTTTTTTCCAAAGAGATATCCGGAGAATTAGCAATCGCCTACTATATCAGATGGTTGTCCAATTTATTCCTGAGAAGCCTCGCTTTCCTGACCTTCCTGTCTTGGTGAACTGTGGGAATCATTCACCAGACAATACTCCTTTCCACGTCCCACATGTCTGTAAAGTCACTGAATTTTGCAATCAGTGGGTCCTCCACAGTGTTTTTTCTAATTGGTAAAGTTTGGTTTGTAAATGATATTTGGGCAGGAATAAATATGTAACTGTTGATTACAGCAGGGGGTTATTTATTTTTATGAAACGGTGCTGAAAACAAAAGAGAAAACAGAGATGCTTCTAAGTTAGATGATCTCTTCTAACCTTCCTCAGTATTCTGCCAGAGCATCACACATTTTGTCCCATTTTTATCCTTCTCTTTTCCTGACAGGACATTTGTCCCCATATGCTTAGAAAGCACCAATTATCAGGTGCATGCTAGTATAATATGATCATTAAAAATATTAAAGTAAATATATATGATATATTATTTTTTGTTTGTTTGTTTGTTTTCTGCATAGTATTTCAGTAGATTTTAACATTTGGTAAATGCACTTAGTCAAATTCTTTATTTAGTCAGTATATATCTTCATATTTTAATTCTCAATATGTTATTTGTACAGAGAAAGAAAGACAGATATATTTGTCATCTGGAAAACTATGAAAATTAAGGATACCCAACCCTGGAACTGAATTTCCTTGGTTGTCTTGTTTATGATCAATTGTATCATGAGCATGTCAGATAAAAATAACAGAATATTTCAGGGTTTTTGTCAGGAGACATTCCTTTAAAGTATTTTTGTTTTCAGTTTGTTTTCATTTCACATATATATTTCAAACAGAAAATCATAAATAACTCTTCATATCATAAAAAACACTGTTATGTACAAAAGGAGAAATCAAAACAAAACAGATGGATGTATCAGGCATGAGATTCTGATCAGTATCTGTTTCTTTCTATTTGCTATAGTAAATCAATCACCTCTGATAATAGGTAGGTAGAAGGCCTTTGAAAATGGACGTGTATTTATATTTTTGAAATCATTCAGCTTATGCAGAAACATAAAGCAGTGCAGATGAATGACCATTATAAAGGTAAGTGTTTATTATTGGTTCCTTCAGTCTCTCAGCCTCTGCACCCCCTGGTATTTGCAGCTGCTGCTTCAGTGTATATTGTTACAAATTAAGTTGAATGCACTTATTTGCAAAGTCTTTTTTTTTTTTTTTCACTGTTTAGACAGCAGTTAACACAATGTAGTCAAGAACTAAAATGGAGGCAGCTATGAATCAGAGCTAGTGAAATAATATCAGTGATAATATTTTTTTTATTATTTTTATTAGAAGTTGTATGTGTTATGCACTCAAGGTGTAGGATTAGAGAAATTCTGAGCCAGAGGAAGCTGTGTATACAGCTGGACACAAATTCATTGATGAGTCAGACATGGTTATACAGAATCTGGAAAATCTAAGGGGCTTTGGATTTAGTGCATAGCTCAGTTTGTACCATTTAATTTAAATGCCCATGTATTTCTTACACACTGATGATACTAAGTGCTAATTAGGATTTTTTTTAATAGACCCTTATGTTTTACAAAAGCACTTAGACTTAAGTTTTAATACTTTTTATTGTTTTCTGTCTGTGTCTCATTATTTCTGTGGATTAAAAAAAGGTAGATGAATGAAAGACTGTAAAATATATCTCTCACTCTGTAATACTTTCTTCCTCTATAACAGCTAGACTAATGGGTTCCCTTACACTTTGACTGAATTCACTAACAATTATCATTGATTACTGCTTGCATTGATTAGGAAGCTGCTATCATTGACAGGATAGCTGCTTCCAGCTTTTGCACGGAAATGACTACTAAAGTCTTCTTCTTCCAACAACTATTTCCTCATCACAGCAGTGAAAGGGGTAAACTGCTTTTCTGAAGGATTGTTTTCAGACACCCGGGGAGCCTATAACTCTCTATCTGTCTGAAATAGAGACCAATTTTCATGGTGATAGCCATCTAGATCATATAAGTATGGCCAGATACGATGCTTGTTCAATTATTAGATAGCATAGGATATCATATATCTATCCATATGTTTTAACAGCTTTCCAGTTCACAGCTGGCTTTCTTTTCACTCTTTATAGGGTATTACCCCAAAATTATAGTAATTGTGAGTATTGCTATGAGAAGGTCATCTAGCTAGGTGCTTCTTAGTCTCAAAAGCTTTCAGAGAATAAAATCACAGATTATATTTATTTTTTCCCCAAAAGTTAACTTAATCCTACTGTGACAACTAAATCAAACAATAAAAGAGTAGTCCTGTAGTGTAATGTATGAGACCAAAATGTTCTATAGCATTTTGTAAAAATTGTGGTATTTTATGTTGATTGGTCCTCCATATGACAGCGCTTTGTTTGTAGTATGTGACTTCCTCTATGAAATACTGTTTTTGAAGAGCTACTGTATAACATGCCTTTCAGTTCACAAAGAGGGATGGCACATGCCATAGTGAGCTGCAACTCTTAGATTTTATAAAAGCAATTTCATTACCGTTATGTACTTTCCTATATGGTGTTCAAGTTTTGAAACAGTGAAAACTATTCTTATTTTGCTCAACAACACCAGTTTGAAGTTTCAATTTGAACTGAAGTTGTTAAAGAATTCCTCAAGTTGAATATGTTCTGAAAATTTCATTTTCCTATTTTCTTTTGAAAGTGAAGATAAAAATTTTTAATAATTCCTAAGAATCGCTGCTTATATTTGCCAAGGTTTAGAGTCTTTGGTGGAAGAGTGTGCATACTGTTTTCTCTTATGTAAAATAAGAAATATTATTGGCACTTGCTTATATTTGTCAGAGTTAAAAATACTATATTTATGTCTCATTATAATCCTTTCACCAGCTTCCAGCCCCGGGAATGTCAAAACTCCACATGATATCCCTGAATGCTGGATTTGCATTTGGATATCCAGAGTAGCTGAAAAGTGTTAAACCACATGTGCTGTAATAAAAAAAAAAATATATAATAATAAAAAATAATAATAATAAAAAAAATCCTTGTTGACTGCATAGCTGCAGGGGTTAGCTCAGAAGAATAATTTTTTCTCAAATGTATGACATAAATTAAACTCAACAAATTGCTTCTATATCTGCTTTTCTTGTTTGATTTTTTCTTTCTTTTCCCAAAGAAAAGTGAAATATACTCATTGTCTAAAATATCAACTTTCGGCTGAATCACCAGCCTCCATGGCAGATGATAAACAAATAGTAATGGATCTTGGAGACCTCAGGACCTGAGATTTATGCAGAATGAAAGATTAGAAGAAATATTTAAAAGGGAGTTTGAAGCCCAGTTACAATTCAAGATTCATTCATATATTTACATCTATTGTAATTATTATTTTGTTAATTTCAGTGCTTAGAAATGAAGATAGATAGTTCAGGCTTTAGATTTTTATTTTACTTTTCCATTGGAAGCCATGGTTTTGATTTTGGATTATCTGACTTGTTTTCAGTGACCTGAGAAGGTACAGTAGTTGAATACTGAATGCAGTCAAATGACAAGAAAAAGAAAAGAAAAAAAAAAAAAGAGAGAGAGAGAAAGAGCATAAAAATCTGATAATAGTTAGATCGTTAGTTTTCTAGCACCATTTTACTAACACATGCCTTGAGTAGGCTATGAACTAAATTTAGGTTCATAAGTCCTCTTAACTTCATTCAGATTACAATTTAGCAGCCTGTGTAAGTTGTTGAAAGTCATCAAATGTTCTGTATGTGTATGACTAGAAATCATAAATTAATACATTCATATTGGTGGAAAAAGGGGAGTAATATATTGTAGAAACATAGCTAAATTTAGAAATGCATATGCAGTGGAGATGACAAATCACTGGATAAAACTACCCATGGTAAAGGATGGCTTCTGTTCTAAGAGAGTCAGGGAATGGATGCGTTTGTAGAAACTGCTTTTGTAATGCAACATAAATTCAAGTTACTGAGCTCAGCACAGGGGTAACTGTATTCCAGGGCCCACAATGGAGCGATTGTCTGACTGGATGATGAATTGGTAATTTCCAGACTGAGAATCTACAAATTTAAGAAATCCACAAACCATATACTCTCAGTAAATGAATGCCATTTACCCAGCATGTGCACATGTATCTAGAAGTTGTCCCCCCATGAGTAAAGGATAAAGGTTCCTTTATTATTATTATTATTATTATTATTATTATTATTATTATTATTATTATTATTATTATTATTATTATTATTATTATTATTATTATTATTATTATTATTATATTTTATTACAGTCATATGCATTATGTGTTCAAACCCCATTTAGAATAAATGTACTTAATTCACAAATAGGTTGTTCATCTCTGGCAGATGAACGCTTTAAGTGCATGTAAACACTAAAGGATAAGTTGTGATCCATAATTTGTCCTCTCGAAGATAAGGCAGCAGATTATCTACTGCCAGTAGATATCGTTAAGGACTACTGCAAGCTCTTTACGTGACTGGAAAGATGGTTTTAGTTTTAAGTTTTGCACCTCTTGTCTTATACTTTGAAAATGTAACAGAGATAATTATGTATGACAGAGTGTAATGCATTAATATATTTCACACCACACAGAAAGCTCTGAAAGGCAAGAATTTCTGTTACAAACAGTGAAGAAAGAAAAAAAATATACATAAGAGATATTTTTATGCAACAGTCAGTGTTTTAAGATATTTAACAGAAATGCACAACAATGTATTGTGAAGTGTCTCAAGACTCAAAACTTACAGTACTACTGGCTTTCTCCAGAACACTGTGAACCCGCAGAACACAAAAAAATGTAGTATAAAGAACCCAAATCTGAGAACCTATCAATTTTCATTGTAGAAAACTATTTTTCAGACTGAAAGATTATTCTCAAATGGAGAAGTCTTCAATTCCTCTCATAGAATGTATTTCACATCACCCACCCATACACATTTCTGAAGAGAATGCAGGTTACAGACTCTTACCCTGTGAGACTGTCAGTTCTAATCTATGACCTCAAATGCATATATACTTTATAAAGGGAGATTCAGATTTTTTTTTTTTTTTTTTTTTTGACACTATAATTACAGTGGATTTTCATGATACTCAAAGCTGTTGTTTTCTCAAATGTGGACTTGTTCTGGAGGACCAAGATGAGAGAAAATTTTTCCCTGCATCTCAATACATTAAAGGAAGAAACACCATACAGTTTCCAAAGAAAGGAGTGGAAATAGCAATATCCATAAACTGACCTTGATTATCTCCTGATTAAAAACCAAGGTCTACTAAATTCAACCAAAGTCTACATGGATTTAAGTGTCCTTAAGTGTCCATTTTCCAGTACATATAGTAGAAAATAAAAAAATGAATAAATAAAATCTTCAGAATTCAGGGACCAATTCTGTGGATACTAAAATCACCCTCGTACATTCATTGAAGATTTGATAAAACTTAATGAACATTTCAGATAGAATTCTGTGATTATTTTCATAGTCTCATTCTAGAATAAGCAGATTTCTTATAACTCTGAGTCTCATCAAATATCTCAACTTTCATGTTGACATTCAGAACATGTCCTTGCATGCAAGATTAACAAGTGAGAAAATCATATGAACAAAAGTAGAGTATTCTCAAAAATCAAATATCATGTTAATGTTCTCAGATAGTTTCATTAGAATCCTGATGGAAAGAAGGAATGTCACTGAGGTATAGTCATTCTTTCATCATCTTCAGAATGAACTAGTGCCCAGAATGGATTTGCTGTGAGGAGGTAGCCAGAAAGGGGAGACAGATCTCTGCATGATCCCTCAATTGTTGCAGAAGTTGATAAGCAGTGGAAGAAGCAAGTCACATTCAGATGAAAAAGATTTGTTTGATAAGTAAAAGCAACCTTGGAGAACTTTCAGTCTTTGGTTTTAGACTCCCTAAACTCCCCCTCAAGTGTAATACAGAAATTATTTGAATTGACAATCAGTGGTGCTTAGTAAAGCATCCCTTCTACTTCATTCATCCATTTTGCCCTTCCTTTTCTGTGCTTTTGTATTTTGAACCCTATGGACCCATTTCTTCTGAGCTACTTCTTTTGCTGTGAAGCATGTAAATATTTGCATCCAATGTTGCTGTTCTGAATGGAGAACAGAGAAGCCCTAGTGGCACAGAAGAAGGGAACGACTGACCTCAAACAGAAGAGGAGGGATATGGTCTTTGGAGAATATGGGAGAGTGGGGTAAGGGAACATCTCCCCGAGGAAAGGGGAAGCAGAATGGAACAGATAGCACATTCGTTTTCTGATCTGGTGGTATGGGTTTCTCCCCCCTGGAACTGTAGGGCTATTTTTCCCCACTTCACCGAGTGAGGCAAGATATCTGCTGACATGAACCATTGCTGATACACAGGGAGGTAGAAAAACAGAGAAGATACCACTGTTGACAGGAAATTAGAGTGCTTGGCATTGCTTCACAAGAATTTCCACTGAGCCCTAACGTGAGGGTTATGTGACAGCAATGTGAGCCAGATAATTTGGTCTCCAGTCAGAAGGGGCCTGAGCCAGCTCTGATCACTTCCATCAGCAACTGACAACGACACAAGGTGCTGCTGAACAAATGTGGTTTCAGTGACTGCAGGTATGTTATTGGTAAGCACTATAACATAACCAAAAACAAATGAAGAATTCTCACTTAGGAATGAGCTAGAATCAGTAAAAAAATCTGGGTGCTAACAGAACAAAATAAAACAGTGAGCTGAGCCAAGTTTTAACCATTTTATGTAGGGAATAGAGGAAAGTTCTGGTAGAAACCAAAACACGGTCATGATCATGCAGCTGAATAATAGCATCAGCAAAAGCAATGAGAATGAGTTGATACTAAGGCTGAAAACCAGATTTAATTCGGGCATTTTCCTTCTTTGGAGAGATTGATTTGGCAAGCTTAATTATGTTCTTCAAATGCAGTAGTTCATGGCCGTGTTGTATGATAATAAAATGTTGGATAGTGTGAAGTACAACCTTGCTAATGAATATCTGCTTATGACAAGTACTTAGCTCAGTGACCTATTTTCTTATTAATTTCCCAACAGGTTCAGCAACTATACCCATACTAGTGTGATTTATTGTAGAGACAAGTTTTATTATGCAAGATGCCTTTTTCCAAGGCATTTTTGATAAGTGATTTTATTTTATATAATTAAATTGCTTTAACTCCCAGCAAAGAAGGAACTCTTCATATAACCCATACAACAGGTACTGTATTTCAGATGGTTTTATCTTCTGAATAAAGCCACATGAAATTGCTATTATCTGTGCTTCAGCCTATGGCTAAGTAGGTATGTGAATACCTTAAAGTGTTCTATATGATGTAGGGTGGCATACTTAGTATTACAATATTGCAATGACAACATATAACCATTATGACCCAGTAATCTAGTGCTGTTTGAGTGACAGTTTGACTATGGCAAATTGGCCCATATGTTTCTAGTGATGTTTTATTTCATTAAAAAATAAATAAATTTTAGTTAATCATATTTATCTCAAACCATTTTCATTTAGCCTTTTTTCTTCTGCACTCAAAAGAAAGAAAAAAAAAAAAAAGAAAAGAAAACAAACTCTGTTCTTTACTTATTCAGAAAGTTAGAACAGGAATCAGTGTGTATTTGCCTAATTTTTCTCAGTCTCTTTTCTGCTTTGTGTTTTCCTCTGTTTTTCTCATCATACTGGTCCCCATGGTGAAACAGCTTGTAGTCAAAGCACTGAACTTAGTGCTACATGGATCCTGAATTCCTCAGTGGCTAAATGCTGTTCTCACTTTTTTCTCTATTTCCCCATTTTATTATAAAGCAATATTTTCATGTAAAAGTTCAGCACAGGCTTGTATGCAGAGATTAGATTGAATTCAATTTGTTTTTGTAGCATTCTGAATACAACATTTAAATATTAAGGATTTGTTTGAACATTGTTTAAATATAGTCAGTATCTGCAGCAGTTCAGGAAACTCCTGATCCAAGGGCATGTGTAAACCTACTACTAAATTATTTTATTTTATTTTTAGCTGCAGATTTTCAATCAGGATGTTATTAACTCTTAAGTGGAATATTATAGAACAGAACCAAAATCAAACAGTTCTATAATTAACAGAATTACTTTTGACTTTTCACTTGTAATATTCCTAGAAAATGTTTGCAGGGAAAATTGTCAAAAAGTTTTCACAGAGAGGTCTGGTAAGTAGAAAAATATAATGCTTTTCGACCTTCTGTATCTCAATGACTGAAATTAACTTTCAAACAGTTTATTAAAATTCCTTTAAAATTATTAAAATTCCATTAAAATTGGCTTTATTTGTATGTTCCACTGCAGGCACGATTATCTTTTCTAGTGCCAAAAAGAGGTAATACTGCTATTATTAGAAAGAACTTGTCGTAGTTCTGTGAGATTTGGGGAGCTCAATACTGTTCTCAGTGTTACCAAACCTTTCCAGGGAAATAATAAAGAACAAAGGGGAATAGTTCAGAAATAATTGCCACTTTGACAAAAGAACAGGTTGAAATACTCTGTACCACAGCATTTCCACTCAAGTTTCTGCAAATGAATGTATGTCAAATTCGCAATCAATATTGCACTTTCAAAAATATATAAAAATTAGGTTATAGAAAGCACCTTAGAAGGCTGTCCATGTGAACATCTAGTCTTACATTTTTGTTGGCTATCTGATTTTAACTGCATTGTCCACAGTAAGTATTTATCTGAAAGAATAACACCAAATATATAGACAAAATTTTGTAGGTAGAAAAATAGCCTCACAAACGTATCACAGCTCCAGTTTCAGGAAAGCTGGCATCTGTTGTTGGCTCTGTGACTGACTCAAGGCTTTGTTTCTTAAAGTCTTTGAAAGCCTTTGTTTCACAATCTGTAAGAAAAGAAAATCAATGTGTCCCTGCCTCACAAGGGTGTTGCAAACCCAAATTCATTCATATGTGGCAACTGGTACAACATGATGGATACTCAATATAAATTGCTACATATATTCTGTTACCCCCAGTGGAAAGCTTTGGTCCATGAAATTACTGCCATACAACCAAAACTGGACAAATTGAAGTGTGTGTGTGTGTGTGTGTGTGTGTGTGTGTGTGTGTGTTTGGGGGGAGGGGGGGTGGAGAAGGAGGAAAGAAGCTTAAAATAGGAAAGTTTTAACCCTGAGAAGTGAGGACCAATCCACCTTTCTCCAAAGGAGGTTGAGTGGTGTCCATAGGCATGGAGACAACTGAAAAGTATTGCAAGTAGGAAAAAAAAAAATAATAATAATAAAAAAGACACACTGTTTACTTCTGGACAAGTTATTTAGAGTAATTTCATACTGTTTGTTAGGAAAACACAAATGTTTCGCTGAGGATTATAATCAGCTGGCAAGAGTAAGCTACATCTGTGAAAGGTGTCCATTTTGTAAAGGTCATGTTTACAGCAAACTCCTCAAAAGCTGCCCTTAACAAAGTCCTTCCCCTGGGAACAAGTGCTGCAGTTTCCATTGTAACATACAGAAAGACTTTCTGGCCATCTTCCATGAAATTTTCATCTTGGTTACATCTACCACCATTTTTTCTGTGAATACCTCCAAGCCGTGATGCTGCTCTTTCTTCTTGACATTGTCTATGCTTCTTATCCATGCTTTTGGGGAGGATATGCTTGTCCAAACATCTTGCTTGCTTGCTGAGATTTGTTTTGAAATTCACTGAGAGCAGAGTTTGGATTTTGGTGGCAGGTGGTGCTCCTGTTAGGTGCATGTTTTCAAAGAAAAAAAAAAAAAAAAGTAATTTTTATGTCTGTGGATGCCCTTAGGAGGTTATCATGAGAGTTATAAAACCAGACAGCAGGAGATCTCAAGCTCTTCCAAATATTGCCCACAAGAGCCTTTGAATCTTGTGTCTTTGTCTCTCATTTTAAGTTTGTCCTAAAAGTGGATCCGTCCACCTCTAATTTTTTCACTCCATGACATTTTGTTGTAGATCTGCCAGCCAAATCCTTTAAAATTCTGTGCATTGTGCAATGGCTGATGATCCTTTGGTTGTGCACTTTGCAGGAGGGAATACTTTGCAGGACCTGCAGACGAGTGGTTGTCTGTATGGTGATGAATGTTTTATTTCCTTGTTGTCCTGCTACGCACTCAGCTCCTTCAGAGCTGCCATGACATACTGGCAGCATAGTATTTATCTAATGACTCCACACAGACCTCCTGCTGTCCTACAGTCCATGTGGATGTTGTGAGCTATGCTTGGTCTTGTGATGTCTGTGCCTAGACCAATGCAGGGGCTGCAGAGCCTTTCACAACCCTAAGCAACTCCAGAGTACCCATGGAAAATTATTTCAATGGATTTTACTGTGACTTACCTACATCCCAGGGGCATGCAGTGGTGCTTGTGGTGGTGGACATGTTGGGTGCTGAACAAAGTGGGCCCGTTTCACTGCCTGGTTCTGAAGTCAGCTTATGGGCCTGCTGGTGGTGCCACACCACCCTTCCACCCATATCACCTGTAGTCTAATAGCTGCACCAAGTGGGTGAATTCAATCCTGGAGTAGTATGTCTGCAGATATGTTAATTACCATCAGGATGAGAGGGTTCCTCTGCTACCACTGGAAGAATTTGTCTACAACAGCAATGCGTGGTCTTATACACAGCAGACACCTTTTTATATGTGGTATGGCTGTGACTACCCAGCTACACTGGAGGTTATACAGGGGTTTTCTCCTGGAATTACTCCCTTCAGCATTTATGGTTTATACATTTGTTTCTTCAGGAGCAGTTGGAAAAAGCACAGGCTGCTTACAATTACAATGAAGATAGATGTCTGCAGCCAGCACTGGGCTTTGTGTCTGTAGACTGTGTTTGATTGTCCAGTAAATGTTCTTTGGTGCATCCTTCTAGGTTGAAGCACTATTACCTGGCCCTGTATAAAATCATGGCATGGGTTAGCACAGTTTTGTTTCATGTGTAGATTACCCATGCTCTCAAGATTTCCTCTGTTAGTTGCATCTCCCTGTTAAAACCTTTTAATTCAAATCGCTTCAAACAGCAACTTTGACCTGTGCCTCCAGTGACAGTGGTCAGAGCGAATATCACATCTGGGATATTTTGGATTCCAGGATATCATAGGCCATCATGCAGTATTTGATTGATTGGGCAGCATACCAGCACAGAGGCAACTGCATATATCATATATATAATAGCAGGAATTATCCACAACGGAAAGCTAGCTGTAATTAGAAACTATAGAACTTGTTTTAAGATGTAATTAACCCTTAAAATCATGTGACAATTTATATACTTAGAATCTTATCAAAGATCTCATCAGCAGTGCTGCAGAGAACAACCAGGTTACATTAGGCATGCAAAGAAAATTGTTGCATTTCAGGGGACAAGTGACAACACTATCTGGCAGAACTACCAGTAGTTATTATAATAGTAAATGCAATGGAAATAGAAAGAAATTATCCATATGTTGCACAGCAGAAATTAACAAGAGTGTTGCATACAAAATGATAATTGTCAATCAGGGAAAGGCTGAAAAAGTGATGTATATTATCCCGTTTAAGGTGTATTTTTTACTGTTATGAGCAAATTCTATCTCAAGTAAACAACACAGAAAATAAAGAGAGAAAAAATAGACCAAGGAGTAACAAGCAATGAGAAGGTGTTGTAATTACTGTAATTTAAACATCTGAAGATGACACTGCATCTCTGAGATATCCCAAAGTTAATGTTAAACTAGTAAAAAGCAGCAGAGGAAAAAAATATGTACTACTTGCAATATTGTACAGATCATTTTGAAAAAGAAAGGAAAAAAGAACACACATAAGTACAAATTTGATCTATTATTTTAGAAACATTTGAAAAAGCATCACCCTATGGTAGTTTAATATTCTTACTTCTTAATGATACTTGTGGAAGTTGGCTCTTAAAAAATAATAATAAAAAAAAAATGCAACTTTAAGGCCTGATTCTTCTGTCACAAACCACTTGCATGAGCTTCTTCTGTGCTTTGCAGAAAGAGAACAACTTTTCTATCGTTTGAATTATCCTGCCTAGTGAAAAAAGCCTCCCTTGGTTAAAATACCAAAAAGGGGAGATGCTCATCTAACAAAGACAGGACACAGTTGTTTACCTGCACATATCCCATCACCATTTTCTGAAATATATATTGGAATGTGCAAATAATTTCTTGTTCTTCATTTTGAGCAATGGTAGCCACTATCAAGAAGCAAGCTTCATTTGGGAGCTCTTTGAATCCAGTGAGGATATTGTTTAGCAGAAGACAATCTCTTTTGCTGTCATCTCTTGTTTATTACAAAGTCATTTTTAACAGAGAGATGTTTGTCATTTCCATGTCTAGGAAATAGGTAAAAGCTATTCCAATGCCACCAAATCGTTCAATATAAAACACTGGGCTCAAGGTTATTTCCCTATCTACCCAGGATGTTGTTACATAGACAGGTTTTGAAAATATCATCATTTTCTTTATAAAATTCCTTAGAATTGTTAATATTTCACACAGATTTGGGGAAAAATAAATGAAAAGATTTAATGTTCTCTTTATCTATATTATGCATGCAAAGCTAAAAAGTGAAGATCCAGAATAAATACATTGAATACATATATTTTTTATATTTTTTTCATCACTTGTTCTTCACTTTTGTGAAAACATTTAATAGGGCAGGATTTATTTGATCTAAAAGACTGAATTTTCTCTCTTTTTTTTTTTTTTTTTTTTTTTTCACTGCTACTCTTAAAGAAAGAGTTGACAATTTAAAGATTCCAATATCTTGAGTTCTCTCAAAAATATCTTGCTTGATTTCATTGTCTGGTTTAGCCATACTTTATTTTCAATTTGGGATTTTTTTAATCCCTCCTCATCCTTTAAATTTTTGCCCATATAACAGATGGGATGCTGTCAGAGATGTCAATATTCGTCACAATACCCAAACTCTAACTGATTTCAGAATAGATAACTCACAAAAATAGCAGAGAATGTTACTTTTCCGTTCCACAGAGAATGGGAAATGTTTCCATTTTTAAAAGTAGATTATGAGGGTAGTTGTTTGGATTCTAATTACAGATTTCTCTTCTCAGGTTATCTGAAAGACAGGCAGAGTCTTCTGCTTTTCCTCTAAGCCATGTTGCTCTCCTTACCACAGCAGTATGTTGCTTATTCACTGTGTGTGTCCATTGTGTCCCTTGATGCATAGATCTATCCATTCTGCTGCTATATAGTTGCTTGCACAATCAGTCTTCCATAGTCCTTAGGATATCCACCAACATTAAGTAAGTACAAAATAAATGACCAAATACAAATAATTTCTGTGCCTGAGATGTTGTCTGCGTATTTGGAGAACTCTACCTGGTCTCTGTTGCAAAGCCAGGAGTAAGTGTAGAAGTATAAAAAAAGATTTCTGCCATCCATATTGACATGTGTATGGAAAACTGCAATAGTACTAGAACCAGAGTAATTTTTTTATTTTTTTTTCATCAAAACAGTAGATTTTTTAAGGGAATTTAGGTTTTAAGCAAATGATTTTTATTGTTTTCCCCCCTTTTCCTACCATTTCCATGCTAACTCTTGTCCATAGCTCTTTCTCTTTCTTAACCACAGTTTGATAGTCTTTAACAGGCTCCCCATAAACATGGTCTCAGTAAGTTTAGGAAACCACAGAAGTCTTAAATTTGATATTAATTTAGCTGAATGTCCTGCAGAGCTGCAGGAACAATCAGTCATTGTTGAAAAGAAAATAGACAGGCAAAAGAACCTAGTCAGAATCAGGTGTTTGAGATGAGCTGCCTCCTTCTTTCAAAGGAGCCTTGAAGAGATTTTCTGTCCTTGCAGCCTGACTCCTTAGGGTGCACATACCTGTTCCAGACATACCAGATAAGAATTCTGCAACTTGCATCTACCTTGGCTGTTTTGTGACCACCATCTGAAAATAAAAACATGGTTTTAAAATGAAAGGGAGGTACAGATCAATATGAGAGTGAAAACAGCAGGAGGAATTGTACCTGCTTTTGAAATATTCTAAGTGTTTAAAATTAGAAAGATTTATTTCTAAATTTTCAGAATCATAAGAGGTGAAATAAATAAAAAAAAAAATCTAGATATTGTTTATGGGTATTATAAATCTAGGTAGTTTAAACACTTATTTTGTATCTCTGTTAACATGTACAACAAACAATAAAGAGACCACAAATACAGTTAATTCTGCATTTCACAAAATATGGTCCGTAGGGAGATGAATGAATAAGAAATTATCTGTATTAAGAATAAGTTTATGTTTTGTTTCCTGTGCACAACTGTATGCTTTTAGCCCTTTCTCCTACATAACATAAAAAATACAAATAAATGATTTTAGAAAAACAATAATCACAATAGATATAGGACAAGTATATCAATGTCTCTGTGTGTGAACATATATAGATTTATATATGTATGTCTGAAAGTAAATAGCAAAATAAGTGAACTTAATATTAGCTGTTTCCAGCATAGGTCTCTATGTGTGATGTGGTCTTTCATCTCCTGGATAAATACCCATTAGAAAGACAAGACCTGTCAAACCCTGAGTAGAACATTTAAAATTAGTCAGATGAGCTGTAATCTAACAAAACTTTTCCTTCCCATGCCTAGGGGAAAAAAATGGATTTTTGTTCTTGTTTTTTTTTTCCTACATATAGCTGATGTTTTATAATCACATGGTGATTTGTGCAAAAACTGCAGTGTCACTTGCATAGAAACAGCAGAGACAGTGTTAAGTGTGCAGCCCCAACTATGGTAATTTTTATTATTGTGTTCATAACTGCTAGCTTATGAAACATTTTTAAGATGTTATAAAATGGAATAGTAAAATAACCACTGTAATTAAAAACCGTTGTTCATTTCATGACTATGTTGTTGTAGCCATGCTGATTTCAGTTTGTGAAGTGAAGCTTGTAAATATGAAGTAAACTGCTATACTTGTGAAAAGTAGGCAATCTTTCACACAGGTAAGCCTCTCCTGAGTTCTTACAAACCTTCATCTAGTTGTGTTCTAAGTCTATAATACATGTCCTTCTGAGTATGAAATACATCCTTTATAATGCATTCCTCCAACCTCCTCCCCAGCCCTTTTCTACAGATATGTGGTGCTCTCTTCAGGATTTAAAAAACATTTCTCATTTAAAGCAACATACATCAGTGGTTTGGAAACCCTCTCTGCTGTGGGATTTTGTCCTTTCCTTTTGGGTAGTGTTATATACAGACAAAGAACAGAACAAGGACACCATGTTAGATTTATAAGGAAATAATGTCAAAATGGTTAATGCAATTCACCAGTTCAATAAACTGGATTACATTTTAGTAGGACAAAAGATCAACGAAAGCCTATTTATATTCATTGGGTGAAGGCTGTAACAGCAACCATATAATGCATGCCCCGTCTTTGGGCTCATTAGCTGTGCCTATTAGATTTGTTAGGTATCATAACATCCAGATGTTTCTGGACAGCTCAGCTGACATTTTATCCATGTGCAGATTAAATATTAATGGATGGCAGGTGAAGAAGAGCAATAACCAGTCTTGGGTTTGGAACGTTTTCAGCACTGGGTTTTGTAATATTTTTTCCCCCTTCTTCACATATTTTGCAGAATGCATGAAAAGATTGTAAATCACGTTTAGCAAGAGTGATTCTAGTGGAAGTAAGTGGCAGGGAGCTGCTTGTTTTCTCTGCATGTACAGTACCTTTGTATCCTGAATAGTGTTCACACTCAGGCTCCATATGATCCAACAAAGTTGCCAGCTCTTATCTAGAAAACTCATTAGACTCATATTGAGCTCTCATTTGAGCAGTCAGACTTTTATAGGCCCTTTCTGTGTCCTTTTTGAAGCCAGTTTAGTTCAGGATGTGTGCTTGTAGCCCAGTGATTTTGAACAAAGGCATATTCTTGCCATTCCTTACCATTCCTTATTGGGCGTATTTGTAGAGTGTGGGAATCCTCCCACTGCTCCTTCTCTGCTAACTACCAAACACTTAGTTGTGGAAATTCTATAATTCTATACTTAAAATAAATAAATATTGTTACCACTACAGAATAAGTACCATACATAAAGGCATATTTTAAATCTTAATGACCCTTTCCAGTGTTCTCCAAATGGTTCTAACTGAAAATTTCTGATTAAAAGTCATTAACAAAAGAACAGATTTTTGTCTTCTCTTTTCTGTAATATTTTCTCCTTTAAGTTTCCTCTCTGCAGTTGCACCTGCAATTGTTATGTACGTATACTTTTTCACTGAAACTGGTGAAACTATTCCAGTTTGCACCAGTTACAGAGGTTACCCATTAATTTGCTGTAAGAAAGAAAAAAATAAATAAGTACTTTGTGGCAGAATCTGTTGGTTTAGGATCTTGTGATTACTACAGATCCTCTGCATTATCAGTTTCCTTCTGAATAGTCCAATGTAAGAAAGATGGCAGAATCCATTCCATTAATTATCTCAGTGCTCTCCAAAGTAAATATGATCCTGTCTGTTCTATGACAGACAATATTTTGCTGGTAGACACGCCCTAAGACATTTTCTGAAACTGATGAAGAATTACAGGTTCTTCAGACCAAAAGAAAAAAGTAGAAAATTCATAAGAAAGTTCAAGTGAATATCTTTGAATTCCCAAGTTGTAGTTAGTGCATTTGCATAAGTTTGCTGTCATGTGGATTCTGTGTAGACTGTTTGTTTGTTTGTTTTCTTGTCAGCTGTAAGATCCTGGGGAGTAAGCTTTGTTGTACTGATGAGTGCTGCTGCTCTCTGACACTCACATTTTATGAGAACATATGAGTTAGAGACAAGATTTGGTGCATCATATTTTAGCATTTTACTGACTGTCCATGGTCAACATCCACAGTAAATGTCATCCAAGAGTCTCCTTTAAATGACTCTGTAAATCCACAGATGGACCCAATATAATGGCTCTGAATGCAGCCATGTAGCCCAGACTGAAGCAATATGAAGTCACTCCCTGAGAACAGTCAGTCTTTAATGCTCAGGGATGAGCAATGTGTACTGCTACTCACCTGTATGCTGGTTTAATCAATAAATGAATTTTGAGATCATCAGCCATTCATAGCTAGAAGAGAAGCCAAAGTAACTTTTGTTTAATTTTGAAACCTCAAATATCATATTTTGACATTTCATCTTGAATACTAACACTCTGGCTTTTCAGTCCATTGAAGAGTGATTTGTTTTCTTTATCTTTATTGTTGTTTTCCATGACTAGGAAAGTGAACAGAGAATAAAAAGAAATAATCCAGTGGGGGCGAAAAAAGAGAGTGAAAAACAGAATGTAAAAGTCTAGAGAGAAAGGATCAGTTTGATCAGGAGCACAAAGGGAGACTTTTTTTTTTTTATCTACCTTGTGCTTTTTCTTTTTAAAATCATAACTAAATATGCTTCTAAAATATAAATTCAGTTGTAGCAGAAGTCTGAGAAATGATACAGAAATAAAGAGGCAATATTCTTCATGCTTTATATTGTGTTACAAGAACCAGACTTCATGATCATAAATGTGCTTTTATCTGTGACCCCACAGAAAATACATAAAAGATAATATTTGATCCAGTTGACTTTGGGGATATTTTCACTCTAAATCCATAGCAAAGACTATGGATTAACACTGTAAACTTCTTTGAAACAGAATTGCCATGAGAACTGATCAACACATTTCATTCAAATAAACAAGATCTTATTTTTTATTTTTTTTTAATTTTGAATCGTTTTGACACTGTAAACCAGAGTTAAAAATTTTGAAAAAGTATAACTTGATAAAAACTATTCCTGGTATGTTTTGAGTTTTCAAAAGAAGAGCAACTCCTTTCTCAATGTAAATTCTTCCCAATATCCTGTTATCCCATATGTGAAAAACAGAAAGAGAGAAAGAGAAAAGGAGAAACAGAAATAAAATAAAATAAAATAAAATAAAATAAAATAATAAAATAAAATAAAATAAAATAAAATAAAATAAAATAAAATAAAATAAAATAATAAAATATTAAATAAAAGGAAACTGAAAGAAAAGGAAAAAAAAAAAGAAAAAATACATGCATAATGTTGATTGTAGTAGGTAAGTGAACATTGGTTATAATAGGTCACTATTTTCAAATTCACCTCAAATCTGTATCAGATGGTAGTACTTCAGACAGCCAACATGCAGTGGATTTTATTTTTAGCTATTCTCTTCTAACCCCATTTAAGATCAATCTGTCCTTTGCTGTTCCAAAATCTTCTTGATGTTTTTTGACATATCTTAAATCTCAAACCTTTAGGGGGGAAATAATAAAAGCTGACAAAATTAATTTAACTGTATGACTCATCTATAATGTTTAATTAGTCACATTGTACCTGATTAAAGGCAAAATTGTTCAACATCAAAATAACTGATAAAAACTGTAGTGCAAACTGTCTTTTACGACTAGCAGACAATTCCAGTTGCAGTGCTTTTTTGCTCATTTTATATAAATCAGCTGTCTCTGTAAATGCTACCTCCCAGTAACCATAGGAACAATACCCACTGTAATTTCTTAAAGTGGAAGCACAGACAATGGAAGCACTGACAAAGTCATTTCATCTGCAGGAAAATATACGAACACAGTTATAACCTAATTATTCCATATGATATCTCACATTGTAGCTTTCATTTTAATATCCTCTGTACCTGAGTGAAGAATGAGGCTGGTGACCTTTTGCTCTACTGGTAACTGTGATACAGCAGACTCTAAATTGATTCAAGACTTAAAAAAAAAAAAAAAAAAAAAAAAGAATCTGATGTTGGTCATGAAGCTTTTGAATACTTATCACATTGGAGACTGCACACTTCAGTACCTCCTCTGTTTTTGTTTTCTCTACATCTCTTTACCTTCAAAAAAGCCTCTGTAATCTGGCCTCATGATAGAGGAGAGACTTGGTCCGATGATGAGAACCTCTCTGGGAACCAGGACAGGGTCTGTCCTTGAACCTGCACTGTATGGGTTGTGTGGTCATCTATGCCATTCCACCTCCTCCCCCTGCTGCTTCTCCAGCTTCCTCTTGTGATACTGTCTGGAAAGAACCAGATAAACTCACCTCTCTTACAGCATCTCCAGTAGATGAGGCTTGATTTACTTTCTTTTCAGACAGTTGGAAACCAGCATTCAGTAAATAAAATGTCACAAAGATTCAGCCTGAAGCTTCACCTAAATTGGCTCTCAGTGGACAGATGTCATACACCTTGCTTAACCATAAACTTACTCTCAGGTCTCCTTTGGTTTCATTATTTCTCTCGTAGTTCAGTAATACCTAGTGGACAGGGAAAAGAAGCAATTTCCCTCTGGACTTCTGAGCCTCTTCTCTGGTCTCTTTTTCCCCATTCCCCCATTTAAAGTCTCAATAATTCCTCCAAGCCTCAAAGTACAGATTCCAGTACATAAGCCAAGGAGATCTTGATGAGAATTGATTTTTAGCCAGCAAATGTCACTCATTAAATGCCCAAAGGCTATTTAAACTCAGACTTAGACAGAGTGTTAGTAATGGCTGAAAAATCTGACCCAACTTACCTAGCAGTTTCTGCTCCAGAAGTTAGGAAAGATAAATGCATGGAAGGTTTTATCAAGATCAAAAACAATTTTAAAGAACTTTGCATTTGTCTCCTCACAATGCTCTAACATTTTTTTCCCTTTTGCTGTGCATTGGCACCACATTCTGTTCTATTTCTTAACCATAAACTGACAATGGGATGGGCATAACCAAACAGTTTCCAGAGTAAAATATTACAGAGTATCCAACATCCTGGATTTTCAGCATTAGAAAGTGCTTATCCTCCTTTTTCTCTCATTCAGAGCACAAAACAAAGAAAAGAAGTATAGAAGTTGAGAAACATTGGGTGGCACATGTAAATTAGAAAGAGGATGACTAATTAGAGAATATTTGAACAGAAGGGAAGAGGAAATGTTAAATACTGCAAAATTGTAAGGTAGATCTGAGGAAAGATGTAATTTATTTTCCTGTGGTTCAGCAGGCACCAATTGCTCCTGCTCTCACGGACATCAAGGAAGGATCTTTTTTTTTTTTTTTTTTTTTTTTTCTGACTGCACTGTGTTCTCTTGCAGGCTGACCTACTCCATTGCAAGCCATGCCATTATGCCATTCATACCCCAGGATGCCATGAATGATGGAGAGCAGTGCAGTAGGGGTCTGTGCTCTTGGACTGCCTCAATAGGGCAGCTGGAAAGACCCTCAACACCAGCAATATCCCCTTCTTTGCCAGGTTACTCAGCATTATGGCAAGACAAGGTTTAAGGGTGACAAAATAAATAACTGACCTAAAATCATAGCACTGACTTATTGAAACATCCTTAAAAAAATAAAATAACGTTAGCATTTACACTGAATATTGAATATCTTAGCATACCAATGCATTCACACCTCACTGTTTCTTATATTAACTTGGACTCTCCCACTCTTAAGATGGAGTAGCTTTTGCCTTGATCATCTGGCTTTTGGCATCACTTTCTCTTCACAAACATTTAGCAAAAGCCATGGAGATCAAAGTATGCCTCACTGTTGTTTGAACTCCTGGACAAATATTCTTCCATGTTTCTAGCCATAGGACCACCATCAAGGAAGCACATCTTTTTCTTCCACACATTCCCTCAAGGATAAATTAATATGATACTATAATTGGCACATTCACAGCTTTGGGCTGCTTTTCTTTGTAACAGCCTTCTATTAATACGCTTGTGAAAACTCATGCTTTTTATTATGAGAAATACACTGTCATGTGATTCAAATTCTAAGTATTTTGTCTCTGCATTTTACAGAGGCTGTAAAAAGACTAAATACAATGCCATCATTCAAAAAACTGGGAATGAAATGCTTAGCCTGAGTACTTCACCCCTCACCTCGCACTCCCTCCCTGTTTCTGGGAACTTCATCACGATGGAAGGAACTAAAGACCCAACATGCAAGTCTCAAAAATTTTCACAGCAGTGATTCTTTGTCAGCATCATGCTTTACATAAATCTCAGAGGGGTTTAGGGGTTTAGCCAAAACCCCAGATTCTTTGCAAATTCTTTCTGAATTGGAAAAATAATTCACATCTGTTATAAACTCAAAAGACTAAAATGTTTAGCATTCACCTCTTTTCCTTATACAGCCTCATTTGTCATTTCACAGATACCTCTGCTGATAAGTGATGCCATCTCATCTGCATTATTATTTTTTTTCCCAGCTTTGTTTTATTAACATTTCAGCTTAAAGAGTGCAAGAGCAAATGGTTGCACCAATACCTGTTAAGCGACAGTCTCAATAACCACGTTTGCTGGTAGCTAACCTTTCACTTCACTTTACTTTAGCTTCAGCATTTGGTCCTTTTCCTCCACCCTCCTGGTATCTCCCTCTCCCATTTCATTAGCATCTAATTGAACAGTCACAACAGAAACGTTATTTGCAGTTCTTATGTTTTGAATGATACAGACCTGAAATGACTAGTTTAAAGACTGGTACACTTGTTATAGCACTGGTATCTTTGCAAGCTCCTTAAAACCTACACACAACATTTGATTCTTTTAGTTTCTTTATGTGGGACTTTTCATCACTAAAGCCACTTGCTTTTTATGTTTGAGCTTCTGCTGTACAAAGTGAATATGCCCTAAGCCAAACAACCTGCTGAATTTCCTTTCCAGAGTCAGGGAATTCTGTTTGCAAGGTGTCCTTAATTCTTTGTGCTGTTTCTTCATTTACTGGTTTAATAACCTTCTCTCCACTGCTGGTTGTATTATTCATTCAGATTTTTAATCCACAATGGAATAGGACTCTTCAAAGCAAACCTGTAGAGTACATAACACAGCAGGGATTAAGAAAAAAAAAAAAGACAATTTCTTTCTTTTATTCACTTCCTTTATAGTTAATATTGCAAATGCATTTACTTATTTTATTAATTTATTTTCATGTAGGCAAATGTATGAAGGGAAAAACAGCTTAACTCTCTAGATATCCTTGATACAATTTATGGAGGAAAAAAGAAAAGAAAAAGATTCTGATCAGATTTTTTCATCAGCCAGCTAATAGATAATTCTGATCTAAAAATTATTTGATAAAGGTAAATGAATAGATTATTCTTTCCTTTGCAGAGCTCTTCCTTTCCCTCTCCTTGGTTTTAGGTCATGCCAGCAAGAGCCATATGCTGCATCACTCTTTTTCTTGCCTGCATGACTTTTAATTTGGAGATGGATTTTTTTTGCTTCTACTCAAATTGAAGTTTACAATCAATCTTTTGTTTAGCTAAAGGATACATAACTAAATCTATTTGCTATCTGTAAGTGTATAAATAGTTCTTAATAATTATTCTTTTTCCATTTTTAGAGTTTTAGCCTTATTGGTGCAAAACTTCACAATTTAAAAAGTTGTAACTTACTGATAATGAAGAAAAACATTAGATTGACCCAATAAAATATTTTATTCATTTTCATCTCACCTTTTGTTTCATTTTTTAAGTCTTTAAATGTAAATGTACTAGACTTTTGAAATGAAAGACATTTTAATTAAAAAAATGTTTTTGAGAAAAGAAAACATTAAAATAATCCCTTTTTAAACAGAAATTTCTGTGTAAAAGTGGGGAGAAAAACAAACAAACAAACAAAAAAACATTAAGATGGACTCTTTCCTTTGAGTTTTACTGTGTATGCATACATACACACACAGAAGGGCACTGAAAATTCTAATTGCTCTGCTGCAGGACTGCTACATTGCCCTGTAAGGTTTCAAACATCCTTGCTGGTGGGAACACAGCTTATTTCTAGTATTAAAGGCCCTTTACTTTTGATTTTTATTAACTAAAGGTTTCCTTGAGTATTTTTACAATTTATAAATACATAATTAAGCTGATGTCTATGAACACAACCTTAAAACCTTGACCTTCTCACTTTTTTTTTTTGATGTTGTTGTTCATTTGTTTGTTTGTTTTCAAAAAATAAAGCATCTTTAGGACTTCTATCCAAAGGTGCAGATGCATTGCACCCAGCCACTGGTGGTGGGAACATTTACCTTGACCAGAAGGCTGATAGAGGACTTTGGACGTGTGGCACCATCAACATCTCTTTCCTGCCATGCCCACCAGCTCTGTAGTAGGGGATGAGACAGCCTGCTGCTCTCCCTGCTCTTCCTGTCTCAGTCTGTATGGAGAAGAGAGGCAGTTGCCAGGTTAAGATCCCTGTTCTGTCATGCTGGGACTAATTCCCAGGTTGTTGGCAACCCCTAGGTGAGAATGGCTAAATGGCTGTATGTGTCGGCAAGTTCAAGTGTTCTGTTAAAATCCCCCCAAATCTTTATAAAGAAGGGTCAGGTGAAGTCTTAACCCATTTCACCAGGCTGAGAATTGCAACTTTGATGTCTCTTTTGTGCATCCAGAGTTCTGTCTTCAGTGTTATTTGCAGTGGTGTCAACCACTGTGCCCTCATTAGCAGTGTCTTCAGCTATCTCACAGTCCTTGCTTCCAGGTTGCGCATGAGAGCATCAGGCAGCAGTCAGCCCAGTATCCAGCCCTCTGAAACCAGCTGAACACACTGCAGGCTTTTCTGAGTTTTGCTATCGGCACAACCAATGTTCAATCCAGAAATTATTAGTGGCAACCATTTAAGGTGGTTTCTTTGTTATAACCACTGAAATGACATATTAAAAGCTAACAAGCATGCCTGAAGGAACCAAGTGATGCACATCTCCTCTTTTGATGGGCAGTGAGTATCCAGCTGGTCTCTGTGGTAATCTGAACTGACTACTGCCCAGGACAGTCATTTTCATTAACTCATCCTGACAAACAATATTAACCCATAGGCCAGTTTCCAAGGTTGGACATTACAAATCTAGATCTTCAGTTTGTTTCCAGGCATTAACATCATTGCTTGGATGCCAAACTACCAGCTTTAGACTCTAAAGTGCTTCAGTTTTTGTGCAGAGCATGATGATTTAAGTGTTCATGATGTTTGAAAATTATATTGGATTTTTCCCAAATTGCTATCACCCATTGGAGCTGTAATGGTCAAAACTCATCTCAAAAGCAACCTCATTAAATTATCTCATTTAACAGGGACGAGTCAGTTCTGATGCTGGTTACCTTCAGACTTCTGGCTTGTCAAATTATATTTGTTATTGCTTCTCACAGTTACAAACAGCGGCTGCTGTAGTTGTCATTCCCCTTAGCTTGCAAAAACAGCACTGTGGAAAGAACTCCAAACAATAGACTAATACTGTACTTTTTCCCCTCCTTTCCTTCCCACTTCAGTGGATACCTGATGAAAGTTTCAAAAGCTGGAAGGATGTGAACTGGCTAGCTACATTAGCAATGAGGTCCTTGGAAAAGTGGGGCAAGAAATTTATTTCTATATGAAGACAGAAACAACTGAGGAAGGAGAATAGGCAGGCTTCAGGAGACATCAAAAGAAGAAGATACTTATGGGTTTGTCTGTAACTATAGCATATTTTCCTGCCCATACACTAACATGCATTCACTAGTACAATCTGACGTGACTTTATTGGGAAACACTCTTATTTAAGAAAATTTTAAAGTAAAAATCATCTCCACTCAGTTCTTCTACCTCTGTCAAGAATATATTCCATGAAAAACTCCTGTGTTTTTGTTTTAGTTTGTTTGTTTGCTTGTTTTTGTGGTGTTTGTTTGTTTGTTTTGTTAATTAAGCTTCTCATTCTTTATAACAAAACAAAGTGTACTCCTAGAATATTTCTGGGGGGAACAAAGTAAAGTTCAGAACCTCCAGTGGAGGAACTCTAGACGAAGTGATAATACAGATTCAGTCTCTACCAAGACACAGCCCAATAAGGGGAGGATATAAGCCAGGCAAAATGAAGAAGGGGTCAAATTAATGTGGTCAGAGATTAAGTGAATTCAATATAATGCCATGAAAGCCTTTCTATGAGTCTTTCTGGTAAAAGCAAAAAAGGGTTACATGTTAGGTAGCTTAAATTTACAATAGCAAGAAAAGCAATGAACATTCTCCTTTAGGAATCATTCTACCCTGAGGGATAAACTAGTTTTCTGGAAACATAGAATCTGTACTTAGTGGTACCAGCAAAAGTAAACTTAGAACAGTGCCTTTCAATAGTTATATGGCTAACAGTATAAAAGTAGCCGAAATGATTCAAACTTCAATTAACATTATTAAATTATTTTAACTTATAATGATGAGCCAAGATTTTGAAGCTGTTTCAGTAATTGTCTCTAGAGATATTTGGTTTTCCATCTTCTCCAAGGAAAATATTTTTTAGAGGTCAAAGTACAAAAAGCATCTGACCATGACGGTGAGATTCAGATGATGAAAATATGTAGCTGGCAGCAATATGTAGCCTTCAACCTTCAGCTGGCTATAGCACTGAATAGGATCAGCTGGCCAATTTTGCTGTTGGTAAAAATTGAGATATATCTTTATGAAGTCTTTATGTGACTCTCTGCATTAGCTGTAGAAGTGAAGCTGTAAGACTATTCAAGTTGTTATAAGAACATTTGTAAAATATTGTGTCAGCACCAGTTTTCTTTTCTTAATAGCAGAACAAGCCTTGAATTAAACTTGGAAGAGTCTCCTTGAAGATCTTTATGGGAAACTTGAATTTACAGGGGATCATTTTGCTTGTAATGACTATCTGAAATTCTGTGCATGATTTATTTTATTAATTATTTATTTTATTATTTTATTATTTTATTTTGTTTTATTTTCTTTTATTTTTGTATTGTATTGTATTGTATTTTTTTTTTCTGTCTCAATATCAGGAAGCACTTAACTGTTGCAGGGCAACCTGTGCCAGCACCTCACCACTCTCACAGTGAAGAATTTCTTCCTCATATGTAACCAACCCTACTTTAGCTTAAAACAATTACTCCTTTGTCCTGTCACTATGCTTCCTGACAGAGTCCCTCCAAATGTTTCCTGTATGTCCCCTTTAAGAAGATTATAATGTCTTCCCACAGCCTGTCTTCACAGAAGAGATGCTCCAGCCTTCCAGGGCACATCCAGTCAAAGCCCATGCAGGCTTCTGTGGTGGTTTTACTCAGCTGGGTAGAGCTCCACCACAAGTGCTCTCTCACTCCCCTTCTCAAAAGAACAGGGTGAGAAAATATGATGGATAAGGCTCAAGCCTTGAGATGAGGTCAGGGAGATCACTCAATGATTATCATGAAAGGCAAAACAGAATCAGCACAGGGATATTAATACAATTTATTACCTATTACAAACAAGCTAGAGCAGTGAGAAAGTAAAACCAAATTAAAAAAACCTTCACTCCCCCAGTCAACCCTGTTTTACCTCCTCACCCCAAGCCGAGCAGGAGAATGGGTAATAGGGGCTGTGGTCAGTCCCTAAAACTTTATCTCCACTGCTCCTTCGCGGTCCCTCTCTGCCCCTGCTCCACATGGGGTCCCTCCCATGGGATGCTCTCCTTGCTGAACTGATCTTGTGGAGGCTGCCCACAGGCAGCAGCTCTTCAAGAACTGTTCCCACATGGCTCTGTACCATGGGGTCCATCCATCCCGCAGGAGCAAACTGCTCCAGCACGGGTCCCCCACGGGTGGGCAGCAGCTCCCCCCAGCCCCCCTGCTCCTGTGTGGGCTCCTCTCCACGGGCTGCAGCTCCAGCCCAGGGCCTGCTCCTGTGGGGGCTCTCCATGGGCCGCAGCCTCCTCCAGGCCACATCCACCTGCTCCACCGGGGGCTCCTCCACCCATGGGGGGGCTGCAGTGTGGAGATCTGCTCCCTGTGGGACCCATGGGCTGCAGGGGGACAGCCTGCTCCACCAGGGGCCTCTCCACAGGCCGCAGGGGAACTGCAGCTGCGTACCTGCCCTCCTGCTGCACTGACCTTGGGGGCTGCAGGGCTGGTTCTCAGTCCTCTCTCTTCCAGCTCCCGTTTCTCAGCATTTTTTCCCCTCCTTTCTTAAATCTGCGCTTGCAGAGGTACAAACAACATCACTGATTGACTTGGCTCTGGCCAGCAGCAGGTCCCTTTGGAGCCGGCTGAAACTGGCCCTTATCTAACATGGGACAGCTGCCGGACTTTTCTCACAAAGGCTAGCCCTGTTGCCCCCCCTCTACCAAAAGCTTGCTACATAAGCCTAGTACAGCTTCTTCAATGTCATGCGGAGCACAGGACTGAAAAGCATGCACCTGTTCTCCTTGCTGAGATACTAGGCAAGTAGTCTGGCTCCAAGTTAGTGGCTCAGGCAAATATTACTGTTCTAATAATGCTTAAGGAACTAGCACTGTGATATGTGCATGAACTATTGAATAGTATTGACAATGCAAATGTTAAGGATTAAATAAAGATATTGTCTCTGTAGCATGTATGACTTAGAGGCTAGATCAGTGATTTTAGGTCAGTGATAGTGATTATTTATTTACTTATTTTTAAATAAGTAAATCCATAGGGATGTGGGAAACTTTATCGAGGGAATTTAAATCTGCTGACAATGGGTTTAGTTTATCTTAGCTATCACTCACAGAGCCCAGGAGTTCAAAGAGAAGTATTTGAAAACCAGTGGTAGATAGCTCAACGAGCAAATGCTCACATAAGGCTGGTAAGTCAGGAAGCAGATGGAGATAAAGACAGAGGTGACAGATATAAGCTCATGAACTACTCGTGTGTGTGTGTGTGTATTTCTTGACCAGTGAATTCAAATCTGAGCTGTTAAGCTTTGATCTCCAGTCTTATTTATAAAGCCCAACCACGTTCTGCAGAGAATAAAGTATGCTTCAGTACTGGATACAAGTGCCAAATGAATATGAGAATGGAAATGGGATGTGCAGATGCATCTATGACACTTAATCTGGCCACCTAGCACATACATAGTGTTAATGCAGGGAGAAGGCTACTGCTCTCTATTGCATCTTTTTCTGTTTGAAAACTGTTCCCAACCAGCTTTTTCTCTGTTATAGGAGATAAGGACATCCTAAAAGGTAAAAAATGAAGGAAATGATTTCCCAATGAAGAGAGAGAGGGGGAAAACAAGCAAATAAACAACCTGATAGTTTTCAGAAAAATGATGAAACATTGGAATAAACATTGACATCTCAAAACCATGAAAACAAATATTTGAGTAAGATCAATGAAAATATTATACCTTGGCATTTTTTCAACATTTTAATAGTTTTTGCTTGGTTGCTCCAGTAAGCAATACAAAGATTATTTATTTATTTATTTATTTTTCTGTACGCCATTATGGAATATTTTATTTTAAAAATGCAGAAAAGGAACATTTCAACAACTGCAAACTTCTTGCTATTGCAGGGCCTCAGGCTTTGGCACTCAAACTATTTTGATGTCCTTTCCCTGCTTTGTACACTAGTCAAAAACATCTCTTAAAGGTAACATAAAAATGATAAATTAATACTTTATATGTGGCATTATGTATCTCATTCTACCCTTTGAATGACAGAGATTGTATCCAGGAATATAACCTTACATACATAGCACAAATGTGGTTACATACCCAAACAGACCATAAACTATTGAAAAGCATAGAAACACAGAAGAAATGCTGCATCAAAACAATGTTTTATTAGCAACTAAATTTAAAGTAGGTTTAAAGCGTGTTCCTTCCTGGGGCTGAGTAAATAGGTTGGGTTTTTTTGTTTGTTTGTTTGTTTGTGTTTTTTTTTTTTCTTTCTCTGAGCTTAATGTCACTCACATCACTCTTAAGCTGACATTTTTATCTCCCTAGCATCCATAAGACAAGAGTCTTGTTGCTTGTAGTCAGGTGACTCAAACTTGAGTGCAAGAACCACAAGCTCCTCCTCCACCTCAGACTGCCTCATTGAAACAGACTTAAAGGAGGCTAAAACAAAAACAAAAACAGAAACAAAAAGTTACTCCAGCCTCCATCACTGTGTCACTGTGTACATCAGATGCACAAAAGGTATAGGTTTGTACCCTAAAATGTTACTCTTCAAAACACCTGTTCTGCTGCCACCTAACATTAGCAAAATGTGGAGTTTAATATGCAATAGAATGGGGTTCATCTATGCAGCCCTCTGCTTCTGTTTTAACCAATACAGGCTCCCTTTGAATTTAGAAAGAATCAGGCTCTTTTTAGGGCAGCTTTCATTTCTCCCTAAGTCAGATATCTGAAAAAGGCTAGATGAAGCATGTAATAAAAGTGGCTCTGCTTGTCCTGAGCACACAGAAAGCCATGGACAGCAGGGACAGGTATATCACAGCTCTTATCAAACTACCCTTTTAGTACATCAGCCAGCTGAACAGGCCACTTATCACTGCTTTTTCAAGGCTTTTGAAGTTTGTAGGAAAACAGAACATACTCTGTAGGGATAAGGACAAAAAAAAGATGGGTAAATAGTTGTGATAGAATTGACTGGATCAAAAGAAAAACATCTTCTTCTGTGCTGGTCACCTGGGGCTCCCTCTGTAGTCACTTTACGTGAACCCTATGGCATCCATCCAGACTAAAATCCACACCCAAAAAAATTAGATGAATCGTGGCCTAAAGCTGTATGTTTTTCTCATTGACTATAAAATGCTAAGTGAAATGAATTCCCCCTCCCCAGAGAAAGATTAGAAGTACCACAGCAGTAACAGTAAAGTGGTTTCAGATTGGAACACCCATCTAAGAGCTTTATGGGATCTGGATTTACAAGGAGCTGTACAGTACGAGATATGTTTAGTTAAACATGGTGATAATGCTGACCCCAGAAACTGAACTCAAAGATTTCCAAATGTAAAAAATATTTTTTAAAAAGTCATAAGCCGGCTTATGTTTGAACTTCAGGATGTTCTCCATAGGAAATATTCACAGACATATAGTGAAAATTATGCAAGGCTTGGAATGACCTACAAGAAAAGAACATGGGACTCTTAAGTGCTTAACTGAAAAGCTTACATTCAAAGAGGGCATGTTAACATGAAAACTGGTATAAGAACAACACACAGAAAAAAAAATAAACAATTATGGGAGGGTTGAAAATCTTTTGAGAAAAGAAATGAGTGGATAGAACTGGTATAGACTTCCTGGGTCATTAGGTTTGTTCTCCTGCCATCTTAGTCAGCTATGTCAGAGAAACATCTTAGTAAATTCATCTTGAGGCAAGGCAAGTTCCCTGCCGATTGAAAGAGCACCCCAAATCCCTACTTCCCTGACAAGAGGGAAGTTTTTTAACATTTGTTAATTTCTGCTTTAAATTTATATATGGCCCACAACTTCTCCTGCATTTTTCAGAAACATTATTATTTTTATATATATATATATATATATTTTTTTTTTTCCTGTACATTTCCTAGCCTCCAAGAATTAACTCTCCTTGCTTTACAGTTTTTCAGATAATAACACCAAATAACAGAATCACAGCCTCACTGAGTGGCTGAGGTTTGTTAGGACCTCTGAAGATCATCTGGTCCAACCTCCCTGCCAAGCAGAGTCACGTGGAACACGTTGCACAGGATCATGTGCAGGCAGGTTTTGAATATCTCCAGAGAAGGAGAACCCAACAGTATATCTTTGCAACCTGTGCCAGAGCTCTGTCACCCTCACAGTAAAAGAGTGCTTTCTCATATTCAGCTGGAACTTCCTGTGTTTCAGTTTGTGCCCATTGCCTCTTGTCCTGTCACTGGGCATCACACAAAAGATTCAGGCCCCATCCTCTTGATACCCTCTCTTTTATACACATTGATAAAACTCTAGATAAAAATCTATTTATACACATTGATAAAATTCCCTCTCAGCCTTCTCCAGGCTAAACAGGCCCAGCTCTCTCAGCCTCTTCTTAAATGACACACACTCCAGTCCCCTAATCATCTTAGTAACCCTCCTCTGAACTCACTCCAGAAGCCCCATATCCCTCTTTTACTGGGGAGCCCATAACTGGACTCAGTACTCCAGGTGTGACCTCACCAGGTCTGAGTAGAGGGGGAGGATCAACTCCTTCAACCTGCTGGCAACACTTTCCCTAAAACACTCTTGACCACAAGGACACATTGCTGCCTCATGGCTAATCATGGTCCCCAGATCATCTCAGACCATCAAGATACACAACTTTCTGAAAGGGTAAATTTTCTAAAAGACATGACCTTTGACACAATAGTTGTTTGTAAGAGCATCTAAGAAGGTTTTTCTTCTATTGAAATGCAGAGAAAAAAAATAATTTGAAATCTTAAAAATGACCACTATGTCAATTATTTTCAGCTCAGTTCAGAAATCAGCCTTAAACATTGTCAAAAGAAATGAATCAAACCTAAAATGCTAGACTCTGACAGATACAAAGAATTATATCTAATAATAAGACTAACCTAAGAAGGCAGACACTGGATACATTTAAGAAAATGTCTGCCGTGGAAAGGAGCCCTATATAGACCTTTCTTGTGAAGTCAAACAGTATGATCTAAGGGGTGGTCCTTATCTCTGTGTTTGAGCAGGACATAAACTTCTTGAGAAGTTTTTTCATGACATCCATTTCATGAGGGTGATGACATTTTCAGAAAGGAAGTGATGGAATAATTATTTTGTCTTTCTGAATTGCTTTCAGTTAAGTCAGTAAAATTGTGCTTCCATCAAGTAATAACGTTTCACAAATATTTCCTGGCGAGTTTAATTTCATTTCAATTTTAACAATATACATGGTAATACAAGCATTATGTCACAGCACACATACATGCACGTGTATATATATATATATTTATGTTGCAATATTCCACATCACTGAAACTGGATTTATCTGGCTGAAATGAAATTATACATATATATTTCTGTATGAATTATTTTAAAGTGTTCTTTCCTCATAAATTTTTATTTTTATCTTGTTCCAGCTGAGAATGAAAACAAGTTCAGAAATGTCAGAATTCCCCCTCTGAGACAAAGTCTATTTTTCAACCATCTCTAAAAACTGCCAACAATTTCTTAAGCCAAGAGAAATTATCAGAAGCCTCATTTAAATAAAATGTTTTTTTTTTAAGCCAGTGAATGGATAAATTCAGGTTGTAATAACATAGTGACTCCATGAAGTCCTGCCACATTTAATAGTATTAGTATAATTAATACTGTTGCAAAGAAGACATCAAAACATAAATTAAACACTTAGGATTCAATTTTGCTCCAAGATACTCAAATCACTTTTGTTACTTTCAACAGGAATAGCATGTGCCTAAGTGAGGAAAGAATTTGCCTATTAAGAATCATGATAAACAAACAAACAAACAAACAAAAAAAAAAAACAGATTGCAAATGGATACTTGTATTATTTTTGTTAATTGCATGGAAACAGCCCAAGCATTATTTAACATGATAAATATTATACTGTTCTATGTGTGTAGCTATCTCAGAGCCAGCAGCATCACATGATATTTTTGTCAGGATTACTGATGGGGAAGTCTCAGCTTCTGTTTCAGTTTAGATGCTGATTCAAAACAGATTTCATCTTTTCTCAGATTATGGATGTGTGTGCGTATGTACAGAAAGAGGACAAAAACCTCTTCTTTCTGACAAATAAACAGGACAGAAATGTCCTGAAAACCGCCTGTCTTTCATTCCTTCATATTTTGTCTTCACTAAGTCAAAAACAAAGTTCTCATTTTCCTTGTCACAAGAAGAGGAGGGTAAAATATAAACTAATTTTGAACAATGGGGAATAATTGCTGGAGGTGACTTATTGAGGCTAAATCTATGCCCACATCTTAAGAGAAGGTTCAACCTTGAGGAAACTTCCAGGCTGAGATGCTGCAGATAAGCAAGGATTCTGTTCCATGATGGTCCCCTTAGCAACATAGCCTGCAACCTTAGGTATTGGTAAGACCAGGGGAGCTTGGTGTGCGTACTCTAAGAGATATCACATGGAGTATGGAGTGGAGTGAAGACAATGCATCCAGGCTCTGTGCTATCACTGAGGAACCCGATGATTCTGTGGAACTGATAGATTGCATGGCCAGCCCTGAGTCTAATTGATAACCAAATCATGTCTTCTGGGTGAACTTTGCTTATTATAGTATCATTGTAATGCCAAAACACACCTCCATCCCAAAGGTTACCTGCCTCTAAGGTGTGACCAACCCTCACTGTGCACACGCTTTGAATTCCTTTGAGCCTATACCTTTAAAACAAAAGCAAGAAAAATGTACACCACTCACAATGAAGACATATATGACTAGGTCACTCAGTCTCCAAATAAGAAAATAGTATAAAAATGTCTCAAGAGAGGAAAATGTCAGTGAAGACACCACCAGAGACAAGTTGGAAGGACATCTCTAACTTCTGGGATAAGCTGATGGGCTGAACCTCTCTCTCTCCTCCGCAGGGATGCCTATTGGGTGAGAGATTCAAACTTTTGATTATACCAAGTGCTTCCCTGGGAAACCTAACATTCTCTATAAAGCTGTTTCATAAGTTAGCACGTGTAGTTGGTTGTGTAAGTCATATTTTTGGTATTTGCACATACTTTGCAGACAACGCATTTATCACCAGCAATCCAAAAGAACCTGTTCTCCTGATTCTTTAGTAAACTACACCAGTCGTTTACTAGACTGAAAGTGTACTGTGATATTTGTGCATCTGTGATCATGATAATTCAATATATTGAATGCAACTGACTTATAGTAATGAATAATGTATAAAAGATTCTTAAATATATATATATATATTAGAAGTGATCCAAATGTCTTGATAAAAGCAGACTAATGGATGAAGTGATCCTTGGGGCTCAATTCCATGCTTAAGCAGCTGGATCACCTGAGGTGCCCTAGGGCATCTGAGACACACACACAAATCTGGCAGATATGACCAGGCCTAGAGCAGTCCAGGCCCTTCTGGTGAAGCAGCTGAAGGCCAGGAAGAATACTAAGGGGTGTCTCAGATGGCACCTGAGGCTCCTATACAGGTAACTAAGTTTAGCCCTGGCTCTGATCTAGGATGATCTGGATCAAGGACAGTTATTCCTTATTTTCCATTTGTATGGATTTATCTTCTGGCCAGCTATTATGACCTGATGTTGTTTCTACAAAATAGTTTAGACCCATACTTTTCTGAAAGGCACTAAAATTCTTTTGAGGTAAACAAATGAATTTTAGCTGCTGTCATAAATTGATTCATGTTTCTGTCCCTGATCACCATCATAAGCAACACCATCCCTTGTGTCCACTGTTTTATATAGCCATTAGCTAGGGAAAACTCAATTAGTCCTACAACAAAGTTGTAAGTTAGATGTTTTCCCTAATTAAACTAGTGAGTTGATGCCTACTATCATTCTTCCTGTATATGCTGCCATTGCATTACCTGTGTCATTCTTCAATGGTTCCAATAAATTAGAAAAGCCTTGAAGTTCTTTGAATGATATATGTTTCAATAAGACAAAATTAAATTAGGGAGTTACGATTAGATCATTTTCCTAGTTTCATTGTTTGAGTTTCTTGATAAAGAATTGGTGAATGTAGGGTTCAACACTGATCTGATATAATGACCACAATTAATATTGTATTAAGAATGCTGAATTTATGAACTACAAAATTAGGTTCATTTCCAGTTACTAGCTGTGGTGACAAACCATGCTGACTGAGCATTTCTCATACTGTTTCAATAGAACACTGAATAAATACATCATTCTTCACATACCAACTCTGACTACTTTCAATGGCCATGTATAGCAAACAGCACACATCCTTCAAAAGAAAAAGATCAGCAAGATTCTAGTAAAATATATGTAACATTTCAACAGGTTGAGAGTGTAGGTCTGTTCTGTCCTACTGTTGAAATCTGAGGGTGAACAAGCTTTTGTTCAATTTTATCTGGCACAATTTGTCCAAATCATAAGTAATTTTGGTCAATTTTTCCACATGCTCTTGTGTGTATATCAAAAATGAAAATGATTTGACAAGCTGTGAGCATCTGAACACTTCTGGAAACTCTCCATCACCTGAATTGCTAAAAAATCATAGAATCATAGAATAACCCAAGTTGGAAGGGACCAATGAACTTCATCGAGTTCAACTCCTGGCTCCACACAAGACTACCCACAAATCAGACTGTTTGTCTGAGGGTGTTGTCAAAACTCGTCCTGAACTCTGTCAGGCTCAGTGCCATAACTATTTATTTCCCTGGGGAGCCTATCTCAGTGCCTGACCACCCTCTGGGTGCAGAACCTTTCCCTAACACACAGCCTGATCCTCCCCTGTCCCAGCTCCATGCCATTCCCTCAGGTCCCGTCGCTGTCCCCAGAGAGCAGAGCTCAATGCCTGCCCCTCCACTCCCCTTGTGAGGGAGCTGCAGGCCGCCATGAGGCCTCCCCTCAGTCTGCTCCACTCTGGGCTGAAAAAAACAAGTGACCTCAGCTGGTCCTCTTACATCTTGCCCTTCCAGACCCTTCACTATCTTTGGAGCCCTACTTTGAAAATAACCAAAGCCCTGGATCTTTCTCATATTTCCTAATGTAACTTCAGGTCACAAAACTGAATTGAATAAATATTTTCTCAAAAAAACTGAAATCTCATAAGTCATCAGAGGCACAGAACATAGATGTTAAAAACTTTATAGAAACATTTACAGAACATCAGACTGGGAATGGTTTCTCCTCTCCTTCTCTCCTTCTCTTTCTATGCAAGTGTAATGTAGATTGTACCTCTTTATGGATAATGCAATGGTGAACAAGAGTAGTTTTAATTAAATAATTAAATAACTTAGTTATATTAAACACCTGGATCAGAACACCCTTGCTTGAAAAAACTCTTTTAGAACTATTAATTATTGAAAAAAAAAAAAAAAAGTGTGAAAAGTGTTGATCTGTTGTGAGATTGGGACATATTGCTATGGACTGTAATTTTAGACCAAATTAATTTATTTACATTTTTGAGAATGTGAAAAAAAATATAAATTCCTTAGCTATAGGTAGTAAATCTCTTTGTATACTAAACATAAATCTGTTTTTAATGAAATTACTTTTCAACATCAAGCCTCAATGTATTCTGATTCTAAATGGAAAAGATAGTTAAATGACCTGCAAGACTGGCTCCTATAATCTATAGCTGCTGTATAGCAGCTGTAGATTATATAAAGTGTTTCACAATAGCACACATGTGCCAACACAGTTTTACCTTTGAAAGAAAGAGCACTTTACATGTACATCAAATTGAATTTTCTTCCTTCATGTGCTAGGTATTACAACACACTGTATAGTCAGTGTACTTGAGTTACAATTTCCCTCTTCTAAGTCTGCACAGCAGTGATCAAATAAACATTATTATAAATGCACTGGAATGGCTTCTCTAACTGGATTCCTGAGTGTCTGGGACAAAAAGAAAGGACAGACCAGTCAAAAGAAGAGCCTCAGAGACATCTTTCAGCTTTGACAGCTGAAGGCTCACCATACATGGCCTTGACCTCTGCTGAGTCTCCTGTCAAAATAACTGATTGTTTTTTATACAGACTGTCCATCAGATTTAACCCAGCAGGATGCAGTAGAGACTAAGGTAGGGAGCCAGTTGGAAAAATGCACAGTTAAAAAAAAAAAAAAAAAAAAAAAGCATGAAACTGAGGGATTTAGTGCAGGAATCTAACACTCAGCAATTCCCAGGAACCTCTTATCTCGTCAAGCTGTGAAGAATTTAGTTTCTCATTTGTTTCAGCTTTCCAAAGACATCTTGTTGGCAGAATGAGTTTCAGGATGAGACTGCCAGGTCCATATCAGTACTGGACAGTTTTCAACTGTGAACAGTACAGTACAGTATAATACAACAGCTTGTGACCACACAGACTCTCTTTCACAAGGCTTTTACTAAATCTGAAGATTTTCTGTTAGATCAATTTGGACTTGCTTTGCCCTCTTGTCCCAGAAGTAAGTGGAACAGCTGCAGAAGAGTTTTGCACACTCAGCTTGTTGTGAACACTTTTCTGGCACATTTTGTTGTTTTATCTGTCCATACTTGCCAAAGACAAGACAAAGTGTTTTGAAACAGTTGGACTCTATGTTGTTCTGCAACTTTGTCCATTTAGATTTTGTTATGCTCTACAAAAAAAGAAAACATCTGCAGATGTAAAGAGCTTATAACTTTCAGAACATTTACAGCATCACCTTAATCTGATCACATGGAAACAAATGTAACATTAGCTAAATAAAAGATTAAATTACTAATATTTGTAATTGTTGCAGGCCTTACAGAGAAATCAGTGATTAACACAGTAAAAATAAATAAATAAATATCAGTTTTCTTGAGAAGTAGAGATCATTTGGAGAAGCGTAAAAAGGCAGCTGTGTCACAGAATCACAGAATTGTAGGGGTTGGAAGGGACCTCAAGATATCATCGGGTCCAACCCCCCTGCCAAAGCAGGTTCCCTAGAGCAGGTTGCCCAGATAGGCATCCAGGTAGGAGCCCAGAACAAAGTATGCCGGCTTTTTTCATATATTACTTTGTAACCTTCAAATAAAAGAATATTATGGTCCTCAGTGTGGTTTTTGTTTGTTAGTTTGTTTGTTCTCCCACATCATATAGCATAACAGGAGAATTGCTATATGGAATCATTTTCATAATTCCCAAGCACCCTTCCTCATTCATACACTAATGTGTTCTTTGTAGGTGAAGACCCTTTATACATTTATGAAATGAAAGACAACATTCTGGAAATCAGGTTGCCACATCAGAGAGAAGGCAGGGCAGGTTGACTGAAATTGTGAAAATAACCCACATTCCTACCAGACCTGTATAGTCAACCCTTTTGCCTTCAATTGTTAAAAAATGTAAATAACCATAAAGCATGTCTTGTGATCTTAGCAAGTATCCTTCTTTCAGAGTATGGCAAAGGCAAGTACAAACATGGTTCATTTGTGACACTTTACTTTCCTGGCAGCTCTCTACACTTTACCAAAAGAAGTGCAAAGAACATTTCCAGAAGTTTCTAGCCCATTGGGTCATCTAAAAACACAAAGCTGTAGAATGAAGCCAAACTGACTGGGACTTGTTATTCATGATCCCACATTTGGTGATGCCCTCATCACTGCTCTGTCCATTCCTGAATATTTAAACCCTAAAATGTCTCCCAGTGGTTGCTGATAGGATTGTCAATCAGATTCTTGGATAGATGACCTGTATTTTTCTCTGTTGCATGTCCATTAGAAAAGGGTTGATTAGTATCAACTCAGTGAATTCACAGTACCCTACAATTCCCATAATCTTCATCTCCAGGAAGATACTTTAGGACCTCAGAATCTGCTTAGCTCAATCTAATAGGACAATTACCCCAGATCACTACAATCTGTTGCTACTGTACAAATGGTTGCATTTTAAGAAACTACAGTTGCATAGAAGATGTATTTAAAAGAAAAGCCACTGTATATCGATGATTCTCCAAAGAAAACATCACAGATACAGATGGGATGGAGAATATTAAAGACTAAAAGACTTCAGGTTATGGAGTTAACAGCTGATATCAGAACTGGGACAGACTAAGAAATTCACATTTAAATTGAAGGTCCTTTTGGATAAAATGTTCAAAACAAAATATTCTGGCTGCTATTTCAGTATTTTTCAGATGCACAGACAGAGGGATAAACATGTAACATATGTTACTTTGCATACTTAACATAGAAAATCTTTTTTTCCAGATCTCTCTTCCATTTTTTTTTCCCCCTTCAAGTAAAGGTGACCCTTCCACGCAAATCCAAGCAGGATCTTCACAAAAAGTGCTACTAAAAGGTGGTACAAAGCAACACAAATGAGCTGCTTGGAACCCAAGTTGCTTGATTTCTGAAACTTGTTAAAAGACTAAAGAGTGGCAGGTTATAAGAGAAATTTGTCAGTCCCTTGTAAAGCACATAAAAAGCTGTGTTGAAATGCATCACAGAAGACATCTTTAGTAATGAAAATCATATGGAATGAGTGGGTGAATGAATGTTGAAGTTCACCGCCAGCCACTCAGAAATGATGGTGATAAAGGTCCTGTAGATGTTAAGTCAGATACTTAACACTTAATTGTGGGGATAATTCAAAATTGGGGAAGAGGTGTGGGTCACTTCTTTTATTCCAAAGTGAATGGTTTACTTATAATTGAGAGCAACTCCAATTAAGATACAGGGCAGGACATTAGCACTCAGTATTAACATTATAAGACACACCAGCAATATGCTTTACCTCCAATGTGAAATAGTTATTTACGGTGTCTGTGGTGCAGCAGAGTTCTCCCTTGCATACACATCAAATATCAAGCTCCAATGTACACGTGTACAGTGGGGAGATTACACAGTAAGATATCACAGAATCACAGAATCATCTAGGTTGGAAGAGACCTCCAAGATCACCTAGTATAACCTCTGACCTAACACAACCAGTCCTTCACTAACCCATATCACTAAGCTCTACATCTAAACATCTTTTAAAGACCTCCAGGGAGGTCTTTAAACCTCAACCACTTCCCTGTACAGCCTATTCCAATGCCTAACAACTCTTTCAGTAAAGAAGCTTTTCCTAATATCCAACCTAAACCTCCCCTGGTGCAACTTTAGCCCACTCCCCCTCCTCCTGTCACCAGGCATGTGGGAGAATAGACTAATTCCCACCTCGCTATGGCCTCCTTTAATGTACCTGTAGAGAGCGAAGGAGCATGGTTTATGGAAACAATCTGATCAGAAAGCTCCTGGGGAGCTGTCATACATGAAGCTAAACCCTCCTTCCCTCATGACTCAAAGATTTTACGGATTCATATGGATTTCACAGGTTATGTGAAAGCAGGAAGGGTGGCACTTGACAGCACCACTCCATGGCAAGATCCACACGTACCTCAGCCTTTTTCATGTTTGCACAGAAAACCCCCAAATAGCTGAGCCAGGCAGCCATGGTTGTCTTTGGTCTGAGCCCTGTTGTTTGCAAGCTGTTGCAGACATCCAGGGAGCACTGGAGCATCCAACCATTGGTGTCTTGAGACAAACAGGGTCTACCTGGCCTATTGTCCAACTGAATCTTAGGATTGGAAATGTCTCCTAGTCTCCAGAGGTTGGCCAAGTTATATTTTGAAGTATAAAGACTGACAGATTTTATTAAGACCAATGGATTAATGCTTGCTAGCACATTTTAACTTTTTTCAGATATTGGGCGGGTCAAGTAAGACATAGCTCCATGTGGTCAATGTAGCACTCCCCTAAAACATCAGCAGTTCTCTGTTTTTAAACCCTATTAACAAAGTTGACACCTCTTACTTAAACAGGTACAACAGCAACTATAGTATAACATAATCATGGATGAAAATTACTTATGATTAGCATAGCTTTTATGTTAATGTATTTAAACTTGATTATCTTTGTAGCAGGGCATCCTGCTGGTGTCCCAGATTGTGTCCCAAATGTTATTTCTTTTTTCTGTCTTTCAATATGAAAGATGTTTCACTCATCTCCACTTGAAAGCTATCCTTCCTTCCCTTACATTCCCACCTACTTCCGTAGCTGTATGTCTTATTCAGAGGTGAACAAACTTTGGATTTTTTCTCAGATAAAAGACTCTTGGAAAATAGTAAAGCAAACAGGAAATTGTGCGTAATGATTCAAGTTGCGCAAACATGCATTTGAAGCATGATTATCTCAACAGAGATAACTTTTTCTGTTCCCAGAAGCACCACAGAGATAGCCGACCCAACTATTTCTGTGGGTAAAGCTGTTGTTCTTAATCCCATCCCTGATCTGAGATGGGATTTCACAACATTTAGATGAGCACTTTCACTACAGCTGGGTTTGACTCTTTAAGAGACACATACAGACAGAGTCCGTATACCATTTTCTGTATAATATATACTATTTTCAAGTATATTACTTGGTATAAGAGACAGGTACAATCTTAGCTGGCATCTCTCAATATAATAATAAAAATAATAATAGTGAAGTAGTAACAATATTTTGTATAAGTTTCCTAGTAGAAGCATTAGCAAAATGAAGCAAAAATTTTTTCTATCACTACGAATGCTCTCAGCTGCCTGACTGGAACTTTTTTGTACATTAATATATATAACTCAAGATTTGACATTAATATCCATATTTGCTTAGGTCTGGGGTAATGAAGCTTTTCTGGGAATGACTTTTGAAATAAAACAAAATAAAAAATAAATCCATCCGGTTTCCAGAAAATACAGACATTCCCATGCTGTCACACATGACTGTGTTTTGCTAAGCTGTTTGATAAAATTACAAAGTTTCATGTCTGCATTTTCTGTGTAAAGTAGAATAGATTACCTGAAGAACCAGTGCAAAAAATCAGCTCAGAGGTATAAACAGTCAGGGGACAAACACGCAACTTTCTAAAAGGAGTTTCTAGCTTTATCTTAACCAGTATTCTTAATGCAGGAATCACTGGAGTATTTTACAGCCTGTGTTGTAGAGGGAGTGAAATAGATCCTTATTATTGTCCCTTCTGGCCATGAACAGCTACCTGCATATAATAAAACTCCTAATATAGAAGTGCTCACAGAAATGCCTTGTTATTGCTCAGATCTCAAAACATACATTGGAAAAAAAATAAAGCAATTGATCAGGCTCTTTTCAAGTATTTTTTGTCCTTACTGCACTCTTTTCACCTCTGTTGTGCTGTTCCAATAGGAATGATGGAGGTTTCCCTACCAGTAAGACATATAACGTAGAATGTATGAGAATCCCTGGAAAATTAATATTTTTTTAGATTTAATTTTTTTTCTAACAGAGGTGAGTTTTGAAGTTGGTCATCCCACATCTTGGTTGAGCAGTTTAATTCTTGTAGGATATTATACAAATAACAGTTGAATTAGAATTGAAAACAGCATGCAAATAAGCACTGGGGGTTTCCCTGAACCAAGATTCCCAAGTGAGTTTAGGTACTTGACATCTCCGGAGAAGAGTCCAGGAAAGAAAGGAAAGTAGAGGCCTTCTTCAACACTCACTGCTGCAGACCTGATCCTCAGAAGGATGTGTGAGTACTGTGGTCCTGAGTGTAGACTGATGCACTGTGCTTAATTAACACTTCTACTATGTCCCGCCAATACAGTGGATCTGCCCAGGCTGGCCATGGCTTTCGTTGCCTGTCTTTACCGACAGTCCTTCTTTCTGGTGGGGTAAAGCAAGGTGCTGTCTGTTCTGGCTGTAAGCTGTGGCCAGAAATATGATACAAGCTGTGTTTTCTCCCCAAAACAACTAGTGCTAGATGCCTCTAAACATTCTCCCAGTCATATCTCAGTTCCTGAAGTTATATCTATTCTCTTGCAAAATTACACTGCTATTACCTTCAAAGCTAATGTGTGGTTTTATAATATGTGTTTTATAGAAGATTAAGTAGCTAATGTTTCAAAACACATTGAAAGTAAGGTAAGCATAGATAATCAAAGCTAGTATGTTTTATTGTTATGACTCTATTCCCATACATATTTTCCTGAAATCCATTTCTGATCAGTGACCACCAAGGAGATATAGCCTTTTGTTCTTCAGATGTAGCCAGTGACACAGCCATTCCTTTCTGACTAAGGCCATAAGAGACCATCTCAGGGGAATGAGTGATAACATCATAAAATTAGTATAAGTAGTGTCAAAGATTAACAAGGACAACTGAAATACTTGCCTACCAAAAAAATGGATAAGAAAGAAAATGTAACAAAATTAAATGCAAGATTTACAGGAGATCTGGATAGAATGGAAACACTTAGAATTCCAGAACGAGATTTGTATTCGGTTCATAGTTTGCTTTTAGTAAAATAACATAACATGGCAGTGATTCCTGGGGGACTTTCCATTTTCATACCTTCCACAAATCTCGTAACTAACAGATTTGCAAAGCTGTTCAGTGATGATATGCTTGTCTGATCTATATTGTCTATTCTGGATTAGATGACCTTACCATCTCTATGTCTGACTCATTAAAGCATTCTCAAATAACTCAGTATGTAATAATATTGTGAGCTGAATATATTCAGAAATATATTTTTACTTCTCGTGGAATGAATTCTAATTGGTAAGAAAAATTTAAAACTCAGGATTGCAATTTTTGCCAATCAAGAAAAAAGCTAATTTCTCCTATCAGTTGTATCTGATTGTGTCTCTCAGCTGAAACGAAGAAAGAAGTCATTCTGAACATTCTGATAATAAGTAATATCAATCAGGGAGGAATAATTACAAAGAAATAGAAGTAAATTAGCGTTGCCTCCTGACAGCACTGAAGTGAGAAATGAGTACATAGGAAAGGGTATGCAATAGGTATGAAGAGTGTATTTGAGTGAAACGCAAGTGTACTTGGAATTTAAAAGGAAAACAAGAGCTCAGGGGAAAGTTGTAAGAAATAAAGTTGTTTGTTTGCTTGTTTCCAACTTAACCTTACTTCGCTGCTGGACAAGTGTGAGTGGTTACTCAGAAGAGAGGGGACATCTTATCATTTTGGAAGTATATACCCCTTCCCTTCCCTTCCCTTCCCTTCCCTTCCCTTCCCTTCCCTTCCCTTCCCTTCCCTTCCCTTCCCTTCCCTTCCCTTCCCTTCCCTTCCCTTCCCTTCCCTTCCCTTCCCTTCCCTTCCCTTCCCTTCCCTTCCCTTCCCTTCCTTCCCCATCTCTACATATGATGTGACTGCTTCTTAAAATCAGAGCTGGCTCTAAGATACTAGAGTGGTTTCTCCAAAAGCATCTTGGTATCCTGCAAAATCTTGCATATTAGCAGATTAATGAATTTCAGCCACAATTGCAAATGCATCTTGTTCACCATCAAGCTCCAGTTCTCAGAAAGGAAAAACCTTCCCTTGTTTTAGATGCATGTCACAACTTTCATAACAAATTGTTTGTGCTGGTTTTTCTTTAGACACCAAGAAAGTAGGATTTGAAATCCCTAGATAGATGGAAAGGGGAGGAAAGTAGCTACCTCCAGGCGAAACTTAACAGAACACCTGCATGAACAGGTGAAATGAATTACGAAGAGACTCACTTGGTGTAAATAGCTTGATTTATACCATCTAAAACACGTAACTTCAAACTTCAGTCTACAGGATCCGAATTGGTGATTTCTCACAGAAAATGTTACGTCTCTTTGAATTTTTATACACAGATTTAAAAAGTACCATGTCATATATAAAATAATACAAAAAACAAATAAATGATACCATCACTGTCAGAAAGAAATCCATACAAGAACAGAAGGTAAGAAACAAACAAACAAACAAACACAAAAATACAGAGCTAAATTCCATTAATTTAATTGTTCAGATCAATTTTCCACATTTCAAAAATGGTTTTCAAACTCTGATCAGTTCAAAACCAAAGCTATCACAATTGAAACAGTAAAAAAGCTTTGTTGAAAGCATATTGCTATTGAAAATGTCAAAACAATAATTCTTTCAATCATTTAAGTAGCTTTAAAAATAATTCTTAATAAATAAATTCCTATGGAACTAAGGAAGGGATGTTTCTTGGGTTAATGCTTTCTGAAGCATGCCTGTGACTTCAGAACCTTAGAGGTGAATTTACAAAACATTTAAAAATAGGATTTACAAAAACACTGAATAGATCAGACAACCACACTTCCATCAGTGTTCACTGAAATAAGGTTCCATTAACTTTAGAAAAAAGTTCCTAGATCAATTAGTGTTTTTGTTTTGTTTTGTTTTGTTTTGTTTTTGTTTGAAAATAGTACATTTCCTCTCATCAGCAGTTGAAAGCCTGACAGGATAAAATATTGCCATGTGCATCTTCCCTTATCTTGTCAGAATCTTCTTCCAGAAACTATGACTTTCAGTCCCATAATGGCATCTACTCACATAGCCCCAGGCCACATTTACAGCCTACATTGCAAGCTGCAGGTCCAGGATAAAAATATTTCATTTTCCCTGATGGTTCAATTTTCTTCAAATAATTAAATAAATAAATAAACTAAGTAATCATTGCTTGCTGCAGTTAAAGGTTACTAATAGATTCTGAAATTCCAGTTAAACAATACCCTAATAAAAATATTTGCGAAGTTATTTATGTAAGAAACAGCTCAGATATTTCAGCACATTCAGCAGAGACAGAAAAGCATCCATCTAATTGCTTTCACTCCTTCTTTTAGCTATAAAAAGATTAAAGAAACAAGGGAAACAATGTCATTAGCAAACATAACTAGTTTGGCACAAGTGGTGCTTTGAGTTTGCATCCAAATATGTGATAGAAAATGTGAAAGATATTAGACAAGTTAAATGCAACAATCAGACTATTTTGGTATTAGTAACTATTTTAATTTCACAGAAATACATTGTTTATTCACTGCAAAGTCCAGTACTATTTAACAATTAAAATTATCTTTAATAATAATGATAATAATAATGATAAGAACAACAAGGTTTTTATACACAACAGAAAAAAATAAGTATAGTGTATGAAAATGTATAAAAATTAATTAATCCAAGATGCAGAATCTAATATTAAAACAGCTAACTATTTAAAGTTATTTAAATCTATGTGAAGAGGTAGTAATATGCTAACACAGATAACACTGCGTATCCACTGTACCATCACTTTCCACTTTTTAAAACACTAGCCCACTTCACCTTGACTATTTCACTCTATTTCTTTCCTTTGTGATTAGTAGAATATTAACTTGAGATAATTGAGTTCTATAATTAACATTCCAGCTTCCAGCCCTCTGTGCTACCAAGAACTTGAAATTCAGGATAAAACAGTGTTTTTTTTGTTGTTGTTTGTTTTGTTTTTTTTTGGTTGGTTGGATTTTTTTGTTGTTGTTGTTTGTTTGCTGTTGTTGTTGTTGTCGTTGTTGTTGTTTTGTTTTCTCTTTAGTAAACTATGATGCTTCCCAGATCAGTCCTACTTATTTCACATTATTTTTAAATTTCCATAGAGATAAAATTCATTTATGTTTGATAATCTCAGGTTTTCCTAAATCTAGTATTGTATCCTTTTTTTTTTTATTTTTCTACATTTTTTTCATAGAAGAAAGCATTTCAACACATTACTATAAAATATAAATGAACAAAAATATTCAGTTTTGCATTAACTGATAAATTATTGAGACATAGACAATAATATTGTTAGTAAAAGCAAGATCTTTAAATATAAAGATTTATTAAAAAAAAATAAAAATTATGGTTAAAAATTAGCCATTTCCATTTTGGAAAGTTCTTTTTTCTGTCGATATAAAATTACCCCCAAAAGAAACAATTAGTGATTTTTTTGCCACAGTATCCCACATGAAATAGAATTCATTATCTTGCTAGGTTATCTCCATTATGTTTGCTGTTTTTTTTTTAGAATTTTATTCTTTATTCTTTACTAAAACATTTTAGAATCATTTATTTCTGCTATAAAAAATATATTTGCAGACATTTGAATTGCCTGATTGTTAACTCTTGGTCTTAGATACTCTTGCAGCCCACAGAATGATAATATGCAACTCCTCCACGATGGGTACAAGATTCAGATGCAATCATGTATTCATTTGTGTACATACTACCTGATTTCACACCCCAGTGACTCATGCAAGGGAAAGGGCTGCCTATAGCTCAGCTATTCTCCCATTAGCATCTCAGCAGAGCAGAAAGGGCCCTTCCATGCTTGCCCTCAGGTTTCCTACAGCACTCTGCAGTATTGTGCTACCATGCTACATGTGGACACCTACTGAACTTCAGCCAGCAAAGAAAATGAAAGCAAATATCTTTACATGAATATCAATTTCCATCTTGGGATGGATCCCCTGGCATCTATGTAAATGCAGATTATCTCTTCAGCAGCCAGGGAGTACTATCCAGTTTCAAGGCCTCTTCCTTGTAATCCTTTGTCAATATGGCATAAACAATAAACTCAAACTTCTCAAAAAGTCCCTAAAAGGCTTCAGAATTACACGATGAAAGTAAATTGGAAATGACTAGCAAAAAATATTTTTCCAGGGTCATCATTAGCCTAAGGCATCGCCATCTTTAGTACTAAGGTTGCAAAGTGTCATTGGCCACATATCAGGAATGACATTTCCACATGTGTGGTAGAGGAACTGTCCATAGCACTTCAGCAATACCACACAAAATTCAAAGTTACACTCAGTTCTAAAACCTGTAAATTTCTGTGAGATGCAAATTTTGTTCTCTTCTCCAGGTCTAAAACTTTCTTACTTTCCTATTGTCAAGCACCAACTGACTTAGAAAGTCCAGTCAGGGTGTTCCATTGACCCAATGCAAAAGAGCTGTTGACACAGGAAATAGATCTCCTATCCCTTCAAAACTTTTAAACAAGGACCGGACATGTCGTTATTGAAAACTTCATCTCTAGAAATACTAGAATGGCAAGCAGAGGAATGGCTTTCCTTTCTTCTCTCTTAATAGCTAACATTCCTTTCTAAGTATAAACACACAGATCCTAGTCTATTGAAAAAATAAAAATGAAAATGTCCTGAACAGAAAAATTCTATTTGTGCCATTTTATCAAACTGTCATTTGCCTATGCATTATTGTGGCTCCATGGACAGTATTCTCACTGCAGGATTGAATGAACACGAGATTAGTCCCACAGTGCCATTCAATTAAAATATTAAACTCTGGCCAATATTTACATCTCTAAATTAACACACATTACAGACTAACCAGTACTAATACAAACCCAAACACCTATGGAAGACATCATTGAGAACATAATGACCAGGACACTACCTTGCATAAAACCGCTACAGCACAAATGAACAATTCACTGCAGTGCAAAGACCTCTGAGAGTCAGAGAAAGGAAATTGCTGGTTCACCAATTACCATGACTGTTAAAGCTAGAGAGATAAAATTGTTGTTCTTATCTACTTCACCTTTATGTCATCCACTTTTTACCTTTCACAAGTGAAGTTAGCAATGTGGCTCATTAAAAAACAACAAACAAAAATGTTAGAACTAACAAAATTTTGACCACTAATTTTCATACTGCACCTGAATAAATTGTATTAGGATATTTCATAGAATCACAGAATGGCTTGGGTTGGAAGGGACCTTAAAGACCACTTAGTTCCAACTCCCCTTTCATAGGGAGGGATACCTTCCACTAGACCAAAGTCTGAGGCTGCCCAAAGCCCCATCCAGCCTGGCCTTGAATACCTCCAGGGATGGGGCATCCACAGATGCTCTAGGCAACCTGTTCCAGTGCCTCATGACCTTCATAGTAAAGAATTTCTTTCTTGTATCTAATACAAACCTACCGTCTTTTAGTTTAAAACCATTACCCCATGTTCTAGTACTATCCTCCCTGATAAAGAGTCCCTCCCTGTAGGCCCCTGTTAGATAATGGAAGGCCACCATAAGGTCTCCCTGGAGCCTTCTCTTCTCCAAAGCTGAAAGCATCCATTGCCAGCTCATGTTAAGCTTCTCATCAACCAGCACTCTCAGGTCCTTCTCAGAGCTGCTCAGTCCATTCTCTGCCCAGCCAGTATTTGTGCTTGGGATTGCCCTGGACCAGATGCAAGACTTCGGACATTTTTGGCTGAAAAACCGAAGAGTTACTGGGCAGATACACAGGGGAACGGAGGGAATATTTTTTTTCCCTCACTTTATCCCAATGATTAGAAAAAAAAGTATGTCCTTTAGAATGAACTTGGATATGCCTACAGATACACATGTACATCTGTAAACCTGTGTTCTAAGAGGAGTCATGAGGTTTTTACCAGTCCAGATGCTTTCTTTACCACCAGCTATCTCAGCAAGGTTTCTTAGGAGTCTGACAGGGCTCCTCTGCAAGGTGCTGTAGGTGTCTACTTGTTTATGTGTGCCTTTCTATAGAAACAAGGGTATCTCTGAATGTTGATTCCAGTCATATCAAGTAGATATATATAAGCTTTAACTTTACATTCCCAGAGTTGTTTTAAAAACTACCTCTGAAGGATTCAAGAAAATACTTGATCCATATCTGCTGGATATCTGATGAAAGCTGCCTTGGAGGATGCATGTTCTCCTCACTCTGCTAGACTACCAATACCTTTCTGCTAACAGCCAGAGTTTTAGTAGTAGATTTTTGCACCTTAAAATAAAGAGCAGCTTAAAAAATTCTTGGTATATGCCACAGATGCCATAATCACACAGAGTCACAGCACCAGAAAGCTGAGGAACAAGGGGTCCTAACTGCCTTTGGTACACCCTCTCAGCTCTGTGCCATGCAGAACACGTGTCTCAGTGCTGTCTTGAATGTCTTGAATGGCAGTTCTCTTGGTGGTGTCATCAGGAGGTGGGAAAGAAGATCATGATGAGTGAAAGACAAAAAAAATGGAATGCAGGGTAAGGTAAGTAAGGGGTGCAGCCGGGGTGATTGCCTGAGGCTGGGAGGTGATGGGTGGAATGGCCACCGCCTCTCCTTTGTGTCTGTAAAAGTGTTTGTGCCAAATGGCACAAACATTACATACAGACAACATCACCAGTAAGTTATAAGTTAAAATTACACTTTAGAGCAATGGTGACATCATAAAGCAGTCAATACTGGCTACTAATGATGGTGTCAATGAAGCCCATCTCCAGGTGTTTACAGCCTGCTTCTTCACAGGCACCGTATGCCATGAATTATTCATTATACATCCACCTCTGTTTGATTAGTCAAAATGCTCTCACAAAGTACAAACCTGAGTTTAATAGTGGATTTTGCTAGACCTCATTTAAGCTGTCATATAAATCTACATTTTCAATTTATGAATAAGTAACCCATCAGTTTATCTTTTCTTTTCATGATGTACAAAACAAAGAAATTAGGATAGGAAAGCTTTTCTCTCCTGATACTTTTTAGTCTTTACAAGACAGTCTCTAAAAAAAGTAAAAACCCTCAAAATGGATGCATTTTTTTACACTTCTCAAATACAATCTTCCTGCTAAATAAAGATTTTCTGATTTAGTATAGAAACATATTGACGCAAGGTAAAAGAACAGAAAATAATGGGAGACATTTGTATGCTTTGGTAAAGTCAATTTAATTATCATGTGAACCACACAGATAAGTATCATCACTTCCTAATGTACTCAGTCTGGACACAAATCAAACCAAACAAGGCAAGCTTTTCAAGCAAAACTATTTGTCACAAAGTGAATTAAAAAAAAAAAAAAAAGGCAAACCAACAGCGGCTACAGAAAACTCAGCCCACTCTATTATTGTTCATTACAGCCATTGCTAAGGGCAAATGAAACCATTCAGTTTAATCGGCCTCTCACAAAAAAAGTACTGATTCTTGTAACCACACAGAACAAATCATGTAATTTACATTACTGTCTTGAATACAAAACAAGTAACAACTTTACAAATTCGAAGCTGTAAATCCATTTACGTCCTTTTAGTTATTCTTTCCATAAATACAAAGAAGAGGTAAACTTTCTTCATAGTATAGAAAGCCACCTCATCATTTCTTCTCTCCACAAACCTGTCTGCTTTTAATCTCTGACATCCTCAGGGAATAGACAATCCCTTGTTAGACATCCAGAAACTGCTCAGGATGTCATTGATTAGAGTTTATTGAAAACCAAAAATTCTCTCTCAAGAAAAGATCTGGCATCAAAATATCTATTATTTGATGTGAGCAAGGTGTAAAGGTGAAAATACAGTTAAAGAAAATCCTGATTAAATTTACATTAATCTTGCTAAGCTTGTAATTACAATATTTTTCAGAGATGAATGGCTTCATTGCCAACATTTATTACAACATTTTTTGGGCAGGGCACTTGAAATCTCCTTTCTGACCTAAGCTTTAAGGCTGTCACATAGAGGGTGCTGGTCTGGCTAAAACATGGCCCCAGTACGTTGGCCAGTTAGTTTAGTTCTCTCACAATGCGATCTGCTCATTTCCTACAACATTATGATGTATCTCAAGAAGATACAAATTGCTGGTCTGGCTAAAACATGGCCCCAGTACGTTGGCCAGTTAGTTTAGTTCTCTCACAATGCGATCTGCTCATTTCCTACAACATTATGATGTATCTCAAGAAGATACAAATTTTGATATTGATCTAAAACCAAACATTAATCTCAGATGAAGAAATGCAAAAAATGTATTTGACTTCCATGTTCCCAGTAGAGAAAGTATACCAAGACTGTTAATAATAATAATAATAATAATAATAATAATAATAATAATAATAATAATAATAATAATAATAATAATAATAAATAATAATCCACCTCAGTGTTTAGTGGAGAAAATGTTTTATCAGTAATTTTCAATTCACCCTTAGTAACAATAACAACAAAAATACTTTAAATAGTGTTACAAAGCTATTGTAAAACTTTTACTTTAGATCAAAAACAATACTATGTGGGGTGGGTGTGGGGAGGGAAAGGAGGAATACTAAATTTTGGAAATATGTGTATTTGAGTTATATGAGTTTGTACCAACGGAGAAAAAAGAATTTACTGTCTCTCTGAGAGTTAAGATTTAGGTCTGGTCACAAAATAGTTACAAAATGAATAGCTCCTTGAATGAAGCATTTACAAGAGAGTAAATAGAACAGTGAGAAGCATCTCAAGACTATTCCTCCTTCTAAGAGTCTCAGTGGAGTCACTTGTAACTTAGTAAGGGAGGGCCTGCAGATTTGCAGAAGTGAAGGGAAACAGAAGATCTAGAAGGTAACTTGAAGGTAAAGGACATTCCATATTCCTAATCAAACACCTTGATTCTTCCTTCAAAACATTCTTGAAATTTCTTTTGCTGTGAAGATCACCTACCCTAAGTGTTTAGCTATGATGTGTAGGAAAGCTTAGATACAGTAATATGTGTTAAAGATCCTTTACACTTTATACCATCTGGCCCTTCACTCTTAGGAATACACTTTATTTTTGATACCGGCAATTGTTATGGTCTATTTCTGTCCTGTCCTTAAATGAATCAATATAAATCCTTGTGAAATGAAGCAATGTTGTACTAAATCAGGTTTGACCTTTCAATCCTTAGGAAAGCATTAGACTTGGCTACATTTCTACATTTTTTGGCAGTTGTTCAATATCTTTTTTCTTTTTCCTTTCCTTTCCTTTCCTTTCCTTTCCTTTCCTTTCCTTTCCTTTCCTTTCCTTTCCTTTCCTTTCCTTTCCTTTCCTTTCCTTTCCTTTCCTTTCCTTTCCTTTCCTTTCCTTTCCTTTCCTTTCCTTTCCTTTCCTTTCCTTTCCTTTCCTTTTTTCTTAAGAAAGTGTCTGGAGTAATTATTCATATACTGGGACAAAGAGATGCCCTAGAGAATGAAGAAAGATTTTAATTGCCTTAAAGAAAAAAAAAAAAAAAAGTGCTCTTGCTAAATTGACATCACTGTAAATATCAATTCACTTTTTTTTTTTTTTCTAAAAGCAATAAGGTTATTCAATTTTTTTAAAAAGACATCTGCTTCAGTAGAGCATCTAAGTGAAGTCCTAGCCAGAATTTCCTTTTCAAAATACCTCCAGCATCACCGTATCTTCACCTGCAGAACCTGCCATTAAGAGCAATCCAAAGATCAGCTAGAAAAATTGAATTAGGTGCATTGATTCCTGCAGAGACCTCACATCTAGATTTTATAAATGCATTAAGGATGCCTTTTTATAAAGACAGAAAAGGTTAAAAATAAACAAATAGAAAGGAGATGGTCAGAGAAAGGGAGCAATACAGGACTCTATCAGGCTCTGAAATCACTTGACCTTCAGTGCAAAGACACCAAAATAAAAATCATTTCTCAAAATATCTCCCCAATTCTATGCTGTGAAAACTCTTGTAGTTTTTATTTTGTTTGTTTTCCAGTTGAGTCTTTTTCTTCTAAAATTTTCTTTCTACTGTGGAATTATTGTCAATCTCTGGGAGTAATTTAAGGTAGGGTGTGATCCCTGGTGTAAAGCCTCTGGACCTAGAGAGCAACCCTGTGCTAATGAAAGGTTGATCTGGAGTCAAGCACGGCTCTGGCCCATACCTGAAACAAATGAGTTGCCCTCTTTGTCCCAGTCGAGACGGCAGTAACTTCTGGAAAGCTGCACAAAGCAGGTGCTATGTCCCCACTTGCAGCAGCTAGCAAAAGAATCTCCTCTTCTGACTTCCTGCTGAAGAGGGAATATATGGACTAATCTCTGAAGCTGTCTACTATTGAAGGGAGTGAAACAGGTACAAACTCGGACCCTGTCTGCATCTTGCCACAAGAAGGGGTTGGGGAACCTGCAGAGATGCCTTGTGCAAAAGCATTTGGGGATGTAGAGGCAGAAAACAAGGAGGGAGAGTGGATATGTGGGGCAATACATCTCACCACAGTTCTGTATCTTTTTTCCATTGAAGTAAATACTCCAGTCCCTTCTCCAGGCTCAATTTGTTTTCTGACGTCAGACAGGCATACAAATTTTTTGTTTGTTTGTTTGTTTGTTTTTTTAATCATTCATCTTCACTGTCAATAAAGACGATGGTAACCTACTTCTCTGTTTTCAGTCCAGTGAACTTCTAGCTAGTGGCATCCTTGGGCTGCAAAGGGGCATTGCTTTCCTGCGGATTGTTTTACAGGGAACAAACTCCCATTTACACTCTTTTTGGAGCTGTGCCAGCTTGAATGCCCTTCATTGTCAAAGCAAGTAAAATGACCTGTTTACAATTGCTGCAATACTCCTTGCCATGTATCCTTCCAAAAATATGTCTTTAAATTCCAGGTACATAAACTTTAATTTTTAAATAAAAAAGTTGGATAAAAATGTAACAGAGGTAATATTGCATTTGTTTTAATGGCATGTTCTTCTCTCATGCCTCCTTTCATGATTGTTTTTCCAGTGTTATTTCCAGCTTCTCATATACTTCAGGTTGTTTTCCTCCTATGTGTTTATTGCTTTTCAGAGCTGCACCTGAAATATTTAATCAAAACAGAAAGTACAACCACAGAGCAGAAACTGCATGTTCCTCCAGTGCTACCTGACCTCCAGAACTGCTTTTCTTCTATTCATTAATGGCTAGGAGAATAATTAGAATAGCAGGAAAGCATTTGTGCCATTAATAGCACATTCCATTATTTTTAATCGAAGGAGCAAGTAGAAGATAGACCCAGGGTTAGGAAGACTCTCCTGGAAATACTTTCCACATGAGACAAGTTGCATCTTCCCTAGAAGGAGATTTCAATTTGCAGAAAAGAACACACAAAGAGGACAATGGTGTGATACATATCTGAGCTGGATGGGATTGCGAATATATTCCTCTACTATCTGTCTGCATAAGATTTAATGAGCTCATCTCAAAGCACTTGAGAGAAAAGATGTGTCTGCCCATGGCCCCAATCACTCCTGTAGCTCTCATCAGAATTCAAACACCATCTTTCTCAAGATATCATGGCCCAAACATAGACCTGGTATGCGACAAGGACATGGAATCAATGAAAACAGCTGAAGCACAGACAACACCCAATGAATGGGATTTTTATTCTTCATTTAAACTCTGCCTCTTTAGTCTTGCATTTTGTTTCATATTCCTTTCAACAACAACAATATTGAGTGTAGGTCACTGAGGACCCCAGGCCTGAATAAGAAATAATATTCTTCAGAACAAGGAACATTAGAAGTGCGAAGGATGACATATTTCTATATTTCTGAAAGGTGAGCATCTGCTTGGATGTCCCATTGTATTTATGGAATTCTGGAAATCTATTTATTTATATTTTATTTATTTTTTTTTTTTACAAAGAGAAAGAACATATTACAAGGGAAAAAAATGTAATGATCAAAATAGGTCTGAATCATACACAGATTTCTAGGGAAGTCCAACCTTGTCTAGTCTGAAAAATAACATTTACACAAAATTTCGCAGGAGCAATTTATCTTTACCACAAAAGATAGTTATGTTATCCAAGAATTTTTTGATCCATCTTTCATGGATTTGGAAATTATATATAATACAACTTTTGTAACTCTGACAGGAGTCACACAAAAACTTCAGTTAATACATATTTTCCCAAGATTTTGCCAAGAAGCATATGTCTGCTTCTACTGAGAGAGTTCAACTTTCTTGAGTACTTCCAACCAATCAGTTATTGAACTAACAAACATACACATACATTTTTGACAACAAAGCAACCAGATTGGCTTATTACTCATAACTCAAAATCTTTACAGTAAAAATACCAACGTCCAAATTAAGTGACTTCTGGCTCCCTTTATGGTCAAAGAAGAAAACAGGTATATTTAATACGCATATTTCTGACCTATTTTATTTTTACTCTAGGATGAATCACAATATAGAAATGACTATTTGTCTCTATCAACTAGAAAACAAGGACACAATGACCAGATGTACCTGTCTTCCTTTCAGCATCCTAACCATATCATTGGTATATTATTATCCTTTCATGATGTTTTCTTGTACTTCTCTTTCAAAGGCTGCTGAACACCTGTCTTCTTTATTATTTATTACTCCTCCAACTGTTTTGTCATCCACCTACTGAAACTAAGATTTAAAATGGTTTTCCTCCAGGATATAGATGAGAAAAGATTTTAAACAGCACAGAGCAAGAACCGATTTCCACAGAGCTCCACTAGAAACCCACCCACATGATGATGAATCCACATTGCCAATGGCATTTGGAGACCTATCTGTCAGCCAGTTGTTAATACATTGCAAGTATGTCATGTTGATTGTCACTTTTTTTTTCTAATCTAAATGTCAGGCTGCACTAAGTCAAAACCAATAAAGGATTATATTACATTGACACTAATACTTTTATCAATAAATATCAAATTAGTTTGACAAAATCTATTTTCCATAAACCGTTTTAATAGAAATTGATTATATTAAGGTCCGACCATAGTTTAAGAATTGGAATCCTCTGTCAGGATCACATCACATTTTTTCCTAGGGAAGTTATCATATAAAAGCTTGGGTTGTTGTTGAAGGCATGATAAGAATAAGAGACGATCCGCAGTGGATCTGGATAATGGAGTTCATTAAAGAGCTTCTGAGATCAGTGCTTTTGACCTGCTTGGTTGTCTCACAGATACATTCACTCGCTCCCACCCCAGTTCACTACGTATTGACTTCCTTTCCCATAAGGGAGATTGCTGCTGATCTGAGAAGGTCCAGCAGAAAGTTGATCTTGTTCTGTGCCACTGCTCACAGTTACCAGTCCCAGGGATTACTGGTCAAGGTCCATGGATATACCCCTAGCATTCTTCTCCAGACAGTTTTCCCATCCTACAGCCCTTCCCCACTTCCAGGACCTTTCCTCCAGCCAGGATTTTCACCACCTCCTTTCTAGGACTTCTTGTCTCCAAGGATAGCTATTTCTGGGAACCATTCTTTACAGCACCATTTCTAGCGACACTGTTATTACCAGTCTAAATATTCTGTGTCTGACAGTCCAGAAGAGATGCTCCAGGATCCGGAGCTGCAGTTCCCCTGCGGCCTGTGGAGAGGCCCCTAGTGGAGCAGGCTGTCCCCCTACAGCCCATGGGTCGGTCCCACAGGGAGCAGATCTCCACGCTGCAGCCCCCCCATGGGTGGAAGAACCCCTGGTGGAGCAGGTGGATGTGGCCTGGAGGAGGCTGCAGCCCATGGAAAGCCCCCACAGGAGCAGCCCCCGGGCCGGAGCTGCAGCCCGTGGAGAGGAGCCAACACAGGAGCAGGGGGGCTGGGGGGAGCTGCCACCCACCCGTGGGGGACCTGTGCTGGAGCAGTTTGCTCCTGGGGGATGGATGGACCCTGTGGTATGGAGCCGTTCTTGAAGAGCTGCTGCCTGTGGGCAGCCCCCACAAGATCAGTTCAGCAAGGACAGCATCCTGTGGGAAGGACCCCATGTGGAACAGGGGCAGAGAGGGACCGTGAAGGAGCAGTGGAGATGAAGCGTTAGGGACTGACCGCAGCCCCCATTCCCCATTCCCCTGCGCCGCTCAGAGGGAGGGGGTAGAAGAGGGTGGATGGCAGAAGGTGTTTTTGGTTTGTTTTTACTTTCTCACTGTGCTGGTCTGTTAGTAATAGGCTACAAATTATATTAATCTCCCTATGCTGAGTCTGTTTTGCATATGACATTAACTGGTGAGCATTCAACCCATCAGCCCTTTTCATCATATTTTCTCCCCCTGTTCTTTTGAGGAGGGGGAGTGAGAGAACAGTGTGGGGGAGCTTAGCTGCCCATCAGAGAGAAACCACTACATTTGGCACAATGTGTGACCTGTACCCTAACTGATGGTTCTTTCTCTCATTTAATTAATAATTAAATCATAATTAATTAATATTAGCGGTCCAGAGATAACTTCAGTGAGTTATTTAATAATATTAGATTTACAAATTTGCATGTATAAAATTACCTAAATAAAGTAACTTTTATTCATCGCTGTTTTTAGTCATTGTTGGAGTAGAAAATACTGCAAGTAATATTATTAAATTATCTTCCTTCCCTTCCACATCTAATAAAAAGAGCAGAAGAGTTTGGTGTCTGTTTCTATTTTTTTCTATCATTTTTCAAAATAAAAAGTTCTAACATTCTGCCATTATTAAGTTTCTAGAGTATTTAAGATTCCTGTATACTAGTAAGTATCCTTTACGGGTTTCCTCTGGGAATAGTTTACAGTTTTTAGCTTCTAATCCTGTATGCTACTTTGCCTTTTGTTTATTTTATTTTTTCCCAGCACAGCTGAAAATGACCACAAGAGGTTATCCCTCTTGGCACTGCTACCACGTTGCTGTTCCCTATTTGTCTCTGGGGGGCACTCAATCAACTGAGAATCTGTATTGGTTCTTTCTAAAACACCTCTTTACCTGGCAGAAGAGTTTACCTTATCTCCAGACTCCTGTGCTAACCTTCAACATTCAACTTCTACTTTCCCTTATTACCACCCTCTACCCCTCTCACCCAGATAAAGATGATTTAATACTCATATTTCTCATGCTGTGGCGGATGGAAGCTGGAAGCACAACCACACAGTCTGCGGAAAAAAAGACAGACAGATCTCCTGTTAGACCTGTTCAAAGCCACAGTCTCCCTCCCCGTAACCTTGCTGGAGAGTAAAAAATCTGTCTCAGCACACATCTCTGCAAGTCCCACTATTGCCAAACACTGAACTTGCAGCTACACTTTAGAAAAACTCTCCCATCATACCTTTGACTATGAGTCGTAATCTGACTTGTGTATTTTTCATATATGTCCTGTGATAATCAAGACCCAGTCAGACTGCAGCAGTCACATGATTTACTTGCTTTATTATCCCTTTTCCCATTTCTTGACCCTTCTTTTCAGTCTTCTACCTCCTTTTCTCTGATGTAGCCTTTTCCCAAATAAACAACCTGCCCCAATTATGTTTTCTCCACTGGTCACCGATTTGCTACTTCCATACTCACATTAAATATTTATAATATCGTTGTTACCTAGATATTTTTGGCTTTGCAAAAGGGCCCAGGCTTCCCATGTATCCCTCCTTCCCAGGCACTGTTTGGCCTTGGAAGATTCTGCTTCCCTCTAGTAAAGTCTACTCATCTCTCATGTAACCCCTCAGCAACCTGTGAAATCCAGCCCATGCTCACGGCGGTATCTATTTGCAGTTTCTCATACAGATATCAAGCAATTTCTCATGTCCAGTAGTTTTTTATTGAACATCATATTCAGTTAGCTGAGCCCCAGGGCAGCACCTAGCCAGTGGCCTAAACATTGGTTTGTACACCTAAGAGAATTAAAAAATAAAATAAAATAAAATAAAATAAAATAAAATAAAATAAAATAAAATAAAATAAAATAAAATAAAATAAAATAAAATAAAATAAAATAAAATAAAATAAAATAAAATAAAATAAAATAATAAAATAAAATAAAATAAAATAAAATAAATAAAAATGCTTCAGCAGTGTTTCAGAAACAGAGCAAGAACCATGAATTTCACTCTTGCTATACAAATTGAGAGTGAAGATGCTCCAACAGGACAGTATTAGCTTACAGAGGTAGATCTCAGCTACCCTTGTGGTGTCACAGGACACACTACTTTAGATAAACACCTTGGCTGATATGAAAATAAGGCTGAAACCCAATGAGAATTAAAGACTTTTCTGTGACTGACTGTTTCTTAGTAGCAAGTGGGCAAGAATAATGGATTGGTTTGGAAGTTATGAGACCCACAGTGAATATAAAGGAAAGAGGAATTAATGGCAAGGTGCGATACAAAATAAGTTTTCATATGGAATGATTGTGTAAAGAGCAGCAAATTATATTTTCCTACTGAAAACATTAAAAAAAATTAAAGATTATGTGAGGAATGAAGGTTTTAAACTAAATTACACTATTTCTCTACCTGATCATTATGGGATTGGAAGTCTCAGAGGATTTTCAGACTAGACTCCAAGGATAATTTACTTTCAAATAGACAAACTAGGTATTAAATACTTATGAGTAAGTGTTACATTGTCCCTAGAGTCTTTGCTGTGAACCAGCTGAAAACTTGGTCTTATAAAACAAAAATTGGCTTTGCAAAAACAAGAAAAGTTTCTTCTCTGCAATTAAAGTGATTTCATTCCTGAAAAGATATTTACTTTATGTATGCTGATTAGCACTGCACCGATCAGTCTAAGCAAAGTTAGGCAGAGCAGATAAAGCCATGCATGTACAGATTTATGGAAGGAAGCCCTGTGAAAGATGAAGTCTGAACACATTTATACATATGTACAATAGTTAAGAGATGTGTTGCTAACTGATTTACATAACTTTCCAAGATCTTACACAAATCCTTTTCATAACATAGACCTAGTTTATCCCCTCAACCTAAAATGGATGCCCAGCAGCCAGTGAGCTTCCAAGGCTCTCTCAACTGTGCAGACTGTGATACATGTAGACATAGCTACTGATGTTAGGTATGTTAGAGAGGCTTTCTGTTTCTTACCTATAGCCACTGGAATTCAAGTCGGATACTGCACAAAATCAGACTGATGCAGGACCACTGGAAAATGTTCACACTCCTGAGATAACAGCTGAAAACCAAATGGGATACCTGAGCACATCTCACTGCACAAGGTAAGTTATGCTAGGACAACTGAATCCTATCCCTGCTATCCCAAAGTGTTTATCTAGACACTGCTTCACAATAAACAAGATGATGTTCCATTATCTAGAAGTAAATTGCCTTTAGCCTTAATTGAATAACAAATCTAGGGACAGTATTTCAGATTTTGTCTTCCTTCAAATTAATTTTTAAGTGAAACGGTATAACATTTCCATATCAGAGGAAAAAATCTGGAGGAAATGAGTCTTATGACTCAAGAAAAAAGATTAAAAGATCAGCTACATACAAAGGTCATCAAGCATATAACAGTGTAAAGCAGGAGTTTGTTATCAATGGCAATCTACTTATTAGCTAAACAGGCAAGGAAAGCATGAATGGAAAACCATAACAGATATTCTTCTAAGCAGAATACTGAATGTGCTTTTCACTAGCGGAAGGTTATAGTTAATCAGTAGCTAACAACTTGTAGTATCTGTAGTGACAGATGTTTTCTAAAATGTAAATAAAATGCATCTAAGAAGTCATCATAAACAGAATTTTGTCTCTCCTGAATTAAGCACATTACTGATTTTACTGTCTGTAATTATGCTGTCTATATGCTATTAACGGCCCCAGCATTAGGGAAGAATTCACCCTATGAATGTCAGTTTTCTATGAAATACCATAATAACTTTATATATATATATATTTCATTTAGCAGTAGCAGCTTGGAGTATAATAATAGAGGTAAACATTATTGACTTTGAATTATGATTATTTAGATTTCTGCTTCTCTCTCCTTGGCAATAAGTCTTTGATGCTCAATGGAAAGAGAATGATACTTAAATAAATTCTCCAATCTGTTTTGTCATTTGTAGTAAATTTAATCAGTTTTTCCTCAAGAGAATCATCCGATGAGTTAATCTCACCTTTTTAAATATAATTTTCTGTTCTTTATTTGTCTTCAAAAGTACAGTTGGTTAGAGTTTTGTTGTTGTTGGGAAATGCTTCACAGTTGGCCCCCAACTGCAAAAAAACAAACAAACAAACAAACTTTTTTAACATATTTGTACAATTCTAGATTGTTCCTTGTAGTAACAACAAGAAAGATCATTTAATGGAGACAGCTTAAAAATCTCTGATTGCTTTCTAAGTAAGTCTCATAATGAAAGTCTTACTGATAGCAGATAATGATGCGAACTCCTTGTAACCAGGAGTCACCTCCACTGAGATTTTGGCTTGTACTCAGCTGTCATGGCTAGGTACAAAAGGCAAAGGCTGCAATTGACTGGCTGCCCCTTCTGGCAGGTCTTTATGAGGCTCAGCAAAAGGCAAAACATCTTACTGCTATGTGATATAGCTCCAATATCGAGTTTGAGGCCAAATCGGCTCCCACTGGTGACTACCAGGGGACTCACGGTGACCTCTGACCATGAAAGGGGAGGAGCATTGGGTCCTCCTGGCCAAGCAGAGCCAGTGCTTACAAACCTGCCACGTTAACAGCCTCAAAACCTTGTCTCTGTGCAACAGCCTCCAGTTCTCTACCTGAAAGGTTTCATGTCACCCTCCACAAAGTATGCAGGTTCAGGTTTCAAAGATTAAAACCTCCTGAGAGGTTATCTCTCTAGCTAGCTCAGCTATCGTGCTACTGCATAGGAAAGCTAGTCTTCACCCAACTTCCTATTTCCCTATTAACTGAGTGGTTTAGTTTTCTTCCCCCAGATAAGTCTTCCATTATTTTATGACCATATAGAACTAGCTGTCTATACCACAGCTCAGAAAATTATACTATAAATCTTTGGCATACTGCCTCTGGTCCTTTTTTTTTTTTTTTTTTTTTTTTTTTCATGTCCCTGCCAGTCATTTCCTGACAATGTATTTCTGTCTCCTTGGCCTTAAAGCATTCAAACGTTTTCCATGACAATATTAACTTTTCTATTTATTTATTTATTTATTTTCACAATTACTGGTTAGCCATTCAGTTTGTGGTGCTCTTACCTTTGCAGAAGTAATTATTTCAGGAATGTTTAATGAAATTTTGGTAGCAGTGTAAGAACAGAATTTTAATTCCCTTTCCATGACCCCTAATAAAGTGCTTATTATTTATATGTCTGAGAGACGGATGGTTTCAGAGTGCATTATCATCATAAATAGATTTAAAACATCTGCAAGTGTCCTCAGGATCTACTGCCACTCTCATCCAGGCTCTGGCAGGAAAACAAACTATCAACTTTATGTTCCTGCTTCTGCTGCTACAGTAATAGCAAATAAAAATTAATAATTTCCAAATCCCTCAGCCTGGTTTAGTCTAACATTAATATTAAATTGCTTTACTTTGTTGTTAGCCTTTTAAATTTCTACTTCTGGAGATTTTGTGTTTTTATGAAATTCATCCTGTTCCCAAATATGAATAAATTGTCCGTGTCAGTCCTCTCAACACAGATGTCATAACCTGCGTGTCACTTTACCTGTGAGCCCCTAACAGAAAAATAAATAAATAAATATTTTCATCACCCTTCTCAGAAATGTCTAGCTCATCCCTTTTCCAGAAAAGGTGCCAAAATGTTAGGAAGAATGTGAAGTGTCAGTCTTAAAGTTTCTGTTTAACAGCTGAACATGTGAGCCAAAAGAGTTTATGTGTTGTAACCTCTGTCACTAATGGGTTAAAGGCCTGTGTTGCACCCAGAGAAGTGGATGGATGCAGTCAGGAGACACCTGACTTAGGTTAGGAACCTAATTCTCCTCATCAAGTCTTAGAGTACCCTGGACCAGTGCCATTGATAATGGCACAGTAATCAGCCGTTCTTTCAGCTGTAGTGCAGGCCTCTAGAGGAAGGTAAAGGATGTGTTTCTGCCAGCTCTGTGTCTTCTGCAGCCTTTCTCATGCTATGGATTGTCCTGAGAAGTTGTCTAAAGTTTACCTCTCATCTTTTTGTGCTCTCTGAGCTACAGAAATGAATCACATCCTGGAAAAGACCCTTGCACAATGTATAGGTTCACTGGATTTGTATCACACTAAATCTCTCCTCCCAAGCTGGCAACACTGAGACCGTACATGGCATGTGTAGGAAACCAAAGCTGCACCACAACTTTTTAGCACAATATGATTATCCCTTCATGTGAATTATTATCCTCTCTCTGCTGCATGTTGTAATTGATATTCCTCCAGTAGGAGACTGGCACATTTTTTCTACTGGAACTATTTTAAGATACACCTTATTTTTTTACAAGATCATGCATACTTAATTTGTAAAATGTTCATATTTTTATCATAAAAAGTGATTTGTTATTCACTTACTTGAAAGTGTTAGATGCTCATTTTTTAGTTTCACTGCATTGTGGCAATGGAAAAGCTGTATTGTCTTATTTTTTCACAGTTAGATAGCACTTTGCTTTATGAGCTGAATGGAAATGTATTATTTGCCAAATTTGTGAAATACAATGAGAGCTGCTAACTGTGTGCTGTTTACCACAGATAATAACAAAGAGCTTAGTGCACTTTCTGCTGAAGTGTTGATACATACATAGCAGCCTGCTTCCAGGTTAATAATGGATAATAATGACAAACACATGCCCAAGAGATATCTTCCACATGGAAGCTAAGTCTGCATCTCACTGGCATGATGTATTCCAAGTCTGCATCCTTCTTGTCCAGATGAAGGACTTTCAGGATGTTGCATAAAGCTACGGTATGATGTAGGGCACCTAAGGCATACTATGACCTTACTAGTAGAAGATTAAACTGACATATAATGTGCCAAATAATTTGGATACTACTCTTGAAGCACATCTGAGACCATGCTTCTGCCTCACTGTTTGGATGGCAATCTAGTCATGATGGTTGACTTCAGGACAGTCTCAAAAGACAGTTTACATGTTCTGCTTTTGATAGATACCTGCTAAAATAGTTTCATAGCTTGCCACAGTTGTCACAGAAATTAAATTACTTGCTTTCAATTAGAACTGAATATAGCTCCAAACTAAGTACTTCAAAAAATGTTCTGAGAGAACTATAACTGAAACAAAGGACTGCACAGAAAAGCTAAAAAGGTGATCCAGCCTATAAGATGGCTTCCATCTGAGAGGAGTCCATGTACTCTGGTAACTTGGTTTTAAAAGAGATGAAATATGAGAATAGATACATGAAAGATACATGAAAATGATTACCAGATCACTAACAATGTGAAAGGAAAGCATGTGCTCACTGTTTCTCACAACAACGTGAAACACCCAGTCAAAGAAACAGCAGGCTTAGAACAAGAGGAAATTGTTTTTCACATAACAAGACTAAATGCTAGAACTTGTTGCCAGAGAGTATTGTGGAGGCCATTTAAATTATAAACAAATGTGTTCAGGAAAATCACTTCTAAAATCATGTATTTAAATGAGAGGAATACAGAAATTGGAAGACAAAAAGCTTTTAGGAAGCCTTAATCTATATTAAGGCCTAAGAGGTCCAGAAACCTCAAATTCCGCAAGTTTCATATGCTCCATCTACAACATTTCCACCTGATTAGGCTCAAACCTCACAACACTGATTTCCAGAGATGACATTTCAAATATAAGATAATATTGTAGATATTATATTTTTTTTTTACTTTAGAGGGTTGCAAGTTTAAATATATTTACATGTATTCTGAAGTGCTGAAGTGAATTAATACCCTGCACTGATTTAATTCTCAAATCCCTAATTTACAGTCTTCTGGAGAGACCGAACTCCACAACTTAACTGATGAAAATGTATAACTTCAAATAAATCATAGTGTAGAATTAATCACATTTTATTTGGGGTTAGAATAAAAGACTTCAGTGCTCTCATTTATTCATCATTAAATGAATTCAGGCTTACAGTTTTGCTAAGGGACAGAGCTGGACCCTAATCCATAAACTAATCAAGCAAGCTGATCATCTGGTACTGAATAAACTGAGCTGAAAAGGATCACTGGATTTTAGATGACCAGTCAGACAGTCTGTGAACCCATTCAAAGTGTACCATGCCTCTTAGATTATACCCATGAATTTATTAAAAAGCAAGCAAACAAACACCAGAAACAGAACAAGGAAGTGAAAACGAAAAGAAAAAAGCACACATGGACTCTGATCTCAGTCTAGTCCACAGTCAGAATATATTACACATGAGACTAGAAGTGCATTTGGGCTCTCCGTCATTAAGAAAAATACAGTGTATATGCAGTAAAGTTCCGCCATGATGGTTCCAATTCTCTAACCACTGCACTCAATAACAGTTGTGATTCCACATAATGGAGATTCCTTTCATATTGTATTTGTTGCATATTTGGTATACATGAAATGTATGGCTCCCTGTTTTATTTCCTTTAAAGGGGTGAGTATGTGAAGATTGTTTATGCACCCGCACTAAAATATAGCACAAAACCTAAGTCCTCCCACTCTCCAGTCCATTTACTGATCTATTTATAAATCACATTAGTTGGCTGTGAACTCAGTGCACAAGCTGATTATTCTGATATTAATGAAGTGTTTAGATATTACTTGTGTTGCAAAATATTTGATTACTGAAATTCTGTAGTAAGCCAAAGGAATTGTCTGAGCTGGAAAGAATAGGCTAGTTTAGCCTGTGTGATGGATGCATGGAGCCTAATGAAAGAAATACCCTCAGTGCATTTGCATTAGGCACTATGCATCAGTCAGAACCAGGCTGAAAACAAACTTCACAGTGTTTTCTTTGCATTTGTACTGACACATATAGCCAACAAAATAACTTTTTTTAAATTTTATTTATTTATTTATTTTTGAACAAGATAGCAGGAGAAGAGCAAAATCTCTTATGGGATCCAGTGCTTTCTCCAAAAGGAATACAAGGAACAGAGACCTCTGGGGCACCAGCAGCTACCCATCTCTACCCCCATTTATTCACTGAGAAGGAGTATAAGTAAGAATTTTAATCAAAAGAAATAATCAGTTCTCAATAGTAACACTGATAGAGAAATACTTGCTGGAAGCTCTCATCAACCAAATATCTGACTGATGCCTTGGAAAAGAGGAGAGAAGCTGGTGAACAGAGCTATCATCTTAGGTTGGAACTGACAAGTACTTCATTATATTTTTCTTCTTTTTATTTTTCTCTTTTTCATTTTATTATTATTATTATTATTTCCTTTTTGTGTATTCTTTTTTTTTTTTCCCTTCTTTCCTTTATTTGTTTTTAATTCTGCAACCAGTTAACCAGTTACCTAACCAGTGCTTTGCTAAGATAAATGTAATTTGTATTTCCCCTTCAAGATGTTTTAATAATTAGTTTCGTTTCAAAACAATCTTCCTAGCAAGTAGCACTCTTGTTCTGACAGTAATGGAGAATCTGATCCTAGGATGGGCTGATATGTTTCCAGGCTATGGCTAGATGAGCATTGCATAGCAGAATCGGCTTCAGTACTGATCCCTCACCATCCCTCATTTGCTTAGTATCGCTCTGCTACTCTGAAATATGGCTTGATTCCAGTCAAAACCCACAACAGAAAATGTACATCCTACTCCCTTCCCTGTTCCTGCAACAGGCATCACATGGTGCTACATTAACAGGAGCTGTCACATGGGGAAAAGTAATGTGAAGAAGCTGAGCCTCAGTATATCAGCTCCACAGCATCAACCCACTGAGTGGTCATGGGCTAAAGTACCCACATCAATGCTGAGTTTTAGGTTGCCAGAGGTCCAGCTTTTCATGAAGTTGTCAGAATCAGATGAGCCAGCAGAGAGACCCAGGGAACCACAGGACTGCACATAAGCAAACATGAAAGAAGGCTGTTGAAGGACATGTGTTTGAAAGAGATTATGAAGAGTCACAGCTGTAGTTATTCCTCATCCATAACACTAGTCAGTTTTGTCTGTGGCAGTCTGAAGCTGTTCTTGTAGCAAATATTAATAATAGTATCTCTTGAACACATCTACTTCTAGCCTTCTCTGCTTCTTCATGGTACCACAGGGAGACAAATCTAGGCCAGGTGGAAGTTACATATCTTTATCTATAAGGATATAATTAATATTGCCAGAGGAAAAGAAGCATTTTGAAGTGCCTGGAAATATATATATATATATATATATATACACACGTATACATATATATATTACTAATAAAAGCTTTCATTATCTTTAAAATTATGCATTTGAGATCTTTTGCACTGAAATTTTGATTTCCTTTTATAGAACATACATACATTGCCAACATCTTTCCTTTACCTGTAAATCTATTGTCCATCTCAAATTTTCTTATCATTGTTATGTATTGTGGATACACAGGGGAAAAAAAAAAGCCAGTTATTGTAGGGTTAAGCCACATTTTCTGCCTGTTGTAACACATACTATATTCCTAAATGCCTGGTAACAACGCACATAATTACTTTTTAATTTTTTTTCAAGCACCTCTCATCTGGGAGTACAGAATAGCCTAAAACACATCCTTTCATAAATATTGTATGGAAGAGCTCCTGACTATTGAGATAAAAAGCTACTTATTTCAGTACACCCCACTGAAAGGAGAAGTTGTCATTTTTTATAATAGAATCCAAATCCTGTTTGTTTGTTTCAGCTGGTGTCTGCATGAATCAAAGGCCTCAGTGGTAATCTGGGATACATGGGGTTGCGTTGGAAGCATTTGACAAAATCTACTATGATGATTGTATATGAAAGTGTAGTAGTAGACTTTCCAGGACACTGCATGTGTATAGCCCACCTGCAGACTGTACTTTAGAAGAACATGGACCCATGTTGTCGCAGATGAACACATGAAAATGAAAGCCACCAGGCTCCGAGTCTGCAAGTTAGGAGGGAAGGAGAGTCAAAGCCCAGTTTAAAATGTGTCAAACCCTGCTGGTAAAAGTTACTGTAGTCAAAGGGCTACCAAAATATGTTAACTCACAGAGGTTTTAATGGCTAAAATCTGTATTCCAGCACAAGAAGACAAAGCTTATTTCCACTTGTGCAATCGATTTTGCAGCCTTCAGACTTGGCCCAGTAGTCCTGCCATGGCCTACTTGATTGTGGTAAAACCTCAATGGCCCAAAGGACAGCATTGGTTGTATTACTTTTATTTTCTCCCTGAATTCTTTCAACATGCCACAGCTCTGCATTCCTCTGCCACCCCACTTAGCCATGCAGGCATGGTTATCAAATGTTTAGGAAACAAAACTGGAGCTTTTACATATATGTATTTATTTTTCTTATTGTGTGATATGCTATCATGAGAAGGAAATGACTTGAGGACATGCAGATTCTAATCTCTTGTTGCCTATGATTCAAACCCATAGGAAAATACATCTCCTTAAGGCCTCATAGTTTTGTGAATTCTCTTTGAAAATTTTTCAAATGCAGTTCCTTGGAACATATTTGTTCTTGTCTCCTCTCTTAGCTCCCCCTCCCCCACAGAATTGTAAAGAGGAAAGGGAAGGGAAGGGAAGGGAAGGGAAGGGAAGGGAAGGGAAGGGAAGGGAAGGGAAGGGAAGGGAAGGGAAGGGAAGGGAAGGGAAGGGAAGGGAAGGGAAGGGAAGGGAAGGGAAGGGAAGGGAAGGGAAGGGAAGGGAAGGGAAGGGAAGGGAAGGGAAGGGAAGGGAAGGGAAGGGAAGGGAAGGGAAGGGAAGGGAAGGGAAGGGAAGGGAAGGGAAGGGAAGGGAAGGGAAGGGAAGGGAAGGGAAGGGAAGGGAAGGGAAGGGAAGGGAAGGGAAGGGAAGGGAAGGGAAGGGAAGGGAAGGGAAGGGAAGGGAAGGGAAGGGAAGGGAAGGGAAGGGAAGGGAAGGGAAGGAAAGGAAAGGAAAGGAAAGGAAAGGAAAGGAAAGGAAAGGAAAGGAAAGGAAAGGAAAGGAAAGGAAAGGAAAGGAAAGGAAAGGAAAGGAAAGGAAAGGAAAGGAAAGGAAAGGAAAGGAAAGGAAAGGAAAGGAAAGGAAAGGAAAGGAAAGGAAAGGAAAGGAAAGGAAAGGAAAGGAAAGACCTAACCTTTTCTCCATACCATTTTCATTTATTTTCTGAGCAAGGCAGTAGGTAAATGCAACATAGAATTATACACCATCTGAACAGCTTTTCTCATGTTCAGATTTATTTATTTTGTTTTGCTCTGCCACAGGCCATTCTGTGATCCTTAATTTCACAAAATAAGTCTTATTCCTCTAGATCAAAGCAGAGACACTCCTGTGATGGCTCTCCTCAAGATTTGTCCTTGTGGTCTGGAACTGGCAGTATCTGCAGCAACTGTGGCTTCAGCTTTCAAGTCAAGGAGGTCAGCCTCATCCTAAAGGGCAAAGTGCCAGTCTCCATGTCCAGAGCCTGCACTGCTGATGATGTTAGTGAGTATGAAACATTTGGACAAACTTTGTTAGTGACTGCTAATGAACTAGCTGCATTAGAGCTTGCAAAGAGCAGTAGCTCATTAGCAGCAGCTAATTTCCTCCTGTGAGGAGGACATCCAAGTGCCTGGCTCTCATTTTGCAGCCTGTCAGATGCAGACCAGCAGGATTAGAACAGCTCTCCAGCACCACTCAAAGCTGTCTGACTTCTCAGATTCCATGCTGATGCCAGACCTCCCCTGTCTATTAAAGCACTCTGGGAAATACAATTTTTTATAGCTCTCTGCAAATAATAAGATTTACCATAGATGGTGATTTCAACTGAAGATAAGTTTTAGTGATGGTATACATGTAAAGATTTTTAAGTGGAGAATAATTAAGTGGAGAAAAAAACAACAACACAGAGAATGGGGTGCAGGACAACTTCATAGTATGCTATTGATGCCTCAGAGGAAACACATCCACCCTTCTGCATAATGTAGAAATATCTATCAAACAACATCATAGTTAATGCTTAGGAAATCACAGAATCACAGAATCTCTAGGTTGGAAGAGACCTCAAGATCATCGAGTCCAACCTCTAATCTAACACTAACAGTACCCACTAAACCATATCCCTAAGCTCTACATCTAAACGTCTTTTGAAGACTTCCAGGGATGGTGACTCCACCACCTCCCTGGGCAGCCCGTTCCAGTGCCTAACAACCCTTTCGGTAAAGAAATTCTTCCTAACATCTAACCTAAAACTCCCCTGGCGTAACTTTAGCCCATTCCCCCTCGTCCTGTCACCAGGCACATGGGAGAACAGGCCAACCCCCACCTCGCTACAGCCTCCTTTAATGTACTTATACAGAGCAATAAGGTCACCCCTGAGCCTCCTCTTCTCTAGGCTGAACAAGCCCAGCTCCTTCAGCCGCTCCTCGTAGGACTTGCTCTCCAGGCCCCTCACCAGCTTCGTCGCCCTTCTTTGGACCCGCTCAAGCACCTCGATGTCCTTCTTGTAGCGAGGGGCCCAAAACTGAACACAGTACTCGAGGTGCGGCCTCACCAGAGCCGAGTACAGGGGGACGATCACCTCCCTAGCCCTGCTGGTCACAGTGTTTCTGATACAAGCCAGGATGCCGTTGGCCTTCTTGGCCACCTGAGCACACTGCTGGCTCATATTCAGCCGACTGTCCACCATCACTCCCAGGTCCTTCTCTGCCTGGCAGCTCTCCAACCATTCCTCTCCCAGCCTGTAGCTCTGCTTGGTGTTATTGCGCCCCAGGTGCAGGACCCGGCACTTGGCCTTGTTGAACTTCATACAGTTGACCTCAGCCCATCGGTGCAGCCTATGACACAGCCAAAGTCATAGACAGTATACCCAATGCATTGGAAACTGATTTTATCTTCTCTTGATATGAGGTTGATGAGAACTTATCCATGCATACTACCAAGCACATCTCTAACTGAAAAAATGATTCTTTTCCTGTCTCAGTTCTTACAGGGAGTTAGCTACACTTGAAGATAACACTGAAGATCAGGATCTGGAGAAGTCAAATCCCTTCCCACTTTACTTTTGACTACTAGAGGTCACTGGGCACAGGAAAAATGAAATGATGGATGAGTTGACACTTGTGCACTCAACAAAGAAGGCACAAAAGGAAATTCTGGCTGATCTCAGCAAAAATAAATAAATAAATAAATTTCTGCAGTGTGACCCTCTCCATGTCCTTCTGCTTGGGCAATCATTTATATCCAATAACACTTCAGACGCTGATTCTTCTTAAATCAAATCCATTGAATGGATCTCAACTGCCTCTGACAGAAGCAAGATTTGAGATATTCACTCTTGTTTCTGAAGAGGCAGATAGTACCACTAACTGACCCAGCACTGGTCTCTGCTAGGCACATAATTTTACTGTGTTTAGCAGAAACAAGGAGATTCATCATAATCCTTCCTCATTTTTATTTTGATTTTACTGTGTCATAAGGTAAATTAAATGTGGGTAAAGTTTCAATTCCTCTACCTCATTTCAACATTTTTGACTGTCAGGAAGAAGAGAAATAGTTGATTATTTTAAACATTTAAAGAATTCTCTACTGTGAACAACTTTGCATATATTGCAAATTGAAATTCATTATTCCTGAGTTAACAAGATTTAATTGTTTGACTGTTAGTTCAAACAATTGATGAAAATTGACAAAAATTTTCTCATATGAATGCTAGAGCTTGACCATATGTGCCATTTTTATAGCAGATGAGAAAGTTTAGTATTTGCATAAGTTCAACATTGGGACAATAGGTGTACTTACCGTTTACATAACCAGGTGTCAAAATTGTTGCAATAAGTAATTTTTTACTGCCACCTTGTGGTGCTGCCGGCTTTTGACGACAAAAATGATGTTATGATAGAATTAAGGCCTTATACAGCTCTTTGTCCAAACAAAACAAAGTAGGCTATAAATTAATAGTGTTTTGTTGTTGTTGTTTTGTTTTGTATTTTTTATCTCCGTGTCATCTGTGGTTGTCCTTGGTTAAATTTTACTTCCATCTTCCGAATTTCACAATTTCTCTTTTTGTTGTCATTTGTAGAAAAGATAACCACACGCAAGCTGTATACTAAGAACCGTTTGCCTTATACTTATTAACACTATCAGGACAACCTGATAAAAATATGTTTGGAAAAAGTCTAAATAGTAGTCTTTGGCTTTTACTCGTTTTCGTTTGTTTTGTTTTGTTTAACTTGATTACTATTTCTAGTTCCTCAATGCTTCTAGATATTAAAATTTTTCTTTTCAAAAGTTTTATGTTTAGAACAGGTCTTTTTCTGTTTTTTCCGAGGTTCAAGATACTTTTGATTGCCAGTCTAACAATCCTAAGTGCCTGGGTAAAATAACAGTCACAGAATTACCTTTCCGTGGGCTTACTATGCACTTGAAGGCAACCACTTACAGCCTATAATGTACTTGTCTTGGATTGACAGACTTTGAAAATTCCCCCAGATAAACCAACGGGTGTCACAGACTTGTTCATGTTATCTGATGGCGTTTGTTGCTTTTATTTTGCTATCCTGTAGTGCTTGTGGAGAGAATCATCTCATTCTTCTACTGTGATTCCTGTTTTAAGGTTGGCACTATGTACGTTTCTCAGTTTTCTTGCACCTGAGAGATGCTGGGTTACACAGCTTCTGATATCTGGGCTTTGTAAAATACCTTCTCACAAGAAAACCTTCATCTGAAGCAGTGGTTCAAGGTGGAACCTACAGTGTACATGTATGTGCCCTTTAGTGGGGCTATTTTGAGAATCATGACTTCTCCCCATGATACTGTCCAAAACTGTAGTTGATCAGCAGCTCATGAAATCATGTAGACCAACTACATAACTACCAACTACATGGTAGGAAGAAGTGGTCCTGGTAAACCAATTCCTGATTTCTACATAAAATCATCTGGCCTCAAAGTCACTGCAAAACGTTGGTGGCTTAGCAGATTGCAATGTGTGGTGAGCATGAAGAAAATGTTAGATTAAACCTTCTGGGTTAAATCAATGTGAAAACGCTACCCTAACGGTGGCAGACTATACTTGAATAGCTAGATATTGATTATTTTCAGCAAACTAAATAATTCAAGGAGAGAAAAAAAAAAAAAAAAAAAAAAAAAAAAGGAGGGGGGGCGACCCATAGAATCTGATAAAAATGATAGTCCTCTTGATTTAGATGAGATATGAATTGGTGTAAGAGAAAGTGGTGTCTCAGTTGCGGCAGCAGAAAGAATTGGAAACAATCTAGTGTAAAATGACTTCCTTCCCCCTGGACACAAACATGTTCCCAAAGTGTCTGCTTCCCTTCAGGAATTGCTCTAGCCCCCATGTGTGCAGAAGATTATTTTACTGTATCATTTAGACTGGCTCCCTGCTTGGAGACTGCATATCTGTGATCATGCCCTTTAACTTTATACTCTTCATTTACTTCAGCATAATCTATCAGCTCCTTGGGATGAGGGCTGCTGCAGAGATAAAAACTCAGTGTCTCTGCTGGGGAACTTACATGTAGGCACAACAGTTCAGCTCTCCTGGAAGATTTGTGCATGGCTGTTACAACATCCTTCAGTCTGCTTGTCTCCTTCTTTCCCACGAGCTAGCAAGGGGTCACATCTCTCAACAAAAAGCCTGACACATGAAAGAACAAATTGGCTACCTTTGTTCATATGCTGATGAATTCAAACCCACATGCATCATCGTAATCATATGGAAATTAAAGCTTGTAGAGGACATATAGGATATGATGGAATATTTTGTATCATCATAAATGGATGTGAAAGGCAACAATACCAGGAAAAAAAAAAAAAAGGCCCTACATTTCTACATTTACAGAAATGCTCTCTGGCTGTTTCTGGAATTAATTAGCCAGCATCCTTGGACGACAAGTGTAGAGGACAAGTAATCTGTCAGGTGAAACAACCTGCAGGAAAGGCTGGACACATCCCTCCAATTTTCCAGAGGGAGGGAAGATGACACACTATTAAATGTGACTTAAAAGCATCCTGTAGTCTTTAAGGCCAAGCTGACTTATTTCCTGTTGGTCATAGGTGACATCTGTATTGTCCTTGTTTACTCCCTGCAAAATCTACTTGTTAACAACTGCAAACCATGCAGATTCCTGAAGCTGTAGCTTGCCACAGCTTGTTCCTTCAAGATCAATGCAGAGGTTAAAGAGCTGCAAGAGTGTGGTCCCATTTCCTCACTATGATAAGGAATTGGGGTAAACCAAGTACTAGTTGGTCATTATCTGGAAAGCAACTGATCTCTTCTCCATGGTGACCAGCACCAGGGAACAGCATGAAGCTGCAGCAGGAGAAGTTCAGGCTAGATATCAGGAAAAGGTTCTTCTCTGAAGGGGTGGCTCTGCCACCCCTTCAGAGCCAACAGGCTCCTCAGAGAAATAGCCATGGCCTCAGTCATGAGTTCAGGAAGTGTTTGGACACTGCTCTCAGACACATGGTTTAATTTTTAGGTAGTCCCATGTGTAGCCATGAATTGGACTCGATGATCCTTGTGGCAATCCTCCCCTCCAACTTTGAATATCCTGTTCTGTTCTATCCTGGAAATCCGGAATGGGTAGGGTGTGTTGAGCAAAAGAATTCATCTGCAAGAGGAGAAAGAGGTGCTCAAAGTTGCAGTGGAAAAGTAGAACTTCCAGGAATAGAGGTAAGCAAAATACATACATATTTTTAAGTGCTAAGAAAATTCTGGTGGTTGTTCCCTGTCCACATGACAGACATAGAGTCTTCTGGGCATTTTTATATTTCTGTATTTCTCCTGTGCCCAGGGCACTGGTTTTCCTTTCATCTTTAACTTCCTTAACCCTGTCCTTTCATGACAATTTCTGTTTCCAAAACCATAATTTCTCACTTCAGTTACTCTAATCTCTGAAATTTCTGTAAGTCATTTTTATATTTTACCTTCTTTCACCAATTATATTAATGCCATAACTGCTTAAAGTGCTACTTCTGTCCTATTCCTCCAGTCATATAATCTCTCTATTCATATCATAATCTCACCAAATCAAATTATCTTTCTCATGCTACATTAATCAAAATCAAACTATTTTATCCTCTGCCTCTAAGCTCCAGAAATAAATAAATAAATAAATAAATAAAAATCTGTTGCTTTTTCCTCCCTTTCTTTGTTCTGTTGTTCTTTCGGTACCCCTTTATGGTTCTCACAGTACCTTACAAATTTCATTAATTCACCAACTACCTGATTTTTTTCCTTAAGTGTTTATTAGAAAAGGTCAGTGTAGAAGTACTGAGGTAGAGGCTAGCGAGTGGTCAGAAAGGACTTGTATCATGATTCTAAGACAATTCTAGAAATACAGCTTCAAAAAATGTTGAATAAATGTTTTTAAATAACAAGATTATACTGGGTCTGACTAGGATGGAGTTAGCTTTCCCCATAGCAGTCCATACTGTACTGCGCTCTGCACTTTTATCTAGAACAGCATTGGTATCACACCAGTGTTTTGTCTATTGCTGAGCAATGCTAGTACAGCATCAAGACTCTCTCCAAACCCCTCAAAGCTGATAGGTGGACAAGAAGTGGGGAAGAGGCATCACCATGGCAGCCAGCTGACCTAAATTAACCAAAGGATTTTCCATACCACACACTCAGCAATAAAAGGTGGGAAAGGAGTAAGGGGGGCACTCTTTTTATGAAAGCATCTATTCTACCAAACAATGGCTACACATATTGAGGCCCTATTTCACAAGACATATCTGAAATTTGCTCATGATAGAAAATTGAGAATAATTATTTTCTTTCTTTCTTTGGTTCTGCATGGCCTTTATTTTTTTTCCTTTTCTTTTTCTTTTATCTTTAATTAATTATTCTTATATCTCCATGAACCTTTTTCTTTCCGACCATAATTTCTTCCTCTCCTCCTCTGAGGAGGAGTGAGAGCTGTGTGTGGAGATAGGTGTCCTTCAGGGTGAAAACACCACACATGGGGAAAGCTATAGGATGAAGAGGATCTAGGAGAGAAGCAGAGATCATTTCCAAGTAATATATCTAGTAGATGTAGAGAATGAAGGAAGAATGAAGATGGGGAAACTGAAGTAACAAATGAGATGAGAGTGAAGTGTTTTTACTCAACTAATCTTTAAAACTTCTTCTTCTGACACTTATAAAAACTAGCAGCTATGAAGCCATCCTATTACAGGTTATTATCCTATAGGTATGTCCTATTACAGGTATATCCTATTACGATTATAGAATACAGAGGGTATACAAATATATAAATATAGAACACAGGGGGGTAGGTTTTTGTTTGTTTGTTTTTCCTTTTTTTTTTTTTTTCTTTTCCCTTTTTCCTTTCTGAAGGAGTGTTATCACCTGGAGTACTGTGCAGAATCTGGAGGTAAGGATAAATTAGCCCTGATATCATGACCCACTCTAACAGAAGAGGATGTCTCAATTTATTTTTAGTTTTATATGGAAAAGAAGGAAAATATGTTCATATCAGCAGCAAACTCTGTCTCTTCCCCCTAAAAAAATGATGAGTTCTAAGGTTTATGAAACAATCTCACGTCTGAGTAGAGATCTATGATAGCATAATTTAAAGCAACTTAAACCAATGATTATCACAGCTGATGATATCTCCAAAGACATGGTATCAGTTGAAAAGAAAGAAATAGTGGAAGATCTGGGAGAATTATGGTGATTGTAAATGTAGAAGAAAAGTAAAGACGATAAGTGAAAAACTGAGCAGAAACATTTTAATCAGATACTAGGGAGCTGAAAACAATATGAAAGGAAAAGAGCAAAGAATTACAATTATAAGATAAAATAAAGCATCTATAGAAGTTCAAATATGTTTGTGCTGCCAAAAAGCACTATTACAGCCTCGCTTTAGTGCCTCAGCTTCTGGCAAACATAGCATTACAAGTAAAACCAAAGTGCCAGCAGTATGAAAAATCTGACTGTGGCTCTACACAGAGCCTTGAAACCATCTTCAGTAAAAGGAAAAGCATGACAGTGACCTACACATCTGTCTCTTTGTTTAATGGGAAAAGTGGTGGTGTGTGAAGCAGCATAGAAGACCATTGCAGTGACTGTCAGAATGTTTGCTAAAGAGAGAATTACAAAAGTGGTAGGAGTGAGTTCACTGCAGTCAAAGCCAGCTTTCACTCATGCACAGACAAGTCACTGGAATTTCAAAATGACTGTTTTCACTGCAGTTTCTGAGTAGAAAAGTTGGTGGTTTAGAAAAGACCATTAATCAATTCATTTTCTTTAGAGCTACACACAAGAGGCTGGTTATTAGGAAGCTGGGGACCTTCATACCAGTTTTCCTTGGCCCTGTGGGCACCCAGGAGCTGTTTTCTGATGGCTGGAGCCAGACAGTCACAGTGGTAAGGCAGCTCTCCTTCTGTAACCTGCCCGTGATGGTTCCCAACAGTTGCATGGCCTCAGGCTGTTATCACACCACACATCACTGAGCTTGACTGAGCCTAAGCCACCCACACAGCTAAAGGGCTCCCAGTGTCATGCATCCTTCAGAACTGATGCTCGTGTAACACCTGACACAGTGTCCAAAATTCTATCTCTTGCCTTCCTGTCTTTATGACAGTAGCAGTCTTCATCAAGAAAAATTACAAAATTCAGTGTCTTTCATGTGGCTGTTTATTGTTAATTCCTTTTTTTTTTTTTCCTACTAACAATTGATGTTTAATTTAACAATATAAATCAGGTACAATAGAATTGAATTTACATGACAGTCAAATGTTGTCAGACAGGGAAAAATTATGGGAAGTAACAGCGTAAAGACTATGAACAAAACTCTCTAATCTGCAAAGATTTGGCAGTTTGTTTGTTACCTCAGCAACATCTGACACGTAGGGAAGGAAAATAACAGCACTGGTGGAGCCCACCTGAAACAAGAATGTATTTGAGTTAATTACCGTGCAGCTATGTCACAAGCTTCTCTTGAGAACTGACAATATAAAGCAGGCAAAAGAAATGATGGACGAGAAAGAACTTTAATTTTCTTATGCCATCTCTCTGATTAACACTTTATGTCAAGCTATTTTAAACAAATACAGTAATTCTAGATTGCTTTTGCCCATGTAAAACCTTCTGAGAATTTTCACAGAGAAACAACTCAAGGGACAACTGGAGTTACATTCAATTCAATCTGCAGAATAGGAACTGCTATAGTAGCATCAAGAGATGGCTTCAACCAAACACTCATTCTCAGCCTCTTCATTGCTTCTGATATGGTAAAACATCAAATAGTGTTAGTGGGTCAGTGGGTAACAAAAACCTTTCCAAGTACTGTGCCAAAATGGCCTGAGGCCGTCCAACAGGGTAGCAATAAAGTTTCTTTGGCTGTGAATACATATCCATACTTCAGATCATTGTTCAAGTCCTTCCCTAAATCTCTCTCAAAGTGGCACACACAAATATATCTTTCTGGCACTCCTACGTTGCATTTCTGGTGAAAAATAAGCTGTCCTTGGTGACATTTCCCTATGTGATTACAATGGTGTAGCATTCTTAAGAAAGAAACCTGCAGAATTTAGCCTATTCTAAATGGTAGAAAATGATTTGTATGCAGTCTGGGTTTTTTCAAGATGCAGTCCTTCCCTACATGCACACTTGTTGTGCCCTTATCTACACTAATGGTCAAAACCAAATTGTGCCTCTCCTGGTAAAACCTAACTGGAAGCCGAGTGCTGTGGTACCATATGGAACATCCTGTCATTATGGGGAAATTAGGCAACACAGCAGTTTGATTCATCATATTGAAGTCCTCCAGAACTGTCTTAGGAACATCTGCAAAATAAGGTTTTGGAAACAGCTACAATCATGCCCTCCTCCCCAGCATACACTCTTGTCAAGAGAGTTTAAAGGCTGAGAAGGCAAAAAGAGCTCTGATCCTGCTTTTGGATTTTTACTTCTGATGGAGTTCTTTGTGACACAGCTGTATGACCAGAAATCCATACCTCTGCTGGAGTGATATAGACTTCTAAAAAGTTTAGTTTCAACAGATGTCTCTAGCAAAGGATTCTTCCACCATCTAATAAGTAAAAAGCAAAATGATTCAAATGATGTAGGAAAACCCTATTGCACTCAGTCATGGATGCATCCTGTATTTACTGTGATACAAACTGTAATAAATTCATGTTAGGAGAGAGGACAGGTCTGTGTTAGAAAGCAAGTAGTAGGCTGGCTGTGTCTGGCAGAGAGAGTCAGACAGCTGATCCATACACTGGAAATCAATGATATTTCAAAACAAAAAGTTTATCTAATGGTAAGGGATACAAATTGGGTTTCCAGTGTGGCCTAACAGGTGCACCCATATAAAGGTGAACTGGAGCAAATCTAAAAAAAAGCAAAACACAAACCAATCAGAATTGTTCTTCCTTCTCACAACAGGTTATAATTTAATTTTGAATCAAAAATTAAGCTCAAGCTCTCAATCTTCATTTTTAAAGCATCAAATACCATAATATTATTTCAGGCTCTAAAAAAGATCGTGATCAACAATGACAAGTCTTAGTACAACTAAGCTTTCTACCATAATGGTGATGATCCCACAGACAAGCTAAACAACTATTTCAGCAAGAGTTTAAGACTTGGAACTGTACTCCAGGGGCAAACTTCACAACTTTGCTATAAGCACAAGGCATTTCTTCGTTGACTTTATCCTTTCTAACATAAACCTATAGAAATATGCATATAAAACATGCAAAGCAAACACTCCAGTAGCATACTTCTCACTCCTCAAAGGATGAGAAACAGATGTATAATTACTTTTTTAATGTCTCGCTGGCAGCTGTTCCAAAACTGTGATGATAAGAGCAATAGACAAACCACTCTAATGTAGAAAGATGTGAAACACTTTGTTCAAAGTCACACAAGGGCTGCACATTTTAACTGAAAAAAGAACATTCTGTACCAACTGGACCTTACCATCTTCTTGTAGTACAGATTCATAATGATACAAGATATTCTTCTGACTAAAAAAAGAGCTGAGACTCTCCCACAAGCTCAAATATGTCATCATTTAAGGAACCCTTTTAATAAGAGATAGGTGTTTGCTTCAAAGGATTTGGGACTAAAGGTGGTTTTGATATAACCCAGGGTAAATATGTCAAAGAAAATGGAAATACATATACTTATTAGAGGGGTCAACTATTAGAGTATCTCAACAGAGGCCAGAAATCTCTCCTACACTTAGAAAGATAGAATACTTCAGCAAAACAATTATATAAAAGATGTGAATCATGTTGCTTGATACCACATATTGCCATGGTGCAAAATAGTTAAAATCTAATATTTTAGAGAACTCTACCACAGATGAAGTGACAAATACATTCCCAGATATAGTGACACAGACCAATAATCAATTGTGAATTTCAGTGAGATTGCTGTGCAACAGTTTATGTGCTGCTTTTTTGTTTTTTGTTTTTTCTTTTTTTTTTTTTTTTCAGAAACATTGTAAAATGAATGTGATTGCTTTTATCCAATTAAATGATCATAATGAACAAGACATGATTAAGAGTAAGCTGATCTATCTTCTCAAATGCGTTTCAGATATGCAGTTGTATACATAAAAAATCTGAAGTAGGAAGAATTTGTTTATATACTAAGTTATTTTTACATTAGAAAGGATACAAAACTAATTAATCTATAATTGTATCTATTGTATCAGATATGCTTTTTCAAGCAAACTTGTATGTTTACTTTGCAGCACTGTTGCCTTGTCTATTTTTTCCAGTACAAGTTTTGAGTGCTGTGCTGCAGAGGCCACACATCCCCATATTTTTTTTTGTCCTTAAACTTAGCATTTCAAGCTGACAAAAGACTGAGATTCAGATACTCATTTGCATCCAGGGCACAGGGCAGTAAATAAATTGAGCATATTCATCTGTGTTTTCCCGCAACTAAGCACTTAAAACAAGTACCTAGTTCTCTAAAGATGCATAAAGAAACTAAGTTCAAGATTTATGTTATCTATATCGTTACATACAAAGACTAGCCATTCCAGACTCCCTATCTAGTCAAAAGCAAAAACAGTTCTTCTAGAGGGTTAGTTGCAACTTCTGAGATTAAACTGCTCTCTAGAGGAACTTGTTGTTGACTGCATACAGAAAATAAAATGGTTATGCTTCATGTCTAGTCTTATCAAGTTGTGTCAGATGATCTGTGCCTTCGGGTATGGAAAGGGGTTTGAACACATATGGAAATACAGAATATATGGAAATTACCTGTGTTTGAGCAACACACAGAAGACAAGTCTTATGAAACTGTGAAGCTAGACAAAAATACCAATATTTTCTCTCTTCAAATAAGGAAAATTCACTCAAGACAAAGAAGTAATAACATGTCTAACTCCCCCCCATTTTTATTGTTCTGCATAACAGTATGTGGTATGGGACCAGTGAGATCTTTGGCCAGCTTGGGTCAGCTGTCCTGGCTGTGTCCCCTACCAGCTACTTGGACACTCCCAGCCTCCTCGCTGACAGGGCAGCATAAGCTGAAAAGTTCCTGAATCTGTGCAAGCATTGCTCAGCAACATCTAGAACATCAGTGTGCTATTAGCATTTTTCTCATCCTAAATCCAAAACACTGGGCCATGCCAGCTACCAGAAAGAAAATTAACTGTACTCCAGCTGAAACCAGGACAAAATCTGAACTTATCCTCTTGAGTGTACAGTGAAGTAAAACATGAGTTTTCTTTGTAAAACAAGACATGGGGTATCATTTGCAAAAGTTATGCATTTCAATCACTGTTCAGGCTAAAATGACCAGTCTTTTGTCAAATAGAAACAATCACTTCAAACTGGCACAACCAGTGGGAAAATACTGTGATACTGTGTAAATCTCTTTTTCTCTCTCTTTTTTTTTTTTTTTTTTTTTTTTTTTAACCTGGGCAATCCTGTATTAAGAAGGTGTGAGGTTTGTTATCACTCTTCTACACCTCTGGAAACCTATTCAGAGAAAGAGACCTCTCAGCTGGTAAGAAATAGCTGTTCTTCAACCTGTTTTCACTGATAAATGAGTTTGCTGGATGCATAGTGCTGAGAAGGTTCTGGTCCTATTCTGTATATATAGTCTGAAAACAATAGCTAGAAGATGAGCAAGTTAATTTTTACATGAATATTCTGAAACTTCTGAAGTTTGAAATTTCTCCTTGAATTACGAGTCAAATATCTTTAAAGATGGAGAACACACACAGGAGTCTTAAAATACCAGATAGGATCTATCTGACACCAGATAACACCAGAATGCTTCCTCACCCTTTTCAGTAACAGTGGTGATTCTTCGTGACTTGCAGCTCTCTCAAATTCAAATAGACTCTTCTCACACAAATTGTTCACCTTTCTCCTAGTATCTTGATACCTTTGGGAAGAAATGCGTGTTTCTTTAAAAGTATGCTAAGTAACATTATTGTAAAACCTATTCTGGGAGCTTTGCCAGCTGATTCGTAACAGTACACCTGCCAGTGGTGTAAAGCTAATGCAATGGCAGTGAGTTACTTCTAATAATACTGAAGTTTCTGTGTTAAATCCTAATTTTCAGGAGAGGTCCAGGAAACAAATAGTTTAGCTACTTTTATGTTGTGTAGAACTGGAAGTGAAACAAGAAGCAATTTAAAGGTAATTGACTCAAAGTCAATATGCTATGATTAATTTTATTCTTCTAGAACACGTTCATGAGTTTTTATACTGGAGAAATACATCTTTTATTATTTGTGGCATGACTGTGATCTACTTATGGAAACTGCTTCTCTCTGCAGTCATTCTTCTATTGCTATCCTGCCATCATTTCCAAGTGTACTAATATTCCCTTAAGTTCCCCTATGGTTTTTTTTGTTGTTGCTGAAAATATTTTTTTACAACAGGGCTAAATTGAAAGGATAATACAGATATACTCTAAACAAACATATTTACATGTGTTAGCACAGATAGGGTCTTGCAAATAAAAATTGTGTCTGATCTGTTCTCTCCATTCTGTGGATAGTCCTCTGGAATTTCAGGAGAAGGGAATATTGTCGCCCCTCTCTTTCTAAACCTGTTTTTGTGTCTTACTCTACTGCAAAGTCATTTTTGGTTTCATTTTTGTACAGTCAAGTATACAATACCAATACAATTTCAGGATGGCACAGTACTTTTTTTCCCAGATGGTTTCTGGGAGCCTGCTTATCATTCCTCTTTTTCTTCCTGCACATTAATATTCTTTCTGGAGGTCATTAATAAGTCCCATGAAGACACCTCCACCTCTCTTCCAAAAGAACACAAGCTGATTTAATCTGCAACGACATTTCAAAGAACCAGCATAAAGCTACAGACCAGAGAATCTGAAATATTTAATACTCAAATATGTATTATCTGGTGTGCCTTTGGTGTGCACTTCAGTAGGCATTGCTCCCAGGATCAACTCAGGAAGACCTATAGAAGAAAAATAAAGGAACATGAGAATGAAAATGTAATGATGTGCAACTAAAAAAGTTCTGCCTTTCTGAGTGAAAATGTTGTTCTCTCAATACTAAAACTTAGAGACTTGCAGAGTGCAGCCCTCGGTATTTTTAAATGCTTCCTCTCTGCTTGAGTCTGAAGAGGGAATGGAAGCACAGAGACAAAACTGCAGAACTTTATTGTCCTTGAGATGTATACTGCAGGAAGGGAGGATGATTATGAATCTAAAATGATTAAATACTAATGGCACAAACTTCACAAGTGATGAAACAGCCAAATAAATTACCAGCACTTTAAACCAGACACATTTAGATTAACAGTACTTCTGTGAGACAGTTTGATAAATGTCTTGGATTTAGCAGAGCTGCATTGTCCCCATTTCAGGGACCTTTGATGCTGGTCACCTGCTTATTAATTGGACTGGTTTGTGTCTATGCATTGTGAAATGTCATCCCCATGCTCTGGATAAAATTCTTTGCAAAAATAAAGGGGTTTATCTATGATTGTGTAACATATTTTTTTCCAGAAAGTAAGAGCTGTAAGTTGCAGTTTTGACTTGTCAGTATCAATAATATTCAAACTAATTGAAGACAGATCTACTTTCATAATTTCCAGGCTGAACACAAATGTTTAGTTTGTCCAGACTTTAGGTCAGGAATTTTGGATTCCTGTTACTATTTACCAAAAGTTGTTTGTTTTATTATGACAAACTTGAAATTCTTATTTATGTTGAGCAATAACTTATTCCATAGACAATGACACTGACTTTAGTATGATTACTCATAGTGCAAAGAGCTATTTATTTTAGCTATTTATTTTAATGTGGTGTGCAAAAATAAGTATCATTTGGCACTAAATTGTGGTTGTTCTTGCAAAACAGAATTGTGTCAGAAGAAGAGGCACTGAGCCATGAGACAACACTCCAAGGACACCTGTGCAATCCACAAACACAGACTGCTGCACAATTCTTCCCAAACCATATAAATACATGCTGGACAGACCAGGCTCATCTATACCAAATTGTACTGAGCAATTTTCCAAAAACTTTTTTTCTCTTTCTTTCTTTTATTATTATTATTATTATTAGTAGTAGTAGTAGTAGTAGTAGTAGTAGTCATTTATTGAATAATTTGCCTGTGCTTTAAGAATTTACTCAGAAATTTCAAATTTAAAGTGTAATTTCACTGTGAAGGTTGGAAAGATTGTTCAGTTAACTATGCTAGGAAATGTTTTTCATGATTCTTCTTCCTCTGATGAGAAGATCTGAGATCTGAAAGTCTACCTATAGATCTCACTAGGTACTCATTCCAGATCCTCAATATTTCTCACTGGCAGAAATTCTATCTTTGTCTCTAGTACATCCCATCCCACTAACTGTCGCACAAGAAAGGTTTCTATATTTTCTATAAAGCACATTTTAGAACCTTTCTGACAATGAAGCAATTATTTCTCTGCCTTTTGACTTATTTCACATAATTGTCTTATTAGCTAACATGCTGTTTAATAAAGGCTATCTTTGTAAAGAAACTTATATGACAGTATTCTAAGAAATATTTATGGAGGTTGCTTAGCACAAGTAAAAGCAAAATTACTAATATTTTCATAGCAAGAAAGCATCTAAAAAGAACTAGAGTAATTGTTTATATTGTTTTCTTCTTTTATATATATGTAGATTATATTTCAAGGACTGACAGCATTTTCACAGTCCAAATCACCATATGAAACCTGTGTTGCAAATACTGCAATGAATTGATATTTTCAGAGGTATTATCCTGTTTGCTTAGAAAAGTCAGCTTACTTGGGCTTCATATAAGAAATGAGCTTTACTAGCCATTGTCTTAATTTGAATAAATTCACTTGAATGCTTCCTAGAATAACTTTGTATATGACAGACTTCCTGAATCTGATGCCCTAGTACATAAAGAAAAATGGAGCACATGCTTGTGTCTCTGACCCCACAGTATTCAATACCCCCACCCTCCAAACATATCCAAGCCTTAGTTCACACTCTGTTATCGATGGTTGGGTTATTAACCATGTGAATCCCTTTGATCTGTACTTTTACTTTCAGTTCTTTAAATGAAGATAAATAGTACATTAGCCAGGATTGCAGAAACGCGTATCATGCTTCTAATCTTCAGGTTTTTCTCATTTAATTGATGATTTCAAATGTCACTCTGACTATAGCATCAAATTTGTCTTCAGACTGTTGTACTGCATGTCAATGTATATGCATCCTCACAGATCATCCTTATCTCCATCAACTGTGGTGCACAGCCTAAGTAGTAAGTCAGTTTTGGGAGGGGAGGTGGGGCAGAGGGAATAGCAAAATGGTGAATCTGTGTTGTTGTCTGAAAGAAATTACCATTCATGCTCTCAGAACAGGAGATATATTTTATCATGTCTAAACTTTTCTTGGATAAACAAGAATCACCTTGTAAGAACAAGGTGTTTTACAACACTCAGAACTCTTGCAGTTCTTTTCTTTTTCTCTCATCAATTTTTTAGCAGCTTTTTAAGTATGAAAACAAAGTCTTCAACACAGCAATCTGATAATGGTGTTTCTAGTGCTGTTTTCAGACATTGTGTTGTCTCTCTATTTTTCATGATACTCCTCAAGAATTATTTTAGCCTTCTAAGAGGTACTTCAGAGTCAGCTATTTCAGCAGCTGTTAAGACTTGCAGCTTTCTAGGATGCAGTCCCTCCTCCGTTTACCATAAGCACCATGTTTTGCTTGCTGAATGACACTGCATTTGGTAGAATATAAAAGTGCATGGAGTTAATCCAAGTGGCAGTTCAAAGGTGGTATTTTGTTTCTGATTGACAGGTAGATGCCTACTGGAGCTAGTGAGCCTGAGCAGACTGCAGTGGAATAGCGTGGCTACTGCCAAGCTGCAGCGTGCAGCCTGGAGTCTGAGCAAACTGCTCCAGCCTGTGGCATCTGCAGTATGGTTAGCAGGCAGCTGCAGATTATTCTACTCACAGCTATGCAGAGGAGAATGGGATCAAACACGTTACTAGCTGCTAAAAAGACCAGCAACCAGAAGTGGGGAGTTCCCAGGAATCACCGAGAAAAAGCAACTAATGCAATATAGCACTTGGCCCCAGTCACCTCCTGGCCGCAACCTCAGTTTGATAAGAGAGACAATGTTTGACAGCACTTCCTATTCCTCCAACAGCAGACAGATTTTTTGAGCTCGGTCAGCAAATTGTTAGTTGAAACAACAGCAGCAATGTGTGTGTGGAAAATTTCAAGTGACTGGTTTGCAGAGCATTAGCAAAATTAATGAGGGACCATGCAATCAGCATGTAAATACCCACAGAGGTTTGTAATACATCTATACATCTTCTTGGGGAACATTTGTGTGTAGCAGCACATTGTAACAGATGTGACAGACCACAGCCCAGTGCCCTGACTTATGCCCTTACATGTATATTATATTATGTCCTTACTTATATTAAAAGTATAATATAATCATATTATACTTATGATACAAACTTAAATTTAAGAATTAGATAAAAAAAAATAAATCCTCAGGTACTTGCTGAATGCCATGGAGCCTCACCTGCAGAAAAGCAGGGAAGAGAGCAAAGCCCACTGAACACATTTGAAAGCCCACTGGACCTAAATGTTCCCAGAACAGGGTCAAACACAGATGCTGAAACAAAAGCTGTTCTTTAACTTTCATCCAGCTAATGAGAGTGTTAATGGCAGTCCTAGCACTGTAAAGAAAACAGACAGTAACTAGAACTTAAGTTTTGCAATCTCTCTCCTCTGCTGGCAGATGAATTTACTGAATGACTGGATGACTAAAAAAAATGGAAAACTGTTACTTCCAAAATATAGCCTGAGTGGTGTAGTTATCAATCGTTTCAAAAAGTTCATGCTTCATTTACCTTACAGTAGATAATTAGACTTTTATTCCAATATGACCCAGAGAATCCTGCTTAAGCAGATAACTGTGTAGCACCCCCAAGACAGAATCATAACTGGTCTGACAGAATCCTCAAATTTTCTGTTTTCTAAGGAATATTCATAACAATTTGTAGTACAACATCACAGTGAAAGAGGACATTTCTTCCATTCAGAGTTTCAAGCATATTAACAATAATGAAATGGTTCTTTTTCTAGCAAGTAGAGACTTTAAAATGTTTTTAATGTATATTGCACATCACCTTATATTTCAATAATGTGGATAACATGGCTTTAAATAATCTACAGTATTGTAAGTGCCCATTAAGCTGCAAATCAGTGTGATGTGATGTTTCTGGCATTTTAATGCTTAGGCATGTTGTATTGCCATGTTATATTTGGTTGGTAATGGAAGCTTTCTTGCAGTTACCAACTTTACTAAACAGATTTTTCTTTTTATTGTCAGAAAAGACAAGAATCTGAAAGAGTCAGCTGTAATAAAAGGCAAATATCAAAGAGATGAGCCTTGTGGTTTGACCTCTCCAGATCTTCAATCTGATCAATACAATTGTAACTACATTAACATTTTATGCAGAAACACTTGAGTTGCTCCATATAAGCAATATTTAGCTACATTTCATTTAGTATATTGTTTACAGTTTTTCCCCAATTTCTCTACAATATAACCTACGACTGTTTGATAAACAGTCTGGATGAATGACTTTAATCCTTTCACATATTTGCTAACCATAATTTTTATTAAAAGAATGATTATTTTTATCATATTTATTCTGTTCTCTGGATGAAAGGTTGGGATTTCAGGCAGGAAATCAGATGCATTTAATGAGCATATCTAGCTCACAGGTCATAGTCAGGTCATGCTGTCATTTTTGCAAACACAAAAAATATCCCGATGTACACAATGTTTAAAATGTTTCAGCACATTTATAAATATTAGAATTCAAGAAAAGGATGAATGTGGTTTAAAAGGACTCTTTTCTCACATGTTGAAGATTATCTATGGCTTCCTCCATGATATGCAGTACTAGAAATTAGTTTAAATGTATCTCAAGATGGTTCTGGTGGTTTTGATATTGTTGTCCTCCTTGTCACATTTTTATAAGGGATATGAATGTCATCTCATATCATATGACATCTCATGCATGCCATCTTTAGATAAAGCTGCAGTGACTCTTTTAACTTTGAAAGCCTCTAATTAAATCATTGATATCTGCTTACTTGGTCACATATACAGCTGATTTAGAAGGCACAGAAACCTGCAGACATCCATGCGAATAGCTAATAGTTATAAAAATCCACATGACTGAGTTAGTTAACCAATGAATCAAAGAAAATCAATACATCATTTTTATTTATGGCATTAGATTTTATATCTAGCCCAGGAGCTATAACTGAAACAGATACAGTTCTGTTTCTCTGTAGGTCAATATTTTCATGAAGAAATTATAAATGTATTACATTTTTGTTTACAGAGACCAAATATAAACAAAAGTGAGGGTGTGTGTAGTTGGCATTTTTAGCAGGAATATTTCCATTCAGTTCCCTAGACATAGCTAGATCCTCACCAATCTATATGTAATGCTGTTTCATCTGACTTTGAATGGGAAAGGCAAGCCTTTCAAGGAAAAAAGTCTGTTCACCTTCATTATAGCTTTCATAACCATTTAGTGGGTTTGGGTGACCTAAAAAATGTTCTGTAGCAGGTTAAGTGGGATAGACTGGGAGGGAAAGAGGTAAAGAATCTTAGTAGTCACAGTTAATTGACACAGAATCTGAACAGTCCTGCAGCTGGATGCAGCTTCAAATATTACCGTACCTTCAGCAAACAAGAGAACAAACAAAAATATTTCTCATCTAATAAGAAGATATGACTCCATGAGCTAAGTCCTACAGAAACAACAGAGGAGTTTTGTTACTTCTTTTTCCAGCCCTACAAATTACTTCAGCTACATCAAGCTCATGGTCTACTCCTGTAAAAAAAAAAATGCAGCTAGCAGCTGCAAACACTTCAGGCAAACTGAAAGCCATTTGACTGGGAAGGAACTGTACAACACATGACATGTCTCAGATTCCTCTTCTACCAGTTTCTGTTACTGACAGCATTTGTATGAAAACATATTTGTTTGTTTCTTTCTTCTGTGAATGTCACACCATTAATTACTGTTGAAAGACTGGAGCTCCTCATGGTTTGATGAGGTTCTAAGCATGCCTCATGCATGCATTTAGCTGTAGTGAGGCTGGAAACAGGCTGGATCTGAGTCATCTCTGTTGGCCTGCTCTCCAGGTATCATCACGCTATCAGAGGGCTGTGAATAACGGGTAATCATCCCCAAATCTAGCAAATACATTCCTTTTGAAATAAAAAAGTGCTCACTGGAGGATTTTAACCTGTGCTAGACTGAGAGGAAGACACTTTCTGTGCTTTTTCTGACCATCCATCTCTAGCCTAACCTTCTGCAAAAAAATTGTTTAAACAAATCCAACATGTAAAATGTGGTTGACATAAATCACAAACTACAACCAACTCTATTTGTTAATTCCCATACTTGGATGAAAAATGCATATTTACTTTTATCTGTCTTTCAAGCTATTTCATTTTTTTTCCCTGAGCTGTACTCAGACATCCCAGCTGGGAAGCAGAGAACTGTATGGTATGAACAAAAGTTACAAGCTCAATTAGGAAATTCCATCTGAGAAATCTTACATTTCAAGACTACAAAGTTAAATACTTTTGTTTGGCTCATCCAGAACATTATTTCATACACATGGATTGCTTATACTAGCATATCATGGCCAGAAGCTGATAGTCTTCAGTTGAGCAGAGTATCCCATTGCCTACAGAAGTTTTGGATTTTCCCCAAAGTGTACTGTAATAGATTGTATTAAGGGAAGATTTGTTATACCTGTTTTCCAGGCAGTGCAACAGAGAAATACAGAAATTAAGTTTGTTAAGACTTCTGAAACTGTAGAAGATAACAGCACATTTGGGAAGACTCAAGCACCCTGATATTGAATTCCTTGCTGAAACATACATATAGTATGAAACATTTGTGTAGGTTTTTGTTTGTTTGTTTGTTCCAGAAAATGAAAAGTTTTACTAAATAACACTGAACTGTCAAATCTGAAAAGCTCCAAGGACAAGATCTGGGTCTGCGGACTCTTTCCCCCTAAATCGTTTCCATGTAAGCGGCACAAGCAACTGTCTACCCATGTCTCCAGGAATTTCAGTGCCCACCTATAAACAGCCCACCTATTTAGCCTCCTCTTCTGCTCAACATCACTCAGTCATTTCACACAAGCAATAAGCAAATCTCCTTATCCAGCCACTCTTCAGTCCCTTCTGCGGTCCTGGCTGCTGTGAGCAGGGAGGTGGCCTGGACAACCCCATATGAGGGGAGGCAGGAAAGGGACAGCATAGCCCAGCCAGCAAGGGACAGAAGAGCTCTGCTACTGAAGGGATATGGAAAGGGAAACATCACATTTTCCAGTGAATCGCCCAGCCACAACAGGAGCACAGGAACAGAAAGCCCTAGCTTCTGCCATTTTGGGTGTATGCATGAAAGGGGCATTTTATCTCTGCCCAAACTGGGTGAAAGTATCCTACAGGCTAGATCCAGCTTTCTGTTTACAGGCACATCACAGCAATCCTTTAAATAACACATAATTTAGCTTGGAATAATCTTAATGACATAATAATGTGTGCATACATATGCAAACATACAGCCACCTTTGGCAAACTTTCCATTACATCATTAACTGGGTTCTCCTTACAGCCACATTAGTTTCTTGCATGTGCACTATCCTGTCTCCCAATGTACTTGGCCTATCTGCAGGTATACATTGCACCCACAGGAGAAAATGGGATTCCTGAAAATCATGAGGCAAAAGTTTTCCTTGCAGAGTGAACTAGGTGGGTAGTTTTATTTTTTCTCCTCAGATGGCATTTTATCAATGGTTGTCTAGCAGTCCTGCATCTCTAGATATAAAAAGGAAGTGCAAAGCACAGAACAGAGTGTGACAGACATGCCGCTGCAGTGATTAATGTGCACATCCAAGCCGGTGCCTCACTACCCAGTCAATTAATCACTCTACACTATTTTGGAAGTTGTTAAATTCTATGCCATTTTAATGTATTTTTACCATTAGGCAGGTTTTCCTTTGAAGTGTGATGTCACCGATTCTCAGTTTCTTTCCTGCCTCATTTTATTTCTTCACTGCCTGCTAAAACATATTTCAATATGAGTACTGTTGTGCCAGGTGGGTGATTTCATTTTCTCTTTGGAAGTTTTCTGAGGATACACTCTGGCAAACCCTAAATATGTGGAGGACATTTTCTCCTTCATTTCAGTTACTGTTCTTGGGACTGACTCTGTCCTGCACCAGAGGTCCTGCTCGGACATGTTGAAAGCTTATGCTCCCACCCAGATGTTTCTGGATGAAAAGGAAATGATGACTAGCATCCTGCTGTCATGCCAGACCAATGTTATGGTGGATGCTATTTTCCTGGAATCTTGAGTAGAAGCAGAGGTATATGGTCTGATCCCAAAACAACTTCAACAATAGGGAATTCATGTCTGTTTCTTGATTTCATAGAATCATAGAATCATAGAATATCCTGAGTTGGAAGTTTGAATGTCTCTAAAGCAGACCATGTGAAAGAGGTGGACTGAAGGGTCCCTCAAAACACCTTAGTGGGCAAAAGAGTTTTAACAAAACTCAGTAATCCAACCAAATCATTTTCAGCTTTCCAGAGGACTTTAAGCAGCTATTCTCTGACCTCAATTTTCCTTCTCTAGTTTCTGCATTTGGCAAGCATCCTACAAAAATAAATCTTCAGCTTGGTTACTCTTATTAATGATGTCAGGTAGGGCATTTTGCAATTGGAGACTCTTTGTGCTAGAAAAGGGTTTCAACAGATTTGATAAGAAACACCAGGCAACAAGGTCTATTTTGAGAAGGAAAATGATCGATCATTACCTCTGCACAAAGAGAAAAAGAAGGTTACTTATTTAAGTGCAAGCTATGAATGAAATAAGCACAGCACTTTAGCCCTGCAACCTTCTAGAACTGGGAGAAAACAAAATGCAGTACAAGGTCATAAAAGCTGGATTTAGCAGGAAGCAAACAGGACAAACATCACCTAGTAGGGGACATAAGATTTACAAGACAAGCCTTGAGAACAACATACCTCATCAGCAGGTAGGATGGGGAAGCCTCCTACCTCAGCCTCTGCACAGAACCCCACTAGTCTATTGTAGACTTTAAATTCATTTATATATGGGTATGCAAACAATTGCATACATAGAAATGTATATGATGAGCACATCCACTATTTTACCTAGTAATGCAACTGCAATTGGAATGAAAAATAGAATGAAAACCAAACTATCTTTGTTGTTTATTCATGTTTTGCTATCATCTGTCACTAATGTGAATGACAGAAGTGGGACAATGAAGCGTAGACCTGTGGTCTTGCTGTCATCCCATTCTGAACAGCAATATTCTCACTGACTTCAGCATCAGCGAACCAGTCTTTCAAGCACAAAGAAGTAAATTCAGACAGCAGTATATTGCCCTTGGGACAGATAATTGTTCAAGTGACTAGGTTATAAAAATTAAGTTAATGCTTTATGCTGTTAATATGTTATATTGTTTATGTTATATCACGTTAATGTTGCTATGTTGTGATTTAGAGCAAAATTATTTCTTATGGCTTAAAGTTAGTCTTTTTTCCCTTGTCCCGAAGGCAAATTGTTATTTCATCATTTGTGTCAAGGACTAAAGCTATATACTGGGCTACCTTCAGCACAGTTATCTGGAACTCACCACAAAATTTAAGGTACTTACACCAAAAACAAACACAACCAGTTCTAAGAAAGATCTTGAGAAACTGATGAAAGGGATTAATGCTGCAATTTCTCTCAGGATCTGTACAGGATGGTGAAGGCCAAATCTTCAAGGTTTCCAAAACCTAAAACCAGCCTTTCCTTTCTCTGCACTGCTTCTTACCACTTCCAGCATACAAGGGTGCAATGCAGACTCTTAAGGTAATATTTGTAATACTTCATCCTATTTGTCTAAGTGCAGTTTCCCTACTCAGCACTATGTTAACAGAGGCTGATTATATCAGATCTCACGTGAAGCCAGCTGATAGTATCTGCATAGTAACTGGGACACAGGCTAGAGTACAAGGCTTGCCTTGCACTAACCACTATTTAAATAGTACCCTACCAGCAGATTTGGAGTAGGTCACAGCCTGCTTAAGCTACATATGTGCTTTGGCCACTACAGCCAGCTGCTTAGAATATGCTGGTTGGTTTCATAAAAATGTCTCCTTTTTCATGCTAGAGAGTTTTTAGTTAGAGTGGTCTGCTCTATCTTTGACAAAAAGGAGTGTAATTGCTGTGAAATACTATGCAACCCATATAAATGTGATGTCCAGACTGGCTTGTATACAAATGCAAAGTAGTGGATAATAACAGCAGGAAAGAAAAGCAGGAAGTCAGAAAAACTGAAATCAAAAGAGATACAGCTGTGGACTCCATTCAAATGAAATTGCTTCATTTGGTCCCGTTATTTGCATTATTTCAAGCACACCAGCAGTTAGAACTAATGACCCACAGTTTTCTTCCAGGTCTGAGAAGCAGCTACCATGAGAGGATGGCTGTCATAATCAGTCAGTGTCCTAACACAAAATTATTTAGATTCACCAAAGACAGCTCTGGATAAAAGAAATAAATATATTTCTGCTGTTGTTATTATCCCAATTTCTGTGTATTTTTAGCAATTCTCTGTTTAAATACATCATAGTTTTTTATGAGAGGAAAAGGTACAATATTATCTGTCCCAATATCTTAATTTTTAGATCCCTTGGATACTAGCTTGCAGTATCTGAGAGCAGATAGTCCCCATAAGAATACCTTTGGTTGAGCACTTGGCAGGATGGAACTTGTGCTGGATTCCTTTTAAAATTACTTCTTTTTTAATCAAAATAATATTATTGACTTAAGAAGGAAATTAATAGTAAATCACATCATAAAAAGAAAAATTAAAAAAAAAAAAAGGAAAAAAAAGAAAATGTAAATAGTTCAAAATAGCATTGAAATATTCTAATACAATAAACCTAAAGCATGAAAGATTTAAAGCTGAAATTTAGTAAATAGACTGACTATAAGAATAAGCTTCAGGTTTGGAATTAGAATGATCTGAAAACACTGAACACATTAAACGTGACCTTTAAGCTTCAATTTCATGTGTGGGAGTGTGAGGTTAATGAAATAGCTGAAAGATCATATTTGTAAGAAATCTGCCTGCTGGTGGAAGTAATGTTAGTCTAGGCAATGCTGTTAACATTCCCCACAAACAGTCAGTGGACTCTAAGGTCTGACATGTTATTTATTTGATAAAGTGTTTTATTCTTGAGCTCCATTTTTCGTATTTCTTTTGTTTTCTTCATGCTTTCCAGGACTTCAAGAGTAAAAATAAAAAGGTGATATTTTGGCTAGGACAAAACCATATATCCGAAAACTAGAGAGCATTTGGACTGAGAGAAGAACTTGATGCTTAACACCCTACATTGTGAGGTTTGTTTCAATTCATATCTGAACTGCAAGACAGGTATTAAAGCTGTTATATTTGTCTACATGGAAAAAAAAAAATAGTTTGCCCTTTCTTTCTTCACTCAATGTGTCATTTACAGAACCTTTGCACTGTAATCTTTAGATTAATTTCTTCCTGGCAAATAAATTGTTTGCTTCTATGTCCAGTAACTAATTTCCTTCACCAGTGAATATGTACAATCTCAAATTATAAAGATGAGAAGGATGAAATACCAAAGACTTTCCCTCCCCTCCCCCAAAAAAATCTCATTGTGAAGTTTGATATGGAATTTGCTGATTCAGATTGGATTTCATAATATTTCATCAGTAACATTTGCTTATATATTACAGCCTCTGACAGGAGGGCATGTTGGTGAGGGATTTGAAGAGGATCCTCACACGTCTTTTCCTGACAGCAAACATGTAAAAAGCTAAAAGGACTGGAAGACAAATCCCTCTGTGCACACTGTATCCCTGATGGTCAGGTCCTGCATGGTGACCCATTGTTCACTGTCCCACCTAAGTGCTACAAAAGCTGGGAAAGGAACATGTCCCAGCTGAGGCTTGTGATAGCATTGTCTCACTCACCTGTCAAAACCCCAGGCTTTTCTGTGTCCTCCTCCAAGTTCGCTAGCTGGATTTTTTACTTATTTTCCGTGCTGCATAATGCATCTCACTAACTGCCTTCCCACCTCTATACCCTTCTCCTCACTGCATCTCACTGATCCCAAAGAGGAGACTGTCTTTCCCTTTCCATCTTTCTCAGAAAGCAGGAAGCACACATGAACAACAACAACACAAGCACTCTGCTATGGGAACATACCCTAACGCACAATATGCCACATGTAAACATGCACACCAAACATTCCTATCATAGAAAAGTGAACAAATAATACTAAGCATTTTATTATTTTATGGCTTTTACTGATTTTAACCAAGTATCACAGTTTCTGGAAAACAAAGACTGTTGGTAGTTGGCAGTGAGAAAGACAGATCATATACTGTGTACCTTCACATTGGTTAGTAAAGAAATTGTTTAAGTATGGGCTGTTTAATATCTTCATTAACGATCTGAACAACGGGGTAGAGCACATCCTCATTAAATTTGCAGATGACACAAAACCATGGAGAGTGACAGATTCACCAGAGGGCTGTGCTGCTATTCAGTGGTATATTCACCAGAAGATCATGCTGCTATTCAGGTGGACCTCAACAGGATGTCAAAATGAGCTGACAAGAACCCCATGAAGTTCAACAAAGGAAAGTGCAAAGTCCCGCACTGGGGTAGGAAAAACCCCAGGCACCAGCATATGCTGGGAGCCACCTAGCTGGAAAGCAGCTTTGCAGAAAGAAAACTAGAAGTCTTGGCGGACACCAAGGAGAGCATGAGTCAGCAATGTACCCTTGCTGCTAAGAAAGCTAATGATATTCTCAGCTGCATTACACAAACTGTTGCCAGCAGGTCAGAGAAATTGATTCTTCTGGTCTACACAGAATTGGTGAGGACACACCTAGAGTACTGAGTTCAGTTCTGGGTCCTCCAGTACAAGACCTGTACATAGTGGAAGGAGTCCAATGTAAGGCCACCAAGATCATAAGGCACTGGAGCACTTCTCCTGTAAGAAAAGACTGAGAGAGCTGGAACTGTTTAGCCTGGAGAAGAGAAAACTCAATGTCTATAAATACCTGAATGGAGGGTGCAATGAAGACAGAACCAGAGTCTTTTCAGTGCTACCCAGTGCCAGGATAAGAGGCAACGTGCACAAACTAGAACACAAGAGGTTCCATCTAAGCATTATGAAGCACTACTTTATAGTGCAGGTGATGAAGAATGGGCACAGGTTGACCAGAGAGGTTGTGGAATCTTCCTCCTTGAGAACTTCAAAAGCCACCTGGATGTGGTCCCAGGCAACCTGTGGCCCTGTTTGAGGAGGGGGCTGGAGTAGATGACCTCCAGAAGTCCCTTCCAACCTCAACCGTTATGTGAAACAATGTTAAGTTCTTGTCTCTCTCTCTTTTTATTTTTTCTTTTTTTTTTCTTTTTTTTTTTTTCTGCCTTGTATTTTATTGATTTGTACATCATAATCTCTTCTTAGCAGGAACTTTGTGATGTGCCATTTACCCCCTGTTGCTTTTTTACACACACATAAATACATTAAAAGAACATTAAAGATGTGCCAAAGACTCAAGACTGTCAGCATTAACATTGCTTGTGCAGTTTTAATTTGGTCTCTTGTGTATATGATGCAGCTGTTAATATTTTCCACAGAACCTCTGCCTCACTCAACTCTCAAGATGGACAGAGTTTACCTAACAAGCAGATACACAGTATCTCATTTGTCCTTATTTATGGCAAATAATTAAAGCATTTTTTAATGTGAAAATATTTCTTTTCTCATGGGTGTTTCTAGAATGCTCATCATTACAGTGATTTTCTTGCATAGACATGCACAGACATAGTGTTTGCAAGATAAAAAAATAATAATATTGGGAACTTGGGAACTTTTCCATTGGGTAAAGAAGACTTGGGGAATCAAATCTCTTAAAAAGTAGGCTCAGTTGCTTCATGGATGACAAAAGGAGTCTCCGTTGCAAGGGTCCTTAAAATGCCATCTTCAGATGAATCACATGAAAAATATTTAATGGCTATTCTGATGAATTCTTATACCCTACATGACTACTGCAGCATATGTATGACCATTGCTATTTATTATCTTGAATTACGTACAGAACATCTCCATCCTATGTGACTCTTAGTGTACCTGGAGGAACAGTTTGTCTTGACCATCTTCAAGTAACTTATCCATGACTGACTTTAACTTTAGTCTATTCAGTGACAGGAACTACCTGGAGGAATCTGATAGGTAGACACTCTGTCCAGGATAGTCATCAGGATACTGATGCACAGAAGTTGTGCACATACATGTAGGTTGAATTTAGGCTCAGCAAGAGGAGCCTAGGAAAATATTAGCCACTGTCCAATATTCCTACCCAGAGAGCTCCTATGGCAATTACTCAAATGCTTTGTTGTCAAGGTGGGCTCTCTTCATTCCTGCTGTACCATCTCTTGTAGTCTATTCTTGTTCCAAGCGATTCCTTCATTTCTCTCTTCTACCTGATTTTTATTACAGACTGTCTCACAATTCCATTTCTCATTTTCATCCCCCACCTTCTGTCTGTTTTTTGTTGAATCTCCTGCACCTTACCAAGTTCCCCACATGGAGCACTGCTTCCAGGCTCCTTGTCCCAGCATTATGCTTCTTCTATTCCAGACATTTCCAGCCTTTCTCTGCCTTTTAGTCAAATCTTTCTCTCCTTCCTGCTGAGAGGGGGGCAGAAGCAAGAGATGCACAGCATATTGGCTCCTTCCCTCCCAGGAGACATGAGCAGCAACTACAGGAAGGTTGGGCTCAGCCTATGCAGCTGTGGCACGGAAGTGTCAACATGGGAGATGTGATGTCAGTACCTACAAAAGCCACTGATGAGAACATTCAAGGGGAAGATTTTTCAAAGGCCTGTAAACTTTCCAAATTTAGACAGTTTCTCTTGGGGATAGGAAAAGTCATCCTTGACAGAAGAATTGCACCTGACCACTTTTTCAGCTTGTGTGCCAAAGCCCATGTCATCTTATTAAAAAGCTACCCAAGCTGCTTCTTACTGCATGAAAAACTCTTCTTCCTCCCCTTTTCATTCTCAGAAACTGAGAAGAAGAAGAAGGAAAAAAAAAAAAAAAAAAGAGGGAGAGAGAAAGAGAGAGAAAGAAAACCTAATGTTAACATTTCACAAACAAAGGCAAACATTCTGGCCTCAACATCTGGCAAAAAAAGAACAGCCTTCACCGCAAAGTTATAAGAAAATGAAAACAAAGACCTGCATTAGGAAATGTCACACAATGTGCATTATGGGCAGTCCTACTGAGCCTTCTGCAAGAAAGAAACAACATTAAATTGACTTAAGTTTCTGCTAGTTTATGCTTTTTGTTATACTTTAATGCTCATAGATGCAGCAGAGTAAAATTCACTTTGTGCAACTATCCGGATGCTTCTATTGAGTATTGTGCATGAGGAAAAGAAGGTGAAGATGGGCAGGAGGTGATGCAGTAAAGTCACACTAACTATTGAATAGTCACACTAACTGGATACCATAGAAACAGAAAAAACAGGTGTACAGAAACCTGCATAGAGACCTAAAGGGAAGTAAGCAAAATATTACCTTTCCTTTGTACACATGCAATGTTGTTGGCTTAAGACTGAGTCACTCATTGTTCCAGATGGGCTTATTGCGTCTTAATACAATTCATTGCCTACAAAATGCAGGTGCTATAACAGTAGGAATTTTTACTTTGCAATGGATTTTGTAACGAATTGTAACAAGGACAAATTCAAATGACTGCTTTGTCATCCATTCCTCTCTTTCTCCTTTTTTTTTTTTTTTTTCCCAGTAGTGATGGAAGTTTTCCACCTTTAAGACAGGACTTGCTGCTACCACCAGCATTGAGCTAAATTTGCTAAATTGATTGTTCGGGCATAAAGATCCTCCCTTTCTTACCCAAATACATCTTTTCTTCTGTAATCCTCCCACAATGTTTTTCTTTCTTCTCTTCCTCAGCCATCCCCAGATGCCAAAAAATTATTGCCTTCGTATAATATCTTTGAAATCTCTTTGCAGTCATTTCCACTGCAGTCCCACTGGTGCCTACTCTGTCCTCACATACTTTCAATCAGTGAGAAAATTCTCCAGCTGTGCTGTTTAGCATGATGTGAAACAAGCTGATTAGTAACAGCAGCAACAGGAGTAATTAAAAAAGAAACTAGAAAGGATAAAAAAAAAAATCTCCTTCAACACAGAGTTTTCCCTTAATACTTACCCCTTCTTCCTTTTAAGAAAATCAAGATTTTGAAACTAAATATTTGCTTATAGACTTCAGGTAAATCCAAAGTTCAACTTCTACACAAAAAGCACTAGAAAAGAATAGTGGTTACTGCATCTACTACAACCAAAGAGTTGGCAGATATGTGATGCTCTCAATAATATATATATATATTTATATCTATATTTCTGTAGCTTTTTATGAAGACCATGTCTTATGACTGATATTGAGTAATCAATCTTTATTTATAAAGCCGTTTTACTGTTCATCATATCTTAAAGGAGGGTAGAACACACACAAAAATATCAGTGACAGACAAAACAGAACTAAATACATTAAACAAATATTTCTAAAAGAGTGCAACCCATATAAATTATGAAAACAGCATTTGATCAAACAAAGAGAGATCTTAAGCTTTAATTTAAATGCATGAGCAGCTGCAGCTGACCTAAAGTCACTGGAAACAACAACAAAGAAAAAAAAAAAAAGCCAGTCTCCCAAAAGCAGAGCACAAGAATATAATTTTTTGCCATTTTCAGTAAGCCTGACTGAATTTCCTTGATTTGAAACCACAACCAATGAAAGCTGATGAATATATTTCCATGAATTTAAGATTTATACTGGGCCCTAAATGAAAATGTGGTCTATTAGAAATTACGCAAAATCTTGTCCAGAATATTTAAGAACTTGTCAAAATTATGCATCCTTTCCCAAATACTAAAGAACTTTGATATTTCCCTTTTGGTAATTTTAACTCCTTCAATGTGTCTGGATTCCTTATGGTCACATATTTATTTCTAAAGATGCTCTGTACCATGTTAACTTTGTACTCTTGCTATCTTTTCTGAGAGGAAATATAAGAGGAGTGACAGAATTCAGTGAGACATAAAATAGAAATATGCCCTACAGGGTTAGGGCCTTCGTATTTCAGAAAATGAAAGTAGACGTGCAAGAATGAACTTAAATGTGATTGGAGCAATGGCAAAATCAGGTCCTAGTTGCTGAAACCTTGATTCTTGCAATATTTTTAACCAGGAAGCATCTAAATTAAAATAACACAAACAAATAAATGAACAAATCCACCATGAACAGTGCTGAAGTGCTGAGAGAGGGAAAACTACATTCCAGCTGAGTGTTCTTGTCAGAGGTTTTTGACCCTTTTTCTCGCTGATCTCTTTTTGTCTCTGCTTTGCACTGCTTTGTATGCAGCATAGTGGCAAACACAAGAAAGCCTGACTACTTTTTCGCTATCACCTTCTTGTTGCCTTTGGAACAGAGCTCAGATCCCTGCAGGCCAAGCCTTTCCCAAAACCAGATTTCCTGATCTCTTGCCAAACCTTTCAGATATATCTGTCTGGGACAGACTCAAGCACTGGCCGAAATTGCTTATACTGTTTAGCTGTTAATGTGTTTCCTGGTACCTTTGGGCCAAGTAGTGATCTCTCAGATGATATCTGCAAGGTTCAGGGCTAAAGTAGTCCAGATGTAGTTTTCAATAACCAAAATAAGTTATGCTTTCTGTTGTTTTGGTTTTGTCTTTACTTTTATTTGATTAGAAATAGGGTTTAGCCAAACAAATGTATGCTATAATATGCCACCTGCTATTGTGTTCAAACAGTTGGTCTGAGCCATTTTACTTGGTAGTGCAGACAGACAAAACCCCTCTGTCGTCATAGACAGTTTAATAGACATAGACCCTAGCTTCATTCTCAGTTCCAGCTTCACAGAGATACTGTATCTTACAGAAGTATCTCAGTCTTTGTTAGGACAGTATTTTACACACACCTCTCTTCCTGAAGCGTCCTGCTGAGAATTGCTATCCAGGCATTTAATTTCTGTCATTTACCATGGAGGATATCTGAGGACTTACTCCTGCATTTTGAACTACCCACCCTAAAGAAAGTGACAAACCTTTAGACTTTATGTTGTCAAGCTTTCTGAAATGCCAACATTACTTTTTAATTCTCAGCCAATGTACACTGCTAGCTAAGCCTGAGAACTTGTAGCTTTGCTTCATTTCTCATCTGCTGTCATTCCTTCTCTTCTAGGTTAATTCCTTCCACTTCTCATTTCACATGCTAGTAGAGGCAGAATATCATCAGGCAGACATCACTGAGTATTTGTTTTTATCTCTTCACTTTGGTTGGTTGCTGTTAACAAAATCCTCTAGGGGTAATTTGAGAAGTGTCCTTTTATATCACCTTTATGCTATCATACTCTGGAAATGAGCTGTGAGAGAGTAATAAATAAATTTAGACATGTTCCCCCCTTTCCCCTCCAACAGATTGTGCAACTGCTTGTTTGGCTTGGGGTAATATATAAAATACACCCTAAGAAATACTTGCATAATAGAAAAAGAAGGACATATTCTAAAATTGTCTGTTTAGATGGCAAAATGTGGAGTTGTCTTGGCCTACTTAGTGAGGTGTGTATTTCTACATGTGGGGGCTGAGAAATGATGAGAGCAGGAGGTTACATATGGCAGCCTTACCCCTATCCCAAGGTGAATACACAGTTAAATCAGCCTTAGTTGCCAGTTTGGGAACAGAGCCTCCATATTCTGTTTAAGACTGAGCTACCTACTGTGCCTTGAAAGGTATGTATGGGTATTTGACCGTATTAAATCATACCTTCTTTCCTTGCACCAAGTCTTCTTGTTCTACATATGACTGCACAATGGAGACCCAACATTTTCATCCCTTGCCTGTCCTCGTCATATTTGTTTCAATGCTATTTTTGTCTGTGAGGGTTTCATAAGTCCTTCATCATCCCACAGGACTCCACCTCTGTCATTGATGATTCCTTATTTGTAACTATATTTGCAAAAACTACAGTCTAATTTATCAATTTTTTAACATTTTAAAGCTCTTCCTGTAACAGCAATATTTGGAACTTTTTACTGATCTCAAAATGCTTCATAAAGAAGGTCATCTGACATCTATGTGTGTGGGTTTTTTTTTTGTTTTTTTTGTTTGTTGTTTTTTTTTTTTTTTTTGCTTGTTTTGTTTTGTCTTGTCTTGTTTTATTTTGTTTTTAAGACACTTGCCCAAGGTCACCTAGAAAACCAATGGCAGAACTTGGGAGAAATACAGATCTCCTGAGCTCTGTATCTTCTGTGCCTTCCCCAGGCCGGAAAGAAATTAAGAAATTCTAAAAGGTCTTTAATCTCTACCTGTAAAGTCACTCAGGGATGTGCAAAAAGAAGCTGCAGTTTAATAATACCAAGGAAGGATAAGTCTCTAATTATAAATGATGCTTCTTTCAAAAGCACAGAGCTCTGACTAAGGCCTGATACTATGCAGCCATTGAAAATATTTCAGGTTTATGAGCTAGAGCTGAGACTACTTGCTGTTCAGAATAACATTTATTTTTCAGCTACGATATTCTTCAGTTGCATAGGTAAAAATCTATGCAGAAACTTTGCTTCTTCATACTTTGATGATATGTAAAGGGCATTAGAGATACTTTATGTCTTCAGTTAGTTGCAGTCCAGAATGGCAATAGGTCCCTTAAGCATATAACATTAATGCAAATTGTACAGTACTTTCTGGAAATGCATTCTGTGAACTATAGTCAGATAACCGAAAAGTTGTCATATTAGATAGCATAGAGTTCCAGTCAAAGGGCTTGGGACTCAAATGCTCCCTTTCTTCCTCATATTAATTATCTCCCCCAGCCATGAATGTGTTATCTCCAGTGTACTATAAATCACCTGAAACAGAACTACTGAATTGAGGAAGTGGGGTGGGACTGTGGGGGTGAAGAAACACATGAGTAAGAGAAGGGGTCTCTGGATCATCTGTTGTTAAAAGGGAGGACAGATAAATTAAGGTTTTTGCAGGACAGTTTTAAGCCCCATCTCTGAATTGTGCTTCATTCTCCTTATCATTAAGAAAAGTCAGGTCCTGCTGCATGCAGTTAAGTTCCTTAATTTATTTTGGGCATTACACTGTTTCAGAATTGCTAAGCGACTCACAGTCAGCAGATCACGGAAATTGCATCAGTCCATGCTGTCCTCAAAACAATGAAGTCACTGCTCCATTTTGTCACTCTGTTACAAAATGCCTGACTTGTAATTAGGACTTGGGTTTGAGTAGCTCCCAAATGACTGGAAAAATACAGATTTCATAATTCATGTCATGATGGGCATCATCAGCCCCTCTTATTACAAACATACTAGTGTGTGCCCACTATCTCCACTGAAGCTCAAGAAATCTAGGAACATATTGCATTAATAATGCATTCATGCTGAGATATTGTAGTCTATTCTTGATTTTCTTTCCAATAATAGGGGTGCTTACCCTACAGTTTATTGTTTGATGTTTTGTGGTTTGTGTGTTTTGTTTATTTTTCATCACTTCAAAATGTTGAAGAAATACCTTATTTTCTCCATTTGTGATTTCTGGAGAAAAGAGAGAGCAATTGTAGCCTCTGTCACTTTCCTATACCACCTTCTGTGTATGCTGGGGACATCTAGGGACCACAACAGACACACAGAATTTCAAGATGTCTCAGAGATGCTCTCTATACTCACAGTGTAGTCCTTCCAATTGCTCAGATATGTCCTCCAACAGGGCAGCCAGAATAGCACAGGTTAGAAAAAGCAGCACCAAACATTTCAACAAAGATATGCCCCTGTGCTAAAGGAAATGGTTGTCAACCCTTTGAAGGCTTCAAGCCCACTTAGACCTTCCAGAAGAATGACAAAGGGACTTGTTAGAAAGGGAGGTGGACTCTGTACGGGCCTAAGCAACAGAACACTTTAATGTACAGGTACAGGTTGATTTCCACAATGAAACCAGGAAATACTTCTGCTCTGTTTCTACTAATCTGCAAATCAAGTGGTAACATTTTCATCAGAAACCCTTCCAAAAGTTAGCATTTTTTAAATAGGAGCTGTCAGAATCATACTCAGGTTAGTTACTTGTAAATATATAGATGTAAATAAGGTATGCACATATGCATATATGTATGTGTGTTTGTATACATGAAATGATTAACAGAGTTGAAAACTGCCAAGCAATTCTATTCACAAAGCTAGAAGTGACCAAATGCATACAACATTTTTGAGTGCCAAGTAAGACTAATTACAATACTCAGCTGGTCTCCAACAAATGAATGATCTTAACTGTTTGCTTTTCAGCTGCCAGATGGAATGAAGCAGAATAGTCTGAGCCATGTATCTAGGGATGAGAAAAATCTCTAAAAATTCAGATTAATGTTTGATTATTTCTGACAAGAACATTTTGTACCTCCAAAATCATGTACATTTGCAACTCCAACTTTCATCTAAAGGACACAAAGTGATTCAGAAACAATAGTTCATTTGTCCAGCACCCTCCTAAGGTATGCATGCATTATATCAGTTTTCCAAAAGGACCTACTGGACTACATATTGTAACTGAATGAATTATAGGTCACACTACCTTGAATTTGGCTGGTGGTATCTAAGAATCTCTGAGCTTTGTTTTCACTCCACAAATGGCCTTGGTGATTTTCTCTAATTGTAAGAAGGCGCCGCATGTTGTGAGTAAGGTGCTCATGGCTACACATGGGATTCAAGCTCACAGTGGGATGATGGGCAAATACAGCCAGCAGCAAAATCAGCTCTGACCCCCACTTATCCTCCAAACTGTTTTCAGTTCAGGGACGGTTCGTGATACTACCTACTCTGCTTTGACCAGAAAATAGCAAGATCCAAAGCAGTTCATAGCAGCCTGCTTCAGAATTGATGTTCTTAAATTCTGGAGGAAGCATGGGTCTATTTAACCAGACCCAGCTGGCAGTGCTGCTGAAGTGCCTTTTATGCCTGGCTGGCACCAGGGAGCCGGATTGTGATCCCCAGCCGCAGCTGGGCACCAGCTCTCTTCCCATGCGGGCAATTGCACCACATACGGACTAAAGTGCAAATGAAGTTACTGCAGTCCAACCCTTTTGCTGATATAATTAGGGTGAGCAGAGGGGAACAATACATTTGAAGTTGCAACTGCTGCTCCAGCCACATCCAGCTGAGAGTTTGACACATCCATAAAAACAGCATGTGTCGTGACATTTGAAGAGCAATAAGCAATCCCAGGAAACTCTTCTGAACAAGCTGTGTACGTACGTGTGTATGTGTGTATCCACTTTTAATTTGCATTTAAATAATTCTGCTTGTTATTTACTGATGTTTCCAGTCCCTTTCCCCTCCCTCCATGTACCAGCAGGAGCTTGTTATGTAAGAGAAGTAAAAAATCTGTTTTTCACTGCTGGAGGCTAGATATATACAAAATTCTTCTATTTATGTCCTTATCATTAAATAAGGACATCTGTAGAATTTATACATCCCACAGATATGAAGAATTTGATCCACCAGGTGTTTTACGGTGGTAGAGAACTATAATTGTATCTAAATAAATGAAAGAATAAATGAATAACAATTGTTATTCGTGATAAAGGTAGGGCCAGAGATTATATGTCCTTTATTATTATTATTATTACTATTATATATTTCTTTTCACAATAGGGCCAAATGCAATTCACACAAGGACAAATAAAACCTGTGATGTTGAGACTCCATGTGAAGTTTTGGGGTGTTACAGAAGATTGCAGTGTTTCAAGCATAGATTTAAGAGGAATGGTTAGATGACTTTATACTTGATTTAAATGAAAGGGAAAAGCCCCCAAACCTGCCAAAGTGGTTCTTTGATGTCTATCATTAATATTTTTCTCCCAGATGACTGACTTCATCTATCTAGTAAAATATAAGCTTTCTTTGTATTGAGTATGAATGGGGATATATTTACCAAATATAGGCTGCCTGAAACCATATCTCAAAACCATCCCAAAATGAATGAGGTTATGAGGATTTTATTCTCCCTTGTGAATAAATGGTTTACAGTGTCTGCCTTCAGATTTTTTTCGAGATGCAAGTAGTTTTCTATAACCATGAACTCTGAGCATCCTATATCTAAAGTTTTCCTTTTGTTTCTTCTCTTCCTATCCCGTGTGTTAAGACTATAAAATAGTTTACGCTAAAACAGACTGTAATTTGTTTCCTTGTGCCATCTGGTGGATATTATTTGTAAATGCACAGTATTATGCATTTGGAAAAATTCATCCACTCTGTTGCATTGCCAAGATTTTTTGCAAGGCAGCAGTGCATCCAGAACTTTAGCTAATGTAAATATTTCTGTATGCCTCACTTTAATAACATGCTGCACTTTTATTTCTTGTGGGAATGGAGGAGCACAAAAGTTATTTCTTCACCTTGAAAAAAAATAAAAAATGTAAAGCAAGGAGAAAAATTATTGTGTAATTTGTAGACAATTCCATATTTTGAAAGTTGTCATATACTTCAGGGGATTTTTTCATATTACTGCAGTGAAACAACCTTACAACAAATCAAAAATAGCTGATGATTTCAGAAAAAAATCTGTAAAAGCATCAATGCAGTAGTGTTACTCCCTTGGTAAAAGCAAAACTCATTTGTTTTTCTTATTTCCTTCAGTAACTTCCATGTAGCAGAATCCCAGACAGCTGCTAAAATGATATAAAAAAGTGAATACTTTTTATAAAGTATTTTATAATTACATAATTGAAATATGTTCTTTAAAGTAATTAATACATATATAGTTTCTCTTTTGGCTATACTTTTTATTTGTTTTTATTTCTTGTCATATTAATGATTATCTATTAGTAATATGACCTGCATCACTTTAAATAATCACATATTATTTGTTCATCTTTAGTGCTCCCTACAAAACTACCATTCCACTGTTTTAATGGGTGGAAGTTATTTATATTGGTTTTAAAGCACGTGCCTTATTTTCTAATAAGACAAGAGAAAGAGTCAAAAATAACATAAAAACTCCTTCAAGATTTTATTTTTTGCTGGTGATTTTTTTCCTTGTTTTCTTATTTTAAAATGAAATTTAAAAAGATGAGAAACTGTAGGATGCAGCTTTCATTGAACTTATATATTTTCCAATAAAGTTTGTGATTTTCAACTCAAGCTATGTGGAAACATCTCCATTCAGAAGCCCTCTGTGAATCAAACCCTGGGTACTTTCTACTTGTCATGACTCTATTGTGAGAAAAAATTATATTTAGTTAGGATTTAACTTTGGCTTTCAAAGCTTAGTTAAGTGTTATGCTGAAAGTCTCTCATTTCTGTGCATTCATGTCTGCTTAACAATTAACCAAGAATTACTTTACCAACTGTGTCTAATTTAACTTTTGTGCTTAATTTCTAGGATTAAATTAAAAACAGATGGCCCCTGAGTGGTAAAATGATCATAAATTAGTCTTATATATCGAAATTAGCATGGAAAAATATTAAAATTATACTGGAGTGCATTTTTTGCTGTGCCTTGCTTTTTATAAAAGTTAGCATGATGGTGCGTGTAATTGAGCAATCTTGCACTACAGATCTGGAGCCCTAAAGCTCCATCTGTCCAGAGAGTCACTTCCCATGACATGGGGTACTTTTCCACAGAATTACGCAGAATTTTCTCTTCTTAATTGCATTCTCCATTAAATAAGACAGGACAAACATTAAGTTGTAGGGATCTGCTCAGGCTTACGAAGCAGTTTAGGGGCATAAGTTCTATGAATTCGATGGTCTTTAGGCACTCATTTTGCTTCTGGGCCTTATATGCTAGCACACGCTTATCTCTCTCAGCTCCACATACAGTCAGCAGAGACCTGCTTATCTCAGCATGTAAGAGCAATCAGACCCCAAGAATTAAGTTTAAGGAAAACCCATTTCAATTTACATCCTTTTACCTAGAAAGTCTCTTTTAGGGGAAGGACTTTTTCTAGGACATTTTTCCTAAAATTTAGGCTCAAGGTAGAGAGCTCTCCTTTCTCTTCATGTACCTCTTATGGACAAGGGTGGAGACTTGCACAGACAAGATCAAGAGTTGTTTCTATGAATTGTGTAAATACAGAGGCATGGTCACAGCATAGACAGAATACATCTGCTTGTTTAAAAAACATGCTAAAGTCATAACTAATCCTGAGACACATTCTTTGATTAATTGATGTGGTGGGTAGACAAGATTAAGCCTTAAAGGATTACACCAGCAGTATGAAACTTCCATGATCATTTTGGAACAGACAGGAAGCCTAGTGACGTTTTGTTTCTACTTATAATATGAAAGAATGCCAAGTACCTTCAAGTATTTAGCCCATCTTATTAGAAGGGCTGAGAAGTAACTTCCATTTGTCTCCTTCATCTGATCTGCCGTCCTTCTCCTCCCCTGACATAGAGTATTGTGGTTTAACTAGCAGGCAGCTAAACAGTACACAACCACTCACTCACTTCCCCGCCCATCTCACCTGCATAATGGGATGGAGGAGAAAATTGCAAAGTGCAAGAACTTGTGGGATGAGACAAGGATAGTTTGTTGGAGGGGGTGTGGTAGGAGAGAAGAAAATGGGAAACAAAACACAATGACAGGAAAAAGAATGAAAAAACAAGCGATGCATAACGCAACTGCTCACCACCAGCCAACTGATGCCCAGCCAGTCTTTGAACAATGGCAGCCCAACCCCAGGCCAACTCTTTCCAGTTTTATTGTTCAGCACGACACCATATGGTACAGGACATCTTGGCCAGCCTGGGCCAGCTGTCCTGGCTGTGTCCCCTCCCAGCTCCTGGTGTATCCCCAGCCTCCTCACTGGCAGGGCAGCACAAGAAGGTGAAATGTCCTTGGCTTTGTGTAGCTCTGCTCAGCAAAAACTAAAACATCAGTGTGTTATAAGCATTTTTTCTCATCCTAAATCCAAACCAAAGCACCATACCAGCTACTAGGAAGAAAATTAACTGTATCCCAGACAAAACGAGGACATACAGTAAGCACTGAACTATTCTTCAAGAAAGTTGTGCCTGCAAGCACAAAGCAAAGTATGCACACAAATGAAGACAACACAAATAGATCTGATTTATTGGTGTCCTCAAGGCTTTTGTTCAAAATACTGCTGCTGAATGTAGGGATAATAAACTAATAGTAGGCCCCTGGGATCATGTCAGGATTAATATGATCTCAATTTCTGATTGTTCTCCTGCCTGACTCACAAAATGAATTTTTTCTCTAACAAAAAGTTATTCACTTTGTATGTGTGAAAAACAAGTGGCATTGCTGAGAATTACCTCAGCTGTGCAAGACAAAAAGTATGTCACAGCACACAAAATCAGGAGCCACCAGTGCATGCTTCTCCTTGCTTATGCCAGACTTTTATGTCAGTCTAAATGAACCCCTCTTTTCCCCATGTGACCAAGAGGTCACACCTGCTACCTTGCCCACCTGTGTTTCTGTGCAATCTCCTTCACCTGTTCCTCCACCACAGTTGCAGTGGTGTGACTTGCCTGGGTTCTGCTTTGCAGGATGAGGATTTTTTTCTTTCCTTCTTCTGCCCAGCAAAATGCCAGAGAAAGTAGTGCAAAGCACACTTGCTATTTATGTAGGGTCATTGGAGACTGAGTGAGGGAAGAGATTTAGGGAAGGGTCTCATGCCCTGAGATTGCAGTAGGCTGCATCATCACCCTGATATCCTTTGTCCCTCTACTAAAAAGAGACAGTCTGGGGAGTAGGAAGCTTTCAGGACAGATAGGAACCATAGTTCACACTTCATAGTTCATACTTCAACATCTTGTCTGATAGTGATGTCTTGTTCAGTCACATCATGACTCTTCTTTGGTATAAACACTGTGTATCAATAGTCTGTAGGATTAGTGGGTGTTAACAGCAAGCAGAAACACGTGAATAGAAGAAATAAAATTGCACATGGTAAAATGGTAAGTATATGCAATTTGTTTTCCATTATGTTTCCTGATTTTCTGTATTTCAGTAAAAGAAAGAAAAGAGTCAAACTGTCATTTTGCCACATCTCATACTCCATCATCCATGGTAGTCCTGTTCCGTTGCACTGATTTATTCATTTGCCTCTTTTAGAAGTGAAATTTGAGGAATTACACTAATTCCATAGAATTTGAAAGACCTTTTGTGTTGGAATATATCAGCACACAGGGGCTCTATTGGTGCATTGCAGATAGTGTTATTTTCTCTATTCTGTCTTTAGATATTTTTGTTCCTGTTTTCCTTCACATCTGGTTTTACACAATTTAAACCTGTAGAGCCTAACACTGATGTAAGTGTATCAGCCACTACTGCATCAATGTGAACCTCAAATTTACAGGGGAAAAAAAAGCACAGAAATTGTTTAAAACATAAAATATTATTAATAATATTAATTATTATTATTGTTCTTCCTCAATCAGAAAGACAAATATAATGTCCTGAAATCACAAGTAAGAAAGTGGAAAACTTATAAAAAATCTGCAAATACTTATTTCTTTTCAAAACCAGCACTCTGTATATTTGTCTGTCCTGGAAATATTTTTAAAGAGTATGGATTACCTGGTTTCTGTGCACACCATATGCTCCTGAAGTATATCTGAATTCCCTTTTAAATTCAACAAAACAGGATACAGGGAATTTAGGACTCCATATAGTCATGCATGTCCTAAAGCTTAATATTGAAAGTGTAGTTTTTTCTATCTTTCAGTAGTCACAAACTACTGGCGTACTTGAACCATATCCTGTTAGGCCTGAAGGGATCTTTATGATTACATAATGATGTGTAATGAAGATGAATCACATTAATTAGAAACAAAATGAAACCAAATGAAATAAAACAAAACAAAAAACTCACCATCATTTAATTGAAAAACTTCCCAAATTAGGGACAAACCTAGATACAGATGAAAAGAACACATCTTCCCATATCTTCCCTGTGATGCTGGATTGAAAATATACATGTTTCTTTTCTATGGTTTCATATGTATTTTTCTATTAACTTTTTGTCTAAACATTATTATTTTTTTTAATTCCTGTGTCTTCCTGTGCACATCTGGACTACATATATACATCAGGTGATATGCTGAGATTACAGGATCACAAATTTGAGGCATGTGCATCTCAAGAGCTATCTCAAAAGTTTGAGATGTGCAGTAGCTGTTAGAGATCAGCTCTCATAAGGGAAAATTCCACCATAACTGTAGGAGGACCTTATTCCTCCTGAGAGATTGATAACAGCACAACAACAACAACAAATAAACTTTAAAAAAATAAAAATAAATTGTTTTTCAAATCACAAAAGCCCTTCACTTCAAAAAAAAAAAAAAAAAAAAAAAAAGCATCTAAGAAAGATGCAATATGTGTGAAGCATCAACAAGTGTTTTGTAAGCATCCTTAAAAAAACCTTGCTGGAAAACAGAAATATTTTCTTCTAAAAGCTTTCAAGGATTAGATGCATTTTTTTTTTTTTTTTTTGAAGGCATCAGAATTGTGTTTTGAAGGAATTAAAAATAAATGCATAGTATTTAGGGAACAGAAAAAAAAAAAAAAAAAAAAAAAAAAAACACAAAATTTTTTAAAAAAAAAGACAAACAAAAACAAAACAAAGCAAAACAAAACTCTAGGAGAAGGACCAACAATGTAACTGCTTAGCTCTAGTAAGTGGTAATATCAAATAAATTCTTAAGACACATTGACAATTTTTTAGAGCAATTTAAGTAATTGACACAACATGACTGCACTTAAAAAAATAGGAGACCTCTTTTGTATATATTGCCTTGGAAGTTATGAAGTTTTCCTTGACAATGACCCTTTTCATTTAGTTCTGTGAAGATAATACTGCTAACATGCAATTATGAAAGCCAAGCCTTGTTTGCCATGATGTCACTGACATAGGACAGTCTGCCATAGGGCAGGTGGCAATAGGCAGATTGTGGTAAAACAGTGTTTTTGTCATGTAGGAAATTTTATGCACAGTCTGACTTCAGGCAACTTTTTCAGATACTGTGTGGCGTTGCACAAGTAATTTTAGCCCTTTGGAGATGTAGTCTCCCAGTCCTAGCATGTAGTCCAAGGGGGACTGTGCAAACCACTTTATACCGGCAGGCAATAACTAGATGGGGTGAAACGGCTGACCCTCACAGCAGGAGCAGCCTTATCTTGGAAGACCTCCCTTCCCAGGAAAAGCACAAGAAGCTCTGTGAGCAAGTCTGCCATTACAAGTATGTCTCTGTTGGCTGGCCATATGTGGGTGGATTCAAAGACAGGAGTGCCACACATTTGGTCGGATCCCTGAGTAATGTATTGCAGATAGCCTTCCCTTACACAATGTTGGTCAAAGAGGAGCCAGGACAGAAGGATGCAGATTCTGACAAACTCCACATATCCAAGTGATTTTTCTTACATGCCTTTCAAAAACTACTTTTGCTTTTCTGTGTGCCTTATTTTATTTAGAAAAGGCAAATTGGTCTAAAGGATACAGCTCCCAAACCTCTCTACACCAGGTTTTTCCAGGAGAAAGGAACCAGTCCATGGGTCTTCTGCATGACTGAAGAACTGTGCTACAGGCTGTCAGCATCCTTCCTAGCATCAGAAATTTTTATTTCCTTCTGCACAACCTTACCACCACAGCAGGAGTGGTGACACCTCCTCCCCATTCTCCCCAGCCTGCCCACACTAATTCAGCTTGGTATTTAGCCTTTCGCACCTACCTGTAAAAGAAAAGTGACAGATTTGAACTCCATCTGTGAGAGATGTATTCAGACTTCAAGTCTTACGCTGTTTTTATAAAAAGACAGACCAGACTGATAGGGCACCTGAGATAAATCCTTTTCAGCTCTCTCTGGAAACAGGGTGCACAGCTTGAACTGAGGTTGGGTTCAGGTCTGCAGCAGTAGCCTTGGCTCAGATACTTATGCTCTGGAAAGACAGATAATTTCAAATAACCCCCTGTTCTTAGTGCTTAGTTCTGCCTTTGCCCAGTCTCAGCATGCAGTTTTAGCCTGATAGACTAGACAGCGTGGCTTGTGAGATCATCCATGAATTTATGTTAAGTACATGCATACAGACATATCTACACACATATATAAATTATATTAGTATGCAGAAGTCAGTACCCAGTTGTCATCCTCTCAACCTCTCCTCTGAACAAACAAACAAACACAAATTTACTAAATAAAATGGACGCTCCCACATCCTTCTGGCCAGTTCCTGACTTTTGTTTCTAAATCTGATGGCAAAAGATGGAGAAATTTCATCCCCACAAGTTTCCTAAGTTTCCTGAAAACACGGTATTGGTATACTTGACAAGGTAAAGAAAAAGCTTTTAACCTGGGTCTTTGTAGAGAGTCTACTAAGGAGAGCACCGATAGAAGTCTCACTTGGTAAGAAAATCTATAACTGGACTCCGTATCTTTTTACATGTAGTCATAGAGAACTCAACTAGAAGGCAAGAAGACTGTGAACATAGGTGTTGCTATTTCCTCTGCCTACAAAGCAGAGGTTTGAGGTTGCTCTGAAGAGGTGCATGTCAAGCCTTGCTCATTCTGCAAAAAGTTCTTTGGCCTACTTGAGTCTTGCATTATATGCTGGAGCACGGGCATTTTAACCTGATTTAGCAGGTCCTGCACCGGAGAACTTATTGACAAGGGATTATTGATGATCTCAGACATGAAGGCATAATTACACTCAGTCTGATGAAGGAAGAAGAATTATACTTTTATTTGTATAGCCTTTACCTACAACAAAATTGACATGGAACATTTCAAATGTTTCAAAGCCTGAATCATCTAAGGACAGTCTTAATGAAATATCCATGTATCAATATTTTACACTTGAAATGTGTGAACAGCAAATGACTCTTAATTCACAAATCCTCATAAATGTTAGATTATTCTAAATGCATCCATAATGCAATGCATCTATCATTTGTGCTCAGCTTAAAGGTGAAATGATTCTTAGGGTCCTCTTCATTCACCAAAAATAGACTTTGATTTTATTCTGACTTATCTGACTCAGATCCTTCCTTCTCCCACAGTTCTTAAAAGAAAAGGGAGGGAGGGAGGAAGGAAGGCAGGAAGGCAGGAAGGAAGGAAGGAAGGGAGAGACAGGGGTAGAGGAGTATAGCTAGCTTTCATGTGGATCTGGAAGACATTGGACACCATCAGCAAAGAAACATTTCCCTACCTATGACCCACTGTAAGAGTGTATGCCATCTACCTTGAGTGAGGATCTACCCTGCGAACTTGAACTGTGTGTTATAGATTGAATTTTATAATGACAACTTTGTATGATTGAAGGGGAAGGAGAAAAGCATGTCCTTCTAAAAATAGACATGATCCAGATGGAGACAAGGACAGGGCAGGAGCTGCAGCTGCCCTAGCATCTGCCACTGCACCTGGGGCTCTCTCCAAGATCCTGCTTTCATTGCCTTCTCCTCTGTGAAAATCCCTTGAAGGGGAGCCCACAGGATTTGGCCATCTCAGAAACGAGATAAAAATCTGTGAAGAGGCATTGCATGAAATGCATGGATGTACCAGCAGCTGCACTTGTGATATTTAGGCAAGTATTACCTGGATCAGGTGTCTGGACTCTATAACCTGAACAGCAAACCCAGCCCATCTGTCTTCGTAGGGGTCTTTATCTACAGAATGGTTGTACAAGCTGGGTCATAGGACTGGGATCAAAATTGCTTCACTGCTTCTTCCTTTCAGGTCTGGACTGATATACAAAAGGACCGTGGTTGCCATGATTGCTCATCCTCTCTTCTTTCCTTTATCACACTGCAATATTTTGGGAGGTGGAGAGGAAATATGTTATTGCTTCTGAGCACCAACTCACTGAGTACAAATGAATTGGACAAGAACTATGTGAGATGACTTATAAATAGAGATGAGCAGAATTTGAAATAACCCATCTGACAAAGTACACACAGATACCATCAAAATACTCATGGGTGAATGAATAATACAATCTACTTAACATCTTTAAATGGCACATTGGGTGTATGCTCTCTAATGCTCACAACGAAAAACATCTTTGGGGCCACTGATGGGAAAAAAATAAAAAAAGAAAGGACAAAAAAAAAAAAAAAAAGGATCAAGAAAGTAGAATTGAGTTTGTATACGAGAAAGCTTCTATAACTTCTGAACCAGGATTTCAGTCCTTGCACGTAAATACTACAATGCTCAAGACTTTCACCCAAATGAGACAAGTACTGCTAAGCTGCTGTCTGATGTTAAATGGGCTGCACACAAAAGATGTAAGAAGCGAATAATTCAATGGAACACTTGTGGGTTACACAGAAGCTAGCTTTCAATGTCATCTCCCATAATAAAAATGCAAATATAAAGCTAATTCAGTTACATGAGCACTCAATAAACCTTAGTAAGAGCAAAACAAAAATATTGGACTATTCTTTCGTACAATATAGTCACATCTGATTCTTTCACTAATGTTCTTTTAGGAGCCACTTGCTTCTATCATTTGAAAAGGTCACAATTCATATGCCAAATGGTTCCGTACTCTTCCAAGTCTAGTTTCCAACCAAGTGAATAGCTTAGTGACCTCCATGAGCTGTTGTCATTATAATACATAGCTTCAGTCAGAACATTTTGTACGTGAGGTACAGTTAAAGAAATAGCCAAATCAGCAACCCCTTGAAAGAGGGCAGTTCAGCTCACCTAACTTCAGCCACCTAAGTTAGTCATCAAAGCTCTCTCTGTAGCTGATGGAGCTCTCTTGGATACTTCCAGAACGTGCTTCATCTCATCCTGAAATGAGTGACAAAAAAAGATGAGATGAATTGTCTTTTGGAAGTACTCATCTCTCTCCATCAGCTAGAAAGAGCTGACATAACTGTCTTAGGGTATCCTGGATGATTAGCTTTAAGATCTCTAGTCACTTTTATCTGTCCATCTGATCAATGAGATATCATGGTTTGTATGTATAAAAGCTTTTAGAGATCACATTTCTCTGTTATGACTTCATAAGTAACAAACCCCCTAACTTATGGGCAGAACACATATGTATTTATATATACATATATATAAAGTTTCAAATTTACATTTATATGTGTGCAAAGAGATGGGAACCTTTAAGGCCTCTGTAGTAGTGCTCTATTTACATCTACTGAAGAGCGAGCATCTGGAAGGAGCCAACAAACATGTCTACATAAGCTTAATATGGAGGAGCATTTTGTAGGACATGGGAGACTTCATGTGTACATATATAGAGACAAATATATTTATATGCACTCACATACATACAGGTCTATGGAGAGGTAGAATGACAACAAATATATAAAGTCATGAAAAATATAATAGTTGTTAGAATGCCAGAGAAAAACATGGGAATTCATCTGTGCCAAAAGTGTGAAAGTTACTACACTCAAATGCTACATTGCAGTGAGGGAGCCCAAGGCAAAGAGATTTTTGAATGGATATTTATAGTCAAAAGATAATTAACAAAAAAAAAGTCACATTTACTACTTTGTGCAACTTTCCTGGGTTACTGAACACTTATGAAATGGATTGCTGCATGTCTAGTTAGCTGTGTGTAGCTGTATATAGCATACAGCAGGAGCCCCGAGCTACAAGCAAAAACAGCAGAAATAAAAGGTAGTGCCCACATTCAGTCTGAGTAACTAACTTCAGTAACTAACGTTATTGCCTTACAGAAGGATTTAAATAGCAAAAATAATCACTGTTTAAAGTAGAAACAATTGACCTTCAAAAAAAAAATTTTTTTTTTTTTTTTAAAAAAAGAGTGGCCTGAAATTTGTGATTTTTAAATTCATTGCATTAAACTTCTTTCATTAAGAGTACTCTTCAGAATCACAAAAATGCTCTAAATAAAGTATGCAGACAATAAAAAGTTTGGTGGGGAAGCACTGATGGCTTTACCTATGGAATCTTTTTCCTAATCCTGAATATACAGGTTCTTAACACCAAGAGAAGTGATAACTTCCATGGCATTGATACCTGGTCAGATTCAACACAAACTGTTTCTTGACGGTTACCTGTTGAGTGACCAAATATCACTCAGTAGTTACACTGGAGATCTTGTGTTCTGCTACAGCTGCGTCTTCCCCTTTAATTACTTTGTTATACTTTGAGTTCCCCTGGGAAATATGTGTTTGTAATGGGGAATTCTGACAGAATTCCGCAGCCCCCATGCTTTGTTTATGATTGATAGAAGTTCTATACGCTGACCAGAATGGTTTCCACAACAGATAAGGATGAAAAAAAGAAAAAAGAAAAATGAAAGGGGGGGTGGGGGGGGGTGGGGGGATTTATTGTATTTGTTGAATTGAAGGGTTATTTCCTCCAGGCTTGGTGCTTGGAGGATAGGAGATCAAAGATCTATTTTTCTTTTAATCATTTTTATTTATTGATTTTATAAAAATAAACTATGGTGTCAGGTAAGTATACTCTTAGGAAACTTCTGTTTCCTCCTATCAGCACCAGCCATGATAAACATCATTCTTGGGTCTTAACCTTGTCACCTTGTGAATATAGCTCTAAGAATCTCCATTTATCTTTATGATTATATCTGAATTGTTTTTATATTTTTTCAGGGAGGTGCATCTAAATGTTAGCAGTTGGGAATTTTACTTTGCACCAAGTCTTTCATAGAAGGCTGTTATTGTGAATCATGGATGAAGTCTGTACTTTGTAATCTTTGGAACAGTGTGATTAAAGGGTAGTTACAAAGCAATGCCATTTCTCTGATTAAAGTGTGTAAATATATATTTGTCCATAGAACATCAGTAATTTGGTTTAATGCACAGTAGTTTAGACTGTTCAAGAATGTAAGACTTCTCCTTCCTAGTAATACAAATTTTGTACATATGTGCATCACATACACGCATGCACACAAAATGCTAAATATATTCATAAGAAAATGGACTTATTTCAAAAGCACGATAAATGCTTTACTGAACTTTAAGCCACAACCAAGCAAAATAGGATGTATTTTGGCTATGGCTCATTTCACAGCTCCTCCCAGAGATGGATAGTAGAGCTGATGTTCACTGGTTCAGAAAAATTAACAATTTTGTGAAGGCAGCTAATACAACACCTTGTATTAAAAATATTTTTTAATAACACACAATTTAAAAAATATTGAAATAGTTCTTTAAAAATTCAGCAAAGTTTTGATTCACAAGAAATTCAACTTCTAAATTCCATTATAATTAGAAAGATAAACTATAACATTAAATACATGGCCAAAAAAAAATGTTGAGATTTTTAGAAAATATTCTCTGTGAATATGAGCATAGAATTGCTGCATATGCTACACATTTTATTAGATAATATATTTATTTATTAACTGAAGATGCTGCTGAGAACATCCTAAGTACTAAACAAATAAAAAGGTGTTCAGTATTTGATTATTGACAGATCCATAAGTGAACAGAATGTGGGCCTTTTGTTCAGGAGATCATGCAGTTCAGTCCAAAGATACTCAGACCCATCATGTTCTGATTACAGGGTATTATTTTGTAAATTGTATTTATCTTCTCTTGATCAAAACATTTAGTAGATATTTTATTGGCCTACACCAGTATTACAAAACCTGAGTGAAAACCTATTTTTCTTAAATTTGCTATAGTTGAAATAATAACATTGAAACAGGAAGGGATAGCATTTTTCAAAAAACAATAAAACCTGTGGCTTTTATACAAATGTGGTTTCTCTTTGCTTATTTTTATACTTGTTCCAGTAGTCATAAGGTAGTTGTATTGGTGCTGGTGGTGGTTTCATTTATTCTTCATTCTGAGGCAGTGATAACATATTTAAACTTTTTTTTTTTTTAAAATCCAGAAATGTCTTCTTTTAGTAACAAAAAAAAAAAAAAAAAAAAAGTAACAAAAGAAAGGAAACACGGCAGTTGTTATTGTTTCTGTTGCATCCAACCTACTGGAAATAACCTGAAGGTCATTTAAGGACTCAGACAGTTTCTCATGCATACACTCATCTTCAAAATGAGTAGCTGTGAGCAATATAGCACACTTCTGTTTTCCATTAACAGTGGCACCGCCTACTGTTCAGTAGACCTATGAGTACTGATTGCAGCCTGTGAGCTCCATGGAAAACATTCAACAGACAATTTAGGCACACGCCTTGTGTCCCATACCATATGATGTCCCATACTATATATCAGGTTCAGTAATAAAGCTGGGGTAAAGAAGAAGAAAAGAGATGGCTTTTGGAGTGATGGTGTTTGTCTTTCCTAGAAACACTTACATGTGATGAGCCCTGCTTTACTAGAACTGGCTGAACACTTGCCAGCCAATGGAAAGTAGAGAATGGATTCCTTGTTTTACTTTGCTTGCACATGCAGCTTTTGCTTTAACAAGTAAACTCTCTTTATCTCAACCCATGAGTTATCTCATTTTCACCTTTCTCACTCTCCCCCATCCTGCAGGGGAGGTGAGTGATTGAACAGCTCTGTTGTGCTTAGCTGCCGGCCAAGATTAAACTACATCTCCCAAAGTCAAAGAAGTAATAAAAAGGCAACACATGTACCAGGCAAGGTGCTTCCCATTTCAGACTGAGCCCCTGTGGACATAGGAGACAGCACCCATTGGTGAATGTCAGTCCTGATCCCACATGCAAAGGCCCTCAGTTAGGGGTGAATAAATTAAGGGTGAAGCCCAGGAGTATTTGTCCTTCTTATCCCCATATTGCCTGCAGCAAGTTACCAAGGTGGTCCAGGAGAAAAAAAAAAAATAATAAAATATATATATATATATATATATACACGTATATACATATACATATGCATATATATATATATGTATATATGTATACATATATATATATATATATATATATATATATATATATGGATTCCTTACTGCATTAAGTGGCTTTATACTCTGAATCCATAAATATTTTACATGGTACTTAATCTTAGGCCCACAGCAAAAACCTAAGTTCATGCAAAATTATCAACACACTCTTATTTGTGGCATTTCTTACTGGTCAGTTGAAGGATCACAGTTGTCACTGCATTAGATACTGCAAATGACTTTCTTAATGAACATCTCTCAGCCAAAGAACTGAGAATGAAAGGGACAAATTCAGCACTGAAATCTCTACTTGCAGATCTGGGGTTTATCATACCAACATCCTCTAATGAATATCAGCCTAAATGTTGAAATTTCCATTTACTTAAGTAAATCTCATTCCCCCTTTTTCTGACATGCCATCTGCATTTGAGCAGACTTTCTCATTGGTTGTACCACTATGAAATAATGTTATTCCTGTTAGCAGATCTTTACTTCCTTAATTTTCTCCCTGAGGAAATTTATCTAGGCGTTAAGCCTGTTTGCATTTTCAATATATCTCTGTCCAGGCTTTTGATTACAGCAGACTTGGGAATTCTTGGCAAACAACTTTGAGAGATCGTTTGCAATTAGCTTTCATAATGTAGCTAATTCTAACAAGGACATCAAATTCACCTTACTGGCCCCCAAGAGATTTTGAAGAAAAAACATTTGGCACTCTCCCACATGAAATCCTTGTCTCTAAATTGGAGAGATATGGATCTGACAGATGGACCACTAAGTGGGTAAGGAACTGGCTGGATGGTTGCACTCAAACACTTGTGGTCAATGTTCAGGTGGAGATCAGTAATGAGTTCCTCAGAGGTCAGGGTAAACCAGCACTGTTTAACATCTTTGTTGGTGACATAGACAGTGAAATCAAGTGCATCCTCAACAAATTTGTCAATGCCACCAAGCTGTGTGGTGTTGTTGACACACTGGAGGGAAAGGATGCTATCCAGAGGGATCTGGACAAGCTTGAGAGGTGTGTGAATCTCATGAGGTTCAACAAGGCCAAGTGCAAGGTCGTGCAGCTGGGCCAGGGCAATCCTAAGCACAAATATAATCTTGGCAGAGAATGGATTTGAAAGCAGCCCTGAGGAGAAGGACCTGGGGGTGCTAGTTGATGAGAAGCTTGACATGAGCCAGTAATGTACCTTGCAGCCCAGAAAGCCAACTGTATCCTGGACCACATCAAAAGCAGCATGGCCAGCAGGGCCTGCCCCTCTGCTCTGTTCTTGTGATACCCCACCTGGAGCCCTGCATTCAGCTCTGGGGCCCCCAGTACAAGAAGGACATAGACATATGTCCTCCTTGCAAGTTCAAAGGAGGGCCACAAAGATGATCAGAGGGCTGGAGCACCTCTCCTTATGGGGAGAGGCTGAGGAAGTTGAGGTTGTTCAGCCTGGAGAAGAGAAGGCCCTGGGGAGACCTTATAGTGGCCTTCCTGTACCTAAAGGAGCCTGCAGGAAAGCTGGGGAAGGATTTTCTACAGGGGTGTGTAGTGACAGGACAAGGGCATAATGGCTTTAAACTGAAAGAGAGTATATTTATATTAGATATATAAAGAAGAAATCCTTTACTCAGAGTGTGGTGAGGCTCTGGGCAGCACAGGCTGCCCAGAGCAGCTGTAGATGCCCCATCCCTGGAGGTGTTCAAGACCAGCCTGGATGGGGCTTTGGGCAACCTGGTCTGGTGGGAGGTATCCCTGCCCATGGCAGGAGGTTGGAACTGAGTCATGACTAAAGTCCCTTCCAACCCAAATTATTCTATGATTCTATGAAAAATTCTTGGAAAAAAAATCATATTAACTTTTAAAATACTTTCTCTAGTCTATGTCTCCCAGTGTGATCAGTTAGGCACCTCTCCCAGCTTACATTATTAGTATTATTATTGTTGTTGCTGTTGTTATTATTATTATTATCATCATTATTATTATCATTATTATTCACTTTTGTCCTATGAGTAATTTATGAAGAAATAATGGAACAAAAATTACAAAAAAAAAAGTTGAAAAAAAGTAGTTATGCAAAACTTAATAGGGTTTTCTGTTATTTACCTTACCCTACTGGAGCAGTGAAAACGTCCCTTAGGATTATATCTACATTAAGAATCAATAAAAATAGGAGAAGAGCTGTAATGTGAAATAGGTGATGTCAAGGCTCAGATGTTAAACAGCTATGAGTATTTCAGCTCCTATATGTAACTGGAAATGCATATTACTTCCATACCAAATATGCATTTCCATTTACATAGGGGACCTGACATATGTATAGAAATATCCACATTTCAGCTCTATTTTTTACTCCTGTGGTAATAATCATATTGCATTGCATTCTTACATAAAACCCTCATACTTTGTGTCTGTCCATGGCATGAGTGTTATTAAATACTTATATTCTATTCTTTCTCACAGTACTTTAATACATTTCTATTTTGATTCAAGGAAAGCTAATATGAAATATATCTTGATTAGTGGAGTTTTAATTTGTAGATATATAGCATCTGCTTTGGCTACAAACTCTAGGATGTGAACCAAAGCCCAGTAAGTTAGAATGATCAGGAAATTCACTACAGAAGTATCCTTCTTATTTAAACTAGTATGTTAATAAGGATGTGTGTTCCATAAGAGTACTGAAGTTCACACTCTGATGAAATAGGAAAGGGAAAGAGCACTGATCTTGGCAAATTTTATACATAGCATCTAGGATATAGCAGCTTTATCTTACGTACTTTGTGGTCATAGCATACAGCCTAAGCTTGCGAATATTGAGGCAAATTAAGATGAAAAAGAGAACAAGCTCTTGATGGAAAATTATGTCCAAAAGAACAAGGACCTGCAATCATACTGTCAGTAATTTGATAACTTCACATTTACAAGTTTACCACTCTGGGCAGTGCTCTTTTCTCAGGAAGGCTAGAACTGGGATGGCAATGGTTCTTCACATCTGGACTGACTTCTCATCAGAAGAAGTCCTGTCCACACCACTGCATTCACAGTAATTCTTTTTTTTTTTTTCTTGTTTTCATCTTTGTGAGTGTGAGCAGGAGGAGGCATTTGAGTTCTTGGTATTTGAGTTCTTGGCAAATGTATACAAGTGCTCAAATGATCACAGAGTCATAAGAAGACATGGTGTTTTTTCAGGAAATAGGAATTGAGAAAGAAGAGAGGGAGAGGTAGTGAGGGGAAAGAATAGCAGATACATTTCTTAGGTTATAACCACAGATAAAATGTGGTGTCATGAATTTTGAGACAGGGCAATCCTTAAGGTCCAGCCAACTCCAGGGATAATGAGGGTGTCTTGCAATTTAGGTAGATGTTCTGGCATAAATCTTATTTTTATCAGTTATGACCCAGGATGCCAAAATGGTTACAAGAGACTATGTTGATTTCCTGGCTTCTGCCCTGTTTATTGATTATAGACCCCATGTTTATGAGAAGGAGAAGGTACTATGGGGTTCTGTGTGAGGGTACTGAGGGCACTGAATCACCAGTTCTCTGGCCTTCAAGAAACTTTGTCACCACAGAAGTCATGTGCCAGACTAGACATAGATATGAATGGGCCCCAGGGGTTTTGACAAATCACATTCTCTCAGCATGATACATGAAGACCTGCTGCCTTCTTGAATTATGAAGTCAGGTTCTCCCCCTGGAAAAGAAACATTGACATTTCAAACTCTGTAGTCTTTTCCAACCTTTCATTTGACACATTAAGTCCTAAGATAAGACTGACAAGCACTAAGTGCTTCTTTAAAACAGCAATGAATGTTTCTTCATTGGAGATATAAATCAAATCCATGGAAAATGCTAGAAAGATAGTTCTTCATTATCCTGTTCATCCAGGCACAAGTTTGTTTTGAGTGCTTCTCACAACCATACAAGAGATACGATAACTGATGCAAGGATTGCCTTGGTGTTTAAAAGAGTGAAACAACTGCAGTCTGTCAGAATAAACCCTGACAGTTTTCAGTATTTGTGTGAAGGAAGAATACAGTGTAAGTAAAAGTATGTGGACAGAGCAATTAGCAAACCCTTTGAACATACAGCATTTTTCCCTTGCTTTGCTTGGCCATTATTACCCTGATGTCAGCCAATCACTTTCCAAATATCTAGATAAACATTAAAAGAACAGTGAGCTCAAACAGAGTAAGAAAGGTACTGATGCTAAAAAAGCACCTAATAATCTATTCACATATCACATTGTAAAATGTTCAATGGAAAGACATACTTTACACATGTTCAGTTATTTATCCATGCCTTTCAATTGCTTTATATTACTTATTTTCAATCAAACCAAAGAAATGTCTGAAAATCAAGCCAAAGAGATGTCTTAAGTCAGCAGTTCCAAATGGCCTTCCCCCCGCCCCCCCCCCCCCATCACGCTGTTTGAGTCAGCCAAGACCTTTATTTGGCTTTCAAAGTCCGTGATATAAAACTTAAAGTACTAACATTGTTCCATTATATGTGTCTGCCTCTGTACACACTAAGGCTATATCTATATTAGCAAATAGTGCAGTCCAGTGGGAGCAGATTTGTGTGGTAGAACAGTTGGTGCTGAGGGCTGATGTTTTTGTCAAATGTATTTCAAAGGGTTTTACTGCTGACCACCCCTAGTCCAGTGCCACAGACCAAATGCTTGCTAGCAGCTGGAGCTCATTAGGTGAACCCCCTGGGATGCATTCTCCAGGTTAGTTTCAGCCAAAAGGAATCCAGTTAGAGTGTTTCAAGACAGCTTTGCAATGTGAACTAAAGCAGGATATGTGAGGTCTATCGTGTGATTGCTTTCAAAAGTGTATTTCTGATCCAAATTTCAATGCTAATGTAAAGACATCCATTGAATTTAGCTGATGCACTTATCTAGCAATGACTAGTATGAGAAATATACTTTTCTGGGCCAATGTGTCACACAAAAAAGAAAGGTATCATGCCTTTCTACCACAAGCTGGCAAGCATTAAAATGATATGCTAAATGCTTGTTTTCTGAAAAATATTTTTTTTTTTACATATTGTAATCACTATCTGTAAAAGGATCCTCTAGGTCTTTTCTGTTTCCTAACTCCAAGTGAATCCTCATTTGCCTCTTAATTCAATTAACTGACCTTGAGCCTGCAGCTTTGTAAGTCAATGTTATCCCTTCGAGTTTTGTAAATCATATTACTTTGACCTAAAGTGCAGACTAGCTATCTTTGCGAGACTATTCTTACTGTCTTTTGTTGAACTCCCTTTCTGACAGTTCTCCTCAGCAGAAGGGCAAATTAGTACCAGACTTCTTTTCAAGAAGTAATATTGTCATTCACCATGACTTTAATTGCACTTTGAGCTCTCCTTGTGAATTGTTTTATCTGATTTCTATTTAATTTGTCAGCTGATTGCTTTTTTCTTTTCTTTGCCTCTCTCCTCATTAATCGGACATGTTTCTCCTTCATATGGTTTTTCTGTCTCTGTGGTTTCCCAGATGTGCCTATCTGCTTTTACCTTCTTGGGTTCTGTCCTTCAATTTCATCTCCTTCTAAATTCTAGAAGAAAATCTGTGTTAGACCTGAGCTTACCAAGATTGCTTGGTAAGACTACTACCAAGCTCTCCATAAATTATCTTCTGTGGTAGCTTATTTTCATACCAGAGTCTTCATCTAGTATCCGGGTCACAGACAAGTTCATCTGTGTCTCAGGTCTGTATAAGATAAAGCACCCGCTCTTTATCAAGACAACATAATTAATATTTTAAAATCTTCTTTTTGAAAATGTGATTTTATGAACTGATAGTGGCACTTCATACTTCAAATTTGCAATTATATTTGACTTTTAATCTAGTTAGAGGTCAAGTCCTTTCTACTTAGTTGCAAATAAGAAAAGTAGAAATTGTACCTGGACATATATGGGCATAGCAATTTTTTAATATTCAGGGTATATTTTTTCTCTGAAAAAACTGAAACCAGGAAGCACTTGGTATCATTCCCTTCTGACTCTCTTACATGCAGTGTTCATCACAGATTACAAAACCTCTTCCAGACAGCCTTAATCTTTGAAAGAAATTCTCAGAACAAGTCATCATGATCTATAAAAAAAAATTTTGTTAGCTCCTCTCTTGAAGACTATTTTAAACATTCTTTTTGGTTCATAAATACAAATCTAGTAACTCTATTTGGTTTGGGGAAACTGGAAGATATATTACAGTATTCAGGGTAATTGACAGAAACACAAGGGAAAAACTTCCAGCTGAAGTTAATTTAAGTTCATATTAAATTCTTCTTTTGTGTTTAAGTTACATGTATGTGTACACATGACAAAGTTTGATCACGAAGAGGCCTTATGACAAAATAGTTCTTCCTTCTTAAGTAAGTTAAATTCAATCTTGATGACTTTTTACTTTAAAATATAAAGGGATTGGATAACATTTGAACATCCCTGAAAATGAGTAAGGAAAGTGATAAATTGGAACGTGATTGTCATAGTTTGTATTCAACTTTAAATAAAGGAATTGAGGTCTATTTTGCTTGGATGATTTATAATTTCTTAACTTGAATGCATTTCCTTGTTTCCACATTTTACCCTATGTTACGTAATATGGTTTATAAAACCAACACACTTTGTAGATTCATTGCATACGTTACACAATATGTTTAATTTTTAATATATGCAAGTTCTGGCTTTTAAAACTTATTTATATCACCACTTTCCTGGAGACGTTATGCTTCTGTGTCCATGATACATTGTGTATAAACATAATTGTGGATGTGATAATTCTTCCAAAATTCTAAACAAAGCAGAGAAATAAATAAGAATAAAAAATGTTTCATATACATATATGAATACAATGTGTAGATATGACAGAATTAAAAAGGAAGAGGATGTTTTTTTAGAAGTTAGTACATGTACCCAAATCAGAACCCAGAAAACAACCTCTCTACTCCATTATCTCCAGTACTGAAGTACAGCAATTACAAATAGTGATACCATCAGATAAGTAATGAAATATCTCATAATTATCCAGTGAAAAACTCCCTTTAGATATGTAACAGTTGCAAATTATAGGCATTTTTTTCTAAAGAAATGACGTTGATAAATCCCTTACCAATGAATAACAAACAATAAACACTTTCTGAATTTTCTTGGGCAGCCTGCCACAGAAAAGTTAATAGCTTTTTTTCCTTTCCACATCAGTGGCAGCTAACTTTAGTTTCATAATTCTTAAAATGTCAGTGCTATGTGTCTTTATTTTGAACTTTTATTTGGGTTAGAACAAACTGTTAACATTGAAATTATGCAAAGCAAAATGCATTTTGTACAGCATAGAATTTAAATATCTGCACTTCTTCAAGAAAGCCAGTGAAATGACTATAGTACAGAACTATGTAAAGCTCAGTAAGGACCATGAGGAAAGCTTCATCAGGAAGTCCTTAATGTAACAGGAAGAAGTCAGAACACAACTTCTGCAGCCCTGTGCAGTTTCTACTGCTCTGACTGTGTCCAGATTCAGACATCTTTTTATGATGGTAGACTCAGTGAAAGTTTAAAACAAAGTATGCTCTTCCTTTTTTTTTCTTTCCTTTTTTTTTTTTTTTTTCCATATATAATACATGCTTCAATTATTGTTTCTCTTGTACCATTGTGAGAAGCACTCAAAACAAACTTGTGCCTGGATGAACAGGATAATGAAGAACTATCTTTCTAGCATTTTCAATGGATTTGATTTGTAATCAAGAAACATTTACTACCAGGAGTATGCCGAAACTGTGGAAGAAATTTCCCAGAAGGGGAATCTTCATCCATGTGGGTCTTTAAGATTTGACTGAAGAAGGCCATGAACAGCAGACCTACTTTGAAAGGGAGAGTTGAACAAAATGACCCTGAAAAATCCCTTACAACCTGCTTTATTATTCTCTGATTCTATGAATCAGAGCTCTTATTTTTATTTTTATTTTTTGAATGAAAATTGTTTTAATCCTACAACTGCTGCAATAAAACCCATAGTGTGACTAAGAATTAAAGTGAGGTTCAGCAAATATGGTATGAAAAAGTACTTAGCCCTGCTCGTTCACCACTAGGCATAATTCTTTCCTGCTTTTTGAGGAAAAAAAAACACTGCCTGTTTTTAAAAGGCAGGTGCATATCATGAATAAGCTTTACCATGAGCAACGTCATTCCTGACCTATGCATAGGTAAGTCACTCAGCAAAACTGACCATGTTTTCTAACTTCTATTTATATACCTAGAACTACTTTAATAGAAAAAAGTGATGGCATCTTATTATGCAATGTTCCTCAGCACAGATAATATATAGACATGTGCTTTATAAAAAGGCCCACAGTAACAAACCTTATTCACTATGCATAATTATGTTTTAGCTGCAGACTAGTTGTAAAATGCTTTTCCTTTCAGTTCTGTGCTAGTATGTTTTTGATGCTGACACAGACTAGTACAGAAGAAGAATGCAGAAATCTAAGACAGCTGCCTTTTTTGTTTGTTTGTTTGTATGTTTATTTTGCATTGGGGGGTGTTATGATCAGGAGCCATGATGATCACAAATTCATAACATCCTGATGCATAATGTATCAGAAGCAATTTATCCTCGTTTGATAGTCCAGGCAGGTAGTGACGACATTGAAGAGAGAAGCCTGAAGGCTATCAAACAAGACTTTAGGGGGCTGGGATGGTTAGTGGATGGAGTGGGAGTGCAGGTGGTGCTTTCGTCCGTCCCTACAGTGGCAGGGAGGGGTATAGAGAGGACACAGAAAGCCCACCTGTTAAACATGTGGCTCAGGGGCTGGTGCCAACGCAGAAATCTTGGGTTTTTCGACCATGGGGCACTTTACTCGGCACCCGGCCTGATGGCCGCAGACGAGTCCCTATCTTTTAGGGGAAAAAGGATCCTGGGCCAGGAGCTGGCAGGGCTCATTGAGAGGGCTTTAAACTAGGTAAGAAGGGGGATGGGGCTGAAGCAAGGATTGTTGGAGCTGTGCCAGGGGGAACAATAGCAAGGCCGGGGGATAAGGCAATGGCACAGCTGAAGTGCATCTACACCAATGCACGCAGCATGGGTAACTAACAGGAGGAGCTGGCAGCCATCGTGCAGCAGCCAGGCTACGACTTGGTTGCCAACATGGAGACGTGGTGGGACCAGTCTCATGACTGGAGTGCTGCAGTGTCTGGCTATAAGCTCTTCAGAAGGGACAGGCAGCACAGAAGGGGTGGTGGTGTGGCTCTCTATATTAGAGAGTCTTTCGATGTTGTAGAACTCAAGGCTGGGAATGACAAGGTCGAGTCCCTTTGGGTTAGGATCGGCAGGGACAACAAGGCTAGCGTCCTGGTCGGGGTCTGTTATATTCCGCCAAACCAGGATGAGGAGACAGATGAGGAGTTCTACAGGCAGCTGACAGAAGTTGCGAAATCTTCAGCGCTTGTTCTCGTGGGGGACTTCAACTTCCCTGACATATCCTGGAAGCACAACACAGCCCAGAGAAAGCAGTCTAGGAGGTTTCTGGAGAGCGTGGAAGATAGCTTCCTGACTCAGCTGGTTAGTGAACCTACCAGGGGTGGTGCCCCGCTAGACCTTCTCTTCACAAACAGAGAAGGACTGGTGGAGGATGTGATTGTCGGGACCTGTCTTGGGCAGAGTGACCACGAGATGGTGGAGTTCACTATTCTTGCCGAGGCCAGGAAGGGGACCAGTAAAACTGCTGTATTGGACTTCCAGAGGGCTGACTTTGAACTGCTCAGGACACTGGTTGGTAGAGTCCTTTGGGAGGCGGTTCTGAAGGGCAGAGGAGTCCAGGAAGGCTGGGCGCTCTTCAAGAGGGAAATCTTAATGGCGTAGGAACGGTCTGTCCCCACATGCCTGAAAGCAAGATGGCGGGGAAGAAGACCAGCCTGGTCTTCTTTTTTTCATAGGAAAGGCTCTGCAGGAGGATCTGGATAGGCTGCACCGATGGGCTGAGGTCAACTGCATGAAGTTCAACAAGGCCAAGTGCCGGGTCCTCCGCCTGGGATGCAATAACCCCAAGCAGAGCTACAGGCTGGGAGATGAGTGGTCAGAGAGCTGCCAGGCAGAGAAGGACCTGGGAGTGATGGTGGACAGTCGGCTGAATATGAGCCAGCAGTGTGCTCAGGTGGCCAAGAAGGCCAACAGCATCCTGGCTTGTATCAGAACAGCGTGACCAGCAGGGCTAGGGAGGTGATCGTCCCCCTGTACTCGGCTCTGGTGAGGCCACACCTCAAGTACTGTGTTCAGTTTTGGGCCCCTCGTTACAAGAAGGACATCGAGGTGCTTGAGCAGGTCCAGAGAAGGGCGACGAAGCTGGTGAGGGGCCTGGAGAACAAGTCCTACGAGGAGCGGCTGAGGGAGCTGGGCTTGTTCAGCCTGGAGAAGAGGAGGCTCACGGGCGACCTTTTTGCTCTCTACAGATACATTAAAGGAGGCTGTAGCGAGGTGGGGGTTGGTCTGTTCTCCCACGTGCCTGGTGACAGGACGAGGGGGAATGGGCTTAAGTTGCGCCAGGGGAGTTTTAGGTTGGATGTTAGGAAGAACTTCTTTACTGAAAGGGTTGTTAGACATTGGAACAGGCTGCCCAGGGAAGTGGTGGAGTCACCATCCCTGGAAGTCTTTAAAAGACATTTAGATGTAGAGCTTAGGGATATGGTTTAGTGGGGACTGTTAGTGTTAGGTCAGAGGTTGGACTCGATGACCTTGAGGTCTCTTCCAACCTAGAAATTCTGTGATTCTGTGAAAAATGTACCCTTAATCTGTCTGGACAGATACTTTGCAGTGTTTTCAAGTGCACTTTTTTCTCAGACAGCATTATATCCCAGCTTCAGGCTGAAAATCTGGAAAAGTATATAGCTACTGTGGAATATTCATAAAGACTTCCGGAAGAAATGTACCTTAGTTTTACTTTGTTAGCTTGTCAAACTAGTTAAAATAATAAATAATAATAATAATAATAATAATAATAATGACAACAATAAATCTGTGATTGAATATCTTCAATCTTTTTAATCCTTATTGTGATTGCAAATTAATCTCCACAAACACAAAAGAGCACAGAGGAATGATGATAGTTACCTAAACAGAGAAAGGGACATCTTGGCCCTTCTGGGTGCTATTATAAGAGAGGGACCAGACTCAAGGACTTTTTGTAAGACCCATTATCATGAGTGAACAGGAGAGGTTCTCTGGATCACCTTACAGAGTGAGGGCATCAGTGCCTTATGGGATGACCAGGAAGAGCAGTTTGGGTTTGCACAAGACTTGTTATGGGATTTTTAGGGTAAGAAGTAAAAGAAGGAAAATGAGGGATAATGGAAGAAGGAAGGAACAAGTGCTAGAAATGGAGGAATAAGGAAGTAAAAGATCACATGTAGTTTGCTGGTCTAGCCGTTTCAGGCAGCTGATCACCACAATCTTCCTATTAAAATCTACTTCTAGATAATTTTTTGGAGTGAAAGGATGCTGTTTTGTATGAATATATGAGTATGGATGTTTAAGTTTGCTTCCGCCTTTGTTTGTCTGACTGTGTATATATATGTGTACTGCATATATGTGCGCATATACGCCTACAGGGAACACATGCTCAGCCTTGTTACTGACTGGACCTGTGCACATGCAGCTGCAGCAACCTCAATAGGCTACTGGATTTGGCAGTTACTGGAATGATGTTCTTTTCGGAGTTTAAATGTTTGTTGGTTGTTGTTTTGTTGTTGTTGTTGTTGTTGTTGTTTTGTTTGTTTGTTTGTTTGTTTGTTTTGCTTCTTCATCTCATGTTTCCTAACCAAGTTACTCATCTGTAACTAGAGTTATAGGAAAACTCACCTGTACTGGTGAAAGTTGTCCTTACTTATATACCTAGATTTCATTTATGACCTGGAGTCTGGTATTCTGACCAATATGCACACACCGTTGGCATAGCATTTTCCACCAATATGGCTATGCAAGATCACATCCTCTATGCTCTGAAAAATTGGAAACATGCTGTAAGCACTGCTAATGATTTGTAAGTATACCTGATAAAAACTGTTAGTATCTGCTATGGGGTAATTACCTCACATGCTATTTCATGGTGTTTCAGTTAATTACAATAATAGTAGACTTCTGATTGTGTTAAAGCAAAGAAGATAAAGGAGGTGGGTAAAGGAAGGTTTAGAAGAGGAGATGAACAATCAGCAAACTTTATACTTGTCATGGAGAAGATGAGCAGGAAATTGGAGACTACACTGCATGACAACACATAAAGTATGTTTTTGATGATTCTTGACAAATTCCAGATTAATGACATCAATTTTGCATTCAGGAAAGTGTCAATTCCCATTTTCTGTTACATTACCAGGATAGATACACTACTGTTAATTTTTACTTAGTAAATGATGAAAAACTCTGGGGACTCTATGTTTTTATTGTTATTGCTTAGCTAGTCATTTGACAATGCGTAGAGTGTCAGTACTATTGAGATTAGAAATTTTGTTGGCCAAAGACTAATGGAAAGCCTATAATGTGAAAGCAGAAAAAACTCCCCAGGCTTGTATAATGACCTAAGGAGAAGAATATCTGAAACACTCTACAGAACAACATGTTGACAATGTAGAAAGATAGCTAGGATTTGAAATTCAAGATTAACAGAAAAAGATCTCAGTTTGAGACTTGAACAGTTTAAAGTATATCCAGGTGTTACAGCATGTGCCCAGGATCTGTCTTGTTTATAACATATAGCATGAATTACAGAATGCAGGAAGCAGTTTATGTTCTTATTTATAAATAATAAATATATTTATTTATTCCTATTTTGGTTGTTGAGGTTACGAGAAGCTAAGTCCAGTGGAACTGGGCTTTGCTTCCTGCTTTTGCTCAAACAGGAACATTTCTGAACCTGAACAAGCCCAGGTTCAGACCCAATGGCTAGTGCTTCCCAGAGACCTTCAATGAAAATGTCTTTCATGCAAAAAATGGGTCTGTGCACAAAACCAATTTTAGGAGCTCTGGCTATAAGTAAATAAATTGCAATGCCTAAAATACACATTTACATCTTGACAGCCAAAGTCCTTTTATGTGGACATCAGAATATTGATTTAAATGCCCACCTGCTGATATTTAAGTTTGAAAACTCTAGCACAGCCTGAATAATCCACATCAGCAGGAGATACACAAACAATAAAAATCACAAGGGTTGCTTGATTCACAGCTTTCTGTTTATTTGTATATACATTCTGATGCTTTTGTCTCTAAATGACACAATTAATAAAGTTGATTGATTGAACGTATCTTCTATGAATATTAAAGTAGGTTTGAAACCCATATTGTACCTTGGTGGTATTTAAATTTGTGATGCTTTCTAGGTATCAGAGAGTTACAGAGGTTGATTATACAGCATTTCAAATATATGTTTGATGATAACCAAGAGTTTCAACATTTGCTTATTTTTTCTTTGGGTTTGAATATGTGAAAATATTATGTGCTGCCTATAATACTTTTTGTAATCGTGGCCTTAAAGATTATTCCTGGCCAGACAATTTAGTACAGGAGGCAAACACATTGGAAGAAATAGAGCTTGATTCAATGCTCATTAAAGCCAAGGGAAAGACTCCCAGCAACTCCTGGAAGCTGTGGGTAAGCTGCTGGTAGATTCCTGTTTCTACAGTTATGACTCAAACCGTTTATGATCTTTTCTTTTTATCTTTTTTTTTTTTTCTTTTTATCAGTGAAGCCACTGTCATCATGGCCACTGAATCAGAGCAAGAATGCTCTGTCTATGTTTGTCATGCATGAAAGGCTCTTCTAACATCTGAAGCATTTGGATATTTCACACAGTGTAGCTCCCACAGTCACAGGCAGAGCAGTGAGTGAACTTCTGGGATATAAAGAGATGTAGCACCAGAGTCAAGCAGTGAGACACATCCAAATCCTTACTGAAAGTAGTTTAGTTATCTACATCAATAGTTCTTCCAGACAGGGGATACAAGGCTCTTTTCATTGAACACTCTGACCCCACTTCACCTTTCCCATCTATTCTCTGCACTTCATGGTGTGAATGACCTATCTGTGATGGTGTCTTACCTCTCTCCCCCCTCAAATTCTCACCTCCAGTCTGGCCATTGCCTTGCTCAAACACTGGCTGTTGCACCCCGGGCCTTGCTCAAGCAGATACTAGCTTAAACTGTGTGCTGGAGAAACTGACAGACATCTTGCTCAGCAGATGAGAGTCAATGGAGCATGCACACTCACACACACACACAAAAAAAATGTATCACTATTAGTCCATCATCTCACCCCATAAATAGTGAGCAGGCCAAGAGGCCTTTGGGCCCTTCTGCACAACAGCTGGCTGCATGACACGACCTTCCCTTAAGGACACCTCTCAAGGTCATGCCTGCTGCAGAGATCCCTCACTCCTTGCCAGAGATTCCTTGCCAAAACAGATCCTCTATAAGTGATTAATAGCTTGCTAAGCTTTTTAAACTTTGTTAAAATAATATCTTTGATTGATTGTACACATCCTCAAACCTTTAGACATAAGCTGTTGACCAAGTTTGGGACTAGGAGTGGATTCAACTGCACCTAGGCTCCTTCGCTTTTTGGTTTAAGGAGTTTAGACTGCAAGGAGGTCTACCCTGAACATCATTACTTAACAGGAGGGTGTTCCCAAAACGGTTGAGTTTCCTCAGTTCATTAAATAATCAAGTGTACCTTTCCATCTCAAATTTGTTCAGTCACTGTCTTATTTACAAGTGAGCTTTCTTACAGCACTACAATATATCAGTAATTATATTGCCACTTCTCTCCTATAAGTGAAGTATATAATGTCATCCATGACAACATCCAAAACAGAAATGCACAAGGCATACTTAGCTCTGAAGAATTCAGCCTTCCCCGTTATTCCCCATCTACACTATGGGTCACAGCATCATTATTTTTAGTTTGGGCCTTGTTCACCTTAAGCAGAGGAAGCTGAAATATTTTACAATAGTTGCACAATCAATACACCTTAGCAGAAATATCAGAACAACTGCTCACAGTTGTGCCCATCTGGGTGAACAGAGGGTTTCTTTAGTGGGCCTGTGTAGCCATGGTATAATAAACCCAAATGCCTGTGGTTATTTTTTGGTTTGTATTGATGTATTTACAATGTGTCATTCTTTTAAGTGCTGCTATTTACTCAGAACTGTTACTCTGGAAGAAACGTGCATAAATTTATTCATTTATTTTATATCTCCCTTTATCATGAGCAAATGCAATATAAATCTAGGAGTTTAATCTTGAAATTGCTACTAAAAGTACAACTGATTGGCCAAAAAAGTCGGGGCACCTGCAACCTGTATTGTGTTGAAATAAGTAAATGTAATGGCAGTGTATAAGCAGTTAAAATGAAGATATTTTCCCTGATCTCTTACAACATTAGAAATCTAACCATCCATGGCGTCTTCAAAGGCAAGAGACCTCTTCCATCTTTGATTTTGCTTCAAGCAGCCAGAAGTTGTTCTCTGAGCAATCATCCTGCCATTTGTACTAACTGCCTCTTCCTAGGGTGATTCATCATTCATAAATGGTACTCTGCCCCATCTATCAGTTAGCACAGCTTCCCTTTACTAGGAGTTCTCCCAAAGACAAAGGTAAAATTCAAAGTAAGGAATTCTGAGCAGAAATATGATACACGCATGCTAACAGTCATTACAGGCAGAGACTGACCTGGAACTTAATGTTAGCAAAACAGAGCAACCACTAAAGTTTTTAAGTGCCCTTCAAATGAAAACAGTCTTCAGATATTCCCATTGTTCCTATAATATCAAAAAAAAAGACTGCACAATTTAAGCTATTTTATTTAGGTGTTCCAGCCCCGTAGTGTGAAGGGAACTGTTTCAAAGTGTATTAGCATAGGTTCCAAATATTTTTGAGACTAAAGCCTGTGGAAAACAGTAAGTCCTTCAGAGAAACTTAAATGTCTTTCCTGAAGAGTCAAGTCCCATAACTTACGTACTCATAAATATGAATACATTAAATCTTATTAATAGTTTTAAACAATATTCATCATCCCACTAGAGCATAAGATTTTATTATCACTTCCTAAGCCCTTCAGAGCTGTTATAAACAGTATTGAGAAGTCACAATGAAACAAAAGAGATTTGAATATTTTGGGGAAAACAACAATAGCGGAAAATCCTTGTTCCTTTTAATCAGGTTCTTCAAGGATATAGCCGACACTTGAATGTCTGTAAGAGAGAAGCTTGCCCAGAGACAAGCAAGCAGGCTGGAACACCAGTGTCCTGCCTGTTCCTTGTAAATACAAAGGGACCTCAGATGTAAGGATTTTCACCACAGATATTTAAAACCATTTTTTACTCATTTTGTGAATAGCTTTTGTTGAATTCAGCAGGAATAACAGATTGGAAGTATGATCAATCTTTAGGTTGGTGACCCAGAGTCTAGAAAAAATACTTGTGAAAGTGTAAAGTGAGGGTCTCCTTTCATTGTTGTGACTTCCATATGAGGAAGACCAACCTCTCTTACCAAGACTTCTTGCAAGTGAGGTCAGAGAAATGCATATTTTTTTTGTACAACACCTGGACTCTTCATTTTCATCAAAAAAAAATTAAGTGCTTCAAATTGCAAATGCAATCTACCCCTCATCTGTGTACAAGCATCTCTCACTCACTGGCTTATCTTTGTTGCCATACCATGCTTTGCTGACAATCTTCCAGCTCTAGCTTTGACAACTAGAATAATTCAGAGAACTGTGCGTCCTAGAGTGTGTGTTTTTTTTTCCTATGTGGTAAACCACTTTTCAGTCTTATCTAAGTCTTTATTTAAAAGCATCTGAAAGTTACTCTTCTATCCTCACAAACATTCATTGTGCAAACAATGAAATGAAAAGACAGAAGCAAAGGTAAATCTGACTTCTGAGCTATCTACATTCTGAAATTGTTTAAAGATATTGAGAGAAAAGATGGAATCATTTCACAGACACCACAGATCACTCATGTAGAAAGACCCCTTAAGCACCCAAGCATTCCCATTGTCTTAGATGGAAAGACTGTTCAGTTTAGTAAGGATTACAGATGTCACAAGGAGATACAAGACAAGACACATTATTTTTGTGCTGCCTGGAGCTGTTCTGCCTGGTAATCAGTACAGAAAGCCAGCCGAATGGAAAAGACCAACTCTAAAACAAGAATTGGTTTATGGCTTGCACTGTGTTCTCACTTTAGCTCCAGCAATAAAAGAATTATATTGCCTTGGTGCTCATTAATTATTTATTACCAGATATCTGCACCTCTGAACTATTTCTGCTGCAGGAGCCACTGTGAATTTATGGTAATTCATCAGACACAGATGTTTTTAAATTCCCTGCAAAGCCGTAAACAGGGTTGCCAGGTGTCCAGCTAAGTTAGAGAAGCCTTGATTTATTGGAACAGATTTTACTGTTTAAAAGGCGTAATATACAAACTCTGGGTAAGGTTGGGAAACACAACCTGAAATATTAAACAATAGAAAATAAGAGAAAAATAAAGAGTCAGAAGTTTGTTTGATGACCAACCATGTGGTTAGTGAAATAAAGACAGATGGAAACATATAAGCACCAACTTTTTTATAGCAATTCCGCTATTTCAGATTCTCACTAGAGCTTCCCCTACTTAACTTGCTTTGCAATTTGCAGTCATGCTTGCATCCCAAGCATCCAAACAGCTTTCAGTACCCTTCATGCAGAACCGGTTCTGCAAAATGCCATGTGTTTCATTTTTTTCCTTTCCATCATTTGTTTTTTGTAGCACTTGATTCTCCAGAATACTCAACCTACAACAGTCACTAGGGTCTAGCATTACAGAAGAGAAAGACGCTACATGAACATCTCTACTGGTGTAGGATTTCGTCATTCTTGTGCTTGCTCAAGCTTTCTCTTAAAGTCTATTTTTATTTCTAGGTCATGGTATCAATGTTATTAAAGCTTGTTATTCAAGCTTAAAATGTTCAAACTTGCTAGAAATCCAGGTTCAGGTCAGAGGTCTAACCTGAGACCAGCTGATGTAAATGAAAATAAGTCTACTGAGCCTTGAATTCTGTCTTGCATGTACGAGTGCTTCAAGTGTCACCTGAAAAACTTTGTTGTATGATGGGCTTTGGTGGGAAAACTGATCCTATCGTTCTTTTTCTGAGAACCATTTTTTTTTTTCTCTTCTGTTGAGACTAAAAGTATAATTTCAACCAAATAATAAATTTGTAGGATGAGTGGCTCTTTTTTTTTTTTTTTTTTTTTTTTCCTAATCCTGTCTAGATTTCCTTCCGGGTGCAAAAAAAAAAAAAAAAAAAAAAAAAAAAAGGATCAGTCTTTTCCATTTGATTTGTCTATATGAATGACATAACAAAATGCAGACACCGTAGCAGCAAAGGTGTGGATTGTCCTGAGAAGCATACACTTACCCAGACAGAGACCTAGGTGTTGACAGACCCAACAGTTTATTCAGCACAAACACAGGTGAATGTGCACAGCACATCATTATACTTTGCAGATATATTAAACACGAAATAACAAACTTGTGTCCTGCATGTACAGAGGAGAACTCCAGAAAAATAAACCCAAAAGGAAAAAAAAATGTATTTACTGTACCAAGTAATCAGTGAAATATTTTCCTTTTCCTTGTTTCCTGTCCTTTCATTGATGAGGTATGCTGACAGGCTGGAAGAGTCAAGGTACTATTCACCTTACTGATAGTGTGTTCACTACAGTCCTTATTCATCCATTACAACTGTTAGGTTCAGTGTATTTCATTATTTCAGCTCAGAACGGACACCATAATTGAGGAAAGCAATAAAAAGATCAAATAAAAAAAAATAAAATAAGTAAATAAAAAGAATTGTCAAAAAATCCACAAAAAGGGATGAAATTCAGACTTCAAAGTAAGAAATGAAAAATTAGACATGAGTTTTGATCCAAAGCTTAGTGGAATATATATGTTCAACAACAAATTTAACCAATCTGAAACAAGTTAGATATCCCTGAGCCAGAAATAGCCTGATATGGGAAGGGTGCTCCAAAGATTTATCATATTGTCTTGCCTTAGCCTTATATTCCTCACCTTGCATCTGCCCTTGAAGGCTTGTCAGTCTTAACTCCATGAAGTTTTTTCTACATTCTCCCAATGTTCTGCTTATGTGTGCATGATAAAAAAATTACGAGATGAGTATCTGTAACTTCTTGTAACATTAGTCATGGGAGTTATATTATCAAATAATTTCTTGATCAGTAGGTTAAAAGAAAAATTTAAAGTTTGAAATACCATCCAAAAACATAAAACATTCATTAGCAACTTATTCATTACATAGCCAGTTTTATGTCAAGTATCTGCATTTGGGTGCCACAAATAATTCACACTCCAATAGTCTTACTTCATTTTAATCAGTCTACTTTAATCAGTAAAATTCTCACTTATTAATTTCAGATGCTATTCTGAGCCAAACAAGTTTCGATTTCATCTACCTTTGAGATAATTAATCCACCTAGTTAAGTTTACCCAGGCACCTAGAGCTATGCTTTCAATGTGTGCAACTCAAAGACTGCATAATGTCTGAGCGTACAGGAGGACTTTTTATAAAGATTGACTTCTAAGACTGCCCTATTCATAATGAAATTTAGCCCTCAACAGACTAAGCATCCTTTATGCAATCCACATTTGCTAAATCTAGACAATGACCCTATAGCATTTCTTAAATTACACCAAAGACTTTAAAGATGTCAAAGCACAACACTGTCTGCACCTTCAGGACTTTCTCCATGCCAGGTTAATGTATGGGAATTATTTTATGTCAGATACTGTTTAAACAGGAGGGAGTTAAATAACCAGATTTTGAAATGCAAGATGTAAATAACCTGTTGAGATGAGGGACTAAATTCAGAAGAATTTTTCCATTGGTTGGGATAAGGAACAATATTTTGGATTTCTGGTAAGTAAGCCTTAGGAAAATCCAAAGATGATTAATGTGAAAAATTACACCAAATACAAGGATATATTCCATGAATTCTTTAAAGCCATTTGAATCAATCTGAATGTAAAGATTTTTTCATCAGCAAATAAGGTATTTAAAATAATCTAAGATCAAAGTTACAAAAATTGGACAGAAATATTAGAGCTTTATATGTTATTAAAGTAGGCTTCATAAAAATAAATTATGCCTCAGACTTGTCATATTAGATATAAAGCTTTATCTAAAAGGACTGATTTAGAAAGCTGGATTTAACTATTTTAGATGGCTTATTTTGTGCTATTAGCTGTAATATTGTAGAGTATTTTATAGTTATTGGAACACATAATAGAAACAGCAAGATAAACATTTCTTTCTATCATTGTATTTCTATAAAATTATAAAGGTCTAGTCTAGCTGATCAAGCAAAGAATGGAAAAAGTATGAGCTGGATATAAACGTAAATGCATTTAAGATTAATCTTGAGGACATAAAGTACCATCCCAAAATATTTTTGACTGAATCTCAAATTCTGAACATTAGTTTTTATATCCCTTCCAAAAATATGTAGGTTTTATTTTTGAATTGCCACAGATATACAATTGAATGTCCTGAAATAAAATGCATAGTGCTGTGCTTCTGCCAAATTCCTCTGTGTTCTCTTCTGTGTTAAACATTGATGAAAACTTATTACAATAAAGCCATATTTCTACAGTTTCCTTCCAAATCCAATTTCACAGGCACCATTGCTGTCCAAGGCTTGTTGTGAAGGTACTACTAACAGCATGCAAAGTACACAGCATTCAGCTATCCAGAATATTCGGTTTAGCCTCTCCAAATGTTTGTCTCATTTTTTATGTTATTCAGTTAGCTGTACTAAATTTTGGGGATTATTGAAATATTTGAATCACAGAATCATAGAATGGTTTGAGTTGGAAGGGACCTTAAAGACAACCTAGATCCAAATCCGCTGCTATGGACCTTCACCAGACCAGGTTGCTCAAAGCCCTAGTACCATGCACCTTTCACCAGACCAGGTTGTTCAAAGCCCCATCCAACCTGGCATCGAACACTTCCAGGGGTGGGGCATCCACAGCTTCTCTGGGCAACCTATTTCAGTGCCTTACCACCCTTGCTCATAGTAAAGAAGTTATTACTTATACCCAATCTAAATCTACCCTCTTTTAGTTTAAAGCCATTACACCTTCCTATCACTACACTCCCTGACAAAATGTCCCTCCCCAGCTTTCTTATAAAAGTCTCCTTTTAGGGACTACAAAGCATAGTGCTTTTTTTCTAAGCTTGCTGTTGGAAAAACATACCTATACTTGATAGACCAATGGTCTAAATTCCAGAGATTTCCATAATAGTCTTCTCATTGAATCTGGGGGAGCTGGGTCATCACTTATATGCTTGGATCATTTCAAATGTTTTATCTACATAGCACTGGATTTAGATCCACTCACTGCTGTGATCAGAGTATCATACCCTGGTCCTAAACTAAGTCCCTTATGCTTAGCGCAGAAATGTCCCTAATGTCATTTCAAGCCCTTCAAACTTTTACACTTTCACAGAAAGAAAACTAAGGTGATTATTCACAAATATATAAAAATTCTTGGCCAGATTCTTTTTAATCACTTTGCAGATCAAGAACAAGCCCACTGACTCAATAAAGTCACACTAGCCTAAGGAGGAGGATTTCTGTCAATATCTCATTATTTTTTTATTATATTAGAATGTCCTGTTCTTTAATTTAAAAGGTAGTCTATTTTATTATAGGAAGTGTAATGGAAACTGTGGTGTTATCCTTTGAGGAGTTGTAAGTCAAGAAATCATAAGTTATCCATATAAGTGTTCGTCATTCACCAAACACTAATAGAGTCTTTGATGTTTGAAATAAATATGAAAATACTGAATATTACCTTCTTTAATTCTGAGTATTTCATCTTTTTCAGTGATGCTTCAGAAGCCATGAAGTTTCCATTGAATATGAGAACTGTTATTGGAGCTGAAATAAAAGTATCCGTGCAATAATTCACTGCATAAATTCACTGCATAAATTCACTGGATAAATATCAGTGAATCTAAACTGGCAGTGAGCATACCACCTATTTAAGAATGGACGTACATCCAGGTGTCAAAGATGGAAAAATATAGGAACTAGTCTATAGTAACCTATCCTCTCTTTAAAAATGGACCTTGATTAATAAAGAGGAAACTCACAAGCTGGCTTAACAGGAAACCTGACTTCTGTGACTTCTTAAGTTCTTTTCTGTACTGCCATCAGGAGTCTGTGACATTGATTTAGAAATGCTATCAAAGCACTGACCCATCTTCAACAGATCCCACTGTTCTCTCATTTTCTCTGGGCTATTTTAAGCATCAGCTGGCATTGTTCCTTCTGCCTTTCATCTGCTTATCAGTCACGTTCAGGCATCAGTCAGAATTTCCCACATCAGCTTTCTACATGAGTATCACTTATGCTTTGCCTTCATGCTGTCATGTCAGGATTTCTCAAAGGCTGATTCTGTTTTCCAGCACTGGAGTATAGTGTCTATTAATGCAGCTTAAGCACAGAAATAATGCACCTCTAAGGTGCTAGGAAGAATCATATATTTTAAAGTTGGATTATGACTTTTACTGTTGTTGAGAGACACTGATTTCTTAGGCTGTGAATTTAAGACTGCAGTGCATCATTTGTCTGTTAGTGTGGTCACAGTTTGAGAAGGGCATAGGGAGGACTGAGAAGAAGAACTGCAGGTCAGTTGTGATATAATTAATTACAATTATGTAACTTGGAGTTCAGGCTAGTGATCATTCAATTACACTTGCAGGAGATGGAGCACAAATTGATTTTGTCCCAAACAGTTAAGCAGAAAGGTCATTGTGTCTTTCTGTTATGAAAAGAAACTGCTGAGAAACTGCCTCAGAGAGAAATCAGCAAAACCAAGCTTAAAGGTGTTTTTAAAACTGATAAAGATCAGTCATTTAAACTTTTTAAAGCAAAAAACATGATGTGTAGAGTTTGTGTTGTGAAAATCAAAGGGCAGCCAAGTCTTCCAGTCTTTCAGTCAGATGCTTTAGCCTGAAATATGATAAACTAAGGAATTTTTGAGGCATAATGTGTTAAATTTGACACTGAGTATTCACCAAAAAATGGCTTGCTATTCTACACAGTAAATTATTCACTAAGCTCTGAAAATTATTCTTCTGTCATTTGAAGCATCTTCCAGGAGACCTTATGCTCCATTACCTATTACTGCAATCAACTGAACTTGGGGAAAAAAAAAAATCAGAATAATGTAAAAATAGCTAGCTAAATTTTCAACTATAGGAACTGTAGAACAATGGAATGGAAAAAATAAATTCCCACAAGGAGGAGAGAGATACTTGCTGATGATCAGCCACTGAATTATATTGTTACCAATGGAAATAAACAGTGTAGTCTTTGGATAAGGAAGCATGAGTTCTCTGCTTTGAATCTAGATCTCCTGATCACATCCACTGGGTTTTGTTTAGCTGGTTAATTTGTGTAGTTTTGTTCTTGAGCAGTATGTTTATTTCCAGATAATTGGTGTCAGGTTCATGGGAGTTTGCAAAACCTGAAACTTTCTTAGCTCCAGCAAGATATAAATACCAGAAGACTCAAAGACTCACAGGTGCTGAAAGAAAAATAAATAATAAAACAGATCTTATAGTAAATAAATAAATAAATAATAAAGTCAAGCCAAAAAAATATAAATAGAAAAGAAACAGCCTGCATGCAGGGTTTTAGTTGTGGGATGTTGGGATGCAGACTTTATCTATAAACACTATGTTTTCTCAAAGTTAAAAACAGTTTATTTCAAGGTCTAAAATTTTATTTAAAAATCTTCTATTGTCTTCTTTTTTCCATCTGCAAGGAGGGCAGATTTGTTGGAAACAGTGCCATGTGGCTTGTGAATTTGCCATGAAATTTCTTCTACCTTTTTTTTGTATGCATTTTCCTTGTGTTTTAGGTTTACACTTAAGACTGAATTAGAACATGCACAGGCTTAAATTGTTAATGTTCCATATACAGATAACACTAGAAAGAATATTCTAGTCAATATAAACTACAAAGAGATAACAGTAAATTCTCTTAAGTTTTATGTACACTTTAGCTAACAGCTGCAGTTTTCTAATGTAAGTTTAATTGCTCACAAGTTGAAGGTTCTGACCTTGTTTTAAAGAAATACTTCTTCAAAAGTAGCATCTTAGAGGGTTTCTTCCTTAAATCTTCATTTTTGTGCCTGTCCTTAGTTCCTCTCCTCACCACCATCAAAAGAACAGTTTATTTCAAGAAAAATATAAAGGACATAAATAAGGAGTTTTGTAACAAAAACTTCTTTTTAAAGATAAAGAATAAAAACTTTCCATGATTTTTTTCTCTCTGTGAAAAGGAGAGTGCAGATGCACTCTCCTCAAAAAAAAAAAAAAAAAAAAAAAAAAAAAAAAAAAAGAAAGAAAGTGAAAGAAAATATTGCTTTAAAGCAGAAGATAGAAAATAGAATTCTTTTTTTGCTTGACTTTTACCACATGAAGGGGCTTTCTAGGAACAAGTGGCAGAATTTCAACTTGAATTCATATTTAATATGGGACCTCAGTTTGTCACCAGCTGGCTGAAGTGACCACAGCAATGTTTACATCACATATTCCACCAGGATTTTGCTTATGTAGGTTTAGTTTGTTCGTTGTTCTTTCTCAGAGACAAACGTTTGTGACTGTAGATCCATGTACATGAAAACACAGGTTCATAGCCAACAGCCCACAGGCTTTAGGCCTTAATCTACAGTAGAAAGTGCAATCATTGAATGGATTTCTATTTTTTATAATGCATAATGGTAGATTAAATGCTTTACCAGTAGTTCCAGGATCATAATAAGTAATCAGATTCTGTAAGGAAAAGAGAACAAAGGATTTTACTTACAGTAATGGGTATAAATTTTATCATGACTAAAGATTACCTTTTATAAAAATATCAAGTATCCTAATGCATGTTTTATAGATACTCGTCTTAACAGTAATTGCCTTCAAAATTCTGTAAATAGCTTAGACCTTATAAAATTTAATAAAGGAAACCAACAGTACCATTTAAATTGTTTTCATGAGTTTTATTTAACTTAAAACCCCAAGATGCTTTTATATTTATCAAAATCACTTATAATCACACTAAATAACTGCAGTTCCCAACCTCAGCTTGGATGTGAATTACTGTAACATTTCACAGCTTCCACTGGAAGCCTTATCTCCTTCCCATGTAGCTGTGTAGTCCTGGCCACATGCTGCTGAAGCTGGCTCAGGGATCTGATGGTCATCTGTCGCTGGTTTATTCAAAGATGAAAAGTTACCTGAGGTAGGTACCTCAGACTGGAGGAAGAAACACTGTAACTTAAGAAACATTAATTTTTCTTTTTTTATATTCAACACTCCTATCCAAAAGCAAAGGGCAAACAATACATTTTCTCAAGATTAAAGCTTTGTCATGAGCTCTCACTTCTCATACTTCACCAAGAGGAATTTCATGTATTATTCTAAGTCTCTCAGTTGCAAAGAGTTCCCATCTGCAAGCAATTAATCTGAATAATGAACATTTTTCTTTTTTCATCTGAACTACCCTTAAAAGTAAAAAATAAAAAATAAAAATAAAAAATCGTTTCGTTTAGCTGTTGTTGTTTTGTTTGAGAGGACCTAGTTCCAACTTCCTTTTATGTTCACATCCATTTTTTATGTGAATTGGAGAAGTGTTTATGAGTCCCATTTGGGATCAACCTTGTATTGTACAAGGAGCACAATAAGAAACATGGCAAGAAATACATTTTATCCCAAATCTGCTTCAGATAAAGCTAAAATTAAAAGCTTTGAGTGCTCTCTAGGGCTTCTCTATCTTTGGCCTTACATCATTTGTCAAACAACAACATCTTCAAGACCAAAAATCTGAGACTGGAAATATTTTGCTATGGGGAAACTAATGGAGCTTGGGCTATTGTACAAACAATAATCTTTTATATTTATTTGTAGAAGATTTATTTTCAAAGAAGCTGATACTGGAACCTGGTACAGTCCCAAAAAATTATGAATACAGTTTTAAGCATTGTTGGTCTCCATCTCACTATGATTTCAAACTTTTAAATAAGCTTCAAAGAAATGAAGAAAAGAGAAGGCAAGGTACAACATCTATGCCAAACTGAACTAAATTTCTTTCTGGTGAAAGCTCGAGTGTTTGGGAAATCTCTGTTCTACATTGCCAAGAAAAAATAAATGGAGTCCAAACAATAACTTGGATATTGTTTTTCTTATTCATTCAAGGAAGAGTTTCTAGACTAGATCACATCCAACTTCACCAGTTAACCTCTTACCTCATCCAGCATACTTTAAATGGGCATCCATTAAAAAAATAATAATAATATTAAAAAGTCTTTAATTCTGCTTTCCACAGACAATCATGATAGTTTTGCAAAATTCTTGCAATACTTCTATAGTTATCATGTAGCAACAACCTATGCAATACCTACATAGTAGCACAGTTTTTACGGTTATAGTTTAGATACCTTTCTAAGGTTGTTTAAAATAGGATTATATGTGCAATTTTGGTGCAATACTGTTTGCTATAAAGTCCACAGCTTTGTAATATTATACAATTTATCCTGTATATGAAGAAGTGCTCTTTTATGTATGCTATTCTGAGAGTTCTTATCAAACAAACTCAAAAATAAATAAATAAATAAAAGTTGTTTTCACTTGTATTCTGAAAGGCATATAAACGAACACAGTAAAAGCTGAGGTGCAAACACATACACACACACACACACACACACACACACACACACAAAAATCACTTTTTAAGATAATGCAATCATAGTCCTAAATTTGGCTCATTTTGGTTAATCCAAACCCTAAAGTTAATGGTAATTAGGAGAGAATGGAATCTAAAATAATGCAATTCCGTCTGCTGTATGGGAGTTTTCCAGGTCACAAAGAAAGACTTAATTGTCCAGTCAAGTCATGAGATCAATACAAGATGGTGCTATTTCTCTCTTTTGCATCTGTATCAAAACTCATACATAAAGGTACTTTGACCCTTTCAATCATCTATCCAAAATCAATCATCTACCCAAAATCACTCATCTATTTGTGGCCCCACTAGTGGCTCCGAGTTTATGGTGTAAAGATCAGTACCAGGTTGATTTGGCACCTGTGAGGAGGAACTTCGTGCATTAAACAAGTGTCTGTGCTTCTCTTATCTTTAAAGTCTTTATTTTCTGATTGACATAATCATTTTGATTGGCACCAACCCCTAGCAGATCTACATCTTCTTTGGTTAAAGCTTTGAAAATTTTCATTATGGGAAAAAATATTGGCAAAATCTATCAAAACAAGCAATGGCAATTAAGTTCTGGACAGTCACTCAGACTGACCATGCTCTCCACACTTGATCTGGTTGGTTTGTATAATAGAAGAGGCTGCACCTACTTACACAAGTTGAACTGTATAATCAAAAAGGCAGTAGCTGATTAAATTGCTCCAAGTGACTGCTATCTATAGCATGGGACAGCAGTGCCTGAACCACTGAATGGGAATATCAAGTAGAGTTTCTGCCCATTAAACCAATAAGGAACTAAATCTGAATCTTTATAGTTTTCATCTTGGATGGCTGAGTACCACAGCAGGACTGACAGACAAACAGGCAGACAGAAACAGCATGTAAAGGTCTGTTTTACTCGGATAAAAAAAAAAATAAAAAAATCCATTTCTGCCATTTGTATTTTCCTCTCCTGACACCTGTATAGTCAGTCAGCTGTACTTCAGCTGGTAACACTCCAGGGCAATGCCCAGACCCTCCAGAGAGGACCACAGCACATTGCATTCACATGAACCTATCTTCCAATAACTGAGATTGAGGTTTGGGGTCAATTAAATCAAAGTGCTTTGCAAATCTTAATATATGTTATGCCTTTCTGTACAACAGGTGTTATTCTAGTTGCAAACAGAGCACTACTGCTCCACCTTTTATTAAGAGGGATAAAAAATGGTCTTTCAAACAAAGAAATATAAGGCATTAATAATAGTAGATGGATAGATGATAGATAGATAGGTAGGTAGATAGATGCATATTTTTATACATACATGTGTGTTAAAAAAAATCTTCAGGGGAAAAAAAATATATTGTTGCAAGACTGGATTTACCCAGTGTGAAATTATGTTATTTACAAACACTGGCATTGCCTCAGATGGCCCCTGTTTTAGGGAGCAAAAAGAAAGCATGGATAGAGTGTTGAATGTCGCAAGCTGTCTTCTCTGTCTGGGCTCTGGGCAGCAGGAAAGGCCAAGCACAAGTAGTTTAATTCAGCTGAATGAGTGTATTTTACATGATTGATTGTGTGGGGGAAGACCATGACCTCCAATATTGTTTTCACAATGACACAGAGCAATGAGGAACATCAGGATTTCAAGCTCCTGAGTTGGCTAAAAGCTGCCAGAATACAGTTGTAAGGCAGACACCCAGGGTTTAGGGACAGAGAGCTTCACCTGTGGGTGCAGTTTTTCAGTGGACTCTGCAGAAAGTGCAGAGGGGATGAGGCTGAGCATATGAGTACTATGGTAAATGGGAACAAGTACAATAGTTGTGAGCATTACGACAGAGCACTAAACAGTAATAGTACCATGGCATGTATTTCAGAACAAAATGGACTTCTTTTCTATAAAGTTAAAACTGTTGTTCGACTCAATTTTTTCCCATTTTTAATAGTGAGTTGTTTAAAATAAAGACATCCTAGCTCATAAATATATATTAAAATTATAAGGTGACCTGATATCCCAGATAAAAAACAGAACATCTAAAGATGGATAGGCTTTGTAAAAGGCAAAGCTAAATCACTGAAATATAAGCAGTTGATTAGATTTATGCTTTTATCCTCAATATTCTGCTCTTCAAACATGCAGACTTTCTTCCTCATGCTTGTACCTGTTCTGTAAAAAAGAATGTGGAAGAATTATAAAGACTGGCCATGAAAAGTTAGAATATTTGTCTAAGGTAAAACTGTTGGAACAACCTTTACTTAAGTCCTTGTATAGACACATCATCATAACGTCTTTAAGGAACAGGATGACCAAGTATTTTTCCAGAAATCCCTCATGCAGTGCATAAAAAACAAAAACAAACGAACAAACAAACAAAACAAACAAACAAAAAAAAAAACATTTATATAGTGAGGTTTCAACATCAATGGTTTATTTTCTCCTCATTCTTTGGCCCAATGACTAATTTACCACACAGTCCTCAAACTTTAGTCTGAAGACAGAAATATTAACTTCCTCTTGAGTTTTTATTCTTGTTATTGAATTTGTTATTATAGTGTTTAAATGCTCCAGTAAGTATTGATGTAATTAATTTATCTTCATAAAATGCCGTGATGTGAGTACTTGTATTAGTGTATTAGTGGCAGTCAACACTTTGGAACACAAAGTTCAGAAATGGAGTATGTCCTTTTCCTATCAGACAACCATCCTGAGAATAAAGTTTAAGCACCTTTTTTTTTTTTTTTTTTGGCATAAATTAGAAAGCTGTTTTTACTTTTTTTTTTTTTTTTTAGAAATCCATCTTAGGGACTCAGGTGACTTCCATGAAACGCAAACACAGAATCGTCTCCTGATTTAAAGGTCACTGAGACAGTAGGGACACTGGGTGTATCCCTTTTTTTTTCATTTTTTTTGCCACTATCAAGGATTAATTCTATAGTATTTGATAGTACATTAAAATTATCTGTGCCTTTAAAAGCAAGTTGATAGATTCAGTTGAAGTTTTAATTAATCCTCCACAAGTCAGAATCCAAGACGCGATGCTAGACAAAAATTACTGGGAAAAAAAAATAAATAAATAAAAATAAAAATAAAAATAAATAAAAATAAAAATAAAAATAAAAATAAAAATAAAAATAAAAATAAAAATAAAAATAAAAATAAAAATAAAAATAAAAATAAAAATGAAAAAGAGAGAAGAAAAAAAAAAGTACTCTTAGATAGCACTTGGTGAAAAGCTTGGTTTCAGGAACTCACTTAATATTATAAAAATATAACTAGGGATAAAGTTTCAACACCTTGGACTGCATTGACTATGTTGGTTATGAAACTAGAACTGCACAAATACAGAAAGGGTTTTCCACTGTGTAGTATATCTTGTTCCCTACATCTAACTCAGCTAGAGATGGAAACTGGACAACAGGACTGTTGATTCATGTCCTGTCACAGAGATAAGTCAATATAAAATATAGCTCCTCTGGAGCTTCTGTGGATCCTTCCAGCTCTGTGAACATTTAATGCTTCCTTTAGTCTTGGTTAGATTTCTGGATTAGTTTTAAACTCAAAGAGACCAATTGAAAAGTCTTCCTAATATATTTTTTTCTAATAGAGCATGGATAGCTCTTAGAGCTATCACCATGAAAATCAGTTCTCCCCACAGCAGAAAAATTCCATAGTTTTCTGAAGAAGTAAAACTAATGTCCCTGGAAGTCAAAGAAGGAATCCAAGGAAAAGATCAAGGACTTTCTCCCACAAAACTGTGTCAGGTACATTTACAGAGATGAAAGGGAAAGCACCGTGGACAGATCCTGACTCTGTAATATGAATAAAACACCCACTGAGAAAATAAAACTGCTCTTACTTACAGTACTGTTTTCAAGGGCATACACTTATCATATCTCCATATCTTCCACCTACCTACCTACCTACCTACCTACCTACCAACCTACCCCTGCTCCTGACACAAAGTTTTTTTGTCCAAATCCAATGTTTTTACCCAAACAAATTATTGAACCCAGTGTTTTCGTCTTCACCATCCCATCCTAACCACTTTCTTTAGACACACACCACTTCCCACCTACTTCTACACCCAACATTTCCTGTTTCCTGGTTTAAATTTCTCTCCTGCACTTCTACCAAAAGCTTCAAAAGCTTCCAAGCTGTCTCTTCTCAGTTTGTGCCAAAGAAATAAGCTTTCTACAGATAAGAAAAAAAAGTGGAAAAAAAGGTGGAGGAAAGTCACTACAGGCCTATGTAAACAAGATTTTTCCAGTTTCCATGCCAGTACAATTAATGTTAGAGTTGATAGGAAATACCTTTAATCATGAGTTTGTGGCATGTTCTGTCACTGTTTGTGGAGGGCACAGGTGCAGTTTGATCAGCATAGCTATTTTCTGAAGTTCAAGCCTGTCTAATCAGGAGAAAATCTTCAAGGACTCAAACAAAGCTCGTTTAACCCTCTGCTTTGAGCACACTGTGATTCTGTAAAGATTAGATTATGTCTTGCCCATATGTTTATGCAAATGATCAAAGATATATCAGTGATATGAGATATTAGATAGTGATATTAGACATTCATTCAAAATTTAAAGCTCAAATAAAGAGCATTTAGACTGAGCCTGCCTTTTACAGAAGAAGAAAGGATGGTGTTTTGTTTTGTTTTGTTCTGTTTTTGTATACACACACTTTCTAACAAAATTCTTATTCTTTTATAAAAAATAATATTCTTTTGTAAAAAATAAATATTGAAAAATATATAAGAAAGATATACTGAAATGCAACATTTCCCGGTAAAGTAAGAACTGTTTCTAAACACCAAGGCAATGATATAGCCAAAATACTGGTAATTTGCTGTATACATTCATATAAAAAACCCAGGATAACAGATAATTCTACATGACTGATACACAAGAAAAGTGTTCACAGTGGACACTGGAAAGAGAAGAACAAATAACAAAATTAAAATGCAAAAAGCTCACTTCCACTTTTAGTAGAGACAATGAGAACTTTATTATTGACTGTTGCAGCCAAGATGGAACTCACAGTATGTCTTTGTGTCTTCAGAACTCAGTAACTTTGAAACATCTTGGGTAATGACTAGGTCAATGATGCAGACTGTGCTATTGCCATTCCCTGATTAGCTGAGCAAACAAGCTCTGTTAGCATACGTATTTATGTATATTACCAAGGGGAAAAGCAAAAGTACTCATTGAAAGTCCCAATCTGAGAGCATTCAGGCAGATTCAGTTGTTTGCTCAGTGTTTATTGAAAGTGAACATAAAAAGCAAGCAAATGAAACCAGATAGAATTCATTTTTGATCACATTCAATAGTACAAAATTCAATACTATAAAATGCACAGCCATGCTCCTGAGAACCAATAACATAAATGTTTGCTACAAACTCATTTGGGAATCTATCATTTAGAAAGACCAGGGAAGAGAAGGTTCTGAGTGCCCTAGTTAATCACAGGGGATGACTGTGAGTCAGCAGGTTACTGCAGTCATTAAAAAGGCAAATGTGATACAAGGATGATTCTGATGAGACATTTCTAGTAGAGAGATTATTGTTTCCATTCTATAGGGCACTGATAACCCATCTGAAATATCTCAAGCTGTGTACAGTTCTGACCACACATGTCCATGAAAGATTTAAGTGATGCTGGAATAAGTGCTGAGAAATGCTAATGGGATGGATCTGTAGATGGGAAGGTTGTCTTACAGGAACAGACTACACAAAATTAATCTAGTCACATTAAAGATATGATAGAGGATAGGACATGACAAAATTCCATGAAAAAATGCTAGGGACTCCTTAAAATGAAAGAAAAAGGAGTCTTAATGGCAGAGGAACATAACAGTATAACAGGAATATAAATTAAAAAATAAAAATAAAAATAAATAAAAATAAAAATAAAATAAAAATAAAAAAATAAAAATAAAAATAAAAATAAAAATAAAAATAAAAATAAAAATAAAAATAAAAATAAAAATAAAAATAAAAATAAAAATAAATAAAAATAAAAATAAATAAAAATATTTATTACATCATTTGAACAGCAAGACTGTAAGAGAGTGTTAACCTTCAATAAGGGTTACAAAAGACCTAACCAATTCTAAGATGGATTGTGATAAGTTTTACAAAAGGACCTGTAAAATTATATGTCTGTGGTAACTTTTTAGTTTATGACACATTCAATTACTAGTTTATGACACATTTCTTATTAATTCATTTTTTTAAATATTGCTGGATATTGTCAATGATTTTTCCTCATTGCTTTGCTTGGCAGGCTATATACAATGGTACAATTAACTTCCATGGCAAATCTTATATATTTGGAATATTCAGTAAGATTTTGTCTGGTACATAAAAGTTATAGAAGGTTGTTGGTTCCCACATGTTCTCCCCTTCCTGGCCCTCTTAATGTAGGAAATAACATTTATTTGTTTCCAGATCAAAATTTCAGTTGAAAAAGATTCACCAGTTATCTCTACTGAAGAAGCCATTCATAAGTCTGTCTTATAGCAAGAAGAACAACATTAATGCACAACAAAGTTAAATGAATTCCAAGCCAAGACACAGACATAAAAACATCTGTATTTCAAATGACCATAATAAATCTTAACTCTTAAAAAAAAAAAAAAAAAGCACATTTTGGCTAGCTTGAAAATTAGATCAATTTTTCACTTATGGGTTGTCAATTGCTTGACATTTTAATGCATGAACAGACCTCGAAAGTATTTAATTAACACAGTAGGGCTCAAACCTAGCACCAGTCTTCTAATTGCACTGCTAAACCGTGTCTGAATATCTATTTACTTATTTACTAAGCAGAAGTTAATTAAAAGCATGGATCCATACCATACACATAGCATTAAACTGAAGGCTGAAAGTGTACTCCATCTGCAGAAAAATAGAACTAAAGTGACAATTAAGGATCCTTACAGGCTCATGAGCTCCCTTCTTCATGTCCAACTTTGGCTGGTTTCATTGTAATCAAAGCACAGACCAAAGGAGATGTCTTATTTCCATTTTAGTCTGGATGGATGTTTTAAAGAAAGTGGCTTCTGAACAAAAAACAAGATGAAGTAGTGTATAGCTGAAGTTTACTTCTTTTCTCAAGTCATTCCTCCCAGTCATTTATTTGCTCCCTAAGTTATGCCAGTGCTATCTGTAGGGCTCTGCTCTAAAGCATAGTAAGTGAGGAAGTACCACTACAGATATATAAACTGATCAAGCTGAAGATTTGTGCCTTGATTTTCAGGAGAGGTACAGCATCTGTAAGCCAGGCTTCACACCATAAAAAATTAAAACATTGAAATGGCCTCTAAAGTCAAGACAATATAAATGCCATTTCCTGGAGAAAAAAAAAAAAAAAAAAAAAAAAAAGTTTGGCTTATTTGCTCTTTTTTGACTGTAACACTGCTGCCACTGATTACTTTTGTACTTACTGAACGCTCCCAGCCAAGAGCTATGCATCTCAAAGGTTTTGCTCACACAAAATGTGTGTCTTCCGGGAGCTAGAAGAGTTTGGACAAACACAAAATTCCAAAATTGCAGTGATATTTTAAGGTGTCTTTATTTAAACAGAAGTAACCAAGCACATGGCACTCATCAAAATATTAAGGCTTGTTCTTCTATACAGAACCGGTAGCCCTCTTGCTAATCTTCAATTCACTGCCAACACTCTACAAATTCACTGCATTAACACTCTACAGACCTCTGGTTTCTGTAGTACTCACCATTTGTGAAGTAGCAAGAATGAGTATTAGGTATGGTCTGAATGTAAATGTGACAGAAAAATACAGATCAAAATCAGCCTCTATGGAACTATGGGTTAGAGTGCTGGAAACAGTTTAATCCATTCTAATGGATTGACTAGTCCCATCAAATTACCTAAAAGATAAACACAAACTCAACCAGGTCTATGTGACAGGCAGATTCCTAAGAGGCAAAAAGTTTCAAACCATACAGTCAAGAATGATGGGAGTCATTCTCATGTTCCTAACAATTTAAGCATAAACTGGATTAGTGCTTAAATCCTGAATTTTCATTCCAGAATAACATATATCAAGAGTATCTAAAAGGAAAATAAAAGCTATAAGAAAAGGAAAGAGAGACATGAGGAAAGAGACCTTGTAAGTTTACTGTGAGTTCACATGTAGTAAAACACCAAGAAATCCAAATTCATCCCCACATCCTGACAATCATATTTTACTGATTTTGCTATCTATAAACCAGTGTTTAATTCATTGTAGTCTGAGCTTGAGTGTGGGGTGGTATGATAAAGCTTTCTATTAGAAACCTGCATTACAAAAACGTGATTTCTAGAAGAAATTGTTTAAAACATCATTAAACAGTCTCACAGGTGTGTCAGAAACTGGAAAGAGATAAAAGCTGACTAGAAGCAAGCTCCCTGCAGTTTCTGCCATAAGTTGCTTGAAGTAACATAAAAGTCCATTCTGACAGCTATCTGATGCTGTATTAAGGGACCGGGCAGTTGTTGATGTAACCACATCTCTTACATTCACCTGCACAGAATTCTAATTTGATTCTCCTAAAGACTTGAGTCCTTTGATACTAAAATACACAGTCTGATTTATCACACAAATAAAATAAAATGCTGAGACAAAGTTGCAGATATTAATAACTGCAAATATTAGAGAATTTGTTTTCCGGTGAAAATTACATTGGAATAAAAGAAGTCAGACTTGTTCCATTTTGAATTCATGCATTAAGAGCTGTCTTTTTGACATACTACCTCCTTTTAAGGAAAAAAATAGCGAAAAGTGCATCACTTTGAATTCAGTACAGTAGATAATTATGTCAGTAAATCATATGACGACATTTGAGGTACAGATTCTAAGCTACTGCAATATTATTAAAAATCTGCTGCAGTCCATTTACTATAAAGAACTACCTGTGGCTTTATGAGTAAAATGGAAAAGCTCGTTAATGTATCCATAAGGTAACAAAACAAAATATGAAACTTCTCTACAATGACTCTGTTTTTCAGAAAAATAGTTCGCATTTCTTCTTTTTATCCCAAACTTAGTAAAGTGTTCCTTTCTCAGAAAATACAAACTGTGAATAGAGAACTGAGATAAGATTCTGCATCCAGACAAAGGCCATGAAACAGTAGTAATGTTTCCATGTCAAGTAGCAGATTTGCTTGCCAACATAGCTGATGCCAACCCAGACTTCTTTAAGGGAGATGAAGAACATTTTTCTTCAGAGAATAATTTTGGTGTGCTTCTTTAAATCCTATTTATCTTTATAAGATGTTTCTCTTTATAAACCATCTTCTCCACAGCTCAGGTCCATTTTCCCAAGGAACAAGTCTCAGCTCTGATATTCCACAGCAATTTAACCTTGGCTCAAACTGCTGAGAAAAATCTGTGAAAAAATCGTGAAAAAAATCAGGAAAAAGTTGTGAATTGGTCTGTAGAGTAGAATAATGCAGGAAAAAAAAAAAGTTACAAAGACTGTTAAGATGGTGATTATTTGTATCTCAAATATTCAAGATGAAAAACACCAGAACAGAAAATTATAAAATCCTAAAGGAAAACACAGATATTTGTGAGATGATGGAAACATAGGAACATTAAAAAACAAGGAGGGCTAAACCTTTCTCTCCTGCCAGATGGCTGCCTTGCAGCAAAATTCTTTGTTAAGTACAATAAAGCATTTATTTGCTTGCTAACTGCAGGTCTCGATTGTGCATTTGAGCTAATAATTGCTTTATACGTTAAGTGGTATCTATCCTGCCCACATATTTTCTTTACACATGGATAAAAATGCCTTAGAAAAATAACCTATACCAGGAGAGTAACAGCCATTATATTACATAAATCCACTTCATGAAAAAAAATTAATATATATATATATATATATATATAATGGTCTTTAGACAGTGACTTTCATTAGGTATTCTTCATTTAGAACAGTTGAACACAAATACATTGCCTTTTTTTATTTTTATTTTTTTTTACATGATTTATGCTGGTGTTCAGTTACACAGATTATAAAACAGTAGTTTTAAGGATTCATTCACAAATAAATGACCATGAATTTACCATGTAACAGTTAGAAGAGTTGCCCATGTGCCACTGCTTTCCTCTTGAAACACTATTTTTTTTTTTTTCACCTACTTCCGTGCAAAAACACAGCCAGATGAGCTCATGTCTGCTTGAGGTGGAGAACTCCTAAGTTAACTCTTGCCAAGGCTCAGCAGTCAAAGTCCATATATTAAAGATCCATTGCATCATGTATGACATCTCTAAAGCTAGGGTTACATAAAGGAGACCTGAACTGCCTGCCTGAAAAAAGTACATTTATAAAGGGTATTGCCAGAATTTTCTAGCTTTTACTTAATTCCAGCTTGCAGGCCTAGGGCAGCATTATAGCATGCTTCATTTCATTCTTATTTGACTTTCTCAGTCAGCTGTACATCTTCTCTGTTTGCATTGAAGTAGTATGAAACAAACTTTAGTGGCAGCTAACTCTCAGGTACCAAGGAACCAGCTTATTCCTCTTTAAATGCAGTTCTGAGGGTCATTAAAGGATTTCCTATGGGTGTAGAAGAAACCAAAACATAAAGAAATGGTAAGATCAAATTTCCCCCATTGTCATATCTGATAGTGACAGTGATCTTCATCTATCCTGCTCTCCTTCTGTGGTGCCTTATAGTCAGGTTTTTAGTCTTTCACTGTAAATCAGGCATTTGTTTGAGGATGTTGGGAGGTGCTTTATGGCCTGTAATATGTTCTGGAGTAGATGACCTACTCCAGAACAAAAAGTAAACCTTTCAGTTTACTTTTGCTATTATGGGGGACTCCATGACTAAGATCATCTGAACCAGTCTTATATTATTCTGTTCACAACTGTCTCCATGTTTTTCTATGGAGAAGTTAAGATGTGTAATGGGCACAGCTTTGTAAGCTTGTTAGAAAGAGTATTTCATAATTATTATTTTGTCAGCTCAAAGCAATGTTTCCTGCTTGGATTTGCATTGCTGTATTATGACTGACATATGGCACAGTCAAACAGAGAAATAAGGTAGCAAGTAAAATAGCCATAAATGAGATAACAAAACATCAACAGATTGAAAATGTTTGCTTTCTTCTTTAGAATGAAGGTTTGTATTGAACTGAAAGACCTAAGACATCTAGCATACAGATAGCCATGTTCACGCCACAAAATCCAAAGAACATGGCAGCTCTGAGAAAAAAAAAAAAAAAAAGGATGCAGAAAAATTTTCCCAGTAAAAATTGTTTGCACGAAATATAATGTTTCATCCTGTTTAATATGGAAACCCTGTCATCCCTGCTGCCTTACCAGGATCATCTGTACTCTTCTGAAGTCATAAAGATGCAGTTAATTATGTGTTTTTTTGTTTTGTTTTGTTTGTTTTGTTTGTTTGTTTGTTTTTGTGGTCCCAAGGACAGGAACGTCTGAGAGTGAAGGGAATTCACACTTCCCATGGACAGAACATATGTCAACACCCAGATAGTTCTAATAACTATATTTTGATCAGGCAAAGGCATTATTCACACACCTTAGTAGAAGAGCTCCATTTGCCTCTGTCTCCTGGATTCAGAGAACATGTAAACAGCGTTTCCAAACTTCTTTATAGTGCCAGTTTATGACGGGGACTTAAGGGTGGAGGCCACACAATTATGAGGACTGTCAACCTCAAAGTTAGCTCCCTTTTGGGCTACCTTTACAGATGTCTCAGACTCCAGGATCACGTTGCAGCCTGTGTATCTCTTCGGCCCACTCCTCTCAAAAAGCAGAGGATTCAGCCGAACCCTAGTAGTATGAGCACCTAAAACTGCCCTCCCCTGCCATGATGCACTGCTGTGCCAGCTGACTGCATTGAAGGAAGCTTCCCAGGCTGTATCTACACCTAGGTTCCCTTTTCCCCAAAATACAGGGTAGCCACAACCAAAATGTCTCCTAGCCTCTGACTGTTGTTAACATCTGACTGATGCCTATGGATTGTTTGGGAGAGCAACAGGTCATTCAGGCCAAATTGTGCCAAGGACTGCACTAGAAACTCAACTTTCTGCACATCACATGCTGCAACCAAGCCCCATGTCCTGGTGCAGGTAAGTTTTACTAGTGTAGGTGTAAGCTTAGGTAATATCTTAAAAATTAAATAAACACAACAAACAATTTTAAAAGCTAATTTTACCAAAAAAAAAAAAAAAAAAAAGCAAACAGATTTGCTTTTCAACATTTCTTAGTAATTTTCTTAAATTGGCAGTTGTATTCCTTAGTTACTTAAAGTGTTTCTGAAAACCGTCTTCCAGTTCCTCAACTGATGGGTTTGAATGTCCCTGTACCTCCTATAGTCATAGTCAAATTCTGATTTATTTATTTCTCATTTCTTATTTAATATGCTTTCAGGTGGCCTTTAATACAGAACTCTTTGTTGTTTTTTTTTTTTTTTTCATTTCAGTGGCTTATTCCAAACAGTAAGGTCAGTAGGTAATTACAAATAATAAAATGCAATAATGCACGGGTATATGCAGAATATTTAATAGGGTGAAGTAGAATTTTCCTATTTACGGGAGCTCTCATAACAGTGAAGATGCCTCACACCAGGAAAAAATGATTTTAAAACTACAGAGTTATAAAAGATACAGCCATGTACTTACTTTGCATGAAGTTTATTTGGTCTACAGTAGACTGTTAACATTTATTACTTGGTAAAATTATTTATCCCCTCAAGGAAGAAAAAAAAAAAAAAAAAAGAAAAAGTTTAGCACTATAGCAAATTTAAAAGTTGAGTGCAGTATCCAAAACAAAACAATTACTGAAATATTTTGTGTTCTGTGTTGAATCATACCTGTTAGTAAAAAAGCCCTCCATATAATATACAGGTTTTTTTGACAAGGCAGTTTGCCTTGTCAATAAAACATAAAACCCTGCATAATAAAGTAGATTGTTTTCCCCTAGCAATACTATGGATGGGGTGTGTGTGGGGGGGGGGGCTGTTTTGTTATGTTTTATTTTAAAGTGAAGTAATTCTGTGATTAGGCCAGAAATAAAGATGCAAAGAAAAAAAGATCTCACAGCCACTAACACAACTGAGTGAATCAAAATCCACCTCTGTTCTCAGATAGTTCAGACAGAATGCTGGAGAGAATATTAGAAAAAAAAAAATCTTAGTTCTCCTTTTATTATAGACAGTAATTCAATCTCTTACACAAGTAAGTATTAAATATAAGCTTCCAAACTGATTTCTTCCGGGGCTTTTTTTTTTTTGCTTTTTTTTTTTTCATTAATTTGATTAGAAATGACGGAAAAAAATATCTGTTTTGCAAGGCTTCATCAAAATAATCACAAAATATGTTCAAAACCATTTTGAACACATTTAGCATATTAAATATGCTAAATTAAATATGTTAACATATTAAAGTTAATATATTAAATATTTAACATATTAAATAGGATATTCTATATCCTATTTAAGGATAAGATATCCTATTTAAGGACAGGATATCCTATTTAAGGTTAGAGAATAGAGAATCATGGAGAAGAGGAGGGAATATTAATTAAACTGGGATGAACAGGGTATCAAAAGTTGTGATGGTGGCCAAAGAATTCCTGTTTACTACCAACTCACTTCAAATAAAAACTGGATATATAAAATCATTTTGCATTTCTAGGAGAAGTGTTACTTGAAAGTGTCACAGTTGAATTTGATTTCCAAGATGATTCAGCAGAAGATGTTCCTGCATAATTTGAGATACCTACAGGCTATAAATTTGCCACAGTCAAGACTTTTTTGTGGAAGCAGAAAAAAGGTTGATTAAAATTTACACATTGACGGTGTTTCTCAACAAGAGATTGTTAGTTCTCTGTATTGACTGGCTCATACAGGACACAATTTACAGCATTCTGAAAGGCATTATCTAGACCTAGCAGTGGTAGTTTTTCAGCTTAATTATCTTTATTCTTTTTGTGGTAAAATGTTACACTTTTCCATGGATTAAATGAATAAATATAGACAATAATATTGTTGTTGATTTTTTTTTTTAAATATATATATATATTCTGCAGTCACCTCTTGGAATCTATTTTTTTTTTCTTTTTTTTTTTTTTTTTTCCCCCAAGTTAAAAAAAAATAAAATCCTATCAAAGTGTTAATTTAAAACTGAAATATAAAGTCCTGACACAACTTCTCTGTACCCTCTCCCTTATCTTCCTGGCTTTCTTGCTGTTTTCTTTCTGAGAGAACAGTGGGTAGAGCCTGCAAAAGCTTTCGCATCGCAACATGCCTGAGGTGCTGTGATTATCTGCAGGAAATCACAGCAAACAGAAGAAATTCTCTCTGAACTTGGTGTAGCTCCTGAGTAGTACCACCATGAACTGCTTGTTGTTATATTACTTGTTTCCAAGAGACCAAAGTGAGGTGCTAATGCCTGTATTTGGGAATATCACAGAATCATAGAATGGGCAGGGTTAGAAGGGACCTCTGAAGATCATCTGGTTCAACCCAGGGGAGCAGGCTCACCTAGAGCACAGCACGTAGTGCAGAATGGCATCCAGGTTCGGTTTTGAATATCTCCAGAGAAAGAGACTCCACAACCTCTCTGGGAAATCTGTGCCGGTACTCTGTCACCCTCACAGTAAAGTGCCCGCTCATATTCAGCCAGAACCTCCTGCCTGTTGCCTCTCATCCTGTTACAACCTTCTTGTGTTCATGATTTACAGGTTTCATGTCAGAATGAACATCTCAAATTTCTCTCTTCCCTTTCTTTTATTTCTTTCTGTCTTCTTTATCTTTTTCTTTTTTTTTTTTTTTTAATTGAATTTCTCTCTGTACTTATGGCTGGCTGTAGCTTCTTCCGTTCCTCTGAGGATTCAAATGTAAAAAGGGCTTTCACTACTGATTGCCCTATATTCTTAAAACATGAAGACATTGTTATAAACAGTTAAAACAGTTCATATTCTTATAATGGAAGATTGGGGCCCAAAAATCTTGATTAGCTCCTCTTTTAGATGAAGGGCTGTGTGGTGAAAAGCCATCATTTTTGAAGGAGGAGATTGCACAGTTTTGAAATTTAATGAAGATAGCATGATGATTTTTATTTTTTTTTTTATGAAATTTTGTTTATGAACTGCTGCTCAGCTCATTTTAAGTATTTACACTATAATATTATCGTGTATGCACACACACATACACCATTTTTGGGAATACAAAGTCAGGAACTCCATAGCTATTAAATGGAAGAATGTAAATTATCTGTGCAAATATAATTCAGTCACATTAAGTACATAACAGAGAACAATATTGCAGGAGAAAGAGAAAGATTCAGAACTGTATCTCTATAGACCATTTTCCCTGTCTTCCTGTCAACTTGGTCTCTGTTTCACTGCCCTAAGGACACAAATAGACTGAAGAGTCTGCTAGAGATCTTTTATGTACATTTTCATGGGAATTCTGCTTCATTTAGGTCATACAATGAATGGTGCTCAGTTAATGAGCACCCATTCAACATTTTGTTTTACAGTCAGTGTTCAGTGAGCATTTCCATTCTTTATTTTAATTCACTCTATTCACATCATTTTCTGAGGACACAAATATTGATTTCCTCAAGGGGTTTTCTGTGGTATCTTTCATTACATTATGTGAATGCTACGCAAAGCAATTATTTTCAGGTTTTGTGAAAAGGCAAGTTGATATTCCTTCCCAATTTTACAAGTGTTCTGAAGTGGCAGAAATATAAGATTTTAAAAATATCCCTGAGTTTTGGATGTCCTTTTGAAAATATTTGTCACCAACTTCCTTTCACAGACATTTTGCATTACAGAAAGACTCAAAGCATGGCTGACACCAAAAAGAAACTGTGTGGCACTATTATGGTTATGGCTCTTTCTCTCTGTGAAGATATTCAGAGGCTTTAAATTGAACCTTTTCTCTTTTTTTCCTATAATTCTGTTTTTACAGCCACCGTCTATTGCCTCTGGTAACATATAAGAAAGATTATCAAATATATTCATGTATTTCTTCCCATTGCTTCCCATTTCTTCCAGTGGCATTGTGATGAAGATAAAGAATATGAAAGGTAAGGTGTTACACGGAGATTCACAGAGAACAGCAGAGGATACTGAGGAACAGAAAGTGACTGCTTTAGCTCCAACCAAGCTAGAAGTAAGGGTGAAGATAAGCTAACATGGCATTGGACATGGGGGACAAAAGGGAGAACACCAAACAGATAAAGCTGATCACCTCAGTAGGATGAGGTTCAAACGTTTTCTAGACTGTACTCTCAAGTGATGTACAGCAAATAAGACTTCAGGGTCATGATCAATAATTATTATTACCCTCTCAATTTAATAATGGAAATAGAAGCTTTGGATGAAGAAATAAAAAGAATATGAAATAAGTTTAAATAATTTATCTCTGTGAGTGATATTTATGGACTGATTTCTGAAATATATTTTAGAATAGAATATATTATTAATATATATAATAAATATGTTTCATATATAATATACAATATGTAATAATATAATAAAATGTTATAATATTAATAATATATTATAATCTTAATTATATATTAATTATATATATATATTAATATATAATGAAATATATCTAGAATATAAATAATATTCTAGAACCCACATCTAGAAAAGGGATGAAGAAAGGATTTGACATCTGGAAAACCTTATTTGATAATTCAGCAAAAGTAAGCCCAAAAGATAGTTGAGAAAGTGTCTTTTGTATTGTCTACAGCTGTAGGAAGAGGTTTCTGTTATTCATTATGTTGGCAGGAAAAGTGATTGGAAGCTGAAGACAGACAAATTTAAAAAGAAATAAAATGTTCATTTTTCAAAGGAAAAATAATAAAGAAATGAACCTAGGGATACTTGGGTTCTCCGTCTTGACATCTGCAGTCTGGAAGGGGTATGTATCCAACATTCATTATGACAACAAAGAAGTTCTGAGTTTATACGGGCCATTCTACAACTTGTGCTTTGCACGTAGCAAAGCAAATAGAGCATAGGGCTACAGAAACTGAAACAGTAATGAGCTAATTTCATCTTTAACTAATCTGAAGAAAATAATTGCAAGAGTTGTACACAATGCTAGAATGGATCTGGGCACTACAGTGCCAAGGCACCAAGAGTTAATACACGAGGCTTAATTTTCTTATGTAGCTTTTTGTAATGGAAATATTTTGTAATCAGGAAATATTTGAATTTGCATGTTGTGCCTCTGCACATTATCAGCCTGAAATTCTGTAGTCATTGGAATGACATGTGAACATTTTTTTGATATTTGTCTCTATGGCTAGAACATTTTCCTGAACACACAGGAGATCTGTTCCATTGGCTGATACACACAGAAAGCAGTTTTCATATCCAGGAGAAAGGAGAGAGCAAATTTTGCACTAATTTCCATCATATGGAAACTTGTTCTTGGACTCATATGGGTCATAAAAGACACGATGAGAAATTTTCCAGTGCATTCGTTTGTCAAGGTCTTCTGAAACATGAAGTAGATATCAGTTTGGCTCCATTCTTCTAACATAATAATTGCAGTAGAAGGGAAAATTTTCAAAAGTCCATATAATTTTATTAGACATACAATGTTCCAGAAAAGATAACAGGAAATACCATCTTCCACATTAAAATCTCAACATCCAGAGCTATTTTTTCAAGAAAAACAACTTTCCATACAACAGACAGAAACTGGCAAAATCTTGTCTGCAATTTAAGAAATTATGCATAACTCCATAAAAGAAGACATAACAAAGCCAAGGAAGGGGAAAAAGGAAGCCAAAATAATGTCACTTAAATACATCTATTTTAAATGTACTAATGAGGGAAAAATGCAAAGCTGGGGTGAGGAAAAGATTCATGAATTAAGTTAAAAATAGGAAAAACAAACAAACAAAAAAGTTATCTGTACACAAGATAAAAAGAAAGATCACCAGCTTAATTTCTCTTTGGTGTTTCCACTGGCATAAATAAATGTAGCATTTACAGACCCTCTAATACTTGTAGTGCAAGACTATCTGTAGATTACTGAAAACTTCACTAAATGGCTATTTCAACTTCATGAAAACTCAGAAAACTATTTTAATGTTTGATCCCAAGATTCCAGTAAATGCAGTTTAAATCTCATCTGTAAATTACCAACCTGCACCAGGTTAGGATGCGAGCTATATGCTCTTTGCTCGTCATGCACATTCCTAATTTGTTGCAAGGAGGGAGCAAAGTATGGCCTTCAATCTCAGCTTAAGTGAGTTTTACCTGATGTTTGGCTCAAGCTAAGAGCAAGTACAGAGATACTGTAGCTCATGGGAGTTATGGCTATGTAGCAAGACAGCAACTTACCCATATACCTCAGACACTTAGATTTTGAAAATGATAAATTATTTTTCTCCTGCCCAGTGACCATGCACTCTCCTATGTAATCTCATGGAGTAGTTGGCCATTTGTAAGATGTAGATTACAACACATATACAACACATCTACCTAATCTAACTTCACTAGGTGTAGATTTCACTCTTGATCATATTAGGAAGATAAAACCATTAGACCATGTTAGGTCATTGAGTCTGGATTATTTCAAACCACTATAATTTATAATAGTTTTGTGCTAGCTATTTTTTTTTTCTATTTCTGGGAAGCTACTACAAAATGGCACAAATACTAGTAGCAATTTTAATAGATATACAAAGATCTCTATCTATTTGTAGCTATATACACACAAAATTCATTATCTTCTCCCAAATCAGGTTGATTGAAAGAGCTATTTTATCCATGCTATCTATCATTTTCTGATATTCCAGCTGTCATATTATTAAAACGCACTGCATTGTGATTTTTTGAGAAGACAGTGTAGTGGTGCAGAGCTGCTACACTTGCTGTAGGCTCTAGCCTGGCTATAGGAGGGCAAGAGCATGGGATTGAGGACAGTCGGAGGTGAGGACCCAGGCTACAGTTTCTCGTTAGCAGAGCCCTTCTTTAGCTTCTAGCAATCCTTGGTCTAAAGCAACTATTGACTATGCCTTTACTGAAGCACATGAAAGAGGAGAATAATCAGTTTCTTAAAGCTCTGGAGTACAAAGCCAGACAATCTTGCAGCTTTTCATTCATTCATTCTTTCATTCATTCTCATATGCATTCATTCTTTGTTTCTCTTATGTTATTGTGACCCAAAGAGTGTTCTGCCAATAGTAATCTGAAAGATCTGCTTGTAACCTATGCAAAATTACTGACGTGGGTAAGGCAGATAACTGCTTTGGTACAAATGCAGAAAATTAGGCTGTGTTTATCTTGTCTTTAATGGGACTGAACATTTCCATTTAATTGATATTTGTCCTTCATTTTGCCCAGTTGTCATAACAGTATTTCAAAAGACCCATGACTTGCATCTTTCACTCAAATGATGTATGGGATTTGATTAGAATCGACACCAAAACTGCTGCAGGAATATAACATCTATTCAAGAGCTTGGGACCCAAATCAGAGAACTAGAGAGAAACTTATTTTCAATAGAATGTTTGATTTCTGCATTTTGGATAATTCTTTTTTGAAAGTAAGTGCTGAGAGGCTCTGGGAGCATGCATGCACAGAAAGGCAAATTTTTATTACTTGTTCTGCTCTGCTAGCAAGACAAATTAGTTCATCTGCAGATCCATGAAGTTAGTTAATGAAGGGTTTCAGAATTAAGATATACATCATGGTATACTTTTAAAAGTGACTCCACGTACTGGGAGCTAGACTTTCAGAAATACATCAGTGGTTAAATGGCACAGAAACTACAAGGGTAGCATACGATATCATCAAAAAATCAACATGAAAACTCAGAAACAGTTGCTTATCTGAGGTAAGTTAGGAACAGCATCCATCCTGCTCTCTCAATTAATTTTAACATGCATATACTATTGCAAGTATTTAATAAATACTGTGAAATTTAAGCTTAGTTTTTCGATTCTAATTCAGAGAATCTGCTTAGTAAAGTCAAAAGAAGTTTTGATATAATGAAGTCTGGTGGTAAAGCAGATCATTTGAGTCCATACTACACCCTGCCCCTAATTCTCTCCCCTCCACACCAAGAAAAAAAAAAATAAAAAAAAAAAATGACATTTTAAGGACTTCTCATCCACATTATTTATTTACAAGAAAAAAAACATATATATTCTGTGGTATCTAACCACCTGGAAATAGGAAATGGAGATCATGCTGCCAAGAGGAAAATTGTTTATAGTTACTTGAATATCTTCATTGTTTTAAACTGCTTTTACATTTATTCACTAAGGAAAGACCGTGTTGTCTCTGCATTCTCACAACTAAAATTCTTTTGCTGTTGTTGTCTCTCAGCAGATGCTTTTCTCCCATTCTATTATCTTTCGTAACTGCAAAGGGAATTTGAATGCTTTCCTAAGTGGACATAAAGTCTTCTTTTTTGTTTGTTTGTTTGTTTTTTAATGAAACTTTGTGTGTGCATGTGTGTGCACATGCTCAAAACTAACTGGAAAAAATGTATCTGTTTTGATGATAACAGAAAGAAGAGAAAGGTGGCATTGGTTTTCAGTAATGAACCTGTCTTTCAGATTTTTTATCTATCCGAAGAGAAAGAGCTGAGAAAGAAGAGAAGCACTTGGGGAAGTGTGTATTTCTGTCCCTGAAGTAGCTTGTGGTAATAGCAAGGGAATGAGAGGAGATGCTCAGCACAACCTCTGCCTCAGGAAAACAGAAAGACTTCTGCAGAGTGAAAGAGAGTCAGTAAGATGTAAAAAGCAAGATAATGCTCAGGAGAGTGTACACAGCACAGGAACCCAGACACATGAGCACCTGGACCAGGGTGCCTTTCTTAGTGCTTCAAAAACACACTATTAGAGTCTGTAATCTTAAAAGTGTCTTCATCCAATGGTCAATCATGTTCAACAGTTTTCTATTACCTTATGTTACTGTATATATCTTATATTACATCCTTGCTCTTGTTTTCTTTGGTCATTCTTTTTTCTGTCCACCAACAACCTGAATGCAGCTCAAGTGCCTGGTTAGTGTGGCAAGGTCACATCCCTTCAATTAACATTCAGTGCTGTTTGGTGTTCATGGCTTATTAGTCCTGGCTCTTTTAAGGGGATACAGCCCTATTTAGTTTCATGCTGAAAGGACGGACATGCCATTGTACCTGAAAGAGCAGATGGGAGGATTTCAAGACCCAAGGATCCCCTGCAAGTCTTGTGTTTGTGCAAGGAGCAGAAGTCCTATACTTAGCAGTGAAATGGATGGAGCACACTGAGAAATATGGGCTTAATTTACCCCAGACAATATTTGGTAAGTTTATTTAAACCTATTGATTTTAGTACTTTCATGGAAACTTCACAATAGCTTCATCAGAAGGTTTAGTTCAGTTTAGTTCAGTAACTCTGTAGCTTTCCAATAAGAAAACATGATTTTGAGAATTGAGATGCCAAGGGTGATTCTGAGAATAATATTCAGGAAACATATTCTAAGAAGAATCAGAGTTTAAAATTTCAGGTGAGTTTTTATCACAAGTTTCATCTGGGAGCAGAAATGACAAAATAATTTAAATCAGAATCATTTCATGTCAAACCTTTCCACCTGCTCTGCAAATGGTGCCTGTGCTGCCACCTGGAGCCCACTGCTGGTTAAGAAACACGAAGGCGAAGCTGGAAAAGAAAACTAGCAGCTGTTCTGTACAAGCAAATAGTGCTGGGATAACAAAAGCAGCCAGAGAATTAATGCAAGATAATCTCAGCTACTTGGTGTCTTGTGCAACCCACAGCAAGTTCAATGTAAATAAATAGCCAAGGATTTAGGACATATTTCATGGGGCTATATCAGATAGATTCAGCAAAGAACTCAAATCTCACCACTCACCTGAGGTTGTTTTTGCCTCTCACAAGGGCAGCAAAAGAAATGTGGTTTTTGTACATCTTTGTTGTTTGTTTGTTTTAAGGAAACCATAGTCAAGCCTGGTGATTTCAGATAAACCCACGTGGCTTCCAGAACTAAAGGTAACACTTTGGTAGAAGTTGCAGCTCTCAACCTGAGTAAGTACCTCTGCAATAATTACCTTGGTTTTGACTGACTTGTGTCACTTTGCATCATAGTGGATGTGACAAGGTAGCCAGGTAGCACTCTGCAGGTGTGAGGATGGGACTTTTAAACCCTGAGGAAAGATAATTCTTTTGAAGACTCTGACTTGATTAGCAGTCGCTGCATGAGAACATCATACGAATTATTTAAAATATTTATAAACAGCTATGTACCGGTATGGTAACTCATTAAAACTTCTGATAATTGCATCTAGCAATAAGTGACAGAGGCAGATATGATGACTATATAGATTAAAAGTCCAAGTTTATAACAAAAGAAGGCTCATCTGGTCTGACTTCTATTAAAAACAATGGTAAATAACTAATAAATGGAGGAAACTTTATTTGGTTTGCAATTTTGCTAGAATTAGAGTTGTTTTGTTCCCTGCTTCTACAGCATCCAACCACTTCAGGGATGGTCCAAAACTCCCAGGCTGGTCCTGCAGTGATGCAAATCAAAAAGGCACCTTCTGGCATTCAGGAGTCTCAGGAGAGTTTGTGTCAATGGAGTTTCCTCATTGCTTGTATTTTTCATGGTGTGCTAAGCACCAAATGTGTATATCATCAAAGACAGCTATTAAGACGATACCTTTACTAACGAATGAAGATTCACAACAAAATCTTAAAATTGTAATCCCTTTCATTAAAGGGTGATTTGGTGAACATTTTTCAAAGATGCTTATGATCTGCTGCATGAACAGTGTATTAGAGTGCTGAGTGACTTGAGTGGAGATTAATTATTCACTTTCTAACTTTGTCAATATGAAATAACAGAAGCTTTATTCTTCCTAATAAAATATTAAATATCAATTCTCTGATTCTAATTAAAATTATTTACTTATTATTTGGGGGGCTTAGTCATAGGAAAATCTTGAAAAAATGTAGCATTTCATTAAAACTTTCATGTTTTAATTGAACTTAAACAGCATAAACAGCATAAACAAGTTCATTTCATTCAAGTATTTCTGAGATGAATGTCTTGGCTGTGCACTACTCTGTTTGTGAAAGTTTGGGGGAATCTTCTCAAAAATGTGTATATTATTCAAGTTAGCTTTTGAATAACTGAACATTTTCAGAAATGGTTGATGTTTTTTTCCAAATGCTCTTTCAATCCCTTCCCAAAAGATTATTTTCAACTTGGTCATAGAGAAGTATCATGTAACCTATCAAGAAAAGTGTTCCATGAGTAGCCAAGGTCACTTTAAATATATATAGATATAGATATAGATATATCACAGAATCACAGAATTTCTAGGTTGGAAGAGACCTCAAGATCATCGAGTCCAACCTCTAAATATATACATATTAAAATTATATACTAATAAAGTGCTCGACCAGGACTCCTGATTTTGACCTTTACTTTCCCAGACTTTATCACTCAGTTGCAAATCCACATTTCACAGAAGCATAACAAACCCTTATGTTTTTAGGTGCAATTGGAAAGTGATTAGATCAAGCCATTTGCAGTAAATGCAGTATGCAAGCTCTGAAGAGAAAGACTGGGGTACCTGGGGAAAGATACTTGGCAGCTTAGTAGCTTTCCTGACCAGGAAAGGGCAGCCAGCAGGGCAACTGTAAATGTACATGTATGGTTTTTAATGTCACTAGAGTACTAAACTGAAGGGGAGGAGGTGCTCTTGTAATAACTAGATTTCTAGGAGATATAGTATTTCATTAATCATGTGCAAACAGAATGGTTGTTGTGGTTTAAGCTAGCTAAGCATCACACAGCTGTTCATTTACTTTACCCTCAACAGTGGGATGAGGAAGAGAACCAGGGGAAAAAGGTAAAAACATGGATTTATGTAAAGACAGTTTATAAGGACAGAAAAAGAAGACATAAATAATAATAATAAGGTGATGTACAATGCTTTATTCTCATACTAAATCCAAAACACAGAACCATATCAGCTACTAGGAAGAAAAATAACTCTATCCCATCTGAAACCAGACTTTCATATGTTTTCTTTCTTGTTAAACATAATCTCAAGTAAGTCACAGGCTGTAGTCAGTTAGCTATTAGTTTAGATGAAGACTTGAATATTTTTCACAACTTTGCCATACTTAAAAATCCCCTAAAAAAAAGCAGAAACTCTTGAGGCTCATTTGATGTTTATAAAGAACAAATCAGTGCCAGGGTTGCTCAGAAAAGTTCAGTATTTCCTTGATAGTAACAGGAACATGCAAGCAAGTTCAGGGTTTGAAAGGGTTGGGCCTGAATGTTTAAAAGACGTGAAAAAGAGGAGTAGGACAATACTTAGGATACATGGGACAGGTCAAAAATAATTGATATCCAAGGGCAAACTGTAAATGTCAATATTTGTTAATGAATGATAAACTGCTTTTTTTTAACATGCTCTGGTCTTTTTGTTCCACATCTGGAACTTTACAGTTTTCAGAGTTACTCCAAATAATAGAATATTATTATTGGAGGTCATGGCTTTATTTCTCTTTACAGAGCAGTATGAAAAAGTTTCTCTGTTCTGAAATTTGTGAGAATATCGGGACCTTTTTTGTTTTCATGAGCAAATCCAACCTTCTTCTTTCAATTGATTTAGCTCTTTTTCAAAGATTAGTGTCCTCATACGGTCATAAATCAGCTCCAGCAATTTGCACATTAAAAGCAGGCAGCAATCATGTGGACATCTCTCTTACAAAGTAGATCATATATAAAATGGTGGTAGAGTTGTTTTGTTTTGTTCTGTTTTTGTTTGTTTGTTTTTTCCTGGCAATCAGTAATGTTTCTTTATACACTTGAATGAAATAACCTGTCTGAATAAATGTTCTCTTCACACCTCTTAAGTTGATTTTAACCACCTTATTGATGCAGATAGCTACAAAGGCTGAATGATGAAAATAACAAGCAATGGTGGAAAAGATTTGCAGTATACATTTGAAATGCTAGAAACTGTCTCATGGATCACAGAATCACAGAAATGTTGGGGTTGTAAGCCACCTCTGGAAGCCATTTGGTCCAAGCCCCCTGTTCAAGCTTACAGCCCAGAAAGCCAACTGTATTGGCTACATAATAAGAATCATGGTCAAAAGGTGAAGGGATGTGATTCTCCCCCCTCTATTCTGTCCTTGTGAAACACCACTTGGAGTATTGCATCCAACTGTGGGACCCCCAGTCTAAAAAATACATGAACCTGTTAGAGGAGGTCCACAGGAGGTCCACAAAAATGGATACCACAAAAATGGGCCACACAAAAAAAAAAAAAAAGGCTGATAGCTGGAGTGTATCCATTTACCAGTGTACCAGTGCTTCTGCGCTTCTAGAGGAGCAGTCCATTTACAGACCAGACAGTGATGCAGAGAACTGTAAATGGAGAGGTTGTCTGTGATCCTGTATGTGACTGACATATACACAATGAGTATAAAGGTTAAACTGAAAAACACAGAAATATCACTTTGAACAAACATTAGCCCATGGCATTATGCTTTATAGAAAAGCCTATCAAGTTAATTAAAGGGTTAGTGGGATGTACACAGATACCATAACCTTGAGAAGAAAAATAAATAAATAAATAAAAATCTGTACTGTTGAATATGTGATTCTACAGATATAAGGGAACAGCAATTGAAGGCAGAGGAGGAGTCAGAGCTGACCAGCCCTCATGAAGCACACATGCATCTTTACATAGCCAAGCACCAAGTCACAAAACAGAAGGTCTGGAGAGCCAAGAGGAGGGGGAACTCGGAATGGCAAGGGATGACAATGGTTTTATTTCTGAATGCAGAAAAGGTTTGAAAATGGGCTTGCAGCTGCCCTGCCCATTGGCTCAGCACTACTGAGCTCATCAGCATTCGTCCCATACGGTGTTGAGGCTGGGTTACCCCAAAAACCCCACAGCAACACATCCTGACACTTTTCACAGCCCCAGGTGGAACAGCCCTCAAGAGGTATGCATAGTTGCAACTGTCTTCTTTCCTAGGAGGAGAAGGACAGAAAACAGCAATTTCCCATCAAGGTATTTTAAAGAACAGTCTTTGAAAGAAGTGAGGCATGAAAAGTGCCACTCTCAAAAACATACTTGAAACACTGGAGGCATTTAGAAGTTTGTGTGCTGCTTGTTTGCAATGGATTGCTATTTTTCCATCACAAAATTTATCCTTGTTATCATATTTGACCTGTACTATTGGCACTTTCAGGGAAGCACCACACACAGACAAAACTAACAACTTCTAGCACATTAATAGGCCACAAACACCACATAATTTCTCTCTACATATGGCTTGTTTTAAAGGCTCACACATGCCTAGAAATTCTGATGCAAATGTTTCCATGATTGTAGTAATTTGCCCATGAGAAGCTTGATTGCAGGACTTGATTGCATTCATGAAACATCTTTGCACACAGGTACAACAGAAAGTATAACCTTTTTCTACTGGAGAAACAGAGAGGATCCCCAGGAAGAACTGATACTTTCTCTTCCTAATGACCACACAAAGTCCTAACTTTTTTAGTAGAGGACAGTCCTACAGATTCATGGTTCAGTCACTGTTGTTTCATGAAATCAGAGTAGAAAACAAGTCAAAAGGGGCAACATACATTAAAAATATTTAATGATCACAAACTTAGGAGAACCCAGAAAACAAAAACAAAACAAAACAAAACCAAACCAAAAAAAAAAACAACAACAAAAAAAAAAAAAAAAAAAAAAAAAAACACACCACAAATCTATAAATTCATACAAGACTTTGGAAATAAATATTCCTGAATCTTGAGGACCATATAAGTATGCAGGAATCTTTTTAATATAACAAATATATATATATATATATATATATATATATATATATATATATATACTAATTTATTATTTCTGAACAGCCATGCATCCAGAAAAAAAGAGATTTTCTATTCAAACCCAGATGCTCTGGTCACTGAAGGCCTGTAGATTTTTTCCAGATGAGCAAACAACAATATTTAGCCAGTGTTTTGTCTGTTCAGGGGACTGTGAAGTCTAACAGTGGGATGCATATCTCTGAACAATCAGAAGGTGGCACCTTTTTAACGCTGCTGCAGCAGTGCTGTGCTGGGATTGTGTTTAAAGTGGTTAAACATGCTTTGCAAATCAGAAGCTTAACTGAAGGTGCTTCCAAGATCAAATGGAAGCAATGCAAAACTCAAGACAAAATAGAGAAATATAACATTTTACCACAATGAATGAATCCTGTCCATATATGAATTGCTAGCTTTAAACTCTGGGACAGTGAAGTACATTCAAATTCAAACAGCATGTATACTAAACATTAAACCTTACTTATACATTAGTATCCAGGTACCTCATAAATCACTAGCTGAGATATTATATGTTATTCTACTTCTCTTCCAAACAAAGAGATATAAATAAATTCAATACTGAAGTTTGGATGTCATCAGAAAGCTGACAAAATACTAGGAGTTTTCAGCCTTTTTTCTTTAGATTTAGTTCTCTAGCAGTAATTCCTTTGCATGAGCCAGCAGCACAAACATATCCCTCTCCAATCGTTTTTATGGGACAAACTTTTATGGTTCATCTGCACCTAGATGGAAGGACTCTGATCACTTCTGCAGTAAAGCCTCTCCAGATGATCAGTTGCTGAGCGAGACAAATGACTCCTAATGAATATATGCAAATAATCATTGGAGGGAAAGGCTAAGACAGAAAGTGTCCTTTTATCTGGTTCAATGCAGTTGTTTAATTTTAGTGCTTTAAAATGTGTTATTAAACAATACAACAAAAGTTTCAGCAAAAGTCAACTCCTATCCTATTTGCCTGGCCTAAATAACCTTTAATATGTCTTTAAATTGTTTGTCGGGGGCCAGGGAAGGTTACAGTAATAATTAATATTAAGACTCCGTAATTACTCCATTTGGCACTTCGTAATGGAGCTGTCACACTATACATGTTGCTTCTGTAGAAGCTGAAATACAACAAATGTTGCTGAGTTATTATTTCATTATCTGAAATTTTGGCAATGCTCAAGAAAAGCACAAACAGCATGTTGATAACCTTTACTTAAAATAGATGGTCTTTGCTGCTAAATTATAAAGATATAAAAAATTAACTAAATAAACCTGTTCCAATCCCAGCCAGGGAGTGACTAAGTCTGAAAGAGCCCTATCAGAGTGATTGCAATGATCCTGATTGCACAGCAGTAAAGTTGGGCATCTGAAGGCTAGGTGGCTGGCCTATATTTTGTCATTTAAGACTCTGCACGTAGCCAAGGAGAAAGAGAAACACTTCCAAGGGCAATCTATTCTGTTTGTCTTCAGGTAGCATGAAGGTGTGTGTCTCTTTCACTCACTTGTATGAGAAGCCTAAACTTTGGATTACTAAAATCAAGGGAATTACCAGCAACACACAAACAAGTCTTTGTAGGCCTTATGGTCAATTGGAGTGAACTGGTTTAGCTCCTTTGACACACTAGGGGACCTGGCATCATGTCTGTGCTGGCTATCACCATTGCACACAGTTAATTAAAAGACTATGAGATCCTGTTTAAATCCTTACTGCCTGTCTCTTGCCACATAATTAATTTGTGGAAATGAAGACTGTACAGGTATGGGATTTATTCTGGTGATGTCAAGTCTTCTGTCTTGCTCAATTGTTACCTGTTGAGAAGTCACAATTAGTTGTTCAGTAAGTATTTAGTTTAGAAACATTAAAGTCTGGAGAAAATCACCACCTATTTTTTTTTCTGATTAACATAAAAGTGGATTAAATACACTTTTTTTTTTTTTTTTTTTTTTTTTTTTTGACAGTAGAACATGTTATACAAGCCACCTGCAGCAAAAATCACTTTATCTGTCTTTGTTAATTTGCTGGTATTGCTCCCAAGACTATACATGTATGTATTTCAGAGACTGACAGGGTAGCAGTTTGTTTTGTGAAAGGCTGGGCAGGTACATACCACTGCACTAAGATTAGCAGTAACATACAAGACCAAGTTTTCTGTTCTGGCTGATTTTTTCTCTGCCAGAAGCAGAGGACATCTCTGAAAGCATCACCCTTGCTGAAGGGCATCCTCTTATTACCCAGATCTGCAGTGGGGTTGCAATACCTTCTTCGTTTTGTGTGAAGAGAGTCTGGGATGATGCCATGTTACAGCTTGGGTGATACTATGCTGTGACAAGTCCCAGCTTCAGAGCGGCTAGAAGCTGCCATGGCACTGATACCACATTCCTCACTAATTTCTCTTAAATTAAATGCAATGTCATAAGTTAAATGTCAATGTCATCAAAAAAAAGCCTGTCAGAATTTTAGCACAATAAATAAATTTTGTATTAGAAAGCCAAGGTACCCTGCCATAAGAACAAAACACAGGGAATAACGAAATGTTCATCTCATCTCTGTATTTTTCCAAAATCTGTAGAACATGCTGGGGACAAGACTGTGCACAACAGCCATCCCATCTTTCTTTGTCACATCAGGGGTTACCCCAAGACTTCACTTCTTTTATCCCTATTACTGATCTTCATGGGTATTCATGGTGGGTCATTCATTTATGTATTTGTGTGTGTGTTTCCCCAATAACATAATTGCATCTTTATATAATATTAACCTTTATATTTGAGCAATGAGAATAAAAATACCTTTGCATATTATATCAGGTCCCCCAAAAACTGTTTAGATTGTCATTTGATTGCACTAATTACCTTATCAATTATTTTAATCAAATCAGCTGTCTGCAAGATTTCATTTCTGCCAATGGACATTGACAGTCTTCTCATTGATGTCCTCTGAGAATTTAATAAGGAATGTTTTTGTTGTGGTTTTGTTGGTGGTGGTGGTGTTGATGGTGTTTTTTGTTTGTTTGTTTGTGTTTGTTTGTTTGTTTGTTTGTTTTAGATTTTATTTGCTAGTGTGATGTGAAGCCATCTAAAATTCAGTGGATATTCAAAATGCTTGAGTTAAACTTGTCCATTACTTTTACTAGTAGGTTTAAAACTGAATTACTTCACCTGGCTGAAATGTGTCACTATAAAATGAATTGTCTGAGACCAATTCAAAAATCTGTGTAAGTGCTTGGCTGGCTAACTTTACACCTGTATTCATCATTTGGCCTGATTATTATTGATTCACGTTCTGAAGTATTTTATCTGGGGCCTTATGGTGAAGTGGTCTTGCGAGATTTTACCATATACTTTGCATTTCCACAGTGATTGTGAACACACATTTTCTGCTATGTATGTAAGCGAATAAGCTGTTTCAGTAACTGAACAAAGTGAATGTCTGACAGATCCCTGTTGCACACCAACAAAAAGCCAAGCATTTTACTGCACATGATAGCTAATGAAGAGCTAGACATGGTGACATACTGAGAAGTGTGGGTTTGAACACTGTGGGTGATTACCAGGAACACAGATCATTCCATGAGCAAACATACTAGAAAAGTACTGTGCTCCAGGTATGGGACAGGGCTCCAGGAGGAACTTGAAGAGGCAATTTCTATTCCCAGAGACCCCCAGCAACACAAGGAATAACAGTGTTATGTCATTTTAGATAGCAAGCGAAAACATGCACACAAAATGTCTAAGCCAGAACAAATGCATAGGTCTAACATCTTGGTCACACATCATTTCTCCTGAAAATATCAAGCATGATTGAAGATGGAGAATTTTTTCTCAATCTATATTCCATTAATCATTCACAAACCACTCCTTGATTTGATGCTACTTTTGTTCATGAGTATTGTCCATTTTTACTTATCCAGTTTCCCAGTCTTGACATTATTTTCACTATGTTATTTGCAACTTCTATTATTAAATATTTATAGTATATGACAGATCACCTTATCCACACAATGGTTTTCTGTACCTGCAGAAAAATAGGTGGCAGGGGACTTTAAAAACAACAACAAAAAGATAAGGCATTATGAAACTGTCTTTTTCTTTTCCACAGTTTCAGCATTATTATCATGTTCTCTAAATATCTAGGCCATACTCAAATCTGAAGTAGCCTGTGCAAAGGTTTTTAGGACCTTCTCAACATTTTCTCAGACTTACTTCTTTGTCGTATCATCTGTTAATATTTTTTCCATTATTAGGAACAGATTGTGGAATGAAACTGAAGGGTCATTCTTCATCCTGTTAGGTGTAATATTCCATGCAAGGTGGTCTAATCTTTCATGCTTTTCCATTTTTATGTGAACTTTTAAAAATAATGGGGATTTATACCCACACAGTTTATTTCAGTAGAACATATATTCTAAGTACCATATTTTTTCTGTCATTGTGGCACACCAGGTTTCCATAATAATTTATCTCCTTTCTAAAGAGTCCGTTAGCAAAATGGGAAGGAGCTCAGAAAGGAAAAGGAACTGAGGACTGGAAGAAGGCTTACAGGCAAGTTAGACAAAACTGATTTTTGTCACCTCAAGGAGGAGAAGACCATGCAACTGAAGGGGAGTCCTGCCCCAAGGGGAGAAAGAAGGGGGAGGACAGGTCAGGGACAAAGAGCCAGGTGGTTTAGGCAGGTGCATAAATTCAGGAACACCAGCTGCTGCTTCTCACCATGGTCATCTCCTGAGTGTTCCCAATACTGAACTTTTCCCTGTTGCCTCCCATGAAGCCAGGCTGCTCTCCAGGACACAAACCATATAGGGGCTATATTTGCCTTCTCCTTTTTCCTTTTGTACTGAGTCAGCCCTGTCATTGGTAGTCTTTGTGACTCCTATTATTTTACTCCGCTCTTTTTAATTTTTTTTTCCCCGAAAATGCTAAGTGCTCAGATTCCAGCAAATGAAGGGCCAATGTACCTAACCACAGTAAAGCAGTTCCATGCAAATTTATCATACTATCCTCTTGCATGGACTGGGAGAATGTTTTTTTTTGTTTGGATGGTTGGTTGGTTGGTTTGGTTTTGGTTTTGTTTCTTTCTGGATGCTCTCAGACTCCTTGGTACCAGGGCACCTGAGGGAGCTGATTTTTCTCTTGCTGCTGACAGGTGAGTGGTCTTATTTTGCTGATGTTAGTAGTATCATTGTTCCCTGTCTGTGCCACATCGTTATGCAGACATGGGATCACACAGATAGTGGAGCCTGCTTTGCTGACTGTAAACGGTCTTCTGTGCATACAAAGCAGGGAAGAAATTTGTCACCAGCATCTCAGATTCAGTGATGTTAAGCAGAAAGGTGGCTGATGAGCCCCATTACTCTGTATATTGACCTAGCTGAGTCATGCACTGCACCAAATATTAGCATCAGAGAAAGGGGAGCTGTCTAGTGCCTGTGGTGGGTTTGGCTGCTGCCCACTGAGCAGTGGGATTCCAAATGCAATTTACTCTTTTTTTTTTTTTTTTTTTTTTTTTTTTTTTTCTGTTAAATAATTTTCATTCCCAGCATGCTCTGGTGTCTGATGGTTGAGCAGCCTAGGATAGTCCCTGGCTAAGCAGTGCTAGTTCATTAGCTAACTTTTGGCACACAAGTGGGGCAGTTTTGTTAGTGGATAAAGAGCACAATATTTGTATGGCACTCCTTGAACATCAGTTGAAATGTCATCTCTGGCATTCACTGCTGTTGTTTGCTGCCTGCCTGGAAGCATCCAGGCTCTCATTTGCAGGGCAAAGGACTGGAAGTGAAACTCTCTGCCACATCTGATTTGTCTTGTTATATCTGGATAGAAGCTAAGCTAGGATCATATCGGACAACTAACAGCAAATGGTGGATGGGGCATGAAAAAGAAATCTGTAGGAATAAAATCAACTGTGCCTGATACTTTCTGCTGTACTTACTCCCCTTTTTATTTTTTCATTGTCAGAGTTTACATTTTTCTGTGCTATAGTGACTCATCATTTAGCCTTATATCTTCTCTGGTAATGTGAGCAGTTAAAACTAATACAGCTAATAATAACAAAATGAATACGAAGCCACTTGCATTAAGTGTAAATAAGTAAGACATCATGACAGAGTAATTTTTACAGTAGTGGATAACTAAAAGAGAAAAACCTAAAGCAGGAAAAGAATACAAGTGATATATTTAGAAATAATCTTTTTATAGCAACTGGTTGCCATGGAAATACTGCAACAAAGCAGGAAGGTAGGCATGGAGACTTTTAGCTCCAAACAGTCCCCAGATCAGTCTCTGGTCTGCTCGCCCTGCTCATACACTGCAGTGAAGCTCCTAAAGCCCACCAGAAATTCCAGCTTTCATGAAAGTGTGACAAATAGTCTTTCACATGAATAATGGTCCTATATAACTTCTGAAAAAAAAAAAAAAAAGACAAAAACAAAATACTGTGTTCTCTGGCACATAACACACATACATGTTCACGTACACAATAATAAAAGTATTATAAAATTATTAAAAAATAATATAGAAATACATATTGGAAATATATATTATTATTTTTTCTCTTGCAATTCCCCACAGCCACATCTGAATCAAGAGTTGCCCTTAGTGCAGAAATCATTGCTCAGAGTTAAGAGGAGATAGTCACCCTTCCAGAGAAATCACTGGTGCAGGAGCTGTTGCTGAACTGCATTTGCTGTATCATGTTGTGAGTAACTACTGTTAGGGATGACTCGAGTACAAGTTCCCCTCATAGCTCAGTTGTACTTCCCTACTTAACAGGGTTTTCCCATATTGCACTCTTCTTTTTATTTTTGAAAATTCATTTTAAGGTTGCGATTTTGAGGGAGAGTCTTTTTTTTTTTTTCAGAGTGTAACTCACTCACTCAGCCAACGCTCTGTACTGAATCACCATAGATGTTTACAAAAATTCACTTTCTCTTTAGATAAAGTAAGGGTAAGGAAGCACTGGAAGCTTAATCTCCCTGACAGATCTTGAGTTCATTAATGTGCTATTTCCTTTGGAAATGATACACCCAGATGATCCTGTGATGTGCACATTAATAAAATAAATTCCCAGGGGTGCCTAGCAACCTTGCTATGATCTGCAGTGTAAGATGTGTCGTGTTTGAAATTTGATAGAGTTCAGAAGCAACTGATGTTATCAATACTGTCAAAATGCTAGTCCAATAGCTTTTAAACCCTTCATGCCAGCTTCTGCTCTGAGGAAGTGCATAGTTCATCCAAAATTTTTTTTTTCAGGTAGTAATTAAATCAAGCAATTGTTATACTTTTCCCTTTGGAAAAACCTGGGCTTTCAAAGGAGCCAACTCATCCCTCTACTTCTTTGACATGGCAGTACAGCCCTGCAAGCAGTACTCTGGTGTTCATAGTTCAACTCTTGAACCTCTTGATGTTTTAAATGACATTTTTCTTATGCCAGCCTTAGGCTATGACTCACAGAAGAATACTGCAGACCAAAAGTCTCTTATCAAGTAATTTTTTTTACTTTTTCTTACCAGTTCTGAACATTGTATTTCTTCCTTTTATCTCCCTCATTATAAAAATATGATGTAGTTTTTCTCTTAAGGTGCAGAAGACTGCCAGGCACACCAAAGATGTGATTTCTTTTCCTGGGTATTGCATCAGACACTACATTTTCAGTCTGACATTTAAAAATTAGACCACCATTAGACCAAATGACTTTGATTCACAGTCCCCTTCATAAATAAATAAATAAATAAATAAATAAATAAGCCCTGTTAATATAAAAATATTTCCTTCATAGGAAAATTATATTATAAAAGGTATATGATCAGCCTTATGAGAGAAAGCAGTCACCATTTTTTTTTCTCTGTGTTTGTTTTCCTAATTGCCTTTACAGTGACTTTCAACGCAGCCTTCAGGGGCAATCCATCATGTGGATGCAATACTTCACCTCTGGTTCAGTCCTGGACATCACTAGCACAATAGTCCCTACAGGAAAGATCTGAAATATTTATCCATCTAAATTATTTCATTTAGGCAATGAAATAAGATTTGAATAAATTTAGGTTACAACATTAGGGCTGAGTACTGTTGAATAGACAAAATCACCAAAATTCACGACACTTTAGTATGTTCACAAAAAAAAAAAAATAAAGAAAAAAAAAAGATATTCATTTATAATAGAGAAATCTCAATTAATTCCTAATTAATTCTCAATTAATTCTCAATTAATTAAAAAAAATCAATTCCTATTTCAATGAGACATTTTAATTTGGACTTTAATAATTCTCAGTGATATGGCTCTACTATGAAATGTATTACTATATTTGGGTCTTTCTGGTCTATAAATAAACCACATAAAAATATAAAAATTGCAAAAACGTAAGGTAAACTAGGTAAACTCATTACAATTTCAGCCATCCTAGCTGCCCTCAGATCACTGCTACACTCCCCAAGCTCTCATTGAAATTACAAAGGTTCAAGCAACTTTCAAAAATGCTTCCCACTTCTCTCATGGAAAGTGCTGAAGTTTCCCTGAGCCATTTCAGTGAGTCAAGATTCAGGAAAACAAAGTTCCCTTTTGAAACATTTGTTCTTTTCCTTCCTTCCTTCCTTCCTTCCTTCCTTCCTTCCTTCCTTCCTTCCTTCCTTCCTTCCTTCCTTCCTTCCTTCCTTCCTTCCTTCTTTTTAATTTTAAGTATTTGAATTTAAAAACAAATATTTCATGCAATTTCATGCAACTGTAAAATCTAAAACAGTGCCTTTATACTGTTGGGAATTTGATTTTCTTAGCTTCCCAATGAGACACATCAATCACTTTTGTCCAGCAAAGTGCCAAGATGAAAGAGACTGAATACATCACTTATTTAGTAAAGAGCAAACTCCTTCAGGTTATTTTTAAGAAATCTCTCTGACTGCATTTGCAAAACTGGACATGTGGCAATGAAGGCATTCCAACACAGATTCCAACATGGAGACCATTTGATATGTCTGTGACCCCTGCTTTGCTTATACTTAGCAGTCAGGGTAGGATGTGAAGATGCAGTTGAACCCAGAAATAACAGAATTTATTTACAGTAAAATGTTGGTCAGAGATGCCAACATGTCCTACCCTGCACCAGCTGAAGATATGACTGAAAGGATTTCTTGTCTTGGGTCTGTCGGGGGTTCTTGTGCAGGATCCTGTATCCTGTGGCTGAAAGTACCAGATGCTTCAGAAACAGGAATAAATGTAGTATGGAAAGTAATATAGAAAGTTATAAACAAAGGTCCTCTAAAGGTCCTCCTAAATAGGTCCTCCTAAAGGAATCCGTGTGACTTGGGCTGCTTTGTCTCTCACCTAAACTTTAATCTTTAGTGTTGCCTTCTCAATTACTGGTAACATCTCCTGTCAGTGTCAACGCTTTTCATGCATTGTGGGAAATATGTTCTAACAGATAACCTACTGCTTTGCACATTGAGGAAAGCTAAGTTCTTTAATGCAAACACAGCTGTGTCCTTCACTGGTTCTGAAATCATTAAGAGGCTTTGGATACATTAGGATACTCAGGATACATTAGGATATTCAGGATGTACCCTTCCCTATTCAGCACATTGATTCAGCACACTGGGAGGGAAGATGTATCTCATGTGCCTTGAGAAGTTCTCAGGGTCAGTGCTCATACCTAGGGTTGCTTTAATTGACAGACTGAAAGAGGCATTCACACCATGTGATTCATCTCACCTATCTCCAATGCCTACTTTAGCATAAGATAAATTGTGCCCTAAAAGTTCCAATTTTTCTCCACTGACTGTAATGGAGACTAATAACCTAGGGAACACTGAGATATTAGCTCAATTGCAGGTGTCAATGTCTGGTCAAGGATGAATTCCAGTCACCGTGACTGCCACTTAATGAAGAAATATCCAATCTAGCTTTCAAACCATCAGTAGCTAACCTCCATTCCAACATGTTACTCAGCACAAGTAGCAAAATAAGCCTGAGAAGCTGGCCCAACCTGCCACACACTGCCCAGTCTGAGTTCTGTGCATGACAATGCATGAATCTCCTTGCCTGAGCTAACTGGTTTATCGCAAACCCAGCCCTGTACAGCAGGATGCCACAGAGGGCACAAATACCTTATGTATTAAGAGTCTATGCACAGCTAAAAGTGATGAACTACTGAGACACAGCTAATGTTAGCTGTCTTTCAGCATAGGCAGACTTTATGCATTTGGTTTTCAAAAGACTATTAGGACAGCCTGAGTCTTAAAGAAGGTAAATTCTTTGCATTGACATCAGATGAGTTGTTTATTCTACAATGGAAAGAATATTTTGTGATCTTTGTTTCCAGGGGTTTTCAAAGTCTCCATAGAGATTAGCTTGACAACTTCTAGCACACTTTATAAAAACAAACAAACAAACAAACAAATTAACCATTTGATCTAATTTGAAATCAGGTCTATATATTTACTTAATTGCCCTCCTATTGTGACAATTTTCTTTATTTAGTGACAGACTCCTTGCAATTTCAGCTAAATTTCATTTATAGTATTCTACTCGCTGTCAAATTGACATATTTGTATTGATGTATCCTGTGTTTATTTGCAGACTTTGATATACATGCAGATGCAAAAGAATCTATTCAAACTTTTTCCATAAGTATTTCCTTGAACTATTTACATAGTCACATCAATTTCAGTGTTTCTTTACCATGATTGTCCTTTAGAGAGTTTTATTTTATATCATGGTGGAAAAGGCCTGAAGACTTGTGACTTTTTATATGTCGGTGTTATGTTTTACTAATATGAAATTACAGACCAAAGATAAACCCATAATTTTCCTGACTGGAATTAATTATTCACTCCTCAATGAAATATACTTGTAATAAACACCAGAGAGGCTGTCAAATCAGAAACTAATGGTTCTGCTGCTCAGAGAGCAGAAGTTCTGATTGCTTGGGAGAAAGTACATAGAATTAGCAAATAAAAAACTTGAAAATGAGGCAGAGACAGACTGAATATCAAATTACAATCACTATTCAGATTTCTTGCTATTTTTATGATTTTTTTTTAAAGACTAGGTGTAATTTATTTGCATGTATTAAAATTCAATTAATTAGTATTAGGTTGTGCATTGTTATCAATAAAAGGGTTATAGTTCCTAAAAAAAAATAATCCTGTAGCTTGCTAAATACACTTTGAACAGCCCTAAACTATAGTCTAAAAACCCTACAAAGTCTTCTGCTTACACTTACTGCAAGGAACACAAAAAGGTTTACTCAATATTTAAAATTAAGTAGATTCACAATCCATAGTAAGACTGATAAGAAATTTATGGGACAAAAGTTAGTGCATTTTGTCATTTACCTCTTCCACCTACTTTTTTTTTTTTTTTTTTTTTTTTTTTTTCCCTAGAATATACCAAATTGAGGTCTGGGTTGAAATGTATCACTTCCCATATTGTAATTTTTTGACAAAAAAAAAAAAAAAAGTCGACTTTTTTTTTTTTTTCTGCTCACTAGACAGCTATGCTGTTAAATTAAATATTGTGTTTTCAATGGTATGGTTGTCTTAGGAAAAGAATTGTATTTTAACACTAATTAAAACTTTGCTTTATTACAGCCTGCAAAAACAAACAAGAATATGCAATGAAAAGAGATGGAGCTGAAGAATCTGGTAAACTAGAGCTTCAAGAAACTTGGGTAGTTAGAAAGCCAAAGACAGGTGGATGGGTTGGATGGGTAGGCACAAAGTCATGCAGAGTTGCACCAGCAGAATCTGGTTAAAATCCAGTCATTCTTAATAATATTTCAACTATGAATTCTTCACAAATAGTGTATGTTTGCAGCTATCCTTCTAGCTACAAATTTTGTATCATAAACATACTTTATGAATAAAAACTGGATTTATGTCTCTATCAGTTGAGATGTGTATCATGGTTACACGTAATGATAGGGTAATTTTCTTTGTAGAGGCTCACACAATGTTGTGTTGTAGATTTTTGATGAAAAGTAGTGCTAATGACACACTAATGTTTTAAGCTGTTTCAGAGCAGAGCTTTCACAGAGGCAAAGACTTTCCTACTTCTCCTACTGCTCTGCCAGCAAGGAGGCTGGGAGTGCACCAGGAGCTGGGAGGGGACACAGCCAGGACAGCTGGCCCAAACTGGCCAAATGGACGTATCATACTGTGTCGTGTCATGCTCAGCAATAAACGCTGGCGTAAAGAAGGAGGAAAGCGGGAACATCCACAGTGATGGCATTTTTCTTCCCACTAAACTGTTATATAAAACAGGAAAATGTTACTGTTACAAGACATGACACAAGGAACTCTGTTTTCCTGGAAGTGGTTCAACATCTGCCTACCAATGAGAATTAGCAAATGAATTCCTATCAGTTGAGGTGTGTTAGCTCATTATGTTTGCACTATCTCATCTTAATTTCAAAAATAAGCTAGTAATGAATTAAGTGAACAACTGCATTGGTATGGTTGCTTAGCACACAGGCATGAACTCCTACTGAAATACCTCACCCTTACCATCAGAGAGTGGAACATATCCAAGCTCCATAGGGTTCAAAGAAAGCTTGCTCCAAATAGCTTTTATTATCACAAACCAAATATACTATAAGAACAATATGTGACAGACTTAATGAAAACATCTCATTATACAGTGGTCATTAATATTCATTGGTCTTACTGCAGCATAACTGAGCTCTATGAATAGGCCCAAGAGCAATGAAGTGCCATGCCCATTTGTTGTGGACTGATTTGGCTGTCATCTCAGTGGGTATCAATGAACTAGGAAGTAAAGTATTACCTCTCCACTACTACTGGAAGTAATGTAGTGGTAATTCATTTTGTTTTACAGACTACAGCAGTCCCTCATGCTTGCTCTGCCAGCAGTGAATTCTGGAACCCCTAAAGATTTATGAACTCAATATACAGTTCACAGTACTCTGCACTTCAGAATGAGGTTGAGCAGGAAAAGGTTAGGTCAAGTAGAGGAAAGTCAACAGTTCTTGATCTACCTGATAATAAATAAATAAATAAATAAATAAATAAATAAATAAAAATAAATAAATAAAAATAAATAAAAATAAAAAATAAAAATAAATAAAAATAAAAATCTAATAGGCTTCATTTCCATCCTCATTTTTTATCAGACTTGCAGGATTTTTATCCATAGTTACCTGAGCAGAAGTTTCTCCTGTTCTCTCCACTCACCAGTAATGACAGAGAAAGCCTTAATTTTCCATATATCTGTACGAGGACAAGGTAGTTTTACTCATCCATGTCTCCTGTCTGGTTGAAAGTTATTAGTTGTCCCTGGAAAGAACTCCACTTCAGGGAGCAATGCAGTAGAAGTATCTCTAAGACTATAACCAAATCAAACAGCTAGTACATAAATGTTTTCCTGCCTACTTAGAGATGGATGAATTTCCTTCTTACACCTCTGAACACATGAAATGGGAGAATGATAGTCACTTTGTTTTCATAAAGGTTTGTACTTTCTGTGTGAAGGCAAGCACAGAATTTCTCCTGCATAGCCCTATTTCTCAATTGCTTTTGCTCCTAGGAAGATTGTTAGGTGGGCTCCTATGACTGACTTCCCTTTCTTTGAAAAGGAAAAAATGGTCTTGCATCTTCAGAATAAAATTCTAAACTAAAAAGATTCTATGGAAGGCCCCTGCATTACTAACTTTTCTCTAGTGATTACTCAGAGAGAGTCCTGTCCATAAACAGGACTGCCCGGTAGATACGTGTTGGTTGTGCATTGTTTTTTGTTTGTTTTCCCGTTTCATTCTACGGTACTGATTTCTTCAAAATATCTATTGTCTCTCTTGTTCATGAAGCTTATCTCCAATCTGATATTACTCAAGTGTAGAAGAATTTACATTTTCACAAGTTGCAATGACAGCAGAAATCTTTATGTACAAGAAACTTTAATTCCAACTCTATGACATATAACATATAACATATAAATCCATACTCTAAATTTAACTCATGCTTATGGCTTATGGCTGCTGAAATTGCAAAAGTAATATATAGTAATTAGAAAAAAAAAATGCTCTACTATCAAAAGGAATAATTAGTTTGTTTTTTTAATTCTAACACACTTTTTATTTTATTTATTTATTACATTTATCTTTGAAGCAAAACCATTCAATTTTCTGATCCTACAGGAAAGGAATAGAATCTCCTGCAAAACATCTGACATCAGTGAATTCTATGTGGCCCAAGTGTCACTCCATATAGTGATAAAAATTTTGACAGATTTTTTATGGACATTTGAGTTGTATAGGTACACATGTCTATGTCTTTTAAGACCTACAGTTTTTCTACTGTGTTATAGTTCTGTACTAAATGCCACTAGTTTCTAAAAGCCAATACTGTTCTTTAACTAAGTCAAAATTTAAATCAAGAAAAGATTTCTTTCTCCTTCACTACCCATACCCCACCCCATCTCTGGAGGGAACAGAAAAACAAAATAACGGAATTTCCTTAAAAGGCAATATTTATAGAAAACTTCCTTTGTAACATGAAAAACAAAAAAAAAAAAAAACAAAAAGCAAACAACAAAAAAAAAACCTTCCTCAGCCTAGAAGAGAGGGATCTGGGGGTCGTGGTAGACAGCAAGTTGAATATGAGCCAGCAGTGTGCCCTGGTAGCCAGGAGGGCCAACCGTGTCCTGGGGTGCATCAAGCATGGCATCGCTAGTAGGTCGAGGGAGGTGATTGTCCCGCTCTACTCTGCGCTGGTGCGGCCTCACCTCGAGTACTGTGTGCAGTTCTGGGCACCACAGTATAAAAAGGACATGAAACTGTTGGAGAGTGTCCAGAGGAGGGCTACGAAGATGGTGAAAGGCCTGGAGGGGAAGACGTACGAGGAACGGCTGAGGGCACTGGGCCTGTTCAGCCTGGAGAAGAGGAGGCTGAGGGGAGACCTCATCGCAGTCTACAACTTCCTCGTAAGGGGGTGTCGAGAGGCAGGAGACCTTTTCTCCATTAACACCAGCGACAGGACCCGCGGGAACGGGGTTAAGCTGAGGCAGGGGAAGTTTAGGCTTGACATCAGGAGGAAGTTCTTCACAGAGAGAGTGGTTGCACACTGGAACAGGCTCCCCAGGGAAGTGGTCACTGCACCGAACCTGACTGAATTTAAGAAGAGATTGGACTGTGCACTTAGTCACATGGTCTGAACTTTTGGGTAGACCTGTGCGGTGTCAAGAGTTGGACTTGATGATCCTTAAGGGTCCCTTCCAACTCAGGATATTCTATGATTCTATGATTCAACCATGCATAAGAGTCCAGTGACTTGATCCACTGGCAAAAGAGAACATGTGAGTCATAGAACCATTCAGGTTGAAAAAGACCTCTGAGATCATCTAGATCAACCTTTAACCTGTTACTAAAGTCCACCACTAAACCACGCTACGAAGTTCTAAATCTACATTTCTTGAAGATCTCCAAGAATTCAAAATGCAACATAAATTGGAGATGGACTGATTAACTAGCTTATTTTCTCTGTCATTGTGCCATCTATTGCTTTTCAACAAGTCCATAATAGTTCTATTACTCCTCAGGCTGGCAGTCAGTAACTTATTTATGTTTCTGTGGCATCATTCTTCCTGTGAGCAACTAAACAGATTTGTATTGATGTGATGTTTTTCAGCACCCTAGAGAGTCAACCAGTAGAGCTAAATGTTACTTTAATCATTCCCAGCAGAGAAGTCTAAGTCAATGACCTGTATCTTTGAGCTGTATTACTTTTAGATGCTATCATTTATTTCATAATAAGCAGTCAAACAGAGCTACCGTCTACAGCATCTGCGTATCCGCACACTCTTCCAGGGAGTGTAAGTTATATTAATTTGGTGCTATATGACGGTTTAAATATTTTTTAGCCATCTTTTAAGGTTTACTTTTGGTATTAGATAATCGAGAAGCACACAGTTCACCCTGTTAACCACACAGAATATGTGAATATGTGAATATAGAATATGTGAAACCATATTGTCAGCTGTCAGTCTTTATGAAAGTGTATTATATATTATTATTATTAATAATAATTATTTATTTACTTTGCTAAATAAGTTTAAATTGCTCTTAAAAAAATGTAGAATTTACTGAGGTCAGTAAGAATCTGCCCAGATATTTCAGCAGATTTCTGAAGACTGTTGTAGGCCTTCCTTAAACAAGGAAGAGATGCTTCTATTTCAGCTATCTCAGCCTGTGAATTACCAGCTGAAAGCTTAGAGATGCTGCTGCTTTGGTCATGATAGTCTAAAGAGAGAGATAAGATTACATTTGTAGGATAAAAATTACTCTTACTAGAAGACTGAAATAGTTATAGAGGAATTAAACACTTGAAGGAACCCATGTCTTTTGAGTCTCTAACAGGGAAGCAGCCTGAAAAGCCAGCCCAGAGAATAATGGGTTTGAATCTGACTTGTTGAAATGCACAGTGATCACTTAGCCTGTCAGAGTCAGTCTCAAATTCCATTAAACTCAGCAAGTTCTTCATATGCAGATAAGTTGCTTGCGAGATCTTCTCTTGCAACATCTGTCAAAACTAATATTATTTATTTATTTATTCTGCTTATGACACCAATATTAACAAATCTACTTTATATGTTCTATAAATTCTACCTGTGAAAACAGAAGTATTAGTAAAGAGGAATAAAATGAAATATGTGATATTTCCAAGTAGTCTGCAGAAGAGCATTACAACTCACTCACACAGTATTGAGAGGGCAACACAAATTCAGATTCTGGGAATAACAGGGAAATTGCCAGGAGAGCAGGCACAGGGATGTTCATCCAAGGCCAAGCTGGGTGTGGGGACAACCTTCATGCAGTCTAGCAGCCTGGGCATGCAGAGCATGAGCAGAGCCATGGTGGTGGCCATCCAGGGAGCCCTGTAAGGTTCAGCAAATAGTTTTCCTGCCTCTATGACGTATTGGGATATTTCAGCCTTAGCTTTCCTGTGGTCTGGGATGTAGTATGAGACTCTTCATGAGACTAAAAGGGTGTTGAATATTGTAGATATTCAGATGCAAGGTAGCATCAAGTGGCAGATCCATGACATTTTTCTGACTGTCAGGACAAAAAATATACGGGTTTCTTCTCAAGCTGGACCTACCATTCTGTAACATGTATGTCAAATATTAAGCAACCATGGTGATCAGGAAAACTGATGTTCAGGCCTTTCAAAACTGAAAGAGTAAAGGCCATATCTTTTAGTTTCTTGTTTTGTGTTTCTTGTTTTTGGGTGCATTCTGCCTTAGTGACTGAGCATACAAACGATGGCAGATGTCTCATCACAGTGCTTTTGAGAAAGCAACAGACATTAACAAAATAGCCAACATTTTTTATTAATTGTTAAATGCTACTTTTTTTTTTTTTTCACCCATGAGAATCAACTCACCTACACACAATTTCCCACTGAATATCTTTCAAGTTCTCTGCTTTTGAAATATTCACACTCAATTTATAGTTAACTTGCTCTTCTATACACATTTTCCGCCACTGTACTCAGTGATTCAGCAAAGGAATAACCTATTATTCATAGATGTAGTGCTTCCCTAGGACTGTTCATTCCTTTTATTCACAGTGGAATGCACCTTTATCAACTCTCCTACACCCTTCAGTACCTGTGTGTTATGAAACCACTGAATATAGCACATTCATTACAAAAAGAAATACAGTGGCTTTCTTCCTAGCCTTCTTTTACACTATGAGAAGAAACAAAAAGAATGGATAGAATATACACAGCTAAATGTTTTGTTTAGTCCCTAACATCAAAGGTTGTTAAAAAACAAAAGCAAAACAAAACAAAACAAAACAAAAAACAGCTGATCTAATTTATCTTTTACTGTTTTTATTATTCTGTACTATTTTCCTTGGGTGTCAATAGGGTTGCACAAGAGTAGACATGTTCAGAAAAAGTCTCCAGATCCATAAAAGTTATATTAAAAATAAAAACAATAATGAAATATCAAATCTAGGAGACCTTTATCTGTCAAGGAGGATTAATCAGTGAAATAGGTCCAACCTGGTTTAAACCAGGAATTAACATATCTCCTGTAGTTTCAGAATGGTCCTTCATTGAGTTATTTTTATCCTCTTCAGACATCAAATTAATTTTTCACTTAATTTCAACTCTTCATTTTTATATCCCCTCCCTCCCAGCTATAATTAAAAGTATCTTAAACAAAGCACAGATTTACTAAATCAGTTTTACAGGTCCATTCCACCCTACTTCCAAGGTGCAGTTTCACTGCAGTCTCTCTCCCCAGGTCCACCTTTTCTCCTCCTGCTCAAACTCTGGGAAAGCCTGATTTCTAATGATGTGGAGCCATCTGGTGTTTTTCACTTATGTCACACATTCCTCTAACCTGCTTACAAATGGCAGGTTGCTTTATTATTATAATCCTCTGAAAGGATCAAATAAGTTTAAATCTCCTCCCCCCAAGTTATTTGAAATATTTTAAATATTTTTTGCATATTTTACTCATGTTCTTCATAGGTGGAATTCAACACAGCACTTCAGGCTGATTAAATATTGAGTCAAATTTACACAAGCAAGGATAAACTGGAGAGGGTAAAATAGGAAAACCTCACCTTGTCTTGTTAAATGCTTGAGGAACCTTAACTTAAAGTTTTCTTCAAGATCCTTAAAACGTTATTTCTTGGCTTCTAAGGCATCCATAGGTAGAACAGGTCCCCGCCATGGCACTGCCTGCTTCACTAACCAGATTCCTGTCACTGTTTATCACACCTACTTTGAAATTTGACACTTGTTTGCTGAGAACATGGGACACTGATTAGTTCAGATTTTGAAAGTATACACTGAATTTAGAGGTAATCCAACTGCACTGATAAGTGTATCAGTCCAGGCTTCACCGAAGGACCTACTATTGTCAGTGGAGAGCTCTGCTGCCTGCCCTCTGAATGTGAAGTTAGACACAGGACTGTGGCACTGAAACTCAAGACCAAGACCAAGCTCTCATTGTCTAAACAGGAATTAGGAACTTAAAAATTGGCTGACTGGATCTTGAGTAGTTCTGAGAATGATGGGAGCTACCAGACAGTTAACTGCATTGCAAATCTGGCCCTAGTGCTATTGCAGTCGTACCCAAAATCCCCTCCAGGAATCAGAGATTTATTATTCATCAGTCTGCTCCACAAAAGAATAGCAACCTTTCCTGTGGACAGAAAAAGCCTGTCAAAACACTTTAGGCCCTCAGAATATTAAATGGACTGGTCTTCATGGCAAAGCACTGAATGTAAAAACAGTGGTGTTCTTCCTAGTCTGGTGGCCAGGATGAACATGGGTGCATGTGGAATTTCATATTCAATGAAAGAAATAGGGTGCAGAGCCAATGTGCCATATGTTTGAGATAGGGCTTGATTTAGTGTGCTTTGATAAAAGAATTCTTGGTCACATTCAGGAACAGAATTTAAGCAGCCAGGAGAATGTGATTACAGAGTAAGTTAAAATGTCCCATGAGTCACCACAGCAACATTTTAAGGCATGCTGTTTCATCATGACCACGTATAATCTAAATTGTGAGATGCTTTTTCTGAACTGTAAACCTAAAATGAAAAGAGCATTTACATTCTTTTATTTATGTATTAGAATAAGAACCACAAGCCACCTGAGCAAGTGACTGAAATAAAAGCATTAAAACTAAGTAGAACTATTTGCATCAAAAATTCAAACTTCATAATGACAAATAAAAACAAATTGCAGTTTAGTAATTAAAATGACAAAATAAAAATAATTATCTTCTCAGAGGGGCAGTTCTGTAACATTTTATTTATTTATTTATTTGTATTTTTGTATTCTTATAATGCATTTTTAAGTTTCTTTGGCAGGTAATTAATTTTAAATTCTCAGGGGGAGTCTACTTTCTTAATTTTGGTCTTAAATAGAAGTCTAGTCTCACTGAATCAACAACTTTATTTAAGTTATTTTCTGTTGTACTTTAGTGCAAAGTCCAGTGACTACAGCTGTAATCTTTTCATAGCCCATAAGGTACTCTGGACATTAAATAAATTAAGAGTTGTGTAAGAAAGGGAAGTCTAAGCAATTTTATCACTCACCTTATGCATATTGTATAGCCACTACCTTATTGCTTTTTCTTTACTGTATCTCTCAGCCAAGTAACAGGTTTAAGATATCTACAAAGGCACATGACAATTATCTTGCTTAAAATATTGATTTACTTTTTTTTTTTTTTAATAAAAGACAGTTAAATAAATTGGAATGTCCCTTATGTCCCTATTTCATCCAAACATAAGATATTTTTCTGCATTTTACTGATATTTCTGAAGAATAACTAATTTAGTTATACATTCAGGGTCCACATGGTGTTTGGTGCTTTATAAATCAATAATGCAATCTAAAAAACAAATGGAGTTTTCAGCTGCAAACCAGCATCCTTTTCTCCAAACTGACCTGGCACAGTAAATTAATTTGGTATGAATTCAGTTTCTGGCCACTGGCTTTTACTGAACCAGTCTATAAAAAATTCTGTTCAATTTCCTTTCCTAAAGGCTTTCTCAAATGAGCCATCACATTTGGGTACTCAACTGTTGTCCTCAGTCTATAGGTGGCAAAGACATGAGCAGGGTATATATGAGGCATGCAAGGTGCACGTAAGACTCGGGCTGCTCAAAACTCAACATGACAATTGAAAGAGACACTTTCCCAAGATTTCTTTTATACCATGTGTGTATCACTGTTCTGCCTACAGCAAGGTGAAGAAATACTCCACTAGCTTTCATTTAACTAGCATGGATGGTAGCAGCAGTCCAACCAAAGGTCATGTCACACCACAGCTCACCCCTTTGTCCAGTTTTAGTTCAGATTGCTGTCCAGACTGCACTGGCTTATTGCTGTAGCTGCTTTAATCATGTGTCCTGCAACTAGCATGAATAGACTCTGGGAACAGCTGCCCATCTTCAAGCAGCAGTGATGCTGGTACACGATTTTGCTAGGCAGCCACAACCAAGTAGAAGGATGCATATCTCTTTCCCAGACTGTAGGAGGAGTGGGGACAGGTATTACTGAGGTGACACTAACAGAATGTCTGGGTTGGGGCTGGGACAAGAAGGAGAAGGATTCATCTGGGACATGAAGACAGGACTGCAGGTCTGGGGATCTCAAAGATCTCCACTGACCCTCAGCATGTCACCACAGCACCTCTGCTCCCAAATTCACCCCATCCCTTTATCTTTGATCCCTGTATTGCCTATCTGTGGCCACAGCCTTTTCCCAGTCTGTCCTCCATTCTCATCTGATCCACAGCAACTTCCTCACAGATGCCTTTCCCTTATATTACCTTCTTCACATCCTATGCCCAAAGGGCCAGACATACACATGGGCTATAGATGGAGTAAACAGCCTGGTGCCAGCTGTTACAGATGTCTATGAGCTTAGTGATTTTCACCATTTGTAATGTTTGTGCATGAGACTATGAGTAAACTCCAATTATGCTTTTCTTAGCAGGGGAGCACTACAGAATATAAATTATTTAATGGCTCTTTTACTTATAGATGCTTTAATCAATACTTTATCAATTATTATTACCAGCGTGAATAATGCCTGTGATCTTTCATAAGCAAAGTGCTTAAATGCATGCCTAAACTCAATGCTTTATGTTCAATTTAATCCTTGACACAAGCAATTTCTTATAAACATCAAGAAAATTGGGGCCATAGGGCCTGTGCTGTGAGATATTACATCCTACAAGGATACAGTCCAAAGCTGGCCAAGATCATTGTTAATGAAATGACTGTTCTTTTCGGAGTGGAGTGTGCCCTACTGGAAATTGAGGAATAAGTGTTTATTTTGTCTTCATTAATAATGGACAAAAACTAAATTATATAAATATATATATATATATTCTAAATCCTTGTCAAAATATTAGTTTCTTCAACAGCTTAAAAAAAGTAAACTTTTATAATATAATGCAAATATTGTCTTAAGGAAAAGTGCAATCAAAAAGCTCTTTATCAGTTTTTAAACTGCAAACCAGTATTTTCATACAGATATATTCACTGCTTTTCAGCTAACCCCAAAATAAACAATAAAGAAAGTTTCTTGAAATGCACCTCTTTACATAAAATCAACAGCTACTTCCTATGCTTGTGGGGTACTTTTTTGTTGTTGTCATTGTTATTCATAAACTTGTTTACTTAAAACAAGATTTCCAAGTTATTTAGGTTAAAGCTGACTATCTTTTTAATAATTTGCCACAACAATATTTTAGAACATCAAGTATTTGAAGATTGGTTTTACTTCTGTTAATCTTCTGACTCCTCTTTTTCTTAAAATAGCTTAGAGGTTGGTTACATGTGGGCTGTATTTGTCATGACAGAACTGAAAATATTTTTACTGACCAGCTGCTCCAAGAAATAGAAGGTCTACAGGTGATCAAGGAGAAAACATTAAGGAAAAACAAACAAAAACAAAAACAGGCAGGAAAAACAATAGCATACATACATTACCTTTGCAAAAGGAAGTTGGTTGGCCCCAACTTACGCCAGTTGGCTGTAGGTAGGATGGGAAGAGTAGGGCATGATGTAAAGGACTGAAAATCAACCAACTGCAGGAGCCATTTGGGGACATGACTTCTTTCACAGAGTCCAATGATTCTGTAGACACAATATTTTCCACTGTTGCTGTGGACCATTTTAGAAATGTCATATATGTAATTCACTTTATGTCATACATATGAGGTTGGGAATTTTTGGTCAGTTCCTGTGTACTCTTTGTTTAACGGCCTCTAAAAATAAGAGCACAGAAAGTTAGTATGGTTATTATTTAATATTATTTATTATTATTTTTGTTATTGCTATTATTATTATTATTACTACTTGGAGTCACTTGTTGTATAATATTTACTTGAAATGTTAAATAGAAATAAAATTAATTCTTTTGCCAGTTTTGTGCAGTAAGAGTGAGAATCCTTGCTGTCATTAGGAGTCTACCTGAATATACTCTTTTCAGAGTCTAGTTGGACTTCATGCAGAGCATCCCCTTAAAAGATTTCGTTTCACATCATTATAACATTATTTTGGAACATAAACTATAACAAGATCTTTTTCCTTAACTAGGTACCTTCTTGGGAACTTTCTTTCGCTTAATTGCTTCTGTAACAAGCAATTTAACTGCTAATGAAACACTTTTATTTTGCTCTTTTGACCTTCAGGGAAATAATCTAAACAATAGAAAATATGGTTACTCATCAAAATAGTAACAGGAAAAATCTGTGTCTTTAGAGCACAGAAGTGGAAACAATGGCTGGAATCCATCTAGTGGAAACACTGGAGTGGTTGTGCCTTTTCTTTTCCTTTTCCTTTTTCCTTTTCCTTTTTCCTTTTCCTTTTTCCTTTTTTCTTTTCCTTTCATTTTTCCCTTTCCCTTTCCCTTTCGCTTTCCCTTTCCCTTTCCCTTTCCCTTTCCCTTTCCCTTTCCCTTTTCTTTTCTGTTTTCCAGCTATTTTACACATCTTTCAGCTGATTCGGTTAAGTACTGAATGAAATCCCTGTCTGTTTTCTGCTAACACTCTTTATCCTTTCTCCTTTCTAGGACTAAGTTTTATGACTCCAGTTAGTCAACTGTTTTTTACTCCAGCTGTATTAATGTACCCAGCTGAGCTTTTATCCCAGCAGAATGGCCAGTCTTATTGCACAGAAGAGATACTGTAGAATACGCAGCCCAACAGTGCAGACATAGTCTGTGAGACTATCCTAAAATAATCACCACAGCAGTGATTCCCAAGGAGCAGCTGGCTGTGCTGCTCATTACATTCTCTTCAGCTATTTTAACAATAATGTTTGACAGAAATTTTATCTGAAGTCACAGAAATGCAGGACAGCTTCACAAAAGACCTTTCAAGAGATCAAAATATGCTTGATTGTTCCTGAATAGGAGATGAACAGAAGCTCCTTCTTTCTCTTGTTTCAGCTATAATTAAGACTCTTGCTGTTGTCTCCAGTATCTCCTTCCAAATCACAAAGAGCCTAATTATATGACAGCCTATTTATTCTTGGTTCCTTTGGCCAAATTATAGATGTATGGTAAATTACAAGTAGTGTTCTTTTTCAATTTTCATAGCTGATACTGACCAAAGAAAGAGCTGGTATCCTTGACCAGCAGGTACATAAACCCATTTCCCTAATACTGAAGCTGGGGATTAATCTATCTGTGATTTATCGTTCCTAAGTAAGGAAGAGTAACAACACACATCCAAAGAGTAATTCATCCTTCTGTGGTATTCAAGATCCAGGGCTGTGGCAAAATTGCTAAATGAACAAGCTGCTCCCCTACTCTCTTCTAGGAAGAAGGAAGGAAGGAAGGAAGGAAGGAAGGAAGGAAGGAAGGAAGGAAGGAAGGAAGGAAGGAAGGAAGGAAGGAAGGAAGGAAGGAAGGAAGGAAGGAAGGAAGGAAGGAAGGAAGGAAGGAAAAGAAAAATCTTGGGATTTAACTCTATCCAATTTAGACATGGACTGGACTGCCACACTAACAAATTTATTTGTTGAGAGACATTCTCAAATTCAACCAGAAGGCAAATAGGAGTGTTTTCAGAGATATTTCTGCCTCAATGTCATAGCCAAATGTGACCAATGAACACAGAAATATTTAGCTCTGGGGAAATATATATATATTTTTTTATTTTTTTTTTTTTCCTTTATTTAATATTTTGAACATAACATTTATTATGGAAGCCTAAAACAGATTTTAAATTTTAATGTTTTTATAAGTAAAGAAAGAAACCAGAGCACAGACGACTACTACTGCCACTCAGAGGCTAATACTGCTTCATAGGCCACGCTTTCAGCAGGACATTCAACTTAGACTCATGCAAAATTCTTATTTGGCATTCATCATCATCTCTAGCCAGATAGACTATAACTATGAGATTATTTGTTTTGTTTCTGTATTTGAGCAGCTACTGGAGCAGGTTCAACCTTCTGTTAAAGCATACTCTAATAGAGAAACTTATTAGAGAGGATGAAAACAAAGTACGATGCTTCTGCAATGTTTCTTTCTTCTCTGATTGAGAAAATTTTCCCATAAATATTTCAGTGCACCACATTTAAGAGTAGACATCTCCAGTCTTGATTAATGATAAGGTCATTCTCTTGCATATAATCTATTGTGTTATATGAGAAACAGTACATGGTCCTTGTAATCAAAGATTGTTGTACAGTAGTGAATTCAGCACACACAGTCGTACTTTTACACCTATGACTTACAAAAATCAATAATCACACCAAAAAAGAAGGTACAAGTCCTAAAAGCAAGTAACACTGGTACGGTTTTCTAGTAAAGGTTCTTCATAACCTCTGACAGTGTGAAGGTAGGATCTCCTGAAGCACTCTGGGGCAGAACAAAGGTTATTGTGATATTGTGACACCTCAACTTTGGTCTGTAACAAATTTTTAAATGTTTGGGCCATTTATACCCTCTTATTGTGATTTTCCATAATGAGATATATTCTTTTTAACTTGAAAATAAACCTTACCATCATGTGCAAATTTCTTCGGATCCTCCTTACTAAATTTTAACCTTATGATATTCTGGGGACTCCATAGTGGTTGCCGCTGTCCATAGTGGTTGCCACTTGGATTCTATAACACAAAAACAGAGAACACCCTCAAATACGCATTACACAGGACTTGGGGCGAACTGAGGAGGAACTAAGGAGGAAAACTTAACATAGAGCAGCTAGCATACCTCAGCCTCACTTGCCCTCTCTAGTATGACAGGGATGGTTTCCAAATAGCCTTTTCTATCATCTTGTCCTTCAGGTGTCCTGAGCCTGAATTTCAAGGCAAAGCTTTGTGTTTTTTTGTTTGTTTGTTTGTTTGTTTTTGTTTTTGACTTTGGTCCATGACACAAAACTCTCTCTGGTAGATTTGGCCTCCTCTTCTAGAGCGTGTTGCTTCTAGGCTCCTTTCCAGGATCTCAAAGCGCCCAAAGGTGTGATGCTCTGCATGGAAAGGTCAGCCCCGACAGCTTTGTACTGTGGACACTGTTCAAGAATATACAGAGCTGGACAGCTGCCAGATCTCAGCATTTCTAATACAGGAGTAAAGCAGTAGCAAGACTTCATCTAAATCAGCGGGCAGTCTGGCTATTTATCTGTATATAATGCAGCTTGCATATTTTTTGTTAGTAGCTTTAAAGATAGCCAAAGTATCATTGATTGGTTGTACACATCCCCCAAAATAACACTAAAAATAGGCAGCTTACCTAACAGTGTCTCAAATCAATTACTGGCATCCTTTCAGGATGCATTTAATTATGCAATCCTAAAATCTCGAATTGAAAAAGACTCACAATGTCACAGCTAGTGAAGGGCAGATGTTTAGCATCACTGAGACTCATTAAGTCCTCAGCATTAAGCTCTTTCTTTAACAGAGGGTGTCCAAGCAGGGTTGCTTTTGAACTCTAGCTCTGAAAGACAACCTGGACCTTCTTTAATATGTATCTTTGGTCCTCCTTGTACAGGGAGAACAAGCAGAATTCCTTCAGAGAGCCCATCTGGCTCTTCTGCTACCTACCTTAATGTTTATAGCCTTGAAATCCTCTCTGATCAAATTTTACACATTATTTCTTGCAAAGCAACTATTTTAAGCATGCTCAGACCTTTATTTGCAAAATTACATGACCCTTTTTTGACTTTGCAGTGTTAAGATTATTTAAAATGTTTGATCTGTGTCCTACTAAACTTACATAAATTAATTAATTAATTGTGACCACATGAACAGAGGGAAACACCCTGTGTAATTCTTGGATAAGTCTGGAGCACATTTTCCACAAACAGTTGACGCAACTAGAGTAACTAATTCTGCCACCTTTACTCAAAATCAGCTAGGGGTTAGGAAAAAGTGAGGAGGGACAACAGGCTGCAGCCTTTAATGAACAAGTTTGTGGGTGAATTTCAGCTGTAAAGAGTTCAGAGATGATGTTTTATTTTTAGAACATCAAAGATTTCTGTGGAAGCTTGACTCAAAACTCATTTTCCTTCCCTTGGACATACACTTCTTAGCTTTTGAGAATTTTAGGTTAGCTCAGCACAAAAATAAATAAATAAATAATGAAAAATATATCAGCTTTCTTTACCTGGTTAGTCTTCAACCTCAATTGGACTTCCATCCTTTGTGATTTAATTTTATGTAATCCTACTGTACTATCAACAAAACTGACACTACCTCTTAGGAAAAACTAAGCTCTGCTTTTATTTGTGTGGAAATTGTACAAAACTCTTCACAATCACACAGAAGGTAAGAACATACTAATATAAAATCAAAGACATAGGCAAAAGGGAAGAAGAGCAGCAATGATGTTTTGGTAACTAGTAAATGTCAATAGTTCTGTTAGCATGAGGTCATTAAAAGCATTCTTTTAATGGATTCTTTCTTCCCCCTCCAGAAATGTTTTTTTTTTTTTGGAGAAAAGGTGAAAAACATTCAAGAATTTAAAAGACCAAGGGAAAGAATAAGCTGGGAATAGCATAGGGCAGAAAATAGCTGACAACTGGAAAATAAATAAATAAAAATCCAGATTTGCAGGTATTGGCTGATTGGCTATAGCATTGATTTTCCAAGGAAAGGGACTTATATATATATTTATTTATTCAGATGAACTCCACCTCTACTTATGCAAAATTATAATGCACAGTGAATTCAAATGGTTGATAATACCTTTCTTTAGTGCAAGCTAAGGCATTGTAGTTGCTGTGGGATTTAAGACAGATATCTCAGTGTATCCTTTGTTTCACTGACTTTGTTCAACTCTCTGATTTTGATAGGTTTCATACATGTATATCTTCCTATGCACCATCTGTAGCTTACCCACATAAATATTTTAGCTGAAAACAGAAGTACACTTCTACAGTAAGTATCTCAGTCACCCATTTACTGTGCTTCTGTCATCATTATGGGGAAATATATAGAATGCATGAATTGGGTTCTTTTTGGATAAATTTAAACAGGAAGAAAACCTTCAGGAGATCATATAGTATACTCCAGCTGGAAGCATGCATTTAGACTACAGGACCAGAATAGAAAAAATCCAGAATAAAAATACTTGGAATGGGAGTAGGCATCAGATTATTATTACCAGCTCTTTTTCTCTATAAATCTACTCTTATGAAAGGTAGTGTATGTATATCTTCCAGATACCTGATTCCAGATAATGGATATCATCCTCATGGTCCTTTTCTATGGATTTTGGTTTAGGATTGCCCTGAAAACTGTTGCTGGTAGTTATAAAACTTCATTGGCTAAGTAAAACTTTTTCCAAGGAAACTGGAAGCTGCTAGGTTAACTCTGTACAGTGATTTTAATATACTTTCCTCCTTATCAGGACTGGTATTACACAGGACCGTAAAAGGAGAACAGAGGCAATGTGAAAACAAGGTCAATGCCTCATATGACCCATACAAAATATGTAATGTTTATGAAGTGTTTCTCCTTTTTTTTTTTTTTTTTTTTTCTGCACAGTTGAAATGTCTCTCATGAAGCTGATAAAAATCTCTCTCTCTGCAAGAAAAGCTCTCATTTCACACAGACACCTCCTAAGTGACAAATACTGTGACTATGTGTCCAAGGCTATTCTATCTTTGATTGCCTCTCAGGTAGCCAAAATTAAGGTAGAGTAGCACCTAGGCAAACAGCATGCAAAACTCTGTAGCCAGTATCATCATTTTAGTTCCTTACAGGTTAATCACAACTGGACTGTGATGAACAAAATGAGTCCACAGAAAAGATGAGTCAATTGAAATGATTAAAAAGTACTGAAGCTCTGTGTTATTTGTCTTTTATATGTTATTGATGAGGTTAGGTTTAGATATCAATTTCACATTTATGAAAGTATGAGGGCATCTGTCAAAAAAATAGATTTTGGAGAAGAACTCTTCCCTCTCATCAACTTTTATTTCCCTTTGTTCTTTTCTTTCATTTTTAATAAAAGTAAAAAATCTTGCTTCTGTTATGTAGCCAAAATGACTGGTCATTCATCTTACTATATTCCTCTAATTTTCTTTTGAGAAGGATGTTTTTTGTGAAGTTCCTATTTCTGACTCAGACTTCACTTAACAGCAGCTGATGTGAACCATATTATGTAGCAATCTAATTTAGACTTGCAGGCTAGTCTTACCTTCTGTCCTGTATTCACTTCTGCTTCACAAACTTATAAAAATACCTCTGTCACTGTCTTTGCAATGTTTCCAAGAACATAACCCAACTTTTTCTAGCCTATTAATATGTTTTTAGAATCTGTCATTTCTTCCAGTGTTGCCTTTTAAAAATTTATGATGATTAGATTGTGCTTAACTCCTTGGTTTCAGCTTCAGGTTCTTTAGATTCAGTCATTGCAATGAAAACAACCATCCAGTGTATAAGCAGTGGTTAGCTATATTTGAATGTATGTAAATTAACCTTTTTGCAGTTTAAATCATGCTTTTGCAGTCTGTCTTTCACGTAACTTGGAACTCGCATTCCTATATACTGCTGTATGGGTGTAGGCCAATACCTACTGATGTGTATTTCCTCACTGTGGCCCTTAAGAACAAATCACAGTCACAGGTCCAAGATAGAAAGGGAAACAGTTTCTACCACACTGCAAGATAACAGCACAATTGGTAAGCATGGCTGGAGAACCACAGTGACAAGTGAACTCTTCTCCTTTATAGCAAACTAGTAATTCACTTGTAAACAGATGCTCTGTGGAAACATCCAAGGCCAATTCCACTTTTTTCAGTAACTCTTTATAAAGACCACTCAGCACTATGTTGAAGCAAATTATCTCAGAAGCAATGAAGGCTTGTAATCCTTTCTTTGAGAAAGGATTTCAAGATATATGCTCTCTTTGTACCATACAAATCCTGATTTCCTCATTATTAAGACCTTTATCTTACTGGTAGACAGCCCCAGGGTCAAAATCTCTACTCTACTGGTTTGAAACTCTACTGGAGATAAGGATTTTTCATAACCAGGGTGAATGACATCTCTCACCAAAAACTAAGTCTTGCACCTGGGTCAGAAATTACACCCTGGATCTGTGGAAATTCTTGTCAAAAACAAGACTTTCCCACTTTTTTTTTTTTTTTTTTTTTTTTTTTTATTGGTTGGGTACTGCTTGCATTCCACGGTGAGATAATGCAAGACTCCCAAGACTCCCAGAAAAATCTGTGTCGTATTGGTCATATTGGAACCGGTTGCCCAGGGATGTTGTGGAGTCACAGTCCCTGGGGGTGTTTAAGGAAAGGTTCGACGTGGTGCTCAGGGTTTAGTGGGTGATATTGATGGTAGGGGACGGTTGGACCAGGTGATCTTGGAGGACTTTTCCAACTTTAATGATTCTATGATTCTACATTCTTCCTGAGAAATATGAACTGGCATCTCGATAGTAATATCATACAGTGGGGAAACAATAATGTGTTATTTGAGGAGAGAATTAAAAAAATAAATAAATTAAAATAGAAGAAGAGAAGAGAAAATAATGAAAACTTTTTTTCTGATATTTTCTGATGAAAATCACAGAATCACAGAATTTCTAGGTTGGAAGAGCCCTCCAAGATCATCGAGTCCAACCTCTGACCTAACACTAACAGTCCCCACTAAACCATATCCCTAAGCTCTACATCTAAACGTCTTTTGAAGACTTCCAGGGATGGTGACTCCACCACCTCCCTGGGCAGCCTGTTCCAATGTCTAACAACCCTTTCGGTAAAGAAGTTCTTCCTAACATCCAGCCTAAAACTCCCCTGGCGCAACTTAAGCCCATTCCCCCTCATCCTGTCACCAGGCATGTGGGAGAATAGACCAACCCCCACCTCGCTACAGCCTCTTTTAAGGTATCTGTAAAGAGCAATGAGGTCACCCCTGAGCCTCCTTTTCTCCAGGCTGAACAAGCCCAGCTCCCTCAGTTGCTCCTTGTAGGACTTGTTCTCCAGGCCCCTCACCAGCTTCGTCGCCCTTCTCTGGACCCGCTCAAGCACCTCGATGTCCTTGTAGCGAGAAAATGTTATAATTCACCCAAAAGAAAATAAAGAGAATAATATATACTTTAATATATGCTTTGAATTGAAGCATTGAATATAGAATATTCTATATTCATATAGAATATATATAGAATATATATATATAATATATATAGAATATAGAATATTCTATATTCAATGCTTCAATTCAAAGCATATATTAAAGTATATATTATTCTCTTTATCTTCTTAGAATTTTCTTAGAGTTTCTTATATAGAATATTCAATGCTTCATATATAATATAATATATAATATATATAATATAATATATGAAACATTGAATATGCTTTCCTCTGGACTTTAGCAATTTTAAGGTGATTTAAACTTTAGTCTTCAGCAGCTTCAGGGTTTTAATTTCATTTTCTAATTATTAATTTAGAGAAAAGGAAATAGATCATGTTTGACTGAATATATCAAATTCATTCTAGCATTCAGGTTTGTCTCCTTTGTTCTTATTGTCCTCACATTAGTAATTATTAGTCAATTTTGTAAAGTCTTGCCAGTACTCTAAATGCATCATACGCACTAGGGAGAACAATTCCATGATTAGGGAAACTGAAGCATAAAATAAAAATAAAAACCTAAAATAAAATTTAGATTCATGTAGTACATCTGCAGAGACAAGGTCATGGAGACAGAATGATGCTTCATTGAAGGAGCTGATGGTGAAAACACTGCAACTTTCTGCTTTTTTCTGTGTGGTTTGCATATGCAGTTCTAAGTTATCTAAGAGATGTGCTTGTTACAGCCCAAACATTAAGCCACGAATTTATTATTTGATTTAAATATTTTTGACGTATTAGAATGTGACATCTATAATAAAATATATTCAGGCATCTGTAAGGCTATAATAAACAAACAAAAAACCCTTTGACTTCAAAATTCATTACTGTTCACTCCTCGACATAACTTCAATAAGACTGCACCTTCATGTATCATGAGTATATATGACAGTACATAAAAAGGCAAATATTCTTGGAAAGAAAGAAAAATAGGACAGCACAAATGATGTTAAAGCATTGTATAAAATGCTTGAGAAATAAGTTAAATGTAACACATGGGTATGAGTACAAGAAAATGTGAATTCCTCACACAAAAATTGTTTCATTTTGGAAGCTGCAAACATGTGAAAGAGGGAATAAAATGTACAAGGAATTAGACAAAAATAAGTGAATCAATAAGACAAAATCTTCAGGATCAGACCTAAAGCATGTCACTTTTTTAATGGGTTTGAATTTGTCTGTGTTAATTTATTGCATTTTATATCTATGTCATCTGTAGAGGAGTTTCCTCTCCAAGCTGTTTCTTCTCCACGTGGATGAACACCACCCAGTTCTGCTTAGCTGGAGCTGTGCTGTCTCTTTCTCAAATTTCTAATGTCAGCTCCAAAGCAGCTGCAATCAGAGCCTACTCATTGCCCCATGGCTGGAAGCAGAGGTAGAGTGACTACAAGACAGGGCAAAAGCTTCACATACTATACAATATTCTTGCTGGAGGAATCGCTAGTCTTTGAAAGGCAAGGCAATCCTTCCAATCTGTGATGGACGATGTGGTAAGAATACTACTGTATTTTCTGTAGAAAGCAAGATTATTTCTTGCAGTATTATATATAAAAAATAAATAAATCTCAGTTCTGTATCAAAAGCTATGTTTGGGCCCCTTTACTGTGCTTGGGGGAAAAAAAAAAAAAAAAAAAAAAAAGTTTCTACCTTCTACCATCACTACTTTTTTGAGGATCTCCAGATGAAATTTCTGATACTGATAACTGTTATTGTCTTACAAGATATTATAAAACTTCATAATAGAGTATTTTTAATGAGGAAGGTGGTTCTAATTCAGTATTTATTGCATCATAGAACAGATCTAATTTATTTCAAATCTAAATTAACAACAATCAATTTTCTTGCACATTTTTGTGTATTGATGATAGAATTTAGCTAGAGATGTGTAAATCACATTTTAAGAAACACTGTTCATACAGTACCAGAATATCACCATATGTAGGGGATGACAGACAAGATTCTCATCTTTTGTTATCATGTTAGGCCTTCATGTGCTTCATTCAAAGCCAATAAAGTCACTTGCTGGTATCAACAGGCTTGACTCAAGCTCTCTACAGAGAAGCTACATAAATAGGCACAGGATAGCCAACATGTTCCAGATATTCATTTTGAATGAGTCATTTCTCATGCAAAATGGAAGTCTGTTGGGTTTGCTTTGAAACAGCTGGGAGTCCTGTTTCCAACAAGGCACACAGAGCTTCTCTACATGCTAGTGCCTCCAAATATCAGGGCTGCTTGCAAGTCTTTACTGTGATGAATCTTGCAGAGAGTGAAGTGACAATCAGTCTGAAGCTATGAATGCTTCAGGAAATTACCACCCCTGCCCTCTGCATCTCCTGCACATTTACTGGCAAGTTCTTGCTATATACATCTGTGCAAGGAGCAATGTTTCTTTTTGTTTGTTTGTTTGTTTCTGGTCAGGGCTGAAAGATGATCACTTGGGGTTTAACACAGTTTCAGTCAGTCATATGAACTCAGTGAGAAGCAAATGTAAGGGATGCAATTCTTTTTCACCTTCCTCCTTCAACAACTTTGATGACAACCTCTCATTAAGCTTCTTGCTCTCCCTATTCAAATGTTGTGTTTTATCCTCTTTTGATTCAGACAGCAGCTAGCTCAATTAAAAAACGCTGTCTTATTTGTAATACACCTCCAATGAATTAGCAACAAACCAGACAGGAGAGTATTTATACAGTTCTTAGTAGTAAGGCCCACTAGTTTATCATAATTACTGAGATTAGCTTTTGAAAAATTAAAAGCATGTTTTTATAGGAAGAAGAATTATCACAGGAGTTATCACAGAAAAAGAAAGGAATGACAGAGAGAAGAAAAGACAGAGAAGGGGAAGAGATAACATTTACTGAGTTACAAACATTGCAGATATATAAAAGAAAAATGAATTAATCAAAGATTCTAGAAAAATACAAAAAAAAAAAGGGGGGTGGGGGAGGAGGAGGAAGACAATAATAACAGAACTTACAGCAGTTGTAATACTCAAGTATGAATCAATATTTTGTCTGAGAGCTTTCCAAGAAGATAGGGCTTTTAACCTTGCAGACCTCACCAGCAACAGCAGATTTCCAAAATGGCAAGTGCATCCTCTTAACATAGCTCCTCTGGCCACAGTAGATCCTTAAAACTTTAAAAGCCCAGTTGCTTCTACTAACACCTGGACTGAAAATGCATTGACTTGAAAGTAGTTCTATTAAATATGATATCGCATGACACATCTGGGTGACTTGTTTGCCAGGTACACAGCCATAGACTTATGCCCTGTTGTTTCTGCACCGCAAAACCCAAGGTTCATTTACAGCTCTCACAGGTGATGCATGCTTATCAAAGGGAGTGGAGGGTGAGGGGGGGGGGAGGGAACAATTGTACAAATTAAATTGTTAAGCCAAATGAGGGTGCACATAGATACACACTACCAAAATATTTGTTGGAGCCATGTGTTTGTCTATTTCTATCTTATTCCTCTGGAATTAAAATAACCATCTGCTATATGGAAAAATAAAAATGCATACAGCTGGAGCTCTATTCAGAAAACAGAAAATAAAATAACTATTAAGTTTTTTTTACTTTATATGGTAGATACTAAAAACAAAACATCAACAAAAAAATCAACATAGTTCATCCCAAAGATTAATGCAGTTTAGTACCCCACATATGCTCGTCCCTTCCCATAAACTATTTTATTAATCATATTTTAGAAGCCACAGTTACCTTTCTCACACCTACCTATAACAGGAAACTGTAGTATTTTTTATTTTTTTCTGCTCTTCATCTTCCTGTCCATAGCTCAGGATCTCCCTTCAGTATATGAAAAAGGGTTATGGACTGAATCATATAACACTTGCATTTGGTAAACTCAGATAATATGAAGAATTAGGGGTGTATGCGTGCATGCAAGTGAGTGCATGAGTGATGCTTGGATTATCTCATTTTTTCTGGCTGCAAAATCATAGCTATGATATATATGCAACTGACAGCCTGGGGAATGTTCTGAATGTCTGACCAAAAGCCTGGGGCAAAGATCTTCACCTCACACCCAGAGATGGATAAATAGTCCATCTGCACGTAGGCTCGTGGACATCTACTGGCATGTTTATGGAGATAAGTAAATCATTTTTAGTGTAAGACTGACTGCTGGGCACTTTCCACCCACTGAGCAAAACGTCCAGAGTCAGATGTCCCAGAGTTTTTAACCTCATACTACTTGTGCTATTTTGCAGTCCTCCCTCCTTTTATTAAATGCACAATGTTGAGTTGCCACATTGAGACTGTCTAGACAGAGGGTAAAAAAAAATTAAAAAAAAATAATTTAAAAAGTATAAAATCTTAAAGGTTTTAAAATCAGGAGGAGAAGATACAGCTTTTCCTCCCCTTAAGATGTTCAGCTTTCATAGCTATTCAGTCAATCTCATAAATCTGAAGTGCTTGAACATGATATCCTAGCAGGTGTGAGGATGGTAGGGCAGATGCCCACCACTACCTGTGAGTGTCTAGGTTAGTGATTCCCCAATCAAGGATCATCTCAGTGTTTACGGAAATCAGCAAGAACAGTAAGGCTCAGAGGGAAATGGTGAAAATGAACACTGAGGAGCAAAAGGAAGGAAGGAGGAGAATTTTAGAAATGAATACCAGTGCTCAGGAGTTCACCATACACCCAAAAGGTTAGACTGGTTAGGAAATTCCAGATTTGGGTTCTTTTTTTTCAGCTGTAGCTGAGCTACAGCTGTAGGGTTGAGCATGGATATAGAGGCTGCAGGAGGAGCAAATGGGCTGAAGTAGCAAAAGCAACGAAGGCAACTTACTGACTGCACTTCCCCAGAAACATAGGGGAGGCAGCCAAAAGCAGTGCTGCAGGCTCCTGGTGCAGCCCTTTTCTGCCTCAATCCCCGCCAAGGAGTTGAGGGAAAGGAGAGGTAGTGGGAGGAGGCAACGCATACACTTAAGAGAGAAGAGGAACAGAGTATAAATTCCAACACAGCTTTGCTCTCTCCCCCTGCTTCTCTCTAGTGAAAATGTCCCTGCTCCTTTCTCCTCCCTTGTTGTCCTCTTCACTCCTGTAATCCCACTGGATTGTACTACCAGCATCCATAGAAGATTATTTGGACTGAACACTATTGTTGTGAATCACTTGTATCCTAGGAAAATCAGTTCTGCCAAACAAGAGCAACAACTAACAGAGTCTTCTAGCTAATGCTAGCAAAATTGTCTGGGAATGATTTATGATTTATGATTTAGTCAATCAGCACCATAACAGGGAAAGAAATATTAATGTCATTCGCTGACCGTTATTCAAACCAGTAGATATCTTGGTGCTTGCCTATTTGAGTGTATACACTTTTCTCTGTTAATTAAACTTCTGTTGAGAAAAAAATAAGAGCAAAACTGTGATCTTATGGATGATTTGCCCTGAAGTATTCAGTGCAAACAGTTTAGCCAGAAAAAGCTTTGTAACCTCTGCTTTGATTTCCTCAGAAGCTTTCCTACACTCCAACTTAGCTGTACACAGTTGTTGCATTTTCCTTGAAGGCTCTCAGCACCGCTACAGCTCAGCCCACCTCTGCTGGCCAGGCAGGGAGGAAGGCTCCGTGAGGAGGTAGCTGTGACCCCCACAACCCCTCATCCAGGCACTGCAGCTTTCACATTCAAAACTGTGCTAGTGCTAAGGTGAAACACCCAGAGAGGTGATAAACCCTTAATCATTAGAAACAGTCCCAGGATTGATTTGCTTATAGGTTCTGTATAAATTAAACACAGCTCATAACAGAAGAGAATTAAAAACAAACAAACAAACAACAAAAAAACAAACAAACAAACAAACAAACAAAAAAGGTTTGAAGAGAAATTAAAAAAAAAAAAAAAAGGACAAAAAAAAGAAAAGACAAATATTTTAGCATAGGATGCTAAATCTAAAAAATAAGACAGGGTAAATTCCCATTCCATGGGAAGCTTTGGTTCCTCTCTGGAAACTTAGGCACCATCCTAGAAGTTACCTTTTTGTCTAGTTTAAAAAATAATTTTAAAAAATATAGTGAGTTAAGCTAACCATGTGAACTGTTCTGCATCTGGGAAGGTTCCTGCCAATATCAAGAGAGACGACTGTTCAGTGTTTGTCTTGCTGATGGCACAAGGGCCCGAGTTACAAAAATAGGCTGTCTCTAACTTCTTTAGAGGGAGCGTGCTGGTTCAGGCGAGAGTTTCTTGCCTTCCATCTGCCTGCAGGCTCAGAATGGAAGCTGGAATTCCGGAAGGTTTCTGTCCCCACTGCATCAGCTCAGGCAGGAGCAATGCCAGAGCAGGGAGAGAAGCAGAGTGCGAGGCCAAGGTTTATTGCCAAATCAGCACGAGGTGGCAGCATTTTAGCACAATTCTGCTGAGCCTGAGCAGGACGTGACTTGGTAGCTTCAAACTCCGGTAAACTTTGGATGAAGGGGGTCTGGCAGAGATATGATCTGGAATGAATAGTAAAGAGCTATAAAAAAGTGCTGCTAGCATCATAGTCCTCACACACTTTGGGGAGCTTGTGGCAAGGTGACCACAAAGTGTGCTCAACCATTGCATCAAAACAGACCACAAAAATCCATGTTTGTCTTAATATGCCAACACTGTGGACCTAAGAAGAAAGTTGTTCTTTGGTTGAAACTCAGGTTATGCTGCTCTGGAAGCCATGTCCCATTGTAGTGTGGCTGGCAAAAATCAGTGGTGTGCAGATTGCCTCTGCTTTGTGTGAGGTGGTGCAGAGCAGGGCTCCTGTGCAGATTCCTTGTTGTGCAGGGGGAGTGCTTAAAGTCTGAGCCAACCACAGGAGTGGACTGCTAGTGGGGAACTTAAGCAATCTCTGTGTTGGGTCTGTGGCATACTTATGGAAGAATATCCTTTATTGGTTGGAAAACACCAAGGAGCGGTAAATAAATCATCTCACCTGATAACCTTTGGCAGTAGCTAAAACTTTGTCATTATTAAAAATCACGTATTGCTTTCTATATGAGCTTTTCTAATTATAAATAATTCCAGCCACCGATCCCTACTGTATGTTTCATCACCAGATCAAAAAGCTATTTGTGATGCATTATAGGTACTTTCACAGGGGTGAAGTCATTGATTCATTTTTCAAATTAAATGAAGCAGACCGACCACCTTAAACCTATCAGGAAATAAATAAATAAATAAATAAATAAAGTTCAAAAAATTATGTTCTTAGTTACTTTGCAGCTGTTTTCTGTGTGCTTTTCAGTTTCTCGACATGTTGTTAGGTTGGTGGCCACCCAGAGTGAACATGTTGTTCCGTTATTGATCTCAGCAGTAACACGGATAAAATGTCACCTCCCTGCTGCTCCTCATTACTCCCAGCTTTGTACAGTCAAGGAACTCTGCCCCAATAGTCCCTGACACAGACATCTCAAACCTCAGCACAATGTAACATTAAGCTGAGTGCCTGTCCTATGTTCCTGCATGAGAAAAGTAGTATTTGTCTTTCTAGGATTTTTTTTTTTAATTAATTGTTCTGGTAGCATAAAAAAGCTGTTTGCTGAGGGGAGCTGTCATCAGAGCCTTGCATGGTGATACTCTGACAGTCTTGTGGGATTTGAAAGGAAAATAATATGAGACTGAAAACTAGCTCTACAGCTCAATATTTTTGGCATTAAGTTAGGCTTCCATAGTAATAATATTAGCTGTCTGTGTTTTCTCTTCAACAGCAGAGAGCTTTTAGGGAAGAATACACTACTTCTGAGCCTTTTACATCATATTAAAGATAACAATAACTTTCTGAAATTAAGTAGAAAAAATGGTAGTCCATCTGCTCCTGTCAAAGTCCAGTTCTTTTCCCTTGGGTACAATATGTAAACCCACAATGGAATGAGACAGCAGTGAACAGGGTTACAAAAGTGTCAGTTTTTTCCTGACCTGTTTTTGCTATTGCTGTACTGAAGGCAACATCCTCTTTCACCCACTCTTAGACCTAGCCCTGGGCTGAGAAGCGAACTTCTCATCTGCCTCACTTAGAAGCTCAAAAAGGAGTTACAGGGGGAAAGATATTGAGTAGCCTCTCTAACCCTGAGTATCTTTAAGCAGAAAGCAAAAGGAAAAATAATAGCAAAGAGATGAGTAAGTGAGACAGGAGGAAGAAGGGCAAGAGGGGGAAAAATCCTCCTATCCCAGATAGTCAGAATTTAGGTAGAAAGAAGGGAAGTAAGAGTGACCTAATCCCTCTCCCTGAGCTAGCCTGGTTTGCACTAAATGGATATGAATGTCCTGGTAGATCTAGGATTCAGTCAAATGATGATGACACTACCTATAATCATAATCTCACAATGCTCATCATGAATAACTTTTGAGGTAAGAGTCTCCTGAAGGCAGTGGTAGACTTGTTCTGTGAGTACTAACCAACTAAAAAGCAATAGTAGATAGATAGCAGTAACTGTTAACAGCTGATTTTCTCTTTTAGTTCATTGCAGTGGATCTGAACCATGAGCAGTCTATAATGATGTTGTTAATTAAATGCCCCATTCAGGGTAATGTATCACCTTCAGTTCTGGCTGAGGCTTTTACATCTTATAAGAAGGGCTGACTTGACCTCTCTTTCTTCTGTAGATCTTTCAGTACTTGTTCATGAGAAATAAAAAGGCCAAATTTCTCAAGATCATACCAAAAGTTTGCTGAGAAAGTTAACAATATAAGTTATTATTTTGCTAACATCCCACTGCTGATTTATACTACCATTCTCAGGTACTCAATAGGAAGGCTGGAACATTTTAAGATGTATTTTCCCCCTGAGGAAGGAGTAATTGAAATTTGTATTAAAGTTGATTAGATGTTTCAGCTAATACTAGATTCCCATCCAGTGTCCAGGAAGAGATTATCTGTTTTGAAATAAATTATTTGTTTTAAAGAGGTTACACCCTAAAGAAGAAAACTGAAGAAAGAAAAGTGACTTGTCCAAGACCACACAGAAAGTCCATGCTAGATCCAGGACTATGCCATATGACTAGGGTGCTCTACAGTTTTACCATACTTCATTGTCCTTAGAGAGCTGCTCAGCTTTTAGAAATTCTGTCCCGTTGTGGAAACTTCTATTTTCCCAGATCAGTGGCAGAAATAGAGCTAGAAGTGCTGAGCTCTGTGATGTCCCAGTGACCACAGCAGCAAGAGAATAGTGACCAGAAGGAAAATAAGAAAGAGCTGTTATTTCTGTTTCATCCCAGCTCCACAATTTGCTCTTATTTCACCCAAAGATCTCTGATGTGGCTTTCATTAGTTTTTATTAGACATATGTGATCTCTGTAGAATTTCCAATATTAGTCATTCACTTTGCTTTCTTGAAATATGTTATCACAATTAGTTTGTTTTGCCTTTTCATTCATCTGCAACCCGTGCTGCAACCACATTTACACATGAAGACTGACCAGTCCCATGCTCATGTCACTGCCTCACACTTCTACTTTAATGAATGAAGTGTCTCAGCTGCAGTTGCCCTTCACAATCTTGTGACATTTTCTATTTATACCAAAAAGTTTTCTTCTGACTCCAATCAGGCACTGTTGTAAAATTTAAATATCTTTCCAGACAAACTGTTCTTTTTCCTGTGACCACCCTCAAGATTTGGAATGAAATCTGATATGGGGTGCTAGATTCTTACCTTTAGGATTCCCTTTAAAGCTCTGTTATACTCTTTTATCTCAAAAAAGGATCTTGATTTTCTGAGACAATCAGCTAACAGTTCAATTTATGTTATTGGTTAACTATCACCTTGGTCTGTCTTGAAGATGTGATTGCGAGATATGTGTGTCTGTGACTGCCTCAGCCCATGAACGTACAGCACCTTGAACAGCTCAGCCTTCTGCTGTAATTATATTTCTCCTACAACAATGGTATGTGAGGAAAAAAATAAAGTAGTTCTCCAGAAATTCCTTGCTGTAACTTCCTATGCAACTTTAGGCATTCAGAATACTACTTTAGTGCCTGAATCTCAAGAGAGTCCCCATACCCCCAAAACCTCCATCCTTCGCAACAACTAAGAACACCCTGCCCCAGGTTACCATAGTTCCATGACAAGAAATTTCATAAGTAGTCTCCAACATGAGAGATAGATAAATAATCTAAATTTCTCCATCCAAGCTAATCACTGAGAGTGGCTCTCCCAGTATCTGTGACATCTTGCCATTAGCACGTGAGGTAAGCAGCCAGCTCCTGAACATGGTTGATGGCTGTGATGAATTCTAGCTGGAAGGAGGAATTCCTCCTGCAGTCCCAGTAATTGCCTATGTATCTGAAAAGGTGGTAGGGTACAATTCTTTTTCAGAGTAGATTGTGATGTGTTATTCCCAAATGAAATTGTTAATAATCCCAAATTGTCTTGTCATATACCCTGAAGCTCAACATGGGTTTTAAAACCTGTCTGTGTAAACACTGGGGCAGTTTGCAATGCAACTCTTACAATAGACCCTGAATGTCTAGCCTAAGGTTATGAGCACTGAAAGGTGACATATTGCTGAACAGCTGAGCTGTAACAAAGTATTTTTGAGGATATTGCCTATAAGGAACATAACTGGTCAAGGCAGAGCAACAGTATAGACCTAGGCAAAATTACAGGAACATTTCAGCTTTCAGCAGAGCTATCTTAGCAGTGCATTTGTGCAGTTCTGCTAGTTCCTGTACATTTCTGAGCTTATTCAGAGCTAGCTGTGCGTGACATAGTTTTACAGGAATAACTTGAATATATCTGTGCTTCCATTCTGTGTCCATAAAATGGGCTATCTGTGCTTCCCAGCCTTTTGCAGATAGCAAGGACTGATAATAGCAGAGGATGTATTTTGATGCAGGAGTGCTGTCTGGCCTGACAGCAACAGAAGCCCTGCATGTACCTTTACAGGGAACTAAATTGGAGAAAAGTAAAATTCAGCCTCCCTCCAGAGAGATAAAGTGCTTAGAAATGGCATTTGTGCTCACTGATCTCCTTAAAAGAACTTGCATACCACATGTGATGGAGAAGCTGACTCCCTTCCAGGCCCTGGAAACTAGTTGCAGCCATTAATTCTTTACATGCTGCATAATTTAGACCTGATTAAATCAGCCTGGGAGTTTATTCCAACACTGCTTTTTTTTTTTTTTTTTTTTTTTTTCCAAATAGGTGCATCAGTAGTGTGGGTTTAAAAGCATGACTAAACAGTGATAGTGACACAGTTATATATATATATATTAAAAAAAAAAAAAAAGAGAGAGAGAGAGAGAGAGAGAGAGGACAAAGTATTCTGCAAAGACTTCTCCTTTATTCCCATGAGTGAGGATGGGGAAGATGTGAGACAGAGAAAATGAATATCAGTGAGAGGAAATTTAATTGGCAATGGCAGATGTTTTTGTGTATCAAAGTGTGAACACCTTCATTTTCAAAGACAGTTTTGGCCATCTCCCACTCTGGAAATGAATAAATAAAGAAGAAGAAGGTGAAAAGAAAAATGTTGACACCTTTCCCACTCTTCCTTCTCAGGACAAATGCCCTAACATAATTTTTTGAAGATGAGCTTCAGGTGTACCAGTGGGTATTGCTCTCTGTTTTGGGATACTTTTTAGAAAAACTCAGTTTATACTTTCAGTTTATACAGAATTATGCTCTCTGCTGAACATTTCTAGTACTTGGCAATCCCCTGATTCTTTATCAATACTGTACCCACCGGAGTGTCCATCTGTCCAGCTCTCAATGGTGTAAATGGATTTGTCACAGTGGTTGGAAGAAACAACATTCATTGACACTGATAGTAATATTTTTTTTTGCCTCACTAAATATGAAAAGGTAGTCCATATCCAAGGAGATAACTGTTTTTGTTGTTTGTTTTTGTTTTTGTATTTTTTTTTTTACTTCCTGTGAATGTTGAGATAAAGTTAATTACAGACAGTAGAAATGGAAAGAGACACATTTACCCTCTGGGAAGGACCTTTTTAAAAGTACCTTTTACTTCCATAGGTAAATCAAGATTTCTATCATACATTCTCTCTTTATGTGTAACTCACCAGTTCGTGCAAATTGAGACATCAGTCCTGCTTTGTAGTGACCAGCATGGACCTAATGAAGGAATAAGAGAAAGCCCACACCAAGGACATCTTCAGAGTAACTTCAGTGCCTAAGAAATATGCCCTCAGAGAAAAAAGAATATTGTACATTAGATAACGACATACTTGTCAGTTCAGGTGTTGTCACCTCACACTTGAAATCACTAACTGTCCCAGGCTACCTTCTTCCATGTAAGGAGCAATTTCACTTGTAAAATATAGTATGAAAACAAAAAGAACATCTGTCTCATCTCATTTTTTGATTTGTTCTGTTTTCATTACAAGAACGGTGGCATAAAAATGGCAATTCCTGCTATTTGTCTATGTTTAAGCCAAACTAATCCGCACAGTTTATATATACAGTTTACTAACATTCCTGTGAGTAATAGTCTTGATTTCTCAAAGATCAGCTAGAAAGTGATAATTGAAAAGCAATAACTTTTTATGGATCCTTGCCAGAACGAGCATGTACACTAATAATACAGTATTTTGTTTTCTTAGGTTGCTGTTCCTTCGTACAGCAATTTCCCTAATAAAAGCACAATGTACATTAAACACTTCAGAATTTGCTTAGTAAAAAGATACAGCATTTTGGAGAGCTCCATCACAAAAACATTTTTGATCTTCCCTTTAATCATAAACAGCTTGAATGCGGCAGGAAACCTGCAGCTCTGTTTCTTGTTTAAAAATGTATGAACAGTTTGATTAATGGTTTCATCTACCAGATGAGTGGAAGAGAGGATTTTCCTGGGATTGTAGTAAGTGCAGACAATTGCTGGAATTCTTCAGGAGAGGACTGAGTTCCTCTACATATATTTTCTTAATTAAATAATCACTACAATCACTGCCACTAAAGCAACTTGTGTTGTATTTCTGTGTTGTTTCAGAGGACAGATAGACAGATTTTACTTCTGCTGTCTCACAGTTTCAGATTTTCCTGGGGCATTCTAATGGCTCCAGTGGGCATTCCTAAACGTCCCTTTGAGGCATTTCTCAAGATCATTTTTTTTTTTTATTTTTTTTTTCTGAACAGACAGCAAGTCTGGAAGCATGTCCCAGTTGAAGCACTCCAGGGCATCATCTGGAAGAGAAGGGTCCCTGTGTGCCTAAGTGTTTAATGGGGTGTTGATATGCCACTAGACATATCTGGACCAGCCTTGGACTCCCAAGACTCTCCTTGGGCTGCCTGCAGCAGCTCTCTGAGCCCTAGCCCTGATCTAGATAATGCGTTGGTGGTTGATAGAGCAAGTTGTGCTCCCAGAGGTTCCTGACATCATTTCATGGAGGCAGTCAACAAAGTTAAGACTTGCCCATCTTTGGAAGTCACCTCCAACTGGGCTGGATTCACGACTTTCCTAAACTCTGGGCAGAGACAGATGTCCTAGCAGTGATGTCTGCCCAGGTATATCCCAGATGGTGTGAAGGGTGCTTGTTTAGAGCTGGCATGAAACTGTAAGAAAGAACCAGGTAGCTGGAGCAAAGGACAAACTTTGGGTTGTGTAAGGTGGAGCAAAGGTCCTCCATAACCGCCACACCTTGGGCTACAGTTAAACAAGAGGCTTTAGCTCAAAGCGGGCAACAACTGGACAGTTTTCACTTTTCTAGAAGGTAAACTAGGAACTCATTAATTCAGCAGTATAGGACTGACTGGTATCTGTATGATATTCCTCATTAATTGTTTTATATATTGATCAAGAGTGTGTGGGATTCATTGCACTGTAAATACATTCCTTAACATTCTTGTGCTGCAGAATATGCAATGTAATTGTATTCCTGACTAGATCATAAAAGTAGATCATCATACCTTATCTGAAAAAAAAAAAAATCATATTTGTCTGTATTTTACTCATATCTCTCCTTCACATTATTCCTGAATAAAGAAATAGGGTGGACTTTTTTTTGTTTTTCTTTTGTAAACACTGGAGTTGAGCCTCTATGCAAAAATACCTGGGAATTCTCAGAGCAATAAGAAACTACAAGAGCTAGAATTGCTAACTCAAATATTCTGAGTGCAAATATTAAACTATAATTCTCCAGTGAATTCTCTGATTTTGTTAACTTCAGAAAACAGATGTCTGAACAGATACAGTACCTAGATAATCCTTTTATTAAGGTGTAGAAAATGTTTTAATTTTTATTTCACTTTTTTTCTCTTATTACTATGAGCTGTGCCCCATAAGAACCCTGTTTAGCATTCCCAAATCCAATTTGCCTTTTTTTCTATATCCAATTCCATAATACATATTTTGCATAGGATTTAATTAATTTGCTAACAAATAATCAATTTTACTTAAAAATCTGAAACACTTAGCATGTCTCTCTGTGATATATTTGTTTGGAGCCCTTTCAAATATTCAAATCACTGAACTTTTAAAAAGAGTCTTGGAGAATTAAACATTTCTCAAGTATTATTTTTCTCCATTTTTTGCTCACACGCACACACAGGTATACACATTCACATAATGCACATTCTTACTCTTTTTCTTTACAGATATATTTTATATGTCCTATTCTTCTATTACTTATGATTACTAGTGAATTAATTGAAATGAAAGTCTATCACACTATGCAAATCAGCCAGTTCATTCATATCCATAGACTTATGTTGGAGAGCAGAAACCTTCACACCAGAACTCTACAACAGAAAAATTGTGACATTTTCAACAATTAAACATATGAGGAAATATGCAGTATAGTGGCCCCACCATCAAATTGGAAAGAGATTAAGGCACAGTCTGCCTCCATGTTTCCCTTACACTCAGCATGCTATGGTATAGCACATATATCCCAGGTCTCATCCAATACTGTAGACAAAACTTATGCCTTGAATGAATGGATTACTTCAATTCCAGGTCCTCTGAACAAAGGACAGGGTGTCTGTCCTGGAATTTTTCTTTTAGACAATTGCTCATGGGTTGGTAATATAGCAATGCCCTTCATGGAACTTAGAACCTCTTTCTCAGGTTTTCCTTAGGAAAAATAAAGGACTCACTCTGTTGTCTTTAGCAAAATTGTCTGCCTGTGCACAACTCTATGTGTCTGAGACTGCTGTTCTGGAAGAGACAACTTTAGATATAAAATTTATGAAGCACATTTGGCACAGAGATTATAAATATTTAGTGATTTGGGTGCACACAGTATGTTATGTGACCTGCATCTACATGAGGCAAAGCAGCCCAACCTTTGGACCACAGAGGCTGAACATCTCACCATCTTCTGGGCTGAACTACTCTTGGAAAGACTTTATACTTTATACTAATTTGCACTATTTTCTCAACTTGACTCCCTATCCTATTGGGTGTTTAATATATCTTATTATTATTATTAAGCACTTTGAGAACCAGGATTGAAAATAGTCACTTACCAGTAGATATTATCATCCTTATGGGATAAATAATCTATAATTGCAGAGTACTCTTATGTGTCATTTCATTTTTTCATTTATACTCTGTAAAGCTGAATCTGTCTGATGTAGTTAATTACTGCACCCTCCACTGTGACAACTTCCTTGTCTGTATTTTGCTGCTCTGATGCAGATGAGCTCAGATACCCAAGCAATGAGCTGAAACACCCTGATTCACAAGCTGATGATGTTAAAATATGGAAATGTATTTTGGCGCACATTCAGGTTATTGCAACAAACAAGACAATGGCCACTGCTGCAGGAAAGAGAGCAGGAAACTAGTTTTCCAATGGATATAATATTTTAAAATCACCCTTTTATAATGCAGTTTCAAGCACCTTGAGGAACATCATATGCTGCAGCAAGAATGAATGCACTGCTACTTATCAGGGTGCCTTGCTACAGAAACACCCTGCATCTTCCTTCCCCACATCAGCATGTGGCAAAGCAGAAAGAGGCCAGCTGGTTCTTTATGATGGCAATGCTTTAAGATGACTGGCTGACGTAGAAGAAAAACAAATGTTGCAAAGGTTATCCAGTGGAAGAGCAATCAAAGCATTGTAGGGTTTTGATCAGCTTCCTGCTGCCAACCTCTGAATATCAGCTTGAACCTCTCACACTTCCACCTTCCCAAAAGGACTCAGTAAATACATTAGTTACAATTTTATGCAGCTCACATGAGGATCATCCAAGTTCTACACATGCATGAATTTTATATACCCTGATAGCTCTGCAAATAACTTATTATTCCCAGTGGAAAAGTCTGGCATTTGGTAGCACTGTTAGGTAAAAAATAATCCATTTGTTGACAAAATACGAACACACACTTTGCAGTATTTTGTGCTCTTGAGGGAATTCAGTCTTCAGGAGAAAGTCACTGATGGTTTTTGAGGCTGAGAATGCCAAAGCTATGTTGTTGTATTTTAAACATAATGCAGGTGTAGTGCTGCATTCATAATTCACATTCCCACTGTTGTAGCCTTACTACAACAATAGCATCCTTCTTTCACCATCAGCACAAGTGACAGAAGTTTGACAACTTGTTTCAAAAACCTTTGGATAATGGGGCTGCTCAGAATTAGTGAGTGGCCTGAGTAATTTATTTCTGTGCTTTTCCAATTTGCTTTTTATCCAAAAGACAATGAAAACAATAAAAACAAACTACTGTGAATAAACAGTTTCTTGTGGTGCTTTGTTAAAAGATTATTTTCTAGAAAGCTTTTCCACTCCCCAAGAAATATGCTGGCTCCTCTCTGCAAGTAAGGCAGATGTCTCATGAAGAATATCAGGACCAAAATTTCACTGCAGTCATTCATTTACATATTTGTCCCTGAAATATTAATACAAGAGCTTTTCAGCTGAATTGCTCCCATGTAGCACCATGAAACTTCACTCATTAAGACCACATTCTTTGTCACAGTGAGATGTTATAATCACAGTGGTTTACAAACATGTAATCACTTGTTTTCCATCTTAAACCTGAGCATCAGCTGAGAGTACTGACCAGCAGTACTATAAAATGTGATTGGAAATTATTCTCATTTTTCTATGAATTTTATTACAAAGATGTCATCTGTAGATATTGTCTCCCACACTGGAATACATTTCAGTTCTTACTAGCATCAGGGAGGACTGAAGACAAAGGCTCAACCTTGAGGAGGATCCTTGTGACAGAATATAATGATCTGATTTAGGTTTCTTCTTGGATGATTTCAACACCTAGTTTTTCCTGCAAACGATTCTTGCATACTTCTAGGACATTTAGATTTGAAAGCCATTTTTAGCTGCATTTTAAATTCAGATCTATCTCCCATGAAAATCAAATGAAACTCTTCCTATCAAAGTACTGTTTTAAGGTTCATTAAATACTAAAGGTGGAATCTTTTTAGAGACTTTGTACCAATTTTGTAAAAAATGTAAATATTGCTTTGAAATAATGTCTTTAAAAATAGTACTTTATATGAACTTTATATGAACTACTTTTTTTTTTTACATAAATGCCATTTCTAATAACTAAAATTCATAATATTTTATCTATAAAGATATGGTTATCTTATCTGATCTTATAGGTTATCTTGAATGAAATTTGAGTTATGACAATCCAATTATATAACAATAACATACAGGTTTTCATTCATGTGGTTATTCTAATAATAAATCAAAATGGTGAAACAATATATAGTGGAGGGCAGAGAAGTATGCATTTTTTATAAATCAATTTGAAAAATAATATAAAAAATTAAAAAAAAGAAAAAAAAAATGAAATCACCAAAATGACAATAGTATATAAAATACTGCATACTAATTTGATAAAAAAATTGATTAGTCTACACAACTAATTCTTATTAATTTTGAATAATTTTTGCAGCCTGAATATTTATACCTTAAATGTTTGCAGGACTATATTCTTGGACTGGAGCTTGCAGTAGTTTTCTTTCCACATAGATTATCCTCAAGATCTTAAATGACTTTGTGGATTCAAACCAACATGACACAATGATAAATCCAAGTTAGGCTGTGTATCAACGCACATTTCTTATTTGACCCAGTAGTCGGAAGCATCTCCATCATTTTTCTGATGTCAGTGACATCATCTTATGAAAAAACAAGGCATATGGAACTGGCCTGCCTAGAAGTAACTGACAGCACATGACCTTGGCATGGAACTCAGTTTATGTTGTTGATTTACTTAACAAATTCCCATCGGGTTTCTAAGAGATATGTTTGGCAATTAATACCTCCCAGGCTAAGTGTCTCAAGTCACTGCAGTAATAAATCTCATCCTAAGAAGACGTTGAATTTTCTGAGGTGCTACTGAATACATATGTACAAAAAACAATACTTTGTTGTTCTGTTTCTGGGAGTTAAGTCATTCAGAGACATATTCTGCCTTTTCTGAGGTTTATGTGATATCTCTCTTTCAATTGCCAGATTATGTGTTAATTCCACTTGTCCAAATCTTATATGCTATCATGACAATATATTTTTTCTATCACTTAAATCCAAATGTGAAATGCTTTCCAGACATTGCAAGCATTTGGACTTTTAGTGTCAGTCCATTTTCAATAATTACCTGGCAATAAATTACCTGAGAATATACAGACAGCTTCTGCTTCTGGTATACATAATAACCAGAAATTAGCAAGCAATTTCTAAAAGGAAACTGTTAATTCTGCCCTCTCACTCCAGGTAACCTCCATGGCTGTAGAATTATATTGTTACCATTGATTACTGCATCCACAACACGGCAATTTGCAGCAGATAAATGGCTACCAAAAATAGCATCCTGCTGTTCTCTATGGGAAGTACTTGGAAATTCTGCAATAGTGTTGCTATTGCTCCAGCAACATGAGGACAAGAATGAGGAGAAAGACCAGGACAATGATGACTACCTCCTCTGCTCTATTCTTTCCCACAAGTGGTTTCCTACCCTGCTTCTTTAGCTCAATGAATTTTTCAGGGAGATGAAGTAGCAGTGGTATAAAACACCACATGTTTGGATTACTCCAAAAAATCATATTTGGAGGACGATAACCTAAAGTTGGAGAATAAGCTAAAGCTTTCTGTGACAGTCAGAAGTTTTCAGAAATATTTTAGAATTAAAATCAGATTTTTTTCATCCTCTCTTCTCTTTTCCTGCATATGTTCATCAGTCTTTTACTGAAATACATATATATTTTTTTATTTATTCATTTATGGATGATATATATTTTGTTATTTATTTTCTGCTATTTGATATCCTATCCTTTGAGTATTTAAAAAGTTGTCCAGTAAATATCCACTATTTCTTTATGGCAAAATAATCAAACAAAGCAAAGGGATATGTTTGAGTCTTAAAAAACAACAACAACAACAAAAAAAAAACCAACAAAAAAAAACTAGTTTTTTCATTAACCTCCTTTAAAAAAAAAAAAATCTTTTCCTTTTCCATTAAAAAATATTTGACCAGATATAGCTGCTATAAAATGTTGAAAAGTAACTGGATTGCCATATAGAATTTCAGTTAAAAACAGGAGAGCCTGAAAGTCTTTTTCTGCCAGTGTTAAAATGCCCTCGATGCGTCTAAAAATCTTTTTGACAATTTTATGCTCTAACTTCAGGGAGTAATATGTTACACCTCATCTCACTAGCTAAAGAGGACTTGATAACAAAAGAAATCTCTTCTCAGCTAAGTGATCGTGTCTATTATATTTGTCATCTACAAGCAGAATGGACCCCTGGCAGTAAAGGACTCAGTTTTACCAAACTGAAAGTAATGAAAAGCTAAGTGAGCAATTTTAATAAGAAAACAAAAAGTGATAATTGGAGTTAGGTTATAAATGCTTTGATAAATGTCTAAAACCTCATACTGAGAGAAGGTTACAACATTTAAAAATTCAGACTCATCTAGCAGAAAAGTAAGAACAGCAAAGGTTAAGAAGCACATAGGAATCTAAATTAACAAATACAAGTTATACAGAATCAGATAAAGAAGGAAAGAGCAGGTTTTGTAAAGGTTTTGTAGAACCAAGCAGGAGTATAGGATCCAGGAAAAAGAGGAATCCTACCACCAATTCTCGTCAGTTGTTGGACAAAAAATGGTAAAAGGTCCATAAAGTAGAAAAGACTGTGCTCAGGAAATGTTGTTGATCTGCAGATGAGGGAAATTGTTATGTGATATGGCCCCCAACAACAGTCAAGGACATAAAACAGAAGGCAATAAGGTTAAACATTTTAAAATTAAGCATGCCTGAATAATTTGTGTTTATGCATCTTTAAAAAGTAAGCCAAAGTGGTGTGTGAACATCATTGCTGAGTTTTAATGCTCTTGGATAACAGGAAATTTCTGAGTAACACACACACACACACACAAAAAAACAAACAAACAAACAAAAAAAGCACTACTAATATTTTTAAAGTATTTATAGGTTTCTTGTGTTTATATAATCACAGACAAATAATGCACAGCTGATATAGTATTCTGTTAATACAGAAGTATGGAGAGGAACAAATGAAATTAGCTGTGTTTTAAGGAAAAAAAAAAAGTCTCACTATACCGACTTTTTTTTTGCCCTGAGGTTCTAAGGTTTAGTTGAGAATGGTATAGTTATAAAATTAATATACTTAGTGACTTATTAATGCTTTTGAAAAAGGTTTTTTGTTTTGCTCTGTAACGTGTTTTCACTGAAATAAAAAGATAAAAAATCAACATTGATATATTAGAAGGATTAACTAATTAACTGATTGGTGTCAGAATAATTGTAAACAGTAAAAGCAGATCTGTTTCTAGCAAGGACCCTTGGGGTCATCTGTACTGAACTTTTTTTTTTTTTTTTTTTTTTTTCCCAAGAGATCTTGAAGGAAATGTGAAAGGTAAAAGTTAAATAGCTAGAAGTTGAAACCAGATGAATTTGTATGGATTCCACTGGCCTAACAAATGATCCCACTCCCAAGCTTTAATGAGTCAAACTGGAAACATAAACTGATTTAGTAAATGATCAAAACCCTTTGGTATAAGGAGTGCATGCTAATTTTGATTAGTTTATCCTGACTTAAATCATATAAAGAAATTATATACATGTTGTCTTTGATAAAATTGATTAGAACTACTTCAGTTAGTACAGTTCAGACTCTAGGTTAGACCAGCTTCAGCTTAGCTCTGCCTCTTATGAGTCCTCTTCACGGTGTCTAAACAAGAGCAGCTATTAAAATGAGTTGATCATTTATGTATATAAGAAATTAGAATGATTCTGCACTGATGTTTGCACTTTACACTGATTGTTCTCCTTTCTGAGCAAGGTTTAATGTTGCCACACTCTAGAGAGCTGAATGAAGTTGTCTATACTCCTGTACCCCAACAATAAGTGTGGAAGACATCAAATTTGCCCCCTTGAACATAATCTAATGTTTATATAAACATGAAGATTTTTTTAAAAAGAAATCATATCTGTTTTATACTAGATTTCTGATAGCCATACTAAAGAAATATTAGATAAGCTATGAAAATTGTCACAATTTTCTTTCTCTGCATTAGGCAGTATACATCTATTAAATTAGAGAGACCTCAAAATGTCATTATGGTTCATGGATATTAACAAAAGCAGAAGAGTTAATCAAAGTAGCATGGGCATTAATTCCTGTTTTGCAATGAAAAGCAGTCAGCTCTCAGCTTACCAGGAAAAAATCTAGGTGACTTTATTTTGTCTCTTAAATCTATCTGCTTCCCTCCTGAATGTCATTTCTTTTTCTGCTCTAGCCTTTGGCCTACAACCATCTGCAGGGTGTACAGTAATGCTATTAGACAGCTCAGCAGGAATTGGTCACACCTTCTGTGGGGGTATCTCCTGTGAAGTATCAATTTGTTCCACCAAGAAAATGGTTCATTTGTTGCTGTGTCCTATTTTACCTTGTTTTGTCTTTCTCTATTGTCATTTATTTCCTGAACAGTTTAGTCACTGACGTTTTAGAAAGCCACTGGCTCTCACTAAAGTGTAATATATAATATACATATGCGAGGGATGTTTATAACACCGCAGTATATCTCCAGATGTATTTGATGTATTTACCCCTTTCAGATGAGGCTGGAAGTTTGAATAGTCATTGTTATGCCTCTGGGAAGTTCAGTATGTCTGCTTCTTCTAATGACAATAGCTTATTCAGGTGCAATGCATACATATTACTCATTTAGCAGTCATCTATAATTCTATGTGAGACCGGTCAGGTTTTGGATAAATAGGCCAGTCATAAAAAAGTAAACAGCTGAGATTTTCTTGTCTCCCACTTATTGTCAGCAATAACAAATTTACAACAACAATATCTGTGCTGTGCCATGCAGGATATTCATTTGGAACATTTTAACACTGAGTGCTGTCGTAATCCCCTGTCTTCCTATTCCTCAATAAAAAACAACTTCATAAAAGCCCTGGATCAGATCCAGGTCATCTCAAACCTGGCTTTCAGAGTGCTTCAGTTTGAGGCTCTTACATTTGGGAAGAGGACTGAATGAACCTTTCTAAACTGTTTTCTATTGCCCTTTAAGGGGAAAGAAGTGGGTACTTCTAAAGGACTCTGGGAAGTCCAATCTACTTATGGGGCCTGCTGCTACCCTACAACTTTGTAAACTACAAAGTACATCAGTACTCAAACAAACAATCAAACAAACAAAAAACAGTAGAAGTAATGCTGTCTTCACAGCATCCAAGTAGTCAGTACTGGTGTTTTGAAGCTCTTTGATTTTATACAATATTTAACCACTTCTGTCAAGGTTGCATTGGTCAGTGAGAAAGTAAAGGCAGAGACAAACAGTGCCTACCACAGAAGAGTGAGTGCAGGTCTAACTATTTTTCTTTTTTATTATTATTATTTTTTATTATTGTTCTTTATTTTTTATTTATATATATATATATATAAATAAAATATTTTATATATATTTTATATAAATTAAATATTAATGTATTTATATTAATAATATATAATATAATATAATATAATTATATATTATATTATATTATATTATATTATATTATAAATTAAAAAATAAATATTTTATATATAAATTAAATATTTTATATATTTTTTTATAATATATATATAAATTATTTTTTTTTTTTCCAGAAAGCACCCTTTCTAAGAGGTTTGGCACTAAACACAAAGTCTAGGAGAGAACACAAATCATAAGTCCTGGCATCCCACATACAGTTTTAAAATATTTTATCCGAAGTTAAAGACATGTCCACAGGTCAAAACAAAACAAGTAACTTGAAGTAACAAGTAACAGGGAAAAGGAAGAGGTTTAATGTGAAATTACAAACATAAGGTATTCTCCCAGTAAGCTGTTCATTGCCTCTGAAGAATGTGAACCTATCCTCCTGTTATTTATATAATATATGAGCCCAGAAACTCTATCTGATTCAGATCAAGTCATCTCATCTTTTCTTTAACCACCAGGACAATAATTTCTAAGTTAGTTAAAAGCTGTGTTGATGGAGATTTTTATGACTGTTAGCAATTAGTCAGTACAATCAAAATTCTCACCAAGCTCTGTGATTCTTACAGAAGACCAGCCAAGATGAGTCAGACGTCAGACTATATGCTTTTCCATCAGTAGCCATAAATAAATGCTTACAGAAGAGTCAAAGAACAGGACAAGCATATACATTTCTTCTTCCTAGCACTCTTCCAGACTGACCTTTTTTTTTTTTTTTCTTTTTAATATATATACTTAGTACTTCAGAATGGATTTTTCTGCTAGAAACTTCTCTCTTCTCAAACTCACATCCTCTTTTGGCAGCCACAGCATCCTTCTTCTTCTGAGGACTGTGTCATTAAAATCATACCTATCCCTAACCACTTTCAAGCAACCAAATATATTCTCAGATGGTAAAAATCCATGCTCGGCAGCACTGTATTTGGACAGCTATTTGTTTCTGTTCATTCTGTTTATATTTATCATTTTAATATGTATCAGTATTGTCCACCACACATTTTTTAAGTTAAGGTGTTGTTTGTAAAGTCATCAGCATGATCTCAGTAAACAGGCATTTAGCATACGGTTGTGTCTGACAGCAATTACTGTTAGCTGGAGGCACTCTACTCTGAAAGAGTGAATGCACACTTTTTGCAAAGGAAATTTTTCAAGCTCTCTCCAATGTAATGGTATGAGACAAGGAACACTTGGACTTGTGAAAACAGTGAGGAATTTAATGTGAGGAATTCTGTATGGAGAAGAAACAAAAATGATGAAAAGCTCTATGAGCCCTAACAGCTTGCCTATAATTCAATCATATCATGCAGTTTGAGAAGTCCAGTCCCATGTATAATAGTTGAAGAGGAGACCCTTGAGAGAAAACCAGTGCAATACAAAAACTGTCTTTGATCCAGTCTTTGATCCGGGTGTCTCAATAAATGGCTGCTGCTGGTCATTGGGCAGGTACTTAATGACAGTCAGGACACAGGCAAATTATTTAGTATCTAAAGACTCGGTAAACAGTATGAGACAGAAGAATTCCATAGTAGGTTAAGACATTTACATTAAAAAAATTATGCAGGAACTAAATTCAAAACAAGTAGACTCAGGTATCATACCTACATGCCCTATGTCCCAGGAAAGTACCCTAACCCCACTCTCCTTATAATGGAGAGCTGGCAGTTTAATGGAGTCTTCTGTGTAACTGCTGATCAGAGCATGAAAGGAAATATGTCTCCTGTGCACAGTTTTCAGGGTATTCCCCTTGGAAAGATTAGGCCTGAAGTGTGATCTCTGCTCCCAGGACCTAGGACTGCAGATTAGGACTGTCTCATGTGAAACACATAAGTAGACTGTGGAAGAATGCTGAGAGCCTGTCTTTGCCTGTCCCCAGGGAGTACTCTATCTGCATAACCATGCTCACAGGTAAACTCTTTCCAGGATTTTCATGCTTTTGTGCACAAAACAGTAAGCACCATGGGGAGCATCCCTAAGGAGCCAGATGTTTTATCAGAACAGGTAGAAATCTCTGACAGATAAAGATGATCTTTATTTTGTTATATCATGAATAAACACCTAAAAATTTGCATACTCTAAAGACAGAAATGCTACTAGCAATATTCTGGTTATGTTAATTAAAAGGAGAAAAAACAATGAAAAAAAAAAAAGGAACAAGAGAAAAGGAAAAAAAAAGAGAGAGAGAGAGAGAGGGAGAGAGAGAAGAAAGAAGTATGATCCAGACTTAACTTTAAAAGTATGTTTTGGAGACTCACTGGGGATGAAGTGCAGTAGAGCTGCCCCCTGCCTCAGCAGTCTGAAGACCAGGTCAGTCTGGGGACACCACTGGTCACAAAACCTTTCTTACAAGTGAGAAATTGCAGGCAGATGAAACACTTTGTTTTGGGGAGGTGGGAGCAATATCTCTGGATCTCAAGGAATTCAATCTGCAATTCAACCAAGGACTCCTGGATGGGCTTCTAGATGTTGCTGAGGCAGCCAGGGAAATGGGCTCCACATCGCAGGCTGATTTACAATGCTACTCTGAATAGCATGTCTCCAAAGTGTGTCAGTTGCTGAGTTTGGTTGGACTTTTACCCACAGAGGTTACTCCCTTTAATGCAGGTCGTTTCTGATGTTATGGTTGAATGTCCCATGAGAGTCTGGTATGCAGTATTACAAAATACAACTTGTCATAAAAGTAACTTGTCTTTTTTTTTTTCCTACAAAATAAAAGTAATTCTAACTGCAAAGGGACAATATCTATCTGTTTATCTGTTCTTAAGAGTTGTGAGACTTCTGGGATTTGATTCATGGTGGTGGAATTTATAAAGGCATGTGGGAAATGAAAGGATCCCCATATTAAACTAATAAGTTCTTGGTGTTCTTAAAACTGATCAGGATGACAGGACTATTAAATAATACTTAATGTACACCACTTACAACTGGCATCTTTTGAAAAACACCACTACGTGTTTGAATTGATTTCCTCTTTTAAGGGAAATGACAGGCAACAGTTACAGTTCTAATGTTATAAGAAAGAAAAATAAGACATGTTTATAAAAAATAAAATAAAATAAATAAAATACTGGAGATCAGGCCCAGTCAGCATGGGTTCATGAAAGGCAAGTCCCACCTGACCAACTTCATCTCCTTCTATGACCAGATGACCCATCTGGTGGGTGAGGGAAAGGCTGTTGACATAGTCTACCTAGACTTCAGCAAGGCCTTTGACACGGTCTCCCACAGTGTTCTCCTGGAGAAACTCGCAGCCCATGGCTTGGACAGGTACATGCTTTGCTGGGTTAAAAACTGGCTGGACGTCTGAACCCAGCTGGTGACTGGTCATGAGTGGTATTCCCCAGGGGTCGGTATTGGGGCCCATCGTCTTTAATATCTATACATGATGACTTGGATGAGGGAATTGAGTGCACCCTAAGTCTGCAGACAACACCAAGTTGAGGGGAAGTGTCAATCTGCCTGAGGGTAGGAAGGCCCATCAGAAGGGCCTGGACAGGATGGGTCAATGGGCAGGGGCCAATGGGATAAGGTTCAATAAGGCCAAGTGCCGGGTCCTCCATTTTGATCACAACAACCCCACGCAATGCTACAAAATTGAGGGAGAGTGGCTCAAAAGCTGAGCAGAGGAAAAGGATCTGGGGGCAGACTGTCTTGGTTAACACTTGCCTGAATATGAGCCGACAGTGTGCCCAGGTGGCCAAGAAGGCCAACAGCATCCTAGCTTGTTTCAGCAATAGTGTAGCCAGCAGGACCAGGGAGGTGATCGTCCCCTGGTGCTCTGCTCTGGTGTGGCCACACCTCGAGTAGTGTGTCCAGTTGTGGGCCCCACACTACAAGAAGGACATTGATGCCGTGGAGCGTATACAGAGAAGGGCTACAAGGCTGGGGAAGGGCCTGGAACACCAGTTCTATGGGGAGTGGCTGAGGAAACTGGGGTTGTCTAGTCTGGAGAAGAGGAGGCTTAAGGGAGACCTTATTGCTCTCTACAACTACCTGAAAGGAAGGTGTGGGGAGCTGGGGGTAGACCTCTTCTTGCAGATAACTAGTGATAGGACTAGAGGGAATGTCCTCAAGTTGTGCCAGGGAAGGTTTAGATTGGAATTTAGGAAAAAATATTTTCATGAAGAGTGGTTAGGCATTGTTAGGTTGCCCAGGGAGGTGGTGGAGTCACCATCTCTGAGGGTGTTTAAAGGGAGTATGGACGTGGTGCTTAGGAACATAGTTTAATGGGAGATATTGGTGGTAGAGGGATGGTTGGACCAGACAATCTTGGAGATCTTTTCCAACCTTAATGATTTTATGATTCTATGATTTTATGATAAAGCAAGTTTGCTACTGTTTTCCTATTATGTAAGATCCAGAATTTTACATTTCTTTCAGTGTCTTCACAGTCCTTGATGAACAAAACAAAAGTTACTGGTGACTAGCACAAAAAGCAAAAACTTTTAAAGAAAAAGTTCATTATTTGATATGCAATAGGACTTCTAGAATGACAGAATTTTTAAAATCAACAAGAAAAAAATTACAGTAGTAATTATTAAGCTATAATATTATTAAGGTGATATTATATCTATCTAAAATACCATACAGATTTTATTAAGTGCCAGCTGTGGAGTTCGTGCATATATGGTAGGCAGATGGAAATGATCAGCTGTAACATCTCCAAAGGGGCTTTTGCAGTGCATCAGACCAGTGAGTCATGAAATGAGAAATTTTTGTGTGACAGAACCCAGCAGTTCCATACTAGATGACAGCAAACACCATCAAGTGAATATTCTCCAGACTGACATGAAGTGAGACATACTATAGTCGCTTGCCTGATATTTTTTAAAAGATATTTTAAACATGGAGTGTATGATAGTTCATTTATACCTAGTTTAATTTTTTTTTGTGCAAAATTATACCCAGTCAACTTCAATTACTGCAGGAATAGTATTAGATATAAGTGAAAATAAAGTTCTGTTGCTGTTTTTATATATAATACTAAGACGTGCAACCTTTTTCTTTTTTTTTTTCTTTTTCCTTTGAGATACAAAAAGATTCTATATAATAGGCTCAAAGTGAATTGTAGTCTGAAAGCTACAACTTCAATTACTGCAGGAATAGTATTAGATATAAGTGAAAATAAAGTTCTGTTGCTGTTTTTATATATAATACTAAGACGTGCAACCTTTTTCTTTTTTTTTTTTCTTTTTCCTTTGAGATACAAAAAGATTCTATATAATAGGCTCAAAGTGAATTGTAGTCTGAAAGCCATCATGTTTATATGTTCTGTTTCATAAACTAAACTTCACCTGAAAGTTACATCTTTTTCCACCCTTTTTAGTAAGTCTTTTCTGCTCATTTATTTTATCCTTAAAATAAGATACTTTTGCATCTTATATTCAAATGCCCAAATATTTCTCTCTAGAAGATTTTCTCTCCCAAAGTCTTCAGCTTCCTGCTTAGAAAGCACTTTCTTAAGCTACTAGTATAACATCAAACATTGAAAAACCATCTGCAGTTTTTTCAGGTCACTAAGAGAAGAATAAACATGAGATCCCAAAATTGCTTTGCCTTTCTGTCAGCTAGGGACAAGAAACATTTCAGTTTGAGTGCATTTATTGAGTCGTTACAGTGTTATTTTGGTTCTCCAAGTGACCAGTTTCGGTGACTACTTTCATGGTCTCCATGAGCCATTTTTAAATTTCAAACTAAATTCTGCCCAAAAGTGCTTTGGTATGTTTTGAGAGTCCAGGATGAGCTTAGCAATGGGGTTAGGCCAATTTTTGACTGGCTGCAGAAGGTTCTCATAAGCCACAGTGAGCTGATAGGTCTTACTGACAACAAAGTGTTCTTGATTCATTGAATTGAAATGTACAGTGACTAACAAAAATTTGGAACACAAGCACCATTTCATGTGTTCCATGTTGACCGTAACTTAAATACCACAAAGGGAATAATTTTTCATGCTTCATGCTTTGATAGAACTGGAAGATTGGATGTTTGGATGACAACATGTGATTTGAAAAACAGATCAATTTTTTGTACTAAACCAAATGAAATTGGTTGTCTAGATATACTTGTTTAGTTATACAAGAATTTTAGAGAGCAAATAATTTTCTTCTACAATTTAGTTCTTTCTGTTCATTCACAACCTTTATTTTCCTCTTGCCTTTTTCTTCACTTCTCAGGGAGTAGTCAGGAGTGAATCTGCTTCCCTTCTTTCCTCTGGATGCTTCCGCAAGACAGTTAATGTTCATTCCACCTAATCCACATTTGTAACATCTAAGGAACTCTCTCCCAGAAGACAAGTAAAAAGCAATTTTCCCATCTGCAGCAATGCATCTGGGAGAGGCTCTACTGAAGTCATTATGCTTTTACAGCTGAGCACTTTCAACCTTCAAATTACCCTGAGTTTCCTCAGTGTCAAGACACAAAGAATTTACAGCAGAACTTGATATAAATTCACCTTTATTATGTTTTGAAGACCCATAGCTATAGGGGATCTGATTGTTTTACAAAACTGCCATTTCGTAGCTGTCTGAAACATTTCCTAGCTTCTGGCTTCTAATCTTAGTACGTGGAAGCATAATTGAGGAAGCCACTGAATGGGAGGAAACATATTCAAATTAGCCAGTGCAAAAAGCATATCAGCACCATCTGCAGTCGATTTCTGCCTGTTCATTCAAGAGTATTGCTCCTGCGCTATGACTGGATGCCCTTGCTAGAGCCCTCCAGAAGATGTAACTCATTGTCTTGATTATTTGAAACCTAATTAATCATAATACTATTAGAGCAGTTGCGTGTCAGTTGATAATTACATGTGTTTAGTTTGTTTCTTATTTATTTATGTTTGTTTATTTTATTTTATGATTTTTTTTCTGTGAATTTACAAAAACAATAAACTCTTTCATAACTCTGTTGCTTCAGTGCCTCAAGAAGCAACCCACAGGCACAGTAAAATTCATTTCCTAAAATTCAACAGGTTATTTCATTTTGCTTAGAGAAAGGCCTTTTGTAAGCATTCATCATTTCCTTTCGGAGTAATGCTATTTTTTATTTTTTCACTGTCATTGGAAGCAAGGTACCACAAGCTTTTGGGATATGTGTGTTCAAGGCTTACCCTCTTTATCTCCAAAGAATTGTAGGGTCATTTCTCCACTTGATACAAGCACATAACTCCTATTATACTAATGGAAGTTCTAAGTATGCATATTATTAACCCCTTCATTTTGTCTGTCAGCTAATATTCTCTAAGTGCAAAGAGTTCTATTCTATCAAGATACCTAAACTATTTTTCATCCATTGTCACATTTGTGGATTCCATTTGCCTGCTCCTGCTCATCAGTCTTTACACAGTATCATAACCAATTTGTTCCAACACTGCTCTTAATGAGAAAAGTGAAGCCAAAGTTATTTAAGTTGATACAGTAAAAGGTTTTGCTAAAGGCCAACTGCTTCATAAACAAATCCTTTTGTAGTTTAAAAAAAATATATAATAATCAACAACTTACATCAAGCTTCTTGGATTATTGTATTTGGAACTCGTCACCCTACATTTTGTACAAGCATCTTTGAATATCTGCTTCTTCTGTCATGGTGTTCTAAAGATAGATGCATTAGTAATAAAACCTTATTTGATTAAATAATTAAGTCCTTGTCAGCCATAATTAAACACTAGCCCTTAACAGAACTCTAATTATTTCTGCTTAGATTTCTCAGGTCACACAAACAACTCTAGCTTTTAAAAAGTGCAGGCACTATTAATCTAATTTAGTTTTGTATTTTGCTTACTTTGTTTGTTCTAAACTGATTCTTCATAGTAACAGGAGCTGAAGATCATAAATGACAAGTGTCCCATTTCTGCATCCATTTGGGGTCCTTACCTCCCCCAGTGGGAATCTCTCAGAACAATAGAACAACAGATGATTGCCTGCTTTTTAACAGGCACAGCATCCACAGTAGAAGTTTGGCCTCCTAATACCAACCTAACACTGTAATCTTATGTTCCATTTGTCTACTTCCTTTGTACTTTGTGCAGATATATTTTACAGCAAGTTTTCTTCAGATTCTAAGCTCAATTAAGTGTGAAAACTTGGAGCAATATTTTATGATAAAGAAAAAATTCAGTTCAATTCACAAAATCTGAATAAAAGGGTAGAAAAATATTGTGATCTATATTTCAGTTCAGCTAAACAGAAGAGAATGTTGGAAACAAAATTTAATTTAGAACAAACTGTTACCATCAAATATGAGACTGACCGATAATTTATAGCTCTGAATTCTCCCTACCTACAAACTTTTGTAATGTTCAGAGACAAAGGAGAATCACAGAAATAGCCTTATAAATGCAAAGCGTAGAATTCACTGCTGTAATAGAGGCTTAGACAACCCAACATCTTCCCATGGTCCCCTACAGACACTGGAAAGATTGGACTGTCAACACTGACAGAATTGTGTTTTGTGCAACATTTTCAGATATAGTCCTTAGCTCAGATTTTCCATAGGAGTCTTGCTACTTGCGTGGGATCTTGTGAGAGAGGACACCTTTCCAAGAGGAGCCTAGCAGCTGCAAAACTGCCTGTGCAAGGGTTGTGGGCTGAGAGTGAATCTGATTCCTGTTCTGTGTATTTGTCATTCAGCTGAGCTGGACATAAAAAGGTCCCCATACCCAGCCATACAGGATGCAGAACTATCAAACTGTAAGTGGAAAAGAATGGAGACCAGAATTTTAAGCCTTCTCTCCTCACACTCTTCAGTCTTCTAAGCTGTATTATATCCTTACATTGGGTGTTTTTATGTTCATAGTATTTGCAACTTTAATCATACTTCTCTTTCAAGTAAGCCTACTTTTAGAGAGTCTGATAATGTCAAACATAAATGTAAATCTGAAAACAAAACGAAACAAAACAAAAAGGAAAAGAAATCTACTAACATTCCATTTACTGTTTGAGAGGCCTTTTTTTTTTTTTTTTTTTTTTTTTTTTCTCACAGAGACTAATAGTTTGCAGCGTAATTGCTGATGAAACTGAAGACTATCTCCAAAATGAATCCAAGGTCCTGTTTCAACTTAGTCTGGTAATGCCTTAGCTCCAAAATTGTGCCACAAGTAGTCATTAGCCACTGAGAAAATCTGACTCAGTGAAAATGACCTCTTCATTAATGGAGATTGCACAGCCTATATTGGCTGTCTTGCAACCTTCAAGGTGTATCTAATCTATTTGTTCCACTTTTGTGCCCCACTCATGTGGGGCACAACAAAAAAGACCATCACAAGATATAAAGCATTTCTACGGTGTTTATTTGGACTGACGTCATGTCTTAAGGAGAATGTGGGGGACTTGTAATACCATACGAGAGTAAAATGATTTAATCCTACTCATGTGATTGTATGGCCTTTTATTTTTAAAAATAGCACAGTAATGTCCTACTCCATCAGACTCCTTCTGTTCATCCTTTTATACACAAAAACAAAAGAATGAAAGAAAATATAATTATTTATTTATTTATTTATTTTATGCAAGCTGCACTGTTTATTTCTGCACATTATTGGATTGATAAACTATTTCAAGAAGCAATTTCAATCAGTTTTAGAAGAAGTCATATGGGGTATAATGAATAGTTTCATGGGTTATATGCATGATAAAAATAAATGCATAAAGGCTAGCATCTCTATCCAATCACATTTATCAGCTTGAACAATATAAAGGGGCTTTGACTTCTGTTAAAGGTGACTGATCAATTCAGGCTTTTCAAGCATGAGTCTTCCAGTGCAACCACAACAACTAATGCTCCCAAAACTGATGTTATAATAATTTTCCCTTGGGAAAAACAAGATTCCTTGAGATTCTCAATGTCATAATAAGCAGAAGCAGACAGAATCCTATTGTTAAAGCAAAGATAATGATGCATGGGTAGAGATTCCAAAATGCCATTCTTTCAACTATGAAATGTCAATTTTGTTGTTTGAGAGCATTGGAAATATGATGAGTCGTGACTCAGTCCCAGGAAGCACTTTGAGCAGGCATGGGTTCAAAGCTTCATGCTCATGCTATTGCATTTTTTTTGACATCTGTCTGTGTCCAAGAGCAGCTGGGTGTTTTTTGTGACATGGTGCTGTTGTGAGCTAACGAACAAATAAAACAAATGACCATGCTAAAAGAACCAGATGAATTCCACATGTTATTCCTTCTGCTTCTCTTATAAACTTAAAAAATAATGTTTTGGTTTGGTTTGGTTTGTTTGTTTGTTTAACTTATGAATATGACATGAACATTATTCTAGGAATACTGTTCATGCTGCTGCATATCTTCAGTATAAAAGAAAGTCCACTATGCTTAGACTTTCAGTCCAGATAGCACAGATTACTTGGATATTCTATGACTGTGTGATTAAATCACTTACGCTTACATGATGCATTAATCACAAGACAATGGTGTACAGAATACATAGTGAAAGTCTAATCTCTACATGTAAGAAATGGTCATCTGTGAGGCCATGATGAAAAGAGTACAAATTTTTGTAAATTAAGTGATGGGCTGTGAATGAGCCAGACTCAAATTGTTTTGAAGTTTGAATTCCAGGAAGAGTATTTCTGTATTTCTTTTTTCAACAATATGCTTTACAGTAGTCATTCCTCTAATCTGAACATGAGTGCTAGTCCAGCCCTTCAGAAGGAAAAGTAGAAATAAATTACTTAATTCAGTGAACATTTCACTGTCATCCTGTACAGGTGGCTAGCACTGAAACTTCACTGAGCTGCTCTTGCAAGCTCTGACACACAGTGGCATAGTTCTGAAAGTTCCTGAATTACAGGTGAGTCAGGCAAGCTCCTACCTGCCTTGTTCTAGACCTTGGATGAACAAGCCTGGCATCACACCAGTGAGAAGCTGATATGCCTCAAGAGTTTCAGACAAGCTTGATCAGATGCACTAAAACACTCAACTTTATGAAAGAAAACAAGCATTTTAATTTGTTTGTGAAGGCTTGCAAGGGCTTTGCTTGTATTGATTGAATTAGATGAGCAAAACAAGGTTTAGTCAAGAACCACTGGAGAGCATGTATATTTTGGAGACATCCTGTGACTTCATTCCCCTCTGCTCCCCCTTTCCTTTCCCACTCCTTAGAAATGTTGAGTGATTTTCCATCTGTTTTGCTAAAACAAGTCTGGGTTAGGTTGCCAAGTTCTTCATTATTATCCTCTGTCTTCTTTTTATCTGAATATATCTAGACATTCCATGTGAGTGGAAGAAGAATTGCCATTTGTGGAAACAGAAGAAAATACACTCTGATTTCTTATTTCATTTTTCCCCTTCATTTTTTCAGTCTCTTCTCTTCCTGTGGAGATATACACAACTTTTTTGTAGGATTTTTTCAGGGACACATCTAACCTAGAAGTCAGGATAAGGTGAGCACCAGGAGGAAGAGAAAGTCATCAGAGATGCCATGCGGCAGAGACAAGGTACAAACAGTTCAGGAAGAGAAAGATCCAAGTTTCTGTCAGAACCAGTCAAGATCATGCTGGAGAAACACATGGTGGACTTACATATTAATGGATGTGTAAAAAGTTAAAATGAAATGGACATGGACAAAGCCTTTTCACTAAACTGATCAAAGGCCAAAACCTCCATTAGACAGTCAAGACAAGAGTACCCACATCCTTCCTCCTTGCTTTTTAGTTTAGTCATTTCATCAGTTTTGCAACAGCTACATGAAATTGAAGATAAATGGTGTTTTCTGTCCAGAGGGGTCCTTATGAGCTTTGCCAAAGTTATATACTGTTCTGTAATACAATTTGAGACAGACAGAGCTGACTGAGAAGAATTTCCCACTAATTCATAACACCCTGAAAATAAGTTCATGAAAACTGCCAAGTTTTGCTTACAGTAATTTTTATATGTGATAGGGTTTTTGTTTGTTTTTAAATGAGATGTATTGTTGGTCTCCCACAAGCTGATAGAAAAACATTTCAGCTTCCATTGCTTAATAAAAATAAAAATATGCAAGTCAATGCCAGCAGTGAAAATGTTACTGAAAATACTAAGGGCAGATGGAAGCAAATAGATTGATTATATTAAACCAGAACAATAAAAACTGTAAGGCAGTTCCAAGCCTGCAGAGAAAATCATATACTTGGGTCTTTATTATCTAAAGGTGTCCACTGAAATCTGCAGAGTCTGGTAAGGTCATCAATGAAGTAAGAGTAAGGCAGTTCAATACCGCCCATATTGAATGGAATTTCTGTGCTGACAGATTCTTGCAATGCTAGTTAGTTCTCTGACAAAAGGACACTCTTGGCAAATTGGAGCTTAAACTCCTTTTGCATCCAAGATTACAGAGTTTCTTAATAATGTGTTATTCCAGCCCTAAATTTCTGTGCCCTTTTTTCCTGTCAGCATGTCAAACAAATGGCAGTATGTGAGCATGGTCTGTGATCAGTGAAAGGGAAGGGTTAGCTCTGGGAAAGCCTAACCAACTTCTAAAAATGTAGGTATTTCTAGGAAGGGCCATTAGGTCACATCTGTACTAAATCCAAACCTTGTTTGTACCTTCAAGCACAAGCTCAACTCTTTTTTGTACTGTTTTCACACAAGTCCCTCTCAGAAAAAGGATTTAAATAAAGGGACAGTCCTGCCTTTCATCAATGCAGCATGACACATCTACTTGCAGACAGAATATTGATGTAGCCTTTTAGAAGCAGCTCAGCCAGCCCAGCACTGCCTTTTTCCTGGGAGCATGGAAGGCTGATCTTCTGGGCTCTCAGCAAAGCCAGGTTCAGCTACCTTAGCTCAGAGGTACCAGGAGCAGACAAATCCAAGGGGGCTGAGATGAGTAATTCTGGGCTCCTGCAAATCCAGCAAGAGCTGGTTCCTGTGCCACTGCCAGATAAACAACATCAAAGTTTTTCTTTCCATGGCACAATTCAATCTCCTGAGAGAGGTGACTTATCCTTGTTTTATTTCAATGATATTGCCAAAGCATTCAAAACCCAATGTTTACAGATATATACTGCATAAAAGAAATCAGAAACAATTTCCTATAACTCATTGAGATTTCTTGTCCATTCCTCAGACAATGAGCTTTTAATTCTGGGTTTACTCTAATACATTTCTTTCTCCTGCACTAACCTCCATTCCATAGCCTAATTTAAAGATAGACTTCGTATAGTCTGTTCAGCAGTTCACTTTTTCTTTGCCGTTCACATACAGTACAGTTTGCAATTTTTGAGGGAACTGACCAACAACAATACCCTGAGCAGTATGGGATCTCCAGATCTAATACTGCCTTGAGTTCACAGACATTTTTTCAAAATTGAAAAGTCTAACATTCTCTCTTGGACATTAGCTCTTCAGCTTCTCTTTTTCTTTCCTGTTTTCTTCTCTGAAAAGAGAATAGATTGGAAAACGTTCCACCTAGTTTTAATCAATTAACCTGCATGAGCAAGCTAAGATGTTCATTGCCATAGGTTTCCCTTACAGGTCATGGGTTGGGACAGGCTTTCCTATAGGGCAAGTCGGTGGCTCATCAGTTGGGTAAACTTCCAGACTGTTCCACTGTCTGTTGAGGTAACAGCATCTCTGAGGTATCAATAACTTCTAAAGGACTTCAAGAAGTGTGACTAAACATTGTGCCTTGTGTAGCTGGAATTTATAAGAGGAGACAGAAGATAAAATGGGTACATGATGATGTTTTTGAACAGTGGGAAACTACATGGACTGCAGAACTATAAGGATGTAATTTTATAGAACTTATCTTTGAGCAGCTAGACTATTAAAAAGGCTGAGTAGTACCTAGAGTTGAGTCATATTAATGCTATGATCATAGGCCACTCCCTGCCCAATCCAGTAAAGATTCAAGAGCTGCCAATCATTCTGCAGATGGTGCTGAAAAATTCATTGTGACAGTGACAAAGATGTTTAAAAAACATCTTCTCAAGGAACTCCAAGGGCCAACTGCACAAATTTTCTTAGTGGTGGTATCCTCAGGAATTAAGGAGGTTATCAAAATCTCCCAAAACTTCTTCCCAATCCTCTTCCACAGGCAGTTGGGTCAGAAGTCAAGGCAGAGGAGACAACTTGCAAAGGAACAGTGGGCATGAATTTCTTCTTCTGACCAAATAAGCCAACTTTGGGGCACAAAGTCATTACATGTATTTGCATTGACATATACGCCTAATGAATAATTTTGCCTAACAGTTTCTCAGACAAGAGTAGCTTAGAATGTAATAAACTTGTTTTCCTGTGAGTAATACAATAAATAAAAGCATTTGCAAGTTATAATATAGATATATTCCAGGCAACACAGGCCCACAGCCCTTCTCCAGATATCAACTTGGTATTCCTGTTAGTGTTATATCACCAAAATATGAGGAAGAGACATCCATATTACATACATAGAAGTCACATTCTATTTTTTGTGTTACACTGAGGTAAGTCAGGAGTCAACCCAGTGAAGAAAACTGAGTGCTCTCAGATACACTGTTATTAACCTGAAAGCAGAGCACAGCCCTGGAAATGCAGTTATATAACATCTGAAGAGGAGATGCTGGTGGAACAAATGATCTCTGAAATGTTACTACTTAATTAAGCAGAAGTCAAAGCCCAAACCTAGATTGCTGCATATTAATTTAGTAAAACAGATTATTCATACTTCAGATGTTACCTTTTCATTTGGGAAAAGCAGGTATGTCCATAGCAAAATAGTGTCTTCCTTTCACTTGCTTATTTTAAATCATACATCCTTAAGGCAGTGAAGAAAACTGTATAGCTGATAAACATTTGAAACCAAGGCGAAAAACATCACAACATATCACCAATATTTTTAGTTCCCCATGAATGATTTACATTCCCCTGCACTATTTGAGATCTTCAAAAGAACATGCCAAAATAGGAGAGCAGTGCACTTGGTTCATGTAAAGTTAAATTTGCTGCGAAAAGTCCAAGACCCGGTTCTCATTTCCAATGTCAGTTGTACACTTGCAGTCTGCCTTTGAAAAGTTTGTGAGGTTATGGGGAGGTGATCAGACTTCATGATGACATGCCTATTGGAAAGCATCCTTTCAGATGCTCTGCAGAGTATTATGACAAAGTCCAGGTCTCTAGGTGAGACCAGAACAAACGGATGTTGTCCCACATTGACCAGAGCAATAAGGATGCAGCAGTTCTCAAGTACCCTTTGCCTTACCTCAGGGAAACTCAGTTTCTACCATCAGCGGTCTGGCACACTACCCCAGCGAAGGGGATGGTTATCTCCCCACTCTCCCAAAGAAAGATGGGACTGCTGGTTTCTAGGTCAGTCTGGGCAATCTCTATTAGTAAGTTTTACAAGCAATAGTAACAATTTTTCCCCCTACCTACCTATTTATTTATTTATTTATTTTTATTGTGGCTTTCCTTACTGGAGCAGACTAAGAACACCAAGTATCCAAATCCTGTCTTATTTTATCCAAAGAGAGGACAACTGAGATTCAGTAATATGTCCAAAATCACTCAGTATGTTGTAGAGTTTCACTCTAAAGGTCTCAGTCAAGAGCATACCCATAGCATTCCCTTGATATGTCCTCCCCTGTTGTTGTGTAGCCTGAGACATTCACCAGTGGATCCTTCCTCATTACAGTTAACACAGAGCGTGTGTCGATCTGCTCAAGGGTAGGAAGCTTTCTCTGGGCTGTGTTGTGTTTCCAGGATATGTCAGGGAAGTTGAAGTCCCCCATGAGAACAAGTGCCGACAATTTCGCAACTTCTGTCAGCTGCCTGTAGAACTCCTCATCTGTCTCCTCGTACTGGTTCGGCAGTCTGTAACAGACTCTGACCAGGATGCTTACCTTGTTGGCCTTCCCGCCGATCCTAACCCACAGGGACTCAACCTTGTCATTCCCAGCCTCGAGTTCCACAACATCTAAAGACTCTCTAATATAGAGAGCCAAACCACCACCCCTCCTGTGCTACCTGTCCCTGTTTAGTGGAGGACTTGTTAGTGTTAGGTCAGAGGTTGGACTCAGTGATCTTGAGGTCTCTTCCAACCTAGATAATTCTGTGATTCTGTGGTTCTGTGACTCCATACAGCAAGTACATTTGATTACAACAGTGTTTGACAATGACATCTGACACTGACATCAGTTTGATGGTGTTCTTCTTTTTCCCAGTCTTGATTCATACACTGAAGAGCTGGAGGTAACCTCCAAATATTGTGCATTTAAATTACAAAAATAACAGGCATCATCATCTTTTCTATCTTGCTGTGAGCTCAGAGATACTCTGCTTCCACAGATGGCCTGCCAGGAATAAGTGAGCTCCCTCAGCCCAGGCTTCGAAGTGAGAGTTTTCCTTCTGCCATGTACAGTGGCTCTGTGGAATGCTTTCTATGCGTGCACATATGTGTCTGTGTTTATACATAAAATATGCATTGTAAATATAAATAATCCAGTATCATCTTCAGCCCTGATTTGTGGCTGCAGGAATTTAACTTATAACTGCTGAAAATGGAAGGAAAACGTGATGATATGAGAACAAATATATTATTTAATACTAATAAATATACTGAAAAAAAGCTTTATATTCAGCACAGCTTAATGAACTGAAGACATTTTCCTTCTCAGCTTTTACCAACATGGAACGTTTTTCTTATTTGTAGTTAAATGAAAGTCCCTCATTCTCTTTAGAAAGTTGTTGCATAAAATGACAAGATAACATAAATATGAGTTATGCTGACTTTTCTTGTAGTCTGACTCTCATGCTAGAAGGCCTAGTTACAGTGACATTTAAGATGTCAGATTTACTGTCTATTGAAAGAATTTTGGTTAGAGTCAATTCAGCGATGAAGAACTCACAACTGATGCCACTTCTAATTAAAAGATAAAATGCTGCCAGTGGAGACAAATCTTAACATTGCTGTGTCACTAGAGAAACAAAAACAGTCCAGCTGTTTTTAAAGTCACTCATGAAAAAGTTTTCTTCTTATTTTCTTATGTTTCAGGATTTTTTAAGAAAGAAAACATTTTCAGGAAATTCAGTGAATTTGACTAATATACCTAAGGACTGTGCTCTCACATCTATCTTCTCTTTCATCTACAACAACTGCTTCAACAGCATGCAGTTCTTCATAACACTCCACTGTTAGGTTTAACCTTTGCTGGCATTTCCAATGAAAGCAGCACTAGGGCAAGGACTGCAGATCTGGAGCTGCCTCCCATGATTCAATTTTATTTATTTATTTTTTAACAATCAATAAAAAGTAGTAACTAACACAACTGTACAAAAGTGATTTAGATGATATAAACCCCTGAACACAGACATATGCCTTGAACACACCAGCATGTTATACTGAGTTGTGGAAGTAAGTAACAGAGGACATTTAGATTGGTGTCACTCACGTTGTTTTTGTTGTTGCTTTTAATAAATGATGAATATACATATATTTCTTTTTTTTCTTTCAGTATCTGGTCAGTTACTCATACCAGTATCCAAGGGCTGATGCACCTTCTAAACTGATGTGCATTATGCATCCATTACATTGCCTTAACAGAAGATCTCACAGCTTTTGTGGAAGAGGATAGTTTGTCTCTCAGATGTTACAGAGCTGCAGTCAACCTGTGAACTCCAAATCTCACTGTAAGACCATGGACTACCTCTTCATCTTCACAAATGCTCTTGAGCAAATCTATAATACACTTTTATTAAGCTGAGATCCCTTCCAGAATCTGACCTTTCCTTTAGTTAGGGCTTATCTTCCTGTTCTACCACCTATTTTCTGCTCCTGTATAAAAAATAAATTCCCACATTTACTCATCTTCAGTTGCAAATAATTGATCACATGCTTAATTGTTTCTGCTATCTAAGATCTCTTCCTGAGAAATGAACTATCCAGAAGGATGATGTTAACCATACTGCCAAGGAATTTCCAAGCTATGGCCCCTGACAGATTTGTTAAGGGCATAAATTCTTGGTATGGGAAGACAGGATGTGGAGCAAGTTTGAAGTGATAAAGAAGCTGGCTTTTTTCCACTAACTGCAAAATAACCTTATTTGAATATGACTGATGAACCTTTGATCATACCATTGTGATTCTGTGTGAGAAAGTTGAGGAAAAATATAAAATGAGGTTTGTTCCTGGAACAGGTTTCCCAAAGCAGCTGTGGATGCCCCATCCCTGGAACTAGATGAAATTTAAAATTCCTTCCAATCTAAACCATTCTGTGATTCTATAAACACAATTCAAAAAAGTAAACCAAATCTTTACATCATAAATTAGGGCTGACACTTTCTAATATAAGTTCAGTCCAGAGTTTCTCAATGTGGTAGTAGGATTTTGTTTCAGAACCAGCACTGAGACATGATATTTCTCTAAGCCTTTTATTTTGGCTGATTCTGACTGGGCAAACAATGATCCCTGTCACTTGCAAAGTAAGAAAGTAATGTTGCATTTCCAGTTGAATGATTCAGTACCATGCCAAATTGAGACCACAGTAATGTCACACATTAACACCTACAGGGAACTTGACTACAGTAATTTGTTTCACTTTTTTACCAAGGACAGTTTGGGACAGTTAGATTTATGAAGCCATAATAAAATATTGACCACATCAGTGGTAGAATTACATTCACTTCAGTTTCATGCTCTTTCTACCTTTTTTTTTTTTTTTTTAGTGCTGTTCAAAACATATTATATATTTCCACATAGTTGTAAAAGAAACATACTGACTTAAATTAATGATTTATATGTAGTTTATAATATTCTCATAATTTCATATTATAGTAATATGTTTCCCCAGAGTTTTTACTCAAGTCTCTGGATAAATAAAGGTTACATTTTGTTTTACCCTCTCCTACCTGAAACTTATAAGTAATTCACTTCCAAAAGCCCATCTATAGCATCCAGGGAAATGTTCACTCCATGGTGACCCTATCCCCTGATGGATTCTCTTCCCTGCTTTTTCATTTTATTGCAATGTTTGCCCTCTAGGGACAGGAATTTGTTGTTTGCTCTCTGCTGAACGTTGACACACAGGCGTTCAGCAGGCATTCAGAACAATGGCAGTAGTGGTGGTAGTGGACTTTCTGCAGGAAGGTGATGACTCTACCAGCACCCCACAAAAATGTTGGTGCTGACTTCTACATGGAAGGCCACTGGCTGACCCATTTCCCCAGTGCATATGTGCATACCACTGTTTTCCCACCTGGGCTGTGAGCTAAGCTGAAGATGATGGTGGTGGCTTTTCCAGCCACAAGGTGCACCTCACTGGACAAAAGCTCAGCTATGTGTCAATACTTGATCTGGGGACCTGATATTAGCAGGACAAGAGGAAGTAGTTCCTATGTGAGAGTTATTTATGTCAATTCTGTGGCTTGAAACTGAAATCCACTGTTCTCAAGGCTTCCTTGATACATCCCTCCTCCTCCTCCTAACACTAAACCAGTTTGTCAGCAAACCATATTTTTAGGTATATTCAGGGTGGGAAAGGATGCTCCAGGTCCAAATACAAGAGTATTTCATGTATAAAGGAAGAAAGGGTGAAGAGGTTCATCATGGAAGAGAAAAACTTAGCTTCTTTCTGGTGAGAGAGAACACTTCTTTCGTGCAAAGAAAAATTGAACAGATCTGTCTGTACTCAGAATGAATTCAAAGAGAGATACAAACATGCAGAGAATATTTCAAATGCCTTCATTATTATAGAAGACAAATAAACATGTTGTCTCAGCCTCAGACCTGGCATGGTGGTGGACTGTGGTTAGAGAAATGTACAAGCATTACTTTACAAAGTGCAAATACCAAGAAAGCTGTTTTTCTGCTTTCTATTAGTGTTGTGGGGAAAAAGTTAAAGTTTTGTAGCTCTGTAATAATATGCAGAATAGTTTCATTGAGCTTTTTATTTTATGGTTGTTTATGAGATATGTGCTGGAAGACATTATTTTCCCTACCATCACCCTGGATAAAAACCTCTTAGTGCTTCTGTGTGTCTTGCTTCTGAAGAGAAAGAAGACCCCTGTTTGTTCTGTGTAAATCTTTCAGTTTGAAGAAGAGCAGTCTCAGCCTGCATCACTTTGTATTTGACCTGTCTGTGAACCAACCACAATGTACCTTAATTTTTGTGCCTGTTTTTGAAGTGTGCTTTGAATATTTGCTTTTACTGTACCTGCACTTATTATCATGTTGCCTCTCAACATGCAAGTCAAGTTCAAACCTTTGGAGCAGGCCTTAGGGCAAGCCAGCCACTGAAGCTTACACATTTCCCCAGCTGAATGAATCTTCAGTTCTACTCACCATAAAATATTTTCAGCTCATTGAAATGCATAATGCAGGAAAGTTCAGCAATGAACAGAGTTTGGATGGAAAAAAAAAATGGTGTTGAGGCTTTATATAATTGCTGTGTTGAGCAGTAACTATCTTCCTTAACATCAGCCTTGTCCCTACTCAGGACAGACCCTTGTCCTCAGCTGTGTGAACAGAACAGAGCAGAACAACTTAGTGGGACCTCACACCAGCTCCATCACCAGGAGACCCACTGGAGTTTTCTGTACATGTATCTGTGAGTCTGCCCCTTTCCCTGCAGCCATACCATACCTTGATACAAACAAATTACATGCATTACTTCTAGAAACACTACTTGTGTTATTAGGTAAATTACTCTGAAAATATGGAGATGAGTGCTGGCAGTGAGATGAAGATTTGATTGAATATAAATACATTGTTTTTGCTTCATCTAACTGCAAAAAATATACATTAAATTTAAATGTAAGATACAGGGATTCAATTTGTCACAGAAACAGGGGAGGTCAGAAAAGACTGGCAAAAATGATGACCTACAACCTCACACACAAAATAAGGTTGGGTCAAAATCAAAATGAAGTGTACTGCACTGGAAAATAGTATCCAGCATGCATGCTCAGACATGGTTTTATTTATATATTTATTTATTTATTTTATTTTTTTAAATTTTTTTTTTGAGGAGGTATTTTGGGGGGGAGTATTTCTGGGCATAATGCATTTTACATATAAATCAATAGATTATTCACTAGTTTCATCTCTGATCAGCTTTTAGAAATACCTTTTGTGATGTATCATCCTGAAGGCTTGAAAAGGTCTCTTCAAACTACACCTGACAGATTTTAGGCATCCAAATAAGAGCCTCTCTGAATCTTGTGGATTCAGAGAGCTGCACAGCTCCATCCCTTCAGGCAGGGGTTTCTGCTCTTTCCAGCTGAAATGAAGACAGATGGAATTTGACAGTGTTTCCCCTTCAGTTGCATCCTAAGGAAAATTAGCTAGCCTTGTCTTTTAGTTGATGCATGCACAAATGACAAACAATTGCCAGCTAGGGGTATTTTCCCACACTAAATCCAGAGATCTGACAGAAAACACTTCTAAAACAAAAGCAATAATAAGGAAGCAAATTTTCATCAGCCTATGAAATTAGAATGTTTTGTAAGAATGTCTGCAATTTTTATCTTCCTTATTAAAGGCAGATGCAAAGTTAATCATGCTATTGGAACAAAAGATGAAGTTAATAACAGGGAGCCCATAGGGCCTTATTGCTAATATTGCTGTGCCTCTGCTATGTTTGAGCTAGACAATAAAAGAGCTTAATTGCAACTGCATAAATGGTGAGTGAGTTCACAAAGCTGTAGCATGTGGATGAAATGAGTGAGTTATTCAAGGACCTTCCTAGAGCAAGTCCAACTGTCTCAAGGATTTCAGGAGCTTATAGGAAGAACACTACTGGGGAAAATGTCACAGAAATCGATCAGAAAAATCTGGGAGCAAAGTTTATCAGTAATACTTCTATGCCCAAAAAATCCACCACTTGTAATATTTATATTAAAGAGTCTTAGCATAAATTAGTGCGATGTAATGGAAAATGTATATTCAGACTGGCTTAAGAGACTGCTAATATAGCTTTCATGCCAGTCCTTCCACTGCCACAGTACCTAGTAACACCAACTTCTGCTATCTGCACTTACAGAATAATATACTCCCCACAGAGTTTCTCTCTTGACCTCCAGCAGTGAATAAAGGAGTTTATATTCCTTTCCATACTCCTGAGTTTGGGAGCTTTCCTCTTGTCCTCATGTATTTGTCTCTTGCTCCAATTTCTTTAGCCCACATCAAAGGAAAATAGCAATTCAGCCCTATTATCACAAATGTCTATTGATATAAGGTCCTTGGGGATGAACCTTGCAAGCACAATGGCACTACCTCCTTTCAGCTCTGCTTTCAGAGGTCTAAGGGCAGACCTCAGACTGAGGGCAGAATGCATCTTTGCACAAGTATTTCAATGTGACAGTTTATCACCATATGACTATTAAAAGGAAAACAATCTAAAGCCAACCCCGAACAAAATAAAACCTATCAAGGATATTTGTTTTTCTTTTTTTCATTCTAGTTTGACATGTTTTATTATTTTATTTTATTTTATTTTATTTTATTTTATTTTATTTTATTTTATTTTATTTTATTTTATTTTATTTTATTTTATTTTATTATTTTATTATTTTATTTTATTTTATTTTATTTAAATGCCTCTAAGTTCAAAACAAGATTAAAAAAAATCATACAAGTACATTTCACAAATTCATCAATATCAGTACAGAGGGTAGACTCCCTATACATCAAAAAATTGAGTCAGAACAAGACTGATTACATGGATTTCAAATTCCCCACTGAATGTCCTGAATTCACAGCAGTATTTCCAGGCCTTCAATGAAGAAAACTAAAACACCATCTACAGTTGTACAGACCTTCCTCTTCATTAGAAGTTGAGATGTTAATAACCTGCAAGATCCAAACATCATTAGAAATCCATTGAATGGATGGTTTCTTACCACATTGCACAAAAATCACTCCTTTAAGAAAGAAGACTTTCAGCTTGCCCACTGCCTTCCACATACTTTTAGTGCAATATATGCTGGATCCATTGGTTATAGAGTGAGATCGTTACAAAGGTAATTTCTTTCTGCAGCATGACTCAAAGCTATAATAAAACTTTTATTGGATCAATACCTGCTCAAGTATTGAAAGTAGTCATAAATTTTCATGGCATTAACAGAATTCAGTAATTTGTCACTCAAATGGTTCCAGACGAACAGGGCCTATGAAACTCTATTTGACAGCTACTAAAGCTATTGAAATAACACAGGTAATTTGGAAAAAATGGTTGGGTAGTTATGTTTCAAACTGTAATTTGTACATCAATAAGATCAGAGAATAACTTTCTGCCAAAGACTGACAGGCTTGTTTCCTGGCTGCCACATTACCCCATAGTCCTGTTCCTCTGTGGATTAAATTCAACCAAATATGCTTTGCTGCTGGACGAAATACAATGTTCTCTGCTTCCTCTGAAACTTTTATGGCTGTTAGCCTTGCAAAAAGTGGAAGTTTTGACCGTCAATGAGATTGTCTCTCTTTCTCAGGAAAAAGCTAAGAGAGAGAAAATATCAAGCAGGTTTTCCCTCAGTTTGTTTTGTGAGTGTTGTGGTGGGCTACTCTTGAGCTTCTCATCTGCTTTTGTCTTAGGCCTTTACATAAAATTGTGATTAACCATTCAACAATGAAACAATATAAAAACAAATAAGTTTTATTTATTTTAAAATGCTTACCTCTAGATCTACAACATTTTCCTTTACTAGTCTTTTTTCTTTGGGTTTTGTTGTTTTTGTGGTTGTTTCTGTTGTTGTTTTGTTATAAGAAAAATAGAGATGATGCCATGGAAGGAAGAATTATCAGAAAACCCTCCACCAGTATCTAATTAACTTATTCAAGTAAGCAGTTTTGTTGTTGTTGTTGTTGTTGTTTTTTGGTTGGTTGGTTGCTTTTTTGTTACTTTACCTGAGTAAATACATTTATTTAATTGCAAGCAATTGTAAAATTTGTTCATTTTAAAAAATACAGATAATTATTTCTGGATTATTTATTTTTTTCTTTTTTTGTTGTTGTTGTTGTTTTGTTTTGTTTTGTTTTGATGTTGTTTTAAATGATCATGTTACTTCAGGCTTCTGCTACACTTTAAGGCTTTCTCTAGCAGAATAGACACCAGAGAGAAACACAACTGAACACATAATCTGTCACCAGGAGGTTTTGTGATGCTGTCATTTGTCTTCATGTCAAAGCAGGAAGACCAGCATGGGATCATATTTTTTAACATGGCTTCTATTAGCACCATTGTTGTGAACACAGCCAATAATCAAATTCATTCTTGAATGTACACACACAGACACAAACACACACACACACAAACCAAAAACAAAACAAAACAAAACAAAACAAAACAAAACAAAACAAAAACAATATGACCTTGACTCTCCAGTTCAGCAAGCCTGATCTGCATCAGCCCTCCAGAGCACCACATTGAAATCTTGTATCACATCACACAGGCTGCATCCCCTGATGCCAGTCTGTCATCAATTTTCCTCACCTTTGAGCAGAAGGTTAATCAAGGCGTTGTCCCAGCAACACCATTTGCCACAAAGGCTCTGGAAGCCATCGATCCATCACTGTGCTCTGGACCAATGCCCATTTACCCCAGTATTGTGAGGCTTTATAGAGAGTTTATGCCACTGTTACTTGCTACAGTTACTTGCCTCAGTCCTCATGATAAAAGAAATATATGCTACCTTTATTCACGTTGAATTTTTAATTATTTTTCACTCTAAAATACATGCATATGACAATAAGATCTTTATATGTGTGTGGGATCTTGTGCTTCAAAATGGCAGGGAGACAGGAACATGTATAAGCTTTGCTCTGGTACTTGCAGACTAATATCATAACTACAAAGCAAAAGATGTTCACAAAAGTTGTGTTAGTTATCCGAGCCCAAAGGCCCGTAGATGATCTCAAAGGGCTTTCTGTACAAGCTAGATTGAAATGATATTCTAGATCTTACACATGACCTCAGATGAATGTGAAATTAACTGTGAAAGACAAATACTTTATGTTAGTGTCTCTTTTTATTTATAGAAACAAAAAATCATAGAAGAATAAATTTGCTTGATTTACTAAGCAACTCTACATGAATTAAAGCTGCTCTCTTGGTAATATTAAGGAAACAAGTCTAGCCAGAAAGAATGACCATTTTCCTTCCACTAGCATAACAAATAATCTCCAGTAAAATAAGGAATGGGGTTTTCTCTCATCTTTTCAGATCTTTTCAAAATACCTTTTCCTTTAACAGATCTTTTTCCCACTCTATTCTCCAAAGTACATTTCTACTGTTCATGAAAATGTAATTCAATTATCATGAATCAATGTATTTGTTAAAATGATACCTGTATCAAGTGTATTTCTTTACATCTCACATTTTGAACATGGCTTTATTAAACTCTCTAGATGTACAAATAAAATTAATTTGAAAACCTGAAAAATCATTATTTAAAAAGTTTTTGAGATTCATTCTAATATGCATGCTGAGGGAATGTATTCTTATAGTTGCATCTGAGATGGGCATCTTTAAATCTTTTCAATATATTTCATGATTTTTAACTAAATCAGAAGACAACTATTTAAGGCCAGAACATTAAACTAATTCCTAATACAATGCACTGAAGCATATGAATACAAATATGCTGTACTGATGCCTTACATAACATGCCTCATACGAAAAGTCATGTCTAGCCTTTTGTGAACTTCAGTAATATTACTTATTTTTTAAAACTAAAAAAAATGGCTGAATCAAGTTAAAATAATTTTGTTTTCTGAAAATGGATATAGAGCTAGATATAAGAAATATAAATGTCCATTACTGAATGAAATCTTTTTCACTTTTTCTATTTTATTATGATATTTTATTTAGCCAACAACTAAACTTACCATAAATTTTTTCTTTTATTTAATTTAACATTTAATCATTGTATTCTGCTAGAGACTTCAGCAGAGATTAATCTTAAGAATGCAATATGGAGGAACAACCCTTAGCAATAGAAATAAATTATTAAGCAAATGTATAAGTAATATTCAGTTACTGAAGGTATCTCTCCTTTATCCCCATTTCTATTGCCCTTAAAAGAACAACATAACCGATATTTACAGAGCACCAAGAGTTAGTTTAATTAAGACTAGGAAACTATTACATGTACCTTCAAACAACTGTATAAAGATGAGCTCCACAAATAAACACACAACAGAAAACAAGTTATTTAATGCTTGAAAAGAACCGGGATCTTGCCTATCATGTTGATTCATGTGAAAACAATTAAGACTTCAAGTATTATCTTCAGGTTAACATAATATTTCTCTAGCCAAAATAAAAAAATAACATTCTCAAGTGAATCTCATATTCAGAGAAGACACACAAAGTATTTTTCAAAGATAAGTTTAGGAGTTAAGATACCTCATCAGTGTGCTGTAAAAATCAATGACAAATATATATATACATATATATATGTATATATGTATACATATATATATACATTGATATGTATATATATATATTTACCAAATGTTACAGTTCTTTTCTTTCTTTATCTATTCTAGGCTTTAAAACCCAGAATTTACGACATGCCTATGAGATCACACTAATGTATAGGGAACCGTATTGTAAAATACAGAATGAGTGGTTCCCCTCATCCAGGCTAGCACCTTCCCTTAAGAACAGAAGATACTGCACCTGTAAAGGACACAGAGACATTTATGGGTGTCATGTCAATTTGTAACATGCCCTGAAAAATTTTAGCACTGTTTCAGTTCAAAAGCAAGTGGTCAAAGAAAAGTGTCTGTTTGTGGGTGTGTTTGTTTTCTTTTTCTTAGATGGTTATTGCTTGGTGTGATCAGCATTTTTCAAATACAAATTCCTTCTATAACAGATTCTTATTCCAATCCTCCACTGTAAGATGTGTAAGCAGAGTTCAAGAGGTCCCTTCAGCTTTCAGTTTTGAGAAGGTTTATATTTACTTTTTGCTTTCTTGCAGTGAGATTTATTAGACCCAGGGGACTGTGACTATCTCAGCATTGCCTACCAGGGTACTGGCCACCGATGGGAAGATGCAGTGCATGGCTCTCTCCAAGCACAGGGTTCTCTCCCAGGCAGTATACCTGCAGCCCAGCTGCCCAAGGGCTGTCATCCCACAGGCTGTGCCAGGCACTGGCTAGCCAAGCACTCTTTGGCACATCTCAGGGAGCATGACAGATGTTAAACTATGGACAGGCACAGGCCAGAACTGGTCCATGCATTGACCCAGTTTCATTACATTAGACATAGCCTCTGTGCCATCCATACCCACATGACAAAATATTTTTTGTCTGTGTGTGTTAATAACCCTCCCCCTGCACCTACAGCTGGTGTGCTCACTGCTATACCTCCTACAGTCCAATACAGGATTTTCTTCTAGTTGCAGGATATTTAGTAGGACTGGGTGACTACATGCACCAGGGCTGCAGTGAAGCACAAGGGTTTGATTGGGAGTGAGGAGATTATGACTGACAAGCAAAGGAAGGAAGAAAATGGGACAGTGCCCAAGAGCAAGGGTTGAGTGACTGTGAAAAAAAAACAAAAGGTCACAGAAAGGAAAGGAATGAATTGAAAAAAGAAAGCAAAGAGGACCAAAAAGAATTTTAAAAAATGGGAAGAAGGCAACTCAGGAGGAATGAGCCGTAAATAAGGCAAAACTTAAAGCGGAACAGGATAAAAATAATATGTTCAAAAGAGCTGGACCTGCAGAACTTTACTGAGCTGCATTTAGTATTTCCAGTCCCTGAGGTGGGAATAGACCTGGTTAAGAGACGAACGGAGACATGGTGAGTTTGCCTGTGCTGCTATTCAGAAAGATGATGCTGGCTACATCACTTTGTATTCCTTTTTAGGATTACTGCTGAGCTCTTCAATTCAGCAAAATACCTTTCTTCTCATCCATAGCCAGAAAAGGCCAACAGCAGTGTAAGCAGTGTGTTTTGCTGCATGCAGGCATCACACAAAAACTGCGACCCTGTGCTCAGTGGGAAGACATTACAGGGTGGCACCGGAAAACCACTTGCTGTACTGCTCCCCTGGCCAACCCCATCAATGCAGACTGGTGTTCCTGGTGAACAAGCTGGGACAACGGCCCACTGGTTTTCATAGGGCCATGTGATTTCTGCATGAAATTATATGTTACTTACTCTTTCCTGAGCTTCAAGAAGTATGTAGCAATATGAAGTGAAGCTTTCCTTCTGATACACTGTACACAGAATTTCAGTACATGCAAATTCACAGGTTATTCCTCAGTTAGGACTAAATCAAGGATTTATTGTGGTTATGCCCTCATCTAATGCTTTCACTTCCTGCATTGCTCACTTGAGTTTCTGACTAATTATCAAAACTGGCTGCAGGCATGAGTGCTTTAATACAACCTGATTAACCAGTCAAAAAAGATATAATGATTTTTCACTAAAGTGAACTTTTCTAATTGGGCTCATGGGTTTCTTTTTTCTCCACATGATGTGTCATGAAAAATATCTGATCAGTTTAAAACCCTTTGTCATTGAATAGCACACTTCTTCCTACCCTTATCTTCATGGAAGTTACAGTACCGAAAAAGTAAATAACAATGATGCAGAGATCTTTTATATAAGTTTGTCTTAAATACAAATGTGCTTTTTGTCACTGCTGGATGGCATCACCTGCAACCTGAAGATCCAAGTAGAAACACCTCTGAGCCTTAGGTAGGCCCTTGCCATTCTTTAACATGCTCTGTAGTCCTGACCTCTTATGGAGACAAGATTTTGCTAATTCTTTGCTTTTTTGAATAAAATACACACATACACAGATGCAGATTTTTCTACAGTGGTGGAAGCAAAGAAAATCAGCTCAGGCAGACATGAGAAGGTTTGGAGTAAAATCTGAAGCTTTCTTCAAAAGCAAGTTGTGTCCAAACATCATCTCTGGATTGAAAGAAAGGGCCTTATTAACCAGAAAACATGCATGCTACCTTTTCTGATGTGTTTTTTAAAAAAGGAAACATATCTTCACACTATGGTTATTTTGAGATGCTGAGACTGACTCCCTGTTTGACCAGTGGTCCCTTACTGCATATTTATGCATCATATTTAGGTTGTGTTAATGAAGCATTTAAGGACGCTTTGCTATTTCGGCTTGAAGAGGTTAAATTACATCTTTATTTATTGAATACTTTGCTTTTAGGGAGATGTTTGTCCTTTCCTGAACTACTGAGGCTTGGTCACAGAGACAGGATAGAGACAAAGAAATAGACAGATGCTCCTCACAGTATTAAGGTCTCAGAAACTTCTGGCCAATGAATCTTGTTTATCACCATTGTCAGATTTGGGGTCAGGAGAGAGCTTTTCCCCCAAAGAGGATTGTCAGGAACTATTTTTGCCTTTCCCTAAAGACAAGGGCAAGGCCTGTTTCTATTTTTCCTATTTTCTATTGCTTGATTTCACCCCACAAATGTCACATGATTTTTTTTGTTGTTGTTGTTTCCTGTCGCACAAAACAGATGTGTCTTTCAACCTCATAGTTTAGGTCTAAGTCAGCCCCAGGCTACAGGGAATGTTTTGTGGCCTCTGCTGAGCAAGGCTGTGAGGAAGAGGTGTTCTGCAGGGCTTCTGGTCTGAACATCAGCTGCATGGTTGCCTGTGATATGAGGGGAAAATCGTGCCTTGTGTACACTGGTTTGTGGTAAACTCTTCTTCCAAGTGCCTTGTGTGATGTGTTTCCATTGCACAGGACATAAAATAGCACAGGAGATATTTGGGCATGTACAAGTATTTTAACAACAACAATATAATTGAGAAGGGTCCAGCACTTGGGAATTCACACCTTTGGGATGCACTTGAAGCACTTTGGTTATAAAAGAGCAAAACTGAACTCAGATGTCCAGGAGAGCTGAAGGCATCTCACCTACTTGCAAGCCGTCTGTTTTCCTGTCCTGCTCTCTGACCCCAAGACAAGCCCAAGGAGAGCTCTTCTCTTCAAGTGCATGAAATGTTCAGTCCCTAAGCCAGTCAAGGATGTTCAGTCCCCAGGGTGCTGCCTTCCCACCTCTGCAGCAGGAATCAGCATCTGCAAGAAGAAGCTGGGCTGCTGCCTCATGTGTGCAGACCAAGCAGCTGGCAGGAGGGCTGGGAGAGCCCCCCTCATGCTTGGGAAGCAACTACATTAGTGTTGTGACATATTGGTTTTCTTTCTCTTTCTTCTTATTATTTCAGTGCCACATATTTCTTCTTGCATCAGAAAAGGCTCTTCCCCCCACACACCTCTTGAGAGAGAATAAGAATAAATGGGTGGTGAGGCAGAAGAAGGCAGCAGAGAAATGCCAGTGGTACCCTGACAGGGCCAGGAGGAGTCACGCTGAATCCTGTTCCCACAGCCTGCCACATTTGTGTGAATGCAACAGTCCATCAGGCATGTATTTTTTTTTATTATTTATTTTTTTTCCCATAAGCATTTTGTGTTTATTTAGGAAATTTGGTCAGGAAAGGCTTCAAAGCCACATCAAAAACATAACAGTTGAGAAGATTAAAATGGAGTATTATTTTATTAACAGATAGCCTGAGGCTGCTGTCTTCCTGCAAAGCAATATGGGAATCCATGGAATAAACCTCAGTGAGCACAATAGAGGGATTCATTAGCCAGGAAAGTGTCATCATCTAATTACTGGAAAGTTGTTCTGCCACTGAATTTTGTAATGACGTGTTCAAACTTTTAAATCAATTGAAAAGAAAAGGCAGTGAAGACAGCAAGCAGTCTGCCAGATTCCTGAAAGGCAAATTGTATTAAACATGCACATATGAACATAAAATACATTATTTCTCCATTTTTCATCTCTCCTTTGCAGCTTCATTTCTCTTATTCCTGCTACGTGTTCTCCTCCAGACCAGTGTCACCAGCCTGGACCAGTACCATGGCCAGGCAGAGACTTTGGCTTTGACGAGCTGCAGATGGGTGCACCCATGAGGTTGCACCCCACAGGTAGCACCCGAACAGGCCAGGCACATACTGAAAGGGCATGCAAGAGGGCTACGTACTGGGGGGAAGACCACATAGCTCTGCATCAGTGCCTGTCCTCTGCTCCACCCCGTTTCAGAGAAATACATTTGAACAGCATGAGTAAAACCATAACTTAGTCTTTCTCACAGGAGAATTACATACATACATTCATTTTTAGTTTACCCTCAGGCAAAAGGATGACAGCACTGAAAAGAAAAAATATATAAGTAAATGTGAACATGCCTCTGTAACATTAAGTCTCTTAGGAGAATATTACTGCAAATAACAAGAAAAAATAGAAATAATTCAGATTTCATTAAAACCATTAAGAAAACGTGCTGTACTAAAACACATCTGTATGCTTATACCGACATGCTGCTGTTTTTCTTATTTCTGTAGGAATGTTACCCTTACCTACCCTTGCATAACACCTGCTGCCAGAGCTTATGCAATGACAGCCAGAGGCCCACATGGACGTTAGCTGATCATATCTTTATCCCTAATGCAGAAGGGAAAAGTACGCCATTCCAGCTTGCTGCTGGCAGGTAAAAGGGCAAACCTAGATGTAGATATAAATCTTCCTGTCAGCAGAAGATGGGTACACTTCTTGGGGAAAAAAAAATAAGAAAAAAAAAAAACCTCTTTATTTCCTAACCAAATATTATTTAACTTTCTATCAGTCTATAGCACTGCAGAAAACGTTTCACCAAGACTGTGAATTGTTGAATTGTTACTCTCTCTGTGTCAACACAAAAAGGGTTATGCAGCCTGAAGAGCCCAGAAGTGAGCTAAGCACAGGTAATGCTAATACAGGTACCACAAACAAGCTTGAAAAACCTGAGAATGGAATTTTAAAAAGCAGAACAGTTGCAAGCTTGGCTGCTTGACACATATGCCTCAAGAGCTAATGGGATGGTTATTGTGTGTGAGGGCAGGCCACAAGCAAGCTCTGTCACCACTTAGCAAATGGGAGTCATGATGTATGGGGCATCATTGTACATGAAAGGAGCCACAATGACTTTGGATTCAGGGCACAAAACAGGTAACAGGAGTGAGCCTGATCTCTGTATGCTGATACTTTGCTCCTTGACATACGGCTGGAGGAAGGCAAGACAGAGAACTAATTTGAGTATCAGTTTGAGTCTATGACTTAGTGGTCATTTCCTCTGGACTGTAAAAGAGGTAGACCTTGAAGATAAAAAGCAAATAGATGTTCTGATAGCTGGAGAAATCATATTTTTTTTCAGCTTTTATCCAGTCTTGTTTTTAACATTATTAAGAAGAAATATTAATTTGGTGAATTGATCGTCCATCAAAAAACGTGATTTATTTCAATGGCCAAAAATATTGTAATAGTTTCTTTACCATGTTGAAAGGGTTGCTATGATTAATTGGGATTCATCAACCAGAGATGTCCTGATCACTACTATCAGGGAAGTGTATCTCCTTACCCAGTCTGTCTGTAGGGAAAAAAATGTCAATTTCAGGAAACTCCAGACTGCTAATGACCCCCTAACTCTATTTTACTTCACTAAATGGTTTGGATTTGGCCTTCTTCATCATTCCTGTCATCAAATACCTTGTGTCCTTGGGCCTGCAGAGTGAGACTTCTTTCAAGAAGACAAGATAGGTGATATGAATATCTCCAGGTCAGCAACCAAGTGATATTTCAGCAGATACAGATCCAAAAACAAGTGTATCAAGTGACTGATGGAAGAATACCCTTATAGCAATTTGGAAAAGAAGAGTATCTTTCCTGATGTTCAGAGATAGTCACGCCAGTGAGGGCTGTATTCTCCATCCTAAATGAAACTCCAGTTTCAGCAGCACGTGCTGGGTCCCAACATAACCGCTGGGCAGTCAGCAGGAACCTGTAAATCCTGTGAAACAGCACAGTGAGACCTGGCCTTAATGGATTAGTAAAACACATCACGTATATTGACTGTATTGCCGGTATTGGAGTTCAATTTATGCATCCATCTCTTCTATGCAAGGTATTGGGACACACAGGACTTAGGTCTTGATTAGTTACAAATTTATTTTTAACAGAGATTTTGGCTCTAACTAACTCTTATTTGTTAAGTTTTGAAGCCAGCACCATTTTTGGATCTTCATCTTTCTTTAGAAAAAACATGTTTTGCTGTCATCACAATAAGAGTTCTGGTAGATTTCCTTTTGTAAGAACTAGAATATGCTTTAACTTGCTTCTGAATGTATTCAGTCAGTACCTTTTGGTTAAAGCATAAAGAGAATTTAAACCATTATCAGTTTTGCTGCAGATAAAAGATATGACAAGCATTTTATTCCATAAACAATTTGGAGTGATAGCACAATAATTACATGATAATAAAAATACTTAATTCTCCAGAACAGATACAGAGTCATGTTTACTCATTATGAACAGTTTACTTTTCAACAGGAATATAGTAAAAGACACTTTTAACTGCTCTTCCAGATTAGACAGGTCATCACTGTATTATTTAAAAATAAAAACTTACTCAGCATTCTATTTCTTTTTTCTTTCTAAATTTTGCTGAGTAGAACTACAGTAATTGGATTCCTTTGCTCTTCCTCCTACATCATCCTGGGTCAAGAAAATGGGCAATTAAAATGAAATGGAGCAAGTAATGGATAAAGCATTAGTATCAGCACAAAGATACTGATTTGAACACCTTCATTGTGCAGTGTATCCCTCCCACCACCACAAGAGTGCTTGAAGTCTGATATTGTACAGAACAGTTATGAAATTTGGCTTCTGAGGCAATTATGCTTCAAACACGGTGTGCATTTAATTTACCCACGATGGATAGTACCATTCACAAGCAAGAGAAGGGCCTTTTTCAGATGAGAAATTAGGTGAGTTGCAATGTTCAAGGCACAATGTTAAGGACTTTTTCAAAGTAATTAACATGCCAAAAAGGTGTTCTTAACCCACCCTTTGCTAGAAGAGTGATTTGTGTCTCTCTGTGGTGGTTTTCAGTCCCTTGATATGAGACTCAGACTCACTCAGACTGGGGCTCCAGAGAAGTTCTCCTGAACAGGCTTGGATTCTTGTACTTCAAGCAAAGCATGCCTTCATAAGCCTGAAGGCACGCCTTCATAAGAGCTTTATAAAAAGTTCATGAATGACAATGTGTAAAAAAATGTAAAAACCTGTTGGTTCAGGTCATCTTCAATGGATTATTGCAGGTTCCAGCCCGAATTGGGTGCTTTAGGGCAGGTGAACCTGCAGCAGCAGCAGCTGGAGCAGACACCACGACTTTCAGAGGCTCTCCAGGACAGTCCAATCACTGAATTTCCCAGCAGTTACTGCTGCCAGTCAGTGGATTAGGACGTGTCTGTGGCTTCAAGCTGGGAGTAACACAAATGTCACAGGTCTTGCCCCTCTCTGTGTACAAATTGCTCAGCATAATCCCTGTATTATGTACAGCTGCTCTGGTCCCAGATCAGGCCAGGAAAAACATTGCGTCTGACAACTTGAGTGGGAAAAAATATATATCAGAATATCAGGGTACTTTGATATGGGTCTGCTTTTCTGTTATTTCTTTCTCATTCTGTCTCTCTGCAGCTCCACTGGCTATGCAGGATAGCATCTCTCAGTGCTGATTTATCACCGTCTCACCTCTACTGGGGAAAAAAAAAAAAAAAAAAAGCTCTCAAGTCTCAATTTACCTTTACTTTTCAAACTATGGAAAATGACTGCTTAGCAATTTAGTTTGTTCTTTTGATCCACTAACAGGATCTTTCCAGGACACATGCCAGTTCCTCTTTATCTGCATTCTTCTATTTGTGACAGCCTTGTGACCTTGGATGTTTCAGGACTGAGAGTACTTCTGTGAAAACTTCACCTTTATTCAAGTACTTTACCAACTCAGGATATCAAATAACATAACAAAGCACCAAAAATAGCACATCTCTCACATCACAGCCAGCATTTACTACGAAATGAATGCAGCTAAGCATTTTGGTGATCTCATCTGATAACTGATCATTTTATTTTGATCCGGTACCAGAAAATGTAATGAATAGGAATGTATCATAATGGGAGTCCTTGCTGATCAAAATGTTATTTTGTCTGTATTTTATCTGTTTGGTGTTCTCCCACAGGAAGATGTATAAACACTAATGAGTGCAGATCATGAGCCACAAGAAATCCAAGTTCTATTTTTGGATGAGCAGGTCAAAGCTCAGCTCCAAAAGCTCAAAACAGTAAGAAATGTATTTATCACCCAAAAGGTATATCTAAGTAACTCTCTTTTCAAAAATAAAATAATGAAATGAAATGAAACGAAGTAAATGAAATGAAATGAAATGAAATGAAATGAAATGAAATGAAATGAAATGAAATAATAAAATAAATAAAATAAAATAAATAAAATTAAAAAAAAGAGAAAAGTCTTAGGTACCCAAAGGTCTAAGCATACCCAGAAGAAATTCTGTGCTTCAGTTTTTGTATTACAGCAGTAATAATAATTAATAATAATAATAATAATAATAAATTAAATGATAATTAAATTATTCCTAAATATGAGGCCCATAAACATTAATAGGAGCAGGCACTGAAGCCCAGGTCTCATCACTTCCAAATGAGTGCCCAAACCAAAAAGACCTGTACTCCTTGATTTTTGCATTCCTTGCATCCACACACATGATGTGTAGTAATCCATGGTACATTACATGAAGCAATTCAGAATTGTAATTCTGTAGGTCTGTAACGCTGCTGTTATGCTGTTAGAGAATGCTTTTGGAAGGTGGTAAATAAGAGATCAAATCCTAATGCAGTAATGGAAATCCCACATCCTAGATGCATAAAGTCATGTCTGACCTGTTAGCTTGAAAAGACACCACCAGGTTGGAAGTAAAGCCCTAGGAACCCAACTTTGTAAGGTCTTATGAGACGAGTGATGGGAGATGCCAGCATAAAGGCCTGTATGTTGTACTAAGATCCACTTCTCTCCACAGATCTCCTCCTCTCCAGCTAATGCAGCCCTGCACACTGGCTCCCCGGGGCACCCCCAGCTTTGGGTACACTGCACAGGATGAGTGCCCCCATCACAGTGGGTGCCTTAGATGCTGCTACAGGGCCCAAGTGCCTATAAACTGGGTGCTGCAACACCAAGTGCTGCCAGCTCCATTTTTCTTTATGGATGGAGCTCTTAGGTGCAGATCCCAAATCTCCAGGTATTTCAGCACCTTAGTGAATTCAAGCATCATTTCTGAACACTGACATGAGTGCTGCAATTGTAAAAGAATTTCTCCTCAGGGAAAGAGAGAAATTTCCTCCCATTTATCAGGGGTGCCATATAAAAAGGATGAGAATACAAAAAAAAAAAAAAAAAAAGTGTTACTGGCAGCTTGTTACCATAGCATAACTATTGGTATCTCAAAATCTTGATTTTAGGGTTTTCCACAGAGATCAAAACAGTTTAGTCACTGAGATCTTTACTTTTCCATTTTCAGGGAACATGTGCAAGGCGAGAACCTTCAGATCTGCCACCACTAAGACTTCAATCTTAAGAATAAATGACATTCCAAATGTATTATTGCACTGAGAGTTTTCAAATTATGGGCTCCAATGAATCTGGACTTCCTTGGAAAGCTTTTTGGGGTATATCAGTTTTCATCACAAAAGAAAGCACAGGGAATCAAGAATTTGAGGCATTTTTTTAAATTTAATATCACTGTGGAGTGAATGGAATGAAAAAAAAAATCTGTCCTCAGTACTTTCGTACTGGATTCAGCTCTTTAAAATTGTTTATAATATGATTTTAGCAGGAAAGATTTGAAGAAAACATAATACATGTATATAGGAAAATGATACTTTTATCAAGTATCTGAAGAGATAAAAAGACACATATATCTGTTTTATATTTGTATTCATAGTTATATCTGTTTTATATTTGTATTCATAGTTATATTATTAACATCCAAGTAATAAATACACACAATCACACCGAGTATTATATATCAATGAGAATTTAGAAGGAAAATAAATTATTCTTGACCTTGGCAACTTTATCTATACATCCAGATAAGAATGATTGCTGTGTGCTAGGTTAAGCAAAGTCAACACATGTTTTCTTAGACTGTTTTGCTCTTCTTCCTTAAGATTGGATTACTACATGCAATTACTACATCCCTTCTTCAGAAACTATGGGCATTACCAGAAGTTTAGATGAAGAAAGCACTCTTTTCATGTATGTGAGTGCATGCTAGTGCCCACCTGAGTCCTGTCTTGCTGTCCCCACTACATTAGGGGTTTCAGCATACCCACAAAATTGCCAGTTTCTTGAGAACTTCAGACCAGCTCTGGACAGCTGCTTTGTGTTTGCACAGGGGTCCTATCCAGCAGCCAATCCCTCCAAAAAAGGACTGAACCTGTAATTTAAAAAATGTATCAACACAGCAAAGACCTCTGCTGGCAGCAAGCCCATCTCTGCTCACCCTGCAGCAAGAGGAGCATTTCCAGAGCAGCCTTGAAGGCAAAGTGTGGCACCAAATCATCATTTCCCATGGGCTCTTGTGACACTCCAGGAGAGAAGACAAGAAAGGAAGAGGAATCTTTTCTTTTCCTGCCTTTCATCTAAAATCTGTCTTTCATTTTTCCCTCTCTTCATTTTACTTCCCAAGTAAACTTATCTGACATACAGGGTGGGCAGCTTTTATTGCTGCATCACTGAAAGGTCACTGGTTCAGGTTTCTGAACAAAGTTTGTGTCTCTTTCTGAGAATGATGTTACTACCCCTTGTGATAACCAAAGGCTGGAGTTTCTTAGGAAAAGGAATATAAAAGTATTTCTAATAATTTTTTCATTTTTTTCCCCTCAAAAATTAATGAAACTAATGACTTTTAATGAAAAAGAAGTCATTCTTTATCATCAGAAGCAAGTGAGCCTAAGAAACATCAAAAGAGAAATAAATAAAGAGTTTTATCTTTGTCTGAATATCTAGAATACATGAGTGCAGCTCTACAAAATTCAACAGAGTTTTTTCTGAACATTGTGAATGGAAACTTCAATATTGTCTCTGGCCCTAAGTTCAGAACATATTCTAACTTGCTCTTTCCCGTGATCATCATAGCCTACATCATTTCACCACAGGATCTCCCTTCATCCACATCTTAGGGGTCAGGTTAGAGGTAGGACATTGTAAATGTACATTTTCCCCATTAACTTCTGTGTACAGCATTGCAAAGAAACAGCAGTGGGAGAAAACTAATGGGGATATTCTAGCTCTTGAAACCCAGGTGAGAAAATCAGGCTCTTACTACATGTGCCAAGAGTGAAAATTAATCATTCCATATTTTACTCTGTTTTAGGTGTCCTTCCAAAATTTGTTACAGCCCATTTACCATTCATATGCAAAGCTAAGAAACATAAAACACCATCAGGCACAACTAAGAGGATAACACCTGTGAGCTGAATCCAAAAAAGGGAACTTGGCTGACTAACTTCAGAAATCTAAATGCAGACCTCAGATCTTTATAGCACCTCTACCAGTTTCTGACAATCCAGCAGCATGTGCGTTCACTAGGGAGCTGTTAGAGAAAACAGCAGTTACTGGGTATTGCTAGTGTCTTAATGATCCTTCCAGCCAGCTTTAGTAAGAAAAACTAATTCCCTGTCAATTTTTTTTTCTTTTTAAATACAGGCTTTTGAATTGTTTTTTCTAACTCCAGCAAGCCTTTCTGCACAATTAGTCTCAAAGGAATGGAGGAGATGGGATATTTTTTCTGCAAGTGCTTGTGATTTGAAAAGCTAAGGAGCAGAAAAGCACTCAAATGCTCTGCCATCCCCTGAGTGCTTCCCATTTACTGGCTCTAGCAGCTGTATTTTGTGAATTCCCACTCATGGACCCTTACAGATAGGTCTCCAAGTGTTGTGTCGTGAGTCCTCAGGAGGCTACATAGCTAAAATATACTGTGATATCACACTGCAACACTCAGGACCCTCTGTGGATCTTCTTGCAACTTGTGTTGCAGCCTTCTAATGGTTCAATGGCTATACCTGCATGACACAAAATACCAAATCTAGCAATGGTTTCTGATATGTTATGGTTGTTATCCAGCCTAAGATGTGCTTATTGAGAAGCAGTCATATTTGTCATTGTTCTATTAGCTAATTCAGCTTAAGTATCCATCTTAATGGAGAATGAAGCAGGGTTGAGAAAGCCTAAATGTCCAGTTAAAATATGGGAATTTTTCTTGTTGATGGAGAGAGAGCATAATGCACATAGAAATTACTCTTAATTTCTCCTTTTATTTTTGAAAATCAACTTGTGATGACTGGTCCAAAATGGACCCAGTAAGCAGTTCTGTCTCAGCTCCTTCTTGGAAGTTGCCACCATCAGGGACATGATGCTGGGGCTGTAGGGACACAAATACAACACACACAGATGCTTTGAAGTCCGTTCCATAAGTAACTCCACCATAAAAAGGTGGTTTCCCAAAAAGGAATTCAGCTGTCATGGAACAGCAGTGAAAGTACAGGAGAAATTTGAAAAGGCCTTGTGAGAGCTAAGGAAACAAAACTGAGGCAGGACTGCATTCCGAATATTTTTAGGCATTCAAGGACAAGTCAAGAGCCTAAACAGGTCTTTGGATCTGGGCCACAGAGTATTGAAAACAAAGGTGATGAAGGACATTGGATTGTAAGTGGGCAGGCTGAATAAGGAAGCCTTATTCTGATGTAACGTATGCAGGAGCATGCTTGCAAGCATTGGGACAGGAGCCAGCACAGATGAAGGTGAGGCTGAGATAATAAGAACAGAAATAAATGAGGAAGGGAAGCTTGAGACAGCAGTGTCTGAAGGAGTGAGAGAAAGATGATAGTCCTTAGACCTCAGAACTAGAGAAAGGCTTTGACACAGAAGGGAAATCAATAGTGAGGCACAAGAATGAGGAGAGACGGAAATTTTAGTTAGACTCTTTGTTGTAAGAGATGACGAAGTAGTGTGAAGATGTGGCAATACAGTCTAGCAGCAATGCTAAGAATATTGTCAAGGAAAATAATATGGACTGACTCTTGTCAGATAAATTTTCTCATAAACTACATTACCAAAATATAATCTCTATCATCATTAGAATCAACAGTGGAAAACAATTCACCTCTGACTATATGACAATCAAATCTGTTCTTCAAGAATGCATTCCCAAAGGTGTTTATCCACACAACAAATCGCAAAGTTTTCTTGTCATTTGAAAATAATGAAATTACTTGAAACATGAAAATTGCTGTTTTACTGTCAACATTTGCAGCCTTTTTTACAGTGACTTTATATTTCTAATGTTTCAACATTTTAATGTCATTTCATCACTAAATTTTAGTTTCATATAAGAGAAAGGACACCTGCAATCAGAAAAGGGGAAGCAATCATACAGACAGTATTAGTCATTATGGCCTGCATATCAGACTGGATTGTTGTAAAAGGTGGAGTAGAAGAAAGGTTAAGGTATTTTTGTTTGTTTATTTATTTTGTTTGTTTGTTTCTTCCTTATGCTAGTAAAACTATGCCTGAAAATACATTAAATGAAACTACTTTTGAAATGTCTTACGGAAGAATAGGTTGAAGGTAGTCATAGACAATTTAAAAAAGAAATCCAAATAACTACTACTTATTTGGGGAAAAAAAAAAATCTCTTGAAGAAGGAGGCAAAGTTTTAGGGAACATAATGCAATTGCTTCTGGAAAGGTAGAAGGGTTAAAAAAAAAAAAAAAAAAAAAAAAAAAAAAAAAAACAGACACCTTTCTGCAGTTATCACATCCAAAATTATTGATTTCTTCCCTGTGTCCCAGAGCCGAGGCTATGGCCTCAAGGGAGGATGTGCTGCAAAGATTGTTACGTGTCACCCACACACTAAGGTATTGAGAAGCAGTCTGGGAAAGCCTGTCACTACCAGGGTGAAAGCACTGCCAAAGCAACAGCTTTTCCACTGTGGATGTAGCCTGGTTCCCATTGCTCCCTGCTCCTGGGACTTCTTCCCAGCAAAACAAATACAGGATATACAGAAAGCTCCTTAAAATTACAGCCATCTTTCCAGCCTTTTACTAGTGAGAATAACAAGCAAAGCAATCCAATTCATTCTTCCTGCTGTACAGATAACTTGCTATATATACACATTTTCTACATATTAAGAGAGAGGCCTCATATTTTGGGACAGTAGCAAAGCAATTGCTGTTCATTTCTGTGCTGTGAATGAAAGAAGATCCAGAAAGGCCTGTAAAATCTACCTAATTTCTACATGCAAGTTTCAGGAGACAGATTCTTTAATCCCATGTGAAGGTGTTTTTTTTTTTTCTTTTCAAAAATTGATATAGATTGCTCTTGCAGTTACAGGACACCATGACAAAATGATTATGCTTGGGTATGATTAGAGCAGGAATTTCTTTCCAATTATATTCTGTGATCAGAAATGAGCTGAAGATGTGTGTTCCCACCCACTAAAAGTAGGAAGCACAAGGGCTTATTTATGTATTTGTTGTTACATGAGACACAAAAGCAATCTCCATGAGACAGAGACATCACTTGCCATCACCATTCCAGTAAGTTTTCTGAGGCTCAGATATTTCTTTGTAGCTGTTCCTTTTCTCTCTGCACTCTACTCTCTTCCTTCCAAATCCTTCTTCTCTCGAAACGTCTCGTGAAGCACTTCCAGAGGTTGTCCCTCCGTTACTGCCCCCAACCCATGTTGTTCCATCCAGTGTTGTTTTTCCATAGTAAAATCCCTCAAAAGTACCTCGGGGCCAACTGGTAAGGACTCTTGTTCACACTGAGATGGTAGCAGATGACGAGGTGATTTTGATAAACCCATAACCTACTTGTCTGTATTTAGTGGCTAAATATCTCATTACAAACTTGTCTCAGGATCATATGGGCTCATCTGTACTGAGCAGCTTGATGTGGCATGGAGGATCCTTGCCAAGATGAAGTTGTTTTGATAAACACTTTCATAGCAGAGCAGCTCCACTCAGGTGAACTACCTGTTATAAATGAAGTCTCGATCTGAATTTAGTAATATTTATACTTACAAAAGGTATAAAAGGCAAGTAAACAGCGCTGGGTGTGCAGGGAGTCTACACTCCACCAACACGCACAAACGAACATCAGACATTCTAAACACATAGAACATTGCTTTTACATACTAAACCCAAGTATGCCTATACATACATACAATCAGGAAAGGTAACAAACAATCCTTTAAGTTCCATGACTTACTAAACTTCAGTATGCCTATACATATGTACAATAAGAAAAGGTAACAAACAATCGTTTAAGTTCCATGACTTAACAGTCTCCATTTTCCATTCCCTTTGAACAATATGTCTCGCTTTAAGTTGTCAAGCAACTCGGTATTCAGACCTTATGCATCCCGTTCTTCCAGGATCGAAGAAAAGCATATCTATCTCCTTTTCAAGGCCAATAGGGCCTGGGCCAAAAGGCATGTCCAGTGTCACCAAGGGGTGTAACAGCAAAGGCCTGCGATGGCAGGAGCGGTGGGAGGGGCAATGGTGTAGAAGGATCAGTAAACGAACCTGCAGCTCCCTCTCTGTCTGGCAAACCACACGTTTCTGACTGTGGTCCCACAGGGCTCTTTAAGGCCTCAGAGACTGCTCGCCAGGTGCTGAGCAATCCCACTGCAACCTTGTCATGTTTAGTTGCAGAGTCCCACACCTTGACCTCGATTTGGTCCCATATTTCAGGATCATTAACTGTCCGATTGTTAATAAGAAGAATAAGCTGTAAGGTTACCAGGACAGTCTTTGTTTCTAAGGACGTATGATTCCCCATAATGCGCAACTGCTTACCAGCGAGGAGCAGTTCTGTGCGTGGGTCTGCTTCTCTCAGATAGAGCTTCTTCCCAGCTCTGGTGCACCTGTTTCCAGCAACTTTCTATATGAGCTTTTCTGAGCAGTTTGCTGAGTTTGGCCAAACCTATATTCATGAGGCAATCAATGTGCCTGTTCCCATCCTGGTCTCCATTCTGCTAGCCTGTTCCTTTTCATTCCTTCTTTCTACTTCTTTATTGATGACATAACTTCATTACATCGTGTTGCCTTCTTTTCTTTTATCTTGAGGACAGGCTCCCCTCTTATACCCTCCTCCCCACAGCAGTTCTTTTCAAAAACTTTTAATTGGTCAAACAACTTTGCAAATAACAACAGTGGCAAACACCCAGAAACTTCCATGCCTTAACAGCTGGAGAACAAGCAACCGGAGACTGCATCGAGTCTCCTGAATCACCCTTCTTTGTTCCGTTTACATTCCTGATGGCCTCATTGTTAAGAGTCTGATGTTATCATCAACCGTGGGGCTTTCAGATTCCCACGGGCACGCTCCCAAATCTCCCCCTTCTTTATTAATATCAACCATTTTCTCGACATGAATTACCACTCCATATATAACATACCTCAGGCCCTGGAGACGATAACCCCTTGAGCATGGCACTGAACCAGGCTCTTGGTGCAGCTAAAGAGCCTCCAGCCTGAGAGACACCACCAGATACTCACCCAGGGATCACAGTTCACTGCTGCCTGACATGGGACAGGCTTCCCAAATCATCATTCAGGCGCAGTGGTGTTGAGGATCATCATTCACTCAGGCACTTCAAAAAAACTAATATCCTCTTCTTTGCCCATCAATATTCATGTTGTGATGCTTCTGAAAACATTCAGTTCTTTTCTTTGTATTTGATATCTTTAAGGACAATGACTTTATGTACAAACTTCATTTCATTTAAACACAGAAAATCATATGAATAGGATAAACACATTTGGGTTGTGTCATTTTTCCCCTTCAAGAATCCCTGTTCCCAGGTATAGAGATGTTTAAACTTCTCAGTTAAATGGATGTCATTTTTTCGCTTAACATTAGCAAAACAAACATTTTTTTTGCTATTTCTTCTTTTATGAAATATTCACAGTGCTTCTCTGATCCTTTTTCCAAATAAGATAAATAATAATAATAAAATAGCAGACATTACATGGAAGATTTGTACATAAAAGGCTAAAGTCTGGTGAAATTATAAGCCTTGAAAAAGAATATTAACAAGTTAAAGCATAAATTAGATTTTGCCAGACCAAGAGTCACGGCCCCAGATGAGACCATGACAGCTAAATGATCTTTCAGAAGCTAAACAGAAATATGACTCTTGGAGGTCACCAGCTTGATGAAAGCAGGGCTGATATGCAGAAGATCCATCTTACTCCCAGGAAAGATCGGGAACTGTGGTAAAGAGGAAAGTGAGTTCCCTTGTCTGTGAAAGTAATTTGGAATGAGAGAAAAAATGTATGGGAAATGTAGTAGCTCTGAGAGAAGCCAGGAATTAAAACACTAGAGGTGAAATTCTGGCTCCTGTCAGTTTGGATACTGACTCTGGTGACTTGAGGCTTCACTCAGCATCTGAATACCACAAGGTAGGAAAAAAAAAAAAAAAAAAAGCATCTGCTTGATTCCTTGAATTGTACTCTTTCAAGTTGTGTTTTGCTCAGTTCTGCTTTGATCTTTGCATTGGCTTTGTGTTTGATGGAAGCTGCTTCTCTTTTGTTTTGCTTCATCATCAGTGGTGCCCTGTTGCTGCAGGGCTCAGTGGAGAGGGGGAGAGCAGCACCAGCAGCTCAGTGCCTGCTCCTTCTGGGCTCCATGGAGAGCTCAGAAAAGCTTTTGAGGCTTCTGTAGCCATGTGGAGAAAAGATAAACATTAGGCAACTCTTATCATAGAAAAAGAGGCTCGAGGAGATTACGGAGAACAAACAGCATAACACAGCACCACTTCAAAAAAACACAAACCAAAAGTGCATTTTCCTGTGCAACACCCGTACAAGGAAGCCTCTTTTGTTCTGGGGTGTGCAGGCAGTGCAGCAGCTGTATTATCATTTTGTACCACCTGGCATGGAAGAAATCCAGGTCTGTGAGTCCCAGCTATGCTCAAACAGAGCCATGTGGCACCTAGCGGCTCCCCTGCAAAGAGGATGCTGCACCCAGAGATGTGGAGGGATCTATGCTAGCTCTTCCAAGGCCTGAAAATGTGGAAGTGCATGGAAAATGGCTACAGTCAGGGAGTGATTCAGGACTGCACCTCTGAGGTCCCCAGGAGGAGGTGGGGTGAGGTGCTGTGCCATCTAAGGACAGGCATCAGGAACAGGGTAAGAAGGGACAAAATACGCACCTTGCCTTTGAAAACAGAGTTCACCTGGGTGAACTCCGGCCTCAGTGAAAATGAGTAGGAGTTTGTCATGCATTTCTGCAGATCCCTATCCTACCACAATAACACTGGCTAAAATGTTCCAATCCCTATTTAGTCTTTACTTGACAATGAGCCTAAATAGACAATCTGGTATTTACCCAAAGCTCCCACTGATTTCAGTGGCAGCTGGGATTGCTCAGCAGCTCTGAAAATCTGGTTTCTTATATAAATATAAGAATTATATTTATATAAGATTATATTTATATAAGATTTATAAATATGGAGTTAGGAACCTCATTTTAGATACTCAGACTGGATAATTTTGGCCCTAATATTTTATATTGGCTCCTTTTCCACCACATTCAATAAAGTTTTGAGGAAAATCATTATAAATCTTCATACTATCTAAGAGCATTATGGATAAATGATGAGATCCTTTTTTTTTTTCCTCAAAAAAATTATAGCCATTTATATTTTTATATATTTTAATATATAAAAAATATATTTTGATATAAACCTTTGATGTCTTTACAAATAGCTGTAACTTCCAAACTAGTGCTTTAGAATTAACTTCAACCATATTAATGTGGCTATAGTAAGAAAATAATAATAATAATAATAATAATAATAATAAAAATCCACCTCACTAAGGCTTTATTTCATAATGTTTAATTTCAGAATAATTTATTTTCTGGAGTAGCAAAATTTCTCTGGGGCTCTAGGCAATGGATGCATATCTACTAACTTTGAACTATATATCACTGTGATTTTTTTCCTAGAAGGTAAAACACCAATCATACTGTGATGCATTTCCTAATTCTTCTTTTATTTTTTTACTTTTTTTTTTTTTTTCTTCTGGTAAGTTTTAAATACTATTTTTAATATAACAATCCAACTGAATTGGTGAGGCCTACTTCTTCATGCCTGTAACTTCACATGGATTTCTTATAAAGACCCTGAGACATGGACATCATTATATGCATCAGCTGTGCAGCAGTACAATTTTCATTTAATTCTCCTGTGCTTTGCAAACAGGGGATAAAAACCCATGCTTTTTCTTGATTTTTTTTTAATACATAAATACAAAAATTTATAACTTCTTGAAAAGTTGTCTCAGTAAAGAAACACATTTATTTGGCTGGAACACCTCCTCTGACCAAACAGACTCATGTTGAGCTGTTGGAAGAGAGCTGTGACATTGCAAAAACACTTTACCAGCTCTCTCTGCTCTGCTGCAGGTCCCCACAGGACCAGCTAATGGGACTGTGTGCATGGACCTAACTACCTTACTGATTCTGCACAGACCCATTCTGCTCCACTGATTACGTGCACAGACAACTTTTGCTTTAGTTACTGTGTGCATGGACCATATCTACTTTAGTGACAAGTCAGGCAGTTCAGTCCACCCATTAGCTAAAGGGAAAAAGGGTGCCCACACCTGCCATCCTTTCTCCTCTGCTGGGGGAGGCTGGGCTGGGTGACCTCCAACAGAAGGGGGCTACCCAAGGCAGTAATTATTCCTTTGCTCTTTCTTCCTCTTTTAATTTTTCTGTTCTTCTTATAGGGGCTGTTGATTTTTTTTTATTCCTTCTCTTTTTCCTTTATTTATTTATTTATTGCTGATGTCTGATCCATCAGCAATTCTTCTAGTTCCTTCACCTCCTTCCTCTCTCTCAAACAGATTTCCATTTCTTTATATAAAACTGATCCCCATCTCATCATCCCTCTTATTCATCTAAGTCTAAGATTTCTGTAGGGCTTCCTTACGTGACAAGCATGAAAGCTACCTTCTCTGTCTGACTTTCTTCACAAGTTATAAATTTGCAGGCACAACCTACCCTGGCTGTAAACCCCTGGGTATCTTTGTAAACTGAATGCTGATCAGAGTCTTCCACAGAGCCCTGAAAATATGCTCAGTCATGCAGAAGCAGGGGTACAAGTGGTGCATGAACGAATTGAGAAGGTGAGAGGTGGCCATGGCTGAAGGAGAGATGGGAAATGAGGGAGGGATGTGGGCTCTAGGATAAGAGCCTTGGCTGCCTGTTGGAAGAAGTGAGAGAGCCTAAAGGCTTTCTTGCAAGACGGAAAGGAAGAAAAGCATAGACAGGATGAATTAAGCAAAGATACGTTGCAGTTATATATCCAAATATACATGGATGCTTATCTAAATTAAGCAGAGGTCCAGTACCCTTGGTAGTTCCGCAGTCACTCTAATCACCAGGTTCACACTTCCAAGGTTACTTTTTAAATGAATAGTTAACATATTTTCTGTAGGGGGACAGTCAGGAAGAAGTTTATCTTTTAACTTAAAGCAAAGGTAATTTCTCTATATGGAGTCTTCTGGGAGAAACTGAGCTCTTTATGAGCTACTCAGATGTTTCATATACAAGATGCTTTTCATTTTTTCAAATTGACTCTCTCCTTCACTGCCTTTTGCATGTTTTCTGAGTTAGAATTTTTTGGGATCTTTGACATTAATTTATCAAATATAGAGAGCTCTGACCTCCCTGCTTAGCATATTTAAGAGGCAATTTTGATAAAAGACTGGCACAGAAACTGAAGTTATGCAAAAGCTGTTTATTCTGAAACCAAACTGGAAGAAGCACAGACATCATGCTGATATTTGACAATGGGACCACTCAAGCAATTAGGAAGGGGCACACAACTGTTTCCCTAACACATTGAATATAGGGTTACCAAAAGTAGAAAACATTTCCCAATACAAATAGCTCTTTTGTGATTTCTGTTCTCATGGAAAGGAATGTATTTAATCTCATTTATTATTTTGGATGACTGTTTTGTTATTGTTGTTTAATAGGTAAGTATGATCACATCTTTAAAAAAAAAAAAAAAAAAAGGAAAAAGAAAAAGGAGACAAAAACCAGAGTTCACATAAAGTTACTCTACTTTGATAGGTGTGTATGTTATTATTTATGGAAACCAGACAAAATATTCAAGCAGTATAAGGTAGTTTGCACTGCAGGCCCATATGACCACAATACTGCTGAAGAGGGAATATAATAGGACAAGACTTCTGGCTGCCTACAGGAAAGAAATTGATAGCAGACCTGCAGAAGCCTTACACTGGAGCTCTAGGACTACACAAAGACCTCAATTTTTCCTTTTCTATTTACAGAAAGTCAAAAGTCACCCACTCAGCTACTCCCTACAGCATTTTCTGCCTTCTCTAAGCTGCCAGACAGCAGCAAACTGCCAGCAGGATAACTGACAAAAGCATTTATTTCCTCATCCTCAGGCTGAGATTGCACACTTGGACTACGTGTTCCCCAGACACATTGATTACAGCCACAAAGCCTGAGTGGTTTTCAGCTAACAAAGCACTGTAAGAGTTGCAAGCGCTGCTATTCTGCTCCTCCACCCCTACATCTCCGCAGGCAGGTGTAACTGAGGGCAGAACTAGCCAAGGGGGCAATCAAAGTTTTACTTATACTCATCTTCAGGATGCAGCTGAATGAAGTTGAGGCAACAAAACAACTCAATTTTTATCACTATGTCAGGCACATGCATGAACCTCTAGTTTCATTTATTTGGTGTTGTATACAGAGACACTCATCAAGCAATGCCAGACTCAGTGACCTGCATTTTAACCCTGGCACAGCCTCTGGTCTTTGTCAGTTCAAGTCTGACCAGGTGCTGAAAGTGCAAACATGAGTAAAATAATGATCTGGCACAGTTTCTGAAAGTGTAGAAGTAATCTGTTGCCAAAGAGAAGCCCTGCGTCCTGAAGCATTTTGACAGGGTTTTGTCTTTTGTGCATGCAGACAGGACCAATATTTAGTTGAGGATAAGACTACCAGAGAACTTTAACTTTAGCTTTGCTTCTTAAACAACCTATAAACCTGCCTGTTTGCACAGAAAACTCTTAAAACAAAATATGAGGGTACTGAAACACAAACTCCAGGAATAGTTTTCTTGACAACAAACCACTTCAGACCATTCCTTCTTCTATAACTCGGCAAGTCACAACACAAAGTAACTCCAGTTTTACCCCTTAATGCCAGAGCAGCAGAATGACCAGGCAGCACCCTGCTTTCCCATGCTGTCCAGCCAGCAGAGCTTGCCACAGCTGCCTCACAATGTTTTAAGAGTCATTTTGGCACAGGCGGTGTTTTTTAGAAGATGAGAGCAGGGGTGGGGCAGCACCAGCACCATCCTTTCAAAGATTTCCAGCCAGCAGCAAAGTTTCATCCTATCAGCTGTTCCTCCTTGGAACGAAAAGGGGATGGTTTGCTGACAAGCCAAATTATGGCTGCAGTGGCTGCTGCAGGGAGCTTTTACAATGGGATTGATTGTGTGCGGTGAAAAGGGTTTGAATGTGAGCAGATAGGAACCAAGATGCATAAGAATGCTAGTGTTAGGCTTTCTGCTATTGAAACGACAGCTAGTGAGGAGCAGCTGTGGTTATCTAAAAACACTTGTGCATGGAAGAACAATTTTTCTTCAAAAATCTGAAAGAAACTCTAATGATGAATCATAGGCCAGGCTATAAATAAAACATGACTATGGATTTGCAGACCCAGAAACATTCTCATTAGAGAATGTTGTTTTTAGGGCCAAATTGCCTCATTTTTTATTTTTTTTTTTATCAGAATCATTTTGGAATAATTACTTCCATGATGTCAAATCCCTTGTAATGCACAGTGGAGTTTGTTGCATGACATGTGACAAGCATTAAGGTTAAGCAAATGAGCCTGGCTAATTATCTGCTAATCAGCATGACTCACCAGCAAGATATACATTCATAAGTTTACATCCTTTTTCTATAGATACTAAATGAGGGTAGGGAAGAGCTGTCACTCCTCAGCCTTCCTTGTGCTGAAGAGCTGAATGCTTTCCTGAATGCTTTTCATCATCTTCAAGAACAAAGGTTTTCTTTGTCTGGTAAAGAAGAAGGATCAAGGTCAAGATCAATAGTGTAGTGACAAGTACTGGTAATAATTGTAGGTAGTTATAGTTACCAGTAGTACCTGTTCTTGCTACAGAACACAAAATTATCCCAGAACAAAACTGAAAAATCTGTGAAGGATTATAAAAGTTAGGACAGAAGGAACCTGCCATTCGTTAGACTGTACATTTTGGTAGCTAGATGGCAAACTACTGAAATCTCATCTTCTGCACATATACTGTGTCTGAGATGGGACTCAGAAACCAGGACTCAGAAAGAGTTTAATAATATTTTGAAGGCAGATCTTCATTACTGTATTGTACCATAATCAGCATAGACAGATTTTATTGTTCTCAAAGTCCCACTGAATTTACAAGAATTCAGGTGTTGCTAACTGCATATTCAGGTCTCATCATTTGAAGTAATGAGAAATATGTTCAGACATCACTTCATTTGAAAGTATGAATTTAAGCCTGACATGAAATTTCAGTTGGTTCTCAGTTTGCTTTTTATACTAGTCTTATTTTAACTGGTTCAACCGGTTATGGCATGTAACATACCAGTTTATCAAATTGTCAGCCTTTCTGATTTTTCTGTAGGTGAGCATTTATAAGCTTTTTATCCTGAGAAGTTCTTTAATGTTATCTTCAAACTTCTCTCTTGCCTTACTTCCAAAGATGACATTGTCTGTATAAAAGATCATTAAAGCATTGTTAGGCTGAATTGAAAATATGGATATCCACAGAAGTGTTAATACGTAAACCATGTTTAGTCAGTCATTCCACCAGAAGTATAGATACACACATTTATTTAGGTTAGAGATATTTAAATTGAGCTCTTTCTATTACGAGATATTTCTTTGTTTGTTTTGTGTGTTGTGTTTTTTTTAATATTTAAAAAAGTGAAGTATTTTTCAACACTTGACATGTCAATAGGTAAATGAGATTCATTGAACCTGTCAGCAGCATCTTGCAATATAATTTTCATTAAAATGAAGATATTTTACATTGATATATTTACTTTCTTTTCTTTCAAGCATCATAGCCTCACTACACTTCGTTTCAAAGGGTCTGGATCTTTTCTGGTTTGAAATTAATGGTGCAAATATCTTCTGAATTTTCTTCATATGTAAAATTGGCTTCTTCCCAGTTCTCCAAAATCATCATACAGCTAAGCAGGTTTGCCTCTGCTTAAGGAGTGTAATCTCTGTGCCATGTCAGGTAATACATTCTCAACTACAACCTTTCCTTTATGCCTGGAATATCTCAGCTGAGAATTTGCATCTGAGGAGCAACAACCAGCACATGAGCTGAATGTTTAAGTGCCTATCAGGGATGAAAAGGCAAAGGATGTGGTTATTCTGATTTAGAAATCTTCTGTATCTGGATAGTCTATGTACCTTGTTACAGAAATTCTGTGTCCCCAGCCACTTTCACCCTGACCAAGTCAGACTTCTTGGTACTGCAGGTGTCAAGGTGACACTGAATGTGAAGGAAAAGGAGCAGACCTCTTCAGTTAACGAGCTATTGCTGGGTAGCCAGTAGATGCAGTAATGGCAATTTTGTCTTAGTCAACAATTCAATTTTTCTGTTTATGAAAGCTGCTTATCTAGTTATTGAAAGTCTTTTTTTTTTTTTTTTTAATTGTTCTTGTCTATTTATTCAAACCTTCTCCCAGAGTTTTGAAACTCCCTGATAAGTTCATGTTTCTTCATCTCTCCCCCCCCTCTCTCTCATTACACGTACCTACTACCAGAAACTGATAGCATAAAACTGCTTATATTGTCATCTGAAGCATAAGTAAGATATATAGCGTATGCTCTCTGAGTCAAAAAATCCAGGTTTTGTTCCACTGGGATCCAATACAGTGTTCAGATTCAATCTACTAGCTTGCCATATGGATAAGCCCTGCTTAAAGAGATGCCATCTGTCTAGCTATATGTAGGCATGTGTTCATACTTTCTATTTTAAGCTTTTTCTCCCAGTTTTTAAAGTTGTTTCTGTTTCAGCAGTTGATTGGTCACCTGTTCAGTTATAGTAGGTTTTATGAATTAGTCAGATACTGTGCATGTGTTTTGCCAACAACCCTGTTGCATGCTGATGGCAGAAAGCCTTCTTAGAAGGCACTGCCAGCTATCAACCCTTCACCTCATATCAAGCCACGGATGGCCACAAGGTGCAGTGTGCTGTGTCCCTGGGGTATCCCTAAGGAGGTGCATCCCCATGGTCATGTGCTGCCTGCTGGCATCCACACATCTTGGATACCAGGATTCCACAAGGCCAACATAATGGCCAGATTAGTGGTCTCGGTTGAGAATACATGTTGCATGAACTGAAGTAAATATTTTGTAGATGAATGGGAAGCAGCCTCTTTCTGCTATAGTTGTGAGAATTGATTTATTTTAAGAAAAACATTTATTTATTCTAAAATTTCTGAGTGTCTTTTGTTGTTGTTGTTAGGTAATAAAATACTTTCAAATCATTGAAATGAATAAAGTGGCCATAAGTGATTCCCAGCATGGATAAGTTCAGAAAGCTAACGACACAAGCCAAACCTTCAGTATTGTTTTTTCCATTGAATTAACTCCTGGGCTTAGTAACCTTTATTGAGAACTTCATGTGATTTCAAAAGGAATCAACATTCTACCTTGTATTTTATCAAAATTATCAGACAAAATAGTGGCCTTCTGCAGTTATGAAAGTAATATTTAACTCAATTTCCAAATGTCCTATGACAGAATTTCTATTACACTGAAGGCAGAGCAGGACAGGTTTTAGGACAAGATTTTCATGCTTTTTCATGTTGCTATTTTTAGTGAATAGACTGTGAATTAGGACATTTCATTTTCTCCGTGATTCTTGGAAGAGGCTGTCAATGGAAGAATTGATGACCATGGAAAGGTACCATTCAAAGGTAATTAAATGATAAAGAAAAGCATTTTATTTGATAGACCTGTTCCTCTGCCACCAGCAGAAAGATGAAATAAAGGATATCTATTGTAAATATCAAAAGCTAGGTCACAGAGACACAGATAGTTGCACTACAAAGATCTCCAGTAACAAACTTATATACTGATCACTCATATATACACATCACAAACACATAAACAAGCAACTCACTTGAAAATTTCTCAACAGATTTCCTCTACAATAAATATATATATATATATAAAACTGCATGCATAATTGTCTCTCAATAGTTGCACAGACAAACCTAATAAATAAATGAATAAATAAAAAGGAAATTATCTCAAAACATCCATACTGCACTGAATTTCAAGTCACTTCATACTGAATATACTTGGATACTCTGGATGACAGCAATGCTGCTAGGCTAATAGTAGGTAAGAGGATATCAGTTCCTGTTTTAGGGTTAACATAGTTTTGATGGAGTAACTGGGACCTTTAGGAATTTTCATGGAATGGAAGCAAAATATTACTAGGGAAGTTTAAAAGTCAAACTGCATTTTTGATTAAAATGGATGACTTTCTGACTCTCTTAAACTGAGTGAAAACATTAGGTGGTTTATTAGTTCAAATATTACTAGGAAAAAAAAAATCACACAGTAAAATGTTCTTTATTTTGTATTTCAGGTGTATGATTATCCAAAATGCTTGTGTTAAAATAAATTGGCCAACATTCTCTCAATTTTTCATTCAGAAGTCTGTAATTTTAAAATATTGTAAGCAAATATTTTCCTAAAAAATCTAGCTCTTGGGTTTAATTAATGGGATATATTTATTTTTTTTTTAAATGGGCAATTTCATAAATTGTTTTTGTTTATTGTTTTTGTTTCTCTCTTCTTGAACTACTGTATTTGCAGTGTCATATTAAATGTTTCACAAGCAGATAACCAGAAATCAAACGCTTCAGTGTTTAGATACTTTGAGAAACAGTTATCATCATCTTTATCCAAAAAAAAAAAAAAATCCAAGATAGATCATTGATGTTAATAAAAAGCTTAGGGACCCTGTGACTAATTCTAGTGTGCAATATGACATTGAAATATTGCCAGCAGACAAGACTGTTGTGTGGTATTTCTGAGAGTAAAAGGTAACAAGACGCTGACAAATGTTATACACAGCTCCATAAATTAAAGCATGATAATTTTGCCTTGCTAGAATAATGATGATGATGAGTGGAATTAAGTGTATGATTAAGAATCAATTTCCTTACACTTGAGAAGTCTCAGGCAGGCACTTTAGCTTCCACCCAGTGGCAACTGCTCATCCCTTTTTGGCACAGAGAAACCAGCTTGTGCAGAACTCAGGCCACCATGTGCTCTGTCACATCTCAGCTTGGCCAAATCCTTCTCTGTTGTTGGAGATTGTTGCCAAATCCTAGAGGAGATCTGAGAAGCCAGCCACTGCCACCAGGGTAGTATGAAATTGAAAATTCTGCCAAGGGAAAGGCAGAATTTTGAAAGAGAGATGCAAAAGACATAACGGTGAATGAAAGGTTCTTAATAACAAAGACCTGTCCTTTTAGAAGCAATAGAAAAGTTTGGCAAATGCAGCTGGAGGGAAAGCATAATTCTCTAAACCACGGAGATTTTTGTGCAGGGTGTAACAAACAAGGATGCCCTCCAGTCGTGTCACACACATCACCACCACCTCCCCAGCTGTTTCCCTGTTCTCTGCTCTCACTCAGCAGGTCCATCTTGTTCAGCATGATGCTGCAATGCTGGCGTTTACTCATATCTTTCTTAAATTCTGACTTCAGGGACAGATCTGGCATTATTGTGATTTACTAGGCAGGAATTTTGTACAGCACATTTGGAGCACAGTAGTCCTGTCTGTACATCTTCACCTCCATGCAGTTATTTCATGTACTTGGCTCATGAGTACACACCTAAAATATTTCAGAGAAACAAACACATTCCAAAAATATTATGCGGTGTGAAATCTTGCAACTTGCAAAAAGACACTTCCCCAGACCACAGGGAGTTTGTAGGGAAAAGATTAATATATTTCAGACTTAACCTCTGCTCCTGGATTTTCTGCTCTTTCGATATGCACCCACCTGTTGCCATGGTTTCTAGTGCCAGTTGCATCTTTGTCTCATACTTGTCTTTTTCAAATATATACTTTCTATAACAGACATCTGGCTCCTTATTCCGGGTAGAGCTGTCTGGTCCAGATACTCTCTTCGACTCCTCCCCTGCCATGCTCAGCCAACTAAATTTGGCCTTAATGAGCTTTCCGTGCATAACGAGGCTATATTTTTTGCACTGTTTTCAATGGTGAAATGCATTTCAGAAATTGTAAATTTCACATCAACATAGCTCCATAAAATACATTGGCCGTTGCCAAAAATACACGTCTTGCTTGGGCACAAAATGCTACTATGTTCCTTTATTTCAGAATCTGTGAAAAAAAAGAAGCATAAAATAGAATGGCTTCTTTCTCCTTCTGAATTACTTCACCCTACATCATTTACCAAAAACTTACAGTAAGTCAAGCCATCTTTTTATTTTGCCTCAAGAATTTTCTGCTTTAACTTCACACAGCATTAGGCCAGATGAATATTAAGATTTATTGGCAGAGGGATCTCAACCTATGAATTCTCACTGAACAGATAATAAATCTTCCTGCTCACCAGAAAGATTTCAGATTCCCTATGGTTACATGCTTTCAGTATAAGCAAGGTCAAAATCTATCTGACTTTTTTTTTTTTTAGAAACATCATCATAAATTAGAAATTGGATTATAAATCTCATAAAAGTGTTATTTACCTGCTGCAAGGTAGCCTGGTCAGGATTTGCTATATTGCATTAGGATATTATTAATTCAGGAATTAGTGCTACAGAGATCTTGCAGGCTGGAAACTCACAACATTTTCAAGTAGTTTCCAGGAAAAAAAAAAAAAATAAAAAAAAAAAAATCCTGTTTCAAAATATATATAAGGGAAAGATTAAAAATTAACTATAAAGTAGAAATAAAAGTCTTGGGAAAAAATAAATAAATAAATAAATAAATTTCTGTTGATCCTGATAATGTATATTTTCACATCAGTTGCCTTTTCAGGACAAAGAAACTGTGCAGAGACAGATTTGTTCACAGCTTCAGATGGACTATTTTATGCAGTCAAGGAAGTAAAATATTGACAAATGAGGATTTGTCAATAGGCAAGAAGGTGGGAGAAGTAAAGTAGCAAAAAAGATAAAGGGGAGTCAGAATTTTTTATGAAGACTATGTTCTAGACTAAAGTTCTGCTAAAAAAAAGCATGGTTAAATAAAACAAGATTTTGACACAAACTTTCAATAATGCTAAGCAAGAACAAGATGTTAGTCGATACAATATGCAACTGAAAACAAAACTGAGAAGTAGGTACAGAATCACAGAATCACAGAATTTCTAGGTTGGAAGAGACCTCAAGATCATAGAGTCCAACCTCTAACCTAACACTAACAGTCCCCACTAAACCATATCCCTAAGCTCTACATCTAAACGTCTTTTGAAGACTTCCAGGGATGGTGACTCCACCACCTCCCTGGGCAGCCTGTTCCAATGCCTAACAACCCTTTAGGTAAAGAAGGTCTTCCTAACATCCAACCTAAAACTCCCCTGGCGCAACTTTAGCCCATTCCCCCTCGTCCTGTCACCAGGCACGTGGGAGAACAGGCCGACCCCCACCTCTCTACAGCCTCCTTTAAGGTACCTGTAGAGAGCGATAAGGTCGCCCCTGAGCCTCCTCTTCTCCAGGCTGAACAAGCTCCGCTCCTTCAGCCGCTCCTCGTAGGACTTGTTCTCCAGGCCCCTCACCAGCTTCGTCGCCCTTCTCTGGACCCGCTCAAGCACCTCGATGTCCTTCTTGTAGCGAGGGGCCCAAAACTGAACACAGTACTCGAGGTGCGGCCTCACCAGAGCCGAGTACAGGGGGACGATCACCTCCCTAGCCCTGCTGGTCACACCGTTTCTTATACAAGCCAGGATGCCGTTGGCCTTCTTGGCCACCTGAGCACACTGCTGGCTCATATTCAGCTGACTGTCCACCATCACTCCCAGGTCCTTCTCTGCCTGGCAGCTCTCCAACCACTCATCTCCCAGCCTGTAGTTCTGCTTGGGGTTATTGCGCCCCAGGTGCAGGACCCGGCACTTGGCCTTGTTGAACTTCATGCAGTTGACCTCAGCCCATCGGTGCAGCCTATCCAGATCCTCCTGCAGAGCCTTCCTACCCTCGAGCAGATCGACACACGCACCTAACTTGGTGTCATCTGCAAATAATAATACAAGATTACAAATACAAGATTACAATACAAGAGTACAAATAATAATACAAGATTAATCAAAAAAAAACAGATCTCATCTTCAAAGTATGACAGCTGTACCTATCTGATCTGTTCACAGTCAAAAGAAAATTGAATCCATCAGTTGGAAAAATGAATCCATTGGTTACACATGGCTTCGGGACTGGACTGGTGCAACCAACAAAACTTCAGGTTTTTCGATCATGGGAAGGTCTATGTGACGCCAGGCCTGCTGTCACCAAATGGGATGCACCTCTCTCAGAGAGTGATAAGGATTTTGGCTCAGGAGTTGACAGGGCTGATAGATAGGGCTTTAAACTAAAGTTGAAGGGGGAAGGGGATAAAACCAGGCACACTGGTGATGAGCTAAGGGATAGTATGCTAGAATCAGAGGGACTGTGTGCCAGTGAGATCCTTCGGTTGGCTCCACAAGGTGCTGTGTGTAGGGAAGCGCATTTGAAGTGCTTCTACACAAATGCACGCAGTATGAGGAATAAAATGGATGAGCTAGAAATCTTGGCCGAGTCTCACAGCTACGACATCATCGGCATAAGTGAAACCTGGTGGGATGAGTCCTGTGGCTGGTGTTTTGCGATAGATGGTTACAGGCTCTTCAGGAGGGACAGGTAGGGTAGGCAATGTGGCAGGGTGGCAATGTATGTGAAGCATGGGCTGGACTGAGTAGAACTTCAAGTTGGGGATGGCAAAGTTGAGAGCTTCTGGGTAAGGATTAAGGAACAAACAAATGAAGGGGATGTCGTTGTGGGAATCTATTACAGACCACCCAGCCAGGATGACAATGCCGATGAATTATTCTAGAACTAAGAGATGAACTAACAGAACTAAGAGATGCCTCAAGATCAACTCCCCTTGTCCTTATGGGAGATTTCAACTTGTAAGACATCAACTGGGATCACCACACGGCTGACACAAGCAAGTTCAGGAGGTTCATAAAGCACCTAGATGATAACTTCTTGGTGCAGGTGTTAAGGGAGCCAACTAGGAAAATTGCCCTCCTTGATCTGTTGCAGGAGAACAGAGAGGGTCTTGTGGGAGACGTGACAATTGGCGGCCGTCTTGGTCATAGTGACCATGAAGTGGTTGAGTTTAGAATTTAAGGTGACAGAAGGAAAACTGCTACCAAAACTTCATCTCTAGATATGGGGAAAGCAGACTTTAGGCTGCTCAGGGAACTAGTCAGCAAGGTCCCCTGGGAAGCTGCTTTTGAAAGCATTGGTGTCCATCAGTGCTGGTCAGTCTTTAAGCACTGCCTCCTAAAAGCACAAGATCAAGCAATTCCAAAATATCAGAAGGTAGGCAGGTGGCGCAGAAGGCTGGCCTGGCTGACCAGGGATCTTCTACTGGAGCTTAGATGGAAAAAGAAAGTGTACAGCTGCTGGAGGGAGGGTCAGGTGATGAGGAAGGAATACAGGGATGCTGTTCATGTTTGTAGGGAGAAAATTCGTGGGGCAAAAGCCCAACTAGAGTTGAAGCTGGCTATGTCTCTGAGAAAAAATAAAAAAAGTGTTTTTTTTTGGATACGTTAACAGAAAAAGGAGAACGAAAGAAAACATAGGTCCGAAACTTGACGGGGAAGGTGTCCTCACAGACAATAACATAGGAAAAGCAGAGATGTTTAATGCCTTCTTCAACTTTGTCTTCAAGGCTGATGATGGGCTTCGGGACCCTGGGTGCCCCGAGCGGGACGACCATGACGGTGGGAATGACAAACTCGCAAGTGAACCTTAACGTGTGCAGAATTTGCTGCTCCACCTGGATCCATACAAGTCCATGGGTCCTGATGGGATCCATCACAGGGTGCCTAAAGAGCTGGCTGATGTCATCGCGGGACCTCTCTCAATTATTTTACAATGATCTTGGGAATCTGGAGAGGTCCCAGTAGATTGGAAGCTGGCAAATGTTGTACTAATTTTCAAGAATGGCAAGAAAAAAGACCCTGGCAACTATAGGGCTCAAGGGCTTGTGGTAAATGGGGCCACATCAGGCAGGCACATGGTCACTAGTGGGGACCCTCAAGGCTCCATTTTAGGGCCAGTCCTCTTCAATGTTTTTATAAACTATTTAGATGTAGGACTAGAATGTGTTTTGGGCAAATTTGCTGATGGCACCAAACTTGGAGGAGTTGTAGACTCAGATGAGGGGCTGAGGGTGGAAAGGCCTTGCAAAGAGATCTGGACAGATTGGAGAGCTGGGCGATCACCAACCTCATGAAGATTAACAAAAGCAAGTGCCGGGTCCTGCACCTGGGACGGGGCCACCCTGGCTATACGTACAGACTGGGTGACGAGATGCTGGAGAGCAGCCCCGCAGAGAGGGATCCGGGGGTGGTGGTTGACAGCAAGTTGAACATGAGCCAGCAGTGTGCCCTGGCAGCCAGGAGGGCCAACCATATCCTGGGGTGCATCAAGCACGGCATTGCTAGTCGATCAAGGGAAGTGATTGTCCCGCTCTACTCTGCGCTGGTGCGGCCTCACTTCGAGTATTGCATGCAGTTCTGGGCACCATAGTACAAAAAGGACAGTAAACTGCTGGAGAGTGTCCAGAGGAGGGCGACGAAGATGTTGAAGGGCCTAGAGGGGAAGATGTATGAGGAGCGGCTGAGGTCACTGGGCCTGTTCAGCCTGGAGAAGGGGATGCTGAGGGGGGACCTCATTGCAGCATACAACTTCCTCACGAGGGGGAGTGCAGAGGCAGGTGCTGATCTATTCTCTGTAATCACCAGTGATAGGACCCACGGGAATGGTGTTAAGCTGAGGCAGGGAAGGTTTAGGCTGGATGTCAGGAAGAGGTTCTTCACTGAGAGGAGGGTGGTTGCACGCTGGAACAGGCTCCCCAGGGAACTAGTCACTGCACCAAGCCTATCTGAATTTAAAAAGCGATTGGACTGTGCACTTAGTCAAAACTTTTGTTCTAAACTTTTGGACAGACCTGTGCAGTGCCTGGAGTTGGACTTGATGATCCTTATGGTTCCCTTCCAACTCAGGATATTCTATGATTCTTTGATTCTAAGTGAGCACAATGATCTGCTCTACAAATGAAATTATGAATTAACATCCAAAGATTGCAAAGTTCTATGGATATGCTGACATCTTTTTCTGAATTTATCATTGGAGTCAATGGGAAGAGCCGTTGTTTTCTGAACAAATAGATAAGTGAATAGGCTAAAGGAACAGGGAATTAAAATAATAATAATAAAGAATAATGTAACACCATGTTCTGAATGCCTGTCAAAAACAGGCATTCTTCCAGGGCATGTTAACTTGTCTGGTGGAATGGATATTTTTGATTGACAGATCTGAAATAAAGGGCTGAAGTGTTGTTGATACTTTTTGCAGTAAAACAGCTGTATTAAATCATGTGTTTCCCACTTTTTGTCAACAAGTTGGCAGGGTGCATGCAATGTGTCAGTTCTGGAATGACAGGCACCACTTAAAACAGCAGTTGGAAGTGCCTAACATGAATGCTTGTTTTGTGAATAGGTACCTCTGACAAGGGAAAATAAAACCAGTTGTGAAGAGAATCAGTGGGTGATGTGTGTCAGAGTGATGCTTCAGCCTTATAATATTCAATTTCTCTGTACAGATACTAATTGGCAAGGGGGACATATCCACAGTCTGAGTCTCCTGCAATTTAAGCAGCAGAAATCCCATTCCTGCAGTGCTTTCAGGCGGGTGCTCCATTCCCTGTCTCCTGGGTGGTTAATGATGGAAACAGCATACATACTGTTTGCTGCAGCACTTCACAATGACACTGTTGGTCCTGGACCAAAAAAGAAAGGAAAAGCCATTCCAGAAACATGAAAGAGCCACCACAAAGTTTGTTTAAAAGTTAATGTTGACTTTAGTTTGATTTACTTTTGAAGCAAATTATTGAGCTGTATCTCATGCAATTCCTGCATATCCTCTTCAGACAGCTTCGTCCATTTTACTCTACCCTAATACATGAAGAACTGATTTCTTCTCCCTAGAGTACCCAGTTATAGCTTTACCTAACTTAATGAATATGAGGGTTTGAAAACTACTTTCTCAGAGAACATTTGCAACATCCCATTATTAAGATACAATTCCACACATTAAATATGCGCTTTGCACCCATCAGCTACCCGTGCATAGTTTCTGCAAGACGTTGCATTTTTCAGAACCACATAAAAGAAAGGCAGAGCAAGGGGTTTTGCTCATCTCTAGTGAGAAAAAGGATGAGGGAGCTTTCAAGCAACACAGCCCTGTCAGTTTGGTGAATGTCGTCCTGGTAGAAAGTGGAATAGAGACAGCTGAATAGAGAGCACGAAGGACAAATGCTGCTTTTGCCATGTAACCATAGTGACTACAGAGAAGGTGACAGCTGTGACACCAACACAGAAGGTTATTGCATCTGTCTCCAAACAGAAAATCTGCTCCACCACCAAAGGCAAGGAGGAGTCAGAAAACGGGTTGGCCTGAGATAATAGGTCTGCCAGTCAGAATATTTTAGTCAGAGTTTTTTCCTGGATGAGTAGCATTCACACCCACAATGAAATGTTTTTAGTATGTGTCAGTATTGACAGCCTTTCATTTAGGATGAAAATGCTGCGATATAGAAAAGCCCACTTTAAACATTTTGGAAAAACAATATTGAAAAGCTGCTTTGAAAGAAAAATTAATATCATCATACTTTCATGAAAAGGTGAAATTTGAAATGAAATATTTTGTCTCTCCAAATCAAAACCAAACAATCCAGATAATTTAATACAGTTTTTAGAATCACAGTTGTTATTCAGAGCAAGTGGAACATTGACAAAAATTAGAATATTGAACGGAAAATACATTCCCAATTCAATTATTCAGCTTACAAGTTCTATGCAAATCTGACAGCCACTTGGTTTTGTGCATATATTAGCATAAGTTTGCACATATTCTGCACGTATATCTGGAAATATTTTGGTATTGCTAATGCCATTTCACCTTCTGATAGACTATTTTGATATTCCATCCTGAATTATCTGTGAAAGAAAGAAAATTATCAAAAGAAAAAAGAAAATTCTCAAAATAAAAGAAAGGAAATCTCGAGTCATTATCTGAATCTTCTCGTTAGTTGTATGTCCCATGTATTAGATACCACATTTAGAATTTCACTGCACTTTCCAAAGCAACTGTGTACACCTGGGGTCTCTTTTCAGTTCCTAGAAAAGGCACGTGCAGTTGATGTACAATGACAAAGTGTAAACTGTGCCTACGGTGGGCTAGCTGTGGATAACCACCAAACACCTACCCAGCTGCTCTCTCACTTCCTCTTTCCATGACATGAGGGAGAAAATAGGAAGAACAAGAGCAAGAAAGCTTGTTGGTAAATAAACTCAGCTTGATTGCTACTGTCACTGGTAGAACAGACTCAGGAAAAATTAATTTATTTCCAATTAAATAAAAATGCAATTACTATTTGGTTGGTGGGAAACAAAATGACAAACAGCACCTTTCCTCCTTCAGACTCAGCTTCAATCCTTCTCTCCCCCACCACACATGGTGGGGCAGGGGCAGTTTTGGTCAGCATACTATGGTTTCTCTCTGCCACTCTTTCTTCCTCATGCTTTTCCTCAGTTCCAGCATAGGTCCTCCATGACTCTACAGGGGACATCCACTCCAGGCCCAGGAGTGGCACCTTCTAATCTTCCTTCTCTGACCACATTGTTCCCTCTGTTGTTTTTCTCTCTTTTTGTTCCTTCCCGTCCTCTCTCTCCGGCATTTTCTGCCCTTCCTGCTACCCTGCAGCACCCAGCTGTCAAAGCCTGGACAATTGCACCCACTACAATGCCTCATTTCAAAAAATGAGTAATCTGAGTAATATGAAGAAATTACAGAGGTCATACTTTTTGTTCAGTCTTGGTTGAGAAGAGTCCCTTCTCTCCCTCTTTCCAGAAGAGAACCTAAAAAGAGTGTTTTGGGCCTCCAAATGAGGAAATAGTCTCATTTCAACTGGGGAATTATGTTATTTCTAGACATCAAAAGCTCAGGCCTGAAATAGAAGCTAATAGTCTGTCCTGCTCTACAGCTGATGAAGGAGAGTCAGGCAAGTTAAAGGGTAATTCAATGCACCAACCCTCATCTTTAAATTGAAGGCATCAGTCCCCAGAAGTGTGAACCCTTTCTCTTGTCTGTACAGGAGATCTTGGTGACTGACAAACACCTTTTCTTCAGACATCTCATCCTTAATAATCTTCAAGACCACATGCTGAAATTAATGCACAGCTCTTTTTCTGTATCAGTCCATGTAGTTGTTCCTGAATGCTATTCTTCTTTACAGAAGAGTCTGACAAGCAAAGGAAGAAAAGTATTTAATAGGCAAAAAAAAAAAATAAAATAATAATAATGAAAAATAGAAAAGGGAAGCCAGCTAAATAGCCTGTAATTTGCAGGCTATGGACTCACACAGCAAGCCATACTGCCCTCCTGCAAGTCCCTGTCACCAGTCAAGAAATATAGATGAGAACAGCCATTTTTCTCCTTCAATGCTGAGGTTTTGTACAAAATCCCAGCCTGGAGAACCTAAATAATTTACAAATTTTAGCTCTGTGTTTCCTTGATCACTTGTAAAAGTAACATCACATATGTAAAAGTTAAATTTATTTGGCAGCCTAGATTTTAGATATTCTGTCATCCTCTTGCAGTCAGTTGAATGTGCTTGACTGATGTCAGAGTGATACATAATCCCTAAATAAAAACACTGACGTGTATCAGTGACAAGAGCACCTGAAAGACCTTTTGCAAGAGATGCACTATATAAAAAGACATAGAATCTATCACCAAGGTTCTTTCTCCCCCTATATACATATTCTACTGTCATATTTAATAACCTAAAACTTTGATGAGGGAGGGCATTAAATTCTCTAAAGCTTTCTTGTCAGTGAACATTAAGGTCCTCTGTTGTGTTAGCCCAATACCTGATGACACAGCTTTCACAGTTTCAGAGTAAAGCATTGAGCTGCCCCAATTTCAATTACAGCTGATAATGATAAATGGCAATGTACTTCTTTCCAAATACTCCATTCTTTCTGAAGACATAAATTCACAAGATCTGTCATCCCAACTGCTGCTCAGTTAACGTTCATTCTTTTCTGTATTTCAAGGCAAGTTCATATGAATTGGCTTTCAAGGTGTTTACTTACACTATATTTCGATAAATTTATTTTTTTTGTAATGTTCCTGTTATTTCCATCATCTTTAATTTTATATTTTTTAACTTCAATCTCTTACAATTTGCTAGAGCTATAATTTAAAACACTGAAATTGTATTGAGTTTCTCTATGCTTAAATATTCTCTCAGCTGTAAGATATCAGCAGTGTTTCCTTTATTGTTCTATAAATAGTTCTCCCACTATACCTCTGAGGTAATCTGACATGTTTAAGCTACAGTAAGCATTGCCCTACTAGCAGCTCCAGCTACTATAATTTTGATGTTTCTTCTGTGCTGATATCCTAATCAAACCCAAACAAGAATACTAATCAGACTTTTTTTTTTTTTTTAATGTATACCAGTTCAGCAGGTGCGTAATTTCTCTCCTGAAATTTATTCTCTGCACTCTTCTGTTTGTCACTGGCTGCCTGGTCTGGTGAAATTAGTGTTCTTTCATAGGTACCTGCTTTTGAAAAAACAACAACAAACAAACAAAACAAAACAAAAAAAAGGCCCTTAGGCCTTACACCCTTTTATTCAACAGCAAAAGAATATATCATTCCTCAGAATCTTGGCTTATGCTCTTGTTTGGTTTTTGTTTGTTTGTTTGGTTTTTTCCATATTACATAATAATGTTCCCTGAAAAGATTTCCCAGGGTGATTCCTGTGCCTTAGTGCTCCGTGCCCACTGGTGAGCACTAAGACTGTACAAATCAAGGGTGGAAATTTAGTGACTGTTTTCTTTCTGTCTGACTCTGTGTCTACAGATAACCAGCAGGATGGCACAAATGGAGGGTGGAAGCCTGATGACTGACTTTATTTATTTTTTATTTTATTTTATTTTATTTTATTTTATTTTATTTTATTTTATTTTATTTTATTTTATTCTGCTTGATGATATTGCTTCTTGATTTAATCCATGGTTTCTGTGAGATGTACAATCTCTTTTTATTTCTTATTACACAGCATTTCTGTAGGCTGGTAAACAGCTGTTGGATATTTTCTATGCCAAAGAAGATCATAGCAGTGTTGGGGAGAGTGTAATTCTTACAAAATAAAGGAGACATTAAGTAAATAAAAGACTTTTGAAGCCTTCAGGCTGTAAGGTGCTATCCAAATAAGACAGTATCGCCCACAGCCTCATGTGCTGTTTAAAAAAATCAGGGTTAAGTGTCAGTCTTGATGTGCATTTCAATTAGGGTTAATAATTCCACAGACTATGACTCATGCAAAAGCATTTGTTTGGGGGTGAGACAAGACTCACATGAATCTAGCCTCCAAGAGAGACATGTTTGAAGGGAACATTTTGCGCATGAACCTGATGGTTGAACAAAAAGACTTAGAAATATTCTGTTTGAACAACTCACTGAAGCAGCAAGAGCTGATTTCAAAGTGTTCTTCCAAAATACAAATAGAGTAAGGTGATAAAAACTATAGCTCAGGAGCTTATATAAAAACTACATTCAGGATTACAGGTAGATCAGGGACAGATTACATTATAGTGGGCATCCTGAACAGGCCACCCGATCAGGAAGACCAAGCAGATGAGGTCTGTAGACAGATAGAAGCAGCCTCGTGTTCAGAAGCCCTGGTCCTCATGGTGGATTTCAACCACCCTGCTATCTGTTGGAGGGCCAGCACAGGAGGACATAGGCAATCCAGGAGGTTACTGGAATGCACTGAAGAAAACTTCCTTCTCCAGGTGATAGAGGAGCAAATGAGGATGCTGTACTGGACCTCTTTCAGACCAACAGGGAGAGATTTATGGGCAATGTGAAGCTCAAGGGCAGCTTTGGCTGCAGTGACCGTGAAATGGTGCAATTTTGGATCCAGAGCGGAGGAAAGAAGGAGTACAGCAAGCTTCCTTACCCTTGACTTTGTGAGATCAGACTTTGCCCTCTTCAGGGATCTGCTTGGTAGAGTACCATGGGACAAAGCCCTGGAGGGAACAGGGGCTCAAGAAATCTGGTTAATATTCAAGGATCACCTTCTCCAAGCTCAGGAGTGATGCATCCCAACAAAGAGAAAGTCAGGAAAAACACCAGGAGGCCTGCATGGATGAATAAGAAGCACCTGGCAAAACTCAAATGGAAAAAGGAGGTCTAGAGAGAGTGGAAGCAAATATGCATAGCCTGGGAGGAATGCAGAGAAATTGTTTGAGCAGCCAGGTATTAGATTAGGTAAGCTAAAGCCCTATTAGAATTAAATTTGCCCAGAGGCATGAAAGGCAACAAGAAAGGCTTCTATAAGTACATCAGTGATAAAAGGAAGACTGTGGAGACTGTAGGCTATCTCCAGAAGGAAACGGGAGACCTGGTCACTTGAGATATGGAGAAGGCTGAGGTACTCCATGACTTTTTTTTACCTCAGTCTTCATCAGCAAGAGCTCCAGCCGTATAGCCTAAGCCCCAGAAGGCAAAGGCAGTCTACTGTTTTGTAGTATAAGGATTAAAGATGACACATTAAAATTCTAGAGACAGATCCTGGAAACCTAGGTCAGGTGGTTAAATATTTGAAGATGTGGGTTAAATATTCGAAGATGTGGGCCTTGATACCACTTGTTAGGTGTCAACAACACACATTGTTTTACACATTGAAGTGTACCAAAGAAACCCCATACTCTGGAGGACTGTGAAAAGGAGATGTAGTCAGGATGAGGTTCTGACTGCTGAGTATCAGCTTGGAACAAAAGCCTTTCGTCCTTTCATTGTCTGACTAACACAAAGAGTTTTTCATGAAGATGCGGGACTTAAATATACCTATTTATAAATAAATGTCCATGGCACCAATAACCTTCAAAAGTGGTTGATATTTCTTCAGAGGAATCAAAAGCAAAATACCATTCATTTCTATGAGTTAGAGTACAACCACAAGGTATAGTAAAATAGAAAGTAAGTGGGTAACTGAAAGAGCACAGGAGTTGCACAAAAGGAGGATATTACTGTTAAAGTAGTGATGAGCTAAAGCAAAAGCAAACTTGTGTTCACCCTGAGTTCAGTGCTGCTCCCAGATAAAGAACTCAGGAGAAGTCCCACTCAAAAGAAAAAGCCTCCAGCAATTAATCAACAGTCATATATTTTGTTATTGATGGTTTTTTTTTTTTGTTGGAAATGTATTGGACAGAGACTTGAAAGGGCTCTCCATGATCCTCTTCCCTTCTGTCACACACAACTGCTTGGCTTTGTTTCAAAGAGGACACTCTCACTGAAAGCAAGCAGTAGTGGGGCTATTAGCATTTTCTGCAAGAAGAATATGATCCAGCCAAGTCTTTTTGCTAAGAAAGTATTGAAGTATTGTATTTTTGAAAAATGTGCTGCTCGCCACCCACTTGGAAAACAGCTTTGCAGAAAAGAACCTGGGGATTCTCCGGTGTCCCTGACATCAAACATTCTGTGATTCTATGAAAATGTAAGATAAAAAGAATTCAAAAATTAATTACTTTGTTTTATTTAAAAAAAAAAAAAAAAAAAAAGTGCATTGGTACCTGCATCTTGATCTTTATGTTCCATATGTAATCTCCACAGAATTCAGCACAGAATATCTGCCTCCTCCCTCCACCTGCACATATCTTCATCCAAAACCCATCTACTTCCTAACATCTCCACTGCATTTTGGGGGGAGAAATAAAAATACTGTTTTCCTTAAAATTTTATACCAATAAATAGGATTTTCAGACTCAAGAGCCCCCAGATAGCCATGGAAGCACATAGAAAGATAAAGAAGGCAAGTGTGATCAACTGAAGGAGTCAATAATTTTGATTATGGAGCAGTTGTGACGTGCAAAGGGGAAGTGGGCTCCTAGTCAAATTAGGTCAGCAATTTTAGCATGCAAGTCAGGGCTATGGCACACTGGCTCTCTAGTGCTGCTCTCTCAGATCAGTGGTCCCAAGGAAAAGAGGCATACCTAAGTTTCCAGGTTGCTTGTAGAAGCACAGACACATCAAAAGAAACTTGTAATCTGTTCTGATGTTTGCTGCTCCTGGGAGAAGAAAGTACCTTATTCAGAGTTAGAAAATATGGCTGGAACCAAGCAGCTTCTCTCTGCAGTTCTCCAGAACAATTACCAGTGCAGCTTGTTAGACAGTGACCTTAATTTCCAGGAGAAGGAACAACAGCGTAGAAGATTCACACTGTGCTGTATTGATCTGCCTTGCAAATTCTAATTTTCTTTCTCATCACTTCATTTACATTGCCCATGTCTGCTGGTGCCTTCATTCATTAATGCTCCATTATAGTCCTGTCCATCTGTAAGAAAAAGTGGCTATACAGACTGGACCAAATTCACTCAGTGAAGACAGAAAAAAAAAGCCACAAATCCTTCATAAGAGGATTCTTCCCATGCTTATAATTCTATTATAGCACTGAAAATAATTAATGCATGCATGCTGAGGGTTTTGTTATTATTATTTAGGGGGTGGGATGGGGGGATCTTAGTAAGGAACTTGTGATTCAAACAGATTCATCAGTGTTTAGAAATTTACACAAATCACGCACAAATTTAACTGCCTCTCCCTTGGCATTCCAGCTTGGGTTTGTAAACTGACATGACTAACTTGCTTCAAATAATTCAGCACTATCCAATTGCTTCAATCCTTTTCCATCAAGGTACCAAACTTACAGATTTTTATATCATTAGCTCCATGTAGACATTCCTTTATTATTATTATTATTACATTACATTTTACTTACTTACAACCACTAAAAATTAACCAACCAAAAATTTTTGGCCATAGAATTTTAATTAGTAATACTAACTCCTTCATATCAAGTATTATCAAATTTATGGATTATTTTATTTTATTCTAAAAGCTTGGTTAAGTGGAAAGTTCATTTGATAACATTTCAAATCAAAGCATTTTATTTCAGTAAAAAATAACTACATTCAAAACTGCATATCTAATACTACATAGATACAGCAATTAAAAACCATTTCTTCATTAAATCAAAATCATTTTATTCCATTCTCCATCAGAAGGAAAGGTTTTCCCCTTTAACTCTAGCGTGCTTTCCTCTGGTATAGGTTAAAAAATAAATAAATAAAATAAAGTCAGTTCATATCTTGCTAAGTTACTACTGGAGGCAATGTAATGCTCAGTATGGTCTGCCTGTAAAGGGGCAATGTAATTTTGTGTGAGATTCTCTTTTTGGAGAAGAAAAATATTTCTCATAATGTTCAAAATATCAAAAAGTACATGCCCAATCTAATTTAATGATAGAATTCCCTATTGCCACTGGCCAGCTTGTTGAACAGCAGAGCAAGCTATGTTGATGTTCAGGTTGCATTGCCTTTTGCCATGAGAAAGGTTTTACTTTTGAAAGCATTTATCCTCAGCATAGTTACAGTCTGACAGCTCTGATAAACCTGATATTGTATAACCTTCCACTGTTTAAATCTTCTGTTGGATTATGTCCTGGTTTCAGTTAGAACAGAATTAATTTTCTTCCTAGTAGCTGGTGGAATGTTGTGTTTTGGCTTAGGATGAGAAGAGTGCTGATAACACCCCAATGCTTTAATTGTTGCAGAGCAGTGCTTATACTAAGCCAAGGACATCTCAGCCTTTTGCTCTGTCCTGCCAACGGGCAGGCTGGGGGTGCAGTAAGAGCTGGGAGGGGACAGACCCAGGACAGGTGACCCAAACTAGCCAAAGGGGTATTCCGTACCATCTGACGTCATGCTAAACAATATATAGGGGTGGCTAGCCGGGGGAGGGGGCTGGACTGCTCGGGGTTAGGCTGGGCATCGGTCAGCGGGTGGTGAGCAATTGCATTGTGCATCACTTGTTTGTACATACTATTATTACTTTCATATTATCACTATTGTATCATTATTATTATTATTGTTATTATTATTTTTGTTATTATTATTTTCCCTGTCTTATTAAACTGTCTTTATCTCAACTCACGGGCTTCACTTTCCATTTCTCTCCCCCGTCCCAGAGAGGGAGGGGGGAGGGTGAGCGAACGGCTGCGTGGTGTTTAGCTGCCGGCCGGGTTAAACCACGACAGATTAGAATCAGAATGGTATTCGGTAGGTGTTCTTTAGTTACAACCTGCTGGAAACAAGAGTCATATAGACCTTTATGGAGATTCTCCAGCCCATACCACAGCACCTCTCCTAGCTCCAGACCAGACTTGAATTTGTGGGGTGGCTGAACATAAATATGCTCCATTACATATGCAGAGTATTCTTATTTTCAATGGGGCAAAACAAACTTAAATCGGGGAAAAAAAAATCTAAAAATTTCCTAGTAATTTTATATTTTAAGTGAGCACACATCCTGTGGATCTCTTTTCCTACTCTGCATATACATGTAGTTTGGGAAGTTCCAAGAATTTCAGTAGGCAGCTCCAGAATTCAAACCAAGGGCAAGGGTCTTAGGGGACCTTACAAGGGTCTGGATTCATTTTCATTTTCAAGCCTGCTTGCTACTTTCTCTTACCACATCAGCTGTACTAAATAATCAGTCAATTGCCTGCTAATGGAACTATTTTTTTTTTTTTTCTGGCAAGTTTAACCATATTTACAGGTAGCAGGAATCAGTCGCCTCCTGGAAGGAAAACAGCTGGTCCAGGGAATTCCAGTTAATTAACTGAATGAAGAAAAATCACCATGGATTATCAGACACGGTAGATTTTGGAGCAGAGGTTAGTCATGGAATAAAATACATTTACAAGTTTTCTTTAAAGACTCTTTCTGACTTGGGCTTTGCCATTCTACTTGACATTAAAATCCACTCTGCATAAACACTTCTACATAGGTCACATTTTAATTACAGAAACACATTTGATACTCATTGAGGAAACCATATAATCATTGTGTCTTACTGGCTGACGTATGATGTTATATTCTACAGAACAATCAATCCAGTACAGGAACAGGGCACAATGACAAATATCAAAGGTCTAACACATCTTCTCATGCAGATAGCAATGGGGACCTTACACTGCACTGCATTACATGCTTTATTAAAGAAAAGTTGCATCTGCTGTAGATCGTCTTTATTATCCTTTGCTTTCTCAAAATGACGTTCTGCAGAGATTGAAAAATCAACCACTCAAATATCAACTTTATTAATATTATGTTTTAATTAATGATACTATATTGAAAAAGAACTCCACATACTTTTCAAGTCATTTTGATTATCTTTTATAGAGGAATAGAACTTTCACAAGACTTGACAGCTGTGAAAAGCAATAAAATAAAAGGACGTTTCTCAATATATTACCTTCAACTTTGCTGCTAAAAGAAACATTTAAATTAGAGAACTCTTGAGCCATCAGACATAAGGATGTTACTCGTTTAGTAATTTTCTGAAGAAAGTTTCCTTTCTGTTTTGGAAACACAGGCTTTTATATATTAGTACCAGAATTCAGTAGAAAGCCATTAATTACCGTACAATGTCTTGCTTTCCTGCCTGCACAGACTTTGTTTCTCTTAATTATCTCAGTCTTTTTTTATTATTATTTTATTTGTTTTGAAGCAATTACCCTTTCATCTTCAAGACTGTTATCCTCCACATGTGTCTCTGGAAAAACCCATCTACTCACATCAAAATCAACAGAAATTTTGACACACTTTCATGTCATTTTGAGCTTTTGTTTTTGTTGTTTTATTCTACATTTTTTGTCTCACATTACTTTTTCTCCCCCCATGGCTCCTTTACCCTTTACTCTGTTGTTAAGTCTTCTGAACAGCTTCTCATTGCTTAGCAAATGCTCTACTGGTGCACTTTATTTTTGACATTACTGAGTCTCTAGGTTTTCTTTTCCCATTGTATTGTAAATAATTGTGAATCCATAGAGTTCACTTTCTGAGATGAAAAACTACCTCCCTTGCACAGCCTAGGGTTCATCTGTCAGGAAGAGACCAGAAAATATGTGCATAGTGCGCTCAAGATGAAAAAAAAAAAAAAAAAATGTGTGTGATCTCGTTAAGTTGTTCATTCCTCAGTTATACCGATGTTCCAGGGTTGAAAATAAACACTTGCATTTAGAAGCCTACATTTAGAAGCCTGAGCCTACAGCCTCAAGCTTTACTTTAATTAAATAAAGGCTGCTCTTGTAATTTGTTTCCACTCTGGAAAATGTTTTATTTGTCAAAAAATGCAGGAAAATGTATTAATATGTGCCATTCTGCAAGGGTAGCTTGCAGTATATTTCCATTCATTGGTTAACATGAGTGCTGTCATTTTGCTGGGGAATGAACTTTTCCAGCTTTTCATACAAATAAGCCAAGAGTGAAAAGAAAATAGTTGGAAAAATAAAGTGTCATAACAGAGAATGATGATATATGGCCTGAAGAGATCAAAATATGGACTAACATTCAAAGGAGTTGCAATTAGCTGAACTTAATCGCTGCATGAGAGCACCAGCCATCAGCCTTGCGTTAATAATATTGGTTTTCAACCACCGTCAGGAACGGGAATTTTAGCTTATTATTTTAATCAAATAGATAAATTGTGCAGAATAACCCTTTACATTTTTTATGGTATTAAAATATATAGCAGCATTACAATAATGTATGCATTAGCCTATTACATGCCGTCCTTTCCTCTGTTTGAATACTGATAAACTTGGAGCACTATAGGAATTTCAGGTGTTTCAGAATTATAGAAAAAAAAAATGCTTTGTTCTCAGTTTCATCAGTTTGTATATAACCCAGGAGGAAAAAAGCAAAAAAAAAAAAATAAAAAAAAAAAAAATCATTGTTTTGGATTGGATAGAGTTAATTTTTTGCATTGAGGCTTTTATGATGTTGTGTTTGGGATTTTTTTGATGAAAATAGTGGATAACAAAAACACTGATGTTTTTGTTGTTGCAGAGTAGCACTTGCACAGAGCCAAGGACTTTTCAGCTTCTCCTGCTGCCCTGTCAGCAAAGGGCTGGGGGTGCACCAGGAGCTGGGAGGGAACTGAACCAGGACAGCTGCCCCTGGCTGGCCAAAGGGATATCCCATTCTGTGTGGTGTCTTGCTCAACAATAAAGTTGGGATAAAGAAGGAGGAAGGGGGGAATATTCAGAGTGATAGTTTGATAGTTTTCATATTCCCAGGAAAATGTTTTGTGTGCTGAGCCCTGCTATCCTGGAAGCGGCTGAGCACCTGCCTGCTGATGGGAAGTAATGAATAAATTCCTTGTTTGGCTTTGCTTGTGTGCATGGCTTTTGCTTTACCTAGTAAACTGTCTTTATCTCAACCCATGAATTCCCACACTTCTACCTTTCTGATTCTCTCCTGCATCCCACCTGGGGAGAGTGAATGAGCAGCTGTATGGTATGTAGCTGTCTGCCAGGGCCAAACAACAACAACAAAGAATCATGCTTAAATACTTCGGGTTAGCCCTGCATATAAAACCTGCATGCCTAGTTTGTTACTGCAGTCCCAAAATCTACTCTATCAAGATGCCTTTATACAACCTGATGACAAGTTTCTCTTGTAATGTTGTGCTGGTAGTATGGAAGTGCTTTAAATTAAAAAGGAGTAAAAAAATGGATTTATATTTATAAGAAAGACACTTTGATTATGAAGACAGGAAAGACAGTAACTTAAATATCATGAGGAAGGATTTGATGAATATGTATACTGGAGTTAAAATAAAACAGTGTCTGTGATGCTTTTTGGAGCTGGTCCTCTAGAGACTACTGCTGTGGTTGTTGTTTATCTTGTTTCTTACAGACAAGGCATATCAGAATCTTCTCGTGCTCTCAGAAATCATTTTGATGATAGCAGTGAAGACAGCTAACTTGTAGGACATTCTGGTTGGACACTTTGCTTCCAGAAGAGAGAAAAAAGATGAAAGCTGAATCCTAGGACAATGAAACTCTTGCATTTTGAACAGCCACACAGCATGAGACAAACTCCTCAAATCATTTTTAGAGAAAGAGAGATTTACCTAGAAATGCTCTTCCACAGTATCAGGATCATAGGTCTTCTTGAAGAAGAAAAGTGAAATTTCAACAAAGCATCTTGGAACCATCTTCAATATAAGAACAGGCAAACATCAGTTAGATTTTTGCAGACTACTCTGTAACTTAATGAACTTTAGGAAAAATACATACATCCTTGCTGAGTTTTTCTGAATGACATATAAAAGATGTGAAAGGATGCTATGTCTCAAGAATACAAACTTAAAATACTGCCTTGTAAGGAAATGCACTTTGTTTCACAATATAAACATGTCACCAGTTCCTACTTTTAACCTAAACATACAGGTGGATATACAGAGCATCTCATCATTGAGGTATAATATCCCACTTTAACATTTAGGGTATTTTCTGGTACTGCCTGCTTCTGAAATCACTTGAGTAACCTCAGTCTCCATTTTGTCTTCTAGAGTTCATGGTTGCAAAGAAAACCAGGAAAATTCTTGAATGGTTAAACAGGAAGAGAGAAAAAAAAAAAAAAAAAAGTATTTATTATTTTAAGTCATCATTTTTAAGACAACCTTAAAATGGTTAGGATTCTGATATATGTTTTCTGAATATCTCTCTAAGTAGATTCTGGGGTTTAAACAAACATTCACATGACAATAGGCAACGGTGATTTAAGATGTTATCACTCCTCTCTTTCATCTGTTTTATTCCAGCAAGGCAGTAGACAGTAGAAGAGATATATGACTCCTCCTTAGTAAAGTCAAACATCTCAGAGGCCACTAGACTTTGCAAATAAATGATTGACAAGAGCTCACATAGCGACAGACTGGCTACCAGAGCAATATGCTGCAGGGTCAGAAATCACCTCCCTTTGCTGTGTTGGTGTGGTTGTAAATTCAGGGACAAGCATGAAACATGCACAGAAATCAAAGCACAATATCAGAATTTGCATGAGGTTTGTTTATCCTGGCACTGACCTGCTCATCATTAGGTGCTTAAGGGTATACTAAACACTATTCAGAACACAGCTTACATCTGAGAACATTGTAGATATATATCCTCCTCTGGCTAGTGAGATTCTTGTTTAACACTGTGTACTGTACTATCATAGCTACATGGCAGGAGACAAGCCTGAATCTCTGAATGCACATAAGAGAAGCAGTGGAAATTTTAGCATCTGAACCTGCACTGAGCGGTTTCACTGTCCTCAGCTGCAATTCAGTGATGGACAACACTGCTGTTTCTGCTACCACAAAGGTATTTTTTAATTTTGTTCCAAGAAATCACTGACTGAGTGACCTGGAAAAGTTTATTAGAAAGCATTTAATTCCTCCTTTGTGTTTTATATTGCCATTTTCAGTCAGCTTGGTAAGGTTGATTCCCATTGCAGCAGGACAGATAGAGACGTTTAGATGTAGAGCTTAGGGATATGGTTTAGTGGGGACTGTTAGCGTTAGGTTAGAGGTTGGACTCGATGATCTTGAGGTCTCTTCCAACCTAGAAATTCTGTGATTCTGTGATTCTGTGATTGACATACACGATAGGATCCAACAACTGCATACAGCGAGCATAGGAAACACTTTGCCGATATCAGCATGTCTTCAGTGTCACTGCCATAAGCTTCCGTGACTTACTCTGTTTTAAAGTGTTTCCTATGAATGTAATGAACTGTAATGATGATTAATAAAGTTGGACTCCTAATTGTGACCATCTAAAGTCAGACATCTGGTCTAAAGTCGTAGACCACACCTGTCTCTACACCTGTGCTCTCTACACCTCTCTACACCTGTGCTCTCTACATTCAATAAAATTAACTCTGAAAGCAAGTCATCCTATTTAGCTCAGACCATTATCTTAGGAGTGGCATGAATTGCCCACAGGAGGTGTGTAACTCCGTTGCCTCTAAAGAAAGTCTTGGTAAGAGACTTAGACATTATGCTTTCTTTCTCATTCTTCTAGTTTTATTTAGTTCACAAAGGTGGATTGGTTTATTTGCTTGTTTTCAAATGTTCAAGCTCAGTGGCATGCTTTGCTTTGTCTTAAGTCACACTTATGGTGGTTTTTACTTCACAAACACACAGTTAAATGTTGCTGGAACTGAATATAATGATGTCCTTCAATAATGGGAAACAATTTCTCTAATAGACAGTGATGAAATGTAACTTAAGTAGCTGCTGAAAATATAGGGACTGAAAAATGACTGTAATTAGCTGAACAACTTCGTTGCTGTGTGAACACTACTACCTATGTATTATTATTGTGACATCAGATTAAGGCTAAATAAAACTCTTTAGGGGAATGAGGAAACAGGTGAAAAGACTGCTTGACTGGAAAAATCAGCTTAACAGAGGAGCTGAAAGGTGATATAAAAATAGAGTTAGAAAGTTCAAAATAAGAATGCCACCTGTCTCATATTTTGTCATAAAAAACAGTTCTGTGAAGCAAAACTGCTCTTCAGTTTCAAGAGCCACAACTCAGCCACCAGAAACCTGCCCAGGTCTGACATAAGTTTTAAATTCAGAGGCATCATTGCACAACATGGATTGAATTTGCTAAACTAGAAGAAATGTCATATTTCTTCTCATCATGGATGTTTCTGCTGGGACTTCATAAGCATGATGAATGTTTGATTAGTAATGAAGTGAAAGATTTACTCTGTAGCCATGCTAACTTAGGCTTGACATACTACAATCTCAAACCCAATTTATTTTTTGTAGGTCGCAAGTACGAGCTGTACAAGAAGCTACCCCAACTCTGTCCTCACCTTCTCTTCTTAAATGTTTGCTTTTACCCCAGGAAACTTGGAATTTCCTCTCACAGATAAATTGCTGCACTGTGACCAAAAAACATTTAGCAAAGTTAGCAAAAAAGGTCAGCAGCTGAATAACAGACTGATATCAGTGTTTTGGGCTACGTTAAGGGGGTTGTAAGTACAGAAGTACAAGTGAAGATCTTTTGGCCTATGAGAAGGGAGCCTTGCAGTCCCTAGGTTGAGAGCTGGCCAGGATGACTGGCCAGCACAGTGACCATTGCAGTGACTATGGCTCTGCTTGCTCACATCTCATGGTGTTCTGTCCTACAAACCTTAGCCCAGGCAGGTTGTGGCCTGGTTTCTCTTCACATCAAAACAGCTCTCAGTTGGGGATAAAGGCACCTAGTCAAATGCTGGGCACACAAAGGAAGAAAAAGAAGAGGAAATGTAGACAATGAAGCAAAAATGCAAGAGATTAAAAAAGAAAATATGATTAACAAGGAGTGGTATGAATAGCTCTATAGACAGAATAGGGGAAGAGAAACAAGGCTAGAGAAAGCCTTACTATCATCCATTGGCAAGAAGAGGACATATGGACAAAGAATGCAGAGTAAAACAAGCTTTCCATCACCATCAATTGATAAAAACATAGAAGTTCATCCTCAAATACAGGTTCATTTTCACTTCTGTCTGCCTTCAGCTCTTCAAATATAAGAAGTCACATGAGCTCGCTGGATTGTGGGGCCATGCAGAAAAAGAAAGGAAGAAAGGAGCCTCACTTTACAAGGTAGGAAGGAACGTTACTTGGAGAAGCATCTGACAGACAATCTGAAAGATAATTTATCTTGACCTTTACTGGCCTGGGAAGAAGACTTTTAAGTAAATGTTACATGATGGGGACTGTACGTCCAGCATCCAGTGACCTCTCAAATGTGTAAATGAATTCTTTAAAGCATGTCAGCACTTTTAAAGGGAAGTGTCACCACTGATGGTCACTGATGCCTTCTGTCTTTGAAAGAGTTGCCCAGAGTCAGGAACCACTGTGTGGAAGAAGATACCACTGTATCATTTAAAGCTTGATGAAAGAACACCAGGAAAAAAAAAAAAATGTATCATGTATAGAAAAAATAATTATTTATTGAATGTTAGAAGTCCAGTGCATTAACTGCTCTTTCAGTGCAACTGGCATTTACAGGGTGCCATTAGAATTATCATGGGAATTTCAGAGTTTGGTGCAAGAGAACAAATTCTACAATTAGTATTTCACTGGCCAAGTAAGCTTGATGGAGGTTAGAGATAGTAAAATAACATCCTGAAATATTAATATATCCATTATAAATCCACGGTCCCTAAATAATGTAACCAAAATGTATATGACTTCATATAGTGTGTGATCTTTTCAGCAACACTTTCTCTGATGTGTATTTGGAAACCAATAGTTGCTTTTAGCTCCTTTTACTAGCCTAGTTTTGCCTTTTTTGTTTTATAGTTATGATTCCATCTTGAAAGATATAAACTCAGAAAAGTTCAGCTAATTTGTTTTCAACCAGATGTCATATTTTTTCTTTTTAAACCTGCAGGCTTGTTGTGACTTACCAATGAAATAATATGTGATACTCCTTCATAATATAAAATTTCAGCACAGACTGTTTATCATTACAGTCTGTCTTCTGCTTAATGGCACCCAGGTGAGTGAGGACTCCCCATCTAGACACAAAAGAATTATTTTTTTTTCCTGTGGCTTTGCTTCTTTAAGTGGTCCCAATAGTCTTGCTGTGAAATTAGAAACTATAGATCTAGCGAGAAGCTCAATTTTAAGTCCAACTTCTTCCACTTGTAAAGAAATCCAAAGAATGTTTATTTTATAGTTTCCTAAATCAAGTGACTACAGAAGTTACACCATTATCTCAGGTACTCCCATGCTGACATATGGAAGAGAATGAAGCTGAGGACTTCTGGCAGTGCTCCCACAAGGTGGTAGCTCTCTGTTCACCAAATTTTTGCAGGTCTCTTGTAAAATTACATTTTACCTACTACAAATTGGTGTTAACCATTAGAACTTCCTCCCTTCCTTCCTGAATTTTACATAAAAATTTTCTTTATGACACCTTAGGGTAATTTAAAAAGGAGAACAGGAACAATATGTCTATTTTTACAGATCTGGAAAATTAAGGCATAAGTTACCTGGGCCGTGTATCTGAGCAGCCCAAGGCTGACCCAGGTTTCCTGAGCATTTAAGGTTTGCTTAGACAAACCTGAAAAACAGAGCTAGCAATGTTACAAATTACCACTCCTCGTCTGGAAATACACACTTCTTGTGTGAGGTGTTTATATCCATCAATACTCTACTTACAGCTCATTGATATGCCCAATAAAAATAGTTAAACTGGCACTGATGACAGCCAGGGCTGAGGGAATCATGTCTTCCAGCTCAGAATGGATCAGCATGGTTAAAAGCAGTAATTCCATGACCTGGGGCATCCAGGTCTTCCCATGCCTCAAATACCCCATAGCTTTTTATGGGGGACCCCATAGTCCCCCAGCACTGCTGTGGCATGGATAGCATGGTGCTGCATCAGTTTCCTGGCTTTTTTTCTTTTTTTTTTTTTTTTTTTTTTTTTTTTTTTTTTTTTTTTTTTTATCTATTAGACCTGCAAGTGTGTATTTTAGGTGGTAGACAGCCTCCTGTGTAATGACAAATTCCCTCCCTTTCTTATCCTGTCACTTCCAGCAAGATTCAGCTCCAGACATGTAAATGAAGTGTCTGGATGTAAGCTGGGCACCTTAGCTGCCAGTGCAGACCATGGAGCAAAGACAGTGGAGCCTAGGCCAGAGGACAGCTTTTAAGATGGCTTTGATTGCTTCAACTTAGCCCGCTGGTGCCATCAGAGAAGTTCTTGAGTATCAGCCTCACTTCCAGCAGCCATCACAGGATGCCTGAGGTCTCCTATAGCTCCTGTGATATATCTGACAGCCCTATGGAGCCCCATTAGCTTTCACATTTGGTAAGTTTATGTGGCTCCTTTCCATTCCCTGCTCCTGGATGCAGATGCTACTGCCTACACCAGTAACTAAGTCTTTGAAATTCTCAGGGGCACAATGGAGACCACACCACTATTTTCGACCATCATGACATGAAGGTTTTGCTCCATGACAGAGTTCTGATAACCAGGGCTAATGCAGAGACAAGAGATGATGATGTTAATGTTAATAACCCTCCCACCTCCAGTTTGAGTCCTTTTCTTCTGGCAAACTCTGCAAAGGTTCAGTACATTGTTTATTTTGTTTATCAGCTAAATAAATTACTTTTCTTAACTGGGAAGGAGTGTTGTCTTCCCTGATTGCCCCCTAAGTATCTTTGTACCTAAACACATTCAAGAATCCAGAACCCATATTCGGTCCTAAGTCTCTGACTCGTGATTCTGATATAACACCAGGAATCAAGATTTCATTAAAAATAAATAAGTAACAACAAATACACACACACACACACAAATGTCTTAGTCATGACAGGTTCTAGGCAAGGAATTTGGACATGTAATCCCCATGTAATCAGTGCAGGAATCCAAGTTAGCCAAAGATAGGTCAAACCCCAGCTAGAGAAAGTACCCTAAGGAGTGGAGGAATCATCCTGAAACAGCACCAGCATATGGGTAACATTTCAGAAACAAAAAATATTCCTTATAATGAGGAAAACATCCTCCCTTCTCAGCCTTTTCAGCAGTAACTTAGGGAATGAAACCTAGAGTTGGATGAGGACACCCTTTTTGAGTCTGGTAATGATCCCCACATTTGGTACCTCCAGGGATTCTCAGAATGATGAGGGAGCTGCCCTTCCCCTGGTCTCTTCTCCTGTCTGATCTAAATTTAGGGAAGAAGACAGGTACTGAAGTGTGGGCAGGTGTCCCAGTCATTGCTGAGGGCCTAAATCAACCATCATGGCCCTGACAAGAAGTGCCAAAGGGGTGTTCTTCAATTGTGAAGTATCCACACCTGGAAGAAAGGATGTTCAAAAGCAAACCCAGTCCTTCGGGTTCCTCAACAGAAAAGCCTTTCTGTGGGAAGAAAAGGACTTAAAGTTGTGTTCAATAGTAAAAGGTATCAAAAGACTGTTCTTGTCTCTCTGCAGGGAGAGAGGACCCCTACATACCTTTCAGGGAGGAAACAGCACATTTCTTTCTGGAAGAGGCAGTGTTGCTACCCAGAAGCTCTGGGGCCACCTGACTTGCTGCTGGGACACAAAGATGAAGTACAAAGGCTGGGGAGAAGCAAAGAGGTCTTGTAATTAGAAGGAGATTTTTAATTTAGCTGAGGACTTAGCAGCTCTTGCCCTCTGTCATAAGGAAATCTCCCCTTTTCATCTAGAGTACCAGATACCTGTCCCCTGCTACCAGTTCTGCTGTCTCTAAGGGATAGAGCACATTAAACCCATATCTGACACTCTGCAACAGGAAAGGGGTTGTATAGAGTTGTTTGAATGGAGGGAGATGTTAAGGGTCAGACGTGCTGATCTGTAAGATCACATGTGCTGCTGTGACTAGACCCCAGTTCTACCTCTACCTGCCTCCTAATGGAAGGATTGAGCAGAAGGGATTTGAGAAATCCCTCTGCATATGACTTGCAACCCGTCATCCTTAAGCTCATAAATGAGTATTCAGAAAGCTTCCACTGCTTCATGTATTTTTTATAAGTGGGTTGGGTTTCTGGGAACAATGAGACTTCAGTGAGAGGTTTCTAAGCCCAACAACAATAAATTTTCCTTTAAAATCTTCAGATATGCTCCCTGTGATTTTTGGACTTACAAACTGAAGCAAATATTTTATTCTTTCTCTCACCAAAAAGATTGGTAAGATCTGTCTTAGTGGTCAGAGGTGGGAATATAGAGTGCAGCTGAGATCCCTGTGATATATCCTGTATGAGCCCTGACATTGTTCATGATTATTGCCTAACAAAATTTACAAGACAAAGGACAGTAATCTGAATTTCCTTTAAAACTATTATCATTCTGCTATGGCACTAAAATTCAGCTGCCCTCAAGAAATGTTTCAATAGGAACCACCATATATAATACATGTGTTCAATTTATTATTAATGCACTTCAATCTGAATCGCAAATTCAACATGATGTCTGATTTTTTTCATGCTCATTCTGTTCTGTGTAAGCTTTTATAACATGTTCATTGCCATAGCATGAGCAACAGACCCATAGTGCATTAAGCAACGGACTTAAAAATCAGTCACACAGTCTTAGTTTCTCAGCTTTGCCCCAGAGGTCTGGACTTCTTGATAGGGCTTTTATTTAATGTGGTTTGATGTAGGTTTTTTTAACATGTTTGCATTTGCACCAGTCAAAGCAACGATCCTCAGCGTCAGAAGACATGATGGTCCTCAGGTCCCGCACACTTAGTTTAGTGGTTCAGGTTCAGCCCTCAGGAAAGGCCGATGCCCAAGACACACAGGCCTCACCTCCGTGAGAAAGTGCCAGTTGTCACTTGGCAGCTGTCAGCTTTGGTCTCAATCCCAGCACATCAGGACATTATGCAGATACTCTGGGCCCAGGTTCAAAATAAAGATTAAAGCTAGCAATTAGCTACAAATCCTGTGGCCTAATCCCATCTGTGCACCGAGCTGTGGCGGTGGCAGCCTGTGCCTGGCTGCGGTGCCAGGCTGACAGAGCAGTGTCACCTGCATGCTGTGTAGCTAAATGGTTTCCCAAGGGCCAGGTGACCGATTCTGGGGGAAATCCATGGGTAAGGGATCCCACAGTGATGACAGTGTCCTGAATCTGATCACTCCACATACACCCCGAGGAGAGATGCAGACACTCTTGGTAGTACCTTGCCTGGATCCCTCTTTTGGACAGCAGAGTGCCATCCCAGGGGCACACAGCAACTCCACAACTGTACCAAACTAAGACCAGTCCTCATGTGTCTTTCAGCTGATGAGCCAGAATTAGGCAGTTTTGGCTGGAAAGCTAAGCTTTCTCACTAGGTACAACAGTTTCTAAAGCTTCTTGGGTCTTTTCCCAGTGCTACCCACTTGTCTCCCGTGGAGAGCAGTTTTAATAACCCTGTTACTGCCTGGTGGGGGTAACAACTGTGCTACTAGGCACACGGAGCCAGCAGGACCATTAAGCTCAGATCCACATGCTGATCACTGGGATTTCATCATGCCTGTTTGGGAAACTTGGGGAAAATTAAGAGAGAATGAAGCCAGAAGCAACTCAGATGCTACACACTTACATTTTTCTTTGTAGAAATCTAAAGAGCAGCTACATGGAAGTATAGATTTTATATGTGGTTAGCTTTTTCCAGGAGCACAGAGTATTTTGCTGTCAATGTAAATATTGCATTTATGACTGTCATCTTGTTATCTGTTTCCTGTATGTTGTTCAAAAGGCACCCCTAAGTATGCACCTACTAGCAGTCGCTAAAATATTAAAACTCCCACAAGTCAAGTTATGCTCTGCTACAAAAGCACAGACACCATGTGCTATACACTAGCTGGATAAAGTCCATAAGTACATTAAAGTGTCCCTTTTGATGTTCTTTGAGAACATGAATGGCAAGCTAGTAATGAAATGATACTAGTGAACAACTTCGTATCCAACCATGCTAAATGTGAGATTGCCTTACTTGAAAGGAACAATCTAGCCAAATTATCTTTCAAACCTCTGAAAAGAAAAAAGAAAAAAAAAAAAAAAGAAAAAAAAAAGAAAAAAGATCTTTCATGCAAGTAAGCATTTCAGAAGAACGTGGCTCAGCCAAATAATCATCATTTTGACATTTATAACACTCACTTTGATAACGACCTCAGTGCACATTGCAATATTAATGCAGTTATAAGCACTGAGGCACAGGCTGAGCTTTACCTCTGCCAGCAAGTCAGAAGCAAACCTGGGAAAACAATTCAACTACTCTGACTTGCAGGCTTCCCCTGTTTCAGGCTACATCTCCCCTTCTAAAGATCTCTGTTGCCATTTTGATGTTATATCCTGTGGTGTCTCAAAGCATGCTGCAAGCCCCATAAATCAGAGAGAAGAGAAGTTTTCACCCTAAAAGCCTGATCCTGCAAATGAGATGCATGCATCTCTTTCTGTGTGGGTGTGCAGCTGGTGGCACAGTTCCCAGCCCATCAAACCACAGCCAGTCTGTATCTGCCTGCAGGACAGGAACCTCCCAGACCCAAGTCCTGCTCTGCACAACCAAAGCATTCCCTGAGCCAAGATCTCACCTGAGGAGAGATATCAAGAGTGGATAAGAAGTCAAATTGAAAAGGAAGGAGGAAAAAATGATATCAGTATGATGATAGCATACACATTACTAAAATGGATTGAGAAGAGGTATTCAGGAAATTGGTTCTTGGCCAACAGATCTTTGATAGATGTTGGGGAAAAAAAAAAAAAAAAAAAAAAAAGAGTAATTTTTAAGAAGCCGTGTTCCACAAACACAACAACACAACTTCATTCAGAAAGACTCTCTGTAACACATGAAGAGAGCACAGCAACAGCTCTTAGCTGTTGTACAAATTAAGTTTATCAGTAGAGAGATGGATCAGTGACCATGGCAGCAATACTAAGAGCCTATGAGTCTTCCTTGTGCATGTCTGGGTGTTACATGCTTTCTGTCCCTGCAGATCCCTTGTGCTGGACAGCCAGCCACTGCCCAGAAGAGGCCAGCCTCCTGATTGCTTCTTTTCTCTCTGAGTTGAATTCCTTCTCATGAAAGCCTACTGTCACTCAGGTGTTCCTATTTAATTTGTAGTCCAGAGTGGTCTGAGTGTTTTAAAAATTTACCAATGCTCCATTTGTGTGAAATAGCTCTATGATATTCTAAGGAATTGTATTGTAGTTTATAAATATTTGATTAATTCAGTTGCTAAAATAATACCTTATCAGCTCCTCTCTGTGTTACATTCGTATAAAGAGTTTAAGACTAATGTGTATGGATGTTTCAAGGCCCTGCTTTGAAGACCATAATTTGGGGATGAGGAAGCTCACAAAAGGCTGAGGTGACAGGAGATCAGGAATGTGGTGACTCACTTCCAAGTCCACGGAGACATCTCGTCCTCAAGATTTGGCAAATGTACCTCCAACACCAATGCTGAGCATAAGAAGGCATCATCACAAACTTGTGGAAGGGCTCCTGGCTCCTGCCTCCCAGATGCTGATCTGCCCAAGACAGGGAAAGCAGCCTTCACACCAGGAGCAGGCAGCCTTGAGGATTTACTGCTGGTAGTGGAACATCAGATTCTTTTAGTGTTGGGCACCCCTAAGTAGTGTCTTGGAGGTGCTGTGTGTTGCGTGTAAGCACTAGCAATGAAGGACAAGAGTCAGGTGAGTGTGTGAGTCCTTTTGTACACTTTGCTACAAGTGGTACCAGGAAGGGGAATGGAACAACACTCCAGAACAGTTTGATAGTCCACAGTTCCAGTACAAATGGCAACACACAGAGAATAGTTACTTGGTCCTTAATTTTAAGATACTCTTAGAAATACTTCCAGTGTGCCTCATGTCTCTGAAATCTTTATTCTTAAAATACTCTACAAAACTGATTTATTAGGAACTTCAGAAAGGACCTATGAGAAATAGATTTACTTCTTATGTACCACCTTGGACATGGGAAAACCCCCAAGTCTTTGTATATCAGCTTTTACTGATTTTGTCATGTAGAAGTATAAAGGTATGAAATTTTCCAAAGAAAAATCTTGTTGGACAGAGCAGTATATATAAATATGTTAATGAATATCCCAAAGATGTGTACTCTCCAGAGCCATTAAACATTTAACGTTGCTATTTCCAGGTTAATTTATGCTTGACTTTTTTTTTTTTCTTTCTTTCTGATGTCTGGTTATTAGTAAGCAGAAGCTACAATCACCCTTGAAAGAGAGAATAAGTTTGAAGCTGCCAGAATTTTCTTCACTGTGTTAAACATTTCCAGCAGATATTTGTGAATGATCAGAAGGAGCTGAGTCACCTGACTGAAAAATTAGAAAAGGAAGCAGTCATTAAACAATGTCGCACAACAATACCTTACAAGGTCTTTATCTGTTCAAAGGGCATTATTTTGCAGTCTAGATTCTGATCTTTTTGGCAGAAAAGTACTGTGTAAAGGACTTACATGTACACATTCAACCTTAGAAATAGATCACCTCAAGTCAGAGGTTGTTTAAAAAAGAGGTATGGAAAATTTTGAATAAAAAATGAAGTAGCCGTTGGCTATGAGTAGCTGATAAACACTGAGTAAAGAGTGCTGTGAACAAACACAAAATTCTGCGTGGAAAAATACAGCAGTTAACATTTCCCTTAGAGATTTTTCATCTCCTCTAGGAACTCATGCTGGTGCCTTCACCAGATTGTTTTTATCCCAGGTGAGGAAGGATGCCAAAAACTCCAAACAGAGAACTGAGTGAGAAGCTTGTGGCTGATCTTCCTGCCAAGATCAATAGCATAAGAGCAATTACTAGGCAAAGACATGTGGTGGAGTTGGGATGAAAATCAAAGCAAATGGTCAAGAAGTTGAAGAGTCCTGAATTTTTATGACAGCAGAAGACAATGATTATAGCTATGCAGCAGAAGAAGCGATAATAAAGAGGCTGCACAAGTTATCTCAGGTGCTGGAAGAATTAAGTGCATTCAGTGCATTATGCCTGTCCCCTGCACAGGCTAATCACTTCATGATGACTTATTTTAGTAGATCTTGTGAGTGTCAGCTGGACCCTTTAGCACCAACACGCTCTTTGCATCTATACTCTAAGCTCTCCATGAAGAATTGGGCAACTTTCACAAAGCTGTGAGTAAAACTGGAGACCATATTAAAAATGCTAAGGAACTTTCTAGGACACCAGTATTACCAGTAAGTGACCAAAGCACTGCCACTTCCTAAGGGTAGGACCACCTTGTGCACCTCCAGATAGAGGTGAGTTGGAGGCGTGGGAGCGGCTCAGTGGTTACTGACACCTGTACTTCCAGCATAGCAAACAAGGAACAGTGCAGGGCTCTGTCTGATGATAATCTTGCCTGAGCTCAGACGTAAAGTGAGCTGCTGTAGTGCAACTACGGATGACACCTGGCAGGAGGCAATCAAAATAATTAGTACTTGCAAGATATGCTACCTTGGGCATTTTCTCAGACCCTTATGTCAGTGGGAGGGAGAGCTCTCAATAATTTATTTGGAGTTCTTTTATAGAAAGAGCATCATTCCTGAATGCCTACAGAAAAATGTATTTAAGGGCCACGTGAGAGCTATTTAGGGACTCAAAAATTTCAGAGGGGAAACAGAGATATTTTAGATTGACCATAGATGAACTGTGGCATTATGGAAAGTCTTAAGGTTTGTCACATATGCCAAAATATGAGACAAACTCAAATGAAACAGCCCATATTGGTGTCAAGGAAAAAGGAAAATCTTACTGTCTGGAGCAAAGTAGGCATCAGTTTGATTAACCTGGTCACAATAAATAAATAAATAAATAAAAATAAAAATAAAAATAAAAATAAAAATAAAAATAAAAATAAAAATTAAAAAGTGCTTCTTGTTTAGATCTATTCTAAAAAACTAGCAGAGTCTCCTTTCTAAATCTGGATGTAAGCTGTCAAACATCTTACATGAATCATCACTTATTTTTTAATGTATTCATTTCAGCCATATCCATAAGAATTTTGTGTTTCATTTTTAAAATTTTTTTCTGTAATTGAATCTTATCGGTACCTCAGTTTAATTTGGTTGAGATCCATCTTTGTGCAGAATATGACCTGTATTCAATGCACTTCTTCAATCATTATAATAAGAACAAGCAAATTTTAAGATAGTGAATACTTACTGTGATGGCCTTTGAAGAAAATGCCAAGTTGTGGATGCACATGACTGTAGAAAAACAAACTTTTAGTTGACACATAGTAATGTTTATTCCAGAAATTATAATTGGCTGAGAACCTGATCCAATGAAAGGAAAAACACTCTAGTATGCAATTGTTATATTGGCCACAGACAGATGAAACATGGGTCACTCACAGACCCTGGGGACTCTACACTCACAGTTAGTGATATTCAGATCTGTTTTCTTATATTAGGTAGTATTCCCAACTTACATCATTATGAGCATTTTTGGAACAGGAACAACCTTACAGAAATAAGAATTTGGCCCAGAATATATGCCTAAAATTTCATCTATAGCATTTATATTTATATATGTATATATATTTTTCCCCCAGATCCATTCAAGACAATCATTTTCTGTATCTGTCTGCATACTCAAGAGCAGTAAGAAAAGCTAAACTTTCAAGTTGAATTATTAGTCCTAAATTATTATCTTTTTGTTTACTCCTTTACTTTTTTTTTACTTTTGGAGCTGGACAGGTAATCTAGATTTCCTTACATAGTAACTTTTTTAACATTAATCTTTTCAGGAGCAGATTTAGGATGAGTGGGTTACTGTAAAACTTTATGACTCAGCAGGTTATTTTTCTGTTGCATCTTTGCTGTTTTTTCCCCACTCTGCACAAAAACTTATTTACATTTCAAAGATGCCTGCTCTTGGCACTCTGTATTTTAACTGGTGGCTTCTGATGTCTGAATATGACAACACTCACTAATACTTTTTCCTGCAATTTTATTTTTCATAATCTTCAGCTCCAATCTTCTATTATAAGCAACAGATACTTCAGCATGCATTAGTGCTCCTCATGTCTCTGCAATTTCAAAAGAAAATTTCACCATGTGTCTTTGTTTTGACAATGAGAAAGCAGATGCCATTTTGATGCTGTTTTAAAGAAAAGAGCAAAAAGTTTGCTTGAGGCCAACCTGAAAGCCAGTGTGGACTTTTATATCAGTTTTCTGGAAAACTCATATTTCTAAACTTACCTTGCTACTGGTGAGGAATACATGAAATGTGGGAAGAAAATCAGAGACTGTGTATAAAGCAACAGCAGCATGTCTCTGTCTGACTGATTTTGTCAAAGCCACTCATACTTTTCTTGTGGTGGCCAAAGGAGCCACAGTTGTATGAGTCTTATTCATGCTGTGAGACAGAGCAAGAAATAAGAATGAGTATACTGAAGAAGGGCTATTGTCCTTGTACTTACCCTCCTTACTTCATGGCTGTTCCTCAGTTCAAGTTTTGTCTGGCCATGAGCATGGTGGAAAAATCTGGATTTTCTCACATCCGATGTATGTTATTTATATTGGTCCCCAAGCTTTGCAATCGGTGAACCAGTGTAAACTCACTATTCTGGTCATAATCCATCAGGGTTTATTTTCATTAAACTGTAAAAGAACTTTTCACATAGCCAATATGCATGATATAATGTTTATAAAGTTCCGAGAACAAACTACACTGAGGTTTGGGCAAGGAAGTCTTTAAAAGACATTTAGATGTAGAGTTTAGGGATATGGTTTAGTGGGGACTGTTAGCGTTAGGTCAGAGGTTGGACTCGATGATCTTGAGGTCTCTTCCAACCTAGAAATTCTGTGATTCTGTGATTCTGTGAAATCAAATCCTTCTCATACTCTTAATAGGTGGAGGGCTGTTTTCTTTTTTTTTTTTTCCCCTTTTTTCCCCCAGAGTCCATGGACAGGTTTTTTGCCAGTTTTCTGACTATGGAGCAGCCTCACATATGGCTGGTATGAGCTCTTTGTCCTGCCCTTCTGAATGCCCTTCCTTGTGTATTATCCCTCCAATCAACGTACAGTGGGCAAACACCATGTTCTCCCATAGTGTTCATCCTGCTTTCATCAGTAATTTTGATTTCTCATTTTGAAATTGTGCTCCTAACTTCACATGGCAGAAGGAAATGTCTTCCCTGAAAGAAGGTTGCCTGTGCTGTAAATAGAGGAACATATGAGACACTCAATATTTGTGTCAATTAGGAGTGTTTGAATAGTGTTTACACCAATTACAAATGTTTCAATATTTTAATGGCTTCTGGTTTTATTTTATTTTTCGTGAAAACATTTGCGTGTGCTATACACTTGCATCAGAAGAGCTCATCTCTCTGCAGTGCCCATTGTCTATTCAGCCTCAGCCTGTGCAGAGTCAGTGTGACAAGCAGGAGCATGGTAACCTCTGCACGATTAAAGCAGGACCTCTCTGTTTCTCTCCAGAAGGGCATGTATTTCCCAGCTGATGAGTCAAAGCTACCACACTGGAAACAGCTTACCCAGAAACTAAACCAGATTCAGTGAATGTTTAGTAATATTAAAGAAAACTGAATGCAATCTCAATGGGAAGGGCTAATAGATATGGCTGAAAATAACTCCGTTGAAATTGAAGTTTCATGGAGTACTACTTTTAGCTTGAAATTGTAATTTTTAAAAATAGTTCATAATAACATCACCCTTTCACTGTTTGTTATATGAGGGAAGAAATCAAAAAGGTTGAGAACCTTAATGCTGGACATAGTCCACATAACACAGGTGCTGTCATAACCTGTTCCAGTACTTCAGGGTAATATGTAATATCACTTCTTTCAGTGCTAAGGAATAAAAGTAATGTTGGTGAAATCTATATCACAAGACGAAGCAATATATTTCAGTATTGTCAAGTGTTAAGAGAAAGTAAAACTGAATTCTCCTACTTTTTATGCAGATGGAAAAAAATATAGCTCAGTTTGATCAAGATGAAAAAAAGAAAAAAAAAAAGATACATTTGAGATAATTATCGAAAGCAGTAACTTTTGTTATTATTGTAGTTTGATTGTTTATACACAAGAAATTGGAGTAAGTAGGAGTCTTTCCAATTAAAGGCTCAGGAGGTGAAAATTAAGTAAGTGTACTAATGGGCATCCATTTGATGACATGAATTCCTTAAATTATTTAGGCAGGGGATTTTTGTCAATATAATTCTTAAACAATTATTACATTAAAAATATTCTAAAGCTTCAGAGCTTTGCTAGTATAGGTTTCTTTTATCCTGGTTCATTTTTCTTCAGGGGAAAATAAATAAATAAAAACAGTGCTGGTTAGTTTATTTGTAAGCCAGACAGAGGACTTCCAAAGGAAGAGTGATTTTGTCCAAATTAAAGCTGGTGGCAGGTTGTGAAGTGCCCATACACTGAGGGAATACCCTTGAGGTGTCCCCCAGGAGGATGCAGGAAGCTGTCCAAGCACTCATGAGCTGAACTGCAGACTCTTTTCTTCAGAAAGAGAGATGGCTTCTGCCACTGTATCACTGGTTTGGGGCACCTGGAAGACAAATTTGGTGTCGCCAGCAGCCTGGCAGGGCTATGGTTTCCCACGGTTTCCGGGCAGCTGTGTGTGATGTGATAGAAACACCTGGCGTGCCACACCATGCCACACCAGATTGCAGTGGTCTGAAAATGTGCAGTTCATTTACATATGCATTGCTTGCTGCATTCATACTCACAAGCAGCATTTGCAATGCCATCAAGTGCTTGTCTGATGGTAAGGATCAAATTCCCTTTTAAGGGGAGCAGAGTTTTATTTTATGACATGCTGGGGCTGCATGGCTGAGGAGTTAGCTGTCTCCTGAGGTCCCCAGACCTGCCAGGGTCTCAGTGCTTCCGGAGTGACCAGTGACCAAACACACCACCAGCTCCTGTGTGTCCTACAGCAGCTGTGTTTCCAACTGCATCTTATCCTCTTTTACCAGTGCAAGGCCACAGGTACCATTTCCCTGAGTCCTAGCCTCCCTCTGCAAAGTACACTGTACACAGAACACCTTTCAGAAGTGGATGAGTAACATTGTGCTTTCGGGACTCTTTTGTTTGTTTTGCTCTGTTCTGTTTTGTTTTGTTAAAAGGAAGGAAAAAGAGGCCCAGACCCTTGGCATTTAAGCCAAGACACCACAACAATTTAACAGTCAAAGTTGGAATAACAGGGCTCTGGTTTCCACATCTAGAGCAGATCTTCTCTATCTGCCAGACCCCTAAGCATTTAGGATCTTAAACCTCATAGATTTCAGTGAATCCCTGGGTCTCAAATGCTAGGCTGTCAATTTTATGCATTGGTCCCTGCTGTTGCTTTTTCCCTGGCTAAAGAGCAGAGTAGCCTGGCATTTTCACCCAAGTGAGCTGGTGTGAGCCAGTAGCAGGGTAGAAGCTTGTAGGACTGGAGTGCCCATGATGGAAACCACTCTCAGAGCCATGCCCTGCCTTCCCTGGGGCTTCTGAAGCAGGAGAAACCTGAAGTCAAACACTGGCAAGAGAGAGGGTTCCTGGGATCCTTCTCTGAATGTTTAACAGTAAGTATGCTCTCTCTAAAACCCATTACCTGATGCTCTCTCTAAAACCCATTACCTGAAATCCACAGTGTGAATGAAAAGACAGAATTTCCCCCTTGTTTATGTTTTGATTGAATCCTTCAAAGGGATGAGGAGGTCAGTTGTAGTGTTTTGGTATGCTTTTTAACAGAAGCATGTATTCATCTGAAGTTACGTAAAACTAAACACTGGTGGATTTGTAATCCTGGTGAGGCTAAAGACTGCATGCAGCTATGAAACTGTGAGCCAGCACTGGCATGTCAACTTCAGCTGCTGTGCTTTTGATGTCCCCTTGAAACTGTCACAAGTTGATCTTGAAAGAGAAAATGGTGTTGCATAAAGGAAAAGAAGGAATTTCCTATGTTAAAGCTTCATTGGAAATTTAAGTCTGAATGACTGAAAGAAGAAATATCCAAGCAAGCAAACAAGCCCTGCTGTCACTTCAAACACAACCAGAAGCAGGCTCTAGGGTAATATGTTCATCCTGCATTCAAAATGCACATGAGCAACCATATTTGTAGGGACCTGGAGCCCACATCCAGTGCACAGAGCCACTCAATGACAATAAGCCTTATGCTTGACCACATTGTTTTGTGCTGGTTGTGATGACAAAGGGCACATTTCCAACCATCACAGCGACACTATATTTCATGGAGTGTCAGAGAAGGAAGGAGAAACCTCACCAGGATCAGAAACACACACTGGTTTCTCATTTTGCAACTGCCAAGGTTGCACAGGGTGGAAGGAGATGATGGGGCAGGAAGGAGAGGAGCTGGTGGCTGCATGAGGTCTGGGAGAGGGCCCCTCACACTGCTGTCTGCAACTGGCAGGTTCCTCAGGTCTTGGTGCCAGCGGGCCAGCATATGGACACATGGACCATACAGTGCACATTTGTCTCTCATCTCAGGTCCCTCCCTAGCCTGACAATCCAAATCCACCCACATGCCCAACACACAAAAAATATGTGTCATCTCTTACAGCTGAGATCCCAGAGCCACACTCCTGCCAAGAAATTTGGAGAAGACTCCCCACCCCTCACTGCCATGCCATCCAATTTGCAGTTTATACCAAGCAGCATAAAGCACCAAGGTATTGTGTTATTCAGATCTTTTTATGATGATGCAACGTTCTTGCAGAGGCGAAGGAGAAGGATGATAGGGTTCCAATGCATTCGGTGCTCACAGCACAGCTCTGCTGCCCTGTGAGGAGCTCCATGAGTGAAGCCCACTGTGCAGAGGAAAACATGCTCATTAATGTCTCCAGATATGAGGAAACAGACCCCTGCTATAGCAGCTTTGGTGTCTGTTTCTTGGACAGACAGCACATTTTAGCTGACTTGCTAAAATTTCTGTTAGGGATTGCAGAGTAGCATTAAAGTTTGGGTTCTCTTGCACTTAACACGCACGCCTCCACTGGGTCCCAAACCAGGTGTCTGGCTGCAGATGGGAGATCAGATCCAGGCTGAAAAAGTGTGCTGGAAATGCAGGTGTAACACCAGAGCTGTGCCCTAGAGGTTGATCAAACTGCACAATGGGCTGGGAAGAGTTTTTTTAGGGAGTCAGGGTGTTAAATCCCAGTATTGGCTGTAGATGGATGCTGGCATCTCTCAGCTCTACATGCTGAAACCTTTATGGAGAGGCAGATGGCTGCAGTTCCAGACTCTTTCTTTCCCTATGACATTGTTCCACTGAGGAACCAGACCACCCCTGGGACCAGCTGCAAGATACAGACCATTAACCTGGTACTACAGCATATGTCCCTGCTCTACCTGCCTAGCAGTCATGTACATCACATCCCCAGGAATGTTTTCAGGCTCACCTGAAAGCACATAATGCAAGAGTGGGAAGCTTGTTCCAGGTGCCTAAGGATGCACAAGCAAAAGTCACGCCTCTTCCCAAACTTGATCTATTTTTTTCCCAATGGACACAGGCAATGCAGGAATGACTGAATCAAAAACTGACCTGTAATAGCCTAAAGATTCAAGTATAGATAAGTGAAAAGCTCCCCAGTACAGTGGGCGGTCTAAAATCAGGCCCTATTTGAAGGGTAGTGAGGACCATGAATAAAACTTGCTTCCATCTAAGAATTGCTTACATCAAGGACTAGCATATGAAAACATTTCTTAAAGTAAATTCTACTAGTTACTCTTGGGGGACGTTTATTACCTGATATTTATTTAACTGAAGCACTTATTTTCATTGTGTTTATTTTCTGGTCAAAATGAAATTCAGTATTACATACAGGAAGCCATAAACAAATGCAGAAAGAATCGTGTCTTTTTTTTTCCATTATTTTTGATAAATTATGATACATTCAGCACTCCAATCAGTCTGCTCAGTACTATCATATTGATTGGCAAATCAATAGTTCAGTGAATATGTGGTTGGAGAATCTAATTTATGAGTTTGGTTTCTAAGCAATCTTTTCTATCGTTGTTTGGCATGGACTTCAGCAGTGTCCCTGACACTGGCCATATTCCAGTTGCAAACCGCTCTTCATTGACAGCTGTGCTGCTTTTAGAAAACACTTTGTGGTTCCAAAATTTAATGTTTCCAACTGTGGCAGCCATTCAAAAGGAGCTGCAGAGAACTGCAAATTCATTCCAAGCTGGGTTGGAGTCAGCTAGGCAAGAGTGACATGTACAACAAGTTTTAGTCAGCTTTACAAGGAGGCTCAGTCCTGCATTCCTCTATGCTTGTGCTTATGGCTCAAATTCACTTACCTTTTTCATCAACATCCCCTTCCAGCAGCTCCCATGCAGACCACAGCTGTGCTGCAGCAAGTAGGGAGAGAAAGGAGGCATAGGGATAAATCCTGTATACAGGATGGACTGATTGAAGCTCAGTAAGCTGCAGAAGGTGGAGAGCAGCAATGATACATGCTATAAATAAATAAATAATGTCCAGGTCTACTTCATGGTCTCAGCTTCATGGTTTGACTGGAGTGGGCACCAGGCACACAGGTGCTGCAGCACACTCTGCGGGTTACTTGGGTGCGAAGATGACAATGCCCTTCTCCTCCCCACCCCTGCCCTATGGCAAGGTTCAGCACCCCAAATGGGTGCTGGCCCAAGCCATTCTGTTGTAGCCTCAGCAACCAGTGGAGGATGGAGAAAGGGGAACAGGACACAGATGAAAGCTAGGGCTGCGTATCCTCGTGGCTATTGTACTCAAAGCAGAAATGGTGACCTCTGTGATAATTCACAGGGAATATTTATCATTATCTTTCCAGTTGAAATATGTTTCAATACTAAATTGTTGGTGATAAATATTCCGGAAATGCCCGTGATATAGGCAAATTGCTTACCAAAACCTAGTTTCTCTTAAGTAAGCCAAGGAGAGTTTTGCCATTCATTTCAGTGAGGTTGTTTCACCCTGAAAACTTACCTAGATAATGTCCTGTGTTGAGAACATCCCTAAATAATTACAGATGAACCTATTAAGTTTGTGTGTAAGTTTTTTTTCTGAGCTAGACTTAGTGTTTTTAAGCACTCTATTGTTCTATTCACAGATTTAAAGCAAAATTACCAAGGGTTAAGTTGAGGTTACAAACAGCAGTAGCTAAATAAATCTTGTTGCCATGATTTCCAACCAACACAGAGTTCCAGAACTGGAAAAGTTACAGTTAATGTCAAGGCACTGACATAAGGAAAGCTGTGTATTTTTACTTGTGTGTAGTTACAGTTACATGCAGCAGGTTTCACAACAAATCAAGAATACCATGTCCCTCAGTGCTCCCTTTCCTCTCGTCTCTGCTGTTTCAGTTCAGAAGAAGCCTAATTTTTCATGCTGGCAAAGCATGAAAAAAGTACTGGCAAACAATGGGATAGTTCTAAGGCTTTCAGAGTGCCAAACACTGCATTGTACAGACAATATTTATAGCCATGAAGAAAATTAGATTTTCATAAACCCTTGGTGCTGAATTTAGTCACAAAGAAAGGAAATCCCTGTAAGAAACTGAAAATCTGTTCTATATTTAGAATCAACCTAATAGGATAATGTGGCTATGGCTTACTATTCTTCAGATTGATGGAGTCTTGCATTGTTTCCCTGCAAAGGCTAAGATTCTTAAATAAGTCTGATCTTGCTGCTTTTGCAAATAAGCTGTGTTAAGGTCAAGGAAAACAGCTTCCACTTTCATCTTTTAGTAATTCATTACCTTATGTAGGTCTAATGCTTCTCTGAGGAGGCTGTTAGGGGATTCTCTGTTTTAAAGGGTTTTTAGTCCTATAGAGGTCACAGCCATGCTGTAGTGAGAACACTCATCTTCAAACAGTACTATCTGACTTGCCCTAGCTGTTTATCCCCAAATCCCATTTTAGGAGAAATCCTGAGAGCTTTGTATAATAGCACCATGCAGCAATGCTCTAACCAGGTGCAGAGGATAAAATGAACTCAGCCTGGGAGTTTCAGGATAGCCTGGCTGTTGTCCTTGTTTTAAACTGACCTCAATATTTCCACCTGCAGATAATACAGGAGATATTAAATGAAATGTTTAAGTGTTGGTGTCAAATTTTCAAAAAGTGTCCATCTCCTACCTTTTTTTTGTTTTGTTTTAAATCTGCTAGATTATTGCCATCTCTAAGTGTGAAGATGGGAAAGCAGGAATCTGAAATCTGTCAGCTGTTCAACAAGATGCTTGTGAGAAAAAAAAAAAATGCAAGTACCAGAAAGCTGGCTTTTGGGGAGGTGGTTGCTGGGCAGGGGGAAGTATGCACTTGTTGCTAGCAAGCAAAGAGAAGCCACAGACTTGGGTGCTCCTGCATTGGGGTGCTTCCACATCAGGGGCTGGAGCACACCCCAGTGCTAAGTAGATTTCATTCCTACAGAGATTTCATTCCCACAGTAGATTTCATTCCCACAGAGATGGAGTGTGCCAGACCTGCATCTCTAGGACCAGGAATCAGATACCTCAGCAATTTCAAAGTGTCCCAGGGATATCCAGTTAAGGAGGAGTGAAATGCTGGTGCTGGCACACCAGTTAGGTCCCCAACACAAGGACATGTACACCAAGATCTCAGTATTTGCTCATGAGCCATTTCTCTGCTGTAGAAACCATCATTTTTAAAATAACTTGTCTCTTTATTAATTAAATAACAAGGGAGAAATAATGTATCATAAAAATATTAATATTTCTGATAACTTTAACTTGATAGAAACCTTTGCTTCTTTTTGTAATTTCTTCTTGCTCAGTTAGTATTCAAAGGCTCTATTATAGAATTGTTCAAGCCACTGCTTGTAATACAGCATACTAATATATTCATTTTCTCTTTCTAGCAGCAGTTTTCCATTCCAATTTCCTTAATCTGACTTCTGCAAGATTTATTCTGATGATAAAATGCCCTCCTCTTTCATATAATCTAATTCATTTATGACTTTTAAAATTCATATCTTCATATTAAATATGCTGGCAAGTTTGCTAATGTCACATTGGTCCCTTCCCCCTCTGGTTTTCAGGAACCAGTCTGAACAGAGGCGTCTTTATAATCCCTTCTCTTTTGGCAGTTTTAATTTAATCTAAACCTTTTGTAAGAGAATGTTTTGGAACAATATTTTTTTTTTTCACACTTGAGCCTCCAACACACAGCATGATCTTAATTATTGTAAGCTGCATGTTTCGTAGCAGTTCTTGTGCCAGTTTGTAGTACATACCTGTAAGACTCTTCGTACAGTATCTCAAAGTTAAGTGGGCCAACAAAGTTTTCTCGGTGCTAAATAGAGAACAATAAGAACAATAGCTATGTTCAAGGTCCAAAGGTGCCATAAGCTGCTGATCTCCACGATATGTAACAGATTTTGATTTCTGCATCAGTCCTGCTGTTGCACTAGTTTATCTTTCAAAAAGATGCTCATTTTTGACATTAGAAGGTTACAATTTCAAAAGGCAAACAAGCAACAGCCTCTGGAAAGTTACTTTATTGGGTGCACTATTTCTAAACTTATTTATTGTTTAAATTTATCCAGTTTTGACTTCTAATCCTTAAATCTTATTTATTAAAAGATTAAATCATTATGGAGTTTATGGGCCTGCTTGAAAGGTCCTTAGATAATCTTAGGACCTTTCAAGCAGGCCCATAAACTCCCATCACCACCTCTTGATGACTATTTGATCCACAGGATACCTACATTCATACAGCCTCTTTCTCCCTGACCCAAAGCTCTTTTCTCCAAGTGCAGTTCTGCTGCAGGTCCCTGGGGACTAGTGTAGATCCGCTGCATGTAAGTGCACCACAGTGGCAGGGTAAGGCCCCCTCTTTAGCAAAAGATCATTTTACTTACTTATTTTAAAGGATGGCCAAGAGAGGAAATGGCTGCAAATATGCTGCCCGTCCTTTACACGGTATTTGAGATACAAGAAGCACATCACCCTGAAGAGGAAAACCTGGGTTCATAGCCTTCCTTGGTCTGAACAAGTTAAACCTTGCTGGTTCACTTCTTGTGACAATACCCTGCCTCCCCTTCTTGGGCCCTGAAGCCAGAAGGGGGCTGGTGTTTGAGTGTCAGTGGTTAAGCAAATACTCCCTCTTAGAAAAGTCAGATTTGCATTATAGTCCCAAGACACATGAACTGTTAATGAACTCACCGTTCCCTTGGCCTCACGGTCACTTCTGAAAGAAAACATCTGCACATAGGTTTAGTTCTTAGCAGGGAAGAGGAGAGGATAAATAGCTGCAATCAGGATGTTCTGGTCTCAAGGTCCTGTGTTGGTAGTCTTTGGTGTTTTCTACTGTCTTTCTCCAACCAATGTATGGCCTGGTCTGCATCCCATTTGGGACTTCTCACTGTCCCCAGGTAGCACTGAGGAAAGGCAGGCACCTCTCTCTCTCTGTGCCTGGGGCAGACATTAGACATGCACAATTGGAGCTGGCTGCAAGCCCTGTCCTGGTTGACTGCTACACCTCTTCTTCGTGTATGTAATGCTTACAGGGCACAGTCCAGGTAATTTTTAACCTTTTAGGCAAACTCAGAACATTGAGCTTTGATATCATGTCACTTAACACATTTTCCAAAACTTGAACACTTTTTGGCTCATTTTGTGGAATCTTCCTCATGTTCCAACACCTTTGTAGTAATGGCGTCTCAGATTATGCATGCAGATGTGCGAGTACCCTCACCCCCTCTGATATCCTGCTTGTGTATTCATGGATTTCACTGATTACCCCAAATACAGTATTTGATTAGAAGTTTTAAGCAATCATTTATCACTTTTTTAGGTTCATTTCATACCAGAATGCAATAGAACTGTTTTGAGACCAATAATATCTAGACCGATTACAACTTCTGCAGAAGGTGTGGGCTCATTAAAAAGAAGGAAGATTTTATATGGGTTTAGAAGCCAGCTCATGCTAGTCATTGAATTAGCTCCACATGTGCCCCAGGAAATTGGTTTGAGAATTGGGATGGCCAGTGGCAGGCAAGGGATCGATACAGCTAAAGAAAGCGCATGAGCCACTTCAGATAATATGTTCCAAGTTCCTCCCCAGGTCTTTTGCCTTTTATTCTCCAATTCAGGTATTACATTGCCACTGGTTTCCACCAGGATTGTGCATGCACCTTGACATGATCACAGAAGTTCCACAGTACAGAGTTTCACAACTGGGACAGGTCCCTACAATTGGGACACCAGGGTGACAAAACAGATTTTGGAGAATTTTTCACTGAATAAGATGGAGAGAACATAATTACCACATCATACCACTACAATGCCTCATAAACATAGACTAGACTAGATCCATTTACCACAAAAATCACAGAAAGTAGCTGATCAATGAATATATCTTTTATGTAAAATATACATTTTTAAGATATAATTTTAATACATCTTTTATATTTATTGACGTTGGGTTTGCAACACTTTGAATTAAAAAAAAAAAATAGTCTTGCTGCCAGAATTTTATTTCTCATAATATTTATAGTCTGAGGTAACAATGAAAGGAGACTGTGTGCTGTGAACAAAGTCAGTGATGTTTGTCTGCAGTCACATTTCTCTTATCAAAGTGAAAAGAAAACTTAGGACTTGGCATATACACTAGAATTCATACAAATATAGATCATGGCAAACTGAGAAAGCGAGGACTTATGCAAACCTACTCTGTTCATTTTTGTGACCTTTGCAAAATATACCTTTGTTATGACAGAATTTAAGACAGATGTAGTTTACATCACTATCATTATTAAGTGTGTGTCTTTGTATGATTCACAGCACAACTTACTGCAGGAACCAGGAATAATATGCATCAGGGTGTGGGTCTTTGCATGGAGTCTTAGCAATGATTACTTGAATTCAGCTTTCTTTGATATAGATAAAAACTGATATTCCATGCACACACGTTTTATTTACAGCTGACTCATCAACAGTGACTAGTCACCCCTTCCTCTGGCAGCAGTAATTATGAGCAGTCGTTAATCTTCTTTATCAAACTCTACTTCCCAAGTAAAGTCTCAGTGACCTCCTCAAGGTGTGAGCTGTTTATCAGGGCCCATTCAGCAGCAGCAGTCTCTTTCCAGTACAGTCCTTGGTATGGCTAAATTCCATTGTCCCTTTTTCAGCAGTCAAAAATCCATGATAAATTCTGTACAACACTGTAGTTAATATAACAGCAGCACCAAATATTATATTAATTCCTTTGCTAAAAGCTTTTTTTTGCAGTTATCTCTCTATTGACAATATTTTACCAAAACTAAATCAATGTACATCTCTAAATATCAGAAATGTATACTTTGATAAATACATTATTGTACAAGAATTCTGACATGCAAGTCATGCTATTGGGCTAGCCTATATACAGAAGAGCATGTTACATGGTCAACAATAAGTTATAATTCTTGTCCTAACAAAAAATAAAACATGACAGTCAGGGATTATTCAACAATCTCAAGGATCTCTTAAGATCTGTGTAGTTACAGACTTCCCTACCCTATGAAATTCTAAACTTATGTATTTTAGGGTAATTGTTCCTCACCAGCCCAGAACATCAAAACTGCTATTGCATTTGTTCCGTTGCATAAATACAGGTTTATATGGAATGAAAAAACCACTAGAGGAGATACAGTTTCAGAACTGTAATGGATACTGGTTGCTAGGAGGAGGATTGATGCAATAGGCAACCGGTCAAAATTGTAAAATTGTTACTAAATCCCACTCAAAAAATCTTCAGAGTGCTCACTCTGAGTTAGTCTATATAACACTAACTTGCACTTGAAAAATATATTTATGTATTTATACACATACATATAGTTGATATGAAAAAAAAAAAAATAGAGAAAAGGAGAAAAGTGTCTTAGCCTTAAAAGAGGGGGCATTTTAAACAGTATCTGTGCTTTATGGAGACAGATGGAGAATACAGTAGACAAGTTGCAAAACAGGCAGACAAACAACACATAGGACAAAGCACCTCAAAAAACATTGACTGAAGAATTTTTAAATGCTCATGAGCCAGAGGTATAAGTCTGGTCAAAAACCCCACTTGAGAGCTACTCTTACAGTGGAACAAAAAAGCCCCCAGTTATCTTCTCGATTTTGCTTGGTACTCAGCCTCTGAAAATGTTGAAGAACCCTGGAGTAGAGAAATGACTACAGTACCAAGCAGCACTTGCTAGCTTAAAATTGCAAGTCTGGATGGCGTTTACCTTTCTTGCATGTTTTGTGCCTTCCCCAAGCCATTAAGAAAGAGATCTGGCTTCTGCTTGCGTGTAACCAGTAATGACAACCTCTTTGCAGTTATCTGTGTGCAAACAACCGGAGACATTCAGAACTCTGATACAGTAATCCAGTACCAAAGTAAGTTAATCACAAAATAAGACCATTTATAAACAAGTAGATCGTTAAAAAATAAAAGAGAAGGTTAAACAAAGAAAAACAATCCCACATGCAGACCAGTTTATCAGTGCTTTCATTTCAGCAGGATGGTACATGGAGAGTACACACATCCAGAGGCCTCTGTGGTCTCCGTGATCGGCAACACTGCTTGTCAGGTAATGGAGACAGGATGGTCCATGCAAATGAGCAGACCCAAGTCACATAGTGCGCAACCAAGACACGATTCCAGACATCTTCAGAATGGATTAGAGTCACAAGAAATGGAGGTTCAATGGGGTGACAGATAATTATTTGGAAGCACATTATTTTAAGTAAATTTCCCTGAAAAACTGCTTATTTATTGAATATACTGGCCAATGGCATCCACTAACTGTCCTTTTATTGCCACAGGAAAGTAGGACAATAAAGTAGATGAAAGAAGAAGTGCTACTTTAGATGATCTTTTAAAGCCAAGATAAAAATCTTCAGCTACCCAAGTGGCATTTCTTACTACTGACAGTTATATCATGCAGGATTTATACCATATTTGTGGAGCCTATGGTTAATGCTACATTTATATCCAATATGTGGTAAACAGTATTTGAATTAATACTATATAGCCGATTGATGCCATCTGGTTTACAAGATAGAAGGGATGGGAGACCGAGAGCGCCTTAGAGGACAAGGTGAGCTGTAGGGTGATGTTACTGGAGACAGTCGCAGAGCATTGCCTGTCAAGCCAGCTATGTTGTTTAAGCTTCGAGATTTTTCGTAGCCTTGTATGAGAAAATGCACAGACATCAGTTGAATTCAGCCAAAAAAAAAAAAAAAAAAAAAAAATAGACAAAGACAAACAATACAATGTAGTGTAATCCAAGGAGCTATCTGGGACTCAGAGGGAATCTGCCTGCAAAAGAACTCAATGCAGAGAAACAGTACTGCCAAAATATATTAACAAATAAAATACTTTATGAATTAATGCAGCTATTCTTTCCCAGGAAATTAAACAGAACACCACGTGAAAGGTCTGGCCTTTTCTTTCCCATCCCCATGTGCACTTTGTGCCACTCTATTGGCGTCATCAGGGTTGCACAGAGTGTAAGATAAAAGATCCCAACAGAGTTTTTGGGTGAGCTATCTGACTAAGCATAATCAAAAACCCGTTAAGACAGACTATAAAAACTGTTAGAATGATATAACCTCTGTTAAATCCAATTCCTAATAAAGGAAGAATTTTCTCTAAAAATAAAATATTATTTAAAGAAAAGAAAAACATGCATAAATTAATTGTAAGTCATTTCTGCAGAGCATTGAATGATATGATGGGAAAGAAGCTCCATTTTCATAAATGTTAACCCTAAGACGTAAACTATAAGATAGCAGAGTTTGACATATTTTCAAATGCTTCCAGATTGGTAAATTTAAGTCACCAAATTTGTGTTCCTTCTTCAGCAAACTGATACAAAATAAATGGTGTTAATCCACAAAAGCAACTAGTGAAGAATTAATCTTTAAATAAGGCAAAAACATGATGCTTCACAATTTGGAGAGAACATTGCACTTGCAGACATTTCTGTTAACACACACTGTGAGCTGTAGCTACCTAGTTCTTGCTACATATACATTGTTCTCACCTTGTAGAGTCTGTGCAAAATACTGTTAAAGCATTGCTTTGCTCTGTCTCACTATCTTCATACTCAAATATTTTCAACAGTGCCTGAATAATTCTGCCTATGAAGAAAAGGATCATTGCATTAGTCTGGAAAGAGATACCAGAAGGGAGTATAAAATGAAGATCAAGCTGGCTGGAATGTTGCTCCTAAAGTATGCATACACATTTCACTGCAAGCAGGAGAAGTTCCATTGATTTCAGTGGCACAACCTATTTCTTTAAAAATTAGTACGCACCTAAGCATTTGCCAGGTAAAACATTCAAGTGTTATTGTCTACTGTGAGCTGCTGTGAAATACTGAGACTTTTCCCACAGAAATTATACAATGTCAGTGACAGTGCATCTAAGCATTACATGGGATGTCAACAGACTTTTTAATTTTTTCTAATTGAAACAGTTACTAGTTCAAATTCCAAATCTCCATATAACAGACCACAAGCAATTAACATCTTCAGGAAAAATTATATCTTAGGCTCTACCCAGAATAGATACTCTTTACGGAAGCATTGTACCTCGGTTTTTGTTTGTACAGGTCCCAAGCTATTGAGAGCCATGGTGAAAAAAAATATGTAGTAATAATAATAATAATAATAATAATAATAATAATAATAATAATATTTCTTACTTACTGAAAATTGCATACTGTAAAACTGAATTTAAAACACATGTATAACCTCATGTCTGCTAAAACACTGTGCAGTGTTATCTCCAGATTGCAAGGGCAGGCTGAACTGTGTTGCTTGACAGACTTCTGATACATTTCAAATCCAGCCTCCTGTTTCTGAGTATTTACACAGATTAGAAAGAATCATGTTTGAAAGCAGAACAGAAGGAACACTCAATGCTAATATATATATGTAACCTCCCATTTAAATTTAATGCTTACAAAACAATTCAAAAGAATAACGTAGGTTTTTTACACAGAAACTAGGATTAATTGTTTGAACAACATGTGTATATTGTTCTGGATACTTCTCTAATGATAATAGAAAAGAACTGATAGAGGAAGGTGGTAAAGATGGCAAAGAAAACAGGAACCCATAAAGAATGAAAACCAGAAATACAAGATGAATAAACATAGAGGCATAATCCAAAATCAGTGACTTCCAGGTAGATCAGTGGGGTTTGGATCAGCTCTGAATCACCAATGCAGAAAAGCTCAGAATAAATGATCATTGAACACAACCAAGAACCAGACGAGGAATAAACCAAACAAGAAGGATATACAAAAAGAGAGAAAGGGAAAAATAGAACAAAATTAAAAACTAGTAGACTTAACGAGTGATTAAATTCAAGAATTCAAAAATTCAAATATGCTACTTATAAGCTAGCTTCCCTACTCTGTAGTTATCACTACAGACTGTCAAAGAGCACATTTCTTATTGAGAAAATGTCATTTCTGAACTCAAGCCCTGTTTTTTTGATAGAAACTCTTAAATGATTAATTTTTCCTTGAATCTAGATTTTGAAATGAAAATATTCATGTATTCCTATATAAAATATGTTTTATTGCTATATGGATATGTCATTAGTACTAACAGGCAATTTCTTCCATTATTTCTGTTCCATTCTAAGTACAGTTACAGCCAAGTTAACAGCACTCCAATGCTTATACTAACATTTCTAAAAGAAGTCAAGAACTTAATCTTGCAAGATGCCATGGCATTCTGCATTATATGTGTTTTTTGACCTCCCCAAAAGACAGGACCCTTACTGTTAGAGAAATTGTAAATAATTCTAGTTGTGAAGGAGACCATGGAAAGTCCTAAATCTGCGTGCAGAAAATTTTTTGTTACCAAGTCCTATTTAATCTGAATGTTATTTACAGGAATATGTACAATGTAGGAGCATAGAGACAATCATTTTCTTTACAAATTCTACACTTATCCCATTCTAGCTGTATGTCTGCCTTCACAAGTTTAACCTACTGAGCTCATGCTTTTGAAACATAAAAAAAAAGCATTTGCAGAATAACCAAGAGAATTGCTTCAGGGTCTTCGATTCGGCTGGCTGGAACAACTACAATTGCAATAGACAAAGCTAATTAAAAAAAAAATCTCAGCCAAAGATGTTTGTTCAGTGCCACATGGCTACTGCAGATGGTGAACTCTGACACGAATGATCGCACACCAAGGATCAGGAATGAGAGAACTGTTAGAATATTACAGTTTGCCAAGAAAAAAAAAAAAAAAAGCAATTTTTAACCAAACAAAAACAAAAACAAAAAAACACCGCTAGCATTGCTGATTTTGGGGTTATACCCTGAGGTTAGCTTTCCAGCCACAGATAGTTATGTCCTGATCAGATGGCCATGCCACTGGTCACATGGTGATACATAATTCTGTAAGGTTTTGCAGACTCTGCCAGGGGAACCCAACCCCAGAATAGGGTTGAGGAGGCTAAATAACTTGTAAGACATTTTTATTACCTTGCAAGATCAAGACTTGCTTACTGGAGTTGAATTCTGGTTGGGGTAGACAGTCACATTTTAGCATTAGTAGTGCTAACTCTTCTCTAGTGGTGCTAACTCTTCTTTAGTTTAGCATTAGTGGTGCTAACTCTTCTTTGATAGAAATCTAAATAGCATCTCATTGATAGTTTTGTTGTGTTCAGAACAAAAACGTTGTTTACTTCTAGTATCTTAATCTTTTAAATGTAATTTGTTCAGCTGTAATTTTTATTAGGTTATTAAGTGTGGACCAAAGTTATTAAAATAATTATTTTGTCTTTTAGAATGAGAAATGGTATCAAGTGATGAATGGTTGAATGAGCAAGGACTGAATTGCAGGGTTTTCTATAAAAGGTAACAGACAAATGAAGACATAAGTGAAATGAGGATCCAACATCAAGCACTTTTTGTGAAGACTAAAGGAAATTAGTGTTTTTAAAAGAAAAACAAGGAAAGAATGGCTAGGAATAAAGAAAAAAAATACATCGTGGTACAATCTTTCCTCTAAGAGCATTGTGCACATCATTTTACTCTAAGCTTGCTTTTCACAAGCACATTGCTGAGTGATCTTTATGATCTAATGAAAGAAGTCCATACCTTTCCTGATCCCTCCATCAGTAGCACACGTGTAATCACCTGTTGTCAGTAGGAAACATGTTCCCCCTCTTCTGTTTTTGTCTCTGGTACTAGAGCGTCTGATGGGAGGGAGCCTTTCACCAGGTGAGAGTGGCTGCTCACTTCCTGCACTGTCTTCACCTGATAACACTGGTTAAAGCACCATGCCCATTTACAGACAATAATGAATGAGGAAATGAGACATCACAAAGAGCTTATGTTGAATGCCAGATATTCCCATCACTCAAAAAGTAGTTATAAGGTAAATCATTAGAAAACAAGATTGCAGTTCATCATTCATCAGTACAAAATGGCAAAAAAAAAAAAAAAAAATTTTTATTCAAGAGCAAGTCATCTTTTGACTTTTGATCTTTTTGACTTTCTTTTAAGTCTCATAAAAGATTTTACTAAACCATTAAATAAGAAATAAGCAACACAAGGCTCAATTAGTTGCCTGATAAAGACTGTAAGTATAGTCAGTCTTGGATATTTATAAATGGTTTTACTATTTTGGCTACCCTTTTTATTAAATTAGAGGTCATGCTAATCATTTTTTCCTAGAATATGTTGTTTAGCATATTTTAAAGACAACCCCTCCCCCAGAAGGGTTAAATTATCCACATTTTACACTAAAACCTGTTTAATCACACACACAGTTTTCATTTCTGCACTTGCTATCATTCTTGCACAGCTTGTCATCATTTATATCCAACATTAAATGCTGGTTTTGGCCTGTGTATTTTGTCAAACACTGAAATTCTTACCTCTTCTGATTTGAGACTCCCAAAGGACTATTTTCAAAAATTATCTACTATTTTAGATTCAGGCCACACTTCAAGAAAAAAAAAAAAAATCTCTGCTAGTACGGCACATAACAGGTAATGGCATGTTTTTTACTTCAGCTTTACCTTTGCATTTAAACCTGAGCATGTGCTTTTCTGAACTGGCAATGCCAAGGGTGATGCCATTCAGCCTTGGTTTTGTGCAAAATTCCTGATGATTCTAATAGCATTCTCTACCAGAAACAAAGTTAGAGCATCTAGTGTGAGTGCTGGCACTACCAAGGAAAAAGTTAACACTTTAAAATTGCTCCTTTTTTGCATATCTGCTTTCTGTCTAACTTTAAGGATTATAACACCTTGTAAATAAAGCTGCAGACACACAAAAGTGTCTCTTTGCTCTGATCACACCAAGCCTCCTCCATTCCGGAATACCTTTGGCGGGACCTGATGGCATGAAAAAGCTGTTACCATTATCACTTTAAAGATGTTGTCTGAAAGTGTGTATCAGTCAAAGCACTGTAAAACTAACTATATTCCACCCTTGATGTGAGACCTTTCAAGGGTTTCCAACCTCCTTAATATATTTAGGACATCTAAAAGGCATGTTAAATTTGTGAACACTCACTCGGAGACTGAAACCGAGCTTCTTTGAAGATAAATGCTATTCAGTAACAGAGCAACAGAACAAAGAAGGATATTGTTCAGAGACCGATTTTCCAGGCTCTTCTTTCTAAAAAATAAATTTCAGTTACTGAATGACACCAGTCACAGTTTTGTGTGTTGTTTTTTTTCTTCTCTCTTATTAACATTTAGCAACTTTCCAACAGGAGCATAATGACTGGTCTGTGAGTTTTATAATCAGATTATGTATTGCTTAAGAATAAATACATTCAAGAAATAAACAAACAAAAATCCCTGCTGCTAAAATAAAATAAAATAAAATAAAATAAAATAAAATAAAATAAAAAGTCTTTTAATTATACTGACATAAAATTTCCTCTTTAGTTTGAAGAAATATGGAATTTTGGGCAGTAGCTTAGAGGGGCAGAGGCTGCCTTTTGATATGTGTTTTCACAGCAATTAGCCCAATATACTCCTCATTCAGCATTTGGAACTCTGAGAGATAAGGTAATATAAATCATAAAAAATCAACACTAATATCGATGTTGTGAGGGACTGCCACTTTCGTTTTTCCAAACAAACTCTACATCAGCTTTACAATTATAATCCAATTAATGGTAAATATCATGCAATATCTCATCTAATTCAGATGGAGTTTCTTCTAGCCAGGAAAGCAGAATGCCAAATGGAAAGAAAGCTAGAAAGAGAATTTCTCCTTATTTCCTTTGAGTGCTGGGCTTTTGATGTAAAGCACCTGCTCCTTTTAAATGACTGCTTCTTTGTAGGATCTTGCTTAACAGGCCACGATGTGGCACAGGCAAAGCTGACACGAGAGACAGACACTGAGGCAAAACACCATGGAGTCCAACAGGGTGGGACACGGTGGCTGCTCAAATAGTCACAGTCATGCAGAAAAACAAGAAACATCCATACAACGCAACAAACAACAGGCAAAAGAAAAGGTTGATATCATCAGCAGGAAAGCATTCTCAACAGAGCAAGCAAAACTGTATAGACCAGCTACATAGAGGTTTGGGAATGTTGCTCTAACTATTTTGTCCTCTATGAGACTGACACACGCAAACACTGGAGGGGAGAAGGGTGGGAGCTATGTTTTCTCCTGGCAGAAAGGCTGGCAGCTTTCTGACCCCTACCAAACATACTGGTCTATAAAGTGTTTTCAGAGAACATGCATCTCCAGTGGGGTCCTACCTGATGATCTGTTGTGCTCCATCAACTGGTTGTCCTTGCCAAGGCAGATGTCCCCTTGTGTGCTATTACAGGCCATGTTCAAGTCCGTCTTGCAGAAGGTAGGAGAACTAGCTTGAGGAGCTGGAGGGATGTGCTTCTTCCTCTTCCTTGGCAGTTTCTGCTTTGCCATGGCCAGGGAGTAGTACATCCCAAAATTGTTAACAATCACAGGCACAGGCATGGCTATAGTAAGCACCCCTGCCAATGCACATAGGGCTCCCACTAGCATGCCTGACCAAGTCCGTGGATACATATCCCCATACCCCAGGGTGGTCATGGTTACTACAGCCCACCAGAAGCCAATAGGGATATTTTTGAACTGTGTGTGCTCACTTGCTGATGGGTCATTGGGCTGAGCTCCCACCCGCTCTGCGTAGTAGATCATGGTGGCGAATATCAAAACACCGAGTGCCAAGAATATTATCAGCAGCAAAAATTCGTTGGTGCTGGCTCTCAGAGTGTGGCCCAGTACCCTGAGGCCCACAAAGTGCCGTGTGAGCTTGAAGATTCGCAGGATTCTCACAAACCTTACCACCCTGAGGAAACCAAGTACATCCTTAGCAGCTTTGGAGGAAAGCCCACTCAGGCCCACTTCTAGGTAAAAGGGCAGGATGGCCACAAAGTCAATGATATTCAAGAGGTTTTTGATGAATTCAAGTTTGTTGGGGGAAAAAACAACACGCACTAAAAATTCAAATGTAAACCATACCACGCAGACTCCTTCCACATATGTGAGGGCAGGATCTGTCTCAATTTCATACTGTAGTACTGTTTCTGTTCCATTGACAACCTGCTCAGTTTTATTTATAATAGTATTGAAAGCCTCATGTGTTTCCAGGCAAAAGGTTGTGATTGAAACTAGGATGAAGAACAAAGAGGCAAAGGCAATGAACTGAAAGAAAAAGAGAAAAAAGAGACGTCAGAACCACACAGCGCTTCACATTAATAATATCAGTAGATCAGTGGTCATTATAAATCTTTTACTGATTTATCCCCAAACGATTCACAAATTCATAGGCATAAAACTTTGCATCCAAGACAGATAAACTGTCAGACAGCTCTCACATGTTGTTCAGGAGTCTGGGAGCAGGGAAAGTCTTGGTTATGGACAATATGCCAGGGTGAAACTCTTCCAAAAAGTGGCAAAAAATGTTAAATCCAAATGCTAAATCATATGAATTCTACCAGTTGTCATGGCACCTTATGAACAGTTCAGTGTCATCTGCAAACTTAGGATATTCAAGTCTTATATCCAAGTCATTGATGAAAACATTGAAGAGAACTGGCCGTAAAATGGAGCCCTGGGGAATGCCACTAATTCCCAATGTGACCCCATTTACTCTACACCTTTGAACTTTACCCATCAGCCAACTGTTCACCCATTGTATTATGCCTTTATCTAGCTATATGCTGTGAGAAACAATAACAGAGGTTTTGCTGATATCCAAAAAGATTGCCGGCTTCCATTTAACTGGGACCTCCAGATTCCCAAAACCTTTGAAAAATAACTGATACTCACTGGTAGAAAATGCCTTCTGCATTTCAGGTAGAGCAGGTTTCACAGCCTGTTTAGTTCACAGTCATCCATCATACTCTCTCAGGCAGGACTAAAAGTAACCCTAACAAAGCTGTCTCCACTTCCAACAAAACTTTCTTAGCAAAACAGCAATATATCTACTTTTAACAAATTCTGTGAAATCAAGTCCTGTGCCCCAACCAGCCTTCACCCACTGCCTGGTTTATCAGAAGCAAAGCTTTGGGGAACACAAAGACTAAAGCAGTTTGGATGGGGTCTTGCCACATTGCCTCAATGGGCACTTGGTGAGCACAGCATGCACAGATGTTTCAGAAATAAGAAGAGCCTCTCTCATTGCTACGGCAGTGTATTATCAGTCCTCTACCTAAATCCTGATATTGAAATTACAAATCCAGGACAAGCTGAACAAATATGGAAACAGAAATTCAGTTTTAGTAGCAGCACATGAACATAAAATGCAGATAAATAACCTAAAGACTGCTCTCACACAGGATTGTTAAGGACTTAAAAACCAGGTACTACCCAGTCATCATAGTCAGGCATTGAAGAAAACTACTTCCAGGACAAGATTTCATAGGAAAACAGCTGGAAGGTGAGATAAGCATTCTTTCACACAGTAAAATGTGCTGTTTGTACTCCAGCAGCAATGGCATGGTAGTTGAATAGGCAATTTGTTTAAATGTCTCCTCTCTACTGTCAAAATGCTTGCTATTCTGGATTTTCCACTTAGCAGATAGTTTATAGACAGGAAAAATAAATAAATAAAAAAAAATTATTGGAAGATTTCAATATTTTCAGAGATGAAATGATGTCAAAACAGGTTTCATGCTCTCTACTAAGCCTACAGGAAAGAGCAGCTTAGAGCATGAGTTCAATGATGGTGGCAAAAGAAACTGTGGCAGCAGGATACTGGTATGTTACCACACTGATATCATGAATCCCATTTAATAAATAAATAAATTGTTATGTCGGAGTCAGAACAACAGCCACAAACAAGAATGTCTCCATTCTGGCACTTTAGTCCAGGCCACAACATTGTGGTAAAACCGCTTTTGAGTATTCGGGTATCAATCACTGAATTTAGCATTAGCACATACATTTTACACTGTGTGATAGAAGAATTCCTTTAGGCTGGTACAACACTGAATGGCTACATTTTTCTAACACAGAATGCTAGTTAGACATCAAAATGTCTCTACAACAGGTAGATAGAATTGCTTTGATTCTGAGAAACAAGTTCAAATTTGCAATGCAGGCCTGGTAAATTTATTATATTCAGAGTGACAAGATATATCTACCCCAACCCCACAGACCTAATGCATCTATATCAGAGATTTGCAGCTTGTTTATGGCTTCCCTTCCTCAATCAATGAAACAAGATTATTATACCAAGCCTCTCAATTGCAAACACTCTAATCTGTTCTCTGTCAAAAAGGTCTGACTCAGGGACTGAACTGAACACTTATCATTCGGTCTCAACTTCTAATCACAAACTAACCAACAATCTTACACTGTCTGGCTGTTTTTTACCAGGCAGACATTTCTGCCTTTGCCTGAACTACAAAATTTCTGCACATTCATAGCTCATTTCTTCCTGGCACCTGACACGCACACACACACACACGTCTTATGTGAGACAGCTAAAGTCAGCAAATACAACCAGATTTATGTAACTTAAGTGAATTAATCTCAGTAGTTATTTGCAAAACCTCTCCATAACAGGGACAGAATTTATCAGACTCTAAGCCAGTGGTGCACTAAGATCTACAGGGTTATTCCCTTGGGATGCTACTTCAGCATCCTCCAGCATCTTTCTACCCAGCAGCAGGATACAAAGCAAATGAATCTGTAGAGTTTGAGGGTCACTGAAGCTAAGTCAGTGTTGTAGTTTGCAGTTTGGGTGGGGATTTTCAATAGATAAAATACCTCTTATAGCAGCAACACTTTGGTGACTTCAGGAAGCTAGGAATGTTTTTTGTCTAGAAAGAACTGAAAATTACATTCAGCCTAGCAAAATTCAAATATATTACCAAATCAGATATAATAAATATTAAATGTACATTCAGCAGTACACTGAATCTAGCAGTAGGTGAATAATTAGCATCTATTTCTAGGCTATATATCAGAAAAAGAGTCCTCTCTGGTTCAGATTCTTTCTTAAAAGTTCCCAAAAGCAAGGAATTAACTACAGGTAGAACTGCCTGACAACCTATTTATTACTGTTTTGAACAACATTGACACAGTGAAAGGCCACAGCACACTTGGCACTTGGCAAGGCAGCTACGAATTTTTAACTGTAAAATTACATTCAGTGATGTAATTTAGGGCTAATTACATTAACCCTAAAAGAAAAATACTTTCAGTCATTTTCAAGATCAGCTGGGTAGTCTATCCTGTTTCCCTAGAGGCAATCATCTTTATGAAGTTATAAGAAAGGCAAGAACAAATTAATACATGTCTTAATCTAGTGGCAGATTTCTTGATAATCTCACACCTTCCATTCACAGCAATGTAAAGCAATTTAACCATGTACACATTTAGCCATGTACATGTACACAAGAGCGTATACATCTGATTTTGAGCAAAGACACTAATTTCTTTTTGCTATACATTGTATCTCTTTCTGTGGTTTGTTTTGAAATATAAATGCCTTGGATCTGGACATTTTGGGCAGATCTTGCAGAGCACCTAGCACAATAAAACCACATACACAAGAAGACACTTCTACACTATTATTGCAGTAGTCAAAAGGGCTCAGAGAAAAAGAAAATGGTGGCCAATGTAAGGAGGAACCTTTACTCAGTGAAAGAAAAGATCTTAGGCATTTACTTTACATTAATTAACGATATTTTCTCAATATTGTATTATGTAACATTAGGCAAAATGTTGAAAAGAATCTGTCATGTTTTCTACAGATAGAAATAAAGTCATGCAGAATTCTCACTTTCAGTTATTCTTCTGCATCTTCCTAGTTCCATGTTCTCTCATTTTGAAGGCACCGAGACACTAAAAACACATCTATTTTTGTTCATGTGGATAAGCATGATGTTCCAGAGAAAACTGGTACACCTTCAAACTTCCAGTTTCTCTGTTGGATGGGATCAACCAGGTTCTGTTCCTAAGTCCTCCTAATGTCCAAAACAATTACAGGGTACCACACAACTTTTTTTTCCCCTGAGGAACAACAATTTTGTAGATGAGATAATGGTGGTAAAGACACTTCACGGCCACCAAAAACAGTCTTTTTCTAAATTATTTGAATTAACAAAATGTTTGTTGTATGTAGGCCAGAAGAGAGCAATTAAAAGCAAAATGAAAATATTCAGTATGTAATACAAAACAAACAGAACATTCTTCATTAAGCAGTTAAAGCTCTCAGTAGGTTGCTGATTCCCTCTGCTCGAGTTTTGAAGGCAATGTGCACCCAATTTTGTTAATGTGTGTTTGCATCACATTTCAGACAAGTCTGGTGCAGATTCTGGATCCCAGCTTCTTTAATTGATAGGATCACAAGTCAAGCTCTGCTACTGAGTCCTACTACTGTTCACAGTAGCTGGATTAATCATCTACTATTTGTTTTTTGATGAAGCATATAAATCCAAAGCAAGTGGCAGATACCTGTAGATAACATGTTGGAGGTAGATAACCATGATTCCTGTTTTGTATTGAGTGTCCCGTGTGGAACTGAGCTGCTCAGAGTTTAAAACAATTTCATAAATGACAACCATTTCTAGGAATGCAGTCTGTGGATTATGAGAACTTCTGTGCATTCAATTACACGTTTTATCTTACACACTTGAACTCCTGAAGTTCTTCAAAGAAAGTAGAGTCACCTTAAAAACCTTGGCTGCAAATGGTCTGACAACAGTCCTGTAGGCCATGTCTGGATTTCATGATAGGAAAAGGTGCCCTGTCAGAGGATGTCATGGCCCAGGTCACCTGCCTGTTTCCTTTCCAATGCAAACCCAGACATAGGAGTGTTGCACACCTCAGTATGACTCTGTGATGGAGTTGGCACCTGGTATCAGTCATTCTAAGGTTTATCAGCTTAGACAATGCCTAAATAAACCAACGGCAGATGTAGAAATTGTTCCTTGTACTTGGGTATGTTATTCATATTCATAAAATCTGACACATTCACTACCCCATATTTCGTCCATCCCCTTCAACCCATAAAACCAACTGTTTCTACACATTATTTAAGTATTCCACAATGGACAGGTAACAGTTAGTGATGAGGTTAATGCATAGGTAATTGTTGGTAGTCACGGTTGCTGTTACTTCCTGTTTTGTAAGTTTTGAATAAAATCTCTACATTTCAGTATTTTCCCAGAAAGAGTCTATGCTATCTGGATCCAAACTGTACTGGGGTTGGATCTCAACACCTCTTGCTTCAACTCCCATCACTGTGCAATATGTATGTTCTAGCATGAGTATTCAATAGCAGCTTTTAAGGTTTGGTTAGTTTATTTGAGTTTCATTCCAGGATTTACAAGGGTTGCCCTTGACACACTTGACTACAGAAAAAGAAAACTATCAAATATTTAATAAGCCCTTGGAAATACAACAACATTTAATATTCTCTAATGCAGGTACAGAACTGTCTTAAAGAAAATAAAAATAAATAAGTAAAAAAAAAAAAAGTTGTGTTAAATATCTTCCTGTTAAATATCATGAGACTTGATATATACATTTTGCTAAAAACAAACAAACAAACAAATAAATAAAACCCCATAATCCTCCCTTTCACAATTAAGATAAAAATACAACCACAGGGAGACAGGCAAGGACAAGAGTTTGCATTTTGTTTCTTAAAGAAGCCAACTTTGAATACTTGCTTGCTATTGAAACCCAAATTATGCTTTCATTACAAATGATAAGAGTTCACTAAATGAGTCTTAACTTTTCCTGAAAAAAACAAGAATGAGGGAGTTTCCACAGTCAGGAGTTCTTCACTTTCCTACCAGAGCTTTCATTTTAAACAGAATCCTCAAAACAAAGCAACTTTTCCATTGGGTGAGAAGATACCGAAAAGGAAAGTTGAATATATTTTTTTTTCTTAATATCATAATTATTTTGAAAAATCACAAATAAATTCCCATACTTTGGAGATACAATAATTATTTCCAGTGATGTCTGTTAACATCTGTTACTTTAAACCTCATCTTTTTATATTTCAGAAAATAATGCAAGCTATTCAGAGAAAATAGGTTGTCTAGCTTCTTCCTCCCACTAACTCTCTGACCACAGAAGGTAATCTGTGTAATCATTAAATGCATCCAACATCACTATCTGCAACAAAGCAGTCAGATATATTAACTATGAAACTGTATTTTACATTTTTTTTGATATGTACTCCAATGCTAATTGATTGATGCTATGTCTTGATTAAAATAAACTTAGAATAAGACATATATAAGTGATTATATCAAAATTATATAAAATTTATTCCCACCATAAACTTTATAATCAGATATTGACTTTTTTTTCTTTCAAGGTACAGGACAGAAAAGTCTTTGTTCCTGTAAATCTTCCATATATTTGTCATGTAATATTCTCCATTAGCCTCTTTTATTCTCCCAGGAACTCAAACCTCCAATTCATTTTTGGAATCCTCCTAGTGCTACAGGAGCGGGACCCAGTCAAACAGTGAACAAAGCCAGAAAATATTTGCAATCAGTTACAACTAATTTGCACTGCTGACTTTTTAATCCAGTTTTATATCTGTTTAGTCATATAAAACTAGCCTTGAAAAAAAATCCCATAAAAATTCAAGTAATTTTGAGTAATTTGGTTGCTCAAGGAAACTATGACTCAACTATGAATAGAGAAGCAGAAAAAGAAATTGTATTTGTAAAGTATATGACATGCTTCACTCTAATGAGTAGTAATTAATGTTGGAAGAAATCACAGAATTAGATATCACTTCCAGGTTTAAAGAGAGTTGTCTCTGGATTTCCATGTAGATTGGACAGATTGTTCTCGTTTCTGTCTTTAACACAATAGATTTTTTTCCTCTATTTAAATTCATTTTGGTATCAGGATACTGCTAAAATCATAATAGGATTTCAGAATGAGCTCTCATGCTGACCTTACCTCCTTGTTTGGTTTAATGTTCTGTGGAGTGAAATTTAAATATTGAAGTTCAGTTCACACTAACACCAATCATAACAGCTATTGCAAGATCTCACGAAAGAGATCATCAGTCTCTTCACAACTCTGTTCCTCAAAGTTGCTATTCTTCCTTAACTACAAGCTTCCATTGGAAAATTACTATTCCATTCAAAATTAAAAAAAAAAAAAAGTCACAGATTTTTAATGGTGTGATGCATTTCCAGTGCATTACATCTGGGTATACTGAGTAAGAAACCAAATACCATCTGCAGCTACTTATCAAGCTACTGGCATTTAAAATATAAACTCAGGGCAAATATACTATCATTTTGTATTATCACTCATAAATCATAATCTCTCACATTATCACTCTCCAAAGATTACAGAATGGATACAGGCACAGCATGTTAAATATATCTTCAAGGGAAAAACAAAAACTCAATGCGTGAAGTATCAGGCACTAAGAAAAGACTAATTTAATATCTGTAAAAATCTGCAACTCATCCTCATTTGGGGTGATAGAGTAGAATATCAGCACTAAAATATTTTTGAATACATACATAAAGATTTAACAATCCAAACCTCATTGGGAAACTCCTCATTGAGAATAATTTCTCAACCAACATTAAGCCACAGTTGGTAGAGTTCTTGCCAATATTATAGTTTTCATTCTGGGAAAGCTGAGTCTCCTGTTTTCAAATCCTTACTGCATTTCTTCCTCATTTGTACTCTACTGCTAACGTTACTTGGCATTCAGTTTAACAGTTAACACTCTGCTGCTACAATTCTACATACGGACATATTTAAATGAAAAATTCTATATATCAGTGCACTTTTATTGATATACTGTTAAAGAACAGACAGTAAGATAGACAGTAATATACCATGAATAGATTTATAGTACAGGAATATTTACAGTTCAGACTGGCTACCATCTGTATGTAGTAGTGGAAACACAAACGTGCTCTTGCTTGCTCATTCTTTCCCCATTTGTTATAGTCTTGCAAAGCAGCTGTCTTTCATTACCAGCTGGAGCACGAATAAAAAGGTTATGAATGCCTCTTTTCCTATTCAGAAACCCAGTTCCACAATTAAGTCGCTCTAACTCAGCTGTCAGGTAAATCAGCAGTTTGACACTCAGATACATATCTGACTCAACAAATCCTAGGCATATCTACATTTTAAAGCAAATCACAAAGAAAAAGAGAGTTACAAATTATTCTTCATTTTAATTGCATTTTAAGTGACATATAACTTCCAAAGGATTCAAAACTGATTTACAAACCTACCCTGATATATACACACATTCTCCTGCTCAGAATAGAATATTTTGCCTCTGCTGTGCAACTGGAAAGGAGATGTAACAGTACATTTCAGTGGTTGGGCCACACTTTGTGTGATGGGAGTCCTAGGACAGGACATCCCTCGTCAGTTTATGATCCAGAAAATTACCAGTTTCTTAAAAAAACAGATCAGTTTTGCACTATGTAAATCAAGAATGATCTGATTTTGTTGTTGCGTTGAGCAGCTAAGTAAAACATTTCACACCAACAAACAGCAAACATCCCACCACCTGTTTTTTGCTCCTGAAGATTCAGCAGAACTCATCAAAAAGCAATTATGCTGCCTCCAGAAGCTTCCCTTCCCCATCCACTTGAATTTATCAGCCTTGTTTCACTTTTTTTCTGAGCTGTGACTACCCCGGCAATATACCAGGTCTTACAGCCAGCTGTGCTTGTTTTTTTAAGTACACTTAGCATTTATAATCTAGCAATCAAATAAAAAAAAAACACCATCAAGGCTCATTTTGACCTTGCTTTTCTTGAAAAGGTCAGTCTGTGTGGTTACATGGACTGATAAGAAAACTAGAAAACTACCGCCACTCATTCATTAAACATTCCTAAACGTTGCTATAAATCTGCACACTAAAACAGGAAGAATATTCCAGCAGCTGCAAAAATGCAATGGATGTTCTTCCTGGGGTCAAGGCAAAAGCAACAAAAAGAATTCTCAGTCCATATCCTGTATCTGGTATCAGAGGGTTTGTATAGCTAAGAGAGCATTTTCCAGAAAGAATCTAAAATTCACTGATGGCTGAGGAAAGCAGATTTTGAACAACCCATTTCAGCCAATCCCAAATTTACGTGCTGAGGAGAATTAGCCTCTCTGCATGCTTTGTTTTCCTTCCCTAGACTACCCATAGTCTGCATCATTACAGCATAGATTCGTCTCTGGGACCTAGCAACTTGAAATACTACACTGACAGTATCTTTCTTTCCCGTGTGATTTATTATGAAAAGGTTTTATTTGGCTTAATGGGTCAAAACTAGAAAAATTCCTCAATATTATATTATTTATTATTAATAGACATTCACACCCATGAAGACATGGAGAAAAGAGAGAAATTCTTAAGACAAATTGATGAAAATTCTATTATGCTGTAGTTTGCCTACAACATAAATCTCACGTCCATTAAAATTACAGAAATATTTTGAGCCTTATTATCTCAGTCTCATTTAAGCACACAGGCTCACTTATGTCTACTTCTTCTCTCACTCAAAACAATTTTGACAGTCTACTTTAAAATTACACTCAAGCAAATTTAGAAAACTTTAAGATTTTAAGGCTTGACATCCATTAATATTTTTCTGTTACAACTACTTACTAGTTAAGACTATCTTAGCTTTTACCACAGAAGCCATATAACCAAGCCATTTAGCCCTTTTTTGACAACAGCGCTCCAACAAAATATACTGGGATTATTTATAAGTTTTCCAGGCTTGTGTCTTTTGACTTCTACTTCAAGCATTGGAATAGAAATTATCAAACAACTTCCTAAAAATTGAAGGGATGGAATCATTGCCAAGATGTTCAAAAGTTTACACAGAGACTTCAAACAGCTGATTAGTAGGTCTCATTTGACTGGAAGCTGTTCCTTATACTAACTGGTTTAATTCTTCATACCTCCACCACAGTATATGCAATTTAGTTGATATTAAGTGGTACCCTTGCTAACAGGTAAAAGAGAATACAAGAATAATGGATATGGAGGTTAAAATCCAACTCTCTCTATGGAGGTTAAAATCCAACTCTCTACTCTGCCAAAGACCAGTCTGGAGTCAGAAAAGTGAGATCCTTAAGAGTCCCATGTCAAAACATCAAGGTACTAAAGAGTTTTCTTTTAACAGAGATTAATGCAATCTATATTCAATTAAATATATAAAGCAAGGTTTCATTAAAAGAACATTACAAAAATTGCGAAGTCAAATACCTTAAAGAAAGGAAATGCCAAAAGCAGGGTTACCTGAGCAACCTTTACTCAGCTCCCCATGGTTTAGGATACCATCCTTATTTCATTATTCAAACTACTTACACAAAAGCATAAGCACAGTGAGTAAACTACCCATGCCTAGACTATGACATTGCCTGAATCTTAATTTATTGGTATGGCAGTTTTAACAGTGAGCTTCCAGTGTAGAAGATTTCATGGTATAACCTTGGTTTGATAAAAGCAAATTATGAGCCCAGATACTTTATTGTATAGCCTCTTAAGGGAACTGTCACAGCTGCAACCCAGTAGACAAAACCACTCTGCCCTTTGCACTAGCAGGAGTAGTTTGAACTGAATCATGGTAGAGTGCACAGTGTTGATACTCGGGAAGATCAAGTTCCCTGTTTCTGACATGAACAACCTCTAGGGAGCACAGATGGTGGTGGTTTTTTGTTTGTTTGTTTTGTTTTGTTTTGTTTTTCCCCCCATTTGTCCAGAGCTTGCTCCTTTCCGCCTTCTACATTTCAGTGTGCCATTACCCTATCCTTCACTTCTTGTCTCAATCTCAGCTCTACTGCTCAGGTTTACAGTTGTATCCCAGGCTTTCCTCCTTTCTGAGTAACTTGTTCTTACCTTTATTTCTATATCCATTCCCTGCATCTCTAACCACTGTATTTTCATATGCCACCCTCGCTCAAGAGCTGATGTGTCTCTCCTCTTCCTGGGTCTCCCTCTCCCTGGGCCTCAGCCCTTGTTCCACTCTTTGTCCTTGGCTGTTTTGTTTTGTTTTATTTTGTTTGTTTGTTTGTTTTGTCCCAGTGCAGTCTCCTATGTAGTTTCTGTGACTTTTGTATTTGAATCTGCAGGGGACACATGCCTGCAAACTCATCTGCTTTTTCCAGCGGTATTACTGGCCTAATGAAAGGTACCATTTCTTCCTACAAACGTGGCCTCATTTTGAGCCTGAGGGTTTCCTCCCCCACATCAGTGAGATGCCAGGAAAGCGGAAGACAGCACAGGATAAATGCTGACCTTAATTAAACAAATCTACCATCTAATAAAATTAAAACAGTCCCTTACAGATGGAGATTTATGCCTTTCTATAGTCAAGTTACTGGATAGTCTATAAATTAAAAACTGTATCTCAGCTTTAACATTTTACTAGGCCAGTGTCTTTGGACTTCGTCTTCAGTCTCACAGAAGCCTCTAAATAGTCTTTCAAGGTTTTGAAAAAAATCTTTGAGATGCCTAAATTAATGAACTGTGTGCCCTAATGCTGGTACAGATGAAAGAGCGATGCACTTGGAGAACAGTTTGAGGTCAGAAGGGCATTTTTGTGAGCGGGGGAAGGGCAAAGCTGTTAAAGCTCCTGTGCATGATGCATGTGAATATGTTCCAAGCTCACAACATAATCACATAGACCCAAGCTAAATTTAGAGATAGTGAATTATTTATTGTAACAGTAGTCAGCTAGGCTTATCCAGACTCTCAAGAACTCAGCCCATCATCCCAGACAATGTTAGTTCATACATACACTTTTTTTTCAGATTTAACTTTTGACTTTATGATGTAAATATATATATATTTACATATTTTATATATATAAAAATAAATATAAGTATAAATAAAAAATATAAATAAATAATAAATAATATAAATATAAATAAATATAAATATTATATATATATAAATAAATAAGTATAAATAAATAATAAATATAAGTATATGTATGAACTAACATATATATTATATATATATATATTTACATCATAAAGTCAAAAGTTAAATATATATATATATATATTTTATAAATATATATATTTTGGTCAACAACTCACCCAGAATCTTGTTGAAGGTTTTCCTAAAAGTAAGTTAGAAACTATAGTTGGTCTACTTGCAGTTTTCAATGAATTGAAATTCCATTTACTCCCATCTCCAAGAATGCAGAAGTGACCATTCAACTGGACTGAGGAAGGAAACAAGAAAGAGCAAAGCCACCAGTACAACAGGTTTTAGGATACTGAGCAAACTGTGACATTCAAAGCCCTGTTCAAAGCAGACACTTGGACACAGATGAACGATAGTTCAAGTCCTTCCTCTTGATCCTGGGACAAGCATGCTTCAGTGTATGAAGATTATAGAAGTCTGTAAGAGGGATTTCATGACATTGGGTCTGTGATTATGGACTGAATGACCCAAGAGGCTCCTCTAGCACTCTGTCCACACGAATATGTCCAAATCCAATTTACACGTTTATTTGATACATAGATTATCTTCTAAGCCATTGCCTTTGCAAGCATTAGCACTGAAGCTGCATGCAGCACCAATTCAAATGTATTCCTGTTATTAAAAGGCATCTGCATTGCCAACATTATTTAGCTTAAACATTCTCTTAGAGCTTTATCACCAGTTTGCCCTAGGGCTGACACTAATCCTTATGCTCAGGGTTGGACTAATTAGCGCAACGACAAATACCAGTGATGTTGTGCACAGGCCATCATCCTGCTGAAGACTTCTTTATCCAAGAGTGATTTTCTTGTGATTCTAAACCCCACTTCTTATTTTTTTTTCTAACCTACATTAATAGCTTACTTATAGGGAAAAAAAAAAAAAAAAAGTAGTAGTGCATCCATTCCAGGATATCTTTTTTTATTAAATTCTTCACACAAAGGGGCAGAGGGGTGTAGGGAGAAATATAAACTTAGTATAAACATTTGGATGCCTTAGATGACTAAAATTCATCTGCAGCAAAGCAGCCAGCAATGTGAATACTTACCATTTGTATGTCAGAATCAATATGCCATTGAGTCAGCTGGGGCAGTTCTTGTTCCATATAAGTAGGATTTTAGGCTACCTGAAGGATAATACCTCTGCACTGCTTACAGTTTGTGCTGGTATCTTTAAAATGATCCTCACAGCAATGCTTGTAGCACATAACGTAAGCTCTGCACTAAGGGAATGTATTTCTCTAGAGAGAGCTCCTGTAGCAAAGACCAGAGCCAGGCAGTCACTCAGTGAATGGGTTCCTTGACATGACTTGAGGTCTTGCACTGATCATGGTGGGAGCTCTGGGAGAAGTGCCACTGCTGCCACTACCCAGCAGACTGTGCTCATTAGGAGCTGTTTGCAAATGTAATCTGCAGAAGGAGTGGCACACAATGCTGCACAGAGGCATGCTTTGCAGTTTAAGGTCTACGTGGGATACTTACTGCCAGCACATTCCTTTCAGGAGCAGTCACATATGTCTGTATATTCTTAAATAAGGAACAGGTTGCTTGTACATGGATTTACAAGTGTTGTTGCTGTTAAAATATGCATATGAGACAGAGGCTGGTCACTGGTGCTGTTTATGGAGAAGCAAACTGGGCTTTTGGGAATGCTGTGTAGGGCTCTGCAGCTCTGATTTGAAGGGTAATAAAGTCTCTGTTTACCGAACACTAGCAGTCTTGCAACACCTTGGCAAAAAGATACATGCTAAGAAAAACAACTTTATTTAGCAGCATACAAGCAGGGAAGTCTACTGGCAGGTTCAGCCTTCATGTTCATCTTATTTCTTCAGCTCTTTCTCATCAGTTCACCTATTCGCTCTTCTCTTACCATTCTGTTGTTCAAGATGTAGAAAATAAAGATAAGCCACTTCATTACAAATTTTCCAGATGATTTGCTTCCTCAGGATTTGAATGAAAGACTATTTCCCTGGTGTCTAATGAGATTTGCCCTGGTAACTCTTGGGGAAACTGAAAACAAAACCAAAACATTGGCAGGATGCTAGTGGCAACCTCATTCTTTGCAGCTTAATTTCTAACAAAAGCCTTATTATTATCAAAGGATTCTTAAATATTAAGACTTTCTGCATCCTAATATTTTTAATATGATAAGAGCATTAAAACATCACCCTTTATTTATATAGCTTTTTGGTGGGTTTATTTGTTTGTATGTTGTTTGCTTGTTTTTTGGGGTGTATGTGACTGAAGCACCTATAAAACATGATGCTCACTAAAATAGTCCAATATAAAGTTACCACTTGCAGGGTGCAGGATGAACTTGCCAAGCAGAGACACATTAAGATTATGTGACAGCCCTGGAAGACTAGGGGAAAACAGAAGCTGATTTAAATTCACCAGGGAGCTCCTTATGGTTTGGAGCACACAGCAGGGAGATGTTGTCCTTCCTCTCCCTTTTAGGAATAAAAGACTTCTCCTTGCTTTACTAAAGGATATGCTACAACATAAATGTTATGCCAGCAAGTTAGGTACTTCCTCTTGCCTCAACACATGAACGACTCAGAAATACCACTCATGAGCAGGGTCTACCATGTATGCCATGTTTACCGTATAGAATCATAGAATCATAGAATATCCTGAGTTGGAAGGGACCCTTAAGGATCATCAAGTCCAACTCTTGACACTGCACAGGTCTACCCAAAAGTTCAGACCATGTGACTAAGTGCACAGTCCAATCTCTTCTTAAATTCAGACAGGCTCGGTGCAGTGACCACTTCCCTGGGGAGCCTGTTCCAGTGTGCAACCACTCTCTCTGTGAAGAACCCCCTCCTGATGTCAAGCCTAAACTTCCCCTGCCTCAGCTTAACCCCGTTCCCGCGGGTCCTGTCGCTGGTGTTAATGGAGAAAAGGTCTCCTGCCTCTCGACACCCCCTTACGAGGAAGTTGTAGACTGCGATGAGGTCTCCCCTCAGCCTCCTCTTCTCCAGGCTGAACAGGCCCAGTGCCCTCAGCCGTTCCTCGTACGTCTTCCCCTCCAGGCCTTTCACCATCTTCGTAGCCCTCCTCTGGACACTCTCCAACAGTTTCATGTCCTTTTTATACTGTGGTGCCCAGAACTGCACACAGTACTCGAGGTGAGGCCGCACCAGCGCAGAGTAGAGCGGGACAATCACCTCCCTCGACCTACTAGCGATGCCGTGCTTGATGCACCCCAGGACACGGTTGGCCCTCCTGGCTGCCAGGGCACACTGCCGGCTCATATTCAACTTGCTGTCTACCACGACCCCCAGATCCCTCTCTTCTAGGCTGCTCTCCAGCATCTCATCGCCCAGTCTGTACGTGCAGCCAGGGTTTCCCCATCCCAGGTGCAGGACCCGGCACTTGCTCTTATTGAACTTCATGTGGTCGGTGATCGCCCAGCTCTCCAACCTATCCAGATCCCTCTGCAAGGCCTTTCCACCCTCAACAGAGTCCACAACTCCTCCAAGTTTGGTGTCAATATGTGTTATATCAATAATGTATGCTATGTCATATTTAGTTTTGCAAGTTCATGTTCAAATATGGACTCCTTATACTGCATCATGTTTGACTTCCAGATTTGTTACAGGAACCTTCGGTGCACATCTCAGTGCAATTAGGAGTTTGGTCCCTTGGGTGTCAGATGAGCGTGCTACAAGACTTGCAGGAGGAACCAAAGTCCAGAGCAGCATGTCCACTTAACAAGTGGAAGAATCTTCCAACAGAAGGGATTTTTAGCATTGCAAGAAACTGTGATGCTCTTATTTCACGCCAGCAATAGTAACTAGTGACTGGAAACCCATTCCCCTATTCTCCAGAGGAAAACAAAGACAAAGACTTCTCCAGAGGAAAACAAAGAAAAAACAAAGAAAAGAAGAAAAGACTTCACTAGCTAAATAAAAATTAACAACAAAGAAATCGACCTGTTCAGAATATATATATATATATTTTTTATTCCCAGTTCAAGTCCTCCAGAATGATCTGTGCTACCATCTGTTCTGTGTGGGCTGGGATTCTGAGCCTCAGGTGACTCCAGTGCTTCCTGACCCTGAGCTCAGCTCCTTCTTACTATGGCAAGGGCAGGCAGTTCCCAGGCACAGCGTGTCCTGGGTGTCCCAGTGTCATAAAAGGCTGCTTCTGGCTTCCTCATATACAATGGAGATGACAGTCATTGAACTTTGGATAGAACTAACCTCTCTCCCCCATATCTCAGGCTCCTGTATCTCTCAGCAACCTGATGATCTGGGAAGCAAAGAACCCCATTTATCAGTCATAGCTAAATACAATGGAAAAAAAATCCTATATAGTGAATGACATCCAGTTATGTAGGATGTCATCCTACCTACCCAGTTAATGTAGGATTCTGCTTTGGTTTGTGTTTTCTCTAGGTACAAATATGCCCACATGCTTCTCTTTCATTCATGTGAATTTGAACCCTGGATGCCAGAGCATGCTTTCTGCACTGGTACCACATGCAGCACTACACAAAAACAGCAACTGGTAACAGCGGTCAGCATTATCTACACATCTGCACATGATGAAAGTATTAAGAAGGGCTGCATAGAGCATGGCATACAGGGTCATTGAATGGCAAACTGTTGCATGGAGACAAAGCTTTCAGGCCATAGACATACGCTCTTCAAACCTGCACACTTGCATATGAATACCTCATTTCTAATAATTCTTTTATGCTGTATGTGGGCATTGATATGTCACTCTGTTTGTCTTAATAGTGATAGTCTTAATACACGAATATGGCACTTCTGCCTTTTAAAACTTCCTGTGGCAGTACATCTTCCAAGCACACTGAAAACTGTCAAGCTTCTTCAGCCCGTAAGTATTAACATATTTTTAGGTGGGAAGACATAGAGGTGTTATACAACTTCTGGAAATGTGCCAGTTTGAAAAATCAAAATGTCTGGTCAACTCTCTTAGTATGTACATGCTGCTACTTTAATTCCTAAAATAATGTGATCCAAGATATGAAAAGCTCCAGCTATTCACAGAAAAATTGTTGACGAGAGTTTCATTTGGAATTCCAGTTTCTACAGGGCAGAATTCAATCTCTGAGCTCCCCTTCCTCCCTTCCACAAAAGTTGTTTCCCAGCAAAATAGTCAGTCCCTAGGGGTTGCAATGCTTAAATGGGAGGTGAAAGACCCCATCCAAGCCTCTACGGAATCAATGCATGCCCCAGACTCCAGGCTTAGACTGGTGTGGAGTCTACCTTTCCTTGCCTTTCAATTTTTCTATGCAGAATTACAACAGGCTTCAAAAACACATTTTTATGAAACAACATTCTTGTTTTCCATTCATCCGTAATTGTGATCTTATGCCAGTTCCTAGCGGGCAAGATTTTCCAGCTGCAACACCCCAAACATATTCTGCCTCTTACTTTTCTTCTCCATTTCTTCTATCTGCATCAGGCACCATCTGAAGTAACAGACAGGCAGACAATATATATGCCTTTTCAAATTCTACTGGGAAACACACTTGAAAGGGAAGTATCAAAACCATCCAAAAACACACACAAAATATAATGGCATGCAATTAATTAACCTGTCAAAAGAGAAGCAGACATTATTGTTCTGATGAGTTTCTTAGATTGTGGGTTGCTTCCTCTTGCCAGGTGCAGCTGCAGTGATAGCAGGGGGGAAGCTTGCAAAAATACTACACTGCCAACCCAGAACAAAACCTGGCCTTCAGACAAATGGCCTGGCCATGCACTCGCTGAATAAAAGAGCTTCTCCTCAGAAGAAATCAGACACAGAATGAGACAAAGCAAAGATTTATTTCAATTTTGCAAAGCTGGCACCAATACTATTTCTATCAGAATAAAATAAAATAAAATAAAATAAAATAAAATAAAATAAAATAAAATAAAATAAAATAAAATAAAATAAAATAAAATAAAATAATAATATAAAGAGTAGTTGGAACTCAACCAGACCCAAATATATAGAGCTTTAAAGGCTCAGACCTATGAAATAGCGAGCCTCTCCTTCAGTGAAAGCTGAGGACACTTGATACAGGGAGAGATGAGCAGAACACAGGACTAGTCTGGTGGGGGCTGTTTGCCCAGGTTCCCTGTAGGAAAAGTATGAATGTGGCAATCTGACAAAGCACTTTAGCTTTATAGAAAATAAAAACAGTAGAAGTCTCAGTTTGTACACACTGTTTCATCTGACTCTCTTGAGCTTTTATCTCAATTTCTGTATAGCATTTATAGTAAACTTTATGATAGTGCTTCTAGAATCTGTGTCTTGCTGTCAGCTTCCTGGATTTTTTTCCACTTTGTTAATGTTTCATCTACTATCTCTTAAAGTATATAATGTCTTAGTGCAGTTCTTAAAATTACCCACACTACCAGTTACAGCTTTATTTTCTTGGTCCGACCTTATAAGTTACATGGGAATCAGAAAATTCTCTATGTCATATGGGGTTAAATTAGTATGAAGATTAAGCAGGCTCTTAGAACAGCTGCCATTATGTAAGAATCCTTACCCTGGGGCCTTTCTTGTTTGTAAGTTCATGGTAGGTTATTCATAAGGTAAATGAGTAGGAAATAAATAAACCTTTAGGTACAGACAACTGCAGTACCAGGATGAAAGGTTTTCTAAAATAAACAATCATTATTTATGTATTACTTTTTTTCAGTTCAGTTGAATCTCAACAGGCATCCTGGGCTATAGATACACATTATAGTTTGGGAATATATTCTAAAAGCTAGCTTCTGAATATATGGGCAACAAGAAGTTGTTTTGTACAGCCAGTTATTGCTTCTCTTAAACACTACTTATATCCTATAGCTTTTGAAAATATTTTTGTAAAAAATAAAAAAATAAATAAAAATAAAAAAAGGTTATCGGTTTTTATCCCCAGCTGATATATTTTTTCAGGCTAGCTGAGATGGAGTATGGAGTTTTGCTTACCGGGTAGAGGCCAATGTTTAAAAGATTTAAAAAGTTGTATTCCGTATGTTGCTTGTAGGAATTTCATTAAACATTATGACCATTAGCAGGCTATCAACTGATGTAATGCTTTAGATATGAAGCAACAAGCAACACTGTAAAAATCTGCTTCACAACTTCATATTCATTATCAGCTTATTTCAAATGTATGAAAAAATATGCTGCTTATGACCAGAAAAAAAAAAAAAAAAAAGGCACAAAAGGCTGTTATTAAATCCCTTTTTATCTACTGATGGCTAATGATCCAAGTGCTCAGATGTTAGAAACAGGGTGAAGAAAGCTGGTCTGAAAAGGTTTTGATGTGTTTATTAATAGAGCTGTGCCCACCCCAGAAGGATGGACTACTATTATATTACAACATTGCTTACATGCCATAAATCCATGACCATATCAGATAACTGGAACAGCAAAATAAAAAGCCACTACCTGTACTACATGAGCTAAAGTGTTTTCCATATTTTGTTTTACTTATCTGATAATCACAGAATCATTCAGGTTGGAAAAGACCACTAAGACCATCTAGTCATAATAGTAATATATGAAAATATTACAACATTTTTTTCTGAAGCTCTGTGTTATTGCAGTCTCCACATTACAAGAGGCTGAAAGGCCACAATGTGACATTGCCGTAACTGGTCTGGAACATGAGGTTCTTGCACTTTCCAAAGAAAGAATACAGGGTAGGTGAAAAACTTCCCTTCGGAAAGCAAAATGAGAGAAAAATATGTGACAATGTAACCTGGTATTAAAATTGGGTGGTTTTTGGCTGCAGAAATGGTAATGAATAAATTTGACTTATGCAAGACATGGTAATATAAAATTTACATATACAAATGGATACACATAGAGATCAGAAGCAGCCCAAATGAACATTTGGGCCCATGAAAGATAATAGAAGGCAGTATAGCAAGCAACAGTCAAGAGCAAAAGAATGCCCATCAGTCAGATGTGTGTTTATAGAGCATACTAGGGAGGCAGTGGGCCATTAGGCAAGACTTGGTATGGTAGACGTACAGCTATGTAATAGATCAGCAAAGTCCTGCACAAGCAAAGACTTCTTTTTCTCAATTCATTCAGTTCTAGACTGCCTGCACTGCTAGCTGGTATCAATGACATTCTTCAAAAAATATAAGCTGATTCAGGCTTGAACTCCTCCAGTGGCTGATCATCACCATACAAGACGTGATTATGAATGCAGCTGCGGTGGTATAATAACAGAATAATTTAGTATGACTCTGTGGAGTTTCATGTTGTTAGAACTGAGATGAAAAACACACACAGTATCAAAAAAAATGGAAAAATGGGAAAATAAACCAAAAAAAAAAAGGAAAAGTAACATAGACAATGCCTGGCAATGTCAGACTAGCAAAGACAGTGGCTGTGCGGTTCTCTTGAAGTCAGTGTGAGGACACGGAGATTTGAATAGAGCACATGTTTAAGAATTTTGCTGACCCAGGAATAAACATATTGATTTTGGTAATGTGATGCTGACTCTGTGCCTCGTGCGTGTGTGTAAGCTCACTCAGTGTCCACAGCTTCTGCCATACTACTCAACAGCTAGCAGGTGTAGAGAGACAGTAAAATAAACTCTGAAATCCATTGTTACATGGTCCAACATTCAGCTTATGCTAGGGACCTTAAGATCTTTCTTTTATTTAAAGTAAATCTGGAGAAGCAAATGCAATTTGGAAGTGCCCAACAAAAGAATTCAGTGCAGGCTTGTAAGATATGCAAATGTGCAGTGAGGTGCTGGTCTTGAATCGTCAATTAAAATTCTCTTACAGACTTACCTCAGAAGCAAGCTTCAACTAGAGTTCAAAGCAGTGAGAATATAAGAGAGAAAGCTCTACTTTTCCCAAAACCGTGTGAAATTTCTCTTGATGCTATTGGCATGATAAACATGTTCATTAAACTAAGTCTGGCTGGTATATACACATTGAATTATTGGAAATTCTTCATACGCCAAACCAGCCAAACTGAAAGCACTCAGTTGTCACTGCAAACCAGGCATGTGTGGATAGGGAGAAGGTCACTGAAATAAACCTTACCCAGTTCTCCATAATGCAGTTCTGAGACAGCCATGATAACACCATTTTCAAGATTATCAGGTAGAATGATTTACAGGAGACAGTAAGCCATTGTTTCTATTTCCAAACTAGTCTTATAAATGGATTCCTAAGAATAATACAAATAATTATGCCAAATAATATAAATGAGTACAAGAGAGAAAAAAAAAAAAAAAAAAAAAAAAGTAAACTTGGCCTTAATCTCTATCTTAGTACTATTCTTATCTCAGATGCATTTATGAAATGTCAGAAGAAATGTTTGGAATTACTTGCATTCATCTGATCAGAAGCTTTATTTTGGTCTTTAGCTTGAACTTACTTTAAACCACAGGCTAGACCTGAGAGCTGCTTATCTAATGTATGCTAAGAAACTCACAGAGGAGACAGGAGGAATTCCTATGCTAGAAAGGAGGGAGAGGAAAGCTCACATTCAAGTGCAGTTCACCGTTAAATGGGCTAGCTCAGGTGTTATAAGCAGTCTATGAGCTCTAGCCCTCGAGTTATGCTGAACTCCTCTTAGCACTGCAGTGCAGAAATGCAACACAACTAAACGTAATTTATTTTCTTAGAGATGATCTTCAGTCAGAGAGTTATTTATGGTGTTTCCCCTGGGAGGAACATCCTGATAACTCAAGTAAGCAGCCTGGTTGGGCTGAATTTTGCTTTGTTCATTAGTACCAATTTAACATAATAGTCATTCACAGGCTTCTTGGCAGTCACTCGTGCCACAGTCAAAAGCAAGTTTTCCATGAATTTCTACCACTTCCCACAGGAAAGAAAAAAAGAAAAAAAAAAAAAAAAGCGATGTGTAGCTTTGACTCAGACAACTAACTCTACATATTTCAGGTGAGAGGCTTGTTCCAGTGCACATGTGTGTCCACAAGTGATGAGTCGATACTGAAAATTTGTGAGGAAGAAGCTTAGCACAATTACCACAGCTTACCATTACAATGACTGGAAATCATGAAAAGAAGCAAATGTTGCCTTCTCTCAGTGCAACAGCTTTAGGAATTGCTTTTGTACTCTCAGCAGCAAAGGACAGAGAGAAAATGCTACTGTTTAGCAGATAGGATCCCTCTCTGATAAATATACATAGATGAAAATATGTCCTTGCTGCTGGTTCCTCTGCAGCTTTCACAATATGATAGTTCCTCTGCTTAGGATGCTTTAAGAGTACATCTGAATAGAGATATATCTTAACTAGGAAAATTAAAAACCAACCAAACAAACAAACAAAAAATCTTATCTTTAACCTGACCATGCCATAAGCAATTAATTTGTTTGATTTCCAAATGAAAAGGTAAACAAACATGACATAAATATTTAATCTGCACTAATTCCCTCTTGCTCATATGTGTTTGGTTTCTCATAGCAACAACAGCCATGCCATCGTCAACAGCGGGCCACTTGAGCCTGGACTAATTCCACCAAATATAACAGTTCTGCATCTGTCCTTCATCCTAGATGTCCCCTTGGTGCCAGCTGGAAAGGCTCATTCATGGTGGTTCTGTGAGCCAAAGGTCAGTAAACAATCCTAGTCACAATCCCACCTCCTCTGGCACATTTTCCTTGGATGCTTCTCCTACAAGGATGCAGGAACAAGTGTCATTAAACACACAGATAGCTCTGTGCTCTCCAGACAGCATGCAGAAATAGCTCTGCAACAGGGAGAATAAAGGGAACAGAAACCCAAGCTGGTTCAGCAATTTCAGAAGTTTGTCCAAATTCAAAGCGGAGTGTCAAGAGCAGCACCTGACCCACCACCATCTCACCATGCCGATATAAATCAGGATCTTGTGGACCATACTGCAGTCACCCTTGTGACAATTAGTCATGTGAAGACATGATTTCATTCTGCAGATGATCATGCCATTTATCAGTGAACCAATTTTCTGCACAATGACCTTCTTCTTAATATCTAGTTGGTCTTGATGGAAGTCCCAATTAAAGATTCTCTCTTCATCAGTAAACAGTTTATATACCTCTTCTTTAGCATAATAGCATATCGATCAAGATGACAGCAGTCGCTACGAGCAGGCTTCTTGCTCCATACTCGGTAGCTGTTAGTTTCTCAAGATGCCTTTAAATTTCACAGTTCAACTAATAATGCACTGAGAGCAACTAAATGTGAGGAAAATTACAACTGAACTATAATAGCTTTTTATTGCAATTTATGTTGCCAGTGTCTGGAATCCTGGAAATATTACTGATCAAATCATTATTATTGCAAATAATTGCACATAACACAGTGAATTATTCCCTCATAATACTTCACTGCAAAAGAAACTATCTAGATAATTCAGTAGGAGCATTCCAGAAGAAAAGGATTTGATCAGAAATCAACCAGCATATATGCACGTTGAATTTAGTAATAAAGAACTGCCAGCACAGGTACAAAATATCCCAAGTTAGATTTCACCTTAGTTACTAGCCTGTTGGAAGAATTTGAAATATGATTTTTAAAATCCCTGTAACCAATTGGATATTTGTGTCAACTTGCCTTGAAAGATTAAGTTAATTATGTTGAAAGGGAGAAACAGAGCTGGTAAGATTGGTAGGATTTAAAGCTCTTTGATGTATGTTTCTTAAGTGCTGAGATACGGCAGTTGAAACCACATATAATTCTCTGAAAATGTACCCTTTAATGTAAATGTCATGCACACAATTTCTTTGAATGGAAAGTGTTAGAGAATTCTTGACCAGGCTGGAAGTTATCTCAAAGAGGTCTTAATAAAGGATGTTTTCTTACATCTTGTAAGTTCACGTTATTGTAGGAATAATAAATTTCATTCAAGTTAGTGGAAAATAAGCTCAGGCTGAAAGTCTAGCACTTGTTTTCATTTTCCTGAATTGATACCTACATTTTCTATTTCTCCTTAGCTAATAAAGGAAAATGTTCTTGGGTCTCCAGGTTCATGAGGTCAGATCCAGAAGCCTTAGACACTGCATATGACTTACAGTCCCCCCAAACACCAACACTAGTGTCTAAAGAAGCCTCCTCGTATGGAGGTGCCCTGAATTACCAGCTCCCTGTTGTGTCCTTATAATTTTCTGAGCGTCAGGAGATCTGCATATCCTCCTTACCCACAACATCCCCATTTGGAGAATTTCACCATAGATTTCAAGGACTCTGTTAAGTTTAAGCTGATTGAGACTCCAGACAGTAGATGTTCTCTCACATTTATAGCACCTCCTCACAAAATTCCTGCCTTCTAGCCTCTTTTTACTGTCAGCGGAGAGAGTCGGGCAATTTTAAGTTACATCTTATCTGAACCATAAAGATACCTCCTGTAGAACTGAACCACAGGACATAAAAGTGTGCACTTGCCTCCACTGATCATGAAAGGAGCCCAGTGTGTCTGAACTATCATGCGGAGACCAACCTTTCAGCAGATGACTCTCATCTTCATAGCTAATGCACTTGGAATACTAATACCATGGGATGACTTGTAGAAACTTCCTACACAGAGAGAGTAGAGTCTTATGACAATGAGTTTGATAATGACAGCAAGTCTCGTTAGAGCTAGATTTGAGTTACACTAACTTTGAGGAGAGAGAAAGAGGTGCAGATGTAAAACTCAAACCATATCAGAAAAGTCTGATATATTGAATATAAGATTCTACTTTGCAGAGAAAATTCAAAATTCTTCGATGTTTATGGAATTCTAAAAATTTTGTGTTAAAGTATCAAATTGACAGAATTATCCCCCCCCCCCCAGAAAAACATTTCATTAGGACTAGACAGCATTAAATTCTTTAGATACTCCTGAATATCCTTTAATTTATTTTGTTTTTAAACTTTTGAATAAAAATGTCTGTCTCAGACCCCAAAACACAATAGAACAGAATTTCTGCTTGTTGCATCTCAGGCTATTTGTATCTGTAAAATTATGCCCAAAGACAGATTTCTGCTAAGTGAGGCAGTAAAGGGAACTTTAATATAAGGGTGCATTTTAAAAGTGTTTTTTTTTTTTCCTGTGTATTTTAAAAGCCAGATCAGAATATATTTCTATCAAAAGAATAACACTGCAGTTTTACCAGGTCATGAAACAAATGTGCAGTCTTAATTTGACCTTCAAATACATTTTATTTGGTTGGATGACTGGCCATTTACTCCTTTCTATTTAAAACAAGGATATACAACCTGGGGTAGAAAAGAAAAAAAAAAAAAAAAAAGAGGGGAAAAAAAAGCCTATAAATGAACTTCTATGTGTGTGACAAAGTATTGTTAATAAGCAAAGCTTCTTATTTTGAATACAAACTAAGAAATATTTTGTTCTAAAGAAACAGTGCACAGAAAAGTTTGAGAAGAAAAACATCTTTTCCATAGTTTGATTTAAAGAGCACTTATTACCACAGGGACAAGTGATATTTCCTTTTTCACTGGCACATTTTTATTTAATAGAAGCAAAACTGGATTTGCTTGCTACTGTTCAAGCTAGACATCGTGATTCAGAGAACGTGAGTTTTGAAGGTCTCCCCAAAGACCTTTCAGAAGACTTCAGGGCTCAGACTGGGATTTTCACAGGGACAACAGCTGCCGAGTGCAAAGGCAACAGCACCATAACAAACTTTCTTCCTGGGGCGCAACGTGTTTTTGACAAATATTAACACCTCTTCATTTTTACATCTTTTAAGAATCAAGAAACTAAGACTCAATGAGTCAGAGTAGTATTTTTAGCCCCTTCCTATGCTGTAGCTCCACAGCTAGGTGTAGTATCCTCACTAGCTGTTAATATCGTTTATACGAAGAATGTCACTAAATTGCTGATACTGTTGTCACATTTTCTAATTTACCCCAAATGAGTTTAATCTTGCTACTTTCCACTTTGGCTGACAACTTGAGCTACCAATAGTGTCTAGGACTGGAGTCCCCAGCACAAGAAGAATGTAAACCTGTTAGAGCAGGACCAAAGAAGGACCAGGAAGATTATCCGAAGGCTGGTACACCTCTCCTATGAAGAAAGGCTGAGAGAGTGGTGGATGTTCATCCTGAAGAAGAAAAGGCTCAGGAGGGATGTCATTGCAGCTTATCAGTACTTAAAGGGGGCTTATAAAAAGATGGACAGCAACTTTTTGCTCAGGCAGACAATGACAGGACAAGGGGGAATAGTTTTAAACTGAAAGCAGGGAGATTTAGATTAGAGGTTAGGAGGAAGTTCTTCCTCAGAGGGTGGTGAGGAACTGAACAGGTTGCCTGGAGAAGTTGTGGATGCCCCATCCCTGGAGGTGTTCAAGGCCAGGCTGGATAAGGTCTTGTGCAAACTGATCCAGTGGGTGGCATTCATGGCAGGGTGTTAGGACTGGGTGGTCTTTAAGGTCCCTTCCAACCCAAGCCGTCTACAATTCTGAGTCTAATCTTCTGTGTGTTTGCAGGTAAAACACAACTGTATTCCAATACAAGGAAAAGAACTATAGATCCTGCAATTTATTTTATATGAAAGAAAAAAAAATAATATCAATCATTCTCTATCATATCAATGCCTTGGAAATATACAGTGCTAAATAGTTGGTATTACAAGTACTGTAGCTAAACAAAAGTGTTACCCAGGTTTTCATAGAAATACTCATTCTGGAGAAAAATAAATAAATAAATAAATAAATAAATAAATAAAACACAATACTCTAGTCATATAAAAAACATAAGAACACTCTTGAATGTTTTTATGAACGAGTTTCACAAACTATATACATATACCTGTGATAAACAGAGGGCAACTAAAGCAGTACGTTACTACTCCCTTTCATAATATTTTTATATTCAATAATATTCACAATCAACCTCATATTTCTTTGATGTGCTACTACTGCTACATTTTTTTAAGCTACATATATTTTACTGTGACTTATTTTGCATTTCTTGTTTCAGTTAAATAGGTCTTTATATGGATCTAATAATAGCAGGAAAAAAAATCATGGGTGTGGGTGGAAGACTGTAACCTTTTTAATACACACACAACAGATGGATGATTACTGTGTTGCTTGGTAAACTCTTCTTGTGAAAGAAATAGCATACCAGTATAAACTAACATGAACAGATTTATAACCACTGAGTGTAGGCATTATGTGAAATACTGTCCCTATGGAGTAAAAAATATTTTCAAATTGCTGACCTACAGATTTGTTGGTAACTACACCTATTTATACCTGTAGGTTTGCAGCATATGAAAGAGTATTTTGACTTGCTGCCTTTCGCATACAACTTCAGACTCTATATTTTCTTATTGTTTTGTGGTTTTTGTATTATTTTTTTCTGGAATAAGTAAAAGAAAATAATAATAAAGAAAGTTCAATAGAAGAAAAGATTGCTTTCCAGATAGTTCTTAAATCTTCAAGTGTAAGAAATTATTAGCAATTAGAAATCAACACAGTATGATTTAAATAATAAAATACATGCAAAAATCATATATTTTTGGCAGTCTTTGAAGACATTATACAATTGCCTTCTCTAAGATGTAATTGTATTATTCATACAATTTAAAGGGACATGAGACACTTTCCCATTCAGTTTTACATCCTTGCTCTACACATGCACAGACTGCATCTTCCCATGGACTTATCAATACAAGCCAAAACAAAACAAAGCAACACGAAAAACGCAATAAATACTGCTTGCCTTGAAAGAGGAAAATCAAACCAAAATTCAGTTCCTGATGAAATCCCCTCTCTATTGTTTCAAAAGTACACCACGGAAGAAGGCACTTTGTCTTCTGATTTAATTCAGTCAGTAAGCCTCCCAAGGGGAAACAATGCCTGACTTACAAACTACCACCTCAGGAGCTCTCAAAATTCCTGAAGCATTTAGTTGCTTTACTCTCCTTGTCCTTCATCCCTGAGCTTCACATAATAATGTTAAAAAACAACCTGAGTCTTGACAGGCAGGTTTATGTGAGTTAAACTGCTCTGACTTTCATTTATTGCTTTTCTCATGGCAAATTGAGTTTAATTCTCTATGTCTTTAATATTGTGCTTAAAAATGATATCTGAAAAATCAGACAGAAGATAACAGTTAGAATGCTGCTATTCAGTGTCTTTCTTTCACACATAAAAATGCTTGTTGTAGTGACCTAGAAGGGATTTTATTTTGGGGACAGATTTTTGCAGTGGTTCAACACTGCTTGGTTTAATTTTTTAATTTGCCTTCAAATATTGAAAATATCTTACATTCAGTGGTACTCATTTTCATTTTAAAATATAAAGCAATATTCCAACAATCACCTCATAATTCTGTGATTTTTCTTTCTCTTTCCATGGAGTTTTTTTCTTTACCTCTCTTGTATAGAGTGTCTCCATGTACATGTAACAGTAATCAACAGACAGTAGAAAACTGACTGCCTATCTGCAGAACAGAAAGTATGCAAAACATGTTCTTGCCCTTTGAGACACTATACTCCAAGAAGGCTTTTTGATCATGCTGAATGAACTAAGAATATCAGGTACGTTCAACTCTAAAATAACATTCCCACAAAATGTTATTGCATTTGCAACTCCCTTTATTATTGTACTCTCACCTTTCTCAGGCGCTTGTGGGGCTGAAGGTGGCATTTTTGACTGACCACTGAAACCAGCAGATAGCCAATGGAAAGGAAGGATTCCATTAATGCTCTCACACTCATCACATAACGCTAAAACAGCCTTCCACCCCTTGCTTCATCTGCCACCACTCAATAAGATGGCAGAAGAGTCTCTGTACTGCTCAGACTTAAGAAGATGATCAAGAGAAATTCTTATCTAAACCTTCTCTGTCCTGGAGGGGGAGGGGGAGGGGGGGGGGGGAAGAAAAAGCAACTGTTCCTTGACATTCAGTGACTCCCTGCTCTCTACGCAATTCTCTTCAGACCCACTCTCTCATTGCAGATCTTCTCAACAAAGGAGTCCAAGTTGGCAGATCAGGATGCTGCAAAAGCCAGAGGAGCCAGGAAAACTGCAACAAAAGGGGCACTGTCATAGAGCAGTAGGGTTTAAAAGACAGTACAAGCTATTCACAAGTGACTCTTATATAAGAAGTACAAGTGATGAGAAGTCTGGAGGCAAGGGGAGTGAAAAGCACGTCCCATGAATCAAGTTCATAGTTTATGGGGCACACTTCAGCCCCTGAAATGCCAGCGTGAATGCCCATTACATGCTACCATATGGCACTCAGAGTACGTTACTACAGGTGAATAAAATAATTCAGCAGGAAGGTTTATATTCCACAGTATGTGCTGCACAGAATAGGTGTGACACAGGTGTGATATCATGACAATAACTGTAATCCTTTGCAGAAGAGACCACGCAAGCAGGGAGGCCACCTTTCTGGAAAAATTACTCTTCAGTAAGGGGCTGAAACTGGAGAATTTGGATATACAACATGAATGAAAGAAAAATTATAATGAAGAGAAAAAAAAAAAAAAAACAAACAACTACTGTTTTGTTGCACTGCCCCCATTTCAAATGTGTGTGTACTTTGTTCCTGATTAGAGGAACTATTTTATATCCATTTTATCTCCTAAGTGACATAGGTGAAAAATATATCATCACAGGATTCAAGAACCACAACGATCAAATACATTTCCATTTGGTGTCTCACAGTTGCAGAAAGTTTTTTCAGTAAATAGTATTCATCAAACACTTTGCATACATCATCCAAGGGCAACTAGATGCTCTTTAAGGTCTCTTCAAACCCAAACCATTCTATGACTCTGAAATCCCTCTGAGCTGATCGCTGCCAGAGCTGACCAGGAGCAGACTACACAAAACCATGTTTTAAGAGGAGACAGGGAAATATTTCTGCCATTGACTATGAAGGTTACATACAAGATAGCATTTAGAGAGAGCTTCAAATGACAACAGATGTTGTTTACATGATTTCAATCCTACTTGACTCTTTTATGGATATATTGCTTATCTATTGCTCCATTTGCCATATAAACAAAGAATAAAGGAAGAAGTTTAGATACTTGCTTCGACTGAGCATTTTCTGTTTGGTATTGAAACGGGTGTTTTTCATAATTTCATGCATTGGTTGACTCATTACGAAACTCATTCTGAAATATAAAATAATCGAATTATAAAACTGTGAAGGAGTTATACAAAACATAAATTTCTGCAACAATCCCTTAAGGCACATGCGATTTTGGCAGAATTATATTTCAAGTTGAATAATTTCTTCCAAAAATGTGAATGCATTGTTTGTTACTGCACTGATACACACAGAACCACAAGGGTTAAAACAGGAATAAGGCATACCACTGTAAACAGTTAGAAGTACTGGTATGTCCCTGTGCTTTCCCCATATATTCTCTGAAGAAAATTCTACATGCATTTTAAGTGACAGCATGTATACTATTGTATACTAAATTATTTCAGATTACCAAATTTATATAGGCACATATATGTGTGTTATTTCACATTTCTAAGAAAATTTGTTATATACTTTCTGGTATAACTATTCGAAATCCTAAGCCAGTTTCCCTTTCTACATGAAACAATTCTGTCTCTCTGCCTCTACTGTATTAGGAAAAATACCATGTTTGAAAGGAGGGATAGCAAAGCAAAGCACATTTTTTGTGCTGGCTGATTTGAAGTCATTGCTGGCTGATTTGAAGTCATTGAAGAACACTGAATGGGATGGACCCATAATTTCATGTGTGAGGGAAATCCTACACACCTTCTGCAATGCACAGAGTTGGAAGCAGTTTTCCTTCCTAGCAACTGATGTCAAAACACATCAAAGAAGTATGAAAATCAATTACGGGGAAGAAAAGAGATATGAAACAGCACTTTACTTCACCTGCCTCTGACAACCTTGGAAGAGCTGAATCTGTGGACTCTTCGCTGTGCTCCCAGCCAGGAAGGGCATATTCACAATCCCCTAACCTTGGAAAGCAGCTCAAAGCCACAGTTTATTTTTAAATGCTTTAATAATAGAAGGCTGAAATAACCTCCTGAGCTTTATGTGGGATGGATCCAGCGTGCACATCTGACAGCCTGAGAGCTAACCCTGCCTGTGCAGTTCCTACCAGTCAGAGATGCTCTGAAGTGAACATGATTGAAGTACGAGAATCAAGCGCCAGGTGTGCTTTGAAGGCAGCCCCCTTGGGCTGTGGCTTCTTACTGCTCTCCTGCCCAAACCACCAGCTGCAAGCAGGTGCTGAAGGAGCTGCAGCCAAAGCACAGTGACTGGTACTTGTGGCTGGAAAAAGCCAGGGAAAGAGGAAATTCTCAGAAGTTTCGGGAGTATCAGGAGCTAGGAAGCTCCTGATAACAACTTGGTTTGTATGAAATACATGACCCTACATATTCTGTGAGCATAAGAAGGCTTGATAAAGAATAATAAAAAAATAAAATAAAAAAATTCACACTAGCCAACTTCCAGCCAGTTCCTTCTGTAGTGAAGGCAGCACTGTCTAGGAATCACGCTCTCTCCACTTACTACATAAGGTTCCTCAGAAGACTGTCTGGTGAATTTGGCTGTGGTTTCACAAGAAGCATCACTGTTCTGACTTAAATTTTCCCATCTCATATGCTTTTTATGTCATCCACTTCTGAATCCAATTCACAGCACAGCTGCACAAAGCTTTGTGGCAAAACAGCAAAGGGAGCAATGCACTGTGAAGCAGGAAGGGAAATACTTGCTGGTGACAAAGCAGAAATACCACAGGCCTATATTGTCCCCACAATATTTTTTTTGTCTTACAGAACCTTTACTGCAGTTAGCTAAGGAAATGCCTGAATTTGGGTAATGAAATCTCCTGTCTTCTCTCATGTCAGCCTTCAGTACTAAGGAATTGCTGCATTAGGAACCTACCCCATACAAACCCTATGACTTTCCACAGACACATGTGCACACCCAGCAAACAACAAAAAAAATTAACACTCATGTTTCAGTGATATTTACTGGAATAATCAATCTGCCACAAAATGATTACTACTTCTTGTACAAAATACTGAGCACGTTACATTCCCTGTACTGACAGAAATGCTAAACACAGCGTTTGCCCCTCCAACAAGCAGCTACAGACAGTGAGAAATAATAACTGTCAAAAAGAATAGGAGGGAGGAGGGCACATGAACAAATAAACATAACAAGACTCTTCTTCCCTCCAGGACAAACCAAATATGATTGTGATCAGGAGTCACAGAGGTCTTAGTCTTAATTTAATACAGTGAAAGCATCATCATCTTGTCAGGTTCTAAGCAGGAGAGATGGAAGGGACAGAAAGTCACAACAAAATTGCTTTGAAAGCCACACAGGACATCACATGGTGATTTATAAAAGACAATTATCTTTCCCACTGCTTCATATGTCTTTCTTTAGGTCTATATGTGGGGAGATAATGAACACTCACATGGCTCCTTTGGGTTTCTGTGCTAGCTGCCAACACTCAACACATTCAAATTGGAGGCTTTCAAATTGGAAGTAGACAGCTAAAGTTGCACCTTGTTCACTTCACGCCACTTCAAGCATCTAAGGCATCAACCACAGTCGTTATCCCTTAGCTGGACAGAGGAAAGGACTATATTTTTTCTTGTTGATCAAATTCAGCAAGCCCTTAATTTGCATCAAAACAACTTTTCATTGATGAATAAAGAAGCAATATTTAAACACAGAAACAATCTAGCTCAAGTAGCTTATTCCAGCAATGGAAAGTGACAGCATATGCACACATATAATCACATGGGAAATAATAATAGTACATCCCAGTGCACTGCATAGCATGAGAAAGCCAACTGCCCAAGGGATATGTCAAGAATGATTTATTTGTATACAGTGCTCTCTTTCCATGTGTCACTGCCTGATTTCTTCAATGGAACCAACAAAACCTTGGTGGAAAAAACATCCATAGCTTCTTTCACTCACCTTATCTCATGTCATTTGAAAATGAAATAGGTAGTCCTCTTAAAAGAAATATAGGAATTTTCTCAGTGGTTGAAAAATTGGAGGAAGCTGTTTAAAAAACTTTGTTTCCAATTTACATTAACACATGCATAAGCAGATAAAATGTTTAAGTTTTACTGCAAACATTATCAGTATTTTGATTTCAAAAACACACAACTCAAAAAAAAAATTGTTATCTTTTCTTGTCACTTTCTGTAGATGTTTTCTGATACAACATCCTGTCTCAATAGCATCCAAGTTTTACAATGTGATTGTTTTGCTTCTGTATAACCAAGATGTTATTTCAAACTAGTTAGATGGGTAATCTATTCATTTATGTAAATCACAAAGCTACTGTCCTCTTCACGTCACAAGACTACTCTCTTCTTACTACTTAGTATTTTCTTTCACCTCCCGTCCAGAGCCCTTAACGACACAATCTTGTCTTTCATGGTATTTCTATACTTACTGAAAATCTGAAGCAGCATAACTTCTTACAAGGTTCCCAGATGGCTTTGGGAGAGCTTCAATGAGTGAACAGAAGAGCTTCAATGAGCTTCAACTATGTTCTGGCAAGCTTTTGGAAAAATGAACAAAAACACTATGAAGCAAGACTACCAGTCACTGAAAGAATATGAGTTGAAAAGGGATGCCATTATGGCAACCAGATGCAGAGAATAGTTCAGAAAATGTATTAGATCTTACCACACTCAGGTAAGGTAGGTCTGCATGAAACACACCTATCAGTAGCACTGAATGGCATAGATGATGGGAAAAAAAAAAAAAAGAGCTAAAAAGAGCTTTGCTTTCACTGATCTTATTACTGTCAAGGGAAAGGAGGACAGACTATATACATACTCATCAAATGACAAGGCAGTAACGACATTTTGACCTAGTCATTAATCTAGGTGAATAGAAATGTTGAATACTTGATACCACACAGCATTTTTAAACAGGATGCGTTTGGGATTCCTATTGATGTTCTCCCTGCATTATGCCAAATACACCAGCAAACTGTTGCTGTTGTTTACTTAACAGCATCAAAAGCTGTCATAAAAGGAATCCCTAATCAACACAAAACAGAAAATCTGGTGAAAGAAGCTGCAGGTCTTAAGCCTATGTCTGAATCAAAGGAAAGGATCAGTAGTGCCTCTTTATGAAGTGAGGTAGATAGACACATGAGGAGCTATAGTCCAAGTGCCATTCATAGAGTGCTGGAGGTAAATGCCACAACACAGTGCATAACTTGGTCACACGTACACTACAGAATTTCCCAATTCCCTACACAAAATTTAAAGACTTGTTCAGCTAGGATGGAGGGCATGATGCACCAGAAAAAAAATAATAATAATAAAGGCAGAAGAAACCCAACAAACAGAGGAAGACAGTGCCACAGCATTATTCAGAGAGGGAGTGCAGAGACAGCCTTTGGATGTGAAACGTGCTGAAAAATAGAGGTGGGAATTTCTACATAAGTACCCACATCCAAAGAACTTCTAACTTCAACAGTATATTTGACACAGTATGATTAAATAGTGACAGATTTATTTCAGCAGTAACAGTTACTGCCATTCTTCATGTTAATCTGCAGAAAAGAAACCAAAGACATAAACATTCAGTTAGGTTTCCTGATCAGCTATAGTTATGCAGGGTAGAGGATTTTGTCTTATAGTCTTACGTGTTTTCAGTTTGCTTACAGAAGGAAAAAAAAAAAAAAAAAAAAAAGCTGCATTCATTTATCATCAGCCAATTTGCATAAAGGAGAACAAAAACATAAACAATCATCAAGTTTTTTTTACTTTTCAAATGTTGCAACCACAAGTCTCTCTTGCAAGTTTCATAACCTGAATTATTTTCCACCCCTATTAGATAAGTGAAGCAGGGATGATTATGCATTATACAAATTGCATTAGACAAACCTCTAGAACAAACTATACATCCTGAGCTAATGTCTTTTAATCACAGACCTGCATCAGCAAGTAGGAAAGTCACTCAGCTGATGAAAATGACGGGGGTATGTGTCAGGAGACTTGGTCCCCCAAAGTCACCTTGCCTCCTGGACCGCAGAGGCTGAGAGTGGGAAAAACTTCCCTGAGCCTGAGTCCCTCAAAAATGTGCTTTTTGCTGAGACCAGCAGCAATTAATTTCTGCAGGTTTCCTAATGTTCTGCAGCCCCACGACAATTGGCCTGGAGTTGGTTTTGCCACCCTTCTTTGTATCCCCAAATAACCTGAAAAGGTTACCTGGACGCCTGAAAATGAAAGAGATACACGCAGCTCTCAAAGTGCGTACAACACAGATTAGAGCAAAGACTAGCGCTATAAATGTACCGCAGTCAGGATGTAATCAGGAACAGGTTTGCTTTATTCATAACAGGAACCACATCACCTCACCATGCAAATGTGAATCTATGTCAAAGAGAAAAGTAGTTTCTGCAGCATTAGTTATGCTTAATAAGTCATTTCCCCCTCTTCTTGAGCTCTTTTTAAGAAGCATGGGAGAGACATCTGTTCATTTTGTTATTTGACTGCTGCTAAGCAGACAATAAGAGCTTGTAGATACTCGTAAATACTGCAGTTGTCAGTTCCTTTAAATATGGCTATGAATTGCCATCAAGTAAATTTGAAAAAGTTCAGAACTGACTATTCAACCACCTAAACATCAAGTTCTTTCTCTCCATAATTACCAGGACTAATTCAAATATAAAGATATGTAAAACTAGATTGTAACCTAAATGATTTCTAGTCTTTAACTTTTTTTTTTTTTTTTAACATTGCCCTTGCATTTAAAAGTTTGTTTGTTTTTGTTGTTTTCTATTTCCTAGAGAATTATGAAGTATATAATATAGGGAAAAACAGTAAGCCCATGTGAAATTAGCATGCGTTCAGAAATGAGCCAATTTATGAATTTTACAGTTTTATCATCCCTTCTATCATAAAGGAAAATGCACATTAACAAGGCAAGTAAGTGAAGTGCATATGGAAATAAAAAATAAAGCATGTCCAATTTTTACAAAAGTGCTGATAACATTTGTCAGATTTAGAAGAAGCAAAGTAGCATAAATAAAAAGAATCAAAGTTGCATAAATTATTTAATGTACTTCCCAAATATATGACATTACAGGAATCCTATCTTCTGCTATTAATTCAATTGTGGTAGTACCAGAACCTTCAATTGCAATTAGAGCAGAACTTTGCAAACATTAAGTGACAAACCTCTGCCCCAGAGAGTTTTGAGCATAATCTGAATTTATGAAATCAGTACCGGCTTAATTGCTTCACATTTTTTTGAGGATGAATATAACTATCTGTTTGATGAAAGCAAGAATGAAATTTTTGAGTAAGATTATTGCAAATTCTATTTGATTACTTCATTATAAAATATAGCAGTGTGTATAGTTATTTCCAATTGTATTAACTTGAATAGACAATGAGCCTTAATTAGTTGCAATTTTGACAGAGTATGATCTTCAGGGACTGTAGAGTCATTTTACATTACAGCAGCTAATCTGTTAAGCCCTGTAGCTGTATGCTTAAAAGGTACATAATATTTATTACTCATGCAGAATTGAAGTAGAGTGCATGGATTATGTGAAAATAAAACATTTACACAGGAGCTCACTCTCTCTGAAACAGATATATACATTAAAAGTATATATATACACATAGGTAAGAATATATATAGGATAATTCATGTGTTCTAAATATGAATGTAAGAAATATATAGAGTGTACATATACACATACACAAGCATAAGGACGATGTTCCTCACAGTTTGAATCAGCTAACACGCTGATTCTCAAAAAAATAATTTGGGTTCTCTGTGCTTATTCTGAAAGCACATACTACAGTCTGTCTGCACTGTAGCTGGCACTACGGAGGTTTGTCTTCCTCCCAGCTCCTTAAAGACAGCTTTCTCTGTGGTCAGATAAAGCAAGACTCGGCACAGTGCTCGAGCACAAAAGTTGAGCAACAGGTCCTGTCAACCGCTTACTTCCTTTTCATCCTTAGACCTCACCAAATAGTATTAGAATAGTGCATCTGGATAAACTATGCTCTCCTTGTGGCTGATTCCCCAGCTTCTCCAGATCTCTGGATTATTTTATATGGAAATCAAAAAGGCAAACAGCACATTTAACATTATGCAGGCACCAATAACCAAATGTAGATGCCTGTGCCATACACACCTAAATCCAGGTTTCTGTCATAGATGGTGCAGAGAAATAGGCATTCTTAATAGGGATTGCACCTTAACCCAAGGTGAGGATTTTCTCCTGTTGTTGGAGCCCAGATGAATGTGAGACAAGTGAACAGTTTGATATGCTCAGCTCTACAGAGAAAAAAACTGGGAGAAGTGGGAAGTTTTGCTGGAGACATCCTGTTCTGGGAGTGAAAGGCACACAAAGACAAGAACAAAAAGAGGCAGACATGAGGGAGGAAACCAAAGTGGCCCCAGTGTAAAAGCTCACAGATAGACTCATACACTTAGAAACTCTGAAAAGGGCAAAGCACTATCGAGGCCCAAGGTGGTTTAACTTAATCAGTGGCAAGGGCTGTTCTCTGTCTTCTCAACGGAAAATGCGATACAAGTACTCACAACCATCAGACAACGTAACAGCTAGAAGCAGCCAAGCATTATACAAAGGATGAAGAAAACAAACACATTAGCATTTCCTTTCATTTTCTAGCAGATGGACCTTCTGGGGCTTGCTGTGTTCCAGACAGGATCAGACAAGCACAACAAGGAGGTAATTCCATAACTCTCCTGCCACCAAGTAATAAAGACAGGAACTATTTTGCCTTTTAGTTCACCTTTGAGACTACTCTACATAGCTATGACATCTGAGTGATAGGCATTTGGGGTGTTGATACTAACATCAGCTTCCTTATTTTCATAGACTGTGTTGCTAAGAGATTTCTATATGCAACTTTTAATCTAAGGTTATCACCTTTTCTTCCATCATGTGAATTTTCTTCAAGTTCTCACTTGTCTCGGGGGCCCATACCAGAAAGTTCAGTGCTGACCCTGAACTTCTCCAAAGCCCATGATGTAACCAGCCTTTGTCTGGAAGCTTTTCTGTTTCATGTAACTTTAAAGAAAAATACATAAATAAATAAATATATAAATATGTATGTGTATATATATATATGAATTTCATAACTACATCAGTTTTAAGAATTAACTTACTGAAACTTCTTTGTTATTTAATGTGACCCATGCAGAGAAGAATATGTGCAGATATTGCACATTTCAATTCAGAGTGAAATACTCAAGATGTAAGTATGGTATGGTTTCCACATGTATTTATTCATTTAGATTACAAATAAGTAACTGCAGACTTTTTTTTTTTTTTTTCTCATGTCATACTTAAGAAGGGAAATACACATGGGAGCTCAAAGACTGTTAGTTTCTCAGTGGATATACAGCACATCTGTTTCAAAAGAAACAGAAAATACTTGTTAACACATGGAAGTGCTTGTGGCCCTCTCTTTTCCTGACAGGTTCTAGCCTGGGGCGAGGGGAGGAAATTCTTTTCTGATTCCTGCAGGATTTTGTCTAGAGGGTAGAAAAAGTCTCACTAAATCAACCAGTCACACCCTGTGCATTTTCTTCGTGCTTCTTCTCCCTGGCCAAAGAATAGTTGGACCTGTGGAAATCTCATCTTGTTAATGCTCTTCTGACCAGGAACATCAACACAACCTAAGCAGGTGTGCATGGCATGGGAGTCAAACTATCATTATTCTCCCAAATTGGTTGTATGTATTTATTGCATCAACTTCTACATTTTCTTCAGGCTGACTAGTATTTGGTTTTGCATTGGCACTTCACTCCAAAACACCTATTAGTTTTTGAAAGGCCTGAGACTGGATGAGCCTGAAGAGAAGAACACAGATTCTAATAAATCCTCAACGATATAAATCCTAGAAAAATATCTCCAACTTTAAAGTGCTTTCTAAGGAACAAAAGCAGCTGAACTTCAAATTATAAAGCCTGCATTTGTGCATTTTTAACAGGTCCCCTCAATTCAGTGGCAATCTTTAGATATCGAGATGCGAGAGATCTGTGTCCTGGAACTTACATATTCTGTAGGATTATCTGAGGGTGAACTAAACACTGGAATGGCAGACAGCCTCAGAAACATTAGGCTGGTTATTCACATAACATCTGCAGTTCAATTAAATAAAACCTACAGAAGACAGTGAAAGTCACAGCTTCCACGTTTAGCCTGAGCCTTGGAGCAGAATTCCTGCTAAATGTAGCACTATCCTGCCAGTCCTTGTTTTCTTATTAGGAATATTTTCTAGCTAGCAGAAATCCCCAGCCGTCATGCGTTTTTGCTTTAAGCTCAGATTTTCACAGGCAACATCTCACTTTGAGTCTAACTTTAGCCAAGGGGTTACCTTCCTTATGTTCTAGTCAATCTTAGGTTTGTAACCACAAGGGTTGCAGGCAGCATCTCCCCTCCAGCACTTACTGTCCTTATCAACTGCAGACAATTAACATTTGCTTAAGGGACTTCCATAGAGTGCTCAGTTGTCCCCTTTCTCAGCCAACTGCAGTTCAGTTAAATATCAGCTTTAAGAAAAGTTTCATAAAAGTAAATCCTAATTAAAACTTTATCAGAATTAAAAAAAAAAAAATGTTTGATAACAACGGTGTATTAAAGAAGAATTTTCCATCTGATTACAAGTCTCCTGTATATCCAAGCTGTGGCTGAACTTGGACCTGGGGGTTTTTCCTGAGTTCATGGGTCCAGAAATTTGTTTTGACCACACTGTGCTGTGGTCAAGACCCTGGCCCCTCTGGAAGAGTTCCCTCTCTCCCCTGCTCTAGAGAGGAAGAAAAGTCAGGCATGCAAAGCTGGGAGTTCTGGGAGGATCTGGCAGATCCCAGATCTCTTCAGACAGAAACTGTTCAGCCTTCATACAACATGAGGTTCCCCAGCTCCCCAGGAAGAATGATTTAAATATTGCCCACAGTTGAAATTATCACACTCCCAGCATGCTGAAAGTCTTTTTCCTCTGGAGCAGTAATTTCAGCTCCTCCATATTCCTAACGTACATATATTTTAAAAGAGTTTGGTTTTGTTTTTGTTTTTTTTCTGTCATGGTTATAAAGAAAAAAAAAAAGAAAAGAAAAAAGTAAACCTGCTGAAAGGCTTGCAATAAAAAATGACAGTAAAAGCAACTAAAAGCAAACAAGAAGAAAATTGAGGATTGTGGTAATTTTTTGCAATACCAAACAGCAGAAATGCAATAGCATTACAGTTACCTTAGGAGTATACATGATCTGTAAAATGTTTGTAATATTTTATGTGAACATAGGGGTTACTAAGAGGAGAAGAGACAGTTACATGAACAGAAATGCCTGAAGAGGATATTAGTAGAGGCTGAGCTGACTACCAGACTACTAAGCATTGCCTAATGTGGAGAACAGGCAGCTGAGAAGCAACTGGAAAAACATATCAATGGGGAATAATAGTGCAGATGACAATGGAAGTGTCTGTATACCACAGAGGCAGGTAGCTGCATGCAGCTTAGCTTCACTTCAGTGCTGCTGAACATCTTCATTTAAGTAGCTAGTTAAGGAGCAAAGCTTCCTCAATTTTCTGTACAGGCAATGGAAAAAGAGAGTCCGGCCTGCCTATGGTGGAAGAACCTCCCCAAAAGTGTGTGCATCTCCCACCAACCCAGAGGTATTAGTTTTGCGCTTGTGGTTTACAGGCTCCTGGAAATTCTGGGAGATCTGTAAACTTTTTCTGAGAAGTCTGGAGAAGATGGAGATCAAAGCAAAGAGAATGGTAAGCTCGGCAAAGCCAATGACTGACCTTCCAACCTGTGCCCGCAGGTAGGGGCACGCTGGAGGATGGGATGGATTTGGGTAGAAGAGCCTGAAGTGCTGTAACAACCAAGATCAATTCACAACAAAAGTAGGAAAGGAAATATACTAGGTTTTATATTTTTCATAGTATAAATCCAGGTAGGAATAATATATCCCCTTGGCTGTTTGAATATAGATTTGATTGCACACAATACAGCAAAAAAAAAGTTGCATGTAATATAGCAAAAAAAAAAAAATCTAAGTTGGGACAAACAAAAATACTTTTGCCAACCATCATTCTTAACCACAGATGCCTTCAGGAAAGCAATATGCTAGATAAGGAACCAAGAACAGAATTACTCTTCTAAGGAGAGAGATGGGTATCTCAGGAGAGCGATACATCTTATTTTGTGGGTACAGAATAATGTGGTTATTCTCGTTGACTACAGTGAGAGCGCAGACACTAGCTAGATGTAGACAAATAATATTTAAATAGATTAGATTAGGCAAAAAGCATAATATACAAATTGACTTATTCTACCTCAAGTTATTCTAAATCTGTACTATCCCCTCTTTCCCACATATTGTTGGCTGGGATCAGCATTTCACTAGGCTAAGTACAAACATTATTACATGCAGTTATATATTCAGTGATCTGAATGCAGAATGTCAAACAACTTACAGCACTATAGGAAACATGGTCCCCAACCACAAGCCATGTAAAGCAAAAAAGTAGAAGTTAAAAGTCTATCACAGAAATTTTGTCTTTTCTTAATTATGATTCTAATCTGTGTATATATTGCCTGGGAATTATACAAGCATAATAACCTGAGACTAACCAGAGTTAGAAACTGCTCAGTGTCCCTACACACAATTTGTATTTTGTGCTTCATGCAGTTGCTCAGGGATAGGCTTCAGGAAAACACTGAGTTTGTTCCTCTAGTAAAGTTGTTTACAAGAGGTTTATATATATAATATTGCAATGAACATACCTGGCTCTGCCAAATAAAAGCATTTAAAACTTCTGGGATTGTTCTTGGAAGTTGTGATGAGGGTTAATGTGAACTATCAAAAGGTTTTAAGGACAAAAGTCAGCTTATTTGTTTTGGGGCAAGTAGATTATTAAAATCAGTAAATTATTTCAGACTTTCATCTACCTGACTATGAACTCCTGAAAACACTTCCTATGCTTAACACTCTGCGCTGGCATATAAATAAAGAGCTAGCTGAAACTGAAATCAATAGGTTTCTGTTGTTGCTGTTGTTGTTTGGCAGGGGGAAGTTGTGAAAACCTTATTTTCGATTTAAAAAAAAAAAAAAAAAAAAAAAAAAAAAAAGTAAATCAAGACATACCTGCCCTGGCAGAAATGGACCATACCTATGCCATGCATTCTTGTACTATTGGTTAGGTACAACAAAATAAGATCCTTTATGGGACCTCACTGGGGTCCCCTTATTCCATGTAAGCAGAAGGTTTTCTCGAGAAAGTTCACAGTGTAAGGTTTCATGAAGTCCTGTTTGCAAGTCCCATTCATTGACAGATGCATTGTTACCATAAACAACTGAGTATGTATTTCAGTTTATTTGCCAAGATGAATCTCTCTTCACCCTAGAGAAGCCAGGGCAGATGGTAATTCCTGCTAGAGGCCAGGTTGTTGGAACCTTAAAAACTAGAACAAATCATGTTTTCCCCGTGAAATTAATAGGAATATGGCCAAATCACTGGGTTCTACTACGCAGGCAATTACACTGCTTATTGAGTTAGGGAGAAGGTGTTGTTCAATCCATTAGGAACAAAAAGGAAGAAAGATAATTTAAAGGCCAGATGTCTTTCAGGCTCAGTGTGAATCTATTATTATAGTCTGGATGAGTAGCCAAAAGATGTTTTACAAACCTGACATAAATTGCTAATAATAATTCTACCCCTATAAAATAGAAAAATAAATAAATAAATAAAAATTTCAGGTCCAGCAGCGGTTACACAGATATCTGCCTCTTTTAATTTTTATGTTTAAATGGAAGGGAATGGGAACTCTTTCTTAGAAGGTTGATAATCTTTTCTTGATGGATTTTTTCTGAATTTCTCTAGAGATCCATCCAAAAATGTGGCTATAAGCAAATGCCTGCGTGTTCAGATTATCTATTCAGCAAACTTTCAGTGCATATTCATAGCAGACGGTGCACGTGACATTTCAAATCTTCCTGTCTGGAGAGTCTTCTACAGTTTGATGCCACACAATATAAAATCAGTATGGTTTCACCTACAGTTCAGATTTTTAAGGACAAGGTTTCTGTAAAGCCTTTCAACTTTCATACTGTTCCCCTTAAGTCATTGCTTTCAAAAGAAGGTCAGAATAAGAAACCATATATTCCTAGCTGATAGAAACTGTCATAGTAAGATAAAGACCTTCATCTGCAAATAATACTGTTATTCTTTCAGGAACTACAACTTTTCAAATTCCTTTTGAAAAGCCAACTTTAAATTCATTTGTTTTGATTCTGCTCCAAATTAAATACCCGTGATTTTCAAGTCAGTGCTATACAGGACAGAAATATTTTTAAAGCTAGGGTTTACACAGTTAAAATTTGTCACGTGCAATTTTTTAACTCATCTCTCTCTTGTGCACAGTTAGCTTTAAGCGTGTAAGAAAAAGAACAGAGTAAAACATTTAGCCCAGTTAGTAGTAACTTCTTTACATAACCCAAACAAATGTCCATGCTGAGCTGGAGAAACAGAGATGATGAAATATTGCACATTTCTTGAGCTAGAGAGTACACAAAGCATCATTTTTAGTCTACCACTTACACTGTACCGACAACACAGTAAACCATACATGTGTAGGAATGCCTTGTGAGGGAGTAATATTACTGGCTTAAAATCCTGTATGTGACATTCAAAACCACATCTAATATAAAAAGAAAGAGGTTGGCACAGTTCGTCCTGCTTATCAGCAGATTAGTGGCTGGGCTAATTCACTCTACAGATTCCTCACAATGTACAGAATAGGATCATATAACCTAAGACTCATTTAAAGTTCATGCCATGGATGGTAGAGGCTTCCATTTTCATACAAAGGCAGATTATCAAAAGGTGTAACCACTTATACAGGTTACTACCTCTTTTTGAAATCAACACCTGGATTTTGCATTTAAGAAGACCTGTATTTTCAAAAGGTTGCTCATTTCTCCTTTTTATTTATTACCTTGCAATCGAGTACTTTGGATACTTGCAGACATGAAAAAAATCTTAAAAGAGCTTCCTTCTGGATCCTGCATGACTTCTTCCTTTTACCTGGTTTACGTGTTTCCTACTTTTCACTTACTATGATAAACCATGTTAGGGATAGAATTTTCAAATATTTTTGCCTACTATTAGACAATATTTGCCTAATTCAATAAAATTTTATCATTTATTTAGAAGAAAGTTAATTTGAATACTTTCAGTATTTTTTTCTAGATGAACAGATTTGGCTTCAGATTTCTCTCTTTTTGCATTCATTCCCTGAGAGGTTAGTCACAGCAAAGACAGTACCTTCCCACTGATTGATTTGCCACATCATCACCAGGAATATACACAGAATATTTCATTTTCTTTTCACTAAGGCAATAAACCCTTAGAGACACTTTAGCAAGTAACATGCATCTCATTAATTTATTATTCACTTATTTTTAGCTGTTTGTTTCATTTGCACAGACTGGCTCTTAAGTATTTTACCATGGGACAATAAATGCTCTAATTCAGAGTAAATCAAAAACAGTAGTATGCTCAGTCTTAATGGGAGGGATATTTTAAAACATTAAGCTGTTTGATGGTAGAAAAACAGTTCACACACTGACGTGAAATTAAAACTGATTCAAATGTCAAAAACAAACACTTTGCTCAACCAGACTGCCTCCATTCTCTGCTACCCCAGATGACAGGACCTCTGGGGAACTCTAACAGCAATTCCAAAATCAAATAATCAGGATGGGCATAAAGCAGCAGAGCAGACCAGCCAAAATCCTGTGCAAGTTAGTTAACTCAGGGTTTTTCCCATTTTCTTGTTTGTTCAAGGGGTTTTCTTGCTGCATATACGTAGTAAAAATTGAAAATTATTACAGTTGGAATAAACCAATTATCAACTTGGACTTTCATGTGTGACCCAAAAGTGAAATTTATTTCTAGCTCTTCTACAATTTTCTCTAAGTTATTACTCTGATACATGAGCTAACTCAATAGTGTGCTTTATGCTCTAGATTAAAAAATAATTAGTGTGGTAATCAAGTTAATTTGAATTAAGGTAAATTTTCATACTGAAATAAGTTGCTACTTTTCCCATCTAACACATCCACAGGACTTCACATAATTTGCAGCAGTGCATTAGTTTAGGCTTCCCATATACCCTTACTGTGTCATTTTACAGAAACAAAACCAAAGACGTGTAAAAATATTAAACAGCTTCCTAAAGTTTCTTCCAGGACTGGAAATAAAGACTGTCTGACTTACTTCTTTGCTGTAATTATGAGCTTTTTCCTCTAAAATACTTTTTCATAAATATTATCTACAGAAGTCTTGCCTTATCTGTCATCCCCTGCTAACATTCCAGTTCACCACTAGCTTTAGAACTCCTCTGTTTTGTGACACAGGGAAGAAAAAAGACTGAACTATGCAATCAAAAAAAAATCAACCTTAAAGTGCAGTAGTTTCAGCAAAACATGACAATTCAGCAATAAAGGCATTGGAAGTAAATTGGCTCAGCATGCAGGGGAAAAGAACAGTTCACAAACGGAAGTACAAATATTTTAGTACAGTTTCTATTCACACATTTGACATTACTGTATGTGTTTACTAACTGGTTAGTAAGCAATAGCTAATGCCAGAGGCAATTAATATACATCACATCTACCAGATATCACCTACAAGTTATGCATAAAAACTACTCAGACACCATACATTTGTTCAGATTGTTTCATCTGATCATAAAAATCCTTTATCCTAATACTTTTTTACCTTTACGTTAATACTTTTTTTTACCATCTACTATTCTCCTAGGCGGGTTTAAACCCATACGTGTCTGCACCACCCCAGAGTCAATTTGTTGCATGGGAGCTCCATGGAGCTAAGATTCAACACACACAGTATAGCCCTATATTCATAAAAGATTGCTTTTTTTTTTTTTTTTTTGGTATGGAAATCAAATACATTTAATAGATTATATTTAAATATTGGCAGACAGCACTGTTCACGTGTAATATTTCAACTCCAGCAGCTCATAAAAATGCTAACCACAGACCAAAACACTGGTGAATTATGTACCAGATAGGCATTTGCGAACAGAGTCTTGTTTAGGTAGAAAAGAGAGATCATTAATAGACAAGGTCATGGTCAACAACAACAACAAAAGAGATGGATTTTTAAGGCAAAGAAGCAGCAAAAGAGCAAAAAGCTTGCATTTCTATTCAGCTAAAAAGCTTAATAGCAATAAACACTATTTAAGAACTTCATTCATACTTTTATCATCAAATCTCTTAACTGCTAAGAGAAAACACTGAAAAAAAATGAAACCATTTGAGCAATTGCACAAACTGTAATGCACAAGCAGAAAAGGGGAGGTGAAGTTGCATGCAGTGTTTGAACTTTTCCATGTCCTGACTTTTGAAGTGTGCAAGTCTCATGACTTTCTTCTGCAGTCTCACACAGCAGTAAGCCTGAGCATCCCCAGAGGCTTTGCATGGCCCTTTGAAGCTTTACAGACCTTCTTTGTGCATGGTGCTATTAATAGTTATCTCAGAACAATCTCAGAAATCTCAGCGCATCTCCAACACAGAGAATTAAAAATAAGTTATCTACTGCTATGCACAGACTTTTTTAGAACTTGTTGTGCTCCAGTGAATTTGATTATACAGATCAAGATGATAATAGGAATTCACTCTTTCACTAACCTGTGTGATAATAAGGAATATCAAGAGCTGACAGTCAGGTTTGCTGTCAGACATCCCTTCCAGCTTAGAACCCAGACTGCAAAAGTTCTCCTTGAAAAGCTTCTGTGTAAATATTCTTGCAAGAGGACAGATTTATTACAAAAGTATTCCTCCTATTTGATATTTCAGCTATATGGTGTTTTGTAGTAATTGTTTAGCCTTTTTTCGTGCTGCTGTCAACAAAATAAATACATAAATAAATAAAAATAAAAGTTTGCCACAAGAAAAAACATTTCCTTATTTTACCTATACTATTTGCCACATATACCAGAAAATTTCACAGTCAAAAGCTTAGTTAGACTGTCTGTATGGATTCAGAAATCAGGGTGGAAAGACCCTCCCCTCTTGACTGAATTTGAGTTCAGCCTACATGGTTTCTGTCACAGGTTTTCAAACATTATATGGAGTATCATTTTGCTGCTCAGGTAGCCTTTACAAGCTTCTTTTAAAAGTTTTTCATACCACTGGCTATGTGTTTTCCGTGGGTGGGAACCCTGACCTTACAACAGTAAAAGACACTGCAGGTAGTATTTCTGATTTTTCCTATCTAAAAATAATACTCCCTTTTCTCTCTCAGAATTAAGTACAAATTGTCTCCACAAATTGCCCATTAAGTAAAATATGATAAATTCTCACATTATTTTCAATGTGCTATGAACAGCTGAAGAGAAGGGATTTGAATAAAATGTCTCAGCTTTAGTTACACTGCCATTTTCTCAAAGTTGCAATAAGGTTCATTTCCTCAAAGCAGTTTTCCATTTTTCCTGTACTTATTTTATCTCAGCCACAAGTGCAAGATTAAACATTTCTTAGTATCAGACAAAATGTGACGTTACAGAAAGATTTAAAAAATCCTATGAATCAGTTTGAAGGTGAAAATTAAGAGGGAAAAGAATAAATACAGAGCACGTGAAATCATCACAAAAGAAGAAGCTGTTCTGCTGTGAGTCTTGTAAATATATATATATATATATATATATATATATATATATATATTCTTGCCCTATTTTAAATACTGGAAGAGTACCAGAAATATCATTTCTTTCTAACTATGAATGTGATAAAATCACTTGGAGTGAAGGGTACTTGCATACTTGGCACACAAGGACAGCTAACTGCATGAGCAGTTAACAAATTGTTCACGTCTATTTCAGCTGTTTCTTCCATCTTTTTGTCCTAAATCCCTTGCAAAAAAAAAAGCAAGTGAAAAGGGCTTTGAATGGGATAGAAATCCTTTGGATACTTTATGAAGATCTTACACAGTTTGAATCATCGTGCTTGTAGTTTGGCTTATGTTTTTCCATGAAGCAGATGGAGTGATAGCCAAGGGGGAAAAAAAAAAAAAAAAAAAAAAAAAAAGAAACTGTGGTTTGTTGTATAGCAGGGAGAAGGTTAAGCAGGATCCCAGGCTTTGGGAGAATCCAGTGCTGTTTGCTGGTGTATAACAGACTCTGACCACGGTGCACAAACTGGAAGTGCTATGTGTTAACGCCAAGAATGGCCTGACTGGGGACACCATAAGGGAAAGTGTGTTCAGTGCATCCCTGTCCTCTAACTCACAAACTCCTTAATGAAAAACATGGTAAATGAGACCAAGTACAAGCTGCATAGAAAAAATAAAAAATAAAATAAATTAAATAAAATAAATAAATAAATAAATAAATAAAATAAATAAATAAATGAAATAAAATAAATAAATAAATGAATGAAATAAAATAAAATAAATGAAATAAAATAAAATAAATAAAATAAAATATTTTTTGTTGTTGTTCCAGTGAGTTGAATAGTTGATGAAGGAAAGCTAAAAACACTTTACAAATTAAAATTACTGTTTCCTGGACCTGTCATTTGGGATACCTGGCCATGAACTCTTCGTTTAAAGTTTTTCTACAGTTACATAAAATTGCAGACAATTTTTTCTAAAGTATGGTGTGGCACAATAGCTAATAAACATCAGAAAACCGCATGAAATCTCCTACTAGCTAATTTATTACAGTAGGGAAAAAAATCATACACAACGAATACTTTTATATGGATGGTTATTTCCTATTTATACCTTGACTAAATGCACTAATTACATTGTAAACGGCCTGTGACCAAGAGCAAACTGCATCATATTGCGTCGCTGTTGTCACAGAGAAGTGAACCTCCAGAGCACAGAGGGTTCAGTCCCTGCTCACCTCCTGCCCTGTTCAGGCAGGGCACTGCAGTAGGGTCAGGCAGGCACCATTGTGCTGCATGGCTCTGATGTGCAGCACACAAGGGCTGGTGGAGCTGCAGCCTCCCCAGACCACCAAACAAACACCCTCTACGTCGTGCTTCAGAAGTCACCGTGCAGTTCAGCCGCCCACCTCTTCCTGCCTCCTGATTTTTCTTTTTTCTCTGTGCCATGGCCCCTTGCCATCCAGCCCACCAGTGCAGCAGGTCCAGCCATAGGATCCAAACCCTCAAAGCAGCCGAGAAACACAGTACCGAGGAAGAAGGTCCATTTAAAGACCAGCTTAACTACCTTCAAAAAGTTTTCACTTTTTATTGCATATTTTGTGGCTGCTCGTAGTATTACCTTCATTTAGAAATAAATATTTATATATACAAGTATGTATATTACCTCTAACAGAATCACCGAAGTGCTCTCATCTCTTTTGATTAAAAAAGTAGGATTTTTAATTATTTTTTAATCAGTCTATCAAGAAATCTGACTGAAAATTTTAAACATTACAGCAACATAAGGCCTGTGAACAAATAAAATCCCCTGTTGTAGGAGCTGTTGCAGCTAGAGATCACTAAAACACTAGTGTATACTGGCCAATGTGGAATATTACTCTGCTGGACTAAAACTAGTGCTGTCTTATCTGTAACATAAAAATATAAATTTGCAAAAGAAGCACCTGAATAGCAAGGAGGTTGTAGGTCAATTTGTAATTAACACTAGTTTTTAAATATACTCAGCTAGAACTTTCTCATACATCATCTCGTACTAACTGGACCAAAATGAAGTCTTCAGAAAAGCTTTTCCAAACTGTTCTATATTGTAAAGATGAAAACCGTTCTATCGTCCCATTGCAGATTAATAATTATTCTTTCCCTTTATTCTGCCTACAGTAGTATTTCACTACTTCTTTCCAAGCCTGCCAGCTGCTTTAGTTTTAGAGCTGTTTTCTCAGGAAGGCAATAGTTAGGTAGCCTGACTTTTCTCCCAGACACAGCAGCGCAGTTCACCGTGCACATGATACAAAAGCTACCCCAGTCAGTACCAGAAACGAGGACTACATACCACCCAGTCAAGGCAGAGTGACTGGTCCAAACCCTAAAAACTTGGCAGGAAGGTGCTGAGGCCAGCAGCAGACGCACCCCACCCCTTCACCCCCCCTTCAGCCCCGACCCCACAGCTCATCCCAGAGGTCCGTGTGCTCAGCGAACCCCCTTGCTTCTTGGTCAGACAGTGCCCATCTCTGGCAGACTGCAATTTACGTAACGATTACAAATGTGAGTGAGCAGCTGTCAGCAGTGCTTGTCGTGGGTGCATCCTGCAGTATTGACAGCCTGGCCCTTCCCTTCTGAAGGGGAAAGAGTGTTTTCAAACCACCGACATCAACACCTAAAATCACTTTCCTTGGCATAAAAATAGCAAGGGGAAGCAATAATGACCACAAAGTACTGACTGGAGAGGTAGCAAAAAGATATCCTTGACTATTTTGGAAGATACTGGAGTGACTTGGTGGTACTACTCTCCCAAGCTGTTTGTTCTTTGTCCCCTCCTACAGCTTACCAGTCCCCGAAGAAAATAAATGTGTAAGCTTACTTCATTTCAAAGCAAAGCTTTTCATCTCAGCATTAACATACCTTCCTAGAGCATTTTGAAAGACCCAAATGACAAATGGATAAATAGTTATTTCTTCATCTTTTGGTCATCATAACCTCCATCCTGGTGATAACCCACAGGTAACTGTAGCAACATCTTTGACGTCTGCAATAAAGGGGAATCTGTCTTTGCCCTTAGCAGAGGAGGAAATTGTCGTTCAGGCTTTCATTTAATGGCCACATTTCAGCATTGGTTACAGCTGTGCAATCATGCATAGGTCAATGCACTGTCACCAGGGTATGTAAAGGCATCCTACAGCTCATCTTTTTAGATTCTGATTCTCCCACACTAATAAAAAGAGAAGCTATAAACTTAATTAACCACTAAACATTAATTTGCTAATGGTTACAATCTCTATTTTTCTTTAGATATCAATTCATTTTAATGTCAACTATATAGCCATGAACTCTCCATGCTTACAAGAATACTCAAAGTAATATAAAATATTAATTTTCCCACCTTAATTATTTCATTTTTTTACACTACCAGGTATCTTGTAATATATTTTTGTGTGTTTCTGGGCTACTATTATGAAGTTGAGTTGCCATAGTATCTTTCAAAACCAAAATGGGAAATTGATTTTTTTTTAAATGTTCCATCATACTTTGTCAAGCTATAAAATAAAGTAAGATGAGCATCCCATCTCCTGTCTATGAATAATGTGAATAAAGTTAGGTAATGGCCAAATAACATACCTTTTTTTCTACTGCTGCTTATATTTTCCAGTTCATTCCCTTTAAATCAAAAAGAGTCAGTGGAGCTTTATATACTGTCTCTCAGAACACACACACAAAAAAAATGGAATTTCAACAAACATTCATTTCAAGCCAAATCAGTTTCTGATTAAATGCAATCTGCAAAATTGAAAGTGGTGCCAATACACTTCACATGTTCCCCTCATTTTCAGCTTTCATCACTCATTAGCATGCAATATGAAAATCTTCACTTTCTAATTATCCTCATATTTCTCAACAAATAGTTGTTTCTGTTATCAAGTTCCGTGAAAAAGTGCATTCTTTTTAGCTGAAAAAGAAAAAAAAAACCTTTTGACCTAAATCTATAGCCTTACTTTTTTTGTTCAAAGAGTGATCGGTATCCAGATGGCAGATTTTCCAGCTGAAAATCACAATGGAGAACAGGTGTACTTGAAAGCACAGTTAGTGAATTGAAGCAATTGGAGTCCAACTACGCAGATACACTCTGTAGAGTACCCAGCCCACCCACATAGCCATTAGCTCATTTGCCCATTAAAATGCAGAAACTTAATAAACTACAATTTTGCATAATTCATAAGCAAACAAATTCCATCTGTTTTACCTTCAGAGTCAGTGATGATTAGGGGGCATGAATGTATTGAAGGAGTGGTACTCTACTGGTATAAACAAATGGAGAGAGAAAGAATAAAGGCTTCAAAGACTTGCAGCATTTTCAAGCTCACTTGCAAAAAGAAAAGTGGTCAGGACTTGAAAACTTGAAGAGAGGTTCAGGGAATTCCAACACCCCAGCAGTTAATCCTCACATCCACCTGTCCACCCTTTCAAGAAAGGTATGCACAAAAACAAGACAAACCAAAAAACAGTGCAAATGGGAATATATAGTATTTTTACTGTTTATAAGTTCTATCTTCATTTTTGTTGATAGATCTGCCAAGGAAAAGTCCCTAAAAGGGAGACAAGCCCAGACCCATTTATACAGTCTTCTCTTTAGGCCATGTGAATTGGAAGAAAGGCAGCACACTCAGTGCTTCTTCTGCTCCCCATGAGGTTCAGCATCACATTATCCCTTCATCAGGTTGTGACAAAACCTTCTGTTCCCTCCTCCAACTGCTGTATGTGCAGACGTTCATGTTTCATTAAACAATTTGCAAACTATCCTGATTTTCTTTTTAGGTACACAACGGTGTTTCAATCCTCAGTTTCAGAAGAGGAGTTATGGATGCCATACATGTTTTATATGGATTTTGGCTTATCCCTTTTTCTGATTTACAGGTAAACATACTTGGAAAATTATCATCCATTTTAGGATTTAGAGACATAAAACAAAGATTTATGGCAGATCTGTAGCTGATGTAAACTGTCTATTTTCCATGGATTTCTGCCCTCTTCCCCTAGCCATGAGCTGCTCAGGTGCTTTTGCTGTCTTAGTGCATCTATGCTTTGCTTCGAGGGTCCATTTTAGAATTTGATTACCAGTTACTGATATCTCCATTAAAAAAAAAAAAAAAGAGAGAGAGACAATTATTCAGCTGCTGGTTCTTCTTTAGATCTTCTGGCCACCTCTGAACTACAGCTGCAGAATGATTGCCTGGTTTCAGCATCTGTAATAAATAAATGTTGGCAGCTGCTGAAGGCTTTCCTGTCCACTGCCTCCAACTACAATACATGCAGATCACTCCTTTACTTCTGTTCTAGATGCCATGCATGTGACATGACATCTGGGGAACTTGTACTGGCATGTTCAGTTAACTCTCCTGACATCTTGCCATGGAAAAGAGAACTCTCTGATTAACATACAAAATAACAGTAAGATGTAAGCTAAGCAGATTTGTGATAGGAAAGAAAGAAAATACCCTTTAGAAAAAGAAAAAGGGCAGAGGGTAAAAAAAGCTCTCAAGAGTTCCCAGGGAAAAAAAAAAAAAGTCATAAAACAGTATTTTAAAATTGCATTAGGATAATTTGAACAGATGCCTGTCAACAGGCAGTAAAAGAAATTCCAGTGCGGTGACAAAATAATTGCCTAGACAAAAAAGATCATGCATTCCCCTAACATACCTCTAGCCTCAAAGGAAAATATGGATGCCAGCAAATCTCGCCAGCCTAAGGCTTGCCACCTCCTGATCAAAAAATATGATCCATCACAACAGCTCTCTCTGCTCCACAGGCAGGAGCCCTTTTCTCTCAATTGCCTAGATGATCTACATAATTAATTTAAATTCAAAGGGACTGTATTCTAAATCTATAAGCTCTGCTTTCTCTGTTTCTTCTGTGAACAAGGGCTTACACAGACAAAGCCTTGTTTATTTCCTCTATTTATGACTTTTAATCCAAGAAAATATATTATTTCTACCTATAACTCATATTTACCTTCTATCTTTAGTACAGCAGAACTGCAACAACATGACTGCCAGACCTAGGCTGAACTTCTCCACAGAGGTTGGCCAGTTTCTCTTCAGCTAGTTCCTCTGTCAAAAATAAATAAATAAATAAATAAATAAATAAATAAATAATAAAAACAAACAAACAAACAAATTGCCAATATCCCAGGTTTCTGCTTCTATTCTCAATTTAGAAAGCTACAGAATGTTGTCATTCACAGCAGCAAAAAGGGCTTGAACTGTATCTTGAATCTGATACCCAGCATTATCATTTCAAAACTTCCTTTTTTCTTCTTTTTTTTTTTTTTTTTTTTTTTTTTTTCCCCATGAGCTGCCCCAAGACTAGATCCCTCATGATCTATCTGCTGTTTAGCTCAGTTTTTCACTAAGGGAACCTCCAACAGATGAGGTCTGCCCTCAGCAGTGAGGACTACAAAATCAATGGGAATAATTTTAGGTTTGTGGGAGATGAAAGGCTGATTCACACATTTGAAAACAAAGCTCCCCAAAAGGAATAAACAAAATAAAAAATGCAGGTCTTGCACGTTTGCTACATGGTTATTTTTCATCTCACAGAATAAAATATTCATGAACTTTCCAATACGAGCTGCCTACTGCTCAGGAAAAACTGTTAAATATGTAGTAGGATGATATGCTGTGTGAGCTTTATACATTTAGACATTTAATTTTTTATATGATGCTTTTAGGATTTTCATGTATTTCACAGCTTTATGCACTTAAGTTCCTTACTAGTGCCTCTCACAAAAGGCATTATATCACATGGAAAACAGGCAAAGAAGGTTGGAGAATTTTCTTTTTTTCCATTCAGCCAGGAACAGTACTAAAAAGGTAGAATTTGTGTCAGACAGCAGAGCAAAATGCAACTAAAGAAAGCATCTCTTTAAAGAAGAATAAATATTTTAAAGGAAAAAATAAAGTCATTTGGAAATTTAAGCTGAGAAGTAGTTTAGCAACCCTTTAGATTGCAAAACTTGCAGAATTAAATATCTTCATCTCACCTCTGATAAGAATTTCAATTGTACAAGCAACATATAGGAGAAAACTGTAATTCTCAGTTTGCCATCTGTATCTACCCATGTACAAAATACCATGGTGCATATTTTTAATAAACTGGTCATCCTAGCGCTGTCCAGACCAATCCCTGCCCCAAGGAAGGACCAGCCTCTAGACCCTTCTCAAGGTATTCATATCTACAGCCCATGTGAATTCAGGTCAGATCACAGCACGCTTCTTTTTCAGCCCCAGAGCTACACGATGCTGCCTCCTATACATCTGACAGCTTCAAAAATGTTGGTATCCAGGAGTTTTATAGCTAGAAATTAGATACTGTGCTAGATAATTAGATAACATTTCAAACAATTAGATAGTAGTCCAGGCAAAAGAAGCAGTTTTATTTCCTGTGACAAGCCAAGCCTGGACCACTGCTCCATTCAGAAGATTTTGAAGCAGTTTTTAATGCTAAACACTCCCATAGCTCACAAATAATTGATAATACCATTCAGGTAAGCAATTCTTGCTGATGTACATGAAAGAGCAATCATTAGTCAATGTTTCATAACAGCTGCAGGCTATTCAGTGACAACAGAAGTTCAAAATTTCTTAATAAACACAAAAATCTGTTGTTTGAAGGAGACCTATTGCATGATAAGGTGAAATATTTGTGCACTATCTTGGCACAAAGCAAATGTGCAAATGTTTAAAAATGAATGAACATTAAATCAATTTAGTTTATAGAGATTTACCTTTTTTGAGAGAGATTCATCCACCTCAAAACTAAAAATATTTTGGGGGGGGGGGGTTAATTTCATGACTCAATGGAACTGTAATGAAACAACTACTGAAAGCAGGCTCCTGTTGCTTTTCTGTTTTGTTGTATTTAAATGTAGGACCTGTAAATGCTTTGTCTTTCAAAATTATTACTGCCCAATGAATAAAAAAGTAAAACTGCAAGAGGAAAAATACAAATCTTTCCCAGTGATAAGAAAAAGCACCTTTTATGTAATGTTTGTAGATATTTCCTACATGAGAAGGTTGTTGCATTTTGTTTTGTTTTGTTTTTGTCATTCTGAAAGGAATATTTTCATTTTCTCTTCAGTATTTTTCAAAAACCAATTTGCATAAAGCAATAATCTGTACTACACACTCCACTCATAAGGAATTACATTAAAAATGTTAATTAGGTCATAAAATTCAAACACTCAGAAGCTGGAAATGCCAGGCTCACTCATTCAGCCCTCATTCACAGGAATAGACCATGTTGCCAGCGTCATGAACCCTAATCCCTTGTAACTGAATGCAACTAAGGAATAATTTTTCTTTTTTTTTTTTTTAAAGTGCCCCCACATTGCAAGCAACAAGCACTTTACTACACCCATTAAACAAACAAACAAACAAAAACACAATACATCTTACATTTTCATCATATAAGAGACCTAAATCTCAAAGAAAGTGGACCAGACCCGATTCTGCAATGGAACTAAAATGATAACCAATGACCCAATCAACGCCTGCTTTTCAAACCTGGGTGGGAAATCGTGCTGCAGCCACAAACCTGGTAACAGATCTAAGTACATGAGCATGACAAACCACACCAGGGACTGATGATGCTCTTGTACTTCTCATGGCATCAGCAGATCCCACCAGTTTCTCCTGGCTACCTACTGCAGCCTCTCTTATACTGCTACAAATAAAAATGAGAAACTCCTGAGAAGACAGGATGTACAACGGAACGTCAGGAATAATCCCAGTATGCAAACGGCAGAAGACCCGAGGGCTGGGATTAGTACAACAATGGTACAAATAGATGCTGTCAATACCAGTCATACTTTGAGCATACTAGCAAGCTGGACACACATTGGACTAGTTGTTTCAATTTCTAAAAGCCTTGTCACCCAGTTTCATCCATGAATTTACTAAACTCTACATGAAATGTTTTTCCTCTTTGCTGTTAGATGGCCTGAGTTTTCCTAGTTCCAGGAAAGCCTAAATTGTTCTACATTAACATTTGATTTGCCAGCAGAGCCTAGAAAAAAAAAAAAAAAAAAAAAAAGCGCTAAAGTGCATAAAATTAGGCTGCTTATAATCCAAGGCAATGCTCCATGATGTCTAAGCACATATTCTGTGGCTGCTGAAAAGAGGGGATTTTTACTTCCCAAAAGAACTGTAATTATCTTTCATAGGCAAAGTCTGCAGACTTCTTGTAGGCCAACAACTGCCAAAGTCAGTCTTAGACAGTCTGAGTGTATGTATTCATCTCAAGTAGTAATCATTTCAAGGCACGTATGTCTCATTACAGCAGCAAAAAATTATTTACATGAAGCCTGATGCCCCTACACAAACCTGCAGGCTTCAAATGAGCAAATAATGATACTGGAAACCGATTTATCTAGTCTTCCTTTTTCCTCTTTACATAAAAATCAAGCCATGATTTTTACTTATTTAAAAATAAAAACATAAATACAGAAATTTTATTCATAATGCTGTCAGAGAGCCATTTCCTGCGTAAATATTTTTATTTTAACAGAGAACATGAATTGGCCAAATTGGCAAACCTTATGTTTACCTCTTGTAATGACAGATCCGTTCATTTTCACAGAATCACAGAATCACAGAATTTCTAGGTTGGAAGATTTTCCACAAAACCAGACTCAAATTTGATATTTAGCAGGGATGAAACTAAAGCTGTTGCTCTTAACCATAGCATCCAGAGGAGAAAAGGCCTGATACAACCTTCTATCCTTCTACCACAATGCAGAGCCTTCCACAAGAGTGATGACACAGGGAAGGGTTGGGGCAAAGCAATGCAGCAGCCCATGGGAGGCATGCAGGTTTGGTACCCAAGCCAAAGACAATTTCCCTGACTCTCAATAGCTTTACACTAAAATGAATTAATTACAGTCAAATGTTGTTGCTAACACCCCTTTTCTGTCTTATTTCAGAGCAGAAAAAAAAAATTACTTAGTATAGTTAAATTCTGAAAAACACGACAGAACAGAAGTGCATCCAAAATTGAGGGACAATACCGTGATAGTTAAGAAGCATTCCTGCAAGCACCTTTTAGTAGTTTAGGAATGATAGTGAAGAGTGGTGATTATGAGCTAATAATGACACACAGAAAGAGCTAGCCAGACAACACTATTTTCTGAAGCTGACAGACTACAACAACAAGAGACTTCAGGGCCTACAAGAAAGCTGGGAGGGGCTCTTTATCAGGCAGCGTAGTAACAGGACAAGGAGTAATTAAATACTTTTAAACTAAAAGATGGTAGATTTAAATTGGATATAAGGGAGAAATTCCTTACTATAAGGGTGGTGAGGCCCTGGCACAGGTTGCCCAGAGAAGCTGTGGATGCCCCATCCCTGGAGGTGCTCAAGGCCAGGCTGGATGGGGCTTTGGGCAACCTGGTCTGGTGGCAGGTGTCCCTGCCATGGCAGGGGGTTGGATTACATGATCTGTGAGATCCCTTCTAGCCCAAATCATTCATGATTCTATGACATGAGTTTTGGCAACAGCCACGTGCAGTCTCTGTGTCTACTACCCCTCAGAACCTTCCTTAAATTTTCTATATAATGAAGAAACATCTAAACGCTGAAGAAATACAGATACTTCTCATTAATCCATGTCAGGTTTCTATTGCTAGAGTACTGTGTTCATTGTTCATGGAGATTTACCAAAATGTTTGCTGCTGTTAAACCAGAGATTTCACATGCACTTCTCAGAGACTACACAATTACGAACCCAGAAAGACTACACAACTTTTAACTGAGAAAAACTATCTTGCCCTTTGGCATGGAAGGCTAGGTTAATAAGATTCTTCATCATGTTGTGAAGCAAGTATCTGGATGTTTTCCATGCTGTATTTCTGCTTAGATAAAGCAAGATACTCCATTCTCCCAAAATAAAGCTACCCCCCTGACTGAAAATTAAAAAGAACTGCTTGCCTTGAAAATTTTAAATTTTCAGTAAATTTTCATGCGAATGGCATTTAGACCCTCATTACTAAGGAGTCATTCTCTTTTATCAATTTTTCTGCCAGCAGAGGTGACACTGTAAAAGTACATTGTTTTAAAAATTAATATTAATTTTATTCATGGCTTTAGAGACTTCTTCTAATAGGCAGTAGAGAAGAGTGTGCAACAAGAAGGTGCTGTTTTCTCAGAAACAAACAAATTTTAAGAAGAATTACTCTTTTTCCAGTAAAATCAAAGCTTTTTCTTTTAATCAAATGAGTGATAATGTATTTTAAACACCAAAAACACATCAAAATGTAACACTAATAAATGACATCAAATAGAATATTAAGAATACTGTTTTCTCATATAGCCTTAGAAACTGGTCCTCCATACAGATCTTTAAGATCTGTATGGAGAGGCTTTGAGCCTCTCCATGAAAACAAATTGGTTCAGGTACATCATGGTGATTCAAATTTAGGGCTGACCCAACACACCTGTGCACCAGTGGAAATGAAACAACTTCCTAGCATGACTCTTCTCAGAGAAGTCAGAGCCAGATTCTTCCCGGATATGCCCAGAGACAAGCAAGAGGAACTAGCACAAGAAATGAACTTTAAACATAAGGAAAACATAATTTACTATGAGGATGGTCAAGGATGGTCGAAACCCTGAGCAACCTGCTCTGGGTGACCTACTCTGAGCAGGCAGTTAGACTAGATGATCTCCAGGGGCCCTTTCCTAACTCAGTTATTCTCTGAATCTTCCACAACTTATTGGGAGCACTAATGATCTAATATACCATGTTATTATCTTCTGTATGTGTGACATCAGTTCAGCTCTTTTCTAGCCTAAATAACGGAGCTAATAAACAGGCAAGCCTTTTGGCTTGACTCTAACTTAGAAGTACCTTCCTGTTTTCAGCTGGGCCAGAATTGTAAATAGGACTGTGTCACATGGGGGAAATGTGGCTTGCACTTCTAACTAAAAGTTAGGAGAAAAATAAACTAATAGTATGACAACAAAAGATATATTGTATCATCAGATTATACAATGAAATATCCAGCTAAAAAGAAAGAGCATGAAATCAATATCTTAATAAGGTCTAGGAAACAGTCACATCAGCTGTAACAATGACTTTTAGCAGTAAGTTGATAGTAAACTTAGAATTGTTCACAGGCCCAAAAACAATATTACATTTTGGCTTCCATCCCATATGAAATTAATTTCCAAAGCTTTGCATATATGCCTATCAGTACCTCATGACAAACTGTCAAGAAATTGCCTTTTATGCACCCTATTTTGGTATAAAATCATAATTTCCTTTTGCCTCACAAAATTAAGCTATTCTCCCAAGCTAATTTTCCATCGAGTAGCTGAAGGAATCAACTACTTTTCAATGTACTTTCTTATCTGACAGCAGAAAACTAAGGAAGTGAATACTTACCAAGAACAAAGCCATGGAATTCTTACATACAAAACTGAGACTTTTTTCCTACTTAATAAAGGACAATGATATTGATAAATATACATATATAATAATAATCCTAAAATAAACCAAGAAATATCAATAATAGTTTTCTTGTGTATCTATTAAAGAAAAAAAATTAGCTTCTATTGTGGTATAAACCAGGGTCATTTGCCTGAACTATACCAGCATGCAATAAACCCAGTTTTGCAGCAGTTTGCACAATGGGTGATATATCTGACTATTGACATCTGTCAGCCAGGATTTGCAAGGCAGTTTTAATGAGTTAGGCACTAAAGCATTGGTATGCAATTCAAATTGGCACATAGCTTTTCTCCTTTGAAAATGGCACCTATGAGCCATGGAGAACTTCAGCAACAGGGAGCCAAAGTACCATTTAGTTCTTCATTTGGAATAAAGGAATTCTCACATGATACCAGTTTTATTCATTGCTTGTACGATAAAGACAATCAGTTGATACTTCTGTTGACTCCAAAGCTGTGATGCAGCCAGATGCGTAATTTCACTCGTCAAATGTTCTCCACAAACGTTTCCATGTTAAAAAAAGCAAATTTCTCTCCAGTATATGGTTCTGATCCAGAGCTAAAAAATACAACTGCCACAGATCAGGAAGTCATGCTACATTCAGAACACAAGCAAATAAAACGCGAATCAAAGTGACCCCTCCTGCAATTTCTCTGGGATGGTATCCCCTTTGGCATGTTTCTTGTGCCTGAGACTATTTTTAAATGCTTATCAGGAGAATCAGACCATCCGCCTTTCCATCAGCAGGATGCATTTGGTACTCCTGTGTTCGGATCTAATCTCACTACTTACTTGCTAATGGAAACTTAACAGGCTTGAAGACGGTGATTAATATTGCAAGTTAGGGTTTCTCCTACTCTCTTGCAGATTCCAATACTCCCATAAGCTTCAACATGCCTGCTTTGCCTTATGAAGATCTGCAACATCCCATCTGAGCAGCAACACATTCCAGTGTCAGCTCTGATGTCCAGTTGTGCCCTGAGACACTTGGTGCTCTTCCTTCAGCATTTCCAGAAGGAGGGAAGGCTCAGCATTATTTATCAAATCATGCCACAACGGCTTGCTTTCCTATTTCTATCTGTTCCAGTGGCATTTAACCTGCTCTTAAAAAATAAAAATGAAATATTGGAAAGCCCCAAATACCTGATCTGTTATGGTAGAAGTTTAATTAGACCTAAAACAAAATTGAAAGTGTCAGCAATATCTTTTCTGAAGTGCATTTAGGTATACTCCATGTAATAATAACAAGACATGAAGTAAGTAATGAAATTATTACCGTAGGAGTGAAAATTGTTTTAGAAGAAAGACTATTATTCATACTGAATACCACATGTTTAAATGACTGGCATTGCTTTAATAATTATAGTAGTTATCACTCTCCATTGAATAGCAAATATATTCAGATTACTAGCTTTATTATATTACAGCAAAAATAAAAAAGACAGATTTAACAAATGTTACTGCCTAGCTAGGGTAGTCATTTGCCAAATTCTGTTCCCATTATTAGTAGCCAATTTGTTTTGAAGTCGCTGAAAAGCTGGGTAAGAAAACTGTTATCAATAGACATGTTTTATTGATAGAAAGCCAAATATATATAAACATATTGTGAATTCAAAAAATACATTTTAAGTCTCTCTTGTTTAAAATACATTTTAAGTCTCTCTTGTTTTTTGTCACCTTACTCTATCTGTCACAGATATGATAGTAAATTAAGAAAAATTAAAAGCTTGTTTCAGTCTCCAGTGTTTTATGATGAGCAAATTTTGCATGTAAGGGAGATGGATGCAGTTTGCAAATGTAGTTTACAGTTCTGTTTTCTATTACAAATAGAGAAGCTGGGGACACCTTTACCTTTGCAGGCTGCTTCAAATCATTTCCCATCATTTCCCATGATTATCCTGGGCACTTCTCCCCTTTGCCCATTAGACTACTTGGAAATTTTAAAAAAGTTACAGTGCTGTAAGGTCACAAACATAATAACGGTCTTGTTGGCTAAATGTTGAAATTACACAGAAAGCAAGACACCAGCTCTGCTGTAGAAAGTCTATTGTCTAAAAGCTACTGGTTGTACCCACAGCAGTTATTCAACGATGCAAAATCACTCTTCCAAAAACAGAGCTAGTTCACTGTACTAAACATTTTGTGAATTAGAGTTGTCAGTCCTAACAAACCTGTTCGCTACTGCTTGTTTCTCCCAAGGGACAGAAGAGACAGTAGAGATACTCCATCTTGCCCTTCCAGACACATATATGTATTTTCTAGTTACCTTTCATGCCTCTTTCCTCACCATATTTCACTGAAAAAAGGTCTCCTTGACATAGAGAGTACAACCATGAGGTTCGTGTTGCCATGAGAAGCCCCTCACACTGCATATTCTGGAAAAGCAGTTCAGGATCACCCTAAGTCCCTGTGCAGACCACTACTCAAGCTCTGGAACAATTTCAGAAATGAAAACATCCAGTTACTAGGGAGTGTCTGGAGTTCCCAGGTGTGGGTTGGGTTTGTTTTTGTTTTTGTTGTGTTTTGTTTCTCCTCTGTTTTATTTGCTGCTCCAATCATTCAATGAACTTTTTAACCTCAGATATTCAAGGTACGTGTTTTCATTAACTTAGCACTTACTTCTCCCTTCAGCAACATCGCTCTAAAAGGAAATTGTTCTCTCACATTGTGAGTGCCAGAAAAACACACTGCTGCATCTCTCAGATGAAAACCTTCCAGCAGCATCAGGAACACAGCACTCCTGGTAAAACATCTGCTAGACACGGTTAACCTTGACAGTCCTGTGAGCAGAAATATTAACAAAACCAGCCTGTGCTGTGGGCATATGTGTCTGCCGGTGCTCCTGTTTAAAAGGCCTTCACCTCAGACTCCTTCCGTCTTCATTACAACATCAAACAGATTGCTGAACTGAGTTAACTCATATTTCAACTTGTGCAGCGGTGACTGAACAGGAAACAGCACAGAGCATAGTGCTCACAAGGACCACATTTTTTTCTTTTTTTCTGTTAATACTAGAACAAAATTTCAAGACAATTAGGGATTGTTTGGTGGGTATTCCTTTACACAACACACCCTTTGTGCCATCATTGCACAAAATCTCATATATCTGCAGGGCACTCATACAGCAGGAGTAACAATCCTTTACTATAAATCAGCCAACAAGATAATAGGATTTACAAACTTTTTTTCCCCTCACTCAAAAAAAAAAAAAAAAAAAAACCAACTGTTTTTTTCCTGCAACTAGTAAACAGTAACTCATCTTGCAAAGAACAGTTCTGGTCCAAATTTCTGATGAGTTTCTAATTTTTCAATCTTGGTGAGAAATTTCCATTTCAGTGAAATAGCATTTCACATGCTTTGAATTTTCAAAGTCATTTAAATCTTGAAAACAGGACTCCTGGACAACAACATATCCATGCATACACAAATTACAGAAGTGTATAAGAAGAGATTTTGAGTAGGCATTCTAAATAGGTGAGCAAAAGTAACTGATTCCCCTTCCAGAAATGCCTTTTAAAGAGCTTTTCACTTTTTTTTTTCCAGGGATGTATCTAAGGATGCTACTTTTTTCTTCCTTTCAGAGAGAAGCCCTTCCCTAGCCAGCATGCAGTCATGCTCCATTAGCTCAGACTGTTGCGGTTATAGAGAAGTTAACCATTGTGATTTCTCACATTGAAACTTCAATTATTCTTTTCCACTTGTTTTGTTGTTTGTCTTAATAAAATGTAAAAGTTATCACAATTGGTAATATTTATTTATGCCTTGTCTATAAAGAAATTCTATTCCATTTCAGCTGGTAATTGGGCCGTCTCCGTTACTATTCACTTATTAATGCAGCAGAACAAAGCTCACCTCAGCAGTTATGCACATTAATAACAGCCTATTACCCGCGTCACCTTCTTATGAATCAGTAAGCCTAATGACCAAACTTTGAAATGAGCAGAACAGAAATATTTCTGCATAATGAACTTTGCTAAAAAGCCAGTAACACTTCATAAAGACTCACCACCTTCAATTACACATGCTTTTATTGAAAGATATTCAAGTTTACATATCAAATCTCTAAAAACGTTTTTTTAACTTCTCTATACTTGAGTCTGAGATTTAGTAAACTCATCATGACCATCAAATGTACCAAGGTTATTTTTTGTTTGTTTGTTTTTAACCCCTTGCATGCCTCTTACTTCTGCTGAAACGCTAAGCTGCAAACTCCATTTTCCCTTTGACAGGACAACAATTTCACCAAAATTAGTGAACTTTCACCAGAAAACTGCTGGCAAAGTGCACATGGCCTTGACATACTGGCACACAATTCAGACTGGAGCAATCTGTCAGTTTTGCTTCAGGCGTTTGATGCCCAGGGTGTTCTGTCACCATTTGCCATTTAATGCTGCCTAACCATGGGCCGTCACTTGAGCAATAAAAATAATGAACTTCTCAGTTTGAGGAACACAAAGAAATTCTAGAATTTAACATGAATGAGTCTATAATATACATATTTCTGTTTTTCAGGGGAAAAAATATTTTCTGTTCAACACTGAAATATTTAAATCTTTTTTTATCTTTCATTCAAATTTATAATGAGATTGCTACTGAAAATAATGTTCCAGAATTAAAAACGGATAAAAATATTTACTCATTTTAAAAATATTGCCCCTTCCTACTATTTTTCTTTCTCCATACCTACGTTATCAAAATAAATAAATAAATAAATATAGCTTGTCTCCTTTAAGCTTCAGTTTGGAAGGACTTGGTCAGAAATAAATACTGCCAAACATTTCGGCTACTTTTCATAGATTTGAATGCACTTCCATGTATGAAACACACGCTACAGGAAATAAAATTATAGCTCTGATTCAGGAATGTATGTAAGCTATTAAACGGGCACTTATCTGCATATGCACAAACATGAAGAAGAAAAACATCAAAGGCTTGACAAAGCTGGAAGAAGAAACTGTTGAATGAATAAAAATATTTGGAAGATAAAATCTGGTTGAACTCAATATTTTGGAGGGTATTCCAGACACATTTTGTTATTATTTTCAAGTCTTTCTAAACCTGTTTTCAGATCTTGTTTCAGGTAAAAATTTTGCTATCATTTCCCATGAGAAAAAGATAGAGCTTTTAATAACAATGAAGTATTTCTGGCTCAAGCACGCACTATAAATTTTCCCTGCACTTCTTTAAATACGTCATTGGATTATCACTGGATTATTTATAAACTAGTGTAAATTTATTTGGAGTGTAGATATAGAGGTAGAAATTGGCTGGCATCTTCTGTTATGAAGGAGAGGCTTGTAAATCTTGATTTGTGTCACAGAAATTGTGAGTGATGACCCTGAATTTGGACAATAAGATCTGGCACCCCCTTGATCACCTTTCAGAGTCTACTTCAAGCTTTACTTGAAAAGTAAAGCTTGCTTCATGACTCTGACTATAGTCTGTGGAGCAGAAATTCATGACTGTAAATCAAGGCTGCACATGAAAAATGTTCCAGTTCCCCAGTCAGATCTTTTTGGAGGACCACTACTCTCTTTATCATCTGAATTGTGTCCATCCCACTATTGTTACAAAGCAAGTGTAATACAAATGCAAAATAACTTCAGTCTACATTGCCTTGCAGAACAATTCTCTTAGCTCCCAACACTTCTGTCATAGGGGACTCGTTTTGTTACTTGGTGTTTTAACAGCTACACATAATGACAATGTGGAGTAAGGAAGAAAGAATGTCTGAAAATAAATAAATAAATAAATAAAAATAAGGAGTACACCAGATTTTAAGCTATAATCTGAGGTCACTCTCTTGTTCTACAAGTGTATGATCACAATCTATGGGTAAATACACATTTTCCAAATTTATTTGACTATAAGTATATTATCTCCTAAATATTAACCATTTTTCCACTTCTAAAAACTTTAAAAGTAACACTGCAATTAAAAACAAAATATAAAATGAGCATGAATGAGAATAAAGTATGGACGATCTCATCCAAGGCAATTGTTTGTTAATTTATAACTCTCCAGATACACAAGTACAATTTGAACTTAAATCCTAAAGACTCTTTGTGACCTGAAAGAATTTGGAAAAATGTAAGGAGACAAGCAAATTAAGGCTTGATGTTTCTTGTTTATGGCTTCAACTCAGTCTCATCAGAATCTGTTCTAGTCATACCAAAGCACTGAACTGAAGTGTAAATCTATACTAAATCTCTCCATCTCCAATTTAATCCTATTACATTTTGGTCTCTTTGGTATTGACACTGGAAAAGCTCACTTTTTTTATTTGCAGCAGCCTATTGGAACTCCCCTATGTCTTTCTACAGCATCCTAATCCCTAACACAAACATTAGGTCCCTTATCCTTTCCTATAGGCCACAATTTCTAAATCTTTGATTGCTTTGGTGGTCTGGGCTGTCTGCCATTAGTACACATCTTTCTATCGTTGTTCCATAAGCATTTTAATAAATGAAAACAGAAACTGCCACTTACAGGAAAAGGGGTTATGAGAAAAAAAGCCATCCCTTCAAACCCAGTAGATTCAATCTCGGTAAATCCTAGTCCTACCTTCCTTCCTATTTCTACTTCTTTCCCAGACGCGTTATTATCAGTCATTGGTTCACAACAGTTTAGCAACACTTGAGGATTTGACCCACATAAAACCAATAAAGTGATAACAGTAGGAATTTATGCAGCAAATTGAAGTTGCAATTAGCCTGGCCCACCCTTTCCCAAAATCATGCTGGGAAGAAAAGCAGCATCCCCTATTACCGTTCCTGGAGGAAAGACACCAGCTCCTCCTGAGGGTGCTGACCCCGGCGGAAGAGCCTCTGCAGAGGGGTGCACCAGGAGAAGGAGGAGGAGGGCAACCTGCATGGATAAAACTGAAGGGGCAGAAGCTCAGGTAAGCTGAGGAGGGAGGGATGCTGTGTTGTGTTTATGACCCAGATTGTTATCAACAGTTTGTTTTTTATTTGTAATGTTTCCTGTGTTTGTGCCAGATATGGTGGAAAAGGAGTCATTTAGAAATATTTATACAGCTGTTCAACTGCAGCTGGACATACAGCTTTTGTGCCCAATAATAAAACCATGTTTCATAGAAAATCCACAAAATCTTAAACCACAACAAATAAAACAAGAAAGCTCAGAAATGTTGTATCCATAACATTGCCAAAAATCTCACAATTCTAATTATTGAAAACAGCATCTGTAATATGTGTCTTTGAAGATTTAGTTTTAGTTTTGTTCTTTAAGCCATGGGTTTTCCAAGTTAATAGAGCTCAATTTGTTTTCCGTGCTTGGCTGCAGACTGACCAAATTTTTATTTTGGATCCAGAATCAAACCTAAGCTCTGCAATAGCCAACCTGTGAAGTCTGTACATCCTTTGAGGTCAAAACCATGAAACATTAATTTCCCTGCTAAGTCAGATCCTATAGTGGTTATGAATATTTGAAAATGTTATAAATCCTACTACATTCCGGAACAGACTTAATTAAAGAAATCTATCAGCATGAGGCAACACACCCTATAAGAGTATCCAACAGCCACTACAGCAGAGAAACTTGTTTCTCACAACCTTCCCCATTTGTTGGAAACTACAAGTACGAAACACAACACATTGGAGTGATATCCAACAGCCACATACTGCATGACTGGGTTGGATTTCCACTGGCAAGACCTGTTGCTTGAAATTTAAAACAAGGTGTTTTCATGTTTATGACATTTCCAGTGACATTCAGTCACACAATCAATTTCCTTCTGATCATGACTAGACAGTTTCCTCTGCAATGGGTAAAGCCATTAATTTCGGACAAGCAAATGGAATTGGATTCCAGCTCCAAAGAAACTTCTTCTAGAAAAACAAAATAGCAATGGTCAGCCACCCTTCAGAGCAGCTTTTCCTAATGCTTTATTTCTGGCAGTATTTGGAGGAGAGATCATGGTCTTTGACAGGAAGTCTGTATTTGTTCTGTGGCCTCTTTGCCATCACTGAACACCACGCTGCAGTAAACTCCCCAATCAAACCAGTGCATGCATGTCATCCACAACCAAAATTCAGCTTGGATATATGCAAATCCCAGTGATGTCTACAGCAGTGTTGAGAAGGTAGTTTAGTATGCAGTGATGAAAACAGGAAGATCTTCACAGCCTTGCCATGTTACACCTTGTTTAACCTCAGAATCTGTTTCTCTAAAACACACACCGTGAAAAATAATACCCTTCCCAACAATTTTCAAAGTTACAAGAATTCAACACAAATAGCTTCTTCTATCAAAAATTAAAATAACAAAATAAGAATATGCACTGCTTCATAAGGTAAAAAGAAACCAAACAGCGCTACCACGGTGCTGCACAGGCACATGGTGCTTTCCACTTGAACACCACTGCTGAGCAGGTGTGTGCCTACTGCAGTCTGGCATGAGGTTTCCTGCTGAGCCCTTGCTTTGCTTTCGCTTTGAACATAGACTATTTACTATTTACATACCTTTTAAAATGAAAGCATGCCTGGGTTAGGGCTGGCCTCTGTTTTGATTTTGATTGCTGTGTATTGTTTTCTGTAGAAAAACAGCTTTGAAAGTTAATGATGCTCTGATGCATCTCTTATCCTATCCCCCAAAAAGGCCTGGAAGAAAAACAAGGCTGCACCTGCATGGATCTCCACAGTTCCATCCAGGCAACTTTCCACTTTAATCTTGTTCTCGTTGCCTCACATGGCAGAGGACAAACAGTCCTCACCCTTTGATTGACCTCCTGCAAGTGACCCACCACAAAAACACAAGGCACGATTTACCACGAGAATTTCTCTGCTGATTCTGAACACAGCCCAGACGCACGTCAGTCCTCCTGTGTGGTGCAGCCATCTGAGCCTCTGCTATCTTGCTTGGAAGGGCAGATTTTTTTTTTTTTTTTTTAGGGGGGAAGGAGGAGACACACAATAGAAATCACTAACATAGAAATAACAGCTTTAGAGGTGCACCTCATGCCCCAGCAGGGCTCATGAAGTCACAGCATGTCAAAAGAGCATGCAACAGCTCTGTTGTACAACTGGGGGGCATTACAGGCAAGGAGAAAATTCAGCACAAATGTAAAGAATTAGAAAACAACAACAACAACAAAAAACAACAACAAAAAAAAAAACTCTTAGTGGTTATGTGATGTCATAAATTGCAATAAGTTATGTTAGCAACTGTCACAATCCTGTCCCTGCCCACTAACACTAATAAAGACATGCTAGAATGGAATCAAGATGATTTTACTGACTTCCTAATTATATATACATATATAAATCCAAGCTCTCTAAAACTACACTTGTCTCTGAGACCATACACTTTACAGTAAATTGCATTGAGAACCCATCACTCTCCATTCACCAGGGAAGCTAGATGATACCAAGGCTCCTGATGCACAATCCAAAACGTGCTCAAGTCAAATATGTATGCACATATAGAAATAAGCCAGTGCTTACAAGGAATTTAAAGCTGAGAGAGACCAAGGCAAAGAGCAGGAACAGAAAAGTACTACACATGGGCAGGCAGTGAGTGGCTCTGAAGTAAGTCTTTGAGTAGCTGAGTCAGTTCAATCTGATTTTACTCAAATACTTTAATTTCAAGATAGGTATGACATATTAAAATCTAGTGATTTCCTACAATATCTGATGAGGGTATAAATATCCTAATAAATAAAGTGGTATACATAGAAATTGCACCAATTTAGTAAATTGCTTTGAAAGTTTTCTTATTTATATCAGAGCAACCCTCTAGTGCATTATGTAAAGTGTGGGAAAATTGGTTTGGACCCAAACTAAGCTAAACGAGTACAAGATACTCTTAACCTGATTGAACTATGAACAACATGGCCATACAAGCTTATTATATTGATTTAGGTAAAACAGCTTTAGCAAAAAAAATAATTATGCTAATGCCAATTCTATATTTAGAGCACAAAAACAACAATTTTGCTATTTTTCCACTTTTCACATGCCTATTTCTCAGTAGTACAACTTGTGTGCAAACAAGCATATCCCAATAAAATACACTGCACATAAATGTGTGGTTTGGTTATACATATAGCAGAATTGTATTGAAAACACTCAAAAGGGTGCTCTCTGAATGTATGCATCTCCCTTGGCTATTTTTAATCATCTAGGCCTGTATCTCTAACTATAAAGACAGAGAACTTAGACTCCTAATTTTAGGTGTTCTGAATTGCACCTTCTAAACACCCAGCTGAAACAAAAAAATACATACCACAACACGTGAGAACTTTTCAGACAGAAATTGTGTACAGGATTCTGTAATAGAAATAAAATGGGTCTGCAGCTAAGATTAACAAAAAATAGAGGTAGTTTTCCTTGTTGTTTTAAGTTTGCAAGTCTAACTATTTTTGAAAAGAGAACGTCATTCATTATATTTCACAGCACTGAGCTGTGAGCCTACGGAGTTTGTTTTTTTATATATTTTATTTTATTTTTTTCTCCTTTAAAGGGGGAAAAAAATATTTAGACTCACCCCACATACTTTCTTAGCAGGATCAGATAACTAACAAATGAATTAGAAAAAAAAAATAGGACATGTCCAAAAGAAAATTAATTTGTTCCAAACATTAACTAATTTATGAAATGAGGATGATATAACATTTGCATACTTGAATAAAAGAAGGTGAAGAAAAACCTGAGTTTAATGCAGAACTAGAATTGTCTCTGGTTGTGCATATCTAGGAAGAGTTATCCTTTCCACACCATTATCAATAAGGCGTTCCAAAACAAACCTCTGGTAAAAAAGGTGTTACAAAATCATCATTCACGCATACTGGTTTTCATATGTTGATTTGGTCTATTTCTTCATGTTTATTCCAAAATAATTCCAGTTTTCATAAAATGGTTACAGACAAAGCAGTTTTTCAATACTGTCTGACACTTTAATTTACATCATCTATAATTCATGAAAAGCAGTACTGCAAATCTTCAGGCTTCATTTTCAATTTTTACTGCTCTTCCTCTTCTTTCCTGAGCCTTCATCTTAATTGAATGGGTGCATAATAAGTCTCCTAGACCCAGTAATAAAAATGTATCCTACAGGTCAAACAGCATAGCATTTTATGTTATTGCAAGTCATTCAGTCTGCCGCTCACTGTTGTCTCTCTTCATAACAATCCAACATTAGCTAATAGCATTAACAGTGTTATCTTTGAAGACAGAAAACTGATGACACAGTCAAGGACAAGGATTCTATTTTTTTATGGTATTAGCCCAAAGCAGAAACAGCACATGATGAAACTAAGGTAATGAAAATAAGGTAAGCTGATGAAAATAAGGTAAGACTCTACAGCCAAACAAAAGATTTCCAGTTTTGGATTGCATACATACACTACTTGTCTAACCACTATCAGATACAGAGGGGCACCTTAGAATCATGGAATCATTAGGGTTGGAAAAGACCTCCAAGATCATCTGATCCAACTATCAATCTTAGATCCAACCTCAGATCAATGACGAAGCAAATCACCCATTCTTCACTGCTGTGAGCATAAAAGTACATTACAAAACAAAAACACCATCTATCACCACCAACAACAAAAAATATATTGCCATAATATAAATTTACGATGAAAAAAAAAAATCTGAAAGACTCTCCAACAAAGCTTCTGATAGCTTTTAAGGCACTAAGGAAAAAAAAAATAAATAATAAATAAATAAATTAAAAAAAAAAAAAAAAAAAAAACAGGAATTAAAAAAAATGAATTAAAAAAAAAAGGAATTTGTATCAGCTTAAGCCTGGAACTCCAAGGGTCATCATATTTCTGTATTCAAGACAATGATTGAGAGAAAATTTACTAACATTCCATAGAGAAAAAGTAAAAATATTAAATAAATAAATAAATAAATAATAAAATGAGATGCTTGCTGAACAGTTTCTTCTAGACTTCACCTTTGATCAATGAAAAGCATGAGACAAGATTAAAGAACAATTAGGTCTTTAGGAAACATGCTTATTAAGCTTCTAATTCACTCATAATTTTCCTTATTAATAAGAGAGGGAGATTCCTGTGCTGGAAAATGCGGGGGGAAATTTCCATCCTTATTTAAAGTTCTGTCCCATCATTTAAAGTTGGTTTCACCTTTTCTCTTCAGAGCAAGACAGTAGCCATTCTTGGCACTATCTCTGGTGATTCTCCCACAAAAGAATAAAAGCTGCTGCTAGCTCATACCATGTAAATGCAACATTTACAGAAGAGTACCCCATGATGGAGTACAGATCACACATCTTTCTTCGTTTCCAGTAACTTCAGAAATGCTCTTTGTTTAAAAAAGTAGAAGACTCAGCTGGAATTTGAGGTTCCTCAAAGCCTTGCTAGTATTCTTTCTTACAATTGCAGTACTAGTGTTCTTTCAACAGCCCCCCCAAAAAAGGGTTTTAAGATGTAGAAAAAGCTTTGACTTGAATAGACCAATTCAGAATGATATAGTATACCCTGACTTAGGATAATTTTATTCAAGTCTATTATTTCTAGCCCATTAGTTCCTATGAAGGAAAAAAAAATCTTTCTGCTACTTAGTGAATTTCAAATATTAAAAATTTATCTTATTAGCCTCTTCTGTCTCTTTATCATGACCTATTTTTCATTTTTCTATGAACTTAAAAAAGTGCTCCATTTTCTTGAAAAATCACCATATAATAATATTTACAATATTAGTACATGTAGTAATTTTTATAATATTAGTACATAAATATGTTTAACAACTGAAAGCGTTTTAACACAGTTACATCTCAATGCCATATGTTACATATTTCCAGTTATTTATTATCTCTTATCTAAACCACTACAAACACTGCAGAATAAGCACGAGTTTTGATAGAGTTTATGCATGAGCAGTGTCAAGGCTGTGAGCTACTGATTCTCATTAGAAAAATAAAGAATAAGTGCACAGGCAGGACCATTTTCCAAATCTTACAGAGGTACACTGAATTTTTGCCCTTCAGATACAGCTCAGACAGATTCACAGTAAACTGAAAGTCTTAAATATTGTTTTCAGAAGTTCAAGAACCAAGTGTATTATTACACCTCAGATGTGATGCACCGCTCAGCATGGATAGGCACAGAGGCTTCTCCCTGGCCTTCTTTTTTCCCTTCCTCTCCACCAATATTTTATTCTAATCAACTGAAGATTCCCAAGGACTGTAATAAATGCAAATATTTTCACCCTACAAACCTGTTAACATGTATTTTTCCTTCCCTAGGCTGCAGAATAAAACAAATCTGGAAGCAACTATAACCAACACAACCTCCATTTCAAGGCAATGCCAGTCCCTAATTATCTGAGCCTACCTCATTTCGTGGTCCTCAAAAAAAAAAAAAAAATCTCCCCACCCCCATCATCAGGTCTTTTTTTTTTCTCTCTCTCCTAGCCTTTTTTTGTTAATTGCCATTTCGAATATATATATTTTTTCTTCAGCTTCTTCTGATTAGATATTTCCTTTAAGATTCTGTCTCCTCAAAGTCTTAATGTATTTTTTTTATTGGTTTCCTATTTATAGGTATTTATAGGAACACTCAAATCCTCTAGCATACTTAGCTTATCAGTTTGACAATGTGCAGTGTATCCAAGATTCCCTGCATATTCTAGGAGATCCTTTCCTGATTTAAAGATTGCCAGGCCAATGAGAAGCCCAGTGTCATTCTTTTATATACAAATATCCTGGAACTGAAAGAACAGCGCAATGCGCTACTATCTTTAAAATAAAAATAATTTTAAAAATAAAAACAAAAAATCAGGTTTTTACTCTAATAAATATTGTGGCGGTGAAGGAAGACCTTCTTAACCTCTACTGCCAAATTCACTTTGAAAAGCACTACAGCTTGTTAGCATGGCTACAAGCTCATAGCTTTTTTAGAGTTAAACTAGTGACCCATGCCAACAATTTGCCACTGCCACTAGGAATACATAGAACTATTTTTTTTCATGCTAAACTCCTGTAATGAAAGATTTGTTTTTCAAAGTTATACAGTGAATATGAAACCAGACCTGTGCTGTGTTCCTGATTCACTTTCACAAGGTTCAGAACCTTGCACAAAATCAGCACAACACATGCACAAAGGAGAAAGCATATGAGGTGGACTCATAAAACTATAACTCTATATATTTTCTGTTGCTAAATTCTTTACAGTTGATTTATTGCTTGGAAATGTGCATTCAATTCTATGTAAAATCTTGGATGTTGTTTCAAGATCAGATATTATTCTGCATAAGGAACTGTACTGAAATCCAGATCTGTTTTATGCAGCTATTAACAACGCTCCAAATGGGAATTTTTCAAACTTCAAAAGCCTCAGAAGAAAGTCCAAAAATGTAGGTTTCTCCTGTCAGGACTACAGGCAGTTACCATTTCAGGTGGAAAAAGAAACAGTGCTCACTCATTTATCCTGCCTCTTGTCCCACAGCTATTAACAGGGTGAAGAAATTGCTTGTCTTTCTGCAATCAGAGCAGACTTAATACTTGCAAGCTGCTGTCTTCTGTTCTGAATTCAACCAACAATGCCATGTGCTGCAAACATATCCCCAGATCTTGGCGAAATAAAGTTAGATGTCATTTCCAGCACAGAAACATAGCAGCTAATCTATTAATGAATTTCCTGTAGTAATTTGTATGGCTTTCATAATATGTAAAAGTAATATAAATGCTTCTGTTGACATGGGAAAGGGTTTTTCTGAGGATAAAGGAGAAATCAAATCAACAATGTCAGTGCCCACAGTTAAAGACAGATTTTCAAAACACTTCAACCATTTCTGTGGCAACTTGTTTGCTGTCCTTGGCTTCCACCATTTACACAATAATTCAGATCTATCGAGTTAACAAAATGTTTGACTTCAATTTTCAGTAAACTATTAAATTACGTCTTCTTCATGAAAATACATTTACCTCTATAGGAAGAATTCTCTCATAAGAAAAACTCACAGCTAGAGTTCTCATATAGATCAGTCTTGCACATGAAGCAGGACAGAAAGTTGGGTGTTATTTCAGAATTAAGGAGCAGGTATGACCTACTCCTTTGGGAAAATCATTTACCAATATTTACAGTAATTCAGTCACAACACCAGTGTGCTTAGCCAATAATGAACATCCAAACAGTTGCACACAACAAGTTAACATATTAAAAGCATCAAAGGTAGGAACTAGCTTTCACTAAATGATACAAACACTCCTGAAGTACAAAATCAAATGGTACCATCAGTATTGCTCATACCAGGCACTCTTATGGGATCTTGCTGCTTTTTTTTTATTATTATTATTAGGAAGAGTCTAATAAAACATATTCCCTAGAAGCACAGCCTGCAGTCTCAACCATTCCTCCCCTCCTCCCCATATCTGGTAGCTGAGGGCCACCACAAATCTATGCTTCAAAAGCAGAACACAACCAAGAATCAACACAAGATCATTGAAAATACTGTACAGTTGTTCTAATATACTGCAGATTGAATTGGTAGCAGAGCCAACTGTATAGATTGGCCAGTATTTCTCATTTTAAGACTCCCTGCTCTGTTTTGCCTGAATTTAACTGCACAGGCTGAATGCCAAATGTCTTTGTAAACATTCAGAAATTGGTGAGAAAGACTGAAAATTGCATTGTTTTCAGGTGTATTGAATTCCAGGAATCTTTTATTTCATAAGTTCTAACATAAATTCCAGGGAAAAACTCTGACAATCTGTGTATCTGAGCCAAGCTCCACCTTAATTTGATCTCCTTGCATTCATATGCTACAAAGGAATCTTCATTAACATGACTGAAGAGTTTCTTCCCATGTAAACCCTGCCTCAGTCAGCTCACAAAATGGATAATGTTTGCTTACTGAATTCCAAATTTTCTTTTTTCTAGATTGCTCAGGTGTGGGATATGTGCCTTCTTATTTGAATATTCCCTTCTGTCTCTGTTGAGCAAATCAAATTATCAATATACTTAGGGGATTTCCTCTCCTACTAATTATTGCATATACCACAAAGACACAGCCCCAGTTTATTCTCAGAATATACCCATGTTGTAAAATAAATGAGACAGAGGTAATGAAAAAATAAAAACAGAAGAACATGAGATGATTATATATACTTAAACTAGTGGGCACAGAAAACAGCAAACTATCCCCAATTTTCTTTAAAAAGTTCTTAAACTCTCCTCTGAACTACATTTGACTGTCACCAACAAAAATACTTAGTCCCTTTATGTTACTGCATTATTTTAGCACTGCGTTATTTTTTAAAAGTTATCTTGTAATCTTCTAGAGCAGGAGGACAGCTGTGTCTTCCCAGTTTGTAGACAGGGTGAATCACACCAGTGTGGTGAACCATGGAAGATGTTACAGCCTGGCAGGCACAAACTGTATCTCCAGAATTCCCTGCCAGTGCATTAGTCCCCAAGCCCTCTTTACTCCTCATCTCCCACAGAGTCTGACCAAACAAGTTTGTCATAACGTAATCCTTATAACACTCACAGTATGCACTGTACTAAGATTTTTGCATCTTCTATATAAATGTTAGGTTCACATTTTCATGCTTCTCTTTATTTGGCAATCCCATTCTGCCTTACAAGAAGCAGAAATGCGTGAATCTGATTTGAGATGAACTTCTCTTCATTCTACAAAAAATAACTAAACTTATAAATAAATAAATAAATAAATAAATAAATAAATAAATAAATAATAAAACAGGTTGGATTATTTCAAAGATGAAATATCATGGTATGTGTTTATCAGTCTCATCTCATGAAGATGATTGCCAAATCTGATGTTATTTAGCATTTCCCTTTTACCAATAGTTGCAGAGGGGAAAGCTACATCCCTGGGAGACATGTTTTTCCTAAAACGTCTTATAATAATAAAGAATGTACAGAATCTTACAATATAAAAATCAGTAGGGTTCAAATGCAAGACTGTATAATTTACCAGAACTTGTTATAGGCTTTTGAGCGATTCAGTTTAACTCTATAAAAATAATATAATTCTCTTAACTGTTGAAGGATGTTGGAAGTAAATCTGTGAAAAGAAGTCTTCTTGTTTAAAGTTTGTAGATGTTTTTTGTAACAATGAACACCACAGACTATTGGTTTCACACATTCAATAATGCAGGATTGACTGAATGAAATACTAAAACAATTTCCAACTTGATTTATGATTTATTGAACAAAAGGCAGAGCTCTCAAAGGATTTTCCTACATCAGCCAAGTCCACTCCAGGTACTGTGGCAGAGTTACACTTCCTGATGCTGCAACAAGTGGAAATGCAAATGCTTTCTTAAGAAAAGATGTCTTCTGCAAGGTGTTCAGACATGCTACTATTAGTATTTGAACTAATAGGTGGAATCTGTGTTAAACAATTAAAATAATTAAGTCATGAGACCTGGGATACGTCCTTCTTCATTAAAGTCCTCAAGGACACAGAGATGGGGAAAAATATACATATGCACAGAGAAAATCTTCTTGTCTATAATCTTACTTAATCTTAATCTTACTTACTATAATCTAACTTGATCATAATCAAGTTAGGAACACTGTTATGTACATGTTTAGAAACGCATATGTGTGTGTGTAAATATATACCAAGATTGCTGATGCCACCAAGCTGTGTGGTGCAGTTGACACACAGAAGGGAAGGGATGGCATCCAGAAGGACCTGGGTAGGCCTGAGGCCTGGTGGGCCTGTGCGAACCTCGTGAGGTTCAACAAGGCCAAGTGCAAAGTCCTGTACCCGGGCTGGGTGCAGGACCAAGCACAGATACAGGCTGGGTGGAGAATGGATTGAGAGCAGCCCTGAAGAGAAGGACCTGGGGGTGCTGGTTGATGAGAAGCTCAACATGAGATGTCAAGAAAGCTGGTGTGGGACTCTTTGTCAGGGAATGTAGTGATAAGACAAGGAGTAATGAGTTTCAAAGAGTGTAAATTCAAAATCAAAGAGTGTTGATTTAGATTAGATGTTAGGAGGAAATTCTTCACCCAGAGGATGGTGAGGCCCTGGCACAGGTTGCCCAGAGAAGCTGTGGATGCCCCATCCCTGGAGGTGCTCAAGGCCAGGCTGGATGGGGCTTTGGGCAACCTGGGCTGGTGGGAGGTGTCCTTGCCCATAGCAGGGGGATTGGAGTTAGATGATCTTTAAGGTCCTTTCCAACCCAAATCTTTCTGTAATTCTATGATACATCCCTATTGATGTATATATGGATAAAAACTCCACCTGAAATTTGAAAGCACAAGGACCATAAACATTGTTCTCCTGTGTCAGACTTACTCTTCACACCTGGTCTTGCAGGGCATGTAGTTGTCACACTGGCATGGTGCTTGTCTGAGCAGCAGAATCACAAGAAAAAATTATAGCACAAATTTTTACAGCATATAGTGTTTTCCCTTAGGCCCTACTATTGCCGAGACATTCCCACCTAGAAACAAGGTTTAGGTTTATGAAGAAAGGGTTATGTTCACCATATAATTACAAACCGTAACAATTACCTCATCATTTTTAAAAAGCTTTGCCAGTAAACAAACAAGATTTGCAATGTTTGTTCATTATAATTACTAATAGATGCCTCCTGATCTGTATTTTCAAGGAGTGAACAAACAGTAGCACTAGAAGACAGGAGTTCAATAATTTTCCTCACTCTGTTTTAGAAAGTTAGGTATCGATATTTTAACAAAAGCAGACACTGTTTCAAAGAGGATTGCCTTCATCTCGTGAATCTGTCATAACTCCAGTGCGAGATAGATTCCTCTAATGAAATACAAACCCAACATGAACTAAATCTGCACTTCTCTAAAGACTAATGGGTACATTTCTGCTACCAAATACTGAATTTAAATTTCTTTAAATTGTTGAGAATACAAAATCACTAAAATTGAAAAATCATTACAATACGTGATGAATGCCGTCACTCTCTCAAACAAATGCTGCTAGTACAGCTACTGAAGGTAGCACTGAGAGTAGAGAAGCATATATAATTATCATTGCAACTCAAGCTCAAGCAGAATGGTTAATTGTATTACAAAAACACTGGAAAAGCACAGATTCATAAGTATTAGAATAGTCGGTCATTGGCTCAGTTGTAGTGCAAGGTATTGAATGCAATGAGGTGAGGTTGAGGATTGAGGAAGCAGATAAGTTAGAACCAAGAGCCTCCAAATATGGTTTGGGGAGACACTTGCAGTTGTCTCAGAAGCTGAATTAAGATGAAGACCTGCATCAAAACTGTACTTGCTACAATAGACATTTCTAAAATTGAATAAACCTAGTCATTAGAGAAATCATTCTGAAAAAATCAAAGCTCCCTTCTCATTTTAAGATTAAGGAAGAGGCAACTGCAATGAACAGCATCAATCTGGTAGATAAACCTGCAGTTTAAAGGCAACTGACATCTTCCATCCTTAAAACAATGAAAGCCATTCATAAAAAATAGACATAATACAAAATGCCTTTCCCGGTTTTAAGGTTTGGCCGGCTGTATTGTGATAAAGTAAAATAATGAAGCTACATTCCTTGTTTCAGTCTACAATGGTTCAATTTCAACCAAGATGTAATTTTTCCTTTTTATCAAATATTCTCTGCTTTTTAATTTCCCCAGCTCATTTGTCCTGCTATTGAGAAACCAATTTAGAACACGCAATGACTAACCAAGGAGACCCTGTAGCTGCAATGCATCAAACCAATTTTGTTGACCATTCAAGGGTCACTGAAACATCAGCTTTTTGTGGCCCTTTTGGAGACAATTGACAAACACGACTGGTTCTTTCTCTAAGCTACATTGGCATAATATCACCTGGGCAAGCTGGAATCTAACTCCAGCCTACTGTCAAAAGTTTCAACCTAGCCTAGCATATATCCAGTAATGAGATTTACTGACCAAGGGATGGAGACATCTATCTAAGTTTTTAAAATAAATTTAACATGAAGTTTTACCAGATAACAAGCAGGCAATGACTTATGCAGCAGAGCTTATGTTCAATATTTGGGCTGAAATCCTACCTCACTTGACTTCTACCAAAAAAAAAAAAAAAAAAATCCCTTTTGATGCCATTTATTACAGTTACTGTATATACACTTTATTTTTTATACTATGAAAATATGAATCACAAAATAATTATTACATAAAGGACTTCATTTTTCAGTGTAAGGGAAAGAGTTAAGTTCCGGCAAGTGGCCCAAACTCAGTTCCCAGTCCAACAAAATATTTTGACACAAGATTAAACTTAAGCACACAAGAAATCAAATGAGCATCTAATGTGTTTAAATATTTTCCCAGACCAATGCAAGGATGTTCAAGATGAAACCCATATGTGCCTGGAGATGAATCATTTCCTAAAATTCAAATGGAAAAGTGAAGGTAGATACTAGACCTAGAATCTCAATGGAAAGAAAATTCCTTTCCCCAGTGTGATTAGAAACCAAAAAGAGAATTGAGGTTCTTCTCCAAGCCAGAACTGGATTAAATTTAGAATGCTGCAAAGTTCCTGTTTAAATAATAATAATAATGCAGAATGCTTGGGATGATATTGGGGAAAAAAAAAAAAATCTAATATAGCTTTTTCCACCTCTTAACCAATGTAATTCTGTAAAAATTAATATAATCCTGAATCCAATTATTATGAATAATTGCCATTCACATGGGTAAAGGATTACTAGGTGCCAATGAATAACATACATGTAAAAACAGACACTTCATTTTAAAATTGCCTAGAATTTTTGAATACATGTTCAAGAATAAGGACTCGCAAAGATGTCTCCTATGGTGTTGTCTAAGAACTAAAGAAATTTTATAACCATGTGTTTATGTACTTTAAAAACAACCTTTACCTTATTCCATAAGAATTTTTACCACTAGTTTAAAAAAATATATATCTTTCTGTGGTTGCAGAGTCTTCATATTAAATACTAATTACTACATGCTTGATTACCCTTGATCTCACAGTAGACAGCATATAAAAGTGTAATACATTTTGTGAACATTTATATTTTGAGAAATTAAGCAAGCCAAGAGAAATATGATTAGAGATGTTACTTTTCCCCCTAGTTAAGACCCACTGAGCAGCAGGGTGCCTGTTGGGAGGCTGACTACTCCAAACCAGCACCATGACGGGCAGCAAAGGTGCCCCCCAGGCAAAACCGTCAGGATCTCATCTCACGCTCCTTATTTTTGCAACCACATGTAAGTAGCATTTCACAGCACCATTCTGTGTCACCATTTGTGTCACTATACTTAATGTTCTCTAAAGCGATTCCCTGAAAGAGAATTTTCTCAGCCATTGAAATTGAGTCTTAGTGTATGATTTCTGTTACTTCAAAATCCCACATAGTGCTAGACCCCTAGCATTAGAGTAGCCCTGAGCTTTTACTAAAGAAAGCACTTCATTGTGGTGAAAGTCATTCCTGAAGAAGAATTATTTCTCTTAGGATAAGGTTTAAACATTTAAGAAGATTATTGCTATACAGCAGTATACTCTACAAATCATTGAAACAAAAAACACAAGTTTCAAGATACTCCACCTTGTTCAGTGTAGGCATACTGAAAAGGAAAAAAAAAAAAGAAAGAAACAACAACAAAAAAGATTTGTATGCTATATACTAATGACAATGTAAATATTTAAGAAACTATACTTATCTCAGAAATAAGACTAAATGATAGCATATTCTTTATTCAACACATATAAGTAAACTTTACCATATTATTCAGCACCAGGATAAAAGACTGTTCTCCTCTATTTACAGCATTTTTTCAGGAGCATATCAAAGACCTGATACCTAAGGTTCACCTAGAAATGCTAAGAAACTAAAAAAGGCTGTCTGTCATAAGAGAAGATTGAATTATTACACTCCTGCAATAGTTAACCTACAGGTATAAAGACCAAAATCACAGCAACATCTCAAAATCTTCAGACAGGGAAAAAAACAGAGATGTAATATATAATTGGATAATCCATTTTTTAAGCTTCATGTCACTACTTCAGTCAAAAATTCTGCAAAGCAAATTACAAATCACAAGAAAATGTGTTTTATGTGATTAGATGGCATTCTATTTTTAACACTACTGATTAACAGATGGAAGTGGAGTTTTTCTTTCAAAAGTGCTTTAGTCATCATAAAGTACTAACAATGATGTTAATTAAACACATTTGTAGAACTAAAAAAAGAAAAGTGATTTCATGTTCTTTCTCTACAACTGTTTCTGGATCTCTTTCTGATATGATTACCATTCAGTTATAGAAACGTATACACGTGTATGTAAATATACCAGGTCAGCACTAACAACTTAAATCCCTTTTATCATGTTGATAATGCTAAATTTGATAATTGCCAATGCTAAGATTATATTACTATGTCTGTACACATTTCCATAGTTGTATATTGCGTTCACCACTTCAAAGTATTTCTGGTGCAAGAAATATCCTCATGCTTCAGCCCTTGCATCAGGAGGAAGGCTCTTTAGAAGCAACTGCACACGTAAGAAAGTATTGCTATAAGAAATATCCTTAGCAGAATTATAACCAACAGCTTGATATTCCATATATTACCCTATCTGTATTTTTATTGGCCTACATACTTTACTCATGGTAAAAAGTAAACAGCAGAAATCCCCACAAGCTCCTACATGGGATCAGTAAGCTTATGTAAATCACACTGCCAGCAGAAATGTCTGAAGAAGAATTTAGTGAAGAGAATTAGAAGGGAACATCCCATCCCATCAGGTGCTAAATACGGAAAGTACAAACCCTTTCTTTCCTGTTCTGGCTGAAGGAAACCATGTTTCCCCAAGATCAGCTAAGAGCAGGAATCTCTGTGGAGTTGAACAACGCCGAAACACCACTTGCAATCAGAATATAAAAATATTTAAAAATTGTATAGAGATGCCTTTGCTCTTCTCTGATACTTCTTCCCTGATTGCAAGGTAACTTCATAGGAAGAGAACAGACACTTCCTGCCAATGACTGCTGAAGACAAAAAGGGCAAATAAGTTTTACACAGAGTTTCCTTAAAACATCTTAGAGTTTCTGCAAAGAGGGAAACTAATCAAGGACTTGAGATTAGTCCAAGTTCTGATTTTTTTTAACTATTATTTAAAACAAATTCACAAAAACAGGCAAAAAAATGCTGGCTTCTTCAAAGAGCATTGATACATTTATCATGGGCGAAGTACCAGACACTTTATGAATATAGGGTCCCTGAATATACCATTTTTAATTCACTTTTTTCTTACCCTGACTGCATTGCATGATGGCATTATTCTGTGTGATACCTTATATTCACCAGAATTTGAGCTACTCCTCCTCCACCATCTTAGTAGGTTTGAAAACACATTCTCACCCCCAAAGTAAATCATTTTAGCATTTCACTGTTGTAAACAAAACATGACAGAGAGCAGAGCGTTATGTCTGAACTGCATAAAAGAATCCTGTCTGCCAGATTTCTCAACCAAGAATAATTCTCACACTGTTATTATCTTGAGCTATGTGTGTTAGGCTAATTTCCACTTCCAGTTACACCAAAGCAAATACTGAATAAGTCCATTAACCAAATTATTTCAGTCAGAAAACGAACCTGGCTATGTGCATGGGCAAATATGTGACAGCATCTATTTCTGAAATGATAGGGCAGATCATCTCTGTGGCGTTCATGTCAGAGCCATGACAAAATGCTTCTCCGAGATTAATAAGTGACAGAGAGAAGGCTGTTTTCAATGGAAAAAGGAAGCCAAGAGCTGGCTTGTTTCCATGGAAACAGTAGCAGCAGCAGGCAGAACAGCTGTAGAAGAAAAAGGCAGAAGTTAGGGAGGCAGAAATCTTTCTGATTTTACCTCACCGATATATCAGTGCCATCATATTCCAACTAAATTTAATGTAGATCAGACATGCCCATGTTGAACAGGTAACTCATTAAGCAACAATTTACAATTAAGTCTTTCAATAGCCAGCATTCCAGAAATAAATTAATAAAAATGACTTATAATGTGATTTAGTCATCCTGTGTACACTATGGAGCATACAAATGCCCTTAACAGTGATGCCTCATGGTGTTTGTCACTAGGTACAAATCTTGCTGTGGCTTTAAAAGCAACTGCTGCTTCCATAGGCTGAATGCTTTAAGCAGAACCACTTTTTTTAGCCAATTTAAGAGAATGGACTCTCCTTTCCCACTTAGAAATAAAATTCAACACTTTGATTACCAAGATGGCAAGAGGAAATCCCTCTTTCAGTTTCTCTGCCATTCTTTACTATTTTCTTTGTACACTTCTATAATCATTTTCAGATAGAAAAAATCTTCATAATTAAAGAATTACTTAAGAGTAAGATCTAAAATATACTTGCTTTCCTTCTTGCATAAAAGATAGAGAGTAAAGGCTTGCACTTATAAATTAAATGGCTTTTCTATTTTTAAGAAAGCAAATGAACTCTTCTCTTCGCTATTAACCTACAAATGTATATTCTGAGCTAAGCATATTCTCCCCACTCCATTTATAGTGTCTCCATCAGACTGTCCCAGCAGCATTGCTTCCACCAGAAATGAAAGCTGTTTTACATTATGAATAGCCAAAGTCCTAAATATAAACCATGCAATTCGGCCACCCTGGGACATGACAGGTATCTAGTTTCCTGGAAAAAAAAAGTGCACAAGCTACCAAGTAAATATATGTTACTTTTATTAAGAATGCTCTCCAATATGATTTCTGGGGCTTTAGGTTGTTGAGGGGATCCATAAAATCATATTCTCCCCATTCTCCCTCCTGACTTATTTCAGCTGAGCCTTCCTACGACTAACCTCACCAAATGCTCGAGGCCAGTGGAAGCATTACAACAAGCCTCTGCTGATGTGACTCCACCACGTAGAGCAGCACACAGGAACTTTGCATTTCCAGCCAGCAGTGCTGCTTGCTGCTCATGTCCCGCTCCCTGCATCACGATGAAGTGCTGTAGGATTACTGTTTTTAAGAACACCTGCAAGGTGTGAGCGTAAATCCCAAACTGCAAGGCTCTCTGGTTTTGGGGTTTTTTTTTTTGCATTTCTGTGATCACCCAAGCAAACTTTACAAATACGAATGCTAATTAGCTTTTATCCTTCCCTTGCAAACCAAATAATGATGGTCTTTCTGACAGAAAAGAAAGGTGCAGCAGTGGGGTTATGCCAGGTCCCTACAGCCACCACACATGACACAGGACAAGCAGGCAGTGCCTGACTGTGTGCCCCAGACCACCACCAACCCACCCACCCTGGCTTCCCCGTCCCAGCTCCACACACAGACGGACAGGCTTCTCAGAGGGACAGACAGACAGCTGTGAGCATTGAGATTCCCCAGGGCATCTGTGAGTTCCTGCGCTAAGTACATGAATAATCCATAATCCTTAGGAAAAATCAATGACAAATGATAATTATTTCTTTAAGCAGTGCCATACTTCAACTATTATTCAACAGTAAAAGGCCTTAAAAGCTTAATTAATTTGAAATATGATATCTGAGACTGGCACTGACATTCTAGGTCCCTCTGGGCATCTGCAGACGCTCTTTCAAACTCGTGCTTAATTATGCCTCTTGTACTTTCTTACAAACTATTTAGACATTTCTTTGCACTAAAGCATAATGAATACTTTGTACTTATGAGGCGAGGGATGCCAAAGGATACCAAAATAGTCTACAGGTGTTAACTAGTCACACTCAGTTCACACGACTGAGGTAAGAATTGGATAAGGATCTGCTTCAGAGCTGCTTAAACCAACACACAGGAAGATTTATTTGCCCAATACATCTTTTCCTGTGACAGTATCTTACGCCAGCATCTCTGCACCTGCATAGCAGTGTCCTGTCAGATGGAAGTTTGTGAATGATAGCTCTATTAATCCTGGAGTGAAAGGAGTGCCACTCTACCCTTTAATTACAATTCACAGACTATAAAACCCAAAATGATAAAATGAAAACAGAAACAATATTCAGAAATAACTCCTGAACTTGAAATACAAAGTAAAGAGTTGCACGTTTCAAAGTAATTGTACATATGTGTATTACATTCTATATTTACAAAAAAAACATGGCTAGTAGATGTCACTCACTGATTAACAAACTGCACACATTAAAGTTGATTTTTTTTTCATCTCCAATGAAGCAAACCTTTTTGTCAACAAACTAGTTTCTCTATTTATATAACACCATTGGATGGTCTTGCTAGAATAATCTTGTGCGTGCACTATCCCCCAATAGGTTACCATGGCAACTTATATTTGAATTTCTATAAATTTCTATTTTTAGAGATCACAGTTTAGGATAAAGAAAATCAGAAATATTAAGTACCGTTTCATTAATAACAAATATCCAGTTTTTAATCAACATCATATTTCCCAGAATGGATATCGTGGAAGTTAAATCAGGCAGCAATGCTTTAAACAAATAAATAAATAATTACCACAGTTACTAAGAAAGTTTACCACTAAGCAGTCTCACCATAATCCCAGCAGTGCATGAGTCAGTAGCTAACACTATGAGACAAGATTGATGTTCACGGAGTTTTTCTTGCTTTCAGTAAGGCCAGGATTTCACCCAAATATTTTTAGAGTTAGTCATCATTTCAGCTGACACACAACAATATGCTGGCATTTGCCAGAATGCTCAGAAAATAACGTCTCTCTCTCTCTCTCTCTCTCAGGTGTGGGAAAATGTTGAACTGACAGTAACATCTCAGTTCCACGCTGAGCTTCCCATCACCTCAACTGCTATGTGTTCAGGTGTGAGCACCAGGTGTATGCCAGTCCCTAAGTGCAAAGGTGCTTTATGGTTTAAAACTTGCCAGGATTCTGCAACTTGTCTTCCTACTGGAAAGATCACTATACACAGTAGCAGAACTGAAGAAGAAAATTAAAACACCAATTTAGACACTGTTGCTACAGCTCTGACAGTGCCTGTGGTAGAAACCAGAACACAACACTTAAAACCAGTTTTTAAGAGGTCAGTATTGTTAATCTTACACTATGACATTAACTTAATTAGCACTCATTTCCAAATTTGAGAGGTATTTACCCGACCCACTGATGGTGTAGCATGGATGGGAAATTGGGCAAACCTTGCCTACAGGTTCTGTTGGGGTGGACTGAAGTGGGCTGAAAGCACAAGTGACGGCTCTGATTTTGGGGTGTAATGGCAACCAGCACCCTATCCTCGTATTCCTCCTGCTACCTTCCATGTAATGTTTACTTCAGGCTCATCAGTGCCCCAGCACAGTCCACGGGGAAGGCTCCGTAGCATAACAGCTGCGGGCTCGCTGCTGTCAGCAACTTTGACAGAAGCAGTGGTGACAGACAGGCTGCAGCAGGATCGCTGCACGCTGCTGTTTTGTCAGGTACCTGACAGCAAAAGGAGCTGTGGAGTTCCGGCAGCGAGGATGTGAGCAACGCGTGCGAGTCGTTAATGAGCAAAACCAGAAAAAACTCCCAGAAGCGTCTTCAGAACTAATCCAGTATTAAAAATGTACTTCAACTATCAGCTGGAGCCAGCTGCCAAAGGTAAACAAATTGTTGGACACTGAAAACATTAACAGTGCTGGCACTCGGCAAATGTCAGTAATAACTAGAAGGATGTTGCTTTCTGTGTTGCCTAGCCCACTAAGTTCGTGGGGGTTGCCAAGTTTCACAGAACCTGCGCCAGGCCATGAGGTGCAACTCAAGAAATCTGTGAGCCACACATTTATGCTCGCATCTATCGGCTTGCCACGAAATTGGTATGGCTGATCAGGGGATGGCACTGGTTGTAACTGCACTTTTTGCAGGATGAGGCTCAGGTCTGAACGCTTCACGGGAAATCCCAGTAAATACACCACAAAAAACTTACTGATATTCTTAATTCGAGCACGTTTCCCATTACAAGTTCTTTTCACGCGTTACAGGGAGGATTTGTTGCTGGTTGCTTTTGTCACAGCTACGTTCAAGGCATGGCTGTGTATTTCTCCCAAAGGAGTTACAACTATTAGTTTGCTCCAAAGCCAGGGTTAAGAAAGCAAACTCCCGTCACCACTGATAGCAGCAGCTACCCGGCAGAACTAAAATCCAGATCGTACTCCAGAGCAGAAAGTAGCATCAAAAACTCAATTCCTTACCTAAATAATGAAAGCTTACTCTGTTCACCAACCTGCCAGTCACAGGCTGGTGAGGGTGACCCTGAGAAACCAGTGCGGGCAGTCAGGGTGACCCTCTGCCACACGCACTGCGTTGAACTCGGACCTTCTCCCAGCGCTGACAGAGGGATGCTGAAGGGACAAGGTGGCCAAGGAGGCTGCCACCACCTCACCCCAAACCCAAGGCTACCCTGAGAACTGGGGTGGGATGATGGCTCCCACACACCCCACACACCGCCCTGGGGGCCCTCGGAAAGGAGCCCCTTGCCACCTGCAGACACAGAGGGCCACCAGCATCACCCCATGGTGGTGACCCACCCAAGCCACACTCCCACCCCAAGCCGGCCATGCTTCCCCTCGCCGCCCCGCGCCCCCACCGTCCACCCCAGCACCCCGAGGCACGGACAGAGGCAGGGGCAGGGTCTCCCCTGGCCCCCCTGGGGGCGGCAGCGCCGTCCGAGGGTGCTTACCCTGGCGGCCCGCGAGGAGTAGGGGTCCTCGAAGAGCGCCCAGACGCGGGGCTGCAGCCGCTTCCAGCGGCCCCCCTTGCCGTCGGCGGCCCCGGCGGCAGCCCCCACGTCCTCGATGCCCAGCCTCTTGGCCGCCAGGTCGTCGTCGTCGCCGTCGGGGGGCGGCTCGCCCGTCAGCAGGTCGGGCGCCTCGAAGATGTCGAGCGCCTCCTCGGCGTCGCGGTGCTGGCGGTAGGTCATCCAGCAGCAGGGCTCCACGTCGGTCTCGTCGATGCCCCAGAAGGCCAGCTCCTCCTCGAAGAGCGGCCCGCAGACGTCGGCGGGGCAGTGCAGCTTGCCGGTGCGGTAGTAGTTGAGCACATAGGCGAAGACCCCCGGGTGGCGGTCGAAGAAGAACTCGCTGGCCCCGCCGCCGCCGCCCCCGAGCCGGGGGCCGCAGCCGCTGCCGGGCTCCGGGCAGCCCCCGGCCAGGGGCGGCGGGTTGGGGGGCGGCGGGGGCGGCGGCGACGGCTCCTCGGCGCCGGGGGACTCGCTGCGGGACTCGCAGGCGAGCAGGGCCAGGCGGGTCCCCGGCAGGGTCTTCAGGGTGCTGCGGTAGGTTTCGTGCCGCGTGCCCCCCACGTTGAGGATCACCCTCTCGTTGTCCTCGAGCTTCCCCATCGCTCCGGGTGGGACATGACTGGGCAGGGGGCAGAGCGGGCGGGTCCGGGGGGGACGAGCTTCTGCGCCTTCAACGCGGACAGAGGAGAGATGTGAGGGATGAGGGATGAGGGAGAAGCCCCCCCCGGCAGCACCGCGCCGCTCCCCGCCCAGCCCGGCCCCCGCCGCCCCGGGCACGGCTCCAGGCGGTCCCCCGGTCCCCCCGGGGCGAGCTGCGAGCTGTCAGCGCTCCCCCCCGGCAGGATCAGCCGCCCAGCCCACCGCCACCACCGCCACCACCGCCACCGCCAGCTCCTCGCGGGGCTGGGGGAACAGAGAGCGGGCACCTGCCTTGTGGTAGCCGAGCAGCTTCCTATGGAGATAAAGAGGGGTGGGAGGCTTGTTCCCCCCTCCCCATCTATTTATGATTGCTTTGTGGGATGAAGCAGCTCGGGCGGCAGGCACACCCTTGGAGAAGCCGTTCGTGCGGAGCCGGGGCTGCCACTTTCCCAGGGAAACCACGCATCTCGGGGACGAGCCGGGGAAGGCAGGGCATCCTTCCCGATCCCCCCCCACCCCCCTACCTTGTCCCTGCCGCCCCCCTCCCTGCCCCTCCGGTACCTGAGCCAGGGGGCAGAAAGCGGCTCCCCTCCTCCTCCCGCGGCGCCAACTACTTGTTGTTTTCCTCCTGCCTCCCCTCCGGGCTCAACTCCGAGGGGAATACCAGCGGCGCCCCCCGAGCCCCCGCCTCCGTCCCTTCCCCGGGCCGCCGCCGCCCCGGCACGGCCGGCAGAGCATCGCGGGCGGCCAGCGGGGACACGGGCAGCGAGCGGCGCCTCCCCGGGAGCTGCGAGCCCCGGGAGCCCCCCCGCAACCTCCCCGCAGCCCCCACGCGGGGCCCAGGCTCCTCCCCGGGGCGGGGGGAGGCGGCAGCGCAAACAGATCCCGGCCGCCCCAAAAAATAGGCAACCCACCTTCCCCCCCCCCCCGTCCCCGCACACTGTGGTTCGCCTGAGGGAATCAGCCGGGAAGGGATGGGGGCTGCGAGCGGTGTTTTGTTTTCCTGATTTTATTTTCTTTTCGTGAAGAAAAGCGGCGCCCAGCTACAGGTGAGGGCAGGGAGGAGATGCCCGCAGAGGGTCCTGGCACCCTGCAGCCACCAGGGTCCTCAGGCACCATGGGCAGATGATGGAGGGGGGCTGCGGTTTGTAGGGCAGCCTGAAAGCACAGACACCGGGCACAGGGTGCTCTCCACCCACAACAGGCTCTGGCCACCGTAGACTGGATTAAAGGTGAGAGATCCCAATACTGTACAAGGTACTGCAAACACCTGTGCTGAAATCTCTGACTCTAAGCCATGTGAGTTATTTTCGACAGCCTATTTTACTGATGTCTGGTTTCAGCTCAGTTGGAAAAGGAAAGAAATGTCCAGCCCCAGAAGATATGCAAGAGGAGACATGATTCCTCTTGCTCCTTCCTCAAAAAACAGCAATAAAACCAACATTTTTCTTCCATACCAAGCGTATTCCCTGGCATGAAGCAGGGTAACGAGGGGAATAATGCTATTGAAACATCCCCTTCCATGTCAGAGCCATGCTGGAAGCAATGCTCAGAGGACAACACCACACTTCGACCAGCTTCCTTTAACCCAGATCTGTCGGTCTGTGGCATCCATGATGTAAATGCAGACTCCCAGAGCTGCAGCAACTTTCTGAGATGAGTTTCAGAAGCTTGCTCCAGCTGTACATTTTGAAGTTCCTTGAAAAGAAAGAAAAAAAAAAGAAAGAAAAAAAAAAAAGCTGGAATATTTCCTGCCAAGGCAAATATAATCAGTTAGTGAAAACTCCTGGGAGCCAAAATTAATATTCAATTACATAGCTGTAAATCCAGTGGAAAGGACTCACCCACCCTGAGCCAAAGTAGCACTGCTCACGCCATACTTGCTTTTCTTTGCAGAGAGGATTCTGGAGAAAAGGGGACGTGCAGAAGGAGAGAGCAAAGCAAAATGAATATGCATCATTGTCTCTCTGACCTACAAGAGGTTTCTGGAGAAATGCAATCAACTACATCTCTGCAGCATTTATCCATTATGGAAAGCCATGCGGTGGCAGTAGCTGCCAAAACACCAGGCAAACTGTACCATCGGTGTCAGGACTTCCCCCTGAACTACCACCGTCTGCCCAAATCCCACATCCATGGTCACATTACAGGACACGCACATCCCTCCACGAATAAACAACCAACCACCACAAACCAAAGACTAGCAAGGATGGCATCTCATAATCAAAACTTTACAGTCATACCCCATAACGCATATGTCATGAAAAGGCCTGTATATAGTTTATGCTTCAGACTTCTTAAACGCAGGGTAGTTTTGTGGATTTTTTGTTTCAATGTTTTTATATTATTATTATTATTATTCCATAGAGAAGAAGTAGCTACAAAAATCATTTTTATGATTGGTAAGAAAAAGAGTGGTCTCTCCGGTAATGTAATAGTCCCTCAGTCAAGTCAAAATGTCCATATTCTACAGCACGTCTGTTTCTAAACATAACGCTATTAATTTCTCTGTCGCTCTTCCTTGTATTTTCAGCATGTGGCAGATTTCTCAATGAAGGATGAAATTATGTCAGACACTGACTTTTCAGAGCCAAAATTTTCTTGACTGATATAATGGAATAAGAAGATAATATTCTACATCGGCAATAATAGTAACATTTACGAATTAATTTCACACCCCACAAGACACTGACCTGAATTTTGGCACCTCTCAGTTTCCAATAAAAGTGGAAATGTATGAAACATATGTAAGAAAGAAATGTGCCTCCTGAGTTAGGCGTACCATGAAATATATCTGCAAATGGGGGGACAATAAGCATAAACTCTCAAATATTTTCATGTAAAAGTTCAGTGGAAATGTTTCTGTAGCTCAGAATTTGGAACTTAATTTGAAGAACAGAGTGACGCTAGGTAATATACAACCAATTTTCCCTGCTTGATAGGTGTTATGAAAGGAAAAGTCCTATGTTATTGTTTTAACTGACAAAGCAATAAAATTAGCTGTGAAGACTGCCATCAGAAACCCAAGCCAAATGAGCATTTTAGTTACTAGTAGTGATCGTCATTCATGCAAGCTTGAGTGCTGCAAAGCAAAGTCATTGAATTGCCAGCTGTCTAACAATAAAAGAGTAAATGGAAGGAAGGCAGAGGCAGGGAAAAAAAAAAAAAAAAGACACATGGAAAAGAAAAACAGATTTGAGGGCAAATAGAGCATACCCCTGTTACAGCTGTGCTCTGAACCACCTTCTGGAGGAGCTCTGGTGCCCAAGAAGGTCAACCTGCCCAACTACCTTCTGGAGGAGGACATAAGGTAGAAGCCACCACTTCCTGTTTTTCATACGATGTTGTAATTGGGAAACAAAGAAATCAATTTTATAATTGAGAGTTATAATGAAGACAGTGCAACACAGCCAAGATACAATCAATTTATATCCGTTTAGTTGATGATTAAATAAATGAACTAATTATTTTAAATATTCACCATCATTAACATTTTATTAAGCTTCTCCATGTTTCTTTTACTTATTTTTCTATTTTCCCTTATTATTTATAATCATCTCTACTATTTACAATTACATATACTAATTCATTCCAGATCTTGCAGAATGTGACAGCCATGTTATACTCAAGTATTCTGCTGATAAGTCAGAATCACTATTCAGAATTTAGGGGGAGGAAGAGGGACAAGCTTAGGTTAAGTGAATGTCTGTGAAACAACAATTAGAAAGCCATGGGGTAATTAAAGTCCACAAGGAAACAAAGCCAAAAGGAAGTTGTCATCATTTTTACATTATGTTTATTAAGGAAAGAAAAAAGCTAGAGGACCCAGGCTGGGGTCTGCTGAGAAGCCACGCGACACATTGGAAAAATGGGTGAGCACTAATTGCATTGCCTGGTTAGGAATGCACAGCACAGCCTATGCTCCCTGGAGGTGGGGAGTAATGTCTACAGTTTTCCATACATTAAGGCAGGCTTCAGATTTCTCCTATCAGAAGAAAGGGGTGTTGGGAAGCAATGTGGTCTTGTGCAGTTCCAGCTGCAGCCGCACATTTCTCATGGGGTTCCTGGCACAGCTCTGAGCCACACGGCTGTGTTGTCCCTCAGAAGTACTCCTCTTCTCTTCTGATGTAGTTTGAGACCCTGGAGCACACCAGCCTGCACGTCCTCATCCTCTTCTCAGTTCTGCAGTCCTTCCACAAGCGATCCAAGGATTTCAAAGCCACATCCCTCTTTGTAAGCAAGTCATACCACAAAGCTGCACCATTTCTTTGACCCTTAGAAACCATGACCCTTCACTTTTGATGAAAAAGGGCACCATTCCTCCAAAGCAGAAGTGGATCCCACACGCCCTTTGCCCAAACGTCACTCATGCCAGAATTCTCTGAAACCCTCTGGCTTTTTCATTCATGCCCTTCAGCTCCCCTTGATTACAAATGTCAGAGATATTAGTAATGCAAGATGGTGGAAAGAAATATTACTCACCTGTTTCTGCTGTAACTCAAGTAGCTTTGTCAGTGCTGATTCATATTTGTGGGATGCACGTTTTTCCCTGGCAATGTGGGATATTACATTCTGCTCATGAAGGAGGCATTGCCTGAGGCTCTGTCCATATTTACATCTTTTGGTGACCAAAAGCCGAAATAGCAAGAATGAATTTTTGATCTATCCTGAAATTTTGCTTCAGTTCCAGCTAACGGTCAGTGATTTCTCTCATCCATAATCTGTCAGAACACGGTGCCACTTCTGAGGGACTGTCACGGGGCGGGGGGAAAGGTTGTCTTAGAATGATCTAGTCAAGCATGTAGAGTCCAGAGGGACAGGGAAATGAATACAGCAACTCCAAACTAGTTTCAGCTCTTGGGTACAAGCTTCCATCATTCAAAGGGGGTTGATGATCTTTCCATTTGGAACCAGAAAGCCCAGAGAGACAGGGAAATGCCCAAGCCATGCATCTTCTCCTGCAGTATTGCTAAATGAGCCAACAGAGATATGCTGGCCTCCACTGGGTCTCACTTTTGTTTTCTGGTATGAATGCAAGCTTCATGAAAGTTTTGGGAAATGTAAGCATTTCTGCAATTTTCTGTTCTTTACACATCTCATTCTTCTTGACTGAAGCTTTTGAAGAACAGAACAGTAATAAAACTCTGTTATTATGCTTGCATTCAGCATAATGATGGTCTCATCTTGTTGCACATTTTAAGCAGTGCTATGATATAAATAATAATAAAGTCACAGTCCCCTGGAAGATACAGGCCAGAGAGCTTTCTTCAGCTACAGAAAAGCATGGCCTGAAAGATCTAAATCTGTCTAAACAGAAGAGATACCTTATTATCTATTTTAGTACATCCTCCACAGGAAGGAAAAGAAAAAAAAAATCTATAACATAGTTTGCTCAGCAACATCTGTCATTTTGGTTTCATTGGCAAAGACTGTATGAAGAAACAGCCTATTTGCAGGGATACTCCAGAAGGACCATCAAGCAACCTAATGAAGAACTTAGAACAATCTTTAGTTTTTAGGTCTGAGTTGGATACAATTTGACTCAGACACACACACACACGTAACGCCTTAACATAATTTACAAAAATAAACATACATCTATCATCCAGCACACATACTGCTTACCATCTATCAATACAGAACAGCTATTCTATATTTTTAAAAGAATAGAAACACTCACTAAAATTCTCTAGGAGCAGTTTTGTTTCACTGGAAGTTAGCTTTGAGGGAGTCAAACAACCTTCCTTCAGATGCCATCAAAATCACTGGAAACACACTAAAGATCCACCAACATTTTCAGATGTGGCCAGTATTGCTCCACCTAGTTTGTGTGTTCCTTCACAGCTCAACTTGAAACCTACCTCATCTATCATTTTCCTCCTTTCTGTGACTAACAAACCCCGTTACTTTCATCAAGTTTTAGAAAGAGATCACAGTATATCTGTCCCAACAAGGCAAATGATCCACTTTAACAAGTTGTCTTCCAAAGCTGTGTGCACTGATGATGTTTGAGGCATCCCTGAAGAAACAGCCATTTCATTGACCATTCTATCCTGTAGCTATTGTTACAAAATCTCTATCTCATTCTCTACTGTTGATTCAAGAATTAATAATTATATTTTGCAACATTTTTTTTTTCTTCTCATTGCAAGTAGTTATATTTTACCTGTCAGAAGACAACCCCCTAGAGTGCAAGTGGCAAAAGTCTCGTGCAGAATCTCACTGAAATTGATTTTAAATCAGATACCTTAGCTATGCAGGAAGAAAATAGGTTTCTTCCTAGTGTCTGCAGTCTCATAGAGCAGACACAACCTCAGTGTATGCAAGCTTAATTAATTTTGACTGCCTCCATTCAGTTGCAGTCAAGTTTTTCTCTCTGATTTTTTTTTCCATACCACTTTGCAGACAAGATTGCCCAAATCTGGACTGAGCCGTCTACTGCCATGGAAACAGAACAGTATTCTCAAGAGATAAACACTGCATCTCCTCTGCTAGTGCTTCAGCCATGCTTACAAAAGTTAGAGGTGCCGGCAGAGATTTCTGCTGCAACCTGTAAGCTCGGCCATTACCCTATCTGGCAGGGGAGAGCCGGATGGGAAATGCCACATCCATCATGGGCAGCATCAGCAGCGCTTCCTCCTCAGAGGCAAGGTGCCAGTGAGCCCTGAAGAGCCATGCAGGGTCGTGCTTGGGCAGAGAAGTCTCGGCAGAAACAGCTAGCTCTCAGTTAGTATCCCATCCCCGTATGAGGAAAATCAAAAGAAGTTGTGAAGCTGCAGGTTTTCTTGGTCTCTGCCTGTCTTTAAAGAAGTTGCCTTACGTACTTAAGTGCAGAGCAAATTGGTACATTGACTGTTATACTTGGTTGCCAAAGAATGTGCCCCATCCGTGCTGATCTCGCAAGTGTTACCGCAGCATTTGATATTCTTGACAGCTTTTCCCAATCTGTTTTGACCTGCAGAGCTCTCTTTGCTCTACGCCTTCCTTACAGGAAAAGAAGGGGTTGACTTGGAGCCACGGAAGGAAGGTGTGGGGCCAGGGGCTGCTGCAGATTCTGGCACCAAGTGGCTCTCCACACCTGATTAGGGCAAAACTGTCACAATAAAGCCAACAGGACACCAGCCCCTTGCCATGAACCTGTCCTGTGCACACATGGGGTGATTTGAGCACTGATGAGACATCTCCAAACCAGAGGAAATGGAACAGCAGGGGCATCAGCAGTCTTGTCTGAGGCCCTTAGTACCTCTTGCAGTAGAAACCAAGAACAGAGACAGTTGCTGGGCCCTGGACTGATGTGACTTGCAAGCTACAGGTAGCAGCACCTTCAAAGGTAGGAATACCTTTGCTGCAGTGCCTTCTTAACAATCCCCCCCCCCCCCCCCCCCCCCCCGCATCCCTGTCCCCAACCTTTAACACATGCAATCAAAACTGAGCTGAGTGTTATACCCCTCTTAATTTCCCCTCAAGGACGCAAGGCCTGCAGCAGCATCGGCTCCCTGGCAGTCTCCGTGCGAGACCTAAGGTGTCAGGTTTACAACCAGCACCATTCTACTTAGCCTGCAGTTTGACAGCCAGCAACACTGGCAAAGAGACAGAAGTCAGCTTGCCATTGCTGTACTGAGCAAAGCTGTTTAGGTATGCAAGGCAGCTAATGGCAAGGCATGCATGAGGAAGTCCCTTACTGCCACTTTGTTCCGCTCATGTTCTCGTCTGCTCCTTTTTCCCTCAAGATGGAGGCTGACAAAAACAAACACACACACAATCAACGTCTTCCCTGCTATACTTATTAGTAAATGTTTACTATCAAAAATGGAAGAAGTGCTCCCGTATTATGTAATAATTCCCCTTTAAAAAGTCAGAAATGTCACATGGAAGAAGATTAAAAGTATCCTACCAAAATAAATAAATTAATAAATTCTAAAGATCATCTCTTTGGGAGTTGCCTAAACAAAGAAAATCATCATCAACATTGTATTTTAAACCCTAGCTGTCTAGAGATTTAGTTTTGTGTTCTGGCTAACCTACGCAGAGAAGATTTGCTCTGACTTTTAAATTCTTTTCATTCTACAAAGTATCATTGATATTTGTTAAGCAAGAGGCAAGATAAGATGTTTGTGCTTACATTACACTTCAGCTGCTTCAATCATTAACTTAATATTCCCTGTCTCCAATCTTTCTTCCTCTCCTTTCCCTTCTCCCCTTTTCCAATACAAATGTTACACTTTCTGAGGCAAGGATTGTATCCTGAAGTAATTGTTTGCACAGTGCCCAGCTCAGTTTGTGGCTCAGTTTGTTTTTAGGGGCTTCAAAGATAGAAAATGTATTAATGAAATAGTAACTGACACATGACCCACCTCAACAAGCTTCCTCATCAAAAGGAGAAGTATGGTGGAAGCCCAAACACAGAGAGATGCTCTAAAAGCAGAGCTGCCATCCTGAGCGTACTTTTAAGCTCCTCCAATGCTGTGACTGAAAGATTGCTACCCTGCTCCGGAAAGGGCAGCTCTGGTTTAAAAGCTAGGAGAATCAGAAAAAGTGAATATTATGCTCATCTGGGGAAAAAAAATGCCACCAGTAATCAGGCTCATTTACATTTTTTAATAACTCTTTGACTTTGACTTTTAACATTAATTAATTTTAATGTTAATTTTGAGAATTGCTTAGGATGTTTCCTGTGTCATCTCCCATCCTACAGCCATCCAGCCCCTTCTTTCTGCAAAATGTGTTTAAGAACTCAGATGCATGAAAAGGTCTGCAGTCATAGGCTTTCTTAAAGGAAGAGCATCATTGTGCCCTGATTCATCAAAACCACATCCAGCTTCACAGTGCAGAACTGACAGAGCACGCTTCCAGGAGTGCAGAGGCATGTCACCAGCCTCCCTTTACATTTTTGTTAATTTAGGTTACCGAATTGACACGTACCATGCTGATTTTTGTCTGATGCTTCTCAACATTTTGTATCAGGATATTAGGAATTAGCAATTAAAATGGTCTATTTCCCTATGGTTACTTAAAACAACAGTAATATCTAGAAGCCTTATTTCTCAAAAGTACATTACACCCACAAAAAGCAGAATATTATAACTTGGTTTGAACTGTGCTGTTGTATCAGACACTTCCAAAATGCTGATTTAAAAATAAATAATTAAGTGAAATTGTAGCATTGGTTTGACCTCTGCTACTGTTCCCTTTGGTCTTGAAATACTGAAAAAGGAGAAGAATTCAAGAACATTGAAAACAACAGCAATACTCACAAATGAAACGCGCGGTTAATCACTAACATCTGCAAAGCAAATACTATTGTCAAAGGAAATGACTTCGGGGGAGTAATTTTACCAGCGTGAGTACAGGATCTAATTCATGCCAAGACAAATCATAGGATCTCAGAATTAGTCATAGGAGTCATTAAACGTTCACTCACTTAACACAGGTTGTAAGAAAAGGGAGTATTGCTTAAGATAGATCACCAAACCTGCTATTTTAGCTTCCCCTGATTTTAACTTGCACATTCCGATAATGGCCTGGGATTTCCCCACATGAAGTGTAACTCAGGGTAAAGCGGGTATCACCCACAGCATTCTGCTTCCAAAGAAAATCCTGTGAGGGCCTGAGTCAAACCTCATAATAACAGCATAGACAGAATTATCAAAATCGGAATGATTAAAAAAAAAAAAAAAAAAGGACACCAGAACAGCAAAAGGTACCCTTGGAACAGAGACATTTGGAACCTAAATTAATCCGTTCCTGCTGAGCTTCACTCCCAGCTTACTACTGAAGGGAAGAAGCCCTAACACATCCCTGCAAGGAGCTCTTTGCTATTCCCTGTTGTTACACCTACTCCGTTGCCCCTAAAAGTGCTAACATTTTATGGTCTTTTGCCTAACCCTTTTCCAAAGTCTCTCAGATTCCCTTCTTCTTCCAGAACCAGGGGTGGAGAGGAATGACAGAAAGAGGTCAAAAGACACAGCCAGCAAAAGATCCAAAAATACTAAACCTCTTTCACGTGAATCCAACTAACCCCATGCAACGATAACATGAATGAGGAGAAATAAGGCCACAAAATATGTACTGGATACTGTAAGTTCTGAGTAAATGCAACAGATAACATGTCAATAAGGAATCTGTAATAAAGAGATGGCTTTTTTTTTTTTTTCTTGAAGGGTATTTTTCCTCTAACATCCATCTTCTCCAGAGTCACAAAGGTATGTAAGAGAAGTGTGAGAGCCACACAACAAAACAACTCCTAGGGTCATCAACTGGCACCTTCTTGCCACGTTTCCGTCCTAAGTACTTTCCAGTCCAGGTAATATTTTGAAAAGGTGTCTGTAGAAAGAAATCAAACCTGACTCAGCTTCTCAAAGACGAGAACATTAACAACATGAGAAGCAAGCACAGAACTGTCTCAGTCTCTAAATTCATTACTACAAAGGAGAGGAAGGATAGATTATCAGGTGCTAGAGCAATATGCAGAAAAAAGTATTTTCTACTATCCTTTTTTTTTCTGCCACAGAAGGATGCTTGGCTTGTTTTTCTATGGACTTAACTAGACCAACCCACAAGAAATCAGCTCTAGGCTGTCTCTTTTACACTAGATGCAGCATGCTTAAAAACAAAAACTAAGCAGCACCTCTCTACACACACATTTTAATATTTATTTTTTCCTGTCTCCTAAGACCCACAAAATTTGAGCAGGTGGCAGTGGCTTTTATGGAAGAAAAATGAATTTGTGCATCTGAATCAGTAGCAATACCACTAAGACAATCTTGCCACCAAGACCATCCCAGGTGAGGATGTCAGATACCATATTTCCATTAAGTGACAAAGTGCAGCCTCTGAATATTTGTACCCGTACTTGTGTTTTGCTTCTTAAAAATGTTCTTAAACATTCCAGCTAGCATTGCCAGTGCACATTCATTTGATGAAGTGGTCATAGCCCTCAAAAATGAGGAGTTGCAGCACTTCATTCATTTCCACTTGTCTTCTGGGAGTACATACATTTATCAGGGCAAAATATTGGCAGTGTAATGCACTTCTGCTGTCCTCAATTACAGCTGATTGCTCAGATTTTTTAGCATAAGTTTAAATTAGGGCTGTCACGAAGACCACTAGTTGTATTAAGCACTAACTTTCAGGAAAGAAAGCAGACAGCTTCTGTGTCTGAGAAAACCCCATCTAAGAACACCCACCCTCTAATTCAGAAAACATAAGCAATTATGAGAAAGGTACTAAATACAGAAAACATTTTGTTTGAACACATTTAAAGGCAGCAAACCCCAGCAGATACCTCCAGCAAGTTTTAAAGCTCCAAAATGTTGATCAAAGAAAAGGCTTTGGGGTTCATCAAATGATTTACAAGTAAACAAAAGCAAATCAGAATGCAATTAAACTGAGCATTGAGACCACTGTTACTGAAAAAGAGTCTTTTGACAGCTTTTCTGAATACAGGAACACAGAAATATAGATCACAACAGTTGGTTATGGTCATCTCAGAGTACAACCATACAAGCAGATTTCCAGTATATTCAAACAAAAAATTTTACATGTACTAGGTACTCAGAGAAACAACCCATTGGGGTTTACAGACTTGCATTGATTACTTCCTTACCAAGATTGTCTGCTATGGTGTTTGATTTCCAAAGAGGAACTGTCCAGGCTATGATCTCCAGCATTGTCAGATGCTGGTTTTCACTACTGATAATAAAAAGAATCCCACACCACAGACCCTGGTCTGAATACAATTTCTGTTCTCCTAGTTTTTTCTGCTAACTGCAAGCATGGCATGCCAGCCTTGGTGGAAGTTTGTGTCAGTTCTTTGTCACCATTTTAAGTTTAGAGAACAAATACCAGCAGGCAGATAGAAAGTGACTTTTTTAAAGGAACTTTCATGAACTCCATTATAAATTCACCAGAGACATCATAGCTGATGTTTTGAGGCAGCCACTGATGTATAACTGACCTTGTATTTAATAGAAATTTAATACCTACCAGGTTTTAGAGAATTACCAAAGTATGGGCTTGTATTTTTTAGGTAATTTCTGACCTTTAGAATTTATTGTAGATTACCCTATTAAGGATCTATCTTCAGATGAAGAAAAAACTGCATTATTACCAAAGTTATGGAAATATCATTCATGTCTATCCTTCACCTAACCTTAGTGATAAGAACAATTATAACCACTTAATTTGCAGCAGGTATAACCTTTGCAGCTTGTGCTGATAAGAAGACTTACTAAGGAAGCATCCAGTTGTGATCAGTTTTTCTGCTCCATAGGATAATGTGGAATAACCTTCCTAAAAGCATCACCAGGGAGGTTTTCTCGCAAAAAAAAAAAATTACATTAATACGTCATTTCCCAATCACTGTCACACTTATGAAGTCGTAACTCAATTTGATACATTGATAAGTGAACAAGTCTAATAACAGAGTAGGTGATTCTTTAAAAGACTGACAAAAATGCCACTTGATATTTTTCAGTTATTTGAACAGACACATTAACAAAGAGATCACTGTAAAATCTGAGGACACCTTTCTCAGAATCACCAATTCCACAAACACTAATTGACAAAATCTTACCAGAAAGAGAAATTCCAGTAGCAATTGGGAATTAAAAAAATAAAAAATAATAAAATTTAATGAGTCACATCAGAATTCTTCCTTTAGAATAAGCATTGACAGAATCTGTCTTTCCCTGTAAACCAACACAGACAGACTTCTGCAGCCCCAAACTGAACTGAAAAAAAAAAATCCTCATTTGAGGGTTTAGAGGAGAAATTGCAATTCTAGATACACATGCAGACATGGTACAAACAAAAGATAACAATGTACAAGCAATTAGAACAAGAAAGTGCTATATCTAGAATAAACCAGTCAGTCACAGAGGGACCAAAGGCCCTCATTTTAGCATTCATTTTCAGCACTGCACTTAAATTCCTATGAAGCACATATTCTGTCTCAGAGGAAGGTTTTAACAATCATGGACTAAATTCAAAACTAGTCAGACATGCATGGAGAAAACTAATATACTTTAATTGCATAGGCTTAAAAAAATCCTGTTCAACATACAGTTAATTTTGAAAGGTATATTGAAACCAAAGGCTTTCTACATATATATGTATATATAAAACTAATTAATAATAGATTTTTTATTTCTTAACACAATTAACCTTATAGAACTAACGGGATGTATTACATTGAAAAGCATACCTGGCTGAATATTTGAAGTAGCAAGGAATATTTAAATTTGAAGTTTAATTTTTGGTGAAAAATATGTTTTTGTAATATATACTTTTCTGTTTCCTACTTTCAGAAAAGACGTAAAATTATGTCTATCATTGTGACAGACAGTATCATTGATTAGTTTAAAAAAAAATCACAGCAATAGAAAGTAGAGAAGCCAGATATTTAAATATAAATTTGTTTTGAAAACAATTTAGCAAAATAGAGAAAAAGAAGGACACTGAAAAATACATTTGTGCTTGTTAAAGCTGGCAGAGATGGTCTGGATACTAGTTTAAAGGTTAATTGGTGTGACTTTCTCTGCATTTTCAGTACTGTGGTCTTCCTCCAAATATGATGAGGATGGCCTGCTCTCTCTCAGGCTGACCACCAGCATAAAACATGAGAAACAAAGCAAAGAACATTATAAGAAAAAAATATGGCATTTTTATAAAAAGAAAAATGAAGAAATTTACACCATCAATGAAGATATTTACACCATCATATCTAAAGCTTTACAAAATCATAAAACTAAAATTTCTCTTGCACATACTCTCACACATTTTAGTATTTTAAAATAAGAGGGAATTCAAAAAAGACACTTCATTCTAGTATCAAGTTAATGCTGCCTTCTGGTATGGTGAACAGACAATGAAAATGCATGGACACCATTTATATGGAGAAAGTGCTTAGTACTGCTCAACAGACTGTAAGAAACTTAACTTTTATTATTCTGAAAGCATCTACAATTTTCAGTCCTTTAAATTGATTTAAGACACTAATTGTGAAGTAATGCATGTCACAACTAAACTCTTCCTTGTTTAGTTCACTTCTTGTTCAGAAGGTCTTTCTTTTTCATTTGTCTTCTTCCACTCTAAATTCCCCAAGGGTTCCTTAAGATGTTAACAAAATCATCATCATCCATGATTCCAATACTTAATCCTTCATAGTAATCTTCGAACTCAGAATAGGACACTTCATTGGGATTGCTGCAGGACTCTCCTAATGTTTCTAGAAATGATGCTGTAATTTCTTCTTCTGTAGCTTTGCCTGTGAGTGCATTTTTTTTCCATTAATTACATTTTCAAGACCAGTGAATATATGACAGTTAATATATTTTAGGAAAGAAAATCTAAGATTTTGGCTTGCAAATATTTTTCTTGAACAAATTCAATATTTCACAGGAGGCAATGAAGTCATTTGTTCACTTAACATCAGCTGCAGAAATTACCTTCCTTTAATAGCAAATGATAGCATTAAATATCATTGGAAACATGAGGCCAAAGTCAATTTTAATAGATTATAAGATCAGGAAGATTTTTCTTCAAATGACTGCTAAAACTGAATGGCACATTCCTTAATTAAAATTCTGGTAAATCAGAAGTAAACTTGTGATAAATCATGTGTTTAATGTAATATGAGTTCAAAGCTCTAGGAACAATTAAAGATGCAAGTTTACATTCAAAAATGTTCTGGAATTGACGTGTGTTCTAGCAACTTAATAAAGATTATACTTTAGATTACTTTTATTGCATTGAGGAAAAAAATTGAGAAAATATAGCATTATAGCAATGAAAAAAAAAATGGAATGTCCAACATCCTTAATCCACAAAGTATCCTCACATATATTACTATTAAGGTCACTGGCAAAACAGGACACATCTTTTCTTCAACTGGTAAAACATAAGGTTCGGCACACTAAGGAGACTCACATTGACTAGTTTGGTATCTGGAGATATTATTTTAGAAACAAAGATTTAAACTCTTATCTTTCCAATGGTGGCATTCAAACATTTCTTTGAAGCCTGAAAAATAACGAAGATACCAACATTTTCTCTGTAAAGAATGACAATCCATGTCCCAGAAATAAATTAATAATTTATTCAGAAGGATCCCCAAGTGATGAGTACATCTAGTGTCACTTGGAAGCCTTATAGAATTTGAGGAAAAACAGTAATATGAAAAGGAGAGTATTCCTTAATTTAAAACTACTGATATCATAGGGGTTAGTGATTTCTTGCACATAAGAGCCGATATATAACTACTTAAATGTAGTCCTACACAGGTAAGGAAAGGAAACTAACCTATATATATGAAGTATTTGCAGCATGATAGAAAGCAAGCATTAATATTGTGAATAGTAATGAATTCCATTACTATTTATAGCCAAGTTCCAGGTAAGGTACATCATAGGTAATCAGAGGGAAAAAAATGTTCATGTTAACAGCTGAAATGAAAACAGTTTATATTAGTATCAGTTTCTGGATCTCATATCTCTACCAACAAGTTCATTACTTTAATTGTGGATTTTTATTTTTGGTTGTTGTTTTTGTTAATGGTAATTACCTGCCAATACTAGTGGATGTTTCTTTGCACAGTAACATTTTCTGATGTCTACCATAGGAACACTTCCAGTTTTGTTGAAGTCTAGTTTCATGTAAGCCTAAACAAAGAGGAAAAAAAGGCAGAAAAAAATAAAGTCCAAACACACTTAGCTACCTAACACATATTTTCAGATCTTGTTCGATGGATTATTCTGATTTACCTATTTAAGTAATTTGAATCTACTATCATAGTCGCCAGATACTAGTAAAGGATTCAACATTATGGAATTTCACAATTGTTTTATCTTGAGAACTTTTACTTCAAATGTGGTCCACTCACAAACTCAAAAAAAGTAAAAATAAAAAATTGTCTTCTCTCCAAAATTTCTAGCTCATCCTTAGAATCAGCAGTTAAGCTGCTTCCTTTCTGTCTCCTCCAATTACTAAGATTCCGGCATCATTCCAATGTGCCTCTACAACACTACTAAGAGCAGCTTCACTTTAATTTCAACAGCTTACTCTAATACACATACCACTACATAAGGCTGGGACAGTCAGGTCCTCCATGATTAAGAGAACAAAAGCATGTCCCATTTCTTGATCTTTATGATATCCCATCACTATGATACTGGCTGGTTTGTTTCCAGCATGAAATACTGGTTACAGTCACAATACATTGCCAATCCCTTTGTCTTTCCAGTTTCTATATAGACAAATAACAAAGTGACATTTCAAATGTAAAAAACTCTTGCAAATGTAATGCCTCTAATTGTATGTCTCAAAGAAGACAAGTATTATTGCCTCTATTTTAGACACTGAGGAAAAAAAAAATGCACACAGTGCATATGGATAACAAATATAGTGATCTGCCAAAATACAGGAAGAGATTTCTGGAAGACAGAGCTTTGCAGTGCCAGATGCCTTACACACTGGAGTGAACTGTAAGAATAGCATGCATACTCAAACCTAAAATAATAAAGGACTTGTTTCTAGGTTGCTGTTCAAAATTAACTAACTCAACAATGGAACAGCATGCTGTCTTCTAACTTACACTTATTTTAACACACTAATCTGACAGTTTAAAAAGTCAATTACCAGATGCAAAATTTAAGAAAAAAAAAATCAAAATGTAATAAATAACCAACTCCAACCAACAAAAGTTAGACTGCAAAATATCTACACTATCTGCAGTGAAACTTACTTTTCTTACAAATGCTTTCCGATATTCATTCATTTCTCCAACTATGGCACGAACAAATTCTCCATAGTCAACTTTATCACTCTTGCTGTCATCAAGAATAAGCCACAAGGATTCAAAGTCCTGTAATTGAAAATATTTTGCCAAAGTTTTTCACTATGTCATAGAAATAAAAAACAATTGCTACATCAGGAAATTACAATACTTTCACAAAGAACAATGTCCCCATCCAAGCTGATTCAAACACTTCTCAAAATAACCTAAGTCATCATTGGTCTCTTATGACCATAATTCACATTATTAACCATTTTGATAGCTGTGTGCTTTCCTTGTAACATAATATTTAAAAAGAAGAGCAATTAGTAAATAGTATCCTATAGAATATCTTCAAAAGGCTGAAAAAGAAAACTGGATTGCAATTGCACTTGCCCCTCTTCATAAGACAAGAAGATTGCACTCTTATTTGTTTCTTCATTCAAGAATTTAAATAGGCCTGAATGCAGAAATGCCAATATAACAACACAAGGAAAAAAAATGCAAAAATAGGTATTAAGATGTAGCTTTAAGCAAAGGGGTGATACCATAAATTAAAGTGAGATAAGTATTCACTTATCTAAGTATTAGTATATGAGTATAACCTTATAATTTCAGCCTTATAATTTCAACTTACCCCTTCAGGCACTTCCAGATGGAATACTTTCAGAGCTTCTTTAAAGTCTGCCTGAGAGAGAAAACCATTTCTGTTCTTGTCTATACGTCGGAAATATTTTCCTAGGCCTGTTACAACACGAACTCCTCTTTTACTTAGTGTTTCTCTGAGCATACCTGAGGATTTACAGAAGGAAAGGGCATAACAATTAACTGAAGTTAACTGTATGCTATAGGACTGTTACAAAAGTAAACAAGACCACAACTGTTTTTGACACTGCTGGTTAAGACACATAATCACATCCAGACTCTCATACCAGATGACCAGATGTGAGTTCAAAAGAAAATTATTGTTTACTTAACATGTGAATAGAAATCACATAAAGCAGCAGCAACATTTAATAAAATATTAAAAAGATCACAGAAGGAAAGAATGTCTGTTGTGTTCAGATTATGAAACTGCTAACTTCCACTGGAATCAAATACATACACACTATTATTCAATGCCCAAAGCAATTCAGTAACACTACTTTGGTAATACAAACATCCCATTATGGGACACACAGTTACTTTTTTTCAGTACAAACGTGTTAAATACACGTGGAAACAAGAACAAATATCAGTAATTCTGTAAAATCATTCCAAAATGTTAGGCAAAGAACTGTTTCTATGGTAAAAATTATGGCTTTACCAAAATCTCTGTGCAGCAGTTTCTCTTTAGGGCTGGGAGGGGAGGATGAGGGATGATTTTTTTCCAGTAAAGATCAAACTCAGAAGTACATTGAAATACATCTTGAAGTATATACACTACGCATTCTTCCAGGGCACACCAGCAAGCCTTAGATATGGTCAGATAATTGAGAAATCAGCTTGTGTGCATTACAGCAGGACCAAAAAAAAAAAAAAAAAAAAAAAAAAAAAAGGAGGTGGAGAACTAGAAGATAAAAAAAAATATATCCCTAATGTGTAATTCCAACAATCTTTCTAAAAGTAAGTGCTCAACTGCATTATAGTGACCAGAAAGTGCCTACTTAAAGTGGGTTCAGCTATTAAAAGTTATGCTGGAGATTCAACAAACTAAAAACTGTTCACTTCAACAGTTTTTGTGGACTACAAGTTACACAGCAAGTACATAAACATCCTTCTACAGTTTTAAACACAAAGCTATGCTCTCGTCCAAAAGACTACAGGTAGGAAACTGGCAAAATACAATTACATATTCTAGAATATACTATTAAATCATACTCACATATTTAGTACAGATAACATTGAAGAATATGAAAAAACTACTTTTTAATGGGTAGAAATAGAATAAAAAATGGCCAAAGAACTATCTAAAGCAGAATTAACTGAATAAATAAGATTGTTTGAATATTTCACCAGTATTTTTTTTTAAATTTGATGCTAATTTAACATAGGATCAGTGTTATGATTTAGCATTCTTTTTTAAGATTTTGTCATCACAGTGATATTTTATCTGTTACATTCACAATTTTTGTACTGTTTCCATGATCTTTAGCCAGACTGTTTATTTAAAGAAGGAAAGTTAAGAGTAGAAAGTATTCTTATGAACAGTTTATCCCAGTATCAGATTTTAGTAATATTCTGATAAATATCTAACTCTTGGTTAGCTTCATTTATTCAAATAAAATCTTTGAAATGCCACCACTCTTCTTTGTGCTGAGCTATAAAGACAGATACAGAAATTAAAAATAAGTGTGTTCTGGTAGACACAAACCTTGAATCTTTTTGAAAACTCTGCTGTTATCTTGCTCAGAACATTCTTGCTTGAATTCCTCAGAGGGAGCTCTAAAATAGCAACAATTTAAAGTTGATTAGTGAAAATTATTATTAGTGAAAATGTAATATTACTGAATTCAAAATAGTTGTAGTAAAAAATAAATAAATTTGAACTTTGTATTTAATTCTTATACTACCCTGATAAGCATTGCATTCAAATGCTTGAGTTTGACGTGGCATACAAAAAATTCCTTGTTGAATAGTTGCAGATATAGAGAAACTCTTGTCTGACACTATTCCATTAGCAGCTCCTCTACCGATTTATAACTCATGCATAATTCCTCCTGTTTGTACAGTCTCCAGAAGCATATCTGGACAGTCCTAATCTTCAGCTCAGACCAGTGGGAAAGTTTGTTAAAGCAGCAACACTTAGTTACCAGGAAAATAACATGAAGTAGCTATAAATCTCTCTTTAAGAGAAAAAAAAAAAAAAAAAAAAGAAAAAAGACTATACAAGTAATATCTTGAATCTTTATTTTCCTAGCAAAATGTCTAAATTGTAAGACCAACAACTAAATGATGAAAGAAAAATAGGAAAAATAGTCAGCAAATTTCCACCTGTTTTATGTCTTGCCTCACTTGTGATTAATGGAACACATGGGCAAAAAGACTAACATTGTTATTAAGGGAAGAAGAGATTATCTTCCACGATGCAGATCAAGAACAGTATCTCTTAGGGAGGCACTGGGGACCAACACAGCAACAAAGAAATACTTCTGCAGAGAAATGGAATTATTTGAAAGATTTCCATCTGACAGTATTCAGGTATTTCACACGCTATGACCGAGTTCCTTACAGTAAGAATGGGTTCCATATGACTGTATTCATTCAACTGACAGTATATGACAGTGTATGTCCTGAACCGAGGAAGAATTGCTATGGACATGGTCCATCAAGGGCACCTGAGAGCAGTAAGAGAGAATTCCAGATCTTGTAACTGCAGTGACCGTGCATTCTCCATGCAACCTACAAGCAGCTCCAAAGAGCAATGGCCATAATTTACTAATCAAGGAGATAATGAGAAATTTGCAAGCTAATGGATGGACATTTTTCATAGAAGAAATGGACATAGTATTGATAGAAACTTTGAAGAACCTGAAAAGTTTTCCATCAAAGATTTTAAGGAAGACAAATATGCATGTATGCTAATTATTGTTTAAAAACCTGCTTTCTTTGCTTAGTTCTTGCAGCACAACATAATGAAATCCATTTAAGAGGGCTCTAATAAATAAGTCATGGATTTCTAAAAACGCTCCACAAAAATGCTTGGAAAAAAAAAAAAAAAGCTAATGAACAGGACACAATAAATGGGAATCACACAAAAAAAGAATTTGTCCCAGTATTCTGAACAGCCTTCTTAAAAGAACACCAGCAAAGTTCAAACCTCCAGGAAAACATGTTTATGGATATTGATGCATTTTTATTTGAATGTTGAATAGATAAACATACACCCTCAGGGAAAATAAAATCTCCCTCAAATCAAGGAATCATTTTCTTGAAATATGTCCAGATAATTAAAAATATGTAATGACAGATATTAATGACGGAAATGTTAACACCATTCCGAATTACTTTTATATTTTTTTTCTGTGCTTACACTGCTAACTGTAGGTTATACACATCCAGAAGAAAGAAATGCTTCTAGTTCAGATATGAGTGATAAATTATGAAGGGAGGAGCCACCTTGTACTGGGACAAAATAGGAGTCTTAACTACCAAGGTTAAAGCACATAAAGCAAGGTAAAGCACGTAAGTTTTCTGTTGGCAAATGCATAAGCCTTCTCATTTCAAATACAAGCTAACCATTAATAAACACCTTATTGAAAGCACCTTATCTTCTTGTTTTGCATCTTCTTCTGAAGAAAACATGATTAGTTACAGGTATTTGACATGGAATCTGACTTAATAAAGACTGAGTTTCTGAGGTCATTTGTTTCTATTCTCATTCCTACATGCTAACTATATGTCTGCCAAATGAAAACAATGTAAACCTCACAGTAGTTAAAGAAGTTAACTACTAAGAGAACAAACTATGGCAAAGGTTTAGCCCAAAAGCTGGATCAGTGCATCTCAGGTTCCTTCACTAAAACTTATGGTGAAATTCTGTACTGTGTGTTCTCAGAAGGGCTTCCCAGTAATCCCAATCAGAAGTTAGTATGAAGCTTGATAGAAAAAATACTGTGGAAGAACCTACTGGAAGATTAAAAAAAATAAATTAATTAAAAACGTGCTGTAGTTATTTTAATCTTTTAATTACAGTATGAAAACAGATGTAAAAACTACTGCCAACTTCAAGCTGCTTGTTCACCAGTGCCTTGCCATGAAGGACTACTCCTTATTTTGGAGGCCGAAGACACCTCTCTGCTATTAAGAATTTTCATCTCCAGTTTGGGTACCTCCCATTATGAAGTCCCTATGAACTTGTCCATATCAAACTACCTAAACTGTAAAGGCAACCATCTACAGAAGACAACATACATGTAATCTCACTAAAACAAACATAAAACACAAAAGATTCATAGCTTGTGACAGAAGGGTGTAGCTGCTCCTGAAAATCTGCAACAGACCTTTTTGACTCTACCCACCTGAGTGGGATTCTCTGCGAGTACATTAATCTGGATAAAAGGACTCAGATCATGAGTTTCCCACCAAAGACCGAGTTACAGTTCAATAACACCCCCACCCAGACACAGCGTTCAGAAGAATCAGACAGAATCAATTTACTACCTGAAAAAAAAGGCACATCTCAGGTTGAGAGTGTATAAAAAAGAAGTAGCAGAAAAGAAGTACCAGAAAAAAAGTAGCAGAAAAATATGATTTTAAAACCCAATGAACAGGTCTTCATTCTCAGCCTTTCAGAAATAACACTGGATCGCCTCCAAATTCCATAGGTAGAAAATTATCAACAAATGAAAAAAAAAAAATTACCAAAATGATATGCTTCTAAGATGTAAAATATCTCACATAAGCCAACCAATATTAAACTATTTTATTTCATGAAGACCCTGCAGCGGGAATAGTTAGCATCATACAGCTATATGTTTCTACAACCAATTAAATTTGAATTTACAGTTTTATGGACTGATAGCTCACTAGGGCCTCTTTGAAGAGCTTTCAGTGTAAAGGGACCTTAAAGTGAATATTACCGTAACTGAGAACAAGCTTCATGTATCTCAATATTTGCAAAAAGAAAAATAATGGTTAGTTAAGATGTTCTGACGAAAGTAGTTTTTAGATACTAAATATATTTAAGGCTCTGTTACTGTTGGTCGTAGTCAAGAAGAGATTGTAGTACCAATCTTTTGTAGATTGTAGATTTACAAGGAGAGGCTGTGAGAACTGAGAATATTTAGCCTGGAGAATGCTCAGGGTGATCTTACTGATGTGTATCAATACCTGGCTGGAGAGAATACAGCAAGTGGATGAGAAAATAAACGTGTTGAGAAATTAGATGCCCAAATGCCTGCAGTCTATAATGTGTAGCAGTATCTCAAAGACTGAAGAAAGAGTGCATACAAAAAAGAAGTAAAGAAGATGGGGAAAACAAAACAAAACAAAACAAAAAAACATCAATCCCTCTCCTGCCTGTGTTCAAACACTTGTATTGGCATAACTGATATAAGCAGTTAATATAAGCTTCACAAAAGATTCAATAATAATGTTGATCACAAAAAAAATGATTTTTCCCCTGAACATAGTACATTAGTTCATTGCATCAGAAAAGTTTCAGAATACAGTTTGTGTTAAAAAGACTTCAAACAAAGCAAGTAAGATAGCTTCATATTCAAATAATTCCTTTTTTTTTCAAGTTACTCCTTATCATTCTAGGAAGTTATTGAATTATAGAACATCCACTCAAATCTATTACTAATTTCTCCTAACAACAGCCTAAATACAGATTTTTTAACAGTATAAATAACATGTTAGAAGCTCTTATAAAAAAGTATTTTTTGCTTAACGAAGACTAATTTGAAAAAGTTAGCTGCACTTACTTGAGAAAATCCATAGCTGTTTCATCAATATTTATCACACGAAGGGTGAGGACTGGGTTCTGCTTAACGCTTTCTGGAAGATTATGATCAACACTTCGGAAAGTTAGGTTAGCTCCCTGTTGGCAAAACATAGAATGGTTTACAAACAGGTCACATAGTTTGTAGAATATGTTCTGCAAGACTTTCAGAAGTATGATCATTAAAGTCTTGCTATGAAATGATGGAAAAAGTGTAACTAAGGTCAGTTAACCTTATTAACAGAGCTTTTCTAACACTAAATAAAAACAAACAGACTTCAAAATAAAACTTTATCTTCTACGTGGAGGTTTGTCTAGTAAGAGCATCTACTCTACCCTAATTCACAACTGAGTAATGTGATACTAAGGATTGTTGTTCCCTCAGCCAGGCTCTACTTTTGTATTTTTCTTATCCCTTCATTCTTATGGAATCCAAAACTCACTGGACCACAGAACAGAGGATCACAGAAGGTGCCACAATGATTCTCTGAGAGCCAAGTTTTCAGACTATAAGAAACCCTCTACAGTTACACTCAATAACCTACGATCATATTTAATATAAACAAACAACCAAAAGGTAGACATCCCAAAGTTCAAATAATCCTTGCAATGCTTAAATATGTAGTTATTCTCTAAAATTACTGTATTTCAGTAATAAAAATTGAATAAAAACACACTAATAGTAGTAAAAAGTTCTATTCAGTACTGTCCCTTCTGAGTATTAAAATTCCTCTTCCCTCCAAGCTGGAGACAGGGGACATAGCTTCTTTAACTTTGGAAAATATGTGAGGTAACTGGTTTGTGAGATGGAGAGGAAGGAAAAAAAAAAAAAAAGAAGAAGTAAACTAGAAACAAAGAACATTGTGAAGAATCAAAAAAGCAGTAGCTCTAACTATAATATCCATGCAGGCTTGGATTACAAAGATTCCAACACCCAAAGTAGGAAGATATTGCTGCTGTGCAAGTGTGTCAATCACTTGGACTTTGTGAGAGATTTGTGTATCTTAATGTCATCCGAGAAACTGAGCTTGAAGATATGGATATTCACAAATACGACATCATTCCAAAGAGATAATGAACTCCGGGACAGTACATATTGTGGATGTCTTTAAGACACACCTTTATTTAATACACATTCCCATAATTCCATTTGCAGGTTGCAAAGATACAAATGACAACCAAAAAAAAAAAAAAAAAAAAAGGAGTTAGCTTCAATCTCCATACCATAAACAAAGTCATCTATTTCATTTTGGAAACTCCTATATGGCAGCTACATGTAAACTGCTAGGATTACTCAAGTGCTTACAAAAGGGTTACAAAATGCTAAAAGCTGATGTTGCCTTTATTTACCTTCATTCAAATGCATAGGTTGCTCTAAACTTAAGATTTACAGGAGTGTGCAGCAAAAACATCCTGTATTTCAAAATTTATGAATATTTATGACAATGCCTGTATTTAAAAACAATGAACACTTCACCAAGTACAGATGTACAGCAGCACAGAAGACACAATATGATCCATAGTCAACAATCAGGTTATCTGGTGTATCAAGTCTACCACAGTTTCAAATGCTCAGTTAAGTAGAAACTTGACTATACATGCTACTTATTCAAATAATGTTTCAAACAATCACCTTTTTAAAGAAAAGAAACAAAACAAAACAAAACATTGTAACAAAAGCTCTCTCTATAAAGCTGGTGGTAAATATTTTCAAACTTTTAAGTTAAAACCAATTCCCTCATGCTTAAAAAAATATTCAGTCAATGTCTTCATCAAAAACACCAGCAAACCTCACAAAGATCATTACTTTTTTAAGAAGTACTTAGGTCTTCTACTTCAGAACTCTCCTTCCCAAATAGTTCTTTTTAGCTACAAAAAGGTCTACATTGTCTGCAGTCCTGTGCCCTCTAGTGGAAAATCTACAAACTGAAGCCAAAAGTGGAATCCCTAAATCATGGGAGAGAAAAATAATCCAGACTTCTGAAAAACTTTTAGTTTAACAGCATTACTGAAGGGAAGACCAGAAGTCTTCCCCTAAATGCTAGATAACACAATTTTCAGTTTGAATATCTAAATATTATATCTAAATATTTATTTTCAAATCACCAATAATGCCTTGCATTCAGTAGAATACTTACAATATAGAAGTCACTAAGATCATAAGCTTTTCCCTTCTTTTGTCCTCGCTGATGATGATAAATTCCCTTCTGAATGAAAGGCAAGGCATTTGTTCTGTGAAATAATTCAAAACTAATCTTAAAACAATTACACTTATTTATGTTTGATAAGTACAGTGAAAGATGTTTTATAATTTATTTTTTTTTAAAGTAACTTAACCTACCTGTTTTTTCCAAACTGCCGGAATTCATACACAGTAAGAGATTGGTCATATGCAAAAAAGAATCCAATCAACTCTCTACAGGCATCACGACCATTTCTAAAAGGAAAATTGAAAAGCACCTTTATGTTTTTGCATCTACGCAAATCTAATTCAACCTAAACACAAATAATACTTCTATTTTGAAATATGCATTTTATATCCAATCTTGCATATTGCACAATCTTTATCTTTGAAAGAGCCATCTATTTTCACTAAACCATTCTGGAATCCATCTTCTGGATTTGGGAACACATCTTCATGCAATATTCTGTTCCATAACATTAAGAACGTCTTTCAAAGCTTCATGTTTTAGTATGCCAATATAATTTTCATTCCCTAAAGGATGATGTAAATCTGGACTACTGCATTCTTTATGGTAGATGAAGCTATGGGGCTGAATCCTTGACTATGTCTATACAGCCCGCTGCTCCAGAGCTGAAGAATATGTTTATGTCACCACTACTCAATTCAGAACAAAGATGCCCTCAGCTTGTAAGCTTAGTATGTAAGGAGCTACAAAAAAGATAAAGGCATCCTTTCAATCCACAGTGGTTGCCACACACTAAGAAAAGGCTAAAAGAATTTACAATTAAGTGACACGCAATGGTGAAGAGCACTCTTTTACATCCCTGTGCCAATTGTCCTGCACAGAGCCGTGACTGACATGATGGTAACATTACTTATGTATCTTAATGCTGTACAATGGGACGGTAAACCCACTGTATCAGCCATGTCAGGTGTATTATATGCTCTCTACCTGCATAGCATATACTTTTTTTCTACACATGTAACAGAGAAGGAAAAATTCAGTGCAATTAAATATTTCAACAAGGTAACAACTATCATTCATAAACTCATAGAATTAAAACGCTTTACAGAATGTGTGATTACCTTGATATAATCCTACTATCAAAGCGTAGCTTGTTAGAGAGAACACTTTCAGTCAATCCTGATTTGGTCCTTATTCTGTGAAAATAATGCAGCATATTAATGATATCTATACGCTCACAAAGCAATGGTGCATATGAAAATAACCATTTCAAAACAGTGAAAAAAAATGTAAAGTATGGTATCCTTGGCAACTGGCTGAGGATATGGTTCTTGTAGTTGAATTAGAAAGCAACTCTGAGTTGCAATGTGGAAAGCACACTGTAATTACATCATATGAGATTACATCTACAGAAAGCATAGACATGAATGGGATATTTTGTTTATATGCTCTTATGTCAAGAATTAAACCTCTACCAACCATCATGCTTACACCACTCAATCAATTTTCTTGCAAAATACCCATCTGGGGGCTTCTTTCCCCACTTAGATACTTTATATTGATTATAACTGGTTCCCAAAACAGAGATTTGTTCATGTGATGAGTATAGCAGATTGAGACTGAGAGATTGTTCTTGAAACAGTTTTTTTTTTGCCTTTTTTTTTCTTTTAAATAAAATGATGATGCTTGTTGAAAAAGACTTCAGAAGGTCATGTTAAAACATACAAAGCAGGGATATTTGCCTGCATGTTGAGTAAGATTAACATAATAAAAACAGGAACTGCAGAATCATGTTGTTTTCAGCATGCATTGCTGAAAATCAAAATATTTTCTCATTTTTTCTTAAGCTGTTGGAGTTCCTGTTTTAATGCTCACAGTTCAGAAATTACATTTAAATGCCAATTTTTCAGCAGAAATCAAAACATGAAGGAAAAGTATGATTACATTGTTAAGATCTACATAAGCATTTATAGATGTATATTTATGTAATTTTAAGCACCTCAGGATGGGAATCTCTAAAAGGATACATCAGCATTGCAAGGATTCAACCAACTCAGACTGAGAAAACCCTGTGATGAACAGTATCAGTATGAGCCTAAGATGGTTCTTCCATATTTTATAAATACTATGAATCATTATACACAGAGAATCCACAAATAGGTCCCACTAGGCAATTATAGAAATGGGGGAGGCAAACAATAAGACGTCAGATGAAATTGTTTGTTCCAAGTGAGGAATAAAACATCTGGAAAGGCAAAGAGAGACTGCAGAGCCCAAAATAACAACAACAAAAAATATTTCTAAAGAATGACCACTAGAGAAAACTTACTTTGTTTCATGCAGTGTTCTTTTTCTAAAACGCATGGGTGTGTTCCCAAGTCCCAGAAGTCCATGAGCTTCCTTGGAAACATCAGCGCGTGTGGATTGTTCTGGGTCACTTATAACAGCTCTGACCAAAAAGAACAGGGAGAAGCTCCCTGACTAACACTAAGTTTAAATTTCAGTTTTAACATATTCTTACTCAAGGAAGAAAAACAAACAAAATAAATAAATAAAAATGCCATGTGAATAATGCAATAATAACACATTGAAGTTAGCCATTACACCTGCATAAATTTGAGGGAGGGTTTCTTGTTTATTTGGTTGGTTGTTCTTTTAGGTTTTGGTTTTTTTTGTTGTTGTTGTTTTTTTTGTTTGTTTGTTTGTTTGTGTTTGTTTTTACAAATTCTGAAATCCATTACTCTAAATCAAACACATGAAAGAACAGTCTGGTGGTGCACAACTATGTAATAACTTTGCAGATAGGCAAATTATTTTAAGTATATTTTCTTAGAATTATGGAAGTGATATTAAAATATCAAGAATTAAACTGATTATTAAGATAATCAGCTGAGTGACAGTATCAGTTTAATCTTAGTATCTTAGTATCAGTTTAACAAATAAACAAAAGAGAAGACCCCTTAAAATACATGCTATTGAAATAATTAATCAGAAGGAAAAAAAAATTTTGCATAGCTAATGTAAATTTATAAATTTTCTCTCTGATCTGTGCAGATCCAACTTTGCACACATCAGTTATAATAATTTAACTGCAAGATTGTTTCTATTAAAACAATCAAAAAACCTTTTGTGTTTCCTTTAATAGATTTTCCATGTGACAGTTTTGAACTAATCTTTCCCGATTAACATCCTGCTATCTGATACCAATTTGTTTGGCAGTACTGGCACAGTTATATTTGGAAAATAAACAGAGAGATTTTTTCAATTAAAAGTTCATCTTGATGCAGCTGCAGCACTACTGGATATTGTTTTGACTTTGTCAACAGTGCAGGAGATGCACGGATACATGCAAAAATAAGGAGAAGCAGCTGAAGAAGGTTAAGAATGGAATGACCATCTATGATCCAAGATGCATAAAACCAATCCAACACCAGCAGCACTGAAACACTTCAACACAACTAGCATCTTTTTAACACAATCTCTGTAATCATCAGCTCTAACTACATCATTGTAAAGATATGATACGGGACAAGCATTTCTTAGTTGTTGTTTGCTTTGTTTTAATCAGTGATTTCTGTACTTAAAAATACATTTGGCTTTCTGGGCTGCAATCACACATTGCTGGCTCATGTCGAGCTTCTCATCAACCGACACCCCCAGGTCCTTCTCCTCAGGGCTGCTCTCAATTCGTTCTCTGCCCAGCCTACATTTATGCTTGGGATTGCCCTGACCCAGATGCAGGACCTTGCACTTGTCTTTGTTCAGAACAAGTTTATGGAAACAATAATAAGAAAAATAATTTTAATATACTCATCTTTACCTATTAATTACTTTTTTTTTCTCCTCCTTAACCTACGATGGGATCTTTGTACATAGAAACAATGCTTTCTTGGAGGTAAAGAAAAAATTGCTAACTTCATAGCAATGAAGTTAGGAGAGCTTTCCTGTACAACCTAGATCAACTTGATTAATCTGCTCCTTTTTTCTTTCCTTCCTGATTAACACTCATATAACAACTCCTTTACTGCAGAGAGATGTTGTGCCGATATTAATAAAGGAATTTTAGTAAAGGTGACAGCCTTAGAACAGGAAATAAATACTAAAGATATGTAATTTGTAACAACAGGTATCCATATATTTTGAAGATGTAAAAGAAGGTTATTTCTGAAAAGCACTGTTACTGTAAAACCCATAAATTAGATTCAGATGTAAAATCAACACTTCTTCTCAGAAGAAAAATGAACTTAAACATAGCACTTGAAAGTGATTTTAGATTAAAAAGGTTTTTCACTTAAAGGGATTTTAGAAATAGCACTATGTAAGACTACATAAGAGTTACAATGAGGTCATCAAAACATCTTCCAAGCAAGAGAAGTCAAACACTCACTGACCTAAATTCTTTGTAGGGAACACTGTAGTTTAACGTTGTAAATTCACTTACCTGGATAACTGATCCACCATCAGTTGTTCTACCACAGCCTGTTTTCTCCGCTCTGCAGCAACATCCTCCTGTAAAGAAAAATTGACTGAGAGAAAATGAAATTTAACAAGCACATCAAATACTAAAAGAGCTCTTAGGACAGTGTACAGAGATCACAATCTTACAAATGTCACAATTAATTTGGAATTTTCAAGGGTTTTCTTCATCTTTTCAATTAGAGTCCTATTTGCATGACAAATAATATTCTCTGCTACACACTCAACTTGTCTATGCATATTAGATGTCAATAAATATGAGATTTCTAGTATTTCTGCTGACAGACAGCTTTCCTTATCTTTTATTTCCAATAAATTTTCTAAGTACGTTACAGCCTGAGGAATTTCACACTATTCCAAGTACCATGGTTGACACAGATTCCCACTGAAAGAATGAGACTCCAGCAATAGCTGGTAATAAATAAATAAATAAGGATAAGTTTATTAATGTTAAAAGTTTAGTCTCAGCGCTCAATTTCTATTTGCTGCATGCCAGAATAATGTTCTACTGAAACAGACCAACCTGAAAACCCTTTCCTTATAAAAGAGAGATCATCCTAAGGGGGCAGGAGATTAGGAGATTTAACAGGATCTTACTGCCATTTTTACTTTAGAGTAACAGCCAAGCATAACTTTGTGCCATTCACCGTAAAGTGCTTGGTTGTTGATCATCATTGGTTTCATAGAAAGAAAACCCAAGGCACAAGAGGATGCTGAAGGTCAGAACAGAGGCCACTGGCAACCATTATGCCCCCCATCTCACTTCATCCTCCAAATCTCCAAACTTTTTCACCACAATTACATTTCCTTTTTCTTCCCCCAACTTTATTTTTGAGAAAATAGAGATTGTTTCCGAGGGGTTTAGACAACCTCTTTGATGACTTGTTAGCTATTCTGAATCTGAAGAATTAAGATATTTTTATGATTATTTTTTTCCCCCCGCATAGATTATCACACACCAACCAAATTCTAGATACATCAAGTCTTCCCATGGCTGAAGAAGAATTAAAAGTTGGTTCCAAAACAGAATGTAACTAATGGATAATCCATAAATCCCCAGAGATGCTATGGGTATTGTTCACAAATCTTCAGGTAAATACTGATTAGCATTAGCCAAAAACAATGAAAAATTTAACACCAGACCAACAGGTGTTTATACTGATTTTAAGCCTTAAAAGATTTCTAAATTGTAGCAGATTGGGGACTTTTTATTTTGCTTTCATATTTCATTTTTGCATCTAATTAACAGATCTACTGGTATTCCAAATTACTGAAGCTCTGACATTAAGAAGCATTATGTAAAGGAAGACACAGTGATAATGCACAGCAGCGTTTCTTAAAACTCAACGTATTCCAAGGATTGCTCTTACAGATCTAAAACAGCTAGCATGATAAAAACTGATTTTGAAAATTCAACTTTGTATTTCAGTTGAATACTAGAAGGTCACTAAATGTACTCTCAGAAGAAAATCTTCCATTCACCTCTTGGACAAAATCTCTACTACGAATTTACATAACTGCTGAGGTAGACATTGAGCTTACAGCAACTCTCGATGTTTAATAAGATGCAACTCTTTTGTCCACAAAAGAATTATTTATAGAAAACAAACCTTCCAAAAATATTTTTATCATATATAGTGTTGTTTGGCTATCATACATTTACTGCAATCCATCTTGGATAAGACAATTCTCTACCCAAGCTAAAGAAAATTTAAAAGAAAATGTGTTTTAATGTTAGAGGTTTTAGCAATGATTACAGTAAAAGGAAATGTTAAAAATATTGTCATCTTAAGCAAATTTTTAAAGCACTTTAAAATCAAATGCGTATAATTGAGACAACATATATCCAATTGCATTATTGTAATAAGGAGTAGTTACTTCTGATTTTTCCGTTATTCCTACTTCTGTCAGAATCTTGAACCTGAGAGAACCCTGGAGAGGCTCCTAGAAAGAGAGAGACAGCCTGTGCAACCATGAGTACTAATCAGTAACAGAAGGATTTCTAAAGGTCCCTGTGACACATTGCTGGGACACCTGCTGGTTTCCTTTTAAAACATGACAGGTACACTGCAGCTGGCGTTTGTGGTTGGGCACTGCTCCTTTTCTCAGTCTTTTCACGGTATTTGATTTAGCATTAAGTAGTTACTCTAATGATACTTCAAAACAGTTTGCCCCACTAGCCTCACCCAACAATACAGATCTTTAAAATAATTCTAAAAATAATGAACGGGAAGTTCTTCATAAGACTACTTTCCAAAAAGATTTTCTGATCGTGAAAATGATCAGTAGCCTCAATAGTGCAACATTCACTATTATTAAGCAAATAATTAGATTTTATATGAGACAAGTCCCACTTTAACGAGATTAGAAATCAAATAGATGTTTGCAAGGTGAACTTCAGTGCATAATGATGAGCAAACAAAATAAATGAAAAAATATTTACTTTTATAGTCTCATAAAATTTGTTATGGCTTAGTATTCCATCAGAATGTTAGAATGCTAACTCTGCTCAGCAATACATACAAAATTCACTTATGAAAGACATCACTCTGCATATGCAAATAGTGAAGCACAGAGTACCAAGTCTCAAGGTTCTTCATCACTGTAAATAATCCCAAAATCAAGATTTAGCCTTAAATGTACAATACGCCTTTTGCACAGTCCTAAAGAGAGTAAAAATCTCTCTGTATGTAAGAAATTTAAGAAACTTACTGGGTATAAATAAATTTATTATAGTAAAGCCATGTCTGTTTCCACTCTGGGGGCCTCTCTCTCCCCCAGAATCAATAGGATAAGAGGAAATCAGAGGGGAACTAACAGAGCATTGGAGATGAAGCAATTGAAAGGAGAGGCTAAAGAAGTTTGGCTTTGTTTACTTTGCAGAGGAAGCAGCTATAAAGTGTTCTAAAAGCTTCCTAAAACCAAAAGACAGTTACAAAGTTTTTTTTTGTTGTTGTTTATTTTTTACTTTTGCAACAGTGGCCAACATTATAAAAGGAGGTCAATGTCACAAATGGAGCCATGGGAGGCTTGGTAAGGGTAATAGGAAGAACATCTTCACAAGGAGAGTAACACAGCAAAGGAATACGTTGCTTAGAAATGCTGTAGAACTCCATCCTTGGATCTTGAAGATTCAGCCAAAGCCATAGCTGACCTGACCTAATACTAGCAGCAGAGCCCATATTGCTTATGAAGCGGGGTCTCATCACATACTCCATTTCAAGAGATAACAACGGAAAACAGCTTATTTACGCTAGAAACTAGTCAGAGTAAAAGCTGATGCAATCATGAAATCCATGAATTGTGGAATGCAGGCTCAGGTAGGAGCTACAGACAAGAAGAAATAGAACAGTATGGTCAGTTTCACATGAGTCACTCAGTTGATCTGCTTAGCTGTATTTATTTATATTTAATTTGCATTCTTATTTATACATATTACTGCATAAAATACAAGCATTGCAAATAAGATTAAAAAATTGCTCACTGGATTGCTCAGTTCAACTCCCACTAAAATAGATGTTCAAACCCCCATGGTTGCAATTACAGACTAGGACCAAATCATCAAAAGTCTAACTTCCATTGAACATCTGGGAAGTCATTCTGCAAGTCTAGAAAGTTAACAGCCTAATACCAGCTAAAACACTTACAGCTTCTGATTTTCTCACACCATGCTGCATATTGTAGGGCTTGCTTGTGTAGCATTGTTGCAGAAGAGCTTTCTCATCAAGAGCTGTAAGATCGTCCTTGTGCCCAACTTTGAGCTGTGTACCCTATACAAAAACACGTTATTTTCAGAAATCAAGTTTAATTATTAAAAACAATTTTCCTCAACAATTTATTAAAAAGGGTTGTTTATTTGAAAAAGTCTTTCTCCTTCTTCATGCCAATTAGAAAAAGTAAAGACATTTTAAGCCAAGATTTCTATGAAAATTGAACTTAAAAATCTTGCTCTCAAGTCTTGCCTTAAAGCTTTTGAGCCCTTAACAACAACTATCAACCATATTAAAAAAATAAATAAATAAAAAATCAGAAGTACCTTGGTCCAAAGTACCAATGCTTTGTGAAAAACCATTAGCAAGTCATAGATGGTAGACTGTTAGTACCTCACTGAAGAAAAGAGCTCATTCTTTCTCTGTTGCATTCAAGAACAGCCAAGAGAAAGCAGCAGATTTGCCATCACATGCAAAGTTCACCATCACAAAAGTGCCATTTCTTGACCAGCAAAGAAGTTAAATAAAGGCTGGATAAGGAACAGCTGAAGTATATTGCTGAACTGGGTCTAAGAGACTTGTAAATCAGTCTGAATATATTACAGAAATATTTCCCACATGGGGGATATGAGCAAGGAGACTGTATGAACAAAGGAGACTGCATTTACAGAAGCTGGGAAGGAGGAAACATGGGACACAAATCAGTACTGTAGGTTTCATTACCTATTCTGCTCTAGGAGCAGCTTCTTTTCAGAGAATTTATTGCAAATCCCACAAATCAGATGATAAATATCTTGAAATCTATTGAAATTTATTATTTAATCAGATAGCAATAATGTCTAGCAGAATAGTCTTTGTTAGATATATTTAAATCTGTCACAAAAACTGACATGCACAGCTTCTAGCACTCAGCATGCATCTTTCTGGAAACCAAAAGCACTAGGAATGCACCAATTCTGCCTTTTCTCTCGCAGTTTATGCTTGTGTTGGTTTTACCCTGTTGGGCAACTGAACTCTACCACAACCATTCTCTCACTCACCCTCCCCGAAGGAAAAGGGAGAGAAAATATGATGGATAGGGATGAGATGTTAGGACTGATAAATTAGGGCTGAAGGGTTGAGAAGAGGTCAGAAGGATTACTCAACAATTATCATCATGTGCAAAACACGACTCAGCACAGGGAGACAAACATAATTTATTGTTTACCACTAGCAGGCTATCACAGTGAGAAACTAAAAGCAAATTAAAAATCCCTTCCTCCCATCCACCTTCTTCTAACCCCTCCCCCTGAACAGTGCAGGGGACCAGGGACTAGGGGCTGTGGTCAGTCTCTAACACTGTCTCCACTGCTTCTTCATGGTCGCTCTTCAAGCACTGTTCCCACATGGCTCCATCCCACGGAGTCCATCCCCCAGGAGCAAATTGCTCCAGCACGGGTCCCCTATGGGTGGCAGCTCCCCCCAGACCCCTGCTCCTGCGTGGGCTCCTCTCCACGGGCTGCAGCTCCAGCCCGGGGCCTGCTCCTGCGGGGGCTCTCTATGGGCCGCAGCCTCCTCCAGGCCACATCCACCTGCTCCCCCAGGGGCTCCTCCACCCATGGGGGGGCTGCAGTGTGGAGATCTGCTCCGTGTGGGACCCATGGGCTGCAGGGGGACAGCCTGCTCCACCAGGGGCCTCTCCACAGGCCGCAGGGGAACTGCTGCTGCGTGCTTGGAGCATCTCCTGCCCTCCTGCTGCACTGGGGGCTGCAGGGCTGCTTCTTACTCCACTCTCCCCAAGGCTATTGTGCAGTTGTTTTTTTTTGTTTTTTTTTTTTTTACCCCTTTCTTAACTGCGCCCTCCCAGAGGCCCAACCAGCATCGCTCCATGGCTTGGCTCTGGCCAGTGGCGGGACCCTTTTGGAGCTGGCTCTGCTCTGACATGGGGCAGCTCCTGGGATCTGCTCACAGAGGCCACTCCTGCAGCCCCCTACTATGTAAATCCAATACAGTTTGCTACCTATTTATTCAGTTTCAGACTAACTTGACTACTCCTGTAAATACCCTTCTGATGGGCTTGCAGTACAACACAAAGGATTCACATCTTGGAAAACATGGCATGATTGTGCCAGATCAGTGCGTAAGAGTGAAAACATTAAAAGCAAAAGTAAAACTACAACAAAACACCGAAAATGGTATTCTTCACTGCCATGAAACAAACATAAACTTAAGAAGACAACAGAATTGTTTCCTTCACTCAGTTCTTTTACCTATAGAATCTTATACTTCTACATTCTCCAAATTTTGTCCGAGTTTTAGAAGAGTGGCTCTAATGGGACAACATCCCTTTAGAAGTATAAATAATATGTGCAAAAGAGACCTCAGTCCACACAGCCATAAATCTTTGTCTTCTGTAAAACTGTCCCTCTTTATTACACTGAGCATTAAGCAAGTAAATAAGTAATCTCGTTGCCATTTATCACAAACTTTTTATCTGAAAAGCAATATATACAGTATGTGCTTAAGGAAGCTCAGCATCTGCATATTTTGCCTTTCATTAAGATTCCTAAGTGGTCATCCACCCTCAGCACAGTCTAGCATTTGACCAGTCCTCACAGATGTTGCTCACTTTTGTTTCCTGTTCCTTGCTAGAAACCTTTTCTCTTTGACCTCTTTACATCTGAAATGACATATTTTGCTCTGTGCAGACAATTTTCTCTACTCTCTCTTCCAGAACAGGTCAGTTTTTCCCATCTTTGTTTTCACATTTTTCCTCCACTTATCTTCCCTTGTTTGCACCTTAGTCTTAATTTAAAAATAAACAAAAAAAAAAAAAAAAGGAAGAATCAATACAGCTTGCAGTCCAACTTTGCAGACTAGCTGTACTGGATCTTAAGAAAGGCCAAAGCAAAAAATACAGATATTATCTTCCATTATTTTAAAAAATTCTTTCTATTTTCAGTGTTAGGAGCTTTCAAAGGTACAGACCGCATATTTCACCCCTTCTTTTCTAAATCTTAGGTACAATCATAATTTAACATAATATTAAAAAATAAATAAGATGGAACGCATCTCTGTATTTGGAAATAACATTTTATCAAGTTCTTTTTACTCTCATCGTCTTCAGCAGAAAACTTATTCCTATCAATTACACTAATATTGACACTTAGGATAGATGTACACTATAAGGGCAAATGTTACATCTCTTACCAGAAAACAAAAGCACACTTTTGTTTCTCAGAGTACCAGTTTCTTGTTCTAGAGGAACTGAAGCAAACTTTCTTATTTTATATCCTACTCAACATTAAATGTTGAAACCATACAGGGAAATGTCTTTACAATAAGTACATGAAAGAAGTTATTTACACGCACATGCAAGTCACTCTACACACTGTAATGAAATACCCACTCAAATTTACTACTTAAAAATGCAATTTTTACTTTGCCAGCTACCTTTATTGAAGTTTCTGGACACTGTTGGGGGCCTTTTTTCTTTTCTGCAATTCTCTCAGAATACTGCTTATATTCTTCCTTCACATCTGCTTCATACTGACGATACTTCAATTTATATTTGTCTGTTGGGGATGGCAGATCTTCTGGTATTATCTTCTGCTCTAAAACAGAATGCTAGAGCAAAGAACAATCGATATAAATGCCTCTGGTTGATATATTGAAGGAGAACACCATTTTTATAATTCATATACACTAAAACCTATGAAACTACTTGACAACTGTGCTTCATATTACAGAAAAAATGCAAATATGACTGCACATTCAGGCTTCATTTTCATGGAGTTCTTCACATTCTGTTTTTTTTTTGTTTGTTTTTTTTTGGGGGGGGTAATCTAAGTAGTACACAGCCAAATAACTTTACACAAAGTCAAGACCCTGTGGTGCTGTTCTATGAGAAAATGCTACAGATGACTAAAACAGGAATTCTCACATTTGATTTTGGATGGCTGAAAATGGGCTAATGAGTTTTTTTTCCAGTCACAGTTTCTAATGAGTTTGGATGGCAGATGAGTATTAGTCCCTACATTACCTTCCCTACAACACCAGTCAGAAAGGCTGTGAAGCCAACTAAGTACCTTCCTAACTTTATGTTCCTTCCAGTGCTCTATGCAGTAGGAACAACATCAGTGTGAGAAGCCCAGGACTCCATTCTTCTTTCTCTCCCCAGATAACACTTTCAACGTTTACGTGATATCCCTTCAATGCTAAAAAAAAATAAGATGATCTTATCTAGCATCTCTGCTTGGCACATCTCATCTTGAAGCAGCAGTGAACAGTCCTGTATTCAAAAATCATTTTTCAAAAAAAAACAGAAGATTTATGTTCTTGAAAGGGCAGCCTTCTCTTTCAAAAGAGGATCTACATCCCTTCACTGGTTAATTCCTGAATGATAAGACAATATTCAAATTATTCCTCCAAAAGTGACCTATTTTGGGAAGATTTACTTATGTAGTCTGTTATCAAGGAAGTCGGAATATATCTTGCTAAAGAAACGCTCAGTCAGGGCCCAGAAGCAAGCAACGCAGAAATAAAGACCACTCAGAGGAATATATTAAAACATTTCAGAAAATCTTCTCCCCAAAAGTAAAAGTCAAGTCAAGAAAAAAAAAAAAAAGAGAGACAAGAGAGATGGCAAAAAGAGGGTAAATGAACAGAAGATGCATTACTGCAAATTTAGCACTAAAGTATTTAAAACATAATGAAGGCAGGAAGTAGACGAGATAAAGGAAAGCAGAGAACGAAAGACCTTGAAACAGTCAAAGCCTTAACAACCTTTTGTTAACACTCCTGCATCTAGACAGATTTATATGTATGAACTTAATATTTTTTTTAAAAAAAAAGGTATAACAAGATGTGAAATTATAGGCATCCAGAGCTGAGAAGAGTATAGCAACTCAAATACATACACACTGCACTTATAATGCCATACAGAGGAAAAATAGCCATCTGCGGTTAAACATCTACAGTTGTATTTTAAGATGTGTATAAATACCTACATTGGGTATGTAGATATTCTGAGAACTACTGCACTACTAGTCCAGTACTCTCTGGTTGTACAATCCATACAGACAGCCTAAATTAATGAACATGAGTTGGTATGTTCTCATTATGTTGGAACTCTAAGAAACAATAAAAATGTTACGCTTCTGGTAGTATGGAGAAGTTTAAACAATACAAATGAACAGGTGAGAAGCTGCAGCAAAGTAATTATGTTCAAATCACCTTTTCAGAAAGCTACTTCTATTTGTCCTTGTGATGGATGTTTTGTACTTTACAGCTTTTATTCACAATCTTACTAATTACCTTCTGTAACACTGGAAGAAGTGAAGCAACCTGAAGGAGGGAAAGAAAAAAAAAAAAGAGGAAAAAAGAGGACACCATGCCTTCCCTGGAGGAGATACCAAGACTGATCAGGAAGGAGACTCTTAGGAGACACTTCTACAGAGTACAAGGTGTGGAGGACAGGGAGGCATGGCAGCACACATTCAGATCAGAGGCTATAGCTCATACTGAGAAACTGCAAGGCTCAGGTCGTTTGCATTCAGCAGGGGTAAGGAAACCTCTTTCCCCCCACCTCTGAGTATGCAGCAACTCAGAAAGTCTTTGACTTTACAGCATCCATGTGTAAAGACACAATGTGCAAGACACAATGTGCAGGGATTAAGCACATTAAGCACAAAAACTTAATTCTTCGCTATTCTACCTCATTGCTCTACATTTTCTCTATTAAAAAAAATAAATACTTCAGCTTTTATTTAAATACATTTTATTCTGTTTCAAGCTGAGAAAACATTTGGTCATATAGGGAAACATATAAAAGGATGATCCTGTCACGTTCACCTTAATAGCTCTAGCTGGTTCATAGTCCTGCCATAAAGGTCAATATATTATTTGCTTCAAGGGGTACAGATTATATGTAATTGAATTTATAACTGTTTTCCCTCTGGCAACACTGCTGTTCTAGACAAACTCATTCAGTATTTCTTAGGTTTACTTAATTTCTTTTTTGAAATACTGTAATCCTAAGCATTGTATTTTCCAATTCTTCCATCAATTAGAAACATTGATAAGTTAGGATATTTCCTGCATCCTAGCCAAATAAAAATGTATGGTAACATGTTAAAAAGATTATGACTATGACAGAAAATTATGTTGGCAGTACTATCTAAAATTTTTAAACTAATTCAGGAATATCTGATCTCTCAAATTAAAAAAGCCAGATTAAAACAGACAGATTAAAAAGTCTCTTAAATTAACTAGTTCCTCTTACACAAAAGAAGTTAAAACATATTTCACTTTGAGACCATATACCACCGTACTCTGCTATTCAGTTGCTAATTTTGTCAGTGTATATTTTTTCAGCTACTTTACCTCTGTTTTCTTCTGACAGGGCCTTCTAGAAATCTGTTTAAAAGAGCAATTAAATAGTAATTAGCAAAATCTCCTCTGTGTGAATAGACAAATAAAACATTGTCAAATTCCTTTTTTCCAAACTTAATTCAGACATAAAAGTTCAAAGGAAAACTCTTCTTACATTCAGGGAACAATTGTAATAACCAAGTAATTAAATTAATTCTTAAATTTATTATACTGGATATTGAATCCTGAACAGTGCTATAAATCTATAAATCAGAATATTAACATCTGGACTACTGATTTCCCTTACAAAGTATCTAAGCCTGGTGGCAATTAAGTTTCTTAGTCATCCAGGACTAAAAACGTTGGTACGTGTTCAGGAAATTTTAAAAATAAAACTGTTAATATGTTATATTAACATAAATATGTTAAACATAATTCCAAACATAATTCCGAAGTCAAAATCACAGTTGTGTTTTAAGGACAAGAGACTAAACAAAACTCTAAGAATGGTTGCATTTAACTTCAAAGTTTCCTTTTCACCAAAAGTAACTATTCTTCCACAAAATTAATACTCACTCTTTGCAAACCTAGTTTTTTTTTTCTTCAATTGTATGCTTAATGACCACGATTGATCTTTATTATTTTTGTAAGTTACACTTTGTTTAGAAAGTGGGGAACTTTTGTTTACCTATCTCAAAAGTATTAAGTTTTTCAGTTGCTTTGACGAATAGTAAATAAAGTTAGTTATTAAAATATTCCTTAAAATTGAGTACAATGCAAAGAATGAATGCATCTACCAATGAAGAAGAGTAAAGAAACTGGATTTTTGAAATATTCTAGGCTTCTCAGTAAAAAGTATTTTGCCAAAAGTATTTTGAACCAATAGCATTAGATGAGAATTTAATCTAAAAAAAAGAGGAGCTTTTATGAAAATGCTAAAGATATTTTTCTAAATTACTACTAAAGGGGCAAATTTTGAAAAGATTTGTAGTGACAGACCTACCTGTTGAGATGGGAGATGCTGCGCAGGTGGCATTTGTAATGATGTTCTCCAGTCTGGAGATGAATCTAGAGGGCAAGTATGAGGACAATCCCTACTGTACGGTATGTAAGAGTTCCCATCCTAAAATTAAAAATGATAGTAATCATAATTGTTTTATATTTGGTGTCATATTTTTATAAACTCCTGTGACACATGAACTCTGAAAACTATTCAAGACAAAACTGATTTATAATTACCTCTTCATCAGAATCTCCCAGCCTCCTTAGATCTAGGCATGGCACCCTGCAGGAAGTTAAAATCATTTTAAGAGCTGTATGTTCTCTTATTTTTCAATTACAGTAAAAGCAAGCTGCCTACTAGTTATTATATCATGTACATTATTATAGTTGTTATATTATATATATGTATTAGCTCCTTCACAAAAGTTTCCCTACTCTGAACAGGGTTTCATTACAACTGGAAACAGCCTACTTTGGAAATGCCTATTAGTCCCTCTTACAACACCTCAGGAACTGGACACTGAGCTTTTCCTTTTTCCCAGCTGCTGAGTACACCAGCAGCATGACCCTTCTTCACTCCCAGCCTCAGACAGTCCAGCAAAGCCATCCTGGCTCCTCTTCACTCCCCACCAGGAGCTGCTGCAACAAAATCATAAATCAAGGACTCTTTATCCCTGTCTTCCACAGCAGGTCTGTGGCAACATCCCTCTATAATTAGTCACCAGAGAGCCAACAGCGAACAAATAGCTCCTTGGGATGCAAACCTTTCAAATTATTTGGACAAGATTAATACAATGGAAGCCAACTATGCAGTGAAGTAAACAATACTTCAGTATTTCATTTTGCTTAAAGAAATGAAAACATCTCCAAATTATTAATGCATCTCTGAGCCTTATGTCTTCACTTTAGCTATACTCTGGAGCACCACAACTGCATTCATTTTTGCATTTTACTGCCAGTATTTCCAAACAAACCTTTTATAACAAGATTGCTTCTTCAAATAAAAGAGCTCTTTAATTCCCAGTCATTTTTTATTGCAGAATGACTGACAATGTGTAGAAATTGAACTTCTTTGAGGAAGATATGAACAATCCAAGGTCATGGTGACACATACTTGCAAAATAATGTAGAAAGATATACTGGCTTTAAGGCACTTCACTAACATAAATGCATAATCAAGAACTTTAAATATAATTAATAGAGAACAAACCTAAGATGATAAATTTCATGCAACAGTAATTTACACACCAATACATGCATATGCAGGATGCTAATAATGCAATTAAAAAAGTCAGATGAAAACTAGAAGCAGACTTACTCTGGTGGGCGAGGACCACGAGAAGCCCGTGTATCTGGTCTCCACCCCTAAAAGGACACAGTATTATTACATGCTGACAAGGATCAGGATTAAAATACATAGCTCTCCCTTTCAGCTTCCCTTGGAACATTCAGAAACATTGCCTCAAAATATCTATCCTTGATGCCACTGAGATGCCACTAAGGAAAGTGCAAAACAAAAAATTTACAATGAAAGTTGATTGTTACAGATCATGAGACAAGAAGATTCAATATTCATCAAGACAAAAATTTCTAGTCATTAAGAATCCAGATACTGTCTGTGCCAGCTATCAACAATACATTAAAAATAATTCGTGTTCTTGGGATTTTGATTGTATAATCACTTTTCACCAGGTCATGTGGTCCTAATTGGTTGGGACATTTCTTAAACAACCCCTCAGCCAGCCCATAAACCAAAACCACAGTACAGACGATCAGCTGGCTCACACGGTGGTAGCGCAGACCCCAAAACTGCACAGGTATTTGGTATAGCTCTGTCTTCTCAGCTTTAGTGCAACAGCACATGATGGTGCCTAGGCAGCCTCTGTACTCACACTACTAATTTTGCACGACCGACATGGATCTTCAAACTCAACTAGGCAAGAACATGGGGAGAGGAAGACTTGAGTGAAAGCTTCATCTCCCTCACTATTGCATTTCTGAAAACAGCCAACAGCAAATCCCTAGAGACGACTGTATGACCGGAGTTAGCATATTATAACCATTCCCCCAACTAGCTTTCCAGTCAGGAAAGAAACTGTGCTTTGTGCATGTCCTGCTAGCATCTTGGTTTTTAACTTTTTTTTTTTTTTTTTAACAGCACTGAGATCTCAATGACAGTCTGAACTGCGCAGATATCCTGTTTCCAGCTGCGGCCTAATACCTTTCATGATTTGAGAGCTGCCACAGTACTCTAACTGCTTTCTTCCCCACAAATCCTTGTAGCATATTCCTGAAAAAAACAGGTTCAGAGCTGAGCAACACCACCCCCTTGTGCCTTCAGAAAAGGGTATTCAGAAGAAGCATCTCTTCAGGCAGGTTGCAAATAATAAGCAGCACCACCATGTGGTCAAATATGTGAAAAGCTTTTAAGAAATAAGTGCAATTTACTCTTATTCCTTAGACTAAACTAACCAAAGTCTTGCTTTCTATGCATACACAGTGCACCAAGTCACATGTATTTTTTCAATGCATTAAATCACAAGTACACATTTTTCTTATTTTTTTTTCAACTGCCTTAAGGAAAAGAACACACTATATTCTCGATTTTAATGTTAATATTTTAGTCTTTGTAAATTCCTCTCCTGGAAGTCATCAAATCAGGAAGAAAGCAAACAAAATCATCCTGAAGACTGTCCATATTTACTAGGTGAAGGACATAGTGCTTGCAGGCTGAGGGAATATTACAGAAGTTTATTTCATGGGCATAAACAATTCAGTATCTATGGGAAAAAAACAATTGTTATAAAAATATTAATATTTACCTTAGCTATAATAAAACCAATGGCTCTCATAATCCAAGGTCATATTTGTACTAACCAGGCTTTCAAAAGGTAGTCTGAGTTTTTGCTACAGTAATCTTGTGGGTGTTGTCTGCCTATCTTATCTCAAAATGTTGGCTGTTACCTGAAAAAAAATCCCTTTTGTAATGAGTGATGAGCACTGCAATTTATTTCACACTGTGACAGTTTGAAATGATGCCTTCTGAAATTATGTTTTGGGGGTTGCTTTACTTTATTACGTTTTTGTTTTCCAAAAAAGCAGTCACACCTGTTGCTAGTTTCAGCAGGAATCTGAAAAAGCACAAAAAGTCTCTATTGAACACCCTAGTTTGTTCTTGAGTTACCTGCATCCTACCTATGTATGCAGAAGATTGGTTATTTTAGGACGTGTGTTTCTTTTTGCAATCCTTTCCTTTATTTGAGAAACTGTCATACTGATTTGTCATACTAAACTATCACCTTCTGACAAAAGTAATTTCTCTAAAAGTTTCCTTCTTTACAGAATTTTTAAAAAGCCTTGAACTAGAAACACATGACTGTAACCACGATTAAAGTTTTGTAAACGATTCAAAGCAGGGATGGAGAACAACCGCAAGCCTTCCATTAACATACTTGACTACGTTTTTTTCCCCTCGATGACAGCTGAGCCTGCCGTCGAGGGGATGCAGCAACTCCTTCAACTTTCAACTCCATTCAAATTGAATAGCAGCCTTCAGAATAAACTAGAAAACAGAAAAGAGTATTAGAAATTCGCATGCTTTCAATGGGAGTACTTCTGTAAATAAAAAATTGTTTTAGAGACAACGTTTCCATCACTGATAATTTGGGTATTTTCATCAGCAAGCTCCCAAACGTTGCTAGGTTCCCTTTTTCACCACTCCTTAAGTTCAGTTTTTCCTTGCTAACGCTTTACCAGATTCTTTGTCCAATTTACCTCTTCGTCTCAAGTCCTACCCCCTTTCCCATGTGCTTCTTTGGGCCCCTCCCGTTGCAGCGTTAGGGTTTGTTACCCCTCGGGAAGGCGAAGCCGTGTTACTGCCCTGGCCCAGGTGCTGCGGGCAGGCCCCGCTGGCACGCAGCCACCCCACACCGACATTTTTCCCCGGTGCTCTCCCCGGGAGGGCTGCGTTTCCCTCCACCCCGCCGGCTGAGGCACCCAGAGCCCGTCGTTTTCAAGTCACCATTAACAAAGGCTGGTCCCGTTGCTACCCTCTGCGGGGCACTCAACTCCCCAGCACCCGTTACCAGGCAGGCAGCCGAGCCGAGGGGAGGGGAGGGCAGGCGGGCCGGGCGCTCGGCCCCTCTCCTCCCGCACCCCCCGGGCTGAGGGCGGCCCCGCTCCCGGCCGTTCCCCTGCGGGCTGAGGGCGGCCCCGCGCCTGCGCCCCGGTCCCGGTGCCGGCTGGCGGCGGAGCTCGGTGCCGGCCGCCCGGCCCGGAGGGCTGTTTGCCAGGGGTGCTGCCAAAGCCAGGCAAAAGCTGTCGTTTATTGCAAAGCTAGTGACTGCGGTGGAGATGTATGGCTGGAGGCTATTAATTTCAACCCCCTCGTTTGTTTTCAGAAGCAAAGATACTCTGCTTCTACGCAGAAATGAACAATTCGGTCAGTTTCATGGAGTGAAACACCAGAAGTATTGGTCCCTTTCATTAAAGCCTGCTTCCTCCACAGAAACAAATCCACTTTATTTTCCTTAAGAAAAAAAAAAGTGGAAAAAGTTAAGGAATTATACCGTAGTACTTAAAAGCTACGCATTTAAAAACAAACAACAAAACAGCATTCCACAGTCAAACCTACCTCTTCAGTAATTCCTGGCATTGAAGGGTGGCAGTTTCATGGGCACATGGGCTAAGTGAACACAAAAATAATAGAAAATAACTAAGGTCTGGACAGAACTGACTGTTGCAAAGGAGAAAAAATGCTTTTCTAAACACTGACCTAAAAACGCCGCCATCAAACTAACATAAAACAAAACACCCCCCCCCAAAAAAAAAAAAAAAAAAAAAAAACACCACCCAAGCCCTACAGTTCTTGAATGATATGTAGTAATACATATATTGGTACTGTCGTAAGAAAAGTGTATTACAATGAAACAGAAGGCCAGATTCTGCAGTGTTAAAACAAAGATGAATCAGGGACACTAGTGCTAATGGGTATCAGCAATTACTAGGCATCTGCCAAGTTTAACCACTGATGGCTGGGGAATAAAGAAAATTATCCAACGTAATGCAGTAAGGTTTCAATTGACATACAAAACTATACATCATTCCTGAGGAGACAGACAAATGAGAATTATTTTAACAGTATTTGTTAAATTTCTCTCCAAAGAAAGAAACTTGTCTACGAACACATCTCTAAGACTTAACGTGTACTGGTTTTCATTCCTCCCCACCCCCAGAAGTTTTCCAAAAAGTGCTGAATTCAACAGTGCATGCTCTTTAATAAACTCAAGTCACAGTTCAAGTGGTACTAAGCTCACTAGTTATAAAACATTTACAAAGCACCTATTCTTTAGTCTAAATTACAAGATATTCCAACATTTTAGTGAAGCATCAGATATAATTACAGTGCATTATATACAGAGTACAGAAATATTTTCATAGGAAAAAATAAATAGAAAAAATACGTAAACATCCTCAGTGAAACTTTGCTGCCATTGATGACACTTAGGGAACCATCACAGACAAGAATACAGGCAGCTTTCACCCCTCTTTTTAAAGCATATAGCAGTGCATGGAGCTTCATTGGAAACAGTTTAAAGTGCATACAACATTGTGGAAAAACAAAATCATTAGCTTTTGTAAATTTTATACATGCAGATTTCATTCATATCTATTACGTCTCCTCAATCCCATCTCTGATTCTATGACGTTTTTGTTTATCATTTCTTGGTCTTCTACCACATCTGGCTCAAAACGGTGTACTTCACACTCATCATATAATTCATGCTCTTCTATTTTGTAATCATCATCAACATCCTCCTGAAAATCTTCATTACCATCATCTTCTCTGTCATCTAGTTCTTTCTCTTGAGGGTGTTCCGCAAATGACTGAATGAGATCTTCAAGTTTCTCATTACAAATGTGGTTGACATCTTAAAATGCACAAAAAAAGGTTTCAATTACTGGACAGATTCCAAGTTTCAGAGGCAGCTTAGAAGCAGCATATTCGTTTTCTGTTTTTCTCTTTTTTAATAACTCAACTAATGCAGAAATTCCCCAAATTTCTAATGAACCATTCTTAACATTGAAGATTTGTCTTGGACTCTATTCGTCTTTTGGAAGCCTCCAGAGGAAACAAATAGACAATTTACTGTTCAACGCAATCATGCAAGTATCGCCCACAGCCCCAGAGGTCCCCATTTGGGAATCCTCAGACTGAAGTTAGACCAGTACTAACAGACGGCTCAGGAACTCACATTCAAGAAACATGTTTTAACAAAATGTGACTGCTCTTTGACCTAGTTCAATGTACTTTAGCGCTTATTCTTACAAAACAAACAAACAAAAACAATACTTCAAGACGTGGTATCAGATATACTTCAATCAGGAAGAAAGGTATACCTCGGGAATAAATTAATTCCATGCACACTTAACCAAAGATACAGGAGCTGAACATTATTACAGAAAGATCTGTTTATTCTTTTAAAATATAAACTACTTGGGTACCTATGCTACTGAAAATTCAAGTACCTGTCATCTTGTTTTCTGATTTATCCAATCCACTTTCTTTCATCAGTCGTCTAATTGATTGGATCTGTGTCATTATTTCATCTTTCTGCTCACAAGCTAAAGCATTGACGCTGGAAAAGAGAGATGTCAACATCTGAAAGATTACCTTGGAAGTGAGTGTTTTATAACAATACGTAGGATTGCAGTATTTCTTTTAGTAGATAAATGCCATACTTAGCAAACACTTTTAGGTCAACGAGAATGTCTCCCATGAAGTTGAGAGATCTTGACATACTAGAGGGCAGGGCAATCACCAACTGTGTGAAATTTAACAGGAGAATGTGCCAGAATCTGCCCTGGGACAGGGCATTTCTGTATATACATGTATGTACAGTCTGGGGGATGAGAGGCTGAAAAGCAGCCTCGTGGAAGCGGTCTGGCGGCCAGTGATAGGGTCCTAAGGAACGGCATGAATCTGCATCAGGAGAGGTTCAGTTTGGATGCCAGGCAAAGGTTTTTTACTGAGAGGGTTGTCGGGCACTGGGACAGGTTCCCCAGGGAAGTGGTCATGGCACTGGGCATGCCAGAGTCCAAGCAGCATTTGGACAACGCTCTCAGACACATGGTAATGATTTATAGGTAGTCCTGTGTAGAACAAGGAGTTGGGCTCAAAGACCCTTGTCCGTCCCTTCCAACTCAGGATATCCTGTGATTCTATGATCACGCACACCTACTGAGTAATTTAGTTGCTGAATTCAAATGCTGGAGCTCCAACGGCTACTAAGGTGTAGCAATGACTACAGAAAACAACAACCACCCAAGTGATTCTATTTTTAGGACAACAATGCCTAATATAGAGCTATTGAGTTCAGAGGCTTTTCTCTCTTTGTTTACTCTCTCTCCTCTCCTCCCCATCACTGCTGGAAATTTCTTAAGCAAATTGGCCAGTGAATTTACTGTTTAATAGTCACAGCACATAGTGGGTTCAGAAGTACACTTAAGGAACAATCATGAAATTCTGCATGTTTTAAACTAGGCTTCATGAAAGCTGTCAGTCTACACCAAATATACAGCATGGATACTTTTATTTGTGGTACATGTGTAAGGCCCTACCTTCTTAAGCAAAGAACATCTTTAAAACTACAAGGAGGTAATATTACTTATTCCCTTGTTTTTACACTACTACAGACTAGTTATAGTTCCCTAAAGCACACACATTCATTTATCAGGTTCCTTTCAAAACACAGAAATAAACAGCTATACACTGATAACCAGTTTCATCTTCTAATGATATTGAAGACATTCGTTTTGCTACCAGAAATCTAATCATAGAATCATAGAAACACAAGGTTGGAAAGGACCCACAGGATCATCTAGTCCAACCATCCTTCTATTACCATTACTACCTATTACTAAAATAGCAGTAAGCACAAATGAAAGCTTAAGAACACTTTCTATTCCTATAAAAATAAATAATTTGTATCCTCACAAGGCTTTTCAAATGATGCTGACCTTATTTTTCCAGTATTATTCTCCTCAGTCCACATTAAAGTTTAACTTGTTAAGCCACAGTAACTTGATCGTAAGTCTGAGCTTTTGCATTTATGTTGGTAAACAAGAGAGATGTCTCTAGAAAACACCCTAAATGGCAGACGAGGTACTACCTGTAAAAGGCTACAGAAATAGTAAGCAATTAAAGATGGTTGCTAAACAATGATCTCTATCTATAAGAAACTTTTTTTGAACTTTTTGTTAACATTTTGGAAAATTTCAATTTACAGACAAGAATACTAACTAAAATGTTTTCAAATCACTCACCAGTTTGACAGTGGATCCAACTGAGTCAATAAAGAATTTAACATTTTCTCTGTCTGTGCTAGGTGCTGCTCCAGTTCTAAAAGCTGATGTTCTAGCAAAAGAAAAAAAAAAAAGGAGGGAGGGAGGGGCAAGGCGAACACTCTACATTATGAAATTTATTTACAATACCGAAAGGATATTACTTTGTAACAGTGGTTGGACAGATTCAAAATACAGTTGTTTTTTTTTTCTTTTTCTCTATAAAAGTCTAGAATGTGAAAAGGAGGTTGTAGCTTTAAAAACAGAAGCTTTACAATGTATAACTGAAATACTTCTCATCTGGTAACGCCTCTAGTAGTGTCTAACAGTATATGCTGGTAGACACTGAGACTGTGACTGTCACCGTCCCAGCCTCTGAAACTGTGCAGCTCCAAGATTTCCTGAGCCAACAGTAGTGCCTTCATACACTGTCATTAATTTGCTCACTCACACCTTGCAACTACATTCAATGCTTCAGGCACTACAGTTGAGAGGAGTAACTCTTTCTAAAATACTATTAAACTTGGGAAGAAAGAAAAATGCAATACATAAGAGTGGTAAGTAAGCAGTGTAACAGAACACTGCTGAAACCAATTGCAGATCTGATGTACAGGGACACCAAAAGAGGCTGATAAATTGTTTAATTAACTGTCTATAAGAGGGCCAAAAAGAAGTATGAGAATAACAGAACTTCTGTGTGCCCTAACTTTTTCTCCAAAGGAAAGCCCACTTCTCGGCATGTCCAAAATAGTCTGAATCTGACAGCCAATGGTACTCTGTATCATGAAGAAAAAGATACCATCGTTTACTTATTTTCTTACTTTGTCACCTCTATAAACCTCTCATGGTTTTGACAAATCTCTAATTTGGCCCAGAAATACAACAGTCTGTATCAAATTGTCTATACTGTTCTGTTATCAATACAGTTCAATTCTAAAGCTACTTAATGTATTCCAGTTCAATATCCTATTAATTTTAAAGAATATTATATCCTATTTAAACAACCTATTCTATTGAAGAAAATTCTATCAGGTCTCAAGTGACAAAAACATCACACATTACAATGTAGAGAACCTTTACAAGGTTACAAGGTATTACTGTATCTCTTCTAAAGAATACTACCATCTGGAGTTTGCAAACAAACCTAATGACCGTTTGAAATATATAGAATAAAGTGGATTTTTTAGGTTCCTAATAGCACTTAAGTAACTGTAAAGACTGTTCCTCTTCAGATAGACTGCATTAATTAAAATACGTAGCTTTGTTTCAGTAGGATATACACATCTGGTGAATGTTTCCATACTAAATGGTATCTTACCGGTTTCCTTTGCTTTGTCTTCTGTGTTTTTTTCCTTCTTAGCGAGATTTTCTTCATGTGCCTTCATCTTCAATAAATAAAATTGTGTTAAAGGCTGCATTAACTATTCTGATATTAAAAATAAAAATACATTTACAAATTCAGTGACAGCAAATAGCAACCATAAACATTTGCACTCAATTAAAGAAACTATTTCTGCTATGCCTTCTTGCAATATTAAAGTAACACTTCTGATTTCAAACAACGACAATATAACAGAGAAAAGTCATAAAGGAAGCGGTTGCTTCTTCATCTCCAGTTTTCAAAAATGAACTGAAGGAACCTTCTACGTTATTGGATCTAATCTCCTACCATTAATTAGGAGATAAAACTCCTTTTCTTAAACTAATAAAGCCGTTATTATAAAAATACTTATTTTTCTGTTCCACAAGCATAAGTGTACAGAGTTTTAATATACAAAATACAGTTTTTAATGATGTTAAATTTTATATACAACCTAATTACAATGATTATTAGAACCAAACTATTCAACCTTTATCTTCATCTTACTAAGCAGCTGTATTCCTCTTGCACAGGAGATGATATAAAACTGACTATGGACATGAAGATACTGTCTCTCCTGCTTCTCATGTTTAACCCTGACTTTTATTTATTCCCCTCTTTCCTCCCTTAAAAGAGGGGCTGACAGTGTGTGTGTGTGCCTAGGCTGCTCATTATTCTATCCAATTGCTACCCTAAGGCTATTATTCTACAGGAATCACCTCCTTCCCATACATGAGGTCATTCTCAAATACGAAAAAGAAGTGAAACACTAATGAGACTTCAGTTACAGCCTCGGGTAACAGCACTGTTTGCATTCTCAGATTCTTATTTGAGACTGGGGGAGAAGCATGAGATTCTCATTAAGTGTCTGAAAATATGTAGTGTCAGAAGCCTTCTTCAGCAGGAAGAATCATATATGCTACAATTTTAACTGTGGTTTACATTCAAATTCAAACCGAGCACAAAATGTCATTCAGACAGCCATGCTTGGTGGGGAGCAAGTATTACATTTCCTTCTAATTTCAATAACTGAATGCTTTAAGGCTTACCTTTAGGAATTTGTATGCTGCAAACACTCCCACTCCAAGAGCATACAATGGCATAAGGGTGAACGCTAAGTCTCTACCATTTCCTCTTGTCCTCTCACTCTTTATCTGTTTTTCCATTGCATTTCTCATCTGCTGAATACTCTGGTAGTTATGACCCTCGGAATTTCCTGGATTCAGGTGAACTTGATGAACTGCCTGAGGGCTACCTTAAAAATTGAAATGAGAGAAAGAAGACAAAAAAGTGAAATCGAAGGTGTAATTAGTTTCACAACTGGAATTTCCCCTCCCACTTTGTTTTTCGCTCCTGTAAATGGTGTGGTCAGCCCTACATCAAAATAAAGTTACCTACAGTACTCGTCTGTATACAGAATGTAAAGTTAAGTCTAGGTAGAAAAGACTCTCGAATTAAGTTTCTATCTTCCTTTAACATACAAGTCTTCAATAAATAAATAAGTAAACAGTCGAAATACACATGCTGTGTTGTTGCTTTGGTTGCTTGAGCAATAAATTCAGTGTTATGCACCTACCCCCACAGGCTGTACTTCTGCGAATCAAACATTCAGCCAGATAATTATGCAACAGCAAACAGCAGCCCGGCCCATTCAGTGATACCTTTCCTAAAGAAAGGCTCCTGGGCTCCTCTCAATACCTTACTTGACAGATTTGGTAAGAGCCGGTGCCGACGCGTCCCACCTGCTGTCCTGGCTGAAGTTCCAACCCAGTCCCTAACCTGTCAGAGCCACCGGCAACACCACGCCACCTACCCACTCACTGCAGCTGCCATATATATATCCAATATATATATGTATTCCAGTGACAGAGCAACATCAGTAAATCGATGCTCTAAGACCCAAGAGCCGCCTCACGCCCCGACCCCCCCCCCCCCCCCCGCCCGCCATTTCGCGGCGGCTCCCTCCGGGCTTCCCCGGGCAGAGCCGGCCCGGCGGCTGCCCGCGGTACCTCCGTGCTGCGCCCGGGGATCGTGAGGGCCGGGGCCGGCCCTGGGGCCCCGCGGAGCCCTGCCGGCCCTGCCGCCGCCTCCCCCGAGCATCCTGGGCGCGGCGAGGAGCGCGCAGAGCACCAGCACCGCCGACACCACCGCCTGCTGCAGCACCGACAGCGCCATGGCCGCGGCCGCGCCGCCTCCCTGGCGCCGGAGGAGCTGCGAGCCGCCGGCCGGCCCCACACCGCCCCCCGGCGGGCTCGGAGCGGCTGCCGGCTCCCCGCACCGCCCCGAGGGAGCGGGGGCAGCTGCGGGGCTCGGCGAGGCTCCGAAGGGATTGGGCGGGTGGGGGGCGGGGGGGGTCGTGAAGGTTCTGGAAAGGGCTCGGGGCGCGGAGCGTTGGGGCGGCTGCGGAGCCATGGGGCCGGGGCTGTGGGCGGCGGTGCTGGCCCTGGGGCTGGGGCTGGAGGCGGCGTGGGCTCAGCCCATCTTCCCCAGCATCACCAACAGGCCGTTCATCAGGGAGTGCGTGAGGGTCCACAACGAGTTCCGCCGCCGGGTCGTGCCCTCCGCCAGCAACATGAGGCAAATGGTAGGGAAGAGCCCCGGGCAGGCGAGGCTGGCGTTCAGCCGCCGCCTCCCTTCGTCGGGGAGAAGGGTTTGTAGGAGGCTGGAGGTTTGTAGGGTGGGAGCTGGGTGGGCAGTGCCTGGTGGCGAGGGAGAGCCTCCGCCTCTCCGACTGGACCGCGTTTTGCTGGGCAGGGTGAAACAAAACCGAAGGTGCTGAAAGTGGGAGGGTTTGGTGGTTAGGGCAGTGCTGTGCAGCAAGAAGAGGTAAATGTGGTAAATAAACTGTGTGACAGCTGAAGGGGTGCTGTTCGAGGAAGGCTTGGGAACAGGTGCTGGTGGCAGATAATAACTTTGTGGGCATGGGTGTGAAGCCAGAATGGCAGCTAGGGAGGATATATCCCTGCAGGCTGGTTAAAGACACTGTGCTTAGTGTTCAGGAATAGGAAAACCAGAAAAAAAAAAAGATGAAAAAATAAATAAATAAGGATTTGGAAACGTTAGAAAAAGCAACAGACCTTAGGAAGAAAACCGTATTGGCAACCACGTGGAGATGAAGAGTGAACCAAAACGTATGTATAAAGCCCAGCCTAGGCATTGAAACCCAAGATCTTTTATATAAGACATAAAACTATGTACTTTAAGGATAGAGGAAACCTGCTGAAAAACGGTCATGAGTGGAGCACAAATAAAAAGGGTGTTTGTTAAATAATCAGAAGTTACGTTATAGACTGGTGATAGACTGCAAAGAAATAATAACTAGCAGAAAGAATTATTGGCCAAACAAGCATTTATTTTATGACACTAACTTTGTAAAGTGCTCTTATGTGTATTTAAAACATTACTGTAGGATAGGTAAGTATTTGTTGCTGAAGAATCTCTTAAAAATACATCAAATATTTTTTTTTCATCTGAATCTAGAGGAGGTGTCCATTTTTTACTTTAACTTTTATGTAAATAATGGAAATCCTGAATGACCTGTTCAATAGGAAAAAATACCCCAAAAGTTTCATGCTTACTGACTAATTTCTTACCTGAAGATAAAAGTGCATTCCAGACATCTTTTTTGGTGCTAGCAAGTGCTTGTACAAAGCTAATCTTCAACAGTGAAGGGAAAAAAAATCCTAATGTAATACATTCCTATTTCTCTGCTGCCATAGGAAACATCAAAATAAAACATGGATATATGCCTCAAACAAGCAAAAGCATTGTTTATGTAACTCCAATATATAATGTCTATCATTGGTATATCATGATCTGTATGTGCCTACTTTATCACCTGACTGGTTTTATCTGACTGAGATTCTCCTGTAACTTGACATTGCACAACTATTTCTACTTTAATGTTTTGCAGAGCTGGGATGCAGCTTTGGCAAGGACGGCCAGGGCATGGGCAAATAAATGCGTTTTTAAAAGTAACACGTATTTAAGTAAGAGATATCAGTGTCATCCTACTTTTGAATTTGTTGGAGAGAATATTTGGATTGGAAGTTATCAAATATTTGATGTTCAGACTGCCGTTAGCACATGGTATAAGAATAACATATTCTACAATTTCTCACTGCACACGTGTATTAAGAATTGCGATCGTTACATTCAGGTAAGAATCATTTTCAGTAAAATGCTATGAACAGTTCTTGTATAGTACCTACAAGATAAATCAGAGACTAACTAATACAGAATTGTGTATGGGGTTTATAGTGACTGGCAGCTTACTGTCTTCTTTGCCAATCTCAAGGAGTGGCAATAGTGCAAGCTACCCCTACACTGGTCTACTCTCTTTTATATAAAATCCTGTAATAATAAGCTATAATTCTTTATTGTAGGATTGTCGTCACTGAAAGCCTCACTACTTATTTAATTGTATCAGTACTATGTGAACTCTATAAAATAGTTGCTCCAAGTTCTCCAACTGCATACCCACACGCTTTTTAATTCTGTACGTTTGGAGTTGCTGTTAGAAGTAAATACAGTAATTGCAGAATGCTTTTGAGAATTCTCTAATAGAAAAGTTAACATGAGAAAATCATATCCTTTACACATCTAGTAAGAAAAGAAGACCAAAAAACAGAGCATCCGCAACAAAAGAGGCAATTTGCAATACATTTCTGTCAGTGGTAATTCCAACAAACTTAATTCTGTTAAGAAAATAGTGCTTTTCTTTGAACACTTAATATTTTAAATGGATTTATTTATTGCTGTATTTAAAAAACAAGCATTTGAAAACAAACTAGTATAAGTTATGACCAAACATAGAATAAAATAGTTCAGTTAGAAGAGCCCTTCAAAGATCATTTAGTACAATTGCATGACCTCTTCAGGGCTGTGAAAAAGTTACTGAAAGCATTATCCAAATGCCGCTGGAACACCAACAGGCGTGGGGCATCAAATACCTCACTAGGAAGCCTGTTCCAGTGTTGGATCACCCTCACAGTAAAGAAGTTTTTCCTTGTCTGGTCTGAACCTCCCCTGCTGCAGCTTCGTGCTGTTCCCACATGCTCTGCCGTCAGTTGCAAGGGAGAAGAGACTGGCAGTTCCCTCCCTCATCAAGAAGTTGTAGGGAGTTGTAATGTGAGAGTTTAAATGTTTTGTTCTGCCTTCTACATATTCAAAAGCAAGGCTGGAGAACTTGCATTTTGCTTTCTATTGAGCAGTAAATCTCTAGAAGATTACAACTGCCATTTGAAGATTTGTTGTTTGATCTTTTCCTACAGAGAATTTTGGAGGCTTTTCCACATTTTTCTTGGAGTGATACTGGACTCTAAGCTTTCTTTCCCCCAATTCAGGTTGTTTGCTTCTTGCTTGTTCTACATGGTTAAGTCCAAACAAAATAGTCATGCCTTTCAGGCAGGAATATGAAGGAAACTAATCACTGGGGAAAAAAAAATAAAATAAAATAAAAAAGCAAATTACATGGGTAAAACACCAGTGAATGTGTAAAAGTACACATTTCTTAAAAGTCAATGAGCAAAGACCCTGCATGATCCAGGGGCCACCATGGTCTTGGAAGGTTTGGACAAAGAATTGAAAACGGGTACAATTTACAAATCGTAAATAGATAGGCTTTGTAGACGTGCTGAGAGAACCATGATCCAGAAATCTCAAAGCAGCGGAAATGTGCAAAATTCAGACTGTTACACCAAGGGCCCTGAAATGCTGTCCGTAATCTGGGACTGAGGTAGTTTCACATTAAACACTGAAATCCTTTTCTGAGAAAGATTAGGTCTTCTTAACCACTTCTAGCTGTTAACACTGGTAAGATGGAACTTCAGGGGACATTCATTTTGGGGGATGTTCATTTTGTCAGTCTGAGGCCTGCACTATCAGAAAGTGATAGTAAACCACTCTGTCTTTGCTTTCCAGAAGTAGAAACAAAGATCATCCAGATGTTCTAGGTATATAGTTAAAAGTTCTTCACTGAATTCAGTGCAGTTTGGTTAGTCATATGCAGGAAGAATCTCCCAAGAAAAGGCAGAGGATGCTCGAATTGGAAGCAATAGTAAACCATCTTCTCTTAAGTAGGGCAGATAACGCTGTTTAGTCTGAATTGCTCAGTGCTAAAGCTTTCAGACTTGTAGTTACCATTTACTTGTAGACCATTTCCAGCACACATGAGAAGCCCTTCTTGCAGCCCCAAGTTATAAGTGCTTAAAGCTCCTATGTAAAGGAGCTATCAGGAAGTTGCCCCCTAATTTCTTTGAAACACAGGGACCGTAAAGTCAGTGATGCTTACTGAGATTGTTCTATAGAAGATTCTGGAAACTTGCAGCATAGATCACATAATCTTGAGGTGTGAAAATTTAAAAGTTCATCTTAAGATGCTTTCCTACCAGCGTTGTTTTTTTTTTTTTTAATGAGAAAACAGATGTTGCAAAATGAGGGTAATATGTACGGTCTCTTAAAACAACTTGGTATTTCCTAGATATTCAACTAGGTTGCTATCGAGTGTAGTTTTTAATTTATTTTTAAACTTTTTTTTAGGTTGTTTGGGACAAGTCATACAAACTAGGCTGTGCTGTTGTTTTTTGTGAGGAAGTTGGAGGAATAAGAAATGCAGCAAATTTTATTTGCAACTATGCACCAGCGTGAGTCTCTGTTTTAAATATTGAGAAAATGAAAGTAATTGTAAAAAAGTTCACTGAAAGTAAAATGGGGTTTTCATTTATTGTTACCCTCGTAAATACCATCAGAGAGAGTGATGGTTGTCTGATTTAGTTATGAAGAGAGCCATGACTGCTAGAACATGTATTTGCTTGTTTTTTCTAATCTGTTAACTTTACTGATAAAGTCATTCTGTGCTGATCTTAAGCAAATCCCAAACACTGGCTTGTGCTCCACTTCATTGATTTTTTTTTAATTTTTTTTTTTTACTACGAACCAGAAGAAATGAGAAAGTTGCTGCAAGCAACTGGAATTGGAGCTGGAATTACCTCTTGCAGTTCTGTACTCTTTTTATGCAGTTGGCTTTTTATGCTGTTTCAGCTTTTTTTTTTTTTTTGTATCTTCAGAAATGAGTCGATAACAGCCCAGTTGTTAGATCTGTTGCTTTTTCTTTCTGTGTAAATGAGAAAAATAAAATTATACTACCATTTCTTTCCAATTTAATAGCTGTAATTGTACCAAGTATTGTTTAGGCATTAGAAAACACTAAAAGATCAATGAAAGAAATTGCTGACTGAAACTGAAACACTAACTCATTTTACAGTTAAATCAATACTCTGAGGGGGGGGAAAAAAAAAAAAAAAAAAACATCCAGCCAGTACTGTTCCTAAAGCAGTAGGAGCTTGAAAACACAGATTTCAGTATTTCAATAAATTTCAGTAAAAAGTCTGAAAGAAAAATAGTATCTTTTTAAGACTCTCTTCTTCTACATGGACAGAATGATGACAATGAAAAGAAAGATTTCAAAATTATTCCAAGGTTTTTAATGAATTGTGAGCAGCATATTGTGTTTTCAGTGTATTTACTTCAATACATGATTTACTTAAAAATATATGAGGCAACCCGTCTCATAGAAACTTTTATTTTTCTTTTGTAGTGGTAATTTTCTAAGAAGACCATATAAAGAAGGAGTACCATGTAGTGGATGTTCAGAAGGGGACATCTGTAGATATAAATTGTGTAGTAAGTAAAAGCAAATGCAAAATACAAAATGTAAAGGAAAAAATAGAACCACCTACTTAATAAAGACTTGCAAACTGTGGTTTGCTCCTTGCTGGTGCTCTGGCAGGTCCAATTTGCAGGTCATTGTAAACAACTCCTAAGGCCATTTATATTCAAAGAACAAATACATTGTTCACGATACTGAATTTAGATCTCAGTGATAATTATCAAGTGTCCATTTGATTATAGACAGGCATAACTCATGATTGCAGTTAAGTGTATTCCGTTGCACTCTGATACTTTGCTGACTTCATTAGCCATACCAAAGAAATCAGCATCTACATACTTTTTCAAGTAGTATTTAGCAGATGCTCTTGAGCAGTCTAATGGGTTTCAGAGACTGCAAAGCTACTAATCAGTTGTATTAAAACTAAAATATGGAGATTGCAGTTACTGAGTCTGTTGTGACCATTTTGTTTAGCCATACCCAAATTACGTTTGAGAATGAGTGCAGCTGATGCTATACATGAGGGGGAATGGCCTCAAGTTGCACCAGGGGAGGTTTAGGTTGGAAATTAGGAGACATTTCTTCTTAAAAAGAGTAATTAGGCACCCAGGGAGGTGGTGGAGTTACCATCCCTGGGGGTGTTACAGGAAAGGTTGGACATGGTGCTCAGGGAGATGGTTTAGTGGGTGACATTGGTAGTAAGGGGATGGTTGGACCAGATGATCTTGGAGGTCTTTTCCAACCTTAATGATTCTGGAATTTTATGATATATGAGTATATATGCTATGTATGAGTAAGGAGTATAGCTGATCACTCTGTAAATGGTCACAGTAACAGCAGGAAAGTTGTTCTGCTTCTGTAATTCATGCCAGAGTTGTAATTTTTTTTTTTTTTTTTCTCAAAAGCATGTTATCTTTCTCACATAGTTACATATGTGTGAGAAGTAAGCACATAACTTAGTTAATTCTTCAGCTATGAAATATTTCCCCATGGCAATGAATTGTATTTATTCCTTAAACTGAGTAATTCTGTTAACTCTTTATTGATGAGAAAACAAGTTAGTGTCATGAATGGCTAAATATGCATCAAGTTTTAATAGAGTGAAACAGTAACAGACAGTAGGGTGTCTCTCTTCAGAAGGTTCCAGACCTATAGCTTCCACCTACTGGGAAGTCACAAGCTGGGAGTTTCATGTGGCTAGAGTAAGGACATACATTTTTTAAGTTTCATTCAATAACTGGGAGGAAGGCTTGTAGTTTAGCAGGTAGTTATTATCTTTGCTTAGTATATATTAGTATAGCTTTAAAAGCATTCAGCAATCCTGCAGGTCTCTTAGGTAGGAGACACATATGAAGAACAGTTAGATGGACTATCAGGTTATACTTCATCCCAGGATTAGGACCCACTTAGGAAACAGTCTGTCTCCTATGCTCAGTCATATAATTGTATATGGTAGTATGTACTAACTCATGTGTATATTGTGAATATTAACATGATAGATATATTATTTTAAGAAACACGAAGGTGAGAGGGGCTCAAACTGGAAATAAAGGGACTGTATGGGGCTTTATTTTCATTTTTATATGGGGCTTTTACCTATCAATGTTATTATTACAAGCAATAATATCTTTATGAAGTATTTCAAAGGATTGCCGTTTAGGTTTTATCAAAACATTTGGGCTTTTTTATTTTTAAGGTTTATTGGTGCAAATTCTCAGGTTTGTCAAATTCTCTTTATTGTAAATCTGATCGGTTAGTTTTAACTAACTAGTAAAAATTTAAGGAGATAGAAATACTGGCTGTCTAGTAAAACTGTTTCTTTTTTTTTCTCCTTTTCCCAGAAAATGCAGAACGTGATAAAATTGTCTGTACGTATTACAATTTCACACTGCTGTGTATATTCCTTATTTGCTATAAATGCATGTATTCGCAACAAAACTTACATTTATATGTTTATTTATAGATTACTCAAGATGGCATCCGCCTTGGGAGTTCAGAATTGTATGTGATGAGGCTTGCATCGTGCTTATAGTTTTAAGAGCATGGTTCATGTTTCTTGGTTTATTAATTGCTTTTTTAATCAAAAAGAATTTTCCAGACATGGCTACGTCCATATAACTGTATTTGAAATACATACTATGTTCTGAAGATAATCTCTAATGAATTAAGCAAAAATCTTTTTGCCATAACTTTAAAGACAGCTTTCTTTTCAAGTAATTTTGTTACTACTTTATTCTGTTTATAAAAAGATAACATGCTATAAAACTGAACATACTTGTAGGTAAGACCCGTGCTGGGAAAACATTAAGCTAAAGATGGCATCTGATAAGATCTGAGGTATTGTTTTTAATTACCAAATTTACATATTCAACTGAATTTAATTACCACATTTGCATAGTATATTCCTGGAATTCAAGGAGAAAATTACTTATCAGTTAAATAACTGTTACTATTCATCCTAAGCCAATATTTGAAGTGACAATTGCTGAATTTGGATGCTGAGAGGAAATACATCATATTATGTACTCAGTCCTATTTCCTAGAGTGACAGAATGTTCCAACTAAAATATATAAAGTAAGAAGGTTCTGTAGAAACAGTTCTTTAGAAATCTTGATGTTTAACAAGTTAGTACAATCTGGTTTTTATTCAGTAATGTATTTATTCTTCCTCCTTCAAAATAAAATGCCAAACCTTGTGTTTCATTTGTAAACCTTTTATTTTATTTGTTTTAACCTGTACTGTTACTTATGCATAAAGTATTTCCTGTTCTGTAAGTGTTCTAAATTTTTAATAATAAATTTTCTGTTATTTTTTTCTGGAAACCTGCTTAAGTCCTTTTATTCAACACAGATTTTATTCTTCTATATCTAAGAGAGCAAGTCTTTAATTCATATGCTTTAATTTCACTTTCTCTTAAAAACAAATTATATTTACACAAGGATCTGAAGCTGTTTTTGTTACCAGTTTAATAAAGTAGATTTTCTTAATTGTATCAGTTTTATCTAATAAATGCTAAAATAACTGTTAAAATACATTATTATTAGGTAATGTTTCACTGTTATAAAACAACAAAAAAAAAGTCAATTTTTTTTATTATTTTCTTACTGTTCAGAACTCAATCTGAACTTAAAGGAATCTTCCATGAGTTCGTCTTTTGGAACAAATTTGTTTTATATTTCCTTTCTTTGTGTCTATGATAGACAACTCAGATCTAAAACACTGCAGTTGATGATTTAAATCTGTGCTGGTATTTTCCACTGATGGCATAAAAAAAAAAAAAAATTATAAAAGAGTCTCAAAGAAAATAAGCTAGACTTCTGTTGTAGATTAATTTAATCAGACATGATAGCTATTTCTTCAGTAAGTTTTCTATTCTAAAATTACTCAAACACAGAACAGGCTTTAAATATATTAGCCTTTTATTTAAAATTTGGATTACATTCTCAAATCTAGGAGTCTAATACCTAAGACCATAAATAGGCAACTCCTTCATACAAAATTGCACAGTATGAAAGTTCCTGAGCAGCAGCTCTTCCCGGTGCTTTACCTGAAAGTTAGGTCTCTGAAGATAAAATCTTTATTTAGATGGCTTCTTATGGTTGTAAAGCTTAATTTCGAACTTGGTAAGGAAAAAGATTGCTTAGTACCTGCAATATAAAATTTTGTGCATAGATGACCTAATTTTCTATTATACTTTGCTACCGAGAAGAGTTAGAATAACTATAGTCTCAGTATTGTGAGGCACTGGAATGATATATCATCTACACACTGACAGGCTGTTACCATCCTCAGTGATGGTTCTTGTGTCCACACAAAAATACTTTGCTCCATTCCCTAATTTGCCTAATACCCCAATGTCTTTGTGAGGAAGTCTAGGTGTGGCTGAGAAGGTAGTTCATTCCAAATAACATTTTTCTAAAAACAGCATGGAGGTGGACTGTAACGGCTTTCTGTATCCTCTGTCAGGAGATTCCTGAGTATTTTTCAGTAATATTTCAATAGTATTATAGTGGTTCTTGAATGTACACATTTTCATGCTACTGCCATGCACCAACTATTTCAGGTGTTATCCTAAGAAAATGGACGTACAATGGACAGCAGAAAAGCCTTATTTTTGGAATCTTCTCATTTAGCACCTTGAAATTAAAAATAAAGAGATAACCAGAGATGCAGCACAGCTAGGCATACACATGTAACAAACTTCCTGTATCTATGTTGTTGAGATCATTCAAAATCCCTCATTGTGCACAACCCAGTGGAGCTTCAGCTCCATGAAGGAATGACAGGAGCACAGAGAGGTTGAGGTTAGAAGGCACCTCTGGAGGCCACCTTGTCCATGCTCTTGCTCAAGCAGGGATACCTAGGTTGCCCAGAACCATGCCCAGGTGACTTTTGATATCTCCAAGGAGGAAGACTTCACAACTGCTTTCAGCAGCCTGTGCCAATGCTCAGGCAACCTCACAAGACAAAAGTCCATCCTGATGTTTAGGTGTAGCCTCCAGTGTTTCAATTTCTGTCCATTGCCCCTTGTCCTGTCACTGGGCACCGCTTGTCACTCAATACTTGTCACTCAGGAGACCACTGTCTTCCCCAGCATTATCACTGCCTATTTGTCGTGCCTTTGGTTTTCAGCAGGCCTATCACCAAAGGGAGGAGACAGCCTTTGGTGGATGTATCACACGTCCCTTACTCTTTGGTTGGAAGGACGGTGTGAAACAGGCTGGGTTTGAAGGCCAAAGAAGATGTGATAAAGGGCCATCTTTACTGGCAGGAGGTAGGCACCACAAAGTTAAGAACAACTAGCAACCTCTTGTACTTTGGTCCATATGGCATCCCCGTAGACTGTTCAGAGAGGTCAGCAAGCTGCACATTACAGTTCTGCTCAGTTAGGCTATGGGGCGTAGTTGCAGTAAGCAGCACTGTACAAAGTGCCCTAACCAAAACAACAGTAAAACAGCCTGCAGTCCAACCACATTCATGGCCTCCCTTGTTAATTCTAAGATTTTTTATACCCTCATTACTACCAAAATAATTGCATAAATACATAAATAAATAATGTTTATATCCATTATGTTTCTACTTCTTACTATTCTTATTTCTATTCTTCTATTTTTGTTTCTATTCTTATGTTTCTAGCCATTTTAAAATGAAAGGTGAAAAGTGAGAAAGGGGAACCTAACCATGGGATCTTTTTTTTCAAATAATTGGGCTGTACAGCTTCCTGCCCATGCCTCACTCATTGTGCTAAATCTCACTTGAGATTTATGCAGGGACAGGCAATGTTTGTATTGTCCAGGCAAATACTATGTGGATATCCAAATCACAAGGCTTCATTTTCATCTGGTTTATGAGAAAGGCTGATTAATGGTGAAAGATTATAATTCTTTTTATGAAAACATCACTTCTAGATGCTTATGGGCAGACAGCACTTCTGCTTTAATTAGATGTAATCACTAGATGGAGCCAGAGTCATCTTCTCCAAGAAAGCATCTTCCAGGAGTTTATACGCCATGATCCTTCCGACTCAGGATTTTTTATGATTCTGTGATCTTACAACCCGGACTATCCTGCATATATCAAATTTTTCTGCTTCAAAAAGGTCTCAGTTTTCAGTCTCCAAGCAGAACATTTCTGCTGCACAAATATAAAACTGCTAGATCATTGGATTGCTAAATTAATGGCGCAGTTTTACTACATTGCTAATATTTTTTGTATGAATTGCTTGTCAATGTAATATAGTCATGTTTTTACATAAAGTCCATCTGAGAAAAAGCGTATTCTTACATCTGGGTTTCCTCATAGCAGTATGTAGCTGAGGGGGTCCAAGTTTCCCAGGTAAGATTTATGTTTTTTCTCCTACCAAGCACCAGCTCAGTATACAAAGCTCTGTTAATAACACCCAAACATGTAGATGTTAAACTGAAACTGCTTTTAAACCTATTTGTTGTTACGAACATAGCTTAATACGTGCCTTTTCAGATAATAACTGTCAGTAAACTGAAGTCATTTGACCTGGCTTAGCAAAGAGGCAAGATAACTTCTAAGCGACAAGTAGATGATGAGCCTTCGAGGCAAGATAACTTCTAAGCGACAAGTAGATGATGAGCCTTCATTGATGTTCAGTTTAGAAGGAGGGGAGGGGAGCAATGACCATAATGGTGAGGGCCCCATCACTCTTGCCAATGCCTACACCCCATTTCTGGACAGAGCAAGACAGCAGATGAGAATAGAAACTCTGATAGATAAGTGACCTTGGCAATGGTAGCGGTACACCAGGTGCCAATTGCAACAGGTGGATCTATTAGATGTAGGTGAGGTCATGACCATCACATAACATTCTGGAGGCAGATGAAACCACAGCCACCCACTGACAAGGGAACAGGTAACCCCGGGGCCTGCTCCTGCGGGGGCTCTCCATGGACCGCAGCCTCCTCCAGACCACATCCACCCGCTCCACTGAGAGCTCTTCCACGGGCTGCAGCGTGGAGATCTGCTCCCTGTGGGACCCATGGGCTGCAGGGGGACAGCCTGCTCCACCAGGGGCCTCTCCACAGGCCGCAGGGGAACTGCTGCTGCCTGCCTGGAGCACCTCCTGCCCTCCTGCTGCACTGACCCTGGGGGCTGCAGGGCTGCTTCTCACTCCTCTCTCCCAGCTTTGTTGTTGTTGTTGGTTTTGTTGTTTTTTCCTTTCTTCAATCTGCCCTCACAGAGGCACAAACATCATGTATTGGCTTGTCTCTGGCCAGCATCAGGCCCCTTATCTAGTATGGGGCAGCTTCTGGATTCTTCTCACAGAAGCCACCCCTACGGACCCCTGCTACCAAAACCTTGCCACATAAACCCACTACACTGTGATCTTTCTGGGAGAGTTTCAAAGCACTGGAAACTATTGTAAAACAAAATGGGAAGCAAGGACAAATCATGTCCTGATCCCTCTCTGTCCAAGTCTAGTGTGCCTCTGAGGGCTGCAACCATCGCCCTACCACCAATGTCACCCACTAAACCATGTCCCTAAGCACCACATCCAACCTTTCCTTGAACACCCCCAGGGACGGTGACTCCACCACCTCCCTGGGCAACCTGTCCCAATGCCTGACTGCTCTTCCTGAGCAGAAATGTCTCCTCATTTCCAACCTGAACCTCCTCTGGTGCACCTTGAGGCCATTCCCTCTAGTCCTATCACTAGTTATCTGTGAGAAGACGATGACCCCCAGCTCCCCACACCTTCTTCTCAGGTAGATGTAGAGAGCAATAAGGCCTCCCCTGAGCATCCTCTTTTCCAGACAAAACAACCCCAGTTCCCTCAGCCGCTCCTCACAGGACTTGTGTTCACCAGCTTCATAGCCCTTCTCTGGACATGCTCCAGGGCCTCGACATCCTTCTTGTATTGAGGGGTCCAAAACTGAGCACAGTACTCAAGGTGTGGCCTCACCAGAGCTGAGTATATGTACATGGGGATGATCACTTCCCTGATCCTGCTGGCTACACTATTGCTGATACAAGCTAAGATGCTGTTGGCCTTCTTGGCTACCTGGGCACACTGCTCGCTCAGGTTCAGGTAAGTATCAACCATCACCCCCAGATTCTTTCCCTATGCACAGCTTTCAAGCAACTCTGCCCCAAGCCTGTAATGCTGCATGGGGTTGTTGTGACCAAAGTGCAGGACCCAGCACTTATTGGTGCTGAACCTCATCCCATTCGTCTCTGCTGTGAGGGCCCCTCTGTAAGGGCTGTGGTAAGCCTGTCGAACAAAAATAATTGTAGGTCCCCTTTTTGTTTCTCTCCCAAAAGATCCAAAACCTCAGAAGGTGCCTACACTGTTGCCTCTTGCAGCTGGTGCTACCTTCATGAAATCGGACAACTCATGGCAGGCATAAGGGGAGGAGGCTGCAGAGAATTAGTAATGCATTAACATCCATACGCATTCACAGAGATAAATATTTAATTGCATGTCTCCCATTAAGGGGATAGATAGATGTAAATGTTGGGGGGCTACAGGTTTGAAAAAAAATAAATTAACCAGCTTGTAGAACAGCTGGTGAGAATACAAATCCCAGCACTGCCCATCCTACTGCCCCAGAAAGGGATCAGGCTTGGAATTTTACCTCAGGAGTGGTAATCCTACAGCTTCTCTCCTCACATGAGCACAGAAAGCTCTTCCAAGAATTTCAGCCTCTTAGATAAACAGGTGGCTAGTGAAGGTGAGAATCAACACCCTCATTTATGCTTGGGATTTCAATGTCATACTTTTGCTAAACACCAAATTAGAAGCTTAGAAGGTTCCACAGCAAGCTGCTGCTTAGGAACAATTTTTATTGTTTCTTTGGTTGGTTGTTTTTGTCCTGGTGGGGACACAAAATTTAATATATGCAGTTTCCCTAATTCCTTTTATTCCTAGAGTAACTCTGAAATGGAAGAAAGATTCTACAAAATAATTGCAGTTGACTTGGCACAACTAAGCTGCACAGTAGGAAAAGCACCTGAACAGCAGATCTGTATTGTGTCATAGCTACAATCTTTATGGTTGACGGAGGTTTTAGCAAAGTTGCTGTGCAGCACCTCTTCAGATAAGACCTGCAGCCACAGAATGGCTTGGCATTCAACCAGGATGGAAGGCATTCAAAGAAGAGGCAGACATTTCAGTGTGGCAGTACCTCTGGGCAATATGCGTGGCAGATGCGTGTTCCTCAGCTTACCCTCGGACAGCCAGCGGTGATGTCAGATGGTTCTGTACCTTGTGAAGCAATTCCACTTCCTGTTGCTCTGACTTTGAAGAGCTTGCACACCCAGAGGACTACAGAGAAACTGCTTAGCAGCATTATCTCCACCTAAGGGATATTTCTTTTAAAAACTTAAGAAAAAATACCGAGAGCATTGAAGAATTATGAAAATCACATCTTTTTTTTCTGCAGTGCTCTTACTGGATCTCTTTGCCTGCTGTCGTGCGTATGCACAATATCCTTTGCCTGACATTGAAGATGCAAAGTTCATTAAAGACTGTGTGAGCGCTCACAACAACTTTCGATCCAAAACGAATCCACCAGCCAGCAATATGTTTCGCATGGTAAGGAGGCGTTTGTGATTGGTTTGAAAATTGACATAGATGGTGCTGCTGAGTTAGCCCACCTTACTCTCCAGTTGCTCTGTGCTTTCCTTTCTGTTTCTGTCAATGATTTTGGTACTATATCTGATAGTCCTTTGTAGGAAATAAAAAAGCAATTAATTTTCACAGTACTGTTCTGTCTTATTAATTGGAAGAGGATTCATTGTCTGGGGACAGGTTGCAGCTCTAAACTTGAGCCATAGCAAAGGACTGTGTTACAAAAAATATACGTAATGTTCAGTTCTCAGCGTTGCATTTATCTTTTTCAAAGAGGGACAGTAATCTCCCTTCTGTTAGTCCAGCTTTCATGCAGGGAAGCTGCTTGGCATTAGAAAGCTCCTGAAAGGCAACGTGGCTTATTGAAAATCTAGCACCTCACCTTGTGCCTTCCAGTCTAGAATCCGTATTGAAGAAAGGGGGTTGCCCCTTTAGACACCCCTGTAGACACCTCATCTTCCTTTGCTGTGCTATTTGGAGAGTAGCTGGGCTGGAAAAGAGATCTTCCCATAAACATAATGGATATCAGAGCAGGCCGTGGATAGGTCTCAGCTTGCTCAATGGAGTATGTAAGGAATAGGTAGAGAGAGAGCTGGGGGAGGCAAACCCAGTCAGTTTACGTCGTTACTTTGAACCCTCCAGCAGTGCCGCTTAGCTGAAAAGGAAGTTAAATGCACAACTGCAGCCTGATATAATTTCTGTGAAAGGAAGTTCAGATAACGATGTAAAAGTCAGACTACTCAAAATGTTAATTTTTTGGCATTTTGTTAAAAAAAAAAATAATAATAATAATTAAAAACAAGTTTGCTTTAGAATGCTAGAAAACAGGAGAAAATTTAGCTGCTCAGACCAAAGATCGTGCAGTCCTGGAAGGACAAATATACAGAAACTCTTGAATGAGAGGTGCTACATTTTATTTAAAGGCTTGTGATGGGTTTTTCTTGTGTGACTTTTTTTCAGCCTATGCAAGCTTCTATCACCCTTAATATCTCGTAGCAAAATTGCAGTCTTAACTACATGATATGTAAAAATCTCCTTGCATTTGATTTGGTCTTGCTAATTGCTAGCTTCCTTTGATAGTCTCTGATCCTTGTGCTGCAAAGAGCAAGTAATCATTGCTTATTTGCATACTTCACAAGACATTCAGCTGTCCCCGCAGAAAGCTACAGAGCATCCTTAGTATTTGACAATCCCCCATATTCTCTGTGCCCTTTCCAGTTCTAGTGTCCCTTTTTAAGACAAGGCACTGCACACAGTATTTAACAGGACTTCTTCAGTGGTGAACTTATATATTTAGGTTCACTCTCCAGTCCCTCTCGAGGAATTTCTAATACTTTATTTGCCTTAATCTATGCTAAGCATAGATTTACAAGCAGTAAGAGTCAGCTCCAAATCTGTCATGAATACTAAGTCAACATTATTTTTCCTCCTCATGTGCCTTTACTTGTATTTTTGTATACTGAATTTGACCTGCTATTTTATTGCCTAGTTATCCAGCAGCATAAAATCTTTCTGTAAGTCTCACAAACCAGTCTCCTCATGGACCAGGCAGCTTAAACACTGCTGTCCAGCTCTAAGTATTGTAACAAGTCAGATACCACAGAACAGGGATAGATACTATATGTCTAGCAATATCTGAGGCAGAAAGAAGAAGAAAAAATTTGTTGTGGGAGTTGAAAAGACAGGGAAAGAAACTGAATGTTCAGTGGGAGTCAGGGGAAAAGAAATCTTTCCAATCTTCTGTTTAAAACTGTTTGAATCCAACTAAGTCGCTGCAATGCAGTGTTGTTATGTTTTTTTGTGTGTTTGTTTTCAGCATTATTATGCCTATTATGTTTTCTTTCCTTTGTACAGTCCTGGGACCCTGCTTTAGCTAAGTCTGCCAAAGCATGGGCAAAGAAGTGCAAGTTTCGGCACAACAGCTACCTTAAAATACCACAGAAGATGCACCCCACCTTTACTTTTGTAGGAGAAAACATCTGGACTGGCACAGCCTCCATCTTTTCTGTGCATGCAGCTCTGAATGACTGGTTTAATGAATTCAAAAGCTACGATTTCAACACCCGTAGGTGTACTAGCATATGTGGTCACTATACACAGGTGAGTTTTTTCTCTGTCTAGTGTAATGGTTTCAGAGAAAAAATGCAGGCTTAGACCAGACTGCTTTGGAACAGGAATTATGGCAGTGGTTTTGCCCTGCAGTTTACTGCTGGATGAGATTGGAACTATATTCTGAACTGCCGGGGTGTCTGAGCCCTCTGTTCACTAATGGTTGAAAAGGATTATCCCCCTAACAATGTCATGTTTCCAAGGGAGCCAGGTAATAAGTGCAAAACCACCTAATGGTCTCAAGTCAGACTCTGCTCAAGTCAGGTCTCTGCTGTACTTTGAGCTGTTGATGTTGCTCCTGTATTGTCTGTTTTAAGCTGCCACAAGATCCATCAGTTCAGCCACTAGTACCTTCTGATTCAATACTGTGAATTCTGGTTGTTTTTTGAGTCCTTGAACAGGTGCATCACATATTTCACTTTGCCTTTCAGGTTGTTTGGGCAACAAGTTACAAAGTTGGCTGTGCAGTTCACTTCTGCCACACAGTAGAAAATTTTCAAGGACTCGACAGAGCAGCACATTTTGTTTGTAACTATGGGCCAGCGTAAGTCAATTGTGGCATTTGGGGGTTCATTTTTCTGCTTTTTAACTAACCTATGACTGACCTGGTATCAGATGTTACTAATGGCAGGAGCAGTTGTAACAAATTTCTGAAGAAGCTATGTCCACATGTTAGTGGTTCCCCTGTCTGTTTAGAGCATAAGGTGCTGGGCAGAGTCTGGGCTGCAGAAAATCCCTTTCTAAAAAAGCAGGTGAGCAGGCTCAGGCTGAGGGCACTCACCATCAGCAAGCATTGCCAGATAAAATCTGTTTTGAGTTCAGTCTCTGCAGGAATAGTAGGAACGGTGCAATTGAATTAATCGCAGAAGTAATTGCACGTCAAGTACTGTGTTCAGTTTTGGCCCTTCACTACAAGTAAGATACTGAGTTTCTGGAATGTGTTCGGGGAAGAGCTGGTGAAGGGACTGGAGAACAAGACTCATGAGGAGCGTCTGAGGGAGCTGGCATTTTTAGTTTGGAGAAGAGGAGACTGAGGGGAGACCTCATCTCTCTCTACAACTGCCTGGAAGGAGGCTGCAGCAAGGAGTGTGTTAGTCTCATTTCTCAGGTGACAAGTGACAGGATGTGAGGAAATGATCTTAAGTTGCACCGTGGGGAGGTTTAGACTAAGGACCAGGAATACTTCCTTCATGGAAAGGATGGCTAGGTACTGAAACACGCTCCCCAGGGAAGTGGTGGAATCCCTGTCCATGGAGGTGTTTAAGAGAAATGTGGATGTGGTGGCACTAAAGCACAAGATTTAGTAGTGGACTTGGTAGTGTTAGGTTGATGGTTGGAGTAGATGGGTTTAAGGGACTCTTCCAACCTAAGTGATTCTATGAAAAAAGGAAGACAATCCTCTAGTTTATTCCATGCCCTGTGATTTCTGGACATACATTTTACAGATTTATTTAAAGTATGTGTGGGTAAAGAGGGGCTAGAGGCAGATTCCTGTATAGTTAGTCTGAATAGCACAGTATTACCCAAGAAGCCTCCCCATGTCAGTGAAAGATTTAGTCTGATCCAAGAGGAATTTCAAATAATGATAATGATCTTTTTTTTTTTTTTTGCATAAAATTATTTTTCCCTGATAATAGGTTACAATGGCAAATTATTCTAGCAATATAATGAAACCATGTATTTAAATTATTTTCCAAAGACAGAGCTAACAAAGTATTGCTCTTCTGCTCTGCAGGGGGAATTACCCAACAAAACCTTATGAAGAGGGACCACCATGCAGTAGATGCAGTAATGACAAGTGTGTGGACAAGCTCTGTGGTAAGACCGAAGTGATCTGCTGAGGAGCTAAAAGTATCACAATTATCGGTGGAAATACAGCAGAGGAGAAATGTGCTAAATGCATAGTGGGTCTGTAGCCCACCACAGACCAACAGGACTAAGCCCTGGTTAAAATAGTATAAGAAGGAATTGATTGGGATATTTTGTTATTTAAAGCTCCCAGAGATAGAAAACAGAGTTTCCAAAGAAGAGAAATATCAGACTATTTTTTATCTTTTAACTGACCAAGAAGTCAAATCTAAAATATCCCTCACAGATATTCCCATCTGTTTTGGTTTTGTTTTGATTTTCTACAAGAAATAGTGTGTTTAACTTCTGCTTTCCTGCTTGTTTAATATTTTCTATCACATTTTGCAAAAAAAATATATAGTTTGGAACCAATAATCAGGCTGTATTGAAAAACACACTTACTTCTACAGTTTTCTGAAATACCACAGTGAAAGCTTGTTTTTCCACGTTTGCACCTGTGGACTTTTGTTCTTACACCTAGTTCCAGATTTGTCAGAAACAGTGTTTTAAATAATCAGAGAGTAAAAAGCATGCAACGGTGTCTTAAATATGACTTTTGTACAGAGGTTTAATAGAGATGTTCTCTAGCAGCCAGGCACTAGATAGCTTCAGCTGTAGAAATAATTGAGCATTTGGTATTCTTATTTCCTTCTGTGACATCCTGGCTGACTCATCTCGAAGTCACAAGTTGATGCACCACAGAAAAACTAGAAGCATCACAAAGACGAGGGGAAGGGAGAGGAGGAAGAGAGCTTTTTAAGAGCTAGATCCTAGAACCAGTTTTACCATATTCTCCTATAGGACAAATCACAATGTCAATAGGGGCACATGTGCAATCCTGCAAATGCATCAAAGCTCTTAGTAAAGATCTGTTTTTTTTTTCTGACAAATTCTGTAGTTAGATTTGTCTGTCTCTAACTATTTAAATTTGATTTGTGTATCAATTTAAAATAAATTTCAAGTCTCCTTTTTATTTACTTCCCTCCTCCCCATGCCACCAATACTTCCCATCGCAGCTGCTTCGCTTCTGCTTCTCCTCCTGCTCAACAAAAAGCTCTAACCCCACCTCAGTGGGGAGCCCCCTTGCTGACCGAGTTCCCCGCTGCCAGATGCTTGCGACACCGGCAGCACTGCTGCCATCAGCCAGGCAGCAGCACTGGCATGCCTTTTTGTGCTAAGAAACACCACTGAGTGACGGTCACATTTATGTCCTTTTTCTCATCTCTCCACAGTAAATGCAGGACGTGAGAAGCTGATAAGTACGTATCCAATTCTCTTTGTTGCTTTCCTATGAGCGTGGCTAAGCTGGACAAGTTCTCACACCTAATTCTTTGCTGTTTTTAAGGTTATGACAACTGGTATCCGGACTGGGACACGCAGCCCCGGCCACCACCGCGACCCCGTCCCTCCGGGCCTCCAGCCGACACCCCCCCAGCTGGGCAGCCGCGTTCCTCTTGCGACAGCTACTGTCTTAGTGTCTTGATTTTAAGGCTGCTGTTTTTGGTACTGAGCGCTGCAGGTACTCTTTTAATACAGCGAAGGTTTCCACACACGTTTATATATGAGTAATGATCATTTAAGATACTGATAGTGATCACACCACTATATCTTTGTCAGAGAACTGCACACATTTAAAAAAAAAAAAACACTCCATTATTTCTCCATTATATTTGTGATATTTACCCACCATAAAAAGATCTTCCTCTGCATTCAGGGAAAGAATTAAATGGCAGTGCATAGAGTTATTGTAATTTATTATCATGGCTTCTATTTCTGTAAGAGCTTCTTAACTCTGGCTCAGGTATAGACTGCTGGAGGCAACACACTGCTGTATATACCAACAAGCCTTCTGGAAACCTGGAGCATCACAAAGACTTGTCTGAAGGGGCACTCTGGATCCAAAAGAAGCAATAACTCATTTCCATTAACTTTGAATTATCCCAACCATAATTTGTCGTAGATAGTTTGAGACTTAACTGTATGCATTCCTTTTTAAGAGCAGAAAGAATAAAGCTTGTCCTTTACTACACTTAGCCTGTGTGTGTTACTCTCCATTAAAGCTGTGCTATTGGTGGTTGTACTATTCTGTCCTATCCAAGTGCTTGTCATATTTCTTGTCATATTTCCTGCATGATGTGCTCTAGGTGATCCTGTTTGGGGGGAGGGCAGACTAGATGATCTCTGTGATTCTATGATACACAGCAAAATTTCACAATGCAAGAAAACTCATATTTAATTTCACCACTGTCAGTTCTTGTCTGCCGCCATCTGTTATACTAAGAGATAAGTAATGTTTTAAATTAATGGCTTTAAATAAAGATCTGGAGAATATACATATATACATCTAGTTACTGAGGAATAAATAGTTTGATTAACAAAATAATGTTCTCAAAATTATGCATCAAGACCTTAAAAAACAACAGCAGCAACAAACATCAACAACAACACAATTACTGTGTTTGCCTTTAACAGACAGGACCTGAACTGTCAGAAGGGATATTGGACATCACATAACAACATGCTCAGCAATAAAAGCAGTAGAGGAAGAAGGGGGCAGAAGTGGCTTCCAAAGTGGCCACTGCTTTTCCCCGTTCTTTCCACACCTGCTGAGCTGTCTTTATCCTGACCCATGAGTTTTTTCACTTTTGTTCTTCCTGCTTTCTCCTCCTGTCCTGCTGGGGACAGGGAGTGAGCAAGTGGCTACCTGGGTGCTTGGCTGCTGGCCGGGGTCAACCCACCTCTCACCTCAACCTACCTTCTGCTGTCAGACGTGGTCTGCAGGGGAGCTCTGAGCACCGTGTTTCATTCACATGATTCCCCCAGGAGGCCTTTTTGCCTGTAAGCAGCCTTGGGACCACAGGAGAAAGCCTGAACTTGATGGAGAGGCAATAGTTAAAGGCAGCGTGAGGAAAGGGTGGTGAGTCCGGGCAGGGAGAGTTGGGCAGGTGTGCCTGGGACTTCAACTCCTTCCTCACGGCTGTGAAGCCTGGTGTGGGTGCTGGGCACCAGGCACGAGGCAGCACCAAGCTTCATGGCACCCAACTCTGCCTGGTGCTCAGGTCACGGGGAGTGATTAAAGAATTACTAATGCCTGGAAAGAAAAATGGGTAGCAACATGTACCACGAATGTGTGGTCACAGGAGAATCCCATCAGTAAGTGCAGCATGTTTAGGTTGTTGTTACCCCTCCAACAAATCAATGTACAACCACAATGATTGCTCACGCTAGAGTAAAACTCAGAGTTCACATCAATTATTCACATCTCATTCCATTTTGGCCCAGAGGAGCAGCCATAACAGCAGTGCTGTTTTAATGAAAAACAGAAAAATTATCCAAAACTTTATTGCAACATGTTTTGATTGCTGTGGGTGGGAGGAAAGGGCCAAAACCCCAAACAATGAAAAGCCAAAAGTTAGGAGAGAAGAAGCTTGCTCAACACAGTCAAAGAAAAAGAAATAGAAAAGGAAAAAGAGAGAGAGAGACAAAGCCTCTACAGCTCTGATGCGAACTTGCAGCTTAATTTCCTTATTCTCTTAGCAACGCTCTGAAATATGACTCATTTCCTGTGACAAACGCCGTCTTCAATTACCATGGCTAAGATAAGTCCAGCCCACAAGCCTTCGAAGCAAAACGCTGCCAGTGGAGCCAAACCCACTTTATTCAGCTGAACTATTCTGCTCTTAAAGCTGGAAGACCAGAGGCTGAGAATCATGATGAGCAGATTTTTCACTTGCATGCTGGCTTTACTGCGTTTCTGCCTTTCTGCTGGCTCCTCTACACCACAGACATTGCCTGATATTGGAGATGCCGAGTTTATTGAGCAATGTGTGACAGAGCATAACAAATTCCGGTCTGCAGTGAGCCCACCAGCCAGCGACATGCTCTACATGGTAAGGGGATCTTCACTGCTTACGTGCAAGCGGGCAGCACTGATCATTGTGGTTTTTGCAGTTCTTAAAGATGATTTCTGTAATCAAATGTTAAAAAAAAAAAAAAGAAAAAAAAAGAAAGAAATGGTCTCCTGGAGTCATAGCAGCAATTCCTTTTTACAGCAAATAAGGCTCTGATTATCAGATGGCTTTATACGGTTGGGTACGTGTATAGTTTTGCCTGGCTCAGTTTCTTTATCTGAAACTCGAGATTTCAACCCCCAACCTGGTGCTGTAGCTGGTGCTGTGAAAAGCCTCCTCATTCCAAGGCATTGCAGCCTGGGGTGTGATTTATGTGCAGACCTCAGCACATCCTTTCATACTAGAGTTGGCGAGGGCGGAGAACATTGCCAAAAGGCTTTGAAGAGCTCTGCTTTAGCTTTCTCTGCAAATCTCTCATGGCCTGAGCCAGCAGAGCTATTAGCAGTGGTTCCTAGGCACCGGGCTGCAGAGGAAGCCAAAACAAATGCAACAAGTGCAGCAGCAGTGGGGGCTGAAGGCATCAGGTCCTGCACCACAGTGCCTGTCTCTGCAGTCATCAATGCAAAAGATAATCTGTCATGATTCAAAATATAGCCCAGCCTCTGCAAGTAGCCACCTCATGTTTAAGATGGTTTGTGGCACTTGGGAAGCTGTAAATGCATGCACAAGGTTGGCTTACGGGTTGTGAAGCTCACCTCTGCCTGATCTGGGAGGCATTGTTCAATCCCAGAAACTTGGGAGCTGCCTCTTGTAACAGCCACCACCTTTTGTGCTTTGGTTGGGTAATGCTTGAAACCTTTAATGCTAAAGGTTTCTTCCTGGGATAACATGCAGAGGTCCATAATGATTGCCCTAATGCTGGCCTTTCCTCTTGCTTCCCTCTCATCATCCCACTTGGCCACCACCAGAAGAGGATGTAACCCCATTCACAGTTAGCAACACCTAAAACAAAGTTCAAAACCAGCTCCATTTACATTTCTAGCTCTCAAACACCAGAAAACAAGTGCCTGTTAGGGGGGTGTAGGCAAGCAGCTAGCAAGCTGCTGACAGGGAACAATTTAGTTTCTCTTCTGCTGTGTTTTTTATTTCAGATTTCTTTAGTGGGACATTAGGAAACCTCTCCAGTGTTGACCGCAGATTTCCAGTGAACATTGCTTTATCTTTTTGAAAAGTAGATCTGAAATTTGTGGAAAAAAAAGAGCGAATAAACAAATAAGGGTCATTACAAAGAAAAGAAGAAGTAAAATCATGGTAGCTTTCATTTAAAGCACTGAAAAAAAAAAATCCAAAACTTCACCACCAACAAAAACAGTCTTGAGTATGACCTCTCACAGGAATAATTTTACATGGAGAAATCAGTAAAATGTATGATCAAATCTTTTATGAAAGTAAAAGTATTGAAAACCACATGTATATTAATTTTTTAACCAACTAAAGCACTTCAAAAAAGAGGAAAAGAAGATGACTTGTTTTCAAGATAACAAGAGAAAAAAGAAACTTCTGTTTCCTGTAGATAACTGTTCACCTAGATACGTAAAAGTGAAGAATATGAACACAAGGCATTTCCACCTTTTAGAAAAAAATATTTTTTTTAAAGAAAATACTAGACAGAAACTCCTTTAAGTACAAGTGACAAAGCCCCAACAGCTACAGTAGTAAAACAGCTGTTAAAAATAATGATCTACTTTTTTTTTTTTTTTTTTTCAACCAGACAAATGTGAACCCTTCTTCCCATTCACCCTTCACAGTCCCCCAAAGTACTGTCTAGGTCTGTTCCAAACCAGCAGAAAGATCCTCACTGCTTATATCAAGGCTTTCACAACAGTGAATGTTCCTGAATTACTTTTCACCAGTCATACAATCAGTTTTCCTTCCCTAAATAAATGAAAAACTCATCTGAGTTACAAAACCAAAACTGAAAAATGGTTCCTGAAAAACACCCACCTCCAATTACTATTTTCCCAAACAGCAGTGATATTTATAGGCAAACCTCCCTTTCCTGTGCTTTTTTACTCATGCAGTTGATTGTAATCTTTTGGGTAAATGTGGTTTTGTAAGCAAACTATGATTAAAACTACGCTTAAACTAAAGACCATTCCAGACTATAAATCTCTGCCCATTGCTTTTTCAGCCAGCTGAAGCATTTGTACAAAAAAGGAAAAGTACCTTTACACTGAGCTGTTATTATTAACACTGCTAAAGGATGAAGGAGAAAATAAGGGTGCAGACTCTTAAGCAGAATCTGAAAAACTAGACTTCAGAGCACTAAGATCCACCAATCACTGTCACACAGCTTTCATTGTGGTCTTATTCTTGTGAGCTCACAGCATTGCCAGAATGTAAACTTCAGCCTCTGTCTTGACTTGCAGAAATGCTAGGAGTGGAAGATAACCTGTGAACAACAGCAGATTTTGTTCATCCTCTTTAAAAGCTATCATCTAAGGAATTATCAGCTGTTCACTTCAACTAAGACCCTCTGCCCCCAACCTTACCTTTCATATTCCAGATACTGTGTTTCTAGGCAAATTACTTGTGTGTTAGTTTTGTAGGAAAACTCCCACCCCAAATGCTTGCCACAGGGAGAAATGGAAGACATGGGTTAGAAAATAATTGCAAATCTCTGCAGATCTGTTTTGATGTGATCTTACAAATTTTAATTACTTACTAAGAGCATAAACTTTACACATATTATTTCAGTACATATATATCATCAGTACCAAAAAGCTATATTATGTAAAACAGACAAAAAGTCTAAGAACCTCCAAGTCCTTTTCCTCTGTCACCATTAATGATACATTCAAAACAGCTTCTCTAGTGGTTCTGTAATTTGCAGAAGTAACTGAGAGATTTTAATCCATACATAGAAGGACAAATAAGGAATTTTCATTACAAAAAAAAAAAAAAAAAAAAAGCTACAGGCACACAGAGGTGGCACAGCACTGTGTTTGCTTAATCAGGTTGTGTGCACAAGAAAACCCAGAGGAATCTGGCAACACCTCCGACGCAAACAAAAGACATTTATATAATCCAATGGTTTAAATAACAGCTCTCTGTAGGATTGAATACCAAGCGCATGAGTGACTCCACAAATACAAATTCAGCGCTAACATTTGAAGCATCAACTGTGATTGCCCGCCACCCCAAGATCTTCCCTACATTTAACAAGTGACAAAATTCCCAGGAGACACAAACCTACAAGCCAATTTACCATGCAGAATTGTCTCAGCAGAAGCAAAATCCAGACTAGCCCATGGCATAGACACTTCTGAGTCCCAGCTGCGCCAGAAGCTGCTCCGCATTACCGCATTGCTTAAGTACCCAAGCCATTTTCTCTTGTTTTTATCTTGCAGACTTGGGATCCAGATTTGGCGAAGACTGCGAAAGCTTGGGCAAAGAGATGCCAGTTTAAACATAACACATACCTCAAAGAGCCAGGGCAGACTCACCCCAGGTTTACCTCTGTTGGAGAAAACATCTGGACTGGCTCGCTCTCGATATTTTCTGTGAAAGAAGCCATCACCTCCTGGTACAATGAGGTCAAAGACTACAGTTATACCGCCAATAGTTGTAGAAGAGTGTGCGGCCATTACACACAGGTAGGCATGGAACTTCTCCACCTGAACCAAGAACCAGCCCTGCCGTTGGGACACAGGAATTCTAGACTTCTGTCCAAGATTCAACAAACCAAGAGCGGTAGTGATTTTTTGTGCCTGTATGCATGAAATGTTCTTACATCCCCACTTTGTAAAGGAAAAGAGTCCTTTTTTTTTTTTTTTACATACCCCAGTTGTATTTTGTTTCCAGGAACAAGCAGTAGCCTAAAATCAGGAAGCGGCAGTGGCAGTGGGCTGCAGTGTGGGGTGGGATGAGGTCCCCCCTCTGTCAGACAGCCTCTGTGTGGCACTACGAGCTGTGCCAAAGGCTGATGAAATGCCCCCACATCAGGCTGGGACACGTGGGGCACTTCTGCTACAGCTGAGTGCTGCCAACACGTACGGAGATGGCTGCAGCTCCTGCAAGCATCACTTTTCCCAACCTTTTTTTTCCTAACCAGTATTCCCAAGGAGAAAGGACAAAGAGAGGAACGGGAGGGCCACTGCCTTGCAACCCTGCAATTGTTAACCTTGGTTATCAGAGAGCAGGGCTGCTCACAAACGGGCCTCTAGGGGCTGGATTTTGATGTGAGGCTGTTCAATACTTTCCAGGGAGATAAACTACTGCTCTCCTCTGCAAAGTGTGCCCAAGGAGCACTCCTCAGCCCACTTGCTGTGTGACACAGAGGAGGGCAGGGCTTTTCCCTCATGCTTTAGATGTTAAAGCAGATGTTCATTCACTGGCGTTCATGTTTGTCTTTTCAGATTGTTTGGGCTCGAAGCTACAAGGTTGGCTGTGCTGTCCACTTCTGTCCCACGGTGCAGTACTTCTCAGGAAAAAATGCAGCACACTTTATCTGCAACTACGGGCCGGCGTAAGCTTTTCCATGACAAACATTTCACAGGGGTTGGGTCCTGCCCCTTCTTCCTTCCCACAATGTACAGCTTCCTTCACACAATGTGCAGCCCATTTTTCACGTGTTTATGGGTCCCCAAAACAGAGACAGATGCACACCTCTATCCAAGCAGCCGTTTTTCACTAAACAGGGGCTATGTGATGTAGCCAAAAAGCAGTGGCACTGGTAGAAAGAGTAAAATGTAAGATACTGAAATGAGCCTACTTAAGCGATCACTGGAAAACTGTTCCCTTGCTCCTCAGTGCCAAGGTGGCCCCAGACAGTTGCCAAGGTACAGACCCAGAGTCTAAAAATATTTACACATTTGCCTGCAGAATTAAACTTTCAGGTCAATGGTTTGGGTAAAAGTGTGCAGCGCTTGCAGCTGCAGCCTGAGCTTTATCGGACTTTACCCCCACAAAGCTGGGGCTGCTCGAGGCAAAAGTTTATCCAGAGGTCCTTCATATGCATATTGGCTGCAACTGGGATGGATGCTTTCTACCTTTTCCCAGCTAATTAATGCCAGCATCTAATTTCCATTGGAGATGGCTTTTGAGCTGGGTGAGCACACTGCAAACAGGCTAAGAAATGGGCCTGCTAAGGCCTGCTAAGAAATGGGGCCGTGTCACATCCAGCACTGCCTGCATCCTGCACATCCTGCCCTGGGCACACAGGGACATGGAGGCTCTGCAAATGCCTGCCGAGCCTCAGCTCCCAGCATGTGAGGGCAGGATCCTGCCTAGGTCCTGAGCTGCACAGCCCTGCTGGGTCAGAGCATGAAGGTCACTGCCAGAGCACGAAGGCCCTGCCATGGGTGCTGGCAGCCTGGCCACATCTGCAGGGAATTTGGGTACATCTAGGGCTAGGGGGGAGTGGGGTGGTCAGGGAGGGCAACCCAAAAAACTGTTCCCCATCAACGCAGGTGAAGCAAAACCCAAGCTGAAAAGCAAAAGAGCAGGAGGAATTGGCATGCTGCTAATGGCAGGTTCAGAGCAGTGTTACTTTCCTTCACAGGGGGAATTATGGCTGGCACCCCTACGAGACGGGAGCAGCATGCAGCAAATGCAAGGGCGATCAGTGTGCCAAGAACCTGTGTCGTAAGTAGAAAACCCACCCTCCTCCACAAGCACACGCAGAAAGAGCACACAGAAGACTCTGGCAGAAGGCATACTGTTGTCCCAAACACAGTAGGAAAAAAAAAAAGTGCAATCAGAAGCCACGATAGCAGTGATGCTTAGGGATCTTAAAGGTGTTAAAACACCAGCATCGTAAGAGGGAGAGGGGATTCCTGATGGATGGGATAGTTTGACATCAGCTACAGATTGCGGTTCTTAAATATAAGTACTGGGGAAAATAAATAAATTAATTAATTAAAAAAAATATACAGTAGGGACAACAACAGGCATATTGGCAGCAGGACGTACCCCACACATGCCCTCTTGGGATATCATTGTACCGGAGAGTCCTCTCTATGCCAGCCACTATCAGGGGGCAGTCAGTAAGATGCGACCAAGCTCTCTGCAGCAAATCCCCAAGAGCCACTGCAAGGCTCTCCTGAAGTCAACTGGTTCTTGTTTCTGGTAAGAAATGCAGCTCCCATTGCTGTATTTCTTCTCTGCCCATTGTCAGGCTCATAGTTAATTCTCTTTTGGTTAGATCAAATTATTCACAATGTCTAAGCCTGCTTCCATTCACTTCTTTTCTCTCTCCAGGAAACCCAGAGCGTGACAAAGTCATTAGTAAGTACCACAGATGTTTCTGCTTCAATTTGTTGCCCTCAGCACAGTTACACCTAAAACCCAGTGATCTGTTTTCTTTCCAGGTGATTCCAAGTGGTATCCAGCCTGGGACAGACCTGCCTGTGATGAGTACTGCATTTCTGTGGTTGTTTTAAGGCTGCTCTTCTTTATTCTGACAATCCCAGCCGCCTGGATCCTGCCCAAGTACTGGTCTATAGCACCTGCCAGCGAGTAACGCACAGGAGACTGTGAGAGCATTTGGGTTGATTTTTTCCTTTCCTGTTTGTAAACTACTAGAAGCACACACACACACAAAATAATAAAAATAAAATATGCGTAGAGACATTGTTTTCATCCACGGCTGATTTAGAAATACAGAAATACTGTCTTCAATTCATGGAGGAGCCAGGAGAGCTGACAAGGAGCCTTCACATCGTTCAGAAGCAATAACTGGTTTTAAACTACACACTTATTTTTACAAAGCAGAGCAGTGTGGGAGGGATGGGGGACATGGGGCAGCTGCCCACGCCACCTGCCCGAGGAGGGCTGCAGGGTGGCCAAGGAGGGGGCAGAGCAAACATCTCTCATGCCTATCACACTCTGTGAACCCTCCTCCAGCAAGATGCAGCAGCATGGTGTTGAGTAGACTGGAGAGATTTTTTTTTCGATTTAAACCTTTTTCTCTAAGAATTTTTGGACCTACCATGCTCACTTCATCCAGTGGCAGGCAGTGTGTTGCCCCATCTCACAGTGCTCTGGGGCCGCTGGTATTTCTCTTTGCTTAGGACCCTGTGCCAGGACACAGAGCTTCACGTGTGTGTAAATGTGATTATTTACAACCTCAATCTTTTATTTTTTTATTTATTTTTTTATTTTATTTTTTCCCTGAGCATGGGGTTTTTGACTGCTGCTTCAATCAATAAACCATTAATAAATAATTAACAAACCATTTGAGGGCTTTAAACTAGGTAAGAAGGGGGATGGGGCTGAGGCAAGGACTGTTGGGGCTGTGCCAGGGGGAACAATGGCAAGGCCAGGGGATAAGGCAATGGCCCAGCTGAAGTGCATCTACACCAATGCACGCAGCATGGGTAACAAACAGGAGGAGCTGGAAGCCATCGTGCAGCAGGCAGGCTACGACTTGGTTGCCATCACGGAGACGTGGTGGGACCAGTCTCATGACTGGAGTGCTGCAATGCCTGGCTATAAGCTCTTCAGAAGGGACAGGCAGCACAGAAGGGGTGGTGGTGTGGCTCTCTATATTAGAGAGTCTTTCGAGGTTGTAGAACTCGAGGCTAGGAATGACAAGGTCGAGTCCCTTTGGGTTAGGATCGGCTGGGACAAAAAGGCTAGCGTCCTGGTCGGGGTCTGCTATAGACCGCCGAACCAGGATGAGGAGACGGATGGAGTTCTGCAGGCAGCTGACAGAAGTTGCAAAATCATCAGCGCTTGTACTCGTGGGGGACTTCAACTTCCCTGACATATCCTGGAAGCACAACACAGCCCAGAGGAAGCAGTCTAGGAGGTTTCTGGAGAGCGTGGAAGATAGCTTCCTGACACAGCTGGTTAGTGAACATACTGGGGGTGGTGCCCTGCTAGACCTTCTCTTCACAAACAGAGAAGGACTGCCGGAGGATGTGATTGTTGGGAGCTGTCTTGGGCAGAGTGACCACGAAATGGTGGAGTTCACTATTCTTGGCAAAGCCAGGAAGGGGACCAGTAAAACCGCTGTATTGGACTTTCGGAGGGCTGACTTTGGGCTGCTCAGGACACTGGTTGGTGGAGTTCCTTGGAAGGCAGTTCTGAAGGGCAGAGGGGTCCAGGAAGGCTGGGCGCTCTTCAAGAGGGAAATTCTAATGGCGCAGGAGTGGTCTGTCCCCATGTGCCCAAAGATGAGCCAGCGGGGAAGAAGACCGGCCTGGCTCAACAGAGAACTATGGCTTGAGCTTAGGAGAAAAAAGAGGGTTTATAATCTTTGGAAAAGTGGGCAGGCCACTAGGGAGGACTACAAGGATGTAGCGAGGCTGTGCAGGGACAAAATTAGGAAGGCCAAAGCTCATCTGGAGCTCAATCTGGCTACTGCCGTTAAAGATAACAAAAAACATTTTTATAAATACATCAACACAAAAAGGAGGACTAAGGAGAATCTCCATCCTTTACTGGATGCAGGAGGAAACTTAGTTACAAGAGATGAGGAAAAGGCAGAGGTGCTCAATGCCTTCTTTGCCTCAGTCTTTAGCGGCAATACTGGTTGTTCTCTGGATACCCAGTACCCTGAGCTGGTGGAAGGGGATGGGGAGCAGGATGTGGCCCTCACCATCCATGAAGAAATGGTTGGTGACCTGCTACGGCACTTGGATGTGCACAAATCAATGGGGCCGGATGGGATCCACCCAAGGGTACTGAGAGAACTGGCAGAGGAGCTGGCCAGGCCCCTATCCATCATTTATCAGCAGTCCTGGCTATTGGGGGAGGTCCCAGCTGACTGGCAGCTAGCAAATGTGACGCCCATCTACAAGAAGGACCGGAGGGCAGACCCGGGAAACTACAGGCCTGTCAGTTTGACCTCAGTACCAGGGAAGCTCATGGAGCAGATCCTCTTGGGAGTCATCATGCAGCACTTGCAGGGCAAGCAGACGATCAGGCCCAGTCAGCATGGGTTTATGAAAGGCAGGTCCTGCTTGACGAACCTGATCTCCTTCTATGACCAACTGACGTTCTGGGTGGACGAGGGAAAGGCTGTGGATGTGGTCTACCTTGACTTCAGCAAGGCTTTTGACACCGTCTCCCACAGCATTCTCCTCAAGAAACTGGCTGCTCTTGGCTTGGACTGGCACATGCTTTGTTGGGTTAGAAACTGGCTGGATAGCCGGGCCCAAAGAGTCGTGGTAAATGGAGTCAAGTCCAGTTGGAGGCCAGTCACTAGTGGCGTCCCCCAGGGCTCAGTGCTGGGGCCAGTCCTCTTTAATATCTTCATCAATGATCTGGACGAGGGCATTGAGTGCACCCTCAGTAAGTTTGCAGATGACACCAAGTTAGGTGCGTGTGTCGATCTGCTCGAGGGTAGGAAGGCTCTGCAGGAGGATCTGGATAGGCTGCACCGATGGGCTGAGGTCAACTGCATGAAGTTCAACAAGGCCAAGTGCCGGGTCCTGCACCTGGGGCGCAATAACCCCAAGCAGAGCTACAGGCTGGGAGATGAGTGGTCAGAGAGCTGCCAGGCAGAGAAGGACCTGGGAGTGATGGTGGACAGTCGGCTGAATATGAGCCAGCAGTGTGCTCAGGTGGCCAAGAAGGCCAACGGCATCCTGGCTTGTATCAGAAACAGTGTGGCCAGCAGGGCTAGGGAGGTGATCGTCCCCCTGTACTCGGCTCTGGTGAGGCCGCACCTCGAGTACTGTGTTCAGTTTTGGGCCCCTCGCTACAAGAAGGACATCGAGGTGCTTGAGCGGGTCCAAAGAAGGGCGACGAAGCTGGTGAGGGGCCTGGAGAACAAGTCCTACGAGGAGCGGCTGAGGGAGCTGGGCTTGTTCAGCCTGGAGAAGAGGAGGCTCAGGGGCGACCTTATCGCTCTCTACAGATACCTTAAAGGAGGCTGTAGTGAGGTGGGGGTTGGCCTGTTCTCCCACGTGCCTGGTGACAGGACGAGGGGGAATGGGCTTAAGTTGCGCCAGGGGAGTTTTAGGTTAGATCTTAGGAAGAACTTCTTTACTGAAAGGGTTGTTAGGCACTGGAACGGGCTGCCCAGGGAGGTGGTGGAGTCACCATCCCTGGAAGTCTTTAAAAGACGTTTAGATGTAGACCTTAGGGATATGGTTTAGTGGGGACTGTTAGCGTTAGGTTAGAGGTTGGACTCGATGATCTTGAGGTCTCTTCCAACCTAGAAAATTCTGTGATTCTGTAATTATTTCCTGCTCCCCATGCATGGCAATCATGTATCTGCAACATGATCTAAGGTTTGACTCTCTCTGCACAAAACAAAACACATTCAGCTCCAACCAGCTTGTAGAACAGCTAGTGAGAATACAAATCCCAGCACTGCCCATCCTACTGCCCCAGAAAGGGATCAGGCTTGGAATTTTACCTCAGGAGTGGTAATCCTACAGCTTCTCTCCTCACATGAGCACAGAAAACTTCCAAGAATTTCAGCCTATTAGATAAACAGCTGGCTAGTGAAGGTGAGAATCAACACCCTCATTTATGCTTGGGATTTCAATGTCATACTTTTGCTAAACACCAAATTAGAAGCTTAGAAGGTTCCACAGCAAGCTGCTGCTTAGGAACAATTTTTATTGTTTGTTTGTTTGTTTTTTTGTCCTGGTGGGGACACAAAATTTAATATATGCAGTTTCGCTAATTCCATTTATTCCTAGAGTAACTCTGAAATGGAAGAAAGATTCTACAAAATAATTGCAGTTGACTTGGCACAACTAAGCTGCACAGTAGGAAAAGCACCTGAACAGCAGATCTGTATTGTGTCATAGCTACAATCTTTATGGTTGACGGAGGTTTTAGCAAAGTTGCTGCACAGCACCTCTTCAGATAAGACCTGCAGCCACAGAATGGCTTGGCATTCAACCAGGATGGAAGGCATTCAAAGAAGAGGCAGACATTTAAGTGTGGCAGTACCTCTGGGCAATATGCGTGGCAGATGCGTGTTCCTCAGCTTACCCTCAGACAGCCAGCGGTGATGTCAGATGGTTCTGTACCTTGTGAAGCAATTCCACTTCCTGGTGCTCTGACTTTGAAGAGCTTCCACACCCAGAGGACTACAGAGAAACTGCTTAGCAGCATTATCTCCACCTAAGGGATATTTCTTTTAAATCTTAAGAAAAAATACATTGAAGAATTATGAAAATCACGTCTTTTATTTCTGCAGTGCTCTTACTGGATCTCTTTGCCTGCTGTCGTGCGTATGCACAATACCCTTTGCCTGACATTGAAGATGCAAAGTTCATTGAAGACTGTGTGAGCGCTCACAACAACTTTCGATCCAAAACGAATCCACCAGCCAGCAATATGTTTCGCATGGTAAGGAGGCGTTTGTGATTGGTTTGAAAATTAACATAGATGGTGCTGCTGAGTTAGCCCACCTTACTCTCCAGTTGCTCTGTGCTTTCCTTTCTGTTTCTGTCAATGATTTTGGTACATTTTGGAACATGGTCTGTTCTGAAAGTAGTAGGACTGGCTTTTTCCTGGGCGAACGGGCGGACGAGAGGCGGTCTGCCCGCGCCTGATCGGTGGAGGTGGATATTGGGAACACTGGGAAAAATCGGCAGTCGGCTGTCGGCCGTTGAAGAGAGGAGGTCGCTTGTCCTGTGAACACCTTTCGAAACGCCTCATCACAGAGAATCATGGAGCGTTTACTGGAGCAGCGATACGCAATCAAATTTTGTGTAAAACTTGGTAAAACGGGCAAAGAGACTCACAACATGATTAAGGAGGCCTATGGTGTTGCTGCCATGGGTAGATCGGGTGTTTCTGAGTGGCACAAGCTGTTCTGAGAAGGTAGGGAAAGAGTGGAAAACGACGACCGCTCCAGACGCCCTTCAACCAGCAAGACCAATGAAAATGTGTCGTGAGTGAAAAATTTATGTGGAAGTCTTCAGAAGACTGCGAAAACGCATTGCTCGTGTCCGCCCAGCCATCGTCAACAATTGGTGGCTGCACCATGACAACGCGCCGAGCCACATAGCGTTCCGCGTAGTGGAGTATCTTGCCCAGCACAAGGTGGCAACACTGCCTCAGCCCCCCTACAGCCCCGACTTGGCCCTGCCAGACTTTTTCCTATTCCCGATAATAAAATCGATGCTCAAGGGGAAGCATCACGCATCAGTAAAAGCGCTTCAAGAGGCCATGAAGAGGGAGCTAAACAGCATTCCAGTCCAGGCGTTCCTGGAGGAGTATGAAAACTGGAAAAATCATTGGCAGCAGTGTGTAGATGTGGAAGGGTGCTACCTTGAAAAATTCTAATCGTTTCTTCTATTCTCATGAATAATTATTTAAAAATAAAAATGAGTCCTACTACTTTCAGAACAGACCATGTATATTTGATAGTTCTTAGTAGGAAATAAAAAAGCAATTAATTTTCACGGTACTGTTCTGTCTTATTAATTGGAAGAGGATTCATTGTCTGGGGACAGGTTGCAGCTCTAAACTTCAGCCATAGCAAAGGACTGTGTTACAAAAAATATACGTAATGTTCAGTTCTCAGCGTTGCATTTATCTTTTTCAAAGAGGGACAGTAATCTTCCTTTTATGTTAGTCCAGCTTTCATACAGGGAAGCTGCTTGGCATTAGAAAGCTCCTGAAAGGCAACGTGGCTTATTGAAAATCTAGCACCTCACCTTGTGCCTTCCAGTCTAGAATCCATATTGAAGAAAGGGGGTTGCCCCTTTAGACACCCCTATAGACACCTCATCTTCCTTTGCTGTGCTGTTTGGAGAGTAGGGATACCAGTAGCTCGGCTGGAAAACAGATCTTCCCATAAACATAATGGATATCAGAGCAGGCCGTGGATAGGTCTCAGCTTGCTCAATGGAGTATGTAAGGAATAGGTAGAGAGAGAGCTGGGGGAGGCAAACCCAGTCAGTTTACGTCATTACTTTGAACCCTCCAGCAGTGGCGCTTAGCTGAAAAAGAAGTTAAATGCACAACTGCAGCCTGATATAATTTCTGTGAAAGGAAGTTCAGATAACGATGTAAAAGTCAGACTACTCAAAATGTTAATTTTTTGGCATTTTGTTAAAAAAAAAATAATAATAATAAAAAAAGTTTGCTTTAGAATGCTAGAAAACAGGAATAAATTTAGCTGCTCAGACCAAAGATCGTGCAGTCCTGGAAGGACAAATATACAGAAACTCTTGAATGAGAGGTGCTACATTTTATTTAAAGGCTTGTGATGGGTTTTTCTTACGTGACTTTTTTTCAGCCTATGCAAGCTTCTATCACCCTTAATATCTTGTAGCAAAATTGCAGTCTTAACTACATGATATGTAAAAATCTCCTTGCATTTGATTTGGTCTTGCTAATTGCTAGCTTCCTTTGATAGTCTCTGATCCTTGTGCTGCAAAGAGCAAGTAATCATTGCTTATTTGTATACTTCACAAGACATTCAGCTGTCCCCGCAGAAAGCTACAGAGCATCCATAGTATTTGACAATCCCCCATATTCTCTGTGCCCTTTCCAGTTCTAGTGTCCGTTTTTAAGATGAGGCACTACACACAGTATTTAACAGGACTTCTTCAGTGGTGAACTTATATATTTGGGTTCATTCTTCAGTCCCTCTCAAGGAATATCTAATACTTTAGTTGCCTTTTATCCTACTGCTAAGCATAGATTTACAAGCAGTAAGAGTCAGCTCCAAATCTGTCATGAATACTAAGTCAACATTATTTTTCCTCCTCATGTGCCTTTACTTGTATTTTTGTATACTGAATTTGACCTGCTGTTTTATTGCCTAGTTATCCAGCAGCATAAAATCTTTCTGTAAGTCTCACAAACCAGTCTCCTCATGGACCAGGCAGCTGGCCGGTGTCTGCCCCCAACCTTACCTTTCATATTCCAGATACTGTGTTTCTAGGCAAATTACTTGTGTGTTAGTTTTGTAGGAAAACTCCCACCCCAAATGCTTGCCACAGGGAGAAATGGAAGACATGGGTTAGAAAATAATGGCAAATCTCTGCAGATCTGTTTTGATGTGATCTTACAAATTTTAATTCCTTACTAAGAGCATAAACTTTACACATATTATTTCAGTACATATATATCATCAGTACCAAAAAGCTATATTATGTAAAACAGACAAAAAGTCTAAGAACCTCCAAGTCCTTTTCCTCTGTCACCATTAATGATACATTCAAAACAGCTTCTCTAGTGGTTCTGTAATTTGCAGAAGTAACTGAGAGATTTTAATCCATACACAGAAGGACAAATAAGGAATTTTCATCACAAAAAAAAAGGCTACAGGCACACAGAGGTGGTACAGCACTGTGTTTGCTTAATCAGGTTGTGTGCACAAGAAAACCCAGAGGAATCTGGCAATACCTCCAATGCAAACCAAAGATATTTATATAATCCAATGGTTTAAATAACAGCTCTCTGTAGGATTGAATAGCAAGTGCATGAGTGACTCCACAAATACAAATTCAGCGCTAACATTTGAAGCATCAACTGTGATTGCCCACCACCCCAAAATCTTCCCTACATTTAACAAGTGACAAAACTCCCAGGAGACACAAACCTACAAGCCAATTTACCATGCAGAATTGTCTCAGCAGAAGCAAAATCCAGACTAGCCCATGGCATAGACACTTCTGAGTCCCAGCTGCTCCAGAAGCTGCTCCGCATTACCGCATTGCTTAAGTACCCAAGCCATTTTCTCTTGTCTTTATCTTGCAGACTTGGGATCCAGATTTGGCGAAGACTGCGAAAGCTTGGGCGAAGAGATGCCAGTTTAAACATAACATGTACCTCAGAGAGCCAGGGCAGACTCACCCCAGGTTTGCCTCTGTTGGAGAAAACATCTGGACTGGCTCGTTCTCGATATTTTCTGTGAAAGAAGCCATCACCTCCTGGTACAATGAGGTCAAAGACTACAATTATACCACCAATAGTTGTAGAAGAGTGTGTGGCCATTACACACAGGTAGGCATGGAACTTCTCCACCTGAACCAAGAACCAGCCCTGCCACTGGGACACAGGAATTTCTGTGTCCCAACAGATTTCTGTCCAAGATTCAACAAACCAAGAGCGGTAGTGATTTTTTGTACCTGTATGCATGAAATGTTCTTACATCCCCACTTTGTAAAGGAAAAGAGTCCTTTTTTTTTTTTTTTAACATCCCCCAGTTGTGTTTTGTTTCCAGGAAGAAAACTGGACAGCCATCAAATGACCAGGTTTAGCCAAGCAGTAGCCTAAAATCAGGAAGCGGCAGTGGCAGTGGGCTGCAGTGTGGGGTGGGATGAGGTCCCCCCTCTGTCAGACAGCCTCTGTGTGGCACTACGAGATGTGCCAAAGGCTGATGAAATGCCCCCACATCAGGCTGGGACACGTGGGGCACTTCTGCTACAGCTGAGTGCTGCCAACACGTACGGAGATGGCTGCAGCTCCTGCAAGCATCACTTTTCCCAACCTTTTTTTTCCTAACCAGTATTCCCAAGGAGAAAGGACAAAGAGAGGAACGGGAGGGCCACTGCCTTGCAACCCTGCAATTGTTAACCTTGGTTATCAGAGAGCAGGGCTGCTCACAAACAGGCCTCTAGGGGCTGGATTTTGATGTGAGGCTGTTCAATACTTTCCAGGGAGATAAACTACTGCTCTCCTCTGCAAAGTGTGCCCAAGGAGCAGTCCTCAGCCCACTTGTTGTGTGACACAGAGGAGGGCAGGGCTTTTCCCTCATGCTTTAGATGTTAAAGCAGATGTTCATTCACTGGCGTTCATGTTTGTCTTTTCAGATTGTTTGGGCTCGAAGCTACAAGGTTGGCTGTGCTGTCCACTTCTGTCCCACGGTGCAGTACTTCTCAGGAAAAAATGCAGCACTCTTCATCTGCAACTACGGGCCGGCGTAAGCTTTTCCATGACAAATATTTCACAGGGGTTGGGTCCTGCCCCTTCTTCCTTCCCACAATGTGCAGCTTGATCAGATCAGCCCATTTTTCACGTGTTTATGGGTCCCCAAAACAGAGACAGATGCACACCTCTATCCAAGCAGCCGTTTTTCACTAAACAGGGGCTATGTGATGTAGCCAAAAAGCAGTGGCACTGGTAGAAAGAGTAAAATGTAAGATACTGAAATGAGCCTACTTAAGCGATCACTGGAAAACTGTTCCCTTGCTCCTCAGTGCCAAGGTGGCCCCAGACAGTTGCCAAGGTACAAACCCGGAGTCTAAAAATATTTACACATTTGCCTGCAGAATTAAACTTTCAGGTCAATGGTTTGGGTAAAAGTGTGCAGCGCTTGCAGCTGCAGCCTGAGCTTTATCGGACTTGGATTCACAAAGCTGGGGCTGCTCGAGGCAAAAGTTTATCCAGAGGTCCTTCATATGCATATTGGCTGCAACCGGGATAGATGCTTTCTACCTTTTCCCAGCTAATTAATGCCAGCATCTAATTTCCATAAGAGATGTCTTTTGAGCTGGGTGAGCACACTGCAAACAGGCTAAGAAATGGGCCTGCTAAGGCCTGCTAAGAAATGGGGCCGTGTCACATCCAGCACTGCCTGCATCCTGCACATCCTGCCCTGGGCACACAGGGACATGGAGGCTCTGCAAATGCCTGCCGAGCCTCAGCTCCCAGCATGTGAGGGCAGGATCCTGCCTAGGTCCTGAGCTGCACAGCCCTGCTGGGTCAGAGCATGAAGGTCACTGCCAGAGCACGAAGGCCCTGCCATGGGTGCTGGCAGCCTGGCCACATCTGCAGGGAATTTGGGTACATCTAGGGCTAGGGGGGAGTGGGGTGGTCAGGGAGGGCAGCCCGAAAAACTTCCCCATCAACGCAGGTGAAGCAAAACCCAAGCTGAAAAGCAAATGAGCAGGAGGAATGGGCATGCTGCTAATGGCAGGTTCAGAGCAGTGTTACTTTCCTTCACAGGGGGAATTATGGCTGGCACCCCTACGAGACGGGAGCAGCATGCAGCAAATGCAAGGGCGATCAGTGTGCCAAGAACCTGTGTCGTAAGTAGAAAACCCACCCTCCTCCACAAGCACACGCAGAAAGAGCACACAGAAGACTCTGGCAGAAGGCATATTGTTGTCCCAAACACAGTATGAAAAAAAAAAGTGCAATCAGAAGCCACGATAGCAGTGATGCTTAGGGATCTTAAAGGTGTTAAAACACCAGCATCACAAGAAGGAGAGGGGATTCCTGATGGATGGGATAGTTTGACATCAGCTACAGACAGCGTTTCTCAAATATAAGTACTGGGAAAAATAAATAAATAAATAAATAAAATAAACAGTAAGGACAACATCAGGCATATTGGCAGCAGGACGTACCCCACACATGCCCTCTTGTGATATCATTGTACCGGAGAGTCCTCTCTATGCCAGCCACTATCAGGGGGCAGTCAGTAAAATGCGACCAAGCTCTCTGCAGCAAATCCCCAAGAGCCACTGCAAGGCTCTCCTGAAGTCAACAGGTTCTTGTTTCTGGTAAGAAATGCAGCTCCCATTGCTGTATTTCTTCTCTGCCCATTGTCAGGCTCATAGTTAATTCTCTTTTGTTTAGATCAAATTATTCACAATGTCTAAGCCTGCTTCCATTCACTTCTTTTCTCTCTGCAGGAAACCCAGAGCGTGACAAAGTCATTAGTAAGTACCACAGATGTTTCTGCTTCAATTTGTTGCCCTCAGTGCAGTTACACCTAAAACCCAGTGATCTGTTTTCTTTCCAGGTGATTCCAAGTGGTATCCAGCCTGGGACAGACCTGCCTGTGATGAGTACTGCATTTCTGTGGTTGTTTTAAGGCTGCTCTTCTTTATTCTGACAATCCCAGCCGCCTGGATCCTGCCCAAGTACTGGTCTATAGCACCTGCCAGCGAGTAACGCACAGGAGACTGCGAGAGCATTTGGGTTGATTTTTTCCTTTCCTGTTTGAAAACTACTGGAAGCACACACACACACACAAATAATATATATATATATATATATATATATATATATATAAAAAATAAAATATGCCTAGAGACATTGTTTTCATCCACGGCTGATTTAGAAATACAGAAATACTGTCTTCAATTCATGGAGGAGCCAGGAGAGCTGACAAGGAGCCTTCACGTCATTCAGAAGCAATAAAGTGGGTTTTAAACTACGCACTTATTTTTACAAAGCAGAGCAGTGTGGGAGGGATGGGGGGCATCCTGGACCCTGTGCCAGGACACAGAGCTTCACGTGTGTGTAAATGTGACTATGTCCCACCTCAATCTTTTTTTTTTTTTTTTTTTTTTTTTTTTTTTTTTTTCCTGAGCATGGGGTTTTTGACTGCTGCTTCAATCAATAAACCATTTTTTCCTGCTCCCCATGCATGGCAATCACCTATCTGCAACATGATCTAAAGCTTAACTCTTTCTGCACAGAACAAAACACATTCAGCTCCAGCCTGCGCAGTGCTGAGAAACATAATGCTGGGAAAGACAGCACAAAGCTCCAAATAAAATCATGCCATGCCCATAGTGGCTGCCAAGGGAAGAGTCTCCTGGAAGCCATGCCTATGGAGCAGGCAGAAAGCAGCGTTCAGCCGGGCACCACTACTGCCAACCACTGAAGCTGAGGTTTCAGTTGAGGTTGCAGCAGAGCAGAGCTGCAGGAACACAGACCCGAGCCTTAGCAATCTGTATCTCTTCTGAGGCAGGTTTAGACACTTGTGTACCATGCCGCTCTGCAGGGCACAGGCACACGTTTCCAGGAAGCCCCCCTTGCTGTTTCCTTTCTGTGGTCCTGCCCTTGCAGTTTCTGTCAATGTGGCTGTACACCTGCTCCCAGTGCCACTGCTGGAAGTACTGCGACAGGGACCCAAAGTTTCTCTCGTTATTCTTGCAGGCAGTTAGTAGTTAGCACTTGAATCATCTCAGCATCAGAGCATTTCCTGAATAAATCATTTTTCAAAATGCAAATACGGCTGGGAACAGAATTCCTAATTCTATTCCTTGCCCTTGATTTGTCTTCACATTTAGTTTGCGTCAGAGCATCTGCAGCTGAGATGTCACCACCACAGACAGGCAGGGAGCAGTTTTTTCTCCATAGTCCAGTGACCAGTGACCCAGTACTCCTGCTGGCCTACCTGTGAGGGAGCCAAGCAACTCTGATTTCCAATCTAGGCAGATCAGGGTGTTCGGAATAAATAGATAAAATAAAACAACAACAAAAACAGCAAAATCAAGGCTATGGGTCTACCTGTTAAAAAGGGCAGTTACTTTCCTTCCCACATATCTTTTTACCACTTTCTTTTGAGCAATACCCAAACTTCAAGTTTCATGTACTGCAAAGTCCCATCTGAAAAAAATAAAATAAAAAATCAAGGACAACAACAGGCATATTGGCAGCAGGACATACCCCATGCATGCCCTCTTGCACAGAAGGGCTCCCACACCACAAGGTCTGCCCCACTGAAGCCACATGCAGTGAGATCCTACTACTGCAAAGAGAAATGCAGGAGAAGAAAGAACATACACTGCTGTGTCCAGGGAGCAAAATGAGCTCAGCAGGAATTCTCCCCTGCTAAGTTCAATCTATGTTTGGGCTCCAGGAGAGTAAACAGAATGAACACAGAGACCTTAAAGATAAAAACATTCACAGCGCTGTCACTGAACTACATACCTTAGCAGCTCTAAGGGAATTCCATAGAAAAGTCTTCATTAAAAAACAAAACAAAACAGAACAAAACCTGTAAATCACCAGGTCTCAGGAAAACAAACAAACAAACAAAAGTGGTAACTTAAAACAAACAAAAAAACAAACAAACAAAAAAAAACACCTTTAAATTCAAGAACCCAAAGCTAAGCAAGTACTGCATCTCGTTTTTAATGGCATACAAAAATGCAGGTGTTTTAACTCCTGATGATCTAACCCCTTAGAGTCAATCATACTTTTCTTATGGTATATACCCATGTCTTCCATAAGATAAATGCAAAATACCGACATACATTCATCCATCAAGAACGTTTTTGTTAGTCTGTAAGCTCTAAAATCAGTTTATGGTGATAATTTGCAAAATTCAAGCTGTTTCTGAAAATACTAAAACCACTTCAACCTTCCAAACCCATTTTATTTTCTATTCTTTATTTTTTATACAATTATTAGAACTCTACAGCCATATTCTCTCTGAAAACAGGTGTGAAACACACTAACAGTAAGCCCATGCAGGCAGTTACAATTAAAATGTAGATGAATCCTTTAATTTGCCTACAAGAATGAAGGCTCTTTCTTGATTTTGCAGGTTAAGTAAATAAATGTCTAACCAACAATCCTTGAAGCCTGTCAACCATAACAAGATTAAACACAATGTGCAACACTTTCATCCCGTGACAACAGTAAGGCAAGACTCACACAAATCTGTTAAGTTTTACTGTAGTTTTACTGAGACTTGATGCAAAATCCACATAGATGCCTGAGCTGTGGGTCCAAGATTCAAGAAGCACACTTTCATGGAAGTATAGATACGTATTTTAAGGTCAGGCTGCCACCAAGCTGTAATACATTTTCCTGCACTGTTATTCAGGTAGCCATGCAGTTAGCTGACTCAGTTGGAAAACAAACACTCTTCTTGTCAGGTATTTTAAGCCAAATCAGGTTCATATAATCATAGAAGAATGGAGTATCTGAGTTGGAAGGGACCCACAAGGATCACTGAGTCCAACTCCTGGGTTCCTGAAGGACCACACCAAAAAAAAATAAACAAATAAAATCAGACCATGTGTCTGAGAGAGTTGTCCAAATGCTTCTTGAATTCTGGCAGACTCGGTGCCATGACCACCGCCCTGAGGAACCTGCCCCAGTGCCCAACCATCCTCCGGGTGCAGGTCCTTTTCCTAACACCCAGCCTGAACCAGGCCTGTCACAGCTTCAAGTCATTCCCTCAGGTCCTAAAAATGTTATTTCAGGTTTCTGAAATGAAATGCCAACCTGCAAGGCCAGACAGCCATTAGTATCATGGAATCAGCCCTAAAGTTGCTAATTTTAACCTTTTAAACAGCAAACAGGCAGCTGCTATCTGCATAGGCTGTCTGCAGTGAAAAGGGCCCTTATTCAGTCCAGATTGTAACCGAGGACTCTCCCTCCCCTAGTATATTCAGGCTTCTTCCCTGGCTATCACCCAACTCTTCCTTACAGGCTTCTGGCTCTGAAGATTGATCTCTTGAAGCACTTATTTGTGGGATCACGGTGTGAGAACAGCCATTTAAACTGAAGCATTACAATGCCTCCTGGGGTAGCCCATGCCTTGCTGAAGTTGGTCCTTTTGCTGCATGAGAGGTCTGAACTACCTGACTGAGACTGAACTCGGGTCTCCCCTTTACACTGTTAACTGCAGGAGGTGCTCCAGGCAGGCAGCAGCAGTTCCCCTGCAGCCTGTGCAGGGAGAGGCCCCTGGTGGAGCAGGCTGTCCCCCTGCAGCCCATGGGTCCCACATGGAGCAGATCTCCACGCTGCAGCCCCTCCATGGGTGGAGAAGCCCCCGGTGGAGCAGGTGGATGTGGCCTGGAGGAGGCTGCGGCCCATGGAGAGCCCCCACAGGAGCAGGCCCCGGGCCGGAGCTGCAGCCCGTGGAGAGGAGCCCATGCAGGAGCAGGGAGTCTGGGGGGAGCTGCCACCCACCTGTGGTAGACCCGTGCTGGAGCAGTTTGCTCCTGGGGGATGGACCCCGTGGTACAGAGTTATGTGGGAGCAGTTCTTGGAGAGCTGCTGCCTGTGGGCAGCCCATGTGGGATCAGTTTGGGAAGGACGGTATCCCATGGGAGGGACCCCATGGGGAGCAGGGGCAGAGAGCGACCATGAAGAAGCAGCAGAGACAGTGTTAGGGACTGACCACAGTCTCCATTCCCTTGTTCTGCTTATGGGGAGGAGGTAGCAGATGGTGGATGGGTAGGGAAGGTGTTTTCGGTTTGCTTTTCACTGCTACTGATAAATAAAATTTATTAGTTTCCCAACACTGAGTCTGTTTTGCCCATGACAATAATTGGTGAGTGATGTCGCTGTCCTTATCTCAATCTCTGAGTCTTTTCTGTTGCATTTTCTCCCTCTTTTCCATTGAGGAAGGGGAATGAGAGAGCATTTGAGGTGCCATTCAGTAAGGCTAATGTCTGCTACCCTAAAGAGCAAACATGCTAGATATTTCTCAGTGCACACGCATACTGACTTTTTAGCATATATTCTAAATTCTTATTTATTCATGCAGCAAAGGAAATCCCTATGTTCTCACTTCCTAATTTCAAATAAAAGGTCACTAACCTAAAGGCAGTGAGTTGCAATGTTCTAGCATAATCATGTCTACCAAACATACTGACCGATTTCACAGGCACGGAAGTGGTCTGGCACTACCACCGACTGCTACATTCGCTTCTTTAGTCTCAGATGTATCAACTAAGGAACCTCTGCTATTCTGGTGAACTTCGTTTCATCACACTTTGCATTTCTGAGTAACAAAAAACCTCTACACTTCCTTCAAAAAAGGGAAGGAGCTAAACAAAAAAACAAAACCAAAACAAAACAAAACAAAAAAAAGGAACTAAATTTCTCACTTTCTTGTAAGAAATAAATAATATATTTAAAGAAAGCTAACACTCTATGCTTTCTCTGCAGCATATTTTATGTGGAAAGTCACTTGCTTTGTATCACAGTCTGTCTAAAACAGTCTTCAGGATAATGCTAATAAGTCGCAATTTATTAATGGCATTCAACTATATTTAGGATTGTCTAATCTTCATATGAAGCTGTGAGCTCGCTTCCTGGAAAACAAGACCTAGACTTTGCCATAGATGAACAACTAAATGATTTAAGAACAAAAGGATTTAAGAACAATAGTTTATTACCACCAAGACAAGACATAAAAAAATAGCTTTTACAGAAACAAAAGCATAATATTGTAATAAATTCTGTCATTTTCCTAATCTTATCTGGTAGTCTTTCACAGAAGTATTACCTTAAACTCCTACTGAGTTCTCTCAATGTTTAACATTCTGCATCATACTCCTAAACGTTCGCTTTTGGCAGATGGATATTACCTAAACACTGTCTTACTTCCTCAAACAGTACAGCAGAGAAAATTTTCTACACCAACCCTGACAATTTTGCACAGCCGCATTAGGTCCATTAGTTAACATGTGCTTATGAAAAGAGAATGATCTTTTTATCTTGCATTTTCTTGTCCATGCAAGAAATGGCGAGAAATGGTTTACTCCAAGTCTCGGGTCTTCCAAGTGTGAAAACGTTCATTAATGTAGGAGAAAAGTGAGTATCTCAAGTGGTGAATTACTTCTTTTTCTTTTTTTTCTTTTCATCTGCTGCCATTTTTAATTTGACTTCTTCCATAGGAAGTGCTCCTAATTTCTTCTTCTTTGCATTCTTTACTTTTTCCTTGATGGCTTCAATATCAATTTTTTTCTCAGTGGAAGCTACACGGTAAAAAACACAAGGATAACAGATGTGAATTTTACTTTTCTAACTTTCAACAGTCTATGAGATGACTTTATATGTATCCACAGTAAACTGCATCCTGTGGCATTGGTTAGGACTCATTTTATACTCACTAATGACTTTATAAACTATTGTAATTTTTGTTGAAATTACCATTATACACAAACCTCTTTCAGTGGAATTCAAAGGAAAACAGTCATATAAAAATCCTATACATCTGCATTTGAACACAGATACCACACACTGCATACATACAAATTATTATCGCTCACTCATCAGACCACAGCTGTATTCCACCGAAATTAATATGGACATGCTCTCTTGGACATATGTCTATGGTTTAGTTAGCCTCGCATAAAAAGAAGTTTTTGATTATTCAGTTCTTGGCTGAATAATTATTCATGGCATTTTATCATTCTGCATATAACTGTACCATCCTCATACTCCTCCCCTGGTCATCCATTAACGACCACTGTTGGAAACAGGATGGGTAAGTGTTGGTTGGTGGCGATATGACAAAGCCTTTTGATCTGACCCCCTCATGAAAACCTTCCTAAGACAGTGTCAGAGTACTTAAGAATCTTAATAGTGAGCAACATGAATAAACTACTCTACGTTCATCTAGGTCACGGCATTTTCTCTTTCGGGCAGCAGTCATGAGTTTGGGTCTAATTATCCTGTCTCACATAGTTAATTCCTACACCCAGCTGTGATTTTCAGGTGTCCTTTTTGAATCTCAGTTTGTCTGTGTGTACAAACTACTGCTGTCGTTTATCCTTGGAAGACTGAAGGATTTCAGTTCAAAACACACATCAGCTGGAAGAGCACAGTACGTGAGACACAGTGCAGTCAGTCACAAGATTACTGAAAATTTACTGCCATCACAAAGAAGTGTTGTATGTACATAGTGTATCTAATACAGTGAATAAATATATGCTACAACCAATGAATCCAGGAAACTAAAGACTTTTTTCTCTACTGTGTAAAAAACAAATCATCTCAGACAATTTCTCACTCTGCCTATGTTACAGCTTTAATTTTTGATAACGCTATTTCTCCTATCTTATACCAATACTTACTCGTGGCATAGGTTTTCAGATACATATTGCTTATGGGTTTCTTTTTCTTAAAAAATAGCTAGCATTCAACTGCAAAAGTTACAGCAGCTTCACTACACGTCTGAAAGATTGATACAGTTGAAAGAATCAATTGAGACAGCTACCCCAGTATTTCCACCTGGAAAATGCTCTAGAGAGAACTGTCTTTTAACAGATACAGAGTTACAGGCTGAGTAATCTTTGTACTGTCTCTAGCAACTCTACCCATGGATTTAGCTGCTAGAATTACTTTTTTTCCAGCACAACCTTTCTTATTTCGTATGGCTGTAACTCTACATAATTACTTAGGCTAGGAATGAACAGTAAAAGGTTTTAGACTGCGAAAAAAAAAAAAAAAAAAAAAAAAAGAAAAAAAAAACAGGTTACCTTTCTTTGCTTTCACAACTGGCTTTTCCTTTGGTGGGATAAAAGCTTTATTTCTTTCTTCTTGTCTTTTCTTGACTGCTTCTGCTTGCTTTGCCTAAAGTTAAAGAAAAAAAAGTCAGGTGTCAGTGCAGAGCAGGGCAAAAGGGACAGAAATCAGAAAGTGACTGATTTCTGGCTTTAACTTAATAGTGGGTTGTAACAACTTTACCTTTATCTCTTCCACTCGCTTTCGTTTCTTCTGGCTTTCTTTCAAGAAGTATTCGCCACTTGCCAATTCCTTATCAATCTGCACAAGAAAAGTACTGACAAGCGTTAGAAAATTATGTGTTATAAGCTAGATATGTACTACCAGATAATCAGAACTTGACAGAAACGGCCTGCCAACTTCTTAGCAAGAACAGGATTTCAAATCATGCTTTACTCCTACATAATCAAATAAAGTTTCAGCTGACCTTGCTTTCTGGCTGTGGAGGTGGGAATGGTGTGTACTCCTTCTTAATATTTTTCTTCTTTGGCTCCTTGCGTTTCTTCAAGTTCTTCCGCTTGAACTTCGGCAAAAATCTTTCCCAATTTTGTGACCTCAGTTCAGGATCTTTTGATAATTCCCGTTTGATCATCAAAGTCTTTGGTAGATTTAGAATATCACAAAGAAGTTATTAAAACAATAGAATCACAGTAGCACCCAAGAGCTTCAAACTACAGGCTTTACCAAACTTTCTTACATTGAATACGCTACACCTCAACATTCCATTTCTTCCTGCATTGAGAGTTGAGGGATTTAATTATTACCAGAGAAAATGGAAAGATAAATATGTCTCAAGATGGGGAGAGTTTAAGGGAGCAGATATCAAGCAAACAATCAAAGGGAAGACATGTAATTACTCGCATACAGCTCTATGAGAAGGACACAGTACTTCCTTGTAAACAAAGGTGCGCATTGGAGCATACTAACCTTAATGTTATAGATAGGATGTATGTTTTTCATCGTATCCAGAACAACTTTTCTAACCTGTATTTAATAGAAAAGAAAACAAACAGAAGACTCAGCATATATTTCTTAGTCTGATCAATTAGAATTCAAGGTACACTAAGTTTCTTCAAAACAAATCAGAGAAAATCCTCTCCCTCACTCCCCAAACAAAACAAAAGCAGGTAGACTGAAAAAGCTAACATACACATGGACAACTAGAAGGCACAGCACTTCATGAGTATCATCAGCTACATGTATACTGTCAGGTTTCCAGGATACTTCAGTATGACCTCCAAGCACTACTTTCTTTCTACCATGGATGTTAGGGTCTTCTTTGCTTTTAACAAGCATTCCTTCCCTACATAATTACTAAAAATATATTAGATGTTCCTCCAAGTTCTGTATCATTAACAGTGCAGTATTTTCACTTACACCTCTTAACTATGAAAATTCTGTATTGCAGGCAATGGGAGCAAAAGCCAAACACACAGAAGTAGACACGTGTTAATCATATGTGAAGGCATCCCTTCGATACCTTTGCTAAACCTCGCTTTAAAACAACAACAAAAAAATATTTTATAAATACTTCCTTATTTCCAAGACAGAAAGGTCCCAGACAGCAACAAAATTCAGAAGCTAAGACTATGGGCACTCATGTAAATGTACCTTACTAACATTTAGCTAACAAGTCAGGAGGCTAATTCTTGAGGTTGCCAAATTCTGCCTGTAGTCCACCCCAGAGCTGGGCACAAAAGTGTGCTACACAAACTGCACTTTGGCCTCTCCTTACCTCTTTCAGCCCACTAAAAGGTCCAAGTGCTGAGACAGTGTTGCCTTGCACCATAATATAACAGTTGGTTAACAGCTCCAGGGCCTACAACAACAGATAGAATGGAGTCAGTGTAAGATGAAGATCTGACACAAATTTGGGTCTAAGATTTTTACGGTTACTACGCCTATCAGAAATACCTTCAGAGTAGATCCTTTTGGCCCAAGAAGTCGTCCTCTTCTTTTTATAAAACTTTCTCTTTTTCTCACCAGCGATCCTATTTTAATGATGTCACACGCAACATCATCCTGAAGGATGCGAACTGCCTGAAGATACAAGCAGAAGGTAGTAACATCTGAATACAAAGGTATTATTCATGGGAATCAAGAGAATACTGTTGTTTATTTTTCCTGTCTTCACTGGCAGATATATTTACTTTTAAAATACATTTCAAATTCCTTGATGCCACTTGAAAATTCCACATTCTGAAAATGTACTATTTTATAAGTATTACAATGTGACTTGATACAATCTTCCTGGATTTAATACATACCTGTTCAAACGGAACACTTCTGGCTAGAAGTTTTATTAAATCTCGAGCCCTGATGATTGCATAGGGATCAAAAGTCTTCTTAGTAGTAGTGACAGTCATGCTTCCTTCAATTAGATCCAGTGTTGCATTCACATACTGCAACATTTGGGAGGAAGAAAAAACAAACAGTAAATTGATCTCTAAATAAGAATCTCATGATAGTATGAAGTTAAGAAACATAACACTAGATACTTCTTCAAAACTCTTAGACTGACTCTCAGCTTAAGAAAATTCGGAAAGGAAAGGGAAAGGGAAATAGACTGATAGATGATGTGGAGCACAAGGTCTGAAACACCACTTCTCTCATCTTGTTCCACTCAGGTGCAACAAAGTTGTCAGCTTATGGATGGTGTTGACACTTGCTGCTGCAGTAGGCTTTACTGACATCTATGAAGAATTATATATCTGGCTACAGGGACCTCTGTATAATTTTAATTCCAATGCAAGAACGCCACCATAAGTCCTAAGCGCAAGTGTATAGAAGCATACACACGCAACATCAGAAAAGCAAGGTGGGCTATTTTGATCAATGTAACACCTACATATCCTAAATAACGAAATGTTATTCCAAAAGCATTCATACATGCTCACTCAAAGCTTTCTGCACCAGCGGCCAGCACTCCTTCAGGTAGGCCTCTCTGTACTTGGGGAACAACGTTGCAAAACTGCTCTCCTCCAGCAGCCCCCTGGGGTTGTCTTCCCTCGTAAAAGCCGGCTCCTTCCATCCATCTGGCACGGTGAGGAGCTCAGATTCATCAACTGCTACAGATTAATGAAAGAAAAAAAAAAAAAAAAAAGATGTTTTTGTTTCTCCTCTTTCACCAATGCTTCTTACACCCCCTCCGCGTTTAACTACGCAAATAACCGAGCGCAGGGACGCGGCTGCTGCTCAGCACCGTGCTGCGCACCGCTCCTGGCCGCACGGGAGTTCCCGAATTAACCCGCTTAGGCAAAAATAAATGCAAAAAGCTCCCCAGGCCTGGCAGAGGGGACACTACAGCAGCAGCCGCCCGTGCCGCCTCCACCTTCGCCCCCCGCTCCTCGCCCACCTTCGGCCGCCTTCTTCTTGCCGGGGCGCCGCGGCCTCGTCCCGGCCGCCTCGGGAGCCGCCATGCCGGGCTGCCCGCCGCCACCTTCCGCCCGCGACGGAACCGCGGCCGCACTGTGTGCCGGGAGCTGTAGTCCTCTGCCCGCCTCTAAATCCTTTTTTTTTTTTTTTTTTTAATGTCCCCGCTAGGTGGCACTGGGGCGCTGCACAAAGCCAGCTCCGGCCCCATGCGGTGTGGTGGAGGAGCGGAGGAGGCGGATCAGTTCTCTCATGTCCCCATGTCACAGCACCACGAGGGTGGAAGAGACCTCCCAGTTCACCCCGTCCCACCGCCCCCTACCCCCAGGATCACCCACCCCAAAGTGCAGCCCACCCCAAAAAATGGCACGTGTGGGTTGTGCAAGGGCCGTGCTGGCCGTGGGCATCGGCTTCTTGAACTGGGAAGACCACAGAAGGGCAGGAAGGTGGCGAGCCATGGGCAGGGGGAACACAAAGGCAAATTGAGGCAATGGGGAGCCCAACGTTGAGGTGTGGGGAGGAGGCAGCACCGCCAAGGCTGTGGGGTCTCTGCCACGTTGCTCTGACTGGCTACGAACAGGAATGAGTGCAATTTCGAGGCTCTCTGGTGAAATACACCTTATTTTCCCCCAATTCACAGGCCTCTCGGGCAGCATGCCCGCTGCGGGTACGTCTGTCTCCAAGGAAATGGGAACAGAGCATCCCTGTTGCTCGCCGGCTGGAAATATAAAACAATAATACTGCTTGCTCAGCCCAGGCTCAACGGGAGGATGAAAGGATGTCACAGTACGGGGAAGAAAACCCAGCCTTTTGAGGGCTTGCCCACTGAGAGAGGAAACTTTCCCTTGGCTCTGCCACCGAAGGGGACAAGGGACCGGTGCCTGGTGGGACCCAGCTTCTCCCACACAAAGGGCGGACGTGGTGCAGCGCTGCACTGAAGCGTGGCTTTGCCCAGTTGAGACAGGTCTGCTAAAAATAATAGGAATCACAGGCAGTTGCACTAACAGACTTGGAAGCTGTGACTCAGGAAGGTCCCTCAGGTCCCCTCCTGTCTGATTCTTTGAAGGAGACAGTAATTTCTCAGCTTGCCTCGTACCTCGGGGTCTGTAGTCTGGTCGGATATGGGGAAGCCACTTCCCTAATTCCTGACACAGATGGGATGCTCCCACAGACCCCTCTGCTGCTCCAGGCTGCCTGCTCAGGCTCCAGATGACAACATATTTATAGCATTTTTATTAGTCACCGCTCAGATACAATAACCAGCCACAGCGTGTCTGGCGGGGTGAGGAGGTGGGGACAGCTGCCTGGGGACCGGGGCTGCTGCAGGGAGCTCCGGCTGTGCTGCGGTGGGACAACACGTTTCCTGAGAGCAGCTTTCACTGGCAGCACGGAGCGTGTACCACGTTCTCCATGTGTGAAGCAGAGACCTGGGTGCAAAAGGCTCTGAAAGGCTCTTTTGAGTTCAGAGGTCTCAGTCAAGCAAGACCCCTACGCCTGCTGAATGGTTGCTGGGCTTTGGGGGCACCGGGGCCAGCTCTGTACATGTATATATGTATATGTGCACACATTGTTTCCCTGATAAAAGCAAAGCAAACGAATGAAACAGCACAGCCGCACAGCCTCCCTTAAATGCACTTCAGGCTGTATGATAAAAAGGGCAGAGCGCTGCCGTTAGGCTGAAGGTGCCTCTTTATTATGCAGCAAAGTAATTATTTCCCTGTCAGTAGATAGGACTCCAGCCACTTGGCACTTTCTTACATGCCATTTTCAAATCCAAAAGAGCAACTTGGGATTTTGTGATAATTCAAGCAATCAGATGAGCTCATGCACATGGCATTCATTCACTAGAAACGCCACACAGATCCCATTCAGCCTCAGCACTCGTAAATCCATGTGACACTTTTATCTATTTATAAACTTTTAACAGCAGGTTATGATTGTTATGCAAGCCATTTTCCAGGGATTAATAAGCAGCTTGTGTTGATGGCAGCGAGAAGGGCCATTAACTGCTCTGGGATGGTCATTAATCTGTAGTAAATGCTCAGCATCTGGATCGTTTCTGCGTAATTAAATAATCAATACTGCCTTTTGATTCAAATAACTGGAGAATTGTATTTCAAATTTATCTTGGCTAAGGGTGTTCTTAATTCTTTTAGTTTACAGCAGGGCAGGAAACAGCCACATGGGTAAGTGAGAGCTACTCTGGGTGTGACCGGGTCTTAAATCATCAGCTTTTCCATACAAAACATCCCAACTGATCAAAACATTGTTCAAAACAACTACCAAAACATATTAACTGGACTAAATGCTGAAAAAAAGGTCGCAAATTTGTTCTTCTTTTTGCGTTAATATCAAGGTCTTTCATTATTTGAATAAAATTATGACTCCAAGTGACCCAATGCTCGGAGGTAGACTGGCAGAACAAAAATAGTCAAACAGAAACCCCCCTGCCCGGCCATCTCTAGAAAAGTCCCTTGGATTCACTACTTATCCTGCTGCCATGACCTCTGCACCCTCGGACTGGCGTGGCTGTGCTCCTTGGTTCTCTTTCCTCTCCTCACTTTCTCTCACTGGGGCATAAGTCACTTTTCTGGTTTTGTTTAATTCTCGTCTTTGCTGCTGAATGCAGCGATCTGCAGAGGTGCTGACAGATAAAAGTGACAGTGCCCACTGCAAACCACACTGCCACCGTGCTGCTGCCAGCTCTGCGGAGAGCTGGGGAAATGCCTGGGGAGGTAGAGGTCATCACAGCTGGCAGGCTGCAAGTGGGAGAGGAAAACATGACTTTCAGAAGAGAGAAGGAGACTTAGTGTATCATCTCGGGATCATATGCCAATTCCCATTCTTCTGAGCTATCTTTTCACCAATCCGCACCTTGGCATAAGGACACGGTGAACAAATAACAGCTCACCTTCACTGCTGGTGGGGTTGAAGCTGAGAAAAAAACAAGCACTCACACAGTCAGATATCTATTCATATTTTGAGGCTGGGAAGACAAGAGGAAGATTTTGCAAGAAATGGAGAGGAATATCACTGACTCAATAGCAGAGCTTTCAGATGTAGCTAGCACTTGCAAAGTTAGGCATGAAGAGATAAGGGAAAGGGGACGGTGGTCATCATAAATTCAGCTCAGCTAAGAGCTAGCTGAGTTTACAAGAGCAGGGGCTTCCCTTTAAAAGAGAGAGAGCAGAAATAGAACACACGCTGAACCCTGAAGAGGAACAAGGAGGTAGAAGATGAGAGGACTGCACACCATAAGAGCATCTGAAAGGGTTAGCTGGAAAACCACAGTAAAGACAATTTGGTGCAGAAGGAAGAACCCAGGACAAGAAGGAAGAAACAGCAGATAAAACATAAAGTCAACAGATTTGTCTGTGGAAAACCTTGCTGCAATAAAATTGCTGTCACCAAGAAAGGGATGAGAGCCAAATGGGGAAGGAATTCAGTGTCATTATGAAATCAAAGCAGCAGGTTTAGATCAAAAGGTCTCTGGCGCAGGGGACATGTCTGAACATGCATCACACAGTGATGGACAGGATGGGGCTTTTGTCTTGACTTTAGCCCCTGGGTGTTGTCAGAAAGCAAACAACACACCACAGAAACTGTGCCAGGGCCTGAGTGTGCAGCTGAGCGTGGTCGGGATGGATGTGTCAGGAGGCAGGCAGGGGGAAGGCAGGGGTGAGGAAGGAGGTGGAAGAGAATGCCTAAATCAGAGTACTCGTCCAAAGCCTCAGAGGGGAAGAGAGTCAAGTGGGGATTGGAAAATGATCACTTGTCTGCTTTAGGTCTCCCACGTAGTGCAGGGAGCAATCACACATCCCCAAAGGTGCAGCAGGGGCTGTTAACAGAGGTTTCCCCCATGTCTCACCATCTACCCCGTTCAGGTCACACCTAACATCACGCCAGAGCTGGTCTAAGGGCTCCAGGCTCCCCAGGGTGTCCTGTCACTGTGGCCAGCCCGTGGGAGAGTGCTGCAGGGGACACAGCACTGAGGGCACAGGGCTGGGGCTGCTGCTCCCCAGGTCAGGGCAGCAGAAGCATCCTCAGTCCCCATCCTCCCTGAATTTCCCCCCGAAAGGTTTTGAAATTATTTTAACCTCATACCTGAGCAGCCAGGCTTGGAGCGCTGAGGTTTTTTAGGAATTCACACCAGTGCCGGTGTGTTTTATTCTGCAAAGCACAGATAAAACGCTCCCTCGGTCTATTTTTCTCTTGTACTAGAATCCAGGCATTATTATGCAAATTTCCACTATAGCAAAATTACAGCAGAATAAATAGCTCTGCTATACACGAAGGGGAATCCTATTACATCTTCAGTAACTCTCAGTAAGCATCATCGCTATTATACCAATTGAAGAGACAGAAAACAATTTTTAATTAAAAATATTTATAGCAGGCATAATACCAACTGCCAGTTTCACTACCCAGTGAATGCATTTTGCAGCTGGTACTAATTCTCTCTTATTTCTACGAGGTTAGCCAATATCAGCTGTTCATTAAGCGGAGGACATTTCAGGAGTGTCCATATTATATGCTGTAACTAACTGCAAAGTTCTTCCTTTGACAGATTTCAGGAAATCAAGATTGCTTTGCTAAGTTATTCTGGGACTTCATAATAAGGAGGTCATTTCCCAGTGATCTGAGTGGGCTGCATCATCAGTTTTATTCAAATAAATCCTACAAACTTCTTTCCAGCAGATAAGAACATTTTAATTAGCAATATATCTTTTGTCTCCTATCTGCAGCGGAGTAGGGGGCGGGAAATTGATTGCAGCACACCCTTTATTTCACTGGGATAGCAGCATAATCAGAAGGTGTCAGCAGAAGCACGGGTGAATTAATTTCTATACAGTTTCGAGCAGCCGAATGCACGGCTGCCCCTGCGATGTGTTTCAGGGTGGTCTCACCCCAAAACACTCATATTTTCTGTGCCAGAAAGCAGATAAGACCTCAATTCTTGCCCTGGTTAAATGGATGTATCCCTGAATGTGCTTGTACGCAGATATATGCTGCGGGAGCAGCCAAAAGCCTCTAACTCCTGCAGCAGGCAGAGGACCAGACCCAGGGGGGCCCTGTTCCCACACACCTCCATCCCCCCCTGCCCCTCTGTGCCAAGGGCTGCGTGTCTGAAATCCCAAGCTGGGGTGGTGGCCCCACCAGCCTGGTGTCCCTGAGGAGCCCTCTCCCCATAAAATCTGTGATTCAGTGGCTCAGTTTGTCCTTGGTTCATGTTCACATGAGTCTGAGGGAACTCAGCGTGCTGAAGGATCCAGCCCATAAAGTCTGATACAAAACTTTGTGTTTGCTGCATTCACCCCTGGGACAGCCAGTGAGAAATTCCCCTGTGATTTATCAACGTAGCAGCTGGGACCTGACAAACAAAGCTGCTTATCATAACCTGCCTCGTGACTTACTCAATCCTTATGGTTATTGTTTTTTGAGTTTAGAATATTAACAGGCTGTTTCAAACCCCAGAATTTAGCAAGCTTTATTTCATAATTGGAAAGATCAACCCCCCCATGAATCCATGAAGTCATTTACAACACACATATCCTTCCACCCACAACTGATTTCACAGCAATTTCCCCTGGCCAGATCCCCAGTGACAACCGTGGAGCCCAGGGGACAGGGCTGGGGGCATGAGGTGTGAAATAGGGGAAAGGTAGGGGAAATAGGGCAGCATCTTGGAGGCAAGGGCTTTGGGAGCTCCTCAGGGCCCCTCCCAAGGACCTTCCCCCTGTACAGCCTGCAAACAGAGCTGAGAAGAGCAGCTGCTGTCGCTTAATTAGCCCTTTGGGGTAGTTTGCTAAAGCAAACACACCTTTGAAGCTTGTGAAAGCCCTAGCATGTCCATGAGCTGGTCTCGCTCTGGGCAAGCCTTGAGCCAGTCGCCAACAGCTTTGAGGAGCTGACCTGCACCAGCTCCATGTAGGAACACCCAAAATGTTAAGTCCTTTTTTTTTTTTTTAACCTACAGGGTAGCAAGTCCTTCAGGCAACCGAGGAGCAAGTCCCTTCTTTCTGAAGTGGCAGTAAGGGCTTTCAGAGCACCTTGGGCTGAGCGTGTGAAACAAAATCACTGCAGTAGCCCAAGATCTGACTCTCTGAGCAGTTGTGATGTCCTAGTGTACCTCTTATTTTAGCTGTTACTCTCAGTGCTTTGTGTAGGTAAGCAGTGTGCACTTGGGTGCTGTGCTGTTTGTTTCCTCATGGTAGCAAACAAAGCTGCAGTGGAAGAAATTCTGACAAGCAACCCTCAGGCAGTCTCTTAGCAAGTGGAAAAACATCTGAGAAATCTTCCTCCTCCTGCTGCTCATCCCCTGGTCAGCCGTTCATTAAATAACAGATGGAAAAGCAACCCCTTCTTTCCCCCAGAGGTTTTGTCTGGGTTTAAGTGCAATTCCTAGGCTGCACAGAACTCCACAGTGAGCGAAGGACCTGGGAACCCATCACCTGCTCTGTTGATAAGCTTGGCAGCCCCCTTTCCTTACTGGAGCTGTAAAGATCCAAAGGCAGGAGCTTTTCTAAGCACGTGTTTGTACAGGAGGGCAATTTGAGATGACCTTGTTCAAGGTACAGCTCTAACGCAGACTGCTAGCTGCTGGACACCAGGTTTGTCGTAAAGTCATATCCGATGCAGAAGGAAATGCAATGGAGCTGTCGGGTTGCAGAGTAGCTGTTAAAACAACCATTTCAGATGAAATGTTGCAGACTGAAGTTTGAATGATAAAATTTCACTTTTGCACGTCACCAGGAGGAAGAAAAGCACCCATCTGTTCCCCGAGCACTGCACATTGTTCAGCAAACCACTCACAGCTTGGCAGATCAGCACATTAGAAGAAAGAAAAAAAAACTGCCGACCGTAGATGAGCTAGAATACGAGATGAGTCATTGAAGTTTACCCAAAAGCGACGTAAAAAAGATGGTCCTTGCCAGGATGTGATGCCAGGGTGCTCTCCCAGCCACGGCATTGGGCCTAGCGCCGTGCTTCCACCACAGAGCCTGGCAGGGCCGCTTGGCTCTTGGTGAGGGGAGCAGACAAGGAGCACCATTATCACGTACCTCAGCGGGGCTGCCTGTGTCAACCAGCGAGCTAGTTTTATTCAGCATGTGATGTCTGACTGGTGAATAAGGCATTTCGGGTCTCCTGGAAAGATTTTATATCCAAACCAGCTGGAATCCCATTGACAGGAACAGTCTCTTCCTTCCCCTGCCCGGTACTCCCAGTCAGACTGAGCTGGAAATGTCTGAGGGAAACCTCACAAATCTTTGAGTGAAATCTGCTGGTGCTAAACATCTGACAGTTGTTCATTAAGCGAGACCCGGGCAAGCGTTTCATCGCTGAGATGAGCTTTTAATACATGAATAGGGGGTGAGAAAACATATTTGTGGGCATTTCAAAAGGCTGTCATATGAGGAGACGCCGAGTCTGAGCAGGTTGGAAAAGCTGCCGAGCGTATTGGAAACCTCTCAAATGGACTCATGCTTTTACAGCACAAAGTTGCTGTTGAGCCTCCAGACAAAAGCGAGAAGCAGACACAGCGGGCAGGCGGAGGGTGCTGAGCCCCGGCCTTCCCTCAGCACATTACTGGGTTATAAGGCGGGGATCTTACACAGCCCTGCGGCTCCCCATGCACAGCATCGCACCCAGCCACCCCAAAACAAGGCCACCGTAGTCCCACCACCTCCCAGTGGCATGTGTGATGTGCTGGGACTTTCCAGATACTCTGGGAAGGCCAGCAGGGCCTGGTAACTCTACTACAGCTCACGGTCAGTGCAGAAAAGATGTATTTTCTAGCCATGAGTCTACCACCATATGTTCAAGGACAATTATTACATTGTTTTCAAATGTATTGTAAATGAGTTTTGAATATAATGTAAATTCATTAAAAATAAAAGCTAAAAGAGGACCTTCAATAACTGGAGATGGAAGGGCATTTAAGATGATATATATATAAAGGGCAGAAACATTCAGTAAAACGTTTTTTCTCTGCTTTTGGAAAATGGTACTGCCTCCTGTTGCAGGGGCCGAGTGCATCTTGTGCATCCCAAGTGTCTGAAAAGAACTGGCTGAGAAGTGAATGATTTTTCAGTAGCTTCTTAAAGACCAGGAGAACTACAGAAATTTTAAAGCAAGATGGTGATGTGCTGATTGAAGAGGACAGGTAGGATGTCACTGGTTGACATCTATGGACTGGCTGGTTGATTTCCATCCTAGGTGAAATTACGGGTAAGCTAGATATGAGTGGCATACATTTAATTTCTGACATGATTGTCTTATAAGAACAAACCTGCATCATTTAACATGTCTCACTTTCCCAGTTTACAAGGTTGGCTGATGAAAGGCAGCTATGGACACTCTAACCTATACAGATTATAACAGTATCTGGGTGTTATCTCAAAAAGCCTCACCAACATCAAACAAACAAAACCCTCACACAGGCAGTGGATTAAGACCTACCTGATTAACAATGAGAGCAGCCCTGAAATGAACTGCCAGATTTGTGATTCACTCTGTGTAGGACCAAGGCAGGGTTTCTTTGTTGAGCACCTGAAAGCAATTACAAAAACAACGCAAAGTCAATGAGTGGAAAATGAAGAGGTTGTGACAGAGAAGGAGGCTATGATATGACAGTCACGCAGAGTGAGCTGGGGCACTCAGTCAGCTCGAGTCAGAGTCATCCAAACAAGAAGTATCTGAACACGAGACAAAGGAAAAACACGGACCTGAGAAGGAGTGCTGGCTGGACCCACACAGTGGGCAAAGAAATTTTGGAAAGAAGTGGTTGTGTGTAGCACTTGGGAATTAAAAGAGTACAAGCAATACTGCTGAAGTGACCAGAACAATGCTGTAACAGCAGCAATCTCCACACACACATATATATATGGATATATGGACAAGAAAATAACATCACTGTGACACAAATATTTATATGAAGCACTGGGGAGGTGATCCTGCAAAACCGTATCTAGTTAACAACTACATTTCTTACAGAATTAAACCTAATGTTCCATATAATTAGAAGACAGCAAAATTGCCAAAAGCTCCAGGAGAAAATGTCATTTGCTTGTCAAAATCTGTAGAGAATGTCTCTGTAAGGTCTCAAAATACCTAGTATTAAGAAAGCATTAATTCAGATAGAGGAGTCAGTGATAATATTCAAATTATCAATGGACAAATAAGTATCAATTTTATGTAGCAATAATAGGAAAAGCAATTTTTATGTGAAAGCATTTTTCAGTAAGAAAAAAGAAAGGATGATTATCAAATGCTTCTGATAGAAATATTTTTTCCACTTCTTAAAGGCTTCAGTGGAAGATTTTATGCCTTGCTAGATGAAGGGTTTTAGTTTAACACAAGTTCTTTAATTCAATATGTGGACGCTCAAACTAAATGTAACTCTCTGTTCACAGCAGGCATTTGTGCTACATCTCATGGTACTTTCCTGCCCTGAGATCTGTGACCTTCCCAGTTCTCTCCCCACATTGCTCCGTGTATTAAGGCTTGCACCGTGGAAACCACAAGTAGGCAAGAAAATATCCTCATAAATCTCTGTGGTTAAGCAGCACTTCTTATTTAGGGTTTGAGGCCATCTCTAAATGAGGATAGAGGAAATAAAGAGAATTAGCAGAAAGACAAGAAATGCCTATATCAATAGTATTAGATCTGTAGGCAGCCAGCAAGCTCACTGGCAAGAGCACTGCCCTGACACAGGTCACACAACCCCACTCCAGCATGTGCTGGGCTGACACATCCTGCCTGCTTGGTCTCAAAGCTTTTGGCTGTAGGTTTGGGCTGTGTGCTGATCCTTTTATCACGTTTAAGAGCAGGAACTGTGGTCCTGCCAAAATTAGATAAGGGTTAAAAAAAAAAAAGACAAGGGCACCAGCACACGCTGCTATCAGAGAGCTTGATAGTGCTCTACACAGTTGGAAGTCATCAGCAAATTAGGTATAAAAGGAACAGGCAGCGTGTTCCCAGCTGAACTGCTGTAAATGTCACAGCATTTGTATTGATACCACTGGCTTCTTCATTAAAAAAAAAAAAAAAAAAAAAAAAAAAAAAAGAGAGAGAGAGAGAGAAAGAAAGATAATATTGCAAAGAGGGTTGTTTTTTCAAATGAGAAGAGTCAAACATTTAGCAAAATCTGCCCTGCAGGCATCTAATAATAAGACTATAATTGGGTGATGGTTAAATGATAATTGGAGCTGAATGGCTAAGTAGTAACTCTTCTACATCACAGATAAAAATACTTAAAATGTGTAAAATATTTTATACCAAAGAGCAAATGGGAAATGGGATAAAGTTGTGAAAGTGTCTGAAGCATTTATTTGGATCAGAAAATACTCAGAACAGCATGAAGCCTGGGCAAAAATAATTGTAGCTTTGAGGAAGGTACAAAAATGATGAGATGAATCCATGGGTCCTGAGGGAACAGGCAAATGTAATTGCTAAGGCACTGTCCATCATATGTGAGAAGTCATGGCAGTCTGTTGAAGTTCCCACTGACTGGAAGAGGGGAAACGTAACTCCCATTTTTAAAAAGCTGTGGATTCTCCATCCCTAGAGGTGCTCAAGGCCAGGCTGGATGGGGCTTTGGGCAACCTGGTCTGGTGGGAGGTGTCCCTGCCCTTGGCAGGGGGTTGGAACTGGGTGGTCTTTAAGGTCCCTTCCCACCCAAGCCATTCTGTGATTGTGTACAGTATTGATTTAGGGGTAACGCTCTGCCATTATCTTAAGAATCTCATTCATTGTTAGAAAACCAGATACACTTCCCACTAGGTCACAAAACGCAACACTTTCTCCATCGCTGCTTCCTCAATATCCAAAGGAACTGTTCTGCAGGAGCTGTAATTGATGGCCATTTCAGCTCATCATTTTTTAAAGGGAAAATTATGTTTGAAAAAATATTATGAAAAAAAAATCCAGAATACTTTGGCATCTCTTGGTCTTTTGGTGAAGAAATAAGCAGGATAAGGCAGGTTTCTGTGTACAGTACATGAGCCAGAGAGGAGATCCCAAGTTGCTGAAGGGATTTTATGAAATCTCAGTGAGGTAACATCTGCCCATTCAACACAGCTCTACACGGATGTGTTAGAAAGACTCCTACAATGTTCTGAGTGCCACATTGCGTCACTTTTTCCTTTTCATCCAGGAGGAAACTACTCCCATTGTAATTTATGAGTCTGTGTTTGGTATCAAACAGGCTGTGACCTCCCTGATGGGAATGAGGAACCTTAGAGCAGATACTGCCTCGTGATTAATTCCTGTGGCACACAGGAAAGAGCAGCAAGGACATTTCACATAACCCTTCAACCTCCCCTTCCGGGGGGACCATAGCTCTTATCTGCCTTGGAGAAGTAAAGTCAGGGCCTACATTGCAGCTGAACAATATTTTGACACAGGAGCCTATATACCAGGCTCGTAAGCTAGGAAAAGAGAGCATGACCATGGCCACCCACTCCTACAGCAAGAACATTTCCTCTCATGAAGCCCAGTTTTGCCTCCCTGCCTAGCCAGCAGCTTATGCTTCAGGTTTGTCCCACAGATTTATTCAATTTTCAGCACAGCACTCAAGGGCAATCACTTTTTCCTTGAAGTTTCTTCCCACCCAGATCTGTGGCTACCAGCTGCCGGAGACAGTGAGAGGTGTCCCCAGGGGGCAGGGCATATGAATAGATTCATTTTGGCAAAGTAGTTACAATCAGTGGCTTTAATTGTAATAAAATCTAGCAGCAGGACACCTTCATTTGAATAATTGATTTGAATTTTGTTCTGGATTTCTTCTCTTTGATTCTTTCACAGGACAAAGTTAGACATCCTTGACTGCTAGCTGTGAAGGTGGGTTGGTATGAAGTTGTATATGGTCTTTGCAAAGAATTTGGCATTTGTTTCTGCTAACCAGGAGGACACACAATGAATATATTTAAGCCACTGTACAACTTAGCATACCCTGCTTCGGTTCTTCGTTTTGTCTGATAAAGAACAGCAAATGAAATCTAAAAAACAAAGAAACAAACAAACAAAAACAAAACAAAACAAACGAATAAACAAAAAACCTTGTTTTTCACCCTCCTGTTTCTGGATGAAAGTGGGATTTAATAAAAGTGCAGAAATTGTAAAACTGTACTAATTTCTTTTAATGTGTGTAATATACTCTTGAAATTCCATTTTGCACCAGAAACCATGGCTTTTAGCCTTATCCATAGTCAGAGATTTTAAACTCTTTTTGCTTACCTGATAAATTTAAAAGCCTCTTCTCTTATGTATTGTTTTTATACCTAAACCAGAAAAGAAAAAACATGGCTTTTCTACATACGTGTAAAAAACTGATTCAGTTCCCCAAATGTAATCGAGCCTATTATTGTGCTGAAGCCAACTAAAGCAAAACAAAGCAGATTTTCCTTCTGTACTGGAGAACAGGGGGCTTTAGCCAAAAGCTGGTGCATCTCCTCAGACTTTAAAGGCAAGCAGCTATTGTTTGAACATTATCTGTCAGTGTTTATTCGATTCATACTTCTTAGTTCCATGGTAACCTGAAAATAGGCCATCATGATTTTGAACTAACTTTCAATTATTAGTTATTTTAAGAAAAAAAGTGAGATGGCAGGGCCCATGTGCAGGATGCTGAATGGGTACGGTGCGGGTGTTTATCCCCCTGGGGCGGGCAGCAGCCTCCCCAGCTGTCCCACATCTGGAGCTGGGCACATTATAAGGAGCAGAGACGTGCTCCTGCCTCCACCACCGGGCAGCAGGCCACTCACTCTCTACGAGGTGCATCCAAGGCTACGGCTACCCGCCGAGAAGCCTGATGGCCCAGGATTTTTCTGAATTACCCTGCCAGACAATAGCAATTCATATGTTTAAGAAATCCGGGGAGGATTTGCAGCTTTAGTGCTGAGAAATCGTATTATGTTCTCTGAATAGCCCCTTTTGGTCTTGACATTTACAGCCTCTTTTCACACGGACGTTAGGTTACAACTGTGCTGTAGCTGCATACGGGGTCGTGTAATCGCCGTGCCATAACAACATTTTGTTCTGACAGTCATTTACTCTCTGCTGTAACCACTTCCTCGGCTGCAAGCAGGGCTTAGATGAATGCATTGTAGATGTCCTTCTTTCAAGCAGTTCCTGAGAAAATGCTTGAAATGGGCCACCACGCTTTGTACACGTGGTTAATATAATCTTTAATTTCTGCTTAAAAAGCGATTTCTGCTTAAGAAGTCATTTTCCTGCTTCTAAGCTTCACATCCAAATGCAAAGGTAAAATCATATTTCACGATGGCACAAACCTCAGTAGCAGAGTCGCTCTGTCAAACAGTGCCTGCAGAGATGAAAGCCCTGTGCAGGACACTTTACATACGTCGTGATTCCATTTGAGAAGGTTTCTTGGTGTCCCTACTTGTAAAGCTGTCAGTGAGCTTTATTGCTGTTCACACTTAACCTTCCCCTGAGCACCAGCCTCAAAGCCTCAGTGCTTTGTGGGCGCCATCGGTCTTTCAGATACAAAAAATATTGCTTTTTTTTGCTAAAAGATGTGCTTTGTTCCTTTCCTTGGATAAGCAGAGTGTCCCGGCAGTCTTAGCACTTCATCATTAACTGAAAAACACAGCTCATGCACAGCTTAGGAAGGAACTGGAGCAAAAAGAAAAACGCTTTTGCCTCCCTGCCCCTGACCCCATGCCACCTGTTATTTTTCACAAAATCTCTAGGACATTTGTGAACATAAATCAGTACCATTCGAAACCCAAGAGTCTTGGGGCAGCAAAGGTAACAATGAAACCTCAGGGTTTTATGAATGAGGGGGATTGTCTGGCGCTGCCAGCCTGGGATCAGCGTGGGGCTGGCAGGGGACCCCACAGCAATGCCGTAAATGCTGCCATCTGTCACTCCGAGGCTCCCAGAGCATAGCAGGCAGTGGGGACAGCAGCCGTGCCCCGGTGTGAGGTATTCGAGCTGCTCCTGCCTCGATGGGTGCTGCTGGTGGGGCTGGGAGAGCCTTGGGTGCTTAGGGGCATCCCCATGGTGGGGGGCATCCAGCAGCTTCCCACCTCAACCCCTGCTGCCTGATTGCCCTCACTTTATTTTGTAGGGCCCACAGCTTGACAGCTTCTGCAGGCATGGGTGTGGTGCACTGGGGAAAATGTATAGCCAAGATATAGCTGGGCTCCTAAACGTGCAGGAACCCTGGAAGATAAACGGCTGTTGTTCTCTGTGATGCTGAGAAACCCAGTGTCCTAATGACAGAAACAGAAAGGAAGAGGAGACACCCATGTATGAAAGCAGTCAACTCAGAAACTATCCTGTTATTATTAGGGTGTAGTACTGCTCATGTTTGCAGGCATTTTTTTTTCCACCCTGAGTCAATGCAGGGGGTGGGATAAATCTCCTTAATCGCTCACCATTTCCATATTCTTTACATTCAGGTAATGCATTTTCAGGTTGAAGGACTCAGCCGACAACATGAAACACGGTTAGAAATGGGGCTTATCTCTGAAAACCCATCCCCTGGGGGATGTGATAATTTCTCTCATTATTCTAGCTCTTCCTCCTGAATGCCCTTCCCCTCCCCAGCACGTCACTGCTTCAAGCTGCAGCCAAATCCCCCACGAATCGCTGGGAACTTCTGACCGTGCCGCCATCCTTCTGTGGGGCGTCAGGGGTGGCCAACTGTGCGCAATTACGGGTGGTGAAACACCAGCCCCAAAGCAGGGACAAGCATGCAGATGAACCTCTCAAAAGATTTAATTATGTAGAAGTGATTTCTATTTTGAAATCCCATAGGATTTCTGTTTTGAAAATTAACTACTAGAAAAATGCTTTTTTTTTTTTTTCTTTCTGCCTATTTGTGTCAAAACATTTGTGCCCCTCCTACCCTCTCCCTGGGTTTGCCTTATATTTATGGAAAACAGTGCATGCACCACGATAGAATGTATTCTGAGCAGCCTTCTTCCTGAAAAGCAGATTCAATGATTGTGGTTAAACTGAGACGCATTTGAGTTTTCACTGGATGAGAAAAAAAGGCATTTTAGGTCCTAAAAAACAGACCCACAAACAACCTTTTAGATAATTAGGTCTTGAAAAACTGTTAGCAGGTACCTGGAGCCTATGTAGCTACTGTAAGTGATTAGTCATACAATGTCGTGGTCCAGCAATTTTTTGCTACACCAGCAGATAAATATGTTTGATCAGAGCTAGTTACTAATTCCAGTACCTCATGAACAATCATCGCCCTATGTAAAAGAGGGAACAGGCTTACGGTGCTCATGACAGCCTGGGAACATGGCAGTTCAAAACCCCACTGTGAAATATAGGTGTTGTAGACTACTGGCCATACCACCTGTGATGGTTTTGGGTTGTATCTGAAGTGAGGTTAATTCTCCTGACCTAAAAAGCTCTGTCTTTGTGTGCACAACCAAAAGAGGGATGGGAGAGGGGCAGTTTTGTCACAAGGTGCTGATATAGATGCAAAGGTGTGGCTGAAAGCCAAGGTTGGAAGTGGGCCGGAGAGCCAAATACTTGACTCAGGCAAACGGGTGAGGTGACCTGTGGTCCTGCCTGGTGCTGGCTGGGATCGGAGGTTTTTAGGTAACTCAGGTAGGAAGGGACCTCAGCAGGTCCTCGCGGCTTCCCAGCCCCCTGCTGAGAGCAGGATGAGCCTGTTTGCCATCTGCTCGCTTGTAGCTAACCCCGAGGAGCAGATTGTCTCACAGCAGAGGCAGCAGGTCTCGCAGCGGCCTAACCCCAGGCCATGAGCACTGCTGCCACGCTGAGGTGAGCACATTGCTCGAGGGGTCAGGATCACCCTCGGCACGTGCCTCGAGGACTCTGTGTGACCTGAAACTTCAACACTGAGAGGCAAAAGGTATTAAAAATGGAAAACACTGTCTTAAATATACTTGAATATGACACAATCTACTATTCTTATTGATTCGATTGGAATATATGTATATTTACACACAGCACACTGCAGAGCTTTGTAGACACGTTATTTCTGTAAGCCTGCACACAGATGTCAGCAGGGGGACCAAGAGATCGGACAAGCAGACAGGAAGCAAAATGCAGCCCTTGATTTGGATGTGGGAATCATCCAAAGCTGACAAAGGGCTTGGCTCTGCATTAGTAACGGTGAACTGCTGCTACAGGAACCTGTTTGTTCCTGAGACGCGTTGCAAGTCAGCAGACAGCCACATTTTTCTGACTCATCAGCTGATATTAATGAATGACTTGGGAACGCACCAGAAATTCCCTCTGGACTTCCTCCCTTGAAAGGCTGTGGTTGTTTCTCTCCCTCTTCCCCCGGCTTTAGAACAAAAATCCCATCACAAAGCTATCAGTTTGGAGTGTGGGAGATGCCCAAAATAGCTCAGCTCCTGATTCCCTGCAGTTCAGCACTGCGCCTGCAGCAGGGGCCAGTTCCAGCTCCCCCTGAAGAAGGCACAGGACCCCAGGGGGTAGACACAAGACAAATGGGGACAAGAACAGAGGACACCTAACATTTGCCCACTCTCCTTCTTTTGTATGAAAACCTGCCTTTCATTTGATCAAAACTGCCTTGACAAAGTGAATGCCCATCCTTGTGGGCTGCTGATGCACCCTGCCAGTGGGGCAGTAATCCTGAACACCAGCATCCCAGGTATGAGCACTCACAGTGCCTTCATTTCTGTCAGACAAAGGACTGGGGCAGCTCCACCCTACTCACAACTGAAAAATAATCAAAAATAAAAATAAATAAATAAATAAATAAACAGTATCATCCCCTCTCAATGAAGGCAGCAATGTCCCTGGTCTGCCAGGCTCCTTTGCCACACCTGCATCCTCAGCGGGCCCAGGACTGGTCAAAACTCTGTCCCCAGGAATCGGGTCTGGGGGCTGAGTCACAGCACCTGCATCTGTTTGTCCTAGGAAACAGGGATGCTCATCTTATGTTTGTTTTCTGGATCTTGTATCCCTTACTGTAATGTCCAGTTTCTTGGTTACATATCTGCATGGGTATGAAATGAATTTTTCCAAAATCCTCTGTAAATATTAATCTTCAGCGGAACATATGTAGAAAAAAATGTAAATAGTTTTATTTAAGTAATTTTTTTTGGACAAAACAACTGCCACCAAGATATCATGCAGTCTCCAGTGCATCATGAATCGTGCTTTCATGCTTTGCTGTCACTGGGGTGTAATTAAAAGATCCTTTTTTGTCTTGAGTCATTACTGCAAAAATAAAGCCTCCTTGTGAATGACCTCAGCCTCCTCCAACATGAGCGCTAAAACAGAGCAAAGCCGTGCTTCCAAACTCTGTCCCTACTTAACAGACATAACACTCTTAGTGACAGCTTAGCCATGGCTTTGCAGGCACAGATGCTCAACCAGGTCTGTACTTTGGTTCTCGTACTCCTGGAGCTCCAAAGGGAATTAAGTGCCCTTTCCACAGTGTGTAGAGGGAGCTTCTGTGTGTGGGAGTCCTTCTGATGAAATAGTCCTACTTTTATCATGTGTGCATCAGGCTCCCAATGAAATATTAACAAGTCTTAGGAAGCAATGGGTGAGTAAAAGCAGCTGAAATACTTACCTGCCCCAGATATTTTCATGATAAATGGTAATGCCTCCAAGACGAAGTTAGATAAGAGAAAAGTTAATTCTGAGGTGTACCCTGGCTCATCCAAAGCCTAGCTTTAATTTAATCTTAAAAACCCCAAAAGTTTAAGTAATTAGATCTAGAAGAAGTTTTATAGTAAGATGGCTTGTTCGTGAAGTTGTAAGAGAACAAAATTGTTTGTTTTAGTCATTGTATCTGAAGTTCATGGCAGGTCAGTCATCTGAAAGAGGCATTTAGTTAAAACTCCACATTGCTGTCTGTCTTCCTCACAAGACAGTAACATCTTTTAGAAAAAGGGAATACAAATTAAAAAAAAAAAAAAAAAAAAGGAAAATAAGAAAATGAAAGTAAAAACAAAATGTCATATGCCTGCATATGACAGGACAGAGAAACACAGTCTTGTTGATGTGAAAAAACAATTCGATTTGTCTTTTTTTTTTTTTTTTTTTTTTTCCTGGCAGAAGGCTCAGTCTCAGCCCCCAAGTGTCTTTATATCAAGGAGAAATAATTTTCCTCACATTTTGATTTTGAAGAGTATGTGTTTTGGCCACTGGAGGCTCTGGACTCCTCAGAGGAACAGAAATGTAAGTCTGAGCCAAGGCTTTTAGGTAATTTCTAAAGCAAGCATGGAAAAAAGTGTCTAAAGGTTTTTCAATAGAATTTGTCTGTTGCTTACTGGTGCCTAAAATTATTGTTATTTAAACCCAGAGGGCTTCTGTTAACTGCATGTTTGTACATTGTAAATCCCCCCAAAAAAACAACGTTAGACATTAATAATTGAGTTGATAGAACTGAAACACTGTGTATAAAACCCTGAGAATATCTAATCCTTTTGCGGGTGCCTTCAAAGTCCAGAACACAGTCCATGGTGTGTGTATTGGATTTTTCCCTCTGCTTCCTTTACTTTGTCTGAAAAAATTACCAAGTTAGCTGGTCAAACAAGCATGCCCATGCAGACCAATTTCATGGAGTAAAAATGCGTTCATTTAGTGACCAAATTCATCAGCCTCACATGGGATACCCACGAGTGTTGCACAAAGTAGTCTATTTAAAAACAGAAAGTAGGAGACCTTCTGTCTGCTCCATGTCAGGAGTTGAAAAGTGAGTTGTACCAGGCATCCAGACAGACATCTTAAACCATCTGAGCATCTTGAACTAACCCTAATAAAAATGTTCTTTCCTGAAATTTTCCATGCAGCGTTTGCCAACATTATGTCCTCAAACATACTCAGACAGCTGCTTTTTTATTAGTCCTGCAGCATGTGCATATGGTCAATTTATAAATTAATAGTGATATAAATGCTATTTGTTATGTGTCGATGTACCATGGCACTGTAAACTTTTGGGGTAATATCAACAATAATATTTATTAAAATGTCATTGTAATGAAACAGCGGCAATGATATACTAGAAGCAGTGAATGGTCTAACCCCGAAATCCCTCCACAGGTTTGGATCCTGCAGCTTCTGAAAGCTGCCTTGAACTTCCAGCATTGTAACAAAGTAGCTACTGGAAGAAAAGGAGTTGAAAGCTTTGAAAAATTAAAATCTCACACAAACTATCAATTAAAGGTTTTTTAATTTTTGTTTGTTTGTTTGTTTGTTTGTTTGTTTTATTTTTTTTTTTTTTATTAGGTACACCTGCATGCACATCTGCAATGTACAACTACAATTAAACATGGTTATGGGTGCACTTTGCAAGCCCTTCGTATAAGGCCTGGCCATTCTTTTTAGAAGAGGGTGGGATTTCACCTGAAATTCCCCCTGCATGCAGAATCAGGTTCATAATCTAATCATTTATTGCCATAATTGCCTGCAATGTTATGGAGTGCTCCTATGAAGCTTTGCATATTGCAGGCTGGTTGTGAGACATCTTATATATTATCTGCTGTGCTAGCAATGTTTATGCACACGGAGCTAGAGACCAGCCAGAATTTCATTACAGGAAATCAAAACCACTGCAAGATGAATGCAAAATGCATTTGGTAGAAATTAAAGATACTGAAATGAAACCTCTTTCCCATATTGAATTAGGAATGAAATATGTTACAAGATTCAAAAACAGAGCTAGAAGAGATCACTGAGATCATTCGATTTGACATTTTGCAGAGCACAGAGCTCAGACTTCCATGTTAACCCCTGACAGAGCCAGAGCACCTCTTTCATCAGGAAAAAAAAAATGTAATCTCCCATAGCCACTAATGAGGTTAATCGTCAATCAATGTTACTGTTAGACAGTTGCACCTTATTTTTATTCTAAGGTGCTATTGTCTTCTGCTCTTCCTGATGGATGATGCTATGTATTTATCTGTTAGCTGAAGAATTACCTGCTAATAAACTTATGCTTCCTCTGTAGGAAGCCGCAGGCTGCATTGTCCTGTTTTCAATAAGATAAACAGATTCCTCTCTTTGGTCTTCCTCATGTTTTCCATTTTTTCTCATCCTGATCGTTCTTCCTTGAGCACCTTCCAGCTCCTCAATGACCTTTTTAAATCACTGGCACCAGAAGAGGACTCACTTGGCCAGCGTGCTGCTGCCAGAGGTGGAGGTAATGTATCCTGCTCACTCCCACTCAATATTCCCCTGTCTTTAATCACTCAGAAGAAGGGCTGGGCTAGCAGCTCATATTCAGCGTGGCCTCCACCTCTTTTCCAGTCTGCTGCAGCTTCCTGGGAGGAAGGGCTGCCCTTCCCCCAGAAGGATGCTCTGAGCCCCATCTCCTCAGACGTCTGGGTTTGAGCTTGGCTGCAGCAAGTCCTTGTTCAACAGCAACCAGAGCAGCAGTGATGCAGGCTGCTGCATGCCACTGCACTGCTTTCTCCTTTCTGTACATCACTGTCAACCTTCAGGAGGATGACAAAGCTTTAAGACCTCTTGTGCTGAAGCAAAGGATCATCTTTCTGTCACAGGCACAAGCACAGACTCTTTGTTCAAGGATCTTTTACCTCTCACTTTCTCTTCTGCTTAACTGCAAGCACATTGCCATTAAGCTATATCCTATCAAGCAATCACACTGGGCTATGTCCAAACTAGATTTAGTTCTGCAAAGGATTGATTCCAGTTACTTAATGCTTAATCACCAAGAAGTGTCTAGCAATTACTGGCCGGGAGGTTAAGGCATAAAACCACTGCATTGTTTTTCCCCCAAGGGATGTTGACCACTCATTTGTATTTCACAGGAAAGCACTGTTACAATGTGAATGCAGCAAATGAGAATGTTTAAGCTCATTAATAATTACTTTCTTCTAGTTACTTCTTATCCTTCTGGCACTCTTCTGTGGGCCCTATAATTTGGGCTTTCCAAACTGCAAAGAGCAGTTTTAAACTTGTAATTTGCTTCTGGATGCTGTAATTGTGCCTGTCCATGCCTGAGTGCATCCAGTTCACTGCAGACCTGCACAGCATCTCCGTGCTGACACCAAGCTGCAGGAACCTGCTGAATCCCCCAAGAGATGCCACAGTCAGCCTGATGTCACCCTGTGCCATACCACTGCATGCCAGCAGTCCCCAGAGCCTCATACTGGGTTCCCCCAAACTGGGATGCACAACTGGGATGCAAACTGGGTCACAGGGAGGCTGACTCTATGTGGCCATGCCACAAGCAGGGCGAAGGGCAGCACCAAGCAACTGTGCTGACATTCCCGTGTTGCTTTCTCATTTAGCTTACTGACAGCGAACAGAAGGGCTGCTTGGTGTTGGGGCAGTGCCTTCACATATTTAGGCAGCAGTGCTGCACCACACCCTGGTGAGCCACCGCCGTGCCTCGGCCCTCCCCTCCCTGCCAAGGGCTGCAATGTGCTCAGCACCCCGCATTGCTGGGCAGGCTGCTCCAGGGCGAGGTTTCTCCAGCTGGTGCTGCTGTAAAAGCTTTAGCCGATCCCATTAGCTGTCTTTTCAGAAACCTACCTTGCAGCCTGGATGAGATCACAACATCCCAGAGGCCTCTGGAGGCCAGGCGTTTCATGAGGGGATGACTAATGGAGTAAAAGGCTTTTCTTCTTCGCGCAGGCGGACAACATCCACGTCCCTGCAGACCACCCTTCCTGCCCCACCTCCCCATCATTTTGCTCTGTATTTTAAACTATCAGTCTTAGGGAAAAAACACATCTGGTCTCAAGCTTTAGTGGAAAGCTTGGTCTCGTCCCACCCTAGTGCAGAGGGACGAGGTGCACTGCCAGCACTGTCTGCTCTGCATGGCACACTGTGGCCAAAGGTCTGTTTTACTGGAGCACCCAGATAAAGGCCATCTCTAGCAGATCCCAAGTTGAGGAGGAGGCTGGAGTGGCATAAATGCAATGTATGGCCTTCTCTGTGGATGTCTGAAGCCACAGCACCCAAGAGCACCAGGGCTCAGCTCCAGAGGACAGGACTTCTGCACATTTCTCATGTTTCTGGGCTTGCCTGCTCCAGTCCAACCTGCAGCGACACACCACAACAGCAGCATTTCAACCAGGATTCACAGCTGTGCATCTCAGATCACACAAGAAAATAAAAATAAAAAAAAATAAATAAAAAAAAAAAGGAAAGGAAAGGAAAGGAAAGGAAAGGAAAGGAAAGGAAAGGAAAGGAAAGGAAAGGAAAGGAAAGGAAAGGAAAGGAAAGGAAAGGAAAGGAAAGGAAAGGAAAGGAAAGGAAAGGAAAGGAAAGGAAAGGAAAGGAAAGGAAAGGAAAGGAAAGGAAAGGAAAGGAAAGGAAAGGATGAACTCAGCAGGGTGCAGCAGGCCTGAAGTCCCTGACATAAAACTGGGCTGAGCAAAATGCTGGAGAACGTGCTGTAGGAAGCAGCCCTAGCTGAGGGTGGAGGAGACGAGTGCACACGCTGAGCCCATCTCTAACCTCTTACACCTCATGTTCCCTGCAGGGTTGGGCTAATAATATATGTGCTTTCCCCTTCTTTTTGCCAACCCTGCTTAATGCACATGTAGTTCCAGTTCCAATATTTAAAAGTGACCCCTACTCTTAAGTAGCAGTGAATGTAATGCAGATTTATTCTTATTATTGTGATATTGTCATGATTCTCTGTGATACTGTTTTAACTGCTGCCCTGCACATGCTAGAGAGCCATAGATACCCCTGATAAACCTCCATTCAAGGCTTGAAAATGGTATGGAGTGTTTTAATGTATTTATTCTCATCTTAAAGCAAATAAACAAAACAAAAAAATCCAACCCTTCCCACAAGAAAGCAGGCTGCTTTCTGCCGTCCTCTCACTCCCCCTATGTCCAGTTCCTCTCCTTGCCTGGAGAGAGGTTTAACTCCCTGGCTCAATTATGGGAGAAAGCAGCAGGTCAAGCCAAAAGAAGTGACCTGAAATCCTCTAGACCTACAGCAATTCACTTTTTGTTTGTTTGTTTGTTTGTTTTTCCTTTTTTTTTTTTCTTTTTCATTTCTTCTCCTTTGCCACTGTCCTTTATTAAAGCCGGTATTGATTGCTGTTATCTGTCCCTCTGCCTGCTCTCCCCCAGCTGCTGAGATGCTCCCAGGAATTTAAATGGACTTTCAGAATCCGCACTCTCCATTCTGAAGGTTGTTTAAAAGGACATCACCAGGACACCACCTTAATTTGTATTTTAAAAGCTCGCTACCTTAAAAATGGAAGATATTTTATTTTATATTGGAAGATACTTGATTTTTAGCCAAGCATAGGCCAGATTCCAATTTCACTTACTACTAATAAAAATATTCCTCACACTATGACATAATAAAGCCAGGTCTTCTGCAGTGGAAAGAAAAAAAAAAAGACTGTGGCATTAAATTGCTATTTTATGTAGTGACAGGAATTGGTGTTGGAATCTCATTTCTTTTTATTCCTTTGATATGAAGATGCATGGGGAGAAAGGAAAAATCAACAGGAATGTCAAGCTTTTGTTTCCAGTGCTTACTTTAAAAAATACCATTTTCTGTGAACATTTGTTTGGAAATCACATGACATAACAAGTCTCACTGCAAGGTACCTTCTCATTCTTTACTGCAGTATGAAAATTGATCTAAAAAAAATAATAATCAAGAATTATCTTTGAAACAGCCATATTAAATTATGCATCTTTTTCCTTTTTCATTTGTTTTTATTTTGTTACCAGGGTAATACTGCTCACAAAGAATAGCTCCTGACCAGCAGCAGCATATGGTAATGAGATAAGAGCCATCAATGCCTACAACAATGTAGAAGGAGATTTAGGAGGTGATAACTGGATGAATTGCTTTTATACAACTGAATGATGTGTGAAGGAAATGAAATTGGACTACAAAGCTTGCAGTATGTGACCCCATTATTCAAGTTTATCTACAATGTGCAAGACCAATTCCCTTTTTCTCTATACTCACCATATATTTCCACAGCATCTTATTTATTTCCTCGGTGATCCATTTGCTACTGCAAATCTCCACTGTTCTGTTGGGTCCTAAAGAAACAGCAGCAACAACAAAAAAATAGTAGCATTATTTCTTCCCTCTCCTCTCTTTTCCATCCCAAAATCCAGCCTCTGAGCAGCACCTGGACATCTGTGATCACCAAAGTCAGGGAGGAGCAGGAAGATGGACCAGGCTCAGGAGAATAAAGGGCTCTCCTTGCAGGTTACAGACTTGGAACTGCTACTGGAAGCAAAACTGGTAACAAATCTGACTACACACTGTCATCCCTCCAAAAGGATAAAATCCTTCAAAAGTGGCTGCTCTGCTGAAGCAGTAAAATACCATGAGGATGTGCTTGGAAGGGAGCTTCCCAAGGCAGATATGTGCGCTGGGCAGAGGACATGCACTTTTGCTGCAGACGTGCAACTACAGCAAGTGTCTTGCCTTTGGACCAGCAGTAATCCTCTCCACCTTCTCTGCCTCCAACCTCTCCAAAGAAAAGAACTTAAATTGCTTACTGCTCAAAACCATGCAGGAATTGTCCCAAAGAACTTTGTATTGATTTATAATTTTCAGACAGCAACAGAAAGTAGAAGATAATCCAGTAAGGATCTGACCTAATAAGGCTGTAAAGAAACGCAGGGGTATTTTGGATGAATCCACAATTTTGGTCATGGCCAGGAAAGACAAAGATGAATTTTATTGCAAGTAGCTGTGGATCCACTCCGTTGTTTGTCCTGGAAAAATAAATTTAACAACATTTAAGAACAGATAAAAGTCCAGTCAGTAAAAGGAACTGGGGGAGAGAAAGGAAGGAGAACATCAAAAAATCTAATTTGCTCAGGTTGGCAGGTTAGTTTCCTTGCGGATGGCTTCAAAGAGACACCAAGGGTCTGTCACTGCATTTCTCCCTCCTACTGATGGGCTTATTTAAGGTTTGTAACTTTCATGCCTGTTACCAGGATGTAAGGCACAAAGAACGTCACTGGGATGCTAAAATTTAGCAGCACGATCAAATAAGGTATTTTTGTTATTAAGGACTTCAATTAGAGATGAAGCGGGGATGCTTCGTACAAATACCACTCCTGCACAGACAGGAGATCATGCTGATATCTCCTTGCTGCTGCAGCTTGGCACAGAAACACTGCCACCATCAAGAGCATTTTCAAAGTTATCCTTTTAAAGAGAACTGACTGCAAAGACTTGATAAAATCTGTTCTGCAGATAAATCAACAACATTGCTGCAGCTCTTGCTTTCATACAGCCCAATTATTTCCCTTTAGACCCTAGTCCATCTGAACTAAATTCACTTCAGTTACAGCCCTTCTTGCCTCACAGTTTCAAGTGACCACAAAGATAATCTTCAAAATCACTCCTCTGCAGCTGGGAGACACTGCATCCCCTGCTCCTGGCCACAACAGCCTCACCCTACGTGATGGGAAATTAAAGCTGCTCCACTGCCTCAACAGAGGTATTTTACAACCCACATATTCCCTTCTCAGGCACCCAGAAACAACAATAGCTACAAATCTATCAGGGCAAATCACTGTTAAGGCAAAGCAAAATTTTATAGAGTTACCTGTTCATTTCCACGTATTCCCAACATAATGTCTAGCAGGCCCGTAGAAATGATGGATGGACAGCAAGATTCGGGAGGACTGCTTGGGCTCCAGGTCAGGCCCGGGCTTTCTGTTTAAAATGATTCATTTTCTCAACTGTGAAAAGGAGACAATACTATCTCCTTGACTCATCCCAGTCCCAGTTTATAACCTGTACTGGGAGGACAGTCCCTGACGCTATGTGCAATGCCAAGGACCAGGGGTCTTCCAAGACTGGGAACCCACAGACACTGGGCTACTATAAATAAGAGTTTATCATCACAATGACTAACTTTCTATTAATTCATTTGAAAGATTACTCGGGCTACTAAAGGCGGCTATTCTGTTAGCTGTTCCGTGCTTTTTTTTTTTTTTTTTTTTTTTTGATGTTATCAATAAAAATTGTTGTGGTCTGCAGTGGGTTTGATTGCAACAAGCATTATTTACTTCAATTCTTACCAGTCAACCAAAGTCAACTGAGCAAACCTTTTCATTCTCTCACTTACTTTTGAAAGAAGTTTGCCTGGAGTGAACTCTAAATTAGGCCCACAAGGGATTTCCAAGAGAAAAGATACCACCAAGTGTTGATAGCTTCTAACAGAGAATGTCTTCTAGAAAGAGCTTTCAGCTTCATTTCCACCTAAGGTAGAGTTGAAGGGGCTAGTGGGGATTTTAACCAGGGTAGGTCAAACAGACAGATGGAAAATTGGAGATCACTTAAAAGTAAACAAAGGCAACATGCAAAATCTTTAGATGCCTTAGAAATACAAATGCTTATGTAGCTGCTGCAGAACTGGCTCTGAAAAACTGTTTCCTTGAGCTACAACAAAGAAAGCTTTTATGCTTGTGAAGAAGTGTAATCAAACAGATATTTTCCTCACTTTTCTTTTGTAAGACATTCTCTCTTATAAGCTTTTGAATTAGAGCCATGTAGAAAGCAAAAAAAAAAAAAAAAAAGAAAAAAAAAAAAAGAAAAAAAAATCACCACCACCACAACAACAACAAAAAGGAAATAATATGCAATTTTTAGCAATATTGGAACTAAAAGCCATTCAGAGCTCTTTTAGCAGAGACAGATCCTGTACGGTTTTGAACACCTCCAGTAAAGATCCAAGGGAAGAATTTTCTCTGCTCCTTCTTTGTTCTGCAGCACAAAGCAGTACAGGCAGATGACATACCCAAAGAGGATCACATTAATAATTTTGGATCTATTCATCATCTTCCTGATAGGCCATTTACTCCGTGCCTGCACCTGTTTCAGCAGAGGTGTGTGCAGTAGCTCTCTGTGTAGGAAAAGCAGAGGGGCCTGGCAGCCAGGCTGAAACCTTGGGGCATTCCCAGTGGGTGACTTTAAGAGGATTTTATGCTGCTCAAAGAACTAGGGTCACACCACGGGCTTGTGTACCTAGGATCATCCACACTAAGAGAAAATGAAGAGATTGTCCTCTTCAGTTGACTTTTGCAGATATTTTCCTGATGTTATGTTTGTTGCCAGGGTCATTTCTACCAAGAATCTGGGGCAGAAGCAAGAGCAGTTCAAATGCTGCCTGCTGCACATTTCTAGCACATCAAACCAATATAAATGTTCCTCAGGGAGAGAAAAGTCCTCATGAGCACAGGGGGCTGCAGATATGCGATGCAGTCTGCCCAGCACCTGAAGTCACAGCATCCTTAGGAAAAGGCTCAGAGAGCCAGCAGCAAACTTTTTTCTGGAAGACATTTGTACTTCCACAAACTGGTAAATTCCGATTTCAGGCTTCTGTGTCGTTTTAACATCTCTGAATGGCAGCTGAAATGTAGGGCTTTTAGCTCTGGTAAGCAGATATTGTTTTGGCTAGCTCAGGAGACTGTTCTGTAACTTCATCTTCTCTACTGAACTGGATGTTCCCTGAGTGGGAGGAACTGATATCTGAATTTCAAAGCAGTTAATAGCCTTACTCGCACTTTTGCAATATTTGGAAAATTGTAATTAACCAGCTTAGCTAATTTACGTTTTTAATATTTAAATGTTGCTTGTTACACAGAAGCTGATTGCTGTAGTAGCTTCATTCTGAAAGCTCATTAGAACTGCTAAAAGGTCTAAATACACACAGCTGAAGAAATACATGCATTTTTATAAGGCAGGTATTATGGCGATATTTTGAATATCATGGGCCTGGACAAATATGCCAGCCTTCTGCAGGAGGTTTTAATCAAGCTTTTTTGCATTTGCCTGGGAAGTTGCATTGCTGTTTTTTCTGTGCTAAATGCTTAGATGACATTAGCTAGCAGGATTTTTAGCTTTCACTGGTTTTCACGAAGGTTTTCATTAACCTTCTATTATGACAGAGCCAAGGAAAAAAGAGACAGGGGCCCTTTTGTGCTGTTTATGAATCATGCAGGATGTAGATAACACGTGGACAGGAGGAATGAGACTGGAATTCTGAATTTTCTTTTCAAACGCACCAGTGTCATTTAAGTACAATATCTCTTCACTTTGCCATGCATGCTGCTTTTCCTAAGCTGGGATGAAAGGAATTCCTGTGGGCTGAGGAGCCCAAGTATCACCTGCCTGTTGCAGAAGGTAGTGCAGATGGCAGGCTAGGATGGGTGGCCAGGGAGGAAGGATGTGGCAGGGACATGCTGCTGTGCTGGGTGACGTGGCATGGCCCGACACAGGCCGTGAGGACAAGACAGATGTCTGGGACAAAACCTATTGCTATTTCCAGTTCCTTATCCCAGCCCATCCAAGACAAACTGGGGGATTGGGTCTCCCTGGCATCTGGGCTCTTCTCCTTTCTAAACATTTAGCAGCAAGTGTGATAAAGCTGTCAGTTACTGTGGAAATGCAGTTTGCATTTCCATCTATTTTTTCCCCTCTGTCATGTTCCCCCCTCTCATTCTTTTTCCTGCTCTGGTACTCCCTTTTCCCACAGTGTAGCAGATTCCCATCCAGAAATATCACACGAATGTGCAGAGTGCTGGGCTAATGATTAGGAAAGCATCGCTGGACCCATCTGAATGTGTAAATACCCTTTTGTAGTTAGAGTTTTTCTGTCTGTTCAGCTATTTGGGAAAAACACCCCAGAAGCCAAAAGCTATATCTGTATCTATATATATATATGCATATATGTGTATATATATACATGCAGAATCCCCCAGTCAGCAGATGTTACAAATGAGCTGGCATCACCCCACCAGCAGAAAGTGTGGCGTGCTCAGTTCAGCACAGGGAGATCCCTGCTGTCGTGGGCTGCCCACCCTCTCCTCCTTGCCCTGGTGATTCCAGGGAAAGAAGGAAAATTTCTCTTAATTTACCATAAGGACCTGCTAAGAGCAGAAAGAACTGAGAGGAAGCACCAAACTCAGGAGCATTGAGTGGAGAGAGCAGTGATGCTGTGAGAGGCAGTGCCATGGACCCCAGAGACTTCTTGTGTGCTGGCACACAGCAAGAATTGGGCAATCCCAGAGGGGCTGTGAACAGCCCGGGCTATCAGACTGTCCATCACAGGAAAGCCTCACTGAAAAGCAGATAGGGCTGCAAAAGGCCAAGGTCTGCCCTCACCATATTTAATTTTTATTTATTTGTTTATTTTTGGTGGTGTGTACATACCCAAAGTCAATTCCTAAATATTAGGAAGGCACCCACAGAAGCACAAGCCAACCATAAGGAAATATCACAGAATCTCTAGGTTGGAAGAGACCTCAAGATCATCGAGTCCATATCTCCTTCCTTGTGACATAACGTTACAGGAAAAGAAGCCTTCATCTTAAGTAACTGGAAAAGGCCAAGAAAAAAGGGGATTTTCACTAAAAGCTGCATGGTAGCATGACTACAGTCTAAAATATGTGAAAACACCAGAATGCAGTAATCAAAAGCATGGTGGTCTGGGGGGAAATCTCTTTCACAGTCTCAATCTCAGTAACCGAATAAAGAATCAAATTTAAAAACAGTATTCACTGCATCTGCTCACTGTCACATGCCCTCCGCAGACAGGCTTTTCTAAATTACAGCCATAGTTAATCTATTAAGCATAAGAAGAGAGAAACAGTAAGAGCATCGTATTTTCTCTCCTCATTTTTTCCTCATTATAAAGGTCATTTTATTGTGTGTCTACTTGGGGGTGGGGGAATTGTACTAACATAAAATCACAAACCAGAAGCAAGCAAAATGCTCTGCTTTGAGTTTTGCGAAGAGGTCCTGACATCTTCTACGAGAGAGAGAGGGTGTGTGTGCCCATGTCTCTGGAGAGCATCACTGCTCACATGCGATCTGCTGCAGCTTGGCAGGCTGCAGGCGCAGCCCACGCTCCTTCTGCGCGCATGGTGTTAATTCCTGCAGGCAGCCCTCACCCGTATGAGCATGGCAGCTGATAAGCAGCAGCTTTTGCAGGAGATAACCCACAGTAATGCTTTCAAAATGAACTCTAGGAAACGACTGGCACCAAGAGCAGAGTGATTCTGTGCTCGGAGGTGGGAAGGGAAAGGTCCAACGCTACACAAGAAAGTACTCAGGCAGCTGTTGGGTCACACCGGCCACTAGTTTTATTTTATCATCTCCAATGTGGAAGTAAAATTGGTTAGGAGAGCCTAGCATAGCAGGAGAAAGAAAAAAAAAAAAGGAGAAGGAGAAGGAGAAGGTGAAAGGCAGGAGAAAGGAGAGCAGAGACAGGCAGGTTGGAGTGATGCTGAGGTGAGAGGAGGGGAGGGAGAGGCTGGGAGCCAGAGGCCATGCGGCCCTGGGGATGCTGCCCACCTCCATAAGAAAAGCAGGGCAGCTTGTCACCAAGAGGAGGGGCTGAGAACGTAATTTATGAACTCATTTTGCTAGAGGTCACTTTGTCATTTGCTCCTTAGTGTGCTATGTATAACAAGTGCTCCCCCAAGCCCAAGGTTGAAGGGCTTTAATGCTGCAGAGGTCAAGATAGCACATCTTCCACTTCATCTCTGCCACTTTGAAAAGTAGACTAGGAAATGTTTAGGCATCATTTTAGTCATCTTCATTTTAAAATCCTGCCTAAACAAGTAACCATGTTTCAAAAGGAAGGACAAAATCAGACACCTTAAAAAGAGTGTATGAGTGTTTCTTCCCAACATACCTAATAAAATTGCCATGCCATCAGCTGTAACTACACAGAGTCTGAGATAAAATTTCGCATCCCTTTAACCAATTGTCATTTAACATGGTGGTTATAGCCAATTAATAACTTATTCAATAAATATTTTAATTGATGTCTAATTAACCTGCTGTGGAATACAAGCGTATTTATAGTTACTGCTAAGGGCACATTTCTAAACAGTAAAATAATGGTATTTTACAGAAGTCAGATGCATAATAGCAGTGCAATTACACTCCTAGCTGAAATGGGCATAATTTGTGATCTCGTAGGTTAATTCTGCCCGGGCTGCACTCCAGTATTCAGCAGTAGCAGGCAATTAGCAGCAGCATCTCCCTGAGATAGCAGCTCCCTTTTGCCTCTATACACACTGCTTCAGTCAAGGACACGTACAGCAAAGCATATATATGCCTGAAAGAATGGTCCCTAGATGCTAAATTGTTAGAGAACAACCAAAAATGTGATGCCAGAGTGCAGCTGCAGCCTTGTGCATGTGGCTGGTGAAGGAAGGGGTCATCTGGGGCTCAGGACACAGCAGGATTTCCGCACAGCCTGTGTTCAGCATTGTGCAGGTTTGCCAATGATGTCTGGAGATATTTACCTGCAGCACAGCTGCCTGCTGAATGCTGAAGTGTACGTGTGAAGAGGGAGAAGGGGGGGTGCTGCTCTCTTTGATGAGGCAGAGGATGAGAGAGAAGAATCAGCCCTCGGACAAAAGGCAAGCTTTCAGAAAGCTTGGTAATTGTGCACCAGCATTTATTATGGAGGAGCATGCCTTGCCCTAACTTGTAATATCTGGGGATGGCCAGTTAAACACTGCAACAAAGACAATTCCCGTTTATTGTCTGTAGCAAGACTGCCCATCTGCGTGGCGAGCTCAGTAATGACCCCCAAAGCTGCATGCCCGAGCAGTGAAGATCATCTCACATCGCTTGGCTTAGGCAAAATCATGTGGGATTCTCATTTGCAAAGGCAAGATTTTTCAAATATATTATCACATCTCGGGCAAACATGAACTGGGGAACAAAGCAGATGCACAACTGTACTCACAGCATTGTTGTTTAATTTTTCCCAGGTATTCTATCTGGTGATATTTGTATATGTTTTGGGACTTTAAACACTGTATTTCTGCCTCATTAAAGCAATTCTCAGCAGTGACTTGTGATGTAGCTGTCAACGGTTCCCCAACCTCCCAAGCTGCTGCCAGCTATGAAATACCAGCTGCACTGCCCGTGAACCAGAAAACCCAGAGTGATAGCCTTTTGTGATTCCACGGCCATGAGAGGGGATAACACACTTCCTGACATCTATTACACACTGTGGCTGGGAAATAAATAAAAGAGAGGGACAGAGAGAGCTCCATTAACATTGAGACTGGTGTTGGAAGCAGGAAATAATAAAATCTGACTGAACATCTTGGTTTGTCTGCAACGGCTCCTGAGGCTGTGTTCAAGGAAGTGTGCGGGTAACGAAGGAGGCAGGGGGTCTTCATGATGCAAGGCACAGGGTGGCTGCAGAAAACAGGACTTCCCTTCCATCTGCTTGAATTTCCATGTGATGTTTAGCAGCTCCTGGGTCAGGCTGGTCCAAGAGACAGGTGGGCACTTGCGGGGTGGAGGTACCGTGGGCAAGATGCCCTCGGGGTCCCAGAAGCATCCCTCCCTGCTGCAGTGGGTGCTGCAGAGCGGCACCAGGGTGGTCACCAAGCCAGCATCACACCCACCCTGCAGCAGTAATCTGGATGTAAAGAGAAGACAACTGGCCTGAAATAATAGCCCAAAGAAGAAGAAACTCCGCTGACTCCAATGTGCTTAATGGGGGGCTGAATTTCTCCCATTGTCCGCCATCCATGAGGTACAGACAGGCTTTTCTTGAGCATCCACGACTTCTTACAACGCTGAATGAAAAATATGTTTATTGTGGGCAATGGCAAGAATACAAGCCTCCATTTATAACTGAATTTCCTCCTATCCCACTTACAGTAACAACTTAAGGTATTCATGGGCTGGGGAAAGTACAGTGCACGCTCACATCTTTGTTCTCAGCAGGCACCAGGGCCACGCCACAGCTGGTGGGACTCGTGCTAAGTCGTGCCAGTAATTGTGCCTCCCAGGAAAGCGTCTCCCACTGCCCACCAGCCACGGGAAGGAGCCAGTACAACAATCACTTGTCATTTTCTTATCTGTTATAAAGTGCTTTAAACAAAAAGCTCCTTTCCTGTACTTAAACAGGGCGGATAGGCATGATATGTGTTCCTTAACAGAGGAGCTATGAGTACTTGTAGTTAAGATAGAGACAGTAAAAGACTGGGAAAGCATAAACGCTCTCAGCATTGAAAGAAAACGAAAAGATAACTGGGGAACAAGAGGAAGTCTGAATAGAGGGATGAAAAATTAAAACTTCAGTTGACTGAAGGACATAGACCACCCAGGGAGAAAAAAAAAATAAATTAAGATTTAATCGTATAAATGTTATGTCCTTGTGGACTACAAAGGAGTTCCTGCTCTGCACAGAGCTTTTTAGTTTGGGGTTTATTAGTTTATGTTGTAATTCCATTCTTTAACCTACCTAGAGAATATAAAACCTGAAATTTAAGGTGAATAACACAATTTTTTCTGAAAGGCAGCAGGCAATACTTTAACCTTGTCTTCGTCAATTTTCTGCTGTGTGTACCTCTAATTAGATTCACAGTTCACATTAATATTGTGGTACCAACTGCTCAGCAGCCACATCAATATTTCTCAAACTTTCCAGCTGAAAACTATTCATAATTCAGTGTTACCTATTGATTTTTAAGACTGATGACATTTGAGCTGCTGAGAAAATTAATGGGGTCTATTTGGGGTCATGTCCTTAATCCCTGCACGTAGCTGATATCTGGCTTCTGTAGCTCCTTCCCTCTACTGAGAGATAAGTAACGTAACTCAGTACGGCCTAATTGCTATCGCAGCCCGAGGAACCAGAGCAATAGCACCTTTGCTTTGATGCATATTCTCCAGAGCCTCATCTTGCGTAAGCTGCAGTAGGAAAGTTTCTGGAGGCGTTACATTTCCCTACTGGATTGAGAACAATACTTGCTATGCTTCCTTGCTCCACATTGCCTACAGCCAAAAAATGTATGGAGCAGTTGGACTTCCCCTTGCTTCCCGGTGTGCTCCATTTCCAGCCAGCTCTCACTTTGCTTGGTCCCAGGAAGCAGTTTAATAAACCACAGCAAGGAAGAGAAGAGCACATTTCTAAGGCATGGAGACTCCCACCAGTTCCCTAAACAATATTTCTGAGCCCAAAGTTGACTTTCACATATGGTGAGGCCTGTCTAACACCGTCTACATTTACTCTGAGCAGCAGGTGACCGGTAGCCTTGAAGATCACACACTTAGGTTCCTAACATAGTTCTCCAAAGATGTCCTTTTCCTTGAGCTGCGCTGAACCTCACCTTAACAAACCACGATTGTGCTCAGCAATGTGAAGCTGGTGGCCTGAGCTTGTTGTTCCCAGGGACCAGCTGCTTCTCCAAAACCTGGAGGACCTTCTCCAACAGAAGAGTGGCAGGAAGAGCAGACTGAGTGCCCTCCTGCCCAAATAGTGGATCAGCTACAGAGAGCTAAACCCTTCTGCTTCTTCACATAGTTATCTTCATAGGGAAACAATCATTTCTGAGCACTCTTAGTATCTAACTAGTGCTTCTTTTTTTTAAAAAAAAAAATAATTGTGCTACAATAGTCCTAGAGACTACATGTATTGTACAATTGATTACTGTACTGCCTCTGTGCAAGAGGCAGTAGGTGTTAAAGGTAGTCACCTGCCCACAAGATTATAATTTTAGCTTAAAATGAGAAATGACAGATGAGAAAGCACAGCTGAGATGAAGGAAGAGGCAGAGAGAGGCTGGCGTGGTTTCCACAGACTGGCTGTGTACACAGTTTCACGTATGTTTATGAGTATCTAAACAAATACTTAATAGCACATTTCCTCTGTTCAACAAGAAGGGTGACAAATCTGATTTAACTGTGTAAATACTCAGCCATATCCTGTGCCTAGAGAAGCAAGTGGTTTCTGATGTAAACTTTCATACACAGATTTTGACTAACCACTGATTTTCATGTTACCTAAGCCTGATCCTCCACCCATTACTCTCAGAATAAGATGTGTGATTAAGTTCAATGTCAAAACTTAAATGTGTTCTCAAAGCTTCTGGTCACATAGCTGCTTGCCTAGTGATTTATTATGCTCATGAAGGCATGACTGCTGCTGTTCTGCTGGTTGCTTTGAACGTTCTGGCTACAGAGAAAATTAATATTTCTGAATTGCTAAAATGTTTTACAATTCCTACTTCCAGGGAGTAGCAAGCAGGTAAAATAAAAAGTGCTAGACTCATGCTCATAAAGAGCTTCCATCTCTTGAGCTTTGTTCCCCGGTATTTACAAACTAGCAAAACTATGACAGAGAGCAAGTGTATTAGGAAGTATCCAAAGTGTTTGCAGTCAATGAAAAAGCTCCGAGTGGTGGATTATGGCCTTACTTTTCCTTTAGTGGTGACAGTCATAACTATTCTCAACATACCTGGTGTGGTTATCTGAGGAAGGACGAGCATGAAGGTACATTTCTGTCTTACAGCTTGACATAAGGGTGTTACAAGGATGACTTGTAGCTTTAAAAGCAAAATAAAATTAGAATGTGGTCCTGGAAATTTTTATCAGGTAAAGTGCAATTTCACCCCACTGGACATGGCACATATTTGGGGGGGGGTGAGCGTCAAAGTATTCTTCAAAGGGAAGCTTTGTGAACAACCAACAACTTCTGCACAAGAGAGGCATTTCCAAGTATTTCAGCACCCAGCCACTTCACCCAGTGTGGTCTGAGTCGCACAAACCCCTCCCAGTGTCAAGACAGTGTGCTGTAAGCTCCATGGAGCTGATGAGGCTGATGCTCAAAGTGCTGCATGCAGAGAGGTGCTTTGGCTTCTACAAGTTTGGGATTTCCTGAGTATTTGAACAAATAAAATGTTCTTTTGATATCAAATCAAAGTCAAATCAGTTGATGCTTTTCTTTTCTAATACTAAAAATGATGTTCACTGTGCTTCAGGGCTCTACGCTTCGGCGCATTATTAAGGTGTATTCCTGCCAGGCTCTTTGTAGGGTTGAATTATTCATGAAAACATACCTTCTAAGTCTGTGGATATGGAAGATGACACATTTTCAAATGAAAAGTCTGCTTTGTAATGCAAACGCAATTTGTGGCAGAGAAAACACACATCTGCAGTCAGGGTGCAGATTGGCACAGGTAACAACATTTGTTCTAAAGGCCCTGACTCACACAACAAAGAGGTTTTACATACTAGGTTAGAAGACCATTGGCAGAGCAGTGTAAAATGGAAAAGATTTAGAAGAGCTAGTCTAAACTGCGATCTGAATCAGTTACTTTTGTCTTTCAGCTTTACACACACAGATAGAATTAGAAGCAGAGCTAAGAATAAGTTTGTGCTGGGGCAAATGTAGCTTTGGGCCATATTTGTGTCTCTGAGCCCACTTCACAGCTCTTCAGGTGACCTCCATCCTGCAAAGCAGCAGAAACCCATGTGCTGTGCATGCACAATGGAGAATACAAAGGCTGAAGAAGCCACAAAGCCACACTACAAAAATAATAACTGCAATTGCAGGAGCGTGCCAGTCTGAAATACCCTTCATCCTTTGTCACACACCTCCCTGTGTCTCTGGAAGCAGCAAAAGGGGTTATTCTCACTGTGAGGAGCCTGCCAGTTCCTGGGAAGCGAGCTGTACCCCTCTGCATTCGCACCTGGGCTCCAACACCCACCTTCTGTGACTTCTTCAGTCTCGCTGCCTCTCCCTTCCTCTCACACACATGCCAACAAAAATAAGTTGAAAGTACCGGTGCAAAGGCAATAGGTGATTTGTGCCAGGCTGGTGCATCAGAAGAATGCACTGAAGCAGAGGACTTGTATGCACGTACCATTTTGTGCAAGAGAACCGGAGGCAGCAAGGCCCCTAAATCCACCTAAGCTGCACAGGGATTCGGGCACCTAACTCTCTTAAATCCTTTTGTAAGCCCCAATGTAAATGTCTTTGATGCAAAGTAAGCAAAATCTCTCCTGTCAATAGAGCACATCTGCATCGTTTCTTGGGCTGCGGCAATGCCGTGAAACTTAACATGTCTCGTAACACCAAACGCCTTCTTCCTCACACCCGAAGTGCTGTATGCTGTAGCTACGTGTGCCAAGGAAAGGAAGGCTGAATAAAAGCAATCCTTGAATTTTGTCCTGTAAGTGCTGAAAGGTAAAGAGACATGTTTTTGTCACTAACTTTTAGACACCCAACGCAAAAAACAAGAACACAGAACTGAGGGTGTACCGAGCCCAACGGAGAAAGGTATTTGGACTGTTGGATGCATCACCCACCTCCTCTTTTCATTATGTTTTTCTGCATGTATAGCACAGAGGCAATATTGCTTTATGCTTCTGTAATACATTTAAGGACCCAAAGCAATTTCACAAATATTAGTCTGACAGCAGCTGTGGATATAGGGCAATGATCAAAGAGGAAACTGGTGCCAGGGCTAAGAAAAGACTCCTGTTTCTCCTGGAACTAGACTGCCCCAGAGCACCACCATTATACTTTTCCCAAGTTTTGAAAACAAGTTTTTGCCATGTTATTTTGAGCTCCTACCCTTTATTAAATCACTCTGGAAGAATGCAGAGAAGGATACAGAAAGCTCTGCAGTCACTGGAAGTCGCAGGTTTATTTTGTTCCACTCCATCACAAGACAAAATTATCCTCTGGACAAGCCAGAAAATAAACTTGATAGAACAAAGGAAGAAAAGAAAATATTTATCTCTGTGACCTCAAAGCCAGCAGCTACTGAGCTGCGAGCCACAGAGCAGGGGCATGGCAGCAACAATACCCTTATGGGTGCCTTGATCTGCTCCAGCGCCAGCAGTCACCATTGGCAACGGCTGCTGTGAAGGCTGTGCATCACCAGCAACAGAGGAGAAAGGGGGAAATGTTTGCTGTCTTAAAGCAGATGAAGACAGTGGAATGCAGAACCCTGTACAGAACGCACTGCTGTTATCCTTCAATTATTTTAATATAGGTGCTCTGACTGATATAACTGCTAGAAAAAGGGCAAATGCTCTGTGCACACTGAAATAGGTGGATTTCAGCTCTTCTCCAGTAGCACGAGGGCTGTGATCCTAGCCCTGACTGCTCACTGCACAGCTCACTTGGGCTTGTCACTTGACTGTGCCTGGTACAGGGAACAAATCTTGTGTTTTGGAGAGCAAACACTGCACACGGTTTGACATCAATGGCAGGAGGCTCCCACTGCTCAGGAGCCTGGAAGATACTTCTCCTGGAGAGTCTCATCTCTTTTCCCAGGAGTCTGATAAATATTTGGATTTCTGGATGTTTTTATTGGCTAACAAAAGCCATTGGCTAACTTTATGTACATACATCCATTTCATTTTTTTTCATTATTTTGAAGACGTAATGAGGATGTAAGTGGGCAGAGAAAAAGAATAAGACTGAAGAATAAATAATAAAATACTAAGTTATATTAAAGAATAATATTTAAATATTCATCCAAATTAGCATATATATATTATTTTTTTCCCAACCTCAGGCATACCAGACATATTCTTTAATATTATTTAATATTTTTTATTGTATATATTTATTGCTATTTCTCAGTAGCAAAAACTGTTTAGCTTTGAGAGAAAACAGAAATTGATTGCTTTTTAATGTAAAAGCTTTATTAACTGTATGCTAGTCACTTTGACACATTTGGAAATAAATTCAGGACAAGATCCAGTAGAGGCCCTAGACTGCCTTTTCTAGGTGCTAACACCTTTCTCTTCATAGTACTAGATTCATTTCAACCAAGAATCTCTCTTAGCTTATTCTCCTAGTGATTTAAGATTTTTTCTACCCTCATGCACTTCTGACATTCAAGAGATTCTTCTTTTTCAGGCAATTCCCACTTTTAGTTTATAAAAATGTCAACAGTGTTTCTAGTGGCAACAGACTCTGTGCATAAAACATATCCCTAAATCCGAGTGTTAAAACCCATATTTTGTTGCTTTAAAAAATATCAAACTAGGAGATTCCCTTCCCTTGCCTTGCCTTGCCTTGCCTTGCCTTGCCTTGCCTTGCCTTGCCTTCCCTTCCCTTCCCTTCCCTTCCCTTCCCTTCCCCTGTGCCTGTTGTTAAAACCTTTTTTTCCCCACTTATTTATGTGAAATTTCTTCTGCAAATTTCTTCTGAAAAAAACATTTATTCTCTCAACAACCAGCTTGTGGTAGAGGGTGGAGGGAAACACATCACATACATGTGCCAAGCTAAACAAGGCAGTTGCTGCTGGCACTTGGTGTGCTTCATCTGGGTAAGGAGAAATGACATTTCTAGTTCAGACCCTACCACTGTCCATTCTCTAACAGGCACTGAAAATGGAGCAACCCCCAGTGCCTATGTTCTTCCAGCCTGAAGGAGAAGTCCAAGCCCCTGAAACAAGCAATTTTGTTTTTCAGGTCACTGAAGTCAATTGTTTTTGATTACATGAAAGTTACTTCTTTAGTTCAAACTATCTAGTGACATGGCAGCCCTGACTGGTTTCATGAGCGAGGCCTAAAAGCAGACTACGGCTGAAAAATAACTGAAGGACCTGCTCCTAGAGACCTTACTGCAGCAAAATGCCACTGGTTCTGGCATGGTCCTTACCTGAACACGTTCTGAGAAACATTGGCTGTCAGTGAGGTGTGTTTGGTCTATACTATTTTTTATTTATTCATTCTTTAAAGTACCTTTCTCCTAGCTGAGCTGACTGCAAAATTAGAGAAACCATAACAGAAGGGAGTGATTAGAAGAGCAGAAGGAAACAAATCACTCGTATAAAAAGGTGAAGACTCCTTCTAGGGGCACAAGAAGCTTCTGGCCACCAGGCAGAAGCACAGAGCCACAGGATGGCTGAGGCTGGAAGGGCCCTCTGGAGATCATCTGGCCCAAACTCTGCCCCAAACAGAGCCACTGAGGGCAGGTTGCCCAGAAAGCTTTTGAAAATCTCCACAGAGGGTGACTCCACCAGCTCTCTGGGCAACCTGTGCCCATGCTTGTTCACACGCACAGCAGAGTTTTCTTGTGTTCACATGGAATTTCACGTGTAATTTGTGTCCGCTGCCTCTCATCCTGTCAGAGGGCACTGCTGAGAAAACTCCATCTCCTTCATCTTCATCACCTCTCTCAGGCTCTCCTCACAGGAGAGGTGCTCCACCCCTTCGTAGGTGGACTCGCTCCAGTAGCACGGTGTCCCTCTGCTACTGGGGAGCCCAGAACTGGACACAACACTCCAGTCCTGAGCAGAGGGGCAGGATCACCTCCCTCGGCCTGCTGGCAACAGTCCTTCTAATGGAGTCCAGCATACCACTGGCCTTTTTTCCTACAAGAGCACATTGCTGGCTCCTGGTCACTTTGCTGTCTGCCAGAACACCAATGCCCTTCTCAGCAGAGCTGCTTTCCAGCTGGGTGGCCCCCAGCATGTACTGACACTTGGGGTTGTTCCTCCCTAGGTGTAGGACTTGGCATTTTCCTGTGTTCAAGAGGCAACATTTGCATACAATTCCCCAGGATTTTACTAATATGAACACAGGATATACTTCTGTTATAATGCAAGAGTATTTTTCGTGTGCTGTTGTCATCAGCAAAGTGCCATTTCCTCTGGCTATAACCTGAATCATATGTTGGGCTGGAACTATTTTTGCTTCTCCCAAGCCTGCATTTGGCTTTGAGTAGCTCATCCTCATTGTGAATGCAAACAGCACACCCCCCTGAATCGGCAGTAGCTGCCTTGCTGATAGGGTGGTAAATAGTATCACTATACCCCCAAAAGGAGTAGAAAAACAAAACAGGGAGATTAGCAGGCAGCTGCTGGAGGAGTGGCAATGATGGGGCGGAAGGAGGACACTCCCAAGGCAAATATCCTTCTTCATCATGGTTCAAACCAAAATAAACCAAGCTAAAATTAGAGAGGGCTAAGGGGATCGTCACCACATATAACATGTGAGTCAGATCCTACTGAAGAACGGGACAGGTGGTGCAGCACATCGGACAAAAGGCTGTTCACCTTGAGCTGAGAGGAGCTGTGAGGGCTCTTCTAGGCCCCAGAGGAGCTTCTTCCCCAAAGTCTTGAAAGAATCCCTGTTCTTCATGCCACAATGCATCATGGGCTGGGAGGGACCGAGGTTTCCAGATCTATGCACATTTTTCCCCTGTAAGCTGCTCTCTCCAGTTCCCAAAGAGGTTCTAGAAACAAAACAATATTAAACCTCCACTCTGTCCTTTTTACTTGCTGCCTGGCCATATGAACACAGTGGTCTCCGTTCCTCTCCTCCATGCTGCTGGCTTTTCTGGAGGCTCCCAGCCACCAAGCAGTTGGCAGAGCCCAATTAGACGGAAAGGCCACTGCTAACAGCAGGGAGTTGCACCCAGCCTGGTGTGGTGACTGTAATGGACCCAAGATACCTTTGCTTCCTTCTCTTTAATATTTTGCATGTGCATATGCATTTTGTGAGAATACATTCCTAGAAATAAGTACCAAGGTGCCATCAAACTCATCATTAGCTTCTGGATTAAAATTTAACATTATTCAAAAGATTCTGCAAACATTTAATGACTCACTGCTGAGGTAAGCGTGCATTATTCTATGAAAAGGGGGAGATCAGGACAGACAAATACATGTGATGGAGACTGTCCTCACAAGCTCGGGACCATCCTTGCCCAAAGGTCTAAAGAAAATTGTGCGGGTGCTGTGTTGCTCAGGGCATTTCATGTCGATGTATCAGGGCATGTTAACGGACCCTCTCTGCGTTTGGCTCAGGGCACCTATGGGCAGTCGCTGCTGGTGGGCTTACATGGAAAGGGAGCCAGCTCTGCCACAGACACTCTGGAGACCAACTGGTACAACCCAATTCCTTCTAGGATTAATTTCATCATTTGATTTCATTACATGGTTGATGAATTTACTGACTGGATAATCTGAACCCACTGATTTATAGATTCTGGCTTAATTATAACCTTAATGTTATCATTGCATTGCCCCTTTTTTAATTAGTTCAATAAGACTGAAGTAATAAGCCCAACAGTCTGGTCTATGTGTTTATTTTCCTGTTTGTACTTAGAAAGAAAAATGCAGAAAAAAATGTGTGTTAATAGATATTTAGAATCATGAACACTGGGAAGCAAAATCATAGCAGATGCTAGATTTTTTTTTTTTCCCCTAAGTAACTCACAGAAGGCAGAAAATAGTGTCTCTCCCACACAGATGCACTACACTGACTAAAGGATCAAAGGACAGATTATTAACAAACCACTACAACTTTGCACCTTCTCAAAGTGTCACTAATTTTCCAGGGTTATGAAAAAAAGAAGAAAGAAGAAAAAAGAAAAAAGAAAAAAGAAAAAAGAAAAAAGAAAAAAGAAAAAAGAAAAAAGAGAGAAAGGCGAGGAAGAATCATCAGCAGAAAATATTCTCATGCAAATGTTGCACAAAACAGGGCACTCTCACAGAGTCACAGAAGTACCGTTTAAAAAAACAGACAACAGTTATTGAGACTTTTCAAGAATTTTCATTGCTTTGGGTCTTGACAATAGAGGGGAGGGTCTGGAGCACAGCAAGGGAGAGTGGCAGAAGGTTACAACTGTAGCAAACCCATTTCAGATGGCTGTTTTCCCTGACAATTCACAGAAGGCCATATCCTCCGACCTTATGCCTCTGTGCCATTTATTGCTGGCTGCTTTGTTTGCTACAATACCAGTGACAAGCTCTGGAGCTGACTCCATTGCCATTTGTGCAGGTCTGTGTGAAGAGAGGAGGCTGGTGCTCTCCTCCAGCTGTTGTCACGGGAATGAAATATCAGCAAGTGAATGCCTCATATACTCCACAAACCGGGGAAGTTCATGGCACTGCTTTGATCTTTTCATTATTCTGCAGAGCCATTGCCTGACTATTCAACCTCTGTGTGACAGCTTGGATCATTAGAAAGAGGGACATTAATGCATTTAATGTATATATATGATCAGAATGCTGACTGTTGACAAGGTCAAAGCAAAATAATGAAATGCCATAATTAACGAAATATATTGGCTATTAAAATATGATGCCTCATTCTCTTGACAGAGACACTAACAAGAAAAAACGACCTGATTAAAAGTCTTCATGTTCTTGTAAATCAGAAGCACGGTTTTTATGGCCACAGGTTCCAGTGAGCAACACCTCTGGGAGATGCTCTCAGAGGTGTCACGTTGAATTAGAGCTGGGGCACATCGCTGGAAGGACTGCTCTGGCAGTGACCCCTGCTTCAAAGCTACACTGATATGCAGCCCTCTGAATTAAAGTACCTCAGCACAGCTAAAATGAGCCCTGTGTTTGTCTTGCAACAACAAATTAAGGTAGGAATTGGATGTAGCTGAAGCAAAAGATGCATCAGATAAAAGTAGCCAAGAATAAACAGCATTCAGTAGATCCCAGGGCAAAAGATTTGGGTTTCTCTGTCTTAATTTACAGCAGCCTGTTTACAGTCTTAGCCCTTCCATAATTCATTCTTCCTAAGTGTAGAAGAGGGAATTCACAACTCATTTCTAGCACACTTTCAATCCTAGAGAGGAGCGGTGCTATGCAATCTGTTATTCTTATTGGCAGTCAGTGGCTTCTGGTATTTTGGCCTAAAAACTGAAAGCCCATTAGAGGGTGTATTGACACCATGGCTACAAATAAATCTTTAAGGCTTGAAATATATTTCTCCAGTCACAGAAGGAGAAGAAGAAAAAAAAAAGCAGTAAAGTTAGAAGGAGGTTTAACTAATTGATGCTGCTTAATGCATGCTCAGCAACAGCTGGAATAACAGAAAGCTGTGTCTGACTAGGAGCAGCAGATGTTATGAATTTCATCTGGTCAGATCTGATGGCTGGTGGGGAGGTCCTGCTCCACATCTGCGAAACAGTCAACAGATTCCACATACCAAATTTCTGGAGCAGGCATTGCAGGGGGGTTAGGGATAGAGGAACACATTTGCTCCATCCAGAACTGTTGACAAGGAAAAATGCATTTCTCAGGCAGCCTTCCAAGTGGAGCAGAAAAACAGGGAGGGTATAGAAACAGTTTATAACTGCCAATAGTGAACATGTCTAAAAATGGTGATTCATGCTCCATCACAATATGTGAATATAAAGTTAGAGATGTGCAATATTAAAATCAGAAACAGTATGGGATTTCTATTATAGTAATTATGCCACTGCAGTTGCTGGCATGAATGACATTAATTATACTGTACAAAAATGTCTTCTATATCTTACTTTTGTGTTCACAGAAGACTAAGGTAGGTGGGCATAAGCTCCTGATGTTATCAAAACCATGTGGATAATAAGGGCAGGATCCAAAAAGTACTTGCATGCAGTTTGGGTGGAATTCAGGCATCTTTGTGTTACAGCAGTGTGTGAAAACCTCCAGCCAGCGTCTGCATCCTAGATACCACGAGAACATCTGGTGTTCCTCCAAGCAAGCCATGGGCAGGAGGACTCATGATCCAGGGTCATACAGCATCTTGCTGGCGAGGGGCTTTGGGCAGGGGTTAGGAAACTGAATTTAGTTCTGCTGTGGGCTCTGATGGCTGGGCACATGCCCTTCCTGAGCCACCAGGCAGGGAGAAATGCCAACAGAGGGAGCAGGAGATGGAGGGGGGCCCTGCCCCATGGCTGGGAGCGGGGAGGCCTAGCTCCAGGGGGTTTTGTGCATTGCACATGCAGGACGGAAAGCTTTGCTCTGTGCTTCTCTCCATGAGCTGATTAAATTACCTGCTGTGCATTTCATTGACTGTGACCAACACTATCCAGCTGACATTTATCCACGATAGCTTGGGTGGGCTGCTGCTAAATCCCACCACGGTGTGCTGTCCTTGCAGCCTGAGAGGTGCTCTTATTGCTACAGGAGGAGGGGAGGAGGTGAACAGGGTGCAGCAGGCAGCAGGGAGCTTCTGAGATCTGCTTTAAGCAATAATAAGAGCTCTGCTCTTCCACTGTTTGCCAGTTTGTTGCAGTCATGTTCATTCAGCCCTGTCTTAATCTTTGTTTCTGTGAGGATCATTGATTTCGGTTTTAGATATAGTGGCACAGGACTGCATAGCAAGGGAAATTGCACAAGGAAGCTGGGAGGAAAGCTTCTTTCAAACAATTTTATAATGAAAATGTAAACAAAATTTGTAAAGCCCTTATGGTCTGCTTTTATTGGGTGATAAAAGTGTAAGAGAAGCAATTTTCTCATTCCAAAGTTGGTCGGAATTAGATATTGATTTTGAACAAAGTACTTTTCACATTTTCCAGCTACTCCTTTTCTGTTCTTGCTGGTTTCTCATGACAGAGGAAACTGCACCTGCCAACAAACAAAAACCCAGTTTCTTTCAATGCCATCTTACACCAGGTTAAAGAGCCCAGTGAATTTCAGCCTCAGTCATCCTAAGCATTAAACTACTAGGAAGCATCCTGTGGACATCTAAGATGAGTTGGAGTTGCTGTTGTCTAATCGTGTTCTGTTTTATGGCTTTTTGTGCTTCTTCGTTTGCTTTGGCTCCATGACTGGCTCTCTGCCACAGGCTTCCTGCATCTCCTGCCCTTTTTTTCCTTCACAATAGCAGCAAACCGGGTTTGAGTTTACCAGAAATCCTTTAGGTCTGAATGAAGACAAGCAAGTTAATGGTGTTAAATACCCCTGCCCACCCACCAGAAAAGAAAAAAAAAAAAAAAAAAAAAAAGACGTTTTACATGCAACTCATGATGTGTGTGAAGCCTTCAGAGGTTTGAATATACTCAAAGCCAATCTTCTGCAGGCTCCACACCCCTCTTCCTACCCCATCTGTCTTTTGCTTTAATACCCCTCTGTCCTTCACCTTCCCAGCTGAAAAAACAGTGAAAAAACAACTTGCATAAAGATGCTGACATGTAAAGAATACTGGTAAGCAAGCTTTGCATGTGTTTGTTGTTTTTTCTTTTTAATTAGTATTAATTTAATTTTTATTTTTTTTTCTCCTGGCCATTAATCAAGCTTCCCCCTCATGATCATGAATGGTTTTTCTAAACAATAGAAAATGTCTTGCTGCAATCGCTTATCCGCCATGTATCCCTCATCCTAACTCTTCACTGCCTTTCTGCTCCCTGACCTGGCTCCACCAGGTTTGCCTGGTGTGCCTGTTTGTTCGTTATTTGTAGTCTGCCTTTCAGTGTGAACTCAGTCCTCTTCAAGTCAAATGTTCATCTCCATGAAGTCTGAGTGGACTTCAATCTCCAGGATAAAAGAGAAAAGTACAAGCACAGAAGGGGGGGCACAAGTGAAAAACGGAAGAGGAAAAGGGGTTGCGAGGTGCCTGGCTGTCAGATGCAGCTCTGCATAGCATCATTCAAAGCACCATGGTAAATAAATAGAAGCACATGGGAATTGTCCACAGATATTAAACCAGCACATAGAGCCATCTACTTGTTAAAGAAACATACGGCATACCACAAGTGGCTGGCATGCTTACACCTGCTAAATATTTTTTGGCACTGATGCTGGCTGCCAGCTTGAGGTCAGTTTGACAAATGCATTTATGGAGCCACGTCTCTGCCTTTGACTCTCTGGATCATTTTTCATGCCCACGTTGTAATTGCAGTGAAGCAGTGGAATTTGACAGGTTCATGGTTTGTTGACATGGTGCAAAAAGGGCAAAAAGCCTTCCTTCGGAGAATGGAAACTGGACACTGATCTTCTACAGTAATTAAATGAGTCCGACTCTAACACTCGAGTTATCCTCTGAAACAGGTTGTTGCTGTAGTTGAAAATATCTAAAACATCAGGCTAAGGCTGAGCAGTTACAACCACGACATTACCAACCCTCATGAAATTGTTCAAGGACAATCAAAAGTAAATGTTTTATCTGCCTGAATGCAGGTCTTCTATGAAGCAGGACGGAGCTGACAGCAGCACCTAAGGCTGAAGAGACACAAGACATGGAGGATGCAGGGAGGCTCTGACCTGAGACAGTCTAGAAGCTTCTTTAGTGGAGTAGCCCCAGTTTCTGCTGCAGTCAGCTGGGTGCTGAGTTCTAGGTGCTAAACAGCTCCCAAAATTGTCACTAGGTCCCAAATCCATAGTTTGTGGAAATTCCAGCCTAAATGGCAAATACAAGGAAAAACACAGATAAAGTAACAATGCAGGCTGAAACGTCTCGGCATGAGAAGCTTTAAGAAAAATCACAAAAGCAAACAACCTGTGCTTGGCAAAACAAGAATCCAGACTAAAATCCAATGAGCGCCTTGGAACAGGATGGCTACATCAGCATAGAAGTGCACAGGGTGAGCTGTGTGGCTATGTGTGAACAGCAGGAGAGCTGTCCAGAGCTTGGCACAGATGGACCAGGCACACATGTACTGAAGAGAAAGGAGCTGCAGTAGCTGAAATCTCCCCTGCTCACATCGGCATCACTACCATGGCCTGCACAGCCCCCTTCAGCTGCACAGTGCAGCAGTGGTCACTCCATTACAGCGCTCACCCCATTTCTCCCCTTCCCCCTTTCTTCCATCCCCAGCTGGATCTGGCCCTGACGAGGAGAATTAGATTCTTCCAGTCTGATACGGATGCTTAATGTTGAACAACAAAATTATTTTGTTGCGTGAAGGAAATACAGACAAATTCGCTGATAACCAAAATCTCCCTGTTGCTGTCATTGCACTTGAAAATGTCTGCTGTGCAATGAGAAGATGCACTTTATTTAGACTGAATCCATGGCCTAAAAGGAAACAGTAAGCTTTTCAAATTAGTGCCGTTCTTTAAAAGCTCCTCTTTGGTTGTGTTAGAAAAGGACTTCTTCCATAAAAGGAAATTTTCTATATTAATTCTCCAGCTGGTAGTACTTTGATGTCCTCATAAAGATGCTGCTTACATTGAAGAAAGAGAGATTACAGCAGCCCCCCCACCCCCAGAACTGCTTTTATTTTGTTTGAAGAGATGAAATTATTTTGGAGAAGTTGAATTATTTTGGAGAAGTTGAGCTCCGTGACGGAGAGGGGCTAGCTGTGCTTACTGCTGAGCACATTGCCAGCGAGACTCCGTTCCAAGGCCAGTGCGCGCGCATGGATGGCACGAGCAGCTGCTCAGCCACTTTAAGCTAAAATGCTGGCTGTGAGCTGGGGCAAATCACTCTTTCCAGCAACTGTGGAAGAAAGTGGGTGTGGAGGGGATGGGAATATAAGATCTGGTTTGAGCGAGCAACAAGGAGAGCTGCTGCTGCTAGTAAATTGATGTATTCTCGCAGTTATTCCAGGCACTTGGCCATATTCGCCATAAAGTGGGCAAGATCACAATTTTGTGGAAAATAGGGTTGAAAATGCCTTGCTATTAAAAACCTCCAGGGATTAAAGCTCCTCGTTTTCTTGAGGTACCTTACTGCTCTGCTGCCCTTGCAGCCTAAACATCTACACAATATTTCCTCTACTGCAATTTAATCTCCTTGCTCCTTGTTCACTTCTGGCAGAATACAAGTCAGGGGAATGAAATCAGCCACCACCCTCTTTGTGACGATCTTTGGCACATACATGTATGAAGACTACAGCCTCCATCTCCTTCAGATTTTCCTTCTCTGGACTATGCACTTCCAGTGCTTTCAAATTTTGTTATGGTTTATATTTCCTAGGATATCTTTAATTTAGGGTCCTTCCATCCTTTTCCAAGGGTGGTGCCCAACACAGAGCTACAGCTGAGAGGCTACCAGGGAAGTGGAATAATTATATTAGGTGTTTTACATTAAAACACTCTCCCATCTAAGCATCCCCAACTGATGATTGCTTTTTTCACAGCAGTATAACACTTACCTCAGTTTGTGGTGCGTTATCCAACCCCTCCCACCTTTTGCAGCAGAACTTTTGCCTGCATTTTTTTTTCCATTTTGCAACAGATTGTTCGTAAACCTATGTCCTTGTTGAATGACATATTATTAATTTAAGACCACTCCTCTGATTTGTTGTGACCCCTTGAAATTACACTTATCTCGCCAGTGTGGTTATAGCCCCTTCTAGACTTTCATCATATGGAAAGTGATGAGTAAATATACAGCCTATACTGGGAAAAATACTGAAGTTCCGCAGATTCAGGATAGACTGTTGCCAAATCTCACAAAATGTAGTCTTCAGCTAGACAAGTAAACCATCAGTGACTACCATCTGACTTCTCCTTTCCAGTGCATTCTGGTGACAACAGTGGGACTCACTCTCACTTAATTATAGCTACCCAAAAACTTGACACTTGGTCTATCCCAATCAAGCAGGCTCTCTTCCATTGCCAATGGAGAGATACCAACATTGGTCTTCAATTTAGATCTAAAGTTACCAGCAAAAATAAATTGCCAGCAAAAAATGCCATTTTCTTTCCCATTACCTAGCCAAACCAGGTAGCTCACATGAGGTATAGTAATTCCCTCCTCTGTGGGCTTCAGTTCTTCTCCTCTGCAGAATTTCAGTAATACCATCCCCTCTCTCACTGTCAACTTGAGGCTTTTCACAAGATAGACACTTTTCCACTATGTGTTTTTGTGGTGGCTCTTTGAATACCACTGTAATACTAAGCATAAAAGAAAAGCGTTGGGTTCTGTTCTCCCCACTTACACAATGACTTGAAATTTAAAGCGTTTGAAGAAAATCAAGCCAACAGTTTCTTCTCTATAGTCTCACGCATCCAGACCTACAGAAAGGCCCAACAAAAGCAAAAGTCTTGAACTGTAATTTTAAGGAATGGACTGTTACATTTCTATGCAATGGAAAGGCCCTCTTTGAAGCACACAGGACTTCAAAGCTCATCTATCAGACCCAGATTTTCGGTCCTAACTGAGCTGTCAGATTGATAGTCATAGGACTATCAGATGGAGAGAAAGAAGGCCATCACTGAAGTGGGTGAACTGGAGCACCCTCTTCTGCCTCTGCAGGAGAACTCCATTCCTGGTTTCAGGTTGGCCCACAGTGGCAGATGAAGCAAGGACACCGAATGTATCCTTGAAGGTTTGTTTCAGCAGAAAGAGATGAAAGGGATGTGAATCAGCTCCTAAGCAGCTGCAGTTTACAGTACAGCTTAACAGCATGACCCCAGGTCAGTGGCAGCTTCCCATAACATGCTGGGCTGGGAGCTCCGGTGGTTTAGGAGCTGACTCATGAGCCTTCCCGTCACCCTGCTCTGGGGACAGAGCTCCCTCAAGAAAGATGGACAAACAGCTACAGTGATCAATCTTAACCTGCCGCTGTGGTGCGTCAACACCTCTGAGTCACCCGGAGAGCTGCACTTGTTCTCCCCAAACACTTTGGCACCAAGAGGATGACTTTATCCACGCATCTGCCAAGGACAGAGTGCTCTGCACCCTTCCAGGGTCACCCAGACACAGCACAGGAGAAGCATGTTGAGCCCTGGTGTGCACTTCTGGTGGGTGGCAGGGGGACACTCTCCTTCCTGAGGTGGCTGAGGTTGATAGGTCTGCACCTCTGGTGAAAAGCTGCCTGGACCCTGTCCTGAAGCTGACAGATTTCTCCAGGAGTTTATATAACCGTGCTTGCTCTGCCCAGCCATGTGTAAGATGGTGTGTGATATAAACGTTCTTGCTCAAGACCTTTCTCTTTATTAAACAAGCAATGTTTGCTCGTCCTGGGTCACTGCTGCGGAACTTGTACCAGCCAAATCTCCAGGCAGTGGGAGACCGCAAGTATAAAAGCACAGTCTGGCATTCAATTATAAAATGCAATATTCTTTGCCTCGTTAGCTGTGACTCTTTCTATAAATCACCACAAAAGAACAGATAACCCAGCGTGATCATCCAACACTCTGGCACCACAGTCCTTCCCATTCTCCATCCCTGTCTTTGTCTACTGCCTCAGTCCCTTTTTGCATGATGGAAAGGGGAGGCTGAGAGCATCCTCCTGAGTTATTGAGTCCCAGTCTTCTCCAGCCACAGTTCAAAAAGGTCCACAACAGAGGTATGTCTTGGAAAACACATTGCACTGCACAAAAAATCAGTGCAAAAGGCCCAGGCACTAGAGTTTCACAGAAAGAGCAGGGGACAGTAAGGCCCCGAGGGACTCATCCACGTCCCTCTGTTGCCAGCTGAACAAGGAGCAACAACCAAAAACTACCTAGGAAACTAGTGCCTCTAAAGGCAGTCGCTTGTTATCTGAGCTCCTGCAACACATGGTTACTGCAGCCAGAAGGATGAGTGCCCAGCTATTTGCCCCTTCCAGATCTCAGAGCCTGTATGTGAAGAACAGCTTGCATCATGCCACTGGTACTAAGGCTTCCTCATACTGGGAGAATGGAGCAGGACAGGGAGGGGAGGAAAGGAGGAAGCTGAAGAGTAGCAAAGATTTACAGGGTCATCTTAGTTCCAGACTGGAGAAAGGCTGCCTTGAATCTAGGAAAGAGCTAGGGTGTGGAAGAGAATTTTCATTTTACACAAATTATATCTGGATCCTTACCTGGTCCTTTATTTTATTTTTTAAAGTGTCTATTATAGAAACAGGATTTGTCTATTATTTCTACTGTCATGCAGGATAATAGAGTTTCAGACAGTGACAGGAAGATTTGCTAATATGATGCCCATGTCTCTTCCAATGTTTGAGCGATTTGGGTAGGAGAATAGAACAGAGATGCCACAGAAAAATGATGAAGAGTCATTTCTTACGTCTTTGCTTCTCACACAGGATTATATTAACCAGAATAATTACATACATTAAGAAATATAGCTTTGCTATGAAAGAAAGGGATGTTGTATGCCTCTGCAATAGGTTTCGCACGACTTCCCTGTGTGGGGAGGTAATGAGTGCCATACCCAGCTCAACCCCAACACTTAGTGCAGGCCCCATTACAGACCTTCTGCATTATCATCTTACACTCGTAGGCTTTTGTGACCTGAAATAATGAGGGAAAATCAGTAAAAAAATGAATAGGTACCATCCTCTTTGCATAAAACCAGGTGGGAAAATGTAAATCTATTCTCTCACATAGTATAAGTTAGCTAAGATTACAGAGAAATGAAAAGCAATGTATCCAATGTCTAGAGCGAGCCTTTTCAGGACAGCACCTTTTATTAGTAATCCTTCTCTCCATACAAACTGCCCTTCTTCTCCCTTACATGCTTTCTGTCTCCTCACACCTGCTATTTTCAAGGTCAGGATAATGGATTGCACATCCCCAAGGAACCAGCAAAATGGGTACAGAGCATTTTTCTTGCCAGGAGGAATGAGCTCAGCCCAGACATTATTTACACAGACAGACCTCCCCAAACACTCGCACTCTGCATTACGTTTTTCTGAATGCAAACCCTCACCAACTCACCTGCAGGTTTATCAGATGATACGAGTGATTTCATCATACCGTAATGTATCAGCTTAATGCAATACACCCCTTGCAGATGCCTTCTGAGAGTGCGCACCACTGCTTCATAAATAATACCGGTAACGATGTCAGTGATGGTCAGCAGGACGAACATTTGCATTCTGCCCCAGTTTTAAGTAACAGAGGCCTATTTTCAAGATGAGTCAACTCACTTTATGCCAAGAACAGTTGGCAGCAGTGCTACTAAAGCATGTATGTTGCCACATTGTGTTCAGTCATTTTAGTTTTGCAATCATAGAGCCAAACAACAGGATGTGATTTAATGCACCTTTCAGTAAAACTCAGGCTAGTTTTTGCTATTAATGAGCACCAGAGGCTGTTGGCTATCCAACAATATAGTGACCTTGAAACAGAGTTCAGATTATTTTAGAAAAAAAAAAAAATCCAAGAACAGCAATCAGCCCTTCTATGAAATTTTTAAGTAATTCAATAAAGACCGAGTGGCTACAGACATCAAGATGGAATTAGTAGCCTATTCGCCTCCCTGAAACAACCTTAAACTTCCATTGTACCTGAGCACCTATGAAGTATGTAAGCTATGGACAATGATAAAACAAGAACTAGCACTCTTCATCTCCGAAGGTCTGTATTTATATCAGGCCCTATTCTGCCTCCTCACTGAAGCTGGGAAATTTGCTGGAAGGGATCATGAGCTAAATTATTTTTACAGTGAAGTTATTACGTGAGCAAGTAAGGCTGTTAGAAAATGATTGTCCAAATTATTTGCATTGCATTTTTTGGTGAAGGAAAGGAAAAAGGGAATGAACGTGAAGGGAAGGAAAAAGGGAAGGGAACTGGTATCACAGGAAAAGGTCATTTGTCCAGTTGCTTATCCTTCTTTCCTAGGCTGCTATTGGAGGCAGAACGGGGTAGATGATAAGGACGTGTCAGCCTTTCTTATGGTTAGGACTGGCTCCAAAGTTGTCTTGCTCGTGCCCCTCACTGCTAAACCATAGTGCTACTCAGAAAAGCTGGCCATTATTGACTGAGAAAAGGCTTGCTGTGAATAACAACAAGAATTTTTCTAGACAGGTAGGATGTTATTGTGCCTGCAGCCATAAACCTTTTCTTCTACTCTGTACTCTAGGGACTGTTCACTTGCCTGCACACATTTCACCTGGCTGACACTTTGCATATGAATAGCTGGAACTGAGGACAGTTTGATTCAGCAGAAACAATTTCTACCTCTGTAAAGAAGCCGCAGCCAACACTCACATGTAGTCTCTATTGTGGTCATTTAATGAGCTAAATAAATGTTTCCTAGGTTTGACCTTGTTTTGCTTTTATTATTCTAGGAGAAACAGTTTTGCTTCCCTATCTCAGAACTGCTTGAGTCACAGCCGTAACCTTTCCTTGACTTCACTTCTATCAACGGGCTTGTCTCTGTATAGGCGGAGTGATCAGAAGCTGCTGTGATTTAGCTTTGGCTATCCCCTGATATAAATTAAGACTGTGCTTAACACATAGCGAAGGAGATGGCTTTTGGACAGCTTTTCAATTTTCAGAGGTTTGGTTTTAATTGTTTTTGTTTTTAATTCTATTTACATTTCCCCTCCATTCTCCCCAGAATGTTACCATAGGGAAATGTGAAAACTAGTCAGCAGTTTGTCATTTACTCAGTGAAATACCAACAGGAGACTTCTCTCTTGTACAGGTGCTCTGTACACCAGGGGAATTCAAATGCTGCCTCTGCAGAAGTCCAAGCTAGTGCCAACCTGACAGCATCCTCCCTGTCACGCACAGTGGTGGTGCAGGAATGCCATTAAGCAGCCGGAGAGCTAAATTTCCTCTGAGAATGAAGAAACAATAAGCAGAAGCAGATCTTTTTCCTGCCCAAAGTTTACTGAAATCATGCAAAGAACTCATCACTTTGAAATGTGAAAGAAACTCCATGTCCTTTTCAGCAGGACAAACTCAATTGGACAGAAGGAAAAAAAAAAAAAAGAACAGCTGCTTTTTCAAAGAGACAGACGACCTTATGGTGTAATTTTCACACTCAGTCGATCAAAGCTTGTGGTGTGATTCATTGACCATGAGAATGAAACTAGACGAGAGACATTGTTAAAAGGTCATTCCCTCCTATTGATACAAGAGGCTTAAGTAAAATATTACAGGAGCACATGCACTTCCTTCAAGAGATCCTGTCTGCACCTCCACCTGCAGTCAAAAAATAAATAAATAAATAAATAAATGTCCTGGTTTCAGTTAGCACAGAATTAATTTTCTTCCTAGTAGCTGGTGGAATGCTGTGTTTTGGCTTAGGATGAGAAGAGTGCTGATAACACCCCGATGTTTTAATTGTTGCAGAGCAGTGCTTATACTAAGCCAAGGACATCTCAGCCTTTTGCTCTGTCCTGCCAACAGGCAGGCTGGGGGTGCAGTAAGAGCTGGGAGGGGACAGACCCAGGACAGGTGACCCAAACTAGCCAAAGGGGTATTCCATACCATCTGACGTCATGCTAAACAATATATAGGGGTGGCTAGCTGGGGGAGGGGGGCCGGACTGCTCGGGGTTAGGCTGGGCATCGGTCAGCGGGTGGTGAGCAATTGCATTGTGCATCACTTGTTTGTACATACTATTACTTTCGTATTATCACCATTGTATCATTATTATTATTATTGTTATTATTATTTTGTTATTATTATTTTCCTGTCTTATTAAACTGTCTTTATCTCAACTCACGGGCTTCACTCTCCATTTCTCTCCCCCGTCCCAGAGAGGGAGGGGGGAGGGTGAGCGAACGGCTGCGTGGTGTTTAGCTGCCGGCCGGGTTAAACCACGACAATAAATTAGAAGATAAACAAGCAAACATTGAGCAACGACATGCAACACCATGGAGGTAAACAATAAAGTTTCCCCTGCCCCTGTGGTCATCAATACATGTTTCCTATCCCTGAGCTTTTGCTAAAAAGATTGGACCTGGCCAGTAAAGCCAATGAGAACGTGTGTGTTGATTACAACAGACGGGCCTGTTGTGAAGGAGGATGGACAACAGCTGAACAGAGATGACAGCTACAGCTTATAAAAGCAGGTGTGGGGATTTAGCTTCAACTGTTTCCATTAGCCTTATTTAAGCCAATATTCCCAAGCCTGGGGACCTATAAATACAATAAAGGAATGAAATTCCCTCTGGGTGGATGTGCAAGTACAGGCCAGAAAACTTATTCAGTGTGTAATGATGATTCTTTCTTCCTCACCCCAGGTAGCATGGGTAGGACCAGAGCAGCCCCTGCCCTTATGGCTTTGAGTCCAGGAGGGGGACTTCATCTCTCCTGAGTAGAAAGTGCAAGGAAGCAGTATTTTTAGGGACCATCTCCATGGAGAAAGTGATCGCACTCCTATTTTCTCCCCAGTTACACTTATGTGCTGACTGGCAGGCCACCGATTGTCAGGAAGAGAAACAACTTGAGAAAGGGAGCTCCTTAGGAACAGGGCTTGGGGCAAAGAGTTTGTGTCAGGTCACGAGCTGAGGAGCAGAAGGAACCATCCACATACACGGAGGGACCTGTGGCCTGGAGGCAAGGGTCTGTGCAGAAGGAATATAGTCTGCTATTTCATGCAGGAATGCGATGCACCACTGGTGGTGGCAGCCCCTTTTTGAGGGGACCACCCCACGGCACTGCAGCAGTGGGATATCCTTTAGCAGTTAGGTGTCGGCACGTTCCTGGCTATTTAATCAATGCCAAAAAACTGGCTGACCTCTGCGGTGCTGAGTAAACAGGTGGCTGACTTCAAGAGAGGCTGCTCAGCTCTTGCATTCACCTACAGGAAACAGATGGGCCAAAAGATCCTAATCCCCTGCCCTATTGTTGTCATCTGTTTGCATCTTTCTCCAGCCCATGTCAGGTCACCGTTCTCAATGGGCTGCTGAGAAAACTCCCTCTGCAGTCTCTGTTTTGTACACTAATGAGTCCCTTTCACAAGCTCCAGCCAGGCGTGCAAACACCCCTTCTATCAATAAACCAGCAGTTGGTTGGGTTGAAGAGAAGTTTTGAGTGAAATTTTCTTCCTGTACAGAATCCACCAGTTTGGGTACACAAACACACTCAGTGGTTTTGATTTTATGAAATTGGTTTGGTTTGGAAAAGTAAAGCCATAACACAATTTCCCCTCTAAACTGTCCTCGACTTCTTTCATTCTTACAGTTTTTGAAAGAAGTTGTTTTCCTTTTTGGATTAAAATGGCATTTCATGAAAAACATGCATACGGTTAAAAATACAGAAAGGAGAGCTTAAAAGCAAAATTAACTACATTTTTTTTCCAGCTTTTTGGAACTCCTTCCCAGCTGTACTGGTTATCCATACATCCCTTCCTCCTCTTACTCTAAACCACCTCTGCAATTTCACTGCACAATGTTTGCAAGCAGGAAGGAAGATAGACTGTTTCTCCATGCAGCATACTCATATATTACCCTGGTTTGATTCATCCGGAATTACCCTTGTTTGACTCTCCTGCAAGTCTGTTGACTTTGACTGAGTAGAGATTTATATAATTTCCTCATGGGAACTTTGAGAGCTGATAATGCGTTGCCCTGAGTGTCATTTCCCTATGGTATTTCCACAGAAGAATAAATCTGGATATGCTACTGCATATTACAGCACCTGATGTTTTTTATATTCATCCTTGTTTCAGGCAAAGAAACACATAATAGAAGATATATCTACAATTATTGCTTGGCTATGGCAACAAGGGAAAAACACTTGGATCCCCATCTCCTTTCCTTATCTCCACCAAAGATGAAAGAAACATTAATCAAACTAGTTGATGAAATCTTCCCTTTCTATTTGGTGCCAGGAAAAATGCAAGTAAGCTTCATGTGGCTAGATGCAGCCACACATCTCTCACAGGCTGTAATGTTCGTACAACACTCATAACATTACGTTCCTCTATGCTCTGGACAGGACTGGTGTTCTGTGTTATACAGGGTGCTCGTTACATCACATACAAATGCCAGAAGTTGGGATCAGAAGCTTCGTGATGCAAAGATGCAGGAAGGTGAAATGATTTTTTGCTTGGTGAAGGCAGGTAGTAGAGTAGCTATGGATCTGATGAATCTGATGAATTCATGACTTACACAGCCTTAGGAAAATAAAGTTTCTGTTTCTAAAATCTTGTTTAAAGTCCTTTTGAAGTGTCTCTTTTTAAGTAAATAACAACACGGAGTGGGAAGCCCTTCTGTAGGGGCACAACATGCTGGAAGGAGCTAGGCATCTGTGTTTTCCAGAGCTTGGCCCACGCCCTGTTTCTCCCAGCTGTACATCAGGAACAGAAGACTTTAACTCAAGGCCAGGGTGCCACAATGTCTTGTGCAAGAGCTAAGAACCGGTACTTCACTAGGTGTGGTGGGAGGTTGCATGCCTGGAGGTGCTAGTAAAATTGGGGCCAGTAAGTGACAGAATAAGCTCCTTTCTACATCTCTCATCTCTCTGTCATCTTTAAAGCCATCATATAGCAAGACAGCCTGCAAACATTGCAATTTTCCTGCTATTAGCAATGTTGTCCAATAGTTGATATTTCATACCATGGGTTTTGTGTTTTTGCTCATGCCTTAAGAAAATTAACTGTTCAGAGCCTGACATACATTTTCACAGGGAAAAAGGTTACCAAATTCATGAAGTGCTGTTTTACGCTGCTACAGTGGGAAGCAAGCCCTGGCAACCAAAGCACAGAGCTTTTCTAACACAGTGATCATCATTAAGATCCACAGAACATCCAAAATTGTGTCTTTTCCTACCCTTTTCCACAAAAAAAACCTCAGTGGATTGTCATAGCGCAGGTGTCATGGTTCATTTATTTTACAATGCACCCTGCTTTCGGTGTAACCTAAGATATGTAAAATGCTGTACTAGCAATTTCAATATTTTCTTAATTGATACATTCCCTTAGAGTCATTCTGCACTACTGGAGCAGATCAAAGAGGATTGGCTTTCACTCTCAATTTTGCGGCAGCCAGAAGGATCCTAATTCCAAGCAGCACAGGAAGATTTCTTAAACACCATCATTTGCATTTTCCTGAGAGCTCAGCTATCAATACACTCTGTTCCCTTCACTCTCTCTCTTCCCCTTTCCCTCATGAACCGTTTCATTGTCCTTTTGCTTCATCTGCAGTTTTCCACTTCTGTTATCGTCTTCCTATTTTTCATATTCATTTTTTTTCCACATTGTGTCATTGTTTCATTTTCTCTCTGTCCTATTTGCAACCCCCTTCTAGTTCTATCTGCTGTTCTCGTCCCACATCATTCTTTTGTAGCCTCTCCCTCCTTTCAGTCTGCCTCTCCCCTTTTTGCCCCCCTGCTTTTCCCATTTTCATTGTCTATCCCTGTTATTCTTTCCACTTTGGTGCAGAAAAGGAGGAGTGTTGTAATAACCCTGCAGCCTTGCACTAACACCTGAAGACCCTGTGAAAACCAGCTCCTCTCTGTGCTGCAGCCTTGAAAACACATTGGTAGGCAGTTCCTGCCCAGAGCATTGCAGTCCTTTCCTCAACCATTTGCCTTGCACCAACTGTTCTCTTGAAATTGCAGGCTAAATGCACAAAGGGCTGGAGGGGGAAGTGGCTTGCTCAGAAACACAGCCTGCAGGTATGGAACAAGGGATAGGAAATAACTGCTCATCCCCCAGTCCTGTGCATTAATAGCACGATAGAAAAGAGACAAATGCATCAGACATTTTGTGATGAAAAATGAACCAACTTTATGAAAAATGAACCAAGAAAAATGAAGCAGCATTTGCAATTAGCCTCACAATATGTGCAACAGTTTGGATTTTTAAATAATAAACAGTCTCCTCTTCAGCTGGTGGTTTAACTTCAGGCAATCTTAAAATTAAATCCCTCTGAGGCTGATGAGAGACTTTGAAATGGCCTGCATTATCCTGTCGCCCCCTCCTGAGAAAACACTTTATTCTGACTGCCTGTTATGCCAGAGATTTTAGCTTTTATAATTAATAACGCCCCGAAGCAATCATATCTCTAAGACCCAGGCCATGGCACATCAGCTCTGAAATACCTGCCTCCTGATCAGCGCTTCTGTTCTAGTGTGGTTTTGTTCTTAATGAGCCATTTTAGTTTCTTGTGTAATTACCTTAAAAAAAAATAAATAAAAATGATTTGGGCTGGCTGTGTCCAGCTCTGGGGCTGTGACTCTTGATGGCCCCAGGAGTGCAGCGGGTCTGCCTTTGAATTCCCTTTTGGCTTTCCCCCCTGGTAACACAAACTCAGAGGAAGCAGACCTGTGTGGCTGAAATACATCGGTGTATTTTCCCAGCTGGCTCCCAAATGCTGGAGTCTGCTCAGAAGAGAAATGTCAAGCGCAGCGGGACGTAGTCTGGCGTGTGGGTGGGTTTATTCGGGCATGGAAATCAAATGTGGGCACTGGCAGCAGCACCTCGTGGTGACAGGACGGGGCTTGGCCTGCAGCTGGAGTCATTCATCCCATCCTGGTGGCACAAATCTGACGGTGAGGCATGATTCTCACTTTCCTGATTATTATTTTAACTCTGGTGTACTGGGTATTCTGATGGGTTCGCTTCAGGGCTTTAAAGAGGGAGAAATAACACCTGAAATCCCATTTAATATATTTGGAAAAGATGCAAAATATGAATTCCTCATAACTTCTTACTTCCTTCAAAGTGAGAAGAAATCACATTTGTATGCTTGAATTCTAAAATGTAAGCAGGTGCTCTGGCCCTTGGTGTTTTGCTGCTATTTATTTTTAATAATGAAAGCAAACGAGATACAGAAAGCATCTGTCAAGCATGCAAGCACCTTTTAAACATGCTCAATACACCTGCTAGAAAAAGAGCAGCAGCTTCTCCCTGCCCTCAAGCCAGAAGCAAAGTAAACTCTGGAGAAGGTTAAATCTGAACAGCCTGTGCTGTACTCCCATCTTCACACCTCCTTCTCTGCCTTGAGAAGGAAACAATGCAAGAAGCAATGCAAGGGCTTTAGAGTTTAGTGAGGAGAAGGTGCTATTACACAGACACTGTTTCCCTCAGATAAATAAATAAAGAGAAAGAAACAAAAGGATGCATTGCCAATGAGAGAGAAAACTCAGGCATATCAGTACCAGCAGGTCTCCAGTTAGGGCATTTCTGCCCTAACTTCTTAAGTTGCTTCAGTTACTTCACAAGGAAATGTGAGGTACACTTTCTAAAAGCAAAAAATAAAGCCAAAGAAGTACTGTTTTTAATAAAGACCCACCTCTGCTTCTTCCTTGTTTGGCAGCATGTCTCTGTGCATTGTTTCATATCAAACCTGGTGTGACAAAGCTCTTTGGAACTGATGCAGTGCCTGCATGCTCCTCCTAATGGGCCATGACCAGCTGAGTCTCTTACGTGAAGGAGTTTCAGTAACGAAGATTGCCATGGAAGCCAGGGATTATGTAAGGATATAAAACTTCCTGATGAGGGTTTCAAATGGCTTCATGCATCAAGATAAGTCCACCTTTATGCAAGCATTGCATAGGCAAAGGTTGACAAACCACCATATGGAAAATATCAGAAGTGTGAGGTGGCTGCCATTTCACAGTTATAGGGCAGACGGAAGGAATTGTTCCTAGCCTAGTATCTGCTCCCCATTGAACGAATTGCTGCATACAGCACCGATAGTATCTTGGCACACATCAAAGGCAACATTGACTTTATTCCATCAGCTCATAAACGCAGCAACAGGAACACAAGTCTCAAGCCAAAAACTAAAGGTCATTTGGTACTCTGCCTCCTTTCCCTTTCATGTCAGGAGTGGCCCCCAAAAGACTTCATGGAAAGCTACTATTTGATTTGGAAGCCTTCCCTTCTTCCCAGGTCTCACACAGCATCATTATGAGGCCGAGGAATCACTGCCAGCTTCCTGCAGCTCTCCTGAGATGTGTTACCAGGCCCCTGCTCCGGGTGTCTGCCTCTGCTGTCCACAGGAGCCTTGCTTTACCAGGATGAGCAACGCTGTGTCAGCTCTTTGGATTTCAGTGGTGTCCCTTCTGCATGTGATTCAGAACCACAGTCTACCCACATACATCATCTATATAACCACGCAATCCTGTTTTTGTTATCCCTGCCGTTCCTCCCACCTTCCTTCCTTGTGTCATTATCTTATTGCACCTCAGCCACAAGTAGACTATAGTCAAGTTTTGCAGCACTTCTTACCCTTCAGTATCTTCTTGCCTAATGGGCAGTAGGAGAACACAAATAGCCATTACAAAGCAAACAGATTTCAACAGCTGGGACAAATAAGATGCATATGTGTAATTTCAGCCCCTAAGGTTTGTTTGACCTAGAAACCCATATTCACTTCAAGCAATTCCTCTCGTGTTTTCTGCTTTAGGTCAGAGATGAAGCTTATTCAAACTGTAAGGAAATACAATAAAAAAAACATGATCATTTCATGGTCTGATATGTTTACATTCAGTTTCCTGGTTAATTGACAGGTGGGTAAAATCCAAGAATTGGAAAAAAAAAAAAAAAAAAAGAATCTGTTTATTTCTCTACCAGTGGAGCTCCTTGAAAGGAAAGCCACGCATATATTACCCCTTCCTTACAATATAGTTTTCCACAGACTGGAAACTTTCCAAGTTATTTCATATTTTCAGGCCTAAGTGAGATACACACAAAATATAAGAGGTGAGACCCCAAGGAAGCATCCAGTGTCCTCCAGCACTGGCTTTGCAATGCTAAGGATTTGGTGCCCAGTCAGAGGAGAGCAATCCAAGGAAATGGGAGTGGGTATGTCAATATAGTAGGTGGGACTGGACTCTCTGACCAGAGCTCCAAGCTCCAGAGCTCCACCTAACTGGCTGGATCTGAGCCACGTGGTGAGTTGTGCATGCCCACACCAACATGACTTATCCTATCTGTTTCAGACTCCCACTGAACACAACACAATGCCGCTTCTCTAAAACCAGCTGGAACCTGTCTCCCTGATGTTGGCCATGTGGCCTTATGCTAGTGCATAGGACACTATGAGACTGCTGGCAAAGGAGTTAGACCGGACACATGTGCCCAAATCCATAACCCTACCACCTACACAGTACAGAGAATGTTGCTTGTACCCCATTAAACAGCACAACACTAAAGGAGAAAGAACATTAAATAGAAGAAAATCAAGGTTTGCTGAAATACCATGCTGACCCAGCCCTGGGCTTCCTACCCATTTCGTGGATGTTTCCATATCTAAAACTTCCCAGCAAAGTTTGGCCTCTCCCTGAGGCCAGAGCTAGTGACCATGGTGCTCTGCCTCAATGCCCAGCGCTGTCTGGACACCTCAAAGTATCTGAGATCCAACCACGGCTCAGCCTCCTGTCAGGAAGTGCATGCAGCAATGTCACAGTCAGACAGACCTGCGGACTAGGATCACCCTAACTGATGGGTGTGCAGCCTCACACCTCTTCCTTCCTGAAAGAGTACCTTGGGAATCAGACCACAGGTGGGTTTTGATGAAATCTCATGCATATGTCAAAAAAATAAACAATAAAAATGCGTTCAACAGTCAACAGGATCAGAAATCTCATTAAGAAGACAGAAGATGCTGGCATTTAGATTATTTGCCGCAAGGCTTACATTAACATATGCTCCAGAACACCATCAATGATCTGCTTTGCCATCATCATATTTTAGAGATAAGACTTCCTCCCCGCACCCCCCATGTGTGTCTGTGCGGTGTACAAGCATACTGGAGCTTGCAGTGATCTGCAGATCTAATTGAATATGGTCTGAGTCAGGCTCTAGACATTAAGAAAACAGAACTCCATAACAGCCCTTTGTCTAAATTTCAGCATGGGAATGAGCTATCAAAGCCAGTATGCCTTTGGCACGGATTTCTTTTCTTCTTTGCTCAATATTTTCTTCTGTGCTCAACATACTTAGCCGACCAGCTGCAAACCTCCCCAGAGTCACAAACATACTGATGAGTCAGTTTAACGCAGTCTTCAGCTCTACCTGGAAATCTGGCAGGCTTGTTGATGTTATAGCAACAAACCAGCTTCTGCTCTGTTCCTTTAGCATCCTTTTGCCTGTGCTGCCAGGGCCTGATTTTGCTCTGATTTACACTCAGGTATTATTGCTCAGAGGTGATTTGCAATAATGGAAATAACAAATGAGATTTCTAGTAGGAGAGCAAGCAAGGCAAAGCCCAAACGTGTCCTGGACTGATGGGGCAGCTTTAATAGAGGCAGGATGTTTGCAAGGCTGTGACCCACGAGCGGCCACAGCTGCGGGGCTGCTGTTGCTGGCTCTCTGCCCCAGTCCCAGCATGGCCACCAGAGCTGCTCACCCTGTGTCTTCTGACTGCCACAGCTTGGAGAGCAGAGCTTCAAAGTCAGTGATGTCCCAGTCACTTGCAGGCAGCTCAGGTGCACGTACAGATGGCAGCAAGGCAGACAGGCAGGGCTGCCACACTGCCAGACACCCCAAGCTCCCATATCCTGTCCCTGAGCCCCACAGGGGTCCCGTTCTGCCATTAAAATCAGTGGTGTAGGCAGTGCAGGATCTACACCAGGAGCTTCTCTGCGCATAGGTATCTACTATGGGCAGAAGTAAAACTGCTGTAAATTGACCCCCTGAGCAGCACCAGCCACACTCAGTACTGATGAAGGAGACCCAGGCATGCTGTGGTGGGTGCAGAGTGTGCACAGGTCCACGGGCAGCATGGCTGAGGGGACAGGAAGGGACACCCAGGCAACAAGGGGGGTATCACCCAGCCCACTGTCCAGCTGTGGGACACTTCATTGCTTTCCCTCCTGCTGGGAAAATGGGGTGAAATATATATGGTGTCTTCTTATGGGGTGATATATATATGGTGTCTTTGGCCTAACCCAAATTAGGCCGAAGACAGAAAGTCTGCAGCTTTCACCCTGAAGACATCTACAGTCCAAGAAGACCTTGTGCTGCCTTTCAGCACAGCGTCAGCTTCCCACCTTTAGCAAATAAAAGCTTTCACGTAAAAATGTACTTTTCAAAGTAAAACATACTTTACTGATGTTGAGCTTTCAAGAACTGCATTCACAAATATACCTAATTTTCTTGTTTCTCTCTCTCTCTCTCTTTTTTTTTTTTTTTCATTGGGCCCACAAAGTCCAGCTTTTACTTGGGAGGAAGGAACGCTGCACGTTGCCCTTTCACCAGTGCTGCCCATGCCATGCTGTCCTTCATGTCACAATACTGCACTTTTCCACCCAGCAGGGCTACTGCTGCCTTATTATATATTAAACCATGTGCTTAACATTTATAGGTCATTTTGTCCTCATCTACATTATAATTTTGTTGCGCATCATAAATGCAAAATGAGTTTCACTTCTTCTCCCTATGCCTTTGGTTTATTGCATTTACATAAAACTGTCAAACATTCATGAGGATTTTTATAACTTTATTAAATGAATTTCTTCAGCCACCAAGGAGATGACATTTCCACAGTAGCACTTTGATTTCCCAAACCCTATTTTCTGGTATCTTTGGCCTCACTGAAGTGGCACATTTTTCATTAAACTTAGCAGCACATAAAGTCATTAAGGTGACAGTGGTGTAGCATTATAGCTGTTGTAGCAATGTTGATAGCAACTCCTCCCTTGGGTCATTTGAAGCTGTTATTAAGTAAAGTGTCAAGAGATATCAAATGACTTGGAGAACTTTGAATTGCCTTGGCATAAGTACCTCTTTCATGCAGAGAGCACAGAAAGTTTCCTCCATAGCTCAACTCATCTTCTGGAAAACCAGAGCTATCAAACATTACAACCAACAAAGCCAAACATGTTAAGACAGCATTTCCTTCCCCTCTAGTATTCCTCATAAGCTGAATCTTTATTTATTTATTTGCTTATTTATTTATTTATTATTTTTATTTTATTTTATTTTATTTTACTCCTAACAACATATCTTAATTCTGATTTTCGTCTGCTTTAGAGACTAAACTTTACTGCCAGCTCTAAGGGCTCTGCTGATCTTCCTGCATGTCACAGGCTCTATTAACAACCATAAGTGGGATGCAGTCTGCTAGCAACACAAGCCTTCCTTCCCTCTACAGCATTTGAAACTTTCTGGGCCCAGCTTCCAGACCTGGCCAGTTTGGCCAGGGGCTGGGGAAAAACAGGGGAGGTGACAGCCTTGGTGTGAAACCTGGTTCCAGCTTGGCCACAAACATGAACACTGTGTGTGATTTCAGCATGTGCGAGTGGGGGGAATAGGAGAAATGCACTGCACTACACCTGTGCCAGCTCAGTCACCCAATTTCCCCCTCCAGCTGTCCAGGCACATTTGAGCCCTGACCCGGCCAGTATACTTGCTGTGTTACCCCATGGGTCCCTGCTGGCCTTGTGAGGGTACTTGCCTGCAGCAGTGTGCCTGGGTCTGAGGAGGGACTCTTGAGGGAAACAGCCCCCAAGCACAAAGAATAAAGAGGAAAAAATAAATAAATAAATAATCGTGCCTACTGGTGGGCAGCATGAGGAACCACCAAGTGTCCTGTGAAGGCCTGCGCCCAGAGCAGTGGATGGGAATCTGCTCCAGAACAGAGCTGAGGCACGTTGAGCCGTGCCAGGAGAGTCAAATACATCCTGCTGAGAGCCCATTCCCTGTGCCCAGCCAGTGCCACCTTCCTCACAAGAGCAGGGCCATGTCCTGCGCTGCTTGCCCCTTTGGCTGTTCCCCTGTCGCTCCATGGGGGAGCAGGGAGCCCCGCTGCCGTCGCTGGGAGGCCTAGTGCCTCCATTTTGTGACAGGAGTGAGTCATGGGTCTGTGCGGATGCTTTGCACAATCAGCGACTTGGGTTTCATGTTTACAGCTTTTAGCAGAGCCCAGACACAGCAGTCACCACTCGGGAATGGCTGTGGCCTTGCCAGACTGTCCTTGGAGGGCTGTCTGACATACCTACTGTGACAAACAGAAGAGCTGGCTCTTCCTGGAAGGGGAAAAAAGAGACTGGAAGGGGCTCTGTGTCCCACAAGGCAAAACAGATTGCTCCAAGTCTCTCTTCTGCCCTCCTCCTCCAATCTGACAAGTGCCAAAGTGCTGTGGGTCACTGAAGGCAGATTCACGTACAGAAATTGTCTGTGGTGGTGTGGATGTCCTGGGAGACAGGCTTCTCAGGTAGTGCTGGACATCTTGGGGGCAGATGTGGTACCTGCATAGACAGTGTGTGGAAAACCTGGGCTGTTCTGGGCAGCCAAAGAAGCAGACACACAGCCAAGTGAGCCTATCATACAAGTGAGCCAATGGAGTTCACTTTTTAACCAAGATTTAAACCCAAGAAAAAAAAAATTCACTCAAAGCATTGGAGAACATTCAAAATTTGGGAAGCTGGGGGTTGTTAACATAGTAGTCATTACAAATCTAAATAGGTCTTTCAGATTCATGGTATAAAAAAATGGTGATTTCTTCCCTCTCCTGTGAGCCATATGCTCAACTGCTTCTTCTCCTTCTGTTGAAGTTCTTGCCCTCATTTCCTCACAGTGTGTAAGCATGCTTTTCCTCAGACTATTTTATCTAATGCATGCATACCTATATGTGTGTATCTACATATCTATATATGGTCTATATATGCTATATGTATAGCATATAACTATATGCATTTCTGTTTATGGATAGAGGAGGTGAGGACATAGATTTTTGCCTTCCACATAGCTGGTGATGTTTATGACAACTCCTACGCTACCTATCTGGATGTCTTATATGTCCTTCACGTAAGCTGGCTTGTCATCATCACTGCTCCGTTCAGCTGTCTCAAGCACCATTACATGTGTTTGTAGTGCTTGTAGTTTTTAAACAGAAGCCTCATATTTTTGATGGCTTTCCTGAAGCCTCAGCTCCAGTGATCACAGGACAAACTCTGCTTACACACACACACACACACACACACACACACACACACACACACACTCTTTGCTTCTTCCCTTTCTTCTCTAAAGTAAACTTCAAGACCTTTGGCTACAAAAACATGGACTATGCAAAAGACCTTAAATACCAGAAAGCAATTAAAGTTCTTATTGTCTTCATAAGATCTCATGGGTTTGAATCACCCAATTAATCATTTTTCAGGGCTTCAGATGAGCAAAAATAGAAGTGTATTATTTTATTGACAGTTCCTTGTTTAGAAAACCTTGTTTACTAACTACCAATTACTTGGTTATTTCTTCTGCATTCTTCATTGATGAGAATAAAGCACCCATTATACTGTCTCTTTGGCTAGGCTGGTTTAAATTAGTTATTTGGGGCATTATATTTACTGTTAACAACTTGTCTGGTTTTGTATATTTTTAACTCAAGTTTTTTATTCAGTATATCACTACTGGTGTGGTCAGAAATGAGTAGTTTTTAAAGGTGTTAATTAATCTAAGAACCTCTCTGCCTCCATTTATTTGACCACAGAACTTTTGACTTGCACATTTCCATCCTTTTCCAATTTTCTGTGCATATTTTAAGAGGCAGTAGATAGCTTCTTCCATGGGAATTAGGCTTTTTCTTTTCTAAAACTATCTGTTCTTTCAAAGACCAGTCACGTACAAGATCAAGTCTTATACTGATTGACAGAGCATAATCTATTCCGTTCTGCTGAAATCAGTCCAGCTAATTTATTGCTTCTTGTTTACATTCTGAAAGAGACCAAGATCTTTTCCTATCAATCTTCACAGCAGTCTCTAAAAGTACTATTTATTGTTCTTAAACTCCTGGTTAAATAATATTCAGTCATCTCTGAAGCATTTTCAAATGGAGAATGTTCCTGAGGACTGTTAAGAGTCAGCAATGCCTTTTCATTGTGTGAAATGGCATAAATCACAAATGATGAGTGAAGACACCATTCAGCTTTATAATTTCTTTAGATGAGTTTGCCTGACACCTGTGTAAATTGAACACCAGCATATGCAGAGTGAATACCAATAATACCAATTCTTTCCACAAGGCTTCATATAGATTTTACAGGGAGAAGAGTACTTTGATTGCACAATTAAAAGATTCCAGAAGAAAAAGTGAGTTAGCATTATGCAGAAACTGTGAGCAGTCATTGCATGAAACCAGCTTTAAATACTCTGTACGTAAGCAATCAGAGTAACCGAAGCAGAGTATGAGCAATTACAGGGGATTTTAGTGTGCCCTGGACATGACCTGCAGGTCTTGATGCACCACACAAGGAACTGGGAGATATTTTAGGTCAAAGCCTCACTGACTCCTTCATTCAGAAACATGCTGGCTCCCCTCTCAAATTAAGAGTTTTTTACTGACAGTACCCTAATTGCCACTAGCTCATTAGCACACAGCAAAAGTGTTAGTTCAGTTAGAGGACAGCTGGCATCTTCCAGGTCCTGATGTACTAGGGAAAAAAGTTGCCTTTCCCAGCCTGGTCCACACGGTCATTGCTGCTTTCTTGTTCAAGGTCACTGTTCCCTCATTGTTAGTGTGAGGGATCCTAGCCCAGTTCAGTGAAAGTGAGTGGGGTTCACGGAAACCATCAGATTAAACTGCGTGTGAAGAGTATTTGAAATAAACAAGAGAAACTAGAACCTGTAATTCCAAATATACTTTACAGGCATAAACTTGTCCATGATTATTGGCAGTCCAATCTTCATACAAGGCCACAAAGAGTCACACAGACAACTTGGGCCCGTCTGCCTGAAGGTCAAGGACATCTGACAGATTGCTGTCATAATAGACTTGATGTCTCAAATATTTGTTACTTTTAGACATCCCTCACATTGCTCAGATGCACATGTACTTACAGTGAATTTCCTGATTCAACAGCCTATCTCACTTGAGTTGTGATGTCCTAAATGTCAATACAGTCACAGGGATGTAAGTGTGAGCGTTATCTAGCCTCCAAAATCCTTACTGGTAAGAACAAAAGAGAAAAAAAAAAAAAAAAAAAAAAAAAGATGAAATTAGAAGCTGAATTTATAGAGGTAACATGAAAGGAAAATTGAATCTTACAACTCCACCATGAGTTAGCAGATAAGAAAATTCACATGCACTGCCTCATGCCGTCTCTTGGGATCAATACGATTAATTCAGACATTTTCTAAAGCAGATGTGCAGCTGGATAAGTGTACTGGTTGCCTGCAGAGTTCATATAACAACGCAGAGCCAAATCTAACAGAGCCATCATGCGCAGAACTCCCTGCTGTAGGTAGAAACTCCTTGCTCAAAGAACAGCAGGAGCAAAGGCATGGAATAAAACCCCCAAATCCAGTGGCAGTAGTCATGCCGGTAATGTGCCATCCTTAGGAGTCCCATTGAATCTTGGTCTTATCACAATGTACACATGACTTTTGTAACAGAAATTGATTGAAGAGAGCCCATTAGTTTAAAATATTTTCTATCATCATGAGTTTTAGAAAGTTGAATGCGTGTCATTACTACAACAACCCTTTCTCTACTCATTTATCTGTAATTATGTTTAAATAACGTTTTTCTTTTTAAATTAAAATTTTTCTTTGTTTGTTTGTTTGTTTTCAAACTGCATTTATAAGCAAGGGGTCTCCTTGAAGAAGATTTTTGATCTCAGTTACTCCAGTGAAGTCAGCAAAGTCCTGCTGGTTTTCCCTGCAGTAAACGTGCTCCCAATCTGTCTCTCGGGAACTCAAGATTCAATAAAAATGAGTTGCCAGCTAAGTGAAAGTTTTACATGTGTAACAAGAAGAGGAATGGAATGAGGGTAACAGTTTATTTGTGGTAGAAGCAAACAGTCTAAATAAATGGATGCAACTTATAATTGCTTGTAAACATTTCATTAAATTGATGGCATCTGATGCATCCTTCCAACTTTTTACAGCATAAAAATTGATGTGGATGGGCCCTTTAGCACATCTTTCTTTAATAGCTTTCTTTCCAGGCTAGTTATATCACTGTGACATCTAGATCTCAATTAGCCAACAGGTCCATGACCTTTACAGACATCAGTTTTGAAATTCATAATGAGGGAATCCAGAGCATCTTTTAGCCATGCCTAGACAACTAACATGTTTATAAAATTCTGCTGTTTGTATAAAACTTCTGCTGCAATCATTTACTGTCCTTCTTTGGAGAGTCTAACCATGAGAAAGCCCATCAGGATCACAAGTCATTGACAAATAGTATTTATTTTTATAAGTTAAAAAAGAACTTCAGCATCGCTTGCTGCTAACTACCTACTTAGAAATAGGACAAGCGTCCATATCCAAAGTAAAGCAAGGCAAAGGGTTGAGACCCACTACATTCAACTGTTTTTGCATTAAACTGCCTGGTGATCCCAAACGTAACACCTACCACCATTGTCCAGGGGAAGATCAGAACAAATGAAGTCATACCATCTACAGTAATGCAGAACCCACCTACAGTCAGACATTCCCTTTCCATCTCCACTTTACTCCAGCGATGACTTTTGGGGTGATTTCTTAAGATCTCTGCCCACAATGGCAGCAAAAGTTCTGTGACTATATCAGTGGCACTGAAGAGCAGCTAATTCTCTTTAAAAAGGAAAATCGACCCTGAGTAGAGGTGTTTGATTTATCCTAAGTAGGAAAAAAAAGAGAAAAATGCATCCTCTCATCACCTGACTAGCGTTGTTAGTACAAGCTAAGGTCAGTAATGTGAGTTTCCTTGAAAATAAAACCAATCCTCAGAAAAGGATCCTTGAGTCTTTCTGTCTCCACAGTGGTTAGGTTCACATCCTGTGTACTTGTTGCTTGTGCTCACTTCAGAATTGTGCGTAATTCACACAAGATGAAACAAGTGCTAATATCTAGTCTGTCACAATATCTAACAGTGCTGGGTTGTTCTTTTTCCCATTATATTTCTTTTTTAGCTGGGCAACCAAGCTAACCACAGGGTACAGGGTACAATTCCTTTGCTTTAAATTCAGGGAAAGGAGATAAGGTGTGTGAGACTACATTATCCTCTTCATATCAACCACTGAGTGCTCTTGAGATCGCCTCAGGTCTGAACCAGTTTCTTTTTACTGTTTGATATATTAGAAAGTATAAGAATGATCAAGAATCTATTGTAAAGACCATATTTGCGACTTTCTATTAAAATATGAGGTCACCAGAAGATAAGAAGATGTCTTATTATCACATGTTTAAGGCAGTGTAAGCAGTAAGTTGGATTGTGGAACAGTATCATGAAACTAACCTAACAGGTTACATTTTCCCTCAACTATTTTATTTCATTGCTTTGTTTCCAGTGAGCTCAAAGCAATATTTTTCCAGAAAGACCAGTCTGCCAGTACTGACCAGTTAACACCCCAGGAGGTTCATCTTTTGGCCACATGACGAAACAAACAATACCATTATGACAAAGCTTCCCTGTAAGTCAGGAGTAAGTAAAAATACACTACCTACATACTGCTATAGATTTGTAACAAAAATGATCGTAGTAGTGACAGATGCATGAAGACAAGGTGGAAGAGGTGGCAGGGTGTGTTTGTTGTGTTTCTCTGAAGGGGTATAACACAGGATAAAAGGTGACTCTCGACTGTAAGAGTCATACTTCTGTTAAGCAACACTATCCACTGTGTAATTATTGAAATATGTGAAGAACAAAGAGAAGCATCAAAACTACCATAACAAGGCTGCTGTATCAACAGACTTGTAAGTCTAATAGCAAGCAAGGAAACTATTGCAATAAACTGAGGTCAGTATCAGAGCTCCATCCTTTGTTTAAAGATGCACCTACAAAGTAGTAGTAGGAAATTACTAACACTAGTTGGACCCATGCACTAATAAAAGACAGCAGTGTTGAGAGGAAATGAGGATGGCACAGGAGAAGGGGGAGTTTTATCACTACCTGGTATGGGCTGTATCTTAGGGTTTCATATAGGGTTTCATGCTCATCCTTCTACTTCCACAAGGGCTGTACCTGCCTCTCACTGCACAGCCAGAAAACTGTATTCTAGATGCATTTTGAGGTAGTTATTCATAGCTGCTTTATGTTCAGGGCCAACAAATTCCCAGCAGTTATACAATATACGAGAAGCCTCCAAAGCAATATTTCTGTAGCACTGTTAGCACTGCAGTACACACAGCACAAAACGCAGGAGATTAGACTTTTAACACACAATTTCTAATAGCTGACAAATAATAATCCTTGGCTTTCAAAGATTTGGCAGCAAGCCATTTAAGAATTATAGGCTGAACTGTGAAAGAAAAATGTGTTTTGAAATCCCATCTTTATTAGTTAAGCTATCATTATTGCTATTCAATTATAGTAAAATTTGCAGCTTTCATAATGCAAAACAACACTGCATAGTCTTTCGATGGATTTAGATGCAATGCTTCTCTATTCAGGCCTGGTCCTTCAAGATATCAGAACGCCCCCAGACACCCCCAAAACCTACTGATAGAGCAAAATAGTGGGGATGAGAGATGTAAGAACAGCACAAAGGATCAGATCATTCTGCCTGAACAGGTATCTAAGTGCACGACAGCCCTAAAGATTTCCCCAGATAGCAAGCAGCTCAAAATGACAATGAGGGTGTTCAGCAATTTACAGTATCTCTAGTATATAAAATATCCAGCCCAATGGTTTCCAGTGTGTGGGCCTCCAAATTTTTTTCAGTCTTCTTTTTTAAAGGAGAACTTATACAGGCATACAGCTGTATAACATATAGATTTGCCTTCCACAGTAACTGTTCTTGAGCCTTTTGGCAGTGGTCTGCAGATCCCCAAGAGTCCAAGGATCATGGGCTGAGATACAGCTGTCTAGAAGGTATCAACAGCTGCCCACTACAAAGAGATACAGAGAGAATGAAGTCCCTCAAACATGGTGTAGCTGTAGCCAAGCTGCTCTGCAGATCCTGAATGTTTTGGTACTGTGTATTTGAGAAAAGAGGTGGGTTTTTTGTTTGTTTGTTTGTTTTTTAAATAAGGCTACAAAGCAACCTGAAGGAAGCTGTAGGAAGCTGTTAATGGCTGAACAAACACAGTGAAACTACAGCTCCTGGAGCTCTTCAAGACCTCTAACACAACCCCCCGCACAGGCCTTCCTTTTAAGTAACAGCAGCAATAACTGATAATAGTAAAAATGTCTTCTCTTCTGGGTTGCTATTTGGAGAAAGACAAGCTAAGGGGATAGAGTCGCCCTTTCACAGGAAAAAGAAAGAAGAAAAAATGTTAATAGAAGAGAAATCCCTGATCAAAAATGCTGAGGAGGACAAGAGGTGGGATGAGAAGTGAGAAGGAGTCCTCTGTTTTAGTAATACTGCCTTGTTGATCTTCCCTCCCTCCACCATGTGGTTTCTATTTTCTTGTATTAATCCGTGCTTCCCCTCCCAACATTTTTTCATGTGCTTGCCAGTTTGAGGTCAACGAGTACTAAGAATGGACTGAAAAGAATTTCCAGGATGTTTTTTGAGACTATTAATAACTTTAGCAGCTATTCAAGCAAACAGCGTCCCATGTTCATTGTACTTCAGCACATAAGCTCATCGCCTGAGAAGGCTAATTCAGAGTTTTCTCGTGTTACAGATTGTACATATGGTCTGATACACTATGGGGGTTGGAGACAAGATGCCACTTCCAGTGGGACACAGAAAAAGAAGGAGCCAATACGGTACTGATCAACAGGGACATTTATCAAAGGCAATGAAATTCCAGAAGCAGGACTCAATGGGGGATTTTTAAGTGTTGCCGCTTTCAGCACTTCCTAATTTCAAAACATCTGGCCACATGGCAGGCATCCTCGAAGCCCTGAGCTGCGAGATATTCCTCAACAACACACAGGAAGGCTGAAATACCTATGAGTGAGATTTGCAGAGGCCAGTCAAGCCAGGCAGGTTGCCAGAGGCTAAGAGGAGAGGTGACACTTCTGGAAATGTGTGATTAAGCTTCATCAGTTCTTTGCAGAGAAAGCCCAGAGCAGCATCCCTCACCCCAGTGAAGTGGGGGGCTTGGTGGAGACTTGAAAAAAGAAGTTAGAGTCTATGATGCAGTGAATTCGTCAAAATAAAATAGGTCCAATCAGCAATGTTCAGGACAATTCACCCCAAAATTACACTGAAGCCCTGTGTAGGGCAGAATGCCAGCAGGACAATGACCTGTGCTTCAAACAGGGCAGAATACCAGGGCTACCAGTGCTTCACATGCTCCAGTACAGTGCTCTAACTGGTATATTGGGCAAAGCTGGCAAGACATAGCCAGCCTCATTCCTAGCTGTCTTCCGTGTGAGGCCCAACATGGTAGGCATGCTCTGAGAATGACTTTTTATTTTTCTTTTTTTTTTTTTAATAAGAAAAAAAAAATCAGGGCTGGAATATGAGAGAGGTCATGGAGAAGACGATCTGAGAACCCCACTGAGGGCTGGGCATGAGGCAGCTTGAAGATGCCAGGTGTGGCTGCTTACACATGAACAGATGTCTCGCTTCCAAGGGGATTAAAATTTGACCTTGAAGTGCTTAAAAACAGGGGCCATGGTCTATTTTAGAGCTGATTTTTGGAAATCAGAAGACGATATTTATAAAGGGAGAGAGTAAAACTTGCACAGGAGGAAAGGAAACACTATGCCAAATTTCAGAGTGATGTGTGTGGACATAGATCATACCTTAGAGGGGGAATACTGGGGAGTTAAGTGATGAATTCACACCCAAAAACTATGCACTTGATACAATGTGCTAGCTTGCACTCCGCTTGCAGACTGCAGCTTTTGGGTATCCAGAGCTTTCCAACATCTTATGAAATGATGCAATCAATACATACATGTATGTGTGTGTGTGTGTTTGTTGTTATTGTCGTTGTTTTCCTAAAGTTTTTGTCTTGTGTTTTTCTTATTGATTTTGTTTTTCAGAGAGAAATACCAAAAGGCAAAGGGATATTCAATTTCTCTTTTGTCTCCCCTCAAAACAGGACAGGTTAGCAGACTAAAAATTGTAGCCATTTCTGGATTTATTTCTAAGAAGCAAAATTAGATCTGATTCTTGTACAAGCATCAACACATCCCTTCTGAGTTTCAGAAGGTTTCAACACTCTTTCAAAAAGGTAACCAAAGCCAAGGAGTGACCCAAACCTATACCTGACGTGGTGAGAGCTGAAGGGCAGTGAAATACGGCTCCTGCAGAGAGAACCAGTAAGTTACACATCTGAAGGCAGAGCTGGATTCTTCCTCCTTTATACAAATTATAGCCCTTTCTTTTTTGAAGCTTTCCAGGAAGCATTGCAGACCTCTATATGTTATACCAAGTTACACCAGCTAAGAGTCTGGCCTAAGAAAAAGAGAAATGGAGGACAAATTTGTCTGGCATGGTAGAAGATGACAACACTGTGGATACAATGCCATGTAATGCAGTGCCATGGAGAAGCTGCTAACTGTTCTATGGATTTTTTTTTATTTTTTTATTTTTTAAGGCTTACAGCTAAGTTTACTTCCCATTTTCCCAACAACTCACATTTACTGAATACTGTAAATCCCAAGAGCAATTTCCCAGATAAATGAGTGTTAATTACAGAAAAACAAATAAACGTGGTTCAGTCCTGTCTGGAGTCCACTTTCTCCATCGTCACACCTTCCTGTGCCTATTGACCTTGCAGGACAGCGTGCTAACCTGGCTGCAGTGGCTGGGGTGCCAGCCCTGGCCTGAAGGATGCAGAGCAGGCACGTCCCAGCAGGAAGGAAAGGGTTATGGCATTATGGATGTGGGTTGCTGGGCTTTCCTCCAGACTCCTGCGATACCTTGGGCAAGTTGTTTAGCCCGTGTCCCGGGGGCCCAAGCTAAAAGCAAAGAGGTGGTAATCCTTCTCAGCAACTGTGTTTCTCCTGGCTTTTAAAAGAGTCCCTCGGGCCGGGGATTTTTCTTACCAGAGCATGTTCCAGCCGTGATCCCAACAGGGAGCACAAGGACTGTGTGGCTCGTCTCCCTGGCAGCAGCTAGCACGCTCCCACCAGAGGAGGGCCCATCCCTTGCTCCCTTGTTTCTCTCTGTGTCTCGTTCCAGCTGGTCTGACGCTCCCAACATTACTTACTGGTGTCACTGGAAATCCGTCAGCATTTTTTTCTAGTGCGTGGCTATGTTTTCTTTAACTGTGGTTGAATTCCAGCCGATGCCGTTACACGATCCGTACCTTCACTGATGATTGCAGGGGAGTTGATGTTGCATTTTCACTTCCTGTCTTTAAAAAGGAGACAACTGCATTGTTTCAAATTGCTCCGTGCATAGCACATTCCCCTCATAGTTTCGCAAAACCCGGGACAGCTTGTGAGATATGCTAAAGGTCAGCAGAAATATATTCCCCATGGGATAACCCTGGAACAGTGTCTCCATTGAAATGCTTGTGGTAAAGCTTTAGGCTCCGGTGTGTGTGTTAGTGCAAGTGTTCGGAGGAAGACTGGCAAATGGTCATCACATTTTGGGAGGAGCAAGGAGACAAGGCAGGACTGGTGCTATTGAGAGTCAATCTGGAACAGACACAGAGGAACAGATTTTACATCTTCCAAACTAAAAGAGTGAGATGAGGTGGACTCACAGTAGATGGTGGATTTTGTGAAGGTGCACCATAATCTTTCCAGTATGAATGATGGAGTCAAGACGCCTAACGTCAGAGCCAGACCAGCACTTGATCTCTGCCACCCGTGATGGCCAGTCACTTCTGAGGCTTGCAGGCTGAGCTAGGTATCATTCACCGAGATGTTCTGATTTATAGCTGCAATTAATTTTATTTCAGGCAGGTGATTGCTCATTCTGTTTCAGTGACTTCCCATTACGAGAGTTTGGAAGACCGCAATGGCTTTTTATGCTAATTGGACTCTGCTTCCTCAGATCCTCACGCAAACATTTAGCACAAAGCAGAGACTGCTCTCTCCTCAGCCATCTGGCAGAGAAGCTGAAACCAACAATTTTCCGAGTCAAAAATCAGACATCTGAAAATACTGTTAATGTATTCTAACCCCTTATATAAACTGAGCAAGTCAAGAGGCAAGTCAGAAGATGAAGAACAGGCTGCAGGAAGGGCACACCACTCATCTTGCCCTTCAGCACCCCCAAGCAATCAGACTAAGGCTGCTGGATCAGGAACTCAAATCCACCCTCCCTCAGAAGGGCCGTACTGCCTGCAGCCCAGCATCTGCTACACCAAAGGTCAGGCAAGGGAGCTGATTTTTTTAATAGATTTATGCTGACAAACAAATGAATCTGTGTACTTAAATATACATGTAATGGGCAAACACACACATTTATGCCCAGGATGCAGATCGCTGTTTGCTGTCACCACGTTATATTCTACTTGACTTTGTAACAAACCGTTCCTGGTGAAAATCAGTTTTAAGCCCCATAGTCTACACCTTTATCAGTCAGGGCTGGAAAGCCTGCCTTGCTCGTGTAACAGGCTTCAGCTTTCTGGGGGACAGAGGGCTTAGAGAGAGCTCCCAGGAAGGAGAATGATAAGACAAATTACTGACTTGTCACACGATTCCTTCTTCCGTGTGACACAGATAACAGGGGAAACAGAGAACTCACGGCAGGTCGGGTCAGTGACACTCCGTGAGGGAAACAAAACTGAGGGCTGCACTCGAGACACACCATTCAAAAGGACGTATAGAGCATGCAGGTAGTAAACCTGCATTGTATTTAAGCTCAGATTTACCTGACTAGGGCAATGTGGCCGCCCTATAGTCCAGAGATGTCAGCTGTGTTTTATCCTCCAGGAATTCTGCGTTTGTATAGTTTTTCCAAAGAGGAATATCCATATAAGAGTTAATTGGACAGTCACAGTCATCATGAATGCTGATGGTTAAGAAACTGCCCAAGAGCAAAAAAAAAGATGAACATTTGTCAGAATATTTTTCATCCCAGACTATTCTCTAAATGAAAGACTGCCTTTACATGGAGGGTCACTGGAACAGAAGGGTGTGTAAACACTATCTGAATATCACTGCAGGAAAGATTTTTTATTATTATTTTTATTTTTTTAATTAAACATGGGTCCCACTTGCTAGCAAACCTGTTCAGAGTAGCAAGTACCTTATGGCAGAGAGAAACCCATCCTACTTCACGATATGTATGTGCCTATCCCAGATTTTCTGTGCATAGCCACCCAAGAGGCTCAGGAACAACCAGAGACAGGGGTTTCTGCAGGTCCAGCATCCCTTCCCTGCACTCTGTGAATTTCTTAAACCAGCACCACTGCGTGCGGGCAAGGGTAAGCAGTCTCCCGAGCAAACCAGAAGGGTTAAATTCCCACTGAAGACGGTGGGGGTTGCAGTGTGCTGGGGACCTACTGGTACCTCTCCATTATCATCGTACCCTTTCTTCGGTAACAATAAGGCAGTTATTGGAGGGAAACAACACTCCCTTTGTCAACGTGACTTTGCTGTTAGAACGGTTTTCATAGCTCAAAAAATGCTGGGCAAAATTGATCTCAGAAGAGGATATCATCCCCGTCCAGCCGGCGAGGATAGATTACCATCGGCTTTCAAAAGCAGCAGTGTATCTTTTCCATCCCCGGGAGCCAAGCAGATGGATGCCTGGATGGACGGTGTGGGGGTAGCCATAGTAACCACCATCCCACGAAGCTCCCGCTCGCATTTCTCTTTCTATCACAGCTGGGGAGAGAAGCCAAGAGCCCGCTGGGGTGCAGATATCCGGTCAGACCTTCGGCTCTCAGCTCCAGCTGGGCTTTCCATTCCTCTTCAGCAATTTCCTAATCTCACCTATGCTTTGTGGGTCGTAAGGTTCAACCCCTGGGGATGACCCCTTGGGCAAGTGGCTTCCCCAGACAGGCAGCCCATATTCTGGGTGGACATACGCTGGCCACTTTATTTCCCCAGCAGCATCAAGAAGCCCCACAGACCTCCCCTCTGAGCCAGACAAACTCCTCTGTCTCACCTGAGCACACCTAGACTGCTGCTTGGCACATGGAGAGACGTGAGGGCTGACCCAGGTGCCACGTTCATCTGCATTACAGGCAGCTGTGTGGTCTCACGGGAGCTGGCTGGAGGATGCCACCAGGCAGACCCCCCCGTGGCTTCTCAGAGGGGATAACAGCCCCAGGTGCTGCCGCCTGGAAGGCAGCTGCGAGGCTTGGACAGGGGAGAAGGCTGCTCTGCTGTTAGCTGAAGGTGTTATCCATCCTTATCTTTCACTTCGGGTGTTATCATTATTTCTACTGGGTGAAGGTCTTATCTCAAAGCAAAATTTACTGACTTCTGTGGCGACTCCTCCAACTACCCTGGGGGCACTCTGAAAGGTTGGAACAGATTTTATAAGATGCCTATTGAAAAGGAAATGTGATGATTCCTCTTAAGATGGGCTACCAAAGCTTGCGTCCACTTCAGAACTGCAGAGTAGCCAAGGCTGGAAGGGGCCTCTGGAGACTGTCTTGTCCCATCCCCTCATCACTGTCCTTTCACACAAATCAAATTATCAAATTGTGTCTGAGGATATTATGGGAGACAGTATCGAAAGCCTTGCTAAATTTAAGATAAAGAATACCCTGCTGTCCCCTCATCCACTGGTTCAGTTCACCGAAGAAGGCTACCAGGTCGGTCAGGCATGATCTTCTCTTCATAAACCCATGCTCGCTGCTCCCCGTCACCCTCTTGTCCTCCACCCATTTGGAGATGATTCTCAGAATGACCTGCCCCATCACCTTCCCAGGGGTCAAGGTGGGGCTGACTGGCACATAGCTCTCCAGATCTTGCCTCTTGCCCTTCTTGAAGGCAGGACAGGCGTTTGCATTCTTCCAGTGCTCAGCAACCTCCCCAGCTTGCTGTGGCCCTTCAGAGATGATTGAGAGTGGCCTCACAAGGACATTGGCAGCTCCCTCAGCACTCATCCCATTAGGTCCCGTGAGCTTCTGTGTGTGTCCAGCTGGTGCAAATGTTCCCTATCCGATCCTCTACACCAACAGTAAGTCTTCCTTGCTCCAGGCTTTCCCTCTGATCTCTGGAACCTGGAATTCCTGAAGGCAAATCTTACCCACAAAAAACAAGTGGGTGACCTGTGGATGCCTCCCAGCTCCATGTTGCAAACTTGCTTGAATTGAGAGGTTTGATTTCTTTGAAGACTCTCTGAAAACTTCGACCTAAGACATTATCACATAAAGCAATTGCCAGCCACTGCTGGTGATTTGGTCTACCTTCAGGAGTTCAATTTGCACAGCAGCCACCTGGAGTCAGTCAGTATTGCTCTGCACAACTCCGCCCTCCAAACAGCTCTCCTGTTCTTGGGTCCTGGCCAAAACAAAATTAAAGCACTTCCCATTCAGTTTTGCTAACTGAGAGAACTTGTTAATTTAAAGCTCTATGACAAAGAGTAGATTAGGTTAAGCAGCTTGTTTAGAACAGCCTAATCCAACTGTTCCCAGCATACAACTTTAAATACCATTGACTTTATTAGCATGTGCAGCAAGAGCAGCCATAAATTACAGAATGCCTTACAGCTGTCACATCTCCATCCTTCTTGCCTTTGTGAAGCTCTGGAGTTGGCTAAAATGTGCCGGTTTTACAAGGGGAAGAGGGCAAGTAAAAGGGTTGGGAACCCCCTGTGGTACCCTTGCAGACCAGCGGGCATCCTACCCTGGGGAAGGGCAGGGTCTGCACAGCCCCTGCTCACCCAGCGATGTGCGCAGCCCTCCTGCCACCAACACCTGCACCCCGCTGCCTGCTGTCCCCCACAGAGCCAGAATCAGGTAAACAACTCAATGCCTAGATGTATTTGTGTGTTTATTTTAGCAGGCACACATCTGAAATTAAGCCCCCTCATGCATTAGAGGAAGGGTTTTTGTTTGCCTTACGCTTTGCTTCTCCTCTCCCTGCTTCACCTGAGTCTGGCTAAATTACATCTGCGAAGCACAGGGGTATTAAGCGAAGAGCAATGCAGAAAAAGCTTACAAAGAAATGAATAATTCTGTATTCATAGCAGGGCTTGAATAATGTCCCTAGAACCACATGCTGGGAAAGGAGGAGAAAACCAAATATTGAACAGCTGCTCATTAGAAAAGCACCAGCCATCCTGAGCCCTGACAGAGACAGGAGTCGTGGGGGGAAGCACTGCGTGACCGTGCAATTAAAGGCTCTATCGGAGAGCCCCGGGGGGCTGCAGTCAGGCTGCCCAGGCTCTGCAAACCTGGCATTCTTTTAATGGCACCGCAAGCAATTTTCTGGGGTCAAAACCCGGGAATCCAACACACCCAGGCCACAAATTGTGCTGTATTTTGTTCCAGGGACACCTTCCGGGGGCAGTCAGGAGATCAAATGCACAAAGCTCTGCTGCTCCAGCTGAGGGGAGAGCTGGCAGCAGCCTGTGCTTGACGTCCTCTTGCTTGGACGTGGGGCTGGAGCAATGTGCTCTGTGCCAGCCCTGACCTGGCTTCTGCTGGTGTCTGGCAGCAGGAAAAAGCACCCTGAAAGTGCCAGACATCAGCGTGGCACCCCAGGGATGTCAGTGAGGCTGGTGATGGGTTTCTGTGTGCTTTACCTGCACAAGTCCACAATTCTGCCAGGAGGTTTTAATGCAGGCAAAATAATAGATTAATCTCTGGCTCCAGTCTTGAGAACAGCAGCACTACTTTGGTAGCAATTTAAAAATGAAAAATCAGCTTCAGACAGACACCCAGTAAGAAAAAATTTGTGTCTGATGGGTATTTGGCACAGTCATCAGCATTATACAGCAGAGGTTCGTAACAGAAGCAATGAGTAAATACATTACCAACCTCATTCTAAAATACTGATGGTCAGACTGACAAGCTGTGATTTCACTGCTGTTTTTTTTAGGAATACAGGTGTGTCGGTGACGTGACTGATCTCCAGAGGTCTTGGAGAAGGATGAGCAATGGTTGATGGACTGCAGTCATCCGCAGGGCTTTCTGCAGAGCAACACCAGAAAAGAAGGCATTTTGTTTTCTGCTGAGATATAAGGATACTGCAAATGGGGACCAGTACTTACTTTCTGAGGCTGTAGTTGACCCACAACAATTTTGACTCAGGTTAATGGAAAATTAGCTTTAAATATAACGAAGTCAAAATGCTAAATGATGCATTTAAAAAAAAAAAAAAAAAAAGAGCTTCTGCTTCCATTTTCTGTGTTTAGTTTTACTTGACAGTGCTCAGCACTCAGAAAGCTATAAAAACCACCGATACCTCTGTCCTGTCTCACCCAGACTTCGGTGGGTCCAGCTGCAGCTTTTAGCCTGTGCTCTGAGCTGAGGCAGGTGCAAAGCCACCATTCTGCACGGGTGGCTTGGAGAAAAAAATGTGCCTTGGCAATTCCCCCTCTCCAACACATGAGATGTTTTTCCTGCTTGCCCAGGTCCCTTTGAGGAGGCACACTGGTGTTTGGAGACGAGGGGCAGCAGCCTGTTGTGGTGAGGCTGACAAGGGCACAGCACGTGCAGGTAACATGCCCCGCATGGCGTGCCAGCCTGGCTGTGATGCACATGCCCTTTGGGTATGTAGGTGCAGTACCTGTGCGCGGGCGGCACTATCCTTGCTGTGGCACAGTACTCATCTCGCCCCCAGACATCTCCAGTCAGCTCCCGCCTGTCTCAGCTTGGTTATCTCCTCCGAGCCAAAGCCCTGCTCCTTCCTGAGTAACCCTTGCAGCTCCAGCTCCTTCTCTCAAACACAATAAACTTCACGCAGAAATTCCCTTTTTCTTCTTCCCTTTACCTTCTCCCTTCCCCTTTGTTTCCTTTGTTGTAGTGAATTATGAACCTGCAGGGCTGTTCTGCACTGACGAAGTTCCCTTGTGACTAGCTTTAATGTGTGGGAATAAATACTGCACATCCATCTGTAAGTATGGATAAGCAGAAGTGCATATATGCATATACGTATATAAAACAATATAATTGCGTGTGTATATATACATAGCAGTGTAAGTGCCTATAATTATGAGCATGTAGATATAGTGGAACAGGATGAATCTGAAAATTTCTTTAAAAAAAAAAAATTCAACTCAGAGATTTCATTAATGAGTTGAGCATCTGGAAAAACAGCCAGAATGCTCATTTCAATGCCATAGTCAAAACCGCAAGCTTCCTGTCGGTTCAAATAGCTGTGTGAGGCGTCGTTTCCCCAAGATAAGGCTATTTGCTCTGGGAAACAAAGGGCCCGTTTGCCCCCAGCAGCCCGGGGGCCGGTGCCGGCGCTGTCTGCGGGGCAGCTGATGCCACAACCCGGCGGAAGCAGATGGCGACCAGGCTCCCGGCACGGCTTTGATCTGCGCTGGACCCAGCGATATCGCCCTGTGCTGGAGGGCTTCGCTCCTGGTGCTGAGCGAGAGCTTTCTCAGATCCCACCAGAGAGTAGGAAGCGTTCACAACACACCCGTACCCCCCAAAACCCGGAGTTATTTCATGGGCACCTTGGGAATGAATCCCTGGTGCCACCATGCCTTTACCTCCTGCAGCAAAGCACTCTTTACCTTCACCATGCAACACAGAGGTGAGACCCAGCCCCAGCACACTAGCTAATTAGCACAAACCAAACCCTGATAACAAGGCAGTGTGTGCTTCAGAGGCTCCAGCCGGCCGGGCTGTCCACTCGTGTGAATGAATTCAGGTCTAGGAGCCACCAGGCTGCTGTATTTACAGGAGGCGAGAGCTGGATGCAACAGTTAGCAGTAAGCCTGCAATGTGCCATGAGAAAGAAGGAAAAGAAAAATACCTCAGTCCAAGTCCCGAACAAATGACTTCTGTGTACATATATACCCATGGGAAATAAGCATACTTTGGAGTTTTTTCTGGAGTCCTTGAGAAAGAGAATATCTGTGTTATGGTGCAACAAAACAAAACATTATCATCTGACTCTAAACCTTTGGGGCCCCAAATCCAAGCCATATATCCCTTTTCAAACAGCAAGAGAACATGAGTAGCCCACAGCCCACTGCCTCACAGGCGTTTATGTCTGGATTTTATTTCCCCTTAGAAGAGCTGCACAAGGAATATAACTGTGGTTATTAATTGCATGTGGTCAGAGCACGGAGAAGTCACCAGGCTTCTGCCATGGGAAGGGGTCAGGACGTTGAACCTCGCTGAAGGGCAGGCACTGAGGTGCCTTGTCCTGGGTTCAGGTACATTTGCTGACTCCCTGTGAGCATGAGGAAGGTACTAATAGGACTGCTGCTGGCTCACTGCCTCTGCACCGCACCCACAGACCCCTCAGATGCTGCATGAAATGGCCATTCCAGGACGAGGAGGACACTGCTCACTCACATCCCCATCCTCATGTTTTCTTGGGAGAAAGAGAAGTTTACTGTGAATTACAGCCATACCAGACTGGTTGTAACTTAACAAAACCAATACCTGCACCCAACTTCCCCTTTCCTCCTTAGGAAAAAAAGACAAAGCGGCATTTACAATGCAACCGCAAACACCAATGTAGTCAATTTGTATCACCTGTTTCTCAAGTGAGAAAACAAATTCAGGCTATCTGCCTGATCCCAGGCTTGCTGAAGGTAACTGGAATGTTTGCTAGAGCAAAACCTGCCCCTATAGCACACCCCCGTGTAATTCCGGCTGACTTCAAACGGGTCCCAGGCTGGGCGCGATGCCTCCTGCAAGCTTGGCACCAGGCTTTAAATCACTGTACAAAGTCACTCGATAAGCTGTCGGCAGTCAGAAATGAGTCATTAGTATGCTGCCAACACAGTATTCAGTGACAAAACCCAGCTGCCACTGTAGTCAAGAATGCAGTTTCTTTAGCACTACTGTAAGTCTTATTAGCATAGAAATCAAGTGTATGTATGTAATTGAATTTCTTTGTCGCATCCTAGTATGAGATTTTCCATCAATCCTGATTGTTACTAAATTTGAACTAACAGCCCATATTTGCACTTAAGCAACATCTGAAAGAGGACTACACAAAGAAAGACTTTCCTAAGTCAACACATCCCAGAAAACAGCAGCTGCGCAAAGGCAGAGGCAAGCAATATTTAATTTTCCTCCCCACGGCACCCTATCTGCTGGAAGCGCTGCCTGATGACTGCGCTGTGCTGGCAGCCTCTGCCTTCGCTGGGAAGGGAAGAGCTGCCACTCAGCCTGTGCAAGAGCAGGGGCCGTTCCCAGCAGGGGAGTCTGTCTGTCTGTCTGTCTGTCTGTCAGGACTCTGACATGTGGATTGCTGTTGATTAGTCAGCGAGATAATCCCCGGTGCAGTTCCTTTTAGGTTGCTGATTAAACTGAGCTCCTGGAAAAGAAAGAAGTGATAAAACCAAGGGGGGAATACCAAAAGTGCTTGGGACTATGACTTCAGGATTGACTTCACTGAGGTAGGGGGAACTGCTCAGAAGCAAAATGAGCCTCAAACACAGAGGTTGTCTCTGCAGGATATGCCAGGGCTGGGTGAGGGCTAACTAACTAGCTTGGACTGAGGAGGCTAGATTTTTCATTGGTGATTTCTCTGGGGAATATATTAATCCAGATTAACCACATAGTTCTGTTTTCCTATATTTTTCCAAGCACAGCTGTGGCCAAAGCCACCTGACGAGGTGGAAAAAGATGGTGAGAAAGGAAATGAAATATCCCCTCCCTGTAGAGATGGTCATTGCAGACCTTGATTGGATTGTGTTGCTAACAGCTGTGCTGTAAACTGCAATAACACTTCACCAACGTCACTGGCCAAAACCAAGCAATCTGGGTCTCCAAAGCCAGCAGCCATTACCAATCAAGTCAAGGAACCAAGTCTTGTAACCCATGTGGTGGCCCCCAGGCAGCCCAGTGCCAGGGAGGGACAGGAGGTGTGCTACGTCTGGGGTGCTGAGCAGCTTTGCAAAATTTCACAGTTTAATCTACTGCAAGATCCTGGCATGAACTAATTTTCCCCAAGCTGGGCAAACAGTTACAGGAAACATGACTGTTAATCTTACAGCACTAAGGACTTTTTGGAAGGCAAGATTTTGCTCTTGGATTTTTATTTTTTATTAAATATAGCAGAATGACTGCTAATGGTGGATGTTCTGCAAGTGGCATATCATAGTCAGATTTTCCCTAATACGTCATAATGTTGTCTGGTATTTTTATCATGAAACCAATGTCCAGTGGTGGGAGTAGGCAGACACAGAGCGCACTTCAGGGTTCGGAAGTTCCCACTGAATTTTTTTCTTCTCCAGCAATAAGCCCCAAGGTCAGGACTCTTCTGAATCAGACAGAAGGAAAAAGTGAGCTCCTTCTTCTCCTGCTGTGACGCAGCCATATAACATAAACAAAGAAATGTCCAGGAGCGGCACACAGTCTATCACAGTATCTTACTAGACAAAATGACCAGAATAAAGTTAGATAAAAGGATAGTAAGAGGGGTGAACAACTGGCTGACGGGTCAGGCCCAAACAATTCTTGTAAATGGGGTTACATCAGGATGGTGACCTGTCACTAATGAGGATACCCAAGGCTCCATTTTAGGACCAATCCTCTCCAATGTTTTCATAAATGATTTGGATGTAGGACTGTAAGGTTTTTTTTGAGCGAGTTTGTGGACGATACCAAATGGGGTGGAGCTGTTGACTCCACAGAGGGTGGTGAGGCCTTGCAGAGAGATCTTGACAAATCAGAGATCTGGACAATCACCAGCTATATGAAGTTTAACATGAGCAAGTGCCGGATTCTGTACCTGGGATAGCACAACCTTAGCTGTACGTACAGACTGTGAGGCACAAGGCTGGAGGGCAACCCCACAGAAAGGGATCTGGGGGTTCTGGTCGCCAGCAAGCTGAAGACGAGCCAGCAGAGTGCCCTGGCAGCTGGGCAAGGGAAGGGATTGTCCTGCTCTGCTCTGCGCTGGGCAGCCTCACCTCCAGCACCATGTGTGGTTTGGGTGCCACAACATGAGAAGGACATAAAACCATTAGAGAGCATCCAAAGTAGGGCTGCAAAGATGGTGACGGGTCTAGAGGGCAAGATGTATGAGGAGCAGCTGAGGTCCCTTGGTTTGCTCAGCCCCGAGCAGAGCAGGCTGAGGGGAGGCCTCATGGCGGCCTGCAGCTCCCTCACGAGGGGAGCGGAGGGGCAGGCGCTGAGCTCTGCTCTCTGGGGACAGCGACAGGACCCAAGGGGACGGCATGGAGCTGGGACAGAGGAGGGTCAGGCTGGGGGTTAGGGAAAGGTTCTGCACCCAGAGGGTGGTCGGGCACTGGGACAGGCTCCCCAGGGCAGAGGTCATGGCACTGAGCCTGCTGGAGTTCAAGCAGCGTTTGGACAATAAGGTCTGATTTTTTGGGTCCTTTGGGGACCCAGGAGTTGGACTCAATGATCCTTGTGGGTCCCTTCCAACTCAGGATGGTCTGTGATTCTGTGAGCTAATTCACGTCGTGAGCCACTGCCTGCAGTCTTGGTTCTCACTGTGCAGCCCTCGGATGAGGGCAGGCTGGATTTTCCCTTTGGGGAATCACTGGGAAGGAAAGGAGTAGATAGGCTATATGTGGGTGGTATTAGTTTTTCGCTGGAGTTTCCATCCATGAAGCTGAATAATTGCACCACCTTGGTAAAATCATGTAACCATGTCTCCCTTTGGATCGCTGTAAAACTAGCTTTTGTTCCAGGCCTGATTTATCGGTATTTCATTTTTCATGTCTCCCGGGCTTTTCTTATGCTGCTTAGTTAGCACAAGCTCACTCCCTTTTCAGTTTTACACAAAATCTCATGTGTATAAGGTAGTAAGCTAAGAAAACTTAAAGATTTCAGAGAAAGGACACTGATGTGGTGGTGACTGCAGAGTACCATCAGCTAGGACTGGGCAACCTCCCTCACTGCCCTCACTGCCCAGTGGCTTCCTTTGCCATCCTGGCTCAGCACCACCAGCCAGCTGCCAGCAGGGCAGGGGGACTCAGGCAGTGCTTTCCAGAGGCAAGAACTTGCTTCAGCCAGCATCTATCAAGTGCTCTGCAGCTTCTCTGCAACAAGGCCCAACCAGGGAATTCTGCAGAAGTGCAATCCTCGCTCTGACTCTGCACCAGTTGGCTTTTTTGGCAGTAAATAATACAAACTGGGGTACCTCTGATGTCAGCGTTGCCTTTGTCAGATCCTGTTGCTAGCTATCCTCAAAGACATGTGAGAGCATTTACTCCAGCAAAACACTTAACATTAGCTGACATCACTGCCAGTCTGTCTCTCTTGGGAAGTTTTCTCTTTTTTGGCCAGTTTGCTAATTTAGTAAATATTTAGAAATCTATGTTCTTATAAAACTAGAATGTTGGATAGCATTCCCTTTTGTTCAGAATTGTTTACAGAAATAGGCACAATTATATTAAGATTCCTAGTTAATACTCACTGGGTTAAAGACAAGAGTTCCTAAGTAAGAAGGGAGGAAAAAAGCAGGAATTTGTTGCAGTAAAGTTCAACGGTGCCTTGAAGCCCACATAGCTGAAGCTCTAACAGAAAACCTGCACTGAGTGCATGAGTTCAAAAATACAACAATGAAAATGAATGCTCAAGGCCAAATATCAAATATTAACCTTTAAAAGGCAACGAACAAATGGGAAGAGGTTGACTCCGGTGCATAGCAAAAAAAGGCAGGTTGTGCATGGGATGTGTCTGCAGGGGCACATCTCTCAGGTTAATGCTGTGGAAAATACCCCTTCAGGGAGTGGGCAGGCACCTCAGCCCCCAAGCAAGGGCTTCTGCTGAGACCCCACTGCTGTGCCCAGGCCCTTCCTGGTGCACCCCATGCTTGCGTGCTCTTCCTGGTATACTCCATGCCCTTGTGTCCTTCCTGGTGCGTCCCATTCTTGTGTGTCCTTCCTGATCTACCTCATGCTCATGTACCTTTCCAGGTGAACCCTATGCTCATGTGCCCTTCCTGGTGTACCCCATGCCCTTGTGCCCTTCCATCTTTTCAAATCCACAGCCAAGACAGCGTGCAACAATAGACAGCCCAGCTGCAAGAGGCACCTTCAGTGGGTGGTTTACAAGTGGTTCAGCTGTGCCTACAGGAGATGCAGCCACCTCTAGCTCCCAGTGAACCATCCTGAAGCAGCTACACTCGCACCAACTGCAGCTTGTGCCACCTTTCCTTATTCATTAAATGAATGTGTTGCTATTTAGTGAATATCTGAAGCCAGCTAAAAAAAAAGGGAGTTGGGGAAGAGGCTGAAACAGCCCTGCTTGGTAGGATCCAGGTAGGAAGGTTTGCCCAGCACTGACATAATGCAATGGGACAGCACAAATTTGTGCTGCTCTAGACAGCAGACAGGTTTTCAGAGTTGAAAGGCAGCTCCAATAATTCAGCAGGCTTCAGGCAGCCTGCAGGCAGGCAATTCTACCCTCAAGTGTCCAGGCTGAGGTCAGTAACTGTACACCCTGAAATTACTTTAATTACAGGACAATCACTTTCTAGTGTATTGAATATCAACCCATTTTGGCCAGGAGAAACCCTGGGGACTTGGTTCCACTTTAAAAGGAAAGCTAATCAGCATGGTTTACAAAGCACACACATGGCTTCTTTGAGCCAGCTTATCAAGATGGGTCTTTATGGGACCATAATTTACCCTCTCACAATGCGGGTCAAAGCATGAGGCTCTCAATGGAGAGACTTCCTCCAGGATGACAGACCGGGGAGGCGGGGGTATTGCCAGCTTTGATAAGGCTGCAAAGCAACGAGCTAGGAATTCACATTACAGTGCATGAAGTACCCCTTTCACCTGCCACTGCAGCCTGCCAGCGCAGAACAAAGAGCCAGCTTCAAAGGGCTGAAGCACAGTGCTCCTGCACTGCCTGACGCCTCTTCCCCGGTGCAAGTGTATCCAGGGAACCCACGGTATGAATCCACCGCAGCTTTCTGAAGGAATGAGAAAAATGATCCTCTCTTCTGCCAAGAGACGTGAGGCAATCCATGGGAGCTGGTGCTCTGCGGATGCAATTCTGGATGCTGAAGTTAGTCCTGAGTGCTACTGAGGAGTCTGCTCTTCTTTCGTGGTGCACAAATCCTTTTCTCAAAACAGGAAAGGATCCATCCTGGCTAGCAACACCCCCTCCTGTGCTTCTGACCCTTAACATTTCCCATCTGGTTTCAAATCTTTGCATTCCTTCTGTGTTGAAAAATATCTTTTAGGAGGATTTAGACTCTTCCTCCCCACTGGATTAGGTGCCTCCTTCGTGGTGGGCTGGAGAGGGCCGAAAGAAGGCACTCTGAGATGCACTGGATGTCTGTGGTTTCTCTGACACATGAAAACCATGACAGACGCCGGCACACAACACCAGACTCCTGACCCCACACGCTATATCTGAAAGCAGCAGCAGGTATCCTGTGATCAGCAGTGTAATTTGCAATGTGATCCCCAATATACAATCTCAGTGTATGTTACTGTGCAGGCATCAATATGACAGGGAGAACTGAAATACACTGGGGCAGCGTCTGTACCTGAATCTGCTGATTCAACTCTCAAAGCTGCATTAGGCAGCTGTAGTCTTCTAGTCCCGCAGATGTCTATTTTAATCATCTGTCTTAAAATATCAGCTGTTTTTATGCCCTATTCTGAAGCTTAGCATCCCTCCCAGAGACAGAGTCGTTTTCTCTAAGTGCTGCCATCCAATCAAAATTGAAAACAGGCAGGAAAGAGAAAAAAAAAAAAAAAGAACAAGTTACTTCTGTTTGCGCTTATTCCCACGCATCTTGCACAGCTTGTGGGTGAAGCACCTTGGGAGGGCGTAGCTGCAGAACTGGAGCCTGCCATCCAGATGGGACCAGTGGGACACTTTTACTGGAAGCCTGAAACATGGCCAGTTAAGGTATGAACCTCATAAGCGGCAGATTTGAGTTGGCAGAGATCTTTCTTCAGGCCTTCCTCACTCTCCTCTGTCTCGCTGGCTGAGAAACTTGCTTCTGTACAGCACAGCTGTGCCTTTCCGTGCTAAAACACCCTGCCACAAGCAAGATCAAGGGCCCTTCCTATTCTGTACTCAGAGCATCAGCTCACTGATTCTTCTGCTCCCCTTTCAGTTTATTTTATTAGCAAAACCAATCAAAGATTTTTTTTTTTTTCCAGTAACATTTAGCCTCTCTTGAAGGTTCTCCTTAGATTTCTCTGTGCCATGCTGCCCCATGCTCTGGCCTTCCAAGGTGCTGCGCTCATGCAGTCCAAGTATTTTAGCCATCCCCAAGATACCAGCAATTTGTGCAGACACAGAACTAAGATAATCTTTATTGTGATGACGGTTATTAATGACATATTATGGAGTTCACATTTAACATTTAACTTCCACGGATGCTTGCAGCCAGAAGAGCTGAGGCCACCTCTCCACACACAACTCTTCACGGTCCCCAGAGGAGTAAGAGTGTGAAGCGTGCCATCGCACACCCCTGCACTCTCAACCAGGGAGTGTTTCTCATCCACAGCCGGTGTCTGTTATTCACCACTGCAAAGCCAAGGCCCTTAGCCATTCTCCTGTCTGTGAGGAGGCAACACCCAACCAAGAAAATGAGAGAAAAATGTTTTTAACATTTATTTGTTCTTGGACCTCCCTCACAGCCTAGCTAAGATAATGAAGCTAAAATATTTAATCACCTCATGCTTCTATTATAAAACTCTTCTGTTTTGAACAAATGGAAAAACAATGGGGCTGTAAACCTGGTGTTCTGCTTCACCAAATAACTGCTCGCAGTCCCTGGTTTCAAGGAACCTGACGCATCTGGCTCAGACATGGAGCAACATGCTCTCTTTCCCTCCGGTGACTCATTTAACGTCTCCTCAAGGAAAAATTACTACTACTGGAACAGCAAAAACAGCCTCCTAGGCATTGTTATGATCAGCTGTGTGGAGAGGAGCTGGAAAGGACAAAGTAGTGAGAGTGATGTCTGGGAGTGTGGGGATACCGCTGGGGTGGGAGAGGTCCGTGGACGGGCTGACCACTGCTCGTGACCGTGACAAGAAGCTCCTCTCTGGCCTCTGCCCCGAGACAGTTTTGCATTTGCCCTGGCCAGAGGAGATGGTTATCTTCCTTATTGCAACAGCGGGTGAGCTGGCTCCAACCCTCGTGCCACGGTCTGCCCGGGGGAGGCAGTCGGCCTCGCTACCGGGGCTGCCACAGCAGGCCGAGGCCAGGTGAATCATCTCTTTGATTCGTGGTGATCTTCCTTACCACACTTATGACTTTCAGGCTGGGTTTTAGGCTCTTCCTCTGGTCAGCGAGGCCTTCCAGAGGGCAAGCCAGCCCTCCGCAATACACTTGGCTTTAGATGGGAGGGAGGAGGCTTGCCCTCTGCAGACAGCAGCCTCTCCTCACAGCAAAACAGCTAAAGTGAGTTATGGCTCCTCAGGCAGCGGAATGCAAAATTGTCAGGCTCTTGGCACGTGGGTGACTGCCTGGATATCTCAGAGACACAGCTCACAAATCCATTCGGAGGGCTTTTATGCTAATAAAGCTCTGGTTTTCCTCAGGAACTAGTCATTGCTGCCAGTTCAGAAATCTTTATTTTAGCTTTTGTTTTGAATTTTCAAAGCCTGCTTTGTCAGTGGAAATGCACATCCTCCTGACTGCGGCACAGAAAGCGCTGCTGACAATTATTTTTCTGTTACGACACATCGCATCAGGTGGTCCTATCTCAGCACAGTAGACAGCTGATGGGTGGGGAAGAGAAACTGATATAGCCTAACCATGAGGTCTCGCTGCCTGCCTGGGAAATAAAGGACACCGAAATATAACTGCGTGGGAAGGACTTCCAAGAAGAATTTGTCCCAAACCATTTCTGGAAACAGATGATAACATTATTTACCCAAATACAGGAAGCTTGAGATTGCAATGAATGACGAAAGGCAAACATGAAGAGTGAGGGGGAGAAGTATGTTCTTCTCCCTAACCCCTCCCCAAAAAAAGCACAAAAGACAGAAAGGAAAATCCGGGCAGAGCCCCCGTTTGGAGGCCATGCTCTCACGAGCCGATGTGTCCCTCTGTGTCGATGTGCATCTTACACCCGCGTGCTCCTGCCCGGCCCCCTTTGGATCCTGATGCCGGGGGCTTTTTCCAAAGCACTGTGTGGTGTCCCGCCAAGGAGAGTCCAGCTGCTGGGATCCTTCCCAGAAAGCAAACACTGCTGTATTCATGCCTCTCCGGCCTTTCACGAGTTAATTGAGGGTTACCCTGAGACACGGGAGCAACAAAACCCTTTCCAATAAGAAGGGGTCAGAAGCTTGGGGTGTGCTTCCCAGACTTCCCACTTATTTATTTATTTGTGTTCGTGTTTGTGTAAACTTTGCATAAATCTGGATTGGTCTTGGGAGCCGGAGCCCTTGGATACAGAATCCAGCTGTTTGAAATCATGAGGAATGTACATTCCCACCAGCGGTGTAAATCCAAAATAAAAAAGGCAAGCAGCTCAGTGAGCTGAAGGAGGGGAGAGGGAGGGTTAGCTCTCACAGAGCGGCATCCCATCTCCTTGTGTATTTATTTATACTTTTTTTTTTTTTTAATATGTTGCTGCCTGCTCTGTAGTAAAAAAAAAAAAAAAAGACTGGCTATTTTGGAAGCACAGCAATATGAAGTGTCCCTCAGCATCTGCTCAAAGCCACTGCCTGTGCTGTGGCTGAATCAAGCGAGAGCAGCACAGGTTCAATGTGTTTTGTTATGGAGGCAGCCTGATGCATCTGCCTTCAGCTGCCCTTTATTTATCTCAGCAGTGGGAATCAGCCCAGCTGCTGTGAATCCACTGGGAGGCTTAGAGGACCTGCACCTCCTTACCACTGTCCATGGCTGAGCTTCCCCAAGGCCAACACAGCTCTGCTGGGGCTTCCAAGACCTGCAGACCGCAGCTCTTTGGGTCTTGGTCTTGTGGCACACTGCCAGCACACCTCGTCTGGGTGTGCAATGTTGAGCACCAGCTCAATACCAACATCCCATTTTGATCTGTCTGTCCTCAGAAAAAATCCATCTCGTTAACTTGTTTCAGGAGGCTCAGTGCCAGCTCAGGTGTTGGCTGCAGTCTGTTCAGCCCGCACACCCAGCTGCATGCTCAGCCTGTGCCCCGCATCACAGGCACTGAAAATTTAACAGTGGTGTCATCACAGGGACACGTCTCAGCTGGACTTGCTTGTACTATGGGGCACACCAGCTGGGAGCAGCTGTGGTGCTTGTGACCCCTGAGGCCCCAGCTGCCACCCGTTGACTTTAGTATTGGTTAAATCTGTCCCCTAGGGACATCCGATGGATATGGGATCTCTGGAGAAGATGTGAAGCTGCCTGCTACAGAGATCAGCCCTCCCCTCCCAGCTATTACTTTATCAAAGGGGGGAAAGGTAACCTGCTGAACCCTTATGTAAGCCCCAAATATATCAAGAGCTTTCCAACAGTGTTCTTTCAGTTGTGTCTGTGAACATTATAGATATTATTATAATAAAAATGTTGACAATCTGCTTTAGTACCTAAATGTGGAATTGGGTTTATAATGGAAAACCTGAGCCCAAATGGAAAAGGGAAAGAGAAAAGGAAACAGGGGGGGGGGGAAAGGGAAAGAGAAGGGGAAAGGGAAAGGGAAAAGACAACACATACTACAGTGTCAGCATATTCCTGGCCTTTCATCCTGAATGAGCTAAGCAGTAAGTGCAAATACACGGATCAGCAGGTTCCCATTTCCTACAAAGACAGGCATTTTGTGTGCAGATAACTCCCTGTCGGAAAGGAATAAGCAAAGGTGAAGTTGGCAATTCAAAGGTTAATTACTATCATTTAAAAAAAAAAAATCCCACTTCAGGCACATTGGCTTTAAAGCTGGTTGGAAGTGGCCCTCTAAGAGCTGGAAGCAATAAACGCCATAAATAGAAGCTCTCCAGCCGATGATATAACAAGTGTGATGTGATACAAGGCCCGTGATACAATTCCTCTGTAAAAGCAACTTGCTAAGCAAGAGAAGGGGCAAACCAGTTCAGTGAACTCCGAGGGCCCCCAGGCCCAGTGGGATTGCTCACTGATGTCTGGGGTATTTTCTCCCCTGGCACAGCTCAGGCTGGGGCTGTGACCAGCCAGCAGGGCTGATCCACACCAGGGCCCCAGTAAGAGGTGAGCCCTGGTCCTGAGACACCAGGACCTGTCTGTGGCACTAGTGAAAACTCCCCGGAGTGTGCCCAGACCCCCTGCAGCTGGGTGCCTGGTGCCCTCCGCCCGCCGATGCCAGGTGTCTCTTCTCCTGTTTTCCACTTGGGAACCGATAGGGAAAGATGCTCCTCCAAAGGTCCCATGATGAATGCCTACGGAATAAATTACACCCTTGATTAACTTTGGGGTAAACAGAAAAGAAAATACTTGAGCTAAAACCCGTGACCTGCTGCGGTACAAATTAAAAGCACGGGCTTTTTAAGGAAGACAAAAGTTCAAAACACTGCAGCACCCTACATTCATGCGGATGTTATTCAGTTACTGCTCTCACAGTTATCTGTTATTACTTCTTCCTCAGCTAAACAACAGTGCACTTAGCAGAAGTCATGTGAAAGGGGCTGACGTTAGACAGAGAGTGCCGTTGATGTTATAGTTCTAGGGAAGAGTGAGATTTCTTTTATATCCTTTCATGGCTGCAGCCCATAATTGCTTCCTGTCTTACACCTACACAAAATCCATGAATATAATTACAGCAGCGCAGCGCAGGGTTCAATCAGAAGGCAGTATTGATTTGTGTGTAAATCAAAAGCCATCTTCCTCTGGTTCTGTTTACAAGAAGAAAAATAATAGGACTTTGCTGGAAAAGCTGCATAGTTAAGGAGTTGTGCATTTCACCCATAAAGTGTGTCCAGAAGGAAAAAAAAAATCATCATCTAAATTCATCTACATACACAAGCCACAGGATTTATTTAAGTTTTGACCTACAGAGTAACGTTTCAGGGAAGGTGGGGGGAGAATTCACTCGTTGTAGATTTTTAAGATTTTTTTTTCAAATTTGTATTCACAGGATCTATTACTGTGTTCTGCTGTACTGTGACCATCTATTATCAGAGCCTGGTGCCTGTAGCAGAAGCAGGTGTAACCCTCGAGGTGCACAGCTAGGTGACCATCACTCATCAGCAAAGACAGGGTGCCAATTAGCACCGGCTTTGTTAATGGAGGTGGGGAGGGGCTGCTGGAACTCCCTCAGCTGCTTCCCCTGGTAAATCCTCATCAGGGCAGCAGAGGTGACACGAGCCTTGCAGCAAAGACAACAGCTGGATGAGGGGACAACATCTGTCCTTAGAGCTATGAAGTCAAGGTGAGGAGGCAAGGAAAGGCTGAATTTGCTGCCATGGAGCAATGTCTGAAGCCAGTAGTGCCACAGAAAGGCACGTCCCCTGCGTGGGCTGGGGTTCAGCCAGGGAGAGCCCCTGTTTGATGCAGGGTACCCAGGGAAAAACATCAGGCTGGGTTTCTGCCCCTGAAGACCGCCAGGGAAGATGCGAAGCTACTTCCAGCCAGATCCACCCCGCCGAGGGCTCCCTCCTCTGCATCACCTTTGTTAAAGGTCTGTTCTGCACTCTGCTCATGCGTAAATGGCACCTCCAATGTAAATGCTAACCCTGGCCCCAAGGAAGGGCACCGTGCTCCTCCTTCCCCATCACCGGGCTTCAGAGTGAGTTTGCTCACCTGGGTAATTCTCTGCAGTTTGTCTGAGGGAAGCCTTTAAGATGGAAAGCTCACATGGAGGCGTTTCTATAGCTCTGTCCTCATTAGCACCTGCAGCTATGAAGGCATTTACACAGCTCCGGTTTTGTGAGGGAAATGAGGGCCATGTGTGAGCAAACCAGCACTCTAACCCAGGTACAATAAAGTCCGTAAACCTCTCCTTTTCACTCTCTCTGAAAGAGCTACAGCAGCACAGAATAAGATCACTAAACACCCGTCGCTGAGCGCTCACTTTAAATTAGCTGTTTTGGGAACAGTTGTGGTGCCCTGGCATTGCCTGCGGCTTCTAACAATTAAAGTTCATTTTTGTCAGCTGAGAAGAAATCAATCAGAACTAATGACTGCATTAATATTATTCATCATCCCCTGAAGATTCATTTCTAGCGAGTTACCTAAATAATTAATACCAGAACTGATTTTATGAAGCATTCTCGGATGTAGTAATGAATGTATACTAACAATCTGCTTATGAGGCCACACTGCAGAGGCATTAAAATCTGATCAATTATGACATTATGGCATGCCTTCAGTCTTGAATAGGAATCTGTTTGGGGAAAAAAAAAAAAAAAGACACCACAATGTAATTCCATGCACTAAGTTACACCACAAGCTGTTCTGCCACTGGCTGACTAGTGTTTGTTATATTAAAACTCTGCTAGGAAATGGCTAACTAATGAACCAAACTGGCTCATTTTGAACAGTTTTTCATTTGATCAGTTGTGCTTCTGATCCATTTTTCATAGAAACAGTCATCTGAACAGGAAAAATGATGGCAATGGAAAGAAAAAAGCAGTGTCTTAAAAAATCACAGTAGAGAGTACATATGTTTTTTTGTTTTTTTTTGGATGGTCTGAATAATATGAGTCAGAGATAAAAAAATTTTAAATGTGTAAATACCTTATTTCCAAATAGCAAGGAAAGATGAAGGATGAAGACTGCCAAAGCACACCCTATATATATAATATATGTATATATACATATACACACACTAGCTAACCTGTTTGCCAAGTGCCATCCTCCACAGATGAAAGAACAGCGTGAAATACTTTGTCTTGTTGACTTAGGAAGCTGCACTGTGTTAAGCACTTGTGTCACAGAGCTTAGAGAAGATATATGGGTGAATAAAGCTATCCTTGTACCCAAGGAATAGATGGAGCTGGGTAATTAAGGACTTATGGGAAAGCCTGGTGAGATTTTCCATGAAGTTTCAGTCAGTAAGACTCCTTACAGAGTCACAAAGACCTTAATGTTGTATTCTTGTGCCTGGTAAGGAAGTACCCAGCTCTGAGAGGACAGTCAGTCCATGAACTAAGGTTAAGAGCAAATGCTCACTCATGACCTAGAAGAAGAGTTCAGCACCTCAAGGCAGGATCCTAAGCAGCCATTGCACAGCTACCCGAGAGGATGCTAAATGGTTCAGCTCCTGTAAACAGAGACAACAACAGTCCTTTTGAACCCAAGGTGAGCTAAAAGAATCCTAGAAAGACAAAGGGGAGGATAACCTAATAATACAATTAGCTAATTTACAGCAGTGTTTCCAACAGAGTTTCTACAACATATTTTGTTTGTTAATTAGAAGTAAATAAAAATCTCACCAGGGCAGTGAGATGCTACACTCTACGAGTCTGACTCCCTCACCCAAGTCCATAGTGAATGTGAAGGGTCCCAACTGCAACCCTAGAGACTATGCTGTAGGTAGAGAGAAGCACTGGGGAAAACACTCCTTCCATCCCTTACTGTGAAGCAAGGCTGTTGGACAGACTGGGCTAGAAAGTTAATGAGACAGGACAAAAACTAAAAAAAAAAAAAAAAAAACCCTCAAACCACTGTGTACAGAGCATAGTGAAGACAGTGCCCTTGTGAGGACAGCCACAGATACCCAAGTCCTCTTATGAACTTATGATTTTTCTCCTATTGAATCCAAGAGGATTTAGACACTGAGCCTACCACGGCGTTTTGGAAGCTCACTCAATAGCAGATGTGCGTATTGACTTGTCTACCAGCCTGAGAAATTGGACCCTGGCTGTTCACAGCATGATAGCCTAAGTTGCAAGAAGGTGATGTTGTCTTCTGCCTGCAGAATTAGTAAACCCCGTCTGCTGATGTGCACAGAATTCCAGTCACCTCCCCAAAAGAGAGATTAAAAGCCAGGCTAATAATTAAAACACTAAATGTTTATCAATGTGCACTCATGCTAGCAGCTGAATTCACTTCTGCTGTTATTGTGTCTTCTTCCTCTCCTCTTCCCTGAACATTTACTGAATTTGCTTTCTGACAGGGATGTTCGCTAGACACTCATATTTTATGAAACCCATAGGGAATATTTATAAAAAGCAAATTTCAAATATGTCACTGCAAATGTTTGCACCACGCAGCCTACACCTTGCCAGTCAGTAGTAAATGCATGTCACACACATTCACGGATGGAATAGAGCATGGCTGAGAAATCCAGGCATAGAGAGAAGCAGCATCAATTTTAAATTGGCACAGTGAGCTTCACGAGAAGTCCAGTATATTCTGTAATTTTAAGATGTTCAGTTGACTCACAGACATCTTAAGCCTAATCAGCAAGCATGATCTTTAACAAATACCTAGGTGGAGCAGTACCTAGGTTGAATGTCAGTAAAGCCAGCAGCTCAGGACAGATCCCTCCAGGGACCACATCAGCTATAGTTACAAAAGGCCATGGGAAACCCAACAGCTTTCAGACAGGATCCTACCAGTACGGCTGGACAGGTCCTGGGTCCAGCTGGCTGGGGACATGCCACCACTGGCACGCTTCCATGCAGGCATCCATCAGGAACCCTCCAGTTTTAGGCACCTGTAAGACCAATTAGCATTTTACCAAGAGCTTTCCAGATTGCAGGTTTCAGCTGGTGATCCTACAATGATACTTGGGTGGTTCCTGTTCCTTCTTCTGCCTAAACACCAGTTATCTGAGAAAATGTTACTGCCAGAATTACAAAGAAAGAGCTTTACTCTTTGTGTGGTTAACACAACACTAAATTTTGCTAAAGCTCTTTCTAAATTCCATAGTGCTTAAAGACCCAGCATGTTAACTAATTAGTTAATATCTGTGGCATAATTTGAAGAAATTATGGTAGTTTCACCCTCATTTACTTGGATTAGACTTTATCCTGAGTAGAGTATGTAAAATGTGAGAGATTTCCAAAGATTAACTGGCTTATGATTGATCCCTACATAATTAATTTTTGTTCAAAAGCTTCTTGAATTACACATGTATGCCCCATATTAAATTCAATAATTTCAGAAATTTCATCTCTGTACTTACAGTGCCCTGAGATAGGACAGTCCGGGTTCCCTAAATGCATCCATCTCTCCACAGAAGGGATTCTGTGTTCTGATTACAAAATCCATCTGAGAACCTCATCCAGTATAGTTAAAATCTATTTCTTTCCTAGTGAGGAAGTTTGTAAAGAAGAAAATCTGAAGGAAAAAAAAAAAAAAAGGAAAATGATCTATTCTTTTTTGTTGTTTGTTTTCCTACAAAATCTAATAGTGAAAGTTGCTACATGATAAGTGTTGCCTGATAACCAAGAAATGGAAATAGTGTTCTTCCTTCCCTCATAGCTGTTTCCCCATACAAGATTAATGTATGCTCTTACATGTGTGTATACAGACACATCAGGTGTCGATAGGAAACTTGGCAGGTGATGAGGACGTCACCTGTAAGTGAGATGAATGAATGAGACAAGTCACCTAATAATACTGCGATCTGACTTCAAACAAACAAAATATCAACCTAGGTTTGACTTCAATTGCATGTTACATCTGTGTATTTTTAAGTGCTGAGCACTCAGCAGTTGCTACCAAAAAACTTCAAGGAGGTGCCAAGACAGAAAGACAAACACAGGCTCAGGCTTTCTCTCTTGTTTAAACCCAGCTGCAGGAAGTAGAGACTGGTGTTTTACAGCACTGTGGTCCCCCCTCTCAGCAGGGATGTGCTCTCTCAAGGGAAAGCATCCCCTGGTACTGGTGCCTGCCCAGTTCAGAGGAACCCTCATTCATGCTCCCGTATGATTGAAGCATCTCTTCCTTGCCGATGGCCATGGGGACCAGGGACCCAAGAGCAAACATCCCACAAGAAGAGAGGTTCAAAATGGCGACAAGGGTAGGGCAGTGAGCCAGCCCTCACGGGCTCCTGGCAAGACTGATGTAACTGCTTCAGGAAGCTCAGTAAACCCAGGAAGGAGGGATGGGAGCCAGAAAGCTCATTGTCTACAACAGGGGAAAGCCAGAGGTGCTGTGGGAGTGGGGGTACCACTCGGGAGATTCAGACAGGTTTTGTGAAGGCTTTCTTATATCTGTTCTTACCCAACACACGGAGGCTGCGGGGATGCTCTGCTGCTTAGCTGCCAGCTCACAGCCTGCATCTTAAATGTCCTTAAGCTGTGAACTCTGTTTTCTGCATGTCACCTAAAGGCAGCTCGCCCTGTCACAACAACCTGCTATCAGAAACAATCTGTTGTCCCTTGTAACAACAGCCTGCTATATCAAAACAAAGGAAACAAACCGAGCCTTACAATTAAGCAGATAGCAGCTCCTCCAGCCCGTTGTTCGAGCAGGAAAACTGGGTAGGAGACGTATGGGCTGGCCCTGGCAGATGCTCCAGCTGGGCTGGGTTTTCCTCTGGGTGCCGTGGGGCAGGGCTGCGGGCAGCACCGTGCCTCCGACAGGAGAGGGGCGCATCCTGCCCTCCTGACCGGGGCTGAGCCTCCAGGGCAGGCAGGTTGCAGCATTCAGACACGCGAGGAGGAGCACAAAGGGGCCCTTCATGCCGCTGCTATTGCAACGTCAGATTGCAGTTTTCTTCCCAAACATGAGCCGAGCTCTCGGCCATAGGCAGGCTTTTTAGTCAGCCCTGGCAAAGATGAAAAGCCTGAGAAAGAGAGGCAGTGTCTGTGCAAGGAGGACTCATTTACATTAAATAATTATCCTGAAGGAGAGAAAGAGCAAGGGAGTGATTTTTTAATTACAAAATAATAATAATAATAATAATAGCAATCTGGAGGATTGTATAGAGTCCTAGCTTTGTTGCCTGCAAGTTATTTATTTGCAGTAAAACCCAAACAGCAGGTATGAGAGGTAAGAAATATCTGTTTGTTACGATTTCCCAAACAGAATTTCGGATGGGAAGGAAGATGGGAAATACTTCTGTACTGCCACAAGGCTGCTGTTTTCATAATGCTCAGTGGGACATAAAGTCAGTATCGCAAAAATAAATGCTAAAAATATGAGAGCCGACAGACAAACACATTCTGTAATAGGTTAGGAATGACTCTGCGGATGAGCATGTGTGCACGTATGTGAGAGGGACCCCGCGCCGTCATACAAGCGTGTCCGTCTGCTCTGCAGCCTGTTTGTGCAAGCTGGTACTGCTTCCTCTGCCCTGATATTGCCTAGTGGTTAAAAAACAGAAAGGATTTGACTCCCATATTTTCCCATAAAAAATCACTTTTGACCTGAGATGAAGAATAATAGTACAGAGTCCCAAAATGAAGAACATTTTGTTGTGATGAATTCACGATAGGGTCAGCAATCTGTGCTGCGCTTCTGGGATTGGTTCTCTGGATGAGGCTGGAGTCCTGAGCCTCCTGGTACCTTACACAGGGGTAGGATTTCCAGGAATGTGAGCACTGCTGCTGCCGAGGAAAGTGCCATGACTTGGGAAATCCCCTGCAGAATCAGGACAACACATACCAGCTCTGCATGCAGGTGGACCTGTCTGAGAGGTGACCGGCACAACATGTAATATTAATGCGAACATGCCCTGTCACCATAGCCAAATGATGGCAGACGTTATCAGTGCACATAAGCCTGTCCATTTCTATGCTGGCAAAATCCCTACAGTGTTTGTTTCTCCTATAAGAAAAGCCAGCAGAAAACTAACAGACAGATATCACCACAAGGTGATGGCCAAAATGGCTGCTAAAAACTCAGAGCAAATGTAGCTTTTATATTGTGTATAATAGCAGAAAAACACATGGGCATAGCTATATAAATATATTAATTTGCAAAGTAAAATCAACTAGCTTAACTCCCTCATAAGCCAATTCTAAATTTTTGTTGCTTCCTTAAATTTTCAGTAAACCTAATTTTCAGGCCCTGCAAGCCACTGTATTGGAAGACATACAGGCTTACAGCAGTAGGTGCATAAATCAGGCAGCAGTGTTCATCTGTGCAGATATCACTGGAACGTGACCACCAGGATCACTGATTTACATTTACAGCTCTAGAAATAGAATTTGGTGCCGTGGGCTGCGTAAGGTACCTGGGAGAGCGAGGCAGAAGTTAATATGCAGAACGCATTAGGCTGTGGCATTCGGCCAAGGATGGACGTGCTTCTTTGGGCCCAGAAGTCTGCCCACAGCATCTGAATGCTTTGCAGCCTGCTGAGGACTTCTGCTACAGGCACAGATAGGAAACCAGAGCAGGAGAGGAAAAGGAGCAGGGTTAATCTGAGAGAACAGGGGGGGAATGGACATCAGGAAACACTAAAAAGTTACTAATTCTGTTCATCTGAGAAGAATAGAAGAATAAGTCTCCTTCTTATGCCTGTTCTGAACCAAGCCTTGAGAGGCTGACCCCTCTACCCAGTAAGAGGATGGTCAGAATTACACGTTTCAGGTGAAGTGGATTTAAAACAACAGACCTGTTGTTTATGGACACGTGCTAGAAGCATGATACTTCCCTCAGATTTTTTTTTGTACAGATAAGTTCCTCCAACCTCCATCCTGCCACGGAAGTTAATATGGGAGAAAGTCACGAGAAAAGACTGGAGATGAAATCTAAAGAGTAAAGATAAATACCACTGATTTAATTGAGTATATTTCAACGTGAGTTTGTAGTGTTCCCATATATTAATAGCAACAGAAATCCAACCTTAGCCAGGGTATCCAACAAGCTGTTTCTTAACCTTGTCCCTCTCCTGCAGGAATAGGGAAAGGAGGAAGAAGAAGGAAGCAAGGGAAAGGGGAAATTACTTTATCCTAAAGACAGCAGATGAGGCAGGTTCCCAAACACAGAGAGCTGTCTGGGGTACAGCTGAAAGTTTCTCCTGAAAACCCTCTGCCTCCGAGGACTGAATTTGCACTTGTACTCAGATATTCATACATGATTCCCAGGGTCAGCCCTTAAGACTACAGCTTCTCAGCTGTTTCAGATGCTAATATAGATCTGCATTTCCTGTGTGGCTTGGCCAGCAGCTCTTTTATGGTAATGCATTTTATTGCAAGACTTCAGCATTTTCTATCTCTCTCAAAGAATCTGAATGTGGAAAGCAGAGGAAACTTATTTGCAAGGTGTGAGGTAAAATATGGGTAAAACTTGCAGCAGAAAATGTTCATGTAAGTATTAGTGGGCCCCTGTATATCTTTGTATTTCTAAGTATGTGGGGGTCTAAGCTCACTGTTTTCTGGTCCAACTTCTTGCATTCACATTCTTCCTTCTGGACATCTGCTGCCTGCCTTGCCCACATCCCACCAGCCCACCCAAGTATGCCCCTGCTTTCTCCTCCTTTGAAGGCAGCCCGAGCCCAGGGACTTGTAACTCACCTCTAACGTAACATCAATGCTGGAGCTGTTCAGGAAGCCTGTTGTCACACGGAGCCGTCACCAGGACATGTGGGACACACTGGGCACCTGGGACTCTGCAAAGAGACAACTTGATTTCTCTGCAGTCATTGCCTGAAGATTGCAAGCTCCTGTCCCTTGATCATGCACTTGGATCAGCACACTTCAGAAGCAAGTTTAACATACATGTGGGTGAACACAGCGATGGCAATGATTTGTGCCAGCCCCTGTGGCAGGAAGCCACGATGGAAGCAGCACACATGTAAGCACTGAGGGCCCAGTGCACTGCGTGGTCACCTGCAAAAGCTGAAACCAGGGCAAATTTCACGGCCAGGAGGGACACATCCAAGCACCACCCCGGCCTGGCACACCATTTTAACCCGCTACAGCTAGGGCAGGCCTGCATGCACAGTGCAGACATGGAATCGGGTGCAGTCCTCATCTAAATCTGAATGGGGTTGAAAAATTGGTCTTGGCGACATGGTGGAAACAAACCAGTATTTCCCAGCGGGTAGAGATGTTGAGTTTGTTGGTGGTGTTTTTCTCATTACAAAAAGGCTGGAGTGAATTCAGACATGGTCATAGCTCCAAGCTAAACACTTAACTGGTCATCAGACTACAATGCAGATGTCATTCTGTGCTTAAATACTGGTCTAAAATATTGGAAAACTGTCTCCAGGAGATGCATCGCACTTAATCAGTGACCTCTTCAAAAACTCAGGGGAAAGCTTAAAAATGATAGATCCAAACAGACAAATTCTAACCAGGTTTTAGGGGAAGACGAAGACATCAAGACAGAGTCAAGTTATGAAATATTCAGAATACTTGGAGCAGTAAAGTTGCCTTGTCACCACAGGATATTAAATCATAAAGGCCCAGATTATGCTGAGTCCTGCCCTGAAAGAGGATTTACAGAAATCAATAAAATGAAAGTAACAGGATTATTCAAAGGCTTCGTTATTGTTCATCAGAAGGATGTCAAAATCTGGTCTCAAATAAAGTCAGTTCTGTTCCTTGCCCTTATTCATCTTATGATATTATTTACGAAGCTACAGTCAGTCATGCTGGCCAGTTTTAACTCAAGTATTGTGCCAATTTGCCTGGTCATTGCCTTAATGGCTTGAAGATCTGAAATAAGAGAAGAAACGACTGTGGCTCATTAAATCATCTTTTGAATAAAATCTAGGCAGAAATTTAAAGTTTGTGAAGACCAAACACAGGAGAGCATAGACAAGTGTCAGTCGCTCACAGGGGCATATGTGGACTTGCTACCAAGTGGCTTCATTAAACCCTGCTGTGTAGCCACTTTCAGGCTTGTCATTCACAAGCAAACACGCTGAATGATGGCAAGTAGCAGAAGATTTTCCTAGAAACAAGCGGTGTCCTATTTTAGTGGCTTATTGTTGAGACTAACGCATGATGTACAAGGAAATGAGCGTGAGATAACGCTTTCAAAATAGACCATGACGGTTTTGCCACATTGGCGCGGCAGCACTGATGAGTAATGTCCATCCTTATCAATGCGCCGCGTGATGCACGACTGGGTCCCAGCACCACGGAGCTCCTCCGGGCTGTGTCCGCACAGCGCTGCGATTGCTGGGCCACCACGGCATCCAGAGAGGCATTTTTGTGCTGAATTTAAGTTCTTCTATTCTGGAGAAATGTCAGCCCTTCCACACCACCTCGGTGGCCAAGTGCATGGTGTAATTACCGCAAGGGATGAGATCAGAGACTAGAGGCACATGGAGAAGGTGGTGCACAGCTGGGGGGTGAAAGCCACATCCAATGGGACTTTGTTCTTGTCCTGACAAGGTGCATGAATGTCTTGGCACTAAACCCATCTCCTTAAAATGTGCTGGGGGATGCTGAAATACTGTGTGCTCATAGCAGACCACATCTCAGGCCATGTGTGGAGAGAAAATAATTCAAAGCATGAGAAAAATCACAGCCCTTTCTGGCTAGGAAGATACCGCCTGTGTTTTCAGAACAATGGTATACGTGTTCCTACTGTCAGCGTTTGCAATAGCAACACAAATGTTTTTGTGAAAATAATGAAAATAATATATCAAAAAAGTTATTTATTTTCTTATTCACTTGGCAGCGGAATACTCTGGACAGATAGTACTTGTCCTAATATCAAGCAAAACACCAAAATTCTATTTATTTATTTATTTATTTATTTTCCCAGAAGATATATTTTTCCTTCACCTTTCCCTCATTCCCTTACCCTCATAATAGAACATGATGTAGAAATTAACAAAAATCAGATTATTTATCCAGAGAGATGGAGAATCCCCCAGATCCTTTAACAGCCCAGCCAGGAGTGTGGAGCAGATGAAGGGAAGCAGTGCAGTCCAGGCTACCTGTGTGGTGTTATGTTCAGGAATTATTTTGTCTTACTTGAAAGAGGTTCCTAGGTAAAAGAAATTTCAGGATATACTGACAGTCTTCCAAATAGATGCTCTCCTGAATCATTTCCTCAGAAGCTAAGGAGCCGAGGTACACAACTGTATCATTACACCCGCTTGTATGAAAGGTACAAAAGGCCTTTTCTTTTAAAGTTAATAGCAGGAGAATGAAATAATCTCTCTCTCTCTATCTTTTTTTTTACAAGAGAATAGTTTCATTGTCCTGCCCACATACTTTATTTGTTGAACTGACATCTGTAATAGTGAAATGGAAGAGGAAAGGGAAGCGGATGGGAGAAATAAATGAATTAAAATGTTCAGGAGAAGCTGTTGGAAAGCACTCTCTGACTATGAGTAAACTTTACATGATCTGAGCAATGGCATAAACACTGAAGGAGAAAGTCTGAGCTAATCCGATTGTAAATGTTGACCTCTCTCATACATCACTCTTCCCACAGCGTTGTTGTCATTTGCTTGTAGGGTTGATCCCTGAAGGCCCAATTCCCCTTTGTGTGCATTGACAAATTTTTCAGTTCCAAAATTTCCAATGGGCTCAAGCCCATCTCCCACCTGGAGCCTGGAGGGATTTGAGCACCATGATGCCTCCACCTGCAAGGCTGCTCCCAGCAGCCTGGTGAAGGCAGCCTTTGCCTCCTGCTTTGGCCAGAGAGGACCAACACGTGCCCAACACAAGCAACCCAAGCCATCGCTGCTGGCAGTGAGGTCCTACCCCCTCACCGGTGGGATAACCCATGGATGTCCAGGGGGCCAGCAAAAGTCTGGCTTTGTGGCTCTGCTTCTGCTGCTGGGCATGAACCTCTGTGGTGAAGAGGAGAAGGTCGAACTCCAATGGAAAAAATACCCTGCATGTTTCAAAGTGCTGCTGATGGAGGGAACAGTCCCGCTTTCCTCACTCGTGCCAAGGATTTTGCTGACCCAGCGGGACTGAGGAACTTGTGCAGCAAGTTAGAAGAATTCGGTGCTGTGCAAGGAAGCCCCCCAAGTTTTGCCAGTATTCCTCAGCAATGTGTCTGCTTGTTAAATATTGTCTGGGTGTAACAGGAGGGATAAGTTAATTAGCACGTACATTTTTGTGTGGACCAGCTGTCAGCTCCGTCCGTTGTCAGAAATGCAAAATCCTCTGGGAATCCCTGTAAGAAAACACACTTTGTCTTCTAGGAACAGGATGGTTTTCTTTTAATATCCCCTTCAACTGTAACTCATTTAGCTTATAAAACTTGACAACAGATTCTGGCCACTGATGTATTGTTTTCTTATGTTAAGCCTTTTTTTCTCTCCTTCCTCCTCTGATACCTTATCCTTTCTGCTTAAATGTGAGACACAGCTGTCTCTGCCAGCAGGAGCTCACATTATAAAAATCGCAAAGATTTACACAACAGGTGTCCTACCAGCCCACTGCACTAACATTTTCCCCATGCAAGGAAACAATATACTGGGCTGGGATAAAAATTAAATCAAATTAAAAGAAGAAGAAAACATTTGCTGGCTGGATATTGGGCTTGGCACAACTTCAGCTTTAGAGCTGAGGCTTTCTCTTACAGGAAAATGAAATAGCCTTCATAGGAGCAGATGGATAAAATTAGTCAAGCAGGCTATACATAAAGTAGTGATAACCTTGGAATAAGAATTAGTAGAAACAGGATAACTGGGAAAATCTTTTAAATTATATGCGTATCAGTTGTCCCAGTGCCACTTTATTGGACCGGTTGGACACTTACAAGGCAATAAAACAAGGCTACGGGCTAAATGTGCTTGAACCCCTGCAAAGTTCAGGGCTGTGAGACTTTTCCGGTGCATTGCTTACAGGCCCACGGATGGAGATTCTTGAACCTACTCGGTTTTGTTCCTTGTAGCTCCTTTTTTAAGACCCCCAGTGGACCCACAGACTGCAGTTTAAAGCCACTGCTCCAGCCAAATAAACCCCATTGCTGAGGGGAGTTCTTCGCATCCCCCAAAAGCCAAAGACATCTACTAATAGTTTTACAATATATGTTGTGTATATATAGTGTGGGTATATATAGAGGCAGTCTCTGTATAAAGCAGAATGTCATTATATTTAGACAGACACGTGATACATAATATTATAGCAAAAATGCCCCTGCTGCTAGGCAGTTGCAGAGAGGGGTACGCTTTAGTGGCTTATTCAGAGAAGGGAAGAAACCTTCACCATTGCATGCGGTGTGTATATAAGAGACACACTGACACTCGGTACTCAGGCTTTTGACTGGATCAGATTAACTGTCCCTCAGGAGACAGGGCTATGAGCTCAGGAAATGCTTGAGCACTTATCTGCATGCTTTATGCTGACAATGTGTTGGAAGGCAGAGAGTGGGGACAGCAAGAAAAACGGCCTTTGCACATGGGAAACTCGGTGTGCAGAAAGCAGCACCAGAGCTACAGGAGCAGGATGCCGGGCTTCACACTTGAGGCCGGATCTGAAGGCTCAAAACCCTTCACAAATAGGATTTCCTCCTGGGCGCACCTCCCCATCTCCTGCCAAGGCCATGTGCTAACCAGCAGCAGGGCTGAGGGAAAATCTCGCATCCGGAGGAATCCCTGTGCTTCATCAAACACAGGAGGAGGAGGATGCTCCCCCGGGAGCAGTACGGTTTTAAAGACAGGTGGAACATTTCACCCTGCCTTCCCCAAAGAGATTTATGACAAGGGGTTTCAAGCAAAGGCAGAAAAAAAAAGCTGAAAAGGAAAGCTGAAAGAAATCGTTGTTGACTTGCACACAAGATGGTCCATCCAGAAAGTGATCATAAAGCAAAAACAACCCGTTGCTGAGTATGACTAGGCACACAAGTGTACCTGAGGTTACTAACATATTTAAAAAACAAAGTCTTGAACATTATTACCAAACAAGAGGATTCAGCTATGTAATGAAAAGCATACAAGTTGCTATTATGAGACAAAAATGGAGATGTGGAAGATTTTTGAAGCACAGTCCCGCACGTTACCAATATATGGGAACACAGCAGAAAGCTAAAGCCTTGTTAAGAAAGCAGGCACAGTCTGGCATGGAAGGACATTGTGTAAATTCAAAATTATCTTACATCCCTTCCTCAATTATTGCTGATTGTTTCAAGAGAATAAATCTGTTGCCTTTCAGGAGGTACAAAGGGAGCAAAGCCTCCAAGAGTTGCTGTGCATTTGAACAACAGTATCCATAAGCTCCTGAGGGAGGAAAAAGAGAAGTGTCTCAAGCCAAATGTTGACTGTAAGGATTTAAAATCCTGCTGAAACATGTGTTTCACATTCAGGCTTTTCGTGTGAATTATGGTTAGTAGTTCTGAAGATACTGAAGATATGTGAGAAAGACTTAAAGCCCTAAAGTGAATGAAAGGATTGTATTCATTAATGCTATGCCACAGAGGCCTAAATCCCTGAGGCTGAGCGATACCTTCACACATATGTGACAATTACTGTTGTGATTTGGAGTGACTCTCTGTTAATCGCAGTGCAGTCATCAGCATCGAAAGCATCCAACACAGGACGTTATGCTGTTAGGATAACCATTGTCTTTCTGCAGTAATCGGAGATGGCTACGGATTACTTGCAGAGGAAACAATCTGGCCTTCAAACGTGTGAAATGCTGGGACTTCATGCTGCTGGTTATTTTAAAAATAAGGAAGTGTCAGTCACTGCGGGCAGGGCAGCCGTGAAACCCACCGTGCTGCTGGTGCTGCTCTGGCATCACCTCTTCACTCACAGGAGACCAGGGATGGGCATTGCGCTTTGTGCTTTCCCTTCTCAAATCCAGCCCTGTGCAGGACCCGTGGGGATCCTCAGGAGATGCTGCAGATGTTTCTGCTTCACTCTGGGTTGGTGTGAAGACCACGCTGTACAAGCACAACTCTCTCCAAGGCAGCCCCCAGCACGAGCAGCTGCAGAGGCGAGCGGGCCTTGCAATATGGCCAGGAGACGCATGGTTACTCACACACTGGTATACAGTACCCACAGTACCTACCGTTCTAAGTAAGCAAAGATATCTGCAAACCAAGGATGGTAAACAGTGATGGCAACTTGGCTGCCGTGTCTGAGGGTTACTTATGACCTGAAGGTCTTTTTCTTGGAGATTGTCACCGCACCAGGCCGCGCTGCCATGACTCACTCTGCAAACCAACCTCACTGCCACAGCCAGGAGGAAATGATTCACAAACCCTGACCTTTACCCTTGCCACCCCTGCAGAATGAGGTCTGTGTATAAGCACTCACAGAGCTGGAGCCATGGGAATTATAGCTAGATAAACCATTCACTGATGACCGTGTCACGCAACAGTTTCCCTGCCTGTGCTGCTGGTGGAGATGTTTGCCGTGAGCTGGGCATACCGCAGAAGAACAGATTTGGGGCAAAACAGAGCAATTGGAGAGAGAGAAGATGAGTCAGAACAGAGATGGAGAGCTGGATGAAATCCATTGTTCTCCTCCTTGGTCAATGCTATGAAGTCCATGTCTCTTCTCAGAAAAGCAGACATTAGAGTGAGGGCTAATAACAACAATATCCCTGATGCCATAATTGGCCTGTGGGATAATGACAGCACAGCAGTCATTAAAGAATAACATTGCCTTATTATTACTTGCAACATCCTCAAGGTGTAGGATGCCTGGCCCTGGGAAACAATCCCACTGTTGTCATACTGTACAAACAAGGCAAGATGAGGGGCTCTGCCCCAAAATGCTGCTCCCCTGGTTGTGGGCAAACACAGGGGAAGGAGAGTGCCCTCTTCGTCTCTGTGGGGTGCCACCACCACCTCCAGCCAGACCTCCCATCAGCACTTCCCAGTTTAAAGGTCCAAGAATCAATTTCCATCTGAATTCAATGGAAACCAACACGAAGCGAGATTCCCACTCCTTTGTCACATCCTGTTGGGCCTGGCCTCTGCCGCAGCATTCCCAGGGCTTGCAACAAGTCTAACAGAGCTATGACCAGAAGCACCTCACTGACCTGGCAGGGCCATCCCTGGGAGCTACCAAGCGTGGCCTCCTTAGTTTTGAAAGGCAGGATGGCCGAGGCTGGAAGGGACCTCTGGAGGCCGTCTGGTCCAGCCTTCTGGCTCAAGGTTGCGCATGTCTATATTTTAAGCTTCCAACTAGGACTAAAAACAAGTCCAAGCTCCATTAGCTCCGAGAAATATTTTAGCTAGGTCATTTTTCTGAAGTGGTTAGAGCTGGGAATTTTCTTTGGACCAAACTGCTGGGACCTGGCCAGCCTCAAACACAGCAGGCAGCTGCAGAGCTACCAAGATGAGATGGGCTCCCCAGTTCTTAGATTCACCTCCGGGTGACTTGTGCCCTCCTGGGGGAAGCTGGGGTGCTGGCAACCTGGGAAACATGAGCAGCACCTATTTTGTTACCCTGTCTGACTTGAATTCACCACCGGGAAAGGGGGATTGTGTTGAAACGGCTGCGACAGACTGGAGCCCGGGCCAGCTGTCCCTTCAAGGGGCCAGTGTACACAACTGGGACCATTTGTCAAACGAGCTCTTTCTTCAGCCTCTCAGCAAGCGTCAGAGCTTCGGCAGCGGGCTCTGCCTGTTCTCCTGGGGCCCTGTAGGACTTGTTTGTCATAAATCACTGATTAGGGGATGAGTATTTGGATATCTGATGCTTTTCCTTTTTGGTGCCTGATTCTCCTTTTCCCATTAACCAAGAGGCCAAAACAAATTATACTGAATGCGACTGATTATTTATTTTTATTGTTGTTTTCATATTGGCAACTGAATTGGCAGAAAGGATCCCAAATTTCCAAAAGGACAAAGCCCTTCACTGAAGTCAATGAAATTTTGTCATAGGCTTCTGTGTAGCCATAACTTCACCTCCAGAGCTTTATTCTTTATTTTCCTGACTGCCCCATAGGTTTGTTTTACCCATTCCTTCTACAGATTTGCAAAGGTTTTGTTAATAGTGCCACTGACACAAAGGTGGCTGCAAGAGGAGCCAGGGAGCTTTCTCCAAGGAGCAGGAGCCCTGCAGGCTGTGGGGACACCCGTGAGGTTCAGTTGTACCATGTGAAAGGAGTCTCCATGGGGTTGGTGGTGTTCAGCTGAGGAAAGCCACGTCTGGTCTTTGCTAAACCTCCACCACTGTGCTTTGAAGTCCTTCGGAAAGCCTTCCTTGGACACCGGTGCTGTATCTGGTTACAGGCCTGGGGAGTGTCAGGGAGAGGCCCTGGCATCCCCTAGCCCCTGACCTCTACATGGAGCCGCTGCTTTTGAGGACACGGTGCTCCTGCAGCCATTCCACCAGTGCTTCCCTGCCATGGAGGATCCGGGGCTCTCATGCGCTGCTGGGCAAGCTCGGGCTGAAGGGCAAACATGAACGCACATCGTGTCCTTCCCCTCGGGCAGCCGGTGTGATAAGGGGGTTGGACTGCCACAGAGTCCACACAGCTGATCAGCGAATGGGTATCACCATAAAACAGCTTCTCCTAAGCTGGCTCTCCCATTCATGTAGGGGTGCCACTGCACATTTGGGGCTGGACGCAGGGTTTTGATTCTCTGTCAGGAGGCTGTTGAGTCACAGAGGCTAGGAACACCTTCCCTGGGGAGGGAGGGCACACGGGCAGACCTCACAGATGAGGGCTGTGTACAGACCGAGCAGGCAACGTGCCTGTGGCTGACCAAAAGCAGCAGCACCTGTACAAGGCGCCGACCCCTCTGCCAGCAGCTGACAGCGTTGTGGTGCATGGACCTCTCCCACCAGCAGCTGCGGGCTGGGCGCAGAGGGGAGAGGGCTGGAAAAAAATACACACAGCCAGAGCTCAGCAAAACTGCATTCAGCTTGATTTAAGGTTCTGACTTCACTTGAGTGGGTGCGTTGAAAAGGATCCTGAAGTGAAAGCTCTGAAAATTAACCATGAAATCCTCTGAAGACTCATTAAATTAAAAAATTAGGAAATCAAAGCTGGCAAAATGATCTTAGTAGCCATGCCAGCTTTGCAGATATGTCATCTTCCCTTTTATGCAAGCTTTGCATTGTGTGAGAGTAGTGCCATCGCCCAGAACAACAATTAAATCCTGCGTTAAGGATACCTGTGTAAGCACTTACCATTGCACACGAAGCTTTGGAGGCAGACGGGATTGCTGCAGATTTTCAGCTAAGAGGAAAATGACCAAATTGCTTAGAATTACATTTCGGAAAGAAAATACCTTTTGGTAGGTGGCTCTGTGGCTGAAACAAGTAGAATTAAGGAAAATGTGGGGGAGAAAACTGTTTCCTTGTAATAATTCAGCACCCAAGAAGGCTTCTTCCGTCAGCTTTCACCCCCCGTGACCAAAACCGGGCGAGCCCTGAGCCGCCTCCCACCGGGCTGAGTCAGGGCCCCATGCCGGGGGGTGTCAGGGCGCTGCTCCCCCCCGGCTGCAGTTTCACAACGCCAGCCAGCCCGGCCATGGCCCAGGACTTGTGGCGATTTCCTTAAGCCCTCAGGAAAACACAAAGGAACGATTTCCAAATTGTTTGGAGTGATCCTAGCGGCTTCCCTGGGGCAGCAGCTCATGCTCCTCTGCAGCTGCTCCTCTCCACTGCCTGTGGGCTGGTTCCTAAAATGAAGTGATCACAGTCCTCTGCTTCGTGCACGGTGCTGGCACTGAGAATGGGACAAAAAATGACTTAGTGTTACACCCGACATCGGCTGTAACACCTTACTGCCCTCTCAGCCAGGAGGTGCTCCATGTGGCCCAGCACCCGACTTGTGCTCACAGCACTGCAGCCACCCCTCTGGGCCCTGGGGCATCACGAAGAGATGCTCACGGGAATATGACCAGCATCCATCCCCTCTGTCTCCCTCAGCCCCAAGGGACTGTCGGACTCACTGAGGGACCCTCCCCGGCACCGCAGCCTTTTCCCAGGCCTGCGGGTGCCCCGGTGAGGAATGCCGACCACGCGCCGCCGGGGAGCGGAGCTGTCAGCGTGACTTCCCCGCCGCTGATGCCCCCGTCATCGCTCCCACACAGCATCAGCACGCAGCCCGCTGCCGTGTGACAGGAGCTGTGACTTTGCTTGGGAGCCAAGCACCAGGAACGAGCACCAGGGGGACGTGGCTTTTAGTGGGACAGGAAATATTAGCTATCTGCGATAAAACGGAAAGGGCGGCCAGTACACGTCCAGCACACTTCGAGGCATCACTCTGTGGCTGGCAAAGAGTACTAGCAGCCCTAAAAAGCAAATAAAGAAATAGCTTTTCCACTTCAAGGCTGAATTTTAGAAGAAATGAGTAATTTTTTTCTTGCTCATCCTACAGTGTACACACACAAAAAAGCCTCCAGCAAGGTCATCTGCATGTTGCAGCAACTGCTGGCACAGGAGGGTGGGGGGGCGGGGGGTGTTTTCAGCCCCATGGAGGGCTTATGGGGTGGTTGTGCAAGCACAGAGCAGCCTTGCACAGCGCGTCCCCTGGCATCAGCCAGTTGTCTATGGGTTGCTACAGCCTTGCACATCAATCAGGGTTTCCTCTTTTTTTTTTTTTTTTTTTTTTTTCTTTTTTCTTTTCCCCTGGTGGAAAAGCTTTTGTATGGGATGCTTCTGGCTAGAGGAATCTTTCTCATAACTCCCAGTTTCTGTGTGGAATGGGCAGGTGACAGCAGAATGGCAATAAAACAAGGACAGAAGAACATCAGGCCCTTCTCTTGTTTTTCATGTTTTAGCTAAGGCAGTTCCAGTGCTGGAAAAATCTACTCTGACACTGGATTCATACTTACACCATCCCTCCAAGTTATCACGGGGCTGATAACCTCCCTTTGCCCTTGCAGTCTGTGGCAAACAGAGGAGCTGAATATCTCAGGAAGTGGGCAATAACTTCAGATCCCTCCACTCCTGCTGGGCTGTTTGCACAGGGGCAATAACCAGGAGCAGGAGCCACCCGAATCTGGTGCTAACCCCCCTGTGGTGGCTGTGGGTCCCACCCCGTGGTGTTGTGGTCATGCTCAGCTCCCTGACCAAGGCACCATCACTGCTCGGAGGCCCCAAGCACCCGGCCTGCTCCTGCATGACCTTGGGCAGGTGGCACAGGCATCCCAGTCCCAAATTTCCCCTTCTCCAAGGTGGAGATAGGAGAGGCAGAGGGCTGAGAGCCTTGCAGAGAGGGGCTGTCACAGCATGAGCAGCTATCATCTGCGGCCCCAAGCACACTGCGGTGTGAAGAGCGCCGTTCCCTCAGAGGACCCCGGGCCTGGCACCAAAGCCAAGGACAGGCTGTGTCTGTGCTTTCACACAGCCCCGTCTTGCTCTCTATTTCCATATTTCTAGCTTTGCAGGCGGCCGTAGGTACAAAAGATGCAGCGAGGGACAAAACGTGGTCAAAAATTACAGTTAATGAAATAATCGCCTCCTAAACAGCGTATGACACAATACTTGAGTCCCCTGCAAGTTATAATCAACACCATATGTACAGTCATAAATATCAGAAATATTTACAAAACACTGACAAGATCTTAAAAACAAAAGCGGTGATTTCCTCATCTTGCTGGAAGCATTACAAAACGCGTGGTAAATTGTCTCATTCGAAATACCCCGCTAACCGCAGAGCGCAGTGCGCCTTGTTGTAATGGTTACTCACCCTATATGCATTCACTGGCACGTTTAATCTACAATGGCTGATTACAAACCATTGCAGGACAAAGATTACGAGGCAGGGTCGATACAGATTTTGTTTGTGTGAAGCCCGCTGTTGTCATAGCACCCTGTTGCACAAAAGGTAAACCAAGCCACCATCCGACCATTTCCTACACGGCGGCAGCTGGCATTGATAGAGACATCCATCAGGGGGACTCGAAAAGACTGTAAAATTGGCCAATTCAAAGTGGCTGTGATTAGTCTGTACTGGGGCAAATGTCTCTGTTTTGATTTTTCATCCAAAAAAAAAAAAAACAAATGAAATGCCTCTGGCTTTCCCTACAAAGTCTCTTTAGGAAAACTAGTGAGTGCTGCAATCAAACCAGGCCATTTGTGCCAGTCATGGGCATCAAGTGGGTGACAGCTAGCAAGATGACTTCACTTCCAGCCCCTCACCCTGGAGCTGATGGCGCTTTCCCTGGAAATTCAGTTTGTAGCATTAGGCCGAGACCCTAAAAGCCCCATTGCTGGTCCCTTGAGTGTCAGGACACCTTGAATGGTTTCAGATCTTACCAGGATTGGTCACTGTCTTCTTCTCTGCCCACCTCCAATGCTGGAAGCAGGAGGCAATGCTGTCAGCAGCAGGGAGGAGCTGTGTGGTGTTTCCAGGGTCCTTATCTCACAAGCCAAAAATCTCTCCGTGGAAAGACAGAAAAATCTTATCAAGAACACTAGAGTCCCCACAGTACAGTTTGTAGCTTCATATCTTAGAAATAAACTGTTTAAAAGACTCCAGTTGGTAGTCATTGCAATGGTTGATCTAAAAAAGAGGGGGTAAGGTGAGGGAAGCCATTTGGGCACTTTCTAGACAGGGCTAACTTGTAGCTGCTTGGAAACGGGCAGTCAGACAAGTAAAGTTTCGGGTTTAGTTCTGATTTGGGTTTAATTAAAAAGGAAATTGTTTCGTTTCAGCTCTGCTGTGAATTCAACAGGTCTGCAAAGAACTATGCCAGCGCAGATTTCCTTTGAGAGGAAAAAAAAAAAAAGCCCTTCAAATGGGACTTCTTTCATATTTCATTTTGTTTGGAAAACACAGGCATTGTTCCATCTTCTTGCTGCTCTCCCCCTGAGTTCATCGGAAAAGATGAAAGGGCAATGTTAGTGCTACACTAATCGCTGCACCCTCACTACTGGCACGGGTTCTGGGCGGACATCTCGCTTCTGGGCCCTCATTCGTTTGTTTTCTAAACAGAAACAGAAAAGGAGCCACTGTTTTTACAAAATGTCACAATCTTAGTCTGGGAAAAAAATAAAAGTAAAAATCTGTTGATTTCAATGCATTTTGAATCAGATCCACAGAACTTAATTGCTGAAGCTTATGCTGGTTTCTAAATTTCAATGTTCATTATGTTTTTTGTTTGTTTGTTTGTTTGATCAGAAAAATATCTCGAGAAAACCCTGGAAAAACAACATTCCCCAGTAGAAAAACAATGGCCCTGGTTTTAGAACCATTTTGCATGTACTGTTTTGCATCCTCTTAGTCAAAAGTTAAAGCAGAAAAACAGAGGTGTATTTTTTATACACCTTTATAAAGAAATCACCATTGATGCAGGAACTGAAACAACGCCAAGCAGTGCAATCCTTGTTCTGCTATATTTATGTCCTTACAGAGACACTTACTATCGTGTTAAAAGCTCATGAGGGGCATCTCTAAAAGCCATAAGCAACAGTGGGCACTTGAGGAGACAATAAATCCACAGACACTTAATTGCAAGCACATAACTTTTCAAAGCTGCTGAGAATCAGCATTTGTGAGAGGTTAGCTCTTTAATAAGTTGTTTATGTATCAAATATTAAGTTCAAATGCCTACAGTTTAGCTGTTTACTAAGGAAAAGGAGAGTCTCCTAGTTGTTACAAGGACTGCCTTGGAAGCCAAGCAGAGCACCACTGAAATTAGGGGGACTCAGTGTGGGCACTCACGTCTCTCACTGCAAGAAGGGGAACAGGACACTGAGCCTCATAATCATGCTGTGTGTAAAGATTGATTGGAGCATCTAGGTGGGTCTTTCCTTCAGAAGACATCTACACGGGTTGAATGCCTTCCTCTTAAGCCACAGGAAAAGCTTAGATCAGCTCTTCATCATTTTAAAGCTAGAAAAGAGCCCAAACAACCATTCCTTCAAGATAGCGAGAACTCTTTCAATAGATACCTCTTTATTTGAAATGGAATGCATCTTGAAAAATATGAAAAATAAATCACATCTCTCGGAAATCATTTATGAGTCATATTTACACACAATCTTTTTGACGACACTGATATTTCTGCTCACAATAGGATATGCTAGAAAACATTTGGTACATCACTGCAGCAATAATTCCAAAGCTGGCATTTGCATATCATGAACAGTAACAGAGAGGAAATACTTCATGATGTCACAAAAACAACATCCACTCGATCTTTCCTTTTCCCCCCAATTTCTAAATTTTCTTGGTACAAAATGGTCACCACAGCTTGAATTTTCTGGCTGCATCCTGCCCCTCAGCCACTCTTCACTTTTCTTTCTTTATTTTTAATCAAGATGTAAAATTTTGACCTCCTCGTTGACTGTCTACAATTTTGTTACCGATACCAAGCATTTTCCCATTTGTGTTTTACTGGCATTGTTGTTTATTCTTGATTAATTTATTTCAACCATATACTGTTTTTTGTGATTTTTTTTTTTTTTTGGGGGGGGGGGGTTGCTTTGTTTCTAGTTTGGTTGGTTGTGGGGTTTTTGTTTGTTTTGGTGAGGGGAAAGACACCATTATTCCTTTTCTTGCAGTTCCACTAGGACGGAGCATAATCTATCTGCTGAACTTACTTTCACAGCCATTTCTTACGAGGCAGTGACAGACAGTATTTAACCAAGCAGCTCCAGTGAGGACTATGGTCAAAAATTGCTATCAAGTTAAGGACACAGGGAATTTAGAGGGTGAGAAAGTTACCAGACTGACCACGTCAGACACCTTAGCCTTCTTTATACTGACACGGCATGAGCAGCAAGCACAACTGTCCCCGGGGAACCCCAGCCCCTTCATTTCCCTTTGGTTTCCAGCACGTTGAGTGCCCGTGCCCATCCCACCCGTGACCTGTCAGCCAGGCTGAGGCACAGAAACAGCTCGAGGTGGATGTTGTGGCGTGACCGTCTGACACCAGCATTTCTACAAGGTAACACGGTGGGCAATGACAGCAGGCAAAAGTTTGTCAGCAAACTAGATCAGTCCAAAGGGTTTTGAGAGCATCCTTCAAACCAACTTAAAACAAGAAATCTGAGGTGGAACACAGCATTGACCTTGAATCAGTGAATAAACAGCTTTCATTTTGAATTTCCTTTGCTTCTTCAACCTTTTACGTCAATTATATCACTAAATCCCTCATCTTTTGTTTTCAGAGTACAAATACTCCCAGAAGAGCAGTAACATTTCAGCTTTACACCAGATCCGTAGACTTCAGTAGCATTCAGTGGGCTTGTGCCTGCCTGGGACAGGAATACCTGCCTCCACCAGAGAAATATGCACGTCTCCAATCACGTAGGAACAGTTTTTCATCAAGTACATTTATTCTTCATTAGGCTGAAACATATTTTAGTAGGTGAGATACCAGCGATATGTCTGTATATCTGAAAAGGTGGATTAGTTACTCAGTAAACTGTAATTAACGACTCTAAAGAGAGGAGCCAAATTACAAATTACAGCCTATTTTGTAAGTCTCCGACTAGCTCATTAGAGAATCCCCTTGCAGCTCTAACATCCAAGCATTAGCAGAATGATAATGGCAGATGTACAGAGATGTGGAAATTGGCTATTATGATTGCCAAGACAGCGAATCTAATCCTAGAAGATGCAGGGCACCTTCGATTTCAATTAGTCTCCAAGTAATAACTTTGTTAGGACAGCTGTAATCTACCTCCCCAGGCTTGTCGCACAACCTTTTCAAGGGCCAGATCTGAGAGCAGTGCTCGGGGGTAACCACGGAGGATGGGGGAGGTCTGGGCTTTAACTCTGCCACATTTTGTGTGTCTGTGTGTGTGACCCAGACACCTGGGGGCAGGGGAAGGAAGAAGAGGACAAAAAGAGATCTCCGGTTACTCCTTACAGGGCTAGGAGTAAGCTCAGGTGCAGAGCAGACCAGAAAGGACCATTGCATGCAGTAGCAAGTTCTGATTTCTCCTTTTGAGTGTCGCTTCAGTTTTGCCTGAAACACTTAGAGAAACAGCTTGAACCAAGATCGTGGGGGTTTTACAGTCAAACTATGTCTCGGTTACACAAACAATGGGGTGCTGGATGCGCAGCTTTGAAAGGTTTTGTTTACGCTCACGTAACTTGTCAAGGGGCCAGAAGCGGTTTTCCTCGCCGCGTTAGTTAAAATAAATAGCTCTGCGGCTGCAGCCTTTTACCTTGAGCCAGAGACGAGGGGCCCCGAGCTGGTCTGCCCCGCTCACGAGCACAACTCGTGCCGGAGAGCACCACGAAGCTGGCGCTGCCTGGAGGGTGCTCCCCGGGGATGCACATGGGGTGTGCACCCTGGGAAGCACACATCCCATGGGGTGTGCATCCTGGATGCACATACATCCCACGGGATGTGCACCCGCAGGGTGCGTGCCCATCCCACCCTGGTGAGCAGCTCCCAGCCGCGTTCGCTCGCGCCCACGGCCGAACTCCCGGCGGCTTGCGAGAGGCACAGGAAGACGCACCAGCTGTGCAATTAGCCCTTTGTTTTCCAACTTGGTGGCTTCATCAACATTTTTAGAGGCGAGATCGCACGCCTCTCTCAGCATCTGACAGTGCTGAACACCAAAATTAATCTAGTTTATCTCGGCTTAGGGGGGCTGTGACCAGAACGATGCGTTTGGACACTAAGACATATGCGAGATGAATTTTAAACTAGGGGCTACTTTAATGCGAGACATTTAAAAACTGCCATGAAAATAAGGTCGAGAGCCCAGACCGTTTACAAGCAGACAGAGCCTTGAACTCGGATGCTAAGAAACGCTCATAATTGGTTCTCAGCTCCTGCCCTCCGGCCTGAAGGAGCCGAAGCCTCAAACCCATCGCGGAATCCAGCCGTGATTCCTGCACCACCGAGGAATCGGGTTGGATTCCCCTCAGCTCATACGTCAAACAGATGGGTTTTAGTCTCGGAACAACCCCCAGCATTACTTTTTTTTTGAATAACCAAGCGTGTATAGAATTTTATCGTCTTCCACCAGGCGTGTATTTTGAAAGAGAATCATTTAAAGCCCGATTTGTAATCGCTCTTCTCACTGGGGAGAAGAGTTTTCACACACAGCATGGGTTTCAGCCAAATTCTGAGCCAGACATCACATTTTCCACGTTAGCGTAATACAGCATATTTCGGGTAAAACCGAAGGACTTTTTGTCACATCGCACGCGGCCGGGCTACCCGGGGCTTCTGCAGGGCGCTAACACACGCCCCGCTTTTTCCTTCGCCTTTTGGGCACAGCCTGCGCTCCGAAACGTCCTGCAAACAAGCCTTTGAAAACAAGAAGCCAACAAACGACCGAACTAATAAATAAGACACGGTAAAGTTACAGTACGTCACGTCTGCCTGAAGTCCCCGGGGCACCGCAGGATCCGTCCCGAGCTCCCCAAACCCGGGGCTGGAGGGGCTCCTGGGCGCAGGGGGCGGCCGGGCGGGGGGCTCCCGGCCGAGTCCGCTGGGTGCCCGGCTCGGGGGGCGGCCGGAGCCCCCCCGGGGGGGTGTCGGGGCCGGCGCTAGGCGGAGTTGGAGGCGCTGCGGATGCGGGGGCCGTGGGGCTGCTGCGCCAGGTGCTGCTGCTTCTGGCGGGTGGAGCGCACGGCCAGGATGGCCTGGCGGTTCTTGTACTGCACCATCTGCAGCGTGATCGCCGCGTTCCAGCCCTGCTCCTGCGCGCACCGAAAGTCGATCTCCTTGCCCTCGGCCATCACCACGGTGAAGTAGACGTACTTGCCCTTCCGCTCCACGCAGTCCACCGTCTTCATGTTGGAGAAGTGCAGCTCCTTGATCTTGGCGGCCGGCTCGGCGCCCGGCGGCTGCTGCTGCTGCTGCTGCTGGGCCGGCTGCTGGGGCTGCGGCTGGGGCTGCTGCTTGGGGGACGCGAGGAGCAGCCCCTCCTCGGTGAGGATGCAGCGCTTCTTCTTCCAGAGCTGCAGCAGCCCGTCGCTCCTCTTCTCCAGCACGCCCTCCTTCACCGCCTTGCAGCCGCTCTCCAGCATCCTCCCGGCTCCGCGGGGGCTGGGCTCGGCGGGCGGCAGCCGGCACCAGCCCAGGAGCCGCCGCCGGAGCGCCCCGGCCCGCGGGATGCGGAGCGGCTGCCGCCCGTGGCGCGGCGTGGCTGCGCCCTGCCTCCCCGCCTGCCTCCCTCCCTTCCCCTCCCCTCCCTTCTCGCTCCCCTTTTTCAGCTCGCCTCGCCCACCCCGGCCGGAGCGACACCCAGCGGAAAGGGCGGCCCCCGCTGACACGCGGGGAGCCGGCGCCGCCCCGGCACCGCCGGCAAAGGGGGAGCCACAAGGGGAGCCCCCCGAGGCGGCCGGGATGGAGGAGTCGGGGCTCGGCGCTGCCAGGAGCCGCCCGCCCGCTCTGCTGCTGAGCCCGCAAGGGGAGGGATAAGGGGAAGCTCCGGGGAATGCTCACTGCTTCGAAACGTCAAGAAGAAACGCGTAACATGTCCAAACTAGCCCCCCACAAGACCCCTTTTCGTGGCGATCCTGCGCCGTTAGCACACAAGTGCTTATTGTTAGATTCCTGCCCCCCGGCCAGCTTTTGGTTTATGTTTGCAGAAGGCATTTATTTGCATAGAAAAGCGAAGTGACTGAGAGTTAAACTGTTTTAAAACTCTCTGATGTATGAGATGCAAAATCAAGAGGCAGCATAACTGAATTTGGCACTGCCAGCTAACATAGGCTGAGCTCTGTATGTCCCTCTCTACTCAAGAGCACTGCTTTGCTTTTATTTATTTTTTATTTTTAAACATGTATTTAACAGAGCCATAAAAATGAAAACCACCCCCTCACCCTGCTCTTAGCAGCCAGGAAGGAGGTCAGGCTATGGCAGAGGGCAGCAGGAACAAAGAAAAAAAAATCAACATTGTTGATTGCTTCAATGGAGTTTCTCTCTGTTAGGCAAGAGGGAAACTATCAAAGTTTGAACTTCAAGCATAAAAGGTAAGTTAATTTTGATTAATTGTTTACCTCTCCATGATTTAAGTAGTGAAGGCAATTAAAAGTGATGTGGTTGTTTTACCGTTCCTGCAGTAACTAGGAAGAAGCTCAAATCAGGAACAAAGGTAAGCTACTAGCTACAACAAGAAGATGGATTAATAGCTTAAAGGTCACTTTAGAGGCTAGTCCCTTCCCCTCAGGGCTTAGGATATGTACTAAAAGTTAGTCCATTCTCACAGGTCTCATGTTTATTTTATTAGAGGCACACACTCACACACACTCAATTTAAGAAGAGCTGAACATCACTCAGTTGTCTCAAGCTGTAGCTCATTGCCATTTCTACCTAAATTCCCCATGCAATTACCTGCATCTTCATCTACTGATGCTCACACAAGGAGCCTCACACACAGCTCAAAGGGAGTAAGAGAATCTCCCAGCTTTTCACATTTGTTCTGCATCTACTTAACTCTTGATTAAGTGTCAAAGTATTAACATTCATCCATATTCATCTATCGCAATCTACAACTTGATTAAAACATGAAGTTTGTAAGGCACAGGACACTGAACTACACCCACAGAACACCAGTTCCAACAAATCCATTTCCTAAAGGGGGGCTACAGAAAAGCTGGGGAGAGAGTGGAGCAACAGGACAAAGAGTAATGGTTTTAAGATCTAAATCTCCCATTTTTTATTAGCTATTACGAAGAAATTCTTCCTTCAGGTGGTGAGGCCCTGGCACAGGCTGCCCAGAGCAGCTGTGGCTGCCCCATCCCTGGAGGTGCTCAAGGCCAGACTGGATGGGGCTTTGGGCAACCTGGTCTGGTGGGAGGTGTCCCTGCCCATGGCAGGGGGTTGGAACCGGGTAGGCCTTAAGGCCCCTGCCAACCCAAACCATTCTGTGACTCTAATTGACCTGTACACTTCTGGTTGCTGCTTCATTACTCTAAGTGAACAGTCCTTTGCTTCCTAGCAAACACACTACCCAGCAGCATGGCAACTACTGTAGAGTCCCACATGTTACTCTGCAGCAAGCATCCTTTTTTTTCCCCTGCAACACTGCACTGTAACATTTACATAGAGTGTGTTAACATGAGCTTTTTTTTTTTTTGCTTGTTCTCAGCACTGGGAGTAACTTGCAATTAATCAACCAAAAAACTGAGTACAGAAGGCCACAGAATTTCATCCTGTATATAGAAGGTGATTAAGTTTGTTCCATTTTGGCCTTCCATCATATAAAGCGCTCAGTTGTCTTGTAGCAAATGTTGGATGTCAGCTTTTTAACCCAACTCTAAGCACCATGGACATACTCTGCTGATGTAGGTACTCACAACAACTGTTTATTCCTGGTGAAATTCACCTAAGCATGTGATCAAAAGTAAGCATGCAAAACATCCATTTCAAACTGTATTCTGTATGTCAACAAGTATTAACAGCCATTTAAAATACACTACATTTGACCAAAAACACCAGAGCAGTCAGAATTTAGGAAACTCAGGTTAGAGGAAATACTGACAGTTTCATGGTAAAAACATGTCCCAGATTTTATTGCTCAGAACTCAAAGAACAACAAGCCTTGTTTTCCTAGATGGAAGTCACAGCTGAACTTCCTGAAACATTTCTTAAAAATTAGTATCTTGAAAACCCACATTCAACATGGTTAAGCCCACTACATGTCTCACTGAGGTTTTACATGACTTGTCTTTAAATATGTATTTAAACCACTGCAATGATATTAAATGATCTACAGCTGCTACCGTGAAGTTTCACTAAATACTGTGCAGGTTCTGCATGTGTTCCTGCTTTGAGAAAGTTCTGCTGATATAGCTGATGCACAGATGCCTCCTGCTGTCAAACCTGAAATACTACAACCTGAAAAAAAATATTCCTGAAAGAATCTAAGATCCATTTTTCCCGTATTAAATGTTTCTTTTCGTTTAAATGCTCTAAGTTAATATTGGTAACACAAATATTTGGTCATTAAGTACATTCAGTCTCCTATATCATAAGCTCCCTAATTTAAAGGCTCCAGTAGAATAAATTCTGTATGTGTAAACTTAATTACTCTTACTGTAATTACTCTTAGTGTTCTTTTCAAACCCTGAGGCAAGTTAAAAACTGTTTTGGGAAGCCACCATGAAAGACTAAGAAGCCCATAATTTTAGTGTTCTCCTGGGTAATAAAAAAGAGCAACTTGATACCAACAATCAACTACTAATTTCAGAGATGCTAGATCCACACTGAGTGATAACACACTTCATTACATAGAAATAAATGGCTAAAACAGCAAAAGGGTTAAGGGGGAAACTTAGAAGCATGATCTAGTCATTGCTGGACAGAAGGAAGATGAGAAAATAGACAGCCATTGAGAAATACATGACAAATTGATGTGTTGCAATAGATTAAAACAATTATACCAAGTGCTTACTTCATAAACGATTTTCTTGACCTTTAGAGTCTCCAAGTAACTTCACTGGAACTTCCTGCTGACTGAACACTGAAGCACCGAGCAGGGAATCTGGAGCAGTCGTTTCCTTCTATGAATTCCTTCTTACCGATACCAGTGTGTATCTCTCAGTACACCAGGCATAACCAGACGAAGTATTTACCCAAACTACCAGTTGCATTGCTCCAGGCTTTGGCATTCCCTACAAAGCATAGTATGACAGTACCAAACGGAGAAGCTGTGTGCAAGGCAGAGTCTGGCATTTTCCGGAGTTCCTTGCACTTCACAGGTAGCTGTCTTCCAAAAAAAATTATAAAGCACTTGAGCACCCACTGGAGAGCAAAGCCAGCCTGTAAGATGGTTTAAATGACCTGAAGTCTCTCAGCGTTGATCACCTAGTGCTGAGTAAGACATGCTGCGAGTTCAAACATACCGACTGCTTTTCATCAGCTCCAGGATAAGCATCAAGTTTGGGTGGGTACTTGCAACACTTGAGCACACAGAAGTACGTCTGACAATAGCTGAAATTCAGGAGCAGAGGGGACTCTTCTTGCGATCTCAGCACACTTCAGTTAGATACCTATTGACACAACAAGAGCTCTTCCACTAAACCTCCACGCTCCTTTTGCGCCCACTTCTAGCATACGCCAAGTGGATCCAAATGTGGAATACCTTATCTTTCGCTTGGTGTGCTCTGCGCTTGCCTGCTTTGCTTGTTCGAATGTTCCTGCAAAAGTTGAGGGACACAGGCCACATGTGGAAGGCTAACAGCAGCCTAACAGAAGGATTTAAGAAGTGCTGAGATGGAAGCCATCACTTGACACAGCCTGTCATACAAAAACTTCCAACTCATCTTGATCTGACAGTGTAGGACCCTTACTATTTCCAGGAAATGGATTTATATTCACTTTAGGTAAGCATTAGTAATTAGAGATCACTACTTTGACACTCAAATAACTCCAGGACTCAGTGCATCTCAAACAGAACTGATCAGTTCTGAAGTGCAGCCAAAGGTTGGGGTGGGTATCAGCTACTTCACTAACCTGTGCAAGCAAACCTTTGACAGGGCTAAACCACCTGGAAAAGGCTACAGAAGAAAGGAGGAGCTGTAGAGCTGAATCCACCTTCCCCAACACCTGTGAAGCTTTAGTTCCACCCATAACACTACATAGAGAAATGCCTTTGTTATCAGACTGTCCCTTTTATACACAGCTCAGCATTTTGTTTCCACTGAGAAAGAATATCACATTGCAGTCCCCATACCCAGCACAACACAAGGCATCTGAGAAACAACTGCTGCACAGATGTTTGTGAATACAAAAATCTCTGGTGAATCTTGTACTCTCAATTTCTGATTCAGGTCTACAGCAGTGGGCCCTAAAACAAAGGGAAAGCTTAAGCATCAGCTTGAAGGCAAAGATGAACCCAGTAAGCTCTTGCAGTTTTCTACATTCTGCTGTGTTTTTCATTTAAAAAGTAAAAACCATGCCAAAGTTATACTACCTGCTATACAGGTCAGGAAACATTGGTTTCAAGAATCTAATTAAGAAGTCTAAGCCTGTGAAGCTAGTTGCAGAAGACCTTGGTAAGAAAAGCTGATACGCCAAGTATTTAGAACATCATCCCTCTCCAGAAAACAAGCCTTAAGAATACTAAGCTTAAATCTGGTCTACTGCTTCATTTCAGGACACTGTTTAAAACCATATATTAACGAAGCTACTCCATACAGTAAAACCCATTAATGCTAACATAATCTAATCTACAGTTGTCAGAAATGCCAAATTAGCAAGCAGCACCCCAACCCATCAAGCACAAGCCCTGAGCAACCTTCCGCCTCATGCAAAGGAACAGTTCCTCCTACCCCTTTCCTCACAAACCTCATTTCTTCCCCCCTCTGATAGTTCTCACTTCAATATAGCAACCAAAACCAGAAGACCCTACTTGCACAAATCAAACTTTAGTGTAGCACAGTACTGCAACAGCTAAGAAATCAGATTTCTAGTGACACATTTTCCTAGCCTGAAGTTCATAAAATAACTAACCTACTCTCCTGAAATACTAATGAATAGTTTCTCTACAGCTGGTATAAATCCATAGGAAGCAAGAAGAATGAGTCACAATACTGCAATCAGTGGTGAAAGTTTAATGCTCCTGCTACATACTGCCTTTCTGAATTGCTAAACAAGAGCTGTTGATCACAAGCACTGAAACAGTTTGTATTTAACCAATGCCATAAGAACTGGCACCTCAATTTGTATGATTATATCCTTCCTTTCGCTGCAGCCTGGGAAGCACAAGAACTGCTGATTTAGTACTAGCAAACCAATCTAGAGAGCAGCTTACCAAAATCTGTCACCCACATGGATTCACAGCTCTGGATCTTGCAGGCGATCTTTAACATCTACCAGCTCTCCTTTCCAAATACAGTATCACATTGTGTGAGTAACAAATGAGAAAGTAACTTCAACACAAGCTACATTTCATAAGAACAGTGGCTTCAGAAATTTGTTGGACAACTTGTGACAGTGCTTCCTCTTTTCAGGATACTGTTGCCAGATGCTGTTAGCAAAAATGACCTAGACATCTATTTAGGATTTCAGATACTTCTCATGTCCAGAAATGTGAAACCCAGAGCCCTGTGTTAGTTACTGACTGGGGTCATAACACACTATCAATTTAGTCTCCGCATATCCTGAAGTTTAAACAAGAAGTGCTTGGTTTCAGCTTAATCCTGGAAGACATTCACAGAGACCAAGCGATACCCAAACCTCCAGCAGGGTCAGCATTTTAAAAGGTAAGCATATTCTGTCAGGATTAACATTATCACAAGACCACATCCACATTAAGACATGCACCATAATTATACTGACCTTTTATTACTGTATTTTTCTATGCTGTGATCTATTTGTTAACCTAAATAAACGCTTAAGAACACAGCTTTGACAGTACCATTTCATATACAGCTTTAGATAATAAGGGCTCCTTCTCCCAAATCCATAGATACCTAGGAAGGATAAAGATGGCACCTGGCAGTGATTCTGAAATTATGCCCTGCAGCACTCAAAGCTTCAAGGAATACGAAGAAGAAATCAGTTTCAGGCACACTAGACCTACTTCCTCTCAGGCATCTGTGGATTAAGAAGGGCACTTGGTATAGGCTTTGTTATGTATTACCTACCTTCTAAGCAAGAGACTTACTGGAGAAACTTCATCCACAGCCCCATCCTTCCATGGCTGTTGACTCCTGCTTGTCCTGCTTTTTTTTTTTTTCCTTTTTCAATGCTTTAACCCATCATGGCTACTTCAGTATATCAGTGGCAAGGAACAGAGTAGCTACTGCAGAAATAAGACGCATGGCTACCTAGGTGCTTCTTCTCTGCCCTGTGAGGACCTTCTCATCCCTCAAAAAGTTGCCTACATACTTATTTAGAAGATCAGGATTTCTACAATTATGTAAAGAACAAGACTGTGGAGTACAATAGCATCCTGCTGACTGGGAAAAGTTGAATGGACGACAACAGCTCATGGTCTCCTCAAGCTGAGCGCATTCAAACCAAAGTCTCAGGAGCACCTTCAGGCTACAGACAAAACTAGTAAGAAAGATCTAGCCCGTGCTTCAACTTACAGTGAACATCCAGTATAGACAACACATGAACCACAGCATGCTAACAAGCATAGTGAACAAAACATTTGGTGAGGAAGGAAGAATTCCTTGGGTTTTGGTTCCTCCTCTCTAGATGCTTAATAGTGAGTATAAACTAGAGTATAGCTACATGTTCTAGCAGTCTCTTAGGTTACAGAGCAGATTTTATTCAGGACAATGTAGCTCTGTCTACAGAGACTGGAAATTCATGCACCTTTCTTTGGTCCAGATTTCACACTAATAACCCAATGCCTTAGAATCAGGCATGGCAATATCCAAGTCCTTTTATCAGATCTAGCCCCACTTCTAAAATACCATCTTCTCAAAATGGCAGTCTTGACCACTTGCTGAAACACGTAGCTCAGATTCACAAGTATCACGCTGCAAATGGAAGTGTGAATCAAAAGCTTTCCAAACTGCTTTTAAAATGCTATGTAACTTGCTTTTCAGTGACTCAATTTTTGTTTCTAGCAAAGAGTGAACAGCAGCATGAAAGATACACCTCATCAGTTTCCACATGCAGATACACACATCATAATAAAACAAGACTAGCTTCTGAAAATACTAGGTTTTATTCACACCCCAGTGGTAAACAATAACCTTAATATGAGGACTAGGTTTCTTTTGTAGATCACTATGTCACATAAAATACAAAACCCATAGCATAAACAAGCTGACAGTTATGAATGTTTAATGTGGTCTCGCTGGAAATTAAACAAGTCATACTAATCTTCTCAAGTAGTCAAATTCGAAATGCATCATCATCATCTCCTAGTTAGTACAAGTCACTGCCATTTCTATAACAAAGTAATGAAGGCACAGCTAGTGCAAGCAGACTTAAACCCGTTCAGACTACTGGGCTGAAAAATACTTTGGTTGGTTCTTCAGGAGAGAGTTTTCTCTAAACAAATATTGGTCTCGGTTAACAGTTCTGATAATCTTCACAGCTGCAGTCTAATAGCTACATGACAAAGACTTCACAAGAACCAAACTATGTAGCAATGAATTAACATTCATGCTTTAGGGGATTTACTGCATTCTACATATTGGCAGAAAATTATACTGTTAAAATGCTAGGTAGATTGAACCTACATTTTAAACTGGTTCTTATGCTTTTGATTTTATTTTTTTTTTAACAAATCGGTTACTTAATTCTACCAAGATACAAAACATAAGGCTGTAAGTAACTAATAGTTGTGTTTAGGCTATTACAGTGCAGGTAATCCTCAAGGCCACATACACACTGCTTCACTGCTGCTTGCATTCTGCTGGGTTTTGATCCTTCTGCTGAGAAAAAAGGAAATATCAGTTTACAGATATCAATACTTTAAAGGAGTTATTAGAATTGCTAAGCACACCCTCAAGTTCCAGTATTCAAGCTCTTGCATCTCTTCCCCTAAGCTAATTGCCCAGGGTTAGTAATACTGCCAACCAAAGATACCAATCATCTTTGGGTGTGGCACATTCACAACACTTTTGTTAATGCATACATATATATGATGGATGCAGAACAAAAATCAGTTCAGAATTAAGTGCAGTGGGATACTCTGACACCAAAACTGGAAAAGGAGGAGGTCAGTTACATATCATATCAAACAGGCTGGCTCAGAAGCATAGGCTTCAGAAACAACCGTACCTCATATACAGTTTGAAGCAAAAAGCCTTCCCATAGTCAATAAAGGCACAGCCTTTCTCTAGAAGCCATTGCATAGTGGTACAGTGAAACACCAAATCATGGTACGTTCTCAGCACTCTGGAAACTTCTTTTGAAATAAATTCCAGTTGCTAGAAAAATCCCAAGTGCAAATTAAGAGCATTTCTATGCTGAAGCAGGCAATCAACTACACCTAACAGTATAATATGGGCACTTATTGAAAAGTGTCTGGGTGGTTACAAGTTCCGTTGCAAGTTTTACTACACTGCTTTGCCTGGGTTTGCTATTCTACAACCCCAGTGCTAACTCTCAGCCCGTGATTAGCTTACAACTATTTGTTATTTCACACATTATCTGCCTCTCTAAGCCTTTGGCAGTTCTCTGAAACAATCTTGCCCTTAGCTAGTTAGCCTAGCAAAAAGCAATCTCAAGTGGTAAAAATAAGAAGTCCAATTTTCATCTGTTTCATTTTGATTCCAAAACTTTCGTGAACTGGAAGCAATTTAAATACACTATTGCAGCTGAAACATCCTCAACAGGTTGTATATTTTGAGTAATAGTTCTAAACCCCACATCTTTTCAACTAGTGTTAAAATTATAGTATTTTGATTGCAGTTCAAACCATTCCCACTGAAAAATATACTGCCTCATTTGAAATAATAGGAACATGTCACAGCAGACATCTTGAGTTCACACAGTTTTGGTTTTGAATGCAGCTTACACCATCAGGTGTTTCCAAGATGCCTTTAGCTCAGCTAGTAAAAAAACCTGTCAATTTAGTGCCTTGCAATCACCTTCAGCTAACCAAGCCTAATAGCCATTTGCCCTGACTGAAACTTAAAACAAAGCTGCCAGTTTGCTGGCTGTCCACATCTTAGTGCTTGACTGTAAACGCGTTCCTGAACTTTGTCTTCTGCTACCTCAAGAAAAAAAACAGGTTCACTGTCACCTCCCCTTGAAAAAAGTGTGATAGATTTCCCCAGCACAGTACAAGAATCAGCTTGCAACATGTTCCCCAAACCTGAACACATTACTTGAACAGTTCTCTGCATGTTCTTATGACTTCTGTTCAACATTTTCATCACTGAACTAAGACAGCAACTTGCTGCAAGACAAGTTTATAGGAAAACCAAACTTGACTATCTCCATGCTCAAAGCAAAGCATTACTTTTACAAAACATTTCTTAGTGAAAGAACTTAAAAAAAGTTGCCACATCAACATTACTGTCAGAACTGGAACTAAAACAGTCTCAGCCAGAAAAATCACTAAGAATGTGAATGAAGATGTAAACTCAAATACTCCTTGTAATTTCTTACTTTTGGGTCATAATCGGGATCGTTTTCTTCATCTGCTTCCTCTTCCCCCTCCTAAAAGAAAACAGTTGTTTACATTTTGCTAGCTTATCTACATTAGCTTCCCAAACCATTTTCAAGAACATTAAATTCTATTCTGAAATGAATTAACTACCACTTCAAATTACGCATTTGGTATTAGTTTACCCTCTACAAAGTGCATCACCTTTTACTGTTTCAACTTGATTCGTAAGATATCTTAGGGTTGCTTTCCCCTCCCAGTCTGGATCCATAAAGACAAGCTGTTGTACCTTACATTCATTAGTATAACTTAAACTGAGCATCCAAAGCATTCAAAAACTAAAGGAACTTATTCCAGACAGACAACGGAAAGGGAACCATTTAAACCAAGGGAATATGTCAACCCACCTCATCATCTGCCTCTTCACCTTCTTCATCATACTAGGAAAAAAAAAGAAATGGTTTTGAGAGGGTCATAAATGCAGTCATTTCAGACATCAATTCATTCAGGATAACTTAAGTAGGTGCCAGAGACCATCCACATTGTGTTGTGCTTTAAGAGAGCATCCTATAGCTGACAGATTTTAAAAAGCTTCATGAATCAGCATGAATAATCTCTTAAGCTACACTCTGGCAGAGAAAGCTTCCTGCTTTATATTTCTTATGTGCTACACTGGAATAGATTATCAAACTGTGCTAACACCTCTGTCCAGCAGGGCATGTCAAAGCATCAGGCAGTCTATACCATCACTTCCCTCTTCCACCCAACCCCCATCCACTGCTCTGGACTAAAGGTTACCCTTCAACATTCTGAAAACCCAGCTCAATGCTGAATGTATCTCACCCAAATCAGCTCAATAAATTCATCAAGGTTGTCAAACTATGCTTGTTTGTGGGGAGGCAGGGGAAAGGAAATATTTTATCTATATACAGTTCTTGTTTTCTGCGGGTTGATTTTCAACCTTAGCTCCTTTAAATGCAAAGAAGCAAAGCTTTTGCAGAGCTGGCTTTAAAGAAATAGCATGCTTTGAATGTGTGTATCTACATTTCACTAAAGAGTGCCCTCCTGAAAGGATCAGACCTGAAACTCAAGAAACTGGGAAGCTAAGTATCACTATAACTATAAAGAACATTCTGACAAGCTATATAAACAGATGGATTAATTCTCTAGAAGCTCACTGTATTTCAGTGGAAGTATTACGCACACCCCTCTTTCTGTTATGCACATACACACAAACTTCTACTCATGCATGCCTCTAAGCATGCAGCTTCTATCACTGCTTTTGTTATAAAACTCTGAAGTCACTACTTCTAAGATTAATTACCTTCCCACTGCTCCTTATTTAACACCCTAGGAAGTGTATCTGAAACTAACGGTGATACCTCCCATTATAAGTAAGCTAATGTTAATTATAATAGTCCAAAGTTACCCAGTCTCTAAGCAACATTTGGAAGCCTTTAGTACTTTGAAAGACCATTACTTACATCATCATCATCATCTTCAATAGCTTCTCCCGTGAAGTACAATACTGATCGGGGGACTATACGCTCACGTAGGAAATGACCTATTTCAAAGTCTGCAGCAAGGATTGCCTCAGCATCATCATCCTGCATAAAACAACATCATTTTCCAAACTAAGTCAATAACTACTTTTGATGCAAAAACACAAGTTGCAGAGATTTTGATGTGACTAGATTTACACAAATGCCATGCGCTGACTTCATGGTTCATCATTTGCTTTATAGAAACTGAGGTTGTAAGACCAAGTATTACACTTCAGATGTTCTACTCACATCATGCAGTTAGTGGTTTGCTTCTTTAGTAAGCTTAATCATACAAAGTTCTGGAGTTAAAATTTTATTCCTCCCCCACATCCCAACTTACATCTAAGTACAAAAATAGTTCAATACCTCCCATAGACTTTCAGTCTGCATGCATTAAGAACTAACCACTAACCAGGTGAGCCCAATTAAATATCTCCATGGTTCCTATTAATCAACCCATTGTAAAGCAGTTGAGCACCTAAAAATGCTCTGTGCTCTAATAAGCTGTTAAAGTGAACTAAGCTGAACTCTACCCCTTCCAATTAAAAAAGAAAAAAACAATTTTAGTAAAGGAAAATTCACAAACTGTTTATCACAAATATTCCCAAGTCAAACACAGAATCACTTAAAGCTGAACCTATTTAACAAATTCCTAAATAATATGAACAAGCACATTGTATAAAAAGGCAGGAATTCTTCCACTGGTGGTTCCCCCAGCCCAAACTCCTTACTTTTGATAAAACAACTTACCAGGTCTCCACTTTCAGGAACTGTAAAAGAAAGAAGGAAGACAAGTGAGTGAAGTATATATGATGACATTTAAAATTAACATAAATAAACTAATAATCTCTTTACCTTCAGGAGGACTAAAGAAGTTGAAGAAGGAGTCATTGGAAACAGTTTTTGTCACCGTTCTAACTGTTCCACGACCCTTGTGTTTCTGCTTCTTCTTAATGGTTTTCAAAGTAACATTTTTTCCTTTTTTCCAGTCTATTTGGCAGCTGGAAAGAAGAGAGTTGCAGCTTAGAAAAATTCTACTTGTTACTAATACCTGCTGAGGTTATCACAACTGTAAGGGATACAGTAAATATAAAGTTAGGATAACATTTAATTGGTGCTATCTTTTCATGTTATTCTATACTCACTAAAAAAAAAATACCTTTTTTTAGGATTGAAGTTTTTTCATCCAGAACCTTCTCCTTCACCATTCAATCTCTGCAATATTAAGTCTCATCTGCTACAAAGTTCTACCTAGTTTCCTATCAAAAAATAATGTCACCATTTTTAGTGTGACCAAAACATTAGTGTCATATTTGGTCTTAATACATTAAAACTAGAATATGTTGAGGTTTACTACTCACATTATAAAACCAATAAATCCTTAAAATAATGCATCAAGCACATATGTAATTTCTTCTTATTACTTGCCGCTTACAGACCAAAATCATATGCATAGGCTTGAATGACTCTTGCAAAGTACACAAAGTAAATAAAGCAGTGACATAAGTAAGGCTGCCTGTACTTGCAGAAATTCCTGGATTAGATCCCTTAAATACTCAAAGGAAAGAAGTTGTTTTTCAGTAAGAATAAGCTGTCTTCGTTGTAATACAAAACAAGAATTAGGAATAAATCATTTTCGTAAAAGCAGAGAGTCATGTTACAGGGACCTCTGCCAGGACTTACACTTTTCAGTAACAATCCTAATTGCGGAACACAAAATAATTTGATCAAATATACTCAAGCAGTTAGACTAAACTTTTCAGGACATTTTTAGCAACATATTACATTAAATGACTGAAATGAAGTGCAATGAAAGACAGTATTAATAGAATGCACAGCAGTGCACGGGTAAAACCAAATCTTACTATACAGCAACAGGCTGTATACTGCCCAAAAGAGTAAGAGTGCTCAGGTGGGCAGTCAAAACATTAAGGAGGCATTAACAAAAAAGCAACTCGTGATACATACATAAGCAAGTCGTGATACATACATAAACCCCTGATATACCTGATAAGGGCAGTTATTATGACTCAGGTTATGTCTCTTCTTTCTGTTCACAGTGGATGTGCACAGAAAAGAGATTAAATAATTTAAGAAGCTACAGCTAATTTAGAAGAGATCACTGAGAAAGGAATGGGACATTTTCAAAATCATGAGGAAACTAGAGTTACAGATGACTGCTCTCTATTCATAAATAGCTTAATTGAAAGGTGCACAGAGAAGCAAACATTCAACTGTTATAAAACAAACTGGACTACTGCAATACAGAATATAAAACTAGACTTGTCTTCTCAAAACTGCATGTCATAAATAAGGTTTCCAAAAAAAGTGACCAAAGTAGTTTTGAATAAAAATAAAGCTATCAAGGTCTACTGGTATATTATACTACCTAGTTTCCATTTCAGCTTCAGTGATTGCAGACCATTTATAGGTACAGTTGTGGTTTTATATGCACATATATATTAAACTATTAAATATATCATTTATAGTACATAAATTGTTAAAAACTCTGAAAATAACACTAGATGGACACAAAGAATAAACTCTTAGGTGTTTCAGACTAATTTGAATATATAAAATTGCATTTTTTAAAAAGTTATTTTACTTATACACACTAAAAATGTCAACCTGAGCCTAGCCTACAAGTTACTGGGTAACAGCATTTTTCCAGCACCTTCCTAGGAGATCTATAAAAGTCTACCGTTGAATAATAATAACTAAGAGACTGTTTCATTACCTTAAAGCTATTCAATAGCACTTACCCAGTACATCCCATGATTTCTGGCCCATCAAAGGAGAAGGGATCAGAATCATCTGGCTCTGACCTCATTCTATATGTCTTTGTCAACACTTCATTTGTGAAATAGTCATTTGGTTCAAAGTGAAATTCTAATGTGAAACTCTTAAAAAAGAATTGCAGAGAGACAACATTAGCAATTTAGCTACATATACCTTTACCTTCTAAATACTTAACAGCCAAACAAAAAACATACATGCAACAGAACATATCCATCTCTACCAATATTAAAGTGGTGCACAGAACTTGTTCTTGAATTTGCTGCCCAAGTTGTGCAATAAATATTCAAATATTTTCATTTAATCCATTGCTCTTGCACTTCTGACTTAATACACTGCTTGCAGCAATGACATACGATCTCCTGATGTACAGATTTCCTGGTGCTATGTTACAGAAACAGCTTATAAATTTAAAATATTAAAGCTTAGCAAGCTATTTGCTCTCTGGCAAGGAAATTATATACTATTACAATAGTTATACAAAAAGCACCTGAAAATGTTGAAAATTAAAGAGGTGAAATAGTCAAACACTATGGCCAACTTATTAACTCATCTGAATCTGAAGGTTAAGTTAAATATAAATGCATATGGTACTTCAGGGCTAGCACTAAATCTTGCACTGTTTTTCTTAGGACAAGAAGCTGTATATTTCTCAATACTGCCATAAGATAATTTCTTATAACAGGCTATGTTATTGATATACACAAGCTTTAATATAATAATCTTGTTCAGTAGGTTAAACTAACCATAGGCTGTCCAACTTCTGAAAATTTCACTTTTATATCTTTTAAGTGTTTCAGGATAGGTTCATCATGCTCCTGCAAAAAAAAAAAAAACACAATTATTCAACTTTCATAAGATTAAATTACACAGATTTAAGAGACAATGCAGAGAGAAAAAGCTGTATTTAGAATGAGTGATCCTTGACAAGAACCTCGTTACAATAGGGAAACATTTTCCACATACATGACCAGCAGGTGGCAACAACAGCAGCACCGAATTTCTGCTGCATTACACAGCCTGAATCCCATGCAAACAAAATACAGCTTTTAGCAACAATACATTTCATGCACACATTCCTATGTATTCAGAAAGTGCATTAGTAAGGTAAAATTACAAGTTCCACAAATAAGAACACAGCAAGAAGATATTTCAGAGTGCTCTCTGCTTTGAGTCAAATAAAGTCCCAGAGATTACATCCAAGCACTCACTTCATTTTCACTCTCCAACAGACTTGTTAAGTACTGTACTGTTCCTACTTCTTCCTTAAAGAGCACACTTGGATTAAGTACTTAAGCAACCTCAAGGCAACCTGGGCTACCACCTACCTGAACCATATCACTGAGCAAGTCCACGTTCTTGAATACCGTCAGCCAAAATTCAGGAATTCCTTTAGGGTCTTCTTTTTCTTCATCTTTCTTTTCTTCTTCAAGCTTGGCCTTCTCTTTCATTTCCTCCTTAATAGAATAAAAATGTTAGTTTTCCAAGTTTTAAAAGCATAACCCACCAGGCTTGTTAACTGTGTTATGCAGTACAGCTAACAGCACAGATTAAGTTTCATGTGCATACTTTAAGCAATCAATTATAAATTATTATTAAAAGCAATCGTTTTGATTTTTTTTTTAAAGAAAGCTTTATTTACCATACTGAAACTTGTTTCATGCTAAAGCTCGAGATATTGATGAGAACCGATTATAATACTCACTGAAATTTCTTCTTCAACATCTGCTTTCCATTCACATTCTTCCTCTGTAGGTTCATAGATTGCATTGATGATTTCACTCCGCTGAAAAATTTGACCACGAATATTTTTATGATCTAGCTATTGCAGTCATCAATACCTAATAACTAATAAATTGCTCATCCTAATTTCATACAACATATTAACTACTTATCAAAACTTTTTCTGGCCCTAGAAATGCTAATCAGTTACCAGCTTTTCAAATAAATAAATTTCACTAAAATAAGCGCAAGAATTCCAGAAAGGCTACTACATCACCTAACATCTGCTCAGTTAACAGGATGAGGCCTAATATACCAAAGTGATTCTGTTAATCATAGAGCAGACCGAGCCTTTCTCCCCCTTAACCTCAGTGATGTTCACATGAATGGTAAAATGGTGTCAGTTCAAGTGAACAGGCACATATAAGACCAAAGTAATTCAGAACATGCATAAGCTTTCAGTTTATGTTCCCTTGTGTTTTAACTAAATCTTTTAAGTACAAATCAGATTAGCATTAAAATACCTTGTCAAATAAGGGCTGATAGAGAGCAGCATATTTTCTTTCCAGCTCATGAACTTCCTCGTAGAACTTTGCTTCTATCTGTGCACACTGAACTTGAAGATTCTTGAGAGCATTCACACGTCTTTTAACAACTTTAGGCAAGCTGAAAAATTCAGTGACAGAGCTGTTACAAACACTGCATTCTAAACACGTTACCCCTCCTTACTCAGCCCCCTTAATAACCACCTTGCATCAAAACAGATTTTACTCTATTTTAAACCTTAAAAAGCTGAACAAATCAAACCAATGACCCGTTGTACCATGCAGACTGAAACTGTTATCATAATCTCTTAAAAACAGGCATAGTCTGAAAGAGAACCAAAGAATTTCAAATACCTGGGGTATCATGAGATAGACTTGTATAAAACTTCCCATTAAGCTTTACATTATCATTGAGCAGCACAGCAAATTTGTAAGATTGAGCATAATTAAGAACTAACTACTAATTTGTTTAGTTTTATGAAAGTCCAAGACAGTTATTACTTCACTACAGAAGTCAATCTTCAACATTCATATTTGTTTCATTTGGGAAAGAAGCTAGGACTACTGTCTTCATATTCCCCTTCCCTCCCAAAATGAGCGAGAACTGTTTTTTCTAAGTGAGCCTCTATATTATACATGTGTAACAGGAAAGCAATTAATGCAGTTTTAATTGTAAAGAGTTGTCAACTACAACTGTTAATAGTAGTTTCACTTATGGGAAGTTACACTAAGATACTGTTAGGACAGAAATTTACCTATGTGAAGGCTATTAGTGACATCCATGGGGTAGATTGCTGACAGCCTCCATTGCCTATGATGTGAGACAGCCCCCAGCATATGGCTACAGAAGATTACCATGTTAACTTTCTGTATTTAAGCAGTTGGTCACATTATTTAGAACACTGTAGTTAACAGCTGCTTTTTAATTGTTAGTATCAGAGTCAGGTTAGAGTAAGTAACCAGAATATGTTAAGTACGCTAAACAGTGGAAGTTCATATTACTAATGCCATCTGACCTCTAATTAGGTAGGATATGGACACATTCTAAAAGAGCCTTGTTCACTTTAAAATGTGAAATCCATCTCCCTAATGACTCTATGCTCAATATAAATATCCTATTTCTGTTTACTAAGACAACACACAGATAACCAGTAAGTCAAGATTTCTCTTAACCTCCTGACTTGAGCAAAAGTACATCTGCTACACATGCTACCAGAAAAGCTTAATCATAAGTGTTCAAAAGGAGTTGATAACATTCAAGTTGCTATCACTTTTTCTAGAATGTAGTCAACTTCACCATTTGTTGCATCTTTCACTTCAAGAACATCAGAATGATGTAAAAGCAACCAAAGTAGCAAATTCAGTTCAAGAAAAAAAAAGTGGTAAGGAAGAAAATAATTAACTGTATAGGTAAGTCATGCAATAATTACCCACCTAACTCCACATGCATGTATTTAGACTAAATACTAGTCTTCATAATTTCATATTAAAAAAGCAACATTTGAAGAAGCTAATGCTATAACATGCAACATAACCAATTCCAGTACATCTGAACACAAATTTTAATTCCTTTATTAGAAAGTCTAGAATCTTTCGCACACATCAGAAAGCTGTATTTTGATACAGTCCATGCCAGCTAGATCAAATTTTACAATTTGTACATCTACTACATTTATAATGTCCATAAATTCTAGAAAAAAAGTAGATTCAAAGAGATAGCTAATACAAAAATAGGAAATGGAGAAGCAGACCAAGAAATCTGAACCAGACTGCACAAGTACAATAATGGCAAGTAAAACTCATCGCTCTGAGGCCCTGAGCAACCTGATCTAGTGGGTGGCATTCTTGCCTATGGCAGGGGGGTTTGAACCAAGTGATATCTGAGGTCACTTCCAACCCAAGCCATTCTATGAATACAAGCAACTAGAAAACATTACAGTAACACAAGAATGCAATGTCTAAATAGTAGGTGAGGGAAAATCTACCCTAGAAAAGTTTCATTAAAATTATTGTAGCCAGGCACAGGTAAAGGAGTTACTGAATAATTGCCAAAAGTTAGTGGATTCTAAGCCTGAGTAGATAGATGTTTTCCTGGAACGTGTTTATCTTTCCCACCAGCTTATGCATTTAGTTCCTTTACAGCCCACATAACAGGCTTTTAGGATCCCAGATTCCTGCTGACTTGCACCTCCTTAGTGTCTAGACTCCATATATAAACAAACTTTAAAAAATATTTAGGAAGACATTTAAGAGGCACCTGTAAAGCATGGTTAAATCAGCATACGTATGTTGAAAAAGTGCAGATTAAAGTTGCACACATTTTACAACTATTTTTAAACTGTAAATAACTAAGCATTTGGTACAACAGCAAAGCTGCAATGCTTTTTTAAGAGAATGCCCTACTGTACTTGGAACAGATGAAGTAGTAGTACAGTATCTTAGAGAGCAGCTGACTAGAAGAATGCCATATAAAATTCATCAACCTTATGACTTGTGCTCAATTCTTATATCAACTTCTACTAATCTTTCAGGTCCTTAACTAACATCTGTTGAAAAAACAGAAGAAAAATAATTGGATATAGAAAGCCTGTAGTATACAGCGTCCAGAAAGGACCTGTGTGTCCCCTTTGACTCCCATGCTCTTCTGGGGCTTGCATTTATTAGGGTATTGCTGTTAGTTATGCGTGCTTTTGTTCTGTGCTACTATCTGTAGCAGAGGAACATGGGGGTAGGAGTAGCAGCAGCAAAGCCTGTTATTCAGTAGCTATCCCAGTTACCATCAATAGCTCTGCAGGACCCTATCACAGTAAGATAAGTTGTGCTTTACAAATCACATGAATATGGTGAAAAGTTCATACACAGATTACAAAAAAAATAAAGAAAAGATCTACTTGTTAAAGCATGAGTAAAGAAAATTTTAGCAAGCAAGAGAGATTGTTTCAAGGTTGCATATAAGGAGTCCATATCAACTATTGATTGATACAACATCCCTAATTTTATTAGCTTTCTGGTTACACTATAACCATAAAATGACCATATATTTGCCCATGTTTCAGATTAAGGCAAACCTACAAAAGATATTCCAAAGAGCAGGAAAATACCCGTAAGTGTGCCATTTCACAACTGCAGGGGACTGCTAAAATATTTAGTGGCTGATGCTTTTTCTTCAGAAATGCTCAAATAAAAAGCCTTTAATTCTGAAATGCACTAGACTGACTACATTAGTTTGCTATTTAGGCAGAACAATGGTTTATGATTATTAATCCTACAACGTTCACAAAGCAAGAGCACCATATACATGTATACCACTCTGTCATACTAAATTAGAGTATTTTACCTTTCTATATATCCTGTAGATGTTCCTACCAGACCATCAAGCCTTTCCTGAAGAGCTGCAAGAATCTGAGGATTTTGCATCATCTGCACAGTCAACTGCCGAGCTAAATTGGAAAAGAAAAAACTGTAAATGCAAAAAGTACATCTTCTGGATTCATCTTGGATTACTATAAAAAGCAGTAAGTTTATTATATACATTTGTGAGAAGAAATACAGGCAGAAAAGTATTTCAGACATCTATTTGAGAAGCATGGATCAAGTCCATCCCATCCTCATCAAAAACCTGGATTAAAATTGCCACTGTTCAGCAAACCGAGCTTTTGTTAAAAGGTCTGGCTTTACATGATACTTCTAAAAGCATCCGTTGTTTCTACTTGACTTCTACTTCAAAACTCATCAGAAAAATGCAAAGTAGTAGATTTCATGCCGTTAATTTAAGAAGTCAAAATTGGAGTTGGGATTTCCATTCCATTTCAGATGAAACAAGACTGCTTCAGACTTGGATTTAGAGTTTTTTTTTAATTTTTTTTTTTTTTTTTTTACAAATCTATGCTTACATATTTTTTCTTGCAAAATAAATTATTCATTAGAACATTTTTAAAGGAATAGCATATCAATCCAATCAACTCAGTCTGACACGTTATTGATTACAGAATATCAGTGCTAAGTACTTAATTTCTATTAGTAACCTCTTTAGAAATCATTTTGCCCAAATGGGAAATCTGTTTCAAATTATATGATAGAAGTACATTTTAGAAAACACACAAATTGCTAGCTTAAGTGCTCTGTATCATCACCTCTTTTACTTCAGCTCAAAGTCTGTGCCTAAGCAACCTGTAGAAGTTCATTTTAATAAGAATTTATTATAATTTTTAATCATGCTGTTTTGCCTTCTTCCCCCATCTTCAACATTTACAGGTATGCAAACAAGTAGTATATCATAAGGCATAGAAAATATCTTCATTAACTGGCACCTTCAAATGAATGTGGAGCTTTTCAATCCTTCCTGATACATCAAGTTGTTTTTTTGTTAAGTAATATTCAGTTCACCATTTCTATGCCCTTCGCTAGAATAACCATGTGAGCATCCTCTTCTACTTTTATGTCCTACCAATTAAATTACATATTGAGAAATTTTATCTCAAGTGACACCCAAAAAAGAGGCCTGTTCTGTGAAGCCTGTAGTATCTCCATAAAGACACATTTCAGCAGTAGATGTAGTTGCTTCTTAGAAGCACAATACCACATTAGTTAACACCAACCATCTTGTTAAGCTATCTTCGTTTGCTCTGGTCTTACTAATCATTACTTTCCTTAACCTAAAAACCTACCCAACTGTGCAATTTGAGTCTGTTTTGAGGTATTCTTTTAAATACCAAACCTGTACACACCATAAAAATGGCATGCCAGTGCCAACATTCCCTCAAACTGAAAGCCAACCCCATATCTGTTCTGCAAGTCCTTGGATACATTAACCTTTTGTTTTTCAGTTAGGTTTTTACCAAAAAGCAAGAGTGCTTTACTTAAGTGTTACCTGAACAGTCTTCAATATATTTAAAAATTAAATCATCCAGGTTAAAAAAAAAAGAAAAAGGCTAGGATGTGGAAAAAATGTGCATGGTAAAAGACACTAGAAAGCCAGCAAAAGAACTGCTTGGCAGTCTTCATTTCAGAAGACTGAAAAGTTCCCTAGTACTGAAATGTTCTTCACTTGCAAAACTCCATTTCCCTCCAAGATGTACATGCATATAGTGTGATTTCCCCTCTCAGATCCTCATGTATCATTGCTGGGATTAAATACTAAAAATACCATTACTCAACTCTAGGTTCCTTTGGGACACCTGATTATTTAACATTTAATTATTGTAAGCATCTTCATCTGACCTACATTATCCAAAATTTTGCAATCCAGCTTTGGAAACACTTTCAATAGTGATAACAAAGCCTCTAACGCCACCTTGAGGAAAGTTTTCTAGTTTTTCATTAGTGTTACTACTTTGCTCAGGAAAACATGGAATGTAGCATTATCAGCAATCCAAGCTATTTTATTACAGAGATTATCATCTCTCATACAAGCTATTTCTCATTTGGCTAATTGCTCTCAGATACTATCTGCATCCCCAATTTTTAACTGTAACATTTGAGTAGGACTGCTCAGCACAGAGATGAAACAAGTGTTCTCATACATGTTCAGGCCTTCTTGAGAGAAACAATCAAAATAATACATATATGTATTATTTATTTATTTATTAAGAAAAAGGCTATCAGCTACTAGCTTTGAAATAATTTGTTAACACATCCACAATAACCTTCTCTTTTCCAATTATACAACCCTACAGGTGGTCAGGTCTACTTGCACTGGTACTGACCATGACTAAAATGAACAACAGTGTACAACTAATAAAAGACACAACTAGGGAAAAAAGTCCTTGCTTCAGAATTTAAACAGAGACTACTCTGTTGTATAAGCCATTAAGCTTTACCACTTCCTTTTAAGAAGAAAATTTTAACATTAACAAGAAAGCACATATGCAGCTACTTCAAAAGACTTGTTTTCAACATTACCTTTGCTGTTGGCATCTTCACCAGCTTCCTCCTCTTCTACTTCTTCAACATCTTCCATATCTTGTTGATCAAGTTCAGACTGTTCTTTGCTATTAGGAATATTTAATAATAGAATTAATAAGTTAACTTTTTTAAATTATAAATGAGCTCAAAGAGTCAGAGATCACATTGGTACAAGCAAACTGATGCACTAATTTTTAATCTATGAAAATTCGAAAGTTGTAATAGCCAAAGTCAAATTTGTCTTCATAGATTCAGTGTTAGTTTCAGACTGAGCAGTTTATAGAACTAGCACCTTTTCAAAGTTTTGAAGTTAAAATTCCTTTACAGAAGGATTCCTTCAGCTCCTACTGATATCAGCAAGTACAAGCCTCCTCCTGCCCTATGCATCCTCTTTGTTATGATGTGCAGGCCTTGAGAACTGAGATTAGATTCACCCAAACAATACTTCAAATCCCACAAAACTACACACATTCAAAGTACAGAGAAAGCTACGTTCAGTGAAATAATGGTAACGGGTAGTACTAGCATTTTTCCCTACAGAATTCCAGCTAACGTGGTAAGTTAACTGGTTCCTTACCCGTCTTATACAGTTAAGATCCCAAACCAATTTGGCATGAGCAACTCGGGCTCTCCTCCCACGTGCAAATGCTGTAAAACTCATCTTGCCACAAAGTCAAGATCACGTTGTAGTAGATAGACCCTGTCCCTCATATATCTGGAGGGAACAGGCATCTGAAGTACATAACAGGACAGCTACAGCCTCAGTAACCTACAGATTTTACTTACTTGTCGATGTCTGCCATGCTCAGATTTCAAACCCTAGAAGAAAACACAATGCAAAAACAGCATTAGATTTCATTTACAAGCTCTACAGGCAAGTGCCATAACACTTAAAAGGAAACAAACTATGCCAGCTTTTAGAAATAGGATAAATACATATTGTAGTCTAAAGTGGCATAGCCCCCATGCAAATGTTTTGAACTTTCACTCTAAAGCATACAGAAATACTGGAAAATGTCACTCTGGTTTAGAGCCAATAAATCTACTAACATACATTTAAATACCAGGAAAAAAAAAAAAACACATTGCATTTTGTATCGCAGGATTGTGTTAATATCAAAAATTGGTAACTAATCTTATCTAATTAAAAGTAACAAAATTATGAAACGTAATCTGAGAAAAAGTAAAGTAACAAGAGTGCTAAAAACCCTTTTGCTAAATTTTACTCACTTTCAGCATGTAATTGCAGACAATTCTTACTGCTGAATCATGTTCTTTAATACTAAACATGCCTTCTTGTGGATTCATGTTTAATCCTAGCTTTACAAAACCAATCCAAGTAGTTCCTCAAAACACCCAGAGAATTGCCACATATAATTAATTTGATGACACTGCACCAAGCTAATTACAGAGCTAATTTCCATGTCCTAAACAATCAGAATTTTAAGTACCTCAGCATCACCATAAGCATGCTCAAGCCTACAAATACGACGTGTTGAGACTATTGCACATCTCGCATGCCACAAAGCACATGCGTTCTCAAATGTATTACAAGATGAAAAACACTTTCCGCCAGCAAAACAATACTTTGAAATCTAGACTACAAAAATATGTTTCTGGTAATATGTTCTGGTTGCATGTAACCAGATTCAATTCCCTCGTACGTGGAAAAACAGAAAACCAGCTGTTTGTCCATCTATTTCAGAAAAATGCAGTATTTCCTATCAAACAGAACAGCAGCACTACCACAAACCCAAGATCATGCAACAATTCATTAAGAAACTGACGAGTTCCAGGAACATTTCTGACTCATTGGAAGTTCTGTAAGATCCAGCTCGTGTTTGCTTGTTGTGTGACCCCAGGTTCACACATGGATGCAAGCTGCCTCTAGACCAGTCCCAGCCTCCTCCCCAAACCATTCTCAAATAAGTGACAGCAGAGACTGAAGACCTACAGAAACTAAGAACATACAACAACTACAGCTCATTTAGAAGCCTCCATATTTCTTGAGCAATACCACAATTAGCACGGTTTCTGGTTTGCAAAAGGTTTTATCAATGCCAAATTAGATGTAGAGCTTAGTGATATGGTTCAGTGGAGGACTTGTTTGTGTTAGGTCAGAGGTTGGACTCTGTGATCTTGGAGGTCTCTTCCAACCTAGATGATTTTGTGATTCTGTGAAAATAAACACCTTCATGCAGGACCTTTGTAAAGAGGCTAGCAGCCCCAATCTAGGTGCACAGCTCACTTTGCCTTCTGCACATTGTCATACAAGTGGGACAGACACAATCCATTAACTATTATTGCTCCATGCAGAGATCAACATTTCCCCGTCTCCATTCTCCACATAAAACAGCACTTTGTCTTCTATCTGGAGACAGCTCTTTCAAAGGTGCACCAGGGACCACAACCCAGGTGTCTCCCCAAGCCAGCAGTTGAAGCACTCCAGGTTCAGGTTTGCTGAAACAGACTGACTTCAAAATTCAACTGAGCTTTTTTTCTAAATGATGCCATGAGATCAGCTATGACCAAGTCAGGCTAAAACAATGTTTAACAAGTATCCATCCCATCCCCAACAAAGGCCATTACCAGAGGGCTATCTACAAGCAATGACAGAGCAAGAATTCCCCCAGAAACTCCTGTAGCTTTCAGCTACATTCAGAAAAAAACACTGGCTTTACAAGTACAGATATTTAACAAGCCCATAATAAGGGCTAGTTTATGAAATTGATTTGTCTTCCCTGAAACAATGCAGGCGAGCTGATATTGTTCAAGCATCAAAGCACCGAAATGTGGGTTTTAGTTACAACAGCCTGCAGATATTAAGCCAAGTTTTTCTGTGCTGAGCAAGAGCAGCAGATGAAGTTTCACCAGCAGTTTCCACGTTCTTGAATTTCTCAGCGGGTCCTTGTCTCTACAGTTCTGAATAACCGCCCCCATCAACCACCTTCATCCTTTCACTATTCATCCCTCTCCCCGAGGCCACGTGTCACCATGCTGAAAGCATTCACAGCAGCGCAGAGCCCTGCCTGGGGAGCTCCCATCTCTGCAAGGGGCGGCTGTGCCTGCTCTGTATCTCCATACTTCAGGACCATACCTTCTGCAACAAGGGCCCAGCTCACTCCAAGCCTTTGGACAACTTTGGAAAAAGTCTTTTCAGGGAATTCAAGTAGAGCATGTCAGCTGGCAAGTTCAGAACCTCCCTTCAACGTGTTCCTATCTGCTTTACCCTGTTTTGTTCTCCTTGCATCAGCTTTTGCCATATCTCAGTGTTTAATCTGCCCTCTGCTTTTTTACACTGCTCCATATCAGAACATTTGCAGTTGGGAGGTTTCTTCCTCAAACTGAGGAGACACTACTGTTTGTCATGGCACTGTCATCTGCCAGCTCTAGAAAGCAGCTCTTGTGTGACGAGGCTGCGAGGCACCGTGCCAGCAGCGCTGTGCTGGCAGGCAGACTGATCTGTGCTACCCACCAGCGTGGCTATACAGTTGCATCACATTTAGCTTGTCATTTACTTAAATAACCATAAGCTTCTCTACAAACACAATTCTACTGGTGAAAAAACTGCAGAGGCAGATGAGTATTGAGGAAACACCTTCCCTAAGAGGAGACGGTCTTGCACAACACTTACTACAAGGTCCCAGTTTTGGGAGCTTCAGATACAACAGCAACACTGAAATGCATTATCTCCCCAAAACCGAATCTTCGCATATAATGCTCCTTCCTCTCAGCTTTCCAGAAGAATACCACGGCTCTCGTTCCCCACTCCTTTCATTTAGGATTGGGAACAGCAGCTGCACCTTGGCACGAGTGACAAGAGACGTTCATGGGTATCACTGCTTGAAGCATCATCCCTGGGAGATGCACAGGAAGGATTATGAGTCTCCACTGCTCCAATCCAGCAGGCAAACAACCTCCTCACTCAGAAAACGTTCATTTCCCTCTTGTTTGAGCAGCCGCAGCCAGGAGCACTGAATTATGGTCAAAGGCAGAGGTGCCCCAAGGCTTCGCATACAGGGAAAGATGTTTTGCTGCTTACTGTAAAAAAAACACTGAGGAAAATAAATGCTTATCTTATCTGTGCTCAGCTTTAAAGACAGCACATAGGAAGTTAATGCTACAAAAAGGAAGCAAAAGAACACAAACACAAGCTACAGTAGGAGCTTTCTAAAGGGTACAGTGTTTTAAACCTTTCACAGAGAGCTGAAGCTTGATCACAAGCCTGCTGCCACACAAGGAGCACCTTCTTTTTCATAACTGAAAGGTTAGGAGACTTAAAGAAAAAAAAATCACGCGCTTAGTCACGGTTTTGAGAGTGTGCTGCAGAATTACAAAAAATTATCAGATCTCCCTCAAAAATTTCAATCTTACCAAAACAGTATCAAAAGTGTGCTCTTTGTCATCATGCTTAAAAAGAAAGTTGGAAGTGAGGTGTCATTTAAGAAGTGCAGCCCTACACATGCAGAAAGTAATAACACGGCCATGCATTTGTCCACAAGCTGTCCATCAGTAACCCCTGACAATTACGAGCTATTGCTTCACAAAGCAGTTACGCCGAGGTGGAGCTCAGTTTTAGGACACCAGCTGTAGACATTCAGCCCCCTGTGCCCACGCCAAAGCCTGTGGCTGTGCCCAGCAGCCTTCCCTTGCAGAAGGTCAGGCTGAGCACCCCGAGGGAGCGTGCTGCTGTCACCTTACCCTGCCATCGTCCCAGCCCCGGGAGGACAGGTCACAGCGAGGTGACTTCGCAGCCAGCTGCCAAGGCGAGGCCTCCCCCAGCCCCAGTGCCTGCAGCCGGATGGCTTTCTCCTGGCAGTCTGCCCTGAATCTCAGCTGCTCGGCACCTCTGTGGGTGACCTGCCATGCACCATGCCCATCCTGCCCCTTCCAGGAAACATTTTCCCTCTGGAGGAGTTACTCACCCAATTAGCTTGCTATAGCAAGTAGGAGAAATTTCTCAAGCCGTCCAAGGGACACAAACAGGCCTTTTGAGAATACCGAAGCCAAGCCTCATGTCTTTAAAAGCAATCTACCTTCTGCCCAAGCTAATTCCCTCAATAGCCAGTAATTCAGAGTACTGCAGGCAAGTCAGCTCTCCCACAGCACAGCAGTCTCAGCCTCCTTCCGTCGCTGGCAAGCCTTGGGCAACTGAAAGTAAGATGTGAGCAGAAAATGCCTAGAACTAGCAAGCCCTACGTGCAATTACGAAGCTGCAACAGAAAATAAACTGAGTGGCCTAAGTCAGATGTCAGCAATGAGAAGAAGCCCAGCTGGAAGACAGCTAGTTGCATTTAAAAAAATCAGGATTAAGTCCTGTCAACTGCTATTTGCAATGCATGCAGAAACCAAAGGTGCCAGACAAATTACACCACACCAGCCAAGTTGGACTCGCTGCAGAGTGGGAAACGCGAGAGGAATACATTCACTGGCAGCTCCCTCAGAGCCGTGCTGCTGCCCGGCATTCCAGGGGGACAATTTGCAACCCTTTGCTTTACATAAAGCAGCACCAACCACCCCCACCCAAAAACTGAAGGACGTAGCACGGAGATCCACCACCAGGCTCCCGGAGTGCAGATGTTTGTAGTAATTCTTGTAGGTAGTTTGCTGAAACCACCAAGAGAGGTCTGTAACTTCAAAGAGCTGCGACGCTCAGTGCCGTCTCATTTCCATGGATGTTGGAGCTGGCTGAACAGTTTAGAGGCACGTACTACATGGCACAGTTACAGACCAGGATTTTTGGTACCAAGATGTAAGAAAACACATCAATCATTTCACAAGTGTTAGACGGTACCAACTACCACATGGGAAAGCTGTTACACAGGGAGGGATCACACGGTTTAGCAGCAGCTGGGAGAGCATTTAGCTTTTCTTCAAAAAGGAGCAATTGAATAACGTGTCAGGTTTAAAACAAGTGCTGTTTCGTAAGGGAATCAAGCAGAGGCCCAAGTCTTTTCTTTTTCCTTCCGCAACCACATTCAAACATGCTATTAGCATGGAAAGTCACCATGAAGAGGCTGTTGTGCATCCCATTAACACAGGATATAAATGTGTTACAAACAGATCATATTCATATTATGGAAAAATGTCACCCTAGGAAAGCTGAAGGTCAAAAAACAAATCAGTCTCAGTTAAATGAGATGAACAGTCCTGCGCTGGAACACCAAGGCATCACTTCTATTTGATGAAAGACATTATTAGCCACTGAGCTCTCCAGGGACTATTTCCTTTTGTCAGTGCCTCACAGTCCTGCCGTTAACAAAAGATTTCTGGTTGTTAATGTAGGAGAGCAAAAATTAACACAAATAAAATGCCTCAAATCTGGAGCAGAAAGTTGAGACTGTCTGCCCAAATGCAAGCTTCGAAAAATAAGAGCAGGAGCTAACACACAAGAAAGCAGCAGTGTAAGGGTAAAGGCTGCCAAGGCCTAACAGTGTCGGTGCAGGCAAGGAATCCAGCTCCATCAGCACAGAAACAAGAAGGTGCCACTGGACCCTTCCTCAGGAGCTCAAACCAAAGCCATCTGTTCTGCTGCAGTTCACTGTGCAACCACCAGCTCATGCACTACATCCAACACTCAGACAACAGCCAGAAATGCTAACTGGCATGGGGATACATGGGAATTTTTTTTTAGCAGAGGCTTGAGCAAGATCTTCTGGACCAGGCAGAGATTTATAGGATAAGCATCTCAGATGAGCAGTTGTGTTTCTCAAAACACACTGAGAACTTTTAACAACATGCCACTGCTAAGTTGGCTAAGATGGAAGCACTCAGGCCACCGCAAGGGAGATGCATGTCTTAGCAGATGGAAGAAACAAGTTTCTCTGCTGACCATACAGCTTCCCAGCCAGCTAAAGCCAATGTAACTGGCAAATACTGCTGGAAAAGCTGGTTCTTCCTCAGCTATGTGTGCCCCTTTCATCTGCAGTGTTTGAATAAGAGCAAGGTTAAAAGAAGTGCCAGGTATTTCTTTTGTGCAGGGTTAGATGTGCAGATGCATGAGTAAGAGCAGGGTCAAGAGAAGGAGGACACCACAGGGAGGACACCTCTCAGAATAGCCCTGGAATGGGGTTAGGCAAGTTCGGAGTTACCTGAAAACAAACCCTGCGTCTTGCCTTCTGATAACACAGCAAGATTGGGAACTCGGTACTGGGGAATAAAACTCCAGATCGTGTTACTGCTGAACCCAGCGACACAACGCAGTTAGCTGAATTTGTCTGCTCTCTCCCCTTCCAGCTGTCACTGTTGCTCCTGCTCAGGTAGGAGCACCACTGCAGCCCTGTGCCATGCAGCTATTCCACTCCTGCTGCAAGCCTCTGCACGATACCTGTTATGGCATGCAAGCACAAGTTTTACACCTTGGAGGTACTCTAAGCTTGCATGGAAACTTCACACAGTTACACTATGGGAAAAAAAACCTTCAAAATAAGGCAGTGATCACACACATAACTAATTTAACTCGTTACTGGTAATTGCAGGGCTCGCTTTCATTTGTGTGGAAGCACTTTTTAGTCAAGGTGAAAGCTCTAATCTTTAAAGCAGGAAATGAAGAGTCAGTTGACAAGTAGTGAAATCCTCTATTTCTGTAGTGTTTATTTTTCATTTTAGGTACCACCTGTTTACCTTTGCAGAGAAAAAAGTCATCATAAAGAGAAGGAAATGGACTATAGAATTGCAATTTAAATTCAGGACTGAACTATATCTGCATGTTTGGCTCTGCCACTGATCTGATCCTGGTCTAAAAATAGAGTAATTAACACACAGCATGGCCTTTGTTCTGGATGCCAAGATCCTGTAGCAGAATACACACCAATTTCTATTTGGGACAGTGTTTCATCATTAGAAAACTAATCCAGAAGTTTAAATTCATATCTGAAAAGCCTTACCAAGGATGGTGGGTTTTTAAACAAACTGACCAGCAGGGCTTGTTGCAGTTTCTCCTTTCCATCGCTGATAAGGGGAAAGGAACACCCATCCTGCAGGGCTGAAATCAGTCTTCATGTACAAAAAGATGTTTACAACTTCCGAAGAGTATTACTCTGTACAGTTTATGATGTACATAACGTACAACAAATTGGTTTGCTGACCGTGCTGAAGGAGTGACACAAAACCAGTGTTTTAACAAAGCACTTCAGGAATCAGGCTACATTTTAACATTGAGCAGTATCAAGCTGTGCACACCAAAACATCAGCTGAAGAGGCAGTTGACTGCTGAGACTGCCACAGGATCAAACCCAACCACCTTGGCAGTTACACTATCTGCAAGACTCACCCACCGCAGCATTAAGGTTTCTATCCAATTTCATTCAGAAAGCATTTTTACAGCCTTATCTGAAAAGTTAAAAAGAACAATGAGTTTATTTATTTACAGTTTCAGATGTTTTGTTTTTTTTTTGCTGGAACATCTAATGAATGCAACATGGGAAACTCATCCGCTCCCTGAGAAGCCCTTGAAACTCATACAATGTATTTAGCACCTTGTTAGCTTCAGTTCTACATTTTTCCAGGAAAATGAAGCTCTTGCTACACGGCAAGCTCTCAGGTGTCCTGCTTTCAACAAGGTAGCATTCACTGAAGACAATGATCTACCTTGGATACAGTTTAGTGGCTCCTGGGGGTGAGACGTTGCTGCTGGCAGTGGGACCCAGGAGAAGTATGCAGGTGGTTATGGCTGCAGCAAGGCACTTGGCAAACAACTACAGATGCAGAATTTAACAAGTGTCTGGAAACAGAGAGTGCACCTGTAGAAAGCCAAGGAATGTGAGGCTTACTTACAAAATTATCTTTTGCATCTGACTTTCACTCAGTTGTGCTTTTGGCACCAGCAGAAGTACCTAATAAATTCCTCACAGCGAAGAAGGTGATACCACAGCTAAGAGGCCAAGCCGTGCAGATCTCACCAGTTTGGTCTGCCTAAAAAAAGATGATACGACCTAGGCAAAGTAAATTGTACTAATATCTAAAGTAACACACATTAGAAGCAGCAATTCAAATGACTTCAGAATCCAAAATACTGAGAAATTGCTCTGCAAAGACACAGATGTCATTGCATTGAGCCCACTGAACACTTCTATTCAACATACAAAAGCAGACAAGATGTGAATTCCCTGCTGAACACTGGCAGAGATGAGGCAGATGAGTTCAGGGCCCAGCTCCACCAGCGCCTGAACACAACCTGTGATGAGCAGAACTTGAGAAGCAAACCATAAGAAGTGGCACAAGGGAGTGAAGGCATCAGGAAATTCAGAAGCACAGACTGAACGCTGTTTGGGATGTAAACAGTATCACTGGCAGGGGGGTGGTTTGTTTTTCCCTCCACCCCACCCCAAAACCTAAACCTCTCCATGCTTAAAACAGCTTTTCAAACTAGAGCTGGCAAAGAAAGCTTTCCCTCAAGGACAAGCCGTCCCAGGAGAAATGTGGAAGAACTGCCTCTACTTTGGTGCTTTTGGTATTTACCAACACCAAGAACAAAGCAGTGGGCTGCACTGGTTTTACCACAGGTAGTCAGAAACTGCAACGAGTCCTTGTGATTCCAGCCTGGGTCCTTGCTCCACACCAGACTTCCAGTACCTGCTTAGTCCAATCCTTTCACCAGAATTTCCAGCACTTAAAAATGAGATTAATGCTAGCATCTAACCATATAAGCGGAAGATGGTAAGTCCACAGCTGAATGCTTCGTAGCTACAGCTACAAACTGAAGTTTTCAGATCCAGAAAGTTTGGTTTACATTTTGATCATGAAAAGCTACTAAGGAAAGCTGGCCATATTTCATCTGAGAGTTAACAAAGACCAGGTGAAAGAGCTGATGTGCAACTGCCCATGTCACTGCAAGTTAATCTAGAACATCACCACTGTAAGTTATTTCTGTGTATATGTACATTAAGCCCCCTAAATGCCTCCTGTATTTCCCCAATACTAAGATCTAAACAGTTTTCCATCTTCTCTGCTAAGCAAGATCACCCATCCTAGCCTCTGACAGCAGAGAAAACAGATCACAAATAGCCAAAATGAAAATTATTTTAAAAGTTTAAGCTTCAGGGAAAATAAATTGCTCTAAGTTGCTCAAACTATTCATACGTTGACATGAATAATAATGAACAAAAATAAAACTACATACAACATTTCAAATGTAAGTTAACAAAGGTTTGAGGTTGTTTTTTTCATTGTTGCAGGCTACAGTTTCAGCTGCATTCATCTGCAATCTTTCACTGAATACATGAAGCCATACTGATAATTAAATTTCCCCTTCACATTAGTTTTGTTGAGCGTAGGAAGTTCTTAAAAAATAATCATGCATTGTTTTTACAGTAGCTTGATTTTTCAGAAGGTCAAACAAATCCCCCAAACAACCTCTGCTGTTGACACCTTCCAGGCACACCTGGCTTTTGAGATGAGCCCACAAGACACAAGAACTGCTCTCCATTTTAACAAAGTTAGGTGGTGAAGAACTGCTCTTGCCTCTGAGCAGAGCGAGGACCAGATAGATTAAATTAACTCTATTATAATCGCTTTTGCACTCAAAGTAATTTACCAATGAAAGCTGACCCATAAACATCAGGTTAATCATCACACAACCAATCCTCAGACTAAACGCCGCCTGTACAGGACTGTCCTGCCCTGTTATTTACCAACCAGTTTCCTAATGGGAAGTTGGGTGGAAGGCAGCCACCCAGCCAGCTGCTCTCTCGGAAGACCCCAGTTGTAGTAAAACACAACTGGCACCAAGGAGTCTTGTCTCTGTCTGCAAAGTAGTGTCTCCTCTACGTGTGCCTACTGGTACCAGACAAGTACAAGTGATAACAATTCATGGAAGGAAAGAAAAGACATGGTTTAAGTTCCACGGAGTGTATATACAAGTGCAGGACAACAAACAAGTATTTTAAAAAACATCTCAATTTTCTGCAATCTGCCCAAATTTCCCAAAGAAGGAAGAACAAGACCTCTGACAGTCTGAGATGCACCATGTTTGCAGCTGCGTCAGAGGATCCATGATGATGGATGAACCCCAGATGAACAGGGTTACAGCCATACCAGCAGACACAAACAGATGCGACACACATGGTTATTATACCTGTTGGCCTACTGGAACAAATGGGCTTTCACCAAGTGTTTTCATCAAGAATTCAAATAGATGCTTGTCTCGCTTCCCCTGAGATCTTTCACTGCTGAAATTCAAATCCTCCAGCCATTTCACTCCCCTGAAGGGATATGATCTCTGCCACATTGAATTAAGTTCTCCTTGGCACAACTGCTTCAACTTTTGGGAGCTAAATGAACAGATTTGCACCAACACAACTGACAGCAGGGTAAGCCAAAGTTTCCTTGAAGATCTGCAGTTCTGTCACTCCATTAAGGAAAATGATGTCAGCCTGGAAGATTCCGGTCTCAGTGCTGCAAAAACTCTTTAAAGGGTTCATAACATACATACCCACACTGCCTGGCTTTCGGTTTCACTTGTGTATAACTAGCACTGCACGTGTGCAAGAAGCTAAGAAAAAAGCAGAGCACCCATTTCAGGGCGCCTGGTGAGGTGACAACCATAACAACTCCCCTGCCTGCTCCCAGGAGCAGTTTTTTGAGTGAGGTACAGGTTGGACACGCACCACTACAGCAAACCCACTGCTTTGGGCACTTGCTTTAATCCTGGGCTGCCTGCATGGATGCAGCACTTCACTGTCCTATAAACATTAGGAGAGGAATGGGTGCTCTGAAAGGCACCAGATCTACCACCTGTGTATAAGGCCCATGGATAAGGCTCTCATTCTGCAAATGCACAAATAAATAAACAAATAAATCACCAGAAACTAGAACACGTGACATGCGTGACCTGTCACAGAATGCAGGAAGGGACATGGCTAGTACATGCCTCTTGCACAGCAGTACACAGACCACGCAAACACCAGTTCCAGTGTCAGTGGCCTGCTCTAAGCCTTTGTACTGGATGCTTCAGGTACCTAAAGCCCCAGGAGCCTAAACCATTGCCTGGTACAGAGGCACCTACATCACCTCTGTTTCATAGCACATACACCTCAAATTCTGTTAGCCCTAAGCACCAGGAGAGTGAGAGGTCCTACAGGAGACTAGCATCAACAAGCTACTAACAAGCTACTAACAAGCTACTAACAAGCTACTAACAAGCTACTAACAAGCTACTAACAAGCTACTAACAAGCTACTAACAAGCTACTAACAAGCTACTAACAAGCTACTAACAAGCTACTAACAAGCTACTAACAAGCTACTAACAAGCTACTAACAAGCTACTAACAAGCTACTAACAAGCTACTAACAAGCTACTAACAAGCTACTAACAAGCTACTAACAAGCTACTAACAAGCTACTAACAAGCTACTAACAAGCTACTAACAAGCTACTAACAAGCTACTAACAAGCTACTAACAAGCTACTAACAAGCTACTAACAAGCTACTAACAAGCTACTAACAAGCTACTAACAAGCTACTAACAAGCTACTAACAAGCTACTAACAAGCTACTAACAAGCTACTAACAAGCTACTAACAAGCTACTAACAAGCTACTAACAAGCTACTAACAAGCTACTAACAAGCTACTAACAAGCTACTAACAAGCTACTAACAAGCTACTAACAAGCTACTAACAAGCTACTAACAAGCTACTAACAAGCTACTAACAAGCTACTAACAAGCTACTAACAAGCTACTAACAAGCTACTAACAAGCTACTAACAAGCTACTAACAAGCTACTAACAAGCTACTAACAAGCTACTAACAAGCTACTAACAAGCTACTAACAAGCTACTAACAAGCTACTAACAAGCTACTAACAAGCTACTAACAAGCTACTAACAAGCTCCAGGCGAGGCACGGGGGCAGCTCCGCACCACGCCGGGGCCCAGCGGCGCTCGGCAGCCGCGCTCCCCCCCCGCTGTCTCAGGGGCCCGCGGAGCCCCCCGGCGGTGTGGTTGCGGCGCGGAGGGTCCGTGCCGGGGCCGGGGGCGCTGCCTCAGGCGGCTCCGTGCTGAGGCGCGACCGCGGCCCCCCGGTGGCGGCGGGCAGGGCTGCGCGGAGCCAGGCCCGCAGCGCCAGGCCGGGCGGCGGCCCCCGGCGCCATGCGCGCTGCCCCCCCGCTTCCTTCCTTCCTCCCCCTCCTCCTCTCCTCATCCTCCTCCTCGCCGCGCCCCCCCCGCCGGTACCTGCGCGGGCCGGGCCGGGCGGGCGGGGAGCGGCAGCGGCGGCAGCAGCGAGGCGGCGGCGCGCGGAGGCGGCTGGCGGGGAAAGGGCCCGCGCTCCCGCCGCTCGCGCTCATATAACCGCACGTCACCACGTAACGGGCAGCGCCGCCTCCCCGCCCGCCGCGCGCCGCCGTCGCCTGGCAACGCGCGCGCGCGCCCTCCCCCCCCTCCTTCCCCTCCCCCCTTCTTCTCCCTCGCCCCCCCCCCCGCCATGTTCCCTTGGCGCCCGCCCCGCGCTGAGGGGAGGCCCCAACGTGGCCGCCCCGCACAGCCCCGAGCAGAGGCGGCCGCAGCCCCGGCCGCTGGTCCCGAGCTGCTCTCCCGCAGCGCCCCTTCACAGCCCCGACCCGCGCGCTGTGCGCAGTGGCACATCCCCAACGTACTTGCAGAAAGCACCCACCTCCGCCCTGAACTTGGGGAAACTTCACAGAATCGCGGAGCCGTTTGGGTCGCGAAAGAGCCCTAACATTGTCTGTGAGGCTCTCACCTCCTCCTGGCTGGGCTGAGCCAATGGTTTCCGGCGTTGTTACGGGCAAATGGGCTGGCCGGGCACACGGCGTGGTGCCACAAGGGCTGCTCGCTAAGCACCTAACACCAGGCACCCCAACGGCTGCTCCCTGCGTTTTACTTAGTTCTCACGTCTATTTGTCTACTTGGCGGTGTAAACATAGCTTTCTAAGTAACGGAGGTGGCAACAGAAAGTGAAAGAAGAAAGAGTGATGGATGTGCCCAACATCCACAACGCAAGCCACAAAACAAGCAGAAGATGAGGGGTCCTGTCCTTCGCCACACCATTAGGGTTTTTAAAGCACGTTCCAGTGAAATCTCAGGCCCCAAAAGCAGATGTCTCTGTGGCAAAATAAATAAATAAATAAATAAATAAAAATCCCGTCTGCAAGACCAAGAGGACTTATGCAGAGAAGTTAGGGGTACTCTATTCCCCAGCATGTTGAATTTGGGGAGGTGGGACTTCTTACAACATGCAACTTGCGATAGCTAGAAACTAGGAAAAAGAAAAAAGAAAAAAAAAAAAAGAAAAAAAAAGAATCTAAGCAAAAGGTTGCACAGCACAGTCTGTGTGACAATTAGGGAGAAATATAATGATGTAATGTGATTTTTCTAACATATAACATACGGCCCTCAGATTTTAAGAACATACTAGTTGATAACTTTTTGTTCTTTTTTTTTTTTTTCCTGGGGTGTCCTATGTTTGGTAACATGAAGAAACACAGAAGGCATTTAATAAAAGTGAACAATTGTTCGGTGTTTATTGCAACACTGATTACATTTCATGCAGACATTCCCTTTGTGCAATCAGAAGGAGTGGCAGCCAGCTGTAAACAAGTGACACGGGAAGGATCAGATTCACAAGATGAAGGCTGGCCTCCTCTTCCTGCAGCCTGCCACCTCGAGACATGCTGAGGTGAGACCCAGTGGCCCCTTCAGAGGACCGATACACATAAAAAAAAATAAGATGTGCAGAAGCCAGAAGTGTTAAACTAGACAACATCAACGCCAAGGAGTGGGGACATATCTAAGCTCCCAAAAGTGATTCAAACTTACCTCTAGGCTGGAGGGAAACTCCTTTTCATCCAAAACTCACAGCTGAGTATTGCCTCAGTATTGGACTGGAAGCCAAATATTTTTGGGGTGTTGTTGGGATTCAAATCACCTGAGAATGCATTAGATACTGGTGCAGATTTTCCTCATGAACTTGTATCATTTTTCAAAATATTACATCTTGAATTTTTTTCAAAAAGCTTTAAAACATGTCTGTATGAAACGTGCAGCTGTGGTTATTGAATGCACAGTCTTTTCCAAACTGGAAAAGCTTTGGTAAGAGACACAGGAAAAACTGCCCTATAGCACAGCAGCTAGGGCAAGCCTCCTGAGGATAGTGATTTGAGGTCAAATCACTGGCCCAAATCAGAGGAAGAAGAGTTTGAACTGTCTCCCCGAGATGTTAGTTGAGTATCCTGCTCACGGAGCTATTAAATATCAGGGAATCTGATCTCTCCCTTGAGTACACAGACCTTATCGGCTGTGCTCACTTTTGAGTCCTTCCCCCTGCAGCTTGCATCACTGCCTTGCATGTTTGCTGTAGGGAGAGGCTCCGAGCAGCGGCCACCTCCAGGCAGAGACCATGAGGACACTTGGGGACAGAGCATGGGCATGGGTTTGTACCTGGGGGGCCTGAAGCTGTTGTAGAGGGCTGTCAGTATTTCTGTAACAGCCTGTTGCAACAAATGGGTTTGGCACTCGCATCCAGGCCCAGTTCTCCTAAGCACAGTGTGCGTCCTATGTGCTTGCATATTCAGGCTACAGATAAACTAAAGCTACACTGGTTAAGTTAAGGGAAATGTGTAGGTTGTGGAGCTTGGTCTGCTTAGTTCTGATCAAGAACTTTGTGACAGGGGGTCCATTTAGCATTTAACCTGCTTTCAGTCCCTTTTATACTAACAGAAATATGCAGAGCCCCTTAGTAAGGACCTGGATCTGACTACTTGAATACCTGCTTGAACACCCCGTCAGAGTACTAGGCACCTACCAAAGGCTCAGTTTTACAGTATTTGGGTCCTGCTCAGCACTGCAGACATGTGCCACAGGAAAGGCCATGACCTTCTGACCATAGCTGTTCACTCCTGGTCATGGCTGATTTCAGGTCAGCTCACCCCAACAGTTTTGCACAGTACTCACTGCCCAAGGTTACCCTCCCCTGAAATCTGTTGGCAGTGCTCCTCGTGTGAGCACTGAGTTACAACAAGGGATGGTACAAGTGCTCCTCTTCTGCTTCTGCCTGCGGTAGCTGGCTTAGTTACAATCACCATGGAAGTTATCATCAGCCGCTGAAAATGAGAACACCCTCACTGAACTATTTACAGAACAAAAAGCCCAAGGTTCCCCAAGTGCCACAAAGAGATGCCTTTTCCTCAGTACTGTTTCAAACCGCGATGAAATTCTGTGCGGAAGTACGAGATTTACAGGTACACAATGAAAAGAGCAAATCCTGAATATTCCTCTTAAAACACTGGATTGCAAGAAGCAATTGTTTCAACTCTTACAGAACGACAATTCCAAATTATATGGCTAGCCAATGAAGGATGATACAAAGCTGTTGTTATTTCTTCTGGGTAGTGTTTACTTTTTGAGGAACTACTTGCTTTCTAAAGGAAAGTACAGCATCCCAGAAAGCAAGCTGTGGTTTATAAACAGGGCCACAGACAGCATAGAAAGTTCTGCTGAACTATCACATGGCAAATCATACAAATCCCTGTGTAGAGCTGAATGAACACCTCTCACAGATTTCTGTTGTGCACTTGCTTCTCCTTTTGTGAAATGAGAGCAAATTTTCCCTTAGGGGACATATTTTCAGGCAGGGGTAGCAGCAAGCTAAAGAAATAGAGTGTTGATAACCTTTGAGGTACTGTAATAAAAGACAAAGAGAAATGACATGGTTTGGAAAAAATCAAATGCGATTATACACTTTTTGACATAATAAAACTTCAGCACCTTTCATTTCTCAATATTTTTAACTCTCTGGGGATTAAATCGTGACTCTTGTCTTACATTATAGGGATTGCTCATAGATACAGAAGATATAAACCAAAAGTAACAGCAAAGGAGCCCTAGAGAGAGCTGAAGAAAATAGGGATAGAGTGTGGACTGATAAACTGGGTAAAAAAAGGAAAGGGTTAATATGTATTGAAATCAATGAAGAAATAGATGTACAAGTTTCCCACGGGTAGCATAGAAGTTAAAATGTCAAGTACAGTGCACCTGGTCGTTTTTTAGGGACGTTGCTGGGGGCTGGAACTTACTGCCTTTTATACATATATATATATATGTATGAATATATATATATAGTGCTTACTGTGAAAAAAAAAAAAAGTATCAGAAAAAGAAACCACGAGAGCACCAACTAAAATATTACTGTAGAATGGAACCTTTTACTGAGTTGTATGTGGAAACTGATACATTATTAAATTATTACATTAGAACAAATCTTTTTATAATGCATATCAAGTAGTTAGGTCATAAGAAAAAGAAGACATTAAGTAGAATAAGCTGTATCTCTTGCACTGCCTGTGGTTGGCCTGAACGTATCTAACTTTCACACCACAGTAAAACCATATACAGAGGGGTCACTGTTTCTAGCATCATTGGTTACTTCACATGATAAAATGCCATGAAATCTGATAGATATAGTCAATGTTTTGCTGTGGTCTTGCAAAAATGTAAGTCATGTATTGTCTAAAGGCTGCACAAGTTTCTCATAGTTATCTTATACATGAAAGGAGCAAGCTCACTACCTTAAAGGGAGTTATTTGACCTTTGCAGTTTTCCTGGTTTGGAGCTCATTTTGTTGGGTTTTTCTGTTTGTTGGGGTTTTCCGTTTTGTTGCTGTTTTAATTTTTATTTTATTTTATTTTCACTGTAGCAGTGCATACTAGCCACTGCCAGAACTCTGTTACTGCTAAAAATGCCCACGGTAGCACCACCGGCAGGGACAAGATACATATTCAGTCCCAGAACTTGGCAGGATATGGTTTTCCTGTGCCAGGAACAGTTCTGATCCATATGAAGAAAATAGCATCCCAAACAGAGAGGAGAAGGCAATATCCCGTTCCATGGGCTGTAATCCCTCCCTCCCCACAGATGGAGCAAATCCAAACATTCCATTTAGATTGTCTTTGCTTGCTTTATTTTGACTTTTTACCACTTCAGTATGTCTTTACTAGCATTCATTCTGATTTTTCAATTAAAATTTGAGGTAAATCCAGGATTTTTTTTTAATTACTTTTGTTTTGTTTTGTTTTGCAATTTTAAAAAGTCAAAATGAAACCCTGACAATTTTAGTCTTTTAGACTTTTTGTCCCACGCTCTTTTTTAAGCAGTTGAAACCTTTGCCAAGGCTAACCCTTTTGGATGAGTAATTTCATTCTCAATGAATTGATGATTACCAGCTTAATCTCTGACCTTGCCCTTTAAAAAAAGGTTCTCAGTAGCCCTAGTCAGAGTGTGATGTGGCACATGAGACAGAGTTCCTTCCTTCCTTGCAACTTGATTACTCAGAAGATGGTGAGAAGATGTAAGCACAGACACAAAAACAGATCACTTGCTTTTTACATTTTATTTTTCCAAAACTGTTTTTTTCAGCAACACAGACAACATTTTTGCCTGAAGACTTGACATCACAAGGCAGCACAGAATACAGGTTAAAAGTATTGCAGCTACCCAACTTCAGTCAGCAAAAAGCTCAAGGCCTTATATAACTGAGTGCCTCAAAATTATAATTTGAAACACAACACTTCAGGTGGCTGGCATTCAAAGACTGATCACTCACATACCTAAAGCTCTCGGAAGAATATCAAAATAGAGATATGAACTAGCTCCACGAAGTTTAAATAAACGTGTAAAAAAAGGTGGGAATTTAATTTTTTATTTTTTTTTTTAATGAACATCTTCTGTCTTCACTCTTGCACTGCCTCCTCTGTAGCTTTGACCTGGGGCTGGAGCTGAGAGGGAGGAAGAGGGAAGGGAAGAGCATTCAGCTGAAAATCTGAAAATCTGAAAATCAATATTGCAGTATCTGACGTAGCACCTTGCTGCTTGCTGGGTCCCAGACTTGGGATGCTCTGAAGAGGCTGACACAGCTTGTCCAGTCCTCAAGCCACTACTCCCTGCTGCTCTTCCAGATGTGCACCAGCGACGCTGCTGGGGAGGCCTGAAGTTTATCAAGCATGACTACATTACCCTGGTGCCCAAGTGTCTTTTTTTCTTGATTCTGCTGGTCAGGGGCAAGGGCTTGACAAGGAGTAGATGGATCCTGTGGATTAACAACTGTTTGTGCAGATGGTGTTAATGGCAGGGACTTGATTTTTTCACCATGGGTCTTTTTTAAGGGTCGAAGGCTGCTGGAAGAGAATGCTACCTGATTAAGCAGGGAAGAGCATCTTTGCCAACAGGCTGGCCAACCTGGAAAAGATGGCTTGAAACAAGAAATGATGCAGAAGAGAAATGACAACCCACAGCTGAGTGAGGATGTGGTGGGCCAGGTCGGCAAGCAAAGGTGGACAGGAGATCTGGAAACCAGCAGTACAGCACTGAAGGGTGTACACATAGCAAATAGGGAAAGGCCAAGAGAACATCACTATGGGAGAAGTTTTTCCTGGGAAATCAGCACAACTGGGTGCTTCTCAGCACCCTGTCTGCTAACACATGCAGCACAGCAAGGAAAGAGGAGGAGGTCTGTTTGCTGTTCCTACAGTCTTGCTGGGATCACAGAGAAGTGGTGAGATAGCCCATACAACTGGAGTGCCATGGTGGATCCAGGCTCGTTGGGAAGGACAGACCAGGTATCCTTCAAGGCGGGGAAGGAGAGGAGCAGCGGGAACGCATGGAGCTCGGCCTAGGGAGAGCTGATGAGCCAGGTGGAAACTCATGGGTTAGGACTTCAGGGCAGGCCAACAGGGGCAGTGTTATGGGTCTTGGCTATAGACCAGCTGAGGGAGAAGTAGCTGAGGCACCTTCGTCAGACAAGAGGAAGAAACCTCACATTTGAAGGCCCCGGTCCTCAAGGAGGACTTCATCCACCACGATATCTGCTAGAGAGACAACACACCAGGGCACAAACAAACCAGGAGATTTACAGAGTGCATCAGTCGTTATTCCCTGACAAAAATGATCAAAGGGCTGATGATGAGAAGCTCAGTGCTTGACCTCATGCTGATAAACAAGGAAGAACTATTCAGGGGTGTGAAGACTGAGGGCAGCCTTCACTGTAGTGACTGTGAGATGGTGGAGTTCACGGTCCTGAGAGGATGGAGCAACGCAAAATCAGGATCACAGCGCTGGACTGCAGGGCAGCAGACTTGGGCCTGCTCAGGGACCTGCTTGGAGGAATCCTATAGGAGATGGACCTGGAGAGAATAGGGTCCAGAAGAGTTCACTGAGTTTCAGGGATCACCTTCTCCAAGCTCAAAGACCATCCTTCCTGATTTGCAGAAGGTCAAGCAAAGGCAACAAGAGATCTGCATGGATGGGCAAGGAGCTCTGGACAAAAAGCTGCAGTAAAAAGGAAATAATACAAGAGGTGGAACCAGGGACAGGGTACCTGTGCGGAACATAGAGACACTGTCTGACAGGCAAAGGACATGAAGGGCCACCAGAAGGGATTCCATCAGGAAAAGGAATGTGAAGGGAAATGTGGGAGCAGCGGTGAACAGAGCTAGGAAACTATCACAAAGAAATGTCCAAGGTGCTCAATACCTTCTTTGCTTCAGTTTTCGTAGGTAAGGTTTGCCTTCATGAATGCAGGTGCCTGAGACCACGGGGAAAGCCATGAACAGCTGATGGAGACAGTAAAGAAGACAGACCAGACTCTTCTAGATAGTGCCCAGTGAGCAGAAAGGGGGCAGTGGGCACCAACTGAAATAGGGGAAATTTCATTTAAATATTTGAAGAAGCTTCTTCACTCTGACAGTGATCACAACCTTGAAAAGGTTGCCCAGAGGGATTGTGGAGTCTCTGTCACTGGAGATCTTCAAACCCCAATTGGACACAGCCCTCAGCAACCTTTTCTAGCTGTTCTGGCTTTGAGGAACCTCTCCAAAGGTCTCTCAAAGACTCAACTATTCTGTGACATTTACATATAAGCTTTGTTGGCATTTGATGTTTGGGGAGGCAAGATTAAAAAGTTATGAAAAATATCTCAGCTAATTTTCTCTCAATGAAAAAATTACCATTAATTTAAAACTCCTGAATCAGTAGCACAACATGTATAACATACACAGTGCTCACACATCCGTCTGGCTAATTCCAAAAAGTTCATGTAGAAGGCAGATCAAAATTGTTCTCCGTGATTTGCAAGGCAAATTTGCATGGGGAAAAAAAGCCTTCATATTTGGGGAACCGAAAGTTTGCTGTGTTCTCTGCCATTTATTTGTGGTCTTTGTGTGCATGTGTGTGTATTTTGTTGTTTTTTATAAAGCCGTGCTGGGTTCTAGTTATAAATATGGCATTTTAATGTTCTGCAGAACAGATTGCTTCTACATCATTTAGTCTTATAACCTCTATGGATTTCATATCAAATCTGTAGCCTAATTTTGGCAAATTTCTTATGAAATATAACAGTATTAAAAACTGAGCGTATTGATGAAATTGCTTTGGAGTTAGGAGTATTCTTTTGTGTGTGTGTGTGATTTTTTTTTGTTGCCATATGTTGCTGATTTTACTTTTCATCATTCTCTGTCTTCCACTACCATAATCAGATCTGCCATTCTCAACAACTCCAGTATTGCTGCATTAGCTGGAAAAAGATGAAGGGCAAAAGTGGGGCAGTTGCACGGGATAGCATAGCAGAGGAGAGGAAGTTTGACAAAAGGTATGGGATTTGCTACCCGGAGTAACCAAAGCCTTTAAAAATAAGGGGTGAAATTAATTCCACCTAACTTCAGATGTTCTCAGCTTCAGTGTCTCAGCTTCCTGGGCTTGTCCTAGTAGCGGACAAAGATAAGCTCTGGTACAGTGCAGTTCGCCTGACCTGTTTTAATTCTCTGTTTGAAGGTGGGATGGCTTGTGTCCTAGAAATGCCTCTTTGTGTCTACTGACAATGCACAGAAGACTGGCTGGCTCAAGTGTAAATGTGTACATTCACTGATTCTACCTAAATTCCCTGGCACTGCTTTGAACTCCTAAAGTGAAGAAAAGGAAGCCAAACAGCAGAAACAGGCTGGGGCAGCTTGCACTTGCCACAGCTCGTGCCTGCAAAGTGGTGCCACAGAGCACCTGGAACAGAGTTATTTCAAATCACCTAGCATTTCTATTTCACATGTTATTTTTGAGTGCTGTTTTGCCTTAATGTTTTCCACAGTGCTGTCTGGGTCTGAAAAGCAGACAGTATACATGGCAATTGGTTGTTCAGCTTGGGTTGGAGCTGTAAGGGTGATATCTCCTCCCAGGGACATCTGGATGCCCTCCTGGATGCCCTCAGTGGCCCCCTGTGTCCCTTCCATCCTTTCAGGCCAAGATTCCTGAAAGGTCTAGGTGTAGCCTGTAGCTGCTACAATGAGTATGTGTCCCTGGGGTAAGCAAATCTGCAGTGAGCTAAGAATATCTGGCCACAGTAAAGCACGGAGGATTCATCCAAACATGATGCCATACTGGTTAACAGGTATCTGATCCAACAGTGCTATGCAGAGAGGAAAGACAGAACACAGATTTGTTAATCTACATATGCATGTGTTACTTAAACTTCCTGAAAATAAATCACTTTGGAATGGCTTTTTTTTTCCAACTCCAGAGGAATATTTAATAGTGGGTAAAATATCAAGGAACTCAGAATAAGTGGTGAAACGTGGCTGTCTGCAAATCCCCAAAGAGATTCTGAAGGAAACTTTCCCTTTGTGTCAAAAGCCCAAGTTCCAATTCTCTGATTAGTTCTTAATAGCTGATCAGCCAGTCATGAATTCAGTTCTAATGCACAATGAAAAATAATACAATTTCAGAATAAATAATTTATAAGCACTGGCAATACAGATGTAGTTAAAATGTTTCCTACCTTCAATTTAGGAAAGGACAGGCATAATGAAATTTGTTCTATAGCTGTGAGGTGTCCTCTATAAATGCAGGATTATATAAATGAATTTTATGACAAGTCTTTAGTAAATTCCAGAATTCTAGAGAACCTTTGTTAGTTTCCAATCTATCAATCTGCTTAGGAAATAAATTGTATTCTGGATCTCTTGTGATTTCTCTAACCAGTCTTACTTTTAGGCTAGCCTATTGTTGGTAATTTATCTGTAACTATCCAAGTAGTGGCATTTCGTACATCAATATATTGGATTCTATCAAATAATAACACGAGCATTTAATGATATAACTACTACATTTTATCACGTTACCCAACAATATTTTTTTTCCTTACCTTGTTTCCCATTAGTTATTTAGCCATCGATATTGCAGCATTTTAAAGCCCTTACACATTACGGAACAGTTTACAACATCAAAGAGGAATTATTTGTATGAGAGTTGTGATGCTACAATAATTAAATCATTAGTAAATAGGCTATAAATTCACAGGGAAGTACTGCTCCAAATATTTACAAATGCTCAAAGCCCTAGTTCACTCTGAGTGGTACAACATTAGTTGCTGTAGTCCTGCTCTGCAAATGTGCTTTCTTGACATTCAGTGAACTGGAGGAATCGTGCTTCGTTAAACCGAGTCTGCTATTTCGTACTCCAAAAATATCCAAACCTACAGCCATTCCTCCCGAATCCCAGGAGGCAGGCAGGCGGTAGGCAGCCACCTGGACGCTTTTCAGTCTCCCAGGATCTCATTAGCTGCTGAGCGCATCGGCCGCGTTGATCAGTTCCTTTTGCCCGTGTTCCTGCTCTCAAGTAACCGGCCTGGCCACAGCCCTGCTGGCACCCTGATTGGGACCAAAATGGGTGATTTTGACTGTTGGCCCTCCAGACTTTGGCCTGGCCCCTGGTTTTGGTCTTGCCTTGCCCTCTGGCCTGCTGTGGCACCGGCTGCGTGGCCCAGAGCCTCCTCAAGTCTCCCTCCCAGGCGGCCGGCCTGGTTCTGCACTGCAGCTCTGTCCAGGCTCCTCACCGAGCTGCAAACACGGGTTGAGCCTTCAGCTCCTGTGATCAATAACTGTGATCATTACCTGTTAGTCAAGGTCAGACTGCCTCATTACTGCTACATGCATTTTCAGTCCTACAGATGAACCCAAAACATCTGCCAGGCTGGGAAGGCAGGTGCAATGAAGTGCAGCTTCAAGGACTGGAGGGCTCACTGAGCAAAGTTGTGTGTTTTTTTAAATCATGAAAACAATGACTATTTTCTATTTTAATCTCCTTTCTAGACCTTTTTTTTTTTTTTTTTTCTTCTTTTTCCTGTCTGTGTCATATTTTGTAGGGGAAGCCAGGCCCCTCCTCACAGAAATGCTTACTTCTTCGTAGGACATTAATTGTATTCTCCTGAGGGTTTCAGGCCATCGAGAAAGCTGCTAAGGGCTAACACGGTCAGGTAACACAACCACCACCTCACAGCATGCGTTCTTGGCAGCGTGCAGGGAACGTAATATTTAAAAGAAATTCTTCCAGAGGAAAGCCCCAGTCCTTCTGAAGCCTCCAAAGGTTGTTAAACAATGCCACAAGTGTTTAAACATTGGAGGCTACTTAGACTCAGACTTAACTAAGATGGGGAACGGCTTCTAACAAAATAAAAATGCATTTGGCCTCCTGAGTGTTAGCTCAATGCCTGCAGCTAACTTACAACTCACATTATCTGTGTTCTTTACTCTCAGTAGTTTACTTACCACCATGTTGTTTTTTTTTCCTTCAGAGTATTCTGGAAAAATTTGTGAAGTGCTGGCAATGATATATGACTGTGGGCCTGATCTTCTGCGTACATTACTCAGCAAAATAAAATAAATTTTAAATTAAAAACATAGAGCTGGCTCCTGGACTGTAAAATGTTGTTAACTCATTGCTTTAGGCTAGGTGAAGTACTGTCAAGGTTGGCTGAAGGGGTGGGATGGGTGTCTGTACACTCCAGGGAATCAGTGAATACAGCAGGCATTGAAAGTCCCTTTGTATGAGGATTAAAAATCCTTCCAGCTCCCAGGAGTTGGGGAACTCAGGGGGGAACTAAAGGTAACACTTTTCCACTTTTGACCTCCCTGACAGCGGCACACACATGGCACAGGACAGCAATCATTTTTTAAGGGAACTTTGCATTTTCTTTGGCAGAAGCTTAGGGCAATCAGGAGGCAGAGCATGCATCAGCAAAGGATAGAGTTACACATCTTTGCCTTTGTCCTTAGATCCACTTCTGCAGAGATCCAAACCGAACAGCTCATCATCTTTCAGTGACACCTGGAATTGTTCCCTGCTTTGATTTTTCATCTGGTTAGTATGCAGTTTCCCCATCAGTGGCACTTCCGTATGCAGCCTCTGTTTAATGGGATTAGTGCCATGGAACAGTATAATTGAAGGTTTTTTCTTCCTTAATATGAGCATGTGTATTTTATCTGCTTCATCTGCATTAGTCATGTTTGCTGGGAGTATGCAACCATTAAGTGGGTCACTTGGAGCAGAAATGTCCTGCTCCTTACTAAGTAATGGCATGCCATCAGCCACACGCTCACAGCCCTCCCCTGTTGTTCCCACACTGGCTGTGCTTTTGCCTTCATGGGTAGGAGATCACAACTGCTGCTCTGCTCCAATGTTTCTGTCTACCAGGAGACCTTATATATAACCCTGCATTACACCTTATTTTAACAAATTATTTCCCTCCTGTTGGAAATAAAAATTCCTACTTGAAGCCCCGTTAACTGCAGCCTGACACTGCTCCTGCTTCTGCTTCCTCCTACTTTCCACAGGAGCCTGGTGTGCTTCAGGAGTTCCTCAGCTAGAGAAGTAGCTACTAATGGCCACGGTAATTTTAGGTTTGCAGGCTGTGGATCCCTTTCTTAACTTAATGAGAATGACATGCTTTTAGAGCACTTTTCAGAGCTCTACAGCTTGCATTTAATCTGTCCTTTACATTCAGAATATCCATGAAAAACATGTTCCATTAAAAATACGTGGCATTTTGCAGATCCCATAAATTAAACATACGGTGGTGAGAAGCACACATGAGGACAAACTCTATTTTAAGGTATCTCCAGTAAAACCCTAAAGATATTTTGGATAGAAATAATAATGTTACAAGGGTTTTCTGAAGGGAAAGAATGAGGTAGCTGGGGAAATGAAACTACTTTCTTGGTCTTGGTCTTCCTTTGCCCTATCATTCCTTATTGTGCACTTAAACAACAGCAGACACTCTTGGTGCAGCTTTTTGTGTCCTCATGGAGAAAGAATGTGAGAAGTAGGAGGTCCCCTATTAAGCACAGTTCATTAAGACAGCCTCTAGCCCAGAGCCTTCAGCAGAGAAAGACCACAGAGCACCAGCCTGAGTATCTAGCAAGGATTGTCTGGGTTTCAGCTCAAACTGACTTTACATGAAAAATGAAGTCAGCAAATGAACCTGGAGAGTAGGATTTTTAGCCTGCTCATGATTTCACTGGTGCCCTGACCAGGTAGTAGTGCTCCGCCTGGAAGTGTGAACTGTGAAAGTGTGGTCACCTCTCTCTGATGACTTGCATAGCTCATGAATAAAGTAATGCTCGGAATACGGATGGTCTCAGGTCCCTAAGGGTAATGAACTTCGTGGAACTTCAAAGGAGAAGTACAGGTTGCAAGAAGACTGGGGAAATTCAGGCAGGGTTTTAATGGCCAGACAGGTGCCTGCAGTCACAGTATCATCAAACATAATTCCATTAATTAAAGGATGGTCAGGCCTTAATGAGGCCTTACAAGCAGAAAAACCTTTTTATTTTATTTTTTGCTCAACACATGGTGTGAAAAGGATCAAAAAGAGACAAAAATACTATGGGTAAGAAATTCTCTTCTGACTTCATCAATGCACTCATTAGCACCCTTTCAATTATTAATTGTTCTGGTTGCTGCAGTTATTACTGATCCATATTAATCCTCCAAAGAACAGGAGATGACAATACTGGGTCATGATGACCTTGTCTTTCCATATGTTATAGCTGGTCAGGAATTTTCCAGTGAAACAGCAGTTCATTACAAAATACGAAATCCCCCAAATCTTTTCTTTCTTTCTTCCTCTCTTCCTTCATCTTTTCCCTTTCTTTTTCTTTCCTTTTCATTTTTTTTTTTAATTTTTTTTTTAAACTCTTCATTTTTCATTATTTCCGTTGAGACTGTCTTTTTGGATTTAACATGTCCTTGCAACATCTACATGGAGGGTTTGCCCTGAGGATAAACAGGTCCTCTTCCTGGTAATTCCAATGAATTGAAAGACAGAAGAATAAGGAACACCTAGCAGAGAGTGCATTTTAGGCCAACCCAACTTCAAGACTAATTTTGCCTACATTTCTCTGACAATGAAAATAGTTCCCATTTTTGTAAGAAATTAAAAATTCATGTGATAAGAAAGACATTTCATGTTTTTCTTCAATGGGACCTAAAAAAGATCAGCAGCAGTCTTTTGTAGGTTCCAGAGGAACAAAAACTTTGTTCTTCCTTGTGTGAGAAGCAACAGTCAAGAACACAACTAACTTGCCAGTGTTAGAGTTAGAAGTGAAATGAGACATGAAGGTGCTAGGAAAAGAAGGGGAAAGGGAATAGAATGAGGGAAAAGTAGAAGAAAAGCCAGAAAAAAAAAAAAAAAAAAGAATGAAAATAAAAAGAGAAAACTGACTGAAAGATGTCAGGCATTGTCATCACAATTATTATTACTACTACTATTATTATTATTGTTATTTTTGTTGTTTTTTTCTTCTTCCTTAGTAATAACGGTGCTACCAACAGTATGAGGAGGTAGGACAAAAGGCCTGCCTGGAGAAGTCTCTAAAGGACTGAAGTCTGTCTGTCCAACAGTTATCCTTTCCAATTTTGGGGTAAGATGTGCCACATTTTCTATTCAAAGATCGGGGGAGAATTAAAATTTGTGCAGTGACTTGGAGGCAGATGTTATCTGAATGAAACAGAACTACAGCTGATCAAATAAATCCCACTCCAATTTGCTTTTTATACCTGCTGAAAAACTCTCAGGATTAGTAATTTCCACAGATATTCCAAATAAAAGGGAGGACATTCCCTTTCCTTCTGTTAAATAAACCTCTCCACGAACTTATAACTCCTCTAAAACTACCCCATGGCTTATAGCTTTGGAGGACCATCAAGCTGAATTACAGCTACTCCCAAACATTGTGATAAGCAAAAAATTGTGATCCTGTGTTAAGCAGAGTAAAATTTGTCTTCTTAGAGGTTATAGCTGGCTACGGATCAGAGGCATTACAAAAACAACAACAAAAAATACTCGTTAACCTGCTGCTGAGCCAAAATAAATTAGGCCCAATGCTGTTAGTATATGATATACCACCTAGTATATGAGGTCCCTCGAGCTGCTGGGCTTTGCTGCAGCAGGTACTCTCTGAGGGGTGAGCTGCTCAAGGTGTTTACTCCTCCTGGGGCAGGCGGGATCCTCAGCTGGAGATGTTTTGTCTGTGTTCCCAGCTCAGGATCCTCATGTGGATGTTCTCATCCCCAAAACCTCCTGCCCTGGGCAACACGGCTCTTTGGGAGAGAGCGTTCATGGCCTGCAGACTCCCTCAGCCCACAGCTATAGGGAAGTCAGAGGGTGGCTCTGCAGTGAATCCCCTCCCAGGCACATCAGGGGGACAGCGAGAAGATGGAGCTCAAGGCAAAGACAGAACTTGCTTTTTGCTTTTTCGGAGAGCAGGGAAGGATGAGTAGCCCTCACTTTGAATTTAGATACTATTCAGAATGTATTTTTAATTTAATTCAGTTTAAGCTCTGTTTAGAAAGTGAGGTTCCTAAATTCCCGAAATAATTCAGATTTGAATTAAATAGCCACTGACAGGAACAGGGGTGGTAGGAAGAAAATATGGTACCTGTTTCTGCTCAAAGGAGCATCCTTTCATGGAAAGGATAAAGGAGTCAGAATTCCCCTACAAACACAATTGAACTCATGATAGCATAGGAGAACTGAAGAAAAGAAAACAAAACAAAAAACCAATAAGGATTTGCAATAGAATATGTAAGAAAAACCTTGAGTAACTGAAACACAATGTGTGCTTAGTCCTTAAAGTCAGGATATCATCGCACTGTGCAGGTCCTTCCTTTGAACTCTCACAGGACACTGCCTTTGCTATTCACTCATGTTTCTTCAATTGTCTTTTATTCCCTGCTAATGGAATTGAATACAGTTCTACTGCATAGCTGGCCACAGCTTTACGCTTTCTGAAAACTAAGTAGAAGGAAATTTCCTGGACTTCCAGGCTTTGTTTGTGTTCCTTTCTTACAGCTGCATGTCCACCTGGGAAAGCACTTCCATCGCGGGATCCACAGTGCAAGTGGTTTGCAAAAGTGATCCATTCCTATAGGAGGAAGCTTCAGCAAGATGAGTTGCACCAGTTCTCTAATAAGCAACAAGTATCTCTAAGCAGTAAAGATTTTTGCCTTTAATTCCTTTCACTTTCATAGTTTCTAACATGTTAGTCAGAGAGAAGTCAAAGCGGGGAGGAAGGAAGGAAGGAAGTAAAAGTGTGTATTTCTCAGATTCATGTGAGTTTCATGTCACAATGTACTTTTCACAGAAACAGAGTGCAGGTAGAATGGATTTTTTGCAGTCATACACCTTGTTTGGTTAAGGTTTTTCCTGCTTAGTGCCTTTTAGGAACCATTATTTTCAGGTGACAGGAGAGCAGAAATGGGCTATGTGAAATTATGCTATGCCATTCCTCAGATACGATATTCATGTGAATTATTTTAAATCTTCATTTGCAGGATCTCAAATGTTAGGGAAACAATCCAGACACACTTGGTTTCTCATCTGAACGAAATCATAATTATGAGCTCATACTTTTTGTCTGCCTGCCTACCAGTCTGTCTCTTGCCTGCTCCATTCCTCCCACTCTCTGCTGTAAGCCACTGGTGAATTTCAGCTAAATCAAGAGTGAAGTGTAGAACATAAAATAACGCAGTTCCTGCCAGCTTTGTAAGCCAGACACCAGGGTGCATGAGCAAGACCACAGAAAGAGCCACCTCTCTGCTCAGGTAGGGTGACATCCCAGGTGGGAGAGAGCCTGTGAACAACCCCGTTCTGAGACAACCCTCCGTGAGTGCCGCAGTTACAGTGAGTCCATAGGAAACCAAGCTCCATGAGCTCAGTGCTCAATTGCACTTGTTCAGAGATCCTCCTTCAGACTGCTGTATCACAGGGAAAAATTGAATGCATAGAGCCAGTATTGCAACTCTGTACTTTTGGCGACAATGACATCTATTAATATTTTAAATTCCTTCCCTGTCTCCTACTCTCTTCTTTTTCTCCTCTCCTCTTTTTCCTGCTCAGTGGCATATGTGTGCTCACACACAGGCACACTGCAAAGGCGTTGGCAGGTTTTGGTCATGGGGTTTTAAAGCTGAGAGTAACAGTGAGAGCTTTTGCAGAGAGGAAGACTGAGGGGATGTTGCAGCAGTGGGCCAGGACTCAACTGATTGAGGTTTAATTCTGCATGCTCTGCATCCTTCTGGGCTCTTGTTCCTTGTCTCTGTAATGGGAACGGTCAAATTTCCTTTCTTCCACCTTTCCTTCATCGAGACTGTAATGGCTGAGGTTTCTCAGACTCGGTAGGCCTTACTAGGTCTGATCCCACATATTCATTGGGAAAAATCGTCTCTGACAGGGAGAAGTAGAAGGTGAGCCACTTGGTTCTGCTGTCCTTACCCAGGCAAGAGCCAGATCCAGTGGAAGCACCAGCAGCAGGACAACTCCCAGGTAAGAGCCCATCTCCTTTCATCATGTGCATGCATCATGTGCCTCTTCTTGACCTAGTGTACTAGTGTACTATCACACATTGCACGCTGTTGCTATAAATTATTAATTATTATAAGCGAGCAAACTGTATGCTGCTTTTTTTTTTTCCTTTTTGCTTCATTTAATTCATTCAATGACCAAGGTCAGGTATTACATATAAATCCAGCAACTCCAACTTTGAGCAGGCAGCCCTTGCAGCAACTGTAGAGATCATTCTGTTCCTGTTCCCTTTTTGATTGCTTTTTTTTTTTCTATACACAGTCTCAAAGAAGAGAGAAAATGTTTTCAATACCTTGATCTGTTTATTTATAACTTGCCAAATCTTTGGCTGGAAGCATCCCAATCGCATCTCACAGGAAAATAAAAAGGTGGGGGGGAGGAAGGTGGAACAAAAAAAGGCATATTTGGAATGCTATATTTGAATTAAAGAGTTTTATATTATCCTAGAATGTCTTTGCCATTTTATTTTCCCTCCCATTTTTTTTTTAAAAGATAAATCATTCTGTTAGTAACAACGCACTTGTCTCTCATATTTGAAATTACTCTTGAATGAAATCCTTACTAAAAAGGGTTTAATTTTAGCATTTTGATGGGAAGCAAAGATACCAGTTTTGCATTTAGCTCTCCTCCTCACCACCCCCATTTACATTCTCAGGAGAATTTTGAGCTCAGAAAAGTGCCAGACTGGCAGCCTTGGAAGTGCAGAGTCCCCGTTTATCTGAAGGCTGCTGCATCTTGAACCACTGCTGCGTGGGAACCTGGTAGGAAAGTTCACTGGTGAGAGGGCACCGTACGTGTCAGACATTTCTGCAGCGCATCTTGGATTAAGTGAGGGCTGCTTCCTCTTGCAAACCTCTGCCCAGCAGTACCAAAGAGGCATGAAGGGGAGGAGGGCAAGAAAGTTATAATCCACCCTGAAGCTCCACCCCGAGACTGAATTTTGCTGCCTGAGAAGCGACAGTGAGCTTCCAAAGTGAGAAGGCATCCAGAGCTGCTCATTTTTGTCATGTCTTAGCACATAATAAGCACAAGCATATAACGTGTGCTTCGCAGCAGGACAGATGAATCAGAGCCAAGTGCCATGCTGCAGTGGCTAGACTGCTTCCTGCCGGCTTGGCTGGCAGGAGCTCACCGAGCCCCGCTGCTCTGCCCAGAAGTCTGAGGTGCTGACACCCCATGTCAGTACAGAACAACCATGGAAAAGACGGAATTCTGTTTTCCTTTCAGCAGTTTGCATTTCAAAAGGGCAAAACTGCCTAAACCAATGCAGTCGTTTCCTATCCTGCGCTTGTACAAGAATAAAGTCTGAGACATCTGTAGATGAGAATGAAAAAAAAATGCACCGCTCACTGTGCAACTTGTGAGGGAACAGACACCGAGGGACACGGGAATATCAGCCTGCACATATGGGGCTGGGATATTTGACACTGCTCCAACATTTCTGAAAGGAAAGAGCCAGCTCTGTTTTAGAAATTGTCCATCTTTGGGGGCTTTGTTTGTTTTTTTCTTTGCATAGCATACTGCGTATGGAATCCACGCTGCAGCTTCCTCTAATCCTCGCTGCGCTAAAGAGGTGCCGTGTTCTGCTACACTTCTGCAGTTTGTGGTGTGAAACACAATAACACAGCTGGCAGGGTGTTGCCATGCGATGTGTCTCCAGCACTTGTTCCAAGAGCAGGTTTCCGATATAAATCTGTGGCAGTGAGTGCGAACGAATTAAAAACAAACAAGATGCTAAATACTATGGCTCATCAGCTCATCAAATTATCTTCTGATATTCTGCAAAGGTTTTTCTGGTGAAATTTTGTTCTGTCTCCAACACCGTTCCACTGAAATTGCTAGGTTTGGGGGACTTCTTATTTAGGGGGAAGGAACAGAAACTTTTGTTTCCAGAGAGGTTATATTTGAATTTATAGAGACCATTTGATTTCTTCACAGCTATCCAGTAAGAATGACTTTTAAAAGTTGGACACACTTTGAAGGTTGGCTGGACAGAAGACTAAGAACATGAACTGTTAGGAACAATCCTTTAGGAAGATGAGCTAAAAGATTCCTCTGCTACTAATGAATTTCCAGGAGAATTGAATGTACACTGCTGCAATGTACAAGAGAAAGCAATGATCACAATACCATCTTTAATTACTAAATAGACTTTCATTTTGATATTTTGAGGCTGTGCCTGTGGATGCTACATAAAAATATGCGATATGCAAAAATGAAGATAAAAGTAGGAATAAAAGATCGCAGTCTGGTTGGTTAGTATGATGACAATGCTCATTTTAGCTAAGAATTTAAATGACTGTTTTTCAGAAATTGCTTCTGTCCCATGGGAGAAAAATACATTTTGACATTTCAGGAACAAGCAAGAGTACTGTTTTGGGCAGCAGCATAGTGGGCACAATAGGCCTTAGAGGCAAGGTCTTTTTAACAACTAACATAACCTGGCAAGCAAGCAAATAGGAAAGGCCAAGTGTAATAATCTGGGCTGCTCAGAAAGGAATACAACTTATGAACTATAAACCTTTTTATGAAAATGTTTTTATGTGGAACCTTTTACCTATGGAGCTGAATTCTGAGATTCTCCTTTTCCTGCTACCATAGCCTTCTGGCAGGCAAACTCACATTTCCTAGACTGCAGGTACAGCACTGAATGCAGTGCTACAGCCCTCAGCTCACAGGGGGGAGAGTCTGGGCCCATCCAGACCTGCAAGCGTTCCCACCAGAATTACCCCTGTGTCCCCTGGAGGAGCAGGGGAAGAGAAAATGTCCCTCTGGATAAATTGGTGTTTTATCTTCGCCTCATTCTGTGCATAGATGAGTCAGCCAGGTGTTACGTTACTTGTCTGTATTTCCAAAAGCCAGAACTGAGCTGAAAAATCAGAATCCTGATCCATATATCCTCACTTGAGCGTTTCCCCCACAGACCACCAGCCTCATGAAGCACTGTCTCAGCCCCATTTTTTTCTGGGCTATTTTGAAGAGCCCAGTTCTAATGTAGCTTCGTTGTACAAAACACCCCGAGCTCGTTATTTCTTTCTTTGTGTCATTACATGGTTAAGACTTCGACCGTTTATAGCAAGCAAACTAACTTTCAGCTCATGTTGTGCTCTTTCTTCCCAGAATTTGCTCTTCCCTTTTTGTCTCTGCAGAGTACAAAAACACAAGATATGCCAGGTCATCCTACAGATGTCTCAGAAGGCATTGCAGCAGCTCAGATAGTAAACACCGCCTCTATCTTCATATTGATAAAACAAAATAGGCCAACACTCTTTCAGTAGTTGCATAATCTGCAAAAGCTGCTGGCTGTGGGTGGCAGGTGCTTGTGATTGTCCTGGAGAGAAAGGAAATAGGGCCTAGGAGGGCAGGCCATGAGTGGAGAGGAAACGTAGGAACAAGGTGTTCAGACAACACATTCGAGACAAGAGCACATGGCTAATGCAGAGCTGCGAGTGTCCAGCAGCAGCAGTGGACAGGGGAGCCGGTGAGAAGGTTTTTAACACCAGCCTCATTTCTTCCAACAGGAAAGAAACTCAGGTTTGGTAGCAGGTGCAAGATTACCAGGAGAGCTATTGGCAGTGCTGGGAAAAGCACGTGGGTCCCTGTGTCCCCCTGTCCTGCTGCCTTTGGGTGGAGCAGGGCTCCTGTGGCCCACGGGGACAGACTGAGGGGCAGGTGGGAGCTCGGCCCCTTGGGGCTGTGCTGAGGGCAGGGCTGGGCCTCTTCCTGGCTGCATAGTCTGTCTCATATTTACAAGCACATCCTGAAAAAAAAAAAAAAATAGAAAAAAAAAAAAGTGCTTTGCCTGCTAAAGTGCTCTGCCTTTGATTCTGACCTAGATCTTTCTAAGCTTTTCACAGCCATGGAGCTGAGCAGGACGTAGCAAAGCCCGGGCAGCTCGCCCCAGCCCAGGGAGCACAGTGCCCGCCACACCGGGCCGAAGGCCCCACGGAGCACTTCTGTAACACACAACGGCAGATTGTGAAAGGCATCCGTCACAAAATCTGCATTTTTTAATACACAAACTCGCATCTAGATATTAGTTTGGTGTGGGGTTGCCCTGTGTATGGTGTCCACAATAAAATCCAGTGGGTCAATGGCCAAGGACACTGGCTGAAGACAAAAGGTCATCTTCATACTCCTGCGCATTGCCCAAATACGAATTGAGAAACACGACAAAACTGGTGGGGTGGGAGGTGCCAGTGACCTTACCCAAGGACTGACCTCCCCCAGGGTGTGCGAGGCAAGGATCCTGTACCAAAAGGTGTATTTCAAAAAGACACCTAGGTGAAATCCTAGCCAAGGGGATGTAGCTAGGTGCTTTGATCAGTAGATTTCCATTTGGCCTGTGTACTGTCTCAGCTGAGGCAGAGCTAGCGTTGCGTTCACATTTCAAGCACCATAGCCAAACAGTTAGCAAAGGCTAATAATAAAAGCAGGACCTTGAGGACAGCACAATCAAGTTCTGTTTCCAGTTATACTCCAGACTGCTTGTACAACCTTGACGAAAACTTGGCATCTAGACTCCAAGGCTGCACTGGAGAGAAAGAAATGCAGAGCTGGGGCTCGCAGGAGGCAGCTGCTTGAGGGGGAAGGCAGGGGCAAGGGCTCCGTGTGAGGCCAGGCGGTGGAGAGAGGGCTTGCTGGGAGGGTGAAGCAAGCACTTGGTGGTTTGCAGAGCTCCACCAGAAAGCAGCAGGTAAAGAAAGATAGGTGGGAGGAGGGGAGGCATGTTTTCCTGCCCCAATTCAGCAAAACGGGTGCCCATTTTTAGCTGCAAAGCCCTGATGAATACACAGAGCTTCACCCAGGCTGGTAAGAAATATGTGATCCTATTGATAGGCCCCATCCTGTTATTATTTTGTAATGTTCCCAGGAGTAAGAGCAAAAGAAGAAACCTGCTCTCCCCTGCAGATAAAGGGTCATTTTGGTTCTTGAATAAGCAGCATCTTTTTATTTTATTTTTCTCAGTTACAAATAACTTTTCAGTAGAATTCATTCCCATATTGTCTGCCCCCAGGGTAAGGCTAGAATTGCTGAAGAGAAACCCCAAATTTTTAGAAAACCATACTAAAATCATACGCTTCATCTGATCACAAGAGGGTGAAGGGAAAGAAACAGCAGAGGTCTGTCCTAACTGAACACTGGAGAATCAAGGGATGTTTGTTGAAATAGCTTTTCCTAGTGGTTATTATGCTCTCAGAATGGGGGAAAAAGCCAAAGAAAAATATTAAAAGAGCCTGAATAGAAATGTAGCTATTTCCATTTCACTAACCGTGATGAATTTTGAAAAGATGTTTCATCTTCAGAGCAAGACTAAATTACAGACAGGATGACAGATGGGTTTTGGGCTTAGTACAAGGCTGCAAATCACTTAAATGGCTCTGCTAACATCAGACTGCAGGGATGCTACCAGTTTTGAAATTTAGAAATGTTACTATCCAAACACCATTTATTGATTAGTTTGCATAAAAACATAGTTTGATAAAATGCCTTTTCTCCATAGATGAAGCGTGTGTGATTTCCTCATCAATGCTGAAAAGTGCTTAAGCAAATACAATTATCTAAACCTTGCTCTGGCAACACGGCTGCTTTGCTTCTCCTTCTGTGGTCTCCCCAGCTGTGCTTGCTGCTGAGCAGGCTCTCCGACCTGATCCCTTGGTTCCCTGCCACACCAGGGCTTTCTCTTCCACCCTGGAGCAAAAACTGGGCTCAGCCACGCAATGAACACCTGAGCCCATCCTAACACATCAGTCACATCACGCAGTGCTTCAAGTTCAGGAGAAGGAAGCAGCTTTCTTGTTGGGTGCTGTGAGCACAAAGCCCCACTACCTGCAGCTGCTCACAGATCCTACAGGCAGCTGGGTCTGGCGTGTGAGGCTGTGGGTGGGAGCTGAAACCTGAGGACAGCACATACTTCTGCTTTCACGGGGCTCTGAGTCAAGAGACAGCTATGGGCAACCAAAATGGAGAGTTTGGTCTTCCCCACCACAGCCTTAGTGCTATTTTCGGAAAGGTCCAGTGCTGAAGAGGTCCTGTTGTCATGTCGCTCTGTCAGGCCTTGCTTCTCGCTGCTGTTCATCCTTCTTCACACAGACCTGCCCATGTCACATTGGTAGGAGGTGGGGAACACCACGTTACCAGCGGAGCAAGGCGAGACAAGAGGCAGCAGAGCGTGGTTGCAGAACACGATGGGCTGCTGTCCATCATCGGGCCATAGGCCACCCAGCCTGGCCACCCAGCCTGGCCACCATCCCAGCTGGGAGCTCCCAGATCTGAGGCCACGTGTGGTGGATATACAAGAAGCAACATGAATTTCATCTCTTTACCGAGAGGACACGGTGATATTACCCCAGGGAACACAGAGGGAAGGAAGATGCCCACATCCCATCCCTGAGCACTGGGAGAGGAGGAGCCCTCGTGCCGAGAGCTGAAGGGGTGCAGGAGGCTGTTTCTCAGAGAGCAGTGAAATCACAGCCCCTGGTTATATTTGGGTAAACAAGGGCCTTCTTCATGTGGATCAAAGCCTGCAGCAATTTGCTTTGTCATCCGTCAGTCAGTTATTATAATAGGAACAGCAATATAGGACAGCGATATACGGCGTGTATCTGAGATAATATTTTAATCATCTTAGACAGAAATCAATTGGTGGGCCCCAGACCTCCAGCTCTGTCATCATTCACCTTCAGGGTCTTTTTTTTTTTTTCAAATGCTGGTAATTCTAAAAGAGTTCAGGGAACAAATAAAGGAGTTGAGTTAGCATGGAAATGCTCTGGGTTTGAAGCACCGGTTTAAGAAAGGCAGCCTGGTGATGAAGTTGCTATTTTAGGAAATCAATTCAGCACCATTTTCAGGTTCATAGATATTCCAGATGAAAAAGACCTATTAGGTCATTTGTCCACCCTTCCTGCCAAGAAAAGACTGTGGTAGTCATTGGCATCTGAAGCTGTGTCAGTCTTTCCAGATGCCCTCTCTGCGGCGTCACAAATATGTTGGCTGCGGATCGCTCCTGCCTCGCAGCTTCAGAAACGCACCCGCTAGCACTGCTTAGGAAATGGTGCCTGCGGAATCGGGGAGCAGCCTGATGCAGCTTTCCAAAGGATAGGGGAAATCTGCAAGCAATAATTTTCCTTCCCCCTAATCAGGCTTGTATACTCACAGAAGAGAACGAGGAACAAGAACGGCCCGATGGGTGACAGCTTCATGCTTCATTACCTTCCTGGTGCCTGCAAGACAAATCAGTTTTTTCCTGATGTTGGGAGGGGATGTGTTAGGATTAATTCTTGATTTTGTTAGCCAAGACAGATTTCCTGGACTTTTAATTCCATCCCTGCAGTTGAAGGAAGCAGCAGCTATCTTGCCTTTACATGTTTGAACATCATTGCCTCCTGGGTACCGCCAGTGCCCGTTGGATGCTTCTTGAATTTGGTTCTTAAATTGCTTTTAGGAAGCACTCAGCTAGAGCTCAAATCGCGGAACAGAGTGTTTGCTTTGTAATGCAAATACTTGGACTGGAACAGACAGAAGCAAGAACCTACTTGTGAGCTCCTTTACACCCTTGTACGTGACTCATTGGAGACAATGAGGGTTAACCTGGCACAAGGCTGTTGGGAAGGAGAAGCTGAATGGGCCCCCCGTAGCACACATTTCTTCTTTTCCTTGCTGAGTCTCGTTTCCTTGTGCCAATTTTTCCTTGCCAGCAGCTAACTTCCCTTCCGGATTCCTCTAATGTTTCCCCAGCACAAGAAACCCCCAGCTCCTGACAGAGGCCACCATGAGTGCAGCCTCCTGCCACCTCCCTGGCAGAGCCAAACTTCACTCACTTCCCCTCACTCCGGTGGGTCATAAAGTTTTATAAGATATCTTATGGTGGCAATGCCTTTAGCCCAGCACCATGGGCAGGAGGCCATAAAACAGCAAACAGGAGAGCTGTGAGTGTGCTTCCCCTGACGGAGCTGCAGCTGATGGGTGTGTGGTGGCCAGGGGACAGCCAGAGCTGGCGGGGCAGGTGAGACACCGCAGGGACCAGACAGGGATCCTGCAACGTGGGTTGATGTTGGTAATTAATACACTTGGACAAAGCAACTACAGCAAAAAGGCAGAGATCGATGCAATTATCCTGCCCAGCAGCAGCTCTAAAAGGACTAGAGGAGCACAAGAGGCTGACCAGTAGCTTGGATTTTTTTTTTATTATTATTTTTTTTGCAAAAGACAAAAGCCCTTTTCTTTAATGAAATATTCCTTTAAATTGTCACTCGGTTTATTCAGCCAACTGAACAAACACAATAGCAGATGGAGTCCCTGTTTCTTCTCCCAGCACGTTCACAGCTGGAATGTGCAAAGCCTCCATCTCTGTTTATAAGAATATTAGTAAATATATTTGCATTCGGTGTTGCTATGGTGCCTGAACGGTAAATAATTATGATCTCAATATATTAAGGTGGTCGGCACAGTATTGGTGATCCAGGCTCCTGTACCTTTCTGTAATACTGTAGCACAAGAAGATTTCTTTAGGAAAATACCTGCTTGATTCATTAATATGTACAACAAAATATCGAATTTTACCAGAATAATCCTGCTATATAATCCTGAGTTCTTTTATATGGATTTAGTTTTTAGAAAGAACGATTCATAATACGATCCTTTCAGTGTGACAAGGCATAATTTGCCTTGCCAGCAGCCATTTAAGGACAGGAGTACTTTTAAGCTATGGTTTGGGGAACAGTGGCTATCTCAAGGTACTATAATAGCTCAAAGCTATGAATTATTAACATCAAAAACACGGCAGGCTATCAATACACCGAGACTGAGCACTGCCTCCAGGGTGGTGCTCCTGGCACGGCTGTGGCCACCTCCTGCCTGCAGGGACATCCGCCCGAAACCTACATCACAGCCCGTCCTCCAGCTGAAAAGGAGCAGGTATCTGGGGAGCTGCAGGCTGCCTCATCTATTTCAGGCAGCTGCTTTGGGATGAGACGTAGCGTGCCCTGGAAGTACCCGTTTCACTCCATCGCCAGATACCGACATCTGGTCGGGGAACTCCCACCTGCAGCCCGTGGCTCAGCCCTGCAAATGCAGCCCTGCTGGCTGCAGGGAAGTTTTGCTAGACAAGCACATTCTTCTGCATGCATAACTGTCAGCATTTAATGTACAGAAGTATTTAAAAAATTATATTTATTTTGGCGGAGGTATTATTTACTTTATATTTTGTTCAGTGTCCCTTAATGGGCTTGGAGGGTGAATCTGCAGTGTTTGAATCTTTAAACTGCAAGTATCAGCTGTACTCATTTAAGTACTCTTGCTTTTAATTATTGGGTCAGTTTGTACACTTATTTTTAGAAAACTGGGAGTTTTCAAAAATTATATAATAATTAAGGGATTTCTCTCCTTGACCAAATAAAGCAAGCTGGCTCTGACTTTGTGAGAATCCCAGTCTCAGATTTTGCATCTCATTTTGACTGAACAGCCTTCTTGCCAGTATGGCAACAACTGAGGAGAAGCCAGATTTTTGTACTGCTAGTCTTGGATTTATGCTGGCTACAGGAGAGTCAGTTGCTGCTCCATCCATCTCTTGTAAGGGATTAAAGTCCGATTGTGACGGAAGGTGCAGTGCCCATGTGCAGTCCTGATGCGACGTTGCCTGTTGGGGCATTGGAAACCAGGCTTTCACCTCCAGGCAAATTCCCCAGAACAAGCAAAATTGGGAACAACCAGCCTGTCTATTGTGGACCAGGGCCAGGGACTGAAGACTTGCCTGTACTACCAAGAGAAAGCCACAGTTTTTCTTGGAGAACAGGAGAAGAGAGTGTGTGTGGCATTTTTTTTTTGTTTGTTTCTGGCTGCAACCATGCCCCTCCATTTAACCATGTTGAAATGCCAGCTTTGTCCCTAAATGAGCAAAGCAATGCTGAAGCATCATGGTTTGTACATCAGCTTCACCATCTTTGACACCCAGCCCTGTTTCCCTCCAAGCCTTGCCATCATTTTAAGGTTTCCACATGTATTTAGTTGGACAGTTGCTCAATGTGGGTGGCGGTTCAGGCGTGCACAGTACCTGTGGGGCATTACAGACCTTGTGCTTCTTGTGCTGGGGTCACCCTGTCAGCTGCTGCAGTGCCTGCTTTCCTTTCCCTCCCATCAGAGCAGGCAATCCCCTATTTGTGTGGGCAAACCCCAGTCGCTGAAGAAGTCCTGCTGAAGTAAACAGCTGCTCCAGCACGAGCAGAGGTTTGTGCAACCAGGCCAATCGCTCTGCAAAACTTTTGCCGTCAGAAGAAAGGCTGCTGTCTGGATCCCTGCTTTTCATATTCATGAAAGACGTCAGAGCTGCAGAAGAATGAAAGTAAACACCATGCATAATTTAACAAATATTCACTGCAGAAATATTTCTAAGATTACCTGCAGAAGCCCCAGAAAGACGTAAATAATTAATGTCGTGTGGTGCTGAAGCCAGCAGAGCCCTCACTGCTTCCCGTGCTGCCCCGCTCTGACGCAGCTGCAGCAGCACTGCTGTGGGTGGTGTTTTACCATGTGTTCGTGGTGATTTCTGTGAGATGGCAGCAATCAGGCTCACCAGCTTGCCTGCAGCAGTGTTCCCACTGGCAAGCAGTGCCCCTGCTTTCCCCCGTCCTGAAATCCCAGCCGTGTGCTCAGTGGAAGCCAGGCTGAGGTTGGGTTTTCCCAGGATCTGCCTCAGTGCCTCAGGTGGCTGCTGCTCGCTGTGGTACAGAGCTAACGTGACTAGATGGATCTTCTTGATGGCCTGAGATTTGGGGTGAAACATGGGTTGGATATTTTAGGCTGGATATTAAGAACTTCCTTACTGAAAGGGCTGTTAGGCATTGGAATGGGCTGCCCAGGGAAGTGGTCGAGTCACCATCCCTGGAGGTCTTCAAAAGACATTTAGATGTAGAGCTTAGGGATATGGGTTAGTGGAGGACTGGTTAGTGTTAGGTCAGAGGTTGGACGAGGTGATCTTGGAGGTCTCTGCCAGATGATTCTGTGATTCTGTGATTCTATGGATGGAAAGGAGCAAGAGTGAAAGCCCTGGCAGAGCACAGCATCTACCTTACACGCCTGCTTTGACATAAAAAGGAAAAACACAGACGGCAGAGTATAAAACGCCAGATATTAGCAAGGAACAGAGGTTGAGCAATACAGGCTGGGACTGGCGTGCCCGTGAGAGCAGTGTCCTCTGCCTAGCCCAGCTGCTCCCAGGGAAGCACAGGAAACCTGGATGCTGCTATTGCTGGGTATTGCTCCAGGTAAAGCTCCTTCCATACTGCTTATTAAATGAAGGGGTATTATGCCCTGAAGAGTGAATCTCAAAACTCATCTCATGTCTTTTAATTCTTAGCAACTAATGACTTCCAGCGACATGAATGGAAACAGGAACCCTTCTGCAAGCAGGTTCCTGTATTTCAGTCCAGGTATGTGGCTTATTTGATGCTCTTAGAGCTTCAGGTTGGTAAAAATAAATACTTGTTGTGAAACAAAGGCAAAGGAAAGCAGGCAAAGCCAAGGTAAACCCAAACCAAGAATTGTCCTCAGTGATTTCATTTGAGATGTGAAAGCTCCGTGCTGCAGCATGCAGGGAGGAGGTTGTGCCCTGCCGGGTCAAGGCAAAACTGGGGGGCACTGTGGGGGCAGCCGGCCTGGCTGCCTCCTGATGGCCTCCGTGTCACCTGGGCGTGCTGCAGGGGAAATGCCGAGAGAGCACACCAGGTTTGTTCTTCTGGGAAGAGCCACCGAGCTACGGAGAATAAAAAGTCGCTGTCCTTCTGATGGGGTTGAAAAACGACCCCTCGCTGGCACAGGCAAAGAGCAAAGCTGGCATCACCCTGGGAGGGCTGCAGTGGTCCTAGGGGTGCTCCTCTCTTCCGAGAGAGGAATCAGAAAAATTAGCTGTGCTTTTAAAATGCTAACAGAAACAAGCACAGGTTTTTCTGTTTGCTTTATTGTAGCACTGGCACTCCGGTTGTTAGAAGAATGTGGAAACCGCCATGGGATTTGTAGGAAATTTGATCTTACAAGGCACCTCTTTCAGTAGTGCTGCAGGTAAATCCTCTGGAGCGCCATTTAATCAAATGATTGTAGCCATGAATTATTTTTCACTAGAAGCCAGACACATTTAAAAGAGAGAGATGCTGAGTCCTGAGCGCTCCAAAAAAATGGTGAACAAGAACTCCCCAGTTGCTTGAAAATTGCCTTGAGTTACACAGATGTAATTAAAATTTCAATTTAGAAAAAAAAATACAAAAAAAATCATTCTCCATTTACAGAGAGCTATTTTTTAATTAGAAAATCCACTTTCTGCTCAGCACACTTGAGACTCGGCTGTGTGTAGTGCAGTATGACGGCCACCAAGCACAGCCTCTGTCCCCGCAGTGCGGCTCCTCCTGGGCAGGAGCTTGGCAAATGTGACTCAGTGTTTGGGGCTGAGATCATGAGACAGGGCCAGCCTGACGGTTTGTAGGTGGCACGGAGGGCTGAAGGATTGAGTACTGCCTCTCAGCCTCCTCTGTGTTGTGCAATGGGGTGAGACGAGCGCAAGCAGCACGCCTGGTGCAGCCGAGCGTGGCCCTTGTCCCAGCTTCTCCCCTGGAGCATGGGTATGGGCAGGTGGAGGGACCGTGGCACCTTGTGGGGCCAACGAGGGCCGGGAGGGGACCAAACCTGGTGCATGGGGAGGTGGCTGATAGCTGAGTCCAGCCCAGGACACCACAGGTTGCCCCAGCCACATGTTGCACAGCCCTTTTTGTCCTCCCAAGGAATGCGACTGGGCAAAAAAAAATGTGTGCAGGGCAGAGAAGGCCTTTTCCCCTATCCCCACTGCAGGGGAATTATGACATTTCCTTACATTACAGGCGTGTTGTCAGGCTAGGGGCACATAAACCCAGGTGCCAGCCAAAACACAGGCCGCTATCCACGCAAATACAAATGGCAGAGAAGGACTCATCCCCCCCAAAATCTCCTGCTATGAAGAACTGGTCCCGCTGCACGTCTGCGACGTGGAGATGCACGTGAGCCCCGGAGGGGGAAAAGCAGAGCCCCCCTGGGAAAAGTCTTTTTCTGTAATTCCCACGTCATCCGTGTTTTTCTTCCAGCATCTATTCACTGTTAATTATTGTTTCAGGCTCTACCCAGTTCTCCTGCCTTTTTCCCCAGGCAATTGCTGTGAGGCACTCGAAGGTTAATGGGCCGTGGGTTTATTTTTAGCTCCACATCTCTTTAACACAGGAGAACCTGGCTGATGGCAAAATAAGCTCCTCTAGCCAGCAAGAGCAATTCCTGCCTCCAGTGCCCTTCCAGATATTATTTCATGATATTTTTTTTTCAATGGAGCGATGGCAAACACCTGGTGACCTGCAGCACAAGGCACAGCACGAGGGGTTTCCAGCAGGCACCTTAACAAATGTGGAATTTGCCAAATGAAAGCAGCCTCCTGGTCCAGGCTGTGCATCTGGAGGACAACTTGCACATAGGGCTGTAGGGTGGCACAGGATCCACGGCACTAAACAGAGCCCCAAAGGGACACACTGAGTGCAGAGGCAATGATCCTAACCGAGCTACCTAGCTGTGTGCACAGTGGCAGAAACCCCAGAGGTGTCCCCAAAACATGTGTCCCACCCCAAGGAGCCAGCAGGGGTACAGGTGCTGTGTGTGACCTGAGGGTTAAAAGAGGGGAGAGAAAACATCCAGCCATGCCAGGAATACCAGGAATATAATTTTCTATGATGGGACATGAGTCTGCAAAAAATTGTCACAAAGGTTAGCTCTGAGTGACTGAGGTGCCACATTCCCAGCCCCTGCTATAGGTGTACGGGAAAGTCCTCAGTGCTAGATGGGACTTCTTTGAAGGTATCTGGTTGTCCATTCAAAGGAACTACAGGAAAATATGTTACAAAGACTGAATCTGGGCCTTTCAGTTTATTTTAATTTAATTCCTTCAGTTTTCATAAGGAATTGAGAGGCTGGTTGGCTGCGTCTCGGTGATAACATGGGCCTGGGTGCCTGCTGGTTTGCAGCACAAGCTGCCATGCCTGCCTGCTGGGGGCAGGGGACAGCAGGGACACTGTCCCCAAGGAGAGCACATGAGGGCACCCCAGGGGAGCAGAGCAACTCCCCTCCTCGGCCACCCTTGCCAGCCCCACCGCGGTGGGCATCCTGCTGAAGTGACACCGTGGCCCGTTTCTGCCTGGCAAAATGTCCCGCAGTGTGCTCAGCGTAACCCCAGCATGCCCTGACCTCAGGAACAACACGAGCAGCTCCACGTCAACAAACATTAACGCTCTTTGAAAGCACACGTCAGACGAAAGCTGCACCAGCTGCATGTTTTCCTTCACGGCTGCTCAGCGCAGGGCGCTTTGGCTGGGCTGTGACAGGCCCAACATGGCCGTGCTCTGCACCCGCACCTTCTGACAGGGAATGTCCTGGCCACCTGCCTTGGTGCAAGCAGGCCAACACCAAGGGGGTGCACTCCTTCAGCAGGGCTGGTTTTCCAGCCCCAGCTCCTTGCCGATGGCAGGGACAAAGCCTGCAGGGCAGGAGTGGTGCCCTGCTCCCCTCTGTGGGGTGGTGGCTGTCTGCGGCTGGCCACGGTACAGTGAGCATTGCCCTGGGATGCCCTGGGATGCTCGGGGTGCTTGTGCTCTACAAGCCTGAGCGGTGGCCACAAGGAGAAGTGCTTTCTGGTGAGCTGCTGCTTCAACCAGGAACTCTACAGCCTTATCTTCTGCCTTGAAGGACTCTGAGAAAGGAAAAACACCACCTGTGGCTGGGGAGTTCCTGACTCCCTGTTTGCCTCTCTCAGCCTGGCTCCAGATGAGAAAGGCAGGAAGGGCAAGCACTGCCTCTTCTCTTAGATACATCTCAGTAATGAAGCAGGGAGGATCAGGAGGCAGAGATATGAAGGAGTCTCCTTCCTCGGAGACCTGCAAAAGCTGCCTGGACTTGGTCCTGCTGGCTCTGCAAGGGGGTTGGACCAGGTGAATGTCAGAGGTCCCTTCCAACCCCAGTCATTCTGCAATCCTGTGACAGGAGAACAAACCCTGTCCTGTTGGAACTGCTTTTGTCCATAGCAAGGAGACCTGCGTGGGCTTTGCCCAGGCCTGGACATGGCTCAGCGTGTCCTTCCCACTTCATGTCTGGCATGTGGCTGTGCAGGGCCTCTCTGAGAGGGCTCGGGCAGAAGAGGCAGCATGGGTTTGTGCCACCAAGGGTGCAAGCTCTGGCTCAGCTGGCACCTCTGGAGACAGGTGAGCAGAAGGGACTAGGGCAGGGCACTGGGAGCTTAGGCTGGGGTAGAGCTGCTGATGTGCAGAGACACGGAGATTTGGAGATGCTGAGATGAGGAGATGAAGAGACATGGAGGTGCAGAGATGTGTAGATGCAGAGATGTAGAGATGTCGAGGTGCTGAGATGTGGAGCTGCAGATGTCACTCCTCCTGCCCCGGAGCTGGAACAGGAAGCGTGAGTGAGCCCCATCCATTTTTGTTCCTGCAGTTGTGGGGTTTTAATAATGCATGATGCAGGAGAGCACTGCATACAGCTATTACTCATAAATTCCATCAAGCACATGTGAATGAAGACCTAAATATTAAGTTTGCCCTTAGCCCTTAATAAGGAACACGTTAAGTCCCATTTGTATCAGTGGTTTCAAGTGAGAGTTCAATGGCAAAATGCTTTTGACATATTTGCCAGCTCCATAGTTTCCAGAAGTTATCTGCTGCTGCTGTGTTTTCAGCTTCCCTTCTGACTCCGAGGGCAGAGTTTGCAGGCGTGATCTCCAAGAAGGGACATCCCCAGTTACCTGGCTGCTGGAGGCTGGCCTCCAGGATGGCACAGTGCAGACACTGGGAGCTATGTCCCGCTGCTGGCTGCTCTGGGGAAAGCCCAGGGACAGGCAGGAGAAGGGCAGGGATTCATCCACTCCTGTTGATGCCAACCCATTTCCCTTTTCAGGGTTTAACCTGTACGCTAGGAGGTCCTGGGTGCAAGCTCATGACTGAACTGACAGGACATGAGGTTGAATACAAAGCCCTTCCCTGATGGGTGGAGATGTCACAGAACTGGGGGGCTTTGGTTCACACTTCATGTCCACACATCTCCATCAGCTTGTGGGATGGAAGCTCCCTGCTGGTGGAGACCACTTCACTCTGTGAAAGCTGCTTTGCCAAATTTCCCAGTGTGTTTTATATCTTTTTGCATTTTTGAAGCAGGAGCACTCCACCACAGATACTCTTCCATTTTCTTGTTTTCCTTCCCTGCCGTTGACAATGATTCAGATCCACCGAGGGCAGAAAAGCCACCCAAGAACATAAATTGTGAAATGTAACGCTCAGTAATTAAATAAAAACTTGCATGGAGATTAGCCAATTTTCTGTGATTAATAACAAACTATAAGCTTTATTAATGAGCATTTCAACCAAGGAATGCATTTTCCAAGTCTATAAAATATCTGCTATGGTTTCCTGAGTTCCTTCATAGTCCTATAATTATAGAAGCCTGACGTGTTTTTATCTCCATAATGTAATTGTCAGCTGGGATCAGGAAGAAATTTGTCCTTATGTTATACAGCCCTGTCCCAGGTGTATTAGTGAGGGGGGTTGTGCTCAGAAACATGCCACTGCTGAAGAGATATGAGACCGGTGGTGAGTTCTGGTATCACAGTTTGTGCACTCCTCTGTGATCAGGGCATGGGATGTGGCTGTGGAGTCCTGGCCTCTGTGTCAATGGGATCTTGGTCCTTACCCACAAATGTGTTACGCTATGTTATGCTAAATTTGCTTTGTTTTCATTCTATGCACAGAGAGAAATGAGAAATGAGGAGTAAGTGCCTGACGAGAGGAGTATCCTGGGAGTTTCTGCTGGGGCAGGCCTGCACCAGCGGGCTGCATGGCTGGGCTGCAATACAAGGAGACCATGTACCATGTACGGCTGACCATGACCAGGTACGGGCTAGGCTCAGAAGCAAGGAAAAAGAAGAAGGGTGTTGGTGGGTGAGGGGCTTCCACCCCTGCAGCAGCATTGCAGGGAGCATCAGCAAGGCCAGGGCTTTGCCAGCGAAGGCAGGTAGCTTCTGAGGGCCACCATCCTGCAGCATCAGCATCAGGGATGTACCTCTGGGACATGGCTGGAGATGGATGGTGCTGTGAGGAGACACCTGAGGGCAAAGTCCTTCCCCCTGCCCTGATGGTCCCCGTCAGGTCGCTGCAGGAGGCACAGCATCCGCACAGCCCAGTTCCTTGACACCTTTCCAACAGAAGTGAACATTACTTAAATGGGCTGGAGGTGTTATGAGGTGATTCCCCAAACTTAAGATGCAGATGCTGAAGGAGCAGTTAGTGATAAATAAATGATGTGACAAAAAGGAACAGGAGTGCATGTGCCAGCGCTTCCATGTCTCACACACACGGGCTCGCTCGCCTGCACAGCACAGATTTTCCATGCCAGCTCCTCACAGCCTTTCTTTTCTTTATCCTTTCTGCTTCGTACTCATATGACCCTCCCAGTTATCCCTTGCATTGCAGATTGCTCAGACTGACCCATCTTTCAGATAATTTACTTACGCTCTTTCTTTGCAGTGCTGATCTTAGCAGAAATTGCAAAGTGCCTGTTTTTCTGCCTGTGCAGCAGCAAAAGGGGGGCACAGCACTCACGGAGCTGTTCTCACAGCCCTCAGACACACAACTAATCCTGCTGCCTTCATGTAAATGAAAAGTGCAGGAACAGACCCTTAAGGGCTAGTAAATACTCTACTCATGTTAATATTTATTCATTCTCATTTGGCAACTCAGCTTGCATGTTGATATGTAAATGCGGGAACGGAGGCATGGGGGGAGCAGAGCATCTTGCCAGCTTGGAGCTGGTGAGCACACAGACCAAGCAAATGGTGACATGGACATCTCCATCCCCACCTGATTTTCCTGCTTGGATTGCAGACTCCTTGGGGCTGGGTTATCAGCTGAGCACACCTCTGTTACGGCTGGGACTGGAGATAGCCGATAACAACAGGTGGTATTAATTCCCCTGAAAGTTAATTGCTGGATGTTCATCTCCATGGATGATTCATTATTAATGGTCTCAGCATGAACATGGCTTTTTTTTTTCCTTTTTTTTTTCTTTTCTCTGTAGTCCCTTTTAAATTCACTTACACAGATATTTTTTTTTCTTTTTCTTTTTTGTAGAGACAGTTTGTAGAAAAAGAGTTGCTGAATGAACATGTCACTGGCTTGTCACTTCTCCATTCTTCTCCGTGTCTCTGCCCTTCCTTTAATAGTCTGAACCAATTTTGGAAAAGTCTCTGATGCCATTGATGATACATTGCCTCAGAGAACCAGCTAATAGTCAACGTGGGCACACGGCTTGCTGCACGGTCACTGCTAATGAAAGAGCAATGTGAGTATGGGCAGCACTGGCAAGAACCTGATTATGAGTTGTACATGCTGCCACTGCTGTTCAAAAAATCCCATTTTAGTACTTTTATTTTTAACCCTATTAAACTGACATGCTGCTGATAGATCCCACACCTTTTAAAGAGACATTTCAGGCTGCACCAAAGGCAGCTATCACGTACAGAGGCACTGAAGACGTGACAAAAGAAAGAGGTGAATTTATTTTAAAAAATGGTGGCTTACAAGGAGAGTACTTCCCATCTGCTCAGGGTGGCCCAGCCCTGCTCCCAGCACTCCTGCTGGAGCAGGGGGATGTCCTCACCACATTTGCTTATGCAGCAGTAGCAGGGATGACGAATGGCCAGCCTGGTACCTTTGTCTCTTCCATCAGCTTCCATGAGAGTGAGGAAAAACTCAGGCAGGATGAATCTGCAAAATCCCGGGCTGCAGTCCTCTGTGGGTTTCAGCATCTGACAGATTGAGAAGAAAAATCAACACGTGAAACCTAGCCAGGCTTGAAAGATATTGAGTAAAAGTGAGTGGTGTTACTTAGGGATTATATTGGGTTATTTAACATCTTCTTTGTTGGTGACATGGGCAGTGGGATCAAGTGCACCCCCAGCAGGTTTGCCGATGCCACCCAGCTGTGTGGTGCGGTCCCCACACAGGAGGGCAGGGATGGCATCCAGAGGGACCTGGGCAGGCTGAGAGGTGGGGCTGTGGGAACCTCGTGAGGTTCAACAAGGCCAAGTGCAAGGTCCTGCAGCTGGGGGGGGTCAATCCCAAGCACAAACACAGGCTGGGTGATGGGGAATGGATTGAGAGCAGCCCTGAGGAGGACGCCCTGGGGGTATTGGTTGATGAGAAACTCAACATGAGCCAGCAATGTGAGTTTGCAGCCCAGAAAGCCACCCGTGTCCTGGGCTGCACCAAAAGCAGCGTGGGCAGCAGGGTGAGGGAGGGGATTGTCCTCCTCTGCTCTGCTCTCCTGAGACCCCACCTGGAGCCTGCGTTCAGCTCTGGGGCCCCCATCACAAGAAGGACATGGACGTATTGGAGAGGGTCCAGAGGAGGGCCACAAGGATGACCAGAGGGCTGGAGCAGCTCTCCTATGGGGGCGGATCTCCTATGGGGGCAGGTAGGAGAGCCATGGTAGGAGAGGCTCCGGCTGGCTGGAGGCAGGGCTAGCATCACACTCAGTGCCTCTGCTGTCGGCAGCTCCTTGTCCCGCTGCACACTGCAAGGAGCTGCTCAGGCCTCCTCACCGCAGGCTGCTCTCAGGCTGGCGCAGGAGGGCCACGCGCTGCGAACCTCGCAGTAAGCGTGCAGGCCGCTGCAGGGCAGCTGGCAGGGAGGCCTTGGCTCCTGCCCCGTCTCGCAGCCACCCAACCAGTGTCAGGCTGTGTCACCTTGCAGGGCAGGGCCCCTGTCACCAGCCTGGGGTGCCAAAACCCAGCAGGGGCCCTTCTGTCACAGCACCCACACAGAGCAACCCCAGGGCAAGCACGTGGATCAGCAGGCAGCTGGATGCTCTGCTTCAGACACACCCATCATAAACAAAAGCTCTCTATTTTATGGCTGACCCTCCTCATTTTACAACCGCAAATGGTAATTTATCTCTGGAGAGACTTATAAATTCGTGATGCCAAAGCCGTGGCTGTGGTTGGCAGGAGACACCTGGAACTGGGTGCTTCTGCTCCTGTGCTTGGCCCAGTCGGGTGGCCTTCCTGCCCGAGTCACAGCAGGGCTCAGAAAAGGTAAATCCGAGTCCCAGCCCTGCCAAACGTTTCCCCTGATCTCTGCAAGAAGGCATATAAACACCTGAGCTGCTGAATGGATTAAAAATATGACTTATGCTCTGTCTGGTCTGCTTAGACTGACCAGCCGCTTTGGGCCAAGAGATGCTTCTGAAGAGGGGCTTGTATGTCTGACCCCGTGTCTGGATGAACTCTTTTCTCCATCTATGACCATATACGACAGCCCAGGGAATAAGTGACGCACTCCTCCTGGGCTGCATTCACGTAAGAGGCTGCATAAAACACCTCTGCAGGGCGCAGGGTGCAGCAGCCCTTCTGCCAAATGGGGCTCGCAGGCTGGGACAGGCACCGCAGGCAAGCAGCTGAGATGAAAACAGGCAAGCCAGATAGTACACTACTAGTAAGATATGTATGTATATATATATAAATTATATTTTAAATATATATATATATTGCATATGCTTCTATACAGCTGGAGATAAAGTTGATTGGTGATGGCTGTAGAAAACAATGAGGAAACAGCGAGCTTGCCTCTCTGCCTGCCCCCATGTCATGCCCTCATGCATTGCCAGCACCCCGAAACACGACGTGCAGCTTGCTCCTGCTCATTCACCTCCAGTACCTGATGCTGAGGTGCTGGGACAGCTCGTGCCAGCCAAAACTTCATCCTGCTGTTGCAAGCCGCAGCATGCCATCGCTGCAGCCTACCCCAGGCACAGGGGAAATGGTGACACCGGCACCTGGCAGCAGGTGACAGCTCTGCTGGGTTTTAACATGGCCTGCAAATGCAGCTGCTGAGCAGCTGCTGCATCGCCCTTAGTCAGGCTGTGTTTGCTGAATGTCACGTCAGAGAGCTTTGCTGCTGTTTTGTCAGGTCGCTGATCCTCTGTGTAACAGTTCTGCTTAGTGCTTGCTTGCTATGTCAGTGAAATGCACTGCAAAACAGGCATTTGTTCTTACAGGGGTTAGTGTGATCCAAACACAATCTAGCCCATGTTATATACATTTTTTAAGAACATATCCACAACCTTCTGCAGAGCTGATAAGAAGAGACTTCTGGAAGTCATCAAGCTCCGTGAAAAAAAATCTTAAATTATTCCATTTGGGGAATTTCACTGGTAAGATGACACAGACTGATGCACTTCATTCAAGTGTCCTTGAAAATACATTTTTTTTGCATCACTTTCATGTCAGGAAAGTGCTGAGAGTGCTGCTGGAAAAATTCCAGTATTCAACCTGCTCTGCCTGAAAACAGAAGCTTTCCAGCAAGAATACAAGAGCAAAGCAAAAGCCTTGATTTTTACTTTATTAATATTTGCATGAAAATCCTCATCAGAAAACACTTAGGGGTGTGCTTGGAGATACCAGCAAGCTCTGTATGGGCAGTGGCCAGCTAGCGGTTGGGATAACATTTCCCAGTGCAAAAAGGCTCTGAACGAATATTTTGTCCCTCTTCCAAAGAAGCAGCAGCCCCTCTGAGCTGGCCAAAACTGAGGGCTGAGGCAGGAAACCTTCCCCGTGTGTCCTCGTGCAGGGTCTCACTGCTGCAGCCCTCTCCTGTTCTGCCTGCCCATGGGGCTCCCATCCCTGCCATCTCCGAGCCTCACCCGAGCAGGAGAAACACAACTCGCTTCTTTGTCTAGAAAGTGATTTTAATTAACAGCAATTTACTTAATAGTTCTCATTTGAGCAGTGAGAAGGATTAACGTCATGCACTGAGAACACACTCGAGTGACAAATGCGTTTCTGTTACAACATCTGATGGTGTTTCAGTTCCAGTGGGCACGGGAGGATCAGGCTCTAGTAAACGTGGTCCTGACCCAAAGCTACCTGAAGCAGGGGAATGTCTGTTCACACCACTGAGGTATTAATTACCCCGACAAACGCCTAGCCCCACTGAACTCTCCATCACCTCAGCCGATTTCCCAGCAGGGTTTGTGTGACAAGACACCATGCGTCCTGCTGAGGGGCATCTTCGTGCTGATGTCCCCAAAGCCATGCTGCCCCACAGAGGCTGCCCGTGAGCCAAAATGCGGGTGCTTTAGCCATGGTGCTTGCAGGAGGAGGGCTGGAGGAGCTCCGAGGTGAGGAAATTGCCTCCTCAGAGGTTTTGTGGCTGTGGTCACAGAGCGTGAATGAGAAGCGAGAGCCGCACATGCTGCAGGACACAGCCCCGTGTCCACGTGTGCAGAGTGAGGTGCCATGGGCGTGCTGCCCACATGCTGTGTTTTATAGCACCGTGCCCCACCCCAGTGCAGTGCTCTGGATTTGCAGAGGCTTTCTGCTTAAATTCACATGTTGCTAGCTAGCAAACATCAACTGTGCATCTTCAAGCAGCAACAGCATCCGCTGGGCAGCGGGCGAGCGGCGGTCAGTGAGAACAGAATGGACTTGAACGAGGACGCCCCAGTTGTTCGGGCTTAGCACTGCTCATTTCAGAGCAGGAACAGAGCCATTATCAGGGACAAAAATAAATGCCAGTTGTTGTTCAAAGCCTTCAAAACAAAAGCAGGAGCAGGGCACAGCGAGTGCCCTTCTCTTTCTGCTGCCACCTCTCCCATGAAGCAGGGGAAGACAGGCATGTGCACCCTCCGGACACATTTATTTTAGGAGCCAAACTCTGGGCTGAGCTTCAGAGGGGTAAAACGAGAACAAGCACGGGTGGCTGAGCTCTCTGGGAGCATGACAAGCGGTGTCTGCTGCCCCTTGTTGCAGGGGTGCTGCGTGGTGCCTGGGTGGACCTGAAGCTCCTCCAGCCCCATGAGGCGGCTGCGAGCCTCCTGGAGATGCTGGCTCCAGGTCAGGGAGCTGCTTGTTGTGGGAGAAGGATGGGCTTGAGGAGCACAGGAGCTGCTGGGGGGAAGGCTTGCTCAGTGCCCACCATGGGACAGTCTCCAGGGCTGGCTTCGTTGCCCCCTTGCTTGCCCTGATGCGGAGGAGCCAGGCAGAGTTCAGAGCTGCGGCTACCCACCGACCATCAGGGTGGGCTTCTCTGATCCCCAAAAGGGTCCTGCTGAATCAACAGCCTCAGAGCACATCACATAACCGTCTGTGGCATCAAAAAAATAAGCCAGCTGGTGCATGGTCCTCCAAGGAAAATAAACCCCCCTGTGCTCTTATCAGCAGGACCATAAGGAGAGAGCTTGAGGTGACTGCAGGACAGTCAGGCAACAGAAATGACACAAACAATTCTTTAGAGATAAAGGGGGAAAAGAAACAAAGAAAACTTTGCCAAGGCAAACACCACTGGTAGAGCACCTGGGCAAAGCAGAGCAGAAGGCATCTGGGGCTTAGGACGGGCAGACAGTGGCTGCTGCTCGGCTCTGACTTCTCCAGGCAGTCCCTGAGCCCAGAGGAGCACAGCACAGGCTGCAGGTCACAGGGAGACCACGAGCCCATGTTTCTGGCTGCAGAAAGCAGAGGCTGAAAGCACAAGGACTGGGGAGGCCGGGTGGCTGTGAGGGGCTGCAAGGTGAGCTGCTCCTTTGCAGTTCTCCTCCTGCGGTTCAAAGGATGGGAATTGTTCAAACCCAGCTGGGTTTCCACAGGAGAAAACCCCAAACGGTGCTGCTCCAGGGCTCTGATATACTGCAGGCACAGTTCCTACAGCTGCATTGCAACCCAAACCAAGGGCTCTAACTCGCTGGCAGGCAGGCTGGGGCTGGATGGTGTCACCACATCTAGCACCATGGGGTAGCAGCAGAAGAGGATTTTGGAGGAGTCCAGTCCTGAGAACTTGTGGCTGGAGCTGTGCCCCCAGTGAGGCTGTTTCCATGGGGTTTTGGAGCAGGCAACCCTGCTGGCTCTGCTCTCCTAAAGCTTTGTTCTGGATTCAGTTTCTTAGGATGAAAAAAATCATTACAGCGGCTGAGCTCCCAGAGCATAACATCTGTTTGTCATCCGAGGCCAAGAGAGATAAGGAGAGGAAGAGAGAGAAACAGAAAGCCGGGGGTGCACAAGGCAGGGAAAAAAGTAGAATTAAGCCAGTGCAGCACTCCCTTTTCCCAGCCCGGTGCTCACGCAGGAGTCAGGTAGGTAATGCAAAGCCTGGCTCCTGAGTAGGATCTCTCTGGAGCTGCCCATCCTGGTGTGGCTCTCCAGCCAGCAGTGATGTCCCCGGCCAGCAAAGCAGAGCTGGATGTTCTCCTCTTACCTGCTGTAGGAGATCCCGCGTCCTCCGCCTCCTTAACTGGTAAAAGCTGCCTGCACGTGGATGAGGCACCTGGAGAAACTCCCGCTTTTTGGGGAGATTTTTGGTTGCAAGCCACCCACAGGTGCCAGCTTGTGACTCCCAGCTCTGCCCTACAGTCAGCTCAGCTGGAAATGGACAGGAAGATTTACTTGTTTCACTCTATTTTCTCCGTTATTTCCTATTTATTCAATACAGGCAGCGTTGCTCATCCTATAACATTTCTTAATGACAAGGGAGAAAGAGCATGACAGAGATTCATTCACGCAGAGCAAAATTTATGTGGAAGTCTCTGTTTATTTACTGTGAAAAGAATTAAATTAAAACCAGAAGGGAAAGAATCGAAACTGAGAAAAAAATTCTCCAGAGACTTTCTCCTCCCTCGGAATAGGACGCCTGACTGTCCTTTCAATTTACTGCTCCGCTCTAAGTGACTGCAGCAGATTTATGCCAGTGTAAGGGAGCTATTAATTAGCCCCTGAGATTTATTTTCCTCTGGAAGAATGCAGTGTCTGGCTTTGTTCCAAGAGGGACAGGCCTCCTCGCGGGTAACCAGAGGCTGATTACCAAGACACGAGATTGGATGCTGCAAGAGGGCCTGTCTGAGGGGGCAGGCTGGGGAAAACGCAGTCCTTTTGAATCAGAGCTTTGCACAAGGCGTCGTTGTCACAGAAATCCAGCTGAGTCGGAGGCAGGGAGGAGAGGCAGCGTGTTGGCTTAGCTCTCACACCACTGGCTCAACAAACAAATGTTAGATGTTGCTCTGAGGTTCCTCACACTGACCGCTGGCTGGGTGCTGCAGCCACTGCACACTCCCATTGCTCAGGTCCTGGGTCCTGGTTTGCAGTGTCAGCCAGGGTGTTCCCCGGGGCTGATGTGGCAGCAGGACCAGGTGGGGACAGCCCAGGGAAGGGCGGACACAGCTTCACCCGAGCTCGCAGCGGTGACCCGAGGGACCTCACCTGCGTGTCGCAAGAAGTCGTTCTCCCAGTGCGTTCGGTGCTGGTGCAGCCTCACCCTGAATGCTGTGTGCTGTCTGGGCCCCACAGTACAAAAAGGGTGTTGAGGTGATGAATCTCTTTCAGGCATGCATTCACCCAGGATAAGGCCAGGATAAAGTCAGTGGAGGTGATTAAATAATAATAATAAAGAATAAACCCTTCTTTACACATGGCGAGAAAGTGGCTCTATGGACATCTTTAATTAAAATTTGGGAAGGAGAAGTGGCTGGAAAATACCTGTTCAAGACAGCTGTATACCTGTTCAATACCTATTCAAGTAGACAAAAAGCCTAGAAGACATGAATAATTGTAATTAAAAAAAGAGTTTAATTACTCTCCAGAAGCCATCTGCTGTGTGCTGGGCAATGGAGCTGTAGCAGAGAGGTAAAGCCTGTGGTTTTCTGAGGCCAATGCAGACTCCAGTGTGAGAGCTGGATGCAAAAGGACATTGGTGCTTCCCTCTGTAAATTAAAAGGCTCCAGCACGTGGCAAACCTATAGAAAACTCCTGTGCATCTGCAGTTCTTCCATCAGCACTGAATCCAAATGTAGGTTGCACCCCTGGAGTGATGCTGTTCACCTCCCTGGCCGGAGCAGGAGCAGCACGCAGGAATGGAGACAACCTGCATCTGGGAGAGCCTCTTGTGAAAGCGTGCTGCTGGCTTCCCCTTCTGCCCCCGCTCCCTCTCTGGAGCCACTGCAGGACTGCTGGCAGATTCCAGGGAGAGAAACAGGGAGATTTTTCCCAATAGCTTGGAGGGGAAGCGGGGAGAAGTGGCTTTTGTTTTTTCCAGAGTTCAAGCTGCTGTGCCTGATACACACAGATCAAAACCACACGAGGAAACCGGGTGCCTTTTTAATTTACATTAGCATCGCAGGATATGACAGATTAAAATGCTACAATAAACAAGGCAAATATACTTTAATACATTTGTGGTTTGGATTGCTAACAGCTATTAAGAATGGACGTCTTTTTGTGATGGAGAAAAGTCCAGAGTAAGAAATGTTTCCAGCAAGATGCTGCTTTATGCGATTCAGCGGAGTGAAGGAGAACCTGGTTTGTGCCCTGCTGTTCAGTAACAACTCGTTTGCAGGCCCAGCTCGCTCTGAGCACAGCAGCAGTGCAAGCTGCTTACCCAACTGCTGCAAAATCCCGTGCCTGCGGATCCTACCTGAGGCAAAGCAGAGGCTCAAAGCCATGGTTGCGAACCTACTTCAGAAATGAGCAGGGTTATTCCTACAGGAGAACAGAAAGCAGCAAACAAACACCTCCTCCTACCCACAGCTACTGGTGGTGCAGCTGGACCAACTTCGCCTTTCCCGGAACAGCAGAAAAAGACTGGGTTGAACAAATGTACGGGGGCAGGTTTAAATATCGGGTTGTGCTCTAAGAGACTGGCTGGGGAGAACAAAAAAGAAGCTGCAATTAGGGAAAGGGCCAGTTTCTGCCTTCCAACTGGAGGATATAATATGCAATATTTTAAGACCGTGAGTAGGAGTCCTTTTGTAGGATAATTCACAGGGACCGCTCATTACCTCCGCTGGAAAGCACAGCAATTCTTAGTCAAGCTACCGAGTTACTTTAGGACAGCACAGTGAAAAAAAATAAATAACAAAAACCCAACAAAGAGCCAGGTTTGCAGTATGCATCTCAAGAACTGGACACATGCCAGTCATTTAAAGGTTATTCGATCCAGCAGCTTACTCGATGATTTCGGGAGATTTGAAGCTTGCTGTTCCTCCGCTGAGGAGGAGCTGTGCAGGAGGCGAGGCATGAAGATGGCTGCAGCACCTGGCTGCGGGGCACGGCCCCACGGCCCTCGCCCAGAGCCATCCCCGTTGTGGTGGTTTTACTCGGGTGGGCAGCCGAGCTCCACCTCAGCCGCTCTCTCACTCCCCTTCCTCAAAGGAAAATACAATGCAAAGAGCTCAAGGGTTGAAATAAGGACAGGGAGATCACTCAGCAATTATCGTGACGGGCAAAACAGACTCAGAGTAGGGAGACAGTAAAATTTATTGCCTATTACTAACAACCTAGAGAAGTGAGAAACAAAGGAAAGAAACCAAAAACGCCTTCCTCCCATCCATGCTCTTCCAACTCCTTCTCCTGAGTGCCACAGGGAAATGGGGGTATGGGAGCTGCGGTCAGTCCCTAACGCTTTGTCTCTGCTGCTCCTTCACGGTCCCTCTCTGCCCCTGCTCCACGTGGGGTCCCTCCCACAGGATGCCGTCCTCGAACTGAGCCTGCCTCCACAGGCAGCAGCTCTCCAAGCACTGCTCCCACATGGCTCTGTACCACGGGGTCCATCCCCCAGGAGCAAACTGCTCCAGCATTGATCCCCCACGGGTGGGTGGCAGCTCCCCCCAGACCCCTGCTCCTGTGGGGGCTCCTCTCCACGGGCTGCAGCTCCGGCCTGGGGCCTGCTCCTGCAGGGGCTCTCCATGGGCCGCAGCCTCCTCCAGGCCACGTCCACCTGCTCCACCGGGGGCTCCTCCACCCATGGGGGGGCTGCAGCGTGGAGATCTGCTCCATGTGGGACCCATGGGCTGCAGGGGGACAGCCTGCTTCACCAGGGGCCTCTCCACAGGCCGCAGGGGAACTTGTGCTGATACCGGAGCACCTCCTGCCCTCCTGCTGCACTGACCTGGGGGCCTGCAGAGCTGCTTCTCAATCCTCACTCTCCCAGCTGCTGTTTCACAGCATTTTCTCCCTCCCCTTTCTTAAATCTGCTCTCACAGAGGGGCAAACATCACTTATTGGATCAGCTCTGGCCAGCAATGGCCTTACCTAACATGGGGCAGCTTCTGGATTCTTCTCATAGAAACCACCCCTATGCCCCCCCTGCTACCAAAACCTTGCCACATAAACCCCCCTACACCCATCCCCTCCAGGGTGGCCAAGCTCAAAACATCGGGGCAGCCCTTCCAGGGGACCCTGTGCCAAGCACCAAGGTCTGTTTTAAAAGGAAGCCGTGTGGAAATGACCACTGGTGACCACTGGAGCTGATAGCGACACCCTACTGCCTCTCCAAAAGGGACTTTTGACAGTCAGACAGTCACTGACAGTCAGACACAATCCCTGGCTGTGGGGAGGACTTTCTGCAAGAGCTTTCAGCAGATGACAGCTTTATCACGTAACACAAATTCATTTGCAGCTACCCCTTTTTGTACTTTGGGGCTTTTATTCATTACTTTTCTGCCTTTTAAAATTCAGTTTTCAGCTTAATTCTTAGCTATTACTCAATATTTTCATCGGTGTTAACTAAACCCAGGGAGCATTTGCGGGTTTAGCCCGGATTAAGCCTTTATTCCTCATTGTTCTAAATGCATGAAAGTCAGCCGGGTTGTTTTGTTTGATGCTCTCCATGCCACAGTGAATTCTGTGCAGCTAAGACTGTAAATGGGCCACATCACTCATGAATTACTAATCCCCGTCACTCACATTTTCTGGGGAATATATACTATATTTAGTCCTTAGGCTCGGAAAAACAAAGCTGGAGAAGTTTGAGGCTCTTTTTCTCATTAGGAGTCTTTCGAATGCTCCCTAAAAACTGGCAAGATAATTTCACCGCCATGTATAAGTGCAATTCATTAACCGTGGTGGAAATTAGACCCTTGAATTGAGAGGCTAATTAAGATAATTAGATATAAAGCCTGAAAGGAAACTACACAGACATTTCTTAAAATCTCATTTATACTTATGTAAATCTGGACCAACTCCACCGTCATTTTTTGGATTTATACCGCAGTAATTGAAATCACTACTGAGCTCTTTAAAGCTCTCAATATCAGCAAAAGGCATTGAAGTAAAACAATTAGTAGATAGGTTACGTTTTTCACCGTTACTTCTAGATGAACTTAATATCACAATGCTGTTATTTCCAAAGGTAATTTGCCATTCTGGTGGGTTATTTATTAAAAAAAGAAAAAAAGTTTGATGAATTTAGCAGGCCATCATCAATTTAAAGAGCTGCCAACTTTTACAGCATTAGCAAATGAAGAGAGCTGAGAGGTTTCAGCTTCGACTGCTGCCTCTTCCAAGATGGTCATTACTTTTAATCAGCGGCCTCTGCTGTGCTTCTTTCTGCCACCAACTGCACCGAGACCAGCGCTTGCAACAAGCGAAAACACTGAGTAAAAGCTCTGCACAAACCACATAGAAAAGTGGACAAATTCAGCTGGGGGTGGACAATTTAGCTAGACAGAGATATGAAATTGAACAGCGTGCCTCTTTTGTGCAGCTGGCTGCTGTGCAGTCCCCAGGACCATGAGCCTCTCCTGGCTTGTGTTTAGCAGGGAGCACTGGGCAGATTTCTGATGGCGTGACCTGCTCTCCCCTCATCCCATCAGTGATATTTGGCTGCAGACAGAGCTCTGCTGGTCTGTCTTAAATGGAGCTGATGCGAACTGAAAGGCAGCCTGCCTAGCCAGCAGCGAAACACCGAGCCCAGCAGTCTGCCTCTCCCTTACGCCCCAAATCCAGATGACTTCATAATTGTCATGAGGAATATGGAGAGCTTGTGGCTTCAGGGCACGCACCCCTATGCCTAAAACCTGGGATATAACAGCAGGGATTCAAAAAAACAGAAAATCCAACCTCTGTCCATTAAAAAAAAAAATCTACAACAACAACAAAACGCTGACAACAACCCCCCAACCAAATAATAACAACAAAACCCAAGCCATTCCATGCTTTGGAGCTATTTTTCCTGTTAAACCAACAGCCTGCAGGAGACCAGATGCTTTCTTGAAAGCTGCTGGCAATCAGGTTACAAAAAATGTTAACAGCAAGGCAGAACAGGGATAGGAATAAGGGCAGCAGACCATAGCAGAAGGACAGCCCTTTGCCTGTTGGTTTACACCCCCACATGTGTGCCTACAAAACATCTTGGTTCTCCTGGTTCCTCCATCCATTCCTTGGTGACATTTCAGGCAGACCAGCAGGGCAGGGAGCTGCACCACCTCCACTTGGTACCACTGAATGCTGTGATGCAGTGTCTGGGACAGTAAGGAAGGAAAAGGAAAAGGGAGAAGAAGGAAAAGGAAAAAAAAAAAAGAGGCTTCCCTTCATTCAGGGTAAAAAAGAGGTAGAGGGGAGCCAGCTTTCTTTTGTGCAAATGCACCTGCACAGCTTTTGTACAGGGCATTCAAGAGCATCCAGGGCACAAAGCAAATGTGGCAGCTGAGGTCAACATCTACTTTTGTTACTGATATAAAGTGTTGCTTTTCTTTTTTTTATTATTATTATTTAATTTCTTTAAATTTTCTTCTTCACAAGCCTTTCCAGAGCCGTTCGCAACAACCGAAGAGGGGCTCGCAGCCCCAGGGTGGGGGCTGTGCCCCCGGCAGTGCTGGTGGCTGGCCTCTGAACGCCTGCCAGTTCTGGCTCCTGCGGCTTTGGCAGCTTGGTGGGAACGGGCGTCATCGCCCTGCAGACAGCAGATATCCCCAGCTGGCTCCACAGGCTCGCTGCTCTGACTGAAACCAGAGATGAACACAAACAGCCCCCCTCGACCCAATCCCCACCTCCCCTTCCCGTTGCACACCACTGAGAGCCAGAGTTAAATGTGTTGAGTCAATGCAAAGCATCTTGTCAGCATTGTGAGTTTAGGATCAGCCCTTCCCAAGTGTCCTTGGCCTCATGCACCTGAACCCTTCACACCTCTGCCAGGGGAACCTGCACTCTGAGGAGTATCTTGCATGTAGGACACAAAGAAAGAACACATAAAACCTGAAAGAGGTCTCCTTTTCACCAAATACGCAGGGGAGTTTAGACTCCAGGATTGCATACCCTGTATCCTTTCCATTTGTGTCCTGGCATTTGATTTTTATTTATTAGGACAAACCACTGCACGTGACCTCTTTCAGCATGCAGTGAAGCCAGGCAGCTTTCCAGCTATGTGTAACCCAGGGCATGAGACCACTCTGTCCTCCTGGGCAAAGCCAAAAAAAAACATTCCCCACCTTCCCAACTCCATCAGTGCTCTGGCATTTAATGTCACCTGATGACACGCTGGCATGGCTGTGGTTCTCTGGTAAATCTCCTTTGCAGCAGCAGTTGGATTTTAACCAAAATCTGTCATTTGTTTTATGAGCAACAATATGCATCAACCATTTTTTTGAAACAGAAAATTGGGGTTTCAGTTGCTAATGGCACATGATTCAGTTCTCTCTGACTTTCCCATATAACCTTCAGGATATTAGTCAGCTTTTTAATACAGTCATGGCTCTCTGTTCTTTTACTTGCTGCTAGGATGCTCTGTCAAGGTACCCATGGAAATTAAAGTTCTGAACACATTAAACTCAGAACATGATGGCAAGCTGACTACACCTAACGTGTCCACTCCCATGAATAAACACACAACACCCTACACGTTCAGGAGGGCTATAGAAATGGCAGCCTGTGAATTATGGATTAGACAGCTGTCCCCTAACCAAGCTAAATCATCTTTGATACCAGAAAAACTCAATCCCCAAAACAAAACAAAGGGTTGGTTTTGGTTTAGTGGACAAAATCTGAACAAAATTGCTTCTTTCTCTTTTGTACATTAGGGCTGATGCATTGAAATCGAAGAACTGTGGATTAGGATCCCCCAAAATATCTGGTATTATTTTGAACCAGAGGTTTGGGACGGACCTGTTGTTAGTAAAAGCACAGTGTCTGGCCTGTTCAATAAATGTGATCTCCAGTATCTAAGGGGAAAGAAGCAAAATTCCAGAGATAAATGAGTAACATGTAGTCATTGGACGCATTTTAATGGAAGCAGTCTTCCAAAACGTAGACTGTTTTAGAAGGACCGTTAAGGTTTAGCAGTGAAAGCAGAATCCCAACACTTTTACCTGTGCCAGTGATGCACAGGAGCACACGTCAGAATTTTGTGACACGCACAGCCCACAAAACGGTCCCCATCTCTGCGCATTTAATGCTCACTGCCCTCCCGTGGGCCAGTGGCCTCAAAAACCCTCCAGACACAATTCCTGACAAGACCCCAGCAGCAGCACCCAGGTGCGGAGGCCAAACAGCGAGCTCGGAGCCCACGGCAGCACCTGGGGCCTGCTGCACGAGGCCTGCCCGTGCCCTGTGGCGGGCGCTCCTGGCAGCCACCAGGCCCTCTGCAGGCCCTGTGCCTCTCCTGAGGCCGAGGGTGAGGAAACCGGGCTCTGGCCTCGCTCTGTTTCTATTTCCTCGCCACAGTGAATGCCGTATGCAGCAGATGGGCGCGTTCCTCCCCACGGCTTGTTTGTGCCAGATACTCCACTCACAGTTTGTTCCCGGCTCCTTGCAGCTCGAGCCTTGTTTAGTGGCTCAGGGAAACGGGGGAACAAATGCACGGCTGCAGCGAGGGAGAGGGCCCGGCTTGTTAAAAGCACTGCATTTTAAACATTTCACCGTGCTGCGTGCAGAAATCCTTTCTGAGGGTTTTTTTCTTTCCTTTATTAGGAGGAAAGGAACATAAGAAATTGTGTCTGCTTCCTTACTAACGTCTCAGTTTTCCTACACTTGTCAGAGGTAAAAATCAGAACAAAATATCTATCTGAGATCCCAGTAAAAAGTTTTCCACAGCTTATGAAGATAATTGAGACACTGAGTGGAAGTCCAAATACTTTTATATTTTTAACACTCTATGATTGCATACGCATCCATCTTTGAATTCGCAGAGACTTAAAGCATGGCCTGAAACCTTTATGAATATGAAGCCCACTACTATCCCGTGATGAAAATTTAATCACAGAGGCATTAAGCGACTCACCCTAGGCTTTGCAGAAAATTAGTGGCAGCTATAATAAAACCCCAGGGTCTTCATATCTGTCTCCTGATCAGCCAATGTCTCTTATCCCATGATATTTGACAACCATTCCTGCAGAACACCAACTGCTGGTTAGTCATTTCACTAGAAATGTAGGTTGCTGTCTTGCCATTGCACTAACTATACCAATGGCAAACTACTTATATGATGACAAGGAACAACTATAACGACACTCTGGGAACTTTTGGTAAATAAAAGCCATTTTAGGAGAATCCAGCTATGATCAAGTCTAAGCCATTAATTACAGTGAGAAGTTTGAAAAGTTCTCAGGACTTGCCTTCTTTAAATTGAATATTCATACCTGCTATTCTCTATTGAATCATTCAATGACTCTCGTACTAAAATAATTTCTGAACAGGGTAATTAAAATATATGTGAACAGATAAGTAATAAGTCAAGAGACATTCTGACATCTAAGGTTTTAACAAAACATGACAACGCTCAACCTTGAGGAAAAAAATATGCATAAATAATGGCCAGCGTCACGTGGCGCTTCAAAACAGCAGAAGGCAGGCAAATCAGAGAGGGAAAACACGACTTGGCGCATTGTGGAAGCTGAAGAAAGGTGCACACACACACACACACCTTCCTACAGATGTGGGTGTTTTTATGAGTGGAACAAATTTATTCAAAGCTGAAAACTAGAGCGTTTAGAAGCTCACAATGACAAGTGCAGTAACATTAGGAGCTGTAGAGGCAGCATTTCAAAGCAGGAGCATTTATTCTAACTTCTGATGTTAACACCCACTCATTCTGACAACAGCAATCCAGAGGGCATAATGATGAGAAATTTATTTCTCTGCTTTTTGATATAGATTCAGACATTGTTATCAACCCGAACAGTACCAAAATGTAAAGGTAAAATTGTTGAAAAGCTTTGCAGTTTATGAGATACTAAACACAGCCTGCAGATGCTGCTGATCTGGGACCCCTCAGGCATACATTGTGATAAAACTCTAGAAGACAAAATTCATTGTTTTTTTCCCCAATGGTTTGCAGTAATAGATTTCCAAGATATTCAGAGGTGTTTGTCACATTTTTATTTTAATTTGATCTTTGCAGCTAGAGTGTTACAGCCAGAGTCAGGCAATTCCTGAATCAATACACAGTTTTAAAAGTCAGATATTAGTCATATTTATAAAAACCTCCAGACACCATAGAACGAAAGGTTAGAACTGAAATATGTTTTGTATAAAGCAAGATAACAATTTATGATCTTGTTTATGCATTTTAATATTTTTGTACTGTGAAAAACAATTAGAAGTATTAATTAGGAAAAATGTGTAGATCTATATAACATATAATACAATATGACAATAAAATATAATTAAAAACTGTACTGGTGTTCTACCCATAGGTTTGGTATCTTCAGTTTAAAATCACTTGAATACATCTGGATTAGAGGTTTGGGCATGAAGACGCAGAGGTAGATCTCTGCTGTTTTCAGCAGGGATGAACCACTAGACTTCTTTTTGTAGGTATGAGAGCCAGCTATTAAATAAACAGGACACTATCAATAAGAGAGATTGGTATATGAGTTGCTGAAAACCTGTGATTTCAGAATAATTTTTCCTCTTGAAATGTTTCAGTCACATGAGAAGTCAGAATGACATGAAAATAGATTATTTTTCCGTATTAATTCAATAAGGAGACTAAAAGCACTGAGTTCGTATATTTCACTATGTAAAATAAACTTAAATGCCCTAGACAGGCTTTCTACACCTAACACAAGTAAATTTAGATTAATTATCTAAGGCCTAGCAAGTGGCAAATTTATCAGATGATTTATGAGTTCAATAAGAGTTTGTGCAATTATTTTCAAAGCAATAAATCCAGTAGCTTCTAGGCTCCATGTCTTCCCATTTACCACATGCCTGTAACATAAGCTTGCCCAGCATTTCCCAGACACAAGCAGTCACACGAGCTCAAGCCAGGAACCCCTTGCCACTGAGGCCAGGGAGCAAACCCCAGTTTTACTGACGACTTCAGCGCGTATCTTGTAAATACCTGAGGATCAAAACCATTCCAGAGGCTCAGAGCAGTGAGGACAAGCTGTTCTATCTCAACAAATCAAATCCACACCCAGCCATTTCTGCATCCACCCCTAGACTCTTTGAGCTTCAGTAATAGAAATCTGAATTGTTATCTCAGGGTGTTGCAAGTTTATGGCCCAGACTGCTCTGGTATACACGGATGGGCTGTCTCCGGGGCTCCTCCCAATGCTTTCTGAAGGAGCTACTTTCATACTCCAACACAGAAGAAAAATAGTTTCAGGACTTTATTATTTTTTTTTTCCAATTTGGCAACCATCTCTTGCCACTTTTCCAAGCAAGCAGAATATGATGTCTTCCCCTTCTTACTGCATCCCCAGGGAAGGCAGTATAGAAGCTGTGGCTGCTTCTTCCCATTTATGTCTACCACTATATTTTTCCTTCTATATGACATGTCTAATGTCTATGCTATATTTGTCATTCAGTTTACATCTTCCCCTGTCCCTGCCTTTCAAACTGGGTCTTATTATCTCCTGTCTTCTCTTATTCTGGCCCCTCCCTCTCTCCACCCACACATCCATGCAATTACCCCTAAATTATACTGTCTCATGATCTCTACAGTCAAGCAGAGAGTAGAAGCGATAACCCAGTGATACAGGAGAAGAAATTTTCCCTCTTCCTGCCTGTTTACTAATCAGTTCCTTCTCATTGATCCGAGCCATCTATCTTCTATTACACTTAGGATTACAGCCAGGATGGCGAACTTTTGAAATAGGATATGTCACTGAGACACAGTGATGCTGATAGCACTCGCTAATAACCATCAAGGCTCAGAAAGTGCCTCTATGAATAATGTTGCAAGGTGCTAGAAATGACTCAGACTGCAGCGAACATACTACACATCCTGATTTCCAGTCCTTGCTGTGTTTCAAGCACTGGTTGTTTGGAAATTCCACAAAATCCCTCCACTTACCCACACTGTAGAGTTTGTGAACTTTACTGAGTTGGCCATATCCATAAATACTGCGGTAAGCTGCGCTGTCTCACAGATAACTAAGGCACAACAGGACTCTTCTTATACACAATTGAGAAGCTTTTGTATTTTTCAGTCACCAAAATGGATCAGGCAAGGAGACAGCCCAGCAGCACCTGATATCAGACCCAGGACAGGAAGCAGGAGATTTGGCTTCAGATTTTTTTCGCTCCCCGGTTCACATCTCTTTCCAGCTCTCTCAACAAAGAAGAAACTGGAGAACAGCCCTCCCAGCAGTGAAGTAAGGGGACTGCAGAGAAGCTCAAATACAAGATCAGATGAAATTAAGATGAAACAGTGTTGTTTTTTTTTTGTTTTGTTTTGTTTTTCTGTTTTTTCCTAATTCCTTTTCCTGAAACAATTGAACTGTTTGGCCGAAATTCTCCAGGTATGTCAGCAGGAAGCAGTCACTCCTTGCAGAGTGAGGGAAAACTTCTGCCCAAGAGAACATCCAGGCTGAATTACAAATGCTGAAAACTGATTTTTGTTATGGGAAGCACAGGTAATTGTAACCGAGAATTGTCCTTAAAGTATCACAGTTCTAAACCACTCTGGCTTTGATGTGTAGGTTATGATAAAAGGCTTCACACGTACAAAATCATCAATCAGAAAATCAAATAAGCTCCCCTTGACTTTGTTCTGCGAGCTAAGAATGCACTGATGAGAGGCAAACAACAGACTTCTGGAAGCTGAATGTACCAGCAAGGCTTTAGAAGTGCAGCAGCAGCTCCATGCTGGAGAGCAAGGCTGAGCTGCTACCCCCAGGAAGGGCAGCAGCAGTCCTGCAGTGGGGGGATCCACTGCCACAGCTGCCCCAGAAATTTAAACAAACAAACAAACAAACAAACAAACACTCTTGCCAATAAACATCTCTAACACAGTCAACACTGACAGCAGATTATATTTTTTGCAGCACTGTGTAATTACTCTGTACTTTTTTCAATACTGCATCAGTAGTGAAGAGCCTCAGAGTATTTCTGGGTTTAGGAAATGGATCCGCGTCGTTTATTTGCCTCATGAATTTAATCTAGCAGCTTCTACAATGACTTTCATTGTTCCAAAAGCCTAAATATAATCCTCATACATGATACCAGACACGTATCAATCCTGATGGTAAAATCTCAAGAGATGTAACTCTCATCTGGAGCTGCCTTTTCCCCATATACACACAGAAATCCCTGCCATGTGTTCACTCTCTGCATTTACATTTTAGGGTAATATTGAAGCAGATGCTTAGTCTGGAAAATGAAGACTCCCACTGAAAGTAGGTCATGATTATTACAAAAAGAAAGATCCCCGTGCTGAATTGTTTTACGGGAAATCTCAAAACAAGAATGGGTTCAAGACTCTGTTCTGTAAAACAACACATTTTTAAAATACCTTAAACGAAAATATTATCCTTTGTAGTGAGCTCTGCTGCAGGTGGCTTAGGACGCAGCCACACAGGAAGCAATATTACGGATGTGCCCCTAATCCTGCACTGAATCAAAGCTTCCGTGTAATAGTCTTTTATCTGCTGGTGGTTTCATGAGAAATAAACTGTCCACTAAACCAGTGTTTTCTGTCAAAAAACTATTTGCTACTCATTCTGCCAGAAGTGTTTTTAAACAGAGAGCACAACTCAGCTCTTTTTTTTCCCATCTACCACAGGCATAAGCATTACTTCCAAAGTGTTTTACCAATTTATGTAATAACGAAGCCACTACATATTAAATCTATTACATATTTGTGGTCATCATTTTTAGTCTTGGAGTGCTAAAATTAAAATTCTTACTCCTGAAAGCAAAAAAAAAAAAAAAAAAAAAGTAATTTGTATATTAGATCCAAGCATCTATTTCTAGCTTCATTAACGGAATACAAATGCTGCCTTACACAGAATGCTGCAGCAGAATTATAATTGTGTTAATTGCAGCCAGCATATTTCCAAAGCCACTGTTTACAAATTCAGACATTACTCTCTTGATTGGTTCAGTCTTAATCGTAATAATGAAATAAATAGCACAGTAAATACAGCTTGTACTCGATGTTAGTTTTAATGGTGATTGAAAAATTTACGTATTTCTTAGATTTCAAGATAATTCAAATGCAAAAGTCTCTTCACTTTAATATTGAGCTAACTTCTCTCTTGAGATTTAAAAGAACATTGAAAATAATTAAAAAAAAAAGACAAGGGGACTGATTAACGTAAACACTTGTAGAAAAAAAATTAGTAATGAGAAAGATAAAAAAACAGAAATGCAAAAGGAAGTTTCTACAGCTAACAGAAGACTTGTTACATAACCAAAAAAAAACCAAAAAACTAATACAAGCTCAGGTGAATATTACTGTAGTGCAATTCTAGTGCATATAACAAGGAGATATATGCAAGTGAAGAATTTAATCTTCCTTAATCTTCTCATGCGGTATGATTAATCACCCCCCTGTGGACTTTGGAAGACAGTTATAAAGATAACAAGAGAAACAGTATAAAAGTACTGCACTACACAATAAAAAGCAATTCACATTCAGGACTGTTTTAAGATAACCACAGAAAGCTTTTGGTTTAGAGGCAACAAAGAATACACCTTTGTAGCTAGCATACTTTAGACGTAAGCACAGTAAATGAAGAATGCAGCTGACTGATGATTACATCTGTAGTATTAAGGCACCCAGTGATTTCCAAACAGCAACTTTCATTTGGAACCAAATCTGCAATATCACTATGGTACCTATCTCCTATTTAAACCAGGGGAGAAGTATCTTACAGATTTTCTGAGCATGGGCCCTACTGTCTACATTAAGGCAGGTACCAGTTCTTCTTAAAAATGGTTCCTGCCTTTTTGGACATTTCTGCTTCACAGGATGAAAAAATTCCCTTATCATTTGATTCTAAACATATAATTTTCTCACAAATAAAATTAATCTTTCAAATATGTTTCAGTGACTCATAAGTTGTTACATATTCTTTGTGGCAAGTGCTTGTTATTAGCAATAACATCTTGGCAAGGGTATGCCTTGCCTTGCCTTTGCCTTACCCTTGCCTTGCCTTGCATCACATTATATATCACCATGCCACATATAAAAAAGCATTGCTGCCGAAACACCTCAAACACCAGCAGTAGATACACTATCCTGAAGAAGCTCAAAAACAGAAACCAACAACATAAACTAATGGGAAAAAATCTGATTTCTAGTTGTAAACATCTCAGATACAGCAGGCAAAATTTTTTGCCCATGATTTTAGATATCCTCACTACATTTTATTGAATGGTAAATTAAAAAAAAAAGTCAATAAATTCGTTATTCCAGCTATTACACAATACTCTCAATGGCACACAGAGAACCACTGTGATACACCCATCAGCTGTAGCCCTTCATTTACAAACAACAAGTTTTTCACACAGCACCAAAAGAGGTAAATTCACATCCTGGTAATACTAAGCTTAGAGCAAATCTTACCAGGGTGAAAATGCTGTGTGAAAAACAAACAAAAACAAGCAGAAAACAGAATACTCCTAGTAACTAAACTTGGAACTTAAACACTATCCTAGGTTTTCCACACAAAACTGCATTATTACTTGAGTAAATATTCTCCACGATTACACAACCTGCTTCTACAGGAGCACAATTCAGCCCAGAAGACCAAATACTTGTACTAAATAATGTCATGTAAATTAACTTGCCACAGCAAATGCTGGCCAGTCACTCCATGATTTTCCTCTTACTGCTACTAGTTTGGCTGATGCCAATGGAGCACAAAAACGCTGCATCTCACATGAGCTGGGCTGCCTTCACTGGTCACCAGGTGCCCACATAGCTGCTTACCTCACTGCTGCTCCTCAGCACAATGGGGCAGAAAATGCAATGGAAAAAGCCTCATACGTCGAGATAAAGACGAGATCTCTCACCACTTCCTGTCATGGGTAATGCAGACTCAGGTACAGGAAGATTACTTTATTGCAAATTAATAACAAAATAGGACAATGAAAACAAACAAACAAACAAAACCCCTGCATACCTTCCCCCCTCCAAACCCCCCCTCCTTCTTCGTAGACTCAACTTCAGTCTCAATTCTCTTCTACTGTCTCCAGACCCCAAAGGGTACAGGAGAATCGGGGCTGTGGTCAATCCCTTACTTCCACCCCTCCCTCACGGTCCCTCTCTGCCCCTGCTCCATGTGGGGTCCCTCCCATGGGATGCCGTTCTTCTTTAACTGAGCCTGCCTCCACAGGCAGCAGCTCTTCAAGAACTGCTCCCACACGGCTCCACACCACGGGGTCCATCCCTCAGGAGCAAACTGCTCCAGCACGGGTCCCCTATGGGTAGCAGCTCCCCCCAGACCCCTCCTCCTGCATGGGCTCTTCTCCACGGGCTGCAGCTCCGGCCTGGGGCCTGCTCCTGCGGGGGCTCTCCGTGGGCCGCAGCCTCCTCCAGGCCACATCCACCTGCTCCACCGGGGGCTCCTCCACCCATGGGGGGGCTGCAGTGTGGAGATCTGCTCCGTGTGGGACCCATGGGCTGCAGGGGGACAGCCTGCTCCACCAGGGGCCTCTCCACAGGCCGCAGGGGAACTTGTGCTGATACTGGAGCACCTCCTGCCCTCCCGCTGCACTGACCTTAGGGGCTGCAGGGGTGGCTTTCTCTACATTTTCTCACTCCTCTCTCCCAGTTGTCGCACGTCATTTTTTACCCTTTTACGTAAAACCAGATCTTTTCATTTCTAGCAGTGAATTTTGAAACATGACCACTTCACAGGAAAACACATCATGAAAAATATTTTTTATTTATGTTTTCAGAAATCATCATCTGAGTCATTATCCTCAATTTTTTGTAGGGGCCGCTTAACACCGATTATTAAATCAATACTGAGAAGCTCTGTAACACAATGAAGAACTGAAATTACTAACTGGTATTTGCAATACACTGACTCCAAGCCTTTCTCATTCACAGGCAGGGGCTGATTTTTCCTGAGGGCATTTGTGGTGTTGAGATAAAATTTGGCAAAGCTGTTCCCTTCTGTGGTCCCATATAAAGACTTTGGAATAATTAACAAAGCATCAGCAACTACGCTGGATATGACAGTTACTGCTGACTGCTGAAGCTGCTTTGCGTAGTACTGAATATAATAATGTAATAAGATTTCAAAGTAACCTCCTACTGGCAAAACTGATCCTGCTTCTATGATGGAGCTAGAATATTTCTGAGCAGGACTTACACAACCCTCTTCAGGTTTGAATGGAATGATACCACCGCTAGCTTTCTCTAGATCTTTACCGACATCTAGGCTGTCACACACGGTAACTGTGTTAGTGTTGTCTGTTGTTAATACAGCAGTGCTATAATTCTTATGATGGTCCACTGATAAATCACTTTCATAGCCCTTGTGCATTTCACCTGAACACTGGCATTTTGCATGTGGTTCTTGTGCATCGCTTGAAGAGCCAGCCCCTTTGCAGGGAACGCTTAACTCTTCACTGTGTGAGGCAGGATTTGAGGGTGTCTGCAAAGCTGTTTGCATACCTGCTGGATTTTCACTTCCCTTTAGAGTGGAGTCTACATTTTGTGTCTCTGTTTCACCCCTGTGTGTTTTCAGTTGATGTTCAGAAACCTGATTCCTGTTACAATAAATATTTTCTGTTGTAAATTGTTTCTGAGTAGCTGAAGAATGCCTGCTACAAGCATCTGAGGCATCATTCTGGCTTTCACCTTTGGACCCCCATTCCTCCCTCCCTTCAACTGTTTTAAACAGCTGTTGTAGCATGGTGAACGCCCCCTGTACGGCAGCAGCATGTTGCTCATTAACACCATCCACCGGCCCACAAAGCACGAGGCAATGAGGCTGAAAGGCACATGTGCTGCTGGCAAAGCCGATGTGAACGTATCTGTTGGAGCCCAGCAGCAAGGGCCGACAAAATGTCGCCACTGCAGTGTCTGTGATTTCACCACACCCCTGATCACCAGAAGGCGAGTAGGGCGAGACTCCCGTCAGCTCACGGATAAGGTCAACTTCTTCCGAGGAGAGGCACTCCACCAGGGACACGCCGTGCAGCTTCGCGTAGTAGACAACGGCGTCGTGCTGCTTCACGCTCGACAGCAGCAGCTTTACGTTGCTGCTCCGCAAGCGCTTCACCACGGCTTCCGTCCTGGCCTCGCACCAGCGCCGGGCAGCCTCATACTGACCCTCGGAGCCCACCACGAGCTCGACGCCGGGTGCTGAGAGGGCAGCGTGCAGGGGCTCGCTGACCAGCACGGCCCCCACGGCTCCGCTGCTGGGGCTGTAGGCGGCGAAGTCCCTGCGGAGGAGGACCCCGGGCAGCACGGTGGAGCCCTGGAGGGGCAGCCCGGGCACGGCGGCGTGCAGCGCCCCGAAATGGCGGCCGAGGAGGCGCAGGGCGGGCGGGCTGCAGGCGGCGCAGCGGGCGAGGAGCTCGCAGCACAGGCGGGCGAGGCGCGGCCGCTCGCCCGGCCCGACCCTGCCGCGCAGGTAGGCGTCCAGCAGCGCCTCCAGGGCCGCCAGGTCTACCCGCCGCTCCGCCTCGCCCCCGGGGAAGGCGGACAGCAGGTGGCGGCGCAGCCCCAGCGCGGCGGCCGGCTCCAGCACCGTCCTCTGGAAGTCGGGCAGCGCCCGCCCGATCCCGCCGGCCGCCCGCAGGCCGCGCAGCAGGGCGGCCAGCAGCAGCACGAACGTCTTGGCTCCGTCCCCCGTCGCGCCTCGGTGCCGGCAGGCGGCGGCCGCCATCGCCCTGCGGGCACGCAGAGCCGGTCAGCGCCAACCGCCCGCCCCCGCTGCCTCCCCTCCTCCCTTCCCCGTCCCCCCGCGGTACCTGGCCGTCGGCGGCTGCAGGCAGAGCGCCTCTAGCAGGCGCCGCCCGTCCCTGGTGAGCAGCGGCCGCCCGTCGGGCTGCAGCACTAGCGCCCGCCCGCCCCGCGGCCCCAGCGCGCCGCGCACCGCGCCCGCCATGGCCGCCGCCTCCTCCGCCAGCCGCCCCGCGGCCGCCACCGCCATGGCCGCGGGGAGCGCGGGGAGCATGCGCGGCGCCCTGAGGCGAGGGGGCGGCATGGCGGCACCCGCCCACCTCAACGGGGAGTCCCCCGTGGGGAGAAAAGAGACAGAGAAGGGAGTTTCTGTGTTTATTTCACTACGCGAGGGAAGCCGGTTCTCAAACACACAAGCCTTGACAAAAGGGGGGCGTTAGGTATGGCACAAAGTCGACAAACCGTACACCCGCGTCTCGGAACAGCGCGAAGCCCGTCGAGAAGGCACTGTTGACAGTACTCGAGTATCTGCGACATTCTCAGTGGTTTCGGGATAACCCTTCAAAAAAGGATCATTAAAATTTACAGAGGGGCAGAATTCTTGCGATACATCACTTACATAAACGGTGGGGAAATAACAGCCTTTAAGAAAATAGACTACACATCGAATCCAAAGTCTGTTTCATAAACACCAGTCCGGCAAATAAAATAAAACAAATCCCAAAGGCACAAGAGGGCAACAAACAAATAATAATAATAAAAAGAAACCACCATCATCGCATTTGAAAGGTAGACCTATAAAATAATTTCTTTACAAGATTAAACTGGAGGCAAAAACCCCAGGCTATGCCCTCAGTAAGTAATGTCACCTACTTCAAAGTAATCGACATGTGAAATGCAAGGAATGTCACCTGCTGCTGAAACTGCTACTTGCTACGTTTCACATGGCTTATTTACTCTTTTTAACCTTAGGTCATCCGTACCTAACTAGGCAATCTGTACCTAAATGGCAAATTAAAGGCTTAGAGTGCGTTTGAAAACAAAACAGAACAACAAAACCACATGGCAACAAAGTCTGAAATACTTCCTGTACAAGAAACAACAACAACAAAAAACATTTGTAAATCAAATGTGGAAACAAGTGCTGTTTTAAACTTTAAAAACCAGTAGGAGGCTACAGCCCTCAAAAATCTGCAAACTGTACAGTCAAGGTAGCAACTCTGTGCAGAGCTCAGTGTTAAGTACATAATATTCAAGATCAGCCACACGTCATGGTTAAATGGTGATTCTCTAGCAGTGGTGATGTGCTAGAGAAAAGGCTTCGTGCACCAGGCCTGTGACCAGCTGTACTGTAAGAGTCAGGCAAGAAATTGCTTTGTTCTACTCACATAAGGGAACATCATACAAAACCCTACCAAATGCTAGATTTCAATGTACTTTTTAGAATTTAAGAAATCTGACCATACCGTCAAGCAGAAGTCTGCAGTTTCAATTGTAAAAAGTTTCATCATGTCCTTTACCTTCCTGGACCATGATGAAAAACACTTTCACAACAGAAGTGACCTCTAAAAAATAAGTTGAAAAGGAAAATAAGCATAGGCATTTTGTTTCGTTCTGTTCAAGTTTTTCTCGTCTTGAACCACGCATGAATTTCAGATATGGAGCATTTGTTTAGTCTGATGCTGATACCATACAGCCTGCCAGCTAGCTGTGTCAAATCCACATTCACTACCATGCAGTTCATGTAGAAATACATCCAGTCTGTGTTAATAACTGATCTTAAATACACATGATTAAAATCAACATAGAAGGGCAGAAGGACATTTCTATTTACAAGGCAGATAAAAAGCTTTTAACTATCATTCAGGAGTTTCAGCACCACAAACTTAGCTGAGATATTTTAGTGGATTGAAGTTATTGCCCCAATTCTGATTTATTTTTTACCTCGCTCATTTCCTCTTATATTAGCCCCATGTACAGAGGGACCTGACTTGGATTGTAAGACAGGTGAAGCTTTGACATTTGACCACTATAGTGAATGGTCAAATTTCATCCTGAGAAGATTACAATAATACTATAATATTAGTAGTTTGCCATTTTATATATGGCAAACAACTTCAGTTTCTGTTAGAGAGCTAACTTAGGGATTGTTTCTTTTTATTAAAAAACAAAACAAAACAGAACAAACATCAGAAAACGTAACAGTGAGGGACTTTCTACATTCACAAATTCTGTCTCATCAGTTGTAGACATAATAGAGTCCCCATGCCTGAAAAAGACTTAAGAACTAGCATTTCTAACATGAAGCTGTAAGAAATAAGCTGAAGTCGACTGCTCAAGCAAAGAACTTTTACATCACTGAGGCCCAGAGAAGGGGAAAGGTAAAACAAGGTGAGGTGCTGTGAAGATGTCAGCTGCAGGAATGTAAGAGCTTGAATGACAAACAGCAGTAAATAATATTTTCACCAAATACTGGACAAGACTGATGCAGAACAGAATATGACATCGCTTGGAGACTCAGTAAGGCTGTCCATAGCAAAGGGATCGACAGAACATGCCAAAAAAGCCAAAAATGACCTCTGAACTTTCCACTGTGCAGGATGGATTTGATTTCTGACAGGATCCACTGAAAACAAACCTGGTTGCATTTTGCATTGTGCCTCCCATCCTCACATTGTCTCATCTGGGTAGCTGAAAGTAGCTTTACAATACTACAGCTCCTTTCTGACTTTATACAAAGGTGGAAAGGCTTGACTTGTGTAAGGAAATCACCAGATAAACACTGGCACCGATTTTTTTTTGGATGAAATTTTACAAGTTCTATACATGCATCTAGTTCTTCAAATTAAATGTTGCAAACCCTGCTTCTAAACTGAAACTTAAGCTTCACATAAATGTGTATGGCTCAGCTTAATGAACAGGTGCATCGGGGTGTTCAGTTAGCAGATACTGTAGGAAGGACAAATCTAACAAGCAGTGTTTCCCTATCGTTTGTTCCGACGTGTGTTGTTAGCTGTCCCACAGTTCCTGAGGCTGGTTCCCTTTTAAACACACACTTCTCATTTGCAAGTGAGATGTTAGTGGCCAAATTCTGTTCTACACAGTCTTTCCTTTGGGAAGCTCAGCTCCTGCTACATACTATGCATAACTTTGCATCTTCACATTTTGTTTCAAAAATAAGAGTCCTGGCATCAGCAGTCTGTCTTCTTACTGTGATATGGCGATACACGAATGTAAATTCAGAGCTGTTCATTTATCAAGGCTTAAAAAACATAGCCTAAGTCCTCAACATGTGCAATTCATGAATATGAGCGGACAGTTACCTTTCCAGGTGCTGCACTAGTAGAAATGTGCTCTGTACAGGAGATGCAGGAATGTAATTATGAAGAGTCTGAAGTTTTAAAACTACAGAATTAAAACAGCTGGTTTATAAGCCACTACAGTTATTCAGGATAAAAACCGTCATACCTCCAGAACAAATTAAGGACATTAAATTTCACAATTCCCAGAAACTTCAGCTTTTACTCAACAGTTCCTAACATTCATGACCTTTTTACAGTAACATATTTGTTTGACCTTAAAGAAAAGTTTACTTCCAAACATCCAACACCATTTACAAAAAATGTTGGTACGCATGGCCACTTTTAAAGTCACTTCGTTACAAAAATAGTAAGTTGAAATGTAACAAAGTCTGCTTGTTTATTACTCTACCATACCAGGAATCATGTCCTATCTACAGTGCCTGACCTCTGAATTTTCAATTTGATCTATTCCGTGGTGAAGATTCATCAGTACAGCGTGTGACGTGATATAAAACACAAGGCTGATGTTGTATGTCTGTGAGACAGAGGCACAAACCAGGAGCAAGAGTGTACTGGCACTTACACGATTCTTACTTCAACTGGGTAGACAGAAGGATGATTCTGAACCATGGACTCTGAGGCAAAAGTTCTGTAAGTTGTTGCTACAGGGCTCTTTTAAATAATATTGCATCATTTAAAGTCCAGCTTAAATATGGTCCCCAGTAACTGATCATTCCAGTTCCAAAAGGCCCTTGTTCACACTTCCTATTTGAACAAGAAATTAATGATAAGCTGTAGCAGAACCAGGAGTAAAATGAAGATATAGTGCTTCAGCTGCAGGAACTGGTTGTCCACAGTTGGTGAATTAGAAGTGACTCGATTTCGTAGAGCCATAATGTCCCTGTAAGATACAGAATAATATCCTGTAAATTCCTATCTAGACATTTTGGCATTTCTAGTATTTTAAGGCTCTCTACAGACCACAAACTGTGAGGAAAACTATGAAATACTGATGAGTAACTGACACTTGGGAAGAAGTGTAGTCGAACTACTTTTCCTACTCTTTCAATGACATCAAGGCTGTAAAGCAGAAAGATAGATACACACCAGCCTCTCCCCCAAAAAAACAGAGTAGTAGTATTCTCTAAACCCCTTTAAAGCATTTTATTCAGTACTACCTCTTAATGTCTTCTTGTGTTTCCTTTATAGATTCAATGGCACTCTGCAGTTCACCAAGATCCGCCCCTTTTTTCCTTATTCTTGTATTATGCTTCATGAGTTGTGCTAGAAAAATACAGAAGACAGATGTAATTCCCAGAATTACAGAAGTCCTTAGTCCAAAACTGAACAAACTAACAAGGACAAACTAAACGCTTTGCAAAAACCAGGAGGAAGCTTTCTAATCAAGTTTCTAGTGAAAACTAAAGCTTTATCCCAAAGTCCCGTATAGCACAGGGCAGCAAGTTAAGTGTTAGAAGTGTCTTACAACTCTCACTGTACTGTCAAATTTCTGCAAGCATTCTCAACAACAAAAAATCTGTCTCTATCAACATACTGATCTACAAATTAAAACAATTCACCTTGTTTTAAGAAAGAAAAGAGCTTACAAACGCAATTTGTTTTCGAGATACTAAATACGTGCAGCACTGAGGCCTGCCTTATACTACATATCGGTATTTAAGAGGACAGGAAAGGCAATTAAGACCAAAAGCAGCCATTCTGCTGCTTTTGTTTTTCCAGAATGTGCTTCGTACTGAAGTGTTATCTAAAGCACGTATTATTTTGTAATACAAACATCTTGAAATAAGAAGAGTACGTGTGACTACAGAACGCTGTTTAACTGTCAGATAAATTTATTATATTTGTACAAAAACATTTTTTCCTACCTTCACTTCCAGAGGAATCCTGATTATCAGGCTCAGGGGATGAGAAACCACACTCCCCCTTTTTCTGGCTGGTTGGTTTTCGCTTGATTTTTGGAACACTAACCTACAATTAAGCTTATGAATTATTTCCAGAGAACCAGAACTGTAGCAAAAGCAGCACATTCTGACAGCAATAGTTAAAAGCACAATATCTTACAGAAGTCAAAGCTAAGATTGTTGATAGAAACATAACCTGAAGTTTGTGCATCTTTCTGTTTAAGGGAAAGGTTGTATTAAACTGTCGAGTTCAAGTTTGCATTATTTCATATCCCTACCCAATTAAGTCATCCCTACCACTCAGGATGCATCACAGAAGTGAAAGACTATGGACCAGATAAATTACATTTTTGGATGGTAAAAACAATATTTTCTAACCCTCCCAATGCTCTGAGGATGTTCATACACATCATGCAATATATCTGAGCACTTGTATATATTGTGTGAATCTTTCTGTACTTGTTAACAAAACTGCTACATACCATTGGTGTCCGGTGCCGAACTTTTGTTTGGATTGTGCCATCTTTTTCAAATTGGATCATATCATTCAAAGGGTCCCATGGCCTGGTACTAGACAAGGTGAATACAAATGATTAATACCACAGCAGTTTAAATGAGAAGTATTTTCTTGCTCCGAAACTAGTCAGTACATATAGGTTAGTGATCTTTTTCCCTAAGCAGTGTTAAGAATACAAACCATCATATTAACCAACCATATTATTATGGAATCATCTGGCCAGAGCTATGTACTCGTCAACATAGAGAGGTTTTCTGCATAACATAGTTATTATTCTAGAACTACAGGGAAATGAGGGGATTTTTTTATTATTATTACTTTGGGCTGCTTTTTTGCCTTTTTTTCTTCCTTTTAAAAGAGCAAGGTAAAGCAGTGGATACTGTATGTTATTGACTTCCATAATAACTCTAACACTTTTGTATTTGTGTTTGCCAGTATGCCTAGGAAGATGAGATTAAGACTCAGTCACCCCTCTCACTGCTTACATTCCAAAGTGGCTAATGGTAATCAACACCAGTCAAGAGGCAGCACTGAGCTACGTACAGTTTGCTTGTTCAGATTTTTAAGAATGTTTTTCCAGGTGCAGGTTTATATAAAATTAAAAAAAAAAACAAAAAAAAAAAAAACCAAGGAAAAGACAGAGCTCATTGGAGAATGACAAGTAGCCAAAGGCAAAGACAGACATCCTCACTGAGCACGGCCTTTCCAGGACAGAAACTGCAAGTCAGCTGCATGGAGATCATTCTGATGTGCAGCTTCAGCAACTGCAGATTAAACATGGATTTACTTTCCTCTCTTCCTGTATGCCTTTTAAAACATTTGCATCTGTTTCAGATGTCGTAAACATACACCTGCATTTACATCTCAGCTTAAGCTGTCTTGAGTTAAATGTCACCTAAAGTTAACTGGGTAAGAACAAGGCATTCCTCTCCCAAAGGTCTTTCAAATCTGCAATCCAGATACCTATATCCCTAATCCTGGCTTCTAATTCAGGTATCTTAAATTCCACAGCTCACTGAACACATCTTCACAGTGAGCATTAAAGACTCTGCTCTCTATGTGGACCAGGGGGTGAGTTGGCCTCAGATGCAGAAAAAGAGTCAGAAATTTATTCCAGAGACTGCTGACAGCACAGACTGCTTTCTAGCACATTCTAACACTTCTGTGGCATGTACTTGAACCACAAGGCCACAAGGAGACAAGAAATATGAACAATGCATCCCAAAGCACTGTGCCCTAGAAAATTCTAGAATATAGCATGAACGTGGAGGGGCACATAACCAAAAAAGAAAAATAAAATAATAATAAATAAAAAACAACAACATAGAAAAGCACATTGCAATGATTACATGAAACATATTTTCCTGATTTAGCAATCACTGTCTTTTCAGCATTATTTATTAATGCCCTCTCTTTGGTGAAGTTCAGCCCAAATTCAGCTAAAAAATTATGGATCCTGGTTGAAGCATATTACTAGGAATATTGAGTAGCACTGCATATTTGTCGAGTTTAAACTCGGATAACTCTGAGTTTTTGTGCTCCCGGACACGTAGCAAGAGCTTCAGAGGCACTACCCAGCATTTCAGTAGCAGTTTTGGTATAAGCATTCCAGCACTCACTCAGCATATTTATAGTGCCATTCTCCTGTGACTGAATCCTGATCAAACAGCTTGCATGTCCACTCTTCACCCTTAAGTTTCCTCTCTCTGGCACTCCTTCTCTGAGCTTCTTCCAGAACATATTTCTCTTGAGTAGCTTCTGTTTGGTCTTTATTATTTATTGCTTTAGTCACTTGCTGCCAAAGCCTGACAAATAAGGAATACAACGAGTTACAATCTGTTTATAATAAGTGATTGAAAACACTTCCCTAATTATAGGCTAAGTGAGGGGATCAACCTCTAAAGAAGACATTACTGTATTGTAACATACATTTTATCTACATTTCCAACAAGACCTTCTATGATTGTAATACTTATAAATTATAAACTTTTAGTATTTAACACTATTGCTTTCTTGTTTAACAGCTCAGTATCAACAAATACATGAAGGAAGGAAAACAACTGCTACTTGCTGTTTTTTGTAATTTGGAGAAAACAATGAGTTCTATTTTGTAAAAAACAGTTGTAAGTGCTTCCAAAGTGAACTTACTTCTCTGACTCAAAGTCATCTTGCTCTTCAAACTTCACGGTGTATCTAGGTAACCTACGCTGCTTGACATCAGACGTTGGGTTCCAGAATGTCTCCGACACATCTGTTTTCTTGTCCCTAATAGTAACTTCACTATCCTGTAACAGATCGAGTTCAGTTACCTTCACTGTAGTGATCTCAAAAAGTGTCAAAATAATACAAACAGAAGGAATAATCAACTATTTTTTCCAACAGAATTTATTTTGTTTCAGATGCATGCAGTTAAAAGTAATTACATATGCTAGTTACAAAATTTAATTTCTGCACTCTGCGCTGGCTCTACCTTGGAATAGGTACACAATGGAACCATTAACCACATCCAACAGTGGCACCACTGTCATCTCACCAGAACTAAAATTTAAAAATTTCATGCTGATGCCGGAACAATTCTTCATAGTACTAACACTTATATTAAAACATTTTACAAGTTGAAAAGTATTTTCATCAGGAACTACTCAAACATACTCAACTTTTCCACCTGTAAGGGCTGCAATTAACAGTACATTGAATCCAAGATAATTCTTGAGAACCGGTTAACTATAAAAAGGTATTTCAATGCAAGTGGCATTTAATCATTTATTTTTATTTTTTTTTTAATTTAGTTACAAAAAAAGATACCTAAGTGTTATTTTCACTTGCCAGAACTTACACAGCACTATCACTCACTACTTACCCAGTGACCTTCCAAAATAGCCAGAACTTCTTTGCCAAGCTTTATTTTCCCTGATATTTGATTAACACTGTCGTTGTTACCTAAAAACGGCTGCAAAACAAAACGAAATGCCTCCTGTTTATTTTAATAGCAAATTACTGGCATACATGTTGAGCGTTAAGGAACGAAGTGATTTAAGAAATCTGATGTAAACAGCCCTGATTGCTTTCAATATCACAACCTCTGTCAAATAATCCCAGAAATAAGTTGTTCTCTCTGTGTTTTCTCAAAAGCTTTACAGAACAAAAGCATATGAATAGTCTAAGCAATCTGTCAAGAAAAGGGCAAATAATGCAGAAAACAGCGACATGATGATATCTTGGAGGAAATTGTCATTTGCTATACAAATCTCACCACTTTGCCAAGGACTCTTTGTTACTAGAGATTAACTCTGAAAAAAAAAAAAAAAAAAGCAACAAGAAAAAATGATTGCCGGGAATTTTCTTCAGCCTTTTTGATAGTCTGCACATGTATCCTGTGTGTGGCTGAGGCAAAACTTCCATTAATACAACCTCCTAACTTTTAAATTTCCTCTATAATCTCAGCCGAATACAGTTTTCCTCTTCATATGCACATTTCTCTTTAATGGCTATTTGCTTAACTTTGAATCAGTTTCTGCCTCAAAGATGGCAAACATATTTTTCAGAATCTCAAGCTATTTACATATAGTTGAGAAACCTTTGTTTAGCCTTTGCAACTGGGTGGGTGCTTCTACAGCAAACAGAGCTGCCAAAAATAGTGCGCATAACTCCTCCTTAATGCTGGGCATTAGGCTGATCCGAACGTTAGCAAAAACCCTTGCACCACCTCTGTTTAAAGTTTTATTCAGGGTGGAAGAAGGGAACCTGAGTTTGAGCTCTCCAGATTAAAAAGGCCCTGAATGTTTTCAGAGAACTAAAAATCTCCATGAAATATTCACAAGACATAAAAAACTGAGCTGCTGATCAGTTCCTGTGCAAGGTGCTCCCCTGCTCTTGCACACTTTCCCAGACACACACAGATGCCACTGCTGGAAATGAGACCAACTGTTGCTTCCTCCTGCCCCTGCCCTAGCCAAGTTGTTCTAAAGTTTCATAGCAGTATGTTAGCACTGTGACAAAAGGGTCCTTATGACAAGAGGTTAAGGCAGAGCTGTAAGTTTCAGTCAAGACCTTTGGACACAGAAGAGTACACTAAATAAACAGATGACAATATAATTCCCTTTTTAAATTTAATCACTATTTGCTAGATACACATAGCTAGATACATGGCAATTAATGAGAATTCTTCAGTTTCCAGAGAAGACAATTCCATATTAAAGAAAAGGAAATGAGATTGTATTATCAAGCCAAGCCTTAGATAAAAATATATTTAATATTCTAACACTTATTCTCATGCCCACTCGCAGCGTTCACTGACCTTGAGTTTGAATTCAATTGTTGCACTGTAGCCTGTTTTTTCACAGGTGATATTGACCGTTCCCCCAAGCTCTAAGGTCATTGTGCCATACAGAATTCCTGCAAGAAAAAGCCAACATGTAAATTTCTAACCGGACAAGATAAAAATTAAAGTTCTTTGGGCCCAATTCCTAGAGTGGGATTCCCCTGCAATCCCACATTTGAAACACTGAGTACATTTTACATACAACAGATGCCTATGCAAGCATGTGCATGCTGAAAAAACATTCTCCCTCCCTGAACGTTCTTCCACCTTTCTCCTTCTCTGTCGGCATTACTAGTCACATTAGTTCTTCTTCCTGTTTGGTTTGATTTGATTTGATGCATGTAAGGTGCTTTTTACCCGTTACACATTATTTTCTCACCAAAACCATACAAAAAAAGAATCTGATAATGTTAAAACATTCACAAAAAATAGAAAAAGAGCCTACCAAAATAATGTCAAATTACATAATTCTGCAAACTCATTTGCCATACATCCCTAAGAAATCTTAGAGTTGCTGATTCTGGCTTCTGATAAACAAATTGTGGCAGAGAATGTGAAAGAAGAATGCCCAGCAATGCTGCAGTGTATTTTGTACAATTACTAACCTTCCAGAAAGGAACTACTATTTCCCAACAGCAAAACTAAAGACAAATGGTCATGTTTTGCACTCAAATCACACAGTGAGGTGTAGATACTACAGACTTTTCCAATAGGAAAATATTGGAGAAACTCAAAACTATTATTTAAAAAAGAAAGCAACTCAAACAGTAAATTCTCATGTCATGACAGACAGCTATATATGCTCTTAGTATTTATGAAAAAAAAATCCATTTCTATGCCAAAAATAGATGATTGCTTAAACAACATTTTTCTCACAATGAAGTATGTGGAAGCATAGAACGACCAATGTTGCCCGGGTTTAGAAGATTCTTCTAAGATGACAAGCTCGAATCTGACATGGTAATAGAATTTATAATAATAAACTATCGATAATGATAGACTTCTGTTCTCACAACTTTGCCATATAGAGAATGAAAAAACCAGTACCTTTACAATGAGCATATGGCATAGTCATTACATAATCCTCTCCCCTGTTTAGGAACGTTAGCCGTCCTTCTCCATCTAGTATGGCAGATAATGAATTCCCTGAAATTCAAACAGAGAAACCCATTTCACACCCTGCAAGACAACAGTCAACATTTCCTAATAACTGAGCAACAGAATTAAGAACATCAGTATATTTAGCACTGCAATATATGCTGTCTGGTGAAGCCACCATAATATACAACATTACCAATTAAAAATTAAAATACTGTAAAGTAGAAATTAAAATTCTAAAGACCAATTGTAAAAACTTTGTAAGACAAGTATAATACAATAATCAAAACCCTGATTCTTCTAAAAGTCTCCCTTCATCCACATGACAGAACTCATTTGCACTGCTTTTATACTCCTCAGTAAGAGTACAACCAAAAAAAAAAAAACAAACCACCAACCAAACCAAACAACCCCCCCATTACTTACCATAGAATTTTGATTTGGCCAGAATGCTACCACTAAGGCAAAAACCATCTTTGCGGTTGCTAACATAGAAGGCAGATATTGGAGGATGATGGGATACCTGTTGAAAAAAAAATGCATTTGAGAAAACAACAGGCAATATAATACAAACCTTGAGCTAATAAAGACAGAACGCAAAATTCAAGTTGCACGTAATAGAATACAATTAATATATGAGACGTGACTGTAATCTTACAGATCAATATCAATCAAACATTTAGTGAATTTGAAGAATTAAGAAAACTACCTGACTTATACTAGAGAAAGACAACAGAAATGGTAGAACCACCTTTCTCTCTGTCTAAGAACTATGCTCATCAGGAGAGCTTTTAGGATACTACACATCCATATAAATACTGCCACATCATTTGTCTAGCACAAAAAGGTCTGACACATTTATTTTTCTTAAAAATATTTGTGCTGGTTATATCAGCTACCTGTTCTGCAATGTAAAATGTCTTGCTATTCGTCCTGGGATGAATCCACATGCAGCGGAAAGTCTCACCAAGTATAGGATTGTACGGCTTTTTTAATCCCTAAACAGAAAGAGAACAGACAGTAACCATACAATGCAGGTAGAGAACTCACAGAATAATTTACCAGTCTGTCACTGAAGATTTAAAAAAAAAAAAAAAAAAAAAAGCATAATACATCTGCTAAATCACATTGTACTTGATTTTGACATTTGAATATTATGCTCAGTTATTCTATTCGTCAAACTAAGGAAACTAGCACAGAAATCTGTGTATCTGCTAAGCCATTCCAGGCCAGAATTTAAGCAAACAGAGTTTAAGAATTGATGCAGAATTAATATAGACATTGTCCCTGAAATTGGGTAGTAAGCAGCCTTATCTTTCAGTACTATTTCCTGCCAACATAATTGTAAAGAGTATTGAGTATACAGCTATTTCCACTATAGTGCAAATATTACCCCTCCAACCACACCATGCTATCACTGAAGAACACAGAAATGGCTCAACTTTATGCCAAAATGTCCATGGACAAAGGTCCATGATGCATTTGCACAAATGAAGACTTAACCTTGCTTTTTAAAAAAATGTGTAACAATATAATTAAACAAAAACTCCAGCACATCCCCAAGCCCTCATACTAGAGACAACCTCTAAAGACAAAATAATATGTGAAAAAACACCTTTGGTTTTTTGTAGAATCCGGACAGATACCACTTCACTACTTTTTTCATGCGGTTGTAAGCATTCTCTTCAAGAGCAGCTCTACAAAACAGACAAAGAACAAATCAAATATCGGTATTGTTTCAATTATAACACTATTTAATTTATTAGCTTTAATAATAATCTAATTTGTTATAACAATATTTAATTTATTAGCTTTCTTTAAACAGGTAAATAAATTCTAAATCTTAATGGAATTTAACAATTTATTAAAAAAAAGGCTAACTGATACTGATCTACCACTATAAATATGCATTCCAGAGAAAGGAAAGGAAAAAATAATAACAATTTTGAAAATTCTTCCAGTCAATCTCCAAAACAGCAATGTTTGTAACACAATTAGTATTAAATTACTAAGAGGGAACAGACTTCAAAATGTACCTTATAAGCTCTTAGGCCATTAATTTTCAGAACAGAAGGGCATTTGACAATTGATCAGGCAAGCATTCAGACTAAGCAGTCCACGACATTATTTAAGTAAACCACAACAAGCAACAAAGACTTAGGTATCTCACTGGTCTCTCATTTCAGCTTAAAAAAAAAAAAAAAAAAAAAAAAGAAAACCAGAAAGAGGATTGACTCACTCGGAGAGGAAATCTGCATGGTAGTAGTAATCAGACAGCTTGTCAAGGAAAGAACGAGGTTCCAAGATAAACGTAGGCAGTACAACCTTGGACAAGTCCATTCCTGGACGGACTTGCTTCAGCAATGTCCAGATCAGACTTTTGTTTTCTTCTGACACTACTTCTGTCTGAGCAGCCTCCCCTGCCTAGGATGAATGAAAAACTGCTTACAGAAAGGAGAATGAAAATAATCCTCCAAGAGACAGGTCAGTCAATACATCCTAAGGATGCAGTAAGAATGGAAAACATACTCAAAATGAAATGCTCAGAGAAGTAGAAAAAACAAGTTGCTATAAATATACTTCAGATGCATATTTAATGCAGGATGCTAAATTACTATTCAGCATGAAAATCTGCTTTTGTTTTATCAGCCCTGAAACAGAAAAAAATTAGATATTGTTCAAAAATATCTTCCTTAGCCTTTTTCTAGATATCAACTATGTTTTTCTGTGTTCTCACACAAGGGATTTATAAAGCAAAGGACTGTTCATTCTGTCATTTTTTCCCCACTGTAAAAGTTGTTATATTTATGCTTTTCACTACCTTGACCAGTCAATAGTATCAGCAGTTTTCCTCAAAGAAAACCACTGCTTAGGGGTAAGTAAGCATAAACAGCAGCCACACACGGATACGCTCTTTTTTCTCCAAGGAGATATTCTTCCTTACAGTCTCTGAAATGTAAAAACAAGGGCTGTAGGAAAAACATCTCTCTTTCCAGAACAGTTCTAAAAATGCAGATAACAAGAATTCATTGTCAACTTGAACTCCTCAGCTTTTCCTAAACCATTGCTTTTTCTAGAAACAATACTGGAAAGCAACAAAGCACAAAGTTTATACATCCGGTAGATATACGTGCATGTGCGCATGTGTGTGTGTGTATAATATATAAAACGAGGATTATGTAATAACTCATACTTAGCACTTGAGAAAAGGAGAGAGATTTTAAATAAGATTTTAAATAAGTTAATCTCAATTTCTTCTTCAATTTTTAGTACCTTTATAGCAAGTAAAACATTCAAATCCCTCTCACATTTGGCTGTGTAGGTGTGTAAGACTATCTGCAGAAGTGGAACAGAAACTTTGGGCATCATAATAGAACGCAAGGGGAAATCAAAAACACAGCAAGCCTTCCATTGAATTCTGTAAACTCCATAGCTGCTTAACTTCCCTCTTGCAGTAAAAAAAAATAGATGTGCCAGCTTGCATTAAACTTCAACTTGAGTATTTTTACTTGAAGAAAAAAACACAACAAACACAACAATAGGAGTTAATAAAAAACAGAAATAGTAACAAAAGTATGGGCAGATATGGTCAACTTCTGCTGCAGGTGGCCCTTTCAAAACGAGCTTTTTTTTTCTGAGGAATACTCCAAATAATCTCATTATCTTTCTTACAGACTCAGAAGCACAGAAGTGGTGTAGTAGAGCAGAACAATGGTGGACAGATTTTTTCCCCTCAATGTTGTTGAAAATATGAAAGGCAGCTTTCAAAGGCAGCTTTCAAATACAGTATGCCCCTTAAAATATCAGCTTCCATTTGGCAAAGCAGCCTGTTCACTACATAAACAGCACTTTTACCTCCCCAAGTTCTTCATGACTTTGCTCCAAATAAGTAGTTTCCTTGATATCAATTGGTTCTGGATCAACATAAGAATCATCCTGTCGCTCTGATGTGTCGCTGTCACTTTCTTCGCTTTTCCCCAATCCATCATTATCAGATTCATCATGATCATGATCATTTTCCTTATCAGATTTATCAGAGTACATATCCTGGTCTTTAAAGTGATGTCTTTCAATTTCACTGTCATTTAACCTACAAAAAAATACAAGCTAAATTAAACTTTTAGCTCCACACAATAATCTAATGTTTCCTGATTAAAACAAAACAAACACACAAACAAAAAACACACACAATAAAAGTACCAGTATTAACCCTGATCTGGCAGCAAAATCAAACTTGCTTTGCTGGAAATACACAGCATGCAGTGTTCTCACTGAACCGTTAAATACACCAAGGTTAGTTTGCTTTTACACTTAGCTACTATATTTTTAACCTCTGAAATAAGGAGGGGGAAGAGACCCTCTACTGGAGACAAAGAAAGATAAAGTGAAGAGGGGATTCCATAACTGACGTGATACTTCACCCGAGGCACTAATTGGTAGGTAGAGAACATCACCACCTTTCCCACATTACAGCAGTATAAATAAATAATGATTTTCAATTCCTCATTAACTGCCCAACATAGTTCCTTCTGCAGGTTATGCAGTTGTTCCCAGGAAGGCTGACGCACCCTCTGCTGTGATGTCATCAAAAAATGCAAAAGGCTAGCTCTAAAGTGCTTTCACCTTTTTCCCCTCTCCTGCCTACACTGTTAAAACTACGTCTGCAGTTTTTATTGCTTAGATAGTTAAGCACACTGAACACTCTTACAGTATGCTATATCCAAAGATCTATTTAATTAAACTATTAGTCTTAATTAGACTTAACAGACGTAGCTAACTGCTCTAATCGTAATCTGGGCCATCTGATTATATTAAACTATCATTCACAACCAGAGACCTCCAGCTGAATTGTACGCAGAGGTTTTATTGTTTCCATGAGACGGGGGAAGGAGTAAAACTCTACCTGGGCAAAACACTGCATGGTCATCTTGACCAGGCCTTGAATCTGGTCTGGAAGCAACAGTTTGCCTTTTCTCAGCTTTTCTAAGACTACCTATGCCAGAAAGAATTGCATTTCTCCTTATGCATGCCTTTACTTTTGTTTCAGATACAGGAGTGTACTCTTCACAGCAGTACCGCAGTTCTGCCTGACCAGAACAGACATAAGCAGCTAAATCTTTGTGTAAGAGGGATTATTCAAAGTGAATTTATGTCAGTCTGAAAGGATACTGAATTGGTGGAAGATCACTGAGAAAAAGATCACTGTGCAAAGTGCAAGCTTCAGACCCAATTATTTCAAATAAAGGACTAAATCTTTTATATTTTTCTAATGCACTTTGGTGCTACAACTGAAGCGCTTAAAAAAAAGCGCCACTCATTCACCCTGCTTGTTGTTGATGTATTTTCACAAAAGCCTATATTCCCCCAAATCTGGCTGAAGTCATTTATTGAAATGAACAGAGTTAGCTATTCATGGGCGCTCAAACATTTAATACAGGTAATAACAGATGATTTCAACTTTTGTTTAATTTAATACAATAGGCTGACTGAAGCACGATTGATCCTTCTAATGATTCAAAGCTGAGACATAACTAAAACCATTTAAATAACTTTAGCATTATTCATACTTTAACCAAAGAACTGCACTTATATTCACATCAGCCTACTTTTGTCACACAAACAACTTTTTTTTTTCATGTGAAGAAAACAAGAGAGACCAACTTCAGGATAAATAAAATTAAACTTTAATAGTTTAACTGAGTACTTAAAACTTACTGATGTAATAAGCAACTTTGAGTTACTTGGGACAAGCTGCCCTCTGTATCTGCTTTGCACAAAATATATATTTTTTTTCATGTTATCCACTTGTAGAAAAACAGTATAAATAAGGCATATAAAGAGAATTCAAGAGCAAAAGGAACTGCAGCCTTAAAAAGAGATCCTCCCTTTGGAGAAGTGAAGTTATTGCTGCCAGAAGAACCAGGTTTAGTAATTCATTTACTTACGGTAAGTTTTCTCCACTGTTTAAGTTGTTAGCACGAAGCAGACCATAGAAAGAGACATGAGCACTGTCTGATGAAGAGTTCAAATCATGTTCTTTACCTTCCCTAATCATTGTACGTTTAAGTAGACTTGAACATTTCAAAGCCAGCTCCAAAGCATCCATCCAACACCTGCCTAAAGAGAAATTTATTATTACACAAAAATTAAGGATTTAACTGAACTGTACTACTTCAGTTTCCTAAATTCACAATCCTTTTGAGTCTGTTTACTTTATGCTTTGAAGACGCACTTTGGAGCTGTTCTATGTTACGTGCACTGGATTTTATGATCTGGTAGGGGCATAACAGCAGCTCACAACTACCCAGCTCTGGTAGAAGATATTTCAGGGCAGGCCAAACGAGATAAATCATGATTCAGTCACAGCATATTCTAGCATTTCTTCCCTAATGCAAGTATGGCTCCATTAAGGCCCTGACTGTTGAATTTCTTCAAACTTGCCTGCAGCCCTGCTCTACTTTTGAAGACTAAGTAACTGTGTCACTTAGCATAGCTTTTTGTTAGCGTAATACAATAACAATATGGAAAAGAGTTTTAACAGTATATAAATACCATTTCAATATTGGATATTCTATTTTTTTAAAAGCATGTTTTATCCTCTCATCTCTTCATTTCCCTGTATGTAATCAATTTTCCAAAGTAGTAGTTTTTCATAAACAATAAAAAATAAAAGCATTTAAAATTTAAAAATGAAAGACAGTACAGTTTTACACTTAATGATGAATAGAGTATAAAATCCCAAAATATTACTTCTATTTCTCTTCAATACACTACATTTAAAAATAATTATGTATTGATTTGAAGGCAAATAGTTTTACTTTTAAGGTCTTCAGGGACCTTAGGTTTAATTATCATTAGAAGAAAAGCAGCTGTTAAGAAGGTTATACAAGTCTTAAATTGTTTCCATTTTGCATCCTTTCAAGATGGTTGCACCAGTATTAACCACCACCTTTCCTCACCGATGAGGTAAAAATCCTATATTTAGAGGGAGCTCTTGCTACTAAAACTCTGCAAAACTGTTGCATTTTATAATACAACTAATACTTTCAACACAAAGAAAATACATCCACATTTGTATTTTTGAAAGCAATTAGCTTGAATATTTAGAAATAAATTCATATAATTAAGTCTGAAACAACCTTTTCCCCCTCCTCAACTCAGCCACAGCTGGGGAACTGCAAGGAGTTCAATGACAATTTATTCAGTTCCGCCTCCTTAATGACTACAAAAAACCTCCAGTACCAACACAACCAAAAGTACAAAGCTAAGGGAGACCTTTTGCCAGCACGGAACTGCAATCGCAGTGCTGTAACAGACAGTAAGACAACCGAAACAGTCTCTTTCTAATAACTGCCTGCTGTCATGGTGGAAAAATACTGAAGTATCTATTTACCATCTGATTCTGAAGCGGCTCGGATGATCAAATAACTGCTGGGTAATGGCTGAGTTATAGAACCAACTGCTTCACCTTTCGGACCCTTGAAATACACAAAACAAGCAACAGCATCAGGCATTTATATTCAGTTTTAGAGTTTATCATTCATGTAATAAGCCGACACACTGCAGGGCTATTTACTGTCACTCAGCAACATCTAATGAAAACATGAATGGAAAGATGAACAGCCCTCTTTTACTGGGTTTCTTCTTCAAAGACTTCATGCTACACCTAGCTCCCAATTTATCCCCATTTTAAAGAGAACAGTCGTTGGGATTCAAATAATTTTTTTAATTTTTATTTTTGGTAAATCCGACTTGCCATAATAGCTTGGAAATGCTCTGCTGATTCCACTTACATCAAAAGGACTAAAGCATCAAAAGCAATGCTACAAGGGGTCACATTCTGGTGAACCTCACTTTCAAGGGACTGCAGATAGGTACAGAGAGATCACATGGGGCAAGTTATTCCTCTTCAACTGTGCATTTCAGATGAAGAGGTAAGTTTGAAAACAAAAGACATGTCTGTGGGGTGATTTAAGGGAGTTGATCTACAATCAATGTTGTCTAGCAAAAGACCCCACATTTTTAAGGTTGCTAACTCTTCCCCCTCTGGTCCTCATTCCCTCTTGATGAGGGCAGAGAACCCCACCAATTCCTGAGAAGATGCCATGGTTCAGAAAATGTATAAAGACACAAGGGCAAGGCAAAACACTGCAGAGAGCAGGCAGCTCTTCCATGATCCACTTCATGCTTATTTTACATGAGAATGCGTTGGGAATCTCAGCAGCTATGCTCCAGCACTGCATGACTGTTGCCTGTCTTTAGATAAGAGTCAATGACATTTGATGAGACAGATGAATCTATCAATCTATCAATATTTAAATAAAATGGAGGTAACTACTCCCACCCAAACAGTAGGCATTGCTACATGAACCCACTCTTCCTTTCTTGCTTCCTCTTTCCCTTCAACCTCTCTACCACCTGATAGTCAATCCCAAAAATGTTTAGATGCCTAAATGTATCTAGATGCCTAACTGTAGACTTGATATTTAAAAGAGAGCAAAAAAAAAAAAAAAAAAAGATGATGCCCAGGCCCATAAGAGATTTAGATGCTTAAGTCCCTCAATAAAGAGAATCAGCAGGACATCGTGACATTGAGTTCAACCAGAAGAAACACAGAGGATGTCAAACACCAAAGTTTAATTTTCACTATCAAGTTTTTCACATTCAGAATTTAAAAGATAAATCCCAAAGACCCTTCTATTTTTTTCAAGCTTTGCTTTGAAATAAAATACTATGCAATCATTTTAAAGCCCCTTCAAAAACTTTTACCCATGGGAACATCAAAGTTACTGATAGGCAAAGAGGGCTGTACTGAACACACTTGAAGCTATTGTTGACAGCTGGGTTAAGCCTACCTAACTCATGAGTTACCATACTTTGGTCTTGATTGATTTCCTCACAGAAGCCTAATGAAAAGCCAGTACGAGGCTTGGAAGAGGGAATTTGAAAGCCAGCAGAAGTTTTGAGCAAAAGCAGAGATCAGCAGATATTTTAGAAGCAAGCATATGGAACAGCCAGAACGTTTCTGAGGGTGAGAGGCAGCTAACGAGGAGTCTTGGTGGTGCTTAAATACCAATGCACACAAGCTAGTGCTGGTGTCAATGATGTTCAGGTACTTCTGAGTAATACAGAGTAGAAGCAACCTGGGTGTTAAAAGCGAGATGCTATGTTACAGTCTCCCTTCGGAGCGAGACAAAAGGTGCTCCTATGCCAAGTGGTTGGTGAAGTGGCAACTTGGGGATTAGGAGTTAACAAGAACCAGGAGACAACACCATGCAGAGCACGCCTCGGCTTGGCTTGAGGGCGGGCCACTAAGGACCTGACATGCTGTGGGAGGCAAGGGAGAGGTTTCACTGGGCCCTGGGGGACAGAAGGGGTGGGAGAGGTCCTGTGGCGCTGCACAAAGGGGATGGCACGATCCTACGGCACCGCGCCAATGCCTCAGCCACCAGAAGGCCTCAGCACTGCCTGACCGGAGGGCACAGGCAAAGGGCAGCGCTCTGCACCCATGAGAACTTCATTTAGGGCTATATTAGGGGCATACAGGGTGTGTTCCTCTGTAACAAACAACTGAAATTTAGAGATTAAGGCTTTTTTTGTTTGTTTTTGTTTTTTGAGAAACCTATACTCCCTAGATGCAGGGACAATGCGACAATTAAAACTGAGTTAATAACCTGACTAAACAAATAAGTAGGTTGACTTATTTTGGAGTAACTGCTCGTACATTATGATTTTCTTTGATTAATATTCCAAAAGCACTGGACATTTTTCTTTGGTATCACTCATCATGATTTCAAAATCAATTTTCAGAATATTAATGTTCTGTACAAGAGAGACATTAGTTTCTATTTGTTAGGTGACTTTGTTTGAACCGATTGTACAACTACTCCAATGCCAGGTAATGGACAAGTCAAAAGTTCCACTAAATTAAAGAGAAACTTTGAAGCTTACTTCAAAATTACTTAGAGAATATTCATGCCAGCAAAACTCAAGTGCCATGAACATTCATAGAAAACAGCAAAATCAGGTAAGCAGTCACACGTAACTAAATCTATTTATGAAAATTTACTTGTGGTGACTTTCCTAGTTATTAATCTTAGAAAACTGAGATGGCATCAGGACTGGGCACGTGAGGAAGAAAGAACAAGGTACAGTGCATTGGGTACCTCAGAGCGCAGAAGGAACAGAAAGGCCACGACGATGAAGGGAGCACGTTAAGTGACTGGCTGCAAACTACTGCAGACGAGAATTTGCAATCTGCCAGAAGGACACACTATGGGAATTGCGTTCAGGCAAGAAAATCTCCTGCAGTACTTATGACTGTGTAAATATTTCTTGCAGTGTCATCGCCCTACGCTGATGGCAAACACTTTGTCTTAGACTCCTCGCTTGTTCTGGTGTAGCTACTCTGTAAATCAGCCAATTGCTATTATGCTTATCAAAGTTTGCCTCACAGTAATAAATCCGTAACTAGGAAGTTATAATTGACTAAGAAAACAGGGCAGAAAATAGTTTGAAACTTTAAGGCCTCTCATCTAATTAAGTCCAGTAATTCTCAACTGCAAATAGCCATACCAAAATGAACAAACGCCACTCCAGCTCTCAGCACATTTAGAATGGACAATATCAATTTGTTCAGGTTCAAAATTTGACCTACCTTAAAAAAGTAAAAATCTGGTGGGGCATGTCCTCTAAATTCTAAATATCTAGTTAAAAAAACAAACAAATCCATTTCTCATTGCCAAACAATAAAGAAATATAAGACTGATTTGTGATCTTCTGCAGACAGGCCACCACTTGGCAAAAGACCATAAATAATTAAATCACATTAACAACAAACCCTGTATTTTTCAAAAAGGATATGAAGTTTGTGTTTGCAAATGTGAGATCACCACTACGTAGTGAAAAGTCTTCCTAAGCAGCATTAAAATTATTCAAATGGAACTAAAAATGATTTGATGCAAGTTTAGTAGATTTAGATAATACTGAGAGTAATTCAGTGAGAACATCACAAACATCAGGAATAACACTAGCTGGCTTCCCAGTTTGATATAAGGAAGAAACAAAACCAATGCAGCATATTCTCTAGATGTAGCAGCACCACTTATATAAAATTCATAATAATATCAGTCATAAGATACATTCTCACAACTAGTACTAGTATTATGATGTATGTTGCAGAGACAATAATTAATTTATTATGACAAGGATTCTAATATTGTACAGTAATTTCATCTGAAGCAAGATGTCATTTCAGGAGGTAAACACGTTCACTTGTGCTGCGCTTCCGCACCCCCTCTCCGAATGTAAAAACAAAACAAGGACTACAATTGTTTAGCGAAGTATAAACAATGAGTAATAGTAAACATTAAAATAAAAATGCTTACAAGAAATTGCAATAACTCTTTGTGGTGCAGAACACACCGTGCTTTTCAACGCTTGCAGCTAAGAGCTGCTGACAATATTACGCCATGTATGGCAAAGCAAACAGACACCAGAAGGGAAAGGGAACATTTATCTTTCTAAAGCCCCAAACAAACACTACAATTAGCTAACTAGTTGCAATATATGTTGTTATTGTACAAGGAAGCTATTTGAATTTCTACTATTATACGCAAATTGAACTAGACTGACATTTCATTACATGAAAATCGGGTTGGAAACTAGGAAATACTTATAACACATCTCGACTCTTCCATTTTTTCAATCACTTTCCTCCATAATTTCTTAGACTGATGCAGAATGCAGTATCATATTCTCATTCCTTCCACTTAGATGACAGTCAGTGACAGCACTACCTTCTTTAATGGCATCCCTCTGCACATCATATGTCTCAACTATATAGAGCAGCAAAAATCAAACACTTTTTGTGATGAAGAGGACTACGTGTTAGTTTTATAGTCTGAATAAACAAACCAAATAGAAGTTATAAAAGAAAACTCAGCTCAACTTTTCATTAAGGTTGACTTTGCTCATTGTTGGCTAATATTAGTCACCCATTAAGAACCATACATGCTACCACTAACCTTTATAGCCCATATGGACTGCTCCAAAGGATGAAAAAGTTTGAAACAAAAGCCGTCTTTTTTAGAAGGTCTCTCAATGAGTTCACAAGCGTTCAGGAGCACTGTTCCTACCCACTGCCCATTCTTGGGGGTTTTGTAAACAAGCAACACTCCTGGTTTCAGTACACACCACAGTTTGGTCCAGCTCTTCAAGGTGCCACGAATCTAGAAGATAAATAGTTACAGCTCGTTAACCCAGTACACCCAGCGCTAAAATCATGCCCTTTAATCAAATGGAAATTAAAATTGAAGTTATTATTTTTTATTCCAAGCAGAGTTTATCGAAGTCTATTCAAGTTTATCCATTATATCAAAGACAAGAAAAAGGTATAATTTCGGTGCTCATTCTTCTACTCTTCCTTGGTGAATCCTTATTCTGCAGAAGGATATCCACACATCAAGATATGTGAAGTATGGAGATTCATCTGAAACCTTCATGAGTTTTTCTACCTCAAACATATTTTATCACTAGTATAGATACAATAATCTTTGGAAACAGAGTTCCTCTGAAAACAGGACAGACATCTGACCAGAAAAACAGGATATTCACAAAATAAATCAGATATATTTAAATTTCATAGATAAAATCTCTCATAAGCAGCTGTTAATATCATCTCATATGTGCTATGTAATATCCTTTCAAGTCCTTGAATTTGCACATCTGGTTAGATTGCTTGAATCAGTTTTGTCAACTTTGGGTTTTAGTTTCTTCCGTTTGTAGGGCAAAATGCGAGCTTAACCTCAGAACAATGTTTTAACCTGTTTACGTGGACTTTGCAAAAACCCGAGAAACTTCCCAGACAAGCTATTGTTTGGAGCTAAGTATAAAATGGGTAAGAGATTATTTTTTTTCTTGTACAATTTCCAAGGAATACATTTAAATGTCTAAGGAATTATGACTACCATCTTTGACAAATTAATTTCTCACCTTTTGTACAAGTATTAGAGAACAGTTAGTTCTTAGAGAGGAAAGGAAAATTACCAGAAATAAATACAAAGAAATAGGTATATCTAATATGACTTAACCACTTCCACTGCTGGTAACAGATATAACAGGACTTTAATTCAAATCGCAAAATAAAAATGGCATTATTGGAATTGTAAAGTTAACTTATAAGAAGTTGATAGCTATACATTCAAGATGCATGTGACTATGGCGACTGCAATAAATGGGAGTAGGTTCCTCTATTATTCCCCTAGGATGTGAGGACAGAGACTCTGGGACGCAATTAGTATCTGCTGTGTTTATAGAAAAACATTAACAGCAACTAAGCGATCAAGCCTTTTCTATTCTGGTCAGAAAGCAGCAGCTGCTCGATCTTTAACTCAAGTTTCATGTTTAGGTTCTGACCTTCAGCCAGTCAGCCATAACAATGACTGATGGGTCTGTGATAGTGCTGAGTAATTCTTTTGTAGCTCTCTTCTTTTCTTCTCTGTAATTTTTCTTTTGAACCTGTAAATAGTAACAAAAATATTTATAATGCCAAAGACATAAGCAATTAATCAGAGCTCAAAAAGACATCTACAAATGCAAGTTGAGGTAAAACCTGCTCAATTCCATTTGCAAGAAAGATAGAGATAAGTTGCTTTAAAACACAGTATTTGATCCCAAAATGTAAACAACTATTCCATGCTCTATTTCAAAAGCTGCTACCAATGTAGCAATGTACCAAATTCAGATTCTTCTGCAATTTGCTTTTAAGACTGAGGACTGTGAAACTCCTATTAGAATCATGGGGGGGGGGGGGGGATGGGATAGACCAAAACAAACAACATTACCCTCTTCCTTTCCTGGTGTAAAACACAAAACCAAATTTAGGGTCAGATCCTGATCTTTACAGTAACCTTATCTGATGAGTAATTTTTCTCCACCTCTTATTTCCCTCCCCAGTAGAAATTCGCAGCAACATATATTCCTCTTTTAGTGGCAAATAATTTAACGTTTCCCTGACATGGTATTTTCCAAACTGAAGAGTATGGTCTTCCTACAACACAGGGGTAACAAGTCAGTAAAAAAAAATAAAAATAAGTACTGCATGCAAACTCTAACTTTGATATTACAGTTTGTCATTTCATTGCGTGTAGATGTCCTGAGGCCCCTGGCAACCTGCATTATTTTATAAGTTTCTGAGTTAACGTACAATTTTATGCATTCTCAAAGACTATGCTATAAAAGCTGACTCTCAAGTAACAGTTCAATGAGATTTGAAAACTGAAGAGAACCAGCAACACTAATTTTCACAATACTCGGATATTTCAGAGGTCTCCTCACTACTAAGCATTTCTCAATAGAAATATATGGTAAAACTTTGTACACATATTTATGGAGATTAATTCACCTTGAGAGATTCTTTTTTGGTAAGCTTGCTTGAAGATAAAGAGATGTCCTTCTCGGAGCCATTGAAAAGCTTGGATTCAGACTGAAATTCACAAAAAGGCAAATTAAAAAAAAAAAACACAAATAAATAGCGACAGATATGAGGCCATATCACTGTTTCAGGCACTTCTGAAACTGAAGAGTATAATTATGTTTGTAAGTTCCCCGTTCCTATTCACTCTTTGGCTGTTTCTCTCACTCAATAAAACAACAAAGCCTGTAACATGAGCTGTTCAATACCTGTTTGAGTCATTTTTCATAAAGGTTTTGGGGGAAAGAAGCCTGCAATTACTCCAGAAGCTGAACTATATACAGTAAATATTTAGGCCTTGATATGTCACAGTCTTGGCTAGGTAGGTATTATTTCAGCGGAGACACAAGGTTTTAGGAGAATCCTGGTATTTAAACACAGGAATCGTTCCCATGTCTGACATGTGAATCCCAATATCTTCCTAACTTGCGAATTCCTCAAAAGTCGATTGCTACAAAGGCACTTACCCTGTGACCCATGATGGAAGATACAGCCTCTTCAACCTAGAATTCAATGCTAAGTTACCAGAGCACAACTGACCACTACTGACACTTGTTTCCGCTCTTTCCTCCCTAATTCCACACTCTGGTTACTCTGTAAGTCATCTTAGAGAAGCTCTCTGTGGTGATAGGCAGGGGAAGACGACTCAAGTTTATTTATGAAACCCAAGTCTTTATTCACGGCAGAACAACATGCTGCCTCAGCACCATGTGGTTTCTGCCCCACAGCCTCTCCCCACATCTTATAAGGTTCAAAGTTTTATTTCTTGGCATCTGCTGACCACTAGTTGAAAGGGAACTACCAAAGATTCACCCTGGGATACAGAGCTATTTTTGTAAAACAGGAGGAGACTATCACAGAGTTATCACATGCCACTCCTCTTCCAACTCAGAGAACACTGTATAGGCATCCACTATACGTAAACTTCAGATAAATTACAGAGTTAAATTTCTTTGTGCGCTGAAATGTAAATCTGATGGGCCCAAAGTCTCTGCCTAGTCAAAAAAATAAATCAATATTACCTCCTGAACTGTATAAATTCAAGGGCAGGTTTCTGAGAACTGCTTCTCAAGCTGTTCAACGTTCCTGACTAGTCATTTCAAGTCTCAGACTACAATGCAAAGTTAATTCACTGAATTCCTATAAAATGACAGTCAAAAAAATATTGCACGTTCTGAGAATGGTTACTTCAATAACAAGAACAGTGCACTTGCGCACTCATTTTTCTTAACGTGCATTACTCAAGCCAAAGAAATGAAAATTAATGATCGACAAATGAAATAAAACAATCTAACCTTGATGTCACACTTTACACGAGTATACTTAGATAAAAACATTAGCAATAGTATCAAAAAGACAAGTGCAATAAATGGGAAAAAGTAATTTTAACTCCAAATCCTTTTGGGTAAATGACTTCATAAGTAATCATTTACCCAAATCGTAAATAAGTAAATGTTCCCTAACTTTGATATTCATCTTGGAAGCTGGGGGCCATCTCTTCATTTTGTATTAAAGATATGTTTTTAACACTCAAAACATTTAAGATGAGCACGCACCTTGAAATGTAATTCCTCTGTCTAGAAGTTAGAGGATATACAGAACTTTAAATGTAATAACAGAGGGGGGAAAAATGCTTATCATTGTCAAATAGGAGGTAATGAACTCATTATGCAAGGTATAATGGAGCAACGCAAGTAAAACATTCATAAATACTCTAGTTGCTCACTAACACAAAACTAATGCAATATAAAGTCCATGCATACAAAAGCCCCAAAGCAGTGAGTATCACAGGTCAGAGACTCACTTCCTTGGTATCGGTTACAAAGCTCACTAGTGTGACACTGAGGGAAGGTCCGTATTTACCTGTCTAATGGATGATGAGACAGATCGGTGATGCGGGTATTTTAAGCTAACGACCTTCTCAGTGTTACATCCATACACAGGGAATGGGATCAAAATTTACAATAAATCCTTATTTAGAAAGAAGGCTTGCTACTTCACCTCCATAGCTGGGAGTTGCCATCTTCTGCTGGCCTGATGTTTATTTTGAAGTTTATTTGTTGGGTATAAAGGAACCACTAGTCTTTACAGGCCCCATTGCAAAAATAAGGATAAAAAGAATTTTTATTAGGAGAAGCAGGAATATCTCTATCTCCTCCTCAATAGCAGAAAAACACAAATAGAAGTAACAGCAAAAATCATACAAAGGAAAAGAACCAATAAAAATAAGGAAGAGAAAAAATAGAAAGAGATGAATGAAGTTTGAAATATATGTAGGTCAAAAGAAACAGTATTAACTTGATTTCCAAGCCAAAAATGATTTAGAGATTTCTGGACCAATGAAAATATTTTGATCTGAAATGAGCTGGATGGTAAAGTATGCTTTCTTGATCTCCCTGAATACGATGCTGAAAAACTGGAACACTCACAATTTTGTGATTTTAAGTCAGATGGACGATACCAACTACATGAGATGCTTGGCTCTGACATCGCAGAATCGCATCAGGCGCAGAAGCTAACCTGCTCTCCCACTGTGCAATTCTGATAACATGATTTTAGAAGGGGACTGTTACTATAATGTTTAAATCAGATTGATTTTCCTCAGTTTCCATGTAACATTTCTCCTGAAGTCTCAGACACATGAAATACTGCAGAGAAATTTGTGTCGAGGCCTTGAGTGTACTCCCCCCTACTCCTCAGGCTGTGGCTGCCTGTACCTACAGCCAGCTCTGATGCACCACACTTGTGATCCAACCTTGGATCGGGCTGCTGTGAAGAGAGCTGTGCCAGAAAGTAGCCATCTCCCCCACCTCACCTGGGAGGTGGATGCAACGAAGCTCAGCTCCCAGCCCCTGGTGCCAGCCTGATCTAGGCTACAGCTGTGCCTGGCTGAGCACCTTGCTGACCCACAGATTTCAGCTCTTGGCTTGGCCTCAGGCCTGCCTCTCACTATGGATTTATGCCACAAGCTGAGCCTAGTTCTCACCGCCAGCCCTGCTCTGCTCGAGGTGCCCGGCTGCACTCCTGGCACTGCTCCTGCCTGCCGTGCTGCCACTCCTGGCCAGCCCTCCCTGCAGAGCTGCTCACTCCTGCTGCTCCCTGGCAATCTGTTTGCAGGGTCTACTATCACCTTTTTCCTCCCTGAAAGCCAAAAAAGCCAGTGGATGCACTAGCAGAAAATACCAAAACATGTAATTGAATGATTTAAAGCCTTTAAACTCTATCCCATAGCAATGCTTGAATATGAAAAGCAATTTAACTTAGCTACTCAATTCAGCAATCAAATGATATAGAACTTTCTCCTCCACAAAACACTATCTTTCTCCTCTTTAAAGTCTTAGGGAGAAAAAGCCATCTGTTTTAAAAATTAGAAACATTTTTCTGGAATTTCACATTCTAAATATATAGAAATAACTTGATAAAAAAATTAGTATTTTGACATACCAGGCACTTTAAGAGTTAAAGGCAATATATAAAAAATGTTGCATCAGAGCAGCCTGTACAATGTCTTAGCATTTAAAGCTTCTGTAAGTGTAATGTATAAATTTAAAAGGATTTGGGAAAGAAACAGATAGGTAAGGTAGATTTTTTGCTATATTACTACAATGACTTTTTACGTTATATGCATACTGTATGAAGACCATCAAAAAGAACACTTCATTCTGAATGAGAATGTTATTGCAATCCATTTATGTAGGTAAATGTGATCAGAACAAAATAGTTCTGGAGAGAAAAAAAAAATGAGATCACTACTGAACAGGAGTCTTTTTTGGTTACTGCCACATGTCTCCCAACTCCATTTCATCCGTTCTTGGTTTTCACTGCATCTCAGCACATCTTTCTCATCTTGGGACTACAACATTATGATTATGAATTTGCAAGGCTCCTGCTTTTTCCATTTCTATTAATAAAGACAATCAAAAAGCATAAACATGCACTACCAATTACATCTGCTTTAATATACTGCTGATGGTTCAGCTGTACATTACATTTGGTGAGGCAACATCTGCACCACGATCAAAGTGAGAGGACTCCACGTTTCATTTTCACTAATTTGAACTGTATACCTTCATGTGATGTCATCTTGAGAACTACATTAAAGTTCATTTTGGTCTTTATCTACAACCACATCTGAAGAGTAATCTCCAAGATTACTTGCAATGAAAGTTGAATACATTTGCATTTATTAAAATAGACACTCAACTCCTTTGTATGCTGACATTTTAAACCCTAACCAAGGCTGCTTTCCTTACCTTGCTTTTTGACATAGAATGTGCTGTATCCTCTTTATTTTGTGACACATCATCCTTCCCTTTGTCAAAACCTTAAAGAAAAGACAGCATCATTGCAAATGATTTGAGTGCTTTACATTTTACAAGAGCTAGCCTTTGAAATAAATTTGCAAACTGTATTTAACATACAAAGCACAACCAAATCAGATTTTCAAACATCATATACATACTAGATCATCACATCAATTGAAAACGTATCAGTTATTGCTGTATAGGCTGAATTAAAACCCTCCGAGAGGTGAGAACAGTCCACTGCATTTGGACGGTGCTGCACCCAACCCAATGACCTGACCAGCTGAAAATACGATCAACAAAATTTGTCCTTTCAGCTCCCCATCTCCCTTACCCGCACACACAACACCAAATAAAGTCAGTTTGGGTTTGTTCATTTCTTTAGCTACAAATAATCATTAAAATCCACACATGTGAAAGCAAATCTACAACATGGATTAAGATTGCCAGTCGATTTCTTACAAGTGTGTTTCTTACAAGTACATGAAACAGGTTGCTCGTATTAGCCTCGAATTTATACTTTTGCCTCAACATACCTTATATTTAAAGTTCAAAACCCCACACTAACGTGAATGACTCACAACGCAGCCCCACCAGTTTCTCAGCACCCACAGAGCACAGTGAGTCACTGATGGTGGCCGGGACATGTGTGGCAGCAGAAGGGGGCCCACGACCTGCAGAAACGCTGCTGTGCAGCTGCCACGTCCCATGGGACAGCACACGGGGCTCTCCTTCCACGTTCAGAAAAATAATCTTGTGCAGTTACCAGACGGAACACATTAGTGACCCATTTTCTTTGAGAAGGTTGGTTCTAGCATAAGGTCTTCCAGACTGGAATAAAACAAATCCCTCGATGCATTTATTTGAGTCGAAATGCCACCACTTGCATGCCCCCCTGCCACACGGCAGAGCTGAAGGCAAGGAGCAGCCCAGGCAGCTGAAAGCCCGGAGGCCGGGCCCACCAGAGGGCACCACACCCGCACAAACTGCGGGCAGGAGGAGGCCCAGGCCCCATCCCAGCTCCCCCTGTCCACCCAGGCCACAACTTGGTCGGAGAAATTGGCCCTAACTCCTCTGACAGGATGGGATTCACCAGAGAGTTCACTTCATGTGCTTCAGGGGAGTGCATGCATGAGTATGCATGTGTGTGTAGGCTCCGTGCGGCCCACAAGAACTGAAAGTTTCTGTAGCAGTGTTGAGTAGTTTGTTTAATGAGGGATTTTTAAATTATTATTATTTTTTAAATTAATATCTTCACCCTTCCACCACTTACACCACCCAGAAATGCTAAGACAGCACTAATACCTCTATCACAAATACACATCTTGGGAAGTTTCAGCAAGTTATTGGGAAATCAGGTTGCTCTTCAGGTTATGTGAGAAATACAAGATTCCTCTTAGTTTTCATTCAGTAACCATTTTTTTTTCTTGTTATTTTCTTCTTTAATTTATTACCTTTTGCAGAGATTCTGATGAAGAACAGACTTAACTATATATATACATACTGCAATACAATTACATTTTACGTCTGTCTACACAAAACTTTACATGTCTTTACAGAAGCCCTTATACCCAGTTCATTAAACCCTTCCTTTTGACATGCTTTTAATGCATCTGTGAGGGCTTTGTTCAGCTAACAAAAACGTATAATGCAGAAGGCTATTTGGCCACAGGGAAGAAGTACCTAGACAGGCAGAAGATCTGTAGCACTGGGGAATTTGGCAAAAAATAATAATACAAAAATAATAGACGTGTCAAGATCCATAGCACAGAAGCCATGTTGGATACCTAAAACCAAATACTAAAGCACATTTTCAACAGGAACAGTAATTAGGTGCTGGAACAAAACAAAGGCCACCTCAAGCCTTAAAGGACAGGCCTACGTTCAGTGAGAAGTTACTGGATGTGATGCCAGTCTCAGGCAGTCAAACATGCACTAGAATCACAGTAATGATGTCTTATCCTCACCCCACACCCAAAACAAATCTCTAATTAGGAACCAAGTTCCACTGAAAATGTAACGTAGGGACTTCCTAATGACCTTCCAGGTTTCATTTATCTCTTTAAACACAGGCACAAAATACCTAGTGATGGGAATTGCCGAGGAAGTGCTATGTCAGGGTTGTGCTAACAGAAGAGAAGCTGTAATTCACAGCTTTCTTTATAAGCACAACAGCTTTAAGGACTTTATACACCCTTATCTAACATACACACATTTTGATTTTTATAAACAAGCTTTTCATCAGTATCACCAAGCAGAAATAGAACAGAGCAGTGTCAGAGGTGAAGACCAAAGCTGTGTTCCTGAACCTCACCTTCTCACTCCCAGTGCCTCAAGGCCAAGAGGTACACGCACTTGCTGCTTTACAAATGTGCCACCACACTTACTGATCCCTCCCTTAGCCACACAAACAGCAAAATGATGTCTGAGGGACTTGCTGGTGAATCCCAACTACTGAAGTCACGGTGCTGCAGAGTCTGGATCACTTCGCTCTATCTTGTCTCGGTTATTAACAAAAACCCAAGCAGTCAGCTCCATGTCCTGAGCTATCCTTTTTCTAGCTCCCCTCTCAGTGGAAGGAATAAGCTAACCCAGAATACAGCAGAAGGCCTTTCTCTCCATGTGACAAAATGTATGTTAAAAAAAAATATCATTATTCAGGTGCTACTCCAGTCACAACCTTCCTCAGCGTAACACACACTTTTGCCAGTGCATTTCCATAAAGACAGGGGCATGTCCATGCAGTAAATAGTTTTGTTTCTTATGAGAATAACTTGAGATGATACTTGCAGGGAAATCTGTACTGAAACATCACAAAAGGCTATATACAGGCCCCAACTGAGGACAACACACTCTGCTGGAGAAATACTTGGTCAAGGAAACAACAACATCCAAACAATTATTATTGATTCTGTGTATATTGTAAATGCTGTTTTCTCCCTTCCTGCTACCAGTTATGAACCAGAAGTTTCTCTACAGATATCTGACAAGGATAATAGCATAGCCAAGAACACTGTGCCTCAAAATGATGCTTTGTGTTATTGCTCTTCTTGTAGTTTTGTTAGCCCCAGAGGTACTAAAAGTTATACTTGATATTAATAAACACAAAAAAGTCACTGAAGTCACTGCCTGGAGCACAGGCTGCTAGGGCAGGAGGTAGTCTCTAATAAAAATAAAGTGTTTCAAGTTTTTCAATGTTTATCATCAGTGGTTTGAGGCTTAATATTTTAGTGTTCTTGCTACTTCCAGTCCTATAATTCAATAGGTAACTCTTTAATAGGGTAACCTTAACCCACCTTTCACAATGCAGAACTTCAAGTGATGAATTCCTTTTCTGTCACTCCTCACTATTAAATCTCTTGGATTTCTCTATCATTTTTTAATTTAAACTCATGAGAGCAATCTTCAGATGTAATAGCAAGCAAATGCAGTCTGAATTAGCCTTCAGAGCTGCAGATTAAGCCCCTAATATTATTTAAGGCACTTGCAGATTTATTTATTTTTAAGCACAAGTTGCACTACTGTAGCCTCTAAAGCAATTCTGGATAAGAGTTTCTGTTCAGAGCAACACTGTGTTTTAACAGAACCAAAACCCAGTGAAGTCAGCTATAGTTCATGATATGATCTTAAGAGTCCAATGAAAACTTTCAATGACTGTGTTCCCATTGGGTCATTCTAAAACTTGTAGGCTTAAATTTAGATGAAAACTGACAATGAACTTCCAGAAAGATAGGAGAGTCGGACAACTGCGTGCAACTTGAACAACCAGAACTTCGTATGTGCAAGATGATGTTTTTGAAACAAAAAAAAAAAAGGATGCTTGGCAGGGGGGGCTGGACTAGATGATCTTTAAGGTCCCTTCCAACCCAAACCAGTCATAGAATTGACACACTGTCAATACCAAAACAAAGACAAGTCCCCAAAACATCATCTTGGTCAAAAAATTCTGAGTAGAAACACTGCAAGATTAGTGTTCAAGAATCTTTAGGATTAAGTCTATGGTAGGGTACATTTTAAAACAGAAGTGTTTGGTTAAGAAACTTTGATTTTGAAGGTACCATTCTTTGAATTTGTACCTGCAGTCTGTCTCTTAATCAATCTCAAGGGAAGGGGAAAAAATAAGCAAACGAACCATGCAATATCTTCTGTATCTCAAATATTGCTTTTGTACCTCTCAACAAATATCACCTGCAGCTAGAATACCTTAGTGAGAAAAAAAATATTACTTCTTAATACTAAGTCTATTTTATCCAAAAAGAAAGAAAGAATTGCTACCCACTGGAGGTGGTTCTTTTTTTTGCTGGTGGTGGTGGTAGCATTATTTATTTATTTATTTATTTATTTTCAATAGACAAAAGAACCAGTAAAAAAAAAAAAAAGGCAATAGAATGCATGAAAAAACAGCAAGCTAAGCAACAATACTACTAACTTGCACATTAAAAACAAGGAACAGACTGATTTGCTTACTGGTGTAATGTGCAGTTCTGAAGAAACAACTTATTGAGCTGAAAAATGATACGCTTCTGGAAGAACAGAGTAAGCTAAACTTTCTGGGAGGTACCAGAACTAGTGCTATTTACTGAACATTGAAAAAAAAGAAAAGAAAGATCTTTTAGGATTCAATCACAGGAGACAAGTATTTTTAACTGAGTGATTTTCAGAAGCTTATTTTGACAACCAGTTTTAAGAATATAATCCCATATTGATTTATTCAGATTCCTCCATGGATTTTTAAACTGAAGTAATCAGAAGAGCAGGCAAAGCCCTTTAACCTATCTTCTCAGTCATATTTCCTTTTTCAAACACCATAGAAAATGAAATCATCATAACCAAAGAACTCCCTCAATGTTAGGCAATAACTACTCCTTGCTTAAACCAAAACTAAGAGTATACCTTCCAGTATATTAATCGTTTAAATTACTCATATATATGGAAGATTCCAGGAGAGAACACATCTCCTACTTGCGTGTTAACACCTGATTTTATTAACTAAAAGCTCATTTCCGTTTGTTCTGCATTTTAAGAAGTCATTCATTGTTCACTTACAGACGCTGATCAGCTTTGATGTACAATCCCATACAGGAAGGAAATAAATAGGAAACTAATCTGTTTTTATTTCAGTCATTTCCAGATTACATGCATTTATTTCAAAGGGAGGGAGGATCTGTCTAGCTGCCAACTCCATGCTTTCAAGGTTTGAGACCTTTTATTTCCTGAGCAGCTTTAATAAGGCACAGTGTTAGATTCCTGGTAGAAGGCTGATCATTTCCTGACACACATGGAAAGGAAATGTTATATTGTAAAACAGGAGGGTTAGGAGAATGTGGTCTTCCAAGGGACTGCCCCCAGCTGCCAGTGGCTGAGCATGCCGCTCTAGTGATTCTGCAAGCCACGAGCCAGTGGTTCAGACAACTCCTAAATTGCCAGTCCACAACCTCCCGTACACTCTGCACCCCAACTCTTTTTCACAGCTTTGGAGCCAAAACTTAGGAAGTCAGTGAGATATTCTGTGGGATGCACACAATAAGAAGTGAAAGCTATTCTTTTATTCCCAGCATTGGGGACCCATGGGAGTGCAACAAACTGTGCACGTGCACACGCACAAGACAAATCACGCAGAGAATCATTCTGCTAAGAACGCACAATTTTTACAGTGTGGCTTTTCAGAAAGAGGTGACCTTGTATGCAGTTTCAAGGACTGAAGTTTACTGAAGTAAACTACTGAAATTCACGTATCAGCAATACTTATGGACAACAAACCTCTACATTTCACTTCAATATTCTAGCACAGACTTTCAGGAGACAACAATCTGACCAAAAAGAGAATCAAGCCATTTCTTATGTTACATTTCTTTAAAGTCTTGCAGTACAGAGTTTAGCAAAGCTATGGTTCTAGCCTTAATTCACTCTATCTTGTCATTATATGTCAAACCACTAATTACAGGCAGGCAGATTCTTCAGTAGCATAAAATCCTTATGCCCTGTCCTGTTATTTCAAGGAAAGTACAGGGAAGGAAGAGACTTATAAACCACAATACAGAACTTCAGTCATAAAAGCCCCAAAAATCAAAACAAAATATTCCAGTCGGCACCAAGTAAGCAGTATCCTTTCAAACAGATATTTGCTGCAGGGTAAGCCAAATTATTTGTTTGCTTATCTACAACAGCTCTTGCTACTACAAAGAGCTATTATCTAGATGCATACAAGCAATATTCCTTCTGATTTCTGTTAACGGTGTCTACCAACGTCTCAGTAGATTACTTTCATTCAGGTTGGAAAATTTGATGTGGAAATTGTATTCACTTCTTTACATTTTAAGAAATGCAAGACCAAAACAAACCTGGTGAAGCAGGAGAGAGTTCATAATATCCTCCAAATGAAGCATTCCGGACAAGTTTTCGGCCATCAGCTCTTGGAGAAAACACAGATGAAATCCCAGCACATGAGGAAAACCTACGTCGCAGTGGACCCTCTTCCTTCATGAGTTAAGGTGTTTGTGTAAGGATTATGTTCTCTGTGAAAGCTGGTTAGCATTAGCTGGTTGGAACAAGAGTGTTGCAGTAACAGCCTTCTACCTCATATTCTGATGAGTAAGATACAAAAGGAAAGAAACAAACGAAGGGCACACGTGAAAAATGCAGCGAAGAGACAGAGGCTGCCAAATCAGCAGCAGCCAAGCAACATTACACTGTCCTCGTCAAAGCCATTAGAACACTTAAAGCAGAACGGCTCTGTTTCAGCTTCGCTTCTCCACAACAGCAGCAGCACGTCTCATTTTTTTACATCTCAGTTTTGGTCCTACTCAGCTTCGCTTTCTAAGCACATAAAAAGAATCATTATTTAGGTTTTACAGATTCATAATCTCCCCCCCCCCCTTTTTTTTTTTTCCTGTTAGTCTTTCAAATCCCAAACTAATATTGCACTCAAGAGCTAAGGTGGCTTCCTTATTTGATATCTACTATGGGTACACTATGGGTACCTCAAAATAGAATTGATGTGTTGCTTTATCTTCCTTCTTTAGGCACTTGCCTAGCTAGTTTTCATCAGCTGTTTGCCATGGTTTCTATATCATCATTTCTTATTTAATAGCTGAAATGACAGCTTTTTCTAACACTCTGCCATATTTATATACGCAAACTGTGTGACTCCTGGAACAGTTGCACAAAATAAGCTCCACAAAAAAAGCTTTTATTTTTAATGCCCCAAATGTTTTATGCAATGAATACAACAGTTAAACTAATCAACTTAAATTTTAAACATAAAAAAATCCCAGTAAATTGTGCTTCAAGACTAGGAATCAAATGATCCAAACAGATCTAATTGATCAGTGCCAGGATGAAGTCAAATAAGCTCTCCCTAACCCCCTTCATGCATTGCTCAGCTGATGGGCTGTTTCTTTGCCCTGACAACTAGTGTGCATGACCACTTTCTTCCATGCGTGGAATATTTCTTCCTGTCTCTGCTAATTCCACTTCCTCATCATACCACCTTTCTGATGAAATACACTTTGAAACCTACTCTGTTTGCTGGAAAGTAGAAAAATAAAACAATAAGAATATACTTGAAAACAAGACCTTATGCTCTCCCTTACTCCTACAAGAGGTCTTCTTACAATGTGAAATGCATCCCCTAAATCAAATTAGTGGTAACATGAATTTGATTAATCCTTTAATAATACTGTTTACTCCATCTGTTTATGTAAACAAATGCACTATTTGCAGATGAGTAATTTCAGTTCACATTGGCTGAAGAATAATACATCAGACTGAAATATTTTATAACCTCTACGAAAGGTTTTGACTGTGAAGAATGGCCATCAGTACATCTGGTAAGGTACATACAGAAACCACTGAAAGTAATTTTTCTGATTACGAAGCATAGTAGCTTCTAGGATGCTATGAATTGCTTGAATTTCTTCATGTCTCTTACCAGAAAAATTTTCCAGTATTATGTCAAAGAATAGAAACAAAGAGGGAAAGATGCAGCTGAAATAACCAAATACAAGCCATCAATAGAAATTATTACCTGTGACATGTAACCTTCACTTCTTTTGTAGGAGAAGTGAAAAACTATTTACTTGAGCACAGTGTGGGGAGAAAGTAGATGAGTATGTCTTGTATTAATGCCTGTTTCCATTTATGCATCATTTCATTTAAATAAACACAACACCACATCAGTTCTCCAAATTTATCTTCTGGGCTACAAAACAGTGCAAACCACCATGGTATGAATTTTATTTTTTTCTAATTAAAACCATGAGAAACCTACAAAAGAAAAACTCCCCTTGAATACAGAAAGAAGCGTATCATCTTATTACAGACCGATCTTGCCCAATTAATGTCTGTGTTAAGCACTATTTTGACACTGGGGCTTTGACCCTGCCCATGATCACTGTACTGACACTGGTCTCAGAGGATGCTTCCCACATCCTGCCCTGGCACAGGAGGGTCACACAGGCTGACAGGAGACTACCATCAGCCCTCCAGACCACTTCTTCTGCATCTCCAGCTGGCATGCCAGCTGGTTCCGGAGCCACTCCCCAAAATATTCCTACCAGGCTATTAGATTCCTTCCCTTTGTATTCTTCTCTACCGCACTGTGTTCATTTTACTGAGAAGTGGCTAGACATCCAGGGGTTGGAGGAAACAATACAATCCTGAAGGTTTATCCCTCATTTCTTCCCATGCTCTCTCAGGTCCCTTGGCACTGTTCACGTAGCCAAGCTGTAACAGAGTACAGACTAAAAACCTGTTTCTCCTTCCTATGTCCCTTTCTCAATTTAGAAGCAAGCCTAAAATCTTTGGCTAGAATTCCAAGCATGATAATGTTACAGTCATGTTTCCCTTCTCTGAAGCTATCTCCCAAACGAGGCAGCTGCTGCTAAGAAACTTTTCCTTTATTAACAGCAATACAGCAGAGGCAGACTGTGCCTTTTGCCAAAGATGACTGTCTCACCATCACAATGAGACGGGGAAAAATAATCTAATTTAGATTTTCTCCTTCATCTCCCTCTCCCCCACTGTGTCATCTTCATATTTCACTTAAACCTGCAGTGGTAAACCAGTTCAGGACATGGTTTGGCTATGAAAATTCACTAGATCTGCACTTTTGCAACAGCTTCTGATTTATTATGCCCACTAGTACTTGGACACATATGTTCATTTCCTTCAGTTACTTCAACGCAGTATACACTGCTGGAAAGATAACTGATACACAACAGAAAGGCTGTTAGGTCAAAAGAAAGCTGAAACTTTTAATTAAATGTTTATTATGACTCTTGAGAATCAGCCTGCAATATTAAAGAGGTTTCTGCTCTCCATGCACTCGGTGTCCAAAGCTTCTAGAAACCCTCCTCATTCCTTGCAACAAACTTGATTCCTGAAGCTTCCTGAAAAGGTATTTCGAGTAGTTTGGAATTGCTGCTGTTTGCACGTTCTGCAGGTAACAATGGCAAGGTGCACTTCATTAACCACCATATAAAGAAAAAAAAAATCCTTTTTCTCTCCAACCCCAACCTGAAAATAAATTCCTATGAAATTAACTGATCTATTGATAAAAACCAAACAGCCATCATTCATTAGTCTAGCATCACAGGAAGGCTTCTACTCTTGACAGATTTGGTTCTTGGTACCTTAATAATTTAATAATTGAGCTAGAAAGTGCGTTAACATACAAAGCTTGTAAGTTTACATGGTTTCAAAATATTCACAAATAGAACTACAGCCAAATCCAGCCGCAGAAGGCAGACTTATGTAAATGTCTGTGTAAACAGGAAAATACTTGCATGCTAGCCCAGATGCATCCAGGTGCATGCCCCAATGTATCTGTGCATGAGAAAAAGGAAGATTCTTCATACGAAAAATTAAGTTCTTCATAAAAGCAAACTTAAATGGAGAAAAAAAAGCTTTATGGTTTCTGCTTCACATAATATCTACATCAGTAGAAAGAAGAAAATGCCCATGACTGAAATACTTAGTTTATTTATCTCAGACAAAAAACAAACAAACAAACAAAAAGACCACAAAATCCAACCCCCATCATAATCTGTTAAACATCTCTTTAGAGGAGGAAAATTTATACCTTATATGTATATTCTAAAGAACAGAATGCCTTTCTGCTATCAGCTACTCAATTCAATCAGGGCTTCTTTAGTAATAAATGCTGGCTGAAAACCAAATCATAATCCTGTGCTTAAGACATTCTTTCAGGATATTGCCTGAGGCAAAACATAAATCTCTGCACACAAATGAAAAGGACAACGCATGCCATTCCAACAGCATATGAACACTTTTGACAAAGCCTGGTTTTAGTTTTAAAACATTTCTCCAATTGGTAAGTATTCACAGCTGAAAAAAAAAAAGCACAGGCTTATTAAAAAAGACCTCTCTGAGCTGCACAGGTATGAGTCTCCATGCATGGAAATTGAATTCTAAAAATCAAATCACATTCTGAACTATCCTACTGAGGAATTTTAAACACTGTTAAGTTTTTACATAGATTTTAGTAATTTAAAATGATGAACACTGAACAAACTGATACTGATTCAATAATACAACTCAGGAGTACATCTAGTAATGCAGAGTAAAAAATACTCCTTTTCCCCTTAGAGTTGTGCAGGCAAAGCCCAAAAACATTCATGAAACCAAACTCTGTACAAGCTAAAGGGAGGAGCACAAAGAAGGAAAACTGAGAGTGAAGCAGAGAGGACAGAAGCTTTTTAGACTCACTCTTCAAGTCTGACAATCATCTGCTCTGACATCTCGACAACACCACGTTTCCAGCAGGATCCTCACCCCAGTTCAACAAATGAAAAGCCCATAGATAACTCTCTACGCGCAGTATAGACACATTCCATACAGTTTGCAGAAAGCAGGAAAAGCAAACTGCTAGGCTACCATACCTACAACTGGGTTTTATCCAACATAGGATTTTTGCTTGGGGACTTTAAGCAAAAGTGTTTTTCTCCCATTTAACAGGAACAGATAGTAAAGATGTACTTGCCTTCAGACACCAATATTTGATTCACAGAGAGACATCTGAACCAGGAGGCTACAGGTTGTGGTAGTTTACAGTAGCAAGTTTCTTTCACCAAATGCTCTTCTGTTGTCTAGTATTTCCGTGTCAAGACCAGCCTAGCTGAGGAGTAATTCCACAGGCATGTCTGAGAATGGTTTATGAACTAACACCAAGGCTCCCAGCACCCCAGTGGCAACTGTACTTGCCTCCACCTCCCTGCTTGCTAACACTCCTGCACAGCTCCACCCACCCAAAGTAAATAGGCTTGCTCACTGCTCAGGTTTCAACACTTTTCTTCTCAACACTTGCAAAATTCAAGGTCACAGTTCAGGTTCAAGTACGCCAGCTTTGCCGAGATTTACATGGAAAAAAAAAAAGAACTTGTTTGCGAAGTTTCACAGTAATCAGCCCTGCTGTGCCCTTCCAACCCTGCACCACACTTTCACAAAGCCATACCCCACACAGAAAGGAGTACGTGTAATTTACCCAAGCCACAAATGCTGGGTGGAGCAGCATTTCAGAAACAGCAAGTTTTAATAAATGCACAATGACTTGCAGAGGAATGTGCCAGAGAATGCATTACAGTAAGAAAGCAGGACAGCAAGATAATAGATGCAGAAGACTAACCACACACAGCACAACTTCAAACATCCACATTCACAAGAAAGTCAGTCTGGCAACACAAACTGAAAACAAATTATATAGGGTCAAACTCTTCCTTCTTTATTGTGAACAAACCTTATTCACATCCTGTTTGACACAAGTGTCAGTAAAGCTGTCCCAAGTAAGTCGCAGATTTACAGAACTGGGGCTTCACCTCTGTCATACTGTGGCACATGCAGCAAAAGACAAAATAAGACAAAACAAAATACCTCAGCAGAAGAGACCAAAACAGTCCACGTAATAGGGGTTGCAAGATTTTAGACAAAATTCCCACATTGCACTCAAAAGCAAAAGTAACATTTACTGTTAATGTGGAATTGTTAAAAACGGGGGGGGCAGCTTGTCAGGGAACTTCAACAAACCCTCAAGCTGTTTCCTTTCTAGTGCTGAGTCAGTTTTAAGGGAAGATAAACTCAGGTAAAATCAGCATGACATACTCAGTAATAAGTGGCTCGTAATGGGTCAAGGTAATCAATTATTTAGCCATTCTTCAGTTTCTCTATTCAACAAACAGATACAGTGGAGTGAAACAGGAGATTGCATCAAGTTATTTGCATGATTAAGTCTGTCAGAGAAAAGTCAAAGGAAATGTGAGAAGAAACACAGAAATCATTATCAAAAGACAGTAATGTCTGCAAATCTTGTGTTTTCTTGGTCATCACGGCTCCCAAAGGCATCTCATCCCTCCAGCAGGTAGCAAATTTTCTTCAGGAACTAATGCTTAGAAACACTTATTTTTCACTCTTCACTTTCTTTCTAATGCAAAAAATAGTTAAATGTGTATTTTCTCTCCAAATGCAGCATCTTACAGAACAAAATCTGTAGGATTTTAGTCCTTCAGATGTTTACTCCAGAATAAACACCCCTAGTACAAGCTCCACACAACCAAAACCACCCTTATTCTCCCCCTCCCAAAGCACTTCAAACTTCTCCTTTCTATTCGTTATGATTTCATGATCATTACTGGCAGACCAATCATTCTGCTTCCACTGTCACAATCCATCTCCCTGCATCTAAACCACTTCTGTTTCTAAATCACATAACACAGCCTACATTTTCATCCTAGTGCAAACTGAATTAACAGCTGCTTCTTGGAAATGAGGGGCAGATCCTACCTCTTAGCTCAGCTCAAGCTCCTGGAAAGACTTGCCCATTGCTTAGCCTTCTGTGATGAGCATGCACTTAGTCACACAGTAAGGCAGTCTAACACATAAAACAACCAAACCCTTAAAGCTGAGCACAAAGAGAAGTGCGTTAAACACAGAGCTGTTAATTTACCTCAAAGGTCTACGTTTCTACAACATATCTTAGTCTTTATCATCCTAACATACTTTTGCCAGATACTACTCACGTTTTCACTCCCTCTGCATCTTGTTGGAGCCGTGGATAAAGATAGGAGATGTTCTGATGGTTGATGCATTCAAATTGATGAGCTTGTCTGCAAAGGTCACTGTTCTCCACATGAAAAACAGAACCTAGAGCTCCAAAACCCTAATGCATTATCTGCTGAGTTGCCAGCTATAAAGTATAAGCTTCAATATTGTCCACATGAGCATCATTACTGTTTGTTCCATTGGTTTGTTCAGATCAGTTATCCTGGTGTACTCAGCCTCCTGACCTCAAAGTCTGGGACAGGGAGCAGAATAACCCCCCCACGATTCAGGTGGAAGCAGTTAGAGACCTGCTACTCCATCTGAGCTGTCTGGCAGACATGACTCCCAAGCCCCTTTCCATCATCTATCAGCGGTCATGGTCAACCGGAGAGGTCCCAGATGACTGGAGACTCGCTAATGTGATGCCCCTCCATAAGAAGGGTTGTTAAGGAAGACCCAGGGAACTACAGACCTGTCAGCCTGACCTTGGTGCCAAGGAAGGTGATGGAGCAGGTCATCTTGAAATGCAATCACACAGCATACGCTGGACAACCGGGGGATCAGGCCCAGCCAGCATGGGTTCATGAAAGGCAAGTTCTGCCTGACCAACCTCATCTCCTTCTATGACTGGGTGACCTGCCGGGTGGATGAGGGAAAGGCTGTTGACATAGTCTATCTGGACTTCAGCAAGGCCTTTGACATGGTCTCCCACAGTATTCTCCTGGAGAAGCTAGCAGCCCGTCACTTGGACAAGTACACGTTTTGCTAGGTTAAAAACTGTCTGGGTGGCTGGGCCCAGAGAGAAGTGATGAATGGAGTAAAATCCAGCTGGCAACCGGTCACCAGTGGTGTTCCCTAGGGGTTGGTGTTGGGGCCCATCCTCTTTAATATCTTTATTGATGATTTAGATGAGGGAATTGAGTGCGCCCTCAGTCAGTTTGCAGATGACACCAAGCTGGGGGGAAGTGTACCCTCTGCTGGAGGGTAGGAAGGCCCTGCAGAGGGACCTGGACAGGATGGGTCGATGGGCAGAGGCCAGTGGGATGAAGTTCAACACCACTAAGTGCCAGGTCCTGCACTTTGGCCACAACAACCCCATGCAGTGTACAGGCCTGGGGCAGAGTGGCTCAACAGCTGCGCAGAGGAAAAGGATCTGGGGTGTTGGTCAATGCTCCTGAACATGAGGAGGCAGTGTGTCCAGGTGGCCAAGAAGGCCAACAGCATCCTGGCTTGTATCAGCAATAGTGTAGCCAGCAGGATCAGGGAGGTGATCGTCCCCCTGTGCTCTGCTCTGGTGAGGCCACACCTCGAGTACTGTGTTCAGCTTTGGGCCCCTCACTACAAGGACATTGGGGCCCTGGAGCATGTCCAGAGAGGGGCTACAAGACTGGTGAAGGGCCTGGAGCACAGATCCTATGAGGAGCAGCTGACGGAACTGCGGTTGTTTAGTCTGGAGAAGAGGATGCTCAGGGGAGACCTTATTGCTCTCTACAACTACCTGAAAGGAAGTTGGGGGGAGCTGGGGCCGGCCTCTTCTCACAGATAACTAGTGATAGGACTAGAGGGAATGGCCTCAAGGTGCACCAGGGGAGGCTCAGGTTGGAAATAAGGAGATATTTCTTCTCAGAAAGAGCAGCCAGGCACTGGAACAGGTTGCCCATGGGGGTGGTAGAGTCAATGTCCCTGGGGGTGTTCAAGGAAAGGTTGGATGTGGTACTTAGGAACATGGTTTAGTGGGTGACATTGGTGGTAGGTGGATGGGTGGACCAGATGATCTTGGAGGTCTTTTCCAACTTTAATGATTCTGTGATTGTTCCTGTATAAGTCTGGACGATGCTCCCATTATCACAGCTTGCAAATTAAGACTCCTCATTCAAATCCACAAAAATCTAGAGCAGCAAAATTCTCCTATATTGAATATTGTGAATTTTGCACTCCTCTTCATGGATTTTCATTTCCTCACACTCTTAAAAAATAAACTCAGACATTATATCCTGAAGAAATAAATACACGTGCATGCTATGAGCAAGTTTAAAACCAAAAAAGTATTTCATCATATGCACTTTGTAACATATACTCAAAGGCACATGAAGAACAACAGCACAAACTCTCATTAATTAAAGCCATAGGGATACAACACAAATAACAGTAAAAAAACAAAAAACAAAAAACAAAAAAACAACAAACTGAAAAATATTTTAAAATGTCTTATTATAGAACTTTTAATATTACAATTTGATTAGATTTCTGTCTTTTCCACAGGTACAGCTTATTAAACTAAGTTGTTTTCATAACAAGTTTGAAATATGTTTTTACTGCATATTTATGAGTTGGAAGATATTAAAAACCATTCCTGAGGAGACTGGTGAATTTTTTCATGTTTTCAGTGATCACTATTTCTACTTAATCCATTTTATCAAACACAAATAAAGTGGTATTCTGATGTAAGTCTAAGTTAATAAGATTTACAAGAATCCAATTTACCAGGGATAATTTGTGTAACAACATAAACAGCTTACATCAGCAAGCACTGTTCTGCTTTACAGCTTTTGAAAAATGCAATCTTGAATTCAGTATTTTTATGCTCTTTTTTTTTTTTAACTGCAATAAAATACTTTTGTCAAAGATTCGTTTTTGTCGCACTTGCATTAGGTTAAAAAAGTGATGATCTTGTCTCATCACCAAAAATAATCTCAATAAAAGTTTAGTAGTTTTCCCACTAATGGTTAACAACATTTTCAGTTATAGAACGCAAGCACAGAAAATGAGCTAAATTAACATTCTTCAATCTATGGGATGACTGCCAGAATTGAAAGTTGTTTTAGCAGTCCTAAAATCTGTTATGTGCCATCCTGTTACAACAATATGGTCTTGGTGAGGTGGCAAGGCCATGCTAGCTCACTACAGTGCTTAAAAATTCAGTCCTCCAAAAGTACACAAAGCTCTGCAGCAAAAAAATAACAATCCAAATCTATCAAAGTTTCCATCAAAAGGCTGCTGAACTGTTTAAGTTCAATACCAAATCTGTCTATTCTAAAAGGAAGATTAAAAAAAAAAAAGCAGTATGATCACTTAGTATGTTAAAGGCACAGAGAACTAGGAATGTTTCATTGCCAATGCAGAGTTCAAAAGAAAATGTATAATCTGAATATGAGATATAATGGAGGCAACATTTACATGCAATATACAGCATTGATAAATTAGAGACCAGCTTAATTTGGCAGGTATTATGAAAGGATAATTACAAGGACTTCAAACGTTACAGTTAAAGACCGTGTGGGGTAAAGTAAAATTTGCTTGAAAAAGTTTGATTGTGCAAATTATTGCCAAATGTTTATTACTCTTCAATCTCTTCCCACCTCAATTTGAGAAGCAAAGTAACCCTTTTGAGTGAGCTGTTGAATGCAAGAATCTAGAAACTGCTGTCCTAAACACATACAATGCAAAGTGGTGGGGAAAAAAGTCAGTAAACATCTTCAAGATGAATTCAAAGTGGAGCTGCTCAAGCCCACTCTCAGAAACAACCCCTCCCGAGTTTCAATGCTAAGGTCCGTAATTGGAATGCTTTCCTCTGTGTATCTGATCTTAGTGCTCCCACAAAAAGTTGTATTCTTGGTTTTCTAGAAAGTCAGCTCTGTGCCTTTACTAAATCCTTTCTTGCATGCTGTGATGCAAAAGGCTAGTTTCTATGTTTGCTTTGATGTCTCTTGAATCTTAGCACATGAGTGTCTCAGTCTTAGCACTAGATGGCACTTGGGTTTTAGGTACTACCCAACTGCAAGCCACTGACATTTGCAGGCTCAATACATTTTTCTTACAGAACAAATTGTAATTGTAGGGTTATTATTAAGACTGGCTTATTCTGACACTCTGGATAACTACTAGATGGGCATAGCAGAAATAAATTAAGTCGACATTAATTAAAATTACAAGTCCAGCTAAGAATCAAAACTACACAGAGCTGAGTTGACTTCTCAACAGTAAAACCCTGAAGTTGCTGTGTAAACTGGTGAGATCATACAGGCATAATCCCCACCATCAGTTTTTCTAAAACACTTTTGTCAAAAAACCTTGCTGAACCTGTCAATGAAAACAAGTCTCCACGACTTTAAACCTCTTCATACAAGGAGAGGCTGAGAGAACTGGGCCTGTTTAGCTTGGAGAAGGCTGAGAGGGGATCTTATCAATGTGTATAAATACCTGAAGAGAGGGTGTCAAGAGGACGAGGCTTGACTCTTTTCAGTTGTGCCAAGCAACATGACAAGAGGCAACAGGCACAAACTGAAGCATGGGAAGTTCCAGCTAAACACAAGAAAACACTTCTTTATTGCGAGGGTGACAGAGCATTGGCACAGATTGCCCAGTGAGACTGTGGAGTCTCCTTCCCTGGAGATATTCAAAACCCACCTGGATGCCATCCTGTGCAACACGCTGTAGGGGACCCTGCTAGAAGGTGGTTGGACCAGGTGATCTCCAGAGGTCCCATCCAACCTCAGCCGTTCTGTGATAAACACACTACTCTTCAGCTTCAGAATGAACTACATTGCGTTTTCAAGGATCTTAAAAATATCACATAAAATAAAAAGGCACAACTTCTACGTGCGAAGATTATGCAGAACACTGATAGTGTATATAGACTTTTGCTGACTGCTTACTGCCAGACAGTGCTGTACTCCACACTGGATTACAAAAAGACAGCAGCTGGTTTTGGCTTTGATAACATATTAAGTTCCACCTAAAATACCACATGCAAGTCAAAGCTAAAAAAAAATAATCTTCATTGAAAAAGTCGCAGTATCTTCTCCTTCACTCCTTCTGAAGAGATGAACGTTGATAAATCAAAATTGACAGTTTGCAATATTTCCCTGAATTTAAAAGGGAAAACCTTGGAGACATTTTCAAGCATTCATTTTTTTTCAACATTTTGTCAGGTACAATATTTTTAAGACAAGGTGATTCATTTTCCTACTGCACATATATACTAGGTAACGTGCACAGAATTTTGTTATTTAACACAGAGCATGACGCGCATGAGCATAAATGCACTTCATGCAAGTCTTTGAAACTAAAACAGGTGCCTGGGCTAAGCTAACTGCTCACTATATACAAGAAGGAAAGGAGCGAAGAAGGAAGAAGTCATGTTTTAAACCACGAAAGCAAGTGCAGGAAAATAGAAACTTTCTAAAAGCAAGAGCTACTTCCACATAAATTAAAACCCTGTCTTTATACACAGAAAGACTTACGAAATACACACCACTTACAACTTCACAGTGGCATGTTGTATGGCTCACCCTTTGTTCTAAACAGGAAGCCAATAGCCCAAACTGATATTTGAATATTAAATTTTAATACAGGAGAGTAGAGGTAAACAGTTAAGTTCTCATCCACTTTCAATCATACTTGTAATACTTGCCATTGGATCTTACTTCAGACATGAGCAGAATACACTAATTAACTTATTCCAGTAGATGAGCCAAGTGCTTGCATTTTTCAGTTCCAATCCTATTTTATGCTGTGCCTGCTGTGCTTTCAGACTGTTTACATTGCCCACCTCCTAAAGGTACATTCAGGTGCCCATGACTAGAAGCATCTCCATTTAGTTCATAGTAAATGCCTTTAAATACTCTATCTAAACATTTCCCATACTTCTGCATATTCTCATCATACAGTACTATGGGAATGTTCTACAGACCCTTTGCTCGTCAGATGTTGTCAACTAAAACAGTCAGAGTCCAGTGCTCCACCATTTTAAACTGTGTTCCACTTCACGTTTTCAGGTTTGCACAGTGTCTCTTTATCCCTATGTAACAAGCTCACATTTTTGTCATCACTGTCATATCCTTGTAGGAATAACCAGCACAGAATAACCACCCAACTTCTAAATGTGGGTCAACCAATTTCATAAAAATCAAACCTACACCTCCCAGGTTGCAGATATGCTAGAAGTCAGTAATTACAGGTTGCTGAAGCCTAGCCCCATATTGTACTACTGTTTCACTACTGAAATTGACTGTAAGCCAAATTCCTTGTTTCACAAAACTACAGGAACATTTCTAGTAGCATTCATGGAAGACAAAGGCTTAGAGTGATGCTAAGAGTCACAGATACATTTAACATCCTTAAAATCACTTATAAAAGCCCTGGAATAATCAGAGTTAAAAATCAGAAGAGAAGAGTTATTAACTACAAGGAGACTGACATAGTACTATCAAGTCTATTGGCGATTTTTAAGCCCATTTTCATGATTTTCCTGAATGAAAGCCCTTAAAAAGGCACACTAGTTTGACTTCATAAATTAGTAGGAATAGCAACGGTAAAAGGAATGTGTTTGCCAGAATATCCAAATAAACTTACATAACTACATCCCTTGTCAAGTAAGGGATAAAACAGTACACATAATAACCAAAAATTCATTTGAATAACATAAAAGTTACAAACAAGTCATTTGTATATGCTACAGAAAGTATTTCCAGACTAAGCACCATGTAAGCCAGAGAACGTCAAGCACTGTTCCAGTGAGATAACAGCAGCTTTTAGAAAATGTATCAGAGCTAGCTGTGCACTGAAAACACTACTGTAATTCTTAAAAATATGATAAAAGACTGCCAGATTCAACATAGTAACAACCATATTTGTATTTAAACCATTTCCCTCTTATTCGAACGGCACTGAATGGGAAAACAGCAACATGATTCAAAGATGCCTAAGAAAGTGGCTTTATTGCTATGACAGACTAACAGCATTACTTTGACAGTACAGACTACAGGAGTCAGGGAGGCTTGTACCAAACCACCTTAGAAACAAGAGCTAAAGTAAGCATAGATGATTAGCATGGTTGTCAATAGCAAAGAGGAGTATAAATTTTAAAAAGTTTTCACTAAGGACTGCAAACACCATGACAAACATCTACAGTTATATTCGAGGCAATAAAACAAACACTTTTAAATACAAGTAAGTACAAGGAGAGCAACTGCAGCTTGTTTTATTTTTGCCTTTTAAACAAATTATCAGCACATCAGGTCGACTGGCAAATTTCACTTCGGATCCAATCACTTCACACAAATCCATGTTTGTTTTCAACAGGTATAGCAAAACAGAGAACTGTTTGAAGACTGGCAGATAGTGCTGTGATTCTTCCCTTTCAAAAGGAGAACAATCTTTCAAGAGAAGTCATTGTCAATGACCTCTATAACAGGTTCCGTGCTTAAGTGGTGTATCATAACACTTCTGCACAAACACACAGCTTAAATACTTGAGACGTTAACATGACCATCAATTACCGAATTATACACAGATAATGATTTACCATCTGGTGGACTGTTCTCTCACAAGTCATAGCATACTTTACTGAAGTAGTTTACCACACATTGAGCTTTTTTCTGTTTCAGATTAACACATAAGGAAACAAAAAAAAAAAATTAATTGCCTGCAATATTTTAATACACTTTATTCCTTACCTCTTTATTGTGGAGGGCAGTGTTTTTGAACCAACACTTGAAATAGGTAATTAATGTCAGCATTTAAGTTCTTTAAAACCTCTGTAAAAAATAGCTTTGTCTTACCATGGCTGTGGGTAGTTGCTGGGCTGAGAGATGGTTGGAGTAACTCTTTGGTTGGAGTAAAATAAGCTTCTTTTCCCTGGCGCTGGCTCATTTTTCCCGGAGTTAAAAGCTGTGATTCATCACTGTTTGCTACGACTGCTGAAATACAAAATGGATGCTCAATGTTATGTACTTGTGCATAGATTTCTATTAACAAGTTCACTGCTATTTATGACACTGGTATTCAAATGCTGACTTGAAAAATTCTTTCTAGAAAGTGAGGATTTCAAACCAGAGATTTGCTTTGGAGGGAATGGCAGAAAGGAGCCAGAAAGATTGGTCTAAGATGTGAGTCAGAAGATGAAAACAAAAACTACTGTGTGTAGGAAAACTGCATGCTGCTACTGAATATCACAGTCACGGCACTGAGATGTTACTTCTGAAATCCTGCTTTCTTTGCCGCTTTTTTGACTTGGTTTAACCAGCCACAAGACAGCTAATCCAGGAAACAACTTGCCAGATCAAGCTGCACCACCGCTCCAGAAAACCAAAATGAATGTATACATGTACATCAAAGAAACATGTCTTACTAAGGAAGATGATGTAGAGACTATACCAAGGGAAAGGTTTATATCAGAAGAGTTTTCCTCCTTGAACCTTATCAGTCTGAAAAGGCCTTGTTTGATCTCTTCTAGCTATTTGTAAGATCCACCTGTGCAGCCATCCTGCTTATGATGTTTGTGCTTATCCTTAAGCTGCACACAACAGAGCTCTAACTTTTTTGATAGTGGAATAATGACTGACTCTGTAACATCTGTCCTGTGGAAGTAGAGATATTGGCAAAAAAAAGATTAGAAGGAAAACAGAAGATGCTTACTAAAAACAGCCTGGCTAAAAAATTGTAATTTTTAATGCTACTCACTTCAAGAGTTCTCAAGCTTTCCTCAAAATAGTTTTAAAAGTTCAACAGAAGACTGAGTCAAAACAAACAAGGTCAGTTTTCTAGATAGAAACCACAGGTACAGAGGCCCTCTTAGCTTCACTACTCCTATTATTACAGTAACTGAAACATTTTTTAAGCAACATCTAGAATAAACAAAGGTAGTGTGATGAATGCAAGGATGCCAGGATACCCACCTGTACTATTTATCTGTATCAGACAAACCATCTAAAGCTCCACTCTGGACAAACTACACCATAAGCAGACTGGTGCTTAGGAAAAGTAAGAAAGGAGGTAAGACAAGCGAGGCAAAAAGCTCATTTCCCTATCTCAGAGTTCAAATTTGTCAGTGACAGAAAGTCAATACTTCAGAGGCGGCTGGCATTGTTTTTCTTGTAGTACCAAATTAGATTTTTTATTTTCCTACTATGTACTACAAGAAAAGGGAGGGAGGGTAGAGGTAGGGAGCAAATTTCTAACTTTGGGGAATGACTGCACACGCACATTTTGGAGCTAACGTCCAAAATGAAAAAAAATAAAAGGGGAAGGCTAAAAAGTGACTGCTTCACAGACTAACACAGAACAGGTCCCTGTAAAGGAGCGAGCTATACTGACTTGTTTTAAAAGTGTTTAGGATGCACTGAAGTTTCACCAAGTTAGCTGAAAGCTGCTTTTGGAAAGCCACCAGCCCTCTAACTGTGTCAGAACCGCCTTTCCCTGCCCAACAGGATGGGGTTCAGGGCACGCCAGCAGCAGGCAGTGCCCCGCAGGCAGCCGCTCCGCAGCACGGACAATGCTTCCTCAAGTGACCTTTGCAGAAGGATCTGTTCTGAACAAGCAGAGTGCAGTATTACTAACTTTTTAACCTTTAAACTTCAGAAATTGTGAAGATGTAATAATTTCTCAGACAGTATTTGCCAGTCACTTAGTGGAAGCAACCTCTCTACGCAAGTTCTCCAAACTCATGAACTGAACTCAGTGATGTTAACTCAGTAACACCTGTAAGGGTTGCAAGCTTCAAATTCCCTGTTAAACTCATGCTCCTTCCTCAGTCTGCAGACTCAATGTGGGTCCTGCAAAGACCACTAGCACTGTTGGAAATGCTCCTTCCCTATAAAGAACAGGTTATCTATCCCCCAGTGTATAGTATCTTGTGGCTGAATTTCTTAAATCAAGTGGGCTTTTTCAAAATTCAACTTGTAAAGCTGATGGATGAAGAGCGGGAGTTATAAAATTTATTTGATACAAAGCATTATAAAAGTATTAAACAAATGGCAATAAATCAGTTATAAACATAAATGTCTGCACATCTGTGCTGTAGCAGCCACCAGGAAGTTGTCCCCCTACCTGCAAATTCCTCATCCCGATTCTCAAAGCCATTTGCTCTGTGGTGAGGGTGAAGACAAGGACTGGCAGAACACAGAATCACAGAATCATTTAGGTGGGAAAAGTCCTTTAAGATCATCAAGTCCAACCATTCATCTAACACTACAAGTCCAGCACTAAACCATGTCCCAAGTAACATAGTGGTTACATGGAGTATGGGACAACAAATACCTTTACTGAGGACTTTCATCTTTTTCTTCTACAAAAGACAGATTAATTATATGATTTTTAAAGATGCCAGCATAATTACAAATGTACAATCAGTAAGACCTTCAGATGGTTGGCAATCTACATAAAGATACACCTTAAGCATCTTTTGGCAGGAGCTCTGGAACCTTAGAAGACAGAAACAAAGAAAGCTATTTCAAGGAAAAAGTAGTTGGGAAGGAGTGAGGAGGAGACGTTATGCTAATAATGAACCTGAGTTTTTAAGGTGTCATTAAATCAAACACCTACCACTTGGAAGCAGATCTTTTATTTAAGAGAGCAGATTTAATTATTATATATTAATAGATAACAGCAATTTGGACAGGCTCTTTGGCTGCTGTTTATAGCTTCTGATGGATTGACTTTATGAACGCTATAAAAATTTATGGCACGTACTTAAATTATCCATTTGCTGACTAGGCTTGATGGTCCTGTAGCTAATTTTTAACTCACTTGAAGTGAAGAATGATTTTATCTGGGAATTTCAGTACATTCACAGAATAAAACCAAGTAGTTTCTCTCTCTGAAAGAGAGCAATGGTGATTTATACTAGTGGCTTTGCTCATTTGTGGAATAAAAGTTAAACTTGAATGAATAAATGATGCTCCTAGTCAGACATGTTTTGCTTCTCATTTGCAAAGATATCAGACTTACAGCTTTAAACTTGTGTGTCCACAGGTACCTGTAGTGAAATCTCAGCAAACTAATCAAATGTTATAAGCCTCAAAAACATCACTCGTTTTTTGACTGATCTTCAAAGCACTCACACTTTCCAGTGAGCGAGGTCTTAGCTTCTTCGTCATAGCAGTAGGTCTTTGTGACATGCACAATATATATGATTTTTCTAATGTTCCTGGGGAATGTTTCACTTAATTCTTAAGTTTCATGTGCCATCTTTGCAACTTGAAAGATAATTTAGTAGGTACACGCTTAAAATGTACAACAAAACCTACAATGGCATTGCCAACCACTCCTTCCACTCGGTGGCCTCAAAGTGGTTATGTCCTTTTCGAATTTAGCTCAGGCTTCAGGGTGCTCATCCAAGAGAGCGATGATCTTGGTTCATCCCATCCTTTACCTGAGTAGGTTTAAACTCATACCAGCTATCTCCTTGAAGCTGAGCAGAGTGCTATTTTAAGGAAGAAACATCAAGTAGTAAACATCAAAGCCCCTTTGTGAATCTCCGGAGGGTACATTTGAATACCAACAGAACAATTAGAGTTGATAATTCATACTTTGCTCTATTTCTTACTACTAGCCATCAAATTAGTAATTATAGTTTGTCAGTAAGATTTATGCATCAGAAGAAACACAAATTGAGGTCGTTACAGCCAATTTATTTCATCAGATGAAGTTATAGGAAACAAAAATCTCTGAAGTGGCAGGCTCCCAATTTTTCCACTCCATAATGAGCATGTTAATGAGCCTACCCACTTGAAAACAGCACAAGGACATGAGATACAGGAAAAGGTTTATTAAAATTCAGTTCTGCGTTACTTTTGACTGTCTTTAACTAGCAAGATCAGCCCCACTTACAGGAAAAAGCAGCAAAATGAGAAGTTGGTAAGTTAAAAGTATTATTTGGGTGGTAGTTTTTAGCAGTCAGTTTTTAAATAACCTGCTTTTAGGAATCTTCCAGCACCTAGTATGGTTACTTTGATGATCAAAACCACTTGAAAAAGAACTTTAGGACCTGGGAAAAAAAGGTTTCAGGAACTCCATGCATGAACATGGGTACACTCCAGTAATTGCTAGCTTTTCAGATTGCATATTTATATAGCACAGCTGTCTGATGTTTTTTCCACAGAATCACAAAACGGTTGAGGTTTGAAGGGACTTCTGGAGGTCATCTGGTCCAGCCCCAAAATCAAGCAGGGACACCCACAGCAGGCTGCCCATTTTTACAACAGATTGTGAGCTTTCTTGCAATAAAAAGTCTGTGAGACTTCTTGTACCTGCTATCTACAGCCTACAAGAAGGAACAGGACCTAGCAATGCCATTAACTGTACCATCGATTCACTGAAGAGGCCAACAGCAGCCTTGAGATTAATCTGCAAGACAGCATTAAAAACCTCAACTAAGTTTGCTTTGTACATCTATTATAACAGAAAGGAGCAGGATGGATTAATGTGAATAAAAAGAATGTTTGAATGCTAATGGAAAGAACTCTTTCCATTAGAAAATCTTATTATTTCAACAATGAAATACTGTTTTAGCATTAAAAGTCTGTCTCATCAAAAATTGATCTTCAGAAAGGGTAAACCTCTAACTGGTATAGGGTAATTGAACAGCCCGCAAAGACTGTTGAAGACCGTGACTGCTGCACAGGCTTCTCATGAAGGAAAAAATTTTGCCCGCACCTTTCCCTTCCTCGCATAAGCAAACTCTAAATCCCAGGCAAAATTATTCTGCCAGTAATATGATTACACTAGCACACACAAATCAATTGCACTAATTGAATTTTGACTGCATGTACATACAGCTGAAATTTTCCCTACCAAAACACCGGAGAACATCTTTGAGTATTACAGTATCTGCACCTGTTGATTTCTGATGATGTAAATTTATTGAAATTAAATGAACCATACAGTACTATACACAGGCAAGCTCAAAAATTCAATTATTTCTGAAGGACATTTATTTTCAACATTTCAACATTTATTTTCAACAGAAGATTTTCACTGTATTTCAGCTTCTCAATTTGAATACAGAAAACCAAATATTTAGCCCAGTGGCCTATTTATAAAGAAATATGTTGGCTATTATGAATATATGTCCAAAATACTGTAGTAAAGGGGAGTTCACTTACTTGATGGTCCATGAGAGTCTCTGTTATCCCCATGATGCTGCGTACACATACAATTGAAGAACAGCAAACAAAAAAATCCAGGCCAGGAAGAAGCAAGTGCACAAAAGCAGCAGCAGCAGCGGGAAAGAAGAAGGACAATGAAAACAGTGTTAGTTCATGACTAAAATACAACATGCACCTCAATACAAAAGGCGAGACCTCAAGAGACTTCGCAGTTCAGGAAAGTCGAAGCAACAAAACTGACAAATACACTAATAAAGAAGCCAGCATTAGAAGCCATTGTCGTACATGGTTAGTGAACAGCAACTGCCCCAGCTGCTAATTCAGAGTGGAACCTCTCAGTGTTCCCATGGTTTGATACATAACATATCCTAAGAAATTTTCAGCTGAAACATTTTCAGAAGACTAAAGCTCCAAAGAAAGTTGAAAAAACACAAGATTCATTTCCAAAACTGCTCCACTTTCAGCCAAGTGCTTTGGAAATACAGAATATTTTCAGTGATCATTAATGTTCAAATAAGTGCTAAGGCCGTATCAAAGCCTGGTGCATTTGGCACACAAACATGAACTTAGAAGCCACGGAATCAGTTCAACAAAAAACAGAGTAACATTTTAAATTGTTTAGGATGCAAGAGAAGCAGTGCAATTTTAAATGTAAGAAAACATTTTGTATCAAAGTATTCCCCAAGAATTTATTTGTATAAAAATAAATGTCTCCTTCCCATTGAAATGCATCAAATACAGGCACCATATTAGAATAATTGCATAGTTATAGCTTGCACTTCTTCCTGTTGTTTGAGTTGGAATATTTTATAAATCACTACTACCCAAAGCCACGGTGGGGTTAAGATCCCACTGTGCGCAGCAGTGTACAGATACAAGTTAAGTTCCACCTGTCTCAAAAGGTTTACTACATTTGAGACACACAAATAACAAAAAAAAAAAAAAAGGGAGAAAGCAAGCATACTGATCAGCATGAACAGACATTTCCTCCTTAAAAAAATAAAATCCAAACACGCTGTGTCTTCTATACCTCAAACACAAGTCTTGTGCTCCATTTCCATAAAGGAGACAAATCCTTGCCCTGCTTTAAAGAGGATCCAATTTTGCCTGTGATCAGGACTAAACAAGAGGAAACCTGAAAAAAAAAATCTTAGCAAGCAGGAATCTCGTCTTACACTCGTGACCTTAAAACATGGATTTTTATCCCTCACAGCTGCCTGGGGCATTACATTGTTATTGCAATGCATAAATGTAAAAGATCACAACAAGAATCCTGGAACAGCAGTACAAATCACAGGGAAGATGAGGGAACACTTCTTTCATAATTTTGTACTTCGTGGAAAGGGACTCGATTGAACAAGAGAAGCTGAAATAAAGTGCACTTGGTAAACAACCTCCTGCCCCTTGCCAGGGACTCTGGGTCAGAGGGAAACACTGCTAATGAAACTCATGGACTCACCGGACAGGCTTAGATATTAGTGTATGAAATGCTTTTTTTTCTTTTTTTAATGTATGGTAGTAGCATATTGCAGACTATGAGAACATTTCTGTTTGACCTGCCTGTGTTACCCGATGCTGTTTTAGACTGTAGAGAAGGACTGACGAGAGCAAGGAAAGCATTGGTGTTCCCAGCCCTTCAGCAAGGGACTGAAGGGCTGGGAACACCAATGCTCAGCACTGGTCTGCTTTACTTCACACCAAGGTTGGAAAGCAGGAGGAGAGAAGTGGAAAAATAAATTATTAAGAGACACACAGGTGAGAAGTTTCTGATACTCAGCATGTTCGCTAGCAGGGCGTACTTACACGTTGAAGAAACACAGTGAAGCAGCAGCAGGCTCTGTCTCACTGCTTGCCTCTCAAGAAGTCTTGACCAAGACACAACGTGACACCACAGAGCAGGGCAACTGGTCACCCGAGATGATGCAGGGACTTGTATGTAAATATTTTAGCATTGCATGGGTAATCCTATGCACTGGTACAAACAGCTCCCATGCCGGGGACTGAAACACAAGCCTGCCTAACTCTGTCCCTGATCTCCCCCACTAAATATTCTGTTTACGCATCAAACTGCATTCCTTGCTGGTCAACACCCCCTTCCCTAGAAAGATTTGGTCCTGTGCATTTACCTAAAACCAGCCGAATAGGTATTTGAATATGATGCAAAACATTAAAATACTGAAATTAAATTATTTAGGCACAAACGACCTCTTTATTTTCCAATAGCCTATTGCACCTCACCCATCTGCAATTCATATCGCTGCAGATGAGGAATTCAACCCCCCTAAGGAAACAAAAAGAGATCATTTCACTACCTTGGTGTTTGCTCTGAAAAGAATGCATTCAGGGCCTTCCTGTTCATCATCTGCCACAGCTCTTTAAATATACAGAATTAAGAGAAATAAATACATATTCCCAGAGACACAACCCACCCGTATTTTCACATTTACTTAACTGATGGCAAATTTCAATTACAGAGTAAGTCCTCTGACAAGGGAGGTTCTCAACATTAAATGATTTAGTTAGCTTCTGCTCAGGCACATTCAATTAAAAATGTTTCTGCCAAAACATATAAAGCCTAGCCCTCCTTCCAGTAACATTTTAAATATGTAAGACTACAGAATAAAAACAGCAACATAATCCACCCCATTAAACAGCAGCACTACTGCTGTTATCACACAAAAGCTGCTCTGTGCTTTAGAAAAACATTATTTTTAGATTTCCATTTCTCAGGGATAAAGCTCCTAAGAACTGCTACTAAACCTAAAATTACATCTGCCAATTTGTCCTATAGAACAAAATCCTTTTCCTGTCGAAGATTAGGGCAAAAGCAAAAAACACATGTCATGCTAGCATGTCTCAACCTCACACCATGAAAGATGAATTTGTTTAAAATGTTTCTTAGGTTTCCAATCTAAACCTACAACTAAATTCTTAACAGAATTTGAATTCACATTCCAAAGCCATGTTAGAGTTTCTATACCCTGCTGAAGATAGACTTTTCCAGGGAGCACTCTTTATTACATATAAATCATTCAGTTTAATCATGTCACATTTAAATTCAGGACTGAGCCAGCCTTCAAAGCTTATACCAAAAAAAGGCCAATATTCTGTGCTTCAAGCAAAAAAGGTACTTTTATGGCTGTTGATGTATTTAAATAACAAGGACTGACTGTGCAAGTTTATACCAAAGGCACCTCATTTATAAAATACCTCTTGGTAAAATTAGTCAACTAGAAAGTCTTTTAAAAACAATTTAGAGAAAAAAATGGTTTCCAACAAACATTCCCATGATATGCTTTGTATTTTGTCCCGATTAGGCTTGTTCAAATTATATTAGTATTTAATAGAAAAATAATCAAAAGATGCTTTCAAGCAAGAAGTTAAACCAAAGTATCTAGAGTATTTTGCACTACCTTAATAGCGTCAAGTCTGTGATAAAAAGTTTGTTGAGCTGTCCTAACATTTGTGTTCAGATACAGTATATTTCACCTTAACCACTTAGGATAAGCAATCTGTATAAAACTTTTCTCCTTAGATTAGATTCTGGAAAGAGAAGTCCACAATATTGAGTTCTGTGATCCCAGGTACCTCCTATAAATGCTCCAAAGGATTTAAATTGTGTAGCAAGATGTTGATCACTGTTCTTCGTGCATGTTTGCAGTTCAAGTATTTCATGAATTGGACAAACGGAACTTGAAAAAATAGGTATCAACAGATTGGAGCTAAAAATCTGGAATACTGAACAATCTCAAAATCTTAAGGATAAATCTGATCTGTGATTAATGTAAAAAACTTAAACTTGTTAGTTAAAAAAAAAAAATGTCATAAAGTATGTATTTCAGATTTCAGAGGTAGCCTAGAGGAAAAAAAGGCATGGAACAGACCGACTCAACAAATGCAACTAAGCATGGTTTGAACTGTGAACTACAACTTTAAATTCTTTACAAAATATCTTCACTAAGAACTTATTCAGAAGTCCTGTCTGTGATTAATTACTAGTTCTGCAGTAGACCCTATGTGTTCCCCAATGCTGTAAGTCATTAGCAGGTATGAAAGCATAGGAAGCAAGAATTAACCTAAACCTAAACATTTTCCATATAACACAGCTTGTGGAAAAAATAAGTTCATAAATAATTTTGACAATGTGATGATGATTAAGTGTCCCAATACCACAATCTTTTCCTGGTTTGTAACTTGTTCTTAGAAATAGAGCTGGTAGTTTCGCTACTTCATAAAGTTTATTATGTGCACAGATTACCAACTTTTCCACATGAAATCATCCTAAGAATATATAATTACCACTCTTCCTTTTCTGCCTGTCGTTCCACCAAGAAATACATTATTTTCTCTTTGTCCACAGCCAGTAACTAGTAAATTGCTGAGTAGTGAGACTGCCAGGAATATCTTTTTCTTTCAGGACTCAGAGGCTCCAAGTATCAAATCCAAGAACCAAATGCTTCTTGACATCCAGCCCTCTTACGATAAGAATCTATCAAATTATAGATGATACTACATAATGTTCGAAGTGCGTTTACCAGAAAAGCAGCAGTTCAAACAGAAACAATTCAGACTGTTTAACCCTTTTCCCCATAAAACCATCTTTGCCTTCATTTGAATACATGACGCTACATTTAAGTTACTCACTGAATTTCTATCCAGTTCCCCGTCAAGCAGAACGGTCTCCATACTGGAAGAGCGTGTTGCCTCTCTCTCCTTCAATTACTGGTCTTCCATCCTGATACTCAATATCCTGGAGGAAAAATAAAATAAAATAAATAAATGAATAAGTCATTTCAGTGGCTGAAATCCATTGGAAATTTTCACTTTTGTAATCTCCCAAGACAATAAAGAGTTTCCTACGGTACGTTATGGTTCCTTGCAAAATGCACACGCTAGCTCATAAAACTCAGCCTTTTAGGAATGAAGGGAGAGAATAACTTCCCATAAAAAGGCCAAAACAAGAGCTATTCCACACACACTCACAGAGGCAAGCCTCTACATTTAACCACACTTGCACCAAATGAGGAAGAGCTACACTGGAAAACATAAGCAAAAAAAAAAGGGGGGGGGGGAGGGGGCTAAAAAAAAGACTAAAAATCCTCCTCCTCCACACCCCCCCACCTTTTTCCCTTGGTTCGAGACCCCAGCAGCAGCATACCACTTCCAGCCTGTAGGCACAAGCACACACACAAGAGCTGTTTGGGTACGTAACAGCTCTTCTGGAAGAGGAAGAATGCAGAACTTCGTGATTTAACATCAGAAACAGTCACCTTTTGATTTGTGGGGCTACAATGGAGAAATTACATTATTCACGCCAAACAGCACCCTCTGTGGCACTTCTGGACATTCAGCATGTGGTCACCACGCTGGCAGCTGGAAAACAATGCCTCATTCTCTAGACACTTCCTATTTGCTTTTCTGATAGAGAATGGGAGCTGTAAGAAGCCTCAGTACTCATATCACATTTAAAGCCACTGATGAGACAAGAAAAGGGTTTGTCACCAAGCATAACTCACTGGGCAGACGCATGCCCTAACTATTCACTCAGTGGGTTCGAAGAGGGAAGCAGATGAAGGGAAAAGAAGATGGGAAAGGAGAAGATAGGAGAACATACACCAACAAGACCGTGCGGTTCAATGCCTGCCTCAGGAAATACATACTCTTGAAAACAAATTCACAATCAAGAAGAACCCAGTGTTTTAAAAGTTCTTCCTACCCTAGTTTTTGTTCTTGTATTATGTGAAGTATATCAGAATTAAAATTCCCTTATGATGAACGGGTAGAATTAACGTACCGCAGCAAGCTGAAACACTAGGTTACCAGAACATGTACCACCAAAACACAAAAGGAATCATTAAATTTTTAAAACCGAAAGACATAGCATGATGTAGTGCTAAAGAAATCGGAAAGGCTAGCGTTCCCTGTGACGCAGTTAGGAGCAGCAAAGAGGACCGTGCTCAAGTACCGGAGCAACTCCTGAGATGACACATAACTGGGAAGCGTATGCCTAGATGCTTTTATTTAAATTAGAAACAAGATGAATTTGAAGGGAGATTATTACGAGCCATTAATTCACGTTACTGAAGCAGAAGCTAACGTTACCACAGGAAGAGCAATTCCTCGCAGCAGCTTTATTTCCAGGAGCAGCAGGCACAGCTTCCCTGCTAGCAGAGGGGATGCAGAGCACCGAGGCACGATTAATGTCTCTTGGAGGCGGCTCCTTTTCATCTCTTCACCTCCACTCCCATTTCAGGCTCTGTTATTACCAGGCTACTCAACAACACCAGGATGGCTGCAGACACATTCAATTTACGGAAACACCAAGCTCTCTTTAAACAGGATGAAAAACGAGTGACACTGCAAACAGATGTATACACTGATATCTAAAGCAGTTTGCTCTTTGAGTCACACGGACTTGCTGTCGTGCCCAGTTATCCAAACAAACAGATCTTTCCTGACACAGGGACATTAACCCTAAACCTGTTTTCAACACATCTTTATTTTTAACAGGTATTTTTAACTTCTGATTTTTACTGGTAACACTGCTGGTGTATTCTGGTCCTCTTTGTTCACATAACTACAGCCACTCCGTCCTTCCTCGTGTCAGTCTCAAGGGCAGCATCGTGACAGGTACCTTAATGTCCAGTGCTCAGCATTCGCTGTCTTCCATGGTCACCAGGAAGCTAATAACCATCAGAGCCCAGTACGATACAGACAAGATAACTAGGAGGGGATGAGAGAAAATACTGCCTGCTGATGTTTGAACAGACACCCAAGAATAAAGCAGGCGCAGAAATGGTTAAGGACTGCATCCCCTCACATTGTTTCACTTATGAGAAGACAGTGAGCCTGGCTTATTTTACTTGGCAAAAGGAAGGCTGAAAGTGAACAATATTGCTGCTGAAAGATGCCAAAATAAACACCAAGGAAGGGAAAGGGATCACTAACAAAAGGATACTGCCAGAAAGGACAAGTAAGTATCAGCTTTGAGAATAAATTTATTTTGAAAATTACAGACGTAAGGAAAGGGAATTCATTTTTCAGCTGCAGCCAGGTCACTATCAGGGTGCTTCCAACACTAAATAAGATCTGTTCTACAGAATCAATCACAGAATTTCTAGGTTGGAAGAGACCTCAAGATCATCGAGTCCAACCTCTGACCTAATTCTAACAAGTCCTCCACTAAACCATATCGCTAAGTTCAACATCTAAACATCTTTTAAAGACCTCCAGGGATGGTGACTCAACCGCTTCCCTGGGCAGCCCATTCCAATGCCTCACAACCCCTTCAGTAAAGAAGTTCTTCCTAATATCCAACCTAAAACACCCCGGCGCAACTTTAGCCCATTCCCCCCCCAAAAGAAGCACTCACACAACCCCTGAGAATCAGCAAGAGCTGTTTATTGCCAGGCAAGCCTGTGGGATGCCCGTGGTGTTTGGTGGCTCCAAGCTAATGCTTGTGATGGAGCCTGAACACTGAGTAGGGGGCTCGCCGGGCACTCCTGCAATGCTGTCGGTGCTCTCGGATGGCAGAGCACAGAGACATGCCGCAGTACTCCCGGGTCTGTCAGGGCAGAGGTGGATCCACTTCCATCCGTTCCTCCACATCTGGTGGATACAGCTTCATGAGCTCCATGAGCTCCATGGTGTTGGGCAGACGGCTAAGCCAGCCCTTGCCCAGGACTGCCCAAACGGTGGCTGTGTTGGGAGCAGCCTAGGAGATGCCCTCACATGGACAGGGAGGAAGGTTGGGGGGGCTGGGGGCCCCTTTTCTGGGGCTGGCTCCCCCAGGCCATTTGGCTTGCCAGAGAAAAAGGCTGCCCCTCGGTCACAGGGACTGCCCTGCACCTCCCATTCTGTGCCCTGGGTTTATTTTTAACACTGGTTTTTAGGTAATTTCATTCTATTCTTTACAGAAAAGGCCAGAAGCAAGGTGCATCTTCAGCTCTAATTCCCATGTGTGCTTCATGCTCCGAGTGAAGAATTTCTTCGTCACATCACATCTAACCTAAATCTCCCCCCCACTTGTTCAAAGCCATTATTCCTGGTTCCACGGCTACCCTCCCTGACGGAGTCCCTCTCCAGCTTTCTTCTAGGCCACTTTTATGGGTAAGGTTAGGTAGCAGGACCTAGCAAATTGCTGCCTTATGTACCTTGTTCCATACATTCCACATGACGTTTGAAAACACAACCCCGACATTAAATTACTACCATTTTAGCTTTTGGGAGGCATTTATGATATGCCTTCTCTGTTCTTGCCAGCATTGGTTAACGTGGAGATTTGGTTGTCTGCCTCAGTGCTTGGTTTGGGGCTTTTACTTTACAGATGCTCCTACTCCGTCACCACAACTCTTAAGACCTTAAATGTTCAGAAGGGTACACAAATTACAATCCTCTGAAGAGAAATATATGACAATGCTCCAGCTAATCATGCTTCTTTTATAAACAAGAGCTACAGAAAGGCACTTAGCTGTTGCTCATTTTAACGCAGATGTATCAGTCAGACAAATCTTGCCATAAAATAAACTATTTCTCTCCAACTGTGACGATAACCCAGGGCCATCAGCGCAGAGGCATACATTTAAGGCAGAAGGGAGGTCCCACTTAGCACCTGATAAAAACCTGTCCTGCTAACATCTGTATTTCATTCCCAATATTTTTGTTTTCTGTTTCATCAATGGACCAAGTTACTTGAACACTTGCGGACTGTATGTTATAGGTGGGTTTTAGCTTTGTCCCTAAGTATTATCACCCAGTCATCAGATACTCCCTTCACACCATGCTGCTGTTTGTGATCTGTTGTAGCATCACGGCAAGCTCTCTTACAATCCAACATCCTAATGCGAGTGTACGGCCTCGTCTGTGACCTGCTACGGGGCTGCACTGAGGGCACGCTGAAATGGATACTGCGTGCTGCTCTGGCCTGTCCAAGAGGGAAGCATTCTCCAGGGCTCTGGCCTCAAAACAGACCTGCTAATCTCTGTTGGATGCCTGCCTTTAAGGCCTAGAATAAGTGAATGCAGTGAAAATGCCCATGATGGGTATCAGCTATCAGTACACTCTAAATGTTGTTATGATGACACAGGTGCAATTACGCGACTTCTAAGTTCAATGAGGCAACAACCAGGGACAGGCACGGTAGCAGAAACAAAACCTAGCTGTTGTTTATATTGGCATCAGGAACAGAAAAAAAATCGCTTAGATCCTTGCAGAGTCACAACAGCACCTGAGAAATGCTGCTCCACAGGCAAACACCAAATCACTGATGCTGGCAGGGCCCTCAGGAGCCCACCAGGCCCAACACCAGCCCAAGAAGGGCCACCCAGCGCAGGCTGCCCAGGGCCACATCCAGGCAGCTTCTGAAGGTCCCCAGTGAGCCTGTGCCAGTGCTCCTTCACCCACGTGTAAAGAAGTGCTTCCTGACTTTCAGATGGTACCTCCTGTGTTCCAGTTTGTGCCCATTGCCTCGTCCTGGCACTGGGGACCACTGAAAATAGCCCGGTTGCCCTCTCTGCACCGTCCCGGCAGGTATTTGTAGACACTGATGAGAGACAATGCCTTGAACCTCCTATTGCCCAGGCTGAACAGGCCTCTGAGCCTTTCCTCCTAAGAGAGGTGCTCCAGTCCCTTACCACCTTCATGTCCCTTCACCAGACCCTCCCCAGTAGCTCCATCTCCCTCCTGCCCTGAGGAGCCCAGAAGCAGACACAGAGCTGCAGGTACAGCTGAGCAGAGCAGCAGGATGCCCCCTGCCAAGATGCTGGCAGATCTCCTCCCTTGCAGCCCAGGGCACCATTTGCTGCCTTTGCACCAAGGGCACGTTGTTGGCTCATGTTCAACGTGGTGTCCACAGGGACCAGCAGGAGGCCCTAGGCAAGCACTTCTCAGGTGTGGTTATCGGCACATTCAGTGCAGTAAGGTCTGTAAGGAAGTTTAAGACAGTACCCTTGAGAAAGGTAGAGGTACGTAAAAAAAAAAACACTACATATTTCTTAAAAATTAAGAGCTAATAGGAATAGGACAGCTTTTAAGGGAGTCAAGAAAATCTAAATCTCAAATCTAACTAGGGTAATCAAACCAAGACTCTCAAATAGTCTCAGTGTCACTCAGTCACACAACAGGGTGAGGGCACTTTCACTGTGCTCCATGCAGTGGGAGACAAGCAATAACACCGAGCTGTGAAGAGGCAAGTGCCCTCCATCTGAGGATCCTGAATTCAGTGTAGCAGAGGACAAAATACAGCCCCCCGGCTGCAGCACAAGACCACACGCCACCTCTTTCAGCTCATAAATCCACATAGCCAGCACGGCGCGTTAACAAGCTACAGATCAGGCCAGGTTCTTGCCAGTGACACAATGTCACCTCATGCCAGGGACCGCGTGCTTGTGGAGAGCAGTTCTGAGAAAGCAGAAATCGAGACGGAGTTACTGGTAAAAATGGTGCCTGGCCAACAGGGTCAAAAGATTGAGTAAAAGACCTCTGGTTAAAAAAAAATATATATATATAAGCCCCCAAGTACATTATGATTATGTCATGTTGTAAGCCAACAAATACACCCTTATGAAATGTTTCCTTCCCCCCCAAATTTCATCACCTGCCTTCTCATTTCCTGAGTAAACAGCTCACATGCAAAGAAAGCTGTTTCCTCTGTTTCTGTATTGCTCTTTTCACACAGAACAAAACAGGAAGGGTGAAACACTTCAGAAAGACTTGAAAAAATTTAATCTAGAAACAGCTTGGAAAGTAGAAGCACAGTCCTGATAGCTCAGCTGTACTTTGAGAGCAATAGATGTCAATGAATAGCAAGAAAAAGATACCAGGCTTCTGAAAATCAACTGCAAACTTTAATAAATTGCTGTCTTAAACAGGTGTCTCACAGGTCCCAACATTCACTCCCAACATTCAAATTAGATGTTGGTTTTAATGGTAAAAATGGCTATTTCTTCACATAAGGGATGTGTAGTTATCTGGAGTGTTCGCCCCGTTGCCTCCACAAACCAGTTTTATCTAAGCTCCGTCTAGCTTTTGAGCATAAGAATGAGAGGCAGGAGAGCACACCTATGAAGCACCACAAAATATTTATAGGAGTTGTTCTGCTTTGTTGTGATGATGTAGGGGAGGAAGATTTAATCAGACCTTACATTGGCATGTCTAGCACTTCATTTTTACATTTCAAAATGCTGCAGTACCAACCAGCAACATAACCAAGTGGATGCCAAACCGACCTCACCGCAGATACACTTCTATCAATGCTAGCACTGCTTACACAAGGTTACATCAGTCAAGGACAGCCTTTGTATAAAGAATAAAAAGAGGTGCTCAAAGCAGACACCTTTGAAACTGTTTTCCTTTCAGAACCCCACCCTGGGACTTGAGGGCATGTTTGCTATTTGGCCTTCGTTACCTTGGGCAGGGGAAACACAACTAGAAAAGGTTTCACAGAGTAACATAATAAGTTCAATCATTTCAATTTAGGGAATCCTACCTTTCTTCTAACAGTGTTAGGAATTTCTTTTGCAACTGCCAACGTGCTACTAATGCCACACACCCCCCTTAGCTGGTCAACTCAGGTTCATCTCATTAGAGGCTTGCAGCAGAAGCCAAGATACTCAAATTAATACCCCCCTGCGCTGAGAGGAGAGGCCAGCTGGAGCTCCCTGTGGTTTACCTCCAATTTTGACACCTGTACAAGGCTGCAGCACCACGGGTGAGGCTGAGACAACCGGTCCTCTAGGCCTGCACGCCTCTCCACGGGCTCCCTCACCCCCACCACCCACACTGCTGTGCCTTATTTGAAACGGACACACAAAACGCACAGAAACTGGGCTAGGGCAAGCCACCCTTTACCTGCTGTCCTGCTTGCAGACCTGGCACAGCCATGGTGCAGGACCACCGTGGGGCATCCAGCCTGCTCCAGCTATGCCAGTTTGTGCGCGTGGGCTACGTTTACATGGAGCCACCGCCAGGGACTGCAGACTAGTGCAGGAAACGAAAGGAGTCAAGCCACGGGAAAAGGAAAAGCAATGTTTTTGTTAAAGGCTTTTTCTGAAATGAAAAAGTAAGATAAGTCAGCAGAGATGTTTCTAGAGACAAGATGGATAGGGGGCAGAACATTTCCTTCCAGTTCTGATGCCAAAGTGGAATCAGTTGCAGCTCCGATACACCGGGACAGATCCGAGTTTCCTTTGCGTGGAACTTTCCAAAACAAAATCCAACCTTGCTTCTCTGAAAAGGAACATTTTTCTCTTTTCCCCTTGGCAGACGTTACTGTCAGACAGAGTCAAAGCATTAAAGAGGATAAAATAGAAACCTACTATTTCAAGCCTATGAAAAACATTTTAGCCATACACGGTAGGTAATGAGATCTAATCCATCATGCTGAAAAAGCCTCAATAACGGGATGGTTAAAGTCTGTTTAAATACCTCAAATACCTCAAAGTCTGTTTAAATACCTCAAAAGAACAATATCCTCAGTGATGAAACGCTCTTAAAACATCTGGGTTACAATACACTCATAGATACAAAGTCTCACCAGCTGTCCAAGCACCACTTCTGTTAATTTTTTTCATCTTTCCTCTGCACTGTGTTTTGCTGCCTCTCAGAACTGAAAAGGATGACAAACTCATTTTAACCGTTCTTATATTTTCAACCCTGTCAAAAGTAAACTTTACATTTTATAAAAGTGGGGTGAGAGGGCGGGCAGTCGGTCCCACACAGGGAGAAAAACCTCAAAACGTTACTTGGTGCCTCACTAACACCTGCCTAAGGAGAATTCAATGTTTTGAACTCTGAGTGTGCTGCCATTGAACTCCAGTCATTTAGAAATAACACTGGGCTAGAGACTTCCAAAAAGCTAACAATGGAAAAGCACTTTTTTTCCATTATTAAGCACTGTTAAGGAATAACATTAGTATATAGAGAATAAAAGAGACCATCCATCTTTCCTTATCCAGAGCTACCAAAGACCCCTCAGCACAGAACTTTTAAGCAGCAGCTTGGTTTAACCAAAGAAAGAATTGAGATTATTTCTCAGCTCAAAAGAACCATGAACAGACCTCCACGGGGTTCAGATAAGAGACCAGTTACAATCCTAAATTCTGATCTGAGATGCATAAAATAGAAAATCAATGCAAGATGTAAGCCCTCTTTCATGCTTTTAGCCTCAACACAGACAAATCAATCTCAGGTGAGCTGTGCTTGCTGCCCCCCGGTTACATTGTGACCCGGAGGTTTTCATGAAATGGACATTCTGCAGGATTAAAGGTGGTGGGAATTTCAAACAGGAACATAATGTTTATTTTCCAGTACGATTTAGTTTTCCGTATCTTAGCAGCAGTGGCTCTTCTTGATATTAAAATAGAGTTGGTGACATAAGAGGTGGCCTTCACTCGGATTTCTTTAAGCTAGTGCTAGAAAGTAGTTCCCACAATTTCAAGGCACAGGGTATCTGCATTACAATTTAAGAGCAAAATGTCAGAGAAGCACAATGAAAAGGGAAAAACCCTAAAAGTTCTAACTTAAAGTAGCAACAGCTTTAAACAAGTAGTGATAGCATGTGGCTTACACATCCTGGTTTATTCAAAGGACTTCGTCTCATTTAGATTTCCATTGCTTATGCCAAGTTCATTTTTTTGATTGCCTAATTAAAATTGGTTGATGCACCTAACTTCGGCCTTTTTGTGTGTCAGTCCTTTTCAACGTGTTTGCAATTCAGGATCTTCCATACGGCTGCTTTGGTTTTGTTTTCTGTTCTATTATTATTTTATTAGCTATTTTATTTAAGTTGTGAACATATATATCAAATTCCCTACGTACAAATTTAGGGATGACCGGTGCTTTTAGTGCCAAGCATTCAAGCTTGTCTTTCTGAAGCGACTAAGTCACTTTGATTTGGAAGTGTTATGGAATCCCATCCAGCTTTTAGTTTAACAGGATGAACAACAGCAATTAAACAATACAACCTGGTCCGCAGGAACTATCAAACACCGCGGCGTTCCGGCCTTTGTCAAGTGATCCTGCACTTATTTTTTGGACACGTAACCTTCTCCTTCAGGGACCAGTGTAGAAGATATTAAATTCCTTCAAATGGAAAAGTGAGTATGTGCCATGGCCAGGACAACAGGGCTCTTTCCTTTACCACCAGAGAACGGTCACAAGGTCACTTTACACTGCACAACAAAGCCTTGACGCTTCCTTGGAAGTTCTTTGAAATGTTCCAAAGAAAACAAATAGAGCAAAACCCAGTGTCTTGTTCTAAGGAAGAACTATTCCATTAATGCCCAAGGAATGCTGAATGGAGAAGGCATCTCCGCCCTCCCTCCCACCTGTCTACTCACGCCCTGGATATTCAGTTGCCATAAAATGGATTAACGTGGTCATCAGAGAGCTTGAGCAGGTGATGTAAGGGAATGCTGTCCTCTGAACGGCAGTCCCATAGGCTGGGTAACAGGAAGCTTTGAATCCTGCTTCCCCATCACCCTCCATCCCCTCAGTAATCAGCTCATTGAGGGGCATCAGAACACCAAGGTCCAGGTTTAGTTTTCAAAACAAAACAAAACAGAAAAAAAAAAAAAATGACATCTTTCCCTTCACAACATTACCTCAGTCCAACATGGTCACCAAACCCGACAAGACGTCTTATCAGCTTTTAATGGCATGCTATAGTTTACTTCCATATATAAAATTGCACCCAATAGTGAGATATCACTATCTTAACTACCAAGATAATATTAGCTGGAAGCAATTCGAGACGTGTCTCCCTGCCACGGCAGTTCAGTGCGCCCCCAAGCATCACGTTACATGCCAGGTTCCTTTGAAGGCCACTCACACACTTATCTCACAGCCTGGCACCCAGGCAAAGAATAAAACCCTCCCTCCCCTTCTGCATTGTGCAAATGGATCTGAGCAGTGATGGTTCAGGTGCCAGAGCCATAACAGACACGTCCCTGACGTCCTCATGGTCATGCTTCCCTCTCTTTGGGCACGTACGGTCTCTGACACATTTTCAAACACAGCACTGACACGTCAGAAGAAGGAAAAATGAACACATCGGTTTAGATTTCCTGCAGAAGTAGCTAGAAGAATATCTGGAGCTGTGTTTCCAACCACGAGTTATGCCAAAAGGGGCAACTGGAAAAATCTGGTGTCACACATTTTTACTCCTTTTCTGACTGAGAGCCCAGACTGAGTATTCAAAACCAGTGGTCAGAAATGCAAACCAGGGAAGTTCAGCAGATACACCACACTTATAACTAAGGGCTTTAAGTTTTAAAAGCTCTGATTTCTCTGAAAAGTCCCATAACAAACATGCTTTGTTTTCCCTAAAAAAAATGGCACGAAAAAGCGTGTAATTTCGATGAAAGCAACAAGTTTGCAGAACCCCTTGGTCTCAAAACCACCTTGGCATGCACAACTTTTCCTGCAAGAAAGTATTTCCTTCCTGCGTTTTGCAGCCCTCAGCAGAATTCAGGGAGAGGTGAGCTGCCTTCTCCTCCTAACAATCACAGCTTGGGAAGAAATAAGATAAATGAGTAGTTCTCAATGCAATGCCATGTCTTACTTTCCCACGACAGCTTTTAGAAGCCTCTGACATTCATAAATTAAGCTTTTCATATCCAGATTATGTGAAATACACGTGCAATATGAAGTTATGATCTGGTAACTCCAGGAATGCTATTAACTTCAGAAATTCCAAATGGCTTTTCAGTTCTGATCTGGACATTTCAATGTCATTTATAAGCACCAAGTGTAAACCAACCAACAAGCTTGCCCGTCCAAGCCACCTACCCAAGACACACGTACAAGCATTCCAGTCACATCATGCAGAAATAAGCCACTCGCCCCCCCCACGAGAAGAGCACCGTGCCAATACGTGCTATACAATGGGGCTGACTGTTTTCAGCTGGTGATAAGTATAATTAACCTTCATAACCCTGCCTGTGGCCTTGAACGTTGAAGCTGAATTCATCTTGAAAACCAATTAAAATGCTAAGCAGTCTATACTCTTTGGGACTAGAAAATGGCATAGTGCATTCAATAAAGAAAGAAAAGAAGAACACAAGTGTCTCCTTAGCATTGAGGATTTGTTGATTAAGTAAAAATCATAATTCTTAACTAAATCGCTTTTTTTCAATAACTGAAGAATTCTCCAGTTCTCTATTAAGACCCTGGAACATTTGAGGTTTACGAAGGGATTAATCTCTTCGATCCCAACACAACTCAAGTTTTAACAGAAAAAATAGGCATAGAAACCAAGGATAAAGATAAGTTGGGTGTGTTACACAGCTGGATTCTGCCCTCCTGTGCCCATCCATAATGACAGACACTGGCTGTATCAACACGGGCCAGCTCATTTGGCACAGTTCACGTGGGGAGTTTAACTTCATTCAGCCCCAGCAGGGTGCCCGTGTTCATTCTCCCCTGCAGAACAAGTATCAACAAGGAAAGACATGTAAGATTTATGTTACTGAAATGGCCTTTTCTAGGGCTGCTGTCTTGAAATTAGCAGAACAACTAGACAGGTAGATGGATCTGGAATTTAATTTTTCTGGCTGCTGCCTCCCAAGATAAGAAAAGCATGGAAAATCTTGGCCTACAATACTTAATCGCAAACTAAAGTTTCAGACAGACCTCGCAGCCAGCTAAAAGACTACGGATTGAAAGTGTTTTTTATTTTTTTTTTTTTATTTTTTTTTTAACTACGAAAGCATATTTAAGAATGGTACAGTCTCCTTGGAGATCACCTCTGTAAATCCAACTAGCTTTAAAATAGTAAGAAACGCCCCAAGATCATAAGCAACCACCCATTTTCAAGACTGTTTCTAAGAGCTGCAGCATTCCTGTTTAGACACACAGTGCTCCAAGCTAGACAAAACCAGTTCTGAACTTTTAAAATATTTTACTGAATATTAGTGCTTTTTTTAATCTCATTGAGACAAAAGCATTTTTAGGAACTTCACAATGGATATCATATATCCACTTATAAAATAAGGATAAATCATGTTGACTTGCCATGAAATTCAGAAGCTCATGGGTCTCTGACAGTAGGTTGGGTTTCTTTTTTGGGTTCTGTTGCAGCTGGGGCGATCAGTATGTTACTCCATTACCACATCATGGAATAATGAAGGGAATAGAAGATTACAGTCACATCCCTAACTAATGAAGGGAACAAAAGATTGCAGCACACCAACGTCCAGACACTTAACAGAGCATTTCAGAATACACATGCCCTGAACAAGTGCTATTTTGCATGTCATAATACCAATACTTCCACGGATGGAGAGCAAAAGCACTCTAGCTTTGCTTGAGAACAAATTACTATCATCATTTCCTGCTTTCCACCCCTCCTGATTTGAGCTTTAAAATTATAAGATTTTAAGCCAAGTATGAAATTTTGCTTATTGAGTAACATCACAATTTTTCAATGCTATTCTGTATAAGAGGCTGCCGCATCATTTCAATGGAAGAAAAATCCATGTATCTTTCTCGTTTCATGTTGCATCCATTCCTTCATGTTAATCATCATTATGATTTGCTCTGACACTAAAAAATTAATTCATGGTGTTGTTTCTTGTTTTGTTTTTAATTAAAACACTAGGTAGAACCATTACTTTTATTTATTTAACAGAAAGAAAAGCACATAAAGTGATGTCTGATTCTGCAATGAACCTGAGCTGCTCACCAACATTTTAAAGGTAATGCTCAGTTCTCACAGCAGAACTTCACAGTAGCTTTACAAGGTGTCTAAAAGTCTTCCCAGAATCATCTTCCAAAACTTTAATATCACATTAAAACCTATTCAAGCATTTAACCCAGATGAGGAGTGAGCTTGGTTGCTGTTACCTCAGACTACTATCGTACACAGTTGTGCTGTAGATGGCAGTGTTTTATACAGCTCACCTCTCCATCTTAACTTCAATAGTGCAATACAGAGAACGTACTGCAAGGTTGTTGCACGAATCTTCAGTTCAAGCACTTGCAGAACTTACCATCTGCAGTAAGCAGGTACACAAAATGCATCAATTTGAAAAGCAAAATCTGGGTCCCTTCCCAGCTGACTTGGTAAAGACCTTCACCTTAATACTGATCAATCATAAACATTTTAAGTCAGTGCTGCTGAGAGAAGAACATCCTTCAAAACAGAGACCCACAAACTGTTCATGTGTATGGGATCGGACGTTTTACTTCAGCAGACCAAAATCACAACAAGCTTTCTGTACTAATTTAAATCCTCCATGTTTCCAGTTCCCCTGGAATCAGGGCGCAAACTTCCCATAAAACACTGGCCTGCACAGCACTTGAGTTTCACTCTGGGCTTTCCAGCTCTTTTCTTGAAGATGACCCTGGCCCATCAGCCCCAAGCTTTCCATGCAGAACTTCCCAGGAGTGACCACTGCTGTCTGCAAGTTGCCCTTGCCCACCTCACGACCCATATGGCACAAGCTCTGCAGTGTCAAAGAAGCAACAGAAGTCAATTTCATAATGGCTAGCAAAATGGATCAACCACCAGCCAGCCAATAGCTAAGGAACCACCCCAACAACAATTTCAGTGCTCCCCCAGCTAAAAACCTTCTGCTTGTCTGCATCCCAAACCCTGGAACAGGCCTCCCAGTGAGGTGGTTGATGCCCCGTGCCTGGCAGTGTTCAAGGGGCATTTGGGCAATGCCCTCAGTAACGTGCTTTAACCATTGTTTAGCCCTGAAGGGGTCAGGCAGTTATCTCAGGCTGGTCTCTGAAGGTCTCTTCTAATTGAACTATTCCATGTGAAAGAGAAGTATTTACATGCTAGCTCAAAGAGGTTCTCTGAGGAGACCGAATACGCAAGCTTACCAAAACGCTCCCGTGTCAGAATTTATAACACACCATCACTTCCATTTCACATGAGAAAGGACAACCTGCTTCTCTTTAGATCAAAATTATTGTCATCTCTACTCAGCAAAACATTCGAAGGGAACTACAAGTGCAATGAGACATCAGGAATGGTGATGAAGGACAGGCAAAAGCCAAGACACAATAAAATACCATCCTTGTTAAGTCTGCAGTCATGAAGTCCAAGGCTGCACTGGAGAACAGACTGATACAACTGCGTTCTGCCAGAGTATCAGCAGTAGGACTCCAGAAATGTTATTTTCTTGGCAAATATGTTTATGTCAATAGTAACCTCCCTGTGCATAATGCACACTGGGAGGAGCAGGGAATTACTGTCGTTGCTTGTACAGCTCACATTTGTAGTAATTTGGCTGGAGAGAAAGGGAGGGAGGGAGGAGGCACTTGCTGACACAAGCACCTCCACTGCAGCTTCTCCCACAGAGTTACACCAGCATGATCTCTGCAATACAAGTTAAGCAGCAAAGATTAAACAGCACAGAATTCAGGCAGAAACATTCAAAATCTCACAACAGCACAATACGCACGTATATTGCACGCACAAACCTTACATACACCGGTATTGTTCTCCAGAAGGTGATGAAAAGAAGGCAGAAGAATGCCACCAGGTGTCTGAGTTGCTAAGTCAGTAGGCCAGCAGCCAGGAAGAAAAACTTATATACTATCATGTGCTTAACTGAAAGAAGAAAAAGGACGGTGCATGCATGGGCTTGAAGATAAAACTGCTATGGCCACGGATGATCTGAAGGAAGATAGGAAGATGTGGCAGTCGTGCATGGTGCCAAACAATGCGGTCATCAAAGCAGAAACCTGAGAACAAAGCTCAGACGGAGAAAAGGCATTTAACAGCGCCAGACAAATGTGACTGAAACAGTTAACAACACAGGGCAAGAGTCTGAATGATGGCTACAAGACAAACATGGAAAATAAAAAAAAAAAGGATTTTTTTTTTAAATTAAGAACGTGAATTCCAAGCTCTCCTGACTCTGTAAGAAGGTGGAGAGCAAGTCCACAGAGCTGAAGCAGGCTTTTGTTCAAATAGGGATGGCAATAGCAACATGACATCACAAGAAGAGGGCAGATGCTGAGTCAAGTCAGCAAATTCTGTCTACTACACCCTAAAGTGAAAATATAAATGCCCCATTGTCTCTTCTCTCCTCCTTCAAGACTCAGGTCTTTCTGGGACCCCTCACACTAGAGGAAATGGGGCCTGGGGCAAGGGGAGAATTCAGTGAAGGCTTTCAGACTGCAAGTTAAAACCCTGGTAACATCCACACACATTCCTTCCTTCCCTCAAGATGTTCTCCAACTTTTCATTAAGATCACACTTGCTCAGAAATTACTTCTCTGTTCTCTCAGATCTCACTACCCGGCCCGTTCAGCGCCAGCAGGCGGGGAGCAGGCTGCAGCAGGGTAGCTTATATCGAGTTACAAGTGAGGAAAACACCAGCTGCTCCCCGACAAGCACAAACAAACAAAACCAAACAAACCAAAAACCAGCAACACACCACAACAACGAAAACAAACCTCTCTTCCTTCCCTCCCACCATGGGTTCACAGATAAAGGGGCAAATGCAAACATCACCTCTCTGAAGGCACAGAACTATATTCAGAAACGTGTTTTAGGAGTGAAGAGCTTGCTTCTCCAGCACTTCCCCCGACATCGTTCAGAATTATGAATCACAACAGATGCTACTCGTCCTTCGAGACAACCTAAACTTCTCGAGTCCGAACTTAAGACAGAAATATCCTCTAAGGGAACAGTTTATGTTTTATTTGCCTACAAGAAGTTAAGATTAAAAAAAAATAAATCATGAAATGAAATTGACTGTTAACGCTGGAAGTGAAAGCATTTCTTTCAAAACCCTCCCTGATGTCTAGAATGAATAGCATGGACTCCTAGACGCTATATGTGGAGAGTGATGTCAAGGCTCTGTCACTCTAGCTTCTTCTTTCTCTACTGACCACCAGTACCGATGCTTTTGTACATGCTCTCTCCACAGAAGTTATGCTGTCAGACAATATTCCACGTCCAGATTTTAAAAGACAAAATTGAAAACTTTAGTCTGTAGTTGTCACAAACAACAGACAAACAAGCTACTTTACCTAAGATGCAGCAACCCGTCATTTCCTAAGTTTAAAATTAAAACCAAAACTGAAAGACCCCAAGGTTCAAGAGCCCTAAGCCTCCCAGTCCTACCCAGCAATACCACGTGCTCATGGTGCTGCAGACAAGTCACAGGTCTTGTTCCAAAAGCAGAATACACCACCAATAGCTTGATTTTTCCGCTGGATCTTTAGTAACCTGATGAACAAGTTATCATTGCAAGTTGAAGAAGAGCCGATGTATTAAAAAGATATTGTTTTTATCTATCCACAGCATGAGAACCACAAAGACTATAAGAATTTCAGAGGCATACGCAATTCTTGTACACGTGCTAAGAGGACAAAAGACTCCCCAGTTTATCATACAGCTCAGCTAGTGAACGGAGTTCAGAAATAAAGAAATCCATGTAAAGGAACAAAGAAAAGTCACAATGAAAGAAGATAAGCAGAGAAAAACCTGCTATATCTATTTTTGAGCTTTCTGTTGGCAATGGAAGTCCTGTTCATAAGAGAATGGTAGTTAGAAAAACAATCTGTCAATCAGAAGAAAAAGTAACAAGCAGTTTCGTTCTTATTTTAATTGTACTTAATTTCATTAAAAATAAATATCATTTGATAATAAAACACAATCAAAATTGTGTATAAAATATGTTCTGGCCACTTTTTTAATTACTTTATAAAAATAGCTATTTATACTCACTATGAGCTGCAGCATTTATTCATTACTTTATTACGCTTGAAAATAATAACCAGCTACCAGAGCTCTACTCTTCCTGTTGATATAAATCAAGCTCTGTTTGGGAAGAAAGTAGAAATCCACGATAAGATATACAAGGACAACTTTCAAAAGTTCACTGAAGAAAAAAACATTGTCCGGGTGCCAAAACCAGGAAAAACGCACTAAAGCTTGTTTTAATTCAACGTAAACATGGCTCTTAAAAGCAAAGCAGCACAATTTGTAACCTTCCAGCTGAAATGGCAGCGACCAAAGCAGAGGCCTTCTACAAATAAAAAACAAACAAACAAACACCTTGCACACACCGCAGGGCTCCCTGCCTTACACCTCCTGGCTTACAGAAAGCCTGGCCTCCTGTTCCCAGCTGAGCATCAAACGGCGCTGGTGACATTGAGAGTAACTGACCATTAGGCTGAAAAGGAAATATTCTTGATGTTCATAGAGGAGAATATCAAGCACTGCTCCTTAAAGCACTGTAATAAACGTGTACCATTAATATCCACTGCAAGTAGTTGACACGATACAGACCTGTCTGTTCACACTCTCAGATCTATTTTCAGCAGTTTTTCCCTCATTTTACAGGGCAGCTCCTCACGCTGTTTTCTGTCTTGATTAGCAAGCATAAGCTTGATGCTCAGAGCTTCTGTACCTCGGCGAGGCTTTCGCTTTTAATGGGAGGAGAGCCTTTCTCAAAGGAGGGCAATTCTTTCTGGTTGACAATTTTGAAAACCTGTCTTAAAACTTCTCCTTACACTCAGTAGTTTGTGCATTATTCAAGGAGACAGAATCTGCATTTTGCTTGTAAATATCAGAGGCCTTAAAAGAGTTTCTATTGCTGGCATGTTAACATAGCTGTTTGCATTACGATTTGTCCACTCTCTTCTCGTGGCAGCACAAGTCAGGGACAGCTCAGTGTAACTACAATCCTATTTGCAAGTGAGAACCAGGGTACTGGCTTTACAAACACCACGCAGCAAATCTTTACAGCTAGGGAAGCACAGGGTCCTTAATTTGGCTTACAAAACAAGATTCAAATATAAGCTTATTGGCTTCTCTCTGCAATCACAGAGACTGCATTTTTTTTTTTTTTATTACTGATGAGAATTTCATTTGATCACAAAAGAAACATCACAAAATTGTAATTTCAGTACAGGAGAAACGTACTGTTACGTGAATCTCTCAGCCTCTACCTGGCCAAAATAGCCAATCTAGTAAAATCTGTAGTAGAATAATTGAAGCCAGAATTACTGGCTTGGAATTGCCACTTTTCATATATTGTGCAAACTCAATTTAGGAAATCTTTTTAAAGAGACACTAATCAAAGCAACGAGTTATCTTCAAAGCCTACAATTTGCATCTTCGGGATTATATAAAGTTGCTTTGCGTATCCACACAAAAGCCTCTTTTTCTAAAGGAGCCTGCAAATAATATGAAGGACTTCGGGTCACATTAACCCTTACAATTGTGTTAACTTCAAGCCCTACCTAGCTGCGATCTCCAACTTGATGACGGTCAGCTAGCTGTTCAACAAAAGTTATCTGCTTCTAGTATTACTAGTACAGCTCTTTTACACACACAAATATACACATGCTCACACACAGATTATGTTCTACACGCTTAGCCACTCCTTGCAGTAAAGCAGATGCTCCACAGGCCCTGTCTGTATCATCTGCAGACAGCAGGTGCCACTGGCTCTATACCACCTGCAAGTATAAAATAAAAATAAATAAATAAATAAGAATCCACCACCTAACCAAAACACCAGAACCATGCTAGGACAAAAAATTATCCTCCCAACCCAAACTAGTAGCCCTCCACAGCATCTGAGCTATCAAGAAGGAACACAAGGTTATGATCATGCCCCCTTCTAAAACTATTATCTTCTGTAGAAAGCTAAAGCTTTGATTAGTCATACGGTGCCCAGAGTTGCAAGGAATGAGACAGAAAATTCCCTGCAGCAAGTTAACCACGATCTGTGCAGGAGACCAAGGCAGGAGAAAGATCACAAGGAATCAAGGAAATCAGAGCAGGCAGTTTAGCTGGAGTTGCAGAAAAAAAGTAGGCAGGTTGTACATGACAAGAAAAAACAGTCCCAGATGTCCTTTCCTCAATAAACTAACACATGGAAGGTCCTCACCATCCTGCTTAGGCAGCGCAGAAGAGAACAAGCCACTTTGACTCTGGACAGGGAAGGTCCACCAGGTGTATGCACATCTGCTCTTCAGGAAAGCTGTGCAAGTCTTTTTGACTTCCAAGAGGTAAGTGATGAGCACATTACACCCACCTCAGGCACCTCCCATGTCAGCCACTTGCAGCACAGTCAGGCACAGTCACAGTAAGCTCACCCTACACGCTGCTGCAGTAAGGATTTTACAGCCTTCCTCAATCCTCCTTCTTCCTGCTCCTGCGTCGCTTTATCTTTACTAGCTGCTCCAGCTAGAAAATAACACAATCAGAAAAAAGCAGCGATACTGCAGAGAAGCACAGAGCACTGTGAGCTCTCCCCATAACAAAATCAAACAGCAGAAGAGCACGTCCTATTCTGAGACCACTGTCTGGAGAACTGGAAGACACCTAAGTCTGAGCACCAGTATTGATCCTGAAATTTCTTCCCGAGGACCTTGATCTTGGCTCCCCCATACAAGATCTGAATTCGACTCCTGATGCACAGACCCCTCTCTTCCCTTCCCAAAGGTTTTCTATATTGAATTCTGTTGGCAGACGACTGATTACTCAATTTTATAGCTCAAAATGGCAAAATGAAACATTTTCAAAATTTAGATAAAACCTGGCATGCTATACTCAGGACAAAGGTTGGCTTTATAATGCATGTAACAATCCCAGAGGCTGGTCAAAGCCAAATTATTACAGCATCTGCCCCAGGTTTGCAATGCAAAGGCCGTTAATGGTGTGGCTGATGTGCAGTACCTCACCGCCTCAATGCCAGCTAGAAGGGGACCGAGCAGTCAGAAACCCTCAACTCACACCAAGGCGAAGCCCATGTCCATAAAACTGTTCCAATTTTCCCTTCCCAATCACACAAGCCACTATTTGAGTCTTTGACAAGTTATGTTTGGTTTATGTTTCAATTTATTTTTCCTTTTAATTTCGCTTCAGCTACTACACAAACTTTGTTTCATCTAGACTTGGATCAAGCACACCAGTAATAACTCAAAGATCATAGAATCATAGAATATCCTGAGTTGGAAGGGACCCTTAAGGATCATCAAGTCCAACTCTTGACACCGCACAGGTCTACCCAAAAGTTCAGACCATGTGACTAAGTGCACAGTCCAATCTCTTCTTAAATTCAGTCAGGCTCGGTGCAGTGACCACTTCCCTGGGGAGCCTGTTCCAGTGTGCAACCACTCTCTCTGTGAAGAACCCCCTCCTGATGTTTGCTAAACAGCAGGAGGTGCGTCACGAGTCTTCAGTTCTTGTCATTTTCATCACACTAATAATTCACCTCAGGGCTACTCCTGTATTTTTAGGACTAGTATATCAGGAAAAGATAAAACTTCCCTTAGGTACCATTCTCATACATCATCCTAATGCCCTTGGATACTTTATTTACACGCGGACTATGCCCTAATCAAAATCAGTGTTTTTCAAGTATTTAAAGTACATGTACTTTTTTTTTTTTTTTTAAGTTAGTCTTGTAGATAATAAAAAACAAACATTGAATCTCGAGTGCCCAATAATCCCTCAAAGAGCAGAACAGCAGCTTTTAAGACTTGTAGAAAAACATAGCAATGCTGCACAAGTCTTTTACCCCCAAGCAGCTCAACTAATGGATTTGGAGAATGCTTTGTGGGACAAAGACTGCACCTCTGCCCCTCCCATTAAAACGTACTTATAACCTAATTTATTTTTCACTGTCTTGTGAAAAATTAAGGCAGCGCAACTCCATTTTTCATATAAGCCAAGAGCTTACTCAAAAAAAAAAGCAGTTAATTATCAAACTTTGCCATTACAAGGCAGGACATCAAGCAAAACCCTTCCTTCCTGCGTAGCACCTGGGTGCACATGCCCACTGCTTGGGGAAGACTATGCTACACCTAAGAGATTTGCTGCAGTGATGCCTGTCATATATTGAAGTCAGGAACTTCAGCAGGCCCCTACTAGGTAAATTCATTGCTATCTTCTGGTGTTCTAACTTAGGACCAATCTAGCTCGATGCTTTTGAAGTCTCCTTAAGAAAAAGTAAGACAAAAAGCCACATTTCACACTCTAGGAATTTAATTCTTTACTGGAACGATTTTCTGGTACATTATTTTCATCCAAAAAACCTACGCAAAACAAATCACAACAGGTTTTTTGGCCATACAACAGAAATAAACTTAGCCCCATTTTGCTTGCTTTTTGTTGTTGCTTTGCTTGTTGTTTTTAATTACACAGGCTGTAATCAATTGAAGTTGACTGAACTGACTACAGTGAAATATTAAAAACTATCAGAATGTCCTTGGAGAGCTGGATTTATTTTTTATAATAAACTAAGCTGAGTTATTTGAATACATATTTATAGTCATTCATTACACGCACTATTCATGCAGATACTTTAATTAACATAACGCAACGTTATGAAGCGTACTGTGGGGTTGGGAAAAAAATAGCAGAGGCAAGTTTTCTGAAACATGGAAATACTGAGCTCCTACAGTAGCAAAATTGAAGCTCAAGGCAAATGGATTCAGGGTATTACATCAAAATCCGCACAGGAGCAGCACCAACAAACAGGTACAAAATAGGCCAGTGGAGATAAATTGAGAGCTGTTTCACAAGCTAATTTTTCTCACTTGTCACAGCTTTTTTTTTTTTTTTTTTTTTTGCTGAGCACTCCAGAAGACAACTGCTTTGAAGATTTTACAGCTAATGTACTGCTTTATAAAACATGTGCCAACGGCAAAAAAACAGCCTTGGAAATAGTGTCAGAACATAGCTTGGATTTGGACTATATGTCATGCATGCCAGTTGTCCAACACATAAAATACATGGTGAAAAGGTAAAAAACTTAAAACTGTGATTTTTTTTTTTTTTTGCTATACTCCAAAAGCTGTCTCTGCTGTCGACAATAAGCTCCACCACCCAGTTTTCTACAGAAGTTCATTTAGCAATGGAAATATATTACATAGATGCATCTTGCACAGCTTCTACAGAGATTATACCCCTTGGAGAGCGTGTGGCAGAGCAGAAGCCACCCTGGCACAGCCTTTCCTTCTTTGTACTGAAGCTCTATGGCTCTGTAAGAATACTACGGTATAAAAGAGAGTTTTAAATGTATAATTTAGAGCACAGAGCAGGTGACTTCTTCCAGAAAGTGAATTTGTACATCTACCTACTGAGGGGAAGAGAGGTCTGGTTTCCAAGGCGCCTGGCTGACTTCGCAGGCTCTCTGCAGCTGGATAAGGCTGCAGCATGAAGAAAACTTTCCCCGCTCCATCCATGAAGGGGCCTAGCAATTACACTGAGCTCGGATGCCACCTGTAAAGCCAGAGCTGAGTAAAGCACACACACACACGTGTAGCTTTGATGCAGCTGGAGCGCGGATGGCAGCGCAGACAAGGAGCAGACACCACTGCCATCCTCCCAGGCGAGCAGCACGCTCATCATCTGACCCCATCTGCAGGCACAATGGGACACTCTAAAAGGGACAAAAAGCACAGTGAACCCATTAAGCAAATGAGTTGCCTCCATTTTATGCTACATCTGAGGGTATTGATGAGTGGGAAGAAGAACTTAAATGGTGGGCACTTTAGAGTCCGGCCCAAGTAACACACCTTACCTTCTGGCCATTGCACAGTAATATATTTGTTTCGACCAATACATTTCTGTGCATTATGTAGTTGTTTGCACTGCTCTAGAGAGATATCTAAACTGGCTCAGTTCTCAGCAGGACACCAATAAACTAATTCTTGTGATGGCTTCCCACTGGAAAAATACCAAGAGAAACATCACGAGAGCTCCTGGTAATTCAAAGGAAACTCCTTACATAACGGAGCTCTTATCGGGCACAGGTAATGTCACGCGAGTAAGGAGAGCGGCCGTCTCCTAGGGGCACGTTAAATATTTGTTTTCAGGCTGCAGCCACGCTTAGAGTAGTTCTCCAATGACAAATAATGGGAAACCCATTCCCCTGGTACAGCACAGCAAGGCAATTTTTGAACCCCACAGTTGCAAAACACAGAACTGCAGCTTGGGCAGCCAGACCATCTCAGTGCCCGCAGGATGTCCCATCTATCCCTCCTGTGCTTAAGAGCTGCACCTGCTTTATGAAGGGTACAGGCTCACTGCCACCCAGACACCTGCATGGTGAAGGAGGCCTAGCAGTAACATCCACCAGCTCCCTCAGCACTCGTGGGTGCACCTCATTGGGACCCTTGGATTTGGGAGTGTCGGGTTTGCCTAAAGGACCTGACGTCCCTGACCAGATGTAATTCTTCTTTGCACCCCCACCCGCTCTGACAACATTCCCATATTCCCCCCAAGCAGCCTTTTCCATTTCCTAACTACAAGAGGGAAGCTGAGCACTCAGGTAAGCGAGTTCCTTAACTCGGTGCCACTTGATGAACATCTAATCACAGACTTAGAGCATCATCACACGCTTCTGTGAACCTGCACAGACTGCAGGAATGTACAACCTGAATGTGTTAACCAGAGCATGAGATCACTTGGTGCAATACTTGAGCAAACACTGCCCGCGCTTCACCCAGAGGACTCGCTTCACCTGTGGAAGCATCCTTTTTTACTACGTCTTAACAGTAATTAGAAAAAAATTTCCCCATAAAATCTCAAGCGAAGGAACCTGCCACGTACCTGCCAAAAACTGTTTCACAACTCTCAAAATGAATCATTTCTGCTTTAGCACGCAGCCGAGAGCCTTCAATAATTTATGAATTAGCCAGCCACCAAACCTGCATTTACCACACAAATCTCCCATTAATAACACTCCCACTACTTCACATCATCAAGTTTTGACTAATGCACTGTTTGCCTCAACTCTCCAAATCATCTGTAAAAATACAACACCTAAGGAACACCTCTTTGTGGAAAACATGCCAGCTGGTGAGATGAGGCACTGTACGGGTATTTAGAGAAAAGCCGACTGTACACGGGACAAACCCCGTGTTGGAATGATGTTTCTGCTGTTTGAAGAGTCAGGTAAATCATTTACAAGCTTTGTTGCTTTGGGGGAGGGGAGAGGGCAGGGTGGAGATAAGTTAAAAATGCTATTTAATTTACTAAATCTATTCCTGATAAAAAGATAAATAAAGCCCAAGCCACAAACAAGTATCCTCTTTGGTTTATTGACCACCAGCTTACTATCGGTTTCAGACAAATGAATATTAAAACCAATGCATAATTCCTTAAATAGAAAATGATGAAAAAATTACCTACAATGCACATCTCCCTAAGTTGTGTCACAACACTGACTTTGATTAAAAAATATTATTTTTTTTCCATGCGTTTAATGATGATCAATATAGTTCCCCTCCCAAACCCAAGTCTTTTAAAAAAGCAATCTTCTGGTCTTCAAAATATCGTGGCTTCTATCAGCAGGCAAGGAAAAGGTAACTCTGAAAGAAGCAAGCTGCCTTCCCTCATCTCAGCAGAATAGTCGTATTACCGTCTTTTGCAGTACTTCAATACAAACACTGGGTGACAAGACTATTGCACTGGAAAAACGTGTGAACATGCAGATAGGGCATGAAGTAACCCAAGCTTAGATGCTGCAAGAACACTAAAATGAGATATGAAGGGAAACGGGTGAATGAAAAAACAGAGGAAGATTGGATACGCACACTCCAGCATCGTGTCAAAGTCACTGCAAACTTAGGAGCTTTCAGAGATACAGATGTAACATTTTTACTGGCTGAAGGACCAACATTGCACACTGAGGGAAAAAGCTAACGCAGCTAAAACTCCCATCTACAACCAAGGGTGTGAGGAAAATGAGGATTATTTATTCATCTTGGACCATAAGTAAAAGCTACTTCTTCAAAACGAAAATCTCGCTTCCCAAATGCCTCTTACCATCTGTCAAACACTTTTAGCTGCTCTCAAGAGGCTTTTTATGCTACCATATACATTACATCTGCAACAGATTTTCTTGTTGTAGAGTACAGATGGAATAAAACATTGTTTTACAACAAACACAGCAAAACACTGCATGGGACTTTGACTGTGTGCAATCCAGAACCAGCCACGCCGAACAGAACCCTTCTGACTAACATCCAACCCTTCTGCTAATCAGCACCCTATTACAACAATTGTTTCCTAAACACTGCTCAGTTCACAGGGTTCAACACCTGACCTCTAAAAGGAAAGCACGCGTGCAATGGCAATCCTCAAAATACTAAGCTCCGTCAAGTCAACAGTACGAAATTATAAAACTGAATTGGCTGAAACAAACCAGTTGGAAAGCGCGCGACTTGCTGTTACCATGAGCTGGCCAAGTGTTTCTTTAAGATAAAGCCACGAGGAGCTGCTGCTATTCTGCTTCAACTGATGGAGTTTGAGGCAGAGAAACCATGTCCTTGAGCAAAAGTTAATTTAATAAAAAACACGTCCAAAATTTTGCAGATTGTACAAGCTTGGGGTCAAAGTAAGCGCACAAAGTAACAACATATTGTCTCTACTAATTCTCAATATTGTAAATGTTATTTTTTCAAAGGAAACAACTTACTTTTTTTTCCATTTCTGGTTACAATTTAGACCTTCTGACACCTAAAGAACTTGCAAAAGCTATGCTAGTCTTAACATCTGCTCAAACATTTTCCAGGGAAGTTCCAAGCGTGACACAGGGCCTGCTGCATTGCTCCAGCTGTAAGCTGAGCTCCACTCCTCATTGTGTATTAGTGGAGAGCTGTCAGCAGCAGAGGGAAGGAGGCAAACCCCGGGCAGGCTGAAGTTAAACAGAAAGGTTATCAACTTCAACCACAACACAAGACAACAGAAAAAGAAATCGCTCGAGCAAAATCCAGAAGCAGCCCTCTAAAAGAAACTGAAGCCTGTGGAAGAACTTCCCCCCCTCACCAAGACTGTGCCCATCACCTCCTGCATCTCAAACAGAGGCACTGCTGAACCATACAGCTGTCAACTACAGGTTATAACAAAAGCTAACTGAACGGGCTGTTTAGCAAAGTAGAAAAGCTTTATTAACTTGACATCAGCACAAACACGGAATGGGAAAGGAGGGGAAAAACGACGGTACCGTTCACTTAGTGCAGAGCTGCTCGACATCTAGCAGCTGTACTTCTTACTTCCTCAGCAGCGTGCCGAAACAGCCTAGGTGAAGAACCACGGTATTGCGTTTCCTGTCATGACAGGGACTGCGCAAGTACCTGCCACAAAAACCTCTCAGCTGTTCCCCGTCTCTTCAGCAGCACATCTGCCACGCAAGCGGGATCTGCATTAACGGCGTAGCATATTAAAAGCTATAAGTTACCTGACCAAGATTTCCGCATTACAGTTTGGGGAATGCCATCAAACTTTGATGCTTGCAGGGCTTCTGTTACACTGAGCGCAACTGAAGAAACCCCGCGCTCTGAGGCAGTCAGGCTACCCGGTTTCCTCACCGTGTCTTCACTGAAGGTCCTTTCACGTTTCCTTCACAATTCTCTCATTCGCTGAACACCACACGTTGCCGTTCTGCTTTTAATCACAGACCTGATTACCTCAGAGCTTGATGTAGGCTCGTAAAAAAACGCTGCCTGGCCCACCCGGGAGCTTCATCTCCGCGATGCCGTGCCCCTTCTGCAACAAATTCATCTTCTGCTCCCTAACAAAAGGCCAAGGGACCAGCACCAGAAAGCACCGAGCCCCCTAGCAGGCTTCTCGGTCACTTGGACATGACATTCACAGCCTGTGGGCACATCTCCCACTAACCCCAGCCTTTCGGTTTCCTCAGGAGTGACACCGGGACCACGCAGCGGGACCACTGCCGGTCCTGACCCCATTCCCTGCCCCAGCCCCGCATTTTGCTCCTGCAGCAGCACAAACTGCTCCTCGCCTCTACAAGTTACGGAGCCCGAGCACCGCGGGGAACCCCAGCAGCGCATCTGGGGCGCCCCGGGGCTGGCAGCCGATGGCCATTTTCTGAAGGCGCCGCGTTGGGGCGATTTCAGGGGAAAGCGGGCTTCAGAGGCGCTCTGCCCCTTACTTATGTCTGGGGGAGGGAAAAAGGGGTCTGTCCGACAAGGCTCCTGCACGCTGCGGCGGGGCAGACCCGCTCGTTTCATTTTATTTATTTATTTTTTTCCCCAAAAATTTCCCCAATCGGGTCGGTACCGAACGCGAGTTACCGCCCCGCTGCCCAAGCCTCGCCCCCCGCACCCCGCTCACCGCTCACCTCGCCTGCACCCTCCGGCGAAGCGGCTCGGCTCGGCTCGGCTCGGCTCGGCTCGGCTCGGCTCAGCCCGGCCCGCTGCGAGCAGAGCGGCGCCGTGCCCGTGCCCGCGCCCCTTCCCCTCCCACCCCCGTGCTCGTCCTCGTGCTCGGCCCCGGCCCCGGCGCGGCCCCGCCCCGCCGCTCCCCGGCCGCGCGCGCGCACGCGTAGGCGCGCACCCCGCTCCCCGGTCGCCGCTTGATCCCCTCATCCGCCGCCGCCAGCGGGCGGGGGCGAGCGCAGGCCCGCCCCGCCCCGTCACGGGGCTGCCGGCGGAGGGCCCGCCCCGCGGCTGAGGGGGCCGTGGGGGGCTGGATCCGCGTTTGTTTTTTAAAAAAATCGCACAGAACCATTAAGGTTGGCAAAGATCTCCAAAATCATCTGGTCCAACCGTCCCCTACCACCAATGTCACCCCCTAAAGCATGTCCCCAAGCACCACATCCAACCTTGCCTTGAGCACCCCCAGGGACGGTGACTCCACCGCCTCCCTGGGCAGCCCATCCCAGTGCCTAATTAGTCTTCCTGAGCAGAAATGTCTCCTCATTCCCACTCTGAACCTCCCCTGGCACAACTTGAGGCCATTCCCTCTCGTCCTACCACTGGTTATCTGCGACAAGAGGCTGACCCCCAGCTCCCCATCTCATTACAGGTCCCCTCATAGCAGTTTTAAACGTGCCACTGGCAATATAAAACCGCAGTGAGCAGCTCACATATCACATTCCCATCTTTAAAATAAAATGAAAATGTACCTCAGTTTTCATCACCTGCCAGCTGATACAACTGGAAGCAGCTGCAAACTGCTGAGTAACTTTTGGAAATGCTGAGCATCTTCTTTCCACTTACATCAAGAGAAAGTACCGTCAGGGCATTCAGAAGCGTTTGGCACCTTTGGCACTGCCCAGCTAACTAACGATGCAGAAAGTTGTCAAAGGATTAATGTTTCTGACCCCAAAAATAAGACTTCCAGCTCAATCTATTTTTCAGAGTATTATCTGCTGTACCTCATTATGTAGCAGTGTCACTAGGAGTCCATTATCTTGGGCTAATGTTCCACTCACAATCTTTTCATTCTGTTCCTTGAATAATCCGAGTTAATTAAAAGGCTGAGTATCTTTCATCAGTGCCTTTTTTTCCCTTTCAAATACTTCTGTAGAAATGTCTTGTATGTATTCCTGGCTGCAGCAGATTGCTTTTTTTTTTTTTTTTTTCCTTCCACAGCAATTAGGTACAAACTGTTGAAGAATACAGAGAACAATTATTTTCATTATTATAAATTATTTGAAGTTTCTTTGTACAAAGCTTTGTATAACTAAATGCTACTTCTCCCCAAAGGAAGGCTGTGGAAGGAGATAATTCACTCGTTTAAGAGTTACCCATGCAGGTTTTCTCCCTGTAGAGCTTTAATTCATGAGTTTAGTTGTGGTCTGGCTAACGGGCTGAGCATGGCTTTGGGCAGCAGTTCTGGCCGTGCATGCAATTCGTGACTCATTCCCACCTTGCCTTGTGGCAGAGCTCCTTTCTTTTGCAGCTATTTCCACAGTCACCAGATTTGCTTGGTAGCACCCTGAGAGCTCCAGCAAAAAACGTGCTCTTGAAGTCGTCCTGAAGAGCCACAGCAGGTCACGGTGTCCGACACAAGGAATATGACACCGGGCAGGGGGGGCAGCTAGGAGTCGGTTCACTTTGCAAGTGCGCGAGGTGAACCCATGCTGCGCTTTTTGCTTCTCCTGGAGGTCACCAGTAAACTCCTATTACTCATTCCCAAAGTGCTTTCTTAGCATTACAGTGCTTGTATTTTGATCTGTGGTAGAAGCGTGAGGCTGTCAGCACACCAAAACAGCAATCATTTATGGAGAAGCTCAGTCCTCTGCTCACATGGCTTAAACTGAATCAAATAAATGCTGACATGGGTTCTCAAAGGTTGCACAATCGTGGATTATATCACAGACATTTTGTTTAGGGACCTCTTATGGTGAGGGGAAAATAACCACAAACCATATTTTCATATCTGAGAACCTGGAATGCTAATAAGTAGTGGGAGTTTGTTCCTCACTCATTTGGACTGTCAGGTGGAAGAAACACTTAACTGGCACCACAAATACATTGAGTGGTGAAAACATTTGCCTACATCGCATGTGCCTGTGTAACAGATCTGCTGTGAAGCATGCCTGTGACCAGGTATCACGTAGCAGAGGGGTAACAGAGGTGGCAGGGCAGGGTCCGCACCAGCCAGGCTGCAGTTTCACAGCACCCAGACAGGACAGACATGGAGATGGTGGCCATGTTCAGCCAAGCATCCAGGGAATATCACGGTGAAGAGGTGGGTTCAAGGCGAAGCCAGGAATGAGATGCCTAGGCCACAGCTGGATCAGGTCCAGTGACTGCCGGATGAAACAATAGCAGTAAGACTGAGGTGAGGTCCAGCAAGGAAGTCAGCTCACACGCTGCGATCTGTATCAAAGGGCTCTGTGACCAAGAATGGGCAAAGCTGTAGCTATCTGCAGAACTGCAGTCCTCTAACACAGCTCCCACAAGGGTGGAGGCCCAGCTCTGAGCCTAAATAGAGATCCTGGGCCCATGGAGGCTTCTCAGGGCCATTAGGGCTTACTAGTGCAGTTAGGGCACACGGGTCATCTAGCACATTTCTTCTTCGCAGAATAAAAATTGCAATAATACGTTGGAGCGAGCCCTTCAGTAACCTACAACTACTCTGGCAGAACTCTTATAAAAAAAACCAAAACAAAACAAAACAAAAAAAACAGTGAAATGGTGAACTGGGGAGACGTACTATAAGCTAACATGATGCTCAAATTCAGGCATCAACAGCCTCTACCCAGAGTGTGGGAGCTTAGGACAGCGCTGCCATGTCATAGTTCCTTCCTAAGTTCGTGTGTTCTCTGCTGTGCAATCCGAAAACAAGATAAAGCGCTTTACAACATAAGCAGAACATGAAAAAGGCAGAGTGTTTTGCTTTGTGGTTGTGCCTATCTTTGTGGGCTATGCTTATGGCCTGCAGATGCTGTAAGAATACAAACAAGTTCTGTGAAGAAAAGAAGATAAGAAAATTTGCACTGGTTTCAGATAACATACTTGCAGAGTCACTAGAGGATAATTCATTGTAATCCTGCTAAGTGTTATCTTATTATCGAGTGGTAACACATACTGCATGGGGCTTTACTGGGAAAATAAAACAGAGAAAAACTACTAAAGGCAACACTAGAGCCTGAAGTAAAGCGCGTTTTCTGCATTCCCAATATGAGGGAGCTTTCTGCATGCTGACTTTTTTTTTAATTCCAGTTTCTCTGAAGTGCACAGCATAACTTCCTGCCTCATCTGGAGGCGCAGACAGCTCTGAACATTAGAGGAAAAGAAGAAATTAGCCTACATGGAAATGAACTGGAAATATTGTGTTATGAATCATTAATATGAGGGATAGCAACAGATTTTTTATGTTTTCAGGGTAGCTGTTTCTTCATTGCTCTTCCTAGAAATTTCAGCTTCCCACATTTCTCAAAGAGAACTAAGGAACTAAGGCTTTTTTTTTTCTTTTTCTTTTTTTTTTTTTTTTTTTCTCAGCTTGAACACGTTTTTACAATAAAAGTTAAAATTGTGCTCTTGGTTATAATTAAAAGAAAAAAAAAAAACTTGGTTATAATTAAAAAGCAAATGGTATTGGACGGGGCAGAATAGCAAAAGCCTTCTAGCTTAATGATCATTGAAAATGTTTTCAGCCTCCTGCTTACGAAAACGACTTTCAGAGAGTCTCCGTTGCCCTCTACGGGAGAGCCTTAGCATTGCTTAGAGAGCCGTCAGCTCTGCAGCCACCGAGCTCTTCTTGCTTTGCTGCATTTCCCTGGGATGTTTTTGGGGAAGTTATTTGCATTGTGACATTATTAAAATTCGAATTAAAATGTTAAAAGAGTTATTATTTGGTTCCCAGAAGATTTTTCTTGATAGAAGTTAATAGTACCATTAATAGTGCCATCTTTTTCACAGTGCTTGGTAACATATGGTCATTTTAGAATAAATGTTTTGAAACTACTTACATTACTAATAACAGCTTTTTTTTTTTTTTTTTTTTTTTTTTTTTTTTTTTTTCTGATCAGAAGTCTGCACTGAAATTAGAAGCAAGATGGCATTTCAACTTTGTTTCCAATTTGCATTACAGTAATTCTCATTGTCTTCAGTAGGCTGGCAGTTGTGACTGCTATCCTTGTGAAATGACTTTTGTCCACAGTAACCCAGAAATTACTCCACTGACACATGGGAATAATGTAAAAATCCCAACTTATTTTTCTGCCGTTAGATCACATTTTTATTTTATAATTTGCTGGAACTGCTCATCCTGTCATAGGCATTGGCACTCCAGAATGTCATTACATATGTTCCTCCTTCCTTTTGATCTGAGCTTGTCTCTGTGAAATATGTCAGTCCTGCTTTTCTGTGTTATATTTAGTTATTTAGGAGTAAATATTATTTTTATTTAGAACTTAATTATTTATAGCGTTTTGGGGGTGGGGGTATTCAACTAAGGCATTTTTCAAGTAACAGTATATTTTTATTCTTTTGCATCCGCAGTGTTCAAGTATTCCTAACCCCGATCTGGTTAGTCATTTTTGCAGGTTTCAGTATGCTCTCGTCTAACAAGTCCTCTTTAAAAATCTGCTGGATCAGCTCCTCTGCTGTCTTGGAAAAAAAAAGCTCCTTCTCTCCACGTGGCTCTGTGGCTTCCATTTTCTTGCTGAGTGCAATTATCTTTTCTAGCCTCCAGCTTCCATGTGGAGAATCTCACATTTGTCATGCACAATGAACCAAGCCTGATAAGATTATATTTAGCTGTATGAGTAGGATTTTAATCCAGTAATCCTACTGAGAATAAGTTCTTGGCGGCAAGGAGACCTAAGGCACCTGTTTCATCTGCTATTTAGTTTGTATACTTCTGTAGCCTGTTTCCTCAGAACCTTTTGTATTAGTATTTGGTACTGTGAAAAATGGTTAAAGGTACAAAAATGATGTACATGTAAGATGTAAATGAACATTTCATACAGAAAGCCAGCCCTTTCCTGGGTTTGAATAATCCTTTACAGTAATGAACTTCTTAACTCCATATTATAAAGGTCTCTGCCACTACCAGGTGCCTCAGACTTCAGTGACACCATCAGGACAGCTCTTCAGACTTTTAGTTCATTTGTTTTGGGAACTCCCTATTGAGCAGGTTCTTGAGGGAGAGGTGGGGAGCAGAGAGGGAGTAGCAAAAAGCACCAATGCACTTGTTAGCATACAGCTGTATCTGGTCGACAATAGCATGGACTAGAACCTGTTCAGGGCAAGACTACACAGTCATTAGTGAGTCCAGATCTGAATTGCACAGCTGGGGAGTATGGGGCTGGATCTGCACCACCACATGTCATTGCAGTTGTTCCTAGGTGGAAACATAGATAATTCTTCCCCTGCCTAAGAATAGCTACGTGATTAATATCGTCCTCCCCTCACCCCATCTAAAATTATAATCTGAAAGAGTTTTGCAGTGAGAATTCAAAAAAAGATCCTTGCTGGAGAAATAAACAAATCTCTTAAAATATGAGATACTTATTGCAGAGACGGAAACTTCTATTCCTTATAATGCTATCACAGGAAACCAAAGTACATTTCGGAACTAGACTAGTGCAAGGATGAGATCAATCTAAGCTCTTTTCAGCTATTAGCTGATGCTGACAGCATGGGATTCTTGCAGGTGCTGTGTATGCCTCTGGAGAGTCTGGTCAAAGTCAGCTCTGCTGCTACCAAGGGGATTTTTCTGTGACGACTTCTCTGAGGTGCCAGTCTGCTCCTTGTCCAGGACCTAGACATATATCACAGTGTTCAGGCCACCACAACTGGATTTCCTCACAAAACATTTCCAAAGCTTACCACTTAGCCCTTCATTTACCTACCACACCCTGACTCAAAGTCACTGGAATGTTAGAGAAATATAAATCCAGCACTTACTCCAAACTTGCATGGTTTGACAAGGGTTTATAGCAGCAGTTTATACAGAGATCTGTGGGATTGCTGGAGTACCATTGGCACAATTCCTCCATCTCATGCTAGCTTTCAGGAAAGATAGAAGACATGCACACTTTTAGGTCCAGGTGCTCCAGATGGGACCTTCTTTTCCAGAACTTCTTCCTTGCTTCTTTGTGTTTTCTTCTTCAGTGAACAGAACATGAGAAAACAAAGTCATAAGTCTGTCCTCCAAAAGGAGTTTTCCTGCTTGTGGGGGAAGGAAAAGACTCCATAGCTGTGAGACTTCTTTCTGGTTCCTCATTGAGTCAGTGGGCAATATCTGCTGTTCCCTCAATAACAAGATTTTTATCAAGGCTCTTGGTGTTCTTCTGTGGTTCTTTTTGTTCCATGGGTTGACTCTTCCCCCTTGTTTTTTTCACCAGATGTCTGTTATACTTCATGAAATACCATCTGTAGCCTAGCTCAGGACAAAAGGGAGTGTTTGTAAGTTGGAGTGAGTGTGGGCCAGTCCTTCTCCTAGACCTTTCAACAATTTCTGGAGAAGCAATCCCATTCGGCTAGACCATGACAGCTACAAATACAGTCCCCTTGTGACTGGCTGCTGAGACTGATGCTTTAGGTGAAGCAGCAACTGCAATTGATCCTTAGAAGATTGCCAATTCCACTTTCTATCTTGCTACAGGCCTCCCTCCTGACCTTCGATTGCTAGCTCAGTGCATTCCCATAATGTATGTATTTTTTTGTGTGTTTATCTTGGATGTCCTTAATGCATAATTCTCAAAGCATACTCTATTTCCAGACCTCATCCTAACCGTAGGCAAGGCTAGTCATGTCTCAGCCCCTTCATTTTCTTGGTAGATAGCCGAGTTCAGTTACCATCTAAATGCTTGGTCCCTACCACATCATTACTGAAAACAAAAGTTGTATATTCACTGTTCAGAGTGCTTGGGGGATTTTGCCGAGAAAAGTCTACTGCCACATTTGGCTTTTCTTTCACAGACAAGCATTTATTAATTCAGAGCAAAACACGGGCATCTCTCACGGTCTTGTTAGGATTTTATTTAGCATAGGGCAATTGAATCAAGACTCCATCCACCTCTGCAGATGCGTATTGTGATTATGTGGTCCCTAGCCTGTCAGAAACATTTTCTAATCAGGGAAAGGCAATCAAGCAATTTTTTCTCTATTTCAGTTCTTGTACCAAACAGCTCTTGTATTATCTGACACTTATTTCTGTCATAAGAAAGCCTGAGATGTAGAAAACTATGCAGAAGCAAATCATCCGATGAGTTTCCATGTTATGCAAGACTGTTTTTCATTGCTCACCATGTTTCTGTTACCTTCTTAATATATTAAAGGCTAGTGTCTCACATCTGGACCTTGACAGGCTGATGCTGATAAGCTGAGAGTTATGCCCTCTATTTCAACATCTGCTTATTAGCTATAAGCAAATGAGATATGATGTGTATAGCTCATCATTGCCCCAGCTATAGGAAACTTCTTGTCATCCCTCTGTGCTGCAACCTTGCAGTCTACAAATTTAGTTGGAAGTTGCCTGGATGGTCCTGCATTTCTGTCTCATAAAATGTCTGAACTGTCGTTTCTTTTTAGGTGTTATCTGTGTGAATGCAGTTGTCATGAATCTTGCCTGAGAACTGCAGCCCAAAAGACTCGATCCCTTTATGTATTTGCAGAAGAAAATAGCTATAAACTACTAATGATAATTCAAGTAGCCCCAGACATCTCAATATTGTGTGTCATATCTTACCTATAGGGATATTTGTGAGGGAGGTGATAAATTGGCCTTGCTATCACCAACTGTGTGTGCATAGTTCAAATAGCATTGCGGGAGCTAATGTATTATATCATCGAGGATGGAGGAAATTCTAGAGGCTTGCAAAATGGAAATCAAAGTGCCCATTTTTGAAAGTATAGATAGGGAGAAGAAGACAACCAAAGGAATTACACTTACTGTACTTGCTGTTTCTAGAAATAGACAAAAATAAATTATCTATTTGTAACCACTAGAAGACAACAGGGTAATGAGCAACAGCTGACAATAATAAATCAGAACAAACCATGTCAAATTAATTTCCTCTATGTGAGGAACTTTCTGAATAGGGGAAAAATGTGATACATCTTAAATTAAGTATTACCTTAGTAAGTATGAAAATACAGTCTGAATAAAACTTCTGTAAGGGAGGGGTAAAAGGCTACCCTTAAATCTCTGGTTTAAAAAACAGGAAAGTTATCAGTGGTTCCTGTGGGTTCAAGAAAAAGGTTGAAGGAAGCATGAGAGTACCGTTAATTCCAAGTACTCTGTTGAAATGAATCTGTGAGTTCTCTGGTAGTGATAGTTATGCTGGCTTTAATTTTTCTCTGTCATTAAAATGTGGAAAGTAATAGCCCAAACTGAAATGAAATTATTCTTCCACAGGTAGCACACTGAGCAGGTGTTGTGAAGAACAAACTTTTGAACAAATTAGAATCTGTGAGTAGACCGTGAATTATTGCTTAGCTTGAATAGAGGTCTTTCCAAAATATGTAATTCAGTGGGAATTGTAATTAAATCATCTAACTAGCACAGTAAAAACAACAACAACAACAAGCTATATTGTAAATTTCTGATAGTATCCCCTATATGATTTTTTTTTGCATCTTTGTAACGGTTTAGAGTATTTAATTGTTTCTTCACAAAGAAGTCCAACGAGAAACAGAAAAACACACAGGAACCCATCAATCTTAATTTAGCTCTGTGAAACTAAGATGGAATAAGGCTGAAATCTGCTTACATGTTTTATTGAATTCAAGTATTTTGCTAATATAACATAAACCAATTTCTAATAATAAAAGTTTTCTGAGAGATGAATAAATGGAAAGAATACAGAGGAAGACTGGGAATATCTGCTAGGCAGGTGGAGCTATGAAACCCCACACAATGCAGGCATACTATACCTAGTTTTGAAAAAACTCAACTATATCCAATAAAAATGTTAAAAACACTCATTTCTCACTTGTGTTAAAGAAAACTTCATGAAGCCAAGCCTGTGCACAGTGTTTGTCATCTGAGTTTCAACTGCCTTCAATAGCCATGAAAACATAAAAAAAAAACGCTCCATGGTTGGATACTTTTTTTACGTGTTCTCTGGTGTGTGTTTGTAGCCTAATTCTGCTCTGTGACACTTCTATACCAAGGCAAGGAAACATCCCCTTCCAATTGAGTTGCAAGTGGGTCCAGGCTCAAGCTTACTGCATTCAGAAAGCTGAAAATAGAATTTCATGGCCTGATTTTGTGTGTGTGTGTGTGTGTGTGTGAAGGTTTTAACTTATCAAATAGCTCCATTGAATAATGTGTCTCGTCACCAAAAATTGCTCTATCTGAGCCTAGATGATTACTTCCAGTAAATTGCAGTGGTCACAAACACGATCCTGCCTTTATGGGTAAGGATTCTCTTAAATCAGTGGGATGATCATTGCAGTATAACCATGGGCAGGATTAAGAACGACCACCCCTTCCCTGGCACTTCCCCTGCTCTCCTAACACTGCCGGCTAGGAGAATGCATCCTGCCCTGGCAGCTCTGCAGCACCTTAGACAAATGACATTGCTGTGAAGTACGGAATGAAAAGCAACAGCAGAGGGAGGCATATGAATAGTTACAGGACAAAATACATGGAAATGAGCCCTGAAAGCAAACGAGAGGAAAAGAGAAAGCTGGCAGGACAGAGGGAAAGAGAAGAAAGGATAGGGCTGCAGAAGTGGGAGGGGGAAGAGGTTACTGCACTTGGGAGTCTCAGCAAAACCAATCCACTGCTGGGATTAATTAAAGGTGGGAGGACAGCAGTTCTGAACTTCCAGGAATTGCAGGCAGGAGGTGGGGAAGCTGAGTTTGGGGATTTTTCTTTGGGTCCTGTTGCAGGCAAAACACTCCACTCAGGGGAGTTTCACTTAATTCATTGCCATGGGATTTCTCTTTTTCCACTGTTTCTATCCTTTCTACTTTTGTCACGTAAAAAGGTAGCTATGAGGATACTAGTTTTGGGAAGAACGTCATGGCAGCTTTCCCTGTGTGGATTCACCACGGTTTCTGTTACCATTGAGGGAAAGAGGACAGCAGACAGCCCTTACATGTTAGGCTCCCTGGCTGCTAAGCAGAGCTGTAGCTTTCACAGAGAGAAAGAATCTCAAAACACTTGTGAGCCCTCAGACTCTCTCACGTATTGATTGCTTTCTAGTTCTAATACATCCGCATGTTGTTATATTAGAACTAGTGCTTACATCATTTTCTAATTTCATTTCTCATCGAATATTTTCCAAAGCACATACAGTCTGTTCATAGCAGACAGACCTGACAATGCTCCAAATCTACATGAAGCAGTGTTAAGGTGTAGTGTGAGCCACACCTGAACTATTACAATTTGGACCCATCTCTAGTGTGCATAACCAAAACAGTATTCAAGCATGTGCTTCGTATGTCCTAAAATATGGCCCAGCTTTCAGAGTAATGTGCAGTCCATTGCACTGTAGAGTGTGTTTGCCTGTTAAAAGCAAGATACAAAGATAAAAATCTCACAATATCGATATGAGGTGAATAACGTATCTTTACTATTATTTTTTTATTGATGGAAATATTGAAGTAGGGAGTCACGCAATTCGACCAGAGTTACAGAGGATAAACATGCCAGGATTTATGACTCTATGTCTCAAGCATAGCAGAGCTTTGCCCCGATAAGAGCAGCATATCTGTGAGTCATACACTGGGCTATCACCCGCGGACCTTCCTTCTTCAGCAAAAGATCAAGGTGAGCTGCTCTTCCCAGGCAGCTTAAAACCTTCATTACAGCTGCTCACATTACACCTCTGCTGTAGCTCCTTGCCATTTGTGTAGTGAGGAATCCTCTTGCTGGTGTCAAATCCAAATAAAATGAATAGACTGTAGAATCAGCGCATCCAGCTTGCAGATGGCTCCTATAAACACTCTCACTTATCTTCTGTTCCTGACTATGCATAAATCACTAGCTCCATCTGCCTGCTGCTTCTTTCAGTGTCTGGGGCATTATAACTCATTAGGAGGTTGCAGGGAAACTCATCTCAGGCTGCAAAGGTTTTTGCCAAAAAGCACAAGACACCGAACCCAACCCTCAGGAAAACACACGCGTCAGCATTTTGCTGATGATTCCTTTGCAGAAAGAAATGCCTGGTTTATTTTAAGCTCCTGTCAAGGTAGAGAACAGGCTATTTGAAAGCCTAGGGTATCAGGGAAGAAATCTTCATTCCCTATTTTCCTGTGCTTCACAGTGAGAGGCAGTGATGGCAAGCACATATCCTGACAGATTTCACCATCATTCTTCTTGGCCTGGAGTCACTTTCAGTCCCTCCTGTGCCTGTGCTTGCCTGCTTACTATAAATAACTTGCTCTCAAGAAAAAAAAAAAAAAAGTAAAAAAAAGTAGCTTCTTAGTCTGTTGCTGGCAATGGGAAGCTATTTTCATGCTGCTTGTCAAGTGTTTGGGGCTCTGGCTTGGATTTCTATCATCATGCCAAAAATAAACAGATTGGTTGTGCTACATGTTGGGGGTGGTTGCAACACACCAGGTGAAGGAAGGACTTAAAAATGCTCAGCCTCAGAGAGGGAACAATATAGGATGATACAGTCTGAGGCAGAAAAGAGTGTAGGAAAAAAATGAGGGTTAACCAGAAATCCTTAGGGTTTGGGAGGAAAAGAGCTTGTGAGTGAGGGGAAGACATCTGTGATGGAGTGTGGCCAAGCACAGCGACTGTGGGTGACTGTGGCCCCAACACACTGAGATGGTAAAGGAGCTCTTGGGTGAGAGTTCTCATTTCTACTTACGGGTAGCTTTTTCTTATTAAAAACCTTGACAATTTTTTTACTTATTTGAACATGATTTGGAAACTGAATTAATATTTCCCGTCTGAAAGTTATTACTAGCATATGTAGCTTATTAAAATGTCCCTGTTTTGCCCCCTGAAGGCACCTATTTCTCACTCACTATTGCTCAGTGCTAGTCTATCCCAGGGCAGACACATCCTCTTTGCATGAGTTGGGATCTGAAAGTTTGGCTAGCTGCCACACTGGACTTGTTTTTGCTGTCTGATGGAGTAGCTCATGGCAGGGATATTCTCTCTGCAAAGGACAAGATCTAGCTGCTCTGGCATTTCATGGTAGTTTGTTGGGATCAGGTCACCATTATTCATTACAGATCTGTCTTTATTTATTTATTTGTTTAAACTCCCTGTCCTTCAGAGACCTGTGTTCTTACCGTAGGACTTTCCTCACCTAAAAAGTGGCTGAAGAAGCTTCTTCTAAGCAGTTGATTAGCCATCATGAGGCTGCACCCTCACTCAGTGAGTGGACAGGCTTAACTCAGGCCAAGAGGTGAAGCACGATGCACGCACTGTTTGCTAGCCTAGCATGGATTTCTCCATGACTTTCTCCTTGCTTCTCATCTCGCCTTAAACTTTCTGTCTCCTCTTTATCCTTCAGACAAAGTGACCATCTCACTGTGCCACCGTCTGAAGCCACGGGGCTCTGGGTGTGAAGGTGGAGCAGCCTGTTCAGTCCCTGCCCTGTCAGGGGCAGGTGCAGCCATGTCCCTCAGAGGCCTATAACTGCTGGTAGAAAAACGCATTTTTCTTTAACTTCAGCTTCCAGAATGATGGAACTGATATAGGCACATTCCCCAGAAGTATTTTTGCTATTTTGATCAATTACAATGCAGTGAGAAACATGTATTTTAAATCTTATCCTTACACAGAATTTAATAACATTTTAAGCAGTGGTTTAAAAATAACTACACAGGTCATTATGTAGGTTCCCTGAGGATGCTCTATGTTGATTTTTCTAAAACTGGTTGTCCAGACTAACAACTGATAAAATAACACTGATAGCTGTATAGGAGTGTTACATTAGATAAAGTAATTCAAAGCATGATTTAGCTGAACCAGTAGGGGTGTGTCTAGTGTGATTTTTCTATCCTCACTCAAACATCATAAGAATTTGCTGTTCTAATTCTTCCAAGTGTTTTGTTGTTGTTGTTGTTGTTTTGTTTGTTTGCTTTATATTTCTACATCTTTTGTGCATCCTCCTGAATAGCATCTCATAATTAGATACACACAATTTAAATTATTTATCATATTGATCCTTTCTGACACCCCCTGAGAAAAAACATGATATTCTTGTTTAGCCTACTTTATGCACACTGAAGGACCAATTTTGGTGTAAACAAATGGTTTTTCTAGCACTTTTTTTTTTTCATCCCTGTGTGTTTCTCTAGATCCAAAGAACGCACTTCCTGTAGAACCTAGAGCATCACCAAATTGCAGCCTTATTATCCTTTCTGGTTGTGTGGCGCAAGGGAGGTACAGTCTACAGCAGTGGGAACAAGCTGATAACAAGAAAAACGTCCTGCCAAACGCCCAGCACATTTCAGGCAGGCTGGCTGGCTGCAGCTGTGCATGAGGTGTATCTCACAAATACTGCTCCAGGCTGTGGCTTTGTAATAAAATCTCCCAGAAACCTTGTTCTCTGTCAGCTCTTACTTGACTTCCTTTATTTAGAAAATACCCTGGGAACCCGATGATCTGCCAGAGTGAGATTACTCAGCCTTTGGATGCACTGTAGAACTCATCTCGCCCTTCACTTTACCCTGGCTGCTCAAGCAGCAGGCTTTTTTTGATTTTCACCTGTTCACAGAAAGGATTTTGGACCGTTAGATGTGGGTCCTTTGCACGATTTGGAATCCTTATTATAGGTGTAAGACACACAGAATCCAGAGCAAAGCCTACTGTTTTGTTTTATGTACTTGAAGAGGTAAATAATATACATGTATATGATCAAAGACACTTTTTCTACTTTCCTGGATTTTTATGTGCTTCTTTTTGTTTTACTGTTTCATAATGCAGACAGCTACTTATCAGGCTGTAATCATTCTGCTTCTTTTGATGGTGTTGCTGCATACACCAAAAGCAGAAAAACTGTTCAAAATATAGGTCACTTTTCTTTTGGTTTCCTTACTTTACATATAGTAGAATGAATAAAATATGTATTTTTTTTAAACTGTGGCTTACAGACTTCTGGAAGAGCTGGAGCTTTATACAGTAAGATGATAATAAATAGAATTTGAAAACTAGGAGTCTAGATATGTGTCAGACTTTGGGGTTATATATAAATATATATGAATGATATATTTTTTCACTAAACAGTAGAACTGAGGGAGGATGGGGGAAAAGCTTCTCTGTATGCCTGGTGTCAGCTCTGGGTTTGTTATGGTACCTCACTGCATGAAGGTGACATTCAGCTTACCGTGCTTTAAGCATATAAAGGGCATGTGCTCCACTCTGGGCTGGGGTCTGGAAGAAAAGTGAGAAAAAGTGCCTGCTGTGACGAGTGCTTTGCTCAAGCAGCTCAGTTCACCTGCAACATGGGCTGGGATTTGACGTGCTGGCTCGAGTCGCTTCTGTGCCAGCAGCAAGGCACGGCTAGGCTGGCTGCCCACAGAGCTGCACCAGCCTGGAGCACTGCTGTTGGCTTACTGAGCTTCTCTCCTGTTCCAGTTGGCACGAGAAGCCTGCTTCGCAGAAACGCACTAGATCAAGTCACCTTTGACCTCAAGAAGTGATAAAAACATGATGAAGTAAGCATTTTTCCCCCCAGCATGATGCTTCTGAATGAGGTGAGGCTGTGTTTGCCTCGCTGTGAAACAAAAACAGGAATTAAAGAAGGCAGGGAACATCTGAGATAACAGCGTGTGGGTGAACACAACATGACTTAGCCGAATCGTTGGGCACACGGGACTATTAAACCATCGTCTTATTTGAAACAACAGGGAAAACAAGAACAACAAAACATCATCAACAACAGCAAAAACATTGAAGCAAAAATGAGACATGACCACATAAGATGTGGGAAGATGAAGTTACAGCTACAGAAATCAGAGCAGATTTTCTTCTCTCCAGCAGGTGGTAGGATTTTCTCAGCTACACGCAGGCAGTAGCAAGAAGAATTCACTCAGATCCTAACCTCTGAAGAAGCAATCCCCTGCCTTTTTTGACTTGGCAGATTCCTAAAAATTCCAGTGGAGTCAAGGATAACAAACTTAAGCCACTGGAAGAAATTTGCACGCTACCTGGCATGACTGCTATCAGTAGTCCCTGTAACTGGGATTTAAACCATGTGATACAGCTTTTCCATACTACGTGTGAAAGCCCACAGACAGCATTTTCTCACACAGTTTGACATGCAGTTAGGGAGATCAGATAAAAAAATGTGCCCTGTAGAAGGTTATTTCAGCTTTTGAGTCTGAACTTTTCTGAAACCCTCAACGAAGGGCAAGTCTTTTGTTCTCTTAATGCAAGCAAAAATTAAAATAGATGGAAATTCAAGCATGTTTTCCCACTCTTCAAGAAGGTAGTAGAAGAGGATTGAACAAGGCAGTGTGGTTTCTGCATGAGTACACTCATTCTTTTCAAAATCAAGGTCAGTAGAACAGAGAGAAAGTCACTTAAAAATTGGCTTTTGTGTTTTTCTTGTTCTTTTAATGAGCCAGATAAGATGAGGGTAAGGAAGAACCAATTTATCCCTACAGATGTGGAGGTTTTATTCATGCTCTTTGGTTTCTGGGTGAGTCTTACTGTCTGTCTTTTGTGCAGGCTTAGAATTTGCGGATCAGCAGAATTTAGGGGTTGCCATAATGCTTCCCTGTAATAGCCACTCCTGAATAAATAGATATTCAACCATCTGCCATGTACAGTGTTTAAGAGGTGGCCAAGCCACAGTACTGGCTCTAGGCAGGTAAGATGCCCAGAATAATTTTCCTGCTGCTTTTACTGTGATCATTTGCATCTATCTGCAGTCCCTGGAGCATCACGGATGTCCCCAGAGCTTCTAAATCTATTTTCCATCTGTTGCCTGCTCACCTACAACAGCACTAATACGCCCCAGAAGATTTTGCTGCTTTTGTTGACAGCAAGAGCAGCACTGGGAGCCTTCTGCTGCGTGCTAGTGCTGCCGGGAGCTGGCAGGCAGCAGGAATTAACAGCTTCAGAGCCCTGCAGATAGGGTTAGGCGGAGAGTCAGACCGTGTTCGAAGCCATCTACTTGTGCAGGGAAATGAGAAGCTCACAAACAACCCGAAGGGCTCTGCTGGGACCTGACACCTGCATGTTCAGAGCTGTTAATGTGATTGTCCCCTCCTCGTGTAGCTGGGCTGAGGGCAGACTTGGATCTCCTTGCTGGTCAGAGCAGCCGACCCAGCAAATAAAAAGCAATTTACTGTGCTGCACCCAGGAATAAGGAGGAGGAGGAAGGGTGAAAGCAGATTAGCTGTGTCTTTGGGGCATAAACATCCATGGGATGGCTTGTTGTCCCCTCTGCTGCTCAGCCCGGCAGCTGCAAGCACAGCCGAGCTCCCTGAAAGGAGCGGGGGAATGGAGAACTGAGGGGATGCTTCCTCATGTTGGGGGGATACAGCTGGGGGCAGGAGGAAGGAAGGAGCTCTCAGAGCTAGCAGAGGGAGAGATTTGGGAATAATATCCCCCCCAAGAAATAATATTTACTGATTAATTGATCTGTGCTCTGCCCTAATAAGTCCTAAACTATTAATTCCCCTCCTAGTGGGACACTGGAGGATGTTGCCATACTGCCTTTTCTGTCACAGCTGGATTTATGGATCCAGGCTTCACAAAGAAGCTGCTGGTCATGCACAGAAAGCAGCATTTGAGTGCTCACTCTTACTTTTCCCAGGTACCAAAGTGCATCACCAAACAGCCAGACAGCTATTTCCGAATGTTACTTTCCTGTCTAAATGACTACGGCTGTTGTGGTATCGTGTGATTGTGATGATGTGATGGGAAGGCATCAGGAACATATTTCTGAGAAGCAGAGACATCATGAGCGAGTCCGAGAGGCTGACAAGTCTACTGATAGAAAGGAAAGGGATAAATGGAAGGGGAGCCTCCCTTCCCTGGTTTCAGGAGCCAAAAGGTGAAGAAAAGTAGCTATTTAACAGAGCAGAGCTGGAAGTGCTGTGGTAGGGATGTATGACAAATCCTGTGCCATAACAAAGCAGCAGTGACTGTTGCCACCACCATTTGATTCAAGGCCACTTTGAGAAATAATCCAGCCCCCTGCTGTGATCCCAAGAGCCTCCCTTGGCAAACACTGATGCCCAGGTTATCCCAAAATTCAGGGCAGCCGCGGTGAGGCCTCCTGCTGCGGCCCAGCTGGTCGCACAGAAGCTCCTGGTCCTGGCAGCCTCTCCTGGCTCTATGGCAGCGGTGCTGCCCCGTACCTGCTGTCGTTGTGCCTCTCCTGGTGGCTGTGGTAACGCTTCCTACACTGCTGTGAGAGGCGGCCTGAGGGCGAGGATGGTAGGGAGATGATGCAGGCTTGGAAGGTTTCCTGTGGGAGAGACTGACTCAGCTGGAGCCCTTATCTGTGCCTCTTGCACGTGATGTACAAGTGCCTGCTTGGCATGGGGTGAGCTCCCCAGGGGCATCGTTGCACAGACAGGTTCTCCTAGTGGCTCTCCTGAGACTTAACATCTCCTGGGGCCTGTCTCTGTAGGTGTCATCATGCTTGCTGACACTGACAGAAAGAGCTTAGCAGTGTACACATATGCTTCGTTACAGGAGTCTCTGTGTTTTTTTAAGCCACAGTGAGAGAAAAACTTCATTGCTTTTGGTATTACTGAGGATGGACTAGTCTGCATGCATGGACTTAAGCCCTATGACGAGCAGCTGAGGGAACCGGGTTTGTTTGGTCTGGAGAAGAGGAGGTTCAGGGGAGACCTTATTGCTCTCTACAACTACCTGAAAGGAAGGTGTGAGAAGCTGGGGGTTGGCCTCTTCTCTCAGGTAACTAGTGATAGGACCAGAGGGAATGGCCTCAGGTTGTGCCAGAGGAAATTTAGGTTGGAAATTAGGAGATATTTCTTCTCAGAAAGAGCAGTCAGGCATTGGAATGGGTTGCCCAGGAAGTGGTGGCATCACCGTCCCTGGGGGTGTTCAAGGCAAGGTTGGACATAGTGCTCTGGGACATGGCTTAGTGGGAGATATTGGTGGTAGGGGAATGGTTGGACCAGATGATCTTGAAGGTCTTTTCCAACCTGAACGAGTCTGTGATTCTATGACTTTGAAAACCCGTTGTGGCCACAATATGTGGCAGGACCCATCTGCCCAGCAAGCACTGGACAGACATGCTGAGATCTTCACAGGAGCCACGTCCAGCTCCCTGACCACATGTTGCATTTCCAGGTGCAGCTTGCACTAGCTGGGCTGGCAACAGCCTCAAGAAACTTGCATATGTCAGCCAGGGACCAGCAACACTGGGAGAGCATTTGGGGTTTCCAGGTTGGGGCACAGGAACCAGTTTTATGCTGCCTGAAGAGCTGGGGAGGTATTCCTTAGACAGTTATACTCCTTTCTTGTCAAGAAGAACAAAAAGGTAAGCAACTTCAACTGTACTTTAAAAATCAGCAAGATAAATTTCTGAAAACAAGAATAATGGAAAATACATTTTTGGTCCACATTAGAAATAAATTCTCTGGTGCTTTACTGCTTTAAAGATTGAAGTTGATACTTGGCAGGGGGATGCCCTCAAGTCAGAAATCCACTATTTTCTTGTCTCCTGACAATAGACCATTTTGGAAAGGTTATAAATCGCTGTGATAGCTCAGCCAACATGCTCTCCTTAAAGACTTGTCAGTGTTTGGTACCCATATTCCCAGGAAATCTGATCTGCAGCAAGCACATATGTTGCCTGAGCTGAGGTACAGGGACTAAAGCCCTGCAGCAGCTGCTTCTGGCTGATGCAGGCTTTGTGGTACTTGACACCAGGGCTGAGAGCAACAAGGCTGCCTTGCGGGGATTCCCAGGGCTCCTTTTCCTGGAGCAATCCTGGCAGCAGCAAGACAGGAACTGGAGAACAGCCAGGAGCAATGGGGAGGTGGTGGAGAGGGGCAAAAACGTGCAGAGCACCCAGCAAGGAGACTGGAATTACTGGAGAGCGCTGACACTGGGACCTGTATAGTGCTGGATAAAGCTACGGGACTTGACTCAGGTGTTTTGAGAAAAGAATCTGGAATGTAGGAAAGCCGAGGCTTTCCCAAGGAAAAATAACCATAATGTGACATGATGAAAGACAAAAAAAAAACCACTTTTCAAATGGAATGGAAGCAAAATTCACAATATTTCATTAGTAATGGGAATTAAAAGATACGGGAGACAAGAAACAGAAGAGGGAGTAGCAAGAACACTGAGCTGCAAGTATGCTGAAAGCATCTGGATACTGAGGGGGAGGGCAGAGAGAAGGGAAGAGGAAAGTAATTTAAAATGTGAGGCTGGTCATGGATAGGAAAAATAAACATGAAGATGCCAAGTGCTCTCATGAGTCTTTACATATCAGCTTTACAACCTGAAGCAGCAAGCTCCTTCACACCTACAGGAGTGTACTACATAAGTACCTTCTCCTATACAACCGCTCTTCCTAGACTATGCCCTCCAGCTTCCTATGCTAATTGTTGTTGTAGGACGGTTGCATCCCTATGATTTCTTTTATGGTGTTAGCAATGTAGAGGAACCGGTAATGTTCAGTCATCAACAAAATCATCAGAAGCCTCCCGTTACTTCAGAGTGCTCCAGGCACAACGAACAAAGGAAGGGAGTTCAATTAACAGGGTACTGGTAGCTTCATTACTCTTTCTACATAAAGTGCTTGCAGAAGGACTAAACAAAATTAACTGCGGAGATGGAAGCTGAAGTGGAGAATGAAAAGCGAAGAACAAAGAGAGAGGTGAAAATGGACTCTAGCATGTAGCTATCTGATCAGGCATTATGTTGTATCCTGTGTGGGACCAAAAGAAAATCCATCCTCGCTGTTAGCCCACTGACTACCGGGGACAGAGCAGTAGAGAACATAGCCCCAGCATTCTCAAATGTATATTCTTTTCACAGTGAGCATCTAATTGTGCCTATGTAGAAAAAATGTGGGAGAAAAATGAGATCCTGCCAATGAGGTTCTGACTGGCCAGAAAAATGCTGTTTATATGGTTAACTTATATATAGGATTGCCTTTCTGCTGAGACTGTGTTCATTGTGCCAGGCAGAAGATGTGTGCTCTGGGACTCAGGGAGTCCAACATTGCCCTGTACTGCGGAGCACAGAGATGGAGCGAGCTCTCTGTATGGCCCAAGGTCAGGAGTGAGATTTCAAAAGTAGAAGTGTTTGTGTTGTGAAAAAAGATCAGGGCACAGCACCTTCTCTTGCAGCCATTGTGTTTTGTTTCCTGATGATAAAAGGCCTCTGTGAGAAACCACAAATGGCACATGGCTCCACCACAATTTTCAGTGCAAGCAGGAGCTCAGAGTGGTCCTTTTCACTGCCTCTTCTGCACTTCACCTGTGCTTCATTCCTCCTGCCAGAGGAATACTGTATGGTCTCATCCATGAATGGCTGGAGCCCTTTGATCTTTGGAGGAAAAGCTTTACAATGACAACTGCTGCAATCCGATATTAATCTCTGGATGTCCAGTACAGATGGGACAAGCATTTGTATGCATTATCCAGTTTAATAAAGAGCAATGTAGTATTTTCAGCAGATCCCTGAATGACCTTTCTAGGCTTTAACAACTGATAGATACAGATTTGTTATGCTTTTGCAGCACCATCTTCTGCTAATATTTTCTCCTAGATGGGTAACCAAACACCACCTTACTCAGTCAGAAGTTTAATATTGCCAGTCCTGTCCTGTCCTGAGTCAAAATCTCATTTCAAATAGTAGACTTACATGAAGATGCTTTCACTTTTTTATTATTATTTTTATTTTTAAATGCTAACTTGTTTGGGTTCAATTAGGACCACACGTATTACTTGGCACTAAATATTTTGCATCAGCCTAAAGCATCTACCATGTTCTTAAGACCACAGAAACCAGCTTAAATCGTCAGACCCCCCTGGATGCTGTTGCCACTCTACTCTCTAAACAGAGAACGTGCCTTTGGTCTCTTTGCAAATCCACACATGCAGATCTAGTTATGTACCTGCATAGGTTTCCAGGGAGAAAGAAAAATGTGATAGCTTGGAAAGGCAAACAAGAGGCACACATGCCTGAAAAGAACAATTATTGCTAAGTGAGGAGGAAGCGTGTGCCAAGGTGCACAAGGTAAAGAAAGGCCACGTCTGCCAAAAGGATGTCTCCCTATGGCACATGCCTGGCTGGGTGATAACCAGACCAATAGTAGATGTGACACTGATGGATAACTCGGTTACACTGCTGACATAGGTGAGGAGGAATATCAGGTATGTTCATTCCCATACAGATACAGGGCTAAGCCTGAGATGCACAGGAGGGTGTCATGTAAGTGCAGAAAACCAATGAGAGAGTTAATATGGCCTACAAATATGTCTCTCACATTAACTTTTAACCCTTTCTCAACTTGGGGTGTTTCCATAGACAGACCAAATATTTAAATATGGGAAGTCAAGCTAGAAGACCCTTCAAGTTGTAGTCTAAGAAAGGGACCTGTGTTTTTTAGTCTTTCTGTTGCCTTACACTTAAAATTCTTAATTCAGGCAGGTTATCAGCTGCCATTCTCTCACTGCAATGTTAATTTTTTGAGCCCTTCAATATCGTTTTTCTTCCCTGTGGTCTGCAAGGTCTGTACCATGCAGTGTGGACCTGAACAGAGCCTCGAACAGAGCAAGGGAAGCGAGTGCCCGGCTGTGTCCTGCATGTGGCGGAGCGAGGCTGACTGTGTTACTCGGTGAAGGGAGCCTGGGAGCTATTAGGTGATGTGGTGGAGATGTTTGACTCCTTCTGAGGAGGAAGAGGGCACAATTGGGTCAGAACTGCTGGGGAGAGAGACGCTCACAGAGGCTTTGTACGAAGTCATCAAGCAGTGGGATACTGACTGCGGCATGGAGAGCAAATTAGGACCCCGTCTGTAATTGGCACCAGTGAAGTACTGTAGCTTGTAAGTACGGGTAGTCACACCAGCTACTGGAGCAAGTTCATGCTAATAATTTGACCCTCTCAGCTCATTAAAAAGCAAAACACAAGGCAGAGAGCAGCAGAGACGTTGAATAAGACTGCTCATTACTCAAGTCAGTTGAAACTGTGTGAAGAGCTGGAATGTATTCCCCAGAAGTGACAAAGAGAAGGCAATAAGCATGACAGCAGATGTGCTAGGCACTTGCCTCCTTTGTAAGAGGAAATTTCTTATTCACACAAAGAAAACGAAATGCAGGAAATAAGTAGTCTGGGATGGTCTGAGAAATCTCTGTTCCCAGGTGGGAACAGTTGCTTTCAGTAGTTCTTGTATGTTACAAGGGCCTTGATGCAGTGTTACATGCGGCAAGATGGCCAAAGAGCATGAAGGTTCCTTCTTATGTGGCTCCTGATTGCTCAGTGAGTAAACAGCATGTCATTTTTATCTATTTCTTCTTACTGCAAAGACCCTGGTGTCGTGGTTTAACCCAGCTGGCAGCTAAACACCACACAGCCGTTCGCTCATCCTCCCCCCTCCCTTTCTGGGATGGGGGAGAGAAATGGAAAGTGAAGCCTGTGAGTTGAGATAAAGACAGTTTAATAAGACAGGAAAATAATAATAATAACAATGATAATAATAACAATAATAATAATAACAACAATGATGATAATAGTACCACTACTAATAATGTGTACAAACAAGTGATGCACAATGCAATTGCTCACCACCCCGCTGACCGATGCCCAGCCTAACCCCGAGCAGTCCGGCCCCCCTCCCCCGGCCAGCCACCCCTATATATTGTTTAGCATGACCCCAGATGGTACGGAATACCCCTTTGGCTAGTTTGGGTCACCTGTCCTGGGTCTGTCCCCTCCCAGCTCTTGCTGCACCCCCAGCCTGCCCGTTGGCAGGACAGAGCAAGAAGCTGAGACGTTCTTGGCTTAGTATAAGCACTGCTCTGCAACAATTAAAACTTTGGGGTGTTATCAGCACTCTTCTCATCCTAAGCCAAAACATAGCATTCTACCAGCTACTAGGAAGAAAATTAACTCTGTTCTAACTGAAACCAGGACATCTATATCCACAAAACTTAATTCCCAGAGCTAGATCCTCAAATCCATACCTGAAGGTAGGAATCAGTGCTTTCAGCAAGGGGAACTGGAAATTCAGAAATGGGACTAAGAGAAGCCTGTGTGCTGATAAGATGGGCTGAAGGAACTAGCCACTAAAATACATACTGCAGGGGGTGTTCCTGAAATCCCAGCTTTCTCCTAATGCCAGGACTTATTGCCTTTTCTCATAGGTGCCTAACCTGACTTCTGGGTACCTTCCTTCCTCTTTACTCCTTTAAGAGGAGCATGGCATAGATGAAAATTCAGCATTTTGGGGTCAAGGAAGAGCTTGGACATAGCTTAATGAGGAGAGAAAGACAGGGTGGGAAATGGGCTCCGATTTCTATTCCTAATCAAATCAAGTCTTTTTCTCACTGGGCTTCAGGTTCACGTTTTCTCTTGTTTTCTGGTTCCCCTGCCCTGGGTATTTTCATCTTTGCAGCAGGCTGGTCCAGAATTAACAACCACATTCAAGTCACCTTTATTTATTTATTTGTTTATTTATTTATTTATTTATTTATTTATTTATTTATTTATTACCATCAGTATCCTGGTAAACAGGCATGTAAACACTGCTAGCGATGAAAGATTATTTACTTGGGACAACCCATCCAAAACAGAGACTTTAATAGAGGTCTTAGTCTGCCTCCCCAGAAGCTGAATTGCAGAGTCCATCTCTAGAAATGTCTTGACAAACTGATCTCACTCTAGTAAATCTTCAGCTGACTTTAGTGTATTACCTTACACCACGATACAGCTCACACTTAATTAAGTTTTCTTTGAAGAGTCCATCTTTGGAATCCTAACACAAAACACTGATTTTTTGTATTATTATTTTTGTTTTTGTAACCTGCTAGCAGTTGAAATACCACTACAAAATAAATCAGTAAATAAATAAAAGTTGAGTTTAAAAAAATAATTGAAATACTGTCATTGTGTCATCAGGTACCTAATGGGTGACTTTGTCTGAATTAATACACATTGGTGTTTTAATAACTACTCCATGACATATGTTAGATCCTCTACTTGGAAGGAAACACTCCTTCTCTGTTTAGTTATTCATTTATTTTAGCAGGACCTCTAGCAATAAAATCAGCTGTGTATGTTTCATGCTGCTATAATCAGAGTTTTCTGTACTGGTTTCAGAAACTGTATTTGTGAAATACTGGCTTAGGGCTGAAGAATAAAAGGCACCCAGTCTTCAGAGACGACAGAAAGGGGGAGCAAATATATTCTTACTTTGAGTCAAGTCCCTCAAATTGTAAGGATTCCATAACCTGATTTTCTTTTGCCCCGACTGCCCACAACACTTCTCAGCACAGCAAACAGAGGCGTACTTGGGCTTTAATAATATGCACATTAAACTGCAAGAGACCTGCCTGGACTGTTCCCTGGGAAAGCTTTCTCAAACAGCAGCCACTCTGGGCTGGAGCAGCAGAAGCTTTTGTTAGAATTCAGCAGCTCTTTGGGACATGTAAGAGTGGCTTAATTATGTGCAAACAGTAGCCACTGTGTTTGTAGTTGGTGGTAGCTGAATCCCCTTCCCACAGCCACCATCTATCACAATGTCACTGCAGCAGGCTTACCAGTCTGAGCTCTTCCTCTGCCCCTCCAGCTAGCAACATCCACTTATGCCAAGGTCACCTCCACTATAACTGATTGTCAGCACTTCTTGCAGAACAAGACTTTTGATGTCATCAGAGTTGAAATGTTTGTCTTCTGCAACAGAAGCACAGCAGATCTGTTACACATCATGCTACAGACAATTGTGGTTACATCTGTACCAGTACATCTGCAACCCTGTCTGCAAGCTGAAGGTACACAAAATAACAAGAGAAGGTTGTACCAAGCTTTCACAATATCACAGGGTATTATTCTTAATTATATGTGCTTTAAAAGCATTGGACAGTCCTCTGGATTTGTTCAAATGCATAGTACTATTTATTTCTACTGATCAAAGAAATATCATTTTATTTATTTTATTTTATTTTATTTTATTTTATTTTATTTTATTTTATTTTATTTTATTTTATTTTATTTTATTTTTTATATAACCAATTTCTCCATCCTAGCAGGTGAAAAGCAATTCTGGTTCTACAGAAGCAGCTTATCAGTATTCACATGCACAGAAATATCTGGTGGAAGCAACAAAGAGGAGAAAGATTGTCCAGAAGACTCTCTTAGTACAGAAAAAAGGAAAGATTATTCTGTGTGGCTGGAAGGCAGGGTTTTGTGTACCCAAGCCACCACCATAATATAAATGAATTGGCAGCTGTTCTACACAGGGTGGTAAAACTTGTAAAGTAATACCTAGAAATATTAATTGAAATACACAATTAAAATAAAAAATGAAAAAAAAAAAAAAAAAGAACAATGCTTTGATGGTAGCTTTAGTGTTTTTCTTTTATACATATCTGTAATGGCAAAGTGTCATAAAAGATTTTCAGTGGAAGCTGTATTTGTTTGAGGCCATTCATTAAGCATCTGTTGCTCTGATTGCACAAAGGTGTAACTCCCAGCATGCGATGAGACTTTTCCCTTGTGCAGTTTGCATTTTTTGTCTGCTTTCTATACTTCAGCACTTACTGCACATTTATCTTTTTAGATAATACTAATCAGAAATCAGAAAGTGACTTCCATGCCAGAGTTAAATAAAATAACTTTTTTTTTTCTTTTCTTTTAAAGCAGAACTCTTTGCAGTGTCTGTAGTCCAACAGAGCACTTATCTGAGGTTTGTTTTGCTGGGTGTCTGTTTCTAAAAGAAGAGACAGTCAGGAAATGACAGGTAAAGGCACACAAATGAGAGCAACAAGCAGAGTACTCAGAGATATCCAGACACGTTTGACATTGTCATCCACTAACAAGACTGTCAAGTGCCTGTCGAATTTCAGATGTTTTTGTTTTGAGGCTTGGCAATACCTATAAGCACTGCTGACAGTTTGTTAAAAATAACCCCAAGAGCGCACCCTTTCTGGGTCAAAACCAACTGTAAGCTGAGTGCACTGTAATTACAGTGCACTAAATGAGTTACAGCTTGAGATAATCACACCCCACTGCACTAAAAAGCCGTAATTACACAGAGATAATGTGAGCTTGGCAGCATCTCCTATGGCAGTCTATGGCTTTGAGTGAAGTTTGATGTCCAGGTTGCTGGTCACTGCAGGCTGAGCCAACACACAGTTCAACAGGTAGAATAAACTGAAGCTTGTGCTTAACAAAGAGGAAAACTTAATAGTGTTTACCTAGAAAAGTTGATATAAAGAAAAGTTGAATGGCAAATGTACTTGAAAATTTGCATCCAGTGAAGGATATTTCTCAAACCAGTGAATGTTAAGCTGGTTTGTTGCAGCAGGATGCTGTTCTTTGAAGGGAGCTAATATAGTTTACCAATGTACCTATGTAAAGAATTGGGGCTTCTGTACTTTTCATGTATTTTACATTCTCCTCTTATGTTAAAGCAGGTGTCTGGATGAGTTATTGGATTTAGGGCTTCACACTTAATTTTCAGTTTCTCAGTTTTCTGAGTTTTGCTTTACCATGACTTTCTGGAAAGGTTCAAAATACTGTTTAGGCAAATTTAACCTTGTGCTGTCAAAGCTTTTCATCACTGATTAATAAATTGATTATTTTGGCTAATTTGTAATTAATTTTGGCCTGTGTTAAGAGCAGAGTATTTGGCAGACAAGTCTTCCTTAGCACCATAGAAATCCCAGAGAGAATGGTTCACAGAAGTAACTATATAAATTTTCAGTAAAATGCCAGATTGTCGGATTTGTTAAGAACCTCATGGTCAACCCTTCTTCCTGATGGAGTAAAGCCTTGATAAAGGTCAGTAAGAGTGGATAAATTTAATTAATATTACACAAATATGAAGATAAGACATAATAGAAATTTCATTAATAAAACATTAGGTAGTTAACCTTGCAGATAAATGGTGTACTGAAATACTGCACATGAGAGACATAGACATACTGGAAAGAGTCCAACACGGGGCCACCAGGATGATACGGGCCTGAAGCACCCCTCCTATGAGGAGAGGCTGAGAGAGCTGGGAATGTTCAGCCTGGAGAAGACGAGGCTCAGGGGGATCTTGTCAATGTGTAAAAATATCTGTGGGGAGTGTGCAAAGAGGGTGGAAGCCTATTTATCAGTGGTGCCCAGTGCTAGGATAAGAGGCAACGGGCACAAACTGGAACACAGGAGGAACCATCTAAATACCAGGCAGTACTTCTTTATGTGCAGGTAAAAAAAGCACTGGCACAGGCTGCCCAGAGAGGCTGTGGAGTCTCCTCCTCGGAGACCTTCAAAAGCTGCCTCTGGACGTGGCCCTAGGCAGCCTGCTCTGGTGGCCCTGTTGGGACAGGGCTTGGGCCAGGTGGGCCCCAGAGGCCCTGCCAGCCTCAGCCCTTCCTTGACTGTAAAATTACATTGCATGAGGTGACTGACTCCTGAGCTTCTAGCTGGAATATTGCTGAAGACCTGGGAGACTGTGTTCTCAGTAGTGTTGACTTGTAGTCTTCATCCACAGCTTTAGCTGAATTTAAGAGCTGAATTTAAAATTTGTACTCATTTCAAGTAGTATCATATGCAAACCATTCTGCTTCAACAGTAGCTACAGAAACTGTCTGTCTACTGCAAATATCACTGTTGCTGTTAAACACAGTCTGATAGCTCAGTCAACTAAAAGCCAGCTTTAAACACGGTGCCTGAAGGCACTTCTATTCACTGGGAGATGTTTCAGTGTCACGTTTCTCCTGCCCCCTCCCGCCCTTTGGCTGTTGGATCTGTGCAAGAAAGGTCACTCTAATTTTCTGGAAAGCATCACTTACAGAAAAGGACTGGATGTTACCTTGTGCCAAAGAGCAGAGGATAATGCAGGAACACCAGCCTCCAGGAACAGCAGCTTGAGGAGGGGAAGTAGGTGCAGAGTGTGAGAAGTTCTCTCAGAGGGGCTTTGTGCCAGGATGGGTTCTGCTGAGTTGGCTCTGTTCTGTGGTTGTTGTAACCCTTCTCATTCTGTTTTCCTTTTTCTATAAAGGAACAACACAGAGATTGCATGTGAGGTAGGAAGCCAGTGCACAGCTGAACCAAACACCAGGAGATGGTGACACTTCCTTCCTCTGAGTACTGCAAAATGCACTGTGCTGGGTTTAAACCTGTGGCCTTGGTTTAAAACTCCTTTATCAGTGTTCATCTGCTGGAAATTTCTGAGAGAATAGTATCAGGGGCTTATCATGATAAACCTGGGAAGTAGCTGGTTTCTTGAAGAAATTTTGACAAAGGAAGGAACATGGGGAATGAGAGCAAGGGTTGAGGGGGATTTTCACCACTGTCCCTCAGGAAATGAAACGAGTGACCATCAATAAAATGCCTTGCTGAACGCTTTTCAATCTCACAGTATGGGGAACTGCAGGGCAAGTGGGATGAAATGTCTAGCTTTGTTTTGCCAATAACTTGCAGAGTATTACTTTTTCCTTTCGGAATTGACATCATATCGACTGGAGGATTTCTTGGGTGGATAAAAACGAAGAATGCTAGAGCTGAAAGAGCCCTCTCCAGCTGGCTGCTGAGGGTAGGAGAAGGAGGGGAGAAATCCAGGCCACAGGACTCCTGTCTGGGCTGTTTTTTACCCACACCAGCAAGCAGTTCCTGCACCTGGTGGTGCACACCAGCTTGTGCCCACTCACTGCAAGCCTGGGGCTTGTCAGCCACCCTGGGGGAAGCTGCTCCTGCATGGCGGGTGGGCAGACCCACCACCACCATTCTTGCAATGGGTTGCTTTTTTCTGCCCCTGGCCTCTTCAGCATAGGCTGTGCTTGTGTCATGCCTGAGCCATGCACGAGACATGGTCAGACCAGTGCTCTGTATACAGGAACAGGCCAAAAGCCTGGTCAGTGGCTGCTCGATGCTCAGCTGCCACTGCAGTTGTGATGTTGCTCAGTAGCGATGCTTCTGAGGCCTGGCATTGACCACTGCCATCCTCTGAGGTGGTGCCAGATAGGCCTCTGCTGGGTACAGGCCATCCCGAGGGATGAATGGAGGTGCTTAATGCACAGGGAAAGATGTTTCCACCGCTCCCATTCTCCAGATTTAAGTCAGAATATGGGCTGTCTTGCCCACAGGAGGTTTGGGGCTGGGGGAGTAGTATCAGCTGGTTAGACTACATCACTCAGCAGCAGGGGATAACCAGCAGAGAGTCGGGGGGCCATGCTAAGGTCCCTGTGCCAGAATCCATGAATTATCTTACCAGCACCCAGGCCCAACAGGCAAAGGGCTGTTATGTGGAGTCACGCAATTATCAACTCTTACCAGCTGTTGAATAGTGATTTTGGAGTCATTAGGTTTGCTGTAGGCACAGAAGGAGTGATGTCTCTGGAAAACCTGCTGCAAATCCTCTGTCCCTGTCTTGTTCTGGGTGAAATGTATAGAAGAATAGAAAGGATTCCTTAGCTGGAAAGGATGTGATAATTACTGAGATTTTCACGATGCCTCAGTGGAAATGAGTGCCCATGCATTCACTTCCTTAGCAGAAATGATTGGTTAGGAGCTTGGTTCATTAAATTGATTTTTTTCTTGTCTATATGTACTAAGGTAAAAGACCCAAGTTGGAGTCTTGAGAATGAAAAGCACAATATAAATACCAAATACCGTATTTACATATTGATACTGTATTTACATATCTATATTTTGTATATTGGATTTATCTATTTGTAAAACAAAGAAGGTAACAAAAGGATGTTTTTCTTAAAGCCACCTGCCTATGACTTTTCTGTTCTTTAATCTCCTTTAAAATATCTGGCTTCATTTGTGTGTTCTTATTGTTGTTAGCAAGGACTTCATCAAGGGAGCAGTTGTAGCTTTGCATTCTGTCTGCTTCTGCCTTCCTTGAGAGCAGCCTTTGCTGTTAGTGCATAGTGCAGCAGCCACGGGGAGCCCCCAGGTGCTACCCCAGCAGCTGGAGCACTGCTGGCACAGATGGTGCAGGGTTGTCAAGGCAGCTCCAGTCACTGCATCACTGGGGACCTGCCTGGTTTTGTACGGACCGTAGTGAGAACAGTACAAGATGAGATTCAAAGTTCTCCACTCAGTCACAGCAACGCAGAAAGACTGTACTCAGCATGGGCTTTGAAAAGCTGGACTCCGAGGCTGAGGGCAGTCAGGCACTGGAACAGGTACATTGTGGGCTCTCGTCCTTGGGGAATTTCAAAACCTGACTGAACTGAGCAACATGCCCTAACCTTACCTTCCTCGAGCAGGCAACTGCACCAAGTGACCTGCAGAGGTCCCTTCTAGCCTGACTTGTACTTCGGTTTTACAACCTTGTCAGACAGTCAGTCTACTGGATCCTCTTAACATGCATGCAGATTTAAATTATTTGTAGGTTGCTAACGAAACATGCTTTTATTGCCTTATTTGTTGGGAATGCTGTTGGTTTCTTGTATCCGCAACTCTCAACGACCTACACATTTTTATCTGTCTCCTGCTCAGGAGCTTACAGAGGTGTCTGAGATGCAGTATCAATATATATTGTTTAATTTAAACCCTGTACTGCATGTCCTCTGCAGGGCAGTGCTAACTTTTCCAATTCTCTCCTTTACCAGGGCTTGCAAGTGTTTATGTCCTAGTCTACCTAATGAAATAAGCAAATTACTAGTTGAGTTTCTGAAGAAATTCCTAGCATTTTAACAGCAGTGGTCAGATTGGAAATGCCTTAGAGTATACAGCACAAATTATTTGGAGTCATAGACCATTATGAGAATCAATGACATAGCTTTGAAAGCATGTTTATTTTTATTTTTTTTCTTTTTTCACTTGCATATTCTTTATATCTATATCAGTAAACTATTTCCATTTCCCTTAAATGAATGAAAAAGTAAGATTTTGTGGTGCGTTATTTTAGTGGGGTTACATCTAGGGTGATGTTGGCCCTCTTGCACCATCAGCTGGGGAATATCTCAAACCAAGACCCCAATTAAGTACACAGTATTCATGAGCTATGTCTACATTGTTTACAGGATTGCACTTCATTAGTAAACACAATTTTGTGCTGCATTGTTAATGACAATCAACATAATTACTATAACTTGGTAGATGATTGCTTCTCAGTTATAATGACAGCTTTATAAAAAAAATGAAAATAAAAAAAAATTACTCCAAGATTTGAGATAATAGCTTTATTGGAACATTCTTCTTTTTTCCCCCAGTCTTCAGTAAGATCATTTAAGCACTTCACCACAACAGTGCAATTTAGAAGACAGTAAGTAGCAAAGTGGAGGACTGGCAGGCTGGAGTTGGCTCAGATAGTGCTTTCAACATGCCCAGGTGTCTGGCTCATCCTTAGTACAGCTGCCAAAGCATTATCAAAATACAGAGAAGCTGTGTGTGTGTCTGTGTGTGTGTGTAAACATATGCATTTGTGTATGTGTGTACAGAGTAGCATCAGGCTTATGTGTGAAACATCATGGCCAAGTCTCTATGTTCTATCTCCTTTAAATAAAAGAGTGAATTATTCATCGAAGCTGTTAGCAAAGGTACTTCGGTATCACTCTAAAGAACAGATAGATTCAGCCTGGCGTTTTACAGGAAAAATATGGGAAATTACTGGCTATTATATACAGTCATGACAAAATTCACATAGCTCAAGACAGTGTAGGCCCATCGATACAAGGACCATGTCCTTTCTTTGTTCGTGTTGCTGTACCAGTCATGGAAGCACCACCAAAGGAAGGCAGCAGAAGTAATTCACAGAATCACAGAGTGGTTTGGGTGGGAAGGGACATTAAAGACCACCCAGCTCCAACCCCCTGCCATGGGCAGGGACACCTCCCACCAGCCCAGGTTGCCCAAAGCCCCATCCAGCCTGGCCTTGAGCACCTCCAGGGATGGGGCACCCACAGTTTCTCTGGGCAGCCTGTGCCAGGGCCTCACCACCCTCTGGGGGAAGGATTCCCTCACCCAGCACTACCCACACAGGCAGGGACCTCAACTCTTCAGCAAGCAGATCAACCATGTCCCCACAGCCCCAACCCTGGGACTAACTCATGCTCATGCAGGTTTTTTTTTTGCTTCTGCGTCTCACAGATCCATTTCAATCATCTCATTTTATCAGAACTATTTGTGTGATTAACTTTAATTGTTAGGTTATTTCACAAACTGCATACAAACAGTCACATTTAATTTCACATACTGCGATCCAAAGCTTACCCAAGCTTTTCATTGCTTCTTTCAATTTACAAAATAAATGATTTTTCCTGAAACCCATTTTCCTTCCTTCCAGAAAGAAAAAAACAAGCATGCTCCCCATCTCTTCCTCGTTACAAGGAAGCAGTCTTTAAACTGAGACCTTTGGAACTAGCATTAAGCAGTAAACCAAAGCCAAAGGTAAAAGTTCAATGCACTTTTTTATATATTCTTTGATGGAAACTTGGGCTAGATTCCCCTTTTTGCTTTAGTCAGCATAGGACTTACTTGAGGATGATTCATGGTATGTTTTCAGAATATATCATGAATGACAAGCTAAAATTTTTCATTTCTTGTTAGTACACAGTTACTACAGCTTGTCAATAAGCAATTTGGATTTTTTCCCAATTCTTGCAATGAAATGCTGAGACTTCTTGTTTGGATGAAAATATTTACTCCGCACAAATAATGGTATATTAATTACATACAGATTCTGAGAAGTACGCTTGTTTTGGGTTGCATTAATTTTCTTCCCTAGCTTAAAAGTGGTTTTCTTTTTTACTTTTTCCTTCTTATTTACATTTCAGGCATATATTATAATTACTTCTTTACTGGACAAAGCTATCTTTTGAGCATGTTGCTCAGTGACACTTTGTAAACATTTTCACTTCCCCTTTGTTTGGATTTGTGTAGTGGAAAAAAAGTCAATGATGTTTTTAAATTTTCTTGTCAGATCATTCAGGATGTTTGTAATAAGGACAAGCAAGAGAGGAAGAGTATACTCTACTTTGGCAAAGTTCTTACTGTGAGCACCCTCATGAGGAGAAACTAAAAAATAAATAACTCCAAAGGGGAAAAAAATAAAAAATAAAAAGGCAACCTTTCAGTTTGGAGAAGGAGACAAGTGGAGAGAGACAAGTTTGGGAGTGATTAGCACAGAGATGATATTCAGAACATTTTCATATGTGGTTCTTCAAACTGGATGAGCAAGCAGAAAAAGGGTAGGAGCTTTTATTGCCTAAGGAAAAAAATCACACCACCTTAGGTGTTGGAGACAATGTAGCTGCAGCCCGGTGCCATTTGCCTGGGATTTAATGTATCTGGTTTCTCAGCAGAGCTAATTAACTGAGCGAGAACCATCAGGAAGGGAGCTGCGCTCTGCACAGCTGAATGCAAGTCAGCACTGGTACATCACGCTCCGCTGGGCTTCGTAGACACAGGGGATGCATCTGAAGAAATATCTGAGGGATTCCCTTAGGGAATCTCTGGCTGAAAGCAAACGGTAAAAAAGATGATGCTCCACCAAAGGAGAAAGCAAAGGAACAATCTGTAAGGAAAACATAGCACCTACATGGAGTGAAGTGGCAGCATCTGTCCATGGGATTTTGAAGACAAGGTTACGTTTAGCAGCTCTGATGGTGGTACTTGCTAATTAGTGCCAGATACAAATATCCAACATCTGCGCATTCCAGTTCAGTGGAGAACAGGAGGAGAAACAGGCTGAAAAATGATCACTCTCAGGGTAAAACAGGCAGCTGTCTCATTTGCTTGGTAGCTGGTCAAAGCTGAAAAAGCTTTTGAGTGACCAAGAAGAATATTCATGGAGAAACGAGGGGCTGTTTGGAAAGCACTGCACTGTGTGGCCAGGAGGGCAGCCAGGTGGAGGTCTGTGACCTGAAAACTCTTCATTACAATCAAGCAATACTAAACCTTAAAAAAAAAAAAAAAAAAAAAAAAAAAAACAGAGATAAAGAGAGATTGCTAGTGTTGTACTGGCTATCTTAACCCCCTACACTGAGGGGAATAAGGCAACCAAAAGCTACCAAAATTCAGAGAATGGAAGTCAAACTGGGTGCTCCTGGTTGGTGAGGAAGAGGCACTTCAAACAAAACATAACTCTTCAAGTCTGGTGGCTCATCATCTGAGAGGAAAACTAAAGGAACAAGGACTCCAGACCTGTACATAAATAAGAACAAAATTGTGGATCCCTTTTTAGTTGCTATTTTGCACCAGGAGGTGCTGGCTTGTTATGAACCCAGTAAAAACAGCACTCAGACTTTGTAAAGTATTGTTTAAAATGCTCTCAAAGGTAATGCTATAAAGAAAGAGGCAGTGGGTTAGATAACCATATGTCCCTTCAGATGCTGGGAGCCCAACTGTACAGCATCAGACAGGATGCTGCAGGTGCCATGCAGGTCCCATCTATGGAGGGGTTAGACAATTTTCAGCCATTCGGGCTCTTACAGGATTGTCTTAAAAGGACACAACTCTACTCATCATTTCTACAGTCAAGTGGGAAGGATGTTCACATGGGAAATTGTTGCTGCAGTTTTAAAGGCGAGGGCACGCAGGTGGTGTAAGCGCAGGTACAGAGTGGGAGCTGCCATCAGGCTCCCCTCCTAAAGTTGACCATCTTCAGTTCCTCCTGTGGCCAGGAGATACATGCAGGATCTCAGAACTAAGTACAGCTCAGGCAGACTCTTGTGTGGACCACTAGCTCCTTGACGTTCTTCTGGTCAGGAACACTACGGTTGCTTGCTGCATGTGATTTCTCTAACTCAACAGCTAGCTTTAGCACTTCAGTTACTACGTTTTCATGTGATTTGGCAACTTCTATGAGCAAACCAGAAGAACCATGACCACAAGCAGCAAGTATTGCAGTTGCATGTTAGATAGAGCAGGTATTTGCCTAAGTCCCGCCTGCAGTTTGCTCAGAAGGATGATGTATTCACCATGTGTGGAGAAGGAACTTTAACTGAACCATAAGGGTTGGAGAGGTTAAACATGGTTGCTGGCAGGTTTGGATACTTCTCTCTGGAGAACCTTTAATAAAAAGCCTTGTATATTGGTCTACTCATGCAGTGACAGCAATAAATATGCCAAGTGAAATGCAAGCTAATTAGAAAGCACTTATTCTAGTCCTCCAGAGTGTATTAAAATGGAGAGTTTCACTTTCAGGCTACAAATTCCTCCTTTCATATTCAGACCCATTCTTTTGCTGTTGTATTTCTGAGATTTTCTTCTCCATTCAGTGACAAGGCAGAACATCTTGCGGGCTTTCCAATGCAGATTTCTTTCTGTGCTGAGAAGAAGGGGTCATTGTCTGGGAGAGTCACTCACAAAAGTCCTTCAGGAAGTGTAGCATCAGCTTCTTTGTCCATCCCATCAATTATCCCTTGCTCCCCTTCCCTTAAGAAAACACACATGTCTTTAAAATTCAGAACTGGTGGAAATGGGCTACGTCCAACTAGAGCTCTGGGACTTATCAGGCTCAGAACTGGTATTAAATATTCACTGGTGTTATATCTTGCTCCTCACTGGGGACCCTGACTCCCCTGCTGCTGTGTTAGTACTGCTCAGTAAATTTTATTGGTGAATTTGCTGAAGAAAATAATCTAAAGAGAGCAAGTAAATGTACTTAATGACAAGCAAGCTACTTGGAAATAGGATGGGGAAATTGAAACTGAGAAGAGTGACATGAAATTACAATATAGCTTGACATTCTTCGACATTGTTGAGATAATAATAACAAAAAATGTTCTCAAGTTTTTATAATAAAACCAACCTCTTCTACAGCTTTACCCTCGCCTGTGCTGTAGTTGCTGGAGTGATACTTTACCTTAGGATGTGACCGTGGCTTAAGTTTAAGATAGACCTACCTGAGCTATTCCTTAAAGTGAAATTTTGGCTCCATTGAAGAGAGTTGGCATTTTGCTTCAGATATACTTGGAGAATGGATTGTCTGTGTACTGATTCTATTTCTTTTTAACCAAGCTTGTAACTAATGGCCCATCTCCCTTGTTTGAATTCCACCATTTAGGAAGCAGAAATTAGCCTCATATCAGGCTGTTTGAGTCTTAAACTTTCATCTTTTCAAATTTTGGAACTGGAAAGGGACTCTGGCCTTTTTTGTTACCCTTGGTTGCAGTTGGAGGTAGAGCTGTTGGAGGGAGGTTTTTTCCAGTAAGAGAGGACAGCAGCTTTTGAGCTGGACAGTCTTTGGTCTAGGTTCATGGCGAACAACAGCAGAATGGTCTATTTGGACAGACGCAATAGGCAGGGTGTGATGGCTGGCCTTGTTTTATTGGGTTTAGGTACAGCACTGCCAGGATTGGCTGGGGTTGATATGCAAGAGGTTTTGATACTGACTTAGAAAACTCCTGTTATAGTTGCCATTCTTTAGTCTTAAAATATAGGTTGCAGAGAACTCTGTTAGGAAGTTTCATGGCTTCCAAGTACCCAGTTAGGTGATACAGGAAGGGATACAGGTTCTGTGTCAGGCATAGGCATGGTGCAGCAGTCATTGCATTGATCAGGTCAAGGTTTTGGGGTTGAGGCATAAATCTCCCACTCTCCTGCCAGCCTTCTGGGAGATCTGCAGTTCTCAGGTCTGGCCTTGAGCAGGAAAGAAGGGGAGAAGTGAAGGAAAGCAATACCTTGCATACATCACAGAATTTCAGCTCCTTATCACTGATATCCCCTGTTATAGGGGATATTTGGTAATTGTGCTGCCAAGAATGGGCAGAGAGAAAGGTCTGTGGATCTGCTTTCTCTGACAAGTTATGGATTGTCCACAGTTAGAACTAGACCGGGACAACAGTCTGACAAACTTCTTGGGTTGCTGGCTGATGTATCGTGCTTATATTCCCAGGGTTAAACTAACTGACAGATTTGGGGTTAATTTGAGGATTAATTTTTTTGTTGGTGTCAGATTGGCAGAGACTGAGCAGCTTTTGCTTTCCTGTGGGGCATGATGCAGGATCCATCTGCTAGAAATTCTCCAGGGATGTTTCAGCTAATGGCAGTGCTGTGCATGTCTTCTGTTCCCTTTCTGTGCCATGGTGTAATTTTTGAGGCTTTTTGCCTTTTGTACTAATGGTCTTGCGATTGTTACATGCTATCAGAGACTGCTTTGTGGTACGTGATATAGATGGGGACGCAGATACTCTGAGGATCCATCTGAGCCTAATGTCAGCTTCATCACAGCATGATTGCAGTGAGCTGCATTCAGGGACCCTGAGGTTCCTCTCCAGTTCCACACTCTGCATCACACCATGTCAGCTCAGACAGATCATCTGTCACCCTTTCTGTCTCATTGTCCTCTTTCTCTGCTGCTCTTTAGTTTTCTCCTCTTTATATATATATATATATATATATATATGTATGCTTATGAGACTACGTGATAAGATAAAAAAAAGAATAAGAAATAATTAAATATGATAAATGATACTATCCTTTGAAGCTTTACTATTCTGATAATTCTCAACCTTATCTCTCAATTCCTGCATAAGCTTTGGAGCCAATATTTTCCCAAACTGATGGAGGTGGAGACCAAAATTTCCACCCAACTTGGAAGTTGTCATATATTTTCCAATAAAGCATGTCACTGTTTCAATGGTAAATCATTTGAAGGCAGCAGCCATTAAAATTGGGTCAGAACTGAAGTGGATCAGTGTGAGCAGAGAGGATGTTAATGAAAGAAATGTGATTTTTATCTTCACAGTCTCATGAAGCACTAGGCCTAGAAAACAAACTGCTGAACATCTTTGGAGGGACTTAATGGGTGGTGACCCTGCTTGTGGTGAGTACCATTGATTTCCATTCCTGGTGATCCCAAGTCATCAATAGTCAATGGCTTTTCAAATCAGGCAAACTTGCAGGTCTTTTTCTGGTCAGAGCAAGATGTTTTCTGCATCTCACATGCCTTGAACCACCTACTTGACATCATCCATGTGAAATATGACTAGTCAGCAGGAGTAAATAGAATTTTAAATAAATATTTTTTGTTGCCCTAGTGTGGGAGAGTAAAAAAAGCAGACATACATGTATAAGAGGAATTGCCTGCATGTGGCTTTCTTTTAAAAGGCTTACATGGGGAGTGTAAAGCTCTTCTTAACCATGCACTTCTCAGGCAATGGTACTAATTGCACACTGTGCACACAGTCTTCAGTTTTAATAGCATCTGCTTGAGTAAAAAGGAGGTCTGTTGCCTGATTTTTAATTCTGTCTGCATTGTTTTTGGAAACATCCTTTCTGTGCAAAGCCCTGGGGAAGAAAGGCATTTTTTTTCCCCATTTTTTGAGTGCTTGGGATTTGTGAACACTAGAAACAGGCCAAAGCCTTGATGCTATTCTTGACATTTCAAACTCAGCTAAGCTGAAAGTCAAATACTGCTTAGCCACAGAGAAAGAAAAGACTATGGCTAGTATTTCACTCCAGAGGTAAAGGATCCCATGGTTTCCTTGCTCCCTTGCCCCAGCGTGTAGGTTGTATACATTCTGTGGGAGAAGAATTTAAAAAAAATATATCAAAAATTAAATAACAGCAACTTTATGATTAACCAACACTTGATGAAAAAGAAAAAAAAATAGTTTCAAGAGATAATGAGTAAGAAATGCCCCTTTTCTTTCCCCACTCACCTTTTGCTTCTTTAATACCCCACTTTCTCTATCTTTTACTGCCTGCTTTAGGCAGTAAATTGTTTCTCTGCTTGTTATTCTCCATTCTCTAACTTTTTACTGACTCATATAATTTTCTTTCTACTTAGGGCTCTTTTTTTTTTTTTTGGTTTATCATATACCCCTGTTGCCTACCCCTTCATTTTGCACCTTGGCTTAGTCTCTTCCTGTTTTTCCTTCTCCACCTATTTATTGACATCACTGCCAACTTAACACAAAGCTATTGGCAAAGGGCAGGACCTGGCTTCACTCCATGGATGACCTCTTCAAGAAATAAGCAGTTTGGAAAGTCAGCTGGCTTCAGTAATTTTCACTGTGCCCTTGGAGATGGAGTGCTGAGGTTCATTAGTGTCTAATGCAATAAGAACAAATACGGAGTGAATACATGTCACTGGAGCAAAAGGGGGGAGCAGACTCCAGATACAGCACATGGAGTGATGGAGAATTTACTAATTTTGTTGATATTCATGGACTCGTACTGCCTACTTCAGTGCTTGCAAAGATACTCACAATACCCACTGTCCCTGTCTCTTAAGAGATGATTCCTGCAAATACTGGACCTCATTCGCAGTTATTTTTGCTAAAAATGAAGTATTGCACCAGCACAACTTTACTGATGTCAGCGGAGATAGGCCAAGTTTAGTGATATAAATGAGATCGGGAGAAGTGAACCTAGCCCATACATTTTCTCTGAGTGCTTTCCAAAGTCTTCTGTTGTGTTTTGAGAGTCTCTGCATTTCCACTCAAATTCAATTATTCATGTTTGACAGAACCTGCTCCAGCATTTACTGTGCTTTAAAAACTGGAAACTCCTCCAAGGTATAATAGAGAAAAAATAAAAACCTCTCTTGTCCTTGAAAGGAGCATTGAAAGGTTGTTGGTTCTGTTCTTTCAAGCAGACTGATAGATTTTTGTCCTATTGTGTCAGTTCATGGTTGCTGAATGTATTCTAAAACATCTCAATTACTCTCTACTTTACAGACGTTTTTATTAGATCTATAATCTCATGCCTCATATCCTCAGAGCATCCTCAGTGTTCTGCCATCGCTAAACAATTATCAAGAGGACGTATTTTCTCCCTGATGGATTCTAAGCTTTTCTTCCAGAGGCTAGATTTTACTGCAGATTTTATGTCAGGACAGCCGAGGCTCATTGCTTCTTCTTAATTGTTCCCACTAGAAGTCAAAAACATAAATACAGAAAGAAGAGCCAGACTGATAATCCGGGCAAGAGACGGAGTGGTTTTGGACATCCAAAATAGTCATAAAAATTCATTGCATGTTCCTGCTGACCTCCTTGTTGATTCATGACAGACAAACAGAACGCCTCTCTCTTTTCTCCCCTGTTAGGATGCATCAGAGAGCCAGGCTCACCTCTTAGCCAGCATCTTTACTGCAGAGTAACAGGCTACTGGATGGCAGATAGTTTTGCATGTCTGCATACTTTAGCTGTTCTTTCTGCTCATGTCTATTAACTTGTCCTCTTCATATACTGAAAAACTTCATCTGCCATACACTTAGGTGTCCTTAAGCCCCCAAGATCACACAGGAAAAAGCATGCTGTTCCCAGAATGTGATGCTTTAGACTTGTCAGTTGTGTTCCATGATTTCCACAGAAATAAATAAATAAATAAATAAATAAATATATATATTTATATATATATTATATATATATAATATATATATATATATATTTATATATATAAAATATATATATATATATATATTTTTTTTTAGAAGATATTCCCAGTTTTCATATAAAAATGTCAAATTCATTAATTAGCTTTCTAAGTAATATTAAGTCTAACCTTCCATTCCAGCCTTCACTTCCTGCTTTTCTCAAGGCTTTACTTGAAAGTAGGAATACTGAAAAGATGGCAGGAAAAGATTTTCATTATCGTTTCAGTAGCAGTGTCACAGGGAAAGACCTTGGTAAGAAAGGTACTCAGAACTAGAGGTTTGAAGTGCTCAAGGCTGGTGCAAGACAACCTTCAACTTCAGATGATTACAGGTATGTCGTGGGTCTCCCAGAGTATTGCTTGCTTTAAGGAACAAAACAGCTGCAGCTGGATCCGTTCACTGCGTTTCATAGAATCATAGAATATCCTGAGTTGGAAGGGACCCTTAAGGATCATCAAGTCCAACTCTTGACACTGCACAGGTCTACCCAAAAGTTCAGACCATGTGACTAAGCGCACAGTCCAATCTCTTCTTAAATTCAGTCAGGCTCGGTGCAGTGACCACTTCCCTGGGGAGCCTGTTCCAGTGTGCAACCACTCTCTCTGTGAAGAACTTCCTCCTGATGTCAAGCCTAAACTTCCCCTGCTTCAGCTTAACCCCATTCCCGCGGGTCCTGTCGCTAGTGTTAATGGAGAAAAGGTATTAGTATCTCTGCTTGGCCTTCCATGTGGGTTTACCCAGGATTTAGGGTAGGAACTGAACATTTGCAAAGGGTGAGCTATGAGCACTGAACGAGTTCCTAATCGAAGAGCACCATGCTTATGCCATGTAGCTGGCTACTTGTGCTGGCGTGTGGCAACTGGGCATTTCAGTACGTGAAGGGCTGGCTCCAGCTCCATGTAGCCCTGCCCAGCAGGCGGCTGCTCAGCTCCTCTGCCTCAAGGTGCAAGAGCTGCATGGCCCCGTGCTGAGCAGCAGCGCTGGGTTGAACGCTGAGAACACCAGGCACGGGCTGTCAGGAAAAATGAAGACATTCATAAGAAGCTAAGCATATGGCTCTGTGGTCTGCATTATGCTTCATTTCTCCTTCACAGAATGACGCTCTGTCTCTCCTGGAGACTGGCGGGGTTATACAGGGGAGCTCGCATCCACCAAGAGCCAGAATAGGCTCGGTGCTGATCTGCAGCTCTGTAGATGAAATTGATGAGTTTTTGCCCTCAGCCCTCTCCTTCCATATTTTAATAGGGAATCCAATTTTATGGTGTGGCATTCCCTACGGATGTTTTGTCATTTGTTTCCCAGACATGCTGGAAGCATGTACGCGCTTCTAGAAAAGGCCAAAACCTAAACCAGACAGCTTATGAGTTAGCAGTGGCAGCTTACACTATAATAAATGGCTTAAGTTTTTGTTGCCGTATAATGTGTGATCACTTGTAACAGTTTTAAAGCCCAGCTATATACTCATCTATTAAATACCTTTGTCTGCCAAACCTTTTAGTTCCACTGTATTAAAGTCTGAGCAAATCTTTTTTATTTCTTTTAGAGACTGATAAAAAAGTCAGCAGTAAATGAAGTCCAAGGGGACCAAGGTCTTGATCCCACAAGTTCCTGAGCATTGCTGCTTCCCATTAACATCAAGATGTGCAGTTAGAGTGCTGGGAAGTCTCTCAAGTGGTGGCACTTCTCAGGACGGGGCCTGAATGGGTCTTAAACTTCACAGCAATTCCAGGGAAGTCTGTCTTAGTACACTGTAGGAATCATCCACGCTATTTTGACAGTGTTACTTCAGCATATATAGAGGGAGAGAGGGAGATAACACAGTCCTTTCATTCAAAATGTCTTAGCATCTAAAGGGTCTTTTTAAAATTTTATTTATTTATTTTCAGAAAAGAGTTTGGAAAGGGGGGGTTCCTCTTTCTGGAATTATCTTGTTAACCTAATTGTCCTATTATTCTATTCCTTTTTCTGGAGTTAACTGCATTCCCAACATATTGTAATGTTTCTGATCATGCATGGTTTTTGATTTTCATCTGCATTTTCTCAGAAAGGCAGCCTTGGAATAGCACATCTACAGATTCTCCTCCTCTCCTAACCCAGATCTTTGCACAGCAGATTAGAGCTGCGCAACAGCACTGTCAGCCTTAACGTGACAGCTCAGTTCCCTTGCATTTATTCTAAAAATGGTGCCACTGGCTCATTTCCTACAGCTCCTAGGCTTCATTATGCCGGCTATACACCTCCTATACATGTCCGCAGTGATTCCCAAGTGCACCGTCTAAACATGCAACTTTCCACCCTTCAGTATTCTGTTTTTTGTTTGTTTGTTTGTTGTTGATGTTGTTATTATTGTTGCTTTAAAAAATAAAATTTCATCATGCAGCGGTACTGAATATTAACAATGCATATGAACATTTGAATTTGCAGTTCGGATTGAACATTTTCATGCAAGCCTCCTTAAAGTTTGCTCTGTGTTAGTTTTCATTTATTATTTATTTTATTTATTTATTTTAAAGCTTAACTATGGGGTTTAATTCTTCATTTATTAGCTTCAGTATTCTGTCAGTCATTGTGTGAATGACTAATCTCTAATACAAGAAATGCAACCCTCAAACTTTGTCCATTTTTTTTCTGCAGACGAATCAATGAGATGGTAGACATTGCTACTGCCTACATAGCCTTTCTTTGTCCAGGGCAGATAAATGTTGGTGCTACCACTTCAAACATAGCCTAGTTCATTTCAGCACCTGTGAATAGAGTGCTTGCCTGTAAGTAATGATTAATTATATTAAAAATTAATTATTATTCACTACTAATTAAGCAGAAACCTAAATAAGATGGTGATTCATGCAACTTTTTCTGTCACAGTTTTGAAAGCTTATCATGAGTGGCGTTGGCTTATTTTGTCTCTTCTTAATTCCAATGCTATGATAAATCTAAAGTATATGCATGGTATAATTTAAATACTTCAAACAGCCAATTAATTGTCCTCTACAGAATTAAATATAGAAATAAAACAACTCCCATTAAAAGAATGTGAACAATAGAAATATCAGAAGCATTCTGCTTTTAAACTTTCATTTTCCTTCTTATTACTTTTATGAAAGTTTCCTTGTTTTATATATTGTTCCTGGTGCTATTCCTTGTTTTGTTTTGTTTTACATGTATGAAAACAATCTTCCATGTCCAGTCAATGGGCAGGTCCATCTCTGGCAATATGCTGCCTCTGAGAATGGTCTCTAGATGTTTATCTTGATGACTACCATGATGAAAATGACTGCAGTTCCTGAATAGGATTACAACACATTCTATCATCATGCTACTTATAAAAGTATCTTATAAAAATGCCTTATAAGTATGTTTGGGCACCATCTTAATCACTGAAAATTAATTCAATCAAGCTAGCACATTTTAGTTTGTAAAGGGGAACAGTATAAACCTATCACGCTCCTCTGAGCTTTATTTTGAACTGAGGGAAGAAAATATTTATATCATTTGATTTAAATTACCCAAAATAATTCATTTATTGGCTTTCAGCCAAAGATGCTAACTTAAACTCCTGTGTTCTGTTTCTTATTTTGTTATTCAGCCTGCTTCAGATTCAGTTCTTGAGGAGCCTATATTTCCATGAAAGGGCACTGTAATTGAGTATTTATTTCTTTATTTTCATTACTATCTCTCTAAAGAAGTAGCGTGGCTATTTATTTTATTTTATTGGTCTGTTCTTGCTTTTCAGTTTGGCAGTGAGCTACTCCCTCAGCAGTTACCGATGTTTCAGTAATCCATCCTTTGGACATGTTCTGGACCTTCTTCAAAGGCAGTTGGAATAATCAGCCCAATGTATGCAAAGAGAGGTCTGGGAGAACAAATGGTCAATGAAAAATGGAAACGAAGTTCATGAAGTGTAAGCCAGTCTTCATTTTGAAGTCAGTTCATCTTCCCTTACAAATATTAAGCATAAACCAGAATCAGATGTTCCATGGGGCTGCACCACAATAGTTGTAGGTTTGCCCCAGTTAGCAGAACAAACTGGTATATGTGGCAAGTTCCTGGATGCGTTAAAGAAAGAGCTTTAGGGCAAAACTCAAAGGAGACTAATGGGTACCTTAAAATATGTTTTAGTAGACCTGTTAGACATATTTAAGCATTAGGCAGTCTAAGTAGTGAGCAAGCTAATAATAGTAACTTTGGCTATAATGAGCGAAGGAAGATGAAACTTGCTTTGACATTAAGTATAGCAGCAAAGCCTGCTAGTTATGAGTATAACATGAGGCCAGATGTTCAAATTAAAATGAGTGGGAAAGAGGTGCACATTGTCTTAAAGAAAAAAAAAGAAAGAAAGAAAAAAGAAAAACAAAAGAGGGCATAAAAATGTTGTTAGATAAAGCCATTAATTTTCTGTACTTTTAAATCGTTATGAATCATTGAAAAATTTGTCAGCATGTGGAATTGTGTCAACAAAAGTAACCACCTATGGAAAGAATCTGATTGTTTCATATTATTATATTATTATATTATTATATTATATTCTTGTTTATATATAAGCTATACCTATTTGTTGGTAGTATGATTATTTTGACAGGAAAGAGGTACACAGTAAAGTTACAAAAATACCAAAAACCTAAGAGTGAGGTTGCTACGCTTAGTAACAGCCTAAATTTAATGTTCACCTCTCTGGTTGTGTTCAAATGCTAAATAATGATTTTATTAAACAAATAAACAAACAAAGAAAAAAAAACTGTACTAAAACCAACCAACCAACCAAACAGAAAACAAACACCAGAAAGTGAAAGAAGCTTTTCAGGAAGAGATGTTGTATTGACAGGTTGAATTCCTTACTGTTAGAAATCACAACTTCAATAGCAATTAACTAAGCCATTTAGGATTCCAGAAATATGTTTAGCATCTTGCGGTTTGTCACTGTCATATATATCCTTATTTCATCAGCATTATATTTTAATAACATCATTGGAGAAGCCCCCTGTAGTTAATTCAATGTAGAAATTTGGGGTTCAATTACACTGTGGGAAGCTACAAGTAAAAAAGTCTCCCTTCAAATGAAATGTGCAACATCTTTTAGTGTTGCAAGGGGCTTTCCAGCTTCCAAAGGCCAGATGGAGAATTTGCTCACTCTGGGAAGGTGAGGGTGAAACATCAGCAATATATTATTTTTCTGATGCTTTCTTTCAAACACCATACTGGGCCTTTTTTTAAGACACTTATCTCCTGGAGACTTTCTGCAGGAGAAAAGAGGCTGCGCAGGGGAAGAGCTGATCCTGTTCCATACCAATAGTCCTGAAAAACACCTATCATCTGCAGAGCAGCAGCCAAAATTATGGCTTGCTTTCTCATCAAAAGAAGCTTGCCTCAACAGATTTATGCAAGAGTAGTGAGGAAAAAGGTGGCTTTTTTCTGTTAGTACCACTGTCCGTTTTGTGTTTTACAATTTACAACGGTTGAGGGAGCACCCAGACATCAGATAATAGTTAAGCTGGGATTTTCCCACCTTTTTCCCCCCCTTCTAGGGGGATTGCTGATACTACATGGTATCTAAAACTGCCTGCCTTGATTTGTGGTAGTATTTGAGAAGTAGTAAAAGTAGTATACACACTGTGTCTGACTTTCCTCTCTTTACAGCAGTGTAAATCAAGAGCAATACTGCTGAAACTCAGAAACGCATCATTATAAAGCTGGAGTAAGAGCACTGTCAGGCTCTCTGATGGGATCCACAGAAACAAACTGCCTGCCACAACTGCCGAATGCAGCCACTGTGGCTATTCTCTTTGCTGGCCGTGCAGAGCAGGGGAGCCTGGCAGTGCACGGTAGTAAAGCAAAGCACGTCACTTGCTGATCTCTCTTACTCACAGCTCTGCCTGACTTGCAGTGGCACATTACAGTCACACAGTTGAGTTGTACTGTCACCAGCCATCCTCATCAATTCACTATCTTTGATTTCTGATATGAATTCCGCATGCTTAATATTCTCCTAATGTGCTTGCTTTGAGATCATTTTCATCTGGATTATATTTTTAAAGACAAAATCCATGGAGCTATTTGGGCAGAATGAAGCAAAATAAACTTCCAAGTTCCCCACCAGCTGTGGCTCTCGTTGAAGATAAATGACTTGGATTGTTCTTATAACAACTGGTTCTAATTTGACTTCAGATATAATTCCCTGCCCAGAGTGGGGCAAGAGCTGTTTGTCATCAGTTTAAGTATTTTTCTCTAAATTGTTAAACTGAGCATTTTGGAGTATCACAACCTAGCTGCAAGAAGGTATGAAAGGAAATCCGGTAATGGTGTCATGATCCTGTCTCGGTTACGTTCATATACCAATGGTTTCTTCTGAATGCTGAAGACACCTCTCCTCAACAAGAAAATAGTCATGCCGTACATTATTATTTCTCCGTTTTTTTTCCACATTGGATGGAGAAAGGTCATTTGTGAATGAAGTTTTTTGTTTACATTCTCCCTGCTGTTGAAATTGACTCACTAGTTTCATCTGAAATTTCCCTCCAGTTGTCTCCTGCTATGCTGAGATAAAAATCTAGTGAGTAAGAGTTTCTAAAAATGCAAAGGGCCTACAGCATGGGATTTAAAATGAAATAACTGAGGCAAATTTCATGGTTGGTGGCAGCTGGCCTTCCAATTGCAAAGAACAAAATGTGAAACTTTCATGAAAATGCAGGGTGCGAGGCATGTTGTCAGAGCCAAAGGAGTGAGGTTTGACCAGATAGATACCAGGGCAACTAAAAAGTGCTGATTGCCACAGCGAAGAAAAACCTACACATCTTTAAAGAATGGTATGCTTCCGAGACCAATACACACTTAAACGCCCAGTAACATGGTCATGCTGTGGTAGTTTGGCCTGCAGAAGCATGTTGTATAAACACTTCAAAGAAAAAGAGTCCTGAATGTACCCAGAAGGAGGCCACTTGGGGTTAGGTGTAGTCACAGGCTTTTGGCAACCCAAGCCGGTCAAAACCGTGTGAGAACCGTGTGCTCTGCATCCAGAAGGGAATGTGGAGAGTAAGCTCAGACTTGGATAAACCCAAGCGAATTATGTGCTTTGTGTGCTCATACACATTTAGACGGATGGACGCAATTACCGCTAGAGGAAGCACAGAGTACATGAAGTAACATAATTAGAAAATGCTGCGTGGATAGCTAATAACGAAGATGTAAAACCTCGGGCCACAGGAGCGCTGAGGATGTCGCTCTGGCGGTATTTCATTTTTCTCTGTTAATTACATTACTTGTGCTGCTCTGCAAACATACACAGAGAACAGGAATGTGATATGCTCCCAGGGATATTTCAGCCACTGTCACTGAAGCTACTTCTTAGGGTGACTAAGCAAGAGAAAATTTCAGAGAGGCAAAGTATGGAGGCAAATCCACTTCGTGGTGTTTTAATTAGAGTAGGATTAGTGAAAATTACGTAGGAGAAGTGAAGGACAAACACAGTTCCTTTAACGATGTTCATTCTTGTAGAGTTAGGAAGGGTATTTTTGACTTAGCGCTTATTTTTGTGCTAAGACGTTCCAATATTTTCACTACATGTTTTTGCCTGCCAAGAGTGCAAACATTTAGCTTGAATTGTAGCATTTAGTTACAAAGGTAAACAGTGTGTAATTGCACTTTTAGTCATTTTAATTGGTAACGCCATTAAACAAAAATACTACTAAGACATGTATATCTTTTATTTCACGGTCACATTTCACAGTTTAGTAGAAGATCCAATCTAAAATAGCTGCAAAATAATCCTTTGTACTGAAACCTGTATATGGATGTATTATATTTATATTATGGGTATATATATTTTACAAATATATGATATCTTGTCTCTGCCAAAGGCCAAGGGTCCATGGCGTTGGTGAACTGTGCTTTCTTTTGTCAGACTAGAATCTAAAACCATTTTTCAGTGTGCACTGTGTTTAGCCCCTATCACAGGCACGTCCCTCCTGCATATTGAGTAGGAAGCACTGGATAAAACCTTTGGTCAATATGAAAAAAAAAATTCACACATCAGCTACTGATCATTCAATGAAACCACACAGAAGAGCATTTTCTGCTATCGATCAGTAAAAATCCTGGCATTTACAAGGCATTTTTAATCTGAGAACTTTACGTTGCTCTGCAGCAATAATAAATTCAGACTACCCCTCAGAACTAGGTGTCATAATACTTGATTTACAGATGAGCAAAGCAAAATGCAGAGGAGCAAAATAATTGTTCAAGGTCAGGTAACAATTTTCTCTCAGAATCCAGAGAAACATCTAACCTTTTTACATTAGTGGAAAATAGGTGCAAAATGCGTCACCTCAGCAGGTTATTAGGTTTGTATCTGCTGTTGGCTTACTCTGCACAGATGTTAAGTGTGTCCGAAGTGACGATGTGAGACAGTAAAGAATCATGTTTCCAAGCGATTCTGTTACAGATTAGGAAATGATTCTGAATAAAAGGGAGACTCCATTCTGAAGAAGGAAATAATGGGCTGCACGTGAGCTACACAGGGCCTCAAATTCAACAGCAAAAATTCTCTGTGCAGATGTCTCTCAGAACAGAGTCAGTTTCAAGGCGTGTGGACCTGTAAGGAACAGCGTATAAATAGGGAAATGGCAGGGTTTGTGCTTGCAACCCACTTCAGAGCACAAACTGAATGTGCCAAGGGATGAAACATAGCTTGTTTAGACTTGTGAGGAGAAATAATGTGCATAGTAAAAATACTATAAGGATTTTTGGTTATTTTATGACCCTTATGTTTATTATAAATAAACGAAGAAGTGCAGTGATTTACAGGATTTCTATTTCTGAGGTTTGCAGGAGGTTGAAGACTGTTCTTCAGGCAAATCAGATTACAAATTATATCTAAACTCTCATACGTTTAATAACATGCACAGTTAAAAAAAGATCCTCTTCTGTATACCGTGTGTTGTGTTCTGCTCTTTTAGCACTTCGGTACCTTAACATTTCAAGTCTGTGCTTTTGGACCTGTTCCACACTCGCGGTTTCTAAATCTTATGTCATCCTTCTTCCTGACAATTTTAATCTTGTATTTATTTATACAGCAAAAAGATATTTATGGTTTAACACTTTAATAATGCTGTAGTCAAATTTTATTAGTGCTTCTCTGTTCAATTTTATATGAGATAGGAGTGCAATGAAGAACGTATCATAGTGGGTTTTTAGGCTTATGAGCTTAATGTATTACGATACAACACAATGTATTATATAAAGTCCCTTTCTCAGAAAGGCAAATGAGAGCACCATAGATATGACAACATAAAGCAGCAATCAAACCAGCAATAACACTCTGTAATTGGAAAAACATTTTTTATAAAAATGTAATTGATAATGGCTGGCATTTACATGAGTTTGAAATGAAGAGCTTTAGGATTGCTCATCTTGTCTGTGCACGTGTTACACGGCTGGTAAGAACAGCAAACGCAAACAAAACACGACAAAACCTGTTTTCCTCCCCAGAATCTAATCCGACCCCTAAATCCTCAGCACACGGGTTGGCCGTTAGGGTAGTGCGTGTGGCAGGATGTAAGAGATCATCGGTTCAGTTAGGCACCAGCGCTTGGAATGGATCCTTTGTTGACTTTCTGAGCATGGTGATGGTTTATATATATATATTTTTTTAATTTATTTTTTATTTTTGAGCTGATAGTGGCAATGTTGGAAACCTCTCGCTCTCTTTGCTACTAGCAGGCATGTAGATAACTTCCAGAGAACCGGGCAAGCGCTAGCTGGGAAATAAACCAACATAACACACACAGAGGAGTCCTCATTTTACTTCAGTTCCAAATAATAACGAGTTAATTAATCCAGCTGCAATTTCACAGAAACCACACGCCGAGAGCGGCATCCCCAAGCACCAACGCGCTCCCAAAGGGCATCGAGGCACGGATACCGCCCACTGCCCGTTAGCACCCGTTGGTGCCCGTTAGAGCAGGTTGGTGCCCGTTAGCACCCGTCAGAGCCCGTTGGTGCCCGTTGGTGCCCGTTAGCGCCCGTTACCCTCAGCCCCCCCCCATCCCCTCTCCCCTCCCTCCGTTGCCCTCAGCCGGCGGCGGGGGCGGGCGGGGCGGGGCGGCGGCGGCGCGCGCAGCACCCGGCATGCAGCGGGCGGCGGGCTCGCTCCAAGATGGCGGCGCCGCTGGAGGAGTACGAGAAGGAGGCGGGCTGCGTGCCCATCCTGCACCCCGAGGTCGGGCCGAGCGCGGCGCCGGGGCGAGGCCGCACGGGGCGGCGGGGCAGGGCAGGGCAGGGCACGGCAAAGCAAAGCAGGGCAGGACGCGGCAGGGCACGGGGGCAGCGAGGCGAGGCGGGGCTGGCAGCGAGCGGGGCGGGAGGTGCCCCCGGGCGGTGCCCCGCCGCCGCCCCCCCCCCCCCCCCCCAACCCCGGGAGGGGGGAGGAGGCCGCCTGCTGCCGGCCCCGGCGCTGTGGGGCGGCTGTGGGTCTGTCCGGCCGTGTGTCCGGCCTGCAGGGGGGAGTGGGGGCAGGCACGGCGAGGGGGGGGCTCGCTGTGTGCCTTCGCTGCTCCCCTGTGGGGCTGCGGGGGTGCCGGGGTGCGCAGCGCCCGCCTGGGGGGGAGGGGGCAGCGTGCGGCAGGCTCGGGGTGTGCTGGGCAGATGGCACGCGTTTTCCTTAAAACAGCGCCTTAAGGACACTCTGGGCTTTGCTGAGGACTGAGGAGGTGCTGTAGGCCGCTGTATGCGGCTGTGTGTCCTACCCGCTCCCAGCCGCGCTTTCCTACGGCTTTCAAATAGAGACACATGTTCTGGAGGTTAAAGAGCAAAGCGTGCACCCCGAATACGTCCTGGTTATTATTTTTAAGCGATACGCACAGACAGACACTGTGTTTCTTCACAGTTACTGGCGAGGCACTCTCATTTCCAGTGTCTGATGTTCTTCAGAAGTGACAGAAGTTTGCAGTAGGGACCCAAACTGAAGGCTCTGCCTAAAAGGAAATATCCCGGGCTTGTGGAAGGCTTAGAGGGAAAGACAAAAACTGTAAAATGGAATAAAAAGCATCTGCGCTCTCTTAGTCAACCATAGTATTTGATACGCTGTGTATTAGTATTCATTAGGGTAACTGTCGAGTAATTGCCACATGGCGGGTGAACACCTCTCAGGTTAAACTGAGGCGTTTCGCTAGCTGGGTGACCTGGTAGAGTTCCTTACTTACTCAGCTTTGTGCACCAAAGGAATGTGTTTATGAAGGGTGAGGAAGGAAATTAATATAACGTTGTACCATAACACCAACCCAAATGTGTCAATTTGCAGTAAATACCTGGACTCTTGAGGTTTTGTAGTTGGATTTACCTGGAAGTGTTGAGTATCTGACCGGTCAATGCAGTCAGGTGCTCTCTGGCTGTATATAAGGGCAGTGTTTGCGTGGATCTTAGTGGGTGTTCCCTCAGTCCTTAAAAATCCTTTATGCAAATCAGCTTTCACAGAGAAGGATGTTTTTGGTGTTGGTGGCTGTGAAAAGAGTGTTTCTGGAGCATCTTCAGAAGCATGAGGATCCTGTCCCGTGGGGGGCTGTGCTGCCACAGACCCTGTGGTCAGTGGTTCTTCTGAAGGTCAGCGGCCTTCGTGCTCGGTGACTTCCACCTTTTAAGAAAATAGCACCATGTCCTTATGTAAGTGGTGACGTTGGAGCATATAATCGGTTCTTACGTTTGTACACACAGAAAAGTGATGCTTTTTATAGGGCTGTCATAATCTTTCCCAGTTTCCCATGTTTCGTGCTAGTGTTATCTCGGTGTCATGCATCTTTTTCAGATATCTTTCTGTGCTTTTTAAAATTAGTTTTGTTTCTGACTGTCTTTTTGTTTGACTAATTTGAGCTACTTTCAAAGTTTAAGGGGCTTTTTGGGGGAGGGAGGTGGTTGGTTTTTATGTGGGCTCTCTGGCTTTGTATTTGACCATGAGGTACTTTTGAATGCTGTCAGTGTGGATGTCGGAGGAAAGATGGTCTTAGAAATTGTGAAATGTTACTTAACTACTAAGGCGCTGAAAGATTTATGTATTTGTTTATTTATGAAAGGCTTGGCATAAACAAGTGACCCAGGTAATTTTTGGTAAGAAGAGGTAAAAACTGTTCTGAAAATGTGAACACTTAAGGAAGCTGATTATGCGACTGCTTTTTATGGTGTGTTTTCTGTTTGTTTTTGTTTTTTGGACCAAGTTTGTGGGTCTTCTACCCACTTGAAAGTCAGCCTAATTTATTAATGGAAACTTGTTTCCGAGGGTATTCTTTCCTATCGAAGTTCAGTTTGGTAAACTACTGAGTAGATCCTGCTGCAGAGCATACAAACATCATCTTAGTCGTGAAGTGCAATAATCAAGCATATGATAAAGTTAGGGGGGAACTGTTAGGTCTCCGAAGCAGTGGCTGGAGGGAATTGTTCCTGAAAGCCTTGCAGGAGCGAACCTATTAGACTTGAGGCTCTTTTGTGAATGATTTGCAAGTAATTACAAAATTGCCGTTAATAAAACTTGCAGATGAACAAGGTGGATAGGTATTAAGCAATGAGGACAGAACAAGTGTACAAAACCATCTCGCACTCACATGAAGGTGTTCTAGTAAAGCAAAGTCCACCTTTATGCAGCCATATTCTAATGTGCTGAAGATAAGGAACACAGGCATGGGACTGTATCCAGAAATATATTGACTGGTGGGATATAAATATGAGCAGTTCTGCAGAAGCTCAGTATAATTCTGTGACTAAAAATGTGCAATATATTCCTTGATTATTTTTTTTAAAGGTGGTTTACTGATCAGGAGCAAGGAGATGATTTTTGGCTGAGCATGGGGTGATGCTAACAGTGAAGTGCTGCCTTGAAGTTTTGAGTCTTTAAAAGTGATTGTTGAACACTGGAAAGTGGGGAAGAGTTTAAAAACCGACTTTAATAATGCCTAACAGTGAAAGGCTTGGAGAAAAATGTTCACATTGTTAGAAATATTGAGAAGTGGCTTTTGGCAGCTCTGTTTCTGGGATGCAGCGCTTTATTTAGGATATACTTGACGAGATCCAGTGGCTGGAAAGTGAGGCCAGATGGGACCGAGCTGAAAGGCACAAGTGGTAAACAGCGAGGGCGACTAACAAAGGAAGAAGGGAAAGGAGGCATTATCCAAACCCTGATGCTTTCAGCTGAGTTTGGGCACCTTTTGGGAGGCTAAATGCAAACTTTTGAACTGGGCACGCATAGGGCGCAGGTGGCATTGGCTGCCCTGCAGTGTGGTAGCGCTCCTGCAGGAGCCGGGGTGCACGCATGGAGCACCACCTTCCTTCAGTTCAGAAGATCTAAACAGTTCTTCTGATGCCTTCTTGACGGTTCGGTGGTCAAAGGAGTTGTGGGGGGATATTTAGGAAACAGACTTTGTTTTTATCCTTCCTTCTTCTTGTTTGCAAAATATTCCTTGTGTGTGAGCTGATACTGCCTGACCTGCCGAAGGTATTTCAGCTGGTGAGGGCTGTGCTGCTTCTGACCTGAGGAGCACTCTTCCTGGAGAGGAAGCTTTGCTTTGTTAGACCCATGGAGCGTGTTCTCCAGTGCTATGAGGCTGTGTTTTGTGGGTTTGAGAGAGGTGGAAGTGGCTGGTGATTAGGAAAGTCTTGGCTGTAGGAGTTGATTTTTTTTTTTTTTTTTTGGCTTACTCTGGTCAGAAAAATCTTTTTAGACTTCAGAAGTGACTCTGGAGTTTGGTCAGGGTCTCTCCAGAAACTAAGCTTACATTTGTGATCTCATTCAGTTGTTATTTATTGCTTTATTTGAAAAAGGAGGATGGAACCGTGATGTCTCAGAGAAGTTAGCATGTTTGATATTGGAAGTTGAATCTTGTTCCATGTGTCATGCTTAGCTTCATAGGCTGCGAGGCCAGAGGGGAAAGCAAGTCTAAATTTAATCTGCCTTCTAATGCAGGCATGGAGGTTTTTTTTTTTTTTTTTTTTTTTTTTTTTTTTTGGTATGAAATAATTCTTTTTATAGCCAGGATACTACTTCTACAGTAAAAAAGAAAATCATGCAGTAACAGATACTACTGTATGGCTGGGCGAGTTGCCCTGAAACTTAATTATTCTGTTAAAGACTTAAACCTACCTCTAAAACGAATTTAATTTGTTTCAGATCATTAGGTCTTGAGAGATATCTATCCAAATAAATACATACAGATCTGTAATATGCAGATGATTATCAGATCCCTACACTAGAGCTATGGTCTGCAGTCATACTGAATCTTTTGAGTATCTTGTTAAGACATGTTTTTTGTATTCTTTGCATGTTTTCATGGCATTATTCTGAGAGCAATATAGTAGCAGGCTTGAGAACAAGCTGCAACTTTACTGCTGCAACTGGCCCTGTGTGACTGCTACTAAAGCAGCTGGGAGGATGAAGAACCTCACACTGCAGGAGAAGATCAGGTTTGGGACCTCTAAGGAACCTGGAGGTGCACAGGTCTGTGGGACCCATTGAGATACATCTGTGGGTCCTGAGGGGATGGGCGGATGTAGTTGCTCAGCCACTGTCCATCGTATGTGAGAAGTCAGGGTGGTCTGGTGAAGTTCCCACTGACTGGAAGAGGGCAAACATAACCCCCATTTTAAAAAGGGACTAAAGGAAGACCTGGGGAACAGTAGGCCAGTCTCACCTCTGTGCCCAACAACATCCTGGAGCAGATCCTCCTGGAAACTATGTCAAAGCACATGGAAAATAAGGAGGTGACTGGTGGCAGCCAGCATGGCTTCACTAAGGGCAGATCCTGCCTGACAAATCTGGTGGCCTAACAAAGTGGTGTTAGAGCATTGGTGGATAGGGGGAGAGCAACTGATATTATCTGTCTGTACTTGTACAGAGCATTTGGTGCTGTCCCTCATTGTATCGTTACCTCTAGATTGGAGAGCCATGGGTCTGATGGATGGGCCACTTGCTGGGTAAGGAAGTGGCTGGGTGGTTGCCCAGCTCTTTAAGAGTTGTGGTCAATGGCTCGGTGTCCAGGTGGAGGCCAGTACTGAGTGGTGCTCCTCTGGGGTCAGTACTGGGACCAGCACTGTTTGTTGGTGACATGGGCAGTGGGATCATGTGCACCCCCAGCAGGTTTGCCGATGCCACCCAGCTGTGTGGTGCGGTCCCCACACAGGAGGGCAGGGATGGCATCCAGAGGGACCTGGGCAGGCTGAGAGGTGGGGCTGTGGGAACCTCGTGAGGTTCAACAAGGCCAAGTGCAAGGTCCTGCAGCTGGGGGGTGTCAATTGCAAGCACAAGCACAGGCTGGGTGGGGAATGGATTGAGAGCAGCCCTGAGGAGAAGGCCCTGGGGGTATTGGTTGATGAGAAGCTTGACATGAGCCAGCAATGTGAGTTTGCAGCCCAGAAAGCCAACCGTGCTTTCTTTTTTTTGGCTGCACCAAAAGCGGCGTGGGCAGCAGGGTGAGGGAGGGGGCTTTCCCCCTGCTCTGCTCTCCTGAGACCCCACATGGAGCCTGTGTTCAGCTCTGGGGCCCCCAGCACAAGAAGGACATGAACGTATTGGAGAGGGTCCAGAGGAGGGCCACAAGGATGCTCGGAGGGCTGGAGCAGCTCTCCTATGGGGGCGGATCTCCTATGGGGGCAGGCTGAGGGAGCTGGGGCTGTTCAGCCTGGAGAAAAGAAGGCGCTGGGGGGACCTCATTGCAGCCTTCCTGTACCTAGAAGAGGCCTGCAGGAAAGCTGGGGAGGGGGCTCATTGTCAGGGAGTGTAGTGATATGACAAGGGATAGCGGCTTTCAAGTTAAAGGTAGATGTATATTATATATAGATGAAGAAATTGTTCATTATGAGGGTGGTGAGGCCCTGGCACAGGCTGCCCAGAGAAGCTGTGGGTGCCCCATCCCTGGAGGTGTTCAAGGCCGGGCTGGATGTGGCCTTGGCCAACCTGGTCTGGTGGGTATTGTAGGGGGTTTGAAACTAGATGGTACCTCAGGGCCCCTTCTAACCCAGCCCATTCTCTGATACCTGTCACTTTCTTACTCTCTATTCTCCATATGCACAGTTCTTTGTAGTGGTCTTGTTGGAAACTGCATCACATTGGAAGCAAGTGCCCAGTTGATTGTCTATCTCTAAGTCTCTTTAATGCTTTCTGGCATTAAAGCTAGTTTCCTGGCTGGGTCCTCATTTTATACGTGACCTTACCTTTGTTGGTATTTAAAAAACCTTATTGTGGCTGGTCCCGAGCTCCCCGAGAGATACAGTCTGCATTGTATCGGAAATAATTGTCACCCTTTTTTTACTCGCCATGAAAACTTGCCTCTACGTGGTGTTTGTTCCTAGGTTGTAGAGCAACATGAAACAGGATGGGGTCAAAATATAAGCTCTGTAGGATGCTTAGTGCTCTTGCAGTATAGCTATATAGACACTGCACTGCAGCTTTAGAACAGGAGCTATTGAAGAGGCTTCTTTTGGCCAGCATGGATAATGACAGTACGTGTAAGTCACCAAACCAATCATAAGAATAAGGCTGGTCTAGTTTGTAATACATGCAAGATAGACCACATTAACTTTCTTAATGTTCTGATATCTTAATTAAAATATCAGACAATACTGAATGGTACACTTAGGGCATTAACTCTGTACTACTTCCTTATGAGCTGATAGTGCTGAGTTTGTTTTCCTGGGAAGCCATGATATCTAGCATCACTAATTTTTGCTTTTTCTCAGTAACCATTTAGAATAGCAACCCATGTTGTCTTTCGTGCAGACCACTGGAGTTTCCTCAGGCTCAGATGGAAAACAGAGTTCAAATCTTTGGGGTGACACGGCTGGCCTTAACATCCTGTACTTTAAAGGAGTTTGAGAGTACCTGTGATGTTAGAAAGCATTTGTATTGTGGCAGAAGGATGCGATTCCAATTTCCCATTTTTTCACTCAGCTGTTTTTGTTTTGCATTTATTGAACAGTTGCAGATGTTGTGGTTTTGTTTTTATTATTGGCAATTCAATTGTTCTTATGTACGACAACTTTTGCCTGTCTGGCATTTTTGGGTATTGGTATCCTGTTTGCCCTTCTAGGGCCAGGGCTCTGCTTTCTCCTTCTGCTTGCCTTTCAGTTTTACATATTTTTCTGACTTGTTGCATTCATTGCCAGTGCTTCTCTTGCAGTTTCTACAAATGTTTTTTCTCCTTTTTTTTTTCCCAATTGTTTCCAGTCCCCTTGTAAACCATGCACTTTTTCATCATTGCAGGCTTTTCCTTAATAGCATCATTGTGGCTTCTCAGGAATCCGGTAAAACAAACTGTAAATAGTTGAAGCATATTTTTTTTCTTCTACATGTTTTCTTCTGAAAATGCAACAGTAACTGATCTTAACTTTCTGAAGCATCTGTGATAAATGTCATCTTTGACCTAAGCTTGTGTTGACTCAGTCTATGTGGTAAGCACACTTTTCATTTCTCTCAGATTTCACAGAAGTTTTCTCCTTCAACAGCATTTATTTCACTGTGTACCGTTGTGCTCAGAAAATCAACGGGGCGTTAAAATTATGGAACAGGGTACTGGTGACTTGTCAGAAGTTTAGTTTAAGGGAATAAAGAGGACAATGTTTAAAAAAGTTTGCTAGTTGCTTTAAAAACTGGGTAATATTGTCATCGATGCTGATGTGTAGATGAGTGCAGCCGTGGGATTTTACAGTTCAACATTCACACTGTCCTGTGCTGCTTTCCAGAGGCAGTGTGAGGTATGGGTTTGACTTCAGAGCATCCCTGCAGTTGGGAGAAGCGCTGGAGCCTGTTGCACGGATGCTGTTTGAAGAAGCAGGAGCGTCCTCTGAAGTCAGAGGAAGCTGAGTGGAGCCCTCAGGCTGCCATGTCCAGCTGATGTAACACAAGCTGCAGTTCCTCTTGTGCAACTTTGTGATTCTTTCCTAGGATTTTAGGATGCCCTGAGGTCATTGAAGTGTTTCTTTGCTCCTCCCTGCAAGGGGGGAGGTACCAAAAGCGGAGGGTGGTGGGAATGCTGTGCTCAGAGCTCCTCCAGGCAAGTCTGAAGGAAGACGGAGGTGACTTGGGAAGGTGGGAGCGTGGTGTAAAGGGGAAGGGGACATCAGTGTGCTTTGAAAGCACTGAGGAACCCAGATGTTGTCCCTTACCCTTCCTTGGGCCAGTGCTTGCAGCCTGTGGCCAGGAGGTGACTTGGGAAAGCCGTGAGAGCTTCTAGGAGAGGCAGCAGGGAAGGGGTGGCTGGGACCACGAGTGTGCACCCCCTTCTGATGGTAGGTGGCCATGAAGCCTACTTTTAAGCAGTTCCAGATGTGCTCATCTGCTGCTGACACTCATCTCATCGCAGAATAGAGCATTAATCCCATACACACACAAAAAAAAAAAGTGAAAAACTTCCTGTGAGTTCACTAGACCTGCTCGTTGTAGGGTCAGATGTGCTGCAGTACTGAAGGGAGATGGAGGATGGGGTGCCATGACCAGCCGGGGAGGTCAGGAGTCGCAGAGCAGAGGTGGATGAAGCTGCCTCACGTTGTGCTTTGCTGTGCATTGCTGCAAGTTGCATTAATGTTAGTTATTTTATTTTTTTTTTTTTTCCCCTCTAGTATGTGCTAAGGAGGAAAGAAAGGGTTCATGGCTTGGCAGACTGCTGGTTCTGTGATGCGCACTTGCCAGTTCTGTAATCCTTGATTGATTATTTTCCTACTGTTCCACAGAGATGAGTTAGTTGCAAACTCACAAAACAGCGTAATTTAGATTTGAAGTAGTTTTTTTTTTTTTTTTTTTAAAAAAAAAAAAAAACGTGATATTAGCAGAGTTTAAAACTGCATGAAGAATCTTCACCTTTTCAAATTTTCTGAATATCCTTTTCTGGGATTTTTTTTTTCTTCCAAGTAATTGAGTATCAGGATTCAGCTATATACGTGCTTATGTGCATTTGGTGGAAAAATAGCAAAATTCGTAATTGGTTTTAATATTTCTTATGATGGCTGATTACTAATGTGAGGTCTCTAAGGGATTTTTTGATGTTAAATGAGAGGTCTGCAAGCTCTCATTCTCTGAGACCTGGACCTGTTTAAATCACTTGGAGAACAGTTGTTTCTGTTAAAATACTCGGATTTGGGATGCCCGTGCAATGCAGAGCTTGTAAAAGAAAACAGAAAAAAGATGTAGGTACATATTGATACAAGTTGCTAAATTAAACCCAAGTTCTATGGACTTCCCTTGCTAGGAGGAGAAAAAATAATTGTGGAAGAAACAAAATCTCTTAGAAGAAGTGAGAAGAATTTCAACTAGAAAAATGTCAGTGCGCTTTGACTTGTGAACATCTGTAGTTATTACAATCTCGAAAGCAATTACAGGGTTGAGATGCGGTATGAAAAGGTTTCTGTGGACTATACAATTATTTTTGTTTTCTAATTTTTTTCTTATTGGCGTGTGCTTGTGAGAATCTTCAGGTAGCTTCAATCAAGTCCTATAAGTGCATAAATATAGCAGGGGTCCAGAAAGCAGCCTCAAAGCACTCAAGTTCCTGAGGTGAGGGTTTCAGTGTGCTTACACAGTGCGTAGCCTGGCCTGACAAAACTTTGGTACCAGCATTTCTGGTTATTATCTGTACTGAAAAAAAATTGTTACTACCATCGCTTAGAAAACGCTCGTTTTGAATGGAGGATGTAGTCCATTTAATATTTTCTAGTGCTCAGCAGGTGTGTTTTGCCTGTTTTGCTTTTTGTTCATGCTCCTAGGGGATAAATGGGATTTTTTTCTCTGTGTAGCAGCCTTCTCTCCAGCACACTTCTGCTGCTGGGTTTCACTTTTGAAAGTACAGTTTCATGCTGAATACTTTTATTGTAGAGTTTTCTGCTGCTAAATGACAAAGATGACAATTTTCTGTTACTTTAAATTATTTTAATAATTTCATTTGAAATCTGCTCATCTGAAAAGGAACTGAGGAGGTAGGTAAGGGTACAGGCACAAAATACCATAGAGCATAGTACTTTAAATCTGGGTATAATATAATAAAGCACTTTAACTCCCACTTCTCAGTCCATAGTAGTTTACCTGTGTACCTAAAGTAGGAGATAGCTGCTGATGGATGGATGATACTTTTGTATTTATAAATCTCAAACTTGTATTTACTGTTTCTGAGAACTCAAAGCCTTTTGCATGGAAATCTATGTGATTAGGTACGTTGTAAACCTTTTAAGCTTTTTATTGTAAGCTTTTAAATATTTTAGCCATTACAAATGCTAGTAAATGCATCTGTCTTAACGCCTGCTGGTTATAATACATGTGCAAATAGAAGGCCTCCTGAAAACCCTAGTTGTGAAGCTGGTATTGACTAAACTATGACACTCTTCAGTCCAGAAGCATCTCTAAGTACATGACTAGGAAGTGGTCAGTTGCTGTTGGACGCTTGCTTTGGACAAACAGGACTGAGCTGCTGCCAGCTGTTAAATCACCTTAATTCGCAAGATCTCTGGCATCTGCATGCAGCAGATGGGTGGAAGGCTCTGGCTGAGCATCTCTGACTCCTCGTTATGTAAAAATGTAAGTCTGCAGCGGAGTGTGCAGGGTTACTCGTGTTACGTGATGGCTGTCGCTTGTAGGTGGAACTCTGCCTCAGCAAAAGATCTGCTTCGTCATCTTTGGGACGAAGCCTTGCTCCATTGATCTTGCTGCTTTTTTAAAAAAGCGTTCTCATTTTCAGTTGTAACCTGCTTTCAAAAGAAAATCAAGAAGTTGTTTTAGGTGCCTTTTTTTTTTTTTTTTTTTGCATTGTGTGTTAATTCTGTAATTAGCTTCTCCAGGGATTTTCATAAATTATCTTACTTTCGATGGGCATGTGAAGGATCTGTGCAAACAGGAGGGAAACCATGAAACAGACCTACCAAGATGCTGTCAAATGTGAAAAGTGATGGAAAGCAGTGACGGAATTGGCATTGGATGGAAGATTTTTTTTTTTTTGTCAAGTCATACTCATTTTGTGTAAGTTAATGCTGTACTAGAGGGAGGGGAGAATCCCAGCATAAATTGTGTATGTCCAAATAAAATAAGTCTGAGTGTGTATTTACAAGCCAAACACCAAACTTTTTTTTATATTTTTTTAGTGTTTTATGTGACCAGTTAGGATTCAAATGGAGGTGGCATTGTACATCTTTTCCATGGGCAATGCCATCTGGTTTAGATGCTTGTTTTCCAGCATGAGTTACCTGAACTAAAGGTCTATTTGCATCATCCCAAATCGGCACTCTCATGCTCATGGTTGTCTCCTGAAGCAGAAGAACCTACACAGCCCTGCAGATTTTCTTTTCATCTAGGTTCCTCATGTGGATATAAGAAAGAGCAGACTGCTCCCATTTGACAACAGCTGGCAGTTAGGTTAGCTCTTTCTGATATCACCTGAAGCTTTACTGCTGTTTCTGGAGAAGAAAAAGCTATTCTGACATGATCCTGCCTAAAATTAAGCCATGGTAACTTTAGTCTCTGTTTCTGTGGCTGTGCTGCAGAGTTAGGTGAAGGGATAGGGACAAGGAAGTATCATCAATTTTAGAGAATGTTAACGTTATAGATGTGAACATAGAAACGTGATCTTTTTTAGGAAAGTTATTGTTTTGCTTTTAGTTTGTGAGCGCTTCTTTATTAACATTAGTTAACGAGTGGCTGGTATATATACTAATGGGGGTCTGTAAGTGTAATATGCAAATAAGTACAAATAAATTCATCTTCATAGCTTCTTGTGCTTCTTTAAAAGTGGGAGGAAAATTGCAAAAGCTTATTAAAAGCAATGCGCTCCACCAAATGAAGAACAGAGAAATTGAATGTAGAAATGTGGGGGAAGGAATTCTTTCATTCTTTTAACCCACAGTAGTCTGTTAAACTTAACACACACATGAGGATTGTTTCATTATTTAGCTACCCCGAAATAGTACGCGTAGTTGCAGTCACTTCTGATTTTATCAAGATTCTTTGTGTTGCAGCCAGATACTGAAATAGTGTAGTTGTCAGTAAAGATACATGTGCCACACTGCCTAAATGTTTTGCTTTTCCCGTTTTCATTAAGAAACGCAGGAAATAGTGTGCGATATTTTATAAAAGGTAAGGCTTTTATTTGTACATTTTTATCTTAGTTAATATTTCTGTTTTAAGTGTCTTTTAATGAACTTGGTCACCATTCAGGATTTGACAATCATGGTATCTCCTCCTTTGCAGCAACATTGCATAATGTTAAAGGAGAAGCAGTTCTAGCCATCTGGTAATGCCTACCAGAGCCATATGTAGCAGCTGTAAGCAGCAGTATTTTCCTCCCTTCCTTATGTCCAAGCAGGCATATTGACCTATTCATATCCTTCTGCTATGAGAGTTACGAAATTGCTATCACAGAATAATTTCATCTTGGCCATCTTATTCTTTCGTGCAAAACTTCCTTATTTTTTTCTATGAATACAGTTTTCAGAATTATCTTTAAACTTATTTTATGTTTGGCTTCTTTGATTGGAAAAGATTAAGATTTGAGTACTGAGGGTAAATCAGCATAACTTGCAAATTTGGTTGTGAAGAGAACTGCTTGGGAATGCCAGTATTGTTTGTGCTTGGCAGTCATATTCTCCTCCCCTTCATCCCCCGCATTTCTTTCTTTCTCTTTTAGGTTTATTTTTCATCTTTTGCTCCATTTTCTGTTTCCCCAGTTTATTGGTCCCATTTGCCCGAGGAGGTTCCCTTTTCTCTTGCACTGTGTTTTCTTCTTTCCAAAATACATTTTTCAGCCTTCTCTACGTAGTTTTTTCCCTACCCTTCATTACTTCTGTGTCTGTGCAAGCAGCCTGCACAATTTGTGCCTAATGAGCAATGACAAACTAGCCACAGATGCATGTGAGTGATTAGGGCAGTGTCAGAGGATAGTCACCGAAGTGGAAGCTCATCTAGAATAAGTAGTAATGAGGGGACCAAGTTTAATTATAAATAAAAAAAACAACTATGTTTCTCGTGCAGCCTTCGCAGCCAGCCAGCTCTACCTGTTCCTAGAAGCAGCAGCATTTTCTTCATCCTGCCAGCCTGGAGTCCTTCACTATTTAAGAACTTGAGCGTGTAACTCCATGATTGCTTGGTCAAATTGGCAACCAGCAGCTGCTAAGGTCTTGCTACCTTGTTTTCCCTCTGCCAGTGGCTGCAGAGCTTGTCTTTTTGTGGCAGAAACAGATTCAAGTTGCAGCCCTAGTAGAAGAATCAGGCAAGAGCAGAAAAATTTCTTCTCTTTCTTCCAAGACCTGAGCTGTCTGACTGCAGCTGCAGCTCTCAGTACCGAGCTGGCTGAGCCGTGCAGGGGAAGCAGGTAGCCAAGAGCAATGGGGGAGGGTGGGTAGAGAGATGACCTTTCTCTTTTAGCAATGGTCAGCTCTTCATTTGGCTCAAGTCACCCTTGGAAACGGCTCCTTGAAGCAGGATGAAGTAAGTAGAGATTTGGTGTTTGCAACCTGCTTATTTTAAATTGGTGAAATCGAGCTTCGTCTCTTCTATTCAGCTTTCCTGGCAGCCAGGCAGGGAAGAGTGGGGAGATGAAAAAACCATTGACCATAGAGATTAGAGTATCAACATAAATGATTCCAGTTAGGTTTTCATCTTTGAATTGGCTGTTAGTGGTTTTTAACAGTCAGTCATTGTTATAAAATTAAATTTTGCTGAAATAAATCCTTTTCATCATAAAGGGAAAAATATTTTAACACTTTAGGAGTATTCTTGAAGCCATTTGTGAACATGGTATGTGTTGTAGGCTCAGTCTGATCTGTTGTTTCTTTACTACCGGTCTGTTGCCTATCCAGAAATAAAAAAAAAAATAAAAGGAAAACCATAACAATTGCAATGACTTCAACTATTTTCCTAAAACTTGTGAGAGGACACGAGTTTAGAGGAGCTTCATTCTTTGCTATTTCAAGTGAGAACTTGAAAATGACGGTAAAAGTGATGCTAAGGTCTTTGAAATGCATGTTGTAAAAAGTGAATTATTTTTCACTTTTTAATGCTTTGTCCTGTTCTGTTAATAACGGTGGGTAAATATTTCAGATCAGAATAGGATTTTTGAACGAAGCTTTTTCTTCCATCTGACAAGTAGAGGGAAGTAATCTGTGTTTTTGTGTGTTTTAATCTTCTGTTAAACTCCAAAAATAGCTGTTGTCTGAATGTCATGACTTAGGGCTTCTTTTATCTTAGCTGATGGTGCAGACTGACTAACATTGGACAAACTCAGTCCTGTAATCGGCCCTCCCAGGGACAAGCAGGATGTTTGCTGTGTAAAAAAGGAGGTTACTTAAACATTTTGCAAATTAAATAATGTACTGGTTGCTCAAGATGTCTTCATCCTTTTCAATCCTGTGTTTTTCCCCATGTTATATTAGTGTTACTCAGACTCAAGAGGCCACATCTGAAAAAAGCCTTTTATGCATGAGGTTATTTTTCCCTGACATTAGACCTAGAAATGGACTGGAAGTGAAATACTCCGTGTAGATTACAAAGTGGTAAACTTGCAGTGAAGATTGTCTTCTTGTCAGGCCTGTTTATTTTGAAGGATTAATGTAAGTGTTCATGCTAAGTCCTCTTACTGTATCTCTTGAATGAAAATACATGGCTAATGTCTAGGCTGTATCTGAAGGATTTGCAGTTACCATGCATATTATGAAGGAAAGGTGCTCAGTGGCATCAAATTCTTACCTCTTTATAGAGAGATGCAAAAGTTTGCTTGTATTCTAATCAGTGTCTTTTACAGGGCTTTTAACAGGTGAATATATCCAAGCACGTAGGGGCTTATGAGGAGTTCTGGTGTCAATACAGTTTTTATTTACGTGACTGAGTTGAAACCTTGCATGTTTATGCTTATCTGTTTCCTTCTGAGTGTTGGGCTGTCCCAGCGCTGAGTGTTGCAAATTCTATGTACAGTTGCAGTCCTTGAGAAAGAGGAGTTACTGTAATCGTGCTTGAAGAGCTTGTCTACTTTCAGATGGTTTGCAATAAGGTATGAAAATGAAATGAATACATTGTAAATTTTTTTTTCTTTCTAAATAAGTACAGAGATGTGGCAGACTTTGACTGCTGGCTAGGTAGTACCTGCAGGTTTTGCCTCTTCTCATTCAAGAAACAGACCTATCAGAAATCATTTATTTACAAGTGTCTGTATTACAAATTATAGTTTTCAATTAAAGAACACAAAAAAGGGCATCATCTGAACTTCCTTACGGGTCTTGGGAAGGTGCTGTTGGGTTTCAGTGCTGTGCATTGAATAACTAAGGAGAGCTTTGCACTTTGGTTTGAAGTGATGGTATTAATAGGACTAAATATGTATTGGTCATAAAGTTTTACTGGTTTGGCTGAAGTTATTTGATATCTGAATCTGAAGTTGTTTGAAAAACTATAATAGTAAATGAATCTGAAGTTATTTGAAACCCATCCATTTACACATATCTGTTGTTAAACCAGAGGCAGCTAGCAATGGAGTTGTGTTGGCTAGATAGCAGTGCGTGGCAAGCCATGAGATGTGAGGAGGTGAACTGCATTAAATACAACAGCTTCTAGTTTCCTGAGAGGTCAGCGTTTGGTCCAGTGAGTGGGATTCTTTAGCAGAGACTCATACAAACCAGATTGACCTCTGAAATGAGTAAGGCTGACAGTGACTGCAACATAAAAAGCTGAAGGTTCAGGGGAAGTGCTTCCTGGCTGCGTTGGGTAAACTTCCAGATAACCCCCTGAGCATCTGTCTGGTGTGCATTCACTTGGGGTGGATCTTGCAGTGATCCCAGCAGTACAGAAGGAGATCAAAATTTGCACATTTAAAAACGTAGGAATGCTGTCATTACTCTCAAGTGCTTAGTAAAAGTAAGAGGTAAGCTGGAGGGGCTGATGAATATCACCTCTCACTTTTTTTTTTCTTAATTTATATGGTTAATAATTAATTTTCAAGCTTCTGTTGTATTCCCATAAACCCTTTAGTGAAAGCATTAGTATCATAGGGCTGTGGTTTCATGGTCACTTTAGGCTGACATAAATACGCATCGCTTCTAAGCGGGCAGCTCTCCTGGCTTGCTAGCGTGGGCCCAAGGGAACAGGAGCCTGGTTTGTGTGCTTAAAGTGCTCGGGAAAATGCAGCTTAAGAGGGATAGTGTTCCCTAGTAAATTAACATCTGCCTGAAAATAAGTTTCTGTTTGCTTTTAATAGCTGTGAGATAACAAGGCAGATCTCCCCTCCCTCCCCCTCTTCAGCAGCTGTGGCAGGCCAAGAAACACCCTACGCGAATGTCGGGGTACTCCAGGACACCAGATTGCCTTTGTTCTGGCCTCTGCTTGGTGGATTTTTCCCTTTAGCATCCCAGGGAATTTCCAATTTGAAAAATCCTGCTGTGATTGTGGAGTGTAATAACAGGTGAACAGGCTGTATGAAGTCTGGTTTTTCTAATTTGAGGGAAAGCAGCATGGCACAAAACCAAGGAATTTATTAAGCTATTCTGTTTTGCTTTGTTTTCATTGTCATGTCATCTGGCACTTTTTTCAGCATCTTTACTCCAGATAGTAACTAGTAGCTGAGGTGGAGGTGGTTTGGTTCAGCTGTTGCCGCCTTCAAACCCAAAATGAAGCTGTGTTTCGGGATAGTAAGAGAATAGGTTGCAGTGTGTGATTTGGATGACAGCAGATGCCCTGTTGCAATTTTAGGTTTCCTCCTGTAGAGATGGCAACAGAGAAGCCTTCCTGCTGGGCTGGCAATGCGTAATTGGTTAATCCAGTTAGGTTGTCAGGCTTAGAAAAACAGTGAAATGATGGAGCACCACAGAAGACATCGTGGTCATGAGAAGATGTGCTTGGATCATTTGGGTACAGAGTGAAACTGGGAAAAAAAATCATTCATTTTAAGAAAAGTCAGCATAAAAATGAAAATTTTGCAAGTTATGCATATGGGTAATTTGTTCTGAAAATGGTGCTGAAGAAATGACGGTGTTGCATTGCTTTCCTCCTGACTGGTCTGAGAAGGTTCCCAAAAGGCCAAGGATGGTTCAGAAGTGTTACTTGCACCTCCTTTACTTTATTTTTTTTCTGAATGGCTTTGTAGAAATTTGTATTTTGTGGAATAAAGGAACATCTTGAAATAAGAAGTGAGCATTCAATGAATTATCTGCAGTCTCTTGACATGCTATAATGTCATTGAGTAAGACTGCTCTCTTTTAACACATGCCTTTCCATACGGAGATGCCGCAGCTATGTCTGCGTGCATAAGTGCAGCACAATATGGTTGGAAATGGAGACAGACTTGTTTTGTAGAGTTAGGCTTGTATGAGTAGATAAATCTTGGGGTTTGGTGCTCTGTTCCCTGATTGTCTTAGCTGTGGTGGGTGGCTCAGGCTGTATGTCATGGGGATTGGCTGGGTGTTAGCCAAAGATGAGTGAGGAAAAAGAAAGGGAGCACTTCTCCCCCTCTTTTACAAGTGGATTCCTGCTTTGTTCCTACGGACCGTTCCCGAGATGTCACTTAAATCCCTGCTATAAGTGAGGATGCTGGTAGTGCAAGGATGTCCTGTTGAGGTCGTCTTCAGGGTCTGCAACTGCCACCAGTGATCCAAAACCATGAGCTCCTGCTGTTTGAAGCAGAGAACGAGACATTGCAGTTAGGTCCCAGATAGAGCTATTGCTTTTATAAAAGCTTGCTCTTACACTTCGAGATGATGGAGAATCGAGTAATAGAGGATACAAAATACTGTTTTATCCCATAAAGCACAAAATAAAGTTTGCGTTGTTTACCTAAACGTGTTACAATCAGAAAAAAGGATAGGTGTGTCCAGCGTTCATGGACATCTTGTTTGTATGCCATGTTCTGTCTTTATTCTGGGCCCAAATCCTAGCTTGATTTGGAGGAACTACTTTTTTATGTTAAGAACTTGGCAGTGCAAATAGATTTTAACATTCAGTCATTGCTTTTGACTGAATTTATCCTTTTGCATTTGTTTCTGAAGATTTTGCTTGCAGTATTACTATGTTGTAAAGTTCTTGGTAAAAACAAGCAAAACAAAAAATCCAAAAAACTTGAATCTCTCAAAAGGCTTCTTATGTGTACAAAATTTCTGTAGTCAATATTAACTTAGTACAATGCAGTGCTATAAAATGTACCGAATGCATTAAAATCCTCGTTTTACTTTTTTTTTCTGATTGCGTTGTATGTAACAGAAACATTCAGCTTAAGTTATTCAGTGCTGATACACAGGCAATCAGCTACACAGTATTTGTGACAAATGGAAAATGGTAGAGAAAACACCAAATACATTCCATTTCAACTTGCTGAGTTGATTTATCTGAGTTTCTACGTGCATGCAGCTTTTAAAGAAAAATGGTGCGTTGCCGCCCGAGTGATCCATCAGTGCAGTGTTTTAATGTAAATTCCACCAAGGGGAACATTAAGGGTTGTAGCAATGCTGTTCATCAAAGTAATTAAGTAAATAGGAACTGTATCTGATGACGAATGTGTCATGCTGATGCTTTGTACTTTTGTGCTGAGGAGCTCTGACAAAGTATTAAATTCTGGTTTTTAAATTTTGTGCCAAAAAAGAGACGCACTGATTAAATGTATAGATCACCTCTGAAGCTGAGACTTGAGTTGAAGAATCAATAAAGTGTTAGTAGGTTCCAGCCACCGGTATTAACCATTCCCAAGTATTTATTTTATAGACTCTGTGATTTGAAGCATAAAATTTGTAGTAGGGGTGAGATTTTCTCAAATTGTGGCCAGTAGCTTTTTTCTTTTTTTTTTTTTTTTTAAGCTATGTTTCTGTATGTATTGCATTTATTTAAAATAAATTCTGTTTCCCTTTGTTGACATTCTTAAAAACTTCCTCAGGAAAGGATTTGCCAGAGCCCTGCTGCTATGGGTAGCATGATCTCTAAGGTGTTTTAAGTCTATTCTCAGGAATACAGTGGCCTATTTTGCAAAAAGTACCAATATGGCCAGTCAGCTGGTCACCCTCAGATTTAAGTAGCTTTATAGTGCTTTGAACTGGGTCCTTATATTATTTTTCTTATAGATTTTTATTTTTTCTGAGAAACTTCAGTAATGCTCATTTTGGTGTTCTAATAACAAGTTTGTCTCTTTTAGGAAATAAAGCCTCAAAGCCATTACAACCATGGATATAGTGAATCTCTTGGACGGAAAAGCCACATTGATGATTACAGCACTTGGGACATTGTCAAAGCCACACAGTAAGTTTATTTTTGAGTGTCAAATAGCAAAATATATATATAGCAAAATGCAAATATATAGCAAAATATATTTTATATGTATAATATATATATATATATATATATAGCAAAATGTATTTTTTTAATATACAGAAAGTTGAAGGCTAACTGTATTTGTAGATACAATAACACAAGATTTTAGAAGTGAGCTCTACAGTTTAAGATCATTTTATGAGCAATGTGAGAAACGTGTAGGAAGCATTGTGATAAGTTGTAAATATAGGTGGTTGCTGGGCAGATTGTTGGAAGAGAAAGTACAGTTTTCCTCCAGCTTGTACTGGTGTTTATTTTCTGTAAGTGATGGTTAAGAGGTAAGTGGGCAGCATATTGATGAGCAAATGTGAGGATTTCCTTGATTTCTTGGCATCATTTATGGGTTAGAAAGACTGCATCTGTATGTAGCTTTCTCCATCGTCTCTAATTCTGCAGTGTCAGTGCTGCTATGAAATTGACTTTATTGCTGAGAAAAGAATTGTAGGAGTAAACTGTAAAGAAAACTCAGTTAATAATTGCTTTTTCAATACAGATTAATTGTATAGAAGACAAATCTGTGTAGTCCTGTAATATATACTGACTCACAAGACTTTCAGAAGAATTGTCATAGAACTACTTTTCAGCTTTCTGTTGTTCACTGTTCAGAAACCACCACCATCACCTTGACCTGTGGTTTTCAGTAAGCTGAGATGATACAATTTCATTTTTAAAAACTATTGTTAGTTTGAAATCCTACTCTATTGCCAAGCTATTTACCTTTCTTTAAAAAAGGAAAAAACGACTTTAGTTTCTTTCCTAAAAGTCATCTCCTTCAACTGAAGGCACCTTTGCAGCTCAGTATTTGACATAGGCCACATGTAGGTTTAGGAAGTACGTACCTTCCCTCACCTTTTGAGTTCTTAGGGATTTAACTTCCTGATGTAGATGTTGATGGACCCTGCAATTGTTGCTCTATAGGGTTTAATAGTAACACTACAACCTATAATCTTCTTATCAGGGGATTCTTAGAAATTAAAGCACTGGTATAACATTGAACTGGCTGCTTCTTAAGGGCGTGGAACTATGACAGCAGAAGCAATGATTTTGCAAATTACCTGCTTTCATTTTTGTATGCTTGAAGCCCTGAAACACATTTGTCTCAGATAAATGTCTCTTTCATTATCCCTCAGATTTAGGTTGATCTGTGCTTTCAGCTGAGGTGCTTTAATTCTTTTCTGGTCTCCTCTGACAATTAATAGGGCTGTGAGTTATCTGTTACATTCCTCCACAGTCTTTGTGTTATGCAGTTGGTGAGAAGTCCTCTCCTCTGTAAGAGGACTGCTGTTTCCTATCACAGCCCAAATGCTTAATAGCTCAGGGAAAGATGACTCAGCATGGGTATACGATCAAGTTATGCTAGTGGTATTCCTTGGGACCTCCCAGACTAGAGGGATACCTCACCTTTATTTTAAGTATTTACTAAGTTTTGAAGACCGTGTTATATAAAACATCAGGCCTTAAGGGAGGGAAACAAAGTATTATAAGGCTTGTAGTAAAATAAAGCTGCTAATATATTAATTCAGCTAATATATTAATTCGGCCTAATTTAAGAAAAATTTAAGAAAAATGGTCTCCACATTACTGTTGAAGGTGAAGTTTCACATGATAAATAGCAATGGTGAAAGGGTGCATCACTAGTGCATAGTTCCTGCTAAAATGAACAGTGTAGTTACTTTTGTAGAAATATAACCTCTTTAACCTCTTGTACATCTATAACCTTTTTACCTCTTTCTTATTAATAAAAAATGAGTGATCTTATCCTCTGCCACTTGTCCTCAAATAGCATTATTTACTTAGATTAAAATAACTGATTCAGTTTACCTTTCAGTTTGGTGCTAATGTAAGTTGAATGCCACAAAAAGCTTTGTTTGAAAAAACAAACAAACAAAAAAATAAAAAGAACACTAATGTATCTCTTAGAAATCCCCTCCCCAAACAGTTCAGTAACTTCAATGACAATACAGAAAAACAGAATAAAAATTATATTCAGTCTGCTTGGTTTTAGCATTTTTTTTTTCTTTCCCAAAATTCACATGTGTATTCAGCTAGGATTGGCAGCACAGTTGTTTTGTTTTTGTTGTGTGTTTTTGTTTTTTTCCCCAGGACACTTCAAAACCTCCCCTGAAGGATCTAAGTTTTCTCAGTGCAGTGATATCAGATGGCAGCTGGGGTGCTTACTGTTAATAAAATGAAATCCTATTGTTCTCAGGACTGTTCTGAGAGCTAATTATAATAATAGACTTGTGCATTTTTCTGTTTCTTTAAAAAACAAAACAAACCTGACACTTTAAAAAAGACAAATCTGTCTGATTGTGCCTTCCAAAATATTTGTCATTTAATGTAAGACCACTTAAATTGCAGGCTTCTTGACAGATAGAGGGTGAATTTCACCATAGCCTAGAAGTGTCTGTTATCGTGTTTGTGATGGCCCACACAGGAAGCAGTCAGTCGCATCATATGAGTACCTAGTCAGTTATTTAATCTTTTTCAGTCACTGTTCATGCTGTATTTCATGTACTACATTATTAAAAGCTTCTCCTGTGAAATCAACTAGCGTTGTTTATTGCTGCAACACATACTGAAATGGGGAACATAGCTTCTTAAACTTTAATGTTGATGATGAAAATGTTTAATTCCTCTCCACTCTCTACATGCTGTTTGATTGTAGAATTCGTCTTTGAGATGAAGACGTTATTGGCACATGATTAGAGAAATAGAAGTGTTAGTAAAATGATGCATTTGCTTTTATGTTTCTCAGCAGGTCAAAATGATAAGAGCTTGCAAGCTCCACACATTTTTCCAGAAGAATATTTTGTTCTTTGTTTCATGCCACGTTGGACTGTTCATGTGCTTTATCTTCTTAGTTTGTAGTTTGAGCACTTACTAAATGAACTTGCTTATACGCTGATCTACAAATCTGATAACCTCTTAAAATCAAATTAAGACTGTATGGAAAAGAGCAGTTCAGTCAATGTTATTGGTGCAAGGAGTTTATCAGTATTTGTGTTTTTCTCCCACTATACATGTATTCCTCATAAGTTGCATAAACTGGATCTAGGCATAATTTACACCAAAAATACTCTATTTTGCAGAAGCTTATGCTGGAGTAAGAATGATAGTGCTTAATTTTAATACACATTGATATGAAGGACACTTTCCATTGGCTATTTTATGTGTCCAAAGACATTTAGCTAGAGTTGAAAACACTACTTTCTTAACCCTTCACATTGTAACATCTGCAAGATGTTTGTAGTCCCTTGGCACCTTGTATTCAATTATAGCAAAATTCAAGTTTATTCATGTAACGTTTCCACTGTTTTTGAAAAGTAGAAGCAGGCAGAAGCAGGCCACTCATATATTTGAAAATACATTTTCAATGCACTGGTAAAAATGGGCCATTTTTGCCTTTGCTGTTGCAGTGGAATAATGTAAGTTTACTCCATTTTACTCAATTTAGTAAGTACTTCACCTGGAACTGCGTGGCAGGTCTTTGTATTTCTTCTGTCTCTATAAAATCCAAGGATGGGCTGTGTACCAATTTAGTTTCTCTGATACCTGCTGTCACTAGAGAGGAGCAAATGGAGTTTCCTATAAACCAGGAAAAGCCATAAGCTGTTTAAAAGTGGAAGTGTAATTGGGGATGTTTTAGGTCTGTTTATTTCCATTTCTTATGGATTAGCACTAGTAGCTCTGCTTCATCCAAGTTGGAGTCAACTTTGAACATGATGACCTAGGAGGGGTACCATGATAACATAGTAACTTAAAGCTCATTGCTGGCTGTTTTTTTTTTTTTAGATCTTTTAAGCCATGAAAATAATGAGAAACAGCTAATGTTCACAGGTGGAGAAGTATATGGTGGGTTATGACCAGAACTAACTCCAGAACAAGTTAATTCTCGCTTTGTGATTTTCAACTCTGAGTGAAGAGGCACCTTCTGCTTGCAGTGACCTTGAGCAAATTCCAACTGCTAGAAGTGTGTTAAATAACTATTATGAACATTAGTATTAAACATTAATAAGATTAATAACATTTGAGGCTTCTGCAGTATTGATTCTCTGTGCTCAAATATTATGGTTTCGTTATTGCAAGATTAACTTTTCTGCTAGTTTTATTCACCAGTATCATTAAAAATGAGATTTGTATGCATTGTGAAATAGTGCAACAAAAAATGTGCTGGATCTATGCTGAATCTTGCTCAGAAATAAATAAATTGGATACATTTGAGAACTGGCTTTTGTCCTCACCATTTCTTATTATTCATAGTGTACCAGACACGAAGGGAAAAAAAAAAGATAGAAAATAATTCAAATTGGTCAGGGCTGGCCAAAGTGACGATTCCTCCTGTTTTTATTTCATCCATCCATAGGGGATGAAGGTCAGATTGTGACAAAAGTGCATGTTCTTTGCCTGCTTGTTTCAGCCTCTGGAGTTTATATACATACCAGCTTTAGCAATATAATTTAAGTTTGAATGGAAGGGTGTTTGTGTTTTTTTAACCACGTTTACAGCATAGCCACAACTGTCTAGCCAATCTGGGGCTCTGGAGTGTATACAACAGCTGAAATTCTCTTGTCTCTCAACATCATTGTTCCAGGTTTGTTAGGCAGCTCTTGAGTTTGCTCAAGAGCAGCTTTGCTGTTGAAAACAAAGCTGTCTTACTGTTTAACACACCAAAAAAAAAATATATATGTGAAAGGCTATGTTAGTATTTAACTGCCATTGTTCATGGGAATGAAACTTTAAAATGTGAAACAAAAAAAAATATTTTTGTATTAATTGCATTTCCAGTTAAAACAGCTTTGATTGTATTTGCAGTGATAGTAAGATAAGGGAGGAGGCTCCTGGCTTATATGCTGGTTGTTGGTGTGGTGATGTGCGCACTGAAGAGAGAGAGAGAGACCTTCTTACTACTGTGACCAAATTTGATGTTGCTCCTATGGCAAAGCTGGCAGTGTCTATTTTTAAGACTGTGCTTGCAGACAAAAAACAAAGATTACAAATTTAAAACACAAAGGGATTCTAGGACACTATTATTGAAAGTATTAAATTAAGAATATCTTTAATTTACAGTGACAAGATACTATAGTTACTGAATTGGCTTAGACTGTGACAATGAAATGAGCTTGCACAATGGGATTTTTGCTCTGAAAGAACTAGTCCCATTTTTCTCAAGAACAAGACAAATTCAGCAGTATTGACTTATATTCCAAATTATATTCTATTGATGCTTACAAATGCCATCCTCCAGAATTCACCCAGATGCTGAATTTGTTGCAGTAATATACTAATCTGTTATTTATAGCAACATTATGAGTATGCTGAGTGTCTGAAATAGGTGGCTTTCAAATGTTGTAATCCACCAGTGCATCACTAACATTTGGAGAAGACAAAGTGAAGTCAACCATGGCAAACTAATGAAAGAAAGACTGTGTAGTATGTTAAGAGAAGAATGCTACATTTCTAGGACAGAGCTCAAGAAACTATGGCTGCATCAGATTCAGTGTTTTCTTCTATTTAATTGCAGAGAGCATACTGTTTCCAGTAATAGGAACAAATTGCTGTAAATTCCTAACCTTTTGCCAGCTGTTTTTTGTCTATCTAGATTCTTACATCCTCTCATGACAATAAATTGGAGTTATTAAGTTATACCTTGTTACATGTTTTATAATCAGTTACAAACTCCAGATGCTGTAATACGCCAATGTGATATACAGACGAGCAAGTTTGGGAAATTCCAGAAGCATGTTGAAGATAATTCTCAAACACCAGGTATAGGAGGTCACCTTTCCTAGCTGGCTTACCAAGTACTTAGGACAGGAATTAGAGAAGGCCTTGTGGGAGATGTGACAGGAGGTGGCTGTCTTGGCCACAGTGATCATGAAGCAGTTCAAAAATTTTGGTATAATGTGAAAAAAGGTCTGCAATGTTTCCACCCTGGATTTTAAAAGAGCAAACTTTAAGCTACTCAGGGAGTTAGTTGGCAGTATCCCTTGGGAATTGGCTCCGATGGGTTTAGGGATCTGTGATAGTGGGTCACTTTTCAAGGACCACCACTTAAAAGCCTAGGAGCAGACAATCCCATTGCCCCTGCAAGTAAAACAAGTGGGGCGGAAGACAGGCTTGGTTGAATAATAAACTCTTCCTGGGACTAGGGCAGCAAAATAAAATATATTACCTCTGGAAGCAAGGTCTGGGCTTCACAGGGAGAGTTCAGAGCTGCAATTTGCTTGTGCAGAGAGAAACCAAGAAAAGCTGAAGCCCAACTTGAGTTGACAGTGGCCAAGGTGGTGTCAGACAACAAAAAAGGCTTTTTCAGGTATGTGAACAGCAAGAGGAAGTCTAAGGAAAACATTAGACTGATACTTTATGGAGATGGTCACCTGGCAATTAAGGATGAGGAAAAGGCTGAGGCATTTAATTCCTTTTGCCTTAGTTTTTAGCATTAATGATAGATCGTGAGCTGCCTAGTCCTCTGTGTTGGAAGACCACGAATGGGGAAGAAATGGCTTGCCATACGTGGCTACTGAAATTGTTAGGGAGCAGCTGTATCAGTTGAATATTTGGAAGTAAGTGGGGCTTGATGGGATTCATAGCAGAGTGCTTGAAAGGGCTAGCAGATATTATAGCTGGACACCTCTCAACAATTTACCAAAGGACTTGGCAGTCTGGGAAAGTCCCTGCTGACTGGAAGCTAGCCAACGTTACACCAAATCTACCAAGAAGGGCATGAGGGAGGCCGCACGACACTACAGGCCTGTTAATCTAGCCGCTGTCCCTCAGAAGGTTATGGAGAAGATTATCTTGGATGCTACCGAAAAGCAGTTAAAGAAAAAAGCTATTATCAGGCATAGTCAATGTGGGCTCATCAGGGGAAAGTCTCGCCTTAGCAGTGGCAGAGCCCCTGGCAGCAATGGGGACAAACTGCTTGCTGGGTGTGCTGAACACCGCATAGCCGGCTGGTGAAACCCTTTTGATTCTCCCACTATGTTTAGTGTTAGTGTGGCCTCACCTTGGATACTGTGTGCCCTTCTGGGCTCCACAGTACAAAAAAGGGTGTTAAGGTGCTTGAAAGCCTCCAGAGGAGGATGACAAAGCTGGTAGTGGGGCTGGCAGCCTGTCCCATGAGGGCAGGCTGAGGCCCTTGGGCTGCTTGGGCTGGAGAAGAGGAGGCTGAGAGGCGACTTCCTTAACTATTCTATTCTACATACTGTGTGGCAAGGTCAGAATTTGCTTTCTTGTCTTCTAGAAGTCCTGCTTTCACTGCATCTCTTTTACTGCCTCGTCTCCTCGTTCTTGGCTGAGTTGCCCCTAGTTGTCCTAACTTGTTTCAGTGGCCCTTGCAGCTGCAGGGCCAGCCAAGAATTGCATCACGTTAACCCATTTAAAGAAGTGTCAGAGATCGGCTGGTCTTAAAGCCTTATCACTTTTCCTGGCAGTTACATGTGTCTGACTAGATGTATTTTGTCTAACTGGTTGCATATTTGTGAGTCTTCATAAACCAAACCTCTCCTTCCCATCCTCCCCTTCTCCCCCCAGCTGCTTAAAAACAAAGCTTTATTGTCAAAATAATTCATGACTGCTGCGTTTTTACTGAGTCTGAAGAACCAAGCTATACAGGCTTGTTTCCAGTTTGTATGTGCTGCAGGCAGTAGTCTTTGTTCTGCTTTTGTAATGCTTTTGAAAGATTACAGGCATGACAGCAATATCGAGCATTTTTCATAATTTCCAGTGTGACTTTCCTAAGAAGTAGAAAATATGATTTAAGGAGGTTGTTATGCATAGCACTTCTTTTTTTTTTTCTTTTTTTTTTTTTTTCTTTCAATACTGTCCGATTAATGTGCTTCAAACCTGGAGTGGGCTTGGAAAGCATTCCTGAGGTTATATGACTTGATTCAATTGAGGCTTCACTACGGCAGGACTGTGTCTGGGTTGAAGAGCCATTCAAACACGTTGAAGAAAAAGCAAGAATGGGAACTACCCTGGAAAAAGCGTCTGGATGCCAGTTTTGCCAGCTGACCCAAGGGGAGCAAAGGGGCCTTCAGTTGTCTAAGGCTGTGTCTTCTGCAGTGGAATATGAAAGCAAGATAAGGAAAACATACTTAAATTCCAACTTTGAGAGGCTGTTAATCTTCTGCTATAGCAGAAGTTAGGTGTCACAAAGAGAGGCAGCATTGAACTTGACTTCAGGTTGTGCCTGGCACCAGTCTCCTCCTTGAGACTTAGGAAATTCCTGTGGGTTGTATATACTTTCAAATGTAATCTTAACAAGCATTTCTACATTGCTTTTATTACCACTAAAAATAGGAGTGAAACAGTGTAAGCATCAGGACAAATGGTATTTAATATTGGAGTCAGTCCTACATTAGATGCATATGTCATGTTTATGATTCCTGAATTGTTTCAGCTTTCACAATATAGGCAATTTTTTAAATGAAGTTAGCTCACAGTTAATAGTTGTCTTTAATTAAAGCATTAATTTCATATTAAAAGAGAATTTTGAAGGGATATGATAAAACAGTACTAACATTAGGCAAATTGCTGTTTGTTATCTGAGAAGGAAAATGCAAAGTGTCAGGGATCTGTTAATGTTTGTAACTGATCTGATGATCTTGTTATCCATTCTGATGATTTTTGGAAGATACTTTCAAACCAGTTGGCCCTGTTACTTTGGCCTTCAAGAGATGGGAAAGGAAGGAAAACAGACATGGGAGAAACAAATACAGCTGAGTCCCTGGGAAGGGGAGAATCCTGTTTTATACTAGGCATCCTACTGAGCTGTATTTCACCTTGTTCTGCTGTCTAGTTTGCTGTGGAGACAATTCTTCTGTAAAATCTTGAACTGGTTAATATGACTTCTGCCAGTTAAACTTACTGTTGTAAGAGATCTGTATTCATGTAGTGCCGGAAAGTCTCTGCTTTGTTTCTCTTCTGTTGAAGGTTGTGCATCATCATCATTACAATGTTTGCCTAATCCATTTTTATGCAAGGTAACAGCTTTGAAAATCTGATTTTCTTCTTCAAGGTATGGAATATATGAACGATGTAGAGAGTTGGTGGAAGCAGGTTATGATGTACGGCAACCAGACAAAGAAAACGTAACGCTTCTCCACTGGGCTGCAATCAACAACAGGATAGATCTGGTGAAGTATGTATTACGCTTAAAGTGATATATAAACTAATTGCATCCTTGAAAATATTGTTGTTTTAAATGTGTTAGTCCTAATTATCTTAAAAAGTTAATTTTTGTTCTTGAAATCTGAGGGAGGGGATAGTAGTCAGAAGACCTAATCTGCATGTTTTACAGACACCATTTTGATGACACAGTTAACAAAGATAAAACCTGTTACATGTCTAGTATTTGAGCTTAAGCTTTTCTCAGATGAGATGAACCTGTGGAATAGCTGTTCAGCTGCATGTGTAATTCCTTGATACTATGGTGGACTTGCTGAAGTGCCAACATTTTTTTTTTAGGGAGTGAAATTTCATGCAAGATAATAGCATGTATTTTAAATAAATGAGATTAATATGATGGAAGGGGAATCCTTCTTCATTCAGCATTTCAAGAAGTTCTGAGTTTAATAACATTTCTGCATTTTACTAGGAATTGCTAATTCTTAGTGCTTGCTGTTTTATAAGTCAGAACTGTATACAGCACGTTTGTTTTCTCTACCAGTAGCAAGATGATGAATTAAGTACATACAGTTATATCTAAATACGCAACATATTACTGAATCAGCAAGATTCTAGGATATTTGGTATAAACTGCATATCTTCAATCAGTCCACTTTTCAAAATATTTCTTATGAATGAATGTAAATCCACACAAAACCAAATGCAGAACATTTTCATTTTAAGCATGGTCTCCCCATATATGTCCATCACCAGTGCCTTCATCAGAACAGATCTTGAGTTTCTTGAAGTTGCCTGCAGATCTGAGGTTCATATTTATCTTCTTGTTTTTAAAGGACTTTGTTCTGATGCAGTTCTTTTAAAAGAAGGTTAAAGGTAGATAAACAGAGGGAAATTTAGCTCTGCTGAGAAAGACCTTAGGGTCCCAGTGCACAGCAAACTGACTGTGAACCAACAATGCACCCTTGCTGCAAAAAAGGCTAATGTTATCCAGTACAATAAACATATGGATATACCTGGGGTGAGTTCAGTGCAGGGTCACAAAGATGATTAAGGGACTGGAGCATCTGATGTCTGAGGAGAGGCTCCAAGAGCTGGGGCTGTTCAGTCTGGCGAAGAGAAGTCTCAGGGGAAAGGATTTTAGTAATGTCTACAAATACCAGATGGAAAAGGAATAAAGAAGACAAAGCCAGAGTTCTTCCTTGTCTGGCAGGACAATAGGAAGTGGGCACAAATTAGAACACATGAAATTCCATCTGAACATCATATCTCATTTATTTATTTACCCATGTGCGAGTGGCTGAGCACTGGCACAGGCTGCCCAGCAAGGTTGTGCAGTCTCCCTTCTAAGAGATCTTAAAAAGCCTCCTGGGCATGGTCCTGGGCCACCTGCTGTAGATGCTTGAATGAAGGAAACAATAGCTAGTGTAGGAGGTTTTATGCCTTTATTGTATTGTGGGTAGGAACGTATCATGGAAACTGTAATTCTGCGTTTGGTATCTTCCTTTCACTAAGGATGGGTAACCAGCGTGCCTTCTGGCGCACAGAAAGACAGCCTCTTGCAAAAGTGATGCAGAACACTGGTTAGCCAAATAACCTTCTTGGTGAGATTGTTTTAGATTCTATTGTTTTCTTCCTTTTCATTCCATTTTCCTCCTGGTTTCTCTTGGGTCTTTCATGGCTAGCAGCTTAGAACTTGGTTTGAAATAACTGCAATGTGTACAATTTCTCAGATAGCTATTTTTCTTTAATACAAATGCAACTTATAAATGCAATTGTTTTTTTTTCTGAGCTCACTTTTTAAATCCAACTTGAATGCAAAATTAATTATGTGCAATAAACTATTAATCTTATTTGAGCTGTTGCAATATCTGTAATATAAATGTCTTCTGTCTTATTTGATGTATCTTTGTAAGGTCTATCAGGCATATGAAGAAAATAGGCCTATATTGTGGATAATGTTTCCCTATTAACTTACATATAGTTTCCATATTAGCTTTGTTATGAATCTACTGCCTGCATTATACTTGATTGCAACCTAATGCTTTAGTTCAGTAGCATTTCATATAATATTCAGTTTTTCATTAAAAAAAAAAAAAATCTCCAAACGCTTGAGGACCTTTCTTCATCCATAGAGTAAAATCAGACAAATTGTAAATTCCTAATTAGTTCTTTTGAATCTTTTTTTTTTTTTTTTCGAGTGGTACTTCAGCGCGTGCTTTTTGTGTTGTATTTTGCAAGATATTTTCCCTCCGAGCGTGTTGCTAATAATTTCCTGTTTTAGCGATTGTCGGACATAGAGGCAGTTCAAAATCTAAATACTGGGTTTAGATAGATGGAAGTCTGAGCTCGAAGCTAAACCTGTATTTAGTTCTTTATTATATGACAGGGAGATCTCTCCGCCTACAGTTGAGTGCTGACATCTCTCCCCAGGTCTCCACCATTTCTGTCCATTATGTGCAGTGGATGATTCCATTACATATGTTGGCTATTGAGCTTGGTATCACAGAGAAAGAGTCTAGGTATGGTCTCATGATGCAAGATCTTAGTGCCTGTCTTACTGGATATTGACTATATTGTGTTGTCATCCTGATGAAGGAGCTTAGCAGCTCGTCTGTGGAAAGAGCAAACTTAGAACTAGACTCCTCTTGTTCTCAGAAGTTTGTCATCCATGCTGTGAAACTTCAGATTCAGCCTAGATACCAGTGAAGATGCTTCGTTATGAAAGCTACAGAACCTGTTCTTATTTCTACAGGATCAAGGATAAGTGTCACCCAAGTGTCGGACAACCATAATGTCATTCTGTTTTCATCATGACACTGATCTGTTGCTCTGTCTTTGACTCGATTTTGTGAAAAGGCAAAAATTAGCATTGTACCTCTACAGTTACCTAGTGACTGCATCGCACTGTCCCTGTTTCTCCAGACGAGGATTTCCCTTCTACTTTTTCTAGCAATGGTGACTGCAGGCACTTTAATTTCACAGCCCCTGAATCCAAACATGGGCAGTTTACAAATGCATGACGAAGACTTAGTGACTGTAATGCGGAGATCAATGGAAGTATTTTCTTCCTAAGCCGACCTCTTAACAGATCTTCTTGCTTTGAATGTAAGTAGATTGCTTAAATAGGACTTGCACACCTGTTATCTTCTAGCATGGATGACTAAGTGAGAGTCAAATCATTCAGTTCCTCCTTTCAGTAACATTCTTATGAAGCACAAAATTGTCCTATTTAGATGTTTATCTAGACCAGGAAATCAAGTTCTCAGACTACTTTTGCAGAAAAATCTCCCCATCCATGTGTACTGTAATACAGTGATAAATCTCAAATTAGTCTAGAACACCCTTAAGGAAACATAAAGAGTTATTTCAGTGTACCATCTGGCAGGAGATAGTCGCCTTGTATTTTCCCAGTTGTCAAACTGCAAGTTCGTCGTTCTAAATAAAATGTACTAGCCAGTAAGTAATGCTTCTGCTCGGTAAAATCTGAACATATTCTGCGTTTCTGCAGGGACCAGTGTTTGAATGAAGGCAATCTGTTTAATGTTCACCTCCCCATGAGTGGCTGTCACATCAGTGAGATGGATCCAAGCTTTGGCTGTGAATGTCTGTGTTGTCTTTTTATCTAGACAAGATTTCCTTGGGAACTCCTTCCTAAAATGGACTGAATCTGCTTCTCGGTATCTTTTGAAATTTGTTCTTTGGTAGCTGAGACTTTGCTTCACAACAATGAAATGCTGTCCCTTTAGCTTATACAGGCTTTGCCTTTTCACTTACACAGGACCAAGACATTCAGAAAATCTTCCTTGTTGTCTTTGAAAAGTCCAAACGCTTAACTTCAGCAGAGAGATACACTGCATTGCTGTTCTTGGGTGTCAGAGAGCAGTAGAGTGGACTGTCCTGTATTGATTAGGGTGTTAGGTTTTTTAGCCTGTACATTGTTAGCAAATGCGTTCTTCAGGTATTGCTTCTGTAGGTAACTTGTGGTCTCTTTTTGAAGTTTCACTCTATGAACAGATAAGCACTTGAGAAGAAGGTAGTTACTTAGAGCAACGCTTTTCAGATTGTTCTGTTTGTTGTCCTTCTTGCCATCTGTCTTGAAACACTTAGAGGAAATCGAGGTGCCGGAAGCTCAATGCTGAGGATTTGAAGGCCGGTTTGTGTGGGCAGGAAAAGGAGGATCCATGTAATATTTAAAGGTGTTATGAAAGCAAAAAGTCTGCAGGCACAGGTACTCAAAATTTTCAAGCACTTAGAAATCTGTACCTAGGTAGTACTTTTGAAAGATCTTTTAGCTGTAACTCTTTGCCATTGGCATTTACAGTAGTGAATGAAGAACCAAATTTCTGTGCCTTGTGGGAAGACCGGGTTTTAAAAACATTAATTTTTGCTTTCACAAAGCAAAAATAATACTGCCAGCTTCATGCACCAAATAAAACAGCAAAGAAAGCAGTTAGCCAAAACAGTACAAATGATTGAATAAGCAATCCACATTTAACTACAACAATTTATATTTTGTTCCCATCTGTTTAAAAATGTTCTTGAGGAAAGGATAATCTCTAGCCCATCATTTAGAAATATTTTTGAAGTACTCAAATGTTTTTGTCCTGTATTTAATACTGTACTACAACAGAGAAACATGTAAAATCTTACTACTTGGCTAAAATTGTAACTTAAGCAGGAGCTCTTGGAACAGTGATTTCAGCGGGGAGTTGCAGTGATGATACATGCTCTGAGATGAATTATATGTAGTTTTGTCATCTTTGCCAAACTTCTCTAAATATGCTAGTTTTCTAGCAGCATTTTCCTTTACCACAAATTCAGAATTCATTTTAACCTAACAAGCACCCCTACAAATTTTAGAAGAATCCATTTTATCAAATACTTACATGGTAGCATGGTCTGTGTATGTTGAACAACTAGGCTGTTTTATGTTGGAACCAACCTAGGAAGCAGCAGTGTGCTTAAAGCACAGGAAGGGGTGTTCCTATTCTCCTTAGCCGTATCAAAAAGGCAAAAAATATTGACCTCTAAGAAGGAAGTTTATATGAAAGCAAAAATTCTGACCTGTAATTGCCTGGTTTTTTGCGTCCTTTCTGTGTAACCACAATGAGCAATAATTCTCACTGTTTTTGTTGTACTAGATACTATATATCAAAAGGTGCTATTGTTGATCAGCTTGGAGGAGATCTAAATTCTACCCCACTTCACTGGGCAACAAGGTGAGGAAAAGTCTTCTATATTTTTTTTCCTAGGTGTTTTTCTTAACTTGGTATCTGCTACTGATTGCTTTATGTGATTGCTGTATTTTATGGAAATACTTGCACAGGAAAGAACTCAGTTGTTGATAACTGCACACACCATGAATGTTGTATGTTTGAGCTTTGAGCTACAAGAGCTTTCTGCATTAGTTCAGTTTTTGTCTGATGCAGAGAAAGACTTCTATGATAGGATAAAGAGTAAAATAAAATTAGAGTCTGTAGTCACCTTGGTTTATTCTTACTTTGTATATCTTTGTTTTGTCAGTCTTCTGAAGGTCAGCAATGCTTGTGCAGCTGGGGCTTGGGATGATTTTGTGTGACATTGACCTTGCAGCTTTCTATTATGTGTGTGGGTATTTTAAGATGCACTTAAAATCAGGTTTATAATGTTGAAAGTCGTCTGAGAATGATGACTGGCTGGGAAAATTGAAGACAGCCTTCTGGTGTCTGCTTCTTCAGACAACTGCCTAGAAATGGACAAGAAAGCAGCACTGTTCATATTGACATTTTTAACTGCAGACTGCAAAAGGTTGCTTAGAAAATTATCTTGTAGAACATACAATGTATCAAGATAACTTCTTTACTAAAGATGACAACTTGCTTGTAACACTCCTTTAAAGATCTTAGTTGTATATTTCTTGTTACAGATTGCATTCTATTTTGTGTATGTTATCAGCACAAATATTTGATTAAATTTTCTGGTGTTCATAGCTGTAATCTGTTGTTTTGTGTTTTCCAGAAATGTTTCTGACAGATTCAAATTTTTTTTTTTAGCTCATGCCAGAAACACTGTGGTTATAGTTGTACTCCTTATCAACTGGAAGGATGTGCCTATGTTTTTTGCACCAAATAGATAATCTGAGCTTTAAGTGTAGTATGGAGGAAAAGTAGGACTTACATTTTCCTTTTTCTTCCTATTTTTATTTTAGTGCTGTTATTAATAGTAGAAAGTTAAACTATGTGCACTACAAAATACAGGATTATATAGCCAGTTTGGACATCTCTCAGACTGCAGGTTTCATGCATGAATTTGAAGCAGGCACAGCAGAGACTTCCAAACTGAACTTGGGTGTTTAGTTGACTGGTATTTTAATTCACAACTCACCAAAGCCAATTGTGTGTGATGCATGCATTGGCTGCATAGAATTTGCTCGTGTTGAATGAGTGTGCATACTTGGTTGCAGAATCAAGTCATGATAATCACCGTTTTCAAAATATGTCAGAGTTCAGAAGCTCCAGTAGTATAATTAAATTCTAAACATATTTGTTTTATTAAAATATTAACATTTTAATAGTTGGTATTTTTTTGCATATAGTTATTCAGTTGTTTGTTTTCTGTGTTCTTTTGCATTTAGACAGGGTCACTTATCCATGGTTGTACAGCTGATGAAATATGGTGCAGATCCATCGCTAATTGATGGAGAAGGATGTAGCTGTATTCATTTGGCAGCCCAGTTTGGACATACTTCAATTGTTGCTTACCTGATAGCAAAGGGACAGGTAAACTTTAAATAATATATTTAAATAGATTCTACTCAGAATAAGAAAAGAGTTGAAAATTAAATCATTCAGGAAGTGCAAAATATTTGCCTGACTAAACCTCACTAATTCAATGTATTTTACTGTAGACTACTGTGTTTTAATTGATGCATATACCATCTGTTAACTTAATTTCCTGGAACAGAGGTTGGAGAACTTTGGCTTTAATTCATATCTTGGTATAATATATGCCAATTCTAGCAGACAGTCTTTTACCATTCTTTATTTCTACTGAAGTTAATCTTTAAATATTAACAGTGATGAAGATAGCAAATATGTTGGAAATATAAAATATTTTGGAAATAGAAACATTGAATCAAGCATGGGTAAAGAATCCAATGACAGAGTTGTCATAGGTCATTTCTCTTTTTGTGGATACCTCAGTCTGTAACTTTTACTTATTGCTGTTGTAAAATAGAAATTGGAGGGGAATGCTCTTTTATCAGGAACAAGTTTTGTATTTTGTTCATAAACTATATAAAATGAAAACCCCGTGCACTTATATCAGAAAAATCTTGCAGATGTTCTATATGTGCCAACTCATGTGAAGCACAGCATCAACAAGGTATAAATAGCCTTTAAAATGTTCTATCGTGATTATGAAACCTCCCTGTGAACATTCAGCTTGCCCTGATTTTTATATACAGACTTGGCCTATTTATTTATCTGAGCATATAATGCTTCAGTCCAAGAGAAGCTGCATGTGTGTGCATCTGTACATACATAGACATAAAAGAATTTGCTTTAAGATTTATTTAAAATTCCAACCTATTATCTTGGTAACAGATCTTTATCAATTCCTTTTAATGCGGATTCTTATTAAAACTCCTAAGTGTTAACAAGTATGATTTCAGTATCCTTTCCATGCCATAAGTTTGAATTAATAGCTATTTTCAGAAGTTTCAGAAGCACTTCAAAAAGCTCAAATTTAAAATTATTGATTTGTGTATTTAAAATATAGTAATATCAACAACATTGCAATAACAATCCCTAAACTCACAGTTTTCTAGTTGTGCTACATCTAACTACAGAAACTACTTAGTTTCTGTAGAAGCTGTAGGAGATAAATGATTCTACTTTTTATTCTCCTTCAGTAAGTGCATACGAGGTCGTTAATTCTGCTTTTTGGTCCCAGTGATCTTTACCTCCTTCATAATACCATGATTTGGGTTTGGAAACTTTAACTGCTTTTGCCTACATGGGCTTACTCCGCTACTACTTGCAAGTTCTTTGTTTGTTTGTTTGTTTGTTTGTTTTGTCTTTTGCCTTTACGGAGATCAGGTTCTCTTATATCCAGAGATGAGGCTTGCCTTTGTTCTCAACCCAGTTGTAGCACCTGGGTACTAAATAAGTAAGTTTAACAGAATCTCAGAAGGGCTGAGGCTGGCCGGGCCCTCTGGGGCCCACCAGGCCCAAGCCCTGCCCAAGCAGGGCCACCCAGAGCAGGCTGCCCAGGGCCATGCCCAGGTGGCTTTTGAAGGTCACTCACATATAAATAAGTTCTTTCTGATGTTCAGAGGGAAACTCTTGGGTTGCATGGAATCATAGATTATCCCATGTTGGAAGGGATCCACAAGGCCAGGGAAGTTACTAAACCAGGCATTTACCGCCTAGGTCTAGCCTACAGCACATTAGTTGCAGGATTGTAAGGCCAGTCATGTTTCTTCTTCATGACTGTCAAAACAGACTCTGTTTGATGGACTAGATTATTCGGAACAGAGCTTTTGTTGTTCAGGAGAACAAGGTAGCTTCTGTTGTGTGCCTCACCTTGCTTGGTAAATTGCCTGTCAGGCTGCACTCGGTTTGTTCCGCTAGGACCCTGTCAAATCTCTTATTTCGGTGAATAACTAGCAAGTCTTCCCCAAATTAGGAAATGTTTTCATTCTTACATCTACCTTCCTGATAAATTTTCTTTACTGTTTGCTTTTAAATATGCTGTTTCTTTGAGAGCCCAAGTTTCCTTTTCCCTGGCTGACAGTCCATGTAAGAGGGATCTTTTCCTTGCTCAGAACCCTATTCTCCACAAGCACATAATGAATCTTTATACAAAGGTCTGTGATCTGTGAAATAACCAGCGATGTTTCTGAAGATGATCAAATTCCTGGTCCCTTTCTGTGCAATTCAGCGCATTTCTAACTGGAAAGCATCCTTTGATGCTTTTTGTGCTTTTGAGAAGGCTGTATTGTAACACAGGGCTGGTCTGAGCTCTACTGTCCCATGCCCTGGTAAGCCTGAATGCTGCTGTGATCTCTGGCTGCTATTCAGAATTCAAACTCATCAGCTAGATTGCTTCTGAAAAGTGGCTTCAAGCAGCAGAATAGTTGCCACAGCTTCTTTCCATGCAGGAGGCTGTTTCCTCCCCTATACTTTTGCCTCTCCAGAAGCTTTTTTTTAATTAATGTTGTAGGATTAAAATCTGGCTCATCTTTATGTGTGCAAAGTTGTTCTCATTCAGAGCCAGAGTTGTCCTATATAGGAAACAATTTTAATAATTTACCAATTATGATCTGTGTTGTTCTCACACTTGAAATACATACACAAGGCATCAGTCTGCACAATTTTGGATCGTTACATCACTGTACTCAGTGAAATCTGGTTCTCGTATTGCTCACGTTCCTGTTCTAACAGCATAGATGCCTGTCTGTGAGCAGTACCAGGCTGACCTGTCAGCAAGAGTTAAACAAGAAGTTAATGCTGAGATGTCTGTTGGTACACACCAGAACAAAGAACAGTCTCCTGAGGTGTATAGGCTGTTGAAGGTTTACTTTTTTGTCTCAGCCCTCTGGTACAGAAGAGCAACATAAGTTTCTTTCAGAAATGTGCCCTTTTATTATGTGGATGTGGTAATGATCTGGCAGAATAACAAAGAATTTTTGACGGGATCTTTGTTAGACACGTCTCTTCTATCCACAAGTACATCATATTTAGTATGACTATAAAACCGTATGCAAGTGAATCTTAGTTTCCTTGTCTCTTGGTACAGTTCCTTTGAAGAGGGATCTGCCTCCATCCATGCTGGAGCTTAGTGGCTTATTATGAGTAATAGGTACAGCCTGCTTAGATAATCTGTGCAAGGAGTAATCTGGAGCTCATCTTTTCTTTTTTCCCCCTCTTTTAACTGTCACGTAGTATGTGAAGTGGAGTTTTGATTTGTCAGGTGGAATCACTAAAGGAATCCTTTTTTTTCTACCTCCTTCCAAGCAATCAAGCATCTGTTGTTGGCCACAAAGCTTTGCATTTCTGTATGTAATCTAAAGATGAAAGAGTGATTGTTCACGTCTCAGTAATTCATGCATTTTTCAAAATGAGTTGTTCACGCAGTGTGACCTGTGAATCAAAGGCGTGCTTCTCAAGGATGAACGAACTTGAGGTTAGGCTGTGGTTCTCATTTCCTTCCCAGTCTCGGCAACAGGCGGCTGAAGGCAGTGCCAACAATTGTGCGGCCCTAGGAGGCTCAAAAGGCTACACGTACATAGAGCCAGCAGGTTTGGATGCTGGCGTCAGTGCGTGTAACTTGTTTCTGAGTACACTGTGCAATAAAGTTATGGTTCTCTTTCCTCCTTCATCAATCACTTTATTTCCGATATATTTTTCTTACATGGGGGTCCCAGGGTGCTGGGTGTTTGGCAGACACTGGAGCAGAGAAGAAGGTTTGGAAGGAATGGAGGGCAGGTAGAAGGCATCATCATCTACGTTTTGGATTTCTCTCAAGGGTGTCTCTAGCAAATGATACTGAAACACTTTCAACCTAATTTTCCTAGTAAGGTGTCATGGTTTAACCTGGAGGCTGATGAGCACCACACAGCCATTCACTGCCTTCCTCTCCCACCTGCCCCCCATGGGTTGGGGGGAAGAATTGGGAGGGGAAAAAAAAGTAAAAGCTTGTGGGTTGGGATAAAGACAATTTAATAGGACAGAAATGGAAGATTAATAATAATGATGATGATGATAATAGTAATAAGAGAACGTACAAAGCGAGTGATGCATAGTGCAGTCGCTCACCACTCATCATCACCAATGCCTAGCCTGTCTTGGAGTAGCGACATCCCTTTGGCCAGTTGGGCCAGCTGTCCTGGCTGTGTCCCCTCCTGGCTCCTGGTGCACCCCCAGCCCCTCGCTGGCAGGGCAGCATGAGAAGCTGAAAAGTCCTTGGCTCTGTGAAAGCTCTGCTCTGCAACAGCGAGAACATCGGTGTGTTATCAGCATTATTCTCATCCTAAATCCAAAACACAGCACCATATCAGCTACTAGAAAGAAAATTAACTATCCCAGCCAAAACCAAGACGTGGGCTGAGGGGAGTAGCATAGTACATATTGATATAGCTCTACTGCCTCTAAGTACAGTTGTTCAGGTCTTGAATTAAGTTAGTTTAGAGCAATATAATGTTGGCAGGCTGAGGAACTTGCCCAAATGTGCTTGAGAGTCTAATCTGGCTCTAAACATTTTTAGGAATTCCCAACTTCCATGTTTGCAAGGCAGAACAAAACCCTGCAGGTAATCGATACTTTCCTTTCTGGTCTTAAAGAGTTGTCTGAACTCAGATGTCCTGGATGGTGCTGTTTTGTTATTCTGTGGCTAACTGAACAGAGGTTCAGTTAAGCAAAATAATGAAATGGTATGGTTTTTATTTTGTTTTTAATTTTTAGTCATCAGTTTAGTCACCACTTGATTACAGATTAGTTGACTGTTTTCATTAATAGCTTTTATTTTGGCATAAAAATTTTGTGGCATCCATTAAGTCGATATCCAAATATGTAAATACCCCTGGACCTGAGTGAACTAAGGAAAATTTCTCTGTGAGTGGAAAAATAGCTGCAGCTAGTATTCAGCCATGTAGGGTGCTAAGTCATGCTTTTAATGCAAATTTATCAAGTAGTTCATTAAATATTGATGCGTTACTTTAGGTTTATCTTGCGTTGGAGTGCAGTATTACACCATCTATTTATGTGTTTATGTTGAAAGTGAATAGTATGATTGACGTGACTAGCCTTAAATATCATGGTTGTTCCTTAGTTTTCAAGATACACTGGAATGGTTATGGTTTTGCAATGGTGGTGCTAATGTCTGTTTTCGTTTTTAAATACAATTTTATTATGTGCTAAAAGCTTGCCAGGTTTGCACCAACTCATTTGGTTAGTCAGAAAATACTGCTTCTTATTTGCAAACCTTGTATCTCTTGGAGCTTGAGCATGCTTGTTTATTTTACCAATATTTTTCTTTTTTTTTTTTAGGATGTGGATATGATGGATCAAAATGGAATGACACCTCTAATGTGGGCAGCTTACAGAACACATAGGTAATATAAACTCACTTCAATTTTGACTTTGTCTTGGCATTAACTAAGTAGCTTATAATGGTGACTGGTTTTGTTTTTTGGCGAGTGCTTTGGTTTAACTAGCCAATGTACTTTTTGCAATTTCCACTTTATCTTTCTTCATTTATAACTTATACCAGAGTGAAGATAGAATTCAGATGTACTCACTAATATGAATTTTAGATTACTAACTAAATCTTCTGTGGAGATTACTGGAGAAAGTTGGTGTAAAAAGACAGTTCTCCAAAGATCAATTTAGTCTCAGTTAGTTTCCTGCTTGGAGAGGCCTGTCTCCTTTGCTTGCTGAGAGAGGAGCGTAAGCGAGCTTCTGCAAATACCTACTATTAACAACATCATCATCCTATTCTATTTTCATCTTTTGGAATGCGAAGTAGAAGTCTTGACATATTTAGAACTTTGGTTTTCTGTCAAATTAATAATCCTGTGCTTGCTTTTACAAATCTCTCTTAGTACTGTTAGTTTTTGAAAGAAATTAAAACAGAATTGCATACCAAATGTGTTTCATGGCATCCCAGAACAAGCTCCTTTTAAATTCAGCAGGAATGTGGTTTCTCTTTGGTGGGATAAAATTTGAGCCATTCAGAATCACCAGCTAAAAACCTTTTCTATTACATATTGTACTCAATAAACATTCCTCATAGAAGCTGAACTTGTTAACAAGAAGTTGGAATGTATTTGAGTTCTTCTGTAGATCTAACAAGACTTTTCCTTTCTAGTGTGGATCCAACGCGATTACTACTTACGTTTAATGTTTCTGTTAATCTTGGAGACAAATATCACAAAAACACAGCATTGCACTGGGCTGTGCTAGCGGGAAATACTACAGTTATTAGTCTTCTGTTAGAAGCTGGAGCTAATGTTGATGCTCAGAATATAAAGGTAAACAGTCTGTTTTTACTGTAAGTGGTTTATGGCAGAAATAGCAGAGGCTATGATAAATCTGAAGAGTAGATGATTCCTGTGGGTATGGGGGAGATCACGAAGATGGAGCAAAAGTCATGCCACTGGTTTTTAACCTGGGAGTCAGTATTTGCTAACAGTGATGCATAACCATTAAATCTGAACATTCAAAAGTACCCATGTAAATAGTTTAACAGTGGTTATGTGTAAATACATTGGAGCTGGGGTGCACATTTAGATTGCATGAAGGAAACACTGTGTATTTGGATTAAAAAAAATAATCTGAATGTCTTCTAGTGAAATTTTGGGGTACTTGTCTTTTTGTTGGAGTGAGATGTGACAGTCCATCTCCCAGTGGCAGCAAGGAAGTTTGAGACTGAAAAATATCACAAAGAGTAAAATAAGCAAATGGGCTCTTCTTCACATCAGAACTTTTAAGTTGCCTGGTTACTCTGCCAGAACCTCTTAATGAAGCTAGATTCAGCACTTACAGGGCCCGTTCCTAGCGTGTGTTAGACCAGCCATGGAGCTGTTAAAATTTATGCCGTAGACCTGGCGTCCTTAAGAGCTTCTTCAGTGGTGGAGGGTGAGCCTACTGAAGCTTTGCTCTGCAGTGTTCTTGTCCATTGACTCCAGACTGTTCTGTGTAGCAAATGAGATGTACTTCATCGCCTAAGTTGTTTCTTCTGTGCTGTCAGAAGAATGTAATTTTAGAAAAAGGAATTTTCCGCTACTCCATTTCTCTTCAAATATTTGTATTTTTCACCTAATGTTATAGGTGGGATGGATAGATTGGAAAATACTGTTGTACATCTACATGTATAAAATACTGAGTATCTAATTAAAATAATCTGACTTTTCACCATTTTGCCTGCCAATTAAGATGACTAGGCCTTACTTCACTTGGCACAAGTGATAAACATATGCTTTAAACAAACAAACCTATTCATCCATTTTCTTAAACAGCATGGAACAGTCTTTTTAAGGGTCCAATCTAATTTTGCTAGTAACTTTATAGCTTCTATATCCAGTAGATGCGTACTGATGTGAATACGTGTCCTAGTCTGTAAGGTCAGTTGTGTGGATGAATTATGCTTCTAGTCTCACTTGCAAACTGTTGAGAACCTCCTCCCTGTGCCACCTGGTTAAAAAATATATATATATATATTTTTTTTTTTGGGGGGGAAATCATTGTGTCATAACTTGCTTCCCTTGCCAGACTGATTAGTGCAACTAGAGTTTCAAAGTCCTCACCTTACCTACGCTTCTGGACTCTTAGGAAATCTGTAATACGAATTTGTACATTTGGCCAACTGAAATTATACCAGCTAGCCTGAATGCAGTTCGTGGTCTCTCCTTCATTATTGACAGACAGCAGCAGTCAGTAGAAAAACAGGCTTTGAACCTGCTGGATCATAATATCCTTCCAGTCATGCCAGGAGACGTGCTTGATTTCATTATCTGCTGCCTGCCTTCTGCAGTGCAGTCAAAGTTTCTTGCATGCCTTCCTATAGGTTTCTAGGATCTTCAGATGTCAAAATCATTCTAGCAGTGGTAGTTTTGCCATACTGTTGTTGGATTTATAATAGATAGCTGATTTGGGTGATATATCTTACATTCAGCAAAAGCTCACAGTAAGCATAAAATTTTTGGTAGATTTCTGTAGACAGATATGAATTCAGTTTTGTGCTTCTCCTTTGACTGTTTAGAAAAAAAAAAAAAGGAAAGAAAAAGGTTTCTTCAGAAAAAAAAAACACATACATTTAAGTGGCTCATGTTTCCTTAGATAAGGGAATCATGAAAGGCTTCTTTCTAATGTAGTCATTTCCAAATTTCTCTAGCAGTACTTAGTGAAGTCCTTTTCTCAGCTAGTCCATGGAAATAACCAGAAATAATAAGACAGCTAAAGTTAAAGAAATACACTGGCTGATATTCCTTCATCTTTTTCCAGTTACGAAGTAGATGAAATGCTAGATGTCCACGTTGCCCTTTCTGGTATCGGCTCTAGGCAGTGTGTGGTAGCGAAGTGCCTGCTGTGCTGGCGGTCTGGGTTTGGAACAGACTGGAACCAGTCATCTCAGTGAGGGGCTGCTTTCACATTGCATGACAGTTTGAGAGAGCTACTGCGGGCTACGTAAGAGAATAATATAAACAATTGCACTCTTTTAGAATAAAGCTTGGTACTTTGGAGAAGAAAAAAAGAGAGAGAGAATGCCCATCTTGGAAGTAAAGTGATGTAAAGTAGCATCGTGGATTAATAGCACCAGAATGTACATATATCACAGGTTTAGTTGTTTCAAGTTAATGAGTAAGTGGGTTTGTCCTGTTCTTGTTATTTATCCTCTTTGTGTTTTGCTGTACAAGAAACAACAATTTTGGTAGTAAGATTTTCTTTTTCCTTTTTGAGACCTGAGTTACAGTTGGAAGTTGAAGTTGCTTTTCACTAGTCAAAGGAGTGTTGTTTTATTGTTTTGTTGTTTTGTTCTTTCTCTGTTTTGTTTTTTTCATTTTTCTGTAGGTAAAGTATCTTGCCGCGCCAGTAGACAGACTGGGCAGGTGAGAACAGGATTTCACAAGGACTCAGTTTATTATTGAGATTGGGAGGGAAATCTGTACATTTTACTTAAATATAAGCAGAAACACCTTTTTGTTTTTCCCTAAAGTGTGAAAAGAGCTTTTATCATTTAAAGAAGATATTTATTAGGAAAAAAATAATTACATCTGTTAATCATTGAATGGATTTTAGGTGTAGTTCCTTGATTATGCAGTGTATCTGTAGGTTTGTCCGTGCAAGACCATATGTAAAGTTCCCTATGGCAATGACGCTTCAGACAATTCTTTCTGTCTAACCACTTAATCTTAAAACATAATCTGTTGAAGCCTTACTGCTTGCTGGCAAACTAAGTTGGTTACTAGACCAAGATCCCTGATACTTTTTGGTTTTGTTGCGCTTTTTAAGCAAGTCAGCCACCCATCCCTGTGAGTACAAGGAAAATACTAAAATGGCCAGATGATTAGACGCATAGTCAAAGACTTCTTTAAAGCTCCCTCAATTTTTTTATCTAGGCAGTTCCTAGGTGTCTCATGGCCCTCTAGTGGAAGGGATGCTCAGCTGGATCCCAAGACAACTTCAGGATTTACTTGGGAGATCAACTCCCAGAGGGAATTGCTTGTCCACAGGTAATCTTTACAGTCTGGATATTCAAGGTGATATTTTAAAAAAATAAATTAAAAAGACATGCCTGGAGTTTTCCCGGCAGTAGTGATTCAAGATGCAATTACGTTGGTGATGAAGCAGGCACCACAGTTTGATTTCAGGCATTTCTGTTGAGAATTGAGAAGTCTCAATCTGTTTCTTAATCATCTGGCTAAATAACTTTGAAGCCAAATTATGTAAAAAGGTTATTATTTTCTTTCTGATTTTGGTAGTTGAATTCTTTGGGCAGGCATCATGCAAGATCCTGTTAGGCAGCAAAAAGCTTCACTTCATAATCTGTAAGCATGCACTGTTTACCCTCCTTTTAGAGATTTGGAGCAAGAGATGACAATTAAATAGTTGATTCCCATTTTCTTTCTATGGGATGTAGGTAGCTAACTGTCCTTTTTTTTGTCTTTGACATCTCTTCTGTCTATAGTAATTATTGCCCTTTGTGGGTAATTTCAGTTTCTGGTACCTGTCTCAATTTTTTTTTTAGGAGGGGGCCAAGCGATGGAGGACTCAGCCATTTTTCAAGCCTCCATGAATGGTTTGTTTAGGAGGGGATTTAACTCCAGTAGAAGAGAGGAGGAGTCAAATGCAAAACTGAAGCTGGAGGTACCTGCAATTGGTTGTCTCTTGCCTCCTCTATAATTTTAGACCTAGTCAGTAACTTTCGTTTAGCTCTCTTCCTAAAAGTTTAGAAAGCAATAAATTAAAATCAGTTTGGTAGGCACTTTCGGCCCTTGTATCTCTCTCTCTTTTTGCTTTGTCTGTCAGTCCTCTCAATGCAGGGAATGCAAAAGCATGGACCATTGCTGGCTTTGCACCCAAAGTATGTGAAGCACAAGCCAAGCACAAAAATTTGGAGTTTTGGAATAAGTCGAACGCGAGCAATCAGAAGCATTCCGTGATATTAGTTACTGTTCTCTGCCAAGAAAGCAGAGAGTTAACTGAAGTCAGGCTTTAGGCTGGGAGAGTTTCCATGATCCAGTGGGTCACGAGTTCTTTTTCTTTGCTTGATTTCTGCTGCCTGTCAATAGCCAAGGGGGAAGCACAGTCTTTCATTTACAGGCTAGTGGACTGTGTATAGAACAGCAGAGCACAGATGTGTTATGCCAAAGGCAATGATTATTGCTACATCGTGACATACATCAGCGTCACACCTTAATTCTATATTTGTCCACTTGTGTAGTTATGGGAGTGTGAAAAAGACTGAAAGGAATGAAGGATGATTGGTGTCAAGTAAGCTGCAAAGGAATAAAAAAGCCAGAATCTAGCTTAATCTGATTTTAAATATATTTCCCTGAATGCATTTTATTTTTAAATTAGATTTTTCCCACTTTTATACTCCTGGCAGGGAGAATCACCACTTGATCTAGCAAAACAGAGGAAAAACGTTTGGATGATCAATCACCTACAGGAAGCAAGACAGGCTAAGGGATATGACAGTCCATCCTTTCTGAGAAAACTAAAAGCTGATAAGGTGAGAAGTAGTATAACACTTATGTAAATCAGTGTTACTGCTGATGTTGGTGGGAGAGGGGTCTTGTTTGTTTAAGGTAAGCAATTCCACACTGTGCATTCCCCACATTTTAGTTTTAGCAAACATCATTTTTTATGACAAAAGTAATTTCAAAATAAATTAAAACAAACAAACAAACAAAATAAACAACAACAACAAACCACCCACAACTTTATTAAAGGCAGGAGGAAAGAAAACCATAAGCCTCCACAATTACCTTTAGCTATTGTGCTGCCTAATTGTTAAGAAAGTACCAACCAGTGGTACTGTTGAGCATAGCCAAGATTATTACAAAACTGATTCTCGAATATCTGAAGGACGAAAGAGTTTTAGATAGCCTGAACTCTGATCTTCTCTCTATTATGTAGTATTTTCTGTTCAATGCCAAAAGCAGTCAGTCTTGGCAGTATTATAATGTCATATGAATCTCTAAGTGGAGGCCTTTTTCTGCTCAGGTTAATATCTAATACTGCAGATAGGAGGAGACAAGAATAGACGATGTAAAGGGTAATGTGTTGCTCTAGCATGAAAAACTGTTTGCCTATAGTGCTGAGGAATCATAGAATCATAGAATATTCCGAGTTGGAAGGGACCCATAGGGATCATCAAGTCCAACTCCTGGCACCACACAGCTCTGCCCAAAAGTTTAGACCATGTTACTAAGTGCAGAGTCCAATCACTTTTTAAATTCAGACAGGCTTGGTGCTGTGACTACTTCCCTGAGGAGCCTGTTCCAGTGTGCAACCACCCTCTCAGTGCAGAACCCCTTCCTGATGTCCAGCCTAAACTTTCCCTGCCTCAGCTTAACACCATTTCTGCAGGTCCTATCACTGGTGCTTACAGAGAATACCTGTCACCTGCCTCTCCACTCCCCCTCGCGAGGAAGTTGTGTGACTTACATAGTGTTAATGTTTTCTTACCAGTGAGAGTATTGTGCTGGATATTAAGTGTTGCTGTCATTGATTTGTAATTATTTATTGATTTAAAGATATATTGCATCTTGATGATTTTTTTAACTGTATCGCCATATAACGATGCAATAAGTATGGCCCATAAGTGATCTGTGTGTTGTATTATTTGCACACGTGCACTGTGACTGTGCTTTCCAGAAAGAGTTCAAGGTGCCTTGATCGGGAATTGTAGCTACATAATATGAAGGAAAACAGGTCCTATATTTATTTGTATACTCTTCAGTATGACTTAATCTATTACTTACGTCACTTCAATTGTTAATGTTTGCTGAGGTTAACCTGATTTATATAGTCATTTATGCACTTCACAATGTTTTTTTAAAAAAGAACTTCTATTGCCTTTATTCTAGATTAATACCAAAGTCTCTAAAAGAGGGTTCTTCTAAAGCAAATTACTAATTTGTTACAGAATTTTAGGAAGATTATTTTTTTCTTGCATATACACTGGAGATATATAAATATAGGAAATGACAAAAAATCATGACTATTCTTTCCCGTATGTCAAACTTCTTGAAAAATTATACAAGATTTTGTGACTGTCCTTTTTATTATATAATATTGTTATACAACCTGTTCCTAAAAGTAGAATTGCTTATTGATATTTGTTTCTATATAGGAATTCCGTCAGAAGGTGATGCTGGGAACTCCTTTCCTAGTTATTTGGCTGGTTGGGTTCATAGCAGACCTAGACATTGATTCTTGGCTCATTAAAGGGCTGATGTATGGTGGCGTTTGGGCTATGGTGCAGTTTCTTTCAAAGTAAGTGTTTCACCAAGACACTGTCTGCTTAGCATGCACACAACAAGTGTTTTGTTGGCATCGTATTTATTGGATAAATAATCTGAAATTTCTATTTTTTTGCAGTTTTTGGACATGCACCTTTTTTTTTTTTTACTTTTTTTTTTAAAAAAAATAACTATTTCTGGGAAAGTTCTTGTGCAACTTTGCTCTTGGAGTGCTCAGTTGTCTTGCAGATAGACATGAAATTATCTTGGTTGAATGCCATTGAGCTAATAGAAGCTAACAGCAGAACAGAAATTCAGTTGTTCTCCAGAGGAGGGTGCTGAATGTCTGCCTACAAAGAGTTATCAGTGTGAATTTTGTAGAAAACAGTCAAGGGAAAAGCTACCAGAAAGGGATAGAAGAAGGATGTACAAGTAAAAAAAAAAAATAAATAAAACCTGTGGTTTTAGATTTTAAATACCCAAATGGTATCTAAAGAGACTTACAGAGAGAAATAGTCATTTGTAGCTTCTGTTTTTGTGGAAAGGGATGACTAAAGAAAAAGGCTGCTTTCTTATAATGTTGATTTGTTACCTGATCATAAAGAACTTGAGATGTTTTCATGATTTCTTTAAATAACTGTAAATGTACATACGTATGCACACACACAGGTGTACTTCAGTGTATTTTCAAGATCTTTAGACCATTTCATAAGTGCTTTGCTTTTCTTTATTAAGTGTGGCATGTATAGAAAAACCTATTATATCATCATACTTAGGAACTTTCTGCTCTTCTGGCATTGAATGTAGAGGAAAAGAAAATATTTCTGCCCCATAAAACAAGTTTACAGTGATCTTTATATTTGCGTATTATTTACCATCGTAGCTCATCTGCCTTACAGGATTTTCTCAAAATAGCTAAGCTTCCAGTAGAGGAGAGAAAGTTACTACAAGGAGTAATGGAGTAAAATGAAAGCTATTCAATGCACACGTTAGTCCATGGCAGTCCTGAGGCACTATCAGGACAAAAAGGGAAAAGCTTCAATGTAAGGATGTTTAAACAGGTTTTGAAAGAAGTTTTATATTGAGGAATTGAGCAGTTCAGAGTGTGATATATATGTTCAGCAACTTTTTCTTGTATATAGAGTTACCTAGTCAGTAACCTAGTTTGTCCAGACTAAATTCAGATTCTGTGCAGAATATTCTTTAAAATGCAAGAGTGTGAGAAGGTGAAAAGAATTCCAATAGCTTATTTTTTTATTAAAGAAGTAACATTGAATCTTGGAACCTGGCAAATCTAGTGATGTGGGAAATCATCTGTTTTTCCTTTGACTTTCTGTTGGCAACTGTAACAGAAGCAGAAGATTCAAGAATCAGAAATATTTCAAACACGTAGGCAGATAATACCAAGGTCTCTTACGCCTTTTTCTTACTGAAGTAATTTTAACATGTAATTTCCATTGTATGAGTTAATACCTTAGGATCTCATGTGTAAATATAGTTTGCAACTGCTATCCGTGCTGTAGGTTAGGAATCTCATAGGCGTGTACCTGTTGTTAGCATAGTTGTAGCTAAATATTGAAGCATTCTACATTTCTTGTCCAGGTTGACTGCTGTGGTGCTATTGGCTTGTGGCTTATTAAAAGTACAATGGTTCACCGAGTATAAAAATAGCAATCAGGGAAAAACATGGGTTTTCTGATATCATGAACAATTTCAAAACAATCAAGCTGTATGCTTTTTTTTTTTTCCTGTTGTGAGGATGGAACATATTTTTAAAGTGTATAGCAAATATTTTTTTATAAGTTCAGGAAACATTGTGAGATTAAATAGAAAAGATCAGTTTTTATAAAGACAGTTTTGTTTTTTTTTAATTCAGCTATTAATGTCTTATTTTCTGTAAAGCAGGTTTCTCAAGATCTACAGATTGTGTTTATCTCATTTTTTCTGGGATAGAACTTCAAAAGTGAATGTATAAATTTTAATTAAACACATTCTAGTCATGTCCATTCATCTGGACAGGTTGAAAATTGAACTCTGAATATAAAAGTGAAGAGTGTTTTTGTGGCATATTTTGCAATATCCCTTATAGTAGTACATAGTATACCAGGAATTGTATTTTCAGAAGCTGTAGTTTAGGATTTATGCTTTATAAGTTCAAACTCATGTGAGATTGTTTCTGCTTTACAGGTCATTCTTTGATCACTCTATGCACAGTGCATTGCCTCTTGGAATATACTTGGCAACAAAATTCTGGATGTATGTGACGTGGTTCTTCTGGTTTTGGAATGATATCCTTTTTTGTGTACAGTAATATTTCTTTCATGTTAGTAGTATGAGGTAATACCCAGAATCATCCTACATATAAGAGTAAGTAAACTAATTAAAATTTTAAAAAGCTGTCACCATTAAAAACATTCTGTCTTGATGGTAATTATTTTATTACTTTTAAAATGTGCATATTATTACTTTGCTTCAGTAAGTAGAAGGAGGCAGTCAGCAAAATCTCCTGTGTTTTACCAGTTTCTTCAGTGGGGAAATGTAAGCAGGTCTACAAAGTACGCTGTGGCTGTAAGTTGACAAATTTTAATTTTCTGAAAAGCAGTAGGTAGTTTATGATACATAATAATTCTAGTGGAGTTAGCTTTGTAGGTAGTTCTTGAAGATTTTGCAAATTCCATTCCATACATACTGTAGGTAAGTTCAAGTTAACTGTATTTCAGTCTTTGAAGATTAATGTATTAACTACACTAGATTATAGAGACTGCATACAACCATGGTTTATATTATTTACTGTCTGCCTACGTATAAACCCTACATACTGCTGGGGTAGAAATTGATTCAGAGTTCACTGAAAAATATCAGTTATATCCCTTAAGGAAACAGGTTTAAATTTTTAAACAACTTGGGTATTGTAATTACAATAACTTACTAACTGACTAGAGATTTAATGTTTTCTTAAATGTTTAATGTAGTTCTTGTAGCTGCAAGTAGTTGAAATGAACTTAATAAATTAGTACCCATCATAATATATTATAATGGATATTAGCTTGACTTTTCTGGAAACGGTTTTTCTGTTTCAGAGAAATTATACTATGAAATAAGGTAGTAGCACCCCTTTTATCATCTTCTTAATATGTTCTCCAATCTCAGCTAAATGAGCCTCATGTTTTTGGGTTGCGAACAGAGAGGAGATCCATGTTTACATGCTGCCTTGGGCTACTGTGTTTGTAAAGGTGCTGCTGTGAATAACAGCTTTCTTAATATATTTTGAGACAACTGCTATTGCATACTTTTTTTTTTTTTTTTAAATAAGAAAATCTCATTTCTGCTAAATACAAAAACTATTTGTATCCATACTAACATGAGAATGCCTTGAAATAGGCATTTAGAAAGGCTGATACTACTACCAATCTCTTTCTGGTCTGATTTTCTGTGTTTTTTTTTTTCAATTTAACTTACTGGTAAGTGCAGAATGAGGAACGTAAGTACAATATAAATAACAAAAATGTATTTAAAAAAATAGTAGTTAAAATGGAGATATACTTTTCCATTTCTTGAAGGACAGAGTAATACTGTCTAAATATGTCATGCCATCAGACTGAAGTTGCTTTTCTGTTGTTTTTTTGTTGTTGTTAAGGAAAGAAGCCTGACTTCTGGCAAATTGTGCAATATAACTTTCTTAGGCGGTTTTAACAACTGCACCGCCTCATTTCTGAATCCTTGTGCTTCAAACCTTACAGGTTTTCTTTAGGAACTCAAGTTTGTTTACACTGCTGCATGTTTTGGGTAGCAAATATTGAGCTGCTGTGAAATGCTTTCTTGTGCTAATGCAACATTATCTTGAACCAAATCTAAGTATGTGTTTAATTTTAAGTTATAGTCCTTGACCATGTTAAAATGTCTGCCACAGCCAGCACAGCATGGTGATGGCCTCTATCTTTATGTGTAAAGCTGTGCCTTAAGGCTGGCAAATTGTGAGATTTATATAAATATATTTATATATCTTTTTCTTTTCTTCTGCCTGCAGTTCTTTCATAGTCATATGAAAATGTATGTATTTCATATGTACTAACTTAGATTTTTATTTCTGGTAGCTGTCCTGATTAATGTAACTTGAAATTTATGTCACAGGGTAATGTTTATTGTCCACTAGAAGTAGTCAGCATGGACAATTAGTTACCTTAATATAAAAGTCTGACTTCAGAACATCAATAAAATACTGTACTGCTTTTGTGATTTAAGGTAGGTGTCACAAAAAAACCTTTGCAACAGTCTTTTTGCATGCAGAAGTAGTAGTTTAAAACTTCAGTTCCTACTGATTGCTTTCATTAGAGCTGACACAATTCTGTGTGACAAGCAGCTTTAATGACATTACTTGAGGCCATCTTCCTTTAATTGATGATTTTAAATTGGAAGTCTTTGTAATAAGATTCCAAATTCATTCTTCTTCTTCTGGAAAATTGCCCTGTAGCTTTATTGGAAAAAAAAAGAAATTGCATGCCTGCTCTATTTTTATAGCATGAGGCACAGTATTGTGGTTGGGGAAAGGATTCTTGTATTTTTACAGCTTTATATGATTACTTACAGCAGACCAGAGTACTACTGCTTTATCCTCTGTAATGCTGATGTAATGAAACTTGTCCTGGTAGTTTTCCTGAAAGCTGACAACATCTTGCTTAGGAAAAAAGCACTAACCTGAAACAATTGTCAAGGAATGCCATAGTGGAACTTTAAGTGTAATATTATAAATAATGTGAAAGTCCTTACTGATGCAAGTGATACATTTAATGTTCAAGTATTTATTAAGAATTCTCATGTGGATATGTTTTAGGTGTCTGAAAGATCATCCAGTCTTCTGGATTTAATCCTAATGAGGCAGAACAGGACAATGTATCATAAAGAACATACAAAACTAATGATTAGCAGTGCATTTTCTTGAATTTCAGGGTGGTCATGTGGAAAATAAGGCCTTCTGTAAGTCGTAAGACCTAACGGTGTGTCTTTTAAAAGACCAATCTTGAAAGTAAATTGAAATAGTTTATATGAATCTAATGTACTTAATTACGCAAATGTTTCAGTTGGATTGGATTTTTCCCTGTGGTTTCTAAGACTAATTTATTTGTTAAAATAGAAATACTGTTCTTGATGGGAATGAGAAATGTATGAGCTGGGTATTTATTTATGAAATCTAGGGTCCCACACTTCCCTTCTGCTTTTTTGTGCATAACAAAGAATAGTTATGTCTTGCTCTCATAGTGTATCTTCTGCTGTTTGCAAAGCAGGAGTAAATAATAGTAATAAAAATCCTACACACGATCACTGTGTTTTAATTGATTTTTAATTTTAAAAGGTAAAAAACAGTTGAACGTACACTTTCAAATAATGGAGTAGAATTTAACATTTCATTACTTTCTTTCAGCATTTATAGGTAGTATGTTCTTCTGTGTCCTGTAAAAGTTCAGGACGTATACGGAGTTAATATCTCCATTGTTCATACAGTCTTTTCAGTTACAGCTGAAAAAATATATCCTGTTGTGTCAGAGGTTCTTTTGCTGCTGTTTTTCTAAGGTGTCAGGGTGTACTGTAACCCAAAATATTCATAGGATAACTGTTGTTGTTGTTCTACCCCTTCCATTTGATGCAATTGTGGGTATGTAGCTTTCATTAATTATGCTTTTTTGTCATGGCATACCACTTGCAAAGCTGAGGTAAGGAGATAGAAACCAAATGGTCTGCATGTTAATAATTTATTATTGACTGATGCTTTTCTGGTTACCTCCACAATATGACAAATACACTTCGTGTATTAGTGGTATCTAGGTGAAGGAAAACAAGTACTGCATGCTTTTTCAATTAGTAAAAGAAATAATTTTTAAAACTGGTTGTAAGAGAATTCATGGTCATTTCCATGCTTTCACAAAGCTGTTACAGTAGCATAATATTTTAAAGACAGTAACAAGCCCATTGGTACAGCTAAGCAGTAAAAACAAAACAAATAGCATCAAAATTTAAAGGTTGCCAGCAGGAAAACAACAGAAAGTCTTGCATGGAGAAAGAAAGAAGGCAGTGGCTTTGTTTCTAGAGGAACTAAAACCAGGGGGAAAAAATCCAAACCCCAGTTCCAGCTGTCCGTGACTTACATTCCCTTGTCAAAATATTTTTTCTAACTAAAAAGTAAACATTTCTGGGGTGGAGGAGATGGTAGCGAGTCAATTACTTTTTGGAAACTAAAGGGTTTTTCTTTATAAATAGAGGATGGGGGTGAGGTGGAGAGCTTTAGCAGATCTTTAGTTGGTAAAAAAAATGAATACAGTTGAATAAATACCTATCAAAATGAGACCTCTCGTGTCCCAATCTTCTGTTACCTACCTGTGGGCTTGGATCCAGACCTACAGCTATTATGAATTGGCAGATTCATTAGCTGGTATTGATCTTATGTTAGCTGTAGATCTTGCGCTTTAGGAGAAAAGGACTTTATTACTGGCTTAGTAGTGAGTGGAAGAGCATATCTTGGTTTATAATGTGTACTTTGGCTTGGTTTCAGAGTTTGTTGCATGGTGTTGTAGCTGCGATACCAGGAATCATCATTTGTTTGGGCTGTCCTAAATAGGCTGCAAGTCAGGATAAAAAATTACTTGATCACATGTTTGCATTGCTCGTGGGGTTTGGGGTGGGGTGGGGATTGCTTGTTTGTTTTTCTCTTTCTTTCTAATGAGATAGTCTCTTGGTTCCAAGTGGTTTCCTGGAATAATTTTCAGCTTGTTGTTCTTACAATTAAAGGATGCTGATTGAGACTAAAAGTAGGAAACATTTCATGCTTGTTTCTGCCTTGTCCCTCACAGTGAAAACCAGGGAAGCCTCATAAAAGACAGCAGATTGGTGATGGTGCCAAAGGTAAATGCTCTATCATGCTTTCTGCAGCCATTAATATGGTAATGTGGCTTCCTTGGCGTAGCTGTAAATGAGGATGTAAGGACAAATGAGGCACTGTCTCTGGAGAACCAATTCCCTCCTCTGTAGCTAACGCTAAACTACATGGGTTTTGTTATGTATGGAGAGTTTTGAGCGATGTCTATGATACAAGTTGCAAAGATCTTTTTGAAAGTAAATATCAGAGGGGAATTCATAATTTAAAATAATAATAATTGCATGGCACTGCTTGTCTGCCTTGAATATCTTAATGCTGAAGATGGGAAGTGGATTTTTCTTTATGTAGTGTCTGAAGGCATACGAAGTGATTTAAAGTCAGTGAGGTGAATCTCAGAGTTGGAGTTTTGTTCACACTAGATGCTAGAAATGTTCTGCAAAATACAACTCTAACTTTCCTTTCTCCTTTGAAGTCTGGATGGTTTTTATCCCTTCTCCCCAGCTTTGCTTCAAACTTTTGGAAAAAAATAAATAAATATATATATATATATATATATTAAAGTATTGATGAAAAATGCTGGTTTTTAGTCTTCCTCACTTATGTAGTTATGGTTGCCTATATATAAATATATTTTTTCATGTGGACACTCAATGCCTCCCACCTGTGATACTTACCTGCCACAGTTTAGATTGTCAGTGTAGCACTCATCTCAGAACACCACAGTAAAAGGCAAAACTTAAACTCTGCAGGGAGTCTCTTAGGCTCTCCTATACTCTATTTTATAGAGTAAAAAGTGGGAAGGGCACATGTCGAAAAATTCTGTGTACTGAATTTCTGCTCCAGTGGTTTGGATCCACAGACAGCTTCTTGATCATACATTGTCCAAATTTTAGCCAGTAAAAACAGAAAAAATCTACAACCTTAAGGTTTCTAAACTATTTTATTGGATAGAAAATAAATTGTATTTTCTCCTATCTTCTTTAGAAGTCTAGACATGACGTATAGTAATTAAGGAATAGTCCATGTTTTTTTTTTCAGTTTTGCCTTTATTGTTTGTAGCAGATGTCTGATTAGGGTATTTCTAAAGGAAAAAAATCACTGTTGTGGCAAGAACACCAAGGATAATGTAAATATAGCAAGGAAAATTGAATTTCTCTAAAGCTATAAAAATAAGTTGAACCAGCTTACTCTTGGCAGCAGGTAGTTTTAGAAGAAAAAGAGGAAGAAATTAGATTGTATGAATACTGCAGTCAGAGCTTTTCATCTGTAATGTATGAAATAGAACTGTGAGTGTTTAGTTTGTAGTATAACTGTTTTTTTGTTTGTTTGTTTGTTTGTTTTTTTCCCTATTACAAACTTGCTGGAAGCAGCTTGTCAGGAAGGATTAGCCTTTAAGAAGTTAATAACAGCATTCTGCTATATATTGTAGGTTATTGTAATTTCAACCTAATTTGTCAATATTTTTATTGGAAACTTATAGCCAATTTCTCCCCTCAACAGAGAAGGGAAACAAAAGTATTATGGGATGCACTTACAGTAACAGTTGGACTTCGTTCTTGGTGCTGGTGACTGGAAAAGGGGAAACATCACACCCATTTTAAAAAAGGGTAGAAAGGAGGACCTGGGCATCTACAGACCTGTAAGCCTCAACTCTGTGCCTCAATGAGAAGAGCTTGCTGAGAGCAGCCCTGCAGAGAGGGACTTGAGGGTTCTGGTGGACAAAAAGCTCGAACATGAGCCAGCGGTGGGTGCTTACATCCCAGAAGGTGATTTCAGAAGTCCTGAAGAGGCCTTGGTTGCATTTATTGATGATTCAGAGTTCTTTCACACCGCCAGAGTGGTGCAGAAAGATTTGAGAGGCTTACTGCTATTCTGCAGAACTTCCTTTTTTTTTTTTTTTGTTAATATTTGCTTATATCTACACCACTTAGGTTTATTTACAAATGGTTTATATGATCTTTTTCTTCATGCTGTTTAATGCCTTTCTTAAACGTTTTTTTCCAATAATACAAACAGAAGATAATAGATTTGTAGATACACAGTAGAATATATTTGAGCATCTGTTCTAGTTTCAAAATCCAATTTTTCTCAAAGCTTGCAAAAATGTTTTTGTTCTGTTGTTTTTAAAGTGTTCTGTGCCACTTCCATACCGATTTTTGTGTGGTATCTTTAAATCTTGTAACATATAATGCTTGTGTACAGTTTTGTAGCACAAACACATCCATATTAAGCTTTAATTACGGAAGTCTTAATGACTCCCAAAGTAGAGAGGAATATTCACTGAGGTGACTCAGAATAATAATGTAGTTTGCGTGTGCAGTGATCCGTGACAGAGTAAGAAAAGTGTCCTTTTTGCACAGATAATTCTTTAAAGGCTTCTCCCATCAAAGCTTTGTCAAATACGGCATCTCTTCGCATTTATGACTGGCAGCTGTAAGGTATCTTTAGTGTTGGTCAGGTCTTTTACAGTCTTATCAGAGTAAATACTCTGATTTTCCCATTGCAGTGGAAGAGGCACATCTGAAGTACTTGCTTTTCCAGCATCATTGCTAAGTAATGTCCTTATTCTTATTCTTAATCATTCGTCACAGGAAATATATTTTAAAGCGAATGGTTATTTTCTGCCTTTATATGGTAATTGATTTCATAAGCGCTTCCAGGTTCGTGGGGTCCTGTGTTTTTCTAAGTACTAGCTGTATTAGTGTATTAAAAATAACTTGGTGGTGGGGGGAAATGTGGGTATTGCCTTACGACAGGACCAGGTTTCGGATGGTACCTTTCTTGGAGATAAGTGGTGGTTGCAAAGTGGTAGCCAGGCAGCATTGTGCCACGTAGCACAATCCCTTAAAAGGCTAGAAACGGGCCTTTTGGTCATCCAGCTGGAATTTCGAGCAAATGAAGAGAGAAGCAGTTAAATGACAATCTTATAAATAGGACTGTGAAATGTGTATTGTGAAAACAGGAAATACTTTTCAGGAGATAAATTTCATGGAATTTAATTTATTTAAAGAGGAAAATAATTACAAAACTGAACCATCATTATTCATTTTTAGAAGGATAAGTGTTTTAGAAGTGTCTCATGGAAAACAACATTTAAAGAAAAATAAGTTTGGAATTTTGAGCAATAGAAAGTATTGAATAGCGAAAAAGTTCTTCCAGCTGTGTTGAATTTTGTTAATTCAGAGCACTGACTCAAGAGCATTTATAAAAATTCATCTTAATTTCATTTCAGAATTATTAGTGGGTGTTTTCAAGAGGAAGTTTGATTTTGAACTTTAAATTCCTTGACTTCAAACACATCTCAATTTTTTCTTTATACACCTTCCGTTCCTTGCTAATAGTGTTGCACTTTTCTACAATTTTGGAAAATCTTGGAAATCTGATCCAGGAATCATCAAAGCCACAGAAGAACAAAAGAAAAAGGTAAAGCTGTGAGCTGTGTCAAGGGTATTCTTCAGCTGCCTTTGCCAGTTGGTCACAGTAGCTTGCTGTTTAGTATGTGAAATTTAAATAAATTGTTGTATGACAATAGGTCTAAAATGTTGAAAATTTCCCTTTTCTTCCAGTTTTCTCGCTTCCATTTGGAATATATGGTCAAGTCTTCCTCGTCCAAAGTTGCATTTAGGTTGTTCTCAGTAAAAAAAATAAAATAAAATAAAATAAAATAATAGAATTGCAACTCAAGATTTTCAACATAAAAAGTTTTAAAGCAGCTGGATGAAAATGCACAGGTTTAAAATTTTGCATTACGGAAACATATGACCCATTATGGATTACGTGTTGTTTATTTGATTCCATAAAAACTTTCCAGGCTTCCAAGCACCTCTAGGTTTCCTTATATTTGTGTCTAAAAGTATTAGATTGACGAAGATTTTAAATGTAAAACAACCAAAACCACAGGCAGTCTGGGGTGATTGTTAAAATATTAGAGAAATTAGGGATGATTTTGAGATGTTTCTAACACTTTTTAATGCTAACTAAAAATTTATTTTTTATTTTTTATTTCTAATATCTTTTAGTTATGGATTGTTCACGGCAGCTAACCTGAATATTGAATATGCCAAAATTATACAAGCAGCAGAAACATTTTGTTTTATTCTAAGTTAACCAGAAGCTCACACATCACCAAAACTGCGTTTTGTGCTTCTACTTCATGTTTACTTGTGAAAACATATGTGGATTAACATCAAACCACTTGGAATTATGGCCTTATAAAGGGATAAATATATAATAGCCTTTAAAACATGGTTGTGATTGCTTAAACGATTTTTTCTCTGATTATTACTGAGTTTTGTTAGTCAATGTACTGATTTACTGTGCATATTCCCTTTCTATTATTGCAAATTTGCCAAAGTAAAATCCAGATCTAAATTCTCTTCCTTCAGTGGGGCTAAATTAAATAGGACAGTCAGCACCTGCACTCAGACTCAGCAAATTGCATGGACATGCAACTCGTTTGATCTACGTGCACAGGTCGTTTTGTGTGGGTGCAAAAGCCTTGCTGAACTGGATGGGAATTATAAAATGCAGCTTCCCTGGTTAGATGAATATCATTGTGAATATTCTGGATCTCTTATGTTGCAGCTAACCCAACTGTAAAATGATCTGTTATCAGAGGCATAAACCACTGGTTGCAATGCGGTGCTATCTTTTGTTTTCTTAATTTGTCTCCAAATGTGTTTATGTTGAGTTTGCCTTTAGCTTTTGAACAAGTAACCAAAAAAAATTCTTCTAATTCCAGATGACCAAGTTAAGTATATTTTGAATGTTGCAGTAAGCAACATTTTTCAGATGTTTATTCTTTTGATATCTCATGTTCTTTTTTCATCTAGCATTTCTATGTTACAAAATAAGCAAGTAAGTTAATAAAATAAAAAAATTCCATTTTCACAATCAAATATCAATAGTTTGAAAGGACAGAAAAGTGACCCACGGTTTATAAAGCACAAAAGTGTGGCTGTAACTCAAGTACTCCCGGGTCTTTGTCTTGTAAGTTTTACAAAAAATTGTATTTAAAAGTTCTTTATCTACTCTTGTTTGGCTCTCTTCTCATGAGCTTTGGGATCTTGTTTGGGGACTATACCAGACTCAAGTTCAGTAGGAGGTTCCTGTGGTGGAGATGAATAAAAAAGCAAATTTCCAAAAGCAACTGGAAATACAACAATCAAGGAGAAACAGTAGTCCAAATTTCGGAGTTTATTTAAGAAGTGTTAGAAAACGGGAAAGTTGTTCCTTGTTTGCCTGAAATCAGCAGGGGAAGCAAGGGGAAGACACAGCTCACCCCTGGACTGTTGACTGTAGCTTTTCCTGGCTACTTGGAGGCAAAAATTGCCATAAACATTTCCTGACCAGTTAAGTGTAGTGTTGTAGAGGAAAACTTCTGTGGCTTCAGTCCTGTTACCCATCGTAGAGTTCATCATCTAATGAAGGAAGTGATGATTTTATTGCTGTGGTGAGAAAATACTTAAGAACTGTCTTACTGCTATAATATTAAGAACGATATTAATAATTAAGAAGTATATTACCGCTTCTCCAGTTAGAAACCACGTTGATGCATAAGCTATACGTGGTTTGAAAGGGAGCAATAGACTGACCTGTTTGCCATTAGGCTATTTATGCTGAGTAAATTCCTTCTGGATCAAGGAAGGGTACTTTGGCAAAAGACATTTTCCGGATATTTTCCATATGTTGCAAATGTCATTTACAAGTCTCATGTGGGACAGATTTCAGCTGCTGCATTTTAAAACTTGTTGGAAGCCATTTAATGGAGTAATACGTTACTTCTATTCCAGCAATAAAGTAGACACTGAAGGAGTGCACAAAATAAAAGAGCTGTCATTTAGCGTGAAGGAATAGGAATGCTGTAGCTGATACCTATTTCTGTGCATTACTTGAGCTATGAGTATAGCATCTGTAAGAGGAGGTTTGGTTTGCATTATTATTCCTTTCTTCCTAGAAACTTCAGCATCTGAGAAAAGATGTGAATATAGATTTAAAGTTTTTGATGGGGTAGCTGTAGAAATAAAGTCTGGTTTTTAGACTGGCTTATCCTGCTAGCTTCATGAAAGGTCTTAATTGTGTTCCTGTTTAGAAATTCAACTGCATTCATTTTAATAAGCTTAACAATAATCTAGTCAAACTGGTGATAAGCAGTGTGTGAATGTATTCAAATTAATATAAACTTGCTTTTTCTCTAATTAAACCTAGATAGAGAGTAGGAATGAGTATAAACTAGAATCAATTTAGAAGTAAATGTCTAGATTGGTTTAAAATCAAATTTGGATTAATTTAATTTGTTCCTGTGTGTAGAAAGTACCTGAACTTACTGGAACTCACACCCTTGGTCGGATGTGCAGATATAACAGTGGTTATCAACATTTGTTTGTATACTAAAATCTAATTTTTTTTCTTTTTTTTTCAGACAATAGTAGAACTTGCAGAGACGGGAAGTCTGGACCTCAGTATATTCTGCAGTACATGCTTGGTAGTTGCTTTTTCTTTTTTTACCAGTTGCAGCACTTTTTAAAACTAGATTTTCCTATGCTGAACACACGCATGGCCTTAATAATGCAATATCAGGGACAGAATTTATTTGCTACCTTTAATTTAAGCAGAATTTTCAATAAATAACTTATACAAAAAGCCTTTGCAACAATAAGGAAAAAAGCATTTGTAGTAAATGTAATGTGTTGTGTTTTTTTGGAAAGATAGCTAGTTAATTATTAACGTAGTCAGTATTTCACTGTAATGCTCTGACCTATGTAGAACATGAATGATGTTAATATTCTTAAAATCAAATCTGGAAAATCAGGTATAAATGTGGCACTTTAAAATCATCTATGTGTATATACATATGTATATCTCAAAATACTTAACAGATCTTTTTTCTTCATTGTCATTTTGTATTTGTTTCAAAACACATGCTTTAAAAAAAATGGCTGAGAGTAATCTAGCATCGTGAGTTCCAGTTGTTGAATTGCATTCCTGTCTTTAGAAAATAAGCTGGAACAGTTTATGTATCAGTTATCAATAATACTGACAGAATTGTGGAACTCAAACTTGTTCTGTACTTTCACTGTTAAAAAGCTGAAATGAAAAAATGAAACTGGTTGCTGTACAAAGCTCAGTATTTGGAGGGGATGGAAGAACTTTGGGGAAAAAATATCCTTTAATTAAAAAAATGAGTGTAAGAGTCATTTAAAGTAGGTTATAATCTATAATTTATCGAACATAAACATATGCAGACTAAGTCTATTAGCTAAGATTGTTAAAATTGAAGTTATCTAAGTAGTTAACATAATAAGTTTTTTGCTTTTTTTTTTGTATATAAAAATGTCAGATTTTTGATGTTCTAAACAAATGTTAATAACCATTACAGATACGGAAGCCAGTGAGGTCCAAACATTGTGGTGTATGCAATCGATGTATAGCAAAGTTTGATCACCACTGCCCGTGGGTGGGTAACTGCGTAGGTAAGTAATTCTCTAAAATATGTTGCCTTCATAATAGATAATGAAGGGAAAAGCTTCTGAAACTGACCGTGCATTGTATGGGATTTTTGTCTGTTCCTGTTTTATGGTGAAAGTGACTTGGTTTCTGCCCAAGCCACAGAAAAACTGTTGAATACTTTTGATAGAAGGAAAATTGCTTTTAATACTGAGCTTATCTTTTTTCTACATGTGATTCTCAGCATTATTCTTATTTGTATTGTCTCTTATATACCCATCCTCAAAATCGTTTTAATTATGTTTCCTGTATGCATATTTATATTCACTTACATTCTAGTATTTAAAAGATAAAAAGCTTAACTGCATTTTTACTTTCCACAGAAAGAACGTGTACTGATTTGACAACTATTTACCCATTTGCATAATGTATTTTTTCATCTTTTCTAATAATTTTCTGATGGCAAAGTGTGCATATTCAGAAATGCGATGATTATAGTACTTACATGCAGAATGGCTTACTAATGAGGTATTCTTTTCTTTATGGCCCCCTCCTCCCCCAGCCCCAGATTCACAGGTATTCACTTATTCTCCCCAGCGATGATGTAAGGAACTGAATAGAACAGGAATAAAGTCTCTAAATGCTGATATTCTATGTCTTGCTTTTTGAGAAATTTACTTGAAATCCATTATTTTGTAGGGGGAGCTTCACAGCTAGGAAGTGAATATAGCTTGCTTCATTTTCTTTAGGACACAATCAGAATTTTGGGGAGGAATTAGGACCTGCATTCATTGACATTGTAGTCCTTGCAAATAATAGATGGTCACTGTAGTTTGACTGTTGTTATGGTCAAGAGTAGAATGGTCAGTGCTGACATTGGAATTAAAACAGCATCACTGAAAACTCACTGAGATGGACTTGGATCACTCCCTTCTATTTTACATTTCCTGCTACTGTCATTATCTGAGTTACTTTTGATTTACATTTTGGATGTTTTACAATGAAGAACTGAGGCATCCTTAATGTAATGACCAACAATAGCATAAAGACAGAGTGGGCACAGGCTCAGGTTTTGGAGACAACGCTGAGTGACAGCTTGTTATTTATTTTTTAAGAGTGCTGTGGAGTACTTGTCAGTGGGACAAAGATCCATGATTTTAATCAGTAACTTGAAAAAGCATAAAACAACATGGGGAAGGAAAAAAAAATAAAAAAATCATTGTGTGTAACAAGAAGAATGTGAGTAGTAGGATTAGGTTAAAGGGAGGAAATGTGATGTGATTTTGTGGGGTGGGAGCTTGTAGTGTATTTTCCCTCCCCCTCAACAACAGTGGTGATGAAAAAGCAGAATCTTCCTGGTCTTGAACAGATCCGGATAACTGGTGGTAAAAGTAAACATTAGGAAACTTGAAAATATGCTGGAAAAAAAAACGTAAGAAATTACACTATGGGAACAGTCCTGAACTGGAGGGAATGATGGTCTAATGACCTTAAATGGCTTTTCTGCCTCCAATTTGTACATAGTGACTCTGTTCATAGGATTACAAAACAGAATCCATTCTTAAAACAGCATTCAGGGTATGTTTCCCAAAAAGGGAAAGATAAATTATGCCTTTCCCAGGAAGGTTGGATTTGGAAATGTTTTGTATAGTCTTCCTTCAAATGTGTTAAAAGGATAAGAATTTTACTAAAGATAGGATTGCAGAAAGTGTGTGTGCAGCCACTCTAAAAATAAATCCTTTGGGGGTTATTTGCAGTGCAGAGAGACAATATTTTTACTGTTCTGAAGAGGTTGACAAGAAGTGCAGACTATTAAAGAAAAAAAAAGTTAATTAACTGGGGCAAATTATTTTCATCATACCTGCGAAATTTTAGTTACCATTTCTGTGAGCAAGTCTCTGGAGGTGATTGATTTATACCTATGTTTTTAACAGAGTATCAAAAAGGCATTATTACAGTCACTTGTTTAATAACTTATTTTTCATTTTCAAAATTGCAGTTACCTTTCAAACCCAAACTGTAAACTTGCAACAGAAATCTAGTTTTCAAGTAACAGCATGAAAGGAGCTATAGCCAAATTTTATACTGTTATGTCACAAGTTGTGCTGACAATGTACTGAATTATTGTTTGGATAGCAGTAACTGAAAAGGTAGGTCTTGTGTATGTGAGAAATTACATTATGGTTTAGAACAATGATTTCTTCCCAAACCCAAAAAAAGGATTCTTCTCCAAGGGACTAAACGTAGGAAAAGAGGAGGAAGGAATGAACAAATCATCCAAGTCATGCAATGTATAACTCCATCAGTTAAAAAACAAAAATCAGTTGTCTTTATTATATGTTATTACTTATGTATAATGTAAACAAACCCATATAAAAGAAATCAGCAACTATTCTTCCAGCATTGTCCTGACTGTGGAGGATCAGTGACTGTGTTGCTGTCAATCCGGGGTGAACTTCTAGAAAACAGTGCTGTGTTTCGCTCAGTTTTATTTAAGATAAAAAAGGAACTTCTTTCCTTTACTGATTGTGATCCTTTCTGAAAGTTCTTTCTTTTCCAAAAAAAAGTCCACTTTCCTTTTCTGGTGTCTTTTAATAGTTACCAAGGCTATACCTGTCTCATTTCATAGGTTTAAATTCTATGTACATGTTTTCACCAAATACCTGGATTTCCTGTTAAGTAACATTTGGTCCAGGATCATTGGAGATGCTACTGCAAGGAGTGTTTCATCATACACCTATCAGATGGACCTCTAGGTCACCATTTATGTTGCTTTTTTTATTTTTTAATGAAACATAACTGTTCCAAAACTTAGGATGCGAGTGGAACTAATACCTTAGGGACATTTCGAAACACTATTTCTGGTGTGCTCTTAGCTGACTGAAAGCAATGTTGCAACATATTTTACATCTGAAGGAGCTTGTTTGATTTTCAAGGAAATGTCGTGTTTAGTCTAGCTTGTGTTTGTGTATTTTTCCTTATCTCTTATTTATATAGTCTTTCAGTTCTCTTGCTAAAACCTCTTGATTATTTTCTGCCTCCAGAGGATGCTCTTGCTTTAGCAGGCAAAAAACATTTGACATAATGAAGAAGTAAAAGCTGCGCTGGTAAATGTTGACAGCCAAATCTTCTTTAGCCCATTACAGTCTCTATTGGTTTAGTTCACAGCCTAAAGCTGTTGGAAGGTTACAGCAGTGGGTACATCTTATAGACAGAAGGAAGGCTGAGTCCTTCAAAACAACGACATAGCATAAGAGGCATCTTCTTAGCTGTGACGATGTTAGAAATAGATCATCCTTTAAATAACTGATTTTTTTTAATGCTGTTCATTATCTTAGCCAGCTCTTTGGGGCTGTTCTGTTAATATCTAACTTCTCTTGGATATTTTATTTTCAGTTAGGCTTAAACATGCTTGATAAAGCTAAGTTTTGAGTTAACTTATTATCACGGAGGGTTGTATTTTTTTTATATATTCCTATTTCTTTTAAGTAAGTGAACTCTGCAGTTAGGCTTTTTTTTTCTAATTGAATTCTAAAAATATACATATTGATGTGTAATTCCTGGCTGTTCGGGGTTCTGCAATAGCCGTTAACCAACATTTTAATAATTGTGTTGGCTCATGAAAGGAGCTAAAAATGAAATGCGTATGTGTGAATTTCAGCTGTAATGCAAAAAAAAAGAAGTAAGTAAGTTCTTTGTTCTCAGTAGTGGGAAAAATCATAGTGATATTAGCTGTTTCACTTGTCTTTTAAAGTAATACTGGCTTAATATTGGAAAGTAGTATTTCTGTATGCAATAATGAACAGTACATATAAGCAAGAAATTAAGCTACCATGTGTATTGTTGTCTTTCTTCTGAAAGTGGAGTAATTTGATCCCCGTTGTTCTTGTACAACTTTAGGAGCAGGGAACCATCGCTATTTTATGGGATACCTGTTCTTCCTCCTATTTATGATCTGCTGGATGATTTATGGATGTATCTCTTGTGAGTAAATAGTTATGTGGATTTTTTTTGGATTTTTTTTTTAATTGCTTGTAAATACTTGTAAATTGCCTGTAAATCCTGGTATGGATTTTTAAGGATTTTTTGTCTTAACAAAGTTTTTGTTATTTTTTATTCTGGAATTGAACTGCATATTAGTCATTGCCTATACCAGTAATTTAAGTTAGATGATGTTTCTCTTGTCCTACTTTATTTTCATCATCATAGCATGTATCTGCGTATGTCATATATCCAATGACCTGGGAAAGGAAGCGAGAACAACTAAAACTCTTCAGTTGATTTTTTATTTCATGTAGCATGTTCTAATGTGGTCTTTATGTTGATGCATGGTAAACATATCTTTAATCTTTTTTATGGTGTTTGATCCCTTTTTTCTCTAGATTGGGGTTTCCACTGTGAGACAAGTTACGCAAAGGATGGATTTTGGACCTATATTACACAGATTGCTACCTGTTCTCCTTGGATGTTTTGGATGTTTCTAAACAGTGTTTTTCACTTCATGTGGGTGGCTGTGTTACTCATGTGTCAGATGTATCAGGTATGGAAGAGCACTTCCTTCATAATGCTGAATCTTGGGAGTGACATAAGAATATCAAACAGTTGTCATTTACATTTTAATGTTCGTTATGCAAGACCAGGTGTTCAGTCTCTCAGCCACAGCTGAAGGAGGTAAATATCTGTTGTCTCTGCACAGTAGAAGGCGTTGTTCTCATTCTTCTTTTTTTTTTTTTTTTTTTTTTTGCAAGAGGTTAAAATACTTACCTCCTGCTTTCCATTCTAAGAATGACAAAAAGGCAAAATAGACCAGAGAAAAGCAATAAAGACTAATAGAAGCCTAGAGGATAAAATCTGTGGATAGAAATAGGAATAATGCAGTATGTCATTAGCATTAAGAGGGTGGTAACTTCAAATGGGATGTAGTAATTTCTTACACTGCTTCAGGGTAATTCGTCATCACATGACTTAACTGTAATCTCACCAAACCCATTTTTTTCTGTAACCTTTTTAATGAAAGACAAGTCATACTGGAAACCTTTCAGTATGACTTGTCATTAATGAACAGTGAGACTCACTGATTTAATCTGTACAGAGATCCTGGAAATGAAAATCATCCTCTAAGGCTTAGGTGAAACTTCTTAGCAAATTTGAGTTTTGTCCTCCTTTCTCTAGAATGGTTATTTACAATACATGCCAATTTCAAAGTCTTGTGTAATTCGGTCTTTTAGAGGTCTTTCTTGCCCAAGACAAATGAGCAAATATATTTCATATGGCTTTCAAACCAGTCTAAACCACCAGACTTCTCTGTAGCAGGATAAGCATGTAACCTTCCAGAGAGCCTTCATTTGTGTCATGATCTATTAAGTTCCACATTGAGGATTCCTGTTAATACACTCAGTATGCAGGCGAATCTTTGAATTGCATGACACCTTGAAAAATACATCTCATAGTATTATGTATCATTAAGGTAATTAAGTGAAATAAGTATAGCACTTTAATTATTAATACATTTCCAAAATTAGTACACTTCTGAAGAGTGTTACATATAGAACACATAGGATTGTTGTGGAGAAATGTTTTTTTGGAGTTTGATGTACTGATGAAACTGATGTTCTCCAAATTATTTCTTTCGCTGTGCAACTGCACAGCCCCTGCTGTTACTGCTTTTTTTCCCCCTCCATTGTCAAGTTCCGACTTGCCCTTCATATTGAACTGGCCAGGGTTCTTGTCAAAGCACTGCCTACAAAAGTAATTTAAAACCTTCACTTCCAACTTCAAAAGTTGGCCATTAACACCTCATTTATATACATAGAAATGAAACTCCACTGGGTTTCATGGAGGCAGAGAAAATGCTTGAGAAAATAAGTAAATCCAAATGAGGCAAGCAAGCGCAAATTTAATTTTCTCAATGTTCTTGCTTTTCTACCATGCAGCAGAGTTGACTTTTCATATTCCACTAGGACTTAAAAGATTTTATCTTGCTGTGGTATAAGGCTGTTAAGGGGGTTCTCATATTTTTGTTTCTAATTACATCACATTACAGTAAGCTCCAGTTTTTTATCAGATACCATGTTAGGCTAAAGTAGTTGGAAAGTTGTTACAGAAAATCATAGTCTGTGGGCCAAATGATTGTGGTTTAAGACAAACAAACTAAAGAACCTTTTTCTAGTCATCTTTTTATCTTGCAGACAGAAAAGTTATGTTACTGCAATAAGGACGTAAATTGGAGGGAAATACACTACTGTTGTATACCATACTATAATCAGAATGTCAAGAGGAAAAGAAAGTGATTCAAATGCTGTGTGAAGAAACTCCTGAATCTATTATTTACAGCACACCTCAGCTGACAGTGTATCAGTCAGTCATCTCTTTGTTATGAACTAACAAGTCACAGTTTGTTCAATGATCATGATTTATTTCCAATCACTTTCAACATTAAACCTTCTGCACAATCTGGTGCAGCTGTTGTATGTTGTTTTATGTTGGGATCTGACAATTTTTGCAGACAAAAATTGTTTTTAAAAGAAAGAATATAAAAAACAAAAGCCTTTTTCAGTCTGGCTTGTGCAGGACTTGTCTGCTTGTTTTTACATGGGTTAAATTGCTTACTTTATTTTCCTGTTTTCAGATATCTTGCTTAGGAATCACTACAAATGAAAGAATGAATGCAAGACGATACAAGCACTTTAAAGTTACAACTACGTCTATTGAAAGCCCATTCAAGTAAGTTGTAAAGTGTAAACATGCATTTCTCGCTTGTGTAGCTGTTCATATGGTTGAATTGTGCAGCTTGGTGAAACAAAACATAGCTAAATACTTTTAAAGGATTTTCATTACTTGGAATGCTGGAGCTGTCAGCAGTTTTTATAGTAATGCATTCTGTCCAGTTAAAGGAAGTGGCAAATATTTTGTGGTGACTCTAGACAGTGATGTATAAACACCAAAAATAGTGCTCTCTAGCAGTGATCGTATTTTACAGCAGAGTTTATGGGGAAATAAACCAAAAATACTCTCTCTATAAATCAGGTGCTCAAACCCAGAGGTAGTTAGTTGCTCTGGGCACTAGCTTCCCTTTTTCTTTACTGTGAGAAAACAGGTAGCACTTTCTCTTCAGGAGGAAAGTCACTGACGAAAGCTGGTTGTGGGGCAGAGAGCAGGGTGTCCCGGGAGCTGAAGTGGGCGTTGTGTGGGTGAGATGCAGGCCTCTGGGTGTTGGGAGGTGATGTGAGGGTGCAAGCAAAGAGAGGAGAGCTCAGGGATGATGTAGCAGTGGAATGTTAGTGCTTGTGGGAAATGAATACAGCAGCAGCTCATGAAGTCAAAGCAGGAAATAAATGAAGGCATGAGGCTGGAATATGGGTGGGTTAAGGGTGTGTTATGAAAGGAGCAGAGAAAGGACAGAAAAACATGTCTCATCCCACTGTACATGCTGTGTCCTGTGGGAACTGCTCCTCTTTCAGGTAGCACCCAAGGGAACAGGAGATAAGAATGCTAGAAGAGAAGTTTGTCATTTTTTTTTTTTCTGTACAGAACTTCTAGTGAGAAACAGATGAGCATCTCTATGTGGTTTAGTCTTCCTATAGATGAGAGTTGTAACAAAATCAAGTAATGATTTGCCTGAAGAAAGAAAAAAAGTGGTGGACAGGATAGAAAAAAACTACTGTTTTTATCTCCAAGTTGATGTCACATTCACAAGCCATTTTCATAAACTGAAACAGCTACTATTGTAAAAACAGCTCCTAAAAATTACAGCAGGTGTCTAAAATAACTGACTTGGCATCACCTTGCAGATGAAGCATTGTCAGATGAAGCAGTAGTCATCTCCTTGTTGCTTTGAACTGTTCTGGCATATTATAACATGAGCTGCTCTTCCAGGAAACTGTGACCTATTCAGGCCATGTGTAATTATCTTTAAAAAAAAAAAAAATTATGGAATTTTGATGTAGGCATCTTAAATGTATGAGAGTGAATTGATTCAGCATCAGGAAGCACTTGAACAGGTCGTCTAATTCCATGAAGATAATGCTTTCTTAACTTTGTGTTGTCTAGGGGCTTAATTGATCTTAGATCTACAGCTGGTGAGAAAATACTTATGACAGAAATAAATAAGTATCAATAAAGATGGATGTTATTCTAGGTAAGAATAGTGGATAGTGGAAGAAATAAGATAACAGTGAAAGAAAGTTAGTGTCTGGCTTGTGTCCAAGATCAAACATTGATGAGTCTAATGATGTACTTTCAAACTTGTTCATCAGCAAGCACTAAAATAATTTTTAGGTGAGTCAGTTCTTTACAGGTGGGAACTTAGAGAATAATTGAATTTGTAAAAAGACAAAACATGTACTTTGTTAAAAGAGCTATGATACTGCTTATTAACGTGTGGTTTTATTTTGTTTTTAGCCATGGATGTATAAGGAACATTATAGACTTCTTTGAATTCAGATGCTGTGGTCTTTTTCGGCCTGTCATCGTGGACTGGACAAGGCAGTACACAATTGAATATGACCAAACTTCAGGATCAGGCTACCAGCTAGTGTAGCACCACCTTCGTCCTGTGAGCATATCATATCTGAGTGGTGCCTGAAAATTTTTCTCTCTCTCTCTCGAATCCACATCCCTTGAAGAGTAGCATGCTATGTGTAGGGCTGGTGATGAATCTTAAGGTACCTTCTCTTCATCAGAGTTTTATTAACAAGAGTGAAAATGGACAGAATAAACTGCCAAACCTGATAAGGAAGAGGAGGAAGATCAAAAAGGGATTTTAACAGTTCTTAACATGAGAATTATTCGCAACAGCATATTCACAGTATTTGTTGTTGTTTTTTTATTTAAGATCTTTCACAATGGAGCATGAGTTTATTGAAGTATTGACATAAGTAGTTATGTTGTGCTGAGCAGAAAAATTCATTTCCCAATATGAATAACTCCACTGAAACAAGAATTTAGAATATAAAGCTAAATTTCATGATGCAGAGTTCACTGATCGCTATGGTGTAGTTCCTGTAATGTGATTTTTTTAATACAGATTTTCTGTAGTATTATGTACATTGAAAAATGTGCTTTTCAATACTGTGAAAAACATCATGTGGTGGGAATCCCCTGTAATGTGTTACGTTAGAGCAGTAGGGCACATCCGATAATGGTTTTAAAACGAAAAAAGAACTGCCCACGTTTTTTGGTGAATGTTACTGTCACCAGTTACTGGTACAGCTAAATACTTGTAAAGGCCCTGTTCTGAGATTACATGGTCTAAAACAAATGATTGTGCAAGTAAGAAAAGCTCTTCTGTCAAAGTTAAAGCCCTGCTTAAATGCATGATACACCCGTAAAGCTAGGTTATATAACGTTCAGGAAAAAAGTGGAAAAACTTCATTATCTTTGAAGTAAATGTATAAACAATTTACAAAGTAGCAATGTTTCAGTACTAGGTTCGGTCCCCATACAGTACAGCGTGGTGTAATTGCAGACACGTTCAAAGAGAAATTGCATGGGGGAAACCAAAGGTGTGAAAGCAAAAATCTCAGTTATAAAAAGACAAGATGAAATAGTTTTTATTTGACTGCAACTGCAGAAGAAGAAACTAGAGTCATCTGAATTACACTTACTTTGTTTGGATGTAAAATGATGGAACACTTAAAAAAAAGAAAAATGTCCAAAATAGCACACGCACATAGAAAATGTAACGCAGCATTCTGAAGAAGATGGTGTATTGGCAAGTGGAAATCACCCTTAATGTTTTTAAGTTCTCATGCTACAGATGTGTTTGGAAGGTAAGGAATGACCTGAAATTGCATTCCAAGGGGGCTTTTCTTGAATGTGATGCACTGATTTTTGTTATGGTGTTTTCATATACTCATAGTGAATTGTTCACTGCTTCCTTAACTATTGTTTACAGAGAGACTGAGAATCAGGTTAGTTTTCTTCTAAGTGCTGTAGCAACCCAGTGGTTCGAGAAACCTGTGAGGGGAGTACGGGGAGGGGACCTGAAAGCAGATGTCTGAGACCAGTGTAAAGAATGTGTATCTGTATATAAATAATTTATCAACTAGTTTTCTCTCCGTGAGTGTGTGTTTAGTATATTTAAAGCTGCTCATTTTCATTTTATTCAACCAAAAAGTGTAGGAAGATATCTAATGAGCTTTTAGTGATGTTAAATATTGCTGTTAATAGGCATTATGCCCTGCAAATTCACTGCATGTTTGATGCTTGGCAAAATTAGCGTTTTCTGTAATACGCAGATTACAGGTAATAAAGCAATCTAGTGGTATTCCCGCCCCTTGCCTTAGTCAGAGGAGCAGTGAAACTGTAAATAGTTGATGTTCAGTATTTGCAAGTAAACATTTCTTTCTGTAGTTGTTTGTTGATCTCAAGACACACGCTTAGTTTGCAAGTACCAGATATCAGGATTTACAGAAGTGCAACAGTAGAGTACTTGAATGTTTAATACTGGAAAAATCAACAGCATCTTGGACACAGTTCTAGTGGGAGAGGTTTGGGTATAGGGGAGGCAAGAAGCTTTTGCTATTTTTGTCAGACAAAATTTGTAATCCCGACGAAGACACGTTCTATTTCCGTGACAACAGTTGACATCAGTTAGTCATATTTTTCTAATCTGAAAACAAAAAAGCATGAAGGCTTCACAATGTTGTTTATTTTATTTATCAGGAATGTTCTGCATATTTGTTCACTTCTTACATTTCTGTTGGGGGTCAGTTGGCTTGGACAACTTGAGTCCACTTTATGAAATGTCACCTAGCACCAGAAGAGCCGTTCGGTTTGGTTTTAGTTGCCCCGTAGCATTAACTGCCATGAATTGTGGCATGCAGTCCATGTTAAAAAAAAGGTTTGCAGGCAAGGTGGTCTTTGGTAATATGTGGTGAATTCTGCACTATTTACTTTTAGTAGTTCTCTGGTGACAGTTTTGTTAAGACCTGCAGAATCTGAGCAATAGTAAATAGTTGTTACAATGAACTTGCATATGTGAATTGGGGATGGGAAGTTTCCAGTGCGGGTTGTCATTTGTCTTGAGTTATACTGAAACTTTTGATCGGAGTCGTAAAATCAAGCAGGAGGGGGGAGCCAGCTATGCAGCATTTTTCTGTCAAGTTATCAAACTTGCAATTCATTTGTTGAACCAAAACTGCATCGCTTCTGAAACTTCATGAAGCTGATCCAGACCCACAACAGATCAGACCAACTTAATCTGATATAGTTAGAATAAATGGGAATTTTGTCTTGGCCCTAAACATGTGCTGTTTCTTTGCAGGTTTCTGTATTCTTTGATGTCCACCAGATATATATTTTTTTTCAATTAATGTGTAAAACAGCATCACTGCATTTTAAGCTATGGATTTTTTGTATATTCTTTATTTATAACTGTGCCAAGTATTATTTTAATACTGTCAGGATCTTGATGTATTACATTGTGAACAAAAAATCTGTAAAATGTTTAATAAATTAGCTCTCCTTACATAAATTAAATCTGTTAAATTTTGTAAGTTATTAATCAAATAAATATTGACTCTTAGATGCAGCGTTTGTCTTGACTTCAAATGTGATTACACACAGCATCATTTTTATCCAACCTCGGGAGCCATACCTCGAGGAAATGCCGCTACCTTGCATCTGATCTTAGCAGTGTCAGTTCCCAGAAAGATTTACAGGTATCTTAAAAGCTGTGAGGCACCCAGTTCTGTGCCGATGGGAAATCCTGTAAGGCTTCACTGGGTTTCAGTGAAGTGCACTTAGCTACTACCGATTAAGTGACTGTTCCCCAACGAGATACTCCTTTCTTTTGAGCAAAGGATGCTGGCAACATAACTATTTTCTTAAAAGGAAGGGGATTTGGGGGAGCATTTTAGGTGGTCAAATGTACGTATTTAATGTTGTTTGAGGTATTCTAAGGGTAAACAAGACACCCATGCAGGGCTAGTAGGTATGACCAAGATGTGCACGTCCAGGTGGCATTTGCAGGAGACAAAGTACTTTAATTCCTCTGGCCTGTGCTAAAGATTAGGTTTTAGTAGAAACAAGGTAGCCATCCAAGTTGTAATTTAATCAGGATATTCATAACCAGACTGTACATTAAAATAAAAGGCTGGGAGTTGGGTACACTTAATAGGGGGAAATGTTTCTGTGCTTTGTGCTGGGTGTAGCTTCAGTATGGACATTGATTCAGAATTGTTGCAGCTGTTTTTGCCTTCCCCAGGCATTGGTTCTGGTGGGGCTGGGCCCGAGTTTGACTCTACCATCCTTTGATTTAGCTGGTAAGGATCAGGAAAGGCACTATTTTAACCAAAACCACCACCAAGAAGAACTTTCTGTGCTCATTTGAAGTGAAATCAGAAATCTTTTTTTTTTTTTTTTTTCTAGGAGAGCAAAGTCTGTGCAAACACTTGCATTGGGATTTTGGCCACCTTAGGCTACTGAAGGGAGATCAGTAAAAATTGCACCTCCTATCTGCAAGTTAGGTTTATCTGCAGTTCCTTGTAGCGTGAGTGCTATTTCCACATGGCTTCCAATGCTACGCACAGCTGAGATCTCCAGCTCACTAAGTCAAAGCTCACGTGGGAACCACTCTCTCCTTGATTAGGGCTCCGAACCGAGAATACCTCAGAGCCTGACTTCAGCCAGGGGTTAGCGCTTACTCATCGGTGCTTTGTTGCTGCTGGAAAGTTGACAGCAACCAAGTGAAAGCGCTTCAGTGTGGGACACTCATTCCTCTTGACAGGTATATTGTCTTTGTGGTTACAAGTATTCTCTTTTCCTTCATTGCTTTGTCTTTGTCTTTAATTTCAGTAACTCCTTGGGGTGCAGAGCCATGTGGAGCTGAGCTATCACTAGGACCCCAGCACAAAATGAAAAAGAAAGCCCTGGATTTTTAGCCAGTTAAATCACTTCAGATCACTTTTTTTTTTTTTTTTTTAAGAAGTGAAAGCTCTTGTTTTTACATAAGTGAACAATGTTCTGGATGCTGGGTTTTATCAGCACAGATTGCACCCACCAAGCGGTGATGTGGCAGCTTTACATCACCTACAGCAGCTACAGCCCATAACGGGGACTGGTCTCATCTGCTTGCTCTGTTACAACTCCAAGGTGTCAAGAAATTGGTTTGGTTTCTGTCAGTGAAACGGTGCCACCCAGCTGCTCACGATGCCTTTCCTAAGAAGAGGAAGCACTTCCAACAGGTAATAAGGCTACAGAAAAGTGATGTTGTCATTGTTGTCTTCATGTCCTCAGCTGCTGGGGCCTGGGTACAGCTTCTGAGTTAGAGCCGTCCGTGTCCAGGTTCGCTCTGTGGTAGGGGGAAGCCTTGTGCCTGGCAAGGAGCCCGCAGCTGTGAAGGCTGCATAAAACACTCCTCTGCGCCTCTCCCTTCCTCATTCGGCCGCTGCACAGTCCAGAAGGGAGCCAAAGTCTGTGCTCACAAATTGCCTGTCTGCCTCCCTGCAGCTATTCGTAAGGCAGCTGCGAGCACGGCAGGTGTTTGTGGATGGTCTGCTCATTGCTAGGCAGTGACAGGCAGAGCTGCTGTCTGCAGCTGAGGTAGAAAATGTCAGTCCGTGTTTTCCTTTTTATAGCTTTTTTTCCCTAAGTATTAATAAGGCAGACTACGTATTACCTCTATGTTCTGGCTAGTATAGTTTCCAGTATTAGGTGCTGTGCTCTGTACGCTATTTTCTGAAATGCTCTCGGGGTTGTGTTTGGTTGCTCTGAAAACCCACAGCTGTAAAATGGCCTTGGTTGCAGATAAATAAAGATTGTAAAAGTCTTAGTGGTGTTGCATGATGTTAAGAAGGAAATAAAGCGTACTCTCTATCGAGCTAAGGTACAAAACTGCTTGTAGAGACTTCTGCAATAGGTGGATTTGGTGCAGCATTTCTGGCATGCTCAAGGTGATCAGATTGTTCTTTCAGCATCTGTGTATACATCAATACATTTAGGAAGCTTGAATTGATTAAGTGTTCCTTTTTCATTTTGTCATTAGCCTAAATTTGCATGCAAAGAGTAGCTGCTTCCTTAGTGGTGAGCTATTGTGCACGTTGGAGATGGCTGCATTTGATCCCAATGGTTAGAGTGACACAACCCTGCAGCAGAACTCGGTGAATAATGAACACTTCTGCTATTAAATGGTAGTAATTTGCAAGAATTTAACAAACCTGCGAATGTGTTCCCTAAAGGACCCTCATTTTCTATCCTGAATGCAACATTTCTTGTGACTAGTGTATATATTTATGCAAAAAAACTAGTAGGAGCTTATCTTGAATGAAAACTTGTGATAAATTACCTTTCCATTACATTAATTCATTCTGAGTTGCTCTGGAAGTTGTATCTTAGCTTTTTTTTTTCTGTTGTGTAACAGCCTCCCTCCCCTTTTTTAGGAAGCCCTGTGTTTATCTGTTTAATCCAAAGGCAGACTCGTTTGAGGATGGTCCCAGAGGTGTAGGCATGAGCCTTTGGTGTGATGGAAGAATTGGGGGTGCTGGAGCCTTCCTGCACAACTGTCAAGTCAGCAAAGGAGAAATAATGATTTTTAGGAGAAAAGTATTAAATTCTGCAGTGTGAATAGGTTTCTGCCCAGGTTTCCCGGGCTGCACTGCTGCTTGTGGTCTCGCTCCCACCCCAAATGCGTGCTGCTTCCACATTACTGGTGTCTATTTCAGCTGTAATTTTTCTCTCTGTGTGAGCCGTGCAAGCTCTTGGCTCGAGTTTTGATCAGTCTGTCTGTTCTTCCTCGTACCCACATTGTTCCTTTATAACTCATACAAAATGCTCTTTGTGTATTATTTTGACTCGTACATATTTTTCTAATCAGGCTTTTGGCTCGCGCTGCCGCACTACCTCAGCCTGCGGTGGTAGATGCTGCTTGAAACCCTGCCTGCGACCACGCTCACGCCCGCGATTACCATTTTATTGTAGCGTTCCCAGTCGTCCGTGCGCCTCCGTGAACTCGCTCTGCAAAGGCTTTTTTCCCCCAAAGGTATCATCCTGCGTCCAAAACCAGACTGCTTCAAACCTCATCTGTTCTGTAATGAACTTCTGTCGGGCAGGATGAGGACACAGCAGCCTCCCACCTCCCCCCAGACCTCCCCTTGGGCCGTAACACAAGCTCGTGCCTCCGCACCCAGGTGGCCCTGCTCGGGGAGGTTGCCCTGGTGGCCTGGCTGTGTGGTAGCACATCCTTCAGGGGAAGGGATGGAAAGAAACTCGTACAGCAGCCTGTTACCTGCTCGGACATGCTCCCCGGAGCTTCAGTGTGTGGTTTTAGGAGCTGACTCCCAGATCTCGTGTGCTTCCTCCTAACAGTAGGCAAGAAACTTTGCGAAAGGTTGTCCGAACAGCCTGAGCCACCAGTAAATGCTTGTTCCTGGTGCTCAGGAAACAAAACCAAACAAAATCAGATAAGCTGTTCGTACTAAATGCTGGTTACCTTGCCTCAAACTTTTTGCCTCCTGGTTTTAGTACCTCATTCTCATGCAAGGCCTCTGTGTTGGGCTAGACTTTGGTCTCCTCATGAGGAAGCGACTCCCACTTGCACCATGAGAAGTGAAACCTGAGGCGCTGTCAGCTCAGGCCTAGCAATTTCATGGTGGAAGATGCTCCAGCCCCTAAAATAAGCCAAGCTTTCCTGTGAGTTTTCTACTCAACGTATGGCTACAGCACAAGCACTTTTCTCCAAACCTTAGCAAACTGCTGCTAATGAACACTTAGGTTAGCAGGTTCGAGGGCCTGCCTGTTGCAGCCTTCACACAATGGCCGTGATGACATGTAGTAAGTCTGTGCTTACCCTTGCATCGATGTGTCTAATTGCTAGTGCTCCTTGCCTAGTCAACTCAACTCCGTGTCCCGTTATCTACCAGAACATTTGGAGGCAGGATTTGGTTCTGCTCTCCTGTGGCACTACAGCTGCCTCTGGCAGGTGCAGTCCTCGGATGGTTGCAATCCTCCACGGTTTTAGGAAACCAAGGGGTATAACGCTACTGGAAAAAGGCCAAAAGCTTCTCTTAAGATTGCATTTGACATGTTAGTTGGGAGCTTGGTCAACTGTAAGTAGGGATGTTATTAATCTGCAGCTGTATTGGTACGGTACTCCTGTCCAAAAAGCAAGTCCTGTGCATAATAAAACCTCAATAGCAAAGCAGATGCAATGCCACAGAAAATTCTGGTGAGGCTATGTCCCCTCCCTAGGGGATCTATGTCCGGGACAGCTGCTCATTTATGCACACAGCTATGTAAAACCCACCTCTTCTGTGCAGCAGGTGGCTAGCCACTTTCCACACGTGTGATGGTGTGGTAGTCACTGCTGAAGGCCATGGCCACTGCTGCACCTCTCACCTTCCAGTCCTGCTGGGCTCTCAGTGAAGATCTGCACCAAGTCCATGCCACTGTATCTTCACCCCTGCTCGCCAGAGCACCCCAATAACAGTCTCTTTAATTACTTGTTCATTGTTGGCAAAGCAGGTGGCACTTGGCTTCAGGGTATGTCAACAAGCAAAGCTTTATTGAATCGATACACAGTATTAGAAGTGTTAAAGTGTGGTACATAAAGCAAGGAAAAAAGCAGTGCTTATAAAGGTAACTAGAAGTGTGGCCCAAGCACTACAGTAAACTACTATCGGTTTCACAGTAGTTAGTAACATTTTGGAAACTCTTTTCTTGCAGCAGAATCTGAGCAGAGCCGTACAGGTTGCGTGCTGTGCCCCCTCACTGGGCATGAACGAGGGCACCTGCTCCCTGCCCGTAGCCAAATCCTTTGGGGCCGAAGTTCTTTGCGTAACAGCCTGCAAGAGAGAGGTGTGGTAGGGGCTGAGGCATCTGAAAGTCTCTTGAAACAGGAATAAATTCAGCCTCTGCCCTTGTAACACACCACCTTGAACCATTAACAAATAGTCTTTTTTTTTTTTTTTTTTTTTTCTCACCTTTACAGTAGATTTCTCCCTCTTTTTCAGTTAGGGTCGTAGATTCTAGGCTTTTCCCACACTTGGCACATCGGAAGCAGTTTTTGTGCCATGGCTAGGAGAGGAAAAAAAAAAAAGCTTAAACACACAGGATGCCTGAATTTGAAATAAATAAATAAAATAAAAGCTATTAATTAGACATGCTTGTATCAGTATTGTTTACATATGTTGGTGCAATGAAAACCACTTGGAGTGCACTAGTCACCGATTAAGAGTGTCTGCATTTTTGGGTGGCACAAAGCCCTGGATTCCACACAGCTTACTGCTCAGGGAAGCATTTTGGAAGGCCTGGGCTTGCCCTAATCAATTCTGATCTTGGCTATCAGTCAGACAGCTGGCAGACTGACACACAGCTTTATGTGGTGCTTGCAGAGAATATGCCCTTTCTGCTGAAACATTCAGCCCTTCATGAGCTGCGCACAAAAGGATCATTCTCTTTTCTGGAGGGAGAGGGCTCCTGAACTTTGGTTCAAGCCTCTGGCATGAGAAGGTATTGAAGCTTCATCTCTGAAATCCAGGGCAAGACCTTGTTACCCAGAATTTCCATTTCAGGTGCTCTTTAAAAAAATAACAAAATAAAAAATAGAAACAAAAATGAAGACTAGATTACTTTGACCATTTCCAGTTTTGAAAAATGAAATTTTAGGGTGACTGCCGCACAGTTGGTTCTTCACTACCTTCTAGATAACACACACAAAGAAGCCTTCATAATACTCCTCAATCACTTTAAAGTCCATTTAAGAGATTAAAAAGAATCGCATTCCCTTACCTTTCCAGCACCTATTACTTTCTCTGCCGCATACACAGAATCCCCACACCTGGAACATTTCTCTGCGCCTCCAAACTTCTGAGCGAATTTTGAAGTATTTGGATTTGTTGTGGGTCGGTGGGGAGAGGGCGTGCTGATAGAAAGAGAACATTTGTTTTCTTTTCTTAGTAAAAGAGCTCTTGCTCTTCCTGACAATGCTAGCAGTGCAGCATCTAACACACAGTACAGAATACAGTACTTTTCCAAAATTTGAGAGGTTGTTACCACGTCACTTCTAGAGACATGATGAATTCCGAGACCTGTATTCCAAGGTGATTGTTAAATTCCTGTCATTTGGTCATGTCTGGAACCTGAGCTGGTCAGTGAACCTAATGGATTGAGCTATGTATCATTTCTAGATTTGCTCTGGCTGGAGAGCAGGCATCATATAAAAGTCAAGTAACAAATTGCATGAGGCAAGTGGCGAGGCGTACCTCAGGTGCTTTTCACGTGCTTTGCTTTGCAGCAAGAACTTAATCAGATTAGGACTGTTTACTCTTTAATAAGCCACTTGGTTTTGGCTGTAATTAAGCACAAATGCTTCTTCATTTACCAATTAAAATTTCATTCTTGTAGCCCCAGATTTGGTGCTCCCTAAATCCTTCCCTGCACAAACCTGCTGAGCAGCTGCATTTGTAGCTTGCACAGGAGAGCACCCCGAGACCCACCAGGGTGCCGACCTGCTGACGGCTCATCAGAACCATCATCAGGGCAGCAACCCCACCACATCCTAATCCATATGGCTTGCTTCTTGTGTCCTTACCCGTGCTGACCCCTGCTCTTACAGTGCCTACTCAGGGGCATCGTGGAAGGTTTGTGCACTGTCAGCTAAATGCCTCGCATTCGGTTAGACTGTATTCAGTTCTATCTTTTGCAGTGTTCCTCTCCAAGTGACAAGGATTAGACAAAAATCCACCCTGAAAGCCTCCTGTGAGAACAGTGCTGGAGGACAAAGGTGAGGCACATCCCAGCCCGGTTAACTCACCTCTCAGGCTTGATACCTAGTCTCTCTCCCCTGTCCATGTTCAGTGTGCCTGCCCCTTGCCCATATCCGTAACCTTTCGGGCCATACTTTTTCCCATAGCAAGACTTGCAGTAAACTTCAGCATCATGAATCGCTACGGTTGTGCTGTCCAAGTTTTTCCGGCAGACCACTAGAGGGAAAAAAGTTAAACAGCCTTAAGGGACAATTTCCAGCAGCACACGTAGTAAGCCAGCAGTGAAGGGAGAAGCAGTGGTATGGCTTTCCTTGTCCACAAGTCTTCCTATTAGGCTGTGGGACAGCTGGAGATGAGAGGGGGCAGGTTGTCTTTTGAATTAGTGAATTATGCTTAGCCCTATAAAGGGCTCTCTTCCCTCCCACCTTTCCACAGCCATGACATTTGAAGTCTGGAAGCTTGCCGTGGTTTGATGAATGAGACCGCTCAGAAACCCAGATAGTGCCGTCAGCGGTTTCCCTTGACAGATGCCGTATAGTAGAGAGCAAAGCAGTGCAGAAGAGTCCCTGTCCTGCCCTTTTGGCCAGGGAAGGAAAACCTGAAGGCTTCCCCCCTGCCTGGTTCTGGTTTGGGGCACAGTTGGTGCTGTTTCACAGCTGTCACCAGAGGGGCCTCGCTTTTCTGGCATTCATAAATCGTCCTTCAGCACAATGTAAGCACCCTGCCCAAGGTTACAGCTGAAGGCAAAACTATTTCCTGCTTCTTCTTAAACCTGCCTTTGTAACCACACTAACATGTTCTCCCAGTCTGCAGCAGCACTGTGCAGTGATAAAGAATTTGGATGGGGGGGGAGGAAAAAAGAGAGAGAGCCCTAAGAATTTTGTGTTCAAAAAGAATTTAGGGTCTTCAAAATACACAGCGACCTTTGCTTATGGCATTCATTAGCTCCAAGGCTCTTTTTATAAGACACAAATATCCAATAAGTAAATCAACTCGTGCATGTTTGTTAAAGCGTACAGACTTTAACCCCAGCAGAACTATGCACGAAGCAAAAGCAAACACGCAGTCAAACACACTAGAGCCATTGTTTGCCTACAAGTTCCAGGTTTCTTTTAATAGAAACTCCCATAAAAGGCTGAAAATGAGGCAGCTGAGACATCTAATTTTTGTGACTGCTGTAGAGCTAAGGAAAAGGAGTGTAGGTGCGCCGGGGCTCCCGTGCCAGCACGGCGCGCTGACATTGTGCTGCAGATTCATGGCAAACCAGACCGAGAGCTGCAAGTGTGGCTTGTAGAGAAGGCAAAATCCCAGCTCAGTCTGCAGGAATTAAATGCCAGCAAGACAGAACAATACCTCATGGCTGCAATGAGGTAAAATTCCCTGACTCGGTCAGGCAGGCTGCTGGTTTACAAAGTGTTCAAAGTAAATAACTTGACCCCCAACCAACAGCGTGGCCGCTGCCACAACCCCAAGCTAGGCCGGGTGGTTTTGGGGTGGCAGGCCGGGCCGGGGGCAGTACTTACTGCAGAGGAAGCAGCAGCGGTGGAAGCTCCTGCCGTCGCACTGCACCTCCTCGGCGTGGTACACGGTCCGGCCGCAGGCGCCGCACTTGTTGCCTCCTCCCCAGTTGGGCATGGCGGTGCTGCAGGCCGCGGGGTGGCGGGGGAGAAGGAGAAGCTCGTTAGCTGTGCTGATTGCCGCGTCCTTCGGGGCCCTGGCTCCCCGAGGGTTAGGGTTTTGGGTACTGACAACGAAATCTGCCGAGCTTGGTGCTCCAAGCAAGGAAAACAGAGATGAATCCATGAGGCACATCCTCCAGTGCCTGCTCAGGAGTTTCAACGTTACATAAACTGGATATGCACAAATTAGGCTTTCATGCACAAGGGCTTTACTGTACCTTGAGCGGACGCCCCCCCAGATGGATGTAATTTCAGTTTCTATGCTTCATTAGCGCTGGGCCTCTCAGCTGGTGGAAGCAAACCAATTGTGCCAACAACGGCATTTTGTTTCCCTGCAGGGCCCAACATTCGGGATGCAGCACAAGCCAAAGTTCAGCTTGCTGGAGAGCCATTTATTAGGGCTGTGGGGGCATTCAGAGCTCCCTTGGGATCACGCCTGCACTTCAAGGCTGTTTAAGGGGGATTATTTCCCAGCGCCCCCACCACTGTTACACAAACTGCATCTTAACCAGACAGCTACAGGCACCAAACCCAACTGCTCAGGGACTGCAGCTGCCCTAAGAGGAAGAGGAGCTCTCTCTCATGCATGATTTGCAGCAGGCCCTGAGAGGCTGGCATGGAGGGATGGCTATCACTAGCGATCATATCCAGCTACAGCCCTAGCAGCAGTCGCCTACCCAAAGCCAGAAGCAGCAGCTGTCCCAGCTCAACCTGCCCCTGCCCCTGCCCTGCTGCCCTGTCCTCACGCTGTCACCCCCACCGAATCCCACCCAGCTTGGCCTGCAGCTCCCCCTGCTCCCCAGAGGGTCCCGTTAGCTGGCCTGGGCTAAAGCACTACCTTTGGCTTGCATGGGGTTTTCCTCCTCCTGCCACCACTGAGGGCTATGAACTTTCTGCCTCAGGGCACTTTTGTTTGGGGTACACCTTTCTGAGGTGACTTTGCCAAACCCAAACGAAGCCACCCACCTCACCCATGCTGCACGAGTGCCTCCAGCCCACGCAGCCCGAGTGCCAGCTCAGTGGTCCGGGGCGTGCAGCAGGGGCTGCACGGGTCCCCAGGGAGACACGCTGCCAAGCCACGGCTGGCAGACCTTTGTCCCAGCCAGGCAAGCAGCCACTCATGGCATGTGGGAAAATAAGATTAGTTATTAACGCGAATTAGGGCATCTTTGGTACATTCCTACACAAAGGCTTAAGAAACTTCCTCGGAGTGGCTGAGCGGTGCCATTTACAGCACCGACACTAATTACTGAGATATTCCTTTGTTTAATGCTTCCACGGGATTAACAACATTACTGCTCATGGTTTAGCACTAATACTCTGACCGAGCTCATAAAATTAGTTTTATGACGTTCACCAGTTTGTCTCTGTCATTCTTGGCACAACCATAGAGTCTAAAAAATTAAGATTCCATTTCTTTTATTCAAGTGTTTGGCTGTGCTACCGCACAGCAGCTGACATCAATCATGGCATACAGCGTCCTTAGTTAACGGGAATATAGGCTGCACAAAGCTTCGGAAAAGGAATGTGTTAACTGGAAAAAAAAAAAAAAAAGAGAGAAGAGATTCCTTTCCATTTTGTACACTTTCCAAAGCGTAAGTGGTAGGTATTTGGTACGAGAACTACCTCCTCTCTATTTTCCTTTCACCTTCCCATGCTCACATCCTTTTTTGCATTCACTTCAGCTTAAATTATTTTAATCGCTTTATTAGCAAACAGTTGTCTAGTTTCCACACACACTAGACCTGAAGACCTGGATCTGGTTTCCAGCTTCGCCCCAGATTTCCCATGCAGTATTGGCCAATACGGGGTGCAGCTCCACCCCTCCTTCCTTAGGGAGACGAAGTATTAGAGGATCTGGCAACCATTAGCTGACTCCAATACCCTGATAAGGGCTCTGGGAATTCATTAAATGAAAAGCAAAAAAAAAAAAAGGAGCTGAAGTCAGAGCTTCAAGGTGACCTCGCTCTCTTCCACAGAAGAGATTTCCATTTATCCTCCCCGCGACGTTCCCATGACAGCTCGCGTGGGAAGCATGGCAATATTTCTTCAATTACCCGGCAGCGAGGGCTACCCCGAGGCGGCGGTGCCTGGGAGGCACCAGGGGAGGAAGGGCTGATGGTGTGGGGGCGCGCAGGACGGTGTGCAGGCCCCAGGAGAATGGGGTTCTCCTCCAGGAGCTCCGCGGGCAGCAGCTCCCAACCCCAGCGCCCGCACGAAGCCTTCTCCACCCCCGGGAGGTTTTTTGGCCAGTTCAGGCAAGCCTCCGGGGAGCTCCAGCGCAGTAATTAAGCATCCAGATGATCTCACCAGCAGCACCAACAATTCTGACTTTTAATTGCAGGTTTGTTGGCAGCTCCTGCCCCCTGATAAGAGCACCCTGGCTTCTGCTAAGCTCGTGCCTGGCCGAGGGGAGGCTACGTTCCTCAGCTAGCGCTCTCCAAAAGGCCAGTTACAAGCCAGGGCAGTGGCAAAATCCTTTCCGACACATTTGTTAATGGGGTTTCAACAGAAGATACCCAAAGCAGACACAGGACAGACAGTGAGGAATGTCAAGCTTATCCCGTTATCCTTAAACTATACAAAATAGCTTTTGCAGTGACCCGTTCGGGGACCCAGACGTGATCCATGGGACAAGCTGAGTGCTGACAGGCATCGGGCAGCCCCACGCTGCTCTCCCCAGCCCCAGCCCCACTGCTCACCCACGGCCACCCAGCACAGGGCTACCCACCATAACCAACACCAAGGGAACCCTTAAACCTATAGGGCCGGGCTACGCGCTGCCAGGGGACTCCTCAGCAGCCAAAGCAGAAGAGGGAAAAATGAAGGGCTCCCTCCCTCAGCTCACCCCATGCCTCTCCGCACAGCTGGGCAAGCATCCCCCAGCCCCATCGCCGGCCGGGCAGACCCCAATGGGCGCCCCAAAAGAACTCCAGGGATGGGTTGGGATGGGATGGGGTGGGATGGGAGGGGAGGGGGTAGCTGCTGCTCCGAGGCCCCCCCGTCCCGGTGTCACCCCCCAGGACCCCGCTCCCCCTGGCCCCCACTCACCACGGGCTGAGCTCGGCTCCTCTCGGCCCGGCGCGGCCCCGCAGCCGCTTAAAGCGCCGGGGCGGAGCCTCCCCCGCCCGGCCCGGCCCCGGCCCCGGCCCCGCTGCCCCCCCCGGGGCCGCCCCGTCTGCGGGGGGACCCGATGGGACGGGACGGGGCGAGGGGGGCCCGAGGTGTCCCCCCGCGGGCTGTGGAGGGGGGGTCAGGCTGCGCTTTAACCCGTCCTGCTTCGTTTTAGGGGGTTTTAACCCCAAACGGGCAGGCTGCGTCCCTCCGACAGCCCGCAGAGCCCGCGGCCGGGCTGCTGGGGCCAAAAGTGGGCTCGGTGCTATGAGGGGCGCGGGTGGGGAGGGTGCGGGGGTCCTGCCCGGGTCCTGCCCGGGTCCTGGCCCCGCAGCTCGGCTCCAAACCCGAGCTGAGCACCAGCCCCCGGGGTGGCTGCCAGCCAGGCGCAGAGGCTCGGGGTGCAAGCAGAAACACCCCAAAGTGTTGGCCATGGTTGGTGCTCGGCTTGGAGGTGAGGTTAAGGGAGAGGAGCCCTCCAGTTCAGGAAACAAGAGGGTGTGAGTCAGAGCAGGCTGCCTGTGTGCACTGCACCAGGTACCTGTGCTCTCTTGCCCAACCTGTCCCGCTCCCAGCCCTGCTGGGACTGCGTGTAACGAGGCCGGGTTATTTACCACGTCTCCTCAGGTAGCCTCCAACGCGCTGAGATTTTCCCTCCCGATAATGTTTCCTGAAGACTGTAAAGAAAATAAACAGCGAGGATCCTGAAGGGAAGAAAGCAGCGCTGCAGTCCTGTTGAGATGTGAACGTATGCAAAGCAAGGAAATGCTCACTGCGATTAAGGGGCCCTGCTGGTACAAAATAAAACTTTCTTCAGCACTGCCAAGGGAGTTAGAAGACAGTCTGACATGCAAGAATTATTTTTCTCATGCCCAATATTTAATCAGTCTGTAAGAATCAGAGTAAGTACCAAGGACTGACACAAATATGTTAGTAAGTCCATTACTGTAGGAACAACGTTAAGGAATACATTACTGCAGCCCTCAGGAATCATGGCTTGGAATGAAGGAAAGCAGAAATGAGAGGGAAAACTTTCACCACATCGTTTATTTTTATCGATTAATATTTCTATAATAGGATCTGTAAATATATTCAAATATGCATAAATATATATAAATACATTCTTATTTATATGTGCATATTTTATAAATATGAATGTAGGTATAACTCCATACACACACATATTGTATCTCCTCAGCAGGTCTCTTCTCTGTCTCTGTCCCTGCCTTCCCTGAGGACACAGTCTGGAACAATTTAAAGACGAAGCCTGCATCTGACCCTCCTGCACCCCTGGCTGTCCTGCACACTCCCTTACCCAGTGACCCCAGCAGCCTCCCGGCCCCATCTCCCTCCTCACCACCCTCCTGACACAATCCCATTCTGCCCCGTCTTCCTAACACCCACTGTAAGCTCCTCTTTCCAACCCCAAATCCCAAATGTTGACTCCCCTCGCTGCCTTGCAGAGGAGCTCCCATCTGACCTCCCCGCCAGGTGCCCCTCTCCTGCTCCCTGCCAGCGTTTTTCTGACTCGTGCAGTTTTGAGCTCAGCAGGTCACAAACAGGTCAGTTTGTTCTGAGAAGCAGCATTTAGGTTCTCAACAACCACCTCTCGTTTCCTCTATAGGTTGGCCAGCTCCAGAGTCAGCCTGTGAGCAGGGACACATGCTTCTGCTTTCTTGTGCTTCCGTGGCCACCTGCACAAAACCAGTCCTCCCTTCCCTTGTAAAACTGACCTGAAGCATGTTTGTCCACTGCTTTCACCTCAAAACAAAGCTCTCTGGTTTTAGCTATTCTGTAATCTTACGTAAAAGTTGTTCTGCGGGTTTTGGGGACTGCGTAAATAACCAGGCTTTCTGACCTATTTTCTCCACTTGTCACATATCAGCCTCGGGCCTTTTACATCCACTAAATACCTTCCACTCACCTGGGATTATCTTATCCTTGTTTGATCTTGTAAGTATGGTCCCACATGTCTGCTTACAGCTCAATCAGTCTGCTCACTGCCCTGGTAATCCTTGCTGTCACTTTATGTACATTTTTCTAGATGGTTGGGACTTTACTTTGCAGGGGGGTTGGTCATATTATGATACAGTGTTTGCCAGATGTATTTTTATCAAAATACTGGCATTACTGATAGAGCTCTCTTAAGTATGCTCTTGACAGAGCATAATTTAACTAATTTTCCTGTTACAAGAGATTGTTTTAAAGCTAGTGTCAGAGGTTATCATTTACTAACCTTCGAGGTCAGACAGTTCTCCAGGTGTTCTGTTGTACCTTGGCTAATTTCTCACTGCTAAACCCACACTTGCCCATGGTAAAAGGTCTTTTTAAATGAGCTCTATGCAACATCAGCAAGTGAAAAACTGATTCTTGCTCAGTTACCCATATTTGCCCTGTTCTAGAAGGATATGCCTATTTAGCTAATTGCTATAGCTAAATATTCGTGCATCACAATAATGCTATACATTTATTCTGTTGTAAATAGAACAATGATAAATCAGTGAAGTGTCCACAAATTAATAAAGATACAGCAGACAATTCTAGGGTTTATTAGAGCTGAGATTTTGAATCAGCTGTTTAAATCCAAAACAGGGATGTCAGAGACATCCAATATGAGCAGGCTATGTTTTCAAGGCTCATTGATTTCTTTATCATTGCTCATATTTGAAAATTATTTTACTTCTAGGAATTTTAACTTCTAGGAAAAGTTAATTACAACATCCTCATTTGCCTAGAGGCTATAAGAAAGAGCAATTTGGATGTCCAGTAAACAACATGATCCAAGCTAGCTTAATTTTATAAAATTTATAGTTTCATCTTTCTTGACCCACACCTTCATATCAGTGAGGCTTCGTATCAGTGAAGTCTCTTTTGGGCCCCTCGCTACAAGAAGGACATGGAGGTGCTTGAGCGAGTCCAGAGAAGGGCGACGAAGCTGGTGAGGGGCCTGGAGAACAAGTCCTACGAGGAGCGGCTGAAGGAGCTGGGCTTGTTCAGCCTGGAGAAAGGGAGGCTCAGGGGCGACCTTATTGCTCTCTACAGGTACCTTAAAGGAGGCTGTAGTGAGCTGGTTGTTGGCCTGTTCTCCTACGTGCCTAGTGACAGGACGAGGGGGAACGGGCTAAAGTTGCGCTAGGGGAGTTTTAGGTTGGATGTTATGAAGAACTTGTTTACCGAAAGGGTTGTTAGACATTGGAACGGGCTGCCCAGGGAGGTGGTGGAGTCACCATCCCTGGAAGTCTTCAAAAGACGTTTGGATGTAGAGCTTAGGGATATGGTTTAGTGGGGACTGTTAGTGTTAGGTTAGAGGTTGGACTCGATCTTGAGGTCTCTTCCAACCTAGAAACTGTGATTCTGTGAAAGTGTGAAGGGATAACAATACCTTTTGTGGTTTAATTTCCAGTTTCATTTTATTTTCAAGCTAGAATGTTTTAGCTTTTTGAGTTCTTCCCAAAGAAATTAATTCTAGACATGTGTAGGAGCAGTTCAATATTTTATGCATACAAGGGATTGAAGTGTAAATATGGCCTCATGGCTCAACAATGGGTATTATTAAGTTTCCATTGGTCTTTGTGGGAGAACAGCACACAGGAAATCAGCAAGAAACAGCTAAAAGATACTTCATCACAATTCATAGTGGTTCTCAAAATTACATTTTATTAAGAAAAGTTCTTTTATTAAGAAAAGGTTACACATAGACAAGTTCGTATAGCAAGTGTGGGGTGTTGCAGAATTTTCATACACAGCTGATGGCACCATCTGCTCCTCTGTAGGACTGTCCCACAGGATGTTGATGTGTCTCCAGCGGTACGTCAAGGAGAGGTGGCCAGGAGCGTGGTATCATGGGCTTGTGTCCATGTCCAGCGCTGAGGCTAGCAGAGAAGCAAAAGCACTAACAAGCGAACCCCTGTGTGTTGTGCCACCCACCTCCTGGGCCCACCATGTCACCAGCCCCACTGTGATGTGGCCGTGACATCAGTGGGGCTGGTGCCAGTGGCACAATATGGGAAGGGACTGGGTGTTGACCTTCCTTTGCATGTGGCCATGCAGTCCAGGAATCTCTCCTGTACAATGCTGACGTGTCACGTGCTCGCGTCCGTGTCCAGCGCTGAGGCTAGGAGAGAAGCAAGTATGGGCAACAAGACATCAGTGGGGTTGGTGCCAGCGGCACAATATGGGAAGGGACTGGGTGTTGACCTTCCTTTGCATGTGGCCATGGAGTCCAGGGATCTCTCCTGTACAATGCTGACGTGTCACGGGCTCGCGTCCGTGTCCAGCGGTGAGGCTAGGAGAGAAGCAAGTACGGGCAACAAGACATCAGTGGGGTTAGTGCCAGTGGCACAATATGGGAAGGGACTGGGTGTTGACCTTCCTTAAAATGTGGCCATGGAGTCCAGGAATCTCTCCTCTAGAATGTTGACGTGTCAGGGGCTCGTGTCCGTGTCCAGCGCTGAGGCTAGGAGAGAAGCAAGTATGGGCAACAAGACATCAGTGGGGTTGGTGCCAGCGGCACAATATGGGAAGGGACTGGGTGTTGACCTTCCTTTGCATGTGGCCATGGAGTCCAAGGATCTCTCCTGTAGAATGCTGACGTGCTATGGGCTCGTGTCCATGTCCAGCGCTGAGGCTAGGAGAGAAGCAAGTACGGGCAACAAGAGAACCGCCATGTCTAATACCAGGCGTCTCCTGGGCCCACCATGTCACCAGCTCCACTTTGATGTGGCCGTGACATCAGTGGGACTGGTGCCAGCGGCACACAATATGGGAAGGGGCTGGGTGTTGACCTTCCTTTGCATGTGGCCATGCAGTCCAGGAATCTCTCCTGTACAATGCTGACGTGTCACGGGCTCGTGTCCGTGTCCAGCGCTGAGGCTAGGAGAGAAGCAAGTATGGGCAACAAGACATCAGTGGGGTTGGTGCCAGTGGCACAATATGGGAAGGGACTGGGTGTTGACCTTCCTTTGCATGTGGCCATGGAGTCCAAGGATCTCTCCTGTACAATGCTGACGTGTCACGGGCTCGCGTCCGTGTCCAGCGGTGAGGCTAGGAGAGAAGCAAGTACGGGCAACAAGACATCAGTGGGGTTAGTGCCAGTGGCACAATATGGGAAGGGACTGGGTGTTGACCTTCCTTATCATGTGTCCATGGAGTCCAGGAATCTCTCCTCAATAATGTTGACACGTCTCCAGCGGAGTGCTGGAAGAAGGCTGTAGCCATGGTCTTGCTCTGTCCTTTTCCAGGATTCTATCTGTAATAATAAATAATAATAAAAAAAAACAGCTGGAGGGGAGCAGCCGCCCTTCATTGCCATGGAGGGCCTCTCCTCTCCCTTCTCAGCCCAAACTCATCTGGCTGCTCCTCGGCCAGAGTGGCCAGACTGGCCTGCTGCGGCCCTTTTATAGCCGCCAGGGCTGGCCACATCACGGGCTCCCGCTGTGACATGGCCACCGCCAACATTCTGTCCCCTGTGACATGGCCATGGCATCACCAGGACCAGTGCCCACTGAGCAGAAGAAGCGGTTAAATAAAATAAAGTAAAATAAAGTATAATAAAAGCATAACAACAAACAACAGCCCCTTGTAATTCTGGGGAGAGAAATTCAGCTGCTGTAAGATCGGTTTGAAGATCAGCAGCTCAGCAAAGGTTAAAAGAGCATCAAATCCTGCAGGTACTGCCTACCCACTGCCACATTTTAAAGATTTGTGTGGTACTTGCTGCTGGGATTTGTGGGCTTGAAGGCTCAATTGCAGCAGAAAAATGTTTGCTGTCTGGAGGTGATACTTCACACTTTGGGTATGAAAGATGTCCAGTGCCCAACTCTGTGTCTGCAAGTGCCTGACAGTGCTGAGGATGTCTCAGTCAGAGCTGTAGACTTGCATCTTTCTTTCTCTTACGTGAACCAAAGATTTTGCCAGTGGCTGTCCTGTGCTGCACACTCGAGTGGGACTCAAGAACAAAACCCGTAAATTATCTTCCATCTGCTTGATTCATTGCAGACTGTTACATCCTCTATAGAGGATGGCAAGAAGATGTCAAGAGGCAGCAGGCACAAAGCAAAACCTGGGGGGGTTTCCTCTGAACATCAGGAAATGTTTTGGTGCTGTGCAGGGGCTGTCCGGAGAGATGGCTCAGTCTCTGTCCTTGGACGTCTTCAAAAGACGGCTGGGCATGGTCATGGGCAACCAGCTCTGGTGGTCCTGCTTGAGCAGGGGTTGGCCTCCAGCCTCAGCCGGTCTGTGATTCTGCAATTTTGGGAAATATCCTAGAGACTCAAAATGCAGAAAAGGTGCAGTAAATCCCTAGTGACAATGTATGCATACTGCCTTCAAAGAAATGTAGTTGAATTGGGAACAATGGCAAGGCCGAGGGATAAGGCAATGGCCCAGCTGAAGTGCATCTATACCAATGCACGCAGCATGAGTAACAAACAGGAGGAGCTGGATGCCATCGTGCAGCAGGCAGGCTACGACTTGGTTGCCATTACGGAGACATGGTGGGACCAGTCTCATGACTGGAGTGCTGCAATGCCTGGCTATAAGCTCTTCAGAAGGGACAGGCAGCATGGAAGGGGTGCTGGTGTGGCTCTCTATATTAGAGAGTCTTTCGATGTTGTAGAACTCGAGGCTGAGAATGACAAGGTCGAGTCCCTTTGGGTTAGGATCGGCAGGGACAACAAGGCTAGCGTCCTGGTCGGGGTCTGTTATATTCCGCCAAACCAGGATGAGACAGATGAGAAGTTCTACAGGCAGCTGACAGAAGTTGTGAAATCTTCAGCGCTTGTTCTCGTGGGGGACTTGAACTTCCCTGACATATCCTGGAAGCACAACACAGCCCAGAGAAAGCAGTCTAGGAGGTTTCTGGAGAGTGTTGGAAGATAGCTTCCTGACACAGCTGGTTAGTGAGCCTACCAGGGGTGGTGCCCTGCTAGACCTTCTCTTCACAAACAGAGAAGGACTGGTGGAGGATGTGATTGTCGGGAACAGTCTTGGGCAGAGTGACCACGAAATGGTGGAGTTCTCTATTCTTGGTGAGGCCAGGAAGGAGACCAGTAAAACTGCTGTATTGGACTTCTGGAGGGCTGACTTTGAGCTGCTCAGGACACTGGTTGGTGAAGTTCCTTGGGAGGCGGTTCTGAAGGGCAGAGGGGTCCAGGAAGGCTGGGCGCTCTTCAAGAGGGAAATTCTAATGGCGCAGGAGCGGTCTGTCCCCATGTGCCCAAAGACGAGCGGGTGGGGAAGAAGACCAGCCTGGCTCAACAGAGAGTTGCAGCTTGAGCTTAGGAGAAAAAAGAGGGTTTATAATCTTTGGAAAAAAGGGCGGGCCACTGAGGAGGACTATAAGGAGGTAACGAGGCTGTGCAGGGACAAAATCAGAAAGGCCAAAGCTCATCTGGAGCTCAATCTGGCTACTGCCGTTAAAGACAACAAAAAATCTTTTTACAAATACATCAACGCAAAATGGAGGATTAAGGAGAATCTCCATCCTTTACTGGATGCAGGTGGAAACCTTGTTACAAAAGATGAGGAAAAGGCGGAGGTGCTTAATGCCTTCTTTGCCTCAGTCTTTAGAGGCAATACCGGTTGTTCTCTGGATACCAGTACCCTGAGCTGGTGGAAGTGGATGGGGAGCAGGATGTGGCCCTCACTATCCACGAAGAACTGGTTGGCGACCTGCTACGGCACTTGGATGTGCGCAAGTCAATGGGGCCAGATGGGATCCACCCAAGGGTACTGAGAGAACTGGCAGAGGAGCTGGCCAAGCCCCTATCCATCATTTATCGGCAGTCCTGGCTATCGGGGGAGGTCCCGGTTTTATTCCTGAGACACGGGCTGATACTGAGGGGTTCTCTGCTTTCAGGATTTTAGAGCTAAGAAGTGAAGAAGATTTAAACTCTTAATTTAAAGAACCTGCTTTGTTCTAAGTCATGGATGAGGGAGATGTATGTGCTTCAGCACAGGTCCTCAAATTTATCCAGCTTTTGCTATGTCTGTCCTCTTCTCAAATGCAAAGATCTGAGCCTGGTTTTCATGTGGCAGAAGCAAGCGTGGCAAATACCAAGTTGTTGGGGTGATGGAGGCGTGCAAGCCTCTCACTCCGGGTGTGCTCCCAAAGTGTCCTGGAGAGCAGGGGAAGGTGCAAGGGGCAGAGGAATACCTGTCCTTGAGGGTCCCACTTCTCTGGGGGCTTTGCTTCAAGGGCTCTGAGCAGAAGCAGAGGCAGCAGTAGGTAATATGGGTGCTATGGGATTTTAGGAAACCGAGTTGTGGGCTTCTAAGAAAATCCCTATAGTTCTCTGTTTTGGCTCAGAGGTGCTCAGATTCACTCCAGCTCAACAAAGCTTTGCACAGAGCAGACCCCGTGTGGTCCCAATCCCCCAGGGAGATAATTTGGGTTTTAGCTCACACAGGCCCCATGCATGCTCACCAGCTCACAACAGCAAGGCAAATTTCTTTTTTGCCTTGAAATGCGCCTGCAAAAAACTTGTCCTAATTTACAACCCTCAGATGTGGGCTTCCAAAACATTTTCAATTAAAGTCATTCAGGATGTAGGAGCTGATAAATGCTCGTGAATTGTTCATCTCCTCATTAAGGAAATATGAGTGGGGTGCAGCTCTCGCTTTGGGGAAATCTTTATGAAACAGGGCAGAGGGCTCCCAGTCACACGCAAAGCCTGAGCCTCGTGTGAGACTTCTGTAGGTTGGCCTAAACCTGTAAAGATGAAAGGAGCACACGGGCTGTATGTAATCCCAAATACATTGAATGATGTAACACACGGCATAGGCTCTTGGGATTGATGCTATCAGGCGACAGCCCTGTGAAAACCCAGCAAAATATTGAAGTTATTATGTTTGGGTCCTGAGGTTTTGGACGGCGGTTTCTGAGAGGCCTAGCAAAACACGGCCTCTATTCCAGATGCCAGCTCAGCAGAATACTAGTACCTGCACCAGTAATGATGTCACCTTCCTGGCAGGAGACATAATTTAGGTTGAAAGTATTGATTTCTTTAATAAAGCTTGATTTATTCACAGTACGCTCACAAGGCTGGATTATCCCTCGCATCTTGCCATGGAAAAACCTGCAGGCAAGAGCTTCACTAATCTCCAAAACGTACAAGCTCCGCCGCTGACTGACAGGATTTCATTAGCACAGGACAAAATGTGAGGACGAACACAGCTTGTTCCAATAATGCTGTTCCTGACTTTGAGGAGGGCAGGGAAATGTGTTTAATATTAGAGGGGATAGCCAGGTGGGACGGTCTGACTTTGCTGCTCTCGGAAAGCTTCCCAGCCCCATCAGGCTGCTGGGGGATTTGCCAGGAAGATGTAACCCGGATAGCAGAGGGCAGCTGTGCTCGATCCAGAACGTGAACGAGCAGTGGTTGGAGTAGACAAAGAGCCCAGGTGATTTCTTTCCTCATCATCCCCTTTCTGGGTAATGGTGAGGACCTGGAGCCCTTCTCCAGCCCAGTACTGCTGTGTGTCACTTCTGGACCTGGTAAGAGAAACACAGAGGTGCGTTTTGCTAGTGGGATGGTGATTTCTGCCTCCAGCCTGCCTGCCAGGGAGTGGGGCTGAGGGATGGGTTGTGCCACCTGGCAAACCTACTTAGCCTCAAGGGGAATGAGTATTGAGTATGGCTGGTCTGTAGCTCCTAGTTGCTCCTGTTCTCATTTACACAAAAAAGAGCATCAGCCTTTCTGCAGCGGGCACCAGCTCGGTGAGAGGCAGCAGCAGCACCAACACTTCTGGGGGTTTGAGCCCACCCAGTCCTGCCTCTGCCCCACCACCCATTTCCAGGATCTGTGGCTACAGTTTCGGGATAAGGCCGTAACGCCTCATGCCTGTCTTTCACCGCGTGTTTTAGGAAGAGGTGAAGCTGAGCTGTTCCCATCAGTGCTGTCTGAGTAGGAGAGAATACCTCACGAATTAGATCAGCTAATGCTGATTATTAGTTAATGCAGTTATCATCACCGGGTGGAATATTTTAATGGCCTCTATCACTAAATCGTTATTAGAACGTTATTTGTGGCACTGAGGGATGTGGCTTAGTGATGAGGCTTCATACGTCAGTCTGAGGGTTGGACTTGATGATCTCAAAGGCCTTTTCCAACCTGGATGGTTCTGTAATTCTAAGAACCAGAAAAATAGGCAATAACTGTACTGTGGGAAAGGTGACTATGCACAGGGGCTCCAGCAGCAGCTCCCCCAGTCCCTTGGCCCTGCTTCTCTCCCCTGTGCCTGTCCTCAGCCATGCCCTGTCCCTCTTGCCATCCAGAGCATTAATCAGGGCACACATCTAAAATCGACTGTGCAAAAAACATCTCTAGTGGCAGTACTGGCTCTGGCCGATCATACAGCTGCATCGTCAGCAACAAATCATTGTAAAGCATTCCCCTTTTCTGTGGTTTCTTTGGATAACAATTTACGACCTCCTTCCACAAATAGTGAGTGAAAACAAGCTGTGCTTAAGAAGATCATGTTGGCTAGTTACTGCACATCACGCAGTCTTGGCAATCATCCCTTTTTCTTGGCACAAATACAGAAGTGCTAGGATGCTGTAGAGTGTCAGGGCCTTTGCTGTACGGTGCTGATGGTCAGCTTTCAACATCTGGCTTATTAATTATCTTTAATGCTGCATTCGAGTTATAATGGCTGTGGTCATACGATGCTCATCCTGTAACAGTGTGCAAATGGTTCTTTAAAATGAAGCAGGACCAATAAAATACAAATCACTTTTGCTGGTGTAAAAAGGCAATGAAAAGGCCTAGCGGACTTCTAGAGATCTCTTATCAGTTGGAAAAGAAAACCCAGCTTTAGCAAAAGGAAAATTCCTAGGTCAGGAAAAAGCCCAAACGAGTTACAGTATTTTCCTTAGTTGGATTACAAATGTCACCTTTGGAATACACCTAAAAATCAATTATGCTCTTCTCCTTGTTGTGCTGTCAGTTTGTTTTTACACTTCACTGAGCAAGGCAATGAAACAAGGTTGTTGTGCTTCTTATTGATTCCACTTTATGTTCAAAGGCAGTTTATCTTTCTAGATTTTGGGCAACAGTGGTCTCTGTTTTCTAACGTAGATGATGTGGTTATCTGCATTAACTTCAAAACTGTGCAAATTGGCATTGTCTCTCACAGGGTTATTTCCAAGTTGGGACATAGATTCTCCCATGCAATGAATTAAAAGATGCATTGCGTGCAAAAAGAGGTAGCATGTGTGCAGGTCAGAAAGACAGCTCACTTAACCTAGAAGTTAAAGTGGGAGAAGTCATACAAACAGAAGTTGAAGAGGAGATGATTGGGATTTATTGACTGAAAAGTAGGGATTAAACAGATTTGATTTTTTTTTTTAAAGTTTCTTCAGGTTGCTTTGTGAGTGCAGATGGCAAGAACACAATGAGTAGCACAGAAAACACGAAGCCTGGATTGAGAAAAAGAAACAAAGAGAGCAAAGAGGGGAAATGTGTAAACGGGAAAATGATGAGTGGTACCAAGGTAAAGTGGAACAGAGTTAACAAGGAAGACAACATGCGATGTCTCGGTGGAGAAGGTCTTTTAGATGAGATCGAAAAACCTATTGTGTCCAAAGGTTTCTTTTGCCTGCGGTAGTTCATAAATGTTTTATGTCTGATGTTCTTTAATAAACAATTAACTGTTTTTGTTTGTTTGTTTGTTTGTTTGTTTATTTTAGGTTAATGGTGTTGTTTTTTTTCCCCTTACCATCAAAAAGCTTTTTCCCCTAACTCAAAATAATTCATAAATGTTTTTTCAGAGACGGAATTTCAAGTCAGAAATGTATATAGCCACATAGATGTATGTATATGGAAACACACACATCACCTCAATGACGTGTGGGCCATTCTTAATCCTCAGTTACTCACGTTATTGTTTGTCCTCTACTATTTGTTCTGCACATTTGAGCTCAGTGCGAGTACACACCATCAGTTCAATATAAATCACCTGAATCACCTTTCCACTTTGAATTGAGACACCCCCAGTTCTCACCTTCAGCAGTGCAGTTTAGCAGCGTGCTGTGCACACACGTAACAGTGTGGGTGACTTGGTTGGGGTTTGGGATGGGAGCAGCAGCAGCAGAAGGGACTTTGGTAGCAGTTTTCTGGTGGGGCTGGCTGATGGTGCCCTACCACCAGCACCTACAACACCTACAATTGGTGTTGTATCGTGATGACAGCTGGTGACAAGCATAGTCCTATCATTAATGAAAGGTCAACGCAGTGGTCTGAAGACGAAATACTTGCCATTAGTGTTATGGTGGTGGCCATTTAGCAAACAGCCGTCTGTCTCTCTGCATCACAGCTTCAGCCTTGTTTCTGCAGCTGGCCACGACACCAGTGTTTCAAACAGAAAACGTTCAGCTCAGCTCTTGCTAAACCCTGCAGAAACAGCAGCGGAACAAAAGTGCAACAAGCACTGCATGGTCTCAGCACGTGAGGTGGTGCAGTATTAAAAAGCCCTCATATTAATTTCACATTCCAAAACCCAACCTTTGTGTTTGCTTACATCAGAAACAAAAGAGCTTTGTTTCCAGCTTGTGGTTGTTTCGAGGGAACCAAGCCTCTTTAAGGTTCCTTGGCATTGTATGCATTTTTCCAAAACCAGCTTGTAATGTCCCACAAATAATTACAAAGGCCTGAAATTCACAACTAAAACTTGTTTTGATTTATTTCCATGTAAGTTTTGTCATGCAATCAAATCCCATTTTCAGTGCAACCCTATGTTCCTAGCAAAAAGGTTAACAGAAATCAGTAGCAATTAGCTCTTCTAAAAAGCAGTCATTTTAGGCAAAACCAAAGAGGGTGTATATATATATTTACATATATATATATATATATATATATACACACATATATATATGTTAAATTGCACAAGGCGTAAGGCAAAATACAATTTTTACTGTTTGATGGTCCTTTTAGTGGTCTTGTCTAAAATTCAGCGAAGGCAATGGGACAATTCCCCTGTCTGCAGTGCACTTGGACTCTGGTACCAAAACCAAGAGGGAAATTGGCCAAGACACAACGATTTAACCACTGGGTGACACAGCTGCTGATAATTACACGTTCAGGGTAATGAATGCTGGTGGTTTCCATCAGCCTGTGGCTGCTTTGTGTTCACGGAGGACTTGAATTCAAGGGCACGCAGTGGGAGTCCTCTCACGCACAAATCGCCTTCTCTCTCCATATGCTCGGGTCGCTCTCACCCATTCAGTATTTCAGGAAAAGATTTCAAAGTGCTGGTGTGATCCAGGAGTACAGATCTTGGTTTGAGAGGTAAGAGGCAGACCAGCTAGACATCAAATTGTTTGTTCCTGCACCCTCTGTGCTGGCTCAGTGGGGCTGGCTCTCCAGCACGGAGACCCCACAACAGCATGGGGATGTTTGCTGGGGGCTCAGCACACCACGGGGCCCTGGTGTTTGAAGTAAGGCTTAATTATCAGGGACACAACGGGTTACCCAGCCAGCAAGCAGAGACCACTAATGGTTTCTCTGACCTCGGTGAGCTGCTCTTGCTGCTGGAGTCTGCACCACCCAGCAAAATCCTTCTCAAATGAGGAAAGCCAGTGGTCCTTGGAGGTATTTATTTTAGCTACTGTAACTCCATACGATGTTCAGACCTGCATAAACATAATCCTTTCCTGATGTTTTCTAAGCTAATTGCTTCAGGAATATGTATGGAGGTAGTTTCTAGGGGTTACTTGTTTGCTTATAAAAACACTTCCTGCTATTCATTCTGCTGTCATTGCCTCAGCTCCTCCTGCTCTCACTGCATGGAAAATGCAGGACGCATCATGTTGCCTCGTCCTTCATTCTCCCCTTTGCCTGGCAGTCTTCTCTCTACCTCCACCCCAAAGTCCTCGTTGGCTTGTGTTCCTCCTCCCTGCCCGAGAGCAAATCCCAAGTCAATATCACATGGATACACATATGTATACACGTGCATAGGTACCGATGTCTTGTTTTCACACGGTCTGGGAGCACAACATGGCTTTATTTTGGGGCAGCACGTGTATTACCAGCCGTGCTAGGGGAGTGCCTATGTAGTTCAGGGCCCGATGTGAGAGCAGCCGGCCAGGCGAGCCAGCTCCGTCACCTCTGAACTGCACTCTGCTCTTCACCATGCTTTTCCCTCTGCATTTGTTAAGCTGTGCACATTGTCTCTGCTGGCTCTTCCCATTTTTTCAGTGTCAATGTATTCTGCACATAATGAAATTGTTCTCTTGCTGGAGTTACTCTCTGTTTTAGCTCGCGTCCTTCTCCTCTTGCAGTAGATGCTCACTCAGTTCATCTGGCAGCACATCCTTGCCGTTATTTCCACAGTTCTGAGTGCTTCTTCTGCTCTAGAGAGTACGCATTTATTGTCACGACCTTTCAAATAACTCATATCAAATTTCAGTCTTATGTTAGTTTGTCTTAGCAGCATGTTTACACTTGACTTTATATGGGACTTTATAGTTTGGTTCTTTTCCCCCTTGTTCAGCTATACTGCAGAGAAGAAATGTTGGAAAATTAAAATAACATACAAAGGAAAAATATTATGCAGTGTATTCCTCTAATGTTAGGATTTCATTGTTTTATAAATAATTCCATATATAAATAAGGAACAGACATTTGATGTACTACGGTCTGTTTGAAACAGTCATATATGGTAACTTTCTGTAAAGGGATCATATTCGAGCGAAGGTGTCTATTATTGTTGGCACGTAGTGATACGCTTTCCAGAGCTGCTAGACTTCTCATGGCACTGGACCAATTTGTTATTTTGGGAGTAGATAAAGTCTTCGTTTATCCTTCTGGCACTCGGCGTAGCTCTTTAAAATGGTTTTCTTAGCTTTGCTTTAGGTTTTCTGTTGCTCTTAAATCTGCCCCATTCTACAGGGTTTTGTCACAGGGGAGCAGGGGCCTGAGTATTAGGTGTACTCTTTCTTGGATGGCTTCCCAGCAGGCTTAATTTGGGGTGAGCAGGAGGGGGACGCTCGCAGATAATGTACAATATTGTCCTTGCGTATTGCGGCATCAGCACTTGTGGTTTCATCTATGACCAGCAGCTCTCCTTGCTGGTGGTGTTCACCAGATGTCAAGTATGACTTTTTTTTATGTAATACTATAGCACCTGGACTGCTTCAAGCTTTTTTTTTTTTTTTTTCTCCTTTTTTTTCTTTTTTCTTTTCTCCCCCCAGTGTGTCTTAGCTCATTTTGTACAGCTTACAGGTAAAAAACTTGGAGTCAAACCCAGCAAGAGCAGTTGGGCAGTTAGAGGAGAAGCATGCTTATACCTGGCTGCAAAGCCCCCTCAGTTCCCAATTTGGAGGTTTCCCCCTTGCTGGAGGTGCAGGTTTAGGGGACCCGGAGCCCCCCCCTCCCTGGCACAGATTTCCCCTTGGGGTGGGGAGGATGCCCGAGCCCAGCCGGGATCCTGAACAAAATGTTCCTGCCCACCACCATCGCTCATGCTTCACACACAGGCAGGATTGTTCTCACAGAAACACCATTGTCAGCTGCCCTGAGGGCAACTCGTGGAGCTTTTGTGCAGGATAACCTTGCAATTAGAGCCGCAGACAAGAGTCTGGGAAACCCAGATTTTGTTCGCTTCTCAGGAGGATGGGAGGATGGCAGCCTGCAGTCCTGGGGACTGCCCTCCTCACCGCCCTCCTCTCCAGGCTGCTGGCAGAAGATGTCCTGGAGAGGCTTTCCCCAGCACAGGGTGATTGTAACCTGCTCTGCTCTTCCCTATGCCCAGGGCTGTTGCAGTTTGCCATGCAGCAAGTATTTTTCATTCAGTCAGGGCTGAAGTAAAGTCCCCAGTAAAACGCACTTAAGGGCATACATGTCCCATCAGCCTGAACAAAGCTTAAGTACGTTCCCAAAGTACCACTTGGTGGCTTTGCAGACACGGACTGTGGCCTCAGGACCTGATTTTTCTTTCCCTGCTCAAGCATGGGAGTCCATGGGAGGAACAGGCTGGTGCCACCATGGCATAGGCAGGTCCTGGAGATGAAAAAAGATCTCAGGATCTTCTGTGGAGGATATAATCCATCATCTGGATCTCCAGCACAGAAACCAGTCTGTGCTCCTGTTCTGGGCTCTGCTGCCCTGCCATGTTTTCTGCACAGCTTGGCAGAGATGGTAGACTTGCAATATTTATGCACGTGATGCTTATAAAATACCTTGTTGTCCTCAAGAACTGAAGCACTTCCATATTTTCTAAAAGCATTTATTTTAAATTCCAATTAACGAAAATGTCTCCAGGAATCCAGTTTTCCAGGAGACAGCTTCTCATTCATCTTGAATACCAAGATATGCTGCAAAAGGCGCAGCTCAGCAAACACAAACCCAGGAATTTACCTTAGGTCCCAGGGGACCATCACTGAGTACAGTCCTTGCAGGCATTAACACGTTTGAAGAGTCTGAACACAGAGACCTGATGTCGAAAATACTGATGACAGTCTGAGAGCATTTGTTGGGAAATGTCACTCCAGCAGCACAGCGATGTCCCTCCAGCCCACAGGGGAGCAGTAAGTGGGTGTCATTGGTGCCCTGTGCTGCAGGTGCTCAGATAATAAAATTTTAATTGATTTTTACAGGGATAAAAGAGAGAGAGAGCTCCAGACTTTGTTAGGATTAAATTATATTTCAGCAAAAGGTAATATCTGCAAAGGGTCTGTTTGGAGCAAGATGGCTAAATATCTGTTTGCAGCATTTCTTAAGGTGTAGGGCTGTGCTAGGGCAGTCCTTCATCAGCTGTTGCTTGGGGTTTCCTGAGAAGGAAGCTGAATGAGCTGTTGAGGATAGAGCTGCAGCACAGGTGCCTGCAGTGTCCCATGTGCCTGCTCTCCATAGGCAAAGGCTGCTGGCCCACCACCACCACCACTCTGGGGGACCTGGGATGGAGGATGTGCTCCATCATCCTTGTATATAGCAGCTTGATCCTGGAGTCAAAGCTCTGAAACCTCTGAGATGTCTTCTGGATTATTTATAGTTCAGGGGAAGTGACAGTACAAGGAATGTTGGCACCTTCCACTTAGGATGGGAATAAGGGCAGTCATAGAAAGAGTACAGATATTAGCTTATGTGGGTGGGCTGGTGAACAGTATGCTGATGAGGGTCTGAAAAGCACACGTGCATGCTATTCCTGGCCAAATCTTGAAGGTCTCACACTATTATTTGCCCAAATGGGCTGTTAACATCAGAGTTAGTCTGCATCAAGGAGCGGTATATACAGAATGAGAGCATCAGTGTTAGACGTCTGATAGTGGGGGAGGGAACACTAAGGTTTAGAGAAGAGTATGCTTAAAAAAAACACTCTGAAAGGCAAAAGGGGGGCAGTGCTTGGGCAGGAAGGCAGTTCTCTTGCCCTGTAGCTAGAATGGGTTTTGACACAGAAGAGTACTGCGGGTACAGGGAGAGTGAAAGGCACGGGTTCTTTGTATTTAGTCCAGAGTTCTGGGCAGTTCATTTGTTTGCTTGTTTGTTGGCTCAGCGGCTGTAGTGGCTCATTTCCATGTTCGTTGTTGACTCATCAGTTTTATTTAATTCTTTGGCATTTTCAAAGAGCCCAATTAAGGCCATTTCCTTCAACTTCATCATTAGGAACAGGGCTCAGTTGTGCGCTCCAGTGACATGACAAATCTGGTGCAGCCATCCCAGCCCTTAGGGAATCATGTGCAGCTTCCTTTTTTGTGGAATTGTTTTTTTTTCTTTTTTTCCCATTTGTAGAAGTCTGCTGTCTGATTTGAATTTCCCCAGGCCTAGAGAGAGACCCAAGAGGAAACTGTAACCTGTGTTTCTTTTATCTTCAGGAGATCCTCATAGGCTTCTGCCACAAAGAGGGCTTTGAATTACTAGGATCAGGGGCCAAACAGCATCCCCAGTGAGCACGCAGCAATGCATGGGGATATTCAGTAATGAGCAGGATTTGGATCTTAAGTTGAAGTTTAACCAAAAAAAAAAAAAAAGTCAAAATATTGATCTTTCCAAATTGTATGCAGCAAGTATGAGAGCTGGCTGTGCTGAAATTTTATTTCTGTCTCTATCAGTATTTCTGAGGCTGATACAAGTTACTAATATAAATATTACTAAAAGGTTCATTTTTCTCCTTTAATGCAGCTGCAAGTGGTCTGGAGTTCTTCAGTTTCATGTTTTTCCCCTGAATATCACTTTAAAAATACACTTTAAATGGGTTGCCTTTATGGCTATGTAATATATATTTTAGTTTTGTTGTGGTCAGTGGTGTTTATTGAAGAATATATAACCTGGTTCAAAGTCATGCCAATTTGCAAATCTGCTTTCTTTATATGCATTAACTGGAAAGTAATGTCGAGGGGATGTAGCTACTGTCCTGCAGTAGCTGTTGATGGGTGCAGTCGTCTGCTTGAAGATTTCCTAGCATCTTATTTTTGTGAGGGAATAAAAAGTATTGCATTCTTCAGATTGGATGAGAGGTGTATGGAAATTTTCATCTTTGTACTGGGTATAAACATTTTATCTCAGGAAGCTATGATCAAAGAGCAGAAAGGATGCTTCATCTTTGCTTTGTTGCTTAATGAATTAAACAAGTTATTGTCTCTTGTCCTGTGCTCTGGCAAACCAGAAATGCAGGAATAATGGATGTGGTCATGGCTGGTTTTCAGTGTTAACACTTCCCTTCTCTCTCTCTTTCTCTCTCTCTGGTCACCTATCTGTTTCTAATATACCTATATTTTGTCTAAGTACTTGTAACTAGATTAAATTGCAAACACTGAAAAGTTCCCAGTTTCCAGATACTGGCATGGCTAGAAATGAAATTCAGATAGAAATGTTCAGAAGTTATGCTGTACAAGCAATAGCTGTACTTCTACTGCAGCAAAACATTTCATTTCCAATGTTTTAAACAAATAGGGAGGCACAGTGACAAGCACCATCTTTCTACAAATACTCTCTGAGAATATATACCAAAAAAAAAAAAAAAAAAAAAAAAGAACTACAGTACTTCAGTTCAGTACCCACACATGTTCTGTTCTGAGCTGTGGACAAGCTGGATCCTGCTTGCATCTCTGCCACCCATTTATTTCAGCAAGTCGCCTCATCCAGAGGCATCTGGGGCTATCTCACATCGCTACACTGACATACGCCCAGGGACGTGTGTACCTTCCCCACGTGCTGTGTACGAGCACCCTGTGGTGAACAAATGCTGGTCCAACTGTTCCCATCAGATGCAATCACTGACAGAACAGGTTTTGGAGGAAACAATGAACCCGGGCTTCCTTTTCCATACATGAAACAAGCTTTGGAAACTTAGATAAGAAGCAAATCTGACAGTAGATTCCCATGGTGAATAAATTAATGCAAGAAGGAAGGGGAAGCAGGCACAACAGCAGAAGTAGACAAGGGGTTTCTAGCCCGGCAATGAAAATTTTAGGATATGAACATTTTTCCCCACTGCAGCGTTATGACCCTTATTTATTGTGAAAGGAAAGATGATTACACCATGGTTGTGTTACCATAGTGTTATAATGTGGATGGGATGGTGTCTTGCATGGAGACTATCAAATGGTTCAGTGGCATGGATAACCAACTGTGGATTTCGCTGAATGACGAGACCAAGCCGTAATAACAGTTTGGGAATAACTGTGCTATTTTTTTCCATTAAATAAAGTTTTATTTGTGGAACATTGACCATTTTTTAAAGTAATGTAGACTTTTCTTACCACTAAAGCCCACATCTTTATTACAAAGCCAAACTGTTCTCTCTGAAACCACATTATGCATGTTGTAACAATACTCTCCCACAGATGATGAACATTTAGAACATATTTTTCCATGTGAATCATCCATTCACTTAAAAAAAATCTTTTATTAAACAAAATGCAGCCATGTGACAAGCTTTGTAGATTTGTATTCCACTTATCTTTTTTATTAGACTATTAAAAATTTATTGTCGTTTCAAATAATTTTCTGATGATTGCATAATTTTTCCTCCTTATTCTTTCCATTTCCCTTTCAACATAATATCAAGCATTTTCCATCGTCACTTTGTTGTAAGTAAAATAAATGACTGAGAGCTGATCCTGCAGAGGGATGAATACAAATAGATCTGTACTGTCTCCTTTAAACCAGTGGTCACACACCTGCCTATAATAGTGCCTGGCAGCATTTCTCTGTTGAGTAAGGCCCTAAAAGAGGAACAAAGCCATCATTACATCACTGATCACTGAAAAATTCAAAGTCCCTGCAATTCTGTGTATTTTCCTTTAAAACTAGAAGGTTATGAGGGAGCACGACAAGCATATGTTACTGTAAGGCTGGTAGTCTGGGTGAACATCCATTACCAGATGCTGTTTTGCCACTGATGATACTGCTTTTCATGGGTATTAGCTGTCCATTTCACAGCTCCAAATAAAAGGTAAACAAGATCCTAAGTTCCAGGAGTAATTCATTTCAATAATTGTTCTGCTGTTTTCTTTGTGCAATTTACTTCTATAAATATACACTAGGGGAATCATTTGTCTAGTGTACCATGGCACAGTAATTTCCTATATAATTTCATCCAATTGCTGCAGGAACTCATTTGAGCAATTGTTAATTAATCATTAACAATCATTAACTTTGGGTAGCAATGATTGCTAATCAAGATTTCCATGCTGCATTTTTAATCTCTGAAGATTCATCATTAATCAAATTAGTAACTTTTTTTTGTTGTTGTTATTTGAAGAAAAGAAGCAGTATAGATCCCATCAATTCAAAGGAACTGTTCATAATGCCGTTGCCTTTAAAATCGTTACATGCCTTTACTCAGGCTGTTTTAAAAATCAGGGTTTTTTTTTTGCTGCATAAATTACTTGAAAATATTTCGCAGTTTAAATTAACAATGCTTTCCCATTGTTCATGCTACTAGCAATTATACTGTTAGAAACAACCATGAAAGTACTGACAGCACTCCAGCTCTTTCCCTCATGGTTAATATTCTTTACCTCATGCCTTGTAGCACTGAACAAAACCAGCTATTCGTAATACTTTTAATGTTCTCTTTTTCTCAATGCTCTATCTAAAAATATTTTTTTTTTCTGTACCCTGGTGGCCCACTGGCACCACACTTGTGAATGATGTAGATGTTGCTGCATGAAGACTGTGCAGCTCCCCAACAGAAGAACATTTAATTCTCGTTTACTACCACTGCAGTGATTTCACAGTGTCCGCTTGTGAAAAGCAGTGATACAGACAGTGGATGGCAAGGGGGTAGATACCTCCCCTGAGGAAGAAAGGCCAACCAGGTGTCTCTGCATTCCTTCCTCCATGTCTGTACCTGCCGTCCTTGATCATAGAATCACAGAATGGTTTGGGTTGGAAGAAACATTAAAGACCATCCAGTTCCAAATCCCCTGGTATTGGCAAGGACACCTCGCACCAGACCAGGTTGACCTCATTCAATCTGGCCTTGAGGACTTCCAGGGATGGGGCATCCACAGCTTCTCTGGACAACTGGTGCCAGTGCCTCACCACCCTCTGAGTGAAGAATTTCTTCCTAATATCTAATCTGAACCTACCCTCTTTTAGTTTAAAACTATTAACTTGTGTCTTATGGGCTCTTACTGACAGAGTCCCACCCCAGCTTTCATAGGGCCCCTTCAGGTGCTTGAAGGCTGCTATAAAATAGAAATGGACGCGGGAATGAAGGAACAAGGGTGAGGTCCTCACATCTCCACTGGGGACCTTTGCCCTCTGTAGCTTGTCCAGGCTTCACTGTTCATCCCACGGACCCCATAGCTGGGACTTGTGGTGTTCAACTGGGAGAACTGGCACTTGGGAAGTGAGAGATTTCCTTGCTCAGAGGCATGACACAGAAGCAGCCCAGGAGCTGAGGGATGTTTGGGAGCATGGGGCTGACGGCCTCATTGAACTTCTGGCTCTCTGCCTCAGTGCTAGCACTCTGGCCTCAGGCAAGCAATTCTGACATGTGTGTCTTCCCACCATCCACAACAAAAACAGATCAACTCGCAGGGCTGTGAAGTGCCCGAAGCACATCTGACGAGCAGCTCCAACCAGCTGAGCCTGCCCCCACAGTTCCTGGGCACATGAGGCAGCAGCAGAGGCCCAGGAACTGCTGTGCCCACATCCAGCCCATATAAGTATAGGTCAAAGCGGGCCCAGGCCCTGCTGCAGGCCTGCCTGGCCATTGCCTCCTCCTGCCGCCGAGCTGGAGCTTATCAGGCCGTGACTCACCAGCCCCAGGACCGAAGGATGAGCTGCTCCTATCGGCATGTTTACTGAGATAGATAAGCTGCTCACAGGCTCACCTCACAGGGAGCCGTACAGATTAAGATTCGTCAGGTCCCTTGAAGGGGAAAATGCCATGAACGGCACTAGCTTCTTATCGCTGCTGCTTGCTAATACTTGCTATTACGTTTATTATTAAAACTCATTTCCCATAGAGCTGTGCGTTGCGGGGCCATGAATAGTATCGGGCTGAAATCAGGGTGATCTTATTTCAAAGAATTCCAGAGGAATGAACAATAATTTGCCACTAATTGCAAAGAAGCTTTGATAAAAACTCTGAACAGATTCCCAACAGCGCATATTTTCCAGAGCCCGCCTGGCAATTTTCAATAAAACCCAGGAACAATATGACCATTAACAGTTATGTTAAATGTCATCCAGATTTGTTCATATCATTCTTCACTGCTCTGCATCTTTTGTACGTGTGTTTTCATAATCTATGGTGTGTGGCCGCATTTGGGCTCGCTCAGCGATACATCTGTGGAAAAAATTAAAATGAAGTTCAAATGAAGCCCATGAGGGATGGGTGATAACCTTTCCCGCTTGACTTTTCCTTAAAGTACACAGTTACTTCAGAAATGGAAGCCACTTCTAGCTTGTGGCTTCATTTGCCTACAGATTGCATCCGCACAAAGCCCCTTGGATATAGAGGTTTAAATACATCCGCTACGTATTTTCTTGAAAGGGTCATCAGCAGTGGCAGCGTTTGGATCGTGCGGTGAACCACACGATGATCATTTGCAGCAATGTCTGCAGCAATGTGCGTGTGTGTGGCTTCCTAAGTGAGTCTGATGGGGAAGGAGAGGACAAGGGCTGATCCTTGACGATGCTTGCAGGCAGTTAGGGCATCTCCCAGCACCTTGGCAAGCTCCTGTGCTGCTCTAGGGTGTTACCAGCAGAGGTCTGATTCAAGACCCATTTTGTCTGTGGGGACTTCCACTGACCTACTGAGATTTTTTAAGTAGACTCTGTTTTAGAATAACACATTGAATAACATACACTGCTTGTTGAAAAATCACACCCTTTTGCGCTTGGCTAGAAGTCTGCTCATGTTTTTTGATGGTTTATAAATGTTCAGAAGATTACCGGTATTCTGAAGGCTTCCCAATTGTAACAATATCATTTAATTATTGTGAGCACTTACAAAAGGGGCAGGTTGTTTTTGCTTAAATTTGTTGCCATTTTGTGTTCCAACAACAGTAATCAGTACCAGATGACTTAAGTTACCAGCCAAAAGAGAAGACTTGGTGGATAGTTGAAACAAACAAGTTGTAATACCTCATGGGAAAGTTATTTGTTCAAATTATTCAGCAAATATTCCAAATTCACAGACAATTAGAAAGTCTTTTGAATATTTTGTCATCATGAAAGATCTATGTCTATATAGAGTATTATTTTAAATTAATATTTCAACTGGCTCATGTTTAATTTATTCTGTGTAGCTGGCCTGGTTTTGTCCTATTGACAGAAGAAGCAACACATGTATGAATGTGCTCTGATTCCCAAACTCCCTATTTAATAAAATATATTAAAAAAATTAAGAACAAGCTTTAAGGCATGTCCCACTGTGCTGCTGGTTCTCTTAAGAAGATTAGCAGATGTCATGGCATCCCAGTCCTCACTGTGCTGGGATCTTGGCTGCCAGTTGCTGAAAGGCTGGAATCTTCCCCCATGTATGCACAAGTCATTAAAAATATAATCACTGGTATTTTAAGTTGCCTAAATTAGGAGATGTCAGTGCATGATATTCATTAGGCTGAACCCACTGCTGACATAAACCAACAGAAAAAAAAAAGGTATAAATGAAACTAAAATTCTGACAATCTAAAAAAGCCTTCAGTACAAGATTTCATATTTCCAAACAAAACAACCTCAAACTGAACAGGTATAATCTTTTTTTTGTTGTTGTTGTTTGTTTGTTTAAATGCCAAAGGACAGATCAAGTGAGAGTCTTTGTATCTGACAGTGCACTTGCTAAAAACCCAAGTAAGGTTTCTCTTCTGTGCTCTTCTCTTATGTGTTCTCTCAGCTTCCCAACCCTGGCGTGGCCAGCACTGTGTCCAACAGTGTCTCAGCCTGAAGGTACAAAGGAGCAATTTGGGGTGTTTGAGTATCTTTCTAATAACTTAAATGCACTCTGATTCAAAATGCTGAATACAGTAAGATACCAATATATTTTTGCTCAAAAAGAACCTGCCTAACAGTGGGATCAAGTCTCCTGGAAAGCTTTTGTACTGAAGAAAACAGATTTAACCCATGCAAAACTTTGCTGGAACTTGTTGGGCCAAATTCTGCTGTGGATGGAAAGACAAGCAGGTCCAGCACTGGCTGCAGCAAGGGGTAATGGTGCGCTTTTCCCTGGGGACAGCTGCTTGCCCTCTGTGCTACCTGACAGGAGTTCCTGCTAGAGCTGAAGAGCCACAGCCCCACACAGCTTTCTGACATCCTGGATTTCACTATGCACTCACACAACTAACAGATAATTCAAGTTTCTTAAAATACCCCCAAATCTAGTGTGGATGCTCTCCATGTACTTGATTAAGATACATAACTTACCCTTGGAACCAGTGAAACTGGACACCAAATTCCTGAAAACTGGTGCAAATGTGAGTAACCGTGGTGTTGTTTGCTGTTGTGATGTTTTTGTTTGTTTTGTTTTGTTTTGAAGATAAAATCTTCTGTGGATGAAGTTGCAGGGCCAGGTACAAAGTAAAGCTAGCAGAGGCAGGACTGCTGGACAAGCTCTGGCAAATGTCTGGCTGGGAGAGCAGCACGCATGCATCAGCTTCCCCCCGTGGCCCTGTGGTGTTTCCAGACTCAGCACTGAGTTCAAGAGCTGAGTAAGGTACTGATTGGACTGGAGTGCTTGCAAAGCAAAAACATGTTGGTTTTTGTCAACTATAGTCTAATAACGGGAAAAATAAACTAAACAAAAATGCATTATAAAAACCACTATTAAACAAAAAGCTGGTTTTCATCCAGACAAATTCCAGATCTTCATCTGAATTCTCCTCTAATCAGAAAGCACGCAATTCAGAAAATGCTTATCTTTTCAAACATTTATGCCAGAAACCATGGATATCTTCATTTTTTATTAATCTATGTCTTTTTTTTGTAATAAGATCTTCTCAAATGACCCCCTTCTGACATCACTACAGAATACCTATTCCTTTTCTCTCTCTCTTGCTGTGCGTGCGAAGTCACATTACACTGCAACCTTTAAAGCATGGATAGAACTTGACAGTACTTCATATGAAGTGTACTTTTCAAGTACAGAAATAGTAAATGCCCAGGAAATTGCTATTTTTTTCTGCCATTGCTAATTAAATCCACGGAATACGAAAAAATACACTGAAAAGTTGCTACAAGACCCAGAAACTTCAGACTACAGTGACGTTATTCCTGCAGGTAGAAAAATTAGAAACTACAAAAATTTCATTTTGAAACCACTGTTATAATAATTTGCAACTTTATTTATACATTGCCTTCTATTCTGTAAACAACTTTTCCTAAATTTTGCCTCTAGTATTAAATATTCCATTTCAACCCAGGCAGGCATTGTAAGACCAAGACCTCAATTACCATTATACTTATTAATCAATTTTGCTGCAATAAGGAGCTTTAATAGAAATTAAACAATCTGATATTTCTGCTTTAGGAAACTCATATTCTTCCACGTATTGGAAAACATTTTTTCAGTTGTTTAATTGATAGTATTCTGTTCTCCTGATTTAAATATTTTGGCCCTTCAGAATATCCTTCATCTGCCAATTAGTTTCTCTATTACATGTATAATTAAAGACGAATTAGATTATGGTGATTAGCATATATTATAAGCCATTTTACTAATTTCTGAGGGCATATTTCTACAAGGGATAACATAGAAATTAGAAGACTAATTAGGCCAAAATTACCTTTGCTAATGAATCTAAGCAGTAGTTAAATCCTCTAACAAAAGAGACATTTTTTGTGCTTTGGAGGCTGAAGGTGTGATTCTCAGGAATCAACATTAGCAATAAATTCATGGAGTTTCAAGAAGATTTGTGAAGGGCTCAGCTCCAAAACATCTGAATTAATTCTCTGAAAATCTGCTGCCATTAGGGCTGACTGTGATAGCTTCAGGAATTTATACAGCTGTAAAAGTCTGAGGGAAGAAGAGCTGTAGGACAGCTCTTTCCATTGCTCTTGGAGCTCACAGGGCAAAGGAGGAGCTTTGACGGGCTAATGGCAAATTTTGCATGCAGTGTGAGGGCAAGGTCAGGCAAGAGGTTGGCACAGGCAGGTTGTGTGGCCATGTACTTGCTCCTAGCTATTGCTTTATGGAGGTTTTATGGTGTTTGAGAAGCTGGTGCAGGGCCATGGCCAAAGCGTCAAAGGCAGAAGCCTGCAGCAGCAGCAGGATGCCATGTGCCTATCTGTTCATACTGCAGTGTGTCCTTCCCAGCTGGGAGACAAGTCTGGACTGGGTAAATCCCAAACCTTTACATGCATTTAAGCACTTGGTCCTCCTTTGAATTAGGAACCAAAATATCCCCGAGGTCCCTGATCTCAGTATCTCTTTTCTAGAGATCCTAGCTGTAAAAGGCAAAAATAGTACTTTCTACATCAGATATGCCAAGTATGCTGAAGAATGAGGGTGGTTCAATGATAGAAATGAAAGGGCATAAAAGTTCTTAAATCCACCAAATAAGGACTGCTGAAGCTATTGCAGGTGCAGTCTTTCCCCAGGCTCTGGTCCATAAGAAGTGGTAATCTCCATCAGAGAGCTCTTTTCCCCTGTTTCTCCACCGAGACAGATAGTGCAAGAGCTCTCTATTCCCATACGGAATAAAGAACACAGGAAAGGTAGGAAACCAGCATGGCTGAACAAGGATCTGCTGGCTAAACTTAGGTAAAAGAAGAAAATGCACAGGCAGTGGAAACAAGGCCACGTGCTCTGAGAAGAGTACAGAAATGCTGCCTAGATATGCAGGGATGGGATCAGGAAAGCCAGGCACTGAGAGAACTAAAATTGGCGAGGGATGCAAAGAATAACAAGAAAGGGTTCTACAGGTATGTTGGCAGCAAAAGAAAGACTAAGGAGAGTGTATCACCTCTGAAAAAAAGAAGACAGAAATGGTAATGACAGATGTGGAGAAGGCAGGAGTACTTAACAACTTCTTTGCCTCAGTCTTCGCTTGTGGTCAGGCCTCCCACATCTCTTGAGTCACTGAACTTCTAAGTGGGGGCTGAGGGAGCAGAGTCCCTCCCACTGTAAGCAAGAGCAAGCTCAGGACCTCCTGACACAACTTAACAACTACAAGTCTGTGGGGCCGGATGACATGCATCCCAGGGTCCTGAGGGAATGGGCTGATGTAGTCACCAAGCCACTCTCCATCATATTTGAGTAATCATGTCAGTCAGGTGAAAGTCTCTGGTGACTGGAAAAAGGGAAATACCACTCCCATTTTTAAAAAGGGAAGAAAGGAGGACCCAGGGAAATACAGATTGGTTAGTCCCACCTCTGTGCCTGGGAAGATCATGGAACGGATCCTCCTGAAAATGGTGTTAAGGCACATGCAGGACAAGGAGGTGAACCAAGACAGCCAGCATGGCTTCACCAAGGGAAAATAATTCCCGATCAACTTGGTGGCCTTCTATGATGGAGTAGCTGCATCAGTCAATATGGGAAGACCGACCAATGTCATCTACTTGGACCTCTGGAAGGCTTTTGACACAGCCTCACATGACATCCTAATCTCTAAACTGGAAAGACATGGATTTGAAGGGAGGACCATCCAGTGGATAAGGAATTGTCTTGATGGCCACACCCAGAGAGTAGTGGTCAATGGCTCTGTCCAGGTGGAGGCCGGTGATGAGCAGTGTCCCTCAGGAGTCTGCCTCGGGACTGGTGCTTTTCAATACCTTTATCAATGACATAGGTGATGGGATTGAGTGCCCTCTCAGCAAGTTTGCAGACAACACCAAGCTGAGTGGTGTGGCTGATACACCAGAAGGAAGGGGTGCCATCCACAGGGACCTGGACAGGCTGGAGAAGTGGGCCCATGTGAACCCAAGGAGGTTCAACAAGTCCAAATGCAAGGTGCAGCTGGGTCAGGGCAATCCCAGACATGAGCACAGACTGGGAAAAGAACGTGTTGAGAGCAGCCCTGCACAGATAGACCTGAGGGTTCTGGTGGACAAAAAGCTCAACATGAGCCAGCAGCCCAGAAGGCCAACTGCATCCTGGAGTGCATCAAGAGAGGAGTGGCCAGCAGGCCGAGGGAGGGGATTGTGCCCCTCTGCTTTGCCCTTGTGAGGCCCCACCTGGAGTGCTGTGTCCAGGTCTGGGGCCCCCAGCACAAGAAGGATGTGGGTCTGTTAGAGTGAGTCCAGAGGAGGGCCATGAAGGTGATCAGAGGGCTGGAGCACCTTTCCTATGAAGAAAGGCTGAGAGACCTGGGGATGTTCAGCCTGGAGAAGGCTCCAGGGTGACCTCATCGAGGCCTTTCAGTGCTTCAAGGGGCCTTATAAAAATGATGGTAGATAATGATAGGACAAGGGGGAAAGGTCTTAAACTAGAAGAGGATAGATTGAGACTAGGCATTAGGAGGAAATTCTTCACTGTAAGGGTGGTGAAGCACTGGAACATGTTGCCCAGAGAAGCTTTGGATGCCCTATCCCTGGAGGTGTTCAGGGCCAAGCTGGATGGGGCTTTGGGTGACCTGATTGAGTGGGTGACATCCCTTTCCATGTCAGGGGCTTGGAGATAAATTATCTTTAAGGTCCTTTCCAACCCAAGCCATTCTAGGATTCCATGATCTGTATTCTGCCTGGAACAGAGTGATTCTTTTCCTAGTTCTTCACAGAGATATACACCTGGAGTATCACAGTCAAGCTACTCCTGGTAGCTCTCTATTTTCAGATGCTAGTTACACTCTGAAACCTTCAGCATGTGAGCTGAAGTTTTCCAGACTGGGTTTCTTCCCTGGGATTAATTTAATTTACAAGTGCGAGTAACAGAGCTCAGTTACTCTTGCAGACAGGGAAAATATTCTCCCTTCATTTGAAGGGAGGGGAAAAAAAAGCAATAGATTGTTCTGAACTGCTCTGGTGTCAAAATGGGTGGGGGTAAGGAAAGACTGAAACTCTATAGGAAAATAGCCCTCAGAGATGCAGTGGGCCTTTTGGTGTTCCAGTGAAGCTAGCCAAGGTCTCGGAGTGATGGTTTCCACATGCACAACAGGTTTGCACAACTGTTTCCCCATATTCTACATAAAATGAGGCAGGGTTGTGCATGGAGATATTGCTCTTTGTGCACACAAAAAAATACCTTATGGTCCAGTGAGGTGGGCTGTACCTCCACCGCTCTGAGGGCATGGGAGGAGTGAACCCAGGGAAGAGAACAAGCTTTAAGGTGCCAGCAAAGATGTCCCATGGGGGCAATTTATTTTTTTGCCTATTCGACAGTGGGGTAGCTCACTGGCCAGTTGTTTAAAAAACAAATAGGAAAAAAACTAGAGTTTTAGTCACTGTGCAAGTCTGGGAGTATATGGGTGAGCACGAACGTCAGCTGCATTTTGAGAACCTCTGAAATGAAACCTTGTTTTGCTTATTCCAGGCAATGTGCATCAAGACGTTGAGACTGAGGCAGTATGTGTTATCAGAGAAAATGAACTGTATTTTTCAGGAGGAGCATTTATGGACATAGAAACTGAAAGATCTGCAGAGAACAGAACTAGGCAACAGTGGTAAAGGGATTTTTGCAGGAACTGAGGCATATAAGGGACTTGTGGCTGTTTTTGAAGTATATCTTTATAAAAGAGCAGTGTTATTTTCAGAGCATGGTCTCTCATCAAAGGACTTTGGAGTCCCAAATAGACTGATGGGACTAGTCGTAAACTACTGTTTAATGAAAAAAGCACCTTGCAATAGGTATCACTGGCAAAACAGTCTTGACTTGGAATTTTTCTTTTATTTATTTTCCAAATTAGCATAAAATTTTAATCACTTGTTTTGATAAAAAAGGAAAAGAAGACCGTTGAACACTTAGGGAACCTTTCCTTCCCATTCCCCAGACTCAGCTTAAGCCAAGCAATGTTCCACCCCCTTCCTAGACTCTGCTCCCCTTGTTTCCACCACCTGTTGCACACAGTCCCTCCCAGCTCCTCTGGCAAGCCAGCAGGCAGCTCAGGGCACTGATTTCTTTGCATGGTCACCCATGGTACCTCCTCCAGCACATAGCACTCCTCACAAGAGAAAAATCTCCAGCTGTGTCCCAGCAATGTCTCCCCATGTGTGTCCTCTGCCTCCTCTCAGCTATCTGCCACCCCTGTGTCTCCTCCTCTTATGTTTCCTGCCTGTTTCCTTAGCCATGCCTGAATGCCTGAGGCTCTGGGCGAACTGGCTGGGAAAACAGATGGCACCAGCTCCTGGCCACCTCCCTTGCAACCATGGCTAGCAAAACCCCACCTTTCATTGCTCAGTGCAATGAAAGAAATCATGAAACTTTTTGGGAAAATGGTGAGTAAGACCCATTTTTCCTGGACAGCAGGGAGGGACAAGGTCCTAATGGCATCTGAGCGAGCTCCAGAGGTCTCTGGGTTAAGAAGACCCGGGGACCCTGGCAGCTGGTGGGTGAAAAAGCAAAGTGCTGGGGAAAAAGCTGGGGGAGAAAGCAAGGTGCTGTTCTGATGCAGAGTAGAGGGAAAGCTGAGCCTGAGCCGTTAATGTTATCTGTATGCACAGGGTAGAAGACCACAGCAGATGTCTATGCTGTTGCATCAGGTGATGCTTTAATACATAAAGCTAGAAGGAAAAAACATACACTTCTCCTCACACATTTAACAGACAGCCTAAAATAGCCCAGAGCAGAGGCACTGTCCCTGAGTGAGCAACGTGGCCGAGAGGGGTGAGCATCCCCTGCCCGGGCAGGGAGCTGTGGGAGGACATCCAGGCCCCAAGGAGCAGGGCTGAGGTTACTTTATGCACTTCCTCTCAGCATTTCCTTTTGGCCAGCTCGGGTTTCTGCCTCTTACTGATCAAGGTTTGCTTAGTTAAGGGCTGTAAATTCCTCCCTGGGAGGCAGCCAGCTGCAAGCTGGACACTACAGCAGCAGCTCCCTTTGTGGCTTCAGGTCTGCTTGGCCGAGCTGCAGAGGCTGCTGGAGGCCATGCTCCCTGCACAGCAGCCCGCAGCTCCAGGTTCTGTGGAGAAAGCGAGATCCTGGCCAGGAGCAGGTGAACTTTGGCATGCACGCTGTCCCTGGGCAGGGACTGAGGGGCAATAAAATAAGACAAACTGTCAGACTCCTGGGGATGTGAAGCAAAATTGTCTGAAGTTGGTTATTGCCTTACATCCCGAGTGTTAAATGGATGGATCCCCTCTGTTCTCCCCGGCCATTTAGCACTTTGGTTTCCTGCTCAACACGGGGCTCTCCTACGAGCCTGTACAACAATTTGCCTGCTGGCGTCTCTGTGCTAGCCCTCAGGCAGCAACAGGTGTAACTCAGAGCTCAGCCTGCACCCCCAGAGCAGCTCCCACTGCTCTCCTGCACCAGGCCAGGCTCCTGGCCACCAAAATTATTCTCTCCACGTGGGAAAGGCCTACATCGAGGCCTGGTTTGGCCAGCATGCATGGGCCAGCTAGTGACCTTTGAAGATGTGTACTCCCCAGCCTGGTACAGTCAGTACCAGGGGTGTGCTCTTGGAGTGATCTTGCTCTTAGTCCTTGTCCTCTGAGGTGGGCACCCTCAGAGGGGTGTCCTTGAACTCAGCAGATCTGGTCTTGTTCACACTGACCATCCGTGGCCAGCACTGCACCACACATTTCATCTTAGTACAACATTTGCTTTATCTCAGGAATGCTTTCAGTTAAGGTAAACCCTAGGATACAGCCTGATTAAGCTCAGGTAAGTATTCTTTTTCTTTTTCTTTTTTTTTTTCCTTCGGAAGAAAGCTTTTTTTGCAACATAAATTGTAACAATTAATAGCATTTTTCTTCCCTTTGGCACTTACAAAATGTGTAAGCATAAAGAATTATTGCCAAATATAGAACTGAAGATACAAAGAACCTTAATTAATTTTGCAGAACAATTTACTGTGGGGGAATCAGTGGGAGGTGGGAGGCAGAGCTTCTCCCTGCACTTCATTTTCCCTGGCTGTATGTGACAGTGGCTGTCTCAGTGTGACTCCTTCTGGTGAGCATGCTCAGAGGGAGCTGGAAGCTGGCTAGACTGCGATGGATGGTGCCAAACCTCTATTGTTTGGCTGAAGATGGGTATTTTGGAGTGGTTTCGCTTTAAAAACAGCTATGCTCCACACTTTCCGCACTCTATGAGGCCCAAGAAAAGTTCCTGGTGAGGCAGAAATCACAGGATAGGTAACCATGTGCTGAGCGTAAATCTACCATCCCTCTGAGACAGCTTCTTCAGACTGAAAAATTGGAAACATTTCCAGGCCTGGGTGGGCATTGCAGGCGAGGAACAGTGCTGGAACATGATGCCCCAGGGCAGACAATTCACCCTAGAGCAGACAGACGCCGCGGGCTGCATACAAGCCCAGCCCGCCCAGCTCTGCAGTGAGGCTTACATTGGAAATGCTGGCTGCAGCAGGAATGTTGGCTGGGGCAGAGGCATGTGTTTCAGTACAGTGTAGCCGTGCCAGCAAAAGCCGTAGCGTAGATGCAGTCATGCTAACAAAAAGTGCTCTTGCCAGCACAGCATATACAAAGCACAACAGCAACACAGCCCCTTTCCAGCTCTTGGCATCCACGTGGGGGATTGAACCAGGAGCATCTGCTGTTCCTGTGCAAACTGAGGAGCAGAAGCTTTGGAAGCTGTGTTATCCGCTCTGAAGGTGTAACACACCTGCCAGTGGATGCTGGCTGCTGTGGCTGAAGCTCGAGCACAGCTGCAGGCAGCAGCAGCTTTCAGTGGCAGAGCACGCTGCACTTCCACGTGGGGAAAGGCTTTGGGTGTGCAAGGAGCTGGTTCCTGGTGGGCACTGGTGTGCCTGTACTAGTGTCTGGTCTCCGAGTGCTCAAATCAGGGCTAATCCCTGTTATTGATAAGTCCTCATAAAAACCCTGCCAAGAGCAGTAAATGTTAGTAAAAAGCCACTTGGCACAAATCATGACCAGCTGGCTCCTGCAGACTGAGCTAAACAGTACCGATGATTTCTTCAAACTGAGCACCCCCAAGGCACTGCAAAATACACCCACATTGACAGGTTCCTGGGGCTAGCACAGGGTGAAAGCCAAAGAGGTCTCAGGGAGATGAGATTTCGTCTTTTCTTGGGAACCAGATACCCTGTAACAAGGGCTTACCTTGTTAGAGGCTACCAGGTGCCAGGGGGAGGGAATTTACATTCACTAGGCAAATGCAAATTCCAGTGAGGAGCTTAAACTCGTAAGGCTCTTATGGAAAATAAACATCCTGGATAGCAAGGGAGGCTGGAGAACCGGTGCTAAGTATAACCATTGGGCACTTAGACCTCGGACAGCAGAGACGGTGTTAATGGATAACTTGATACCCAAAGTGCTGCAGAAAACCTCAAAAGTCCTTTTGAAAGGAGGTACAGAGCTCTGTATGTGTAAGATAAGGAAGGAGGCCAACAAACACGGCTCTGTTTAAGTCACTCGGTATGATTTAAGAGATGGAAAGAGGATTCTGAAAGCTGGTAAGGCTGCAGGAGACCCTGCTTCTAAGGGTAACAGGATTCTCATCCTCCTGACCCGAGATGCATGATACAAGAAGGACAAAAAGAGTTTATTCTTGCTGAACAAGTAACCACTTGAGCAGACAAAAGGAGAGGCAGAGCCCTTATTTCTCTTATACTCATTTTATACTCAAGCATTTTTCTGGCTAAAGCATATGCTTTTGGGACGGGGGAGGATGATAGGGCAGAGCCTAAGTATTGCCAGACCTTTATTTGAGAAGCTCTCACAGCAAAATGAAATAAAATAAAATAAAATAAAATAAAATAAAATAAAATAAAATAAAATAAAATAAAATAAAATAAAATAAAATAAAATAAAATAAAATAAAATAAAATAAAATACATATATATATATTTATATCTGTATAGATCTGGGGAAAATGAAAGACTGAACAACCTGGACAGTAGGATACGGACACTGCCTCGGTGCATCTGGTTTAGTACCACATCAAGTCTTTGCACAGCAAGCCTGGCTGATTGTGGCCTTCTCCTCCCAAGAGAGGATAAGTTCTTGCTCCTTTTTGCATCAGAGATTTTTTTCTTGTACATATTGTAAGAAAATGCATACTTTCTTATATATATATCTTTTCAAAGTATACAGTTTAAGACAGTATAGGAGGCCTGAGTTGGCACTACCTTAGTGCTTGAAATCAGGGGGACACCAAAATGAATAAAGAAATACAATGACTTTTTGGGTTTGCTAGCTTTTTCACTTTTGTTGTTGTAGATGTTGTTAAATTCGCACAAATGGAAAAGACTACAGAAAGTGCAAGGCCCCAGAAGCTGCAGTGCAGTAAGATCTCAATGTTATGCCTGCACAGGACTCTATACTCTAGCTTTGCTCTAAAAATAAACCAAAACTTCATCATCTAAGCCCCTGACTGTGCTATGGCTCATCTTTGTTGTTCTCTTCATTATGCAAAAGTGAGCTTTGTAGAGGAAGCATCAAATCAAGTTTCTTCAGATAGTAGCAGAAGACAGAAGGAAGCAGCCCGATATAGAACCAAATTCATTATATGCATGGAAGTAGAACGGATGTATTTAGATAACAAACAGATTATGTATGCTATTAAAAATGATATATTTTAAAAGTGATTTCATGTCTTAGCATCTGGGAGGGATGTTCAGAAACCTTTCTAGTTCATGAACATCTGAAGACCATGTAGCTGAGTTTACAGGGGGAATTTTGGAAGGGTTACTTAGCAGATCCCAACCTGTTAGTAACCCTTTTCTAATGTAAACTCTGAAAATATCCACTTGGGCAATTCTCTTTTTCTGTGCTGTTCCCAGGAAGGGAAGAATTGGGAGCAAATGTACCTGTGGATGGCAGCTTCAGGTTCAGTGGGCAACAGAGTTACCTGATGAGCTGTAACACAAAAAATGGGTATACCAGGCATTAATACAAGTATGGGCAGCAAAGAGGTTGTATGAAACAATTGGTTTCAAGAAGGTCAGGAAGGTCAAAGCCCTGGAGCTAATATTAGTGAGGAATCTTAAGGATAGCAAGAATTCACAGATTGACAGAGTGGTTTGGGTGGGAAGGGACCTTAATGACACCAGACCAGGTTGTCCAAAGCCCCATCCAGCCTGGCCTTGAGCACCTCCAGGGATGGGGCATCCACAGCTTCTCTGGGCAACCTATGCCAGGGCCTCACCAACCTCTGAGTAAAGAATTTCTTCCTAATATCTAATCTAAATTTACCCTCTTTTAGTTTAAAGCCATTACCCCTTGTCCTATCACTACATTCCCTCCTCACCTTCCCTGCAGGCCCCCTTTAGGTCCTGGAAGGCTGCTGTAAGGTCTCCCCAGAGCCTTCTCTTCTCCAGGCTGAACTACCCCAACTCCCTCAGCCTGTCCCCATAAGGAGAAGTGCTCCAGACCCCTGATCATCCTTGTGGTCCTCCTCTGGGCTCTCTCCAATACATCCATGTCCTTCTTGTGCTGGGGTTACCAGAGCTGAATGCAGGGCTCCTGGTGGGGTCTCAGGAGAGCAGAGCAGAGGGGGACAATCTCCTCCCTTGACCTGCTGGCCACGCTGCTTTTGACGCAGCCCTGGACACAGTTGGCTTTCTGGACTGCAGGTGCACATTGCCGGCTAGTGTTGAGTCTCAATGAGATTTTCCCAAGTGAGCTGAGATAATTGGCCTATGTGATTTCCTAGTGTACTGCCTATTAACGTCAAAAAAATCATGGCCATTAGGAGAGGTCCATGCCAACAGGAAAATGGCAAGCAGTAAGTCCTTAAGAAGTGCAAAAGGAAGGGCCCAGGCAACTTCACTGCAATGAAGGCTACTCAGCTTCACTGTAGTTCTTGGAAAGATGATGGCACATGTCTTCTGGGGATCTGTTCACAGATGGGATGGATAAGAAGGTTATGAGAAATAGTCAACATGGATCGAACATGCTGAATAGCTGTGTGGAAAAGGTGAGACACACAAATGCAATACACCTTGACCTTGTTAATAATTTTAGTGCCATCACTCACAGCACTGTCATTTGGAAAATGAAGAAACCTGGGCTGGAGAAACTACTGTTAGGTGGATTGAAAAGCAGCTGATGCTCTGGGCTCAAAGTGTAGCTCATATCTAATTGGTAGCCATTTATGAGAGGAGTACTACAGGAGTTTAACATCTTCATCAACAACCTGATTGATAACACAAAATGAACCACCAGCAAATTTGTAAAAGATATTTATTTAGAATACTTGGCTGACAAGATGAGTGTTAGAGCTTCATTCCAAGACATGAGGACTGGGCTAACCTAAAGAGCTTCAATGGTTTAAAAAGGAGAAATGCAAAGTTTTGCATCTGTCGCAGAATAATGGCTGGTTTAAGTTATTTACTTTATACCTTAGTAAAGTGATGCTTGTTACTCTGAAGTTTGATAGGTGGGATGGGTAATAGTCTTTACTTGTTTTCATTACTGCCCTGTATAATTGCAGTTAATAAAAATAATGATTTCTTAAAATGCACTTTGTGCATTGCAGCTGTCCTCAGGCAAGAGGACAGTATGTCTGTTTAAACACTCAGACTTTACAGCAATAGCAGAAGTCTGATACTCTCTTCTAAAACATGTAAGAGGAGAAAGAAGTATGTACCTTGCTGAGAGCAGGGTTTTGAAATTATATCCCCTCTCTTTCTCTGGTTTCCCTAAACTCTTTTGGTACATTCATCTATCCACCCACTCTCTTTCTAAATTGAAAAGAAAATGGAATGCTTTGGGCTTTTGGGTATTAGTGACTTCAGCTGAGCCACTGGGATGAGATCAAAGGCTTGTGGGAAAATGATGAGCTAAGCTTTCTCCAAGTAGAAGCACAGCAACAACCCTCACCAGAGTCTGCAAGTGTTGCAGTGGCATGAACGCTTCCGCCCAAATTCATCCCATCTCATTTTAGGCATTTAACAAGGCGCCTGAATTAAGAGTCTCATTGTCTTAAGCTCACTTATTGCTGTAGATGAGGAACTCCAGAATGCAATTTAGTCCTCCTACAACCTGAATTGCTCTTTCAGGGTACCTCTCTCCCTCCTTAAGGAAGCTTTGTGTGACAAATGTAGACACTCCAAGACTTTTTGGTTTGGTTTGGTTTGGTTGGTTGATTGGTTTTGTTTATCAGCTTAAAAGTCAGTCTAGTTTTTTTGTCTATGTAAAGTTTATGAGATATGGTTAATTCTTCTGGCTGACTACTTCACTGGGGTGAGTCAGCTCTGGCCTGACACATGCTGACACACACTACCCACACAGTCTAGAGGACACTACAGAGAAAACAAAAGAGCTATTAACCTAAGTGACTCTGCTGTGGACAGATGAGGTAAGCTAAGGGAATAAAGTTTAAACTTGTAAAACAGCTTCATGAAGGCTTTTTTTTTTTTTTTTCCCAAGTGAGCCAGCACAGCAGCTAAGTGCTGTCAAAATGCTGCAGCTGTCCTTCCTTCTCTTTCCTTCTTGGAGACACCGGAGATATCAGACCTCATACTCATCAGATCTCATACCATGAGAGCAATATGATTTGTCATGTTGGTTGTTCATAAGGAGCAGACAAACTTCCAAGATTTCCATGAACTTCCTTGTGCAGCTATGTGCAACTCTGTCTCCGCTGTTTTAGCCCTTTTTGGTCACCCCCTTTTATATATTTCCATAGCAGGTATTCATCTTGGATCCTCTTGGACCTCAGTTGCAGTGTTTGAGAAGGTTTGATTTAATCGTTATTTCCCAGCATCAGGTACAGCATCTCCAAACACTGATTCTGAAAGGTGTCACAGCCCTTTCTTTTGCCTTCTCCCCTTCCAAGTGATGTATCCCCTTCTGTTTACCACTCTTACTGTGGTTTTTTTTTTTTTTTTTTTTCTCTTTTATTTATGTATTTGTGTATTTATTTATTTATTTTTCTGGAAGCACTAGCTATTCTGTACTTTAAAGTAAAGTATATGTTGCCATAAGTTTATGGACGGAAACAGAAAGGGGCACTGTGAAGACAAGTCTCAGCTGTGACATCACGAAAGATTTTTCAGAACTGTGACCTGGATTTCTGCCTCTTGACTTCAGGCACCTAAGCAAGGTGCCAAAGAGCCTGGCCAGTAGAGCTGCTTCCAGGTACTTTTTTTTTTTTTTTAATCTTGCTTCAGGTACCACCAGAAAATGCCCGTCTTTCTCTGGTGTCCATCTTCCATTGGTCAGGTCTGGACCACACTGTGATTCCTGAGGTGTTAAAGGTTGTCTGCATCCTGGAAATCCTCTTTCCCACTGTGAGCCTGGAAAACACATTCCAAGCCTCAAGAGTTGTTCCTATAAAATAAAGGTGTTGATACCCATAAAAGATGTTGGCTTTCCTGTTCAGATATCAAAACATACATTTAGCTTTTGTTTCATGGTTACCCACTTGTTTGAAGTTGAAAGCACATGCTGAATGTTAGTTTCCTTCTTTTCCTTTTTTCAGTGCATAGTGCTTGCTTGCCTGTATAAAAGCATCTTTAAGTGTAGGAAATCCTTTTTCCTTTCATTGTCCATCTATTGGACATGTCATTCATTTCTGTAAACAAAAACATCATTTTGAAAAAAGTGGAAAAATGCAAGTGCTTCATTGCATTAACTCATTTTTTGCCTTGCAGTAGATTGTGTTTACCTCATTTTGCAAAGTGTAACACTCCTGAAACTTTCCACATGTCCCTGAGGTATCCAAAACCCCTTAGGGACTCCAGGCAACAGACTGATTGGTGACGTCTTGGAGTGCTGTGTAAGCCTGGCAACAGAGGGAGTAGGTTCCTATTGAAGGAACATCATCTGGAAGATGGAAATTGTTAAAACAAAACAAAACAAAAACTACATATACATAAATTAATAATTTATGTGGACAGAATTAATAATTTATATAGACATAAATGAGTAGTACAGAAATAGTTAACTCTTGCAGTACTTGGAAGAGCTATTCTGCAGGGCACGGGCTCTTGATCACTGGGACGGGTAGCTGGGCTGTGGGGTGGTCAGGGAGGCTGCCAGCTGCAGCATCTCACCTCCCAGCCATAAAACACTGGAAACCCAGAGAAGCTCTTCTGCCTCCAGCAGCTAGTGTGGGGCTGATCCAGCCCACAGTGATGTTGTTGTGTAGGGTTACAACGACAACAAGGACTCTAGAGTCAAGTGTTCCCGCATGACTTTGAAGTGTACTTTTTCTTTTTCATAAGTAGATGGCTATCTCGTTTCCCTAAAGGAGAACAGATCATGGTTTCTCTTCCCAAGGACACCCATGCGCCTGTGTGCAGGAAGGAAACATCTGTGGAGGTGAGCAGGGGTGGTGGGGAGCCTTTGTTCTCTGCTGGTTTGTGGGAATTTATTGCAAGACACTGGAATGCTTCATATAAAGTGAGCACTATGCTAATGTCCTGATACTCAGGAGTACTTCAGGACTGGGGTTTTCAATTTGTTTTACTTGTTAATTGGAGGGCTCAGAGCTGCACCTGCACTTCACCTGAGTGGTAGCCATCAGCCTCCCTTGGAGACCAGGCCTGTGTCCAATGCAGGCCATTTCCAGAGGACATTGCAGGACCTGGAAGGCATCAACACTCTGTGTGAGTGGCACCCACACACTGTGTGACACCCACACGTCATGCAGCACCACCAAGCCACGTGGCATGAATGGTGGACCCAGGACCTCTGTATATTCCCAGCCTCTCCTCTCCCCAGGGACTATTGCCCTCATTATCCAATAGATTATGGAGTTGATCCAAAATGCTTACAGTGCCAAAGGGCCTATTCAAGATAACAGAGACCCTGAATCCTACCTGTCAAGACTGGCTCTTAACAAATGTCTCCTTGGAAGTCAGAGCTATGGGCCTAATCTGGCAGTCACTGCCTTCGGGTTATTTCCTTGGAGAAGCCCAGATTTGTCAGTAAGAGGATGGCAGAAGGGAATTCTGAGGCATTTCTAATCCCAATTGCCATAGATTGTAAGAGGATTTGTAATGTTTCTGCTGTTTGAATATGTGTCTTTTTTTTTTCTTTTTTTTTATTTTTATCTTGTTCTGGTGTTTTCCCCATTATTATTTTTTTTTTCTGAGTAGAAATGCATATATAGGAAAGAATACTCTGATTTATGTAATTGATCAGAAAGTGAACAACAACAAAAGACAAATCAATTAGGGACTGACCCCATTCTGAAGTAATTCCAGGATTACAGATGTTCCCTGGTGCCCCTTTGGTATCTCTTTTCCAGTCCTGATAGCTCTATTACACGTAGGCAATTTCTTCATTCCCTGCATGTAATGTCTGAGATGAAACACTATTAAATATAATCCAACATGTTTAGGAGACGCAGTCTGCCACAGTGCTGGTGTCTATAATGACGAAAGCATTTAAGAATGGCACTGAAAAACAGAACTCCCCTTTTCCAAGTGTGGCACACCAGTGATGGCTCAGTGATGGTTCTGTTAAAATGAAGCTCTGTGCCTGACTTAAAAATTAGGCATCTGGGATAGTACTCATTTCCAGATTTTTTTTTTTTCTTTTCTACTGTCTGAAAATAGCCTCTAACTTTACTATGATGATTTAAAAATACACCAGAAATGTATTTTCCTGCAGAGCTATTCATTCTGCCTTAAGAATATAGAGAAAACAGATGGGACTCATTTTCTCTTACTTGGTCCAAACAATTCAACAGGTGGGTTATTTTCCTTACCAGCGGTTGGACTCCCCACTGTTCTTAATTGGATTATTTGGATAAATAAACTGATCTAGCTTTGGCCCTTTATTAATCATACACCTGAGGCAGAACATGTAGAAGTTAATGGAAAGAAAGGATGGCTGGTCTAGTAAGAAATGAGCTAATGTTGCTTTACTATGAAAAGGCATCAAATTCTTCTTGCCTAAAAAAAATAATCTTTTTTTTCAGCATAAATCTCCAGGTTTATTTCTGTTATAGTTAGATGAACATCAAAAAGTGAACAGGTTGGAATATAGTTTGGGAGGAAAAAAGAAGGAAGAATTATTATAACTACCTTAACAGCTTGCAGACGTTCAGTAGGCATATAGGTGCCTCTTGTTTCAGAGAGATCTCTGTACTATTTTGCCCATGTTAAAACTCATTTCTCCTTTTGAGGCTGTATCTCCTTAACTACAGTTGGAGGAAAACAGATTACAGTATAGCATGTAGGAAAAGAGGATAAAAAATATGAAACAATGGAACAAAATTAGTTTCCACTACAGAGGGGGAAGGAAATTTTTCAAAAAGTGAAATGATGAAATAACATTCTCTTTCTTTCCTTCAGAGGTGAGTGAATAACCAATGCGAGGATGCACTGAGATACACACTAGGACTGATGCTATGATGGAGTGGAAGCAGGAGTGGGACTGAACCATCCCCTGATGATGCAAGGTGTAAGTAGCATCACTGTGTTGCCTCAGCATTCAAGTGAACATGCATTGCAAACAGATCATAGAATCATAGAATATCCTGAGTTGGAAGGGATCCACAAGGATCATTAAGTCCTACTTCTGACTCCACACAGGGCAACGTAAGAGTTAAACCATGTATTTAAGTGCATTGGCCAAACACTTTTTGAACATCAACAGGCTTAAAGCCATTATCACTGCCCTGCGGAGCCTGTCCCAGTGCCTGACCACCCTCTGGGTGCAGAACCTTTCCCTAACCCCCAGCCTGACCCTCCCCTGTCCCAGCTCCATGCCGTTCCCTCGGGTCCTGTCGCTGTCCCCAGAGAGCAGAGCTCAGCGCCTGCCCCTCCGCTCCCCTCGTGAGGGAGCTGCAGGCCGCCATGAGGCCTCCCCTCAGCCTGCTCTGCTCGGGGCTGAGCAAACCAAGGGACCTCAGCCACTCCTCATACATCTTGCCCTCTAGACCCTGCACCATCTTTGTAGCCTTACTTTAGACACATTCTAATGCTTTTATGTCCTCATGTTGTGGAGCCAAGAACTGCACACAGTGCTCAAGGTGGGGCTGCACCAATGCTGAGTATACTGGGACAATCACTTATTTTGGCTGGTTAGCTATATTGTGCTTAATGCACCCCATGATACCATTGGCCTTTTTGGTCACCAAGGCACTCGTGTACCTTACCATCATCTAAAACCACCAGATCCCTGTCTGCAGGGTTGTGCTCCAGCCCCTTGTCCTGAAATGTGTATGTATATCCAGGACTACACAGCAGTGGAAGAAGGTATTTTCAGTCCTTTTTTTTTTTTTTTTTTTTTTTTTTTTTTTTTTTTTTTTTTTTTTTTTCCCTCTTCTTTTTTTCTTTACTGTTGGTCTGCTGAAAGCTTCTGTTTGCTCAGATCTGTTGGCTTGGCTACTCATGAACCTCTCCTCCTCATTTCAGTCCAAGCAAGTGGAGTTAACCAATGTCTACAAATGGAGTTGTTTAGACAAAGAGAAGTGGTTGAGGAGATGTTCCCCTGAGAAGTAGGGGAGAGTGGTGACAAGTGGTTGGCAGCAAGCTTAGAGCAGTAATCTCTTTCGCTGGCACAGATGTATTTGTCCTTGGTATCAAGCCCTCCTGTGAATTTGGCCCACTGAATTTATCACCCTCTTAAGATGGAGCTGGTTCCAGCTGTGAATTTGAAGAGCAGGCTTACAATTTTAATGTTTTTACCGATGCCTTCATTTAGAACTGCATTAGAACAGTTATCTGTGGCATGTGAGAGAATAGCCAGGTCTGTGAGAGCAAGTTTTGTCAAGCAATCATCTTACTTGATATATAAAGTGCTTATTAAAAATCAGTCAAGTTGTGGAGGATTGTGCAGGTAATTGTACTGTGCTATAATTTGTCTTCAGATTAGATGCTGTGGGAATCAAACTGAGCAGAGTGCCCTACTTGACAAAAGGTGGAGGAAATGACACTGCACAAGGTCATGTTGTTTCTGGACAAAGCATTTGTCACAGCTGCAGAATTGTTTTGTTTTGGATGAGAAGGGTAATATATATTTTTAATCAAATATTTAAAAAAATGTTCCCGATATGAATGTGTTCTAATGAACAATGTGTACCAGTCTTTGCTAATGTTGACTGTCCCCACGACCTTGGGTAAATTATTGCATCTCCTCATGCATATCCCCATCTATAAAGTGTCTTCTGGAGATGGAGTGAGGATTCATTAGCTAATGTTTACAAAGTGTTTTGAAGACATAAATACTGTTATTACTTTAATGACTTTAAATTTCATGAGATTAAGAGGGCATGTTGCCCTTTGCATCCTACTCACCAACTGGGGAGTGCAGTAACCATCCCACAAATAAACGCATCATTCACATCAATCTTACACATAGCTGTTGTCTGCTATGAATTTCCTTTATATATCTAAATGGTCAGTGGCTGTCCAATGACTGAAAGTGACTAATCTTTTATAGCAATTAATGGACATATTGTGTTCATTTTTACAAAAATTTTACACTGGAGAGGAAATATTTTTGCATGGAGCAAGTATTTGTTGGCTCCAAGCAACTACAGCATGATTTTTTTCTCAATCAGGATTGATATATAATCTAAAGTCCCTCATTTCCCAAGCAAACAGCAGAATCTTATTTAGACCTGGGAGAACAATTAAAATGGCAAAAGATCGAAATATATAAATTTCTTTTATGCTGAATCTCCAGAAGACATTGGCAGCTATGGTAGCTATGGTTATATTGTTTCTGTGCTTCCAGACTAATATTCCCCAATGATGTACCTCCGTTTCTCATGCTGTGGTTTAATATGCTACCGGAGATCTCTCTAGCACTGTGATGCAATAGAAGTCTTAATGAGAGCCATTGAGAAAGTGTAAATGCTCATAAAAGTCTGAAAATCCTACATACTGCTGAACCTCAGATTTCCACCAACTCTTAGTGTACTTTAACATTGCTTTGATTTATATCTTGATGTACAGTCCCCATGCTAATGTTAAATAACTGCAGAGTTATTGTTCAGGACTCTGTTTCTTCCATTTTTTTTATATTGACATTGTTTCCACCATGAGCAAGAGAAGGTTATGGGGAAATATGAGGAACAACTGTTGGGTGTCTGGCATGGCATGAAATCTGCCACGAAGAGCTGGATGTCGCTACTTACCTTCGCCAGGAAGGATTGCCAAGAAGGAAGACCAGGAAAACCATGAGTACAAGACCAAAACTGAAGAGACAGGTTTTTTGGTTTTGCTGCCATCTAGCAGAAGATAGACAGTCTGACACACACACACACACACAATGGGACAGAGAAGCAAAGTTGATTCCTGGAATAGGTGGGGGATAATAATGTGGGTTTGGGCTGAGGTCTGAGATGGATTTTTTGCCCTAAGAGCTCCGTGTCTTGCTAGGTGACTGCTAAAAGGTGGCTTGGTTTTGGAAGAGTAGGCTGCTTTTCCCTCGTGCTTGTGTTTACTTGCCTTAAGAGGCAAAGGGGCCCTCAAGTGCAGGACCAGATGGCACTCACCTCACTGGAGGAGTGAACCAGGCTGCTGCCCCATCAGTCCAGCTAAGCTGAAGGAGATATGCGGACACAGATGAAGAGACCGAGAAGAATTCAGATATACCCTCTGAAGACAAACCCTCCCAGCAAAGGCCCTGTCTCTTCTGTCCAGGCACGCAGAGCACACACCATTCCCACCTTTACCATAGTCCTCACGGGCAGCTGTGACAGAGTTGCCTTATCTCAGTTTGTCTGCTGAGGGGCCTGGCAGTCACGTGTGCTACCTAAGGATGCTCCTCCATAGCCTTTTGAAGCGTAGAGAGAGTGAATGCGTTTCGTTATACACCCCTGATCTGAATCAGATGACAGATACCAAAATACCAGCCCTTTGTTGAGCCTTGTTCTTAGAGGCTTTTCTCACATCTTGACCCCACATGATTTTTTTTCAAGTATACCTACGGGTTTCCTTCTGCTGCAGGTGCATCTGTGGGGAAAAAATCAAGCCCATTAGCCTTTCTCCTGGATTTCTGGGGAAAGGAAAGCACTCCTCATGTGTGCAGAACACATTTAAAAATAATCAATTACTATTGAGTTACCTTGGACCAGGTTTGGTCAAAGCTCATACTAACAAATGTTAGCTTCTAAAGCATTTTGAGCAAGTCATTAGGTGACTCTCAGTTTATACCACTTTATTATCTGAATGATCATGAAGAAAGCTTAGTTATGTAATGACCATGTTAGGCTTCTAAACGAGTTTCCTTTCCTGTAATCATTAATCCTCCCGCTTCCCTCGTTCTTGCAATCTCATTTTCTCCTGCAGTATACGCTCCTCTCACAGAGGTAGATAACTAGATCTTGCAGACAGTCATTTATGGTCTCTGTTCATTAGTTCACAGGCAAAGGAAGCTAAGCAGACTCTACTCTGACTTCCCTTTTGTTCACTGGAAACTGAACATTTATCATGGTTTTGTTGCTGAAGGAAAGTTCAATTCCTAACGTAACACAGGCTAGAAATTCACAGAAAGATAAATGCTTCAGGTTTAGGAACGACTGAGCTCACATGTATTCTCAGGGGAAGGGAAAAAATGCTAAACATGAGCTGAGGTTATTGCAATGTGCCTATGATGCCAACATTCATTATGAGGGTCATAGAATCACAGAATCAGAGTGGTTTGGGTTGGAAGAGACCTTAAATACCACCCAGTTCCAGCCCCTGCCATGGGCAGAGACACCTCCCACCAGAGCAGGTTGTCCAAAGCCCCATCCAGCCTGGCCTTGAACACCTCCAGGGATGGAGCATTCACAGCTGCTCTGGGCAGCCTGTGCCAGGGCCTCACTGCCCTCTGAGGGAAGAATTTCCTCCTAATGTCTAATCTAAATCTACCCTCTTCCAGTTTAAAACCATTCCCCCTTGTCCTATCATTATCTGCCTGTTGCTCTCCATCTTTTTTATAAGACCCCTTTAAGTACTGAAAGGCTGCAGTGAGGTCTCCCCAGAGCTTTGTCTTCTTCAGGCTGATGTAGGATGTTGTAGCTATGCTCAAACTAAGGATTAACCAGATCCCCCAGACTGAAAGTTACGCTTTAGCGGAAACTGAGGTAGGTTAAGATGCAGGAATACAGGGACAAATCACCCAGGTAACTGTAAGTCTACTCAGTAGTGGTGCTCATTGCATGATCAAATGCTTTTTTTTTTTTTTTTTTCCAGATCAGATTAGACCAAGGTGTTTTGTTTGTTTGTTCTAAAGGTAAAGTGAGAAGGTAAAGTGCTAGTTCAGCACCTCCAGAACCACAGTGCTTGCCAGAGTCCAGTTATCAGGATGTCATTTACCAGGCCCACCGACACTGTTGGGTTGCACATCACCACGTGAACGTCCACCTTCAGGCTGGCAGGGTGATGGGCTGGAGGAAGGTAGCTGGGGAAGGAGGGTGTCCAAGACACCACCATGGCCCATCAGGATGTGTGAGGTTACTGGAAGAAAATACCTGGGTGCCATGGGACATGAAACTGGGGATGCTGGGTTCACGGGCAGGAACTCACTGCCCCTCCTCTTAGTGCCCCTTTAATTTGCAGTAGGGTCATTCTTAAAACACAGTTTTATTGCACAAACCTTCTTCAACTATTTGTTTCATCAAGTCCAGTAAATCAGAGAGGAATGGTGTCTCTGCTCAGATGTGCACCAGTAACCTGCCCTGAAGAGCTCTCTGCATCTCATGTGATGCCTGCAGCTCAGTGACACAGCTGCCTGCTGTCTTACATGGGACTCGGTGGCCTCGATATGTACCTTGACCAAAGGGCAAAAATTAAGGGATTCTGGCTAGTATGATTTATACTCTGCAATAACTGGTGGGTATTACAAAATCATTTGTGCTCTGACTCCAGAATTTATGTGCCCTGTACGTCCCACTAATTCACACTCCACCTATTGTTCTCATCTTCGTCGGGCTGTGACTGCTCACAGAGACATCCCACTCCATCCTAGCAGAACTTCATGGTTAGCCTCTGCACCTTTCTCTTCGTAATTAGAAGAAAAACATTCATTAATGCTTAGGTAAAATAAATGACTTTAGCCAAGAGGGAGAATGAAATAATAATTTAAGCTTCAAAAATATAGCTTTCAAAACATGGTGTAACACCCAAGTAATTGTTTTAAGTCCAGTAAAGTTAAACCACGTAGAGTTAAGTTTGTAAATACATGCAGGTCTCATGCTGCATAAATGTGCAGTTAAGCCACCCAAACAACACTGTCATGGCAGTGCAATTTTGATTGAAAAACAGATTAGAATAAATTGATTTTTGCATCAACCTACTTTTGCATTTGCAATCATTTCAGTCTTTCTAAAGTCCACCTGAGTGCATGTTTCCTTTATGGACTGGGAATTCCTGGGAGCTACAGGTAAAATTCCTGTTTTATTCTCCCCAAATCAAGACTGGTTGAATTAGGGATATTTTGCAGTGAGAGAGTTGCTATCCAAGCATTCCCTCCAAAAGCAAAGGCTGTAAAACTAGATGTCAATCAGATTCAAAGAAGATAGATTTATGTGCATGCTCTTTATATTATTCTGACTTACTGCTTCTTCCTATACTAAATCACTGAGTGCCCTGTAAGCGCTTTCTGGGATAATTCACTTACAGTTTGTTTAGTGGCTGGAGCTGAGCTCATCTATGGCCACACAGTCTTTTTAAGTGTAGGATTTTATTAGTAAACCTCTGAGTATACTGCAACTTGAATTACATTTTCAGGCCAGGAAATGTGTTTTCAGATGTGTGTATCAGGTCATGGGGCTCTCTTCCAGTACAGGATGCTTTTTACACAAGCAGTAAATGCAGTTAATTAGAGGAGACCCAGGGCTGTGTCTGTCCTTCTGTAAAAAATAAATGGTGTTGCCAAAAAAGGAGTTTGTCCAACCAACACAGAGATAGCTAACACATAGTTACTAAAATCCAAAATTGGGTGACAGATTTATGGGCTACTGATAAGTGACCAAAAGCAGAAAATAGTGAAGTTCCCTAAACCACTGGTGTCTGTGTCATAAATGCTTCTGTATCTTTTGACATACATTGCCAGTATTCATTCTCTGTTCAGTATGTCTTATTTATTCCTTTTAACATAATGTATTTTTCACAGAGGAGGAAAAGATGGATTTTTCCTATGTCCTCTCTGTAAGATTTTGCCTCCTCATTCACGCCAACAGTTCTTTATGTGCAAATAACAGAGTGGACAGTTTTGCTTCCAGCAGTGATTTACAGGTTCAGCAGATGTCAGCTAGGCATATTAATGGAGCGATGCCACACAAACTGCAGCTTTTAAGCACGATGTTACCCACACTCACGCTACTTAGTCTGTTGCACAGAGGCTGATAGCTTTGTGGAAGAAGTATCAACAGCTACTGAGGGAAATGCTGTCTCAAAATTCCCCAAAGCTGAAAGCTTTTTAAAAACATATAGAGAGAATTTAAAATTCTGCAGAAAACATGAAGGATGGCATATTTCTCTCCAAGATGGAAACCAAGAGAATAAATAGAAATGATTGTCTATGCCCCCCTGCTGTTGAGGTATTTCCACTCTCAATCTGTGTCTGCTTGGAAAAGCTCCTGTCTGGGTAGAACCAAAATAAACGTAAGCAAATCTGAAAGAAATGTCAAGATAGTGTCATCTATGTTAATCAAACTGTTTATTCAGAAAGTATAAAAACACTCTGTGATTTTAGCGTGCATAGATTTAGTTTGTGGTACAACAAAGATGCTCACTGCTCTTTGGAATACAAGTGCCACATGGTGATAGCTCTCTAATGCTGGGGAAAAGAGCAGGGGTCCTAGATGACAGAGAACGGCATCATTTGGACATCATAGCCTGAAAAAATATATATGTACCTGCTATAATGGGGGAAAATGAGGAGTACTGGTAGATTGGCTGGACCCAGAGGCCTGTTTTGTTCATGTGGATGGCTGAAATGGAACTAAAACTGTTTCTTGCTCAGCCATGTAATTGGTATTTGCTTAGAAATTAGCAATCTATTCATGCGGACAAAGCTTTGCAGAACTTGAGCAAGTCAGTACTTCTTGAGTAAAGGATGCTCCCACTTGCCTGTCCTCTGAGATCCTCATTATTGAGGGTATCTTGGGCTCTCTGGAAACTGTAGGTTTCTTACAGACAAAAAAATCTTTTTTTTTTTTTAATGTTTTATCTGAAGATTGTGTTGGTAAGCTGAACCAACTGGAAGTGCACTAACAACTGTGACAGAATAGTGTTGAACAGACAATAAGGAACATCACCAGTTGTGCTGTTAAAGCTCTTGGAGACCATATCAGTTCTACCTCCACATTTCTTTTCCCGTAAAATATGTCAGTCCCTGCATTGTCAAATAGTAGTTATATAAGGGAGTGGAATTTCTCTGACTGTTTTAGCTAGAAAGCCCATTTAGCACTTTTCTCAGCTTTTCAGATACAGTATGTTTGGTATGAATATTAATATGATTTTCCTGGCCACAGTAGATAGGGTTTGGGGCACGGCAGTGATGTGTTCACAGCAAATTGTTGCTAAGCAGATATGCTGCTTAGTTTCATACCATACCAACTGAAATATTTTCCATGTGCAGGGCTTCCCTTTCAGATGTGTATTTTGATGGTTTGTATTCAGAGGGTATGGACATTGAGTCACCCTGAGCTTTATTTGATTCCAGGACAAAACTGTTGATAGGACAGAATTTCACTGATATAAATGCAGTGAAAAGAATACAATGTGAAAAAAACTTACTGTGGGCATTCAAAAATGTCTTGCAATGCAACACCTCAGCCTAACCAGTGTACTAGCAAGATATTTTTCTCAGGCATTAGTTTTCTCAGCATCTCCAGCTAAACCCATTGTTCAGAGTTTGTTTATACAAGTCAGTCCTGTTCTCCTCTTTTATTCTACTTTTTCTCCAGAAGTACAAAGATAAATCCTGTTTACCTCACTTCCTTAACTGAACTGTGCCAAATTACTGATGCAACTCCATTAACTTCAGTGCAGTCTCACCCAGGATTAGTGGCTCTGATCACCAATTCTTAAGAGTAATATGTCCATTTAATCAAACCAAATTAACAAGCTGCACAAATAAGATTTTTCCTTACCTTGAGGTCCACTTCCCCAAAAATGTCATGAAGTGGCTTAGGTACTCACAGATGCTTAAGTGCCCTCAGTGGTGTGAGTGATAGCCTCAGAAAATTGAAAGGCTCAGAAAGCAAAGATCAAAGCAAACTCATTTTATAGCTTTGCTCTCCACGCAACAAATTCCCTCTCTGTAGTATGTCGTAATACAAATTCTGATGTCTTTTAAGTGAGATTTAATCCAGGTCCCAAGTGGGATATTTTGTCTGCGTATGGCATGATGGATGTTCCATATGAGTGACTCACTCATCCCCAAAATCTCCTGGAACTGTGTCACTATGCAACAGGATATTCACTGAAAAATCTGTTCCTGACCAACAAACCAAAATTGTACTGTGGAGTTACAGGCTCATAAAAATAGGAGGTGACTGTGGTAAGGTTGAATGGTGAAACTATTAAATGGAGAGCTTAAAAATGACCTCCACCGTTTTATACGTAGATATACATCAACGTTTTACTCATGATGTAACTTTTACTATCTTGAAAGCAAGCACAAAAAAAGACTTAACTCCTCAAACAGAAATCACAAATGTGATTCATGTATTTAAGTTAATTGATGGATTTCTGCTGGTATACAAAGGAGTTCATCTAAACTAAGCTCCACCATACTGCAATAAGGACTCAATTAAAATGAGTCAGAAAAGCTTCTAAGAGCAGACTAGCACAAAGGCACAAAGTCATTTGATTCCTTAAAAAGCACCTATCTAGCATACAAACACTCTTCTGGAGAATGCACTGTGTGGAGCAGCCCTTTGTTACCAGAGGGACAGGACTGAAAATGTCTTTAATTTTCTTGTCTTCTCCATTGATTTTCTCAAGAACTTCTGCAATGAGGGTAACTCCTTCTCCTCCCATCCAGGTGTTCCTCTCCATTTGCTGTTTCTTAGTATTGTTGATTTCTATATGCCAAAATAGGACAAGAAAACAGTGATATATTTCCTATAGCAGAATTATTGTTCTCTTCCTCATTTAGTCCCCATCTCAGAGGCTGTGACATGACATGGGAGACAAGCTTCTTGCCCCCTCAGCAAGCCAGTACAGGGTGTGTAGTCCTAGAGTAACTTACTCTTTGAAATAAGGTGGACGTGGGAGGGCACTTGTGTCTTGGAGGGCTATGCCTGAAGCACAGCACCACCTTCCAGTTTATGGATTTGCTTCCAGTTGCAAAATCTTTGTTATTTTATTGTATTTATTTAGGGTGCTCATCTGGTTTGCCGTTTGGGGAAGGATGAGACCCATCAGGATATGTCAAAATGTAGCGATACAGCAGGAAAATACAATAAGAGCCCAGATGTTCATATGATGGACTGTTTTTTGGGAATCCAGGATGTCTGTCAAGAAGGTTTTCAAGCTCAGCTAATGTAAACAGGCAGAGGCAGCACTGTCTCCAGCTGTTGTCCAATGCTCTATGAACGAAAAAGCTGTGCCAGTTATTGCAATTCCGTAGAAGACCAGGTGAACTGTTTCAGGGGACTGTCATGAACGAACGTCATCGTGCAATACTCATTAATTGACTGCTTGGATTTGCTGATGTTGCTCATTCTCTGAAGAACTGCTTCCAAAAACCTGTGATCATCTTGCTGTTGCTTCACATTTTCCTAGGTTTAAATGGCAATGACCTAGCTTTCATTCTGCTTCAGCTGCAGTTGACTTCCTGGCTGGCTGTTGTTATTGCAAAGACTCCTGAATGGCTTTTATTATTCCCCTCCACAACATCAGTTTTAGTTTAGCATCTCGTCCTCCAAAGTGCTTTCACTATCTTTTTTTTCTCTCATATACATTTTCAATCTGCTGTAAACAAGCTATATTGCTGGTGAGAAGAAATGAAACAGCTTAGAAGGATAGGAAGGACATACAAAAACATATAAATTCCCAGCAGAACAGAGCTTGAGTATTTTCTGCTGTGCTTAAGCAAGTATTTGCACTTCTGGTGTGGTAATTAGGCACTTCAGTGTTGGGCTGTTGAAGCTCACATGCAAACTTCCTATAATATCTCTTCCTGATAAGATTAAAAAAAAAATCCATTAATTCTAGCAAATGTTAGATATACCCTGGATCTCTTTGCTAAAAGGGAGCTTTAGCCAGATGTGACTGGGCACAATTCCCCTCACACTCCAAGGCCTCTTGGGGCTGCCACTCAGCGAGGACTAGTGGCTGCTGCCATCATCCTAGGAAAGGTGCTGTGTGCGTATGACGCAGGGAGTGACCACATCTCTGGTTAGAAAGAGGTTTAATATAGCTCACTATGCTGCTTGCCAGTCCTCTGTTTGATGTACTAATGAAAAAGGAAAGTTCTTTTTATTCCTGTTTGGTCGTAGCTGATCTCGGTCAGGTCCTCTTTGGCCAAGGAGAGGCCCAGGACAAGCCACGAGTGGTCTATCTCCCTTCTAATTACAGGCTTTACCCTTTGGTCTAGCACAGGAACAGCAGCAATTAGAGCACAGAAATGCCAGTAGCTGGATGTGAACATGCAGTCAGTTTACAAGGTGATATGTTAAAGCTGATTCAAGCCTGTACACAATCTCTTTCTCATTATGGAGGTGTAATTAATCACTTTGTCTCATTATCACACTATTGGATTAAACACAGTCAGTTTAACCTTCCCCTGTACCTTGGAATCTACTCTGGCACAACAGAAGCCAATTTCCTTTGGAAAATGTGATTGAGTTTCTGCATCTGCATGGACGTGGTTCCGCAGAGATCTTCTAGTATTAAGCTGACTTCAGCCTTTCCATTAACGACCTAAACTAGAAGAGCATGTTAAAGTTATTGCCTTCGTCCCTTCCCCAATAGCAAATCAAGCTGTCAGGGCCCTGAGAGCATCCATCCCCTTCCAGACGTCTCGTTGGCTAAGCTGAGGAGCTTAGCTGCTTGACTCACAGCCCGGCTCCTTTGCTGATAAGAGCAAGAAAAAAAGCTAAAAGCCAGGGCCTGCCCTTCCTCTCCCTTGGGAGCTGCTTTTCAGCTGTGGCTTTGCCACTGGCCCCACCTGGGCTGCATCACAGCTGGGGAGCAGCTATCACAGGAGCTTCACTTGAGTAAAAGCTGAGGGGTTAATGGGTAGCCCTGAAAGCCACAATCTGGAATAGCCCCAAACTCTTTAGCCCTGTGTTTTATTTTAGCAAATCAAGATTTACTGAGTCACTGGACCTGCCTTCCTGCTTGTCCATTCATTGCACATAAGTCTTGAACCCATTACCCAATTTCTGGGCTGAGTGCAAGGTGTAGTCAGGGCTGACCCTTCGCCTCCCTCCCAGACACCACAAACCAGTAACACAGCAGTTTGCATACTACCCAGTATCCATCATTCATAGCTGGATCAGAAACAAGAAAGTGAGTGGCTGTCTCCTCTAAATTTCACCAATTAGGAAAAGTTTTGAAATTAGGAGAAATTAGGAGGTATTTCTTCTCAGGAAGAGTGACGAGGCTTTGGAACGAGTTGCCCAGGGAGCTGGTGGCATCACTGTCCCTGGGGGTGTTCAAGGAAAGGTTAGATGTGGTGCTTAGGGACATGGTTTTGTGGGTGACATTGGTGGTAGGGGGATGGTTGGACCAGATGATCTTGTAGGTCTTTTCCAACCTTAATGATTCTGGGATTCTGTGCCAGAAAGGTCAGGGATATGGTGATGCCCTGCTGCAGCCTCACCCTGCAGTGGTGCTGAGCCTCTGAGCCCTGTGCCAGCTGGGTGCTGGAGAGGAGCCAAGGCTGCAAGGGAGTGCTTTGAGCCAGAGAGACTTCCCAACAGCTCTGAGCAAGGAGGGACAGTGCCATGCTGTCAGGCACGTCAGGGAAGCAGGCACCCTGAGCTTCAGGTAGCAGGAGCAAAGGCAGAAGAATCTGAGTTGTGGATCTCCTCTAGGAAATAACCTCCTCTAAGAAAGACATTCTGCTTCCCTTGCCCTGATAGAAGATGGTTTAAGAGGTAGGAGTTGGTGCTGAGAAAAGACAACAGTGCTAAATAGAGACAGTTTGCACAGCTAAAGGCAGAGGACAGGCTGCACCGTGTTAGGTGGAAGACACATGACTTGGCCTGGTCTGTTCCGAACTGCTTACACCTTATAAAATGGTATCATGTTTCTGGAGATAGAAAACCAAGAGTCTCTTCTCCCCAGATGACCTTGGGAGCAGTGTAGCGCCAAGAGCTGTGCAAGCACTGTCAGTGTGCCTCAAAATGTAGAAGGATTGGGGTCTGTGTCTTGCACGAAACCTCACAGCTCTGCTGCAGTTATTGCAGATGCATCAGTGTGCACCATGAGGGGGCTGGACCAGCCTTTCTGTCTGCTTTAATCCATTCCATCATTTTAACTTCCTGTCTGTTGTGCTGAAAATGCTAAAATAGCTTTTTGTTTGTTTGTTGTCGTAGGGCTTGGAGAGGTCTCTTTTTGCTAATCAGCTGCCCCCTGTTGACTGCTTCCAACACTATTTTAATGGGCCTGAGTGCAGCCCCATACCTCCACATGCAGAGAGATCTCAAGGACCAACTTCTGCTTCTTGTTACTTCATCTCTGCTTTTTCCTTTTAATTTTGGCATGAAGAATTCCTCCTTGAAAATTAAAAAGGGGAAATAAGTCTGACCTGTTTTTGCATGGAACTACAGAAATCTCATTTTTGTATGCAAAATTATAACCCAGACCAAGATTTCCTGGGCTTTGACAGACTTAAAAGGTTTATGAACCTCCGGGATTTGTTTTGCTCTCCGTAATTAAACTAGCCCCATCCTGAGAAAGTCAAAGGGAGGCTACAGTCATGTTTGCCTAGCATAGTAAGTGGCAGGGACTTTGCTATACAAATGCTGACAGGCTGGTACTTTCTTTCTGCCCTCTGGTTTCTCCCAGAGATAACAACTCACTAGGATCATGCAAGACTTTGCAGCCTGTACTAGCTTGAAGAAATATCTGGAGAGACTTCTGAACTGGGGGAGGAGGGAGGCTGGCGCCTGAGCGAATCCTTTTATTCTCTGCAGAGACTCCTGGAGCCCAGCCGTAGTTGCTCTGGCAGGGCACCGCGTAGTTATCTGATTATAGTAAAATATATTCCCTGACTGCATCTGAAATGTTCTTTCCTCTTTAATTGTATGTGCTGGGAAGACTGAAAAAGCTTTTGCTTCCTCAGCCTCTTGAAATAATTTTTTATCTAATGCATTTTGAAGTATTTTTGTGAATGTCTTGTAGACGTAATGGGCTCCAATCTATGTGATTTCAGCCTCACACATGTGAAGAGGAGTCTTAAATTAAAAATCAATAGCACGTAATGGTCAGACAGCAAGAGAAGGTCAGTCCAAGACCATCAGGCTTGTACTGTGGTAGCACAAGGGCAGGTTTTGATGCTCCACCAGGCTAGCAGGCTTTGACATGTCCTTAGGGACAGCCTCTAATAATGTGAGGACCCAACCAAGGCTGAGCAGAAAAGCTCTAAATCATTTTCAAATCAGTGAATGTGCTTGTCTGCCTGTTTCTTAAAGCCTGCTCAACAAGGCTGCCCGTGTCCTCTCTGCAGCCTCACGTCTCTCCTCCCTTTCCCCCTCCATATCACCTCCACAAGCTAGGGCTTGTGAGGCAAGGTGGTGTTCCTGCCTGATTATAATCGTTCTGCTTTTAGAGAAGTCAAAGACTGATTTGCTGAAGGTCACGTAGTAGATGATGAGCAGAAATAAGCTCAGAATCAGGAGACAGATCCTCCTCCCCTTCAAGCCAACATAAATCAAGAGCAAGTCCACTGGAGCCACTGGCATTGCACTAATATAAGGAGCCAGGAGAAGTGTTTGACGCTTAGGCCTAAAGTGTCTGCAGACATTTTTCAACATCTTCCAAAGGTCCCAGTTTCAGTGTGGTTGCAGCAACAACAGGAACCCATAGTGTAGGTCAGGGAACAGTGGTTTGTTTTATCTCGCCCCTTGGCAGCTCGCCCCTCAGGGCTGTGCAAGGTGGGAGCAATGTCACAGGCCCCAGTAATGTTACAGTTCTGGGAACAGGAGGAAAAAGACACTTACATAAAACCACAGAACTGGCACTTACTTGGGAAGAAAATTAGCCTCATTTATCTCCTCTTACATTCACTCTGACCAGAGGTTCAGGATCTTTGTTATGTTCATTAAATTGCCTGTGCTTTTCAGGCACACAAGGATGCTTTCAGCACAAACTAGTTGTTAGCAGTTAATCGAGATTGTAAAGGGGTGTAGGGTTATTAAATCACATATTGGTTGCCTATTAGTGAGATACAGGAACTGTATCAGCATTAACGAACAGACTAGCAAAATAAGGGAGGTGTTTCCTTCTAGACAATTTACTGTTGTGCAGTAAAATCTTTATTCCATTATCTTTTATTCTAGTCTTTAAATAGAATCATAGAATCATAGAATCATAGAATATCCTGAGTTGGAAGGGACCCTTAAGGATCATCAAGTCCAACTCTTGACACCGCACAGGTCTACCCAAAAGTTCATACCATGTGACTAAGCGCACAGTCCAATCTCTTCTTAAATTCAGTCAGGCTCGGTGCAGTGACCACTTCCCTGGGGAGCCTGTTCCAGTGTGCAACCACTCTCTCTGTGAAGAACCCCCTCCTGATGTCAAGCCTAAACTTCCCCTGCCTCATGAAATATTTTCCAGTTTCCTCCTGAAATATTAAAACCTATTCCAAATTTAACTATTTCAGCTGGTGTTGCAAGTCTGTACCATGTTGCAGTATTTCACATGTATTGCAGATGGGTCTGATTCTCCTACAGGGTTTCTACTAACACACTGCATCTAGAGGGTAAGTCTGTAAACTGCGGGTTTGCAGCCATCATTTTTGAAATTAGAAAGCAACTTCTGAAAAAAAAAAAGTTTTGTGCTCCCCTCCCACCCAAATGCGTAATGTCATCTATTAAATTAAACTGCTGACCCATCCAGGGTGAGAAATACCCAGCCAGAGATGAGGGAAAGGCATAAAGTCTGGCATCTTGCATTCTCCTGCAGGGTGAAAATAAGAACTTTGTTTATCTGGAGAATGGAGGAGTCCCAAGCTCTGACTGTGGCAGATCCTGCTGGCCCTGACTTTCCCTGGGAGGTCCTGCAGTATCAGATTTGGACATCACAGCATTTTTCAATAGGCAAGGCAGGCTTTTGCCCACTCGCCAGCAGAGTCGTTGTGCCCTCCTAGGGGAGCAGGGGAAGGCCCGAGGCTTTTGGAGCTTGAGCTGGTGCTGACTGACACCATGAGAACACAATTCAACTCCTCAGGAGGTCTTGGAGAAAGCTCTTGAAAAATAGACTAAATTTTCATCACGTTTCTGTTGCAGTCAATGAATTTGGAAAGAATCTGGATGATAATTCTTGAGGCCAGAGGGATCTTCTCAGAGGATTACGGTCAGCACGGTGAAGCCCCACTCGCTCTCTCTGCCTAGCTGGCACACAGCTGCTTTGCAGACTTCTCTGTGGCTTTCTGCCTCCAAATGCCACAGCACACACACTTGCAAGAGGTCTCTGGTGTAACCCCTGTGCTGGCAATCAGCCCCAGGGTAACCTCTGTAATTTTCCTCAAGACCTGCCTTTGTTAGATCCTTCCCAAGCGGCACAGTGCCTAGTGGGTGGGTTTTATTGCTCTGGGTCTCCTACTCCATAAGGACGCTCAGTTACCTCTCCCACATTACCCAAATGAGGAGTGGTTAGGCCCTGGGGCTTCGCAGGGGTTTATGGCTGCCCAAGATCAAAGCCGTGTTTGCTGGCAGCATTTAACACCTTCCAGCACCATGGGATTATTTCTGTCTCCCAGCTGGTCCTGGCTGCCCAGCCCAGGCTGTGGAGCAGTAAGACTTCCATCCGCAGTGCCACCACTTTTAATTTTCCCTTTTTATAGAGAACTAAATCAGAGGGCGTTTAATGTTCCCCTCTAATTATTCTTTACTTCAGAAGGGAGTATTAAAAGCACGCCAATGAAGACAGGAACTACTCGAAGCTACAGCCCAAGAAAATTGCAGCCATGGCACTGCTAGAGAAGCTGGAGCTGGGTTGGGGTTTGTTAGCACTCCTCATACCATAATCTTATTAAAATTACAATCTTTCCTGTCAGTGGAAAGGGAAAAGTTAATATTGGTGAAGTCACAGGTCAAAAATAAAACAAACAATATTGAGTGAGCTGCTGAGTTTTCATTTTAGAAATGACTCTCGAGGAACTCAGCCAGTCATAACTCAGGCATCTTGAAGCCGTTTCTTGGTGATGCAGGATGTTAACTCGCATCTCTTTAAATACAGAGGGAACAGGGCAGTAAGGGACTTGCTGAAATCAGCAGTGAAACTGCCACTGATTTTAACAGGCACAAATTTAGTTTTGGGTCAAGCTGTGTCTTGTGTGCATGGTGGAGGTTAAATTCCAACAGATTTAAAGGAAAGGATGCTGAACAGATACCACAGTGTTCACAAATATCAAAGCCTGCAGAGCTCAGGAGGGCCCAGGTGCATGTGACACAGTACGGAGGACTATGATACCCGGTCCCTGTTCAGCTTTTTCATGTCATGGACTTGACAGCGAGGCCACAGGGGAGCATGGCCCTGTCTTCCCTGTGCCATGTGCCTACGCAGGCCTCTGCAGCCTGTAGGCCACAAACTTAACACAGCAGCCCTGCCCCTAGCCACCTCAGCTCATGCAGCCCCACGAGCTAAACTCTTTTTTGGTTTTTTAAAAGCAGTTTGTGGTCAATGAGCATGCACAAGCAGACCATGGCTTTCACCCATGGGACAATGGGCCTGCGTCAGGGCCTGCCTTGCTCCTCAGTGCCTGAGGAGTGCCTGCAGTCAGGCAGGCATTGCTGCCATCCTGTGGAGACCTGGGGCCGAGGGACGGCCGTGGTGCCCTGGGCAGCCCCAAGGTGCTGGTGGTGGGGCAGGATCCCCAGAGGACAGTGCCCAGGCTCATGCCCCTACCCACAGCCCAGTGCCAGGCCCTCCTGCTCCTGGGCAACTCCCAGACACAGGAAAAAAGGGGTTCTGGGGTGACCAAGTGAATGATCGGCCACTTAAATGTCAGGTCCTGTGTCTTCCCAGGTGTCCGCTGTACTGTCACCACTAGGAACAGTACCCACCTTCATCACTGCTGAAAATCTTATATAGGATGAGAAATAGATAACTACATTTCATTGTTTCTTCAGACAAGAAACTGAAGTCTGAACCAAAGCAAAGTTTACAGGTGTTTTCCCATGACAATGAGTTCAAGAGTGCCCTGGTATCACATCTACAACATGAATAATGCTTTTGCTAGACACCTCTGAGAAAATGCTTGCAAAAAAACTTCAACCTGCTGAGAAATGTGGCTTACTGCTGTTATTCCTGACCTTTACGTTGCATAGAAGCGATGCTTTCATGCCAGAAGGCATGTGGGTGACAGGCCCCAGGCACACATTTAGACAACCTGTTACAGCTTTTGAATTACGATATCCTGGCACTGAAATCTCTCCCACGTTATAGAAGCAGAGCTTGGGGTCAGTTTGCACAGTTTTGGGCCCGGGCCTTTCTCCTAGCCACCTCCAGGACTTTGGTAGTTAGTTTATATTGCAGAGGTCCTTGTACTTGCAATAGCTTAAAGGGAATTCTTGTCTGTGCTAAGCATACAAGCTGAATATAAACGCAGGTAGGGTTACTGATTTGCTGTTCAGATTCCACAGTAACTGCTAATTTGAATGCATGGTTGACAGACATTTATTTTAAAGGATGCTCTCCATAGTGACATCACAACCTCAGCCTTGTTTTTAGTTCCATTTTATTCTGTAAAAGTTTAATATTTTGCTAAAAGATAGTATGAAAAAATTCAACTCAGTGTGATTGGAGTAAAGCTATAGGCAAACAGCTAAAAAGATCGCAAGAGAGCAGGAAGAGCAGGACAGTTACAGGCAGCAATAAAATTAATATCTATATTAAACTAGCAGTGCAAAGATACAAACTGGAAGCAGCTTTACATTAAAAATACAGCTTTTTAAATACAGAAATAGCACCAATTTACAAAAGATAATCAGAAATGTAAACGTGGCAGGTAGATTCAAGTATAAGTTACACACTCACCCTCCTTAACAACTGTCTTGAAACCAAAAGGTTTTATAAACCCTGCAGAACATCATGGGCATGCACTTTTTGTGAGTGCAAATACAAATTCTGCTTTTCCAAAGCTACTTTGCTGGTGAATTGTTACTAGTTTAATTTACATTTTCAGCTTTCAGTGAAGGTAAAGATGGGAAATGTAAACTCATTCCCTCATGGCAACCCACCCTTCTGCCTTGCCAGTCTAGTACAGCAGCTCAGGTGCTGCAAGTAGCACTGCTCCCAACATCACCCAAAAGCTTCAGTCGTGCTGCTCCATCAACTCCTTTCAACCTACTCCAGTGAGAATTTTGCATTGACAAAAACAGAATATCATGTAAAATCCCCTTCTTCTCCCAAACCCAAATCAGCTTTCACAACAGCAATCCATCAAACAGCTTTGATTGTGAGGGAGTCAATCCTCAATTCCAGGCCTGCTGTATTTACAGAAACTCAGAAGTGGAAGTAGAAATTGGAAACTGAAGATACATTTTCAGCTCCTGCATTTTCAAGTATAGTTAGGTTAGTTATGACTCAGAGTAACATAACTGACACAAGGAGGCAATTTTTGTGATGATGCTTCAACTGGAGCAGAGAGTGAATACTTATGCCAAATCCTCCTCTCAGCTCCCAGCTGCCATTTCATTAAAAGTTTGCACCATACTAGAGGTGAAGAGAAAAAACAAAGTTTGGAGAATCGATATCCATCATGTCACCCAGAACCCCAGCAGCCTGTTTCCAGACAGAATGGCAACAAATGTATGTTAGCAGAAATGCAGTGGCACCACTGTGCCAGTTACACGTTTCTTTTTCAAAATGAAATTCATTTAAATTGGTGTATAGGAAGAAATAATTCAGAAGCAAAAATTGTAAACTTTCACAACTGTAGTGTAATAATAATAATAAGAAACAAAAACAAAAACTTAAAATTTAGCAGTCTGAATATTTCTCCTTACCACCCCTGAAGTTTCCTATGATAATTCTGCTGTACAGAGTTTCTTTCAATGAGGTCTAACCAGCTCTCCTTATAAGACTGTTATTGGTCTGTTCTAAGATAAGGCCACATTATTCAACTCCCGGTTTCACTAAAATTATTTCTTAAATTCCATTTTAATAACATTTCATTATAAAAATAAAAGTCCTTACCAATTCCCCAGCCCCTCAAACCAGCCCTAGCCTCCCTTAACCAACCAAGTAGCACATCACACAGTGTATTTACCCTTGGAAAACCAGTACCATTCAATGCAAAATTACTGCTCATCAGAGAAGAGCTGACAATGTTGGCCCTGTGTTTGCTGAAAACCTGGAGTAACATGATGTCTACAGCAACACTTTGTCTTCCAGAGGAAACTGCACAAATTTAATGGCATACTGCTACACCAGTGAAAACATACCAAAGCATAAGAGCATTAACTCTTATGTCCTATATTATTAATAGCACCATCCATTATGTGAGGACCCTGAATGTTAAGTGTTATACACGCCCTTTTCTTCCTCCTTATCTTCTCATAAGGAGGATGGATAGTTTTCTCCCATTTCCAAAAATTCATGGCTCCCATTCATTTTCAGCTTCTTTTTATGGTTTAGATAGGTATGTGCCAAAAATAAGATCTCCCTTGTCTTCCAAGTACACTCAAACACACTATTAACTAGTGACAAAATTCCCATAAGTGAACAGCTAGGCACTTCAGTCTATACCCCTTAAGGGTTTACTTAAAATCGACTTAAGTAGGCACTTAGGAGACTTAAGCAGTCTCAGGTTAAACTGAACCTAATCATGTGGTTAATGACTTACAAGTGTTCGTCAGTCATAAAGACTAGAACATATATTTAATGGTAGATGAAATCTTAGCACTGCCCTCCCAGTGGCTTGATGTTCTCAAATTAATTTGTCCAACTGATTTAAGGAATCAGGTTCTGTATTCTTTATATCTACCTTGTACTTTTTGCTCAGATTAGGAGAAAGAAACCCAAGGAACACCGCAGTTCATTAACGTAACTATAAAAACGTTAACATTCACAGTTATTTTGGTCTTAATATTTTTCACATGTATACATTCAATCATGTTGTGTTATTATTAGGTTTTCCTAACCACAAGTGCTGGGCAAATTGTACAACAATCAACTGACATTCAAGTAATCCTACCCTGAGAAAATCTGTTATTCTGAAGCTCCCACTCTAACGTACAAAATAAATAGCAAGAGGCTGTACTGCAGAGGCAGGGTTTGACAGATTGGAACTAAGGACGCAGTTGCTCTTGCAACTGTAGAAGTTTATCAATTTCACCGCAGATTTACTCAGGGTAAGTAGAGTATATGTAAAAAAAAAAAACAAAACAAAAAAACGCTTACCCCAGATAAGTGCTAGACGTCTCACTTAAAACCATGAACAAAGAACCCATGGGGACTCCAAGGAAATCTGTTTGCATCTCCTCACAGCAACAGAGAGTTTTCCAAATTAAAACCACAAATACAATTTGATGCCCACAAGGCTGTGTGAAGCACAGCATCTGAATTCAAATCAGTACTGAGGAACAATTAAGTAAAAAGGTTTTCGCTACCAAGGATGATTTGTGAAGAAGGTTAACAGAATTGGTGGGTGAGAAGATGATGGGGAAGCATGCCAAAAGGGATGACATTTTAACGTGCCCCTCTTGTCAGATAAGAGCTTGTTCTCTTGTAATGGATACAGTGTCCTAGGACAATCTGCCCACCCTTTGCAATGTCTGGGGTTAGTCATTGCTGCTACTAGAGATTTCTAGTCGCCTCTGCACAGAGCTGGCATTTCTGGTCTGGCTGCCTTCACCTTTTTTCCATGCACCAGGATCTCCAAGACTTCCAGGAGTTTTGAAAAATGTCTCATGACGCGCAGGACGAATGCTCTTGGGAGTGACAGGAGTTGACGAAGGCTATTTGTGAAACAAAACAAGAAGTAATTCAGTAATTATCAAAGCCTACATGCAAGCATGCAAAGAGAAGCGAGCTTGTAGACATGCAGCCCTGTACCCAGCTACTATAGGAAACTACGTCACACAATCTTTTCAGAAGCTCCACATGAAAGGCTATGGTCTTTGCCCCTGCTTTTTGTTCTGGGGTTGTCTGCCAGTACATCACTTCTGTGAAGCTGAAAGCCTCTATCTCATTTCCAACTTAAATGTATTCACAGCTAGTTCATACTCATTCATTCTTATGCCAATCTTGGCCTCTAGCTTAAATGGCTCTTTTTCCTCCTTATTGTTTTACTCACTTTTGTTATTTGCTAGCATCAAAACAGATCTAAAATTAATTTTCTAAACCCAGGCCGCTTCTGTTTTAAGTGCCACTCTTCTGTTACCTTTAACGTTGGTATCTGTAATCAGATTGACTCCATTACAAACTTTTTGTAAACTCTAAACAAAATAAACATAAAATAACTGTCATAAAGCTTCCAGAACTACGATTTGTCTCTCCATTAGAAAATAGGAAAACACATCACAGATCAAATTTAAGCTAAAGCAGTGCCAAAATGTCACTTCCAGTAGTTGTGAAGACCCAGGTAACAGCATGACATGACTGCTTTATGTCATCACTGTACCTCAGTTAGTTGAGTCCTTCATTTTTGAATTTCTCATTTATTTACTTAAAAAGTCTATTACCAGGGTAGATTTTTAAAACTGTCATTATAAAAATGATACAGCAAACCCCACGAAAATTGGTGTTTTCCCCCAGTTCTGATCTGATGCTGGCATTAAGTTTCCATTCCTTGGTGAGCAGTGATTAGAACTGGGGTGAGGATCCCCAGCACACTACCACCTGGTTCTAGCCAGTTGACTCCTGAAATATGACAAACAATCCTCCTACAATGTGTTTCTTATAGCTCCTGCATAATAAGCTTACAATGTGTCAAACTGGAAAAAATACTCAAACCTCAGGAAAAACAACCAGCAACTCATTTTTTACCCCTATTTGTGCCAGACTTTTTTTATCTTACAAAGTTCTTGTACATTTTTTAAAACTCACTGCCCTCCAACCAGTACAGGTGGATGTGTACATCACGTGAAAGACACCACGTCCCAGCCTGCCAACCTGCTGCTCTGACACACAGGCACCAGCCTGCAGCACGAGTTGCCTTCAGTGCCGGTGAGCTGGAGCTGCTGCTTCACTGTTATTCAACCACCTTTTGGTCTTACCTGCTGCAGTTTCAGGAGGGTCACTGGATGCCCCATGCACACAGGGGAGTCCAGTTTAACAGTACTGCACGACCTGGCAAGCACAGGACTCAGGTGCACAGCGGGGTGAGCTGCTTGCTGGGGATCCACCGAGGGGGGAGCATTTGGAGTAACCATTGCCGTGGTGCCGATGAGAACGGGTGCCGTCGATGCCAGGCCAGACATGCTGATATTCATGGGGGCAGCAGCTGAGAAGGAGCCATCAGGAACCGGAGAAAGAGGGCTGGGGATCGCAGGAGAACAGACGAGAGGGAAGGAAGCCAAGGCTGCTGATGGCACCATGACACAGGGGATGCTCAGAGAAGGTAACTGGCCTGCAGCCAGCCCAATGGCACCAGGAGCTTGGTTTGGCGAGAAGAGGAAATTAAAATTGCTTAGTCCTAAACCAAAGAGAAACAGCAAGGCATTAGTACAGTTAACAAATATGGAATTAAGCTATTATAACTTCATCTAGAACAGGAAAGAAGGGTGAAAAAAGAAAGAAAGAGGCTGCTCAGGAAGAAAAAACTGGCTGTTCAGTCAACCCCCCTTTTCCTACCTACCTCCATGTCCCCCCCTGCTGCCTGTTCACCATCTCTGCATCTATTTGCTTTCTTCATATTAAGTACCAACTACACCCTTGCTATTTTCTGCTTCTAACTCGAGTTACAAGTAACACCTTGGCTAAAGAAACTCTTCACTAACAGGAATCACATTCTATGCTGTACAAAAGTATATACACTGGGTTTTAACAAGAAAAAGATGCAAATGGAAAAATTCCACAAAGATATACCCCAAAGATGCTCATTTTCCTCAGAAAAGCTGAAATACTGTTTTGAATTATTGACCTTCCAAAACTCCCAAGATCAAGATTTTCTAACTGAGGTCTCTATTCTGTAAACTTCTCCACATAAGTGAAGTCCCGCAGACCCCATTCTGTGACAAAGGAATCAAATAACAATGCAGTAATCATGAAAATCTGCCACACACGTATGCTGTTCCCACAGAATAGTCTTCCATGCCACACGAGCACAGTCACAAATAAGGATGGACATGAAATTCTGTGTTTTCAGTATTTTCAGCTGCTTCCTTCCCATCCCCAATGTGTCCATGAACACTCTCAGTGCCTCAGTCTGTGTGGGATTATCTCACTGATGCACATGACAAGAAAGTATGAAATTCACAGATGACCCCTTAGAGGAATGCTTTTGCACTATTCTGGCTGCCTTTCTGCCAAATCTAGTCTTCCAGCTGCCCCCAGTTTTGAATGCCAGATAGGCTTTTTTTCCCCCCATATAATTCAAGCATAGAAAATCCACATTATTTATCTCTAGTAATGTCTGGGTACCTCAAAAAAAAAAAAAAAAAAAAAAAAGCCTGCACTTTCAGAGAAGCAACAGTTCATACGGAGTCAAGAGAATTCAGAGCTATTAAACTGCCACAGAAAACCACTGACGTTTTTTGTGCCAACTATAGACTTACTGACCTATCTGTAGGTCTCCCTGTTTGAACAGCTAAGTGAACAGATAGAGAGGGCTGAGTACCTCTAGATCTCATGCCTGTCCTTACCAGCAGTAGGCTGAACATAAAGATACTGCGGCAGAAAAGGTTGATTGGCATTTTCTTTAGAGGGGTGCTCTTTTCCTGGAGAAGGTTCATCAGGGTCTTTATTCTTAGGCCGTTTTTCTTGCTCCTGAGAATGTAAAGGGCTCATAGACTTTTTGTCTTCAGTCTCTGGAGCAGCAGGACTTGAGGGGTCAAGATGAAAAGCTTCTAGATGTACAGCAGATGCACAGCTGCTCCCTGGGGTAGAATCTGCCTTGTGCAACTCAGAAGGCTTCTAAGGAAAAATAGAGGTAATGAGGCATCCAAACTGAAATACAAAATGATGTCTCTCATACACCTTCCTCAGCTAAAGAATAAAATGCGTACTTGTGTACAAGAGCAGGGCAAAGCTGATTACCAAGTCACTGCATTAAAGATTTTGTCTGAGGGTTTCAAGAGCAATTTTAGTGATGCCTGACTCCTGTGCCCAGGGCTGCAGTTCACTTTCAGTACTTGGAGACAGTAGTTAAGAAGTACCTGAGGCTTGAGGATTCATTTCTTTCTATTGATAAGGAAAACCATCTGTTTCAGATAGCATATATTCAAGCAGTGATACAACCTTGAGCCTGATACCCGTTTTCAGTAGCTAGAAGAACTGAGACAGAAACACTTCACTTTCATCATGATCTCCTCTCTCACCATTCCGCTGTGGGCAGCACCGGGTGAGAGAGGGATTCAGGATGGAGAGAGAGTAAGGGGAAAGGATTAGTCACGTTTTCTGTAGCTCAGTGGAGCAAGCAATGCTGCTGCTGTCTGGGAAAGCTGAAGCAAACAGGGGAAGATGAATAGTAATAGACACATTGATTTTGTCCCTTCTGCCAGCCTGAAGACAAGGATCAAGGCATTGATCCCCAAGAACAGCTGATCATCCTTTCAGCATGCAAAGCAATCACAATCCATTTTCCCCTCCGAGTGTGAAAATTTCTCCCAATTAATGCCTGTACTTGCTGACACAGCACCCATATAATTGTATTACCACGTGGGAAGTTGCACTTTTATCTGTAACAAGAGCGGTGCAGTGAATTTTCACTTATAAACATGTTGTCTTGGGCAAAGTCTTTCCTCACTAACAGGAAGTGTAAGTGATAACATAATTAACTTCTTTACCTTAGGTACTACAAGTGAGAGAGGGCCATCACCCTGTTCCATGGTCTGCTTTTTAGCAGCTGGCTCTTCATCATCTACAGGCGCAGAGGGCGACATGCACTCGTGGGAGCTGCGTTTCTGGCAGCCAGCTGGAGGGCCAGCACCCTGAGCTTCCATGGGTGAGGCCTTCTCCTCTGTGCTCCTGTTTCCTATGTCTCCTGCTGCAGGCAAGTTCTCCCTCAAGAGGTTTTCCTGAAGACCACCGCACAACATAAAAAGGGATGATGAGGGAAAACACAGGAAGGGCTGGCTGGGGAGCAGAGTAGGTTTTCCATTTTCTGTTTTGGAGGCTGCTGCAGCGGAGGGTTGCAGAGTTTGGTTGCTGACTCCATTTGGCAGCAAGACACCTGGCACATCTGCCTGAACCACAGGGAAAACTGCCTGAGGCAAAGGGTTAACACAAAAATCGGAGTCCCCAGGAACCGTAAGAAGGGAGAGAGGTGACGCTATACTTGGGTTCCTTGCTGAATTTAGTACCGTTTCTGTGGCACAAACTTTGGTCCTAAAACAAAGAAAAAAGAAAAAACATTTAGTACAAAAGTAAACCCATGTATTATCCTCAAAAGCAACTAGGTACATTCTTAAGAGTAAATGTAGAAAATTCACCAGAAAACTCCACTTATTTTACACCATTTACAAGGAGTGTCTTTAAGTGTCTTTTTAAATTATTATTATATCAGGTTATACAGAAGCAGACTCCTCAGTTTCTTGGCAGAACAATAATGCTTTCAGTTGCACTTGACAGGAGAAGAAAAGGTCAAAAGGGAGATATGCCTGGCACCCACAGATGAATTCAAATTAGCACAGGTATAGAGAAAACTAATATGACAAAGAAGTCTTCCACGGAATTGTGATTTGCTCAGCCTACCTAAATACTAGATCAAATGAGGCAGGAATGCCCTACATAAACACACCTGAGACAAAGAACAACTGCTGAAGCTAAAGGACAGTGGTACAAATACATCTAGGTATAAACTGGCCACAAATAAGTTCATGAAGAAAGCTTTTAATTATCAGAGCAATTAAGTTGTTTTATGGTTTGATGGAACAGCAAAGAAACAAATAAACAAAGGAGTTTGAGGTACATCAGTTTATAAATTTGCTTCATTCTACATGAAGACTTTTCGCATGTTAGAATGACTCTCTTGAAAAACAAACAAACAAACAAAACACATCAAAAACAAACAAACAAACCATAGTGAGATGTATTAGAATTAAAACTGAAAATTGCTAGGGTCTCATTATTACTATCTTGGTGCCATTAATGGAATCTAACTAAACATGACAAGCACCAAGCTGTATCTAGACAGAAGTTTGTAAAACTGACTTACCTAGTATCTTCGTCTATTTTCTGCCTACAGACAGTTGCTAGATTTATCATTTTTGAGCAATACTCATCTGAATTCACAATGCAGGCTGAAAGAACAAAGGAGCACTCAGTTAGTAACAAGTAGGTTCACCAAGCATATTTTGATACCGGCCATATAAAATAACTGATCTAATTTTAATTCCCTGGTACATTTTTATAATATCCACTAATCACCTAGAGTCAGAACCTGCAAAGTACTCACAATTCTCAGTCCCACTGGAGGAGTGCTTGACATCATCATTTCCTTTAACAGGGAACTGTGAAAGGCCCTGTAATTGCTTTACCATTTTTACGAGCTTTCCATTAGATAGTTATAGAAGATTTCACTATATTATGAAGCATAACATAAAGCAAGCTTTTGTGTCTAAAGAATCCTTCTTTATCTATACCAAATTTCAACAGAAGAAACCACACTAAAGTTGCAGTTAGTGAAGAACGGAAATGTTTACCAGAAAATAAACTGCTGATTCCAGGCAGTGTCACCCAGATTCATCTCATCTAACTTGATGCACTTGCCTGGAAGATCCAGAACACAAGTCTCATCACCTGGGTAGCGGAACTATTGGCACCTCCCTAGGGTAATTCATATGTATTTTATTAGGCTGTTTCACCCAGAAGAGAGCCTTAAACTGGTGGGCCCACATTTGGGTAGATCCAGCGGGATGTAAGAAAACATGCTTCCTTAGTAGTTACCTTGCCTCTCCTGGCGTGGGCTGCTGGGCTCAGAACTGACCTTCCTTTTGGTCCCTTCACAAGGCTGCATGCCGTTAAATGATGCGTGACGTGTAAACCTTTGCTTTCCAGTAGCACAGATCTGGTACGGGGCACAGGCGCCTCTCTGCTCCCCTGGCAGAGGATCAGATGTTCCATTATGCCCTCTTGGCTCATCTGAAAGAATACAGTTTGGTACAAGAGTCCCTCAAGGAACACAGATCACTATCTAGGCTTCTGCCACATTACCAAACTTTGCCATAAGAGGTAACCATTGCTCTACAGTTCTTACAATTATTCATAACTAGGTAAGGCAATGTAAGAATACCAGCAAGACGTTCAATATCATCGTATCATCGTTCAATATCCCTCAACAGCCTTCGAGCATTAAGTCCAACATGGGCAAATTTTGAGCTGGCAAGCAGTTAAAAACCACAGGGTGGACAACAAATGCCAGATCACTCTTCACACACAGAAAACAACCTTTTATAATTTGGAAGGGAATGTCAAATGAAAAAGAAAAGGGCTATAGGCTTCTAAATTTACCTATCTTTCCAGGGAATTCCACGGGCCCAATCCACTTGAAAGCCGGCTTGCGCCCCCGTTCCTCTGTGACGTGAACTTTCTTTATCAAGCACAAGCTGGTAAGAACATTGGCGATATCATACAGCCTTCGTACCTTTGCTAACAGGAAAGGACAGAAATATTACAGTCACACTTACAATGCACACAGTACACATGTATGTAGTAATTTCATTCCAGAATATCACCACAGCTCTCACAGAGGAGGCGGTAAAATCAAATTGGGATGGACCTGAGCTACCTCCTATAAAGGCTGCCATGCCAGCTCCCACTTCCACCTGCTTGTCACTGCTTCTTATCTTAGCTGCTCATCCCGTTCAGCTAGTCAAGTTTAAGCCAGCCTACCTCATTTTGATGGAAACGGTAAGGGAGGGATTACAAGGGGGCATTACATCACCAGAAAAGGCAGCAGCCTCCATAAAGGGAAAAGACATGCACAGGGGCAAGAGGCTCATGGATGCGCACAGCTGATCACAAGAGGACTTGTATTTACAGTCTTAAAAGTGAAAAACTCTTAGAAAAAGCTGTGACTCCTATAAATAACATGTTTGAGCTTCATAAGGTACCCAAATCCATTATTTAGTCTAAGTCCTTACATCCCTCAGGCATCTGGGGTAGAATTCTAAAACTTAAGTGCTAGTACTTTATTTTTACAAGTTCAAAATTATTTATTAATGCTGAATTTTTCCAAGTTATCCAAGGGATCTAAGCACCAGATCCCATTGAGAACAAACTGTGCTATCCAGCTATGAAAGATTTCCAGAGTGAGAAGTAACACATCTGCAGAGGAAACATCAATTCCATCAAAGAATGCATTTCATTTCAGTAAGTTCTGAAACATCATTCAGAAAGAAAAAGGAAGCAAGGATAAAGTATAAAAAAAAAAAATCAAGTCAGAGACCTGATTTGTCTTCATTCTAATTATCCCCAAGCTAAAACTTGGAGATAATTGTCAAACTGACTCTCCCTCCCTTCCCCCAGTATCTATTTACAGTATCTAGCATTTCTGATTAAGAGACCAAGCCCACATTTCAGCAAAGATCCCAGACCTGCTCTTGCTGCTGTCTACTGGTGTCAGTTCAATGCCCCCATTTTCTTTTCTCACTGACTGATTTGTATCTTAAAAGCCAGCTTACTTTTGAATTTGCTGTGGTCCACTGTATCCTGGGTTTCTTCAATCAATATCTTTGCTGCAATGTCCAGAGTGACTATCTTGGTCTTGGAGACAAGGAACAGCATGACAAACTTTTGGCTCATTATCCGCAACGACTTGTCCTTTCTGCTGTTCGCAGATGCTGCGTTACAAACAACAGCCAAGCCTCTTAGCATATATCATCCAACACAGACAGAAAACTAGTAAGTAGGTTTCTCACACATAAAAGGACTACAGCATTTTCTTGTTGGGAAGCAGAAAGCTTTTGAAAGGCAGCAAATAACCAAGTAATGTAGACCGAAGTCTCCCCTCAAAAGACAGTAAAAATTAGAGGTTACAGAGAAACAGCCTTGACAAAGTCTGACTCCAAAGCTAATTCTGTTATGTTACAGTGTCACTACAGTTTTGTAGCTTCAGTGGACTTAAATGCTATAAATTATACGGGCAGCACGTAAATAGTAGGGAACATGTCACCTTCAGTCACGACAAAGCATTTAGTGCCAGGTATGGGCAGGGAAGAACTGGAGCATCTGGCAGAAGTTCCTGACAGTCCATAGGGGAGAAGGAAAATCTGTCCTGACACCACTGCTAGGCATGACAGCCAGTTCTGTGACCTCTACAGTGATTTCAGCACCGTTTTGCAAACTGTCTATTTTTTTACCATCTAATTTAAAAGCAAAGCAAGGGAGAATGTCACCCAGTGAACTGGAGAAAGAGACCCATGCCTACATAGCACATCACACACATTATTATCTTACCAGAGGTGCAATCTGGTTCTGAAAAGTCAAGTAACGGTCTGTCTTGAGAATCGGGAACAGTTTCCTTTTTCCGCTCTCCAAGCTTATACTCGAAGTCCTGCTCCTTGTGCTGGAAGGTCAGTAGCTCTCCATACTGCAGCTCTCCTGCCTCCTGAAGCGTTTTCAGAGTTTGACTGAGGTTGTGCCGGCCGTGCCAGCAGTACTGGTTCTTGGCCACGCGGCTGACCAGGTGCAAGGACTCCAGGACGTTCACTATGTCATAAATTCGTCTCCGCTCAACTCCTGTTGTAAGTGAGAAAAATAAGAAACATCGATGCTTGCCCAGTTTAATGTGCTCTTTAGCAGCAGCTGAACACAGGCTGTTCAATGTACACTCATAACGTGTCTTTCAGTGTTTTCCTGGACACATTAAATTAAATCCATCCCAATCTGCATGATTAAAGCTGACTTATGTATGACTAACCCCATGGTATGATGTGCTCTACCACTTAGCTGCTAGCCCCGCCGTGACTTTGGCTTACAACATCTGTGCTGTGTTCAGAACCAGCTGCAGTTTGCTCAGCCTCACTCACATCTATTCACACTGCCCTCAGATTTTCAGAGCACTCTGGCCCTTCTTTCCAGAGCTCAGGCATGTACCTGTCTTCAAGCATGTGCATAGAAGTGAGGGCAGGAAAGGCGCTGAGCCTGGCACTAACACAGGGCATATAAAAAAATCTTACTTCTGCAGCAGAAACAAGCCCTCAGTGCCACCTAGGTCTGGGAAAATTGACGAAGTATGGCCAGCTAGGGTTCAGCCTGACCAGTATGAGCAAGGCTGGGGGCTGAACAGGAACAGACTAACTGCTCACTGTCCCGGGTACTTCTTTCCAGCTCTGTTCGAAGCACAGCTATGTTTCCTAACACACTAACCCATGTTACATATGACAAAATATGCTAGTATCAGCATCTACACCTGAAATCCCATCACTATTAACATCAGTTGAGCAGAACAAGCGCTGGCAAAGTGGGAAAGTTTTGAAAGACTTCCCTGCAGAAGGCAAGGCCTTGATGCATCTGTTTAACCAGCTGGGGAATATGGATAACACTTACCAGCTTCAAATGCACATTAGCATAAACAATGCATGAGTGTTTCCAAGTGCACAGAGATTTCAGAGTGAAAAGATACTCCATGAAAACACTGCTACACATATCCTGGTGTCCATCAGACACCAGCAGCACAGTCCTCTTCGTGGCCTTACCACAGCCAGCTTTCCAGTGAACACAGACCTACGCAGTTGCAGCAGCACTATCAACAGTGAATGATTCTGTGGTCGCTGAAGCAAGTGGATGCACACAAGCAAGGAAGTGAAAATCAAATCGAGAAGAACAAAAAAAAATCCCTTTCTTGGAGGTAAGATCCTCAGTACTAAGCTTTAAAGCAAGACTTCTATTTAGGAAAGCAAGGTAATGCCACTCCCAACACAGGACAATGCACTACTCATGGTTAGCTACACAAGGATGGGGTACTAGTATACACGCAAACATACAAAGGAATAACAGCCCCACTTAACAAAAAAATATTACTTTTTAAAGGAATTGTTCAACTATTTACTTGATCTGAATCCTCTTCTATTTTCACTTCCCATTACCAAAGCACGGGAATGGACTTTCTCACCAGAGTTTCAGAGAACATTACACTTCTGTTCTCCTTCTTCCCCAAAAGGACACATTTCATCTTTGTTCATTCTTTTTTGTTACATAACGTTCTAAATATAAATGTTTATTTAGTTTAAGTCCAATTCCATAAAGCCCTTCCTCTCCATGGACCTGGATCCTTTTGTTAGTGCTGTGATCTGAGTCCTCTCTCTCAGGTTTTATTACTTCTCTCAGATAGTTTCAAAAAAAATAAAAAGACCAAAGTTGACAACAGAGCCAACAAATAGGCTCATACATTCTCACCACCTGAACACATTTTCTCATTCTACTTTTTCAGAACTCCTTGTAGCCTCCCTTCACAAGACAGCATTTCAAACTAAGATAACCTTAATGAACCATGAGATCATGGAAGATACAATGTCAGGCGTATTACTAATTCATGAAGTAAACCCAGCTCATTTCCTATACCTACTAGATGGCAATTGTTTCCCTAAATGTTCCATTTTGACGTAATTTGTTGCTTTAGTCCTCCCTTAGGAGAGCTTGTAACTCATAACTCTTTTAGTCTTCAGCAAATTGAAAAAATTAAGAAAGCAGCAGCGTTGGTAGACAGCTGAAGGATTTATCTGTTTAGTAGAAAGCACTGTCAGAAAGCAGATTTCAAAATGGTAGCATTATCAAGACAGACATTAGTCATTATTAGGCATTTCTAGCTCTTGATTAGCATAATTGGAATATCCTCCACACCCAAGGAAAGGCAAACTTTGAAACACACTCGGTAATGGAATTGATGTTTTGAAGGCCATTTTATGGGGTTATCCCAGGTGATCAGTTTTTGCAGTTATACATACCAAGAATTGAAGCCACTTCATCCAGAGAAATAGTAGTTTTTTCTGTTGACAATGGGTAACTTGGATAGCGAGCTAGAAACTTTTGGCACAAGAGTCCTAAGCTTTTCTGTTTTCTGCTGGGCCTCTGCTTTTCAAATTCATCAACCGTGCTGTCATCTACCATATCATACTGTAAAAAAAAAAAAAAAATGTTAACTCTTCAGTACAGAGCTTTAGAGGCAAGGCATAGCCAAGTAAGGTGTATTCCAGATGACATCAATATTCAAGCTCAGACTTTCTAATAAGGAAAACAACATGGTCTTCTTCCAGGCACTTGGGTGACACACACTTTTGCTTGCAAGCTCTTTTTAATCCAGTGTCCAACACATGAGACCTCTACTGAAAAACTCTCACCTGCAAGCTTACGGAATAATGGTTATGCATAAGGAAACAAACCAGTAAGACTAAACACCCACACTGGTAGATGGATAGATCCTACTTGAAGGAGAATTTCTTTTTGAGACAGGAGGAGGAATTTTCCTCAAAAACCTCTTGATCTGATAAATCAGAAAATATAAAAACCATCAAGAGTTCCTGCAGAACCACTTTCAAGGGAGTTTACTGCCCTTCACAGTGGCCCTCTAACTTTAAGGAACTGGGCTGGCTGGGATAGGGAGGGGACAGTGGCTACAAAAGGCACCACCCAGCCTCTGAACATCAAACTTTGTCAAGCTGTTTAACATAAGGCTGGTCTGAAGACGGTCTTTCAGCCCCTGCAGGAGAAAAAACAAAACAAAAAAAATGATACGATGGCAAAAATGTGTGAAGAGGTATGTCTATGACACAAGTTGAAGAAAACAAGGTGATAGACGATGTTTTTGCACTGGCAATTTTTGGACTTTAATTCTATGTCAAAAAAGGGAAAAAAAAAATCTGTCTGGTAAAGAGAAGTTGCGAGTAGTGACAGCTGTTCTAGCCCATATTTCCATGCTTAAGAGGTCTTAGTTGTCCTTTGCTGATTAAGTGATTTTATTGCTCTGATTGAATTCTTTGAGTTTTCTATGGTATAGAATTAGCAGTATTCCTTATGTGCTTTATAGTTTATACACTTTTACAGCAACACTTCCACATCTCTTCTAAGTTACTGTTTATGTTCAGAAACTTATTAATTGTAGGTTTTATTATCTAGAAAACACGGGAACTCTTTATAGTAGCCACCCTGAAAATGCTGCCTGACCTCTGTGGGCACTTCTGTTATGTTCTGGCTTGGATCAGTAATACGATCAGTATTACTTGGATCAGTAATACGATTAACTTTTAACATCAACCATTTCTACTTATTTGAAGCTGTGTTAGGAATTATCTTCAGAGAACTGTTTGCTGCTCTGTGACTTACCTAAATTGGAGAGATCTCCAGACTATATTCACCATAGACGCTGTAAAATCTGTATTTATAGCATGACCTGTACCTATCAAATGATGTTTCTCAGAAGGAGCACCCCAGAACTATCTTCCTCTCACTGAAATACCCAGTGAAGGATATTTTGTAAGAAGTTATCCAGGAGATGAAAGTCGTTGAGGGGGAAAAAAAAAAGGTGGAAGAAAACTAATGACCCTTATCATCACCCAACATCGTCTCCATGGATGCACTTCCTCAAGCAAGGACAGAGATCAGCCCCACCACTACTTGAGTCCTGGCATGTACAAATCTTCCTAAGAGTTGTCCATAACTGTTAGTTTGGGGCTGGAGTAAAAATATGGGAAGTGACTTTAACAGACCAGTCTGCTGGGACTTGTCCACTATTGTGAATAAGGCATAAGACTGCAAAAGCATTTTGAAAAATATGCCTGCACCAGAGTCTGATTGCTTCTGGAAATGGTAGTAGAGTAGACAAGCACGGTGTCTGTTTAAAAGTGGTCTGGCAGTTTTCCTTCTAAGTTTTTTGGAAAATAGCTTCAGGAGCTGTGCTGTTTCCCCACCTGAAGCTCTGCTTCCTTCACTGTCCTCTCAGATCAATTCATCATCAGGCTCTTGAGTGGTCTCAAGTCAATTACCACCAAGACAGCCACTTTTCATCTTTGAAGTTCATACTGGTCAGCTAGTGTTGTATAAGCATCTGCCTTTGGGAATGATTTAAAATACTGCAATTTCCTACACGGAGCAAAGGACCACTTGCAAGAAAAACAAGGCAGAATCAAAGGAAGGTCAGAGCTGCGACTGAACATAAGGTAACTGTTCTGAGTCTCACCTGTAATGAATCAGATATGTCGTTCTGCTCACTGTTTTCTATAGGTCTGAAGAGCTCTTTCTTCTTTTCCCTGTCCCTCATGTCGGGGCTAGCAGCACTAACAAGCATCTTCAGGTTAGCAGTGGGGGTCCAGGGGTCAGGCTGAGGTCTGTCAATGAGCTTAACAGGTGTAATTGGATTTCTTTCCGGGGTGCAGCCTTTCTGCTTTGATAAATCAACTGGTTCATTCTTAATGGGAGTCTTTGGGGCCATCCTGGATCGATCAAATATGTTTTCCTATTAAAAACAAAATGTTGTTTAGGCACAACAGGAAAGAAAACAGTCCAACAATCAATTTCATTTGCTCTTACAGAGGTAATCTTAGTGACTCATGCCTTGGCACTCAGAGCTATATTTAGCACAGTTCTTCTGCCTTTATCAGAAGCAGTGAAATAGTCTATATGCTCGCGTACTTGGAGACGGTGTGTATGAGATACTGCTGTGAATTACAGAAGCTGAGGTCAATCAGTCAAACTTTTAAATTCTGACTGTTATTACAAGACAGCACTGCCCGAGAACATAAATCACCAAACTGGATTGAATCTGAAAGAACGCTTTGGTCACGTCACGCTTGGCAAGAAGACACCGTGTTCTGCTTGAGAAGTCCCCGGTGAAAAGCCATGCTGGGAATAGAGCTTGGACCATCACAAGACATCAAGCTAAAATGAAGTTAACTTCCTGCGTAAACGAAGCAAGCTTTGTGTCTGCACTATCTGCTGCTCAAAACAACGAAGGAAAATCTCCATAACAGTATTCTTTGACTACAGCTAGGACTGGGAGGAAAATCTTAATTCATAAGCTGATTTTTATCATTCCTTGAATGAAGTTCAACTCCCTCCAGTCTCCAGCTGCAGTCCAACTTTTTTCACCTTTGGGTCTAACAGGAAGGCAGTCATTTCACCCCCCCTTCTTGCTGCAAGAACTCCCACTTTGACCAACAACTAATCTAAAGGAACTAATTCAGGAAAGCATCAGTGGTATCCTGCAGCTGAGAGATCAGTTTTTGAGCAACAGGAGATCCTACTTCACTCTAGCCTGTTAGTGCAAACAGTTCATGAAGTCTAAAGGGTCGAAGAAGACAGAAGGACGTGCTGGTTTTCTTTGCAGGATGCAGGAAGTATGCTGGAGCTGGCACAGCGCAGGACTTCCAGAAGTGTCCACGCAGAAAGCAGCACATCTCCTTCTTGCCCTTGGGAGCACATCCAGCTCTTACAGTCCCATTATTGCTTGCTTCTACTTACCACCCTACGAACAGGACACTTGTTCTGAGTTGAGCTTTAAAAGTCTAACATGCTAACTTTGAGGGTGGGTACTGTCACTGCTCTATTTTGTACTGCAGCAGATCCAATTCTGAAATGGAATATTGCCTGAAATAGATACATTAAGTTACTGTAAGTAAGCTTGCTGTAAGAACTTTTTGGTGTTTTGCTGTTTATTTGGAACAATTCAGCTATCACCAGTGGATACAGACATCCCAACAGGTGATTCCACCTCTCATTTGATCAGGTGCAGCCTAGCTGGAAAGCAGAGGAGTTTTAGCAGGAACTGCGGCTGGCTTTCACTAGCAGCAGCCTGGCAGCGCTCAAACTGGGCACCAACTTGGTTTCCGAAAGCATCTTGTTCTGAGCCCTGGTATAATTTCTGCATACGCTCACCTATGAATAACCCAGAGGGATGTAACAAGCACCTTCTTTTACAATGAGCAGCAGCCAGCTGTATGGTGCTACGCTGCGACAAATAGGGGTCAATTCGGAGGCCACGGTACCCCTTGGGATCCCATGGGTATCCTTGGGATCCCATAGCATTGGCATGCGATTTATCCTTGCAATTGCACACTGGGCAGAGGAGAAACCACACTTACCCTGCAGTGGCGATGAGCCACCTTGCCCCCAGCTTCTGATCCCTGGGCTGGTTTTTGGGGGTGCAGGGGGCTCAGCCCCGCGTCCCCCACCCCAAACTCCCCCCTCCGCGCGGGGAGCACACGAAGAAGCGGCGGGGAGCGCGGGAGCTGCCGCCGCCCGCTGCCAGCCTCCCGCACCGCGTCCCCCAGCCCGGCGAGCGGCACCTTCCCCTCTCCCCCGTCCTGGCTCCCCCGGGGGGCACCTTCCCCCCCCCCCCCCCCTCCATCCCCAGCAGGGCTCCCCGCTCACCTTCTGCGCCTCCTCGGGCTCCGCGCGGCCCCTCCTGCCCTGCCGGCCGGCCGGCAGCTCCCGCAGGCTGAGGCCGCCGGGCTCCATGGGCGCGGAGCGGAGCCGTGCCCGGAGCCGTGCCCGCGGTGCCGCCCGCCCGCCGCTCCCGCCAGGCGCCCCGGCCCCGCGCTGGCGCCCTCCAGCCCGGCTCGTACGATCCGGCCAATCAGGCGCGGCCCGCCGGGGAGCCCCGGCCGCGCCAACGGCCAATCAGCGCGCGGGCGGGCGGCGCGCGCCAGCGCGGGACGAGGCTCCCGCCCGCGCCGCGCCTCTGCTGCGCGCGGGAGCCGCCGGCTCCAACCCCCCCCCCCCTCCATCCTGCACCCCCCCCCCCCCCGCTCCCGCGCGGAGCCTCCCGACCGGCACCGCCTGTCCCGACACGTCCCGACACGGCACGGCCCGGGCGGCGGGAGCGAGGGCGGGATGCTGCCTGGGAGCCCGGCTCGCAGCTCACCCCCCTGCCCCGTCCTTGCCCTGCTGGCCGCGGGAAGGGCTCCGGGTGGTTTGGGAGATGGTCACCGGTGGGGTTTTGGGGGGCACAAAAAATGATTTTTTTTTTAACATGAGAATATAAAGCTTAGGTCGGAGTTGTGAGGTTTAATTTACACGCACACAGCCTGTTGTTAATTTCTGCCCAGCAGCAAGTTCCAGGACACCGCAGCTCATCAAATGAATGAAACACAAACTCCCAGAGAACCCCTTCTAAATTAAAACATTTTAAAAATTTCCCTCATCTAGAGAAAAATGAATTCCTCCGATGCAAAATGCACCCCCTTGGCACGTATTTGTGGCCGCAGCACTTGGTACGCACAAGCGAGCCGCTGCTGCCCTCATGCCCAAGGATTCATCAGAGCTGCGGGGCCCCAAAAGCCAGAGCCGCCCCAATGTGGCAGGCGGGTGTTGCTGGGACAGGCAGGGGAAGGCCATGGCACCAGCCAGAGCCCACCGGTGTGCCCAGCCCTGGCAGCACAGAGCTGGTGTCCATCCCTCTGCTTGAGCGCAAATGGCTTTGGGAAGCCCAAAGCCCAGCGACCGTGCAGGGTTGGCTGGTCTGGCTGCGTTCACAGCCCTTGTTATTTAATTTTGCAGTTATTTAAGACCTTAGGAAGGCACTTGCTGAAATGCTGTACAGTCTTTCTGTAGCGGGTCAGCATCAGTGACGGGCTGTGCGGGCAGCGCGCCTTGAGGTGTGCCCGGCCTGCAGCGCTGCGGCACGGAGCAGGGGCCTCCCGTCGGCACTCGTCACCAGGTTTCTGCCTGAGATTCAGGATGTCTCTGAATATAGGCTGCTAAGGCTCTCTGCAAGTCTTTACAGTGATTTAGGCATGGAAATTGGTGGGCCGGGTGCCCACCCTGCCGCTCTCTCCCTGGCAGAGTAGGGAGGAGGATGGAGGCAAAGACACAGGGAGACCCCTCGCCAGCGACCGTCATGGGCAAAACACACAAGAGCTGGGGAAGATTAATGTTATTTATTGCCAGTTACTAACAGAGCAGGGCCAGGAGAACTAAAAGCGAACTAAAGCCACATTCCCCCGCCCCACCTTCTTCCCAGGTTCAACTTCAGTCTAATTACTTCTTCAGTGAAATAAACACCCAAATGTCCCCTGTCAGTAAAATGCAAACCTTAGCTGGTTAACACATGAGTTAGAACAAAGCTATGACACTACATTTCCTTTTCTGCCTCTAGCAGCTGTAAGAAGCTCGCTGATTATCAGATAAGATTAATTATTGCAGCTGTACACACATACATCATGCTCCAAGATGATTTGAAATCTATCTCTATATCTGATATGCACAGAACATGTAATAGACCTGGCAGGACTGAGTTAAAAATGAGACTCCTAAATTTAAGTACAAGTACCTGTCTGTAATGCTCTGCTTACATAACTTTGTGACAGGACCAAGAAAACCTGCCTGTTAATTTACAATTTTGTACAAATGATACATGGACAAATATTTGCGCTTTTTCTATGCGACATGAATATTATTAAGAAGTAGCACTCCTATTAATTTCATTCAGTTTCTTTCCAGACCTGAAAAATGCAGGATTTTATGCAAGGTGCAATTGGAGGTGCCAGTTCTTGGTGAGGGAAATCCAATGCCCTCGGTGGAAGAGTTGGATAAAAACAAATCCTGTCAGTGTATCTAACAGAACTTTTCTATCACAGAATAGCAAATGGTTCTGAGGACATCAGCTGGGGAGCTGCCAGCCTGCAGTGACCTCTGGCCACCTTGGATCCAGCTGTCCCTTGGGCCGGGCATGGGCAACCACCGTGGTCGCTTGATGTTCAAAAGCAGCCAGGAGAGGTTGCATTAGAAGTGATCCTGTGAACATTGGTGTCCGTAGCCATCACTAAAGTACAGAAACATAGCTGGGAGTGGGACCTGAACACGTCAAGGCCCTTCTCGCACCATGCTATGGTGTTTTGTGCTTTTGAAGTTTGCATTCCCAGCAACACAGAGCCCCAGCTCTGACAGGAGGGGCAGATTAGTTTGGGGATTATATCTAAGGTCCATCTTTTACATACTTCAATGATATCCCTTTAAATGGATCAGCCATTCTTGACATTTAGGGAAAGAAGTAAGGTCATCAATTTATAAAATTATTTTCCTGTCCAGTGCTGATTGGTCAGACATTGGGTCAGGCTGCCCACAGAAGTGATGGAGTCCCCATCTCTGGAAATATTTGAGAGAGGTGTGGATGTGGCACTAGGGAACATGGATTATTTAGTGATGGGACTGGGTAGGTCATGTTGGTGGTTGGACTTAACAATCTTGAAGGTCTTTTCCAACCCAGATGGTTCTGTGACCTTGAGCAACTCCCATTGCCTAATTGAGGTGCAGCCTTGTTGAGGGTTGTGATGGCCATTCACAGGAGGTAGCAACTATCTGCCTAGTGGATAGTGTACGAAGGCACTCCAGCGGCTCTGAGAAATCCCTTCTGGGAGCTGGACAGCTGGCGAGGCCAGGCCTTGGTCCTTTTATGTGTCTGATCCCAAGTAACCTGCCAAAGGTCACATAAGGAACCAGGTAGCTCGCTGAGTTGCGTCTCTTTAATCAGTCTTGCACCTGAAAATCACTTCCAGCTACTGCTTTTAGAGAAAGATGAGTATTTCACAAAGGTAGCATTACACCTCCAGCAATTACTGGATACTGAAATTAAATTGCTATTAATGGTCAACTCTTTGTACAATTACAATTTCATTACTCGACTCTGAATGAAATATAGTTTGCTTCACATCCCATGGCATAAACCTTCTTTACTAGGGTTTCAGGTAGATAACTTCTCAGCAAAAAGAAGTGAACAAAGAATCAGTGTTTAATTGTTTAACTAAGAACTAACACTAAGTGTATAATGCAAAACAGTTTTAATAATTATTAAAACAATTACTGGAGCATTCCATGGTGGCACCAGAAAGACACAGTGATGGTTGAAGCCTTGTCTCCCTGGGCAGGGTGTAGCATCTTTACTCTGTGCAGCCCTTGATCTAAAAGATCAGGGGCTATGGTTATGTTTCAGCTGGTTTCTAAATCACAGAGTGCAACCCTTTCCTCTGTCTTGCCACATTACCTTTAGTGAAAAGTGCCTCTGAACCTCTGCTTAGCTCTAGACTGACCCTAAGATGACTGAGGAGCTTCGAGTATAGGAGGCTATTTAGGTGTGAGACCACACATCGCCCACACAGCTGCAGTCACCACTGAGTAAATTCTAGAGTTGTTTGTTTCTTCTTTGGAATATCAATAACATACCAATACACAACCATTTCTGCCTAAAATTCACAGAAGAAGATTTGTTGTACCATAAAGCTGTCAGTAGTTTAACTCAAAGAAGGATGCACTGTGTGCTGTAAATATTCAAAACTGCTCTCTAGTGATCATTTGCTACTATTTCATTGTACAAAATGGCTCGGCAGTGCTAGTTTCCTCCATGGACCTGCCACCTGAAAGTTTGGCTTTTTGAATTAGCAGTGGAAGAGAATGCCAAGTATCTTCTTACGGATGAATGGTTTTCCTCCTGATTTCAGTCCAAAACCAGGACGACAGTCCCCCCTCAATCACTTTAAAATTTCTCTTGAGACCAAACATGGAAAATATGGGTTTGAAAAACAGGCTCTTACCTGAAAATTATGATCATAAATGTTATAACAGAAGTCCCAGTATGACCCTATTGATATAATTCTGTAAGAACATTTGCAGTCAGTGGTGGCAATCTATCCACAAAATATCCGCAGATGGAAGAGCAAATCAAGAGATGGACAGGCAGGAAGGAAAAAGAAAGACCTGTACTTAGTTTTCTAGCACAGCACTCCTGGAAAAGACTGCCATGCACACTCCTGGCTCATTTCATTACTCTGCCCTGTATGCTTTGATCTTATATGATTGTCCCTGGATTATACATCCAGAGGGACCATTAGATCATCTGGTCTGACCTCCTGGGTGTTGCAGGCTATTAAATTTCATTCATTACCCTTGTATTGATCCTAAGGACTTCTGCTTGGCTAAAGCTTGTGTTCCAGAGAAGCCTGTGGTATTGATCTCAAGAAAACAAAAGACTGTGAATTCATCATTTCCACTATTACTTGTTTAAATATTATCTCATTCTCCCTATCATTTTTTCTTCCTTCTTATTACTAATTGGATTTCATCTGGTTTCAGTTTCAAGCCATCGGTCCCTGTTAGGATTTTCAACCCCCAAACTGCAGGACCTTTAAGCACTGCATTTTTCCTGTGAATACTGCAAACATAATCAAGTCACCTCTTACTCATATTAACAGGCTCAGAATAAGAGCTTTAATTTCTTACTAAAAGCCATTTTCCAATGCTCTCAAATGACTTCTGTTTTTGTTTGTTTGTTTGTTTTGTGTTCAACTTCTCCAATTTTCCTACGCATGTTTTAAAAATACAGATATCCAGGCTTTATATTATGTTACTGTACTGGTCTCGTCAAAATTTTATACAGTGTAAAATCATTTCCCACTCCTGATCTGCACTCCTGTAGAAAACTGCATGCAGGAAGGTTCTCCTTCAGCAGAAGACAATTTAAATCGTATATAGAGCTTTGTAATATTCTTCTATTTGGGGGTTCTTAATTTTTCACAAAGCATATTGTCACACAAAATGTATATATCAATCAAAGTTTATATTTTGATTTCTTCAACTGACCATCGTTTGAAGGTCTTGGACTTGATAAATTCAGCGTTTCAGCTGGGATGAAAAAAAAGACCTCTGCCCCTTGCTTCTGATGCAGAGATTGCACTAGCCCTGCTTATACCGGCACTGCAGCAGGAGCTCATTAATAATTGATTGTCGCCTATGGTCTCTCAATCTTTTGCAGTCAGCGCTCTGTAGCCCCCTAGCTATTCAAAGGGACCTGCATTCCTCTTATTAAATGAATAACTTGAGTATGTACAGAGGTTTTTCATTTGCAAAGGGCTCTTCTCATCAAACCATCCGTATTCCTGTATGACCGCTCTTCTCATCTGCAAATTTTATCAGTTTTTAATTTTTGTCTGGAAATTTTGCACCTGGTGGAAAGATAGCAGACTTGGCTGTTTGTTTTCAATGTGTCTTCAAAGCTTACTGCTTTGGTAAGCTACCACGCATCAGTGAAACTGTCACTGGACTCACTGCCCATCAACCTGATAGAGAAAGGAGAGCAGTTCCCACCGGTCCCTCATATTCCACATGTGCTATGTTTAAAGAAAACTGTCTGGTGCCAGCCCCTAAGGGCACAGATACCAAAACAGATAAAGAAAATCACTTCTGATTATGCAAAATCAGGGAAAATCTCATCTACCAGCAGGACTAAGGAAGCTCTTGGATACTTACAAAGAATTGATCAGATCCAAACTTGAAGTGAAAGAGCACCTTAGGCAGACTTCAGCCTCTGAGAGTAGAAAGCTGTTGCCAAAAAAAGTCTCTGTGTTGCGACCACCAAATCCCAGAAAATGAATTTGGTGGGGAAGAAGCACACCCGAGTTCTTCACCTGCGCGGGTCCTGTCAACTGGGAGGATACTGGGCTGAAACTTTTCCTTCCTGGCACTTTTATTTCTTCCTTGCCCCAGCTCTTCCTGTTTGCCCCAGGGCATCACCCAGTTTCCTTGGACCTGCCCTAGATCCGACATACTACACACAGCGGTATCTCTCTTCCTTTTCAATATTTAATTTCTTGCAGTTCTGAGCAAAGGCAGCTCTGTGGTCCTTGAGGTGACTCACTGCAACCTGGCAGAGCAGTAGTATTTACTAGCTGGACTGTTTCCAATTAAGTATTGCTTCCAGACTGCAGCGGGGAGCAGTACAGGTGCACTCATGCAGTGCCATCCCTGGGGTAATAAACGAGCACTGAGCTGGTTCTGCACAGAGCCCCCCCTCCCCGGGAAGGGTCTCCACCTGCAGCGAGGTTAGTCTGCAGCCCAGATAAATTGCCAATAAGTAACTGAGCAGAGCTGACTATATATCTGAAGTCCCCTACAACTGCATTCTTAAAAACAAATGACACAAAAAGAAAGCAACACTTCAACATTTTGTCTGATGGACAGCCAGGGATTATTTGACCTGGAAAGGGAGAAGGCCATTTAGCACCTGATGGGAGCAGACCCTCTCGGTGTTTGTAAGGATTTAATATTACACTTACAATGGACTTGAAGGAAAATAGAAGCCAACTGAAACTTATGGTTGGCACGTGAAGGCTGTGATTTAATGAAATTTCCTCCCTGATATGAAAGGAGGCTCTTGGAAGTGGAATAAACTAAAATACCTATGTGTCCTGTCAGGGCCAGAGAACAGGATAACATTGTTATTGTCTAAGCTTTGCAGGCTATATTATATTGCAAAATCTGTCTTAAAGATTGTTCTAAATACACCTCAGTTTCTCTGATGTTTGTAAGCCAAGAGTAATATTTTCCTCCTTCTCTGATGTATGAATGTGGATGATTTGGCAGAGGCCAACCAATGCCATAGAATAACACCAGAATCCTACCCTAATGGACTTTAAAATGCCACCGCAGAGTACAGCTGTGAGTTTCTTTTAAATAAAAAAATGAGTATCTTTTGTCGGTTGTTCAAGACATGCCCTACAAGCCTCAGAAATCAACTGAGGAACTGCTAGGAGCTTGGTGCATTTTAGGACCTGACTTTCTACAACAGCTCAATCACAATGGAAGTGAGTGGATATGAGCCTAATTTAATATGAATTAAATTTTCAAAATTTTGTAACTTAACAGCCAAGTGCTTAAACCTGATGTAGGCCATATGAAACAAATGGGGTGAAGACTTTCTGATAGAGCATTCAGACTGTGTTTTGAGCAATGCTTTGCTATAAAGAAACTCATGGAATCACAGACTGCTTTGGGTTGGAAGGGACCTTAAAGATCACCGAATTGCAAGCCCCTGCCATGGGCAGGGACACCTCCCACCAGACCAGGTTGCCCAAAGCCCCATCCAGCCTGGCCTTGAACACCTCCAGGGATGGGGCATCCACAGCTGCTCTGGGCAACCTGCCAGTGCCTCAGCACTCTCATAGTGAAGAATTTCTTCCTAATGTCTAATCTAAATCTACCCTTTTAAGCTTAAGGCTGTTACACCTTGTCCTGTCACTACACTCCCTTGTAAAGAGTCCCTCTCCAGTTTTCTTGTAGTAAAATACAAACAATGCTTCTTTTGGAAGCACAGATAATATTGCCTTGTCTGAAATATAACACTGGCATATGTCCAGATACTTGGAACATGCCTGCATTCAACAAACTGCTTTCGGTTGCATTCAGCTGCCCGTGGCAGGGAAACATTTTGTTCAGGCATTAAGGGATAACAGGATGATTTGATAAAAAGTACATTTAAATACAAAATCATACAGAATCATTCACAACAGTTCATCGTATGCAGTAAAACAAATATTTGTGCACTGTTACCTGAGTGTGATAAAATAGGGGTTTACCTGAAGTTATAAAAACGGATTTCGTTACTTAATGTAAACAAAATTATGAGTATCTTGATACGTGATTTGTATGCTTTTAAACTGAACCATGAAGTCATGCACCATAAAATCTTAGTGATATTGATGTGAACAAAGTCTCAACAAGTGTAATCTGTGGACTGCTTGCGGGAGAGGATGGAAAAGTGCATTGGCTCCTGAATTTCTTCATCTTGCTGCTGGATTTGCTGCAGTACGATAATAGAGTTCCTCTTTATTGAGGCTGCAGTGGCAATTAATCATTACATTTATTTGTTTGCAGATGATTTACTAAATCAAGATTTCTCAGTAGCTTATATATTCTTAGAAACCCCAAATTCTTACTAATGCAATTCATGTATTTTACATGTATATTTCAAAGATCAGTGTAGCCACAGGTTTCACCATCTGTTTCTCAAGAATTTTAAAATGTGTTGGAGACAGCAAGTAATAGGAGGAAGGACAGAAAATGAAGTCACTTGGGTGGGGTTTGGCCAGGCCACTTGGGTGGAATTCAAGTGTGTATGCACACTTGATACCCCTTTTATTAAAGACTGTACGACACAAAATGTATGACACAAAGCCAGTTTCAGGAAGGATACCAGGTGCAGGGAGGTTACCTTGAGCAATACTAACAGCATCCGTGAATTCATAGCTCTTGCCCAGTCACTATGGTTATTGCTTATGAGTACAGGAGAACACACTGGCCACATTATAGAGAGGTAAAAGTCTGCCCTGCCTAGTGTGCTGCGCCCCACACAGTGGGGCCAACAGTGCCCTACAGAAAGTGTATGAAAAGGAAAGTGTATGAAATCATAACGCACAGAAAGCACTCCTTTCCCTGAGTATTATTATTCATCCCAGGTCCAGCACCTTAGGGAACTTCCTGAGATGGCAGTTGCATTTGGGCTGTCATATTGAGCAGCCCCTTGAAGTCCCTTCTGGCCACCTCCGTGCTCTGCAGTGACAGGTCCCACAGTGTCCTTATGCAGCGTGGAAGGTACTTCCCTTTGAGATATGCTTCCAGACTTGGTATCAAAGTTTTCTTTACATTAAGCTGCCCGTTGAAACAGCAAAAATGAACAAATGAGAGGTCTGCTGTGGTATCCAGCTATAGGATTTATCTCCAAGTGTGCTAATGCTACCATTTAATTTGCAGGTGTGAATTGCGTATTTATGTGGCAGTGCTGCTCTTGTTCCCCAAAGCCCTCTGCAGCGTATGAATGAGCTGCTGTGTTTGAGCTGCAGTGTGTGCAATCAGAGGCTGCTGGTTCCTTTGGGAGTTCAGTTATAGCATGAAATTAATCTCTTTCAGCTACTCTGGTTGAGCAGGTGAAAAGTGAAAATAATTATCAAAGCTCTGTGGCCTCCAGTAATTGTTTGAAACCTCTGAATATGCCTGCGCTGTGGCTTGCTAACATAGTTTGCAATTGTCTGAAATAATATAGTGCTTAAAATAGATAACAGCACTGTTTTCTTCTTGAATGGCTAGAAAGCTGCGAAAAACAGGTAGTCAATCACATAGCTTTGAAAAGCCACTCATTTTCGGCACAAGCTTTGAGTGAATTGCTTATTCAACATATCCAGTGTCCTCCTGACGTGCCCTAGGTAGCTGGGAACGCAAGTAATTAGGCTCAGTGCAGGGGCTGTCCTTTTAGATGGCATGACAAGAACTGATTTTGCTGGTGCTGCCCATACTATTGAGAAAGAATGCAGTTATCTCACCTGGAGAACTGGCACAAAACCTTGAATGGCAGCCACTGCTATTTGTTTTGGCTGAATACCAAGAATGGCTAAATATAAGCTCAGGGCTTACTTTCATTGCTTGGTAAAATTTGTTAATAATCCTTTTTCTTTTCTTTTTTTTTTTTTCTTTTTTTTTTTTTTTTTTTTTCACTTAACCCTTCTCACTCACTAAGGAATCAGAATGATTTCCAGAAAAGTCAATTACTGATTTTGCTCTTTTTTTTTTTTTTCAGTTAATATTGTTTTTATTTTATTCTTTTTTAAAAGTTCAGTACAAATGAGAAATTTAAAGATGTTCAGGAGGGTTGTGAAGGAGCCACCTGTTCTCATTCAACATAGTAAGGAAGAAACATTAGCACATATATTCTGGCCTTCCTTACAATGGGTTTTGTTCCAGATTAGGATTGATGGTCCTTTTGATCACTTCATCAACAAAAATAATAATGACTAGAGCCAGTATAGGACCTGGTTGTCTAAAGGTTGCAAACCTCACCTGAGCAGACTCTGGAGCTCAGAGCTCACGCTCCTGTGTGGAAGATTGGAAGATTAGGTCTTCTTCGAATAACAGTGAGACAAACCTGCCCCTGAGATCTGACTTCCCCAGCTTTCAGGAGAAAAAGCCTGGTATCCACAATCCAAGAGATATTCTCAGTCTTGCATTTCAAATCAGATCAGGACTGTGGGAAGATGCTTGAAACAGGTTGCAGAAGCAGAGGAGAGGCGAGATTTGAGATCATTCTGCTGTCAGCTGGGTTAAGCTTGTCCCAGGCTCAGCTTATCGGGCGCTGAATGTCTAAATCTGTCCTTTCTGCAGCAGGACCTTGGCTTTGGGACCTGTCCTGTGGCAGGACCCACATACAGACCAGCAGTGCCCAAACTGCACTGTAAAACTGAGATCCAGCTCAGGTTCAGGTGCTAAACACCTTCAGTTGTGTTTCTTCTGGGCACTCCTATATACTTTGAAGGAATCACGTGGAAGGTTATCTATCAAATTTTGGTTCCTAGGGGACTGGAGAGAAATGCCAAGTATTTGGAAGAGGGAGTTGCATACTACCTCCCGTGGGACAGCTTGGTTGCACTTAGCCCAAGAATAGCAAGTATTCCCAAGCATTCAGCTCATGCAAAACATGGCTTTTTGTGCAAACCACAAAACAAATGGGTCTGCTGTCATTGGTGGCACAGATTCAAGGCCCGAATCTTTCTGCCATCTCTAGAGATTAATGCAGAGGATTTACAGGCACAGAATGTCCTTGCTTTGCTCAAAAGTTGTTGATACTTCCTCTAGCTGGGGTTGGGGTAACACCTTTTTGCTTGTAAAGCAGCTTGTAATATCAGTCTTGCAAATGTCTAGATTGATTGGTTAAAGCTTCTGCATTCCCCTGGAAATTGGAAAGCATGCTCAGGCCAAATTATGCAGCAAGTACATGTGCATGTACAGTGAACTTAGCCACATTAATCATAGACGTGCCTAATTGAAGCTCTCAGGGCTTTGCTTTTCTTATGCTGTCCATGTAGATGCGGTGATGCGGAGTATGATCTGATTCATGAAGATGCAGGTATTTGGAATGGCTGGCTGTCAGTCACTATTGATTCTGGAACTCGACTGTTGCTGGGACGAACTTGACAGAATAAAATGTCCAAGTGTGTACGTGTCACTACTCATTTGTCCTTTCTGTCTGTTTTTATAGGTGTGACACTGGCATCTAAAATGAAAAAGCATGTCAGTAGTTCAGAGGTGAAAACAGCAATTGATGTATATAGGATGTGGTAAAAAAAGTCCAGTGGGCAGCCTTCTGTTTGCCAAGTGATTTTAATGAAAGTGCGTTGATATTCCATCTGTTCACTGAACAAGGTAACTCAAACTGAAGTGTGAAAGGCCATGTTAAATCAGAGGGAAGGACAGAAGGACATGCTTCAGTTACCATATTTAAGTCCTTTTAAGATTTCTGAAACAGCTTGTGGCTATTAGATTCCTACAGAAAAATCCATGATTTGTACTGTGGATACCATGTAGGCAGAGAGTAAATCCAGTATGCTATAGACAAGAACTGTGAGGACTTAGGCGTTCATTTGTATCTGCCTGGTATATCTCGATCATTCACTCCAATTTATATGGTCGCCAGATTAGAGTTTAGTGTTTGTTTGTTTCCCTTACTGCAGCACAGGGTCTTTTTCTCCTGCTGATTTCTTTGGACACTTTCCGGTTCAAGATTTCCTTGCCCTCTTGGGGCTTCAATATTCAGTACTCTACCTGTAGCACTCCCACAATGCGCCTTTTCAGATCATTAATGGGAGTATTTACCTTTTGACATTTGGATGAGATACTCCAGTGTTTCAGAGCAGACACTCTTGGCTTTCGTTTCTGTGAATCTCCAAAAGACACAAGGAATTTGGACAAGTGTTTGATAACTTCTCATATCATTCGTATGTACTCACCCTGTGTGTTATTACTGGGAACAAAAATTTTGATGTACATCTCTAAAAGACATTCCCTTTTCTTATAGAAACACAATGTGTGTTTCTGCGGAGTATTTAAGGAGACTTTCTTGGAAAGGAGTGCATTTTGTAATTGTGCTTTGCAGGAAACTACCTTTTATGAGTAACTGGACTTCCGTGTTCAGTATGTTGTTCAATATACCTAGACCTGGACCCAGATTCAGACATCTGATTTTGACCAACTGCTTATCAGTAGCATAATTAAGGAAAAAGACGTGGCTAACTTGATTCAGCTTGGACTTTAGTCTTTAAATATACTTGCTGTTTCTTGTCATTTTGACAAGGAAAGAGCAGGAAAAGAAAACAGAGATGGAAAGGAAGTTAGGTTATCTATTAAATATTTGGTGTGACTGCACTTGAGGTGTAGTAGTTGTCCTCTGCTCACTCCAGTCCCTCGCCTTTCTGGAGGTCACTGCCAGCTGAGTTGTTTGCCTGACTGCTCTTTAAATCTCCGGAGCGATTTGACTCGACAAGACACACGCACTCACATCCAGCTTATAGTTGTTTTAAACTTTCTTTGTCAGATGTGCTGGTTCAGGAGGTCCTGCCCCTGGACACAAAAGCATTGCTTTTGACCCAGAGCATTTGCCTGGCCCAGCTCCCAGCACAGCCCCACGAATGCCAGGCACAGGGATGGGACACTGTGGAGAGGGAGCTGGTGTCTGAAGGTGGGAAGAAGAGAGAAGCAGGAGCTTCTTGGGGCAGGATTGACTCTTATGGAAGACCACATGAAGATCAAGGACAGGACTGGCATCCCGTGGGTGTTATTTCTGCCTGCAAAGCTGCCTTCAGCAGTTGCACATTTTTCCGTAGCCCTCCCTCCCCATCCCCATTCTGCAGTTCACCACCCTTTCAGTGTGCTGATGTAACTTCTGTGGCTGCCATGTATGGCAGACCATGAAGAAAAACAGGCTTTACAAACCTGTTTGTGGCATGTTTTGAAAGCTGGATCATTTTACTGATAAGGTTTGGAGCATTGCATGGTAAACAGCTGTGTCAGCATAACATTGGAGAAGGGTAAATGTCCTGAAATGAGGGAAAAGGAGAGGAAAGGTCTTCTAAATTAGCTTTGCAGCAAAAGAAAATGATGATAGTGCTCAAACTGTCTCCTAGAGAAAACATGGTAGGGTTTTGTTTTGGTGAGTCCTGGCTTAGCAAGCATCCTTCTTTCAACTGGGAACAGGGACAGGCCCAAAAAGCAAAAGCCCAAGTTCCCTCTACAGCAGGCAGTTTGGAGGTCTGGCCTCTTTGTGCAGCTGCCTGTACTGCTTGGACAAGCTGCCCTGGATGGATCTGCAGATATTGCCGTGTTAGACAGGAGAGGTACAAAAACTGGTGATGCTGTGCTGTACCTGTGCATTCCTTCCTGTGAGGTGGGCTAAAGACAAGGCTGAGAAGGCTGCAGGGAGAAGCAGCGGAGAATTGGTGGAAAGCCTTTTAAAGACGCTTCCCGTTAAGCAAAAAATGTTTCCCCGCATCTTAGCTATTGTAAAATGCAGACTTGGCAGAACTTATTTTTTATCTTGGCACTAATATGTCAAAGTTATGGGGTTGATTCAGCAACATCTTGATGAAATTTTATGGCCTGGGGTTTCTGTTGCTATTTTTGTTTTGTTTTCAAACCAAAAAGGTCAAACTAGATGAGCAGAATGGTGCTTTCCGGTGTTGAAGTACATGAAAGATTCATTTACTCTTATTCATATTCTCCTTTATAGTCATGTGGCATAAAATAACTACCATAGCAAACTTTATTAAAAGGGGGAGAGCTCTCAGAATTGCTCTTGTTTTCCTGTTAACTGCTAGTTGCTCCTCAACTTGGAAGTCACAAATTAAATGCAGTACTTGAAACCATCCTATATTAATATAAGTAATTTGTAGGCAAAGTAGATACTGTTATACCACTTACTGGGCCAAAAATACGTCAGCTTTGAAGCTGAAGGCAACTCTGACGTGTTGCCAGTTTCAGTGGCTATAAAAGCTTCTGCACAAGTTCTCATCAGTTGTAAGTTCTCCAGACTCCTGAGGCAGCCATTAAAAACCACGAAAATCCAGTAATCGTTCTGGTCAGGTGTGTCAAAACAACATTTCCTGATGGAAGATGCATGGAAAGTCACATCCAGCAAATGTATTTCAAGTCTTGACCTTAACCCTTCGTATTTATAAAGTGCTGATATTAGTTTTTAAAACAAGAGAAGAATATGAGTTGGAAGCAAAATTGTTTGGTTTGGCCCCTTTCAGAAACAGAGTGTCACGCAGCCTGAGAAAGAGTAGCCATTTAGACTGTTAGTTGATGTCTGGTTAGATTACACAGTATATGAAAACTGCCTCTGTGGCAGAGGATTTTAAAAACAAATATCATGGTATTAATTACTGGAGAGCAGACAAGCCCTGGCTAGGGATGCACAAGATGTGGGCTCTGTTGTTGCTTAGTTGTGTGGCACGGATCCGGTCACTGCACACTTGTGAGTGACAGAGAGCAGAGAAGGCTGCTGATCTTGGTAAGGCATTTCAGAAATGTAATTATGAAAACAGCAAGATATTGGTAACTACTTATTCAACGCTTTCTTTGTGCAACCTTGTGCAGGTCAAATTTAGATATCTTGAAGCAAGATCTTTGGTCTGTCAAGGGGAAATGTACACAGGAAGGCTGCTGCTGATCTGCCAGACCAGAGGAAAAGCCTGAGCAAATGCCTCTTAATTCTACTGCATACAGGCTCCTGTTTGCCATTCAGCAACGGGTGAGATGATACATTTCTGCCTGAAAATGATTTGATTTTCATCCCTCTATTTCTTGGCACTTGTGCACCAGTCACTTTGGAAGGGGCATCTGTCATTTCCTCCAGCAGTCTACAAGCCCGAGCTTGTTTTCACAGTCATCTGGTAGATGCTCCCAGCATGAGCAACATGTCACCTTCTGTCAAAGAGGAGGCAAGGTGGGAAGGAAAGAGAGACAAAGAAGGGATAATCAATTAACAAGGCAAAAGCTTAGAGGCATGTGGCAAAAGGTATCCTAAAACAAACAGATTTACAGCTGCTTGTCATTCCTAAAAAACACAGAAGGTTGTGTTACATCAAAAAATAGTGGTTTTCTTGTGCTCTTGCACATACAACATCATAACATTATACAGTATTATAGCATTATAAAAGCTACTAACTACTGTGTTCAGAGTAATGCATGGAGGGGTCTGGGACTGAGTAAAGGACCCGATTGTTCAGCTGGGCAGCAGAACGTGCCTGCTTGGTTTTGCTTGCCAGTAGTCACATAACATCCCTAAGCCCATGGATGTGTTGTGAGCACACACTGCCCATCAGCCCCCGTGGTGAGGGGAAGGAGTGCATGTAGGGTGGGGCAGAGAGGGACAGTGACATGGGAGGTTATGATGATCGTTTAACTGAACAAATTCTAAAGTCCAGAAAGCAAATTTTGCCTACACATGGGTCTCATCCTCTGGAGGGACAATACCAGCATACTTGTCCACAAGACTACCTTTTCCTTTTCTTCATGTTCCCATTTCTAGATGTCAGGTTTCTGTTCCAACGTGAAGACAAGGATGCGGTGTAGCAGGAGCCATTTAACAGGAAGAGAACTGGGCCCAGAGCCACAAGAAAGGGATCATGGGGAGAGCACCATCCAGTGCTTGCGGAAAAGGGACTGTCATTGCCTGTGAGTTCCTGGCTGTCGCCGCTGTTGTTCAGACAGAGAGACTGTAGCAGTAGCTAGAAAGAGCCTGAGGAGGGTGAAGATGAGGTCAAATGCCAAAATATCTTGGTACAGCTTTGGGTGGGCTGATTAGTTTATGGCTGACAAAAGAGATTATGCTGAAATATTGGACTTCCATAGAAAGGAAGCTTTTCTCCTGGAGGATCTGAAAAACCTGTGTAGCTGGCAGTCTGCTGGCCCGGGCAGCCTGCTGTGTCTGCCTTCTCCCAGCAGATTCCCTTCTGCCATGAAGAGGAAATTTCAAGTGTACCGTGTAGCTTCCTGCTATTTTATGCTAAAAAGTAGCCGCTGCGGGCACCACGCTAGAAGTGGCAGCTCTGAAAAATAAAGGACAGGATACCAATGTCTTCCTTCTAGCAGTAAGCTAAACCTACCAGAAGACTGGACAATGACTCCCAAGGTCTTCTTTGGCTGGGTGCCCCAACCACTCTGTGGAGGCTCAGCCACTGAGGAGGACCTGAGGTGGCTTCAAGGCCCTGCCAGACACACTGGGGTTGTTGTCTGCAGCTCAGGATAGACTGTGCATGGCTGGAGCCATTCAAGCATGTCCCGAGTCCAAAATGACACTGTCACTGCGAGGAAGACGTTGACAAAAGAAGCGACAGGGAACAAAAACACAAATAACTGAAGTCCATCAGGCTCCCTCGGACAGACAGGGCCCTCCTGGAAGTGATGCAGTTTTGCTGTTTCCTTCAGATTCTATCACAATTCTCATAACATTTGGTCTTCCTACTGAGTAACTTTTTCTGACAGGCTGTGCTCAAGGAAATCCTTTGTCATCATCATCTTTAAAGCTAGCTTCCATGTTTCAAAGAAAAGAAAAAGAAAGATAAATCCTACAAAAAATATCGTTGCGAAAATGATAAGAAAAAACAGTCCTTGTGATATACCTGGTGGTCACTTTTGATGTCAGAGTTGTGGCTCTCAACTTATTCCTCATCCTGAGCTTAGCCTTCAGCACAGAAGTCTCAAAAATATTTGTGCTTGTTTGTCACATCACTGGAGGAATGTTTTACATATGTACATGCATACAGTGTTTTACATTTAGCTCTCTTTCTGGTATATTCCTGAAGGAAGCTGGTGGTTCAAGGGGAGGCTGAATCTTCACCTGTTAGGCAGATGCTCTACCTTTTGAGGGTGGGCAATTATTTCAGGCCACGCACCAGATTCCTTGTAAAAAGGGAGCCTCGTGTCCTACCATGTGTGGTCCCCTCTGGCTGAAATGGTGATGGGTATTTTAGTAGCCTCTCTACCCACAAAACAGACATTTCCTCTGCTCCCTATCATTGCTTTTCCCGAGTACTTCCAAAAGCTATGTTTTTCTGTGATAAAAGGGAAAAAAAGCCTCCAACCAAGAGATTCATGTTAAAAAAAATCCAAAAGATAGTCCATTTTATGATAGGTCATTTTCTTACTTATTTACTTAGGTGCTTCTAAATCTGATATTTCTGTTTCATAATTTCTGCACTGTAATGTGTGGGGATCATTTTTACTTTTTGGTCACTGTAATAGAAATAGAAACCTGCCCAAGTTGCACAAGTCTATCAAATAGGTACTAGAATCAAGGGATTTACTGGGCAAAGGCATCTTTTTGCTATACATAAAAACATCAAATGACTGATCTTGTAAAGTACATACTGACTTCAAGGGAAACATTATAAAACTCTTTAGAGCCTTGAGAATGGCCAGACATGAATTATGCTGATATATGTCTACATTACTATTTTATTGAGCAAGATAAGGATAAAACAGAAAAATCAATCATATTCAAGCAATCCAGAACTACCAAATACATCTTCAACTGCATTAGGCAAATATTTTGATCCATTTATGTAGACAAATACTTTGGCTTGATCATAAACAAAATAAAAAGTGTGTTTTTATCTCTGGTCAATTTGAGCTTTGCTGCAGACATAATGGAACAAAAAGGCACAATAGCCTAAGGACACACGTTCTGTCTGTGTAGCCAATAATTTCTTTTCTTTGTGCCTGAGTGAATGTTTGTTTTGGGAGGAAAATGTTCTTTTACCTGGAAACAAAATATTTTTCAATATCTTGGCTTTGATTTTACAGCCGAACATATTTTAAGGAAGAAAGCAGTTAAAATAGCAGTTCTGGAAACAAAAATAGACTCTAACCTGTGAGCATTTAGTGATGTGAAATGTGAAAATCTAAATTTGAAGTAAGCTTTCATGTAGCTGGGGTGATTTCTACCAAGAAAAGTTTAACCAAGGGCCTGAATCTGGCCATTTAAAAAACATTTCATGTAACCCTATCCCTGTTATGGAATTTTAATCTATTTCTAGAGGGAGCTGTGCTATTTAATTCCACAGTTCACTAAGATTTTGCTTCTTATTCAAGAACACTCGCTGAACCAAAGAAATCTAGGCTTGACTCAAACTAATTAAGCTTGTGAAGATTTACAAACAGAATCTTGCCAGCAAAATATTCAATGGGAAAGCCCAAACCTTTCTGCAAATTAAACAGCTTTCCTTGGAGCTCCAACTAGCAGTTTGAGGCTTAGGGAATATCTTTGATTTAAAGAGGGATTTTCGGATCACAAAATGAAAACAAAATGATTAGGGACCAAAATATTTTATAAACTTTTCCTGGTAGGCTGTACTGAATGTCCAAATGTATTAGTGCCTGAACAGATGATCAGTCTGCAGATGGAAAGCCCAATTGCCATACCTGGCCAGTGCATGCACTCGTAACTTGGTGCATCAGTAGAGCAAAATATGTTAAGCTAAACTAAATATATAGGCTTTATTCCTCAGTTGCAGTGAGTCAGAAGCGTGCAGATGGTTAGTTAAAATTCTTCAGACGATGAGTCAGCTTCTCAGATCGCAGTAACTCGGTCGCTCGCAGTTAACTTGATTGCCTGCGATAGTCTGACTGTACCCTCACTAAACCATGAAAAAACAACAGTTCTAATTTTTCATTCTCTGAAGAATAATATTGCACCTGGCACCACACACACAGCACCTGGGTGTAGCACAGCCCAGTAATGGCACATATCCCCATCTTTTCCATCCCCGTGTTCTTGCAGGAAGGTGAAATCGTGAGTGAGGTGGGAGGGTTCCAGTCTGGGCAGATTCATGTATTTTTTTATCAACACTGAGTCAGCCTGAGAAGCCATGAGCACATTTAAGGCTTGGAGACACATCCAGTGTAATGGGCGTGTGCTGGTGAATGTCATGCAGACTTGGAGACAGGAGCCAGTTCCATAAACGCGAGCACGGCCAGCCCATCTGTTACAGGATTTGGGCTCTTTGGGATAAATCTGCTTCCTTCATGTAACTCTGCTTGTGCTGGGTAATATGAGAGGATCCCTTACTTATTAAAACCCAAACTGGCTCTGTTAGAAAGAAAGAAAATATTTAGTGAGCTGCTCAAGTTGGCTTTCTGAGCCACATTCTGTAAACCCATTGAACTTTTCCAGCTTGCCCCACTTCTCACACATTGTGCTGCACAACTGAGTGGTAAGAGATGCTCAGAGAGTGATGGAGAACGTGTGTCCAGAGGGTGAACCCACTCCTGTCTAGGAGAAATCCCACAGAGATAATTTTCTGACAGTGAGGAGTAGAAGGGGAGAGGATAAGACAGAGCTAGGCAGCCAAATTCAGTTGCCTGAGCAGAGGTATCCAGTAACCTCTGAGAGGTGGATGGTGCCCAAGAGATGTGCATGGGGCTGCCAGATGTGACCTAGGACCTCTGGATGTCTTGCACCTTATGGAGAGGCAGCTGGAAGTGAGTAGGAACACCTTAGGGCATCAGATGCTTCTACTGAGAGAAATGAACCCATGATGCTCTCATTACCTTCGGAAGAATGTGATGGTGGAGAGGTATGGGGAGTCTTTTTGGTGGCAGGTTTATATGACAAGAGTTAGGTTTGAAGGTTACCTGAGCCATGGCATTCAGTGGTGTGTGACACCAGGAACGCCTCTGTTTTCCAGCTGGAAAAGTTCCCCTGCTGTGGGAGACAGCAGGAAGTACCCAGTCCAGGTTTGTCCAGAAAGAGAAGCACCTGCTGGGGGAACAGGCCAGAGGTGAAGGGTCTAGACTATACCCAGATGAGTCTCTGCCAGGGCTAGAGGAGTCTCAGAGGGAGTAATGGATCCAGGTCGGCAGGAAAACGTTAACAAGTGCAGATCAGCAGGATCTTGTATGCTTGCATCATTTTCTTCAGTATTTACCTTATATAAGCTGGTGGCCACACAAAACAGAACTCAATGTTCCATCAAAAACAATATTTTTCAGTAAAACCACCACAATTGCAGTCTGTCTAGCCTGTGTTAGGTGAGTCACTGTCTTGCTGCCAGTCTCCACAGAGGGGTAAGAGGTGGCACCATGATGATGACTGAATGTCCTTCTCAGACACCACTGGGGATCCCAGTCTGCTCTGAGGAGCAGGGTTGCATTGGCACCATGACTAAGTAGAAGCTTTGATGAACTACATGACTCTAGAAAAGATTTACTCTGTGGACTTCTTAACTTTCCCTTTAACAAACTCTTCTAGATGTGTGTGTTGCCACATTTGCACCTGTTCTGTCTTTAGCTATACCTATGCTCGGACAGATAGTGAGCTGTAAATTTGGATTTAAAAGGCAAGATGATCTCATTCTGACAATATTTCTCACCCTGGCTTTATTGCCAGCTCCTTCCTCTGTCATGAAATAGCAATAGGTTGCAAGTGATTTTTTTCTCACTGAGATAATCTATGAATAACAGGGGAAATAAAAAGAAGACATTTTGTCTTAGAATATATTTTTGGATGTTGATGATGGATATCCTCTCTTAGAAAATGGAGATATTTAAATAACTTAATAAAACAGGCTATTCTAAGACTGATAAAAAGAATATTAAACAATAAATTTTATTTCATAAAGTGTTTATAAGTATAATATATATTTAAAATGCTGGTGCATTTTTCTTTCACCAAAGCTTGTATCTAACTGTATGTTTCTATTGCACTTACCAGTACTTATGCACATATAAGTATTTTCTGTAAGGTTCCATTGCCCTCAGCATGGATTTCTTTCCCAATGAAAATCTGTAACAATGAATACTCCAGTCCTACACCAGCTCAGATACTTCCTGCCAAAGGGTAATCCCATCCAGTGCCTACTGAAGACACTGGCAGAGCTTTTTATTAGAATTGTATCAAACCTTTAATTTTATAGATTCTTTTGGGCACTGAAGCTTTTCAATGTTAGACAAAAGGTACACAGGGGCCTTATAAAACTGAGTTGTTATTGATGAATAATACTGAAAGGTTGCTTGCTAATTACCATTTACTATTCCATTAGTTTCAGCAGCCAATGCCATGTTATTAATCTTACTTTGAATGATTAAATCTAAAGATGTTTCTCTTCAAAGTCTCCTCTTTTGTTGCACAATAAGCTCTATTTGCCATGTTTTACATGAGCTATTTTTTGTCATCTGAACTATTGAAAAAAATTACTAGCTTAGTAATTACTTCAGAATAGGAAATTTCCAGTAAGTCACAGCATTTTATGTTCTGAAAATAAAAATGCAACACCTCTGATCCTTTGTTAGGATGTAATGGTTTACTCATTCCGTAGTTTTTCACTTGATCTTTTTTTTGAAGGAGAGGGAAAGAGAGTTTTTGTTTGCTCATGAAAGAAGACAGAAGGATGAACAGCACTTTACAGAATCACCTCAGCTGGTATATAAACAAGCCTGTGTACATGAACCAAAAAAAAAAAAAAAAAAGATGTCTGCAAGGAAATTTTGAAGTAGACTTCTCTGCTTTATTTTTAACATAAATTATTCCACCAAGGTTAACTCGGAATAATGCTGTGTGATTAACAGCAGGGATAAAGGTGATCAGAGCTTGACAAGCCCTGTGGAAAGGGCAGAGCTCCTTAAGGGTCGCTGAATGAGTAGGCAGTGGCTTTTGGAGTAAGAGAAGAAGTGAAGAAGAGAAGAGAAGAAGCTTTTTGAACCTACTAAACAGCAAAGGTAAGGGCAGAGGTGAAGCTGATATGACCAGACTGGAAGTTGCTGGTGGTTCGTGCATGTGAGAGTGTTAGGCTTCAGGCCTTTGCTTGAACAATAGCATTTTGTTACTAATCATGAGCTGTAGCACCATGCTATTAAGCAGCCAGACAGCAGGCAGCATCTACACACAATATATAATTTTTGTATTCTTTTTTTTTTTTTTTTTTTTTCCCTGAAATACTTTCAGAAGGTTATTATTCCATACAGTTGATCACTTGCATACATAAATGAAAAAACTAGTTTCGCCTGCTTCATCTCTTTCAATTTTAAGCTTGGAGATGTGAGAACAGGGGCTCAGACTTTTCAAAGTCAGGCTGTTTGAGGTGGAAAAACCTGGGTCACCATTCTGTGATCCTGTGTTTCTACTGTACTGTCTAAATGATGCCAGTGCCTGTTGTGCACACAGGACTCAGATGGCCAGGGCTCCTGCTAAAATATTCATTAGATAATTGAATTGAGTGCTTAAGGACTAGTATACTTGTGGAAACGTTCAGAATCAATTTCATCATAGCTATCACTTTTAAATGGCTTTTCCTGCTTCATGTCTCACCTTGTTGTTCTGGTATTGGGACTGGGTGAGTTGCAGGAAGCTCAGAGTATATTCAGTACATCCAAGGTGTAAGGGGTTGTTAGTGGAAGGTGCTAAGAAATTATGATTAGATACATTTTAAAGATGTGTAAGTGTTTCTTGCCAGATTTGCTTGTCCCAGGCAATACTTCACCCACAGCTTGTTTAATTTTTCTGTTATATAAAGAACAAGGGCAGATGACATAGCCATGCTCAGGTCTCTTTCCCACATTAGTCAGGTCTCTGGGCTGGGTATTTGGGAACTGAATCACTCTCTTATTCTGTTTGCACTCAAATTTCATTTACAAGGTGTATTTATTAAATCTGCTGGCATAAGCTTTTTGTCACCCTTGGCATCATGTGTCAAACTAATATTCCATAATACAGATGTATGTAAAGTGTCTTTGCAGGAATACGCAGAGAGCATTTCAGAGATCTAGTCCTCTGCTGAAGGATTTTCTACTCGTAAGTGTACTTGATCCACCTGCCCACACAATGTGCCCTACCCTCACAAGGAAGTAGATACAGCAGTAGAGAACACGATCAAATTACCAGAGGCCTGGAATAGCCCGTTGAGTGCTATTTACTATTCCACATCTCTGTTGCTGTTGCAGGTCTGCAAAAAGAAGAGATGTTACTGCCTCTGCATGTTGTGAGAGAAAGCCATTGCCAAGAAGAGTGAGAAAGACTGACAATTAAGACAAAGCAGGAACTGAACCACCCACAATTTTTTCTTTTGTAAGTTCTAAAAGTCAATTTATGAGCCTTAGCAGTGTATGAGCTGTTTAAATTTCCCACTAAATCTCAAAAAAAAAATAATTGAAAAATATTATATTATGATACTGAAATTCATGGGTACTCACAAAAGGAAATAAAAAAAGAAATATCAAATAGAAATTCAGCTTCTAACTTTTCTAAATGTCTGTAATGTTTTTAAATGCACCCACACAACTTAGGGCTCATGTGACGATTTGCCTTGAAATAAAATTATTACTAAATTATTCATGGTGGGACCTTTTTTTTTGTTCAAACAAAAACCTGAACCCACCTGTATCAACAGAACAGGAGGGTTAAAAGCAGTATTTCTCACTGTTATGCTTTTGCAAGTATTGGTAAGTAGTACATGCTGTGGGCTGACTGTAAGTCAGTTTTTCCTTTGCAGTCCTTCCAACTGGATGTAAACGCTGATCAAAGGAGCTGTCAGCACAATACCTCTCTGCATGAAGGTGAGGGGCATACTGAGCATACATCAATACAGGCACAGGAATCCAAAATTAAATGCTAAATAAATGGTCATTTGGTACACCAAATAGCAGCTAGAAGAACTCAGTTATAGGATGAGATTTCTGAATTCCTAAATCACAAGAAAATAAAGCTTTGTTTGGCTCCCTAATACAAAATTCATCCTTTGAGAAATTAATCTGTAAATCTTATTACCAGGCCTACAACTGCAGACACTTAGACTGTACATGACTCTCCCTTGATAGCCTGTCAAGTTTATTTGTCTCTCCAGACTGATCGCCAGCCTATTTTCTCCATGTTCACATACCAAAGGCAATGTAATAGAAATAGGTGAAGCATGGAGTACAAAAAGTGTGTACATGAAGACTAAGCCTCCCTGTCAAACAAGAGGGTGCAGGTTTTTCATTGTTATTTGACTGAGAGCTTCATTTGCCTCTTTCTTACAGGTGCACTGTCATTATCCCTAGGCTGAAAAACCAAGAGCCGTAGATGTCCCATTATTGTTGCATTGGTTTTATTTACTCCTCTTGCATGACATGCTTACCTCAACAGACAAAGCTCATGTTTCAGAATAAATGTTCCTTGGGATTTTTTTTTGTACAACAACATCGTAAAACAGTAAACCCACAGACAGGGAAGTCATTTGTTGATGCCACTGCTAGTTTGTGTGAGATATAAAAAAGCACTCATGAAAACAATCCTCTGTCAACAGACAGAAGAAGCACTAGTTCCCAATTCACAAAAATAGGACATTATTTAAATATTAGAAAAAATATTTTTCTAATATTTAAAACAGGTGTGAGCCCACATTCTCTCTCCACTCCCACCTGAATCTTGATATATGCACTGGGGACCACAGGAGCAGGTACTTTCTGCTCTTGGGGTTTGAACCTACACTTAAAGGCAGTATTGAAATGAGTAAGAGCAAAGGGAAGGAGGAGAGGTCTTTTGTTTTTAGAAAATCATGGCAGCAGTGAATCGGCAGGCTGCCAATAGTTAGTAAAACATCCATTCCAGTAGGATCACAGCTCTTTGGTTGTCAACCTCCTTCCAGTCAAGCCTATTGTTATCTACAGGACTAACTCGTAGACTTTCCTGTCATGCTTCTCACCAGGGTTAAGTAGGATCAGATCATGAGTAAAGATTCCTTTTAAAACTTGCTTCTTTCATTACAATGTTCTGCAATAATTTTTCTAGCCTCTGCTCACAGACTGAAGCCTTCCCATCCCTTTGCTGCCTAGCACTGAAGAAACTCAAATAAATCTCCTCGATGTGCTCAGTGCTTACAAAGATGCAATCACTTACCTCCAGTAAGTCCCTGCCACTCATACTCACCCCAAGGCTTTCCAGGTGACAGCCACTCTTAAAATTGCATCCCTAAGGCTGCATTTTTTTCCCCTGATCCCTGTGATTTTTGCAGCATGTGGTTAGAACACAACCTTTTTGTGTTCTTCTAGAGATACCCTCAGCATGCACGAAGGACTAGCTTGGATCACAGCTGACTTACACTGTGGATGTCAAGGGTGCTGAGCTGACTGGGACCAATGTACCCAGTACCAGGCTCAACAGACCCTGAATTCTTCCTTCACCTGGAAGAAAACTGTTCTTGAACTGCAATGGCAAAGGCAGTTGCCTTTTAGGAAGGGTTGCCTTACTACTGCTATGTTTTCTTCTAATAGCAAAGCTCCCACTTGCAGTGCTTGCAGACACAAGGCTGTCACACAAAGCAGCTTTCACGGGGTTTGCTGCTCCCATCTCTGGGTCTAGGAGGTTCCTTCCTTTGCTCAGGCCAAGTGACCTCGGTGCTGTGGGTGCTGTGTGGAGGTGACAGTCATTGAAGTTGTTCCAGGTGCCGTGGCAGCTGCGGTGAGCAGATGCCATGACCTCTCCATGATATGGGTCTCCTAAAAGTCACATCTCAGTGCCTCCCTTCCCACCAGACGGGAAAGGAGATGCAATAAGCATGTTCATGGTGTCTAAGGCTCTTGAGTTTAGCCTGTCCTGTGAGCATGAGCTCTGCTTTTACTCATGTTTATTGCTCAATCCTGCCCTGCTGGGCTGCGTAGCTGACGTTTGGCTGCAGCCAACTCTTGGTTTGAGCTGTGTTAATTAATTTTGTAGCTCTTAGGTCACCAAGTAAGGATCCCTCCTAGAGTACCACACCTCAGATCTACGTGATCTCTAACCCAAGCACGGAAAATGCTTGCTGTAGGGGACTTGCTGGTCCAGTGCCTTCCGCTAGTCCATCAATAGATGGCAGCAGGCAGTTCCTCCGGGTGCAGCCTCCAAAGCAGCAGCAGCAGGTGATGATCTCTTATGCTTGCAGTGGTTTGGGGTTTAAAGCTGCTGGCAGAAGCTGTTGCTTCTTAGGATGCTGTCCCATTTAAACCCAGAATGTGTCGGTTCTCAGGTAGGGGGTATGTTGTTATTGCTGTGTCATGGAAGCAGTAAATAAGGATTGGCTTCTAACACAATAGTATCCTAAGAAGATTAAATATTTGGAACCTAACAGATTTTGTGCTACATTCAGTGCATTTTTTTGGCAGTCTTGAGTGTTCACAAATCCCACTTCTTTCATTCCTTCCTGAATTGGATAATTTTGCAACAGTCAAACAAGGGGATATACTTTTCTGAGAAGAGAAGAAGACAGGTATATACAGAGTATTTAAGAAGATAGGGAGAAAAAACAAACACACACAAACAAACATGACAACACATGTCTTAAAGGAAAGCTGGGTCACTTCATGTGCTTACATGCTCCCTTTCCTTGTAGCATTTAAATTGGAAGTTTTGCTTTGACAAACTTGGTCAGTCTGTGTTGAGCTGTGAGTAAAAACCATGGGATGTGTTGAAAGCAAAGCTCAGATTACATATGTAAAAAAAAGTTCAAATATCATGTTCAGCCAAATCAATCCCCTACTCAAAAGTGTAAATGAATAAATGCATAAAATAATAGGAAGGACTGGGAGGGAACTTCTGCTGTATCCAACACTCCTGGTGACACAGACCTGAGCTAGTACCACTCACTGATGGGGAAATGCAGAAGAGGGTATTTCACTCTGGGTCCAAGCCAGAGTTGGTAAAAGCCTCTTCTGTCTATGGGAGCTCCTGGAGTTGTGGTGTAAGGCACTCTGTCCGCAGTTTGAAGGGAGAGCTTTATTTAGCTCTTCCTAACGAGCATTGCACCTCAGAATGGTTGTGTTGAAAATTACCTGTAATGACCAGAGTGATGGAAGAGAGCATCACTATAATCTAAATTTTAATGCTGCATCTAGTGGATAGCAGTCACCCCCTTAGGTGTTTTTATCCTGATGTGAGACTAAAAGGCTACGTAAGGTATCAAGCTTATGGTTAATGACCAAGCTTCTGCCTTGCAAATAGTATTAGCAAACCCTTAGCAAGAATGCTTAGTGTCTGTGAGCTGGCTCCACAGTTACAGGCATGAATTCATCATACTCATTTACTGTGAAAACAGCAAATTTCAATCTGCAGTGTAATATAAGGCTTTGCTTCCCAGACTTCTGCAATCCCCAGAGTAGAACAAAATAAATGTAGAGCCAAGCTTCCATGGGAAATGATGGAAACATAAAATTCAAATAGAGTCAAGGTGAGCTGTCTCCCAAATTGCTGATCTCAACCTTTCAAAAAAGACCTGGAGGTGGTGTTCTTAGTATGAGCATGCAGTGTTATGAGTCAGGAAGTGCTGGGTGAAGAAATCCGACTAAAATTCATGGGACTACCCCTAAATGGAGGACTGTATTCTTTTGGGGATTTGAAAGTGCTTGATACTCTCTCAAGTCTCTGCCTTCAGAGCATAAGATATTTTTATTTTGTATAAATAAAGCTGTGTTACAAGGTTTGTTGGGTGGAATGCAATTGCTTTTTAATGTTTCAGTGCTGCTGTGGGCCTAGAGGATTTTCAGCATTCCAAGTATCTGTGCACAGTTTGAGTTTATTCACTAAAAAAACTGTACAACATAAGGGGGAAAGAGGGGGAGAGGGAGGAAGTGAACAAAGGCAAAAAGTACTAGATGAAAGTATGAAGCCATTATTTTCTTGATAGATAAAAACCGTGATGAATTCAAGTATCTCAGAGCCTTACACACAATGCTTTGCCATTTCTCCTTTCCTGTAGGATGCTTTCAGAAGCACAGCAATTGAGGCAGAATTGCTCTGTATTCCCACAGTCCAAGCCTTGCCATGAGAATACAGCCTATTTAAGCATTACCATACTATTCTAGCTTTCTCCTTTTTGAAACAGAACCTAAATAGCAGACCAAACCCAGCTGCAGATATCAGCCATCAATATCTTTTCATTTTACATTTCACAAACATGGCAGAGCTGCTGTGTTTGTAGTTTTCCATGCAGCTGAAAAAGTCAGCACAGAATTACTCACCAGCCTCTGGAAGTCATTTATATGTGCTGGCTTCTCTGAGCTGCAGAGCACCAGCATTCACAGTCGAGAAGACTAAATCACTTCCTTCCTCCATCCCAATATATATCAGGATGCGTGAGTCTTTATGGTTCCTGGGTGATAAGCTATCAGCTTTACATCCTCCGTTGATTGTTCTGGAATTCCTTCATAAATAAGTGGAGGAAGCTAAAAAGATGAGCAAACAGAGAGTGAAAAATATCCGTGATAAATAACACCACCTGATTCCTTTGCAAACAAGCACTTTTCAGCTACGTTGCACTTGAATCCTGCTGTTTATTCTGCAGCAGTAGTCAGTGCCCCCCATCCAACAGGTGGGCCAGAGTTGGAGGAACACAATACCTCACCAGAGCGTTTGGTTAAAAGGAAGTCATGCTGGAAAGGGGCTGAGTCCACTTCTGGGGGTGCAGTTTGATGCTGCAGATAATGTCATTTAATAGCTAATTGTCCCTGAAAGTGGAATCCCCACAGCTCTCCCTGTGCTCAGCGTGTGCTCCCACCACTTCCCTGGCACTGGCACTCGTCTGTCTGCGTGAAGACAGCTCAATGAGTAGAAAACTGTTGCCAAACGGAAAGAGTAAGGAAGAAGGGGAAAGTGGGATCATGCCTTTTAGCAACAACTAGCTCTCTTGTTTGCTTGGCTGTGTTATTAACGGCACCCCTGGGGCCTAGGAGAACATGCTGACCCTTGCAAATCCAGCAGTTTGTGTGGCAGAGCCTTTGTTGTTCAGAGCATTGCTGGGTATGGAGAGGAGAGGTTTTGCTCTTTGATTGCAGACATACACAAGTGACATTTCTCTTGTTATATGTAACGAGCAGAATTTGCTCATCTGTGTGGATGGAATAATTGAAGCTTGTATGTCCAGTAATGGTCATTTTAATGAGAGGTTCAAACTAGTTCAGCTGACAGTGCTGCTGTACCCATGAGCAAAAAGGATAGAGTAGAAATGTCTGCAGTTTTTCTGAGCGAGCTTTGGCCACTGAGAAATTAACTTAAACCTAGCTGCAATAAGGTACTTCTATTGTAAGGCCAGCTCACAGTGTGTGTCTCAGTCTCCAGAGGAATTAAATCCATGATTAACATAGGCAAACAGGACTTTATTTAGCACTGAAGGACCAAGCTAAGCAGGAACATCCTCAGCATTTAAGGCAATCCTGACAGCCATGGCAGGCTCACAAGGTCACAGCTCTACAGGTCTCAAGGGATTTTCTGAACAGCAAGTGGAGGGACTATTGGTTTGCTGGAGATATTCAAAAAGCACCTGGACGTGGTCCTGGGGAACCAGCTTCAGATGGCCCTGATGGAGCAGGTTGGGGGGACCAGACAACCTCCAGAGATCCCTTCCAACCTCAACCATTCTGTGGTCCTGTGGTTCTGTGAGTGTAAATTGGTTGGCTCCAGTTGCCTAAATGGATAGTTCTTGTGCTGTCTGGGACGCTCTGAGGTAACCTCCAGAAGCGTGCAGATTTCAGGTGGATTATTATTTATTTTTTTTTTTGCCAGGCCCTTCTTGGATGTGCCAAGGCATCTCAAGTGCATGAGGAGTCTTCTTTTAGACAACTGTGACTGCTCTGTGACTGATCTGCTGAAAAGTCTAGCTCCAGGAGAAGGTGTTGAGCTGTGAATTGCCATAAAAGCAGTGTGAGAAGTTAGGTAGCTTTGTAGTCCTGCTTTTCTCCTCTTATTTCCTCCTGGCTAGATACAACAGCTCCTGCTGAGTGTGGTGACCTCTCATCATTGTCCTCCATGGTGGACTGGCTTTCCCTGCTCATGGTGTGAGAAGCCAAGTGGCTCCATTGCAGCAGCACTTTTCAGTGTGGGAGCCAGGCTCTGTACAGTGTGACTCACCCAATTGTTTCTGTCTAAGTCACCTCCGGATATGTGAGATGGGTAGATTTGCACCCACTGCTTAGTCAGGTCTCTGGGAGTTAGTAACTAGTGGACAGACTCCTGTGGCACAGGTGAGAAATGTGTGAATGTGACTCCCAAATCTGACCTTGCACATGGATGCTTCAGCAGATAGCTAGAGCAGTTGCTGGAGGAGGAATCACTCTGATCAGAAGCATCTTCTGGGTCACAAAGGAAAGGGAGCAGCAAAGAGGGAGCTCTGTCACTGTGCACAGGGGCACTGCTGTGTGCACAAAGTGGATTTGAGGCTCCTGACATGTTCTGGTGTTTTTCCCCAGGAATTCAAAGTGTGGTTCATTATCACCATAGCCCCTCAGGAAGATGTATGTGCTGGTTAGAGAACAGAAATATCTCACCGAGTGCGTGTGCCACTGCCTTTCCATGTGGAAACTGATTCAGTCCCTCCCAGAGCTCTCAAAATAGCATATGGAAATGTGTTCTTGCTTTCACATTCATTTTGTTCTGCCTTACACCTGTTAGACTTCATATTTTCCACAAAAAGAAGCAGTCATTGCCTTTTTTTTTTGTCAGAAAACAACTTTTTTTTTCTTCTGCCAGAGCCAGCTGAACAGCTTGTGTTCCTGATCAATTTAAAAAAAAAAAAAAAAAAAAAAAAAAGGAAAGGAAAGGAAAAAAATGCTGTTCACCTAAAACCACAGATAAGTGAATCATATTCAACAAGGTCATCTATTCCCAGCTAAATAAATGACTTTTCTTGTAGGGTAATACAATCTTCTGTTATATAGTGATTAAATTACCAAGTTTTAAAAAAACAGAAGTCTTAACCTTTCAGAATATTGAATGTTTGGGAATTTGTTTTCAACAGTATAACTAGCAGAGCAGCCTACCAAAGCAAAACAAGAAATGCTTCCTCCTGGACAACTTCAGAAAAATATGTGAAGTGTTCCAGGTTTCCCTTAGGTCAAGATTCATGCTGGATGTTTTTTCTCTACTGTCCCTAAACTGATCTATTTACTATCATTACTGCTCCAGATGCAAATGGCTTACAACTTCAAAAAGTCAATTAGGAGACTGGCTTTGAATCTGTCTTCTACCTAGCTCCTGTCTGCGGCTGGTGTGTTGCCAAGGGAGCTGTATTGTTTCCTAGTGCAGCAAACGAATAAAGTTAAATTTATATCTCACTATGTGCTAGGGAAATAGAGATGTAGTTATGTATGCATTACCTTGAATATAAATCATATAGAGATCTCCACCTCCTCTGTCTGCTGCAAGGCATGCATGAAAATATCCCTCTGGAATAGAAATAAAACCGTAAAACACCATGTCTGTAGCTAGAGATGAGTCAGATGGAGACTTCAGAAGTGGATCCAGATTTCAAATACCACCCAAATCTCGGCGTGTGATCAAAGGCTTTGGTTCTGACCCAACTCTAAATCACCATAACAGCCTGGATAAAACTCCGAATCCATAAATCTTTACCATTTCATACCTTCATTTAGCCATATGGAGCTTCTTTCTCAAAGCGGAGCCGTGCAAGGACTGGGGGCAGATGCCTTGCTGGCCAGAGCAAGATGTAGGTTGAACTCCCATGTCTGCTATGGGACTGTTTGTGGCCTTGGTTAAATAGCCTAATCCTGGCTCATGTTTCCTGAGTGCAGGAGCCCAGAGCTGAGGGTACGACCTCCTCAGGGGTGCTGGGGAAGGCACAGCCATGTGGGATGGGGGATGTGATCTGTGGCCGTGGGGCCATGCCTCAGGCTGGAGGTGGCCTGCAGCAAGAGGCCTCCTGCCACACAACTGCAGGCCCTGTGCCACGGGGCTGAGACGGTGCCTGGCATGTGTTGTGGGACGAAGGGGAATAACTGGGCTCAGTCCTTTTTTAACACAACTTCTTGTCTCCCTCCCGCATTAAAGCTGCTTTCACCCTCTTAAACAGCCCACAGTCTTGGTGTTCCAGTGTTATCAGTGGGGCAAATGCTTCCTCCACCTCATAAAGTTGTAAATGTGTGTGGGGAAATACTCTCTAAATATTGAGGCACTGAAGTCTAGCACTCATTAAGGCACAGATAGACCAGCAATGGAAAGAGGACTGAGATACTTTGTGAATTTACCATCAGATGACCTTTAAAGAAGATATTATAGATTTTATTTTGGTGTTTTTCCTAAATAAAATTTCATTTTGAATTAACGCTCCTTTCAGCTTTATTAAAATACTCAGTCTTTTTTATTATTTTTTCTTTTTCAAATTTTATTTGGGATTGAAATGGTTTATCTCAAACAAGTCCCACTTAGAATGTAATAGGTAAGCCAGGAAATAGCTCGAAGCACATCTCTCTTAAAAGATGCTTGCATCCTCTCTTTCTGTACTTGAAGTGGTGTTTTCGGAGAACGAAGCAGCTGAATCAAAGTACCAGCTACCTTTCAGGTCAGACAAGGGTATCAGACTTGGATTTAGTCAAGTCACCCAACTCGCTGTGACTGATTGTGCTACATCCCCATATGTTACATCCTGCTGAAGCACATGCATATATTTTGCCTTCCAGAGATGTCCTAAAATTAATTAATGAGCTATGAAAGTGTGATGAGAAGTGCTTGTATCTCCTTCACTGAGAAAAGGACCTTATGTATCACTGTGTAATGTGTCATTAGGCTTAACTGAGAATTATCCCTCTCGGTCATAAATAAACATGACAGCTTGAAGTTAGTATCACTCTTAAAAATCTGCAAATGATTTTTGTTTTCAGGGCAGCGGAGGAGATGGGATGTGGTCTACAAGAGGAAAGGTCTCTCCATCTCACACACTGTCCATCCACACTGCACTCTGGTTTTCTCTTTACAGAGGGAATTACTAAAACTAAGAAGAGGATAAAAACATCTCTTGCCTACACTTAGGGAAAATGCCTGCATTAACATTTTTAAGGTCGAGACATGAAGTGAAAGAAAGCGTTACTTTTCAGCATACAGTAACAATTCCAACTCTAAATGAGAATGTTATTTCCAAAGTGTCACATCTTAAAGTGCAACCGTTCCACTTCTATCTCCTAAAGCTGTTTCCCATTTTCCTAGTAGAAAAAGAGAGAAAAGCTAAGGGGATGGAGAGGGTAACATTTCAGATGAGAATTAGGACAAAAATCTGAAAGGCCAGAAAAGTTCCAGATACTTTTAAAAAATAAAAGAAAGGAAACCATTAAATTCTTTCTTTCTTTTGTTTTGGTGGAATTAGTGTTGGCTCCTGGAGTCTTCCAGTTTGACAGAGACACTATTTCATTGCAGCAGTCCCACGTCGAGAAAATCTGAGCTCATGAGCACTGTGTGGAGATGCCATATGGGAAGCTTTGTAAGCCTCTGGCAAATAGCTGTATAAAACATGCACTCGTGTAGTGCCTTCTGCATGCAAAGCACAAAATGGCAAAGACGGAAACCTCCCAGCACCTGTGGGAGGCAACAAATCACCTTCTCCACTTACAGATGGCAAAATTGGGCCCACCTGTGCTCCTTGTAGCCTCATCTCTGAGGAGGAAGGTAGTGTAAAATGTTGCTGCTCTAAGCCAGCATTGCATACCTATAGTTATCGAGAGAAAGCTGGGAAGCAGGAATGATGAGCCCTGCACCTGGCTGGGATGAATATGATCTAGATCATGCTCCTAGGCCATCTCCCTGTGTATTACTGTCACCCCATAACTAGTAAGCATGAATGCTCTGCAAACACACAGATGCTGGTAATACATCTATTTGGTAACTCAAGTCTGTATATGTTTTTAAAATGTATGTGAGAAATACAAATGTAAATCACCTCTGAGAGTGGAGCAATGTTACAGCATCCTTCAGCGCATGGGGGATTCCTCCTCCTGGCACTCCTTACCATCACACTAATGTGCCACATTAATAACCTTTATCTGGGGGGGCATTGGCTGGTCACGGCTCAGTGCGAGGAAGACGTTCTTCAAGGAGCAGTGAGCCAGATGATGCCCTTTATGGCATTTGCCAAGGGAAGGCACATGCTGCAAGCGTAAACGTAAATCAGTTATTCCCAGGCAGAATATGAAACAGGGTGACTGCTTTTTAGGGCCATCCATAATAAAAATGAAAAATGTCAGCATTACTCTTTCCTATTTCGCATATATCTTTCCAACTCAATATTCTCCCTGAGCATGGAACACCTTTATTGAGCATTACAATATATCGTACACACCATTAATTCAGCTTCATAATGCCATTACCAAGCAAGCAATTACAACTACCTAAACTGAGCTTCACAGCAGGTAAATATGGAGAAGCAGCCTTCACTCACCCTATAGAGTTATTCTGTTTAAAAGCTCTCCTGTCCTGTAATTACTCAGGTGCCACGTAGAGTACTATGAATGCTTACCCCTGCACAGCAATTTTTAGGTGTTAAATTTTCCCCAGTCATTTCTACAGAGATACTACAACGATTCCTTCTACAGACTGTCATCAATAACAGCAGTCTCCCTCTCAGACACCACTAATAAATGCTGAATTTAGCAGCCACGTGCACGAGCAAGCAAATCTGTGTGCAGGACTGTTTATTGCATAGAGCATCCACCGATAACAGCAGACAGGATGCAGTCTGCATGGAGATCTTACATGCAAGCTACGAGAAGCACTAGGAACTGGAATTATGCATCCATACCTTAATTTAGCTCCCTTATGCCTAGGCATTTTGATACATTTGCTAATTACACGATCACATACGATGTTTTCCCCATTTAACTCCTGCTTCGCTTGGTGCATAGGATGCTCTGTGACGGGCAGCTGTTCAGCAGGCCTCTTCTGCCAGTTCTCCGTGCAGGGGCCCTGTGCTGCTCTGACTAAGCACCAGGCTGCATGAAATGGATATAATCATCTCCTTGCCTGCTCTTCTGAAGCATGAGTTGCTGGGAAATCAGAGCGCTTCGCAAATATCACCGAATATCTTTAGAGCTCCCCTGTGACAAAAGGCATTATCCCACTTCAGAGGCATGGCTGAAGCCTGTGCAGGCCTGGTATCTTCTGGAACGTATGCCTGAATTACACCCACAGCTCCACCAAAAGTTACTCCGTGTCACCGCAGCAGTCCATGCTGAGAAATGAGAAGCAGATACTTGCTTTTCAAGGTGAGCGTGTGAAACCTTCTTCAGAAAACCTCTGAAATGTAGAAGCGGTTAGCAGCAGCTCCTGGACAAGCTCTAGGCTGTAACTCACAGCTTCCTCCAGCTCCCTGTGCAGATCACTCCCCAGAAGAAGGCCAAAGCAGAGATGGCAGGTTTGGAGGGCATTGTGTGATGTCCCTCACAGCGGGGTATTGGATAGCACCCCCCCCACACCCAGTCAGCCAGAAGCAGGGACCTAGGTTGGGGAGGGGAATTCAGCCCAGCTAGTGACCCTAGCAAACCAGTGAGAAGACCAGTAAGGGAGCTAAGCAATGACAGCTCTGCCTGGAGTACATCTGAGGAGCAAAGTCCTCCTGGCTGTCTCGGGAAGCACAAATGCCTGCGTAAGACCATCACCTGCCTCAGCTGCAGGGCACAGAGGGTATCTCCACGGAGGCAGTTCATATCAGCCTAGTGTTGCTGAAGTTAATGAAATTATTTGGCACGTGCACCTGCCTGGAAGCCACAGTTGGCCCAGGCTGTGCAACCATAATGTTACATTAATGACTTCATATGGCATTTCATCTCATTAATTTCAGCAAGCCTGTGTGTATGGGTTGCAGCCATAGGTAGAAGTGATCTTTCCTCTCTCTGTAACCATAGTGGAGCAGTGCAGGAACATCCCAAAAGAGACAGTCAATAGATTGAGACAAATTAAAGCTGGCAAAAGGTATGGCTGTTGACAGAATAGTACTGTGGTATGAAATTATTAGCTATCTTTTTCAAACAACCTTGACTTTCAAAGTGTATTATTGGATTTTGATACTTTCCACCCACAATAATGCTTTGTCTATATGAGGCAACATATAAAAATACAATGTGAGATGAAAACCTTTGTTATAGACATTTTTATTTAGATGAAAGTGAACACAAAAGAAATGTCTGATTGCATAACGATCTATGGAACTCACAGCCACAGGAAGTCATGGAGAACAATGACATTCAGGGTACAGAGAGCACTTATACTGATACGCAGAATAAATAAATTTAGAGCAGTAAATAATTAAAAAAAAAAAAAAGTGTGAGTAAAAGAAAGCCTGAAACCTCACATTTTCAGATTAAGTGATGAGGGGCCTGGAAATGTTGTCCTAATATTCTGTTTCATAGAGTTCCGTGTGCCTTTTGAAGTGTCTTCATCTTCAAACTTAGCAGCTTGATCCACTATGGAGAAATCTATATTTTGGCCTGAATAGGATCCATCTCCTTTTCTATTAGACCTATGTAAAAGCCCCTTCAGCCTCAATAAATGCAGCAATTTATAACATGCCAATGCTGGCTGACAGCAGGAGAACTGACACCTCAGGACACGGTAGTTGCTGTATTTTTCCTGCTTGATACAGGTAGTATCAGCTGAAGCTTGCCTTTCATGTAGTAGCCTAAAACTCCTGATCAGGGACTTGGAGGTGTGGGAATGATGCCCGTGTCAGTGTAAGGTAGGTTTAAACCTTTTGTTCCCAATTTTTAGGAGACTGTGCTACTCATTATGGCATAGTTGAGATAAAAGGGGAAAAAAACTGTAGAAAGGGGAAGATAAGTTTATAGGAAAGCTCGGTATGGGTACCTGTAGCACTGCTAGTGGAAACTGTACAAATGCAAAAGGCAAAATTAATGGTCTAGAGAGCAAGAATTCAAGTGAGAGCCAGACTTGTACCCCACTGAGGTGGGGACTTCATACTCTGGACTATACCAAGGTTTTTTAATGCATTTTTCCATTAATCACTGGTTAAAACTGTATGGAGAGAGACACCAAAACCAGTGGGACAGGGCTTAGATCCAAGTCTGGCAAAATCACCTCCAATCCAACATACCAGATAGCTAGAGCTAGTTACACCGGAGGGCATCACTCCTCCATTCTTCTACATGAAAGCCATCAAGTTGGCTGTATTGTTAAGAACCTAGCAGGTTTGTAGACAGATGCTCAGTTCCTGTAAATCTTTTTTGCATAACCTGGCATGAAGATTTTTTAAATAAAAATGGATAATTTTCTTATTTGAAAAACTTGACAAGTGGTAACCATATTAAGTTGTGCTCTAAAAGAGATTTTTCTTGTGACTCTGAGCTCCTTTGATCAGCAATGCAGCAGTGACTAAATTAGCACTTCCAGTTTCTCTTGTCTTGGCTGCACACATCCACTGCTTTTTGTGCGTGGCTCCTTGTAGGCACCTCCACATCAGTACAGGGGGATGCTTCAAGCTCCCATGGGCACAAGGGCCTGAAGCTGGACACTGTTCAGGGGCCAGGTCCCAAATACAGGTCTCAGTTTAGTGGACAACATGCCAGCATGTTCTGCTTCCAGCCCACCAGAATAACATGACCTCAGCACTGCCATTCTGGTACAGATCATTTTTATGCCTGGTTTGGCAAAGAACAGAGAAATTTCCATTCAATTCATGGCAAAAGCAGCAGTCACCCTCCCAGCTAAGCAGGGCTGGCCTTACATCTCTCTAAGGAAACAACCTCCTTCTGCAAGCAACCTCTTGATGTTTATTAGCTGTGGAGAAGCAGACACACACCCTTCCCCACGGGGCTGGGATCAAACCATCTTTCCTGGCTTTGGGGGCTGGAAGCACATTGAAACCTGCCAGCTCTGACTACAGTCCCTGGGCTGGGTCCCAGCACCTGCACTTAATTGTCCTTCAGAGCAGGTGGGGCCAGTCGTATTTCTGCATCCTTAAAGAGGTTCCCTCTGTGTGTACCTGGCCATGCTGAGCATTGGGATATTGCATCTTGTATCAGGGTTATGCCAGCTGACCAAAGCCTGGGCGAGGCTGTCCGCCCTCATGCCACTCTGAGGTAAAAAAAAAAAAAACTGTTTGTGGGTGCATGTAAGGGTCTGCTCCTGCTCAGGGTGGCAGTGTAACTAGTGCCACAGGTCAGAGGATGTGAAAAAAGCAAGGATCTGGGGCATTTTGCTATTTAAACAAAGTGGCATCTTTTTAAGACCTGCCACCTGCCTTCAAAGGATTATGGCAATCCGGCCTGGAGGTGTCCAAAGCCTCTGTTGACTGCAAGGGGAATAGGACTGCTGAAGAATTGTAATGAGTAAAATCCTACTTCAGCTGCTAAACTAGCTAAAATAACACTGTAAAGTAGGCTGTAAAAGCTGTTCAGTCTGTATCACTCTGTGGCTGTTTGCAGACTAATTTACAAGGGCTTTTACTCAACAAATATTTCAGCTTAAGCCCCATTCTCATTTACATCCTTGTAATTTCACTGAAGGTCGTGGGGTTGTATGCTCCATCACATAGAGCATTAAGTAGGAAAAGCGCACACAAAAAAATCAAATGAGTCATACTAAAGAGGGACTATTCCCTGCAGTCTCCAGAATTGTGCTGTTAAACCCCGAGATGGAGAGTTTAACAAAGGCTGGAGACCATTATCTCGCAGTCTCTAACCGCTTGCAATTTGCAGTCAGGGTTTAGCTGTGTGAGCGCTGCAGGATTTGGCTACCATTGAACCTTTTTTAAATGTTGCATTCACTTGAAATCTGACAGGGGCGGATTTTTTTTGTCAGAAAGCAGATAAATGAAACACCACTGTCTGCTTAATATATGGATTGTTCAAAATTCAGAAGATTTACTGTGAATCTCAATTAAAAAGGCATCTTTTAATATTTGGCACATCTATAAGGCACTGCTAATTCTCAATTATTTTCTTTGTTACATGTATATGTTCAATGTAATTGCAGCTCTGTACAGTGTGCACACACTTTCTATATCATACACAAATGTGTGGCCTTATGTGGGACCTTTTTGTATGGCTCATTCAAAATTACAATTAGGAGTCTCTTTCCTGTGCTTGTATCCTGAGTAGCAGCATCTAGTCCAAAAACACAGCAGTAAGGCAAAATGTTCCTAGGGCGAGCCAATCTCTTTTAGAAAACAGGAAAACTGTTAGCTGTTTTATGCACATGAATATTGCTTAAGTGTATAATTACATGTAGGAAATTATTTCAAACACAGAAACACAAGAAACATCAAATCAAGTGTGATTCAGTAAAGGCAGTCCTTCGCTCTGCTTTTCCATGAGGGGAAGCTGTCAATCTTAATCTGACATAGTGGTAGTTTCCAGAAATGAAAGAAAAAAGATGAAAGCAGGATTCGTTTCAGATAACTTTTTCATCTAAAACAAGGTCTATTGCACAAGCTGTTCACCTGGGATCTGAGAAGTAAGAGAGGAGAAGAAGAGAGAAACCCCACCAGGCACTTTGTCCCATCCTATACCAGGGTTTTCAGATGGCAGATTTTCTCCCAAAGCTACCAGTTCCGATCACTAGCTGGAGAAACAAACTGAAAGAGGTCTGAATCCTTATTTTTTCAGATGACTGAAACTATGTGAGTGAACCCCACCCTGCGGTCCTTGCCAGAAGCCTTGTGGGGCACCCACATAGGGAATCCCAGGAACCATGACTCAGCTTCTTGCCTTTTTCTGATCCTCTGGAAACCTCTTTGAACTCCACTTGTCAAAGTTTCTAGAGGACTTTATTCTTCCACAGGGTTTCAGTAGCTTGTGTTTGGACACCTGTCTTCTGCTGGAGTCCTCTGCTATTGTCTGTCATATGGGGTGCCGGTGTTACAGGCCAGCTGCTTCCCACAAGCCAGATGTGGAAGAGCTGAGCAAGGTGCCCTGCACCCAATAAACACCATGCATGCAAACTTGTTTGCTATGATGCACATCAGCCTTATACAACTCTAGATTTCTTCAGACCTAAAATATTTTCTTGCCCCAGCTAATTCAAGACACTATTTTTTATTTTTAATCCTTATTCTTCATTTATGAAAACATTTGTTATCATGCATTTTTTGTTTGTTTGTTTGTTTCCCTCAAGCCTAAATTATCCATCACCTGTGCCTTATTTGGGATTTTGTTGCGGCTTAAATGCTTAGAAAGGATGCACTGTGTTCGGACCATTTGACCTCTAAACATATGCTTCTGATCAGCTTACCATTACTAACCACCCTACTTTCAAAATCATTAGTTATTTAAACATTATGATGACATATTCATTATGCCTGTTGGTTTATACAGAAGCCAGAAGTACACGCCAATGGAAATTACAGCCCTTCAGAAGCCTTCCCCCAGCACCTCCCTCCTGGCTACACTGAGGCTGCTTGTGTGAATGCCCTGGGACAGCATAGCACAGCACTGCAGAACCCCTGGTTCCTGGAAGAGGAGCAGAAAGACCTCCCCTGAAAACAGAGCTGGCTGCCCTGGGAGGAGGCACGATGCCTGAGGGCCCATGGGCATCAGGATACGTCTCCAGGTCCATAAACCAGCCTAATCCCTCCACCTTCTGTTTCTCTGAACAGCCTCAATGACACAGACCAATCCTTGTGGTAAAGGGGTCATGCCATCATGCCGTGCCTTACAGAGGATTTCTCCTTGCAGCACACATCCTTGTGGGTTCAGTCTGTGATATCCTCTTGAGAGGATCTAAGCACGGGTGTAGCTAGGGATCCATCCTCCTCTGATGGCATGTTGTTTCACTGTGATTTCTGGATATACTTTCACTTTTTTTCCCTCCCAGACTGTCCAGTATATCATTAAAGTTGCTTTACATGGTAAAGAGAAAGCAGAGCTAAAACAGTAATATATTTTTCTTGTTCGATGGAAAATATAGATTTATTTTTTTTAATCAAAGTGTAAGTCTGCAATCCCATAGAGTATAACCTCTCTAAAAGACTTTATGGTTATTTAAGAGGAATGTGGGCTGTAAATAAATATAAGTTTATTACATACTTGGATGGAAATATTTAGGTTTCCCTGGTTAAAAAATGTGCATAAAAAAAAAGAAGCTATATATGCTGAACATTCCTTTGGATTTTCACACCAGGGTATACATCTGAACACAATATATTGCGCATGTAATATCAGTTCAGGATAAACTTCCAAGGATGCTTGAAGTTCGTGTCCAAACTATTCCTCTCTGCTGTATAGAAGAACCTCCCGCAAGCTGAGGTGCAGATCTCTGTGGGCTCCCTGCTGCTTGTCTGGGAGCTGCAGGCTGGATAAATGTATTTGTTTTAAAGCCAATAGAGCATCCAATGAGACCTGGGCTGTTTCTGAGTTGGATCTTAGTGTTCCCATACAGGCTTGGTATAACAAATATTTTCACACTGAATTTTTCTTTATTTTTTTCTTCACATCAGGCATTTTCCAGGTTCTACATCATCTAAAAAATCATTTATTCTTCTTGCATGCTCTGCTTTGGTTCCATATATGTGATTGTGTAGGCTTATCTTCACTTTTAACTAATGAACAGACATAGGAATAACTTTACTGTTTGCTACTGCAATAAGCAGGCCCTACTCCTGTGCCCATGTTGTTCCACATTTGGCATTTCTGAGTTCTTCATTTTCATTACTTTAAGCCTACATTTAAAGCTTTTTCATGGCAGTAAGTAGGAAGAGTACTAAAATATTTATTAAAAAACATTTCTGCTTCTTGGCAAATTATCATGCCACTTCCAGAATAGCAGTCTTAAATAGGTTTGCCACTTCATCTAGTGAAGGAAAAGAGGAGACATCCCCTGTCACAGCAGCTCCTCCTCCCGCTTGCATTGATGGCAATGCATCCACTGAAATCATCGGTGCAGCAACATGTTCTTACATTGCAAATACAAACAGTCACCAAAACACATTACAGCTTGCCACAATGAGTTCAGGAGATGAGTGTGGCAGAGAACCCCTCTTAATGGTGAGGAAGCAATGTGTGAAGCTCCAGTGAGCTGACAGAAAAACAGACTGAAAGAAATTGGCAACGTTGCCATCTTGCTTGATTCACATACTTAAATATTCAAGTCCTCTGTGTTTTCTCAGTGAGAATACATAATGTAATCAGAAATAAAGTACAGAATTCTAGTTAAGGAACTTAACCATTTTTTAACAAAAGGAGCCAGGAATAACTAGTGTGCTGCCATGCTTGGACTGACATAAATACCTCTGGTTTAAAGCCCCAATTACACTGCGATTATTTTTATTTATTTATTTATTCATTTTTGCATTGTTACTTTCATCTGCTCAATGTCACTGAAGCCAGGCTGCATTCAATGTCATCGCAATCTTTCTAACTGTTCTGGGGAAAAGCAGTGCCCTTTGTACATACAGCTGAGGGAGGCAAATATGAAGGATGAAGCAACAGACTCTGAATCTGTAGAAGCAGAAAACTTGCTCTGTCTATACTCCATAAATACTTTAAAGCTTATATTTAGAAGGGTCTTGTCTAAACAGATGATGATATATGTTGATGTATGGCATGCTAGCTCTTTAAGGTATAACTGTCAGTGTCATCTACAGACATGGATACATGAATCAAATTCCCCTTGAGTTGGCGTGCTAACCAAAACAGAAATACCCAGAGATTTGCTATTAGATACTTGCTGTAACTGCCTGCCCTAAGAGATGTGTTCTTTCCTGTAGGGAATGAGGGAACCCTTTTCAGCCCCTTGTTTTACCAGTCTGGGACTGTGAAATGTTTCCTGAAATTGATACTGGGTCCACGGAAAATAATTACAGGATCTAAAAGGAAGCTCAGAATGTTGGCCAAGCTTTAGGCGAAATATTGCCTGGTTTAAAATGGATAATCCTTCCAAAGCAATGGAGCACACCATCATCTCTTGAATGCCATTATTTATCTTGCTTTTCCTATAGCTACTGCTTTCTGGTCTGGCATTCCTTTTACAAGAGACATTCCTATCAAAGTTAATGAAAAAAGTGGGTATTCAAGGAAAGGAGCTCTATTTTAATGTCTCAGCATAAAGATGCAAACTAGGACCAGTATTAAAAACCTAAGAGAAATGGATGGAATTTTAAAGCAGAGATTGTATTGGATAGAAGTAATTTGTTCTGACGTTTTGAATAAACATTACAAATAAACCAGGATCTTCATTATACATACCACTTACTGTCAAATCATCTGCAAAAGGGTAGCCAGTATTATAGAATAGCTTTTTAGCTAGCACTCTCAGCTTTGGTTTTAAACTGAATTTAAGAATTTTAGTAGAACACACTTCCATGATGTTTGTGTAGAGGTTGTCCTGTGGGTTACTGGACAAACTGGGAAGAAAAGCTGGATTTATGTGTTTAAGTATGAGTCCGAGCTCTTGTCATAGTCAGTGAAGATCTAATTTGCATGCAGAGTGACTTTGTTCACCCAGAGTGGTCAGCTGAGATAACCTCTGGTGTCCACTGGCACGGCTGGCAAGAATACCATGGGCTAGCGTGGGAACTACGTCAGCTCCCTGAATTACAACCTTGAGTTTAGGTGTCACAACTGAAACTGAATTCCACTCCCAGAAGTTTTCTATCATCTGTGTGACCTTATGAAAGGGTAGCTCAGGGGACATTTCCAATTGGAAGCTGTGCAATACAATTAATGCTTTCGACCTTCACAAAATCAGTGCCTACTATTCCCTCCATATCTGTAGGGTTCAGTCTCTGCCTGGTAATGACTGCCATGTGGTGCTCTGCCTGGCTGCCACTGCTTATCTGGGGTCACTTCTCTCATTGTATGGGCTCCCAACTGACCCAAGAAGCTGAAAGGAAGAGTACCTTTCTGTAGCATGCTATGTGTAGAGTTACTGAGTGTTTTAAAGCTTCACAAATCCCTGTTTTAAAAATTGCATCCAAAGGAAATAGAAGCTCTTGTATTTTACTTTGAAATAACTCTTGGAGATAAGCCAGGGTGAAGTAAATGGAAAAATAAATTATTAAAAAAAAAAAAAAGCGAATGAAAGAAATAAAAGAAGTATTTACAAAATCTATTCTGTAAGTGGATTTTGAGCCTGAGCTGTTCTTATGTGAATTTAGCCAGGAAAGATAATATGTAAGTCTCAAGGGAGGTTAGTAATGTCAGCATGAGCCTGTCATTTAGGGCCTACAAAATTATCCTCCATTTTGCTTTTGCCTGAAATACAATGATTTGTATAAAAATGTTATGTATGACAAACAAGGTAAGATATTAAGTAAGGAAAAAGTGAAAATGAATGAATAGTGATAGTAATGTGAGATGAGAAAGAGAAGAAACTGACTCAAAAACTCATTTGCTAAGAGGTTTTTCACTTATTTCATACAGAAGGACTTAAAGTGTAGGGAGATGGTCCCTGATACTGGATGCCAAAATATGCACGTGGACGGTCTCATAATACATGTGCGGGGAACCTGTCACTGAAGCATCAGTGGTCCTCCCTAGTGCATGTTGCAACAAATACACTTTACCAACTTTGTTTTGGTTCTGTGTCTTTATCCTAAGCACAAGAGCTGCTGAAAGGAGGCAGTACCAAAGCATCCCTTAGCCTTGCAGTTCAGCCAGCACTGGGGAGAAGTCAACTGAAGTGCCAAGTAGGAAGTACTGGAGACTTATCACGGAGCAGATCACATTTACACTGTAATTTTCCTCCAGGCCATAGCTTAGAAAAACCTCCAAAGGTATTCTTGGCTTCCTGCAACTCTTTTTGGAATCAAGGGGAATTTTATTGGACTGTCCTCTCCCTGCCTAGGGGAAATTGTGACCACATTGAGGCCAATGATACACACATTGTTGGTAGCCTGTCCTGAACAGGTGACATTTCTCCTGGATCACAGAAAATGAGCTGTCTCCCTGAATCATGAAGTGAGTCTTCTTTTCAAAGGATTGCTATGAAGTTGGAATCAACATTGTCAAGGTCTCCCTTGGCTACTTCTGTACAGCTAAATGTTAAAGACAGGTAAAATATAGCTAAAGCATTAATGGCAAAGTAGCATATGTTTTAATTTGTAGATCAGACAGTAATTACATAATAATCACACAGCAGTCACAGTAAAATTGCTATAGTTCCATGCTGTCTGCAATTACTAATCAATATAAGCTGCTAGAACATGACTGTTATTACAGTATAGATTTAAAAGAGTTAGTGCATCTGGAATCTAAAAATAGGTGTTAGGTATGAAACTGAGTGATCAGAAAGTAACTCAGTCATGGGGACAACCTCCAACTTTGAGAACTGGTGTGTTCAGGGTAGTAGAATCAAAGTTTAACTATAATGTATGTGCCGTGTAAGTTGAAAACATGGTACAATGTAGCTTTAAACCACGGTTTTGCAATGTCATAAAATGGTAATGTAGCTAAAGGACACGGAAGTCTTTATAGTTGTATTTACTTCATGGCTAGAGTACAAAATGCTAGTACAAGTAGCTATTTCCATGTGTTTGGGAAAAAAAAAATAAAAAAAAAATCAATATTGGTTCTCTAAGTAGTCAATGTAGGTCTGCAAATTCAGGATTGAAAACCTGCCTGACCACAAAGTATATATAATTTGCATTTGTGCTTTTTCCATGTAATGCCACAATCTCAGAAAGGAAGAATGAAAGCCAAGAAGGATAGTAGGAGACTTCCACATGCGTCCCAGGGTCTGGGAAAAAATACCAAAATAACAAAGAAAGTGTAGAAGGGCCTTCTGAGGTTTGGTCTGTCTCTCAAATAAGCTTATGCAGTGATTTCTCCTTCCACCCCAGCCTTTTGTTTGAACCATAGCATTTCATTCTGTGAGACGTTCACTCATGGTTTAAAAGCTGCAAGTGAGGGCTCAATTATTATTTACTCTACCTCTTGAAACAGAAGTTTCTAAGCTGTTTATCTGCTTACTGCTTCCTGCCCTTGAATTGTGTATCTTTTTCTGTTAGAGGTCCTGCCAGCTGCAAAATGTCTCCTGCATTTAGGTTCTTTAACACTGTGATAAAATCACCTCTTATGCTTTTCTTTGGTAATCAAAATAGATGAAATGTATAGATTTTATTTCCAGAAGACATAGCCTTAAACATACCATTCTTTTCCAGCTCTGTTTTAATTCCCAAACAGTACAGCATCCCTCATCTCCCATCTCTGGACCCCCCCAGCAAAGGTCATCAGTGCCCATGGGTTATCCTGCCCATTGCCCCTGGGATAATGATCCTGGCTTGGCCTTGATGCTGAGGCATGGCACCAGCAAGGGAAAGCCACGAGCTGTAAGGCTAGACCAGGCACCTGAGAAACAAAAGTGGTGGCTCTATTGACACTCATAGTCAATTTTATATTTTGAAGTAATAAACATCATGTACAACAAAATAATGCTATTTCCTTACCACCCTTTGGCATCTGCCTGTTTACATGGTGACAGACATTGCTTGCTCTTTCAGCTATTGCATTGAACTGCTTATTTACTACAGCTACTAAGTCCTGCTAAAAGCCACTGCTTCCCCAGATATGTCCCCCACCCCCCATAAATGGGATTTATTTTCTCTCAGAGTATGACCTTACATTTGTCTGTGTTGAAACATATATTCAAATGAAGCCACCTTCCTGGGTGATCCAGACCTATGCCCATCATCTTTTCTCTCTTCATTGTTTTCTATTTTCTACAAATTCTATCAGCAATGATTTAATATTTTCTTCAGGATCATTGATGAAGGGGATGAGAGCAGCTCCCTGGAGATTTCTGCTTGATAAACCCTTAGTGGCTGCAAATGCCTTTCAGAGATCTACCAACGGAGCAATTCTTAATCTTTTTAAAAATGAATCTGCATTGATTTTTATGTACAGCTAATTTTTCTAAGAACATTATGAAGGACTTTCTGTAATGACTTATATAAATTGGGTAACTGAATAAAATTTGTGATGTCATAAAACTTTTGAGGTAGATTTAAAAAAATAAAATACAATATTGATTGAATCACTTGTTCTTTTGACTCCTTGCTGATTGTTTTCCCTGCCAGCCTTTCCTGGATATTATCAAAGACCAATGTCAATCTAAGCTTGTCTGTAACCTTGCAAGTTGGATTATTTTTTTTTTTTATCAGTCTAGGATTTATTAAAGTTAATAATTCAAAGAGCTCCTTGGCCACAGTTTTTAATTCTTATTGGTGCAAATTATCCAGTCTTGCAGATTGAAAGATGTCTGAACAGGATGCATGGGAGACAGCACCCTCTCCATGGATCAGTCCTGGTGGCTGACTCCAGCTGTCATCCCCTCAGCTCCTTGCACCTGAGGGAAGTTCCAGTTGAATGCTTCAGCCTTCTGCAGTTTGTGATCAATGCTCCTGCCAACCCTGCCTAACTGTGGGTCTGTGTCCTTAATGAGATTTCATTTCATTTGCTCTTGATGTATATAAACAACAACTCCTGGATAACCTTACCACAGCTGGCCATTGATGCCTCTTCTCTCCCTTAGCAATTACTTAAGTTTCCCAGCTCCTTCTTTCTGCCCACTGCCATCAGTACAATTTTATTTTTAACAGTATTTCTGCCTCCATTTCACCACTGAATGAAGGGCTATATTTCTCCTCCAAGGAACTGAGGAGTCTTTGCCCAGATACAGATGATTAGTCACTGCTGTTCTGCTTTCTGCAGAACTTGCTTTCTCCTGACCTGAAATTGAGGAAACTCCCACCAGAGCACAGAACTGTGCCTTCCTAAAATGGTGCCTTTGGGGTTCACCAGCTGTGCAGTCAGCTGTGTCCCTGTGGCTCATCTCAGCATTGGATTTCCTCCAGGCTTCTCAATAGGACAGACAGACTGAACGTGGAGCAGAGCTGCTGCTGCCAGAGGAGGCAGAGGTGGGTTGGGATCTGGGGTCGATTCTTCCTTTGGCTGCACAAGAGGGGAGGAGAGGCTTTGAGGTGGTAATGGATGTACATCGGGAAGGCTCATCACCACCCTGTCCCCAAAGCAGCCAGTGCCTGTGTGTTTGGGGCCATCTCCCCTCGGAGGAGCACCACTGGGGAACAGCAGCCTTTCCAAACGTGGGAGGCCAGTGCCCTGGCCTACAAGTATGGCCCTGCACTCCCATGCCAGCATGCCCGGCTAGCCCTAGGACATCCACCTTGTCATGACAGCTCATCCATGATGAACTGCAAGTGCCAGACAACAAGCCCAAACATAATTTAGTGGTATCACAGGTAGAGTCACAGCCCCGGGCCATTGCTCACCACTTTCCTGAAGTTGATGTTGAAATACTTTCTCACGCTTTCTTTTGCTTCTTCTATTTATTTATTTATTTATTTATTTGTCTATTTGTTTATTTTTAATTTAATACTTATTTTTGGAGAAGTGGTGTCTTCGAAAAAAGCAAGTATATGCATACAGGTGAAGACTATCTGATAGCATACAGCAAGTAAAAGATCACGAGCGTTTGCATCTATGCTATTAGTTGACTGACATGTCTGTGTTCATATTTAATACAGATTTATTGCCAGATGTTGTAGAACATTTTGATACAGAACTCAGTAGCATTGTCAAATTAGGTACATTTAGCTAACAAGGAAAGAGGAGGGGATTTTGGTATTGTGCAAATGCTAGATGTAATTGGTACTTCATAATGCACTGTAGTATATGATAATGTTTGAATCTGGAAAGACAGATAATGACATTTGAATTGATATTTGCAGAATAAATATTGGCTGATAAACTGGCAGAGGAGGTCTCAAACAAAAATACTCTTAGTATTAAATAGTGTGCAACTTAATGCATTCAGCTTTACCTGACAGAGTCTAGCTGATCTTTTAATATATTAATTAGATTTTATAAGCAAATGTTCATAAATATTATTTTCCAGAAAAAAAAAGAAAGACAGTGCATAGACATGGAAGACACAAGATGCTGAAGTAACAAACTGATCCAATTTACCATTAAAATGATAAGAAACACAATGAAATAATTTGTCTTCTGCTTCTTATTTAGGGAAAAAAATAAATAAAAAAGAAGTAGGGTAAATTAAATTGAGAAATCATTCATTATGTGCTGCCCCAGCCTGTCTTATCTCTGGCTGAAATTTATTCCAGTGTTCCTCCTGCTTTTCTGATGTTTACTAGTCAAAATGCTCCTGACCTTGCATAGCCATTAATGACACATGGTCGTTGTAGTTTAGAGCGTCAGGTAACAGCAGAGCAAAGATGGTTTAATTGACCATGTCAAAGAAATAAAAACAATATTTCAACTGTCCATCTTGTGAAGCAACAGAATTCAGCATAGACCAATGGAGACAATAAGCTATTAAGCAAAATTCATTCCAAATCCATTAAAAAATATTCTTAAATCAAGAGATGGAATATGGCTACAATGGAGCAACATTGGTCTTTCAATTTATATTTGATAAAAAAGACACATGACAAAAATGTGAGTGCTGGGTGCTTCTGAAAACACCCATCTCTATGCTCATGGTGCTTCTCAGCTGTGGTCTGACATGGCTTCAAATGGGCCCCCACAGCAGTCTAGTCCTAGTGGCACAGATCTTAGTAGATTACTTAGGAAATCTCAACTGTCCTGAGTTTTTTGGTAAGCAGCGATCACAGGTAACACACACAAACTTGGGGGTGGCAGAGGCTTGCACAGGTACAAGGCCTTAAACCAATATGTGCTGTTTCAGTTCCTCTTTCTCCTCAGATGCATCAGGGACCACTAAGGAGATAATCAAAATTATGCATAGGCACTGAGGTAATTCAAAGAATTTTACTATAAAATACCATAACTTAATGAAGTCAGTTTTACTGCCAGTGAATATCATCTGAGAGACTAACACACACTTTTTTGCAAAGATCCATCAGTTGCATTTACAGCTAAGAAGAGCAAACTAAATCCAGACTGAAAGCGATTGGTTAGCAACTTTAGATTTTGTTTAAGTTTCCCCATAGGACAACTAAACCATATGTGAAAATAAAATGCATGCATAAAACTACATATCCCTGTGCACTTTGTCAGATACTTGACACCTCAATCAACATACTAATGTTCTTCCTGAGACAACTCTTAAGCAGCTGCAAATATTTCGTTTTGATTGCTTTTGTTTTCTGCTTGTGAAAGAAATAGTTTTTCTTCTAGCCATTCCTGGCCTCTGGAGCATGTAGTCTGCCATGCCTGACCTTGGCTCAGAGCTAGCTAAGCACAGTCCTGTCTTCCTAGAAATGTGACTCAGAAATTTGTTTTCCGATGGCATCACACTGGGAGTGTCCATCCTCTCAGGAGAATCCCCTCTGGAGTTTAGCCTTGGGTTTTAAAAGAAGGGGCCTTCTAAGTACAGACAGAATCCTGTGCTGTTCAACTCACAGTAACAAAAATAAAAATAAAAATCCCTACAATCTGGCTTGAGGACTCTCAGTATACATTAATGTTGATAAATAAGTAGGAGGGTCTATCCTCTGGCCCTGAAGGAAAGTGGCAAACTCTGGGCTGTGCTCCCATAACAAAACTCCCTGGTCCTTCTGGACGTGGTGACTTCATTTGTTCTTTCTGCCTTCTGACCTGGACATTGTCCAGGGAGGTACCACTTGGTGTGGGTCATATCCATGCCAGGTAATGTGTTGCTGCAAATATTCAGTTAAATAGGATAAATGATCACAGGGCAATGGTCTATCTGCTGCCCTGCTTCGTTAGCTAGGATAGGCATATTCCCAAATCCCATTGGTAGGCTTTTCCAGAGAGCTATTCAGAGCATCTTGTCTCAACAGCTTGCTGGAGGGGCTGGTTGGAGAGATGCGGTGTTTCCATGGGGGTAATAAAGAGTTTATCCCTGCCAGGACTTGGCACCTGCTCCCCTGGCTTCCTACTCCGGGGCTTGCAGAGGAGCCTGCAGGAACCCTGGACAGCAGGACAGAGGTCTTACTGCCCTCTTTTGCAGTGATTCTTGCACAAACAACCACTGTGATAAGATGTAGACATAAAACCTTTGTGTTATGACATTATGCTTTCCTTATATAGCTTTCTTGATCTATCATTCTCTCCCCCTCTTCCTCCATCTGTCTCTAGACATGGCTTATAAGAGCTGGAGTGTCACAGATTTTGAACACTGACAGCTCCCAAGCATGTATCAGGAGTATCAGGAATTTGCTAAGACCTGTTGGTATAGTACATCCCCTCTCTGTCAAGGTAGACATTAGGTTTACATTAACAAGTAATAATCCCCTAAACGTAACAACACTCTATTTGCCCCTGTTGGAGCTCAGAAAGGCTCCACAAGATGGATTATACAAGCACAAGTTATAATGAGCAGCTGACAAAGACTTCTCTCCTCACCAGATCCTTCAGTTTAAGCAAATGCCAATCCTACCAGTACAGGGAAACAAAGCAAAATATCACAGTCAGGAACAAACCCAGAGCCTAGAAATAACCCCAGCAGGAACGTCTCTCACATTGGTTGGAATCAGTGCAGCATCTCAGTGACTTGAGCCTCAAGTGCCCTGATTCTGAGGGGACTCCACAGCCTCTGTGGGCACTGTGCCACTGCTCTGTCACCTGGACAGTAAAGATGTGCTTCCTGGTGTTCAGGGGGAACCTCCTGTGACCAGTTTGTGCCTGTTGCTTCTTGTCCTGGCACTGGGCACCAACGAGAAGAGCCCGGCTCTGTCTTCTTTGCACAGCTGGAACAGTCCCAGCTCTCTCAGCCTCTCCCCACAGGAGAGGTGCTTCTGTGCCTGAACCACCTTTGATGCTTAAGTTCAGTTATTCACAGAGGACAAAATTCTTGGCCCTTTTGATTTACTGTTTATTTGTCCAGAGACAGGATCCAAAAGCGAAAAATAATGAATATGGATAATAATTCAAACATTTTAGTGAACTAGATCTGTACATCTGAACCTCCCAAGTGCATCCAAAGCAATGGTGCTGGTGGAGAAGACCACATCATTTTTGTTTTGGTTCTACATTTGGAGGCTGAAATAGAAGAATATTGGTTTCTGCTGCTGCTACTACACTTGAGAGCAGGGATGCTTCACGCTGACAATTATGAAAGCAGAGATAGGGAAAAATAATTGTTCTGCTGTTCTTTGTGCTTCTGGAATGGCCTGATAGGAAAATGTAATATTTGAAGACATTATAATAATTCTCCTGGTATTCTGTGGAAGCACTTTTTGTTCTTCATGTTTGCTACTAGCTGAAAATGTTCAGCTAGTTCTTACAAGCATTTCTGCATTTTTGGGAAGTTCTCTTTTTCAGTATCCATTCATTAAAAATTGGGAAAGAGGGTTTCTAAAACTCAAGAAATGAAAAGTAAAATTAACTTTAAGCATATATAGTTAAAATGCTCTGGACTATCATCAATTTTAATTCATGGGATGTTCATTCAATGTTTCAAAAAGATAAACATGTATTTTGCATTTTGTGGTGGCATATTTAGTCAACACCATCGTCTGCAGTGTGATGAAAAAGGGCCTTCAGCGGCTGAGGCAGAAAACTTGCAACCTATTTATCTCAAGTAGTATTTAGGTAGTATTCAGTAAATGTGTCTAGTAAAGATATATACATATATATATATATATATATACATGTATATGTATGAGCACAAGCACATCTAGCTAAGATTTATCTTTTGTATCTTTTTGGTATATATAAAAGACATAAAAAGTGTATTTAATAAAGAAGGAACAAACTGAAAGAAAGGGGTTAGAAAGCATGCAAGCAGTTCATTTTTAGTTCTGATTTTACCTTTTGTTTTCAAAAAAAACTTACGTATTGCTTACAAAAATTTCTGAATGGATGTCTGTAGTGCTGTGTTCCATGGTCCTTTCATGGTCCCCCCACACTGCATGGTCCTGGTGCACAGGGCAGGGAATCGATGCAGTTTGGTGGATGGAGACCAGGCTGGGATCTTGGTTCATGTCAGCTATTTCATTTAGTAAATTCAGGAAGCATGGAGATATTGCAGTTATAAGAAAACACTGTCTATTTATCTAACTTACAAGAGGCAAATTTTGAAAGGGCACAACTGTATAAAAGCCCACAGGAGAGAGGAGAGAACACACATACTTAAACCCTGACAAGAGAGAGACACAGTTCTTCTGAGCAAGCCAATGGAGATGTTAAAGCTCAGAAGCCACGTAGACATCTGTTAACTTGAACACGCAACCGGCAGCTCTCACTGAGCTGTGCTCTCATGTGTTTCTTGGCTGTTGCTTGCTTGTATTTTCTAATTCCAACATGCCTCCTCAGTGTCACTGCTACATGAACTGGCAGCGTTGTCAGAGATGATCATGTCAGTGCACTGCAGACCACTTTTTCCCCCATGAAGAGGAAGTTAATTTGATGGATCTTGTTGCTCTAAATAAAAACGCAGAATTCATTTGTAGAAAGCTTTATATTTTGCACTGGGAACGCTGCTCTGTTCCTTTCTGTGGGAATTGTGTTAAGTAATCTGCTTCCAGACATGAAAATAAAATCAAATAAAACGAAGGTACTTCCTCTCACTCCAGGGTGATGAAGTCCACAAGCAAGTGCAATGAATATTCCCAAGGTTCAGAGGGAACAATACTGAAAGATCAAATTTCTGCAGCAGCCATAAAACAGGAATGATAAGACACATATTGGCAAACCCCTCCTGGCCTTGGGCTCACATGAACTCTCTGTAGAAAGCTGAAGTAGGGTATAACTAACTACCAGGGATAAGCAAGCTCTTGCAGTCTGCTATTGACCTGGATCATTGGCTTTAAGTGAAACTTTGAGTGAGTTTTTGATAATGATGGACAAGGGTCACCATCAGCCCTTTCTCCACTCCTATGTTACGGGTAGAAGCACCTCTTTTTGTACCATCCTCTAACCAGAGTGGCACATACCATGGTTCCTGTTCTGAAATAAATGCCAGTAAAAAGACTAATAGAAAATGCACTAGGAAAAAAATAAATAAAATGGATGAATTGGACTCATGTCTTCCTTGAAACTCCTCTTGGAAAGGAGAAGCAGATGTTATCCATGAGCTGTGGAAGCCCACGTGGCACTAGGCAGCGGTTGGGGCTGTCCCATGGCTCTCCCCCAGCCCTTGAACCCCCTGTGGCTGCTGCCTGAGAGCCATGTGCAGCCACAGCTCTCCTCCTTGTTGCTGCTTGCAACCAACCCTGACACCAGCAGGGTTTGCTAGAGCTGCCAAGGAGATCTTTCTCATGACTGTCCCCACAGGAGCTTCTGCAGCACCTTCACAAGAAGTTAGTTCATGTGCTGGCGGTCTGTAAGTGAGTGAGGGTGGCAGAGGAGCTTGAGAAGACTTTGCTTGGCCTTTCTCACAAGGGGCTTCTGCTGTGAGCAGCTGACCCCATGATCGGAAAGGCCTGGTCCTTCATTCTGGAAACAGTCCAGACCCCAGAGAGAAGTTCTGCGCCTTTCGTCTCCTCCCTTTCCTTTGAGCTCTTGGTGACTGGCAGTGAAAGGAATGGCTGGCTGCAAATGTTTCCAAAACTCTGATTTATTTCCTGCTGCATCTCCACAATCCGCATGAGGCCACATCCCAGCACCTTCACACAGGCCTCCAGTCCCTCCCTGCATGTCTGGGTGTACAGAGAGGCTCCTGGTCCTGCTCCTGCCCAGCGAAACTTGAGAGCTTCCCCCTGTACTGCCCTGGAGGGACTCCCCTTGACTTTCGGGGCAGGCCCTGCCCCATGGCTTGCCCCCAGCAGCATGGCAGTGGTTGGTGAAGAGTTCCAGCAGAACATCACAGCTACCCAAAAAGGGAGCTAAAGAAAAGAGACGCATATAGGCAGGGGGTATCACACAGTCACAGGCCCACCTGGAGTCCTGCAACCTCCAGAACTGCCAATGTTTTTGTTGGTAAATAAGATTAATTGACATCAAGGGTAGAGATTTAATTATGAAATATTTAAGCACACACTTAGTTCAGTCAATGGGATCTCAGCCAAGGCAGTGAGGTTTTCTCAGCACTAACGACAGGAGGCCAGAAGGTGTTTTTGCACATTTCAGAAGGCCAGGACCCAGCAGCCTGTGTTGTTTTGCTGGCACTCGGACTCAGTGCTCACCTTGCAGCACAAGCCAAGTCTTGTCGCTACTTTCTGCAGCACCTGGAGGAGGCACAATCTCTGCGTTTTCTATCTCAGGGCTGATTCAGTCCAATTTCAGTAACTAAGAGAGGAAAACCTGTGATAACATGCCTGTAGGCCCAAACGGACTGATATTAAATAAAAACTTTGATGTCACTGTACATCAATTCTGGGTATATGGTTTAGTCTCTGTGCTGGCTAATAGCCATGTGTTTGGGGGCACTGGACAGCTGCATTTTGTCTATGACTTTTATTATCTTTGTATCAAAGGACATGTTTCATGGCTTTGATTCATCTCCTGTCTCACTCTCTGTGAAAAAAAAAATGAAGCCTGCAAACCAGTGATCAGTTTGCTGTTGTTCTTTAAGCTAGGAGTAACCTTGCTCTCTTGGAGCCTACCCCATCCCTGGGTTGGCTTTTCAGATGAAAAAGAATACCAAAATAGATTTAGGAATACCCACACTGTTCAGAACAAAAGAAATGAGTCAAATGCTGTATTGTACAGAAGTGCCTGAAAAAAACCCACCCAAACGCAAAACTTGTGAGGCAGCCTCCAGCTCTGAGCCTGCAGCTCTGCCCTTTGGACACGTCTCTGAAATCAATGGGATGCACAGCAACAGCGTTCAATTCCAGGAGGATGCAGCTGCATTAATGCAGGAGGAAAACAAACAGAGAGGAGCTTGTCTGACAGCCCCCTGTGTGTGACTAGGAATCCTTTAGCAGCATGCCAAACACCTTTCAGGAAGGTGCAATTCAGTAATGAATATGCCAACTACTTGTGACAACTGTGCCATTCAGAGCTTCGTCACTCAGAGCTCCCAGATCTTATTTTCCTTAATATGTTTGCCTTGTGGATAAGATTGAACCTAGCAGTGCTCTGTGGCAGTCAGTGAGGTCAAATCATTCTAAAAAATATACCTTATCAAGATAATCTTTTACATTTTTATCACTTCCTTTTCATTTTTACATCTGGCTAACTCCCTCTTCAAATACAGAGATGGCAAACTAACTAAGTTAAGTGATTAAATCAAAGATCACCATGCCTCAGACAAATCATGGCCTATGAAACTCCTTCCGTCTGCAAATCACAGCCTTCCCCCTAGCAGTTGGTGTCTGCTAATATAAATCCACTCAGTCTGATTAAACGTGACTTTGAGCAGTGGGCGTTTTTGTGCTTGTCTTTATGCGTAAAGGTAAATGTCAGCAAAATGAGCAGAGCTTTGGGTGTTACTTATGTATGTGGTGAACCTTCTATACTTTCCCCACCAAGTTTATTGTAAGAGCTTGACTAGATTTATCAGCTTCTTTATAAGGAGCAGCAAGAAACCCAGATTAAAGGTTGCTAAGTTACAAAACAGATAAGACATAGGCGTATTTCCAAATTTATACTAACTCCATGCCTAAATTCAGGAGAAGCATAAGAAGCGGTCTGAGTTCAAGAATAGGTTAGCGTGTAAGATGGATTTCTCTCTCTATTTCTCTGCATGGCTTTACTTCCAGTGATATTTTAAAGGGGCATTACAGCATTCAGAACCTATTACAAGATGCCAAGTATGAGAGAAATAATGCCTAATACCCAGCATGGGGGCTTTTTAATGGTAATACAAATATTATGCAGCAGTTCCCTCCCCGAGTCAAGCTGTGCTTGCCTTGAACACAATCCTCCTACAAACACACACCAACATGTACATCCTGGGTGCACAGGCCCTCGTTACAATGCAGACAAAGTAGAACTGTCTTCACACGCAGATAACACAGACATTAATCCGGCGATTGAAGAAATGGGATTTTGAACTGTGCAAATTCAAGTTCAAAGGAGGGATCCTTCTCAGCATAGATGTCTTTGTTATCAGCCCGTGTTTAGCTAATAAACGGTTTATTAAAAGTGGCACGGCTGTGAGTGGCTTACACACACATTACTGGGGTTGGAGTGGACCAGAATCACAGCTTACAGCACCCGCTGCTGCGAGACACGGGTGGGCTGCCATGGGGATGGAGTTTTCCTATAGACAGCACTGCTTCAGCTATTTCAGCTCCCAGGTTTTATTTCTGTCTCTTGTTATTGGCAGGTGTGACCACTGACCCCAGCAGGAGCCTGTTGGTGTGACAGGAGTGCCACCAGGCACCTGGCTGGTGCTTTCAGCCCAGTGAGCCCCCTCACCACAGCTGCACCGCGGGAGAGACCAGGCCCAGTATTTTGAAATACATGGTAGAGAATTACCTCTGTATTTTTCAGGCCAGTTTTTGCCTTCAGACAGGCTAACCAGGGACATTTATCACATGATTTCCTTCAGGTTTTGCACAACTTTAATTGAATTCCACCTATGCATGACTTGATGACTAGAAAAGGCTCCTGAAGGGGCTGGTTAGCTGGGGTACAGAAGCACTCAGGTTGCAGATCTTTTCTCATGCCCTTTTCCATATGCAGGCACAGAGTCCAGCAGAACTAGACAGAGACTTCTGCTGCACCATATTGATGCCTCCAGGGGATTTCCAGAGGACAGGTCTGATAGGTCTTCTGTTTTCATTCTGGTAGTTAAACATAGGCAAATCACCTGGCTCCCAGACCATGGATGATGCTCAGCCTGGCTTTATCACCACTTAGAGCTCCACAGTGTGACGTCTTAATAAAACAGAAAGTTGTTAGTCCAATGCATTTTTTCTCTCCTTTTCTTCTTCTTAAAGGAGCATTTTCATTTACATGAAAGAATACCCAAATCCAGCCTGAATTAAGTCTTCTATTTAATTACAAGCTCTCATTTTTTCATCTGTTTTAAAGTGAGAGTTATTCTTATAAGAGGAGTGAGAAAGCATGAAGTAAGGCTTTTTTTTTTTTCCTTTTTTTTTTTTTCTTTTTTTTTTTTTTCCCCTAGCTGGGAGCTAAGAAGGTGCTTCAAAAGCCTTGGCAGGCCAGACAGTAAAACATGCCTTAATGGTATTCAATTATAACAAGAAAAAAATTACATGGCCTTAGATCATCTAGCAGAAGTTATGGACATTATTTGGCCTATGAGCTGTCTGCACCTCTTGTCTGTTAGGCAGACAGAAAGTACCAGGGACCAAAGCCCTGCACTTGGACACTGATTTAAGTCCAGCCCTGTCACAGGTACTAAATTCACTTTAAACTCCAACCACAGCGACAAAATGTTGGTCAGAAACAGTGTGCTTTAATTTGGAAATGTTTTTGCCAGTTACACTTCAGAATTTTTCCTGCTACTTTCAGATCAGTCCTATCATACTCTGTAAAGATGCATTTCCCATCAGATTTTTAATTTGTTTGACACAAGCTCTGAGAATTGCATTCTACAGAGAATGATTCACCTGGTCTTTCCTCTGTATTTGTAGGTCCACAACATCTGCACCAAGGAGTTTGTCACTTGATCTACACTTGATCCTCACTACTCTGCATAAAGTCAAATCGATAATGTTCTCTAATTACTGTTGCTATTTTTTTTGTAGACACATGCTCTATATTTTCCTACTGTTTCTTGCTCTAGACAAGATATCACTGTGAGAACATCTAGTAGACATTAACCCTGCTGCAAGACAAAGATTTGGAGTCATTAACCTTACAACTAGGTGCTCGTTTTTTCCTTCACGCATTTAGTGACATCTTACTGTCTCCCTACCTATCAGCTCTCAGCTGCAAAATCCTTCAATCCATGCTCCTGGAGATCTCAGTCACCCCAACAACCAGTGCTACCGTTTTAATCATTTCCACCCCATTTTGCACATCCTCTTTGGTGAGCAGATGAGAGAGTAGCCAGAAGAATAAATTTAAAGGGCTTTCCTACAGTCATCCTTTAATTATATTATGCTACCCCAGGCTTATTCTCTCTTTTCAAACTGAATGCCATCAGTGCCATCAGTCTAGGACAAGGTGCTGCCTGAATGGATGGTGATAATCTTTTGTGCACTTCAAGTTGTGATACAGATCCCACAGCATCTTTAGATAAAGATACCTGTTGATTGCTATGGGAGTTTTGCCTGAAGTATCAAATCCTAGTTGTCTATGCAGTGAGTCATGCTAACTACAGATGCCACACGCCAAAAGAATTTTTTCAGAACTTTGCGTTTAAATTTACCAGGTCTGGTGAATAAAAGGAAATATATTTGCATTGTTGGGAGGCTGTTTTATACATAGGCCTTTATTTGGAGATCAATTTATAGGTACAAGTTCTCCTTGGAGCCTGTCAGCTTGCTCCAATTTGTCCTAAATAGGAAGGAGTACAGTAATATGAGTATGGTCTCTTGAGTCTCCTGCTGGTCTCTGGAGATAAAGTAAAAATGTAAACACTGTAATACCTTGCAGGGACACTAGAACAAAGAGTTTAAGGACACCTCTGTATTTGGTTTATCTATATATCTATCGATCTGTCTATCTACATACCCATTCATGAATAGGTCACTCATTCATTCTTACTGAGGTGGAACAATAATTGAGGGGACAACTCAAATAACATGCTCAGAAGTGGCTGGTTTAGTGTTATGACCATCGTTTGGTCAACCCCCCCCCACTCAGAATAAAGTCCAGGTGAATTCTAGCAGGCCCAGATGACTTTTGACTGTCCATGAAAGTAAAAATTTCACAGCTTAAGTTGTTTTTGTAATGCTTGGACACCATAACAAAGTCTTTTCTACTGCCTTGGAAATAGGTATTTTCTTTGTTGCAACCTGTGCACATTGCCTTTTGTCCTTTCCTTAGGTACCTCCAAGAACTGTCATCTCCATCTTCTCTCTGCCCTCTCATCGGGTAATTGAAGATCTCTCTCTCTCCCTTCTTTCTTCCATATTTTTCTCCTAGGAAAAAAGATTTCATCTCTTCCCTGTCTTAGGCCCCAGGTCTCAGATACATTGCCCTTATCTGGGGCTGTGTAGAAGTACATGAACTTCAGTGAAACTTTGAGCCCAAATTTAGTCACAGAACCATACTGCGATGTGTATAGATTATTCTTGAATTACTTTTTTTACGTTTTTCTTTTTGCAGTTCTCCCTCATCCCTTATAAAATAACCCAGCAGCTTTTAAACCTCTAAAAGATCAGTAGAGTAAAATGTTAAAGGAACATTGGCCTTTAAAACTCCCTTTGCTTTATGCCCATCTCCTCTTTACCACTCCCTAGAAAAACTAAGCCTTTGTGAAGGATGAAATCCCATGGGATGGCTGATGCAGGGATTATGACACCAAATTTAATGGGGCAGCCGCTGCCACTTCTGAAGTAAGGTCTGCACTGCAGCTTTTTATAAATCCCACGAGGACCAAAGTCATTTGGGGCTGGATTGATTTTGATTAACTGTGCTTGTCTAGCTTGAATTTGATGCCCAAGGTTCAGTCACTTATGGTCCTTTCTAATTCATGGTCTTTCTAGTGAGTCAGTCAGCCTGCAGGTTGCCTTCCTATCCCATTGATTGCCGAGCAAACAGGCTGAGAGGAGATTTGCCATTTTTAGGCAGCTAACTTTAGAAGAGATGAATCACACGTCTCCAGTGTGGTGGCTTCTTCCTGCCATGAGTCCTGTACAAGTTGAATCCCCACATCCCTCTGCAGCTTTACTGGATTTTATGAGGTTTTCTGTAGGAATTGCTCCTTGCTGGCTTCAGGTGAGGGGCTGAAGTAACATTCAGTGCTACATTGGACCATGTATAAATGCATGTTTATGGAGCAATAACTATACTTCACATCCAAAGTTTCCTACCCAAATACACTCCTAGCTAGATTTTTATTTATAATTTACTATATCTTTAGAACAATCTCACAGTATTTATAAGTTATACTGAAGGCTACTGCACTTTGTGCACTGTAACCTAAAGACAGATTTACAGAGAGATTGGAACTCATTACAGAAAACAGAGCTGGAAGAACAGGAAGTGGAGAATGACTTCAACAGATGAAGAAAAGGAATAGGAACAAGCATGTATCTTTTCAGCATTAACCGTGATAAAATTGCAGAGACGTATTATAGCTGTGTTCTGCTTTCATGAGAGGGATGCATGGATTTAGCTTGTACAAGACTCATGAGAGGAAATTCCAAAAGACTACATTTTTGAAAGATCCCCAAACAGAACATTTGACTCCACGCAAACTGTGGCAAAATAGTGTCTGAGATCCATAGAAATAGAGTTTTTTTTAGACTCACACTAAATGGGGAAAAGAAACATTTCACTGCATATTGTTATATACAGCCTAATTTTCCACCTAAGGTACATTTTCAGACTCTGCCTACATACTCGTACTCCACTTGTTATGCTTCTGCTGAAAGCAGAGAAGCCACAGACAGACAGACAGACAGACAGACACTCTGGCCGTGCAGTGGGAGCTGCAGCCTGCCGGCAGGTCCCTGGGGCTTCCTTAGCAGGGAGCTACCGAGGGCAGTTGCTGAAATGCGTCTGCTGCACATGGGCAGCCGGGCACAATCCGCACATAATCAGGCCAGCAGGGACATCAGAAAGCCAAAACCACTGCACAGCATCTCCATAACAATGTCTAAGGCTCTGGTGGTTGCTAATGTTATTCTGCAGATGGAGAACCATGAGGGCTCTGGACCAGTGGGGAATCGGGGATAACTGGAAGTTAAAAAAAAGAAGTGATCTGTCAAACACGAGCAATTTGATCCAAGTGTGTGTGAGGAATAAAAGGCTTATATGAGTACGTTTGGTAACAGACAGACTGACTCAAAGGTTTAAATTCAACCTATAAACAGCAAAACTCTCACGTGTTGTGGTAATATACACTAGCTGGACAGCAGCAATGACCTCCTTCTTGCTGATGAAACAGATACAGGAGAAAAAAAATCCCAGCTCACTGGTGTTCACTTTCCTCTCACTGTCACTGCTTCAGCCCCTTCGCTGCTCCTCTCCACTATTTAATTAAAACACATTAATGGCAATGCCTATCAACTCACAGCTTTGCATCTGGCATCCGTACTTCTCAGACCGGCTGCTGAGTCAATCCGACAGATGAGGAGGGTGCCTTGGCTTCTGCCATCACTTAGCTGTGGCCTCCAAGTGTCTGCAGGGTGATGCAGAAGTAATGGGAGCAGCTCCCCTGCCAGGGCCTTGGGTGCAGAAGCTTTGACCAAGCACTCACTGCTTGCTGTGCCTCTGCCCTGCTGCCCCAGCTAACTTTTAAGCAGCTGCCCTTAGTCTACACACAGGCTGAACCACTGATGAACTTCCTGCTTTGCTTACAGCTGAAGTTAGCAATCAACTTTCTGTTTTTTTAAAGCTGTTTTTCACACTACTGTCCTGCTAAGGAAACTTATATATTTTTTCCCCTCTGTTTGCTTTTCCAAATGTAATTTGCAAACAATGCAGACCACTGTACTCCAGGGAAAGGTAGTTATGGGACAAGACTATAGAATTTGTGTATTGTTTTAAAAGGGAAAAGGAGGTCATGAGCAGTATTATGAGAAAAACAAGTAACAGTAGGTCTTTACATACTATTGGCAAAAAAAATCAGGCCCAGGAAGCCAGTCCTGAACTGGAGATGTCCCATGCATGGGAACATTGAATAAATAAAATGATTTTTCTGTTTTCTTTCTTTTTTTTTTTTTTTTTCCTTTTTTCTTTTTTTTTTTTTTCTTTTTTCTTTTTTTTTCTTTTTCTGAAAGTGTTCAGTAACACCAAATAGCTACTTATGTCCAAGTAAAAGTGATATAGAGGGAAACTAGCTCTGGTTGTTTTATTTTTCATCTTGAGCTGTCATGCATTAAAGAACTTCATATACATCAGTGAAGTCTCCTGACACCACTCTGGGCAAATGAGCATTGCATAACAGATGGGTAAAATGAGACTTAAAGGAGCTGAACAGAAGTGGCCTCCCTGGAAACACAGTGCAGCAGCCCCCTGCTCAGATAAGCATCCTCAGCCTCTTTACCTCTCCTCCCATTTGCAGCCACAGCATGTCTGCAGCTGGCACCCTGAGATCATTATGCTGGGGGACAGGCGCAGGGCTGTGCCATCAGACGTGGGATCTGCTGCCATTGCCCCCATGCCACATGACAGCGCATAGTGTCCAGCATCCTCTGCTCTCACCTTTGGCAATCAAAGCCTGTGCAGTGTCCATCAGAAACAAGTGTAACCTGAATTATCATCCTGGAAGAAATGCTGAGAACCCCACTGAGCTCTGTGATACCGTACATGTCACTCTTGCATGCTTTAGCTCTCAGGGTATTTTCAGTCCTACCGACTACGGCCAGCTGTAAATGTTTGCAGTCAAAACCTAAGGTAACTTCTGCACAACTCCTCCCATGCACTCAGTTATCCAGACAGTGAACTCAGTAGCTGGCAAAGGGATGTGTTTCACCGTGGAACTAGTTCAGGATGCTGCAGGATTTTTAAAGGAAGCCAATTCATTGGTCTCACTGCAACTCTTTGAAAAATGACATGGTAAGAAGCAATTCTCACTCACAGAGGAACCCTATAGCGCACTTGAAATTGAAATTTTGAAATAGCTATCAGCAAAAGCCATCTATCCAAAAAATGCTTTTTTTGCTTAATGTGCACTAGAAATACAGAGAGGCCAGTTCCAGTGGCAGTAAGGTAGGTTTGTCATCTGTACTGAACATCAAACTTCTCAGCTTGAGAAATAATTTCAGTCCTTTCACTCAGTGTTAGAGAAAATATTTAGCTCTGTGTATAAACCTTATGGAGGACTAAAATCTTTCACCTATAAACTGCAGAGATTGCTGGAGTTACTCCAGGGCTGTATTTAGTTCATTCTGTTCAGAATTTAGGACCTGCTGTTTTTTGGACAGCCCAGGTAATTGTTACAGCTGGAACAGGATGGTATCTCAGCGTCCCCAGCCTCAGCATGTCCTGCCTCCTCTTTTCCAGCAGCAGAGACCAGAGCATCCCTCAGAGCACTCAGAGATGAATTTGGTGTGGATCCCAGTTGGGACAGAGCACATCGGGGATGTCCCTGTATGTCCCGCATTTGTTTTTCTGGCAGGAAAGAAAAGGTCAGACCCCACCTGCCAGGACAGCTTCAGGAAATACAGCAGATTAGGAGGCACCTGGGGGAACCACCCTCCCCTCTGGCAGCACCAAGCAGCAAGGACAAATCCTCCTGCTTGGGAACTTTCTCCTCAATTTCTTCATTTCCTCTTTCCCCATCAGAAGTTACTGATCTGGCCACAGGATGAAGTGCAACTAAAGGCAGGGTCATTTTCCAAATACGCCAAGGTGAAAGCCTCTGTCCTGGAAAGCTTCAGAAGGAAGAGATAAAAAAGGGGCACTAGGGAGATGGTGTTAGCCAGGTTTTGCAGCTGGTGACCTGTAGCTCAGAGGTGAGATCCCCCTGGTGGTGATTTATGCAAGCTCATGATCTCACCCAGCCCGTTTTGTATGAGCCAGACTCTTCCACAAAGTCCCATCTCCATCACACTGGTACACCCATGTGGCTCCAAAGCCTTTTTGTAAGGGAGAAAACTGATTGTATGTTCACAGAGAAGAGATGTCTTCCTAGCTGCAATCACTCCTTGAGAAACTTGTGAAAAGAGCAGGATCAAAAGGTGAATTATTGGATGCTGTGGTAAGAACAAATCAGCTGGCTTTCTGTTAAGTGATTCTGTTGCTGCATATATACACGTGCTCACTCATAAAAACACACCAGCAATTGTATTTCCTTCCAAACAGGATTGTCTATGAATATATGTGACTCTATCTTGGATTAGAAAAATCCATTAGCTTCTCCTCTCCCTATAGGTGTACAGATACAAGGCTGTGCAGATATTCAGCTGTGGTGCAGTATACAGCAAACAAAATATGCAAATGAAATTATTATGTCTAAACCACTGCAAACTCGAGAGATACGTATCAGCAGTCCCCAAACTCCACGACCACCCTGGCTGAATGACTGCAACAGAAATTTTTGGACCTACTGTTACTAATCACTTCAATTTGCAGTCATTCCCTTAAAGTGATTTTAGCCAGATTAATCTTATTTCTTCTTATTATTAAGAGCATCTTTCATGCCGAGTGTAAAACAATAATCCACTTGTAATGCTCACTAGCCTTGGCTCTCATCAAAGAGACAGGCAGAGAGCTGTGGTTAATGGCAATAATGAGAGCCTGCTCGTCGGGTGGCCATTCCTGAAAGAGCTTTCTACCTGCTTGTCGTGGGACTTAAATCAATGATTTTCAAAGCTGCCCATATCTTTACAGTCATCATAGAGGAATCTCAGTCTATACCAATTAATGGCAACTGTGACATTTCATGAAATAAATTTCAATAATATCAGGATTTCTTGGAGAGACAAAAACCTGTGGACTTGCCTTCTGCAGCATGGCAGCCCCTGTCATTACAACCAACACAAAACCAGACCAATTTTTATCATTTCACTTCTTCCCATTCTGCCTGATTTTTTTTTTCCTGTATGTGTTGGAATATATGGATTTTGATGTTTTGAAGGCAGGATTTTTCCAGCTGTTACACCTCTTAATGGCTTGGAACCACCAGTGACCCCAGACTGCATGCTGTTCAGCCTGCTGTCTCTGAGCTCGGAAAATCCCTCATCTTCCCCCAAACAGTTGTGACCATGCAAATAATAGCAGTTGTTATGATCAGTCAAAAGAGGAAGAAAATCTTGAATTATACAATTTCCTTACATGAGAATAAATAAATGAGTGAACAATGTATAGAACCTGGGATTTATCAGACAGACTAAAAGTCTATAGCAGTGAAATCATTTTTATATGAGAAGCAAAGGCACAGATTTCCCAACAACACCATGCTTCAGTCGCTGTAACTGAAAGCCAAAGCTAGAAAATAGTCCAATGTTTCTTACCAGGGAATGGTGGGTATTTTTCTTGAGACAGAAGGCAAAGTGTTCAGCTAACAGCAGTGGTATTTAGCCTGTGAACACCTGTCATAGATCAGTTGTTTCACACAGGCCTGATACTACATATTTGCAGGCACAAGCTTTAAAGTCCATACAAAGACCTTGCAAGTACTTTTCTACGTGTCTTTGCTGGAGCACCCTGGAATGGATGTGCAGAAATATAGCCATGCTCTTGTGTAGATGAATTTGGAACAACAGAGAAACAACAGAGATTACAATAAATGTAGAATGTTTGCCCTATTTATTTAAATTAAGATTTCCTATTTTTTTTTTCTCAGCTCCAGTGTTCTGAATGAATAAGAAGCAGAGAAGCAGCCTTTTTTTTTTTTTTTTCTACTCTGAGCTCTGTTAATGGCCATTTTAATGACTGTCTCCTCCAGTTTACAGCCAGCTGTCTAATTACAGAATGTCAATATTTATGAAAGCCCAGCATATACAGTGATAATGACACAACTCAATATTTATGGGGAGCACATTTTTTGTAAGTACCAACACTAAGTAATCACTGTAGCTATTGTCTTACTACTTCTAATTTCAGAAGACAATGAGCAAGTTTTCCTTGAAACTTAAATTCCATGGACCATCCGCCCCTTAACCTTCCAGTGCCTTCAGACCCAGCATGTGGTTGTAGCAAGAGAGAACTTCGACTCCTGATTCCTGATAAATCATGGCTGAATTGATGGGATAAGGGACATTTCTGAGATGCCGTGATTGGCGTGCTGGTGGCAGGGGGCCTGACACAAGGAGTGTCGGGGAAGGCACACTCTGTCTTTTGCACAATAGCTCTGTGATTGGAACAAAGTCTAGAGAGGGGGAGAAGAGGTTGGCAGAGCATCAGAATCCCTTTATCTCTCTCAAAATTCTCCTTTTCTAGCTAGCAAATTCTGAAGCCTCTGCTTAGAAAATTGCTCAAAACCAGAGGCTCTGCTTGATTTCAGGGCCTGTGATATTTAGCAGAGCAAAGTCATTCTAAGATGACTCAAATGCACCTACGCCGCAGTTTAGGTGGAATTCAGCCAGGCAGAACTGGATGCAAAAGCCTGTGAGGATGGGACAGGACAGACATCAAGGAGGGAGGGACCTCACTGGCAAACTTTGTTTCCATGTAATAAGGGAAAGATTGTAAGTTTGGATGTCAGAGAAGCTATCCCTGCCTACTGCTGACACATGTACTTCCATGTTCAGGTCACAATTATATTTACCACATAATTGCAAACAGAGGAGGAACTTCAGTTTCATGTCTTATTCAAGGGAAAACTCTCTCCCATTGCAATGTTTTCTGATCCTAGGCTCCCTTGAAAGAAATGACGTCAGCAGCTCACACCATTTCCTGCAGAGCCTGCTTCCTTCAGACATGCTACAGAGCAATATTCATCCGAACGAACGAAAGGTGTAAATTAAGTTGAATAAAATTGAATCAAATTGAGGAAATATTCATTCTGCCTGGGATTGACCACACGGATATCTAATGCAGTTTAAATAATGTATCCTAAATGCTTTCCTTTAGGTAATTTGATTACTGGTCCTGACCAGCCCCATGTAATAATCAGATGTTCTCTGCTGTAGCATTAGCCAGGCTTGCAGCTAGGAGCCTGCTCTGAAGACGTGAAAAACGATTCCACTGAATCCACTGGGCTTTGCATCAGATAGCCAGCTTGCTGGCTGAAACGAGCCTGAGGAGCATAGGAGTAGCCTGCCCTGCTATAGCATTGCAACATAACATAACACAGAGCATCCACATTATGTCACTGCAAAGGCTCATCTGGTCCTGCTTTCTCTCTCCCATACACATCATTAGGTGATGTTTGGGCAGGAACATAAGAACAAAGGAGTGTGCATTTGTGTGTGTGGGCACATGTGCACAGAGGGGAGGAGGTACAAAAGTAAAGTAGGGGGAGTCATCTCTGTATAGGTCTAAAACAAATCGAGAATCCCAGGCTATAGCCTGGTGCTCATGCTTGGTAGCCACAGATAGAGCACTTTTTCATAAATTTATTTTTCTCTTTAATATTTTCATATTATTAAACTCTATGATATTATTGTTATTATTATTATTATTAATAATAATTTTTATTTTAAGTCCATTACACTTTAGCCCCAGCTATCTGTTGTGTTCCTTGTCCCCTCTTGGCTTCCTGTCCCTAGGAACAGCAGTGGCTTCAGTACCTGAAATAACAAAGTAATAGAACAGAAATGCAGCTTTTTAACACTGTCATTTACTTGGGGATGGATGGGTGGAAGTTGTCAAGATGTCCATGATTAGTTGCCTGAAGAAAAGAGAGAAATCTGAACAAATTTTCAAGTACAGGGATGTGCAGTGTGTCAAATGGAGACAGGAGCCTTGAGTTTCTGGGTGGTATTTGATCATCTCACTCAAGCTCTCTCAGTTTCTTTCCCCATAGGTTAAATAGAAACAGAAATGTGTAGCATAAATGGCAACATAGATTGCAATAATTATATAATATTCTAAAATATATTCAGTATAATAGTCTGAAATTTTGATGACACTGTAAGAGACAAATACTTTGGGGTTTCTTCACCTTTACTTTAAATGGATTGCTCTTATTGACATTTTCTTTACTTAAGTGGATTAAATTACTACACTTGTGTACATACCCATATATAAAAATTGTTAAATTCCTATCGAATGTACTCACAATGAATTGCAAAATAGCAGTTTCTAGCATTTGTAGATCCTTCCTTTCTTTTCTGGTTGTTTTTGGCATAAATTATGAAGCTTGATCTTCCCATGGTGTAAGTTTGTCCTTTTGCTCGGTTTCACTTTTGTGCAGTGAGATGAAGAACTCGTGTGACTGGAGCAAGCTCATTTTCCCGTGGAAGGGTATGAGAATAGCAAACGAAAACTGCCTTCTGTGGAACAAAATGTACCTATGCTTATGGCACATATTGGAAAGCTTCATCAGCAGTGATCTGTGAAACTAGATCTTTGACATCAAAGTGTGAAGTAGACCCTGAAACAGAACACAAGGAAAGGGTCATAATTGCAAATACATACGAAACATTTGCTATCGTATCTAAAAGTGTTTGCTGAACAACAGCACATGCAGATTTGTTTTGCTGTGAGAGGCTGCTCTTGCCAACACCTGATAGGAAGAATGACTGAACAGTTAAACAAAATGACCCATTAAGCAACTGTTATCATGAAACAGAAACTTCTCCTGCTTATTAACTTTAAATAAAAACTACTGAGCAAAAGACTGATATTTTTTAAAGTTATTTAGAAGACTGAATAATAACCTTGGATCTAAAATTTTGTCCTTATGATTCTTTCTCCATTCATACCCTCCCCTCCCCCTGCCCAAACCCCAAATGTTAGTCATAATTAATTTTGTTTTCTTATTAACCTCTTTCTTCACTTAATTCAAAAGAATTTATGTGGGTAGTTAATATCTTATTTGACTAGGCAAGCTCAAGTCTCTCTACCACAATCAAGTGTGTATATTGTTTTTGAGCCTTGGGTAATTTACCTAAAAGGCATCACCTTTCACCAGTTTTTTGTTCTTTGATGGAGGCTGTGGAAGTGCTGAGATGTTACCTAGCATGTGCGTCCTCATTATAGGAAAAACACAGAGGCAGTCTGTGCATTAAAAAGTTTATGGTCTACACACTCCTAAGTGGTTCTCCTTATTCGTGGCCTTTCTATCTAAGACTCATCTTAGAAATACATTATTATGTAACCGCTAATTCTGGGCATTACACAGGAAAAACAAAGGCAAGTCTTGACACTGCCTGTGCTGTGTCTGTACAGGTAAGGTGCAAAGCCAGCAAGACAGCAGCAGGATTATAACCAGGAGGTTTTGCTAATGGGTTGCTGGCACAGTATGAAGACCACATTAGATATTCACTGCTGACATGACAAGATACTCTCCCAACAGGGATCATGGATTGAAGGAAAAGAAACATTGCCAGCCTGAAATCTAAGATGCCCAGCTACATACCCTGGCATGTGCCTACTGTCAGCCTTGTAACATGTGCCTACTGTCGGGTTTTGTGAAGTTAGCAAACATTTATCATTAATACTAAGGCTGTAAACAAAGTGGATGCATGGAATTAACTGAAAGGACAGGCCAAGTCATTGTACCTACTTCAGCCTTGGCTGTTCCCATTTGGCAGCCACATCTGCCCTTTAGTAAATGTTCACTATTAGGAACATTGTTTTAGACAAGGATATAACTGCTATGAACCACCTCATCCCCCTTCATTGGGATCTTTCTTCAAAGAGAGCCCATGTGAGCTAAATGATGGAATGAAGCTGGGTCAAATAGGCACAACACAATGAGACACTCACGAGTAAAACCAATGACAAAGCATATGTTTTCCCTAGCTCTATATCTATCCCTCTCTCTCAGTAAAGGATGCACATTTTAAGGAAATTACTTAAAACTAACACAGATTTATCCCTTTGAAAAGATAACCCCATACCCCAAAGGATGTGAGGGCGTATCAGCTGGAGTACCTTTTAAACTCTTTTCATTATTCATTGGATGTCTAGGGAAACATTTTGAATGGTGTAATCCTATATGCCCAACAGGCTGGTGCCAGAGATTCCATTAAACCGGTGCAATGACTACCTGAGCTGCCTGGCATGAGGGGAGAGCCACAGCTGCGTATTAACCCTGATTGATCTGTGTGTGAGAGGTAAAACCATGCATGTAGGGGCCCTAGCCTGTCTGTCTGTCTGCACAAGGCAGGCTAAAACTTTCCCTTACAGTAACTGGAGCTGAAGACACTCGGGAAATACAGCCATTGAGGATAATATGAGGACAGGAGGTCTGCTGCTGTTTGAAAACCAGACAGCACTCTGGTTCCTCTGTGTGGGATGTGGAGGGGGAAGGAAGGATTCTGCTGTGGTAAAGAGTCTAGAACTGGGCAAAGAAGAATGCATAAAGGTTCACATTTACTATATATTTCTCTCTCTGCTACCACGGTTGCAGAAGCAGTCATCTTTGCAACTTAAATGTTGAGTCTGTCCAGATGCCCTGGCCCAGGTTGCTTCACCACCCCTGCTCACAGCCTCCATCCCAGGAAGCTTGGGTTGGTTTGTTGGTGGAAATAAAAAACGGGAATGAGGCTGTTCACTGATTTACATGGTCTCTAATAAGCTGGATTCATCCCAGATGGACTCTGGACTTGCCCCATGTGACCCCACAGCAGCTCAGAGCAGGGAAACATACACAGGCAGAGTGAAAGAAGGAAAAGACCACCTGAATTTCAGAGGCAGTGTTTGTATCTTCTAGGACTCTCTCTGTCTCAGAGAAGCCAAATATTTGTTTAAATGCTGCTTTGTATGCATCCAGGGTCACTTTCATTAGGCCTGCTAATTCCCCAACGTAATTTATATTTACCTATTCTTGCCCCTTCCTACAGCGCTGTCATCACAGCTGTTTTTTTTTGATTTATGAAAACACAGCAAAAAGACATTTGTGTGTATAAAGACAGAAACCTTCCAACAAAGACATGTCTCTAAAGCAGAGAAGTTCCCTGATTTTAATGTATTTAAGGACAGTGATGTGGCCTCCTTGGCTTAATTTCCTTTGGCCAATACTATCTCTCTTAAATGATTTTCTTCACTTTGTTACAGAAAAAGACACAAGCAGTCTCAAAGACAGAAATGGTATATGCAGGCGTATCTTAGAGGAAGCCAGACAATGCTCAGGTAGCATGTAGCCTGTTTGAATGCTGGTGTTATTAAGATCCCAGAAGTCCAACTGCTGTGGAACTTTTCCTTCAACAGAGTGGGGCAAAGTCTCTCTGACTGCCATGGAAACAGGCTGGGTAGTGTTGTCAAATGGTCAATTGTACAAATAATCTGCAGTTAATGTGAATATCGCTCATTGCCAAGGTATAAATGTCATACTTTATAAGAAAAAAGTTTCCAGCAGATGTTTCTGTAATCCTCTTTACTGGTCCTGTACTATTACCCCCCCCCACCCCCCCAGTCAAATAACATGACTTTTCAGTGTTTTTCATATGTTGGAAAAAGCTTTAATTAACACAATGTAAGAACTAATTCGTCACAGGCAGAGGAACGGAGTAGATGACCTAAACAATTTGCAATTCCTACTGGTTCTTTGTTCTGTTAAATATATCCATAATTAGAGAACAAAACAACAATTATTCTGATGTAAAAACATCCATGTTATGTGTTATAACAGCAAAAAACAATGGTAAAAAATCATGCCACAAAATTAAATAATTATACCGTACAAAAACTGTGCATCAGCCAGGCTTGGCAAACAGCTCTCCATGTGGGAAGTTGAACTGGAGTGTGCCCTGGCCTCAACAAACTACATTTCTTTGGGCATTTACTGCATGATTTCCTGAAAGATTAAACAAAACGCTGTTTCTCTTCCTTGCTCACTAAACACAAATTTAATCTACAAAAAGTACATCTTCTCGTATTTATAGGGCTGTAGCTTCCCTCCTTCCCTTCTTCCAGTCTGAGGTTTGCTTGGCTGTAATTTTTAAAAATCTCTTCCTGGAAAATCATCCTGGCAATAAAAAGAGAGAGAGAGAGAGAAGCAAGTAATGCAATGATTTGGCTTTTCTGAAAGAAAGCTGTAGTGGAACAAATAACATTTTAACCCTAGATGTGGTAGCAATCTTCATGAGCTTGTTTTGTGAAAGGAGCCTGGGTATTTTTGGCACTAACACTCTTAATTTCCCAGCTGAAAGACAGAGGCAACTGCTCCTGATTCACTTATTTATTAAGACATGTATATCGTTCTGGAGAAAGGAGGACCAGTTCAAGCAGTGGTAACAGACTGGCCATCAGTTACATTTAAAGAATATAAAGCTATGTACAGAGGTTAATTTGGTGTCACAATACACAGGAGCTTTCACTCATAATCCTTCTTATGCTGTTGAATTAAAAACTACCATTACAATACATATACCAGGTAGAGGGAGTACAGAAGTCATTTTGGCAATAAATGAGTCAAAGTTACCTATATTTCAACCAGACTTTATCGAGAAAGAGACAATTAAGCAGACTAAGAGTTAATTAATCTTCCTTTTAAGACATCATGGATTACCTTTAAAGAAAATTGACATTAAGAGGTGATTAATTTCCATGGAAGAGGTGAAATACTGATCCCTCAAAAAAAAAAAAAAAAAAAAAAAAGAGTAAGAAATGAGTCAGTGTCAGTGCAGGTCAGAGGAATGCTTAATGGTAGGTTAGCTTCTCCTGCAAGCACCAGCACCACTAACATTACCCAGAAAGGAACAAGGATCCAGAGCAGGACATGAACCAGAGCTTCCAAGCTGAGCCACCAGTATCCCAGGATCTGAACTGTACAAACACTCCTAAAAACATTTGCTGCATCCTCTGCCATACCTACCCTTCGTACTCACTAATTTGAAATCAGTGGGAGTTCCACGAAGAGGATGTCTGAGAGCAGATTTTGGTCCCTGGGCTATTTGTTTTTCGAGCTAAAAAGACTAAAGTGGTTGCAGTAGTATAATATACACATCACTTGTCAAATTTAGATCAAAGCAGCTTTAGTTATGTGAGAACAGAAAATGTCTTAACTTGGCAAACTCCTGTTTTCCTCCAGGGACGCTATACATTCATCAGAGCAATTTCACAAGACATACTTTCAGCTGCCACCTACTCCTAGAAACGTTGCAGCCTCCCTCCTTACTTTCCAGAAAAGACAGAACTGGGCTTTCTGTGGCCCTGGACATCCCAGGAGTGGGCAATGCAGGGGAGCGCACCGCGCAGTACCGGTCCCACAGCCTGGAGACAGGGAAAGTTGCTACCAGAGGGGCTCTGTTCTCTCCTGGGCCAAATGGTGAGGAGCAAGCTCACAGGCAGGAGACAAGAGCAGAAGTAGGAGTCTCCTACTTTTTTTTTAAATCACCTTTCAGCATCCTGTGATCAGTAAGCGTGATTAAATATTTGGAGCGGTAATTAAATTTTTGTTCATGTTGTTGCTTGCCTGATTTTTTATTTATTTGTTTATTTTTTCGCCCAGGCACAAATCTAACCAGCAGTAATCACTGTCTGTGGGAATTTTGATTTTGTGTATGTGTGTGTTGAAAAAACAAACAATTAAACACAAATAATTCACTCTCAACTGTAATATTTCAGTTGAAAACACTGTCACTGGATGTTCCAGCTGTTATAATTTCATTATTGCATGGGTCAATCACTTATTCCAGACTATATCTCCTGGTTATGTGATCAAGAATTCCTGTTTATATAGTCAAATTAAGCAAACTGAATATGAGAGTATGATGTAGCCCCAGAACAATAATAACTTAAATGACTAAAAAACTGACATATTTTTCTGGAGGCACCTAATGCCAAATCATATTATATATAGGTCAAATGTAGAGGATTTTTTTTTCCCCCTGATGTGTGGACAAGACAAAAGTACTGATGAAAATGCCAACAAACCTGCTGGGATCATGGTGTTAGCTTGTCCTGCCAGAAGCAGAAACATTTCTATACTTCCAGTACTTTATTTTATTTCTAGGAAACAACTGTACCTCAGGTCATTGCTATATCAGATTGTACTTTACATCATGTCCATGTGAGGTGCATTTTTCCCTTTGAATACTTCAAGAAAGCATTATTAGGAGCCTGCAAATTGATTGTATGAGCTGTGGCCAGGGTGCAGCCTTAAAGAGCGTGAGCACTAGCTTTCCTTGGCAATAACTATTAAAATTTGTAAACCAGCATTTTAAAGAGCTTGAGTTGAATGGTAATGACCCTAAATTGCTTTTTAAAGATGGTGACAACAATACTTTAGATATTTTTCTCTAAGCTCATACATTCTCTGTCTTTGATACAGTAATAAATACCACCAGACCTGCAGAGACTGGGTCTCAGGGAGCTTGTCCACTTTCCCTAAGTGTTTCAGCTGCCCTAATAAAGGAAATGGCATATCCCTGCAAACCCCACCTTCCTTGGATCCATACCTTGTTATATCACCATACTGAGATACTAAGCACTAACAACAGAAACCAAATTCTGAGCTAGAAAACTTACTGTACAAGGAAAACAGCTTGTGAAATGGCAAGTGGTGTCAATACTACATGCAAGGAAAAAATATTTTCAATTCTTTACAGCTTTGAAACTGCAAGCTTTCTGGCTATTTTTGAATATTCTGATGAGCATGGTAAAGGCAGAAAAGTGCTATTCTGTGTCACTGTGTTAGCCACAGCAAGGCCCTGGTTCCTGAAGCCTGCTGCTTGTGGATGTGCGCAGGCAGGGGGTACTCACCTCCAGCTGCCCCACTTCTGCTTTGGAAGACCTTGAGAGACAAAAAGAGAGCTAACAAGAGTGTGCTTTACCAGGGGCAACTGAAACGATTAAATAGCCGCCTGCTGGCCTTGTTTTCCAGAAAACAAAGGGAAGATTGACAGCCCGTGCCGGCATTCAAACCTCATGTCATTTCTGAAAGTTGCCAATGCATTCCTGCCAAGTACACCTTGCTCCATCAAATTCAGCACACTGAAGGTAAAATCAGGTCACATGCTGGGGATTAAATGTGGCCTGTTACTTCGAGACACTAACTAATTTATGTTTGGGGACTGAGAGGCTTGGTTTTTAAGTAGTTATTGCCAAGTTTTGCTGTCTGGGCAGGGGGAGGTGGGAAGTCCTGAGAGGGAGTTTCTCCTGGTGGCAGCGGCATTGTGCCTCTGACAGCTAAGCTGAGTTTACTGCTGCCTTTTCCTGGAGCAGATCTTCACGTGCTGGAAAGACAGCTTCATGAGCCACCTTTCTTTTCCCACACATGTATATATATTTCCATTGCTTGCTATTTCTTCTCTTTTTGCTCCTTCTTTGTTCCTCGCTAAGAATAAATCCATATGCTAGTTGAAGCTAAATATCAACTGATTTGATGAAGAATGTTTATATATATCTTCTCACGACTTATTTTAATACCACAGGAACAATTGTGGGAGACTTGGGTAAACAAGCAATGTTTTGCACCTGCAGCCCCATGCACATGACTGCTTTAATGGCAGATGCAATGACAGCTTTTGTTTGGCTACATATGGAAAGTGGATTGCCTTCTAGGAGACACAGCTACTTTGCTCAAACTTGCCACACCAAATTGTCCAGAAGGTTATGGCACAAGTGGGAGAAAATATGATAAAAAGGGCCCAAGGGTTGAGATAAGGGCAGGGAGATCACTCAACAATTCCTCTGACAGGCAAAACAGACTCAGCATAGGGAGGTTAGAGAAGCTTGTTTATTACCTATTACAAACAAGCTAGAGAAGCGAGAAACAAAACAAATTATAAACATCTTCCCCCCATCCACGCTCTTCCACCTCCTCTCACTGTGCAGGGGAAGGGTTGCAATAAGGACAGGAAAATTTCTCACCTATGACCATTATGGGCAAAACAGACTCGTTGGGAGATTAATGTAATTTATTGCCTATCAATAACAGACTAGTACACTGAAGCTGAGAAGCTAAAAGCAGGGGAACAGGCAATGGGGGCTGGAGTCAGACTGTAACACTTCCCTCCACCCCTCCCTCACAGTCACTCTCTGTCCCTGCTCCCCATGGGGTTTCTCCCACGGGATGCCGTCCTTCCCAAACTGATCCCACATTGGCTGCCCACAGGCAGCAGCTCTCCAAGCACTGCTCCCACACGGCTCCATACCATGGGGTCCATCCCCCAGGAGCAAACTGCTCCAGCACGGGTCCCCCATGGGTGGGCGGCAGCTCCCCCCAGACCCCTGTGTGGGCTCCTCTCCACGGGCTGCAGCTCCGGCCCGGGGCCTGCTCCTGCGAGGGCTCTCCATGGGCCGCAGCCTCCTCCAGGCCACATCCACCTGCTCCGCCAGGGGCTCCTCCATGTGCTGCAGCGTGGAGATCTGCTCCATGTGGGACCCATGGGCTGCGGGGGAACAGCCTGCTCCAACAGGGACCTCTCCACAGGCTGCAGGGGAACGTCTTCTAGCGTTCACACAGGCCCAACCAACATTGCTCACTGGTTTGGCTCTGGCCAGTAGAGGGTCCCTTTTGCAGCTGTCTGGAGCTGGCTCTGATCTGACATGGGACAACTGCTGGGCTCTGCTTACAGGGCCCAGCCCTGAGCCCCCTTGCTACCAAACCCTTGGATGTGAACCCCATATGCTTGTACAGTACCCATATGTAGTTTTTACTTAGAAGCCAAAATGTCTTCTTCTAATCAGCTGCATCCACCAGGACCTGAGTTGAAAGATGTTTGTTTCTGCAGGAGGAATGCAGGAACCCAACTCCTTTCCTCCCATCCAGGGGCTTCTCCATTTACTTTTAATACAGCTGTTTGCAGCTCTAGGGTTACAGAATGTTTCCATCTACAAGCCTTCTTTCTGTTCCCCAGCTTGATGATGGCTAATTTAACCCACTGCCCATGGAGAAAGAGAAAGCATGTACTCAGCTCTGTTGCAGATTTCTGTCTTGCACACGTGGAGTCAAAGAAGAGAGCCTCATTTCTCTGAGGCTCCTCCATGTGAAGCTATGCCATTTATCATCACTGCTTTCTCATCTGCTAAGATCCTCCCTCATTCCACCTGTCAACACATCCAGTCTCCCTCAAAAACCATCCCCCAGTCCTTTGGTGGTCTCACAGAACTCAGAGGGAAATTGCATTTGTTACTCAAGAGTACACTAGAGTTTTACAAATCTACTTACCCTGAGGAGCCATAAATGAATTTATACAGACTTTAATACAGATAGGCAATCACTCTTCTGTGGATCAGGTTTGGAGAGAACTGATGGGTCCCTCAACTTAGATATCTTAGGATATTTTTGAAGGTAGTCACTCCAGAGAACTATTTCATCTTCCTACCTTGAAGAAAACTCTGGTACATCTTGCTCTGCTTTTCATATCCTCATGAACCTCCTATTGACATCAGGTTATAACAGCCCACAGAGACACTGATTAAGTGTTTAGAAAAATGAAAACCATAAGTCTAGACAGCAAACTCTTGGATCTGGAAATCAAATGCTTGCATGGATGACTCATTCTTATTTTCCTGAAAGAAAACTGTATGCTTCCCTTTAACTAAGTTTTATGAGTAGAACCCTTCTGACTGTGTGTTCAGCACAGACTATTTGAGAGATCTTGAAATGTGTCATGTATTGGCAATGTATCCTGAGCAATAAAATATGCACAAATTCAAAGCCACCATCCTCTATTTCTGGCCAAATCTCTCAGAAATCAATGAAAAACCTTGACAAGGCAAGTAAAATAAGACACAGTGCATCCTGAAGATAGAAATACCATTTTTCTTTGCCCCTCTGTGTCTTCTTTGCTTAGCTTAAAATCAGCCAGTGAGATATTTAGGCTGCACACAACTTTTGATAGGCTTTGGGTAGAGGTATAGAAGGGCTCACACCTCACATCAACAAACAAAACATCAATTGTATTTATGAAACGACCTCTAAGTAATATTTCAGATACACAAGCCTTTTTATTTTTATTTTTATTTATTTTTTTTTTTTGCAATCATACTAACCTGATTTTGATGTGTTAGAGTATTTGGACAGCCAGAGGAATATTTCATTGTGTCTCTTTTCAAGAACCATAAATTACATAGCACATCTGCCAAGTATAAGATGCAAGTACTGGGAATTTATTGTCCATTTTCAGGCTCTGGCACAGATCTGTCATGTGAATATGGGTAAGCCCCTTCACTTTCTGCCTCTCTTCAACTCATATACAACCCACTTGGATAGCAAACTTTGCAAGGCAGTGTTTCCTCCTGACAATGTGTCTACTTCAGATCTGCCCAATAGTTGGAGTAACATAAATTATGTAAACAAATAACACATCACAATAATACACGTAATGGTTGTCTCATCCCACTCCAAACAATTTCATCGTGTGGCCTGCAGATATTATTTTTGTATTTTTTACATTTACTAAAAGTCCCTCCCAACTGTAAATGAAGAACAGGTTCAAGACTGCCTAATGAAACTGAGTAGGTACAAGTATGTGGGGCATGATGACATGCATAACAGGTTCCTGAGGGAAATGGCTGATGCAGTCACCAAGCCCTCTCCATCACATTTGAAAGGTTGTGTCAGTCAGGTGAAGTCTCTGGTGACTGGAAAAAGGGAAACATTACTCCCATTTTTAAAAAGAGTAGAAAAGAGGACACAGGGAACTAAGACCGGTTAGCCCTACCTCTGTTCCTGGCAAGATCATGGAACATTCTGGAAGCAATGTCAAGGAAATGTCAAGCATGCAGGAGAAGGAGGTGAGCCAAGACAGCCACTGTGGATTCACCAAGGGGAAATAGTGCCTGAGCTGTCTGGTGGCCTTATATGATGGAGTGTCTGTATCTGTCAACCAGGGAAGACTGATCAGTGTCTCCTTTGACAAGTGCTGAACCTGGGTCGGTGCAATCCCAGACATGAGTACAGACTGGGAGAAGAAATCTTTGAGAGTAGACCTGCAGAGAGGGACTTGAGGGTTCTGGTGGACAAAAAGCTCCACGTGAGTCTTCAGTGCAAGCTTGCAGCCCAGAAAGCCAACTGCATCCTCAGCTGCACTTACAGAGGAGTGGCCAGCAGGTCGAGGGAGGGGATTTTGCCCCTCTACTCTGTCCTTGTGAGGCCCCACTTGGAGTGTTGTATCCAGATTTGGGGCCACAAGCACAAGAAGGATGTAGGTCTGTTAAAGCAGGAGAACCACAGAGATGATCAGAGGGCTGGAGCGGCTCTCCTACAAAGAACTACTGAGAGAGCTGGGGATTTTCAGCCTGAAGAGAAGACTGGTGAGACCATTGCAGCCTTTCAATATGTAAAGGGGGGTTATCAAAAAGATGGCGAGCAGCTTTTTACTTGGTCAGATAGTGATTAGACAAGGGAAATGACTTTAAACTTTTGACATTAGGAGAAAATTCTTGACTCAGAGGGTGGTAAGGCACTGAAACACGTTGTCCAGAGAAGCTATGGATGCCCCATCCCTGGAAGTGCTCAAGATCGGGATGGACGAGGCCCTGGAGTACCTTATCTAATGGGTGGCATCCCTGCCCATGGGAGGAGGGTTTGAACTTGACATTCTTTAAAGTCCTTTCCAACCCAAGCTGTTCTACGATTCCGTGACTCTATGATTCTACAATTCTACAATTCTATGATTTTTCATTTTTCATTGGTGAGAGAGGGGGAGTTGGGGGTTGTGTGAGATGAAATTTACCTCCACCATTGCAGAAAGTTACTTTCTTGCTATAGATTTCCATCCTTTCTTGCCCCACACTTCTCACATCTGCTGTTGTGGAAGGCATCTGCCCCTCCTTTCTTGCCTTTCTCACAATCAGTCCCAGCATGGTGCTACTGCAGGCTTCTTGGTTGTCAATCAAATTATATATTTTTTTCTTCTGTGGATGACATGGATAATAGATAGTCTTTGCCTCCTGACATTGATGCTTCTTCCATTATGTTGGTAAGATAATGTACAGTCTCTGTTAAGGCACAAATTGCAGCTGGTAACATATCCATAGGTAAAGCTTTTGATTACCAGAACAATTGTCATGATTAAGTCTATATTGAATAAAGAAGGAGGACAACGTGCAGAACATTATGTTAGTTATCAGCTTACGATTATCTTTATTGTTGGGTAAAATGCTGGTGCATATTGTGCTGGTCAGTGCTCATGAAGCTCAAATTTTGGCAGCAAACCCATAGGAGGTCACATCATCATGGCAGCAACCACGCTTGGTTCTATTTGTATTGTCCAAAATGTTCTCATTAATTGAAGACAAAAATGTATGAATGTTGCTATGATAGGTAAATGAGCAGCCAAAAACAACAAGCTGTCCAAAAACTTGAGGCTGAGAGGTTTTTTAACAATCTTAAGATTTATGCATTTGAAAAAGGAGGAAGATTCTTAAACATGCTTTCCTCATCCCAGAACTGACTGCTCTGTTTTGTCTGGATTCACCCTAGTGTGATTATTTTTCATCTTGATACTGCTTTCAGCAGAAGACTGGAAAGGCAGCACTGTTCTCCATGGGGTACAGAGGAGATGGAGACCAAAGGCCACTATATGCTTCAGGTACGCTCTCACATGGTTTGTCTCATACTCTCACACCCCAGATTGGATGTGGGACTTCAAATGGTGCTCTGCACCTGAAAATAGAAAAAATTGGGAACAGCTGTTGTAGAAAAGGGATAATAACATGGTGCCAACAGTTTTCAAATAATGGTCGGTCTAACAGAGGTGAGCTGCATGTCCTGCCCACCTGCACTACCACCTTTCAGTCGTGCAGGTAGCTGCATGCTCCTCCTGCTCTGTTAAATATTTTGAGACAAAACAGGCCTTTCTGCTGATCTTGCCACTGTTTGAAGGGGCAAATTTGAGGTTTGGAAGTATGCCTGTAGGAAGCTACTAAAGTAGTTCTGGTCTCTTCACATCTACACTCACGTGAACAAGGACCTGGAGGTGGAAGAGCTGCCCCAGAACAACCTTTTACATTTAGTCTCAGAGGAAGAACTTGAGACACTTCAGGGCATTTCTACTTAATTCCACTTTTGTGTGTGTTTATGTGTGTGTATAATGCTTTTAATTAATACTACCAAGTTGGTATTTTCCCTGCTCAGCAGACAGGAAAAGAGCCAATGTTATGTCTGTACTATACTCTAGACAGAGAGGCACCCAAACTATAACCTTTAAAAGGCATCTGAGGAAAGGTTCCTAGCTGTCTCACAGCAAGTAAAAAATGTTCTTGGTCATAACTCCAATATATTCTTTGTTATAACCAGATTTGGTTCTACACTGTTATTTCTGCCTTCTTTGACTGACGTAAGACAAGCAGTGAGAAAGTGGCAATTGCTCTTTCTTTGGTTTGATGTTGAAGTCTTCCCCCAGAATTCACAGATTATTACAATTTGTATCTTCTTTTTGTTTATCCAACAGGTTGATTCTCTGGCTGAAAATGAAAGCCATTTCCCATTTCCCTGCTTTGCATTACTGCTGCATCCTCAGCTTTAAGAGGATTCATTCCCTTTCATATTTAGATTATTCATATTTTCTGTTTTATTCATCCTTAGAAGACCAGAAGGCCTCCCTCCACCCCTCCTTTTTTTTTTTTTAATTTACTTAGAATAAGCACATTAATTAAATGGTTGCATTTGGTTGGCTGAAGGTTATACATGTTACTTATTTAGCTGGAGGTTTATCTGGCTGTCAGAATAACTCGCTGGAGACATCACAATTTGATAACAATACTGGTCAACCAATGTGACCTACCACAGGACCACCTGTGGTGGACCTTATGAGCCAGACTGTAGCTCTTATCCCTGCCTTTTCTGGCATGATTTTATATGCTACTGCACCTCAGGCACACAGTATGTAGCTTCTGTCAAGCCTTCAAGAGACCAGAAGTGTGATTCAGAAAGGGCTGGTAAACATTGAAGATATGACTCAGAGACGTCCATGTTACCTCTTCTTCCAAGATTTCAAGGGCTATAAGCAAGGGAGAAAAGGAACAACCAGACAATCAATTTATGGACCATTGAAAAGGTCAAGATATTGTAATATGCTGTGTAGCACTGAATTTATGAGATATTAAAATTCAAATGCTTCATTCCTAGGAAAATAATTGCTGTGGCATAAATACAGAAGCACAGACTTCCAGCCTGGTGGCAATTAAATATATGTATCTACTCTAATTACACCCTGAGAGAGAGATCCTCTTTGAGATCCTGTGTGATCCTCTTTGGAGGTTGTGTTAAGGTATAGTTTTTCAGCTTGGGCACAATAACTTAACCTGATTACAATTTTGGATAGAAATTGTTCATTTGTTCATTCCTTCGTTCCTTCCTTCGTTCCTTCCTTCATTTCTTCCTTCCTCACAAATGACATGATGAGGAGACACCAATAATCAGATCAAACTGTTAGCATTTTACCTTCAGCAGGTGAAGTGACAACCTCAGGACCCTCTGTTAAGATCTTTTTACTTCTTATTTTCTTTCAATAGTTTTGGACCCTCAGTTTGCACTTTTCACTTGTTTAACTGGGGCAAGGAATTCTGCCACTGACTATTGGCTTTATTTTGACTAATTCATCTTTTGAATTTGGTATACCGTCCCCTAAAACATTAAGTGGGAGCCATTTTGCTCTAAGAGAGAGACAAGGTTTCTGATTTGTGTGCTCCTATGTCTCTCACAAGCTTTTGAGAAAAAGCCTTTCATCACAGTCTGTGATCTAAGTCTCTGGTCATTGCTGTATATCAGAGTGACTAAGTGGTTTGCATCACTTTTTAAATCAGTACCCAAATCTGGACCCATTTCTACAGCTGAGGATGCAGCAAGAACACAGGGAGCAGAAAATACTCCTGTATGTACACATCTCTGAATGTTTGCAGACAGAACCCAGACATAACTGTAATAAAACAAGGAAGGTGATGTTTGCCATTTGTTTTCAGTTTCTGAAAAAAAATAAATTCTGTCCCAAATTAAAGAAGAAATTACTGCCATCTTTCATTGTAACTACGAATAAACACAGTTGCAAGAGGCAGGTGAAGTGGAAAGTAGGGTTTGATGCCCAATAAGCTGACAAAGCTGGAATATCAAGTGCTTAAAATGATGCAGGGTCACACTGCTAACAAATTATCCACTTTCCTAAATTTAATGCATCTTCTGTCTTAATGACTGGAGGTATGTCTATCTATACCAAGGGGATTTCCTCCAGGTATAGCCTGCTAGAAGTCACTCTTGGAAACCATTCTGCTCTTCACCAGTACCAAAACCTCCGTAGCTGCCAAATGAATATTCCTTGGCTTCTTTTGCTGCTTCAGCTTCTTCAATTCCCTTCTCATGGTTTGGGTGACAGAACTCTCATACTAGATGCCCAAGTTCTGGAACAAATCCCATATGATTGTGCTTATACATGTTTCATGAATGCATGATTCGCCCTTATTTGCTGTGAGTTACCACTGACTGCAGGTAGCTTTTGCCTCCATACAGGATGGGGCTTCTGAAATAGAGTCAAGAACTTACATCTTGGGTGAGTGCCAGGAATACCACAAGGCAGATGCTTGCTGGAATTATAAACTATAGGCTACTCCATAATCCTTCTCTAGTTGCAAGTCACATTTCCAGAGATGTTAATATCTAAAAGGATGCAGGCTCCATCCTGCAGGTAGGAGCAATAGACCTGAGAGGTGCTCAGAAACTTTTGCCAGAATATTAAAAATATAGAATATTACAAGAGATCTCAGTCATCTGAGAACTTAAGAACTTGAGGATTAATGAAGTAAAAACATATCCATGTCTCCTCAAGATATTTTCTTATATCCATGGCAGACTGGTGAATCTGACAGAAACGTGTTTATGTCTGTGGGGCAGATCCAGTTATAAGAAAAAAAAATGCCTATGAAAGCTATTTTGCCAGTACAAAAGCTATAGAAGCTCATTTCTAATGCATGTAAGCTCTTATTTAAGCATCACAAAATCACTCTTCAGGGTACTTTTGGTCTTTGTTACAAGAAGCGTATATTTTATAATGCTGTCTGATTGCTTTGTTTGGGTTATAATGGTTTTGCAGTGTTATTTAAACCTAAATAATTTGGTTTTCCTTCTGTTTTATGTTTAGAAAACTTTATGTTCTTGTGTTTTATGTTGGTTTTGTGCGTGGGGTTTTTTGTTTGTTTGTTTTGTTTTATTTATTTATTTGCTTCTATTTGGAAACAAGTAAACTAGAGAGCATTTTCTGTGCCATCTGAAGTTGAAAGTAACAGCATGGAGTCAGGGTGTGCTATTCAGTGGCCAACTTGTATTCTGGGTTGGGTATCCCTTCAGCAGAATGTAAGTGGTTTAAAGAATACAGGGTCTGGGTCTAACAGAAAAACAGCAAAAATCGAGAAGGTGAATTTTTTACAAATGCTAAAACTATAAAAAATGCTGAGCATGAGGTTGAAGAAGCTGTGAATTTAGACTGTTGAGTTTTCCCCTTCTTCAGAGTCAGATTGCAGTTCAGTTGCTGATATAAGAGGAACTGGATGTTTCACCCACTTTTTCCTGTGAAAATACTGTTTTTAGGCACTTAAATTGTCCATTTCTGACCATTTAAGTTGTCTTACAACCATGGTATAATGAAAACAAAATTTTGTTTGAAAATTCAGCTACAAGTGAAAACAAGGCTTGAGAAAATAATACAGCATTAAAATTTGTTGTCCTTTGAGTAACTTTATCTTTAGAGCAAGTGTTTGGAAATTAGCAGGAAAGTGGCCTTTCCATCAGAGACATGTCTGTCACCTACAGAAACCTGTCCAGTTTGAGCCCTTTTGTAAAGCCCAGCTGCACAGCAGAGTGCCTTCAGTGCTGACAGCTAAGAGTCAGGGCAAGAGTTAGGCTGAGAGTTTTCATCTTCCATGAGAAAACTCACTTCCGAATTTGCTCAAGTTACTGGATTTTGGAAAATCACATTTGCACAGATGCTACAAGGATGTCTTGAATTTTAGCAGCTCTGCTTTCTGAAGAGAAGACTCAGTCTCTCCAGAACAGCTCCCACCTCTGTGGGCTGGCAGCCAGTCTGTGCCTTCCCTGCGAGAGAAGAGGGCACAGTAATGAGGGGCATAGAAATGAATGCTTGTGCCTAAAATGCATGATATGCACAGTATTAAGACCGTATCACAAGCAATTAGGGTAAAGCATATAACTGAGGATGGTGCTTCATTAACTGAGCATCTTCCAACAAGTTCACCAAATCTAATGAGTTAATGTAAGAGGGGTAAGGCAACCCAAATGACGAGCAGGTGATCTGAAATGGCTTATCCAGCAACCAGTGCAACCCCTGGTTTTCATTCTCCTGATGGAGTCAGTAATTTTCTGTTCCTGGGAAAGATGCCTTCTTTTGTTGTTTGGAGTTTGGGCTTTTCCCGGATGTGTCTTAAGGGTGTTATATCTCCTGAGCATGTTGTGCCCGTGGCTTTGTGATACATGTGGTGTTTCAACTCAGACTTTCTTCTCCTGCTGTGCACATGGTCCCCTGGGGATGTAGTCTTGAGCTCCCATTCAGGTGCCTGTTGCTCTGTAGAGGGACAACACAGTCTCCCTCAAAGTTCAGTAGCTAAATGTCAAATTCCTAAACTTTAATAGAGTATCTTTTTTTTTTTTTTCCCCCCCACATATTAAAGGTTTCTGTTTAGACATAAAAACATCTGAAGCCCATGACATCAGATTACAGAACTTCCCATGCAGATTAAAAAAAGTTTTTTTGCATTTTACTTGACCCCACAAAATACAGAGTTTGCAGCATGGCTCGGTTACCATTTTGAGAGAAATATTAATGTTAAAACATTTCAAACTTTCAAATACTGCCATAACAATAAACTTTTGCTTTTAATATGGCATACTCTTTGGATTAAGTACTCTTTTGCTACCACTTGACTCCAGAGTCTTATAGCAGTTTTTTGCCTGAGATAGGGATTTAGCACGCAAAAGGTGCTAATGTATTGGGCTCACAATGCAGTATAAATCTTTATGGTTGGTAGAAGAGTCCTTTATTCTTTGTGACAAGGTCACGTCACATACAGTGATGTAATTTTGAAAGGACTGAAAGTACCCAGTCCTCAGGGATAATATATTAGTTTGTCTTTGTGAGGTTTTAATTGTTTTGCCATTCCACTTACGTGAGCGTATGGTAGCTAAGATAATTGATCTCATTCAAACACACAAGCCAAGATGTTGCAATTTCAAACTAGCATGTATCACTGCAGTTAACTTAAATATCATCAAAATAAATTTATTTTTAATTTCATGTAAGTGACACCAACACGCTTCTTTTTGTCTCATATAGAAAAAAACTAAAACATAACTAATGTAGTTTTTTATTTTTTTTTAATTATTTTTTTTTATTTCCCAAACTTTGTAAATTAATTCACAGACAGCTTGAGGATACTTAAAACTACTTTCATCCATTGTTAAATAAGAAACTGTGGAGTTTTACATATGAAAGGTATAACTATGCAGTTCATTCTAAAGCTGAGTATTGCTTTTTTATTTTTTTCACTACCCTTTGTTAGTCATATTGCAATAAAAGCAAAAATAAAGAATTAATGAATATTTTCTCTACAAAACTGCAAAAGTCATTGTAGAAAAGTCTTGCTAATAAATAAACTGCCTCTGGATACTTTCTTTGATGTGGAATATGTCTTTCTGGAGGACTAGAGGCCTGGTTACTGTTGCACTGTCAGCCACAGGCTCCTAAAACTGCTTGAGGCCTGAGATGGAGTGGTGGAGCCTAAGAAACAGTGAAATACGCTATCCAGGAGAAAAGTGCAAAACTTTTTGGAAAAGCCAGCCATCACAGACCACTTGTAAGTGAAAATGAGGTGGGAGAGTTATTGGCACTGCTGTTGGTTTTGCTGCAGGGGACAGAGTATGGCATTGAGGGTGCAGAGCAGATGTAGGCAGACCACTGGGGCTGATTTCTGGACTGGGATAACGGCAATACCTCACACCGCGGTGAAAAACCTTCTACTAACGCAGCTGTGGTTCTGTCAATACGAGCCACATCTACATTGGAGGCCTCAGCTGACACTTCTCTACTCCATAAAAAATGCATCTCTCACCCAATTGACCTTTTGGGTAAAAGTCTTGCAGCAGCGATGCTGCCTGGATAGCTCGCTGCCCTGTGCCTTCTACACATGGACAGAAATAACCTCAGAACTATGCAGCCCATGGGCAGGGTTTTCCAAAAGGTGTCTCACCTGGCATCTTCTCTCACAGAACTACCTCTGCTTTACTCAAACTGGGAGACAGTCAGCCTCCTTCATGTCCTGAACTTTAAGGAAAGATGGCCTTGAATGTCCCCTTATGTTTTATAGTGTTTTTCAAACTATGATCAAATTGTTTTGTGTTTTATTCTGTGCAAATTAGGGCAGGATTTGGAAAAGTGGCCTCTCGGACACTGTGATTGTCCATTCCTGCCTTTTGTTTAGCCCTTTCAAATAGCCTTCATTATTTCTTAACACTAAGCTCTTGCTAGACTGCTAGCAGCTGGATTTTTTACGCCTCTTGTTTTCTTAAATAGAAATGGCTAGCTGAAATGCCAGGAATTATTTGGAATGGGGAAATACCACACAGCTCAGTGGGAGAGTTTTTTGTTTCTTTCATTTTTTTTTTCATTTTATTTTTTCCTCCTGCATCCAAACACGGCTCCACTGGCTGATTCCTCCACCTCCAGCCCCGCTAACAATTTAAGCTTTGCTGGAAAGTACAGTTTCAGCCTCAGCTACGCCAAGCAGCGGTGCAAAAATAAAGAGCTGTGAGGCCTAACCAGCTGATAGTCTGTAAAAGGAAGCATTTTCAAAGACCCACAGGTGTCATGGGGGCTGCTAACTGCAAACCATCTTCCCTAAACCTACCGCTTGCGACGTGTTCTCCCTCCTCTAGCTCTTGCAAGAAAATAGCAAAGAGAAAAAATAACGATTTTTATTCTGGAGGAGGAATTCTCTTCTGTCCCTCCTTATCTTGCCTGCTGTTCTGCAATAGAGCAGGGCTCCTTCTCTTTAAGGAAACCATCTGATGACTTTTTTCTCCACATTTCTCTTTCTCAGGAGTTGGAGCACATAGGGTGTTGCCTGCAGTGACGGAGCAGTGAGGGGCCTGCTCTGTGCTCTGCCGCCCATCTGGGTTTCCGAGCTGAAATAACTTGGAAGTTGTGTCCCCCATCAGTGCAAACTTGAATCTGGGGGAAAACTGCGCCCTTGGGGGCTGAGCCAGACCCAGCGGTGGACCTGACACTGCAGGAGCTGGGAGAGGTACGTGACACACTGGTGGGACGGAGACAGCCAGCACATGAGGGGTCAGGGTGGAGACTGAAGAGGTAGTAACAGCTGCCAGGCTCCATCCATTGACCCGCTCCAAAGTCCACCCAGACCTGTGAGCGGCAGCTTTTGGCACAGCTCTGTCTTTATCTGGGTTTCCAGCCTTAAGGATGAAGAGGACTTCTTCAGGCCGGGCTCATTGTTGGGACGTGTGGGGCTGAGGAGCGTTTCGCATTGTGAGTGGGGAGAGCAGGGAGGACGGCACGTTTCAGAACTCTTGGATTTAAAATTTTTATTGAGTCTTTTAATTGCCATTGAAGATGTGGAGGGGTAAGAAGTTTTCATCCCCACCGATTACACATTCTTCCTCCCCATTTCTATGCCCTGACCGCTTACAGCACCAGCTCCCTGAGGCAGGGGCTGCCTCTCCTTATCCCCACCCGCGCAGCCGAGCCCTGCCGAGGCCTTCGTCCTTCGTCTCCTGCGGTTCCCCACTCACACCATCCCCAACGCCCCGAGCAGCGCACCCCAGCCGCTCTCCCCGTCCCGTGCCACCCCCCCCAAGGCAAACTTTGGCCGGCCCGGCACACCGGGGCGGCGGCGGGCGGCGGGGGCAGCGGCGCACGGCCCCTTTAAATTCCAGCTGTGCGGCGGGGGGGGGGCAGCACCGCTGGCGGCGCGGCGCGGGGCTGGGGCCGGGGCCGGCTGCCGGTGCTCGGCGGCGGGGGCGCGGAGCCCTGCGGAGCCCTGCGGAGCCCCGGGGAGCCCCACGGAGCCGCTCGGAGCCCAGCGGAGCCCGGGGGGAGGCGGCGGCTGCTGCCGGCGCCGCGGTCCCTCGCGGAGGCGGCGAGGATGCGGGTGGCTTCTGCCTTCTTTTTTTGCCTCCTCGAGATGATTTCCATAGTAACCTGATCGAGCGGTGCAATTTCGGAAACTGGGGTGGCTTTATTATTATTTTTCCGCTTTTTTTTTTTTTTTTTTCCTTCTTCTCTCTCCCCGCTCACGTTTTTCTCCGCTTCTTCCTTCACCACCCCCCCCCCCAGCCCGACACCCGCGCCCCCCTCCGAGGAGTGACAGCCGGCAGGTAAGGTGCCCCTGCCCCGCGGGGGCATTTCTGCGCCGCCAACTTCCCCGGGCGGCAGCGGCCAGCAGCGGGGTCCTGCCCGGGGGCTGCAGCCCGGGGCCGGGGCCGGATCCCCGCCGGGGGGGGCGGCACGTCGGGGCGGGGTGCAGCGGGGCCAGGGAGCCCCCTCCCGGGGTTACCCCCAGGGGAGAGCGCCGAGCTCCTCTTACCCTCTTTGTTTGCTTGTTCCCGGAGAGGGTTTTATTCTTCCCTTTGTTTCTCCCTCCTTTTCTTCCTCCCCCCCCCCCCCCCCCCCAACCCTCCCCTGCCTGGTTTGTTTCCTTGCTCGCCTTTCCTTCCTCCTCCCTTTTGTGCGGGTGACAAATCGCACGCACTTTACCTTCAAACCTGCAGCGAGCGAGGACGCAGCCACCCGGCTGCCCGCTCCCGGTGCGGCCGGCACCCGCCGCATCTCCGCTCCTCGCCTCCCCCCGGCCCCGGGGGGAGCTCCCGGGGCACCTCGGGGCGCCCAGGGGCCGGCCCTCGTCGAGGGGCAGCGGCCCAAAGCAGCCCCCGGGGGGATGCACATCGCGGAAACCTGTAGGCAGGTCAGTCTAGAAGCTTCTCCCCCCCCGAAACCCGCTCCTTGCCCACCCGCCTGGGCCCGTCCGGAGAAGTTGAGGATGAGGGATGTGTCGTCTTGCTGCTGCCTTGGCCTTGGGTTGGCAACGGCACCGATGGTCCCATGGGTGCTGGGCTGCCAACTGGGTTGCCCTAAGGTCCCAGCCCTTCTCCTCTCTGCCTCCCCTTGCCTTCAGAGCCCAGCATTGCCCCCACCCGGGTGGGCTGCACGGGGCAGGCCCCACAGGTATAGCTTTGGTGGTTGGGGGCTTCTCCTGGTTTCCATCATACCCAGCTGGTCACTATTGCCAGGTGGTGGCTGTGCACCATCAGGTCTCTGCTGAAACTTACTTAGGGAAGGCTCGCCGCCTTCCCTGCTCCTCTGGGTTTCATCCCTAGATGGGCTTCCAGACCGTGACTCAGTTGGGGATGGGGAGGGGGAGTTTGTCATTTTTATACCGGTTTTTACTGAGCGCAATGAATAGATGAGTCTGGTCATGGCTTTTTGTTTCTGTCATAAGTGATCAATAATCATCTGGTGGTAAGATGATCTTATTACAGAAAAAGCCAAAGTGCACACTGAAAACAGCTGAAATACAAGGTCAATAACTCATGTGTTATCAACGTTAAGCCTGCTTTGCATATTAGAAGATGACGTATTCCTTTCAAAGTAAAGGCAACTTCAAGCTTTTGATGAGCATTATTTCTGATGTAAATAATGAGCGTTCGGTTAAGACAGGAAACCATCCTTGTTTTGCAGAAGGTTGCCCATCCTAAAACACCCCCGGACCTTTTACAGTCTTCGTTTAGACAAGGTGGAGGAGGATTGCAGTGCTCTTAGGTGGGAATAGTTTTTGTAGCTGCCAGTACAGAGCTTGGTTTGTTCCTCGTGCCCAGCAACTGCTACAGGCTTTCCAGACACAAAAGAAAGGCGTAGTCTGTGGCCTGAAGAGCGTGCATGCTAAAAAGGCAGTCAGCTGGAGGGGAAAGCCGATCAACAAACAGCTCTGCCGCCAACTAATAACTAGCCTCGTTTCGGGAGATGCGGCAGGCGAGAGGGACGAGCAATGCGTGCTGGGGTGCCGGTGGCTCAGAGAGGACGGCTGTAACCTGCTGGTCAAGCCTCCGGTGGCAGCGGGATGAGGAGCCAGAGCTCTGAGAGAGGGAGCCCGAACAGGAGGAGGCACGGGGGGCAGGTGAGGAAACCTCTGCCGGAGAAGGAGCCAGGTACAGCGCTGGAGCGGGGGAAAGCAATGCGAAAAGAGAGCAGGGCAGATAACTAGCAGGGGAAGAGGTTATGCAGGGACTTGGAGGCTGATATAAAAAGCTTGAAGTAATGAGTTTAATCTACGAAATCTAGTTCTTAAATTGTGTGTGCCTGCCAATTAGCTAACCATTCTGCAAATCAGAATGGAATTCAGATCATATCTTGGTAAATGTATTGACTCTGAAGTGCTGCAAGGAAAAAAGAAATCTCTCCTCTTTCCCCTACTGGGGGCTTTAAATATGAACAAAAATCAGATCTGAGAATTGAGGAGCCTTTTAATATACTCACTTTCCTGAGTTCGCCTCCTATATAGCATATAGACTCCCACAGTTAAAATCAAAAACCCCAATGGTAATATGACCCCAGGGAGCCAAATTCAGAGTGGTTGTAGGGCATCTTCCCCAGTGAACGTTGCAGTGCATTGTGAGGAGGGGTCACCGTCAGTCACAGTGTGGGCTAGAGTGCAGGAGATGTGTGGCTCTTACCTTGCAGGGAGCATGCATCCCATATAAAACACAGCACAATGAGGGAAACTACAGCCCTCTTGGTCTTGTCTAGCAAATACTTTGATGTTACATGTATGTAAGAAAGGGTTGCAGCATTACCCCTATATTTAAGAGAGTGCTCATGTATGTATTAGTTAATGTGTGCTGTAACAGTTTTCAAAATGGCTGAATGCTATTGATCCAATTAAAAATACTATAAGAGAATATCTGAAATTAGTTTAAATTCCAGCTTGAGAGGACTGTAAAAATAATTTGAGTAGCATGTTGCTTGAGCAGCCAGCTGTAATAATTCTAAGAAATTGACTGAATCCTGCATAAAGCTATTGTTTCACCCAGATTGGACTGGTATGGACTTAGAAATACAGATGTAAATATTATTGCACAGGGTGCTGATCTTGGTGGCAGTTTCTGGCATTGATTCCTCTCTGCTTTTTCTGAGTCTGGGAATGTTTGCTTTAGATGGCTAGCATTAATGTGGTTTATACTACAGAGGATCAAAAATTCATTATGTTTGATTGCTTGTGCAGAGATGTAATAATACAGATTTTCTCTTTTTCTTAGAGAAGTGCTATCTACTTCGTGATAAATTTTACAGCTAGTTTCCACGTCGATCAGGGGTATATGGTTGGGATGTGTTTATTTTTAATAGGGACTTGCATCTATGCCTGTGCATCTTTTTATACTAGCCGCCTGTGGTATTGCCTGCACGTGTTCATGAAGCAATCTGCCTGAGAGCTGTTAAAATTTGCATGTACAGAACTGTTATGTCTGTATGTAGATCAGTTACTACTGCAAGGATAAGTGTGTGCATGGAAAGTTCTTAACAAAGAAGGATGCTGGCTTCTGAAAACTGCCCCATTACTTTAAGATAAACTTTCATGTAATGCATCAGCAAAACAAGCTAGTCAGAGGCAAAAATACTACTGTGTTTTTGATTATGTTCTGCATCCAGGTTATGCTAGTCAGTATAATATACATTTGCAAGGACCCAACACTATGCTTGCCATTAAAATACTTAAGATTTTGTCAGTATAAAACCAGAGCCTTACCCAGATGTTCAGCATTTGCCTGACAGTTGTTGAAGGAAAAACTATGACAAAACTCTGCAGAAACATTTTGCAGAAGTATGTAATGGTAAAGTACTGTATGCTTTAATTTTTGTGTTCTACTCTTCAAAATGACCGCATGCAAAATAGCACCTCTTTACTCGGTTGTTTTCCCCCTCTCCCATCTATATTTAGAATAATATCTATTTCATTGTCTGACAAATAAGACATCTTACTTTTGTTAACCCAGAAAAGGCAGATAGGATAATGGGTGTGGGAGCTGCTCTCTCTTAACTGCACATTGGTGGACCAGAATTCAGCTTAGGGTCCCATCCTCAAGGCTTGCCAGTCCTGGTGCCCTGCACTTCCAAGTCCTCTGGAGCTGGGCTATCACAAGGCCTCACTGAAACTCTGCATAGGGTAAAAGCATTTAAAAAGCCAGTCCTTCCTCTGACAACTCCTTGGTCCTCACCAGCTACTTGAACTGCTGATTGCTGTCTGCATGTGTGTCAGTTGTCCTGTGAGGATCTCCATGTTGGATGGTAAGAGCATCAACGTTCCTGTCTGTGTAACTATAGACATGCAAATCAGCAAAATGCACACAAAAGTGGCTTCTTCCAGTGGGAATCATGAAAGAGATCCATCTGATCCTAAGGCCCAATGAGATATAATTTTGTTAACTTCTGTGGAAGGAGAAGATGTCCAGGTTTGTAAGGAATAGGTCAGTGAGCATCATTTACTAGAGTGACTGGTTTACAGTATTTATATTTAAGTGGAGTCTAGAGACCTCAGCCAGGCTCAGAGCTCAGAGCAAATGTACTCCACTTGGAGATGCTTCAATCGTTAGGCCTACTTCAAATGGGACAGCAAGGTTCTTTCAGATTAATTCAACACATCACAACTGACCAGCCAATAGACAGGAGAAGAATGTAAGTAGGAAACATAAACTCATGTCACTATGTCTGCTAATCTGTTGTTGACTTTCCATCTCTAAATTTAATTTCTAAAATGATAATAACTGTTATTTGTTATATGGCAATATAATCATAAGTGGTTGATGTACTTGTATGCATCGTATTTCAGCACTGGGTACTTACCTGGGCTTTAAAACAGAAGTAGTCCCTGGAGGTGTTTGAAAGTTACCCCACTCTTAATAGTTTCATATGAAAACACTGCAAACAATTGAGTAGTAACTGAAAGCTGGTAAAGTAATAGTGTTAGTAAAGAAAGTTAAGATTTATACTGAACCAGACAAACATTTGCGTAAAGTTAAAAAATGCCTAAGGGCTATGAAAGATCATAAAAAAGAATGCTTGACTGAGAGCTTACAGAAATAGAAGCAGTTGTTTTCTCACCAGATTTTAATGAATCTTCTGTCGGTAACAGAAAACTTGAGATTTTTTGATTATTCGGAACCATGCTTGTAGAGAGATAAAAGTTAATAGTAGATGCCTTTTAAGTGGGATATCCTACAGTGTTCCAAATAATTTGATTCTGAGGGAAAATAGATCAAATGTGTTTACATGTCATAAAAACAACATGAGATATTTTTCATATTAGATTTATTACATATATACCTTCTTCTTTGTGGAAAAATTAGATAAATGTGCCTCTTCTCTCTGTGCTATTGACATTTTCATTGGCAAGTTGATGGATGCTGTTTAAAACAAAATGGTTTGCTGAAGACTAGGAGAATTACTTGTTTTAAATTTGGGAAAAAATATTTTCAGCAAGGATTATGGGTTGATCTGTAAATTATGCATTAATCAAGTTTACGGTTACAAATCTGAATTTATGGAGCAATTACCTTTTTCAGAAATAGGTGCTGTATCAAAGGATTCTGTTTTGCTCATCTTTGGCTATATTTCACAATGCTGTCAATTACTTTATACAGTGAAATGTTACTTTTTCTCAAGCATAAATGTAACATCTAGATATTTTGGCCAGTAGGCTCACTTCCACCTGGCTTTTAAATATAGGTCCATATCTTCCTCTGTTTTATATAGCATCAGGTCAGTTAGAAAACTGATCCTAGGTAACATGGCAATTTGGAAGAGGATGTTGAAACTAAAATGGTCCAATAGTTCATTATGATAAATTTTGTTTACTGTAGATGATCAGATTTTATAGTCTAACTCCAGCCAGACTATAAAACTTTCATCCTTGGTCTTTGGATGGACGTCTTAATGCATAGTTACTATGTCTTAAAAATTAGTAAAGCAGGGGGAAATGGATAAAATTGGAAATACTTACAATAACCTTGACAAACCAGCAGCTAAAAAGTGGTGAAGGGACAGTTGATGAGTTTTTAGAAGCACCTTAGAAGATATGGATTCCTATGATCTATTTAAGGGCACTGCAAATTCGTCACACTTCTGGAAGTAGCAAATCCAAATATCCTTTACTGAAAGTCTTAGCTTGTAACAGAAAAAGCTGATTAGTCATCCAAACAGCCAAAAGAGTTAATGTAAGAGTCAACATATCTTATTTTGGAATACACACTACATAATTGCTTTAGTTATTTAAAAGCATATCAATATGCATAAGGCATTGAGTTACATTAAGAGTTATTAAGCAATATAAAACTCCAGTAAAATCAGTATTATTTAATTTTGAAACTTTATCTGCATATCACAAATACAAACTCCTGTAGTGCTCATATGTTTTGGGGCATGATTTCTTTAAGACACCTCAGAGGAAGAAGTAATAAGTAAATGAGACCGTTATTTTGGAGGGTATGGGAAGATTTTTTTCTTCGTTTGCTAACACTTTGTTTATGTAACCTGTTGCCCCTTCCCTTGAATATCAATGCAGTCCTGTGGTTCTATGTCACTGTGATGCAGAGGTAATGAAAGCAAACCTTCACAGAGTGTCACAACATTCTCAATATTTTGGCAGTGCACTGGAGATAATTTCAGCATTGAGGCAAAGAAGCTCTGCATTGATAAGCAGGTTTCAGGTTCAACAGCTGGGCAGAAATAAACAGTGCCAAGTGGTCAGATACCAGTTTAAAACCACCCTGCTGAGATTTCTGTCATTTGCATAAGGACCATGAATGACTTCTAAATAAGAACAATAACTTTTTATGCATTTTCCTTCTTCCCTCTGCCCAGCAATCAAAGTAAAATATTCAATAAAATTTAGTTTTAACTCTGGTTCAGTCTCCTTTCAAGACCATCATTGCCTGATTGATGCTCCATAGGTACATTGATGAGGTGTCAGCAGGGAATGATGGCAAGACAATCCAGTCACCCAAAGGGTCATGCTTTGATGATTCTCTGAAATGTCCAATATTCCCATTTACTGCCTGTATTTGGTGCAGCTTCTTCCTCTTTTTCTTCTTAACTGAGAAAGTTCTGCAAATGGGTTACACACAACATGATAATAAAGTGTTTTTCCCCCCTTTCTTGCTTTAGTCCAGCCAAAGGCTGTCTTTGAGAAAAGAAAGAGGACAAATGGAAGAGAAGGCAGAAACCTTGTCAACAGATGTGAATGAAATTGAAGCTAAGCCAATTAAATGAAGCTTGCCTGATTCCGAATACTAAAATGTTCCATTGAATTTTTGATTTTTATTTTTTTACATTCCAACAGTGCTGAGAAGAGGATACCATCATAGGATATAGGATGACTGGAGCATTGGAAATCTAAAATATTTTCCTTGGGGTTTTTGTAGTTTGTTTGTTTTGCTTTGTTTTGTTTGATTAGAAGAAGCTGAGATAGAACAGGAAAATGATTTGTTTCTGGATGAAATTTTCATTTTGTTGTTTAAAGCCAACCTTTTGGTTTCCTTGTCAAGAGCTAAAGACTGATAATGCATCCCACTGGCATAGATATAATTTTATGGACATTGCTTCCACCTGAGTAATCTCACTTTTCTCACAGCACTCCTGCCAATATGAATAATCAACAGTGATCTTGACCATATTTCTTTGTGCTACATAACCTACATAGCCTAACCTCTCTCTTACTCTAGTAAAGAGACCTGGGAGAGCTGTGCTCTACCACACAAATCACTAAGTGCTCCTTTTTGGCACATTTTGAACTGAAAAGACATCTGTTTGGATGAGCATTTTAGTTACTTCTAATAAGTAGCTAAAAGGATTTGAATGGAAGGACTTACGTAACTTTACTTACTATAAGTGGAATACAAGAAATGCATATGCTCTTTGATTCAAGTTGTTTTCTGTCACATTTTATTAATGAACAGATTAAGGCAAAATGACAGTCTGCATCATTGCCACTCTTGGACTGGATTTTGCTGGTAAATGGTATAGTGTTATGGAAGTCTTGAATATGATAGTGGTGCTAAAAAAGATGTAAGTGATAGTTTGATTGTAACACAGATGCACAATTAGTTTAGATGCCTGTGTACTGATGACATTTAAATTCACATTTTCCACATTGCAGTTTAAATGATGCTCATGTCCTTGTGGTCATTTTGTTACCTCTCTGTAACTGCTCGTTTTCAGCAAGAGTCATTTTAAAAACACTGACTTTAACACTGAGTCAGTTTTGACTAAAGCGCCGTAATTTGTTTTTAAAAGGTTTACTGCATTAGAAACCAAAACAATTTTCTTTTATTTACAGTAGCTTGGCTGCAGGATAATTTTCTGTGATCTCATCCATAGATGAATCAATTAAGAACTCTTGCTACTTACTAACCTGTTCTCTTCCTATTCATTCAGTGTACGTTGATAGAAGATCAAGCTTGAACACATTTGATTTTTTTTTTTTTTTTGGGGGGGGGGGGAGTAGGGTGGTAGTTTATAAAACCTCTTTTGTAAGAGATCTTTTTTGATCCATACCATTGCATATCTTTTTCTTCTATAGCATATTGCAAATTGTTCACATTATTATGTGTGTAAGATGAAGTTTCTTAAGTGATCTTGTGGGCGTCAAGTAGCTAATTTAGGGTATTCTGATAGACTACCTGGGAAATCCTATGGAACACTGTCAGATTCTGGCTGTTCTAGGAATTTCTTTGCTTTGTTTTTTCATTTCTTTTTTATTGTGTTCAACCTGTTTTAGGAAGGTAGGCAGCCACACTGGATAAAACCTTGGCTGAGTGAAGGCTTGAATGCTGACTAGCAAAAATTAGTTAACAGCTTTGAATTCATGTTTTATCAACCCTTTTCAGAGTCAATGCTCCACTGAAGTAAGGGAAAGAGCCAAATTAGTCTCTTGAAGCTATTGTCACTATTATCTGTTGCCACACTGAAGAAGAAAACACAAGGCTGATTCAGGTTTGACTGGCTGCATTCACAACTAAAAGGATTAACTACTACTGATTCTGCCAGGCATATTATTTCTATTCTGATTGCTTCTACTGAGTTTATTACCATAGAACGTCTCATTTTATTTTATTTTATTTTTTTTTTTAAGAGAAAGAAATATAAAGAAGTCTGTGGAAATAACAAAAAATACTGATCACATGGCCTTGGATTCAGTTAGACATATTACGTTTCATAGAATCATGGAATCATTAAGGTTGAAAAAGAACTCCAAGATCATCTGGTCCAACCATCAATTCATATTAGTTTCCAATTTTTATACTAGTCACCTGTGAACTGACCACTGGTAGACTCCAGAGAGAATGAATTTATCCAGTCATTCCTTCAAAAGCTTGTTTTATGGTCACAGTCAGAGCAGGGTAAAATAAGCAAAAACTTTGGATTCCCCTTGCCTAGACTGGCAAGCCAGCTCTATGAGGCCTAAGAAGCCTATGCTTCTTAAGATATTTTTCCTATTTTATGCTACAGGCACCTGCTGTGTCAAAACATCATCCACAAGATAAAGTAAAAGATGAAAAAAGCTGTCTCAGCGCAGGCTGGCATTTGGAGTCAGAATTACTTTGCTTTTCTCCTGCTGTGTATTTTTCATTGTTACCATTTAACTTGATTCTTTTCCTCCTGAAATCAGGTGTCTAAGTGGTTTGCTGACTGGAAACAAAGTGCACTGACAGCACTACTACAGTATCTCTTACATAGTCCTTGGTCACTTTATTTCTGAATAAACCTGGAGTACTATGTTCAGCTCTGGAGTCCCCAGCACAAGAAGGGCATGGAGCTATTAGAATGAGCTATTAGTCCAGAGGTTGATCATGGGGCTGGAGCACCTCTCCTATGAAGACAGGCTGAGGAAGTTGGGATCGTTCGTCCTGGAGAAGAGAAGGATCCGGGGAGACCTTATAGCAGACTAAAGGGGCCTGCAAGAAAGCTGGGAAGGGACTCTGTTAGGGAGTGTGGTGACAGGACAAAGGATAACAGCTTTAAGCTAAAAGAGGGTAGGTTTAGATTGGATTGGAGGAGGAAATTCTTCACTCAGAGTGCAGTGAGGCCCTGGCACAGGTTGCCCAGAGAAGCTGTGGATGCCCCATCCCTGGAGGTGTTCAAGGCCAGGCTGGATGGGGCTTTGGGCAACCTGGTCTGGTGGGAGGTGTCTCTGCCCATGGCAGGGGGTTGGAACTGGGTGGTCTTTAAGGTCCCTTCCAACTCTAAGAATTCTGTGGTTTTATGAATGACTAGAGTGCTTCTGGCATTTCTTGTCCTATGAAGAGATGCTCTTCAGTCACTTATCTGTGGAAGTGTCAACAGATTATTACCTTGTTTTCCTACGTTCTTTGAACTATGTTGTATATTATAATTTTTAAGCCAATAGAGTAAATATGTATATTAGAAACAGAAATATTTGTCCCCATATGCCACATTCTGAAAAATTTTCTTTTCCTATGTGCTAGAAGGTTTGTACTTAGCCCTTTAATGTGAAACTTCTGAACAGTAAAGTAAGATCAGTTTCCCTAGTTTTTGAGGCTCTCTGTAAGATTTTGCTAACATCAGTAACATGTTTAAAGACCTGATTTAGACCAGGTGTGGGCTCATTAAATTCTCAAGTGTACAAACTTATAAGAACTTTTTAAAATGTTGTGTATGATATAGCTACAGTCTGCTGTTGGAAGATCCACTCTTCCCTAACTTACCCAGCCTTTCCTCATGCTGATGAAAACTTCTCTTCAGTGTAGTAACTTCATGGCACATAATTCAATGATGTTAAAATAGGATAATTCATTCCTTTCCCTCTCACATTTTATTTCTTTGTATTAAATAAATTCCAGGCTCAGAAGTAACAAGGGAGTTGAGTTCATGACCTGAATATAACTGAGATTTACCTGCAGAATACTTGCATGTTGCTGCCATTTTCAAACTGCTACTCTCACTAGTAATATCACATTACTTTTTTCATGCAGAGATTTTGAGGTACTGAGATCCAACCGTCTTCATTTTATGATGATCAGTCAATGCATGCAAGTCAAGTCTTAATTTATTCCAGCCATTAGGTGGCAAAGATTCTTGGATATCTGGACTGCAAGCAATACATTATGCCAGAAGCAGACAACTTTTCTGATGCTCCAGCTTGCACACCAGGATCTTCACACACTGGGAGCCACAGGACCAGAGTCTCCTTTCCAGAGCACAGAGCAAATGGGGCAAGTTGACATTTTCTCAGGAGGGAGATGGAGATAGCCTCCAGAGGTCTAACACACTACATTACAGGCAGGAGTGGTCCTAGACTGATATGATGTTGACCTCAACATTAACTCTTAGCTTAATTCCTTCTTCTTGCAAGATTTGAACTAACAGTTTCTGTGTAGCTGTGGTGTGAGAGCTGCTCTTAAAAGTTGCTCTTTGGGAGGAGTGGCTGACATGCCAGAAAGCTATGCTGCCATTCAGCAAGACGTGGACAGGCTGGAGATATGGGCAGGAAGAGATCAAATGAGGTTTAATAAGAGCAAGTGTAGAGTCCTGCACCTGGGAAGGAACAACTGGACGTATCAGTACAGGCTGGGGGACGACCTGCTCGAGAGGAGCTCTGAGGAGAAGGACCTGGGGGTCCTGGTGGATGACAGGTTGACCATAAGCCAGCACTGTGCCCTCATGGCCAAGAGGGCTAATGGGATCCTGGCGTGCATTAAAAGGAGCATGGCCAGCAGGTCAAGGGAGGTGATCCTCCCCCTCTACTCTGCCGTGGTCAGGCCTCACCTGGAGTACTGTGTCCAGTTCTGGGCTCCTTGGTACAAAAAAGACAGGGATCTCCTGGAAAGAGTCCAGCAGAGGGCCACAAAAATGATACGGGGCCTGAAGCAGCTTCCTTATGAGGAAAGGCTGAGAGACGTGGGTCTGTTCAGCCTGGAGAAAAGAAGACTGAGAGGGGATCTCATCAATGGGTATAAATACCTGAGGTGTGGTAGACAGGGATTTGGCCAACCTTGTTTCAGTGGTTTTTGGGGACAGGACAGGGGGTAATGGCCACAAGATAGAGCACAGGAAGTTCCATACCAACATGCGAAAAAAGGGGCCCTAGATTAGTTTATATATATATATATTTTAACTCCCTTCCACAAATTGCTGAAAGATCTGGTGTTTGTTTTATAAAATATGAATGCCCATGCCTAGCTGCACATGTGAGTGATGGTTTGTAGCTGTGCCCGTGCTGTCCTGGGGAGCAGACAAGGGACATTTCCAGCATTGTATTGCTTGGAGCTTTGTCCTTCTTGTACCCAGTCCTCCTATCCTTCTCATTCACAGCCCCTATGAGATTAAGTGGCTGATAGTGTTCCATGACCCGTACCACTGCTTTCGACTTTGAGGGCCTGAAATAGATTTTTCTTGTCTCTGACAAGTGAAAATCCTGTCTGTGCCCTACGACCCATTGCCTGAAGTGTGGAGGAGAACAAGTAGCTGATATAGGGGCACTAGAGTGTGGGGCAGCAGCAGCAATCTCTTTGCAGAGCACACAGCTTTCCTGCCATATGTAGCAGAAGCATCTTCCACTGACCCCTCTAAAGACTTATGGAGTTGGCCACTGTAATCATAAACTGTACATGCTGCTGGACTAAAACCAGTACACATGCAGTGCCTGTGCTATAGACCTTTACATCCAGAGCAACTCCACAACAGAACACATTTTAGCAATAAAGTTAACAACTGTTACTAGTATGGTGGTTAAGTAAGTCCAGAAGTGCTAAGGAAATATGTTCCCAGCTAGCATATTGTAGACTCATCTGAGGTCAAGAATATGACTTGTCACCTGAGAGTATTCCCCAGCATGCTTGTATGGAAATTAGTCAGACAGTGGGATCCATTCATATCTACCTGCAAAAATGAAAGAAACTTGGTATAAGTTGTTATTGTTGAAGAGCAGGTGTGAATTCTGTTTTACTTTGCTTGCTTTGCAGTTTTTTTTGTTTGTTTGTTTGTTTTTTTCCATGTGAATATCATACAACATCCATTTGAGATGAGCTATTCTGTGTTGTTTTTACTCCCAACCATTTTTTTCTTATACCCCCTTAGATGGTAATTGTATTTAATTTCCCAGTTATTAAGAATATACCCACTCAGAGGAATGTGCTAAACAATGCAATTCTAAAGATTAATTGTACAGATGTAATTAGAGTCATGCTCTCTGCTCAAAAGCACTACTGAATGTCTACAGTCACATTATTTAAATCATTTGAATCTATGTTGGACAAATGCTATTATCTCTGAAATCTAAATCTGCTCCATAGTGCTTGATTATCCTCTTGCTTACAATATTTTTAACACAGCATGCGTGTCTTCAAGGTACTAGTGAAACTAGTTCTTTGTCCCTTAAAAACAAAACAAAACAAAACAAAACAAAAACACCTAGGCAAACTTCAGAGAAGAAATGAAACAATTGCTTCTCTTTAGTGGTCATTCCCTTCAGACTTTGCAACAGAAGGCAAATCCTGTGTTCTGTGGAGCGGTTTCCTGAAGATTAAGTGCAAAATAATTACTACTTTTCAGTTGTGTGAATCAGTGGGACACAGGGCAAGGATAGTTGGGGGTTTGAAAGACATGAGGGAAGTAATGGTGTTAATGGAAAAGAAGTGGGTGGTAATCGTACATTAAAGACCCTGGGATATTAACCTTTGACTTGCACATGTTGTTTATTTCATGCTTGATTAATAGTTTTAAAATTTAGGAGGAAAGGCACCTTTTGGCCTTTTAAACAATGCACACCTCAGTGAAACACTTCTCTTTGTTTTGTTTGCTTATTGGAAAGAGGAAAATCGAATTGTATTATTCAGCCTCGCAGCCAGTTTATTACATTTATAGCAGTTGTTGATGGCCTCTTATTTGGAGCCTATGCAGTTTCATTTGGAGTGCTACACATGCTGCATTCATCCAGAGGATTAACTGAATTCTCTGCATTAGGGGGGTGACCTTGGTGAACAAAATGTGTTTGCCTATGTACAGGTTCTCCTTGATTTTGGGGGAGGTGTTTTTATATTATTTTTTATTTTATTTATTTATTATTATTTTTATTAATATCTCGGAGGTTTGTATGCTGACTTGTCCAAGTTCCCTTTTCTGTTTTTGAGTGAATACTTATATGAGTATTGAGTAAAATTCTGCCTCTGCCTCAAGTGTAGGGTCCCCCTTGACTCCCAGTAGGAGCCATGAATGTGCTTGCAAGAGCGGAATCAGGCTTATAAATCTATGGTCATGCATTGAGACAGGCTAGCTCTAGTATGAGACAAGTGGGCTGAGTACTATTCCACTATTACTATATTTCACATTTTAAATCACAGACTAGTAAATTGTCAAATTTGTACATGACCAAGCAGAATCAGTTTGATCAGTGCAATTTACATGGTGTGAATATTTTACACAAAACCAAAAAAAACCTCAAACTCTTTCTCTTCAGTGTGAGTGAGATATTATGGATCGGATTCTTTTAAGGCTGTTTAATGTTTTTGGGTATCCAGTTCCCATCTAATTGTATAGGTCCCTTTTGTAGCTGGGCAATTCTAACCCTAATGGTCTTAGAGGGAAACAGTCCCTCTTTGCCTCAGATTCTGAGTCCAAATTTCTATAAACAGTGTAGCATAACAATATGCTTATTGTCTTTTTTATAGATGTTTTCCCTTGCATTATAGGAGTGAAATGCCTCATACATATTCACCTACAAAGAGCTTTGAGTTGGAAAAATCAGCATAATAAAATGTTGTTTAATTTTGTAGACTTTACTTTGTTTGCATAGCATGCAGTTTTATATCCATAAACATCAGATATTCATATCTGTTATTTATGTTAATTTCTATGTCTGTTATAGATATGCAATCCTTGCATATTCTCTATTGAAATTTGATTATGCTGTTTGTAAAACACAGACAAGAATTTAATGCCCATTCGTGGTGATGATGAAGCGTTTTCTTGCTTTTCAGAAGCACACTTAATTGTCTAATTTTATCAGAGGTGGAATTTAAATAGATATATCGAAAAAGCTAACAGAATGAGTGTATTTTTGTTTATTATGGAGCTTTGAGTAAATGGTATGTGACTGTGAAAAGAGCTGCAGTGTGTGGGCGTACTGGTGTTTGAACTGCTGATTGCTGCCAAAGGTTACTGGAGTGAAGACAAATGAATTCTTCAAGGCAATTAAAGGTAATGTAGTTGATGAAACAAAATCTGCAAATCTCTCCCACTTTCATATAACTTTAGATTTAGGTCAGTGTGCCAGTGACATAAGAGCACACAGAAGGTGAAAGCCACTGCTGAAACTTCTTTACAGACGGTCTGCCATGCTGTGTCTTTTGGGGAGGAAGGAGTACCGACAGGAGTGTTTAACATTAAAGCTTGGCACACTCCAATGGTTCCCATTCAATTCTGAATACACTTCAAGGTCCTGATCCTACTGTTCTTAATGGACTGGGGCCTGTCTTAGAGATTGCCTTTCCATTTTCACCCAGGATACACAGGTTTAACGAAGATGCTGCACTTATAGCCCTGTGTGAAGCAGGGATTCGGAGACAGAGTGCTTCAAGCATGGATTGAGCAAGCAGCAAAGGTCAGAGTGAGCCTGGACCTGCTTACAGCATGCTGTGAAGACCAAAGTTTTTCCCTATAAATCTTCCCTCAGCAGAGAGATCCAAATTAATTTAATTCTCATAGCAGGAAAGAAGTGGGAAGAGGAAAAGGGTGGAGTAGTAGGATAGAAGAGAACATGCGAATCAAAAAAATGCAGGGGAATGTAATAAGCATGTGTTGTTCTGGAAAGAAGGTTGATCTAAAAAAAATAAAACTTCCTGCTATTAACTAAAATAATACAAATCCAAACAAGCTTAAAAATAGATATCTTTCATATCTTTCTATTAAAAAATAAAAAGGAAAGAAAACATCTTTGATTTAATCGCTTTTGTTTGTTTATTTTAAGATGAGACTTCTGTGTTGTCTCAGGTTCAAATATCAGGTTTCTGCACTCTCACAAAAAAACAAGTGCAAGCCCCTGGCTATTTCAAGGGCTGTCACCTAAGTTTGCTAAGAGCAGAGTGGTCTCTCTGCTACCAAAGGAAGCTTGAAGGGGAAAAAACAGCTGCATACCAGAAGTCAGAATATCCTATGGGCAGAGATTGTTGGTGCTCTAAGCAGGTCAGCTCATCCAAACTCTTAGTATATATGTTTTAATTCTCTGTGCCACAGCTAGAACACTTCATACTATGCTTCTACTATATATCTATGCATAGTCCAAAAAAGATTGGGTTAGGTAAACATTTAGTGGGTAAATGTCCACGTAAACAAATCTTTGCTATCTGCTGCTTTAGGCTCAAGGAACTCAGCAAAAGATGGTGGACAAAACTGCCCAAATTGTTCTGCTTTCAGTGTCAGGTCAGTGGGACATGTGTCTTGAAAGCACTTTGAGTTTCTGAAATATTACCTATATTCACACTCAAAGAAACATGTTTACAGTGCAAATTTTGGGGGGGTTGGTTTGTTTTTATTTTTTTCCCCTATAATTCAGCCCATTTTATTATAGATGACGCTGTGAAAAGCAAGTGTTTTTACTGCTGTACATTTGTGCAGTGTGTGCTTCTCCCATAGAATATGGGTTCAGGGCATCCAAAACATCTTTATGGTAAAAAAATGTAATGTTTTGAGGGTTTGTAAGGCTATATTGAGAGGGAAGGTCACAAGGTATTCATAATCTTTAAAATGAAAATGTCTTACTCATTTAATCTTTAAATGAAAATCTCTTACTCATTTACTTCAAGGAATTTCTTTCTCTACCCACACAAATAAAGGCAGGGCCAGTACATCATATTAAAAATATATGTCAAAGCAGGAGTTCACAAGATGTCTTTCATCCCCATCCTGCTCCATCCTTTCTGCTCATCACTCAACATCTTTTCCCTACTGAGCACCAGCCACATCATGAGGATATGTGCTGCAGCTTTGCCTTCTGGTCGTCTGACAGTCACAGCACAGTTTAGGTTGGAAAGGCTCTCTGGGGGTCACCTGCTAGCTCCAGGGCTGTGGTGCCAAAATGGTGCTATCATGGGAAGTAGATTTTCCTGTTGCAAGCAGTTGCACTGATTATGGGCAATGTAACAGCTTCCGAATGCAATCTTCCTAGAAACCCACCCGGAAGGGTGTGTGAGTGCTCTTGGCGGCCATCAGTCAAGGCCCACTTTTGCCACTTGTTGTAGCTTTCTGTGTGGCAGTGGAAAAAGTGGGGTGAAGTCTGAGGAGAAGCCAGTGGAGAAGTCTGAGGAAAATACTTTATCCTTAAGGCGTGCCAAGCTACATTCTGGAAGCTATCATCTGTAGTAATTAATACCTGAAGCAAAGAGGTCACATCAGCTTCCCTCAGCACAGCACTGCGGTGCCCCAGGGAACCCTCTGTCCAAACTCTAGCAGGGCCACCAGAACAGCATAAAATGAATAAAGAACTAGGCAGGTGATGTGGGAAAGGGAAGGAAGTTTAGCTGGGAGACAGGAGGAAGAAAGGGGAGCACCATATACTCCCCTGTGCTGGCAGGGGATAGAGTCTTTGTCACATCAGGAAAGGAGACAAAATACTTGATGGAGTGAATGGTGTCTATTTTTAGCAGAAAGAAAATACCTTCTGCATCTTTTGCACAAGAGAAGGAGAGCACGTCTTTATTTCTGCTTGAAATGAGGGATTCGATCTGGCTATCCAGTTCAGCCAAAATGCCTATGGGAGTCACAGCTCTCTCTGGCAACAATGACTTGGAGACGTCACGCTCGCATCCTTTCCACCAGGCCATTAATCACCCGGCAGCTGCAGCATGTCTTTCTGCAGGCTCTGGGGAGCTCAGAAAGGGTGTGAGGAACCCAGGGAGAGTGGCAAACCAGCATCCTGAGGGGTCTGGCCTTCGCCGTGGGGCAGCCACTGCCAGGCCCTCCCAGCAGCAGGTGCTGGGGCAACTCAGGGCGCGGATCCCCTGCCTGGCTGGGTTTCAGTACCCAAGGTGACAGCGATGGTTGTGTGCATCAAAGTTGTAATTTAGTTGCCATAACAACAGGGCACATCCTTTGTAGTCTGGGCACTCCACGCCTGGTGTACGATGTTTGGCGGCTGCTTTAACAAGCTAAAATCGGCTTTTATTTCATTCTTGTAACATCTATTGTTTTGGATAGAGGAGGAACAGCAGCTCATAGCCACTGTGCTTTATGACTTTTTTTTTTTTCTTCCAGCTTGTCCTAAAACTCATGGGTACAAGGAAAGTGGAAGTCCAGGTGGCATCATTTTGCATTCTAATTTTGAAAACTTAAAAATAAGTACATAGCATATATATATATATATATATATATAAACAGAAAACACTTGCAAAAAAGATTTAACATACCTGAGAGTTGAATGTCACAGTGAGTTTCATTTGGACTTTTATTCACCATTAGCTATGAAAAATATTACTGTGATTTTAATGGCATGGTGTTCCCATCATATGAAGTATCAGCAAGTTGGTATGATCTATCAGTAATGTGATGTAGACTGTTAGTGTTGACCATTCTTCACTATAAACTTAAAAACAAACAACCTAACCAGCAAAAACAGTTGTACATTGGAAATTCATGATCAGAAATAATGTAAACAAACAAAAAAAGAGCCTTTTTTTCTCTCTATGCTCTCTTGTTCTGCTGACATTAAAGGGTTTAGGCCATGGCACAACGAAGTGCAAAAGAAGTTTTGTCATTCCCACTGCTTGACTCATCCCTTAGCATTCAGGAGAACTTTCATGTGCACAGATCTTTATCAGTAAGTCCCAAACTATTGTTTTATATCTGTTTACTACTTTGATATTTAGTAGACAAGTAAAGTAATTTCTGAGGTAATTTTCACCCTAACTCTCAAAAAGATCCAACTCCTTTTAAGGTGACTCCAATCATGGCTTAACACCTTGTCCTAAAGTGATCTGAGGGTTATTGCACAGAAAGCCTAATAAAAGATTTATTTTTCAAAATAATAAGACTGAGACAATAATATTTTACTACACTTTCCTCAACTGGACAGGTAAAATATGTTTGTGTTGACACTTCTGAAGGACAATTCTTTTTCAGGAATGATTTTATACACAATGAGAAGCTGGAATAGCAACAGCAATCTTTGTAAATCCTAATCAAAATCATAATCCAGTTGAATAAGCCTGTTTTGTAGAGTTAAATCACTGTAATTGCACCTGCTCTGTCAAACCCATAGGCCAGTAGCTGCACAGAACTATCTCCCTGTCTAGATATACTGGAGTCAAGAAATTTTCTCTCTCTCCGCACATTTTTCACCCACTTGTGATTCCTAACTCAAGCATTGGCATCAGGAATTTAACCACAGTCCCTTGAGTGCAGATGGTCAGCATATTAGTTTACAGTTCAGCTCAATCTGCACCTCCTCCAGTTGGTTTCATAGTCCACCGGGGGGTTTCTGTGTGCCATTAAGTTAATCCTGGTTCAAATTATCCTAACAAATAAGAATGCCCTCCAAATACTTTTTGAGGGAATTTTATGAATGACCTACTTTGAGGAACTGCATGGATTTTATTCTTGTAATGCATTTCAGGTATTCAATATTTTGTGACTTTCTGAAACAATAGTTTTAGTGTTTACATTCATGGTAGAGTAGCAAAGGGATGCCCTCTACATCACGTTGTACTTGTCAAATGCTGCCTTTATTATTAGCAGGGGGAATTGCACAATATAGTATTTGAGGCTATAACCAAAACAAGTATAAATTTTCCATAACGGGAAACTCTCTCTTTCTCCTCCATGACTGAATTGTAGTCTGTTAAAATCAATAGACAATAAAGTAACTGAGTTTTGAAGACTCCTCAAGTAATTCTGCTGCCATAAACAGTCCAAAAATCAGCTGCTCAGTTATCCAAGTTTCCAAATGCTGACTCTCATCTTTCTTTCAATAAACATAACATTATCAGTTACACAGGAATATGCTTTCCAACATTGAAACTATGCTATTATGAGGTGCTTGAGTGTTTTGAACACTGAATGAAATATAAGTACCAAGTCCTTGTTTTGTGGTAAGCATCAGATAAAGGCCGTATACTTGAAAATGCAGTGTATATTTTCTTTAATATTTACATAATCATTTGTTGTTTAAGGGTGACATGGAGTAACAAAGTTACTCTTGGTAAAAAGAAAAAAAGGTGGGCAGAAGGAAAGAAAAAGTGACTCATCAGTTTATTTTCATGAGAAAATTTAGCTAGGTTCCAGCCCTGGGAACAAGGAGAGTGGTTACACTCCTCCAGGCTGCTCTCCCACTACAGCTAAGAAGCTGTGAAAAATAGACTCTTTCAGGGCTTGAATGTGAATGAGTTGAACTCTCCAGCTACTAGAAAATCTTTTCAGAATCAGACAGAGCTGAGCAGGTTTTCAGTTAGTCGTATCCCATTCATTCCCTCACCCCTTATCCTCCACATACTGATTCAGCTTGTAGCAGCACAGGTTAAGGCTTTTGAAGTCTGATCAAAGATCCCACACTGGCTGCAGCGTGGTGGAAATGAAGGCACCTTGCCTGTACTGCTCTTCCTTATTGCGAACGTTATAGCTCCCTCACAGATAACACCATCATCTAAAACAGGAGCAGAAACAAAACAAAAATGCAAATTGCTCTGTACCTTGGCTGGTATTTTAGCTGTTGGATTACGAATAATCCAAGAATTCTAGCTATGCTAAAAGATTTTGTTCCCTCCACTCACTGACAGTTGCTTCTCAAATCCTACTACCTCACCCCCCTGATGTAAACCATTACCTCTCTCTAAAACGAATTACAAATAATATTTGGATAGAACTGAGTACACCTGCACCACCTCTCACCTGGGAAGAAAGAATTACTTGTGTCACATTTTACAGCAACTGCTTATGAATCACTGACACATTTTTGACTTTTTAGAGTTCCCATTTCATTGGAATAATGAGTGAACTGGATAACACCTTGTCCTTAAACATTTGTCTTTTGAGTATGATCAAAAGCCCTGTGCAGTGCCATTTTTACATGAGGTCCACATAGTCCAACTTCTTGTAAGGAAGGTCTGGCAGGGAAGACCTCTACTTATGCTGATTCATATTTTGAAAGAAATAGAAGTATTTCAGGTCTCTTTATTAATAATATTAGCTTAATAGCTATTTATAAAATAGTCATTGATAAACCAATAATAGTTTAAAGTTTTAATATTAAAAAACCAAACAAACAAACACATTTTTTACATTGAGTTCCAAGCTGGACAACTTCAGTTTTTCCAAATAGATCCTATTCTATTTATGTTGTCTCCTGAAACTATATGTACATTCAATTATAAATTAGAAAACACTTTTTGCTATTTTTTTAAGGTTGAAACAAAATACTGAGTCGGTATTTGGTCATGAGCTAGACCAGCAAGTAACACCTCGGCCTGTCACTGTTAGCCTACCAATTTTCATTGACTTGCTGGTGTTTATATATTTATTGCTGTTTTTTTTTCCCACCCCTTCCACTTACCTCTAAATTGCTAGACAGGATAAGGTTTTTGATTCTCTTCTCCTTCTGGAGAAAGTCTTGCAATGGAGATGGGTCTCATGGCCATTTTCCATACTACAAAGCTTTCTGCAGAAACAGACCTTGAGAGGAGATTGAGATCCTTCTTGGTAGATGTGTGTGTGTGAATAGACCTCTCTGCCTTTCTCTTTGCTTCTTGGGTCATCTTCTTCAGCAGCAACCTCCTCTCCTGCGAGGGAGCAATAATTCCAGAAAAGTTTATGAAGGATTTCTCAAACTGGCAGCTGGTATCATTTTGTTGCCCAGTTCTTTTATTACTGACAGTTTCTCACTGTCCACATCTGATGTCAGTGCTGACATGTACCAAGCTAACCAAAACATTTAACTAGTCAGCAACATGATACCCACAAGCTAGCATTTTTCACTTATCTCAGCATTTTTTTTCTGTAGAGAAGAAAGCTAATGGTTTCTGTATAGCTTCTGATTCAGTGCAGAGGCTGTGTTCCACTGTCAGTTCATTTCAATCCACATTGCGTCTTGTGACTTTTTTTTTTCTGTGCAATTCAAAAAAGTATTATTTTTTATTATCTGCAGTATGATAAATAATGTTTCAATGAGATTGTTGATCTATAGCAAGCTCTGAATCAAGCCTAGCACAGGGTTTTCCCAAGTCTGTGAAGGGTGGGCAAAGTTATGGACAAAGACTGGGGTCTACTGAGTTCTGTTTTCCTTCACAACCTCATTATTTAAATGGTTGCTGATAAATGAGGTACAGAAAATGACATTAAAATGACTCATGATATCAGCAAGCATTGCTGCCTGGAAATGTCACATCGCTGTCATTGCACTGAGATAATAGGACCCAATATTTGCTGCTGTATACAATCAATATGGTGAATTGATCCTGGATCCTTTCTTGCTCTTTGCAGAAGAGAGGTGCTGTTGGCCAGAAGTAAGGATAGAAAAATAAATAAATAGTTGCATTTATGTTTGTTATTAATTTTTATAGACAACAGAAATAAATATTTTTGTGACTTAAAATACAGTGCATTGCAATGTTTCCTGGTGAGGGTGATTAGAACAGCATGTAATGGTGTCTGACTAGCAACATGAATTCATTGACTACCAACTGTTGAATCTTACATATTTGATCTGCTTCTAAACTTTATGTTTTATTAATGTCAAACTTCAGTTTTAATAAGTCCTGATTCTATGCTTCTCAGTCAACTTCTGAGAAATGAAATTTCTGGGGCTCGTTCTTAAGGAAGAAAGGACATAGAACTGAGCCTGTCATTTCTGCGGAGTATTAACCACGCTTTGGTGTTCAGAGAACTCTTTTAGATCCTTCCATGCAATACACATTTTATAAGGATAATAACAGACAGAAAAAAAAATATATTCTGTGAGCTCTGTAGCTTTATATTTTGCTGCATTGAAATCTGGAAGGAGAAGGTCTTTAGGGTTGCAGGCAAGACTATGGGATTCTGCGGTGCATCACGCCCAGCACAGCCAGCCAGGCTAGGGAAGGGATTGTCCCACTTTGCTCTGCGCTGTGCAGCCTCATCTTGAGCACTGTGTTTGTTTTTGGGTACCACATTATTAGAAGGACATAAAACTGTTAAGAGAATGTTCAGAGGAGGGCTAAGAAGATGGTGAAGGGTCTAGAGGACAAGATGAGTTCCCTTGGTTTGTTCAGCCCCGAGCAGAGCAGGCTGAGGGGAGGCCTCATGGCGGCCTGCAGCTCCCTCACGAGGGGAGCAGGAGTGGAGGGGCAGGCGCTGAGCTCTGCTCTCTGGGGACAGCGACAGGACCCGAGGGAACGGCATGGAGCTGGGACAGGGGAGGGTCAGGCTGGGGGTTAGGGAAAGGCTCTGCACCCAGAGGGTGCTCGGGCACTGGGACAGGCTCCGCAGGGCAGGGGTCATGGTACCGAGCCTGCTGGAGTTCAAGCAGCATTTGGACAATGCTTTCAGACACATGGTCTGATTTTTAGTTGTCTTGTGCAGACCCAGGATTTGGCCTCCCTGGTTCCAGGAATGGGGCTTGCTACCGGTAGAGCAGAGGACACTGCTTCCAAAAGTCAGCATACAAATGGACGCACCTGCTGTCCTGCCCAAAGCCATGCAGCAGTTTGGAGCTGTGCAAGAGGCAGAGCCCCAGTTGTAGGATCCAGTACCTGCTTCAGTCATTCTTGTCTATGTAGCGTCATTAAAGCTATGCTGTTAGGAAAAGAAATGTGCAGGCAGATACTACGGCCTGACCTGACAAGCCTTTCATTTTAATGACTGCTTTAGCTACACCCAGGTTAGGCATGGCAGAGAGGAGTTGCATATATTTTACGGTGTTTTATTAAACCTAAATATATAATATATACTTATTTTTATTTTTATTTTTATTTTTATTTTTATTTTTATTTTTATTTCTTTCTTTCTTTATTTATTTATTTTTTTGAGGGGGTCAGGGGTAAGTCCTTCCATTTCAGTTTATACTTGTTTCAAGAGATACTTGATTTAAAACTAAAAGCTATGGTTTTTTTTGTGGATGTGTCTGTGAAGGCCCAGCAGCCTGTATGGGCAGCCCAGATTTAATTAAAATAAATTACATCTGTTCGTGTGTAACCACCTCTTATGGTAAACACTGTGTAAGGGTGTCTTGGTGTTTCTGTGATACAGCAAGCCAGCCAAAATTTCCGGTTTATTTTTCTTAAATAGAATGAGATGATCCTTCTGGTAATGCCTTTTAAATTTGCCTTTAAAAGCAAATACTGAAGGAGGGGAGGAGGGGAGGGAGGGTGAACACGACTACGTTTCTGCAGTAGAAAGCCCATGAGATTTGGACTTCACGGGAGTTTTTAGTAACAGAAGACTGTGAACCTTGTGTTGTTTGTCTTTGTGATGTCCTACCTTACAGTATGAACAGAGAATGCATTTGATTAATCAGATGAGTGTTGTGTCCTTTTGCATGAGCTAACTATCTATCAGGTATGCATCTTCCCCTGAGTTTTAAAAGCAATCTTAGCCTGATATTTTAACTGGTGTGCTACAGTATTGTTGGCATATATCTTGTATTCCTTCATATATAGTATGTTGCTCTACAGAATTATTTTGTGTTCACATTGTAAAGTACATTTGAAGCTTTTCTGAAGTAAAAGCACATAACCAATGCTTTAAAAAATATTGCTTGAGGAAATCATTTTATTAATCCTACACACAATATCCTTCCTGTCAAACAGTGGAATTTAGATGGCAGAATCAATAATGTAGTATCCACATGGGGATTGCTAATACACAAATTAGTGCATGGTGCTTCTGCACTTGGTAAGAAAGATAGCCTGTATTCTCTCAGTCCTTTATTGTTGTACAATCAAAGAGAATTGTGGACACAAACAATCCAGTAAAATATAATGGAATATTTCATAAATTGTGATGTTTACTAACAGGAGTAGAAGTTGCTTTTTTCAAGACATGGCTGAACAGCGTAGCAAACAATATTTACTGTAGTAATAAAAGGCAAATTATCAGTGTTTTCCTTTAAAACCCATCACAGAGGTAAACTAAAATCTAATACAATCTGTAACATTAATGCATACTGTTTACGGCATAGTATGTGAATATTGCAATACTGATGGTTCATCATATTTATTCAATGTAACAATATTTTTCTGAGTTACTGAAAATGTAAAGGGATGTAAATTACATATAATGAAATAATTTAATTTCTAATGATTACAGAATGATCTAAATATACTGAACAAGACCCCATGACTGCATACTCCAGTAATTGCTCAGTTGCATGCTTATTTTCATAATCAATGCATTACTCAGACTATCTTCAGTGGAATTTATTACCTCATTTTCAGTTTCACGCTACTTAAATATGCAGTAACCAGTCCCACAGAAAATTGTGATCTGTACAGCAAAGAATCATGGTGTCAGAGGTCAGAGTTCTTTGTTTTCATTCCTTTGAAATCACTCTTTAATATTCTAAAAAGGGCAAAAAGCATGTAATTTGCATTTAAAGCACTGCTTTCCTGCATTACATCCCCTTAAATATATCTTTTGGATAGTGGACATTTATCATAGCATTCCTCTTGACTCTAGAAACAGTGCAGAAGGTAGCTGAAGAACCTTTATAACCGTGCAGTACAAGGCAATAAATCCCAAACTGTCACATGATTACTATGGTAACCATCAAGCCTGTCGGGCTTCCAGCCGTACTGAAAGGTAGGTTCAATTTTCAGCTCATCAACTCTTCCTGGTGATTTACTTGTTGACACTGCACGTTTGATATAGTAGTGTTAATGCCCTCTTGCATCGCAAGGGACTAGTACTGACACCCCTTTTTATAAGATGTTGTTCTGTAGCGACCTCAGGAAATCATTTAAAATTGTAGAATTGTATTTCTGTCAGCAAATGCATAAAGTGGCATAAATTACCAGATTTCAATTCCTATTTTTAAGCTGCTGTAACTTTGTATAGAAGAGCAGACCTTCTTTATACAGGAGCATGAAGTATGAATTTGGAATTGAGATGGAAATCCTGCATTTGCTTAAACATTTATAGTAGGGGATACATGCAGGTCATCCCGGTGTGTGTATCACTGCGTTTGCAACGTTCTTCCATTCTTTGCTGGAGAGACTGAGACGATTTTGGCACGCTATATGGTGCTTTGTCTTTTTTGTCCTGGAGAATTCTCTATGGAAATGATCTGTGTTTCTGAATGAGTACAGCAAATGCTGTTACGCCTCAAACAGATTACTTGAAATGTTACGTTTTGCATTTACACACCCACTTACTTTCTGCCCAAGGCAGGCTGAAGCTGCATCAGGTGGGCCAAATAAATCAGGGATTGCTGACTACCATTGCATTTTTTTGAAGCTGTCTCTCTGCTTTCTGAGGTCAATCCAAGTATGAATGCTATATAAGCTTAAAATGTTTTTGATGTTGAAGAAAGGAAAGAAATCCATGCCAGTTTTTAAAATTTGAGTAGGCTTGGGAACAATGTAACTCTTGAAACATGAGTTACTACAGGATTTGCATGTGTGTGCATGTGTCACTTGGAGTGTGGTTGGATCCTCTGGTATCCAGTTAGGTGTGAAATCTGATTGCCTTAGGGGTAGATAAAAGCAATCAGTCATAGTATCTGTGTTAGGAGTGGATTACTCTGTGTGTTGAAAGCCAAAATCAGCACTTAGTTTTTCTCTCAGATGGGGTGTTGATCAAATATAACTTCTCTACTCTGATACCTTTCTTAAAAAACACTGTAGGAACTTAGTATTTTTTTGAATTCCACTTTCTGTCAAATCTGATGGAAACTGACTGGTTGTTGCTAAAGGCAGCAGTTATGGGAGGGAGTTTGTCACGTCTCACACATGCCAAAGAACTAGTATATAATTTTTTTTTTTTCCTCGGAAAAAACAATGGAGAAAAAACCCTGCAAGGAGCAACTAGTATGTTGTTGGTCTGGTGCCTTTTAAAGTACAGCTTTTTGACCAGAAAGAGTGTTGCTTAGTTTGAAATAGTTTCTTCTACCAAGACAGTTGATGCCTGATAGTGGTGTCACTCATCCCATCTTCTACTGCAAGAAGCCTTTAAAGATCTGCATCTTGAAAGATCTGTAGGTATCCCTGCCTTCCTTTCCCTAAAATAGTCCCTAAAATCCTCCTGAAAACACTGTATATGTCATATTACAAAAAGAGCCAAAGCATTGCTGATGGTACTACGGATTTGTAACAGTATATCTGGCCAGAAATTTTACCCTTCTTCAGGCATAGTTATCTGCTGAAAAATATTTGTATTTGGTTACCTGGAAAAAATGTTGTTAATCTTTGAGACATTGAAAACTCTGAAAGTGGAAGTGTGCTGTTCATCATCCCTTCTCACAGCATAAGTTTGGGTTTTCTTCCAGATGGCAAAGGCAGAGGTGGGAGTGGGGCCCCATCAGACAGGCAGTGGTTTGGCACATTTGCTTGCTCCCATTCTCTGCTCACTGCTATATCAAGTTGTTTTCTTCCAGTATTATTCCAGGCAGGTAGAAGGAGATTTCATGGAAAATACTGCTACAGGGCCAGCCTTGACCTGTCAGACTTAACGAGGGAGACCATTACAGATCCCCAGTCCCAAACAGGCTGATGTTGAGTGTGGAGTTTGTATGGGATGTTGGAATAAGGGGCATTATGCTATAGAGTTTCTTTGGGCCGTTTCCCATTGGTGGGTTTTCTTCCCTGCTGTTGTGGTAGATTGGCCTTGGCTGGCTGCCTGATGCACATCTAGCTGCTCTCTCAGTCCTCCTCCTCAACATGACAGGGAAAAAAAGAGTTGAAAAAGGTCGTGGCTCAAAATAAGGACAGGGAGATTGCTTGCTAGTTACCATCATGGGCAAAACAGACCCGACTTGCAGTGTTTTTTACCCTTTCTCAAAGATGTTACCACTGAGGCACCACCAACACCATTGATGGGCTTGGCAGTGTCCTGCAGAAGAAAAAATTCATTCATGAATTTTTAACTGAATGGTGAAGACCGATACACCCGGTATTTAAGATTTCTCTCTAAAACATGTTATTTTTGCACTGAACAAGATCTTGCCAAGACCTACTTCTTTTTCTTTTACCATTTGTTACAGACTGCATGTATGGAAATTATTCATCTGATTTCAGTGAGGCTTCCTTTGAAAACAGAGCTATTACTACTCAAAATTTATAGTGACCAGCACAGAAATGAAGACTCTATTCTGCATTTCCCCACAGGATAATGACTAATATATAAGTGAGGTTGTGGGCAAAAGAAGCTGTTAGCTTCTGGCTTTATGCTGGCACCACAGTAGTATTTCATCTAATGAAATTACATAGAAATGTTTTTATTTGAGAAGTCTGATACTCAAAAATGTGATATATTTCTTGTGTTCATTAAAATGATTACTCCATTCCATATGATGACTTAGTCTCATCTTCAAAGGATCAGTAGAAGATTGTCATGCAGGGCCATGGGCTTATGGGGAAAGGACAGAAGAAAGGGGACTTTTCATGTTATAAGGAATGGTGAGAAGGAAAATCTGAGAAAGAAAAAAGTCTGGTTTTGTTTAAACATTTGACGGTGATAGATGTGGGTTAGTGTTGCTTTCCAGACCACAGTTGCTTGAAGGCAGTAAAGTTCACTTTTTTTTTCTGGCAGGTCATAGCTAGAGCCTTGTTTGAAACATTGGTTCTTGGCTATGTTGTTAAGCAGAAACTTATTAACTATCCATATTTTCACAATCCTAAAGCTATATCTGGACTGAGATTTGAGTAGATGTATGTATCTTTCTGGACAAACACAGATGGATCCAGTTCTCATTGGAAAGCTGCTTATAATTTTCTCTGGGTAATTTATGCATATCACAAATCAGAAACGTGCCTAATAAAACTTGGTATCATTTTATACTAGGAGCTATGTTCAAATAATCTTTTCTTGAAAGGTGCTAAGACTGAAAAAAAAGCTGACTTTCTAACATGAACATGGTCAGCAATTTAATAAAAGTCTTCTATTTTCTAGAATTCTGCATCTTCAAAATTCATAAATTTTGCCATAAAATTTGGTTCTGGAATCTGAGCTTTCATTTAAAGAGAAATTTATCCCTAACTCTTATTGCTGCAAAGAAAAACTTAAAAAGCGTGAAGGGAAGTGTGTCTTCCTTCATGATCATGACAATGTGAAATATGAAAACCTCATTTGAGAGGTTATTAACTCTGAAGCACAGTGCTTTGATAATTCTAAGGCTTGCTCAACTCCTTGAGTGCTGTCCTTTTTAGCAGATGTAGCTTCTTACTAGCCTGTAATATCATCATTAATAGCTGTATTGATTCGGTCATCCATTGTTATATTTAATTCATTGCAAAAGTGCAACCACCAAAGAGGTTACATAATCCAGAAATCTTAGTGCACTCAATTGGAAGTTGGAAGAAGGAAGCTATAAAATGCAAGGGACCTTTCCTTCCTCTTTATTGCATGAGTCATCCTCATCTTCTCGACACTTCTGACATATTTTACATGCTGTCATTTGGATAGCTTCTGAATTTTGTTCTTTCCCTACATCTCTACATGTTGCTGCCAGGAAGATTTTTTGTTTCCACAGTATTATTAGCTCTACTCCATCAGATTCCAGCAATATTACGATAAAAGGAAGCCAGTGACTATAGGAGTTTTCACTGCATTGGTGCTCTATTAAGACTATGCATCAGTGTATATGATAAAATGGATAAACACTGATAAAGGGCAGAGAACATAATTATTATCCATGTGTTTGCAGTTACAGAGCTCTGTGATGCATTCACTAGTGCTATTTATACATGTGTCACTGAGTAGTCAATAATATCTCAGTGCTTCAGTTTTAAAATAAAATATGGCTTTAAAATGCTATAATAAAATCCAAACGTACTGAAATGCTGAAAGAATTTTTCTTTTGTTTAAATATATTTATTTTCAGTTAAAAAGAACACTGTCTCCTGATGATAGAGTTGAGGGAAATTATCATTCACAAAGCAAATCAATGACAGCTCTGCATCAAAAGTGCAGAGCCTAGGATGGGTTGGAAAGCTAAATTGAGGCATAAATAACTTAGGCTACTAACAGATAGGATGAGGTTTTAGAGAAGGAGGTCTGAAGGGAGGAGAAATGGGACAGGTGTTTCATAGGACATGCAAAAATGAACTGGTTTCCTTCCTGCTGTGGATGGGACTCACTGCTGTGTGGTGAAGGATGCTTCTGGCAGGCAGCATGTATGATGCTGAAACACTTTGCAAAGTGGGCATGTCGCAAAGTGCTGACATTGGTTCCTTGTGAAGGATCAACAAGGCTGGAAGAGTTTTGTTTTGGGGAGGTGATTACAGGGACACCATGGTGGAGTACCCATGGCTGAAGCACAGCGGCTGTCTATATAATTGGAAAAGTGGGGAAAAATGCAAAGGTTGTCTGGGAATGGATAAGATCCAGCATGCTCTCACTGTCATCTGCAGGAGATTTCAAAATAAGCCAGTAGCAACCTTTTCCAGGAAAACAAAATTAATCCCCCTCTGCTAGAGAAGGGAGAGTATCACGTTGAGTATGCTAATTTGAAGTCCTCTTTATAATTTACTTCATTTGCAAATCGTGTCATCAACTTTCCACATCATGCAGACCTAAGCTCCGGAGTGAAATATATTGTTTTAAGAAAAGGTGGACAGTGGCATAAATCAAGTACAAGCAGGTCGTTGTTCTGTGTCTCTTTCCCTTCAGCAAACATGCGGTAATGAGATTTAGAGAAGGTGGAGGCAGGGTTTGCAGTAGAGAAATATACGATGGTGACTGACAACCAAGGCGAGAGGAATAAAGGAACCCATGTTTTCAATTAACCATGTCCATGATCAGACCTTGAAAAAATGAGATAGTGGCTATGTAAACCGTGCATAATTTTTGCCAGCCTGTATCAAAATGAGACATTATCACAGTGTGCAATGGAATAGATTGCCAGAGGCAAATGCTTATGTGATAACTTTCCCAGGGGAATAAATGAGAAAACTTGCATGCTGTCAGCTGTAACATTTTATATGTTAGCAGCCATTTTCCATTTGGGAGGCGTGGTTGGCAAGTGGCAGAAAGATTCCCTTTACACCCAAGAAGGGACAGAGAAATGGTACATATTATACTACATGTATCTGTCTATATATTCACAAACAATAGTTTTATAAACCTTTTTACTTTCAAAGGTCTTTATCACTCATTTGCATAGATTTTCATTAAGTTAATGTATTGTTAGTGGTCAGAGGTATGCAGTACTGCAAATTTTGAATTTGTTACTGAATTGATTTTTCTGTGTTATTTTAATTACCTGTTATAGTCATCTATATATTTCTCCAATTGATGTATTTTTGTGGACTGAAAAACAAAGTATTTGATTTGTACCTGAATCACAGATGGATTCTGCTGATAAAGAAAATCCAAAATATTTCAATAACATATTGGCTGGTATAAGAAAAAAATAAATCTTGAACATCGATTTGTGTGGTTTTATACCCAACTACATACATCCAGTATGAACTCTGCTCACTCATAAAACTCTGCTGCTTGATAACTGAAATTTATACTCACTCATACACCCCATTCCTTTTATCAGAAGTAATTAACCTTGTGACTGATTCAAACCACCTCTGGTGTCTGTTAATAGAAGTCCCTTAACGATATACATTTTTCAGATGTTCCAAAAATTAAAATTAAGGTGACCGTTTCACAAGTAACATGCACATTGAAGGTTTATCTCTTGCTTGAACAAATGCTATTGGTTTCTTTTAGATCTTGTTCATTTTTGTCACTTTGGTCTTTATATGTGCTTGGGCTGTTCTAATGCATGTTTGTCTTTTACTGGTTTTGGTCTCTTGTTTTAGCATGTCTCCATCTCTGATGAGTACTTTTAAATACTTAGTATTTCCCCTGGGTTTTTCTTGAGATTTGTTCTGTGTAGCAAGTTCACAGGGCGGTACTTTCAGAAGGATTTCCAATGGCATTTGGCTGAGTGGCATCACTGTGTCCTGTGGGTGCTGCAGGCATCTCTTCCATTCAGACCCATGCAGCTGGTGAACATTTCTTGTCCTTGGAAACATGGGAGGCTCCTAGTTTACACTGAGCAAAATATGCTGACCTTGTGAATTAATGTACTGAATTGTGCTGGAGCAGTCTCCTAAAGTGTAATTAGTTTCTTAGACATAGTCTGCCAAATTTTTTGGGTTGAAGTGTATATTTGCTTTGCATTGGGGCTGAGATTTCAGGAGCTCCATATTGATCTGAAGTCCTTGCTTTCTAACAGCTGTTAGACTGCGGACTCTCAGTCATGGTTGCAGTAAGAAAATGGCACTTTCTTTGATATAAAGCTCCGTTGTTAAATAGTTGCAAAGACTGCCTTATTGCCCCCTAGCCCTATGAGTCTCTCAGCATGCGGCTTGGCTTTGCACATAGTGTGGTTGGAGGGGCAGTCCTACGCTTCCTCCGCCTCGTCTGTTTCCTCAGCTCCTGTGCTGGGTTGAGCAATCTGTGAGCCCACAGTGAGTCAGTTCAGCCAACTGATCTGATAGAGAACCTTGTTTTGGCAGATCCATCTTCTGTCAGGCAGGTCACTGCGCCAGCTGGCACTGCAGTCGTGTGGTTGCCCCTTCTGATGCTGGGGAGGAGCCTGGTAGAAGGTGAGGATGCTGCTTCCCGGGGCATCTCCCAGCTTCACCAGGCTGCGTGTAACTTTACACTGAATTTCAGGACGGGTGCCTGGATTTTGAGGTCCGGTGAATGGATTTTATGCAGTTATTTGTTATGCAATCCATGCTGCACTGGTTTTCAGTCTCCAGAAACACTGAACTGTAACCACCAACCAGCTTTGAAATTGCATAAATCTTTATGAAAGGGGTTTTGTCTTCACATGTTTTGTGTTATTATGAGCTAAAGATGACTGCTGTTAGTCTGTTTACTTTTTTTCATTGCTACCTGTAGCAATGTACCTTTTCCCATGGTTCTAATGTAAACTTTACAAGTCCAAAGTGTCCTAGATTCTCTGTGCATGTTCTAAATATCAGAATCAGAAAAGCTTGTTTGTCTGTCACTAAGGATTTTTTTCTTTTTTTTTTTCTTGTAGATCTCCTAAAGGTTGATATATTTCTCCTGATTTCTCTTGGATATTATTGATTTTTTTGTGCGTGTGTGTGTTTATATGTTTCTGGCTTTTTTTTTTTAATTTTAATTTTAATTTTAATTTTAATTTTTATTTTATGTTATCAGAACTAATATAAGCAGGCAGCAATTTGTATTATGTGAGAGGAGAGAAATTTGTGCAGTCCACACCTGCGTAAGCTCTTGTGCAGCCCTTTCCAGAGCAGCAGTCCCAGAATAACATCACCAAGAGGCACTGCATAAAGCACCAAGGTGAAATGGCTGTTCACTCAGGGCAGCTCCTTAGCCCAGCCCAGCACTTTCCTTTTCATCCTTAGGAAGTCCCAAGGCCACTGTTCAGGGCCTGGTCTGTAGACTCCAAGGCTTTCCCTGCAGGATGGATAATGCCTCAAACTAACGGGGAGAATTACTTTAATCATTGGTTCTGTTCTACAGCCACCTTGTTAGGACTTGTTAGAGGAGAAGGTATCCTTTCTTCTCTCCTGAGAGGGCTGGTAATTTACTTTGCTTTATGACATTTACCTCCTTTGGAAATTAATTATTTTCTCTCTCTGTCTTTGCAATTTTGATTTTCTCTTCCATTAATGCTTTTATCATTTGTTGTAGCATCTCTTGCAGTCCAATTTCCTTATTTGTATTGATATTAATTTATTTAATTTGATTTTAAGATGCTTCACTTTGCTCCCCAAAGCCTTCATAGTCTCTTCAAATAATATTTGTTTGGGTCTATGGATTATAACCTGTATCATGCTAGCTGCAAGACCCCCTTGCAGAATTTTCAGATTAGCACTCAGATGTTTTTTTCCAGCTCTCATTTGGCAACAGTGTGCTATTAGGATCTGCAAAGCTATTTTTGTTGTTGTTGTTTTGTTATTGCTCAGATCCCACTGTAAAACCTGCTATATAATGCTATAAAATCAATGGCTTGATCATGTGCTGAGCTTTCAGCATGATCATTGCTATGTCTTTTCCTTTCTTGTGGTTTCACTCTTTCTTTCTCCTCCTTCTCTCTCACCTCTTCCCACATGTAAGGTCTCTAAGACAGACACATTGATTTTGATTTGTTTTGAGGATAGTGAAGTCCAATGGGGCTTGGTCCTCAACCAAGACCTCTTAATGACTTATACGTGTGCTTCTAACTCTTATGTGCTTATCTCTAGCCCCTGGAAACTTTATCTCTGGCATCTTTCTTTGTTTATCAGACTTAAGATTTTTTTTTTGTCCCTTCCAGTATCTTTTTTTACCCTTAATCTAACATCTATTTACTTTCTCATTTATATCATTTTGGAAAACACTCACAGATTAAAAAAGACTAATGATCTCACCCAAAATGTGCTGTGTGAATTTGTTAAACAAAAATCAAGTTTCTTGTTTGTTCTTGTTTCCTTATCATTTTAATTAGCAATGATAACTTAATTATAGTTATTCTGATTAGAAGCTCTGGCATATGATGTTTACTACATGTATTTGCTGTGATAAATAAAAGTGCATAATCCCTGAGTATGAAAAACTTGCTGTAGACCAGAATTTTGCAGAATTAAATTAAAGCAGAATTTTGAAGCTAGTTGACTTCGTTTGAATAATCCTATTGGATACATTACATCTCTCATTCTTGGGATGGCAGGTTTATCTCTCAAAAAAATAAGTCTCGCTATTAATTTTCATGATCTTGTTATGCTCCATAATAAGACGGTAATATTCTTGCCCTTCTCTTAGCTTTAATAGGCTGCAACTCTATGCTAATATTTTTCTAAAGTTCCAAATGGACTGTTTTTAAATGTTCATTGCTATTTAGCAAAACCTGTGCCAAACAACTCAAGGGATGGTTTTATTTTTGTTGTTGTTGTTTGTTTGTTTGTTTGTTTTTCCTAATATGTTAGTTTTTAATGCAGTTGCTAAAAACATAGGGAAAAAATAACACCTTATGGCTAAACATCTACTAGAGATTGACAGCATTGCTCTTTGTAAAATTTTAAGGATCGTTTTAACTCAAAAATTTTTTATTAAAATAAGAAAAAAATTCTAATTTGCATGTGTGTAATAGAGACCAGAACTCAGTTCTTAAAATAGGAACAATTTTGTTTCTAGAAAACAAAAAGTAATAAAGCACAATCTTTTCCTTTGAATGCAACAAAAACAACAGACCATGTTTCACCACAGTTATGCTATTTGCCTTAAACAAGTACAGAATGATTTTTTTTTTCAGTGAGTGCTGGCTAGATTCTGAACCTTGAAAAATCCCATATTTAACCTAAAGCAGTTACATAAGAAAATCTCAGTAATAAAGCTGTTTGTATTTAACTGATAAAAATGTATAAAAATGTATAAAAATGTATAAAAATGTATAAAAATGTATAAAAATGTATAAAAATGTAATTCTACATCTATGCAAAGTATACTGCTGCATTTAGAAGTACTTCTGGACAATATCAGATAATGCCAAAATACTGATCATATAACCGAGACAATGAATCATTACAAGATGACCTACTATCTGTGAGATACCTAAGTTGATTTCCTAGGGCACTTAAGCTTGTTTTACAAAGATAGTATTTGCTAAAGATTCCTATACACATGTGTATTTTCTATTCTTTTTCCTTTTCAAGACTGTATGGACAGTTTAGAATCCTTTGGGCTATTTTTATTTTTATTTTTGCTTTCCTCTTGTAATGTCTCTGTTGAATCAGGATGATAAAATAAACTGTGGATGCATGCAATGATGATTCCATTCTTTTGTGCAATGTGGTATTGCTTTTGCTATTTTTTTTTTTTTGGCACAATGTAAATGAAACATTCTCTGCTTTTCAAAGATTTCCAAAGGCCTTTCTGATGTATTGCCTGCTATTCCCTGATGTTGTATGCTCTCTCTATGTAATGGTATCTGTTTCACTGCCCAGTACTATTTACTTCTTTTTACTGATCTCCTTGTTCTATTTGATTCTTCCTTCCTTTTCTGGTTTTTATAAAGCCCTTCTTTTCCTCTGTGAAATAGCAGCTGCTTGAGATAGGTAATTAACTGATGTATACCAGATCAAAGGGCTGAAGATTGGTCGTTAATCTGAAAGTTCATTCAAACACAGTATTTAAATGATTCCTTGAAGTTCTTGGATCAGAATGTTGAGATAGCTGCCTCATGCAATTTTTCATTGTACTTAGGCAGTTGCTTGTAAAGAGAATTCCATACATCTACACAAATCACCAAAACCAAGCATTTTTTTGAAAAGAACAACAATGGGTATATCACTCTAGGTTTTTAGTATGTACAGTGCTGGGTGGGTGATATATGTATGACATTTTCTTTATGAACTTTATGCCAATGGGGCACCCATGTCTAACATCTGTGTTGAAAAATTGCCACTAACCTTCTAACCAAACATTGACTCTAATCGAGGCCATTTCTCTCCCTCCTGACACAGATATCATTGGTATAGTTTTGGGGCTGAAAATGATGGTTACCAAATAATAGCAAAATTTCAAAATTTTGTATGTGTGTGGGTGCTTTATTCCACTGGGCACCCCAAAAAGCACGTGTTGAAGTGCAGAGAAAGTTTTCAGAATGGTTCTTAAAGTGCAAAAGCTCTCCAGCAAAATGTTCGTCATCATTCAATGTAGCTCTAATTGTGGTTTATGTTAGTAGAGGCTTCAGTCATGGCCAAGACAACTGTAATCCCTTTTCTAGCATCACCTCTGCAAAGCAGAGCTCTTCCCACCATTTCCTTCATCTTTAATGCAGTTTATCCATGTTCATAACCTATGAAATTCACTCCTGACTAATAATACCGATAGAGAAAAGACTATATTTAATACATTTTTCTGGTTGAAATGTTAGACACTGACATTTAGCTTCCAGGGAGAAACAAAACAAAACAGTGTTGGAATTATTTGTGACAAAGCAGGAAATGGCTTGGATATGCTTTCTTACTCTTGTCCTCAAACATGATTATGTTTTTCTGCTGATTGGATATTGACTTTTCAGCATCAGGATTAGACTTTGCAATGAATAAATTACAGAGGAAACAGTATATTGCTGTCCAAGAATAATCATCCTTATATGATAACATCTTCATGGGGATGCTCGAACTGTATTAGCAGTGGTTTCCAACACTTGCAGGTCATTGTCATAAGAGTACTGCCCTTCTGACTCTTCATGTTCTCCACTGTTACTGCTGTGTTCTCGTTGGTGCAAACCTATTGGAAAAGTCAAAGCCTTGTGCAAAGCACTTGCTAAAATATTGGTATAGAGATAAGTAATTTGGGAAATAATTTTAATGGATTTGGTGAAAGTGTGGCATGTGAAGTGGTCATAGATTGAAGAGTTCTTTTAATAGTAAAACATTTCTGTACACATGTGCTCCTGATGTGTCAGCATCCCCAAGTTGGTGGATGTATAAGCTTTACTTGGGTGTAAGGGTGTTGACAGTGAAGGCTTAGTCATGTAGCTGTCCCTGGGAGCAGCTGGGCTCAGACATATGTGATGAGGCAACTAGGGACATGCCCAATGGCTTTGTGAGCTAAGTCAGTAATTTCTGTCAGTTGTGGGAATAATCTTTTTGTCCTTTGGAGAAAACTTTGGGAAGGACACTAGAGTACTAGGTGCATTCATGTGGCTTTGTTCTGCAGCTTCACTGAAATTGGGGCAGTTTGAGCGCTGTGGTTTCAGTGATGCAGCCCATCTCAGACATGGAGCACCACTGATCCTTGCTCAGTAGACAAGGTTAAGGTTAAGGTGTCTTGGCTTAAGGTTAAGGTGTCTTGGCTTAAACCCAGGAAAAACAAAACAAAACAAAACAAAACAAAACAAAACAAAACACATTCATTTTTGTGATGAGAGCTATCAGGATGTACATTTGGCAAGGGGAAGCAACCCTACTGAGGGCAGTGGTGAGTAAGGAATTGGACATGCAGTCCGTGTTTTGCTGTAACCGAGCAGCAGCAGGTACACTGTGAAGTTCACAGCTGCTGTCTCTGTCTTGTTTGGGTTTCCCTGTGGTCCTCCTCTGGCACTTTTTTTCTACAAGCAGTGTTGACCCCTCTGGGGCTGCAGGGGGCTCCATTCATGCACGCACAAACAGGAAGAAAGGAAAAACCCCCAGGATGAGGTAGAAGCTTTACACTACAGCCTGGATCACAGCTTATGTTCTCCAAGAAGGAATTGAACTGGTGGCCCCACTTACCCCCCACCTGTCCCCTGGGAGCAAGCAGTCTATCTCCACAGATTTTAATTGTGAAAGGAAGAGACCCATTAATATTTTTCCTCTTTACCCTACAGCCCTCGTGGAGAGGCCAGAAATATCATCTGTCCCTCAACACTTGCCCAAGCAAATTGAATCTATTTATTACTGCCAAAAATGTGTATTTTCTGTTTTTTACAAAATATGTATTTTCTGCATTTGGAGAAAAGTGGTCTTAGACAAATTGTCATCCCTTCCAAGTAAAATACTCTATTCCTTGTTATTGCTTTCGAACTTCAAAGATAGACGGAGGGGCTGAAAGTGTCAATATGTTATTAATTCTCCAGTGGCAGGTTCCTGGCACCAGTCATTCAGATGAAGAGCCATGATAAAGTGAAGCAGTTTAAAATTACAACAAGTTCAAGGTAGATATAGTACCTCATTCGCAGTATCTTCAGGCGAAATACTGAGATGAAATTGGTGAACTTTGATTGATTGTTTGTTAATCACACCAGCGGACAGAGCTGACAAAACCAGCTGCCCTTACAAGATAGTGTGCAGCCATTCATTTCTACCCTGTCATTCGTGCAATTTGTGCAAGAAATAGCTTTTAAAAATGAATTAAAATTGATGCAAGTAACAGGTAGTGAGATGCAGCTCGTGTGGATTCCAGCAATACCCATTTCACAGGGGCAGTGGAGACAAATGCACTTTCATTTTTCCCCCCATAAAGGTTGATGAAGATGAACTAGATTAGAGTATGATTATAGACAGAAAAAATAGCTCAGAGAGAACAGTATAACCTTGCCTTGCCTACCAACCCCCCAGAGTGCTGGATTGTATTTCCTCCTGTCTGTGGAAGAAAAGAAGATACTCCTGCCATTGCCCTGTGGTCCTGGTACAGTGGGGATGTAGCAGGCTTCAAAGACTGCCACTGTTCGTCCTTGTTCATATGCTGTAGGAAAGTCTTCTTACGCATATTAGCACTTCAGCAACACTTTTCACAGACTTAACCCCCATCCCACAGCTGAAACAAAGTGATTTTAATGATTTATTTTTTTCTATGTAACTACCTTACATCTTTCGCTTCCACTATAATGAGCTTCCAGTTCATTACAGCTGTCTCTGTTCTTTCATGAGCAGCTGAACCACTCTGGTGACTTGCCACTGCCTGGACTGACAGCCTTGCTCCTGCACTGTCCTGTCCTCTTCCCATGGTTACGCTATCTGACCCTTCTGCATTGGCTGTGCTGCAATTTGACTCTCCTAGAAGGCTATTTAATCCACGGAAATGGCAGGAAGTTCTAGGGTCTCCTGTGTGCCTTGCACTGTGACAGGTTGTACCCCTTCCTAACTCTTCCCTCCTTCCTTGAACATCGAGTACAAGCAGTAGCTTTTTTTGTGTGTATTTGAAGAAGGGTATGGAGGTGCTCATGTCTCTACAGCTGAGGAGGAAACCTCAGTGTGATGGTGAGGAGGGCGAGGGTAGGACGTTAGAAGGGGGGGGAGCTCTGCAGCAGGAGGGCAGCAAGGGCAATGGGGCAGCCTTCCATCTCCCGAAGCATCACTGAGGGCATGGAGGAGTCTTACAGTCCTTAAGCAAGCTGAAATTGTTTTGAGAATCCATGTTGGATTTGCAGTGCTGGCAGCACAAAAAGCGTACTTTGATTTGCAAATGGCTGCATTTTATATGTAAATTACTGGAAAAGATAAATGTGGAACCCCACAAAGTCGCTTTTAGTTAACGTCAGAATGTAATCCAATTTTAATGAACACAGCCTAAACTTTTAAAGAGCATTCACTTAATTGGAAAAATGTTTATTTGTTGTGTTCATTTTTTTTTTTTCCTTAACGAATATTTGAGATGCATTTGGAATATATTGCATAACACCAATAAAAATTTTACTAGCAATATGTCTGGGTTTGTGTGCATTTGAGTAAGTTTACTTTCCTATTTTTATACCAGATTGTAATGCAGGAACTCTATTATCCATCTTGCAGCTTGCTAAATAAGCAACAATTAAATGACTCGCTGGGACTAATTAAAAATGATTCTTGCTGCTCACTCTCTACTTTCACATATAGCAACTTGAAACTTTAACATCTTAACCATGTTTCCTGTCCCCTTATACTCTCCACCTGATTTGTGTAAACTGTCTGACCACTGCAGACCTTTTCAGGTGGGAAATTTTTCCTCCTTTTTATCAGACTGTTCAACCAGTATGTATCTCTTTGTAAAAGGAAATATTCCTCTCCCATGTTGGTACACCAGAAACTCAGGTAGGCTTTCCAGAAGGTGAGCACGATGCCTAGGACTTTGGCCACGAAAAGTGGCTGGACATAATGGGAAATTGCTTATTACAAACAAATAGATGTCATACTGGGACAGGGTGTTTTGCAACAATTTGGGAATACAAAGGTGCAAAGGGTGGAAGATTGTAGAACGGTATCTGTAGAACTTACCACCTGGTGAAATCCTAGGGCTATAGGTAATGGAGGAGGATTTCTATTTTGAAACAATCAGTCATAGAAATAAGGATCTACTGTTAGTTTTTTATTCACAAATTCTGAGAAAGACTTTGTAGAAATAAAACACAAAGTGTTAGAGCTGTGTGATGTGTCAGGTTCATGTTGAAAAAAAGGCTTTGTTTTTGTACATAAAGGAGGAGATATCAGTCTACACATCAAAAGAACTTGCTCTTCATTCTTTCCACCTGGTTTGGGATTTATAAAATTTCTAATTTTTGTATAGTAAGAATGACATAATGAAACAATCACAACAATGATTTAAATCAAACTTATACTACTGGAAAGGGATAAAGGCATAAATTTTAATTTAATTTAATTACAATTTTAGCAAGAATAATTCAAGTATTCTTTTATCCAAGCTTCCATTATCACTGAAGTTTAAACTGAATTATGTACTGTCTACATCTGCCAGTCAAATTCTATTATTATTATTATTTTTTAATTTAGAAATATTGTGGATTTATGGCATTATCTAAATTCTTATGGACAAGTAAGCTATGATTAGGTAGGCAAGAAATTACCTTCTCTGCCAAATTAAATTGTCTTTCGTGTTAATTACAGAAGCTAATACCTTCCATAAAAATAAAAATTAAAATAATAATAAATGATGAATACCTTCACTCATTAATAAATTAAAATGTATGTCTGTTAGTTTAGCAACAGTCTGAAACACTCTGTGATTTTGTTTTGAACTTCAGCTTTGATGTAATTAGGCTCACCTCAAACCTCCACCTTGTAGTTTATACCACTGATGGAAAATGTTGTACTGACAAGTAAGGAGCTGGTTGCAATGTCTTTTTTGCCTATGCCTATGTTAATATAGTATATTAACTTTGTGGTTGCAATCTGACATCCAACCCAAGTTCTAGCTCCAGCAAGCTTTCCCAGGGACTGTTTTGGCTCCTTGAAACAAATACTGAAGTCTCTGATGATAAGTACACTGACTCAAAGCTATGAGGTTTTATTGAACTAAGGATGTGATTATATTTTCTCTAATATTTGCTTTTTTCCATTGTGTTTTCTCCAAGAGGTAACTGTTTTAAACCGTAACAGGGTAGGTGTATATACTAGGAAGAAATTCTTGACTCAGAGGGTGGTGAGGCCCTGGCACAGGCTGCCCAGAGAATCTGTGGATGCCCCATCCCTGGAGGTGTTCAAGGCCAGGCTGGATGAGGCTTTGTGCAACCTGGTCTGGTGGGAGGTGTCCCTGCCCATGGCAGGGGGATGGAATTGGGTGGGCTTTAAAGTCTCTTCCAACCCAAACCATTCTGATTCTGCTATTCTGTGATCCTGTGACATATATAATGAATTGTATGAAACATGGAAAAAAATATTTTGCATCCCCTCACCCCCCTAGACGGTCAATCAATCCAGAGTATACATTCTTAAACTTTCCAAATCATAGAATATTTATATTTCTAATCTGTTTTTTTTTTTTTTTTTTTTTTTTTTTCTGTATTTTTTCCTATATGCATATGATATAAGTGTACTAAATATATATTATACCTATCTTTTTAATCATTAACTGTATTTCTCCCTATAAACTTTTAACGTCTTTCAGGAACTCTCTGTGTCATTTTGGTGTAAATGTCCATTAGTTTATTTACAAGAAATTAAGCTTAAATTTCTATCTGTTTTTGATGCCTCTCTATTTTTGAATTTTCAGTTTAGAGGCATACAGGGGTTGAAAAGTTAATGCAAGCTTAACGCCATATAACCTTTTCTTGAATGTGTGCTTCATGCACCCCATGTTTGATGAAATGCTTTGAGTGAGCATTTCTCAAAAGTACTTACTTCCAGCTGTTTAGGTGGTGTACACTAGGAAAACTAAGATATTCTTAATTGCTCCCAATGCTGAAACAGTACTGAATAGCACGTGCAAATGACAGAGGCTTAGTGTTTGTATATTATGCAGAGAGGTTTTCATCTTATCCTTTTCATTGTTGTTGTTTTGTTTTCTTTAAAGGGCAACACCTGGCTCTTGAAATCAAAAGTGAAAGAGAAATCAGAACACAGAATTGTGTGAATAGCAGAAAATGTTAATTTACCTGCAAAAGGATTGTAATTGGGAGCCACCATACAAATGCTTAAGACGTGATCAAGTAGCAGTATATGAATTTAAGTAGGCATTTTAGTCTCTCGAAAGCATGCTATGAATGAGTCTCCTTGAGAACTAATCAGGAGGGGCTTTATGTCCTTTGTATCATATTTAATTATAAAATAAATAGGTGTTTTCTATTGCTAATAAACTGTTGAAACGACATCCCCAATTCTGAAGAGATGTTAAAGTATTTATTTCTTGTAAAAGTCAATAGGACTTGGGCACTTTTTGAAGATTTGAACATTATAACTTGATATCAACACTTTGTTGCCTTTAAAAAAAAAATTGATCCTGAAACAGCATAAAATTAAGATGTAATCTGAACACATTTGGTAATGTGTTGTCCTTACCAGCTGCCTTCCTTTGTTAGCACATGTGTTTGCATGGCAGTTCCATTAGCCAGATCAAGGGGTTGATCCAGCTAGGGGAAAAACACCATATTTCTCTGATCTGATTCATCATGTGCCTGTATAACTGGCTACACACAGGAAGAGCATGTAGGGATTGAAATTAATAGCCAAGGAGAAGGAGAACGAAGAGAGCAGAGGACTGCTGCTTTTGGCAGCTGTGATGATGAAGGTGTTTGCTGAGTACTTCTTGCCATGTTTAACCCACAGTAACTGCAGGCTGCCAGCAAAGGGTAGTCCTGCTCTGTCTCCATCCCTAGTGCTTTCCTAGTGATCATGGGCCAAGTCTGTGGAAATCCAACCAAACAAAATAGATACCCATTAGATTTGCTTATTCAACAAACTCCTCTTGTAGCTTCCTCATTGCTATACCAAGTGCAGGGGGGAGGAGGGACCTTACTGTCAAGGTGAGGAATGTGGAGAGGAAAAGTTATAGCCTCTTGTTGACAAGAGGCATGTGTACTGAGCTAGATAGCAAATCTCAGTCTTTATTCTCTGCTTTACTCTAGCTGTTGAAGATGAGAATTTCAGTAGACTAGGAAAGTGAGGCTCTGTAAGATTTTTATTGGCATTTGTTACTCTGACTTCCTGGACTTTTTGAAAAATTTTCATCTTGGAGCTATCAAATATTTTTGAAGAACAGTAGGTTGCTTATTTTGGCTCTTTCAACCTTTAAATAGTACTGTTATAATTTGTAGCTACCAACATGGGCCTCCATAAGTTAGCTGAATGCACAATAAAGACCATCCATGCTCTAAGGCGCTTGCAATTTAAGTAAGGGTAGAAAAAAAATACATATATTCTCCTAATTATAAGTAAATTGAATCTCAGTAAAGTGGAATGTGAGATCTTCCTGCTGCAAAGGTGAGTCAAATGTCTGATTTTTATTGAGAACTTCCCCTTCCTCATGGACTTGTTCGAAGTCACGTGGTGAAGAACAAAAAAAGGAAATTAGATTTTCTGAGTCTTAGGCCTGAATCTTAACCAGACATGCTGACTATCTTTCTTTTCTATATTCTATAAAAAAAAAAATAAATTACCTTATTGAGAGTAGGCAGGAGTGCTTAGTTAGTGCCAGAGAAACTGATTTAATGCCTGATGCTGATAGAAAGGTCCACTGGTTACTGTTAATCAAAGTGGTCTGGATGCAAACTCAAGCTCAAAATATCACTAAACTAATGCCAGGACCTGCTAAAAGATGCTTTCTGTACTTGCTGTTTTTGTAACATTCCTTCTCCATCCCTCCAAAACTAAAGCTTTTCCTAAAAAGGGGAAGAGAACAGGAAGAAAGAGATGAATCTTGAGGAAAAATATAATGATTAAATCCCTCCAAATGACCCTCAGAAATAGGATGAGAATGAGGGTTGCTACTGGAATCAGGATACTTGTCTAAATTGCATTTTGGTTAGGAAAACCTTAGGTAGGCTTTCTATTTTTATTTATTTTTTTTTATTCTTTATTTAAAACAAACAAACAACAACAATAAAAAAAGAAAATACAACAAATAAACTTTCATGAAGATGATTAGTAAGCCCTATGAGTTTGCAGGGGCAGGTCAGCTTAGTTTGCCTGACTTTCAGGAGTAACACTCTTGCTTGATCTATTGACATCTTTAGGTAGAAGCTGGAAATCTCTCTTAACTGCTGAAGATTTACTTAATACCAATACCCGTAGGTTTGTACCTGGTTATAAAGAATTACTCATTCCATAGCACGTGGGCAGCTCTTGGGAGGCAGGAGGAAGGGAAGAAAACATGCTTGACTTGGGTTTTTCTTCATAGCAGTCCTTTCAGAACACTGATGTCTGCATTTCTATTTCTTCCTGAAGGACAAAACTTGGCAGAATGATGAGCTCCAGTATAAAAAGTGTTTTAAGAAAGTTTCTTGTCTCCATTTATTCATTATTTCCTTTGCTTCTTGCTGCGTAGGTTGTCTGTACTAGTGCCCTAAGTGACAACTGGCAGTAGTAATGAGGCAGCAGACTTTTCTCTAATTGAACCCTGTCAGTCCTTCTCATTAAGCCTGCAGAATGTGTGCTGGCTCTTTAATACAACTATGACTTTAATTTCTTCTTTTCATCCCCCATCTCACCCGCAGCATGGCATTTGTGCAGATAATGAACACCCCATTTTACACATCACATGTAGGAGCAAGTTAATTGCTGCTGCTTGGCTGGGACCACCTTCTTGCTTCTCAGTCAGCTTGAGGGAGCTGAAGGACTGGGATTTTGTGATACCTGGTGGTCTCAATCATGGGTAACACCTAGGAAGCCTGTGTTGGTCACCCAGCATGAAGAAGGGAGGAGCCTAGCAGTCAGTTTGCTCCAGAGCCTGCACAGCATAGTTAAGTTGTCATCTATCACAGTAGTGGAAGGACATCTCTTTAGAAAAGCCTATGCTTTTGATAGAGGTAGGAGACTGTAAGCATAAGTGTCTAAATTCACTTGTAGTGTGGCCTCTTTCTTGAAGATGGGCAGATGGGATTGCAAGCACCTGGGATTCACCAGACATGAGCAAGCCTCTCTGGTCAGAGGTGGGATGGCTTCTCTGCTTCGTTAGAGCTATCTAATAATTAAGGCACTGTTACCTTCCATCCTTGTGAAATGGAAGTTGTTGCTGCTGTAATTTAATGCCACTGCATGTGTACATGCATTCATATTGACTGCTGTAAGGATTGTGGCATGCCTGGAACTCTGCTTGAATGCATGCATTTGTAACAATAGAGGGTGTGTGGCAAGTGTCCAGGTGGATGTGGGTTCTTGTTCTGTGAAGAAATGCTCAAAATACATACTTGCTTTTCAAAAGGCTATTTCAGCACCTTTTTGCATTTTATTTATTTATTTTTGTATTTATTTATTTATTCCAATGCTAGTACTGCTGGGGATGCTTCTTATATTTCCTTTGTGAAAATCTACTGCTGTTTGTTAGTGTTTTGAACTGTTATTTTGTCTGCGTGTGTGTGAATGTAGATAGCATTTACCTGACTTTGTGACCCTAATGCTTTGGTTGGCAAGTAGAGGCTCGTAAATCAGAGATAAGGTGTACTGAGACTGAGCTGAAAATATGAAGAATATGTTTAAGAACTTTCATATTGGCACGCAATATTTTTCTATTGGTATTGACTATGTTTTGTGCCTTTTTTTTTTTTCTACATGATACTTGAAAGAGCATTAAAGTGGAAGTTAGAACAGCTTATAGATCAGAAAACTCTTTGTATAAGGTTAAACAATGGCTATGTAGCTGTCCAAAAGATCATATTTGCAATGAAAAAAATTTAATAGTCAATTTCATTTTATTGAAAATAAGCTAAAGCTTCAGGAATATGAGATTTTTCAACATAATGCAAATGTCTAGTGAGGAAAAAGAAAGCGTTTTGAAATTAAATAACCTGGGAACCTATGTCTACAAATCGCTGCATAAAAATTGGAATGAAAGGCTTCACTTCAGCTTGGAAATGAAAGTGCTGCCCCTTTAAAGTAACATTTTTCTTTGTTTCTTTACATTTTCAAAGATGACTGCAGATACTGTGCCAGCGCACCTTCAAGGTGCAGCAGTAGTACTCTGAAATTTGACAGGCTGAAGTTTTGAGTTGAATTATACTGACAACCTTGGTCCTTTATATCTCTCTTTAAGGTAGCAGGCCAGAAAACAATATCCTGTTAATAATAACCGTGTGAGTTGGCATAAGGCATAATCTTCAGAGAAAGGGAATAAGGTAGAAATGTCTTAAACAACTGTGAAATGAACGAGCAGAAATTGGTTGCTTAATAGATGTGGGTTTTAAACTACAGGTCAAACGTAACCATCCTGGAAACCTTAAGGCTCTTTCAAAGTGGTCTCTTAAGATGATAGGCTGCCTGCTAGGGTTGGTGATCTGAGTACTTTGGGTATATGAGTCATCTGTCACCTAGGCTCCTGTCTTCCAAAGGAAACAATGAATTGAAGCTCTCATTTTGTTGGTATGTGGAAAAATAACTAGGTAAATTGTTAATCTGCTTTTCATTTGGCACTTTTTTTTTTTTTTTTTTTTTTTTTTTGCCCCTACAGAAAGATTTTGTAAGACTACTGTTTGGGGAAAGTTATTATGGTGGCAAAAGAGCAGCAGAAAAAAGTAAACGTTGCAGAAACCACATGGCTGAGTAAAAAATAAAATAAAAAATAAACATAAAAGCAAATCCAAGCTGTTGAGAGAATAGCAAACTTGATGTTATTCTTTTTGTTGGCATTTTGGTTCTTAGGCCTTTAGGGTACACTAGATTTATGCCTCTGTAAATCGTTTTTCTTAAACTATGACATCTTGCCATTTCTTTTTTTTTCTCTCTCTCTCTTTCTTTTTTTTTCCCCTTTTTTTTTTAATGGAATTTCAGGAATGTTTTAAGCTACTTGTATTTTTATAATTAGAGGTGGTGGATAATTTGATAGTTGACTACTGTTTTATATCTAATATTACGTTGTCTAGCTTTCTCCCAGATCCATTAATTTGTCTAGACCCCCTATCATCTGTTTTCTGTTGATCCTGAAACACTGAGACTGCTTTTGTTCTGCAGCAAGTAAACTGTGTGTGGAGAGCCGGTTGGATATGTACTCAAGCGCAGGAGTTAGCTTATGAAGGCAGCTAATGTGGCTTAGCCAAATGTTCTTGTCATGTACTTTTAACAAGACATGCTGTCTGATAACTTTCAGCTGTAAATCCCTTGGTGAGCCCAGCCTCTCAAGAGGCTGCTCTGACTTGCACGAGGTGTTGCTCTGCCAGCCAGCAGCATCTGGAAGAGGAGGGTCACGCTCCACTTTGCATTAAAACTCTTGGGGACCGCAGGACTTGCGGGATGGTGTGTGCAAAAGTGGAAAGTACAGGGCTGTAAGCAGCTGCCTGCAAACTAACAGTACTTAGAAGTGTGAAGCTACTCATAGAAAGCTTTGCTTCTTACCGTGGGTGCTGCTTTTAATCTAGTTTCCTGTGTAAAACTCGGTGCTTGTTTCCAAATGGGATGTAGGCATGATCAGAAACTTCATATGGTCACCTGCTTGGATTTCAGCCTAGAGTATTTCTTGTGTTTACTGGTGTTTTTATTAAGCTTTTTATTATCTTTTGGAAGAATAAAGCCTAAATCAGCACCAAAAGAACGTTGGTTAGACATTGTGTGTTGTAAAGTTACCTGTGTTGGCAGGGAGTTTCCTTCTATTCTGATAGAAGTGTGAGTGGGATATACTTTCTATTTATTCCTGGTAGTGCATTTTGCCATGCTCCAAATGTTTTGCCTTTTTTAATTTCATTTTTTTTTTAAATCACTTAATATCTGCATACACTATGGTGTGAAAAACATATTTGTGTTTTTATCACTTGTTTAAAAATTCTTTTATTCATACAGAGCTCGTTCTGAACACACGATATACTTGAGGTCAAACTTGTCACTACTATGTGTCGTGTCGTGTCGTCCCCCTCCCCCCCCCCCTTTTTTTGTGCCCTACTAAATTTAAAAGAAGAAAATTCAGGTTCTTTAAAACCTGAAGACTAAGGAAAGTCTTATTTCTTGCTCCTATAAAATATTCCTTGTTTAAATATTTCCTAGTGTTATCTTTTCTCTATTGCCCATGAGAGTGCAGGAAAAAATGAGCTAAAAATGTCTTTGGAACACTGGAGATTTAAGGTCCCTGAGGGAAATCCAGGTTTGCTTCTGCAAGTCCCTAAGCTCTCAGGTGGATGGGTCCAGGGGGATCATCTGTATTGCTACTTCAGTTTCGGATGTCAGTGCTGCCACTAACTGAAAGTCATCCACAGGCAAAATTTAGATCAGTTTAGTCATGTGTCATCTGGAGAAAGTCCATTAGTTGAGTTAGCTCAGCCAATTCTCCGTGAACTCAGTCTCTGTGCAATAACCTGGACAGTGTCCAGCCCTTGTCCTGTCTCTTGTGGCCTTTCTCACTCTGAGCAGATTCTTCAAGTGAAGACACCTGTCCAAAAGAACTGGCTGTGCTGCATCAGGCTGTTATGTTTGGGAGTAAAAGTCAGAGGTGCCCTGACCTGTGTTGGAAATGTCTCTGCAGAAATCCCTATGGGTTTTGCTCCATCCTCTCATGAGTTGCTGGGAACAATGCCAGCCAGAAGTGGAATCCCTCTTTGAATTCTGATATTTCTCATTCTTTGTTGGAGACCCTACAGCATAGTTTCTGTCTGAGGTAGAGGAGTTTCTGGGCTTAATGCAAGCTTCTAATGGAAATTTTGTTTTTCCTGTTAAAGCTTATATGTTTTGTCATATTTTTTGTTATACACATGACAGGCCTGACTTCATAGAGAATTTCCAAAGAGGACTTATTATGACTTTGATTTCACAATTCAGTGTATGATTTTTTGAAGTGCCTTTGGTCACTAGATGGAGAACTGCATGAGAGTTAATTTCTTTCCATTCCTTTTTTGCCTTTGCTTTACGATGATAACCCACAGTATGTGTTATTTCTGGACATTCAACCACCACAGTTCATCAGATAACCTTTGAGTATAGTAACACATGATGAGGCAGGTACTTCACAGGCAATTTCATGGCTCTACCCAACAGAAGATTTAATCTTCTCCAAACAACAAAAATCACTCGGACAATTTCAGCTTTGAAGACAAGTGGTTTTGACTGCTGAACTGAATTTAAAACAAACTAACCAAGAAACCAACACTGATGTGTTGATGTGAGTGCAGTGTCTAACCACAGTTATGTTGTGATAAAAGGGACTTGGACCTTCAAAATCAAAATTCCAGAAAGAATGTATGAATAGAATGCTTGGAGAACGGTAAGGTATGCAATCATACCTTTCCTGAAAAGATTTACATCTATTCATATGAATTAGCTGCCATTGTGTAGTACAAAGGTAAATAATCTTAGGCATCACAAATAGATGTACTTATTTCCCAAATCCTTTCTATTACAAAAGTGTTACCTGTTATTATCATGTCTTAGGTTGTTTCAAGCTTTCCTGAATATTCAACTTTTTGAGTAGAAGTCTTCTCTGTCTCATATAGGTATCAAATTATCTTTGAGAGAGGGTTATACAGAAATTAGCAAAAGAAACTTGGTCATTGCTCAGAATCTATCTATGAAAAATTAATTGCTTTGTCCATGTTAGACTCATGTGAGAAGCTTAGGCATATCTGTTCTTTCCTAGAGGATTTTTTGTTCAGAAACTTTTGTTAAACCATATATTTCTACCATTTTGTGAGTGCTTTATTGGGGGGTGTGGGTGTCATTTCTAATAGTAGCTCAAATTTGTTTACGAACCTCTGGAACCTTGCTTCCGCAACTGCTCGATATTACAGCTGGCTGAAACTTGGCATGTCTGTTTTCAGTGAAATGCCAACACTGAATTTTCCTCTTTTGAATGAGGATGAAAACAAACATTAATTTGTCCATAAAACTGATTTTTCAAAAAACATTATTTCAGCTTCATTGAGGAACTATTTCAAGGAAATCAAAACATTGTATTTGGCTTTTGACTCATATAATTGTTCCATGTAATAGGAAATAACATTCTAAATGAAATGTCTTAGAAAGAAACGTAGCTTTTAAAAATAAATTAAAAAAAAATAAAAAAATGTTTTGAATCTTATCATTTTCTTCTTGTTTTTGTTTGTATTATTTTATTGAAATGCTGAAAATGAACTCTCTAGCTTCCAGTTTGCTCTGAATAGCAGTTTCCACCATTCCTTCTGAACCCAGTCAAACTTTGTTAGTGTTCAGAAAATAACTTAGAATTTCAGCATTGTGAAGCAGTTTCAGTGCTGGAGCAATGGAGGCTGACTGAGACCTCTGTAATTGACGGAAACAAAGAACACTGTCTTTAGATCTTCATTCACTTCTGTCCTTTGCTATTCGTGCCTGGGCAACAGGAGAGAATTTAACAGTATGGTTGTGAAGGTTTAGAGTGTGTTAGGAGAGCTGGAAATGGAGAAAGCATCAACTTAAATACAGAGTAAATAAACTAGAAGCCAAGAGATAATTGGACAAGGTAAGGTTGAGGAGCTGTGAGCAGGTGTCATGATGTCAGTGGGAAACCTGGGTTTGTCCTCTGTCCTGTTATCAACAGAAATAGTAAAATCTGTTGAGAAATTATGCTTTACTTCCCTTTTGTCTCCCTCGTGAGAGGAGTATTTTTGCAAAATCAGCATGCAGAGCAATAGGGTCTATCTATTGTCTCTGCTCATGTTCTACCTTAGTGAAGGTAAATAAGGAATGGGTATTGAACTACCTACAAAAAAACAGTGAGATACTTGGAAACTACAGAACAGTAAAATGTCAAGCAAATAAAAGATGAGCCTTCATTATGTAATACAGCGTAGAATTTGGTGCCAGTTGATATTTTAGAGGACAAAACTGTGCAGGATTTGAGAGGGACCAAAGCAACATAGTGGAGGAGCTCACCATAGTCTCTGGCTCAAATATAAAACAAAAGCAAACAAACAAAACTACAAGCTAACGGAAGCTGTAGGGCTCCTAAGGAAAAAATCATTCAACAAATGCTTGACTTCTGTTTAGCTCTCCAAATGTTAAGTACTGCTGGAGCCAGGGTCTGTACATCTTCTTCCTTGTCAGAAATGGTTGGTCTCAGTTTTGTGCAATATTTTTTTTCTTTTTTTGGTTAATGTATGTTTTTTAAGGACCTGAAAAGCTATAAATATGGCATTAAGAGTTGATAAATCAGTAAGCTGATGTCATAAGTAATGTAAAGTCACACTTGAAACTGCCTGTATAGAGTGAATTGTCTCCTCCAGTGGTTCTGTTAATGGATTGGATCAAAAAAATTAGCAGGCATTCACAAAATAACATAATACTTGCACATGAGAAATGCTAATTAAAATCGAATACTTAGCTTTGTAACTAGTTTTGTTTATTTATTTGTTTTATTTTATTATTTTTTTTTAAGTTAGAGAAATGTGAGAATTTCTATTTCACTTTATCAGAGGGTTTCAAAGCTGACATTTCTGAATTACAAGCATGGACATTTGGCATTTAATCTATAGCATGTACCAACAAGAGCAAATTAACATTAAGGACAGTGGTTTTGTTCTTAAGCCAGGATTTTTCTTATCTTGAAACAGAGACAAGAAAACCTGCCTCACGCTCTCTTACCCTTGCCCTAGCAGTTGTAAAGGGATGCCTGTGTAAGGGGGTCTTTCCAAGGATACCTGATGGGTCAACACTATGAGTACGGTCCTTAAAGGAGGTAAAGGAGGTATACCATTAAAGAGGTATGTTAATGACTGTAGTCATGCCTGCGTCAGAAGTGATAACAGGAGGGTTCTTGCAACTGGTTAGGTAGGAAGCTTACTATGTTCCCATTTGCTTCTTATTTGGGTGCCATTAATACTCTTGAATGCAGAAATAGTGATTTTTCTAAAAGTATGCATTTTTCTGAGATGTTCCGTTCTTAGCTATGGTGGAATGGAATTTATTGGGGGTGGCAACAGCCTGCCCGTTGAACTTCAGAGCTTTGTTGAAGGTCACTGAGGTATTAAGGCTCTGTAGGCCACAGGTTTTATTTTGAAAATAATTTGGCAGCCCAGACACAGGGGCTCTGTTCTTCTTTTACTGTAGATTTCAGTTCCACAGAACTTCTATATTATTATTATTATTATTATTATTTATTTTAAAGAAGTTTCCAGTTTTGCACATTTAAAATGAATAGTGGTCACGACTGCTTGTTTATTTATTTATTTATTTTGTTCCCCAGTTTTGCCACTATTAAGTTTGTCATTTTGTTAGTAATGTTAATAGTGACTCTTACCATGTTTGGCAGAGTGCTCTTACAAATAGTGTTTAACTTCAATCTTAAAATGTTAACAGCAATGTTTGAATATAGAGTATTTGTTAAATGCATTATTATTCTCTTATTTTCCTCAAGTTGACATTTGCATTTACTTTTACTTTCATGCAGCATTCACTAACTGGTGAAGGAAAAAGAATTATTTTTTCCTGTTATATAAATATGGATTTGTTTTGCCAAATTCACCCTATCTTCTAGAAGAAATCCAGGGAGACAACAGCATCCCTGTGGTTGACTTGAATTTCCTGCAGTATTTATGGCAAGAGTCAGTGAGATCCCATGGTCCTGCTTGTTTGAAGGAGTCATGGACAAAGAATTCCCTGGGCTTATAGAGGCTTTGAAGAAGAGAGTAGTGATATCCAAGATACAACTGCAATTCTTTTCCTTCTTAGCTATCATACTCTTCAAATAGATATTCTGTTGACCAGATTCCTTGGTAAAAGCCACAAAAGGGATTCAGTGGCTGTTTCTGGATGGATGTCAACTATGGCAGTCAGTGCTGGTATTCTATAAACTACAGAAATCAGGCAAATCTTTGGTTCACCTTCTGAAAAAATTGCTGAAAATAATTTGGAGGAAGAAGAGGAAAAAATAATGTGCAAGACAAAAATAAAGCTTGTTGGAATATAATTCAAAATCCTCTATCTCATTAGTATTGAGAGACGAGATGTATTCGTAAATCAGTTATCTAAATGAAACTGCAAATGAGGCTAATAATAAATTTTTTCCATAATATTAAGATAAGAACTAAATACAAGATTACAGTGGCAGTGTAATCTTGGTAGGTTGTAGATATGTTTTCTTACTTGAATTCAGGTTTGTATCTAAGATTTTTTGAAAGGCAAAATGGTGTTTTTCTACACGAAAGCTACAAAAACTTTGTTCAAAGGGTGCTGAAATAATCTCTTGGAAGTAAACCTTGAACTACACGGAGCTCTAGAATCATTATACCCTAGGCTATTTTTAATTAAGATTTATCAGCATTTTTCAACTGGATTATGAAGTGTAAAGCTCCTAGGCATGGTTATGAACAATGCATAGTAAATATGCTGCGACAGTGTTTTCCACTCCCTTCTTCAAGCCCTCCAAATCTTCAAGTTGAAAAATAGAATTTTATACATGTACTAGCAAACCCTTTGTTATTGAAATACGTGGTAGTTAGGGCTCTATTTTTCTATTGTTTGCATGTGAAGTAGCTTTGCATTTCCACAGAATTTGAATGCAATTTGTCATTATTCTCCTGCTTAGCAGCTGGTGCACATCACTGGATGCTGGCCAGAAGGAAAGGTGGGAGAAGGGGTATAAGCTTCTAAAGAAAGGGTATTGTTTGATTTTTAACTACCAAACAACCACCCCTCCTTTCTCTTTTTCTTTCTCTCTTTTTCTGTGCCAAGCTTAGATCTGTGCCAAGATGATGCCTCAAATTCATGTATCTCAGGGTTGACTGCAGTTTGTGAATGGTACCTATATTAAAGCATTTATTTTACTTGTGAACAATGTCTAACTCCCGTTATAATTGGTGAAAATCTAGAAAATTATTTTTCCTTAATAGGCAGCTAGTGCCAAATGAGTTAACTTCGGGAATTGCACATGGCTTCCATCTGTCAGTCCAGAGGCAGGTGAGTCTTCCATTGCTCGTCTCATATATGCCATCCCTTGGGCACTTTAGGTGACATCGAATGCCTATGTAAAGATAACTGAATTGAGCTACAGGTCAGGCTACTGGCTCCTAGGGAGTGATTCAGCTTTCCCTGAAGTAGGCACTTAAGTTGTAACAATAGAATCTGAAAACCTGCTAACTTGCAATGTTTGGTTGTATATTCACTATCAAATAACTGAAATCAGTTTTATTAAGAAAGAGGAGAAAAAATTTAAATATTGACACAATTAGACCTACAACTGTAACAAAGGGTATTTCAGTTTTTCCCAATATGTGATAGTAATACAACCTGAAGTGTTTTTGTTGTTGATTAACCCTTGGAGAAGGAAGGACTGAATTCAATTAGAATACTAGGATTTCCTTATGAAATTCATAAAACCTAATTTGTGTGAGGAATTCAAAAATACCTGGGAGAATGGGTAAAATTATTTCTGTAGTGGTGATGTTGAGCAACATATTTAATTGCATACTCAACATGCAATGTACTCCAAGAAAATAAGAATTTTCTTTCCACCTAAGCTCAAAACCTGAAATTTCGGATGCTCAGCTATCACCTGACCTTGGGGAGAACAAAGTGTTTTGTTTTGTTTTGTTTGCAGGTGATTTTGGGGGGTGTTTTTTGTTGTTGTTGTTGTTTGTTTTTGGTTTTGTTTTATTGTCTCTTTTTTTTTTCAAAAACAAACAAACAAAAAAAAACAAAACAAAACAAAAACCAGCATGCTTCATGAGCTTCCAGTATTTCTTCTGTGGATGAAAGAATTAAATGGTAGAATAATGGTACAAATCTGAAGTTGTTTTTACCCTTTCAGCTTTTTCACATTGTTTAGCTTTGGAAACTCCAACACAGCATGAAGGCATTTATAGAACTTGCTGGGGCCTGACTGTCCCATTGCACCAAATGAGAATGTTTGATGTGTAAATCAAGGTTTATGGATTAGACTATAGTTATGTTCTGCTAAACAGACCTTTACTTCACCAAAGATTAAATGGATGCGATATGTAAACTTTTGGGGTTTGGGTTTGGTTTTTTTGTTTTTTTTTTTTTTTTTTTGCTGTTTAATGTAGCAATGTATGAGGTAGCTTTTTCTTGCTAGAATTTGTCACACATGCTTTGTTTGTGTTTAAATGTTATAGTTTATAAGATTATAGTGTTCTTTCAAGATCTAGGGGGAAGGATGCATTTTCGTATAAATATACAAGGCAAAGCACAATAAAGGATTGAAGATAAATACTGGAAAGAAAACTGATCAAGTGCTGTTAGGAAAACCATTAAAACACTTTACAGAACATTCCATGTTATCACACTGTGTTGAAATGTGGCAAGTAGGAAGGTAACATTTATCACAACAGTTACGGATCATTCATTAGCCTTCTGTATTTAGATCCTATGAACCCTGAATGTGTATTTCTGGACTTCCTGAGACATAAGGTGTTGTCACTGGCTATTGATTTCTTAGCAAGAGTCGGGGTGTCAGGGCTCAGGCCTGATGTTATTGTAGCACAGCTGACATGCAGAAGTCTGAAGTGCAATATGTGTGTTTAACCTTCAGTTGGTGCGGGGCAAATGTAGCTGGTATAACCCCATTTTGTTGTGGGCTAACTGAAGACCGTAGCCCAAACCAAATGCAAGGTAGTGTGCAGAAAGAGCTGCTTGTATGATAAATATTAAGGTGGTAAACTCCAGTCACTTGTCTCATTAGCTTCCACGTTTTGAACCCTCTCTGGAGAGCTGAGAAAGATGAGAACTTTTGACCTCCTCAGCAAAGCTCTGTGACCATTACTCACTTCTCCAAACTCCTAAATAGATCAAGAATTGGATCTGGAAAAGTGTGTGATGGCAGGATGTGTCTTTATGATCACACAGTGAGGAAAGCAAACAGATGTATTCCTTGCAAAGGGTTCAGCACTTCTCATTTTAGAAAGTCCTAGATGTTTTTTCCATCCCCACCTCTCTGAAGGACTCTTTGGAAACTGGGCCAGAATCTTCTAAGATTTTCTTTCTAGATTTTTTGCAGATTGTCTGTCTGATTTTTTGCCGATTGCTCTCTTCCCTCACAGAGGGAAGCTGACTTCCTTCACCTTAGATTTGTTAACTGTTTTCCACGTGCAGCCTTTTTCCGAGTCTCTCATGCTGTGTGGTTGTTTATTTTTCCTCTTTCTTTTCCAGGATTCAGCACCTATACAGGTATGGTTCTATTTAGGAGAAATACACGTTCATTCAAAATTTTGCTAACATCTCATTCCACAAAGAAAGATTATTGTCCTAGACTTTACAAGTGCATAGTTCAAAATTGTTTGTCTTCATACAGATGCTAATTAAGGTTTGTGCTCTCTTGTCTGTCATGACCAGTTCTCCCTTGATTACTGTTCAAAGCAGCTCTGTGAGAGCAGGCATGCTGATCAATGTTGAACCCTAAATGAGCAGGATGCTCTGGGATGCTTTCATATACCTTTCTTGGCAAAGGCTGTGATTAGAAGCACAGTCTAGCTGCACAACAAATATTTGAGTAAATAAACTCTCCATTATGGTACTGTATCAAATTCATTCAGTATCCATAACCCATCACACATTCAGTGTTTCATGTAGTTGTCTAAGTGATGTCGATGATGGTCCATGGCTGGTTTTTGGTTTTATTGTTATTTCTTTTTTTTTTTTTTTTAAAGTAGATTTCCCTTTCAATATTTTCACCTCCTCAAGGTTTATCATCTCAGATAAATTAGGTGTCAAATATATTTTTAGGGCCTGGAATATGCCTGATCAATTCATGAGCAGAAACCTCATTCTCTTCTACCCAAATTCTGTTTTGTTTTGCTTTCGATACCCCAGAAAATGTTGACTTGGTGATAAAATTACCAGCAAAGAGCCACCATAAGAAGGAAAAAACAAGTAACACAACCCAGAAAACCAGATTTTTTCCAAAGGAGGTGCAGAAGGCAAGGAAAATATACTGTTAGTTTGCTTATAAATCAGAATGGTTTTATTTTCATGCTTAGCAATTATAACCATGTTTCTAAGTTTTCCACATGAATCATCTCTGATATTTGGTTAGCATAGTGCAATTGTGCTGTAGGTCAATAATGATGGGCTTAAGGAGTCAGAGTGCCAAAAAGGCCCTAACTGTGAAGAAATAATATGGTGGTAATTACTGACATGGTGACTTTGTGTCGCCAGACTTGTCACACTCTTCCATAGTGGGGATAATGACCATGTGGGATACTGATTCTACCTGATAAGTTACAGAATCAAGGAAGGACTATGGGGAGGACAATTTTATAGCCCAATCTCATTAAGCTGATATGAATCAGCTATTAATCCTGGTTACAATGTCTGAGATCTCCGAGTAGCATTGCTTGCAAGCCATGGATTTGGACATGTAAGTGATAAGGATGCATGTTTCCTTTGTGCTTTCTTTATAACCACTGGAAATGGAAAATAGACATTGTCCACAAAGACGAGATCCAAGCTTGCATACAGCTAATTTCTAAAAGTGTAATGAATGAAGGTTGTTTATGGTCTATCTCTTTGTGCATTGGACTGCATGGCGTGTATATGTACAAAATCATCATTACTTCTCTGTGTGCTTCTTCAGCTGAGGCCTGGTAACTTCATAAAAAAATCACTTCTACGCCAGTACCATTAAAAGCATATTAATCATAAATTTCCATTGTTCTTGGTAACTCTGAAGTTATCCATATGACCACTTTTGGACATCTTGCAATAAAGCTAGTTCTGTACCGACTAGGCTTTTTCAATACCTCTCTATCCCAGTCAGTCATTCTAGCAGAGTAAAGCTAAAGCTAGTTAGTTTTATATAAACATTGGAGTCCACATGTCCCAGATGAGTCATGAAGAAAATTCTCTGAGGCAGTTCACCAAAAATACTGACTTTATTTTCTGTTTTTTTTTTTTTTTTTGAATCTGTGTAGAACTTATAAGACAATATTAAAATTCAGCATAGCATACAAGAATTACATCATGTCACACATGCTCTCAAAAATAGCATCTTGTTGATGGCATTCAAGTAACAGTATTTAACTGTGCATTTTTCACAGTTTTCAAGATGTTTCATGGAAATTTATATATAACAAGAAAGCTAAAGCCTCTTATTCTCTGGTTACTACAGGAGGTAGACTGCAGTCCAAGGACCTGTGACAGGACAAAGCATTTCATTTTGCCCTGAAAACCCTATCTGCTTAATTTTAATTGAAACAGCTGTGACCAATCTCCATTTCCCAATCTCTTTGAAACCTTTTAGATGGCAGAAAGAGTTTCATGTTGGAAGCGTTGCCCCTCAGAGCCAGATGGCACATCAACCAGTATCCACAATGGCTAAAATTACCACTTCTGAATGGGGGATACTACTGCAAGTACAGATTTTCTCTGACAAGAGCCAGGTTTTACACAGTGGGAATTCATTTCAACTTTAACTCTTCACATAGCTCTAGGTCAGTGGAGTCTGATCTTTTAGTAGTTTCTTTCATGGGGTGGAGAACAAATATGTTCTTTGTTAACTCCAAAAGTGTTCACAATGCAGGGCAGAAAAATGTTGAGACCAAGACTTGGCATTGGCAGATGTGTGCTAGCACCAGCCAAAATCTTCTTCCCAGAGATTTCCTGAAGTTTGGCAGGATAAGAGCTTCTCTTTGCTATCTTGGTGTGAAAAGACAATTCATGCTTGGGAATCTGTCCCCATGTCATCTTCTGCATGTATAGTCACAGAGCAGGTGGTGTATAGATTGTACTATGTAGATAGCAACACATGCAAATTAGAATGAACTAAAATCCAGGGTGACTCAAGGTGGGAGTGAGGTGTACCACAGACTCTGGAAATGGTATTGCTTCTTGTGGAGTTCATATCTGCATGCTTTCACCTTCTTCCCAAACACAAACGTTCCCTTCTCAAGAAGCAATTAAGCCATCAACTGTGGCATATTAGGAACGGATTATAAACTCATATGAACCTGACATTTGTTTAATGGTCCTTGCCTGGATTTTGAATGGGTAGTGGATAGGTTCTTCTGTTCTATAATGAAATTATCTAATGCTTCACACATTGAAAAAGAAAATAGTTGTGAAGAACAGGAGATATTCCTTTTGATTGTGAGGCTTGTGTTGATAGCCTTTTGGCTGACTCCATGTTTAGCATATGTCTTTGTTAACGTTTGGGTTTGGGTTATGGATACACATTTGAAATCGATATTTCCACTTTGGTTCACAGAACAGTATTGGACCATGCCATTTGTTTCCTCCATTTTGTTGGAGGAAACAAAACCAGATGAAGTACTCCAACCATCCATGTATATTCAGTCTATGAATTTATTTAGAAATAGTTTATCTCTGATGCTATATGTGTACTGTTGCTTCCTGGTGCAGCCTGAAAGCACTGCCAAGAAGAACACTAAGGGTTCCTCCAGACTCAGGGGACAATAGAAGGGGAAATGCCTAGATAAGCCAAAAAAATGGCTCATCTAGGGGGTGCAGTTTGGTTCAATTTTGGGGTCTAAACTAATAAAACATCCCTCTCCTTGTAGAGGTAGAGGTCTTGCTTTGTCACGAGTGCAAGTGATAATCACACAGTGAGGTCTGCAATGAATAGTCTGTTCATATCTAAAACACCTTGTGAAAGCCATTAGCTAAGGTCAGCAGCTTATACTTTTGTGCCTCAGCAGCTTAGAGATCCTTTTGCCTCAGAACTGCTATATGCAAATATGTGTCTAAATAGCAGTGAAATTGCATTATCCATATTAATAATCATAAGAGTAGCACTTGTAAGACCTGTGGCTTGCAGCACATCTGGTCCTCGCCATAATGTTTCAGAGAAAATGCTCCATGTAAAATGCTTGCAGGCTTGAGAACCTAACAAAGCTGTATTGCATGCTCAGGTAGATAATAACTGGGTTTCAAGTTTGTAGAACTGTTTTGTGACCTTTTTCTTATTATACTTGTGCATATCACAGTTGAGTTCCTCTGTGTAGTCCATGTGTAGGGGTGACTCACCAGTGTGCCAGGCAAAATCATGTGTATAAAGTACCCATGCTCCTCTTATTCTTTCTCTCTTTTTGTACTTAGAAAAAAAAATGTGTATTTATCAAGAAGAAATTATGGTGGCAACAAGTCCCTAATTCAATCAGCTTTTATTTAGGTATTGGAAATCTTTATGATGCTGCAAAATGTACTTGTTCCCTCTTTCCAGTGCTGTGTTTCTTAAGATCAAAGAAAAGTCGAATGAGATCTTTTCCTCTTACCACCACTGTTGAGAAGCACTGTGATTTAAAACTAAAATTATTTATTTATTTAATTATTAAGATATTTACTTCCAAAATGCCAGGGCCATGAATGTCCTTGTTCCAAGGAGGAATGGCTTCTCTGCTGTTGAGAGATATGTTTACATATTAAACAGAGCTGAAGTGCGAAGATGCTCAGATGACTTCTGACGACTGTGGCACACCTCCGGCCATGCTTGCAAACATCCCACCTGTTAATCCTGGGTGCTGTTGCTGGGTTGAGCTCTCACCTTTGTGAACGCCATATGAACAACGATGGGTAGCTCCAGAGTGGGAGAAGGAGACAGTAATGCCATTTCCTAATACTGCTTTTTCCTTTTCTCTTGTTGCCATGTTACTGGTCTGGTAACTGTCATCCCCCTGTGCCGCACTACTGCTCTGGTGTGTACTGCATCCAGTGGTAACTCCCTGATCCCTATCAGATTTTGTAGGTTCTCTGAAAGTACAATTTCCACAACTAATGTAGAAATAATATTGATCTATTCAAAGCCATATCCCTTTTTATATTACAGAAGAATAATGATTTACATAATCGTGCATTACTTTTTTTTTTAATTTATTTACTTATTTATTTTTTGTTTTGCTTGTGGATTTTTTTGGTAAATACCACTGTGAATCTGTGCCACTGCTAATCTCATATTCTCTTACCTGGTATATTTGTCATAATACAACATGTTAATTGAATCTTGTCTCAATTTGTACTTTAAGTACTATAAGCCCAGTACCTCATTAGCACCACAAAATCTTGATCACATAAGAACCTTTGTGTATTACTGCAATGAACATATTAAACTGAAATTTCCTCTTGAGATAGCAATAAAAATAATGTTACCGGGGCTCTTGAACTGCTTATCAAATAGAAATATTATTTTAATATCTGTATATTAAATGAAGTGAAATACTCAGTGACCACCATGCTGCTGTTCCCATGAAGGAGATAGAACTGGAAATGTAGGTAAAAGTGCTGACAATGCTTTGTATAAATGTTTATTAAAACTTTTTGAAAGAATGTGGGGGGAAATACTCTGATTTGTGGTTTTGATATTGAAGGGTTTTTTTTGCTTTTAAACAAGAGAAGCAAATCTTATAATTTTGTTGAGGAAAGAAAAGCCCCCTCATTTTGTTTAAGCTCTGGGTGTTACAAGATACAATGATGCCTCCTCCCCTGCTCTACCAGAGTTTGTTTCTTCAGTGCTTGTCAGTGCAGGAAAGCTAAATGATGTTCACAGTGCTGTTGGATTATTCCCAAACTAGTTTCTTCCAGTAAGTGTATTATTTTAAAATATACTGTGGCCTATGACCACTGGAGAAACATCTTTTGAAACTAGAACCATCTTTCTTCCTTTACTGGCAAAGACACTGATGATGCTTCAAGTCTGTGGTCTTGCTCAGTTCTAAGAAACTAATTCATTGTGTCCAGTGGAAGCAGTCCAAAGGGATAGTCATTGAACAGTTACTTCTTTACAATTACTCACCTATTTCAGACAGTTATGCATTGTCTGTGGCAGCAACAGCTTTTCACTTTAATTCTCCTGCGGTATGAATATGTACAATTTAAATACTATTATAGTTTGATTCATATTTTCCCTGATGTATAGTAGAATAGTATTTATGTTGGTATGGCAAGAACAGCTTTTATGAGTATTCATTGCTCTGGCCGTGCCTCAGTGTTTAATCACTCTGCCATGAGCAATATCCCTGAAAGGGTAACAGGATGTGAGCATCCTGGTTCAAGAACAGCTGCAACAAGATTATTAAACAGTTAGGCTCAACGTACCATGTTTTGGGGATACATTTCAATCATTTTGGGAGGTATGAAACTACAGTAATAGATTTGTTGGAACAGAAGCTTGGAACATATGTCTTCAATAGTAAGGTAACAGGTTTGCTGAATATAGTTAATGTTTTTGTTTTTTACTATGTTCTGTGAACCAGGGTGATTGACAGTAAGCTGTCCAGAGTAGCGGTCTGACCTTACTCAATCGATGCTCTTACTTTTTGGTACATTCTGCTTTAACATAAAGCCAATTTTTTTTATGCATGCTTAAATTAAGTTAAATTTAGAGAAAAATTACTGAAGATTAATTAAAAAAGAAAAACAACATTGTTTTCAGAGTTAGCTTGGTATAGAATCATGCTTACTATATATATATATATTTTTTTTTCGCCTTACATGTATGTAATTGAATGATATTCTTTCTGTTTTCCTCCCTTTCCAAGGGAGAAGAGCTCAGAAATCAATATTTTTTTTTTTTCTTTCCAGAAATACTCAGTATTTTATAACTCGAATAATGACCATCTAAAATCTATATTTCAAAAAGGTTTAAGTCCAGTAGTTTTAATAGGAGATATTATTAAAATTCCATTATTCTAAAGTGGTCAAAGTTCAACTTTCATTAATCACCATAGACCTTAAGTGAACAATTCTAGTCTAGAGATCTATAACTATGTATCATTTATTATTAAAGCTAATTGTTTGTTTAATTATTCACAGCACTGTCATGGATTGATTTCTCTGTGGTCTAGGGATAGAATTTGACTCCAATATTAAAATAATTTAGAGAAATACGTTGTACAATCTCTCTATTTGCAGCAAATATAATTGAAAAAAGTTACTTATTTTTCCCAGAAAGTATTTTTGTTTACCTGTTAATAACAAGTCTAATTTTTTTTACATAAAAAAACATAATGACTTATGTTTTGATATTTTTCTATGTTTTAATTTGAAATACCATCTCATATTAAATACTGTTGAAAGACTATAAAACTTGCAAATTTAACTTCTATGGTTACTGCTTCCAAGGAATAATATTAAAAGAATTTTACAATGATGGTAAATTTAAGCAAAGGGGAGAAGTTGATATATAATTTCACCTCCCTACTTCACTTCCAATTTGAATGTATATTTGTGTTTGAGGTAGTACTGCATATTTTACTTCGGTTGTTTTGGTGTCAGACATCAAATGTTGAGAATTATTTTTTCATAAAGTGTGGTATATTAGCTATTACTGAATTAAATCCTAAGAAGCCGGGGAAACTGGGATGGCAAGTGATCTAGCCTTATGACCATTGTGTCTTAGCACATGATCAGCCTAAATTGCTTTCTTCTGCTGTCTGAAGGTGGGTTTTTGTTTGTATGTTTCTTTGCTTGTTTTAGTAGCAGATCAATCAATTACTACATTTCTGCTGTTCACTTCTGGATGATTATCCTTAGTCATGGAAAAATTTCCTGAAGCTTGCTTTTCTTTTTTTTTTTCTTTTTTTTTCTTTTTTTTTCTTTTTTTTTTCTTTTTTTTTTCTTTCTTTTTCTTTTTTTTTTTTTTTCCTGGATAAGAATCCTGTGGGTTGTTGTTTTTTTTTTTTGGTGTTTCCTTATGAGATGTGTTTTTTAGATCCCTGAATATCTTCACAGCCTTTAAATGGGCTTTTTTTTTTGGAGGGTCCACATCTTTATTGAAATGACGTATATAAGACTGGGTGCTGAATAGTGCAGGATTACTTCATGACTTTCATATTTTCAGTGTTTAAAAGCACTGGCATGCTTGATATGTGTTGTGCATTTCAATAATGGTAAGGATTTGTTACCTATCAAAAAAGAATTGAGTCGTGCTATATGTAGGATACCAAGTGATTTATTTATTTATTCATTTACTTTTAAAATAAGAATATATGTTCTCCATTTTCCTGGTGGACCACATATTACTGAGTGAGTCAGTCATGTAATCCTTAGTTTGGTTAGGTAGAAATTAATGTCAATAATCTTTATTGAAGACCTTTATTATATACCTTGGTATGTAATATTTATGCTTTCTTCACTAGTCTAAGTGCCTGGTTCCCTCTTGATAGACAGCAATTAGATTGACCTTGCCTTCATATTGGCTGTAACTAATGTCATTGTTTTCTTCTAAATACTTAAAAGTAGCTCAACATTGAGTAACTTCACGGGAACGGGATTTTAACAGAGTGGTATACAGTTTTTGCCTGTAGGTGCGTTTCCTACCCTATCCCCATATAGATGCTAAATGCTCCCTTTCCAGGCATCTGGAAATTTGTTCTCCAAGAGTTCCCATAGGTAACTGATGGCAAATGTGGAATTACCTTAGACAGGTACTGATGGATATCATGAGGATAAGTATCTTGAGGATATAATGAGGCTTTTCTGGGTTAGGGACAGTTAGGGACTATTGCAATAGTCGTTAAGAACATAAGAATTGGCATTTGATCAATCTTCTACATTTTGCAAGTGACAGTGTTCACTAATGGACAATAAGAAAAAGTGTAAAGAAGAGATACATGACCACAACAGTTGAAACTATTGAACTATTTTTAGTTAGAAACTCAAAATAGAAACTATTATATATAAATATATATATATTGTATATATAAAATAGAAGCTATTTTATAGGATGCTCTCCCAGCTCAGTTTACAGGTTTCCTGAACCAAAGTCACTTACTTTAATGGATCCTTAATTTTAATCAATGTGTTTGCCTAAGTTCTTGCACCTATTTTAAGCTTTTAACATATTTTAATTCATGTGTAATCATTTTTAAAAATATACTTTTTTTTTTTTTTTTTTTTTTTTTCCCAGACCCAGTGGTTTTGTTTCAAACTTCTGCTTGCTAATTTAACTTTGATGCTTCATGTCTTACTGGAATTGTAGACTATTATTTTTTATGTACTTCTCTCAATCATTCATGATTTTACAGAATTTTACATCACTATTGTCTTCCTTCCAACACTCAGACTGAACAGTATTAACACATAATGCTGCTAATAGGAAAGTATTTTCCATTAATTAGTTGACTAGCTCTCTATTCATCTGTTTTTATGCTGAGGCTTTTTTAAATATAGTTTTTGAAGACACCAGAGCCCATGAAGTTACTCAACTGTGGGAACATGTGATGTATATAAAAAGTTACGTACTGAAATTTTGTTTTTCATTGTAATCCTTCCTAATATTCTATATGGTACTCTGGACAGTCATCCAAAACTAAGTAATGCTTTTCCCTCTCAAATGGAACTTTTGGTGAAACTAAACTACCATTCCTAAATGGTGATGATAAATTTAGAGTCCATTACTAGCTAATGACAACCAATGTTAGTTTTGGCTATGTGACTGACTTTGACATTTCAATCTCACTTGCCATTTTATTGTCCATTTGCTCAGTATTGTAAGACTTTTCTGTAACTCTTTATAGCTTTATTTTTTTTAAGAATCACTCAGGGTTACTGAACATGCTTTTCATTCATAATCCTTCTGTCTTAAAGAATGTATTAATCTGTGAATTGATCTTTCCTCCTATTTCAAGATAGCTGTGTTTCTCAGAGCTTTTTGTATGGAACATTACTGCTTTTGTGACTGCTGTCCTGCTTCCTGATCAAAGGCATTTTGTAAATTCAGAAGATGGCCTTTCATTCACCTGCTAGCTAATTAATTGAAAGAACTTTTAATATTTTTGTCTGCTATCAATTCTTTCACTAAAGCCATGCTGGTCCTTCTCTTGCATACCACAGATACTCATTTATGTACTGATGCTTTATTGTATTTTTCAGCAATTAAACTGATTTAAGGGATAGATTGTACAAATGGGATATTGTACAATAGTCACGACAATACTTTGGCAATTTCATGTAAGAACTCTTTCATATCTTCTCGATGAACACCATCTGTCTTGGCAATTTGTAACCATTTTTTATCGATCTGTTCTACAGCTACTCTACTAACACTTTAATTTATGACAGTTTCTCTTTCTATAGAAAGAAAGACTTGAAATGGCATCTTTCATTATCTCCTGGTGTAAAAAAAAAAAAATATTACAGCCTATTTACTATCTGTTGCTGGCCATGCAAGCTCTTTTGTAAGCTTTTTATTAATTTCTTTTAAAATAATTAAAACTTATTATTGCTGATATGCCCTTAGAAACTGTTCTTCAAATTCTTTACAGATTAATCTTCATTTTACATTTAACATTTTATTTTACATTTGGGAGTATTGGTGGATAGTCGGCTGAATATGAGCCAGCAGTGTGCTCAGGTGTCCAAGAAGGCCAATGCCATCCTGGCTTGCATAAGAAGCAGTGTGGCCACTGCTTCTTAGCAGTGAGCAGCTGAGGGAGCTGAGTTTGTTCAGCTTGGAGAAAAGGAGGCTCAGGGGCGACCTTATCGCTCCTTATAAGTACATTAAAGGAGGCTATAGAGAGGTGGGGGTTGGTCTATTCTCCCACGTGCCTGGTGACAGGACAAGGTGGAACGGGCTGAAGTTGCACCAGGGGCATTTTAGGTTGGATATTAGGAAGAACTTCTTTACTGAGAGGGTTGTGAGGCATTGGAATGGGCTGCCCAGGGAAGTGGTGGAATCACCATCCCTGGAGGTCTTTAAAAGACGTTTAGATTTTGAACTTAGCGATATGGTTTAGTGGAGGACTTGTTAGTGTTATGTCAGAGGTTGGACTTGATGATCTTGAGGTCTCTTCCAACCTAGACAATTCTGTAGTTCTGTGATTGAAGTTGCCGGAATTGAGGGTGTGTTATTTGCATGTAAGTTCCATCATAGTTGCTTCTACTTTTTAATCAAGCACACATACAAAATGATTATTTTGGGGTGGTTTTATTGGGCTGTTTTTAGGCATCTTGTTTTGCCTTTTTTTCCTTTCCTTCAAACCCTTGTCTTTGATCTCTCCTTTTGTTATGGAACATGGGCACAACCACTGTCCGCATCCCAGCTCTCCTGGACAGGTTGTCCAGATGTATTGTGAGGTGCCACCTCTGCATCCAGCATACATCCCTGTGTGAGCCTCACTGGCATCACTGACCTGGCTGTCTACTTGCCTGGGATTTTTGTTTTATAGAGTAGATAGCTCTAAACCTCATGCACAGTACAGTAAACCAGAAAATGTGTGCGCTCTTGCTGAGCTTGTGTTCATTTGTGTTTGCTCCAAAAGATATTGAAGTTCTCTGTTTTTTATCTGTTTGCTCACTTGCTCCCCCTCTTCCCCTTCTCTTCTACCAGATTACAGCTTCTTCCCCTTACCCCAATGTATGGATTTTTTTTTCCTTTGTTTCCTCTTGTTTCCTCTTCTCAGATTTAGACATAGAGGTCCAGTTACCAAAATTCACCTGTTCCCTTGGAATGACTTGGCATATGAGCATTTTGCTTCTGAATGCTAACAAAAAATAAGGCATTATCATGTAAGTTTTACCTCTTTACTAGCTTTGAGGATGAAAGCAAGATTTTCATGTGTACAAAGATTTAGAGGAGTAGGTAGAAATTACCTCCTCAGCTTGGAGGCTCACAGTTTCTGTCCTTCTGAAAAAATGTTTTGTGTAGGTGGATGTATTAAAGTATTGAAGGATTCTACAGGAAAGTTAGGTGATGCTTGCAAAGGTAACAAGTCAAAACATGACAGTATTGATACCCATGGTATTAATGGGTATTAATATTAACCCTATCGTGAGTAGGGCATTGTTCTTCATGTTATAAATCATATTAAATATTTAACTATGATTCCTTTGTGCTGTGATGTGGACTTACCTAAGAGCACTTTCATTTTTGCTTGTAATTCTAGCATTTCAGTTCCAGACACCTTTCTTTTATGAAAGCTTGGTTCTTCTTTTGAGACATCCAGCAGCTTTTCAGCTGTTATTACCTTAAATATCATCTTCTGATTAGAAAGGGGAGGCAGAACTGTGTGAAATCAGAAAGATGTGCATAGAAATTTAGATGTTTTAATCTGGTTTGTTAAGGACTTTAAATGTTAAAAAAACAAACAAACAAACAACAACAACAACAAACACAAAACAACAACCAACCAAAGAAAAAACTACAACCAAACAAAAACTCACCTTATTTTAAAGTATATATATTAATTGACTTGTTATGGGGTAGTGTTGGGGTTTAGCCCAGCAGGCAGCTAAGTACCACACAGCCATTTGCTCACTCCCCACCAGTAGCATGAGGGAGAGATTTGAGGAAAAAAAGCTAAAACTCATGGGCTGAGATAAAGATGGTTTAACAGGACAGAACAAGATGTATGTTTAGAGGATCAACGATTTGAAAAATATTTTTGTATCTAATGAAGGGCTAAAGTACTGTGAGACATTCAGATGTTCAGAACAATAGAAATGTGTTTAAAAAAAAAAAAAAGGAAGAATAGAAAAGAAAACAAAACCAAAGATACTTGGGGACATATAGCAATAAACCATGAATATATCCTATTGTTGAATTACTATGAAACATATATGTTACGGAAGGGGGAATCTGTAACACATACTACATTGTGAGCACAAAATTAAATATGTTTTACATGTTATTATCTTTTACTTTTATTTTTATTTAATCCTTGTAGGTTTTGCAAAGCTATTGGTCTTTTTTCTTTAATTTGTCAGGAGAATTGTAGGGAAAAAATGGTAAGGTAGCTTTATCTGAGAAGATAAATGTACTTTGGTTCTGAACCAAAACATGACTATAAAATTATACCTTTCTACTCAGGAGATCTGGTCTTTATATTTTTAGTCTGTTTCATTCATTAATTTTAATGACAAAAAGTCATCTTTCACTGTTTTTTATCCCAGTTGGTTAGAAAAACCTTCACACTGCGAAGAATGTATTTTGTTTTAAAATTATTAATTATTAAACTTGATATCTGGCCCCACAACTGGGAATAAATTGTCCAAATTTAGCCAAATTCCACAGCATAAATGATTTATAATGTTGAAGATTACTGCTTATATCTATATACATAAATTTAATATATGCATATATATATATTTCTTTGTGACAGCTTCTCTATTGAAAGAACCCTGTCTGCCAAAGACAGAGAAGAATTAGCTTCTCCTTTACAACTCACCAGGCTGAGTTTTCCAATATTAGGTTTGCATCCATACACAAATCCCTCTTAAATTAGGGAGACCCAGTCTAGAAACAATTGAGGTACACAGATAACATTGCCAAGAATGAAACCTGAGGAGAGACTTCTTGAAGTGGGACCAGTTATTGGCACTTTAGTGGGCTTTGGACCATGCTTACTAATACACTCTGAAGTTATTAAAGTCGTAAATAAATTCGCCTCATAGCAGCTGCTTGCTTGGGGTTTTCTTGGAGGTGGGAATAGTGGAAGGGTTGGATATTCTTACTTAGTGTTAAAATCTGACAGAGTTCTTAATGTCTACTGCTGTTTTGACCACAAATGAAAATCTAATATAAATTAAAATGTATCCTTGTTATTCATTTATTTTTAATTTAGTCCTTCAAAGCATTTTTATTTTTATTATTTTTATTTTTATTTCCTGATTCTGCTGACCTATTTTGCTAATATGCTTGCCATCCTGTTTGTTTATTAAGAGGAAGGCCAACAAAATTTATACTTATTTATTTGTTTAAGTTAAGAATCTTAGGGAAAGAAGCCACTGTTTTCTCACAATGCCCTAAAGGACTATTCACGGTTGAAGCAATGTGTATTATGGAGAAATGCATGCATACGGGTGGTATGAATGAATTACATTTGGGCTATACCGGCATAACAAAAGTCATTCTCTTTAACTGTACAGAGAGATCATTGGGGAGGTGTCTGTGACTATGTGCTTGCTGCCTCAGCTCAGATGTATTGCTGTAGAAGACAGTTACAGTCTGGAAGCAAAATCTACAAGCTTACATGCTTTCTTGGAGGAGAGTACCTTTAGGTCTATGGTTTACATGTAGAAGGGGGATGAACCCTTCTGAACCAGCAGGCTGAAGTCTGTACATTCCCATTGCAGCATGGGATAAATGTGTGGTACCTCCATCCCACTGCACCTTAGAGATCTTGGGCAGTCCCCAGGCATCAAGTTGTGTGACAAAAGTTCTACTGAAGAGCTCTGTATGTCCACAGAGGATGACACTGCTCTGAGAGCACAGGGTGTAAATGAGGATGCTCATGGCTCTTGAAGGTCCTGAGTGGTGCTCTGAGATTCATATCAGCATATCTGTTAGTGTTAGGTCAGAGGTTGGATTCGATGATCTTAAGGTCTCTTCCAACCTAGAAATTCTGTGATTCTGTGTGATTCTGTGAAGAGTCGTGTTCGTGTTGTGTGTGTCTCCCCCCCAATTCCACGACTAGAAATTGGATTTCCTCTCAATGTGAAACGTTCTGTGAAATGAAGATGTGGGTTGGAAGGGTATAAGGAGATAATAAGGAAGTCCCACATTTTCTTTGATATATTCATGAGTCATTACTTAAGTTGCATGGTCTGAAATGTTCAAAATCTCCTGTGAAATGGAGCACTGAGAAATGTTTCATCTGTTCCTTATTGGTATTTGGATTATGGAAAAAGGGCAAATCTTAAATTTGATATTTCTGTATCTCATAAAGATCAGCTGTGTACAAATTTACAAAAAGATCATATTGATTCTTCCTGGGTGTTCTTATGTTGAGTAGGGAACCTTTAACATGGAGAAACAAAGTTGTTCCTCAGTATTGTTCCATTTATTGGCCTGCAGAAAGGAGGGTTTGCAAAGATAATTTGTGAGCATGTGTGTATTAACAGGCATCATCAGTTTAACTTGTCTCGATGCACACGATGTAATCTATGCATATGTACAAAAAAGAATGGTTGTTCAACTAATACAGTTTATCTATAACAAAGCCCAAATCAAATACAAAAATAATGTCTAATTTTAAGTATCTAAAGCAAGGAGTTACAACTTTGATGCATAGAAATTAGTTTCATTACATCACTGCCTAATGGCTGAATGCTAAAATAAATGCCTCAGTGGCACCAGGGATTAATTAGGGACAAAATCTGTTCTTGACTATTTCTAGTAACTTGAAAATAACCAAAACATATTATGGAGTTGCAAGGATGTGATTTATAGCACAAGATAATCTTTTGCTTTCTCTTCAACTAGCAAGAGGGTATCTCAACTCTACATGTGTCTTTTGGGGTTCTCCAGTTGCTGCCAATGTGAAATCTTTGGATCCTGTGTTAATTCTTTGCCTGCTCTTCTGTTATGTGGCAGGTGAGGGATGCCGACGTTCAGTGGCTGAGGTGGCCCAGGTGTGGCTGCCTGGGGGAATCTCCTGTGTGTGACCTCTGCTGCCCATGGGGAGGGCTTTTTGCAGTTTTCCAGCTGGAGCACCACCTCTGAGTTAGCATGGTAGCCAGAAGAAGTACTAGTTTAATTACATTAAGCTTTTTGCTCACAGGGAGGTGGGTAGGAAGAAATCACTGGAGATTTAGGGGATAGATTTCTGAAGGGTACTGTAATTTTGCAGGTAATTGATAAATTAGGTTTGGTAACTCTGTTTTAATGTAATGAATAAGAAACATATGTGTACATATGTGTGCGTGTATATATATATATATATATATATATATATATATATATTTGTTTTTTAACAAAGTAATAGCATGTTCAGTTTCCAGAGAAATAACAGCTTTTATCTGAAGTATTTTTACTAGTATGAAGAAAGTTTGGTGACATAGGAATATCATTCATATTTTCATAGAAAAAAAAAAAAAAGATTAGTTATTAAAATGACAGTTTCAGCAAATACCAAAGACAGCTACCCTATGCTTGTGAACTGGAACTCCATACTGAGATTGAATAGTCAGCTTAGCCTCAACTGATTTACTTAACTTGCTAATTTAAGCAGCAGCTGCACTCATAAATCACTCATAAATAGCACATCAGCAAAAGAAGTCAGTAGGAGCTTGGCTTTTTGGACTATATAAGGAAGATGTGATAGACCAGATTCATTCCTGCTCTTGAGCTACCTATAGAGCTACTCTGTGTCATGCAGTTATAAGAACCGTTCCTATCTATCAAGCTTGATATACCTAAGTGCCTGGGGAATATTTCTGATAAAACTCTCTAAGAATGCCAATCTGTTATTTCGTTATGGAAACCTAATTCAGTCGGTAAAGCAAAACCTGACTGGGTAAAGTAACTGCCGTGGGCAGAAGGTGTCATGCAAAATGTATCCACATGCAAAATGCGGTACAAATCAGATAGATGGGGAGATTTATGCAGAGAGAGTGCCAGCATCAACTTTCATGGAAGCCTCTGGTAGTGAAGGAAGGAAGGGAGGAAAGGAGTTTTGCTAGTGGAAAACAAATGTGGTTTGACTGGAGCCAAGAGGCAATCAGAGCAGTGGTGGTTCCCACAGTGGGAACAGCAGGATGGAGTCAGTGAGGGTCTGGCCAGAGAACCAGGAAGGCTTGGGAATTGCTTCCCATGGCCTTGCTTGTCCAGGTACCTCTCAGGAACTAGGGCCACAATCTCTGAAATCCCAGAAGTGGAAATCATGTTGCTTGGCCTGTACCTGTTGTACATCTACCTTTTGGCTCTGCATGTTCTGTAATTTGGCCTAAACTGTTTGAGTTTTGATTTATTTAGGCTAGAGAAGAGGAGGTGAAGAATTTCCCAGATGCTTCAGGTAGAGCTGTTCAACTACTGGCTTTCAACCTGAGTGTCATGTTTTTGCAGACTGTGGAACTGCACTTCAAACTCATTTCTGGGGAGGGGTGCTTTGTCCTGTTGGGAAAACAACCTGAAAAATAAAAGGGTTGCAAATGGGTCATTGCAGATTTCTTTTAAACGATCAACAGTCCAAAGTTATTCCCCAAGCATAAATTGAAAATGTGACATTTGTCCACCATAATGTTATTTTTAAGTGAAGAAAAATTTCTGTGGAAACATTCAATGTTAGTGACTTCCGAGATCCTAAAAAATTTGGGATGACAGATGGTTCTGTTGAAAGAAATACTCGGTGGTTATTGTCTGGCAAATGCCCCAGATACTTCCAAGTTCTCTATAGGCAGTTTGACAAAATACTTGGTTTTCCCACTGTAATTCTATCTTACTGAATTCTGCATAATTCTGCATTAGCCTTCTTAATCTGTTTTGATATGTCTTATTGTAACAGCAAGGCAGTAAAAGCAAGACTTGAACCATTAGTATTTGGTTCCACTTGTCAGGAGGTTTCTTTTTTTAAAAATAAAATAATAATAAAAAAGTTAAATGATATGTAAAATGGGCAGGGTTTAAAAATAAATTCCTTCTTGAAGTGTAGGGTCTGGATTTTATATTTGCTCAGTAGTTGCACTGTTTCAGATATAGTGTAATCCTTGCAGTTTTGTAAGTAGGTTTGAGATGCTTAGTTTGAATGCCAAGGTGATTCAGGGTGGCTTTCTGGCATCATCTTTTCATCCACAGGGTAGATCCTTTGGATGATCTGTGATGATCCAAGTTTTCTCTCCTCAGGCCACTTGTGACCCTGCCTGTGAGGGACCCAGGCATGGGACATGGACTTTCGTTCAGTCTTTTGGTAAGGATGTAGGTGAATATTACCTATTCCCCGTGACATTCCTATGGAGAAAAGGGTGCAAACCAGCTCTTCTCCCTCTGCTCCTTGAGTGTAACTGTGTTTTAAGGTGATTCTCTTTGTTTTCTGTCATTTTGTGGGTGATTTGAACCAGCAAAATGTTGTAAGTTCCATTTCAATGGGCTTTAAGTGCTATTTGAAGCGTGTATGCATTGGGGAAAGGATCAGTGTCTGTGTATCACCAAGACCACAGGGTCTTGATTTTCCTCCATCTTTTCTGTAAACTCAAGTTATTCCTTTTGCAAATCCAAACTAGCTGCACCTGATTGAAGGTTAGCATAACCTTTAGAATGATGATAGAAGGTGTGGAGCTTGTTTTCCTCATGGCTGGCTTGTTCTTGGAGCTGATGTCTCAGCGGGGAGATGTGCCTTGAGAGGTCTGGCATCTCCCTGCATTTCCAGTTATACCACCAGCACCAGCATGCTGGAGTGCTTCACTCAACTGGTTCTGCTTTGCCCATTGCTTCCTTTGTGTTCTTATCATTGTGTCTTAACAGTGTGGGGTCCTTGCAGCTTGTGGGTACTTTTGTTCCTGACTATAATTAAGTCCTCTAAAAACCTACATAGAGTTAAATGTGATGCAGGCAATATGTAGGCTTCATGAAAACACCGCCTCAATGATTTTTGTCTAAGAGTGTAAGTAGTCTTGAGCAATTGAGAAAAATTGTGACTTGCTGTGTGTATGTGTGCACTCTGCCCCCGCTTCCACCCAGCAGGATTTATTCCAGTCTGTTAAGAGAAAATCAGGTTCCCCGTTTAATACAATTCACATACTGTATTCTAGAATCATTGTACAATTTCATCCATTCCTATGAAATCTTTCTTGGAGGCAGAAGTTCTGTAAATAGTTAATTTGACATCATTCTCCTTAGTCAAGATCAGCTATAAATAGTATTTCTGAGTTGTGTTGAGTCTGAAAGCTCTTGCCTTGGATTTGCTGTCTTCATTCTGTGATAGCTGCTTTTTTTTTTTTTTTTTTTCATTTTTCCCCCTCATTATTGCTCTGAACATTTAAATATCTTCTTCGGCAGTGGAATACTGATGTTACACAGATAAAGGAAATACTGGTTAAAAGGATTCATGATTAATTTCATAAAACATATTTTTTTTTTTCATATGCCAGTCAAATAGGTAATCATTAAAATTAAACATATGAATAATCTATGAAAAAAGAAAGAGCTGGAATTCCTCTAAAGGTGGTAGATATTGCTTTTATTAGCAGTGCATGTATTTCCTTAGCAAACTTATCCAGATTGGTAGGATCAGTAGTAAAGCTTGGTTGTGTATGTGTGATTAGCACTGGTATTTGGATTGACAAGGGGAATTTTTAGAAGGCAGCTCCCTAGGTGCTCCCTGTACCACTGCTGTATCTTATGTATTAGGGAAATGGAAGGAGAGTGTTCAACCAAATCTGGAGTTGTAGCTGGTAGTTATTTGTGAGCACCTGCACAGAAAAACCTCCAAAGTAGAAACCACCTTTATATGCAGTTTTGCCTCAGCTCAGCATGAGCCCTGCTTGAAAATAATTCCAAATATATATGGGGTAATATGCTTCAAATGAGAACATTTCAATTGTCAGGCTGCAATGTCGGGTAAACTATATTTTATTTAGGTCTTATGAATATCAATGCATGCACCTACGCTGGTGTAGAGTTATGGCCAAGAATGTGAATGCAAGAAGGAGGAGGGGGCAGGGGTTAAAAAAAAAAAAAAAAAAAAAGTCAGTAAATTCAAAGTGATGGTTACCAAAGCAACTATGATTCTTTCCCACTTGTACTGTAGTAGTGCTGTATACTTATCAGCACTGCTGAGCTCTGATGTGTTAATATATACATGCAGTGTAGCTGAGTAACTGTGGGAACCAAAGTTGTGGGGGTTTTGAGATGTAAGTCTATTGCAGAGTGCCAGAGATGATAGAGCATTTTGATTTATTTTGGTATTGAATTCACTTCTTTGCAACAGTCATAGAAACAAGTGTCACTAAAGACAAATAATGGAAAATGAGAATATATAACTGTAACAGAGCAAAATGTGTGCAGATTTTCTCCCTCAGCAGCCAGACAAAATACAGGGAAGGAGGAGAGGAATAGACTTCTGTATGGCAAAATGTGATTATTTTCTTACTCCTGGGAGAGGAAATGAGTTAAAAGATTAGATTAAAAACCATAAATTAAAAATTGTGGTTACAGCAAATGGGAAATACTTTAAAGATAAGGAGCTAGCTGGAAGAGTTATATACCCTTCCCACTGCCACCAGGCTTGCTGAAAGGATGGCACTGGGAAACAGCAGGAGTTGCCTGGGTTCTCCTGATAGGCAAAAGCACCACTTCTGCCCTGTTTTCCTTCCTACATGGTGCAGTGAGAGCTCCCCCTCCTGTTTTCAGCCTTAGGTTAGCTTCTAGATAATATCAATAATATTAATTAGCATTTTAAAATGAGTATTTAAGAAAATTTGCTAGGATTCAGGAATGTTCTTGCTGCCACACCTGAGAAAGGCCTTTCTCTTGTGTGACCTGATGGCACGTTGTGCTTCTTGGCTCTTGGCTCACCAAAGCAGAATTTCTGTTGGAGTGCTTGAGCTGAGTAAATACAAGAACTGGCTGTGACATTTGGTGGAGCAGTTTATTGTGAGGTTTTGTACAAATATACAATTATTGCGGCCAGGAGAGAAATACTTTATGATTTGTTACCAAGTACAGTGGCAGAAAGCTTTTTCAGGGTCCTTGCATTTGTAAACCATCACCAGTCAGTAGTCGACCCAGTACACCAAAATGCCGTTTGTATACCAAATCCAGGAAAAAAAACAAAAAACAAACAAACAAAAAGACCATGTGTGTTGTAGTGATTCAAAGAAAATCAGGAGTTTGCAAGACAAGGTATTTTGCCTGCCTGCTTGTATCTCAGATGTTTCAGTGACAATTGTGTTCATGCAGACACGTTCCTATTGTATTAGCCAGAAAATATGACTGAGGTTTATTTTAGCTTCACGGTTTTATGCCAGATACAGTACCTGATAAAGTTAGAGTATTACAGATACGGTGATACCTTATCTGGTGTAAAGCAGCTGTACAAGTTGAACTGTCAGAATTGTTTGAGCTTAGATTAGATCAGTGATTTGTGTCAGGCAGTCCATGCAGTTTGGGTCCAGGCATTAAAGTCAGATTTACTATCCAATTCAAAGTTTCGGAACAGCCATGACAGGATACAGGCAACTTCGGCTTAGAGGCTGAGCCAGAGTTCTTCACAACTTTGCAACTCTATTTTGCTGTAGGCTAACAAGTTGGAGAGTCACCTAGTGTGCAGCACATGGTCTTTATTATCATGAAGGTAATAGGTTTCATTATATGTTGAAACTAGTTGTCCATGCTAATAATCCAGGATTTATATAGCCTAATTTGTCAAATTCAACTGTAGAAATTCTATTTGATATAGAAGTAGCAGACACAGCTCTGCAGCCACCTTGCCTTTTTATCTGTATCTGTGGCTTCTAAACAGAAATTGGAAAAAGCAATGCTGAAGTTGTAGATACCAAATAAGATCTAAGATATCCATGCCTCCTTTTAGTTATTTCTAGAAAGAGATACCCGAGTAACACTGTATGCTTATTTGACCATGGTAAGTAGATTGAATAGTCTGAGAAAGGTAACAAGCTTTTTAGCTGTGAAGGTAAGTTAAGAACTGGTTCCTTGTCAGTACATAAGTGAATTGCTGAAGGATTCTTCACTGGAGTGACATAATCGCCTCAATGCTTCCAGAGTCAGCCTGGGATATTTTCTTCAGAGCTGCTCTTTATGCAAAGTGGATCACCCATTGCTATCCACAGTTGGAAAAAATATTTTAATAACAGTTGTTTGCTGCCTTGTGACAGGTTTCCCTCCTCTTGATTTATTTTTGGCACAGCCTCAGTCTGTTTTTTCTTGAACATTGCAATAGGATTAATTCCATAAATAACTCAGAGCTTTTGTGTGTCATATCTAGCAGACTTTTTTTTTTTTTTTTGAGTGGATGTATTCTTGTGTAGGTTGTCACTTTTTTTTCTCCCTTGTATTACTTCTGAATGAAGCCACCATAATCTGATGTTAATTTAAATGTCAAATTAAGAATGTATATACATGTATGGAAGTCAAGGATCCTACCCCAGCTAATTATTCACTAGGGCTTCTGCATTCTATGTTAATGAGGTAAAACATGCAAGGGACCAAGTAGCTGAATATCAAAGCTGCCGTAAGTAAACATGCAAGAGACTTAAAACTAAAAAAATACCCAAACAGCCTTTTCTCAACATGTCTAGATAAAAAGAGGAGGTATTTATATGGCTTAAAGCAATAATAAAATATGAATTCAAATTCCTAAATGATAGTCCAGTGCAGAAAGAGATCATCTATCCACAAATCAGGACTCCATGTATGCAGCACAGTCATAAAACTGATGGAGCAATACAAATATTGGGGTGTAGTGTAGTATTATCAATTTCCAAGGAGGGATGAGTCAGTCTTCTGAATGGGCAAGAAATTTAGACAACCATGGTATGTTAAGGACACCTGCGACAAACCTGCTATTAGCATCCTTGGTTTCATCCACTAGTTTAGTATTTGCATTGGCAGACTTTTGGATAACTACTGGAACAAGGACTGTGTATCTTTTGTCTGCCTAAGATAGTAAGTTAAGTGCCATCATCTGTTCAGCAGGTTGACTGTACACTGCTCCCACATGTGTCTGCCACCTCACAGACCTGCTGCTCTGATGTGCTAGGTAAGGGCAGCAGTTTCCCAGTGGTCACAAGGAAAGTCTGCCAAAATCAGCAGCGCCTGTGCCTGAGGAGTTGTGCTCGAAATCTGCATGTTAAAGTAAGATCCTTGTGTGGTTTAATTTACTGTATTTCATTATTATTAACAATTTGAAAGCTATAAGTGGTTTGTGACTTGGTTAAGAGGGTTTGTGACTTGGTTAAGAGGGCTGTTTCTGATAGTAGTAGCAAAGCTGAGGGGACTTGTAATTTTGGATGAGATAGGGTAGTTATTGTAGTATCTTTGTGAAAGCCTCTCAAAAATTACCAGAAAAGACATGGGAGTGTTTATGTTCCTCCAGTATTTTATTTTGCCTGTAGACCATTATAAGAATTGTTTAGTGAGCACTAAACAATTCTGTTTACTGCAATGATATTGATAAGATTGTGGAATTGGATGTTGCAAAAGATGTTAGAGCATAGAAAAGGCCCCTCCGGAATGGCTGACATCATCTATAAATCTAAAGAAATAATGAAAGTAAAAAGTGTGTATTGTGCCCAGAACACAGACAATAACAAGTCACCTGGGAAATACCTTTTGACTGATTCGCTGATTGGTAAATGGCTGATGGGATCAGAGAATAGTCAGGAACAGTGGTTTAGAAAAGGAGGAATTTTTCTTTGGACTTTTAAATAATTGTCTCTAGGACTACTAGCTAGTAGACTTGTCATGAATCAGAAGTGGTTGCTTTCTCTCTGTGTTATACAAAACACAACAGATGTTAATGTTTATTTTTGTTTCCATTTATCTCTACTCACCCTCTACTCTTTCTCACCTTGTCCTTTCATCTCTGTTGCAAAGACTGGAGTTCTCACATACTCTGTCCTCCCTCCTTTCTTCTCTCCCTCTATCCTTCATTTCTTCATAGCTACTAAAAGGAAAGAAGAAAAAAAAATAAATCATGTTCCTTCATTACATTCTCCTTTCAGTCTCTAGTGACTTTTAATCCTTCTTTTCCTTTCAATCCCTTCTTAACCACTTCTTTATTTGTCTTCTTGCATCTTTAAGTTCTTCCTCCTCATTCCTGCATTTTCTCTCCTTGTCAAGATGTTCACCTGTTTTCACTGGGTCCAATCTTTCCTGTCCCCTCTCAATGAACTTTGTTATTCCTCTCTTCTCTGCAGCTTTCCAATATGCTTCCAGGTGCATCTAAAGAGATGGAACAAAAATGCAATTCTTTCAGGGCTGATTTTGAACCAACAGTAGCTTCTACTAGCATGGGCACTGTGTGCATCTGTGGAATTGCACAGAGCGACACAGATGGCTAATGCTCTTGTGCACATTCTGATTCAAACAGCAAATCAGATGCTTATTGAGGATTGAAGGGTTAGGGAAGGGGGGGGGTCTTTTTTCCACCTCTGACTTTAAAATTATATCTAACCTTTTTGGCTTCCTCTGGTAATAGTTCTTGAATAAATCAGAACAAAGGAGAAAAGGTTAGAAGTGAGATTGGGTAGACATTACAAAAGAGGATGAATAAAATCCTGTTTGCTACTGAGACAATACTTGACCAATGGTTATCTTCTTTTTTTTTTCTAGCCTTATGAGCTGCTTTGAATGAGCAAGACCTTCAGATATTCCCATGTATATAATACAATACAATAATTCATGTTTGACTTCCATATCTACTTAGCCCCATGCATGTCCTCTCAATGACTTATCTCGTTTGTAATCCCAGTGAGCATGGAAGAAGAGGTTTTTTTTTTTTTCTTTTGAGAGAATTATATTTTAGTCTGCGTACTTGCGTAGTCTAAGTCTGTTCAGTCAGAATAATATATTTCAAGGATTTAAAATCATGTGAGACTCAAAGTTAGGCAATTGAACCAAAATCTGTGATTTTTGTTTTGAATTCTTAGGCATTTCATACTTGTGTAATTAGTTGCTCCAGCATACTGGACAGATCAGAAATATAAATGGCTTCAAGGGGATTTAGACTTACCAACCAAAATTTAAAATGGATGCTGTTACAATCGCTCAAATGTAAACTTCATTTTGGAGGTTTTACTTAGCTGGAGGTTACTTGAAGCTGGCAGGGTGAGTTGGATAGCTTTATACTTGCGCTGTTCTTTATTTTGTGAACATCTGCTATGGGACTCTAAATTTCAATGAACTGTTCTTCAGCCATTGTATGTGGTGTATCTGGTGGTTAAAATATATTGATGAGTCTGTTTTTGTAGGCTGCAAGATGACACAGAATCTTTCCCTTCCATATCCTGTAGTTTTCCATGTGCCTATGAGGTGGACTAATTCCCATTACAGATCCTGGGATTTAGGAGAAAACAGGAGAGTTGGCAGCACTGGGTAAAATACTGGTCAATCTGACTTTCAAGAAATATGAACAGTTAGTGGGTCTGGCTTTTTTTTAGTCTTTCGTGTTCTATGGCTGTGCTGGATAACACGAGCTAGAGGTTGCACAAGATGCTCTGATGTGATTCAGCATGCACTTCAAGCTGCCAGTGTCTATCGACTAATGGACCAATCGACCAACTCCTCTTAACAGAGTGAATTTTGTATTCAGAGCTTCTGTGGGTGAAGGTGTAGCTGATTGACTGACTATGATGCATACAATTTTTGATCATCGTGTTCTCTGTAAGCACTGGTATGCAATGCTGATCATGCTTGCTTGTTTGCTTGTACCTTTGAAAAAAAGTGAGGGTCCCTTGCCTCTCAAAGAGTCCTAGATCTTTTTGTATTGGGCCCCTGTGTGCCAACCACAGATCTTTGCCTGTGTAGAGGAGAAAAGAAAGGGTGTGCTGGCCTGTAGCAGGGAAGCCATGGAGATGGCAGCCCTGGGTCCTTTGCAATTCCATTTGGGTCCTGTCACAGAATCTCTTATGCACAGGATTCAGCTGACTTGAGCACACTCCCACCGCTAAGCATATTTTTAAATTGCCAGCACCACCTGCTCTGGTACTGATATGGAGTGAGGGTAAAATCTCCCACTGGTACTGATCCAAGGATGTGATGCAGCCTATGAGAGGATCTTAGCCTCTGCTATAATTATTAAACCCTGTGAAACATGAAATAGCATTTGCTTTCTGTGCTACAGGTATCAGATGGTGTATCCTTCTTATTGCTCTAATGGGATGATAAACAAATAACTGCATTTCATAAATTGGCATTTCCAAAGATATCCCCCTTGTTGAACTGCAGCCAATTAACAATAAGTTCAACTAGCAATGTCTTATAAAATTCTAAAGCTAATTAATTCTAAAAGTGAAAACCAGGCTTAAGAATAATTTGGAATCTGGTGCATTAATAAATCATATGGCTTAGTTCAATTTTCTGCAGTCCTGCTTACACTAGAGAATATCAATTTTTGACCTTTATTTAAAATGAGATTACTTAAAGGTGATCATTAGCTGAACATAGGCTATTTAAGGGATGTATTTAGACAACCACCTCTTCAGAAAGATGGGAAGAACTGAGGGTCTGCAGTAGCTGGAAGATATACCCATAAGCAAATACAAAGAAAAAGTAATGAATTCTGGCTTTTAGTTGGTTGATTTTAACAGAATGATATTTTAATAGACTTAGAAGAAATAGGAGATCATTGTGATAATTTGTTTGTCAGAATTTGAGACAATGAGCTTAATCTTGGACAAAATCCTTAGCACTGAGCAAACTTTCCAATACTGACAGGTTTGCAGGATTTCAATACTGTGGTTTGAGTGACACTCAGCATTCAGTCCCCTGCCTTTCAGAAAATGCGCTTTTGAATTTAAAATTTCTTCCTCACTTTTGCTTAGGCAATGATGCTGCTAAGGGCATTTCATCAGCAACCTACCTATTTTTATTTTTCTAGAATTCCCCATTGTCAAATCTAGGTAACAGAAGGCTATTTGAGTATCTAATACATGCACTGTATATGCTTGCCTCTGGAGGAATCCTAGTTTTGTTCCAGCACAGAAATCCCATAACAATAAAATCTGATGATCTAGTCACATAGAACAATCTATATACATAGATTGCATGAGGTTCTGATTTTGTCTGATGCTTTCTTTGTTACTTTTCTGTTAGCTTTACTTACATTTCTTCCAGTAAATCAATTATTTAAGTTTCAGTGAATATTCAGCAAATTACTTAACTTTTAGTATTAAAGTAATATACAGTGAAATAACTTCCTAGCTTATTAAATTTCTGTAGCTTGAATCCTTGCTTTTTATACAGTATAAGGCTTATTGAGATGATTACATTAATAATACATTACTATAAAAATTAAACTGCATCACAGAGAACATGCTAATAGGTTTCATTGATTTAAACTTGTAAATGGATGCTAGCAATCAGAAACCAGGTGCAAATTTGGCTTCAAATGAACTGATAGTGATAACAGTACCAAAATCAGTGGCAAGATTCCTAGCTCTGTCGAGGAGTAAAAATAATGAGATTACTTATATTTAAGCTTGAAGAAAAATCTGAAGTGCATGCTCTGGACTTTTGCAGAAATGCTATTTTATTCTTGTTATGAATATAAAGTTTGATATAGTATTTTTCACATTTTCATGTTCTGTTTTTCTCTGAATTTGTTTTCATGTTTTAGGATTTAAAAATAATGGTGGGGTAAGATTAGTTTTAACCTAAGCAGATGGTGAAAGTATTTTTCTTAAGAATGAATTCTGATTTCAAGGGATCAGAAAAACTGTGAATACTTAGCACCACTTAGTTATTGTTAGCTTTACCAGTGTCTAGTCGCAGACAATAATAGTATTCTCTAAAAACAGGAGAAAAAAATGGTAATATTCTTCATTCTATTAAAACAGAATAATAAAACAATAAAGCTTGGTTGTCATTCAAGGATTATTATATAAGGATTATTATTGCTACTATTTTTAATAATAAATGGAATTGTATTGTGCTTTGTCGAAATCTGGAGTCATGTTCTTATTTGGGTTTCTAAACCTTGACTTAAAGGTGCACTGTAAAGTGACTTTCCACTTTTTAACTTGCATTTCTGCTACAGTTTAAAAATTGGTCTCAGAGATCAAATCTTTAAGTAAATTAAGTTTGCATCTTCAAATACAAAGTTTACGGCTGCCCATTAGATTTCTTTAAAATTTTCCTCCTGTTCAGTGTGGACCACATTTCATTTATATATGAAAAGCTGAAGTTTGTGATCTGAAAATGAGACCATTACGTGTTTTCTGGTCACTTCAGATACTGCAATTCAAATGCTTTTTTTCCTCTCTCTCTTGCAGATCTCTCCTACAGCTTCTGTATCACATAAACAAGTTTAAGAAACATACTTTTTATCAATGATAAATCTTGATTTGGATATTCTTTTTCACAGAGATTTTGATATTGCCCTTGTCTCTGTAGTAGCCTATAGCCTAAGTTTCTGAAAACTTACCTGTAACCTCTTCAGGATGCAGGGAAATACTAATATTCTTAAGTAAACAGACTTGAAGATGAAGAGAATTTGAGGCTTGTGCAAAATCCCAGAGGAAACTGGTATCAGATCTGGAAATTGAATCCATATTCTAGCACATAACTGTAATAATATACATCAGCTGGCTGCTATCCATGTCTTTATTTCCTGTAAATTTAAAGTTTAGGCAGGGAGTTTTGGAGATACTGGGCAAGATCAGGCTATTGAGATTTTGTGGCTTTTTTTGTAAAGAACTTAAAGCCTATAATACATCACCCTTCCTTTTTACAAGGAGAGAAGGAGTAGTTTGAAACTGCATGAAGGTCTGTGAACTTGCCAAGTAGCTGAACCAGATGTTCAGATGCCTTTCTATGTAGAGATAAGAGAAGAACCTCCTGGAAGAGGGAGTGAAATAAAAAAAAAAAAAAAAAAAAAAAAAAAAGAGAGAGAGAAGAGAATCTGGCAAAAGCAAATATGGGAGTGGGCATGTTCTATGTCTTGAAATAAAAGGTGGTTCATGAATAGTTTGTTTCTTTTTTAGCCAGGACATGGAAAAGCCAGGAAAAAAAGGCAGGCCTCATATATGGGACTGACTTAGTGTGAGATTTCACTGCTTGTTTTGTGACTCTGCAGTATATACATATTCCCAGGGTCAAATCCATGTGTGCTGTTGTTTAGATAGTGGTCTTGGAGTGAAGAGTTGCTAGTTACTGTTCATCACTGGGGGGAGAGGGCTACTGCTCAGCCATCCCCCTCCACTGTATCCATTCTTGCAGATTGCCAGCCCAAATGTAAGCACTAAAACTGTAAGAATAGCCTGTGCCTGGCTTTCTGCCATCAGGGGACTAGTTGTCTCTGTGGTGTTTTTTTGTCACTTGAATTCTACCAGTTTATGATCCTTTTTTTTTTTTCATTTTCCTCCCCCTCCTGTGTGTATGTGGTTTGGAAATATCTAGTGGACGTGAAACAACATGCATTGTAAGCCTGGCAATCTTTTGTAGATTTAACTGCCCTGGAAAATAAGACAAAAGAATAAATGCAAATGACTTGGCTTGTCTGCCTGCTTAATTCAGCCTTTGTGAACTGTCTTGAAGGCTGTATACGTGTAGGGGGGAATTGCAGATTGATAGCAAAGAGCATGGACCTGTTAAAACTGGCAACGAATGCTGGGATAATATATTAACTCTAAAGTTCTCCAGTCCTAGTTAAATCATTCACTGGTAAAGGAGTAAGTCTGTTAAAGAGTCATGGACATATAGCTACTTATTCTTTTGTTTGTTCTCTTGGCTCTGTTGGGGCTGCAGGGAAGAAGACCTGTTTGCCTTGTCCTGGTTGTGGAAAGAGGATGAAGGTTTGTTCCCAGAGGGGGAATGTGAATGTGTGGGAGGATGAAAACAAACAAACGAACAACAAAAACACACCAGCAAACAAACAACACTTAAGACTTAAAGCCCTTTTGGTTTTCTTTGGGGTGTTGAGAGTAAGACAAATAGGTCATGCGCACCCATCAGACAAAGGCTCCTTATTTTGGAGAGCTGATGGTGTGCAGTGTACATGTTCCATCTAAAGTCAGTCCCAAAACATTTGCAAGTGGTGGTGACATTATTAACTATAGGTATCGTGCTGTCAGTGGACAGTCAATTGAAATCATATTTTGATTTTGATGCTGTATAAATTATTTCTCTAGAAAGTCACTAAAAAAAATGCATCAGGAAGCAACCTTTATTTATTTATTTATTTATTTATTTATTGTCCTAGTATGGATTTTCTGCTTTTTATTTTTTTTTCTTCTGCTATAACTAAGGTTTGTCTAAACAGGAAAAAAATAAAATGTGTTTGAGAGTTCATATTAGAAATCTGAGTGTGTAATGGAAGCTAAACTGAGGTGGGAAAAGACAAAATAGTTAATTACACTTGAGGTTATGGTAGTGGTAGGAGACTCTAGAAAGTGTTTACCTGTGGTCTCTTGTTTGCATGTCTGCAGTGCACGAGGAAAAGAAAATGGAAATGGAGAAAAATATTCCATAGCCATTTTTTTTTCTCCCCTATTCTCAAAAGCCTGATTAATTTCTAATACAGTAGAGTCAGCCATGTTAAATATGCTCCATGTGTCTCACTTGTCTGTTTAGTCTCCTGATGTTCAAAGGAGAATTGGTAACTCAGTCATATATAGTTTTTTTTTTTTTTTTTTTTTACTCGAAATATTCATGGAAAGGAAGTTCAAAAATATGAACGCTAGTCATGAATTCATCATTATCAGATTATTCTCCTGTGCATTCTGTTTATAGTACTGACAGCACGGAATAACTTTACTGCCCTTCTTAAGCAGCACCATATTATTGTTATTATTGTTGTTGTTGCCTGGTGTATTAAATTGTGATGTTCATTACAGATATGATGAGGTGTAGATTAAAGGTAAAAATCTCTGGAGTTGAGCTGCCAATAATCATGCTGAGGGTTTCAATTATAGAACAATTCCTCCAATTATTCTGCTTAATTTTTGGAAGCAAAGGTCAGAGGAATAAATTTTCTTTGTGTGAACAAGCACTGGGGAAATTATTGAGGACTGAACTATTATCAAATGAGGTGACAGTCTGTTCTGTCAAATTAGATACTTGCAGGTCACAGTGAAGACAAATCTCTGTGCAGTTTTAGTAGCACTGATGCTAGTAGTTAGAAATTTTAATGGAGAAAATGCTGCCTGGGAATTTGGCTGCCCAAGGAAAGCCACTGAGAGATCCACTGGCTTTGCTGTGAGCACTGGTAGATCAGCACTGGGTGTTTATGTGAATTTCATCTGTTTTGTTGGGATAGGAAGAACTGGACTAGTGAATGTTCCAGATACAGATGTATGAGAGCTCCTGCAGCTCTTTTGCTGTCTCCAGTGCAAGACTGCAGCAGGAGTGGTTGGTCAGCTTTCTGCCCTGCTTTACTCATCCTTGATTTAGGAATAAAAATATTTTCCACTAGAAAAATAGGGAGGGTTGCTTGATGCTTTTAGTATTTTGAGCACCTCTGAGGAATGGCTACGATATATGAATAGAAAAGGTTATTACTAAATTTTAGTATTTTAATCACAGGGTCATGGGAAATGAAATCTTTGGGAATTTAGTGGCCCTCCTAGGCTTCTGAATAGAATATTTAACTTGAATGTTAAATAATCCGGCAGACATTGTACTTGCTACTTGTAATTTCCACAGTCATTAACCACACAAATGTAATGTGTAGAGGGCCATGATGACAGGAGACTCTCTGTGTTCTCTTTAGATGGTACTGCCATGCAGCTCCTCAGGAGCTGGTGGCTGCCACAGTGCATGAATGTTTCTGAGCCTGAAGCAAGCAGGCTGGGAACCTCCAGAGGTCCTTGAAACACAACTGGGCAGGACCTGAGCAGTGTGGTCTGACTTTGACATTAGCAATTGGACTAAGTGGCCTCTGGAGGTCTCTGCAATCTCAGGCTTTTCATAATCCTATAGTTTGGCCTAGAACATACTTTCCCCACTCTTTCTATTTCCCAGCCCTATCTTTCTGTATATTTCTTGCCATCTTTTCTTTGCAAGAAAAGTATGTACATCAAAGCCCATAGACTTCAAGTAAATGTATAACTCTTAGTTGTCTCAATTAGTTTTTCAATGAATGCTGTTTCAGCATTGTGAAAGGATATACAGAGATGTTTTTAATGGCTAATGGAATACAGCTGAGTGAATATATGTGATATTATATAAAGACTGATACTTGGGAAAATGGAAAAGGATAGGAAAGATAAAATACATCCACTTTTTCAAAAGAAAAGCTAAGTGGACTGTTAAGAGGAGACCTTTGGGTGGAAAATGAAGAACAGTTTTATTTCTGTGTATAAATAGAATTCAGAGCTCTCAGACATAGTAAAATAAATAATAATGATAATAATAAAAGACAAAGATTTGTCACTTGGATGTAAAGGAAGCAGGGGAGATTTATGTCCCCATATTAAAAAATCTCATATATCAGCCAGCCAACCATTTTAGTTTTGTCAAATGAGAGGGGAATAATTATTCATTCTGGTTGATGTTCTATAAAGGAATGCACTTATTCAAAGTCGATGCCTCTGATAGAAAATGAAAAGCTTTGCCTTTTTTGCCTTTGTAAAAATCTGGTTCCTTTATGATGATGATGAAAAAAAAGCCTTCTTTCACAGAGCCAAGAAAAAGTCATTGTAATTCATTTTAACTTCCTAACAGGGAAAAAAAAATAATTAAAAAAAAAAAAAAAAAAGAAAGAAAAGAAAAAGAGAAAAGAAAAAAAGAAAGAAAAGAAAAAAGTAAAAAATGGAGGAAAAATGAAAAAAAAAAAAAGTAGGGAATAAAAATTTCAAGTGAAAACTTACTTTAGAGTAAAAAGATTAAATTATTTGAGACATACTAGTGATCACCAACAAGTTGGGCTGGAGATCTTTAAATGATTACCAATTCCTGTGAGAATTATTCAAATGTGAATCCATTTACATGTACCTAAAATGAAAAATGGGATCTTTCATAAGATTCTCAGAAGACTTTTTCCCCATTTAGCTCATTTGAGCAGTCAGACTAAAGAAATGCATGGTATCAATTTGCATTAAGTGGGAAAGCAGATCACCAGAAAAAGATGATTTGGGAAAATATGGGAGACATCTGCTTTAGTTTTATGAAATATTATTTCATTCAACTTATCAATTTAATTTAGAATCATTTTATCCAACCTGAATGGCTTTATTTCTTCCTAGAAACACCTACTGTGAATGAGACTAGGCAATCGGTGTCCCAGACTTTGAGTCACTGAATGTGTCTGGGTTGGGTGTTTTTGCTGTCAGAACTAATTTATTTTTGAATTCATGCACCTGAACAGTACTAAACACACTGGCAGGCCAAAAACACAAATTCTTAACATTACGAAAGGAAAATTTTCAGTCTTTCTTTAGCCATGGAGGACAGGAGGAAGAAGGCTAATGACAAAGATGATGTGTGAGCACTTTCCAGAATGCTTAAGTGTGTCAAGAGAAATGAAATAAGGAATAAAAATATTTTCTTTTTTTGTTTGAGTGTGTGTTATCTCCAAATTACAGCTGTGACAGAAGCCTTGACTGATGAATTTTAACTCTTATGTATTGTGAAGAGGTAGGTAATGGTACAGAGGTAGGTCATACCCATAAGACTGGAGTTTTAGATAAGAGTTTGCTTAAAAACTGGTCTCTGGATAGCTGATGGCATGTTATGGCTGGCTGGAGAGTAGGCTTCAGGTCTTAGAGATGATCCTAACCTGAAATCTACACCCCTGAAAGGTGGCTAGTCACAGAAGCAGAAGTGATAACTATACTTTAAACAGGTGCTCCAATATAGCTGCTGGTGGGGTTGAGGCTGGAGTCTAAACTACCTGGTGAGAGCCCAGGAAGGGGATCTTTAAATTGAGAGGTTATTGCTTCCCAGTCTCAAAATGTTAATGGCATCTTGTCAACCCTTGTTTTTCTTGCTGGTCATTTACATTTCAATTCTGTTATGTTTGTTTGAAGGAGAGGGTTGCATATATTAAGCATAGAAGAATTTTGGTCTCTCTGGGAAAAAAAAAAGAAGTTTTTAATGTTTATGGGTTCTTCTGTTATTATTGAGATCTCTACACCTTCATATTATCGAAGCATAACTTTCAAATACTTTTCAGGGATTTTACACAGTTTCTCTGTGATTGTGCCTGACGAGTTCTAACTGATTTTCCTAGCAAATTGTTTGTGTAGCTCGTTATGATTTTGTATCATGTAAGAGGCTTCTTAGAAATGAGACTGCTCATTAACAAAGAAGCTTTTTTTTTTTCCTTCTGCTTATTCTTTTAAAATTTCAATATGTGTGAAAGTGGATATTTTTCAAGGTTACCCATAGATTACTCCTTGAGGTGGTAATATGCACTATGCACACAAGACAGAGATTAGATATTACTGCATGTCATCAGAACAATATATGTTCCAAGTATTACCGATTCCTCATGACATTGGCTTAGTTTAGATTGTATTTCTTCTGTACTACTTGAATTTGGGCCTTGCTTTGAAAATGAAGTCTATGAATTGGAAAATAAATAGCCTTGAAACTGTTTATAAACAGAAGGCATCAAAAAGTTGGTAATAGCTGTATATAATACTTAATATGTATTAAAATATCCTTATGTGTGAGGTTATCTGTGTTTTATTGACCAAAGTCCATTGCAACCTCATTCATATAAGAAAATTTAATGAAGAAATTTGAAGAAGAAAGAATTTTAATTAAAAAGTATTGAACTCTTTTACTGTTGTGAAATACATGATAATTATAGTTAACCTTGTACATACAACCTTTTTCTTTGACTGTTACCACTTTGAAAGTTCTACAGTAGCAAAAAGAATCATAGCTATAGTTCAGTGTCAGAGTTCACTTTAATATTCTGCTAATAGTTGACATGGGGCTTATATATATATATATATGTGTGTGTGTGTGTGTATATATATATATGTGTGTGTGTATATATATATATTTATATATATATATATATATAAAAGCTATATTTTATTCCTTGTAATCGATAAAAAAGTTGAATTCAAATGGATAGAAGCTTTTACCTAGGGGGAGTGAGTTGTGCAGGTAACATCTGAGACTAACATTTATGAAATGTCTTTTCTGTCTTGTGCTTCACTTGAGAAGTCATTTGCTGTCATTTTCATGGCTGTTGTGATCACTGTTATCGAAGTATTTCAACGTTCTCAGTCTTCAAAATATTTCCATGAATCTGACAGTTGGTATCCAAATAAAGTCATTACCTAAAGAAGAAGCAGAGAAGAGAATTTGCTGCTATTATTACTTTTGAAGAGAAGACTTATTTTTAAACTGCTCAGCCTGCTATTATATGAATGCTGTTTTTACCTTGTTATTAAAATATCACAACAGAGATCAAATTCAGCTGTGATGAGGAACACACCATCTGTATGTAATTCTACTGCTTCAAAGTATGATATGGTAAGAGTCACGTGGGGAAAAAAATCAGTCTCAATAGGAGCTTATTCAGACTGTATAAAGACCAGGAAGGGCTTAAATATTCAATATTAAATATTCATTTTTCTTCATGTTTGTGTCACTAAGAAAGAATTCAAATACAAGTATTTGGGCCAAGTTTTCACATGCATGTAAACTGTACTAAATGCAAGTGTTTTGGGATGATACCTCACCCTACATGGGGCAAAGAGGGATTTGTTCAACTTTCACACAGCATGGAGTGGCTGAAGACAGCTCTAATTTACCCTAGTAATAGCAGACCATCAGGACTTCAGTATGTACATGGAGTTAAGATAGCTTTGTTTCCCATATAAGTTTCTAGAGTATGAAAAGGGACAGAATAAAAGGCCATGTCTCAGTCCTGTCTCTAGGCTCTGTTACACAGATTTGTGTCTCACTGAGCTCCACCAAAATGTGTAGAAGTGATCTAGTCTGTCATTTTATAACCCAGGAAATGACCATCTACTTCAGAATGGGGTGTGGATGTGAGAGCAGGTAGGAGATAAGGAGGGTGATGAAGTTGTAATTCCTAATTGCTGTTGCAAGTGGCATCGGAATAGCTGTAGTAATATAGTAAGCAAAGCAATATAATACACCATCTTCTGTGTCACTGGGTATTGTACTACCTTATTTTCTTGCTATCAGTAATGCAAAATCATAGAAACTTGATTAAGGTACATAGCTGTTTAGTACCTTTTTAGTCATAAAGTGGGAGGACTTTGTTTTTAACTGAAGACATAACAGATAAACCAATAATGAAACATGGTTGCCTTAGTCTTCAGAAATTGCATTTGTGTGTGGGTAAAATATGCATTGCTAAGTCAAATATTCCCACATACTTCCTTGTGGCATGTACACATGTACATGTGTAAATGTCCTAATGAACTGGGAAGAATGGAAGAATCCTTACAGTAGGAAAAACTTTGCTCTAGCTCTTCTTCATGAAGTCTGTAGAAAGAGTCCAGCTTTCCTGGATTTTAAAAGGTGGATGAAAAATGCAGCTAATGGGAAGCAAAGCTATTGACTTTTCCTTTTCAAACTTAACTCAGACTGATTAAGTATTTCCATGCTCTAATTTTCTTCAGAGAGCAGTAACTTTTGTCATACTACCCCTTCCCTCTTCTGCCTACTGAAAATCTGTTTTTGATGGCTTTTTTTTTTTTTTTCTCCTTGCAAGTCTGATGATGCAACATATCCCCACTTTATCTGAGGGGTGTCTCTGCTCTGTTTAGATGAAATGGCCTTATTTAAGTTGTTATGCAGGAGAAAGTAATTACACAAACACAGAAAGTTTGAGGTTGGAAGGGAGCTCTGGGCGTCAGCCCTCCTCCCCCCTCTCCCCCCCCTTTTTATTTTGGGGTGGTTCTCCAGGGACCCAGGATTTGGACTTGATGATCCTTGTGGGTCCCTTCTAACTTGGATATCCTATGATTTGTTCCAACCCCCTGCCAAGCAGGGTCCCCTAGAGCACATTGCACAGGATCACATCCAGGTGGGTTTTGAGTATCTCCAGGCAAGGAGACTTTGAGCCTCTCTGGGCAACCTGTGCCAGAGCTCTGTCACCCTCACAGTAAAGAAGTTTTTCCTTTATATTCAGATGTACTTTCCTGTGTTTCAGTTTGTGCCTGTGCTTCTTTTCCTATCACCAGGCACCACCAAAACCAGTCCAGCCCCATCATCTTGACACCTTCCCTTCAGATATTTATAGACATTGACAAGATCCCCTCTCAAAATTCTATTTTCTAAGCTAAATAGGCCCAGCTCTCTCAGCCTCTCCTTGAATTAGGGATGTTCCAGTCCCTTATCAGTTTTGTAGCTTTATATCATCTAGACTCTCCCCAGTAGTACCATGCCCCTCCTGTACTGGGGAGCCTGGCACTCCAGGTGTGACCTCACCAGGGCTAATGTTTGCATAAACTGTATATTCTTTTCTCTAGAAAAAAATATATACATATATATATATATATATATATATATATATATATATATATATGGCTTAAGACTAGATTTGGATCTGCTGGTTCTAACTTTGTTGAGGAAGAGTATAGTCATTCCATTCTATAGAATGGAATATAGGTAGAATTAAGGAGACTGAAGGTGCTGTTTATTGTCTGAAAATGCATTTTGTGCCTTCATGTAATAAAGCTAGGAGCAAATAAAATCCTTCATTGTCAGGAATATGGCACTTCGTACAGTGGATACAAAACCTACTATTGTCTTCCTAGGTGAGTAATTCAGGCCTGAAAATGTTGTGGACTGCTGGCTGGATAGCTATTTCAAGTGTATGTTTACGCTGCTTTAAAATGCAGCATAATTTCACATCTCTGAGATGAAGGATGAGGTGGAGCAGGATGAATGCTTGTCTGTATTGGGCTAGGCACAGGCTGGGCAATCAAGATCTAGTTTGTCAACAAGCTGTTGAGCTATTCCCAGATATCATTATCTGAAAAAAGCAGAAAGGGAGTACAAAAGCCAGAAAAATGTAGCTGTCCTTTTTGACTTTACTTTTCATTGCTGTGAATAATACATTCCTAGAGAAAGCAACGAGGACGAAGGGGAGGGCAAAAGGTGTGCTTTCTGTTTGGTGTCATTAGTAGGTCAGCACCAGGCAGGTGGGCGAGGAAGGCTCTCAGCCTCAGAATAAAAAATGTCTGGCATTGTTGTTAGCACTTGTGTTTCTTAAGCAGAGAATAGACATACTTGTGTGAGACCTTCTGGTTCATCAGAGTCCCAGTCTTCGCTGGCCCAGGGCCGAGAGCACTGAGTCTTATCGTTCCCTGGGCAACGCGGTAGCTGGTGCTCAGTATGAGCCTGAGCCTTAGCAGACTTTGTCTGTTGCCAGAGGTAAAATTAGATGGTTTCATGGGCCATGTGTGTGATCTCGTTCATCTGCAAGATACTGAGCTATTTGCAGATATTGTACCTAGAAAGAATTGGGAAGGGCGAGTGCCTTTGCTGGGTGAAAATAAGTGCTCGTTCTTGACCTTCTCTGCATGCTGCTTTTTAAGTCACAACTCAACAGACTGATTTTCCGTAAGGTTTTCTTATGCTGTAAATTAATTACAGGGAGAAGGAGGGGAAGCAACAAATTTCAGCAAATGATTTAATGAATATTGCTGGACAGCTCTGTGAATAAGACAGTGCTTGAAAGTTCCTGTTTCTTACTCCAGGGATCTTAGTGAGCCTTTCCCTTCTTTTCTTGTTGAGGCCTGGATATTTCTTTTTGCTTTCTGGAAAAGTCACAATCAAGAACATGTGATACTGTAACTGAGTTTCTACTAACGGCTTCACATTTGACTTACAAACATGTTTGTAGGAGGAGAGATAGCAGCTGTGAAGAGGCCAGTCCTGGAAAATGATCCATTGTGATTAACCAAATTTTGTGTGTTGACTAGCAAATGTTTCTATCAGGGTGCGTTAGGAACAAATGATAAATATTAAATGATGGACAAAAATACCTGATTGGGCCTGATAACAGATTTGTTAAATAACTTTCCTTGTAAAGATTTTGCTTGTGCTATTTGACTTTTTTTTTTTTTTTTTTTTTTTTTTAAGTGTATAAAATACAGTGGTAAATTTGGGAAAGGGGCAATTCAACCTCCTCTTCTGTTACTTGCATGAGGAAGGCTAGCAAAAACAGTAAAAAAAAAAAAAAAAAAAAAAAAAAAAAAAAAGAGTGTGGGAGAAATAAATACATCATCTTTGATCCTGGAAAAGGGAATTATCTCATTTCAAACTTCTGGGGCATCTTCACCAGATGGATTTTCCTTTTTCAGACTGATGGCCTGGCTCTTACAAGGGCTTTGTCTAGATCTTCCTCCAGATTTCTCTAAGCAGTTTCACAGGAGGTTTAGAGTTTCTTTAAAGTTTGGCTTAAGATAACCCCTGGAGCTACTGATTAGATGTTGGATTTTACTGTAGTTTAAGATTTTAACCACAAAGGAACCCACTCAGTGGTATTAAGAAAGGTAAAATCACTTTTCACCAGTATGTTTAATTTTTATTTCACATAAAATTATCTGATAAGTTCAGAAACAGATAATATGACTGGGGAAAAACAAAACAAAACCACCAAACTTGTCTGTGAACAAAACTATAAGATATATCCTCAGGCACTCAAAGCAGCACTCAAAATGTGAGAATGTGGGGGGAGCTGAGCTGTGTCAGCTTATGGCTCTCCACGTAAGAGACAGAAAGACAGTATTGCCTGCATTAACTATGCAGTGTGAAAATGCTTGCCAGGTTTTTGCACAATATTCCAGTTTATGAGAATTTAGTGGCAGTTTGCTTTATAGCCACTTAAGATTTGGTAGGCAATTAAGGAAGGTACTGTGAGAGCAGCAACAGCTTGAATGGTGCAGAAGTTATAGTCAATGTTGTTTGTTTGTAGTCTTTTAAGTTGAAAGCTTCTGTTCTTAAAGAAGTATAGGAAACGGCTAATGATGTTGAGCAACATAGCCAGATGTAACTGGAAGCACTCTGAGAGCCGTGAAAAGCTGATGTTGTTCTTGTAGTGCATACGCACGTCCTTTTTTTCATTCCACAATATGATTGTGATCTTATCGTTGTATACAATATCATGTATTTTGGTTATCATGTTACTAACTGTGGTGCTTTTTTTGAAAGTGACAATAATGGGTATGAGGGGCATTTGATCTTTATTTCATGGAATCACAGAATTTCTAGGTTGGAAGAGACCTCAAGATCATCGAGTCCAGCCTCTGACCTAACGCTAACAAGTCCTCTGCTAAACTATATCACTAAGTTCAATCTAAACGTCTTTTAAAGACCTCCAGGGATGGTGACTCCACCACTATCCGGGGCAGCCCATTCCAATGCCTCACAACCCTCTCAGTAAAGAAGTTCTGTTCTTCCTAATATCCAACCTAAAACTCCCCTGGCGCAACTTTAGCCCTTTCCCCCTTGTCCTGTCATTAGGCATGTGGGAGAATAGACCAACCCCCACCTCTACAGCCTCCTTTAATGTACTTATACAGAGCAATAAGGTCACCCCTGAGCCTCCTCTTCTCCAGGCTGAACAAGCCCAGCTCCCTCAGCTGCTCCTCATAGGACTTGTTCTCCAGACCCCTCACCAGCTTCGTCGCCCTTCTCTGGACTCTTTCAAGCACCTTGATGTCCTTCTTGTAGCGAGGGGCCCAAGACCGAACACGGTACTTGAGGTGCAGCCTCACCAGAGCCGAGTACAGGGGGACAATCACTTCCCTAGACCTGCTGGTCACACTGCTTCATATGCAAGCCAGGATGGCATTGGCCTTCTTGGCCACCTGAGCCCACTGCTGGCTCATATTCAGCCGACTATCAACCAATACTCCCAGGTCCTTCTCCGCCTGGCAGCTTTCCAACCACTCATCTCCCAGCCTGTAGCTCTTCTTGGGGTTATTGTGCCCCAAGTGCAGGACCTGGCACTTGGCCTTGTTGAACTTCATGCAGTTGACCTCAGCCCATCGGTGCAGCCTATCCAGATCCTCCTGCAGAGCCTTCCTACCCTCGAGCAGATCGACACACGCACCTAACTTGGTGTCATCTGCGAACTTACTGAGGGTGCACTCGATCCCCTCATCCAGATCATCGATAAAGATATTAAAGAGGACCGGCCCCAGCACTGAGCCCTGGGGAACGCCACTAGTGACCGGCCTCCAACTGGACTTGACTCCATTCACCACGACTCTTTGGGCCCAGCTATCCAGCCAGTTTTTAACCCAACAAAGCATATGCCAGTCCAAGCCACGAGCAGCCAGTTTCTTGAGGAGAATGCTGTGGGAAACGGTGTCAAAAACCTTGCTGAAGGCAATATATATAATTGGAATACCACAGTCTACTTAAAATGACCGAAGTCCTACCTATCAGGAAGCATCTAAACTGATGGTTCTTAGAGGCTGTCTCACAACCTGTTTCACAGGTTGTACAAATTACATGATTTTCATGTTTTGTTTCATCTTGTACATAGAATTCACATGCACTTAAGTGGAATGTAACCTCCGCTCAAGAACATTAGACAGATATGTGCATAATTTTCAGGGACAAAAGAAGACGCTTGAGTGAGCAAAATCTGCAGTATTTGTGGATGACCTTATCCAAAGTAAACACAGATTTTATTACTGGTTTCAGCTTCTCTTTATTTTCAGAGTTAGGCTGCAAATTCTGTTTGAACTGAGGCTTTAGGGCTTTTCTTAAATGCAATACTTTGAATGATTTTTAGAAATTAGCTAAATTGTTGAGAAGCTAGTCAAAAATCAAATGCTTACATTTGACCCTACTACTTTTTATATCAATTTTCTCCTACTATAAAAAGAAAAAAGAAAAAAAAAAGAGAAATTTATTAAGAAATAATGCCCTTAAGTACCTGAGCAGAATTAAGATAAGCTTTGTTTTCCTTTTATTCTACTTAGTATATTTTCAAAAGCACACAGTGACATGCTTATTCACAATATATTGAGTATGGAAGGGAAGGAAATTAATGGGATAATCTTCCAACCACTTGCACCTTGCTTGGACGCGTATTTCAAAGTGGGAAAGCAAAAGGGTTTTTGTTGAGTCTAAATTGAATTATATGCATAATGCCTATTTATCCTGAAACCAATTAGTGTATGTGCTAAGTACCCAAGTAATTATTAACCGTAGAGCAATCTTTGTATAACTATGTCAAAGCAGATTTCAGGAAGTTTGCCTGAGCATTAAGGCTTACAGTTTAAGCAGTATTGGAGACTCTGGATTTGATGGAAAAGTCATTTTAAGAAATTCCTGTTCGCCCTGGTTCCCTCCTGCATAAAATTTTGCTATTTATTCATTGGCATGGTAGGAGTATTTGTGGAGTTGCACTATAAATGATCTCAGTGGAAAAAAGCTGGGTAAAAATGTGGCATATGTCCCCATTTTCATCTATTTGAACAAAGTTGCATCAATTTAACAAAACACATCAGCTTAAGCAAGAAGGATGGAAGTGTCTCCATTCATATTACTGTACATTGATTCTGACTTCAATGTCAGTGGGAGTACATAGTAAAACTGTCAAATGTAGTTCCATAAAATCATCTGTTTTAATGAGCTGCTATGTTAATTTAAAACATATTCACCATGACAAAGACATGCCATGTAATTGTTGAATGTCTTTTGTGCTTCTTATAATTGAATATTTAATTATAATTTTAAAATGATAATATAATTAGCATAATTTATTTGAGAAATCCATATTACTATCCTTAATTACGTTATTTTTAACAATACTGCACATTAAAGATAACCTGATAAGGGCTCTCATGCTTCGATTCCTTGGTGCTTGCCCTCTAGACATCCGATGGTAATCCTTACATTTGAGGAAAAATCTATAATTTCTATCATATGATTATGGAAATGTATGTAGTCTAGCAAATTAATCCCATTAACCTCTCTTACCCCAATGGCTTTGGTTATTCCTGGCTTTTTGTGTGAAACTGTAAAAAGCATATAACTAACAGTAGTGCATGTTTAAATACTTGCAATGTATTCCACTTCCAGTATGATGTTTGTATCAGTGCAGATGTTCTGAAATAATGCAATCCAAGGTATGATGTGTTCGGGGTGTGTGTGTGGGGGAGGATGGCTCATCTTCAAAGCTTTGTCTTTGAGGAAATATCTGTTCAGTGGTATATACTTTTGATTGAGTTAGATGTCACAAACCTTAAGATGAACCAGTTCCATACCCTTGCCTCTTTATATCACAGAATCACAGAATCACAAAATTTCTAGGTTGGGAGAGACCTCAAGATCATCGAGTCCAACCTCTAACCTAACACTAACAGTCCCCACTAAACCATATCCCTAAGCTCTACATCTAAACGTCTTTTGAAGACTTCCAGGGATGGTGACTCCACCACCTCCCTGGGCAGCCTGTTCCAGTGCCTCACAACCCTTTCAGTAAAGAAGTTCTTCCTAACATCTAACCTAAAACTCCCCTGGTGCAACTTTAGCCCATTCCCCCTCGTCCTGTCACCAGGAACGTGGGAGAACAGGCCAACCCCCACCTCACTACAGCCTCCTTTAAGGTACCTGTAGAGAGCAATAAGGTCACCCCTGAGCCTCCTCTTCTCCAGGCTGAACAAGCCCAGCTCCTTCAGCCACTCCTCCAGCCCCTCACCAGCTTCAGGCCCCTCACCAGCTTCGTCGCCCTTCTTTGGACCCGCTCAAGCACCTCGATGTCCTTGTAGCGAGGGGCCCAAAACTGAACACAGTACTCGAGGTGCGGCCTCACCAGAGCCGAGTACAGGGGGACGATCACCTCCCTAGCCCTGCTGGTCACACTGTTTCTGATACAAGCCAGGATGCCATTGGCCTTCTTGGCCACCTGAGCACACTGCTGGCTCATATTCAGCCGACTGTCCACCATCACTCCCAGGTCCTTCTCTGCCTGGCAGCTCTCCAACCACTCATCTCCCAGCCTGTAGCTCTGCTTGGGGTTATTGCGCCCCAGGTGCAATCACAAAGGTGGTACCCATGAGATATCATACTAAATGTGGGATCTGGGGTGGGAGTGCCTTGGCATATCCTGCCTGTGGCTCTTGTCCCTAAAGGTGGATAGTCTTCTGCCATCTAATTAGAGCTATTGGTAACTGGGAAGAAAAAAGTGGGACTCTTCTGATATATGAATCCATGTATAAAGTCTTTATTGCAATTAAATAAAGAAATTCTTCTGTGTCTTGTTTAGCTGCTCTCTGTGCTCTCTGTCTTCTCTCTTTGCATCTTTTCCATTCAAAGAAAAGCTATATTTGGGGCAGCAAAAGAGGGGAGTCAGTGAAGTCTAGATGAATACATCACATTGTCTTGGGAGTTTAATAAATTTGACTGTGGTAGGATTCAGACTGTCTGTCTTTGGTGGTACTGGCAGTCTAATCCAAAAGTAGTTGTTATAAAAATGGTTCCACCCTTAAAAATGGCTGGTAGTTTTACCTGAATGTCATGAACTTAAAAGCTCCACTCCTTCTTTGTATTCCCATACAGTACAATAGGCTTTTCTATTTTTGTGTTCTGCTACTGATGGAGGTTCATCAGGGTGCAACAGGGAGGTAATATAGATTAACATATACTATATGTTACTATGCTATATATGCATACAACCAATTGGAACAAATCATTTCTATTTCTGTTTTATGTATTTTTGTACACTTTGTAATTGTCGTTGTTTTTCTTTGTTATACCACACAAAATGACAGCTCAAAAGACTCATATAAAGCCTAGGCATTAAACATGAATTAAATGTAAAAGAAGACTTGAAATATATTTGAAGAAAATAAGATTAGAGGCAAAACATGAAAAGAACAAGATTTATTGGGCAGAAAAGGAACTTGTAATTCTATGCACTAGAGAGAGAATGAGGTGAAAAGCACAAAAGAAGAGGTAATGAATGTGTGGAAAATGGTGTGCTTAGGTTGGGAAAGACTGAGGTTGTATGCAGAGGTGGCAAATAAGGGATTAGAGGGTGAAATAAGCTAGTTACTGGATCAAATAGGGAGGAATCTGGTTCAGTACAAAGGGGTGAAAATCTAGGCTTCTTGGGAAAGGATTAGTATTGAAAAGTGATAATTGCAGTTGAAAGGGAAGACAATAAGGCTTGCACAAGAGGGAAAAAGAAGGATAAAACTGAATCTGAAAAAGCAAAGTTTTAAAAAAGGATTTAGTGAAGCAGAAGTCTGCCATGTAATAGAAACCTCTCATTTAATGCAGGAGGGGATGATGATAACACAAATGAATAATCAATTTAGTTTTAGTTTTCCTCACATGGCGTGTGCCTCAGAATCATAGCTTGAGGACAGAGGCAGGGAGGTCACGGTTGTGATTACATGAAGTGGATTTGGAGCACTTACCATTTTCAGCTGCCAGGTATGCTCCGAGGGGTAAACTTTCAAACCCACAACTGCAAGATACACAAAAAAGCTAGGGTTTGTTTGGATGATAATAGATTTGGAATGCACCTCTCTCCTACTGGGTTTGCATCCCTAAGTCTGTCAAGAGACCTCCCATTCCTCCCCAGAATTATTTATTTTTTTTTTTTTGTATGTATCTGGATAGCAGTAGGGAATTTTTAGATAGGCATTGTTAATTTTTGTCCCTTTTGTTCCACTCTGGTGCAAGAATAATTTTAGTTGCTAATAATAGTAGAGTTTGGAGCAATTTGGGCACTTTTCATGTGGAATTCAGTGGAGCAACAATGAGCAGAGTTAGTCCAACACTAATGAAATGTCTTTAAATCATTCTGTGATTGATTGGAGGAGTTATCATTGAATGAATTACTAATGAAATATTTTTCTGACATAGATTAATACAAAATGTATTCACTCTTTATTTGAAGCAATATGGAAAATTAATAAATAATTGTAATTTATTAATCTCTGTGGATAGGCATTGTTCACAATGATTATTGCCTAAGATATGAAAAAGAGTAAGTCTGATATTGTGATCTCAACTGAAAATGTCCGCTTATGCTTCAGAGTTGATATTTTCCAAGAGAGAAATCACTGAGTTGCTTTAGAATGTTGTTTTAGAAATGTTCTGTAACATTTTTTACTCCAGTGTCTGAAGTTGAGGATTCTGTTGGTTCAATGTGTCTGTTGGCCAGTTTTACTCCTGTGCAAGATCATGGAGCAGGTCCTTCTGGAAACTATGCTAAGGCACACGTAGAACAGAGAAGTGATTGGTGACAGCCAACATGGTTTCACTAAGGCCAAATTGAGTTTGACAAATCTGGTGGCTGTCTACAGTGAGGTTGCAGCATTGGTGGATAGGGGAAGAGCAAGTGTTGTTGTCTACCTGGACTTGTGCAAAGCATTTGACACTGTCCTGCACAACACCCTTGTCTCTAAATTGGAGAGACATGAATCTGATAGATGGACCACTCAGTGGGTAAGGAATTGGCTAAATGGTTGCACTCAAAGAGCTGTGGTCAATGGCAAAATATCCAGCTGGAGTCCAGTGGTGAGTGATGTTCCTCAGGGGTCGGTATTGGGACCATCACTATTTAACATCTTTGGACGTGGACAGCAAGTTTGCAGATGATATCAAGCTGAGTTGTGTGGTTGACATGCTGAAGGGAAAGAATACAATCCAGAGGGATCTTGATAGGCTTGAGTGGTCGGCCTGTGTGAACCTCAGGCAGTTCAACAAGGCCAAGTGCAAGGTCCTGCATTTGAGTTGGGGCAATCCCAAGCACAAATACAGGCTGGACTTGAGAGCAGCCCTGCAAAGGACTTGGGGGCTCTGGTGGACGAAAAACTCCACATGAGCCAGCAGTGTGCTCGTGCAGCCCAGAAAGCCAAACTGGGCTGCATCTTAAGAAGTGTGGCCAGCAGGTCTAGGGAGGTGATTCTCCTTATCTAGTTCACTCTTGTGAGACCCCATCTGGAGTGCTGCATTCGGCTCTGGGGCGTAAAAACATAAGAAAGACATGGACCTGTTAGAGCTAGTCTAGAGGAGAGCCATGAAGATTATCAAAGGGCTGGAGCACCTGTCCTATAATGAGAGGTTGAGAAAGCTTAGTGATATGGTTTAGTGGAGGACTTGTTAGTGTTAGGTCAGAGGTTGGACTCGATGATCTTGAGGTCTTTTCCAACCTAGAAATTCTGTGATTCTGTGAGTTGAGGTTGTTCATCTTGGAGAAGAAAAGGCTTTGGGGAGACCTTATAGTGACTTTCCAGTATCTAAAGGGTACCTACAGAAAAGATGGGGAGAGACTCTTAATCAGGGAGGGTGCTGACAGGACAAGGGATAACAGCTTTAAACTAAAAGAAGGTAGGTTCCGATTAGATATTTGGAACAGATTCTTTACTATGAGGGTGGTGAGGCACTGGAACAGGTTGCCCAGAGAATCTGTGGATGCTCTATCCCTGGAAATGTTTAAGGCCAGGTTGGATAGGGTTTTGGGAAGTCTAACCTAGCGGAAGGCGTCCCTCCCCATTGGCAGTGGGCTGGCACTAGAGAATCTTTAAGGTCCCTTCCAACCCAAACCATTCTATAATTCCTTAATTTCTATAATTATTATAATTATTATAATCATTCTATAATTCTTTATTTTATTTATTTATTTATTTATTTATTTATTTATTTATTTATTTATTTATTGTATTGTGAGGATAAGGGCAGGACTAATAAAGTTTCTAATAGGAAAACTTAGAAACTAAAGTTTCTAATAGCAAATACCATCTTCTGATGTTTGTCTCAGGAAAAGATGCATTTGTTTCTGGAGGATGGTTTCCCGAAGAGTTTCTAGATTTCTTTTCACTGCCTAAGGACTGAATTCTTATGATTTCTACATTTTATTTAAATTGTGCCTTTGCCAATGGAGTCTGAAACTGTGGGACTGCAATGAACTGTGTCAATGTGTCTGGGCTGGATCAAGGTGGGATACATATCTCAAAGGTCTGTGCATCACAAGTTACTGTTTTCAATCCCAAATGTGGTGGCCCTTTCTGTAGGGCTGCCATACAGTAAGCCAAACTAGTGGACCTGACCTGGCCTTTCAGTCTTGAGTAATACATGTATGAATCTGTCCAATGTGAAGGAAGGGCATAGGATAGACTATCAAATTATAATTAATCGATAGAAGAATTTAGTCTTTATCTCTTAACAATCAGTTTCTATAGTTATTAGAGGGATCAGCTCTCATTGCTCAAATTCTTATTTCTTTGCTACAGTGCAGCAAAAGGCCCAGATCTAGGGATACTCCACCATTCTACTCTGTAGATCTCTTCATCATGAAGGTAGAGAAGAAACTAAATACTTTGACATTTAATGCTCATTGTTTTTGGTGTCTTTCTTGTAACCTTCTGCTAAAATTTGGATTTTGTCCACTGATCAAAAACAATTAAATTTTATAAATGTTCAGAGAAAAGGATGGTTTATTATTATTATTATTTATTTATTTATTTTCATTTCTCAATAAACTTCCTTAGGAGATCATTGTCTTATCGAGGAATTTCTGTAAAACTGTCAAGATTTAATAAGTACCTGTAAGTCACTCACATCATATACTTAAGCATCAAATAATAAGCCAGGGGACTAAAAACTGCTTGGTGTAGAAAATCATGTATGTTTCTGACAATTTAAGTCTGACGGCTAGGTTGAAAAAGCATCTGAAGTAACTTTTCAGGTTTCTTAAAATGTCACATTTGTAACCAACATCTTTAATTCATAATGTAAATCTGAATTTCTTAAATAATAAAATAAACTACCCCTCCCCCACTCCCCAAAGGGAGGGTCATTTACTCACTTAGGAGTGATTTCTGTTAATTGAATAGGACATGAAAGGTCCAAGAAGTCTTCTTGGGCAGGCTTATTCAGAAATAAGTTCAATATTATCACAGGAGTTTTCATGTCATTGTCAGAAAGGTGAAAAACATATCAAGGGTTACTTGAAATGAAGGGGCAGACAAGTTTTGGCTTTATCAAAACAAGATATGAAGCTTAAAAAATATATGCCAAGGAACTTACTAGGAACAGCTAATGCTGTTCTGGTCAGAAGAGCTGTAAAATCTCAATCTCCTGTAATTTGGACTAATCTTTTTTATTTTCCAAACCTCTGTTGTGAGTGGAATTGATGTAAGAGGATTTATCCACAAATATGTTGTCTTTGAAAGGTAGTTAACAATATATTTTTCTCTAATGATATATTTACTCTACTCCCCTGGACTGAAGATCCATATCGTTCAGGGAGATGCTACCTTTGCCCATCTCAGCTACAGAATGAGCCTTGATATTTTTTTTTCCACCAGAAGTGTGATACCGAGCTCAGCAAGAGACAGACATTTCCTCTCTACTGCACAATCTACTGCACAAGATGTCTCACACAATCTCTTTAGAAGTTGGCATGGACTTCATCTGTGGATCATTATATTCAGGCTTATTTTTTCTCCTGGCATTATTATGTTTTTGGCAGTGGCATCATTCCTACTTCCACTACCAGACAGTTACAGAGCATTGCAAAAACTTCAGAAAAATATGAGGCACTAAATAATCCATTGACTGATCAGTGACAAATGATATTACCCACTTTCTTTCCCTCTGTTGGGAAGACTTATGATGCCTGATGTGGGGTAAAGGAAAGTACCTCAACCAATGATAACATGCCTGTTTTCAAAATTAAAGATAATTGGAATGAAATGTGAATGGGCAGAACAAACATGGTCTGGATGCAGTTATATATAGTGAATAAAGTTCAACTTCATTTGTGACTTAATGACTCACTAGACTGCATACCAACTTCAAATTTTAAAGCAATGCAGATGTTTCAGGGACACGGGATTCCATTTCTTAAGTTTCATGTAAACTATGGAAGATCAATTAAGCAGCAAATTTTTTGTAATGAAAAAAATATGTTCTGTGATCAGTGTCTTTCAAATACAAAATCTTCCTTTTGCACACTAGATTGCAAAATCTCTGTGAAAGATCTTAACAGAGAAAACAATAAAGTTTAGTTCTCCATTTTGTGCAGTGGAAATAGTAATGGGCCAATTATTGGTCCAGGTGACTGTGGTAACAGATAATTCATCCATGTAATTTTTTGTAATTTTTGATTTCAATTCAAAGACTAATACAGACTTACTATATTTTTACATATTCCCTTTAATATTGCAAGAGAGATAATACATGTTTATCTATCACAGAACAGATACCCACCATTGAAATTTTACAAAAAGGTTTACGCATCACAAAAACAACCCAAACATTTTAATTAAATGAATAGTAATCTATGATATCAAAGTTTGAAGCTAAATGTAAAAAAAAATAAAATATGGATTTAGCAGCTACAGGTTATTATATCTGTACTGAGTGGTGTATTGTATGATGTCTTATCTTTAAATAAGCAGGAACTCTCCTTAAATTCAATTACTAAATGTGCATGCAGTCTGCAAATTCAAGGATTTAAAATTTGTTTGGCTTTTCTCCCTCTCCTGTGGTGTTTTTTTTGTTTTTTTGTTTTTTTTTTTTTTTTTTCATATTTCTTATTTGAGGATTACAGAATTTGTGAACTCTTCATGGTGGAATTTGGTCTCTTCTGTTTTTATGGTAAAACACAATTTCTACTGTTTCAATGACCACAGGTTCATTAAAACACCTGATGCATAAATTAGAGTATTTGTCACTATTGTTACTGTTGGGGGGGTAGAAAAGTACTGGAGGCTTAACCTGAAACCGTCTTACACAGTTTCTTGCAGCAACAAAGAATTTCTCATGTCTTCACTGTGTGGTGTATTGATTCCATGTTAATCAAACAATACTTATCCTTTTTTCTTCCAAGCTCCATTATAGTACTGCTATATGCTTTAGTTTAGAATACACCATTTACAATGTTCTAAAACTTTTGGATTATCTCGATGTTTAACTGTAACCCATGATGAGAGTGAAGAGAAAACAAAAGATTATCTAGCACTTTAAAAGATTATTAAAGTAAAAATTCTGACCTGAAAATTTCCAACTGTACTCTGGAAACATATGCAAGTGTTTATATGTCACTAGCATAAGATAAAGGTCACTCTGTTGAATCCAAGCTGGTGCTGAGATTTTTTTTTTTTTTTTGGTAAATATTTGAATTTTAAAGAACTCAGGGCTTTACTGTGGGCCTAAATTCACATTTAAAACTAATAGCTGATAATTGTAGAATACTAATTGCCTATGTGGAATTTCAATGAATATTGGCTGGATAACTTGATGGTCCCACCTCTATTTGCCCAGGTGCTTGAGAGTTTCTGTACCTAACTGAATAACTTGCTGAAGAAAAAATTGGAATTTACCTTCCTTTTGCATATTGAATTATCAGCTTTTCATGAACCACTTTCTTATAGAATAGTTTGGGATTTTGCTTGACAGAGGAGCTGAGGAAGGAATGATGTGGCTGTCTCTTTAGTGTTTTTGCAAAAGGAAGTAAGAGCAGGTGACTTGGGGCAGACAACAAAACATGATTGCCCAATCCAATGTGTCTGCTTTAAGTGCTGTGAGATGCTCAAATGTCTTCAGATGTATCTACAAGAACACATTATTGCATGTTTTTCTTTTAGTAAGTCACAGCTACCAAGGTGACATATATTTGTAGAAATCAAACACTTTCTGTGTTCTATCTGTAATTTGCATTAGAAATGCCTTCTTGTTTTTCAGCCTTTTGGGGCTGGGTGGCTAGTTTTTTGTTGTTGTTGTTGTTGTTTGTTTTTAAATCTATAATTCATTTTCTGATCTATAATTACATGGCATTTCCTTACAGTAATTAAAAGTTAGGCTTCTTAACATACTCATTTTAAACACTTGTTGGGGGGGCAGGGTTGGGTGGGGAACACAAATGAGAAATCAGCAGATATTTCTGTCAGCATGTGATTAACCTGGTTTACATGGAATTACAAATGTTTATGTAGCAAACATCTAGTCCACATATTGTAAGCTAAACCTATGTAATTAAAATCTTTGTCTGAATCTTTGTTTTTGATCACAGAATTTGTACAGGTTCCTATATGGTCAGAGTAAACAAATGTTCTTAGTTTTGTGGGATTTGCCAGTCTTAACAAATACCATTGAATAACTTGTACTATAAAGGCTATATTGTTATTTAGTTCCTTGTGGTAATGAAATGATAAAGCTGAACTGGCATTGGGTACACCTAGGTTAGCTTTGTAGCCTGTATTTGGCTGAATGTCCAACCACAAGAAAAATAAGTAAACAAAATTAAAAGCAGGGATAGTTTGATTTAAAGAAAACAGAACAACAAAACTCACACACAAAACAATAAAACACCACCCCAACCTCCTGCAACTTTGTTTTAGTTTCAATCAGCATATGAATGTAAATGATCTGAAACACTTCCTTCTGGGGAGATGTTTATATTAGGAATGAATGCTGTTTTTTTCATTTATTTCTCATTCCATTATTCTTATGTTTCTAATTTAAATGATTCACATGTTGACTATCAGAAGGATCAGTTCCTTTAAAAAAGAAAAAAGTTTTTTTGAATTTGGTCACTTGAGGTATTAATTTGGTATTACAATGCAGCATTTCAAAAGCAAAAATTTCATTAGTTATAAGCACCAAGCTGTCACAGTAAGGTGTGACTTTACTGTGATCTCATTAATAGGATAAAAATTAGGCCCCAACAAAATGAACTAAATTAATTCCCGTTGCTCCTTTTTTGGACTAGTGAGGAAGCAGTGTGTCTAATTCCTTGCAGCCACAGAGAAAAGGAAAAGCCAATTCCAGCAGGACAGCACTTTTCACAATGCTGCACAACAGGAAAAAAAAAAAAAAAGAGCTCAAAGCTAGAAACTTCAATCTAGGTCTTATTCTGTTGGACACAAACAAACAAGCAAGAGGCTAATAAAGGGCACAAAGAAATGAAAGACAAAGTGGTAGTGGATGTGGGGGCCAGCAGGCTCTCCACAAGCTGCTGGAGGAAATCAGAATCATAAAATCATTCAGGTTGGAAAAGACCTCTAAGATCATCTAGTCCAACATTTCACCTAGTACTGACAAGTCCACCACTAAACCATGCTAATACATTCTACATCTACATATTTCTTGAAGACCTCCAGGGATGAAACAGAACTGAAGAGATCCCACTGTCACTGCCCACTTGGCTTGCAGAAAAGCTTTCAAAGAAAATCATCACCTGTAATTCTCTACAATTCTCTACTCCCACTGTCAAACATACTTCACTAATGACGCTTTTCATTTTGCCACAGCAGGCCCATTGATGGCTGGCGGTGGCAATTAGGGGGAAAAGCCATTTTGTCAATGAGGTGTGTTGTCCTGTTGCATATCTTCCCCACACAAGTAGCGGCAGGTGGTGGTCAGGCCTCTCCTCCACCCTATGGACCATCTGCATCTCCTGTTCCTCTGAAGCTGGCTCTGTTAAAACAACAGCAAAAGAACAGGTCTTGGAAAGCCAACATGGCTGGGCATGGGGCGCAATGCAAGGCAGGCCAAGTAGCTCAGTGCAAGCAGGGAATGAGGGCCTGGCTGAGGCAGTGTCACTGGCAGCAGCTCCCCAGGGAAGGCCTGGCCCTGATGCCTTCTCTCCTTGCCTTCATCCATCCCTGGGGCTTGATAGGGCTGACACTGATGTGGTCCTGCTTAGAGGCAGCGGGCCCAGGCTGCTGGGTGATTGTGCCTGGCTTGGCCCTGCGCCATGTCCCTGCTCTTTCTGTCATGGAGTGCATTCGGCTTGTATTTCGCCAGGTAGAGATAGAGATGGGAGAGATGGCAGATTTGGAACTTCTTTGTAAAAGACACGATGGTAATGTAATGTATATCTATAGCTTAATTTCTCCTTCTGGCAAATTATTCATCTTTCTTGTGTGATGAAACTCCAAGACAGTCATAGCAGTGCTATCCCTAGGAAAATGTGACAGTCAGCCTGCCATCAGTAGAAATGACTCTATTGCCTAATGGCAGCAGGAATTATTTTCTCTTCCATTTTACGACTCACACTTTTTTATCTTACCTTCTAACTCACTGCTGTAATCTTAAGCGAAATAGATTATTTGTAACCTTTGAACGGATGGATCGTGAAACCATGTTGCAGACTGTTAATCAGCTGGCTTACGTATTGCATGTACCTTATTTATCCATCTCTTTATTTTGATTTATTTATTTATTTATTTTTGGTATTTATTTCTGGATATTTAAAAACTGAGGGTCATTTTAGACTTTGACACAGAAATAAGTGTTTGCTGTTCTCTTAGATACTGTTTGTTGCAGTTGAGTGCTTTCATACACACTCTTTCATGATAGCAAATGAATGCAACGAAATTTGAGGTAGTTATCTGCCCAATCAAACATTTTTATTATTTGAGATTTTTATAAGTTCCATCTCTGTTTCTGAGCTGTTGTATCTGCTCTGGAGTTCAAGTAGTACAATAATTATGGAAACCATTTCTTCTCATTTAATTCAAAATGGATCTACATACGAAACAGAGTAAATCCAGTAAAATTTAATTTATATTCTTGTTGCTTGTGGACAGTAACACTAAAAGGGAAGAAAATTAGCTGCTGTTAAGAGGTATGGTAAGAGGAAAAGTAGCCCTTCCCAGTAATGTACTGTTGTTAAACAAAAACATATTTAGTGACTCGCTTTGTTAAAATTACGTGACTACAGAAAAAGATCTTTGAGAACTGAACATTTTGTTCCTTCTCTTTAAGTGCGTCCCATATTATAAAATACAAGAGCTATATTGTTAGTCTTTAGCTTTAGGAAGTATTTTTCTAAGCAACCTGTAAGGGCCTATGGAATTGTTTTTAAATTTGGGGTTGTCCTGGATTTGGGTAAATACAATATTTAAGCATCTGTTTCTTTTACTCTTTTTTTTTTTTTTTTCCTTTTGAGTTTATTTTGGGGACTATGCCCATAATTTAAAAAATGACGCTATGAGGTCAGAAGATTTTATGAAATAAGCCATTGATGGAAACCATTTAAGATGAAGCAGCTTTTGTGTAGGCAGCACTAGGAGTGGATTTTGGCATAGAAGAGGCACCCACAGCAGCTGCAAAGATAAGTGTCTTCCATTTTGCTTTCTTTTGCTGTCTTGGAGCATCTCTTGGTAAGGGGATGTCAGTTGGCAATGATGGGGTACTGACACTTATAAGATTCATGGATTTTTGATAATGAGAGCTTAACAAATGTCTAGCTTTACTTCCTGCCTTCTGTAAAAAGCAATCTTAATGAGAAGTAGTTAAACTATATATTTTCCCATGTTCTTTATTCTCTTTGTTAGCAATAGAAATGTGTATTTGTTGAAACCAGATTGTGATTGTGAAAGAGTAACATTGTCTACCACTAGTGTCAGTCATGCAACTAACGACAGTTGAATGGACATCTTCTAAATATCCTGCATTTTTGTTTTAAGAAGTGAACTGGCTTGTATCAAGCACTGGTTGCAGTGTAAATGTGTGGTTGTTATTTGAGACACAGGGCTACTCAAGTACTTCAACTTTGGAGTACTTTTCCTAAAAAGAAAAGAAAAGAAAAATGCTTTAATATCACTCTTTGCATGCTTTTGTGGACAAGACCTTTCTTTGGGGGGTGGAATGGTGTTAAATTTTACAGTCTGTTCAACTTTCTGCCCTTGCCTGACCTTTCTTTCTGATTCTTTCCATTGGTGTTTGTTACTGTGAAAACCGTTTTCTTCTTTCATATAGTTCTTATAAAGAGGCTTGGTGGGGTTAAGTCTATACTTGCCAAGATTAATCTGTATGATTTACTTGGTTGCTCTATTTTTAGATCACTTCCTGCTCTGTGGGAGATGCAACAAGCAGAACCCTCATTTCTATGCAGAATCAGAAATTCTGTAGCATTTCCAGTGCATATGCTCCAAGTCAGGCAGAACAGGGAATTGTACCTTTGCCTACTATATTCAAACAGAAAGTTTAGCTCAGCAGGACATGCATATTATTTCCTTATTTCCCCAGCCACCTTTGAACATAGGTGTTGGGTGAATGTAGCCTGCTTCAGAATCTGAGAAGCGTGGAGACTTAGCTATGTTCTGAGCACTTTCTTCAGAGCTGAGGCTATCTTAAATAGGTGTGTTACATTTTTATTTTATTTTATTTTATTTTATATTTTATTTTATTTTATTTTATTTTATTTTATTTTATTTTATTTTATTTTATTTTATTTTATTTTATTTTATTTTATTTATTATTATTATTTTTTAATCCCAGAAAGCAGCAGAAATTATCAAAATGTGGGAGGCCTTGAAAATGTTGATGGGAAAACTGAAAAGCTCTGGGGACTTGAGCAGTAACAGGGCAGGATCTGCACCAAAATTTGGATGATGTGTCGAGTCTGATTAGGTACTTGTAGGTCTTTGCAAATCTAGATCTACTTGTAAATGAGTGTCTTTAAGTAGCATGTGATGATGAATATGAGCATTGATAAGATCCCTGTACGTTGAGTGGATTTTGCCATGACTCTTATTGGATACTGCTAAAATTTTCAGGAAAGGGACTTTTCTCTTTGTTAAGCAGCATTTAGCACAGGAATTGTGGTCTTGGCTGGAGCTTCATGGCAATACCACAGAATAAGTTTTAAATAAGAACTCTCTACCAGAGAAGCGTTGTACTAGATGCTTTCCAGACCACTGTAGAAAATGAAATCCCGAAATGAGGCAGAGAAATTTTGGTGTTTCCAGAAAGAGACATTTCTCGCCAATGCCACTGAGAACTACAGACTGACAGCTCCTTTGAATCAAGTTGTATAGATACAGTTTTAACTTTTATTAATGGGAGTTCTTTGTGCCTGGGCACTTGCAAAACTGTTGGACAGCAAATTATTTTCTGGCCCTTGCTGTGGCCAATTAAATGAGTAGTCACTTGGGCTTCCAAAACATTCATCAGTCAACCTCTGAGCTATAGGAAGGTATTTTGAAAGGGCTCAAATAACTGGGGGAACTAATATTCATCATAGTGAAACCTCCTTCATATCAGAAATCGTTCACAAATCTCGGCATACACTTAGATCTGTTGGAGATGTAGTTTCAGTTTTCTTGGCCAGTGTTGTCCTAAGGGAATGATGCAAATCCAGATCCTGAATTCTAAAAGGGGACTCTGCTTCACTATTACTGTTTATTGTGGTAGGAATTACTGGAACTGTAAGTGTATGCTTTTTGAGTCTTTTGAGTACAGGTTTCTATTTCGAGTGTTTATAAAACTGTTGTCCAAGTATCTGACAGGATGAATTCATGACCAGACATGCTTCATGGCTAAGTGCTGGCTCCAGCACTTGGTGCACAACCACCTCATGCAGTGCTACAGGCCAGAGGAAGAGAGGCTGGAAAGCTGCCCAGTGGAAACGGACCTGGGGCTATTGGTTGATAACTGGCTGAATATTAGCCAGCAGTGTGCCCAGGTGGCCAGAAAGGCCAACGGCATCATGGTTTGTATCAGAAATCGTGTGGCCAGCAGGACTGGGGAAGTGATTGTACCCCTGTACTTGGCTCTGATGAGGCTATGCCTCAAATACTGTGTTCCGTTTTGGGCTTCTTACTACAAGAAGGACATCAAAGTACTAGAGCATACCCAAAGAAGGTCAAAAAAGCTGGTGAAGGGTCTAGAGAACCAGTCTTATGAGGAGTGCCTGAGGGAACTGGGGTTGTTTAGCCTAAAAAAAAGGATGCTTGGGGGAGACCTTATCATGCTCTACAACTACTGCAAAGGAGGTTGTAGTGGTGTGCGGGGTTCCGTCCCTTCTCCTGAGCAACAAGGCAAGAGGACGAGGACAAGAGGAAATGGCCCCTGCACCAGGGGAGATTTAGGTTGGATATTGGGAAAAAAGTCTTCACTGGAAGGGTTAAGTTATCATCTCCGGAGGCCTTCAAAAGACACGTAGATGTGGTGTTCAGGAACATGTTTTAGTGATAGACTTGGCAGTGCTAGACTCATGGTTAGATTTGATGATCTTAGAGGTCTTTTCCAACAGAAGTGATTCATTCTATGATACTCTGATCTTTCACAGTATTACTAGACCTTGGTCATATCCAGGTAACTCTTCTGTACTTATGATGATATCTTTCTTGTATCTTTCCTGTTATTAAAAATTCATCCTATGTACATAATGAAAATTTGAAAGTGGGTTCTAGTTTTAGATTTTTTGTTTCATTTTCATTTTTTTTCTGTCCTTGCAGTGGTACAGCTCCTATTTGAGTATGACTGCTTTTAGTCAGACTGGTTCTAGACCTTTATTTCTCTTCTGTACAGGTAACCACAGTTAGAATAAGAGTAATGTTTGCTAAAAACAGAAGGTAATTATGTTGTGATCTTGAAAAAATAACATTGTTTTAGTACTGCATGTCGTATTCTGTCTATGACATAAAACACATTAAAAGTGAATCAGCAGTGTTGCAGAGTGCTTTTCTCCTTTTCTGTTTTTGATTGATTATTTCATTTGGAAGATAACTCTGTAGTAAGTTAAGTGTTGTTTGTTTCCTGAATATGCTGCTTCATGATCCTATCAATCTCATTTGAAAGGAGAGCTATATTTTCTTCAGTCTTGCTGTGTAAATTCAAACAACTGTTTAAAGAACCAGTTCCATTGCAAAGAAAAGATTAAACTTTTTGGTGGGAAGCAAAATGAGCAAAAATGAAGTTATCTGCAATAACAATTGTGATCAATTTCTGTTCCTGCTAAAATGATGAAGGTTAGATAAGCATTGAGTTCTGGCACAAATTGAGGCTTTGTATGCTTAGTATCTGGTGTGTATGTGTCTATCTATCATAGTATTTGATACATGTCAGACTCTTGCATAATCTTTTCCTGAATAAATAGGGCACTTCAAAATGTGCCAGAAAGAACAGGCACTCTGCACACAGGCAGAATGATGGACTTGATGAGTTATTAACCTCTTTCTATTGCTGTTTTTATTAGACTGTGATTGCCCTATATGTATGTAGCATTACTGTCAAAATAAGCCACTACAGTGTGCCGGCCCAAGAAAAATTACTTACAAGAGAAGAACCCTTTTATATATGTCTGCATTGCAACAATTACCATTATGAAATGCTGCTATTTGGTTCTTACAGCTCTTGTTTTCCAGCTACTAGACTGTATTTACATTTCTTAATATATTTTCTTCCCCTTTGAACAATAATTCTGCTTTTAAATTTCCCTTGTTGTAAATCATTCAAATTTTAAGTGACTTAATATCCATGTAAAAACCTGTTTGTCTCCCTGTTCCACCAAGAGAAACTTTCAAACTACCTTGAAACTTTTTTTTTCTTACATATAAAATTACTTCCAATTCACTTTAGCCTGTGCTTAGTTTTAAACGAGTTTCTGTTTTCAGGTGTCACGATGCTTCAGTCCTGTGAAACAGTATTTTGCTGGCTGCAAAGTCCACTGGAGATTGGTCTCTTAAGGCCTTTTTTACGCTACAAGTCACGTTCCGTTTTGTTAGCTTCTTGGCAGATCAATTCATTCAAGTGACACAGTAACAAACCTCCAGTTCCTAATTATAGTTCTATCAGTCGAAGGGGTGATTTTGAGAGGAGTAGGATGCAAGCAGTGGACCCTATTGTGTGCAGAGCCACCATCCTGAGCTTTTTGTTTGTGCAATTGTATTTATTTATGTGTATCTGTTTATACCTGATTGTAGAAGTGGATCACTTATTTAAAAATTAAAAAAAAAAAAGGGCTCCAATATGAATCATATTTTATGGGTGAAGTTGATTTGCATTAGGTTTAATTTTTGTTCACTTACCTACAATTATCATTGCAATTTCCTGGAAATTACAGTTTAGTCATGAGGGACTTCAGAATGAATAATAAAGAAGTGAATGAATGCAGCATGTATGTTGCGGTTCCAGCCATCTGCTATATGTTCATCCTGGGAGTTTCTACTCAGATGGAGTCAGTACTGCAATGCCATACAGTATCTGAGTACAGAAGCACAAAGAGAAATTCTGCTTTTACATACACCTATGGTTACTTGGGTTGGGTAACCCTGGTGTTTTATGCTGAAGCAGGTATCAACTGTTGTACCAATCTGGGCTGAGAAGCTGTTCTACGTGCTTTATGTCTGTCTTTTATTGTGGGCATTTTCTATTTAAACGATCTTTTAAAGTTTTGGTGCTGATTCTTCTCTTTGGTAGGGATTAATAGTGAACTACTGTGCCTTCAAAGAAATCTACTGATAAAATGTAGGAGAAGCAGGCTTTGCTAAACGGCTTGTGGCACGGTACACCAGGAAACTGATAGCCATTCCGTCTCTCCTTGATTTGTTTTTGAGGAAAAACATTGTAGCTAAACAAAATATGGAATTGATTGTGAATCCCATATTTACTGCAGTGGTGTTACGCATTTTTGTGAGGAATAATTGCTAGGAAGTACTTCTGTCAGCAATATTGCTGTGTCCACAGATTCATTTAAACCTCTGCTGGAGGTTTTGCAGAAAGTGAACTAGCACATCATGATTGAGGTGAAAATCTGGTTTACTGCAAGCAGCTTCCATCTGTGGAGTTAGGGGAATGAAGGAATTCAGCCATACTAAGTCCTACAAAACCAAGAAGCCTATAAATATACTCTGAAGTCTGTAAATATTGAGCATTTAAACTCAGAGTGAAGTAAGTAATTGCTTTGGATTGTGAGCTCATCTGTAAAGTTAGTTATGCAGCTGCCACATACTTAGAAGTTGGCTATTTTCCTGTAACATTCATTGAGAAGTGTGCTTTGTAATTTTTTTCAGTCTATCAAATGTTTAGATGCAATATAAACACAATTAAGTTGATTTCTCAAATGACATTTAAAAAAATATTTTTTGCTATTTTTTTTCAGTTTTAGGCTGCATAATATTTACTCATTTCTTCTTGTGAGAGTTTTTCTTTTCTCCCAAACTGTTGATTTTTTTAAATGTAGTTAAACGTTTTCAAAATCAAGTAATGAAATTCTATTGCAATAGAAAATGATTATCTCAGTTAAAATACCTGATCAAAATATTTTCTTGGTCTTTCAGTATGTCTGGTTTCTTAAATCTAGTTGTTCTTTTTTTTTTTTTTTTTTGATTTTATAAATCCTCTTTTGACTTCTCAGCTCACCTTTTGCATGTACAGAAGCTCTGTGTAATGTAACAATGATGACTTCAAGTGCAAATACATATTTTGCAGTAAAATGTAATATTTTAAAGCTTTTGATTAGAAGAAAAGTGCAAATAGTCTGTATTTTGCAAATAGTCTGTCATATCTGTATATGACAAATAAGTGTTTCAACTTCTTAATCCTTACAGGGTCATTTGCCAAATGGGGCTTGGTTTACTTTTATTCTTATAACAAAAGTAATATTATATGCTGTTTTCTCAATCCTTTAATATTTCTTGTTAATGATGTAGCTGTTTTTCTTTGGTTATATAAAAATCCTTGTTGCTTCTAGCACATATGCAATTGATTCCAAATAAATATTATCATAAAAATGGCTTATAAGATCAAGTATACTCAAAAATCTTGGTGGTGAATAAAGTGTTGAATCATCAGAGAACCAGTGTTATAAAATGTAATACAAAAGCATACAAAAAGCCTACCAACTCTTTGAGTGAATACTCACTTTGTAGTTTAGATCCAAGTTCCTAAATGTAGAAAATAATGACAATCTTTAGACTGAATTCTTGAAGTTCAACTTTAATGGCTTTTTAAATTCTTATTCAGTTTAATTACTAGACTTGTCCTGTTTCACATCTTCTGGTGAAGGAAAGGTGCAGAGTGATGATTCAAAACCCAGTCAGGAACTGTTGACCCGTGTTAACTGTAATTAATTCTCATGTTGCCTAATTGATTTTCTTTTAGCTTGTTCACAAATGAGAGCACTGATCTAGATTTGGGGAAAGCTCAATACTGTGAGAAACAAAGCTGTGTTTTTGCAATGTAAAATTCCACTAACCTTGCATATTCAAAAGTGATTGTGCAGACATTACAGTGGGGAGTAAGCTAAGCAGATAAGGGAAAGGTCCCACTGTCACAAAGTAAGGAGGATAGCTAGGGAAAACAAGACAAGCAGTGTGAAGTCAGCAAAACCAAAAAAATCATGGGCCCTCTAGTCACAAGAGAACAAGGAAAAAGAAGAAAAAGGAGAAATTAACAGTTGTTCAAATAAAATTGTACATATATGTATAGTAATAAGTGTTGAGTAGTTTGTGAACCTGTAGCACTCAGCCAATGAGGAAATGAGATGAATCAAGCGTCAGGTAATAGGGGATATAAGGTATACAGGAATATAAGGAGGCAGCAGAGTGGCCCCTGCCAAGCAGTGTCATCCTATGAGCACCAGTCCCAGTTTCCGTAGGCTATTGCAGTACTGTGCTGAGTGAATCCCGTACAGTGGTTTGTTCTGCACCTGCAGGTTAGAAACCAGCAAATCTGGGGTGTGGGTGGTAAACCTGTGAGGTGGGTTGGGAAGGCTTCCACGGCTGCTCTAGGCTTAGTGGAATATCTTTGAGAAAGTTCTGTCTTTTCCTTCAGTCTACAGAAATGAGGCTACTTGTGTTCAGAATTCAATAGGGAGTCACTGCTCTGTCTAGCCAGCCTGAAGAGCAGAGGTAACTCAACAATGTGGTCTATCAAACTCTTCTACAGAAAGAAGAGTCCCCTTTCTTTACTTATTTGCCTTTGTCACTTGGTCAGTGTCCTCTTGCCAGCTGCAGAGGATTCAGCACCACCTTCTTGGTGAGGAGAAAGGGAGCTGTTGTGATGTGATCCTGGCAGTGCCACTCTGTTACCACCCTCTTCTCCACCTGGCTTTCCCTCCTAACCTATGTATTTGAGGATGTGATGTTAAGAACTGTTTCAGACTCATGCCCTTTCCCCCAGACAAATGCAGTTATTGGGGTGTTAATGCTTTCTGCAGCAGCTTCTAATAATTGTCCTTTCTGCAGATTGGATCTTCCTGCAAGTGTAAGATTTATTTGTCCATGACTGCTTGTATTATCACTTCTGAGGTAGAGAGATAAGTGAGATTTGCTGATATTCTTTTTGTGTGGATTTTTCTGCTTTCCTTTCCCAAAGCAAGCCATAGATCTGCAGTACCATGGCTTTCTGAGAGCCTCAGATCTCCCCTTGATGTACCAGCCCAGACGTTGCTCTCATGTTTGTTTCATAGCCCAGAAATACAGTTGGCTTCCTGCTTAGCAGCCCACTCATCAGTGCTCATGTTAGCACTCTTCCAGTATTTCTTACTAATATCAGCTTAAAACTGGGTTTCATTTCAAGGCAAAATGAATTATTTCAGAAAGCTAAAAATACTAGAAGCGGACAAAGTATATTATGTTAACGTGCATGCTTATTTTTTATATTTCTGTTGCTCAATACTATTCTTGTTGAGTGGATACTTCCTTTATCATCACTTAAACTCGCATTTACAACCTAGCTTTATCATGTGGAGGAGGCCAGGTTTGTGGCTGCAGCACTTATTTTTTGCTTCTAACAATGTTATTTTGGATGTTGTGTTTTCTTTGTATTTTCATGCAGTGTGGTTAGGTACTCAAGCATACTTCATTTAATACTTTAAGAGTTCTTTTATTCTTTAATGTAATGTTGTGGGTATATAATATAGTGTATTTGTAGTCTTCTAATAGTTTGGTTCTCCATTTGGTTCTCTCACTTATGGTTCTCCATTTTTCAACTGCTAATATTCCTTATTCATGACCTCTTCTTGTATGACTGACTTCCATATATTAACAGCTTCTTATAAAAGTCTCCAGCCTGCCAGGTGGTAATATGTCTCTAATTTTTTGCCTCAGTAACAATGTGTTTGCATTTATTAGCAATTTGACAGGTCTTTTTTTTTTTTTTTTTTTTTTTTTAAAGTATAATTATTTTGATATCTCTTAAAATTTGAATTAAAATATTTAGATGTTACTTTGTGGGTTTAGTTGCCAGTTGCATACATGTATATTTCGGATGTTTGCATTGTAACTGCTGTTACATGTTCTTGAATTTTATGTCTTTGCATGTTATTACTTTGGGAGCAATTCACAGCTCTGGAATCTTATCTTCATAATTAGATTAGATGCCAGTGGCGGTGTGTGGCACTGCTTTTTTTTTTTTTTTTAATATTATTATTATTATTACACACGGACAATGTAGATTTCCATAAATAATCTGTCAGAAATGCACATACTCTTTTCAGGGACCTCATACAAAATTAATTAGCTGACAATTAAATGCTATACTGTATGACAAAGAAGTTAAAGACATTTCAGTTTTGAGCTTTTAGTCTGTGTCTGTGATGAGTGCTCAGGAGAAATATACTCTCTTTCCACTTAACTGTTACCTATTTATGTATGTATGTATATTTGCAAATGCTAATTTACATGTTAAATCTACATGGGATCTATTCTCATTTCAGGACATACGCATTTGATTATGGGTCTGTCTCTTTTGTTGGAACTACTTGGTCCTGGAAACATCTTTCTGATGTTTCCAAAACTCTTAAACAAAAGAAATTCTGTAGTATTAAAAATAATAATAATAATAAAGTACTTTTTTGTTGTTTGTTTAAGCAAAATTAATAGGAAAAATGGCAATGTATTCCTGACATTTATGGTATTTTTCATTACATATTTAACTTTTTATGGGCTTAGGCCTTCAGGTGTACACAACATATGTACAAGCTTTGAGCGTTTGAAAACAATTGTCATGCCTTGGGGCATTTTAGATACATGAACTGCAGATGGCAATGCAGAAGAATGTGGAAATTTGTTTATGCCCATATTTTTAGCTGATTGCTGGACCTGTTACTTTGCATGCCTCATATCCTATGCGAACAGTAAAAGGAGTCCTCCCAAAGCACCAACTTCAGTTTATCTTTCCTGCAAATACCTGTGAAAACATGTAGTGATTTCAAAAAAAAAAAAAAAAAGAACGATCATTTCTGACGGTAATTGCTATGTATAGTTATTTATGAAAGCCTAAGAAATAAGTTTTCAGTTTATATGTGTAATTATATAGAAGTAAAATGTTGAAAAGTGTTTTCAAGTTTTAGTTTGTAGTTGAAGCATATAGTTGGTATGGAAATGCAGTAATATCTACAAGTAACGTGTTATTAATAAATCTGAAGATTTATAAAGAACCTCTTGTGAACGAATGGATTTCTCTAGTGATTTTGTTTTCGTTTTTGTTCTTGGATTTTTCTCTAGTAGAGATCATGGGAAAATGCACTGTTTTACCCTAGGATGAAAACCGCTGAGTACATAAATGCAGCTTTATCTTATCAGAAATTAAAGGAACAACTCAGCATTATACTCTGTTTAAAAATTCTTATTAGTTGTGCAGTGAACTATTAATGTCTTGTAAGAACATAAACAGATATTCTCCTTTAGAACTATGAAGACTCATCCAGCCAGTGTGTAATGCACAGTAAATGAATAACGTCTTTGTCAGCCTGTAGGACAATGCCATTCTTAACAACTTTGTCATGCACTACATGTTACTGATTCCCCAGTAAACTGTCACAGGCTGCCTTTGAAAAATTAGTCTTTGTCTATTACGTGCATATACATTATGAGAAGACACAACTCTGTCCTGGCAACACATGACTTCATTGCTAGGAGTAATTTTCTGAACATCCAAGACAATAAAGAGCTGTCATCTTCTTAATTTTGCTATTTTTACTTGAGAAGCATCAGATAGGTGTAGTGTGTCTCTTATATTATATTCTTCACTACTTGCAGTAATATAAATTGTTCTGCTATTATATTTACAAAACTATGAACACCTGCGATGCTGCATCGCATCTGACTTTTCTTGAAAATAATTTTATTTAATTTTATTATCCTTCCCCAGTGGAGATGGGGGGGGAGGAGGTGGGAGGGACAGACTGAAATTCAGCAAGTCTTAGCGTAGAAAAGGGTAGGCTTTTAATTAATTTCCCATGAGAATGATATTGCAAAAAGAATGGAAGAGAAATGCTGCTAATGGCCCCATTCCTGACTCAGGGGAATATAGTGCTGAACTTACAACCTGCAAACAAAATATTGAAGTCTTTTGTTAGGGGTGAGCTACTTTTTGGTAGCTGAATTTTGAGTTTGCTAGAGCCAAGAACACAAATATACAAAACATTCTTATTTCAGCCTGGGGCTGGCTACTCTGTCAAAAAAGCAGACTCACTTCATACCTACCGCAGCTAGTGGCCAGGCAATAGGTGTTGTACCTGGTGAGAAGACAACCTATAATCTATCAGTGCTGTCATGGTGCTGTCACTCATGCTGGTGGAGGCAGCAAGGAACCATCCTTGGATGCCCTTGGATGGGAAGAGAAAAGTAGGGACACTGCAAATCAAGTGCATGTTACCTAGCAGTGGTGGTATCAGTATGTTGTTGTGAAAATAAATTTGTGTGCTTTAAAATAATCTGTCCCATGCTAACACAGTGCACAGCATAAGCTGGTAAGGGACAGGTATAAAGAAGTTCAAACAGTAACTCAAACTGGGTGAAGATTTCAGCATTTCTTGAAAGTGTCTCAAATAGGGTACTATCCTCATGTTTTATAAGAGAGATGAATGGAGTAATGCCTCATTACATACATATAAGCCACTAAAAATATGTTAACAGATATTCAGTGAGCATATGTACATGATGCAAATAAAATGGCTTGACCAGGATAAAAGGCCAGGACAGTATGCAGGAGGGTAGTGAGCCAAAAGAGCGAGCTGGAAAAGTAGTCTGCTCTGTGCCATTGAACACAGCTCCAGTGACAGAACAATGTGGAAGTGTAGAGCATGACCAAACTACAAAGCAAAGAATGGGGAAAAGCTTGATCCCCAGGACAGCCTGTAATTTATGAAGTCAGAATTGAATAATTTCTGCATGCAGCAGTAAACATGATTGTTGAATTATCATAATGGTGTATTTTCCCACCTTTTCTGAAGAAGCAACATCTGAGAATGAAACAAAGCATGTTAAGCACATATATGATTTATATGTAGCCTGGGATTCTGTACGTGTAGTAAAAGACACTAGTCCAAAAATCCCAGTCTTCCGTTATCTCTAATTCTCTTCATTTCATGTGCTTTGGTGCAGTCATCATTTCACTGTCTGAAGCTGCATTTTCTTTTTTATCCCATCACTGATTTGTTTCGTTTGGCCTTGTTTAGACAGTAACTCATTTGTCAGTTCCAATTCCTCTGCTGTCTTACTAGCAGAAAACGTAGTAATCCAGAGAGGCAGGATGTTATTAGTTAATATAGTCTTATTTAGTATAACATATAGAATCTATATTTAAAGCAATAATGCAAACCTGCTGGTCATGGATTTACTAATCAAGTACCTTAAACCTCTTTTGGAACAATTCTCGCTTCCTTTCTCACTCAGAATTGATGATCTTCTGCTAGTAAAGATTTTGTAATGCCTCAGCAAATGATCTGTCAGTTGATTTAGTAGAAACCAAGGACGGCTAAGTTAAAAAGAAATTTCTAAAGGCAGGGAAAGAACAGGTGTCTGATAGAGAAGAGACAGGGCTTTTGGTTAGACACATTTTTTGTAACTGACTTTTCCTCTTTATTATTATTATTATTATTATTATTATTATTATTATTATTATTATTATTATTATTATTTTCTTCTGTATACCCTACTACTAGATGGCTCTATTCTACTTGATCTTTTATTTGTGCTAGTATAGCTTGTTTGTTTTCTTCTCTTGGGAGGTTTCTGATGTACTGAAGTCTTCAGCAGTTGCAGCCTGCTTTGATACACTTTCTTCAACCATAGATACTTAAACCTTTCTGATCTCAGATGAGTCTTGTCCTGCCAATTTTTGATACAGAGTACTCCAAAAATAGTCCTGTGTATACTCACAGTAATGTTGAGGGATTTCTTGAAAGAGCAAAAATCCCATGGCCTGCTGTAGCTGAGCAAACCAAGCTACCAGAGTAACTGTGAGAAGCTCCCATGGCAATGACTCCCACCGCCCAATTAAGGAACTCAGAAAAATACTGTTACCAGCAGCTGGCCTCAAGGACAAGGTGTACGTGACTGCTAATCACAAGGGGGGTTCTTTTCTTGCAGGTGGGGTTGTTTTCTTATAGTTGTTTGTCTGAGTGCTTTTGACCAATAATCTTGTATGAAACACTGTCCACCCCTGTTAAGTTCTCTATAAAAGTTAGGCTATTCGGGCAATAAAATGAAGCATGATCTGACTCTGCTGGTGCCTGTCGTGCTTCCAGCCGTGCTTCCTGCAACACAGTAATGCCACCTTGCTTTAGTCGGATGTTAGCTTTTCTATACATATATACACACAATTTACAGTTGGCAACAGTTTAGTCATCATTGTTAGTCATTGCACTTTATCATCTAAAGAAACACAGTACCATGAGACTTTCACTTTTTAATATACATTTTAGACTTAGCATTATGTATGATAGCATATGGTTGCTTGCAAGCCCAGTTCTGTTCTGCTTTCCAGAGATGGGAGATCCCTTAGGAGTTCTCTAGCCTTGTAGATTCATCTCATCTCCAGCCAGGACAAGATTTGGAGAGAAGTTTTAGCAGAATGGGACTTCTGGTGAGACTGTACCTATACTTTGCAGTTCCTTAGCTGATAAGCATGTCTCTTGGATTTGCACAGAGATGACTGTAAGTTAAAACAGCCTCTAGGCTGCCTAAATTTGCAGTAAGGATCTTTTGTGGCCAATGCACCGGGTATAAATGTGAATTTACCCCTTTTCTTCTGTTTCTGCTGGACTACATTGGCAGATTTAGCCTCTGATTTAAGGATGCCAGAATTTCTAAGCATCTGTTTTGAAGTGAGCAGTTTTAAAAGAGACATATTCAGTACTGCAAACTGGCCAGCATGGTTAGGATATTTTAAGCCAACTTCCGAACATTTATTCAAACTACATGAAACACAGATAAAGTACAATAGCACTGCTGAGCAAATGTAAAGACAAATTAAGCCAGCTATTACGGTGCTCCAAAAACATCTGCTAAACAAAGTCAACTGTAAAGATAAAACAATTGAGTTCTCTTTTCAGTTGTCAACCTAACTTTGAAAGAGCTATGAAAGTGACCTATACATTAGTATTCAATTTATGAGCAATTCAGAAAACATTTTTCTGAAGCTTTAACAATTAGAATGCAGGCGGCTTTCTAATTTTCCTTCTTCCCCCAACCTGTCTGATACTTGATGGCCTGGCTGGAGTGCAGGAATGCATTGCAAGGATTTTGTCCCTGTGGCTGAACTTTAACAAAACTCTTAAGCGGAATGTAAACCTCATGGGTCTGTGTTCGTTTTACATCTTTCATTGCCAAAGGGCAGACTAAGTGCCAACAAACAATATGGAAGAAGGCGTAATAAGTGGATGCAGCATTGCTAGTGATGGTCTGCAGATTTTGATGCAGAGTGGTAAAGCCTCTCTTAGTAGTTCACAACAGGCTGGAATACAGTTGGTTCTCCTTGAGCAGAAATGTAGCAATGTAGAGGCATCCCAACAGTTGTTTAGAAAAAAAAAAAAAAGGATAAAAAGGGATGTGAGATTTATGTAATAGCTATTGTTATGCATTAGAAATTTAGCATAGTGATAAAATGAACTTACAGAAGAGAAATAAGCTGTAACTAAATGTAATGAATAGGCACTGAGGGATTTAATTTGTTTGTTTTTCACGGTTTATCAGAAAACAGTGGAGACAGCCTGAGTCATCTAATCCTTCATTTTAGTAATTTTACCTCATTTATAGTAGCCTTCTTTCTGGAAGGTAAAACTGTAGGAGGTAGGCTGATGAGGCCATGAACAGATTAGCTGCCTCAGATATTCTGGAAATAAATTACATTTGTTGGTGAGATCGTTACCTGAAACGGCATAAGAGAGTTGGGTAGCAGAGCAGAAGAAGGCCAGGATGAGATGAAACCAAAGTGGACTTGTTGAAACAAAAGTATTATGCATATTTGAACATTCTTTCATTAGCTGTTACTTTTTAGATTTTGGAAACCTGTTCTCAGACTTGTGAGTGAAGTTTCTCTAGGTTATGTTTACTTTTGCTAAATTTTGGTTTTGAGGAAAGAGGAGGAAGATAACATAATATCAGACTGGTGGGCTAGTTTATATGCATGGATTTATTGTTGATTGAAGGCAGAAATACTGACATATCAAAATGATGACACTCTCACTTGATTAAAAGCCCACCGAGGGCAACAGGAAAAAAAAAAAAAAAAATCCTAGAATTATGAACTCCTGGTCAGGCCAGAAGTCTGTGCCTTGCTAGCTTGAAACCCAGATATTTTCCACTGACCTAGTGCTAACAGATCTGTCATTACAATATCTCAGCAGCAATTACAGGGGTTGTTGGAAGTATTATTGCTCTGTTTCTATTGCATGTGTTATTATCATATGTCAATTGTGGTATAATCCCCTATTCTCATGCATCATCTAGTAAACCATGGTGATCTATGTGATGTGGGATAATTGAAGGGAGAGGAAGTCTTGTGAATCAGTGGTAATAAGCATTAACAGATTATAATGTTTTATTGGCTCCTCATTAGACAAGCTTTGAAATCTGAGGAAGACTTCCTTCCAAAGGCAGGCTGGTGAGGGGGCAGGGAGAGGAGGAACTGCATTTCTTATCCTCTGCCCTACCAAGCTTGCCTCAGGCCAGCATATTTGCTCTTTTTTAATGTGTGCATGAGATATCCATCTACCTACCTACCTACCTTTCTTTCTTTCTTAGAACCTGATTAATTTATTTTTCTGCTGTACCATTATTAATTTATACCTTTTGGAATAATTTGAATGTCAAATGTCTAAAAGTAAGGCAATGAGAGCCAGTTTTTATTTCTGGTAAAACTCTTTTGCTGTTGGCGGATGCTTTAAGAAAAGGCATCGTGCTAGACATTATACATCTTAATTCTTTTGCAACTTGTATCTTAATATCCCTTTGCCTTAATTGGCCTTTTAATTAAATATGACATTTTAATTGGCTATTTTACCAACTTAACTTGGTTATTAGCATTAGCTATTCCTTTCATCATTGATAATTTTATATGCATTTCCATATCCATACCAGATATTTTCTTTCTGGTTGTTTAGGAAAATCTGAAATCCTTTTCTATTGCTCCTCCAATGCACTTTCTGGTGCACATGCTAATAGACATTTAGCAGCAGTGTTTGCCATTTACAAAAGTAGACACAGTATATCTAATATCACAGAGAATAAGAAAAATGTCTTAACAGCAAATAACTTTAAATGAATTATCACTGTTAGCATGTTAAGTATTTTAAGCACAAACCAGCTTTGTATTACTTACAGTCTACCTGCCAGGTGATTTTTCAGAAATTTTAAATAAAGCGTTGAAGTATTTTCCTTCCATTGTTCCTAATCCATCCTGTTTTTATGTATGATACTAATTTCAAATTTTGAATTTTACATGAAGGAAAACAAACAAAAAAAAATACTGCCAAGTCTGAGGCGTGGTAGTAGGTTATCATTCTAGAATGTAGAAGACTGCCAAATATTCATAGCAGAGCAAAGAAAATATCAAAAGAAGAAGAAGAAGAAAAAAAAGACAGCACAGGGATGGTGCAAAGATGTGCACTTAATAATAGGGTTTAATAAAACTGAGATTTTTTTGTTTTCTCTTTGAAAAAAAGCACTTTGGATTCACTAGCAAAGCTAGAATCAAAGGAGCCCATGGGAGTCCATTGAGGCCTTGAATGAAGCTTTGAAAATCTGAGCTTAAGACAACTTACCCTAACAAGCTTTAGGCAATCTATTATTATATTTTGCTCTTTAAGACGCTGTCACATTGTGCTACAGAGGATAGAAGTGTGGGTGAAATGATCGTCTCTATTATTGAAATGCTATATAGGAGCCTATTGAGAATTAATTAATATTAGCTGCTTGAAAATTGCCTGGTGGAAGGCACAATAGAAGTGGAATATATGGGGAAAGTCATCACGAAAACAGCAAGCTATTTTTACACATTTGTGCGAGAGAACTTCGGGCTCAGCTGAGGTGCCAGATTGACAGCACTGGCTGCTCTGCTCCCCACAGAACATACGCACCGTGGGCAGTAGCACTGCAAATTATCCCACCGGTGCTTCTGCCCTGTCCTAGATGGCTGGCCTCCAGCTTCCAGCTTGCCTCTTGGCTCTGCTCAGGCTCCCAGTGACTGCCGGCTTCCGTGATGGAAGGTTTTTTGATGTGGATGGTTGCCTGCTGTGAATGGGATGGAGACTTTCTCCATTTCATTTTTCATTCTGTGCTTATGTTGAACACGGTGATATTTTAAAAAACTTTTGTTGATCTGGACAAGTCCTTTATGTAAAAGAAAGGAAAAACCCACAAATGAAGGTGCTAAAATGTGAATCTGATGGGCACCACTACAAATCCTTCACCGTTTGATGTGGAGACAGAAAATTGTGCTCTTGTAAGTGCAAATGGCTGCTAAGATGACTCTTAGCCTGATTATAAAGCTGGAACAGAAAGTGGCTTGCTTATAAAAACATTGGCATTACTTGTGTTGTTTTGTTTTTGAAAATATTATGCAGAGAAATGTCACCACCTAATGAAAACCATTTCAAGTCATATACTATAATATGGGTCCCTACATTTTGACTTTGCTATGCTACTAACACCTGTGCCAAACTATAAAGATAAGTTATTGCTACTATTATGAGGCAGCCATGAAAATGGGCTATTTTTAATAATTTTAATTTCATAGAGGTTAAGAAGGAAAAGGGGTGGTGGAGAGGAGTCACGACACTTTCTTTTACTCTTACAAAAGAATAAACATATTGGGGTAAACAAGTGCATTCATATTTCAGAGACCCTGCCAGTTTAACCTGATTTTATACATGTAATAATAATAATTAAAAAAATTATTTATTTATTTAATCTTGTGAATAGCAGTTACTTTTGTGGCTCATGAGGAGAAAGTCTGATACTGCTCTTAGTGATGTTTGCTTGATGTACTGATTCAGATAAAGTAAAAGCAGGAGATAACTTCCAGCTAAGGTACTGATGTTTAGCTTAGGTGTCTAGTGCCTCACGGTAGTGTTAGTAGCATCTTGTGCAGTATAGTACAGTATATTGCCTTGAGCAAATTAATGCTGATCTTCTAGCAACAGGAATCAGTTCCTCCAGACTGTAAATACTAGACTACAGTTTGAGGCTTTTTTTTTTTGTGTGTGTGTGAATATTTATTTACAGTCTAGTGGAGTATGCCTTACTGCTTTTGAACTTGCTAACCTCTCTCATCCTCAAGCTCCTATGAAGCACATAGCCTTTTGCTCACTTCAGTTATGTTGACTGACCAGGCCATGAATTTTCATGATGATTCTCACGCAAAATCCCATGTTCTGCTTTCTATTATCTGGGAATGTTATGTGTGCAAATGCATAGCTGCTGAGTTAGGCTGTTTTATTTTCTGCTCTTGTTTCAGAGAAAGCTTATTCAAACGCTTCTGTAACCCTAAATATTTCACAGCTTTCCCTCACTCCTTTTATTTCTGTACTCAAGGGTTCAACATTAGAGACCCAGCTCCTGAAGGAGGATGTCTGCAAAAAATATCCTTGCAGGCAGTCAATGGCACTCCTCATCTGGCAGGATAATGCCCCGTAGTCCCCTCCACTGCAGGGGGCTGCCTCGGCGACTCCCCACCACCTGCCAAGGACAGACCTGACTTGGCTCTGTGTACAGTGCTGTGGGGAGTTAGGCAGCGGGCTGCCAGGCTCATAGAGGCAAACACACTCGAATTAAACAGATATGCTCTCGATTCATGTTGCTAAGAAATGAGAGAGAGGTCTCTGTGTGTGAATCGCAGCATCTGAGCTTAGCTTGGTAGGCTGCATGGTAATACTTGTCCCTGATGACAGCAGGCATCTAACATTGCTGTAGGTTTAACGTTCTCAGGCAGCGCACTTTCTTCCTGGTATTGGTTTCTGGGAAGGATGAGCTGTCACCACTCTTGATGTGTGTAGAGAACAGAGGTCTCCTGAGATAAGGTTGTTCATTATGCTTCCTGAAGAACCATTAAATTTCTATCAGTGCAATGTGATCCACTCCTTGGGTAGAGATATTGTTTTCTGAACCTTTTCTTCTATCCTAATCTCCACTTCTGTGATGTTATTTATTTTTTTTCCTAAATCTACAATCAGGAAGAATGTAGAAATATGTAAGTAGTAATAATGCAATATTTTCATGCAGAATCTTACAGTGACAAGATGAAACAAATTATGCATTCTTACTGTATTATCTGGTATGTATTAGACTTTATAAAATGAGACATCATTCATATTATGCTGTTTTGTGTACATTTGTTGGATTTTGGATGCAGTGTTCTATTAAAAATACATCAATATTGTGCCAATATTTCAAGGTAGTTGGTAGTATTACATGGTAAGAACTGTGACAGTCTATATTTTGGTTGAGGTTGTTTGGGCTGATTGATTTTAACAATTAAAAAAAAAAAAGTTGTTTTTAGTTGTTGAAAAGCAATTGAAGTAAATTTAAACATTAAGTTATATGCATCTGAAGTCTGTGTGCATGATCTACTTATTTGTGACTGCATTAAAAATTTGGAGAATTTTTATGCATAACAATAATAATGTGCATATACTGTCTATATTTTTAAATTAAATAATATGTTCAGAATTACTCCTGTAGTCTAAGGTGGTTTTGGCTGTAGAAAATTAAAAGAGCTGGGGATCTTTTTTATAGGGAAGCCTTTATATTCATATACAATTGTCTAATGCAAATTGCATAGACAATTGCATAGATTGAATTCTAATGCAGGAAGTTATTCAGGTAGGTAACATGTCTTTATTAAAGTATGTAGTGCATTTTACAGGACTGTTTCAATCTTTTTGCCAATCTGAGCATCTGGTGAACAAATTAATTAAACTTGAGTTTATAATTTCAGAAACCAGATTTTCTTAAAATACATATTCATCCCAGCTGCTAAATCTCTCTTTCTGGGTTATTTCACACATGCTTTGTGATTAATAGTAATGCTAATGGTAAAATCAGACCATTATACAGATGAGATGCAGCTTAACACTGTTCACAGCCTTTGTTAGACTCTGTATGTGTGTTTGATCACATGAAGTAATTGTGCTTATTTTGTCAATGCAGATGATCTCTGACCTTCACATTTGTATATCTTTTGAGTGAAACATGTTATGTGTGGTGATTACTAATCATCTCTGTGAGACCGACAATATTTAGATGTAAATACATCAGTGCAAGCAGTGTAGGTCTGTGGTCTCATTCAGCAGCATGTTTGTGACATGAGTCACGTTTTAATAATTGGGAGGGCAAATTACTTGACAGCTGTCTCAACAGAGGAAATAAGGATTGTTTGCATTGTTAATTAGCATTTCTTTTTCTATTTAATTATGGCACATTTCAAACATACTTAGTTAATTTTTTGGCAATTTTCAAAGGGCTAGAACGTGTTTGTCCAAAAAAGAGGAACATACTCACTGTAAAGCTTTCCGACTGGGTGAGTTTGAGATCAGCACTATACATGTAGCCGTTGTGGTCCTAAGAGTGAAGGGAAATTTAATGGTATTGTTCTGAGTTATCGTACTCCTCAAGGAAAAGCTGCTAAGGGTACTGTTTGTTGCTCTGTACGTTTTAGCGCTTATGTTTCTAGATGTTTTTATAGGCTTAAGACTAAACTGTAGTCATTTGATAATATGAATCTTCTGGGAAAGGCTGTTTATGATATTTTTAAGGGAAGACTAAGACATTATTCCTAGAATGCTGAATATTAGCAAAGCCAATGGAAACACTGAAATAACCAACTATAGACTGCGTAAAGGTATTTCTTGAAATCAAAAGTGATTGGAGTAACTAAACTCCTCATCGTTGATGTGGAGGTCTTGCACTACTCCTTTTCACAGGCTGAATTTCAGCCTAAAGCAGTTCCTGAGTCCCTTTTGACAGTAGTTCTAGCTTTTAAGAGCTGTGGAAAAAATGTGTATTTTTCAAGTCTGGTTATATGTATATATATTTTTTTGTATGTGTGTGTGTGGGGGGGGGAAGGGGAAACGGGGGAAACAAAACATGGGTAAAGTAATACTTTCTAAACAAGGCAACCTACAGTTAACTTTGATGAAGGTGGATAACAACCAGCAGCAATTCACTTACAGGTCCACTTGCAGCCTCTGAGCAAACTCTGTGGTACTATATGCTAACAGGATGTTAAAAAGTACTTAGAAATGGGGAACAAAATGAAAACAAAACAAAACAAAAAACCAAACAAACACCACAAAGATAACATAATGTATGCATTAAATAGCACATTGCAAGTGCTATAATACATGTTTCACAGTTTCTTTTACTTAAGCTTCTATAATCTCATTGTGTGGCAATGAACCTCTAAATATAAAAAGAGGATAGGGGTTAGGAGACAGCTGGGTCTGTGTTACTGATAGCTTAGGACAGTAATAGTACTTACCTACACAGTTAGAAGTCATAGATTGGCACAGTTGTTATTGCTACTTTTCAGGGCAGGTAACTTGTCTGAGGGACAAAAAATTTTTGTGAGACTCTTGAGAGACTGTTTTCCACGTCTAACTTCAACTCATAAGGAAGAAGGATAGAACTCAGATTATAGGAGAAAACTTGGGTGTGAAAGGAGCAGATCCATAGTTTCCCCAGAGTAGCTCACTTAATGGAGCAACTAAACTCCTCAGCTGTGACAAATAAGTAAAAATCAGATGTTCCTGCAGTGAAACACACTGCTCTCTGTTTTGAGTTATGAGATGCTAATTGCTAGTAGATTACTCATGTGGAATTATTTCAGTGGGACTTTATTGGATGATTTGGTGGGTTTAGGCTTTTTTATTATTATTATTTTTCCCCATCTTCTTTTTGTACAACTTCCTAATCTTGGAATTTGTTTGAATGTGTTGACTTCATGTATTCTGTCCTTTAAGAAGTGTGGTCTCATGGAAGAGATTCTCCTTACCTGACTTTATACACCAGTCATCAAAGATCTGTGCTTTATACAGTTACCTTATTGTCTTTCTGCAGTCAGTGGAAAGAGGTAGGAATTTTTGATAATGATTCATCTGAGATGTTTTTAGATGAGAGGAATCACATTCCAAAAATGCCTATTTTTTTCCAGAGACACCGAGTGACTTGTGCAGATGTGTGTTTTCAGATGAATCCCACCCAAGATGGTCTCACAGACACTGGGTACTTTTTCACAAGTGGAGCGTGACTTGTAGTTTGGCTACCTTACTCTCTTTAGGCATGTTTCAGGATATATGGGAACGGAGGTGTGCTTTGCTCTAAGAAGGCACAAAGCCATATCCTTTCCATAACAACAAAGTGCTACTATGTAGTTGGTGGTAAGCACATGCCAGGCAGGTATTAAAATTTAAAGATTATTTTCCATGATTTACCTTAAATCTTTGTCATTCCATTTTCTATGAAGCTTTGGAATGTATGGATATTCCTATGTTTCCAGTCCCGTGTTGCCTTCAGCTATGTGGGACTTTTAAGCTTTTTTAAGGTAACGGATTTTCAGCTTTGAGGTGCTCAGGTACAACTGACCAAGTGCCTTGACATACTAAAATGCAGCTGTATATTTGATGTTCTCAAGGTCTATTGAGTTTTGTTGGAATGGACTGAGAACTAGGTAAGCCAAACTCAATCCTAAGTAAGAGTTTTCTCAGATACTCGTGATAACAGAAGAAACTTGAACATGGATTTAGTCTAAAACTGTGAGGAGAAAATTGGTATGTAAAAATTCATGGAGTGAGCAATTGTCTGCATCGGTGAGGAGTGATATATAATGCTTGAAAAATGTAAAGTTCAGCTTAAAATTTAACTCTGTATGCCTAGCTTTTAAGAAACTTCCTAGAGTGTTCAGATCTATTGGGTTGTTTAGTATTTTCCTGTGAGAAACACCGTGAGCTGCATCACTGGGTAATTTAAAGTCATGCCAGAATAAAGCATTAGAAAATACACTGTAGAAATGTATTCTGCACTGTCAGATCAGGAAGCTAACGTACATAGAAGGTCTTTTTGAGCTCCAATTTAAACAAGATTATTGTCCTGTACTTTTGAAGATGAATAAACCTCTACCATTAAGAGTCATCTTTTTAGCTTGTAGCTAAGATGGACCAGCTACTGCTTTTTTTTTTTTTTCCCCTTTAAAAAAAAAAAAGTCATTTGGATATATTTCTGTAAGTGTATATATATATATATATAAATAAAATATATATATAAAATCCTTTTGCATGTCCCCCCCCCAACCATTTCACTTGCTCAGCTGTCTTTCTGCTCAGCCATCCCTAGGAGCTGTTTGTTGATTCAGCCGCTTATTTGTTTGAATCAATCAAATTAACTGCAGCAGACTAGTCTGGCCATGTATAGAATACTGAAGCATAAAGAATAGAAGAACAGTGAAGCATTGCTTCCAGTGTTTGATCAGCACCCATATGTAATTTCTTGGGGTAAGCATGGGGTTCACTTGAAAAGGCTGCCACTAAACAGATACTGAAGGAATTAATTGTCAGCTTTTGAAGTACCCATGAAATTGTCAGAGACATGTTCTGCAAAGATAGGTATGATCACTTGCAACAGGCATAGAGTTAAACATATTCTGAAAAATCAGCTAGCTTTGATACAGTAGAGTTATTTAGCAAGTCATGGTAGACCAACAGAGGCTGTGTGGCTTAATGGTATTTTTTAAGATGTAAGGATTAAGATTTATCAAATTTGGGATTGTATGTTCTCATTTTCAGTAGCGTAGGTAAAGTGGACTTAGCTATTATGCAAAAGAGTAACTGGAGAAGCTTCAGAAGGCTATTTCTGTCATTGAGTATATAAATTGCTCAAAACAGTGATACATGTGAATCTTTAGTCTGTTTCTTTTATTTGCAGCCTAGGAACCAGAAAGAACACGCTTCCTGTTGGACAGCATTGCTGTTCATGGGGTGGTAGCAAAATTTTGAAATACGTGGGGTATCAAGAAATACCAGATGTATTAGTTTCTATAAACCTACCATATATCTAGGTATTTCCCAAAGAATATTGCCTTTTTCTTCCTAGAGATTGTGTAAAGTGGGGGCAAAAAGAAATGTTTAGTAATTTGTCTGGGATTTCTGGTGTCCTGGTAATCCGGTTAGATCGATAGCTGTAGATGACTAGAAGGCCCAGAAGGATGACCACTGCTCATGCACAGATCATCTGTGTCTTTTTTTTCACAGAAAAGAAGGTTTAATCACTCCCTAAAAACACAATTTCAAAGGTATGAAAGCTCTACTATTTTTGATAAGCCTTTCTTTTTCTTGCAAGCCTCATAAAATTCTCTATCCCATACACTGAAAGTCTCCTTATATGAGAAAGCTATTTAAGATCTATACAGGTATACTATTATTTAGTAATTTTTGATTAAATTATATTGTCTTGCCCACTCTTTCCATAATATAACTAGATACTTCCTATCTTCCCCTTCTAGCTCAGTATGATCTTTTTTTTAGATCTCACCTAGATTGTTGGTAGATTCTACAGAGTATGCCTCTTCCTTCTTTTTCAGGGTAGCTTTTTGTGGTGCATGCTGTGTTACAAATAACAATGCAAACATGATAAGCTATTGAGCATGTGCACAAATAATGAATATTAATTCTTCCAATTTTTCACAAATGTTATGTATGCAAAAATGAAATTGTACTCTTTTTATGAAGAGCTATTGGCTATTTTAATAGGATAGAGGAACACTTTTTGTGTGTGTTTGGATAAAAATGCAAAAAAACTCACTGAAATTAGAAACTGCACATAAGGAATTGAAATATCTACTCAAGCTGGAATTTGGCTAGTGCAGCAGTTCAACAGAAGTGCTGTAAGATGCACAGTGAAACGTAGATGTTTTAGATATCACTTAAAACTACTACATCTGTAGCAGGCCAGTGCTTGGTAAAATAACCAAATTTCACTTAGGCCTTATGCTCGGTCATCTATCTTGGCACAGAGTACTGTGCATACAGCAGTCATCCCTCACATCAAATCTATTGAAGATCATCATAAAAGGCTGGAGTAGACTCTCTCTCTCAAAAAATATATACTTTGTTTCTTTATCTCTGATACTCAGTGGCCGAAGAATTGGGTGATGGAAGAGATAAGACATTTCTGTCTGGTGCTGATTCCAAGATTGAAATAAAATTGATGCATAACAGCAGTTCTAAGTTCTGTGCATAGCATTCATCCTGTTTGATGGAGGCTGCTATGAAAGATAAAAAGGGTATGAGAAATCCAAAATAAATTAATTTGACTCTTGTTATAAGACTGTTATCAGATCCAAGCCAACTCCATTTTCGAATGGATCTGCAAATGCTATATGTAAAAACAAGGAGCAGGAATTTCTGCACCAGCTATAGTAACAGTTTCTGAGAATATTGGAACCTGGCTGTTCCCAGATATTGCTAGGGGACGTTCTCTGTCTGTCCATCTATCTATCTATTTATTAAACTTTGCTAGCTAAATTGCTATGTGAACCAGTGTTAACTTGTGCATTTAGTCTGAAGTAGAAGTAATCAGCGCCCTGCTTTGCAGAACAGCAGTGCAAGAAATTAAGTATTAGGTTCCTCTTGTATTTTTTTCTTCTTTCCTTTTCTTTAATATGTACAAATGTGAGGATATATATTTCAGTTTGCATTGCCTTGAGCCAGGAGCAATGCAGACAATTGTTTTCCTATCCTTGCTGGTACTGTACTGTAATGATTCCACCATAGCATTTTGTGTTGAAGAGAAAATTTTGCCTTATGAAGAAATGCAGAGGATAGGATGATACCAGTAACAGAAATACATCAGATAAGATGATACCACTAACAGAAATAAAACATGTTTCATCCTCATGTGAACTTAACAAAGGAAGTTAAGTATCATCTCCAGACTTGTCTTTATGTGATTGCTTTTCATCTGAATAAACAGGGCTGCATTGATTGGGAAGAGCTGTATACACTGCAGCTTTTGTTCTGCTCTGAATCAGTATATTTGGACCATTTTTACTGCTGTTGGAACCAGAACTGATTTTGCATTAGAAGAAATAATTTTGTAGGCAGGCTTCACTGCTTAGAGATATTTTGTTGGCTTACCAGCTGCTTTCCTAGACTGCTTTTATTTGGTGCAGACAAGCCTTTCCATGGCACTTCTATCATCCGTGTTTGCACAGAACAGATACTGGCTTCTCATTCTGAATGCTGGCTGAAAGCACGGTTCTTCATTACTGCTCTCAAATACACCAAGAGTCAACATCATCATCTTCTCCTGATAACTCTTTGTGTGCCTGATCATTATGCTTGCAGTTAGACCCATACAGAGGTCCTAAATGCTTTTTCTCTGTGGGAAAAGAACAACAAGAAAATTAAGAAGCTTTCATGAATAGAAATAATTTTTGATACCATTACGAAGCTATTGCTGTGGATAAATTATTAGGACTGTATTTGGGTGCCACATTGCCTATGGAGGTTTCATGAAAGTGTGTCAAGCAAGGATGGAAGTTATGTCTGGTATCCCTGAACTGATTGTCTGCTCTACAGAGCTGAGCAACTTTTATAAAACACTGTAAAATGTTAGTGGTGAGTCTCATTTTATAGCACTGAAGAAACAGTCCTGGAGACAGTGGGGCAGAGGACTTCCTGCATGAGAACGTGCCCCAGTGCTCATCTCACAAGAGTCATGGAGCCATGCCAGCTTGACCTGTGCTCTAGCATCCCGGCTGCCAACCCTGGCAACACCGATGGGCAGGAACTAACCTGGGCTGTATCTTGTATTTAGTCTATATACTGTGATTTTCAGCTGACATTTGCTTATGCAAATAGATGATGTCAGGTTTGAAAGATACGAAGAGACATAATATTCAATTTCTGCTCCATCCCAACTCCCAAATTTTGCATGAAAACAAGGGCTACTCACTATGATCAGTGAAGGTGCCTGTCTTGTTGGTGTCCCCTCTCACCTTACAAATTGCATGCCCATGTATGCTTTACTTATCTGTAAGTCCATCTGTTTCCACTACTTGGCCTGAAGTTTCCTCACTCCTAACTCAAGCTCTGTGCTTCTCTACTTTTACATGCTGGTCGTTGTGGCCTCAGTTCATTTTCTGAGTGGAAAAGAAATACTAAAAAAATAAGTAAAAATAGAGCAAGTTCTTTGAACACCAACGCCATTAATACCTGCATGTAAAGTAGAAGCTCCATTTTGATAATGAGTTATTAACACAGGAAACGGACATGCTTTCCCTCTAAAATGTGTACGGCCTTTTCTGTCAGCATACTCAGAAAAATATTTCTGCATCAGTATTTCCAGAAATACTTTAATAAAATCACACCTCTCAAGTGCTTTTAACAATAAAGTCCAATCAATTCAGCTGATAGTGCTCAGTATGCACCTCCGTGGTTTATCCTGTACACAAACAAGAAAAAATGAAGAAAAAGCACAAATTGCAGCCACGTTTTCATACCTGCACCTGCCTCAAGCTCACAGCAAAGTAGCTTAAATGCCATGGCAAAAACTGAGAATGTCCACATAGGGCATAAAATCAGATTATGGAAAAATAGTAATATGTGGGGGGTCCTTGCCAGCAGTGAGTACCACAGAACAGTGTCTCAGAAATAGTAATATGTGGGGGGTCCTTGCCAGCAGTGACTACCACAGAACAGTGTCTCAGTGTGCAACCTATATATTGGGTAGGGGGAGGGGGTGGGGGTAGGATGGACAGGATAGGACATAAAAATGAAAGAGGCCTTCAGAGAGCCTTACGATTCTAACTGCTTCCTAAAAATCCAGTCAGTGTAAATTCAAGAACTACATGTGTTGGTAATAAGGGGAGTATAGAAGGAACAGCTCTGGCTATATCTCAGAATATTATATAGGGTTGTTCCCCCCCTAGTCTGAAGTAACTTATGGCTTGTAGTAAAGTAAAACAAAAAGTTTTTTTCAGGTGTGTTTCATCTGAATTAAGTCCATCTGAATTTAAGCATGCAATAGGGGTACCTAAACCAGAAGCTTAATCATCCTGAATGTCTTCCATGGCATGTCTCTAGAGGAGTGATTCAGAATGTCTTCCATGGCATGTCTCTAGAGGAATGATTCAGTAACCCACAGTCAAATACTCCTGCAAAATATTTTCCTCCTTGTGTTGCTTAATGGACCTAAGCCTTGCATAGCTTGCTTGCTTACTTTAGGTCTGTGTTTGCAGTGCAAAATGCTTATTTTGCCAGACTATTTTATTATGAGTATCTGCAAATGATTAGAGATTATCATTGAATGACTGTTATGTGTCTGTTAAGGGAATAGAATTATTAAAAAGCTCTAATTCTTCTTGTCTTCTATATCTGTACATTACCTATTATGCTATCTATGTTATCTAGCATGTGATCATCAGGGTTTCTGGGACTCTGGATATTTTATTCTGTGATTGTGTGTATGTTAAATATCCATGTAAAATGGTGAATAAGAAATTGAGTACCACTGGAAAAAAAAAAATGCTAGCCAAGATCATTTAATTACAGCTGTTTATTTTGAAAAGGCTGAAGACCACTGAACAATGTGCTGAATGGAATGAGTAAGAATTGCCACCCTGTGCTTTGCATGTTAAAAGTAATGAGGGCAGTCCAAACAAAATTATTTGCATTCTGTCCAACTTTGGCTTGAAAGCACCATACAGTTCCACAGAATAGCTTAATTGCCTAGTATAGCATAATTGCCAGGCATGGGGAGTAATATAATTTACATGTCTGACCACGCAATGAACCAGGGAAACTGCTTGGTTTTAACAGCTTGGTTTTGACTTATCTGAGCTTCAGAATCATTACAGTTTTAAATCCCTGTGCTGGTGGCTGCAGCAGTACCTCGTGTTGCATCTTCCTGCATCCTGGCATTACAGACCTGTGGATTTTTTGGGTCCCTCAAACAGTCAAACAGGGAGGATATGCATCTTGTGCCTGAGAGGCCCGGTGTAGCAGTGGGAAGGGTCTGTGTCTGCGAGTGATCGGCCCCTTGGCTCTTTGCTGCTGCACCTCAATCTCTGCAGAAACAGGGTGAGAAAAGCTGGGTGCACATGCTGGGGAGGGTTGTAACACACTTCTGCAACTAAGCTGCTGATCATCTAATACAAATTCTAAATCATGGGAAGTTTTAAACAATGCACCATTATTGACTGCTTGTCAGTAGCAGTTTTGTTATTTATTTCACTGACTTCCCCAGGATGCTCTAAAAAATGAATAGAAAGGTACTGCCCAAGCATTTCAGCCTACTTTGTCAAGTGTACTTGCCATACAGTGCTCACCTTTGCCACCTGCAGTAGGAGGCGATTCTCAAAAGTTAGAACAGCAAACGGAAGGGGTTATGTGCTTAGGTAAGGCCGTGTTTGGGAACAAGCTTCTGTCTGTCATGTAGTAGTTTCTTGTGCAATTGTTTATGTTCCTATAATTTCACATTGCCAATGCATCATCCATTTGCTTCTATTTAAATTTTTGAACAGACACCCTTATTTTGTGATGAGTCTTCTGTTGTTGTATTCAAATATATGTAAAGATCAATATGATTAAGAAATAGGTGCCTTACATTCTAGCATTGAGAATAACAAAAATTTTATTCCAGATTTGAAGCGTATATTTTATCTCAGATGGAAACATGTTGTCAGTGTCTCTTTGCATCAGCACTGATTTTGTTATAATTTATTTTTTTTATTTTTCTCTCACTGTTAGGTTCATCATATCCAACACGTGGTGACAAGTTATATCTATCGTATTATAATCCAGTTATAAACAGGAGAAAGCTTGTCATTTTAGTAGTGGGATTAGGCCTCTTATGTTATTAATTTTGCTTGTTTGTTTGTTGCTTTTTGGGGGATGTGGTGGTGGTATTTAAATTCAAAGTTATCAAAAAAGGAGAGTCATCTGTAGACTGCAGCATGTTTTGCATTTAAGGTTTGGGTGGAAAACACAAAGATGAGTATGGAAATAGCCAGAGAAATCCAAGATTCTACCAATAACCAAACCAAAAACTAAACTGCACGTGTGTTTTGGCATGGTGTGGGCTAGTGTCATTTTCACTTATAAAACAAACAAACAAACAAAAAAACCAAACATGACTTACACTGCAAGTACAAAAGGTTGGTTCAGATCCTCCTAGAAACTGCTTTCAGACTTGACTGTCACTTCAGTCTTCGTTTCTGAATCTCATATTTATGCACCTTGCTAGGGAAAAAAAAAAAAAAATCATAGATGCCTATATACAGATTTCTTTGGAAGCAGACTTCAGCTGTCAGGTTAACATTTTTTGGCCTGAGTATATCAGTTACAGTGGAGCAAAACTTGCACTTTAGGTCTTACTAAAAGGTAGTTTAAGCTGATAGTGCTATTGGCAACGACCCCACTGAATTTTGGATTTATTTTTCTCGTTAAGAGAAAATCTCCTTTTAATGTAATTTTATTAGAGACAGATTGCATGACCTAGTGTGTACCATTTAATACACTATCTACACATTTCTTATTCCATATGCAATATTGAAGGCATTGTGAGCATATATGCATTTAAAATGAATTGAAAAGGAATTCAAATTATTTTTTATGTAGACTTCATCTACTCAGTTAATTCAGTTCAAACACAATTGGTTTTCAATTGCACTGAGGGCATGAATATTCTCTGCTTTTATTACCAAAAATTACAGAAAAGGTACTTTGCTGCTTTCTCTAATTGTTGCTAGTAAAAGTTTAACTTTCTGGCAGATAAATCTTGTTTGTAATGACCTTTTTTTTTTTTTTCTTTTTTTCTCCCCCCTCTGGTTGCAGCCTTCAAGAGAACTTCTGGGGACAGGGAGGGGCTTTTTGTTCATTTTTCATTTTTTTTCTTTTTTCCTTTAAGTCTTCTTATGAACTAGGATTTATTATTTTGACTGCTGGTTTTCCCCATGTGACCTTATCAGTTTTATATTGAGTGTTGCTTTTTGAATGCACTGAGGATGTATCAGATGATAATGATGCAAAATTTTCATCAATGCTGTCTTTATTCAAATAGTTTTTGCTTTTCTCTTTCCTCGAACTTTTCTTGGATAGCTATAGGCCAATTCATCATCTATTTGCAGTGAATATTCTGTATGCCATCTGTGATGTGAAAGGGGGTCAAGTGGGATCATGTATCAGTTCAGCCTGCCAAGTATTATATCGCATAACAGTATTAGTTCCCTTCAAAAACAAACAAACAAACCAACAAGCAACTAACCAACCAACAAAAAACTTCACCAAATAAATGAAAAGGCTAACAAACAAAACCCCATACCTGAGGAAGACAGTCATCTACAAAAATGACAACAAATTGCAAATAAATCTTACTCTTTTCTTATTTTTTTCCTCAACAGGTTCACAGTCAGAATGTGACGTTATGTAAAATGGAAACCTGTGAAGAAAGGCACAGATAGCAGTCGTGGATGAATTATTTCCCTTCTTAAGCATCAGCTCTTTAAAACACTATGGTGATTTGGAAAGTCCCGAGAGTGAACTGTGAAGTTTTCTTCATCTCAATCAATGGGTTTCTTAAGCATTTCTCCAAATCATTGATGTTCAGAGATGATGTGTGATGGAAAAAACACCCTGTCTGTGTGTTTATAGCCCCTGATTTTTGGATTAGTTTGCTGTGTTGCTGAACCGATTTTGTTTCGAGGGCAAGGAGTGAATGTGATGGATTTATCTTCAGAGATGAACAAACATGGAAGGAATCCAGTAAGTCACAAACTAGAAGATCAAAAGAAGGTAAGATTGTTTTTAATTGGACTTAATTATATTGCAACTGCTTGCAAACTCTTTGTTTTTTAGTAAACTGAAAATTAACATGCTTTTGAGGAAAAAGCATGCCATCATACAGAAAGTGAACTGCTGTTAGGGGAATTAATTTCTTTATTGTCTGGAAATTTTGTTTCTAATACTGCCTGATTGCATGATAATTTGTGTCAAAAGCTCCCTGAATTTGTCTGTCAAATTGTTTGGCAAAACTGTTACTCAGTTGCTATCTATCAGTGCTGTGTTAGTGCCAGAGACCTGCTGAAATAAGTGTCTGACATCAGCCTGACACTGTTTGAGGTCTTTGTCCTTTGAGTGTGTGGATAGACACTTTTTGTTGTGTCCTATTGGTAGTTTTATATATTTTGGTTTTCAGATACTTACTTGTTCAAGTTTCATCCTTCAGTACCCAAGGCAATTTACAGATGTAAATTCACATTTCCATATTATGGGAAATCCTTTTGGAAATCCCGCTTCCATAATGGACAAAAAAAAGATTCACTTTCCTGGTTCATCTATTTTACTCAGAGTATGGTCTGGAAACTTTTTTATAACGATTATTTCATAATCGCAATCTGATGGTTTTTAACATCTTCAGGTCTTTCTTCTATTTCCCCATGCTTTATTAGTCTTTTGATGTGCCAGCTGAGGGGTTACAGACTTGGAACATGTTCTTCCTGGTGTGCCTGGCCTCTAATGGGAGCTCTACAGCCAGCAGAGAGGTCACTCTGGGGCAGCATTTGTGGCTGTTGTGCACTTAATACTGGGCCTTAAAATGAGATTTAGTGGCCTTTGAATTACTGCATAGGTTGAATGAGGCTGTTAACATCAAAATAATGTATTAAAGTACATATTATGTACTTTATTATTACACAGGCTTGTTACAGTAAGTGCTGCTGGTTTTGGCATGGAATATTGGTATGAAAGCCACTGTCCAATGTTTCAAATAATTTTGATATTCTTTGGGGAAAATACAAATTGGGGAAATTTATGAGCAGCATAAATGAAATTGTTTTAAGTCCTGGAAAATTAAATACTTGGTTTTCATGCCTTTGAAATTTGTATTTGTTAGTCTAAGTCATTCAGTCATATCTGGTAGCCTTTTAAAGAGTGAATTGCTGGAAATATACCATGATAACACATACAATGAAATTATTGGGAAAATATATTCAGACTTTGAGCAGGCTCTTGGTAATGGAAAAGACACAGAGGTACATGATAGGAGATAACTGGTTTAGAGCATGGGACTTTCTCCAATTCATAATTCCCACCCTTTTGTTGCATAAAAGAAAAGCTGTGAAATATTAGGGTTAATCTCAACATCCATTGGACTGCTTTCTGAACCACGGTTATCTGACCTGAAATTGATTATGCTCTAGGGGGTGTGTTTTTCTATTTTTCTTTCTTTTTTTTTTTCTTTTTCTTTTTTTTCTTTTTTTTTTTCTTTTTCTTTTTTTTCTTTTTTTTTTCTTTTTCTTAAAAGAAAGATGTTTTTTCATCTCTAAGTGCATTTTGCAGATTCATGTATAGAGGCTGATTCTTCAGATTGCTTAGGAGGAGAAAGATTATTTCAAAGAGGATCTGTGGTACCTTGAGGTCAATTTTTTCTTTGAGCAAGGATATTTTATCCAGCTGTAGAACTACGAAATAACCACTGAAGACTTTGTAGCTGCTAAAAATATCTGGTCCTGTGGTACAGTTCATGCTGAAGAACTGAATTTCATGATTATAAACAGAAGTCTGGTTAGTTTTCATTACATACTAGTTAGTATGTAATGAAAATTATATACTAGTAGTAATTTAGTAATAATTCTAACTAGTAATGTCATACCTTTGGTGTGCCAGTGTCTGCTTTTTTTTTAAAGAAGGTTACTGTTATATTTTAATAAAATGAGGCTTCAAAACAAACAAGAAACACAAGGCATTGTAGTAATTTGGCTATTTCTTTCCATTAAATTGTGTGTAAAGTGTATTTAGAAATAAATTAGACAGGAATATGTGAAATAAAACCATACCGTTTTGGAAAATATTGGCTGATTCATTGTCTGAAATAGATGCCCTACTGCTGGTCTACCTGGATCAGGCCAGGCAGAAGTCAAGCTAAATCTCTTAGCTTGTGTTCTCATAAATAAAGGAAAGATACCGTGTTCTGGAAAGACTCAACTGTTTTGTTGCTGCAGAAAGTACTGACTCTGGAATGTATTTATTTATTTATTTATTTATGTTTTATGGGGAATTTAGAAAAGAAAAAACACTTTGTGCTAATTAAGGATGTAAAACTTTGCAGGTGGTTTAGAAAGTGTAGGCATTTGGCATTTAGTTTTTCTAATAATTTCAAAAGATAGTACAAGCTATATTGCTGTTTTTCTTACATCTGTAATTGGGTTTAGAGAACTACATGTAACTTTCATTTTGTTGACTTATGAACTGTCAAGTTTATAGGGCACTCAGATATGTGTCTTATCTCAAAACACATCAAATGCTATCACTTGCATTTTAAAGAGGTGCATACTAATTTTATGGCTGCAGAACTGTCAAGCTCCTTAGTCTTTCCATAGTTCCAAGACATAATGTTTTATTGATTTCTGTCAATATTATGCTTGTTTTTGTGGGCCTGGCAGGTGTCTCTGGGCTCCTACTCATGCGTATGAGCCATTATGAATAACACAAGGCTCAGCCAGAGAGTGAGAGCTTTTGGTGCCTGAGTGGAAGCAGTAGTCCAATTTCTGTGGCTGAATAGTTGAGGAAATAAGGGAGGCAGGCTAACAGTGGGCAGTTCAGAGGGGAAAAAGACTTCAGGAACATCATAGGAATTCAAATCAACTGATTTCAATACAGCACAGGGCTTCCATCTGCAAAATTTTCTACCTGAGAGTGAAACCTCAGGGGAACTGGTAATGGGCTTGAATGTGTATGTCTGGGATGTCCATCACCCTTATCTGTTTGAAGACCATGTGTCCATTGTATCTCAGTCCAAAACATGTCCTTCCTTCCTCCCATGCTCCAAGATGGACATTTCAGGTTAAATGCAGTGCTTCTACATCTAATTGTCATTCCTACAGTGTACTGTAATTTCTTATTTTGAAGGTATGATAATATTCAAGGCTTTGGGACATGAATGCCATTAAGAAGCAAATGCATTTATCACTGTTTACAGTGGGATGTGCAGATACATGATTTCAGTGCACGGTAAATGACAGAGAGAGCTATGAACTACTAGTTCAAATAACAGGTTTCAATATCCAACTTGCTGTAAATAATCATTTTAAAATCCAGAGAAGACTGCTTAATCTGTATTTCATCATCCAGTGGCATTATTCTGTTTTCAAAATCCATGGAAAAATTTGTAGTCTGCTGATACGTGCATAGTCTATGCTAGCCAAATCTGTAAAATACATTTCCAGAATTTCCTGTCTACTCTAGTCATTTAATTTTAATATTTTCCCCCCCAAAGAAAGTCCCATCATGGGCATTTCTTTGACAGACTATCCAGGTTATTCGGTATCTTGGAAAAACACCTGCTTGCTTTAGGCAGGCAAAGCCAAGCCTTTGAACAATGCTGCAGCTGTGGCCTTGTTTAACTCTGGAGCCTGACGGTGGGAGCCTGAGAGTGCACTTCACCGTGAGCATACAGATATGTGTGAAGCAACAAACAGGCAAATAACACAGGTTGCGATACCTTCAAGTATCATTTATCTGCTTGACCTTGTTTAAATCTGTAAATTTTTTTCAGAACTACAGCAACATACAAAATGGTTCCTGGTGAAAATAGTACTTCATCTCTTAAAGATTTGGCACATCTGCTTCATGGGCTGACTAATTTACTGCTTTCTGATGTTCTACATTGTCTAAAGTGTTTTAGGAAATACAAACCCTCCGTGCTTCTATCCTAACTCACACCAGATGACGTGTGTCTAGATTCGTAGCCCATCATGCAGAATACAGCAGTAACAATATTGCAATACTGATAGTTCACAAACCAGGAATCTTTGCATCTCAGTTTACACCACTCACACCATGGATACACAGCCTGCACTGTTGCACGTCCAGGATGCTTACTTCTCAAAGGGGTATTTATTTATTTATTTATTTTCCCCTCATGTTTTCTTGTAACATCTCTCAACCAAAGCCTAAGCAATGAGAAAGTAAAGTCCGTTTTGTCTTGTATATTTGGTTTTTGCTCTTGATGTATTTTTAGGACAGGTGAATTCTGAGGCCTTGGTTCTTCTGTTTAGAGGCTGATCCAAACTGAATTAAAGTGAAAGGAAGTTTAGCAATTCCTAATCACCACCCGAATATATACTTTAAAGTTAAATAACAGAAAGTATAGCAATCTTGGTTACATTATTTCCATCAGTCTTTCTGTATGCAGATGAGCCACTGAGCTCAGAGGATTTTTTAAGAGATACCATGCCTCTGTTACTGGGCAGTAGTCAAACATAATTAATAAACAGGAATACTGAGTAAGCCTTGTCTACTATTGGAGGTTTTGGACTGAGTGTGTGCACAGCCCTGTTGTTTTCCCCAGTAGCCACTTTCAGATTAACTAAATGTCTGATAATCATAGAGCTTTTGGCTGATGGGATAAAAAAGGATTTTACCATCAAAAACATTAGGCAGTCTTGTTATGCAGGCCTTTAAAGATCAAATCGAGAGGTTTAGAAGGGACAGATGAAATGGGAGTAATCAGCATGTACAACAACTCTTCCTCTATGCCCTGCCTACTTTATCATTGTCAATATTCAACATTTCTGGAAAATTGGATGTCGTCATCATGAGACAGTTGGGCCACCAGTACAATTTGTTCTCGCAAACATGCTCACACTGCTGTGTCTGCACTCCCCATTTTCATGTCTCTGTTCTCATTTTTATGACTAATGTAGTCAGCCAACAACAGTTTTTCAACAATAAAAGCATTAAATACTGGGTAGGCCAGGTTAATTGCTTTTGTTGCTCAGTAGCTCACTTCTGTCTGAGAACCTAGGATCTGGATGGTGTTGCTTCTCTCCCTGAAAAAGTTGATTTCTCCCTTGCTGATTTTACTTCTGCCTCCAAGACAGCTCTGAGTTTTCTCTCCCACCCCCTTTTCCTTACCCAGTCCCTCTTAAACGTATACATATATATACATATTTGTGTCTTCTATGTTGTTTTGTCCATCTGCCCATCCATGTCTATGTCAGGAGATGCTTTGCAAACAACTGCAAGTCAGAAAATCTAGCAAAGAGTCAGAGAACCATTAAGCTCAATGTTCACTGTTATCCCTTATCTCAAAACAGCTGGTGGGTTTTATTTTTCAGGATATACATTCAGGGTTTTAACCAAGAATAGGGTAAGTGGATAGGGAGAACTCCTCAGGGTTGGAAGGAGAGGATTGTTCTCTTCTAGTTTTGCTGTTGTGTTTTCTTTAATACTTCTGAATTAGGCAGAGATAGGAAGAACCCACCCAGCTGATAAGGAAAAATAGGCTGTGGGAATAAAACTGTGGTTGGTTTCCAAATTCGTTGCTAGAGCAGCCTGTCACATATTACATCCTTCTTTCCTTTAAACTGTCTCCCCCCACACACCATGAGTTTTCTGTTTCAAAATTTATGCTATAAAGACGTGAATTATTTCCTTCACTGTCAAACCTCCCTGGGGCCCCACCACCTGACTCTTGCTCTCTCAAATTGTTCCATGCACTCTGCTGGTGCAGTTGTTCCAATTTAAAAAATAATCTTCACAGGCTAAGTACATTGTATTAAATATCATTTTATGGAATATGAAACTGATATTTAATAATTCTTAAAGTTCACGCCCTCTGTTTACAGGTTTTGTTTTTCTTATTAGAGAACTGTGACGTAAATATGAGTACCCATTTCTTTTTCTGCTGTTTTTTTTTTTTTTTTTTTTTCCTTTCCCTTATTCTTTGCCTTCCCTAATCCACTATCTGTAACAGTCTCAATTGCAGAGCAGTGTTTTGACCCAATGCTGAAAATAGGTAAGATATTAAGTACTGGTTCGTTGTTTTTATTAGATACCGACTGATTGTATTTTATATTTTAAGAGTATGTCTTGGTTTCTTAGTCGGCTGCTTTTCACTCACCATTATTATCTGTAAGCTGTTGCTTTTAATGAATGACTGATAGCTGATAAAAACTTGTTTAGGAATACCAGGTAAAGGCTGTACCAGAGTATCCCCACCACCTGGCTGGAAGAAGCTCAGCTGCTTTGCAGTTGGTTGTGCTGGCAGATTTTTGCGTAATCAGATAGCTGAAATTAATACTATTTTGTACGTACACATACCACATAAATTTTGACATGCACTACAGAGTGAGAGGAGGAAGGTGGCTTTTTCCTTAGGCTTAGTTACTTTTTTTTTTTTTTCCTAAAAGTGATAAAATTACTTACTGGCTTACAGGTCTGCTAGTACTACTAAAGGCAAAATTTACTGTTTCTACCAGTTCCTCTTGTATACGTACTAATAACAACGTAGATTTAAGCATCTTGTTTCAAACTGATTTGCCTAATCCAAAACGAGATGTAAGGGCTAGGAAGCAGAAAACAATGAAAATTGTGGAGGCAATATCTCATGATTACACTGTTTGCTGTGGGAAACCTTGATGGTTACAAATTACCTATAATGTTTTTATTTGTCAAGTATATATAATAAATAAATAAATAAATAAAAAGTGCTAGAGGCTTTCCACCATAAATCCTTGTTTTTAATTGCTGTTCCCCCTACATTTTCTACAGAAAGCTCTTAGCCTCAGGACAAAACAGTTGAAGTGATACTAAATAGCTAAGCTAGTAAATAAGATGGTAAATAAAATCACATGGCTTTTTTTTTTTTTTTTGTACTGTTTTATTGCAAAATAAAGAAATCACTGTAGTAGTTAGTATTTTATTGTTCTTCCTGTTATTATTTTTAAGAAGTGTTACTGAATGATATTTGCTTAGCTGATAATGGTTGGTTGCAAGCAATATTTGTTTTGAAATTGTCTGTTGCTCTTTGAGTGTGAAATGCCAATTAGGAAAGGGTTGGGCTGCTGAAATAGTGTGCTGAAATAGTCCTGTGTTTTCCTTCTGAAGAAGGAGCATGAGCTTGAGAAGCAGTTGCACAGAGGTCCTCCACTGTTGCTGAGGCTCCTATGTGATACCTTGCCTTGCACTGTGACATTGGGGATTTTTATCATAGGACTGCATGGAGATCATACCTTCAAAAACTTCTTTTGAGGCTTTTGCAGTCTGAAGCAAGAGCTTAAAAGTAGGGATGGTCCTATAATGTGTGTTAGGGTGTCAACTATCCTGCTTGCCAACTTTATATATTTATTTAATTTTAAGTATTTTATTAAATCTTGTGGATGGTCCTGTATCAAAGTGGATATTCAGAATAAAAACCTATTTTCATGTTCCCCTTTCCATGAATTTCAAACTTTCCATGGGATTGTTTTCTACTTTAAACAGGCTCTTTACAACAAAGACTAAAAACTAAGAGCCAGAATTCCTCACAAAACATTGGAAAGAGTAAGTAGAAATAAGTTCGACTTTCTTCTTACCCCAGTTCCAGACTAATGTTTGAATGTCTGAATGACCAAGAAGGGGAAATTAAGTAAATAAATAAATCGCCAGAGCAATTTTGATCTGAATGTAACTAACAACACTTTTTTGTTTGTTTGATAATTGTTCTAGTTATAAATTAAGTGAAGGTTACCGCTGTGCTTATCAAGGGGTTGGGAAAAATAGTTGCTGTCACCATGTTTGTTTGGCTACTTTATCTAAATCATTCTGTGCTGTTACCTTGAGATTTTAACTGGACCTAGGATCCAGTGCAGGTTATGGATTCTGCACCCTGTCTGGTATCTCTTCATTCTTGCAGTGCAATTGAAGCATTGCAAATGCCGTAGAATTTGGGTCTTCTGGATTGCAGTCTCATCTACTTTCTTCTCTAATTCCCCCAAAACTGTTATTGTTGAAATTGCAAGAAGCAGCATCTTCTACTGTTGCTGTATCAGAAGAAATAAAGCAGTGTACTGCAATCTGCCTTTGTGGGATATAGAGACTTTTTTTAGACTGCATTTGATATGTGCTAAAGCAAATGTCTCTTGTGAGACTGTTGTGTGCCTGCTTGTAAAGCAGAGCTTTAAAAGCCTTTTACATTTGTTCTAGATAGGTCTAGCCTTAAGCAACGTGTGAGAGGACACCTCTATCTGCTGTTGTGTTTTTTTAGCTCCTGACTAGAAACATATGGTAGAATTACTGACTGATCACCAACAACAATTAATAGTCTCACATCAAACCAGATCTTGTTTTCCTGGATGCAGTATATAAATATACACTATGAATAGAGAGAATGAGAAAAGATTGACAAAGCTTGGTACAAATGCAGAAGTGATGCACAGAGAAAACAAAAAGCAACCTGCAGAGTGGTACATTGCTGAAGCCACATTTGTAATAATGTGGGCAGCCCATACTCAACATCCAGAATCTCTTGAGAAGAGTCTTGAGAAGAGAGTCTAGATGTTGTCACAGAGTAGAAGGCTATACTTTGTTATACCTTGAACTTAAGGGTGCAGTCCTGCTGCATCCCAATTAAAGGATACTGCTGGGAGATTTTCTGGTTCTGTTTTTTATTTTTTAGTGCTTAGGTACTGGTATTAGCTTTTCTCCTGTGCTGAAGTACAAAAGAATGCAAAGGTAGGAAGGAACTTTGGAAATGGTTAGAAATTTATTGTTAGTGCAAAATTCATTTTATTTTATTATTTTATTATTTTATTATTTTATTTTATTTTATTTTATTTTATTTTATTTTATTTTATTTTATTTTATTTTATTTTAATTTATTTTATTTTATTATTTTTTTTATTTTTTTCTCTCACAGCTGGTTACCAGCAAGCACAAGCATATCCATGTTGATTTAAATATAAGCATGTGTATATATACAAACTAGCATAGTTCTACTCTGTTTGATGCAGTAAATGAACAAAGCTTCTTTGCTAAAAGAAAAAAAAAAAAAGTTGATAGAGCTACTGAGTTTAATAGCACTCTATGTGACAGCTGCATTTTGGGAGGAGGGGGAACAAAGCAAAGCAAACCCTCCCACACACAGACCAATCTTTCAGGGTACTTCCATGTTAGTAAACTGAACCTTAGAGTGTTACTTTGTTTGTCTGTAGTATCTTTAGATGTAATAAATTTTTGTCTCATGAGGCACTGCTGCATGGAAAACCCGTACAGTTTTTAACATTAAAATTTCTTGATATCTTCTAGAATGGTCAGGATCAGGCAGAGCTACTTCCATTAATGGCACTTTCACTTGAGTGACTGAACAGGGACAGCCCCTGACATTCTGAACCCCTGACAGGCATTACCTGAAGCTGTGGTGCAGAGCAGCTATGGTTCCAATTTAACGTTATCCTTCTGGAAGGGAAAATAGGCCTGTGGTCGAAATGCAAGTCAGCAGGCTGTCTTTATAGGTTGGGCTCTTGATGGTTTTGTTTTGTTTTGTTTTGTTTTGTTTTGTTTTGTTTTGTTTTGTTTTGTCTGCTCCTTTCTTTTTGTTGTTGCTACTGCTGTTGTTTTCTCCTTCCTGTCAGGTGTATTCTCCTTACCTGTCATCTTCCTGCTATTCTTGCCACATGTTTTTTGCCCTCTATCTCTTTGTCATCATTTTCCCTCTCCCCTTGCTCAAGTTAACTCTGCTTATCATTTTGTTTTCAGCATGCATGCACACATACATATACAGAAGCATGAATGTATATGTGTACACACTCATAATTACATATATGAGTATTTTGAGTGAGTATATAAACATGTGAGCATATAAACATGTAATATGAATGATCAGGTATAGGACAATCTCTAGTGTAATCATACATTAAAATGTTTTGTTTCCTCTTTATTCCATCTGTTTCTTGATTATTTATTTATCAATTTTATTTCTGGAAAATAGTGTTCTTAGGTCAGAAGTTTTGTAACACATATGTAACCCTATACACACACACACACACACATACACACATATATATAATTGTCTGGTGTAAACACTGTGTCTATAATTTGTCATTTGGAAGGGCTGATTTCCATCAAGTGCTCTTTTTGGCTCAATTACCAAAAAGAGGGTCAGATGACTTTGTATTTATTGTTGGCATCATAAATGAAAACCAAAGGAGAGTACAACACACAAATGTAATAACCTCTAGAACTCCAATGAGTATCTGCAAAGCACTAATACGTGTTGTACCCTGTGATGGGCATGATTTTAAACAGATTCTGCTATGGTTACTACAAAATTTGCTTTGATATCTTGAAGATATTTCTTACTTGATGTATGGTGATTGAGGTACATACTGACTTCTTGATGGATGATGATCTTTCTCCTTTTTTTATTTTTTTATTTTTTCCCTAAGTGTGCTGACTTAAACAAAAATTACTTTAAACAACTGTCACTTTTAACTTTAAGGTAACAGATCACTATTGAAGTTAAAAATTCTATAAGATGGTTATTTTGATTGCTTGAATCTACTGTGTTTGGAGTAGAACAATTGCTTCTTTGTGAAACACCATCTCTGTCTGTGTTATGCAATAGTTTATTAATAATTTAAATATGTCTGTTGCCATATTACAGTTGCTGCTGTATCCCTTTAGGAAGGATCTCTTTAGTAAGTAACGCTTGAGGCAGAAAGGCTAAAGGTCTGCTTCTCTTCTAGCTTCATTGGTTTTCTTCATACCCTCAGGGAAGTTGCTTAAACTTGGTTTTACCCATCTGTAAAATTAAAAGATCTGAATCATTGACCATTGATTTTTCTCAGAGCATTAAGATCCTCATATTGAAGGCCAAATATCCTTGGCTAGTATTTAAAATAAATACACTGCAGTTAGAGCTATTTATTTGCTTTGCGGCAGAAGAAAGGAATACTGGTCATGAATAGACTTGTGCTGGTGCTGTATGAACACAGAACAAAAAGGCTTTGTCTGGCTTAAAGACCTTACAGTTTGCTGGTCACTCCCCTTGATTCCACTCTTGGTTTTAGTACCCAACATCAGAATACACCTTTTTATGGATTCAATATGTTGTCTGAACAAAATCATCCATCATCGAGGCATTAGGTTGTACTATGAGTGGAACAGAAGGGAGAGGTTTGTGTACACAAAGAAAGACCTACACAGGCTTTGTCTTTCTGATATGCTCCCCCCCCAAAAAAAAATATATAAAAAAATAGTGCCTTGGCTGTTAATACATTATATCTATATTTTCTTCTAATTTCCTTATTTTCTCCACTGTAGTCATCTGAATGTCATCTCAGAATTTCAACGGTCTGTTTGGCTGTGCATTAAGCAGGGACTGTGTTCTTAATTCATTCAGTACATAACTAAAGTAGATGTCACTTTCCTGTCATTGTCAACTGTCACATGACTACTTCTTACAATGCCAGTTACTCATTCTATTTATTTCCAAATGACCATTTAAACAAACCATATAAGAGGAAGAGATTTAAATGGATCAGTAGGGGAGATGGAAGAAAGAGGTTAATAGAAGAAAATTATAGAATTTTCCAAATGTTTTCCTATGTCAGTCTAGACAACTGGGATTTTGTTCTTTTCTGAAAGCAGAAGGAGCTGGTAACAGCGTGCTTTGGAGTAGCATTAGTCTGGGTGTAAAAAGAGCTTTCTGGCTCAAAATCTCCAGGAAATCCCTTAAATATGTACCAGTAATGCAAGCTGATTTGCAGAATTGTGCAACCCACAAAGAAGAAATAAACGATGCATAAAAACAGCACTCAAAAGTCAAAGCTGTCTGTTAAGGAGTTTACTTTGGTGATTAACTGACATCTCTTGGAAAAAAAGACTTCAATATTCTACGCTATCCCATGCTTGACAGTAATGAGCTAAAATGGTATGTAAACATTATAAACAAAGATGATCCCAAGAGCAAAATTCCTGAGTGGGTCTGTATTTCAAAAGTGCCAAAGAGTGACTATGGAGATATCAGAGCTGATTTTAGCCCATCATAAGTAGAAATAGTGAATATCTTCTGTTTTGCTCCCACCCCCTCCTCCCTAGTGTTTTTTGTTCACTTTCGGTTTGTGTTGTTATAAATAAACTATTAAGCAGAAAAAGAGTTGCAAAACACCTTTAACAGTAGTTAGCCTTTTTTGTTGTTGTTGTTGCTCTTTACTTATTTGTTTATATAAATAAGATGATGAAAGGAAATAAAGTCATTCTTCCACAATGTGTGTCTAATAACTGTAGCCAATACAAATTTGATCTGTCAAAAATCTTGTTGTGTTATCTTGATATGTCAGTTCATGGCATAGCTAGAAAGAAAGGCGGAGTTGTCATTTGTTAGCAGAACAGCTGGCGTAACAGACTGGAAGTTGTGTTCTCCAGGAATTAAATTTTTACCAAGGTAAGTTCAGTCACTGGTTTTAAACTGTTAATTTTACAGCTCAGGCTGTGCTGCTTGCCTGCGTAACAGTACTGTTTCTGAAGAGGTAAAAGGAAAACCATGGAACATATGTTGGGGGTGGGGGAGGGGTTCCTTTTTTAATTTTTATTTTCTTCCCCTGTAAAGGAGGGTTCTCAGACTGAGGTTGATTGCTCTGACAGCTGCCCAAGGAAACCAGAGACTCTCCTGTATGGGAATCAGAATGTGTATGCTATATATTTTTTCAGTTTGTCTCATTTATTTTATTCTCTTTCTTAGCAGGATTTTTCTTAACAAAAAAAAAAACAAAAAAAAAAAAAAACACAAATTAAACCTCACTGGGGAAGGGGAGGTGGGGTGAATCCCTTACTGCTATTTAATATTTGCAAAATATACTCATTTGTTCTTTTCATGGGATACTGTTTAAGAAGATGTAATCTGAGTATGTTAAGCTCCATTTTTTTCCTTTCTTTAATGCAGTATATGTTTAGGAATGTTGTGAAGATAATATTCCTACAAGTGCAGCACTTGAATTTAAGGAGTTGAAATAAGGAAAAAAAGAATGAAGGGGTGGGAGTTGTGCATGGCAAAAGCCTTCTTGTATTTGAATATTTATTTCTCTGGTGTTTTTAGCTTTTAATACCATGTGTGGTGATTGCATGCACAGGGAAGGATTGTTTATGTTTGCAAAGTACTATGTGACTGTCTTAGTACTGTACCTATAAACACATCCTGTAAATGTTCCAGGCATGTGTCATGAATGTTTGTCACAACATATTTCTTCTAGTAAATTATGCTGTGACCCAGTTCTCAAAATCAGATAAGCAGCTCTGTATGGACTCTTTAAAGAGGTGTAGTATTGGTGGCAGTGTCATGGTTAAGGTTGTGTTCAGATTTATACTATATACTTCATGATAATACTCTAAGCTATCATAATCCAGACTTCTTAAATAGAAGTGGGAATCTTTCCAGTGATCTTGGCAGTCTTTCTGCAAAGGCTTTAAATTTTTTGAGGGTTGCTCTATTTTTTGATGTAACATCTTGTTGCAAAATTTGTACTTGGAAATTAGGAGAAATTTCTTCTCAGAAAGAGTGGTCAGGTGTTGGAATGGGTTGCTCAGGGAGGTGGTGGAGTCACCATCCCTGGAAGTGTTTAAGGAAATGTTGGACGTGGTGCTTAGGGACATGGTTTAGTGGGTGACATTGGTGGTAGGGGCATGGTTGGACAAGATGATCTTGTTTTTTTCCAACCTTAATGATCTTCTGATTCTGTGAAGTGATGTGAGCTGGGGGAGGTCAGTGCTTGCAAGGTACCAGTGCTCTGCATGTTCTGGGGTGCTCCAACTGGTTGTTGCCCTACTGGCTGTCTGCCTAGCCCAGTGTCTTCGGGAGGTGAGACTGATGTCTCCCTAAGGAGGAGATGGCAGCAGGGTAGAAGAGGAGCAGTTTTCCTAGTCATTCCTTCTCTTAAAAAACCCAACTGTTTTCTTCATAGTCAAGGGCAGCTCAGCCTTGTAGGTGGAGGATGAGGAAGATGGATGAAAAGTTCATGCAGATGAGTTTTCTGTTTGCTTTCACAATTTATGTGGAAAGACCACTGGAAAACTATTAAGGGAATTCTGGGGATTGCATGTAGCATAATGAGACTTACTTCCTTAGAGACAACTGCAATCATTCTTGAATTTCTTAATATTGGAGCTTTATTTGCACAGTATTTTTATGTGGTCCCCTCTCTCCACGCTACTTAAATTTTTGTGCTTGCTGTATGTCGTATTAGCTTTTAATAAATATATTGACTTTGAGCAGTATAGAAACTTCGCTTCTGAGTAGTATGGAAATTTACTTCTTGAACCAGTTCATGTCACCAGCACAGAATCAGGTGCTTAGTTTTCACATGCACATGCATTAATTACATGCTAGTCTAAAAACCCAGCTGCAGTAAACCTCTGGTACTGTAAGTTGTTCTCAGAATGAAATTACACTGATATGTTAATATTTCTGTCAGTTTCAGATAAATGCAAATGTTGGGTTATTTTTTTCTGCTTTCATGGAGTTCGGTATTTTTTGAAAGTTATAAGTGTCCAGTCTTTCTTTCATATGGAAATATATGCAGAAGATGAGAATATCATTCTACAGTTTCACAAGGCTGACTTCCAGTGAGGATTAAATTAGATTCTTCAGACAGGGTAGCTCTAAACGTTACTGAAAAGAAAATGAAGCACTGGATTATCAGAAAAAAATAACAGATTGTCATCCTTGAATGAAATTCTGCAAAAAGTGTCATTTAATGTGTATTTAATGTGTTTATCTACATCCTGGAATTTTCAAATTAGCTTTTACCATTTTCTTCATATTCTTGGCACAAATAAAGACGTATCTATTATCTGGTTTGAATAAAATTTTTAAGGCAGGATCATGAAAATAAATTTGTTTTAAGATGCAATGGATACTTGCTTTTCCTTGCAGCTTATCTTTGTTTGCCTTTCTTATTTTTTAACAACTGATGTCTACAAATAAGCTTAAAAAAAAAAAAAAGGACGAAAAGAGAAAAGCTTGCAGTATTGCAGTATTGATTTTAACCAGTAATGATGATACTGTTGAAAATTTTTGGTATCCAGTATCCCCATTGTTCATTACTTTGACAGACATGATTTGACAAATAAAATGTGTGACATTTCTTCCAAAGGATAGGAAGACGTATATAATAGAGGAAGAGTTAGATTTTGTACTCTGAGACTCTATAAATGAAAAGTTAAAGTAATAGGGATAAAAGTAGCACCTGTGAGTCAGTGCAAGTGAAGTATCTTGTTTGACTTAGGACACAGATAGAAAGGGAAAAGCTAGAAATGCCTGTATGCTCCCACCATAGCCCAAATACCTTAAAATTGCTGTAATTGTGATAATAGTTGTGACCTAAGCTTGTCAAATATACATATTTGGCTGACTCTTGCTCATTTCAGGAGTATGTCTTTTTTTTTTTTTTCCGACATTCTATATTCTTTCTCTCACTCTTTATTAATTATTATTATTATTATTATTATTATTATTATTATTATTATTATTATTATGTTCTTCTTTTTCCTGTAGCCCCTCCCATCCTCTTCCTCCCCATGGTATTTTATCACAAACTCAATCTGCAAGCTCTTTGGGATGGTGACTTCATTTTTACAGCACATCCATGCAGTGCTTGTTTAAACTAAGCATTCAACATAATGTTTCACGTCTAGGTTATTTATCCTAGTTTTGTTAAAGTTTAGAGAATAGAGTTTTTTTTTGTCGTGTTGGTGGTGGTGGTTGTTGTTCTAGTTTTTTTTTCTAATGCTGCTAAGAGTGTACAGGTGGATCTAGCCCATTCATTGTTATAACTCGGTGGCGATCCTCCTACCTTAGTGCTGTCATTTTGCAGGCAGGCACCGCTAGATGTTTGTGTGCCATATGCAAATACTTCTCTTTGGCCTGGCCTTGCCAGCAGCTGCCCAAGGGAAGACTAAGTAATTATTAGCATTCTTCTTATTATTATTTTTCCCCATAGTAACTTATATTCAGGAAGCTCTTTTGGAGTTATAGTCAGGGCTAGGAAGTCCCATGGTGGTAGATACTTTTTGTATACATACAAATCATAGTCTGAAATGAAAAAAATGCAGTCTACACAAAAGTGAGCGGCATATTTCTGAGTGGTTAATCTGGAAGAGCTTTCCAATACCAGGCATCTTCATTTTATTTGCCCTCACTAAACACAGGCTTACATGCTTGTAAGTGTCCTGAATAAAATGTGGTATTTGAAGGCTGTAAATCTAACAGTAAAGTGGATATGCTCTAGAGTATTTTTAGTGTTAGAACAACTTGACAATTAAAATTATGTCAGAGATTTAGAATGCTACAGAATGACATAATTTGATGGTGTTAGTGCATGTGTAGCTGTGCTTTCTTTTAGAGACATGGTCAAAGTAATGTAGCAGAAAAGTCAGTTTTCTCTGGGGAAGAAAAGATGTCATGTTCAAGACTTGATCTTACCAGATTCGTTTTCACTGATATGGTTATTTCAAAGGCTTGCCTGAATGTTTTTAGTACTTTCTCTACTTGTTTTAAATAAAACAAGTGGCAATTAACTTTTTTTTTTTCTTTCATGTTTTTTTTGAGGAACTCCTTAGTATCTACTTTTTGTTTTATGTTGCACAAAAAATGTAATGACATTTCTTGTGAGTATTTAACATTAGATAGCCTATTTAGTTACAGAATAGATTTTGTTGGTTTTGCTTCCAAAGAAATAACTGTACTGAGGTGTCATGTCTGTCTTAAATATCCTCTTTCATGTTTGCTAACTGTAGTGCTCTTAGTTCATTTTAAGATGTCATAAAAAGTATTATTTCTCTTCCTTTTCCCCTGATTTAAGTGAGGATAGGTGGTGATGATACAGGAACAGACTTCTTGAAAGAGAAAATGGTAAACCCAGGAAGGCTTATCTGCCTTTTTATTATTTGTATTTCACCAGTAGTGTTTGTCTTACACTGATAGAGCAGCCTCTATCTAAAGCCAGACCACATTGTGCTTTCCACCATACAAAATTATATGGAGAAATGATTTCTGCACTGAAATCAGTGCATCAGGACAAAATCTGTGTGGGCAGATTTTAAAGACAAAATTCATGTTGTTTTGCCATAGTCAGGATTTGTCTGATAAGTGAAAATGCGTGGGGCTTTTGGGCATTCCTGGCTTTGCAAACAGTAACCATGAGATTCTTGAGCTAAGAGGGAAGGGAGGGAAGGAAAACTTCTAGATGCCATGAAAAGACAACGTATTTGAATCTACCAAAAATGACCTTTTCTTTTAATGTAGTACAGGGTATTGTTTGATGTCTGGACCTCATCCTCATGACATTTTCTCACAATTAAAGTGACATCTGTTAGAATATCAGCAGGTTTGATGAACTTCTCTCTGCACAAATAGGCAGTTCTTACGTCTGAAGTGACATGAGCCCTGAGTTAGATGCAAGGATAAAAGTTCAAATGAAATCAAAGTTCTATAGTTAATAGAACATGCAATTAATAGGAACATGCAGTGATGTTATGTGTTCTCAGCATAATAGTTTATATAGCAAGAGAGAACCATCTTGACATCAGTTATATTATATTATCGTATAAGTGTTTCTAGTTAAGATTTCTGATTCCTCATCATTTTATGGTGCATATAGTCTCAAAACCCTTAAAACCCTTAATTTAATTTGGTAAACAGCATTTTTTTTTTTTTTTAAAGGAAGAATTTTGGTGGTTTGGACTTGCAGCAACTTTGGTCGACAAAAATTTCTTACACCATTCTTGCCATGTTTCCTTCTCACTATTCTGAAGACTGGCAAATGAAGTCATAATGTTGAGTAACAAGTCATGCAGCTGATTAGGACAAAAGGATCTTGTGTAGGTTAGATCACAGTGTGGTTTGGATGATTGTGAGAGAATCTGCCCCGGTAACAGAAGACAGAGAAGCCATTATAGTTATCCTTGCTTGCAAGTGGCTGCATCTTTGCCACTGCAGTGTGCTACTACAGTTTGTGTGACTATTTATGGTTGTACAAATACAAATTAAACTATCTTTACTGTTTGGGGCTTAAGTGTTATACTTAATGGCTCCTAAATCAATTTGCTCTATAGAATTATTGGTGCAGCTTTGATCAAACTTTGCCTTTAGCTAAATCTCTGCAATTACATTGGAAGATAAGAGGCTGCTGTCCGAGAACAGCTGAAATCAAAATGTAAAGACCTTTAAGTCACACATATGCCTCAGAGAATAAAATTTGATCTGCGGAAGTTATTTTCTGCAGTTGGTGTTTCTCAAGCTAACATAAAAAAAGCGCCCACTTTTCAGCTTCAAGGGGGAGTGTAAAATGTTTCCACACCCAAGTACATTTGGTGTGGATATCATAGTAAAAGTACAAAATGCTTTATATTTAATATTCAAAACAGTTGGTAAAGAAGCACTATGAATGAATATAGCTATGCATTGTTTTACATGCAATACTTTTCATTTCTAGCCTTTCCAAATAGATATGGTCTGCCATCTTGCACTACCATAATGGCATTGGTGGTTAAAAAGCTTGTCCATATAACATATAAAAGTCCAAGGGAGAGCATTTTTGAAGGATGTTTTGTCTTGTTTCTCAAGTAATCCCCACCCTCACAACCAGGAAGGTATATACATATGCATGTATAAAGATTACGTATTATCATCTATCAAATAGCTTCAGGAATAAATAAATTTATAATTGCCTCCTATTCCTATCCCAAGAAAGGAAAGAATAAAAAGAAAATGGAAGCATTTACCCTTCTAGTATAAGACCCTAGTATTTTGAATAGTGTTTGACCTTTGAGCAAAAGAAACAGTATTGATATGTATGCACACTCATGTATTTTAATAGGATTTGCTTTTGATCCCAGTGAATTTATGAAATAGCAGTGAGAGCAGGCTCCATGCATTTAAATTAAAAGTTTACTTGGTATTTTTAAGCTAGAGATGTTATTTTCATTTTTCATCACAAAATTCAGTCTTTCGAATTACAGAGGTTTGTGTTTCTCAGTTTATTTTTTTCCCTAGGGCTTGATAGCTATAGTCCAAATTGTGTTTCTTAGATGAATTTAGCTATCTACTTTCAATTTTCCATGCTTTACACTATATTTGAAACTTGTCTGTATTTTCAATGAGCATTACTCTAGAATGTCTCTTTCTAAAAAGATTCTATGTTAACAATCTCTTTCCCGTACTCCTAATCTAGTTATGTGTGGCTGGAGTCTCAATGAAAAGGAATGATTGTCTTTCTCTTTTTTTGGTCTCTGCTGATAGCCTTTTTGATCTGATATTTTAAAGTTTATCTCATTTTTAAGCTAATAGTAACTGAGGAAATATAGATTAAAATTGCAACCATGCAACTATTAATTCAATCTTTCTGGAAAATTCACTTATAGCTTTAAAATGCTTTGTAAATGCAGCAATTGCTGTAGCACTGTCAATGTTTGTGTCATTTCTTACCTTATTCTGTTAGCAGTGTACCTGTTTTCATATATAAATATAAATCTATGTAATATTTCTTTTATTATTATTTTTAATACTGCAGTAAGGTATGGAAGTCAAAGTCTTTCAATGTAATCATGCTTCCACTGCTGGGGGATGATGTGGTTAATACAACACAAGTTTTATGATTTAATTTAAATGTACTCTTTGGAAACAATTCTATCAGACCTCAAAAATAAATAAGTGCCTATAAAGAACAAGAATTGACAGGAAAAGAGACATTTGGAAGGCACTGAAGGAGAATGAATCAATTTGCTGATGCATTATTTCTATTCTGATCTTGTTTTTTTAATGACTTTCAAGCAAGTAGCTGATACTGTGGGAAATTTATACAGGCATATCATATTAGGCTTATTCACAATGTACTCATAAAATTCACAAATGATAAGATAAGACTTGAGAATTATGCCATTCAGACAATATACAGTATTTTAATAGACATGCAAATAGGATTGGAGTTGTTCAGGATCATTACTGTTTAAAACCCATGAACTGCAGTAGATAAGTGGTAGCATCCTTGCCTGTCCTGAGGCTGTGTCAGGCTGTCTCCTGCCTGGAGCCTTTAGAGAAAGACCTTGCTGGAGTGAATTGTAACATGGTGCCACTAAATTTGAGTCATTGGGTCCTTTAAAGGGGTAGAGAAGCTTGTTTGTTTGTTTTAAACTGAAAGATGTTTAATTTGGGCCATATAGGTTGGGAAGGCAATTAGAAAGGGGTTGAGGAAGAAACCAAGGGAAGCGTTGTAGCTAATCCTTATGCCTTTAAACTCCAGATGTGAATCCTCAAGAGAAAGGGGTTATTTTGTTGTAGCCTTGGTTTCCAAATAATTGTAAGCACTGTAGGAAATGGATTGTGTCAGTGTAACATGCCTTCTGGATCACTCTGATTTTCTATGAGAAAAATGATTGCAATCAGGGAATGAGAGGTAGAAATCAAAACTCTTTCTAACTGGCTGCGCTTTGTTAGAGGAAGATCTAATCAACCCATGTAGAAGTTCCATGCTTTCTACAAGAGCTGATATGATGCTCTTAGGTACCAATTCTTAGGTTGGAAAAAAATCATTCCTTTGATATAAAATTGCTCTACTTAAGATTGTTTAGCATTTTTCTTGCAAGTCATTTTCAGAAGTGAATGAACCTTCATATTGATTTATTCTAAGCTAAGGTTTGGCAGCCTCTAGCCCTGGAATGGATGTTTGACCAGAGATAATTTTTCTGAGTCAGGGGTTGATTTAGACAGTATAGCTAAATCATAGGTTTGCTGTTTAAATTCTAAAAATAGCTAATTTTTCATTATCAAATGCCAAATATGCATGCAAGCATTGTAAAGTATTGTATAATATTGTAAAGCATATCCCTTATCTAGAAAAGCATATGATTTAAATATACATTATTTTCAGTGCAATCAGCTTAAAAAAGAGGGATTTCCACATTTTCAGTCTACTTTTGAACCTTCTAATCTTTCTAAAAAGTTACCTTTGATTATATTGTTCTTTTAGTTGATCTCATGTTTAGTTAGAAGTTCTTACACTCTCTTTTCCTTTTCCCTTTCCATCTCTGCCACCATATTTCGATGTTTACAGTGCGAGAAGCATAGCTGAAGTTCATCAGCTGGGCCCAAGCACATAACATGAGTACAGTCAGCTTAGTATCATTATTGCAGTAAGGCATTAGTTTGCTGTTAGCACTGTGCACCTCCATGAAGCCAAGAAATTTTCACTTTCAAGTTTTAAGGTCTTCAGCAGTTGAAGACAGTGTCACATATCGGTGCTGGCAGCTTGTTTATGTCTACAGCCACACACACTTGTGTTGTGAGCAGTGGCACAGCCTCCCTGTATCGTGGCCACCAGCTTTCCAAAGGCATAACTACATTTTTGTTTATGCTTGTACCAGGCAAGATACAGCTCTGGATGAGCATGGCACTGTGCCTGTGCAATTATGTCCTGCAGGTAGAAGCAGGCTCCTAAATGCCATCTGGCAGTACTAGGGGGCCGGCTGTATCAGAGCATTGAGCCAAGGAAGAGGTTGCACAGTAAACTTGCTTCACCTGGTTTTTGTGTGCCGTGTGTGGAAACTCCACATAGATTGTCCAGCCTGAACATAAGCATCACATGTAGGTGCATGGTGAGCCGGTAAGCCTGCCGGTGTAACCTTTAGCTTTAGATATGCTCACTTCTGAGATTAAATTCACAATTTAATGTTGCTGTTACATGGATTTATTCATTTAATTCCTAATTATTTTTGAAAGTACTGTATGCCTGAAGACCTAAAACCTCCTGTCTCTACTGAAGCTGGTACTTTCAGATTCATCGAAAACCTGAGCCATGGCATGTGCTTTTTGAAGTCTTTGAACTGCATATAGCTGTCGTTTGAGCTCTGTCTACTTCAGAGGGAAAGGAAACACTTTCCTATTCTGCTCACAGACAGCCTGTGCTGGAGGGCTGCTGCCTTTTTTCTCACAATGACTGCAGCAGCTAATCATGTGTAATCCCTGTGTTACTGCTCACAAAGGAAATCTTTGGGCATTGGAAAAGCATAAATTGGTGGATATACACATTTTACATGGATAGATACTTTTATTTTGTAAGTCCTATCATTTTGGATCCACAATTATTCTGCTTTTTTTTTTTTTTTTTTTTTATGTGTTAGATCCACATGGCAGTCATGATTTCATCTGTATTGCATTGCTCTTGTGAGTTCCTAAAACCTGTAACTTGTAATGCTTGATAAAATATATATTTATTATTATTATTATTATTTTTTTTTTTCTTTACTGAGATATAAATATTTTGGGGGAATTTTCAGTTCGGTTCCTTAGGATAAAATGCTGTACGTTGTTCAACAATAGAGCTGTTACATGTCTGTGTCTTCTAGACTTTTTTTTTTTTTTTTTTCCTTTTTTATCACATGAAAATGCTGCTCCTGGACAGGTCTTTGCTGGGCTGCCAAACATCTGGAAACCTTGGACAAACAGCTCTTGCACATGGATAGATTCTATTGCAGTGAGTCCAACACGTCAGGGTTTGTCCGAGTTGCTCCATACAAGCTATGTAATGCATATTTCCACCTTAATATACATAGTTTACTAGACAGAAATATGGATCCTATTCAGTGTGATGGATTACACTTTGACTTACAATATCAAAGATTTGGATCATTTTATGCTCCTAAGCAAACGTGGGTACAAATTTTTAACATTTTCATGTGGTGATTTAGATTGTTTGTTTCTATAATTGTATTGAAAATTGAGCAGAGCACTTTTTTTTAATATACATATATATATTAGTGACTTGATAATTTAGCTCACGGATGGTATCAAAATACTAGCTGTGAGTTGTCATGTAGGTATGCACCCCTGCTCTCTGGATTTCCCATAGAGATGCAGAGAATTTGTTGGCTTGATTAAATAGTTGGGTTATCATTTATTATTATTATTATTATTATTTACTAGTTCATTCTGGCATTGAGTTTTAACATGTTCTTTTGCTGTTTCATGCTCTTTCATACATCCAGGTTTGTCAAGTGTGCTCCATGGAATCCAAATCCAACTAGAGGATTCAGACCTCTCTCTGAGACATAGATTTCTTTGAGGAAAGATCCAGTACCAAAAATCTGAGAATATATACATTCAGAATAAACCTTATGTTGTAGAGTTGGGGATGTTAACATTATAAGGCTTGGCTGTGCACTCAGATACTTTCTTCAGGAGCAAGATAGGAGTGATGCCAACTTGTAGTTCATTATTACTGCAGTTTATGAATACCTCCATAGGTTCAATATGTCTCCTCTACTAAATATCTCTCCTCTACTTACTCTGTCAGCTGCCTTTGAAATGACAGTGACCTTTATTATTATTATTATTCAGGTTTTTATTGTGGTTCTGAGTTTTAGCAAGGGGTACCAGAATGGTGATTACATTTTTCTATCGTCTTCCCTTTGAAGGAGTTAATGTTCTACAAGCACTATTATACCAATTCAGGATTTAAATTTTAATGTCTTCTAGTGACACCATTAGGCCAAGCGTGTTTCTGCCATGATTACACATTTAAAATTATACATATTGGAAAGATTTAAGGTATGATCAAGAGTCTGTTAAAGTTCAAATCCCCTTCTGCCAAAACAGACTTCCCAGAATATATGTTTACTGTCATCTAAGTAAATTAAGATGGAGATGAAGATTGATACTTACTGTAAATCACATGGGAGTATTTTGACAGGTTACAGAAATTTGCAAATGACAAGAATTGTGTTTGTTCTCTTGAAAGATTTTGATCAACCATTTTCAGTAAGCTGAGCAGCTTAGAAGTCTTGATGAACACTCCCCATATTTTTTTTCCAAGATAGATACTTAAAGTATGTCCTTAATTGTACTTTATCTGTAAGGGTGACCTTTTCTTCCTGATCAGCCTTTACAATGTTTATCTCAATATTTGTCACAGACAGATTGGATTATAATGTTGTAGCCTGAGTTTAGCAACATCTAAAGACCATTCAGAAATTCTGTTTAAAAAAGAGTAAGTCATCTTTCTTGCTTAATCATGTCTCATATAGATCCATGTTCTGTAGGTAATGCAACTGATAATTCATTTACAGCCTTTCAAAACTTCTGGTAAAATAGAGAGAAATCTGATCTTCTGAGATTCATTATAACAGCAACTAAAATCACTGAAAAGAAAAGAAAATGAGAAGTACACTTGGCATGTATTTATTTACAATTGACTGTGCTATTCTGGGTAATAAATGAGGTGGGATAAGGAAGATAAAGCAAACCCACAAATTTAAAACATATGTAAAACAGCTACAAGAACATTCTGTACATAATTTATATTTGAACTTGAAATGAAGATATGTAAGGTTAAAGAGGAAAAGGAAAAAGTCTCCTGTCTTTTCTGCTTGTATTACGATTAGTCTGCAACCTGGATATTTTTTTCCATGACTAATTGAAAATTGGCTATATTTCACATCTGTTTTGGTTTAACCACAGTCTGCCGATGACTACTTGCACTCAGTACAAAAGTTACTTGTATCTCATACAGAGATGTGCATAACCAAAATTCTTGTTTTAACTGCAGTTTTTGCTCTGTACTTCTATTTTAACTACAGTTGTTCTAATATCTGTTATAAGGTACTAAAGGAATTCTGGTTTTCCTATTAAGGCTATTCTTACATTACAAACTTCTTTGACTTGCATTAACAGGCAGATCATGCAAGTTGGTTTTATTTTAATCCTGTTTAAAATCACCCACAGTCTACTTATTTGTTAGATGCTGCAAATAATGTAAAACTGAAAGGTAAAGGATGTTAAAGAGTTAGACTCGAATCTTTTCTGTAATATTTTTGATTTAGTATGTAATCTAATTTAATGTGTTCTTCAGATGCTTCGATCATAGCCACAATTAATGTTGCTATTGTTTGCTGTTCAACCAATATACTGGCTTTGCAATACAAAATTCGAGCAGTCCTGTAGATATGCTTTAGGATACACAGAGTAAATATCAGATTAAAAAAAATTAAAAAAAAAAATCGAGTTGTAGGAGATTTTTTTTTAGGGTGAATTTCAGTTCTATTTTAAAAAGAGCCTTATGCTTTATGCAAAGTTTCAGAATTTGGAGAAAAGGAATGATTAAAGCTGTAATTGCTCTACTTCAATATGTCTTGCTGAGATGTTCATTCTTTTATTCTGTGTAGATTAATCAAGTTCAATATTTAACAGTATTCATAACTTTTCTGAGCTTTGACATAGTTATCTGGTATTATGTCAGGTTATGGTAGCTTCTTTGCTTATTGAACATCATTTGCTAGAAGCAGCCATAGCTCTGATTGCTAGGGAACATGTATATGCATGCATATACGTCTGTGACTTCAAGCTAAGTCTGCGGGGAAATGTGAAGGAGCTGTCTAAATTAATCATCTCTCAGCAACTGTTGTATCTCAGACAGATAAAATGTTTCTGAAAAGGTCTAGAGGAAGGGGGCGGAGGGAGACTCAGACGTTAATTGCCTTTGCCGTGTCTTTAAGTAGGGTGCAAAATCAGCATCTGTGCTCCAAATCTACTTCAAAGGGTAGAGGGCTATTGCAGTTCACTGCTGTTTTATGGTTTGAAGAGGAAAAATGGAATCTCAGTTTAGAGGTGAAAATTAAGAGAAAGTGGGTTATTCTTGCTCTGCTCTTAATCCGCCCATGCTCTCAGAATGAGCACACCAGACCCACCACCCATAACACGTGCCTTCCTCTCTAGATCCTCACCATCCCAGCAGGGCTCAGGAGAGTTTATACCTGAGGTGAAGCAGGAACGCCCAAGGAATGGCACCTGAACGTCTGGCGGTATCACAGAGTGAGCTCAGCAGTTCTCCAAGGCAGAGAAGAGACAGTGAACTTCCTCTTCCTCATCATCTTTGCAACATGGCAGGTTGTGACTTTCATTTTGGTCTGATTTCATGGTAGTTATTAATGTGCTTCTGTTGCTTTGGAGGCAGAGCTTAGGTGAACCCTACTGGCTACCAGCATTAGGCCTTTACAGTTGCCAGTATAAAATCTTTATTAATAGAAGCTTGAAATCCACAGAAGTTAATGTTCTGCACATTGCTTATTCATATGATCTTGGGGCCAAGTGCTACAGAACTGCTATTTTCAGAATGTAGAACTAAAAGATAGGCAGCTTAACATCTCAATTTGGGAAGTGCTATGTAATTAATTGCCTGGCTATATTTTGGAAAGATGGTATGTTTCAAGAAAAAGAATATTTTAAATGGGCAATCTCTGAATTTATCAGCTGTTTTTCTACAGTATTGGAGCCACTATCTTCCCCACACACAGATATCTGTTGCAGAAAGTTTGCCAAAGAGACAAGGAGGGAATGAACTGACAATGGCATTAATCTTTAGAAATTTTAAACATCTTTTTCACGATTATTTAAAATTAAATCTTTCTATTTATATAACAAATCTATCCATAAAGATAGAAGTTAGTTCCTCATGAAGCTTTTGTAAAATTTATCTTGGGGACTTTTCTGATGTTCAGTGGAGAGAAGCAGAAGTTATTTTGTATGGGTATGTGTGTGTCCAGCTGCATAATTTACATGAAGAGAAAAAACTGTCTTTGAACAAAACATGTTTTCAACCCAAGGGGGTCTTCCATTAGGCAGTAAATTCAGATTGCCAGAAACACAGCTGAAGCCAACTACTCTGCTCTTTGGGAAGTTCAGGCCATTTGGACATGCAGACATCACACCAATGCAAAAATCAGTGCAAATATATTTTGATTCAGACAAATCCATACTCAGCACTGACACTATAACACTACAAATATGATTTCTCTCAAGCTAAAATTGCTTTGACTGATGAGAATGGAACAATTTTATTTATTTCTTCAGGGACCCTTCCTCACTGAGATTAGATATTTAGGGAAATTTATTTTTATTTCTCTTAATAACACATAAAACAGTTTTGTGAAAAGCCAAGGTTATTCAGTGTTCTCGAACTTGCCAGGAGGAATTACTGAAAAGAAACTGGACCACAGCACCAGCTGAAATAGCACAACAGAAAATGCTACTTTGCAAGTCACAGCTGGAAGAAATCCAGGGCACAGAGTCAACAGCTGTCTTTGGTTGTCACAGTACTACTTCATGTAGGGTTCAGAATAAGACTTGTGATTTTTCCCAGTCTCAGTTTGGGAGAAAAAGGTTATCTGTAGTTTTAGTAGGAATGCTATAGATGGACTTTTTTGATGCTAGAGAAAATCATAGTGTAAGTCATATTCGAACAGAGTTCAGGTCACATGAAGGTGGTGGTGATCCATGGGAACAGTCAGCACTGATTTATCAGAGGTAAATTATGACTGATTAAACTTATTACAGTCTATGACAAAATATCTGGATTTGCGGATGAGGGGAGTGGTAGATGCCACTTACTTCTGTTTTTAGCAAGGTTTTTAAGATGTCTCATTCAGCATTCTTGTATGAGGATGGTTGTGATCTGGTGGATGAAAAGATGGTTTGGATTTTTATCTGGGGAGCAGTAGTTCATCAGTTAGATTCTGCCTGGAGGCCAGTATCAAGGGAAGCATTTCAGGGTTCATTCTTGTTGTGTTCAATATCTTAACTTGGAAGAGGTGACAAAGTGCTTGCTCATAAGGTTTGCACCAAATTAAGTGGCACGAGTCAAAACAGTCAAGGAGAGGGTTGCTGTCCAAGGGGATCTTCAAATCAAAGTAATGGGCCAATAAGAGCTTTATGAAATTCAGGGATGATAAATGTCAAGTCTTGCTCCTGTGAAGGAATGAACCACAGTAAGGATACATGCTAGAGGTTGTCTGTCTGGGGAGCAGCTCTGGAGAAATCACTAGGGCTGTGGTAGGCAAGCCAGGCAAGCATGAGCCAGCAGTGTGCTCTGTCAACATCCTCATTTGTATGAATGGGTACATACCTAGGCCAACTGAAGTGAAGTGATAAAGACCCGTCTGGATGTCTACGTGGGCAACCTGCTCTAGGGAACCTGCTTTAACAGAGGGGTTGGACTCGATGGTCTCTTGAGGTCCCTTCCAACTCCTACAATTCTGTGACTGTGATTTTCTTCTTCACTCAGCACTCTTGAGATCCCATATAAAATACTGCACCTGGTTTGGGGCCCCTCTGTCCAGGAAAGGTATCAGTAAACTGGAGTGAGTTCAACAGATGGCCACCATGATGACTGATGCTGGAGCATTTGCCCTGTGAGGAGTGGGGGCTTGTTTGGTCAAGAAAAGGGACAGTTTGGGGAGGAACCAGAAGCAATCCCCTAGCACCTACCAGGAGGGCACGAAGGAAATGGAGCCAGGCTCTTTGTACATATTGGAAGAAATAGAGAAAGCGTGAATAATCTGAGAAAAGAAGTTGTGTTGATGCAAGGAAGTGTGTGTTATTTATTTATATATGCATTTTTAAACCAGGATAGTCAAGTACTAGAAGATGTTGCCCATACAGATTGTGCAGTTGCTATTCTTGGAGATTTTCTAGACCCACCTTGGGACAGCCCTGAGCAACCTGATCTGAGCACACCCTGCTCTGAGAAGTAGATTGCACTACAGCACTCCTGAGGTCTCTACCACCTTGAATTATTCTTTGATTATCTGGAAGGAACAATTAAAGCAACTAATGGAACAGATGAATCCTTTTCCCACTATAAAAATAAAAAAAAGAAACAAAACCACCAATCACAACTGGAAGGCAGGGACATGAATAGAACCATACATCCCCAGAGCAGTGGGGAGCCTATTCCCCCTCAAGGGCAGTTCTCCATCCTGTTGCCAGCCTTGCACAATGAGAAGCAAACACAGAAGAGCTCTGTTTGCAACATCTGAAGATATTCCACAGGCATGTCCCTTGCTCTGCATAGATGTTTTTTGTTTTTCCCCCCTTTGGTTTTTAACTCCTATTTTATTTCTTTAATAACTTTGATCATTACCATTTGATCTATCTGACAAGAGCTCCCTCTGGGCCTTTTCCAGGACCATGATAGTGTATTAATGTCAGCCCTAGTGAAGAAGGAAATTTGTGTATTACCTTCTGGACTTTTTTTTTTTTTTTTCCCGACTGGGGCTCTGCAAGTTAGGGGTGGGGGAAGAAGAAGGAAGAGTGATATAGTGATGTAGTTACTGGATCTGTGAATAAGAGAGACAGTTCTAGGCAAGTTGGTCATGGCCTCCACCAAAGATGAATGTTCAATCTCATCTCATTGCAAAAGAATGTTAAATGAAGATGACCATAAGAGAAGACAAGGAATGTCCCAGAAACCAAGATCCAGCTCTTTGTGAAGCACATTGGGAATGCTGATCTCATATGCAGTCATGTGTTATTGAACCAATGTTCCCATACAGCCCTCCTTGGTTTTTCTGCTACCCCTTGTGTAGCTTAAAACATTACATCTGTTGGCAAGGTCAGGACTCTATCTCCTGTGCTTGTAGCCTGGTAAATGCAAACCCAGGAGATCCCTGTATTGGTGAATGAGGGAAAGCAACTATTCTGCCAGAAGCTTGCTGTGCATGGTGCAGCTGGGGTGATAGAGGTGCTAATGAGAATTGCAGGGGCAGAGTACCAGTTAAGAGAGAACAACATGTGCAGTGCTTTCTGCAATGCAGGGCATTCTTTATTAGGAGTTGCAGCTTTGCCCTGGTAAAGATGGTTAAGAGACATGCATTAGTAATGTAGAAAGGGTATGATCAGATTTCTCAAGCAAGAAACAAAAAAATCCCAAACGCTTCTTGTCTGGATAGAACTAAATTCTTCATTACTGTGCCTGGGTTGTCAGCTATGTGATAAACACAGGTAGCTACATATTGAATTGTAACTAAATCTGCGCCTGAAATTTTCCTCATTTCCTCATAAGTAATTTTTATAGTTTCTTTCCATATGGCAATGATAATAGAGTACCTTGTGGCCTTCTCTAGCCATCATCACTGAGAATACAAGTTGATGGATGATCCTGTGATGATTCTTTTGGATGACATGTATATATTTTGCCTGCATACATTTTGTACTGATCTTAAGCAGTTTACAGAACATAAGGAGAATGCAAATCACATGTTCAGGCCTTTTCATTTTGTTGGGAAGAGTTGCTATTGCAAAACACATTCAAAACAAATGAGCAACTGCTCTTTGATAGCACCACCTACACGCAGATGAGATTTTCCAACTGGGAATTTTTCTCAGGCTAGGTCCAAAGTTAAGCCATCAATTCAATAACATAGATCCCACTATGGATGAAGGTCATTTCCCAATATAAATTCAATGTATGCTTTTCTTTCTGCCAGGTATAAGTTTTGTACTGTCAATATTCAGGTAAAAAGGTCATGCCACCAGAATGAGGTTCTACTAACTGGTTCTATGTTACTTACACACATTCGTCAAAATCTCATATAGCTCACCCGATACTGACCAATATACAACGTTTATGGCAGACATCCTTTCTTTTCTATGTTACTAACATTTTACGTACCTCATTGAGACTCTTAATTACATCCTCTGATTAGGAAATGAATAGCTATTCAAGTCCCATTTTAACAGTTCTGTAGAGCATAACATGGTGAGTAGTGCATTGTATATGGATTTATCTCTTTGATTAATAAAGCCCACTGATATAACCAACCCCTGTAAAAAAATGTTTATCCAGAATTGATACCCAAGTAATTATTTGGTTTAATTATGTAAATTTGCATTCTGCATCAGGAGAGAATTCTCTTAAATGGATTACTGTGAGCAAAAAACATTACAGTGTTTTCCAAACACTAAAAAAATATCTTTCTACCAAAAGAAATTTCATATATATCATGTCATTCCTATTTGTCATTGAAAGAATGATTTCTGCCCCTAAGTCCCAAGGAGACTAGTGTGTCCCCTGTAATTTATGTCTGGAGTTTGTAACCTGAGGAAAGCATTTTCAGGTACTAAAATACAAATATTGCTGTTCTGTCTTTACATGAATCTTAAAAAACTCAGCTTTTATTTATTTATTTATTTATTTATTTAAAAAAAAAAGGCACAGCCAAAAGGTTTGGTTCGTACATTTTGTATATTTTTGCAAATTTCATTTTTAATATGTTAAATATTTTCTTTGTCTAGATTGCTCTCGTATTCACCTCAAAAATACATCATTATCCACAAACCCTTAATCAGAACATGAAAGGATCATTTTATCTCCTGTACTACTTTTTATGCTCTATTTCCCAAGGCTTCTATTGATATATATATATATTTTAATGCAAATAACTTACAAAGGTTTCATTTGAGTTGTTGCAAAGCTATTACCTTTAGTTTGAAGTCTTCTAATTGGGATTTTCCTTGATTTTTTTTTATTGGACTTTCTTCTAGAAAAGAGCTTCTGTGTTTTAAATTAATTAAATACATGTGCTTAAATTAGCCTTTCAACCACATAAAAAAGCTCTTTATTAGATATTATTTTCTTTGAATATTATTAAGGTTATATTAGAACTGTAGGAATTCCAAAACTGTCAACTGCTTTTTGATGAAACTTCCAACAGATGTACTGAATGTTTCAGATGTACTTTTTTTTTTTTTAGTATAGAGGTAATAATAATATAGATAAATATAGAGATATAGAGGTAATAATAATTAACATTAAGTAGTCTGAGAATAGAAGCTGTAAGTATATCTATATAAAGGTAGAAGTATTCAGATTTTATTTAATTTTGAATATACACATTTTCATAAACTTCTTAGACAGCTAGTCACGTCCTCTGGCATTTTGCAGGCATAGTGCCTGATTTGCAGGGTGATGTTTTGTAGCTATTGGTATACCAGTTTGTGAGCACATTTGGTATGAGCACATTTTAAAGTTATGTGGAAAGCTTTCATTGCACCTGCATGAGGATCACATTTCTTAGCCAAATTATGATCCAGTAACCATGTTTCTTTTCACATGGGTGCTCTCATTTGCCTTTTCAGCTAGATGTAATCTCTTGAATTACAGTTTATCCTGTTGTTTTCCAGAGTTTTCATTTCTACAATGCAAGAAAGCATGGACTTCATGTAGGATACCAAAGAGTTTTAAAATTGTTCACTTATGTTTGCATAGACGGAATATTATCAAGCACAATTCTAACACAGTTTTTGGTATTTCAGATTTTTCTGGTTTTACTTCTGAAATTCGCTTATACAGGGATATTCTCTTATAGTGGAGAGAATGTCATTGAAACATGTTCTGCTATACAGAGAAAGATACAGAGCTTGTTTCTTTTCATGTGCACAGTTGACATCCCTATCTAGTATTGAGGAGCTCTGAATCTTGTACAGACTAAGGAAACATACAGATCACTGGAATCCACGGTATCAATCCATGTGGTATGCAAAGGGGATGATTGCCTCATACACATAAACAAAGGAGCAATTACCACTGTGCTTGCCATGGCTGGACTGGTAATCAGGCAGCACAAACAGAACATGTAGCAGTGGTAGGCCCTCTGTAGAAGTCTCTGCCACTGACAATGGGCACAGAACCCATGGGCTGTGCTGTGCTGCCCCTGGCAGGAGGATGGGATCTCACTAGGAGAGGATGGAGTGCTGAGAGCTGTCATGTCTGAGATCACCTCAAGCGTACATGCTTCTTTCGATAACCAGTCACTTGACGTCAATCTCTGCCGGATGGTCAGCCTTCTGGGGAGAGGCACCAGGGACAGGCAAATTCCAGCCTATAGAGCTGCAGATACATGGGGCTGTGTCCAGAGCTAATTTAATTTTCTGTGCGAGATTGGCAATCTTTAGTAGGTGACTGGGGTGGGAGAAGAGCACCCAAGTGGGACTCACGTGTGCGAGAAGAAAATGATACAGTCTTTCTAGTGAAGGATTTACCTGTGTGGGAAAGTGAAGAGCTTTTAACCAAATCTGGTTATTACATCCTTTAATCCATAAAGCAATTGTGGAAAAGCAGGAAAGCAGTTATGGCAATGCGGTTAATGCCCTTCTTCAGAAATACCATTCTTTAATGACCATAAATCACAAAGGCCGTATTTTGCAGCTCACTGTGAAAACAGCATGCACTGGTACAGTGCAATAATAATAGTCTTGGGGCACAGGCTCATTGTGGGCTTGCAGTCAAGAAAATGACCTGCAAAATTGTGAATATTTGAATATTGATTTGGGGGTGCTGCAGACTTTACCCAAAATGTCTTGCAGCCCAGTACTGCCTAGATGCTGTCTTATTTTTATTTATTTATTTATTTTCCACAAGCATTTTTTCCAGTGTCCCCACAGTGTCTCTGGGTGACTGGTTCTTTCAAAATCACAAGCAACAGCAAGATGGAGGGGTACCTGTACAGGATTTTTTTTTGTGTGTGAATCGCAAAGACACTTTGGTAAGACTTCCTAGGCTGCCCTGGACATTCCCTGTGCTGAATCAGATATGGACAGGCGTGACAGCAGTGCTATTCCTGCAGTCTGCTCCAGGAGCAAACCAGCCAGTCAGAGCTCCAGGGCAGACTCTCCCACTCATACCTGATGGATGGAAATCTAAGGTACTTTTTCATTCTCCCTCCCTTGTTACAGATTTTGTTTTGGAAGGTAGGTATTGCTTTTGTACTACAGGTTTGTAGTCAAGGCTCCAGGGATCCCAGTCTTTGTACTCTGTCCTTCTTCTCTCTGTCCTCCCAGATAGTTCTCCTCAGACATGTTCTCCTAAATGTCCTTCCATCCTTACAGATGAACGGATTCCCTAAACCACACAGTTCTTTTTCAGAGCTATGTCCTGCACTCTGTACATTCAGGGACAACTTTCTCAGAGTAAGGTAGCATTTAATTCTAACTTTTTTTTTGGAAAAAAAAAGCCATATATATATATATATATATTTACACAAAAATATTCTCCAAATATTAGTTTGATCTGAGTGGTTGCATTCTTGGTGAATCAATCATCCCTTTAAAAAACAAACAAACAAAACCCAACAACATTGTTCTTTTCAATACTAAAAGTGAGACTTTTGTCTCACTTTCTAGCTGTTCTCGTTCTCTTGTATTTAGAGACTTTGACAGTATCAGTGGGCTCAACGTTGTTTCAAAGGTAGGATCTTACGGCAAAAGGCATCTTACTGTTTCTGAAGAGTAAGCTACTGTGCTAGCCGTAGCTAACATTTATTTTTCTGTTTAAATGCACCTAGCATCATATTGAAATGGCCCCATGTTTTCATACAGCAGTCTCCTTGACAAGAAGCAAATGCATAGCACATAGGGGATTTATGGAATCCCACAGAGAAGGTCCACAAACAAATAACTCCCTTCCTCATTGAATACAAGCAAGGAAAGACTAAAAATTCATCTATTTTCCTTGTTCCTGCATTCATCTTCTGCTAAGCATACTGTAGTACTGAAAACCTATAACAGCTTAAATAGGCTTGCAGATCAAGACCTCCTGATCCCAGAAATTTTTATTTTAATACTTCTTATTCTTAGTTATGAAAGTGAAATGTAGAAAACTCTGAAATGCAGACCGTTTGTGCCCCTATTAGAAAAGGTATAATTTCTCTTTTGGTTGTATTCATAATTTTGCTTATGCTCCATGGAAGCATATTTCATTAAACCATGAAAGATATTAAGGAAATATCTTTAAAGTTGTGTGCATATATTGGCATCAGGAACTTAAGTTTCTATTGCTGCTTGTCTTGCATGCGGTGATAATGTTATCATGGAGAGAGGATAACAAGTTCTTTCTTTCTCTTCTGTAGTCTCATTGGCTCTAATGCAGGGGTAGAATTTGCTTTTCGCATCTCTTATTTTGGTCTCTACACTGAAAATATTTGACTTTTTCTAAGCAGATAGAGATGCAATTTGCAGGATATGCATTCACTGAAATTCAGGTATACTGTAGGCATATGCTTGCATATGCTTGTCTGCTTGTAGCACTGTTTAGGACAGAATAGAATAGTTGAGTTGGAAAGGACCATCATTTCTGGCTGCCTGACTACTTCAGGGCTAGCCAAAAGTTGAAGCCTGTTATTGAGGGCATTGTCCAAATGCCCCTCGAACACTTGCAGGCACGGGGCATCTGATTCTGTCAAGATATTAATACAGAGGTTTTCACAGAAGTATTGAGATAAAGGTATCTTCATGAAGGGAGTGAAGTGCAGAATGTAGATGTATACTAAGAGATGATTACATCGAGGTAGAAGCATAGGAGTCTAAGTCTTTATTTTAAATTATATCTTGCTTGTTTACAAAATGTTGCTTGTGTTCTACATTAAAATTCAATTGGTGTCATCTGCTTTTCTGAGTGGCTGTGGTATAATCATTAAATACACAGAAGAACAGCAACCAACTATAATAATTTGCCTGAGGAAGGACTCTGCAATGAGGAGTGTTTAGAGCCAAAAACTGTCTGTACTGACATCATGGGAATTGCAGTCTAGGCTACAAAATGCCACTGATCATAAGGTCACGTAATAGAGATTACTTATCTGAAATGTAGCCCTTAAATCTCCTTAACTCCCCAGTCAGCTTTATAACTGCAAATTACATTATTTTGCTTTAAAATCTGAAATAAAGATTTCCTGCAAGCCTGCAGATAAAACTTTTGGGTGAGGAAAAAAGAGCAACTGCAGCTAAGCTCTACTTAATAAACCCGAAAAGTCCCAGTTTAGATGGAAAATCATCATTGGATATACAAATGTATGTATACAAAACTGAACTTGATAAGAATGTTTAGTAAACTGTATATTGGGAAAAGTTGGGAAATGTGTTTATCTCTGACTACCTGACCATGCTTCTGTTTTTTGGTGTCTGTCTGTTTCTCAGCATCTTGAGAAAAAAAAAACAAAAGCCAAAAAACCCTTATTCCTGTACTGCACACTTACCAACATCCAGAACCTTATACCATCTATAAGTCTGTTATTTTAAGATATATAAAGAATGTAATAGCTAAAATAAAACTCTTTATCAACTTTCTAAGTATTATTGTTTTATGGTGCTGTACATAGCAGGTAATGGTTGCATCCATTGAGTCTTGCTCATTTTGTGCCATCCTTACTTCTTTGGATACTATTTATCAGTCAAGCACTTCTCTTTTTTCCTTTTATTTATTTATTTATTTATTTATTTATTTTCTTCAGACTCTTCTAAACTGTACACATAATTTCAGAATGCTGATGTTACCATCGGGAATACCTTATATTCCTGATGGACAGGAATACTTAATCCAGTCTCTTGAAGCTGTTTGAAGAGTGGGATTCAGTAGCAGGAGAAAAAAGAATTCCACACATGCTTTATGGTCTGTCCCAGTGGTGAGAGGCAGATCTACTTGTTGGTGTGGCAGTAGTTGAAAAGTTCAGTCAGTCTCAGCCTTTCTTTAGACTTTTCCAAACAGTTATTATTCCTAAAAGGGTAAGGAAATTTAGGATATAATCAAGTGGATTAATAATTTTAAAGATGTGCTATATCATTGAGTAGGTTTTGAGTACTTTGATGATCGACCCTTCAAAAATTCTTTAAATAATCACACCTTAACTTCTGTTCAAGCAGAAGGCAGGTTACACCGCTATGCTTATTTAAGCTATAAGGCAGACCACATATTGGACACTGTCAGTTTCAGTGGGTGGCAGTCAATTCTTTTAGCCCATTTTAGATAAAAATGGCAGCTGCTGTGCTCAGCATCCATGAAACAAGGAACAGTTTCAAATTATCTGCCAACATGTTGAAAGCTTATAAAAGAGTAGGTTTTCAGGCTCCTGGAGGTTAAAGGAAAGTCAAACAAAAGGTGGAAGGTAGAGAGTTAAATGTAAATGGATGTCTTTTTATTAGCACATTAGCTTGAAACAAATAAACTATGCATGTAATAAATGATAGGATGAAACATTAAGCAATAAGATCATGACTCAATATTTGTCAAACAGCAATCCAGCTGCATTCTGCTTGCTGCTGTGCCTTTAAATGCAAGAGACGTTGTTAGGGCTGACTGACCTTCAAAGAGGAGAAAGCAAGTGCACAAAAACAGCTAATAACACTGACAGGGTGTTCTGCTGCAAGACAGAATATTGTCTGTTGCAACCCTAATGGGAAAGGAAGATACATTCTCCTTATTACTATCTGGGCTTCATGCATCTAAAGATCTTAATTTCATATTGAAATCAATATTGAGACACCTTTTTTTTTCACCCTATCAATTGCATCTGTGAGGCACTGTACTGTGAAATCAGACCTGTAGTTTCCTAATATCCTACTATTTACAGATAAATAAATAAATATTTGCAAATACATCAGTCCTATGGGCTTTGCTCACTGAGGTATTCTAACTCTCTCCTAGTATGCGATCAGGTAATTGTCATTTTTGTCAGAATTTTCACCTTTGTAAAATGGCACAAATCCAGTCATTAACTAAACCAAACGTCCAAAGATACCATATACAAAAGGCAAAAAATACCATTTGCTTGGTGATAATTACTAGTGTTCATTTTCTCACTTAAGTGATAGGGCACGTCACACTGTTGCCATAGCAACCCCGATTCTGTCCCATTAGCTGCCTAATGTGAATTTATGAATGCAAGTTTCAACGTGTGGAAAGCGGCTCGAAATAAGGAGTGATTCATCATGTACAACACAGACAGCTGAGTTGCACGCTAAGTCAGGGCCGTTTGATTTGGTTTTCAGCGTTAAAGTGGTATACTGTTGTGTAATGGTTAAATAGCTGTTTTAATTTGGGGATGTTTGGTGCTGCATTGCAACATTACATTTTTTTTTTTTTTTAATTGGCATTTTGGTGGATACTGGCTCTATCATAACGATTTTATTGAGATATGAGACATTTCAAAAGTGCATGCATTTTGAGTTAGGTTGCTAATACTGGATATGCTTCTGAATCCAGAGATATAATGGGTTAAAATCCTCCAGTTCTTGTAGACTTCCTATGTGGTTTTTGGATAAACATTTAGATCTGTTTCAGTACATGCTTTGCTCGTGTAAAATAAGCAGAAAGAAACAAACAAAAAAACAACTAAACATTTTTATTTTTTATTTTCTGGTTCACAGTTATTTAGTCTCGATTCCTGTGTCTACTCACAATTTCACACCTGTGATGAGTCTTAATAGAAGTATCAGCAGTGGTGTAGGAGTAGTCTTCTATCTAAAATAGAAAATGTCTCTACTTACAGCCTGTCTGCTCCATGTCCAACACAAGGAGGCTGTACCAATCATTAGCTGGGACACTGATGCCTATTTTAGAAGGAGAAGTACTGAATGCTGAAGAATTGCATTAAGGGAATGGAATCACAAATATAATGCCAATGATTTAGAGTCAGAATTAAGGCAGCTCATGCGATTCTATTTTGCATCTGTGCGTTTGCATTATGGTACAGTCCTTTATTACATGACTACATACTATTTTTAGCAAGTTGTTTGGAGTTAAAGATGTGCTATAGGTCTTTCTTTGAAAAGCCCTGTTAACCTATTCATTGACAAGTATAAAGGAACAAGAATAACTGTTTAAGTCTTCTTGGAAAAAAAGAAGTACACTTCTTTTTATGTGGCTACCTTTCAGAATTAAATTAATACTGCAGCAATATATGCTCAATCTATTTTGAGTAATGCAGAAGTGGAGTCAGACTCCAGCCTTCATTTTCATGTTTTGCTTTCCTGTGTAGTGTTACATTGCATGGAGATATTCAGTCCAGAAGAAGATTTCTGCTCTATTGTAATTCAGAAGTTCACTTTTCAGGGCTATTCTGTGAGGCAGTGGAAGACGCATTATGTGTGCTATCATGTCATGAACACATTTGGTTGGATACATCTTCCTTCCTCTCCCTTCTTCTTGCCAGTTTCCATGATGAAGTTTCATGGTTGTTGCACTGCTCCTGTGTGTATCAGCTCTTCCAAACACCACAGGCTGGTCATAACACTTGCTGTTGAGGATGATCTCCCCAACATTACATGTCTTCTAGACAGAAAGGAAGATTTTGCTCATAAAGCAGTAAAGGAGAACCTTATTTTGAAGTTAATAGTACCTGTATCGGAAGGAATAAAGACCTTTTGGGAGCTGATGGTGACACATGGTGTAATAAATGTGTGGTTAAAACAAATAAACAAACAAAAAACATTAAAAACAAAACAAACTAAACTTTTAAAAACAATCTAAAATGCTTACATGGAGGTTAAAGACACAACCTACATAATCATTTAAAATCTGATATGAAATGTGCTTGTAAATTCATAATATACTAGCAGTAGTGGATTTTTATCAGAACAGATGCCCATCCAGTAAATTAATGAATGTGAGAGAGTTAATTGCAGCAACAAAACTTGGTCTTCTTACGTAGGAATAAGCAGGGGTGTGGTAGGCAGGGGATGGATGTTGGCTGATGTTCAGCTCAATGCAGAAAGGAATATGAAAGACAAGAAGATCCATTTTTTCTAATGTTATCTCCTCTTCTGCTGAAACTTGATTATTTCTTCTGTGTCTTCAAAAACAACAACAAACACAACAAACAGACAAAAACACGACAAATGAGCTCAGATCTCCAGCTGATCTGGTAATTATTTTTCTGCCTTGAAAGATAACTGCCTATAGGTCTTTTGTTCATTCGAGTGGGAACCTGTAAATTGAAAAACAAGGAACATTTCTCTTTATGGAATCATTTGACAGAGAAAGAGAAGAAAAAAGTACCTTGGAATCAGTAGCAGCAATAAATTATTAGAAAAAAAAAAAACAGTTCTCTATGCTGGCTGACTGAGCCTAGTGAAAAAATCATCCAGTTGCCAGAGAATATAAAAAATAGACATATGAAAATAGTTGCCTTAATTCATAAAGGGAGGAAGAACACGTTAATAGCAAACTACTCAACTATTTTCTCATGGTACCACTTAACATTGCAATTGAGGGAGACTTCTCACTTCCATGTATGATACTGGACAGTCTCCTGATTCTCACAAAACATGGTTATGTCTGCATGTTGGTCTGTATTCTGGGAACCAGCAAAGTCACTTAAAACAGGCAGATGTTTGGGGCTTACAAAGTGCTTTCTAGGTATGAAATACTGCGTTCTGGGCTAGTCAGAATAAGTGATGCCCTAACAGTACTTATAGAGAAAACCAGGTGAGATTTATTTCGTTGAGCAGTAAGGTAAGAGAAAACTGAAATTTTGGCTTGGATTTTGGTCAAAAGTTTAAAGTTGATAGGTTTTTTTTTTTGTTTTTGTTTTTTTAAAGTTGAGGCTTTCTTTTAATTTATTCACTTTGAAAAAGTCAAAGCATTTTATTTCAGGAATGGCTTAATGATTCATATATACTTTTAACAAGGCTTTTAAACTTTTTTTTTTTTTTTTTTTTTTTTTTTTTTTTTTTGGAAGTATAGTTCTGCTAAAAAAAAAATAAGAGAATTAATTGGCTCCAAGTCATTCTAGAAATAGAATCTGCCCTAGTTTGGGGGGTTTTCCATTTACCAGTAAAATAAACACAGGAACATATCCGTTTCGAAGAAACCCTAGCTGAAATCAGTTTGACGCACGAGTCTTTAACTCTTATTTACTGGTTTAACCATTGAATGAAAATGATATGTGTTTTGCTTTGCCCTTTATGTCAACATCCTGAATCAGCTAGAGCTTTGATGTAGGTGTTCTTAGGTGCCTACAGAGTGGGACAAAAGACAAGTTTAAATAGAATATAAATTAAAATTGTAACTTTTAAAATAAAGTTCAAAGTCAGTGTGTCAGAAAATTGAAGTGAAAAGAGTAATAATATTCTCTCCATCTGGTCATCTTGTTGTTATAGGGTTCAGCTTCCAAACTTACTTTCCGTTTCCTTTGTGCCTTTCTGAGATTCAGCAAACTCACCCCAGTTCCCTGTGGGTGCAGGAAGTTATTTCCCCATCTCTGAAGCCTGCCTGGTGTTCACTACAGCTCTGGCTCTTGCAGCTCCTCATTTCAGCTCTGATATTTCTCTGTGCTTACAGACTGCTTTCACCTACTTCTTGAATTACATACCTAGGGTGTATCACAAGTGAACAATGTTCACAAATCAAAAATAAACTGTTTTCCCAAATATATAATTTACAAATACACATATAGAATTGCCATCTGTCATGTCATCATATACCTTGTGATCAGCTTTGGCAAACATGTAGTGGGCATTGTCAGTGAAAAGGACTTTGAAGGATTTGTTCCCTGGTGGTACAAAGGGTGGGAGGGACTGCATGAGAAGAGATGCAGTTACTGCAAGTTCAGCTCATTTCAAAAGTGGTGCCTTGGGAAGTCGTTTTCTGTTATATAGGAAAGGTCTCATTTTCTTTAACTCATAAGCTAGGAGTTGCAGCAAGTGCTTTGAAACCACCTTTTGTCAGGATATGCAGTGAAAACGTATCATTGCTTACAGGATTAGAAAGTCACGGGGTCTTAAGTGGCTGTACGGATTTACATCTGATAATTAGGAAAGAGTGTTTATAACTTTGGAAACCTGCTGCACAAAAGCCATTATATTACCAGAACACAAACATATATGGCATGTTACACCACATACATTAATGTGTATAGCTATTAACATATGATTGCTGACAGGGGATTAATACTGGTCTCTTTTTAACAAAGAAAGAACAATTAATTTATGTAAGTTTATTGACTTTGGAATGCGAAATGTAAAGTTTAATCCCTGAGCACAAGTGGACGTTCAAAATATTTCAAAGGTGATTGAAGACATTAAAGAGAAACCCACTATTCATACAAAGAAAACACATCCTTTTAGTGCTAGCTGGGTGGCCTTATGCAATGTGTTGACCCCATAACTAACATCTTGACTGAAGCCAGTTTATAATACAGCAACACGAGGAGTTGTTGAAAGTATATTGGAGTTCAAAAGGTGGGAGGATAAGGAAGTAGGGCACACTGTAAGAAATGTCAGAGAATTTCCTGAATTTCAGTTACTGGAAATTATCTAGAGTTGGTTAATAACAATGTCTAGGAATATATGTTTTGTGTGGGTTTTATTAATTTTAGTTATTTGAATTGACATCATGGAAAAAACACACATTTAAATACCTGCTAGTGCTGATGCTGCTGAAGAGTGATGAATTGACAAGTTTTAGAGAGCGTATTTTCCGCTAAGTGCTGTTGTGTACGTATACACAATGTAAAAACTCATGAAAAATACAGCAGTTGACTGACAAAAGTTTAGAAAACTATTTACAGCATATGGAAAAATTGTCAGGAGATTTTGTACATGATCTGAATAATTATGAGTTTGAAGCTTGATGAATTAGTAAAACTTAACTATACCTAAATATCAGTTACTTAAAACAATCTAAAATATTTTAAAATTTACGGTTATGTTAAATACTATTCTGACTAGGAAAATACATACCTAAGTACTCTGCTTAGAGATTGTAATACAATATTGTAATAATTTGTCAATGACAATTATCAAGTTTGTATTAGAAGCATGCCAGTTAAAAGAAACACCATTTGTTTTTATTTTTTTCCCACTTTGAAAAGCACATCTATTTATGTATCTTTGAAAAGCACAACTGCTTATTTTTTAAAAAAGCTATGAATACTACCAAATAAGGGAATTTCAGTTTAGAGATTCATAGGCCGAACTGGGTTTTACACAGGATTCATATTCTGTTCATCATTTCTTTCACACAGATAATGTTTCCTTTGCTGCACATGCTTGCCTTTTGACAAAAGACGAAAATTAAGTGTTTCTATTTTATGCAATTTAAAATAAATATTTAGTTCTGTATCTTAAAAACAAACAATAGAACTGAAGAAATAGTACATACATATATATATGTATGGAACAATATATATATATTGTTCCAAATAATGATGGAATGACACATATCATGCATATTCCCATTGAAGTATGTTTCTGATGGCTAACAAATTGCTTACATATATAGAATTTTTATCAGGATTATTTTCTCACCCATTCTTTTTGTAATATAGATGACATCTTCAGTAGAACTAAGTGAGGTTGCATAGATGAGTGCAATAAAAATCCATGACCTCTTCTGGGGACTGTTCTCATCAGTCAGTGTGTTCAGTGGATTTATGTCATCTTTAGGAAACAGTAACAGTGCTTTTGAAAATGGCAGTTATTTTTCATGAAAATTTTTCCAAATTACCTTTATGCCCATCAAGAACATCTGCACCTTTCAGCAATTTTAAATGGAGTGTTCTCTGTTATTTTAAATAGAACATTATTTTTCTCCTGCTCTTGAGGAAGATATTTTACACTATCAACAAAAATGATAGAAAAAAATCTTACAGTTAATTCTAAGAACTTAAAAACCTATCTGCTGTAAATGGTACACAGGGGGATGAGGAGAGAAGGAGACAGCAAGATAGGACAATGTAGAGGTCAGGACTGGGAGATAAGATAAGACAGCGAGGAATTGTCAGCATGAAAGTTTCAAAAAGCACTTCACATGCAATCCAATAAATTACATACTCAATATGATATATGAGGACTAATCCTGAAGGTTTTTATATGAGGTAGCAATAAAGACATCCCAACCAATACCTGCTTTGAAGAACGTTAAATCTAAAGTGTTAGACTTGGTGAATGTGAGGCTGTAAAGGAGAAAAGTGGGCAGTGTTTTCACTTGGGTTTCTCTGAAGCTGTGAAATCATATAAGCACCTCCTCCATCAGCTGGCTCTCATAGCTCTTCCCTGGCTGCCTGTTGCACTTGAGCTCCCTTTTTAAAGGGGGAAACATAATTTTAAAATTTGCCTGTTGGGAGCCCCGTTGATGCTACAAATAACTAGAAGAAATAGGATTGCTTGGGAGGTTATGCTAAAATAATGATAACATTAATGATATAATGACATAATGATAAAAATAATAATAAAAATAAATTATAAACATGTCAGTCCTTGCAGAGACCAGGAATATAGCTCAACATTACCAAATTGAAATTATGCCCAGGCAAGATGTACTGGAAAGTCGGTGGATATCTGAGTCCTCTTTGTGCTCGGTATGGGGCTGCAGAAAGGAGGCTCACAGCTGGTCAATTGTGTTCAGCCCTTCTGATACTTCTGTAAGTCACTGATGCTAGTATGATGTTGTTGTGAGAGCTCTGAGTGGCTCTTATTTTCAGCTTGAAGTTGAAAGATGAGCCTGTAATATTTTAAATCAATATACTAGGGAGTAGCATGTGTCCTATAGATAATTATCTTCTTATTTAAAAGATTGTACAGTAATTTTAATTTAAAATTAGTAAATAAGAGGTTTTCACACATAATAGGTTTCCTGTGATAAACCAAGGAGAACCTTTGTCTCACTGCTTTTTCAGCTTTTGTCAAGTTTATTTGTGTAGTATAGTGTAACATAGACTAAGATCTCCTCAGGGGTTTATTCAGCTAGTGACCATTAATTGAAAAACTCATTTCAGATAATCCCTGTGAGTGAAATTAATCTCTTGGTTTCGATGAAGTCATACATGACCAATTTCATTAAGAACACATATTTTAGATTTATTTTTAAATGTAAGTTTTGGATTTTTTTTTATTAATTATATTGTCACATTCTTGATTTTTTAAAAAACAAATTATTTTATCTTAATTAAAATAGAAGAATAATATAGTTCTTTGTGGTTATACTGCATCACAAGCTTTACAAAGACTATAAAACCGTCCTCGGTAATTTTCCATCCCAGCAAAACTCTTCCTGAAACTGGTTGGCTTAGTTCTTATTCTGTTTTAATTGAAACTTCCTTTTTCTCTTTCACACATATGTGGAATTAAATCTAGAGTCATCTTGGATATATCCATTATAGGAAGTGAGTAGTGTATCTAGGATCTAGGAGGCTCCCTCTAAAATCTGTAGGGAGAGATGATATCCTGAAACTGTTCATAGGCACGTCATTATTTTGTAAAAATGAACTGCAGTAATTTCTCTTTCTTCTGTCACATTTTTGAATGTCTCAGATGCTGTGCTGTATGCATACTCCAATACTGTATGTGTGGATTAAGTCTTCAGTACAGTGTCAGATGTCTGCTCTTTAGAACCTTGCAGATGACAAACCAACAAAATTGACTTTTTTTGGTGGTATGCAGTATATGTATAAACCAGTAGCAATCTATATACATATACAAATTGCCCTACATTTTTTATATAAAATCATATGTTTACACACATGCTGTCACATTAAAAGACTTGTGTCAAAACAGCATTATCAAATAATCAGAAGTTAGAAAAGAAAACAATAAAAGCTGATGATTCCTCTGAAATGAAGAATTATACTGTTTTCTCCAGTATCCTGTATCCCTCAAGGCACAAGATGCACTTACGTTTCTCATGACTTATTCTCTGACATTTATCATTACAGCAGCTGAGTATTTGCCCTTGCAACCTACCTTCGTAATATTTCTAGTGAGGCAACGTTTTTGTTGTTGTTTTTTATTTGTTTTTTAATATTTTATGCATCAGTACCTAAGGGCCTCTAAGGTCAGTTTGGGGTAATTTTAGAAGTCCAATTAGAGATACTTTGGCCCTGATTTTTCTCAATATTTAGAATTATATAGGAGATTCAGAGCACAGACCTCACTGGTTTCCACTACTGTTGTACCAGCTGAACACTTCTGCACAGCAGACCTCAGGACTTCATGTGTGCATCCAGAAGACAAGGGACAGGCAACGTCTTACATGACTAGCAACATATAGAAACCTTATGGCACAAGGAAGAGTAAAAGTCTATTCTCCAGACAACACTGAACTCCTGTAACCACAACACTGCATTTTCTCTTCTTGCAACTCCTTGCATTATTTGCTACCAGAATATAATTCAGTCATTGGATGATGCCAAGGAAAGTGAAAATCAGTTTATGTCAGAGCATGTGTGTGCTGTGCACTTCATCCTTGACCTACATTCAGGAATTTCAATCTTGTCAGAGTTCTTGCTTTTCTTGGACTTCCCACATACCCTCCACACACTTCAGTCACCATTAATTAGTTTGTACACAGCAGCTTATGACGACATGAAAGTACAACCCTTTTTCCCTCATCTTCTTCTCCATATATTTCAAAGCTGATTTCAGTGGAGAGTCAATTTTAACCTCCAACGTCCTAATGTACAGCATGCTGTTGTTTAGTAGGCAGTGCATAAATTTCTTCTGTGCTGGTGTTATGAAGAAGTGAGTCTTGGTAGGGCTGGTATGTTCCAGAAAGGATGAGAGCTTAATATAAAATTCTTGCAATGTTTGGAGCAGGTGTGAGGATGTTCAGTGAGAATTTAAGAGTGTTACTGGGTGTGTCAACATTGTTGTTGGTGCACAAAAAAACGCACCAATTTACCTCATTGACTTTGAATAACAAATTTGGGCAAATTTACACACAGAAAATGTACAAATAAAAGTCAGATTTTATATTCATGCTCACAATTATTAATGCTACGGAGATTTTTCCTGAAATTAGATTTTTTCTTCACGACATTTCAAATTATTTTTATTGGGAAAAACAACCCTGTCATTTAATGCAGAAAATAAAAAAGGAAATTTTCAAGCCATATAAATGAATTTTGGAAAAAGTAGAAACTTATGAAATACAGATTTGTTAACAAAGTTCAGGCAATACTAATATTATGCATATTAATTACTAATATTATGCATATTATTAATATTATGCATTATTATTACTACCATACCCATGGTTTTTATCAAGTTCAATTTCAACCAGAAACTTCTGTGAGCAAGACTATTTGGGTCATTATAACCAGATGTTATATTGACCTAAAAAGTAACGCTGTGCCCTTTGAACCAGAGGCAGAAGGAAGAACCCACAATTAGCTCCTTACTGGTGTGTGCTGTTGCCTGCACAGAAGCACCTGGAAACCGGAGATTTTCCACTTAAGTTCAAGTATTAATATACATCAATCTGGTCACAGGCTGTAGTGATGATATGATATAACACTATACACTGCCAGATTTGTTCATAGATTAAAACGTATAGAAATTTTCCTTCTGATTTTATTATGCTTTTCTAGAGAAGAGGCTGAAATAAAAGTGGAAAATATGGTCTCTCTGGAAATATTTTATCTGTTTGCAGGTTGCAATAGGAGGTAGTTTTGCTTATGTATAACACTTTTTGACCCTGTAACAAGGAGGATTTGTACCACTTCCAAGAGGAAAAATTAGTAAAATATTATCAAGTAGATTACTATTACTAATAATGTCAATATGACTTACCTATGCCTTACTTTCAATAACTTCAAGGCTTGTAAAAAAAAATGGAACTGACATAACTGCCTTTTCTCCATGAATGAGAAGTGACCATGGTGCTCTTGACATAAAATGGTTTTGATTTTGTGGGAGTAAGGAAGATATCTAATTTCTTTTCACTGCAAAAGATTGTCGCATTCCCACCTTGCCAGTCAGAAGACAATATGGGCCCCCAGTCAGTAAACCTAATTAGAGGGTTATTCTGCTCCCATATCAACTGCAACTGCAAGGGGCAATCTCATTAGAGTGTGGCCTGCTGAAGGCACTGTTTGTGCCTTTTCAAGCTGGAATGCATTTTTGCTGATAACGTACTCCTGGCAATTACGCTTTTCTCCATCAATTTTGTGGGTGTCTAGGGCTTTGGAATATTACCTCTCCTTCATGTCTGTCACTATTAGTAACACTTTAGAAAAATAGAGCACACCAGCCTTTGGCTCCTATGCGGCTGATGCCAAAGTCACTGTCACTATCAAGTCAACCCATGCTGGCGACACAGATGTTCATAATTTGACAAATACAATGTAGGTGTGTGCTCAAGTTTTCAGCATTGAGGATGGAATTCAAATGTTGTGAACTCTCTTCTCCAGTTTGTTTCCGGACACCTAGGTTAGAAATATGGTCTTGGAATCATAGTATCTGTTATTACTATTGAAAACAGAGACATTTATTTCTAATTTTGACTTCAGACATAACAGTAGCATTCTCTAAAAGCACCTGATTTTAAAAACAAAAACAAACCCAAAAATGTTCTTAGAAAAAATTCTAAGCAGAGTCATTTGTTATCTTTCCCATAGCCCTAACAGCACCACGTATTAAATTGAACATTTTTGACACACAACTATGTGCTTGAAAGAAAATATTAAATTGAACATTTTTGACACACAACTATGTGCTTGAAAGAAAAAAAAAAAAAAAAAAAAAAAAAAGGAAATACTAATTTCCTTTCTTGTATAGCTATTCTAGGAGCTTCTTATTATGGATATTATAAAGAAGGTTTTCTTGCAACTGAGACAATAAATTATTTTATTTCTATTATTTGATTTAATATACTCTTTGCAATTTTCTTTTTAACTGAAGTAGCAGAAACTGGTATTTACAGAGCAAATTCAATTAAATAATCAGTCCTTCTTAGTGGATTAGAGAAATGCAGAAATTCAAGGATTTCAGGGAAAAAAATATTACTCTCATAAGTAATGCATAAACCAAAGGGAATTTTATTATAAAGTTTAGGTAATTATAAGATCCATATGTACTGCAAGCAGCAAAAATTAGTTTCTTTTCCTTCTGAAGCCTGCTTTCATAGCAGCAGTTGTCCATTCCTCTGAGCTATTGGAGGACCAGTTTTGCTAACAAGGTATTCCCAGAGATTCCTCCCTCATATCATACAGGATAGCAGCTGTGCTAAATGATCTCTGTTGGTCCTCCTATGTTCAAAACTTAGTGGGTTAAAACAGATACATACTAAAAAATACAATTAGAAATGAGAAATTTCAGAGTTGTTTTTTACCTGTTAATGCTGATCAGAAAATTTATTTTTAAAAGAAGCACTCTTGAAGAAAATAACCTTTACATTTCCAATCAAAACATAGATTATAATTTAAATTCTTTTTAATTTGACAATACTGCTCTTGGTTGTCAGTAATAAGGGAAGGAATATTTATAAACAGCAGTTTTGTTTTCCTTAATTAAATCTCAATCTTTTATAAAATTAATTGTTACTAATGCAGCGGATACATCAGTGGGCATTTTATTGTGCAGTGGAGAACAGTCCTCTTAAATCTTGAGTTTATTCAGGTTTATTATATTATTATTTTTTTGTATCTAGCTGTAGATATAACTAATTTCAAGTTAGCTGTGTAAAAATTAGGCTTCTAGTCCATGTTAGTTGCCTAGGATTTCCATATGGCAAACAGAAAGATGGAAATCCTAGGAGGGAGATTTGCTCCGCCTCCCTCTTTCCATTAATTGTAAGAAAAGCTAAAGCATAAACACTAATTTTTAGTTGGCTGAAATTTGATTAAAAGATTCTGTCATTAGTGCTGAGCTCCCCACATTGATATTTTCTGCTTTTCCTACTCAGTCTAAATGAACACTGAGTAGAAGTAACATGATGCACTTTATCTTTTCAGAGCAGACCACTTCCCATGAGGATTTCAGGGCAAACAGAACAGTTTCGAAGTTCTGTTTTCAAGATTTCTTATGATGTTAAGCCTTACTTTGAATTTTGCTTGGTCTGTTTTTGCTTATGTAGTGGAGCTGAAGACATATGCTGGGGTGGTTTACAGACTGCAGTTTTCCGTTCTTTCTTCATCCTGAATCAATGTGAACACCATAAAAAAGGAAAAAAGGATGCTGTGTTATTAGAACCACTTTGAACAACACTGTTGACTCAACAAGAACAAGAAAATAGTGCCTAAGGATTCAGATTTTTCTCTTTTTTTTTTTTTTTTTTTCTTTTTTTCCTCTCTCTCTCTCTGTTCTGGAAAAATGACATGGTTCAGGCAGGTTTGCTTGTCTGTGCCTTTTTTTTTTTTTTTTTTTTAAATATCTGAGCCTGCTGCTTTGCTGTTGTAGCTCATGGTGAATTGTAACACATTTTTTAATACTGCTTTACTCTCTGTGAATATGACATTTAGAAAATGTGTTTTTAAACCCCCTCCCATCCCCCCTCCCCGGTTCAAAATGTTACCCAGAAGTGTATGTATGACTCTTTAGAATAGAAAGTTCCACACTACTATCATTAAGACTTCAAACAGGGGAAGATTTTAGGTGGCCTAATAATTAGTTTGAGATGTTTTCTAATGAGCATGTCCTTTGAAACAAGTATTAGTGAGACTGAAGTTCTTCCTGAGACAATATTCCTCTTGCTCTATGGGAGGGATTCATTGAAAAGGCTTGTCTGAAGCAGTTCTCTGAGCACTCTGGTGCTTCTGCCTCCTTTCTGGGATGCAGAGGGCAATCCCTGAAGGTAACACTGCCACCTTGGGCTCCAACACTGTAAAAGCACAAGGAGAAAGTTCTGCCAAGAATGTTTTCTTACACTGGAGAGCTGCATGTTACTTTAGGATAGGGAGACCCAACCCCCCGATGTTTCTTCTCAAACACAGAGATTTAGCCTTTCTCACAGATAGCTGAATTATGACTCATTACAATGAGATTTTCTTATTCTTATTTTAATGGTTTCTTCTCGATAATTTATGGTAACTTCAGAAAATTGCTCCTCATTGGATGCCTACAAAGCAATTCTAATAGATTATTTTTCCCCAGTATCTCTATAATTTAAGATTATAGTAACCTTCTATAATATGATGTCTTATTGATTAAGAACCATACCTTGTTACACACAGGTAGCATGTTTGCTGTCAGATTTCATGATTTGATGTTACATACAGCAAATGGTATGTATATATGTGAGTGTAACCTGATGCTTTCCAAAATCTGATGCTTGAGACTACAGTTTCAACATACAAAAAAAAAAATAAATCTCTTTTTGAGATGAGCTGTCCAACATATGCCCTTTCTTATACTGTTTTCTACTAATTTATTTGACTTTGGATGATATATTTGTGTGTTCATTACATGTACTGAAAAAAACAACAAAGTAGGTTACCACATCAAGATCCCGGGATGATGGACTTTAAATTTTGATAGACTCTAAATTATGTCCTGTGAAAATACCTCTGTAGCTAAGGGAACAAATGCTACTGTATCTCTAGTTACTGAGAGGATGAGGGAAAAATAAGGAAAAGCTCCTCCCTCTTTCTCTGCCAAAAAACCTACATGTGACTGGGCTGGAAAGGGGTGCATCACCTCTATCCTATGCTGAAGAGGTTGAAGCATCAAAGCAACTTTGTTGGTTTAGTTCATCTAATTTTTGCATGCATCTTGTCTTACCACTCACTGCTCACACTACTCTGGTTGTAGTTGAATGTGAATGGTCAGAGACATAAGATGAGCTTTCTGCAGGGAAAAGAAATTATGAGAGGGACACCTGATGTAGTTGGGGAAAAAATGAAATGTTAAAGGTCAGATGTCTAATGAAACATACTAAATGCCTCTAAAAAAGGAAAAAATAAACACCTTTCTTCTCTGTGTACTAATGCTTTCTCCTCAACAGCTCTGGAAAAAACAAAAGCAAAACCAAAAACAAACAAACAAACACCACCACCAACAAGAAAAACAGATGTGGTTTTTACACACTTTTTACACACCTTTTTTTACATCCTTTGAAATTGCCTCATTTGGTTTAAAAATGTATTGTAATATGAAAAGGTTCTGAATTTAGTTAAATCATGTTAATAATCTGTATTCACATTCTACAGAATCAAATAACATAATACAAGTACAAAAAGAAAAAAAAAAAAAGAGAGAGAGAAAAAGAAGCCTTGCATAAATCATCTTACATTTATATGATGTGTTGGTTATACCTAGTTGCATATTTGTAAAGAAAGCGAGCTTCACCATTGTAGCTAGCGTGATATGGTAAGAATACATGTCAGAAATGAGAATTGTTTAAATCTGTTCTAAAGAAATAGTAAGCACTAATAATGAAGTAAGAAAAACATGACCATTAGTTGTTGTTCTGTTTTGGGAGGATTAGAAGAAAAATTCTGAATTAACAATGGGGAGTTTTGAATGACTGCTAGCAAAGTCCTCATGGGGGAGTTAATAATCCATTAATGTGAGTCCATTGCTCTTCTGCTGGTCATCTTTTCACTTGAGTGCCTGAGACAGTCTGCCCCTATGTCACTTAAGTAAGTCGTATGTTTTATTCATTCTCTTAAAAAACAGCTGTTATGGTTACTCTCATGGTGTAGTGGTGATATTTAAACAGTTTTTTATGATGATGGAGATGTTTAGTCACAGTTACGTGATTAGGCAGATACAGCATGACATCTATCCTATAGCCTGAGACAAGTTATGTTCATGTGTGGAATAGCAAGTTGCAGCTCATATTAATTGTCTTCACTTGCTGTATTTATGGGAGATCAATTCACAGTTCTTATTTATTTCTGCTCTTTTAGAGGAGACTGACTTATGTTTATGGCTTTTGATTTTGTTTACCAGAGGGGAGATTTACTTTCCTTCCCAAACATCTCAGCATAACATAGCTTTTCCTTGTTACTTTAAATTTAATCTTATACCCACTGCTGAAAAAAAAAAAAAAAGGTTAGCTAAGTTACAGATAGAGGACCTATTCCTCTCTCCTTTGAAAAGCTGCAGTAAACTGGCTTTCAGCATTTCTTTGCTTTGCAGATAAAGGGACAAGATTACTCCCAAATGCTGTCTGCAGCAAGAAAATCCGTTCTGTAGTTGCTATTATGCTTCAGGAGTTTCTGCACCCCTTGCTGTGGCCTCAGGTCACCCAAAGGCTTGCAGGAATGCTTACATCTAGTTTCAGCAAGGAATTTAATTGTGTGCCTAACATTAAATTCAGCAGGACTTATACACATACTTAACTCCAACACTTGCTTGCCATTATCGGCAAGAGTGGTTCGCTCGATTAGGATTACAGGAAGGAAAGACAGATTCTCCTGATGAGGTAGATATCTGTGGATGCCTACATCTATACTGACATCAAAGGGATATTTTTTTCAGCTCAGAAGCACTCACATCAAAACCACAATGCTTCCTTTCCAATGATGTGGTTAGCAAAGGAAAGAAAGAAAGCTCTTGCCTCTCTCTGAAAATAGTCCATATCAGTCCACATCCTGGCTGCTCCATCAGGACAAGGAAGGGCACTTGGAGCTGCCCTTCAGCCCCCACCCAGCTCCCACAAAGTAGCTGGCATTCAGACATGATCCTTGCTATATTGGCCTATATATTGGCCTTGCTATATTGGCTATATATGTTTCTTTTCCCTTGATGTTGCTGAAGATAGGTGGGGAGGAAAGAATAATCTGTGGAAGGAAGGCTGTAATGACCCACCTGTCCTGCTGTACGAATCACCTCATGTCTGTTCTTCCCTTGGAAAATGTGAGGTCCCCATGTTGCATCCATCTCTTTTCCATCGCAGCTTCCCAGATGTTCACCTGGTGCCTGTCCATTTCTCTTATTGACCTTTGTAGGATAGCACCTACTGCTTCATTCATTACCACAACACCCAAATTAACAAGAGCCAACCTCTGCTGATTTACAGTCTAACGCTAATCTAGCTCAACTGCCACATTTGTGCTTAGGATCCACCTGAGATGCTGCTTTAGTCAGCTCCCCACAGAGCATGGGAGTCCATATTCTATAGATTTCTGACAAGATATTTCATTAAAGCTTCCTAAAGAAGATAGGGTAGGAGAGGTTTAGGACAGATCTGCTGAGAGATTAGCAGTTGGGATGGAAACACATAGCCATTTTTATAATAGACATGGGCCACCACCTGATTCCGATGTCTCTGCTGCTTGTGTGTTAGCTAGGTCTGTAAATAGGAAATAACATTCAGTTCACAAAGTCTATATGTGATACAACATTATATAGTGTGAGCCCTTGCTGCTAACTTATTTTCTTCTTTTTATTTACCATTGGCATAAGAGGCGCATTTGAATGCATCAGGCATATTCTTACTAGCAGTAATGTTAGCCTTTCTGGCCAGTAAATGTCCTTTATGAGTATGAATTTGATTGAAGCCTGGAAAAGTCTCATATTCTAATTCTATGATTCTATGCATCAGAATACAAATTTGTTTCAGTCCATGTTTGGAATCCCATTTCTTCAGAAATTATACCCAAGCCAATGTCTTTCCCACTATATCACACTATATTACTATATACAGAGATCTCAGGAGAAATTTGTCCTGTTGTTTTGCAGCTCTCTGAGGAGTAGGCTTGAGTTCTGGACAAGCTGGCACCAGAAAGCTGGAAGGAATTCAGAGACACCCATCAGTGATGATTAAAGATTTAGATTTCATGAAGACATATTAAAAACTAATTATATAGAATTTGTCTAAGTGATGAAATAGCAACATGTCAGTGAAGAATTATTCTCACAGGAACAAGATAATGAAGAAGAGAGGATCGATATTCCTCAAAGTAAAAAAAAGAAAAAAGAAAAAAAAAAGTACTATGTACTTGACCTTTGCTTGGCCACTATACAGAAAATACATGCTAGAGGGTGGTATGATTTGTAGCTGACCCTTGTCTACGTTACTTTATATGATTGGCTTAATGTTACTTAATTTATAGTTGTGTTCTCATGCCAGTTGCTGTTTTACACTTCTCTCACAAATTCTGAGAGTGAAGCTGATGGTAGATTGGCCAGTCAGCATACACTGCGATTGCCTATCACACAACCTGACACTTCACTTAGTACAGTTTTAAGCAATCAGTGGGAATGTGGAAGTTGGTATACCTTGAACATTGCAACTTTCATTCAGGTAAAAAAAGAAAAGAATGACCCTGTGCAGTATTAAACATCTCTATCATAATAGGACTTGATTCTGATTAGGTGTCTGAACACTCAGAAATATTGAGTGCTTGTGCTATATTTTGGTGGATTAACCTAACCACGTGGGGTCTTGAAAGTAATAGTGTAATAGTGTAATCACACACTCTGAATGATATCTGGTTTTGACAGGAAGAGCCTGCAGAAAACAGATAGAACATCCTATGGGTTTTGCTCTTACAAACCAATTTTTTTTTTTTTTTTTTTTTTCCCCTGTTGACATCCTGTGCTTTAAGTCTAGGGCTTTTCCCATTCCACTGAGGGGTTCTCCACCAGAATTCCAAGATAGGTGTGTGGACCCATTCAGCACATAAGTTGTTTGTTCTATACTACTTAATCAAAAATGACATCCTTGTTTTAATTTCTAAGAAGTTTTTTTGGTTTGTTTTCTGTGTGGATGTATGTGGATGCATTTTAATATCTCAGAGCTGTGGAAAAACTTGCACTGATATGCCCTTGAGAGAGCTCATTCCACATTTCTGTGGATATGCAGATCCACTTCTCAAGGGATAATTCTTTTTAATGTTTATATTACAGTGCTGATCACAAGTCCTAATCAGGATAAGGTATCTGTTCATTTATTTATTTATTCTCTTTAAGAAGACAGTGTCATGGAACGTAGCGAATAAAAGATGGGTGATGAGGACGGATCATTAGCTTAGATGTCTTTGTTGATGCAAAATGTGGCAAAAATAACAAGTCTTAGCTTTGATGAGGTAGTATCATGTGCTACTGTTAGCAGCTGTCATTGAAAATTAAGGCAGTGCATCTGTGTGTGCAGTAAGATTTACAGGCTTGTACTCCAGGTTGGTTTACATCCAGCCATCTACCTCTAGTGGTCCTATTAGGAATGTGGATCTTTATTTCTGTTTAGCACTCTTTGAAATTGCTGAGCCATGAATTGTGTTTCCTAGCCTCTTCAACTGTGAGTCAATTCTGTTAAGATGTCCTGCACAAGCAAGTGGTATCACAGATTTAATGTCATGTGTAGTTGCTCAGAGGTGCAGAAAAAACAGCACAATTACATTGCTCATACTTGGATCTGTGTTCTGACTGAATCTGTGATTGACTCCTGGGCAGAAAAAATATTAGACAGCTGAATGATTTCTTAGGGACTTCCGATTTTCATTCTTCCCTCCTGTCTCCACTAATCCTCCTTTGGTCTGACCAGCATTACTTTGACCCTTGAGAATTGGTCCAATAATAAGCAAATAAAATAGACTTGCTTTAAGAAGTGGAAAAAATTTGTGTGCTTTCTGGTATATGCGGAATGAGAATGATAGCAGAATATTGCGTGTTCAAGATGTGATTTTAATCATCACAGTCATACTTTGGTTTTGAAATCACCAAAATATCAGGCAGGAACATATTGTTCCAGTTGCCATGCAAGTGAGCATTCTTATCATCCAACACAAAATATCTGGTGAAATTAGTATTTTGGATTACTAATAAATCAATAAATGCCATTTTTTCCAATATTTAGTATAATAACTTTTCTGAGCTTGTTTTTTACACCTCCTGCCAGGATAGTAATGGAAGTCTCTCTATTTCTGATTCTAGACTACTGCTTTATTGAGACAGATTCTTACAGAGATGCTGAGGCCCAAAAGCTGGGGTTCGTCTCAGGGGCTGGGGTTCATCTCATGCATGTAGACAGACTTATTTTGATTACTTTGATCAAATTATTTATTTGATTGACAGATTATTTTGTTATTTCAGATGGAATCTCATACAGTATGAAATTCTTAGTCATATGCTTAGTGTACACTTTTTAGACACGTGCCTCAAGTCAGCACTGTGGGCAGGGTACTTCGGCTGTTTGGTGAGAAGGAAAGTCTTATGTTTTCTCTTGTTAAATGTGAAGCAAGTTGTGTAAGAAAATGATAATAAAACAGCATGGGGAAGTGAAAAATTTCAATGTTGAATTTGATGATAGAACTAAAAAATGATTTTAAAGGGGAAAAATGCAATGAAGAAAGAACACAGTAATAAGCTTCCTGGTGGTTTTACAGAGATTTTCAGAAGCATATTAGGAATAGCATAACTCCTGCATACACATACCAAATTCCCTCTTGAGCACTGCAGATGCCCATGAAAACAGCCATGACTGCAAAACAAAAGCCAATGAAGAGCTATTACAGGAGCATGGAACAATCCAGTTTTTACTAGTTAAGTGAGTTAAAGCATGACAGAGGGAGATGAAACTATAATAAGGTGACAGACGTGCATGAAATAGCAAAGAATATTTTAGAATGCTAACAGTGATGAGTGGGCTAAGTGTTTGAATAGTTCAAACAACAAAAGAAATAACCTTTAAAAATCCTTCTGCTTAACATGGTTTACTGTAATATTTTGTTTAATCTGACCAAGATAATCCAGTCAGCAAGTCCTCACCAAATTGCAGTTAAAATAATGTCAAAGCCAATTTAAATAAAAAGGTTAGTCATGATGTTTTTGACTTTTTTTTTTTCATATGGAGCTGCTGCAAGCTACTCTGAATTTTGAATTTTCTGTCTGTTATGGTAGTCACTGATGCTACCAGTATCTTTGGAAATCATTAATTATATACTCAAATTGTACAGTGATTCAGAAAGGGGGTTTGTTCCAAGCTCCGAAAATGGTTTTGTCAATATATAGATATGAAAAAACATATGTCTGTGATTTGAAGTAGTGTTTGGGAGAGATGAATCAAAGAGAAATCATAAATCACACTTGAAGACTTGCTTCCCTTCTCCCTCTTACAGTTTTCCAAAGACAAAGAAGCACCCTCCTACAAATCAAACAATCTAGCGGCACTGACAATACACCTGATTAAAACCTTAATATCTAATTCACTTTGTGAGAGAGGGAGAAACTAACTAATCTGGGTTTCTGAGTCTTTAGATCTCCAGATCAGTGCCTAGCTGTCAATGTGAGCTGCATCTTAAACAGACAGGGATGACTTGATCTATCTACACTGTCTGCTTTGTATGATAAAAGAGATCATTTGACCTAGCTAGAATGTGTTCCTAAGCCATAGAAGATGAATATTGTTTTAATGGCCTTCAAATTTAAAAATGAAATAAAAGTGATGTGAAAAACACTGTAGTCTTTGCTGTCAGTAAGCTTTCAATATCATTATGTTAGACAGTTTTATTTAAAAAAGAAGAATACTGGAAAGCTAAGGTCACAACAAAAAATAAGGGAATTTACAAGTCCAGCATCTAATCCTAGAGATCATAACTACAGAATGTGAAGATGTAGTTGGCAGTGCAGGCTAATGAAACAGCTTGTTTTTCAGGGACTTACAACACTAAATAGCAGGAAAGCTAATGCCAAATGGAAGTTCTGTGCAGTGCATGTTGTATCCTCTGAAAAAGTCCCTATGTGGAGTTAAGGATAAAATAATTTAGCTTTGTATGTGACATATTTTAAAAACTTGGAGATTTTTGTAACCTCTCCTCTGGCCATCTCTATAACGTATAATCTCTTCTGTGAGAAACTGCCACAGGGAAGTTCCTGACTTTTCTTGTGCAGTGATTCAGCTGCCTTGTTTTTCCAGTGACATCTTCTCACCCTCCTTTCAGGACTAACAGCTGATTCTTTAAATAAATATGTGCCTCAGAGCTGCTTCCAGCCCTCACAGACCTTTAAATCTGGGTCAGACTTAATCCTTGGGTCAGACTTTCTCTTCTTCATTTACCAGAATCATAAAGGGGTCACCATTAAAAATGGTTTTCATATGTTCAAGCTGGTAGTGACATATAGTTAAGATGCTCTGATATTGGTGCTCTGTATTGGTGCTTCTTAGCCTATGTATTTAGCTGATGCAGAATTTTTTGCATTTCACCACAGCACATAGCGAGACATGGCACCCTTGTCTGACTGTCATTAAAGAACTTCATTCTTAGGATATGCTTGGCAGGCATAGAAATAATGCTTAGATCTGTTAAATTTGTTCAGCTGAGCGTGAATTTTAAATGCTTCCTCTCTCTGAAGACTTTGCTTGTTTATCAGGTACCCACTGTATTTTACTTACACAGTTGCTCCCTTTTTCCATTTTTACTGTATACTGTTAACTCTGCATTTATATTCTCTGCCCTTTATTTTCACTGCTATTCAATCTGTCCCTTTATATTTTAAGAAACAATTCCAGCAACTCTCAACAAATCTCCAGCATAATATTTGAATGTTTAAAATGAGACAGAACTTGAGTACTAGCTTATTTTAGTTCCTTCCTCCATTCATTAATTTACTTAAGTTGGTAGTCTTTTCATTTCCCTTTCTTCTTCTTACATGTTGTTCCAACATCTGTCACAGTTTACTATTGTGATGGGTCCCTGTCCACTTCAGGTGTGGATTGATGGTCCACAGTCACCACATTCATTTTGAGCTACAACTGGAAGAGTCAGTTCTAGCTGGCCAGTGGATATATCGCGTTAAGAAGTTCAGCAGTACTATCTTCTCTTCTAGCATTAAAGGGCTTAATTTAACTTCTTCCACTGCAAAATTTGGGCAGTCTCTTATTATTGCCTAGTGTCCTAATATGGAAGAGAGGAGGTAACATGACTTTTTTTATTGAGTAGGCCTCATCTCAGATCACAAACTAACAGTGCTGAATATGGTAAAAGCAGAAAACAAATGATGGTTATATGGCATACTTGAAAAAGCAGGGTAGTAAGCCTTATTTATTTATTTATTTATCTGTCTTTCTACCCATTTATTTATTTATTTATTTTGTTAGATCTTTTCAGCTATATGTAATGTTGAAATTAAATAAACAACAGTTATCTGTAACTGTGGCTTTAGATTATAGATGTGGCAGTGTGGAAATTGTCCCTCCTAAATATGGATAATTAGGATAAAATTCTCCCCCCTCTCCAAGCCCATTCCATTATTCTAATGTAAAAGATCTCACAGAGGCAGAGTTGCTGTAGTGTCTTTCTTTTTATGAAGAGTGCATTGATTAATTTGTAAATGTGTAGCTTCTCAGCATGTTAGCTTTATATGTCTTCCTAGCTTACTTCTCTTTGAGTGATAATTTTCTCTTTCAGAGGCTGAGACATTTTAATGAACTAGACTTATCAACAACTCTAAACTGAAACTGTCATAGCATTCAAATACAAACCTCTGGGCAAAGAAGTGCTTTACTTTGCTGTTGCCAGTGTCTGCATTTTTGAGTTGTACAAGGAGTGCTCAGCCAGGCTGTCTTCCACTCTCCATTTCCTAACAAATATTTAAGTGTTTATATTAGATAAAATCTTTGACATCTTATCTACAATCAGTGTGAACCAATATACATGTAACAGGGGAGGAGAAAAAAATAACAGATAATTCTTCAGGCCTTGCAGGTGTTAGAAATGTCATTGCTTGTACGTCCATTCCACATACTCTAAATATCCTGTGCAGATTCACACTTAAGAACCAAGTAGGTTGTCTTGTGAAGATAAAACAGAGCTGAGAAAGAGCAATATAGACCAAAAATATTCATTTTCCTCTAGTGATATTTTTTTTTCTTCATTGAACTTGGAGAGACTGGTAAATCTCGTTCTTCCTGATGGACATTACATGGGGATATGGCAGAATCCAGTCAGCTGAAGTGAGTTTTGTTACCTGCAATTTCCAGCCTAATCTGCAGAGCTGTACTTGGATAAGTGCAGAACCACACAAAGTACTGAAAACTAAATAAATAGCAGAAGTTACAGTTTTTATGAGCAGATATTGGCCTCATAAGTATCACTAAGACAGAAAACCCATTGATATTATTGTCTAAGACCAAATAAATTCCTAAGTTCTGTATTTTGTAAAATAGTTCTTCATGAAAATTTAGTTATATCCTGCATGACAGTAGACACCTATGTATGTGAAGAAAATCAGGTTATACATAGCTTGTGGTTTCCTAGTTACTGTGGTAAATATGGACAAAACTAAAATACTGATTCACAGTAAAAAAGTGTTAATCTATGTAATGCATTGATAATATCTTTTGATATTGATCCACAAATTCACATTCCAAGTTAGAATCAAATTGGGAAATCAAAATTGTAGGAGAGCCTTGACAGAAGACAGAAATCCAATCTGAAAACAAGGGAGTGGTGTGTTAATTCGGAAGATCCATAATCAAAAGAAATAGGTGACAAGGCTCAAGACAAACAGCTCTGGGAGCAGAAAAGGCATTCCAGGCCATAACCTTGAAGGCCTTGAAAGGGAGGGAGGAGTTAGAGGGAACCACAACACAAAAAAGTAGATAGAACAAAAGTAATCTGCCAGGCACTTTCCTTCGTACAACCAATATAGTCTGAGTCTGATCCAGGCTGAACATAAATCAACAGGCTTTTCTTTCAGCCTATAATTTAGCTAACAAACATCTGTCCTATGCTTGTCATAGATTTTGCTTTTCTCTGCTTTTTTTTTTTTTTTTTCCTCAGGTTCTCAGTGCATGTTCTTGTTGAATAACTACCCACCCCTCCTGCAGGGCATCAGAAATAAAAATAGAGGTTGAAAACTCAAAGACTATATGGGTTTAAATCTATCTTGTTCATTATTTTATTTTTCCAAGAGAATATGTGAAGATATATCCTCAAGGTACATAAACATAATGTTAAAGATTAAGAACAGGCTACCAGGAAATAAAAATCACTTTTGTCTCTTTTCCATGTTCTTTAGTGTTCTTCTTTTCTGGGTTGTTATTGCTCTTCATATGCAATTTCTGTTCTTTTTTTGAGAAACTTTTTTTTTTTTTCTACCATAATACACCAAGCGATGCACATTTCCATTCTAGAATGCATGGCACTGCTGGAAACACATCATTTGCTGTGTAACAGTCGTTAACCACTAGCATCGATTGAACAGGGGGGAGAGAATGGGAGGGATTATTGCTTAATGTAAAGATGTGAATGCTGTAGTTTGACCTGATGGCTATAAAAATCTGAGTCAAGCATCTGACATATTACTAATTAGATAAAATGGCCCACAGGAAGACTTTGATGATAGTCACAATTTAATATGCTCTTGCAAATGAATTCTTAAGACTGTAGTGTAATTAACTTGTCAATGTATAAGCCTTTACATTTACTGCTTAGAGTATTATCTGGAATTATGAAATAAAATCCTGTTACGGTTGGGGAGCAGGAATTCTGCATACTGGAGGTATTGCCTAGATGAATTCAACATTTTATGTCTTTGAAGTACAACATTGTAAGGTCACAGATGAATTCAACATCTCAAGAGTAACCTTAGATTTAAGAATACACTGCTAAGGCTAAGAAATTTAGTAGCATATAGTTTCCTTTCTTCTTATTCTAATTTAAGATTTCTTAATCAGTCAGATATGATCAACCCAGATATGATGCTGAGTTTTTTCCCATCTTTTGGGAACATCTCAATTAAATAATATAATTTTTTCCTGCATATTAGATATGTGTATAATATACAATCCTTCATTCTATACTAAGAATTAAAATCTAAAAAGTTGTTAGTAAATTAAATATACATGTACAGGATAATGGCCTTTGTAATGTTACACAAATGTTTGCCATTACACAAATTTGAGTAACTTAGGTTCTATCGGAAGATCTGATACGTAGATGAAATGTAATATATTTTTTCTATACACAGATGGATCTCATTCTGAATTTCATTCTGCAAGCAGTATTTAATTATTGAAAACATGTTCATCAGCTTACTAGTGTCTTAATTTTCTCTTGCCCTCTTTGCTTGTTTTTTCCCCTCCCATCCCTCCTCCCTCAAACAGTAAAAATAAATAAAGGATGAGCTTCTGGTGCTTTCTGGTGTTTTCTATAGAAAGTTAAGCTTCGATGACATTGAGTAATTTATTTTACAGCTCACATGCACTTTGAATTTAAAATTTAATCTGTTCAAATCAGCTTGCATTACCAGAGAATTGTGCTTAGCATGTTCCATGAATGATTCAGTAGATCTTAATAGCTACCTTAGTAATTTCTTATGAATCATTGAAAGAGATCACATTAGTAAACATTAGTGGTAACTACTAAGCACATTTTTCATGAAATTGTGTTTCATATGTACAGTTGATTCCAAAATCTGTGTGTAGCTGTCAGATGAAAAGTTGTATGTTGCATCTTAGATTTATTCTGCTTAAAGAAGAGAGTACTTGATTTTTTCCCTTTATGCAACTGATCTGGATAGCATGTCAGTGCAGCACCCACAGTGCAGTGTGGTTGCCAGCTCACAAATAGTGCCATATGCCATGAACCAAATGTAAATGATATAAATGCACCTTTGTCTTCCATGCAAAGCTTTTCTTATATTGTACTCACTTATTATGTATGGTAGTTCTGAATTTCTAGGAAGACAAATATTTTTAATAGCATTTGGAGGAATCAAAATAGCTCATAGAAATAATAATTATTAAGGGAGGTTGATGTTTTGTAAACTTTATGTCCCAAGGACTTTTAAATAGCTCTTAATTCAGCAGTAAGCAAGTGGAGTGCTTTCTTCTTAATTATTGTTCCCATGAATGTTTTAATTATGAATGAAGAATGCCATTGTTCCTTGAAAGGAACTTATTTAAATTCAGTTCCATTTGGAAAAAAAAAAAAAAAAAAGAGAGAATAAATATCTTCACATTCAAAAGCTTCATTAAGCTGCATAGTTGCACTTTCCATCTTTTGCTTGTACTTACAATCTTCCTTTTTATTTTCAGCTTATAAAAATACTGATACAGGCAACTTTTAATAGTTTCATTTATTTCAGAAAGGTATATGACACTAAGAAAGAATCCAGTAGGTTTTAATATAATATAGTATTTTGATGTTTCCATTAAACTCTTTCAACTATGATTGTTTTATAGCATTATTATGATAGTAACTGAATACACAGGCCATAACGCTCCAAATCAAAGGGTTATAATTATATACTAAATCTTCAGAGTGTCAGTATAACTACTTGCTTACCTTTTGCCCATTTGTTACTCAGAATGATTGCAATATAAATTAAGTATGAGAGTCCTGTTTCTCTTTAATATTTGAGATGGAGGACCAGTAACCCCTCACCACTCAGCTGAGGAAAGAGCTGCATGCAGCGGAGCTGCTGGGCACTCAGAATCACATTTGGTCTCCAATGATCAGCATCATAAGACACACGTTATTTTACTGAGAGACAGAGAGTTTAAAAGTTACTTTAGAAGTTACTGAGTGTAGCAGACCAAAAGGTACATTATTCTACAAGGTGCATTATTCTAAAATTTAATGCTGATTTCCTCTGGTGTCAGAAAGTTTTATCTATACTTGTCTGTAACTGAAATGATAAAGTAACCTTGATTTACCTTGAGTAAAATAGTACTTCAAAATTGCTTAGCATGCCTTTCACTGCACAGCACATTGAACCTCTGTCTACAGTACTATGTGGCAACAATATATATTAATATATATTGCTATTGTTGTAGTCCCATAAATATCCACCATTCAGAACAATCCTAGTTTGCATTTTTATAGTTCTTTTAATGTCATAATATCCCAGAATGCTATGCAAGCATAATGTGCTGAAATGGGTGCATAAATGATTCTGACACATACATGCCTACCTCTGGTGTATAACATCCTGCACAGATATGAAGAGGACAGAAAATCTGGCAAACAATTTTTCCAAGCTTCTGAAAAAACAGCATGGAGAACGTACACATGTCAAGAAGTACAACTCCCTTCTTCTGCCTGTGGAAAGTTGGCCTGTAGGTAGAGATGACATAGTTTCACAGAAGTCCTGTTCCACATGACTCTCACTGAAGTTTTACTTGATTATAAGTGCTGTTTTAGTCCTTGTGATAATGCCAATGTGTAGGGGGTTGTTAGTGGGACTACATCTGGTAATAAGCATTGTGCCCGTGGCGTATGGTTTGGAAGATCTTGCTCTAATTCATGACTGCATCAACTCCTTCTGCAAACAATGAGAAGTGTTAACTGTTTTGTGCACAGAGTGTAATGCACACACTCATCAGGCTGCATGCTTGTTTTTAACAGCAGACAACTAGATATAGTTTGTTTCCTCTCTTGTAAAGCAGGTAGACTGAGAAGGTAAGAGGGCTGCTGTCACTAGGAGAGGTGGGCAATCCCGCAGTTCTGGGTGCTGCTTCCAGGACTGTTTCATATTAACAATTTAATACTAAGAAAAAAGCATGAAAAAGTATTCATGGTGCAGGAATTTCATTTTAGTATCTAGCTTAAGGCTGAACTTCCCTTTCCTGCTCTTTTCTGGCTTCAGCTTCATCCTGAATTACCTAGAGCATAGTGGTCAAGCACTCTCCCAGCATGGAGCCCGAGAAGGGCTGGCCTCCATGGGTGCTGCTCTACCCTCAAGTCTATTATGGGAAACAAGGGCACTGTCAGGGCAAAACCAAAGCAAAGCAAAACAAAACAACCTGTCCAGCTGTCCAATTTAGGCATCTGCTATCTGAAGAGGGAAAAATTAGTTGGATCTTCAGTAGAAGACACAGATCCTTAGTTTCCAGACCCATTATATTGCTGTACAAACAGCAGAGATACCAGCTTCAGGCGGACTGCAGCTCTGTTAGGCAACCTGCAGAAGTATTTCCTCCTCTGCCTCTATTTTTGCCTCTGACTATAGAGAGATCCTTAGAAGTTGGTTCAGCAGGACTTATTTATCATCTTCTCTCCCTTTCTTATTCAAATACCTTGATACTCAGATACTCTATTTTATTTATTTATTTATTTATTTATTTATTTTGCAGCACAACAGGAACAGAGACCATCCTGCCTGTTGACATAGGTAGATATTAATAATGGAACAGGCTCCCCAGGGAAGTGGTCACTGCACCGAGCCTGACTGAATTTAAGAAGAGATTGGACTGTGCGCTTAGTCACATGGTCTGAACTTTTGGGTAGACCTGTGCGGTGTCAAGAGTTGGACTTGATGATCCTTAAGGGTCCCTTCCAACTCAGGATATTCTATGATTCTATGATTCTATGAAAGTCTATATAAGACAGAGAATGGAAAGCAGCCACTGCATAAGCCTTACCCCCATTGAGATGATGCATCTGGGGTAGACCACAGCCACTAGACAGAAAATCATAAGAAGGAAACTTCCTTTGCACCTCTCAGCTGGTGGATTGCATATTAGGACTGTCCACTGCCTCACTGTATATGGCTTTTATTTTTATCTTTGATGTCAAGTTTTTATCCTATTCTAACAAATCCACTTGATACAGACAAGACTTTCTTGTAAAAGTGCTGAACACTTAAATCTACAAATTAAGTTGCCAAGAGATCTGGTAGACACTTAAGTCTTAAGATTTAAAAGAGAAGTAGGACATGAATATCCCAGATTTGGCACTCTGAAATCTAGCTTAATTTCTCTATTGCATTGGCTTTTACCAATAAAGTAGATTACTAACTCGCAGAGAAACAGAATGTTATCCAGTTTATCCAGGGTATTGCTAGGAGTACACACATGAAAAAGTGAATTAATGAGAAGCAAAAAGTCATAATTTTGACATTTCCCAAAACTTTTAGTGTTTGGCTTTGCAACTACAATACTTTGTATTATATTAGCCTTTGGTATGTCGTATCATGAATAACTCAAAAAGAATCTTAAGTGAAAATCATTGGAAACTGTTAGAAAACACTTCTGCGTGTCAGGTATGAACTTTCAATATGAATGGGAACTCAAATTACAAGAGCCAAATTTGTTCTTAATTTTGATATGTAAATAGTGGTTTGAGTAAAATGAACCGTATGTCTGTTGACACTCAGTTAAGTCTTTCTTTTTCTATAATAGATCCATTGTGTTCAGCTTGAGAACAGGTGTTAAGTTTCATCTTTATTCAGGAATTTCCTAATTCGTTACTTTCTATTATAATTCCAATTAAAAAAAATGCTTTTCAAGTAAAATTTATCATGTAGCTATATAAACAGGATTATATTTAACTTTTTCCTTGGAAGTGTTATATTGGAGATCATTGATTTATATAAGCATAATAAAGGTTAATGTAAACAGGAACAAGATTTATCTCTGACCATAAGGAGTCATCGCTTTCTTTTATAACACTATATACAAAATTATTGTTGGTATAGTAATAAATCAAAGACTTCAGTAAGAACTGGATTGGAAAGGAGAACTATAATGGAGTTAAGGTGATGTTTTGCCATAAAGATAAAATGTAATGATCATACCGAGGAAAATTGCTCCTTTTGGAGGAATATACTTGAAACTACACTGGTATAATGTAACTGTGTGACCAGACATCTTTTTTTTCTCTGTTCCTATTATTTCAGCCATTGCAAAAGTTTTTGTCTATACTTGTACTGTATAGAACAGTACAAGTTATGAGTGTTCTGGTTTGAGGCTGTGTGAAGAAAAAGAGAGTAACATTTGCTTTAGTTGAACAAAAATGATGTCAGTTTTCCTACAGCTTTTTTTTTTAAAAAAAAAAAAAAAAAAAGATCAATCCTGAAATGAAAGTCTCTTTTCAAAACAAAAGGTTGAAACTTTTTTTTTTTCTTTTTAAGTTTTTAAAAAAACTAAAACCTATTCCAGGATTTTCATCCAGACAGAATTCTTTGCCAAATCTACCTGGAAACTGTGGGTAATTTGGCCATGTGTAAAAAGGGCATTTTTAGTCAGACTTACTCTTTGCCAAGAAGAAAATGTCCTTAACTTTGTCATTGTGTCCCAACTTTTACCAGATGAAGACCTTTAGGATGAAGAAAATTGTGTCTTTCTGTCTTCTAGGTCATTTAAAACATGTGGAGCACCACAGCCTACCAAAAAAAAAAAAAAAAATTATTTAAGGTACAATTATAATTAGTTTTGATTACTGTATATAAAGCTAATCAGAAGTACTGCCAAGAGAGAGCTTATACATACACAAACCTTTTCAGTGTTTCAAATATGCTGAAGTAGGCATGAAAAGGAAGAAAGATAAAGGAGAATTTGGGGAATTTTAAAATCACATTAATTTTCAGAACAGATGCAGGAGTTTTTTGTTTGCTTTTATTGAGGATGTTTCATCTACAATAAAAGAGCTGATTGTGCAAGTGATACTTTTGCAGGTAATTAGTCTATGACATTTCTATAGTTCATGTTGGTATTTTGGAAATATTTTGAAATAATTCAGCATTTCTTGTTTTCAAAGCACCAAATGTATTTTTTTTTTCATTAATCTATTTCACAGTAATAATTTACATGTGTTATATTACCAGCATATAAATTATGTTTCATTTAATTGGGATGACTACAAACAATGTAGAATTAAGTGCACCTGCCAATTTTTCTCTCTCAATCCGTTATATGTGTGCTCATAATTTGCACATTATTATTATTCATCATTGCTAATAGCAGGAGTAACCAATACCTTAAACTCTTTCTGCACATTCAGTGCAGACTGCCATGCGGTATGCTGTGAGAAAAGGATGACAGTGCTACAGCCTTCACTTGTGAGGACTGAAATGTCATGGTAATCAAATAAAAGGAATGGGTGCAATCCCTGTGTCTAGTTACTCTGGGTTGTTACCCAAATACTTTGTTCTGGCCAGTGGGGCTCCTACATTGCTAGGAAGGAGTTGAATTCATGGTCCACTGAGCTGGTGAAGTATAGCACCTGCATTCCGTTTATTTGTCAGACTGTAGGGTGCAAGAGAAGTATGAGGTATGCCTACATTATGTACTCCCCAGACACATCCCCAGAGTATTTCTGTGTGTATTTAAGTTCCTTTTCCTGTAGCAGAATCAGAGTCCTTCTGTCCATTGAGTGACAACCCCTTCATTTTGAACTCCTGGTGGCACACAGAGCCATGACATAGGAGCAGCTCCTCCTCACAGGGAGGAAGGAGCCCTTTGGGGCTCAGCTTCCATGGGGGTGCTGGAGTCATGTAGTGGCCCTGTGCTGGCAAACAGAATGTGCCCCTAATGTTTTTATCTAGTATTTTTATCATTTTACCTGCATTTTGCCTAGCCTGTACTGCCCATTTTCAGTTAGATAGCTTGAGGATTACTGTAGCAAAAGCAGCAGTACACAAGATTTAAATTAATTTCTTTATTTTCAAGAGGAGCATACGCAGCTATCAGCCCGAGCTGCACTTTGTAAGACAATGTTAGAAAGAGCCTGACATTGGGAAAGAATATGCTCGTGTATTGTGTCTGAGTTTGATGTTACTGATAGGTAATGAGCTGGGTGCTGCATTTTCAAAGGAATGACATTCATCTGATATTTACTTTAAAAATGTTACATGTCATTCCTTTCACAGCTCACAGAGCTCAGAGAGGAGGTGTAAGGCTTGGAGAACTGTAATTTAATTGTGATTGTCACCTCTTATTGGAAGGAACACCAAGCTGTTAGCAATTGGAAATTAATACACCTTGCCAATGGTTTGCCCTGTAGAAAATAGTTGGCGATTGCACTTCAGTTCTCAGTGGCCAGGTATCCCCATAAGAAACATATTGTGATGACAGTGTGTACAAATTGTTAATATTGTTTGGATTTTCAGAGGAGAGGAAACAGGTAAAGAACTGACTTAAGGACAGCACTATAGTTTTGTCATCTGTATTCAGCATGGAAAGTACAAGATGTTGAGGATTGGGCCGTTGCTGTCTTTGAACTGATCAGTGAAGAGCTTCCTAGTTTTCCTAATTTCTTAAACAATTTTTATTCTATTCCTTGACTGCTCACATTTATTAATATATATATATATATATATATATATATATATATATATATATATATATATATATATATATATATATATATATACATATATATATATATATATTGTTTTTTTGGTATGCCATAATAGATGTTTATGAAAAGTCAGCATCCCCAGAAGATGCTATGCTACTTTGTTTCTGGGCTAATTATTTAGTCATGTTGAAAACAAGAAGTCTTACTTATTAAAAATAAAACAGATTTATCACTGATTTCTGTTTGCTGAGAGATCATAACATTGTATTTTTCACTGAAGAAAACATGCTTTATTCAAACTTGATTTTTATTACCCTGTAGCAGCTAAGAAACATCAAAGCTCTTTCCATGAAACTGGAACAGCTGTTTCTTTAAAAATACAACTTCATGTAGGGCTGAAAGAATATTTAGAAGCAGAAAGAAGGGGGAAAAAAGATACAGACAATTATTTTAAGGCCTTCCCTTCAAAAACGCTTAGGCGAGTCAAACGTGTTTTATTCTCATCACCTGTACCCACAGCTGTATTTCCATTTCATGAACAGGACAAGAGGTGAGTTTCTGGAATAGCACATAATTTCTGATTTCAGGCCTTGTTAAGCGCTATGAATTTTGTATGTAATACATAAAAGTAGATCTTTGAAGAATCTTGATATAGACGATATTAGAAACCTAACTTGTAATCTGATCTATGCAGATTCATACCTTAAAGAGCAATTTTGTTATTGTGATGGACAATAACAAAATAAAATAAAATACATTATACTGAAATAATTGGATTAGTGTAAATAGAAGCCATTAACCACATTAGCTGAAATAAAGTAGGAAAACGGACTTTTCTTAGTACTTAGATATTTTTTTCCTCAATAATAATTTTTATTACATTAATAGAAAATAAGAAACATTGGCAAATCAGTTAATTTATTAAAGATTCTTTTTAGTATTACAGATACTTAGATACACTGCCAGAAATTCATGATTCAACAGAGCTTTTGGAAGGTTCTTAAATTTAGAAAGAGGGGATTTATCCTATCTGTTCAGTTGTGAACAGGGACAGGTGGTAAGGAGAGTCAAGTGGGATTTGAGAGTTATGAAGCCTGATCACACAAGGCCATTAAAAACTCAATTAATGTCATGAGTCATGGTTGGACAATTCAGTTACTGCCTGTGACCTTCCCCTGTTAATTTCATCAGTTACTTCCGCCCACGTTAGCAGAGGCTACATCTCCAGCTATTAAAGAATGAAATGTTTCCACTTCATATGGAAAAAAATCGTGACAGATATCACATTTTGGTACATTCCATAAGGTCAGTGTACCTATTTTTACAGAGACAGCTGCATAAAGTAGCAATGATAACCTTTATACCTATTTATACTTGAAAATAAATGAATTTATAATTTTAATGAAATTTCAACTCTTACAAAAAATGGTGTATTTCATTACATTTTTAAAATATTACAAGGTCCTGAAAATTAATATCAGGCTTTATAAAAGCATTACATAATATATTTTCTTACATTACATACAGCACATACAATATTTTCTTAATTAAATAATTCTTCGATATAAAGAAGACACATGAATTGTGACGCATTGGAGGCAATTCATGTTTAAGAATGCAAAAAAGGTGGCTTCTATTGTTTGAAACAACTTTAGTTTTGCGTTTCAGGTTTGCATGATAACAACACTGAGATTTGTCCTTCAGTAATTTACACAATTAAGAATTATGTATGAGGACATGTTAACTTTTTGCAAACATCGCCAGTATTTTTCATGCGGCCTTTGTGAATTTCTGCGAGTCCTTTGTATTGCATGTGGCACCTGCCATCTTCTGGATATTGTCGGAATTGCCAGCTGTTTGAATGAACTTGAAAGTAATGGAGAGTGGTTTCTTCATCTATATATGTTACAGAAAATGTGTACAACTGGTATCCATGCACAGGTTAACGTATCAGAGGAAGTAGCCCACGTTTTTTTGGCCAGTCATTTTAGTGGTGTACAATGCTTTTATTCTGGAGTCTGGTGAAGTTTTAGGTAGTGTTTCTGTACCCTGCACTGTTCTCACAAATTTATTCTTTCCCTGAAACAGCTTTACATTTTACCAGGCCATGAAGCACAGCAAATAAAAGAAGTAAGCTATCAAAAGGCAAAAACAAAAACAAAAACAAAAACAAAAACAAAAACAAAACAAAAAAAAAAAAAAAACAAAAAAGAGAGAGAAAAAAAAAAAGAGAGTGAAATACACACAGAGCTGTTCAGATGGAAGAAATGTACATGTTACAGAAGAATCAAGGAAGTGTGGTGAAATGTTTTTGAAACTAGGTAATTTCATCTACTTAAATATTCTGGAAAGAGTTCTTGAATATTATGGGTTTCCGGTGGCATGAAGGGAAGAGGAGTTTGATTTATTAAGTTTAAAATGAGTTACGTGCCCTATAATTTCAGTGCCCTTTAGTCCCTGTCACAAGTCAGCCTCTCTTCTACATGTATTAATTTGCAACAACCTTTTCCCAAATAGAAATATGTCTAGCCTTGTACACTGCCCTTGACTCACAATCTTCTGTTGTCTTTGAAGTCTTACCATTCTCACTCTGCAGCTCAGTCTCATACCTACAAAATCACCACATGCTGTTTTGTTGGCTTAAAATGGCAAATAAGAATGATTTCAGACATGCAAGAATACTTGGACCTTGTTTTGAAATTAAGCTGCTGCTTAATTAGAGCTTGCAGTAAAGAAATTGCAATCCCAGTTTTCCTAGTCCACTGAACTCCATCAGTATTTCACTGTATGTAAATGTGATCTCTTGTTATTTCAGCTTTTTGGTTATTTTTGTTTGTTATTATTAACAGGCTTATTTTTGTCTTTTGTCTGTTTTACATTATGAGCTGTTCTCTTTAATAAGATTTGAGTTTGCAACAGAACTTTAGATTTTATATGTGAATTATATACAAGCTTCAAGATAATTGGCAAATGATCTTCTTCAGATCTGATGATGCTGAGGAAGGCTGAAGGTTATAGCAAAGCTTGCATTTTGACATGACACAGCAGAAATTTCAAGCGGAAATGCATGAAAATTATATCAAATCTCAAAGCTGTCCTTTCAGATATTCTTTCTGCAACTGCTGTTTCTCTTCAAGAGATGCTCTGTGCAGGCTGTCAAAGTCCTCATGGCAGCCAGAAATTACTTCTTTTAAATCTTTTCCAAAATATGTCTTCCCTGGGGAATTTCAGCTTCCAGTTCAGAAAGGCAATTTTTAAATTTTATTTATTTTTTTTCTGAATTCTCTGGTGGCAGTGTTCTGGCTGATGAGATGAAGGATTTTTACACCCTATTAACTGCAACAGAAGAAAAAAAAAAATCTGCCCTTGAGATTTGTCTAAATGAACTCATATTATTATTATTATTATTGTTTTAAATGCAAAATGCTAATGAAAGAGCAAGTGCCTTGAAGCCAAGCAATGTGTGTCTCTGTTAGTTTAACCTTTTAAAACTTATAGATATGCATTCTGTATGAAGCATGAAATGGAAGAAGAAATTTGAAAAAATGTATTCTAGAGAATAGTAGCTTTAAAATGATTGGTGTGTAATTGGAGCAGAACAAGTAAACTATATGAAAAGCCTCTCTCAGTACTCAGCAGTTCATTTCAGGGCATGCAGGCAGTGTTGCTGCAGTTAAAGAGGTTATAAGTGGAATCAAGAAGAAAATTAAGCATTGTTCCATGAGCCCAGAACTAAAGTAAATGTACAGCAAACAGTATTCAGGTCAGGTTACAAAGCACTTCCCAGGCCAAATATTCCTTTCAGTTTTTGCAGCACAACTTCAAGGGTGTGGTCTCCAGAGACCTTCCCTTCTTATTCTTTGGGTGGAGTCCTTACACTTCAATAACTAGAAGGTAAAACATTCTTCCTCAATTGAATAGAAAAATCTGCAGTACATCCCCTTTTTCGAACATGCAATTCCTTCATGTGTCTGCTTCTCAGATGCTAGAGCTGGTTGGGTGTGAATTTTCCAGGAGGTACAGTTGTATTCTTCACTCAAATGCAAAACAGAATTAATACAAAGCACTGTTAGACAAGAAATGCACAACCATGAAATCCAAACATTTTAAAACACATAAGTTAGGGGGAGAAACTAGCAACATGTCAATTCCCAAACCACATAAATAGTCTTTCCATCTGAGGGGGGTGAAAAGATCACTCAGTTATATTTTGAAATCCTCAGGAATAAGAAAGCAACTTCAGAAAAAAACAAACACACACACAAAACCTGTTTTCAGAGGAGTAGCCAGTAAATATATTTTTATATAGTCAACTCACTTGCCATTAACACTTTTGATGTACCACATCAAAGCAAACATATGGAATTAGGTTCACTTTCATGTTATATTTAACCAGTATTTGCTTTAATGGGAATGTTTTCTCACTTACCCTGTAAAAGTTAAAGGAGTTCATACTTGTCTCCACTTCAACTCTTTCTCCATGTTGTAAGCAACAAACACAATGACCAAATGAGGTTTGATTCAGACTCCAATATCATATAGAGAGACATTTGCAATTAACTTTGGTGTAGCAAATCTTTATGAAATAAGTCTTTCTTATTAGATGGCTTGATAGAAGGGGCTGTTGTGATTTTACCTGTTGAAACGTGCACTAAGAGAGAAGTCAATGATAAGGCCTAGAATTGGAGCAGTGAAAAAGTGCAAGCAGGAGTTGCTAAAACTGGATATTTGGTTTTGTTTCATCTGAATTAGATCTAACTTCAGAGAAGTAGATTGTATCTGATGTCGCTCAGATTAAAAAAAAAAAAAAGGCAAGGTAATGTCAATTACAATTTATGTAAAAAATGTGGTACATATACAATTACCAATTATATAAGCTTACACTACACTCACAGAAATGTGTCTCTTCACAGTGGTTTGACTAGAATGCTGGGTTTGGCATGAATAAGAGTTTTAAAACAAAGTGGAGGAATGAACTCATGTAGTCTCCTTACCTTGTTTTTCTAAGTAGAAAGGTGACAATCAGATGAACGAGCAGTAGGTTTGACAACAAGTGGCAAAGGTAAAGAAAACAAATTTTTGGGGGGCTCTCCTGGTAAATGATACAGATAATGAAAGGACCATAGTGAACATGGCCTGGGACTGACTGTGTTCCACAAATCACTGCTCAAAGAATTGTACCTAAATGTAAAAAAATGTGTGTGTGAATTACTGAAACTGGCTATTGTGTTAAGAGGAATGTGGTTGAGGAACTAATAGAAATGGCACAGATTCTGAAGGGTTATGTATATACTATGTTACAGACAACAAAGACTGTAGATAAAACAATTTTATTTGGATCAATATCACTTTCAGGAAAGGGATTGAACTGAGATAATGCTGAGATACAGGTTTTAATGTAGAATCTGGTATCTTCAGAGTTTGTAGAGAGAAAATACTTCTGATAAATGGGTCATTATAGGAGACCAGTCGCCAGTTACAGACCTGAGAAAAATGTTACTAACAAAGGTAGAACCTAATTTTCTCAGAAATGAGAACATTATTTCACCACAGAGCAATAAACAAGAAGAAATGTTTTATATTTGATTTTGGTAAGTCATGAAGATATATGAGAGCTGTTTGCAGAAAAAGTCCTTGGTTAATGTGGTCACACAAGCTTTTCATTTAAATGAAGTGTAGATTTATAGCAGCTTTCATTTTTTTTTAAAAAAAAGCAAATTTTGAGGAATTAAGGAAACTTGTTAGAAAGCTCAGCTAGACTTGAGACTTGGAGAACTTGGGATTATTTTAAGTCAAAAATGTGTAAAGATTCAGAACTTGTACTCCCCACCCCCTTAAAAAAAAAAAAAAAAGTCTTAAGTGGATAATTTTATATTTCAGAATTGATATTTAGACATGTAGAGAATATCTAATTGAGTAGGCAGTAATGTAAGTTTGTTTTAAAAGTCAGTAAGTACAGTGAAAAAGAGAGCTTCCTAAAGTGAAGCTGTGTCAATCTTATTTTTCAAAAATATTTGAGACATTGCAGTAAGTTCTTTATAAGTATGAAAAGAAAATAAAAAGGGAGTAAGGGAGGAGAGAAGGGAGATTGTTATAACATGACTGTAACATAAAGATTAAAGGTAAAGTTGGGGTGACCTCACAACTAAATGAATAGTTTGGCATTGACTAAAGAGTATTTGGTATTCAGTATTCAGTAAAGATATTGATGTTCAGTATGGGGTCAGAGGTTTGCTGACTAAATAGTTAGAATGAGTGCATACAATGGAAATTACCATATCCAAGAGGCAACAATTTACTAATTATATTAGTAATTAATTCTTAGTAAATGGGGATTAGTTTTTCTTGGTCCTAGGGTACTGAATAGGGAAAAAAGTCTAGTATGTGAAACTAAGGTTAGATATTTTAATGAGTATTAAGTTAGGGATTGGAGGAACAGAGTAGCAAGCATTTTATAAATATTTAAAGAAAAAAAAAATAATCCAAGGAGCTATAAAACTTTTTAAAATGGTTCATGATATACTTTGAAATAAAGAATGTGGAGGTGAACGAGATAGAAAATGATATGGTAGTTTATAATATTGTTTTGACGAGACAGTTTCCCATCTTGCTAAAGAAAATATAATAGGACAAAATCATATAGGATCATAAAATTGTTTGGGTTGGAAGGGACCTTTAGGATCATCTAGTCCAATTTCCCTGCCATGGGCAGAGACACCTTCCATGAGACAAGGTTTCTCAAAGCCCCATTCAATCTGGCCTTGAACAATTTCAGGGATGTGGAATCCATAGCTTCTGTGGGCAACCTGTGCCAGGGCCTCACCACTCTCACAGTGAAGTATTTACTCCTTATATCTAATCTAAAACTAACCTCTTTTAGTTTAAAACTGCTATCCCTTCTCCTGTCACTACCCTCCCTGGTAAAGAGGTAAAGATTCTCTCCCTCTTTCCTGTAGGTTCCCTTTAAAAATTGGAAGGCTGCTATAATGTCTCTCTGAAGTCTTCTCTAGAAGAAACAACCCCAACTTTCTCAGACTTCCTTCGTAGGAGCTCCAGCCCTCTGATCATCCTCATGACCCTCCCCTGGTTCTGCTCTAACAGAACCAATATACTTATTATGCTGGGTGTCCCAAAGCTGAATGCAGCACTCCAGGTGGGGTCTCGTCAGAGTGGTGTAGAGTGGGAGAATCACCTCCTTTAACCTGATGGTCACACTGCTTTTGATGCAAGATTCTTCACAGGCTGCAAGTGCACATTGCTGGCTCATGTCAATCTTCTTACTAACCAACACCTCCAGGCACTTCTCCTCAATGTTGTTCTCAATCCATTCTCTGCCCAGCCAGTATTTGTGTTTGGGATTATCCCAGCTTGTCCCAGGACCTTACACTTGGCCTTGTTGAACCTCATGAGGTTCACACAGGCCAATCTCTCAAGCCTATCCGGGTCCCTCTGGATGGTATCCCTTCCCTCTTGTGTGTTGACTGCACCACACAGCTTGGTGGCATTGGCAAACTTGCTGAGGGTGCACTTGATCCCACTGTCCATATCACCAACAAAGATGTTAATTTGATAATATTCAACCAGGGAAACTATTTATTAAGGCAGAAAAAAAATACTGAATTGTAACATGATTAGAAAGATGTGTACAGAACATGAATGAGGAAATCCTGAACTAGGGTTGGAGGCAAGTTGCTGGAAGACTCGCTCTAGGATTAGTTTGGGAGTGGATCTTGTTTAACACATATTAATGACTGCAGCACAACAAGGTTTTTGCCAATGGCGTTTGTAGATCAGGAAGCTGCGATGCATGAAAAAGTATCTTTGAAGTCTATAGATTAAAAAAAAAAAAAAAAGGAAAAGATATTGTAAATCAGCTTGCTTATAAAATAAGGGATGCTTCATCTAGAAATAACAGAAGAGAAAATTATATTTGTCCATCACAAGTTGAATACGATGAGCTCTTAAGTGGTTTGAAAAGCCAAATGTGATCTTGTAGGTGTTGGACAAAGTACATCCGGGGAAGGGAATTTTTCATATCACTATCTATAGTTATTGGTAACATGCTGTCTGGAATTGTGTTCTCAGTTCTGGACTCTGTAGTACAGGAAAATAACTAAACATGTTGGAATACAAATACAGACTTTCTAGGATGGTGAAGAGAATGCTGAGTTTACCTTATATGTTACAGGAGAGCTTGCCTAGCCAAGTGAATCAGAAGTTGAGAGAGGATATAATTTATGTTTATGAATGCATTGGGTATGATGGGGAGGAATGAACAGCAGGGAAGAAGAAGAAAAAAAATATATATACATAAAATGACCATGAAAAACATCAAGGACTGAAATTAGAACCATCAGAGAAGTGGTGTCGTGGGACAGTTTTCAAATTCAAGTACTTGGGGAAAAATGATGCATTTCAAAATAGAGTATGGTAGAAACTTATGACAAGAATTATATCATGTAATTTACTATAATAGTAGAAGACTGAATGTAATGACCTAGGTCCTATATGCTATTCACCTAACAGAAAAGAAAATCAAATATCTATTCTGTTAAGTCATTGGTCGATGCACTTCAGAAAAATAAATAAATAAATAAATAAATAGATTATTTCAGTAGAACTCTATGCCAACATATGCAGCCTCTTTTGTTGCTGCTGCTTTTATAAATGAGATTCTGCTGGGAATATTAAAATGTCCGATTTTCTGAAAAACTCAGAAATCTTTCTGTTTCTGGAATCCTACGTATGTCCATAATTCTGTCTGTTTCTGGAAGCTCCATTTCTGTTGTTTAAGTGCTTACAACTTCAGATCCTCTAACAGAAAAACTATCTAAAACTCTGACATTGGAGGTGTGTAAACACCAAGAAGAGGCTGGAGTTATTTTGTGTTGCCCTAGGAAAAAACTGACAATAGCAGGAGGAAGCTAGGCAAAGCAACAGAGGTGAATACCAGAAAGCAGAGAAACCCCCATCATTGAACCATGTAAAACTCCACTAGAAAAATCCCTAACATAAAATGCTAAGAAGAAACAGTTAATCCTATGGAGGTGAAAAAACACCACCTTATTTTTCAATATAATCCTGATTTTTTTCCATACCATCTTCTTCCTTTCTCTTATCCATGCATTTTTATGGTATTACAGAGCACATTTCCACACAGTGAATGTACATAACAATGTAAGCACTAAGATGACTAAACACAAGTGACTCATAACAAAATGTGGCAGGAAGGGGGGAATCATAGTGTAAGGTCATCAGTTAAGCTACAATCAGGCTTACTGTTTCGACCACCCTGTTTGTGCTGAAACATATTTGAAGCATTAAGCTGTAAATGAAACTGATATTTTTCCTTAAAATCTTTGAGTACGTGGGTCCAATAAAAAGTCATCAGTTGTTTGTTTTACCCCTAAACCTTCATTACTTATTTTTCAGGGCCATTAGTACTGCATTCCAATGCTACTGCATGCCACTGTTGCTTTGCTCCTGTCTGTACACTGTCCTGTCCTTCTATTCTGCTCCATTTCCTTTCCTGGCCTAATTCAGAATGAATGGATAAACATAAGCTTAGTGGACTTTTGTTTTGTATTGATGTGGATACTTCTGGCAGCTATTTCCATCTTATTTGAAATATCTTGGCTTCATTCTTATTTGGATTTTCTGTCTTGGCATGAATATAATACTATTATACTGGTTAGCTGATTTCCAAGTGAAATGGCTTATGAAATAACCAAAGTAAAATACTCTTTTAATTCTGCACTACTTTGTACTCCACAATGAAATTTAAAATGAGCATAATTACCATTTCTGAAAACTCCTTTATTTTTGGATTTATTTTTTTTTCACTATAATTATTATAAAGCAAAGTAAAATTATTGGAACACTAGATGTTTTTAACTTAGCATCGCCTATCAAAAGGAAACTTGTATGGCAGCAACCTCAGCTTCCTGGGGTTATTCTGGTTTGGAAGAAAAGCTTTGGTATCTGATTGCATGGGTGTTCCCAATGAGACTGTTTCAGAAGAGCCTAGAAGTCGTCAGTGTTCTTCCCATCAAAGTATGTTTTGAATATCTGAATATTATTGCTTCTTAACAATTTAAGCAAAAAGCTCAAAATAGCCAATACTAGCAGTTCAGTTCCATCTCAGCTCTCATCCAAATCCCAGCAAGAGAAACTACAGTATAGAGAAGAAAGAGCCTGAACAATGCCATGCAGATAGGGCACTCTGCAGAGAGGTGCAGAAGTGCTGGCCTTTGCTCTCTGGGCCCTTTATATATTATTTTTTTTAATGTTTTCTTCTGACTAAAATCTAAGGTAAAATACATGCACTTTCCAGGTAGTTGGATCTGTTCTCACAGTTGACTGTTCTCATCTCACCTTATTTTATCTGCTCTTCAGCTGATGATGCAGGTTTTGACTGCACAGAAGCACACCTGCACTGCATTTGCTGGTGGCCTAGTTATTGAGGGTAGTCCTCTGTGTTGCTGGAGATCTAATTTATTGCTATGAAAACAGAGTACAATAAATCCTAGATCTACTTCAGGGATGAGTCCTTTAGCCACAGTATTGACCATATCTGCTTTGGAGGGACCTTTCTGTGCAACCGAGATACAACTCGTGCTTGTCTGAGTAGACATTGACAAGCAAGAGCTTAAGTTGGAGAGATGCCCTTGTCCTCTCAGAAGAATTATCATCAGATATATAAAGGGTGGAATACAAAATTAACTACAGTATAATTACAGGTGGAGAGTTTCCACACTAGTAAACAGTCCCAGAAAACAGAAGTTTGCTGCAGGAAAAGAACAGCGTTGATCTTAGGTCCCTAGATCATAAGACAGGCCATATACGTGTATACCACTTCTTATGCCTACATCATCTAACTGTCCTAAACTGTTGCTCTGTTTATTTATTTTTATTTTATTTTTATTTTTATTTTTATTTTTATTTTTATTTTTATTTTTATTTTTATTTCTACTTTTATTTCTACTTTTATTTTCATTAATTTCAGTTAAGAAATAATGCAGCCCTATACTCTCATGCCTAGTGAACAGGGATGTCTTGCCACTAAAATCACTTTGAATGTTTTCCTGGTGTTTGTCAAAAAGAAGTCAAACTGCGTTGTAGTTGAAAATTTTAAAAATGCATATAAATATTTTTTCCTCTCCCCATCCATAAACTATTAACTAATGCAACAAAGCATTTTATGTCCTAAGTATATGCATATTTTGAAAGTAGTGAAACTATTGGTATCTTTAATGTTAAATATGGGCATAAAGCTCTGCAGAATGCATATGGATTAGCCAACATCTAGCAGTCTTAAGGTATGTATCCTTAAGAATTTGACAGAAAATGAAATTGGCATTTTTAAAAACAACATCAAAACAACAAAACCTCACACCTATGAATAGCTATTATAGACCTTTTTTTTTTTTCCAATTTTAAAAAAGCCAATTTACCTTAAAAATGCTAAGCTATTTTACAGTATCATATGTCTTTCTTAGAGCATTATGGGAATTACAGTGAAGGATAATACAGTACTCACCTCGAGTACTGTACGCAGTTCTGGGCACCACAGTACACAAAGGACATTAAACTGTTGGAGAGTGTCCAGAAGACAGTGATGAAGATGGTGAAGGGCCTAGAGGGGAAGACAGCTGAGGGCACTGGGCCTGTTCAGCCTGGAGAAGAGGAGGCTGAGGGGGGACCTCATTGCTGTCTACAACTTCCTCGCGAGGGGGAGTGGAGAGGCAGGTGACAGGTATTCTCTGTAAACACCAGTGATAAGACCCATGGGAATGGTGTTAAGCTGAGGCAGGGGAAGTTTAGGTTTGACATCAGGAAGAAGTTCTTCACCGAGAGGGTGGCCGCGCACTGGAACAGGCTCCTCAGGGAAGTAGTCACTGCACCAAGTCTGTCTGAATTTAAAAAGTGATTGGATTGTGCACTTGGTAACATGGTCAAAATTTTTGGATAGACCTGTGCGGTGCCAGGAATTGGACTTGATGATCCTTATGGGTCCCTTCCAACTTGGGATATTCTATGATTCTATAACAAGAAAAGGTAAAATGTGGCAGTTATGGTACAAATATTTTGTATGCTTGCACTTTACCTCTTTGTTCATTTTTAAATATGCTGTTTTCATATAAGCATATTTCTTTTTAATGCCCAGATGGTTGTGAGTTCATTGACATTTATGTTGCCATCAGATATTTTTCTTCTTCATCCTTCATGTTGCTTATGCTTCCCTGTGCCTGTGTAAATTCTCCCCTTCCCCCCCCCCCCAAAAAAAAAAAAAAATCTGGCAGAAAATGAAAGCAAATGTGACCTGAAAGCTTCACCAAGTGTGGTATTAGTTTAGGTATCTCAAATAACATAATCTTTCATCTTAACATATAGCTTAGAATCAGATGTACTCTTCTCTTCTGGGACAGAGTTTACATGATTTTTCTATAACCATTTGATCAATGCCTTTGTCACTGCCACACAGGTCAGTATGCTTGGGGAAGGATACAGAACAACTGTATTTCTCATCACTTATCATTCACTTGCAGCTCTTCATATTTATGAATTTTATGAATGTTAGTGGTAAGAGAGGGTATAAATTTCAGGCAGCAGCTATCATTTTAGAGGTAATCAAAGGCAGCAGAAGAAATTAGGCATCATAAAAGTATAATTAATGAATTGACTTTTACCACACTCACCAACAATGAGGCAGAATAAGGGCAAGATGACTGATACACAGTAAGGGCAAGGTGCAGCTATTCCATAGTATTTCTCTAAATGTAAATAATCCCATAGGTCATAATGAATAAAAAATAAAGCATAGCAAAGATTTATGTTGCAGTTAGCGTGTTACAACAGCAAGCATAGAGAGAAATGTCATAAACTTTAAGTAAATAAATAAATAAGGCTTATGCCCAGATGCATATGAATGTATCAACGTACGACAGATCATGACATCAACTACTTCTCCGTACTGCTTAGTTAAAGCTGATGAGCGCTTTAACGAATATGACCTGTTGTCATGGAAGCATCAAAACCCTGCCTTGATCAAGTGTTGAATAACAGAGTATAATGAGCTATGCCTTTTTTCTTTAGTTAAATTGAAAGAAATTATTGCTGTATAGAAAAATAAGAATGTTTTAATAAGTGAAACAAAACCTGCCACTGTCAATAAAGGATTTATTTATTTATTTATTTACAAATTATAGATGAGTAATGAGATGACATTCATTTTTTCCATTAGCTTTTGTTAACCTTCACCAGGGTATATCATTAACCAAGCTCAGAACATATGGTCTGAATATCCTATATTTGCTGACATGGTTATATTCATTTCAAGTATTTCTGTTAACACCCATGTGTCAATTCTGCTGAGAATGAAGAAGTGAATTATGATAAAGCTCAGTCGATGTTCCTGGAAGCCTCAGTTTGTTTACATCCTGACAGTGCACAGTTATGCCAAACAACTTTTGTTTTACAGGACCTATTTCGACCCCTATAAGGCAGAATATCAGTAAGAAAGTAGTGCAAAGTTTATGAAGGGAAAATAAAGTTTTGTGTATTCACAAAATATAGCAAAATTTAATAGTGTTTTATAGTTCAGATTTAAAATGCTGATCTTAAACTTACTGCATTTTGAAACACTTTTCTGTGGTGATACAAACCTCCATGCAATATATTTATCTTACTTTTCTTTGTTGCCTCTTCAAAGCCCTTTAGAAGCAATGCAGAGTTCCCCTGAGTTTCATGGACTTGCTGTTGAAAGCCACTGCTTAGAAAACTAAGCCAAACCATTTAGGAAGAAAAGATGTCTGCCAGGAACTAAAATCATTCTCTGTATAATAGCACTGGTAATATTTGTATTTATATAATGACAAAAGCAAAAGAAGGTTTTATTCTCAATTTATATGATCACATCAAAATATTGAGGCTTAAAAAAGGGATTTTAAAGTGACCTGCATTATTATGACCAGATTCAGTCTCAAACACCCAATGGTGTAGAGCTTCAAAAAGAGAAAATATTAAAAAAATAAAAAAATAAAAAAATAAAATAAAAAGGTGGGGGTCAGTTTTCCCTTAGACAACAAATTGATAGATAAGGCAAAAGGTGTATGTCTGTTGTATTGCTGAATCACAGCAATTCCATAAATGACTGCAAGACTAATTACAGATGAGCAAATTAGCAAACAAATAAATATCACAATTGCAAAACATATTTCGTTTGCACCTTTGAAGATGTAATAAGTTGCTTATTTATGTGACAGTTGCAAAGTGTGGTAGCAAACAACCTATACAGTCAGATGGGTTGAAGTCTGTATGATGTGACCTCATGGACGTCATGTGCTGAGAAGTGTTTGACTGAGAAACATGGTGAGAAACTCACTTTTTTTTTTTTTTTTTTTTTTTTTTTTAATGCATGGTTTATCAGTGGTGGGATTTGCAAATAAGAACTCTGCTGTAAATTCCTATAAAGTTGATGGAGAAATTACACTACATGTTTTGAGACCCCTCAACTTTTGAACTTTCTAACAGATTATACAGAAGCCTGGCTTGCAGTGATTTAACAGAAAGGATACCTTCAGGTACCTGTTATGCACTTACCAATTGCTGTAACAGCTATTCCATTTGAGGTTTACATCTCCAGACATCTCCAGCATTTTGACTGTAGACCATCCCTCCAGAGAAGATCTGTGCTGAGCTTCAGAATTTTTCCTTCTAATTTGCTTTTGAACAAATAATTTCCATAGCAGTATTTATTTGATGACTTTGACCAGAGCACCCTGACTAGTAGAATGTTTTCACCTAGCCTTTTGAAATCATTTTGTTCTTTGAAAATTGCTGAAGATATTTGTAGAAATCTAATTTACTCTTTAGGATGTCAAGACAATCTTTGATTCACAACAGTTTTACACTGTGTAGCTCAGACAGTTTCAGTGATGCCATTACTAGTACCAAGAACTCTTCCTACAGTTTGGGAAGAGCCAGAGGGTAAATTAAGAAGAAATAAGATGTATTTTCCTCCAAATGTATTTTCAATCACTTTTAGATAAAAAACAGATGGACTTTCCCTAAGGAAATTATTTCACATCTAATTCTTGACCTCACCTATGTGAACACTATTGCGTTTTAGTTTATTGCATATGTTAATACAATTGATATGTGATTAGGTTGTAAAGAAATAAAAACCTCTAATTAATGGAATTTACGTGAGAAGATGTAGGAATCTGATATGACAGTCTGTAACAAACTTTTTGCTGATTACACTAAACAGATGAATATCTGATATATACTTCATATTAATGATGCATTACATTAGGTTTCGATTAGACTTAATGAGATTTACTTTAAGTTTCCAACAGTGCTCAAGTTACATCAAAAATTACAGAAATGGAATAAAATGAAAATACTCTCTTTCAATTTGGTTGAAATGGCCTTAATTTATATTATTATGCAGCCCACTGAGTTCTTTGAAGAACATCCAAACTGTTTCCACACTTATTTTTATAAGGATATGGTTTAAATAAAAGAACTATCAGAACTGTTCTTATATGCAGCTACATACATTGTCATTACTGGCAGAATATCATCTCATTCCTTTGAAATTAGAAATGTTTGTCAGATATCACAGGTTTCAGCCACGTTTCTCTGTGAATTCTAATTAACACATTGTGTTTAATGGGTTGCCCTGAAGCTTTTTCCTCATTTTTGTAAGGAATGTTTCTAGTGCCTGCTTTGGATTCAAAGCCTTCATCAAGGGTTTTGCTAAAATCCTTCTGATTTTTCTTTTGTCTCAAGCCTCACTTTTTAGTGTTTTTATTATTCGATATTACAGTGGCACATGAAGCTCTAGTTCATCAGTGCTACTTGTACCAGATACAGTGTTGTCCCATGGGGAGAAAACTGTAGCCCAATCTTGTATCTAGAATAAGAATCAAAAACAAATTATATATTTAAAAAATAAAATAAAATCCCAATAAAACCCAGCAAACAAGTGGTAGGAGAACACTAATGCCTGGACTCCCAAGGCAGCCTAACTGCAAAATCAGCCAGAAGCTCTGATCTCCTAACTTGCAGATTGGATCCAGTTCACTGCAATACTTCTTTGGGAGAGGCCCTGCAGCCATTGGAAGGGGACAGGTCCTGATCTCCTGGTTCTGGTACCCCTTTTCTTTTAATTTCACACAATTATATTCCTCCCCAATACCTGACCAGGCAGATCTCTGTTTTGGACCTAAAAGTGATCTCCGGTCATCAGGATGATACTTGTTTATCAGAGGAGAGGACTTGTCTATGCTATGTTGCCTGACTAGTGCACATCCAACGTGCTGGTGAAAGGTCTCTGATACCTTAGAAGTGAATCTGGGAAACATTCATTCTTGGAGAACCTAGTGGGTTGTGGGTCAGGAAACAGTCCTTCCAAGGACACTTCCAGCCAGCAACTTTGACTAATCTAATATACAGATCATGTTGGAAGGGTTATTCATGTTTTTTTTTCTTCACCTGTTACACAGTGCTCTTCGTAACCTTGATTTTTAACTGCAGGGTTGGGTTTCTCTGTCTCAGAGTAATTACTTGAAAAGACCTTTTCCATTCAAACTATTGTGGATTTTGTTTTATTTTTTCAAAACACAGCTTACGACATTTTCAGTAAGAGAATAAATAGTTATTTTGAATGTACATTCAATAGTTTTATTTTTCATTTTAACCAAAACGCTGAAATAAAGCTGCATACCACCTAACAAAATCAAATGTTTTCAGCAACAATCCATTTTTTTCTGAGAATTTTGACTTAAATTAAACCATATTATTAGTCATGAAAGCTTTTGTAGAGAAAATGTTTTCATCAGCTTTCCCTGTGCACAGAACTTTCTGAAGAACAGAGTGTGATTTACTCTGAAAGGAACATCTGCATCCACATGGGGTATGGCAACCTGTCAGTCCATGCTGGCTTTGATTTAGCCAGCATGCTGAGGAAGATTACAGATGTGCCAAGTTGTTAACAGGAATATGTTGATACAATTTGCCTACTAAGGGGCACTACTACAGTCCAGAGGCAGAAAGAGACTGAACTGAAATTGTGGCCTTACAGTTACATGTAATTGTAGACCAATTACTTGTCTTTGGATAAGGAAGAATGAAGTTCAGCCACAGTGTAGTCTCTGGATGTTAACAAAATGCTACCTTACTGTTTTATTTATCTACAGCATTCAGTTAAAATTCAATTCCTGCACTGAAATCAGAGGATATTCCTTTTTTTAAATTCACAGGCTTGTAGTTTTGTTTGTTTGTTTTACTGTTGTGCAGTAAATTAAATTCACTTCTATACAGACTAGAATGGAACCTGCGAAGTTCATTGGACTGCTAAAACAAATCAATTCATAGCAAAGAGGAAGCTATTTCCGGTGAGAAAGTATTGGATTTCTGCTGCTAAAAACAAATCCTCATCCTTTTAACACAATAAAATTTATTCTGAAATTCTTCATTTTCATGGGTATGATCCAAGTCCAGAAGATTAGTTGCTGCTAATTGTATTGGCTGTGTGCACCTATTCTATTTTATGATATGTCTACAGTAGTTTTTTACACTACCCAGTAATTGTCTGCAGTTTTGCTGTGTTTAAGTCTTCTTTTACGGTAGATATGATGGTGTCCAAAATGTGATCAATAACCACTACAACTTGTATCATTTACACATCTTTTAATTCTATTTAAATATAAAATAACATTTTATACTGCGATGGTGGTCAAGCACTGGAACAGGTTGTCCAGAGTAGTTGTGAAGTCTCCGTCCTTGGACTCAACACCCAGCTGGACCTGGTCCTGAACAACCCACTCTGCTTTGGGCAGGGGAATGGGCTAAATGAACTGCAGTGGGCTAGGTGATCTACCTCAATCATTTGGTGATGTAGTGAAATTTTAGAACAACTGTAGGCCATTGCCTCTTTCATTTCACTCATTAATATGATTTTTTTTTCGTGATGAAAACTACAAATTAGATAACCAGCAGAATAAAATCTGTGCATTTCTTAGCTCAGTAATTTCATGCACTATCTCCTCTTCATGACTGTCTCAGCATGTTTAGTCAGTTCAATCTAATTTTTTAATAGCTTGATTTATTACTTGGTGCTACAATATAGCACCTTTCAGTTCTGTTTTCTATTTGTTTGGCTATATACTCATCTTAAGGTTGTTCTTCACATAAATATCCCACAGAATGGAATTTTTTTTTTAATGCCCTTTATAGATACTGAATTATTAAACTTTCAGTATGCCAGTACGTTAAAATGGGAAATCCTTTGGGAATCAAGTACTCAGATGTCCTTAATTTGTGGTGTATTTTGTGTGTGTGTGTGTGTTTTATTTGTTTGTTTGATTGATTGATTGATTTGTTGTTGCGTTTGTGTTTGTTCAATAGAGTATCTCACTTGTCCTTTTGATCTGCAGTATTCTGAAAGGTGTATACATTTTAAATACACCAAAACTCAAGGTCTTCATTTCCAAGTTTGTTAATGTGAATGATATATACAGCACTTATTTTATTTTTATTTTTTAATAGTAAGATTACTGCTTTTTAAACTGGTGATATTGGTGTTCTTCTCTTGCAGCTATTGCTTCTAGACAAACATTGATAAAAGAATGTGTGGAACTAGCATAACATCTTTACATTCCTACTTAGAATATAATAGCAGGTTTAACATGTCTGCTGATGACAGCATATCTTCTCTTTTGAACTTTTAATGAGTTGAGGGGAGAAAAAGAGGGAAAAAAATGACAGACACCGATGGCAGAATATTCTTCATTAGAGCAGTGAGGCAGGCAACACTACATGTTATCAAGCCACCAGACATCCAGGTACTCAGAGAACACTGAAGCAGCGAGAGAATTTAGCCAAATTATGCTTAATTTGAATGAAATCTGACCTGCTTATCTTTTATCTGAAGTTGTTTTTTAAAGTTTTAGTCAAAACAGCTCATGTGTTTAGAAGAAACAAGGGAAAATCATATTGTTTTGTACTGCTGAAATAATCCTGGTATTGTTTCATTTTAAGTAATTTAAAATATGGTAGCCATGTGACCTCTGTATCAAATCTATGAAATTTTTGTCCTTTATAAAATCTGTCCAAGTATGGCAGATTAATAAGCCTTTGAAGATTGTTAGCAGTCAGGCATGTTCAGTAATGACTTCCATGGCCTATTCTTTGCTGGTACATGTTCTCTGAAAAATTTGCATGTGTCCAGGTTGCATATGAACTGTTTGCCAAGAGTGATTGCAGATTTTTCAGTCTAGGTGGGTGGAACTTCGTTTTGTGGGCCATGTAGGACAAAGCACTATCCAAGACCAGGCAACCCATTATTCCTGAATTCTTGACAATCGCTCCATTCTTCCCCTGCCAAAAGAGAAGTTAACTTTAGCTACAAGGCTGAATGGGTGGATAAGGTAAGAAAGCATACTTGGGTAGGGAAGAACGAAGAGACTGGGGCTGGTGGAGTGGACAAATGGAAAAAAAAAAGCACACAACAAAACACAACAAAAACCACAAGCAAACAGACATCAAAACAAACAAACAAACAAAACAAAACAAAACAAAAACAAACAAACAAACAAACAACTGTGTTGGGAAATTGAGGGGAGGCTTTGGGAATCAGAAAAGGTTGTTGGAGTTTCAACATGAGGCCTGGTTTCAACATGGAGCAGAGAGGAGGGACTTGCAAGCCAGCCACTGCTGATAGGCATGGAGATCAGCAAACTAGTGGAAGGTGAAGCAGAGATGGGCTACACAAAAAGGCAGAAGTGATGAAGTTAGCTATGCTTGAAATATTCTTTTACAGCAATAATGTGTTTCTTTCTACTCCCTACTTCACTGTACATTGTATATATAGTTATTAAAAGTCCCCAGAGTCGATTGTAGGTACCTAGGCTGCCTTTCCTTCCTTTGCATTGCATATGTACATTTACAGTTGCACATGCACAAGAATGCACGTGTACATTCTTGTTTTCAGAATTGCAGTGTGCTTTTTTTTTTTTTTTTTTTTTTTTTTTAATCATTGTTTGCTTAATAGTGAGCAATTTTAGATTGAAAATATATTCTTTTTGTATATGGGGGGGGGGATCAAGCAAACCAGAAAGTAATACTAAATCCTTTTCACCACTGCCGGCTTTTTCAGGTCTCTGTCTATTCTTTCTTGTAGATAACTCTGTGGCAATATTTCTGCAAGGTGAGATTTGTATGTTTGGTGTGATTTTTATGGGTACTTGTTTTAGTGATGAATCTTTAAAATGTCACTACTTTGCTGAGGCAATCACTACCCTTTTAAATGATTCTGTTAAAATATATTTTAGGTCCCCTGCAGCTTTCTCAAACAAATTCCAGCAATAACAAATTAGCCCCCTTAGTGAGTGATCAACATTGTAGACCTACTATTCGGATAATAGACTTTTTCCTTCTGTTTTTAGCTGTACAAATAAATACCTGTCTTGCCTTTTCCTGGGTATCTCTTTATTCCAGAGAATTACATTTTAGATACAATAGAAATACATGTAGGCAATGTCCTCAAAGAAGTTTCTTAAGTTCTAGCTTTATATTAAGAATTTATATTACTGGTAATTTCCAGTAGCAGCAATTAAAGTCAGAGTCTGATGTGATTGAAAAACAGTTTTAGCAAGATCTTTATAGATGGTTCTGCATCATTAATATGCAGTATTACTCATTACATCCCTTTCTACTCCACCAAGAATAGTTATTCTAAAAAAAAATGGCAGTGAAGCCATCATTCCCTAGAGTGAGGAAATTTTAAGAGCTAACAAAGGTCACTCAGACATCCTGATTTCTTAGAATATCCGTTATTTTTTTAGAATATCCATATATATTTTTTATTTTTATTTTTGGGATACTAATTCAAATAGGGAAAGTCAAATAGAATTAGCTTGGATTCCTACCATATTAAAATCAACAAACACAGTTGAAGAACAGAGCAATATTATTTTTAATAACTGTTGACATTAAGAGGCATAGATATTTTTTTTCCAGAAAATCTGTATCCATTTTCTTTTCCTTACAAAAAAAAAAAATAAAAATAGTATGTATTTGCTTTTCAGATCTTTGATGTCCAGTTATGAACAGAAAGTAGAGATTTTTTTAACACCCTTAAAATCAGTTTATTAGGCCAAAGCAGACAGATCTACTCTAAAATTTCTCATGTGAAAACTTAAATTTAGTAAGATACTAAATTCTGTATTTTTAAACAAATATACAATCTAATTTATTTGCTTAAGCATCTATCTAGTAAGTTCCTTGGGACAAACACCAATATGTGTACATATGCGTAATTACTGATCTGGATACAGAGTTCTGTGCTTTTCTTGACTCAGACAGTAATTGTGGAAGGTAAAATAAATTCAGTAAGATATTTCAATAAACTCACTTAAATTATTGTTGGAAGTGATATTATAGAACAAAACTGTAGGTGTTTTATATACATGAAAGTGAAACACACTGATCAGGCAATTTTGTATTTTTATTTTTCTGTGAAAAAAACAGTTAAGTACTTAGTATATTTCACTACCTATAAATATTAGGGAAACAGATTCCAGTAAGATTTTTTTTTTTAATCTCAACATAATTTAGATGTAATATTTTAGCAGAAATAATTTGCTAATTATGGTCATAGTTTGAAAAGATGATTAAAAACTAGTCATTCACCTGCTAAAACCATCATTTCTTTCATCTTTATTGCAGCAGCTTTTTGATGTCTATCACAGACTTTAAATGAATTTTTTTTGGTAAATATTACAAATCACTCCATGTCCCCTTGCACACAAGAAAGTTTTAGCAGTGTTGCTCGGCTTCAGAGAAGCTTCAAATTTCTCTTTTTAGTTCATGTTTATATTTACTTAAAACTAAGGTGTTAATGCCAATATTTTGAAAGGAAAAATATTGGCTTAAGTGAAGCCTGACTCTGCTTATGCATGTGCATGAGACAAATCTGACTCCATCTGGTAAACGTCAAGGCTGTCACAGACTAGTGACAATTCAAAGGAGAGTGAAAGAATCAGCCATGCTCCCTTTCCTTGCAGTTCTAATAGTATGTTGATGTGTCCTTGTATTTTTGGGAGTCTCCCTCAAGGTTGACATGACAAGAATGTGATTTCCAACTTATCCATCTTTATAAAAATATATTGTTCCATTCCTGTCATTTGAAGAATATAAGAACACTAAAATCAGCTGCATCTGTTAACTCTTACTGCACTGTCTAGATCCCAGTGGGAGGAGCTGATTAAAAACAGAGAGAAAATTGGCAATGAGTTTACAAGCCAAATGTGATGAAGGATATATATGCATACTATATTACACAAGATGACTTGGGCATGGCAGGCTGCCCATTATACTGTTGTTCCTCCTCTGTTCTTCCACCTCTGTTTTAATGATCAGTGGAGGCTTGAGAATGAATTTTCATTTCTCATTTCTATCATCCATGAAGCCTGAAGATTAAATTGCATTTTCTCTGTACATCTTAAAAAAAAAAAAAAAAAAAAAAAAGAGTCTGTACAAAGTTAGAAAAATATTGCTGGAGAATGCACAAAGTCGCTACTTGATTTGATAGTCTCCATAGGAGTGATAAGAAGGACTTATTCCCCAACTCTTTTTACTTTTTCAGGAGGTTTACATTTAGGAATACATAAAGGAATACATTTATTCCTGTATTAAATATGAATCCATCTGTGCATTCTGAATGACCTTTCTGTAAGAGGGTGGTGAGGCCTTTGAGACCCTAAATGTTATCGGCCATTTGGGTGGCAGTGTGCTACTTCAGTTGCTGGAGTGCACATGTCTATGTAGGCACTGTTTTCCTTTCTGAGCAATAGCTCAGAAAACTTTCATTACAATATTTTGTAAGAGGCTTGGCTATTGACCTTGGTAGGATTAGTCCTTACCCCCAGTTTACACATTTGCAATGCATGAGCAAGTATGTAAGCAGAGAATCAGAAGAGTATTTAAGATATATAGAAATTAAATTCAGTAGAGAAGAGGGCAAAATGTGAGGTTCCCTCTTGTCTTCTTGCGGCTTTAGACTTCAATTTTACTGTCTCAGAATATAAAAGCAAATGATAGCAGCCTTCAGGAAGAAAACTGAGGTTAAGGTTGAACTATCAGAAAGGTTGGTCTGTTCCTTCTGCTAGTGTTTTTCCTCCTTTATAGTCATAATTCAATATTCATGGGGCCATGACATGAACAGAATGACTGTAGTCCAGAAATGGATATAAAATTATTTCTTCAAAATGAAGCAGATTTCAGAGGACAACATGGCAGATTTCCCACAGGTATTTAGATGCATATTGTATGTTATCTATGAGTTACCTAATTAAAATGTATGTTGTCTAATCTGCCTTTCATCTTAGATGTGCTCTGTATGTCCCTCTGGAAGAAAGAGGAGTCAGTGGAGAAAGAGCATCTAGTTGTCCTTGGATATTGTCTTGAATAATAACTCTCCACATGCGTATATAAATATTTTTTGGTAGTTATGTAGGAGATGAGGAGATTTTCTACATGTCCAGGTATAACACCAAGTTATTAATCTCAGAGGCAATGGCCTTGGATGCTTAATTATCAACCAGGAGCTCAGTTTCTGATATACCTGGTGTTAAAACTTGAGCCATTTTTACAATAAATATTAACTTTAAACTTCTGACAGAGAATAATAGAGTGTTCTTCACTGTGTGCTGCAGCTTCAGTCCAGCCCTGCAACTTGTATTGAAATTTTGCTCAGTGGTAAATGAACTTTAGGGCACAAATATTTACAAAATATGTTTCCCTAACCACAGCCTTTTGATGAGCCATCAAAGTTTGAATGGACCTCTGACCTCCAGTTTTTATTGTTATAAGCTGCCCGTTTAAAGCCAAATGTGTGCATGGTCAGGCCAATATTTGTGAAAGTAAGAGTCACAGTGTGCTTGTACCGTGAAGTCTACATCTCTCCCTGTTCAGGCTGAGCATCAACAGACAAAATTCAAGAAATTTGGCTGTGACTATCCTGACACTTAAAGATTTAGTACTTCCATTCTTAAATACTGGTGGAAAATAAATAAATAAATAAACAAATCCCCAAAACTACAAAAATAAGAGCAAATCTTAAACCGAGAATAGATGACTATAGATGACTATGGTTATTTTATGTCTCAGGAAATGAATTCTGGATAAAATAAAAGTGGACATCATGGAATATCATATCCAAAGTGTATTTAGTAGTCTCTATTTTGTTTCCTATCATCTCCTGACCAGGGAGGAGGTTGTGTTTGGCTGAGAGATTTTCATACATCAAGTTTCTTCTTCTCCAATGTGTGAATTGGTGTGGGCCCTGCAACCTGACAGGGAATACTTCTGCTGTACACAAGAGGTAGCCAAGCCAGAGGCATCAGCATGAGGCTTTGGGGTCAGCGTCCCAGTGGTTGGCAAGTCTCTGGACACACTGCAGCAGCCAGCTGTTTCCAAATGTGGTGCATGCAGATCAAAGTGCCTCAGACCAGTAAGGCAGATCAGAAATTGTGGCCATGATGTATGGCTATGTGTTGGGTATTTCTGTGGCTCTGTGGGAGCCTTTGGTTAAGTTGGAGTCCAGGAGATGGGGTGGGCATGTGCAGTAGAGGGAGCTACTGCAATACCAGCATGGCACTGATGGATTTGGGGAACTAAAAGGAAATGAGACGTTTTGACTCTCTTTTTCTTTCTTCCACAGCCAAAGTTGTGGAAATACAAGTGTTTATGGCAAGGCTTTTTAAAAATCTTTAGACCCATTTTTCCTCCTAAACCATTCCGAACTATTTAGGAGATGATACTTATGCTGTCCTGCTTTGTTGCTACAGTAGTGAGAAGGAACTTTGATGTATGAATGTTCACTGCAGTGTACAAAAATGTTATGAATCATTACATTTATTTCTGCTTCCTAGAGTACGAAGATCTTACTCAGCCCATTTCATACCAAAATATACTATTACTCACATGTTCAGCTGAGACCGACAGTCTCAGCTATTATGAATCATATTTCCCTTATTAAAAGGTGACAGAGCTTCTGTCACAAGCAAGTTTAAAGTGTATTGCAAAATATCTCTATTTCACTTGGTAGCTGTGTATGTTATGTAACTGTACTTGTTTTATTCAGCAGTAAAATACATTTAGTAATCATTATTTTTCTGTGTGCTGGTGAATGGGAAAACATGATTTGTTCTCTGTCGAAGAACATAGTGATGAAATTACTTTGGCTCTATAAGCGATGTTTATGGATAAATCTTACCTGGTTTTGTTTAGACGTTTGCAGAATCACAAAGGCTTCTCAGCATGTTTCAGTGAAACATAGCACCAACATATCACTAGATGAGTAGAAGTTTGTTTAAAATTGTCCTTACTTAAATATACAGGACTATATTTCACAGCACATTGTACTTCAGCTCTAAATTTAGTCCAGTGAGAAGAATCCTCCAAGTTAGAAGACTCTTCTATATAGCCTTGAGTTTACTGAGGTAGAAGAGAGCACAGGAATTGTAAATACCGTTCAGACATAATCTACTTCTTGCATTCTTTGAAAGAGAAACATTAGCTAACACTTTAGAGTGGTTGTTCTCCTATCAGAATGCATCCAGCATACACTCTAAACTTTTTACAGTGACAAAATTCCTGAGTCATCTGCGTAGGTTTTTTGTTTTGTTTTGTTTTGTTTTGTTTTTGGGTGTGCAGGGAAGGAAGGATCAAGAGTCATCTCCTGAAAGGAAAAGTGTTATTACTGGGCATGTAGGGGCATAACTCATGAGTTGCAGAAGCTATGTTTATTGCCCTCTCACAATTCAAATGGACATGGTATCCTTCTGTCCCCAAGGGCATCACTGTGCTCACAGCAGAGCTGTGAAAAACTGCTGTGTTTCTGCCACAAACTCTTGCAATTTAATGCCCCCTTTCACTTGTGGTTCAACTGCTACACCTATCTGTGAACTACAGTTGCTGACATGGATCTGCATGTTTGCTTCTGTCCTGCTGGTGTGACAGCTTATGGCAAAGGGATGAGGAAGACAACAGCGAGATAACAGGAGGTGTTGGGGTTACATAAAAACAAACTACTACAAAATTACCAGGGCTGTCAGAGGTGTAAAGACTGTCAGAGAAGTGAGGAGGGATGTGTTGGTGCTGGACTGTTTCCCTTTCCCTGACCTGGTTCATGGTACTGAGTTTCTTACTAATTTTATTGAATTTGATATTTTTACCTTGCTTCCAGGTAAATGAGTAATAGTGTTTACAAATAGCACCCTATATGCAAATTAAATAATAATAATAATAACAACAACAACAATAATAACAATAAAAATAAAATAGGAAGAAAACAGGAAGAGAAATAAAATCAGACATATATTAACAATAAATAAATAAATAACATGAAACCTCTGGAAAATGTATTTTCCTTTAGAACTGTTATTACACTCCTAAGAATAAACTCAGCATCTAACATGCTCAGAGTTGAGACCTTTGTCCCTTTCTCCTTCTCCCTATACTCCCTCTCTTTCTTCTCTCTCTCCCTCTCTTCCCTTCCTCTTTCTTCCTCTCCCCTTTCTCCTCTCCCTCCCTTTCTATCTCTCTATCTTCTTCCCTCCCTTTTCTCCCCTCTCCTTTCCTCCCTCTCCCACTTTCTATATATATTCTAATCATTTGATCTCAAACACATATTACATCTCAAGGGCAGCCATTTCCCTCCTATTCACAAAGCAGTCAGCTGTTCCATGACATCAATTATTTTAAATGATTCTTCTGCTTGATTATTTGGTTGGTTATTTAGGAGTAATATTGGAAATATTAGACTTCTTTGAGAATATAAATCATATACTGCCAGACAGATGGAAGTTTGTGTTGTCCAAAAAATATAAAATATAGATGACTCATTCTTATCTTTGGTTTTCCACTGTAAAAAGTGGGTGTCAGCTTCCTGTGTAATTTTGATTTGTTTATCCAGCAGTTTTGTTTGTCCATGCAGTTTTCTCTATGCCAATTGTGGTCTATATTTGGTTTTCATGAAAGGTATGTTTTCTTTGAGGCTATCTTTTTTTTTTTTTTTTTTTTTTTTTTACCACTGCCAAAACCACAAGTGATGCACCATTACTTGGACTTTTGTTCTTAATTTAAATTTGGCATGCTGTCTCCCTCTAGTGTAAAACGTGAAACAAAATCCATTCTGATATAAAAGCGAGGAGGTAATTCCTTTGTTTGATATTTAGTATGGACTCTGTTGTGAGCTTTTGTTCTTTCCTTGTACAGGGGTGGGGAACAGATCAAGGATGAGGCTACCTGATGGATGAATATTTACTGGGGTCAGTCCTTATGGAAAGTACAGGGGTGCCCGTCATTGAATAAAAAAGCTAGAAGTCAGGGAAGCAACTATTTATCTTGAAGAGGGTGTTTCATCAGAGAACAAAACCAACCCTTTTTTTCTTTTTTTCCTAATCTGAATTACTTCATTGTCTTTGAGCAAAATGGAAATTTGTGAAAGTGGAAGAATAAGTTTCAGTTGCTAAAACGTATCACAAGTGGGTCTGCCCAGTAGGAGTTGTAATAGTGAGTTCTGATGAAAAATAATTGTTAGATTAAGATGATGGCAATTGTGGAGGATTCTTTTGCTCTCTCTGCTTTTTTCCTTTCCTTCCTCCCTTCCGCCCTTCCTTCCTTCCTTCTTCTAACAAACTTAGGATGCCAAATCAGTGTGAAGCTGATCTGAAAGCTTTGAAAGACTGCATCACAGGGAACTGATAGAAATGGAAGCACAAAAAAGCTCCCTGTGTTTCACCAAGTATTGTAAACAATATTTATTTATTTATTCACCCTGCAGAGAAAGGAAATTACTGTATGCTATGTTGCATTATACAGTTTTAACCAATGAGATCCAAAGCAGTGTATGAAGAAAACATACCACAAATTCAGTGGGTGAAACTGAGCTCGCTGACCTACTGTGGGCAATGGGGAAGTGATACCTGGTCGTGGCTGTGCAATTGTGGCTCTTCGCAGTGGCTCTTCTTTACCTGGATCTGAAGTGGCAAATGTTGCTGTTTCAGCCTTCAGATAAGGAAGAAAAAAAAAAAAAAGAAAAAGAAAAAAAAAAAAGAGCTTGTCTTCCTATTTGTTAGAGCGGGTCAGTTCAGAAGGTGATTAATAGTGTCAGCTTTAAGGGATTTAAGACAGATAGTTCTATATTTTCCAAATTAAAAAAAAAAATAGTACTTCAGTCAAATAATTTGAACAACTCACCTAGTTCCCCCTTTCCCAAAAGGTAGCTCAAGTACTCTGCTGTTTGTTCTTGACATGTAAATGTGGGTCTCCAGGTATCTATATCCTTATTATTGTGAAGTTTGATGATGAAAATCATACCAACGTAATTCCTATTGATACTGACCTAGTGCTTTTCTACAATTTTCAAAGCAAAATACACAGGATATCCCAGTACTAGCTGCACCAGATTTAATATCTGGATCTACATGTAACAACCAAATTGTATCTGCTAGAAATGTAAAACTTCATTTTGTAATGTACTGATTTTTTCATACTTGTACAAAAATTTTCGGACAGCTACAGTTTGCACTATAACTAAAAGGAAGAGATCTCCCATTTAAGTAAGGACACTGCTAAATAGTGCTTACAACATTCTGGGTCTGATTTTCCAGTGTTTGGATCAAGATGATAAAGAATACAAACATAGAATTCAAAATCCTCCTTTCAATGCACGACAGCTAGAGGAGCATGCCTGAGGAAAGAGACACAGAATGCAGTGTTCTGTTAATTATAACTCTGGCTTGGAAAGTCTCACATTTGGTGTCACTAATTTCTGTTACTTTGGGGTTTTCATCTCTAAAAGTGGTGCTTTATTGCCTACATCACAAAATACTGAAATAGCTCATTTTTGTAATGATACCCTTCAATAAAGGACTACTGATGCCGATGCTGATATTATTAGTCTAATGTTACAATACAGAGCGACATATATTAAATAGCAATTTAGATTTTTAAAAAAGTCCCACAAATGCTTTGCTACTTCAGTTTGTGTGGGATTACCAGCTGTAGTTCATTGCAAAAATCACATATAAGCCACAGTTGTGTAACATAACTTATTAAAGCATTTGCTTTTTTGACATATCCATTTCTGCAAGGTTTCCATATGACTTATAAAGCAGATTTATTACAGTCATGTTATATCATTAGTCATTTCCATACTCACTTAGAAGAAAAATATAATTGAATTTTGTTTAACAAGGATCAATTAAAAAAATAAAAAGGATAAGGCTTTAAGCACAAGTCAGGTGATGCTGAAGTCAAGTGAACCCCTTGTGTATTAGATGTCTGCTTAGTTGCTCTCAAGTTCCTTGTTTTTTCTTTCTCCTAATCCCATCCAAGATGATCAGCTATATGAAATGAACTTTTGTTTTTATGCTGTTCTCAGGGCTTAGTTGAGAAATAGGAGTGCAGCTGTGATGGCCTTGGCTTTAGACTCTTTTTTTTTTTTTTTTTTTCCTGAAACACATTCCTTTCTCCTTGCCTGCATCACTGGGCTTTCATCCAAAAATAACTAGATTGTGTTTATATTGTGTCCTCCTTTGCTTTAGCTTCGTTAGGATCCTGTCATGCTCAGCCCTCACACTATGTCACATTCATTATGGTGACTCCTTTATTCCCCTTTCCCCAGACTATATCGTGAGAACTGTGTCGCATTACTTTGTGCTGAGCACATTTCACATTTTTTGTTAGAAAAAGGACAGACAAATGTTTCTAGGGATACCACAAAATCAAAATGTCTTCATCAGCCAAAATTCTTAATACTATTGGTAATTTTAGCTGCAGCTTGATTTTCTAAGAATGTTCAAGTTCTGTCAATCAGAATTTCTAAAAGATCTAAAACATCAAATGCTGGACTGTTATCTTAGACTTTTGTTTCTGATTGCTCCATTCCATTTTCCACTCTTGGTGTTTGACATTCAGTGTTCTTCAAATTAAGCCATTTGTTTCTCATTGTTAGCAGGACGTATGTAGTTGCTAATGCAAAGGCTTTTTCCTGGCCCTACAAATAAGTGAATATAAGTCCACAGTCAATTCCCTCTTCAAGTGTCCTTGAACACCTTCTTAGATACTTTATTCTTACAATGGAAGATGATTTCTGAAAGAATTGTGCAAACCTTTCAAATCAGTTTGCAATACAGACTCCTTAATAATATATCCTGTTGCAAAAGAAAAGCTAGTCTCATTTTCATAAAAAATAACTCTTTCTCGGAGGGTTCATTTTTGAATGAATATTACAGTTCAGTATTTTAGTATTGTGAAAAATAAATGTTTCTCAAAAGTGGAGAAAGCAAAACTGAAAAAAGTTCTTGGTCAAAATCAATATAATTTGCACTGCTCTACCATTTAGTAAGGCAATGATGTGCAGGTGATTGAATTAAGTATTCAACCTTTTTCTTCCCTTTCCCAGTCCCTTCCCTTCATTTCTTTTCTCTTCCATTCTCTTTCTGTTTGGTCAAATAAAAATATAGTAATACATTAAAAACCAAGTCTCCCTAGAGTATTGGGTCACATTTTGCTGCTAAACCATGAAAACTAATGATATGCTCAAGGAATATGGGTATCTCCCTGAGGTCCATTGTTAAAATTTTGTATCCACTGTTTATCAGTATGATTTATTTGTCTCTCACAGAGTTCTCCATCTCTAGATGCTGCAAGCATCCCTTCCACAGCTGACATGTCTCTTGGCTCATAACATTTTCTCTAAATGAAAAATATTACAGATCTGGCCACACTAAATAGCAGGAAAAGAATTTCCTAGTGGAGGTTATCCATAAACAAGTTAGCTACCACGTCTTCCATCAAGTAACACAAACTGAGCAGTGCATTGTCCTATCTACATATTCTATGTGTTTTGTCAGCAACATATAAACACAGCCAAATACCACTTGATGAACAAACTCTTTTTTATTTTTAGTTAGGAGAGAAAAATATTTCCTCCAGTCTCTTGCCAATGATAAATCACCAAACACAGGAGAATTTATTTTTCTCTCTCTTTCTCTCTTTTTTTTTTATCCTTTTTTTTTTTTTTAATGTAATTTAAATTATTATTTATATTTTTTTATGTGGAGAAAGAAGAGCATCTAATGTTTAAGTATCAGTGGCACATCATGACAAGTGTATTTAGTAGAGGATTTTATAAAATAAGTTTCTCTAACAACTCTTTTTTTTTTTCTTTTACTCTTTCAAAGCATGAGATAATCATTGTAAGACCAGACAATTTTAACAGTCTATAAGCCTAAGTCTATAAACTGTCAAGAACTTCGAGTTTACCTGAAGGTTTTTGCAACTAAAGTGAAGAGTTTCAAAATCACAAAGAGCAAGTAGGTACCCAAATTAAAAGCCCCTGGTGGAAATCGTCTACTATACAGTAGAGATGAGCCAGCCACTTCAAGTCAGTTGTGTGGGTATGTCTGTGTAAACCTAACTGCATGATTTAGACAAATGTGATTAATCCAAACTCAGCCTGTGTATCAACATCCAGGAAATGTGAGTGGAGGTTTCATACGTTTTTTTTTTTAAATAGGAATTATACATAAGTAACATATCATTTAGTGAAGAGCCTGATCTGGTAAGCAGTGTTGGTAAAACACTGGCCCTTTACTATCCTTTACTGTGGCCAGTATGTCACTGTATTGGTTTCACTAATAAACTAAATGTGATCTCATGTACTCTTGAGTACAATTCTACTTCTCCTTTTTGTGTGACTTATGTTTCCTGCTATAACCACGCATGATGACACTGTCAGCTATTAAAGCAGGCTTTTACAACTTCTAAATTGACACCTTGAGGGTTTGCAAGATGGAATTTAAAAGAGAGATGGTGAAGATGAGGGTAAAGTTTAAATTAGGCAAGCACAGATCTTTTGGAAAGCAGTCTCAAGTCCCTGAAAGTTCTCCCTGAACAAAAACTTGCACCAGCTGCAATAATATATTCTGTTGTAGAACACCATGCTGTAAGGTGCTTGCCTAGCTAAATTCAAACTCCTACTAAATAACACTAATAAAACACTTAAGTATTTTCTTGATAATTGCAAGGAAGGAACAAAGCTGGGACATCCTTACTGTCTTTCAGTTGGAGTTCTCCTACTGGACCTACTGACAGCCATAGCATGTTTTCAAAAGGTCATCAATCATGGAGCCAGGAAGGTTCAGACTCAGGTTAGGAAATAAGGGAATGTCCTATTTCCTAGGTTTAAGCTTTACCCATGGGATTATAGCTATCTGTAGAGGCCAGTCTGTAACAGGTGTTACTTGATTTAAACTTAAGCAAAATTCAGGTGTTAATTTAACTCCCTTTTGCACATAAACAATACTCAGAGCCCTTTGCATCCATGCATATATATGTTCACACACTTTTTTATTATTTTCATGTGCATGGAATAGTACAATTTTCCAGGAAATTCCCACTTGAAAATAACTTCAGGCTGAAGATCATTCTTCTGATCTTTCTTCTTCTCATGAATTTTAAACCTGCAGGAGATGCATTCTGATACAGCTGAGGGCGCAGAAGTAATTATAGTTTTCCTTTGCTTTGGACAAACTTATTTCTCTGGAGGTTGGTTTCCTAAACGTAGAGTATAAGAACCAACTAAATAAACCAGGTGTCAGAAATTGATTCTCACAATCATTTTTATAGTGAACTGAGTAGCTGAGTCTTCTAGACTCCTGAACTCTGAAAAAGCCATAAGAATTCTCCTGTGTAAAATTAGGATATAAGACATTTAGCATTTAAATATGTATATATATTATATATATATATATATATATATATATATATATATATATATATTTTTTTTATGTGAAGTTAGGCCGAAGCATTGCAAGGTAAGTTCATGTGTGTAAGGAAAATTGTTGTTTCAACCTACTGTGATTAAGTAGATGAATAAATCATTTATTTTCACTTTACACAGTCTGTTTGTTGACAGTCATTAGATGCTCAGGTGGAGTTAGTTCATTAATGAGCAAATTACTGAAGTTCTGCCCTAATTCTGTTCCAGTTTTTCACATCATAATTATGAAAAAAATAAATATCTGGGGCATTGCAGAAAACACTGCATTATTCTTATCCCATGAAATAGTTGCTGTCATATCAAAACAAAGCAAGACAAAGCAAAACAAAACAAAACCCCACCCAATATTTTACACGTAAAATGACATTTTAGTCAAGGACTAAGATGATCATTGTGTGAACTTCAGACAATACTATGCATACAAAAACTTATCCTGCTGCTTTTGAGAGCAATGGGACCATCACTTGGACTTGGAAAAGTAATTCAGGGTCCTTTTGACCCATTCATGGATATTATTTCTATTATTACCCATAAAAGAAAGAACTTTGATATAAAATACTCCTTCACTGAGGTGATGTCTCTGGTTGAAATAAATAGCTAGAAAATGCTAGAAGGCAGACAAAATGATTTTCACTTATTTTATAGTTTGAATGGGAATTTTAGAGAGGATTTTCTTGCCAAAAGCAGACTGCAGGGAACAGAGCTAATAGGGTGTGTGGGTGGGCAGGACAGGAACTGTCTTTAAGGATACATTTCTTTATTTCCAGTCTGCTTCTCAGAAACAAGGCTCTGATTTCCTCAATCCCATCCTGTTTTTCCCGCTACAGTTTAGCAGTGATTACACTGAAATATCTAACATCAAACTTCTGGGTGATACTTTCTGCTTTTGAAGAGTATTGATGTATTGACCCAATTACAGACATTTAAAAACAAGATCATTTTCTAGTTATCAAAATATGTGTAGTAGTCCTATAGTTGCTGGGGAGAGTTAGTGAAAATTTTCTAGTATTAGTGTAGTACAGAGCTGGTGTAGAGCAGTACAGAGCTGGTGTGGTTCCGCATTGATGCAGCCTGCACTGACTGCATGTTTATAACATACGTTGAAGAAAAGGTATTCAAACTCCGAGCAGTGGAAGTGTGTATGTGTCAAGGCAGTTGGGAACATTTTTCCATTACTCGAGGAACAGTGGTGTTATTGAAATTTTATTTTCCCAAAGTGTTTTACTTCTTAAGCAGGACTTATGTTATACAAAGTATTTAAAATTGTTTTATGAAATACTTCAATATAAGTATAGTCACAGGTAGTAGATTGTTCTGTCTCTGTTGAACAGTGCTTGTATTAAACTTCCTTAGCAGTATTGTAAGAACTATAAAAGGATGCTGATTTTCCAAACTCTTTCTTTCTAGTAAAAATTTAAGTGAGTCCACAATGTGTCTCTTTATTATGAAAAGTCTCTGTATAGGGCAATCAGTAAGCTTTAGCCCTAGAAACTAGGACATAAAATGCTACTCTATTATTAGAACCTGTATTATTATTTAAGAAGCAGGAGTAGCACAATCCTATTGCAAATTATGTGTGGGAATTAGAACTCCTAGGTGACTGAAAGTAGAAATCCAATTAAAAACCCAAACTCTTGAGGTGGTTTGAGTATCTCATCTTAAATATACAGAAAACAGTGATGATCCTGTTGTTAAAATCATGAAATGAACTGTAGGGCTTTAAAATTTCTGGCTCTGACATAAAGTGTCATGTTTGGTTTCAGAGAAACAGTTTTCTCTGTGCCCAATTTCCACATCTCTGCAGTGGGAATAATGCTGCGGTGACAGGCAGGAGTGTGAAATCAATTGGTTTTAAAAAAGAGTTCCTGTGCTGAATGAAATGAAATATATACATATATAATATTTATATATTTAATATTTATATATTTATATATAAATATAAATGTATATTTAATATATATATTGAAAGTCCCACCAAAATTAAAATACAGTGATATTCAATTATCTCTCTTTTAAAAATTATTCCTGACATAATGCTGCTGTATATTGGCTTTAATTTACTTTTTTTTTTTTTTTTTTTTTAATTCTTTGGCACATAAAGGGTGCTTGTTTGCCAAGAATAATCAATTTATAGAGAAGTAAATGGCTTCCAGAGCTGTGAATATTAAATGATGTCTTAAACATTTTCTGTAAAAACATATTGGTAGTTATGTTTGAATGCATTTATTCTGCCTGCTGCATTCATTCAAATAGTTACTTGGTAATGTAAAACTCCTCTACCGTAGTTCACTCTCTAAAGACCAAATACAGTTCTCATTAGCAGGAATGTTAGTGCAACTATTTTCGACTCTGCTTCAGTGGAGGTTAGTGAGGATCCTAAGTTAAAAAGATAGCTAAATTGCAAATATGAAATCAAAGACTGTACTTAACCACTTGGTAAAAATCAATAAAATGTGTGAAACTTTCAGGAGTCCCTACAGAAAAGATCCTCACAACTGTCAGGGCCTTCTGCTTCCCTCCTTTTGAGTGGTTTTTATACACCTTAATGTTTTGGCGAAATTGGGTTTAATTGGTATATCGATAGCCCAATTCACAAGTCAAGGCTAGATGTTCCAAGGTGTCTAATAACTATAAGCAGGAATTATATTGAGTTTTTCTTTAAAAGTCAGTACACGGGAACTTTTTAAAATACTTAGGCACTTATCAGCATATTCAGCAAGTAATGTCTTTTAAAACTAGACACTAGTGACTTCAAAACTAGGATTAAACACAGATGTTCAAAGTTGCTGAGATGACTCAGTCCTGTTTACGTCAATGGGAGGTAGGTACTTAAGTACCTTTCAAGATTTTGCCATTGGGATGTAAGAGTGCTTTACATGTCTGAGTCTGGATCAACGTGCCTGTACATAGGCATGTAATTATCTGTCCCTAAGGAATCTGTGTACTTCATCCCATGTGTATTCAATGGATTCGTTTGGGCTAAATTTTAAGCTGCATTTAGATTTCTAGCTTCTAGTACTTTAAGGGATATTAGATGCCAAAAGATGTTTGAAACTTTTATCTAATTGTTGTTCTGTTTCAATCTGGATTGCAGCATGTATCAGAGGTAAATGATCAATGCAGGTAACTGAGCAATGTAGTTAACAAGTTGGGAGTGGGCAAGCTGCAACAATACCAAATTCTACATGAGCTCCTTTGCTTTGCAAAATATCTTAACCCATAAACAGATACATACTGCTCTGGATCACCTACAGTTTCTGAAGTCTTTTTTTGGAAGAGATTTCAGTGTTTTCTTTTTTTTTCATATTGCTTATGCACTACAGTGGTGAATGTGATGTAAATATTACACAATTAGTAGAATCACTCCCAAGTCAGTTTTATGCCATTGTAAATGGAAATAATTATTTGTCACTTCTGGGGTAGCTAAAGTATTGGCTGAGTATTTTTTGTTCTCATTCTGGCTAAAACGAAGAGGGCAAACACCATCTGTACCTGCATCACCAAGGATGTGTTAACAACCTAAAATGGTAGAGATTTGTCCTCAAAAACTAGAAATGTAACCAAGAGAGGAAACTATTACTGTCTCATTAAGGAAGACTATTAGGTGTTCTGAACAAAGACTTTTCTATTTCAGGAACCAAAAAAAATGCCCCAACAACACAGGAGGGACCTAAAATCCAAAGTCATATTAAAAATGAAGAATTGATGCTGCTCCAGAATTTCTTACTAAGGAAAAAATTGATATAAAACATGAAACTCGGCCTTGCTAAAGACAATACAAATAGATCAGAGGGTCCAGATTCTGCACATATTTATGCATAAGCTTAACTTAATGTAAGTGAAAAGTCCTGTTGGGTTTAATGGGCTTGCAAATTGGTTTTATGCTGCTAGATCATACATGCTTGAAGTACTGGATAGAAGAAATTCCTGTTCTTGGAAAAGAGCTAATGAAAGCAATATCAAGCAATACTCTGGAGAATCACACAGACTATGTATGTGAGTGAGTGTACAAAGACTTGTAGGATAAGGACATGGAAAAGTAAATGATGTGGCTCTCCAGTATCTCTATGTAAACTCAATTTATATGTGAAGTTTTTTGTTTCTTTTGGCCCTTCTCAAAACCTTGCTTTGTTTTAGATAGGTTTTTGAGTGTATTTATTTTGGTTTTAGGGGCAGTAGTTGAAAGTGGAGAAAATGTAATTGTCTTTTCTTTTTTGCTTAACATTTTAAGTATACAAAACAAAAACCATAATTGCTCAGTTGGCTAATTGCATATTTTTTCTGGCTCATTGTTGTTATCAGTGGACAGTAATTTGTTGTCATAGATGGTCTGTTGGGAAAGAGATTTAGTCTAGTCCAGTGGTGATAGGACAGATGGGAAACTCTGAATTACTGAATTACTTAGGAGCACATTTCTTGACTTGCTTAAAGCTTCTGTACTTGTTTCCCCATTCCATAGAACAGCAAATAATTCTACTTGGGTAAAATAGGTGAAAAGTTGACCTTTTGTAGAGCCAGGTTTTTACTCCTGATGTTTATCTCACAGTGGAGCTGTTGCAACAATCTTAATGTACTTTAAAGGCCTCCTTTTTAATAGAAAGTGTGATATAATTTCTGTATATTAATTGGAACAGCTGTCGTACAGAGAACTTCATTCTTTGAACATTTTACATGACAATGTTTAATTGTTGCAGATGAGTGATTTTCTTCTGTGGGCCGTGGTTTCTTGAGGTGGCCTCCAATATGCTACCAGTAAATCTACAATATACTTCTAGGTGGTCCATAAAGATGCCGTGTTAGCAAAGGAAGTGTTCAAATCTCTTTTGGCTCCATTTGTAATATTTTAAATTCCAAAAACATTTTGGGTTAATTGAAATATTAATATTTCTTCACCTTGCTTCAGTAGGTTTTTTTGGTCTTAGAACACGAGGGATATCTTGAGGGTCCCTGCACATCTTATTTCATTTTTTGAAGCTGTCGGTGGGACAGCAATAGAGACTGCATCTTACACTGACCTTCTGTGCTACAATGAATTTCACCCTAAATGCCTATTTTGGAATGAACAGCTTCTATTTCCTCAAAACAAAACCAAGTTGTTTCTGATTTGTTGAAACCCAATAAAAGCATCCAAAACCATTCAGTTATGTTTCTTTTGGGTTTTGAAGAAAGCCTTCCTCCCAGCTGGGTTCATACTGCAATTTATTTTATACGGACTTTTTACATTAGGGAGAAGGAAAGGGATGTGGAAGGGGTAGATAACCATGTTAATTCAGAAGCAACTCTTTTTAGAAAAGAGTTGAGTTCCATTTTCCATAATTAGCAAGGTTTCTAAACTGCTGACAGGGCTGCACTGCTGCTTATTATGAATCAAAGCTGGACATGGGCAAAGTTTGGCTGAAATCTTGCCAGGAGGGTTTTGAAAGGAGAACTATATTTTATGTTCAAATGTTATATTTTTATCTTAATTTTCTGTCCCTTTTGACTACTATTATGAGATTAAAGTTAGATGGATAAAGTCATTTGAGAAGCTGGGTTAAAGTTAAATTGCCTGAGTCAGTTCAAACAACCAGAAACAAAGCTGCATTCTTCCTGGGTTTTTAGGATTACTTTTGATGGCTAAAATGGTCTTTTGTGACATTGAGATGAAGCAATGTTACATGATAGCTCTCAGTCTTGATTCTCATTTGACTGGAGTAGTCCTCTTTCCTACCAGCTGTTGCTATCATCAATTCATTGTTTTCAGTTTTGCTCTAAGAATCTCCTTTCATAAAAGAAACCTCAAACTGATCCTTCTGGGCATTTCAGTAGTATCAAGATATCTAATAATTTAATCAGTGTCATAATAGGGAATGTTTTTCTGTAGTCTGCCTGAGTAAATATGATAATAAACAGAATTGCTGTAACCATATGGAGCTGCTGTCAGTCGGGCTTGGCATATGGTGGCACTAGGGTGACGTGTGCGTGATTTTTATCTGAATGCTAGTGGTAGCAGTAGCAAATAAACATCTGGCAGTCTTCAAAGCTTTGGTCTGCTCTTTGCTCTGTGTTTTCGCATCATGTTCCTGCAGTTTGAAGACTGAGGTAATTTGTTTTCTATTCTGTAAAAACATGTTTCTGTTTCATCAAAAACTGTTTCTAGCAGTGTTCAGGTGCTCAGTTATAAATGTATTTTTATCCCTATAAAAAGTTGTAAAGACAGGAACATTTCAGGCTGTGTCATAACTAAATACACAGGAGACATGGATGCCTTTACTGAATATCTGAGAAAATGCTGCAGTCCTTACATGCAGAAGTGTCCTCCAGTCTTTTCATTAGTTCAACTGAAGTGTTTCAAGTGGGTGAAGGTATAATAAAAAAGTTCATTTACATGTGGAGGTACAAGTAAAGGACAGTTTGTCATCCCAGGGAGGATGTGTCATCTCTGCAGACACCTCCAGGGAGAGGAAAACCTGGGAGATGCAAAAGAGGAATCCTTACATCAGTGCCAAGCCAAGGAGAAAGTGGGTATCATGGGGAAACCAAGAAGCTCCTAGTGACTAGAAAGTGAATACTGAGGAATACTTTTCTCAATTAGAGCAAAGAGAACATTAGGTTGACGTGGGGACCATACCACTATTCCAGTCGTCGGGACTGAAATCCTGAACCTTTTGAAAGTAGTGGGGATTTTATCACTGACTCTGCTTGTGCCAGTTTTACAACCCAAGAGCAGGCCTGGTTGCTCATGCAGAGGTTTCTTAGCAGCAAGAGCTACTGGGGAGACGTCTTCCCCATGAGTGACCATGAGCAGCTCATCAGGAAATACCAGAAGAGAGAACAGACAGACAGTGGTGCTCTGGGGCTGCCAGAGAGAAAAAGGGCACCACCAAGTTGCCTGTTGGGCTGCTTTTATGCCCATACTGCACTGTGCTGCCCTGGGCTCAGCCCAGTGGAATATAGCACAGTCCTGTTCGCTGGTAAGTATTCAGACTCCAGAAAATGCAGCTAACATTTGAGGCATTGGTAAAATGCCTAATAGTGGCATAGATGGAATGTAATTTGTTTAAATTGTCACAGAGTTGTCAGAGTTGTAGCAGGAATTCAGTCCTTATCTCAGAGCATAATTTAGATTGCTTAACTTCACTGCAGCACAAGAATGAACTTCCAAAGTGCCAACATGAAAGGTGCTTCTGGGATGATAAAGTACATCACCAATGAATACTGAAATCCTGACATTCTTGAAGTTAATAGGAGTTCTGTCATTGATGTCACTAATTCTGGGATTTCAATCCAAAAGATGTTGTGATTGCCCATGTAGAGAGAAAGTGGAAATGTACACATGGAAATGTCACCCTAGATGAGACAGGAAAGTGCAGGAAAATAAGTGTTTTAAGATTGCTTTTACTGCTTATTTTTCTTAATTAACTTTTAACTCCATCTATATTTCCCTATTTTGAGGTTTGTGTTTTCATATTTCCCCCTTTTATTGCTTTTGATAACCTTTTCTTCTGACTCCCATTTTGTGTAAATGGGAGCAATGCTATTTCATTGCCAATTTGATATTTCAGTCCAGATGACCATATACATTCCTGCCTTTTCCTATACATTCTCTGAGATGTTGAACACAGATGTCACAAGCATTTATTTGCAATGGTTAAGTTAGGCAAGTCCTTAGAGCTGTGTCGCCTATGTGTTATTCATGGTGCTACCTCTTCATAGTCCTTTAGTAGATCATCTACCTAATAAAACCTGGGAGAACTATATTCTTGGCTATCTTAGGAATGAAAGAATGGTTGTCTTAGGAATGAGTGACCTATAATAAATTTTAGGAAGTGTATTTTAATGCTTGCGTGAGATAAAATTTTGAATTTTGGGTCTTGTCTGTATGCATAGGTGTGGGGAGTGCAAATTCTTAACAAATTTTGATTTGAAAATGCCAAAGTGCATTCTGATATTTGTAATGGGTGCATCATACATAACTGTAAAGATAACAAAATATTCCTTGTACTTTTGTTGATATAAAGCCTTGCTTTCAGCTCTGTTCTGTAATGTTCTTGCTTGTAAGGGAGGTTGTCACAGAGAAAAACACTCTTGTCTTTGGGGCAGACTCCCATAAGGAATAATGTTTCCATGGTGCACTCAGAAATCTAGGTGAAATTTAATTTTCTGCTCCTAGTATAAAACACAGTGTTTTCTCAGTAGGAACATACACACTGTGCAAGTAAGGCTCACAGGCAACATTACCACAAATAACTTTTGCAGTGTTTTTTGTTGCTGCTTCCCTACAGCTCCCAGATCCCTTGATCTCACCATCTGCCTCTTCTGCCCATGTGTAATGTTAGCCCTGATGCTGATGCACATGTCTCATGTGCTGCATCGCTGGAAATGCAGTGCTGCAGCAAAACATGTCTCTTGAGAAAGTAGCAGTTCGACCTTCTCCATGCTCTTGGAAGGCGCAGCTCAGTGGATTTTGGTGTAATTCAGTGCACTAGAGCTGAACCAGCGAAACAACATTTTATCTCTATGTCATTGCAACATACTTTTCTAAATCATCAAAGCTGCACTATTCCATGGAAAGTCAATTTTTTGGGGAGCATGCCTTCCGGAAGGCGTTTGAACAGAGTGTTTCCAATTGGAAAAAAAAATAATAAAAAAAAATTAAAAACAGCATGTCCCTAAATTCTGCATCTCAGTAGTAAAAGAGTGGAAAAATAAGTATTTTTGTAATGCGTGAATAAACTCCTGCATGAATTCTAAAATAAAAATATTCATTTTATTTTCATTCTACTCTACTGCAAGAGAAGGCTAAAATGAAAAAACACAGGATGTTGTTCAGTATTCCAGTAATAGTCACAGATTAGGAGAAGATAAGAGACCAATAGAGTAACCATGAATTATTTTAACAGTGACTGAAACTTGTGCCCATATTCATGGAAAATGAGGGATATAACTATGTTAGTTCAGATTGAAGAGAAATAATTACTTATTGGTTCTCCATCAGGGTCAGAGTACTGAAGGAAAAAAAAAAATAAAAAAATTACATGCTTGGAAACAGGAAATATACAGTTAACAGTTTGAGAAATATTTATGACAGAGCAAATTTATATGCTCTTATTCCAAAAATGGGACTAAGTGAGACATAAAGAGTACACAACTCTTGTGCCAGCACTCTGCACAGGGGTGAATTTCATCCGGAATGAATAAGGGTCTTTTACTTATTTTGTTTATTTTCTGCAGTCACTGTGCCCAATTCCGAACAGTGCGTTTTTCAAATGGTGTTTTCAGACAGCAAAGCACCACCTTTAAGTCAAACATTGAGGGCAGTTTTTATCAGAAAGTTATTATATTGCTTGAATTTAAATCAGCACTTTGCTTTAATGCATTACTCAAATGCTAAGAAATCCACTGATACTTTTCAAATGCTATAGTCCAGAACAAGTGCTTAACATTTATGAACTAAACCACATGAAAAAAAAATATGTTTGGCAATGTTTGGAACATAACTGGATTTTTTCTCCTTCAGCTGTGTAGTTTGTGGTACAGCACCTGATAATTACTGACATTATTTATTTTATAAGAGCATTTTATATGTGTGATATACTGTTCATTGCAACTTGTGGCTGCAAATTTTGTCACTGTTTCACCATTAGCCATGTTTGTGAACTGTATTTTCAGTCTAATGAACTGTCAATTCAATCATTTAAACATTTTAAGTATCAGATTTCTAAATGTTAATGGAAGAAATATGGTTTCTCTTTAATACAACAAACTATAAATGGTGATAACATGGCTAAACTTTCTTTTAACATTATTTTTCTAACGCTTCTTTACTGATTTAGAACCTCTGAAAAACATCTGTATTGTTTGAAGGCAATTTGCCTTTTCATCAATTTTTTTAGGTCTTGTGTAAGTAAAGTAGTCTGCACTGAAAGGACCTCAGAGGGAAGTTTGGATTTGTGTGGTTTGAAATCATTTGTATATTATTATTATCAAAAGAAATATAATTGTTTTCAGTAATACAGTCAGAACATAATATATTTGTTTTCACTTTTATTTTTTGATGTTTAATGTATTCAGCCAGACAGTTACTGTTTTTAATTATTCATCTATGTATGTGTATGATGTGTTTGTATGTGCATGTGTCTTTGCATTTGCAATTTATCTTCCTATTCAAGCATAATTTATTGGTAAATACGACTTTGTAAAGATAGATGCTAAATTAAATTTAATTTTATCCAAAGATATCTGGGATTCTTTCCAAGATACCAATAGATGCAAAGACCACAGATATTTGTAATGTTTTTCTTGTTTTTGTTTTGGCATCAGACATTTATTAATAATTCAGTCGATATTAACTTAGGTTACTCTTTTGTATATTCTTAGAGCCAGATTCAGACATTGTTTCAATATATACAATTTGTACAGATTTCAGGGAAAAAAAAAAAAAAAGAGCTGTATTAATACAGTCTTATTCTGTAGTACATATGCAAACAATCTTACTGTTGAACTCTGAAGATTAGGTCTGTAATTTTATGAGGACGGTCTCATGCAGGAAAGGTATGCATCTGCTTTGCTTTCAAATATTGAAATGTAACTTGACTTTATGGAAGTTAGAAATCTTAATGTAAACATTTATCTAAGCAATAGTAAACTCTGCCTCAAGTGTTTTTTTGTTTTGTTTTGTTTTGTTTTGTTTCAAAGTAAGTTATTTTTATCCTGCAAGGATGCCATACATTTAAATCAATGCATGCAGCTGTTTATCAGGAAATCTGTATGCAGGAAGACACTTTGTGGCATTAAAAAACTCCTAGCTTTGGGATTATTTTGAATTCACCTCAATGCAAAAAGTAGTGTAAAACTTTTCTTTCCATGTTTTACAAATACTGTGTAAAATGTCTATATGTGGGTATGAAATACACTTACTCTCTAGCTCCTTCACAGAGGTTGAAATGGCCCTGAAAAAGCCATGATCTTTGACCACTAGACTACCACATTAAGTAATAAATAAGAAGGTACAGGCATAGTCGTGTAATGGATGCTTTTTGAAATTCTTTATGTTGTGAAATTCCTTGTATTGTAAATTTGCAGCTGCGTCAATATCCTGTGATGCATGTAATGTGTGGTAATCCCTTATACTTTAATGATTAAAGACAAATTGGTAGCCTATTAAACCATAATATTCTGAAAGTACTTTTTTTCTGTTGTCAGTGTATTTTCAAGGCTCAGGTAATTACCAATTCAATAGCATAACCAGATTAATGTTTCAGGAGGTACCATTTTACTCAACCATAGTAATCCATCTGCCAAAATTTACAAACCTCTGAAAGCAGGAATTTAAAACAAAAGCAGTGATACATTATCTCTAATGCCTGTTGTGTCTTGAGGCAGCTGTGTCACTGTAGTGCCCAGCTGTGTGTTGTACAAAACAGGGTAGTCACATATCAGCGACCTTTCATGTGTTCATCCTTGTGTTCACACATGGCGCCATTTTCTTTTGGTGACCTTATATCACAGTTAGTGTTTGGAATAAACTTCTCAGATAAGTAAAAGCTAAAATAAAGGGCAGTAATACATGTGTCAGAGTAGAACAAAACTGCAATGCTAGGTTTTGTACTAGGTCAAAGGAAGATGTATATTTACATATATTTATGAGCAACCTCAGAGAGGCAATTCTGTCTGCTTCCTCCTTCCACTAATCTTATATCCCCCATCTCTTGAAAAAATATGTAAATTTTCTTTCATCTCACTATGCAAATGCACAACTTCTAATCCTTTCAGAAAACATACTGTCAAACCACCTAAATTTGATGGGATTAACAGGAAACCAGAGCCATCACAGGGGATAGCATTTACTCAGCTTCTACCATTTGGTGCCATAATAGCAATTCTTCACTGTCCCCACTATTTCACAGGAATCCCCAAATGATTTGTCAATAATCTAATTTATTTTCTTTCTGGTGAACTCCATGAGACATAGAAGAACGTTTGCTTCTCCATCTTATTTTGCTGCCTAAAAATAGCCTACAGAGATGGGTGTAAGGCTGTGATGGTACTCCTGGTGTCCATCTTCTCGTCCTTCAATCAGATGGCTGAAGTGATGTTTCAGAGACTACTTTGGAAGTGGTGGAAAGGTGCTTTGCTGCTGGAAGGCAATCTCAAGCCATTATCAACGGGGAGCAAGTCTGACTTGTGCCAGATGGGAGTTGAGTCCCTCCCTCTACAGACTGTGGAGAGATGAATTGGCCACAGAATCACACACTGACTACACATCATATTTTTCACACATTTTAATATACGTGTGGCTTAGGTCCAAGTAAAGCATCAGAAACAGTGTTGTTAATATGCTGTGTTTCCTGGCTTGACAGGCCTTTGTGGCCTGGTGTCTCAATCTGTACTGAGTACTTCACTCTGCAAACACTGTTGCATTTGTAAGGGGAGAAAACATCACAGGAAAGCCTTCATTCCTCCAGCAGCATGTTGTTAGCCACTACACCCTCTATTTGCCCAGGGCCAGACTGCATCCAGCTCAAAGCAAGCAGAAGCTGGGACCAGACAAATCAAAGCAGACAGTCAGATGTCAGCCTGGGTTCCACTTGAACATATTTTCCTTTGTTACAGCTTTCTCTTTCATTTTGCTTCCACTCTAAGAGGCATCTGCAGTCTTCTTGCTTTTTGGTTTGCTGTTGTTGTTCCATGAGATCTCATAGAGATGTTGAATACCCGACACATGGTTCTTTTCAGCCTTTTGAATCCAACGTTTGCCTTTGTCAGGGGGAAAATGGTGCTTTCAGCTGCAGATATTTCAGCTTCCATTGATGAAAGGAGAGCTTATCATTTGTAAGGAGATGTGTTATCTTTTATCATAACAGCTGATACAGATGAAGGAAAAAGCAAGCTTTCAGGCACACAGCCCTAGTCAAGAATAAGTTTGTATGCAAAACTTAGTGCCTGATCCATATTGAATAAGATGTGGATGACTATAAGCTAGGACAATCTTTTGTAGTAGTTCTATATACAAATATTATTTCAGTCTAGCCTTCTTGCTTTTAACAGGTGATATGAGAAGTGGTAATCTTGCTGTGTTCACTTATAGTTACTTATTTCCCTTCCACTTCTCCAAACTTTCTATATAGAGCAACCTCTCTATAAATAAATAAATAAATAAATAAATAAATAAATAAATAAATAAATTTTAATGTTATGCATATTGTTTAGATAAAGAGAGAGGTGTAATATATAGATGTGTAAATGATGTGGCTTTGGTGGCCATCTTCAACATTTAGAAAAAGCAGCCTCCTCAGGCAAAGATTTGTCTGTCACACCTCACAGAGTCCCAGAGTGGCTGAGGCTGGCAGGGCCCTCTGGAGCCCACCAGGCCCAAGCCCTGCCCAAGCAGGGCCACCCAGAGCAGGCTGCCCAGGGCCACGTCTAGGCAACCTTTTGAAGATCTCCAAGAAGGAGACTCCACAGCCTCTCCAGGCAGCCTGTGTTAGAGGTCAGTCACTCACACATAAAGTTCTTCCTGATGTTCAGAAGGAACCTCTTGTGTTCCAGTCTGTGCTCATTGACTCTTGTCCTGGCACTGGGCATTGCTGGGAAGAGCATGAACAGATTGGTCTTGCCAATAAAACCACTGAGTCCTGGGATGGAAGTCAGCCCTATGGCACCTCTACCCATGCTAGAAATACTCAGACATCTCTTTGTAACGGAAGTGGCCCTTCCTTGAATCAATCCAGATCTCCGCTGTGTTCAAAGCTGGAGGTGGATATTGTTGCCTGCCTGTCTATCTCCAGTCATCCAAACCAATGAATAACCAGCTTAGGATATTGTCTACCATGTTCAGAGGATTAAGAAAAGAAAATACCTGTTTTTGAGGGGAGGAGCTCCTGTCTTTATTTCTACTCCATGGTACTTTGGGGGAATATTTCAAATCATCTTTTTCTATTCTGCCTGGTCTAGCTATATTGTATAAAATGCCTTTTTTTTTTTTTTACTATGAAAAAACTGAGGCTGCATTTGAGTTCAGAAAGGTCTGCATTGTTGGCTTTATTTCTGTCTGAGAAAAATGCTGAATGCATGCTTAGTTCCCAATAGCTCTCCTTTACCTTTAGATGTGTTGATTTTCTTCATAGCACTTTATAGAAAGTGGTTTGTTTTTTTTTTTTTTCTTTTTTTTTCTTTTTTTTTTTTTCCCCCCAGAGGTTACCTGATTCATTAGATGATGCAAATACTCTGCCATTCTGCATTTCTGAGTCAAATAATCTCCAACAACCCCTATTATATTCTGTCCTGTAGGGAAAGATTTAGTATTAATTCAAAAATTCTCAGTGATAGAGAAATCACCACAACTGTTGACTGTTACACTTTTCCACTGGTTAATTGTTGTGAGAATTAAGAAATGTACACCTCTTTTCTAGTCTTAATTTGGAGGGCTTCAGCTTTCAACCATCCTACACCTTTTTTCTACTTTGCAGTACTGCTATCTCCAGAAGAATTTGTGCTAGTACCTTCAGTTGCCCACTTATTTGACTTTTGTAGAGATAAGTGTGGCCCAAGGAAAAGATGTTTTCTTTTTTTCCTTTTTCTTTTTTTTTTTTTATTTCTTTTTTTAATGTTGTTTGTTTGTTTGTTTGTTTTATTAATTTTATAGATATATATATCCAAAGCATCTCTATTACTTTACGAATGATAAAAATTATGACATTAAGAAAGGAGATGTGGTTTGCTTTGGTTCGTTATATGTTGGAAATGGCATGTCTGGTGATCTAGACCTTAATACTGGGAAAAATTCAGCCTATTTTTGAGACTTATTTTTCTTTGATCTCATTTCCTAGGGGTTTTCCACAACTTCTGTGTCATAAAAGCTGCTTTGCCTATTTGACCTTCTTAGTAGAAGTTATATAAGGCTGTCTCCTTGTGTTTGCATTTTTTGTTGGGTAATCCTTGACTACTTTTATTCTTAAATAAACATTTCATAATATCTATCCTGAATATCTCCCTCAAAGGAATAAGAGTCTTGTCTTCATTCTTCTTCACTAGAATGGCACTCTCAGTTCTGTGTAGTGCCAGTGAACTACGGTTTTGTCCAGATGGCAGAAGGTACTGAATGATAGTAGGCAAAATTCTAGTTCTTTTAAGCCTAGCTGGCACATATGAAAGCACCAAATCCGTGACATTTGTTTTGGAGTAAGTTCTCCAATTATAAACTGTGTATTTCAGACTATGCTATTTCAGATGATCCATTGCTTTGCTTCTCTACATATTTTTTTGGAGATATCATACATGTTCTTTACATATACATTTTATATATTTTAGAGGAATATGGTGATTCTGTTGTCTTGAAATAAATTCTCTTTGTGTGTGTGTGTGTGTGTGTGTGTGTGTCTGTGTTGGAGCAGTAAGTTCTAGTGTTCATGCCATATTCTAATTGGAAGAAAAGATGCCCGTATAGCTTCTACTTTCTTCCTGCATGAATAACACAATTTTAGAAGACAAAAATATCAATAATTATTCTTTTTCTGAACATATGCCAAATAATCTTCAGCAAAATTTGACCAGAGGGAGAGTTCTGGACATGTGTATGCTTTTGAAAAAATGCAAACATCCTGAATGAGATAACCAAAGAGGTCGTTCTGTATTCTGCTGGAAAATCTTGAAATGAAACACAGCACCATTGAGCACTGTTGCTGCTGTGTTTATAGAGACAAAGTGCTCCTCTGGAGAAAATACGTAGGGGTAGTCCAAATGTGTATCTGCTCCATGGTGCTTCGGTGTGCACACTTTAATAAACTTTTCAGGAACCACATCATTCCTTTGCCCAGGTAGCATCTTGAAAACTGTTATGGGTAGATACAGAAGCTCTGTACTAACTTATAGCTTAAAGAAGGGGCAAAAATTCTTTTTCTCTCCCTTCTCATGCCTGAATTCACACATTCTTGCTCTCATGAGCCTGAGTGTGCTGCGTTCCATTCTTTAGCTTATGAAATAAATGAAATCCAAATCAAACAAAGTTTCTTTGCTCTAACTTTTTTTTTTTTTTCATTTCTCTTTTTGGACTCTATTGACCAAATTGGATTGAAATGTTCAGTCCCATTTTATAGCAAAACCACAGTTTTGTAGCTTTTTCCATGGTGAATTACAGATCGGTTTTGCTTTCAAGGATGACAGACACAGACTTGGTTAGATTGTTGTATCTGTCTTAAGTTGGGTTCCTTATGTTCCACTATAGCAAAAACTGACTTGCCAAATATTTTTATTGGCTTGTCACCTTTGCTGTTATAAAAACATGAAGTAGAGAATCTATTAAAACCAGATTTTAAAATGCCTGAAAATCTTAAATATGTATTGCAGTAATGTGTATGGGGTCATTTTAGTGAATGTCTGATTCTTCATTAATTTTTTTTAATTCTCAAAATGAGCTTGCCTGATTTAGAAGTTCCTTAGGCACTTTAAATACTGCCTTTCATTGTTTCACAGGGGAATTGGATAATTAGTCTGAAATCCATGAAAAGTTTCAGCTAAATTTTCTCTCTAAAATGTCAGGGGAGGACACCGAAGGAAAAACTGTCCTTGGAGCAAGATAGTCAGATGTGCCATCTAGAGTTCAATGCATTTGGTGGAAGACTCTAGTTCAGAATTTCAGCATGGGAACACAATTCTAAGGAGCAGCAAAAATCTGACTCATTTGAATTGAGATGGAAGTTACTGAAACAAATGTGCAAAAATATGAGACATCTTTGTATTTTCTGTGGCATGTAGGGCTTCGTAAAGTTTTGGAGAAGTTATCACCATTTGTAATAGCTTGGGATAAGTTTGCCAAAACATTTAAGGCATATACAGTATATTAAAATTGTGCCTTTGGAAAATAGAAGTGAATTTTGATTTGCAATACTCTCATTTAAAGCACTTTGTAATAATGGATAGATTAAATAGGATAAGCTGTTACACCTATGCAGAGTTGTTAGTAGTGCTTTTTCTTCCTTCCTGCCATGGAACGATCTCTAGGCCTCCAGAACCTTTTTTCTATGTATCTGCTTACTGTATTTGCTATAAAGTGATTCATCAGCCTTGACCTGCACTTATCTTTTATTGCTTCATACAAGTCTTTAGATTTATTGTTCTTTTAAAATGGCTCATGACTGCATGAGATGTTCTGATAATAATTTCATGAAACCAGATGCATGCACTTCTGTTTGCAATGTATTCAATGTCCAAGATGTTGTATATGGAAAAATAATAAAATGAAGAGTTTTAAAAAAAAACAACATTAATTCTTGGACTAGACTACAAACTGCACCTCTGGTCCTTCTTTACAGCCTTGTTTTCTAATTTTGTTTCTTTTGGAATACTTTACATTTAGAGATACTGAGTTGCACCATGGTTATCCATTTTTTCCTTCTGTTTCCACATGCAAAAAAAAACCAAAAACATGTATATGCATCTAAGAGTTTTCCTCAAAATCTGGCATGCACTGGAAAACAGACAAGAAGCCATACAAAGCCATTGAAAATCAGTTTTGTACAATGCAAAATATGCGTTTCTTAGGAATACTGTTGAAATCCATATTTATCTTTTTTTTTTTTTTTTTAAAGGAATATTTCTTTGAATGGTTAATTTTTCTGAGTTTTGAAACAATGCAATGACACAGCATTATCAACTATTTATGAGTGGTGTAAGAAGGATTGACTTTACTTGTAGATTTAGAAAGTCAGTCTTCATGGATTTTGCACCTACCTATGAACTGACACACATCAGATTTGGGCTTCAATTAATGTTACCTTTTTTGTTGGGTGAATATCCCACTACTAACTATACTAAACTATACTAAAATTATAGTTTTCTACCCAGTATCTTTTCTAACTTATGCCAGTTTTACACTTGTTCAATTCTAATCACTGTTCAAATGTGTGCATTACTTTGGAGTGCCTGGGTATACTTGTGTAGTCAAAATCAAGACTGAATTGCCCAGGACTTAAATAAGAGGAAAACTAAATCTGAGTGAGCATTAGAGGCTTATTTTATTTTATTTGTTTTATTTTTTATTTTATTTTGTTTTATTTTATTTTATTTTATTTTATTTTATTTTATTTTATTTTATTTTATTTTATTTTATTTTATTTTATTTTATTTTATTTTATTTTATTTATTTTATTTTATTTTAAAGTAGAAAATGAAACCAATCCATATAAAAATGCATACATACATTCAATCTCTTGCTGAAATACGGATTTAAGAAACACAATGAGTTTCTTGCTTATAAGCCAAATCCATTTAATTTGATATTGATGGGAAGCCAAACACAACCAAAAATTGTTAGTTATGATTTCTGTAGCAGAAGGGACTGGTGTGGATTAACTTTGGAACACATTAGAAGAAGCTGAATAATCCCATATCATTAAATGATCAGAAAATCTTTCTTCAGGTCTGCCATCTGTATTGCCTCTCTACTTCATGGAAAGGTGTGCCCAGAAAGCCATTGCTCCCTTTTTATTTGTAACTGGAATGACACCCCATATAGTGCCTGATCAGTACAGAGGATAAAAGTGCCACAACTTGCTTTTTAGGTAACATCCTAACCTACCAGTGGGTGTGTGATGTGCTATTTCCCAGGATTTTGCTTCTATTGATATCAGGAAATGGGATTTGTTCAAAGTGCATCTGAGGGAAAGGTGGGAAGGTCAAGAGAGAAGCAGAAAGTTGATAGGAACCTAGGACAGTGTGGCATTGTGTAGGACATGGCAGTGGATATGGTTGTTCCCAAGGACTCCATGTTTAGCTACATGCAACCACTGTCCCCAGATCTGCATTTGGAAATGTCTGCTCCTTCACAGGAAATCAGGAAAGGTATACTTTATCTGTATATAGAAAGTGGTTATAAACTAACACTTCCACTTGTGCTCAGGCCTGCCAAGAAGTGAAGGGTATCATGAGGGCTGTGCCTGCCTTGTGTGAAACCAATGAGGGATCTATCTGAGCACATAGATGTTTCGTAGTAGTAAGCTGCCAGGGCTGCCAATAAAGTAATTTCTATTTTACAAATTATTTTTAATTAATAAAATTAACTTTTAAAGTTTATTTATTTATTTATTTTAAAACCAAGGTTCTGAGCTTTGAAATATTATAAAACAATTAACAATGTACATGTGGTGTTATTTAATAGTCATGGAAGTTTATTTATTGAAGACAGCCTACCTCACTGTGTAAAACTGATGCAATTGTATCTCAAAATATTAGCCTCATCAAATTATTATTTTTTTCTTTGATATGAACCTTTAGGAGAAATTTAAAGGGGATTTTAAGAGCCCTTGAAAAGATGTAGTTATTCAATTCTCACTAATTAATTGATTTTGCTAAAATTTGCCACTTTCAGATTATTAAAGTTAAATATGTTTACAAAACCAGGGACTTTGTTTTTAAAATGTATGTATATTTTAAAGCATGTGTTTTTGTATTTGAATCATATTTAATGTATCATATTAAAAATATTTTTCTTTTGATGTGCTTTCCCTGTATGTGGGTATGGGGAAATAATCTGTTGAAGGGAAGGTAATGATTGGATAAAATGGAAAGTGATTACTGTAGGTTTTGTTGTTATTGTTGTTGTTTTTGTTTGTTTGTTTTTTAATCCTTTGGAAAAAAATAATGCAGCATGAGATGTGATAAATCAGTAGCCAAAGATTTAGATTTTTCAAAAATACAATCAGTGACAGAATAAAATTTGACTAATTTTACTGGGCTGTTTCTCACAAGAAATATTTTAGGGCACCTTCCCAAGTTACAAGAGCAACAACCCTGATATTTCTTGCTGCCAAAGGCCACCCTAGTACACTGACTGCCTTGTCATCCAACCCCTTTCAGTGCCAGAATCATGCTGGTACCAAAACACAAGGTGCCAGGAAGAGCTTTCTCTATGCTTTGAAGTCAAAATACTGGAATGGGTCATTCTATACAGGTAAAGCTGTATGGGAGATGCTGAAGAAATTCTCAGGCAGTGATCTGGTGTGTGTGGCCCAGGTACTTTTTCCTCTCCATGCTTGGGGTTGGTGTGATACCCTCTGGGAAGCCCTTCTAGGCTACATGTTTGTGATGGTAAACAGACTGACATCTACAGAGCTCTGATTGACCTGTGGATTATTAGTGTCAGTGGAGCTGAACCAATACTTGTGTTAATTGAGAAATTCCCCTAGAGCCCTTAATGTAAACCTAGTTTGACTTGTAAATCAATAAACATTTTAAGTCCTATGGTCCTTAAATACTTGGGGTGACATGAAGAGAAAATATCCTTCTAGTTAGAGAAAGGAATTTCAGTCCTTTGGCTAGACAAATATGGGTATATCCTATCAGCAAGTTTTGCCACCAGTTATGCCAAGCTGGCTGAGGGCATATGAATTGCAGTTGTAGTGCAACACATATTTCAGATTGCTCTATGCTACTTCTGGACTAATATTCTTGTACTACTTGTATCTTGAGGGCAGAGAATAAATCAGAGAGGAAATTAGAGTGAGTTTGCAGGACTGAGCCAAAACACCATATTTATGGATGGTCCTTACCATCAAGCACTCTGAAAGATAAATGTGTGGTGAGAGACTTTGTAATATCATCCTATATGCCTGCACAGGCGAGAGTTTTTAATGAGTGGGATGTGGGCAGAAAGAATTAAATGACTAAAGCACAACCACAAGTAGAAAAACAGTCATTTGATTGATTATTAAAAGGCTTTTTATTTTTCCTGCTAAATACGTATAAGTTATCCCCAAGATAAAATGAAGTTTCTGGTTTTGTATATAAATACCTTTGAAAGTGCTGTAATGATATTTTCCTATAAACTGGTGTACTTCAGCATAATAAAGTACAAACATAAAATGCAGATGTCATTCTGCTCTAATACCTCAGAGCTGAAGTACTCTAAAGAAATCTTAAAGATTTTACAGTGTTTAAGTGCAAATACCTATTGTTGAGTTTGCTCAGATATTCCTTTTGTACAGATACTCCTTTTGCTAACTTATTTCTTTGAGAAATTTTGAAACTGTTTTGGATGTGCGTACCCTGTTACTATGTACTTAGCAGTAGATTATCAAAGGCATAAAGGGTTGGATTGGAAGCACTTGGGGAACAATTTTCTGTATCAGTGAAGATGAGAATTGGAGACAGATGTCAGTGATGAAATGTGGGACTTTGTTTCAAGCTGCACTGGGACCAATTATTTACCTGCCAAAAACCACATTCAAATTTGTGGGTGCACACAGAAGTTGTTGAGACCTGAGGATGATTTTATACTCTATGAGACTAGTTTTTCCTCCTCCAGAATTTTACAATGTACAATTCTGTTATTCGACTACTGTTATTTCCAGTGGTATTCAGCTTTTGAATGGTCCTAAATCTATGATGAAGAATTAAATAATATCACTGTCTTTTTTTATTGCTGTTTAGGCTTACTATTGTGCTTAAGTGAAACAGATCTCATCACGATATAGAGCTACAATTCTTAACTACCCCAGAGGTTCCAGCAAAACCAGGGTGATGTTCAGCACTGGCCTTTAATACACTTATTGTGTTCTGATTCTTAGTTTCATAAGTACATGGAAGTACATGGAAGTCTGGGGCAGTACTGTAGACCAAGAATTATTCAGAAAGTTTTGGGGGCATCAGTTTGGAGGTGTATAATATGAGCTATAGACCTAAAGAACTGGCAGTGCAAGGGTATGTAAGGGATCCCCTGTCTGTGGCAAAGGGGACCAATTGCTCCCATCTCAGCTGGCTTTAAATGAAGTATAGTCTCTGTCTGTACATCTGGGACCAGTGTGCAGTCACAGCCTCTGTGATGACTGGTCATATGGCATGCTCCTGCTTGGGGCACCAAAATTAAGACTTTGCTGGATAACTAGAAAGTAAAATGGAGCTTATTAGGTAAAATGCCATTTCATATTAAATCAGAATATACTTAAAGTCTTTTTTATTATTATTTTTTTACCCAATGCAAGAGGAAGAAAACAACAAAACCACAAGTGAAAAAAACAAACAAACAAACAAACAAAAAAAAAAAAAACCACAAACTTTTTCTATGTTAGAAATGCTCAGTCCCAGGAATAAAACTTTTGGTTTGGACATGGATAATTAAAAGAAAAAAAATAATTATAATTAGGTTCATCAAATTGCCAGTGGCATGGGAACTCTTTTCTAGGTAGATCCCAGGGCTTGGGATTTTTGTTCTAGTTCTGGTTAGTCCATATTTAATTCTGTCTTCTACACGATCTGAAGCCACATCACTTGTCATCCAGTATAACTCCCTCATCAGCCTGCTAGCAGTTATGCTGAGATGTGGCTCTTTCTCAGTGATACTATTACACTGTGTGAAAAATATGAAACACTCACTGACAGATACCGTCTGCCAGTAATTCCTACTCTCTCTCTCTGTCCCTCTGCCTAATATATTTCAGTATTTCAAACAAAGTAGAATCAAGTAAACTAAAATAAATCCATTGCAGAATGCACTGTAGACTGCTAACTCAGATGTTGATTCTCCAATAGTGAAATCAGATCATAACACCATGGAAAAGTGCGGGTTTGAAGGGACTTGAAGAAGTGATTTATTCCAAAGCAAGGTTAAGAGTCCAGTCAGACCAGGTTCCAAGGACTTTTTCCATTCTGGTCTTGAAAACTTCCATGGATGGTGACAGGACAGCTTCTTTGCACCTTTGTTGTAGTTCTTGACATTCCTCATGTTGAAAAGCTTCCCCCTTATGTCCAGTCTGAACATAGGTGTTTCAACTTATGTCTGTTGTCTATTGTTCTTCAGTCACATACCACTGTGAAACTCTTGGCTACTTCTTCTGATGATGTCTTTGCACATTCTGTCTGACTGCCATTAGCTTAGTCATTTTCTTAGTCTTCAGCTTAAACTCGGGTTATCTTGGTCCCTCAGCCTTTCCTCAACAGGCATGTACTCCATTCCCTGACTGCCATGTTAGCCCTCTGCTGAACTCAGCTTCAGGGGAATTCATTAACCCTGGAAACTTTGTTGTTAAAGAGCTCTTTACAAGTCTCATGCCAGTCAGGGTAAGCTTTGGCAGCTTTAACAGAGGTCATGGTCTCACAATACAAAATGTTCAGTGTCAATAATGCCTTGAGCTACTCACATCTCCCAGTTCTTCAGAAAAAATTTGTGGGCTATGCTGGAATCAGATTAAGTAATTTTTTCTATCCTTACAAAAACAAACAAAATAAAACAAAACTAAACCCAAAACCAAAAACAAACAAACAACAACAACAAACAAACCAACACTTGGATAAAAAGGTTTTATTTTGTTTAAAACCAAATCAATTCAATTTATAAACATAATTAGCACTACCAAGGGGTAGAGGGTTGTTACATGGAGATAAGTATGAGGTCAGGGGCAGAAGGACAAAGTCATGAATAGTGTAATTTGGTGTTTCTGCTGCATTCTTTGTAACTGGAAACAGAAACCTTGAGTGACTGAAATCTGGTCATATCTAAGAGAGAACCACAGTGTGGTGAGTGGAAGGAAACAGCATCTCAAAAAGCTGATTATTCTCATCCTTGAACTAACCTCTAGTTTCTATCTGTTGAGCATATTTACAACTGTACTGGGTCTGGCTGGCATGGAGTTAACTTTCCCCATAGCAGCCCATACAGTGCTGTGCTCTGCACGTGTAGCTAGAACAGCCCTGGTATCTCACCAGTGTTGTGTCTACTGCTGAGCAATACTGGCACAACATCAGGACTCCCTCTAACTCTCTCAAAGCCAGCAGGCTGGGGGTGGACAAGAAAGAAATAACTGGAATTATTGGACTGCGTGCATCCAATGGTCTGGCATACCGGAACCTCAGGAATACAAAGCTGTAGTGGACACCAGCACACAGTGTAGCCTAATGCCATCAGGCTACCAAGGGACAGAACTCACCTGTATCTCTGGAGTGATAGGGGGATCCCAACAGCTAACTGTACTGGAGGCTGAAGTGAGTCTAACTGGGAAAGAGTGGCAAAAGCAACATATTGTGACTGGCTCAGATACTCCATGCATCCTTGGCATAGACTAAAGCAAGAGAGGATACTTCAAGGATCCAAAAGGGTACCGGTGGGCTTTTCGCATAGCTACTTTGAGCACCGGGAAGATTAAGCAGCTGTCTACCTTGCCTGATCTCTCAGAAGACTATTCTGTTGTAGGATTGCTCAATGTTGAAGAACAGCAGGTGCCAATTTCTACCACAATGATGCACTGACAGCAATGTCACACCAACTGACTCCCTGATTCCCATCCATGAGTTGGTTCATTGGCTGGAGAGCCAAGAAGTGATCAGCAAGACTCACTCACCCTTTACTAGTCCCATATGGTCAGTGCGAAAGTCTAACGGAGAGTGGAGACTAACAGTGGACTATCGTGGCCTGAATGAAGTCACTCCACCACTAAGTGCTGCAGTGCTGGACATGCTAGAACTTCAAAAAAAACTAGAGTCAAAGGCAGACAAATGGTACACCCAATTGGTATTTATAACGCATTTTTCTCCATCCCATTGGCAGCAGCATGCAGAACGCAGTTTGCTTTCATTTGAAGGGAATATCACAAGGACAGCTGACCTAATCCAACCAAAGGAATATTCCATGTCATTATGGTGTCACACTCAGCAATGAAAGGTGGGAAAAGGAAGGAGAGGGGAGGGGTGGGCTCTCATTGTGAAAATTTCTGTCCTCCCAAACAATGACTATGTGTGTTGAGGCCCTGCTTCAAGGATGTGGTCAAGCATTGCTTGTTTGTGGGAAGCATTGCTCGTTTGTGGAAAGTAGAGAGTAATTTCTTTCCTCTGTGCTTTCACATGGCCTTTGCTTGTATTTTTGTTTGTTGTTGTTGTTTTCCTTTTTCCCTCTCCCTTTTCACTTTAGTTAAATTATTTAAATTTCCCTTAATAGTTTTTATAATTTTAATTAATTAATAATTTTATTTTTCCTTTAATTGTTATCCTTATTTCAACCTGTGAGCTGTTTCTTTCCTTTTCTTCTTCCCTTCCTCTTCCGAGGGGAAGTGAGAGAGCGGTTGTGGTGTAGTTTAGCTGCCTAGCAAGGTAAAACCATCACAACAGTTGAGGCTGGTTTGCCTAGACTTAAAAAAATTATCTATAAAGATGCATGGAATTAATCCCTGCTGTCATGTGTTCTAGAGTAGGCAAAATCCCCTCTACCATCTTCATCCTCTTACTGCCTGGAGTGATTCCTTTCTCTCAGTATGGACCAGGTTATAACTATGACTTTTGCTGATCTTCTCAAACTCTCCCTTGCATTCAGTTGTCTTCCTACTGTTGGCCTGCCTAAAACTGAATACCTATTTCATGGGCTAACACTGGTGAAAATTTGAAGAGAGAGGCTTTGAAATGCAGCCTCAATGGTTTTTCAATGTTACTCTTCCACTAACATGTCAAGCATATTTTGCAGGAAGGGCAGCTGTCTGGGAAGTAATTCAATAGGTTTGCTTTGGGCAAGTTTAGACATGTGTTTAACATAATACAAAATGTAGTTCATAATTTGATAGAGAGAGACATGTTCCTTTCTGTAACGGATACAACAGACAGATGGGGGAGCACAAGTTTCAAGAGAGACAATTATGACTCTTGCAAAACATGCTTGTTGCACAACAGCTGCTTGCCAATATCATCTATTCTTCTCATGCCCTACAGCTGTGCAAATTTATTTTAAAATTTTTAAATTGTTTTAGAATGACAAAAGTATTTTGTTATATATTATATTTTAGATGCTTTTTTTTTTTTCCCCCTTTTTTTCTTTAGTCTTTTTAACATTCTGAAATAAAACATCTGGAAATTTTGAAGTGAAACACTTTCAAAGTTAAGAGTTAAATATTTATTTAGAAGAAACATAATGTAGATAAGTTTTTCAGTACATTTTTGGCTGAAATGAATCACTGAAACTGATCACTGTTTAATTTAGAAACTAATTTAAACAGGCCAGTTTGAAAGAGAATTTTGAAAAAGAACAATGTTGTTTAGATGAGACAGTAAAAATACTTTAAGAAGCAAAGTAGGAATAATTTAGTCTTCATAGTTTTCAGGCTGAAATGTAGATTTTCTACGTATATTTTAACTAGCTTTTATTTAAACATTTATTTTGTTGCCATCTTTCTACTCATATTTCTACAAATTCTCCTTGTTGCACCCCACTCTAAATTTTAAACTATGATGTCTCTGTGGTTTCAAAATACAATAAATATTTAAATCAATTTCCCATGGAAATTGCCATTGCCTGAAGTATAACGGCCCATGCTTATATAGGTGTTTTTAGCGACCAATATGTATTTTATAGCCCAGTGGATAAGAACTGGACATGCACTCTGTTGTTAGAATTGAAAGTGGAAAATTTATTCCTTCTGTCACAACTTTCCTAGCTTTCTGGGAGAACAAATTAGCGTACATAAGTTATAGCAGTAGCAGTTTTTAATTGTTTCAGAACCTTCCTGGTAATATGGGATGATTTAATATTTCATGTGGCTTCCTTTCCTGCTTTTGTGCTTCAAAGAGTGGTGAACAAATCAGCAAAAACTTCAGAGCCAGCTTCTGTCCTGTACCTCCACTACTCCCACCAGCTTCAGTTTACAAACTCTGCCTAATGGCTTGAAACGGATATGTCCTTATAGGCCCAAATCTGCATCTGACAATTGAGCTCTTTCTGGTGGCATTGATAACTGAGCAAGCTGCAGGATCAAACCCTTCAGGGGTACATTAGAGTACAGCTGAAGGCTGCTTGACTGCCCTGGCTTCTTTGACTGTAATTGCATTCATGTATTTTAATCTGTATGTCGTCTTCTTTGACTTAATGTGAGGAAGAAAATTAAAAGTAGCTCATTAAATACAGTAATTTATGCATACATCCAACAAGCTATATAGACACACTGACTATGTTTAAAAATAAGTTGCATTACAAGCAGAAAAATGTCTGGTGACTTTCAGCTTACCTCTTTAAGAGCAGCTTGTTAATAGAACTTTGGATTTAGTATAGAATATTTAAAAGTAAAAAAAAAATGATGGCAAGTATGGAATTTTTTAAAAAGGGAAAGAAATCTAAGTATTAATTTCAATCTGGGCACATAATAGTTATAGGGTGCATTTTCAAATCTATATAATTAAGGGCTTTAGAAGGATTAGAAGGCAGCTTAAGTCACAGGATTTTTAACTGAAGTGTAGTCATGGGCTATGCATAATAATCTGGATTTTTTCCTACGCTGATCAGCTGAAGGATAGTAGAATTGGTAATGATGAAACTATTATAGAATCCAAGTGTGACTCATAAATGTTCCTTACTGTAAGCAAAAGAATACAGTGGTACTGTTTGCTTCTTCAGTACAGAAGTATAGGAATAAAATGATCACAAACATAATAACTACTATGTAATCTTTTCCCAAATATTTTAGACATTGGCCAGATTCTCATACCATTTTTGCTATGTATGTATGGATGGATGGACGGATGGACAGATGGACAAATAATCTACCATTTTGATTTTCCTACTATAGATACTTTTTCTGAGTATCTACTCAGCTCCATCTGCATTTTTGCTATGTCAGAATCTTTATAACTGTTATCCACAACTTGAAAGTGACTGATTTTTTTTTCTTTCTACTGCCTGAAAGGTCATAATGACTCACAATCATTTTCTTTGCATTGCAGTTGTAGCAGCTTACTGATCTGCTGTTTCATAACTGAGATTTCTTCTAACAGACTAGCATAGTAGGTGATGGTGAGGAATCACCAAAAAAAAAAAAGGATGGCCCTTCTCACCCCTGCCCTGCCCCCATTCCTAGGCAAGGCCAGAATCTTTTTTGCTCTCTATACAGTCCCTGGGGTCCTGGTCCATGGCTATGACTCTTAGATAATACAGAAACACACTGAAAAAGAGAATTCAGGTTTGCTACTGCTTTCCATTGCTATTATACAGTCTCATCTGTATAAAATCAATAGTGGTAAGAAGGTTTATAGTAGACTTCAGAAAGGCCCTTGGACTCCTACTTTTATGGTCAAAACACTGGGATATTGGGAGTTATAAGTTGAGAGACTTTTGACAATAGGAGTTCTGCTTATATTGAATGTCATGGCAAACATAAATTGCTGTTCTCTGTGATTTTCAGTAAAGGATAAAAACAACATGTTTATATCAATTCAAAATAATTTAAAAATCATCTGAGGCTTTCAGATTCTAAATTATTTGCTCATTTCTTAGACCAGCACTTTCAATATAACATTCACAGATTTAGTTCTGGGCAAGAAGTCTTAGTCTTTACACAACCCACTCCCCTTCAAATGATTTTATTCCATTCACAGATGAATTTTGACTTCAACCTGGCTGCCAATTCTCTTGCCAGTAGAAGAAGAGAATTTGAATGAATAAATTTTTAAAACCTACCTTGATAATTTTTTTTTAATCAGTTCATAAGAACTTCTGCATAAGCCGGATTTGTTTCAAAGAGTTCAGAGAAGTGAAGCCGAATAGTTCAGCCTGCCAATTTAAGCAAATCTTATAATGGTCCTAAAGTTTCTACCATCCCCACTAATTTATACATTTTCTTTGAACTGATTTACATAAATGAATAATATAATCCCAACCTCAGAATACTTGAGTGAGAACTATTGAGCACATGTGGCCATTGAAATGTATGGAACTATTTCTATCTGTGGAAAGATTTTTGTGGAAATTGGGCTTGCTTCTTGGGTTCCGTGAGACCATTGCAATTTGGGATGTTTTTTTCCCCTCCCTTTCATTGAAAGAAGTGAGAATTAGGTACTCAGAGACCTTTAAAATTCTGTCCTTTCAACAGCTTTGCTCAAACTCTTGTTAAGGAATAGTTAAAGTCTGTAAGATTTTTCTTTCATGTGTACAATGTAAATCCAAATATAATTAGTGAGAACTAGAGGTGGCCTAGGCTGAAGTCTGAAATGACTGGGGATATTCACAGCCAGCTGAGGGTATGATCCAAAAGGTATGATGCTAAGGTCTGACTCATTTTAACTCTGTTTCCTGTTGGGTAAGTCTCCTAAAGTCTCCTATTGAATGTTTTTATTTTTTTAATTGAAACCAACTGTCTTTCATCAAAGCAGCGGGAAGTGTGCGATTCTTGAAATCACAGATCAAAGAAAAGCAATCCTCTAGTCCCAGTTGGACAATGTAGATTCTTCTGAGCTCCAGGTACTGCTGTGTTATGTGGACAGGCTGGGCGGGTTGAAACCACTAGTATGCTCAGGAATACCTCTGTTACTCTACTGGCTTCTTTGTACAGTCAACAAAGGTAGTTGTTGACTTAAAGGTAGCTTTTAGCAAAATTATTTCAAAAAAAAAAAACAACTATCAGGATATATTTTTAAACAGAAATAATCAAACAGAAGTTCATAAGAAGGATTTGTATTTTGTTTAATCAAAAAAAAGAGTTGGTATATAATGCAAAACAAATGAAATAAAGAAATATTTTCTGCTGGAGAAAAACACACTGGAAATAATTATAGCAGGGATAAAGTTTACTTAATTAGTAGAAAGTATATGTTATTGAAATGATTATTATTTGTAATGAGTTGGATGATTACAAAATAGTTGTGGAGCAGTTTTAAAGACACGTGTTTAGAGAAATTTTGAGCTGTCTGCTAATCAAATTCACAGCAGACTAGAAATAAATTAATAAACTGATAAAATGTTCTGAAGTCTTGAATAAGAGCTGGGTAGTCATGCCTGCTGCCTGTGTCAGCACTGAAAAAAAATCTTTTTCTGTACTGTTCTTAAAGATTTTCTCTGGGAGGGGAAAAAAATCTTAAAAATGTTTTTCTCTTGATATTTACATTCTCAGTAGTTACATTTTCCCTTGATTTGGAAGTAAAATATTTCCAAATAGGATTCATGTTGAAAATACCAAATATTTATGATGTCAACTTGTAGAATAGCCTGAAGGGAAAAAGAGGGTTAGGGTAAAGAACTGGAATGTTCACAAGTGTGTTGGAGGATAGAAATCTTAAACAGTGTAATATTTATGAGCAAGCAAGAGGCTACATTCTGCTCTCAATTACCCTGGCATAAATCTAGAATTACTCATTGGAAGTTCAAAGTTTTTGCTGCAGATTTACACCCATATAACAAGGAACAGAGTTCAATTCTGTAAGGGTGGGAAAATCAATTTGGCCAGAGTTAAAATAGCCTGAAACTCAAACTCTAATCACAGAAAGAAACCTTTTCCAGGTCAAATACCAGATTGTGCGTTATGTATCTCTCTTTTTCTTACTCTTTAGCTAAGATATGGAGGCAAGCATGTAACCCTATTCCTTGCAGTAGCATCCCATGACACTAGGTATTGGACTGCTTTTTATTGTCTAAGGCAGTGAAGTGCTCAGATATAGTAGAATCAAGAAGCTTCACAGAAGACCAAAAGGAATCGGGACTACAAGAAGTATTTTCTCTCATAGCTTGAAGGAGTAGAGTGCAAAAGGTTGAAGATGTAGACTTGCAAAAAGTTAGTGCTCAGGAAGCCACAGGAGAATAATAAGAGGGAAAAGACAGTTAGAATCAAAATCCCATATTATGTGATACTAGGAAAGGAAGAGGTCTTTCCCAAATTGAAGTAAGTTGCAGAAAAGACATGAATCCTTTGACAGGTTGTCAGAGTCCACTTTTGAATATTTGCTAGTGACAGATCCCAGTATTGCTCAGGTGGTTTATCCTGCAGAAATTGTAATGCTGTGCTATGATGTTTTCTGAAAAGAAAATAAATACTGCCTACACATCTTGTTCTTATTCTGGAGAAGATTCTTTCACTGGGTGCAGTGAAGGGAATGGAATGAAAAATAAGTCTTTGAAAGAGAGTAAAAGAAAACAATGAAGGAATAATGTATGGAATCTAATTATGCCTTTTCTAAATGTAGTGAGTGAGACTGTGTAGGTGTGACTTATGCTTGGCTGACTGAGATAGCTAGAATAATGCAGTTTTGTACCAGCTGAAAATCTTTCTGGGTCTATCAACAGTTATTGAATTATAGGCTGTGATGATACACAAATTTATAAAGAAGACATTTTCTGTTGATAATGGTCTCTGACTTTGTCACCATTGAATGTTTGCATGCCACTGTTGACATTTTCACTAGTGGCTGTTAACTCAGTGTTTACCGAGTTTTATCTGGCAGTATGTGTTTAACTGAATGCTCCAGCTAAGTGACCAGTTTAGTCTCCCTTCTGTTTTTGATAAAGCTGTTCTTTGTTCATAGCTCATCCTCGGCTTACTGTAGGTGGAACAAAATTATTTTGGCTTTTTTTTTTTTTAATTTAATTTGTGAATGCTGATATTGCTTTTATGGCTGCCATATGCTTGTTACATATGTCAGTTCTAAAAGCCCTGCTGATGTATGAAAGCTGGGAGAGGAGTTTTATCATTTGTCTCCCATCTAGCACTTTTCTTGCACTTGAAGGTAAGTCCAATATAATAAATAACCAAAGCCTTTTTTTTTTAACATGTCACATCTGTAAGGTAATATTTATTTCTCCCCAGTATGTTGAGAATCAGGAAGGAAGCATCTAACATCTGCAGGATTTGAAGTTATTTTTGACAGCTGTGTGTTATTCAGTATTACTTTTGGGGGAGAAAGATAAAACAACCCAGGTGAATTGCTCAAAGGACATTAATGTCTGTCAGACATGTTAAACACATGTACTCATATGTAGATAAAGATATACACAAAAGATAAAATTATGTATCTATATACAGAGTGGTGGTGAGAAAATATATTTTGATGACCTGAAAAGCTGCTATTTTAATGTACAATCAGATTTCTGTTAAGTTGGAACAAGGTATATGGTATACTATAGATGGGAGTTGTTTGGTAATGAGAAACAGCAGTTCATCCTTGACACCTATTGATCAAAAAACTGGCAGGTTTGGTCTAGAGACATGCAGGATCCATTTCAACATTTGGCCTGGAGCACGCTCTGATCACAGAAGAACAGAGTAAGGCATGAGCTTTCAAGGATAAATGTAGGAAATGTTCACATATGGCCAACAGGAGATAGAATCAGACAGCTGAGATTTTTAGTATATGCATAGGACCTGTATTTAGTGCAAGAACATTCACTTATAGCCAAATAGTACATGGTCAAGATTTTTAATTCATATGAATATTTTGTGGGTAGAGATGAGTGACCTATCTGCCGGAGCTCCAAGTTGGCCAAGCAAGACACAAGCCACAGCAAGTGTGGTGATGGGCCCTGGTAAAGAAATGTTGCTAAAAACTGTGTACCTTTATCATAATTTCTCGATCAGAACAGGCCTACAGCCCAAAGTCACAAGCAGAGAGATCAGGTCTGTTTCCAAAAAAAAATAAAAAAATCATCCTAGTGTGACTTCCAAATACTTTATGATATTTGATATTCACCTAAGAACATGAGATCTAAAATGACAGTACTGACAATAGCAAGGATCCATTACTAAGTATATTGCTTTTCACCATTGGAAGTAAAAGACGTGCAAGAAAAGTGTATGGAAACAGGCATATGGGGAGTAATGCTTCTCCCAGAATACCCATCCAGCATCAGAGTAAAGCCAATGCTAGATTTCAATTGGAAGTGTGGCAAGGAAGGTAATGTAATGGTGGTCTTGTATGTCTCCACTAAGAACAATAATGTTTGCCTATACTAGCACTCTTGCCTGTAAAATGCCGGCTGGTATTTTCAGAATTAGGGCAAATGATAGAGGACTTTTCCAACCTAAATGATTCTGTGATTCTATGAGTTTACGAAATGCAATATACATGTAAATATGAAACATTTATGCGATTAAATAAAATGAAGTTGGTATCGTAAGGAGTCTTATTTGATAACAAAATAATGATGACTATTTGCCAGGAGAACAAAACTAGTAACAGGAAATCAAAACCATGACTTGGATCATTCAGCTTTAGTGATAAACAGTGAGGACTAACAGCTAATATTATACAATAATTGCACCTTGATCAAGGTATGGGGAGTTAGAAGGGTAGAAGCTAGCACAGTAGGTATTATAAATTATGGGTGATGCAAGCCAGCATTAAATTACTACAGGCTCAAAGTAAGAAGGAAGTAGACAGTAGGCTGTGAGTCAGAAGTGCTCCTCCAGCTGCAGTGCAGCTCACACTTGTTTAAGGTCAAATATCAAAGCTAGTCCCTGAAAATCTATCTTTGTTTTCAAGAAGTATTCTTTATGTATTAATGTAGTCTTTTTTTTTTTCTTTCTTTTTTTTTTTTTAATACCTATTCCTAACCTTTTTACTCCCAACCATTTTCATGATTATTAAAAAATTGTTCTTTTCTTCACTGCTGTCTATATTCACTTCTAGCAGAGCAACTGTGCTTCATATCTTTCTGAAACTCTCTGTGCAGTAATTTCCACTGACTGCAGGGGTATCTGCTAGTGATAGTGAAGCTGATTGACTTCAAAGTCTCTCAGTGTTGTTGCCGCACTTGGCCAAGAGTCTGCTCATGACTGTAGCAGATGTTTCTTTCTTTTTTTTTTTTTTTTTAATAGACCAATGAGAACCTTATGGAGCAGTTTTTTACTTCAGTCCTGAAGTGAATGCCAGCATAGCTATGATTTTGAAACCCTCTATCAGAACAACAGTGCTTGTAAAGTTTCCCAGATAAAAGCATAGGTTGGCACTCCTGCCAGCTACCTGATGGTAGCTAATCATCAGATTGCTGTTTAGTCTTAGTTGGTTTATCTTAATGGGTTATTTTTTACAGTTTCTTAGAAAATTTCACAGTAAGTTTATTGTGTGAAGAAATTTTGGATGAAAGTACTGAGCAGTTCACACTTCTTATTAAGAGTCAGAACAGCTTTGATTAACTCGCAAACATTGCCAGTTTCCTTCTCATCCAATTGGGACTTATAAGTGTCTCTTTAGAGTCATAAAATATTCCACTGAGATTTTAGGGTGTATATGCAGTGGAAGAATTTTGTTCTACTGTTCTGTTGAGATCAGTAGTGATTTGAGAGAATTTATATGGACCAGTTTGGGGGGAAAAGAAAGATCATTATGACCTCCTTCAAAATGTCTAATAGAGCAAAACTACTCCCATTGATAACATTGATAAAAATAGGTCAGGAGTTCTGTTCCTCACCATTTTCACTGAAACTAATGTTAAAAAATAAGAACTTAATCATGAGTTCTAAAAAAAGTGTCTGCGTTTGTGTTGTCTACCTTAGATATTTCTCCAGTAATTCTAAGGAGAGCTGGAACACTCCTAAATGCCCTCAGAAGTGATGGAAATGCTTCTTTGGTAATGTGGCAGTGAAGTCATGTAATACATTCTAAGACACAAAGATATAGGGCATGTAAGAGTTGAAATCAGTGAGTCACAATGGCAAAACAAAGATGATACAAAGCCCCTTCAGAGATAGCAAGCTGGATGGAGAAGACTGGAAATTTAGGAGAGTGGAGAGACAGAAAAAGCCAGTGGCCAGAAGGATGCTGGAGAAGCCAGTGTGCCTGCTATGGACACTGCTGCCTGGAGAGAGTGTGTAAATGGGAAATTGAGGATACAAGGAAGAAAGGAAAAAGAAAAACAAAAACAAAAACATAATACTTCGATTCTTAGGATGAATGTAATCTTTCAGACTAGTTATGCATAATGAAGTTACTGGAGGGTTTATTTGTTAGCTGTACTTAACAGCAGCTTTGGGAGTCTGAGTCTGCTGCTTTTGTTATTCGGTTCATGTACTTAGAAGGTAACAAATGGTTTACCTTTTTTTCTTCTTCTTCTTTTTTTTTTTTTTTTTCTTTTTCCTTTCCTCTTTCACCTCCCATAGAGGGAAGCTGATGCTTTCATTAAGCTTTACCAGCTGGCCATATGGAATAGTCAGTAGGTCAGTATGTAAATACTTACATAGTGTATTCAGTTGCTATTAGTCCTTTCTTACTCTTACAACATTTTTGTTTACACTACCCAATCCAATAGTATTTAAGCTTGATTCCTTTGAGCCAAACACTCCATGATTAAATACAGTGCATAGCAACAGATAAATAATTATCATTTTTAACTCACACAGATGTATAAGTGAAAAAAATCTTTACTTAAGAGAGAAGGTATTGAGTTCCCATGTAGACTTTGGAAGGTCATCTAGCCTAATGCTTCCACTTGACTAGATTTTAATGTATCTAACATATTTTGCAAGGATGTGTAAAGGTTTGATACCATCCGATGGAAGATGATGCAAATGTAAAGCATAAGTTTCAAAAGATCTGGTCACTTACATCAGCATTCAAACCCATAAACTTCTGGCTGAGCTTTGAAGGGCCAAGTTGCTCAGAGGATAAAACGATATCCTTATTTAAATGTTGTCTTCTTTGAAAAACTTCCCCAAACATTCAGCCAAAGCAGAAGGATTTCCTTTAGGAAGCCGGATGCACCTTTTTCTGTGACTGTAACAGGGCTTCGGATTATATACCTTTTGAATTCCAAACTGTTAAGAAAAACAATAGCAGCTTACTCAGTAGCATTACACACTGTGGATAAGATTAAATACTAGTTACGTGTGTTACCTCGAGACTAATAGAATCACCTAACTTTTGTATTAACAAAAATAGTGTAGGTAGGATTACACTGTGAACATGAGTAAGAGCTGAACAATTTGTCTCATCATTATGTGTTAGATGTAACATATTTTATTACACCAAACATGGCATGCTTCTTGTTTTAAGTCAGCACTAATATATTAAAAATGTTTAAACCTGAGTTATCTGGTATTTTAAATAAATCATAACAAAGCTGTTTCAGATACCTTCACTAGTTTAGTATCATTGGTTGCTGTTTCAAAGGTACAGTAATTGATTCCAAGAGTTCTTTGTCGCCAGCTGTTTCTATTTGGTGAAGAACTTTCTGCTCAACCTGAAATCATTGCACACAAAATAGTGTGATCATATCGGCGCATTCAGACTCCTTCAGAAGTTGGCCTGGCTCATGTAAGCTATAGACACAGCTGTTACAGCAGTGGGATGAAGCAGGGAAACAGCTCAGAACAGACCTCTGCAGTCTCTGGACCCCTGACATTTCCTGTTTGACCCAGGACACATGCAACAGCTTCCTTGTCGAAGATCATAGACCAGAAGGAGCAAACAAATCTCTTGGCTCCACTTTTGAGGCAGGTGTCCCCTCTCTTGATATTTCCTGTGGTCTGGGAGACATTGCCAGCTGTCTGTTCAGTTCATGCAAGCAGTTTATCTGAGGGATGGGGTTAGAGAAGGGAGCAGCCTTCATGGGACTCACTCTGGTATCAGATGTGATGAAGCAAAGGAAATTTATTCTGGGGTGTTGCACTGTGAATGATTATTCCTGTTAAGTCTTTAGAACTAAAATTCACCTTAATAGTACAACTAACAGATACCATTTTTTATTAAGTTAGTTGAATTTCAGGTGTGTTTATTCTTGTTTTATGAAATAAATACTACAACTTTTTCTGGAATGTAGGAATAATCCTTAATGCATGCATACTATCTTACTTTGATGTATAGATAATTTATCTAACTCATATTTCTGTTAAAACATTGATTGCCTGATGCTTTCAGAGTCATGCTTTATGGCGAGTTTGTCATCATTTTCAGTCTTTATTAGAGAAAGAAATAGTTCTGCCTTCAACTTTTCAGTGGAACTGTCACTGCAGTTGACGAGGCTTCTAAGAATTGTGTCATGACCTTTGTTCTGTTTTTCCATTTTTTGGTCTCTCTTTCCTGTTTTAGCGTCTTACCTGACATCCCACTTGAAACATTGTCCTCTCTCTGTTTCCAACCCTCAGATGTCTTCCAGTTTCCTCATAACCCTCTAACCTTGCCTGCAAAAGTTCATCATTTCCCTCATGACAGGGCTTCAGCCATGATCTGTGTCCATCCTGCATCCTGAATCTGGGTAATGTCCTCTACCTGCCTGGCTTGAGTATGTCTGAGGATAAATACCTAACAGGACAAATGAGAAGCCTACAGGTCCTCTCTGTGTACAGTGTGGTTAGCTTGACTCGTTTCTTTGCCATCCCTTTCTAGAAATGTCTCTATCAGCTTCACACAGCCAAGTGAAGGTATGTGTCCCTTGTTTCTATCTGCCAAATCTTTCTATTAACTTCTTTCTCTATCCTGCCAACAACGTTACCATTCTTCATACCAGGCAGTCCAATAATCTGGTGCTGTCTTTGACTTCATGTAAGCCCAGGTCACAGGTACTTCTAGCAACTTCTCCACCTCTGGTTTCTCACAGATAGGCCTTCTTTCTCTTTGAGTGCTATTCACACATATCTAAATTAACTTCATCTCTTTTTTGCATTCTCCGTGGCAGCCTTGACTGATGGTCACTTAGCTCCCTCCCTCAGAGATACCAAGAACAATCCCATTAAATTCATGAATTTAATATTAGATATTCATATTTAATGAATTTAACGGTCCTCTTTAACATCTAACATCTTCATCAATGATCTGGATGACGGCATTGAGTGCACCCTCAGTAAGTTTGCAGATGACACCAAGCTAGGTGCGTGTGTCGATCTGCTCGAGGGTAGGAAGGCTCTGCAGGAGGATCTGGATAGGCTGCACCGATGGGCTGAGGTCAACTGTATGAAGTTCAACAAGGCCAAGTGCTGGGTCCTGCACCTGGGGCGCAATAACCCCAAGCAGAACTACAGGCTGGGAGAGGAATGGTTGGAGAGCTGCCAGGCAGAGAAGGACCTGGGAGTGATGGTGGACAGTCGGCTGAGTATGAGCCAGCAGTGTGCTCAGGTGGCCAAGAAGGCCAACGGCATCCTGGCTTGTATCAGAAACACTGTGACCAGCAGGGCTAGGGAGGTGATCGTCCCCCTGTACTCGGCTCTGGTGAGGCCGCACCTCGAGTACTGTGTTCAGTTTTGGGCCCCTCGCTACAAGAAGGACATTGAGGTGCTTGAGCGGGTCCAAAGAAGGGCGACGAAGCTGGTGAGGGGCCTGGAGAGCAAGTCCTATGAGGAGCAGCTGAAGGAGCTGGGCTTGTTCAGCCTAGAGAAGAGGAGGCTCAGGGGTGACCTTATTGCTCTGTATAAGTACATTAAAGGAGGCTGTAGAGAGGTGGGGGTTGGCCTGTTCTCCCATGTGCCTGGTGACAGGATGAGGGGGAATGGGCTTAAGTTACGCCAGGGGAGTTTTAGGTTAGATGTTAGGAAGAATTTCTTTACTGAAAGGGTTGTTAGGCACTGGAACAGGCTGCCCAGGGAGGTGGTGGAGTCACCATCCCTGGAAGTCTTCAAAAGACGTTTAGATGTAGAGCTTAGGGATATGGTTTAGTGGGGACTGTTAGTGTTAGGTTAGAGGTTGGACTCGATGATCTTGAGGTCTCTTCCAACCTAGAAATTCTGTGTGATTCTGTGAATTCAAGGACACTTCCCTGTGTGCTGCAGACACCTTGTATCTGAGGTGCTGTGCCCTGCCTAGCCATCTCCCCTGGCAATACCTACACATGGTGCAAGTTCGTATACTTTGTCCACAGACGTTTTATGCTGTGCTTTCTTGTTCACATGGAAACCATTAGTGAAATATAACTCTTAAATATTCTTTTCCCCTGATATCCTTCATAAAACCTACATTCAGGCATGCAAGAGCCTTAAGGATGAAAAATGTAGGTAAGTGATTTCTAAGGAGAGCAGAAGTTTGTTTATTTATCTTTTGCTATGAATTAGAATGAGAGAGAACAAAAAAAGGAAAACTAGACTCATAACCACATTCTTACCCATAGAGTATCATTATTGTTTTCCTCTATTACCTTTACTGATTCCTGCAGATAGTCGATTTTGTAGATTTTTCTTTGTATCTTCAGCAGCCCAGAAGTGCTTCTGGGTTTTATTGTTGCAAAGATCTAGAAAAATGGGATTCTGAAGTTGACAGCAGTGAGCTGGTAGTCATAATTAATAATTATTTTGAAAGAGTAATAATTATCTTGAAGGAGTAACACCAGCTTTGCATCATTGTTTCCAAACCCTTTTGGTTATGCATTGCAGATGACTTTCTCCTGGTAAGCTTGCTTACTTATTACTTTTAGGGTTTCTGTGCTGGGAAAATGGGTTGCAAAAGAGACTGTGGGTATCATGACCTCAACATTCATATTCAAAAGAAGAACAGCAAGATTACCATAATACATTACTTTGTAAAATTATAACCCTGAGAAGTAATAAGATTCAATTACACTTTTTTTGGCAAAGTTCTGTTTAAGAAAGTATCTGTCTCATGACTCTAGTTTACTCTTTGTCTTGATTGTTGGTCAGCAATCCTCATGAGGATTTTTCATCTCCTCAAACCTTGCAAGAGATAAATCCCTCTTTTCCTGTGGTCCGCTTCAGCCTTTGCATATGTGCACTTTCTAAAGTGTTAACTGTTAACAGTTGTGTCTCAGAAACCTAAATTCCTTACACAGGCACAGTGCTTTATGGTGCTGGAGAACAAATGCAGACCGCACAAGGAGCTTTCTTCCCCTTTGCTCTGCACAAGACTTGAAACATTGCACTGAACACAAATATTCCTCCCATTGGAGCACAGTGGTGGATCCAGTGGCCTCATCTTGTCTAAATGGCAGAGCCGTTACCTATGTACAGTCTTGCATAAAGCCCACTGTTCCCACTGTTAGTGGTGGCAAAACCCAGGTGAAGATAACCAGAGGATGCTGAAATGGGTTTGCTGATCCTCTGTACACATACTTCAAAATGCAGGAGATTCTTAAACTAGGTCAGATTCACTCCTATGAACTACAAACAAGAATAGCATAGTCAATGCAGAGAGTTGAATTTGTAACTGATAAGTCATCATGATCTTTGTAAATGAAAGGTAGATGGCAATACTGTGTAACAGTTTTATTCTGCAAAATAATCTCAAATGGTGTCTTAGGAGATTTTTTTTAGTCAGCTTCTCATTTACACTGTTTTCTTTTAAATGCTTTGTGTAACTCTTACCATCCTCAACTTGAAAACTTAAAAGTCCAGAAGACTCTTATTTCCCCTTGGACTTACATCTTAGGGTGAAGAGTATGTACTTTTCAGGTAGAGCATAGTTAATATCATGTAGGATAGTAGTGGCATAGTAGCAATCAGATTATCCTCTCTCTGTTTTATTATGGTAAAAAATAACAAGAAAAACATGTAGCATTTTTGTCCACAATACTAAGCAATAAAATCCCATAGAAGTTTAATGGTGTGGCATTTTTGCACATTTTTTTTTCCTTATATCACAGTTTAAAACAGGTTTCCCTCCTACAGGTACTCCAAGGAATTTACAATTGTCCTTTTAATAAGCATTTATGTTGCTTAGCAGTTTGGACTGTCCATTGTGGCTCATTTTATAACTTCCTCTGTCTGCCTATATGCCTTGTGTTTCCATGTAGAAGGATTTAAAGTTGCTAGCAAGAATATTTCTGTGAACAAGAAGCAGAAATGATGCTTTGGACATGGACTTCATGGAGCTTTAAATGTTTTTAGAAAGGGAAGTGTTAAAACTGAATAGATGACGTTAGCACCACCACTAAGAAAGAAAGAAAGAAGTGCCCTGAAACGCTGTATTGACTAAATCTCCTAACAATGCTCGTGATTTTCCTATATCCTGCTCTGTGTTTTTGTATGGATTTTTCATAGCACAGGCAGACGTTACCCACGCGGTGATTCAGCGTCTGTTCCTAGCCACGGTCTTGCACGATTTTAACCTGATTTCACGGGAGGAACAGGGAATGAAACACCGTAGCTCATGGTTGTCAGCAGTGAAAAATAGCCAGGAATCAGACAAACAGCTTCATTGCTGAGATTATTTCCGGGATAAAAAGTCTTCCAACAGCTGTTTGCTTTGGCCACTGCTCAGGTCCTTTTTTTTTTTTTTAATCAGAAAAAAACGAGGCTTTTTTTTTTTTTTTTTTTTTTTTTTTTTTTTTAAGATGTGGGCTGGTTATTTATGTAGTCAGGAAGAGGTCTCTGCTTCCAGTGTTGTGGTCTCAGAGCTGTTTTGACAGTTGGAGTACGGAGAGATTTCATCTCCTCTCTCCTTCCTTCTCTCCCATCCTTCATTCACTTAACACGCAGACCTGGAATGCTGTAGGAAGAAGAGAAAGCAAATTTATGAGTTCTTTAATCCCAGACAGGCAGCTTTGTGGCAGTTACCTTCAAGAAAAGTTCACGCCCCAAAGGAGTGTTTAGTCTTACGGAGCCACTGACTCACTGAGCAGCGCGTGTGAGTGTCTGTGAGGAAGAAGGGCAGAGATGAAGGAGAAGTTTTGCTTCCTCGTGAAACTTGTAATATTATTGTTTTAAGGAGTTTTTGAAAAGATGACTGCTACTTTTGTTTAAAGTATTTGTTCTGGAACTGCTGAAGCTGGAGTCTACCAGACTGAAGTCAGGAGCATTTTCTTTGGCAGAAAGAAGATACATTTATAGAAGCCATGCCTGTGCTTGGGGTTGCATCCAAGCTAAGACAACCAGCCGTAGGGTCAAAGCCTGTTCATACTGCCCTCCCGATACCAAACCTTGGCCCCACCGGCTCGCAGCAGTACTCACCAAAGTCCTTGGAGCTTACTGGGGCAGAGAGCTCGATGCTTTCTTGTCAGCTCACGTTAAAGTCAACCTGTGATTTTGGAGAGAGGAGAGCACTTCAAGGAAAAACCCAGGAGATTGAAGATAGCAAGGTTAGTTGTAAACTTTACCTGAAGATCTGAATTCTCAGAAAATGTTGATTTGCTTAGACAAAATCTTACAGAAACCTGCTGCATGTGGAGCTCGGGTGTAATTGGGTAAATGATACACTTTTGCTCTCACCAGTGAACTTACATAGCAGCTTTGTAAATTTGGGGTTGCTCAGTGTTGTTGTTTGAATAAATTTTCTGTTTTTTAAATATTAATGCTAAGCTACTGATAGTATAAACTTCACAGAACATTTTGATAAGGATCAGTAGAATCACAAGTAGAAAATAATCATCCCAGCACCCAATAAACAGAGCAATGAAATGACAGCATAAAAAAAAAAAAAAAAGAATTGGCTGCTTCATGTTTTATTATGAAGTTTAAAAAGAGCTCTCACGCCCACACCTATTCCCACAGGGAGGCTCTTTTAAAATAAAAACAACTAATTGATTTTCTTTTCACTTTTCAAATTAGCTGGCTACACTTGCAGAACTGCTGAACAAGAAAAACAGCTTCCCAGTGAAAAGTCCCTGTGTTTTCTCTTCTGCAAAGTAGCTTCTTGCTAGCCCCCATTTAGCTCTGACTCAATTGTGATTAAATTATAAAAATAAAATTTAAAAAAAAGTCTGAAGTAGGATGCCAAGACACTTTTAGACTGCTTAAGGTTTTGATTATTTTCCTTTTGTAAGGGGGTACTTTTTGACTCATAATCATTAAAAAAAAACTTCTGTTTGATTTTCTTTTAGTCTTTCTGCTGTAGTTGAAAACATTTTTCATGTTTTGAACATGAGTATTAAGTCCTTTCTTGTCATTCATGTATATTCCCATAGATCTTTCAGTACATTACGGCTGCATGTGTAGTTTTGCAGCTTCAGCAAGCAGTGTTATGTGAGGTTGCCTCCCCTTGCTTTTCTAGTACTTTTGGTTTGTGGAACTGATTTCCAAACTGTCATTAAACATATATTTGTAGTTGCTTCATATTTAATCTAAGGACATTTAAGTGTAATCAGAGCTGTAAGAGTGTCAAGATAGATATAATATATATGTACTTGGTTTTCCTTTGTTTTTAGTTACTGGGTTAATTCAGTATTAGTGAAGAAAGTTGATTTTTTGGGTTTTGGGGGGAAAGCATAGGGTTGAGATCCTGAACATTTGGTCTCCATTTTAATCCCTGCCACATATTTCCCATAGGATGTTGGTCATGTCACTTAATTTTTCTCTCAGAGTTTTCTTTATCACCTCTCTCTGCCTTTCAAAGATGATGAATTGGAGGTCTCAAAGGTGCTCTATAGAAACATAGAGAATGAACAGACTGTTCATCTCTTGATTACCAAAAGTGATGAACAACCCTCTTTTATGACATGAGTGCAACAGGAAGATAAGAATAGAACTTTTTAACACAATATAATTCCTGCTTACTTGTTTATTTTTAATAATAAAATTTCTTCAGTGGATATTAAATGGCATGTATTTTAGATTTGAAAGTACTATTTTCAGAAGAAAAAAAATACAGCTTACACTGCCTTCTGAGAGATTTCTTGATTCTTTAAAAAAGTTGTAGAGGAAGTTATAACATCTTGCTTCAGTGTTTAAACCATTTAGGAGCTATTAGTGATTAGCTAATAGCTCCTAATGGGAGTCAATTCCTCTCATGTTCCACATTTCCTTCCAAGGCATCTGGTCCTGAGTACTACTGAAGTACTAGTGAATAAAGTAACAGTCTGGATGGACCCAAAAGGTGATCTCAATTTGACAATGTCATGTTTCATGGGTTTGCCAATTCTTTTAAACTTAGAGGCTGTTTTGTTGTTGTTGTTGTTGTTGTTTGTTTGTTTGTTTTACTTTGTTTGTTTTTAATAATAATAATAATAATAATAATAATAATAATAATAATAATAATTACTAGACGTTAGACCTGTCTCTTTCTTCTCAATGGAGGCAGTTGAGTACATTTAAAAGATGATCCATAAAGATTAAGGTCAGTTTGTGCACAAAGTGGTCTGAAAACCTCCCCTGGTCACCTGGACTTATAGAAGTGTTGACCATTCAATAACTTACTAACCTCTGCAGCTTTTCTGTATTCCCTTTTATAAGTCTTGACACTCCCAGCAAAGTTTAGTGGAGGCCCTTGACCAGTTTCCTTCCAGGCATACTTTTTTGAAGGATGCTCTTTTATTCACCTTTAAAGCACATTTCATGAAAACATTTTTTTTGAAAAGTAATTTGGGCTATGAGGTGGGTGGTTGGTGAAGAAATCTATTTTTAGTCTTTTGCCACTAATAAACTTCAAATTATCAGCCTAAATTACCGAATGATATTTTCTTTCATCAGTGATAGAGATACATGCCTCCCTGATTCCCATTGCCTGTTCCCCTCAGTAGTTTGTCTAGATTATTTAAGTAGTTCTAAGCACAAATTTGAATGAGTTGTTAGTGTTGATGTCCCATCAGGTTTGCTGAGCAGATGCAGCTTCTGCATCTGCTCATGTTGTCCTAAAGCTTAACCATATGTGAGTGTCCATAGAACTCTGGCTGATTAGCAAAGATATTAATCAAAGATGATATCCCTACATGGCTCTGTGGTATACTGTGCTGTATATTAGGAATGTTTCTATTATAATGGTGATCAGATAAAAAGGTCTTTCAATCAAAATGTAATGAATACCTAATCAGAATTTCTAAATGAGAGTAAAATCTGCTTCTGTTTTATACTGCTTATATGCTTGTGTTATATCACTAGATATAAGGCATCACTGCTTTTTGAGAGAAAAATGATGAATATCTATCTGCAAAAGACAATGGAACATATGAATTAATCATCTGGTTAACATTTGCCCTTGGCTGCTGGATTACAGGCATTGACTTTGCTTTCTTCTATATTTTACACATGCTACACTGCGGACCGCCAGCTTTCTCATCCTGTCTGGAAGGCATATAGATTGACACATGTAGCCTCTGTGACACATCCTGTTGCTATCTATAAGTGCTAAGGATTCCAAGATAAATTTGGGTTATACAAGTCAATACAGTAGGTCACTGCCACCCAGCTGTTTCCTCTATGGCGTTGAGTCTCACCACACCTGATTGTTTGAGACTTTTGACACTTGTGTTGGCTTTCTCACACAGCTACATTGCCAGGGCTGGCTAAGAATACAGCTGCAAACATCAGTTCTGCTTTCCCTAGGTATTTCTCCCTTCTCACATGATTTTGCTGCTTTTGCACATGTAGTCTTGGTGTCTTTCTGTGGATGTGATACAGTTTGAAGTTTGATAAAGTGATATTATTTTAATAAAAATTGTGTGATAAAAAAGTTTTGAGGTGATTATATTCAACTATATATTTTTTTTAATTGGTTAGAATATAGTTAAACCTAGGAAAGCAAATAAGGTACTAATAATTCAAATAACTTTATGTGTAGTTAATTCAAATACACTTTTGTTCACAATTCTCCTAATTTGTGCTTTGATATGTAAGTCAAATACAAGTCCATCTGCTTTCTTGCTAAGCCTGCTAACGTTTAAACTGACTGCAAGAACACTTATGATATGAATAGTCATGCAAAATATTTGAACACAAGCATTCAGAGCACATTCTTCTTCCCTGAGTATCATATAGACAAAAGTTTATTCCTATATATGTACACAGGAAAGGAATCCAGCTGCTGGATTCATGAGGTGAAATGCTAGCTCTCCTTGAAGCAGATGGAGTTTTGCTGTTCATTTCAACCAAAGGTGGTTTTTTTGTGTGTGTGTGTGTGTTTTTTTTTAATGCAAACCCACTTCTGAAAATACCAATGCATTATATAATATTTTTCTAAATGTATGTAGGGTATTATTTTATATTTCTGTGCCCATACTTTTATATTGCTTGTTAAATTAATGAGACCAAAATTATCAGATCATGCCAGGCTGCCTTGTGATACTCTTATTGTTTTAGGATGTTCTATTAAAAAGTAACAAAATGAAAAAAGTAACAATTATATTGTAAAAAAAAAAAAAAAAAAAAAAAAAAGTAAGTTAAGCAATGGCTTAAAAACAAAGGGATGTAGAAAGACTTTATTTGCAAATACTACTTTTTTTGGTCACCAAATGATAATTTTCTACTATGCCTACCTGTAGCATAGTGCCAATAGCATTTCACTCCAGGTAAACATAGTTGCTTTCAGCTGCCCTCACATAGCTGATACTGTGGTTACAAGGACACTGTCACAAATCCACTCTGGCATAAAGCTGTGCAGATATTCAGCTGGCACCCCTGATGGGAGCTGGCACACCTGATGGGAGCTGATACCCCTGCTAATCACTCTGGTCTTCTGGCCTAGCTGCCCAGGGCTGCTCATTGTAGTGCTCTGCTACACGTGCCCCAGGTTTTCCTCCCATCATCAAACTTTTCTTCTTTCAAGAGCACTGCAGCATCAATTAAGTTTGTGAACTGAATTTTCTCTGAGCTGAATCTGATATATTAATTGTAGTGTTTTGGTTATAAAACTTCAAAGATAAGATTTTAGCTTTCTTTCATGAATTAATTAATTCCCGTACTGTAATAATTACTTATATATATTTTTTTTTTCATGTTTTCAGTTTCTCTTTGTCTGTGCTCTCTCTTTTGCTGTCTGCTTTATCTGCTTCTTCCTTCCTCTTGGCAGACATCTTTACAGGCTTCTGCATATGACTAATTTTTCTCTGTATCCACAAATCAGGTTCTTCTGTCACTGTGACATTTTTTGTATCATTATTCCTTACTGGAAAGTGTTAGTCAGGTTCTACAACTGATCCAATGCACGTATGTAAACCTAAAACTTTTCTAGATGCATCAGTTTTTAGGGTTTGTATAAAGATTCTTGTAACATGGAGATACTGGCATCCAGAAAATATATGGTTAGTAATTTGTCATCTTTCTTAAAGGGGTCTGGCCCCACCAAGCTCATCACAAAACAGTCTAATTTTGAGACAGGAAATGGATCTGCTGCAAGGTCTTCTGAAAGAAATGCCAAAGGATATGATGTGTCCATCTGAGTAAAGATGCATGAGTGGTTTCTTCTGTAGAGCATGGAACCTGAGCAGTTGGGTTGGGGAAGTGGTCTTTAGAGCAGCAGAACAGAGAAGATTAGATGTACTCTATGTGGGGAATATGGCCAACAAAGATTGGGGTCTGAAATTCTTAGTTGTACCAAGAAAACTTCATTAAAATAATCTAAAATAAAATTTGAAGTCCGTGCCACAATACAAAGCTAAATGCTTTGGTGTGATTAGGCAAAAACACATACTGCTGCTGTTAAGGTGACTTCTGAGGCCAATTCCATTTAGTATCATAGTCTTAGTCTTGATCTGAGGGCTTCCAGAGTCATTCCAGCCAACACTGTTGCAGTAGGACATTTGAATGAGCATGGAAACCTCCCATTTTTCCCTCATCAACTGTCAGCAGTTTTTCAGTGATGTGGTAACTCCTGCCCATTGCCAGATACCAGATTTGGAGGATGACTAGGCTTCTCTATCCAGACAGATCTTAAGAAAAATATTTTTGCTTTCCACACAAGGGTGGAGCTCCTGTTCATGCCAATGGGAGTACTGTGCACATTGGAAAACCAGATGTGTGCCATGAACAACTCTGATATCTCTGTCTTTCCTCAGCTAACCCTTCCACACCATTTACTTAGGTTCTGTGAGACCCTTTCCCACCACTCTCCAACTCTCTGAAGCACGGCATATGTTGCAATCCCACATCTCTTTGACCTTTCAATTTCTTGGATACCTTTTTGTCTGGTCTCACAGGGCCAAGCTTTACCAAGTTTCTTGACATACTGAGTCTAGGGAACATAAATAAATGAGTTTATTTCTCCACTTTGTCATACCCTTCCTTTTCCCAGTGCTAGTACACTGGAGATGTCTGTCTTGTGGGTTGGCAAGAAAGGAGGCTGCACATTGTGCCGAGTATTTCATTTATAGCACTACAGCCAAAGCAACAAAGAGGACAGCAGAAGCAGCCAGAGACTGCCCTTCTTCTCCCCATAGTGACCGCTAGTGCTGGGAAGCCAGCATTGTTTCAAAAGCACTGAACTAGCTGCCAGAAATTTCAATCGGCACTGCTGACACCTGGGACTATGTGTGTTTGAAATTCACAATTGGCCCAGTGAAGCCAGGACAATTGGCAGGAGTTCAGATTGTCAGCAGTTTCAGCTTCTTGCCTTGTTCTCTGAATTATTTCTTTATCAAACAGATAACAGCATCTTCAATGTGCTTTGTGCATCCAGAACCATCTGTCTATGCTCTATTATAACTGATTTAAGAGCCTCACACTGCAAGAGCTTGGAAACAACTTTAGTATTACGTTTATTCTCTAATCATCTGCACCAATCACGTTTTCACATAGTTGATATAAACATACAGTAAGACTATTAAGTAACTCTCTAACTACTAAGTAACTCTAAGATTTTGTATTTATGAGAAGATTGTGCTGACTATGGGTTGAAAGAGGCATTTTGTTTGTAATTTGCAATTGGGATTATGTATAGGAGGTTATTTACTGACCCACGTTTAAGACCTTTGCCTACCTTTCTACTGCTTTTGTTTTATTTCTTACACAAAATAAGAGCTAAGAACTCAGCATATTTCATAAAAGTTTGTGTGCTGAGAGTAGATACTACGCATCAGCAGAAAAACAATTGCTTTTACTCTTTTATATTGCGTCTGTGCCTAGGGAAGCTGCTTGGGGATTTCCTGATCAAAAATAAAAATGCAATAAAAACATCTTTTCTTGAAAATGGGAGTGTGTCTGAGTGTCTATGCACAGACCTCAGAATGTGTGAAACCAGCAGAGCTCCAGAACCTGAAGCAACCCAGCAGCATTAGCTTGGTGCAACACTAGAGCTAATAAATGTGGCCTCTCAGGGTAATCTGTTCTCTGTGACCATAAATGGAGATAAGTGGTCTCCATCTCTAGATAAAAATAATGGGCTTATATTATACCCCAGGAGGTTTTACTTAGGCTTTAGTAAAACTTTCCAGCAGTAATAGTAGTTAAACAGAGGAACACTTTACATTCAGAAGGTATACCATCTCTGTCACTGGAGGATTTTAAAAAACAAACACGTGTACACCTGCCATTAATAGCATTATTAGCACTGACCCTCCACTGTGCAAAAGACTATATGGCTATCCTGAAGGTCTTCTCTTTTTCTTTTCTCATTCATTGGTTTAGCTGAATGCAGGTCTGGGGTAGCGAAACTGCTACTCTGCAAATCTGAGGGGACAGCCCTGTGGCCCACAGTGCCATCAAGATGTAAGGATTCCGTTTGAAAACAGCTTTGCTACCTTACAAAAAATGCCAGTGTATAGTACGGGTGTTTCCAGAGGCATTCCACTGAAATACTATGGTTCCTGTTAAGTTTCCCAAAAGCATGGATAGGTATCATTAGAGACCAGTGAGCTAGTTGCTTCCTCAGAAACACTTGTTTCCGTGGCATATAGGATGTTAGCATTGGAGTGCCCTCAAGCCCTCATAGCCCTCAAGCCTCAAGATCCTGCAAGGTCTGGCAGTAGAGGGGCTCAGAGACTCAATTCTATAACAGGTATCCTAGAAGGCTTGTGTACACAATTCAGTTTAGAGCTCTGAGACCTTTCAAAATCACTTCAGTGAATTTATCAGCCTGTTGCATTTCACAGGGGCTGTTCCAACTGCTACCTAGGATCCAGGAGCATCCCAAAGCACACAGCAGAATTAGGGGTTCCACTAAAACTATGAAGTTCAATTCATTTGAAACACACATTTTTCTTCAAGTAAAAACATATTCTTATGTCCTCTGTGATATTTTTTTTCAGTTTCAACCAGACCTTGAACCTGGAAACGTTTACAATATTGGTTGGTCCTCATTGTAACAGGTAGTGATGCACACAGTAGAAGTTAGTCACAGCCCTATAGGACATATGGCTGTGTTAGATTGCGTGAGAAAGGGAAAAATGTTATCCCCATGGTAAAGAGGTAGAGAGAAGATTAAAGGAGAAATGGATGATTTTCCCACACTCGAGCTAGGACTGTGTGGCAGGACTTTGAATCTCAAGTCATATATATCTTGAGTCCCAGCCTTCACATTATAACCACAAGAGCAATCTTTGTCTTTTCAGAGGAATCAGTTAAGAATGACACAACCAGATAATGAGTTATTTTTCCTGCTTACCTCACAAGGAGAGTTTTGGCTCTCTTTATCCTGAAGTCAGTGGCAAGCATCAGCTCGGGCCCATTTCCGAGCTGGAGCTGGAATTTTACTCTAGTAACCACAGTTTTTGATTTTGATATATTTGATCAACACAGGTTTTGACACAATTTATTGGAGATGCAAATTATGTTGTCCCCTTTGTAGAGCGGTATAACACTCATCAAAAGGCCTGTGTGTAATGCTCTTCATAGGCTTTTCACTTACTAAACATGGTGTTGAAAGTATAAATAGTTATGGAATAAAACCAGGCCCTTTTTTAAGGAGAGGAGATTTTGGGGGTTCCTAATTTCTTCTTTTGTATGCACTGTCTGGTTCCTTTGTAACAGAAAATCTATTTACAAAATAATAAGGGCATCAGTTGCGAAAGAAAACCACTAGCTTTTTTTACTTTGTGTTAATTCTAGCCTAGGTCAAGTCTTTTTTCTCTAGTACATTAATTATTTTAGTTGCACAGCTTTTCTTACACTTGCATACAAAGCATGCAAAGAGTAGTTCATTTAAAGCAGTTCTGTTTCACTTTGACCTGATTCACAGGATGTGGTCTTGGAGGAAGCCCATGCTTTAACAATAGCCTTTTGACAGCTAGGGTGTTTGGGGATTAAGCTGGGAGAGGAGGGAGCATCTATCTATTCTCAAACCTACTAGTGGAATATTTTGTGTGAATCTTCACTTGCCCGTGATGTTTTTAAGGTCACAAACCTCACTTTTTTGTTTTTACTGGCAGTAGAACGTTGGCTGAAAGACAGCATAACTTACTTAAAATTCAGAAAAGGAATGCAGAGTGTTTTGTCTGGTAAATGCAAAGGGATAATTCCCCAGTGTAAGATGTGCAGATTTCTGATGGCTCTTTTGTATGTTCTGTGTAAACCAGGCTGAGAGAACTTGGAAAATAAGAAAATCAAAGGGAAGAATAATTTTAAAGTGGTTAGGACAGGATCATAGTATTTTGGGGTATATAAACTGAGAAGGTGCCAGCCACTAAATGTCTGTACTAACTCTGCATAAAACATAAGAAAAGTTAAGCAAGTACAATATTAGCATTGTCCTAACCTATTTTCAGTGTGACATTTGGTCTGACTTATCTATTTAGTTATGTTTATTTTCCTGTATATCTTCCTTTACTGCCTTGCCCCTCTGATCATAATACAGTGGAAAGTATTTCATCATTCTATGTATCTCTCAACACTAGTTTAAAATATTTTATTGAGGTGAAACTCCCCAAAACATGAGTGAATTGCAGCAAGTTAGAAAAGGTAGAACAAAAATAGATGTTGACCCTTCTCTTGTTTATTCCATTTCAAAATATCTGCCTTTGACAATTTTAACACCTGGCTTTGTATCATGTTGATGCTGTATTAAACTCCAAAAGATTTGGCAGTGAAGGCTTCCTGTTGTGCATCAGGATTTGATTTAGAGGGCATGTGTAAAACCAGCACGACTTAGTAATCGAGTGGTCATGCACAGAAAGATGACTTCCTAGCAAGTGTTGTAAAACATTTGACCACTTTCATTAATCACAAAAGGCTGCTTGGCTCATACATGATTTAGGGTGACTAAGACATAAGTCAGGGTGCAGGACTTTTACTCACCACTACAATAATGGGATTTCCTGGCACCACATCTATGCAGTAAACAGGCTGTTTTCCTTCTTTTTCTAAACTTTTTTTTTTTTTTTTTTTTTTGGAAGCTGTCTCTGTAGTGGAAATAAATAGGCATTAAATAAGAATGTGAAATAACAAATAAAAGTTCAAAAGGAGTTTAGAAATATCCTCAGCTGATCGGTCTGCCTGCTTTAGTCATTGCTGGCCAGCTCAACAGCCACAGACAGTGTGCTGGAAGGAAGAATTGAGGGAATCTGTTTCTCATGAAGGAGCAGCACAGATCTGAAAGCTTGAAAGCTGCAGGTTCAGGTTTGCTTTTGAAATGCTTCTGAGCAGGAGCAGGGCCTAGCAACTAGCATGAGAAACCACAAACTACTTTCACTTCTGGTTTCTATCAAGTATCTCCTTGAAATCATTTTACGTGTAAAATGGTACAAATGCCATTATTTGAGAATAATATGTTTTGGTGGCTAAGCACTATTTCATTTTAAGTTTTTTTTTTATTATTATTATTTTTTTTTAATATAAAAGGAATAATTACCTATTTTTTAGAGTGTTACTGATGTTACTTGAATGACCTTAAATATTTTTTTTTCCACCTAATCTGTTACTGATGTTAACAGCTTCCTGTCTGACAATTTAATAATGCATATATTCTTTGTTCTTGCTTGTAATAAGAAGACATAAGTAGAAGACGTTTAATATAAAACTTGCATTTGTCCTGTGGAAATATGTAATCCTGACAAAGGTAAGAAGAGAATAATAATAACTCCAATAACTTTGCTGTTTTGTACCTCACCTAAAGTTCTGTATTATTAGCTGTAACCTAAGAAGCAGGGTACTCAGCAGAGAAACTATGTGTAACTGACAGTCAGTCATGGACAATATCACCATTGCTTCTTTTTCTTTGAATACAATCTAATTAGGAAAACTTTCATGTACTGACTGCTCTTGAGCAAGAACAAGGTTTCTTCAGCTTGGTGTCCACAATGGGTTGGTGTTTGAATAAGCAAAGAGTGAAGGCAAAGAAGACTCCCAGTCTAGGCCAGCTACATCAGTCACAGTCTTCAAGAATTTGGGCCTATAAGATAAGATATTAGCAGAGGGGAGTGGAGAATAAAAGAAAACTTTGTGGAAAATAAAACATGGATTGCCTCCCAGGGTGCTTAGTGTCAATGTGGAATTTGTCTGGGTTATGCTCCCTCCTCTGTGGGCATGGTGCAGAGGAGGTGCAGAGTCCCAAGGAAAGATGAAAAAACAAGCCAAGGAGTTTCAGAGAAGGAAGTGCACAAGAGTGAGCATATTTGGAACTAGTGTGTCAGAACAAACACTGTTATTAAAAAAAAAAAAAAAATATATATATATATATATATAAATAATTAAAGGGAATTTGGCAACAGAGAAAGAATATAATACAGGAGCTTCAGATCAGCAAAAGAGATACTGGATAACTCAGACTCCCTAAAAGCAAGGGGATTAAGGACATATTTGCATGTACGGAAAATTTGATCCCTTCTCTCCTGAACACTAGAGATGATCTCATTTAATGAGAGAAAATGTAAGATCTCATTGTGAAATACTGATATAGATGCCAACAAAGGCAGAGTGATAGTGGTCACATTTCAGTCCAAAGGGACAAATGTTTCCTTCATTTCACATTAAAAATTTCAGCTTGGTTGACAATAAAGTTGGGATTTTCAACAGTAATTTTCACTTGGATATATACATGTCTTTAAGGATCTCAACAGCCTTTGCACACAGTAACCTGTGATTCACAACATGATTACAACATAAACAAGTGTTTTGTCTTAATGGATTAGAAAGAAATAACATGTATCCTCATCAAGCCATAAATCAATGGCATATCCAAGAATTTGACTTTTGGGTGGTAAATACTGCTTTCTGTTATCAAACTATCTTTGTAATTCAGTCCATTTCTTGCAAAATTCTATGTAGATCCAGTAGTTAACCCATTCTAATGAACTGAAGACAGAATGTAAGCTCTTAATTAGGCTGATTGTCTTAGTAAGGCTTGTAAGAATGATATTTTAATTTTTTTTTGATAAAATATTAGGTGTTGATTTAAGACAATATTACTTTACAATTACTTCACAATTCTTTTCAGTTTTAGAGATCATACTGATATCTTCATTTGAGTGCAGTTGCAGGGTTTTTCCCCTTAATGGTTATATAAAGGTTTCTATCCTTCACAAGTGTTTTATTGCTTCTGTGCTCCACTACTTAATTTCATTTCGCCATTGCTTTTAGGATACTTTCAGATGTGTTACAGTCTGCCAAGCATTGGTGTTCCATGATATTTTCAGAGCAGCAGAACACAGATTGGAGATGACTAAAAATGTTAATACTGCAAATCTCTATGTTGTTACAGCTCCTTTGAAGCCACTGTATTGTATCATATCTGTAGGTGAATGCAGAGAAGGTAGATAAGATGTTTAAGCTATTGAGGAGTCAGCTTCTGAACAGACTACAATTCGTTATCCAGTATTCACACGCTTCAGCAGCTCTCTGCTTTTATCATCTCCCCAATGTCCTTTAGGGAGATGCACTTTGTTAGCTTGATCATTTCTAAATGTCCCATTTTACAAATGTGCCAAATTTGCCCTCCAAAATCAGAACTCACTGTGTTTTGTTGACATCAGCGTGAGTTTCTCCGTTTACTTACTGGAGTCAGGATATCATCCCATTTCACTGTATCTAGAAAATTCCTAATTTCTTACATTATCACAAGATAGAATTTCAAGCCATCCAGGCTTGGATACTGTTTGCTTCTTCCACAAACCAGCATGGTATTTTTTAAACAAACAAACTGCATCCTGTCTTGGAGGGTGTTATGTCTGTAACCGATTCTCATTACTCATGCCGTACTAAAGTGTAGTTAATATCATGATTATGTACTTTAGGAAAGTAAAATATAATAGTGAGATAGCATATTCTGTTATTGTGAAGAAAATAAAAAATAAAAAATCTTGCTTTCATGTTTTTATATTTGTTCATTTTGAAATGCTTCATAGATGTTCTTGGAGTACTCCAGGCTCAATCAAAACCAAAACTTCAAAATATACATGATTAACATCTTTACACTCAGTTTTCTTCCTAGCTTTCTTTTGAGAAATCCATACAGCAGTTGGTTAGTAACTGAAGTTATTTTTAGTGAAGTTATTTTTAGAGAAATCTGATTAATATCTTTCTTTAAAGAGGTCTTACAGGTAAACCTGAGCAAATTGCCATTGCTAGTGCTGCTAATTGGGGGAATTGGGTTGTCTGTCAGTAGATGTATCAATGTAGCCTCGTATATAGCCATTATTCCGTGAGCATCTCGGTGCCTGTGTGCAGAGCTGCAGTCTATGCCCATGTTCCTAGTACTATGTGGGGAAGGATATTCATATAATAAAATGCAGTGCATTGCAGGTCCAGGACAAAGGCCTCATTTTTGGTGAAGAGTGGTTATTTTGTTACGCTGAGCTATTTTGTTACCCTGAGCTATTTTATGCCAGGTGACTAGTATTTTCTTATAATCAGGTAATTGGATATTTATATTCATTGAAATTATCGATATATAAATTATGGATATATAAATTGTGGATACAGAAATGAAAAAATATAGAGAGATATTTATGCACTGAAGCCATTCAGTATGATTTTTTTTTTGTAATGAAAAACAAGCATGTTACAAGAAAAAATAACTCTTCCCATCTCTCTGTTTTTTTTTGTTTTTTTTTTTTTTTTTTTTCTTTTATTCTGTCTGTTTAGATGATCTATTGCTTTTAGGTTATTAAAAAATCCACAAATATTTAGGCTATGTTTGATGCTTAAGTATTTGGAAATACAGATTTTTATTATGAGTGATATCATTTTGTGTTTTCATTAAAAAAAAAAATAAAAAGTATGATTGGCATGTCACTGCCTTTACTTTCCTTGTATGGTACAGTATGCAGCTCATGTCCATTTCTGCACTGTATAGCTGAACTGAAACATGCACAAACAGTATGAGGAAAGGGTAATCAATCTGACTGCATGAAAACTCTGAGGAAATACTGATAAGTAAAACAGCTCATAAATTCAGCATAGAGAATTGTTCAAATTCATGGCTCCAAAGATTAAAATTGAGGCTCCTTCTGTCCCACCCATAAATGACTTTTGGCAGTAGAAATGTGCACAGTAAAAATCTGCTCACAATCCTAATTGCCAATCTGTATTTGTCTCCTCTGTCCTGTTATAGGACGTACTAGAAGATTCCAGTCCTTGTAGGTCATTGTTCTGAAATGTTGTATTTCTTCAATGAAACCTTTCTTTTCAAGTTTAATAATATCAGGTCCTAATAGCTGAATACTGCTATTAAGTCAGGATTAAGTGCATGTGATAAACATTCAGCATGAGAAGATGGGGAGCACAGGGGATAGGCTGTTTAGGACTGCTTTTTCCTGTCTGCAGATAACTTAGGAGTCAAGAAAATATTGGTGAAGTTCAAGAGTGTCTGTAGCTATTTTTGCTGCATCACAGATCAGTGAAGTCTGGTGTCAACATAGAGTGGGGAGTATAGAACAAGGAGTATTTGAGAAAAATCTGTTAATTTTGTCCTGTAATGTTTGCTGTTATTGAAAAATGATGCAACATGAATGATAGCTTTCAAACTAGGAATCTGTGGAGGACTCTGGTGGAGGTAGAAAACAGACAAAACACAAGTGAGGAGTTAGTGTCAGATACTCTCAGCAACTGTATGGAGCCTCTGATCACAATAGAATTCATCTTACCTTATTATAGCCCGTTACAAGTCTCATCTGAGCCAGCTGCCTGAGCTTCTACGGTAGCCAGATGGTAGAGATAAATACTTCTTGAGGGCACTTTCTTTCACTTTTCTGAGATGTTTATGTAAAATGACTCACCCTGTAGAGGTACATACATTTATTCCTTAATTAAGGAGAGATGAACCATCTAGTTTTTTAAACACCTAATTTTCAGATGCCTAATATTAGTTGAGATTAAATTTACTGTAGTATTGAACTTTTATTGGGAAGATACTCTGATCTCAAGTACTTATTATTAATGTTATTATTATTATTACAGATTATATGTCTGTGTTCCAAACTACATTATTTAAATCTTATGAGGCTACTTTGAAAGCTAGTACAGACATAGTCCTGATAAGGGTGATGGATGTCAGCCTACTTTATTGAGGGGGAGCATCCTTTTTTGATTTTTGAAACGGTTTGGTGATACAATTATTGAAAGTCCCTGAGAAGTGCTGAGGAGGAGTGATGGGCATGCAAAGATAATACTAAAATGAGCCATATACATAGGAAATAGAGATATCTCTATGAAGAAGACATGTTTCACTTTGATATATTCTTGCAGCTATCTTTCAGCTCAGTGTTACAGATAGTAGAGATACTGAAATGAATCATTGCCCTGAGCTATTGCAATAAATTAGTTTATTAAATATATAGCAGTTAGTGCACACACACATAGGACTTACATGTACACACAAGGAGAGATATTTAAAAAGTCGGTGGGCAATTGATGTATTTGCACATATATTGAAAATGTTCCACTATCTCAGCAGCATCTCACCACAGATTTATACAGCATTCACATTCAGCCCCAACATTAGACTCCCTCCTTCTTAATTTGTTCTCTTTTTTTTTTTTTTTTTTTTTCTGAAGAGAAGGGTGACAATCCAGAGACTGTATATATACTTAAAGATACAAGATTTCTGAAAGCAAGTTATAAAAAAGAGATGTTCAATAAAGTATTCTCATACTTATGTTGAGTATTTCATACATCATTTTGGGAAAGTTTGTCTTGAGTATTGCAACCTGCCCATGTGTTACTTTTCTTTGTTTTAGGAATTGAATGATGTGGCTGTAACAACTACAGCCATTGTTTATAGGGACAGACAACATTGAGGAATTTTGGTTGCTGCTTAATAACTTGACATAAGTGGGAAGGCTTATAGCAAATGAGAGGTCTACATGCAGCCTTAATCAAATTGGATATGTACTCTGTGAAAGGGTGTTGCTTGTTGGCTGTATTCACTGAAACCTCTCTGGTAAATCCTCTCTTGATCTGTGATCTACTTTGTTTAGCAAACTGTCTTATACTAAAGATGGTTGGAAAGCACTGGAGCTGTCACCTGTCTAACCAGTCTGCTTATTTTTACTTTGACTGATGTCTGTTTACTTTGACGATGACTGATGTCTCAGCTAGATTTGCAGATTGTTCTGAATATGCCCAGCAGCTATGTGTTGATGGTGACAACTTGATTGCTACCCTTCATATTTCAAATAAGGCAGATGTAGAACCTTATAGTAAGTCTGAACGAGACTTCAGACAAATTAGAAGAATATTCTGCAAAATATGGCAAAAGATGGCTAAATGCATGCCATCCAAAAATATAAACACTTTCGTGTGTCAGCATTTCAGGTATATGGGAAACAGGGCTGGTAAAACAGTGACTGATTTGCACATCTCGGTGTTTAAGGTCCTTACAAAGTACCATGTTTTTCACAGAAATTGTTTTCCTTTTAAGTTGGACAACCAAAAATGTGGGACTGTCGAGTTCAATAGATACATCTAAAAATCTAAATCCCAACCTTTTATATATATATACATATATATATATATATATATTTGCTTATTTCTTTTAGGGGTTCTGCCTGTTTCTTTCTTCTCATTCTCAGCTTATTCATTTCCTCTGAAACTCCCGATTTCTAGGTCTGAACATGAGCCTTGGTTCATGCTACCAATGAAATGGACCAGGTGCTTTTCTGATGAACTTCATGCAACAGCTCTCACTTCTACATCCACAGACAGTAGAGGAAGATACCACAAAAGATGCCCCTAAACTTCAATCTCCAGGAGGTCCTTTCCTCTCCATTGTGCATCTGAATTACCTGTGGTAATTTCATTCCCAAGGTGAATTTCATTCACCATACTTACAGTTAGGTGAAATAAATTTGGAGCTTTGTTCCTAAACATAACATTTGTTTCTAGCAGCTCATGCAACTCACCTTTTTTTTAAGGATTATTTATGCTTCCATTCAGTGCCATGAAACTATTGCTGAAGAGTCAAATATGAAATATCTCATGAAAATAATTTAATTTAGGGGTACTTTGTATGCCCAAAGTACCAGTGTCAGTTTTGATAGAATAATCCATATTTTTAATATTAATATTTTTAATATCTTACCTGGCAGTAGGTGAAGGATAATCACCATTTGTATCCAACAAGCTTCCACTTGTAGATTTTTAATCCCACAAAACACTGTTAATCATCCTAAAGAAAGTGCTTAATACTATGCAAATATTCTTTCATCTCTCCCATTACATTAAAAGTGAGAATAAAACAGTACAATAGTGTTTTAACAGTATTTTAACAGTAGTTTCAACAGTTCAATACTATTCTAGTGCTCTTTGGAATCAGTTTTAAACCACAAACTTAATTTAAATTGATACAGGCTGAGCTCAGTGCTTTCTACTAATTTGCTGATTTGTTGATGTGAAACTAGTGATGTGAAACTTCACTTCCTGTACTGTAACAGCTGTGGTATAGCCAACGTACATCACAGTATATTCTTATAGGACTCAGCCTCTTGGATTAAGTATTCTTGTATTGGATCTCTTTTGAGGGGCTTTCTTAATTGTTCTTCCAAACTCACTTAAGGCTAAAGAACCTTTCTCTTTTAGCTTCATTTGAGACTGTCTCAGAAAAAAAAAAAAAATAATAATAATAAATTGACATATTGTAGTCAACGGTTTGATTAAACATAAACTTACATGTTCTACCATTCTTATGATTTACCAACCGTTAAGTCCAAGTGCTCAAATGAGGATTGGGGCCCAGTGATACTAGATGTTGTAGAAGTGGGACAACAATATGGATTCCATTCTAAAAAAACTTGTGATGTGAAAACATCCTCAAATAAGTGAGGAGAGAGGGAAGCAGCTCATAGATAAATAGAGCTTTTTATCTGTGTTTATGTTATTACATAAATGTTTAAATTTTGAACTTCTCGTGGCCTTGTTATGCTAACTTACTATGCTAACTTTTTTCTAGTCAGACATTACAGTAGAAATTGCTCCTTGAAAGGAGCAATGAGAGCCTTATAGACCTTCACCATCCTGAGGATGGGGGTGAAGAAAGCATGAGTGTTCGGGAGAGGAGTGGATGTGTGAGCAGAGAGACCCTGCTATTGCTCTACAGACAGTACATCAGTGTTAGTAGTTGATAGATATGTAAGGGCTGTGTCTGTTTGAAAGAGCTTCAAGTTAAAGGCTAGAAATTTGAAGTCAGTTCAACGAATCAAAGAAAGGATGTTCAGAGAAATGGGTAAAAAAAACCCTTCACAGCTGTCTCTATCTGGCATGCACTAATTGCTATGATTGTTTGATAAAACAGCACTTTGATGATTAGGGAAATGTTTTCCAAACAAAGTACACATTGAGGCTGATACTGAAAAACTATCTGGAGCTGCTTCTATGAAAATGGTTGCAACATAAATGCTATAGTCACTGCATTCACTTTCTTGACCAGGAAGCCAGCAATTTTATTTTGTCATTGAAAGAGAGCTTTTCTTCCTAGGAGGGAAGAAGCAAAGAAAGGAGAAAAATAGTATAAACTCTCCTATCCTGTGTCTTTTCAGAAAAAATAATCATATATCCAAATATTCTGTGCTGTGGCTCATTGTGCTTAAAGTTACCATGTTGCTCCAAAACACTTAGCTGACAACCTGTAGGACTCAAACCAATAAAAGAGGTGCTACGGGGACCCTGAAGAAACAGAAGAGGATCACAGCTCTAGAGGATAGGACTGTGTGTCCCAGTGCTAAACAGAAAGGCTCACATGCATAGTCTGGGCCATGAGACTATGCATAGACACAATCCAGCAACTTTTTTAGTGATTCCATGTGCATATAAGATTCCACCCTTTCTATATGACTACTTACAGACCTTATGATGTTAATCTTGAAAAATGCAGTGTAGACATCTGAAAAGGAAATTAGAGCTTGACTCTTATCTGATTGTGGATCAGATCATTTAGTGGAGTGTTTTACACTTGTATAACCGACCAAATTAGAGTCAAGACCTAACTTAACAAGGAGACTAACACCGTATCTTTTGATCTTTTGCTGATTCTGCTCCTCCATCTTTCTTAAAAGATTCTTATCAAATACTTTCTCAGAAAGACACTATGAAACACTTATCAAAATATAGCACCAAAACAAAGAAAAAAAAACTTTTTTTTTTTCTTCTGCCTGATCTTTGGGATATGAGATGACAAAAACTTGCTACTTTCTTGATATGTTAAGGAGCTGTGCTATAACATGCAGAGTAATGAAAAATGAGGTACAAAGCAGCACTGGAAGTAGCCATTCTGTCTTTGATGCCTTTTCTGGCTGTTCATTTATCCTTACAAAAAAAAAAACAGATTGTTGTGCCATCTCTACCACTCTGGAAAAGCTTGATGGGGCGGTTTCTGAAGCACATCAGCAAACTCTTGGTTTGGCTGGTAGGATGGCTTGGGAACAGCATCAGATGAGTCATCCTCCCTCCCTGCCTTCAGGGGCTAAACATTTTCCTTACACAGCACTTCCAGTCCCTGTTAGGTTTCTCCTGACAAGTAGGGCACTGGGAAGCATTGCTGGCATGGAATCCTCCTGGATTTGTATCTTTTGGAAGACCAGGAATGCTGTCAGAATAGATTCCTTTTCCTGAGGCTAGAGAAAATTTAAAATTTCTCCATCAGTATAACCTGTATGTGTGGGGTCTTTATCATATGAGAAGATGACTGCCTCCAAATCTTAGTAATTTGTGTCATTAAACTGCATGAAGTTTAACAAGGCCAAGTGCCGGGTCCTCCACCTGGGGTGCAATAACCCCAAGCAGAGCTACAGGCTGGGAGATGAGTGTTTGGAGAGCTGCCAGGCAGAGAAGGCAGTGATGGTTGATAGTCGGCTGAATATGAGCCAGCAGTGTGCTCAGGTGGCCAAGAAGGCCAACAACATCCTGGCTTGCATAAGAAACAGTGTGACCAGCAGGGCTAGGGAGGTGATCGTCCCCCTGTACTCGGCTCTGGTGAGGCCGCACCTCGAGTACTGTGTTCAGTTTTGGGCCCCTCGCTACACGAAGGACATCGAGGTGCTTGAGCGGGTCCAGAGAAGGGCGACGAAGCTGGTGAGGGGCCTGGAGAGCAAGTCCTATGAGGAGCGGCTGAGGGAGCTGGGCTTGTTCAGCCTGGAGAAGAGGAGGCTCAAGGGCGACCTTATCGCTCTCTACAGATACCTTAAAGGAGGCTGTAGTGAGGTGGGGGTTGGCCTGTTCTCCCACGTGACTGGTAACAGGATGAGGGGGAATGGGCTTAAGTTGCGCCAGGGGAGTTTTAGGTTAGGTGTTAGGAAGAACTTCTTTACCGAAAGGGTTGTTAGGCACTGGAACAGGCTGCCCAGGGAAGTGGTGGAGTCACCATCCCTGGAAGTCTTCAAAAGACGTTTAGATGTAGAGCTTAGGGATATGGTTTAGTGGGGACTGTTAGTGTTAGGTCAGAGGTTGGATTCGATGATCTTGAGGTCTCTTCCAACATAGAAATTCTGTGATTCTGTGATTAACAGATCAGTACATAAGTACTCATTGCCATTGTTCTAAGTACTGCCATAGTAGCATCAGTGACATGCTGTGTTCGAAACAGTAGTCAGAGAATATAGTTTCCATGTACATTTTTAAAACACAGTTTCAGCTACAGACTAACTTAACTGTGAACAGTTAAACTAGCAGGAGCTTGAGATTTTCTAAAGCTCACAAAGTATGTCTGAAGATTATGATGCTAGTTAGCACCTTATCCCCACTACTCATTTCTGTTGCAAATTGTCGTGGTTTCTCTAACAGTGATATTTTTATAAGATATATTGCTCATCAAAACAGCAGAAGAGTTTATACTCTTAATATTTTTTGGCTTTTGGTGATGACCTGCTAAGATTCTTTAATGCTGAACCAGAGGTGAGCTCACACCACAGCGTTGCAGCCTTCATCGAGGGTCTCCTTCTTCATGGCTGGCTCAAATAAATAATTAATTAAATAAATAACATATATATATATATATAATACCATAATCCTATTTACATTAGAAAATCAATTTAAAATGTGGTGTCAGAAATCAGAGTAGTCTGTGTGAAAGTAGAAGAAAAAAAGCTATATTATCCTTTGCCTTCATAAGTAGGCTGTCTTGTCTATACACCACAGTATCCACACTATATATGGAGATGTATATGCATGTATCTGTATAACCGTTGTGTAACCATATACATATAGGTTATATATATAGTATCCTCAGCTTTTACAGTTCATTTTTTTTCTCTCTTCCTCTCAGCTGCTTTTTTTATTAGCTTGCTATTTTTCAGGTTTCCTGAAAATGTCTTTCAAAGGCTTTGTGTATTTTCTTATTTATGTGCTTGTCATAGAGTAGATTTTATTTAGTGAATCTCAAAGATTTTAGACTTCATTGAGGGAAAGATCACACTCTAAATTTAGCTACACTTCATAAAAGTTAAGAAAGTATCTGGCTTATGGAAAGTAGAATATTTTCCAGAAAAATAACAAGAGAAAACTCTTATCTGTAAAGTGTACAACACTGACCTACAAGCCTCCTTCTTTCTGTTTTATTTGTCTAATTCAATAGCAAATTCCTTATGCAGTCTGAAACCCAGACAGGACAAGTGAGACAGAAAAGGTGGCTAGGCAAACCTGTTTAATTTCTCTTTTCTGTTACCAGGATAAATACCAAGCAAGCATTTTATTTTTGTGTTTTCCAACATAGATACACTTTTTTTTAAGTATTAATTATTTTTCCTACGCATAGTAAAAAGCTTTACATGATGTTTTACATACTTATCTAAATAGTCAGAGAACAGCTTTTAAGGACAAGCATGAGATTCTGAATTTAGGAATACAAGTTTTAGTTGTTCAGTCACACAGTTCCTGTGTTTGAATACAGCAGCATTATGCAAGAAGCCAAGAAAACAAAACAACATTAACTGTCTGGCATACTTCTTAGAAATTCATTTGGGGAGGAAGAAGAGAATTTAACGGTCAGAATATTAGAAGCAGCTGTGGATACCTAAAGCAGGTTTAAAACTTTAAGAGGAGGTCATATGGCTTTAAAAGCAAGCAGGGAGGAGTGCTGGCATTGGCTCATACAATTTTTGAATGGCAAGGAACATAATATTTCAGTAAGTCTTAGTCAAACTGTTTTAATTAGGCTACAAAAGAAAAAAGATCTTATGAACTAAAAACATCTTGCACTGAGTGGGTAAACTTGATCAGTTTAGTCTGAATTATTTGGCTTCAGTCTACATGTCTCATTTGATGTTTGTTGGCCTTTGTACAACTGCAGAAGAGTCATGTAGGAGAGAGGGGTTGGAAAGTACTGTAGACTGTTCTTTTCAGAGACATTTGTCCCTCAAATTTGTGTACTTGAGCCAGAGTTCAGGGTAAAGCTTTGAAAAATAGTGCTTCTTGAAGCCCAGCCATATTTATCTGGCACGAATTCATATACAGTGGATACAACACTGGCACAATTACAAAAAAGGAACTGATTACAAAAGTGTATGGAGTGGTGGTTTTAATAGGGTCACAGTTTATTAAAATCATAGCAAACAGAAGAGGAAAGCTCTTTAGAAAATATTATCTTATTTCTCCTCCCTGTAACCTTTCTCCTATTTATCCAGCAATCACTATCTATTTGTTATAGATCCAAAGAGGAAAAATTATAGTAGATCTTAAGATGATTCATCTCTGTCAGACTCTTCAATGATGATTTTTTTTTTTTTTTCTTGGTGGGGGGTGTGAGGAAAGGGAGCATAGTGGTGAAGGTAAATTCTGGAAGATTAAAAGGAAGAGTCTGGGAAATTTTGTCAGTTGTCCTTCCTCAGAATAGCATAGAGAAGACAACATTCAATGCCTACTTAAAATCTGGAGTTACTCTGAAGGTTAACCAGCAGATCCAGCTTTTCAGGGCCTAATTTAAATTGTCGGTGAACTGAGGCCAGAAGTCAAATATATATGCATACTTATATATATAGGTATGTACCTCTGAGTTAGAAAAGACTGCGGATGTCTGCAAGTGCACAGAGACTGTCTGACTTGAACTCTTCCTACATCAGCCACCTGCTGCATAAGCAATAGGATGAGTAAAATACAGTTGCAGAAGCATCCTGTTCTTTTTACTTTCCAGACAGAAAAGCATTTCAGCCAATTTTTGAAAACTGAGCGGGAAACAGAAAGGAGGCAATAAGAAAAGCCCTCAGAGATTTGAAGTGCTTTTCCTCATGGTTGTTTACTGTATCATCTAGATATATTATTTTGTTCTTACAAAACAGAGTAAAACTGCATTCCTCCAAGCCATTAGAAAAAATGGTTACTTGGGCATAGACCAAATATTTATTGCAAATTGTGGGTGGACCAGGTTTACAAGATGATCAAAGAAGCATCTAGGTGTGAAATGACATTAAAATAAATATCTCTTACTGGAAATTATAAAGTAATTCACTCTTAATTCCCAAATACATTTATATGACTTGAAGATTTTTATTTATTTATTTTCATTACTTTTTTTTTTTTAGTCTTCTTTCTGGTATTTTCTCAGTAGAGATTTGGTATTCCTGCAGGTTTTTTTTTTTTTTTTTTTTTTTTTTTTTTTTTTTTTTAACTTGGCTTTCTGTAACTCTTAAGGGGCTTCTCCAGATGTTGGATGCTCATTAAAATGAATTCTGTTCCAGTTCAAAAGTCTTTGGAGAAGCACCGAGTAAGGCAACAGTCCATTGATTCCCTCATATTAGACTCAGTATTGGGTTCATTTCATGTACTTAAGTTCAACAAGTTAAAATGTGCAGCTGTTAGCTCATTTCTCAGTGCTTGTGGCCACAGAAGGCTTTTATGTGCTATTGCAAATTTACTTTTTTTTTTTTTTTTTGGGGGGGGGGGGGGGAGGGAAGATAAAGGGTGCTCATTGTTTCCTTCAATCATTGTCCTGTGAATCTGATGCACCAATGACAAATTGCTTTTAAGTCCATAATGACAACATTGACTTTTCTGCCATTGGTGAAAGAGGTTAGAAACAACAATATAACCAAACTTTGCTGAGTCTGCTGAGTAATTTGAGCATGTTTAGAATGGCTTGTTTTTATGTTTGGGGGAAGGCAAAAAGAGAACAAGAGTCAATTTTTAAATTAATTTTAAGATCAGGGTAATCCCACATAAAGAACATGTTACAATGGAAGGAAGTAAATTCAAGAACACAGAGGTTATATCCTACTTCCTCTGCTTTTTACACCAGTACACAGTAATTTAATAGACTGTTCTAAAGAAGTGGATATGGGATAGTGGATAGTCTCCCCCCCCACCCCCCCGTCCCCGCAACGGGACAATGGGAAGATAAATAATTACATTTTTCAGATTTGATTGCTAACTGCAACTATATTTTTTACCTTAAGCATGTACTGTTAATTGGGTGTATAATTTTTGGATTAGCAGGTTGGATTGGGACTCCAGTAAACAGCTTTATTTTTAACCTCGATGTTTTTTCTGCCTATTAAAACAAAGTAGTTCCTATTATCTTAGTGAGACCACAACAGTGTCAAGGCAAGCTTCTATAGCATAGAAGTAAAGCATGACAGATTTGTAGTGCTATTTCCATCAACTGGAAATAGTCATGAAGGAATTTTTTTTTTCCTTTAATTACTGAATTTTACCAAGGCAGTTTGTTTATCTTTGCTCACTAAGACATTTGTTATTGTAGCTGTGGTATTCTGGATAGTAAGTATATCTTTATTTCTTACATCTTCTAATATGCTAAATCTTATTTCATTATATATATATATATATATATATATATATATATATATATTTATTTATTTATTTATTTGTCTTGGCCTAATTCCATTGAAAGAAGAACCTTTGGATTTACTTATTGAGAAAAAATACAAATTCTCTTGAAATGAAATATACAAGTACAAGATGCTTCTGGCTGGATGACTATAGGCAGCATTTGAGGACACTTTTAAAGGCCTATTTGGCACAAAGAAAGTTGGAATGTGTACAGAAGAAAAATAAATTATTGAACTGAAAACAATTACACTTAAACAACATAAAAAGACAGTATGACAAAGCCACCTAAAATAAAGACATGTAGCTTTAAGCTTTAAAATGTGGTTTGAAAAGAGCTTTCCTATAGCTTACCACATTTTCATGGTTTACTGGGGAAATTGTTTGATTTCTCAATGAAATCTGTGATAAATTCTTAAGGCCTGTATGCATTAGACCTGAAAGACTCTAAACATTTATCTATGCGAATAAATTACCACAAATCCAAGGGTTCTGATTTGCACTTTATAGTTCTGTCGAATTCCATGTGCACATCTGCACATGTTAACTTCTTTACTGAAAGGGTTGTTAGGCACTGGAACAGGCTGCCCAGGGAGGTGGTGGAGTCACCATCCCTGGAAGTCTTCAAAAGACGTTTAGATGTAGAGCTTAGGGATATGGTTTAGTGGGGACTGTTAGTGTTAGGTTAGAGGTTGGACTTGATGATCTTGAGGTCTCTTCCAACATAGAAATTCTGTGATTCTGTGATTCTGTGATCTTTTGTTCCAAAAGAAATGCAAGGAACATTTACCATTGCCTTACTTTACATTCTTACTTTACAATAACTGTTTCTTTTTCCCAACCCTACTTACAAGTATTACTTTGTTTTTACTGGGGCACACATAGAGTGGACTAGAACCACTGTTTTCATGTAGCTGTCACTGATATCAAAGGTATTTTTGCAGTGACTTTGGAGGGTTGGGTGGGGTGGCTTGGTTAAAGCAGAAGTGAATTGGTGCTAAATTCACACCACACCTGACATCACTTTGGGTTGAGTGTTTTATCTGTGAGTACATCTGTGAGCCATGCACATGCTTGTCCAAGGACAGAATCTGGTCCTTTAACTCTTTGCCAGAAGGTAAGGATTTGAAAGTCCCAGTGGCCTTATGGTTGTTATTCATTCTAATGAAACTATCCTAGCACTGAGAGAATTTATTTGTAACATATATTAGGAGTTGTCTTTTTTTCCTCAGAAAGCTGCACATGTGCACAGCAGCAGTCTTATGGTGGTTGGCAGGTATCCTTGCCTCACTCAAGCATCAAACTTGCTTTTTCATTTGAAATTCCAGCACAGGGAAAGATTATACTCATGCTTGCCATCTGGTTGGACAAGTTCTTTTGTTTTCAGACAGCAGAGAAAATCTATATCAAATGGATAAAGACAGTTTTTGAAGCCTGATTTGACAGTACTGATTGTTGTATGCACTTGTGTTTTAAATCCTTATTGTATTACTATTAAAAACAAACAAACAGAAAAAAAAAACAAACAAACTTATATTTCAAAACACATGAAACATCTTAACAGAAAAGACCTGAGCATGAACATACCCTTTATAGATCTATTTAGAAGATATAACTTCCTTGCAGCCTTATTTTCTTGGAAAACTTTCTTTCTTGCTTTGGATGAGCATTCTGTTGTTGTTGTTGATAAATATTCGAATATTATCTTCATACTGTTACATTCACCTCTGTTTCTTCTTGTAAAAGCACTGTATTTCTGCAGTGCCTAAGACTGAAATTTTAGCTCTTCAGGTGTTCTTTTAAGGGCATGATGTTTGGATCAGCACACAACTTTCATTAGCCAAATGTGTATTCTTTATGGCATCTGTTATTCTTCCTTGAGTACTGTTGAAAATGTTTATGTCATATCTTGCTAATGTTTCTTTTCAGATTTTACCTCTCATATTAGCTTTGATTTATCATTATATATATATATTTACCTTTACTGTCAGTGTATGGCATCTACTTTAAGGATATACTACTTTTCTACAGAAATCTCTACATCTCCATGATTCTCTACTTATTTTTATGGAGAAAGTGTTGGAACATGTCTTTGCAGGCATCAATTTTGCATGTGGATGTGCATCAGGATGTCAGGAAATGCAGGTTTCTGTGTTGAATGGCACTCTTAGAACATGGTCATTTCTATGAGGCCCTGGTGTACATGATCAGGGTACTGCAAATTATGTTCTCTTAATAACTCATAACCCTTCCTAAAAATCTTCTCCCTTTCCTGAGCCAAAGAATAAAACTTTATTCTTAACACAGTTTTTGCATCCTTTCCTTTTGAACAGAAGGAAAACTGAAAATTTCACAGATTGCAGTTGCAGCAAAAGTAGAAGGACTGATGCTCTTTGATCCTTGTAGTAGCCTTGGGATGGAGCAGTAATTTAGATTCTTATTACTTCAGGCCAAATTAAAAGATGGTCTACCTCACCTCAATGCAGATGGGAAGATGAATGACCTTAGCAGGCATCAGGCATTTCAGAGTTCCTGTGTGCTTATGACATGAATCCCTCTTCCCTACCACCCACTCACATCTGTTTAAAGATTTGGTATAATTCCATATATCATCACAACTCTGGAGACTCTTCCGACCTCCCCTTCGTGGTGTCTTGTGAGCTAGAAGGAGTTTCTTTGGCACCTCCTACACTTGCTCCCCACTCATCAGGAAATACAAGAGGCCTCAATAGAGGTGTTGGCTGCTTTTTCTGGCTTTTGTGTGAAACATGCTGAGAGCCTCTGGGGAAGCTGGTGTTGATCTTTGAGTGGAAGCTGGTTGTTTGGGTCACTAACCCTAATTTAAACTTTCTAAAGGAGAATTCCTGAAAAGCAGTACAAGGCATCATTACGGATTATAAACAGCATGGTAATACTGTCTAAAACAAGCAAGCTGGTATGCTTTGGGTTGAGTCTGGATGTCTCTTTTTATGTGAAGTATTTACTATTAGATCAATAAAGTCATGCTTCCATTTAATACATTATTATTTTACATCTTTTTCTTACATAGAATGGGACATAACGCTGTCCATTGCAGAACTATAGACCCTTAGTGTTGTTTTTTACATGCTGTTTAGCTAAACTGTAAGCTGTTTAAAGTGTAATGTAGATAAAACACAGAAACACAGCTAAAATATTTAACAGGACACAGGGAAGCATGATTATTAATCCCAGATTCCAAATTTCCTTGTTCCAGTTTTTTAACACAAATGATACCGAGTTATGGACAGTCTTCCTGAATGATTATGCTCTTCATTTTCTTAAATGGGCAGGTAAAAAAGATGATGTAATAGACACCAACTGGTTATGCTAAACCTTCCATTAGTATCTGTCATTATAGTATTTGTTCAGATGTAACAGCTGAGGAATATATGGGTTTGACCATTTTGGTCAAATGACATTTTCTACTCGATATGTACTGCTTGTCTCATACTGTTGTTATATATATGGAAAGGATGCTTATAGACTGGCCTCATCTAAACATTACTGATAGTTCTAGTTTTAGGGTTTGATGTGGAAAACCACTCAGGCATTATCATATTTTTTAAAACTGATGGGCCCATCTGATTTTAACCATACTGTGCTGATGCTCAACAAGATTTATCGAGGAGCTTCCCAAAACTCTTTTCAGCCCCACAGGTGTTTTACACCCTACGGTCTCACTGAAGTCACTGTCAGGATTTCTTCTGCACATATGAAAATCACAAAGACAGGAACAGAAGATTAAAATTTTGGATTGTTCTACTCTTGACAATACTACCAAACCTTTTAAAAAGATTGAACAGTCTGTGTATGTTCTAGAAATCTGACTGACATTAAACCTAACAGTTTTATAAACATTAATCTAGGGTATTCCTACCCTAGACTATGTGTGACTCAGTATGGTTTTTAACTACCAGATTATCCTGATTATATAGCACATCTAATGTTATCAAGAAAGGGCATCGTATTTTTATTTCTAAAATTAACATGGTGCTGTCCTCAGTAACATTTATTTTACATGTAAACATTGGCAAAATTGTTTCATCATCAGCCTACAAAACACATCTCTCAAAGACAACCTAGCATCAATATTGCTTTGAATATTTACTGAAGTCATGTGCAATGAATAATGTAGTAGTGCTGTTCCACCTGCGTTTTCTGGGTAATGATTAGCCTTCAGCCCATCTTTTGCAAACACTTAAACATGACTCTTACTCTTCCCCAACTCCTCGTGCCTGCTGTTTTGTGCTTGCTTGTGTAGCCATGAAGATAAACAGATTAGAATTCATAGACTTCTACTAGAATATTAAATAAATAAATAAATAAGTAGACTTAATCTGGATATGTTCTCTGATACTGTTCACAGGCTTTTGCAACAGGAGATGAAGAGAAGAATAAGCAGTGGGTGTACAAATTGGATGGCACTTTTAAAAGAGTTGTTATTTTGTATCAATTTAAAACATTACTGAGGCTAAGACTCAATAGGTTCAGATTAAAAATGAAAACACCAAAGGTAAATATGGGAGGCTTATTTACGTCACGGATGGATAGAAAGTTCTACTTTTTGAAAGTACTGTGGCTAGACTTTTAATTACTCTAGTATTATTTCTTGAATTTATCTGGAATTATTAGGAGACTGTCTGCTAATCGGTGCCTTTCTTTTAGCTGCTAATCAGACAGTCTGAATCCGTATGCCCTTGATAAAATTAAGCATGAGATTTACACAAAATCAAGCCATTGGAGAGGGAAGCCATATGATGCAGGATACTGAGCATCACAAGTTTTTCACAAAATGATTGCCAAATCTAAAGTGTCAGGAGTTAATTCTATCTGTACTGATTTACCTATCAGCATATCTAAGTAGCCAAAGCCACCTTTGTATGTTTTTTCTTGGGATGGCATACATATTTTCATATATGTATATGAACACACCAAAAATACATTTTTCTACATATATATTAGTGATTGGGCTGAAGATCTTTTAGGGAATTGCACTCATTGATAACTTCCTATCACCTGCAGACCCTCTGTAGTCAGCCCAATTATGGATGACATTTGCCATGCAGATGAGAGTTGCACCAGTTTGGATTACCTCTATAGCTGAACTACTATCCTTTATTCATATGCACATACATTCATGGTCATGAAATCACTTAGGGATCATTAATAATGAAATGGCTTAGATCACCCATATTTGTTGTATCTGAAGAATGGCATTTTTGCCCTCTTTCAAACCAATCCAGTTAGATTTTTTCTTAGAATAAATTTCTATATCTTTTTATGGGCTTTGCAATTGCTATATGAGTATGTCTGATGGATATGAATGTAAAAACATTCTGAAAGAACAAGACAGCATTGTAATCTTCACTTGATGAATCCTTCAGTAACACTGAATCAACTGAGATAGTTACAGAACTTCAGTTCTCACCCTGAACCAGCTACCCACAGAACTGCGATTTTACCAGAGGCATCCAGTGTGATAATTAAGTCCCCTTCCGGCAGCCTCTAAGCTTACTTTAAATGTCTTCTGTCCCTCTAGCCAGTTCCAAATGCACTTTTGCATAAAGACTGATGACAGTACAGACTTCAAGACTGCATAAGTTTAAAGGAAAAATTGTACAAAGTAGCCAAGAAGAAAGAGGGAGAAAATGAACCTTCCTAAACATTTTTCTTCTCCAGAATACAAATTGCTATATGTGGCTGTGGAGTCCATCCATGAGAAGGAACTTTAAAATTGGGACCTTAAAAGGTAACAGAGTCAGAATGAGCAGAGCTGTTTAACATGGGATTCATGTCTCAAATATTAGACACGAATATTAAGAAGCTATTTATAGTATGCTAATATAGATGATTTAAAATGAATGTTTAGGTGTATAATGAAGGAAAGCTGCTTAATAAAGAACTCTATTACTTTTTTTTTTTTTTAACTAGAGTTGATCTTGTGCTAGCTTTCAGAAATTAAGGTTAAATTTGCCTATGGAGTTGACATATTTAAGTTAGGAATATAATATTCATACATTTTCGTAGGAAGCCATGTGAAGAAAAGATGAATGTTAGAGCCTTCTTTAAATAAGTAACATAATGATGCTCTAAAGGAAAAATAAAAACGTATTTAGAAGGAAGTAAATATTTTAGTTGTCTAACAATTTATCTTTTAAATTAATCTCAACCAAATAGAATGAAAATCAGGTATGTGCTTTTGTGTGGGAAAAATGAGAGGAATTATGTCTGATCATTAAGAACAGATCAGAAATTTCCTTGGCTCATCAAATTAATCTTCCTTTTATTATTATTTATTTTTATTTTTTTATGAGGGTTAATAAGCAGACTTATGAACTGAATAATTCTTTTGAACTTTTATTGCTAAATCAAGTTGAGATGTTTCCAAAGACAATACCATTATTATTAATATTGAGTTTATGTCATCTGACTAGAGACCCGCTCATTTTCTTCAGGTTTCTTGTATTATTGTCTGGTTGACTAATTATTGGCCATCTTAGCTTAACAAAACTTTCTTGTCTGTTTTCTTCTCAATAAATCCTTGCATTTTTCAATCTACTTGATTTTTCATTCACTTCATTCATTTATTGTCTTTCTTCCCTCTTTGCATCCACTGTTGTTTCTGAAGTATTTTCCGTATACATTCTACATCATTTACAATGTCCATTTCTTTTCTCCTCTCACACTTCTCACCATTTTCTCACCTTCATGGTGTACCTGAGTGAGGAAAAAAGATGGAGAGTGTTTATAGACACAAGCCTTGAAGGGAGATAGAGTATTTCTGATTCCATAAGAGCTTTAATATTTGTCCAGTGTGTCAGCCGTAAAGGAAGAATTACTTGGAAGTCGTTTTTAAAAATATAGGAGAGCACAAGAGTATTGTGGGCTGTGGCTTGTTTTTCCCAGTTGAGTTTGTTTGGAGTCTCCTGTAGTTGATATGTGCTACCCTTTTGTCTAGCTAAGTGAAGTATTCTATTCCACTCCCTTCAACAGAGACAGAAACTGCATGACAAATGCCTTATATAATAAAATAGTTGTCACTTAAAAAATACAACCCAAGATTGTTCAAGGATTTTGAACAACCAAATAATGCTCTATAATGTTCATATAAATATAAATATTATTCACTGTCAAGAGGAAATATCATTAAATTATGCATCAATATAGCTTTTTGCATGTATATGTTTGCTTAGATTGTAGTAAAAATAATGAAAACCCTGTGTGAGGTTTGGGAACAGAATGTACTTACTTTATTTTATTAGAGGTATGATTAGAAATCATAGAAAGGAGAGAAGAAAAGTCTGAAAGAGGAACTGAATAAGGCAGAAAGTCAATCAATTACAGATATTTTTTTTCCTGGAGGTGGAGGAGACACTGTAGAAAGGGAATTAATCCCATTCAGTGACAACACAAAGAAACGTATTGGAAAAGAAAGACATCTGCTAGCTAAGATTGGCAAGAGATGAAGTGGGACAACTGAAGGAAAGCTTCTTTAACAGCTCAGAGGAACATATTTTAAATACTATTTTGGAATGGAACAGACCAAAGATTTCAGTGCATTTTGATCTGAGTATGGAAAGATGATGCCAAATTAGGAAAAACTGAACTCTCTGGAGTGGGATTTAATCTTAAGGAATTAATATGTTTGAGATGAACAGTGGAAAAGGGCATATAGTGTTTTTTTTTTTTTTTTTTTTTTTTTTTTTTTCTTTTTTTCAGAGCTAGGCACACACTTATTAAAGGGAAAACTGAGCAAGATTCCAGATTTAAGCTCAAGACCCATGTTCTCAGTCCCAGGTGCATGGAAGTTGGATATGACTCAAGGAATTTCTTTGGCTAACAGTCTTGATTAACAGTGACATGATTACTAACTGATGGGACAATGAATTTTAATACAATAAGCAAATGTGAGGTGATAAATCTTGACATGAGTAAAGTGGAAGGAGCCATAAGGTAAAGGAGTGTATTTACTACCTCTCTGAGAAGCTAATCCTTCAAATAGTGGGCTTCATCTTAAGAGAACTATTTTGGAATAAAGTCTAGAGGTAGATACAAAAAGAAAAGTAGCTGAAGCTGAAAGACACTACATTAGCAGTTGCATCTGACACTACATGACAAGTTGCATCATCCTCTGGGTGAAGACAAGAAGACTGTCCAAACAATTTTGACAACTTCTTTAGCCAGTGAATGGCATGTTTTTCCTCAAAGTTCTACTTAAGTGAAAAGTTCTATAACTGTGGAAGTCTTGAAGCGGTTCGCTTCCGGTTGAATTTAATATGTCCCTGTTTCTTCTTCGGGCTTTCAGGGATTTGCCTTAGTCCCCAGGAGGTCTCAATACTTTGAGCAAGCTGCAAGCTTACAACACGCTGGCCACTGTGGCTTCAATGTGGAGCTTCATTTTTTTTTCTTTCAAACTATGACAGAAGGAGGACTTTTATACTTTTTGCTTAGTAGATGTATTGTGCCTGAATGTCATACTTACGCAAAGAAACAGCAGATGTGAATTTCAGGTTTTTCTCAGTCTCAGTGCACAAATCCCCATTTCCGTGAAGAGTGCCCTAGACGTGCTGCTTTGGAAGGGGATATCCATCAGTCTCTCTGTTGAAGTGCAATAGAGCCAGGAACAGGGAATACTGGAAACATCTTTCTGACAACATCTGGAAAAAAAAATCTATGTTTCAATTCAGTGAGTGAATGAGAATACATTTTTTTGGCAGGCTCCACCTGTAGGGACAAGTGTAAAGTAAACTGGATTTTATTAGATTGCTGGATGAGAAAAAGTTATGAAAGAGAAGGGACAAGTCTCCAGGCAAGCTGTATCTTACTGGGCTGAGGAAGGGGAAGGTGGTGGCTGCTGCAACTGACACAACACAAACCGTGCAGCAGGTGCCTTCTGCTGTGGGTTACTACACAATGCACAGCTTAAGTGGAGAGGGGTTTGGTAAATAATTAAAAGATAAAGACATTCCCTTTTACATTTTCTCTTCAATATGAAAAGGAGAAATTAGTTTATTTGAACTTAATTTTAAATAATATGATTCCTAAGCTGCTAAATATTTTTGTTAGAAGCTTTTACAGAGGATAAAACATGTTCCTGTAGACTGAATATATTTTAAAAGTCCCCAGCATAATAAATATGTCTATGGAGAAAGAGGTGCCTGAAAGCCAGTTATATGAAATTACAAGATAAGTGCCCTTAAATATTACTCCTTGTGAAAGCTGGCTTTGCACAACAAAAATGAAGGAGTAGACTTGATTTATTATTAACAGTGAAATAGAAAGACCACCAATGAACATCTTGAGAAGATTTATAGCAAACATTACTTCTGCAGGATTAGATGACGTGATAGTTTTTACAATACTGTGAACTTTGTAAGAAAGAATAGAAAGGGACAGCTTTCTTCTTGAGAACAGAAATTTCCACAAGCAATTCCCAGGTTTTCTCTTTTGTTTTTCAACAGGGCAAAATGGATTTAATATTAGAAATATGTTTCTTTCTGGATCCAATTTCATCTAGGCTACACTCTTTAAATATGAATCTATAATCCAACTTACCGCTGTTGCAAAGTTTCCTCTAATATATCTGTAAAGCAAAATATGTGTGCAAGCACAGGCTGCATGAGTTTAACTAAATTGGCTTGGAGCACACATATTTTAGCTAAGCAAGTGTAGGATTTTGTTCAGACAATGTCTATATCACCTGCCTATGAGTTCTGTTTTAGTTAGGAAATATCTGAATGGAATGTCTATGAGGGAGGAGAAAATTCAGTTATAATCAGTTATTAGAACTCTTAATGCAAGCCACATTATGGGGGGAGTAATTATCATTCTTCAGCTGGTTACTGTGAAGGCTACTAAAACACTACTGAGGCTTCTGGAAACAAACAACAACAAAACAGAACAAAAGGAAAAAAAATCATTTGCTGGGAAATATATTTACACTTTAATAGGGGAAAAAAAATATATCCATAGACAAAAAGAGAAAATAATATAAATAATATTTGAGAGTTTAATACTTTAATTAAAAACATTTCAAGAAAAAGAACCAAAATCTGCTCTTAAATATACATGACTTTCAACAAGTCAAAAGAGGGTAGCACATGCAAGGATAGCATTCAGTTCATAGACGTAAGGAAAAAAAGAGACTTGAGAAATTGCAAACTCCATATAGCATCATCATCATTATTGTAATAACACACGTGGTTGAATTTTAGAAAGTGTTTGCAAATGTGATGACAAATGATAAATAAATCAGAACAAGTGACAGGAAATGCAACTGAAGATTATTGCTGTTCAGTAACAGGCACAGTACAAGGTCATCCGCAAATTTATATATATATATGGAGAGAGAGAACTCATAAGTTTCACCATAAAATCTTAAAGTTTCTAGCATTAAAAACACTTAAAAGTGTGAATTTGGGTATGAAGAAAGTCATTGTATAACCCTAAGGACTGTGAATTCCTTTAAATATCATATCTTTCTAACTCATATTGCACCTGTATAATTTCTGATTGAGAAGACATTGCTGTATGTGTCTGGTTGTGCTTATGACTCCTGAAATGACTAAGTGTCCATATTGATAATTACCAAGCTATAGTAAACTGGGTTAAGAGCTGTTGGCAAAACTGTTCTACTTCCTTCCACCACCTGCAAATGCAGAACACAAGAGAGAACTAAAATGAAATAAATAGCAGCTGTTCTTTTCCCTGCTTGATAAGTTGGTTTTATACCAGAAATCTCCATGAGAGTTCAAAGTATCGGAGACAGGAAGATAGGAAGGCGTCATGAGCTGTGTTAACTTGAAATAGTTCATACAAGGGGTCATGTGAACAGAAGGGCTGTTGATGACTAAAATCTTGCAATCTGTTTTTGTGCCCCTAAGGGAAAATTACAGTAGTTCATCTTCCTCAAATAAGGCTGGATACTTTATAGTGATGTTTGGTAACTAAATAGACTGTGGGGCTCTTTGTAACTTCTAGATAACAACAATAACAACAAATCATTTAGATGATAAAGAATTATATTCTAAATTCTTATGAAAAACAATACTGTCTTGCTTTAAAAGCACAGATGCATCTGGTTAAATGAACTTCCCATAGAAAGGCAAAGCTGGGCTCTTCCATGAAGCTAAGGTGAAGATTTATAATCATTTGGCTTTCCTGATATAATGTAAATGTTAGTCCTGCTCTTAAATAAATTCTGGGTTTCTTTTTAATGCAAATATACATGGAAATTCTCTGCATATGCAAATTTTGAATTTCAGACTTGTCAAGCAATATTAAAAAATATCTTATTCTGAAAATATCAGAAATTAATATTTTTATTTTTAATTTTGATTTAAAATACTTGACATAAATATATAACGTCTTCCATCATCTGCGTTTTACACTACTGAGATTATGCACCTTATAAAACAAAAACAAGATCTGAATTATGAATATTATATTGTCTTCCAGAGAAAATATGGTAATTGATCCTGAGGGTTAAAACTTCTATATTGGACTAATTTCTTACCGAGAAAAATCGCACTGGAGAGAGAGCCTCTCCAAAAGCTGCTTTGCTTTTCTGTCCATCTCAGTCCCCAGTGAATCTCAAGATTAATCCTGATCTCATCTGCATTCACTAAAATTCTAAATAGGTTTTGCCAGCTCCATATGCCTAACCACTAATATAAACATATAATTTCTTTTATTTATTCCCATACAGTTTTCTATATATCTCTATTTTGCTATAATCCCATTCATCTGAGATTAATCCCAATCCTGAGATTTAAGTAATGCTTCTTCCTTTATATTTTAAATCAAAGTGAATAGTTACTGGTGAGAAGGAGAAGGGGGCTTCTGTTGATGATTCAGAACTCAAAAAAATTGGATGTACCAGTGGCTAATCCTCCATGATTCATACTATTCTTTCATGATTTCAAGTGTGCTTAATATACTTGAAAGGGAGATCAGAGGTTTGGCATGGAAAAGAATTTGAATATACATTTCAAATATACTAGAATGAAGATACCAAATAATAACCACACCATCCTTAACTGCAGTCTTCATTTTACAGAGCTCTCTAGTTGCTAATAACCACAGATTTTAAAATGCATTTGATCTTTGGATGCACAATGGAATGCCCCGTCTTGGATCATGTCTGACACTTAATTTTTGCTAGAAATAGACAACACTGATAGGAAATTCTTGTCAAAACTAAAACCAAAGAAAACACTAAAAACAACAACAACACAACTATATGCTTGAAGAATACCAGTTGCTGTTATAAATTCATTTGTAAAATGTTCAAAGAATGAGTCTTCTGCTGTCAAGGATAAATGTTGGCTAGCTCTGTTGGCATGACTGCAGGAAACACAGGCCCCAACAGAAACAGAAATGTCCATTGCTGTTATTACTCCCTTTTTTGAGTCAGAGCTGCATATGCTTTTTCATATACTATTCACCAAGGCCTACATTTCCATCCTTGCATGTCTGGTTAAAATGCCCATCATAGCTGGGGACACACAGCTTTATTTTGGATGGTTTGTACAGTAAAACTGCATTGGTTTGGCCTTTCCTAGTGTCAAGCATACTTTTTCCACTCAGTACAATAGCACAATGTGGCAAATAAGATACTTCAAAATATTTTTCCCATAAAATTAAGAGCAAAAGTTCTGGAGAATATTTCTATTGGTAATAAACTTTGCAACCCCCCTGTCTTTAAGGAAACAGAACTGTTCAGCCCAAGCCAAAATATTTTATGTAGTTATTCCTTATATAGATATTCCTATCTACATATTCCTTATGTAGATAAAAGCACTATATTTTTTACCCGAATAATTATTTAATGTATCATGGTAATTTAAATTATTAATATGCAAAGAATTTTTAAGCCTATTGGCCTTTTTTTTTTTTTCCAGTTTTGTAGTTTTGCAGGTTTTTTTTTTTTTTTTTTTTTGCAGTTTTTTTTTTCTTTTCATTTTTTTGCAGTATTAAGCTGAATATTGTCCTCATGCAGATGATATGTATATGACAATAAAGATAAGACCTGGAAAAGCATAGTAAGCACAGCTCATTAAATTTTGCTTGGGCAACTGCACAAAGTGAAGTTGATCCTAGGTGAAATTTATAAGTCTTATTCACACTGAAAATTGCTTGAATCATGCTAGATAATGATTCAAATGAGCCAACGTTCATAAGTACTAACAGCTGAGAAAAATAAATCTGCAGTTCTAATAGGTGTTATGACTTTTCTGTCATAATTGAAAAGTAATGCTGAAGTTCCCTTCCATTTACCAAGTGGGTTTGAATTTGGTTTCATGAGAAACGTGAATACATTATTTGCACACACAGTCACACGCATACACACCACTTTAAGTAAAATTTAAGTAATTGCAAATAAAATTAGAGGTATATTAATGCTGATGATAATAATTACATCTCTCTGTACAGCCAACAGATGGTCAAGGTATAAAAGAAGTGTTCAGAGATGTGGCAGAAAAGCTATGAAGATTCTAATTATCCTCTTTTCTGTGCAGAATGCTGGTGAGATACCAGAGCCCTTCTCTATGAGGAACTCATATGAATCTGGTGTGACTCTAGAAACGATTACTATGAATGAAATGCATAAAAAGAACAGTAGAAACTTCCCAAATTCAGATTCTTGACAAAGTTCTAAAGAATCTCCTGGAATGGTATATAGTGTCTCCCTTAAATGTGCTTGTGAATGAGAGGACTGGAGGGCACTAAGTAGTGATGCTAGTTTCTAAACAAGGTTGCAGGAAGAGCTGAGGTTCTGACATCAGTATTGGGAAGATTAGCAGAAATGTGATGCATTTGGACTCAGCAAGAAGTCCAGCTTCCCATACCTTCTGCAGTTCTCTGAAGTGGTCAGAAAAGGTGGAGATAAAGTAGGTCTAGCTGACAGTATACCTCAATTTCCAGAAGATTTCCAAAATGCCATAAAATAAATAAACAGATAAACAAATATAATACACACAAATACAAACAAATAAAAAAATAAACAAAAATAAACAAATAAAATAAAAACTTTTGAAGAAACTAAGCAGCCATAGCATGAAAGCTGGAATTCTTACATTTTGTAACATGCAGTTGTTTAAAACAGGGGTTAGGAATATATGAAATGGATGATTATTATTAGTGAAATTCTGAAGGGATTTGTACTAGGACCATATTCATAAATGACCCAAAGAAAATATGAGAAGTTACCTGATGAATTTATGTGTGCTACAACACTATTCAGACAAGGGTTAATTGAAGAAATTGCAGAACATCATAAGACTGAGTGATTGAGCAAAGGAAAAACAGATGAAATTCTTCAAAGATTATTTTTTTTAAAGGAATGTGAAGAGTCACCTTAACTTCACACATTAAATATTAGGGTCTATCATTACTGCCCATGAGAAAGACCTTCAGGTTATGATAGATACTGCTATGAAAATGTCAGCTCAGTGCTCAATATAGTCAGAAAGGCCCTCTAAATATTAGAAATAATTGGGAAAGCAATTGAGAAGAAAGTAGAAAATGTAATCTCAACATCTGTGCTGTTTTATGCTTAAGTCTGTGAAATCAAAAATAGCTTGGCAGGATTGCCAATGCATTAGGGAAAGGCAACAGCCGTTCTCTTTCTCTTCCAATAGAGTAAGTAGAAGGCAGCAAATTAAGCTACAAAAGCCGAACTCAAAACAAACAAACGAGGTAATTCTTCATGTAACAGGTATTTGACCTATTGAGCAGCTTACTGCAGGATGTTGTGGATGCTGAAAGTTTACAAGATCAAGAGGAAGACCAAAGAAGATGAATTCAGTAAAGTTTACTAAATACATAGAAAATACATGTGGCTAAAATTCTTCAGCTGAGGGTGTTTGGCAACTGCAGATATAAGGAAGAGATATCATGTATACTTACCTTTTTTTTTTTTTTTCTTTTTCTTTTTTTCCCCACATACTTTCTTGGGTATCCTCTTTTGGCTTCTTTTTGGAACTGGACTAGAAGATCTGCTCCTATGAAGAATATGGTCATTCTTATGGTCCTACTGAATTTTAAACTACTTTCCTTTTCTTGAGGGGAAAAAAAAAAAAAAAAAAAAAAAAAGATTTCAACTGCAAGGATAGTTAATTTTCTCTGTGTATTATGTTGGTGGTGGTTTGTTTGTTTTTCATACAGGATTTTCAGTCTGTCTAGGCATCTCTTTTGTTGATTAGTGAACCTGCTGAAAATAAACATCAGTTATATCTTAAGGAAGTTGCATTTTGTATATGACTTTCAGTCACTTTCCCACACTTTTGGGGAAAACTGAACAAAGTTTCTGTATTCAACCAGAAAAAAAAAAAAGGGGGGGGGGGTCATTTGTCTCTAAAGACAATTACTTTAGTAAAGATGAACCTTGCAATGTCTGTTTTACAGATGCAACTCTGAGAAATGTTTGCAGCATTCTATAAAAGAAATCAGAATGACTAATAGCATAAGATTTTATTTTTTTAAGTTTCATTCCATTTGGGTAAAAGTTTTCTTTAATTAAAATTCAAAATAGAATCAGAGTAAAAGAAAAGAAATTCAGTTGATTGATTTTGTGTCTTCCTTAGTGCTTTGTGGATTACAGATGAGTTCTGCTCTGGAGAAGATGAATGAAAAAGTTCCTGAGAATTGTTTTTCAGATGACAGAAATGAAAAAATGTGGACTAACAGAGTTTAGCATTGAAAAAATGTCTTAATCTCTCAATGTGCAAAGCAAAACAATAATTCCTTGCTGAAATTGAACATAGAATCAATACTCATACATGTATTGACAGGTTGATTTTGCTTGAAAAATCAAATGAGAAAATTTGAAGTGTGCATGAGTGAGCAACAAAGCCAGATTCTTAATGAACACAAGGAAATAGCCTTCAGTTTGTTAGTAAAACATCACACAATGGGTTGATTTTGTCAGGCAAGGAATTTTTCCACAGAAAATGGGAAGGCATGCCAGGATAGATCAAATAAAGAATGTAAGTGTTTACATCAGGGTGACTGAAGTCTTTCAGCCCAATATCTCCTGACACATTACCCTTTGGTATCTTAAATTTACCAGATGTGTCTCAGTGTAACTTGAGAGTCTACTAGGAACGTGGCTTGTGGCTGTGGAACATGCCCAGGCTGTTGTAGTCTTCTGTCTGAGACTGGCCAGAGTTCAGTCAGAGCAGAGGAGTGTGTGCACTTTCTGTTGGCCAGAAACTGTCCCCACCACTTCACTAACACGGGCTTTTAAAATGTTTGCAACCACCTTGGGTGGGGGTTGTTTTAAATAAAAAGGCATTTAAATTGGCATATATCCTTTTTATAAGTATCTGGTGATTATAGCACCCCTCTTTCTTCACAGAGAGAGTGGTTGCACACTGGAACAGGCTCCCCAGGGAAGTGGTCACTGCACCGAGCCTGACTGAATTTAAGAAGAGATTGGACTGTGCACTTAGTCACATGGTCTGAACTTGGGTAGACCTGTGCGGTGTCAAGAGTTGGACTTGATGATCCTTAAGGGTTCCTTTCCAACTCAGGATATTCTATGATTCTATGTCCGTGAGATGAAGAGTAAGAAGTTCTCTTTCATACCTAGGGAGTCAAACCCACCTTTCAGACTTCATTCAGGAGAGCTGATATCACCCAACTGTGATTGGGGTGATACTGTCCTACCAACAGTAGAACACGGTTAATCTTCTTCCATTGACTTTGAATCACTTCACTGATAAGTAATGCAAGATTTAGAGAAAAATGTTTCACTGAGTCAGTCCCTCAATTGAGAAAGGTGGGTCCTGACTTCCAGTGTTGGTTTAAGGTCTACTCACTGTCTGTTTAATGTGCAAAGCCAAAGACATCCAGGGAAAAGGAATATGCAAATTTTTTCAACATACTGAGTACAGAGGTATACACCATTTTTCCTCAGCCACTCAAACTGAGGCAGTAGAGTGTAAGTCCTGTTTAGTACACAAATCCCGTGTGGATCTCAAGATCTGAACAGAGATCAAAATTTTCTCAAGAACAGAAGTTTCTCTGAGCCATTTATCTGAGATTCAGCCTTCAGACATGCTCCTCTCTTGAGTATTTCTGTAAGTAAGTCCTATTCATGTGTGTGTCTGATACATGGATCACTTAGATTGCTTTGAGTGATGTCTGTTTTTTTCCCAAGTTGAAGAGGCTGAGACTGAGAGCTTAGATGCCTGAGAAAGAGTCAGGAATTCTACTTTCTAGCAAAAGGTTTAAAGTCAAAGAGTTTAATAATTGATTTTTATCAAGTCATGTCATGTCATTTATTGAAACTTCTGTTTCCATGCTTTTTTGAGACTCTATATCTCAGCACAAGCACTTCTAATGCGTTGCTTGATGAGCATTCTAGGATACTGTACTCACTGATGTGTTCACACCTGTAAATATGATGAAAGGTATGGTTCAGCAAAACTGACAGTTGGAAATTCAGTAATAAATTATCCAGATTTTGTTTGTAGTTATCAGATTTCCTTGATGAGTTCCATATAGGACAATCATTAAAATTCCTCATACATATTGGTGGATGTTGCCTAGTGTATGATAATTGCTTGGGACACTAGGAGTTGTTGATATTTCAGTTTATGTAAGAAAACTAGTTGACACAGTCACTAGTGGCGTCCCCCACGGCTCGGTGCTGGGGCCGGTCCTCTTTAACATCTTCATCAATGATCTGGATGACGGCATTGAGTGCACCCTCAGTAAGTTTGCAGATGACACCAAGCTAGGTGCGTGTGTCGATCTGCTCGAGGGTAGGAAGGCTCTGCAGGAGGATCTGGATAGGCTGCACCGATGGGCTGAGGTCAACTGTATGAAGTTCAACAAGGCCAAGTGCCGGGTCCTGCACCTGGGGCGCAATAACCCCAAGCAGAACTACAGGCTGGGAGAGGAATGGTTGGAGAGCTGCCAGGCAGAGAAGGACCTGGGAGTGATGGTGGACAGTCGGCTGAATATGAGCCAGCAGTGTGCTCAGGTGGCCAAGAAGGCCAACGGCATCCTGGCTTGTATCAGAAACAGTGTGACCAGCAGGGCTAGGGAGGTGATCGTCCCCCTGTACTCGGCTCTGGTGAGGCCGCACCTCGAGTACTGTGTTCAGTTTTGGGCCCCTCGCTACAAGAAGGACATGGAGGTGCTTGAGCGAGTCCAGAGAAGGGCGACGAAGCTGGTGAGGGGCCTGGAGAGCAAGTCCTATGAGGAGCGGCTGAAGGAGCTGGGCTTGTTCAGCCTAGAGAAGAGGAGGCTCAGGGGTGACCTTATTGCTCTGTATAAGTACATTAAAGGAGGCTGTAGAGAGGTGGGGGTTGGCCTGTTCTCCCATGTGCCTGGTGACAGGACGAGGGGGAATGGGCTAAAGTTACGCCAGGGGAGTTTTAGGTTAGATGTTAGGAAGAATTTCTTTACTGAAAGGGTTGTTAGGCACTGGAACGGGCTGCCCAGGGAGGTGGTGGAGTCACCATCCCTGGAAGTCTTCAAAAGACGTTTAGATGTAGAGCTTAGGGATATGGTTTAGTGGGGACTGTTAGTGTTAGGTTAGAGGTTGGACTCGATGATCTTGAGGTCTCTTCCAACCTAGAAATTCTGTGATTCTGTGATAAAATATTTGTGTTAGGATACGGTGTGGAAAGGAAGGTATAGCAGATTTCTGCAGTGGGATATGATGTGGAAACAGACATGCAGCAGTTTTCTGCCTTCCAACTGTTATGGTGATTCCTGGACAGTCTGCAGCAATTTCAGCTATAGGCCACCTGACTGCCTTAATGAGTCAAAATCCTGTGATCTGAGCAGCTCAGGCTGTTCTAATAGGACATTTTACTTCTTAATGAGTCTTCACTATCATGTTCTCCTTTCTCCTCACTCCAATTTATCAGGGTTGAATTTAATTTCTCCTCGTTCCAGTTTATCAGGGTTGAATTTAATTGCTGTGATCACTTGAGGGAAAAAGGAAAAAAAAAAATAATTTGATGCATGGAGTTCTAGGTTATATCAGCAAATGCATATTAATGAATTGCTTTTGTAATCAAGCTGATAGTGACCTCAGACCCTGTTAAATATCTCAAAAGCCAAGTAAAACAGAGCTCTAACAATTCTGCAGACAAAGTGTGGATGTTCACATAATACAAGAATTCAATTTGGGGCCTATTCATTTTGGTGAATTGTCCTGAAGAAAGAAAAAACACAGTATTTATATAAATAAGAATATATTTTTTTATTATTTTTTTTTACTTTAACAACAACAAAAGATTCTTACATGATTTAAAGAAAACAATAACCTTTTCAAAAAGATAATCTTAGTAATTCTGACAGTCTCAAACAAAGCAAAAGAAGATCATGCTTGGATTCTAATTTATGACACAATTTAACCCATAGTTTCAGGTTATATGCTTTGTACAGGACAAGTGTGACAATTTTGTGGTTTTGAAGTGAAACTCATCTCTCCCTAAATACCATACTTAGACAATATCCTATTAAAACCTATAGTGAAACAGGATTTGCAAGAGAATTTAGTGGATGGAATACATTTATTCCTAACTCAGAAGGCATCTGCTCCTGCAGCAGATTATAAAGCACCAGTAACATCTCTGCTGCTGTATCATCATAAACATATTGCTGAACATAGTATTAATTTGTACATCTACTATACATATATCCATTCATTTCTGTATGCAGATCAAAGCATGTAAACAGCACAAAAGGGTATATAGTTAGATTTCTACAGCCTTTTAGTTTCTAGTCAACATGATCATTAAAAAAGTCTTAAAAAGTCTAAAACTTCATGTTAGTATCCAGATATGGTTTGAAAACATATACCCATTTATTAATGACAATTTCATGTTTCTAGATATTCTTATATCTGACTTGGCTCTGTTTAATCTTTCTCATTTGTCTGGCGCTTTAATTATCTTCCTAACTTTGTTTAAAACACTCTCAGAGAATGTGTAAAAAAAAAATCCCTCTTAAAAGACATCTCAAAAAATAAAAAATAAAAAAAGGGATGATTTTTAAATGAAGTTAGAAAATAATACAAGTCACTAGATTAATGCAAAGCAGTAATTAATGGAAACACAAACTAATGAGAACTGCATAGGACCTTTTACTTCTAAGATGCTCTGATTCAGTTTAAGTCCAGATCAGTAGTAACTAGCTACATGAGGCCTACACAGAATAAGTGTGTGGTCTTGCATGTGACCAGATGTTGATGTTTCAGAAGTCCACACTACAACTGGAACCAATTAATACCCTGCTGGAGATCACAGAAAGGAGGCCAGTGACTGAGATAAGCTTGGAGACTAAACTGTCCTCTGACCCAAGTGGCAGTTTCTCAGTGGCAGCTAACGTAGCTACCATTAACAAATTTTCTACTTTAAATATTATATGCATGCTTTGGGTAAACAGAAAAAATCCACATTTGCAGATGTCAGAGGCCTTTGGTGACTGTTAGAGTTGTTTAAAAACAGAATATGTAAAACTGGTAAACTCTGGTGTCCTTGCCTTGGTTTTATGTAGTAGCACTGAGGTTAATGGTTTGCATCTTTAGAGTAGTGTTGCAGGATCTTGCCAGCCCAATTACTTATAAATGTTTACTTGTAATGATAGTGATAAAAGTCCCATCAATACTTCAGTTGTCTTTAAATGAACATTACTTTTTCACCCCCCTTATCTGTACACGGAGGTGTAAAGTGCAGAACCCTAGTAGAAACCTCTTTCTACCAAGACACAGAGAAAGCTGAAATTATATGAGTGGAATACTTGCTCTTTTTTAAGAGAAAAGTTTCCAGGCGTGTGAAAGATTTTATTGTGAAGAAATTAAGGCACTTGACTGAACCATTTGTATACAATTCCACATAGTGACTTCCCTATATTGGACCCACTTCAAAAAGCACTATATATAGCATACATACAGATAATAGTTAATTGTTCTTGCCAGCATGTTAAATTCCAGGTTGTTCAGTGGAACCTGAAATAATTTGTATCATTTGAAGGGTGGTGAGAAAGTCTAAATCTGTCTCAGTTTTACATTTATGTGAGATACAATCAGCCAGTGGAAAGCAGACGTATGATAGCAGAGGGGCTGGTTTTCTATGTCAAATTTAGAGTTATGGGTTTCTCCCCACTTAGGGCATTGACTGTCTTTGTTGTCTCTCAGAGCTACAATATTTCAGAGGCATGGGGTAACAATGGGTACACCTGCACAGACTGTCAGAGTAAGAGATTTAGTTCTGAACTCTATGAGACAGCAGATGCAGATATGTATATGTAAAAAGTAAATGTAGTAAAAGTAAAAAGAGTAAAACTACTCTTAAAAGTAGTTTGGAGTATGTTGAAGTGACTTTCTGAAATCTTGAGCAATCTCAGTTCTGACATTTTAAATGGGATTCTAGGATCAGCTGAGAAAATACCAGTCACTGTATATGAATTATGCCCAAAACTATAACATTATTTGATTTCATAAATAAACCCACTAAACCTTATTTCCTTCAGCTGTGAAATGTTTCTTCAGTCATAAGATCATAAAGTTGTAGCTGCAAGAGATGTTAGGTCCTTAAGCCCCTCTAACTGTCCATGAAAAAGTGTTTTTTAATATTAATAATATTTTGTTATTTGGACTTTAAATGTCCATGGGGGAACGTGGTTTTGCATTTTTTTCACACAGTGATTAAAGACTATGTATGTAAACACTATTACAGGTTTATACTGCTAATATTGAGATATGAATACTTCCATGGTCCCACCACCATTGAGGTCATTATGATGTTTCTTACCGCACCAGCTGATCGCTGGCAGTCCTTTTGAATTCTGTTAGAAAATCCTTTAAAGACAGTGAAGCTTGTAATCTGTTTGACGTTCTGTAAGTGGGAAGAGAGAAAGTTCTAAAACAGAGAGATACCTGTATTAAGACATGGACTATATTTATTGTTCAGATCCCTTTTAAATTCTCTTGGAATTACTTCTATCATCACTGTAAAACATTTGTTCTCTGAAGGAAAAACTGGGACAGCTACTAATGAACAATCTTATCTTTAAACCTTGCTTTCCTAGCAACCACAGGAATCCTCAGGCAATTCTTTGATGCAAATAATTACAGTAAAACTGTTTTAAGAATTTGAAGGCATAAAAGCATTACTTTTCTGTGTGTTTAAAGTTTTAATCAAATTTTAAAACAGGTTAAGATATCCAACACAGGTGGATGCTTTCAGTTGTTCTTTCTAGTGCAAAGTGTGAGGAAGCCCCACAGAGGCCTAAAACCCCATTTGTTTGTTTGTGAAGATGAAGTACCAGTTGGTAGATCTGTGATTTTACAAGCTCATTGAATAAACATATAGTCTGAATATGGTGTTATATATAACAGTGCAAAAATAATACTTCAGTTCACATGCCAATGGAATGCTTTACGAAAAACTGATAGCAATGGACATACTGGTACAAGAATGTTGTTTTTATGGTAGGTTCATCTGTAAAACCATCTAACGGAAAAAAATACTAATTTCAAAACTCTGCAGAATAAATTTTAGATGTTGAATATTGCCATTACCACTTCTCATATCAAATTTTATAACCTTGTTATAAAATACATGCTGGGCTGTTTTACTGAAGTTAGATCTGACACTGTGTAAGTCTGGGTAAGTGCCATACACCTGGCTTTTGCATTAATATAAACTTCTGAGCTTTGAGATGGAAACCAGCTGACTATTGTGTTTTAGGGTACATCACTGTTTACATGGTATATGATTACTAAGTAACTTTTAGTATTTCTTTCTGGGTATCAAATGAAGCCCATGCAAACAATTGTTTCTGATCCAAAGCTCATTACAATTCTTGAAAATATTCTTATTAACCTCAGTGTGCTTTCAAAGAGTGACTTTATCTAAACATTGAACAAAATTCTACTATTATATTTAGGAGACAGATTGTTGCAGAGAATATTTGTATATTGAAAGTGATCTTCATTCTGTTTCACTCACTGCAGGTTGCTGTTTGGATTAAAGAAAAAGAGGATACAGAGGGTTTTTTAATACTCTGGGTCACTGCAGCAAGATAGCTCAATGACAAGGGTCTTTAAGATTCAGAAATAAGATAAGGCATTTGCTAGAGCTAAGCAACAAAACGTGTTTGATTGTACACAGTCATCTACTGGGTTACAGCTCATGCTTTCTAGTGGACGAGCTAGAGAGAGAACAATTGGTTGGAATAGATATAAACAAAGGAGTTGGAAATGGCCCTGAGGCTTCCCCATTTAATTGGTGTGTGCTTTTTGGATATTCATAGAAGCTGTTCCGTCTTGCTTGTGTGCATTCATTGTGATATGTTTCATAACATTTAATCAACTGTGATGACTACGAGTTACGGTGCAAGGAACAGAAAAGGAAAGGTAACATTTTTGTCACTTCCAGGTGCTAATTGTTTTACAGAAGTTGCATTAATTGCTTCTGTTAGCTGTTTTAGATTTTTCTCTCATTTAAACAAAATAAAATAGAATATCTGAGCAAGGTTAGTCTTGTATATCTTCACTACATTTAATTGGAAAGTAGGTGTGGGCTGAAGGCTTGTGCACAAGTAATAGTTCTGTATTCTGAAATCCTGTATATAAGTATTTGGCAATGAAGAACTGAGAGCATATATATAATGTGAACATTTTAAATCTTATTCATAGAATTCTTTGCTGCTTACAAGGTTTTATACTATTTTCTGTGTTCTTATTTTACTTGCTAATGCATTATTTGCTAATGCTTTTCTTAAAATTGTTTGAAGACCTAAGTTTCTACTTTACAGTGTTTTACTCTGTTGTCCTGACCTTTAATTTTGCTTCAGGGGAATCCTGTAGCTAGGAAGAAAGGCAACACATACACAATACTATCCCAGAGTAGCATTTAATGATAAAGCTAATCAGCCAATGCTTCCACACAGAGAAATCATTTTCCTGCTCCCCCGTCACCTGCTCCCTCTATATCTGTACCAGGCCACATGCCCTGTTCTCCTGCCTGGGACCAGTTCCAGGGCATGACAGATTCTTTGCTGAATTGATTCAACTTGTTCACATTTTAAATAATACATACCCTCTATTTATCAGTCTGTTTTCCACAGTATTGAGTTACAGCAAGGTGAGCAATGGTTATCCAAGTTTGGAGAAGGCTAGTACTAGCAAACATGATTGTAAGGGTATGTGATAAGAGATGGATAGAACAAGACATCATTTTCAGCCATATCACATAACTTCAGTCTTGATGTTTCTCGATGAATCCATGTAGTTTAAAAGCCAAAATTTAATTTCCTATATGTAAAGTTGGTTATTTGCCATATAACCTAAAGAAACGTGGAGTTTTCTCAGTAACAGTTCATACACATGTGTATGATATACTACTTATGAATTTATTCATAAATCCAATATATATATGCATTTAATAATTCATATTTTCATTTTATGCTTTTATGTACATAAACATGCCAATTTAATATTAATTAATTGTAGTATTTTTCAATCTAATGTTTCTAAAAGAAAACAAAGGAAAAGTAACTGAAAAACTACCGTGGTTTTAATAACTTAAACTGAACTTTCAGACCGATTGAAAAAAAATATTACAAATAACAGTATGCTGGGAGTAAATTTCCCATGTTGGGGAATAAGAGAGCTTTAGAATATACATTGTGCTTTAATGAGATATTTTAAGCTTCTTTAAACATAGCAATCCTACCACAGCACTTTGTCAAAACGTACTATTTAGGACTGGGACTCCAAGCTGGGGTGTGCTCATTGCAGTGGCACGCACGTGCCTTGGCTCCTTAAGACTTGGTTTTGTATACAGATGAGATTTTTCTTTTCCTATGGGGATTTCAGTTTTGTCTTTATGCTCATCAAACTCTTCTTATACAAATTCTTTCCACAAAACTGAGATCAAGAATATATTGAAAATGAGGTCTTAAATGATGGCTTTTCTCAAAGATTCTATAAAAAGTCAGGATTGAGGAGCTACACCATATGATCTCATACTGGTAGCTTGTAGTACTGAGTATGATGTAGTTCTTTTGCCCAGGTAGAGTTTGATGACTAATGAAATACGCATGCATAATAAAATTATATATATCCATGTGAGGAATGACCAAGGTGAGAATATCTGGGAGTAGGGCATTTGCTGTTCAGGTGGATTTAGCTGACCACTTGGAGGTGATACAAAGGGAACTTGTAGCTGAAATTGCTGTAGACACTGTCAGAAAGGAGTTCAGAAGTAATCCTAAATCAGGTTTCAATCAAACAATTTCACTGTGGTCATACATTCCTCTAAATGTGCTCCCTTTACCAGCAGCATCTCTTCCTGCTTGCTCAGGTTAGCTTCATCTGAACTTTCTGTGCAATGGAGCATTTTTGAAACAACAGTGTAATTCATAGTTAATATAAATGTGTATAATATTGCTGGTACTTGTGTTTATATTATGTGACAAGTGCACCTAGATACTGCAAATGTGTAGCATCTTTAAGTAGGCAAATGGTTCAGTTTGGATTTTTTTGTTGTTGTTGTTATTTTAAAAGGCCCTGCTTGCCTCACTTTTCAGAAGACTTTAAAATTTTCCTATTTTCAGATTCTTATATATTATAAAGGGAATTATGCTCCTTGTCTGAAGTTCCCAGCTTTGTATTCAAATTGTGCATTTTTTTGTAAAAAGCCTTTTATATGCATTTACATGATTGCATCCTAAGAGAGACAATATGAGGGAAGAAGTTATCACTTTATATAACTTGTGAATAAACCTAGTGAGTTCAATGCCTTTAGATTATTATTTTTTTCTGTATCATTAACTCAGTTTTTGAATGTCTGTAATTAATTTGTTTGGTTTGCTATGTTGTATTTAACGGAAAATGCTGATTTCTTACTTACACGTTTCTTTCAGCATTGTATATGAAAACTGGAGCAAACCACAAGTCTTATCTCTGAGCCCACTTGGATATAATAATAATTTAATGGCTAAGGAATCCAACTTTGGAAATTAGTAATACACTGTTATTTCTGTATTTTAAAAACCTGCCAGAGTATTTGTTCAGAGAATAATCAAACACAGATTCCTTTTACTTGTTGTTCAGAATAAAAAGCAATGTGTTTTGAGCTCTTCAGATGCTGTTAAAAAGCTGACTACGAGTCTTTCTAATTCAAAACAGTATCCCTTATATTATCACTTCCTCCAACTTTCCATCAAATGTAGCCCTCTCTTATGATGTCTCTTGCTTGTTCTTACATACCAACTACAGCTGTTGTCATCAAAATACCAAGCCTGTACAGGTAAGTTAAAACTGCAGGTCAAAACTTCTAGGCTACCGTTTGTTCTTTCCTTTTCAAGACTTCTGAGAGGAAACCACATTCCAATTCCATCTGCCATTTCTCCTTTTCACCTAGATACTTATTATAGAAAAGATATAATTATACTAGATGTTGCACTTTCTGAGGTATACGTTAATTTCTGAGAGAATTTTCTAATGAACATCTCAGTGTCAGTAGGTATTAATTACTTTTCATACTATTCTTGTATCAATTAACAATGTTAGGTGACTGTGTATAAAATTTCACTGTTCAAGTCCCAGAGGACTAATAGCTTATCTTATATGCAGTCCTAACAATGTTAATGAACAGAAAATGTAAAGATTAAGAAAGGACAATGCTAAAGCAATAACAAAGAGTGATTTGGGGGAATCTGACTCATTTCTCTTTTAAATCACCTTTAAATTAAAAATACCTAGTGTTTAATACAACACTGCAGGTTTAGCATCCAGTGAATAAAAATTATTGGAAAGAATTAATGCATTGATATTTGTGCAATTTCCATAACAATATCACTTACAATTCCCAATAATAAATCGGGCTGAAAATAATGTTTTCTTGACAGATTTTCTGCAGCAGGGTCCTATATTTAATGCTATCCAGTACTATCCACTTATGCATATTGCATTTGTGAGTATTAAAAACACACACGCACAAACAAGGGATTATTTTTCTATTTCTGTTAAGGACTATCATTTGTCATATGATGTCCTTAACTATTAGAAAGTGTTATTTTCTATGAAAATTACTCAGACTATTTTCTAATTGCTTGGTGATAATGTGTGCAAAAAGGGCCTTTATTAAGGCCATTTTCCTCCTATTTTCATGTTTATTTGCCTTTTCCTAGTATGCAAGGATGAAATTGATATTCGGTAGTCTTTTTTTTTTCTTTTTTTCCACCTTTCTCAGCTGTGAGCATCTGCTATGCACGATTTCAATGACACATTTGCAAGATTATTCCCTGAAGCTGGTCTCGTGCCAGTTGATCATGCCTCAAGCACACAGATGCCTTTCTCTTGAATACTCTTAATCACTTATTTTACTTTTTTCCCCAACCAACTCCATCTAAGTTAGCTTCACTGGGAGAAAGGGAATTTGGGGATGAAAGAGAAAGGATTAAAAATCTTTACATTGTGCTGTGATGCAGGGAGAACTAGCAGCCTGTAGTCCACCATGAACATCACAACATTTGAAGAGTAACCTCTAAAGTTTTCAGCTACTGACAGAGATTATACAACTGTTATTATTATTATTATGCAACTATTGAAAATTATATAGGAGCTACATGGCAAAATTTTTACATCAGTTACATCACTGTAAATGTGAAGCAAAGCTCTCAAGAAATTAACCTCAGCTATGAACCCACACTGAACCCACATACCTGAAGGAAGAACCCACATACAGTCTTTTATTTTGAAAAGTCTTGAACAAGGACTGACACTGTATATGATATCCCTAAAACAGTTACCCACATAAGGACAATGAAAACAAATTTAATTCAGGAAATACAGTCTTTTTTTTTTTTTTTTTTTTTTTTTTCCATGAACCAATAAAGCATTTAATTGACTTCCATATGGTTTTGTGGCTCCCCCTCCCCTCTTACTGTTGTATGAAAGAAGACAGCTTTTATGGAATTTCCGTTTTTATTGCTGTATTTTAAAAATTGAAAAGCAGTTATTACGAAGGAAAAGCGTAACAGGAAAACAGATCCCAATACTCTGATCCCAAGTGCTGCTGCCACTATTTGAATAAAAACAAAACCCAAACCTTCCTGTGTCTACAGTCTCAAGCCTGCTTTTGCTTTAGTATTGTTTAAACTCCAAGGTTACTGTGAGTACTGTAAAACAAATGATACCAACGAAGTGACAGTATATTTTTTTCTGAAATATTTCTCACTCACTGTTCGCGTCTCCTAATTCCTTGTAAATCCTAATTCCTGTAAAAAGTTAATGACACAGAATAACTAACGGTGCTTTAGGATCCTCACAGGCTTCATGTCTGCTGACAAATGGCTTAAGTGAGTTCACAGCAATAAGCAAATACTTCTAATGTATATCTTGGGCTTTTGCTAACTGCTATTTTTCCTCCCCTGTGCTTTCAGAAGAGTTCAAAATGTACACTTGCCCAGCTCTGCTTCCATTTTCAATTTCTATTCATTTTCCTTAAGGGTGACATTCTTTTTTCTTCAGGCCACTTTGTTCATCTGAAGTATGCACACAACAATTACAACAATTTACTTGCCTGTAACATCTTTTTAATTTTCATGTAGTTTTTGATGCTGCAGGCAATCTACATCATAGATACTATATGTTTAAAACATAGTGAATAAAATACTCCTGTTGAACTACGGATTGCACTTTGGGACTGTGTCACTCCATTTCTGAGTGCCAGAGACTCCATAGCAATGGGGTATGCTGTTACCCCTGCTTGGGGGCCTGGACTGCGGCCTCCCTGAGCCTGCCTGGCAGCTTCAGGGTGCTTCTGCCACATCTGGCTTCCGACTCAAAGGCTTATTTATTATTTCTGCTCCTTTCAGATGGCTAATTAGCATGCTGGATGGTTAGTATGTTGTGGATTTTATTCTGGTTTCTATTTATTTTTCAGGCAGAGCTTTTACAACTGTGGATAGAAGATACACACATTGCAGTTAGTAGATTCAGGGAGGTTAAGCTAGATCAAGAAGATCAATGATGGACTTGTGCTAATTCTCCTTAGTGAGTTCTGCTGTCCTAGAGGGGAGACATCTGGTGATGGAGGCTCCCTGAGGGTTTGTAGGCAACTGTTTCAAGGTAGGATGAGGAGTCTCCAAAAGACCAGTACCTCTCACCAACTTTACAGTTTAAAGATAACAACCCTTTAAAGTAGGCTGCAGAAAGGAGATGTGAATTCTGTAATCGGTCTCTTTGTTTTCCAGTAAGGAGATAGTTATGCTCCTTGTATGTGCTACGAGAACTCCAAAGAGAAATAAAGCTCACCTGAAGTTTGTGAGCAATTTTTTAAAGTGATTTAGAGACCTAGCATCTAGGGTTCAATGAAATTCATTGGCAATTAAATGCCGATCTCCGTGATGTACTCAAGGATGTAAGGATATCATCTCTTTCCATCACAAGGCCTTGTCTTCAGTTGTTTATAGGTTTGTCAAATTCAAACTATGGGTTAATACTCTTTTTAGGAGTTGGCTTTATGTAGAAGTTTTAGAAGAATATCTATAAAATTATGTACATTTATTTCTAAGAAGGAAGTTGAAGTGAAGAGAGGAACTAGTGTACTGGGTAAAATAGGAAGAGTCTTATGACTATTTCACTAATGACTGTGACAACTCTGTTCTGGAGCAGAATCTTTGAATTTGGCGAGAGAATGCTGGAGGGTCAGGAAAGTGCTTTTCACTCCTTCCCTGTGAAAAATCTTCTGAAATCTGAACAGGATGTGAGTGTTGGAAAGTCTCAGTTCACATAAACCTGCACTGAACATGCTCCAGCCCTTGGGCTTGCTTTTCCCAGCAATGAGACATTGCTGTGATACCTGCCACAGGCACCGAGAAAATGAAATCTCTGCCATGAGCAACAGGATCTCTTCCATTCAGGCTCTGAAAAGATGAAGGGGTCTGGGGCTGTAGTTTAGAGCAGTGCTGAGGAGGGAAACCAGGGGAGAGCCGAGGCTGGGAGAAAGCTAAGGCAGAATTGTTGGGTAAATGAGAAAAGGAACAGGCAGGGGCTGGAAACTTGGATGAGAAGACAGAGGGTGTGCCACAGGTGAGAACTGGGATATTATGTTGATCTTAGCCCTTTACAATAGTGTTGTGCCTGATGCGGGAAAGGAAGCACTCAAAACTAACATTTGAGAAACCAGATTTGGTAGAATAAACCTCCTGAGAGCCTGTGATATTGGGGCAACTTAAGACATTGCTAGGAGTCCGTTTTATTGCATGAGAGGCTGATCTATGGAAACAAGAAGGGTGGCTGAGGTGAGTGCGGCTGGGGGACATTACCTGTGGCTCCCTGTGGTGCTTGCTCACTGTCACCCAAGCTCCAAGTCCTTTTGACACCGCAGGACTTGAAAGCCTTCCAGTTTGCTGAACTGGCAGAGCTGTTCAGGGTAGAGCGTTGGTCGTGTGGTTGTCTGCTCCTTGGGGTCGCCTCTCCCCAGCGGTGCCACCTGCTGCCCCTAACTGCACAGGCAGAGAAATTTCTCGGCTCAGCTGATAAGAAACTTCCACAATCAAACGAAAAGGACTGCTATATTTCACAGAATCACAGAATTTCTAGGTTGGAAGAGACCTCAAGATCATCAAGTCCAACCTCTGACCTAACGCTAACAGTCCCCACTAAACCATATCCCTAAGCTCTACATCTAAACGTCTTTTAAAGACTTCCAGGGATGGTGACTCCACCACTTCCCTGGACAGCCTGTTCCAGAGTCTAACAACCCTTTCAGTAAAGAAGTTCTTCCTAACATCTAACCTAAAACTCCCCTGGCGCAACTTAAACCCATTCCCCCTCGTCCTGTCACCAGGCACGTGGGAGAACAGGCCAACCCCCACCTCGCTACAGCCTCCTTTAAGGTATCTGTAATTTCTATCAACATCTGATTGAAGCCCTTGCTAGAATTCATAGAATTTTTTCTTAGTCGTGTTGCTTTAAAAATTGATGAGTGAAAAGTCTGAAAATTGTAGGAAAATGTAAACAAACTTCATTGTACAGATAATTTTTCAGTGGCTTCAGGCACAGAGTCCTGACGTTGTTTCCTTATTAAATATGAATCTAGTTCACCCAGCTGTTTCTATATTAACATGCTAAATAATCCAGTGCTTCATTAAGTTTGGTCACACATCCGTAGAGTTCAAAACACCATAAAACTTTTCCCCTTTGTGTAGTAATTGCCTTCACTTGTGAATGGTCAGCACATCCGGCTATAGAGACTAGCCTCTAATGACCAATACTGATAGCAAAGCACATTCAAGCTTTCTTTACTACCTTGCTGTATTATAAAGGGTTTTTATTTTCCCCTCAGAAAAGATATCTATTGATTTTACACAGCAGTGTATTTTGACTGTTGCATTTAATTTTGTGACTGAGTCATGAATAATTTGCCTTTCAGTTAACCTCACTCACTGGGTGAGTATTGCAAACATTTTCTTTTGTAAACTGTGCATTTGCGAGAGGATCTTGAGGCCCCTATTGGGATTCATTTGGAGCTGTATGTAGAGACTAGTGATTCAGAAGAGTGTAAAAATAGGGTAATTTGAACAGCTCTCTCTGCATAAAACACCACTGGGATTACATCTTGTAAACAAAAGGGAGGAGTTGCAGAAAAATAAAAGCTCCCTCGTGGCTATTTAAATCACTGCTTTTGCCCTTTCTTCTTGCTTTGTTCCCTTAATGCCCTTTTCTACTGTCTGGTGCCTAACACTTGTTGAAGAGTGCATGGGATTCCCTTTTCATATTGTTTTGCATTTTTCTTATTCCCCTGCTCGTTACATACAGTCCAGTCACTTGGATGCTCAGAGGCCTCACCTCCATTTCTGGACTCGCTAAAGATCCTCTACCTGCTAGAGGAGAAGAGAATCAGGCTTCTTGCTGTCTTGCAGTTTTCTGGCTATTGGCAAAAATTCAGAACACAGTCACAGTTTGTCTCAGCTTAATTCAGAAGTATGGAAGAGCTACAAGGATGAACAGCTGCATTGGAAGAAGGGCAGTAACATGTTTTAGATGTCAAATTGATGGAAGAATGTAGAGCTTTCTGAAACAGTTCATCTCAGGCAGTCATTCTGCAGGCAATTTGAGCTTTCTCCCTGTCTAACGCCCACCCACTCACCTCCCACAAACATACAAAAAACAACTAATGATCCATTTGAGAAAGAAAAAGGTTTTGTTTGTTTGTTTTTCCACACTGTTGATAAACATCTGCACTGGTGGTTTCTCAGATGGTGCACCAGTTGGTGTATTAGATTTAAGACAGCCACTGGAAGAGGAGAATTTCCTCAGAGTACAGCACCTGCAGAAATTTCTTATTCTTTAAATTTACTGTTTAAGGAGGAACACAGTTATTTTCCTCATGCATTTTCACCCTTGCCTTTTGTGGCATTGGCTCAGACGGTGTTGATTTTTGCTAACAGATTATAAAAATAATATATCTATATCTAAGTAGGTTACATATTGGTGTTAATTCCTTTTCTGGTGTCAATTGCCAATATTTTAAAATAATAATTAAAGCATGTTCAGTGCCAGGCCACTCATGATGTGAGAGTTTGAAAGAGGGAAATTTGAAAAGATGAGGAACATGGTTAGAAAAACTCTGGAAAATCTTTCTCAAGAGGGCAGGGTAGCATCTAAAAATGGTTGAAAAATAACCCAAAAGAAGTGAGACAAAATGTGAATGAGATTTGGCAGATCAGCTGACAAGATTAATATGCTAAAAGATACATGGTAATTATTCCTGTGAGGAATATGAAAAAAAATGTAAGTATAAGACTCTTAGCTAGAAATATATTATACATTTAAGTCCCAAAACAAAATAGGTATGCAGTAGCTTTCTTCCAATCTCAACAGGGAACAAGAGGAGAACTTCTTGGACTTGTGTAGGAAATAAGATGTAAGCCATTTGGAGTTTTCTTATATTTATCATAGTTGCCCTGAAAACTGCCTTTTAAGCTGGCCAAATAAGCTATAGGGTCTTCATTAAGCTTCCATGACTTGAGCATTAAAACATGTCAAGTATGATGCCTAAAGTAAACCTGATGTTCCCGGTGCTGCAGACGTGCGGTGAGTGTTGTCTGCTAAAGTGACCTGTGTTACTTCACCGTGCATGTCCAAGTGGTGCTGTAAACCCTGTTCCAATGACTGGACTCCGTACGCCTACTTTGTGCTGCACTTTGCTGTATGGTTTAATAATTAAACACACAAGCACAAACACACCACAGCTGGAGACTAGGGTTTATTCCATTAGGGGCAAGACATGTATACAGCATATTTCCAAGGAAATATGATTTACCTGAGTGTGCCTCCACTTGCAATTGTAAACATACTTGCTGTTCTCCTGAATATATATATATATATATTTTTTTTTTTTCTGTCCATCTGCAATGCCTTATCTTGTAACTACATCTTATATTGTTAAAAGCAAGACATGACTCTTATTACCCATTTATACAGCTGCATGGAGGATCCCAGAATATTCTAGGGCTCCTTGATGCTTTAGTAGTTTAATTAATAATACATATAGTACTTTGTTTAGCTGTTTCCAAAATATTTTGGGATCTTTGGCATGGGGGATGCTATAGCTTAATCTAAATCATTATAGCTGCTGCTGTTTCTGAAGTGCATTTCAGGGCTGTTTGAAGTTGAAATCCTCTAGTTATTTCTCATCATTCTCATCAGAGTGCTGCACTGGCTCTAGGAGCCATTTGGGAAACGTAACCAAGGTGCCAAAAGGAAAGGACTTGCTGGTGTAACTGCAGGCATTGGGTAGGATACTAAGGGGCAGAGGTAAATTTTTTTGTAAATTTCAGGTGTCAGAAGAGCATTAAGTTTCATTAACTTTTTTCCTTCTTGCTGAGCTAAGAGGCTTTGGACTGTCTCATGTTCTTCGTGCAGGAAATACAGTACTGAGATTTCATCTTCATCAGCTCCTTGAAAATCTTGATCAACAGTGCAGTATGATGAGTAAGGAATTTGAGTATCATGTCAGACTGTGTACTCTGGCAGAGTAGAAGTAATGTATTTAGCACTTTTTTTTTTTTTTTTTCTGCCACTTTATTTTTGCTGTGATTCTAGTATAGGTTTCAGAGAGTTTACTTTGGAAATAGTATGATGCTTTTTCCTGAGTGTTATGAGCTTTCCCCAGATATTGTTTGCCATGTAGGCTCCCTCCCCAGCACTAGTCCTTATTCTGTCAGCCTTGCCTCAAGGCATACAATGGGAATTGCCCAAAATAAGCTTACAACCTCCTCACAATAGAGCCTTCATTAGCCTTCAACTCCCATTCAGTTAAAATGAATTCCATGCCTCCGTGATAAAGGGAAAGCATGGAAGAACTGTTCAGGTGATTTCCAAGTAGAGGATGTGGGGTCTGTCCCTAAACTCAAGGTGGTATGCTGCCAATGCTAAGTGCTGTGATGGAAAGAGTTCAGGGCAGTGTCATGCCAGTGGCTGCTTAAGGAGCCATATCATTCAGCTGTGCAAGGAACCTCTTCCAGTTGGGAGGTGATTGATGCAGTGCGAGGGCTATAGGGAAAAATGCCCAGTTCAATGAGAGGAAGAATGGACTAAAAGTATATACAACACATTGATAATTTGCTCCAGCCAACATCTGGCCTGCTTTGAGAGGGGTTTGAACACTGCTGTTGGATTAAAACAGGAATAAATTTTTCATCAAAAACACATTCCTGGCATAGTGGCCTTGTTTCCTCCCCTTGGTCTGATTTGTTTTCTTAGTAAATTATGAAACTGGTGATGTGGGTGGGATAAGAGGCAATAGCAGAATAATTAAGATTTGCGGTTTTACTTGTCCCTGGTTCACTTCTGTCTCACTGTTGTTTTTATTGCACGTGTGTATACATGCAATTTTTGAATTTTTCTGCTTTGGTTAATGCATTTTGGAAAGTATATATATATGTATTGTTTAATTTGACAGTTATTTTAGTATTGTAGTTTCATGGATTTAACTTCAGTTAGTTTTATCAGTATAATATATTTCTGGTATTTCTAGAGCAGAATTTCAGCTCAACCTTTACTGTAGTACTTTGAATTTCCATGATATTGCAAGGGAATAAAAGCAGTGTGTTCACCTATTACATGTGCAGCAGGTATTTCCTCATACCCAATAAAAACAAAATTATCTTTTTTCTATATCTGGTAATGGCATAATATTTTGGGCCTGTAAAGCGCCATGCCCTGTTTGCTTTGGTAGCGAGTTAAACAGGCAGATCTGTCTGTGTCTAGGTTCAAAGACTGAGGTGGGTGTTGTTTAGGTGATAGATCAGCATTGATTGTTTTTTTATCCAGGTTTTGACAGGATTTTTCCAAGGAGGCATTTCACAATGTTTATGCTTCTCCTTCACTTTTTCCACCAGTATATCTCACTTGTTTGTTTCATTATCAACATTAATATTTTGTGTTTGTTTTGGTTTTCATCTCCTTGTCTGCAGCACTTCTGTCATGGAGTTGGAAACATTCCTCATTTCATAATATCATGTTACTTGCATAACCAATGTAAAAGCCCATCTGTATAGGAATATAGAATTGAACTCCTGTATGCTATATAATTGTCAGTGGATGTTGCATTCCAAGGTATTAAGAATTAAGTTTCAGTCTACCATTGATGGTGATTTCTAGCATAGGGAAACATTAATTTAAAATTAATTTATAAAAGATCACTGGCTGGCAGAACAGTGTCATATACATCTGCAAGGTCTTGCTGTTTTTCATATTACCAAACAGAATAGCATCACAATAACAAGCAGTACAGAAAAGACAAAATAGACAGGGGTCTGCCTCTACCTACTGGTAAAATATCTTTCCCTGTTAGCTGTGTAGGTTGTAAGAAATTTAATGTTTACTATAAGTCAGTAAAGGTTTTGAAATAAAATATGTATATATGTATTTAAAAGCTTAACTTATAACACTAGTGTTTCTTCATGTGTTGAAAATGTAGCACAACAACACTGCTGAATTTCTGTTATGAATAAGCAAACTTGAAATGTGTTTCTTATTATATACACTCTTCAGAAACAAAGAAAAACCTGTTTATTTACAGTGGTCCTCTCATAGTGCAAGGTTAATTTTCTGCTTCACAATCAAAAGGCAGGAGCTGGGAAAATAGTTCTGACCTGGTTTGGGGCAATTTTTCCTTTCTCTTGCTGTTCTGCGTTCATATCAACATTTTCCGATCAGAGAAGCAGGTGCTCTGCTAAATTATAACACCATCTTTAATGAAATTCTGGCTTACAGACTGTCCTGGGAGGCTTGTGGATGGATCTATTCATATGCTATTTAGGTACTTTTATTAATCCTTTAGCCTTGTGAAACAAAGTTGATTATCTCATTTTACACTTGAGTTTTGTTTGATGCAAAGACGGATATTAGGTTTCATAAATAAATTAGGTTGTTTTATAGGATGCCATGGGTATGCCATGATTGTTATATAGGATGCCATTATAACTCCACATTGTTTAAGTTATAATGGGAAATATATGCTGTTGGCTAAAGGCACCTGTTTAGAATGTGCTATGGCTCTGAGTTGGTTGTGGATGCCACACATTTTATTTACATAAAGGTTCTCTTGAAAGAGGTTCTTAGAGTTAATAATGTTTTATAGCCTACATATAGTTCCATCTGTGGCTTTGAAGTGCAAAATGATTCAACCAAAAGCGCTCTTGAAGCAAGAGTGAACAAGGGTGTGCAGGCAGTAAGGAGAATGAGAGTCCAGTGGTGAATGGAGTTGTTGCTGCTCAGAGGACTCCATTGTTTTGGAAAGGAAATTGAGGGTACGAAAAGGCTACAGCTGCACTTCAACAAACCTCTGCAAATGTCAGTAATTTACCTCTTAGTATGTCTTGGGATAATAACACCTTTCTTTCCCACAACCTGAAACACTTCAGTTGTCAGTGTGAGTGGATGTCAACATTGCATACATCTCCTTGGCTGTGAGCAGTCGAATATAGTTCTTACTCCATGCGAAATGTTTTCCAATTGAAAATATATATGGAGGCCAGATTTTACCAAATAAACATTTCCATCTGCCAAAAATCCAAGCCAAGAAAGGCAACCACTCCCATGAAGATACCACTTAATAGTGGCGTTTATTACAGTTTTCACTCTCATTTAGGCATTTGAGTGATTCTTTCAAGAATCAACCACAAGTTGTATGCTGTTTCCTTCTACACAGTGTAACAAACACACACACAGCAAGAACCGTGCAGTTCCAGTTTATCTACAAAGCTAGCATTTTTTACATATTCATAAGTCTTTTGCCTTCTGTAAATAAAATGTGTTTGTAGGCCCAAACAAATGTCCTAGAAAACTGATCTAGGAACATTTCTTTCAGCAAATTATCGATTTGTTTGAAAAATGGGCATTGATATTTGAACTGATGGCAGGTAATTGTACTGATAATTCCCTTTCCTTTCTCTCACCAAAGATGTAAATAGAAATAAATCTTTCCAGCAGCTCTAGGTATTATGTATACTCTGTTTAAATTGAGCTGAAAATGCTGCATTGAAGTATGACCCTCTCCCTGAATATGTTCCCTCAGTGCAGACTCTGAAGAATGCGTTATTGTGTCACCAAATGAGTAATGATATACAGCTTAAGTTGGGCTTTGCATGATCCAGAGCAGCACTAATACCAGATAAGGTGGTTATTGCTCAGAGGTTGCCCTGGGGAGGACAGCCAGTCTAATAGGAGCACTGTGCCTGCTGGTGTGTGAGGTAGGGCTGTGGATCGTCAAAGCAGGTGTAACTGGGCATTGCTTGCAGCCAACTTACTCATGAAAACTGCTGTGAATGCTGTAGAGGCAGCTGGCACTAGCTGGAGCAGTTTTAAGGCTATATTAATTAATGCCAAAATATTGGCCTGATGCAGATTTGGCTGAGCATCAGGGGAGAATGCAAGCAATTTATTGTATTCATCTGTATGTCCTCCGTTTATGTCATATAAATGCATTAATGCTGCTTGACATGTTTATATTTTTGTATTGAAAGGATGCATAGCTCTACAGTAATTTACTGCTGTTACTTTATTTCTCATATTTAGTTTATTATTTCCATAGATGGAACAAATTTATCTTGATAGAAGCAATTCTATCTGTTGACAGTGTGCTATTTGACTTTTGCTGCAATGTGGTGTTTTGGCTGTAAGATTTAATATCAGTGTTTCTCAAAAAGATGGTCTAAGTTTAATGCATGCCTATAACAAATTATACATAGGAATAGCTTACTTGTGTTTGTCCAGAACTGAGTTGACCGAAAGTCAAAAAGGGAAACAGCAAATAGGCTTTTCCAGTAAAATCTGGAAAGTTGAATAGGATATTTTTGTGTCCATAGCACATGTAACAACTTATTATTAACATCTAAGAATCTGAATGTTTTATCTTATTAAGAGTAAGATATTTTTTTATGTCTGTTTTCCAAATATTTTTTTTAATCCTAAATTTTTAAATCATTTTAACTATTGACTTCATACTGCATATGTTTATTTTTTATTTATTTTTTATTTTTCATTTTTCATTTGTTATTTTTATTTTTTATTTAAAGAGCAATACACTAGTTAGAAACTCTCTGATGTTTAGTAAAGATGAGAGCATGTATTATATCTTTGTTACCTTGTCTTTTTAATAGAACATGGTAATACCTAATGTAGTTATGTGGTTGGCGAAAAAGATGTGAACAGCTGTGCACCTGAGGCCTCTGCTAGAATAACAAAGAGCTGATTTGCCATCAGGAAAGGAGGGGGCTATTTAGGAACTGAATTGTTAGACATCTAGTTAGATAGGTATGTTTTACCACTTCATTAATCATCATACCGCCTCCTTCAGTGTGATAAGCCCCAAAACAGAGCACTTGCCACGGTATGAAATCCTATTCTCAACAACTTTTCCTGTTATTTTATTCTTAGCCTTCAGTTCCTACTAAGGGTTGATACACTTATTTGGATGCGTGACCAGCTTGTATATATCAATATATGTACTAGGCTTGGGATGCTTTTTGATTGTGCAGTTAGAAAAACAAAAACAGAATTGTAAGGTGTGAATATTTAGGCGGTCACTGTGTCCCTCTCAGGATATTTGTGTCTCTAAAAGCTCCTGCTTTGCAAATTTGTGCTGTTTCTCTCTTCAGGAACAATTTAAGCCAAAAAAAAAAAAAAAAAAAAAAAAAAAAAAAAAAAAAAAAAAGTATACTGTTTTCAGTTTTGTCCAAGTACAAATCAACATATAAATTGCTGCATATAAATTTTCACCAAAAGTAAAACAGCCAGGATCTGCTGCACACTTTTCCTTTCTATAGATCTTCCTATTCCACTTACAAATATTTTGCCAGATGTCTCCAGATTCAACCACAGAGTCACTAACTTTAGTCATGCAAAAAGTAGAAATTTAATTTAAGTTTTCTACATTGCTTTTCTGGTTACTGAAAGACATCTTCAGAGATTAATTAGTTCTGCTTGTATCCTAATACAATGAATTAAAATGCCTACGATGTCCTGATCTCTGTGCCTTGCCTGCTCATGGAGCCTAGATGCACACCTCAGGCTGGATGCCTCCATTTTGGATATCCTTTGATATATTCCATTGCACTTAGTTGATACACTGATTGATCTGAGTTACCCAGGTATGGGAGCAGTGAAGGGTATAAGAAGACTGAGCTAGGAATATGTGCTGCTGCTGGATGTAGCCCTGCTTTTCCAGAGTTCTCTTTCTGTGAGAAGACCTGTTGCTGTTGTTCACCTTCATCTCCTTTGTCATTAAGCTCCAGGATGAGTGTCTTGCATGAAGTGGGGCTGGGAAGTGACCTAACTTCCCCACCATGGTCCCTGCAGCTCCAGTGACCACCCTGAGTCACCCTGTGGCTTCAGTGCCACCTCCAGAGCTCCCCTGCCCTGCTCCAGCTCTTACTGCACTTCTGGGGTGCTGGGCTTTGCCTGCCTTGAACTGATGGTGATGCCTGACCAAGATAAACATGTTAAGGAATTCCACCTAACTCCATATCAACAAGGATTAGGGCAGCACAAAGTTCCGAATAGAAAGAAATAGATCCAATGTGGAAACAAATAAAGTTTTTAAGCATCTGTAAACAAGACATCATCAGATAGTACCATAACATCATTAACATAACATAACATCATTAGTACCATAAGCTTACAATAAGCTGTGATGAACACTTCCATTTGTGTAACAGTGCCAAATGTTTGTTTGGCACATACAAAGGTATGGTTTGTTTGTTTCTTTTTTTGTCTAGCTCCAGGCCCTGGCTCTTTCCCTGCAAAAATCCTTCTGTTTATATGTTGTCTTCATCAGAGCTATTTCTGATTTCTTGTGGTACAAGTGAGAGGAGGTCAAAACCCATGTACATGTTTGACTTGAACGGCTAGTAAAGAGTTCAGATCCTAGTATGTTATTCCTAGCAGAAGGAAACAAACAAAAAAAAAATAGAAGTGGAAATTTTAATGCTATTTTCTATCTGACATGAACATGAGAAACTCTACTATCTTACAAGGGAAAAACTAATAATCCAGAGCAATGTCCTTGCCCATATCTCTGTGTGTTTATTCTATTTTTCTGCACATTGCTGTTATTCAGGTTATTCTGCTATTTCTGTTTTTGAGTTTTTTGTTGTTGTTGTTGTTGTTGTTGTTTTTTGTGATTTTTTTTTTTGGTTGTTCCTTGGTTTTGTTTCTGCTTCTTTTAGTCATCTCTTTTTAGTTTCTCTTTGTCCATCTCAATGAAAACAATTCTAACAAAGTCATTCTGCCAAAATTATTTGAATTTCTGAGAGGCCTTGCAGTCTTTGCTTCATGCAAAACCATATGCTTAGCCATCTCTTAGAGATATACCTTATATCATAATTCAGTTATATCTGAAATGATACACATCCAACTTTCATAAAGGAAAAAAAAAAAAAAAAAAAAAAAAAAAAAAAACATTGAGGAAACCTTTGATACAAGGATTTTTGATTCAAGGATCTTCTTTCCTAATTATTTTCTTTCTTGATATTCAATAACTGTACATTTATAAATATGCATATAAGGCTATATAAAATACTCCCTGTTTGTGTTCAGATTTACTATACTTCGTAGATCAGTCCTACATGAAGCAGTGAACTGCTTTTTAAGGCATCTGTGAGAAGTAGCTGAACAAAATGTTTATTACATTACTATGTAAATGATAGAACAGTTCTACAGGAAGATGTTTTGAGATCAGCAGTGTTTGTTGTTGTTGTTGTTGTTGTTGTTTTGGTTTCGTTTTGGTTTTGTTTTTCTTAGTTCAGGTTAAAGGTAAGACCAAATACAAGTGCTGTCCTCACTGCAATGCCACAGCTCCTGAAATTTCTCATCATGCAAGAGTATAATGAGAAGTGTTGCCTTTTGTTTGTTTGCTTGCTTTTTTCTTATCTCTTAGGTGCTTTCTATACCTATGTGCAGTTTATAGCTTTTACTGTGAGCAGGTATATCTACTGCCAGATAGTTTTATGACTATAAAACTTTCTATTTAAAAAGGGGACTTTTAAAATATTTGTCCCTCAGATTACATGAACACATTAAAGGAACCAAGTGATAATGGTGAAGTGATAGCAAAAATAGTTTTTTATGCAAAAACAGGAGAAATAATTACTAGGAAATATAAAGCAGGAGAAATATTTATTAGGAAATACTTTCTCTCTAACTTGGTTCTCTCCAGGAGGAAGACAGTTTATTCTTCCCAAAGGTGAATGAAGACAGTAAGATCAAGGGGTATCCTAAAGCTTGAGGATGATGGTATTAGAAAGGAGAAGAATTAGTAAAAGCTCGTGGATACAGAAGGACACAATGAGGGTAACTACCATTTTTGAAAGGTTGCTGAGGCTTTTTTGATGTGGTGCTCAAATGGACAGAGCATTTCCAGTCTGTTTGCTTGAAAGTACCTCTGAGGAGAGGTGAATGTCGAAGCCCTGCAGCCCCAGGTTCCCCCTGGACCACTTTGGGGTTTAACAGCTTGTTCCCCTCATGAGGAGCAAGTGGGCAGGTTCAGAGCAGGCTAGGCTGCATTGTTCCTCATGGGCCATGTGACCACTTCATGGTCACAAATTGGCCATACAAACTCATTCAAAGAGCCAGCACCTTCCATCCAGGAATAGGGAAGAGCCCAAAATAGCTTCATTAATGCTTTAAAGGAACATTTACAACTTAGGCAATGGGAGAAAGAAAACTGTTTGTTTCTCTAAGCCTTTGTTCTGCCTCCTGACTTTGAGTGAACTCATACATGATGTTTGTTTAGAAGTATTTGGGCTTCCCTGCAACTTAGATTCTGACAGCTTTCCACATAAAACACTTGCTTGTACCAAACTCAGATGGCCCAGTCAGTTTAATAAAACATGTAAGAAACTGGGCAGGGCATATCTAGTCTCAGATGCTGGCACTGCATGTTCCTGTGAAGGGCACAGCATAGGAGTTGCAGAGGTGTCTTCAGGATGCATCTGTGGCAGGGCTTGGCCAGCAAAATCCATGCTCTAGTTTTGGTGAAAAGTAATTGAACATAAAAATATATGTATATATATCCTTAAATGATTCTGATGAATGCCACCATACTTTTCCAAGTTTGGTCAAGTGTTTCACATTTTGTATTATTATTTTTTTTAAATTTAACTTCTCAGCAAAAAGATCACCCTGCTTATCCTGTACAGCAGAGAACCAAATATCAACAAAGTCCTGCCTGAATGTCACCCACCAACATGCAGAGAGATTCCAGCACAGCTTCTTTCATGCCTAGCAGCAATAGGTTAGCTGTGCACACAACAAAGAACTTGCACAACTCTATGAATTGTGCTCCAGCATCACACCTTCTCTGATTGTTGTTATTTCCCTGCACATGGGATTGCTATTCATTCTGCTGTTAGATTCATTATGAACTCTGTTTATATAGTGTGTATGCAATGATTGCAGTATACACACTTAAAACGATCAGATGAAAAACAACCTATCTGTGAATTTAAGAAATTTTCTCAATTTTGGCTTTCATCAAGTTGACAACATGCAGTTGTATGTGTATGCTGTCATGATGAAATGTGTCCTTTGCTTCATGTCAGATAAATTTGGAGGAGCTTTTTATTCTGCAGACGGTTTTTTGGTTGAACTTCATTGCAAAGTTGATTGTGCAGTATTGTCATGTCCCCTCTATCATTGTGGTTCTAGTGTGATTGGAATTTGAAGTATGCTACCATAATTAATTGAAATATCCCGTTCTTAAGATAATTGTTTACAGGACTGTGTTGTATCACTAAGTATGATTGTGAACTTTTTAACTACCATTTTTAGGACATAATATCTTATAATGGCTTACATGACAAGACCCTTTACTATCCATATACTATACTCTGTATCTTACTGCAGTATTTTCAGACATTTTACAGTGTTACTTGGGGATCCAAATCCTGCAAGTTTGTTTTACTTACTGTTTGACTTGTAGCAAAGTCACATAGTCCTGCAGTCTTGTATAAATAGCTGTTTTCAAGAAAATACTTCTGTGGATGTAACCCAGTTGAAGAAATGCAGTACCTTCATCTATACAATACAGAGAAACATAATATTTTGGGAGAGACTCACTTAAATCTCTCTAGCTGAGTTGGGATTGGTTTACTATAAAACCACAGACTAGAGAAGCAATTTGCCCACTTTAATTCTTCTTTTAGTGTTTGGAACATCTTTTTCAGTCAGAGACATAGATGAAACTTAAGTGCTTCAGCAGATTGTAGATCAGAGCTTGAGACTTAAGAGTTTTACTGCTGTGACTCAGGAATAATTATTAGACAGATAATATCAATACCATTGTAACCTGTAACAAGTTTATGACAGTAACATAAAATGAAACTGTAATGTAAGTATGGGATTTTATTGCTGATAGTGAAGTAACCTGAACCTGCCTAAGGAAGCTGAGAGCAAAGCCATCTGGTGTAATGTTTGAGAAATCTTTCTGTGGGACTGCACAACTCAAGACGTACATCAGTTTATAATAAATTCAAAGTTCACTTTCCTCTCTAATGTGTGGTTCCCAAGTGTACAAATTTGTAAAATAAAATAAATAAATAATAATAATACAAATGAAATAAATAAAAAATACATTAGGGTTCTAAATTGTTTTCAGGAAGTTCCTTCAAAGCATTTCTCCTTATATTTCCATATTTGCATCAGAAATGAGAGACATTCAGTGGGTCATGGTAAACAAGATACATTTTTGTTACCAGTGGTTTTCAAGAACAACTGTGAGAATAGAAGGAAAATTTTGTTTTAAAGACTATTCAGTTCCATACTTATTTTATGCATTAAATAATGTAGTAAACAGTTGAACTTCTAACAAAGGGTGTCCTTTGCACAGTAATTCCTGAAATATGAGATCTCCCCACCTCCTCCAAAAAATTTATGTTCCTATGACCCACCTCACTTGCATTTTAGGTGCCTACATCCATCATTCTCATTCTCAAAACTCCCACTCAGCAGCTGCCTATTTTGGCAACACTCATAGTCCATCCATAGACATCCCAGGTTTTTACATTAAAGATCTGTACAGACTTGAAATTGTACTTCTGAGAATTCTCACAACCTGCGTTGGCTTGACAGAGTCAAGCACCTTACCAGCAAGGTTTATTTAAAGGGCAGGTGAAATAAGCACCTGCCTACTGTAACAAATGGTTACGGTTGGCCAAAAAAAAAGGACAGTGTGCCACAATTAAATATTCATTGTTCATTGACAGTAACTGTTTATTTTTAAAAAATAATAATAAAAAAAATACACACACTCAAAAAAGAAAAAAAAAGGAAGCAAGCATGATTAAATTATTTTTATATTAATTTATTAGGGAGTTGGAAGGTTAATGGCAAAGTCAGCAAAATCAGTTTTGCTTATCTACCAGTAGACTAAATGCAGAGTCCACAGAAGTCCTCAAAGTGATACTCTGCATGCCCTGTGCAGCTGTGTAGGCTCTCCTGCAGTGCCAGCCTCCTCACAGACAGAGCTACCTTGGGAGCTATTGGTGCTGATAGTGCCATCCTGCACTATTACGTCCAAGAAAAATACTCAGCATTTCTTGGGAAGGGACAAAAGATGGTAGGCTACTAGTTTAGGCAGTCCTTTGGGAGAAGACCTGATGCTCCTTTCACCAAGGATCATTTCTGTTTCTCACATTAGTGAGACAAAATACAGAAGGGGTCTTGTAAGGAAAGGCTGGAGCACAATCTCTTTTCTCCAAAATGAATGCTGTAATCTCTAGCCAGCAGAGTTATTTGTTTGTGTTTTCATAGAGTTCCTTTCTTCTTCATCCTCTGCTTCCTGCTCACAGCTTCCCAAATCGTGAATTATTTTCTGCATAGTGGTGTGGCTGCAATGTGAATATCCCTTCCCTAATCCCTTACAGAAGCCTTTAGTCCCAGGGTACCATTGTGTGGGAGGTAGAAGTTATGGATTTAATTAAATTTAAAGGCAGTGACCCTTTAAAGTGAGCCAGTCAATCCCTATCCTTAATTTCTAGTCTGTTATCCAAGAGTCAAGGGTATCACTTGAGTGTATATTTTAAAGAGAAACATGGGACAGTGAGTGAAGAGTTGCAGATGTGGAGCAAAGTCCCTTGAGGATGATGGTAGTGTCCTGTGTAAGGCCAGTCACGAGGATGTGGAGAACAGACCTCAAACTCAAAAATACCGGCTATTTTGTGGTATAGGAAAAATTGGCTTGGCTTTGAAGTTGAAAATAAAATAAAATAAAATAAAATAAAATAAAATAAAATAAAATAAAATAAAATAAAATAAAATAAAATAAAATAAAATAAAATAAAAATAAACGTAGAGATAACTAAAATTTGTACTTACATATCAGGCGGTGCCTATAGTAAAAGAAAAAAAAAAAAGAAATATGTCAGGTAATTGCTGGGCTTCAATTTCAGATAGCTCTCTCAAACCCCTGTTTTCTTCAGGTAATAGCCTCTTGCCATCCTTAAGATGTGATAGACTAATAGACCATCTGATTTGCATTCAGTTATATGACACTTGTGTACCTGGAGTCAGCAAAAACAAGTCCTAAAAATCCTGCCATTCAGTTTGTAAATACGTCCAGATCTGGAAGTATTTTTTAGCTTCAGTCTCACACCCTCTGGTCATTTCTCTTTGTGCCTTGAAATTCACATCATATCAATGAGATGTAACATTAAGAAAGAAACAAACAAACAAACAAAGTATTTTATTTGTAGAAGGAATAATACAGATATCATAGTTTGGATATTAGTTTGAAGCAATAGTGTCCATTGCTTACCTAGAGTTGTCCAGATAACTATAAACCTTCCCTACCTCAAAGCCTCATTAAATAACTTGGGTGTTCATTTCTGCAAGGGTGGATCTTTACATAATATCTAAGCTTTGATCCTTCATAAATGGCTTTGAAATATGACAGAAGGTGTTACATATAAACTTCACATCATTATTCGTTTTAACTATTATCCATTATTGAAACCTCCTTGGTGTCCAGAATTATATATCAGAGTAGTAATATTCAGCATATGAATGTGCTAGTTTATTCATTTAAAAAAATGCTTTAATTTAAGTGGTGCATTTATCTGTTGCTAGATTTATTTTGTATTTTTTAAATATGTATATAAATATATGTATCCTGAAGTTGCTATTTTAATACTGAGCTAAGAGGGATTAATTTCATACTGAGCTAAGAGGGATTTTTTTTTTTCATTTTTTTTCAGAAGTAAATAGCAGGTGAAAATCTTTTGAATCATGAATTGTTGATGTTGCTTTGGGGGGCAGTATACTCCTATATGGTGTGTAGCAGAACACCAAAAAGTGGGTATATGTTGGAAGATTTCTATGGGAGATTTCAGGTAGAACATAGAGGAAGAACAGGTACAAGGCCAGAGAGACATCCCTTCTTGAGATACTGCCTTTTTCCATGTGATGTGCAGCCAAAATTCTCACTAAAAGTGTTTAGGCAAATCTCCCCTTTTATAAAAGAAAACAAGCGGGTTCACAGTGTTTTGATTAGGAGCCTAGACTCTTTTACTTTCCATAGGATGATTCTGCAAGATCTTGTTGTGTTACAAAAGCTATATATGACCCAGGGCTTTTGGAAATAAATGACGAAGAATATAATGTTGAATCCAACTTAGGATGAAAAGCCTTCTATTGTAAAATTTATGATAATATTATTATATTCCCTTTGTTATTTAAGATTATTGTCTGGCAGAATTTACTTCATACCTAAAACATATTGTGCTGGATGATTGCTAATTTAAATATTATTATCATCAGAATGGGCAGACCTTTATTTTGGGCAATGCTTTCAAAAGTGATTAAAGGGAAATAAATACTGTGGAGGTATTCCTATTGTATTGAGCTGCATCCTTAGTCTTTCAAATCATAAAACACTGATTTATATTGCTTAAATTGAAGAAATATGCACGTAGTCTGTCATTTGTGTATTAATACTTTCATTTCTCTAAGTTTCAGCAAGGCAGAAAAAGGCAAAGTACTTGCGTACTGATCATTACAACTCACACATCCACCAGAAAGACCTATTTCAACAGAACTGAATGACAGTGAGAAGAGGCCGAGACCACTTACACCTGAAGCCATTGACATATTTAGATGATAGTAATGTTGTGTTACCTTTAGCATCTGATAACTGTGCTAAATGTGTATAATGCATTTGATATTAAATTTAATTGATATTAAAATTATGGAGTTAGTGAGAAGCAACAGTCAAAGACCAAAGAAAAGTTAAGCAGAAGTTAAAGTGTCTTGTTATGAAATATGCAGCTTGGAAAGCAGAATTTATTTTGTTTATTTTGATTTGCAAAATCATTCTTCCACATGAGAGAAAACCAAACAATTCAAATTACTTTCTAAGCCTCAAAAAATACAAGCTGGATGGAGACATTATATTTAAAATTAGTTGCAGTCTTACTTGCCACTGTTTTCTTGCAACAAAAGAGCAAAAGTATTTCTTCATATTTTTGCATTTTTATATATCAGAAATTTGCCTTCCCACACTTAAAAAGAAGTGCTGGAAAAGAGGGTTATTTTGATCCTTGGGCCAAGTTCTTTAATGCCAAATCGCAGCGTGGAAAGGATGTCTCCATCCAAGTTATAAATCCTTAAAATGAGCTTTGATGGAAAATCTGGAGGAGTTTCACTGTGGAATCTCTTCAGCTCCATGTGAGGAGCCCTGCTGCTGCTTCTCTCGGGCAGGTGCCCCCTCCCCCTGGGAATGCTCTGGTGGCTTATTGTTTTTGAATAGGGAAGAGCAAGGATGTTTTTATTTGCAAATTACTTTGTGATTTTCAGGTAGGTCTGAGTATTTTTCTCTGCTCTTCTCTGTTGTCTTGATATTGGTGAGCCACAATGGAAGCCTATGCCAATTCAGTTCATTTTTGCCTTTACAGAAAACTTAACTTTTCTTACTGTGCTTTTGTTTAGTGAGTGTAGGACCAGCCATGAAACTATCCTAGAACTGACAAGATATGTATCAGACACAAGTTTGATGCAAGCTTATTAAAAACAGTATCCCACTCAGCAATAGAATGAGTCTTCTGGTGCAGAGAGCCATTATTGCTAGCTTGGATAGCCAGAAAAGTAGAAATAAGGCGTGCTTTTTTTTATTTTATTTTTATTTTTTATTTATTTTTTTTTTTCTTTCTCTCTCTTCAAGTGCATGTGCATATACAGGAGAAAGGAGTTTGATTTCATTTATTTATATTTGAGAAGGCAATGTCCTTTTTGGTCAAAATAGTGTCTTCACACTTCACCACTATCAAAACCAAAATATTTCCTCCTCTTGTATTTGTTGCTTCTACAGCATTACAACATCTTCCAGAAGCATCTCATTGTATGTCCCACTACACTGGACAGTCAGCTCCGTTTTCCATCACATCCTCCCTCTTCCCCATCCCTTCTGGGACACACATATGTGAAGAAGGGTTGGCTTGAGGGAAGCCTTCCGTATCTGAACTGACATGCTAAGACACACTCACTTTCTGAGTGTTGTCTCTAGGCCTAATACTTAGGCCCAGTAGGGAATCCTGGTCTTCTTCTCTTTAATAAAATTAACTGCGATACTAGTTTGTATCAATGTATTATGTAAAAGCACTATTGAATAACAGGTCCTGTATTTTGTTGTATTTTCACTAAAATGATGCCAAAATGTACTTTAAACTTGAAAAATATAGCTAAGTAAGGGGTACAGGTAAGTAAATGGAGTACTAATCACAGGATTGGCTGTTTTGGAGGCTTGCTCTGCATGGCACTTAGCATCATCTCCTGTTAATTCAGGAAGCTCGAGGCCAATATTAATAACTGTGGTGTTGTTGCTCTCTTAACAAGTCTCTCCTCACCACAGCACATGTCTGCAGAGACCCAGCCGTCTGCCTGGGGCCTCTACAGCTGTGAGTATCTGGCTCCTTCCTGTGGCACTTCATTGCTATTGCACATTGCTATTGCTGACGAGTAGCTGCAATAAGCTAGTAAACTAGACAATGTGTCTAAACTATAAAGCAAATTGGTATGATTCTTTTCGAAGGGTGAGCAAATTATTTCATTCTAAAGAGTTAGATTTTGTTTAATTTGCAATATACAAATCACTTAGCAAAACTTATGCACACAGACACACAAATACACACTCAAAGGGACCTACACTGTTACCTTTCACCTGGCACAGACACATCACAAGCCTTGCCTTAATGTCACTGGTGAATATTGGCCTCAAAGACATATTAATTCGGAGTAATTCTGAGTTGGTAGAAATGTGAGGAAAGAGACAACAGTAATCAGTGCAAATGTCATTTGGGTGATTAGATCACAAACTCTAAGTGAAACTTAGAAATATAAAATGGCCTCACAGTAGCTGAATAAATATCTGAAGATTGCCAGTGATTGTTGAATGATATGCTGTTCATTTTCTTTGCTGGTATTAGCAAAGTTTTATTTCATTTAATTGTATTTTTATATGAAGATTACTGGATATACGATGCTATTTGCAACATAGAATTGTACTATAGGGATTCTGGCATTTTAGTTAATTTCTATGTATTGCTCTAAATGGTTTCTATTCCTTAAATTGTAATTGTTCTCATTTGCTCACTGGGATTCAGAAACAGGGTTTCTGGAATGTCATTTAATACTCATTTCATTCTGTTAAATGAAGTGCATTGTCTTCCACCTTGCCTATAAACTAAGTCATTCTAGTTATATTTTCTGTCCATATATTTTTAATTGTGTAAATATTTTTCCTTGTCATGTAATTTGCTCAATGTTACAGAAAGTGCCACCCCCAGCCTCCCAGTTTTACTTTGAAGCACATGAGTTGGAATGTGTCTTCTATAGTAAGTTAAATCTTGACATAAATCAGATGCTTGATCTGTCTCTTATGGCAGTCTAATTGTGTGCCATTGTTTGCAAAGTTAGCCCTTTCCCTTGTTAATAGCAGGAATTAAACTAATAGATCAATCTTTTGCAGCCCAGGGAAATAACCTTCAGTAAGAAAACATTTTAAAGCTCAGATTCAGCTTTCCAGTTAAGTTTTCCTTAGTGAAGAGATGAAATGAAGGCATCTCTTTGCAAAGTTTTCCTCACCCTCTTCTAACACTAGTCAGTGCATTGCCCAGCTTCTCTTTATAAATGCAAGCAGCTTTGGGGACACTCCAACACATGTTTTGTTACCCACAATTTATTGGCCAAGAATAGCTCTAAGTAGAGTTGTGGTCATGCCCTCTACCCTGGCAAGTCCCCTTCATCAGGGACTCTGGGACTGTTATGTAGGCCCTGTTGGGTATTCAACATCCAGTTTAGGCCACACACTGGAAAACAGCCCAGGAAATAAATATACAGCTTTTGCAGCCCATTTCATAGCATACTGGAGAAGAGCAAAAACAAGGCATCAATCTCTTCTTGTACAAGCATGACTTCAACAAGTGTCTGTGGGTGAAAAGCTCTAAGTGCAATCAACAATCAGTTGTCTCTGATGACCACATTTTAAGCAGAATAGATACACTTGTAATTCACATAATACATTTATTAAGTTAACAATACCATATTTCTACTTTGGTTGACTGCTTAAATTCTTATCTTATTCAGATTTTTATTTTTATTTTTTTAGAGATTTTACAGATTATCAAATATATGTATATAATCTGAGAACAGAATAAAAGGCAGAATCCTGCTGTGTTAAGAAGTAGCATTGTATATTGCTATGAACCATTGCAACCCAGGTATTCTGCAGCAGCTAGCAACATTCTTTGTAATAGCTAACTTTTCCTTCCATTTCTCCAGTTCTTGTTTGCTACAAGATAAAGGAATAAAAACTGACAAAGTGTGGGAAGCTTGCTGATGCCAAAGGCATCCATTTGGGCAATGGAGTTCTTAAAAAGCATCCCTTCCAGATGACAGAAACATAAGGCTGATAATGTGCACAGAAGAAAGCGTCAATGGACAGCATTTCAATTCTTTTTTACTAATGAATGAGGATACAGTTGTCTTCTACATCATTTTAAAGGACAAATGCTGAGAAATGGATACTCTCCATTGATTCCTAGATATCTAGGAAGGAAACTTTTTCATATAGTGGACAAATATTTAAATATTGCTTCAAACATAACCTATCCTTCTAAATGGCATGGAAATCTGTCATAAGGTCTTGGCATAACTCAGCTGGCTGCAACTGTTGTTCTTCCCAGCAGCAGTGGCACATAATTGCATGACAGTGGAGCACACTAAGTATGGAAAGCTGTCTTCTCGATAGCAACAGGAAACCATTCTCAGATCTGAAATTCTAGAGTCTGTAGCAAGCAAATAAAAATATGCAGAAGGATCCTGATTCTTGAAATATACATTTTTGCACCATGCCTATTTATAAAAGAGCTTGATAAATAAATAATATATATATATATAAGAAATTATTGCAACTCAGAATATCTGGGTTGTATTCCCAGCTCTGCTTGCTCTTGAGCAAGCCACGTTCAATAAATAAATAATAATAAAATGAAAGAAATAAAAGAGAAATCTACCAAGAAAGCCTTTATAACTCAGTTTCAGTTTCCCCACATCTTACAGAAAGTCTCGGGAATCTTAAATAATAGGGGTGATCTCATTTTTGTCTGGAAAGCATGTTGAGATGAATTTGTGGAAGATGCTTACAAGTGTCATGCATTATTATTGTTTTAGGCAGACTGTATGAAATCCATTTGACATTTCCTTCTTAACATTGATTGTGGGTGGTAACATTTCTGTATTAATTTTCAAGAGGATTCATTGTAGTTCTGCCTGGTGTATAATTGTCTGTTTTATGATTAAAGAATCTTCTAAGAAAGTCAGTAACTTTCCACACTTTCCCACTAGATTAAACTAATGTATCATCAAGTGTTTTGTTTTATTATTGATCCTGCCAAGTAGCTCTCCTGTGTTCCTTACAGCAGCGTATGAAGTATCGAGGTGAAGTTCATAACTATATTTGGGTATTGGAGTTTATTTTCTGTACTTTTTGAAAGGTTAGCATGACATGCAGTTGAGGAATGCTAGGGGAAACCATTGTTAACACGAGCAGGCTGTGCCCAAGCTCAGATTGCCCCACTGAATTCTGCTTTGTGTTGCAAGTGGTTAAATCATCCAATACCAGGATGCAGCTTGGACCACACAAACTCAGAATCATCTCTCTTCTGTTATCACAACTTTGAGACTAGTCCTCTGCATTGCAGATAACGGCAACTCTCCTGTGTGTCACCAGTGGCTGGAACCTAGCACTGAAGTCAAATACTCCCCAGTTGGATGTGTCTGTGAAGCGTAGTGGTAGAGGAGGAAGTTTGGGGAGGAAATGAGTAAGCCATCAGCCCATCCCAGCCTGTAGCTGTAAGGCAGGGACACTGGGCCAAGCAATGAATCGGGGAGGAAGTGTTGCAACAACTTACCCTCCTGTGTGCCTTCTCTGGAACAGCTCTGAATAATAAATGAAATAAAATAAATAAATAGAATAGAATAGAATAGAATAGAATAAAATAAAATAAAATAAAATAAAATAAAATAAAATAAAATAAAATAAAATAAAATAAAATAAAATAAAATAAAATAAAATAAAATAAAATAAAATAAAATAAAATAAAATAAATAATAAAATATTTTGGGGAAATGTTACTGAACAATTAGTGCAAGACGTAATGATATATTGCTAGTTCTGGAAAAGGATCATGCACAGCTCTTCCTTAAAGGTGCTCAGCACCCAATAACAGGGGAGTGCTAATACAAAGAAAACCGTTGCATAAAGTTACCGTTTTTTTTATCTTGTGGTCTGTGTGACTTCTCTTGGCAAAGTGAATAATGTCAGTCATGACACTGGAGCTTTTTGTTGTCTTGAGGAGTTTAAGATAAAATTACAGTTACATTGATACTTAAAAACTGTGAAGGCGGTTCTCTATTTCCCATGGTATTTGCACCAGAGTATTTCATGTAAAAAAAATATAGTGGTGTACATACATTCTTATAATTTCATGTGTCTGTCTACATGCTTCTCATTTTTTGCAACTGACTCCTGAGCAGTTGGGTCCCTGGAAAAATTAGATGAATGAAAAGGGTGTCCTATGGGGAAGGGGGCAAACTGAAGCAAGTGGTGACCCTATGGAAAGAGAGGAAATTAAACATGACATTCCCCTGCCAACTGGGTATTGGTTTGCTCTATGGTCTCTGTGAACAACTCTTCACATTTTATTTTTCTTTTAAAATACGCTTGAAGTGGAAGAAAAACTCTTTTACCACTGCTTCCTCCCACTCTTTTTTTTTCATCATTTCTTAACTGTCAAAGTACAGGCCATCAATAATTTCTTGTGTCCACTGATGTGATGTAGATTATCAACTTTTGTGTACACACCACCCTTATCTATGACATTTAACTTTAATCTCTGGTATTTACATTCTTTATACTTTCCACTTTTAAATATACGAAAAAAGAAATATATGAAGGGTGGGTGGGTGAAGTCCATTCTTTGAGTATTAGATACTTGCACAACAGCTGCTAGAATGAAATTTCCCTGGCTGCTTAGTGAGAGGATAGTTCAAATTGTAGTCAAAATTAGGATTGGTACACCAGATTATGTGTGGGTGTGACAAATGAAAAAGGAAATGCTTGGTATTTTTATTTGTAGTACAAAACTAACCCAAAATAATATCAGTGGGTATTAAATTCTGTATGTTCCAGTGGGTCAGTTTCAATGGAGTACAGAAAATAGTTCAGCTTATGGTAGTTCAGAGAATTCTCATGAGACTTTATTTTAGAAGAATGACTGAAGTTGAAACACTAGTAGTAAGGAATACATGATGCTATGGGTGTGGTATGTGCCTTTTATCCTCCTGAATTCATATTGTTCTAAATTTGTTAATACCATCTTTAGAGATTCACAGTAGCATTCCTTATATTTATTTATAAACACTGAAGAAACACTTTCTTAGCTGCAATGGTTTTTGAAAACCATTTTACTGGAGTCTTTCATGTCACTCACCTGTAAAAGTGAAAAAAAAAAGTTTCAGTCAGTGAAAACAGAGGTGACCAAAGAAGACTTCTAGCTGCATAGGGCAGTTTACATCCCCACCTAGCAGCAGAATCCTTTGGCTATGGGAGACATGAATCCTCTTCCAGTTTAATACTATGGAGTTATTTAAAGTCCTAAAACTGTCAAGAAAGCTGTGGCAAAACAGTTGGTGATCTACCTACAGGAATTTGTGAAGAAATAGGAAAGACCAAACCAGTTGCAATTCCCTATGAATTTTACTGAAGAAAACCTGTGACAAAGGGACTCGTGGCAAATGAGTCCTTCTGATATGAACATGGACTGAGCAGTGATACTTTCACTGGCTGGAAAGTGGATGTTGGTTCTCTGGGTAAGATTTGGGACTGGGAATTTCATCCACTTTCCCATCGCAGTCCTGCCACAGATTTCCTTGTTGAACTAAGCAAGTAGTTAATGGCTTTGGCCTCTGTTTTTACTGTTCACAAAATGGGATTCTGATCCCTTCCTCCCGAGGGTCTGTGAGGTTAAGTAAAAGGATGTTTATAAAGTGACCTCATATTGTTCTTATGGAAGAGGTGCAGTTTCAACAATTTCAAACATAACCTCAGCATAGAGTGTAGTATGGATAATACATTTACTTACACAGCAATGCTGCCATGCATATATGCTTTCTTTCAGTGGTCACATGCAAGGATAGCAGGATGATCTGTGCAAGTCCTTTCTTGGGGGATAGGGAGAGGGACCACAGGCACCTCACTGATAGCAGTCACCCCTTGCTGCACTGATGCCCTGACACTGTGTGAAAACTGGGTGAAGTTTCACTAGTCCACACTGCCCCTGCCTGCTGGGAAACATTGAGGGATGGTGTGAGCACCTCCTGGTGAGCACTGTTCCTGCAGTGCACATGGGATGGTGTCCCTGCCTCTCCTTCTTACTCTATGTGACCGTGGTTCCTGTTGTGCACACCCCTCCTCTGTTAGCAAACATGCTCCTTGGGCACGTAGATACCTCCATTCTTAACTCTTGTTCTGCTTTCAACCTCTTTCCCCTTTGCTTTGGTTGGTGTAGTTCAGATGGTACTTTCTAAATTTCTGTCAATGAGTGCTGTTTTTTGTGCTGTCTGTTGCAAAGGCTTTTGTGCTACTTGGTCTCACCATTCCCCCCTCCTGTTTTTGCAAAGAAAGGACGCAGCATATTGCCAGAATATACTCTCTAATAAGGCTCCTGGACAGTTGTTGCTTTCAGTCTCCATGCACACTGCGACACACTGAAACATGGGCAAGGGAACAAATGAACCGTACAGAGCAGAAGAGTGTGACTACTGCAGAAAGTGTCGTAGAGGCACTGTCACAGGCAGGATCATGAGAGACAAACCAATGAACTCCCACCAAAACATAGGCGCACGTTTCTGCTCTCACTTTCTCTTAGGCAGCCTCCGCGTGTAGAGCGCGTGGAGGGGCGTGCGTGTAGGTAGGAACACGGTGGGAGGTGGAATTGGAGCAGACGTGACTGATTTATGGCAGGAGTTTCCTTTACAGTCATAAGGGGAATTTTGCTTGGTCACAGCAAGCTTGAACCCTCATGAAACGGAGTGAATCATTTGATGTTAAAATAAAACAGAAAATGCAGGGGGAGGGGCATGGCTTTTTTTTTTTTTTTAAATAACGTTAAAATTGTTTCCTTTGGTGCTGGCTTCTTAAATTGGAATGTGATCCAGAATAGTTCTTGTGTGCAAGCCAACATTTGTTTTAAGAATTTTTATTGTCTTCTTTCCCGCTCCCCTCTCTCCCTCCTGCCCTCCCCTCTGCTCTGCAGATTTACACTGACTGGGCTAACCACTACCTAGCAAAATCTGGCCACAAGCGGTTGATCAAGGATTTGCAACAGGACATTGCAGATGGAGTTCTGCTAGCAGAAATCATCCAGATCATCGGTAAGCTCAGGGTTCAGAGAAGCACTGAGAGCTGACTCTATGCATGGGGGAATATATAATTCAAGTTGAATGTATTTAACAATAAGATGAACCCTGAATAATACAATTTGACTGGGTCCATATGTCTCTGATATTTGTGTGGTTCATCCTTGTCTTAATTAAAAAATATGTTTATGTGAGCATGTTTGGAAGTGGCTGTTTAACCATACTTTAAATGGCCAGAACTGTATCTTACACACTTTGAATTGTCAGAAATGAATGCTCCATTAAACCATATGTCTCCCATGTGTGCATTTTGTTAGTTGGAGTGGTTCATACTTTCTGGGCTGTCTTGAAACTGTATCCTGACCCTGCAAAGACAATTGTGGAAGATTTCATGTCAGCAGTTATTTTGCAGGGGCTGAAGAATTAGCAGCGACCTCCTTCGCACTTCCCACTTTGCATGATTTGGCATGTGGAAGCAACTGCTGCTAACAAGAGTGTTGTTACTGTGCGACCGAGCTTTACTTAGAAAGGAGCTCTGTGTCAACAAAACCCTGTGCACTTTATTGCTGTGTCTTTTCTGCTCTTCCTTTTTTTTTTTTTTTTTTAATTACTTTTTTATTTTCTTTGTGTGTGTGTGTGCTTTTTGTTTTGTTTTGTTTTGCTGGGGGGTGGAGAAGAAAGTTTTATCTCCTGGTTTACTTCTTTCTCACCTCACTGTTTTGTTTAGCAAATGAGAAGGTTGAAGATATCAATGGCTGTCCCCGGAGCCAGTCTCAAATGGTAAGAAAAAAATACATTTTTAGTTTGTGTTGGCACTTCTACAGTTTTCTAAAATGCTTTTTAAAGATTTACTTAAGCTGTGCATATTCTGTCCCATATTTAACATACAGTCCTAATTCTTACATACTATTCCTGGAACTTGTTTTTCACACATATACTTTGTGTTTGTATCTTCATTTTTGTGTTAGCTAACTTTGGGAACTGAGGTAACTCAGCAGCAAAACTTCATGAGTACTAATTAATCCAGAACTGCTTTAGTGAACCTGTTCTTCTCCTGATTATCCAGATAATTTCATTTAACTTCATTTTTAAGGGCAATAAATCCAAGAACAAATTTCTGAGTGGAGTCTTTGTGTCTGGAAAACTGGTTTGATGAACAAGACTTGCCAAATTATTTCTGAATATAAATAGCCTTTTGGATTGTCCACTGTAAAGTCCAGTTAGATGCACTGACTCCAAGACTTTCAGAAATAGCACTTTAGTCATATAGCTTTCTGAGATATAGCTGGCAGCTGCTTAAAGACATTTTAATATGCTCAGGCAACAAGCATTTTGTGACTGTGATTCATATGGAGTCTGATTAATCTTGTGCTGTGTTTATGGTTAGTAAACTACATTTAATAAGATAAATCCTCATTGGAAGGCTGTAGAACTGGCAGGTACAAAATCTGAGCATCAGTAACATCACCATGCATTTACTGAATCATTTACAATTACAACATTCTCCCCCATGCTGTGGACTTTGCCTGTCTGTTCACATCCAAATGCTATATGAATAAGGTGTGCTTATGAATATAGTGTAGCTGGCAAGGATTTCAGAGTATCATGGTTTGGAGGAGTTTGCATAATAGCAAACTGCTGAAGGTTGGCTTAAAAGTGGGAATGGAATACAAAAATGTTGCATTTATTCAGTGTGTTTTTAAAAAGTGGAAGGTATTTGCAGTGTTTTCTGCAAAGCTGTGAAAGGAAAAAAATAGAATTCCAGCAAAATGCATTTTTTTTTTTTTTTTTTCCCATTCTTACTTTTTATAGAATGTGGAGGTTTAGAATAAGTTTCTTTTCTTGCTTTTGGGCTTTTTGAAAGTCCACAGTAAGAATATAGGCAATTTCCTTAATAATAGTTATTATTTTAATTACTCATATTACAGCAGCACCTAGTGGCCCTGGCTGAGAACTTTGGGAACACCAGTGTGGAACTCTAATATTACACACACAGATGGAGAGATAATCACTCCTTACTCTAATCACATTAAAACCTGCCATTCCAGACAGACAAGACAAACAAGAAGAGACAAAAGCACAGAAAAGTGATATTATTTCCCCAGGTTATGTAACTGGTTAGTGACCATCTAGGATTGCTGAGGGACCCACCACTCTGATATCTATCTAACTTCATTTCCATGAGACAAAGCCAAGCTACAGGGAGAAATATTCTCTCAATAATAGTTTGCACAATGTTTGCATCTAAAAAAATAAAAAAATAAAATAAAAATAAATTAAAAAAAAAAGGGTCTTCCTTCCTCATTGACCAGAAAATCTTTACATGGCATATGGGATTCTTGATTCTATCTCTATCTCTAGTGCAGTATAGGGAAACGTGGTTGCTGCAATAGTACCTGAGTACCTGCAGGGTTCTCTTTGGTCTGTATTCTGCCTCCTGCAAGCAGAACTCTGAACTCAGCCAGACCACAGAATATGTCTCAGGTGCTCTGCCTCTCAAATGGGGTGCTTTGAACACTCCTGTACACCATCATGCATCAGTACTCGCACAGTGCTAAAGCATCAGTTCAACTACTAGAAATAGTAATTTCTAGTAATTCAGTCACTTTCTTTTTTTACCTCTACAGTCAGATCAGATTATTTTCTTGCCTTTTGAAATACCAATTTTATCCCGCTGATTTTTTTAACTGTGATAGGAAAGTTAAAGTGTACTAGAGTACACTTTAAAGTAGTTAAAGGAGCTCAAATTTGTCAGCTTTCTTCCAAAATCTCTCAGAGACCCCAGGTATTGTCTGCTCTTCATTTGTCTCATTTGGATTGTGAACTGATGTGGCCTATCAGAAAGCAATATTTTATCACGTTTTCAGGTAATTCCCATGGCAGTTCTCAATTTTGTTAGCCTATTAGACAATGATAAACCAAATCTCTTCTTGTAGCAGTGGACTCCTGCATATTTGTAATATTCAGAAAAAAAAAAAATAAAAAAAATAAAAAAAAGTAACTGTTCAAAGCTAGTTTACATATCTGAAATAGGCCAATATGTAATAATGTGCCCTATTGGGATTTTTCAGAACATCAGCCATCAAATCAGCAGTAATCAAGCTATTCCTATAAACATGCTATCCACTCATTCAGTGCTATGATACTCCTGAAAGTATGTTAGCCATTCATTCATTTGTATTCCTATGCATATTAGCTATTCACCCACTGCCTTCATTTCAACCTTTTTAGCTTATAAACCTCAAGAATCCTACCACCCTTCTCTTTCACATATGTTTTCATGATCCTTGCTCTCATAACTTGCAATTAAGAAGAAATGTTTTCTGTATTCATTTGCTATTTGATACCCTTCCCAGGAGGTGATGTCTAAGACATTTTATTAGCTTAAGTTAGAGAACACTGACATGGATTGTCTGCTGCTGGGAATACTTGATATGCTCTGTAGATGATACCAATATCAATTCATAATTAATCATTACCAATATTCCCAAGTTCTGTTTCACTCACCATTTGGATTTCCTCTTGCCATTAGCTTCATCTTTCGAAAGATTTTTGAAATATCTCAGTTCAGCGGTTAGCAAAATTCATAAACATATTTTCATGTTTATTTTTAAAATGTTTTAAATGTTTCTCTTTTAGTTTTCTTCTAGTTAAGTCTGTTGTAATGTCTTGCACTCTGCTCTCATATTGGCAGTGATACAGAAAAAAATTGTAGACCAGTTGAACCAGCTCCACAGGTCCAAGTTCATAAAAATTAAAACTTGTAAACTTCAGCAGCATCCAGTTTTTATATAGTTAGCTTTACCAGAATCCTCATGGCTGTCATTAACTTGTGAGATTTGAGATTTGCTTCTCTGCTGGATAAATCTGCTGTGGTAAAATGATTTTGGTATTTACTATTAAGGGTTAAAATAAAAATAAGGATTTAGAAGTCTGTTTATTAGAATATACATATACAAGCTTTTTGAGATTTTTTTTCTTCACAACTATCTCATTCAAGGAGGAATATGTCACTCGAGACTTTTTTTTTTTTTTTCAAATCTCTTTCCTTCAATGGAAAAAATGATGCCACATTAATCTTTTCGGAAGTCTATCAGTTAATGAAACCTAGATTTTTTTTTTTTTCTTTTAAAAGAAAACAAAAGTCTTTCAATGATTTACATTTTGATGAAATAAAATTATAGTTCCTTTCTGCTTGTTTATAATCAATTTGTTTCTTTAATTTCTGTTGAAAATCCTGCCATCATTAGAAAAAACAGGAGAGTATTTTGGATAGAAAATACATTGTAAAGCTTTTCTATAATGGTTCAAAAAGATAGAATTCATATATATTTCTTCTGAACATATTAAAAAATGTACTGAAAGATCTCCAGTGTTTTTTCTCTAAACAGATCATATCAAAGATGTTTCAAGAATATGAAATATCATTTGTAATACATTTTAGGAAAAATGCAAGAGAATTAAAGTGTTGGACTGAAAATCTTTTTGTGGTGACAGTACTGTCCCTTGACAATTTTGAAAAACTAACATTGAATATTGCTGTTCTTTCTTCATGCAGTCTGTGGTGCTTTCAGCTGCACAAATAGTAAAATAAAGTGAAAGTTACAAAAAATTTTGAACATATATATTTTTTTTCACATTGATTTTTTCTTAAGATTGATGTTGTTTTACTATCATTTTTTCTTCCTTGGAATTAGCTCTTACTAATTCCCATGGGAACTGTGTTCCAGTACACATCTATGTAAAAAAGCATTCTTAATTGTATTTGGTAACAGGGCTTTTCTAATATATATTGAAGGGCAGGAAAGACCCTTTTTATGAAAAGACTCCTAACATAGGAGACTTTAATGCATTTAATGAAGACTATTTTTTTTCATTTTGTCAATCTTATCTTTGGCACTGTTTCCTACCAGATTGTAAAACCATGCTTCAAAGATAATTTTTACAGTTTGGGATACACACATGCTGCAGTCCAACAGAGGGAGTTGTGTTCAATGAAAATACAGGTCTTGCTTACCACATCCTGGATATCAGAGTGTTAGAAAAGGTGTTAGAGTTGTAGCACATTGCCAAGTGGATATGAACTTTTAGTAAAAATCTGTAGTTATCAGAGCTGACACTTTCTTTGGGGAAGTAGTAATGTATTTGATACAAATGGGAATCAATGGGACCATGTGCCTCACAAGTAAGATTGTTTCTACAGTATTGTATTTCATTTCATTAACAATACCTTATAAGAGATGTTAATAAATTGAAAATGCTTCAGTAAAATGCTACAAGAATATATGTAAAAATTGTGTAGTTTAGCAGGAAGGTGGTGGGAGTTCCCTGCTTAAGCAGGGAACATCTTTGTGATAGAGAGAACTTTCTGTAACATAAAAAGTGTATGAAGTCTGAACCTGAAGTAGGACAAAGTGAACATGTCTATACAGGTAAATGTTGTTTGGTGATGTATTGGGTGCTTCCTAGTGTTTCTGCAGTCCCACAACTTCTATCCCTCTCATGCCAGCCACCAACTCCACCCCTCCAGCTCCTTTTTTGCTCACATGCTTAGGTTTTCCACCAGAGGAAGCCAAGGTTACAGGTTGATGAGGTGCTCGCAAATCACTTCTTAGCAGAGTCAGAGTGTGAACAGGATGAATAGGAACTGCTAAATTGATGAACAGGAAACTGGAACTGCTAAATGTGCCACAAAGTATACCTGCCCTACAGTATGTACACTTTCCTTAGTATTCTTACGTATCCTGCTGTCACACTTCCTCAGACAGGGATGTGCTGCGCAGACACTGCTGAGCAGCATCCCTCAGTATCCAGGAATGTTAATATACAAGGAGGAGAATATTGTTATTAGCATATTATGTCTAAAAATTGTTTGTAAAGCATAGCACTGTTTGGTATAAAAGAAGTGTGGTATGTTCTAAGGCCCATGGAATTTTATATGAGATTGTGTGGGTTTTGTTATGTGGAGCTCTATGAGGACTGGGAAGCTTGGAAATGTCATCCCTATTTTCACTGTCAAGTGGGCCCACATGTGAGCTCTTCCTCTCTGCTCAGTGCTGAATGCTGCAAGAATCTTCTGGCTTTACTAAGCAGTTTTTGGCAAGATTGGCCGTACAGGCTCAAGATGTATGACCCAAGATATTCATTCTATGCTTTCTAGCAGATCCAGGTGAGCGTTCCACACAAGTGTAACACATACAAATATATACTGAAAGTTGGCTGTGTGTAGAAATTGTTTCATTACTAATGGAAGTTCAGTATGACTTTTAAAAAGTAATCCCAGCTCCTTTATTGTGTGGGCCAGTTTCTTCCCCCAGTGATCTCCTTTTTTAAAAATTCTGACTGTTGCCCCATGACTATCAGTGCATCTTCACAGATTTCATGACTGGCTGCTGTAAAAGTCTTCTGAAAATACAAAGGAATGAGAGACTCAAGTTTTGTGTTTTCCAGATTTGGTGTGCTTAAATGAACAGAACACAAGTTAGTAATCTATTTCCCGTGTTTCTGCAGTGCCTGCTTGTGCACTTAGTTTTCAGAAATGAAATGAATAGCCTGAAGTGTGTTAATCAGAGTGTATATACCTCCAAGTGATCGGGTCTAAAAAAAGTAAACACATTTCCATGCTAAAAAAAAAAAAAAAAAAAAAAAAAAAGAGGAGAGTAACATTTTCCTTTCAGATTTTCAGTAATTTGTTTCCATTGGTTCAAATGGCACTTCTGTGAGATGGAACTGGGGGCCAGAGAGGCCAAGGATCACTCATAAGTTGTTTCTTGGAGAAGCCCATAAAATCCATTAACAACTTTTCATCAAGAATGAAAATCGAGGAAAAACAAGGAATAACTGAGTTATTGTGAGTAAAAACAGCTTTTAAAAATACAGACTATAATTCACCTCCCCCAAAGATCTGTGCTTGTAAGTGACTCATGATGTGCAAAAAGGAAAAGGGATGAATAGTACAATGAAAAATCTTTCAAACTGTTACTCAGGATAATGAAATCTAAATCTAGTGGTGAAGTTGCAAAAGGATCTTGCAATTCAGAATAAAAAGGTGTGATGAACTTCTATTCTTCTTTACCAGAGAGGTGTTAACAAATACACATAGAGTTTTCTCAGTAATGAGCTGATGGCTCTTTTACTGGGAAATTCAGTTTGCATAAGAGAAAGGACAAGGCCTCAGCTGGTACAAATCTCTGTTAAAAATAAATAAATAAATAAATATAACCAAAAGGAATGGCACCTTGCAGTATTGTCAGGATGGTTTCAAAACCTTATTTCCCTATCCTCTGTGATAGGCAAAGGGAATCTGGGATTCAATAGAGTAGCTCTCAAAAAGGGTAGAAAACCAAGTACTTTCAGGTGATAAGTTCACAACATGTTGTCTAGGTAAGCAATCGCAGTAAAACTTGAGGGAACGAAACAAAAACAACTACAACAAAAATAAAAACAAATTAAAAATAAAAAAGAGTAATTAAATTCTGAACCCCTGCAAGAAGTTTCCTGTGTTTAAAGGTAGGAAAGCCCATATTTTAGCTGTGTTACATAGAAAAAATCTGTAAGATAAAATTATAGCTTGGGAAGGGGGAGGTGGGGCGATGCTTAAAGGAGAGCAAATAAAGAATATACAAAGGTGTTATGTAAACGACTGCATAGAAAAGATGAGAGGAATATTAAGAACTTGGCTCAGATAGGCAACTTGTTAGAAAGGTGACTTTAATTTGCATGAGATTATTCAGATCTGGAATAGAAGAAAAATAACATCAACAACAACAACAACAAACAATAATAATAATAATAATAATAATAAAGATTCTCCTTCCCGTGACACTATACGTGTATTCTAGATCACTCGCTATTTAGCATGACCACATTGGGAATATACATACTTTATTCATTTTGCCAGAGAAGTTTTCCAATGTACAATATCAAAAATAGCACCTAGGGGCCTCTACCTTTGCATACAGCCATGAAAAAGCTGGTTATCGTAATTTCTTCTCCATTTGATCAGCCTTCTGGGAACACCATTATATATATACTGTATATTATATTATATGCTGTATAACATTAGCATGGGAATTTCCTTTATCATCTTAGAATTCCCCTCTGCTCTGCAAGTCTTCTGAAATTTCTTGTCTCCTACTGAGTAGATGTATGTCTGTATAGTTATATAGCTTTTTCCTCATGGGATTCAAGAAATGAATGACAGAAGGAGTTGTTCATCTCATAGAGCTGTTGTAGTATCCCTACAGTTTGAGATAAATATAGTTCCCTAGGATGTTGAAAACCCTGGAAATGAGGATGTGCAGCCTTATTTCCAGCTGATTGAAAGCGACAGCCACAGCTCCAGGGATGTCTGCTAAGTTCAGAAGTTTATCACAGCTTGGAAGCCTGTAGTGGCAAACTGTCCCCATGTGTCATAGGAGGATTCCTTGTTCTCCCTGCATCTTTAACAAAACAAGCCTGTATTGTACAATGCCACAGTAATTAAGAATAGCTGTCACTTTTGCAGTGGTTCCCTAGCTACACCCTCTGCAACTAGGGAGCATAGCCATTTTGGTCTCCCTTGCACCATCTGATCTTTGAGGCATCTTTTGACTGGTAAAAATAATTTTAGCAAAGAGACAATAACGTCAGTGCTGGCTAAAGTATTAACAGTGTATGTGCTCCAGGTTCCATCTGAAACCATGTAGTTTACCCCTTCATCTTGACATATTTCATGAATCTGTCTCTTTTCCTCTGGTTTCATCTGTGTCTACAAGGATACTGGTGCTGGCTCCAACTGTCTTCACAGCACTTTATTCATTTTCTTCTCCTTAGTGAAGAATGGTCTGGAGTATTCCCTATATTGCCTATTTGCTTCGTGTAATATTGCTACCCTTCCTACTTTCACCTGTCAGGTGCACTATAAACGACCTGGCCACAAGATAAGCAGTGGTGTCCGTGTTACAACTGAAACTCTCTCATGACCTTCTGCCATCTTGGAGATCTGTTATGTCTCAAGCACACCTTGATCTGCATAATTAAAAGTCCTCATTTGATTTTTGTTCCAATTAATTATACCAGAGTTTGGACAATGAAATAGACCAAAGGGCTTTAGGTTGCTCTTGATAACTGCCCAAGTTGTCCATGCCTTCATGTGGCCTCAAGCTGGGGTGTTACCAAGAAGTGGAGGTGGGGAGGCTGGTGGTGGTGGTATGTGGACATTTTGCTTTCGGTATAGCTAAGCCTGTTCCTGCATGCAATTCTTCCCTGGTCTTTGTAAGCAGTGGTTGAAGTATCATGCTCCCCATTCCCTGGGAAGAATTTGTCATGGTAATGCACAGCTTATACATACTCTGGCGTCCCTCCTACCAAGGATTTACTTACCACTTAATTCTGCATTTCTGAATCTAGCTCTTGTGGTTTGGCAGAGTACAGCCTCATGCAATTCTTATTTTAGGATTGTGGGTAAAAAACCATTGGAGTCACATTGGTGGCAAATACTTCTCCCAGTCTCCTCTCTCTTACCTTATAACAGTGGCAGTTCTGGATTGAAGCAAACAAGACTGATCCATCATCTAAGCAGGTTCTAAACAGATACTTATCAAAGGAATGATGACATAATACATTTTCAGAGTTCCTATTTTCATAGAATCATAGAATCACAGAATGGTTAGGGTTGGAAGGGACCTAAAAGACCACCTAGTTCTAACCCGCTCTGCCATGGCCAGGGATGCCACCCACTAGATCAGGCTGCCCGGGGCCATGTCCAACCTGGTCTTGAATGTCTCCAGGGATGAGACATCCACAACTTTTCTGGACAACCTGTTCCAGTGCCTCTCAGCCCTCTCAGTGAAGAATTTCCTCCTAGCATGTAATCTAAATCTACCCTTTTTTAGTTTAAAACTGTTTACCCATATCCTATCACTATTTGCCCATTTAAAAATCCATCTATTTTATAAGCCTCTTTTAAGTACTGAAAGGCTGCTATGAGGTCTCCCCAGAGCCTTCTTTTATTCAGGCTGAACATCCCCAGCTCTCTCAACCTTATAGAAGTGGCGCTCCAGCCTTCTGATCAGCTTCATGGCCCTCCTCTGGTCCTGCTCTAACAGGTCTAAATCCTTCTTGTGCTGAGGGCCCCAGAACTGGATGCAGCACTCCAAGCAGGGCCTCACAAGGGCAGAAAACAGGGGGACAATCACCTCCCTCGACTTTCTGGCCACACCTTTTTTGATGCAGCCCAGAATGCAGTTGACCTTCTGGGCTGCAAGTGTGTACTGCTGGCTTGCGTCAAGTTTTTCCTCTACCAGAACCCCCAAGTCCTTCTCTGCAGTGCTGCTTTCAATGATTTCTTCTCCCAGTCTGTACTTATGTCTGGGATTGGCCAGATTCTGATAGTAGCTGATGAACATTTGCATGTGTTGATGCAAGTGTTGAAGACTGAACATTTCCTGGTGGTAGTTTCAAGTAGATGATTTTTAACTTAACTAGCAGTGCTTTCTGAGATTCTTCAATGGGTAGGTGGTGTGCATTAAATGTATATCCTCACTGGAGTTCCCAGGGAAGCACCAAAGACTGTTACAGCCAGAAGCATGCCTTAGCTGTCCTTCTGAAGACAGCTGGACAAGTCCTCTCATTTCAAAGACGTTCAGACTGTAAATCTCCTCTTTGAGAATCAACTGCATTCCCATCCCTTCCCCAGTGACTGGCCTCACTGATCCAGAGAAGAATTTCTTGGACACGTTTGCCACATCCCATCAATTGTAATGCTCTGTGCAGTGTGCAATGTACAAGATAGTTTCCAAGTGTGTACAATTTGTTTTCCATACAATGAGTGTTCAAACTGACTGTCCCATTTAAATCCCCAGTATTTCTTTGGTTGATGATAGGAATGTAGCCACTAAGATGCATTTCCATTTAGGAATACTGTCCAGGTTTATAGGTCCCTGAAGCTTATTTCTGCTGTCTGAGAACTTCTATGGCATACCATTCATACACCATTTTTGGGAGCTCAAAGTAGAAAGAAATGATTTTTAAGACTTCCACACTTGTATTCATGTCACCACCCAGAAATAACGGAGATGATATCAGGAACAAGCCAGGAACAAACTTTCCTCTCCTCTGTGCAGGGAATTGGCACTCTGCTAAACCAGCACAGTGAGCATCAAGTTATACCTCACTGCCTTTAATTTGCTTTTGTTGTTGTTCATTTGTTTTTGTTTTAAACATCAACAAACCCTTTTCTATGAACTTTTGTATGCCTTAGTGGAGGGTCAGGGCTTTTTTGTGTAATCCTGTATTGCTAACAGTAATGCATATAGGTATATCAACTGTCTAAATATACAAATAAACAATGCAAATTGAAAAATCAATTACAGTAAATAACCTCTCCTTCAGCAGTAGAAATTTAAGCTTATCTTATGCTTGCAGGTGCAATTACCTGGACATAAAGACTAGAGTACAAATAAAAATAAGAGCACTAAAAATAGAGCTCTGTGGCACCCCAAAAGAAAAATTAAAAAGTGATCCACCTGAGGGTCCATCTAAGGATACATTATAGGTACAGATATGAATGGTGGAAATCGAGGAAGAAGAGGGGAAAGAATTTCTGTAAGGGTAAGGTTAAAGGTGTTAATGTTAAAGATGACTGATATTCAAGGAGGAATGTGTTGGAAGTCTGGTTCCAAGTTTTGCTGAAAGGAGATTATTAATGGCATTAACATAGCTAATTTGAGTTAGATGAGAAGCAAATTCATTTAGCTCAGAACTGGCAGAAAGGGGAATTCAAACTGCTTTTGCAAATAGCTCTTTAAAAAAAAAAAAAAAAAAAGACCAAGAAGTTGAAAGTAAATATAGATGTGGTGAGAGCTGTGCACACAAGCAGTGTAACAGTTGACCTTGTTTGGGAGACCAAACATGCTTGTATTGTGAGGGAGAGAGGAAGATAAGGAAATGATGGTAGAAATTCTAGATCTAGTAGAGGATAAAGGATAGGAAGCTTAATCTATCTTGCCTAAGGATGTTACAGACATGGAAAGGAAGGGAGGAAGGGGAGGAGAAGGCTAAACCAAATCATCACTTTTGTAATATGATTTGATTCTGGTTTGGCTTTTTATTAGACCTCTTTATTCTGCACTGAAACAAACAGTTCTCTCTACATCCAGAGAAGATCTGAGAACATTAAAAGAACCACAGGATTGATGACAACCTCTCTTCACAAAACAGCTCAGAGTTACTCACTCACATCAGTCAATGAGCTGCATATTCCTCTGAGTCGCTCACATTTGACTGTCTGAAGTCATAAAAGAAAATGCCACGGGAACACATCCTGGATATTATTTTACTGTGCTGGAAGAAGTACATTATTCATTAAAAGAAACAAAAAAAAAAATCATATGCAGGCATGTCTTCTTGTTTATGCTTAGAAATTCCCTGTCTTATTAATGCATGGAGTCACATGGTGTCTAGATGTTAATGTAATAATCAGGTCATAAGACGTAGTTATATTGTGATGGTATCAGTCTCCATTAAAACTAACAAAAATTTAGACTAAGTTAGGGATGCTTGGTTAGGGCCAAGATTAAGTTTATGTACAATTTGCTTTTGCAGACAAAGACTGTTGAGAACAGAGAGATCTTTTCATTCCTATCTATGATCCTATGTAGATCTATCTGCGCTCATTTCTTCTCCCAGCCCCTCAGCTATGCTTGTCAGGAATATAATTTTATCAGAGAATCATTGTGTTAAACTGTATCAGGAAGATAAAACAGTGGAGTAATTTATGCCTGAAGAATAGTGGCTGACACACATTGAAGTATTTATTGTTTGAAGAGATGCAGTTGACAATTTTGTCATTTTCTCCCATTTGTAGTTATCTTACTCCCCTCTTCAATCTCTTCCCCTCAAAAATGTCATGTGAACATTACCTGAAGTATCATAATTGATCAAATATATACTTGTGATACAGATGCTTAGACAAAGAGATGTCCGTTAATAGAAATTAACTGGAAAATTTTAACACAAACATCTATTTCAAATACATACACACTAATTGACTATGACATGCATTTTAGAAAGCACCTGTTGGTTATATTTGTCAATACATTTTTCCCAGGATAGCAGCAGCAGGATTACAGTAAATATGTGTGCTTCATGACGGTGTATTTTTATCATCTTCTATAGGGAGATTATGTTATAAATACTAGGAATGTCTAGAATGTTTACTGGATTTAAAAATAGAGAAGAAAGTGCATAATGTTTAGCTGAACAGCAAAAATACATATTTAATCTTTACAAGAAAATAAACAGTCTCTGAAGTGGTTTTCTTCTACAGTGTATCCAAACAAGACTTTTTGGTAATTTTGAGATTTTGTCAGCTTTCTAGATTTTTATCAAATGTCTGGTTATTTTGGAAATGTGGCAAAGTGCCAGTTCTGTTATGGTTATAATTGAGGACTTCCTTCTATTTAAAGATTTTCTAACCACTCCCTTTACATTACTTCTGCTTAATAATTTTTTGTGTTGTATGTTTTTTAGGAAAGGTTATTTTTCAATGTCTGTGAAGCCTTGAACTTCATCAGAGGTAGACTTTTTACATTAGAAAGTATTATTAACTATGAAGAAGAGTCTCAAGATCTCTCATTCATTTTTTTCATCCAAAGATAATTTGCCACTGCCTATCATGGAATCACAGAATGGTTGAGGTTGGCAGGGCCCTCTGGAGCCCATCTGGTCCAAGCTTCTTGCTCAAGCAGGGACACCTGGAGCAAGCTGCCCAGGACCATATCCAGATAGTATCGGTGGTGCAGTCTGCAGTCATGCAAAACTCTCAAGAAACTATGTGGGTGCATGTTTTGGCATGTAGTGCACACACATGGTCCATAGGAAGTACCTTGTGTAATTCTGATAAAGCTCTTTAATTCAATATGAGCTTATTGAAAGGCATTTACGCCTTTCTTGCTCTCCCTGCCTGTCACTGGTGAGTGGAAGATTGTGGGAGCTTTGACATTCTGTGAGTTTTATATTTTCTGGACATCTGTGGGAGTCTAAGATGGCCATTCTTCTCTAGAGTTGCCAGAGCTACTTTCTCTGCTCCTAGGGTGAATCCAGACTGAATTTAGAAAAGAGGTACTGAACACAGTTTTGAGATTTAAACATCAAGACCCAGAAATAATACATGAAGGCACACAGCAAGTATGAATATCGTTATCATTTATTCAATTGGACTGGGAAATCCAACCAATAGAAAGATTTTTTAATGGAGTTATAGGAACTGCACAACTGTCCATAAAATGCTGTTGGTGATGTAATGTGTAAAAAAAAATAAGTGGACCAGAAAGCAAGTTGTGGCTTCCATTTTAATGGAATTTAATGGAATTTTATTTTTTTAGGGATTTTAACTAGCACTGTTTCGGTGGAAGAGTTTGAATTGTGAATTTGGTTGTGGGAGGGGAGGTAGAAAGCACACTCACCTTCTCACGTGCTTAAAATTACAGTAAAAGCTATCCAAAAATAGTCATGCTTTTGGAATTATTGTGTATTATATCATGCCTAGACAACCATGCTGAATCATCTTGTTGAAGCTACACATATCCAATATTTCAAAGCTTGACACTATAGCAGTAAGGCTGCAAGAAAGGAGGGTAAATAAAGTACCGCAGAATGTCTTAGTGAGATAGTGTGTTCATTACAAATCAACATGATAATAAAAACAACACTGTCTTTCAGTTGTACAAAAAAGCTTGACAACATCCTCCTGATCTTCTGCTGGAGAATAAAACACCAAAAACTTGATGCCAGATAAAGTTTTTTTGGTAATATTGCATTACATCCAGAATATAATATGATTACTACGTTAGAAATTTAGGGGAAAGAACAGAAAGAAGTTGGATAATAAAACTAATATGACAGTCCGGATGTATTTTCTCACTCTGCTCTTGAACTTTCCTTGAACAGGAGCTGCCTACATCTACTGTACCTAACTGCCAGTCTGTTTCATGGAAAGAAAGCCCACTCTGCTTGATTTTATGATGTCTTTTACAGACTCACCATTTTGGAACACCTTGACCTTTATGCACACTAACCATCTAACCATGCCATCTAACTTTGCTTTTTTGTTAGGCAGCAATTATACCCTCAGAGTACGTTATTCTTTGAACTCTGTTGCAAATCCTGTCCACCTAAAGTCTTTTCCCAATGCCTTATTGCTGGCACATGGGAATGAACATGAACTGCTGCATCAGAGCTGTAGTCCATCAGGGGTCAATGTTCCCTTTCTGACAGTGCCAATGTGAGAAATATTTTAGGGAGAACAAGTGACCTTGACAAATCTGTTTGGTCCATTCCCATCCTCTTTCCCCAGAATCTTTGCTAATTGTATTATGGAGATTAGAAGCAGGAGATTCTCTGCTTGCTTTTTCAGTATGCATTTTTTGCACTATTGTGATCACTATTTATTCCATGAAGTGAAGCATGCTGGATTTCTCAGAAATAGAAATAAATAAATAAATAAATAAATAAATAAATAAATAAATATAAATAAATAAGTTTTTTTCTCCTATAGTTGTGAACACAGCCATGGGACTAGATGCAGAGTAGGTATATTTCTTTCATTAACTGCACTCAGTGCTCTGTCAACCCACTTTACCCAGTCCCTGATTGTCAGGAGCCTATGGATGTGACCAGTCTGGAATGGCTTGAAATACCATCAGGAAGGTGAATCTCCGTGTTTGGTGAACTTGACTTACGCTAATTCTGAATACAAACTCTATTACAGTATTACAGCTCATGACTCTCTTACAGGCAATACTGGTAAGGTATACAAAGGTAAATTGGCTTTAGTAATTGGCTTAAGTTGGCTAGAAGTAGAACAGGCTGCTCACAAAGGCTGCTTATTTCAGCAGCATTAACAAATCCCTTTTCATGTAAAGGCTCCTGATCAGCTTAATTAAAATATTAACAAAATCTTTTGTGTGTGTGTGTGTGTGTGTGTAACTTCTCTGTTTAAATCCACTGTGACCGGAACCTTAATACACAAATCATTAGAATACAGTACAACCAGTTTTGTTTCAGTATAAATAAATAGCATAAGTACAGTAATCTATTTGGCAGCTTTCTGATGTGCAGTAATTATTTAAAACACAGTCTGAGGAATCTGCTGACCATATGATCAACAGATGATCATATGTCATAAGTCAGAGCTATACTTGTTTTAAGTTGAACTTATTTTAAGTTGGCTGTGTATCCAGATATGAATTAGTCCATGCAGTGTTCAGTTTCAGTCAGTCCAAAATACATTTTTTGTTAGGACTTGATTGTATTCAACCTCACAAACTGATCACAAATCACTTCTGCTTTTTGAAGAGCTGATATCAATTTAGATTATATGTTTACATATGCAGGTCTTAGCAGTTCTTTCTGGTGGTATCCTGACCAGAACCAAACCTGTAAAGTCCAAAAAGTTGAATCTGAGAGGTCTTCCTGAAGTATAAATGTGCTTCTATTTTAGCTTCTAGCTTTTGGCTGTCTTTAATTCTATAATAATTAGAATAGGCTTTGTTTAGGCTTGTATTGTTGGCTGATTGGAACCTTGTTTGAATTATTCATACCTCTTGATTTATCTGAGTTTATTTGGAATTACAATGGGAGCGTACGGATGGCATTTTCCTCTAGGGAGAAAAATACCACAAGAATTTTCTTTGTCCCAGGGTTTCCACACTTGAGTGCTGAGACCTATTTGCATGTGAAATAAATAATAGCTCATGAAGTTAAACAGCAACAGTTCTATGTATTCTAAATGCACACATAGTCAGCTCACCAACATCCCAGTCTTGTGAGCTCTTTGGTCTGTCATTCACAGACTTTTTCAGTAATTCTTCCCAATAATGACTTTAAATTGGGTTTTTGTATAAGCTTTCAGTTTATAGACAGATCAGCAGCAACAGCCCACAGCAAACGTATGTGCCAGGGTGTCTTCACTGTTCTTGTGTATGTAAGGCTTCCATTTGAATTTCTTAGCATAGTTTTGAAAGATTTATATTGTTACATTGTATAAATTAACTTATTAGAAGATATGTGGCTCCTCCAAAGCTCAGTAAATGCTTGTTTTTCAAATAATATTGTCTGCATTTTGGAACTTGCAAACACTTGGATAACTATTTAAAACACTGCTTCCTCCTACACTTGACACTTCATTGGCTACAACTGGAAGTGAAAGGACAAACAAAGTGTCTGTTCAGACCTCATTTTACAGGGTCAAGCACTGCTGGTGTTTGTATTATAACATTTCGCTAAGAATGCAAGAAAAATCTTGGTCCTGTTGAAGGTAAGAGCAGATATCCCATTGCCTTTTGTGGATCCAGGTGCTTTTATTTTCCTTGACTGAGCATCTAGACAAAAGATCTTGTGAAGAGTTAGGAAAATGCTTCTGTTTGGTTTGGTCATATACTGAATCATATAGTATATAGCTAAGTAGGCTGCTTATGAGCATAATATTAAAATATATTCAGTCCCAATACTTCTTTGTATATCATTCTAAGTATGGTATAAAATATGATGTGCAGGTGTACTAGCCAAAGTGAACGCCTGAATCCTTCATATGCTTTTTTTTTTTAATTATTATTATTTTTTTAACACTAGGAAGCATAGAGATAAAACCGCATAGTTTTTATTGATTTCTGATTTAATTCTAATAGTTTTAATAACCTGTGACAAAAATTCATCTTTGATTTTGTTTCTTTTGAGTTTTATTTTCCATAAGGTTTAGATCAATTTGAGTCAGTAAAATGAAGACTAAACATAAAGGAAAATCAGTGACTTATGTTATGTTCTCACATGCATGTAATTTCCCAAGGACTTGAAGTTCCAGCAGTAAGACTATATAACTTCAGATTTGCACTTTTAGAGTTTGTTAATAACAAGTATTTTTATCACTTTTATTCTGATGAGATCAATCTTCTATAAATATTTTTCAGGGTAATATGCAAAATATATCTAATTAAGAAAAACGTGAGAATGTTTATAAAATCAAAAGGCCAGGAGGATAGAAAATTTGTGCCTTTCCCACACGTGCTGTAGCATTATGGCTTCTGCTGTACTCAAGATTGAGGTGTAGTCTGAAAGCATAAAGTGCATCAGGATGGACCCCATTTGCAAAATTCAAGAGATGCATTGAAATATCCCATAGTTTATCTGTTTACTTATCTTTTAAAGAATTCATCCTGTCATTGGTTGTAATTACCCTTACTTCTAAAAGCTTTTTTTTTTTTTTTTTTGATGAGCTAAATGAAGTTGCTATATACTAAATTGTTCAGAAGGAGAGAACTGGAATGCTTTCAAAGGTTTAATTAAATCTGGTAAATGAGTGCTCTGTTGTAGACTCTCTTTTGACCTAATGGAGAGAAACTACTCTTTTTAAAGAAGTGTGCATTTTCATGTTGCCCTCTAATTTTCTGAAGCTGCCACACTCCATAAATATTTAGACATTGGTACCTTGCTGACTCAGAAGCATTGCATAACTAAAAAAAAAGGATGGTAGACAGACTCACTAGAGTGATGCATTGCTTTAAAAACCACTGTTTAAACAGAGTCCCTTTTATTGCTACCTTAAAAAAAAAAAAAGTCCTCCAGGGGTAGCATTTATCTTCAATTTTGTGTTCTTAGTGCATGTGTAGGGGTCTTTCACAGTGTTCATGGACTGTGGAGATGAAAGCACTAAAGGAGGGAGCTACTTTGAGACTTTAGAAAAGATTTTTTTGCCTAGTCTTTTATTTTGATCCAGGTTGTCGCAGAATCATGTTTTAGTTCTCTAAGAATTTCACGCAAGATGCTGAAATACTTTAATGGTTTTCTGAATCCAGAGCCAGGAGTTTATTCAGGGCCGAGTCCAGCACTGTATTCCAATCAAAAAATCAACACTTTCTTCTAAAAAATTCTGTAATAGCTTCCTATAATCACGTTAGAAATGATCATTGTTGTATTTTGTGCTTTACAATGTCTGCTCTAGAGACTGTTGTAGAGCAAATGTAAGATAACACATAGAAAGAAGAATGGGTAAGAAAAGATGAGAAAAGCAAGAATGCACCACTGGAGATAAGCAGAGTAAAAGTCTGTATTCTCTTAAGTGTTTTTTGGGGGTCTCTAAGTTTTTGTTTGTTTTAATGTGAGGATGTCAAGATGATGTTCATAATCATCTGTTTGGCTATCCTAAAATTATGATTAGAATTTAAACTTTTATTAAGAGTAACTGAATTGTTCATTGACTTTGTTCTTTGTTGGCATATACAAATACATACAATACACACACACACCCCAAAAAAATTGCATTTGACATTACAGAGACTCTCTCTCCTTCGCTCCAAGTTTTCCAAGGACCAGATTAGGGACAAGGTAAAATACCTGCCACACCAGCTGTCACTTTCATGTTCCTGACAGGATTGACAATAGTATGTGCCAAAAAGAATCTGTTTCCCACTGCTGCATTTTCTTAAAATCAATACACACCCCAGCTCATGCTCTAACCTTAATAGTGACCTCATACATTCTTTTATCAGCATGTCAGTACATATGTATGTTGAATTTTCCAAGTATTTGGGAAGTTAACTTGCTTTACATTTCTGAATTTACTGTTCATATTTCATGTTTGGAGTGCATGCTGGAAGAATTTGGTGTGCGTGTTTCTTCATACTTGTTGGAAAAAGGAAGTGGAAGGTATTTCAGTTTTAAATAACACTATAATCCTTTTCTGAAAAACAAAACAAAACAAAACAAACAAGTAAAAAACCCCTAATAATTAAATAACTCCGGCATCATTTCCTAAAAATTTTTTTGCCTGGGAGGCCTTCTACATACCGATAGTTATTATCCTCCAAGGTAAAATTTCCCTCAAATGCCTCCAGTAAATCTTTTTTTAATTTGCATATATGGTCAATGCTGAGTTTGGAACAGTTTTTGGACTGCTGTTACATAGTTCACTGATACTTATTTTCATTAAATGATCCTTAGATTTTTGTACTGTAAGTAATTAGGAGTTTGTTAGAAAATTTAAGCTAAATCTGTGTGCGTGTCAGTGGATTTTGCTTAACACCCTGAAATGTATTATAATTTCCACAGAAAAATGGAATGTCCCTTGCATCTGGGTGAGGTAACCGGCCACGTACAACAGCAAGTCAGCAGAACACACTTAATATCTCCCAGCAGGACTACTAACACCTGTTTTACTAGGGTGGGTTTTCAAATTTACGCCACCCGGTGAAACTTGACATTGCCTTGCAGTACTGTTACAAAAAAAAAAAAATATTACAATAAGCTATCACGTTAAATGCTCATGGGAAATAAACAATCAGAAAAAGAATAATATAATTTTTTAGTCTCTTCTCTTCTTTGCATTTCTGCATATTTTGCTGTTGAGTTTGCTTATCTCACAATTTTCCCTTTCTTCAAGTTTCCCTCATTTCATTTGGCTTTACCCCCAATGTGAACCAAGAATTCATGGCAAATTTAATCAAGTCTGAGTAGTCATAGGTCAAGGTGACAGTGCCACATTCAGCCTGCCATACCAGCATCTTGCACAGAGACTACAAACATGAAACTAAAGAGGTTCCTAAGTAGGGTCAGTAGGTAAGTTTCCTGTTATTGCAGGCCACATTTATTTCCATCCCATTTCCATTTGGAAGTGTTTGGGTGTATTCTCTGCTCTTCAGACTGTCCCACACTGAGTAGTAGTAGTAGTAAAAACCGTCTTTTTCTTTACAGATAATAGTGCATGCAGTTTCTTTACAGGGAATCTTGATTAAAATGTAAGACTTTCAGATAGTCCTGCTCAAGAATCAAGAGCTTTTATTATGAACATATTAACACATAACTATGTTGATAAGCATGCCCAACTTTAAATGCAAAAGAGACAAGAAAGCAGATGGCTTGTATTCAGATGTACTAAACTAGTTTAACTTGTGCAATATCAAAAGAAACCAGTTTGCTTATGTATGCTTATACTATAGCTTATGCTATACTATGACTATAATACTTGTAAAATGAGACCATAGGAGTTTACTTCCCATTGGACCCTTTGAAAGTCTTAGACCCTATTTTTTAGTTCTAGTTCTTATAGAGATACATCTGAATAATAATAATAATAGCAACAACAACAATAATAATAATGTTTCTGTAACAAGACCCTCCCCTTTGGAACACATAGGAATCACCTATTCACATATTGTGGATAACATGACAGTGTAGTGAAAATCCTATACAAATTTTTCAAATACGATTTAATGACAACTTTTCTCAGAATACAGGTAAATCATCAACAGTGTCAAATTGAACATAATGAATGCATGGCACAGAAGGTTTTTTTTTTTAATTTTCTTTTTCTGAAGAGGTGAGAAGACCTTGAAGTGTGCTAAACATCTGTTTTCAAGTGAAGAACAAAAGAGAGTTCTCAATGCCAAATATTATTTCTGTGATCATTTAAGAATCACCCAGACTTCCAAACACTATTGGAAATGTGGCATTTAAAGAATAGATAGGCAGATGGATAAAGATATTGGACTGGGTAATCCATTTTGGCATACCAGTTTTAATCTAGGATGATGTGTTGGCTTCAGCAGAAACTCCTTGGAGTAAACTGGCTAGCAGGAATGTGTGTTTGGGCCCAAGTTGCACTGTGTGAATCAACAATGAACAGAAACTGAAATAAACTTGTCTTTCTCCATCTCTCACAACAGCTTTAGGTGTAGCAGGCTATTCAAAATCATAAATTTGGCCAAAAGTAGATATTCCAGGTAGTGGAGTTTTTTTTCTTTGTTTGTTTTGCTTTTTGTTGCTGCTGTTGTTGTTTGTTTATTTTTACTTTTTGCTTCTAATAAGTATATGTGAGAATGTACGTGACCTAGTCTCATACTGCTCCCCAATATGCAAGTGAGGGTGAGAGTTTAGGCCACGTACCTTGAAATATGTTTCCATTTCTTCCAAGTCATTCCATATAACTAAGTCTACATGGACAGTTTCATACTCTTCCTGGCTCCAAAATGTGCACAAGAAATGCTTTTATCCACACATGAACATGTCTCGGTTGCTTGCCTAAATCTTTGTTCTTTTTAGAATCCACAATTAAGACCAGAGCTAAAACTAAACCAGTAGCCAGAACTCTAAAGGTAGTATTTCTCTGTCCTTGTGTCCATGTGAAAGTCAGAAATACAGATAGGATCTGCTCTTCCATTTTTAATTTTATTCATTTTATACAGGCTATGTATTGTGAATATTTAGAGTCCAGGATGCTATCTTTAATTCCTGATTTGTGTTTTTATTTGGTTTTGATTCTACTACCACTACAGAACTTGAATGAGAATACATAATTTTCTGCTTTTTAATTCATTTAAATCCATTAACTTAACATTAACATTAAATCCATATCCTGCTCATCTTAGTGATGAACATCCATACAAAAGCGAAAGAGTGAAATACAGCTCTCAAATCAGGTTAATACTCTGGGGAAAATATTTAAGAATAAATCTTGCTGGCAACATGGATTTGAAGAATATCTCGTAGCATAGTTCTAATCCCAAAAGACATCTATTCAATATTAGTTAAATAAATAAATAAACAGCCATCACAAACATTGATGAAATTTTTACAAAGCAAATCTTTTACCAGGTTTTATTTGGGGCTTTGTGTTGTGGTTCAGAATGTCAAAACACATACAGAGCTATGGAAGATAGTGCAGAATGATGTGCTGACAGAAATTACAGTTTTACATTTGATTCCAAAATAATCAAGAGAAATTTAGAAGCATATATGTGTAGAGCGTGTTCTGTTCTTCAGGACTAATCCTGCCAGAACTAGACAAATCTCAACTCACATATACGTTTATATGTTCTCATAAACTATGCTGTCATAAAGTTAACAAGAAAAAAATTAGTCAAGCCAAGATATTTTTCAGAGCTTCTTACAAATACAGAAGAAGAACATACTGTATTAGTCATCATTACTTGTCTTCTGAGTAGCCCACAATTAAATTGATGCTTGGAAGTGAAGAAAGTGTTGTCTGCCAGACAAAAGAGATGAAAGCTAGTCTTGGTAACAGCAGAATAATTATTTTAAAAAATAGACATATTCTATATGTTGAGTCACTGGTGAGTACAATCCCACAAATGAGCTCTTCCTGTAAGTCTGCAGACTGCTGGGTATTAAGTACTACTGTTTATCTACATGCAAGTCCCACAGTCTGGTTTAGTGATTTATTTCAGTCAGTAAAAATTCAAAAAGCTACCAGTCAAAAGCAGATTACCCAAAAATACAGGATGTAATATGTTACAGTAGTTTTGCAATGTATCTTCTTTGTATGCCATATAATGTAATAATAGTGTTGCAGTTGTGATATTGCTGCTTATTTGTGCATAATTGTTTTAAATATAATCCCCTAAAATGTGGGTGTAGAAATATCTTGGGACTCACTATTTATGGTGTAAGTATTTCAGATGCATTTTTCACAAGGTTAAGTGTACGAACATTAAAAGGATTTGATTTACACAAGCAGCTTAATACTTTAAAAGCATAATTCAGTAGGCGTAATTTAAGAAGCATCAAATGATGTTATCTGATGATGCCTACAAATCTAAATTCCTAAATTATCATCCTCTTAGCTGAGTTTATTTGCACCAATGAAGCTGGAACTACATTTCAGAATAGGACAAATTATTTTTCAGTTTTGATAAGGAAATGGTTATATTATTAGAGATGATAGTTTTTGTTTACCTCTGACAGGCAGTCTCGTGTAATATTGATTAGCTTTCAACATTGTTATATGAATAGCTAGGTGGACAAATACCTACATGGCAATGAATCTGTATTATATCATTATTTATTTTTTCCATTTTTAGGTTTTAATATTTTTAATGTGGCAAATCTGTTACTCAACACACTACATTTCCTTCAGTCTTTTGAACCTTTAGTATAAACTAAGTGGTTTGAAACATAATATTTGTGAGTAACGGTGATGTGAGTTCAGCAGCAGTATGTTCGTAGCAATTAAGCAATACAAGCAATGTTCTTATCAATACAAGCAAATTTGATTCACTTTCTGTGTCTTGATATGTAAGATTTGGAATCTGTGTATCCTGATTTATGTACTGAAGCAAACTACATCTGCTACAACACTTTGTATTTCTTATGATACTATTCATGTTAATGGGAAATATCACCTCTGTTGTGAACTTGTGCTGTTTGAAAGTAAAATTCATTACAAAATTGTGGGCATATTTCATAAAAATTGTCTGGCATCTATATGAAGTATTACAAAGCAAAATCCTTAGTCCTTGATGTTTAAGCAGGTAGATTTCTATATATGCAGTGTTAGCACTTGGAAGAGTTTACCCCAGTGTATAATAATGCCACCACTAACTACTTAAATAAACATGGGCTTCAGGGATTCATACCACTCTTGATTGAAACAGTATTGAGGAGTAGAAACTGCTTGAAATCTCTTAGAGCTTTTGTAATTGAAAAATTACTCTCATCTGTTGGTAAGTTTGAATAAAAAGTGTTTGGGGCTGCTAGGGTTTGAGTTCAAAGAATAACTGTGGTTTGCCAAGGCAAGAAGTAGGTAATTAAAGCAATGTTTATAGACACACTGAAAGCTTCAAAATGGGACAACTTTAAGGCTAACTTCTAGACTGGAAAGGAAAGAAAGTGAAAATAACCCACAAATGTATTAATGGATGTCTTATTGAATCTTCTAACAGTTCCTGAGAGTTTTACAGTAACTGCAGTTATTATCAGAAAAATGACTGTAAGAGTTATGTTCTGACATTTTCTGTGTATTATGTGGCTGTGAGTTGCCACACCAAACTTGCTCAATTCACAAGCCAGAACAAGACTTTATTATAAACCTAACACTGCAGCCACAGTCTATTGTCTGAAAGTTGGCCTCTATTAATTCATGCAGCACCACCAACAGGAATGACTTTGGACTTAAGGTTTGTGTTACAGTTCTCTTGGTGAACCATGAAGCAAAACAGGATTTTCTTTGTAGTTCTGCAGTACATTAAGTCATTGGTGTTAATAGTAATAACTTGATTTGTCTGCAAGTTTAAGAGATGTGATTTCAAAGACATGCACAAGTAGATGTATACATGTAAAATAACCAGACGCCATTTCTATAAGATAATTAATTTTAATTATTTTTCATCTGGAATGTATGTTAAGATTTAGGCTTATTATTTTCTAAATATTTAGTATTGCAGGTAGATATTGAGATGTTTTCATAGTACTTAAATATTTAAGTGGGCCCTAGCAAATTACACATTGTTTAGAGTTATGGCCTCCTGAATTACTGCAGAGAACACATGCCCATTATGAAAAATGTCTTGGTTATTCTAGGAGATCTGCTAGGAAGTATTGATTTGGTTATTTGGAGGTGAGCATTAATTACCTCAGTTTGTTGTTGTGTTTTTTTCCCCTTTAGCTTCTAGTACTTAGTGTCAGAACAAAATTTCCCATCTTTGAAGTAGTTTCAAAGTAGTAGTAATAGTTTGAAGTTCTACATTAAGGTTGATTTGAAAGTTCACAGAAGCTCTCAGTTATACAGTTTATATCCAAACAAAACTTAATTTCTGTTAAATTCTTCGGGACAGGAAAATTTCCATTTGAATTGGTTTCTTCTGTAGTTGACGTTGTTTAAAGGTCAAGTAGAGATACTCTCATTGTGTTCTTTATTTTCATGGCTGACCAGGTGTGTAGGTGAAGGTCAGGACAGAGCCAGCCCTATTCCTTGCTGTTGCCATCAGGAGTGGCTCAATCTCCCTGTCCCTCCTCCCCATCTTCCACATCCTCTCTCAAATCATGCCTTTCTCAGGCTTGGACACACCCTGTCCTCCACTGACTCCTGTGCTCATCTGACTGCATAGGAAACCAGAGTGACTAAAATACAATTGCCTGTTTTGCTGGGTGAGTTTTCTGCACTGAACCAGCTCCCAGTGTGCTCAGAGAAGTGTTGAAGCCCAGACAAGGTGGCAGCAGCAGGGCCCCACGCCTGGGAGGAGGAGGTGAGGAAGAAGCAGATCATCCCATTTTAGCTGCAGCCAACTTTCAACTCATTTGGCTGTGCCACATCACTATCTCTTATGAAATGACCTAGTTTGTCTGTTTATTTATTTATCTATCTATTTATTTATTTATTTATTGTGATGTGAAGCTACATAAACATTTAAGAAAATTACAATTAATGCCTGAGTATCTGCAAGTACAAGGCTTGGCCAGAGCTGAGATGGAGTAATCTCATCGATTTAGAGGAATGGTTATACCACTTTCACAGATATACAAATTGGTGATACCAGCCAAACTGATTTATGAAAGCTTAATTGTGAACCCCAACTTAACAGTAAATTTAATAAGAGTTAGCTGCAGAGTTGTATTTATTTACTTTTTAATTGATTTAGGAGATTGTTTATTGTTCCCTATATATAGTAACATGTTCTTAAAAACAGTTAAATAAGTGTAGGAGAAGACTTTTTAAAAGATGTTGTTACTACTGCTTTGGAGTTTATTGTGTTTAACAAACTCATATCTAAAAGTTTTGTAGATGCTTATATGTCTATAAAAACTAGCTGTGGGTCAAGAAAGTCTGTGTAAACTCATAATATATACTTATAGGGTCAGTAGTAAAAAGAATGCTTCTTCCTTTTAGCTACTAATATTTGCTAAGAATAAAGGCAGAACTGCAATCATAGAAAGACAATAATAGTTAGGCCCTCCTCTCAGGCTAGAAAAGATACTGTCAACAATAAAGAAGTTTTCATTCCAGGAATGAATTTACCCCTCATGTTATAAGGGTCGAAAGCTGCTCATATGACGTTTTGTAAAATGTGTAAACATTCAAATAAAATTAAGTCCTTGGACTTGATCTACTCCAGGTTTATGGTTTTAGTGCTGAATTTTCTTTATTTCTTTTAACATTTTTTAATGACAATAGGCATTTAAATTATATTGTTAAATTTTTGTATGTGTGCATGTAGTCAAATTGCCTTAAAAAATCTGTCAATCTAAAAAAATGTAATTTAAAATCATGTCTGTTGAAGCCATTTGACATAGGACATCTCTTTACACACCATTATTTTGTGTTGGTAAGAACATTTTTTGACATACAAAGTTGTTAACTGAGATGTTACATTTATACCTACTGTTTGCTTCATAGAACGTGGGAGGGAGGGGGAAAGCAGGAATAGACATTGACTCAAATGAATTTTTTTGAACATTCTGGTTCCCTAAACTGAAAAATAGAAACATGAAAAGAGTTAATTTAATGCTGTGACTAGTCATTGTACAGGCAGAATTGTGATCCTTTTATTGCTCTATATTTAGTCTACAGCTTTTTCTTCTCTTCCCTACAGCTGTCTGTAGCAACTGTAAAATTCTTCTAAACCACCAGTAGTAGTGCAACATGTCCTTTACTAAGTGAACGCTTTCAGGGTATCATAAACTTTAATAAAATTAAAATTTTTTGGCATCAGATTTGAAGGACAAAAATAAAGAATCAGTGACCACTGTGACATCATTTTCACAAAATTCTACATCATTCCAAGGAAATACTTTTGCTAAAACATTTGTTGGATGTTTTTACTTTAATTTTTTCAACTCACTCAGTCACCCACATCTCCAGACATATATTCAGTGTCTAATCCCTTATGGATGCTTTCATTGCTGTTTGTTTGTAGTGTATCAAATCCAGTTTTATGTTAAGTAGGTGGGTTGCTGATTTGCCAGCATGCCATTCTGGATTGGGCATTTATGAATTGTTTTTAAGCACCAAAGTGGACAATGAAAGCTTTATATCAGTTCCCCAATTAGGAGTAATCGTTCTTGCTAAACTTTGGTAAAGAGCTGTAGTATGCAATGAATGTAAAGTATTCATTCCTGAGCTGTTTTCTTTTTTTTTTTTTTCTCCATTTTCACTTTAGTACATTTTGTCAAATAGTCTTATGCAGCTTGTTATTTCTGTTCCTATTGCAGATTGAGAATGTTGATGTCTGCCTTAGCTTTCTGGCAGCCAGAGGCGTAAACGTCCAAGGTCTTTCTGCGGAAGGTAAGAGAAGCAGATCATCAGAATGAATACTTGGATTCTTTTTTCCTGAAAATTTATTTTCATAATACAAATTATTTGTACTTCCATTCCAAAATGCAGCTGTCTTGAGTGGAATTCAAATGTAGATTACTATATTGCAGTGAGAGAGCGAGAGAAAAATTTAGATTTCCCTTTAATTTTCCCTTGAACCAAGAAATTCAGTATGTTTATGAAACCTAAGGCACATTTTAAAATAATATCTTTACTTTCAAATATATTACTTTTTTCATGTTACCTCCACAGCATTAGGTAGGTAGTTTTTTCCATGCATACATTTATCATGTATGGGTTTCAAAACCACAACCATTGATGTAAAAATCTTGCTCAGATGTGTAAACTCATGGAAGACTATTTTTTTAAGAGCATTTATTACCAGTAGTAATGTTATAAGGATGCCTATGAAATTTATCGCATTACTTTGATATAATGCATTAAGTGAATGAGCAAATGGTCTTGCTGCTTATATTATAACCCTTTTTAATATATTAGTCCTTGCCTGACACACTTATAAATATATATACCAATAGTTTTAATTAATATGTAATATTTGCCATATTAATGTAAAATTAAGCCAGGTGGATACTTTACCTTATAGATTAATACAATGGATACAAGATTTTGGCCTGTAAAGGATTAAGTAGATCTGCAAGGTTCTGTGCATCTTCGAAATCCCTTTGGTACAACTAAAAGATAGAAGGCAAAATACTTTTTTTTTTCTTTTTTTTTTTTTTCTAGAGATGGTAAATTTCATTGATTTTTAAAAGATCACAGCAGAAAAATCTTGAATGATATAGCTACTGTTTGTTTTTAAAATTAACTCACCATTGTGATCCTTCAAAATCTAATACCTTTCTAGTATCTTAACAGAAGTGGATCATAACCATAACCATAACATATGTACTGTCTCATTTTCTATACTTCTCAAATTATGGAAAGATCCTTAACTAATTCAAAGGAACCTCTGGAAATCTATACTATAGATATGACGATGGGTGAGAATACTGAATAAGTTACATGTTGCCATTCATCTCAAAGCTGTTGAGAACTCAATTTTTCAGCAAAGACTATTTTTACTTGCACACAAAATAAGAATCAAATGTATGAAGAGCATAAATTTATTACGTGAGAATACTCTTCATTGTTTGATACCATGACACAATACAACACCCACTTTCTTTCTACTTCATAAAATTAAAATTGGATTGCATTCTGTAATACATGCCTTCATTCATCCCCTTTTTTTAGCTTTGGAAAATAATTTTTTAAAAGATAGAAGCTTCAACTGTTTGGCATTAAGTGCAAATACTACCAAAAGCAATAATGCTATATAGTTTTAAATGCAAGGTCTAATTTAAAAACACTTTTATTAATCCTTAAAACAGAATTTTAATAAGGCAGACTTTGAGTTCTGACATAAGATTAAAACAAGTTTTGCTGTTTTGCAGTTGGTCGTGACTGGTATAAATCTAATGTACTGATGTTAGTGCAAACTGACACAGAAGTGTGACTCCTTTAAATCTACCATTTCTAGCATGTACAGTCCTGAACAATTTGCTTGAGGGGAAGGAATTGAGAAAAGCTGGCATGACTTTTTATCATTAAATGATCAGGTTACCTTCATAATGTTTTGTCAGCACATTTATGTTTAAAATTAAGTTTAGAAACAGGTAAGGCTGTTTCCCATAATAGGTTTTGGTGAATGTGTCTTGTCACATAAATTGGGTCATTTATTAATGCATGCTTCAGACAGTTTCTGGAACGGTAAACAATGATCTCAACAAAGATGAAAGATTTCACAACCAGTTTCCCACCTCATTTTGACACTTGAGCAAGGAGGTCTAGAACCAAAGTTGTTTTCCAGTCTTGACTGCAAAATCTGTACTGGAGAACCCAAATGATAAATAATAAACCAGTTGCTACTAAAGAAAATACTCCCCTCCTCTTCCACACAAGAGTTTATTACATATTAGAGTTTTCATCTTCACAGGGAAGAAGAGGAAGTATGGGTACTCAGAACAAATTTTCATTTTGTAAAGTGCATGGTGATGTCCAGGATTGTGTTTGCTTTTGAGAAAAGATTGAGCGTCTAAGGGCTCCAATGTTTGATGATCTGTTCATGTATGCATTAACATTTCACATAATTTTATTAAAAAGAAATCAATATGGTTTAAAATAAATTAATATGACAGTGCTTGTTTATAAACTGTGTTTTAAACATTACCTCAGAAAGGCTATGTAGCACATACAACACAATATTTAGATTTGCAGGAAAGACAGAAAGATTGTAATGTTAGGTTACAAGACTACTGACCTAATGAAAACCTTTCACAAGAACCCTAGTGCCAAAGAAAATTAATAATGAAGATATGAACAGACCTAAGTGCTTCAGATAATTTAATTAAAGCCCCCTGAGTCGTCTTTTTCTGACACACAGATCTGTTATGAGCAAAGAATAACATTAGCCTTTTTTAAAACCTGTATCTCAGGCTGGGCAAAGACGAAGAGAAAGGAATGGGATACATGAGGATGCTACTTTGAGTCAACAGATTTTCATATGGGAAGATATTTTAGCCTCAAGTGAAAGCCATAGTTTTGAAGTCTTTATTAATCAGTACTGGCAATCTGACATAGAAACCTAGAAAATCATGTAACTGGAAAGTTCAGAGATGTAATTACACACCTTATGGTCACCTCTTTTTATTGTTGTTTTCCATTAATCTGCATTTCTTATATTCCTTACTAATTCTTGGGAATGCATATACACTTATGAATGAGGTTATTACGATCTCTTTCCATTTTTTTTAGCAGTCATTATTTACTTCCACTGTGCACAGAATTTTACCAAGAATCCAGAAGAGGAATTGAAAGCAACTAGTTAGAAGGGGAGTGTTCCTAAAGCCAGAAAGAATTCAGATTTTACTAGGTGTAAAAGAAGGTTCTCTGCTTCCCAAGAATCCTTGTACTTTGTTGAGTCTGTGTATTCATTTGAGATTATATATATTATATAAGGTTAGGTTTAACCTTCTTTATGACCATGCACATTTGACTCATCATGAGGACATTATGGAGATATGTGTTTCTTGCAGCAATGACACATAAATAATTAAAGATAACAAACAATAACATATAAGTGACAGTTAACATGTCCCCGATTGTAGAGATAAATGCAGAAAGGCATAAGCACGTATACGTTTATGTACATAAATGTTTGAGTATAAAACTGTTACAAAGCTGAAAGTGTAAAACCACAGTTTTCACTCATTTCTCTTTTTTTTTTTTTTAAATAGAAATAAGGAATGGAAATTTGAAAGCCATTTTAGGGCTGTTTTTCAGTTTGTCTCGGTACAAACAGCAGCAACATCATCAGCAACAGTACTATCAGTCTTTGGTGGAGCTACAACAGCAAGTCCCTTCACCTTCAGCTGAAAGCAGCCAGTCCAAAACACACCAAGATATGCAGTCAAGGTAGGTTAAGAAGTTAATTTTCTTATGTGTAAAAGCTTTTAATTTGTCTGTTCAAAACAGAGGTGTTCTTGTGGGGAAAAACAAAACAAAACAAAGAAACAAACAAAAAACCTTCAGCTAAAAAAAGGTTTAAAGGACTATCTTTTTTTAATTCTTATTTTTGTACGAGTTATTTTTGCAATAGGTGTATGTAAACAATATTTATTTAAATGTCTATTTGGTATTAAGCTTGCATTTCTTGAGAGTAAAGCTCCAGTGAGTGTAGAAAACCTTCTCAATTAAATTTAGTTCAATTTTTAGTTAATTGCAAGGCATTCTTCATATTTGTTTCTACAGTCCTTTGCAGAATAAGAGATGTTAAGCACATCTTCAGGTTAGAATAATGATTATTTTCATGTTTTCCTCACATGGGGAGGCAAAATACATGAGGAAAGACACAATAGTTTCATTTATTATAAAATCTTTTTGTTCCCATGCATTCTATTTTTGAGTGCCTAATTCTATTCATGTATTGATATTCTCATCAATAAAGTATTTTTTTTTATTTTGAAGAAGTTTTTTGTTTCTTTTAAGAGCACAATTTAAGATTTAGTTAGTGAAGCAAGAAATTCATGAGAAAACCATTGAATTACATTATTCTCAGACTGAAGCTGAACAAATATTTTCAGAAAGTAGTTGCCTATTGGCTATGACAAAAGAATCATCTGAGTACAAGTTTCTATTCAAATGAAAAGAGTATTATCAAAGTACACTTTATTGAGGAAGGAAGGAAAAAAAAAAGCTATTCACACATAGGACTATGTAAAGTGAATTTTCTTAATGAAGAACTTTATATATTGTTCTGTAGGTATTAATACTTATTTGTACTTGTTTGATTTAATATTTGCTTCTTTAGAAGATTTTGCATACTTCATTAACATGCGTATCTAGCATGTGATAAATCCATGAGTAAAACATCAGACTACAATAATTAAATTTTGGTTCTTGAGTCCTTAACATCTAAAATACACTTTCCTTTTTATAATAAACAGTTGAATAAACTCTTCATTTTTTTCTTCAGTTGAGTAAACCTTTTGCACTTTGGCCCAATAGGAATCTTTGCCTTGAAACTAAGAATGTTATAAAAATAAATTTATAGCAAAATGGTTTTGGTAGCATTTCTGATTACCTCATTTGATACAAAAATTAAGAAACACTTGCATTTGCCTGGGACACTACAATGTGAAATGCTTTTTTTTTTTATCTTTGCTTCCAAAAATTAATCTCTTTGAATGCTTTTTCTGTGAAGTTTGCTATTAACATGTAATCTAGGGAATTATGGCAGCATCCGGGAAGACTCTGAGCACTCTGAACATTTTCTGAAGTTGATTTTCTGCTTTCTGTAAGACATTTAATACTGCACAAGAGGAAATAACATCTTCATTCAGAAATCAGATGTTGTTTTCTATCATAAGGAAGATATTTTGATTGTGGGTCTAGAAGTGTTCACTGCTTTAATCAGAGGAATTAAGGGCTTAGCCAGCTGTATGCAAATACCTTTGGTTATTGGTTTTTGTTTAGAATTTAGTAAAACTGAAGCATTTCCTGCTTTTCCAACTTAGCCATGGTGTATTTTTAATAAAAATAGTTACCGTGTTCCTTTGCATATCACCACTATTGCAAGGAATTCTGTTTGTCCAAAAAGCTTGGAGCAAAGCAGTTGTTTATGATTTGGAAGACAGCGATTACACACTAGTCCTTTGTCTGCTCAGGAATGATTGGCAAAGGGGGGATGGAATTTTATAAAGCTTTTCTTTCATTATAATTTCCCAAGATCTCATGGTTCTTCAGTGCCTATTTCTCCTCTTCTCCTTTGCTATGAACATACTTCATTATGGAGAAAGGCAATCTTTCTGTGTCCAGAATCTCAGTTTTCATACTTTCATAAAGTGACATCCCAGGATGGTTTAACGGGATTTCTACTTCCATCAGTGTGCTTTAGACTTCCTACTTTAATGCTGGGAGTCTAATATAACCTCATTCCTTTATATTTATAAACATATTGTTGATAGTTATTTATAATCATATTTCTGCTACAAAATTTTTCAATCTAAAAAATTGTTATACCAAGATTAATACTGTCTTTCTTATTTCCTACCTATAAACTGAAAACAAGATTTTGTCTGTTTCCCTTCACATATACATAAACTGAATTTTTCTCACCAGAAATTTCTGTACTGTCTCAGAGAGTAAAATTTTCTCTAGCCATACATTTTCCATAAAGGATGTAAAGATAAAAAAGGTCCCTAGCTCTGAAAAGTGTCTGAATGAAAGATTTTTATTTTCTGTTGTAAATGCTTCTAGTATTCTGAGCAGTTAGCAAAACAAGGAACTCCAGAACTTAGAAACAAACAGAAATAATAAATATATAGATAAATATGGATTTTTTTTTTAATATAAATTTTCTCTTTCATTTGCCATTGTTTTGAAGTGATAATAGGAAATTACAATTACATGTCCACTTCTAAGAAGAAATTACTGTATTTGAAAAATACGGTCTCCTCAAATACATGTGCATATACAAGTGGCTTTTGATTTAAACTGTACGTAGAAGACTTAGTAAGCCTTCCCTTCATAGCAATCATATAATTTAACTCTTTTTCTTTTTCCATCAAAGCACATATTTTGGAAAATCAAAATGATTTTCCAAACAGCCATTTTAGTCTTATGCTGGTAACGAACAAATAGAGGATTCCATTTAGATTCCATTATTTCCAAAATATGAAATTAATAGAAGACAACTCCTTTGATGGGATTCATCTTGCCTGCCTTTTGCTGTGGACAGGCAGCTTACATGGCACACAAGGCTAATTTCTAAAATATGATTGCTTTCATGGCAACCATATCTCAGCATTAATTACAGGGGTAACTAGATGACCTTTAAAGGTCTCTTCCAAGCCAAACCATTCTATGCTTCTATGACTGATTGATTTAAGGGCAGAAGTTCCAGAAGGTCCTTGTGGACTCATATGACTTCATTTGACACTTGAGACTTTTACATATGTTTGAGAAAAAAAGTATTGTTATACAGATTCTTGGAACTTCCTCTTTCATTGAATGAAGAATAATGAGAAGTAGTAAAACCTAAGGTGTGTAATAGTCACATTTTTTTTCCTTTGTTGTTATACATAATTATTAACTCAGTAATGGATAATCTAACTTCTATCAATAATAGAGTAATTGTGCCATTTTTTCTAAAGTAGTGTTGATAAAACTAGCTATTTCATATTAAAGACAATTTATTACAAGTTTATAATGTAACAATGACTCCCTTTCTCTATTAGCCTGTTGCAGTTCTAAATGTGCCTTTGAAAATTCTTAACAATTTCTGTTTTCTTACATTTCATAATGTGAAAAGTATACGGTGTATATATTTGGGGAAAATTATTCGGGAAATACACATAATGAAAATTATTTTCCATTAATTTGGTCTGTGGTCCTTTATTACCTAGCAATAACTCTTTTGGATTTTCCAGAGGAGCAAGTAATATCACTTCATTAGTAGGGCAGAAGTGAGATAATGAAGACAGTAGTCAATGGCACATTTATGTTTACTCAGTAATAGCTTAGTTTTTCAAAGCTATTTTGACTAAATTTTAAAATATTTTGTGAAAATTATATTAGGGGTACATGACAAAAAATATTTTTGAAACATTATGTAAATTTAAATATGCTTAATGTATACCTGTTCATATGTGTATGCACATACAGGCAGAACCAAAACAAATACACTATATATTTTACAGACTTCTTACTTTTTAAAGCTCTCAGTTTCACATTTCATGTTACGATTAAATTCTTTGAAAGCATGTCTTTATAATTGCAGATGTTTTTAAGTTATATTATTCTCAGGTCCTAACAAATGTATCTACATTTGGTCAGTGTGACAACACTTTTGTGTTCCTAATTCCATGTAATCTGTCCCAAACCAAGCTCAGAATTGTGAAAAGAATGCACAGAAGCATGCAAGATTCTGGATGTGAAAGAGTATCATTGGCCTATGTAATTCTAAGCACAACAGCTAAATTTCAAATTAAAATGTAAAAAGAAAGAAGAAAGTTGATTTATGGTAAATGGAATTTCATTGCAAAGAATATGTTTTATATATTGGTAACTGTAATTTTTTACTGCTAAGTAGAATAACTCTTAAAATGATTTAGACAATTAGTGGAAAAGTCTGTGGTAAATAATAAGTGGTAACTCAAGGGAGAGAACAGTTTTAAATAGGATTTCTGATTTCTTTTTATCCTAAAATTTCCTACATTCTTGTATGACTAACTGTGGAAATTGAATACTTCAAAATCTGAGGTAGGCACTTCACTATTTAGTTATGACTTTGTTGCTGCTTTGAGACTTTGTTTTAAAAAAATACCATGCTGGTGGCCTTATTTATATCTGTCAGTACAGATACATGACAACAATGGTTACATTATATTTTTATGCTTCACTTTACTAGTGGATTCCATTATCACAGCAATACATCTAAACTTTCTGCAGTGATGATCTTTCAACCACCCAGATACTAAGAGAAAACACATGTGGATGAAAGAAGTTCTGTCTCATTTATGGATTAGGCAGTAACTGGTTTCAGTAAGCTGTCAGCAAAATTCCACAAGACGGACAAACTATTTTATCACGTACAGGAATGATGAGCACAGCTTGAGGTCCAGATGGATTTTGTTAAATTTGTTATATTAAAGAGCACCCTGGTTTTTCTAAGTGCATAAACAAAGTTAGGTAGCTGATTTCTACAGGCAGTTGCATATATAACTAATGTAATGAACTCGGTTTCATGTTGCCTCCTTCTTAGAAGTACTGGGGAAAAAATGAAGCATATTGGACACACAGCTTGTGCTGTGTGAAACAGTAATGCAAATGTAATGGTTATGATTATGAATTTAAATAGCTCCGTGCCAGAATACTAGCAATCCCTATGCCAATCTTGGTTCCACCACTGTCAGTTTAGAAAAAGGCCTTTATTTCAGTATTCATGAGGTTTAAAATGAAACCTTAAGAGTCAGTGCAAAGTGCATTGCACTGACAAAGGCTAAAAAATGAAATGTGTGAACAGTCATTTCTCATGAATCAAAAGCAAAGTAATGAACCAAGTCTCTTCTCTGTCCTTAGTTCTTGTCATTACTAGTCACTTGGTTTTAATGAAGAGAATCAGGTATGTTGTTCCTGCTTAGTCAGCTACACGATCATTATTCAATGACTGCAAAGAAGAAAAATCAGGAAAAAGTTCATTTCTTCTTTTACTAGTAAGGTTCTGAACAGACAAACTATTAGCCAAATCTGATGTGTTTTTATGCATCTGGGAGATAATGCAGAATGAATTTCATTGCTTAGTGTGATTGCACAGGTATGTGCAGCAGCTGACCTTCAAATGGACCTTTGGCCTTTTATTTTACCTTAACTGAGATATCCTCCTATCTTCAGAATCAGTTTTGGTCCCATTCCATACCTTAAAGACACAATCATTACAGTCCTTACAGTTTCCAATGAAAGGAACTTCTAAGGCCTTTACAGACCAGGGCATGAAATTCTTGCATCCTTGTTGTCCTGATAACAGGTAACTAAACTATGTAGTATCACTGTGTACTAATTAAATCAGTTAGCTGTGTGCCTAAACAAATAGGTTATATGTAACAGTGTTGAGTTGTGTAATTTGGAGATTTATTCCTGTGATAAGCACTATGTAGGTTATTGTGAAAAGTGATTCTTCTTGCATATTCCATTTGTTTACCTCACACAAATATCAAAATAATTTACACATTTTATATGACTCATTGCATGCTGGAGATTATTGCAATTTCAGGAGTTCTCTAGGCCACATCTATGATATGTTGGCAGAGCAACACCTAAAACATACACCTTCATTGCCTCCTAAATATTAATATTTGTCACAGTTTCATTTGCAACTATTTTGATTTTTTTTTTCTAGAATGGCTGTGTTTTGACACAATGCAAAGAAGCATGAGCAGCATTTGTAGTTTCATAATAAACCCTTCTATTGCAGTTGAGCAACTTAGAAATTACTGTACTCAAAAGGGATACTTTCTGATGATAGCATATTACTGTTCTTTCTGATAACCTTCATACAGAAAAGGCAGAACAATGCAATAGCAACAATGTATTTTTCACATACTTCTTCCCTGTATCCCATCCTCTCTAAGATAAGAAAATAAGAATTTTAACATAAGGAAAGAAAACAAATTTGAAAGGGATTTTCAATTTCTGAAAGAAACGGTCTCTTTTATAGCCATAAGATAATATAGCACATAGTAGAGAGGAAACATATAAAATATAAAAATGTAAATGTTAAAGGATTATATATCATCTTAATAGCTTTTAAGATTTCTTTAAACTTTTCATCTCTTATTTAAAGTGATCTCTCAGAAAGTGATCTTTTACCTTCCTACATAATTCTATGGGCTGGTTCCTGAAAATCTTGTTCTTTATTGGTTATGTTATTTATTATGTTCTGCAGTTCTTCTCTGCAAAGTATCTGATGTTTTTCTGAATATCTGCGTTAGAAACTTGTGACATAGTTATTCTGATTTCTCCTGTTAATAAATTAACTCTGCCATCTGCTCATTTTTTTCACTGTTCTTGTTCTGTTTGTATTTCAAAATGCAAGTGTCATCCTTTCTCGTTTTCTGTTCTTGCAGTTTTCAAAATAATGTTTTAATTCAGTTTAGTGACAATTTCCATTCTGTGCACTTCAGATATTTACATTGTCTGGCACTTTTCTCCTTTGCTTCTGATCACTCATTACTTTTTATATTTCGAGTTTGATGCTCTTTGGCTGTAATTTTCACTGCTGCTAATCCTGATCTTGTAGAACTTAATTGGAGTTTTTTCATTCCTCTTTGTAGCATAAAAATCCATTTTAAATATATATATATATACACGTAAGGAAAAAAAGACTTAGAATATAGATATTTTCTCTTCAAACATTTTTTGTTGCTCTGCCTTCCCTCTCCTTACAAATCCATTGATTCTCCTCATTCTCTGAAAGTGAGTTCTGCTGAAATCTTGTCCATGAATCTTTTTCTTTTCCTGGCACCTCTGTAATTCTGATGGCTTGCAAACATTTGAGGTTTAAAGCAACATGTTTTTATTTATTCCTCAACAGATTCCTTCTGGCAGTATACAACTTAATCTTTCCCTTGCATTCATGCAACCCTTTTAGTCAGTTTCACGTTTGTACTGTTACTTTCTTTGCTGCTGTCAGTCCTTTCTGTCCAATTTATCTCAATATTTTACAGACTGTGCTGCAACTGTGATCTTCTGCTATTGTTCTTTGGCAGTTATCAGTTAATGAAAGGACATTAACTTTTTTTTTTTTTTTTAAGCTATCGATGAGTTTCTCTCCTCTCTTCATTCCAAAAATAAAAAAATAAAAAAATAAAAACTTAAAAAAAGTAAAATAAAATTAAAAAAAAAAAAGTACAAGTCCATACACTTCCAAAGAAGTAAGAAGTGAAGAAGTGAAAGCAGTGTTGTTTATATAATTAGTGTCCATAGAAAATTGGTTAAAAAAGAAGTGAAAAAATGAGCTTACTTTATATTTAAAATTTACCACATTTAAAAGAAAAACTTCATCATCTTAGGAAAATTGCTTGTATATGTGTTTGTTTTCTGGTATGTGTTTTTGAAAATATTTATACATATGGTGGAAGTTTTTCTAATTTCTTTATACTGCATAGATCTTAACTGTATTAGAATGAATGGGGAAATCCCACAAAATATACTCTTGCGTGCACTTTAATACCTTAAATAAGAACAGCCTTAATTACATGTTAATTGGTTGATTGATGCAGGTTTATAGCAATCCCAACCATTCTTTAGGATGTGTTGATGAATGCGGATTTTCTGGAAATCTGTGAAAAGTTTCAAAAGACAATGGTTGCAGATTTGAAAGTACAACAGTTTCAGGCTTTGTGGCAGCCCCTTCTTCATCCTCTTTAAGAGAAACCTCTGTTACAGTTTTATTGTGTTGAACTGTGATACAGAATAGTGGCATATGTAGCTGTGTAGATCATCTGACATATTATTGTTCAAGATCATAAATGGTATGGAGATAAGGTCATAAAAAGGTAAGCTGGATCCCTAAGTACATAGTCCTAATTCTGGTAGCAGGTAGCATCTGTTGCTGATTTGTTCAGATTTTTGTTTTGTTTTGGTTTTGTTTTTTAAAGTTTTTTTTTGTGCTGTCTGAGGTGAGTTACCAGTCAGGTTAAGCACGGTAGCTAACTAGCACATTTTCCACTTTGTTGATATGCTTTTAGGTTCTTTAAGGTAGTGATTTCACATATTCTTTTAATAAATCCCATAGAATTCCTGCAATACAAATACTGGGACCAGGGTAGAAATTGTGTAGTTGCTGTGATGGATGACTTGTTCTTATTACAAGTCACTGTGTTCTGTGGGAACAAAAATGTTGATGCAAAACTGGTTTATCTGAGTTTCAGTTTATGATCTGTGAACTACAGGCAAACATTGAAAACACAATTTTACTTCTATCTCCAAGCCTGAATCAGATGCAGATAGACTTCTTGTATAAGATACCAGAAGTTCAAAGAGCGGAAGGGAGAGATGCTCACTTAATGCAGAACAGATGACATGGTATGAGCTAGAGTTCTAACCTGAACCATAGACATTTCCTCCCGTGAATGAAAAAATTAATATATGTTTGTGTGTCACATGTATATATCTCAGTATTATATGTATACATAATACAAAAATATGTATTTAAATTATATATATATATGTGTAATTGTATATATGCATAATTATATATACATGTATATAAATAATAAATGTATAATTATATATATGTCCTTTTTTATATGCATACATATAGTATATATACATACGTTATGGCACAAGGGTTAGGCTAAAAAAGGAAAAGGAGTGTCAAAAATATATTGTTCTTTGGAAAATCAGTTTTTTGGTTTCCTCCTGTCTTCCTTGAATGTTCATTTAAGGAGCCAGAGATCTTTTCGCTGCCCAGATTGTTTGTTATAGTGAGGAGTTTAGAAACTTTTGTATCCTGTGTCCTCTCTCTCAGCAGGCTTGGGATTTGGAATCAGGTGAACCTTAGAATATTAAATATTCTGCTTTCTGCCAGGCAGGCTGATGAGAAGTATACAGTCAAAGAGCTTTTTTTGTTTTTCTTGTTGTTTTTCTTTTTGTTCTGTTTTGTTTTTAAAAAGATGAAATATTTACAGCACAATCAATATCTTGTAGGATTTTTTTTCCCATTAAAAATTTAAACTAGATTTCTTTTTCATTATTATTATTGTTTGGAAATCAATAAATCATTCTGATAGAAGTCTTAAACAGTTCTGGAGTGCGGTCACTCTGCTGAAACAAATGCACTTTATAAAATCAACAGCATGTTAAAATTCAAGTATGCCAAAGTGAAACTTTGATTACATACTGCAGACCCCTTTGCCTTTTAAGAGATCGCATAGCTGGCATTTTAGAACCACCATGCAACTCATTAGAGGAAAGCAGCTACACTGCTCTGACAGTGTGATGTAATGTGATCCTTTTGATCTTTCAAAAGACTCTTAATGAAAAGTAGATGATACGCAGGCTGACACTACATGGGTTACTTTTTGAAGAAGGAGGTTAAAATATTTTCAGCTTGATTCATGCTTTGTATCCGGGTTCATACAACCTTAATTCTTCAGCTTTTACATGCTATAGACACTTTCAAAGAGCTTCTTCTGTCCTGCTATGCCATGCTATTTGTATAGCAGAAAGACACTTTTTCTGCCATTTTAGTCTAGAGTCCAGCAGTCACTTGTCTTCCCTCTTCATCTTGTTTGCTCTTATATGCACATTTAAGTTGAAGATTTCACTTCACTTTTAGTGGGAGGGCATTTAAGAACCTTTGGTATTGTAGTCTATGTTGACTCCCTAGGTTCCCCTACATCTTTCATGACCATTTCTTAAACCATTTTATCCTGCCTGCAACTGCATGCCCTCATCCAGGTCCCCATTTTGGTGGAACACAGTACATCTCTCCTCAGAGTGACTGACTGTGCTGCACAGCCTCGTGGTGCAGTGCTGAGTCCTGGTTCCTGCAACTAGACTGGCTGTGGTATAGCTCTAGGGCTTCCCATTAGCACCTCAGGGTAACCACAGTCTGTAACATCTGCACTGCTTCCTTCTCAGTACTTCTCCAGCTACCTCTGTGCTCAGCTGCCTTTCTGGGCAGTCTCAGCATGTTTATTCCATTTTTCTCACGGTTTTTCACCAAGGAACCAGCAATGTCCAGTGTCACCATTTCATCTCTGATGTGGAGGCTAGAGTTTCCCTTGATTGTGAGAGAAAATATGGGTGTTTGATTTCCACATGGAAGCCGGTGTTAAAGAGTCCAGAATTTTGGATCAGATGTATTTATACAATCTTACCTCTTTTGAACAGGATTTGCTTAAACAGAAGTATTTGCCTGCTCTTCTTCTGTGTTAGAAAGAAGGGGAGAGCTAAGCATGTTGCCAGAGGCCTCCAGGCCTGTTCCTGGCCCAGGCCCAGGGCCATGCTGGCCCCAGCATCACAACACTGAGCCCCAGCGCTGGGCTGTCTATCCAGGAGCAAACTGGTTGCCTGTGGGCTCTGCAGACAGTGTTGGTCTCCGCCATAGTTCCCATGTCCCCTTCCTGAAAATGGGCCACAGCTGGGCTTTGCAGGCAACTGCTGTGGCTTCTCCTGGGAGTCAAAGTTGACACTGGGTCAGGGAAGAATGCTGGTAGGAGTATTATAGCAATGGAAAGGGTCTTGGGAGCAGAAAGAATAGAACCGGGGGCTTGAAAATCCCCCTTTCCAGCCCTCTGACATGTAAAGCCTTCCATGTCCCAAATGCTGTGACACCAATTTCTGCTGTCTGGACTACTAATATGCATGTGTGCTGCTTTAGTGCAGGAACATATTTATTGTACCTTTGAGTGAATCTGTAAGCATAAATAATTACAACTTTAAGCAAAACAGGTTTATTTTCCTGACTGCCAGGTGTTACCCACCAACAATTATCAGATAGGATGAAGGGCAACAGGTAAATATTTGTTCATACATTTAGAATAGCTCTAAGAGAGACTGTACTTTAGATGTGTTACAGTTCCCATTTGTAACATTGCAGCCAGAAGGTGGGAAACAGGCATCTGTGCAAAGCTTTAATTGGTCCAACACAGCAAATGCTAATTGTGAAGGAAGACCCAAAGTCATTAGGAGCTTGATGCATCTCATTTCTGAGCTGTTAAAATTCTCTTTTTCATTTATCAAATTACTTTGAAAAATAAATTTGTCCAATCACAGTGGAAATGTTGCTATACTATTTTGACACATCCATCAATGACTTTCAGGGCTGTCTGTAAAATTTGAAAACAGTTTATAGGCTGACGTTTCATGAATTTGCTAGTGGATGGAGTCCCAGGCAACAGGCATGGAAGGAAAGAGATTTTTCTAGCAAGTTTTTCCAGGTAGACTCTTCATATATTAATTCATATTAATATATATATATATATATATATATATAAAGTATTGTTTGTCTATGGGCTAGATTGTCAACAACTCAGCAACTGAGTTCATCACTGAGATCAAGTAATTTGCCTCTTTGGAGTAGCATTGTTTGAAGCAGGAAAGCTACCAGGCACTAGGCAGATCTTTCATCCTCTTCAGGCAGTGGTTAAGATGCATCCTATTCTCTCTGCTTTTCCAACTCACTGTCTGTGTTGATTGTACTATGTATCATTTAACCTTCTACAACATAAATGCACTAAAGTTTTATTTGACATTCCATTTTTTCTCACAAACTTCGTAGTTTAGTCAATGGAGATAACCAGATAACCTTTTCTAGATTCCTTCATTTTAAATATGTTGAGATGGGCTAATAATTCAAGCAAAAATTTAGCAACTTTAGTAAAACATCCTATTTCATATTTGTAGCATGTCTAGTTATTAAGAAAAATAGCTGTAAATGAAATACAAAGTAATATACTAATGGCTATATAAAATATATATATATATAAATAGCAATTATTATGATATTGCAGTTTATTACAATTTCCACAGAAGTTATAGTCATATGAAAGAGTACTTTGTCAGCACTACTGTGAAGATATATGTCACAGGATTGAATGATGCATTTATTTCTTAAATGATTGATTTGGTTTTGCCTTCTTAAGACTAAAGTAGCTTCCCTTTTATTTATTCACTGAATGCACATGTGCCATTTATGATTGCCAGGCACAGAGGCAGTGCTGAACCCCTTACTAGGTAATAAATTGGTAAAGTAACAATAATCATGCAACGCATTCAAGTGTCACTTTGACCCTTGGTTTGTGCCTTTGCCCTACTCCTCTTCAGAACAGCCATGCCTGTATGGGAAGACTTCTTTCCTTTAAGCTTCTTCCATCTGCTCTACACTGAGTCTATCCAATTCAGTGGGCCAGCAGAAATTGCTTAATGCTTTTCTGGTAGAATCAGTACCACCATATTTTTCATATAAGTGCTGCCAGTCTACAAAGTTGGGACTAAATTATTATGGTTCCTGCTACTGCTCAGAAGAGTTATTAGAAGATGCAGAACTGTAAGAGACAAGAGCACTATGTGACTGTCAGAGCTTCTGCTTACTCAGTTTCCTATCACTTCCTTAAGAATGTAAGGAATTTGATTTTGTGATTGCACCTGAGTATGACCTTAGGCTGTGTGGATCCCAAAGGATGCACCTGTTTACTGTATCTGAAATTACTTGGCAGGAGGCCTTACCTTAGCTATACCTTTTACACATCCCCTACGCAAAAGACTAAAAGAATAAAGGCATCAACTTGCTGTTTAGCAATGACACATTGCTGGGTGTTACAAGGAACATATAGATTTTTAGCCCTGTAGCACAGCATATTTTATGTTGCAGAAATACTACTTGGATGTCTTAAGAGACTAAGGTGCATTTTCCTATGAAACTTAACAATGAATCTAAGCACGTGTGATGGCTTCCTTAATGGAGCCTCTGATTGATTGCCTGGGTAAGGCATCACTTACATATGTGAACTATGGGGCAATACCAGTAATAAAAACTATGATGGGATTCTCCTTCTGTATAGCTCTACTGTCAGACAGGTCACCTTTCTTTAGTACAGATTCTTCTGAGTCCATGCTGGCTCTGGTACAGCAAACCTCTTCTTATCTGCAGATTGTGAACCCATGCAATTTGCTGGAGGTGCTTTTAGCTGTATATTCATGTTTCGTACTTTTCATGGATGCAAAAACACCAGCACAAAGTTTTAAGGTGCACTAACAGAGCTAGAATTCAGTCACTATGCCTGAATTGTTTATTCCTAAAATAATTTCTAGCAGATGACAAAATATATAACAATATACATTATTTCATAATCTGTGCATTGCATCTCTCTTAAAAATCTGCATGTTACATTACTTCATATTTTTGCCAGTTAATTTGTGTTTTCTCTCCATGTTCAATTTGCATTCATTAACTCATAAGTGTGGTAAGTGTGTTCTTTCTATACATGTTCAAAGAAATCCTTTAATTCAATTTCTCTGTTTCTTCTCATACAGTCTCACAGCCAGATATGCAACTCAGTCTAATCACAGTGGAATTGCAACCAGTCAAAAAAAGGCTTCTAGGTCAGTTAAACATCTCTAATTTATTGCTTATTAGCGATAATCAAGCAAGTCAATGTCCATTGGAATTTTATCCTTTGGACAGAAGTGGACATTAAAAAATGTGTATTTATGTTATGCGTGCAAGCTTTGCAACAATGAGCTTTGCAATGGGAAAGCCTCGTATGGACTGGAGGGAGCTGATTTTACTGTATATTAGCAATATTTCTGGTTGTTATGTATCTTGCATCTTGGTATCCTGCATGTAAAATATCAGGTGGGGAGGATTAGTTGGTGATTTTAGTGCTCTCTATTTTCTGGCTCAAATTCTTTGTTTAGTCACAAGCCAAAAAAAAAGTCTGGGACCCCATCCCAATTCCCAGTAGATGTTCTTCTGCATGTATTGCAAACCCACCTGAGAGGTTGAGTTCACAGAGACAAGATCACACAGAAGCAAAACAAGAGTGGAAAAAAGAAGCACTTTCAAGAGTTCTGCTCCTTCAAGAGTAGCCCACACACAGTCGCTGCTAGAGAGATGCTTTGTTTTGGCTGTGATTTGACAGAACTGTGTGTAGGAGCTGCCCTGTTTGAGATTTCATCGATACTTTTAGCACTATGAGCACTAAAATCTACAAGCCAGGTTGCAGAAGAAAGAAGCTGAGATCCAAAGCTTACTCTTGTTTCTAACATATTTTTTTTGTGTGTGTGGTGGGTAATTAATGTGCTCATTAATCTTTTTTTTTTTTTTTCTGTACAGTTCATTGGTGAGAACAATGAACTATAAATTGTGTAATCTACAGTTAAGATTGCATTTTGCAATGTAGTGCACTAACATGAGTTGCTGGTGATAGCTTGGAATGAGCTATACCACGCTCCAGTTGCTTTGCACCTGCATTTATAGGTCTTCAGTTTTTCTTATTGCTGATGCTCCTGTCTTGTCCGCATTCAGTATGTCCGGGTTAACAGTCTTAATGTCTAATACTTTAAATCTGTGGCAGTGTTTCTGAAGCCTGTTCAGAGGTATGTGACTTGTCCCTTATTTGTTATTCTCCTCTTTGCATTTCCTTAGCTGCTTAACATGATTCTGCAAGAGAAATTTAAAACCTGAATTCAATTAAAAAAGACAGCAAATGAGGTAAACTGGAAAGTGTGCAGAGCAAATGGCTTCATGTATAATGTGCTTACTGTGGCAAGTTCTCAAATTCTGGCATGCATAACTATTTTATATTTTAACAGAACAGATGAGTTTCCAGCGTTGCACATGCCTTCTCATTGCTTTTTTCATTACCTTTGACAAATGATCTCAGGGCTCTCACTGCCTGTCAAATTAGGGTAATGAGAAGGAGCAAATGGATTTTTAAGTTTGTTTTAGTGCATTCTTCAGGGAACAGAAGATCACTAGAATTCATGGGTCACAGTAAAGGTTAGTACGCGTGCAGCTGCAGAGCAGAGACACTCTGCTGTGGGCTCGGCACAGAGGCTAGCAGGGCAGGCTTGCGGCCAGAAAGAGCCATGAAAATAACGAATGGATTAGCTCTCTGAGTCTTAAATTGGTGAAGTAAGAGAACGTGGAGCTGTTTACATGTGTTTGCTAATGAAAATAAAATTTGAACATTTTTGTTATACCCATTTTCAACAGAAAAAGTTCAGAAGAAATCTAGAATTTTGCAATTCTTTGTAACCTGTTTTTTTTTTTTCTCCTTTCTCATGGTGTTCTTTCATCATATAGTAAAACTAACAAAATTCAATATGCATGATTTGCATTGACACCATTAAAACCATTATATCACCCCCATAAGTGAGAAACAGAATATAGATATTCTTCTCCAATGGCAAAAGTGTCTTGCTGAGTTAAGCATTTCATTTTGTCTGTCAGAGAACAAAAGTGGAAAATGAAGTGGCCCACAAAGATGCTGAAGAAGGTTTGAAGCAAGCATGTATTACAGAATCTTTCATAATGGAACAAATTCAGGCAGAAAAAAAGATGCAGGCTTATACATGCCAGGGACTACAGGGTCCACATTTTTTTCATAGCTTAGCCACACAGTAAGGTACAGATGGTGGCAGCAAATACTAACAAATGAACTGTATAGCTTACATTGTATCCTTGCATCAAAAAGGTGTACATTCATCTGTAGCATCTATCTAAACCACGTATTTGCAATATTTTTATTTAAAATAATAAGCTCACAAGCCTAAAGAAGTAGAATTGTTTAAACCAATAGCATTCTGAAAATAACGAAAGAACAAAATTATAAAGACAGCTTTTGTGCTGACCACAGCTCTGGAACAGTTAGTAGAGAGTAGAGTAAGAAATATGAAATATTTTTCAACTATATATTTTTGTGCTTCTAATCAATTTCTGTAAAATTTTCTCCTTAAAAATGACTTATTTAAATAAAAGTTGATACTACACATTAATGGTCGGTTAGGGTGAATCTGTTTTAGCAACATTAATGGCAAATGCAAAGCATCTTCTTACATGTCTTGTGAACCCAGAAAGCATCTTTTTCCCCCTTGTGTGAATAAAGATAAGCTTTTCTTTTAATTTGTTGAGTCTATCTAACTTGAATCCTCCTGTTCATTGTTGCTTACATGAAATCATTGGTTTTGGTCATTGGTTTTAAATTCCAATCTGACATTTGCATACTGCCTCTTCTATGTGTTGCACTGCATACAACGAACCAGTTTCTGATTATACCATTCTAGGCTTCCAGGACCCTCAAGGGTGCCAGCTGCAGGCAGCAGTACCAAAGTCCAGGGAGCTTCTAATTTAAATCGGAGGAGCCAGAGCTTTAACAGCATTGACAAAAACAAGCCTCCACAATATGCAAACGGAAATGAAAAAGGTAAGTGATTAAAAGTTAGTGAGATTACTCTACAGAAGTAATACAAAATGGAAAAAGAAAAAAAGGCACCTATCCACAAAAGACAAAGAAATGAACATAATACTTGGTGAGAAAGCACTATGGAGACAGCCCTGTGAATTAGGGTTTGTAATTGAGTTGAGGTAAAATTTCAGAACTGAAACCTTTCAAGATGTTACAGTGAGTGGTATTTTATCTGTCTTTGATGGAAATGTCATTGACTGATACTTCTGAAGTAAAAATGAATCCATATTGCATGCCTACAGTCTTGGTCTATGTTCAAGTCCGCTCATACCCATAGGAAGACTGCCATATTAAAGGAGATGGATATTACATTTGCATGAGAATATTACATATGTTTATTCTTTCAGGACCTTACTAAGTATATGCATCAATCCGAATAAGGGATTGGAAATTAAGTCAAATGTAATGAAATTTTGCAGGGATTTGAATTCAGTGTTCATGTTTTATTGCCTCCTTTAACTACAATCTTCAGTTTCAGAAAAAGGGTTCTCTGGGTCCTCCTATTTCTCCAACCCTCTGATTCTGTTTTCCCAGAAAATGTGCCTCTTCAGGCTTTATCTTAGAAATAATAATATAAAAAATCAGCCTTCCAAGTTGTGTAACTAATCCAGTCCTTCCCTCCCCTTCTTTCTCCCTTTGTGTAATGAACAGCATTTTATTCATATCTCTGGGTTAGAATACAGTTGAAAATGATACAATATACATAGTACCCATTCGCATCCTTGGGGTCTGTGGGAGGAACAAGTATGCAGTGAATGTTCTTCATCCAAGCAACAGGCAGCTATCCAGATTTTTTTTTTTTACAAAATTCTGATGAACACACTTTGCCCCTAGCTGTATCTGAAGATATAAACCCATCCTTTCAATAGTTATTTCTGTATTTTTACTATCAGCTGAATGTTTCAGATAGTTCCGTACTGCTTTTTATTTTATCAAGGACTTGTTTATGGCAAGACACGCAGACTAAAAAGAGATCAGAATATAAACTGAGCAGACACTGTATAGTTCACAAATTTGATAGTGAAGTTATGAAGTAGGAGATGGGACTGCTTGAGTGAAGGTATGTACAGCAGTTCAGGCTTTAGAATTACTTCATAATGTTGACATAAGTTTTCTATTGAAATATGTGAAAGAGCAAAATGATTTAAGGTGGGGCATGCTTGTAGATACTAATATTCTTAGCTCATTGCTTGAAAACTGTCTTTGGACTGCTAAGGTTTACATTGCATTGCACATTTACATGGCTTTGTGCATGATGGATTTCTTTACTTACCCATTTCTTCACGGTAGAGAATGAGAAACTTGATGAGATTTTTAGTAGAGTCATCACTTACAAGAGTATAAGGGGTGGCTTTGTTTGTATACTATCATTCAATTAGTTTTACAGGATATAGAAAATGTAATGTTGCATAACTACATTGAGTATTGTATTTTAGGCTATCCTATTTGATTTTTTTTTCCTTTCCAAACAGCAAAATGGATTTAAGAACATTGATTTTACTTGTGAATGTAAGCTAAATACAAGTTTATTTTAAAAGATATGTATAAAGCAGAAGTTAGAGAATATGAATACTACACATACAAGAATAGTAGTGTGTAAGTTTTTTTTTTTAATATTACAATGAAATTTCCAAGTAGTCTTTGAATTATTTTTTTTTTATGTACCTGTGGGTGTTCTATGACCTGAGGATTTTTAAAAAATTTGTTCTGAAACAAACTTCAACCCTTACATTAGCAGTAGTAATAATAACACCTTTTTAAAAGAATAATAATAATAATAAAATAAAATAGCAGCACATGCAATAAATGCCTTTTAAATTTTGCTTCTAATGTAGATACTTGGAGCAAGAGAACTTTAACAGCTTGTGTTGAATGGACATACAGTCCATATACACTAATTTCTGAGTCTTGGATAGTATAGCAAATAGCTAGTAATTTTGCAGTAGTGCTGCATAAGCTGCATAAACTGAATCAGAATAGAGGATGACTTGTACTATGTCAATAGGCATGAGAACTGGGGATCTCCAAATCTCAAGGACAGACCACTTTTGGTACTTTTTTTTTTTTTTTTTTTGCTACTGTACAACTTCCTGTATGTGCTAAAAAGAGACCTCAAAAAAGATATACAGCATAAGTTTTTATAAGTTTTTTTCTTTGTTTTGTTTTGTTTTAAATCCAGTTATATGTAATACTTGAAATCTGCTTTTGTATAGCACATTTTTCAACTCAGTCACAATACAGGCACAGATTTAAATACATTTTAATCTGTACCTGGATATACAGGCACAGATTTAAAGGAGACCTGAAAATGGTCCAAAATAAGATGCGATAGATGTCTTTTATATAGTGTTTTATTATTTAGAATGCTATTTAATACTATCTATTTTGAAAGTTGCTTAATGAATAGGTTACACTGCAAGAAAGCCACGGACCCCTAAGTGAAAACAGTTTTGCTACTCATTCAGTACAGGACAGTTTTCACCTATAGACCCACTCCATTGTCTTGACACAGGTGAATTGATGTGCCAGTGATTAAGTCAGGAAAACAGAATATACCAAAATGGTAAAGATGCCATGAGCTGAAAGTCATCTGTGGAATCTGTGGAGCATTAGTGAGATATAAATATATACTTTTAATATATATTTGGACCTATGGTTGGGTTCCAAAGAATATGTGAGTTTTCCAGGTCATATCACATCCATCTCTTTCACACCTAATAAAATACAGAGGAAAATAAAACTGTGAAAATGAAAGTATTTGAATAAAGTTAATTGTCCATGTTGCTAATAAGACAGATACCCAGGGCATTTTGAGACTAGCAAAGAAATAATGTTCTAACTCCAGCCAAATTAAAAACAAACAAACAAATATTTACACTTCAGAGCTTAGAAACACTGTCTCTGAACACTGATAAGGACCTTTATGTCACAGAGTTTAATTGCACGCCTTTCAATGTCATTTTATAATATCTAATGTCATTTGTATATTGTCCAGAGTTTGTTTCAATTCTCTTTGGTATTTTGCCCGTAAAGACTTTGAGAAACTCTGTTGTGGATCCCAGTTGTCTAATGGTTGCAGATCATTAATCTTCGTGCAGTATGTGTGCCCAGTGCCAGTTTGTTTGTGTTCGTTCTAGTGCCAGTCTGCTGCCAGTGCTCCCTTGTGGTGTTCTCCTGTGCTGACAAGGGGTAGATAAATTCTCATGTTGGAAGAGGACATTTGAACAGGCTGTGCTCTATTCATCTTACCAGACAGACTTCCAGTTCCTCCAAGCATCCTTACAGCTATCCCTTACAACTCTTCCTTTTTCTGTTAACCCTTTCAGTATGAGTGACTAAAATTGGATATTGTAATCTGGGCACCTGGTGTGACAGTATTAATATGCCGTATGGAAACACTTTGTCTGCTCCAGAATACTGAGAAAATCACTACCTGACTATGCTGCAACTGAGGAGCTGTCATCACAGAACTGCTGTCCTCTCCAACAGCACCAACTACAGAAAAGGTCATGGACAAGAAGACTGAAGAGGATTGTTGTAAATTGGGTTCTGATACCGTTTTTTCTTTCTGCGGTGCGCACCCAGGGGTGTTGTTCTGCTTTCCCAAAGCAGATTGGGCTGAACCCTGAAGCACAGTACTCTCAAGGAGAATGCAGCATTTTTCTCACCAGCAGTTGATTATGCCTTTCAACTGTAAAGGGATTGGGCCCTACAGAGAAACCTGTCTCCTTGTAAAATTCAGTTTATAGAGATATGACATCCGTGTCATATCCTGAATCCACAGCTTGGATTCAGTCTGTATCGAAAGCACCACAAGGTGGGGACAGATTTCATATAATGAACAGCTAAAGCTAAATCCAACTGAATGAGAAAAAAGCAATGAAAGATGTGAAGCTTCAAGTAGTACATTTGGGCTAGGAGGGGAATAAATCTTTTTATTCCACATCTTTAAGCATACAGGCAGACACTCACTATTTCTTGAGAGTGTGCAATCCACATTCCTTGTGGGAACTTTAAGGATACACTTTAAATTGAAGGTTAAAGGCAAATTTTGTGTTTGTACCTTTTGCTGATGTTTATGGTTTGTGACATAGGGATCAAATAAGCATCAGTGGTTCCAGGAACCTGTGTATTTTGCTATATATGTGGCAGAATAAACTGTTGTTGAAATAGTGAATATGTTCCTTTTTATATTTGTTTTTTCAAATGAGTTAATATTATATAGCAGGAAATATGGCAAGGATTGCATTCTTCTTTTCAGTCAGAAAGCTTCCCCCCCCTTTCTTTCTTTCAGTAAAATGAATAGCCTGAAGCCATACAAATTTAACAGAATTAATACAAGAGAGTGCAGTGGCATCCTGCTGTGCACAGATTGTTACATGTATTCTGCATTAACTTTGCATATTCTTAAGGTGAATTTTCAACTGCAAAACTACTGGGATAGCAAAAGACCCCAATCCTCCTGTGTAATTAAGGCGTGTTTAGTGCAAAGCAAGATATGTGCAAGAAGGTCCTTGTGCACACCCAGTCCTGGGCTATCAGCCATGGGGCTGATCCCTGGTATAAATTAAGGAAGCCTGAGGGCTGCAGTAATATACAACAGCTGTTGTTGGCCCTAGGCTCTGTTCCAGCATCCGAGACTCACCAGAAAATAGCAGGGGCCCAGCCACAAATCCTGCCTCATTCACAGATGAGGGAACAGCTCTGCAGCTGCCAACAGAAGCAGCTCCACATTAATGATGCTACCTGGAGCAAGGGGAATAAGCTATCACCTAGCCTTTCCCCAAAAATACTCTGAGGCCACCCGTATTTTCTTGACTCAGTAGTGATGCTCAGAAACTTCTGTGAAGATCATTAGATCTATGGGGTTAGCACACTGGGCTGAGAACACACAAAAAAAAATGTAGGGCAGATGGAGTTTACAGCATCTGCTGAAGATGGAAGTGATTGGGCTTCTGGAGTGCAGTCGGTAATAGTGTTAAGCAAGTTAAGACTGTCTGTGTAACACATTTCTATTGTATTATTTTTGTTTGGATTTTTTTATTATTTATTTTTAAACAAAAAAATTCTTACAATCTATTTAGAGAAGTAGATTTTTCTTGTAAAAAGCAGATTTTTGTTTGTTAAAGAAAAAACACCTCTCCCTCCAGGATGATTAAAATCTCCCCTTCCTTATTTGTATTAGTGGCCTTCAGACTTCCAGGTAAATAGTCTAATTCATACGAGGACCCTAGGGCTGAGACTGCAAAAATGGAAATTGCGCACAACTTCAAACTCTGTGCTGAAGGGCAGAAATGTCCGCAGCTACTATATTATTTAGACATGGGAGCCACAGGGCATGACATTGGCCTTGTGTGTATGTAACACATCAAGTGCTCTTTTTTTCCATTATGTGAACTGTATTTCCATTGCATGTTTCTAGTAGCACGTATTTCGTCGCATAGACACACTTAAGCCTAATCAGTGGGAGCCACAGAACTCTGAGTATCAAGAAAAGACAGATAAACTGAGAGAAAATATGTCACCTGCTGAAATAGCTTTGTACCACATATATGATTACCATTAGTACTTCATTTCTCTGATGCTCCAGAGTAATAGTGTTTAGATACTCAGATAAGTCTTGGAAACAGGAGCTTCATATAGAAGAGCTCAGCCCTTTCATGCCTCAGTCTGTTTTGCTTAACAAGGCAAAATGAATGTTTTGAAAATCATGGTTGTCAATTAAGATAGTTTGATTATTGCAGAATGCCTTATTCTCTTTCATTCTGAAGCTTTGCTGAAGTTTCTGGAGAATTTAAATGTAGTGAAGGTACCTGAGAGATGTAAATGAGACTTATGTACCTTTTGTTAAACAGTAAAAACCATAATATTTTTCTGTTTTGTTGTTTTGTTTTTCTTCTGGTGTTGTTTTAGTGTTGCTTTTTTATTTTTTTTTTTTTAGTCTCTCAGTGTTTTGTTATTAGCAACTGATTGGAAGAATTTCTTTATGAGTTATTAATTATAAAATCTTTACATTGGAAGGTTTAATTTGCATAATGATATGGTTGCAACAAAGGTGTCTCCATGTGCTCTTGAGCTCATAGAAAGAAGTATTGCACAATACCATGATGGAAGGGAAAAAAGGGCATTTTTGATTAGCATTCTGCATATTCCACACGTGTATATTAAGCATATTATAAATCACATTTACACTGATTTTTGAAGTTTATATGTAACTGTATTTCTCATGCCGGGGGGGTGTGGGGGGGGGGGCATGCTGTTAATCTTCAAGTAGAAGATGTGAAAATAACTGTACCATTGTGATTCTTTCTATTTTTAAGCAGATTCACCAAAAGGCCCTCACCCATCTGCAGGCATGAATGGAAACGTGCAGCATCCCACCAGCACCGGGCAGCAGCAGGTCTCTGCCATACCCTCTCCAAGTGCCAGCAAGCCTTGGCGCAGCAAATCCATGAATGTCAAACACAGCGCGACCTCGACCATGCTGTCCGTGAAGCAGCCTAGTCCTGCAACCTCCCCTACTCCATCTTCAGACAGGCTCAAGCCACCCCCATCTGAAGGCATGAAGCCACCTTCATCTGGACAAAAATCTATGCTGGAAAAATTCAAGCTAGTTAATGCTAGGACTGCTCTGAGACCTCCTTTGTCATTGAGCTCAGGACCCAGTGATAGTGGGAGAGAAGATGATACCTTTTCAGAGTGTGGTGAGACAGATGTGTTAAGCGGTGGGGTGAACAGCGGCGGCTCCACAAGTAGCAGTCCTAAAGTATCACCGAAGTTAACTCCTCCGAAAGCTGGAAGCAAAAATCTCAGCAATAAAAAGTCTTTGCTACAGCCAAAGGACAAAGAGGAAAAGAACAGGGACAAAAATAAAGTTTGCACTGAGAAAACAGTCAAGGAAGAGAAGGACCAAGTCACTGAAACATCTACAAAGAAGAGCTCAAAAATTGCAAGCTTAATCCCAAAGGGAAGCAAAGCAGCAACAGCCAAGAAGGAAAGTTTAATACCGTCTTCTAGTGGAATCCCAAAACCTGGATCAAAGGTGCCAACAGCAAAGCAGAGTGCTTCATCTGCGTGCACAGGAAGTAAGGAGGTTGAGAAACTGAGGACTACAAAAGGAAACCAATCCCAAACAACACCAAAATCTCAACTCAATGAGAAGGCTTCTCCTTCCTGTGGACTTGCTTCTTCTGAAGGGAAAGAACCAAGCTCAGCTCTTGCCCCGGGCTCCTCTGCAGCTCTCTCGGGCTCAGTGGCAGCAAGCAGCAGCCAAGGCACGGGGAACGGCGTCGTCCAACTTCCTCAGCAACAGCAATACAGTCATCCCAACACTGCCACAGTAGCTCCTTTCATTTATAGGTAAGGTCACCAAGGGAAATTGGGTTTGTGTTTACATTTAGAAAAGAGAAAGCTAAAAAAAGCCAGAGCAATAGTGGTCACACTGTGTCTCATATCTCCCAGTTTCCACGTTCTGTCACGGCATCACATATATTTTCCAGATAATATGTTTTAATTAATATTCATGAATAATTTCTTTCAGGAACACTGACTCTCTACCTTATATAAATGCAATCCATTGCAAATATTTGCCATTTAAAATTCAGGATTGGATTGATTTGGTTGGATTGGAAATACAAATCACGTGTTATGTTCCCTGTGCTGTTTTTGAAAGGTCATGGCAGAATCAGGATTCTAGTGAGAATATTCCTGTGTGCAATTTCAGACCTTCAATGTTTATTTGTTATTATTTGATAATATTTGCTTAAAACACACTGCTTTCTAGAAAAAAATAATCCTAAAATACACTTCTGACATTTTCACAGTATGTGACAGCACTAGTAGGATATTAGAAGAAAAGTCATATACAAACTTTTGCAAGCATTCAAAAGTATTTCCATACTTTGAGCAGAGTAAAAAGGATGCTGGCCGCAGGTCCTTTTTTTCTGTTTGTTTTTATACATGAAGTAGGTATAAATTAACTCCATAGAGGCAGCACATTTTTACAGATGGTGCATACTCTTCTGATGGCCAAGAACAGGGGAATGATCAGTTAAACATATTGATCTTTGTCTGAATTTATTTTGCTGTGTGATAAAGCAACTGAAGAGAAACTGAGAGATTGCATTGTTATACAACTCAGAAGGAAGAGTAAGTGTAGAAAGACTGGCAAGCTGCTCTGAGTCATGATTTCAGATGTCAGATATTGGAGAGCTTTAGCTACATTTGTGGGTAAATTTAACATCTGATAAAATGACAAATATGTTATTAAGCAAAATATACTGGCAGTTTTTGTTAGTGAGTAGTACTGTAGATAATCTTGGCTAAAGATTAAAGAGGTGCTGAAGTAGGCTCTGAGGGAGTATATATATCATTACACACAACTAAACATAGCTTCAAAACCAATCTGGATGAGTGATAAACTGTTTAGGTTGATTCTGAACAAAAGCAGTTCTGAAAATTGTATGGGAAGGGAAAAAGCCATGATATGGGTTATATTTATTCTAACATTCAGTGAGTAGCCTTTTGAGTTTCAGTTAAATGTATCACTGAATGTGTTTAATATGTATGTTTCTGTATAGCTGTCTGGAATATTTTCAGTTATACAGCCATTTGCAGTGTCATACATAGGATGGCCTACATATGTGTTAGGTTGCATAGATAAGAAGAGAGAAAAAGAGGCTATGCTTTGCCTTCAGATGCATGTGCTATATAATGGCAATTTTACCACATATTAATGCCATTTCATTGCACGATGGAGATATCTTATCACTCTTTTAAGCTTCATCATGAAGCAAAATATATTTGGAATTTTAAAGGGCGTTAGAAGCATGCATCTTCCAGCAAAATTTGGTATTAATAATCATCTGTTTGCTTCAAACAAGCAGCAAAGGAGACTGTATTTGATGTTAAATCTCGCATGAAAGTAAATTTCTCAGAGCCAAGGTCTGATCTCAGAATGCTATAAACCCAGGGTAATAGGCTGACTTTGATGAGGTTTCTTCAAGTTGTATCTCTGTAACTGAGAGACAAATCTGACCCACAAATACACAGTAAATACATTCCTTAAAGCTCTCAAGGGCTTTGTAATAGTACACATTGATTTCACAGAAGAATATAAACATAACCAAGGATAAAATATCCATATTTCCAAAGTCAGCAGATTTATTTTTGTGGATATATGGCAAGTAGAAGTGTACAGGAAGATAGAGTACTGTATTTACATTTTTTCTGCTCTTAAGCGTAAATGTCTTTTGAGTAGTCACAACAATTTATACACAGAATTTCCAGGTATTCTTGTTAGCTGCTAAAACAGCTTTATAGATCAATGAGGTAGTAAACAACAGTTATCATTCAGACTAACAGGTTTATTTTTTATACCTAGTGGGAATGTCTAGGCCCTGTGAGTTGGTATTGTAGTCCTTGTAAAAAGATTCAATATAATTCAATAAAAATACAGTACATTTTATCCAGAATCCTGCAGAATTCTTCTTACTGCAATATACTACTGTGATCAGTTTAGGCTGTTAACATGAGGGTAAGTGCTTTCTCTGGTTTGTTGCTGATACCATGTATTTAACAATTTTTTATTATTACTTAAGAGGATATTAGTGTAGATTTGTGAGTAAAAGGAGTTATTTCAAGGAGTTTCTTTGAGGCCAGTATGAATCTTGCTTAGAAAGAGACTGCTGTGCTGTAACAGCTATCAACACTCATGTTTACAAGTGGTAAGTTTTTACTAATAGGCAGAAAAGACTGTTTCACTAGCAGGTGCTGAAATGATACATTGCACTATTCAGTTTTGCACTTTTGGTGCTTGGTTGCTATCTGATACCACATTGTATTTATGCCTCTTAAACACCATGGCATGGAAATTTGGATGGGTTTATTATTTCTCTTCAAAGATCAGCATCAAAGCTGAGATTGACATAATTTAAATGAATATAATTTAAATTTTTCCATCCTCCTCAGCAAGTGATTATTTATTTCAAATGTGGTTTTGAATGAGTTATTTACAGCCCCTTAAATGTTCTCTCTGAACTTGACTGCAGAGACCAACTGATTTAAAAAAGGCTGATATAGATGTAATTTGGTCGCCAGAAAGGTTGTTAAGAAAGATGCAGCAGGCAAACAACTAAGAGCAGTATGTAAGAGACTGTATAATTGTTTAAAGTGTACCAGCCACTATTTTAAATTACACGCTCTTCTACACAGACAAAATTAGTGGAAGATAGAAATGACACCATCTGCCAGAGTTCCTTGGACTCAAATCAAAACTGGCTGTAGATTTTAGTTATCTTCCTAGTGGTGCTTAAGTTTCAGATGGAGAAGAGTAACACAGAATTTTAGTGCTTACTAGGTTACACTGAAAACGAGGAAGGAAGAGACAATAATGTGGGAAAAAAAAAGTCTGAATTTTTCTCCTAAAATCCTAGCAGGATAACAACAAGCTTAATTGCCCAGTATATGGAATTCTTAGCTTTTGAATGTATTGCTCAAAAAGTATGATATAACCTGTACTTCCAAACATTTTATTGCAGAGATAAGAGCCTGTTTTATCTAATTATAGTTTTTATTTATTTGTTTGTTTGTTTGTTTTGTTAGCCAAATTGTGTAAGATTTCCATGAAATGCGAAACATATCAAATAGTTCTAGAAGTAACACAAGAAGTGTTATCTACTTCCATGGGATAAATCCTTAGTTGACATAAATCATCACAGCCCCACATGAAGTATGTGATATGATGGCAATTAACATTTGCTGTGGACTTGGTCAAATACTAAAGGAATATTTCAAAAAGAGAACTTTAAGTTATAACCTGACACATTAACTAGTTTAGTTTTATTTTATTGACTCCTGCCATAACTGCTGAAGGAATTTAATGGGTCCCTTTCCCATGGTTAGAATATAGAATCTGAAATGCCCAAATCCCTGGGGCTGCAGTGCTCAGGAAGTGTTTATTGCCTGAAATGATGAAAGTACGGAAACTGCTGAAGAGATTTAGCTGACCGCTTATTATCCTGAGCTGTACATCTATGTAGTTCATCAGTTACATTTCACTCCTTTGGGTGAATTTGTAGTTTAATGATAGAGACATCTGGAATAAGCTTCATTATTGTCTGAATTGAAACCTTTCAGAGATGCTCTTTCAGTGTCAAGAGAAAGAAACTGGTAACTTCACTACCTAATAGGTTGGTATAGAGAAGATAGGGCTAGACTATTCTCCAAAATGCAGGATAAGATGTAATGGGTACAGCAGGGGAAACACTGATTAAATATTTTCACCATGAAGGTGGTGAAACACTTGAGCAGGTTGCCCAGGGAGATTGTGGAAGTTCTGTTTTCAGACATTTTCAAGACTTAACCAAATGAGATCCTGAGCAACTTCATGTAACTGGACTTGGCTTGAGCAGGATGCTGGATGAGATGCCTTCTGGAACATTTTTCTGATCTAAATACTTTTATGATTCTGAGAACACTAAAGTGTTCACCAGATAGAGATAGACCAATGGAAATATTAGTATAATAAACAAATGTTACCAGCTACTGAAATATTATTCCTATCTCCTTCTCTATATGGTGATTGCAACAATTCTATTACTAGACCATAGCTTCAAGGGTCAACCTGCAGAGCTATGACAGATGGGAAGGAGGATATAATCTGGCTGGAACCTCTGGAGGCACAGTGAAATTTAATTCCAGCTGTTTGTTCAGGATGTTTTTATACTGGTTTATAGGGTAATAATTGAACTAGTCTTCAAGGATCCTGAAAACACGGAACCTGTGGGGCTTGTTGAAGCCGTATTTGTGTCTAGTTTTAATGACTAGAAGCCACAGACTGTGGAGTAAAAACTAACGTTTCAGTAGAAGACATTTTATGTTAATTGTTTGTTAATAATAGATTGTACTGATAAACATATTGCAACTCATTCTTTAAAAAATGTGGTGACTCAAAGTTATACTGCAGTGCTTTGCTGCTATTTACATTACTGTTGTGAAATTAAAACTGCAGTTGCCACCAAAATTTTGCAATCGTAGGTAGCACTAGACATTGCCACCCACCAGTTGTAACAAAGATACAGTGTTTTAAAAAATTATCCCATTTTCTCATGCTTGATTTTCAAGTAATTGTGCAAGAAGGTCTTCCAGTATAGAGGTGTTGGCTTCAGAGTTGTGAAGGAGGATAATAAGTGCATAAATCATTATAAACATATACATGATTGCTGAGTTAAGCCTTGTGTGCTGAGTTAAAACTGTAACCTGATAATTTGATTGCTTCCTGTTTATGAGTTGAAGTTGTTCTTTTAAATTGTCATACAGGCAAGTGTATCTTTGTTCCTTTGACTAGAGGACCAATAAGATTATTCTAAGTCCTGTTCAGTCTTCTGCCACTGGCAACCATGTAAGACCTTGTCATAAAGCAATCGAGCTTTATCTTAATCTCCACTACTCCAATGGGAAGGTTCCTTCAGTAACTCATCTCATTGTCAGAAATTATTTACAAGCTACATGATCAGAGCATATCCATTTATTTTGTTAATATTATCATTTAGCTTAAAAAGTTTTTTTTAACTCTTTTCAATCTCTCTTTAAATATGTGAAATAATAATTCAATCCCCATCCTTCTCTTTTGCAAGGCTAAACTGAATTGTCTCCTTTCCTTTCATTAGAGTTTCCTCTTTCCCATGATCATCCTAGTAGCCTTTTTCTGCAGCTGTTCCCAATTTAACTCACATGTCTTGAACATGGGTGATCAAAATGCTTATATACCAGATGTGGTCCTGCCAGTCTGTTACACTGACAGTGATACATATTCAAGACAGCTGCACCTCAGAGTTGTTTGGGGAAAATAAAAAAGCGGCATATTCATCTGATATCTTGTGGAATGTCAAGCAATAACCAAACAAATCTTTGATGTTATCTCTGTTTATCAAAGGTTGGCTATTTCGTTAGAGACAGGAAATTACTGACTGTGTTAAAGATAGCTTATTAAGTAGTATTTCAAATTCTGTTCTTAATTACTCTTGTACAAGCTCATTTTAATCAAACTGAATGATCTTGTGCAGGTGTGTTTGAGAGCAGGATTTGTCCCATTAAGCACGTCTTATGCTCTTACAAATAAGTAGCATATAACTAAGTGGGTTGGGGTTAAATATATTCTCTGATAGCCATTTTTAAAATAGAAAGCAGGTAGTCCTGTTTCATGACAGTTGCTTAAATTAACCTACACCGCAGATACACAGCACTGGAAGAAATATCCACAGGGGAGCTTTTACAAAACTGAAATACTTTTCACTTTCTTCAATGTCAGAAGAGATGCAAGGATTTAGATTTTTTTTATTATTATTTTTTAAGGCAGTGGGCTATGAACAGGTAGAGGATAGAGAGTCTTTCATTAAGGCCAGTATTTAAGGTTAATGAGAAGATATTAACTGCTTGCTTGCTTGCCTGGAGCATGATCTGTGCTGCAGTCCTGCAGAGATCACTTGAGTCATTCATAGGATTAATACAGCTCAGAAAGATATAAAATCCGAGTATAGGGTAAGGTAAATCTTGCAATTTCATTTTCCTCTTTTTTTTCCTTTTTTTTTTTTTTAATAAAATAAAATAAAATTGTTGGGCTAAGCAAATAGACATCTGCATGCTTAATCCGACATAAATCCCTATGACAGACTTAGAGGAGCAGGACCTCCTTGCTCCTCAAAAGCTGGAGCTCCTACATGGTTTTTCATGGTAGTGTTTTTCCACTAGACCATTCTGACCCCATGTGGGCTAAGATTGACTCCAGAAAAAAACAGCAAGGCCTGGGCCATCAAGCACCAAAAGCAGGGCTGCTTCAGAAACAGAGGTGTTGTTTTTTTAGGGCTGTTGGCAACGCAGGTGGAGACCTGGTGAGAGAAGGGCTGTTGTTGAGGGCCCTGTTACTGGGTTTCTCCTTGGGTTACTCAAGCACAGCTGCCCAAGGGCTGAGCAGGTACCTTTTGCCTTTTGGCCAAACACTTCCACAGTAAATAACCAGTTTTCTCATGTAAGCAGAACTTAAACTACTGCAAAATCCATAGTCCTTTATGAGATTTATATTGTCACCTCAGATAATGAGAATCACTGATATTTTTACCAAATTAAACAAAAATGTTGAATGAAGTCAGTAAAGCAGTTTCTTTGTAATTTGTTTTGCTAGCAAATCAAATTTATTTTACATCATATTTAAATGTTTAAGTTTGAAGCAAGATAAAAGGGACATTTCATGCTTCTTAGATCAGTTATTTCAGGCTGCCTGTAAATTTAAGAAAGCCACATCACATTTACATTTGGTTTATGTTTCCATGGTTATCTTTCTACAAATTAAAGCAAACATCTTTGAATTATTAGTGTTATATGATCTTTTTTACTTTAAGGCTTAGATTCTTTTGCTGTTTTATGTCCCAAAAACTGGCTTTTGTGCTGCAATTATCCCAGCCAATCAGATTCTAAAATTTTGAATGGGAACCTTTGCAAGTACATCTTCCCACAGTGTTTTTATCTTTTTATCTTCTCTTCCTGATTAAAGCTGTATTTTTGAAAATGAAAATAAATAAATAAACGAATAAATGCCAAAGAATTGAACTACGGTTTAAGTGGTATTTGGTACATCTCTAAAAGGTTTGATTTGACATGCGTAAGCAAAGGCCAGGACAAGTGAAAGCTTTTATTCATTGCTATCTTAGGTGAACAGATTCACTCATCTTACTGAAGTTTATTTGCTACTGTAGATCACTCATTACTTGCCTGTACTCTTTTACTAGTAGGGAGATCCAGTCCTTTTAACATAAGCTGTTGTGTACCATATAGTCAGTAGTGAGTTATGTATTTGTCTCTGTTGACTGTACAAGCAATAGTTACTGCCAGAGGGTAACCAGATTGTTGAAGTTTTGTGCTTATCTTTCCCCATTCACTAGATAGAGAAGTAGTGCAAATGTTGGGTATTGGTGTCCACTGAGGGTCCTTAATCCTTTTTTGATGATACATGTACAAATAAACAGCGATGAATCCTTTCAATTCTCTCTTAGCTTATATATAAGCCTCTTGGTCACTCACTGAGGGGTTTGTATCTCCTGTCTCGGCTGATGCAGTGATTGATGGTTAAACAATTACACAATCAAGAATGCAGTTCCATAATGTCAGGACAACAGGTGAAAATGATCCCTTTCTGTTTCTACCCAGAGGTAAACTGACATAAACTCCATATACATTTGTGGAGGAACCTAGGAATACTTGAACTGTACCAACCTAGCTGAGGGCCCTTATTGCAAGACCAAAAGCAACATGTGTGTTTCCAGTGTTCGTTGTAACTAGCTCCGGCCTTTCTCTGGCTCCAGCCCTTTCAGCATAGTTGTTTGGGCTTAATGGAAAGAGTGCAGACCACTTCAATTCCTTTTACCATTACTGTAAGAGCCTTTTTCTAAGAGATTTTGGGCTGACCTTTTGCCCTGTGCTGATCCAGCACTAAATATCACCACTAAGTTCAGACAAGAATACTCATGAGCATTCATGGCCTCTCAAAGTTACTTTCAGTGGAAGCAGACATATCCTTTTTTATTTTGATTATTTCAGGCAATACATGAAAGCAGGTGCAACCACAGATTTCAGTTTGTTACTGATGATGCTGTGCTCAAACACCGAATGTAAAATCAAATTCAAGGACAGTAGGACATAGTTAACCTTATAGCATGTGCTGTGCTTGTGTTTCCAGTAGAACGTACCAGACAGAAATGGTAGACAAGAAGCAAAAATAGTGTTCAGAGAACAGTTTTCTGTTTCCAGCATCCCCAAAGTACATGATCTGATGACAGTGCATCAGAGTAACATTGCTGTTTCTGTGTAAGTAGAGTCCAGGTTAAATAATTCTAATGATTCTAATCAGCAGATCCTTCCATGACAGGACTTGCTCTGTTGTACATGCATATATCTGCTTTCTCAGTTACTGTCATGAATCACAAATCTGTCCAATAAGTAACTAAAGAAAATACTAACTGAAAAGTTATTTCATGAAGTAAGTTGCTATCAAATTATTTTGAGTGATAAGTCATTGCTTTTGTTGGTTTGGCTTATAAAATACACATTCATCACACAGTTAAATGCTTGTTTTCAATTTAGTTGGTGGTTGGAAACACTATGGTGAATTTTAAGAAATAAACTATATATATAATGTTTTAAAATCAGGATATAAATATTTCCACAGTCTTTTAAGAATTCAAAAGACTGTGTTATTCATATCATCAAAGCTGGAGAAACTTCATCTCTAAATGAATAATATTTTTTTCATTTTATTCTGAAAAGTGACTAGAATAGCTAGAATATCTTTAGTTACATTCTTTTACTGTAAACAAACATGGTACAGGTTGGCATTTTATGTCATCATGTTTGAACAGTTCCTGAGTAAGTTAGATGCTACAGCTATTCATTAGGAAGGGAATAATTATCTATTTCATATCAATATCCCATGTCTTTGTGTATTTCTTGCTATTTATCATTATGTAATGACAAATAACTGTATCCAACAAAGTGTACCCAACATAATTTATCATTGATATCCACAGAAATATACCATCACAGAAAATACGGGCTATTTATTAGTAAGTTAATGGAAACACTTTTATTATTTCATTTACTGAGAGTTATGTAAGGGGCATTATCAAAAGAAGATACACATAGATTTAAATATCTGAGTCAGATTTCCATTCCACCCTTGCATAAGCTTCTTCACACATGGCCTTTCTCGCCTAGTATTTCATGAACCAATTGCAAGTTTTCGTTTCCCTTAAATATGTGTGGCCATGTGACGTAACCAATTTAAATGGATTCTGACTATATCTGGTTGATACCTCCTGCTCTTCTGGAGAGAGAAAGTAAGGAAACAAAATGGGTCTGATTTTCTCAGCTGAAACTCTGGGCTGTTCATGAAGAGATGGAGTTCCTAGTCACTTGCAAATTTGGGTAGCTGGAGTCAAATTAACTCAGTAAAAATGTGACATCCATGCTATTTTCACCATATGGCTTTTCCTGAGATGTGTATAGTGATGTGATTTTAGTTGGAGCTTCAATTAAAGTTTGTCTCCATTAATACCTTTATGACAGATAATAATAATCAATCTTCTTGCTTGTTTTCAGAACTCTCTCAGAAAATGACAGTACCTCTTTACCACCTGCTGACTCCTGCACCAGTCCTACCAAAATGGATTTGTCGTTCAGTAAGACTGCCAAACAGTGCCTAGAGGAGATATCTGGTAAGTAACAAGAATTCAGGAAAAGCCCAAGTTTAGGAATTATGTACTTTGCTTACATCTTTATCTTACCAGGAGCATTACAGTGTATTGAAATACTCCTGACTTCAGTTCATGAGTGGTATTAAATATGCAGACAATTTGGGTCATGTACAGTTAGTGCTTCACATGCACAGTTCCCTTATCTGAACTGGTTCCTTCTCTTTGAATATACTCTTCATCATTTTGCAGAAACAGCACTTTCATAAATGAGGGTTTCGAGATGTGTAATTGTTAGTGTCATATTGAATGTTCCAGGAGGGCCATGGAAAATCTGCTTCAGGATGTTTGATACTGTTTTGCATTTAAGGCCATCAAATTAAGTCATAACATCAGAATTGAGACACAAGAGACAGAAGACATATTTCGCTTTTGTAAATGGATCTTTATTCAAAAAATGGGAAAATGAACAAGTTCTCTCTATTGTAGCTGACTTTGAAGTCACTGCTAAAACTAAGCTTCTGCAGGCTCTGTCCTTCAATGCCTTGTAAAACTGGGGCAAAATCCTTATTAGGTTACAAATGTGAGGGAACTTTTAAAGTCATATCAGAATAGTTCCTTTGAAGTCAACAGAGGCATGCTGATTTACATCAGCCGAGGATCTGGCCACTACTCTGCCTGTAGACGCAAAGCGAGGTGTGTCACAGCTGACTTCCTCATCAGGATTGAATTGCACGGCAGGCTTGTGTGGGAGTACTTTCAAAGGGTCTTTTAGACAGAAATGTTCTTTCCTTTAATTTTTTTTTTCTTTCCTTAATCAGCATCCTTATTCTTAATATCACTTTTTTACAAGAATAAAAAGTGAAATCCTGTCCCACTGGATTCAACTATAATTTTGCCATCTTACTCCATATCCCTAATGTTCAAATAAATTTATAACGAGTCATGCGGTTCTTCTTACACAGAATATAACTCGCTTTAAAATACTCATTTGACACATCAGTCTAAAATTATCTCTCCACCAGAAGGGAAATCAGCTGCCCAAGCTTTGTGGGACTGCCTTGGCATTTAGCTGATTCATACTGAAATTGAGGTTTTGTCCTGGTTTGTCTTAGTCGCTTCAAAAGTTTCCTAAGTCTAACATCCCATATTTGTACAACCATCTTTTATGATAAATGTCACACTGAAACCTGGTGAAGCATTCCCTGGAGGTGCCACATGCCTGTTAAAGTTATTTTACAATGGTATTTCTTAAAGTAAAATTAAAAAAAAAAAATTTGAACTAATCCAGAAGACAGATTCTTTGTTCTTGAATGTACAAAGAGTATAAATTGAAACACTTATGCAATTCAAAGGATGCTTCAAGGAATTATCTAAAGAGATGATTAAAAAAAAAAATCAGTTCAGTACCTGCTGAAATGATCAAAAAGGATATCATGTGTCCTGGCTTTTTACTGTTCTGAACAGAAATGGAACAGCATCAAAAAGGAAAAAATGGCATAAAGGCACTAGGCATCAGAGATGTTTCTAATCTGATTATTCAGACTCTGGCATTAGCAGTTGACAACAGGCAGCAAAGCAGAATCACTGGAAAAAATGTTAAGTTTTTGTGGTATGCAGAGGAAAACATGTGTGCCACCTGTAATTGGCTGTTAGCAGCACAAAGAATAAATGGATCAAATACTACATTTGCTGAATAGATACTTGTCTGCATTGGTGAACTATCACCAAGTCACTGGTGATGTTGCCATTGGTGAACTTCTGTGGAAAAAACAACAACAACAACAACAAAACAAACAAACAAAAGAAACCTCTTTCACATTGATACTATCTTTCTCAGAAATCTTCCACTGCTGCATAATTTTTGCACTGATGGACATAATTTTTGCATTATCTGAAGCTTCTTTTGTGACTTTGTAGCCAAACATACTAGCTCAATATATTGGTAGTCAAACATGATCAATAAGGATCATGCAAGGGACTGAGCATCTGTGGAAACCACTGAAAGGCTGAGAGTTTGTGAAGTGCTGTCCCACATGTATTGTATTTATATTTCTCCAAAACTTGGATGGGGACAAAATTATTAAAATTATTAACATTAAAATAAAGCTAATTCCCTTGCTCCAGTGGTGGACCGGCTCTGTTCTCTGTGCCCAGCAAGGCCATTCACATTTCTTTGCCACTATCTCAACAACAATGATGGGGGGAAGTAGACGGGGAAAGTGAGAAGCTCTAGGGCTAGTTTCCAGCTCTCCTCTGCTTTGTCTTCCTCATGGTTTCTAAGGGAGCTGTTTAAATTAAAAGCAACTCCTCTCTTCCATCTGAGAGCTGATGAAAGGATGGGACAGAGTCCTAGTGCAGCTCGTTGTTTCTATTTATTTACTGCCTTCTACTGGGCACATGATGACTTGGTTTTACTTGCAAAGCTATGAGGGAGGATGATGGTGCTGGAAGGTAGGGGAGATAGCGAGGCTAGTGTAGACATGGATCCAGAGCTTCTGCCCTGATAACCTGAACAGTCTCTTGTTTGCTTGTCCCTACAAGTCTGCTGCCACATGGCTTATGCCTAAAGCTAGTTCTGCCTCTTGGTAGAGCTACTGTAAATCTGGGTTTCTCAACAGTTCCTCCATCTCTGCTTGGAATTTGTTCCATCTGTGATCTGAAGTGCTTCAGACTTTTTTCCTGCCTTTTTTTTTTTTTTCTGAATATTCCACAGTCCAGCCAGAGCAGCCCCAGATGTTTCCATGATGTGCATGCAAATCAGCAACACAGCCCATACACAGTAGGTGTAACAACCTCCTGCGCACCTTGGATCCCCTCTGCAGCCACTGTGCTGGTGACATCCTTGCACAGCTGAGCCTGCTGTAGATTTGCAGGCGTGGGTCACCCATACAGTAATTTTAGTGTATTCTGCATGTGTTTGCCACATTGCACATGTGGCACACAGATGTGGAGATTTCTGTCCAGGAAATCCCAGACAGAAGTTTTGGAGTCCTAACTAAGGACCTGTTCGGGAGTCATGTATGAACACTCTTGCATGTAGTTTATGTACCAGTTGCCTCAATAAGACTATTATTATTTTCTGCAAAACAAGAGTATATTTTTTGCAGACAGGATTTGAAAATACAAATGAAAAGGAAGGCTAACAGCAGTAATCAAGTTTGACTCTTGATTTTCACGATATGATTAGGATCAAAGTGGTTAAACTTTCTTATCTAGTATTTCTGTTTCTGCTGCAAATTTATTGGAAAAGGATGTCAGGAAGCTAATCGTTTAAAAATCCTTTGAAAACTGTACATGTCTGTAACTACAAAGTGTGATTTTATGAAATCAGTGATAATGTTTGGCTTTAACAAGTGTTTATATGTTCAAAGAGCTTAAAGCAAAGTGTTTGATTAAATAATTATTCATGAATTTACAAATATTGACTAATTATAAAAAATCTGAGGGATGAAGCAGAAATGAGAGTAATTTTATGAGTTATATGCCAATATCAATGGCAGAATTAGCATAACAATGTTCTTTTTCAAGCTCTGTGTTTACTGTGCTTCTTATATTCTCTATGAAATAGCAATAAGGAGAAAAATAGAGAAATAGAAAAAAAATAATGCGTGGAAATATTTTACAAATTTGTTTTCAAGTACGCTTGGATGAAGAAACTCAGAATGTTATAAATTTGCAGTTCTATTACATAATTCATTTGAAAATCTCCAAACGATGTACTGAGACTTCAAAGAACGTTTTATCTGACAGCAAAATTTGTCCCTAGTTTGCTAGTTGTTATAATTCCTTTTATGAAAGAGACAGTAAAAATAATGTGATACATTACACTGATTGTGATGGGTTGGGGAAATTCCCATGCTGTTCTTTATTTAGGCGTATTTCTGTGTGCTGAGTGAAGAATACATTGAATTGCAAGGTAGTTGGGGAATAATGCTCCGTTGTGACATTTGCTCTCCTCTGGTCTCCTATACCGTCTGGTTAGTTTAGAAAGATTTATTTGTTCATTGCTACTTCATACATTTAAAATAGAAGAATGAGTTTTGCAAAAAGTATTTTTAATAAGGAAACTTGAGAATTTTCCACATTGCAATTTTATACTTTCCTGAATGATAGCCTGCAGAGATGGTATGGTAAAGCAGGAGGATAAATTCAGTGCTCTTTGTGCTGAGCACTTGGTCCAAATATACATATGTATCTGCTTGAAGGATGATCATGACGATCTGTATACCAAGTGAGGCAGTGGGATTCATGGGAGAAAAGTTCATATTAAGGGCTGTAGTTTATACTGTTTGTATACATGAGTGCTGAAGAAAGGTTTTGTGAGTAGCCCTAGTACCTCCAGATCCCAGCATGTGACTCATTGTGTTTTTAACATATGTACAAAAGGAAAAGGTAGCTGCCAGCTACCCTTGTGTGGCTCCCACATAGCTCAAATGTCATTCCCGTCCCTGGACAGTGGCTCATGACCTGTGTCCTGCTGAAGCTGGGCTGCAGAGGATAGCTCAGGTGGGGAAAATAAGAGGTCAGCAGTCACCGAGGCCCACTGAATGGCCCAGGACTCAGCTACACCCCTACCCAAGATCCTGGCAGCCTGGAGTGGGGTGACAACATTGTACAGGGGGTTTGGTGCAGCTCACCAGGTGAAGGTATTTCATCCATTGCCATAAGTTTTTCTGCTACCTGCTAGAAAGAGGACTAAATATGCCTGGCTAGTTCTAGCAGACTGGTGTCTGGTTGTCCATGCTGAGAGCTGAGTGCTGCACCATGCAGTACTTCCTTAGCAGGGAAATGCTTAGTCTTGTCTGCAGAGCTAAGGGAGGCCAGATCTAGCACTGAAGTCATGACTGGGAGGCCAGATCTAGCACTGAAGTCATGACTGCTTTGTGTGGTCAGGCACGCTCAGCAAGAAGGCAGAACATGGCCACCTACAGCTGGCCACAGAGACCAGCCACGGGTGGTAGCTGTCTGGGCAAGAAACGGCAGGTGAGGAAGTTGCTGTTCATTTATTTGGAGTATCAGGGAGATTCAGCCTTGCTGTTTATGGAAGGAAAAGACCCTGTTCCTTTGATTCTGCGGTGCTGTGAAGGACCACTTAATTGTCCTTCCAAATCATTTGAAACATAGTGACTGTGAATGGTGTATTACGTCTAATATAAACTGAGGTTTCAGAACCATTAAGTGGGAGAAAAGTGAGCTTGCCTTTCATTGTGCGATTTCCATCTTCCAAAGACAGCCTTTCAAGACCTTTCTGACATTCTCAGTGTCCTTCTCAGCCATCCCACAGGGCTTCCTGCCACGACACCAGGATGTGTGCAGGTAGTGTGTTTCAGCACAGGAGTTTTCGAGCAGTGCTGGAGCCCTGCTGACAGAGTCTGGGCAGGGTGAGCATCCCCTCCAGTGCATGAGGTGCTTGCAGGCACAAGCATGGTCATAAAAAATCTTTTAAGGGCCCATATGGACAGTGAAGATAGTGAAGTGCCTAGAGGGGAAGACGTATGAGGAGCGGCTGAGGTCACTTGGCCTGTTCAGCCTGGAAAAGAGGAGGCTGAGGGGAGACCTCATTGCAGCCTACAACTTCCTCATGACGGGGAGTGGAGAGGCAGGTGCCGACCAATTCTCCTTAATCACCAGTGATAGGACCTGCAGCAGGGGTCCTATCAGTGCTCAGCAGTGCTGAGGCAGGGGAGGTTTAGGCTAGACATCAGGAAGAGGTTCTTCACCGAGAGGGTGGTTGCACACTGGAACAGGCAAGTAGTCATTGCACCAAGCCTGTCTGAATTTAAGAAGCATTTGGTCTGTACACTTAGTCACATGGTCTAAAATTTTGGGTAGACCTGTGTGGTGCCAGGAGTTGGACTCAATGATCCTTATGGGTCCCTTCCAACTTGGGATATTCTATGATTCTATGATATGCCGCCATGCCCAGCAGACCCAGGGAGTAAATTCAATGGTGCAACCGTTCAAGTGTTACATTTTGTTTCCCTGCTGATAAAGTGGCAGACATTTAATATTTGGGACTATGTTATACTCAGGAGGACAGCTTTCTTCTTCTCCCCTCTAACTTTGACTTTGTGGGCAAGGTGGGGAGGAGGAGTGGTATCACATCTTGTTGTGGTCCCTGTCTTTCTAGGAATGTGTCAGTGATTCAATATGGAAACTCATCGTTGCTTGAGACTGCTGATTTTTTTTTTCTAGATTATTTCTGTGTTTATGAGGGTTTTTGAGGGTTTTCTAGGAAAAAATATACATTTCCTTTAAAATTTCTTAGAAGCTTCCCCTATGTTTTATTGTATTTGTTTTTCTTATATGTCTAAAAAGCTGTAAACTGAGCTAGTGAAAAGCAAGAAGTGCACTGAGCCTTCTGTTAACATCCATTTATTCATTCAGGGTATCTGCATTGTCTGTAATTCTTAGGGTGGCATTTTTAAAGGTTACTTCCCTGTCAAGGTTTCCCAGGGATTTGAGACAAGCATATTTTAATGCTGACAGAAGCAGTATATTCTTATATAGCAGTTTTCATGTTTGTAGATTTCTCTGTAACATTTTATGAATCAGTTGCCCCTAGATAAAATATTTGCATTTAGAAATTAGAAGTCAGTTCAGGTAGTTCTTTATTATCCTTTTTTTTTATTCTTTTTTTTTTTTTTCTGGAACTAATATCTTTTTCACTGAAAAGGTATATAGTTAAACATAAAGCCTTCTTTCCATCTTGTTATATTATTTAAAAACAAAATTTAGATCTGGAGAACTTAGTTCAGGCATTATATTGAATTGTTTTATAAGAAAAATACTATTTCTTTTAATATGTTTTTATTCAGAAGATTGTGAAGCAGTTATTTTTTTCACAGCTTTTTAATTCTATACTAGCCTCTGAATCTCACAGAGATGCAAAAAGGGTATATTTCAAGCAGAAAGAAACAAAATATTTCCATTTATAAATCACCTTACCGGGTAGGTGCTGTTGTGTTCCATTTATTAACTTCTTTATTATCTTAAATTATATATTTTTTATTATTTATAACAGAAATTGCAAGGCTCAAGGTCCATTTGCAAATCTGCTATTAGCTTCCTGCACAGGGAGTAGCAATGATATGGAAGAAATAGTTCATCATCCTTACCTTTCAGGGAGAAAAATATCATTTGACTGTGAGCTAGGTCTATGACTGTAGTATCCCGTTCAGGTGGAGCTGTTTCTTGAAACCTGTGGCACTGTAAAAACTGGGCAGAGGATTCTGTGTCTCCGGTTTAATTCACCAGGATGTTTGCTGCCATGGCAGCCAGCAGCTTTCGCTGCAGTAGCAGAGAAGAGTCATATATCTGGGAATGCAGGTTGAATACTAAAATGCAAGGAAGCTTGTGCAGAGCTTTGCTTCAGTGGTTAATTTTGGCTCTTTATTGAGCTCTGACGTGGAGGCTGTACTTGCAATTCTGTGTCAGCCCATCTGAAGTGAAGAGCCATGCGCCGGGATCAGTCATGATCTGGTGAGAGGGGGGAAAAACACCCGAGAGCACTTGTGCCTACTTTGGATTTCAGACCTCAGCAGCTGTAGACAGAGATGCAGGCCCACCACTCTGATGAGACCAGTGATTGGATGGAGAGGGGAAAACACAGTTGGCTTTTGGGATTACTTCTGTGCTGGAGCAGAGTGTTTGATCAACTCTCTTCTGCTTGAGAGAAATCCAAGTGAAAATGACTGTAAGTACGGCAGATTAATGTGACGGGGGAGAAGTGGCTTAGCAGAGACAGCAGCATAATTTTAAAGAAAATGACTGTGTCTGTCTCGTCATTTACACTACATACACTGTATGTTTGAGCTGTGCTTTTCATTATGAGTGCGAGGATGTTCTTCCTGGGATGTGCAGTGTGCAGTACTGGGAGGGTCACCTCCAGACCTTGATGAAGAGCTGAACTGCTGCCTGTCTCAGAAATATGAAATCTGACTGAGGTGAAGCCACAGCCCGAAAGATGCAGCGATCTGCTGAACTGTCAGTGTTTAAAGGCAAGGAGGTTAGAAGAGGGTGTGTTCGTCTTCAGAAGCAGAAGTCTCTAACCAATCTCACGCTCACCAGTGAAGGGGAGAAGAGGCGATACTCATATAGGGAGAATTGGTTTGGGAACGCCTCCAAGTCCGGCCAGAGTTACCATCAGCGGGAGACAGAAGCTGGGAACAAAAGCTCACTTTCCAAGGCACTCTCACGCTCGGTGCACTCTCTCTGCCACTCTGGTCTCACCACACCCCAAGCGTTCCAGGTGCTACCACCAGCTGGAAACAGCACATCCAGGAGGTCAGGAGATCGGCATACAGATGAAGGCTTTGGGACTGATAATGAGGAGAGGGGGAAATCAGATGATGAAAATGCAACCTGCACATCCCATTTCCCCAGCAGGAACTGGGCAGAGGAGGAGGAGGAAGGCTGCTTGCGTGAAGGGACTGCACATCTGGATGAAGATGTCATAATAACAATGCTGGGGGACCTAGAACAGGTCCTTTATACTGATATTTTAGGTAAGTTAACTTTGACTTGAAATCAGAAAGAGAAGGAGGAGACCAAAGTATGTGCACATATTCGCATGGAGCAGATTTTTGATCTTGACAGTGATTTTATGAGACAGAACTGGGTTTGTTTGCCATAGTATGCAAAAATAGGGTCTAGTAATTTCTTGCTAGCCTGCTTACTCTTACCTCTGAAGACTGCATGAAATTAAGATGAATGCATAAATCACTTTTGACGAGTGCATGGACAGTAACTGTGTGTGAATAATTGAGTGAGTTTTCTTAAGCTGTTTGAAAAAATAAGGTAAAACACTTAGGTACTATTAGTTCACTGTAAAATAATTTAATTTTCATGACATTCATCCTCATGAATTTTAAATTGTAATCTCAAATTCAAGGTTTGGTTTAGATAGAAAATGTCTTGGCCTACCTACAAACTGTCCATTATTGCTTTCCCTTTCCCTCTGCTGATAATTTCATCCATATATGTGGAATTTTTAGTGCCATGGTTTCACAGTTTAGCTGTATCAGTACATGCCAGTGATCATTTGAAGTCCAGAGTCATAGATGCTTCAAAAGGCTTCTGTGTTACTGGCTTTACTTTTCATCTCTCAGTCCTTTGTAAGAGTGCTCAAAGTGTTCATTTCCAAAGCTTTGTTCTTCAGCCAGTCAAATGGTTGAAGTGTCTGCTTGCTTTTCCAGGGTTATATAGCATGTCTAGCCTGGAGGTTCTTTTCTGGTGGATGTGTTAGCCCTGAGAGTGTTTAAATTCAGGATAAAATTTTTGCTCTACATGTAATTTCAAAAGCTATCATCTCTAAATAACAAAGAAACAAGTATTCTCTTTTTATGTCTACCTTTAAACTATATTAGGCTACAGTTGTGTGCTAGAAAGGGTTTCTTGTAGAGATTACTGTTAGCAAAGACAGCTGAGCTCTCCACCTTCTGCTCCTCTTCAGCTGTGTCACAGAACAAATCCCTGTTCTCTCGTGAGCCTCAGTTTCCCCACATGCAGACTAATATGGGTACTCTACTTTGTGAGTGGAGTTAATGTCTAAGAGAAAACAATTCTCTGGGGAGCTGGTTATTGTTTGTAAATTCTTTTGTGAACATCACAGAATTAATGGAATTATTATCCTCTCATTTTCTGCTTTGGGCTGTAATTACATGCATGAAAGTACTAAAATGATCATGAAGGTTATTCTTATATGTGCAATTATGGGTAAGCTTCAGAATATTGAATGTAAAAATTTAACCTAAGTGATTAGTGATTTCTGTAAGATGTTTATTTTTGATTTCCTGTGTATGTACCTCACACAAAAGAAAAAAAAGAAAAAAAAAAAAAGAGGAGTATCTTCTCTAGAAATTTACTGAAAGAACGTGTAGTGTTTCACTGCTTATAAGAAGGAATTTGGGGACAATATTTTGGAATGTTTATGTCTAACACAAATGATGAAACTACAAGTGATTGAGCAGATTATATGTCATGGGGTCAGTAAAATATTTACATCAGACTTTCTTGTAAGAGGAATGGAATTTTGAAAGAAAGTTTCATGGTGCCCTAGTTTTAGTCTTTCTTATCCCATCCTCTCTATGCATCAAATAGAATGAATTTTCTTCAATATGCAAAACAGAGTCACTTGAGATAACAAGCCATTTCTGATATATGAGTGCCTGCAAATAAGGGTACACTGTATGCTGGTAGTACTTTTTGCTATACGAGAGTGTTGAGGAGAGTCTGGGTTCCCTTTGAACCCATACAGTGAGCCTAAATCCTGCTGCAATAAGCACCATAGTGTCTCTTCTGGCAGACAAGATGTATCTGGCTTTCAGAATGATGTGTGTATTCTTCATCCCTATGGTCCTGTTGAAGAAGGCTTGATGTATGTGAGGAGCCACAGTGCTGTCCTGAAAATGTAGGTAACATCAGGTGCAAGTCAGGTCTGAGGGTCTTGCACTCAGTGCAGAAAATTTCTCAAGCATCACGTTCAATTGTTTATACTTTCTGACTTATTAATCTGTGGTACATCATAACCCTATCAATATAGCCTTAAGAGAAAAAGGGAAAGGAAAAAGAATAAGAGAAAAAGGGAAAGGAAAAAGAACAGTTATTTTGAAAAACACTTAATAGTTACGGTAATTAGTATTTTGTACATAGTACCATCTAGTATTTCAAGATCATAAAATTCCAGTAATATTTTTTGGAAAAAAAAAATGTAGTGGAATGGTTTTGAAATTACCCCTTGTGTCACTGAGAGATCAAGAGATTAGACGTCAAAATTCCCACCTTTCTAAGATAGAGGAGTGCTACTTTTTATGGTGTTATTTTTCCAAAGATGAAACATTATTCTCTCTGAAAACATATTTTGTCAGTTTGCCATATATATGTACCTATTTATTATTATTATTATTGGTATTGCAATTATACCTTAAGGCTTTGTTATGCTAGTTATTGTGCAATATATATTAAAAAAGACAGTTGCTGTCATTTTTGCTGCAAGAATTTGCAGTGTTAACATACAACAAAGGACAACTGGCAAAGATAAACAGGAAGGAAAAGGCAAAGTCACTCCACATATGGATTATATTTAGTTCCTCTAATAAGTATGGAGGCAAATGGTTGTTTTGCCTTAATTCTGCCTGCTCAACACCCTGAAACTTGTCTTTCAACAGAATATTGGTTTATACCTTGTATGCAAGCTACTGTTTCACCTCGGGTTTGAGGAAGGGCAGGTTAGTAGGTCTTGGGTGTCCCCCATACAGGTATTGTGTCAGGATGATAATGTGCACCTCTCCTGAAAGTGAATTTGAGTGCATTTGTTGGAGGGGTAATGCCATGACAGTGAGGAACTGAGCACACCATAGGCAACTGCATGGAGGTAGTCATGGACAGTCTGCCTTGGAACTGTGTGAGTTACCAACAGCAGGCTCAATCTAACAGGATTAAATGGTTTCCAGCACAGCCTTGGTACCAAGCTTCTGCCCCATGGGGGTTTCCAGAATGGTGTAGAAACTTCTGTAAATAGCATATGGGATCCATGCATGTACATGCATGGCAAGGTGATTGGCTGAGTACACGCCTATCTTGAAACAGGAGCAAGAGGGGTAATTTCAGTCTGACTGTGAACATTTGCCTCCTTCGAGGTATTACATGTGAAAATGCACACAGACGTCTTATTTTATGGAGCAAAATTTTGTGGATGGTCATACTGTCAGGGTGTGCCTTGACAAGATAGAGAGTTTGGCAACAGGGTTGGGGCTGTATCACCATTTGTCCCTACCCACACTGTCAGTTCCATTGCTGCCAACCCAGAGCTTTATGGACTGTTTGACCATGAAACCATAGGATAATTGATTCAGAGCAATAAAACAATCTAACAGCATTTCCTGAAGGACTTCTGGATGCAGCAAGGAGGACAGGAGGCATAGACAGTGGTGGGGAAAACCTCAAAACAGCATTGGTGCCAAAGCTAGCTTGACATTGAACCACCACTGCAGAGTATGTTGACTAGTACCATGCATCCTTGGCCTATCAAGGAAGACAGAAAGTGTATATGGAATCTGTATGGAATAACTTCTTTCCATGTACTGCCAAGAGCTGAGATTTTCTATAAGTACCTGCACAGTGATCAGGCAATCACAAGGCTGGGCTGGAGGGGAAGGTACAGTAGCAATTCAGTTTGTCAAAGAGCTCAAAGACCTCAAAATTCAAAATTGAAAAAGCTTAAGTGAACCATTGTTCAAATACCATTTGCTTCTGCAGGTTCTCCTTTATATTTGAAATAAATGTCACTGTCTATATTAAACGTGCTTATTGTAAACCTATGCTAAACCAGTGCTTGTGTTTCTGCTGCAATTTAACCTTAGTATGTTTAACCCTTGCCCTCAAACAGAGATTGCATTTAGATACTTTGTTTTATTAGAATTTGTTTCTGTAGGACCTTTGGACTTTTTTTTTTTTTTTAACATTTCTAGAATACCTTGACTATTCCCCAGTTCTCTTGTCCCCTGATATTCCCTATCTGTCATTTGCGTGGTAAACGATGCTTTTCCTCAGAGACATCACCTTAGTTGAATTTATACTTGTTTAAATTTACACACAAACATGGAAGAAAGAAGGATTGCAACAGAATAAAAAGTACAGTAACTTGAAGATGTATATCTTCATTTGTGTTTTATGTTTTACAATAGTGTAATACTATAGTGCTATATGGTATTTTGCCTGTGCTTGGAATTCTGATCTTGATTTTTGTATGATGTTGAGTTTAACTTCACAAGTGATGGTGAAAAAGTGAGTTTAATTTCACTCATGACAGATGTGTTCAAAGATGAAACAATTTCTCAATGTTGTAAATAACTTAGAAGCTTGCTCTGGATGGGAGTGCTGGAATATAGAGTTAAATATTGCAGATATGTTTAGTGATTGCACATCATCATTATTAATGATAACTTTTGAGAATTAGCAGTAAGATTAGCAAGATGAGGTATGACTTGAAATGTTTCATTGATGGAGTTGAAAAGAAATTTACACATCATGTTGATCATTGTACACATAACTATAATAATAATGCTTCTTGCTAGCCTTCTTTCATGCAACATATATGGGACACAGCTAGAATAAATCAGTTACTTTGTCACAGTTTTTGTTTTGAAATTCCCTAATTCTACAAAAGAAGACTGAATTAATATTCCTTGATATATGAATATGCTAGAAAAGATGCATTTCTTTATCTTCAAAATCTTTATATATGTATGCTTCTTTCAGGATTATGAATTTCTAACATGGTATATGTATATACATGTATATATTTGTGATTGCATGAAATGTACATGACTCAGGATGTCTCAGGTGAAGTTTTGTGGGCTCTTCTTTTCAGAAAACCAGACTAAATTGTCACAGTGGATTCCCAAAGAAAGCTAAATGCCGTAATTGTATAAATGATGCATGTGTTTGGAGTGTTCTGAGTTTTATCTCAAGTAAAACATTATCTCCTCCTTCAGTTCAGGAAAGATGCTTTATTAGGTGCCCAACTTAGAGTACTCTGAAATAGCCTGGATGTTAAGTGCATACTGAAGAGCTGTTGTAACAGTCATCCCAGTTCTTTCCAGACACAGATTTACTGTGGCTTTATTTCTTACCAAGACATGTAAAATGTCAAGGAGTAAAAAGGGTGTGTGTAATGTATCAAGTGGTCTGAGGCTGCATTGTGCCGTGATTACAGCGGATAAAAATCCCAACACTATAAATCTGAGTTTCATTAACAGATTTGGGCCCTATCAGGGATTCATTGCTAGGGCTCTCTTCAGTGTAGTTTTTTACATACCAAATTCTATTTATAGGTGGATATGTGTTTTATTACAGAGGTATTTACAGTCATATGTGTGTTTTCTCAGCTGTGAACACATACATGCACTGTATGCAACTTTATATGTTTGTATGCACTGAGATGTATGCTGCTTTTGTTGGTTTCTTCCAGGGGAAGACCCTGAAACAAGAAGAATGAGAACTGTAAAGAATATAGCAGACCTGAGACAGAATTTGGAAGAAACTATGTCCAGCCTTAGAGGGACCCAGATAAGCCACAGGTATATTGCTTATGTGTAGACTGCTAAAAATGTGGTCTATAGAAGAGCATTATTACTTGCTGTATGAATTACAGATTTGTAAGGGAAAATTAACTATGACACCACACATGTTGTTTTCTAGAGTCCCTCAACCTCTTAAAAATGTCTGTAATGTACTTTTTTTTTGTCAGTGTCTTATACAATCATTCACAAAAATGCATGTTGCTTCCTATACATCTCCTTAAAACCTTTAAAATTTATTTTAGGTTCTTTTATAAGTGAAGGTTGTTATATACCCAAACATGTGTGCGCATACAGACAGACACACACACACAATTTTCCAGCCTTTGCTTTTCCTTCTTTCTCAAGAAGAGAGAAAGCACAGTTCACTGACTTCTCCATTTTGCATTGGCAGCACGTTGGAGACAACTTTTGACAGCACTGTGACAACTGAGGTGAATGGAAGAAGCATACCAAGCTTGACAAGCCGGTCCACCCCAGTGACTTGGAGGTTAGGGCAGGCCAGCCCTCGGCTGCAGGCAGGAGATGCCCCATCTTTGGGTGCTGGTTATCCTCGCAGCAGCGCGAGTCGCTTCATACACACAGACCCTTCTCGATTCATGTATACCACCCCGCTTCGCCGAGCAGCAGTTTCTCGCCTTGGAAATATCTCTCAGATTGACATGAGTGAGAAGGGAGGTAGTGATTTGGACATGTCCTCTGAAGTTGACGCTGGTGGCTACATGAGTGATGGAGACATTCTTGGGAAGAGTCTTAGAACTGATGACATCAATAGTGGGTAAGCACTTTCTTCCATTTGAAAATATGTGTCATTGGCAAGTTAATTAGGATTTTCCTGATAAATTATGGCACACGTCGAAGCATTATGGATGCCACATAGAAATGTACATATTAAAAATAATAAAATTAACCCCCTAAACGGCCAATGATGTTCTCGCCTGCCTTCAAATTCAAGTCTTCTCCTTTCACATCAATATGACTTTCTGATGAACTTTAATAAGAGCACAGGTATTTCATTTAGGAATTTCATAATTATCTGGTAAACCATCATTTTGCTCCGATTGGTCTGAGATGGGTCACCTGTCAGTATTTTTGTTTTATTTGAGATGATAGATATGGTATTGGATGCAGCTAATGAAAAGCAGTTGGGGACAGGCCTGACTTTCACTGTTACTACTTTAGACACTGTCTAGTATATTCTGTGTTCTAAACAGCTACCTCAGTTTTTCAACTGTGCATAACATCTGAGCTGGTGGAATGTCTTTTGATACAATAGATCAGTTCCTGTCCTAGCTTACCAGGAGGAAGAGTAACAATTTTTTTCATTTTTGTTTGCCTACTGATTGCCTTTGGCATACTGTATTCCCTGTGATAGTGAGAGGGAGTACTTTTTTCATGGGGAAGTTAAGTTTCCTCTGTAAAATAAACTTTGTTGTTGTTGTTTTAATTATTTATATTTGTTGATGGTTAAGTTTACAGTTGATCTGTATATATATCTAGTATAGGCCCTTTATGTTGAGATAACAGAAAAAAAAAGTTTCAAATTACTATTTAACAATTCTTATGTTGATCATATTAACATGATTATTCACTCCTATGTGAGTTAAAAGTTCTAAAGGATCATTAAAAAAAAAAAAAATTACTTAAATTACTGTTCAGTGCTTCCAAAAACATTATTTTAGTGGAGATCTTGTTGGCATCTCAAGGATCCTGGGTGTCTGAGGTAACATTGGCTTGAACAGAAGTCCCACTGAGACCATGGCTATGTCACACTGCACTGCTTGGCTCTGTACATGTTTAGGACTCCTGCTGTCAATCTAATCTTTTATTTTGAAGTATAGCTATGATTAAAGAATGGTGGTTGATGAATTATGATGCATTCCTAAAAACAAATCTAAGTTTGTGTTCCAACCTCTGTCTAGAGTATTGTATCACCTCAAGCAGCATCCAAAGACAGATCTCTAGAAAGTCCATAACTATAAAGAAAGCAAAGACGTCTGTCTCCTTGGTGCACTGTCTCAATGATCTGTAAATGAAGGAGTGCTGATAAGCTTATCAACTGTTCAGCACAGCATTAGTAGCTGTCAAGTAGGATGCCATATTCATGTGTGCTAGAAAACACAGTGCAATTAAGAAAACAAGGAGTAAAGAGTAAGAGGTCAGAATCACTTGTCTACAATGCAGAAACAGAGAAAAGTAATATTGAAAATGTAATACTTTAATGTCTGAATACCTTTAATCATAAAGAAAATATAAATTCTGCTGTTAATGGATGCATGGGTTTATTAAAAAAAAAAAAGAAAGAAAAAAGGGGAGGGGGGAGTCCTTTGCAGTGCCTGATGAATTGTATTAATTAGCTTATCACTTTGGAGAATGAATATAGTCATCTTGCTGTGTGACTTTTCTTTGCATCAGTAATAAGGATGACTCAATAGACAGTAAGTTACAATGTGCTCAGTTAACATTCTTAGGTGTGGTAAATGTTAAAAACAAGTTAATAAGGTCTGAAAATTCGGGATTCATTGAGGCATGTAAAGTCTTATCTCCTTTATTCCTCTTCCATTTTCAGTTTAATTACTTTAAGTACCTGGGGACAGGAATGCAGCAGTAATTAGAAATTAGTGTGAGGAATGCCTGTTGCACTTGCTAAGTCTCTCCATTCAGGCCTTATTTATAGAGGATAAAATCTGTATAGACTGGATTGCATTCACACCATGGCCAAGTTTAATATGCAATTTAAGAGCCTTGGAATCTAGTGCATAATTCACCCCTGCTAAATAATCTCTCAAAAGCTATAAATTTTGTCTTTACTAAAAGAATAAAACTAGCGTGCAAGATTGATATATATATATTTTTTAACATTTGAAGACAAATATGAAGTTACTGTCTACAGACTCCAGATTTCACAGTTTCAGAAATCCCTTTTTGAACTGCAGGCCAGATTTTACTAGCAGATAAAATACCTTAGAGTTTAGTTAAAAATAAACAAATCAACCCTTTGTGTTTTAATGCATGTGAGGTTACCTTCATCCAGATTGCCATCCAGGACACAATGTAGTCCCAAGCTTTTGCTGTCTCACAGATCTTGCCTACGACATCTTTGCACTCCAAATCTGGACCAGTTCACATGCCCCACATTGTGGGTATGGTGATGGATGCTCCTGAACTGCTGTATTAGTCCTGCAGTCTCTTGGACAGAAAGATCAGTTGATTTAAATTAAATCATCTCCAGAAGGAACTGCAGGGCGAGGGCCAAAACAACATCTGGAGCACCAATAGTGCTTGTGTGCCTTGGCCTGTGCTTCAGATTCTGTGTGGAATTACTGAAGTTAAGTGTTTGTGTACTTGGACACAGATTTCGGATGAAGGATGGATTTGAAGGGCATCATTTCATGGTTCTAGGAGAACTTGTGTTAAAGATTGTTTTAGTTGGGAATGAACTCCGGTAGATCATTTTCACCATCCTTCCAGCAATGGGACCGTGCTTTTTTCACTAAGCCTGTAAATTTTCTTTTTTCACAAATGAAAAGTAGGCTTGCTGGGGTATGCCAACATTTTTCAGTTATCAAAAAAGAGCAAGAGAGCAGGAAAAAACAAACAAACAAAAACCACACTAAAACAGGAACCTATGAGGAAAGACAGTTTAATGCAAGGTTCTTTAAGAAAATAACGGAAAGATCTTGAGAGTGGGACAGGCTCATGGTACTGCTCAGTTATAAGCACCAATTTAAACAGCTCACAGAGCTAACTAAACTGTAGGTAGACATTCCATAAATTATTGCTGCTGCTTGAAATTCAGCATCTTTTAATGGTTCTCTAGTGAGTAAGCAGCACTCTTCTCACTGTTGAATTCATTAGTCATTTACTGTAATGTGAAGTGGTAAGAATCAAGAAAGGGGAACACAGGTAGAAACAGATTCTTAAATACCATTGTAAGGGCTTCAGCAGCATCTATCTTCATATATAAGCAATTGTATCCCAGTAGGGACTGTGGATTTAGGTTCTCAATTTCTATTCCCATTTAGATGGATGGTTTTATATGTTTGTTTGTGTTCTGTTAGAGTTACGCTTTTTTTCATCTAGTCCTGTTCTTTGATAAGACCACAGCACTTACAATGTACTTAAAACGTATGAAGGTAATTTGAGGGCTTCAGTCCTCAAATGTAAATAAATTTATTTTGGCAAATAATAAATATATTTTAGCAAAGCAGGTTTCCATACAAGCCTTCACAGAAGAAGGTAAATGATCCCAGAAAATGAGCATGTACCTGATCTCCCTGCACTGGGTACATAAGCTGAGAATATTTAATATAAGTCTACCATCCAACAGGGCAGCCCTTACTTTAAACATCTGAATTCCACAGTCCATTAACTTTAGAGTGAAACATGTTTGGCAGATGGCTGTATTTCCCACTGATTGACCACACATTTATTTTCAGGTACATGACAGATGGAGGACTCAACCTATATACGAGAAGTCTGAACCGAATACCAGACCTAGCTGCTTCTCGAGATGTCATTCAGAGAGGAGTTCATGACGTGACTGTGGATGCAGACAGGTAACGGTGCTTTTCCTAGTAAAAAGCTGTCTGAGCTTTCTAGATATTTTTCATCCTTCATACCTGCTAATATATCACTGTTCTGTTCATAAGGAACAGCAAGAGAAAGCACTTCAAAGTGCTTCAAAGACTGCTAGATTTGTGACCACTGAATATTCCAAATACCACAATGGGTAGGGAAAAAGCAAATTTCTCACAAAGAAAGGGGAATTAGAGGAAGAATTTATTATTGAATATGTGAGAGAAAATATTGAGGAGCTGAGACCTTGCCTGCAGTCTTGACTCATGATTTTTATGGGTTGCTTGTCAGTAGATGATCATAGGGACACACAGTCCCTAGGCAGCAGAGAGCCTGATGAAGTGGGTCAGAACATATGTTTGGGATTGGTTGGAACGAGAGCCTTGTTTTCTGCCTGTTTTGCTCATGAGCAGTGGGAAGCGATAAGTGGGGTTTATATTCCACTGTTTACGCAGTGTGAAAAGAGATAACACTATCATGCCCTCATACATGTATATGTAGGTGGGAGCATAAAAATATACTCCCATTTCTGCAGATTAGACAAGGGTTTTCTGTTTCTTTTCCTTGAGCTGAAAGTAGATTCATATTTGGTGGCTTGTGTCCATCTCTGAGGAATACAAATCCATAGCCCTACTTTTGCAGAATTTAGAGCTGTGAGCTCTGAGGTTTTGGTAAGACCATCACAAAAATAAGCAGCAGCTGTGAAATTTGGCATTCTTGAGTTTTAGGGGTTTGATTTCAGTCCCATCTTTTTAAAATCAATGTGTTTAATGAGGAAAGGACAAAAGGTTTGTGGAGCAGCTTTGGTTTTACAAACCTGGCAAATTATTTGAAGAAGTTCTGGGATAATAATCTAGGTATGATATTACTTTCATTTCTCACAGTTTTCCAGTGAAAAAGGTGAAAACATACCTGTGATGTGAGTCAGATATAGTCATCATTAATCAAACATGCAGTGCATTGGGACATAGAAGGTAATTTTCATCTAGAGATTCCAATTACTTAAAAAAAAAAAAAAGGGGGGGGGGGGGGAAGGGGAGGAGAGTGGTAGTTTAGCTGACTTATTAGCATTTGTTAACCTGCAGAAAAAAGTCAATTTTAGATAGTTTGGGTTGGTTATTTGAAATGTAAGTAATGACATGATGCAAAGACCAGAGCAAGTGTTAGTAGGCGTTTAAGAAAATAATTTGGATGGAAGTCAGGCAGTAACAGAAGGAGAAAATGAGAAATGAGATGTGGGCAGGAGGGACCTTTGTGGAGCTCTGTATGTGAGAACAAGAACCTTAAGCTTAAAGTGGGAGAGATGGTAGAAAATTTGGAGTTTGGGAATCATATAATTAAAGACAGGGAATGTTGTTAATATAGTTTTTTTGTTTGTTTGTTTCTGTATGCCTTTTTTTCACCTGAAATGTGAATTTGTTAGAGCACTTTCTACCTTAAAATATTCACACACATATTTCAAACTACACATATTTTCTCTGGAAAAAAAGGAAGTCCAAATTTAGAGATTTTAAAATTTTCTTCATATTCCTCAAACCCTGAGTGCCACTCAAAACCTTTGTGTTTGCTTTGCTTCGATGTGTTATTTAGTAACGTGTTAATTTGTTCTATAGTGTGTCTACTTACATGTTTTGCACGTGAAGCTACATATAGGCTATCATCTCTAAATTAATGAGCTTATCCAGCATCTCCCAGTACATAAATCTGTTTTGGTTTGTTTATAGCTTTGTCAGATTGGCTAAAAATGTTATGCCAAAAGCTACTGTGTTTCTGTCTATCATCTCTGAGTCTGTCGCTTGCTACATTTTGAAGCAGGGACTTCAAATTTGTCAGGGGGCTATTTTGGGTCCTTACTGAAAAGTTGGCCAATGTTATGCAAGACACAAGACTTTTAGAAATTGTAATTCATTCGTATTCATTAACTATTTATTTGATCTCAACAACTAAAATCTACATATATGCTATCTTCACTGTACATTCTCGTACTGCTCTTGACATTAGCAAACTGCATGAATGAGCCCCAGCACCATTTCTGAGCTTAAAGTCTATTATGGACGTGAAGTGGGATTTACCTTGTAATGACTGTTTTCCTTTCTACAAAGAATGAAAGCCTGTGCTTGTCTGGACCTCTGAACTGTGTGCCATGGAACATACTATGTGCTATCATGTAATTAAAAACTTTATCATAATGCACAGGCTTGACAGATTTAAATTATGGATTACACAATTCTAGCATTTTCTGACTTTTCAGTGCTTGATTTTTGCAACCTTAATGGTGCTTGACACTTTTGTGTGTGTGTGTGCATAAGTGTATGCTATTCCTTGAAGCAGCAAGAAGGTGTTTAGGAAGTGGGAAAAACTCAAGAATTTTTATGAGTTCTGATGACAGCAAAACGCATCTTTGCCAAAATGGGTCACAAAGAAAAAATGTTCTAGGTCACTTAAGAGAAGGAAATTGTTTATCCTGATCTTCACCAAAATGTGTCAAATTTATGATACGATATCAGGTGTCAAAAAAAGCAGTGCAGGGATTGCTGAGATTCTTTGTTTGTTTGTCAGGAGATGTTTTGATCCTTCACAACAATGTGGGTACCTGAGATTTCATCTTATCCCATGTATCATTTTATATATTAGCTTTTTACTCAAAGAAAAAAAAAAAAAAGGAGTTGTCAGGGTTTCAAGGTATTCCTTGCTATTGGCATGATGAACTTCTGTGGAAGAGCATTATTCTCATTTCTGCCAGCCCTGTAGATATGACAAGGACATATGCATTTTCTCTATAGTGTCATTATTATAAGTCATTTTCGTTATTGGCATGATTTTCCCAGGCCTTTCTGTTGTAAAGGATTCTGCTGGCATCTCTGTGCAGGGATAAAATAAATTATAAGCCTCAAATATCTGATTTACATTAACAGGCACCCAAGGAGAGAAGCTGTCTGTCCATCAATAGAGCCAGCAACTTTTGCTGACAGCAGCTTCATGTTCTTCATGAAAATTAAACTTAGGTTTTCTCTGACAACCTAAATTACAGCTTTTTTACAACCTTTTTTTTTTATTTTTGTGATCTGGAGGTACAGTACTCTTAAGATGGGTGGGCTGATGATACCTCTAATGCCATTTCTGGAAAATATAGTTTTTCAGTGTGATTCTCATTTCATGGATAAATCAGGAATAATTCATTAAAATTAAGGGCATGGTACCAGTGTAAAAAGACAGTCAGGTCCCCAGCTTCATTCCACTCTCAACTAATTTCTGATGGCACCTGCATTTCTTCTTTGCTGAATGTCAGAAAGTGAAGTGTTCAAGGATCTCCTTATGTAGCCTGAAAGAGCTCATCCAAATAATAGTATTGAATTGCCCTTTGAACAACTTCATTAAAAAGTTAAATACGTGAATGCAACATAAGCTAAGGCTTGAGTGTTGCTTGCATACTGCTCTGGAAAGCATATTGCTATAGAAAGGAATGCAGCATAGTTGCTTGTTCTGGGGAAAGAATTGTAATGGTTAAGTGAAAGGATGAAGGGATGCTGGCGGCATCAGATGTCAATGGCTATATTGTTCTTTTGATATATATATATTTTAATTTGGACACTTTTTGTCTATAAATGCCTCTTCCTTGTGAGTTACCTTGCTTCAGATACCAAAAGAAATTAGTTATAGAACAAGATGCATTGTTTGCAGCAGAGATGTGGTTGGGCGAATTCTCAGTGGCATATTACTTTTCATTTACTGTTCTGTCTTCCTGCTCTACACTCTAGAATTTGCCCTCCGGGACTCTTAGAGGGAGTATTTGAGGAACATTCTTGTAGTTCAAAACCTTTTTCAAAGTAAGATGAGCCAAAAGAGATTAAACATAAGCACACAGAATGAATTATGTTCTTGGAAAGAGTAAAGTTTATTGAAAAGTTAGTTGCAATCAGTCCAAACCACCCTGCATTGTCCATAAAAACTGTTAAGCAAGTCTAATGAAGCCCTTTTGAGAAGGTAATGTAGATCCACTGAGTTCAACCAGGTTGTCCTTCCATACCCTATACCTGTCAAATTTAACACACTGTATCTCTCACAACAGTAAATATAAGTCGTGCAATCACTTTCCCTTCACACCTCTTGACTGCACCACACCATTCTTTTCACCTTTTTTTTTCTTTTTGGACAAAGCCCAAAGCTGTACAGGTACTTGTGCTGCTTAGTGTGCTTTTATTGCTTTTATTACCTGCTTCAGCTGCTTTGCTCTTGCATCGAATCTGAGCTCCATTTGTATGGTTTCAGAGTTCTTGTGCACAGGGAGTTTTTAAAATGCTTCTACCATCTGTCACATGTGCAGAAGATTTGGCAGTTATCTCAGATTCACTCAGGATGGCCTGTTTGTTCTCAGCCAAACCATAATCACCATAATACATTATTAATTATAATTATAATAAAATAATTCCAGATTTTGTCTGTAATTTATTAACTAACTTCCTGCATGAATGACTATACGTCTTCTTCCGGTGTTTATCTGAGTAGATGAACCTTGAGCTGGAATATAGTACTTCTGGAAAAGGAACATTGGGATATTGAACCGAGAGCCCTGTTTCATCGTAGTATCAGAAAAGGCTGAGAGAGATCATGAAGACAAACTTAAAATCATAATATAATAAGATGCCTATTCTTGTACTGGAAAGGTTTGGCAGTACAGTGGAATTGCTGGTGGTATTTGGAATTGGACCCTTTGGGATAATGTTCAGTGGACCAGCATACTTTATTTTCCTCTCCTGTTACGTTTGTGTAATGCCATGTGTTTCAGTACTGTGCTAACAATTTGCTCTGCTATGTGTCCCTGCAGTTTGGTGTTGATGTGATCACTGTTTTACTATGTTGCAACCATTACCTGTTCATTTTACTGCTTCCAGAATTTACTATAGATAAAGGACTATCTATAGTCCTTATATTTATACACGGTCGCTACTGTGTGCACACATTCAGCCCTCCATCTCCCAACATTTTAGCTGTATTCAGCTCTGGGAGTACGTGTCGATGGCAATTATACAAATATTTGTCCTGTAGTTATGAAATAATAAATAATAGGACATAAAATTGATATATACACTGCTCGCCCTCTATGACCTTCTTGGTCAAAATGGAGTTTTGCTATAAATCAGTTTTGCTGTGGGAGGTTTGCTATACCTTTGCTGCACCTGTCTTCAGCACAAAGGATGCCTGAGATTGCTGTTCTGGGGTTCAAACTCAAAAAAAAAAAACAAAGTCATTATAAAGCTTAATATTACCTTGGTTCATCCAGTCGTGTGATCTGCTGTAATTCTCCTGGCTGGTATTTGATGGTATTAGTAGATTCTTAGGATAGTAAAATAATTATACATGTCTATATCTCACTGTTTTTGCAATTATTACTCAAATATCTCAAGAAAGCATAATTAAAGAATGTCTCTTGTGGAGCAATTTAAATTTAAAACTCCGTTTTTACTATTGTTGCTCTCTTCTATACTTTTAATCTTCCATAATTTCTTTTCACAGCTGTTACTGTTAACATTTCCCACCATTTACTTTTATTATTCTCAAATGATCCTGCATTTTTGTAATCTCTGATGTAAATCCTTCCTCATTTTGGCATCTGTTAGACTATCAAGAAAAGTTTCTAGTGAGAAGTATCTATTTCAATGTGTATCTGATTTTCTTATTATTTTTCTTCAAACTAAGGATGCTAAATTTAACTACCTAAAGCATAAATATGTGTGTATCCATGCATGCAGAGTAGAATAATTATGTCAAAAGGAGCGCTCCAGGCTTTTTGGCTCATTATGTCTTTAAGTATTCAGGACCCTTTGAGAATAAATTCCGTATTTTATAAGGCATAATGAAAAGTTAAATTCTCAGTAATATGATTTTGTACAGCGTTATTAATATAGAAAGAATTGCATTTGAATTGAGTATGACTTTATTTCTGATCATGCTTCCAAAAGTAAGGATTTGGACAATATAAGGTAAGCAGAACAACTGGACTTTGATTTAATTTTGTAAGGTTTCCCCATTCCTTGGTTGCTTTAAATATCTATGGAAATTGCTCACAGAAACACAAACCAAAACAAACATTTAACAGCTGTGTAAGTTTTTAGGTTCAGATATTTTTATTAATATCAGTAACATAAACAAACTGTGTTGTTAGCATGCTGTCATTAGTATGTTAAACTGTCATGATCCTGCAACATCATGTCTGCAGAAATATTTATTTGCATCCAGCGTGCATAAGGAATGACATTCAGAAAAGGCAAGAACAGTGCATGACAGATGTTTACTTTAAAACAAGAATGAGTTGCAAGTGATTATGTGAAATGAATGACAAATAAAGTTTTATCTTATTCATTTTTTGTCAAGTGACAGAAAAGGACACAATATCAACTTCTTTTGGTTTTATGAAAAGGAAATCATGGAAGTAAGTTTTTAGACTTAGAAGGAATGGAAGTGAATTACATTGTAATTTGCTGTAGGGTCATTAAACTGAAGGGTGTCTGTTTGCAGGTGATGCATTTAACTTTCTCACAAATCTACTTCTTCAAAGTGGGCTGTGTGGAGCTATGTATTAATGTCATGCAGTCTATTTGCATTCTTTATTTCTGCTTATCTCAAAGTTTGGTTTACGTACTTCAAAGTTATTTGAAGTGAGGCTGGACTTAATATATTTTAGCAGATTGCTATACTTCCCTTCAGGAAAAATGCAGATGGTTTATTTTGATTGTAATCTACTTCTGAAGAGAGTATCAGTATATTTAAAAACAACTACCTAAAATGCACTTCACAGTTTCAGTAGCATCATTTTGGTTCACTACTTCTCCGCTGTCAGCAAAGACTAACAAGCCTCCCTTGTGTTAGAAAAATATATGGGTAGCAAGATTTAAATCATTACCCAAAATACCCTAGGCTGAAATGTAAAATTAAAGAATTAAAATCTCTTGTGTGATGCATATTAGAGTCTTCAAGTCGAGAAACATAGGAAGTTATTTCAAATGTCTTAATTTGGTTGATGGCTGGAGGAAATAATATTATAATTTTATTCTCCTGCATACCTATTTAAAAAATCAAAATCATACTGAAATGTACAATAAAATAGGTGCAATTGATATTACAGTCCTAACATTAACAAACATGGCATGTTTTAGGCATGCTTCATGAAACTGAATATAAAAATTGTGATTTTGAGGATTTAGTATTGGAAATGCAGTGTTCTGTGATCAATAAGTTGTCTTTTGTTATAAATTGCCTCAGAGAGACCTCCTTCTTTGTGGAGTAAGCTATTCTTCTTTACTACTTAAGTCATTTATTGAAGAACTGTTTTTTATGATAGCTACTTAAATAGATTGAGGTACTTCTTGGTACACATATATATGCGTGTTTGGCAAACAAAACATAAGAATTACGAGAATGTTCCCATTAGCACTTTCATAGAAACCAATTCTTTTGAAACATTATAGAAATCAGTCGCTTTCAATTTATTAGGTGTAAGTTCACTTTAAAGAACATTTGGATTTGGCAGCTTCAGCAGAACTCTAAAATGATGAGAAACAAAACAGAGAGCACTTTTTGCACCTAGAGGAGGTAATGAGAAAGGGACATAATGATCTGCTCTGACTTCTGCTGGTTTTTTGTACATTTGCTATTCCACCTGGTTGGCAGTTGGACAAAACAGGCAGGTGAAAGGAAGGATAAAGTTAAATTAAGTATAGTGTCTTAGGGATGTGAGCATGTATTTGCCATTTCAGTTGTGGGGATGCTTACAGTACAGCAGAGAGAAAACACAAGGATTTGACCCTTTCCCTTTCAGTGTGCTGCTCTTAGACCAAAGCAGTAAAGCTCTCTGACCTAGTATGATGTTAAATTCATTTTGTATTGGCAATTGCATTGCAAGGTAGCTTCATCATTAGTGGCTAGAAAAGGAGACTGGAATCCAGCTGAAATCTAGTCATGGGCTGTTTATGATCACATAAAATGAAAAGAAGGATATGTCTAAAGTTGGACAGGTTAAAAAAATAAAATAAAAATGTGGGAGCCTTTTAATTTCCAGAGAAAGAAATGGGCTTTCATCCCTGTAAGCTGTCTGTTCAAAAGGAGAGAGCATGAAGGAAAAGCTGGAAAGGATGCATCGTGGTAGCAAAGCTACCAGCCAGGACAGAGAATACCCCTTGCTGCATAACGCCTGCTGCACAGTGAAGCATGTGTTAACCTTTATCTTAAAAAAAAAAAAAAAAGTTCCTCAGTTTGCTTGTATCAACATTTTACTTATAAATCTTAACTATGTCATCCCTGAGTTTTCTTTTGATGGGGAGAGGCAAAGACTATCCTCCCTTTTCAATCTGTTCATTGAGTGCCATTGCGGAGCCTTCCTGCCCCTCCTTGAGTCCCTGGTGACAGCCTCAGCTGCTTACAGGGAAGTGTTTTGTGCAGCAATGTGCTTGGAGTTTGTTTTCTTTTGAAGTTACAGCACTAATCTCATCTGTATCTAATTGTTAAAATATTAAGTCTTCAAAGATTTCCTTTGTAAACAAAAGATTGTCATAACAATTTAAGCAGAATCAGATGTATAAACTGAAGAGTGGAACCCTCAATGCAGTTTGCAAATTAAGCTTTGTACAAAAGGATACAATATAGTTATAATTCAAGCCTGCTTAATGGACTGTATAATCTAAAATATTTTAATGAAATTAAAATAATAGCTTTTCCTAATTAAGACTTACCTGAACAAATAATCTTTTAATCTGGTACCTGTGTTGCATCAACCTTAATATCCAGTGTCTTAAATTTTCTTATATATTTCTTTGGGATGTATGATGCTTTAGATCTGTTTCACACTGCAGGACAGAATGTAAAATGGCTGCTAAACCTATTGACTACTGTGTAGGTAAATTCGGGAAAGTAAGAATTGCTTTACTGAAACTTAAAAGCATATGTAGCTTTGAAAATAATTGTGTTGCCCTGGGAAGTAAAATAATTGACAGATCATGCATTTTTCATTCCTGAAGGTGTTTTGTTTAGGAATAAATCTTAATTATACATGTTAAATTCTTTTATATGATAATAAGGTACAATTTTTACCAGTCCATCAGTATACTAACTAAAAAGTGAAAATACGATATTTCAAATTGATAGGATTTGAACAGTGTTCTTGAAAAGAGACTGCAGAGAGAGAAAATATTATGTATTACGTATCTTCCAACTGGTCATTTGTAAACAGACTAATACTGATAGCCATTGCTTGAAATCTAAAAATGTGTTAATTTAAATTAAAAATGCAGGTACATTTTTAGTAGCAAGATCATGAACTTTAGGAAAAAAGCCATGAGGATTGACTTAATTTTTCAAGTCAAGTCTTGGTCTTTCTATGAGATACTTATTGCCAGATTCAAACACCAAAGTAGACAAGATGTATTGAATGGTCTGTGTCTGGGGTAACAAGGAAACATAATGCTTTTTGAGAGGCAAGTGATCAATAAAGGTGTATAATCTTCATGACTCGTGAACCACCATCTGGAGGCTCTTATCTCCTTTTATTGACTGTACCAGCAGCATAGACAGATAGCTTTTGGTTTATGTGGTTAAGATGAAACTCCCTTGTTCTGAATATGTATTTTTTTTCATTTTAAGTTTTGTATTTGTTTGTTTCTTTCATTTAACATAAAAGAAATTCTACTGGATCACTGTAGCGAAGTGACACACCTATGCGTATTTCCATCAGCCATAGCTGATGATGTGACATACTGTCATCCAGAGGTCATCCTGTAGTGGAAGGAATTGCCTTCCAAGGGGTTTTAGAATTGCTCTATGTTAGGAAAACCAGCTTCTGTACAGCAAAGCTATTGAAATATTCAGCATGTTTCTTTAACTTCAAAGAGTTATTCTTTCTCTTCTTTGAGTTACAATCCTTCCCCTTCATGAAAAGAATTGCTTTAGTATGTCATGTGTGACCTAAATCTTTTGAAACTTAAAAAGAAACAAACCAAAACAAAACAAACAATAAAAACAAACAGACAAGCAAACAAACAAACAAAAACACTGAATTGGCTTTATTTTACAAGTATTTTCCTTTTGTTCAGGATAGAAAGAAATTTATGATATCCTGTTTTGTACATCTTTCTCTGTCTTTAATTACTTAAATTAATGATACAAAAATACTCTTGAGAAATGGGTGAATATAAAATGGATAAACTCAGTTGCAAACCATGTAGGAAAAATAATCTTTTTGTTTATTCAAAATAAAATATGTCAACAATGTTAATTTAAAGCCTACCAGATAAATTATGAAAGCAAAAAGTCCAACTAGATTTTCATTAGTCCTGTTTTCCAAAATATTACCCATCAAATATTATTTTGGAATGATTCTATTGGATTGGCAGTGTAGGAAATTTTAAGACTGGACTTTGTATATGAGTGTCATTTTAGTGTGTCATTGAATTCCTGAGTAGTGGTAAGCGAACTTCAAGAAATCAGACTCCATTTCTGCAGATTTCCAGTGTGGGCAGTAGTAGCAGCCTCCATCACAGACAATTTACAATAGAGAGTTTATTAATTTTGGATTGCTTCTTTGGGGTCATTTCTTGGATATGCTGCAGATATCTGGTACAACCCAGCGCAATACTGAAGGTCAACAATACTTTGTGCAGTATTGGTCGTTAGTGGGCTTGGCTAGCACTTACAGAATCATTACTACTTCCTAGACAAAAGCTCTATTTCTCTCACTGGTCGTGGCGTTGATAGAAGGGGGAACTGAATAATGTAGGGCTTTGTAAATGATATTTGTTCTCCTGAAGCTTCAGAAACATGGCAAGCACTTTCTTTGCCATGCCCCATTCTGAAAACTTTAGCTGTTGTCTTTCCTCCATGAAAACAGCAAAAAAAAAAAAAAAAAAAAAAAAAAAAACCAACAAAAAAACCACCAACCACTGCATTCATTTCACTAAGAATTGAATTGTCTAAGGAGTAAGGGTTTTGAGCTTCTCTTTCAAGAAATCAGAAATTCACTTCTGGGTTCACAGCTGTGGCCGTGACATAGGTAATTATGATGTCAAATTGCTATCAGCACTTTTCAAGCTGCAACTTCTTCTAAATATCTAACCAAAGGGAGCTCAGATTGTTTTGTTGATGGTCTTTTTGCAAAGTGAGTGTTCCTCATAAAGCTGGCTTTGAAGTGTGTCTTTTGCTTTTCCAGCCTCTGTCCCCACCCTGCCTGTACAGTAGGTACCATTAGAGGAAGAAGCATAATGACATATATCCAAATATTTATTTAAGCCTTGAAAGGAACTTCTGTAAAATGTACTAGAACAGTTTAGTGACTACCCTGTACTACACAGCTAACCAGGCTGTCTCCCATCAGTCCCCTGCTTGAGGAAAATACACAGAGGATATGAAGTATCTTTTCTTCATCTCTGTCAGCTGTGATGTTTTAGGACAATGTCTTAAAAACAAAGATTAATTATCAGTGCAATGAAGAGATTTCACTCATATAGTACAGCACAGAAAAAAAGGACAATGTAAAGGTAATGTAAAATAATTCCTATATTTGAGAGGAGATTAATTAGGAGTTCTACCTCAATTTTTAGGAGATTTTGCCATTTGTGTTACTGGTTGCTGTGAAAACACCTTGTTGTTAAAATGACAGTTTATGTTTTTTAGAGGTAATTGTTCCTGGTGTCTTGGTTGCATTTTTCTAGGTAATAGCCCATTATAAATCCTAGGAAAGGTGAACCCAACTTAAGTATGCCACAACTGGATTTGTAGGATTTTTATTTTAACTTGTGAGCCCAGGCATCAGGAAACAAATAAGGTCTAAAAAGGAAAAAGCAAGAAAATTTAGTAGAAATAAGTAAGATCATTTTCATTTTTAAAAATGAGAACTTTAATCACTCTGATAATTTTACTATTGCTTGCACTGTGAAGGTCACAGCACTAAATAAAATAGTTTTCAGAGGACAGTGTTAGGATTTTACATGTTTACTGTTGATCTTTTAGGCAAACAGAAATACACCTGACTGATCTTAAAAACAAATGAATCTTCCCCAGTGGTTTCCTATGTCATCTCCAAATATATTTCAAAAAAAAAAAAAGTTTCAAAAAAAACTGTTTGCAACAGTGTGCCATAATGTAGAGATTATGCCATATGTGTGGTCAGGTCTTCCTGAACAGTACATGATTAGATTCAAAATCTGGATGCTTAAATTGTAGACTGTAGATTTAGCAAATTGAAAAAATGAAATTCTCTTTTCATTTGACCCTGTAGAATTCCCTCAGGAGAAATTTGTAGATTAATGTATATGTCAAAGAAAGCCTTCACTCTTTAAGGAAACTCAATTAGACACAAATTGTACTGTGTTTCTGTGTCTTTTTCTGTTCCTGGTAGAATAAAAGCCAGTCTGTTGAACCAGTATGATTTTAGAAGATGTGTGTGTATTTTTGCTGTGACAGTCTCATGAGTATATCATGGGTCTGTGATATAATTAATTAGCCTAACATTTATTATACGTATTTTAGTACTTGGCTCCCCTGAAAAAGATGGAGCAGCTCCTACACTGGGCCCCCCATGTAGTCAGCTTTCTTGTGGGTCTCCAGTGCATACAAGCAGGACTATTTGCCATTAAAAACTTCCCAAAAAAGATTGTTAGCACACTCTAAATTTTCTTTACAGTTAGCCAGAGACTATTCAGAATGACTTAGTACTTTCCTGAGCAATTTTTCAAAAGGAACATATGTGAAAAGGGCAGCCAGAAAGTGAGATGTTGGCCTGGCTGAATCCAGAGCAGGAGGCTCCTAAAGGCACAGCAGAGAAGTGACTTCATCATGAAGAACAGGCAAACTGTGTTGCTAATTACGTACCAAAGGAAAATTACCATGTGTCTCCTTAACACCTTCTAAGTTCTTCTAAAGAAAACTCCCGAGGCTGTGCATACAAGATATTAAAAGGATACTGAAGAGAACACTATTCCCAAGAGCATATGTGCCATGACAAGTATAGTGTCACATATGCCTATGGGGCTGCCTTGGCTCTTATTAGTATGCCAGGAAAAAGAAGCACGCAACATCCTTATCCAATTCAGCCAGGATGCTCTGAAATGATTTTGTATGGATGAAAAGAATGCAAGTATTTCTGTTGTCTCTGTTTTTGGCACGGATGCAACAGATTATTTTAGTGGAATATTCTTGGCCCTTTGTTGCAGAGGAGGTTGGCCAGGTACAGAGAGAGCCCTAGGAGTCCCTGCAATTCTGGCAGCAGCTCAGTGACCTAAAAACCCAGCAGAGGTGGTGTGGTTCTCTCAGCTTCATGCTCTAGCTATTGCCAGATATTGCACATAGCCAAACGGTCACTCAAGAACAATTTGATTAATTTAAATCAATTACAAAAATCATTCTGGTAACTTCCATTTGCCCTCAGGCTATGAAAATCCTGGTGTGGCCTGGAGGTATTGATGTTGTCAAGGTACAATTGGGATGAATGAGGGAATTTAACCTGCAATATATGAATGTGCAAATTTTTAGCCAGATAAATGAGATAGAAGAAAACCTATATTAAATACTAGATAAAGGAGTGCTATATTATGTCAGAAAAGATATTTATCAGCATAGTACTTCAGAGTAGTTCTTTGTAGTAGCAAAAAAGTACTGTTTTTCTCTCTGCTGTACTTTCTAAGTTCTCTAATAAATATTTAGTTTCCAATTTGTAACAAAGTCTGTGTGCCAATTCCATCAAGACTTTGTGCAAATCCTAGGAATCAATTGGCTTCATATTATGATTTCAGTAAAATTTCATGAAGCTGATAGCTGAGGCACTACAGAAATATGTAGCAGTAACTACTGAATACAAATAAATAAATGAATGTGTGGTAGGTATGTAGTGAGATTTAGTACTTGTAGGATCAGTGTGCTTTACACATTGTTTCACTTTATATGCTCAGATTCCTTTAATTTTGCACCAGTTGAACAAGCATAAGGCTTTTTTTTTTTTGTTACTGAGTATGTATATATATTTTTATTGTTAATTGGCTTCTTTTTGGCAAACACAAAATAATGTGTTGGATGAGAACACAAGGAATCATTCATATATTTCCTGAAAGTTAATGTATATTAATATTTCTCCATGAAGTTGTTCTGTCTGCTGTTTTTCTCTAAAGTTTAGAAAGATCATAGGAAAAAAAAAAAATCACTGATAAAGCAAGGATTTTTTAAAGCCAAATTTTTGCCAGAGTTTTAATTTCTCTGGTTAAACAGGGATTTCTTAAAGGAAAGGCATTATCTCCATTATTTCTGAGTTACTACTAATTTAAAATACACCCTTCATTAATGGGTTCTTCTTTCTACTGCTAGTTTTTTTCCTCTGATATTTTTATAAAAGCCTTCTGTATTCCCATTTGGGTGGCGTTACTTCACAATGCTTCTTCTCAGGCCTTATCTCTCTCCTGCAAGACTCAGCTGAAGCCATCTTATTTAATTGGTTTCCTCCCCTTTTTTATTTTACAAGAAAGGACATCTTTAACCTTCGAACTTTAAAATCACACTGGTCATTTCTTTCTTCTTGCATTCTTCTTCTGAAGCAGTATTGAATTCCATTATACCTCGCGGGGTGTCTTTTAGGTTTAACCAGCTTTCCTGTACTCTGGTAGTGGTTTTTTTTTCCGTTTTTTTTGTATGTTTTTGTTTATTTGTTTGTTTTTGAAGATTTTTTTTCCTGCTCCTTTCATTAAGATGTTTATTCTTATATTCACCATTGCTGTTTTTTTTTTTTCCTTTTTATAAAGAAAGGAATATTAATCTTATTAATAATAAAGGTAGTCCCACCTTTCTGAAGGATAGATTATACTTCAAAATAAACTCTGATTTGCCTTGATATATATTTGATTGCATGAGTTACCCAGTAGTTAGCTAGTGCTTTCTTTTACGTATTCCCATAGTCATCACCTCATTTTAAATTTATCACCACTGCATTTTTCATGGTAGGATTATAGCTCAGAGATGGTACTATTCTGAAATTGAAGTTCACTGTTTCATCCCTCACTTTCTTCAGTAAATATGAGAATGTATTTTTGATGTCCAGTTACATGTATGAAACTTGTATTCAGCCTTATGCAATTGCCCTTCCTTTTTAGGTTTGATTTCATGGTCTCATGTTTGTCCAGTGTACTGGTTTCAACAGCGTTGTATTTTTTCCAGCTTCTCTTTCAACCTCTTATGATGGGCTTGCCACACTCACATTCATTCTGGTACGCTTACTTGTGTAATACTGCACTCTGTGCTGAGCACTGGCTGGGAGTTTGAAGACAGGACAAATAGGCAAAAATAAGAAAAAGTAATAGAAAGCTGTTGCCAGTATTCAGTTTGGAAAGAAGCCTTTTACATCCTGATGAATGCTACTGATGTGGAACATTCAAATAAATTACTTCAGCTTTGCAATGTGGATGGTAACAAATGAGACAGCCAAGAAGGCTGAGACATGGGAGGAGGACAACATCTCCTAAACTGCCAGGGGTTTTGTTAATTTCAACAGGCTTCAAGTGTTTTTGCTGTTTGCAGTTATGTTTGTATTTCATCTCTGACTTGCTAGTCTGCTCTCCAGCTTAAGTGTTGCCATCATCTATTAGTATAGAAAAAGGGAAAGGATTTATTTGTAATGAACAGCTATTTTTGTTTGTTTTTCAAATGTTGAAGCCATTTGAGGCCATCTCCAGCTTTATGTTAGTGACCTACTGGGAATGGTGGTTAGTGACAATCCTGGGAGTCTAACTGGAGTAATTCATAGGCTAGAGGAGATGTACACTCTTACATCTTTCTGAAGCTTTCAAGTTGTTGAAGGATTCTTTTATTTTCCTTTGTTTATTTTTTCATTAATTTTGGTTTGGTTTTCATCTTTTCTTATGTAGCTTCAGCCAAGAAGTAGCCCTGCTTTTTGGTCCATTCTGGCTTTAACTCAAGATGACATTTACGGGAGATGAGAATGCTTCAGGATCCTGGGGATGGATCCATGGTGATTGGCTGCTGTTCTGGCAGTGATTTATTAAAGCAGCTCCCCTTATCACCCTGACTGAGATTTTGGCATAAACCTAGCTATCCAGAGGTCTTATTACCTTCTCAGCAGAAGTTTGCTGAGTCATAGACTTTGACATTCAAGTTCAAAGCTTAAGAACGATTTCATTTTTTAATATAAAAATGTGATAGGTTCCAAATAAACTGTGTACCTTCCTCGTAGTTACCAGCCATTTTGGATGCATGTTTTCCCTTGTGTAATTTAAATGACAAGTTAACTTTGCTTTCTCAGGGAAAAAAAAAAAAAAAAAAAAAAAATATATATATATATATATATGTATGTTTTGCAGTGTTTTTACAAAATGGTGAACACTCCTGGGTTTAAGACATATTCTTTGTGTAGGTGCTTTGGGCCTTAATAAATAGGAGACCTTCTAACAGAATAATCAGAGAACAAGGCAAGAAAATTACTGTGATGTGGGTTGTCTTTGCCTCTGCATAAAAAGAACATCTTTCCACTGTTTAGCTAATACAAAATAGCAAACATTCATCTGTCTTTCAGCCCATAATTATACGAAACACAATACAGAATTGATGGAATTGGTATTAAGTAGGTATGCTCTATTTCACGCTACCTTGGTTTAATTGCTTTACCTATAAATAAATAATAAAACATAAAAACGAACATTAACTCCCAATTGAACAGACAAGTTGGGCAAAAGTCTGAAGTTCCTCGCTTAATACTATGTCACTTATTTTTTTTAATTTTCTCAATACAGAAAATTTGCAGGGACTGATTTTTGGAAAAAAATATTTTTTCCAAGGAGGGACAAAGAAATTGATATCTTTTTGTAGTAGGCAAATTTGCCTACTACAGATGAAATCTTGTTTTGTTTTATTTTGTTTTTACCATGTCCCATCCCTAAACCATACAAGGTTTGAATTAACTTAAATATTATTTTTCTGTTCTGCAGAAAGCCTATCTTGGTAAGTCACCTGTTGGAATGCTCTTATATGCCAGTGGGACTGCTGGGAGGTGCCAGGATAGGTAGAACATATCTTTCCAAGAAGATTACAGATATCTGCCTGCGTATATCCTGCCTGCATGAGTCTGTCCAAGTGGTGGGAGTGTGAACACACATACAGACACGTATGTCAGTGCCTCTGTAGAGTATACAGGCATGTTGTTAGTGGTGGAAACCATGGTGCTTCACAAGCTGCGCTACCTCTTTGTGCTGTCACCATCTGTGCAGGTTCCATGTTCAAAGCTGTTTGACTTTGAATGTCACCTAGTAATATCGTGGGAGTTAAAAGCTAAGAGGATGTGACCTTAAATGGTTGGCACATGCTAAGTTTTTAGCTCTTAGAAGATAGAGCATAAGAAGGGTCTTAGGAAGCTAACAGATAAAGGATGACACTATGAGCCAAGGGCACAAAACCACAGTGAAAACATTTTCATAGTGAGTCCACATAGGGTAAAATTGTGAAAACATTTTGTGAATATTCATCAGGCTCCAGAAGCTGTTTAGATTCCTACAGTCTGTTGAAATAGATAATTAAAAATTTACCCTGACAGTGTAGTTCAGAACTCCTATTTATTTGCTAATTTTTGCTTGACATTGTGGTGCTGTATGTCAGAACTATTTGACATTATCTTACTGTATACATCAGAAGTAGAAATGGAAAAAATCTGCACAGTTTCTTTTCCTTTTTTTACAGTGACAAAAGAAGGAAATATTCTATTACTATACTCCATGTCATCAACGTTTTTAGGAATTGTCCAGTATTTAATTATTTTTTTTTACTATTTTTGTCTTCACTTACATTTATTGATACTCCAAGCATCCCATTACTATGAGATGTTCCTTATTCTGGAGTTAGGAAAATAGAGGGAACAGATTATTTTTGTTGGTTTGATTATTTTTTATCATCAGATGACTATATCTTCTGGTTTCTAGACTAGTTACCCACTCTTTTAGTCTCTCAGTGTTAAGTTTTCCAAAACCTTATATCAACTTTTGCCTCAGAAGCACCCATATATTTGCTGTGCTTTATTTCTGCACTGGGAAAATTTATTCTTCCTATTAACTGTGATAAATATGCCCTTTGCATCTGTTTCTCATGATATTGATTAGCTTCTGGCTGGCTTTTCATCTGCTGCTTTGCTCTGTTCTGCATCTGGTTACTACAGACTCTTCTATGATCACCCTGATTGTTTTCTCATCCTGTCCTGTCCTAAATGCCATGGAAATTGTAAACTTCCTGAGGCAAAGACTTATTTGCATCTTGCTCCACTGCACAGTATGTTCAAAGTATTTTATTATTTCTCAGAGATACCAATAATCAATGTTATGGTAATCACCCAAAGCAACCTTCACAAAATTAACTTTACATCCATTGTTCAAATTCAAAACCATCACCAAATGCTATTCCTCGATGATTCAGTCACACTCTTCTTTCAGAATACTGTTCTTTTCCCAACAGAATTCCTCCTTGAAATATCCTACTTAAAATATGAATGAATAAAACAATGTGAAAAAGTTAATTGAGGCATTTTGTACAGAGAAGGTGGGGCTGTGAAATTAAAGATTTGGATTGGAAAGCACCTTTGTTGTCCATCTGTACATCTAGTGTAATTCTGAACTGTTGCTGGATAGTGATTTCTGGCTGTCTGTTCTTACCTTGAATATTTTATTTCCCTGAGTGACGATTTTATGGTCTTCCACAGCAGATTGCTTGGTAATTGCCTCTTCTTACTGGGTAGGGTTTTTATATAGATTTTCTCAAATGCAGTAATATAAAAATAAATAAATAAATAATAAAAACCGTAGATAGTAGAACGGAGGAAATGTAAAGAAATACAAGTGAGATAGCTATCAAGAAACTAAAAAACTAAAAAGCAAAACAAAATAATTCTTGAACTGGGAGTCAAAGGAAACAAGAAGGTAGTCCGAATTCAATGAAACCAATAATAAAAAAATTACCATAGAAAAAGAAAAGTGATAGATTTCATAATCTTTCTAAAACTGAATTATAAAAGATGCTTTTCTTATAGCAATATTTGTGTTCCTTTTGATAAAGCATTCCACTAATCTTCTGTAAGGCAGCAGTTAGTCTATCAATATACAGTTAGTACTTAGTAACAGTGACAGGTAGAAATGTTCTTTGATACCTTTATAATGTGAAGTATAAAGCATCCAAGCATTTTAAAATGAAAAGCAAGGAGAAAACTTCCAAATAGTGCTCAGTTAATTCTGGAAGGTAGGAAGGCAGTATCAGGTGATTAGAGAAGTTAAATGCAGAACTATGCCATGAGAATAGGATTCATGGGGAATCAAGAAGTTATTCCTTAGTAATCCTGATGCTATATATATATATATATATATATATATATTCAACTGAAATGAGATTCACCTATTTCAACATTCTTTTTGGCACGTAAAACAAGAGGAAATGGCAGAACTGCAGTATTCTGAAGGGATTGTTCTCATTGATAATGTTTTTAATATCCATATTACTATTAATATGTCATTAAGTTAATGGAAATGTTATTAATGAAAAATGTTCACTGTATTAGCAGAAAATGTTTAAGAATGTGTTCATCCATCAAATATCTGAACATCAAATTATATGAGAGCAATTCACAGTAAACTGACTTGAAAATAATGAAATTCAAGTTCAGTAAAATAATTCAACCTAAATTAAAACAAGATAAATTTTCAGGGTGCTGTTTTCAGATTCCATTTTTCTGCAGGCATATTCTTGAAAATAACTGCCACCACTTCTTTAAAATCTTTCCTCTTAATCAATATTTTTTACAGCAATTGAGATTAGGTTATTCATTGTAGTGACAACAATGTCAATGAACTCATTTGGCCTTAATGATTTGGTTCTTGCAGCAGCTACTAATTCTGCTTACTACGAGACCAAAGGTTTTTGTACAGTGGTTGCTGAGATGGCTGACAGAGTGGATTAGTGCTGCTGAGCCCTGTAGGAAAAGGTCACTGCAGCAGTACACAGGGGAGGTTTGTCACTGGGAGAGGTGAAACCTACAAAGAGAGGTTTGGACTTGAGCAAGCTAGTCATTGGCAGGTATAAGTAGGATTTTCTTATTGTGTCCTGCTTATCTTTGCCTACCAACACTGCGCTGGGCTTCTAATCACGATTGCCAGGCAGCTGTCACCTCTGCAGGGCTGTCAGCTCCTCTCCTGCCTGCTCCCTGTGTTATTTGTTGGTAATGTTTCCAAAAGGAAAATCTTGAGCAAACATGGCACTGCTGGTTTAGAAGGTGAAACTGGAAGACCTTTATCTACTGACAGAGGTTTTTACGCTATGGAAAGCTCCTTTAGGTCTTTATTCTGTTTTTAAATTTGCATGCAGTATTCTGCACGTATCTGTATCTCACTGAGAAATCCTGTTCAATCCAAGTAAATTTTGCATCTTGTTTAAATGGGAGTAATTGCTTTCAGCTGTGAATTATTGCATGTTGGGGTGCAAGTTCTCTAAAGATTCATAGAAAAATGTAGCATATAGCGGTCTTAAGAGACAATTTCGCTTACATGCACTAGGTAATACTGGCTATGAAATATTGTTTGCCTGCAAAATGATGGCTCAGCAGTTCATACTGAAATGTCACGCCATTTCAAAGATTTATCTTTCACAGTGCTACATTCGGAAAAATCACTAGGCTGTATATTGAACCCTATATATACGATATTTTATGTAAATGGCAGTGCATGAGAAAGTAACTGTTTACAAAATGGCAACTAAATTGTAAGAAGTAAGAAGTGATTGACAGCTTCTTATTCACATTTTACAATACCAAGTCTACCAAGCCTCATCCACAGCTGCATTAAGGGTGCTAGCGGAATTTGGTAAACGGTTAGTCTGGATCCACTTATTATGAGTAACTTTATTTAATACTGTGCTAGGTTCTTCTGTCCGGGTTATATTTTTCTTACACCAACTTCATGCTATGTTATCTTTTCTATCATTGAGGAAGTCCAGAATTTGGATTTTTCACTAGTTCTGTATACTGCTGTATTACTGCAGTACTTTGTAATGTGAAATAGAAACTTTCTTAACAGGTTGGAGAGTAACTGACGTTTGTTACAGATGTTTCTCCCAATCCCAAACCTAAACTTTAGGGTAAAGAGTGCCCCCACACCTGTTTAAGACATGTATCTGAAACGTCATTGATTTTAATGGCATTGCAAATACATATGACACATATGTAGTTTGCAGATTGTAACAGGAGTCCTCAGGACTTGTACACAGCTTCTGAATCAATTTAACTATATGCTCAGTTTAGGAACTAGTCTATTTAAGCGTTTTGGTGGATCCACATATATTTCACTACAGAACAATACTGCTTATTTCAGGTGGGAAGATCCAGTTTCGAAAAGGTAATTCAGTGTTTATACCTGTTGTTTGTCACCCAATTTTTTTGCAAGGAGCACTTAATAGTTATTACAAAAGATAAAGAAAACCAAATGACTAGTTTGAAGAGCTGGGAGGCAACGATTTTAGGTTTGGGATATGAATATTCATCAGATCTAGCTCACCTAAAATCATCAAGCACAACCTTTCTATGGGTAAAGCTGTCAAGTTTGATGTACTGTGCATGCATAACCTGACTTAGAAATTATTAACTTTGAGATGGAAGAATCTTTTCAAGCAGCATTAAGCAGAACATTTTACCAGTTTCCCATTATTATATTTTTTTCCCCAGTATTTGTAAAGTTCATTGATTTCAGAGAAATGAAAAGCAGCAGTGTGTAAAAGAGAGAGACAGTACTCTGGAGTAAAGCAACTCCTCCTCCTCCAAACTTCAGAAATAAAAAGAAAAAAAAAAATGCATTCAGCTAATGTAAAGGGGTAAATTCATCTGTCTGTTGTGTGGGAGTACTAGATAGAAGTAAAAGCAATAGAAGTCCTTCCTGCTTTCCCTGCTCAGCTGAATTATTTGCTATAATTTTAGGCAGGCTGTCTCTCAACAGATTGAAGGGTGTGCAGTATCTTGGGAAAATCAGATCATTTAATCATGTCCTTAACTGCCTAGATGTCACATTTTTAAGCACCTATGCTTGAGAACTTTGGTCTCTACCCAAATTCTACACATCATAAAGAAAAGCAATGCCACATAACATCATCTAATTTGTTTTTTTGAATCACTCAGAAGTAAATGCTGAAAACACTGTAAGTTACAGTTTAATAATAATGGAAATCTCCTTTCTCCAAGGGAAAGTCCTAGGACAAGCCTAATCCTAGGACAAGGAGGTCTAGGGTAATTTATACCTCAGAACATGATGTTTCCTATGCTTATTCGAATATAAAAATATTCCCTGTATTGTTACAAATCCCTAATTCCTTTAAAAACACTAGCTAGGCTCTGGCATTTACTTGTGCACTACTTTATGAACTATGTTTCTTTTCTGTCTGTTGTTGCTTTTTAATTTCATACTTATTTTGTCAAGCCAGTTTATATCTCAATTTGTTTCATTTCTTCCCAAAGAGATTTTGCAAGTCCTCCCAAGCAAAGGATTTTAAAATAAATGAGTTTCAGCAACAGTGCTATAAATAAAATAGTGAAGATTTCCTTCAGACAAACTCTGGTAGAAATTTGTCTATCACACAAACAAATAAACAAAAAGTCAGCCAAAAAGATGCATTAGGAAAAACTAAATTGAAGTACTTGGTAAGATAAAAGAATGCAAAATAGAGAATCAAATGTCTCTAGATGTCAGATTGTTATTTATTTATTTATTTACAAGCAAATGTCTGTCTTGACTTCTACTAGCAGATTATTTTGGTAGTGGAAGGAAAGAAAGACACAACAAGATGGACTCATGCTGCACAATCTAGGGAAGAACCTTTAATAGCTTGTTTATTTTACACTCCAAAATTCCCAAGTGTAAGCCATCACATTTGACAGATTTGAGTATGACCAGAGGCCTGAACCAGAAGCCTGTCATGTTCAACAATGCCAAATGCTTTTAATAGCAATGTTGCAGCAAAAGAGCAGAGGCCAAGCAGCATCTTGGTCTCAGGAGGCTCCAAGACATTGCTGTGTTACAGGCAGACCATGGCCAACTGCAAGCCATATCTTAATACAAGGAGGGACAAAGCAACCTTACATTTCTTCAAAGAAAAAGCTTGAATAAGTGAATTTAAAAAGCAATAGGGTGTTGGAGTCTGCCTTTTTGTCATAAGAAGCAGGAATACCATGATGTTTTTTGCACATACCTGTAGCAGTCAACTTTCTCTTTTCTGTATGTGGAAGCAGCTGCTGACATCTTCACCTTGTAAAAGTCTATATGAAGGCTCCTGCAACTGGCTTTGGATTTAGGCTTTGGTTTAGGACCATCTTGTCTTATTCTTCACAAGCACTAATTACAGTAAAGTTTTGGCTCAACACCTATGTTTCTGAAGAAAGAACCTGAGGCCAAAAGCAAGCATATATTTACTCCAGTGCATGAATCAAGTCCATCAGCAGGGGAAAATCACCAGTACCAAGCGAGGGAAAAGACCCATACCATGCTTAACTGGTGAATTTAGAGTATTCTGTAGCTACTTTGCTTTGGAGAAGTATGTATACATTCTCTCCAGTCTCCAGTTTTTACATAGTTATAGAAAATAAATCCTTAACTCATTTTTATGACCAGGTTTGTAACAGTCACCTGTGTCCAAATTTCTCATGATCAGAAAATTAGAATGGGGTTACTTGAGTACTACCTGATGTTCACAGCAAATCATTCAAACTGCTCTGCTAGATGCAATGGAAACATTAAGAGGTGCCAACTGAAAAGCAGAGCTTTGAAGGAAGGATGAGAGAGCAAGTGTCTTTATTAAGCTGGTGAGCTAGCAAAAAGTGGAGGAAGGTCAGAGGTCTGACTCTGTTCTGTTTTTCTGCTTCTTTGGAAAAAGTCACAAAACATCAAGATGATTGAAGAACTGCCTCCGTGATACTGCTGTGCCTTTGCAGTGACTGAACCAATGTAGTCAAGAAAAGGGAGCAGTGTTTTTGGCAAGGGTCTCTTCTGGACGAGGGAAAATGGTAGTCTTGGTTTATTTGTTAACAATTAAATACTTGAATAAAAATAACTCCTCTCATAGTTATTCCTATCTCTCATATTTTTAAGAAAATACATTAGCACAATGGTTGTGACTGTTACCAAATATAAAGTTAGGTGTCTCTTTATCCCTTGCTGTATTCCTTCAAAACCATTTTGTGCCATTTTGTGATGTGTTTATCCCAGTTAACCTGTACCTTTCCTGGGTGTTAAAATTTTAGAGCCTACACTTGAAATTTAATACTTCTTATAAGGGAAAAAAACAGTTGCTAATATACAAAATGATTATCTCTAGAAGAGCTGTGATCAGTAGCAGAACATAATGTATATGCTGGGGATTTTAAAAAATAAGTTTCCAGCCTTCTATAAACTTTTCTCTCTATTGCAGTAGCCTCTGCCCTTTAATATCCCCTGCCTCTGAAAATTTCATCTGGTCTGACAGAGAGCAAAAATTGTCTGAAATCTGGGTTCAATAGGAGAGAACAGGTCAAATACAGGTGAAAAATAAGCATACAAAGTACTTGTGTGAAGACACTGCTCTTTCTCTGCTAGAGTTACATGGGAGACACTCATTGCTTCGGGCCATATGCCACTGTCTGTAGTGCCCTTTGTCTCTTCTGTCTGTGCCTAGGGTAGAGACAGCATGGCAATTTGATTCTCCAAATTTCTCTGCTCCTTGCTAATGTAAAGAGCTCTGACCTTTGTAGGTAACATCCATCCTGTTTTTGTGCAGGATGTGAGTGTTGGCATCCCTCTTCACTGCAATACATCATATTTCCACAATCTTCTGCTGTCTGGTCTTTTGATGTCTTTCTTGCATTCTAATTATTTCTGCAGCATCACAGAGTATTTTCATTCTCAGTTCTCTTAGCAGGAGGTAAAGAGGATGCTAGTCCTTTTTATTCTGTTTCCAGCAGAACTGCAGGCTTTATGCCCATCCATTATTTTTTTTTCTCTTTTTCAGATGGAAAAACTGCACTGAAAAGCTCTGTGTGCATTGGTTTGTTGGCTTTTTTTTGTTTTTTTTCCTGATAATTTTAGACTAACTTCCCCACTTTCATAGCTTTCCTGGACTTATTTGGGCTTTTTTGGGGTGTTAACAATGCACAGGAATCTTCCCTTTTTTATTACTAAAGTTATTTACAGGTTCACACAATCACAAGGATAAGTTGCACTGATGTGTCTTGATTGCAACCCCTGTAATTTCAACCACAATGTTGTTATCAGTTTGGAGAGAGTTTTAACCTGGCTCTGATGTGATCTGTCCTACACAGCTAAGTGAGCTGGCTGGAGGAGACCAGCCAGCAGTTACCCTGCAGGTAACTCTGTCCTGGGCAAGATGAGGTAGGCGTGGCACATATGGTCTAGTGGGTTGACAAGGTACGTCAAGTGCCAAAGTCTCTTCCATTCACTGTTTGCATCTGCTGCTACCATTTACACAGCTGCCCATGCCAGCACGTATACAGCTATGGTGAGCTGTGGAGGGCCAGGCAGAAGGCTTTTATCACCACTTCTCATTTTCTTCCATCACCAAATCCACTTTTTGCCCCTTGGTGCTGATCACAGTGCACATCCTAGTCACTCCAGTATCCCTGAGAAATGTCTACAATCAAATTAATTAAACACTTGGTAGATCCTGACACATTAGGGAAGTAAATATTCTCAAGCAGTAATTTAATAATAATAATGTATTTATGACATACCTACAGGAGTATCATTAATTATTTTTCTCCTGTTGAAGATTCTTAGAAGGCAGAGACTGAGAGGGGTCCCCTTTTTAAAACCAGCAATCCAAACCATGCTGATGAGCTGTGTCAAGAGTACCGTGAAATCATGAGTACCATTTTTCTCTTTCAGTCTATCTGGCAATAACAGTAATTTTGGTACTTTGTCCATGTGAAAGACGGAACTCATAGTGAGATGCATTAGTGCATCACCTTTTCGGCTGAAAGAAGGAGGAGGGAGTGATGGCTTTTAATGGGCTGTTTCTTTGAACTTCAGGTTGAAAACAACCAAGAGAAATATTCTGTTATCCAGAAGCAGGACTTTAACCTTCCGAAGTGTTTGGGTTCTTATTTTTTAAATGGAAATTTTTTACAGTACAGAATACAGAAATGCCTTCAGGAAACATCTGCCACTGTACTACATGACACTGTAACTAGAAAGAATGCAGAAAAGTTTAGGATTCATGAAATATCACAAACAATTATTGTTGGTTGCCCTTCTATATAGATTTCATCAAAAACTGCCCTTTCCTGTTAAGGGAACTTTTGGTATTTTGGCTCTTGTTTTACATTAAATTGAGTGTCTTTTGTTTTGTTTGGTTGGTTGGTTTGCTTTTAAATTGTTGAAAGATACATCGAAATATGTTTGATTTAAGAAAAAAAATCTTTTTAAAGTTTTATTTCAAGCATTTGTTCTTATGTTCTACATTATTTTCATATCTATACTTTTTTTTCCTAAGACTAGTATATGGTAAAATATTTCACTGAAGATGAATTTAGAAAAGGGTGGTTTTGTTCAGTGTTCAGTGAAGTTTTCCGTAATGATTTGGAACATCAGTAAGATAAATTGAAAAGTCTGAAATCTAAGATATGATAAGAATTTTTGCAGTCTCCTACTATACCTGTTTTCTCAGTGAAAAAGATGTACAATTTCTGACTAATATAATGTAAGTACAGAGTGAAATTTCAAAATGAGTTCCTGAATCAAAATTGAGCTAATCTGGCTTTTTAAAATATTGTGAAATGTTTCTATTTCTATTAGCACAGCAGTACTTTATCAAATATGTTTTGATTAGAAATTTCTAAATATCTAAATACACCAGTGATATTTTGCCCTGTCAAATTCCAGAAGCCTGGTATGCAGTTAACTTCCTCTATTCTCCAGACTCCTAAAAATTGGATAGAGATTAGGTTGAATCCTGAGGTAACTGTTCCATAAATGAGCTCCCTCTAATCTCATTGGCAAGATGATAAGCACATGACACAGGAACTTTTTAAGAGGTTAAAAGACCAACAAATATTGGGTATCACTCACATATGTAAAAAAAATATGTATGCTTGGAAATTTTCAGAGATATAATTGATCCCAACTGTAATCTCAGAGCAGAAAAGATATTATGGATCAATGGCTGCTGTTAACGGTCATGTGAAAGGTGACAATATAACACGAGGCACAACTAAATAATATTTAAAATCGATGCAAAAGTCTGGCATATGACAGAATTAAAGATAACATTAAACTCTTCAAATAAAATTTATCTAAAGCTAACCAATTTCAATAACCTGTATGCCCTGAGAGCTCTTTACTGCAGAGAGAGAAAATCTTAAACAATTGGGGAATGGAAAAAATATCAAATAAATGCTGAGATGACTGAACATCTACAAACAAGAATCTTACTTCTGGAATCTATGTTTTCTGAACACAGCAGCCTGACCTTCATGGAGGAAAAAGAGGCTAGAAAGAAATAAAAATCATGAGAAAAAAAAACACTCCAAATCTCAAAAATGAGTAAAAATGTTCCATGAAACAGTTTATTAAAAAGAGAATTAACAAAAAGGAAATGCCTACACAGGATTGATATGTCTATATAATATATATATATATGTGTGTGTGTGTGTATATATATATATATATACATATATACATATATATATATACAACTTATATATAAATATAAATATATATATATATCTTATATATTATATATTATATAAATAACATATATTAATATATAAATATATATTTATATATAAATAAAAATTATATATATAATTATTTATTATAATTTTATTTATTATATTTATTAATTATATATAGATTTATTTTTTTTTTCTGGGAACAGCAAATTTTAAGCAGTCTGGTTTTCCTTGTGTGAAGAATCATGCACATCTGGTATAATTAATTCACACTGCACATTTCCTCTTAGAGAGCCTTTTACTCTCTGTCTTCATATGGCTGCCTGTTTTCATGTGAATTACAAACTACAGTGGTTTTGAGCTGTTATGTTTTCTGCAAAGTTTAATTAAAATCAGCCAGCAGTTATGACCAGCCAGCAGTGATGAGCAAGGGCCTGAAGACCAGATGTGCACAGAGCATGAACATTTAAGTCTTTGTTGCTAAAATGCTAAAAATCAGGTTATGCAGAAAGAAGAGAAAGTCCATTTCTCCTTCATACAGTAATCTGGGTCTTTACTCAGCAAAACCCAGGAAAAGAGCAACAAGTATGAGACGGGCTTGACAAACAAAAACAGGAAAAGAAACAGCTTTGTGTTTGGCTTTCCTTGTCGTTTGTTAGGCAGATTGTTGTCATAATTCTGGCTATAAGCATGTAAGCCCATTAGGCTTCAGATAATAGGCTTACCCTCTTATCTGAAAACATTTGTGTGGATCAAAAGCCCCTTTAGGCGTCAACCTAGAAGCTTTTCCCACAGTTACAATTTGTTGCTTAACTCAACAAGCCAACACCCTTTCAAAATGTCACTGTAGGGGAAAATTACATTGAATGTAGGAAGGTGCCCATTGCTTCCAACTTTCCAGGTAAAATTCACCCCATGCTTTCAGAAGTGCTGCATTTCCAACTGTGCTTTCCTCATGCCAGTAGGAAAGCAGACTACCAGGGAGTGCTGCACAGAGGTGACAAAGGGAGGAGATGTCCAGCACTAAGATGTTACTTAAAAGAAAGAAATTACAAACAAAATGTAATGCTTGTCATCCTCTGCAAAGAACTATGTGAGGTAAAAAATGCCTGTCCCAATCCAGAAATAATTCACAACCTTGATTTGCCCCAACAGCAAATCTGCATAAAACTGCTGTTTTTAAGTGTTGATATTTCATGGAGTTTTATGGGATGAATATCATGACAAAAATAAACAGATATTTATGTCTCGTCATTCTGGTAACATAGTTACGTGTGTTTTTTCTTCAGATTGAATTTAGTCAATTATTAACCAGAAAAATAAATCCCTCCATTCTGCACATAAGCAAAACCAGGATAGATAGTTCTAGCAGATACTTCTAACAGATAGTTCTAAGAGATAAACATGATAGACTATGCACAGAGAGGAGGTTACTGGTAAATCAGGACTTTAACATCAGCCAAATAATTACTGGGAAGAGTAAATCCTCTGAACAATTATCAGGAGGATCTGTTTGGTTTGCTCATGTACTTTAAAGACGAGGTTCAGTAAAGATATTTGATTTTTTTCTCAGTAGTTTCTTTCCCACCCAGCTGAACCTGTGACTGGCAGTTCACAAAGGTGAATGGCAAATTGGGCGTGTCTCAGGGTGTTTAAGGTTTCAATAGGATTTTCCTTCACATACTAATATGGATCCCATGAGATATTTCTTTATGCTTGTGGGATTTCATTTGTCTTAATTTTTGGGGGGGATGCAAAGTGACCATATACAAAGTGAAGAATGACATTTTTACTTCTTGACTAGGTAGCAAGGAATAAAGTTGCTTTTATATTTTCTGAAGAACCACAAAGACACTGTAAATTGTTTATTTATGTCCATTCAACTGATGTTAATTAACTTGTCTGAATCTGCATTTTAAAAATTTAAATATATCTTGGATCCAAACAGTGTATTAAAAGCACAACAAACAGCAGTGGAAAGATAAAACCATCAAAAGCTTTTCTCCCTTCGTTTGTTATGATATTGTCAACAGTTCTTGTTAGAATTATTTCCTTACATCTTGCTTCGGCCCTATATTACTATTTTCCATAAGCTGTTTGAAATGTAATTAAAAATGGATGCTGTTTATCTGCCCCATGAAAACAAAAAAGGAAAAAAAAAAAAAAAGACTGTACATTCCAGGAAAAAAAAATATCTTTTTCTTTTTTTTAAAGTTGGATATTTATTATTTTATTGCAGTAATACTTGCCTAAATTCCATTTTGCAAAGTTCCTTTGTTGATACATTCTGTTATGAATTTGGAACTAGTTAATGATTTTCTGCTGTCCCTATCATATCATATTAAGCATTGTATTCAGAAATAAGTACAAACCATCAATGTTTCTGGCACTTATTCAGGTCCTGAGTTGTGGGTTCTACAAGGTATATATAATTATCCTGAGAAATATAAATCTTCCATCAATTCATTTTTCTTCCTGCAGGCTTTAAAACCAAATTAGTTCTTATAGCACTTATTAAATGCTTGGAAGAAGAAATATGGAAATACACTGACCTTGCAAAAAAAATGCATTTCGCTCTAATTGTGCTCTTGGGCTACGGTGGGATAGAATTTTCTGACTGTATCTTCTAGAATTTTTTTGAACGTGAAATAAAAATCCTCCCAAAGTGATGCTGCATGAAAGCAGGTCCATAAATGCATTTTTATTCTTTCTAATTGTAAACAATTTTCCTTAGAATATGCTAAATAAATGCATTTTGAAAGGAACATGACACTATTTTCTATCACTGAACCCAAAGTAATTCAGGATTAATGCTTCAGTGGTTACCATGTTTGGATATGGCAGGTAATGCATTACACTTGCTGAGGAAAAGGCAGTGAAGTATGAGTCCAACTGACTACATTTTTCCTTTTTTTTTTTTTTAGCTATGAAGATAGAATAGCTCTAATGAAATTTATAGCTCCAGTAAGTTTCTGGTTTGATTCAGGGCCTGGGTTTTTGCTCTGGCAGCCTGTGGCTTGAAACAAAGTATTGATTTTATGAACTCTGTGCCATCTTGAATCTGTCAGTGAAGGGTCAGTGTAGCTATTTTATGAATAATGAACAGCTGGGTTCACAGTAAAAGATTTAAAATGGATTAATTCATGATGAATTGAACTTTGAATGAGAAAGTTTGCCAGCTGATATATTGGCATGGTAGTGAGGAATTGCTTTGAGTAAAACAGTCCAATTATTTTCTTATCTTTTCTTCTTAATGAGCTAAGAGATCATTTCTGTTCTCAAAAGTCTATTAAGGGAGTAGATATAAAATCCTTATTTTAGGCTGAATCTTGCCTTACTCTCCTGAAATGGGTTGAAATATGGGCATCAGAAAGAATTATGGTTCATGGCAGCAGCCTGGACTGCATGTTAATATCCATTTTTTCTGGTATGTGGTAGAAAAGCAACATGCGCCTCCGTGTTGTGGAGGCTGATTTATGCATTTTTTTTCCCTGCTTTATGGATTTAAGTGTATGGCATGGGCTGGTGGTAAATGAGTTCTGTCTTCCTTTTGCAAGGCTGAACTTGTACAGGTAGGGTAGGGAAAGATGTACTAGGTTCAAGTTTTTTTCTCTGGACATCTGGGTTAAGTCATATCATTCATATACTTTCAGACTTTTCTACTTACCCATTGGATGTATCTGACTAATTAGTGAAGTAAATGCCAACCTTTGATTCCTTAAGTCACATGCAATGTAGATACCTTGAGCATCAGTTACACAGATCTTCTTACACTATAGGTAGCCATTCGCCCCATAGGTGGCTAGATTTTGCCTTTTTTTTTTTTTTTTTTTTTTTTTTAGGGCACTATTGTCTAATTTAAATAACTATCCAGTTTAAGTGAATGTGTCCTGATCCCAGATGCTGCAGTGGAACAGTGTACTAGCAGCCCATTTGGCAAATACAGAAGTAGGCTATAGAAATGAAAGCAATTGTTCATATTTCATTTATCATACCTATGCTGTTTGTATGAATTATTGTGTAGAACCATCCAGTGGCTCTCAGAGAGAGGCATGGAGACCTCCGTCATCTTAGGTTGCAGTCACTTAAATCAGTCGGCTGTGTGTAGCCAAAGAAAGGGTATAACACCTTACTGTTCACAGAAGCACAAAATCACAAGATGTCTGAGATTGGAAGTGTCCTCTGGAGGTAACTTGATCCAACCCCATGTGCAAGCAGGGCCACCTAAAGCAGGCTTACAGGATGCTGTCAAGGTGTCTTATGAAGATCTTCAAGGAAGAAGACTCCATAACTTCTCAGGACAACCTGTGCCAGTAATCTGGCACCTTCACGTAAAAAAATGCTTCCTGATATTGAGGGAACTTCTTGTGTTCCGTTTTGTGCCCATTGTCTTTTGTCCTGTTGCTGAACACAGCTAAGAACCCAGATCTTTCCCCTTTTCACCCTTTATTCAGAAATCTATACACATTGGTAAGATGCCCCCTGAGCTTCCCTTTCTCCAGACTGAACAGTCCCAGCTCTTTCATCCTTTCCTTATAGGAGAGATGCTCCAGTCACACTCTTTGGTGTCGTCCACTGGACTTTCCAGTAGATCTATGTCTCTCTTATACAGTGTTTTACTCTTTCATACTCTGTTGCTCATCCTCGATCTCTCTTAGTGGGGATTCATAGATCCTCAAACACACAAATGGAAACACTCTAAACTCAGGAGTTAAGTTTCCTTTTATTCCTGAGTTTTACCTTTCTATCACAATCTCAGATGTTTGATTTATCCTCTAAGATCATTTCCCCTAACTGAAGAAATACACATGGGCACAGTTTTACTTATACCCACTATGATAATGAACAATTTAGAAGTGTTTAAAGGCCTTCTGCCACATTTTGAAAGCGCAGAGTGGCTCTAAAGATCAAGTAGAGGTAGTTTTGCTAACTGTGTTTGTTCAGAGTCCCTGGATCCCATATCCATATATTATGGCCTCTACATAAGTCTCTGAGGTTATGTGAATTCCTCTTGCATTAGCAAGTGTGTGACTAAGGGTTTCTCATTCGTAAGGAAGACATGCCAGGATCTTAGGTCTAGTATTGTGCTCTAAAGTCCTTTATATGCAGTACAAAGCACGTGACTAATAAAGTGTTATTTTTAATTCAGAGTTACAAACCTCCCTAGAGAGAACATTTTTTTTGGCTTAAATGAATGCTTTAAGAGAAAGGGGGTTTGTTTTGCAGAGCTTTATTCGGCAAGCAGCACCTCCTGCGTCTGCTTGCAAAAATCAGTAATGAACCAAAGAAAAAATGTGAGCAACTTGTCAAACTGTGCCAAAGGTGCACTGAAGCAACTAGACTTTCCTAGCAAACTTGATAGCACAATGATTGGAGTCTTTCTGCCTTCATATGTCTGATGATCTGCTTGTGAAAAGCTCTTTTATTTGCACACGAAGGCCACTTTGACTGGAGGCAATCTCAAACATTAATGAAATATGCCACTGTTGAAATAAATTCCAGGCATTGACTCAGCTTATCATTATGGTGGACTTCTTTGAGCAGGCAATTTTAAGGAAAGTGCTGAAAATAGAAACGGGAAGGGCGAAAGGAACAGTCATTGTGGTTGTGCCCTCCACCGTGTCTTGTCTGCAATTAAAGAGACTGCTTTGATTTTCTACAACAAATACTGTAAAAGGAGAATAGTTTTATGTATCCATGGAGCTAACAGTTTGTTAGTACCACTTCTTCTTATCATTTACCTTCAGTATTCATCTCCTACCTAATTGCATTCTGTACTTTCAGCTATCACTGAAAACATCCAGAAAAAATTGTTGCAGGTTTCTGCGGGTCTTCATTATGTAGGGTAAAAGAAAGTATTTTCTGGATTGTGTCATTGCTTCTTTGCCCTGGAGATCTGTTGCTTATCCACCTGTTGTGTAAAATAGTGTCTTATCCCATATAAAATATTCTTTATTTGTTTCATGTACTTCAGTGTGTGAAAATTGGATTTTAAGTTCACAGAGCGGACCTCTTATGAGCACTAAATTAAAGAAGCACTTCTAGAGAACAAAAACTAGGATGTGGTTATGTTATCATAAACTGTTACCTGCATTCACAATGAGAGTAGTGGCTGCTGGATTACTGGCTTGCTCTCAGTTTGCTGATTAGAACCCTGGACCTCAGCAGCTCACAGTAGGTTGAGGTGAGCTGAGCTGAGCTGAGCTGCCACGTGTCTAGGTGGAGTAGAGGCTTTGGGCTATTAGCTGAAAAAATGCTGAAAAGTCTGTGCCAGGCATATGCAAAGAGTGATTTTGAAGAGATTTATAAATTAGCCAGATTTGAGATGATTCCTCACAGGAACAGCAAAAGGTACATCCCTGATGTGAAGATTATGGCTTGCTAAATTTCAAGGCTCTTCTCCAGTTCCTCTTGAGATCCAAGGGTTTCTCAAATAAAAGGTTTCCAGAACTTGTCAAACAAGACATTTTTCTCTTAGCCTTAGTCTCCTAGATAGCAAAACTGCATTTGCTGACAACTTTTTTTTAAAGAAATCAACCCAAGGCTAATACCCAACAATAACAGAAAACAGGTTTTGCCAAAGTTCTAAGTAGCTAAAATGTGTTTTGATCAAGGGAAATGGCATCAACCAGTAATAAACAGCAGTGAACAGCCTTACTTGTCATAAACAGTGTAGGGTGCATGAAAAAGAGACAAGTAAGTGAAAGACAAATCTTAGCCGGTATATTAAAAGCCTATGTTAAGTCCCTTAGGTATACCGCCAATAAATAATGTCAGTATTATTTTGATGAGAATTTGCAGAAGACTACCAAAAATGGGTTTTCAATCTCAAGGTGATGCACGTATAATTTTACCAGATTTTTTAGCTTAAAGGAGAAATTAATATGCATGTGGTGTTCCAAATTATAAATGAAGCATCTTAATTATTCAGAAAATATATTAACTTATGTGATAGCAACTAAACTATCTAGAGATGGGAAAAGAGGTCTGTAAAGGTGGAAATGGTGTGTGACAAAAGCAAAGAGATTTAACTGCATGGCCACGTTAAAACAACTCAGGACAATGCACTAAAGTAAGCACAGTACAATGATCTTCATTGCTTCATGATATATTTTGTTGTAGTTTTCATTTTTTACTATATGTTATCAAAAGGACAATTTAAAAGATTGTGTCAAGTAAGAATCAGTCCCTCTAATAGTCCTTAGAAAAATGACATACAGAAAAGAAAGCAATTTGGGATATTCTCATTTTTACAGGCATATTGTATTGTTATACATTTGTATTAAATATATAAATTATTAGAAATCTGGGGGGGATGAAAGTACTCAAATTTAGAAAAATTTTGACCACTTATCGTCAGAGAAATAATTACAGACAAATATAGTGATGGCTCTGAAAGGTCAGTAGTGGAAGTGTCAAAGTAATCTTCTATGTATCTTACAAGATGGCCATGAGTGTTGCCAGAACCTGCTAATAAGCCACTGGTGAGTGAGGTGTGATGAGTGTGAAACACAACAGAGAAGATATAATACAATGTAAGCATAGTCATTTTTATCTGGCAACTTCAGTTGTAGAGAACAAATGTCATATTTATAGTTTATGACTCAGATGAACTATTTCAGAATTTAGAAAATCTGAATCTTCTTACTGAGAAAAATGAGAATAAATGAAGTAGCAAACAATAATATAAAATAAAATAGTGAACAAACGTGCAAACAGAACTAAATGTTGATCTTTGTTCGCAGGGCCTTAGACTCAGGAAACTGATGGTCAAGTATTAATCAACATGAATGATCATACATTAGAAGTTCATGTTGCTTGTGCAAGTGCCCAATACGTAGGATCTGGCTTATGATTGTTTCCTTTTTTATTTTATTAATGAAGGCATATTATCTTTTCTAAAACCAACCTGCATTTTAAAATATCTATTTTCTTATCGGTCTTTAAGGTTCTTGGTTTTAATAGTTATAACAAGGTATATTCTTTTGTGGTACATACCATTTGAATCTGGCATTTAGCATCACTGAAATTCCGCATCACATTAGACAGTGAAAAATGTGGACAGTATAAATAACTAGTAAATGAGAGAGGGTTTTTAGGTGTATGTGGGAAATCTATAAGGTTTGATATTTTAATTGCTTAGATATGAAATTGCATTTTAAAATCACTTGAAAGTATATTACCTGGCAACATTGCAGAAGTTGTATTTATTTCTAGTCATTGTACTCAACAGAGGAAGTCACAGCACTGTACTAAATTCTTGCCCTCTGAAATACATTTACCTTGTCACTGGAGTGACTTGTAATGTGATTTTCTACCGTTCACAAAACCAAAGTAATGCTTGCTGCAGTTGCTATGATACAAGACTAGTGCACTGAACTTTCTGGTGCAGCACAGCACCCATTTCGTAGCATGCAGTTCCCTGTCACTGCTGTTAGGCCTTACATGAACAAGTGAATTTAACCTCACAAAACAATATTCACAGATATTTTCCTGGTTTGCTCTGAACAACTGGTAGTAATAGTACGCAGCTGTAACCAGACTGTAGGACTGAATTTTAGATTTAAGGGGGGAATTGCAGAATATGACCTTAAAGATGGCCCATGATGTAGGTTACAGCAGAACAAGGTGTTCTTTTTCTTGTGTTACAAGTATACTGCTATAATGATTTATATTGCAATAAACTAATAGTCATAATGTAACGCTATGGAGAAACACTGATCAACTTCAACTTCCATGGAAAAAAACAATACTTTTGTGAGACTAGGTAGATGACATTTCTGTAAAAGTAGCTTTTCTCTCATTTACATCTCTGCCTCAATCTGCCAAAGCAGAAGAGTTGACAGCCTGTGTTTCTTGAGAGATGTATAACGTGTTCTCTGTCAACCCTGGCGACTGTATTGTCAGGGATCCTATTTTGATGACATTGCACCCATGAGACAAAGGCTTAAGACAAGAAAATAAAACTTTTGGAAATACTGGCTTCCTACTGACAGTTGATTAGGCTGCAGAAGAAATGCTCCTTTTATTTTTCTGTAGCCTGGAAATCCATCAGGTGTTTTCCAACCTATTAATAATGCTTTGGCTAGCAATACCAGGTAGGTTTAATGGATTTCCCTGCCAGTGTACTGAATGTGATTGCAATGAAGCATGAAACAACATTTTTAATGACTTACACTACTGCTTGCTTAGAGCTGATGTTAAATTTTTAAGACAACTGGGTCTTTCATTAATTGTGAGTGAATAATTAATTTAAAAGTCTGAAAACTAATATTCACCATATATTGGGAAATAGTACTGAAAATTTTCTGGTTAACCTCTCAAAGAATAAATAATTGTGTCTATAAATTTTGAGACACTTTCTTCCTATTGATACACAGTACGTAAAGTAGATGTGCTTCTTTCTCTGCAGCTGGGATGACAGCAGCTCAGTAAGTAGTGGCCTCAGTGACACTCTTGACAACCTCAGCACAGATGATTTGAACACCACCTCATCTGTCAGCTCTTATTCCAATATAACTGCCTCTTCAAGAAAGAATGCCCATGCCCAGGTAAGTAGCTTTCCATTGCCATTTCTTGCAACAACACGCAAGCATGTGGGATGACAGGAAAAAAGTAAGAGGGGGAAAAGACAAAAGAAAGAGAGAGAGAGAGGGGAAAAAAAAAAAAAAAAAGCTTTAGAAACAATATTCCAAAGCAAATGAAATACTCATATTTTATAAGTTCCTCTATTACAGTTATAGGTGAGAAGCTCTGAGTAGGGACCAACCCTAACCTGTGGGCTGATGTCACAGTTTCCCTGGCCTGCCCTGCTCCCTTGCTGAGGGCAGACAGGGCAGGATCTAGCCAGCCAGGGCTTGTCCCACCCATGAAAGCTGTAGGATGGGCCCCAGCTGGCAAGACCCTGCCCTGCCTGTCCTGGGAGAGTCCCTAGTGCGCCTTAGCACCAAAAAAACCCACATCATTACTGAATCTGTGATGAGTGCATTTCAACTCACTTCATTGCATTTGGAGTGAGTATCTTTTGCAACAGACAGCACAATGTAAAGTGAAATAGTTTTCATTTTTCATGATCTGACGCATATCAGAGACAAACTGTATAGGCTGTAATGTTCTTTCCCTATTTCTATTTTCTCCACTGGGAGATAAAAGCCAGAAGTAGGGAGTCCATATTTTGTAGAGCTTCCTCTCCCCAGTTAGGTACAAGAATGGAAATGGCCTATGGGAATGTCATCTATAATTTGCTTTCTTTAAGGTTGCCTGCCATAAAAAAATAAGAACCCCATCCTTCTGCTGGGTTTACTTGGTTCTGCAGGAATTTCAGGCTAAAGACTCTAGATGGTGTTGTGCATACCCATATAGAGTTGTAGCTCTTGTAGTATGGACTTGCTTACTTTAAAATATATTTCAGCCCCTGCTCTGGCTGTTAACCTGTCTTTTAAACAGGAACATGGACCAACACACCTACTGAAGTCTTGTCTAACCATATTTTCCATAACCTCACAAATAAAATATTAAGTACTTTAATATTACTTAAAGTTTAACAGATTGGTTCCCTGTTGCAAACACTACAAATGAAAATGTTCCCATGACCTATTGTCTGTGACACTACTGATCCATAATTTTTTTTTACCTTTCAAATCATGAACACCGATCCAAGTGTTTTAGTCCAAGGTCTGCACAGCATCAAAATAGAGTTCTGAGAAGAGTAGAACCACAAGCCATATATGTAATATATATTGTATATGTGTGTAGAAAGATAGAAAGATGGGTGGATGGATGGATGGATAGATAGATAGGTAAAGAGATAGATAGGTAATGTCCCTTAGATAGATACCTGCCCCTTGTGCCAGGCATCCCAATATTTCTTCCCGGCTCCCCTCTAAATTGAAAGTGATGAAAAAGATGATGTAGACTGCTTACAGGACTCAGTTTATGAAAAAGAAAGAAAGGAAAAGAAAAGAGTCCCACTAGAAAAGTATTCTCTGCCATGGCATCTTCAGTTTATTAGCAAGGAACTTCAAGACTGAAAACTCAGCATAGGGGAAGAATTTGTGCCTTCAGTGATTTGATGTCATATATCCAGGATTCAAGACTGACAACCTAAATTCCATTTAGACTCTTGCAGGCAGGCAGTGTCAGAAATTCAGAGAACTGTTTTGTAGATGTAAATTATGTCAGAATATGTCAATATGAGAAAAACACATCTTTATCATTTCCCCCAGAAAATGAGAAGTAGAGTCACTTTGGGAAGGAGAATTACTTTAATCTGCAATAGAAGCTCCAAGATGAGTTTCAGGCTGATGTACTTGTGCAGTGATACTCACACAAGTGCCAGCATTCTTCAGCTCCTACCATTGCCTTTGCCACTCTATCAGGGTCTCCCATGGTTTCTAAACTGGAGATCTGCCTCTTCCCTTTCATGTCAATGGTGATGGCCAGCTGGTCCTGGCTTACTTGTTCCACTGCATCATCACCATCACCACATGGGAAATCTCAGGCTGACTATTTAACTCTTTCTGCGTTTTCCATTTGAGTGATCTCATGTTCCAGATACTCAACCTGATAATATTTGCAATTTGTTCTGTGATAAACAGAGATACAACACATGTTCAAATATTGCTTTCTTTTGCCAGAGCTGCATTATGTTATGACAGCTATGAACAGACTTTTATTAGTTTTCACATCAAGCAGATTAATCAGAAAGCAGAGTATTCCATACTAGCTGGAATCTCAGCCAGAAGCTGAGATGACCACAATATATGAGGATTTTGCCAGCTGCTCTCCAGGTGTAGGACATAACAACAGAGCTCCCTTTTGCAGTCCTTTCAAGTGATCATAGCAGTGCAGGCTGGCTGTATCCTGAAGCATAAATTGCATATTTTGTTACTGTTTACATACTAAAACAGGATTAACATTGCTTTTTGGGCTGAATAATGGTGAAGAGAGGCTTTTAAAAAGTCTTGTACTTGTCATTTCTGGAGATGATGCAGTTTTCAATGATGCTTTAAAAAATGCATAACTATGTGTTTATAACCATTCATTTATGAGAAAAATTCTGGGAACATTACATGTGTTGTAACAATAGAAGCAATGAAAACTCTCATCTGAAGGACCCTGTGATATATATGTAGATGTTTTCTTAGGCTCTTTACCCACCAATCCTTACCCAAAATCTGTGCAAGCCTTCCCAAAGCACATTTGAAATTTTGAGAGTATAGATAACCTTTGCAGTTTGTATGCCACAAGTGACAGCAACTGATTATTCCATCGGTCATCTAATCAGTATTAATCCTACTTATGACAGCAGTGCCTAGGAAGCAACCACAGAGGGGTCTCTGTGGAGGAATTGTGGCAAAACAGAATAATAAATAGCTCTCCTCTGAACAAGATTCATTTTGTATACCTGCTTAGGGTGTCTGTATGGGGTCAGAGCTCTCCTTACATCAGACAAAAGCAATGAGCAGTACCTGACTGGGGCAGCACTTGTTATTGTTAAAGAGGAGTAAGTAAACTAAATGAAAAGACAAAGGAAGAAAGAGGAAAGAGGGGAACAGGGCTGATGAGATGATGGCAGGTGAGGCTTGAGGCTTGAGGTTGAGGTAAGGAGGCTGCAGGAAAACAGAGGAGGAAATGTTACAACAAACAGGCTGTCAGCACAGAGACTGCAAGTCTTGTCCAACACAAAAGGTAGGATCAGTCTCTAGTATTTCTGTTTAAGCCACATTTTAGATATCTAACGTATCTATTTAAGGTATGTTGCCATATCTTGCTGAGCTGTTCCTTGCAGCACACCCTTATCAGCACGGGCTGTGGGAAACCAGATGCCACAGGGGTGTTAGGTCCCCCGGGGCATCCTCCACATGGGACTGAGTCTCTGAGCAAGCGTGACCCCAGCTGGTTACCTTCATCCTGCTGGTGGGGTAGTGCTTGTAAAAGCTGCCACTTTCAACTAGAAGCCAATTTCTTGTTCAAAAACGATTGGTTTTAGAGGAGACAAACCAGTGAAAAAGACATTTACTGCAACACTGATCATTTTGGTGATGTTTTCATTTTTCAGTAGTGGTACAACATAACCTGTACTGCTGGAGCAATAGTTCTAATTTGGTCAGTGGAATGTTTGGGTAGGTAAAAGCAAGAGACCAGACTGTGGTGATTTTAGTAATATATTTAGGAGTTTCCACACTGAAACTTTTAGTACAACTTCTCAGCACAGTGACTCACTTATGAAATTCAGAGGGGGCTTACAAACAATAGGGTATTTCTGCTGATGATTAGAGTAAGTTATGTTTTACTTTACTGCAGCTTAGCTACGAAGGGAAGAGTAGAAATCTTCTGAAAATAAAAAGGAAAATATCTTCCCAAAGTAGGAGTTTTAAAATTTTTATGATCAAGATGCTAACATTTTAGATGGAAAGTTTCCATTTCCCTCAGTACAAACAAATCTTATTATAAGTGCTTATTCTCCTTCCTTCCTGAGACTTAAGAAAGCAGCGAGTATTGAAGACTCTGAGACTGACCACTTCTCATGCAAATCTCTTCTAGCTGAAGACAGACTCAGAGAAGCGCTCAGTTACAGACAGCGAAACTTGGGGCAGCTCTGAAGAGCTGAAGAAACCAGAGGAAGATTTTGACAGCAGCATAGACAGCAGTGGCAAGTGGAAAGGCCTTCCCTTGGGGCTGTCTGAAGAGTCAGAGAAGGGGGGTCAGAAAGCATCCCTCTCTGTTTCACAGACTGGATCCTGGAGGAGAGGCATGACTGCACAAGTAGGAGCAACTCAGTCCAGGCACAAAGCAGGAACCAGTGCTCTCAAGACCCCGGGTAGGAAACTTATGTAGTTCAGTTTGCTGTGTTAAAAATTAAGCTTTAAACTTTGACTTCATATAAGCATATTGGTATTTATTCTCACAAATGATTCCAAGCCAAGATTGCCAGAATGTACTAAACTATTCATCTTTATAACCACTTTTTTACTACACTGCATACCGATAATTTATTAATTAAATACACATATATCTATAGCATAAACTGTGATTACATTTTGCTTTCTTATCATATAAGTACATCGACATCTATTATGGAATTCTTAAAAGAATTTTTGGATTTGTGTTCTGCATACAGTAGGTATTTTATAGTCCATTTTTAAGAAATAAAACTTGTAAAAATATATGTTTTTTATAGACTTTATTTAGTACTAAATGGTTTCTTACCTTCTGAAAGGTCTCTCAGAAGTAACAGTCACTCTTGTAATCTACTTTGGCAGCAAAAGTCCAAAGTTAGTGGAAGCCATTTTTCTTAAGACCTTCAAATCCATAATTTTACTAGGACAGTATCAGTCCTTTGTAGGACATTTTCTAGCACTTTTTTTTTTTTTTTTTTTTTGGTCTGACCAAACACTTCATGGGTGTGTATTAACACCTGGTTGTAACAGTAACTGACCAGGAGCTCCTCCCTTTGTAAGTCACTTCCGTTTCTTTGCAATTTGGAACTACTAAATATTGGTTATTCTCTGGTCTGAGAGATCTCCAGGGATCAATGCAGTGGTCAATGTTACAGTAGTTACACCCCATATTGGCAATTAAACAAAGAGATCCTACAAGGGTTGCCAAAGCCAAGCTAAGTTTTCCAGGTCTTCCGTTTTACTGAAGATGAGCAGCCAGTGTGCACAACAGAACTGAAGCCTAAAATTTGTAAGCATATCCTAATAGTCTGTGTGTTTGCAGTGTAGATGTCTGATCAGTATCTTGGTAGGTGCATGTATTTGTGTGGCATAAAATGTGCACACGAGCGGATTTATTTCTGACTTGTAGGTGTTGCTCTTCGTTACAGTTTAGTTCCTTAAGATAAATCAGGCCATTTACTTCCAAAACTTTGTAATTGTTTGAAGTATGAATTAAATACTTTGTTGTACTAAGTATTTGTGCCTTATTTGGAGCATATAATAGATGCTTAAATAGAAATTAGACTACGATAGAAAAGGCATTTTTGTCTGCCATCTTCTTTTAAGATGGAAGAGAGTATCTTATTTAAACCTTTCTGAATGCCTTATTAATATGTTATGTAGAACATACATGTATGGTACACCTATATAGGCATATAGAAGACAGCCTCTCAGAAAATCAAAAATTTTGAAGACATCAAGGATATGACAAAGACTATTAACTCCTATAACTGATATCATTATAGATCAAGAAGATTCATACCATGACAAAATAATCTCTCTCTGTCAATTTTTATAACTAACAACAGAACAAATTTAGTTACAAGCTAAAAAAACAATATAAATCAATGACAACCAAGGAATTCGATAAGTACCATTAATTTCTACATGCATAATTATTCTTCTGCAAATGTTAACTGTATTTCATATTTTACTTTCAAATAGCATTTCTTTTTACATACAGAAATACTATACACAATACAACACAATGCACAATGCAACGCACATACACTATATTTATTTTTTTTAGCATTTCTTACATATAGAAATACTATTAATATGAACAACAACAACAACAAAAAGTAATCACAATCAACAACAACAAAACCCACAGCAGATAAAATTCCTTGTAGTCCATTCTGGAATATTTTCTACATGTGCACTCTCTTCCTATGCAAGAAACTGGAAATTCTCAGAAGAATGTCAGGCTTGTAATACTTAATGCTTACTTTAATGTATTGTACCTGTTACTGACTGTTTGTGGGGTACTACAGAGTCCTAAGCTGGTCTGTTTTCTTAGGGTAGTATTTCTGTTTATTCTTTTCATTTTGAAATAGTAAATATGGAGATGTTACAGCTTCAACCGAAGTGACCTTTTCAAATATACTTTTATTTAGGAAAAACAGATGATGCTAAAGCTTCAGAAAAAGTGAAAACTCCCCTGAAAGGAGCCTCCATTCAGCGCTCTCCATCAGATGCAGGGAAAAGCAGCGGCGATGAAGGAAAGAAGCCTCCCTCTGGCATTGGGCGATCGACTGCTACTGGGTCCTTTGGGTTCAAGAAGTCTGGGATGGCCTCTTCTACCATAATCACCACAAGTGGCGCCACAATCACAAGTGGCTCGGCAACTCTGGGAAAAATGCCAAAATCTTCAGCCATTGGTGGGAAGTCCAATGCAGGGCGGAAGACAAGCTTAGATGGTTCCCAGAACCAGGATGATGGTGTCCTGCACATGAACTCAAAGACAACATTGCAGTATCGAAGCCTGCCTCGCCCGTCAAAGTCCAGTGGCAGCGGGATCCCCGGCCGAGGCGGACACCGCTCCAGCACCAGCAGCATCGACTCCAATGTCAGCAGCAAGTCTGCAGGTGCTGCCGCCACCAAACTGCGGGAGCCAAGCAAGATCGGGTCTGGGAGGTCCAGTCCCGTCACCATCAATCAGACAGACAAGGAGAAGGAGAAAGTGGCCGTGTCTGATTCCGAGAGTGTCTCACTATCAAGTTCCCCCAAATCCAGCCCAACTTCTGCAAGCGCCTCTGCCACACCGGGTCTTAGGCAGCCAGGATCCAAATACCCAGATATTGCGTCACCCACTTTTAGAAGGTAAGTGTTTTCTATGAATTCCTGGAGTTGCTGTAGATAAAGGAGGGATTTTCAATGTATCAAACCAGTATCCACTGGGCAAAAAGCTTTTTCAAGGCATATTTTCCCACAAGCAGAGATCTGAGTATAAAAAAGGCAAAAAGGATAATATGTCTTTCCACAAGACAAATATTTCTGTAGGCCTAAAGACCTCCCCAGACAAGACATGGCTGTTGCTTGAGCTTTGACCATTTTAAGTACATTCCCATAACAACAGTTTGAAAGCTTGAATAAGTTATTTACTGACTCTTCAGGCACATGAGAAGTTCTTTCTCAATATTCTGATTAATCCCCAAATAGAACACTCATTCAGGTGTGGTCTGTCACCTGAACAGGTGGTGGTGTAGCCTGTTCGAAGAACTGATGAGCTCTGTAGGTTAATAAAGTATTTGCTTTCATGTTGTCAGCAGCTCCAACTAGAAAAGTTTCATTATCCAAGCAGCTTTGCTACACCTTTCTTCGTATATATTATTCGAGACTAAATTTCAATTGGAGATGCCCTATGTAAAGTTTTGGAATGTATAAATCAGCATTCACTTTTGTATGGAGCAGCTCCACTGTTAGAAAAAAAGCCAAGAGTGCCCTCTCGTGCCTAGCTACCAAAACAGCATCTCCAGTTACCATCTGCTGCAGGAGCTGCAACTGAGTTTTATGGGCTTGTTTATAAGTAAAATGGATTCTTACATTATTAGGCATGCTTACTTCACATCACGATAAGCTTTGCATTTATTTCTCATTAATTTATGAGCTGCACTTTAACTGCAGCTTAAAACATTTCCAGTAAGACATTAAGTCATCCCATGACCTTTATTTCAACAGTTTTAGGGGATTTGGTTTTATTCTCATCATCAGAGTAGAAATTTTCTTCTATAGAATTATTGGGAACAATTATGTGAAATACACCTCTGTCATGACTGCTTGTAGAAACAAATGGAGCACATTTAGCTCTGGTGCAGTTTATTCTGTCTCAATGGTTACCACATGACTGATGACCACATGAGTATCTGCGCAAAAGAAAAAGGGGAATATTTTATACATATACTATATGTTTTTTAAAACTGTGTAGAGTTTTGCAAGCGTTTGTTGCAATTGTTTTAGCTGATTTGAGAAGTGAGGAGTTTAAAAGCTAATGACTTAGCTGTGGGAATGTTATATTCCTGAATTTGGGTGAAAGTATGATCTGTTTATGCAATAAGACAAAAATGTTCCTATTTTACCTCTCTGGGTAAAAGGGTCTGCATGTGCAAAGAGCACATCTGAATAGCAGAAAATAAGAGCTGTTGCTAATAAAAAAAAAAAAAAAAAGATTGTTGTGATATGGTTAAGAGAATTTAATTTTGACATGCCATTGAACAACTAGGTAGGCATGATTTTAGTAGCAGTAATTAAAAATGTGTAGTTTGGCTCTTAGGATGTTACGCCATGAATGTTTGATGTGGCTATCAGTTTCTCTAAAGCTATTTGTTTTACATTTAGGTTGTTTGGTGCCAAGGCAAGTGGTAAAGCTGCCTCTGCACCCAGTACTGAAGGTGTGAAACCCACATCGGCAATGCCCAGCCCTAGTACCACCTTGGCACGGCAAGGCAGCCTGGAATCGCCATCCTCGGGCACAGGCAGCATGGGCAGTGCAGGTGGGCAAAGTGGTAGCAGCAGCCCCCTCTTCAGTAAACCTTCGGACTTAAATGCAGATGTTGTAAGCTTAAGTCACTCCTTGGCTTCCAGTCCAGCCTCAGTGCACTCTTTCACATCAGGTGGTCTTGTGTGGGCTGCAAACCTGAGCAGCTCTTCAGCGGGCAGTAAGGACACACCAAGTTACCAGTCCATGACTAGCCTTCACACCAGTTCCGAGTCTATTGACCTTCCTCTTAGCCATCATGGCTCTCTGTCTGGACTGACAACAAGCACTCAGGAGGTTCAGAGCCTGCTCATGAGGACTGGAAGCGTCAGATCTACTCTTTCGGAAAGGTGAGCTTGCCTATAGATACAGTGACCACAAAACAAGTGAGAGGCAAAAGGACAGGAGCCAAAAAAAATAAACCCTCCATCTGTTTTCCTAAAGGGACACTGTTTAATTAGCAGCCTAGTTCTGTGTGTACAAAAAAAAAAAAAAAAAAAAAAAAAAAAAAAAAAAAAAAAAAAAAAAGGAAGGAAGAAAAGAAAGCTGAAAGTAAATGCAGGCATTGGATATGCAAGCAATTGCCTTCTAAGGTTTTACAAGCGCTTTTTCTGTCTTTTTTTTTTTTTCTATTTTTTTTTTTTTATTTTGTTCCCTTGTTCCGGGAAAGAAACAGAAAAAAAGGGGAAAATTGTCTAATTAACTCTAATTAAAGGCATGGCACATCTACACAGCTACACAGTGAGTCCTGCACGCTAGCTCTACCTGCCATCCCAGTATTCAGTAGCTCCCAAGCTATCTCACTGCCCTCTAGCTAACAAACCTGATCAAGATGTGGGACCTCACCAGTTTTCTTCCCCCTAGCTCAATGCATAAGCAAAGCTGGAGGTCCTCTGGCTTCAGCTGACCACACAGTCTTGCCTTAAAATATCAGCCCTGACAATTTTTTCTTATATAGAGATTATATAAGATTATATAAATGCAGTTGCACTTGCAGGGAGACAGTTTGAAAGATGATATAAACACAGTCCTGGAAAGTGTCTGGAATAGACAGACAAAAGCAAGAAAGGGGTTTCCCCTGTTCCATCTGTTAAAGACATTTTTGACATGAAGACATTTTACCATTCAAGTTATGTAATACAATGGTGCAACTACCCTGAGAGAAAGCACAACAATACCAAAATTTTTATTTTTAGTTTTTCATTGTATTTTCTGTGGAACATTTGTTTGACTTTTGTAGAGGAGAAAAAAATAAACTCTGTTAGGTAGTAAGTAATTTTTACTTCCTGTGAAAATTTTCAAGATTTAAAAATGAAATTCTTAACTTACATGGGGATTGAAAATTCAATATTAAATATTTCATTAGCCTTGGATCGAGAAAAGAAAATTATGCTGAGTCAGAAATATTTTCAATATTTTAGGGTTAAAATTAGTTTTAATTAGTTTTTTTTTTTTTTTATGCACAAGTATTTAAAGGAGAAAAAAATTGTTTTTGTCATACATGTGAAAATAGACAGTGTTAAGAACTTTTTCCCCTTTATGTTAAACCGGAGATTATTCAGTACTAAGCCTTTCCATGGAAAGATTTCACTTTCAGTAAAGCAACATTAAACAAACAAAACAAAGCAAGACATCTCTTGGTCAAACCTATATGGAAACACTCCTCACATTTCATTCTCTTATGTTGCAGTCATGAGTATTACTATATCAGCTAAAATCACACCTCTAACTAACATAATTACAGTACTATAAAATGTGTCTACCAATATAGTCTATGATGACAGCAGTAGTTAAAAGTACATTGATACGAATGATTTGTAATTTGCACTGTGCCTTTAATTTTTTAATAGTAATTTGCATTGTGTGCCATCAACTGAATGTGACAATAATTCTTAGAGAGTTAATCTTTAATATTTAGTTTAGAAAAACAACCACTACCTTTTACTATTGCATGTATGGATGGTGAGGTCAATAAGATGATGTGGAAAAGCGTTGAATTTATGCCAAAGATCATATTTATGCAGAGGATGTTAAACATCACATTTAAAATATTAACAGTTTGGCATTAGCTCCTGAGCAACCCATGCTACTAATACTTTATGTATTTGTTCAGTGACTTAATTTCCAGTGGTTCCAAATACTTTGCCTTTGGCAATATTTTAAGTTTCAGATTTGTCCATATGGGGATATAATGATTGAGTCCAGAGAGAACCATTTATCATGTTGATCTGGCCTCAAAATTAATATATGTACCTAGAGAAAATGGTGTCATTTCTGGAATTATAGCCCCAGTAGGGTTCTGCAATTTTATTTTTCTCAAAGGTCTGGTACAAGTGCTGTGTCATTTCTAAACTTTTTAAAAGAAAAACCTCCACGTAGAAAAGTATTTTCTCACAACAAAAGCATTGTTTTGCAATGTTAAAAGCAGATATAGTTGGCAAAAGGTTATGTCCTTTTTCCTTTGCAAACTCTTGTGGGGGGACTCAGATTATATTTTAGATACCTGTGGTAATTCTTGTATTCTGGAAAGGCATAAGAAATTATCTTCAGAGAGGCTTAGTCTTTTTCTTCAGTCACTCTACAGCATACACAAGATTGAATGAGTGCTCTATATAGTGAGATATACTAACATAATATAGAGACAAGATCAGAAAGACCAAAGCACAAAATGAGACAGAACTAGCAAGCTACATATATTCTATGCAGAGAAAAGTCTAGGAAAAGAGAAGAGAGATCTGATAATAAATAATACAAATAAATGATGTGTTGCTTTTTTTTCTTCTTTGTTGAAGCACGGATTGTGTTTTGATAGCTAAACATCACTAACAGCTCACATGCCAAAAGGGAATGAAAAGGTTAAAGTTTACTTATAAATTTCTTACATCTCCAGTTCACTGGTCCTGATGAACTCTTCACTTATTTGCTTCAGGCAGAGTCTGAATTAGCCCCGTAGTCACAGGGGCTAAATAAGTTTTGAAGGAAAGTGAGGAGGTAGGTTGGGACAGAGAACAAGGTGATTATGGGCAAGGCTTGCTTGACCTCACATTCTTGGAAAAATACAGAGGATGTTAAAACAGATTAAGTAACAGATGACACGAGGTTTGTCATTGATGTGATTTTAAATAATACTAAGTTGACTTAGTTGCAGGAAAAGAGATTTTGTGAGTCAAGGAAAGGAATGGTCAGAAATCCCGAACTTAGTAGAGCTTTATGCTATTTCAAATAATATTCTCATAGGTGCCTAAACAGGTTGGAAAAGAATTGTCAGAGAAGTGAGAGACAGTTTATTAGATTGAAGCAATGTAATAGGGCAGGATATATTTTCACATATACTAAGTGGAAAATGATGAGGCAATGTCTAAGGGGTTCTAGGTTTAGGTTAAAGACTTTGGGACATCAAGTTTTAAGAAATATTTGTTGCAATTGGAAAGAATACAGAAACAAGGCCAAAAATCTCAAGGCACATCTATGTCTCCTGCTACCTCGAAAACAGCCATTACCTGCCACAGAGACAGCAAATCTACAAGTTCTCTGCCACATGCCCACACACACCTGGCACATCTCAATCCCTCCAGAGATATCAGACAATGTCACAATGTCGGTCTTCAGGCTATCCACAAAGTAATGCTATGGCATAAACACAGTAAACAGAGGCCTCCTGTCAAATGCTGTATCCATATAGCATCAAAGTCTGTTCCAGAAAAATTTTACGTCATTCCATGAAGATCTATTAGATCTATTGCTTTGTAATAAGCAGAAAATAGTTTCAGTAAATATTGGCAAAATATTCCTTTTTTTTTTTTTTTTTTTTTTTTCCTCCCAGCAAAATGTGCATGTCCTTCAGGACTTTTGCCAGTTTTGCACCAGCAGTATTTATTTAGAGAAGTCTACTTCTACTTCCATTGTTATAGCAATGTAACTCTTTATGTGGGAGGACACTTGTATTTCAGTTTACATCAATTTAGAAGGATTAAAATAAGCCAGAGTTCCTCATACTGTAAAATAAAGCTCTCTGCTGGGGTTAACTGGTGAAATATAATTGGTTTAATTGATAAAATTTTCCATGTGGATACATCATCATTAATTAATTCTTTTGATCCTTAATTGCCATTGAGCATTACAGATTTGTACCTTTTTTTCTGCTTGGTCCAAGTGACACAGCAAGGGGTGCATAAGAATGCAGAAATATAGGACTTTGCTGTGGTCTCATCGGCAATAATGCCTGCATTTTAAGATTAACAGAGTGGCAGTAGTTTCTAATTGCATAACTGGTTGGCTCCGTTTTACTTCATTAGAATGCAGTTTAGTCTTGAGGACCATGAATATGCATGGAAATCCACTTAAGTTCTTCAAGAATTTCAATTGTTTTAAATTATTGGCAGAGTTGATAGTTGTGTTTTTAAGGTGTGAAACAGCACATCATGTATCAGATTTTGTGGTGTGCCCAACCACTTACAGAAACTCACCTATACATCCCATATCACCTTGGCTCTGGGTATTCCTTAGCTTGCATTCATTTATTTTATTCCATAGCTTCTCTGCCCAAGGACATTGTACCATGGTCATTCTTTGCCTTTCCCAAGTTGAAATCCACATCAGGGGCAGGGAACCAAGAACTGTAAGACTTCCTGTATTTCCACCAAGAGAACTTGCAGATGGTTTCAGCAGTGCAAAATAAACAAGGGAATGGAGATAGAGTGGGCTCGATGTTTGAAGTATTTGCAGAAGGAGCTCTTTCACTTATAATCATCTTTATTTGTTTTGAAATTTAGAGATGCATAAAGGTACATAAAGGAACATAAAGGAGGCCCTATTCTTCTCTATAAGGAACTAAAAAATACAGGAATGATGCACTGAAATTTACGTTCTCCTTCTACCAACCCTTCTTTGCTCCTGCTTGTTATCTACTGGTGAAGGCAGTCCAATGAAAGCAGGGCACCCAGCATCCCTGATACAATAGAAACTGACCTTTAGCAACAGTGTGAGAACTTTCTTGGGTAGGAAGTATGGTCTTAAGTTACTCTTGCTCTCAGAGGTGTGATTATGATATGTAATACAAAAACTTTATAAAGCCATTTTGTTATTTAATCCATATGGCGACATGACATTACGTTCTTACAGGAAAAAAACATTGCCAAACATACTTGATGATAACAAGTTCAAATTCAACCTGATCTGCTAAGTCTTTGAGGGAATGCCCACATTACATTCAATTATGATAAAGACTAGGGGGAGCCCTTTTAGGCAGCTCTTTAATGGTGATAGGGTTTGAATTAGGAAAACTCCAGCTGTAGATCCCTGGTAATCAGCTGCCCTGCCACTGTTTGTGCGTGAATATGGAACAATGTTGCTTTGGTGCCACTTTTCATTTTCCAGACCATGACCTCACTCTGTGAGCTCCACAACAGAAAGCCAAGGGTCTGTATATTTAGCACTCATTTCTTCAAGCTGAGCTGTCATTTGGCTTCTGGCAAGGCCATGCTGTCTCCTAGCAGGTGCCACAACCTTCATCTCTTTTGAAAATCTACTGGTGCATCATAGGAAACTGTGAAAAATAAAGATTCATACTGTGACCATATGATTCTTGCACAGATTGTGGGGAGAAGCCGCAGGAAGGATAGGAATGGTAGGGAAAGACTTCCTTCTGACTTGGACAGTCTCCAAATTGCTATTGACCCAGCTTAGAGCTTGTCTAGTTAAAAAATGAACGTGTGACAGTCCGTGTCCTCTTGTCCCCTTCAATGAGTCAGGAATTTATTGTGAAAGATACATTAAAAAGCATTAAATGACATTCTGTTATGCACACATATCTACACCTTTAAAATTTGTAATTCTGAACAGTCCTGTTTACTGTATGTCCTTAGGGATTTTTTTTGTTTTAACAGCATGCAGCTTGACAGAAATACACTACCCAAAAAGGGATTAAGGTATATACATTTTTTGAGCATGACTGCTGCTTCTCTGTTTTACTGTAACTTTTTCTACACTTTCACTTTCTTTCTCCTTTTATTAATTCTATTTAGAACAGTTCTTCATACTTAGATTCAAATCAAAAACAAAACAAACAAACAAAAAAGCATAGATTTTGACAGTGGACTTTTTCTTTCCAAGTCTGCTTAGTGAATAAATTTCTTTCTGAGATATATCTTGGAAAGCAAATACTGTTAAGAACACTTTTCTTATGGGATGAATCTTAGGAGTCATTTGATCCTGGAGATCTAAAAGAAAGAACAAGGTATCTTTGCAATTCAATGTGAGTAATTATTGAAAGTATTGAGAAAAGCAAAGTTTAACAGGTAGATCTGAACTTGAATTCTGAAGGCAAACACTCATGCAATTTGAATTGAAGACCTACTCAAGTGTAAATCCAGAAAATATAATTTTTATATCCATGATTTGTAAGGACAAAATGATCCCTACTGCAATTACTCATCTTGGTTCCTACCTAGCAATGTTGAGTCCCATTCTGCTATTAATTCCCCAGTAATTAGAGCCATCTTCAACACAGAAAACAGAAGTCATCTGCCCACTTCTGTTCTTCATGTTTAAAATAGGGAATCACTAGGTAATTTATCTTGTCTCATCAGGCATGGGAGCTTATGTCCTTAATCCAGGAAGTAGACTTGGCAAGCAAAGGTATATGTGCATGCACACAGGCACTCTGCAGCCTTCCAGTCACTGTAATTACACGGCTAAAATAAAAAAAAAAAAAAAAAACAGTATTTTTTGAAAATTTAAGGTAGTGCTCTTCTGCATTTTCCTTTCCTTATAAATAATTTAATTGATTTTCCCATTATTCCTAAACAATCACTTTGGACTAACGGAAACAGTGGTTGATATGAAGAACGCATAAAGGGGACCCAACAAGGGTACAATGGAATGACTGAGGTTTGTGGCTATAAGACTGTAATGGTGGCTGAAAGCTGAAAGTGAAATGGAGTGGAGAAACAGTTTATAGGCATACAAACCTGATCAGTAATTCCAGAAGGACTGTCAGTTTGATTTAATGTACAGAGACCCCAGCCCAAGACCTAGATCCTGAATTCTCCTTTTCCCATCTCTCTGATCTGATAACCACCAGATAACTCTTCTACACCACATTTAGAAGCAAAGATCATTGCTGTCTTTTTGAAAAGAGAAATGAAATAAATATTTAATCAGGACAAGATGTTTTAATGCCTTAGAATACTGCATAAAACCCCAGGCACAACATGAGAACTAGAATGTTTATTCAATCTGCTTTCTAAGCAGAAATACTTGTGCTTTATGAGCCTGAGGCCAGAATATCAAAAGCCCCTTCTGTTCTGCTGTTTGGGGAACACTGATATCTCATGACAGTGTTGAAGAAGGTGCTCATTTCTTTGCAGGATATAATGCTAATTGACATGGGCTATTGCAGACATTTCTGAAAACAGTCTCTTGGTTAATACCCACACTACCTGCCCATTTTACTGTTTAACCACTGCCAGAATTGCCCTTCTTCCAGCCCTGCCAAAAAAGTCTGGGGCAATGAGTTATCAGTTCTCCTTCTTAGCCCATGTGGCAGTTGCACGTTTTATTAGATTTTCATAGGAAGCAATCAATCAGTGCTTTGATTTCCAGATTTCTTCCTTCCCAATAGCTTGTTTCTGCAAATTTTTCCTGTCCCTTTCCCTCCCCCAAATTTGGGGCAGGACACAGTGTCAAGCAGGCCATGCATATGAACACAAGTGCTTGTCATTACCAATGCAAACTGCTTTTTCAGAGCTGTTGATCTGTTTCACTCCCTTCATTTAACCAACTGCCCACCTGATGTGGCAGGTATCATTTCATAAGCAGCTACTCACTTTTCTTGGCTTCTAGTCTGTGCATTGCCCATCCTAGCCATGCAGCTCCTAAGCTTTTGCATCACCCTATATACTTCCGCTAGCTTTGCAGTTCTCTCCTGCCAGCTCAGTTGTCTGTTTTCTATGGTTTATCATCATATCTCTTCAAAGAAAGGGAATACTGTTTTGGGGAGGGGGTTGAAACTGAAGGGGTTTCAAGTCTTGTATATTTTTCTGTTCTAACAAGACAGTAAACATTATTTTGGTAAAATCCCTGGTGATAATCACTTCACTAATTAGACTCAATACATTCCAAGGGTTATGTTTTCTCTAACCAGTGAAGTATATTTATGTCACACCCATTTCTTTCCAAACCTCGTCGTTGTTTTGAGCATGTCAGCTGTGGTTTTTCAGATACACTCCATCATCCCGGCAGACGAGTCAGGAGGAAGGAAAGGAGTGGCTACGCTCCCATTCAACTGGAGGCCTGCAAGACACTGGCAGTCAGTCCCCGCTTGTTTCTCCTTCAGCTATGTCTTCATCTGCAACTGGAAAATATCACTTTTCCAACCTGGGTAAATGCTATTTCCCTTCACCATTTCTCCCACTTCAGAATAGTACCATAAAATTCAACTGTTCATATATCCTAGTTTGTTAAACTAGATCATTCATTTAAACATCTCTACTGCCATATTTTGGTACTCCAGTGATGGAGAGAAACTCACAGAAGTTTTCATGGAGTAGGTGAGGGTACCTCCTATTTTGTATACAGAATTAAAAAAAAAAAAGAAAGAAAAAAAAAAAGAAAGAAGAAAAAAAAAAAGAAAGAAAGAAAAAAAAGATTTTCTGTGATTTGCTCAAGGAGACAAAAATCTGAGGCAGAGTTGGAAATTAGCCTTTAGCTCAAAGCTACTCCTCTATTAGTCAATCTGAGGATTCACAAAGACAGTAGGATTCTTTCCAGTTATTTTAGTTCAACCCAGATGGTAAGCATTGTTTTTCTTCTTATGTACAGGTTTGTTTTGAGGCAGGCTTTTCTAATTCATTTCAGTGGCTGGACCTAGCTATAGCATTAGGTCCAGTTTAAGTCCTGTCCTTTAAGAGAATGTAATATTCTAGGATGTGAGTCACACTTTAGGTTTATTTGATTGCAGATTAAGATTTAGATTTGGTTATTCTGGATCTAACTTCAGGTTAATACAACTCAAATCTAGTTTTATTAATAATTTTATTTTTTCTGTAATGCTTAATAGAAAACCATTTATTTGCACAGCACTGGACACAAACCTAAGTTCACAAAGAGCTATTGTGTTTTAGGTCCTTGCTGTGGAAGTTGCTGCAACCTTTGAAGCATTCACACTTCTGTCACAGCTTATAGCATTTGTAGGTTACAATCACTTGAAAGCAATTTGATCATCCATACAAACGCCGGTCTTTATTACATATGGGAAAAAGAAGTTGAACAAAGCCACTTTTAAAAATGAAATTGGATGCTGTCTAAGCAAGCCACTGCTTTGGATTTTTTCCATGTACTTGCAGGAGACACAGCTGTCTTTGAGCAGTGATTCTCTCACTCTATCATTTTCTGCTTATTACTACCTTCTTTTTCTTTCTGTTCATAGTTCTTGCACTCACATCAGAGAGAAATAGGATATACTTTTTTAAAATTATTATTTATTTTGTCATCGTCCTTTCCTTCTCACCATTATTGTAGCTCCATGGAATAATTGTCTCTTACAGCACAATTTCAGGCACGTCTTGAATGATCTAAAATAAAACTCCAAATACTTAGGTTGAATTTGGATAGATGATTAGCTGCTTCTTCTTGACGCTGTACTCCAGGTGAACTATAACCTGGCTTTCCTTCCTATGACAAACAGACTTTGTGAAAGCTTAAAGTAGATTCATCAGTACTGTTCTGGATTTGAACCATGAGTGACCAGACTATTCCTATTTATTTTGATGAGATTCAGCTGGCCTGTGAAGAATTTTAACTTAATATGGCTATTGGTGCTGCAGAAAATCAAAAGACAGATATGTCCTCCTTATGCCAATAAAGCTTTGGTCTTTACAGTACTTGGTAAAATATTCATACAAGAAAAATTGAAATGCAAATACTCATTTATTAAAATAGCTGCTTATAAAAAATACTAACAACTTCTTATTCCTTTATTAACTTTTAACTTTTGAATCTCTCCCATTGATTTTTTTGTCTTTGGCTGTCAAAATGAACAAGTGTTTATTCAGACACCAGGATTACTGTTACCACATGTTTTACAGGATTAGTCTCATATAACTCCAGCTCCTTGGAGATCATCTCTTTCACCATTCCGTGGCAGCTTTGGATATGGGAATAAAAGCCTTTCATTTTCTTAGCCATGTAAAGTCAGCCTAACCATGCTCTTCCTACATTGCAACTTTGTGCTGAACCAAAGTTCATTTAATGGAAATGTACTTCATTAATAAAGCCTTGTATTCCAGTGAGCCCAACCAACCTGTCTCAGTTTAACCTTCCTGGACCAAGTATGATGCGTTCAAACAGCATCCCTGCACAAGACACTTCTTTTGATCTGTATGATGACTCCCAACTGTGTGGCAGTGCTACATCCCTAGAAGAGAGACCACGAGCCATTAGTCATTCAGGTTCATTCAGGGACAGCATGGAGGAAGGTAAGACTGAATTATTATTTGGATCAGTGAATAGGCCCCAAAATCTCCAAAGTGTAGTAAAATGTTCAAATACTTCTACTGCAACGTGAAAGTTTAGATAATTTTGTGAAACTTCTTTGAATTCTCTTGAGCTAGAAGAAGTAGCATACCCCACAGTGTACTTCCTTACCCTACAGCACGGTAGATAGTTATTTCTCACAGTAATATGCAATACAGAGTACATCATACTATACTACTTCATGTGTCCCAGAAATTTGAGGGGAAAGGAAGCCATTCTTGGAAAATTATTTTGTTCCATTTGCACCAAAATTTCAAGTGTCTCAGCATACTTTGACTACTGTGATTCCATGCTTTTTTTAGTCCTACTTCTGCTTTTTTTTTATGCCTTTTTTTTTTTTTTTTTAAGCCCGTGTCACTTACTATCCCTTTTCTTTTGTGGTCATTTAATTTCCTTACTTCCCTGCAGCCTTCTACAGCAAACACAATGAATTTCTGCATCTAAACTCCGCCATTTAATCTAACCAAGCTGCTGCCTTTATGCAGATTATTAGTCTTTCTGGTTTCTCTAATACTATACAACACCTGGAATTTGAATATTATTTTTTGGATTTGTTTTGTGTTTTGTTATTGTAATTATTTTGTTGTTTGTTGGTTTATTTTCTTTTTTAACCCCAGAGCATTTAACAAGTCTTAACTAAATGCATGGTAACATTTTCTTCTAGCATTTCTGTTAAATCTGATCATCTGCAGGATTCTGTTAAGTACTAATTTCTCACATCCTTTAATTTAAAAAAAATAAAATGTAAAATTTCATGGAGATTCATTCTCTCCAGTCTTGCTTACTGTTAAGCGATGACAATATAAATGGTCTTTAAAACAAGCAAATTAAATATATATATAAAAAATAAATCTTACGCTACCTCCAAAGCTCATAGCTATGGGATAAAGAGGAAAAAAATGAGTTGTAGGTGAAATAACGGACAAATAACACTTTTACTTTTACTTTTCAATTTTTTCTTCTTCATTTCAGATGATATGTCAGGCAGACATCTGGGTATGTAATACTAGCAGTAGGGTGCAGGACAGATCAAGCTGTGAGTTGTCAGCACATCCTCTGATGGCTGACTGCACAAAAGCATATCACCTAATTCAAGGACAGAGGTGACTACAGACCCTTTGCTGAGGAATACGTGAATTGTCAAAAGAAACAGTGAAAGAGTAATAGAGAAAACAAGGGAAATAAAAAGGCATAGAAAAAAGAGGTATTAAATGTAGAATTTCAGTAATGGGTCATCAGTGACTTTGAAAAAAGCTTTTTCATTGGTCATATCTCATATCCAGCTAGAGTGGATAACCGCAATCAACCACGGTAAATGGAAGTCAGTGCAGCAATAATAAACAGTTTTCAGGACTTCATCAGTCACTAGAGATTATGAAATTATGTTGTTGGAAGGCCAAAAGTATTTTATTTAAGATATTAGTTCTAAGGAAAATTTTAGTGAAACAAATCTGGTAATGGGTAGAACCACTGAGTACAAAAGCAGAATGGGAACTTAGCTGAAAGTTTAAAAGTAGAGGATGAAAACCTGGTCTTGACTGCAAGCAACAGGATTTCCGGGATGACCACAACTTTGTAAATAATTACCCAGTTACCAAATTAGATTTAAAGTCTTTTTGACTAATCCAAGTATTCTTGTATTGCCAGTTTGGGATACAGACACCTTGACAGACAGAGAGCTATCTAAACAAAATAGTATATTTGTCAAACAATGGCAGAGTATAAATATTAAACAAGTTTCTTTTGAAACAAAAATTAAAAGAAGTAATGAAATAAATCATATTTAAAGTTTTCCATTAGTGTGTCTGTCCTTAGAGTGTCATAAGAAGCAGAAGGGGCAATTTGGTCTTAGTTTAGTCTTCACTCCACATTTTCAGAGAGGCCAGGAACAACTTTTTAAGGTGAAGTCCTTCAATCTTCACTCTGGTCTTGAGGCAGACTCTACAGGTGATTAATGGATGTATGTCACCACATCTTGCAGTATCCCTTCACAAACTACGAATGCCAGCATGCACTGGTCTGTGTTGTGCTGAAGAGGGAAACCTGCTGAGCAAATCCTGGGAGCTCATCCTGGGGAATGTGAATGATTTTGCTAAGCATATTCTTTTTCTAAAAGCAGTTTGCTGAGCTTTGGACAGGTATATAAACAACTCAATTTTTGTTTTCTATAAAGACTGTATTTATCAGATGATTTGTTGTCAAAACAACAAAAGAGATGTTTGGTTTGCTGGTAATAATGCTGAATCTCACTGGCTCACTCTCCTACCTAGCGTGCATGAAAGTGATTTTTCTGTATAAACAATCTTTTCAAGTGCAAGAAAAAATGTCAATAGCTTTTCCATACCGATAACTTATAATAACTGCTCTTTGTGGAAAATTGTTTCTCATTTTAAAAAGATGTTTAGTTATTGAGCTACATGGAAGAAGTTTTATGCTTCCATCAATATTTCATGTTATTTTCCTTTTTTTTTTGAAGTACACGGGTCCTCATTATCACTTGTCTCCAGCACATCCTCTCTCTACTCTACGGTGAGTATTGACATTTTAGAAAGAAGTTCTGTCTGGCGCTGTGCTTGTTCGTTTTTTCATAAAACTTTTAATAGTTTAAGGTTTAGAAGGATTAAAATTGCACTTCAATAAAGCAAGAACATTTGGTATTATTGTTATTCTATTTTAAAATGTTATTTCCATCTTTTTAAGTGATTGATTTAAAACTGCTCAAAATTGCCTAGTGTATATTTTGAAAGCTAGAAAGAAGGTAATAATCTAGGACTTTCACTTCAAGGGGGACCTTATGTTATTGTAGTTAATAATGCTGAGTGCTTTTGCTCATTTTCAGCTATTTTTCTAATTGCACAATTTACAACGTGTTTTTGTCTTGCTGCTGCTTGAGGTGCATTTCTTTAAAAATACAAGATTGCTTCAGGATAAGGGAGATAAAATGTTCAGTTTAAATGTCTATTGATCTTTGTTGAAAATGACAGCATTATTTCTAAAAGGAGAATGTCTTAAAAATGATTAGCCTTAGTTAATTAGGTAATTAGACTAAGTAATTGTCAACTGTATTCTCCTGTCTCAAGCAGAAGCTATTTTTTCCTTTTTTTATTTAATTATCTTTATATATATATATATATAAGATGTATATATATATATATATATATATATATCTTCTGTGAAACTTTTTGCTTCTGTTGTTCTGCTAACATCCAGATGGGATGAGTTAAACACATTTTGCCATTCTCTTGCTAATACATTACGGCTGCTTTACAATCTATTTGCTAACCACAATTACATGCTGTAGTTACCCTTTTGTCATGAGAGAACAACCCTCTTATACCATGTGTTCATAAATAGTTTTCTCCTCTCCATATTTTTAGGTGTTGAATAGTGTCAGTTGCCATGTCCAGGCCAAAATCAGTTCTTGCCTGAGAATACGCAATCCATGCAAGCTGATGCCACTGTACCACTTATACAACTGATAGCTCTATCTCAATGCTAAACTTGTGCTAGCCTGGAAAGAGGGTAGTCTAACATCTACCACAATGGTCCCCCTCCTATTTATGTTTAATCATAAAAATGTCTATACAAGAGCATGTCTAAAACATCAGTACACATGCATTAGTTTTGCCTAGGCCTTAGCAGCAAGTTGCAAACAACTCCAGTCCAGATGAAGCCTGAATTATTTTAGGGGTAGAATGTACATGCAGAGTGGCTGTACATGAGGTACAACTAGCATACAAAGCAAAGCTTCTTGCTTATGTTTTGGTAGGGGAAAAATATGTATTACTATATCCCTATCTATGAGACACTATGCACAGTTTCCATGGGAGAATCCAAAATTATAATTCAAGCTTTGTTGTTAAATTTAAGAAGACTTTATGCTTTGTTGAAGAGCCCTGCAAACCTGAGATATGACCCTGACCTTATACCAAAATCTAACTCCAGCTCTAGCCAGAGTCCAGCAATCCTTGTCATCCTTTGCTTAAGTGTGCCCATGCTTGTGCAAACCCTTTCACACTCAAAATCCTGTTACAGGGGAAGGGCAGGGAAAGCTGAGTTTTTTTTTTTTTGTTAGTATAAATTAAGTATGGGGAAAAGGAGAAGGGGAATGGGAAGGGGAAGGGGAAGAAATTATGCAGATTTATTTTTTTAACAAAAAAAAAGGAAGGATGAAAAAAAATAGGAATATAGCTATATATGGGAAATGCCTCAATAAGAACAATACAGTTTAAATTGTTATGCATGCAATGTCTAGGATCTATCCCTTTGCTCTGGTGTCCTGCTCATGCTTCCACTGCTCCTCTGGGTCAATGGCTCCAGTCTGGGAAGAGTGGGGATGGCAAGGTGTCAGCATCCCAAGTTCTTTGCTGGGAGGAGTATGCTTGCTTGTGGTTTCTTCCACAATGTGTGATAGGACAAGGAGGAAAGACTGTAAACTAAAAGAGGGTAGGTTTAGATTAGACATAAGAAATTCTTAACTCAGAGGGTGGCGAGGCACTGCAACATGTTGCCCAGAGTTGTGGATGCTCCATCCCGGGAGCTGTTCAAGACCAGGCTGGATGGGGCCTTGAGCGACCAGGTCTAGTAGAAGGTGTCCCTGCCCGTGGTAGGGGGTAGAACTAGATGATCCTCATGATAGTAGAGAATGGTACTTTTCCTGTAAAATTAAAAAACTTAATACTGTTTATCTAACTTCATGCTGTAAGCCAGCAGAATAGCTTCTGAAACTTCTGGCTGTAAATTCACAGTGTAGCTAAGCCTCCCTCCTAAAATTATGGATTATGCAGACAGGATAATAAAAATTATAGAAAAATCTTTAAAGGACAAGGAAAGAATTAATATGATAAAATGGCTACGGTTGATTCTCTAGGGATGATTTTTGATCATAATTTCTCCTGCTTGATCCTTCTGATCCTGTGAAAAATGTTTAAACTTTTCAGCAATTAATCAGGAGATGAGGCAGAAGTGGAGCAGAAAGATGAGAAGTAGGCAATCAGTATCAAATCATCTGAAAGTATAAGAGAAATACTTAATTTTTCAGTGATGCTGTGCAGTGTCCCATTGCCTCCATGAAGGGATAGCTTCACAGCGTTATGGTACACCTAGCCATACACGTGTCCACATTCAGCTATTATTGGATTCAAGAAAGAATACAAAAACTGGGTGTTTTATTTTGCTTACACAGGCCAACATCACTCAGCAGGAACTCCAAAGTAGCTGCCTTTCCATAAATGTCTCAGTCAAAGCCACTTATTAGATTCCTCAAGCATTACCTTAAGCCTTAATGCTAGTGTTTTTCTGCAGTCTAATCACTGGAGGGTTTCAGACAAAGTACAAAATAAAGATCTTTACATATTATTATCAGAGGATGGCTGAAGAGCTTGAAATTACACTCAGAAGATTGATTCTTTGAGAATTAGGATATGAGATTCAGAAAAGACACTTCATGATTTGCTGCTATTGCAATGAGTAAGTCTGATGAGACAGATCTTCTGCATTCACTAGTATTTTCTGAATGTACTGGCTTTTTTGGGGGGTTTGCATTTGGGTTTTCTAAACGTACTTGAATAGACTAGGAATCTAGCTAGTGGAGATATACACGTACAGAGACATACATTTAATTTCACATAAAAGTATGCTATGTAACTGGACATAGTAGACTCCAGGACTGAAATACTGATCCTATTTTGGCAGCCATCTAGCTCTCCAAGAAGTTGAAAAAGCTGTGTGGTAGTGTAAATTATGATAGGTTGTCTCCAATTTTAATCTCCTCCTGCTCAGTAGGTGAGACACTGATATTTGCATATCTTCAGTTAATTGCTCTATTTCTCATACTAGCTTTTCAGCATTAGCTACACTTAGAATCCCCAGAATTCATTAGCTGTGCTAAGCCAAGCTCAAAGGAGATGTGTAAGGACATGTCATTTGTATGCTAATACTGTAAGACTTCAAAAAGAGAAAAATATATTGCAAGGATTGGATGCTTAGATATGATAGAGAAGTAAAGGGAGGAAAAGAACATGATTTCCTTTTAGAGCAAATTTCTAAAGTTGTGAGCCAATGACTAAGTGCTGGATTACAATGGTGTCAGCATGAACTCTTAACTGAAAACTTCTCACTTGTATTTGGTTTTCTGATTTTATTTTTTAAGTTGAAAATACACCCAGCAACCTCTTATTTCTTTTTCATTTACTTCCTTCACTGTCCACAAATGATGTCTTGTAGCAGCTCTCTCTTTGACCTCTGGGGAGAGTGACAACACTTCTCTGTATGCTGAGGAAGCCATCTGCTAAAACATGCAACATTTCCTTCACCAATGGAGCCACAGTGGTCTGAGGATGAAGGACGAGGTCTCCATGTGGCAGTTTCAGTAACAGAAGGCCAAGTCTTTTTATTTTATTTTATTTTATTTTATTTTATTTTATTTTATTTTATTTTATTTTATTTTACTTTTTGCTTTTCTTGGCACAGTAGAATTCATAAGGATGCATAGTCTTTCTTGATCCTTTGATGACTTTTCATACACTACATGTTTAAAGTAACAGTAATGAGAATAGATTTTCAAAATTTTCTGTAGGCAGATCCCATTTCTGTGAACATAAATTAGAAAGCTAATGTCAGTAAGTGTGTCACATCAGTGCTGCCAAATAATCACTATTCTAAATTGTTCCCATTTAGTGATTGTAGGTGTTACAGTAGCTTCAGCTAAGTGTTGCACAGAAATATCTCAGTCTTTTCAGGAACTATTAACAGATAAACATTTATTGAAAGAGGCATTTTCTAAAAGTCTTCTCCCCCTGCATCAGGTTAAGAAATTAAATATTTCTGTAATCAGTTATTAAAATTCTAACAACACAGATACTGTGCTTAACACTGGCTCAAAAACAAACCCCAAAATAGTTATTTTCATTTGTAATAACATAGATACTGACTAACATGTGGATTTTCTGAGGAACTCATCTTTTTCTTTTTTTTTTCCTTTTTTTTTTTTTTAAGTCTTTCTAGCATTATTTACATCTAATTCTTTTACATATGTTTTTCTTTCATTGATTACTAATCTTCCAGACAATGTCAGACTGTTTCTTTGAACTTGGCCCACCTCAGGTCATGGAGTGCATTTATTTTCAGTACACTCACTGATAATTATTTTATGTTACCAAATGGTTTCCTCTCATGCCACATCTTTCCTTTCCACTAGAATTTCACTAAAGCAAGATTTTTTCTGTCTGGAAAACGCCTCCTAAATTAGACTACTCCCCTGCTAACAAATTAAATTACTTTTATCTGAGCAGACTTTCAAAGGTATGCTTTGTAATGATTTTGTTTTTTCACTTGTTGAAAAAGACTAATGAATAAATAAGAAGCTTAGCATCATTATACGACACATTACATAACAAAGAGGAAAATATCTACAATTATAAAATAATATTAGCAAATTTAAGTTAAAACTTTAACGAGCCCTGAGAGGTCTTAATATTTTGGTCAGTACTCTGGAATACATTACTTGAAAGTTCAAGTAGCCCTCTCCTCCCACCTTCCTTCGTATATGTTTTCCTGGTATGCTGCCAACTTCTCTTAGCAGGGATTAGTCGGTTAGGATTGTTGTTCGGTGTACAGTTAAGCAAATATAGTTGTAGGAGCTGTAATAATCATTACTGTATAAAAGTTCACTTGTACAGACTAACGTACATGAGTGACAGCATAGCAAATATTCTTTCCTATCTTAGAAATGTAGTTCTAAGTAGTTCTGTTGTAGTTCTGTTACTGTTCCTCCTTTATCCACTGTTTTGTCCTGTCAGTATGCTGGCAAACTCTTTGGGTTTTCAGCTGGAGCCTCTCCAAGTAAGTTGAAAGGAATTCCATTTATTGTTTTTACTGCATACCTTCCTTAAATGTAACAGATCTGTGAAGCTATTCATTTCACTTCAGAGCTGCTCGCATTTATTTTCTATTACCTCAATTATGTTGCACATTATTTCTAAGTCATTTCTTCTTTGTTTTCTTGCAGGCAGAAGAAAAGGCACATTCAGAGGTAAGAACTTTTCTTCATTTTTATAGTTGTGTATTTTTATGATGTTACTTAGAAGTTTACTGTGTATCTGATATGGCTAAAATTCTGAGATGCTGGTAAAAGGACACCTCATGTAGCAGCTGCACTAGAAGCTATTTTCTTAGTGTTATGCTGATACTTCTTGGCTGAGGATCTGGAAAGGTGAAAAGAATCAATGAGGATTGGGCTGCTGAGTGGAGGAGTTGTAATATGTCTGATCTAAGACTTAAATCAACTCTGTACTGGATCTAAGAGACTAAGCAGTTCAAGGTAATGTGCTGCCTTTCAGGAGAAAAATACTTAGAAGGTTCACTTTGAACTTCTATCACTTACATTTTGCTTTATATTAAATTTCTGAAACTGACCACTTCAATGTATTTCAGAGAAACACAGATTGATTTCAGATATAAATCAAATCTGACGTGGAAAACAGCTCACAGTGTATAAGAATGGGTGACAGGAGTGGGTCAGCAGCTGGATACAATTACAGCCTTTCCCAAAATGAAGTACTGGTTGTATTAAAAGGGCACCAAGGATTAGAAACAATAAAATGCAGCACCAAGTGGTGCACTTCCACTTTACCGAGCTGTATGCTTTCAGACTCCTGCATTTATTCTGCTCTTATTTTAACTATTCTGATCATATAAAAAGTCAACCAAAAGTTACCTTAAGAAGGTTGAACAAATAAACATATTCTTATCATATTCTATTTTTCCTGAACTTTTTTAAACTGCTTTCTCTGAAAGTTAAAACAAATGAGCTAAAAAGGTGTGTCATAGCTCAGTAATGTAAAAAACAATTCCTTAATTCATTTGCCTTCATAAAGAAACAACACATGGAACATTTATTTTTCATATTCTCCTACGTGAGGAGTTTTCTGGTATCTAGATGTGCTCTGTGAATGCTCTTGCAGGAGATGCTGAATAGCACTTCTGAGAACTGACTTTGTATACTTGGAGGAATGTGATGAAAGTGTAGCCTAAGCAGGCAGCTCAAATAATTGCTATTGAAAACCAAAAGAAACCTTGGAAGAAAAAAAAAAGGGGGGGGGGGGGGGGGGGCAGACCAGGATAGAGAACAGCTAAAATATGTCTCATTTACTTTGAGACAGTGCAAATGACATAGGCATTTTTGTATCACAGATGTACAGGAATTATTTCACTTTTAAAGTGTATGAAGTATTCCCTGTTGATTTTCACAGGAATCATAAAGTCAAAATACTTAAATAGTCCTTATTAGTAGAGATATTAGTATGAGAATGCCATGTGCTCCCTTTCTTAGGCTGGCTTTAGACATTTTACTTCACTAGTCTGCAGTAATTCCTTTTATGTCTGAGTATGAAAGGGGTTCAAAGTGAAACGCTATACTGTACTTAAGTTTAGTGCAATGCCCGGAGTCCCAGTAAAATCTCAATTAGGGTTAAATTCACTTAAAATGATGTGCTAGTTTCATGCTTCATATCTACCCTGTCTGAAATGCAAATGAATGTTTTTCTTAAGTATTCTATTGTTCATAAAAGGATACAGGATCTTTGAATTTAGTTTATTTTTCTGTCATCATGCACATCTAAATCTATATATATGTATTTTTTTAAGTTGGCCAGAGAGTTTATGGAAAAACAAAACAAAAACAAAACAAACAAACAAAACAGACATAAGTTTTAAAGAAGCTACATGTTTGAATCAAATGTAATTTGGGAACTATTGTGTTAGAAAAATATTACTGTACCCCATGATCTGTGAAGTAAAAATCTGCCTGAGATTGCCATTGAAACCATCTTCATGCCAGGCAGTGGAGGAGTAGCTTTTGCACTTCATCTGCATCTAATGCAGACATTTAACGTATGTTATTGAATAATATGTCTACAGTCAGACAAGGTGAACTTCTTGCAAATTCCTTCATATTTCACAATTTCAGGCCTCAGCCAGTGCTGCTGTTTTTGGTTGCACTAAGAATATGTTTGGAACCCACATGATTTGGTAAAAAAAAAAAAAAAAGAGTGACATTTGCATATGTAAACAAAACAGCTGGAGCAGAATTAGGTCATTACTTTTATTAATTAGTATTTTTTTAAGTTTTGTGATTAAAACATGTGGAACTAAGGTATTGTTTCACATGTTTAGTGATCACATATTAGCAGTACAAAAAACGCAACAAAAAGAAATTCCTGAAATACTAACAACAGCATTTTTTTATCTAGCAAATTCAGAAACTACGGAGAGAGCTGGTTGCATCACAAGAAAAAGTTGCTACACTTACATCTCAACTTTCAGCAAATGTAAGTATTTTTGCTTTTGATGAAAAATATTTTCAGATAGGTTAATTACTCTTATTTAATTCTTATATCAAGATGTAAGCTGGCAGACTTCTCTTTATTTATTTTGGTGTTTTTGAAATTAATTATTTGATTTAATATATACACAATGGAAATAGAAAATAATGTTCTGCAAAGATCAATGGTTGTAATTTTTTTTTTCTTTTGTTATTACCTGTCCTCTAAGGAGGAATTTTAAGTGTGATAATTGGTGTGTGGCAATTTTCACTGTATTCCTTACAAGTAAAAAAAGTGGCAGACTCATGCTTAGTGACAGAAGCACCAACCCTTTTTATCTGGGTCATTTAAAATCCTTTTGAAAGGTATAGAGATGCACTCACTGTGGATCAGAGAGAAATTAAACACTGTGACCGAACAGTAATGGTGAAGTACTCTGTTCCATTATATGTCATCCAAACTATCAAGACTCTAAAGCTTATTACAGATTTTGAGTCACAGTAAAAATTCTGTCAGTTTTGTGGGTATTAAACTGCTACAGCCAGTATGGTACTGCATTTTTTAAGTTGAAAAGCAACTTCTCCCTGACATATGAAATGTTACAAGCACCAAAAATATAGCTGTATCAGTTTCAGTAAAGGTGATGCAGTGTTGTACAAAAAAAATAAAAAAAAATAAAAAATCAGGAAATTCTAACAAATGCTTTATTAAATTTTATTGAAAAAGAGACTACTGGAAAAAAATCTCAGTGTGAATTTTCTTTTATTCAGTGTCTTCAAGATTAATTGACTTGATTTCCACTAAGACGAAATTTCTGTTCTCAGATATGAACATTCAAGGTTTCATTCTGATATTGATGAATGTAGAAAATTATATATAACTTAATAAGACACACTCTGGATAGCAGCAGATTTGTCTATGCCTGTAGAGTAGGAACGGAGGACTAGAGAAGAAGGTATTGGACAGCAAATATAGTCATCTCATTGCAGGAAACTACACATTTTAATAGTAGTATCTAGGACTTTTTCAAGCTCTATCTTAACAAAACAGACTGGAAGAACCTCATTGATGATTTAGAAGCCTAGTTAACAATCTAAAATAAAATAGAGCAATAATTCTTACCTGCTTTGTAAAGCATGTTACAACTTATGGATTAGACCTTGTTAAAATATTAAAGAAGTGCCATTAGTATTTTTTGGTTTATGGTGCTATAAGAATCTGGGACATGTAGCTTTCATAAACTCCACTTGGACAATTGCACCAAGATAAACTGCAGTTTGTGTCACATCTAGTGTGTCCACAGACCTGAATGTTGGTTGACCTTTGAACAGTAAATTACTAGACTTCCTTAAATTCTCAGTTTAATATTTTATCTTTACTTTTCAAAGTTGTCAATGATTGGTATAAACATAAACTTCGTCAAAAACAAAGCGAGAAGTATAAGAATGGGTGCATGACCACACAAATGCATTGATCCTACCTGTAAGAGCAAGGAATAATTTTGTCACTTTGTCACTTTGGATGTGACAATAATTCTGTAGTTCTCTCCCATTCAGTTCCAGTCTTTCCTCAGAATCAAGTTTTTTTTTTAAAAAAAAAGAAAAAAAAAAAGAAAAAAAAAAGAAAGCAAGGAGACACAACCAACAAAAGAACAAACAAAAGGGCATGAATTGAAAATGTTGATAGAATTCATTATAATTACATTTCACAAAGACAAACCCTGAAAAATATAGATTGATGTGAAAAGAAAAACAATATACAAATGTATATAGAATTCACATGCTACAATAACTGTGCTGATATAGAACTCATGAAAACTGGGCTATTTCACCAAGAGTTCCCTGGTGTTCCTTGCAATTGTCATACATTAGTAATATGAGTTATTGAACTTATCAGAAAATAATGCCAGATAGGTAATGTGATCTACAGTTGTGCTTGGTTGCTATGGCTTCAGATGAAGTTACCAGCCAGTTACTGATCAACTGTTGTACAGCGATTTTTAAATGTGATTCAGGATGTAACTATAGTTATCATTCCCAAGGAAAGCAGAGATGCAGTTGCAAGAGAGGATCATTACACATTTCAAGAAAGCAGGCCCCTGATGTCTTGGGCAACCTGTAGAGCATCTTTCTTCATAATGTAGATGTACTGAGTATTTAGCTCTATAAATACTGACATTATTTTCAAGCAATTATTTCAGTCTGTGCAGCACTGTGTTCATGCTGGGGGAAAATAATTTCTAGTTGTGTGAAAGCTGCTTGATCCCTTTGGACTGCCAACATGAAAGTGAAGAAGAGCTATCTTAGCTCTTTCTGCTGTGGTCAGGTTGCTGCAAAGGACATTTGTATGTCTGGAGCATTATGGATTTCCAGTCTTTTCTGAGTTCTGAGAATAAATCAGTGAAGCAAACAATGCTGGAATCCTGCAGTATTCGTAAATTAAAAAAAAAAAAAAAAAAAAAAAAGATTTGCAGCTGGGTTATTCATTTGGTAATTTATAGCCAGCATGTATATCCTGGGTGTGGGGTTCTTTCTCTTGTATATTTTAGAACTAAAACATCGATCACATTGATAATCTTTGCCAGGCTAGGCAATTCTTCACTTGCCCATCCTGAGAACAAACTAAAGCCAATGCTGAACAATCAGAAGAGCCTAGCCAACGTCTTGTGTAGTCACTAGAAAACCTCTTGCTCTCCACAGGGTACTTTTCTTTTTTTTCTCTTTCTACCGAGAACACATGGCTGCAGCAGCTCTGCCATGCGGTGGGGAGCATGGGGAAGAGGGCTGTGGAGGTCCTGTGCTCAGGTGCCTCTACTAGGGCTGGTCTGGGAGCCCCTGTGCTGGTGGTAACTCAGGGCTCTTGGTACCATACCTCATTCCACTGTGTGGGCAGAAAACAGATTGCACTTCTCTCCTTCCTTTAGTTCTGAACAGAAAGCACCAGCAGATTCTTTGTTGCTGTTGTTTTGAAGCTGAAAGATGATGTTTAGAAGTCAGATGTTTAGGGTATGTCCTTCTTCAGCAATGCTGTAGCTTTTAATACAGCAACAAGTGCAACAGGGTAAGAGGATGTTCCCCTGTGCAGCTGAGCCACTAAGGCCATTGTTCAGTTGATTTTGCCCACTTATGTCCAGTCTCCCTGGTAATACTTAGAAGTATTGCCTATGTCTCTGGCTAGTATTCCTTTGTGTGGAGTAACGACTGTGGTTTCTAATAACAATACCATTTCAGAGAAACTTAGTCAAGCTAGAAACATGGATACATTTTGGATTTTGTTGTGGTTATTTTTCCAAACTAATTCTGCTGTACATGTAGGAAATAAGATGGGCTCCATCTGTTGTATTGGGTGGGAATGTGGTCCAATGGACTCTGGACTTCCCAACATGTAAGAGGATTACAGCCCATAGCTTTTCTACCAATATAAATTAAAAGGTAAAACTTTCAACAGGACACTTAGAAAAACTGTATGCATGTGCATCTATTTTTACCTATCCAGAAGTACCACATTTGTAAACCTGAATGTGCTTGTGTGTATATATATACATGCATGCATGCCATATGTTGTGTACAAGTTAACTTAGTGCTGTTCTTTTGAATGTGTCATCCACCTTCTAATCCATATCCATGGAGACAGTCCTTAAATTCTGAACCTATAAGCAACTCTAAATCTGATCCTGTTAGCACGTGGGGTTTTTAAACAGTAGTGGAGAAATCTCTCCTTCTTCCAAAACCACAGCATGTGGAATTCCCTCAAAATTAAACTCAGGAACATGAACCTTCAAGGCTTCAATTTGTCCATGCATGAACAAGGGATTTAAGAACCTTCACAATGAAAACATTCTTTAAAGAAAAGTAAGTATTGCTAGTTATCATATGTAAATATTTTGGGGATGTAGTCATGAGATACATCCTTTACAAAAGCAAAAATGTAAAAGCTTTAACCAATAAGCCTAGTTCTGAGTTCTTTCCCTGTTATTTCTGGTACAGAAGATGTAAAGCATTATAAAGAACACTTTCATGTAAGTCCAAAGGATCAAAGGAGACTATATAAATTTGATAGTACTAATTCTGTCAGTCCTTTGAGCACTTCGTGTAAGTAAATCCAATGAAGTGTCAATAAAACATCATGAATAAAATCCAGCTTGAAAACAGAGTGTATATATAACCTTTTAATTGTGATATGCCCTATGAAATTCTGTCTAATTACAAAATTGATATTTCAAAGCAAGTGATTATATACTTTTCATAAAAATTATGAAAGTAATTAACAAATATCTGATATAATATGACAAACATGAAAAACCCAGGTGGGCTTTTAATTTTCATGAGCTCGTTCTGTCTTAGCAATTTTGTCTATAAAATAGATCCGGTTTACTAGCATATCATTTATCTCCTAATCTAACAGGCATATTTCATGAACTCCTGGCTTTTGAAAGAGAAATAGTTCTAATTAAAAAAAAATAAAAATTCTCAGAGAAGAAATCGAAAACATGTCTTACTCTCTCAGCTCTCTCAATGGATAATACTGTTACGATCTTCATTTTGAGATGTTTGTGTTTCAGTAGGCTAAAACCTGAACGAACAGTAATTCTTCTGGAAAAAAAAATTACTTGCTTTCTGTCTTTTATATAGCTACATCCATCTCTGGCAGAGAGCAAGGTATCTTCTGCAGTGTCTTTGCTGAACAAAAAGTTACTCAATCATTTCTGATGCCTTTGATATTAATGCAATCATCTCAGCCTTAGTCCCAAACTCCCCCAGATTTGTGTACTTTCACTGTCTGAAAATAGGCAACATTTTTTTTCTCACTGCGGTCTGGAGAAAGAAACTATTATTATTATTATTATTATTATTATTATTATTATTATTATTATTATTATTATTATTATTATTATTAATAATAATAATAATAATAATAATAATAGCAGCAAGAAGTTTCGTTACCTCAGAGTTCATCTGCTTGAATTTGTTATTACCATTTCCCTTTTTAAAACTAAACGAAAGTATTGTATGCAATTAAAAATAAAAGTAAAAATAAAAATAAAAGTAAAAATAAAAATAAAAATAAAAATAAAAATAAAAATAAAAATAAAAATAAAAATAAAAATAAAAATAAATAAAAATAAAAATAATAATGAGCATCTATTTCATCTCAGTATCACACTATTTGTGTTTTTCCTTGCTTTGCCATAAAAGACATTTTGTAGTACAAGTGTCATTAAAAGACCATCAGAATGAAATATGAACTTTTTGGTCGAGCCTTCCCTCGATGTATTATTTTATATTATTTTATATCAAAATCTGACAAATGGAATTTATAGCATTTCTTAAGCATTTGGAAACCTCTGCTGAGACTTTTCTTACTTGGATACATTAATTATTCAGGCGTTGTTGGCTGGACTCAAGTACTATGCTTGATTTCAGCAGTTTATTTCATTTGATTAACCCCAAAGTGTTTTCCCTGCATATGATTAAATCCATGAAGGTCCCAGCTGTTGTTTGGATGCTTAATTTACTTTTTTTTTTTTTTTTTTGAGATTCTGGCTTTTTCCCTGGTGCCTGTTTTGATGTTGCTGAAGGGCAAATCTCAATACTAATTAAGAAAGGGCTGTTTTCAGTGCTGAAAATGTCCAACCAGCAGACTTCCAACGTGACTGACAAGGGCTCAAATTCCAGTGAGCAGCCTGAACCCAGCCTGTGTGGAGGGCCTTTGATCAGTGCTTTGTACTATATGAAGCTGAAGGGTGCATGCTTGTGAATTGTAGTAGACCCAGGATGCCACTGGAAAGCAGAGAGAGTTTGCTGGCTAATGCTCTTGTTTGGCCAGCCCTGAACCACTATCCTGCAGCCAAACAAGAAGATAATAGCAGCCGGCGAACAGAAAAGGTCAGCAGATGTACAGCCACTTCTTGCAGTCAGCCAGACCCCTCCTGGCCTCTGACACCTTCTTTCCTTCAGCTGTGTCAGGTGGGAGGACATTTATTTATTTATCTTTGTTTTATAGACCTGGATGCAGCAAGTGAAATGGCAAAGTGCATCAGTAAAGAGTCTTCAGATATGTCAGTAGAACGTTCAAGACAGGCTGTAAATCTAAGAATTGAGGCATTTGAGATTTGGGAAATGTTCTAAATCAAATCTGTCATCTTCACACTGAAGTCATTCCTTGAGATTTATTTATTCAACTGTTTCCAATGGGAATTTCATAAGTTAATAGAAGTCAAAATTAATTCACATATGATGGACCTGGAGATTAAGAGCTGCATATCCTCTATTTGTCTGAGATGTATACAGTATTAAAGACAGATACATTTTGCTGCAGACATACTTCCAATAGTGCCTAGTTACATAACTAACCCTAGTATATCTCCTAGTACAAATGCTACATTCAGTTATGAAGATGTAAGTTTACCTTTAGCAATGGGTATTATTAAAAGGACATTTAGTCTGAATGCTATATTATATGGTATTCAAATTACGTATTCCATTAATGCAACTGCCGTATCTAACATAGACTTCTGAGGTGTGAGAAATTGACTGTAATTTATGAAAAACAAACAAACAAACAAAACTTCTAAATATTTTTTGCTAGAATGAAAGAATGGATGTTTTTGATAAAGTTAACAATGCTCAGATTCAGAGGATTACCAATTCAATCAAAAAAATACCAATTTAATAAAAGTAAAATAAGCAAACAATTTGAATATTTAATTTCTCATTTCCATTTTTAAAGTTAAAGTTACTTCTTTCTATTTGTTTCAATTGCTTTCATTTCTGAGTTACTTTGCATTTCACTGTTTATATGCAAAATAACTGGGCATATATACGTATCCACCTTTTATAATATCCACAGTCATATATAAATATACAGTGTGTGTTTTTTGTTTATGTTTGGTATGGTTTTTGCTGTTTTTTGTTTATTTTTTCAAATGAACATTTATTATTTTTTTACATAGTATGTCTTTTGGAACAAATATGCATAAAAATTCAACAAATAGGGGTTCTCTAGACTGCTGAATAAATAAATATTTGCTGCTATGGGGAAAAGTAGCACAGCTTATTGCGCTGAATGTGAAAATAATACCTTGTATATATTATATTATAAAATAATACCATAGAACCATATTATTTTGTAATAAACATTTAAAGTGATGAACAAAGTAATTGAACTTTTTTTCTTGAGTAGTTTTCAGTCAGTGGGCCTTTTAATTATGCTTCTTTATTACTATCAAATGAAGACCTAAAAGTCTTTATATCAAACAACTAAGGAAAGATCTATTATCATCTTGATCCAATTACATTTAGGATGCAACACTCATGGTGTGCTTCTCCAAGATAATATAGTCAAGGTTATATATTCACTGGCTGAATTTTACTAAGAATTCATAAGTCTAACATGGCTATCTTTCTCTAAAGACTATCAGACAATAACTTGATAGTTTCAGTGACCTTTGCTGACATTTTCAATGATGCTTTTTATTTCTTATTTTTTCTTATAAGTTCCTTGTGGATTATGCATGTACAGCATAAGCTAAAGCTATAGAGCAGGAAATTACTTAGCACAAATATCCATAGTTATGTACCAAAGAACTGTAGTTGTCACAATATAATTGTGAGAAATCAGAAAAAGCAATGCATAATTAAGCAAATGATTCTTCTTTTCAAGCCATCAGTACCCATTGTTGGTAAAGCCATCCACTGAGACACAGATTTTTTTTATGAGTCAGTGAAGAGAGCTCCATTAGTTAGTTTCCTGATAAACACATGTTAAAAAGGGAACATTTGGCTGTAGTTCTGTGATAGTACATCTACCGTGTCTCTGACTGGGCTCTGGGACATTGATCATCAACTTCAGAATTAAAACACCATGAATTAGTCTGGATCTTTTTTAATATTCAACTGATTTTTCAAGTAAAAAGTAAGTTTAAAAGCTAGTGACTTTTATCTTCTCAGAGTAAGAGCTGAAGGCCATGGTTTTCAAGCTAGCTAGAATAACTGATATTGACTGACAGATTTCATACTTGTATTTGACACATATGCCAAGCACATTTTGTTAAAATTATAACTTTAAGTATACAGCCAAAACTATGTATGTTAAAACAGGAATTTAAATAATTACAAGGTAATTCCTAGGAAATTGCGTATTTATCTAGTCTCATGTTTATTTTTTTAAGGTAGTCCCTAGGGTGCGTATCCTTTAACGAAAGAGTTATCCCTAAGGCATACCTACAGAAAGCAGGTGGTTTGACCAGCCTACCCTTAAGTAAATAAATGCATTATTTGTCAATAATATCCTTTACATGATGTAAACTCCTTGTAATAAGGAGTAAGATATTGAAATCTTTATTGCACTCAAAAATAATTTTCAAAACACAAAACCCACATACCAGCATAACATCTCTGAACTGGAGGTGTAGAAATGAGACACTGTTGTATATATGGTAATCATTTTTTATTTGAGGAATGGATATACAGAGCAAGGTGGAAAAGATGTTAGAATTCTCAAGATTGTCTTTTATATTTGCATGTATATGTATAAATGTATTTATATTTTATATACGTTTTATGTTATTTTTCTACACACATACATACATATGTATAATCAATATAAGACAAACAGACCAAGCAATGACCTTTTATAAAAAGAACTGTGATGTTTTTTGTTTTAATTCTCAGGATTACTTTAGAGTGTCTTATTTGGGAACTGAAAACTTATATTTTAAGATAGAGTACCTGAATTCCTCTATTGAAGTGTTCAGTAATTGAAAATAATCACTCCTGGGCTTCTGTTTGGGAGCAGTCTTCTTCTGGTCGATATATCAGTAAACTCCAAACAGGACTTTAAATCCATAATTCATTTCCAGGCTAAGCTAGGCTCCTTGGGGGCTAAAGAAGCCTGAGGAGCACTGGCCTCACTTGGCTGCTTCACATCTGTTCAGTCTGAGTTTAAAATTAATACAAAAGCATTGGAGAAGATGCGCTTGGAGGGGAGAGAATATTAAAAAAAAAAAAAATAGATCTTTGAGAAAGCCCAGAGTGAAGTGCTGGATTTCACAAAGGCCGAGTATTGTTTGTCCAGTCAAAATGTATAAAGCCTCCTGTATAAAACCTGAAAGTTTCACAGTGCATTGAAGACCCAATCTAACAACGAATGTTGTCTTCTGTTACTTTCACAGGCTCATCTAGTAGCAGCTTTTGAAAAAAGCTTGGGAAATATGACCGGCCGGTTGCAAAGTCTAACAATGACAGCTGAACAAAAGGTACGTTTACCAAAGCAGATGGAAAGCAGTCAGCAGATTATATTAGAGTTTTGTTTAAAAATCACTGAAAGGAAACAGGGACAGCTGTGACAATAAGACAGACAGATCTTTCTTTCATGGCCATTACTATCAAATCTTCATAAAGCTCCAGCAGAATTAAACTCTGCAGCATCAGGTTTTCCCAGACAATATCATAGAATTGTTCGAAGATAAAATCTTTGCTTAAGATTTTAATTAAACATATGCGACTCTAGGTTTAATCCATATTGAAAGATCCTGTAACAAAGACATATCATAACCTACTGGACTACTTCATTCCAGCCTGACAACATTGTCAGAATAACACCAGTAAAACAGTACAGGAAGGGAAGGATTGTACTTAAAGTAGACAAAAATGCCTCCATTCAGTGTAAATGTAGGTTGGGTATCCTATTTGCTTAGAAACAGTTTTGGTTTTCACTGTGCTGTTGTGAACATTGGGGAAAAAATCTAAACCTGATAGCTAGTAAATTTAACGTGAGGCTTTGTACCCTGCTGAGGATTAAGAGGGTGCTTAGCACCTACCAGGATTGAACTACTGTAACTGTTTTATGCCCTTAGTAATTTTGAGCAGTATCCTGTAAACAAAAAGGCCTCATTGAGACAAGCAATGGAAGAAACTGTATATCTGTGAGCTATTTCACCACTAGAGTCAGTGTAGCTGTGTATAAAAATAAAATTTCACAGTGTAGTTGATCATCAACAGGTGAAAAATGGCAAGACTAACTGTGAAATGGATAGAAAATATTTTTATTGCTTGTGTTTTTTTGCTGTTTGTCGTTGTTGTTGTTTTACATCTCAAGCAAAATAAATGAAGAGGAATTTAAAAAAAAAAAGACTTTTGACTTTTTACAAAATATAATTTCCCTCAGAAGATTTTCTTTCCAAAAGAGATTAAAAAGTGACATTGAAATAAATCATCTCATAAGCAAGCTTGTTCCCCAAAAGACTTGGAACATGTCCCTTCCATTCTCTTCTCTACTGTTGAGGTTAAATTCCTTTAATCTTCATTATATAAACAAGGGTTGAAGGAGAGTTTTAATGATTCAGTAAAAGAAAAGCTATTTTTAAATTAAATTGATGTTGTATTCTGGTACAGAACTCCCTACACTGGAGTAGTTTTTCTTTAAACTGCAAGACAGTCATTGTTAAACAGTTGTGGGTTTCTTTTGTTTTTTTTTTTTTTGTTTTTAATTGAATTATTAGTTAATGTTACTATTATTATTTATTTTTTTTGAAGTAGACACACACAAATTCAGATTGGGATTCAGACATTAAACAGTAGCCTTGCATACTGCAGGATGCAAGTCAAATGGTTATATTGTCTTTTGGTACTTTTTTTTCTCTCTCTCTTAACTTTATAATGAATATTAAATTGGGACCCCTTTTAAAGTAACCTTTATTTAAAAAAAAAAAAAAAAGAAAAAGTTGGTTTCCATACAAATATCATGATAACTTCGCATAGAATAAATACAGAAGTAAATATGAGTTGAGTTTAATATCTTCATAGAAATTCAATGTAGATTGAAGTAGAATTTCAAGTAGAATTCATCTTCAATGAATTCTACTTGAAGTTAGTGTTGCCCTTATATTCATCCAAGCATTCCCATGAACTTCATTTGGACCACTCTTATCTCTTTAGCTTAGACAAACATTGTTCTTGTGCCATATATTTCAAGCTCTCATTGTTCTTCCCACAGGAATCTGAGCTTATAGAGCTACGGGAAACCATTGAAATGCTGAAAGCCCAGAATTCTGCTGCACAAGCTGCTATTCAAGGAGCCTTGAATGGTCCTGATCATACCCACAAAGGTATGCTTTTGTCACTATTAAAATAAGTGCAGAGTTTCTCCCTAGGAAAAAAAGGCTAAGTCACTACTTTTCTGTTGTTTTGATGACTCTGTTGCAAGGGCAAGTACATTCTGGAGTGAATGGTAGGCATTCTTGTGGGTTTCCACAACTGGAAACCTTGCATGTGCTTCCTACTTGCCGCCGAGTTCCTGGAGCTTTGCCTTCTCAAAACTGGGTGGCCAGGAATGAATTGTTGGGTGTCAAGAGTCAACCCTGTCACTGTAGTTAGGTATTGAAGTACTCCCAAGTCACTAATGAAGTCTTACATCAAAACATAGTTATACCTTAGAAATCCAGTGTAAGATGTAGCTCTGAAAGTTGTAATCATTAAGAGACAGACTAATTACAGTTTATTCACTTCACAAAGTGCCAAATCAGTACAGGAAGCAGACATTTAAAATTCCAGATTCTGAATTAATTTTTCATTGCAGTTTAGCAAATGTTATATTATAAATATATATTTCAAAGTGTCTGTTGATAAGCAATAGCAAAGGAATTACTTGAAGAAAAAAAGAAATAACAGCCTTAATTTCTGAAAGTGCCATTGATCTTTCTTTAAAGAGGTCATTATTTAAATTAGATGCTCACCCTGAGGTCATTTCACTGCATGACTTAAGTATAGCAAAGCTAACTTCTAGGAAGTAGAAAATAGCCTAAAAAGTAATTTTCCTTGGAATATAGTGGATATGTTTTGCAAGAATACTTGCCAGTGATTAACTTATAGTTATTAGAGACTTAAGAAATTGCTGCACCAATCTTTTTAAATATTCTCCGCTTCTTATTTTGTTTCATGTGTTTTTAACGAACTCTTGCCTGCTTATTTCCATCATGGTATATTAGAAAGTAGCATCTGAATGCTGATAAACCCTGCTACAAGTCACATAGTGCCTATACTCCTCAGGGAAAACAAACAAACTGTAGTACATATGATGGTTATAACTCAACTAATCCATCTGTAACAGAAGCTACTTTGCTCCGAGGTTATGCCTGCATAGATTGCTGTGTGGGATCACTGCTTTCTTGCCTTCCAGTCCAGAGGAGCACATAAGAGTTTTGTATAGATTCCCATTGACTCTGATGTGGTTTCTCATGGGCTGCAATATCTTGGATCCAAGCCACAATAAGAATCAATGCCATTTATATGCATTTAGACTCCATTTGAAGAGTGGGATGCAGTATAAATATAAAAAACGATTATTATATTCAAGCAGAGGCTGTGTCACCTAGCCAGATAGCTTTCAATGTATGTTGTTTTCTTTAGATTTACGTATAAGACGGCAACATTCTTCAGAAAGTGTTTCCAGCATCAACAGTGCGACGAGCCACTCAAGCATTGGCAGTGGTAATGATGCTGACTCCAAGAAGAAGAAAAAGAAAAACTGGGTAAGTGCTCAGCAGGTTTTAACCTATCTTTTAGCTATTATGTCATTTCCTAGTGCCTGAGTAGCATAATGGCCCATTTCATCTACAATATTTGTGTGGGGCCAGACAGATGCAAAGCAATTCACTTGTACCCATACTGTGACACTATCAGCAAACTAAAAATTGTTGAATACCAGTGGGGAATTCTTTGCATAAATCAGGATAATTTAAAATAAAAATAAAAACTGCAAATGGCCTTAAAATAGCTGTTATGACCCAAAATACCTCTGGGCCACATTGAAAACCTGTTTAATTTTAATTCAGCAGTAGTGATTCAAAAGCTTGAGTCAAATACTTTACCCAGCTTTGAAGGGAGTTGAAATCTGTTATGAATTCTCATGTAAAATTAGTACAGCGTTTAAAGAAAGGAAGATGGTTCTCAAATGGAACACACAAATACCACATAGTTCCAAGGGTTTAATCAAATACTTACATTAAATAAAGACGAAAATATGTGGTTTTTTTGTTTGTTTGTTTGTTTGTTTTTATATTACCTGCATAAACACTTGTTTTAAAATACTTATCAGCCTTCATTCCCTTGATTTGTAATTCCACACTCTTTCATGTTTCTGCAAGGTGAACTCTAGAGGAAGTGAGGTGAATATATACCATGGAAAATTTGGCATGCATCTATAAAGAACCCTATCTTGGCATGATTGCTATTTATTTTGGCAGTAGGCTTTTACACCTTCTTAAAACAGATTATCTTGTATGTCTTCTCAGTTTGCCTCTATTCATTTTAATCTCAAAGTTTAGACTATAGAAAGGGGGAGTGTAGCCAAAATCCATTTCTTTCTTGTTAGATATCATGATCTGGAAAATACTTAATGTTTCTCTGATCAATGGTCACACTCCCCACTCTCCAATTATATCATGAACATAACATGTTTGAGTACCTCATTTTTATAGAGGTTTGTCATTGAGTTCTATTCAATTTTAAATCAGAACACCTTTCTGAAAATAAATAAATTAAACAACACATTTTTCCTAAAGATGACCAACTTATGTATTTAGACAAATGTATCAAAGAATGGGCTAGTTAAAACTCACTGCAAACAAAACTGATGTCATCTTGGCTCCTGAAATAAATGGCTCTTTGGCTATTCTGTCCCTTTTCAATACTGGTAAGAGCTTCTAGAGAGAAAAGGCAATGCTTTCACATTCAAAGATCTTACTACTCTAAAGGAAACTGCAGTGAAGAGTAGATACCTTTCAGCTAACATTCTTCTCAGTAGTACAGCAAAGCAAGCCTCATGTCCCAGCTTAAGTCCTTTTGCTTGTGATCCAAAACATAGCATTGAAATAGTTTGATCAATCAAATTTTTATCTGGAAAGCTAATTGGCAAACCCAGTAAATTGGACTTGTCTTTTCATTTCAGCATTTAGAAGGAGCAGGTTCTGCCTGCTCTAGATGTGAAGTGGTTATTTAAAGCCAGCCCTGGAAGGGAATGCCATGGGAATGGGATTCCACTGGGGCTTAATGGCTTTAAATGAGCACCCCTCTGCCATAGCTGCACCACTCAGTCCTGCACCTTTTCCATAGACTTATGTTTGCGCTGCGCTGGATTAATAAATGAAAAAAAAAAAAAACAAAAAAAAAACACTGTATCATATTTTTAGAGATACTGTGTTGCATATGTTAATGCCTTGCTTCTGTATACTGACCTCAGGCAGTGGCTAGGATGGCATCTGCAAACTAACTCTTCGAAACATTATCTGCATGCAAATTGCCGAAACGAGGAAAATTATCTTGCTCTATGTTTGTTTTCCAGCTAAGAAGCTCTTTCAAACAGGCCTTTGGAAAGAAGAAGTCCACCAAGCCTCCTTCCTCACATTCTGACATAGAAGAGCTGACAGATTCCTCTCTTCCTTCATCACCCAAATTGCCCCACAGCTCAGGAGAGTGTGGGGCAACATCAATGAAACCATCACAGTCAGCATCTGCGTAAGTTTCTCTCTCTTAGCAAATGTTTCTTCCCAAATGGGATGGACTGTAAGACAGGCCTCCTCAAACGTGTTGCAAATCAGAAACCATTGTCAACAGCTGTGATCTTTTACTCCCTTGCTTCATTCATTTGCTAGGTTTCTTGCGATTTTCACTCCATTTAGACACTGGCAGCGTTTTCTTATCATTTTCCTTTCTTTCACAGCCTTTATCGAAAATTATCTAGCAGTACAAATTTCTGTACAAATGAATATCCAAAAGCTCATGTTGTACTCTTCCTGCACCATTAACAACTTGATCATATGCATTTAGTAAAAGCCAAATACTAAAGTTGCCTTTCTCCATGACATGATAAAAAATGTTATTTTATTTTCCTGCTAGCTTTGGATTTTCACAAAATGTTCATCCTTTCGTTATTTATTTCTCTACTTCATAACTTCTTTTTATTTAAATCTTTTTCTTCTTCTTTTAGAGTTTGGATTTCTTTGCAGGATGTTATTTTATTTTTTATTTTTATTCAAATCAACATTATTGTGTCAAGGCTGAGAACAAGTCATCAATCAAAAGCTGTCTCGTTTTGTCTTTATGAAATCATCTTTTTTGTTGTTGTTTTTGTTTTTTTTTGTTTGCTTGTAGTTTGTGGATTTTTTTTCTTTCTAATACATACTTATAGATTTCTCAGTCCTCATTCATATTCTTCCACTTTTTTTTTTTTTAAATTTTTATGAACTCATAACTTTTTCCAGTGTTGGGAAATCTGACTCTTTGAATGCACTCTCAAATGCATGTTACTGGTGCCAGCCTTCCTTTTCTTGTCCTGACTGAGAATAATCAGAGCATGAGTATTCTTCCTTAAAGTACTCAGGGGATTCTATTGTAGTGACTAATTTCTGAGGTTTCAAGCAGAATTTCCCTGTGTTAGGTAGGTGCCTTTAATGATCAGTTTTTGATAGACCTTAAGGATTTTTATTACTAGGTTTAGGAATTTGACAGCAAATATTCCTACAAAAGGAACTGCTCCACAGTAAAAGTTTTTCTTTCCACACATTCCGTGCAACCTGCTAGGGAGTATCTCATCTAGCTGTCTAGTTTTATTGTGTCTTTTATAAGAAACTTTTATGATTTCAAGTATATGTATGTTTTGGGGGGAGGATTTCTACATGTTTGGTACCCTCAAATCTGATTTGTTATCAATTTTAAAATCACTAGTAAAAGCCTAAATAGAAAGTGCCTGAAGTTAAACAGAGCACTGTTCGTCAACAACATTGTCTAATAATGATTCACAGAACTGCTTTCATAACCTGAAACTGTTTTCTTTCTTCCAACCCTGCTTTCTTCTCTGTCTCTTGGATTTGCTCTCTAGGTGTGCAGATCCCTTGCATTTATCAAGGGCAATACTACATGACTAGTCTTTTATCCCAAGCTCTTCCCATTGTTGTCTCTGAGCCTGGACTTCCTAATCTCCACACAGTTCATAGACTTACAGTTCTTCCTCTGTAACATTTCTGAACACAAAATTTTCTGATCTTATTATACCACCCCTTTTTTTTTTATTGCGACCTTTCTACATAGTAAAACATAGGTTCCTTCTCTTTCGTGGGGAGATCACATAAGTTGTATTTATTTAGATTAATTTCTTTGTATGTTATACTGATAACATTACTTTCTTTGAAAGACTGTTTTCTGTTGCATCATTTAAAATTCTGTTTATTTCAAGAGTTGTAATCGACAGCAACCTCTGCTTAAAGATCATGGCTTAGCTCCCTTTACCCAAAATAACCTAATTATTTCTGAATCCCAAGACTGTCACAAGGTAGAAAAAATAAAATGATTTATTTCGTACTAATCTGAATCATTGTCTGAAGTCAGATCAGGATTCTGAGCTTCTTTCTGTGACTGCTCAGGAATGCAACCTTATCTTTTTGGTTTTCTTCCTTTTGATGAAATCTGAACTTCCTGTTGAATTTTACAGTAGCAGGAGCTGAGTGTTGACAAGCTCCAGAGTTTGCAATAGAAAATTTTATTCATACTTTCTGCTTCCATTCTGCTTGTGTTAGCAGTCTACTCATCATCTTCCTGCTTCTTCCAGAACCAGAGCCAGGCTTTCTGCTTCGTCTTCTTTCATGTAGACTGTGAAATTCTGTGAAATTCTATGAAGCTGGCTTGTCAAGTTATATTTTCATTCATTTTTACCCCCAAAATGCAGTGGGGGAAAAAAATTGCCAACAAATAGATACATGACTTCCCAGATGTCCAAGTTGCTATATGAGCTAAAATATGCCTGTAAAGAAATTTTCATTTCTTACTTTGTTAGTGTAGTTTTGGGCACTTCAAACCACGAATTGTACCATAATACTTGGAAAATAAAATCCTAGTAAATGCCTTTATTCATTTTTACTCACATTTAAAATAGTTGTACACGTTTTGAATAATATTATTTTTCTTCTTCAATTTGCCATATTTTCATTTGTCATGAACTCCACAGCTCCCCCTTGCTTACAGTTTCTTTATATATTTTTTCTTGCCCTGAGTCTCATATTCTAAAACATTACCTTTGCATCTGTCCAATACGTGTGTATGCAGGTCCTCTCTAGGCTGGCCACCAAAGAAAAGGCATAACGGCCATGTGATCTACAAGCATAGATCCCGGTAAAATTGAGTGTGGGGCATGGAGTTGTATACTCAACTGCTGACCTGAAGAGTGCTGCATCTTCTTTCCCAAAATACATTTGCATGCATTCTGGCAATTAAATTTGAGCTCTGTTTCTTGTTTGTATATTAGTAGTAATAATCACAATAATAATACTTATTGTTATAAAATGTTTTTTATATTTAAATTGTTCTGCAAATATTAACTATTTACAGTGGCAGTAATAAAGAACATGTAACATTTTGAATTGGATGAAAATATTGCATAGTATAACAATTTATTCAAAATTCAGTGTTTTATTTTCTACTGGTTCTGTTATGCAACAGATTTGGGTCTGATAGACACATAGAGGCAAAACAGTCTGAAATGGGAATTGGACAGGCTGGGTGCCTAGGCCAATCATGTTTTGATCTTTTCTCAGAATTGAGTGGTTTCTTCCATTAAAATTAATGCTTACAAAAATAATCACATGGAGATGGCTTTTAATCCTATCTTTCAGTGGGGAAAAAAAAAAAAAAAAAAGCAATGAAAAAATCCTGTTATTTCAGACACCATACATTTCCAAATGGCAAACCGTAGGCAAAAAGCAAATCAAAACCAGTTCAGATAAAATCTTCTAGATCACGATGTCAAGGTCTGTCTCTTTGTGTACTGTTCAAAACAGAGAATATTGTTATTGCCTAATGATCTGTACTGCATACTTCAGTTCTCACTATTGCTACATAGGAAAATCATAACCTTTGCACCAAAGCAACAATACAGATATAAAATCAAGTTATAACCCATGGGTGATGCACAGTCAAAGAAGGGCTTCTGACCAAAATTTAACAGCTTTTTTTCCCCATAGTGAACTATCCAATAAACTAAAGAGGTATAAACCAGGCTGATCATTTCATCTGGAGAGGTGTTTCTTTTCCTTTTTTTTTTTTTTTTTCAATTTAATTTTTTTTTTTCTTTTTAATTTGCAATTTGAGCCTTCTCATGTTTCTTTGATAGGATTCTCTCTTTACTCTTAGGTTTCACCAGCAGCAAGCATTTTCTGTACTTTGATACTTAGTAATGACACTGCTTTGGGGGGAGAACCTTCCTTTAATCTCTTGCCTGTTTCCTGCTCCTCCTTAGGATCTGTGAGTGCACAGAGGCAGAGGCTGAAATTATTCTACAACTAAAGAGTGAGCTGAGGGAGAAAGAGCTAAAATTAACAGACATTCGTCTTGAAGCCCTCAGCTCTGCACATCATCTGGATCAGATTCGGGAAGCCATGAACCGCATGCAGGTCAGTGCAGTAGTTTAAGTGATCACAGGGGTGCACACCAAAGGAATGTTTGGTATATTTTCTTTGTTTTTGTTTTGGTTATCAAAAATGTTGATACAAAATAAACTGCTATAATACAGTTGGACAATACTTCCAACGGATGGGTATGATAAGTGTTCACTATTAGAATGATAACACTGGTCTTAGCATTTATATTAATAAATAAAATGTTTAAGAGTGATAGAAGAAAGTATTATCCCTACCCAGAGGATATTTGTTATCTATACGCTATGGCTGGGGAAATCTACATGACAGACAAGCAAATTTCTACAGAACTTTAATGCTTCAGCCATGGAGGAAATATGTGCATACCCTCTCATCATGTCTAATTCCTAACCTACTCATGGCTTGCAGAAGCAAACTATATGAAACGTAATTAAATTATTGTATCCAGCATCACTGACTTTGTTGTCAGAAGATTTTCCCCTACACAAGGCTGAAAAAATATAGAAAGAACGTCACTGTTCTTCTCTGTATCATGGAGCTTTATGGGACTCAGCTCTGTTGCCCTGTGGTGGTTCCACTCAAGTGGGCACCCAAGCTCCACCACAGCTGCTCTCTCACTCCCCCTCCTCAAAATGGAACGGGGAGAAAATACGATGAAAAGGGCTCAAAGGTTGAGATAAAGACAAGAAGATCACACAGTAATTATTGTAACGGGCAAAACGGACTCAGCATAGGGAGACAGTAAGATTTATTGCTTATTACTAACAAGCTAGAGAAGTGAGAAACAAAGGAAAGAAACCAAAAGCACCTTCCCCCCATCCACCCTCTTCCACCTCCTCCCCCCAAGCAGTGCAGGGGAAACGGGGGAATGGGGGTTATGGTCAGTCTACAGCACTTCTTCTCTGCCGCTCCTTCTCGGTCACTCTCGTCCCCTGTGCTGTGGGGTCCCTCCCACAGGATGCAGTCCTTGATGAACTGATCTGGCATGGGCTTCCCACAGGCAGCAGCTCTTCCAGAGCTGCTCCAGATATGGGTCCGTACCACGGGGTCCATCCCTCAGGAGAAAACTGCTCCAACCTGGGTCCCCCACGGGCAGCAGCTCCTGCCAGGTTCCTGTGTGGTCTCCTCTCCACGGGCTACAGGTCCGGCCCGGAATCTGCTCCGGCAGGGGTCTTCCACAGGCAGCAGCCTCTGTCGGTGCAGGGCCACCTGCTCCACCGTGGTCTCCTCCACGGGCTGCAGCGTGGAACCCTGCTCCACCATGGTACTCCATGGGCTGCAGGGGGACATCCTGCTTCACCATGGTCCTCACCACAGGCCGCAGGGGACATCTGCTCTGGCGCCTGGAGCACCTCTCCCCCTCCTTCTTCACTGACTTTGGCGCCTGCAAGGCCGTTCCTCACTCCCTTCACTCTCCCAGCTGCTGTGTGGCACAGCGTTTTTTTCCCTGTCTTAAATATGCTCTCACAGAGGCGCAAAACAACATCGCTTATTGGCTCAGATATGGAAAACAATGGGGCCCTTCCCAAACATCGGGCAGCTTCTAGATCCTTCTCACCGAAACCACCCCTATGGCCCCCTGCTACCAAAACCTTGCCACGTAAACCCACTACATGCCCACATAAAAGTATCTAGTGTCAGGGAGGGTGCCCAAAAGTATCAACAACATCCACACAGAGTGTGACATAAGTCCTTCAGCAGATCTGTGCTCTACGGTCTTAAACCAGGCTACAAGGACCTAAACCAAGTGAAATCTCCAGAGAGGTTTGCTCTAGTCACATGCCACCAAAGTTTCACCAAAGCTGGGCAGAAGTGACTACTTCAGATGGTGTCACTGGTAATCACTTCTCAAGTTTTCCCCAAAAGACACATCCACCTTGGATATGACAGACTTGGTGACATTTTGGAGAACTGATGGGGACTGGGAAGGGGAAAAAGTTGGATTGGTAAGAAAGAAAAAAGAATACTGTGTGTATTCAAAGCATCTTAAAAATCTAAAGCACAGCTGAATGGAATACTGTTAAGAATAGTGTAGTTAACCAGCATACAGTGCAGAGTAGATTAAGATTACAAACCACATTTCATTGTAGATCCTGATGTGAACCCAAGGCTAAATTGGGGCTTTCACCTATTTTTTTCTGTCAATATTTCCTTATTTGGCCCTTCCCTTTCACCTTCTTCTCACTTTTGCCTATATGATCTAGTCTTTTTGTAGCAGTTGCATTTTGTGTGTGTGTGTGATGCCATCCCTTATGATTTACTTCTATAATGGGCCAACCAAACAGCCTTTATAAAAGAATAGGACTTTTAGCAGAATGTTAATGAATGTGGAATTAAAAGTGATGTGCAAAACAGTCTGCAAGAATAAGCAGTTGCTTTGTGCTGCACTTCATGAAGCAACTGAAAGATAGATCTAGCTAGTACCAGGCTGTTCCCAGGCTGTTTTCATTTTATTATTGTACATCCAGTGATCACTTGGCACCACAGAGGATTTAGCTAAAAAAATTTCCTAGTTGTGCTGATTCATCTGTCACTGTACGTTTTCATCAAAGAGGGTTTGCTGGCAATTACATGAACGATCTCATGTTTGAATGATCAAAAAGTCTTATCTGCTACTAAGGAGGGTTATGAAACTTAAAATATGAATTTGTATTTTTTATATATATATTTTTTTCTCCTCTGTGAAGTTGTTGCTTAAATTTTGCATTCAATGGCAATAATCATTTCTGTGACCTTAGGAACACTGACGCTCTAATATTTTAACAATAACTTTAACTGACCTAAGATATTTGGTGATTAAAAATAACTTATAAAACTGAGGATAGCTGAGGAATTTCTCACACTTGTACTGTGGTCAACTGTATAAGAAACACAGAAAATTGAAGATTGTGGTGTTTAGGAACTGTCTCAAGGCAAAAGGTAGAACAAAGTCTTAGGGTTTTTTCCCTTCACTTCAGAAGTGAAGGCTTTCGCTCTCTGATACAGTGCTGCCTGCTGCCATGAAACTGCTAAACCACTTATCTCCTGCAGGTGAACAGCGGGCACCAGGATAAGCACTGCCAGTGGTTTTCTGAAAGAGTAACCTCCTGTGCTTTTATGTTGATTTCTTGTGAATACAGAATGAAATAGAGATACTGAAAGCTGAAAATGATCGTTTAAAGGCAGAGACTGGAAATACTGGAAAGCCTGCTCGGCCATCCTCAGAGTCTTCAAGCAGCACATCATCATCTTCATCACGGCAGTCACTAGGACTTTCTCTGAACAATTTAAACATCACAGAATCTGTTACATCAGGTAAACATAATTTGAGCACATGCATGCCTCAGCAATTAGTAAGAATTTATTAGTTTAAATCCTTTTAGGGGCCATGTACCAGAGGCATGCCTGAAAAGTGAAATGCCTCGTATCACTCGTGAACATTAGATATATATTCACTAATGGAGATGAAGAACAATCTTGGCAGACATTTCTGAAAACTTAACTTTTAGAAGGCTCTGAATGCTAACAGCAGAGTGTTCATTCTATTTACTCAGTTTCTAGCAGTGATACTCTCTACCTACCTAGTTTACAATACTATTTTATCATCTGTTTTACAAATGATTTGAAAAGACTAGTATTTTTTTGCAGTATATGACAACTGTGTGTGTATATATATATATATATATATATATATTCTTGTCCATATGGGACAAATGAACATAGTACATGAAATTTTCCTTCTTTATTTTTATTTTTATTTTTATTTTTATTTTTATTTTTATTTTTATTTTTATTTTTATTTTTATTTTTATTTTTATTTTTATTTTTATTTTTATTTTTATTTTATTTTTATTTTTATTTTTATTTATTTTTATTTTTATTTTTATTTTTAATTATTCAGTTAGCTCCCTTAACTTCTTTTCATATTGCATCTGAGGCAGAAGGTGTTCTCAGCTTTATCCTTTACACTTTTTTAACGCAGTAAATCTAGTTAGCCTATGTTGGACCAAATCACCATTCATGACAGGAGCCAAACCCGCCTGCTTTATTAAGTACTCTCATTGTCTTCTGTGAATGAGACCAAGCAAGCAAAACTGTGATCCACATCCTGAGCATTAACATTTCATTATTTTCCATGTCATAGAGTTTATGATAATAAGCCTTCTACACTTGTTTTGATAACGTAGCCAAGAAGCAGAAGTGCTGCCTCTAACATTAGAACCAGGAGCACAGCAGAAGCAGAGCAGCACTCATTAACGTAGACTCCACAGAAAGTATAATGCAGTCTCTGGAAGCAATAAAAATGTGGGTAATAATTGTAGAAAGAGTCTAGGCAAGACTACAGCTGAGAATGTGCCAAACTGCCTGACTGTAATTTGGGTTGGCAGTTAGTTATATTATCTTGCCAGTCATTGATTACATGTGTATTTGAATATTTCTTCTGGCTAATATCAAATTTTATATGAAAATCAGTATGTATTTATTTGCATCCCAATCTTTTTTTTTTTTTTTTTTTTATTTAACCAGTTTTAGCTTTTAGAATGGATGAACTCAACTTGGACTGTGGTATACAATAAAGTGTCACAAAAACAGGGAGAAAACATTTATCTATTGTCCCTGCTCACACATGTGCACACATTAAAACAAATAAATAAATAAGCAGAGTAGATTTTTTTTAATGGTAATTGTAGAAACTCTTTTATGAATAACAGCTATTAGCACTTTGTCTCTTGGCTCTAACTCTGTCTAGATATAGGAATAAACATAATATAAGCTTTAATTTTCTGTGTTATAGGTTCAAAATGTTTTTCTAGCATGCAAAGTAATTACTTTTGGTTATAAGAAATTAAAGAAATAAGGGTGCCTAATGAGGAGTGGAGGATTATGAATCCAGACTTTTTGGTCATCATGAGTATCATTTTGCTGCTGTGCCAGAGAACTTGGAAGGGTGACAGCTTCCTACCAAGTCCTGTGGGGTTTCTGAGGCAGCTGAAGTACTACTAATCAAAAGTCCCTGAGATATGAAGAGGTTAAACATGCTGGGAACTAAGCTGAGAGAGATAACAAAGGATTTTTATCATCACACTACAAATGCCATGGCACTTCCTGGGAGACCAGTGTCAACTAGAAATGACCAAAGCTATTCATTGCTTCCCAGAGGTATGGCCAGCTCCTCCAGATAGGTGAAAGAACAGCAAACAAGAACCAGTACAGGAGTTTCTCAGTAGTGTATGAAGAAAAGTTTGCCAGAGCTCTAACAAAAGCTCCCCTGGGGCCACCATAACACAGCTAGGGATGGGGCCGAGCAAGAGGTAGTTAAAACAATTGGCACTCCCCTGGAATTAGACCCCCTTGGACATTTCTTCTCAGCCCCTTGTGTCAGTGAGAGAGAACTCTCAGCAGTAGAGGGAATTTTTTTTTTCTAGATAAAAAGTGGTGCCTCATTCCTATAGACTTACAGAAAACTGCATTTGAAAGGCTACCTGAGGGTCATTTGGAAATGTTTCAGAGGGGGATCAGAAATACTGTAAATTTCTCTCAGATGAACTGTGACATTATGGAAACTCTTAAGGTTTGTCATATATGCCAAAATGCAAAACAAGTAAAGTGAAACATTTAGCATTGGGGACACAGAAGAACAGACTTCCTGGAACAAAACAGGCATAGATTTGATTTGTTTAAACTCACAATAGAAATGCTTCTTTATCTGATCCATTAAAAATAAATAAACAATAAATAAACAATAAATAAACAATCCAACAGAATCTGCTTTTTAGATCTCTGCTTTATAGGTCTGATGGTAGATTGTCAAAAAATGTATAAGGACCTACTTGCTTATAATACATTAATTGAACTCATATTGATGAGCTTTTTTTGGTTTTGCTTTGAGCAAGTACTTCCGTGACTAAATCTCACTGACACCTTCTTTAATTGGGATGATATCTAACCTTGTGCAAACAATGATACAAAATCAATGCATTTCTTCAGTCACCACAATAAGCATGAGCAGGATTTAGGGTAGTGGATTACTGTGCTGACCTTTGAAGAAAATGCAAATCTGTAATCTCTCCTAATTTATTAGTTAGTTTAAATGTCTAACAGTAAAATTGCTGAGAGAACTTCTAGAGGCAGCAGTTTTATCCCTTGCAATAAAGCTGCAGGCTCAGTCTTCAGTTAAAAATATGTCCATAATTCTCATGTTAGGGATTAGTGAGCAGATAGAGGAGCTAGAAACAGAGGCACAACACAGATCAGAAATGCTCTTTACCTCCAAGAAAATGAAAAGCTTTTCTTAGAGGAATGGCTAAATACAGAGTCACATATTCTGGAGGAATGTGGTGTGACTTTCTAATACATTCTCTTTATAAACCTGTACTGCAGGGGAAAAAGAAAAAAAGAAAAAAAAAAAAAAAGCCTTTGTCCATAGCATTTGTACAGAAGGTAAAGAAATCAGCTGGAAAGAAATTAAAATGCTATTTTACTGTAGCAGCAAACATATTGGTGAAAGGATTTGTTGTTTTTCTCCTGACAGCATTCTAAAGGGCACAATGAGTGCCCAAAGGTATAAACTCAATTTAGGTTTTAAACAACGTTACTTTGTGGCTGTATGTTTATTTTGAACAAATTCCAAGAAAGAAAGCAAAAGCAAAATTGTAATGCAAGTATTCGTTTCTTTCTGGTTTCCCAAATCATTTCTACATGATTAAATCTCCTAATATTGCTTCAAGAAAAATTAGAAATTATAAATTGTTGTCATCTTCAAGAGAAGAGGAAAAATAAGAATTAATACAGATGAAAATGATTTCAAGTTGTGATGTCAAGATTTCCTTTTAACCAAAAAACCTTCGGAGCAAGTGTTGAATTGATGAGGTAAGCATAACTGTGTGATTTGTCAGGTTGATCTTGTCTCTTCTTTTATTACAGATATTTTGTTGGATGATGTCACAGATGGAGCACTCCACAAAGAAGGCCACAGTGTGAAAATTTTAGTTACTATAAGCAAGGGCTATAGCCGAGCCAAGGTAAGTTCATTATCCAAACGTCTAGTCACAGAACTACTTCTCTGACAAATCTTGCATTACAGTAGCTAAGATCCTTCAGTCAGGATCTCAGTAAATATTGGAAAGACAGCAGCTATTTCCTTTGTCATCCATGCTCAGTACAGTTACACACTTTCCATAGACTACTGTCGTATGGCCTCTTACTGCCTTTGTGGTGGCTCAGACACCACCAATTCTCAGTTTAATTAGTAGTAAGATGTTTTGGGACTTGCTAACTCTTTTTTAAAGTGGTTATAAATTAGATTTATGCCCTTGGCCTCTTAGTCTGCAACTACGAATCTGCTGCTAGGTAATCAATGTGGAATTCCATTGTTGTATTTTCATGTTCTATGTTGCAGAAATACTCCTTATACTATGCATCTTTTATTTACATTCAACTCTCTATAAATACAGATCAAATTTTAGAGAAGATTAAGATACTGTATTTCCTTCTGTATAAAGATATACCAAAGTAATATCATCTATACATATTTCAAGCACAGAGACAATTAACAAAGCTGTAGTATCACATTCCAAATAGTATTTTTCCTTATTGGAAAAACAATGAATCTTTATAGCAAACTAATTGCCTCCATTTTTAGTCCAGTTTTCAAAATCTCTCTTTGTAGGATCAAAAAACACATGCGTATCTGATAGGATCAATTGGAGTCAGTGGAAAAACAAAATGGGACGTTTTAGATGGTGTAATCAGACGTCTCTTTAAGGTAAGGCATTGAAAAATTAGCTCAAGTATTAATTCAATAGTCTTTCTCAATTAAGAAAAATCTGTTATATTTTGGTTTGTCTTAACAAGTGGTTTTTTTTTTGTTTGTTTGTTTGTTTGATTGTTTTATTAACATATAGCTAGTACCAGTATTAACCTTTATTATTAATGTTGTTATACTTTTTTCATCATCATAATCATTTTCTATTGAATATGAATGCAAGAATCTCCTTGCCAAATGAACTCACCTGTACCAAAATATTTTTCAAACTTCTTTCATTCAATAACCACGTATCTAATCTATGTTTATATCTTATACTTTAATATAATTTCAGGAATATATTTTCCGAGTGGACCCAGCTACTAGCCTGGGTTTAAGCTCTGACTGCATTGCTAGCTATTCTATAGGGGATGTAATTAGAGCCCATAGCCTAGAAGTGCCTGAACTGCTGCCTTGTGGATATCTGGTTGGAGATAATAACATCATCACTGTGAACCTGAAAGGTAAAACCCTAAGAATATTTTTGCAGACACTGTACAGTCAATCACTGAAATCCCCAATACTTTTTTCTTTTCCTAAGTCCTAACCTTTCTGTATTTTGTCTCCAGTTCAAAGATGCATTTATCACACAAACTCTTTGTAGAGTTTAGATATTGTACAATATTATTGGATATTGTACAATGTCTAACAAAATGGGGCATTTTGAGGCAAATACAAGAATATCCCTTTCATTTTCTGACGGCCAAATCACAGCAAAATACAAATTCCTGAACAGTAGCCAAAAACAAAAACAAAAAAAGAGATTATGATCAAAATATTTATGCATTACCCAGTACCGCAGGAGAAATTTGAGACATTTAAAAAGCTGTAGGGATCTGCTGTTGGAGGGGGGCCTTCAGAAGAACTGTCCGTATATTGTTATGACAACCAGCAACCCTTGAGGCTGTCACATTGACCTCTTTTTTTATCTTGGTTGCCTATAGTGTCTGAAACACACACCTTTGCCTTGCTGAGCCTTCTTTGCACATTTAACTTGATTTCATTTCTCCCATCTTTCTAGTCACACTGACATTGACACTATTTAATATTTTGGCCCTGTGGAAGGGTGTAAGCATTTCCACAGTAATGAACCCCCTGAAAGGAGTCTGATTTAGGAAGATGCATCTCACCTTGCTTTAGAGCATGGCACCAAGGATGAAGACAAGCCATTTTTCTTTTCTTTTGTTCCAGGAGTGGAAGAAAACAGTTTGGACAGTTTTGTGTTTGACACATTAATTCCTAAGCCAATTACCCAGCGTTACTTTAATTTACTAATGGAGCATCGCAGAATTATTCTTTCGGGACCCAGTGGCACAGGAAAGACCTATTTAGCTAATAGGATGGCTGAATATGTTATAACTAAATCTGGCAGGAAAAAAACTGAGGATGCAATTGCAACTTTTAACGTAGATCACAAGTCAAGCAAGGTAAGTTACAACTGAAGTGATATCCTATTGCCTTCATATTGTTTTTAGTGAGAATATAGAGTAGACCCTAATAATTGGCATATTGTTGTATTGCTCAGTTAGCATCTTTTTCTACAAGGATTCAGTCTCCAATCCCAGGGAAGACTAGAGACCAGATCATTCTCTTGTAAACAAACCACTGCAAAGGGAGTCAGAACTTTTCCTTATTTGAGGAAATTCATCTTAAGGATATATGCAGAGTCACACATCTATGTAACTTTAGTTCTTAGAGTGTCTGTAATTCCTTTGTCAGAAGGGCTGGATATATAAAAAAGCTGGTCTAACTTGCTTTTCTGTAGTGGTAATAGCAGTTTATTGTTAGTGAAGGTTTGAGAATGAGGATTTTGAACTACTCTCTTGGGTGCTGCTTCTTAATAAACAGTACATAAATATGACTGCTGCCATGGTTTCTGACATGAATTGGTCAGGAAGCTGACCATATTAAAATGACTTCATGCATCATGTCACACTCAGAGTGATTTACACAGCTCAGATTATCAAGCTTCTAATATGACTACCCAGATTATACTAATGACTTGCTATCCTAAACTGAGTATACTCCTAACTTGGTACCCTAGGAAAGAAAAGGAAAAGTTTTGCCCAGAGCTTTCTGATTTGCACAGAAAATAACGAATGTTAACATAGCGTAAGAAGGAAGCATACACAGATCTCAAAGGGGTGAGAGGACCATTCCAGTAAAAACATCACTTTTCTCTGCCTTAATGCAGAGGATTTGTGTTGCCTTTTTCTTTGGCAGTGAATGCGTTCATGTTTTATTGCTGTACCATATATACATTCATAACAGATATTGTCCTGTGAAAGAGCAAACTTCTGAGTTGCTGGAAAATTACTTGTTGTACGTGGTGTATTTTTGTTTGTTTGTTTTTTGTTTGTTTTGTTTTAGTTTTGGTTGGCTGTTTTTTTCTCCTTTTCCTTTGTTTCTAGGACAATTTACATAGAGTTTGTAGTAAAAAAAAATAAAAACCATCATTGTAAAATGCCAAGTGTGCTTGAATAATACAGATGGTACTTTTTGGAAGAAAACCATGATGCTCCCTAAAGACACCAGAGCATAAAAAGCCAAACAAGTCTTTCTTGAAATAAGAAAAAGGTTGCATATTCTCCTCAAAGAGAAAAAAAAAAATCTGCTATTCCTGATCCAGGAAGTGAAATGGCAATAGGAACTTTGCCTGTAATACTGAACATTCCTAACACTGACAAAATTAGACACCTCTAGGGATACAGCTGTAAAACTTGACTAACCCAGACCCTCAAGTGCAACAAAGTGTCAGGGAAAATATAAAAGGTTTTGATTATAGAAAGCTTGCTTTTACTCCAGCAATATATGGCAGCCAAACAGATAGCTGACAAAAGTATTTACACAAGGAACTTTATTATGAGGTGTAATAGAGTATCCCCAAGAGGTTGAACAGATTTTCAGTGACAAAAGTAAAAGGAGATATCTGAGGAAGCAGTTCAATATGCCTAGGTTGTGTAACAATTTGAGGCTGGGTTGCTTCTTTGTTTCTTTTTGTTTTGTTTATATATATATATGCATATAAATGTAGCATATATTTATATGCATATATTTATATGCATATAAATGTAGCATTCATAGAAATGTATAGGATATTTCACTGCAACCTGTTTTCCAATGGAGATAAGATATTTTGCCAGCAGGTTTCTAAGGACTGTGTCCACCAAATGGGAATGTGTATGCTTCAGTCACTTGCCTTGAGTTTAGTGCCTTTGTTCATCTTAGCATGTGGCTTCAATGTTGTCCTGTCTAAGAAGCAGGTCCTCCTGCATGTGCTCATCCAGCTGAACTGTCCACAGTGGTGAAACTCTGTAGCAGCCTCTTTATCTTTCTGAAAATCTTTTCCCCTGAAATTGCATCTGTGGTTTAATTGTTTTTTGTTTTTTTTTTTATCTTTCTGATTTTCATTAATCCTACTGAAGGATCTGCGACAATACCTAGCTAACCTAGCTGAACAATGCAGTGCTGACAACAATGGTGCTGACCTCCCTGTGGTCATAATTCTGGATAATCTCCACCACATCAGTTCACTAAGTGACATCTTCAATGGTTTCCTCAATTGTAAATATAATAAATGGTAGGTAGAAGCTATTTTCTCCCCTTCCACACACATTTTGCAATTAAAATGGTAAAAGCTGTTTGTTACTTTGCAAAATAATATATCTCAGGGAAAAATTAGGCTCCCTTAGGCTATGACTCTATGTGGGTCTTTTAATTTAGCGACTTGAATAATTTTGACCCTCTTCAGCCAAGTACTTATGTGCCTGCTTTATATATATGACGTACGTGCATCTCAGTGAGATGTAAATGTGTCACTGAATTTAAGAGTGTACTTAAATCCTTGACTGAATCAGGGTCTTATCCCTTTTGCCCTGTCAGATCACACAGGCTCATTAGTACCCTGAAGACAGTTTATGAGAGAGTAAAAAGAAATGTGCTTTATAATAGTAGAATGTGGGACATGTGCGAACCCATGAACCCATGCAGAAGCAGCTCTATACCTGGTGGACAGTTTTCCTGTGAGCTGTAGTAGTGCAGAAGTGTAAAGCTTGATGACTGTCCTTTATTGCCAAGCAAGAATAAAAAATAATGTTTTCTGGGACTTCTGCTGGTCAAATACATTGGCTATTTCTATTGTAAAAGCACCATCAAAGGGACTTTTCTTCATAAAATCACTGCATGCTATGTCCTACTCATGAGATTCACAGCCTTCTGAAATTAAAACTCTAAGCTTACTACAAAATAATGAGGTACATGAACACAGGGTTGCCTCATTTATTTCTTTATTACAGATGAGTGCTAGTAAACTACAAATGTGCAGAGAGGGAAATCATGCAAGAATAAGCATTAAAAAAAAAAAGTACTACATTAAAAAAAAAGGAAAGGTACTACAGAAATATTTTAAATCTAAAACTACAACATATCCACGTTTTCTTCAAAATTAGTGTAGTGCAGCTAAGAATAAAGAATATTCTCTGAATATCTGAAAGGATTCTCCCTCAACAAAACATACTACTTCTCTTTCCAGTCCCTATATTATTGGAACTATGAACCAGGGAGTTTCTTCTTCACCAAATCTGGAGCTGCATCACAATTTCAGGTACATTCACTCTGTTTTTACTGTGGTCATGTTTGCACAGAACTTTCAAGCTCCCTGCTTCTCAGACCAGTTCTTCAACAAACATTGATCTTTGTCTCATCACAGCAAAGTGTTTTAGCTTCTGTGGCTCTTCTGTGCTGATATGGTGTTTGGGATAAGATACTTTCCAGCATCTCTATAAAGATGCTGAACATAATGGCATTCTTGCATTCCATTTGTTTTCAGCAATGCCTTGAATTCCTGATGGAAAGTGTAACAGTGAATAACATGGTTTATCAGAGCAGTTTTGTATGTGCTGGCTCACGAGACTTCGAAGCTTATGACATTATCATCATCTGTATGTTTAAGAGGAAATTATATACTTGCTATTCATTGCTACTTGACATTTATCATTTCTACACAGGTGGGTGCTGTGTGCTAATCACACAGAGCCTGTTAAAGGCTTCTTGGGCAGATATCTGAGAAGGAAACTGATTGAGACTGAAATAGAAAAGAACATACGCAATAATGAGCTCATCAAAATCATTGACTGGATCCCAAAAACATGGCATCATCTCAACAGCTTCCTAGAAACACACAGTTCTTCAGATGTAACCATTGGTGAGTCTTGGTGGAGTGGTTTGAAATAAAGATGTAGACTAACCATTTTAGAGATCTAAATGTTGAAGGTTGAATTCTCTTTTTAAAAGTTGTCATCTCTCAGTGGTAAATACAGCCTAAGTGTGGGGAATGTGACTGGTTTGTGTTGCCAGCAAGGTTGAAATGAAAATGGAAAGACAGTATATATTTCCTGTTATTTATGCCTTGGTTGCTAAAGACTTTCAAGTAAATTATCATCATTTAGCAAACTAGCAAGTGGGAGACATATCTGTACCTGAGGTCTTCTGGTGGAATAGCTATGTTCGCAAAAAGTCATCTTTTTACATAACTTTGCCATTAAAACTTTCAAGTGTTAATCAGGCCTTAGAATTGGATAAAGTGACACTATTTCATTTTTAATAAAAGTTTACTGATAGATCCCATACTGTAGCCCTGCATTAGTATTCTCTATGTTTGAGTTTACTCCAGTGTTCCTTTTTTAATTCTGTGAGGATTATTTTCAGTATGCTCCCTAATTCTTCTCTTTCAATACACAATTTGACTTCTCAGGTCCCCGCCTTTTCCTCCCTTGTCCTATGGATGTTGATGGCTCCAGAGTGTGGTTCACAGACCTCTGGAACTACTCCTTGGTTCCATATCTTCTGGAAGCAGTGAGAGAGGGACTTCAGGTATGTCATTTGCTTCCCTGCATTTTTTTTTTCTTAGTTTCATAGTCTTTCTCCAAGTTACTTTTAATCAACGCATCCAATTGTGAATGCTGTTGCATTTACAAGAAATCTGTGGTGGGATTATAGAAATCAGTGTTGGGCTCCTTTTGACTTGCTCATAACCTGACGTACAAAATTTGTCTTTCTCTGCTCCAGCAGTAGCATATCTAATATTTTATGAGAGGGTTTCACCTCTTTGACAGGTGGGGGGTTCTTTTTCCTCTGTTTAAATAGAGTTCATAGCAATGCTTAATAAAGCTCAGATTGCCTCCCTGTATAAGGCAGTCTCAACCAGCCTCTACATGGGAGAGTTAATAGCCCTTACCGTGGTGTAAGAAAAAAGCATTGGTCTGCCTGATCCTCCCCCGACTATGTACATGAATATTCATGCAGGCATATTGAAAAGCTTGTGAACAAATACCCAGCCAGACTGAGATCGATTACTCCTTGGTCCCACTGAACATGAGGGTCTGTCCCTTTTTACCCTTGTATCTTGCACTTCCGTTTATATTTCCTCAAGTTTTGATCTCTCCTTTTTTCTTCCTCTGTATGGGCAAAGGTTTTCTCCTGACTGTAATTCTCATTGTGGATATTAGTTCATTGTGCTATTAGTTCACCATTCCCTCCATCCTTTCTTCTCCAGGCATTAACACTAGTTCTACTCTCTTAACATTCTCCATTGATTGCTACTGAACTAGCAAAGTTTAATAGCAATTTTAATAGAAGGAGGGCTACAACTAGATTCACCATATAAAGGACTATAAGATGTCCCAATTAGGTTAAGATTTAGGACCATTGCACATCTTTCAAGTAAACATAAATTTTGAAGTTAATTCAGACTTTTTTTTTTTTTTTTTTTGGCTTTTCCCTGTTTCCTTTCCTTTCATGTAGTGCAACTCTGCCCTCTGAAAATATGCACTGTTGAAAAGCTATATTTTTGCCACTCATAACAGTGAAAAAATTACTGCACAGTGCAGAGGGGATTGTTTTGGAATAGTCAAAGAACTGTGTAAACAGCTGCAGTTTCTTTATGGCCTTGTATTGACATAGTGACATACTGATAAGATGGAGGTTTCAAATCTTGCCTGTTGAGTATCTCTTGCTTTCCTACAACTGTTTACCTCTCTGGGAATTACAGTGTGTTTATGCCTTGTGCAAAAAACTGCCAAACATCTGATAGAACAGCCACAGTGAGATTAACAGCACTTGTTTAGATCAGCTATAAAAATGAGGTGATATTCTTCATGTTCATATTTTTCCAAGCATACAGGGTAGGTACTTAAATGGAAACTTCAATTCTGGAGCAGAAGATGGCAGCAGACAGAAGAAAATATGTTGTTTTGTGAACCATTCCAATTTTTATATGCTTTGGATGCCTTCCATAGAATAGTATTATTAATAATAAACAGAAATCTTTTTTATGGTATAGTTAAATGTTCCTGGTACCAGAGAAGGGTAGAAACTGACTTTCTAGCATGGCGCTTTGTAAACTCACTTGCCAGGCACGGAGTTTACAAACCTTACCCCAGATTCCAGAAAAGATTTATTTACTGTTCTTCTCAGATGAGGGGAAATGCTGCCTACAATCAGGAGTTAGCTTGCTACCTCCATGAGAAACACTTCCAGCTTATTTAAGCAGATACCTGCTAAGCAGCCGAACCTCTGTGTAGGGCAGAAGGAGTCTGAGTATCTCTGTACACAGTATAGGGAACTTGACTGCCTAAACTGAAGCTCTGGATTCAGCAAGTGCCTGGGAGCAGGTGTTACAATGATAAGCACAACTCATCTCTCTGGCTTTAGCACTAGAATTCTTCGCTGTTTAACTCCCATGTTTAACTCCATGGGCTTCAGTACAGCCCATCTCAATGCCTCTGCCAATGTTACACTCATTCCTGGACTGTGTGAAGCTGCTTGAGCTAGGAGAAATCATGGAAGCTCTGGCAGCAGGCTCCCAAGCCCCATGTGTCATTGTCACTATCACATTGTCACACATAACACAGCTAAAGGAAACCTGTAAAGCAGCAACCAAGGGTCTCTCAGTTAACATGTTGCTTCTGAGCAGCACTACAGGGAGAGTGCATTTTAGTGAGGAAGCTTCTGGGCCGCCTTAATTTTCCTTCCTCCTATCCTTCCAGATGCATAAGCCTTTTCATGCTTCATGGTAGGGAAAATCTATCCTTTGTGAATTTCTTATTTTCATTAACCTCATGAAAGATCTCAAGGTGTGGACAGATGTCTGCTTCTGCATCCTGTTTTGCTAGGAGAAGAGAGCAATCAGTTCTGGCACTTCCTAATTCACTTCAAACAAAATCCAATTAACTTGAATGCTTTAGATAGGTCTGAGTTAATTTCACTGATATGCCTTAAGCAAGTTACCAAAAGGTCTCATTGCTTATTGTGTCAAAAACTTGTAACTCTCACTGTTGCCTACAAGTATCACCAGTTACAGAGTGCTTTTCAACTTGCAGCTACTCTGGGTATTGAAGGAGCACTAATGGAGATGAGGTGTTTTGAATGTCGTATCATATTTGAGTGCTGAGCATGTCTAAAAACAAAACATTTACTAAAATGGTTTAGGTGTGTTTGATGACTTTTGTTTGCTATTACAACTGGTACTGGAAGCTCTGTAGGATACTTACCTGTGCTTTATCCATACTACAGATGTACGGTAAGAGGGCACCCTGGGAGGATCCTTCCAAGTGGGTAGCTGATACCTATCCATGGAGCTCTGCAACTCTGCAACATGACTGGCCATCATTACTTCAGTTAAGACCAGAAGATGTTGGTTATGAAGGCTATGCATCAGCAAAAGAAGGAACAACCTCAAAGCATGTTCCACAGACTGATACGGAGGGGGATCCCTTGGTAAGATTTAAACTTTGGAAAAAATGTTTTTCAGTATGTATTTCACTGTCACATGTTAAATTCTACACTGTACAGTAAAAAAATGTACTGTGGACCTGCTCCAAAGTGTGCTTTTAGAATAAATCCTACTACAGTTTATAAGAAGTAATGAAAATAACAGAAAAATCTAGCAAGAGGGCAAGTATCACCATCACATTAATGTGTCCCTAAATAATATGCATTTTGCATCTGCCCAGAAATCTTTATAATGTTTGGATACCATTCTTAAGCAACTTGATTAATCAGCTTATTCTGAAAACACCTTTCCAGGTTGGACTGTTTGTCTTCTACATTCTATAAATGAAGCACTGAGAAACTCACATTATCTAACTTTGCTGTCATAGAGAATTTAGTGGAAATGCAAATTAGACTGTTATCCTCCCATTCCCCAGAACATTTCAAGATAACTGATGACTGTATAGCAGTCTTAATGTAAAAGGAATGCAAGTATAGTGGCATTAAAAGATAAGAGGTTTATTTCCCTAAGTGCCATGTATTGTTTTATTTAAATATGATCCCAGATGCTTGGGTTTACCATTGCCTCCTCTGATAATGGAATATTAAATTGCATATATTGAACTGCTGTTTCTGTATAGTACTTTCTCTATAGACAGTCTTTATCATAATTCATAATACTATTTTAGAGAATTGAACCTCTGGAACATAGGGAGCCCTTTGAAAAAGGGAATATTTGAGAGGAAAATGTATTTAACTCTTATCAGTGCTAAAGCAATGACTTCACAGCCTCCCTGAAGTGTTTGGTGCTCATACTCAGACCTTGAACCCCAAGGAAATGTGGGAAATCAAGTCATCTGATCTCTCGTCCTCCAGAACATAAGCCTTGGGGTAACTGACCCTGTGATTCAGGCTGCCAGAGGTTTTATTTTCCAGGCTTCCAGCAAACATGCATCCCCTTCCACTAAGGTGAAAATACTTGGCCAGGCAGAGTTCAGCGTCCAGCCACCATTGCTTCCTGCACACTGTGATCAGTTGCTTTCAGCTTCCTCTATCAAACTAGTTATCAGAAGCCTTGGGGCTTGAGGTGGAGTTCACCAGGCAAGAGACACTGACAGGTGGGGAGCACAAGCATATCCAAAGACTATCCTTGAGGAAATAGGGCATTTCACAAGTAGGCTGTGTTACACACCCACTGCATATATCCAGTATGTTCAGGCATGGATACTTACATAAACCTCCAGCAAAAGCTTCCTGATTAAACACTCTTCAATTCCAGGAGAAAGCTTTGTGTGGGTTGAAACCATAGAGATGTAAGGATTCATGAGCAAACAGGGAAAAGGTGCTTAACACACACACACAAGGATATCTTTGCCTCTTTGGTATTTCATTGTCTTTTGTTTGTTTGTTTGTTTCTTTCTTTGTCTGTTTTTTTTTTTTTTTTATTTTGTTTTTCTAAAGACAGATCATTTGTTCCTTTAAAAGCAATAAAATTGTGTTCACAATGTCAACAGTGCTTGCAGCCCTGAGTATGCTGGCAGAAGTGGATGTTTTACAAATAAAATCCTGATGGTTATATACAGTTAGGCATTGAGCATCCAAGTAATTTTCTGGGACTTAATGCTGTTTTTGATGTGTTGTTTTTTTTTTTCAGATGGACTTCAAGTCCTAATAGTGCCCAAATTAATTTTGTGGGGGCTCGCCCTCTCTCAGGAAGGAAGGTCGGTTGCTGTTCCCCTGCTGCAGTCAGCCCGTCAGCAGCAGATGGGACCCTTTTTGGAAGTAGCTGGCCTTGGTCCACCCTGCGCTCTCTCCCTCCCCATCTCTCTCCTGCAGAGGGTATATGTTAGTGTGATTATGTTTTCAGTTGCATTTTCAATATGGTGCATCTACACCATCCAAAAATTATCTGGAAGCTTGACTGTCTCCAAATATGGGCCCAGATGTCCAGCTGTGATATGGCTTCCTTCCCTTGCTGGTGGTGCAGCTGCAGCCGTTCTCACCCCTGAATGAAAGAGAGTTATCAGGCAGCTCCATTATATCCCTCTGGCTCTCTGGACCTTTAAATGCACACTGCTATTTAAAGACCAGAAGGTAGGGAAAAGGGTGCCAGGAGGAGCCGCTGACACCCTGCCCTTTCCGAAATCCTTTTGTATGGTCCCCTCAGCTAGATACCAGCACACCTTGTACAGCAAGGCAGCTTAATTAAATTTTAACACGGCCACTGCAGCATTAAATGAGACAAGATTATGTAAACATTTCTTTCTTCTTTCAGATGAATATGCTAATGAGGCTTCAAGAGGCAGCCAACTATTCGAGCGCACAAAGCTGTGACAGCGATAGCACCAGCCACCACGACGACATTTTGGATTCGTCCCTTGAATCGACTCTCTGAAAGGGACAAACCTTGGTGGAGGATTATGGTAAAACCTGTTTCCACTAGACCACTGCCAGTATTAAAGCAGCACGCCGAGGTCCCTGAATGAGAATGGTGTGTTGTAGGTAGGCAGGAGACCTAATTCTGCAAAGTCAGGAAGAAAAATTGAAGTGGAAAGCTTGAATTAGTTTAATTTCAAGGCGTTGTGATACCTACGGAGCCAAGTGAGACTCCATTTGTCAACTGGAAAATGCCCTAAATCAAGGGCATCTAAGCAGATTGCACACGTGTTAGCCAAACTGGAATTTATTTTTTTCTTTTTGTCTTTCTCTTTCTCTCTTTCTCTGCCTCTCTCTCTGCATCTCTGTTTCTCTGTAAAAGTTTACAGTGCAACTTGGGTTTTTCTTGTTGGTTTTCTTTTTTTTTTTTTTTTTTTTTTTTTCCCTTTAGTTTACCCTGAGGCACTGCATGAACAATGCAGTCTTCTAATTCTCTTCTAACCTCTGTTGTGCCACATGGTGCTGGTCACAGGACTGCAGTGGTGTTTGTGTTGTACGCTACTGCCCATTCCAAAATGAGTCAGAGATGATGATAGTAACTCAGAAAGCACAAACAGTATTGTGCAATCACCAGAAAACATGACTGTGATATGCTGGATAAGTGCCAATTTAATTCTAACTGCCATGGTCACGGTGATGCGCTCCATCAAGTTTTTAGTATACGAGTCACAGATTTTATAAAGTTGTTTTTACCACAAAGGTCTTTTTTAACCACCTGCCCACTCCTTAACAACAGTTTTATACCAATTATTAACCAACACTGATTAAAGGCTTCTTAGGGCTTCATTTGTTTGAGCCTTTTCAGTGAAAGAAGGAACATTTCTTATGGTGCTGTCTCACTGCCTTAAAACAGATTTCTAGAACAGTTTTACAGTTGGTTTAGTTCCTAAACCATTGGTAATTTACACTGTTTTTTTCTTCATTTACTAATGAAAAAACGTCAGTTAACACAGTAGCCTCATATCTGTATATCATGATTTTTTAAAGAAATGGATAGGAGAAAGAACAGTTGCTATATAATATTTTTATCTTGTGAATAGATTGCTCTGCCTACCCTCAGAAAAACACAAGGAACCCAAACCCACTTTCACTGCCACCTAAATGCTGAGAAAATAGGCTCAAATCCATTTGGTCCCATGGAATGGAGTTTTTGGAGGATAGATGTTTTGAATTTTTATCCAGCAGAGCTGGATGCACTTGATGCAGCATGAGCACAAATATATGTTTTTTGTTTTTTGGTTTTTGTTTTCCTTTTTCTAGTTTTAGCATGTTGTTTTGATTGCTATTGTTGTACATGAAAAATCAGCATAAAAGAACACTGAAGCAGTGATGTCCACTGTGGAAGAGGAAGAGTTTATACTGTAAAAGTGGGTTGGTTTTGCACAGTCTACTGGGTGGGTAATGTAAATATGAAAAAAGAAAAACAAACAAACAAACAAAAAAAGCCTTGCACAAATCAAATCAAAAACAAGCAAACAAAAAATTGTATTTTATTCTGTTGGTGTTAAGAGATGTTTCACTTGCTGAGATTTCCTGTATGTTGCAAACAAATACAGAATGCAAACCTTAAAAGCTGTTATTACCTGGTGTGTTTGTCCTGTACTTACAGTTGTTCTGACTATGCAGGAGCTATCAATGCTACAGTGAGCATGTTTCAATATCTATATGAAGCCAATACATTTTGGGGGACAAAACATCGGGAAATGTTTAAGTGCATATGTCATGGCAGGCTACAACCAGATTGCATTAAAACTGCTCAGAATATCCGGGAGTGCTCCTTTACCACAAGAGGCATCCGGTTCAAATAGGTGCATATAAACCAGAAGGTACCTAAGGGCTTTGGCATTGTGTAGACATGTACTGTACACCTCCATGGATGTTATCTTCAGGATGTGTATTTGGTGCTATTAACTCTTTGTGGCCACCCCGTGGTCACTCGCTGTAAAACAAAGATAAATCAATGCAGTTTTCAAATGGCACTGAGCTGCATCACTGAATCTAGAGGTTCCTACACGGTGCTATTGCCCTAATAAAACTCCAACTGATGTTATGCATGTAGGATTCAGTCAGACCAACATCATGCCCCCAAAATCTGGATCCATTTCTGCTGTACAATGTCAGTGCGTACATCCTGACTGACTCAACTAAAGGAAAGCTGCTCTTTCCTGTACCTGTGCTCTGAGCAAATCTGCAGATCTTTTCCTGCCATATTTAACACACAAACACACAATATCACATATACAAAACTTCCTGCAATACATCTCAGTGAGTCCACCTAGTTTACAACTCAGAAATTGTTTGTGAAACATTTGTCTGTATACATTTTATATTTTGTACATTTTTGATGTAACATATCATGTAAATAGACAGAAACAGTGAAATAAATCATCTGAAAAGTTTTGTAGTCTTTGTAAAGCCCTAATAATAAGTATTTGGTGTCATCGGACTTAACTGGATGATGTATTTTCTATTGGTTTATTGTTCCTCTAGCTTGTAAACCAGCTTGCGTATATTTTTTTGCAGGTGTGCGCACTGTATCTGTCTAAATTATTACTTTGCCATTAAAGTGGAATTATTTATTGAAAACACAGTCTGGTGTTTTTGCAGTCAGGACCACTTAACGGTTAGATATTATGTCAAACAAAAACATATAAACAAAGTGACAAACTGAAGGATGTAATTTTCTGAATTCGGCAGAACTAATCTGTGTAAAAACAAAATTAGCTGCTCCTTCTAGTTCCAGGGTTTTGATATTATTTTTGAGTGCCTGTTTCCATGGTGAGAACAGGTTGTAGAGTTCAGAAACAACTTTAAAGGCTCCCCATTTTCGAGATTATCTTCAAATGCAAATATATTGATTTCAGTGGTGGCAAACTTGTACAGGACGGGTGCACTATTATGGCTTATTTTCAAACCTGAAAGATTTAGGGCCACTTCCTCAGAAGGCATAAATCAATATAATTTAATAGAATTCAATGAAAGCAAGTTCAAATATGTTAGTTAGATAATCATAGATTTTGAGGCTGGAAGAGATCATTATGCTCCAGTGAGTGGTAGCACCTCAGCTATAAGTCTCAGCAGCAGGTCTGTAATTTCCCTGAAATTGTCGTATCCTTGGAAAAACTTAACAGTATGAAGTAGAAGCTCTAGCACATCACTGTCAATGCAGCTAATTATTCAGTGGGTTGGTTTGTTTTTTGGTGCTTTATTTTAGATAGATCTTACAAAGTTCCTACTTTTCAAGACAAAAAATACCCCAAACTGCTTTCTGTTATGCCTTTTCCTTCTGTATTAGGAAGTCAACAACAATCAAAACCATAATGTATGTTAAGTAATAGTCTTCCTTGCTTTTTTTCTGGAGAAGCAAGTAGCTTGCTCATTCTTATCTTTTTATGTAAAGACATGTTTTCCAGACCCCAAGATATTTTTGCAAGACTTTTTGAACACTTCATTTTGTCAGAGTCCTTTCTGACATGTGGGTATGAGAATTGCACATGGTATTCCTGTGATGGCTTTACTTATGCTATAAACAGGACCAATATCACCTTCCTACTCCCACTTCTTATTTTGCCTGCTTAGGCTTCAGTGGTGACAATCACTCTCTAATTGTATCATCCTACTGCAGGCTCATGTTCAGTTAATTATCTACCAAGACCCTGAGTTCTTTTTCATGTTGCATCATTTCAAAATCACTTTGTCCAATCCTGCCTGTATAAACCATGCTCTTTGCTCCTTAGATGTAAGATTGCAAATTTAACTGTATTAAAAGAGAATATTCAAATCAGCCCAACCTACCAAATGATTCAGATCATTATCTATAACTGTCATCTATATAATTTACCACTCGTCCAGCTTCCCTGCTTTCCCAAAACTGCTACCCAACCAATCAGTTTTCAGATGGAGGTAGCAAGTAACATCGTGTCAAGAACAAAACCCTGGTGAATCCCATTAGGAATCTCCATGACAATTTCTGATCTACAGTCACATCGCTGGGTTGCATGTCATTGGTGTATTTGTATTCCAGTTAACATGGGTATAAATATCAGAACATCACACAAAACCATGCATGCATAATGCTGTAGGAACTACTGGATGAGTTGCATGGCTTCTCCACCACTGTCAGACTCGAAGGATGGATTTCGATTAGTTGCTGTTGCAAATGACATACGCAGAGCTGATCTTACAAGGGAAGGGGAACAGACTAGACGACTTCAGGGACCCCTTTTAGTGTGACATTCCTATAATACAGTGTTGCAATGTCTGCATGTTACCCAGCTGCCATTAGGTAAGGGAGAAGGTATGAAATTTGTCAGACACCTTCTGTATCCACTGTGTCTGCACATCTACCTGTACTTGATCTGAAGATCTGATGGTGAATGCCCAGGTGCCCAGGGTGGAATCAGGATAGCACAGCCTGGGAGAGGAAAGTGTTTTTAGCAAAGTACTTGAGACATTGCTCTTGCTCATAAGAACTCATTTTTTAAGCTATCATTAAATAGCCACTGAGTTTCTCAGCATGCACTACTTTTTCTTGATAGCTGAATAATGTCACACAAATTAAATGCTACCACTAAGTTTGGCAATGCAAAAGCTACAGATGCACTATCATGGGAGAAATGTATTGCTGGGTAATAATACCAGTAGCAGAAAATAGGATCTGTCATGAAAGATAAATTAACTAAGACCCAGGCCATGTGACCTTGCCTTTCTACACTAAATTGCATTTACTGTTCTTTGTTCAACTGCAACCTTAAGCAAACATTGATAAATAGCAATGAGTGAGCACACAAAGTGGAGCCCTGTTTTTAGTAAGAAATATTATAAATGAAATAATGTTTTGTCTTTGTCAGTGTATTTACTTGTTTTGTAAGCAGTTTTTTATTAAATCAGTCTACATAATTTAGGAAACTAAAATGCATCTTGACAATTAAATGCCAAAGCTGAAAGAAAAGGCACCTGGTAACAGCTATGTAACAAAATAAAACATTTACATGATGACACATAACCAGCAGTAATGATTTTATCACACCATAAATGAATGGCTCTGAAAGAAGAAAGAAACAGACAAAATGCTTATTAGCTCTATGACCAAACCCTGGGGACTTAGCGAAGTAAGTCATTTAGACTAGTGAGCTCTATTTTAGCACTGATAATTCAGTGCATCTAAAATACGTTCTGATACTGTGTTCTGTACTTTACAAGTGCAATGAAGACACATACACAGACTGAGAAACAACAACAACAACAACAACAACAAAACTTCTCAGTGCAACTCAGTGCAGGTGTTCTTCCCCTCAGTTAAGCTACATAAAATAAAGAACTACAGCAGTCCCTGAGCTACAAGAAATAATTGACTGGCAGAATGAATAATTTAGCTCAATCATTACTGCACACTTTGTATACGTGGCACGATCTCAGTGAACCCCGTCTCTGCTTATCCAGGTCAAACTAATGGCAGTGTTGGACTAGTGGTACTGACTCCTGATTGTGTCTGGGGATAGTCAGGCTGGAGGCAAAATCTTACATCTTAACTGAACTAACATTACAGGGAAGATATATTTCTCATTTAGTAGAAATAAGAAATCTAAAAGCTATTTGAGAAAACTTTATTGCCTTCTTAGTAATTGCTGTGATTAGTCTCATTATTACTTAATGTCTCTGTATTACTGCTTTTGTACTGCCAGTATGTCTCAGATATGTTATTAATAGCTTCCTTGTAAAAACTTCTGCCATCAGCACATTATCTTCTGAACTTGAAATAATACTGCTTATTCAAGAGTTTGTTAATACCTTGTTCCAGATCACCAGCCTATTTAACACGCTACATCCAGATGGTATGTTTTCATCTCTAGCTTAAGTGCCTCTAACTTTAAAGAACAAATTTAGTCTTACTATGTGTTCAAATTGAGCAACATTCTTTAATTTCAGCCCTGGATAGTGTTAAGCATGTGTTTAAGTGCTTTCCTAATTCAGACTTCAGTGCCTGCAACTCATTCTTCCATAAACCACTGTCTTTAGAGGATAAGATGGTCAACTAACTGCTGCAAGATTCAGCTAAACGCTGTTTGTAGAGACTGTGCAGAATATTACATGCAAGAATTATAATTTAATTGCATGCTTAGGCACAGCATTTAGTAGGATGCCTTATTGCCTGTTCTAATGATCTCTGAAGTTGAATAAAACCTTCAGACTATGTTGCGAATCAGAATGGAGGGAAGCTTCCTTTTTTGGAGTGGAGCAGCTGCTAGCAATAAAACCTAAGTGCTTGTTTGTAGTTGCAGGACAATAGAAAGGTTTCTCTACATCAAGGATGACAGAAAAGCTGCAATATGTGTTATAGGACATGCTGGAAGAAGTCTTTCATACTGGAAAAATATCAGTACTGTTCAACTGCTCCTGTTTTTTTCTGTATAGCAGAATTAATCAGTTAACTTTTATAATTAATTAAAATATTATGTTACCGGATTTCAGATACTCATGGGTATTCTGAGCTGTTCAGTAATCAAAATGTTGAATATAGGGCTGAGGCTGAACATGAACCTTAAGCATATAATACACTCCAAAGGCTGTTTTATATTGGAACTATCTGCCTAATATCAGGGACATACTATGGCAAGTAGAAATCACAGCTATATTTGCAGAAACCTTTGCACTTGGTCAAGAATGCTGAGTACTGCTTTTTCTCTGAGGGATGTTTGGTGGATCAGAGAAAAGAGGGTTTCTGGTTCATCTACCTATCTATGCTCACAAAAATTTCCCCTGCAGTTAGTTCTCTCCCCTTAGTTTTGTTAGCAGACCTTCTGAGTATCAAACCACAGTTGGTCAGGAAGTTTCCAACTAGGCAAGCTGTCCTTCCAAGCCAAAATGATGCATCCAAGAATGTCAGAGTGAACAAACTTCAGCTGCACCCCAAGCAGAAGATATTTTTGGCCTTGTTTTCTGCTAGCTTACTGAACAGCTGCTCCAGAAGGTCCACAAGATGCTTTGCTTGGGACCCAGAGCGTGAAGCTTCTTGCTGTGGAGCCAGAGCCTCTGTTGTTGCAATGCTTCAGCTCCAAATACTGCTGATGCTGCAGGTGGATGTGGAGAGGGTCTCCTGGCTTCCCAGGGTGCCCCTTGGATGCTAGGGAAAACCCAGGCCACCACCTGCTCACTTGGAAGAATGGAGCACCCCTCCTGAAGCTGGAGGTGGTATAGAAACTGTTAAGATGTGGGAGAGGGGACAAAGTCCATCTTTGCTCTGATCTGTTCCAGCCAATATAAGCAAAACCACTTATATACTTTCTGAAATTAAAACTTCACGCATTCTAGCTATTAGATTATTATTATTATTATTATTATTATTATTATTATTATTATTATTATTATTATTATTATTATAGATAAGCTTTACTGATTATTATTTTTTAGTTTCCAAACACAGAAGAAGGAAATCCCTGTAAAGGTCATTCCTATATGAAAACAGCTTTCTGGTGCTAACACAAATTCCTTAACAGTTCGTTTAGACTGCTGTTGCAATGTAAATGTATGTTAATGTAGATGCTGAGTGGGGTCTGATTTGCCTTGCTAAGGAAGCCGTTCCTGCTGACTGTGGGAATTGCCATTCCCAAAGCAGGGAAGGCATGTGCTCAAAGCACTTCAGTTTTAGCCTTCCTTTTTTTTTTTTTTTTTTCCTATTTCAGATAGGAAATAGCTCTTGGTGCTGCCACAGGTCTTTCCTCTGCATTTTGCCCTCTCCCTTTTCTGTCCTTCTGACATTTAACACATCCCTTCATCCCTTTCTGCCTTTCTTCAGTTCCTCTTATAACTGCTGTTCCCATCACTGCTCAGCTTTGCTCCCCTTCTCTCCCTGGCACGTTTCACTTGACCATCTCTTTGCTGCCCAGAAGGCTACTTGCTGCTCAGAGTGTGCCAGGACAGCATCCCGTCCTTCTCTGGCTCTGAACACCGAGCATATGCTGTCACAGCTGAGCAGAGCACAGCAATAGCCATCCAAAAGAGCGATGTCCCCTCCCTCGGGCTCACTGCCTGAGTGCTGGCTTTTCTGCATGTGCCATGGCAAGGCCTGCTGCAGCAGGGGGTGAGAACAGCAGGCTCTGGGAAGAAGCCCCATGCTTTACCTATAGCAGTATGTTCACAGGGAAAAAGCTGAATCACTTCTGGGGTGGTGGATCCCTGGTGTTCCTCTTTGTTTACACATCCCACCCTTTTTCCTGACTAGGGAATACTAAGTTAAAAGCAACCTTTCACTGGTTTTCAGTACTATGCCAAAAATAAATAGCTTGCATTTTGTAGCCTAGAGGAAGACTCCATGGGATGTAAAACAGGAGGCATGCAGTGAGTTAGGACATAGGAAAGGGGAGTAGAAGCTCTGAAACTTCTTCCGTTGTCAGACAATCTGAGTTTTTCAAAGGAGTTTTATTTCTTTTGCTTTACTGCTTACCAGAGGAAAAGAGGGAAATCTATACCTCTGATTCTGTGGTGCTTCACACACCAAAAAAAGGTGAATTTTCAATGTAAAAAGTGGTGGAATTCTGATCATTTTAGAGAGAACAAACAAAAGCCTCTCATCTTGAAAATGAACCAAATCTGTCTGGCATTTTCAAAGAAAAATGGAAACAGTCGTGTTACTGTAGTGATATTTGTTAAGTAGTCTTGAGCTCTGGGGAACAAACAAACAAAAAAAAAATCCCCACATTTTTCCATAGCTGTCACTGGAGTTACAATAATCAGATAATATTATTTAGTACTTGCTTAGTGCTTTTGATGCCTCATCCCAAAGTACTTCACAAAGGTCACAATAAGCATTATTGTTAAGGAATGAATGGGAAAGAAATCTCATTAACGGCAGCAGGGTGCAGATGGCAATATAGCACAGCTTCATGCATAGACCTGTGCCTTGAGATGCTGCTAATGAAGAAAGCCCCAGAATTGATTAACATCTTTATTGTCTACTCTCCTTTATTTGATAGGGGGATATATACGCAATTGTTCAGAATATTTTGTGAACTGTCATCACAGAAGATGCTTTCAACAAATGAAAAAGATACTGTTAAAATTTTTTAGACCCATATGATTGCTCTCAGTAAATAAGAAACAATTTGTTGCCTGTGTGAGTGTATGTAAATGTACACTCACATATGGAGAAAAAAAGAAAAGAAAATAATCATTGGATTTTTGGATTTTAGAGAAGCACATGTCAAAGGGTGTTTGATATTATCATAGTGACTAAGGAGTCTGAACTCTATTTCCAACAATGACTTAAGGCTGCCTAAGTAGTCTTTGTGTTACCCATTGGTAGTTTTTAAATCTATGGTAGTTTGTGATAGTTTTCCTCAAAATCTTTGTGCTTACAATTAAACATTATAAGGATAAACATTTCAGCTTAGATTCACGTAAATTAAAGCATTTATGTCTCTGGATTCCAAATTTCAGCTTTCCCAGTTAGTTGGGCTTGGAGGCCTCCATGGTTTAGAGGAGTGGCTTTCTGTTTGCCTTTGGGAAACAGAAGACTAATTGCCTCATATGCAGTAATCTGATGTTGTTTGCAAATGAGATTTCCAGGCAATTGCTAGACATGTATTTTTGGATTCTGTATTTTTAGTTCAATAACAGTAATCTTAGATATCACTCCTTTACAGAGTAGACTGGTCCAGCCACAAACCAAAAGACTCCATTTTATTAGGACACGGTTAGGCACAACTTCTGACAGCAGTGCCTATAACTCTGTTAAACGTGCTCAGCCTATCTTTTCTCAGGAGATGGCAGCAGCAGCATTCCTGAGATGGCTGCAGTCACTTGCATTTACTTTGGGGGCTTGAGGAGCAAAGCTGGATTGGGAAACAACTCTCCCTTTCCCCCTAAAAAAGTCCTCCCTGCAGCCATGTGGAGTGTCATGCTCAGAAAAACACAGACACAAGTGTTACATGCAATGTGAGCGATGGTCAAAAGGGTATAGCTAAAGAAATATTAAAGTCCAAATTAGCTAGCCCTATCTGAACATGTTATAGGTAACCCAAAGCAAGCATTACCCTTTGAGCCAGTTAAGCAAAGGCACTGTAAGCAACGCTGCATCAGGATAGCATAACTGCATATCACAGCCACCAACTTCCCTACAAATTTCTCCTCTGCAGATGAAGCAGAGGGCCAAAGAGGAAAGGTAAGAACAGGCAGACAGTGTTTGCGTTGGGTGCTGAGCAGGATTTCATTTTGCCATGGGAGATGTTTGGGAGGTGAGGAGTAAAAGTGAGGAGCAATAATATGGGAGAAGCAGGCAGGGAGTAGAGAAAGCTCTTTTGTGTTTTAATCTTTGTTTTCTGATGCTATAGTGAAAGCACCTGAGGACTTGCATATAATGTTGAACATCTGTCATGTCTTGTTTGTGTTGTAATCCTTACCCCATGTGGAGGGGCAGGGGAAGGTTTTTGTTTTCTGAAGACATTTTTACGTGTCTGTCCTTAAATACATGTTTTGCTGTGAGGATGAAGAAGCCAGAAGTGGCTCTTGGGCAGCAGGAGGTGGGGGCTTGCCTGGCAGGACCCATGCCTCCCACAGAGCTCCTGTGCACCACACACACTGATACGCTGATGACTGTTCAGCCAGCTGCAGTGTTCCTTACCACCTGGGGCTCTCTAGGCCTGTGGACTTCGTGTTCAGATATATCACAGGGACCTCGTCCAGCTGACATGTGACAAAGCAACAATAACCATCGCTCTTGCTCTTACTCTCTACTTACTGGCTTTGCCCATTTTCATTTGTGTTCCACTTCAGCCTGCCGCTTTTCATTATCACATCCAAGCATGAGGTAGTATTGGTGGCAATATTATAGTTACCTGTGATAAAAGATGAGCTGTGTGTGCTGTTCACCTCAATCCAGACCATTATCTAATTCTTCCTAGCTAGGGAAAAAAAGATCTCTGATCATTAACATAATGGCTACTTAAAAAAAGAAAAAGAAAAAAAATCTAAACAGAAATTACTCCATTCATCTCCCCTAGAAGGAATCTCACCCAGAGAAAAGAAGCTTTTCAGCAAAAAAATTACATGTCTTAGATCCGTTGCCAGTCCCTCCATCTACTTCTGCTGTCTTGAGTAGGCTGCAGGCTGCAGAGGTAGTGCGTGGGAGAGGCAGTCCTTATCTAAACACTGGGGGAGTGTTTCTTACTGCCTTTCCCTTAACACTCTTCTGACTTCAGACGGTTAATGGTGTGGAGAGATGAGTGGTCTCTGCTTTGTTGTTTCCAGGTGGCACAGCTGGAACCTGTCTGGATCTAGTTCTCTCACTGCAGCTGAGAAACAGAGGTTACTGGTAGCAAAGGAAAGATTTTGAGAGATTAGTTTAGAGAAATCTGAAGTTATTATTACAGAGCTATTCTCAGCTGTCAGAGTATTTTACATTCTTTTCTGTCTTTAGAAGTAAAAACTGAGCAGGGAGCAAAATTATGTTTCTCTTCTACCTAAAATGGTAAACTGTAGGATAAGACAGCTGAGTAGAAATCAAAATGAGGGTGGTGAAACACTGGAAGAGCTCTCTAAGAGATGCTGTGGGATTTCCATCCTTGAAGATGTTCGAAACTTGAAAGGATATGACCACGAGCAATCTGCTCCAAAGCAGATCTGCTCTGAGCAAGAGGCTGCACCATGTAACATTCAGAAGTCACTTCCAAGCTCAATTATTCTGTATTTGTGGGAAAGAAGGGTCAGAAAAGAAACCAAGGCTACTTCCCCCTCCCTCCCCAGCAACAACAACAATAAAGTGCCCACAATTTAGTAAATATGAAACACTAGAGGTAGTGGCAGCCAACTGAAATTCATTTGTAAAGAGAACAAGCGTGACCAGCAGCAGCTCCCAGGTATGCTGCTCTTCAATATCTCTTTATTACATTCCAGTAAGAAAAACTTCCAGATAATGCTCATATGTTCCGAACAAGTGTCTGCTTTTTGTTGTAATTCACCATCTGCAGGTCAGGAATTTTCTCTTTCTTTTGCAAATTTTCAGCTACACTGTGAGACACATACTAATTGCTCCCTGAGGTCAGAGCTATTGATGTTCCTTGATTATTTGAAGGTGTGTGAGATAGATGAGTGAACCTCTAAGGGAAATGTTTAACATCAAGAGTTTACAGGAAAATTTAGCGAATGAGAGAGATGAGAGCATGACAGCTTTATAGATTGAGGTAACACTCTGCATCTAGGAGAGGTAGCATCTAGGACTATCACTGTCTGTATTGTGATTATCAACGACCTGTAAAATAGTTTGAACTTTGAGATGTCAACAATTGCAAGTAATAGCATTATTTTGATTGTATTGTCTGGAGGTGTCTCTCTCCAGACTATGAAGGAGATAAAATTTGTGGAGTTTGCTTGTTTGTTTGTTTCTTTGTTTGAAGAGGGGACACTATGGCAAATGAAAAATGCATTAGCAAATGTAAGTAATTCAGATTTTAATGAATATGTGGAATTATTCATACACTTTGCTAGGTTCTCAATTAATTATAAACATTTGGCCATCTGTGAAAAACCTCTGCTTACTTCACAGTGTTGATTCAAAAGGCATATGGATTGCTGGGAGATCTGAAGAATGGAACTGAAAAATAATACTTAGGGTATTATATGAATAAACAGTTTGCATTCAGCTGACGCCATGAAGATCACAATTCTAAAAGGGTATTAGAAGAAGAAAAAAATGATTAACAGTGCATGAATGGAGGTGAGTTCACCAGGGACTTCTTGGGGAAGAAAAGATCAATAAAAGGGTAGAGGCCTATCATAAGCCACGAGCACTACAGGGAACAAAAAATTAAGACTTTTAATTTCCTGTTGCTATAATGCAAGTGAGGAAGGAGGAGGACAACTAGTGAATCAAATTATGAGTCAACAACTTGACATTGTTGAGAGGCAGAATGTATTATACAAACACAGCTGGGCAAAGGAACTCAGCCACATGCATCCAAGGGTTAGGGTAAGGAAACAAGTCTGAAATAAAGGAAGTTCTCAATTGCAGTAGGCCCATGTACAGTTATTATGAAGTAAACTGCTGGAAAATAATAGTCCTCAACACATGAACACCAGGATAAGACATTTAGCAGAGTATTGACATGTTAAATGATACTCTGTGACACTTAGCATGGAGTGTCTTTTTATTGGTTTTGATTGAAAATGAGTGGCCTACCCACTTTAGAAAACAGCAAGGAAGTGCAAAGCTGAAAATGAAAATGAAAGATAGATAGATCGATCGATCGATCAATCGACCGATCTTACCACTTACCCTGGAACCTTGTAAGTATGGCAGTGCATAGCTCTTACACAGGCCCAGGGATCCTGCCTGGTGCATTAAGGAAGGTAGAGCCTGCTTGTGTCTCTGACTGCTGTTTCTGGACCATGTGCTCCACAGGGGAACTGGTGGATCAGTGGAGGTGGTTTCCTCCCAGCTTTGTACCACCAAAACAGCTCAGCGGAATATAGATAGACACAGATGATCAAATCTCCTCTTACTGTGATGCGGCACTTTTGCTTTTGTGGTGCAGCTGATTTAAAGGGGGGTAAAATTAGTCTGACATTGATGGCACAAAGGCAGCCAAGACTCTCACCATCTGTTTTCCTCTGGTGCCTTTTGTGTAATGTTTGACTGGGTAGACTTTGGCAGCAGAAACACACATTCCTTGACACAGCAGGTGGCTTTAGCTACAGTATCTGACTTCGTCTAGTTGTTATCACAGAAAATCAGATTCAGTATGACTTTGTGCATGTAATATTACAGGAGTTCACCATAATTAGACACAGAAACTAACTTTGGACTCTCTTTTGTCCTTCTGGATAGCACAATCAACCAAATGCTTTCTGTCCATGCTGCTTATTTGAGATTTTATTCTATTAATTTCTTCGGTGTGGACATGAAGTCATATGTGCATGCAGAACTGACTGCAGGCTGACTCAGGCTTGTTAAAAGTTTCACAAATAACTGATAATGACAAAACGGATGGATGCTAAGTAGTGCTTGACACAAGTTCATGGTTTTAAAGAACGGTTGTCTCTTTCTGGACATACTTAGGCATTCTTTCCACTGCAGAAGTGCTTTCCTTTCTCAAAAGTCCATTTTTTCAAACATGTTCTCATGAACAGTGACTATGCCATCTCCTCTTGCTCATTGGTAGAATTTCCAGAATCTTTTATCAAGAACTACTTTTTTTCACTCCTTTAAACTGTATCATGACTTCTCTGTCCCAGTTCTGATTCCTTCTTGAAGCCTGAGCTTTGGAACAGGACAATCTGTTCCAAGCACAGGGGAATCCTGTGATACCTTCTAAATGCATATACTTGACACTGATCAGTATCACTTTGCATGGACAGCCCTTCTCATGTTTCTAAACACATCTAATGTCATTCATATCACTGTTTATCTGGTACTGAGGTCTTTCTGTGAACGTGGAATTATTCAGATTGCTCCATTTATTGTTTTTAATGCTAACACAATTTCTCAAGTGTTCTAAGCTTGCTAGAAATTTCTAAGAATGTTCTTCACAAAACTCTTCAAAAATGTCTTGCAAACAAGAATTTCATTATTTGTAAATTGTTCTTATGGAATCCCTGCTGTTCAACAAAATCCTAAATTATTCTGGGAAAGAAAGTATTTTATCATATGATGTAATTATATTATTTGTTGTATTTTCCAGTGGCAGACAAACATACTTTTCTGCTTTGTATCTATGATTATTGACAGTTCTCTCATTTCTGTTAATTCTTAGAGTTTTCCTCGTTCATACTCTACTTTATAAACTTGTATCTCAGACTTTCTTGTAATAGGCTGCTTATCCTTTTGACTTGCTTCTCAGTGTTACTCCATTCATTGTTTCTGATTCATATCAGTCTAAATATCAAAAATGTCTTGTGTTTGTGTGTCTATAATATACATACTAGAAGACATACATTTCTAATTTATGGATAGATAGATAAACAGAGACTTATGAAAAGCATTTTATTTTATTTGTATAATTTTCCACTTCATCGCTTAACCAGATTTTTATGTCACTGCTGTTTTAATCTAAGTAGACACATTACAGTTTTGGTGTTGATTTTAAGTTTCCAGTCATGTTCACAAGGTTCACTTAAATTACTTTTTCCAAATAATCTGTTTCTTCTATTTGATTTTTAGTTTCATGAACACGGTTCATTATCAACAATTATTTTATTTCTTAATCTGTTTGCACAAAACAAACACACATCCATGTGATCATATAGATCACATCTAGATCCTTTCTTCAATGCCAAAACATCATGTGTTGGTGGTTTGTTTTTTGTTGTTGTTGTTTGTTTGTTTGTTTGTTTTGGCTCTGTGACCCAATCCCTAATTATCTGTAAAGATGAGGCCTTATACACAGTTCCTTCTTGTTGGGTGAACGGACTTGACCTAAGAAACAAATACATGTAGATGGGTCGGTACTGGCAATGTCATGCAGAACAAAAGCCCACATAGTAATGCATTATTCCCTCATGACTCTGTTTTTAGGAGATATGTAAGAATATGTGTATTCTGTTCTCTAGTAAGCTTTTTTGTGAACAGAATTAAACACCAGTTATTGCTGTTAATCTTAAAATAGTTGATGTCTAAAAATCCTAGACTGTGTATTTCTCAGATATGGAACCAATAATTTTGACTTTGTCAAACTTCTGCCGTTTGACTCACTTAATTCATCTGAAACTGGACTAACTCAATAGTTCCAACATGTTGGCCATGCAAATCTTCCCATGACATCTCAGTTATACCGTCTAGGTGAAATGAATGCTCTTCAATGAACAATTCTGATTTCTTTCGTTTATTAATCAAGTCTCTATACTGATCTGTAGGAAATTAGAGGTGTCGTTTTTTGTTGTTATTATGTGTTTTTTTTTGGGGGGGGAGAGGAGACATTTTGCTTCTCACATGCTTTGATGTCTTAATGTCTTAATTTTGTTCCCAAATCTTATTGTGGCACTCAGTTCCTCTTTTCATCTTTTCCTTTTTGTTAAATGAACCTTCAGATTTACCTAGCTAGACTGTCCCCTCAGATTTAAGTTTTCATTACATTGACATATATCCCAGCCAAATCATTTAACTACTTTACCGTGTGGAAGGCCAGTCAAATGCTCTAGCAGAAAAGTTACCAGCCTTACAACAATTACCTAAGAATCAGACAAAACAAAATAAAACAAAAGTCTCTCTTCAAGTGCTAGTGAAAAAAATGAACAAATTCCAGGAAGACACACCTGTCTGTGCTCTTCCTTCAGCCTTCTGATTTTCTCTGAAACGGTCTATGTATAATGAAGATGATACAGTGCAGCATCATTAGGCCACTGTCTTCACTGTATCCTCATTACTGATCTCATGTGCCTATTGAACTCAAAATACAGTATAGGCTACAGCATAATGTACAGGTTCCTAGCCAGCCATAAATGAATTCACTTGGTATCGCAGTGTGCAATGGCCATAGCCCTACAAGTGTAATTTACTGGAGAAGGAGGAGACAATTAGCCTGCTTTGAATGCTATGCTGCTTTCTTCCCTGCTGCCAGGACTTAAGAAAGCCTGACCTTTGTTTTTACAGTATCTGTTCTGAAAACTGGTGATGATGCTGCAATACCTCACTGCAAACCTACTCTAAGCTGTACTTAAGAGAGTGGCACCTTGTGTCTGTGCCTTGGGGAGATAGCACACCATCTGTTGTCTCCTTGTCCTTTACAGGATGTTCTCTCCCTTCTGTTTAGGGGAGAAGGCATCATACCAAACTACATCCTAATCTGCAAACTTGTTTGAAACGTTATATCCTTGAGCCAGAAATGGATCCAAACTATTATTAAACTTGACCTGAAACTTTAGAATAAAAGACCATTGGGTCACAGCTAAATTCAAAAGTCTGGACTGTTTTGGACAAGACTGTCTGACTTTTCTGGATAGTTGGAGCCCTCTTTTATGGGTGTAGTTAGTTTTCATAAAGGTCGGAATTGTGCAAATGTGTCTTGCTTCCCCATTTCTTTACAGTAGCTTTTCTTCCTGTTTCACCCATGGCACTCTACAATATCGACTGCAGCTGTCATGACAGTGACCTAATGATATAATGTGAAATTATATATATTATATATATGTGTTTTGTTTTTTCTTTGATGACCAGAGCACAACTGTGCTTCTCTACCTGCCTGTCCTGGCCCTGGTCTTATTTCTACTGGTTATGAGATAAAAATTTCTCTCTGCCATTTCTTGGTTGTCATCTCTTTCTCCTTTGAAACTTTGTTTTATCTTAAACTGTGTGTCATCTGTACTTCTTGTTTTAACTTATCCCATTTTTAGAACAGCCATTTGCACTTTGTATACAGGTTTCTTACAGCTTGTAGTACAAAGAAAAAAATACCAAACTCCAATATCAGAAATAACCAGTGAGGTTTATGGTTTCTGAACTCTCTGGTGAAACCTCACTGCTAACCATGGCTTTAAAGGAAATATTTTAATATATGCAAAAATATGCAGATCTATTATGTAAACCAAGGGCCTACCTAGCCTTATGAAGAATCTCCTTTGGCTGCTCTGCTTTTATAATTCATCAGATACAATATCTAAAACTATCTAATAGCCACTGGTAGAGGAAAAAATACAGGTTAGGCAGTATCACTGCCTAATGTAATGTAAGGAAACTTCTAAGCTCTGTGTGAAACTCCATAACCTTGACAAGTCATTATACCCAAAAGTATTTTGAAGGGGTTTCCAAATGAGTTGAATATGAAGCATGCATTACAATTGTTATTTCTTCAATCTCCTCATCTACAGCAGTAACAAGTAATGGCAAATATGAAAACATTTTAATAATATAGACAGCTGGATAGAAGTCATCAGCTAACTTCATGTTGTCATAAATGATTTTACACAATTTTCAGTTTACGTAAGTTTATTGTTCTATTACAACTCAGAATTAATAATCAGATGAAACAGAAAAGATTTGCTAATAAGTATGCTTTTGACAAAAGAAGAATAAATCTTTGAAGACAAGAAAAAACATTGCAAAGGTACTAACAAAATAATGTAACATAGTTAAAAATTCAAATTCAGTTGTATTATCATCTAATAGTGTAATAGAACTGCAGGAAAAATAAGGTGAGTTAAATAAATAGCATCCAGGATTTAAACTCCCTGTTGCATCTCTGTGTTGCAAAAGCATGGTAGCAGTGATGTGGAACAGGACTGCCCAGGCTTACTGGCTCTGAGGATCTACTACTCATAAAATTTTAATAACCTTTATAACATGCAGCTTTTCAGAGATAAAGAGCCTGGCTGTAAAATTACAACCAGTCTTGTAGAATAAGAGCTAAAACTACAGAAGAACATCTGGACTAAGATGAGCTAGAAGAAAATACATGTGCACTTCAGCACTAATCAGGAGACTTTCTATATGAATTAACTGGAAGAGAGGATGTTGTTGGGTTTTGGTTCATGACACTCATCTTCACAAAATCTGATTTCTGCCAGGTCCCCCTACGAAGCTCAGACGTGTTGCTATTGAAGCCATATTCCTATTTTAGTACTCTAACCAAGCCTTAACTTCAATTATTCATAAGTATAAATAAATTGTACCTGAAAGACTTGTATTCTTTAAAGCAGAAAATTTTGGGGATAATTTCTTAGTCCTATTCTTCATGATATATGCATATTCATAGCTCTTTAGAATAAAATCTTAGCCCTATCATTTGTGATGTGTCATCTGCATAGCTTTAATTCAGAAATAAAAAAATGAAAAATCAGCCATAGCAGTTATGACAGAGATGAGAGAAAGGTGATATTTCTGAGAACAAGAGTGACCTGTTCGTAGTGTGTAAGCAATACAGAAAGAAAAAAAAAAAAAAAAAAAAAAAAAAAAAAAGAGAGAGAGAGAAAGAGAAGAGGAACCAGAGAACCAGAAGAGTGGAAGTCTTAAAGAAGCAGGAGCACTGGGAAGGGCAAAGCAGTTGGTAAAGTAGTAAAGTACAGATCTTCATCAAAGATGAGGCAGGAGCACTCAAATAACGGGAAAACCTGAGCTCACCAAGAGCATGCCTGACAGTGGAGAAACTGGAAGGGAAAGGAGAAAGGAAACTCATGTCTCATAGGATTTTGTTAGACAAAGGCTTGCAATGAAATGAGAATTTGTTTGGCAGACAGTGAGTCTGCATCACCGCTAGAAAAGGTCAGCCAAGATGTAAAAAACTCTTGGGTTTGGTATCAATTCATTGCCTCTCTAAGAGGGTCTGGCCTTCTCTTTCTGTCCTGTAGCTTTCAGCATGCTGAAGCTAAAAGTACTACTCCCCATATAAGGGCATTACATAAAATCCATAAAATCTTTTTTTTTTTTTTTTTTTTTTTTCTCCTGTTCAGTCTCCTACAGTGTGCCAGGTGGCATGGCATGCAGCACAGTCGCACAAAATGCCCTTTTTATATCAGGCAATGTTTAGATAATATCGCTTGTTGAGCGCAGTCCTGTTCCCACTGAAGTCAGTGGGTGCTATTGAGCAAAGGTACCAGATGAGATTAGGCCTTATGCTTTTGAGGCACTGCCCTGTTATAGTCCAAACCTCAAATAGGATCTTTCCTCTAACAAACAAGCAGGGATGGATGGGAGCAAGCTGCTTCCCTGGCTGTTTCCTGAAGCACTATTTTATACCCACCGTCTGCCCACCCATCTGTTCAAACCCTGTTACAAAAACTGGAAACATTCCTGCTTTTTAAATGGGGAGAAAATGCCTAAAAGAGAGGAATAGGTGCTGTGAGAATTCCGTAAAATTAGTACCCTGATCTTCCCAATTAAGTATGATAAAATCAGGAAATAAAGAAGATTTTTATTTGATTAAGAGTACAGTCTTTTCTGAGCATTTTATGAAAGCAACATCTTTTGTTAAGGATTTATCAACAAGTCAGTGGTTACCTATGGTTACTCAGACTGCATTTGTGGACTGCCAGACAAACCTTGAAGTACTTCATGGGGCAAAGCTGTGGGCCAATGCTTTTGGAAGCCTTTGCTTGTAGAGGGAACTGCAGAACTGGGACCTGAGCCCACAGAGCAGCCCAAACATCTGGAAGCAACAAGCCCCATGGAGTACATTGCAGCCAAACTCTGTTTGGTGGCACCACCTGTCACTAGGTAGCTCCAGCTGTCTATGGGCCTGGCTTGAGCTGCAGGCAAAGGTTGGAGCTCATGACAAGGCCACAGTGAAATGGAGAAATGAGGGACAGGGAAAGCTTTGCTTTTCAGTGGTGCTTTCAGGGCTTCTGGTCCTCTGCAGCAGCTGCTGCTCATACTCCTGCCCAGACTCCTGGGCACCATTACAGGCAAGCCCCAGTGGGCAGCTGTAGGCATTGCTGTCATGGGGTAATGTTGGCTTTACTTTATTATCAGGGACTGCCTCCTTTGAGACAAGGATATTTCTTGCAGTGACTGAGGCCAGAGCCTTAGAAAGCCATCTTCAGAAAAGTCAGCATGCTCTCTTTGTGAGGTGGTGGTCCTTGTATAAGCTAAGAAAAGAGAAAAGGTTTTCAGTTTGCAAAAAAGGAAAGGGATTTTCCACAGCAGCCAGATAAGGAGGTCCTTGAGGATGCTCCTTGCAATGACGAAGTAAGGATGGTTGGCGTTGCGCCATGGCTCAGAGAGGCATATCAAGCCAGCAAAGATTCAGCAATGCTCCTGGAGTGGGGAGGGAATTTAGTTGCTTTTAGATGTAGTCAAAAGTATCAATTTTAAATAATCCAAACTCCTAACTTGAAGTTTTACTGGAGGCTTTGCAAGTAGCTGAGTAATAATATCTAAGACAACTCCAAAAGGGAAAGTTGTAGCTGGAACCAGGTCTCAGGATGCATGGGGTAGCAGCTTATTATATTTTATGGCCCCTAGTTTTTGCTTTCCTGGAAATTAAATCAGTTTATTCGTCAACCATTCAGAAAAGGGGAGAAGAAAAAAAAGACAAAATGAATTAATACATAAATAAATAAAATGGGTAGACCAAAGGCCCTCACCATGACAGGACAGGACACTGCTATCAGGGCCACCTCGGCTTGTGCACAGGTGGAGGTGGGTGGAACATGTGCACATGTGGAAACAGACCCAGCTGGAAACAGTCACTAGAAATTGTGTAGTTCAGAGCTGTATTAGCTTTATTAAAAATGTAACTAAGTTCAAGCAACATCTATCTCATACAGCATCTTTTTAGAGGGACTTCGTCTGAGATGGGGGACTGGTTACTAGTCATAACTATTCATTTTCATTTAAAAGAAAAGTAAAATAAAATAAAATTTGATACTTGCTGTTTGCCAGAGAGGGCTGGTACTGAACTTCATCTTTTCCTGAGTTTATAAAGCCAAGAAAGCTAAGTACCTTGGCTGTTTTTCATGCTGTGACTAATGCCAACTATTTTTACTGAAATCAAGGTTTATGAAAGAGTCTCTCCAAACATTCCTGTTTGAAGCTAATGGCTTAGGCTCTTATCTGAGCAAAAGGAGCTGTACAGAACACAGAAATGAATTTTAGCTTGAATTACTGAATGTGGATTCAGATTCCAATAAAAACTAAGTCACTGGGATTTGGGATATTTCTAAATGAGGGTTTCGAATCAAACTGCTTTCCCTCTGTTGACAATCTTTTCCACACCACAAGCATCTTGGTGTATTAAAGAAAAGACTTATCAACAAACAGTGTATTGCAACAAAACAGTCTTTTTCACTTGACTTGGCACCAATTAGAAAAACAAATATTAGAAACTGCTGAAGAGCTGTAGTGAGTATGAACAATTTAGACAAGTTTCTAGCTGAGAGAAAATTGACTGTCATAAAATTGGGGATGGGAAAAGGCTGAATACAGCCTATGGGGCAAATGATGCTAATATTAATCTTAAAAGATTGATCCAATGGCAATTACTCTCATTTCCTTGTCTTCTGAGACTACAAGTCCCACTCTGCAGTGCTCCACTGTGCTGCAGGGCAAAATACAGCTTGTGAAGCATGAAGTTGAATGCTGGGAATTGTAGTCAACACACAATGAAGCTCCTTATTAAAGATTATTATAACAGGACTATTTTCTGCATGTAGATTATAATATTTCTGAAAGTTTCTAGTCTTCAGTAGACCTAATATTACAGTCTTCTGGTGTTTAGTTAAAAGACAACATTATTCTGAAATTTGAACAAAAAGTATTTACAAAAAGTGAAATAATTGAGTGTTGATGTGAGAATTTCTATTCCTGCGAAATAAATTTATTTTTAGGGAAGAAAAATGAGCTGGAATAAAGCTCACTGCTCTTAAGCTCTGTCTAAAGAGTCCAGGGTTCAGTCAAATGCATTTATTATTTTCTAAACTTAAATGCCCCATCCTAAAAAAATAATAAATAAATAAAATAATAATAAAAAAAAAGCAGTGGGAATTTGGGGAATCTGAACCTGCTTCTCTGAGTCTGATTGCTGTTTGGACACTGAAGGCAGGTTATCCTTGCTGGGTTGAGTCTGGAAGCCAGAGGCTGGTGCGTACCAGCACAGTCAGGACACAGTCAGGACTCAGGCTCTTTGGTGATGAGGGCACACCTTGTGCCACCACTGCACTTCCCAGGCCCCTGCATAACTGCTGCTCACATTCACATCCCATATGGCTTATGTAATCTGCAGATATTGCAGCTCAGCAGTCATTACAGACCCGGAGGCACGAAGTTTCAGTCCTAGGCTCTGGGGTGCATTATGGGCTAAATGAGATCTTGTGCTCTGTGGCTAACACTGTAATTGCTGTTTTCAGTGCTGTAGGACTGCAGCTACCACCTATCTCCAGTACATATAAATATATGTGAAGAAGGTAGTAACAAAAGTCTAAATGTGCATAGAGTAAAAAATAAATAAAGCTGGAAGTCTTTAAAGAAAGAGGATGATATAGAAGCTCCTGACTCCTATAGCAAATAACAGGTCTTCAAGATGGTTTTCTGCTCTCCTGTGTTGGCAGCCACTCTGTTAGATAATTGCTGTGTTCCAGCCAATTGATACTGCTACACAGCTTCTGGAGATTGTCTGGTGCTTATTAGGGCAGGGAGTTTGCCCATTTTATAAGGGATGCAAACAAAATAATAGGAAACTTCTAGCATTCTGTCTTTACTGCTGTGCATACCATTGGGACTTTGAAATCAGTTTTGCTGACAATATGTCTGTTCTGTAGTATCTAGCACAAGTGTTTTTGCTAGACATGTATTTATTTTCTTCTGGATGAGAAGGATTCATTAATTTGTCTTTGTTACACTTATTGAAATTGGTTCTCTCTGTTAAGAATGCAGGGTAGGGAAGAAGCAGTGAAGTAATTTTCTTCTAGACTAGGGGACTGTGCAAGTAAGTAAGGAACTAAAGTGCTTTTCTTCTGCTTACTGATCTAATGCTACTTAGAATGAAGAAGTGCAGTCTACGTTCTTTCCTTGGGTACACTGAGTGTGTTATAGGAAGCATATAGTGTGGAGGTAGACGGGCAATACGTTGTATTTGCCAAGTTGTGACATGGTAGCAAAGAACAAAAGTTTCAGCTCTTTACAATAGACTCCTAATAACTCCACAACATCCTGGAGAGGGTCAGGCCATTATCTCTTGTAAGAGTATTTTAATCAGCTGGTCCAAATGCCAAAGTAAATCTCCACAAATTTGCAACAACCCTGTTTAAATGCAAGCAGTGCTTAGTTTGCTCACCAGAACAATTCAAAACACCACAGGGTGAGGCAAATTTGTCACTTTTTATAGTTATAACAAAGTTTGGCACAGTAGCTCTCTACCTTGACAGGGTACTGAGGATGCCAGGTCACATTAGGCTCTGGTCTGAGCCTGCCAGTGGGCTGGGGCAGAATTTTCTTCACTGCAGCAAAGCAGTGAAGTGAACACAGCCTGGATTCAGCTGCTCAGAGCATGTTTCAGATTTCTGTGCTCTTGACTCGAGGTCAAATCTTGAGTCCCTGTGTAATGCATGCTAATGTGATCTTCTCTTGTCTGATTATACAAGGTCACCTGAGAACCTTTTGATAAAATGACATGTGGTAGGTCATGGTCAGTGGCTTCTTAGTGTGGTTTGTAGACTAAAGAGTTAAGGATTTTGAAGGGCAAAGAAACTGAGTTTCTAGTCTATTTTTCTGAAAATTGAAAGTATTTGCTTCATTCTAATATAGAAAACCAGCCAAAGTAACTTTCTTCCAATGATAGGTTATTAAAGTTTTGATATCTAATATTAAGCTAGCTAGCATTGGCTCCTTTTATAGAAACAAGTTTTTCTGGAGCACAATTCATCTCATCCAAAGAAAGACATCTAAGGTAGGTCAAATGAATTGCTCTTTGGCGGCATCTATTTTTCTTACTTGACTATAAAGGGAGCCTGGGATGAGTAACTCAGGTGTCTGAAAGTGAAAGATTTGACCTATGGGGAGACGAATCTCACTTGGAACAGCAAGCCAGAGAAAGCTGTGTGGCATGAAGCATGATAAACCTTGCCAGGAGATAGATCTCCCCTGCCAGTGCAAATGCTCACTGTGTATACAATTAATAATTATGTTAATGCTGAATTCCTCGCTCTCTGCCTTTATCGTGCCTTGATTTCATCTCTCTGCAATTCTGGATGATCTCTGTTTCTATGGTGGTTCCGCTCGAGTGGGCAGCCAAGCTCCATCACAGCCACTCTCTCACTCCCCCTCCTCAAAGACGAACGGGGAGAAAATACGATGAAAAGGGCTCAAAGGTTGAGATAAGGACAAAAAGATTATGCAGTAATTATTTTAACGGGCAAAACAGGCTCAGCATAGGGAGATAGTAAGATTTATTGCTTATTACTAACAAGCTAAAGAAGTGAGAAACAAAGGAAAGAAACCAAAGGTACCTTCCCCTCCATCCACCCTCTTCCACCTCCTCCCCCCAAGTGGTGCAGGGGAACGGGGGAATGGGGTTATCGTCAGTCTACAGCGCTTCTTCTCTGCCGCTCCTTCTCGGTCACTCTCGTCCCCTGTGCTGTGGGGTCCCTCCCACAGGATGCAGTCCTTGATGAACTGATCCGGCGTGGGCTTCCCACAGGCAGCAGCTCTTCCAGAGCTGCTCCAGATATGGGTCTGTACCACGGGGTCCATCCCTTAGGAGAAAACTGCTCCAACCTGGGTCCCCCATGGGCAGCAGCTCCTGCCAGGTCACCTGCTCCTGCGTGGGCTCCTCTCCACAGGCTACAGGTCTGGCCCGGAATCTGCTCCGGCAGTGGTCTTCCACAGGCGGCAGCCTCTGTTGGTGCAGGGCCACCTGCTCCACCGTGGTCTCCTCCATGGGCTGCAGCATGGAGCCCTGCTCCACCGTGGTACTCCATGGGCTGCAGGGGGACATCCTGCTTCACCATGGTCCTCACCACAGGCCGCAGGGGACATCTGCTCTGGCGCCTGAAGCACCTCTCCCCCTCCTTCTTCACTGACTTTGGCGCCTGCAAGGCCATTCCTCACTCCTCTTACTCTCCCAGCTGCTGTGTGGCGCAGCGTTTTTTTTCCCTGTCTTAAATATGCTCTCACAGAGGTGCAAAACAACATTGCTTTTTGGCTCGGTTCTGGTCAGCAGTGGGACCCTTACCAAACATGGGGCATTCTAGATCCTTCTCACCGAAACCACCCCTATGGCCCCCTGCTACCAAAATCTTGCCACGTAAACCCACTACAGTTTCCTGTCTAGTAGTTCCTTTCTTCCCTCTTCCTCGATCTTCCTTTTATGAGTTTACTCCTAACCTTCTCTTTCTCCTGACCTCTTTCCCAGACAAGGCAGCCTAGAGGTGTCTAATGCAGGACCGCATGAGCTCACAGTTCAGCCCTTGCTGAAGGACTTACAGTTACACAGAGGAGCATCTGGAAGTTTAAGCACTGCTGTCCTTGGCATTACTGTCAGTATCCTTGTTTGAGTGGGGCTTCTTTCATTTCTTGGCTGACTTTGTGGTGGTGTTTTCTTTTTGTTGTTGTTGTTTGTTGTTGTTTGTTTTTGTATTCAATTTTTCTGTCAGAGGTACCTATACTTCCTGCTTCTGAGAAACTAACTGCTGGAGAAACAGCCAAAGACCGCTCTGAGACTGGAAGAAGCTGAGTCTCTTTAGCAGACTGGCAACAGGGACTGAAGTAGGAGCATTTTTTAAAATTTTATTTTATTTTTTTTCAGACCAGGGACTCATTTAGAAAGCCACTACATGGGACAGATATTTCACTTGTATTCCAATTACTTCTTTGGTAGAGTTTGAAGGAGTGAAACCTGTTTGTACTTTCACTTGCAAGTTGATTTAGTAGTGACTGTGCCTACTGGGACACTCGTTCCCTGTGGATCACAGGTTCTCCTGGGGACACCTTCCTCAGGGTCATCTCTCTTATTTTTAAAGCAATCTCTTTTAATCTACTGAGTGATTAAAGATATTCTAATTTATATTCTTTGACTTAACCTATTTGTCACCCCTACCAGGGCCCCATATTTAGAACAAATCAAATGCAGCATTTTTCACCTAGGACAGCAGAAGAAAAGTACATGAAAGAGAAAAGATCCTATTATGTCCCCTGTAATACATTTGTAGAAGTGTTATGTGTAAGTCCTTGGAGTGATTAAATGGATGATAGTTGTATTAAGTTTTAATTGATGCTGCCTCCTAAGAGATAATACAGTCATGAGAGAGAGCTAGATCCTTCTGTTGTGTAAATTTCTATAATTTTGTTGACTACCACAGCATCACAAACTCATACAACCTGAGGATTAGGTCCATCAAATCTCACTGAATCTTCAGAGTTAACTGCAAATAGATCCTGCTGTATTTAAGACTGGTATTAAGGAAGTCATTTGTTGTAATGGGAGCCACATTTTTATGATTTTTAACTTCTGCTTTCTCTGTTCTTCCCTGGTCCATTAGTTTATTTTTTCTCGTCTCTGTCTTTGTTCAGTGGCCTTAATTTTGCTTATTAGTAAAAACTGCACTAGAAGATGTTGAAATTGGGGGAAGAGTCTTATGCATATTTTTTTTATTATTATTTGCTACAAATGAAAAAAAAAGTTTCTTGTTTATTTGTACTCCATTCACTCTTACAACCTTAAATGGGTCAGGGCCTCACTGTACCACAGGGGTATGTCATAAAAGCGAGTCTCTGAAGCAAAGGGCCTAGACCTGTGGAGATAAGAAACAGCAACTGAGGGAAACAATAGAACAGGGAGGACATGAAAAGGTCTAGATAGGCATGAAAAACAGATTCTAATTTCTATCTGCACAGCTCCTGTGTGTATTAAGCTGATCAGTAGCAATGATAGCACCTCTGTTATTTATTCTTCTAGTAAGGCTAGGCTGTACAGAATTTAAATTTCAGAGCACTGCATACTAATTGTGTTTGTATTACCCACTTGTCTTTTTCCTTTTTTTTTTTTTTTTTGTTTGTTTGTTTGTTTGAATGCTTTTATCACAGATTTTGTATTAATTAAAGCTTTTGGCTGAATGTGGTTGCTTGGCCTGGACAAAGTGGGCTTCAAAGATCAGCCTCTTTCACAGCATCAGGGAAGCCAAGGCTAATTGTTTGGATAATGACCTGCAGAGTAAGGTCCTCCCACCTTTTTGGTGTGCAAGTTGATCCTTTGCTCTTCCGGCTGGATCCAATGGCTGGATCAGCAGCCAGTCTAAAGCCATGGTAATCCAAAAGATACTTCCTATTGCTGGTATATCACTAAAATATAGTTGTTCCTTTTGTCATGAGATATACAGTGCTCCGTGGTTTTAGTGAATGAAAATAACACCTTCAAAAACAATATATAATAAGAGTAGGATACCACATTTAACACACTGTTTAATTTCTTAAAGTATACTGAGGGATAGGGCAGAACTAGACTTGACATAATTAACCTCAGTTTAACATTCAGGAGGATCACAATCTCTTCTCATTTTCACTGAAGCCACCTGCTAATTCCATTATTTATTTCAATAGCTGACCATTTTCCTCACCATTAACCTCATAGACTTCTACTCTGCATGTTTCTAGGAAAAAAAAATTGAGGTCCTGGGCTCTAAAGTCTATATGTATTCCAGCATTGTTCTAAAAGAAACAAGACACTAAGCAAGTATAAGAATTAGCATCACAAACCTTATTTGTAATTGTCTATTTGAAGAACTAGAAAGTTGTGAAGGAAATGTGATGCCTAGTACATGTATATGAGAACACTAAATTCAAAGCAATTTTAAGGTGATGACAAAGCATAAATGAACTAAATTACAATCAGTGATATCTCCATGATTTGCATCTTAGCCAGCAGTTGCAAACAGCATGACCTGTTCATACTTGTGCTGTACTCTGTGATATATTCAAAAGTCCATACTGACTTTTTTCCTTGTAATGTTACCCCAGCCTGGTTTTCAGATAGATTGCATTTTTACATCAACACATTTGAATTTGAAATGTGTCTCACATGACAAGGTACTAGCTCTTTTAGCCTGAAACTATGGCTATGCAGAATCTCTGCATCTCTTCTACCGATACAGGTCTTTAATGTGTTTGTATGTAAATGTCTGTGCCTCTCACCAGTATCTCTGGCAGCCCACAGCACTGTATGGAGTTTGTATTTATCAGGGTATAATATCTACTGATGTTAGTGTTTCAGAGGAAAGGCAGATTTCTTGGCTAAAGAGCTAGCATCTTAATTTGTAGTTTTGACATACGTGAAGATGCACCACAGCAGGAAAGTGAAAGAAAGATGATGCTTGTGCATAAATAACTGAATTACCCAGACAGATATCTTCATAACTGTAGTTGCTGCAAAACCAAATTTTTATTGTTTGTTTGGTTGTTTGTTTTTTTTTTTTTTTTTATTGTCTATAAATTAATATTTATTTTTTTTGTCTGATGCTGAAGAATTCAGTATTCAAATATTTCCAGCTTGAAAAACTCCAGAAACTAAACATATTCCTTACCTTAGCTTCACAGAAGGAGGTTTATTTCCTTCTTAAATATATTTTTTTTAAGAATGCAAGGCCTTACGTACTTCTCCATGGAAAATAATTGCTTTGCTTCAAGATATGTGAACACAAGAAGTATTAATTTCTACAAATTTAGTGTGACGCTACAGTTTAACTGGAGCTCAATCTGGCTACTGCTGTTAAAGATGATAAAAATATTTTCATAAATAAACAAAGAAGAAAAGGAGGATAAAAGGATGTCTCCATCCTTTATTGGATATGGGGGGAAACATAGTCACAAGAGGTGAGGAAATGGCTGATGTGCTTAATTTGAGCTTCGTCTCAGTCCTTAGCAGCAAGGCGAGTGGTTCTCCAGGTACTCAGTCCCCTGAGCTGGTAGATAGGCATAAGGAGCAGAATGAAGCCCTCATAATCCATGAGGAAATGATTAGCAACCTGCTACTCCACTTAGATGTATGCAAGTCTATAGGGCCAGATGGGATCCACCTAAGCATACTGAAGGATTTGGCAGAAGTGCTCACCAAGCCGCTTTCCATCATTTATCAGCAGTCCTGACTATCAGGGGAGGTCCCAGTCAACTGGCAGTTAGCAAATGTGACACCCAGCTACAAGAAGGGTCAGGAGGAGGATCTGGAAAACTACAGGCCTGTCGGTCTGACCTCAGTGACAGGGAAGCTCATGGAACTGATCATTTTGAATGCAACCATACAGCATCTACAGGGCAACCAGGTGATCAGGCCCTGTCAGCATAGGTTTATGAAAGACAGATACTGTTTGATGAACCTGATTTCTTTCTACAACAAGGTGACACATTCAGTGGATGAGTGAGAGGCTGTGGATGTGGTCTATATAGACTTCAGTAAGGCATTTGACACCATTTCCCACAGCATTCTCATGGAGAAACTGCCTACTCATGGCTTGGATGGGTGTACACTTCATTGGGTTAAAAGCTGTCTGGGTGGCCAGGCCCAAAGACTAGTGGTGAATGGAGTTAAATTCAGTTGGAGTCCAGTACCAAGTGGTGTCCCCTGGGGATCAGTATTGTGGCCACTTCTCTTCAATATTTTTATTAATGATCTGGATTAGGAGATTGAGCACACCCTCAGTAAATTTGCTGATGACCCCAAGTTAGGTGCAAGCGTTGGTCTGCATAGGAGGGCTCTGCAGAGAGATCTGGATCGGCTGGACCAATGGGCTGAGGCCAACTGCATGAAGTTCAATAAGGCTAAGTGCTGGGTCTTGCACTTGGGGCACAACAACACCATGCAATGCTACAGGCTGGGGGAAGAGTGACTGAAAAGCTGCCTGGTGGAAAGGGACCTGGGGGTATTGGTCAATAGCTGACTGAATATGAGCCAGCAGTATGCTCACGTGTCCAAGAAGGCCAACAGCATCCTGGCTTGTATCCAGAAATAGTGTGGCCAGCAGGACTGGGGATGCAATTGTCCCTTGGTAGTTGGTCCAGGTGATGCCACAACTTGAATACTGTGTTTAGTTTGGGGTTCCTCACTACAAGAAAGACATCAAGGTACTGGAATGTGCCCAGAGAAGGGCAACAAGCTGGTGAAGGGTTTAGAAAACTACTCTTAGGAGGAGAGGCTGAGGGAGCGTGGGTTTAGCCTGGAGAAAAGAATGCTCACAGGAAATCTTATCATGCTCTACGACTACTGTAAAGGAGGTTATAGTGAGGTGGGGATTGGTCTCTTCTCCCTCACAGACAGGATGAAATGGCCTTACATTGCAGCAGGGGATATTTAGGTTGGATATAAGGAAAAATTTCATCACTGAAAGAGTTGTGAAGTATTGGAAGTCACCATCCCTGGAGACCTTCAAAGAACATGCAGATGTAGTGTTTAGTGACATGGCTTAATGGTGGACTTGGCAGTATTAGGTTAAAGATTGGACTACATGCTTTTAGAGATTTTTTCCAACCTAAATGATTCTATGATTCAGTCATGTTTAAGCATCTAAAAATATGAGCATTTTTTCTCTGTTGGACTAGTATTTCATTTACAATTCCATTTAATGGATTTTTTTTCCATATATACTTTTTTTTTCCTCTGTTTTTTCTTAAATATACGTTTAATAATAATTCTAGAAATATGACCAAATTCTTACACAAAAATGTGGTTTTCAATATCATACTGTAAGTCAAAGCTAAATATAAAATAGCAATGCCTATATAACGCTAAAACTGAATAGCCAACCTTTTCTTCTTGAGTTCTCTTAGAGTGATTTTTTTTTTCTTTTTGAAGGAAAGAACAATTTCCCATCTTATTTTGGGGAATTATGGCACATTTTATGTTACATTTGGTCTAGCCCTAGTACCTCGCAGGAGTACACCCTAACCCATGTGGAAAAAAGGAAGATGAAGGAAATCTGGTTTGCAACAGATGTGAAGTATGCTAAGGAAAGTCTTGCAGTTCCCCTGAATATAGAATGACATGTACTCTGATGTTTCCAAAGTCATTCTAATTCCATGCTCAAGTTCAACTATAACACAGTTGAAAAAATCTTTTGTATTTCTTGCAGGTAGTCTAAAATGCCCCTAGGAGGATTAAATCAATGTTTCAGAAGTAATTCACCAAGACACATTTTTTGTCAGACCATTCAAATGTGCAATGTTGCTATTGTCATATCTGTGTGCACATAAATTCTATGAATTCATGCTTTGATTGCAACCTTGGCCATAGCATGTGGTATTATTGGGGTGCGACAGTGGGATTATAACAAAAATCATTGATAACTGAAAATGAGAGATAGGCCATGAAATATCCTGGGTTGTTTAGGTGAGCTGTACGGGTTGTGCTTCCAAAATATATACTTGGGAACAAGGGTTTGATCAATGAGAAAATGAAGATTGCATACTTTTATCAACAGAATTTGTTGTAGTCAGAACAAATCTCATCTTCATTAGATTTTCCCCTTTCTTCCTGATTCTGGCCTTTTATCAGCCCATTGTGGAGTAAAAACAGTTCTCCTGGTCTTTCAGGCTTTATTATTTAGCAAAGGCTTAGGAGGAAATTAGAATCTGTCCTCTTGTTTGGAGAGTGATCAAGACAGGACTTATTTCATTCACTCCTAGTTAGGGCCTCCCTGAGAACATTTTGTCACAGTACTCAGGAGAGTTACATTAGTCAATATGCAGAGAAATGAAAAAGCAATGGATTTCAATAATTTTTCCTTGACCTTTAAACACAGAGGGGTTCTTCTGCAAAACATTAGAATATCCACTCTTCCCCAAGAAGCTGAATGAAGGTTTCAGGGACAAATTCCAACACAACTGCAGGAATATGTGTTGAGACTAACCTTTTATTTTCTTTTCTTAGTGGCACAAACATTAAAACAAAGTCTGTATGAAAGAAAAACCTGGTTAAAAAAGGTTAAGAAAAAATTTTGCACTGATAAAATGATAACATTTCAACTGATAACTGACAATTGAATCCTTAACTATAGATTTTTTCAAAGGAAAATTTCAAGAGAATATATATGTATATATATATTTAGATAGTTACAAGCATATACCTTCATGAAAAAAGACTTGTGAGTTCCAATGCAGCTTCCCTAGTGAGATCCCGGCTTTTCTTTCTCTCCAAGACCTCTGCCTAATGGAGGTATTTGTCTTCCTTCGTTGAAAGAATACCATCATTCTATTAGATGTAATGTCAAACAATTGATACAGACCTGACATTCTTGAGTGTGAGTAATGCTTATGGCAAAGGTTGCCACATTTGGGCAATTACTAACATTTCCTTAGGCAGTAACCCTACTGGATACAGGAAACTCTTCCGCCCCTTTAATTGTAAAAAAAACAGTAAATTAAACAGTTCCATGCCATGCACCAAAATGGTAGGAACTGTAGCATTGGATCATAAAATTCTTAAATCTTCCTTTCAGCAGGGAACACAATGGATGGAGCTGCTGAGGGGTGCTCATAGCTGGGATGGCAGGAGCTCTGCACTCTCTTCATTCTGCAATGTGCAGGAGCTGGCTGCGCTTTACTGGACCTGCTACTGCAATGGAAATTTTAAAGTGACATCAGGGAGGAATAAACAAGCAGTCTTAACAGCATGAATTCTTGCCATTACTTTACTTAATGAGGGAGTCTGCATGTGAAGTACCTGCATGTGTCTAACTGGTAAATCTCTTCAGAGAAGCAAAGCAAGCTGTGGCACCCATATCCTATGTTCTTTCTTTCTTTCTTTCTTTCTTTCTTTCTTTCTTTCTTTCTTTCTTTCTTTCTTTCTTTCTTTCTTTCTTTCTTTCTTTCTTTCTTTCTTTCTTTCTTTCTTTCTTTCTTTCTTTCTTTCTTTCTTTCTTTCTTTCTTTCTTTCTTTCTTTCTTTCTTTCTCTCTCTCCCTCCCTCCCTCCCTCCCTCCCTCCCTCCCTCCCTCCCTTCCTTCCTTCCTTCCTTCCTTCCTTCCTTCCTTCCTTCCTTCCTTCCTTCCTTCCTTCCTTCCTTCCTTCCTTCCTTCCTTCCTTCCCTCCCTCCCTTCCCTTCCCTTCCCTTCCCTTCCCTTCCCTTCCCTTCCCTTCCCTTCCCTTCCCTTCCCTTCCCTTCCCTTCCCTTCCCTTCCCTTCCCTTCCCTTCCCTTCCCTTCCCTTCCCTTCCCTTCCCTTCCCTTCCCTTCCCTTCCCTTCCCTTCCCTTCCCTTCCCTTCCCTTCCCTTCCCTTCCCTTCCCTTCCCTTCCCTTCCCTTCCCTTCCCTTCCCTTCCCTTCCCTTCCCTTCCCTTCCCTTCCCTTCCCTTCCCTTCCCCTTTTTACTTTTCTTTTTCTTAGCCCAGGAAATAGGTAAATGGCATGTACCTTAAACACAGTGCATTTACAGAACAGTGACCTTAAGAGCTTTAAATGACTACATTGTTTAATGTGAAGGAAAAGAATACCACAGATCAGTGGAAATGTCAGCAGTACTTTTAATGAATCAAGTTTGTTTTAATCGATATTCAAGTCTTCTTTCCATTGCCCTGAGATTGTCATGCTTTGCAAAGAGATAACAGTAAATGTCACGCTCCAAAAAAGCAAGTGCCTTCGTTGCTATAAATCAATTGGAAACATTGTTCTACTAAACGTGACAGACGCAAGTGACAGAAATGCTGTCTTTCCAAGAAATCACTATTTCTATACCCCATGTAGAAAAGGGTTTGAGGGAGTATTGCTTAGAGCCTTCTCTCAGGTAGCGCAAACACGGGACACACTGGAGGCTTAATCTGAGTGGAGAAATAGCCAAACCAGTCCAGGAGATATGCAATGCTTTTTTTTTTTTTTTTTTAATAGTTAATTCTGTCAAGTTTTTTCTGGGGTATAGTTAGGACTAAGAGTTTGTAAATTTAATAGCTAAGCATACAGATGTCTGACTTTATAAACTTAGGCCAGCTGAGGCCCTGGGAGGTGAAGTAAATGACAGAAACAGTCTGTCACCTAGTTCAGCTCAACATACAATGACAAGAATTCATTACTTTAATATCCACGGCAAGCAAAATTATGCTAGAGTATAAACTAAAGTGCATTACAGTTATTGTGGACCTTGAGACTCAGGCAATTTTGATTTTATGTTTACTTTCTTGAATTTATACCTCTGCAATTTTGGCAGTGGTGTGGAACATGAATGGGCACTGTGTGCCTAGGTTTGTGCTCCAGAAGCTTCATGAGCTTTACAAACACTTGGAGTGAGCCCCTCTGCGTGATAACTGTGTCATTTCACTAATACTCTACAAGTGTGTTGCTGTGTACCACCAGGTCATTCCAGAGTTACAGCAAACTGGCTGGTGTTGGCTGCCTCTGCTCCCACTAGTGTTAGCAACTCTTCCAACATGCTCAGGACACTGTCCCAGCAGAATTACTCCTTACTTACTTCTCTCTTGCCTGAGAACTTTCTAAGTATCCTTTACTGCATGTTTTATTGATACTTGTGAAATCCTCTCTGCTTGATGACTCAGCCCTTTGCACTTGGCTTTGCACCAGAGCTTTTCCTACAAAAACAAATCCTATTAGGAGTAAAAACATACAGATGGATGGAAAAGCCCAGAGCCCAGTAATGAAAATAGTATCTGTATGCACAGGAATGGTGCTATTCCCCAGGAAACAGGCCGGTTGTTTGAACTTCTTGACAACTTCTTCAGATGTCCCTGCCTATGCCTGTGTTTATCTATAGTGGCCTATACTGGCTCAGATACCAAAAGCTCCAGAGGAAAGGGGAGCCTGGGACCAAGACAGGTCAGATGCAAATGAGCTGCTTGTCTGTGCTGTACAAAGATCTGTAATGTTAGCTTTTAAATTTAGATTTGAACAGAATTTTTTGTCTTCTTTTTGAAGAAGAGAGCTGCTTTCGCTGCAGTGAAAGGATAATAAGGACCCCAGGCAATGCAGCTCTTGCTGACCTACTTCTTTAAGTATAGGACAGGCATCAGTTCTGGAATGGGATGGGAAAACATTCCTTTAAAATTTTGCTGAAAAAACATCAGGCTTCACCACGGTGTGTTTTTTATCCTTGTCTGCTAGCAGGCAGATACTACTGATATGGTTAGTACCTATCAAAAGAAAGAAACGGTGGTTTTCTGTTTTTTAAGTAGTGTAGTAATTAGAATTAATTTGTGGAGCACATTATATAGATGAATTTGTAAGACTCTTTAGATAGGAAAAAAAAAAAAAGCAAAATCATATGACAACTTTGACACTCTTAAAAACTTAATTCCTACTTTTTATATAGAGCTTGCAGAATTTCAAGAGATGACTTCAGTAGTTTGGATCTTACTGTAAAATGCACAGAATTTCCTGCTTGAATAGATGGAGCTTTTCTTGTTTGGTCTTACCTTGTGAAGGCTGTAGAGCTAAGAGGCTTCCTAGAGCTATGAGGATAATTCTACCAAGTTATAGGCCAAGCCTTGACCTCTCTCTGTGGCTTGTTTGGGATGCTCTGATTTAAAAGATATACAAACACTTTGGGTTGGCACTTAAGGTTTGGTTCTTTACAAGGGAGGGGGATTACAGGAGGGGGAAGGATTCCTGCTCATAGACCTGGTCTTCGTAACTCCAAAAGAGCTTAGAGACATCTTTTCATGCTAATTCCTTCATGTGGGACACCCAGATTTATGCTGTTCTACTTCATTTCAAGCATGGGTGAATTTCATGGTTTTCTTGAAAATTTGTTGTCCTGATGCATACTAATGCCATATGTCCAGGGCAATTGCTAATAACATATGTAAAACTTCCACAAGTAGCTTGTTCCAAATATGGAAGCAAAAATACATTTATGGTAGAACGAGCATGACTGGCATGTATTCCATAGTGTAAGTAAAGTATAAATACCACCTTATATTTCAGGTAGTTGAACCTTTATTCTAGTGGACCCACACACAGGCTCTCACAAATGACAGAAATGAAGGATTTTAGAAAAGGCCATGCCTTATAGTTTGTTACATTTAACTTGAATTATATATATCTCATAATAGAAATCTGGCTTGTCCTTGTACACTTGCAAAGAACTCTTAGACTACTGAAGTAAGAAAAAACAAATTACTAGCACGCCATGAAAGGATAAACATGCTGAGGTGCCCTCTGTGCTATAATTCCATTTGGATGTGTTAGATGTTTTGCTGCATGCATTTGCTCAGAGCATGCCCTCTGGATAGCTTTTTCTGTCAGCAAGTCCCATCATGTTTACAGGAGGCTCTATTAAGGGTTCTGGGAAAGCTAAGAAATGTATTTGCTTCGAGCATAATGCGGGGGGGGGGGGGGGTGGGGGGGGGGTTGGGGGGGGGGGGGTTGTTAAAGCAAATTCCCACATTTCTACAGTATGCAAAACTGGACAACAAGATTACAGTTGGGTTAACGTTCTGAAATAAAATAGTTCACCAAAGAAGAGAAAAGGCAGCTTTTTGAACTCTAATAAATTGGCAAGCTTAATGCAAAATAAGAGAGGCATGTAGCATTCAAAGTTAGCTTGTTAGAAAGGGGGCTAATTTTCTCTGGCAGTTATGTATTCATCTATGTCAGTGCTTCGCTAACCAGCTGTAGATGTTCGGTTCAGGATCAGACTAGGCAAAATAGGGATTTGCCAGATATAAAGCACTATATAACAAGTAGTTTTCTGGGACTCTTGCCAGCTGACTGCCAAGAGCTATGTGAGGTTCCTAGAGGAGATAGGCTGCTGTTGCCAATCCATGGGGAGGCTGTCAAGGCATCATTAGTAGCCTTGACTCAGTTTCCTCCCCTCTAGACAGCTATGCTGACTGATTCTGCCGTCAGCAGCTCTGATAGCTTTTCTGACTCATTTGTGACCAAGTCTTTTGCTCCTCGCATGGCTGCAGAGGCTGTCTGCTTCCATACACAACTTCTTGCAAGTCTGCTTCATACAGGCTTTTCAGGGTTATTCATAAATCAGATCTCTGGTAAGAGAAGGAAAGAAATATGCTGAAACAAAATATTTTAGTGTAACAAGGCATAAAATACCTTAATAATCAGTCCCCACCCCACCACCCCCCCCAATTAAAAAATAAATAATTAAAAAAAAAAAAAAAACTGTCTCAAATTTTAAGCATATTTGTGTGGTTGTAACTTTGCACATACATACTGAGTCTCAAAAAGAAAGGTCAGAAGACCCACAGAAGTGGGAGTATCATTGCATCTAGCCACCAGATATGGCTTCTACTGATTGCCATTCTGATCTCTGATGTTTGAGTTGTGATAGTTGAACAGAACAGTCCAGAAGAGGAAGTGTGTTACCTACACACCAGTGTGGATACAGCTCCTGCTGACTGTTACAAGGTGAAACTGAGGCAGTGTTGTCAATACTAGTTAAACTCATAGAAAAGAATGGCTTTTGCTACTGCCTTTTCTATACTGTTGGACTGTGATTGTTTCTGGATGTTTCCACACAATAGAATCATATAACAGACAGCAGTAAAATAAAGGATCTTTTACGTGGAGCAGATACAATCAACTGTAAACAGCATACTTATACTAAACTTCAGAACTATGCACAGAGATATTTAGGAGTACAGTCACTGTTAAATCATCTGAGTTCTAAAAAATAATACTTGAGGTTAGCATTCAGCGTATGCCAGAGACTGGTTTCAATGCAAGCCTCTTGTTTGTTCTCATGGCAGTGCCTGTATTTATCATCTCTGTGTTACCCTGTGTGTCTCAGTTATGTAGGCTCCACATCTGGGTCAATTAAATCTGACCAGGAACACTTGCAGAGCATAGCCTGTGCCCAGACCTCTGAAATGAAGTGCTATGAGCCTGCTGCTTATGGGGGTGTTCCCCAGAGCATACACCATCCCATTACTTGGGGTAGCACTAGTTGTTACAGGCCAAAATAGTGCAAGGCCACATCATACCAGTTGGCTGATGTAGGTGACTGAATTGCTGAATGTTCCTGAATACTTTGATTTAGTAATGTACCTTCAGCTGTATTGTACTGTGAGGCTCAACTTTGCTTTTTATACATCATAAATATATTTCATAATCTTTAGCAGAGTCAGTTGGATGCAATATAGTGTATGAATACATTGCTCACTTCATGTTAACTCAGCAAATCACCTCAAATTTAGAGATAATTTCTTGAATTTGCCAAACTCATTATCGTGTTTATTACCTTTTCAGCTATATGCCATGTTTAATGATAGAAAAAATTAAGAACCAAATGTTGCTTATGTTTTCTTCTCCACTACTCCTCTGCAGTACAGAAAAAATCTGTGTTGCCTGAAACAGAAAAGCTTGTCCATCCCTTATCTGATGGAGAGATTGAGACTTATGTGTAAATAAATATACCTGCTTCTGCTTAAAAAAAAAAAAAAAAAAAAAAAAAAAAAAAAAAAAAACTATTTACAATAATCACCTGTTTATTGGGAGTTTGAAGTAAGAGCAAAGGGGATAAAATCAGCTGCTTAATCCTGTTAGCTGATTCTGTGACACCAGATCATGATACATTTACCCTAGTTCACTGTCCCACTGATGACACACTAATGGAAAATCCCATTTAGCAAATTTCCTATTTAGCAAATGGTTAATCATGAAACCTTGTTTTATGAGATACAGACTACGTTGATGTGGTGCATCTCAAAATAGTAGTATGATTGTACATGTTGTATGGGGCAACAGTAAGCAAATAAAAACTTTTATTTTGGTAAGGAGACAACAGGAGAGCAGACCTTCTTGTATCTGATCTAGCTGGCTTCTTTGCCAAGCCTTCAAGACCTTGCAGAGGCACTTCTAATTGTGCTACAGCCTGGGTGTGAGCACTGTTTCTGGTAACCCTCTGCAAATCTATTTTGGATATATTTGCCTATATTTTTCAAGAATAAGGCACACATGATTTATTATATATATTTTAAGAGCTCAAACAGAAGTGTGAAGAAATGCTGCCCTTAAAATTGTGAGTAAAGGAGATTCTGTCTGTCTGGTTGCTGGTGGTGTATTCACCTCTGATTTACCATACCTGGGACTTAGAGGACTGCAATTTTTTAAACAGCAAGAAATTCAATAAGACCCAGATAATCCCACCTGCATCTCTTCTGCTATTCCATTATATATATATATATACAAAATCAAGCATTTTCACAGCATGAAAATATCCTGAGTGAACCATAAGCTCATCCTTTGCAAGCCATAATTGCTACCTTATGTAAGTGTTATATACCAAATGCGGCATACTTAGTAAATAATACTGTAGCATTCTAAAATAGAAAAGGCTGTATGTGCTGAAAATATTTCATACTTCCATTGGTCACATCATTCCACATTAACAGAGTCTGACCTCTGGTGTAGAAGTATTTACAGAATTCTGTAGCACTATGTTAATTGAATTTCCAGTAGAGTATTTGTACTCGTAGAAAGACTAATTTTGTTAAGAGCAGAGTCTACTATATTTCTGATATTTCACCCTTCATAAGTGTGCCTTTTGAAATAATTAATAAGCCTCATCTCCCTAAAAATGAAATACATTGAAAAGCAGCAGGGTATTTTCCAAGTAACCTAAATACTATAGCAATAAAATCAAATTTCTAAAACACATGATCCATAATGATGGGCAACAACTGTTTCATGCTGTCATGGCAACAGGAAATCTTAGGGTTGCAAATCCATACTTTAAAAAGATTATCTTGAGAGCGCAAAAGGTTTTTATACTGCAGCTGCAGCCATAGTATACACAATATACAATTTCTCACTACTTCACAACCTGTATATAGCTTGTCCTGCTTTTTACAGTTTTTTAAACCTCATTCATTTGTGTGATGTTCTTTTCTTTAAGGATTTGTTTCTCTTCCATTTCAGCATGAATTTTATATTAATCTGATTTCATGCTAGTTTATAATATGCTTTTATGAGATGTCTGGGCATTTGCCCATCTATTTATTTTGTAATAGCAAATTCATCTGTTTGTTGTTGTTTTTTAAGAAGTATGTTCTTTGTGTCAAGGCTGTTCTTTGTTTTTATGTTTTCACTGCATATTATATTAGAAATACTTGTATCTATACTCTCTTCCCTTGAGTAAAATATTCTTTACCACAAGCACTGCTCATTATATAGCTATGGCTGCTTTTTGTTGCCTGTCATGCTCTCCCCCTACCACTCCCCACACTACTGGCAAGGCTTGGTAAGGTGATAAAAAGGAAAAAAGAAAAAAAAGAAAAAAAAAAAGAGTAAAGAGGTTTTCATGTTTTCCCTCAAATAAAAGTTAACTCTGTGATTTCAGGAGGTGGACTTTTCCAGTGCCTTTATTTAATGCTGAGTAGCCATACCACTAGCCATACTGTATTTGGATTGCAATATATAAAAATACAGTTGCATTTTGCTGTGATCAGTGACAGAATTCCCATAAACTTCTGTGGACCTGAAATTTTAAAGTAAAAGGATGTTTTGTTCTGAGCAAAGGAGGCATGAACAAATTATGTAATTTTCTTTCTTGTTCTAAGATGCAAGATTGCTCTGCTAGTCACATGGAAGAGAATGTCTCCCCATCCTAAATTTATCCTTAGATAGCAGTCATGGAGGAGGAACATTGTCTGAGTAGCTGTGTCTTGTTAGCACATTTCATAAGACTGAAGGGAACTCCTGGAAATATGCCATTACAAGAAACTGTGCCATAAAGTTAATAAAGCTTTATCTTAAAGCTATGCAAGTTGTGTTCTTCTTCACTACTGTTACTGAAAGGCCATTCCTGTAAATGCTCCTCTAACTTCCCGCCTAAACTGAGTCATACCACATACCTATTTGTTCTTGTGTTGGTGTTCTTTAACTTTAATAGGTCTTCTCTCTTCCTGCTTTCACCCACTAATGTATTTAGAGAGAACAATATCTCCTGTCAACATCTATGTTGAGAGCCAAGCTCTTAGTTTTTAGAGCCCACCTTTTCTTTATCGACCTAGTGGCCTTTTTTTCTGCATCTCTTACCAGCTGAATTCAGCAGTCCTAAATAAAGGGAAAGAGGATCAGAGTTCTTTATGTGGTAACCATTGCTATGTTGGGTCCACATGGCAGGACTTGTATGAGTTCCATATCTCCAGACCAACTCTGTTTCCAAATCTGTTCTTGTGGTATACATCACAAAGTGAAATTTACTTCTTGTATGCTTATGACTTCATTGCCACTTAGAATATTTTCTCTTACATTATAGTGTCACTGTGTGTAGAAATTAGAGGAAATCATTATTACCAAGAAAATAAAACTCTTGATACATATGAAGAGAAGTTGTGGTCCCATGTTCCCATGTAGTCAACAGATACTAATGAATAGATTCTTATATAGTCTATCCAGTGCACTGTATGAGGTGTTAACAGTGTGAAACATTCAGTCCCCTTCAAATTCCAGTATGGCATGGTATGAACCTTAAGAAGGAAATGAGGTTTGTTTCTCTTTGTGTAATACAATGCAATGGATGACTATTCTGACATGTTTGGCTGAAAATAAGCCTCTAAATATTTCTTTATTAAAAATGTCTCAAAATGTGAACAAAATTCTTTTGTAGCTTTATTCAAATCAGAGCTGAAGAGCTCATATTTACAGAATGATTCCAGCTCAAAGAATTTTGTATATTATGAAATACTGATTTTTTATTTTAAAAAGGTGACTGAGTTAGAAGGTTACAGCTAGGTATGCAAATCTAAAAGTCTTAGAAATGACTCACAGCAATACTCTGAAATAACAAATATTGTCCTAAAATCCTTAATGACTAGAGGCTAGATGGGGCCTTATCTTTCAGTTCTTATCTGAATAACACATACAGAATACACAGATAGACACAGCCTGATTTTATTGTAGATATGTTATTTCACAGTGTTGTGAAAAGTTTTAAATTAGTCCTTGAGACTTCAGGGCTTTTCCAGAGCTACGTTGAGATTTGCATAAGGAACACATCCTGAGCTTTTACTCCTGTGGCGTAGCTACAGCTGTAAGATCCATGCAGAATAATGGATTCATTTGGGCTACAAAGGATACTGGGAGGTCTCTTAGCCAAATTTTCTGGGTGAGTGAGGTTTGGTGAACCCAACACTGAATTCAGACCAGGTTGCCCAAGGCTTTACAGCTCCCCTGGGCAACTTTTTCCAATGGTTAGTTTTACTTACTGAGTTTTATTTCTTTTTTTCTTTCTTTTTTTTCTTTTTTTTTTTTTTTTCTTCATTTCTCCATGTATTTCAAGCCAGAATTGTTGTCCATCATTCTCTCCTCATACAGCTCCATAAAAATTTTGACTCTATCTTCCTGGTAACCAGCTAGGTACTTGGTGGGTTGCTATTAGGTCCCCCTGAAGCCATCTTGTTGCAAGACTGAACAAGCACACTTCTTTCAGCCTCCCCTCACAAGGCAAGTGTTCTAGTCTCAAATAACATAAGCAGCCCTGATGATCAGATGAAAAGATTGGTTAAAATTACTTATTTCTGAACAAAGAGTTGTTGTAAGAACTACATAGTATCTAAGTGATCTTTATTTCTGAGGAATTTCATATTAACTAGTATTTTAAAGTACTGGTGTATACTGAATAAACACCCTCCAGAATGCCAAACTAATGCTGAGATGAAGGAGACTGAAGTGATTTCACTTTGGAGCCCATAATGGCATCAGTGTGGTGAACAATGTTGTGAAATTAGTAAAGAAAAGTGTGGTCCCTGTGGTCCTTTGTCGACTCCTTTCTGAATCCTGTTTAGAAAAAAAAATCGTGTGCACCACAGTAAAACTTAAGATGCCCATCTCTGGCCAAGCATCACACCTGTCATAAGGAATGCCTGGCCTTTTTCCTCTCTCTGAGAGCCTTGTCCAAGCTCTAAGTGAAACTGGACCAAGGCTGCCAAGAGTGGACCGTGAGCCCAGCCCTGTATCTCGCTCCCTGAAGAAAAGCAGGGGTCTTTATAGTGGGTATCTGTAACGCTGGTTCTGATGTCAGGCTTCAGTTTCCCTTTGCTTCTCCTTTCTTGCTGTTCAGTGTTTCAAGGCTGTGTGAACTCAGCTGCTTGTCTCTTCTGTTTCTTCAAAGCCCTGCTCCTGTGGCTGCTCAGTTCTATGCAGGGAAGCAGAGCTTTGAAATCAATGCTGTGTGACCACAGCATCCAAGTAATGAGTATTTAAAAAGAAGATATGTGAGCACTGGGGAAAAGGAGGAGAGGCCTGGATGAGGGAAATGCTCATCTGTTTAAAATGTCAAGGCTTAAAATACTGCTCCCCAGGACTTTCAGGGGGCTTTGAGCCCAGCCAGAATCTGTCTGCTTGTCCCACTTCAGGCACTTTGTCTTCAGCAAGCTATGGCCTGTTTAGAATAGGGATACTTTTTCCACTTGGTTTGGATTTGCATGCACCTTAACACCATTTGTTTGGAAATTCTGATTTATTTCTTTTAAATCGTGAAAACATTAACACAATAGTATACACTCCTGGGTGTATATTTGTCAAACTGTACATAAACTTATGTGAGCTGCTGAAGGCATGAGGTATTTACATATCTGATGGGTTCATAACAACCTTGAATCACTGACTGTCTTCCCACTGGATATAACACAGTTTTGATCCCCCCCTGCTCCCCAATTTACTGATGAATGCATTGTGCATTATTCCTTGTGGTTTGTAGTGTTCATATTAATGCAATTTAATTAAAACAATTAATATTCATGTAGCAATAAATGGTAGCAGCAATTTTGTGAACAAAATGGTTTTGAAAATACCCTATGTGCATACAAATTGTTTAATTTAAATAAATATTATAATTAACATCTTATTTGTACCATAAATCAGGAAATGCTTACAGAGCTCTGTGCTGTGTAGCACTTTTGAAAGACAAAGCTGCAGGCATTTGCAAACATGTAAAGAAACAGGGGTGAGAGGAGGAACAGTACAGCCACTGTATTGTTTTCTACTATTTGATCTTCCAAGCTACATATAATCATATAATAAAAAGCAAGAAATGGGTTCAAATAAAAGGAAGGTAAAGATGGAAAACTGAAAGACAGAAATCACACTGCTCTGACAGAAAAGATTGAACTGAAATTACCACGAGGAGGTGCTGAGTTTGGTTCCTCTCACTTGTCATTGCTTTATTTTCAGTGGAAAGCTCAATATGAAGCCTTTGCTGGGTGACAAAATGCACTGTCTTCCTGCAGACATTCTGCCACTGTGTCAAGGTGGGAAAGCACTTCAAATATTAGTTCTGTGTCCTGGCTTCTCTGTAAAGATCTCACCGGAAACATCAGAATTAATCTCAGCTAAGGGTCCAGCTACAATGTTTTGTTGTTTGAGGGCACTGTTCTGCATTGAAAATATTAGAAAGCAGTGCTGGGGACTGGGAGGGGGAAAACCTTTTCTGGTGCATTCCCTCCTGCATCAGCAAGGCTTTCTGCTGATTCTGTTTCTCATCTAAGCAGAGACGGTCAGTAGAGATTCTTCTCTGCTCTGTGCTCTTTTCCACTAGAGTAAAATGACTGCTCCCTATGTGGGAGGGTGTTTTTTTATTATTATTATTTATTGTTTTTTAATATCCTTCAGGTTGGTCTTTCCAATTGCTGCCTGTTCTCTTTCCTTCCTCATCCTTCCCTCCTCTGCCCACTTGCTTCTATCTCCACCTCTTTCACATCACATCCAGACTTACAGAAATAACTGGATGGGTCCTCCCATATGTCCACCAAGTTTCTTGAGGGACATTTAGGCACCTTACCAAGAAAAGGAGGAGAATTTTTCCCTAAGTAGATATTTCAGCTACATCACAATATTTCCTGAATGGTCATAGTTGGAGTTGCCTGCTCAGTAAGCAGTGTTGTACTGCCTGGATCTGGAAAGGATCCCTTTTACCTAGGGATCTAAAACAACTGCACCCTGCCATAACCTGATTATCCCCAGCTTTTTGTCCTACATAGCAAGCAGTGCAAATGCAGATAATTTGCTCTTACTGTTGTGTGCATTTTTCTATAGGCAGAGGCTGCAGAGTACTGGGGATTGTCTTCCTATCATATTGACAGTCATATTGAGGTTGTGCTGCACTTCAACCAAGCTTGAAAATTTAATCAAGACACAAACAAGTAAAATCCAGTCTAATCTGCAGCCCAGCAATTAGGATATTCATGTTGGAAACAGGCTAGGATTCTACTCCTTCCTTTCTGGCCTTTGTCTAATACTATTTTTTGTTAAATGGAAGAGAAAAGCCTGTCCAGCTCACAGTCTCTGCATCACTTGATAAGAGGTAGCAATTATATCAGAGTTTTTTGTAATTAAGCAAACTAAGGTAGACTGATAGGGATATGCCTAGAATTTTACATAAGGCCTGCTACTCATCAGCCTGAAAGATGCAATTTCAGGAAGCTGATATTTTGCTGAAAGGACCATTGCACCAAATGTGGCTGTACACATATTCTGGTTCATTATTATTATTTAGATTGAGAATCTGTTCACCTGTGTCAGAAGTGTATGCTTTCAAAATATGTAACAGGAACCAGTTCATTTCCTGAGAAAAAAACATGCAGAAGGAATTGTAGAAAAGATACAAAGATACTCAATAAGAGTGTATAAATGAAACAAAAAGGCATCTAAAAAAATTCTCTTTCTACAAAATATATTTTATATGCAAGTTATTCATCTTTCAGGGTAGTTTCAGGGTAGTAGTACTTTGGGTATGCTTTCAGGTTATTAGTGTAATTTCAGTTTTAATTGATTTTCTACTGGATTTACACCCTGTTAAGAAACATTTCAAACTTTGCAAAATACTTTCTGGTTTCCAAGCTAGTACTCTTGTACGATGATAAACGTATTGGCAAGCCTAGGGAATTTGAGGGCAATATTTCAGAAAGTTGGATAACTTGCACAGAAGTAGAGAAGGTATAAAAGAATGTTGTGGTAGACCAAAGAAACCTTTGGAGTTATCACAGAAAGGATATTGGATGAGATTAATTTCCCAGGAAGTGTCTTGTTAGAAAGATGGTATGTTTTTAATGCTTGAACTATTGTGAAGCAATTTGTATGTTGCAGTTTCTCGCTCAAGGCAAGACTTATGTTTAAAGCATCAGTGTGAAATTATGAATAGATTTCATTTAGAAGAAGGCCAAATGAAAACAACATGTCTGTTTCTTTCAACAAATTCTGATGCATTTATATTTTGTCTCATCAGGATATTTATTGGCCCAAGGAGAGCTGCCAAGGTTTTATTTGGGTGATTTTTTTTTTTTTTCTCCTGTATAATGGTTTAGCAAGAAATAATAAATTGCTATCTATTTTTTGTTTCTTTATTCCTTTGCTACATACAGGATTCAGTTATATTTCTGTAAAGTGTTACTTTTTAGTAATAGTAATTTCTGTCATAGCTGTGGTTCAGGTTTACCTTGAATCACACTGCTTCTTGGGTACCAAAGGGAGCTCTATTAATGGTCTTCCAAAAGTATATAAGGAGTTTGGCAAGAGAAAGCAATTTATATGTTCATCATATAAAAATGCACATGTGAATATCCTGGTGAATTATTTTTTCTGTATACCAAATCATTAGTAGACTGTTCTGACTTCTATATTCCAGTAAACTGTACCATTCATCGTAACAACTACTTCACATCAGTTTGACTTTTGCCCATTCTAAGAGAAAGATACTTGTAAATAAATCTGCAAATCTGTTATACACAAATCAAAGTGGAGTTTGTGATCCTGTGATAAGAGAATGAAACAGATAACGGACAGCTTATTCAAAGTGTTTCTCTTGCTGGGTGGATGAAAAACATTGGCTTAATTTTTAAAAAGAACAGCACAGGAAGGTAAAACCCAACCAAAAGTGTTTGAGTAAAGAAGAGGGATGAGCACTGCAGGCAGTTAGAGGAAATTCAATAGTGTTATCTGAGAAGACATCAACCAAAAAGGAGAAAACAGGCTGCAAAGCTGTAACATACACAGACAAAAACAATTTGGTACTCCCAACAGATCATATGAGCCATGTTTATCCCATTAGCTGCATTTTATGCAGTAGTAGTCATAAAGACCATGGCAATGAGAATAAAGGTTAACTTTTCTGTAAAGGTGCAGCACTGAACTTCCTCCTCCTCAGGAGAGTGGGCTTAATGTGGCCTGATACAATCTTCTTAACTTCTGAGTCTTAGTATAACTTTTTCTAGGTCCTTGTCTCACATACAGAAATGGTCATCAAGGTACCTCTGGCCCAAAGCACTGTTCAGGGTTGTTGCATCAGTGCCCACTCTTTCTTCTAACCATTTCCCTGGAGTGCTCCCCTCACCTTCCTCCCCACCACTAACCTTGAGGGCAAATTTGCCTGTTTGCTGTAAACTTGGAGGCCAAGGGATTTTTCTAGCTCCCACAGGAGTCAACAATTTCTTAAACCCCTTCTTCTTCATGCATCATTTATGTGATTACAATGTTTACTACAGTAGGACCACTGCCATTTTCCTCTACAGTCTTTTTACAGATATTTCAAGAATTCTTTACAGGCTTTCAGGCTTTCTTCTAGCCACTTTCTGCTGCATGAAGAAAGAGCTGAAAAGGAGAAGGCTAGCCCATGTTTTGTTTAAAATTTAGCCTTCTCATGTGCCCTTCTTCTCTGGGTTTTCCAGTACTTCTGTTTTAAAGTTTTTCTCTTCTGTGCACCTTTCGCTCTTGATAGGTAGCACCAGGTTTTGAATTTGCCTGTTCTTAAATGTTGTTTTGTGTAGCACTCTTTTAGTTCTCTAGAGATCGTGATTATTATGTTGTGTTCCTATCAAGAAAGGGCAGAAGGCTCCATTAACACTTCCTGACTTAACCCCAGGAATTTCCATTTGCTTGAGACTCAGTTTTGTTTATTAATGATAGATCCAACTGTTGCATCAGTTGCTCCATAGATACATTGACAAAAATGGTCCAGTGAACATTGAGATTGTAATATATTGAGAAGGTAATAATAAAGTTGTAGAAACACTTAAACTAAACACTATGAAAGTAATATAGACATTATGAATAAAGTTATTGGTTTACTTGTTATGATATTTTGTTAGGCTCTACTCTTAACTCCCTAATATGCCTCTTAGGATTTGATGGAGCTTGTTCAAAACCTCATCTTACATAGTTTCCAGCTTTTTTTTTTTTTTTTTTTTTTTTTTTGGCATCAAGCAACATAAATAGATTCTCAATATAGTTTAAAATAGTTTAAAAGAGTATTGCAGTTATACCAATATAATTGTGTAATATACTGTAATGACACAAACAATTACACGAATATACAGAACAAGATAAGACAATTGGCTTTCCAAAGACAATTACAGACATTGACTGTATTTCAGTGGTATTTAACCACATAATTTTTGTTTGAAATAACAATGTTCCATTAGTCCTTGGTGTACTCTATACTAAATGAAGAGATTGAGAAACATTTATTTTAGAAGGTGGAGGTCATAACAATATTCACTGTCTTTAAGTAGTTTGCATGTTATGCTCGGATGTGTATGCTACCTCTCTCAGGAAATTTTCTGTACCATCCCAGGACCTCTGTTATGTAAAGAGGAGGTTGAATGAAACTGCCTGGTTAAGAGGAGATTCTTCATACAAGTGCTTTCCTAAAACTGGAAGCAGTGAAATACAATGAGAAGGCAAGGCATGAGAGAGGACCTGACAGCAATGTGTTAATGTCATTTTTTTGGTGTGTACATAAGCTAACAGAAATTAACCTGTGTCAGCAGAATTAAGTATAAAGCGCTTAAAAAAAAGAAAAAAAAAAAAAAAAAAAGGTAGGGGTTTGCCTTTTTTTATTAATCCTGGTTGTACCATACAGGAGTCCATCAGAGCAGTAAAAGCAAATAAGAGGTCTTTTGTTACCATGATGTTCCCTGTGGTACCATAAGATGTGATTCATAAAGGGGGAAAAAACAACAACAACAACAAAAAAAACTTGACTCATTTATCACATATCCAGGGACAGCAATCCTTTCAACAGGACAATGATCCCACACATGTTGAAAGTACATTCTATCCCATCTTCATCAAATAAATGGTATAATCTGCCTCCTCTTGGAAGACTTTGTTGCTATCCAGCAAATGGTAAGAAAATAAAGCTGTTGGATCTTACATAGATTCTCATTAGATCTCTGTCTTTGGTGTCACATATACCAGTTGAGAGCTGCAGCAAATGAAAAGATAAGAGAGAAAGGTGACTATTAATATGACATTTGCTTTTAATTAGTGTCCCTTAGTGTTCCTATTATTGTAATTTAGAAAATAACTTACAGGTGATAATTAAAGACAATATAAACATATTGTCTTTAATACATATTCAATCCCTATCTAGGGCTCTAGGAAAAAAAAAATAATAATTTTTTTTAAAAAGTATTTTTATAGCCAAAAAAATGAACTAGAAGGAATCTTTCATATTAAGTTTATCCTCATCACTGCCACATCCAATTTTGTTCATTAAACAATAGTTCTTAAGCTCCATCTTAAACACTAGTCAAATTTCTAACCTCTTTCTTCCTATTATAAAACTTCTTCACTCCTATTATGGCTAGAAACATTTTTTCATTTCCAGCCTAAATGTATTCGTGACTGCTTTACACTCATTTATTCTTGTGCCAGTACTGCCTTTGAGTTTTATAAAGTTCCTGTGTCTCTGCATTTATTCCTTCTTCCCCCAACCTATGTATTAATAGATAGGAGTCTTATCCACCCTCAGTCTTCTTTTAGTTTAGCTTAACAAGCCAAGTTCTTCAAGTCTCTTCCAATAGCTCATTTTTTGATGCCTCTGCCAGGCTAGGAGAAACATACTACATCTGCATGATCTGCAGCATTTCCATTGCGAGTCAGGTATCTTGGACATGCAGAGACAAAATGTCTGCCTTGCACATGAGGTCCCGTTACGAAAATGTATGTGAAGCTTACAGAAAAATGAAATTGTATAAATTATCTTGGTCCTGCAGTGGATTTTGTCTGTTTGTTTGGGGGAGTTGTTTGGTTTGGTTTGGTTTGGTTTGGTTTGGTTTGGTTTGGTTTGGTTTGGTTTGGTTTGGTTTGGCTTGGTGTGGGTGGGGTGGGGTGGGGTGGGGTTTGTTTGTTGTACCCGTCCACCCCCCTCCCCAGGATATCTTGTCCTATGGGTTTATGTGGCTGTGTAAATTATAGGTTATAGTTTTCTGATCTCATTATGACAGCTTTATTGTTTCTTTGCCAATATTTTTCTTTGCCAATTATCATCTATTCATTTCATCATAATTTTATTAACATCGATTCTTCACTTCGTACATACTGAACAAGCAGTAAGTGATACAAAGGACAGAACTCTTGTTCCTGGGTTCTAGAGATGATGGAGCATTCCTTAAGGACTAGTTCACTGTCTTCTTAATGTGAGATCATGGGTCATGTTTGTCATTTTTGATTTGTTTTGCAGGTCTTCATTGCAGAATGATCAATTCATGTACTTTGCTTCCACCTTGTATCTGATGTTTTCACTTCCATGCCCTCCAGATCTCCCTTGAGGCATCTGTAAGGGTTTCTCCTAGGAAGAAAGGCTGCCTTAGAGATTCTTACTGTCCTTCCCTAAAGGGGTTATGACTCAAACAAAAACCTTCTTCACCTTTGTTACTCATTCTTCACATCTCATTCACATATAATGCAATGACATTATAAACACAGGTTATGTGAGCACCTTCACCTTGATTTTTTTTTTATTTCCTGGAACATGTATCCTTTGGCAGGTGTGTTTTTCACCAGGTTTCATTTATTGCTGTAACAGTAAATTTCTAAACCTGTGGCTAGAGTTACCCCTTGCGACAGTATCCTAGGAGCCCTCCCAGACCCACTTTCCTTGAAGGATTAGCCGTAGCAGTTTAATTTACACAGCTATCTATCTGGCTTCTGCTCTCACCCATATGGATACCTTCTGCTCTTTTCAGAGGTTTCTGTTCTTCTCTCATTAGAAGCCTGAATCAAAACCCAGGGCTCTTCCTTTCCTAGCTGAAGGGAGTGATAACAACAGGGACATAAAATGAGATCTACATACAAGCACAGATGGAAATTTTCTGATAAAATAACAATTGTGATTAATCTGCATTTCAGAATTTGCCCCCGTGACAGGGTCACCAAGAAGTTGCTACAGCTCCACACTACTGTTCTACTGTTCTGCAGCTTTAAACAACAACAACAAAAAAGTGTGATCAATAGCTCAGTTAAAAAGAATTTGGAGGAGAGTTGAGGGTTTGCCTGCTTGTGAGCCAGGCAGCTCATCTCATGCAATGAGGCTGAACAACTTCTGTTTGATGATCGTCACGGTTGGGTGAAGTGGAGCAGGGAGGGAATAAATGTCTTTCAAATTAGATTGCAAAACTACAGGGGGAAAATGCTTGCCTTGAATTTTTAACCAACCACAGACCTGATTAACTTGAATCATGTCTTTATTTAATTTGAAGGCTGCTTTCCTAATTTAGGTTTAAATTATTACAGCCCAGCCCTTTTCAACAGGGCTCTGTTCTGAGGCTGTTTGGGTCTGCTGGCATAGCCATCGGTGGGTATTTCTAAGGGCAGCTTTGCCTGCTCTCTGCCTCCCCCAGATCTCTGTGCATGTAGTTATCTCAGCAGCTGTGAGCACAGAGCTTCTTTGGGAGTCCCTGGCAACATCAGAAGACAGCTCGTGGCATCCTAAGCCACTTAAGCCTAAGACACTTTCAGGCACCTGGGGTGTCAGACACTTCAAAAGGGGCAAATTCACAGTCAGAACAGACTGAACATCATCTTGAGAGTCAGGTGGGGGCAGCCCTTAAAGGACGGGGTAGATATCACCGCTGAATTTTGATGGAAAGGCTGCCTTACTGGCTTGCAGATTGGCAGCCCAAAGGCTTTATGCAGGTTTTGTTTGCCTTAGCAAAGTTTAAGAATGCACTTGAATTCACTGTTGAATCAGGACCTCTCCAATTCAGACAATAAAAATGAATAACCAGAATAAGAGGTGAATTTTGTGTGAACTTTGCTTCCAGCAAAAATGTTTCTATCCTATTTCTCAGATGGTAGCAGTCAGTTAATTTACTTCTGATGCTGTTCTAACAGATGAATTACAAATGTGTTTGCTTTTCACAGTAACTTTGGGTTATGCTGAATACATCACATTCACTTTTGATTGAGCAAAGTGGATGCCATGTTGCCAGTCATTCTGTTTACATGAAACTTTTCATCACTGAAATTTATACTGTGCTCTCTATTGGTGATGATTTACAAGGGTGATACATGTGAATATTCACCTGATGGAGGCCAGGCATCTATCCACAGTGGCAGTGAAACCCTTTTTTTAAAAAACCTTGTGAGGATGTGACTGCTGTTTTACACTTTTTAACAAACTGCCCCTCCAATGTTAGCACGGGGGAACAATCAATTTTTTTGGAACAGCTGTATTTTAGGACCAATGTTCCTATCTTCCTGATGCTAACCTTATATTTGTCATGGTTTCTCTGTCAGGGAAAAACAAAACAAACAAAAAAGAAAAACAAAACAAAACCAAAAAAGGTACATGGGTACATAAAGCTGCCTCTGCCATCAGTGAGGGGTGTTGGGAGCAGTGTGATGGAATGATGGACAACTTCTAAAACTGCTGGGGACCTGGAAGAAATCTGTTCAGCTCCTACCACTGAAAAAATATTTAGAGTAAAAGAAATAATTTACCCCATACAACTTAGGCTTCAAAAGAATAAAGCTGCCAGGTCAGCTTACTTAATCAACAGAATGGAGGAAGCCAATCTAGTGGAAGACTAAATGCTTTTTCCAAGACTACATTTGCTTCACATTTCAGCTTTGCTGTAGCCAGTACAATTGGCACAAGATTTAGTAATGGTACTGTGAATTTTACTCCTCTTTTCTTCAGCAGCTTTTATAAAATTCACAGTCTAAGGTAATCCTTAGCTTATGATTTGCAACAAAGTTGGATTTTTTTGTTTGTTTGTTTGGTTTTTTTGGGCAAAATGCCACAATATGACTGAAAACTACTGTGGCAGCATAAGCTAGGACAGTTTTATAAATAGTTGTGGTACAGGCATCTGCAAGTTGCTCAGAGTGGCTGGGAAGAACTGACCTGGATGTGCATCGTGGATGCAATACACCCTACCCTGTATGAGGTTCACCCCTGCATGTAGGGTCTCTGCCTGGCCTCATATCTTGTCTCTCCTTCATCTGTCTTTAGAAGATATCCTGTTTGGATTTATTTCTGCTGGACCAGCCACACAAAAAAAAATTGAGCGTCTGGGAGCAGGAGGTGGAGGGGTGATATGCGTGTGAACAGAATTGAATTCTGCAGAGACTGCATCCGGCTGGTGGAGAATGGCATTTTAACAAAGCTGGGCCAGTTCTTTCCTGCAGGCTCCCACCGTGGAGCAAGTTCATGACCCTTGTTCTTTCTCAAGCAGACATATTTTCAATTAAAGCTGCCTCCTTAACAAAAAAAAGGATATATATTAGAAAGGGCAGGCTGGGACATGTGATGGCTTCTTAAGGCTCTTCCCCTCCAGTGTGACTAGAAGAATTGCCTCAGGCCAGGCTCCTTATGAGAAGGGGAAAAAAGTTTCTCTTGCTGCCTTTCAAGATAAGGGAAAGGTAGAGGATATTTTTCCTCTGTGATCTATTTTTTTTTTTTTTTTCACCTCTTTATAGCTATCCCCTGTTACAGTTCAGGCAGTATCAGTGTGTCCATTATAAACCTGTTTGTGTGAAACATCCCATCTGTTTTGTACAACATCTTTAAGAGAACATAACATAGTTTAGCAATGTGGAGTAAAGAAAACTTTTGGTTTGGAACACAATCAAAACAAACAAATGAAAACAAACAAAAACAATCAGAGAAGCTGTAACATTTCCTTCCACCCGGTGTCTCACTAATACCAGTTGTAGGTCCCCTGTTAACCAAATTACTGGCTGTGGACATCAGTGTTCTGGCATCAGTGCTCTTGGGTCTTGCTTGGTCTGAACAGTTTGCAGAGCTGGCTTCTTTTTTGGCCTTCCTGTTGTACTTCCTGGGATAGACCAGAGGGTAATGCTCTCTAACTCTTTTCTAAGACAAGCCAATTGACTTTCCTGGTTTCTCAAGAACTGACCCTGTATTTTGTATTTAGATCAAGTCCCTAACTGCACTGGTTTCTCTGAACTCTTTAAAGACCCTCCAAGGTGAATAGAAGTAGATTCATCCTCTTTGTTCTCACTAACTAGTACAAGTATGCAGATCTTGGTACAACACTAAATGGTAAAAGAACAGCTGTATAAGGTCAGGACAAGGGCCTGTCAAAGACTATATGCTGACCCTGACCATTGACAGTGGCCAATCAGATGCTAACAGAGTATTAGAGATCCTAATACTCTGACACTCTCCAGTCTCCATTCATTTCCTCACCCCTCTCAAGACAAAACCGAAGTCCATCTTCCTTCCTTTCTCACTTCTGGAAGCCACAATGTCCTACAAGATGCTGTCTGCCATGGCTGGGACTCAGGTGCAAAAGCAAAGGACCAGAGAGGGTGGAGGATGTACAGAACTAATAGATTAAGAATGCTTTCACCCTGAGCCAAAACAAAATCTTCCTGAAATGTAATGTAACTGTACTTTGAAATAGATAGCTTCCTCTGGCTTTGATTGTTTGAAAGTACAACAATATGGAGCAAAAGAGAGAAGAGAACAGGTCCTCTGCTATAAAATGATAAGGAAGCAGACATCTAATAAATCTTTGAGTCATAACTCGGGTTATTCTTTTATAGTGTTTATAAGGGAACAACAGTTGTATGGACTATGAATAACGCAACCCCTTATGCTCCCAGTGTTTGCTTCTAGTCTCTAGCAGGAAATGTTCTTCCACTCTGCAAAACTGCAGTCTCAAGAGCTGTGCTGTCACTGTCTGTCTGCAAGCTTTTATTCTGGTTAAAGGGCCAGAATGTTGTCAAATGAAAATGAATGCTATCACAAGCAAATTTAATATCTGTGTTTACAACAAGCAGTTCTTCCAGTGCTGATTAGAACATGGCTCCATCTGTCTCTGGCTGGTCACTCCACCATATTTTTTGGAAGGCCTGTGCAATTTAAAGGAAAATCTAGATTTGAAAGCAAGCTCTGATTTCTTCCTTGCCCAGCTTTATGTCTAGACAAAATATTTCTATTTCTTTTGATTTCCTGATTCTCCCATATTAGAGAACATGAGGCTGTCTTATTGTTGATGCCTCCCATTTAAAATGAAAAAAGTGGGTTGTTGTGTTTTTGTGTGTGTATGTTTTTGTTGTTGTTTTATTAGTAGTATTTCCTCTTCTCAGCTGTTAAAAGCCTTCATGTCTGTTGGCTTGCAATCCATTCTGAAGTCATTCTAGTGTAGAGCTTTCTTATTATAAGCCGTACTCACTAGGTTGAAGCTATAATTCAAAAGTACTAGAGAAAAAAAAATTCTCTTTCTGTTTGGATTCCCCTCAGTAGATAATGATGGTTAAATCTGTTTTAAAATATGAATATAAAAAATGAGACACACATCATCCACTTCCATATGTGCTACTGCAGTAACTTCAGCACACAAGAAAGAACTGGGGGTGTAACAGGACACAAGAAAACCAAAAAATAGAAAGATTTGTGTGCTGATGTTCTTAATTTTTTTTTCTCTAAATGTGGACTAGATGACATTTAGATATGTACCCACGCACCTGTATTTTCTTGGTAAATCTAGTATTACTAATTGTTCTTATGCACAGCACTGTTTTCTTTGTGAAGCTCTTCACATCAGCTCTTAACTCCCAGTTCTGTGCTTTAATAACAATACCATCTGGCTGAGGTTTTCAGACTTGCCTCTGGGGGTTGAAAGCCTGTTTTTCCATTATAATTAATGAGATTTGGGTGTCCAAAACCCCTGGGCAACTTTGAATACATCACCTGCATCTTCTTGGGTTCACAAGTACTTTGAGACTTTCAAAAGAAAAAAAAAAAAAAAAAAAAACAACAGCTGCAACAACAACAAAAAACATTAAGTTGACCTGAGATTATAGGATACTATGCAGCCTTGATGCACTATGTGTCTTTACACATTGTAAAGTATAAAGTGGTTAAAGCTTGCTCTATGGCATCTGAAGGGGAATGTTGTTGTCTTAGCTAACAGTCAACAAACCTGTTGAAGATCTTACCAATTACATTTAATTTTTATTCATAACAGTTAGTTAGAGGGCCAGAATGATACTGTTTGTTTTTCTGTATCAATGCAACATTTTTAATGTCTTATATTAGAACAAAATTTGGTACTCATAAAAGTACATAAAATTCTGGCAGCTGTCAGTAGCAGCAGGTCTGTGTTATGACAAATATCCAGTAATTTGCTTCATGATGCTGTGGGCCAAGGGTGACCAACCTTAATGTCAGGTCCCCAAATCTTCACACAATTACAATCAACAAAAACCTCTTCCATATTGGCAGAGGTGAGGAAGGGGAGCAAGTAGCTGTTTCTTGAAGGCTAGGCTTTAGCTGAAGACTTTAACTGTCCTTCCTGTCACTTCTTGCAGCTGAGGGCTTAGGGGGCTCCCACAGCTGGAACATCTGGGTCCAGCTGTGAGGCGATGTCACAATCAAATTGCTTATGACTCAAGAGCTACTCTCTGGTTACTTAAGCAAACTGCCAAATTGCTCAAGAACAGAAAAGCTGCACCAACGTCTATTCTGTGGGTGAGTAAAGTCCGCCTGATGGCCAATGAATTTCATGAATGCCTGCACAAGGTGGTATTCAGAATTTAGCATGAAGCATTGCTCAGTAAAAATTGTGCAAAAAACGGAGGTTTGTAAGACAGAATTGAAAATGTTTTCTATCTGCTGCAGGAGAATCCTTTCAGAAGAGGTAGGATAGATAGGTTCACTAAAATAGTAAATGATATAAAAATAAAATGGTTTCATGCAGAGGGCAGTCATTTGCACTTAAATGGCAAATAAAAAATAAGTAGCAAGTCAGTTCAAATAATATTGTTTGTGGTAATCCATTTGGGTGTGCTTATATAATCCATTTATATAAGAATCTACATAAAAATCTCTGTCCGTTCAGTCGGAAGAGTCTTGTTCAAATGTTTTATGTTGTTTTAGATTTATAAGAAAGATCCTTTCTGTATGCTTTGCAGACATAAAATAATGGATTAGTTCTTTAATGAAAAAACAACTCATGCACTATCTGAATTTTCATGCAATAATCTTCTGCTGGACTTACACATGCTACCTCAAATATGATTCAATTTTTTGCAAACTGCATACGGAGGACATGGTTTCATGCTCGGTGTAAGCAGATACATAGCTTGTACCACCTTTCGAAATAGCAGTCTTGACTGCAGAATCTCAGCTTTGCTTTGTGCCAGTGTTAGCAGGGCATAGACCTGGCTGCAGACTAACCTTTTTTGATATAAAAAAAAAGAGGATGACACAAAGTTTTCAGCTGAGTGAGCTCACTAGCTCGGCTGTGCCAACATGATGAAAGGATGGAAGCACAAAGCTAAGGGCAAAGCAGGATCTGGAATCACCCTTCTGGCCTCAGCGTGGTCTCAGGTCAGCTTGTGCTCCCTGTGCCATCACACTCTGAGTCAGTATGAACACGCCTATGCAAAGAACATGCAGTCAATTTAGGACATCAGAAGCAGCCGACTGTATGCCAGAATATCATGTTTGTTGCTGCTGGGCTTTGGATTTTTTCTTTTTTATAATTGTTGTTTTATTATTATTATTATTTTAAGACTGATGGCTTTATATTCTACAAGGACTTTAAATCAGAGGAATAATTAGCTATGTAAGTATGTGCAGCAATTTCTCTCTTAGTGAAGCAGAGGGAAATCCTGACAGATCTACATGTGAGGGATGAAAGGACAGCAATTTTTCCAGGAATAAGACACACATTTCAGAATAAATGCTGTGTGTAAAGAATATGACAGTAGACTCGGTAGGATATCAAAAGATATGAGTATGATAATGTCTGCATTATTATTTGTTACAAATTTCAAAGACTGCAGACCAGGCTCCAGAACGGTTTATTAGCTGGGCTCAGCGAATCACCTCTGCCCTTGTTTACTGGTATAAGTGAGTAAAAAGGGAATAATACTGTAATTTAAGGAAATACAGCAAATTTGTTATAGAGCATTTGCACCACATAGCCAGTTACTAAATGATATAAACATTAAAAAGGCAAGACCCCACTTATGCTTCTGGAAGGGTAGAACCTTTGTATTAAAGTGAAATATAATGTTACTCAATTTGAAAGCAATAATCCAAGAGGGTATTGTTGATTCATGTATACTGCAAGAAAATCATTGTGAGCTACTACAGGCTTCTATTTATTTTTCTGTGTGTCATGTGTCCCACCCCCAGTACCCCACCCCCTAATACCATAGCTGAACTGTGGCTGAAATATTGCTTTTCCATCCCCCAGATGGCAGTGCTGCCTTCCAAGATAATAAGGCTCCCTAGCTCTGGGAGAGAAATGTGTGCCAGTCCCTGTCTGGCTTATGTGCCATATTCCTTTGTTTCAGAGGAAATATGATAACAAATTCTCACATAGCAAGGCTAGGGTAATCAGGACGGGTTTGCTTGTCCAAGTCTGACACAGTAGCCTTCTTCTATTAGGGGCACCCACCAGGTCACAGACCATTCATAATGATGTCCGCAAACGTGAGTTGGAATTTCTACCAAACTTTATTTTAAATGTTTCTTATATCATCTAGGTGCACTAGAGAGGAAATAGGTGAGATGGCCAACTTGGCTCTTAAAGGATCCGCAAAAGAAGAATGTGTGTGCTAGTGTCAGTCCGCAAATCTTTGGCACCAAGCCTAATCCTGCCTCCATTTGCCTTACCTGAACAACCCTTGAGGTCCTTAGCAGGGTGGGTGCTGAGAGGTGTTGCAGATACCTTGTTAGTCTGATAAATCTCCCACTGGCTTGTGGGGTGAGATACTCACTTGATCTCTCTGTGCATTTGTGCAGTCTCTTCAGAGGCCTGAATAAGAACCAAGCTCAGTTACACACACGCACACACACCAGTCTGCCTGCACCTCTAAGTGGGTAATCTTTAATAGGAATTAATTAACTCTAGGTGCAAAATAATGGGTGTAATGGAATACGAGAAATGTGGTTTGTGAAAGTGGCTGCCAGCTCCAGTGGCACGCTGAAGAGGGAATGAGGAGCACTCAACCCCACAAGAGGTCCTGGGAGAGTAAGCCCAGTTGTCGCAGAAAGTGAAGCTTTTTAGCAATTGAGAATCCAATCAAATGGTCTGGCATGTTCTCTTCTATTTTGACAATAATGAGAAAGGGCCATCCAGGTTGGAAGGGTGTGATCTTTTTCAAGGATCTTAATTCTCATTACAGCTTGTTTTGTGACTGGAAGGGAAGAAAAAGAACTAGGACTTTGTAGTGGTATTTGCACCCTGTTTCTTTCCTTCACTGGAGATGTTTGTGTGTGTCAAGCCCTCTCCAGAATTTCTGCTACTTCTTGAACATCCAAAATCACAGGTGGCAAAGAACTGCTATTAAAGATAACCCCCTTTCCCTGGCCTCCCATTTTGTGGTTTGCAATTCAGTAAGGAGAGGCTTTTTTTTTTTTTGCTTTTTTTTTTTTTCCACCTTTTCTGCTCTGGTGATGCCTGTGATGAAAGGTTAAATGCAAGCAGAGCCCAGACACACATTACCCATCCCATGCCAAGCCCCAGGATGCAGGGCCCATGTTGGAATGGGACTCCCCACGTAGGGGGTGGCAAGGGATGAAGGTGGGGAGGAGGGCAGGAAGTACACAGGGAGTCTATGACAAAGCCAAAGGTTTCATCCCCAGTTTCTACTGGAGCTGTTGCTTCTCTGTGTTGCTCTTTAATTGGAGCAGGCAGTAAATATAACCTGGTCTTCCCGGTTAATAGGATAAGAGAAATGCAGATTTAGTTCAGAACAGCTACTGTGTTGCTAATGGTGCTTGGGTCACAGCTCCCATCTTCAAGCCCTCCTTTATCCTCTTTTATTTCCTTTGTAATTCTACCTGAAAAAAAAAAAAATAAAATAAAATAAAAAAAAGAAGAAGAAGAAAAAAATGTACATCTTATTTTCAGGAGGGAAATGTATCTCTTTGCTTTTCAGCTTTCTATAATTTTTCCCTCCTCACCCCAAATTTCTGTCTCATTCAGAGTCATGCTTTCTAACCCCACACCCTCATGACCGCCTCTTCCACTGACCTCAGGAATTACTAATTCACCTCACCTAAAACAAAGAGCTATCAAACATAAATTACGCAATCTCATTTCTGCCACAGCTGGAATTTCTCTTCTGTTCTCTGATAGCTGCTTATTGAAAAATCAAAACAAACTAATAATAATAATAATATCAAACCCACAAACAATATTTTATTTTTTTTTCTAGTGGGAGCACTCAGCCCTCTAGCCTACCAGAAGTCCAGGACTTCCTTATCACACTAACCCACACATAGCCCAAATAATAAAAATATTTGTTAATAAAAAACAACAGAGATGGCATTTGAAACAGGGGGAAGAAGCTGTCCTTCCAAATGTGGTCTGGATTTTGCACCGTTTTCTCAGTCAAAAACCCTCTCCTTCTAAACATATTAGCAAAGATAAAAAAGACAGTTTGGTTTAAAAGCTGTATCATCAAGCCCCTAAAATATCTTCCACCTCCCTCTACTCCCCCCAGATCTACATACACTGAAGAGGGAGAAGGAACTCAGCCATTTAAAGACACATCTGCTCATCCCCAGAATTTGATTTCAGCTGTCACCAACTCACCTGAAATGATTATATGGGAGACCAAGCTTATCAACTCTGGTTTCCCATTTCCAGTGATTACAGCACTTTGCAATTCTGATATTTTTTTCCTGCAGAATATGGCAGACTGAAAGATAATCTAGGTTTATTTTTTAAGTAACCAGATTGTTCAGTTCAGAAGAAAACCAACACAAAATAGAAACAATACTTCTGCTGCTTGAGAATAAAGATTCTTCCATCTTTTAGAAAAGGTTTGCTGCCAAAGTGATGATTTTTCCATGGCTAAACATATTTTACATTCAAAAGTGAAATATGTAAAGTTTACTGAAAACAGAGACATTTTATCTGAAATATAAAAACCCAGAACAGTCTTTTTCCACTAAATTAGAGAGAAAGCTTGTAAGTGCTTTGTATGATTTCCTTTATATGTATATATATATATAAAAAAAAAAAGTTTAACACAGCTTAGAAATAGAATCTCCCTTTTGTTTCCTTAAAAAAAAAAAAAAAGAACATGTTGCTATGGTTGTATTGAATCACCCTGACATTAATATTACACATCCTTCATTATTAATAAGACATTATAAAAATTAAAAAAAAAAAAAATAAAAAAAAATAAAAAGAAAGAAGCAGCAACCTCTGGTATCTTCTACTCAAGACAGAGGTGGTACTACACCACTACACCATCTGGGATACAACCATCCCTGGGATACTTGAAAGACATGTGGATTAAGAGATATGGTTAAGGATTTCTCCTTTTGTAGGGAAATATGTGTGCCTTTCTGTCTCTGTGTGAAAAACAACAACAACAACAACATTACAGATAAGCAAAAGAAGTTGTTAGAAGAAAACAAAAAATATGAAGTATTTTAGGAGAGAGCACTAAACCAAACAGGGCTCTGAACTTTCTACAGAGATCCTCATGCCCAAGTTCTGTTCTTGTTTTGGACAGCAAACCTTAATCAGAAATACACAGGTTGCATAGGAGGAATATCTGTCTAATCTTATATTTTCCTTTGAACCAAAATCCTCTGTCCAACTGCTTGGGTCAAAAAGGGCAGCAGTGTTTTACAGCTTAGCTGGCAGAACTTGGTTAAATGTCTGTCTTCTGACAAATCAGTATTTTTTAAAGGAGAGGTGACTCAGAGACACACGAGGCAGTCAGGCTGTGCACCTCAACAGCTGTCAGTTACTTTCCTCTCCAAATACTCTCAGGGAAATCAAGCTTGTAAGGTATTTTGATGCAGTGGCATCTGTTGTAAATATGCATAATATTAAGACAAAGGGCAAAGAATAGGTGTCCCTTATCAAATTTTCCTGGGGTGAGAAAGCAGGAATTTGCTATAGCTCCTCTTTCACAGTTAGAACTGAAAGCCTTCCTGCTCTTGATTTTGTCTTTTGCCATTGACTACTATACAGCTGGAAGATGAGTTTTATTCTGGCCATTTTAATTGCAGTGTTCATCAAGACTACTAATAAACATGAACCACTGCAGTGGCACTTTGTGTTTCGGAGATCTTGCTCTGTCTTGCACAGTGCCAGATTTTGTTTACTTTGCTCATGTGAAAAATATCTGATTCAGCCAGTGAGCAACCACACAGGTTTCACTGGTTGAGCTTGAGGTAGAGCTTGAGTTAGGCCTTCTTCAGCAATGGTGAGGGCAACAGCCTGACCCTGGGGTCCCTACCAAGGAGTGCAACCATTATTGCACACAGAACTCTATTTCAGCCAGATACTGTCAGTTCTTATTAGCTTTAATTTTTGATTTATTTATTCACAATTACTACCCAGAATATTCAACCTGGACCAGATTCTGACATTTTGAAGGCCTAATTACCAGTCTAACAGGAAAGCCTACATTAATTGTCAGTAAGATAGTGTGACTGTTATCAAAGTAACTGCTGACAACATGCCCAAATGCCTGTTATCAGTAAAGGAGAAAGTCTGCCAACTTTATGCTAAAGTCAGTTTTCACTCACTGTTTTTTTGTTCTGGAAGTTATATCAAAATGCAGAGGGTGTTTCCAGAAAGAATTATTATGAAGAGATACTGAAAGGGAAGGTGAAGGAGGGAGAATGAGAAAGAAAAGCTGCATGGGGAGCGTTGCCCTGGATAAATAATTCGGTTGGTGCAAAACAGAGGATGGGAAACAGAAGAAGAGGCTTGATTTGTGTTTGGTTTTTTTTTTTTTTCCTTTTTTTTTTTTTTTTTTTTTCTCATTTAATGTATTGGAGAAGAGACAGGTTGTTAGGAGTGTTACTGCAGTACTCCTACTGCTTCTAGAATTTCTCAGGGGTTTGATTAGTATAACTCACAAAGGTTTAAACAGACTCATTTATGGGAAGGAAAGAATATTTCTACAGGGCACATATTTGAGATTTGGCCTATTTCTTTTTTCTTGTCATTTCTTGACATTACCAACAATAATGCAGGAATTTCACTTAACAAATTCCTTCCTATTGCAGGGACCCTGATGTCTTCTGCTCTGTTTTGTAACACATTGTAGCTACAGCTTTTACTGTTTAACAGTAAAGCCCTTAAGACTGAGAGGTTCACAAAAGGTACTCCACGTTATTTTGTAGACATGTTTATGACGTAAAATCTCATAAATGTCTCTGAACAAAATTGTATTATGTCTGTCTGTGCCAGTGAGGGAGATGGCACCTAATGCACCTAAATAATGGCACCTAAATAATGGCACCTAAATTTCATGTGGGACACTGGATGTGCCTTCAGGCAGAACTCATATCCCTAGGACTTCATACCATACGACAAGGGCAAATAGGACTTCATACCATACGACAAAGGCAAATATTTATCTCCATTTAAGTTGTAGATGAAAGTAAATAGGCATAACTGGTCAAGTCCAAAGAGGAGGGGAAAAAAAAAAAAAAAAAGATAACTTGAAAGATGATCACATTTTGGTACTGACTAACAAAGTCATTATTGAACTATGAGCTGCTTGGCATCTTTTCCTCATAAGTGATTTAATAAACCAACACTAAATAATATGGAAAAGTAGAATAAATAGACTGCACTGGAAAGTAATCAATAACTCACTCCTCTTACCTTTGAGATGCTTCTTTCTGGAGTAGATGCCAGAGAGATCTCTTTGTGGTACCAGTTATTTTCACTCACTGAAGCAAGCTCAGTTGTTTGAAGATGCTTACTCCTCTGGGAAATTCCTTTGTCCCACAGTCTGTGAAGCTTTATTCCATTTTGGTAAGATCTTAGGATAGCCTGGGTAGGAGTAGTAAAAATGCTTCCCATAGGAAGTGGTAAAACTTCTTTTTAGAAACCCATTTTTTGGCCCATCTTGAGAAAGTTTTAAAATATAGACAGTGTTTAGCAAATCCAATTGAGAAACAATTAATATTTCAAATTCATGGGAGCAGCTGCAATAAGTTGTAAGTTGTGAGTTTGGTTTTACAGGTATTAACTGTGCAAATTGACAGTATTGATGTTGGACTGAAATCCTTTTGGGAAAGAGGAATTTCTATGTGGGCATCAATGTTCTCCTTGCTTTGAAACTCTAGCTATACCACCAGGAACTCTTCAGTAACTTCCTGTATTTCACATGGAAACAAGATCAACCCATCCTCTTAGTATTTTGCCTTTGCTGAAGAATCTAACTGTTTTTCATTATTATTCGGGGTCTTGCCTATTAGAAACTCAAGAGCTAGTACAATCCCATTCTGTCTCCTTAAGTGTTACGGCTTGAGTTTCCCAAAGGCAGTTTTAACTTTCTTGATTGCCTTCCCTGCTGTACAATCTAACACTGAAGTATGATTGCAACTATCAGTTGACCCACTTCTGTGTTCCTAATCTGAAAAATAATCCTAATTTAATTTGTAAAAGAAGGTTTGTTCATTTCTTCTTGGCACAGGAGATTTGGATTGAGAATTAGGATTTCTCTGTTGAAATTCACAATATTTTTCAGTCATGCTTTGAAATACATTGCTTCCTTTTTCCATCATGACTTGGTTACATTTTGCTAATGCTAATTTGCTGTTATGACTCTATAGCAAACTGAACAAAGTAAAAAGAAATGTTCCCCTTGGCAACATCTGACTGGTTCAAGGCCCCAAATAATGTCCAGGTCCAGCTTGAATTTGAATGGCTTTTCCTTCAACAACCCTCCCACATCTTCATGACACAGTGAGAGAAGGAGGAAAGCTAACATTGTTGTAATATCCTTTGCTCATTTAGAAGCAATGCTTTTAGAAGGAAATAAATATGATATTGTGTACCCACTTATAACAGCCATGGGTAAAATTATGCTGCATTGGTTATTGTTCTTTACATATATTACCCATTGAAAAGGAAATGAAATTTGAATTAATGGGCCCATTTGTAAAAACATGATTGTTAATATTAATATGCAGGATAAGTCATTTGGCAAGAGCAGAAATAAATTAGTGGGTGTCTCAAACACAGCATTTCACTGGAGACCAACTGCACAGATGCTGAAAATACAATCCTGTAGTTAAACCAATGTGCTGGGAGACTTTGCTCAGAATTCAGGGGAAATATCGGAGCACAGATTCTCCGCAGTATGCTCTTATTGTCCAAAAGTCTACATGCGCTGCTGGGAGATTATTAGTGCTTACTGAGAAAAAACACTTTGCAAGGGAAGAAGCTGGTGGAAGTAGCAAGCTCCCCGATTTCCTTCTGCGGCTACTGGGCTCATGCTGCGACTGCAGAGTATTCTAGATGGATTTCTCCGTTGGAAAAAATAGCCACGGGGAGTTTGTTTTTGTAGGCTCAGGCAGAACTGTTAAAACCAAGATTTTGAACTCAGCCCTGCCTGTCTCAGTACTGCTCAGGCTTTCTTCCACATGCCTCCAGTGTAAAGGCAGGCATCACAAACAGAAAGACTGCAGATAACTTTTATTGCCCTCAGACATTCAAGCTCACAGGATGACACCCTGTCCTTAGTAAAGAGGTAAAGCTTTGGAGAACTCACTGGGAATCCAATTAGTAGATTAGAAGTTTTGCTAGTTGATTATTCATGTTTCTAAACTATTCATCTAAAAATACTCAATTTGATCTTTCAGCAGGATGCTGAAAGCCTTATTTGTGTGCACCAAGTCCAAATTTCTCTTAATTATTACTTATCTCCCAGGAACTGAGTTTTTGGTGAAATGAAAAGCCACCCACCATAACTATGTGCTCTTGTTTGTAATATTCTTCATTCTCTCTGATTCTTTAAAAAAAAAAAAAAAAAAGTATTGGAGTTTTGCTTGCCCATTTCAGAGCCAAGTACAAATTACCTCACTGAGACAAAGCTATCAATCTCTTGCCCTGAAGAAGCTTTGGAGATTAATCAAAAGCTGGGTTTTCTTTGGTTCAGGGGCAGGGGTGGGGGTGGGGATTTATTTATTTATTATTTTTTTATGATAGGGAATGACAACTTTTTCTGAAATCAAAGAATCCTCACAGAAATGGGCTTTCTTTGTTTCTGTGAAATACTTCACATTTTCTTTCATTTTATCCATTCATCAAGCTTTTCAAATGCAACAGTGGAATAACAAAGTTAGAAAAAAGCAGAACAATCACTAAAATGTTACATTCTGCATCTGAATACTAAGAATCCCATTAAAACTCAACATTAAAGCATTGTTTGCTGGAGAAAAAAAAAATCGGGGCTTTGATAAAGAAAAACAAAAACAACCTTGGCTTTTCCAGCTTTAATCAAGTAATTTGTGCCCTAGTAAGGGCTCTGCACTGCTGAGTTATTTTAGGAGCATTTATCACAGGTGTTTCACATGTGTTCAGCACATCCTGATTCTAATCCTCTTAATACGCTTAACAATAGTAGGGCAGCTTTTGAGAACAGGCAAACTGGCTCTCCCAGTTATTTTGGACCGTGTTCTTACACAAGCACTATTTAATTGGGATTTGAATCCCTGTTCCAGCACTCATTTCATCCAAAAGCCAACTCCATCTGTGCAGGAGGTTCTTCTTATAATGCATCATTGGGCTGAACAATTCCTGCTGTATGGAAACAGTGACAAGTACGTGGGAAAATAAAATCCTTAGGCCAGTTCCTTCCATGTTAATTTAATGTTCAGTGCTCTGGAAACCAGCCATTTGAAGGAACTTTCATCTTCTGGGTTGCACACTGTCTGGAGTTTTCTCAACCAGTTAACTGGCACCTGGATCACACTGTGGGCTTATATTGTGATGCCATGCAAGCAGTAGCAGAAATAACCCATAGTTCTCTAATTAGCCTCATTAATTCATTACTTGTGAGAGCTCCTAGCTTCACTGATTGTGTGATAGATTACAGCAAGTGCAATGTGTATCCCAAGCCAAAGGTGAGGGCATGTAAGAGAGCAATGTCCATGAGATGATCTTCAGATCCAGCAGGGAATATTTCTGTTTAAGTATTTAACTTTTTTTTTTTTTTTTTTTTTTTTTTTTTTTTTTTGTACATACTCCAGGTCATTTTTCTTCAAATGATTATGCTTTTACTGTGTGATAAATAAGATTCTGCCTGAAGATACCAGAGGGTATGTGGCACCAGAATAATATCTCTGCAGCATATTTTGAGTGGTGATCACACCATTTCTAGCTCACCATATGGCTTGGTGCAGATGTCCTAGCATTAAAATGACCTTCTTCATTACATAAAGGTCATAGAGGCAGAATTCAATATTTTGTAACCCCTGGCACAGGTACAGGCTATACAGGGAGTACACCTGTTGCTTTGCCCACAGTTCAGAATGCTGTCATCCAATATTTGACTAAAATACAGGTATTGATTTCTACCTTATATTGATGTTGGTAACATCAATTAATAAACTTAGATGTCATTAAACAGTTCAATTGCTGATATTAACAACAAACAAACAAACAAAAAGTTAAAATGCTAGAATCATTTTCTGCTTAGGTTTTATTTTGGTAGCTACAGTAACAAGAAGCATCACATTCTTCTTTTCTGAATCTCTGTCAATGGCTGTTTGTCTCTAGCAAAATGAAAGATAATTAATAATAATAATAATAATAATAATAATAATAATAATAAACAGAAAGTTAAGGCAAGGACCAGGGGTTTTGGTACATAAAAGACTACATAAAATTCTACTCTGATCAAGAAAGGCTTTTTCTGCATCTCACTCCTGGAGTGGGCAGGGTGGCCAGCATTAACCACGCCCCACCTGCACTGTTCTGCAGAAGTGACCCTGTTACAGGAAAGCTGAGCTGGGTTCCCCTGCCTTTCTCCCTAGCCTCTGCACCATCCTCTGTTTCTCTGACAGAAAACCTTGAGGTGTCCTCGGAGTATTTTTTTCTGTCGCACGGTGCTGCCTCAGTCGAGCAGCATGTTGAACAAGACAGAGTATGTGGCCTCTTAATTTAACCAGGGTTGCAAAGGTCAATAAATGGCACAAACAGATAACAGAGACATGCATCTTTTCTTCCCTGGTTGTTCAGCAGCATTGTCTCTTGCTGGTTATTACTAGAAGGAGTTGCAGTTTACATGCAGCTCTGAAGAATCGCTATATATGGTATTTTAAGCAGTGTACTCAAAGATCATGCATGACATTGCTCTTTCTAGCTGACCATCCAAAAGTACTTTTACACATCTTCAGTAGTCCTTTTGGAGGGATTTCACCAGTAAGATGCTAATAAATTCAGGAAATTTGAAAATCACGTTCTCTCAGCTAGTCTCAGAGCACCTTGTCAGGCACACTCTTTACCTTCTCCATGCATCTTCCTTAGCAGTGAGCTTTCATGAATGCCACTGATTTAGTATGTTTGGGATACAACCAAAACATACTCCCTGACAACTTAATTGAACTAGAAATACCTGACGAGGGAACATTTCATTAAAAACGGATAACAGCCAGTAATCTGGAATGTGGCTTTTTTTTACTGAATAGAACAAAATAAAAATAAAAAATTCTAAGGCATATGAAAAGTTGACCAAAACCAAAACATACCCACATAAAAAGAAAAACCCAGAACTGCATTTTATTCCCACAGGTAAAGGGACAAAAAGAAGTGAAAAGGCACAGAAGGTAAAGTACATGATGCTCAGTGAGATTGGCACAGCATTATGAAGCATCTAATTTCAGCTGCCAAAGGGGATCATATTGATTTTTTTTTTTCCATTCTCTGTGTGTGCTTTTATAGAGACTTGAAATAGAGTCTCCATTTTGCTCTTATGAAAACCACGTTTCTTGGAGGGCAATGTGGGAGAGAAAAGAATAGCTTTTTTCCCTTGGAAAAATAGCAGCCTACTTAGCACTTACAGGAGGATTATACACCCTAATGTTCTGTTTAGGCACAGTGAGGGGAGCTGGATGCCTTAGGAGTATTTAGGAGAGAGATTTTAAATCCATACAGGCTGCAGTATGGTTCCCCATTTGTACACCATGGGAGAGATCTAGATTCCAGACATCTCTTTTGGGTATATAAAATTGCAATTAAGGGCAAACATTACAAAGCAATTCCAAAATACCCCCATTTGTAGAATCACAACTGAAGTTATTGAAAAGGTTGTTATAAAGTATATACTCTTTCCTCAAGATTGCCCCAGCAGATACAGTCAGACTCTGACAGACAGGGAATATAGAAAACTCCAGTTGTGTTGCAGGTCCAACCAGTGGAAAGATAACTCTTCATACTGTGAGTCATTTCTGACAGTTAATCAAATTCTAAATATTTGTAGGATCAAAGGAAGATTCGTTAGCAGCACAAATAACTAAATGACTTCCTTTTTATGGAGAAATTTTTATTAATAAGTAGGAGATACAAAGGTCCAAGAGATGTGTAACACTTCTTGACAACCTCAGCATTACTGCATGAGGAAGGGAAACAACTCACCTTTCCTTTCTTTTTCCCATACTTGCTTGTTGTAGACAGTCTCTCACCAGCCCCCCTCCAAATTTACATTTCCTCTGTGCCTTTATAGCAGCTAGAAGCTCTCCAGCCTTCTGTAGTCACACACTTATTTGCAGATTTTTTCTGCACTATGGTTAGGAGTTTTAAAATGGCCAGAGGCTGTGGTAGATGTATGGCTTGCGGTGAAGCCCTGCTGCAAGAGAATTGTTTGATTGATTTTTAGGACAGCAGTTAAAACAAATAAACAAAAAAAAATATTTTAGAATTACAGCAAAGGAAACGTTAAAATACTGAAAGCAGTTTGCATCTATTGCTGCAAATGTGAGCTGCCTCTTTCTGTTTGGCACTGCAGCAGAGCAGAATTCGAACCATCCAAATGACAGTTTTAGAGAAGCGAGGAGGAAGGAGAAAGCAACAAAAAACCTCTCATGACTCAAACATTTTTCCTTTCTCCCCCAACATTATCTGGAAGAATTAAAAACCCAGCAGGAAATTAAACATATACACCTGACAAAGAACTGCTGAGAAAAATGTGATGTGTGATTATAGATGACTCATTCTCATTTGGGCAGACTGGTCTCCTTTAAAGATTCTAGCATGCTCTGTTCTCTTTATTATGTATTTATTTATTTATTTTTTTCAAAAGGCATTTTGGAACTCAATTTTCTAAATAGGATTTGCAGTTACTGTTTATTGCATACAAACTAGGAAACGTAACAAGCTTCTTTTAATGATGCATTCTAACTAGTCGAGTTATCATGAATTTATATGCTGAGTTCACAAATAAAGATATTTTAGCATCCTCTTTTCACATGGAAGGGATTTCTTTTTATGTTCCTGTGAGCTGTATTTTTAAGCTGGTGTGGTTCTAGCTGGAGGTTCTACCATGGGGTGGAGGAGGCAGAGGCAGTGTAATAATAGCAATGCAAACTACATAGTAATGCTTAAACTTGCATAGCACTTTCTACAGGAAGGTCTGCTGTGCCTTTACAATGACTTAAATAAATTTTCATAACACCCCTAGGACATGGAGAACAGATATATAATGAGCACGTGGTACAGGATGGAATCACGGGAGATGATTACGTCTGGACAACCGCTTCTTAAAGCCTTCATCAATAACAAACATTTTAAACAGTAACTTGGTTTCTAACACTGAAACTGTCTGGGGATTTGAGTTTTCAGCATGCTGTTCCTGAGCTGGAATTTGTCCAGGACATCCGGGTTAAGAGGCATACCATGGCTTTCAGAAAAATTGCTATGAGCATTAAACGATCAAAAGGGGGTCACATCCCAATTGTAGGTCCCATCAAAGGATTAGACCTGTATCATCAGGGTGCTCTTTAATAAACTCTTATTGGCTCAGTACAGTCTTAAAAGGAAAACTGCAGTGTAGTGAATCACCAGCACTGCTTAGTGCAGACTCAGTGTAATGTCACTTAACTTGAAGAATTTGACATGATGAGAACACAAAGTGGTGAAATGTACAGCCTACAACAACCAAGGACTTGTGCTTTCAGAAAACACATCTGAAATATTGTACTAAATTTACAAAGTCTGTGTTCAGCTCCCTACTATACCAGGCAGTCATTAATAGGGTAAAAAGTGCATCTAAATGACTAGGATGAACCTACACTCTGTACTTTGAGATCCTGATATTAACTACCTGTAATATTTTACATCTTAACCTGTTCAGAATAGTATTTTTCCCACTCCAGTGGATAATTTATTTGTTTGTGAAAGTTTAAGCTGTTTCTACAACTGAGATTGCTGATAAAAAAAAAAAAAATGATTTTCCTATGTTAAAACAAAAGGTAAAATTAAAACAGGCATATGACTTCTATCATTCCCAAGCCATGGAGCAACAAATTGTAACTTCTTAGGCTATTATGTTGTTTGCAAGAACAGAGGCTCTTGTTATTTATTTATTTTTTAAAATCATTTACATCTGACCCGAATGCAATATGTTTATGTTCAGTAGTAACTCCTGTCATGGTAGCAAAATTCTCACAAGTTCCTGAACTGTTCCTGTCAATGGCCTGAACTTGACATCCCAGCTCCTTCTTCAGAGAACATCTCATCCACTGTCCCCTGAACGCAATAAATGTTGACGTCCAAATGACACCTTTCTGGTTGATTACAGACCATTTCCCTGGCTCCCTATAATAGTGCTGGACCTGATACTACTGCAGGATCACTGCAAACCCTTGCATGTACAAGTCAAATCTTACTAAAGTGGGGTCCCTCATTTAATTCTTTGACCAAACAAAAGCCAGAAACCGGTCTGCTTTGCCAAAGCCCTTCTTAATCATGGTGTACCTCTACTTGCAGGCAACTAATTAGATTTATAGATGCATAAAACCCAACAATATCTGACGGCAGACTCCTCCTTGTATCATCACCATTGCTGGGATCCCTTTCAGCATCCTGAGGGAGAACATGTCTTTCCAGTCCTTCACTTGCTCAGCTCAGCCTTCTGATGTGATTGGTGATTCGTCTCTTTTTGTTCTTCTTGAAGAGCCTGTCTCTTTGATGACAGACTTTGATGTTCCTGTTTCAGATCCAAAGACACTGCTTTTTTCTACCACAAAAAGGCAGTTTTAAAGCAAACCAGAGGTCAGAGTAATAAATAGAGTTCATAAAATCAAACAAAATTAATTAAGATTGCATAGACAGATTCCTCGGTCTCTAGTGCAGTGGAAAATCACAGAATGTTTAGGGATTTTTCTGTGTATGTTTCTGATTTGTGTATGTTTCTGATTCTAGGGTTGAAGGCTTTTTTTTTTTTTTTGCTATTACCGTGTGTTTACACAATTTGGATAAAATATAAATGACTGCAATTTCTATGAATCATTTCACATGGTATTCACTACTTTACTGCAGTCTTTATGACTACAGTTTATCCTCTGATTGATGTAACTTACCTTATTGGAAAGCATAATTATTACTTGAGAGTATATGTTTAGAAGGAGGAGAGGTCTCCTAACAGTATCCCCCAACTTTTTTCTCCCAGCTCATTCGCTTCTGATGTCTAGAAAGTTTACCTAACCTCTTCTGCAGCTGCACAATAATAATGACAAAATGAATGATGGTCAAAAGTAGGTACCCCCAGAACCTGTCATTTCTTCTATTAAGCAGATACTGTCAGCTTTGGACAAGACAAGGTCTAATAATAAGATAATTCAGCTGTGGCAGCACAGGAATTTACAATGATCCAGATTGAAGCTGGACTCTGTGCACAAAACTGCGTCGTGTATTAGCTTGGCTGCTGGGCTTCTTATTCCCCCATTATTTTTAAATGGTGTCATACATTGCCTCTTTTGAATTTTAAAGCAATGAAAGATGCCAGTAATATAATAGACTCCTTGACTTGCTTGACTTTGAATGATCAGAAAATTCATTACCCAGTAGGGAATTTTACACTGTAATGAAGAATTAAAAAAAGTAGCTGAATGTCAAGGAACCTGCCAGACTTTCCCAAGCTCTTTCAGTTATAAGGTAGGAAACAGCAGAGAATTCAGCCGTTAAAAGAAATAGTAGAGGAGAGATAGAACATTACTTAATGGTTCTGGCTGAGCTTTACACAGGCCAGTGTGCTCTAAACAAGCAAATAAAATACATGCTTGGAAAAGACAATACATTCATTATGTCACTTCAGATGTTTTCCACTGGGAGCATCAAATTAAGATTTCAACCATTCTGACCAGTATTACCACATTTTAGAGGATGAATAAGGGGAGAATACTGGAGTAATTTTCAGAAAAATAGGGCTAGGTTCACTCAAAGTAAATTGAGACTAGCAATTTCTATGGCAAAAGAAAACACAGCTCTTCCAAATAACATCAAAAAGTGGAAATCTTATCCCTGAGGAGTCTGACACAATTGTGTGGGGTGTTGGGAACATATTAGCTATTAGCCGTAGTTCTATTCAGAGTCTCACTCTATAAATAATATTGCAACAGCTTTGTTCAGGAGAAAAGAAAGTAAAGATCACAGTTCCTACCTTAGGATTCATTGAAGATAATTCCTACCTTAGGATTCATTGTGGGACTTAACAATCAACCCTCAACTTGCCCGTTACTTGGGAAAATGAAGTATCCATTTAAGTAAAATGCTTTTAGGAATGCAAATGCTAAAGGTCATATTAGTTCTCAAACAATGTGGATTATATGGGAAATGGATTATATGGGCAATGTGGATTATGGGCAATATGTATAAATGTCTGTGAAAAGTAACACTGTGATATTAACCCTCTTGAGACCATTATCCCAGATATGCCACTTGTCTTTGAGTGTCTTTGAGAATTTGGGTTGTGATTTCTAACAATTTTCTAACAATGGAGGGTACAAGAAAAGTCTTATATCTTTACACAACTCAAAAAAGATTTTAAGGGTAGTCTGAGGCCTGCTGGATCAGCAAGGTAGATTAATAGGACCACAGAAATTCAAGTGAGTGCAGGGAATACCAAGTGATGAAACATGAGGAGGGGGAGTCCAAGAAGTGAAAAAAGGATTCTGGATTCTAGACAGGGACACCTGAGGTCAAAACCTGATAACATTAATCATTTGTATCAGAAACACTGTGACCAGCAGGGCTAGGGAGGTGATCGTCCCCCTGTACTCGGCTCTGGTGAGGCCGCACCTCGAGTACTGTGTTCAGTTTTGGGCCCCTCGCTACAAGAAGGACATCGAGGTGCTTGAGCGGGTCCAAAGAAGAGCGACAAAGCTGGTGAGGGGCCTGGAGAGCAAGTCCTATGAGGAGCGGCTGAAGGAGCTGGGCTTGTTCAGCCTAGAGAAGAGGAGGCTCAGGGGTGACCTTATTGCTCTGTATAAGTACATTAAAGGAGGCTGTAGCGAGGTGGGGGTTGGCCTGTTCTCCCATGTGCCTGGTGACAGGACGAGGGGGAATGGGCTAAAGTTACGCCAGGGGAGTTTTAGGTTGGATGTTAGGAAGAATTTCTTTACTGAAAGGGTTGTTAGGCACTGGAACGGGCTGCCCAGGGAGGTGGTGGAGTCACCATCCCTGGAAGTCTTCAAAAGACGTTTAGATGTAGAGCTTAGGGATATGGTTTAGTGGGGACTGTTAGTGTTAGCTTAGAGGTTGGACTCGATGATCTTGAGGTCTCTTCCAACCTAGAAATTCTGTGATTCTGTGATTCTGTGATTCTGTGATTCTTTATGCAAGCTGGTGACACACTACTACATACTGTCTTCTTGCTTCACTGTCAGCAGTACCTCAAAACGCTGGTTACAGCTTTCCCTTAACTTCCTTTGAACTGATAATCACAGGCACAGGACCATTTCACTTACAAATGAGTGTCGCAGAAGCACTTTGCAAATGATCCTCTGTTCCTCAGGTAATGTGGGGCAGGGAGACATTAGAAATGGGGTAAAATGAGATCTGAGCATGTGTTAGAAGAAATGGAAAAACAGATGGACAAGGGCCTGCTCCTGTGCTTGTGTGTTGTGTGGTAATGAGTGTGGCTACCATCACCCACAGCCATGCACCCATAGCCCACAACTGAGTCACAGTCAGTGGTGCTCAGAAAGTGGCTTTAGATGATCCATATTCCAAAATTCCCACTTAATAGCAATCAGATACATGTAACGTCTGGAGGTGTCAACAGGCAGAAAAACAAAGAAGGTGTTGGAAGGAAAATGGGAGATGGGAGCAGCAGCCTAGAGATGGATTTGGGGGGACAGGACTGGGAGCCAGTACACTGGTGGGAGAAGAGAGAAGGAAAGAGACAGGCAGACTGTGCTGATGTCTGCCACCTTTCCAACCACTCACCTCTCTCTTGCCTTTACCATGCACACACAAAGCATGACAGACTCTCTAGTTAAAATACTAGTGCTACTTTGCTCTAACTTTCTTGTGCTTCACTATGCAACCTTAATGGGCACTTTTACAATGGTCTCTGTAATGCTGAGAGAAATTGTATGAGGTAAGTTGTAAAGGCACTAGGTGAAGATCTACAGGCATTTAGGCAGTTAATTTTCTAGTTATCTCAGGTGCAGGTTTTAGGAGTGAGAATAACAAAGCAGGATGGGCCAGGGGCTCACAAAATAAAAGCAAGTAAATCCATAAGAAGGCTTCCTGGCAGCTCAAAAACACAGTTTCTAAGGTTGTAAAGTAATTGAAGCATATTTTCTCTTTGACTGTATTTCTGTTACTTTCGTTACTTTTGTTCCAATTCCTGCAATTTTTCTGGCATTTACATAACAAGGAAACACCTGTTTCTAATTAAAAAAAAAAAAAAAAAAAAAAAAAAGAAAAAGAAAAAGTAATGCAAGTAATGTATTATCTTAAAAATATTGCAGCCTGAATTAGGAAAGGACTTTTTAGTAATGTTATGTTTAAGTGTTATATTAGGTGTTCTAGTATTTTCTTCCTTTTTCCTTTTTTGTATCCCCCAGCCCCCCCAAAAAATAAAAATGTAGAACTTGAAAGTAGGAAATTCTTGGGTAGGGATATATATATATGTATATATATATTTATTTTTTTTCCAGAGAAACTATATTCTGATTTGGCTGAGGTGATAATTATTTAAAATAACTAATTGCCTTCAGCAATGTGTGTTAGTTGGGAAGATTCTGCAGTGTATTAAAATTAGCGATTGTCTAGAAATGTTCTGCAGAGGCTGGCTCACTAGCTTGATCAGTGTCTTTAGCACCAGCTGCATCATCAGTGCCTGGCTTGCTTCTTGCAGGAGTAGTTATTGTGGGAGGGATTATGAAGGAAAAAATACAAATATATATTGTGTCCTACCATTTCTCCTAATCAAAACAGCTATTTCATCTCATCTGGGTCACCTCTTGCACATTTATAACAACTATTTGTTGGACTTGATTCTTCAGTGTCATCACTCGGAGAAACAGTGATCTCCTTTATCAGCTGCTTATGAGTAAGTATGTTGTGAGCTATCTGTTCTAGAGGTATGTAGTTCAAATATCCCTGTTGTTTAATGTTAGGTTTGTTATATGAAGACACACCATACTTAATCTGAAAGGCCAACTTCTGAAAGCTAGGATGTTCCAGTAATGAGGCTGTCTGTGTAATCTTAATTTGCATACACAAATGCATGGACAGCTACAGTTCTCACTGCTATCACCATAGGAGCCAGGTCTTGGTAACAAATGCATTCTGCATGCAAAGGAGACAGAGCTAAAGAATCCTAGACAACCATGAAAAAGGTATTTTCCAAGCTATTAATTTTCAAATCCTGTGGAGCAGACAGAATTCATAGTGTATATTCAGAAATTTCTAGGCAGAGTGAGATATAATGGATTTCAAACACCAAAGTGCTCATCACAGGTTTTCAAAGAGACCTTTGGAGACCATTAAGTCCAACTTCTCTCCTAAAAAGTAGGAGAGAACAATTGCTAATACTCAGGTCAGCTGTGGCTTTGTTTTCTTACATCTTAAAACCTCCCAAAGATGGAGATTTCAGCTTTATGCAGTGCTGAACTGCAACGTTTTTCCCCTTCACAAAAATGTTTTTCCTAGTACCCACTCTTAAATTCCCTAATTACAACTTATGGCTACTGACACCAATTTTAATTGCGACAACCAGAAAGACTTGATTTCATGATCTTTTTTTTTTTTTTTCTTTTGGCCCTAGGCCTATGAACATCTTCACAGTTCCCCATGAAAGTCTCTCCAGTAGGTAGTCCCAAATTAGATTTGCTTTTCTACATACAGCTTCACAAACACTGAGCAGAGTGGGATAACAGCTTCCCCAAATCTTTAGGCAAACTTCTTTTAGCACAGCCTGATCTGCAGCCTAGTTTATTCACAGTGAGAAAGAATATTTAGTATATCGTCCATTGTATGTCTTATTTTCAGCAGGGCTGCTGCCTATCCTTTGATTATGTGTGGGTTTACACTGTCCCAGGTGCAGAAGTTTGTTTTCCTCCTTGTAGAATGTCATAAGGTTTCTGTTGGCACAGTTCTCAAGATTATCACGGTCCCTGTGGATTCTAGTTCTGTCATTCATTGTGCAAGTCTCCCTTTAGCATCATTCATAAATTCGCAGATGGTAGATTTTGGATTATCAACCAGGTCATTGATTAAGATATTAAGATGAGCAAAAGTTTGGCCCTTCTGGTACCCTACTTGTAGCAAGAAGATGCTGAGCTACTGATTGCTGCTCTTTGAGTCCAGAGATACAAGCAATTTTCAGTGCATCTTATCATCATTTCTTACAGTCCACACTTCCTCAGAGGGTAAAAGTGAATGCTGTGAGACACAAAGTTAAAAGATTTCCTAAAACTGAAGTATATCACATCCACAAGTCTCCCCTTGATCATAGACACAGACATTTTGTTGTAGGAGGCAATCAGGTTGGTTGAACATCATTTGCTCCCCTAAAATCCACACTGATAGATACTTTAAACATTTCACCCTTCACATATATAGAAATGTACCCCCAAAAGACAGAGATTGTGATCTTTACAGGCACTGAGGTAAGGCTGTCTGGCCTATAAATCCCCAGATCTTTCCTCTTGACTTCTTAGAGTCGGTACCCAGTGCTTTTATGCATACCATCCAGGGAAAGCAGATGGGAGCCTCAGGGAAATTTGTGTTTTCTCTGTGAAGGACAAGGTATCCTGGAAATGGTTTTCCTGGCAGAAGGGTCTGAACCTGGGAAAGCATCGTGGTCCTGGAAGCATCCAGTGAGCACTTGCTGATCCTTGAAAACCTATAGAAGCAACTGCAAATCTCATGCCAGGCCATGCCCATATGTGCACAGGTATTTATCCCAGCTGATTGTGTCATTTGTGTGCAGTCATATTAGCTGTAGGCCTCTAGCTTAGACATCTGAATTAACAGGCCACCACATACAGAGTAATTCCTCCAGAAGATAATGCAGAACTCACAGTTCAATCAGCATTTTAACTCAACTCCATTCTCACTGTTTTGCTGTCTTGAGGGAATATTGGTTATAAAGGAATCTAACTCAGTACCCTGAATTAAGGAATCACTCCTTCAGGCAGTGTGACTTAGTCCTATTGAGTTCAACTGGAAATTTATTTTGTTGCATAAACCAGGAAAATATGATTCATATACTGTGAATGCTCAGCTGAATGTTTGCAATTTGAGCTCTTAATGAATTTCAGTTCAACAAATTAATTGCCAGTTTAGCCTGAAAAGGTTTCAGAGGTACTTGGGAATAAGAAACACAATTCAGTTCCGTCCTCTCTGTGAAGCAGCACATGACCTCTGCAGCTAAGGCTGTGTTTAGAAAAATTTGTTTTGCCTATTCAGAATTTGTTTTGCCTATGGTCATCATCAAGCCAGAGAAAACATTCCATAGGTGAAATCACACACCATGGATTTTTTTTTAACTATTGATAGACATTAATTCAAAGATGACAATTCAGATTTCAGCCACAGCAATCAATGCTCTACTTGAAAACAGTCACAGAGCTATAAAGTTCTGAACCTACAAAAGCCTTTTAAAAGATGTTTTAGGAAAATATTTGAAGATTATTTTGTTAAGAGATAGTTGTGTCTAGAAGCACCTCAGCTGCTGGGGTCTGCAGTGTTGTAGTTCATACACTGTGAAGAGCTTTTGGCACACCGGAGGCTTCATGTAGTGCGGGCACTGAACTGTTCATCCTTGACCCTTTGGCTTCACTGATAGTATGGGGGATATCCACACAGAGAGCTCAACAAGCAGTAGCAGGCCGTGTTGTGAAAACACTATGTTTCAAGCCTGCCCGTGTTAACAGAACAACCTTGGGAACTCCCGCAAGATTTGGTTGTTTCTAACGAGCAACCCTAAGAACTTTCTTCTTCCTCTTTGATAATATCCCTACAAGGGATAAAAAATATGAAATACTAATGGAGATTTTTGGAGAGTGTCTCTGAAGGGCCAAATAAAAATTGTGGGGAAATATTGTGTAGTTTTGTGTGCCCTTAGTTTGTGACTCTGGGTCCCATTAAGGGAAATACAGGAAGAAATCCTTTCTAGCATGGATGACACTGGAATAGGGTTAATTGAGGGCATGGATCATTAAAAATATTGCGAGCTCTGTCACTTGCTACAAGCTGTTGATTTATATGGGAAATGAGAACTACGAAGGTGTGTTTACGGATAAGCATACGTGTTTCTCTCCCAGTATAAAGGGCTGAGAATAGAGGTGAAAAAGTCAAGGAATGAGAAGAATACAGAAGATATCCACACATCTAGTGATTACTATCTTGTTCAGTGACATGCTAATTTCCTCTGTAAGTATTATATACTGTGCCCCTACTAAAGTTTATTATCAAGTAAATTAAACTGGAACTTGCAGCCTTTAGTATATCAGTCAGTTCAGGGAATTAATGCATTTCATTATTATTTTTTTGAAAACAGATAGGAAAACTGACTTTGTTTTCAAATAAGTAGTAAAGTAGAGAAAAGTGTGGTCTATATGCTGTGTTTAAGTGCTTTACCATGCAATTTCACATCCCTGTATGAAATTGCTTAGAAATTAAAGCAAATTAGCAAAAAGATAATTAAAGTATTCTAGATTTCTTAAAAGCTTGTCATTTCCATTGTATATCAACTAGCTCTTTAAATAAAGTGAAGTGAAGGATGCAGGAGAAATCATATTAACTTTGCCCTCTTGTCCCTGAGCTACCGTCTGAAGATAAAGTTCTGTTTTTAAAGTACTGATCTCATTTCAAAGGAATACAGCAACATATCACAAAGCTGTGATCTAAACCTTTAGCTTTCGCATGTATTTAATGACTTCAGTAGAAAGCAAAAAAGTATGTTCTTCCCACACTAAAAGAAAATAGTTTGGTCACCAAGAGTTCATAGTCTTTATGCAGAAGAGTTTCATATGCATCTTACAGTTAGAAAACCAAAAGACCGAGACAACGGATTTCAAACCCAGCAATTGCACTTCCCTTTTTTGCAGCCTGGTTGCAAGTCATGCTGTTGTCTCAGTAAGTTATTTATATATACATTACTTAGAGTTCCTTCAGTAATGATATTTTTACGAATTCATTTGGACTTCATCCAAGATAATGAATACTAAGGAAGGCAGTAAAGTGTTTGGCATAGGGGAGATTCCAATTATCTAGCTGTTGTGATACTCAGTCTTCCTTATTCTGTATAAATCTGCCATCAACATGTTATAATGAATTTGGTACCCTAAAATTTGTAAGGACTCAGTAATTCCTTAATACAAAATCTTTTGCAGTCTTTCAGAATATCTCCTAACTGTTCAATAGGCTATGCAAGAGAAGTTTTCTCCAAAAGGAATTTAAATAGTCCTTGAAAACATAATATTGAATGATTAAGCCTGTGTCAGGTATTGGGTTTTTGTTTGTTTGTTTTGTTGTCGTTGTTGTTTTTTCAAAAAATGTAAAATTTCATAAGAAATAAAGAAATTGTTTGCCAGTGCCATCGCTGAACTCACTGATGGCTCTGTGTGGGTGTTCCTTATTGTGGTTATGCAAAAGAAATCACGAGTCAGAGGAAAGTGCAAGAAGGCAGGTATTGTAGTCACTGTCACCAGACTGTGGAGTGGCAGAGTGCTGAAGGCATGGGGGATAGTTGCAGTTCCCCAACATTTTGGCTCCTTATTCTTCCTGCAGTCTTCCATCTGACATGCAGTTTGAATGGCAAAGAGAATGGCTGTAAATTAGAAAGAGTTTTGACTAAGCTAGAAGAAAGGGCAAAAATAAGGTGGATTAGATAGAATGAAGAAACAGAAACTGAGGAGCATGCAGGTAATGATAAGAGAATTATAGTGATATTTGATTAGGGACTAGATTATATACACCAAACCTAGTCCGTGATGTGCCCACCTGCAGCAGCAGTGACAAAGGATAATGTTTTCCCACCTCCTCTTCATTCAAGCGTGACAAACAGGATCAACTGCAAAGCTGTCTTTAGGAAAAGTTTCTCATTCCAGTAATTCATCAGCGTTATCTCCTGAGCTGCTTCCTCCTCCTGTGAGTCTGCAGTAGATGTAGTTAAATTACAAAAAAGCACAGAAATCACTTTGCAAGTCATCTCTATCAGTAATCATCTCTATTAGCTCACTTAGGAAATGCACCCCTGACCACTTTCACTGAATCTGAGGCAGACTCTCCCTCTGTCATAATGCGTGGTCAGTGAGGTATCAGCAATGATAGGTGTCAACACAAGACAGACAAAGACTGCCAAAACCCAAGGACAAAATTAAAAAAAAAGAAAGAGTAGCCACTGAAATGCTTTCAAAATAAAAGGCAATAGGATTAAAACAGGAAATGAGGGAACACAAACCTTGCAGTCATAGAGATGTGTGGGAAAGAATCAATGGCCGAAGAAGGTAACTATTACTAACCTTGCTATTGAATGAATATATAAAATGAAAGAGTTTGGATAGTGCTACAACTCTGATGAGGATTTTAAACAATACAAATACGGCTATTCTAGGAATGCTGAAAATCCAAGCATTATGAAGGAATAGTTCTGGCCTTCATCCTGAAATTACTGCAACATTTCTGATCCTGCAATGGAATAAAAAGTAACTACTACCAGGTTGCTCAGTCCTGTGTGCTAGGGATCCAGAAATATAACCGAGCAATGACATTGATTCATTACAGTACCTAAAGAAATCAGTCACCTTCTGGATTCTGGTTTATAACTCTATTTGTTCTAGGATTCATCAACACTTATGTTTATCTCTTTGCAAATCATCTGATATCATTGACTGGGAATGGTAAAGCTACCTGTTATTATTAGCAATAATGGTGTAATTTTATATATATATATATATATATATTTTATGTTTTGTCATTACAAAAAATACAAGTTCTCTTGGACAGAATCATATCTGTTTCTGTTTTCATACTCGTCATGAGTATTTTGTTTCTTATAAAAGCTGTATTTGCAGATCTATATAGCCAAAATTTAGTTAACAAATAGAGAAACGTGAAGCCTTTTGGTGAAAAAAAAATCATTTAACTACAGAGCTATATCAAATAATCATAAGGCTAAATTCTTCCCTCTGCACTGCTTGTGGCTGGCTTCTGCTCTAGGCAGCAACTAATAGCTTGCAGTTTGGCCTTGACTTTCTGGAACAGTGGAGCAGTGCTTAAAACACATTTCAAGTAGAACGAAGAGGCTTTAAGACACTGACGTATACCCCTGAATCTCAGGTAACAAATGCCAGCCTGTGTCTGTGAAACACATTAAAGCAGCTTCAGGGCTGCTGTCGCTCGCACTTCTGCCTGCTCCAAAAGTGCCATTAGGGTTGTTGAGAAGAAGATGAACAGAGTGATTCTTCAGCAATTTTTGGTGACTTAGTGTTAGACTGGAGGCATGGCACAGGAGTTACCATGGCTCTTTTATGCCTTGGTGACAACTTGGTTGCTTATTAAGTCTTTAAAAACTGGAAACAGAGGCTCATCATCTGGCTGTCAGTGTCTAAGGCACTCAATGGGTAATTGCAATTTAACAGGACTAGTGTCATGATTCTTTCACAATAAGAATAGTCCTGAGATACAAAATGCATGATTTTCCCTTTTCTTTTGATGAAAGGATAACATATCTGGAAAATTTGGCTGTTTTGTGATGAAATATGTCACCGATACTCACTCTGTCACTATAGTATTCAGATTTGCTAATTGTATGCTGATTGGGACCATTAAGTTAGTGGCTGATGCTCAGAGTCGTCTGAAATCTTGGAATCACAGAATGGCTCAGGTTGGAAGGGACCGTAATGATAATTTAGTTCCAACCCCCCTGCCATAGTCAGGGATATCTTCCACCAGATCAGGTTACTTCAATTCTTGCCACCCTACTTTGTTCAGAGGGAGTGTCAAGGAGATCAACCTGTGTTGTGCAATATTCTCCAAAAGCAATGTGCAGTTCTAAATATACTGGTCTTGCAGTTCTCTGACAGCACTCTTCTTAATGAAATTTTCCTCTTAATTGCTGCCAAAATCAGAGGTCTCCTATTAGCGGCATGGTGCAGAACCCACAAGGCAGAATGCTGTGTACACTCAGGGCAGCCTCAGCTTCTATCATACAGTGTTTTCTTTAATCCTCCACACCTGTACAAAGCAAGGTTTTCTCTTTTACTGCAAATGGAACCTATGTGCATTATTTTGAGATAAATATGTTCTAGAAAAACTGAAGCACTCTAACGCTCATGTCTATCTAGGTTAATTTTCATGGCATGGCAATATTTGACAGATAGAAAAGATGTTTCTTAGTTAAGAACTTAAGTAGTGAAAATATTTAAGCTTACACCAAAACTCATCTCTGAAACTGGATGCTGCTTGGGAAACTGACAACAGAGAAAGGTGTTAACTGACTGTAATGCTGTATGCTGAATGTCTGCAAATTCTGGGAAAACAGGTATGTGAAATTCAGCAAGGAATAAAGGCAAAACTAATGCAGCAGTTCAAACTACTTTTGCAGTCCATAAATGTTTCTGTTTACAATCTCTTTTACATAGGTGGTGATCTATAGTTTTCACAAATTGGGATAAATAACCACAGTAAATAACAACAGAAGTCACTAAACATCACAGGGCAAATATTTTCTCCATCCTTGCATATACCTGGACACTATGTATATATACACAACCTGCTAGCAATGACAGTCATGTGATAAATCACATCCCTATATGATAATCTGTATAGCTATGTAATTGCTACAAGCAAGTTTCACTACACAGCTTGCACTATGACTTGTTTCTGCATCTCCTTAGGCTGTGTTTCCACCATTCCAAATGTGCAATTGCAGATATAGTCCCAATCTGCCAGTTGTTTTTTTTTTTTTTTTTTTCTCTCTACTGTGTGAATTAACATTCAAGGAAAGCATCTTTGTCACAAAAAGAAAAAGGAAGAAAAGGTAACCTGTCTGTAAGGAGGTTCCTTTTTTTTTTTCTTTTTTGTATAAAAATAGTAAGTCTGAACTTTTGGGTAGACCTGTGCGGTGTCAAGAGTTGGACTTGATGATCCTTAAGGGTCCCTTCCAACTCAGGATATTCTATGATTCTATGAATAAAAAAGGTTTTAATTTTCCTTACTATTTCTTAACCAGATTAAAAAAGCAGAGTGCTAATCCAACCACGATAGATGGCAATGTGTCTATGTTTCCAGATTTATAAATAGGAATTTATAATGGAAAAGTTGTCGTAAAGTACAGTTATCTCAGACACATGGTTCTAATCAACAATGCATTAATTAGCAGTACTGAAAAATGCATCAGAAGAGATATCTTCATTTTTCTCCCAAAATTTTGCTCTTGAAGTCCCTGAAATCAAATTACAGGATAAGCAGCAAAGCAGACATTAACCCAAGTTTCATGGATGTGTGATCCATCGTGGGCATTTTTTTTCTGAAAAAATAATGAACTGAACATTGCTTAAGCCATTAACTTTCAGGGAGAATGGGTTGTTTCTCATTAAAAAATAAATAAAATAAAATAAAAAAAAATAAGCCTTTAAAATCTCATATTTCCTTCTTAAGAGTGTAATCGTATGATTTGTTGCTAAAAAAGACTGAGGCATTCAGGTCTACCTTGCCCTTTGGGCAGCTCTTTATTGACCACATCTGAAGTGTCTATCCAGTCATAGGAGATGCTGGGATGTCTGGACTCTACTTTTCTGCTTCAGAGGTTGTTTTTTGACATAATAAATGGGGGTCATTTTTGTAGCCACCATCTTTCAGTCTCCGGAGTTAGCAGCAAGTCCTTCCAGGCATATTTGTAGAAAAGCAGGGCATTTAGAGACAGGCTTTGTTCATTTGAAAATGAACTGAATTAGTCAATGTGCTCTCGATGTTTGTCCCAAAGGCTAGTATTATTGCTATTTAACCAATGTCTGTCATTTACTGAAATACCAAACCACATATTTAATTTTAATGTTACTGTCACATCTGAATTGATAAGTTACATATGTAAATTTGATTTCAAATGAGAAATTAAATGGCTAATCAGCTGATCATTACACTCATAGTATGTCATTAGCATTTTAGGTCTTACATTATTATTTATCTTTGACTACTGGGTAGTTTTATTTTCACAGCATGTTATTTAACCAAATTGCTATTTTTCTTGTTATATTTAATTAAAACTTGTGAGAAAATATTTGCAAGGGAAACAAGCAGAATTCTTGTTTTTTGTTGTTGGTGTTTTTTTTTAATTTATTTTTAATAGTCTAGCTTATCTGTTAAAGAGGTAGAATGTTAGATAAATATGTCTGTGGATGTAAGACTATACATATTGTTATCTATATTGCCATCTGCATGCAGTTTAGTCTATTCAAGTAGAGTATTAGGATCTGCAGTTATTTTTGTGCTGAATTTACATGAATGGTGTAAAACAAGTCAAGGACAAGATTGATTTGATGTTTACTTTTCCAGTGTTTATACGTTGGATTGTTTTTCATTGTTTGAGCATTCATCACACTTCCATATCACGGGCTGGTCCATTTAAAACATAAGAGGCTACTCCAATAGGCATTAGGGGAGGTTTCTGCTTATATCTAGTTCTCTGGTTTGGTCATCAAGTTTCAATCTTCAGATGATTGTTCTCTGTGGGAGACATTAACACATACTTGTATGCTTTTTCCTTTACCTTTTGTGTGTGTGTGTGTGTGTGTGTATGCATGTGTACTTAGCAGAATGCTGAGAGGAATGTTTAAGATTCTTATAAGCCAATAACCTCTTTTTTTTTCAAAATAGAGAAGTACAGATGAAGTTTGAAGTGAATATACATTATCAGAACTGTCTTTTTCCTTAGAAATCCCAGCAGTTCCTGGCTTGGAGTTGGATTTGACATTTAGTGAGGAGCAACTTCTTTCTATATGAAAACCCACACATACTTCATAAGTCAATGTATATAATTCACACATGCCTAGAAATTTCAGCATATAATTGCCCTGAAAGTGTCATTTTCTCTGAATTTGGAGCTGAGCAGAATTTATTCCTGCCATTGCAGCTCTGGGCTGCTGTGATTGTGCACGGTCCACACACCCACACTGGATGGTTTTTGTGTTTCTCCAGTTCTCTTCCTGCCACTCAGCCTGGCTGTTTGCAGGACTAAGCTACCCAGCTCAAATGCACAGGGGCCAAGGCAGATCTGCGACAAACACGCTGGAAAGGTGATTGGCAAACAAAGTGGGGAGCGAGGGTTGTAAGTCATAGTGGGGAGCAAAATTGGGAGAGTTTAGCAAGGAGCCCCTGTCAGAGACACTGAAGTGTCTTTGAGCAAAACCAGGAACAACAGAGAGCAGTCAGTGTACTTGGTCTGCCAATGAGCTTGGGGAGTGGTTTATTATCTGGTGAAACTGGGGAGAAAAAAAAAAAAAAAAAAAAAAAAAAAAGGAGGGGTGGAGAAGAAGAAGAAATAAGTCTGGAAAAAAAAGAAAAAAGCAACAGCTGCCCAGGAAGCAAGACTGAGGTTGAAGGAGATAACTGGAACAGACACAAAGTTCAGAAGACAACTGGAAATATGGGGTGGAGGAGAATGAAAATGTCACTGAGCCACAAAAAGATAACAAGATTGGGAGAGGAGGATGTGGTAGAGGGCAGCAGTGCAGAAACAGTAGATGAGGGTTGGCCTTGCAAAGAGGTCATTAATGGAATAAGAAGCCTGTGCACTTCTGGGACTATCAAAAAGAGGAGATGTGTCTTAGAAGCAGCCAGTCCCGGGGCAGGGACAGTTTGAGGAGTGTGGGCACAGTGAATGAAGTTTGGAGTTGGTGGCGATCAAATTGACAAAGTCTGTTCACATTCAAGATCACCATTCTATAGAGTCTGGTGCTGGACCTAAGATTCCAGGGTTTCTGTCTGGATCACAGAATCACAGAATGGTTGTAAGGAACCTCTGAAGATCATTTGGTCAAAACTCCTGCCAAGTAGGATCTCCTAGTGTAGGTTGCACAGGATCATATCCAGGTGAATTTTGAATATCTCCAGGGAAGGAGACTTCACAGCCTCTCTGGGCAACCTGTTCCAGTGCTGTCACCCCCACAGTAAAGAAGCTTTTCCTCATATTCAGATGGTATTTCCTGTGTTTCAGTTTGTGCCCATTGCTTCTCATCCTATCACTGGGCACCATGGAAAAGAATCTGCCTCTATTGTCTTGACAACCTGTTTTAAGATTTTTGTATACATTGAGAGGATTCCCCCTGATCTTTCCCTTCTCCAGGCTAGAAAGGCCCAGCTCTCTTAGCCTCGCCTCGTAAGAGAGGTGCTTGAGTCCCCTCATGATCTTTGTAGCCCTCTGCTGGATGCACTCCAGGAGCTCCATTTCCTTCTTGTACTGGGGAGCCCAGAACTGGACACAGTACTCCAGGTGAGGCCTCACCAGGGCTGAGTGGACTGGGAGGACTTCTCTTCACTTCTCTAGCACTGCTGTCAATGTTCTTCCTATAACACCCCAGGATATTCTTGGCCTTCTATACTACTTCTTCCAACGATGGCTGGGTGTACATTTGCTTCCAGCATATTCTACTTATGCCAGTTTACTCTATTTGGGCTAGGTAATACTAAGGATATGGCAGCATGGTCTCCTTGTCAGAGGCCTGGGAAGGGCCTAAGTCATGCTAAGACCACCAGCACCAAATACGCACTAGGATCAAGTTAATGTGGATATTTTACCACTACCATCAACATAAATAAACATGTGGTGTTCCACACTGGTACATGGCTGACACACAGTGATTTTGCTGTCTGATATGGATGGTCCCACTTCTCAGGCAAAAATGGTCATAACTACACCAGAAGCCAAAAGTTTGGCTGGATAAAACCTCTCACCTAAACAGTTGGGATTGTTTGAAAATGTGATTCCAAGAAATTGGGAAGCAACACAAACATACACACACAAAAAGAACCTTAATGCATAAAATAAACCATAAAGTTAGTACAGTGCCATAGGTCTAAAGGCTGTGAGACAGGCTAATGTCAACCCAAATATCATGTTGAACTTGCCTCTTTCCCACATTCTTTGGGGGTGACCTCACCACCAGTTCCCAGAAATCTACACATGTGCCAGTAATTTTCCTACTCTTGCTAAGTCCCCTAAGTCTTAACAGTGCTGAATAACCACCTATCTGTCTTAAAACTAAGTCTTGTGGAGATTCACAAATTGCCATTCTCTTCCCTGTCTTTTTTGATTAGGTACCTATTTCAAAGCCTACCTACCAGATTGAGTCTTGCACAATGCAAAGCACCACTGCCAAAAACTTTCCCACCAGTATTTTTCCATAATTCCAGTGTCTAAAACATGCACTTGTGTATGGGAAACTTGGCTTAAATTATCTAACCAGTCAATATATGAAGAGCATATACTTTAATGAAGAGCATTATTTGGCTGAAATAGCTAACTGATTTCTCCTGAATTTGCTACATTTTGACTAAAATAGTTAAGCCATTCATCTGAAGTAGGATCAGAAATCAGCTCCCTTGATTTTGCACCTATTATCCACAAGTGTGTGTCCATGAATGCCCATCTGTTAAGTTGGAAGCTTTTTCTGTTTCTCTCATTCAGTGAATACGCATTTATTTCATGCAATGTCAAAAAAGGTTCCACTGGAGAGTTTGTGAATGAGCAAGATTGTGAATCTTGCTCTTAGATGTTGTACAGGTAGCTTGAGGCTGTGGAAGCCTGTAAATGGACTGAGGCCAGTCTGTGGAGTCTGGGGTGTTGGTTTATCCAGGTTTAAACCAGAGCTTTGTACTTGCTCTCACTGCTTACATGCCTTGGCTTCTGGAGCTTGACATGGGATATGTGCTTTGATTTGCTGGAGTGCTACACACACTTCACTGTAATTGATGCCGTAACAGCTGCACTTTGGGTGGATAAAGTAGTGCATAACTCTGCATACGTTGTACATTTAGTGCTCTTGGGGTTCAGACTGAGCACCCAAATGCTGGGAAGGCTCCACGCCTGGACTCTCCAGCTGTCAGATGGAATTAACACTACTCCTGTCAGCTCCCAAGGGTGCCCTGAGCACAGTGCGTGTAAAATAGCCAAATGGTACTGTGAAGAGCACCAGAGGAAAACCTGAAGGAGAATAATCTTGAGTTGTTTTGTTGTGCCTGAAGCTAAATCCTGGAAAATGAGGAGAAGGCAAAACAGCCATGGTCAGCTCATTAAGTGAGTACTGCTCAGTCTGAATGAGACAGGGTCAAGTAGGGAAAACCAGTAGTACGTAGTTGTTTAACTGGAGAATATACCATCATGTAGATGTACATAAGGTTGAGTACTCTAGAGTTAATTTCCTGATTTCTGAACTTTGGAGTGTTATACTCCATGACCTTTCAATGTAGGTTTTTATGTAATCCTTATATATGACTTTTAAAATCTGACAGATGGCAAGCTTTTGCAGTCATTATCCCTTTATTTCCTCGGAATGAGATCTGGTAGACTGTAGAAAAAAATCCTAAGGGAAATGATTTCTTCAGTGGTTGTGTCAGTTAAAACTGGAGTGTACAATGTACTGCAGAGGACAACTCACCAGTGATAAGTCAGACGACTGTATGACTTAACAGGGCTTGTTCTGTTTGTGCTTTGTGTGGTTCTGGGAAACAGAGTGAGCTTGTCTCTGTATTATGCTGCTGCTCTGCCTCAGGGAAAGACTGGGTTTGGGCAGGATAAATTAATTTTCATTTGGACTGTGTCTCCCTCCCTTTCTCCTGGCATCACATTTGAAGTTCCTGTGTTGTGTGATCAAAAGGCATGGGATGCGCAGAATCAGTCAGCTCTGCTACCATCAGCAGGACTGTGTACAACACAGAGTATTAGGGATTATGGAGATACTATCTAACCAGTAAAGAGAAGAAAAGCATCCAGTCTTTAATAAAAGGGTTGTATCAGTGAGGGTGGAGAAACACTTGATCGGTGTAGACAAGGTAACATTTAGTAAAAAGCTTGAGGATTAACTTTTAAACTCTACCTGATGTGGAAAAAGGGAAAAGGAAAATGTTTATCTTCTGAAATCAAACACATTCTTTATTTCCTAGGGCACCGAACAAGACTGTACAGAAAAAGCTTCATTTAATTTACATTCACAGCCTTACTCCTGAAATATTTCCGTAAAATGAATGACCCAGAAATAATCGGGCTTCCCAAAACTTGTTGCTGCCAATTTAGTATTAAGGGAGCAAAACAATGTTATTGAGAGCACGTAATGTAGACTAGATTTCTCTCTTCCCTTCCCTTCCCTTCCCTTCCCTTCCCTTCCCTTCCCTTCCCTTCCCTTCCCTTCCCTTCCCTTCCCTTCCCTTCCCTTCCCTTCCCTTCCCTTCCCTTCCCTTCCCTTCCCTTCCCTTCCCTTCCCTTCCCTTCCCTTCCCTTCCCTTCCCTTCCCTTCCCTTCCCTTCCCTTCCCTTCCCTTCCCTTCCCACACTTTCTCTCTTTATCTCTGTCTTTCTCTCTCTTCAGGCAGAGTGCTGCCCATCAGATGCAGCCTCCCTCAAGAATCTTCCTGGGCCATTTTTTCCTCTGTAAATTCAGCCCATGAACATTCAGGTTTCAGTCCAGCTGGCAATAATGCTGGCACATGAACAACTCTCAATCCTCCTGATGTGCCTGGAGTTGTCTGAAGGAAGGAAGTGTCGCTGTCTGAACAGGGTAAGTAACAAGGGATAGTCTTGGCAAATATAATTGCTACTAGCATTGTGAAATTTGACACGATTTCTTCGATTACCTACTCTAGAAATAATGTATTTCCAAATTGCAGTGATGTGTGTAATGCCTACTCCAGTTAAGTTTGTAAAACACTTATCATTCTAATTTTGTTCTCAGGTGCTTATAGGTTCACTGATGTGTTCAAATTTCACTCTTCAACTTTTTCTGGAAGCTGCCCAACCCAATATTTTTTCCAAAAGTAAAAATGGAACAAAATCAAATTATAAAAGTTTTAACAGCGTATCATTTCCAACCACTTGATTAGTTTTCATCGTCATCTCAGATGAACAGTCTGAATAACTGATAAACTTCTCCTATGCTACAGAAAACTATTTGTTTTTCCTTTTTTTTTTTTTTTTTTTTTTTTTTTATGTCAGGAAAATATATGCATATATTTTGTAATAAAATAGGGATGAAAATAGGGATGCACTGAAATGTCAGCCTGAGCAGTACGATTGCTTCAGCCTCTCTATAAGCTAATAATAACAGTTTCCCAAAAGGATACTAACTCCAGAAACTCCAGAACTATCTAGAGTGTTGCAGGGGGTGAGGAGAGTGAAGGTTCCCAAGGAGAAAGTGAAATTTGATAGCTAATACTTAATTTAGTGGGCATAGAGTGTTTATTCTTGTCCTATTCACTATTAAAGAAGAAATATCATAGGTACAGCTAGGACTAGGTCTCTACTAAATAACTAATGACAGATCAGAGCTCTGATTGTCTTTCTAACCATATATCCATATGGTTAGAAATAACGGTATTAAGATGAAGCTAATGTGCGAGAGTATCTTTTGTTGTTCTAGAACATCTCTACATTTTTTTGCAAAAACTAATTTATGGAATTTCACAGTTCCTTTATCCCAAGACACCCTTTACCACTGAACATTTCTCTGCCATGTGCATGAGAATATACTCTGTCTGTTCTTCTTTGGATTCCAGGAGATAGAAGGGAGGAGAGGAAACAATTTCCCCTGAATGGACCATAAGAAAAAGTGTGATAATGGCTGTTACTACTCAGTTCTGCAGGCATCAAAACAACATTTGGTGATGGCTTTGTAAAATTGTGTTTATCAGGTAAATTTGGCCAACAGTCAGCTTTCTCAGAACTCATTTTGGAATTATGTATTGTGTGGCCTTGAGCAGCTCACTTCCTGTTTTTAATCTAGATGACAAATGTCTATAAACCTTCTATATATTTAGTTTAGTATTCCTGTGAAAAAAATAAAGCTAAAATAGGAGAAATATTTTTTAATCTCTATTTATTAGTAAAGAAATTTATACATGAGAGAAGCACACTTCTGCAATTTTTCCTTTTTTTTTTTTTTTCCTATTTTCCAATTTACAGCAAAGTTCAGACTTCGTATCACGTTGTTTTGGAGGATAGCTGTTCTAACAAAACCAGAAGCTGATGCTTGGTTCTTAGATGCTGTTTAGTTGTATAACAAGCACTGCCCTTGGCCAAGGGAAAGAGAAGCTGCTTCTGCACAGCATAACATGAAATGAAGTTGAAAAATGATCTGCCACTTGTGTGAGTGGTACAAATTTATGCAAGCTTTGTCATGGTCAGCAGGGAAGATTAATGAAAAATGGGACTTGAGTCAATCAGTGTTGAAACAAACTGAACCAATTAATTAAATGGAAACACTTAGCAGAGCCTGTATCAATAAATACAGATGAATATTGATGCGGATCTGTAAGATTTGGGGCAGAGGGGGATGAAACAATGTAGAGAATAGAAAACACTTAAAGGGAAAGAGTTTCACAATGTCTCTGCTGCTGATCATCCAGAAGGATTAGGTACTGATGGGAAAAATGCTCTAGGGCTTGCACAGAAAAGCTGGGGCCATATAATTTTTTCTGTAAATATATTTTATCTCTATATATAATATAGAATGGTCATGAATTTATGTTTAATCATATGATTATGCCAAATCTATGATCTGAAATTAAAAATGCACAACCCTAAAATGCTGTGGGACAAAAAATATATATTGAAACTGTGTTTTTCCCAGATCTATTATTCACACAGTCATGGTTCGTTATAATTGTGTATAAAACGACCACCTCTGTGACTAGGAGAGATTCTCTAGAGCTTCTCATCTGCTGGACTTCTCCAGAGTGTCACCCTATAAACAAACAAGAGGAGTATATTGATGATGCTAGTAGTCTTAGTACTAATTAGGTAGAGCTTAAGAGATCTTTATGTTTAACTAGTGGTGTAGCTTTGTGTTTTATGAAGGGGAAATCATGGGCAGTGTTTGATGGGGTTCTGATGGGGGCAGTAAGGAGTACAGTAGTGCCATATGAATCAAGGATTAGTAAGAGGTATAAAAAGACGTTAAAATACTTACATCATAAGAAGAGTTGCTTAGAAGTAAATTCTACATTCTAGTGTTGTGCAGGAAAGACAATATCTTATTCAAATTGCAGACTTTGCAGAACTCAGGAAAAAATTGCTGATAAATATCTTGTTTTGTTTGTTTGTTTGTTTGTTTGTTTGTTTTTCTCTTTCAAAAGACTGAAAAGGGCAATACATATCCAGATGAAGAAATTGAATCATTTGCTTCTTTCTCCCTTACTTCCTGATTACAGCATTAGTAACTAAGATATATACAAAAATAATAAGAAGAAGAATTGAAAAAATATGAAGTTGTCTTAATAACTTCATTTCTGCATGGCAACCAGTTACCATTGAGGCAGAGGCTTTTTTCATAAAGGAACACTGCTGGAAGGGCTATATATAAGATTCCTGGTATAGAATCCAAATTGAATTAAAGTGTCCTTCTGAGCTGGGATCTGTCCCTGAAAGATAGAAGAAACAGAACAGAATAACATCATGCAGCTTAAATTCATCTTGCTATATCTCAGCTCCAGGAAGTTGGTGGATGGTATGACCTCACACTGGTTCTTCTGACTGCTGAAGGGAATTGTTCAGCTGAATGAGAGCAGTCAGGGGAAAAAAAAATAGAAAAAAAAAAAAGTTTTAAAATGCTGTTTCTAATTCCAGACTGAACTGGAAAGGATCAAAATTGACTCTCTGGGCCTGATGCAGTTGCTAATAAAATCATATATTCTTCAACTAACACAATTGGGAACAGGTTCAAATTTCATTTCTCTTTTTTATTTTTAAGAAGCCCCCTTTTATTGCCTATAATTACATGAACATTAAAAATGCTCAATATTTTTAGAAGTTGAGTAGGAAAATAAGCCTACCTTCCCCACTTTCCCAGAAGAGCAATGGAGCTGCTGCGTATAATTAATAACACAATTTTGACCGGCATTGTCAAATTTGAGGAAAATGCATCTGTAACTTAACAAAGAAATAAATTAATCTAGTGAGGTGGCAATAAGAAAATTGACCATAATAAATATATTAGTGCAAACATAGACAAATATCTGTTAAATTTTATCCCCTTCTTCATCTTTCAATTTGTTTCAAACCATTGTAGCCCAACAAGACCATAAACACAGGAAATTGTAATGTTTCTGTTTTTAGATTGCCTGTGGTTTTGAAGTTTGGTAAGTTTTATCAAAGTAACCATTTTAGTAAGGTATATATGTACATAATGCTGCTGAGAAAAGTCAGTGCAGAATTGTGCATTAGACCATTCTCACTGTGCTCCACAGACCTGATATGAAACTATATTGGTATGAACAGTTGCACAGCTGCATCTATGGACCTCAGGCTGGGAAATGGACTTCTCAGCCACTCCTCAGTCCTGCACCTTCCCTGCCTGATTATACTTATTACCATCAGAGAAGAGCCCTTTCTAAACAAATACTAAATAATTACTTGTGATTTTTCCCATGAATTGCATCCATGTGTATATCTAGGAGGACTTTATATTAGTTACATTTACTTTTATATAACAGATAAAAATAGATGAGGGTCTCAACTGTATTACATGTAGTTGTGTTTCATGTGTCCCTCCCTTCTTGCCCCCCCCCCCCAAAAAAAAAAAAAAAAACAAAAAAAACAACTTTGTGTGTCTATTGCCAAGAATTCCTCAGAAAGTGAAGGTGAACTACTGAGAGTAGGATTTGTAAAATGATATAGTTTTTCTTTACTAAGTCCCCACTGTAAATTGATGTCAACTGTAGAATTCTTAATGCATTAAAAGAGTGTCTAGATGGTGAAGGATGGCTGATGCAGAGTGACACTCTTGTAGACATTATCAGTTTCTTTGCTCTATTGAATTGTTTGCTTCCAAGAAAGAAGAAGAGAAAATCCCATGTTATTGCCACCACAAGAGAAAAGCACTAGTGAGGATTTTTTTTTTTCTGATGCAGATGAAAGAACTTCTGCCCTGGGTGCTTTTAGGAGTAATGGAGTTTGGGCTGTTTACAATGCTGTGTCTCCACTTGAGGTGCCTATTATTAGAATTTCTGGTTCCCTTATGTCTCATAAGAAAGCTATGCTGAGCCAGTGGGAACCTGCATAACACAGAAACACATTAACAGTCAAGAATTTATAATTTTAGAACAGTAGCAAGCATGCCACTCCCCACCTGAACCTTATTTTTAACATTTTGTTTGCTCACAGGTGACTGGGCTGTCAAAGAGTCAAAGTAAGGTTCTTACTAGTTAAGCTTCATAACAGCTAAAGCAGACAGTTCAATCCGATTAGGATGTGAGAGGAGTTCTTTCAAAGAACTAACTAACTAATTAAATAAATAAAGCCCATGTCCTGATCCCCAGTCCTGTGTCCTGCAGAGTAGAAGTACTCCAAGGGCTTGCTACAGCATGTGACAGTAAATGTTGCTACTGTTGATTACCATAATCAATGAGACAGTGTTTTTCTCTCTTATTCAGAAACACTTTGCTAAAGCGTTTGGAATAATTAGTTAAAAACGTACTACTTTCTCTTTAGGAGAACATAGCTGATTAATCTTCTAGGTTAGAAGACACAGGTGTGTGAGGATAAGAGCCTTGTTTGTTTGAATAAACAGAAAGTGTCTCATAGCTTTGCAAATTACTTCCTTTAAAGCAATCTAGGTAAATGAAGACAGAAATACCTGTTCAATATTTATTCACTGAAGAACAGAGAGGTTTCAGTTACATTTTGTTTTTGAAACAATGTTAAAAGCTGTTCTAGTATAATTCTATTGAGCCTAATGATTTGTCACCGGAGATGAATTTGGTCCTGGTATCTCTGTTTTCACCTGCCAAGAAAAAAACATTTTTCAGCTGACTTTACATATTCATCACTCACAGGCAGGAGACAAGTCCTGGAACAACTCTCTTCTGTATATGGACTTTCTAATTCAGTTTTTCTAATGAGCTGGGAGGGAAGTCATGATCACACCATTTTTTGTTATGATTTTGAGTCAGTTTCACAGATTTGATCATGTTTATCCCCAAACTCAAGAATTTCTTGATGGATTGATCAAAGGCATAACTTAAAAAGTATATTTGTAAAATGAAAGGAATAAAAACAGGGCTCCTTTGGAGATTTTATTAACTGACCTGCATGCAAAATGTTGCATCAGATGAAACTGCAATATATTTCAGATGTCTTAAATATTCTAACTTTCAGAAAGATTGGAAATGTTCTGAATTCACACTCTGCCTGGATAGGCAGGACACCTCTGACAGCATAGAGTGGTCCCACAGTGTTTGGGCAAAGGGGCCCAGGAGTGCTGAAATGATGGAAAATTAATAAATTGTATTTTGAAAGCAGTTACCTTTCATCTATACCTACCCACTGTCCAAGATTTTCTTTGGAAATTTTATGTGACTAGGGAAGTGGTTGTCCCTTTATACGTGGCACCAGTGAGACCTCACCTCAAGTACTGCATTCAGTTTTGGACCTCTCACTACAAGGGCATTGAATTGCTTGAGTGTGTACAGAGAAGAGCAACATAGCTGGTGAAGGGACTAGAAAACAGGACATATGAGGAGCGGCTGAGGGAACAGAGGTGGTTTAGTATGGGAAAGAGGAGGCTGAGGGAGACCTTATCATGCTATACAACTGTCTGAAAGGAGGTTGCAATGAGGAGGGTGTCGATCTCTCTTCTTAGGTGACAAATGACAGGAAGCAAGGAAATGGTCTCCAGATACTCCAGGGGAGATTTAGATTAGGTATTAGGAAGAATTGCTTCATGGTGAGGGTGGTCAAGCATTGTAACAGGCTGCCTAGGGAAATTATGGCATCTCTATCCCTAGAGGTATTTAGGAGACTGGTGGACATGGCACTAAGGATCATGGTTTAGTGGTGAACATGGTAGATCTGTCTGATGGTTGGACTTGATGATCCTGAAGTAATTTCCAATTCTATGATTCTGTGATTCAGTCTCATGGCTTCCAAGTTCAATGTCATTATCATACAGCTCCTGCAGAACTAGTTTACAGATAATTCTGCCAGGCAGACTATCTGGGAAATTGGGTTAAAGAGAGGTTTCTTAATTGGTAGAACGTTCCTCATTAAATAAAACTTGTCTTTATCAGATACATTGACTTGCAGATCAAGTTGAAATTATTTGTTGAGTTTTTATTTTAGCTTGTTCTAAAAACATCACGTTATGTAATGTAGAATTTAAGATACTGTGATTTCAAGAGTGATGTATTTTAGTGACTGAGTTCTCCTTAAATAGAAAGATTGCTTTCTCTTCCCAAGCCACAATGGAATAATTGGTGGGCTAGCATGAATGAGTCGTGAGCTGCATACATCAGGGCCACTTGAGTCAAGTTAAAGTCCTTCAAACCTCAGTTTGTAATTAAAAATGAGAGTATGGGCATGGTCCTTAAATCCTGATTATAAGTCACTTAAAATAATTACAGAAGCAATGAATGCAATTTGAGTTATTCTTTCCATGGTAAGCAGTGGCTAATCCTAGTTGGTGAACAGATATCTCCATAAAATATTCTTGAAAGTGATTATGTAAAATTTCAGGTTATGTTTTTGTTGTTTTTTTTTTTTTTTTGAAAAAAGTCATTACTTGGATACATAAAACTAGTCTAGAGTATACAGAGCAAAATCTCAGCAATATGCTAACAGCCAAACATGTAAATCATTATCTATTATATGCTATTATAGTCAACATAATTGCTAATATTACATTGTATTTAATATTTTATAAATTACTTTGATATATCAGCTATATTTCTGCATAACTGCTCTGACTTCATTATCATTCATGCAGTTGACTTGCAAAACACCCATGTGATTTTATTATGTGAGTTTATTTGGTCCCTCATTTCCTTAGATACTAACCTGCATTTTTCCTCATGTATTTAATTGTTTCCTCCTTTTTTTTTCTCTTGTTTTAATTTGTGTTTTTGTGACACTCTGACTGAAAATCACAGCTGTTTGGGAATGAGGTTAGAAGCACAAGCTTGTGCTCACTGAGATGTTTTGGTTTTGTTTTTTTAAAGCCCCCTTGCATTCCCCCAAAATCTTCTGAACATTAATACACACATTATGGAGTATAGTTGTCATCTCAAGGCAGCCTTCCATAAAGTATTGACCATTAGCGCACTATCTGTTCCACCGCATAATTCACATGATTCATCAAGAGCCAGGAAGGAACAGTTGCTTTTTCTGGCTTGTACACAATCATCCTTAATATATTTTCTGAGATTCAGATTCAATGCTGAGTATTGCAAGGATTTCAGACAATGCAATGCCATTAAAAGCTTTTGTACTAGCAGTGTCTTCATCAAGAGCTATAGTTTAATTTATATGTATCTTACAGCTTCCTATTAAGATTTTTTTGTTGTTTATTCCCTCCCCCTCCTACTTAGAATCCACTTTCCCTTGGGAATAGATTTGCAGATCTGTCCTGTTCTTGTCATTGTGTAGGTGGTATGGCACTGCAACCATATTTTGCTTTCATAGTAAACCAGTTTTCACTTCTCCAAGTCTGTGAGCTATTCATGATTTAAAAAGAAAAATATATATATATTTTTAAGTAACTCTTTCTGTCAACAGAAATGAGACTGGCAACTTGTGTTTGTGTTCCTAGTTTATTTTTTACTATGTTTAGGTAGGACAGGATGAGAGGAGTGCTTCTGGAAGTATCTAGAGAGTCACATCCATCTGTAGTGGAGGTTCATGATGCTTCGTAGGATATATCCATCCACTGAATTCATGTGCATTTCCATCATCACAGCTGTTGCCTGTTGCAGCTTGTGCTAACCCGTTTTACTTCATGTTGCAGCAGACTAGGAAGTCATGGACAGGGTTGTAATGAAGAGAGCCAAAGACAGGGTTGTGTGCATATGTTTAAAGTTCCCTAAATATATGGAAGGATTTTAAAATATGTGGATTTTGCAGACCCAAGAACTAAACTAACCCTGAGAAATCTGCATGTTAAGGATGTCAAAACTGGTCCACTGACGGTGACTGTGAAAGGCTGTGGCCGTGAAGCTGGCAGTATTCATTACAGCAGCATGAAGAAGAAGCTTTCCAGATCAGTTGAATTACCTTTGAAGATCAGTATGTCAGTCCTGCAAAGGAGCACATGAGAGGAAAATGTCGTAATACTTCAATTTGGTCTTGTTTAAGGTTAGATTAGCTTATTACCATTCTATAATGAAATCAATGTGAAAAGAACAGAAAAAAAAAAGTCCATTTCAACATACATCCCAAAACTTCTAGCCATTTGTATGCTAGTTTGCATTCACATCCCTGACTGATCTCAGAACTGAAAAATGTACCACAGATTTCCTCAGCTGAATCAGGTGAGGTCACATTTAGTCACATTAAATAGAAATACATGTGTTTATTGGTAGACAATCGTGGCTTTATATTCATGGATCTTTACAGCACTGAAGTACTTTTCCAGTCCTTGAAAGTATATCTGCTCAAACTTTTTGTAAAACATGTCCTAAAAGGAGAAGTAAGCAGGTGCTTGAAGTCTTAAAGATTTTTATTTTATATTTAATATTTTATTTTCCAGTTAACCCCAACTTTTTTTTTTTAATTTGTTTTAGTTTTTATTTGAGAGAGAGCTTTGAAAAAAATATAGTGATGTGGGAGCAGTATAACTTACTTTAATAAATTTATGGCTTTTTAAACAATAAGCTAGATTCTCTATTATTCTGTGAAAGCATCAATATATTTTGACCATTTGTTCTCTTGTTATGTTAATTTGGAAACCTTGGGATAAAATGCCTATTTTTCATGTAATTTCCAAGGCTGTCTATTTTTAGGAAATCCATGCTCAAGTCCCATAAGGGCTGTTTCGTGACAAACTTCTAATTATTTAGTCAATGAATTTCTGATGCATGATATAATTAAATGTATTTTCATTCTTGATTTGTTACAGAAATGAGCATTGAATGAGTTAGTTAAAGACTGATAATAAACACACAAAAATTTCCTATAGTCAGATGAAATATTGAAATTGAATTGTGAGCTTGAATTTTTTTCCCCTTAACTCAGTGGATATAGTGAGCACTAAGGGGATCCATCAGAGCACAGCACCTCAATTTAATAGGCATACGGCATAAGATCAGCTTTTGAAAACTGTCATTCTCACATTGCATCCTTGCCAAAATATTGCTACTGAATTTTAGAAACGCTAATTTAGATTTTTAAATAGAGAATGACAGAAATATATCAGAGAACTGCTGGGATTATTGTTGATGATGTTTTTGTATAAGATCTTTTATAGCAGAGAAATATTGCTTACTGCCAGATTCTCAAAGAACACTTTTCTTGCTGAGTCAAGTTTTAAGCTAAAGCCCCTGGTGCTGGCTGAGTGACATAATTCCTAATGGAGATATAAGGAGGAACAGGGGGAAGAAAAATCCCTGCTACACTTTGTGCCCAGTTGCTCCCTCTGAACTGTTATATGGCAGTCACCTCACATAGGTTTGTTCCTGGTTGATTCCTCTCTCTAAACTCTCTCTGGAAGACTTTCCATAGATACATGATTTTCTGCAAAAGGCCTCAGTCTTGTTGCTTCCACTGTGCCATCCTAACACCAAGTCACACCTTTCCTGCCCTACAAATGGGAGGTGACATTTACTGGGTGACCTGAGTTGTTCAGCCAGGAAGCCAATGTCAGAGGTGACCAGGCCATCAGAGCATAGCTGGTACGTCCACCCAAAAATGAGCAAGATATCTGTGCATAAAACCTCACCTCCAGTCTAGGCACATGGATGGTGGTACAGTGAGACTTGGTACAGAAAGACAACTATCCCTTGCAATATCCACTGCCATCAGCAAATTAATTCTTTCTAGTGGAGACTGCTGCCACTTACAAGGCATTTCTGGAGCCTTGCCTGTAGGTATGTGAAGGTAGAGCAGTGCTTCTGCTGCTCAGCTGAATTGTTCAAGCATAACCAGACACCAGCTGGAGCCACCTCAGGAGCCATGACTGACTGCTTCTGTACATCCTTTTATTTGGATCAGGAGTGGAACCAGGCAGCCCAAGACAGGCAAGCAGCAGCACTCATTGAAGCAAGCAAGGAGAGCTCCAGCCCAGAGATATCACTGCCCTCTGGGCTGTGTGGCCTCAGGTGTAGTGCTACTTGTTGGGGCTCTCTCTGTTCCCCCATTCTTCTTCCACCTTGGTGACCGCAAAGGACCTCACATAAATGTGTTTTTTTGATGTTGTTCTTTTTTTTTTATTCCTTGAGGTCCATGTAAGTACTTCCTAGGATTCTTTCTCCTTCCATTTTTTGAGTCTTGAGACCCTAGTCTATGCACTTGTCATTTAATTACTGACTTATTAAAAATATGGTCAGTACTTGTTGACAGAAATGTGCATTTTCATACATTGGGGCAGTGGTGGGGAGAGGCATTTTTTGTGCTGTGTACCACCATCAGAGATTACAAGATATGAACACTGTAGTAGTGCTCCACAATTAAAGATGATTCAGCAGTGCATCTCTCCATGACATTACATGCTCAAAAAAAGGAAATTTCCAAATAAACAAAAATTACTGAGGAGTTGAAAATGCTATCCACTATGCACAAAGCTAGCATTTAAAATATGCTCAACTGTCTACAAAAATTAATGAAATGTTGGTTTGAGAGCTGGAAACATATTGTTAGATTATATTTTAATTTGGGCATGCGAAGAGGAAGTACATTCCATGTAGTGAAATAAATAGAAAAGTCTGCAGCACTTACTTGCCAAACATACTTGCAAATAAATGCATTTTAGTTGAAAGGGTACAGTATTTAGGCCAGCTGAAAATTAATACACTGCTCGGCAGGATGCATGGGAAACTGCATATACCTCTTCACCTGGAAGATGCATTATTATTTCTATATCAGCCAAAATTATGAGGAATTACTGAGAGAGATTTCAGCACCTTCTGTTAGGAACAGCCTGATGAAAAAGTGTGCTAATGGAAATCAAACAGTATGTGGAGAGAGTAGCTGTAATCTTCATGCACATTAACCGTCCTAAAATTGGTGGCATTAACTGTAATAACGGTTTGGCCAGGACAGAGTTTAAGCTGTTGGTGGGTGGCTGGGGGTGCAGAAGAGCTGCATTTTCTTTGGAAATCTGGATGTGATTCTGTGCTTTGTCTTTCCTACTCTCTCACTGAAAAGAAACGAAAAGAAATCTCAACTTTTTTTTTTTTTTTTTCCAGTTTCAACCACATTTGGCAGAAAACTAAAGGTCTCCGGGTTAATTTACTTTCTCAAGATGTATGCAGCCATGGCATCTTTCCCATAGCCCCAGTAAGGAAAGGACTGCTGTTAGTTCAGTAAGCAATGGAGAATTCATCCTGGAATTAGAAATGTGTATCTTGTACTTCCTAGCACACCAAAGACAATCAGCCACAAGACACTGACCTGCAGGGAGTCAGATCATTGGTTTCAGTGGTTGCTGAACTATTTCTTTGGTTCACAGGGTGGGTGTTACTCAGAAATCCTGAGCTATCAGCAGAAACAATGTGTTTTCAGTATATCTTGTGAAATGTCTGACTGCTGGTTTAACTTTTATTTTGAAGTAACATTATCTTCATAATACTTCTGCTTGAACAATATGCATGTTCAAAGACTCCTTTCTCTCTAAGGAAAGAAAGCAAGTTGCTACCTACTTAGTCTCTACCTGAAGCTGTAATGCTGGCTATGTGATCAGAATTCTGTTTCAGATAGTGATATACAGAGCTAAAATGGTGAAAGGACTAAAAGCCATGACTTGTGAGGAGCAGCTGAGGATGCTGAAGTTTATTGGTGTTCAAGAAGCATGGACAACACTCTTAAATACATGGTGTAACTCCTATTTTGCCCTGTGTGCAGGCAGGGGTTGAACTCCATGATCCTCATGAATCCCTTCCAACTCAAGATATCCTGACTCTACAATTATATTTCCATGGAATTCAGCAGTAGAAGTGTTAGGGAAAGAAATGAGGAATAATGCAGGATGTTAAGCAAAATTGTTTCTAAGTAGGGTGGCTCTTTAACAGTCTCCAAAAGCTGGTAGATGAACTTTAAAGGTTGTGTACGCTTCAGCAGGCAGAAGCTATGCTTCAGCAAACCTGAGACTAAGTGACGATAATGTTAAATGCATATTGCCCACTTCTGTAAAAAGAGCAGTGGGAAAAAAAAAAAAAAAAAAAAAATCAAAATCACGCTTGCCTAAGGATTTAGGAAAAAAGGTGACTTGTGGGTGGATGAGATTTAAGCATCATATAAATAAGCTAAGTGTTCTGAGGCAACTAGAATCTCTTTAAGAAATAGAATTGACACAGAGGAATCAACGATTATAGCAAAGCTTACAGACACTCTTCTGGAATAAGTAATGAAAAATATTATTTCCAACTTGGCAATTGAGTACCATATGCACTCTTAAAGATGCCAAAGGAACAGCAATGCTATATGTCATTGCTAAGCTAATGTGACCTTGTGATATGTGTTTATTTTTAGGGAATTCTTGCCTGAATGCTCAGGTATTTTAGTGAAAATTACTTGTGTAATTTTCTATTTTACCTCTCACAGAAATTGCTTCATGATAGTTAAAAATAATTAATTAAAGGTAAAAAATGGAAGGTTTTTAAAGATATACTAAATATTACAGAATTAGATTTTAATAACTGTTCATTTAACCATGTATAAGCCTTAATTGATATACAGTTTATAAAAATGTTCATTGGTACAGCTTGCAGGATTCTTGAAAATGTCAAGCAATTGTAGTTGTAGATGAGGTTACTTTTCTTCTCAACATTTTTCAAGAGATGCTGCTTTAATATTTATATAAGCAGTTAGAAAATAAAACCTTGGGTACTGAAAAAATATGCATGTCAGTAGCTTCTGCTTCAAATTGACAACCTGTACATCTTTTCAACAATCCTTAGATGGTTTGTAGTTAGCTGGCCACATTAAAGATTTAAGCTCCTGAGGTTAGTGTTTTCTCTTTTCAAGGGAAGATAGTTTACTATGTCTTGTTCTCTTGCAGACTCTCAGTGCATCTTTTGTCATGACAAATGAAGCTGATGCAGTACTAAGGTTTCAGCTCTGCTGTCCATCATTTTGCTTTCTCATAAACAGGAGCAATTTACTTGGTGACCAGAAGCATACAGTGTTCAGCTTTGTCAAAACAAAGATGTGACAGACAAACAACTTTTAGTGTCTGGAGCAGTGTGTCCTATCCTTGGTCATGCTGAATCATGAAACTTTTTCCCTGCATGTGTTTGGTAAGTTCAGTACAATTTAGATCTTCTTGTTTCTGATGGGGAACCACAAGACTATTCCTATAATATTTAGCTGATAGCTAACAGTTTCTGTTGCTAGTTAGCATCTTTCTTTCAAGTGTATGCTGATGGAAATAGGCATAGACTTAAGAAAAAATAGCCACATGAGCCTGGTTGGAATCAGGAGTGAGCATTTCCCAGGAAAAGATAATTTAATCTCCCTTCCCTTTTACCATTTTTAAATTTTGTTCTGCCATCCAATGTAAATGAAAATAGGTAAACTGAGGCACATAACTATTCAGGAATAAAAAACCTTTTGCACTGTATATTCCACTCCTGGATTGTGCTTCTTTCTTTAAACCTTCATTAAGAGGCTTTAAAAAATCCATTTAGCTTGACTCGATTTGAAATATAAATAGCAAGCAGATCACTGTCCCAAATATCATGTGTGCGACTGTCTTTAGCACTTAAACAGCATCCTCTAAGTGCCTGGCACACACACGGAGAAATGAGTCTCTGTAGAATAAGCTGATTTAAACACACGTCATGAGACCTACATGTCACTAGTGGCCGGTCTACACACTGCAACTCCTGGCAGATCTAAGAGGTCTTAACTGATAATGAAAGAGTAAAATAGGAAAATTAACAATAAATTGCCAGAGAGTAAGATGTACTGTAGATCATAAGCATTTTTACCATGTTGCATGTTAACTCCTTAATGCATCCTTCAGTAAAAGGTTCACCTGTCTGTATCTGAGTATCAGGATTTCCCTGGAAGGAAAGGATTTTCTGGAAGTATCAGTATTAAAGTAGGTATGTTATGTACCGGACCTTTTATGTAGAAAATTTTAAGAAGGAAATGAACCAGTTACCCGGGCTTTTAGGATACGCCAACCTTGTTTCTGTGCTACAACATGTCTTAACTTATTAAAAGTACAAAAGTACTATTTGGAGTATAACATGTATAACATCTTATCCCACTGATGCCTTTGCATAGTTCAAGATGAGGTCACCACCTGCCTTGGAGCTGTAAATCCTGGCTTGGAAACATGCATGCTCAACCTGCTTGTGTCAATATCTTGCTTACTTATGCAGATATATGAAAAGCTTATATTTAATATTGATAGGACTCAAACATTTTTTTTATATCATAATTTTATAACAAAGCACAATTTCCACCAAGTACATAATTTAGCAAGAGATATACATTTACAAGATTTTATAGTTGTGTTTTCCAAAAATGCCTTACATTGCCTTATTGAATGACTTAAATGTAACACATGATCTATACAACAAAATCACATGAAGAAAACATTTTCAACTGCTTTGCATATTTGAGTAAGACCTTTTATATTTTTAGATTATGTTTCTAAGTAAATTTGCCTATCTTTAATTCTAATTTTTGAACATGTAAAGATATCACCATTAATATAGGTTATTTCTTGTCTCTGTCATGAGATGTCAGAATAAAGAAGCAAAATAAATTATGTTTAAAAAAAAAAAAAAAGTAGTTCTTTGGAAATCTCTTAATCTCTGCTGGAACTTGCATTGTACAACACTACAGTGTGATGAGAATTGGATTTTCTTTCCCTTCTTATATCTTCAAAGCACATTCAACTGCCTGAAATGCTTTGCAAGAGTCAAGTTTGGGTTTTGTCCTCAGACCTCTGGAACAGAAAAAGTGAACAACTAGCAAGGCAGGCAGGGAGAGATGGAAAATGCAGGCCCTAAATTGAGAAACTGGTAGTTGATTTTTCCAATAACTTAGTCCAGTTAGCTCTTCATTTTTCAGTATAGCAGACACATTTACTCTCAATTTTCTGATGGTCACACTAAAGTACTGCATAAAGATTTATTATGATGGTGAAAAAATGCAACAATGTGACTTTTTTTCAAAATAGGTCAAGAATTTTGCAGTGGTGAAACAAAGACTGTTTTCTTTGTTTGTTTGTTTTTGTTTTTGTTTTTGTTTTCCGTTTTATTTTTTGTGTATCAAACTTCATCTTCAGAATTCTGAAGTTATTTTTTTATGTAACATTTTATGTCTCTTGAAAGATGTTATGTGTAAGTGTGCCTTATCATTCAAGTGACTATATGCTTAGCAAGACGTGTTAAGAAGACATACTGCATCAACACCTTTGAAATTTAGAATTATAGTCTATCCTACAGCTCATGCAGGAAAATGAAGAAAGCATATTATCTGCTAGAATTTCAATTTCAATTCCAGAACTTCATTAAGTGTTCTTTTTTTTCTGATCACAATCCACTGAATCATGAAAATAGTTTTTATCAGCATTAATGTTTGTTACAGCAGGTAAAGCAAGAAAATATATAAATAATGGAACATAAAGTAGGATTAAATGCAATCTCTCCTCAAGGATTATCACAGAGCCTTATATCTCACAAAGCCTTATATCATCACATCATGTGGAAATAGCTCCTATTTTATGAGATTTTTTTTTAATTCCTAACCTTCCGCCCCACCCCAATTTTCTGCACACACATTTTCTTTGATCTTAGTAGGAATGTTTAAACACTCTGTATTTTGCTTTACCAGGCATTTTAAATTCATACAATTTTAAAAACTTTATTTACATCTGCATCATGTTTTTTGCTTTTGTCATTTTTGTTTGTTATATTTTTATATTTAAGCAATACTTACCAGTTTCTTGCCCATCCATGGAAATTAATAAAGCCCTTTTAACATGACACAGTCATTTTTTGATAATTACACTGAAGTCAGTTAGTTCTTTGTTTGTATTTATTAAGATACTGCAATGTGTCCTGCATGCTCAGGATCCAAAATTCAAGAACATACTTAAAAGTTCATCTGAAAGAAGTATAAGTATTGGGTATTTTTTGATGTGCACATCAATTTTGCTGATAGAATTTTTGGCCCAGATGAGTGATTTTTTCTGTTGTTTCATTAGTCTTTAAATAAAAGAATACAAAACCCATTTATATGTTTGTACTTGTGACATTAAAAAAAGTGTTGCGATTCTTAAGGAGGTGCTGAGATATAGGAGAATCTAAGGGGGTTGAGAAGAGGTTCATGAGGTAAACATTTCCTCAGTATGGCAGACAGCTCTGATACTGCACAGACAAGATGAGTCTTAGTTTATCCAAGATCAATTGTGTCTTAATTGTAGATATAACACAAGGGCTACATGTATTACAATATAATACTTTATCTGTATGCTCATTTGCTGATATTTGCAAAATTAATCAAGGTTGCACATCTGTTAACTATAACAGTATTCTGAGTTCAAAGTGCTCCTGCGTAATAGAGAATACATGATCCTTACAGATCTGTCTGTCTGTCCAAAGTTAGGATTAGCCACATATGTAATTACTAAGAATCTTCAATTCTGACAGTTTAATAATCTCCCTAAACAATCTCTTTCATTGTTTACCCCTTCTTAGATTTAGTTTCCACCCCAAATGTGCAGCCTAAACCCTCACTTTACACTTTTTTCCCTACTACATCTTTTCAAACCAGTGCAAAGGGAAAAGGTGTGGGGGCTTCCTAGATTAAAGTGTGCAACAAGTCTAATCACAGCTATTAGAGCTAGGAAACCTCCACTCCTTCAAGCTCTGCACAGCCAGAATAAACAATGAAGATTACAGTGTCAGTGTTTTCAAAACAGGCACTTTTACAGAAAATGACTTTTCTTTTATTTAATAGAACTGCAGTTGAATGTAATTTTGTCCTTTAAGTAAACTATTCTCTACAAATGATACAATTACAAAATTACAACTCGCTCTTTAAAAAGACAACGTTCAACAGGTCCCAAGAATTAGAGACTAGATTATCTTTAGAGTTCTTCAAAGCATGCTTACAAATGACATTGCATAATACCAATTGAGAGTTGCATTCCCCGTACATAAATTTAGTCCTTTAAAAGTTGCTTCAGTACAGCATAAGATAGTCATCTCAGCTTCCTTTGTTGTCAGCAGAAAGAAGCAGATGGAGTGACTTGCTTTGTGGCTGTTCCTGTCTCTCCACTGCATATAGATAAATCCTAGACAACAATCTGACTGGCCAGCACATTTTTTATCTTTTGCTAGAGGAAGTTTTGCAAGATCAATCCTATTTGTAAAGTTACCAGCCTCTGGTGAATCTTGAGAGGATTCCAGCTGTTCCTCCAATCCCTGAAAAACTTCAGAGCCTCTCCAGCTGATTCTTTTCTTCACTGAAAGAGGATCTTTGCCCAGTCTTACGGGGTTCACACGCACTTCTCTCTCCTCATCAGTCTCTACTCAGTTCATATGATTCTTTACTAAAGGTCTTACACAACCCAGATTAATGGGAAGTTCCTCTCTGATTTCACTAGGCTCTGAATAATACCTTCTGCTTGCACTGTGACTCTCCAGGATCTTTCCAGCCTTCATTCTTTTATTGCCAACTCTACCCCTCTAAACTTGATGATCAGCTTCTGGTTCAAACAACTGTCAAATGCCCTGCTGGGCACCAAATAACTGCTGCTAATTTCAAATTCCATACATAATGAAGCCTGGCGCACATACCCTACAGCACGTGAGATTCGAATTCAGCTTTCTAAAGCATACTAAATGAAGGCAGAAATTCACTGTAAAGTCACAGTTCCTTGTCTCCAACTGCAGAGCAGATAGAGCTTAAAGCTATTACAAATCCTTACCATTTATCGTTTTGATGCATGCTTGGTTGCCCTCATATCCCATTAATACTAAAAGCAGTTGAGCATGTTATTGTTGCTCACAAACACACCCTTTGTGCCTTTTTTTTTTTTTTTTTTTTTTACCAAAATATTGGAATTTTCATTAATGGGAGCACTTAAGAGAGAGATGGGAGAAAGAGCACCTCAAGGCATAGGCTCTGCTTTCACTAGCATGAGCAGATGAGAGGTCTCCCATGACAAGAGCAAAGCACTGCAACCACCTCTCTCCAGCTTTAGACCCACAAGAGCACCATCCTGCTTTGTGCAATGGCTCTGCCCCTGCTTTCTCAGGAGGCTACAACAGCGAGCTATTGCCTCCCTCATGAAGCTCTCCATTATTCTGCCACACAGCTGCTGCCAATGTTTCCAGAGTGAGCCCAGGCTGCTGCTGCATGGCTCTGCTGTGCCGTCTGTGTGACAGATGGTGCGCAGTGATGCAGCGGCCACAGCTGAGCGTACATGGTGGAGGTGTGATTCCACCATAAAGATCTTCCAGCGCTGCTGCTCAGGAAACCTCCAGTGAGGGAAAGGAACAGTTTAAAATTCTATTATGTACATAAAAGTGTTTATTCACCCCTCATTGCACACAAGGCTGGAGGGTATTGCTGTGCCTGTTAGCAACATTTTGCTTTACCTGAGAATCATGAAGTTCTGCAGCATCAAAACTAGACCCATTGTATCCTGACTTTCTCTATCTAAGAAACAGATATCATTTTTCAATAGCTTTGACTGATTTGGATATTGGGCCTACTAAAGCCCGGACATTAGAATGGCATGGGCCTGAGAAGCCGTGAAGGTCAGAGCATGGTCTAACAGTAAGAGCAGTAAATGTAAACGGAAAAAAAACAAAACAAAACAAACAAACAAAAAAAAACAACAACAACAAAAAAGCTGCTTAGTAGGCTTCAGGGGTACAGCCACAACTTTGGGGGCACAGCCACATTAGCACATTTACCTGCCCTTGGCACTTCTCACATCTGGCTCACAACACATCTGTCAGGAGATGTGCATGAGCATCACATGGAAGGGTCTTGTCCACTATTCAGTGTGCAGAAAGCTCAGATTTTAGACAGTATTAAGAAAGGCCAGGATGGTGTAGCCCAAAGAGTAAAAATTCTATCACAGTTATTGGGAGACATAAGGGTAACTGGGTAGGACAGCAGCCCTGTAATTGAAGCAGGAGACATTTTGTTTTCAATAGGCTCTCTGTTCTCCAAGTTAAAACTGGGGCCCTCTAAAGGGAAAAGATATTTTTGAATACATGTATTTTCCAAAATGAACACAAAAATAGTATTTCTGTAGAATAATCAATGTGCATCTCACATCTGCTTCCTCAGACCATAATAAAGTTACTTTGGATACTGTAAACTATAAGGCTCCTCAGTAACAGGGGCAGTCCTGCCAGTTACACTGCCAGTACTGCCAGTATAGATATGCCATGAAAATGTAGGCTAGCAACCTGGTTTTTGCATTAGAGCATCTTACAATAGGAGGCAGATGTTGAAGTTTTGTCTAAAAGGGTTATAAACAGGCTTCGGCTTTCTGTCTTCCCTACCCTGGCTCTTGCTGTCTCCACTTCTTCACTGATTTTCTTCACTTCCATGATTTCTTAATCTGAGGCAGAATGATTGCTTGTTGTCAATGAATGTTCTGTATAAGGTGTCTGCTGCTAAATTGCTTTCAAGCTGATAACTCTTTCTAATAAGCTGCAAGACAGCACTCAGCATGTTTAATGTTTCTATTATTTTTCTACAGAATTAAAAACCCTAGCCAGTATTTTTTTTCTTGTTTAAATCTTTTTACCCCAATCATCTGGAAGAGAGAGAGGACTTATGCTACAGGTGCACAATTCTGAGCACAGCTGTCTCTCTTGCCTGTTCATGAAGGCTTGTCATAGCAAACAAAACCACTGCCAACTTAGCTACTAACAGGAAAAATATGTATTCAGTGATTATCATTTTTGTTTGTATTTTTTTTCCCTCCATAAAACAAAAATATGAGTATAGAGCTCTGTATGCAGTTGATTCTGTTGCCCCTGTGGGCCTTGTCATAGAAAATAATATATATATTTGCTAATTTGTCGCTATAAAAATTTTAAATTGCGAGATTTAAAAAAAAAAAAAAAAGCATCAAAGTGACAGTCTCTTCATAAGTCTGGCAACAACGGGGAAAAACAACTTCACAGCCTGATGTTGCTGCAGTTTGCCAGCCAAATGGGTATGTGCAGGCTGTTGCTGGCAGCATTAGCTGAGGGTCTCCTTTCTGGAAAGATAGACTTGAGCTCTCAGGCGTGGCCGTCCAGTCTGTGCAAGCAGGGCTCACTTGTCCTGCCGAGCTGCTCTCCTGCTGGGCCTCTCCCCCCCAGCACAGCATTAGCCACAATTCTCTTATCATTATGGCACCCCTTGGAAAACTTTTAAGGATATTACCTAGCAAACACTTCTGTGAAATTCTTTTATGTTTAATTCCTTATTTCCACATTTTTGGCTACGCAAGCCTCCGAAGTGAATACTCCCTCTCCTGTAATTTTCCTATATGAGTCAGTAACAATTTTGTATGGAAGTTTTGGATAAAATAATATCTTACATTTTATGGTCTTTAATTTTGTCTTTTTTACTTAAAAAGAGATAAAATTATTCTCAATGTCCTTAAATATTTGTGTTTAATTTATATGTTTGATCTAAGCTAGGCTTCCTGTTCTGTAATAGCAAGCATAAAACATGATGGCAGGGCTTTTCAGCAAGGAGAACTGAGTGACATTCCTGTATTATTCAATTAAAAGACAATGCCAGTGCAAATTTCTGTTTGTATTTGAGCTCTGTTTGAATTATTAAATGTAATTATGTTTCACATAGTAAGCTTGATAAATAAAACTCATCTAGGATCACTGTAATGTTCATTGATTATCTTTGGTAGACCTCTCAAAATAAAAAGTACTTATAGAAAAAGAAATCTGTACCATTACTGATCAGATTATTATTATCCTCCCAATGCATTGGTCCCATGACTGTTCCCTGACTGCATAAGATCAGAAGGATTTAGCTCTCCTTCCTTTAGGTTGCCTAAATAGAAAAAGGAAACTATGACTTCTTCCCAGAGTGATAACACAGAAAGTATTAGTCAGTCCTCATGGTGATGGGATTCTTTTAAAGTAAAGGCAATTACTGATATGATATGATATGATACGATATAATATATAAATATATTTTTCACTTGAGTTAATATTTGAGCTGAAAAATCAGGCTTCTGTATATGAAGGGATAAACTTTTAGAGCTGCAGTGACATTTACTCTGTATTACTTTTGGGTGTCCCAGGCTTTTGCCTCTGTAGTCACCTTCTAACATGCATAGAGACCAACCCTCTATATATAAGAATAGGAGGGATCTCCACGAAATAGCAACTTAGTGTTTTCTTTCCAGTACTTCATGAGAAAGGAAATTTATTCAATCAATTAGGGTCAGGAAGAGTTGTTCCAGGGTCAATGTTCAAGCTTCTCTATCCAGGCAGTCAGAATCACTACTGTATCTTAAACATGCCCATAATACAGCATTGTATTAAGACAATAATTACAACAAAATCTTAGGTATTAGAAGTTCTTTGTGTGATTGAATAGCCAGGTGGTATGTAATTACTGCCCCAATGTCTGGCTCAGTAGCTGTGCTCTTGCAATTCTTTTACTGTTTTGTTGTTTGGTTGTGGAGTTTCCTTGGTTTTTTTGCTTGTTTTGAGGGATGGAAAGGGTTGGTTGTTTGACACTGTTGGGTTTTTGTTTGTTTTTGTTTATCTGTATGTGTGAAATAGCCAGGTTAGTATAGAATAGTACTTAGAGTGATACAGCTGAGGACTTCTTTCTGGTATTGTCTAAAATGTTCCCTTTGTTGCTATGAACTCAATGAAATCTCACTATATCAAGGTTAAGACCAGCCAAACAAAAAATACATATCTGTGTATCCTTTGCCTGCATTTTTCAAGTAGCTATAGAATTCTGTCTCCATTTAGTTACCCTTTGGCTTAACTACTGTTTAGCCCATCTAATATTTCCAAAAAGTCTGTCTTACAAGAGAATTATCACTTCTGGTTTGCTACCCTGGAATTCTTCCAATCTGTCACTGTCTCCCTGTAATGAGATGTCCAGAACTGCTGCAGTTGTAGTTGTATTTATCGCCCCACGTAGATGAAATACCCACTGTAGACTGAACGCTGTTTAGAAGGCTATGGACTGCCAAAATGCATGGCAAAAGCATTTCTTGATTGTTTCAACACAACCACTCTCTCTCTCTCTCTCTCTCTCTCTCTCTCTCTCTCTGTGTTCAAGGGTGGGGTATTAATTTTGATCTTTTTTTTTTTTTCTTTTTAATTAATTGAAATGACTGAAGAAACCTAATCTTTCCACTTCCATAGAAGTCTGAGACAGCTAAGCTGATTAGGCACCTACCTTTTACCTGGCTTAGGTTAAGTAAGATGTGTCCTGTGTGAAATAGTTTGTAAAAAGTAATTGTTACAGCCTGAGTGACATGAGAGTGCAGTGAAGGGAAGGTAAATGTGAATATGTGAAAGGAAGACAGTTCAGTCCATGCTCACACTTTCTGAGACTTAAATAAATGATAAATGCAACTCTTTCTTGATTGACTTGTTATGTAGAATAAGGCAGAACTAATGCATAGCTATCTCATATATTAGCCATGCTCTACAAAAGACAGGTATAGGCATTTCCGTGGATGTGCAGACTCAGAGAAGTGAAGGAGTAGCAGTCAAAAACTGCAGTCAGAAATGTTGTTTTTTTCTCAGAGCATCTTTAAAATTCAGCTGTTCCCTTGATGGCTGTCAATGTGTCTGTTTGTTTTGGGGAAGAAAAAGATGAAATGCTGCTTTTTGGTAAGGTCAAAACCTTTTCTTTTCAAGGTTACCTGGAATGTTTTGATTGTTTCAAGCTTCATATTCTTTCTTTACAATAAATAATAAAAATGTAGGTCTGCATGCTCTAAAACACAAAGTAAGTTTACATTTATCTCCTACCTTAGGAGACTAATCAAAATAAAACTATGTAGATTCTTGGTAACTGTATAGTTAAGTTGACAATGTTGTCCCCACAACTAAAACAAAGACATCTGAAGCTTTTTATTTCTGTTTACTATTAAAATATGTTTTTTTGTTTGTTTGTTTGTTTGTTTTTTTATGGAATAGAAATTGCCATGTTCATTTTAGTTGTTGAGCTAGCTTTGAAACACAGAATGTATCAAACAAGGACAACGTAGCAAATGGCTAGGTTTGGCTGCACAAATGCAACGCAATCCCACATACCACTATTAGTTTACAAGCTGGGCTTCACTGAAGAGAGAAGCTCTGCCTCTGTTTTTACCCTATGTCAGTACCCTGTACAAGATCAAATGATCATCAAACTCCTGCTTCCTATAGGAAGGATCTAATACAGAAGTTTTCAAGAATTTTCCTCTAAGAAGGATCATTTTCTCCTAATGAGAACATATGGTTTTGGCAGCACCAATCTTTAAGGAATACAGTCAGCTTTTTTTTTGTTTTTCCTCCTTTAGAAAGTATCAGCCTAAGTACTGAGCTCATTTACCAGTAAATCACCAAGTAGAATGAAGTATTCCAAATGTAATCATCACTATCCTCACTTGAAGGCTTGGACTGATGTGAATCATAACTGTGCTTCATAACAAAGACAATATTGTGTAAATGTTCCTATCCAGAAGCAATGAGTCATGCTACAATGACCATCACTTAATCATTCTGACTAAACAGAGGATCAACATTTACAACTGAGTGTGTTAACTTTTAAAATATTTTGGAGAGAGAGAACTATGGCAAAGTATAACAACTTATAAAAGCTACTACTGTATATTAATTCATGCTACTAGTTTTACTTGGAATATATGCCATCAGTGAGCTGTGAAAGGTGTTTATGAATTCAACATGTTTGCAAGAAAGTAATGGGGGTAACACTTTTTGCAGTATCAGAAAGAATATTCCACTTGACCCTTCAATATGCTATCTATTTCCAGACAGCATAGTTCCTTTTACAGTAGATGAATGTAATGATAAATGCCTAGTATAGCTGAGAACAAAACAGCATAAACTATTACAAATGAGGGATTTTCTGTAACTGTCTTTGCTATAGTTTAACTGTTGATGAAAACCTATTATGGCAGTTTGCTGTCAAATGGCCCTTTAAAGGACAGGTTTGTAATCCCACAGCTAATGACCTTGGATTCCTCTTGGTATGGTAAAGATTTAATAGCTTTCCTTTACAAAGTCCTTAACAAAATAAGGCTTTTTTAAAAATAAATTCAATTTTAAAAGTCAATTTCTTAAATACTACTTTTTTCCTGTAGTGCCAAAGATTGTGCTTGAGCCAGCAATGTGTTTGTGTGGTAAAGAAAGGTCCTAGTCCTAGGCTGCCAGCAGGTTGAGGGAGCTGATCCTTCCTTTCAGCATTGGTGAGGAGGTAGCGTGCTTGTGGAGCACACCTGGAGTGCTGTGTCTAGTTCTGGGCTCCCCACTACAAGAGAGTAATGGAGCTCCTGGAGAGAGTCGGGCAAAGGACCACTAAAGATATAAAGGGAACATTTCTCCTGTCAGGACAAGCTGAGATAGCCAGGACCGTTCAGCCTGGATAAAAGAAGGCTCAGGGGAGATCTTATCATTGTACATAAATAACTGAAGAAAGGGTGCAAAAAAAGTAGAGCGAGGCTCTCCTCAGTGGTGCCCAGTGCCAGGACAAGACGAACATCAGGAAGCACTTTACCGTGAGGGTGACTGAGTACTCACACATGTTGCCCAGAGAAGTTGTCCAGAATGTTGTCCATTCTAATTTGATATTTGATCTCTGCTATGCCTCATAAACTCTGGGGAGTATCTTTGCCCTGACTTACCTCTGTGCTCTGTTCTTCCCAGTCATATGGCATAACATCTACATATGCAACACTTATGGCTTTGCCCAGGCATTACCTTTCCATTTTGGACATGCTCAGCTCAACCATTTCTAATTTACTGTTCTCCTCCAAGTTCTGGCACTGACATGACATGACATGACATGACATGACATGACATGACATGACATGACACCAACTGTCTGGTGCTGTTGTGCTGTAACGCCATGAGTCCTGCTGAACAATATTTTCTTGCTTTCTTGTATTACCCCATCTGCATCCATTCTTTGAAGCAGGGAACATCTGGGTGTTTTTTTTGTTGTTGTTGTTGCTGTTTGTTTTGTTTTGTTTTTGTTTTATTTTGTTTTGTTTTAATGCACTGACTAACCCAGAATGAAGACTCCTGAGCTCTCATACTGTACACATAGTTGACAAGAGTAGCAATACGATGTGACGTTCCATCTTAGTGTATTGATTTCACGTAGATATGAACCTAAAATTTTGGAATAAAACCTGATGCCTCCAAGATAGTTTAAAGCTCCTAAGGGTTTCCATGGAACCAGGACTTTTTTTCTTAGCTAATTCAAAATTGAGACCTTGAATAATTTCAGGTTCAGCTTGCACTGTAAGTTATACCCACTGGATCCAATTGAAGAATACTTTCTATACATAAGTAAAGCACAGAAATCCTTTCATAGATTACGAGACGAAACTTTTGTAAACATATAATGATATACCAGGTGAAGCACAGAAAGCCTGGAGGTGTATTTTTTTTGTTTGTTTGTTTGTTTTGTGCTTTTTTTTTCTTCTTTTCCTGAAGCAGAGAAAAAAAAAATACATTATTTATTTATTTCATGAAGGCATCATTAAAACCAATGTAAGGAATTGAATATCCTTTCTTTCTTTAAGGAAAAACAAACAAATAAACAAACAAGCAAAAAACAACCAGGAATGCATCCAGTAAAAGAAACTTAGTTTAAAACTTAAAGAAAATATACTTTTTAAGAAAAAAGAGGCATATGAGCTTTTTGAGAAAGAGTTCTGAACGCGAAGGACACAGCATATTCTTAAATGTTTAAGATAATATTATTTTTCTCACTTATTTTGGTGGACTTTTCCATCCAACAAACTTTAGATCCCCAGTGGAAGTACATGAAAGAATACAAATGATGCTAAAGATTGATAAAGGTGAACTTGGGGGGGAAAAAATCACAGGACAATAAATATTCTTCTTTAGTGCTAATTCACCCAAACCATAGGTATCATATTTTTAGAAACAGTTTAAGCACAGCATGGCTCATTCCCTTTCTAGAAGCAGGACTAAATCATTATATGTGTAGTAGGACTGCAACAGGGAGGTTGGATACTCAGTTTCTTATTTTTAATCTTCTAAGACCATATATTCTAACTTTACATGTGTAATGTAAATTGAGAAGGGGAGAGTAGTGTTCATAAATAACTCTGAAGAATTAGGTATTTGGCACCATTGCTGGCTGCTATTTTTGCACTACACAGGGAAATAGGCACTATTAATGACCTCTCATAAAATCCCTTCTGCTTGAGGTCACAGGCAGGACCTGCAGCTTGCACATTCTTTTGTGTTAAACCAGCACATGTGGCTGTGTTACCACCTCTTTCCACCCTTCTCTAGGTCCTGTCACGGCTCAGGATTTTCAGCAGGGTGACATAGACAGGTGGTCTCCCTGGCACACAGAAAAGCCAGAATTCCTTTCTGAAAACACCAGGATGGAGATCAACCCCTCTTGTGTCTCCACTGAAATACTCTCTCTCACAGCTGAGGGGACCTGAATGTCCTCACCCTTCCTGCTCCTGTTTTAGAGCATTGAAGCCAACATCAGCCCAAGTAACATGGAAAAACCACAAGTAACTGCAGTGTTTTCTTTAATGCACAAGTTCAGTAACAATAAATTCAAATATCTCTATAGGAGATAAAAAATTGAGAATGATAAGTCATCAAGACGGGATCTTTTCTGAAAGTAACATTGCAATCTATGTTATTCACAGCCCATCATAATAGAAAAAGAACAGCATGCAAATCTTGAAGAGACAGTCAAAGGTGGAAAGGTGTCTGTGGAAAAGACATACACAGCAAAAGAAAGGAGCCAAGTGGAGATTGTGTAATGTTGTTGTTGTTTATTTATCCATAGATATTTTAGGTATCTCATTAAGTATGCTTTTGTAGATCTTTTGTTCTGCAGTTGAGTTGTAGATGCTTACACAAAGCCAGCATCTACTTGGTGTAGCTAAGCTGTAGCAAATTGAGAAAAAAAAAATAGTTGCAGAAAAGTCAGCAGGGATCGCTAAGTTCAGCATATCATGGCCTACATTCAAACTATTTTTGAGTGGTTGTAAGACAGTCTTTATTCTTGAGCTCTGCTAGCTAGAATCTGAGTTGTACAAAATCTAAATTCATAGAGATGGAAAGCCCCATAATATCAATCAGACTCTTCAATACATAGCAGTTACATATATAATAAAAAAAAAAAAAGATTTCACGAACTAGAATGTCCATAAACAAATCCTGTCCCTCCTTCACCTAGTCACAGAAGCAATGATTCAATTTTGTGACATGGAAAATGTCAATATATCAATAAACTATTACTTCTGCTTTTTATTTCTTGCTTTTAATCCAATTAGCTTCATTTAACACAAAAGAAAACTTATACTCCCTATTCATGGTTACCATAGGGAATGCAAGTACACAGTGTAACTTCAGCTCTGACTCTATTAATACAAAATCATCAATTTGGTTATGTCGCAGTTATGGTACCAACAGTAACCATAGCAAAGGAAAGAGAAGAGGACCTGTATGTTTATATCATTGTCATGTGATCCTTACCACTAAATGATATGGCAGCTATGTGGCTTCTTAATGTTTATTAGAATATTCTATCATTATCATAAAAAGTAATAATCCAAAAATACAGAAAACCTATGTGTATTCAGAATATATTTCATTCTCTGTGTTTTTGTTTCTGTAGTCATATTTGCACCACATGTTTGCTCTGCAAAGAGATTGCATTACTGCAAAGTCTTCTTCATAGATGACTGGATTCAAAGTTTTCAGCCCTCACAATTCTCAAAAGCTTCTACTAGCTTAAATGAAATGACCCATCCCACTTGTATTATATCATGGAAGTCTGTCAAGTTGTGTCATGTGACTTGACTCTGAATTTCTCCTCTCTTGTAAAGACCAAATGGCTGCTGGTGGGCACTTGTAATTCTGAGCTACAACTGCAGGTGAACACTTAACATTTATACTAGACAGAATATATGTAGGCAGAAACAATTTTTGGTTTTAGTCTTGAAAAATGTAAATTTATATTCTGCCAGGATAATTCAAAATTTGCTGAAGTGACTGTCTTGTGCTTTTGCAAATCCATTTTCAAGAGAATCAGTTTTGAAAGTCTGGAAATAGAAGACATTTAAAAGTAAGGAAAATAAACTTCTGTAAAGAGAAAATGGAAAAGCTTATCAAGTACCTGCCACATTCTGAACACTAGACTTTTTTTTATGGACAGTCATGAAGAAGTTACATGCAACTAAGAGAGCTAGTGAAAGTTATTTATGTTTACATCTAGAACTATGGGAAATGCAATAGTACTGAATGTACTCTGAATTGTTCCTTTTCAATCTGTACCCTAATGCATATTTCAGAGTTTCCCACTCCAAGAGGCAAATTATCCACAGGGAAAAGAGAATATCTTTCATAATCTAAAGCTACAGTCATGGTGCATCAGTGGACTCCTCACTTACCCTTTTAAATAGGAATACTCTTTAGAAAACAGTTAGGTAGGGCTGATGGTGCGATTTCACACAGAAAATTATTTCACAAGAGTGGCAAGATTGTTACAGCTAGCACTCATGAAGGGAGATCAGAGGATTCAAAAGATGTCTTGCAATCTGTTTTGAATATACATCTTTTACATTTTTTTCACTCTTTTTTATTTATTTTTCTATTTTAAAAGAAAAGTTTGAGTCAAGTAGTATTTCATTTTATGTTTTTCTTATGAAGAGAAGGATCAGCAACAGTAATATTATTTATCCATCTCTGACTTTATTTTTGAAATCCTATTCTTTTTACATTAATTTGGATACAGACATGTCTTCTGACTTTTATAGTTTTTAGATTATAAAGGCACTTTGAATTTTCTGTCTGAGATACAATTAAGCATCATTCTCCTGACCAGTAGGAATGAAAGTGTTCAAAGAAAAAAAAAAAATCATTGGATTTTGCTAAACTACTGAGAATTGACTGTATGTAATACATAGCAAAATTATACATAATGCATAGCAAAATTGCACAATGTTCAAAGTCATTGTAGGCCACTTTCGCCACTTTCACTATTTTATGCAAACAGAGCAAAAAGTCAGGTGATGAGCTGAAAGATTCAGTAAAATATGTAATGAAAATCGCTTAGATTTAGATATGTCTGTTCACAAGAAGAGAGGATATTTCACATCAGACACCTCTTAATTTCTTGATTGAATTTGGAATAATGTCTTCTTTCCTTGAGAAGCACCAAATACACACACACACAAATTAATGGTTTAGTAGTAATTGTAAACAGAAATATTACACACAACTCCACTTTTTTGAAGGTAAAACAAGACTCAAAGTACATTGATGTGGATAAGTATCAATAACATTCTGCTGACTTGGCTGGGTATTAGTTGAGGTGCAAAAAGTAGACCTTATTCATAAAAACTCAAACAGTCAGAATAACTTCCAGCTTTTGGGAAAAAAAAAATATCAATGGGAAAAGCCCATGTATTTAATTAGTTCCCACTAAAGTTCAATTTGAGGGCATTTTAAAGCTCTTCCTGAAATTCTCTTTTCCATTCCAGTACTCACATGTTAGTAGAAAGAGTATAGTCTGATTCATTTCTGCCAGGTAAAAAGAAATATTTCCTAGGTAAACAGGAAAAAATCTCCATACCAGTGAAAGTCAAGCAGAAAAAAAATATTTCTTGCTTCTTGCTCCAAATTGATACTGCAGTGCCAGCAGCTTCAAAATATTTCTGAGTTATTTGAGCAACTTTCATATGAAATTAGTAGAAAACATATCCAAACAGTACAGCATAACTGAATTTTTGCTATTGTATGTGTTATAAAATCAAATATACTGAACTTTCTTTCTTCCTAAGGTGAAATAATCATATAAAGCTCTAATAGGTTCAGTTCTCCACAAGCTTTTAAAATCCAAGGAAATATTGACACTTTTAAACAAGGGCAAGCCATATAGCAATGCATAAATCTACATTGGTATTTCTTGGCTTTTGGATTTTGAATCAAATATTACCAGGGCTTTAGTTGTTGACAATTAGGGATTTTTAAATGTAAAATAAAGCCTTTAAATCTATGTCCTACATAGTTTGTCTTATTTTATAGATTGCTATTTTCTTCATGGCCTCAATTAGTACATGTTACCAATCTTCTTGCTGTAGTGCTTGCATGAGTTAAAACTGAGGCTAGCTAAACACATTGTTTTACACCTCTTTAGTTATATTTTCACATGCTTCATATGCTTCTATACAACTCCACAGCATTCATCCATTTCCCATCTGCTTATCTGAAAGCAGTAGGATCAAAAATACTCATAAGTACCAGACATACAAATCACGATTACTGGCTTTGTCTGGCAATCTTAAAAATGGTAGAGTAAGTGTGCATACCTATCATCTACTTCTTACAGAGAAGTAAACTCTTACTAAACAAGATTTTTGAAGCTTTTTTTTCAGAATCAAGGCTCCAGGAAGTTTAACTAAATCTTTTAACATGAGGGTTGGGTCATGTAATGAGTGCTAGCCATTATGAAGCTAGCCATTATATAGTCCTCGATCTGATACGATGCAGAAAATGGCATTCTACATACAATTAAAAGAGATATTAAAAACTTCAGTGTTATCAGTTAAAATCGAATAATCTAAATGACTTAAAATGAATTTTAAAAATTATTATGTAATTATATCTATTATGTAAAAAGAAGTATTAGTAAGAATCAGAAAAGATAATTCAAATGACAGAGGAATGGTGGGCTGAACATATATAGGCTGACTTGCACAATTAGCCTTCTGTGTTGTGATTTTTATTTCACGGGTTCCTCCTAGGAATCAAAAAAAATGCCAAAGCTAAAATAAAAGTCATGTTGCTCTTGAGTTAGGGGAAAAGCATTGCTGGAAATGTTACTGAAAGGTATCTCGCAAGGGTATCTCACAACTTACAGGGTTTGTAGACATCCTTATTTTTTGAAAATAATCTGATATCTAATGCTAACCCCATCTGAGTGCTTGGACTTGACAGAAGTGAAAGGGATTTTAAAAATCAACACATGTTTAAGTTCATATAAATTATGTATTGTTTCATCTCCTTTTTTCTCTTGGAGTCAGGAGTAACAAAACAAAACAAAAAAAAAGAGTTCAAGCAGGGATATTTTTCTGCAAATAAATGACAATGATTTGACATAGGAGGAAAAACAGCAGTCTGAGTCCTTACCTTACAGAGATGCTGACTGTCAGATTCATTCATTCTTCAATCATAGGATTACATAGGAAACTACTATCTATAAATTGACTAGGCATTTGAAAGCACCTGAATCTTCTAAATCTATCTGGCTTCCTTAGGAGACTGATAATTTCACTCTTAGGCAAGAAAAAATGTGATTTTTTTTTCCTCTCCCTGAATGTAAATTTAGATTAGGCCAAAGAACAATACAAAAATTATGCTTCTGGTGTTTCTCGGTTCATCCTTCTCACTACCCCCTCACTTTGGGCTGAGGCATTCAGACCTGCTGTCTCTAAACTGTAACTGTGTGGCATATTGACTGGATTAACAGCTCTGTAAAGATACTCGTGAAAATCTTCTGGATTCAGAACGTTTGTTTTCAATATTTTTTCAAAATTATAGCATATTCCTAGCTGAAAAAAAAAAAAAAAAAAAAAAAGGAAGGAAGGAAGAAAAGAAGGAAGAATTTTTTATATAGGTAGACTGACAGGTCTGTCACTCTATTCCTCCTCTTTGTGTGTTGTTATCAAACCAGTCACCCCTGGAAAGCATTTTAAATTGTCTCTTGATGCTGGAAGTTCAAAATGTTTCAACTTCATGTTTATTTGAGAAGATTGTGTGGGAATCAAGCACAACTTTCTCTCTCTCTATTTTTTTTTTTTTTCTTTTTTCCTTTGGATAAGCAGAGCCTGTTTTTCCACCTTCAGAAATGAAAAAACTCAGCTTTGACCCAGAAGACGCAAGGTTTTGATGTTTTAATTTTACATTACAACACCATCCTGTAACACACAAACAGTGTTAGGGTACACATCTCTAAAGTGGTGTGCTAACAGCAGTATCATTATTTCAAAATCTTTTTTTTTTTTTCAAAAATCACACAAGGCAGCTTCAGAAAACAGAACCTCTCTGATTTAAGAAGGAAAAAAAAAAAAAAAAAGATACATGTCTAAGCTGCACATTGGAATTATTTTGTTCAAGTACTTTATGGAGAGCTCTCAGAATGAAAGAAAGGCAAAGTCTGAAATTAGCATGGGCATAGTTAGTCCAGCTTTATCTTTAGACTGGCAGCTAGCTGCCTGTCAAAAGGTTTTAAGTAAAGTTCTTGATTGTAGGTCACTTCTCTGTGGATAAATCACAGAAACAGCCACAGATAAGACATATGATTGGCTATTCTCCTGCTGAGGAGAGACTGCATTAAGGTAGACTAATGAATACTGAATCATTTTCTCACCCTCAGGGTGGACGCCCCTGTCAGGGCTGAGTCACTGTGAAAGCAGTATGCTGAAGTGATTTAAAATGCAGCAGCTTTTAGTGCTGGTGACAGATGGATATAACTTGGGCTTTATACATACTCATTTTTAGGCCTTCACAAGCCATGAGTGCAAATATACGAGAAAATGAAAGATAAACTGTGACACAAGTCTCCTGTCTATGCACACTTTAGGAAAGTGCAAAGTGAAGACCTTGCCACAGACGTTTAAAATGTCCACAGCGGACTGTCTTCTATGGTAGTTAAAGATGGATATTTTATTCCAAGGTTTCCTCATTGCTTTTTTTTTTCCCTTAACACTGAAGAATTTCCTGGAATAAACAGTGTATTACCTCTGCATAATGAAATTGCATTTTTACATTTTCTGCTGAAAATTTGTTCTGATGTGATCATCAGTTTACCTAGTCAGCTGGAGGTGTTACAGCATCAGAAATGGAGATATGAAAAGCTTGAGGTACATTTCAATTTCGTCAGTTGCATTTTAATTCGAAATATGTGTTCTTGTTCAAGAGAGAGGAGATAAAAAGGTAACTTTAGAAATATCAAACACCCTGACAGAAAAGATGGATTAACAAAATGCTATTACAGCCTGGGTGAGAAATTATGCAATTGTTTCCAATTTGGCTGAAAAATATGTCTTATGGCCTGGAGTCTGCCCTGAATTATGACTTCTGTGTGTATAATTGTGGCTTTTGGCATCAACAGACTAATAAGGAGGGGCTTGTGGTGGTGAGCTCTTTGAGGCCTCCCGTGGCTGTCATGACCACCTTGGGGACCAGCCAAGGAGAGGTGTTTGCTCACACTATGAGCAATGCTGCTAGGAGGAGTTTCATAAAGGTCTAGCTGCTCAGTGTCAGAAGGTACTTTCCCCTAGCTCCTTGGGAAAAGCCATAACTTTGCACAACCCTGTGATCTCTCTGTGGTGAACCCTTGTTAGCCAAGTAGTGCAAATAAGGCTGCTTGTGCACAGCGTAGACACAGAATGTATCCCGCAAGGAATGCTAGTAATATAAAAATGGATAATGAAACTTCATAGCGTACATGCATGAATTCTTCTAGCTACTCAGTCAAACCGTAGTCTATGGAAACCTAAATTGGAAAGCTGCTTGGGAAAGGAATCACGTGCAATGGAGGCTATGAATAGTCACTAGCAGAACAGCTTTATGAAAACAATAGCTCTAATGCTTGCATGCTGTTCTATGCCATTTAAAGCATTGCTGCTCGTTGTAGAAAATGGGACTTTTAAGCTGACCTTCTGTTTTACCTTTGGGGAAGCTAATGCTTGTATTGCAAGGGGGAAGCTGGTTGGTTGTTTTTAATATGATATGTGCCACAAATGAGAATGTCAGGAAGGTCTGAAATTTCATCTCATCCAAATCTATTAGTGTTAATGTTCTTTTCATTATGATTTCATCAGGATTAATTAACAGAATCTGTGAATAATATGCTGCACATATTTGATATGCAAAACCAAATCAACTGTACAATTTATGTTTCCTTACAGCTGGTGTTTCACATATTGACAGTCAGGAGTATAGACTACATGCATTAGTCTACACCAGCTGTCCATGACTAACAGCTCACCTTCCTGAGCCATGAGGTGCCCTGGATCTCAATAAAGCCTGGTGCCAGCAGCTGACCCTGCTGGAGTCAGGGCTTCTGAAGAGGAAGAGTTCTGACAGCCAGCCCAGAAAGCAACAGAATCACAAGGTTTAACACACATTTAGATTGTGCTGGTGTAAGTGTGTCTTGACCATTATATTTGAAAATAGTTCAGGATAAATGTATGAAATGCCCAATATTTGTTTTCAATGACTTGTCCAGTGCTTCCTCTGAGAACCTTATAAATTACCTCGCCAACATGATTCACCAGTAAGTGGGCACAGTAAATATGAGTGGGATGCTTATAATTCTCAGAGAAGAGCTCAACATTTATCAGAGAGAAATTTCTGTTGATACCAATGGTAATGTCCAATTAACCCCCCTCTATATAAATATCTAATTTTTAACGGGAGAAGACATTTCTTAAGTGTTGTGGTTTTTTTTTCATTTATTTTGATGGTGGATCACAAGATAAAGATTTGAGGTCTCCTGTACCTTTTTTAGAACATGATAAACCATCTTTATAGGCACCAAGATCTGGAATATTGATATATTTTGATGCATAGAACCAAAATAGTGCAAATCTGTTTTCTGCTTTCACTGGGCTTGGCACAGGCTCCTGGATATTTACATCTTAATTTCTTCCACTCAGATGTGATATTTGATGTGAGTGTTTGTGAAAGCTACCAATCTGACAGTCCTGCAGACCAAAGCTTTCCATTTATTTCCCTTTAAGTACAAAGTTCAAGTTTCCCTTTCCAATTAAAGTGCCTCTACCTGTGCTGGCCAGACCACCTCGAGGGAGGCATCATTTAGATTCCAGCCACACACTTTCCCCTGCCTCACTGTTGCAAATGCCAGCAAGAAGCCGATTTATGCCAGCTGTTGCATATTTTTAATGGGCATACTTGTCTATAGGGAACAAAACTATCAGATAACCACAAGATAACAACTTTAGGTTACTACCAGTCTGGACTGGATTTGAATTAATACTCTGGAAGAAAATTACCCTCTCTCATTAATTATCCAGATCTGTTTTGGTGTTTGTGTGGGGCTCTGAGAAGTATCTTAACAGAAGATATATTTTCTGTTTCTGATATTTTCAGAATGTTTCTCTTCATAAATAGGTGGATTCCAAATTTCAGGTTGTATTAACTGCACTCAGATGTGTTTTATACTTAATAGATGAGGAAGTTAGCTTATATTAGAAATGCAGTACATGTATATTATACCTGCTGCACATTTATCTAAACAGTGTCAGGTTTTGAAACAGCTTACATTAACTCTGCATCTGTGCTGTGAATCCAGAAAGAAGTTGAGGTTTGCTCAGCTAAATCCTTTTTCATGGTGTTGGCAACTGAGAAGGAGTTTGTCACTGATATGCTTACTTTTTTTTTTCATGTTTCATATTTCTGAAGAGTACATAAATGAGAATAGATTGACTCTGAAGTAACAGAAGGAACAATGTAGAGACAATAATGATGAGCATGTTCCAGCTGTATGGATTATGGGAGAAGCTCAAAACCTCCAGGTTCTCATTTTCTAACAAGAGAGACAATGATGCTTCTATACATAGGCATGGACAAGCCAGAGGGGGAGAAAGAGGTGTTTAATTTCTATCTGCTGTTGCAGCTTGGTGGCTTTGATACTTCTGGAACCATGCTATGGCAGATGAATTGAGAACCTCACTGTTTAGAGGAGAAGGCAGGGAGGGAAGTGGTGCATTCCCCAGAAACTGTTGAGCCTCCCATCTGTGCTGTTGACACTAATTTGGGATGGAAAAGGGTTTGGCTAGCATCAGCATGTTGTATGCAGTGCATTTGGACCTTGCTGTGTGACCCCTTGCCCTGTTTCAAGGAGACTGATCCTCACCATTCCTGTTACAGAGGCAAATGTTTCTGAATTAGAAAATTGATTTTTCTTTTGTTTTCCACAACTTTGAATGCCAACCAAAAAAGGAAAAGAAAAGAAAAGAAATATAAACTTTTCACCAGTAGAGAAAGTATGAATGGAACATGGCACTGCTAGCATGTGCTTCAGAAAAGAGCACAAAAGGGGACCGGGGCAAATACACTCATGCAATGGGGACATGTGCAATATATAGCTGAAGCCTAGGAAACAACAAATAATTGTGTCACATAGGCAGCTTTTTAACACCAAATGATTTTTGCTTGAAAGCCTAGCCAGATGAGTTGCTCCCACACACAAAGGGAAAGAAGACAAGAAACAAAGAGAACCTGGCTTTGGAGAATTTCTAGTCTGTATCCCACTTTTGTAGAGGTGGCTTGCCAGAGCAATATGCAAGATGAAGCCCAGACAAGAACTTGATTATCTTTTACATCAGTATCTGCACCTTGTAGTGTTGTATTTTTTTGTTTGCTTGTTTTTTGGCACTGTCTTTCCCTTTGGTTTTCATATTTTAACCTGGAAGAGCCCTACAGACCCCAGGAAATGTCATATGTGGAGACAGAGACCAGTCTGTAGAAAGTAAATCCATAGAAAATGAGCCAGAAAATATTATGAGATTCTATTTAAGAGATATGAAGCTAGATTAGATGACGTGTTAACAAGCACTAGAAGGATGTTATTTGGGGCAGGAATTTCCAAGCATGCTTATTGAGATGCTGTGGGTGGTCATGCCAAATCACTTTATGGACTATTATACCCTATTGCTCAGCTTAACATTTCTGGCTTCTTTTACAGTGAATATGTCACTTACATCCATCTACTTCTATCAAGACCTTCAAAGCAGGTGGCAACTCACTAAAAAATATAACATCATGACGATTGGGGCCCTTTTGGTTTACGGTTTATGTATTTCCTGCACAGCTTCCGATTTTGCAAGGCGGGTTTATCATCATGCACCAGTAAGAGATTAATCTTGCATCCCTCTCAAAAATAGGCTTCCTTGTCTGCCAGGAACTCTCCTTTAATTCTCATCAAATTCTCTTCCTGTTGTGTGGATGATGTGCAGATGGTTATTCTTTCACCTTTAGATCCTATGGTGGACAGCTTGTATAAGTGGTGGTAAGTATGATCCTTCTCAACCTGCAAAGCACTCTTCCAAAAACATTCATTTCTTGAAATAAATTAATAACAAAGTAGACCTATTTACGTATGCTTTTACTTTTACAGTTCCAAGCCATCTCAGGGTTAAAACAGAGAAACCTAATGGAGAGTTAAGGTTGCACAGAGTCATTAAAAAAGCCAACTTAAATCTTGGTGTCTTCCAGTCAAAGGCAGGTCAGGTACTGTAGTTTTTAATTTTACAGCCATAAACAATAAGTTTGGAATAAGATAACTCTTTTATTTCTCTTTAGTTAAAGCATGGACAAATGTATTCATTACACTAAAACATTTGCATTATTAAAAGATTTCAGTGAACACAAAGCAATTGCTAATCTGAAAAGGCTATAATTATTTTTGTCTAGCCATGAATAAATATCCTTTTTGCAACATTTGTAGGCTTAGGTTGTCTATTTCCCCTTGTGTATTTGTAAACTTGTATGCCAGTTGAGTCACCTGGATCAAAGCCACATTTTAATAAGACATAGAAGAAACAAAGTGTATTTGCTGTCAGCTTTCTCTACTGGAACTACAAAAATAATTGTAATCGATTTTACTTCTTTGAAAAAAAGATGACCCTTCATTTGCTTGGGCAAACCAAAATGGTTGTTAACCATCTTCAGTGACCTTTCTCTTAGCTGACAGTTGGTTTGTGACAGATGAAGCTGAGTAATCAGCTGACTCTTGTGAAAACTAAAGCCATGTACCCGATACAGTCTTGTTTTGAACTATCATTTGTGGTACATGGGATTTGTTATGAAAGCTTCAGCATTTTGAATATTTTTGTCTTTCTGTAAGGATAATGAGCAAAAAATAAATAAAAAAATGCTCAAGCCTGTTTCTTCATAGGAAGGGATATTTCTGAATTTACAAAGCTGGCTTTAGTGGTATTCCTGTTTTCTGTTTTCCTGGAAACTTTTCCTAGGTAGCTAGGGGAATTTCACATATGTCCAGTGTTAATTTCCCCTACAATGAGTTTTGTAATGTTTGAAGGATCTGTCATGAAACAAGCGTGACTTTCATTTGAAAAGGTGTCTTTGCTGCTGAAACAGAAAGAGACGAGAAACTCTAGTTGAAACATGGTTATGATTAGATGTTAGGATTAAAAAACAAAACAAAACAAAAACCAAAACCAAAACAACAAAACAAACAAACAAACAAACAAACAAAAACAACAGTGATGGCATGGCCCTGACCAACCTGACCTAAATTGTCCCTGCTTTGGGAGCAGCAATAGAACTTGAACTCAGTGACTTCTAGAAGTCCCTTCCAATTTGAATTATTCTACATTTCCGAACATTCCATATGAAAGATGACAGGAAGGTATTGTTTATGATCATTGTCTGTCCTCAGATTTCAGATTCAAGACCTGATTATCTATACTGGTAAATATATTGCATTGAATTCTATAGCAAACTGATTCACTACCTACATGTCACAGACCTACAACCATTTGTTCCTTGGAAAACTGTTCCTCATCTAGTGTATTCCTAAAAGTTCAGTAACTATCATGACTCAACTTGTGAGTTTTGTCTTGTTGGAATATTAGGATTATATTGTGCCTGCAAGCAGAAGAGACAAGTGAAATATTCTCCCTTATGTTTCTTCTGAATGCAAAATCAGAAATACATTTCATATGCGAGCTGAAATACATTAAAATTCAGTTACTGTTATTTACATTTAAATAATTTGAAAACTGGGGGTCTTTGGAAGTCAAAGTAATGATAATGGAAGGAGCCTTCATGTTTTCCTGTCACATGCAGTGAAAGAATCAGAAGTGGCTGGGGGGGTTCAGACATCCTTACTGTATTATACAACTTCTGGGTGATGCCTACTGCAGGCAATTGTGAAAATGTCTCAGCAATTGAAGATACAAACATAGATGAGCATCTCATTTGAAGCATATATGTTCTTTTTTTTTTATTATTTTTTTCTTCTCTGCTACATTTTTAAGTTGTTGAAATTAGTATGTTGGAAATATTCAATTTCTTTTTATTTTTCTTGCACAAGGAAATAAGTAAGAAAGGCATCAGATGAAGTAATGAGCAATATACCCACAAATGTTGGTATTTGTGGTCTCCCAGCTTTACTTGGCTAATAAAGCACCCTTTGGAATGGGCAGAATGAAGAAAACGCATGAAAGCTGACTGATTACATTTGCAATCAGTTGTTTTTTTCTATATCCTATCTTCCTTTGTCACCACACATTTTATTAAGCAAAAGTTACAGATAATACATTAACTGGAGGTCTTCTGGCCTACAGTTTAATGGTACTAAAGATAAGGACTTCTCACACTTTTTAAAATAAGATATGGAGTTGCTGGTGCTTCTGAGAATGTAAGAATTCAGACTCTAGGCTGTAGTACCACACATATCATTACTAGTTTAACCAGTTTCAGGCATGCCTGGAGATTAGTACACAAAGTGCACGTTAACTACTGATTGCTGTCATTCCCTCACGAGAGTCAACACTATCATAGATAAAGCATGAGAACCTGAACTAATGCATGGAAATCATTCACATGAAGAAGATATCCAGCTTGCTGCTAGGACCATATTTCCATCAGGCAAAAGTGAGAGAGTGGAAAAGAATGGACACAGTGGTCCTGTGTAGTGGCAGACTGTAATCCTTGTCTCAGTTATGCTTGCTGGGATATTTTCCATTCAGGAATGAGATGCAAGAGCCTGTTTCAGTAAAAGCACTTATTCTGACTTTATCTATGGATAGCATGGAAGGCAAAGCAGTTTTCAAGCAGCCAAAACCATCAAAAAAGCATGCCTTTCCTGGGGGTAAGCCAATAATTCACAAGTCATCCCTGCATCCAAATTTGACTGGTAGCAAGAAGGAGATGACAAGGCAGAATAACATTGTTTTGTTTTGTTTTGTTTCACTACTAATTACATAAATCATAGTCTCTTAATTGTGTACCTAAACCAAACACTAAATAACATTGTCCATCACAACACAGTTCACTGCAGAAGAGTAGGACTATATATGCCTTATCAGCTGAAACTTCTTGCTTTCCTCCTTCCTCTTCTAACTCAAGAACACTACTTCTCAGCAATTTTCCAGGGTGCACACACAGATCAAGATTTGTTTGTTAGCTCATACTTGTGCATTTTCTCATCTGACTTGTGCCTTTTCAGAGAGATTGGTCACAGTGGCTGAGAAAGTTTCTAGTGTAAGAAAGTAGACTTAAATGAACTTGGTTATAGAATTTATTTAATCTAGGAACAAACTCAAGAAATAAGCTAGTGAGCTCCTGCAGCTCCTGGACTAATGGCTCTGGTTCTGCCTGAAGTTATGAAAGCAGGCTGAAATACATGCTACGTTGGATCTGTGAACCTTGTTATTCAAAAGATAGTATGATAATATTTTCCTGTCCTGATACCTCTTGTTTTCCTTTAAATTGTGTGTACATTCATGATTAAATCCACTTTATACTAGTTATTACCAGCACTAGTTTATGGTGTGTAATTTATTAAAAACACAATTCCTTGTTTGTTTTCTTCTAACTCAACTAATTTCTGGCTGAGTTCCTGTTTCTTGCTTTACATTATATGACTCAGTCTTCCAAAGGCAATTGTTCCACTAGGAAGATAAGGTGAAAAGGCAACAGAAATAACACAATGTGTCATCAAAATAAAATGTGGTACAATTTTAGTTTATTGTTACTGAGGGAATTCCATTTCAGTATCATTCCCTCTGTGCCCAAAAGTAAGATAAAATAGTGAGCTTTTGTACTTCTGGTCAGAAATTTTCAGTTATACAACATACTGTCATATACGTGCTGTTTATATATAACAAAAGCAAAATTTACTCCCTGTAGACATAACACCATTATCTTTAAGATTTTCATTATTTCTAGATTCATGATATCATGAAGATAAAAGCTTGTACTTTTTTTCCAAGGTGGGGGGGGGGGGGGGGGGGGGGAATGAGTCTCTACCAGAAGACTTTGCAACTTCCTCACAGTACTGAAATTTAAAAAATTGTCCTACTCAGTGCTTTTGGTGCAGCTACATAGTACTCTGTATATTTCTGAAACCTTTGTAACAGTCAGTTTACTTGGTTGATGAACTTAAGAAATACCAGCTTTTTTCAGAAGAGGCACTCAGTAGTAGCTGCTACCATTACTACAGATCTATTCTACCTAGCTTCCACAATGATGGTTTGAGAGTTTGATGCTTTTGACTGTAAAGTTGTAGGGCAGGTTAAGCAGTCTTTCTGACAAGAACTCAATACTTGAGCTGAGATAAGCTGAATTAATAAGTGTAAGAAATAATAGGAAACAGAAGGAGATAAACATGAGGCAAGCTAGGGTGTTTTCTTCAATCAACTCTTTAACAAACTCTCAGACTTTCCAGAAAATGTCTATGTAGTGAAAAGAAAAGAAAAGAAAAGAAAAGAAAAGAAAAGAAAAGAAAAGAAAAGAAAAGAAAAGAAAAGAAAAGAAAAGAAAAGAGAAGAGAAGAGAAGAGAAGAGAAGAGAAGAGAAGAGAAGAGAAGAGAAGAGAAGAGAAGAGAAGAGAAGAGAAGAGAAGAGAAGAGAAGAGAAGAGAAGAGAAGAGAAGAGAAGAGAAGAGAAGAGAAGAGAAGAGAAGAGAAGAGAAGAGAAGAGAAGAAAAGAAAAGAAAAGAAAAGAAAAGAAAAGAAAAGAAAAGAAAAGAAAAGAAAAGAAAAGAAAAGAAAAGAAAAGAAAAGAAAAGAAAAGAAAAGAAAAAAAAGAAAGAAAGAAAATTACCCAGGTTCAATTCCAGAAAGTATATTATGCTTTCTGCAATGTGGAGTATTTTTTCAAGACTAAGGAATGGCTTTTTCGCTTTCTGGAGACAAGCAGCAGCAATTCCTCGCTTTCCTTTTTGTTGTTTTTTGTTGTTGTTGTTGTTTGTTTTTTTGTTTTGTTTTGTTTTTAAGGGTTGTTGTTTAATCTGAGAGTTTTGTAGAAACACAAACTGAAGGAAAAACATGATTTCATGAAACACCATTAACTGGGTGGAAAACGGTATCTCAAAATACTTAGCAGACATTGCGTTACATGAGTGGGGAGATAAAGAACTCTCATGTAAATAAAATGATCAAAAGGGAAAGTTAAAACTAAGCATCTATCGAAGAAGGAATACCTAATTATTCCTTATTTTCACAGAGTCGTTGCAGTCAACTGTCATAAAGTATTTTTCGGTTTTTAATGATATTTAGGTAGCTTAGAGCAATGCAAATTTTGAATAAACACCTTAGCAGTAGTAACTTTTGTGTTCATTACACACACAGCTACCATGACAGAGGTAAGAGCCTGACCAGTTCCCCTGACCATGGGCCCAGTTCTGTTACATTCAGATCAGCATAATTTTAGAATATAGCTTAGTTGAAGGGAAAGAATTTGTTTCAAATTGATACTAAAGAAATTCAACGCAAGCATGGACTCAAAATAGGTAGATCAGATAAAGAATAAAGACATGTATGCAGGCCTTCACTCACCGATCAGTGAATAAAAACAGCTTTTTAATATATTAAGTGACGATTAATTAATTTGTTTAATGCTCTGTCCATTGATAAATGAAATATCACTTGTGTTGACAGCAGTTGTACTCCTTGCTGTCTTGCTCTGCGCTGCTGTGATAATTATTATTTCAAAGCAAAAGCCAATCCTTTTCTCTCATTTAAGAGATACCATGCCCCATGTGAATTGTGGATTTTATCTAAAGCACACTGAAGTCCACTGGAAAAACACCTACAGCCTTCAGTAAGCTTTAGATCAGTCTCTGAACAGGTCAGGGTTCTCGTGCAAAATAATATCACAAGACCTTGTAATTATGTTTGAATATATAATGACTGTACGTAGAAGACATATTTGAAGGAATCACAAACTCTCAGAATGTCTGAGGTCAGAAGGGACCTCTGGAGATCAGCTAGTCCTACCACCTTCTCAGAGCAGTGTCAATTAGAGTGTTTCCCCAGAGCCACACTAGAACATATTTCTAACTTTATTTCTTTAGTTTTAAATGAATGATTTTCTCAATTTAATGTTCTCTTACATAAAACTCTGTACTACATTTCACTCTGTAATTAAGGGATCGTTTGCCAATCTTTTATGGCCTCTTATCAAGAGAGTGGAATCCTGTTGTGCAGGATTATATTTAGTATTATATTTTTTTTCACTGAACAGGGCATCAGGATTTGGAGTTTTAATGTAATCTTGAAAATTATAATAATGTGCTAAACTAATTCTGACCTTTTTAAGGTTCTATATTTTGATTGCAAAGCACTCCACTTTAGCATGAGTTAGTGAGACTGCAATCAATAGAGAAAAGAACTAGACAACCAATATAAAATGGGTGGTTTGGCACTTAAGAATATCTTTTGGAAAGGTAGGTAGAGAGACCTCCAAAATTTTGTCAAAAGGTGTTCCAGAAATAGAGCACTCTGAGCCACTTTGCTATCAGACACTGCTGTTGAGCCTTGACCAAAGTTGGACACTGAATACCCACTGAGGTTTCTGTACAGATAACGCTCACCTCTTGTCTCACTGATTTCATTGAAATTACTCCCACAAATTGTTATGCTAATGGACATTTACACAACTGTTCCAGTGAATCTTTTTACCATTTCCCTGGACACTTGTTAGCTGGCATCCTGCAACATCCATGTTCTTATGAATCTGCTTGCTTTCTAGATTGAGAGCTATACGGAAATAAGCTGACAGTAAGACCAATTACAAGTGATTGATTGAGGTTGCTTATGTATACCTGATACTGATTGTTGATAAGAGTTACATTTTAATTAAAATTACAGCTTTTCTTACTGTATATTAACATGGCTAGATGAATATAAATTAGAATAGCCTTCATGCTATTATGTCTCCTAGGATATGAGAGAATATTTATATATCAGATATACTTCAACTATGAAATTAACATAAGGTGTGCAACAGCCAACAAAATAGAAAAATTGAAGACCAGATTTAATCTTATGTACCATCAATATAGGGGTTTAGATTCAGTACAAAAATCATTTAATACCTGCTTCTCAATATTGTCTGCAGGTATCTCATTCATATTGAAAACATCACCAGTCTCCCACCAAGAAACCAGCACAAGAAACAAATCACAGGCTGTGCAGTAGCTCACCCTGAGCACAATAATGAGGGTCAGCCATGAATATGGGTGGTAGGTGCCTGGCAAAGGCATACCAGTCCCCTAAGAGCCCTTACTGTTGGGGCTGGGAAATTGCAAAACCAGAAATACATTTAGCATGGAAATGGGAGCAGCAAATCTCCAGGGATACTGCCTTCTTAACAAGGGTATTTTCCTTGGATCAGGAAGTAGGGGGTACTAGTTGAGCCAGGATTTTAAGGTTGTCCTAATCTTGATACTTGTCTCTCATTTCTTTACAAAAAGATAGAATTACATGTGCTCCGTGGGTCTATCTTCTTTCTTCTGTTCTTTTATTTTGATGAGATCCCTAACTGAAGCACCTCATCAGTTTTTCCAGCCTTTGAAATTACCGTAATGTTTTCTATGTTGAAAGTATATTCTTATATGCTTGTAGAATTAAAAGTTTTAATTCGCTTTACTTTTTTGGTGTCAAATAAAAATTTTATTGAATGAAGAATTAATGTATGTTTTCAAACAGTAAAATATGATTTATATACTAAAGACCAGAATATATCAGTCTGAGTAGTGCAAAGTGGAAAAGTATCTACGTTTTAGAAAGAGAGCTCATGAAGCTACTTTCTGGTTTGAGGTGATCCAGTCTCCTATATTACTGAAACATTTCTGAATTTATTACATTATTGAAACCTTTGTGATAGGAAGAATAAATACACTGGTAAAGAAAAGGGACTGACAGTGACCTGAAAGCAGTGAGGGACAAGGTCTTTCTGATCTTATTTGAAATGATGCTTCAGACTTCACAGCTTGCACTGAAGCTCTGTTATCAGCCAGTGACCTTCTTAGCAATCACAGTGGGCTGACTAATTAATGACACTGTTTTGCATAGATTTGGGGGATGAGTAGGAAGAGAATACAATATAATTAAACTATTGTAAAGTTTCAGTTTTGAACTATTACTTCTAAAAGATGTTGGTCAATGTATTAGTTTAATCAAAGATAATAAACATGCATGGATTTATCTTGCATCAGTTACCTTTTGGAGCACAGTCCCAATGACAGCTTTGTGTCAGATGCTGGTTTTGGATGCACATGCTCTGTGGTGAGCAGCTTTTCCTACAGCCTTTAACTCATGGGGCAGAATGGGAACAAACTTTACCAGCCAGGGTTTCCCAGTCTGTCTTTCACTGGGTGCCACAATAGTAGTCAGCACAGCATATCAGCCACTAAGTTTCAGGCATCAACATCCTTAGGAGTGTGAAATGCAGTGCTATAGGCCATCCCCTCAACAGGGTGGATTTTTACGTTAAACGCTGCTGTTGTGAGGAGTATCATACTTATTTGTTTTGTTGTTGCTTAAATTAATTTTGTAAGCAGGTCAATATTTTTACCTTAGTACTCACAGTGTTACTTTTAGCTGACTTGCTCTGACTTTAATTTTCGAAATGAGTTAAGCTTATTTTCAGATTTTTCAGTTATTGTATGTTGGGCTACAGGAATAAGCTATATATTGGGTAGAAAAATACAAAATTCCTTGCATATTTTGAATTACATATGCTTTGCAGTTTGCATAGCAACAAAATGGAAGTTATATCAGTTTCTAGGAAAGATAATGTGCATTTAAAAGAAATATGATCTATGAACATATGTAGTAAAACAGCACCTGCCCACAGCATAGACCATGTTAGTGTTCCTGTTCCAAATCTCTGGCTTCAGGGGCTTTGGTATATTATGCCAAACGTTGTGTTTATCAGTGTGATGATATCTTGCCTGATGGCACAGGGATAATCCAATGAGGATTTTTACAGGAAGCAGTAATGAAAAAATGAAAAAGAAAGGAAAAAAAAAAAAAGAGAGAGAGAGAGAGAGAGAGAGAGGGAGATTAATCTCCTTAGTGAGAGAGACACTGTTAATTGGCCAATATCCCTACCTGGCTGCTTCTAAGCTAGCGATATTTAATCTTTGCAGTCCTAAGGCTAGGATCAAGGATTCTGAACCACTTACCTAGAAAACACTAAGGAAGCTGAAACAGTTGTTTGTAAGTACTGGAAGAGACTCTCAGACATACAAACAGCCACAAAGTGCTGCAAGGAGGCCACTTTCTCACCTTCTGAGTCCCTAGGATGAATGGAACTCATCAAAGCTTGCAAAGAATGAAGAATTTTCAGGCAAAAGGTGATAAAACTTGTCTGTGGCTCCTGCGTGAGCAAATAATGGGTGTTTTTATCTAAATAGATGGGAAAGTCACAAAATGTGTCCACCAAAGAACACAACAGAGAAAAGAGTAAATATCACTTATGGTAGTAACCATAGTAGCTACCTTTTTGATTAACCCAGTGCCTTTTGAAGTTAGGAGATGAATATAGTAGCTAGTTCTTTTGCAGCAACTTGATTGTTCTAGATGCTCTGCAATCTAAGCTTTTCCATTATGTTGCATGGACTGTATTTTTTGCAGCAGAGCTCTCAGACAGAAATACTGGCTTCAGAGCAATTCATGGCTGAGGAAAGTGGTACATACGACCAAAATGGACTTAGGAAAAAAATGCCTGTGTTTAAACACAAGTCTGGGACATACTGTGCCCAAATGTAGTTCTCCAAGATGCAGTGAATCTTAAAAATGTTAGCCATACTGGACAAAGGGATATGATACAACTCTAAAAAATTTCATATACCTCCAATGTTTTATAATTATTTTTATCAAGCAATCTGAAGCTGCAGACAGCCTATCAACAAACTAACCATGCAACAAGCCTAGAGGCAACTCCAGAGCTTCCAGGGGAGCCTGCCAAGGAGCCAGATGTCACTAGAAGTGCTTCTGTTACTACTTAGCTGCTGGGCCCTGTGGCTGCCACCAAGCAAGCAAGGGAATAGGTTAATGTATTGTCTTACTTTTCTTATCCTACATCAGTTTACTGCAATTCTGCCTCCACTTGAGAGAGAATATTGATGTGTTTGCATTTTTTTTCTCAAGCCAAAGCATGTGTATGCATATAAGGGAGTGGATTTTGTCAAACTTGAAAAATATGATTATTATTGACCACTACTGCTGCATATCCTTGGCTTTCAGTGTCATGGTTTGAAATGAAACTTTCTATTCCATACGTTTTCAGATCTCATAGTTTAGTAACTCTTTGGTTATCCATGAAGATGAGATAAGTAGACCTTTGAGAGGTTATGGAGTTAAGGCTCCACTATGACTGACCAGTGTGAGGATGTCATTCAGAAATAACCAAGATCACATTGTCAGTGTCCAAAGAAAGTCTGCTTAATTTACTGTGCATTTTAATCAGTCAAAAGGCAACATAAATCAATTCTGGAAAGTAACAAATTCTTTTTGATCAAAGATGACTCATTCCTGTGTAACACTATTAATTCCTGAGCAATAATACTCTGTTTATCCTTATTTTTAAAGTTACCATTCACTCTTGTATTGTAGATAACTATAACTCAAAATACATTCACCTATACAGCAGGCCAGTCCTAAACATTAGTTAGAGAAAGGCCTAGTCTCTATTGATACACTGCTTGATTTCTCAATCCTTCCTTTAGATCTTTCTTAGAAAGTTTTTCTCTTTTGGTGCATGCAGAGGTTAGACTGTAGATGATGCAATGGAGACTTGTACACTACTAGTTAAACACAAGCCTATGCCCATTCTGAATCAGATATTTTTCTCCCTCCCTGCATCTCTACAGAGATGCTGTTTAAGTATGGGATGAGGGCTGCCACGCTTTGTAAGGTGACACAAGGCACTCTCTGCGAGCTGGTGCAGCTTCTGAGTAGGACCTGATTGCTTTCTAGATGAACAGAGTATCTCAGGATATACCTACTCCTTTTTCTCTCCTTTTTTTTTTTCACCAACATGCTGTTCCCTTGCTATATCTTAGTATATCTTGCTTATCTTTGTAAAATATATAAATGAAAGTGACAGATTCTGATCACTTGAACTGAGCATTCTATATCCCACACAGTAGAATATTACTTGATCATAGGCACCAAACAATGATACCAAATTAACAGCCTCTGATTTCCTGAGCTTGTGTCTAGAAAGAGAAAGTGAAGTATTCCCAAAAGGCAGCTGGGATCTTAGATTCCCAGGTCATGAAGGCCAAGTGGATTAAAAGTAGGCTTTTATGTTTGTTATAGAAAGTGAACAAGCCCTTAGGATGCCACAGGATCTTTCCATTCACCTCCAAAGAGGGAACACATCCTTCCCATCAAGGCTTTTCAAATTTGTCTTCTTTGTTTCTTTGATGGTTTTCTACTTTAAGTATTTTCATCAAGAAGAAGAGGATGGAATGATCAGCAAAGGTGCAGGCCAGAATGTCATGAATGTGTAAAGTAAATGAAATGGAAATTCACATTTCATACAGGAACATAGGGAGTTTTTGTGAATTGTAAGTTCCCTTCCAACAACCCTGGGCACATTACAGGTTACATGAACCATCACTCTCCCCCATTTTTCCTGAATTTTGATTTTTAAATGTTGGTACATCAGTAGCTCTTCTTATGAAAATCTATAATTTGCCACTTGTGACAAGTTGCTGGAGAAACAATCCTGGGATGTAAGTCACCTTGCCTTCCCGCACCTTTACTTTAAAAGACTTTTTTCCACAAATAGGATGTTATGAGTTCTCATGATCATTGATGGTGCCTGAGATAATACACACCAGTGTTTTCCTGAGGGTGTTATGTATTTCTTTGCTTCAAATGCAAGCTACCATTCCTGGTTTGGGTTTGTTTGTTGGTTTTGTGTTTCTGGTGCCCTCCACCACTAAAATACAAAGTGACTAAACTTGGTGGTTCTTGATGCTTAAAAGGGGGAGAAATAATTTGTAATGTCCAGACAGGTGTATTTTTCTACCTCTACGGCATCTGTTGTTCGCTTCTAAGGTTTTTAGTACAGTGATTACAAGGATCTGAGGTATCAGCATCTGTAGCTCCTTTGTTCCTTCTTTCTCAAAGTTCTGTGTAGAAGAAAGCGTGGAGATTCATTTATGCTTGCTTAGCAAGTGTATCCTTTTAAATTTAAAAGAAAGAAATCCGAGGCCTGTGTGAGCTTTAAATGAGAACTAAAAGAATAGAATATGGCCTTTATACACTTATTTTAAAGTAAACACAGATATTTTTAAATAAGGGAAAAAAGCCAGTAATTCTGATTCATCTTATTTCTTAAACATATCATTTCTGTTGGCCGCATATGGAGGGAAACAATAAGAGATTCATTCCCTGGGAATAAGGGAAAATAAGTAGGATAAACATAGATACATTCGCAGAAATCAGTATATCCTTCTACAATAAATACTCCTTATTGAGTTTTTTGTTGTTGTTGTTGTTCTTTGTTTGGGGGGTTCATGTGTCTGTACTTTATATTTCACTTCCTTCATTTAAAAGATGTTATCACTTTTCTATATACTATTAAGCAGATGTTGTTTAATACTAACTAGAATATTTTTGGACCAGCTAAGCATCAGTCAAATTCTTTTATCATAGAAGTCTATTCTGGAAAGATCACCTTACTCTAAGGTTACTAAAATGAAAGCAAGAATCCTTGCACATTAGACTTTTTTTTTTTTTTCCAAAAAGATTTCCATTTTCTCCTACAGACCTGCCACTTTACTTGCTAGTTGTATTATGAAAAGCTGTGCTTATAGCAGACCTATTGTAGAGTGAAAAGGGAAAATGCTTTGCTACAAGGCAGTAGCTAATTCACTATTCTTCAGGGACTGATATTCATCTATCCTTCAATAAAAGCTAATGGTTAAATAGACCCAATGCACTCAGCTAATCTAGGAAGAAGCTGATGGCTGGGGGCTGGGATTCAAAGTTCATGCTGAAGTGCTATTCCTGAAGACAAAGATATTCTTACATTTCCCATAGAAAAAGACGACAATGCTACAAAAAATATCAGATGGCTTTCAATCTCAAATACATGGTTTTATAAAAAAGTACCTACTGCATCTGAAAGTTATATTTTATTATTTTTTTTTAAATGTATTACTTTTTTCTTTTTCTTTTTTTTTTTTTCCTCTTTTTCTCTTTCTAAGGGATGTGAATATTTAAACAAAGGGATCATATTTTAAATAACCTTCTGACTAGTCTTGTGCTACTTGAATTCCATCACCCTTAAGAAGACACAATGAATTTTTTCATGAAAAGCAATTTTTGTAAAGCACTCCCAGAAGGAGGAGAGATGACAATAACACGTTTTCCTCTGTATAACTACTATTCCAGTTAAAAGTACTGCTGTGCTGTGCATATCAAACAGTTCAGTGCAAGAAGGAAAGCTCACTTGAGAAATCAACAATGAAAAACAAAAGCCCACAACTAACATGGCAGACTACACAAGGGCAGAGCAGATAAGCAAGGTTATGACTTAAAATACAATATATATAGAAAACCACATGGTTTCTGGACAGTTTCTGCAGTGGTGTGTAACTACATATGTGTCATTGATTCTTTTGATAACCTAAAAGTATTTTTTCTGTGTTCTAGTACATTTAACTTAGCCATACTGTGAATGAAAGCAATGACCTAAGCATATAGATATGTTATTTAAATGCAGGACTCTTGGCGGTTAAATTCTTGTCCCTCCAAAAACAATGGCAAAGCTCTCCCTGACTTCACCAGATAGAGGATGAAACAGTAATAAGGAGAGGCATTGAAACTGGTGGCTTGTGTCCTTATCAGAGGACCTTCTCCTAGTACAAATGATGAAATGTCATATACTGTAACAAAATGTCACACCTCTGCACACTAGCAAATCAGTGTCTGAACAGCTGTTTTCTCTGTGACAAAATTGGACACATTTCTTGTGAGAGAGCTTGAAGATTTTTGTCTTTCTGCAAACTCAGTACTGCAAATGTTTTTGTTTTTGTTTTCTCTTCCCTCATCTTCTGCCTTATTTATCAGTTAGAGAAATATACATACCTACACACATATTTTGTCTTGCTGGGCCTTGTCCACTCTTTCAATGCCCATACATTAATTCCTCCTTCAAGGGATGTTTGCTGAAAGGTGATAATTATTCTGTCTGAGGCCAAACTATGTCTCTTGTTACACAGAGAAGTATTACAGTGCTATGACCTTCAGTTCTTCAGCATGCATCAGTGGGAAAGGATGTGGACCAAGCCAGTCTTGCAGTAATATGAAAATCAACCATTTGCCTCAAAAAGCTGAGAGGAAAAGGGATTCCATTTGAACAGTACATTGGCACTGAGTGGCATGAGCTATTCATGGGCTTGTTCACTTAACAGTTCTCCCACATAATTTTTATGCAGGCCTCAGTTCTTGTTAATCCAGAATTGATGCCATACTAATTCACCTATGCAAAGTACAGGGGAGTCCAACTAGTCAGTGCTGGAGTTACACTTTAGGTAATGCCTCAGACTGATGGAGGCCTTAAGACAGCAATTGAAGGACAGCATTTTTAATGAGCTGTCCAAGAGCTTTCAGATTATTAAATAAACTCATGGTGGATCATGTATGAAAACAGAAGTGCGTTTTGGTGGATATATAAATTTCCTTTATATTATTGCCTTCATCTGAACACAATCTCAACATATCTTTAAGATAAGGGTTAACATCCATTAACAAAATAATTCGAGAGCTATTTACTTTACATTGTTTGATATTCATATAAATTATTAAAAGTATATATGTTGTATGTTTTACCCTCATAAACATGTCAAACATAAATAAGAACATCATGAAATTGGTCCAGACACAAAATTTCCCACAATATTTCTGCAGACTAGCTACATTCATAGTTCCAAAAGTTTGAAAAAAGTAGCAACTTATGTAGAGAACCTCATGGAGTAAGTACTGCAAGGACAGGCACTTACCAGGCAGCATAGTCCAGTTACTCTACAGTCAAGAGTGTGGACGGATTCTGTTTGTTTCTACTGCCATCTCCTGAAAAGTAAACCCAAGCAGGTATAGTAATAAAGTGATAGTGGCACCTGGCCCCTGTCAATGCTGGTTGTGTAAGACAGGGACTTATTATTCAACTGCATTGGCATTCTTGATGTTCTCAGCTCTGGCAGGTTTTCTCACTCATACTGTCATTGTAGTCTCACTGACACACATTTCTAACCCTGTCATCAGAAAGATCATTCACTTATTTCTTTTTCATTGTACATTAGTTTTCAATTAGATGTTCATTATAATATTTCATTTCAATATTTCATTCTGTTGTAGCTTTCTTAGTGAGTGTTGTTTAAAGAAAGGCTGTAGTAATGGTATGTTGTAATGGCCCACCCTGCATAAGTTCACTATGGAGAACCTAGATTACTGTCTCCACCTGTTAAAAAAGCCTCGCCTTTCAATTTTTCCAAGAGAATTTTTAAGGATGTTAGAAGTGAAAGATCTTCCCCTTCTGTTTGTTAACATTTAGAAAGTCAATTCTTTTGAATCTGCTTGTGAGACAGACTTGTTTAAAGAGTAATCACTGAGGGATGTGATTGATCTATATCACAGCAATTTATGAGTACGTGCCATTTCATTTTCTCAGGGTGTCATTTTTTGCTAAATTTAAACAACTCTGAAGAATTAAAATGTTTGGAGGGTTCTCTGACTCTGTCTTCTCAATCAATTATACTGAGTGATTACAAGTGGAAGGACCTGGGCCATTCAAATGTACTGTTTTCCAATGAAGAAACACTGAAACATGCAGATGAGACATTTGATATGAGACAAAGAGGTCACATTCCTCTTGAAAAACAGAACCAGGAGTACAAAATAGTAAATATATGATGAGAATACATGGTGGAAAAACTATTTTTTTCCGTAAATACATATTACATTTCTCTTTCCTTCTTCTGCTGTTGTAGAAACTACCTCCTCTGCTTTTTAAATGTCATCCATATTTATCAGACTGCATGGTTCTTGACATTTAGGAATATTTTTTCATCAAACTATAACTGAAGCTTTGACAAAGGGTACTAATTATCAAGGGATTTTTTATTTATTTATTTTTATATTTTTTTTTAAGGATCAGCAGGCTACAGAGAAAGTGTGAATTATCAGTCACTTCTAATGTTCTGGTATCAGAGTCTCTCTTCCCTTGCTGTTGCAACATAGTTAGAAATAAGAATTCTAATGTTTGATGAAGCATGTACAAGGGGTAGTGAGAGTCAAATAAGAGTGGATTTTAAATGACAGAGAAGTCATTAGTCTACCTACTCAAGTAGAAAGAGTTACCACCTGTTAGAACTGCATACAGTCCCTACTGAAGTATATTTTATGAGCATTTTCAAATGTAAGTGCTGAGTAAAATGCTCATTACTCACCAATGGTGATTTCATTGACTATGGGAAGCATAACTTGTACAATATCATAATACAGTAAATGAAAAATTAGAGCAGGAAATTGTATGAGAACATATTCTGTTACTAGACAGAAGGCTGAAATTAAAAAAAAAATCATACATGTTGTGATTTTTATATAAAAAAAAAGTTGTTCATATTGGAAATAATCTATTTTCTTGTCCTTAGTAGTAAAGACCATGATCAGAAGCATAATGTTTGCATTTCACATATCCCTTTCACGATTCTCCAAATGAAGCCTAGTGTAAGGGTATAGATATATATCTGAAATCTATTATTCATCCATTTTCAGTTGCCTAGCAATGGCACATCAGCAAAGGAAAGAACAGTATGTGGTTTATAATACATTTTTTTATTGTTATCAATAGTTCTGTGTCCATACTTTGCTCCTTCATTATGATCTTGCCTGCCATCACATATAAATGATTTGATTTCACTGACTTGTCAAACCCAGGCCATTTAGCTTGAAGTGAGATTTTTACCTAAGGAAGGAATGCAAGACATTGCCATTACAAAATCAATTTTAATTTAGTTATGATATCAAAGTCTGCTTTTAGTACATGCTCCATGAATTCAGCTGTGTTAATAGCAATGCTTAGGTGAGACTATCTGAATCAATTTTATAAGAATTCAAGGCTTAGCACAACTTTTATGTCTGGCTCAGCCTTGTTTTAATGTCAGTAATTGTAAAATGACATACTTTCTTTACCAACTGGTTATGTAACTAGTTTCTAAGTAAAGAATGAGGCCAGTCCTACTAAACATGTACCCTCAGAGGAGACCAGTTCCAAACAGTTACCTATGACAGCAGAAAAGAAATATACATGTAGACCTAAGCATTCCTAAGACTCAGCACTTTCAACACAGTGAGCGCTACCTCTTGTCACTCCTTTCTATCCTACACGTAATTCTTATTAATGTCTTCATGTTGCAGTTTTTAAATCATCATATATTTATGAAACAGAAAGGAAAGGAAGCAAGTATCGAGCTGTGCCTGAAAAGAATGCACAACAGACCAGGCCAGAATGGCTTTCATGCAATTTTATTACTTATTTTCTTTCCCTAGAAACAATGCATCATACTGAGCTAAGGCAAATAAACAAACAAGAACAAACAGAAAAAATACTTTTTTTTTTCCCCCCATAGGCTACTGAAAACTAAAGCATTCTTGTCTAGAGCATCCCTCTTCCAAATCAGAGTCTACAAAACACATTGAAATAGACTGGATTTATATCTTACAGCTCCACATAAATTTGGAATTTGGTGTGCTTTTCCTTTTTTTTTTTTTTTCTTTTTTTTTTTTTTTTCCCCCTCAGCATTAGCTTAAAGAAACTCTCTGGACTTTAGAAGATCAAGGTGAAATCTCCTACCTCCTGACAACAAGATTTCTAATTTTCCTCTTGCTACATTTGTTTCCCTTGTAATTTTCCTGTTCAAAAAAAGTACTGAGAACACCTTCATGTTAAATTTAACAGGAAATCCCTAATGGCTATAGGGGGAGGCAGTACTATGAAGGACATACATCTACTGGGCTTCACTTTTTCCATCTTATGGATTTCAGGTTCTGCAGAATGTTTGGCAAAATAAATTGTGGTTCAATACAAAATAAATCGTTCACTGATGTGGTACTTTGCCATTTCCCCTGTGGGATGGTGGGAAGGATGATTTGATCCTTCTCTCATGCAAAATGGCATCTTTCCTCTAGAATTTTCAAGTAACTAGAAAACTTAGAAATAGCTGTTTCTCCTGTCAATAATTTTAGCAGAGCAGTATATAGGAGAAATATTTGTCTCGGTAATGAGAAAGATCTAAGGAATTACTAACTTGTAGCGCACCGTTGTATAAAGTCCTGAGGACATACAATTTTAAACAGGATTTGGCTAATTTGTGTTGCACATATATGTATAGGTAGATAATTCACTTGTAGAGCAAAATGGAAGTGATGCTATTGAAGTCATATAGATGAAAGAGTTTGCCCATTTGCCTGTATGGTAGACAGTTCTTAGGGGTTTCAGGAAGAAAGTTCTCAATGTATCATTCTCTGATCCATACTCTGAAGAATGGTGTAAATAGGAAAAAATAGAGAAGTAGACAGGATTAAAAAGCAGCAGGCTCTCTGAGAGAAATTATTGTGTGGTAATTTAGAGTAATTTCCATTTTAAAGTAGTCCTTGTAAGGAAGAGCAAGAGTCATTTTTAGTCTAGCACTTGAAGATTGAACTAACGGAGAAATGGAAAACTTTGCAGTGGCTTTGGCAGAAATCCAAAGTTTTTTTCCAGAGAGACCTTTTCCTGCTCCATATTTAAATTAGATTCATCTTAAAACTGCTTAAGTCTATTTTAAGGTAAACTAAGATCTCATTTATTCTTGTGGTATTTTCAAGCTTCACCAAGAAGCTGTGACAGCATGAAGAGATCAAAATTATTATACTCCGGTGAGAAACAGTTTTGGAGAAAAGGAATTGATAAACTGACATTAGAGCCACTGCTTTAATAAAACATATACCACTAGTACTTCAGCTGTCTTCCATTTTTAAAGAGCTCCTAAATCTCCTACTTGAAATACTTGAGTATGTCCTGGAGGCTATGGACAGGGGAATCATCTGCCTTAAACTGCGTATCTGGCACCAGTAAATGGTAATATCTGTTCCTGTGCTTCTCAGTAACCTCCTTTAGAGTAGACTGGTTGCTCCCACACAGCAGACAAATTGGCCCAGGCCTCTTCTTGTACCATGATTGCAATCCCAAGGCATATGCCTATAGTTATATATACTTGTGTCTTTTGCTTTGAAGTGTGTGAAATGAAGTGGTCCACAGAGCAACATATTTATAGACTGATGGTGGTGGTATATGTTCCATGTTTTGAGGTCTGCCATGAGTTTATGGGAAGGCCAAGAGGCCCAGCAGGCAAGGTTTGGGGTAATTTCCAAATCTCTGGAGAGGGAAAAAGACACACCTGGCAGGATGTCATCCCCATTGATTTTGGGAAATAAGGCCAGTAATGAGCTATCACAACTCAAAACTCAGGTTTTGTCTCCTGGGTTCACTCTAAGGACACACAAGTCTGGAGGACCCCTTCATTAGCAATGTGGATTATCAGAGCCCAGCAACAAACCAAGAACCTTGTTATGTTATGCTGTAAATATATTCCCAAGTCAGGCAACTCAGATGCTGAAGATACCATACTGTCCTGGTTGAACAGAAGGGTGTTTAGATCACTTAGAAGCCAACTTCTAAGAGACTTTCAGTCTCTGAAATTGACTGAAGAGAAGTCACAAGATAAGTTTTAACATGTTTTTAATTAAATGTGTGCTTTAAATAAATGGGATTTTGTTACAACAATCTGTGACCTGGGTAGCTTTCTCATAGTTACACAGGAGTCTGAGGAAGAATAAGTGACTTATGAATGCCAATATTTCTAACACTTGGCTAACAAAGGTGAAAAATCTGTAACACAACCAGGTCACTAATAAAGTTGTCCCAGAAGTGGAGATAAAGAATCTATTTAGCCAAATAAGTCAATGACCAGCTCACCTTTCTCCTTCTTCTGAACAGTTTAGGTTAATGTTTTTTTTTAAAAAAGCTGTTTGTCTCTTTCTACTTGATGGATTTGATGTGGGAACTGCTCACATTTCTAGAGGCACATGCTTTTTAAGAACATGGAAAAATTAAAAAAATATATATTATTTTCATGTATAAAAAAGTTTGAGAATCTGGATTTTAGTTGGAAGTTATATTTTAAAATTCAATTTAAACCAGGCAATCACAGTGCACAAGCTGCTTTGTGCTGGGACAATGCATAATCAAGCAGTAATTTTGTGAAGTTTGGCACAAAATGAGTAAAAATAAGCTTTTCTGGAGATTGTGAGCATCTTCAAATCCATTCTAAAAGCTTAATTAAATAGCCTCCTGTACTATTCCTCTTCTTTCAGTTAAAAGTGAAAAAACTTCTTTTCATACAATGAGAGCTACTGTACCTATTTTGATCCTAATGGATGGAAATGGGGAACAGTTTTGCTGTTGCAGTCTGAAGAAGTAAAATCACATTTCTGTAGCAGGACTGCATCACACACAAAAGAACAATGTAAGGATGCCCAACCCAACATAACTTGATGCAATCAGTTTAGCCTGGCCATGCACGTTTATTGCCATGGTAGGGAGCTACAGATGATCTGGGTAAGGGCAATTGAAATGATTAAGTGGATGGAGCAAGTGACTACAGCAAGAGACAAAAAAAAGGCTATAATGTCTCAGTTTAGAGAGGGAAAAAAATAGGAAGGGGTTACAGTGAAGTCATGAAGGTGATGCTGAGTAATGTGAAAGCAAACCATTATTCAGCAAATCCCACAGTAAAAGAACTAGAGGGTATTCAATGAAACCATTAGAAAATCAGTAAAAGAAATGTTTTACATAGAAGATAGTGAACTTCTATAATTAATTCCTCAACAGTTTGTAGGGACTTACAATGTCAGCAGGTTCATAAAGGGATTCAATAAATTCATGGACAAATATCCATAAACAAATACTAAAGGAATACTCTAGCCATCACCCATATAATGATTGTGGATGTTGAGAGGCAATCAGTGGAAACGGTCAGGGTTGCTTGTTCTTCCTGAGTAACTTTACCCAGTAGCAGACAGAACAGTGTTCTAGACAGACCGTTGGTTTGATGTACTGGGTGTTTCTTATATTCACACTCATGGTTATATATGTTCTGATGTAGCTGAAATGTACCTACACTATGTTCTGTTCTATGGTACACACATATGTTTGTTTTGTTCTTTTTTTCTAGAAAATACAACAGTGATCTAGATTTAAAAGATGTTTGTAAGGAACCCGTGTGTACCAATTAAAGAGCAGAATTAACACATTAACATTTTACAAAGTGCAAGCCCAAACACAAGTTGCTGGACTGACCTACTGGCTAGGTTAATTTAAATTGGCTTGACTTCAAAGAGACTGTCCATTCAGAATAATCCAAGTTAAGACTGATTTTTGCCCTAAAGAAACTAAACCCAAGTTATAAAACAATGTTTATACATACAAAAAGTACACTACCTGTTCCAGTGGTATTGCTATATGTGAATCCCAAGACAAAAATTCAAATAGAACTTTCTAGTGACACTCCTACTGCTTACGTGTGACTATGAACATCATGTTTAATTTTTAAGGGTGCATCTTCAGCAGCTTCAGATCTGAGCCCATTAACTATGGATTCACATCTTCTGTTAAATTTATTGGGAATTTTGGCTATCCTGTAATAGCACAAATTCAGCAAAGCTGTCTTAGTAGTATCTAAGTAGCACAACTGAGAACTTAGACCATAACTTTTTCTATTCCTCACTTTCTCCTATCAGTAAAAAGGAGACTCTAAAGCTTACAGAACTTATAATGTTACTAATGTTTGTACAGTGCTCAGGCAAAAAGACACCATACAAAGGCAAGATCACATTGCTTTAATAAAAGTTCAGGGCTGGGTTTCATTTTATTTATTCCTGTTTGACCTTTGAAAGGAATGAAACCAGAATTTTTTACTTTTCCTAAATATCATTCCAGGTCTTATGATTTAGAATGTTTAGCCTCTTTGATTTAGCTTTAGTTATCATTAATGGCTGAAGCAAATACATAGTCTTTGATGCTTTGATATTGAGGATTATATATTTTAAAAATAATAATGCCTAGGAAATAGCCTTGCCTTAGTATTCACACTGTTGGAACACATTGCTTGTGATAACTGGATTTTAAAAGATAATTTCAGTGAACTCCTGTGATATTAGTAATTCAAAAGCAACATTTTCCTACCTTGACATTTACTGTGCTCATCATCTCCTTTCTTCAGTTATCAGCAGAATCATGCTACAAAGTCAATGCAGTTAGGGAGGAGGCCTTGGATATGTATGTGGGTTTATGCAGTACCCTGTACACTTTCATAGTGGAACAATGACATAGGAGCTCCCAAACTAGAAAGCATCTTTCTGGAAAGCACGATCTTCTAATAAAATATCACATAATCACAGAATCATCTAGGTTGGAAAAGACCTCCAAGATCACCTAGTCCAAACTCTGACCTAACAACAAGTCCTCCACTAAACCATATCACTAAGTTCAACATCTAAACATCTTTTAAAGACCTCCAGGAATGGTGACTCAAACACTACCCTGGGCAGCTTATTCCAATGCTTAACAACCCTTTTGGTAAAGTTCTTCCTAATATCAAACCTAAACCTTCCTTATTGCCCATTCCCCCTCGTCCTATCACTGGGCATGTGGGAGAGCAGACCTATCCCCACCTCGCTACAGCCTCCTTTAAGGTACCTATACAGAGCGATAAGGTTGCCCGAAACTCCTCTTCTCCAGGCTGAAAAATCCCAGCTTCCTCAACTGCCCCTTGTAAGACTTGTTCTCCAGACCCCTCACCAGCCCTTCTCTGGACTTGCTCGAGCATCTCGATGTCCTTCTTGTAGCAAGGGGCCCAAAACTGAACACAGTACTTGAGGTGCGGCCTCACCAGAGTCAAGTATAGGGGGACAATCACTTCCCTAGTCCTGCTGGTCACACTGTTTCTTATGCAAGCCAGGATGCTGTTGGCATTCCTGGCCACCTGAGCACACTGCTGGCTCATATTCAGTTGACTATCAACCAATACTCCCAGATCCTTCTCTGCCAGGCAGCTTTCTAACCACTCATCTCCCAGCCTGTAGCACTGCTTGGGGTGCATTCTGAGGGCTGAGGCTGCAGCAGATGTAATTATTAGTAACTGCACCTGCAACAGTTTTAGAATACTATGTTGCTTGAAGATAAGTGGTTATCTGGCAGTGCAGAAGTTTGGTTCTCAATTGGAAGTTAGATAAACAGAATGTTTAGGACTGTCAGATCTCTTTTAAAAAGTAATGGGATGACAACAGAAGAAACTTGTCTTTGGGGCTGAAAAGAGACTCAATGCAAACAGTTGTGATATCATAAGACAACTTCAATAAAGTTAGATACATAACCATGACCATTTTCAACAGACATGTTTAACATGAACATTTTTATTATGAGTAAAAGGAAGATTTCAGGAGTGAAATGTTGGTTGTGCACATCTTTAGTGGTCCATAAAATCATATTCAACTACATAATATATGTAAATATATATTTCTATACAAAGAAAAAAAGTTCAGAAAAAAATCACATAAAATATTTAAATAACCACTTTGTTGGTAGCAATTTTGAAAGCAAAATATGAGTCTTATTTTTAGAAGAATTGGTGGGTCTCATTACATTTCCCATTGTAGATAACTGCAAGGTGACATTGTCTTTTGAAAGAATCCTTAGCATCAATTATATTTTTCAAACTTCTAGTCAATATGTAGGAGAAATTATTTCTTCTGGATATTCCACTTGTATAAAAGTCACTATATCTTGCTATTAGAACTTACTGCCAAATATGTTTAATTTATGTTCAGTGTAATTGAACTACTCCATCATTCTTTCCTGTTTGGACAGTTATGGTCACTTAGGAGTTTTACATTACTTTTAAACTTAGTTGATACTGATTTTTCCTTTTCATGGTCTCTGGACCAAGAAACATATGCTTTTGGTGTTCTCTCAGCATTTTTGTCTTTAGTGTCTGTCTCCTTCATAGTTCATTTATGTATTTCAAAATGTTTGTTCAATATAAACTCATTTAATAGAAGTAATGGAAAATTTCCATACCCTTAATTAGTTCTCTCTTTACTTTTTGAAATAGTTTAATTTTTTATTTTTTTTCCACTCTTACACCTTAATTTTTCAGCGATAGCTACCATATTATCTCTTTATTGTCTCATATTTGGACCCTATCATTTCACGTCCACTGATTCATAGAATCATAGAATCATAGAATGGCTTGGGTTGGAAGGGACCTTAAAGATCATCTAGTTCCAAGTCCCCTGCCATGGGCAGGGATGCCACCCACTAGATCAGGTTGCCCAGGACTTCACCCAACCTGGCCTTGAACACCTCCAGAGATGGGGCATCCACAAGCTCTCTGGGCAACCTGTTCCACTGCCTCACCACCCTCCAAGGGAAGAATTTCCTCCTAACCTCTAATCTAAATCTACCCTCTTTTAGCTTAAAACCATTCCCCCTTGCCCCATCACCACCTTACCAAGCAAAAAGTTGCTCTCAATCTTTTTTTAGAGACTCCCTTCAAATACTGAAAAGTTGCAATAAGGTCACTCTGGAGCCTTGTCTTCTTTAGGCTGAACATCCCTAGCTAGCTCTGTCAGCCTAGCTTCATAGGAGAGGTGCTCCAGCCCTCCTATCAACATCCTTGTTGTGCTGGGGACCCGAGACCTGGACACAACACTCCAAGCGTGACCTCACAATGGCAGAGTAGAGGGGCACAATCACCTCCCTCTACCTGCTGACTCCTCTTTTGATGCAGACCAGGATGCAGTTCACCTTCTGTGAGTTCTTCCAGCTCATGTTAAGTTTTTCATCCACTAGAACTCCCAGGTCTTTTTCTGCAGGGCTGCTCTCAATGAGCTCTTCTCCCAGTCTGTCCTGAACACAGGTGCAGCACCTTGCACTTGGATTGTTGAGTCTCATGCAGCTCACGTGGGCCCACTTCTCAAGCTTGTCCAGGTCCCTTTGAATGAATATATTAATGCATCATAAAACTTCTATCTTTGTACGTAACACATTTATAAAGCTTCTAAAAGATGCATATTTCCTGTTTTACATGTAAACTTTCTGGCTTTTCCAGTTGGTATCTTCAGTTGTTCTTTGTCCTGCAGGTTGGTAATGTCATTTTGAGGGAGGTGAACATACAACCTTCCAGGCCTGGAAGCACCTCAGTCATAATGCTAGGAAAGCACAAGGATTTACTAATAGTGCTAAGCTCTTATCAGGTCTTAAGTTGGTGAGATACAGTAATAAAACAAACCTGACCTTATATATGGGACAAAACTTCAGTGATTTCAAAAATATGTATAAATATGTACATATTTAGAATATTATGTGCTCTTCCAGCCTGACTTACTGAAATTTTGAGAATTACCTGTAAGTAATCCTGACTTACATTTTGTATAGTTTGGCTGTTCAAGTGCAGAAATTGATTGTCCAGTGAAGAAGTACTTGCAGTCAAGTTGGAGTTATTTCCTTATTGCATGTCCCAAAGAAAAGAAAGACAAAGATAAAGGGAAAAGGAAGAAGGGAAAGGGAAAGGGAAAGGGAAAGGGAAAGGGAAAGGGAAAGGGAAAGGGAAAGGGAAAGGGAAAGGGAAAGGGAAAGGGAAAGGGAAAGGGAAAGGGAAACCTTGTACAGATGAAGAAGCTTTTGTGGTGAAAATAAAATTCTTAGCTATTATTTGGCAGACAGCCTGGGGAAGATGACTACTTGCTAGCATTCTAACTCCACTCTTTAGTCATATATCCAAGACTGCTCATTAGCATTCCCAAGCATGCATCAATTTGAAAATGTCTTTCTTTCAACTCGTCAATATGGAAGCCCCAAAGTGCACTTTATTTGCTTAATAGATTCCTTCAAGATGTTCAAAATCAGTTGTGACTCTTCTGGTTATATTCAAGTGAAATCCACTCAAAGAAAAAAAAAAATCACTAAATAATAAAGCAGAAAGTGCAAAGAAATAATGCATTTTGGACTGATTTCTTTGAGCAGTGGCAAGAAACACAACATATTCTCAGATGATGATATATAGGATAGTACTGTCATCTTAACCAGCATCCTGGTTCTTATTGAATCTGATTCCCAGATTCAACAGAAAGCCCCAAGAAAAGCACACCTACTATCATATTATTTTGCTTGCTAAGGGATATTATTAAATGCTCAAATGATCACTCAGTAAATTTATCAGACAAACTTGCAATCAACCCAGACACTAAGTACAGTTTTATTCAGAGTACAAAAATTTTCCTTTACATTGTAATGATTATTATAATGATATTATCTTTATTTTCTGCTCTACCAGGAGCTGTAAAAAGCTTCTTTCCTCCCCAGCCCAATAACTATTACCAGTGTAAAAGAATGGAGCTTTAGGAGAAAATTCAACCAATGTTTGTACAAATACACCAGTATTTGTACCTCACTTGTTCTGTGGTGCTGTGTTCAGACATCAGGAATTTTATCTTGCAGCATACTTCTCAGGAGTTAGGAGAGACTGGATACCTTTTTACAAGCAAGTCAGAGACTTTCTTATACACAGATAAATCTCCTCCCTTTGCAATGAAAACTGAAAATAACCCTACTTTTAGTAGGTTTCCAGAATATAGCTCATCATGTGTTCTGAGATAAAACACTTCATGTCTGAGAAAGTTAACAAAACTGTAAAGCATTGGATAAAACAGTAAATACAAAGGTTCTGTAGCATATAAGCTAGAATTGTAATCAGCTGTATACAGAAGTGTATAAACCGTACTTTATAAGGCACGCTCACAGTATATTACTGCCTAATTTGCTTTTGTTTAACTGGTTAATGGCATTTTTTATAAAACAGCAGAAATCATCCCCTTCATATAACATTCCTGTAAAACAGGATGGCAATATTTATATCACAGAATCACAGAATCATCTAGATTGGAAGAGACTTCCAAGACCACCGAGTCCAACCTCTGACCTAATCTCCCAGGGCTATGGCAAGGATTCACTAATTAGATATAGACTGATTTTTGAATGGGGAGACCTAACTAGTGCTCAGTCTCTCTCTACTCTTGATCTAGCAGGATTAGAGCACCTCCTGCTTCTGTAGAGTCTCTCTTCCAAGCTTCAGTGAAATGGTAAAGTAGGACTTTGAGAGAATTTGTTTTGCTGTACACTGGGATGTATTTTAATTGAATTATTAGGTTATTTAACGATAACGTTACAATACAGAAAAGGAAGGAACGTGTTTAGAGCTGGCATCTTAGTTGTGTGTTCAACATGCAGTGCATGAGGCCCGAGTACAAATGTGTCCTCAGAGGGCGTACAGATGATAGGAGCTTTCTAGTAGCTTTCTCAGTGTTTCCTTTTGGGGAACTCAGGATGTAGTTTTCATCCAAACCTGCACTTCCATGATGTCTTCTAGCCTCTCAGAGCCTTCACTCAACTACTTCTGATGCACACTGCAACATCTTTTCCTGGGGAATGTATAGCTACACAGGAGATTCTGTACATCTGTAAAGTGTAAAAATTAAAAAATGGCCTGTGTATCTACCATTACTTGGAAGAGAAAAAAGGTAATCTTAGAGAAGGGACCTATTGAGGAAAAGTTTTAAATACATAGATTAACGCATTTCCAGCACATTTTTTTTTTCTTATGCATTTCAATTACTCTACAGATTTATTAAATCTAGGGCAATCTTTTCACAGAATCGCAGAATCACAGAATGGCTGAGGTTGGAAGATACCTCTGAAGGTCTTCTAATTCAACCCCCCTGCCAAGCAGGATCACCTAGAACACGTTGTGCAGGATGGAATACAGGCAAAAAATCCATCACATCCAGGATTTCCTGTCTGAGGGAGTGGAATAAAAAAAAAGAAACTATCATTTTCCACACACTATCCATATGCAAACCTATTTCTTCTCAAAGTCTGATACAAGAGGAAATAGTTCCTACAGTTTCAGAATTGCACATTTGTACAGTTGTGAATCATTCCTGCCTCTAACACTTGACAGCATGTAAAGTAGATGGACTGTATTTTGCTCATATTCACTACATATCTGCTTCCTCCTGACAATACAATTTTGGTTTTGTAATAAATCGCTGTTGCAAATCATCTCAAGTATTCTTGTCCCATAATTCACCCAAAGATTTTTGACCTTGTTAACTGCAGATTTTAGAGCAGAAGTTTAAAATAAATGTCATTCTTGTTGATGCAACCTTATTGTTTTCTCCCAAGAAGACAGCTTAATAAGTTTAGACAATGGGAAGTGACAATTGTCACAAATTTCAAAAAACATCACAAATTTATTTTAATAATGAAAATCAAATTGGTTTGTATAAACATAACCTTTATCCTAAGGTTATGTTTACTAAGGAAGCTCTAAGATCTGTAACGAAACACTGCTAAATATAAAAAGTATAAAAGAAGAAATTGGGACAAATGTATATCACTAGTGATTTGGTGTCCATTACATTGTCATTGCTGAGCTTGGTCTTAAAACAAAACAAAACAAAACAAAACAAACAAACAAAAAAAACAAAAACAAACAAACAAACAAACAAAAAAAAACAGTACTAACCTAGTAACAATGAAGGTAGGTATGCTTTTTTATTTCATTGCTGCTAAACATAAAAAAGATGCAGCATGCATCTATATGAGATACTCCATCAAAGGCTTGCTTTTGCCTTGCTAAATTCAATGGGCAAATTTCTGCCATCAGTAAGAACAAAAAGGTGCTATACTGAAGGATTTAGAGCATTTGGACTTGAATGAAAATAGGTAGAGGGCAACATAAGAACTCAGTTCTACCATTTTTTTTCTCTCCTGTATGCCATTAACAGAACAAATATTATAGGGGAAGGTATTTTCCTTTTGTCTACATCTCTTTTTCTTAGCGGAAATAGAGGATGGCCAGGAAGGCCAATGACTTTCAGGTCTGCATCAGAAATAATGTCATCAGCAGGACTGGGGAAGCAATTGTCCCTCTGTAGTCAGCTCTGGTGAGGCAGCACCTTGAGTACTGTGTTCAGTTTTGAGCACCTCACTACAAGGACAGTTAGTTGCTCAAGTGTGTGCAGAGAAGGGCAACATAGCTTGTGAAGAGACTAGAAAACAAGACTTCTGAGAAGCAGCTGAGGAAAATGGGGTTGTTTAGTCTGCAGAAGAGGAGGCTGAGGGGAGACCTCATCATAGTCTATAGCTGCCTGAGGGGAGATTGTCAGTGTCTTTTTTCAGGTGACAGGTGATAGGATATGAAGTAATGGCCTCAAGTGGCACCAGTGGAGATTTAAATTGAATATCAGGAAGACTTTTCACAGAAAAGGTGGTTATGCATTGGAACAGGGAAGTGGTGGAGTCGCCATCCCTGGAGGGATTTAAGAGGCGGATGTGATGCTTAGGAACACGTTTTTCCAGTGGACTTGTAATGTTGGTTTGATTGTTAGACTTGATGATCTTAACGGTCTTTTCCAAACTAAATAATTCTGTGTTTCTGTGATGTGAGTACAGAAGCTGTAGCCTTGGAAGGACTGTAGATACTTGGTGTCTTCAGTACTGAAATGTCCTACAAGCATCAACAGCTATACTATCCCACCTGTCAATCACATTCATAGAACAGCCACAAGCATAAATGAGTGCCACATAGGATTTTATAGATGATAAATATGATAAGAGTGTAAGCACTAGGGATACTTTAAGGGACAGTAATCAAAAATAATAAAATAAAATAAAATAAAATAAAATAAAATAAAATAAAATAAAATAAAATAAAATAAAATAAAATAAAATAAAATAAAATATGTAATTATGGTACAAGCCTGCTGACTATAGAACAGATAAGATCTACAATCTACAGTCTGTAAGAAATTACCCATGGCTGTGGCTGCGTAATGTGGAGTATAAGATTATAGGTAAAAAACTTTTGTTCTTAGGAGATTGTAGGTGGTTTTGATGCACAGTGAATGCTGGAGGCAATACACCTGAAGAAAGGGAAAAAAGAAGTATTCCCCTTCATGTTGTATGAGATCAGATCTTTGGCCTTCTCATGCTAGTTGCAATATTAATCTCCGAACACAATGCTGAGCAGAGCATCTCTCCAAGATTTCAGTGTGTTGCTTCTGCAGGATTTAAGGGATTCTAAATGAGTTAAACCTCGCCAAGGTGTCTCACTCCCTTTTGGCAGCAATTTCATGCAATCCTGAACTTTGTCACTTGTTAAGTGAAAGTGATTCACAATGCACTGAAATAGCAATTTTAAGAAAATGTTTCTGAATTTAATGCTCATGAGAGAAATGACCTTAAGTGAGACATGATACAAACAGGAGCAAGATGGAACAAACTGTTTCAATAAGTTCTGGTCAACCTACCTCTCTTTGAAAAACAAACTCCTATATAGTTAGACCATAGGTGTCTCTTGAATAAATCCAGACTCTCTCTGCATTTGCCAAGGCTACAGAAAGAGGGATTGTATCTAGTCTTTGTGTACAGTCTCTTTAATCAGTTTAAACCTATTTCTTCCTGTTAGATTTGCGTCAGTGAATTCAGAGGCACTGAGTTAACTGAATTGATTTTAAAACAGATTTCAATTACACCATATAATTTATGACTTTAGAAAAGGCCTACTTGGCTCTACACATAAAGATAGGCATGGTAAGCATGTGTCATTAACACAGAGCTTTTTTTGAATGTATATGACAGGTGCTTTAAATGTCTAACCTGAAGGTGTGAACAGTCGCTCTGCTTTTCTAACTTTCCAGAGACAGAGCTGCAGTAGCACCACTGTATCCCATATAATTCTTGCAACTTACTTCACCCTTCACAGTTCTTTTAGGTAGACTTGTGCTTGAGTGGACACTTTCGTTATGCCATACAGAAAAGTTACTCTGTATCTCAGATTCTACATAAGAGGAGGCATGTTTTATGTTTGATCTAGGCACGATCGCTCAGCTGGTCACAAGGAAATAAGAGGTCATAATGGTGGCTCAGCATTTTGTATTTTTCCTTGAAGCTTAGATTGTAGCTTTATTTTATCTAGAATTATACATTTATATGTAGCTCTTTTCTTTGAATTTGCTGCTACACTGAGCATGGAAAAACACAACTTCCCTTCTGAGTAAAATAAATGGTGACAACATGTAATTTTCTTCTTTGCAGCCCTTGCTATAATTTCTTTCCTTTCAAGCAACAGAGTAGTCATTTTGATAAAACCTTCTCCATTAGTCTTGTCAGTATCTTGTTACTTGTGTGTAACTGTTGTATGACTAAACATCCTAATTTTTTGGAGAGGTACCGTTCACTGGTGTTTTGTACATAAAATAAATATTTCCCAAGAACGTGTTATGGAAATAATTCACTGAAGCACTTAACTTTCAAAGACCAAAAAGAACATCCTCACTGAAAATATGCTCAGTGTTTAATCCAAAAATTACAGAAGACTTGGATTCTTTTTGGCAAATGGAGAATAGTTTCTCTGTTTGTTTGTTTATTTTGTTTCTTTAGTTGGCTGTTTTTGTTTTTGTTTTTGTTTTTGTTTGGGAGGGGTATTGTTTTCTCATTAATAATACTAATAAGCATAAATATAGTTTGCTTTACATATTATTGTTTCTATTATACCACCTGCTTTTCAGGGATACCTAAGATTTCAGGACAGGCTATTTATTAGAAAAATATTATTTAATATATAGAAAGCTGAAAGAAGTGGGGAACAAACATCTACAGGCAGATTAGCTATGTAATCAGATGCACTGGCCAAGGACAGCCAGCCACAGAGACAGAACAGAGGAATAATGTGGGTACAAGGAGCAAGGAAGAGGCATTCTGTCTAGCCGTGCAGCCTTCACAGAGACCAAGTGATGCCAGAAAAGGATCTTCAGAGAGACCTTGAGACTTACCTGAAATCTTAAGTCTTTTCTTCCCTAGTTTTACCTCTAAAAATAAAGTGAAGCTTCCTGCTCCCATCAGATCTCCTGGTGCTTTGACCACCCTCACTGTATTTGCTTGTAACTCCTCCCAGCCCCTATTCTGTGTTGTCTGTGATGCTTTTGGCCAGTGATCCTTTGCTGCTGGTTTTCAGTAGTTTCCTAATGGCATTTCTTCTCCTTGTCCCAGCAGCCAAAACAGGAGATACCACATTCAAATTTTTATAGTCTCCTGCTCCTTGCCACACTAAGTTGAATTGGGCAGGTGGGAGAAAGAGGGTCATCATTCTCTCATTTTCTCTCTGGTATCTCCCTCTCTTCTTGTTTTCCTTTGTCTCTGCATCTCCATCTTTCCCTATTTTTTTTCAAACCACTTGTTTTCATTTAACCACACTTATCATTCCTAATAGGCTGCTATACAGCATTGTATCTCCGTGATGTACAAGTGGGACACTGCAGTGGCCAATAAAGATACACTGTGACACTTGTTTGGATAATATTCCTTTGTTGTTGAGAGCAGCAAAGTATTATTTCTTCCTTAAAGCAAAAGGATAGGAGTCTTCAGCCTAAAGAAAATGGACTGATAGAAGGAAATTGGGCTGTTTTATTCTTGCATAGGCTGTCTTGCTTTCAGGATATCTGCAGTAACCAAACAGCCTCACAATTTGGAAGGATGCACAAGAAATAACTCTCTAACCAGAAAAGCAACTTATTTCAATTTAAAAAACATTTAAAAATTCTTCAAATATTGAGGAAAAAAAAAAAAAAAGTTATGTAATCTCTCCAAATTGTTTGCCAATTTAGAAAAAAAAATATTATATGCATACTCACTAATTTTGCCCTTTGAAAAAATAGATTATTTTTTTCTTCTTAAAAATTCCAATGGCTCTTGAAACAACTAATACAGTTTTCCTTATTGTTTACTGGAACCTACAAGGTTCAAGTATACTGCAGATAAGTTTTTAAGTTTTCTTCCTGGACTTCTCTTCTAGCCCTAGCATGGAAGAGTACAAAAATATTTAATTTCATGTTGCTGCTACATAAACATTAACTAACTTTGGCAACTCCATAATTATCAGTGGAGGATGTTCATTTACAACCCTAAAGTCATTTCCCAGAGCATGAAGGTTCTTTTCAAAATATGGCTTGGACTTCAGTACATTGACAGCATATCTTCAGGACAGCATAACACAATAAATTTTCCTCTTGAAAGTCCACACCAAAATAAAGAACACTTGTTAGAGAAGTACATATAGCCACTGTTACTTTTATCAATAAAGCACACCAGGTGGTCACATTTTGGGGGGTAGGAACTTTTAGCCTTCAAAGCAATAAAACAGAAAAAAAATGTTCTACATGGTGTTCACTTAAGCAAACTCTTTAAAGAAACAGAAATGAAACTGCAAGTTGTGAAATGCAAAAACAATCAACATCAAGAAAATGGCACATCTCAGTGAAGAAAGGTTGATTTTTTGTTCCTCTTTCCCACTATTATGAGACTTAAATTTGCAATTTTCTAACATAGAGATTGGACAACAGGTGGAATCCAACAAGTCTGATTCACACTAAAGCAGTGTTTTGACAGAAGAACACCATATGATTTAGTTTGTGGTATAAATATCCAGTAATCCCCTCCCTTTTAATATCCCAATTTGAAAATGCTGTGAACTATAACAAATTGAGAACAGAGGCACTAATCCTCCAAGTTCATTTACAGAGTTACCACTTCAGTAGTCTTGCTGGAACAATAAAGTAGTTTGAATGCAAGCTTCTTTGTTAAAGTCAAGCTTGCCTCACTTCCCAAGATATTTTTGATTGCTATTAGTTCTCTCACTAAAATATGCGTGAGCATTATGGTTAGAAATCACCAAGAGAGAAGCTTATGATCAGCAGCCAGACATTTTGAGACCAATAATTTGTTTTCTTTCAAATTACTTACTTTATTGCATTAGGGGTTATAAATAAATGAGGTTGCATTTTCTAGACAGATTATAAATGAGATGAAACTACAGCTGTGCCTGTCTCTTCAACACCAACCAACAGACACCTCCCTCTGCCCAAAATACTCCAATTTCCACCCATGAAGAGTCTCTCAAACTGACCATATTCACAAGAGGCAAAATACTTTATACTAACAAGCCCCAGATTGAGGGGCTGAATTCAGTGTCAGTGTGAAGATGACCACCTCTTGTTTTGATTCCTTTGTCAGTGGAACAAAAGCAAGCTTAAAATTCATCAAACACTCAGTCAGACAAACATTTGCAAAGCAATATTAAGGAATGTAATTGCTGATTAAACTTTCTTCCCAATGTAAAATTAATCCTGTGGAAACTTATACATTTAGCAAAAGCTAACCACAAAAGCTTAAAAGTGATTATTCTTTTGTATAGTTCTAAGACTGAGCTAAATTTAAAACCTGGAACACAAAGCATTGCAGTAGCTTCATTTGGAAGAGTTTGCTTCTTGTTTATGATTCATAGGGGAATTAGTATTTCTTATTGGCTGTGTACTATGTTAAAGTGAGAGCTTTGAAATACAGTAATAAGCCATTTTCTTCTGGCAGACCCTGAAAGTTTATAAGTAGGGACTATACTGGGACTCTTTGCAAATTTTAATCCAGTTTGCATCCTATAAAAATATCAGTAGTTCACCCCTCATGAGGCTTTGCTGTATTATACTGCTTGTATAGACTGTGCTGCTGAGGAGAGTGTTTAAGTAGAACCATTTAGTGCAACTGGAAAGAAAAATGTGTTTTCTCTGAATTGAGAAAATGAACAACTTAAAGACAGAATATATAGCCAGAAAAAGCAAAGAACTGAGAGTGACTAAGGTAACTATGAATATTCCCACCCCAAAGGGACTGCTAAACCTGCAGTATCCGTACATATCTTTATTTTTATATTATTGTAACATTTACTACTAAAGGAACTAGTTTCTCTCATAAACTGTAAAAAGGAACTACTTTACCTTCCACTGAAAAGACGTCATTTGAAATCACAGAATCACAGAATCACAGAATCATTGTCTACTTGATAATTTTTTAATACAGGAGGAAGTTGTATAACTAATATTAAAAGTGTGAGAAAATTTAACTTTGACAGCACAGCTCAGATGATGATTAACATTAAAAGAAGCTATGTTTACAAATTACAAAAGAAATACTTGCAGATGATGCCCTAGTCATATAGCAAATATACAGCAAGTAAGCTGTAGAGAACATGATACATTATATCTTTGTTAAATGACATTCAAAATTATAAAGCTTCACAGTCACTTTTCCTTATAAGTCAAAAAAATACCAGCCTTGAATACACAAAAATCTTGATGCATGTGCCCAAAATAGAGTTTCCTCTCCACCTGGCAGCTGGAAAGATCTTTCTGCCAATAGAATTTTAGAATCACATCATTTAGAATCACACCAAAGGTGACAAAAATCAGAAAAGAGAACACTCCCAGTGAAGTGGTGTTACTTACATGTTTTCACAATTTATTTCATATTGTATGGTCTTACAGTATCATCATTTTTATGACATCAAGCAATCAGAGAAATAAGCTGATGACAAAACAATAAACTAATGACAACTTCTAACTAAAGAAACACTACAGTAAAGCAGACCGGTCAGTGGAGGACCACCAGGATGGTCAGACAGCTGGAGCCTAGGGGAGGCTGAGAAAGCTGTATCTGTTCATCTATTCTGGAGAAGAGAAAGCTATAGTGAGACCTTTGGTAGTCTACAAGTACCTAACAGGAGAGTGTAGATAAGATAGAGGAAGACTTTTTTTTGGAAATGCATGATGAAAGGGTGAGAAGAAATGGAGGCAGACTGCAGCAAGGGAAGTTGTGTTTAGATATAAGGAAAAAACTCATTGCAGTGAGAGCACTCAAACACTGAGAGATATTAGAGTCTATAGAATCAGCATCCTCAAAGATGTTCAAACTCAGTTGAGACAAGGTCCAGTAATTTATATTTGAAGGTAGCTTTCATTGGGTGAGATGTTGGACAAGAAAACCTTCAGAAGTCCTTCCTACCCCCAACTATTTTATAGTTCTATGATTCCATGAAGTTTTGGAACTTGAGAAGATGTGAGCTGCTGATATTTTGTCTGAAAAATATTGCATATTGAGAGATTCAGCAGCATTGGCATACATGTTTCATAATTGTATAATATTCAATCTTAAAACACCATCTTCAAATTCTAAAGTTTGATGACTTTGTTATATTCATTTCTATTTCATTTGTGCTGGGAAAAAAAAAAAAAAAAAAAAAAAAGATACTTTTCTTGTGGAAACAGACTTGAACATACAGAAAAAAGTAGATAAATATTGAAGCATTTATAGCCAAAAAATAAACTGCAATTCATTTCAGTTATACATGCACAACTTTTATGAACTGAGGTAGAAAAACAAAGATGTATTGAATTGCAGTGAAATTGATAATTACAGTTTCTAACAAAAAAAATTGAAGCCTTTGACAATTGAATTGCAGGAGAAATACACATCTCAGAGAAAGCTGTATAATATGCTAACAGAAATGTTATTTTTACTAAAAATTCTCTTAAGCTAAAATGCTTTATTATTCTCTTGCAACTTATTTGTGACTACGAAAAAAATAGTTCCTCAGGTTTGTCTTCAATGCAGTCATGCTTTTACCAAAGTTGTTTAACACATTAAGGTGCCTCTTAACTCTGAGTAAATGACAAATATACATATCTGCCAGGAAATTTAGTCTAAAAGCAGAAAAGGAACACCAAATGCCAAGTATTAGTAGTTGTGTAGTCTCCTGGGTAATGCAATCTAGAACTGTAGAAGCTCAAACTGAAATCCTTGCATCAGCAAAATTACTGAAAATGAGACATCTTCATTTAGGAACACCAAAATACTTTATTTCAACTGTAAATATTTTTTAGCCTTTTTCAGTTATTGGCCATTCAGTCTTAGCCTAAGATACATCCACAAACTCCATATCATCCATAACATCCAACACAATTCAGGAGGTTGCAAGAGAAGCTGTTCATTCTGATGATAAACACCCAGTCACACAAATAACTTTCATTCCAGACAAGAAAAATAACAAATTAGTATTCCAATTCAGAACAAGGAATCTCCTGTACTGAAATAATGTAAGTACCATCTTTAAGCACAGGACTGCTTACCTCAAAACCCAAATCTGTATCCCAAAAGGTATTTTCAGAGTGTGGTTGTTTGTTCATTTGTTTGTTTTTCCTTTTTTTTTTTTTTTTTTTTTTTTCCTGTAACAGCCATCTGAAAATATTGAAAGTACCATAATAATGAGTCCATTTATATGGAAATGGTCTTGTTATTATTTAATCAGGCCAGCATCTAAGTGATTCATGAACTGTAGGTTGGAATTCAATAAGCAGTTCACGAATCTGTCTGTTAAAAAAATCTGCAGGAAAGAAAAAGAAAGAACCCCCTTCCCCAAAGGACTTGGTAAACATTCTGTCAATGACAAATGCTACCTAATGTACTTTAAAGCAGTTAAAATCTACTCAGTTCCTTGGCTTATTCAGTGTTCACTTATAGTGAGCATCAGTGATGCATTATGGTAAGCACTGTATAAATCCACAGCAAAAAGAGAGATAACCAGTAGCTTAGAGAAATTAACTGCACAAAGCAGTTGTGAAGGAAGTTAATTGAAATTTGGAAGTATCGTAAAAAAAGCCAGAAATTTTCTTCCATAAATGGATAGGGATCAATATACTGGAATAAAGCTGCCTCATGCTTCCTGGAGCCTTTATATTCACACCAAACAATTTTATTTTTGTCATCCTTAAATTCCTTACCCCAAGGTTTGAAAAAGTGCCCTTTACTGTTTTCCTTGTAAGATCTGTAGTACTGCTTGCATATACATATATGCACACACTCACACACAAACATATGTTTGTATGTGCCTTATGGGTACACACACAGCACTCCACATTCACCTTAAAAATACCTTGTAGTCACAATGCTAAGCAAAAGACTATTTTTCTAATGTTTCCACAGGGTGATCTTGGTAAGACTATTAAACATTTGTAATTAGCTAGAGCTTAAAATAAGCAAATGGAGGAAGAAAATTTGCACTGTAATTTAGTTTGACATGCAAAATGAGCCCAGACAGCTACAGCATGCTGATTTGTAGAAGAGTGATACCTATTTCCCAGGGAACAAAAATGCCATGCCCATCTTTCCTCATTGCCTTTTATTACCTCTTCTCCCACCCAACCAAGTTATATGGAAAAGAAACATGGATGAAGAGGATAGGTGAAAAGACTACTTCTGGAACAAATGGTGCGGCTCAAATTCTGCTCAATTTCTATCCCTGACTTTTGATTGGAGGTGAACATGGCTTTTTTAAATAAAAAACATAATCTTTTCAGAACACCTGATTGCTTTGCTTTTACATTGCATTTTTTTCTGCCTGCTTTCATCTACCTTTCTTATATCAAATATTAATGTGATTCCATCACTTTATCAGGCAAAGAGAGTTCCTAGTGATACTTTATCAAGACAAAAACAAACAAACAAACAAATAATAACAAAAAAAATATAGAAGCCAAAAAGCCAAAACACATTTTCTATATTACTATTGTAACTTCAGTAAAAACAGAAGCACAATACTAGCAGAATTTCAAGAAAGAAAGAAAGAAAGAAAAAAAAAAAAGATTTTTTTCCAGATCATTCTGTTAAAATTGATCTTGCAGGGGCATGTGAAACCTTGGAATATATGTGCTTTGCTGAATAATGCTTACAGTGCTGCTAGTACTCACATGATTTTTAAGGTGGTGACAGTGTGTTTTAAGTGAATAAAAAATAGATAGGATCAAAGAAGATAAGTAACAGGGGCTTTGAATAAAATGAAAAAATAAATATCACATGGAAAATCATTGGGGTTACCTTCTGCTTCTACTTTGTTTAGCATAAAATCATGTGGAGCAATGAGAGAGGGCAGCAAATGCTTCATGTATATTTGTGGTTTAACAGAAGATGGAGATGTCCCAGTATGATCTTTCCCCCCGTCTTAAAATCTTTGGGCTGCCTTATTGATCACCAAAGAAGTTTAGATGTAGAGCTTGGTGATATTGTTTAGTGGAGGACTTGTTAGTGTTAGGTCAGAGGTTGGACTCGATGATCTAGAGGTCTCTTCCAACCTAGAAGTTCTGTGATTCTGTGATTATGTTTAAGATACTAATAATTACAGGCAATTCCAAGGGTATCTTATAATTCACCTGGAGAGTGGCCACTTTGCATACCGGTAAGACCTTTCTAAATGGTTTCAGGCTGTCTTTACAGTGAGTTTCAAATGACTGTTTTGGGTCAGGTGTAAACTTGGCTGCTCATCAAGAAAGAAAGGTTTTTTCTTTGTCTCCAAGGCCCTGTAGCTTGTCATTGACTTGAAAGCTGACAAAAGGCCAGTATAGAATACAGTCTGCTGCCATAATGGTGCGGAATAGCAGTGTTATTCTAAATGTACGTGGGTATTTCAGAAATCTTCTGCTGTGGGTCAGAGAGAACAAATCAGGTCATGAATGAAGACATGGGAATTTAGAGGAGCCATGGTAATGGCCCATCTAAAAAGGCCCAGGGCTGGAAATGTCAAAGACTTCCTCATGGGCGTGAAGCTAAGAGTAAATAAGAATTAATGTACAGCAAAGTGGAAAAATGGAAAGAATTTTTGTTCTACCAAGATTTTCCTTATTGCTGAAAGCAAAGTTCAGACATCTTCATGACGGGACTGAGAACTGCACTTAGAGGTTTTGACAGAGCCATTTTAGAGCAGAAGTGCCCAGAGTACTCAGTGCCAATATGGTTGTGTCACAGCCCCATCAACAAGTCAGTGCAGGTGAGCTTCTCTGAAAGAAACATCTAGCAAGAAAGAGTTTCACAGGGACATGCTTTTGCCAAGTTGTCAAAGTTTTCTATATATACATTTTGTATTTTTACCTCACAACTTCTAATATTTTAGAGGTAACAAATGGAACAAGTTAGTCTGTTGTTTCTATTCAGCCAGGTCTTTTATTACTCTATACTGAAAACATAACTGATTATGTTTAACCCCAAGAGCAAGCTGTAGTTGCTAAAGTTTTGTCAACAACAGGCAGCTTTGTTGAGACAAGAACAAATGTGTTTAAGACCAGAGCAAAGGATGTTTTAGTGAGATGTCTTATTTACCTCGGTGGGAGTATGGCAAAGGTAAGCATGAAAGGTTCTTGTCCAAGGGAGCTTTCTAGGTAAAGATTTTGTGGTGTTTTAATTTTTTGTTTGCTTGTTTATTTTTTGGTGTGTGGTTTTTGTTTGTTTACTTGCTTGTTTTTGTGGGTGGACCTGCCTGCCTATTTTATAGTTCCACTGAATGTATTGATTTGATTGAAGAATTGGGATCTAAATTTGACAAAATCCAGATGTAAATAAAGGAAAAGAGGTATAACAGAAAAATAAAAAGATAGCTCAATAATTTGTTTCAGTGCTACTTATTTATTAGTCTGAGATTATTAGGAACATGACCACAATGGTAGAAGGTAGTAAATCGTAAAGAAGATCAACTGGGGTTCAAGAAAGAAGTTCTACCTGAGATCTGTTGGCTGAGAGATTGTGGAATAGGAGGGGAAACAGGATGTGTGTATGAGCAGTGCTGTTCAGAACCTTGAAGTGATGATGGAGTGCATGTCAATCACTTACACGAAAAGCTATAACCTATTTTCCTTATCATATTCACACACACACACAAAAAAGTGGAAACTTCATATTTTTTTTGCAATCTCCAAGTTTAACCTTATTATACAGGGACTGTCACACTGAATAAATCAGAACTGTTTAAAACCCTGTAGGCTGTTCACACAACTCAAGGCCACCTGTTCTTGGGTCTGGTGCCTTTCTGTTACTCGCTGTAAACACAGCATTCCTGAGGTCAGTAACTGTAAGGCTTGGTGGAATGGCTACCCTCAGCTACATGCAGCTGCAGTCAGATTATATTACTGCTCACACAGTGGCCTTGCAGGCCCTCAATGAATAAATGTTCTCTGCAGATAACAGCTCTACATTCAGGGACACTGCATTTATAAGGCAGACACTTACTCCACACTTACTTTTATGTATGAATATATAATCAAGGGAGAAAGGAGAACACTGAAGCAGTTTAAAAGCTACAGTAAGAGAATATGTGCCAGAGGCAGAAGCAAAGCAGCCTTTCCATCCAGGCTTCTGAAGGCTTCATTGTAAACTTAAAACCTAGGAGAGGGAGCATGTCTGTTAAATGCCTGCCCACAAATACAGCAGAAACCATTTAGTTCTTAACAAGTTAATTCCTAGCACTGACATTAACTCTGCAGAAAAGATATAGTATTAGGCTATGTTTTCACTGAAGGGCTGGCACAACAGAGCGGTCATACCACTAATTACACCTCCAGCAGAACAGGACAATTTCCTGAAGTGCAATGAATTAAAGTTAAGAAAAAAATCAGTTTTAAAGAAAGGGTTCTTAAATGTAATTCTACTCAGATCTGAGTTCAGTTAAAACCTAGCATACAACCTGGAGTAAAACAATAACAGCAACAACAACAACAAAATACAAGAATCAACCTGCACTAACTTTTTTGTTTGCAGAATGTGCAATTTCACTTGTTGGTGCTAGCTGGTACAGGATAAACAGAATATAGACTCCACCAATTCTTTGTGCTGCTCTTCAAGACATGAAGCATCATCTAGAAAATCCTGGTGACATGTGAAAATCCTTTCTTGCTTTCTAGATGAGCAGCTGAGCTCACATGTCACCTTTCCAGCTGAAGAGTTTAGCATCTGGGGGATCTAAAGTGAATAGATCTAAAGATCTATTAGTAAAATAGTTATGAGATGCAAAGTTTGGTTAATTTGGAAGGAAGAACAGGCAGTACATTTGAATCTAGACTGAGAATTCCATGGTAAAATGTTAGATTAAGTACTGTTGGCATATGCTCTGTTAGCATCCTTATTGCCTTGCCAAAATATCTAACCAATCTTTATTCTTGTTCTGTCTGATCTGGTATGAGTGTTGTGTCCCAGTGCATATGTTACAAGCTTCACTGGCACTGTAAAGCTGGCAAGTGGATCCAGTCAGATTTACAAGCACTATCTTTCTAACTCCAGAGCATCTGTATACTGTGGGCAGACTGTTCAAAGAACACGTAAACTACTTATGCATCCAAATGGGAAGTAATATCCATGCCAGTTTAGCATGTGTTTTGTGAAATGCAAATTAAAATAAAAGGTTGAAGTAGGCTTTTTGGTTCTGAAGCATCACGGTGAATGCAATATCTGAAAGCGACCTCTGTCATCAGATGTAATCATTGCCTTTATAGCATTATTGTATCTAGTCCTGAAGGATGTATAGAGCTCCATCTTCCTAGGAAGCCTGTTCTAGATCCTTGCTACTCCGCTCATTCTCTGTTTTGCCTTTTAATCACTAGGAAATTTTTACCTATTGCTGGTGCAACTCTTATTAGTGAAATTATCAGAGAAAATCGAACCCCTTGAAAAACATCTAACTACCTTCCTTCAGCCTACTACTGTTCTTTCTTCGCTACTCATTACTATCTCCCTTGGATAGGTCATTTTATTCCCCTTTTTATTAGAGGCTGGCTTCTCCAACTTCACTGACAATTTTCCATTTAACTTAGTATCCAGTGCTTCACATATTAACACATTTAAGGTCGGATGTGTTGAGTTTATCCAGAAAATGTGTTATCAGACCACTCTCACACCATCTACTTTTGGACATTTTTTGGTCATATTCTTTTTTTTTTCTTACCATATGCAGACAAAATAACAAGTTTGTACTTGCTTGATTTATGTTTAATGTCTACTGAAAGTATTATTACTACTTTTTTCCATTCTTCAGTTGTATTGTAGCACTTCTTACTGAAATGACTTATTAAAAATGCACACTGTTGAACATGTAAGCTTGTATGGTTATTCTACCAAAATTGGTGGAGATGTCTATACCCATTTTCTTTGTATTGCCCTCATATTTTGATCTCCTAGTTTTTTCCTATTTTTGTTCTGAAAAACAACAAATTCTTCATTGTACCAAAATCATCCTGCCAAAGCTTGTATGTTTGCATTCTTTTCCTACTCTATGAAACCCCCTGTATATTCGTTCTCTTTTCACTTGTATTGCTGAAGAACCTTTTATTTATTTATTTATTTATTTATTTATTTATTTATTTATTTTCAAATCCTCTCTTGTCTCTGCATACACTTTTTGATCCCTTAAATGAGTATTTTTTTACAAACCAGTCTTCCCTTCTGAATATGCTTTCTACTTTTTCTGAAATGCCCTTCTTGAAAGTAATCAGTCTACAAGCAGAGCACTTGTCTGGAAGTTTTTTTTTATGCCAATGTCATTTGGTATATAAATTCTAGACTGTTTCTCATCCATGGACTGGAAGGAATTTAAACCTTCCTTTGCGTGCAAGTACTGAAGACCTGTCTGGTTGTTAAACCCGAACAATTCCTTCATTTTGTCAATGTTTATCCAATTTTTTCCTTTTAAAAAAGAATAAATATTTTATAAAAAATTACTTTGTCTTTCTATGCATTTCTTTCCTTTGTGAATATAACATGAATAAACTCTGCCATTCAACCCAAGATCATTTTCCATGGCTGGCTCTTCCATGACAGCCTTGCTGCTTACCAGTGCCAACTCTCAAAACACATCCTCCTGCTTCATGGACATTTTAACCATCAAAATTAAGGAATCTTTAATAAGTGATTAGTTTTGTTCTGAACGGTTTGTCACTGGAATTCATTGACTGACATGTGGCTCTGCAGTGGGCTCTAATATTGAGGGGAACCATGAAATGAGAGGAGTGACTCAGACATTAGATTCAGGAACTCCTTTATTGCCTAGGCCATTTGTTGAAGTTTTTTATTTCTAACAGTGTACTACAGATTAAGCTTTTTTTTTTTCTTTTTTTTGTCAGAGAGACAATGCATGAATCTGTGTTTTCTTTCTATTGGTATTAATTTAAAAGCTTAAAAATTAGTGTTTTGAGAGGTCTAAAACCATTTCAGTTTCTTAACACTCAGAATGGATTTTTCCCCTCTTTGTAGGAGCCATAAGTTTAATAAAAGTTCATTAATTTATTTTTTATTATGATATGTGCTTTGGTTGGCTAAAATGTTTCTAAAATACTGTTGAATATCTTAAATTGAGAAAAGCAGCTTGTTAGTTATAAATTGATAAATGGTTCAAAATAGTGATTTAAAATATTAATAAAAACATTTTACTGCATTTGTTTGCAAATTTTTATGAAAAAATCATGTCTACAAAATTTTAATCAATTTTAGTTCATATACTTGCACACATGAGTTTGTTTTTATAGCCCTGAATTCTTGTAATAAACACAGTATAAAGAAACACCAAATATTTCCTCAGAGGTCATTTTAAATTAAAAATAAAAATAAAATAAGCATGGGTCATCTCAGAGAATCTCAGTCAGGCAAATTTTAAATACCATTCACTTCAGTGAAGTGTAACTTCACTAGCTGGCAGTCATTAATACATTATCTACCAACTCTTCTCTCTATTTATTATCCAAGATGCATAGGTAAAATGTTATGCATTAATTTTATCACACAGAATCACAGCACAATTTGGGTTGGAAAAGACCTTAAAGATCATATAATTCCAACCCCCTGCCAATGGCAGCAATACCTTTATGACAATTAATACTTTTTTCTTTTTTTTTTTTTAACTAGCCTCTACAAAAGGCCTATATAACTGCATGTAAAGACTACTGAAGTCTGATTCTTCACTGCTTTCTTTGGTGAATCTGTTCAAAACAAGTGTAAAGTGTGACATAATGTCATTTATTATTCCCTTTGCTCTTTTTGCCCAGTTGATATTCAGAGATGTAAGGGTTTGGATAATTCGGGTTGTAGGAGATGGGCATGATTTTTAAAAGTATCTTTTCCTCTGAAAGGAATGAAGATAAGGGACAGCCTGTAAGTTAAAAAACAAAAGACTTCTTTAGAGAGCTTGGTGGCTGATAACTGCCAAATAACACCACATATATCCCATATCTATTTTTGGCAATCGGTTGTAACTAGTTCTACAAAGTAAAATGAAAATGGGAAGCTAAAAACAAACAAAACCAAAAACAAACAAAGAAAAAAACACCTCATAAAACATCAGATAATCTTCTGCTTGAAGGAAAGATCTATTAATGTGAGCATCAGCCACACTTTCTCCCTGTTCTTTTCATCTGGAAGTATCCCAGCCAGCGTTGGGCTAAATGTGATCCAACTACCTTTTTCAGCCCTCCTCCCATTCCGTCATGACCTTGCCAGTTGTGCAGTACTGTAGTTGAAGGTAATCAGTTTAGTACATGAATAAGATTTGATTACTTTTGTTTTACATAGGCTATAAACCTGTCCAATCTGTTTTAAAAATCCTTTCAGTGTTCAATTCGCTTAGCTTTCACTGAATTGAATTCCCTGCCTGAAATATATTAAGCAACTGGAGTTAGAGCAGGGGAGTCTTTTTTTTTTTTTTTTTTTTTTTTTTTTTTTTTTTTTTAATGTAAAACTCTCTTACTTCCTTGGAATAATTCTTTACTAGAAATATAGAGATTTGGTACACAGTGTATTGTTTCTTCTCAGCACTGTCCCTGAGATTTTTAATCACCTATCAAGCTAATATTACTCCACTGGACTTTGTAAGACTTTACCCTTCTTTGCAGCTTGGTCATGGTGTCTTCCTGGCTGGCTCTGGTGAACATGTTACAAGCATCAGCTGTTAGTTTGGCAGCCAGTTCAGTTCAAGGGGATGGTAACTGTAGGGCAATGCATAACTAATAAAATGAGCTAAAAGCATCGGGGGGGTCTCTAAGCAAGAGCCTGAAAAAAGAGGCAGCCTCTAAATATACTCTAAAATGTTTCTAGCAGTCAGGATGTGCAGTGAAAGCTGTCTTCCTTCAGAAGTTTACATAATCATTTAATTTAATCCTTCCTATGGTGTTTCCCTGTGACTGCTTTAGTTCTTTGATCATAATACGCTAGGACAAATGTCAGGAAATATGAGTCTACAACGTGATGTAAATCTTGTTTCCTATCGGAGATGTGACTATGAGCATTATCTTCATGATATTTTCTTTCCCATGTATTTATTTCTGCTCTTTTTTTTTGTTTGTTTTGTTTTGTTTTGTTTTTCCAGTTCTATGATGACAGAGAATAGCAATGACTTTCAAGCTAAAAAATTGAGTTATCTTGTATTCCATCCCTGCATTAAGAGAGAACTTTAACTTGCATTTCAAGGTGAGGAAATGCCTTATTAACCTGGATATTATCTCTAAGATATGTTAACAGTGTGATAGATGATAACAGATTTGTAATCAGCCAGGTCTTTTGACTTTTACATTGTTTTGCACTTTCTTCAGCTCCATCATCAGTGTATGTGATGAGACCTACATATATGTTTCTGACTAACAGCAGTCAAGTATCATCATACAAATGTTGTCATTTCTTTTCTTGCTCTTCAGTAGATTTATAGCTTTATGGACTATTCTGAACTAGATGGAATGAAAAAAGAATATCTTGAAAATGATAGATATATGCCAATAAGTACACAGAAATTAGCATTAAAAAAAAAAAAAAGAGGGGGGCATGAAGACTTCTTTAGCTCTTTTGAACTTTGAATTAAAAAATATGAGAGAAAGAAACTAAAAATCTTTCTATCCCTGTGGTAGAATATGTTTTATATGCATTTTTGTAATTACATAGTGTGGTACTGTGAAGGGAAAATAGGGGGGGGGATGTAAAAATAGAGAACCAAAGAGGAAAATATTTTGTTATTGCTAGTAGTTTGGTGTCTGTTCAGTAAGAACTTTTGTCAGTGAATTCCTAGCTTTCTTTTAATTAATGTTGCATTACTTTTTTTTCATAGCAGCATCTATTTAAGATATTGTTAATAACAACATCTATTTAAGACATTAAGTCTCTAACATTAATTTAATGGAAGCTTTCCAATGGCATCTATTATATGTTCCCAGTTAAATTAGCATGATGTTCTTTTAATGGATGTTTTAATAGACATTATTAAACAAAATATTATAAAATTAAAACTGAACTCAGTGGGTTCTTTGAGTTCCTATTATAATGTTCTGTGAAGTCATTGATTCTGAAAAATAATAGCCTATATATTTTTAATTTAATTCAGTGGTAGTTGGCAAGAGCAAAAACATGAACATGCATTTATATGGCAGTAGTAAAGGTAAACATTTACTGAACTAGGATGCAGCTGATTTTAAAACTATCTTACATTTTGATTCTGTGGGTAAAACTTTTTCAGAAGAGGTTTATAAACATTTGTGTACCAACAGCAATGATCATACTTTTTCCTCCCTGCTGATGTGTATGATGTGTTGAATTCTTGTTGCAATCAGCTCTGAAAATAATTGAGAGCCCATTTCTTCAGAGGAAGAAGCATTCTTTTTACAAGCTATTTCCCATATTTTTTCAAAAAAAAACCTCATTTTCTCTTGTTAGTTTGTGAAACTACACAGTGGGAGTGCATAGTAAGTCTCAATTCCAGCTGGGCTGCTTCTACACCAGATTCAAACTGAGAAGTATTGCAAAACTCAATAGACTGCAGATCTGCCTAGTAAGCTCTTATTTTGCTCAGCACACATTTAGTACACAGGCAGCAGAATTTGAACTTTCTCCTTATTGATTTTCTGTTTGTGAGTCACATTCCTGAAAGTATATATCTTACCCATGGAAAATGTTATTGTTTTCATCAATGAAGAGGGCTGTTGGTTATCATCTTCTTATTTCAGCAACAATTATGATTAATTCCCATTTTTTCTTCTGATCGTCCTCATTTTGTTGCAGATATGTGGGAGAGAAGACACCTAGCATACACTTAAAAAAAAATAAATAAAAAATGAAAGCGTCTTGTATAACCAGTTAGTTGGCATTTTGAACATGTCATAATTGCTTTCATTTGGGTGGAACTTTTTCTGGAATTCTCAGAATTTCTGAGTTTTCTATATAACCAACTCTCCATGAAGTATTGTATAACATCTCAGGGTTAGCTGAAAACTTTTAACTAAATGAATTAAATCACCACTATTTTCCCTGAAATCCTAATGGTCTTATTTGCATACAAATCTGTCATTTCACAGGACAAATCTGGCAGACTTAATATGAATTTCCCATTGGATTTGTTTGTGAGTGTGAATCCAGCCTTCACTGAAGAAGGACTAACAATCTTTTTCACATCTCTCAGAAAGCCTTGTCAAAAAGTGCAAATGAAAATCTCTACTTTTCACATAGCCCTCTTGCTGCCTGCCTATATCCATCTGGCAATTTCTGATAAGGTCATGCCCATATGCTGACTCCAGGTGAACAAATGCTGTTTTAAGGTTCATCTGTGTGCTTTAGAAAATATGTGCAATAAGTAAACAAGCAACAATCTAATTAAGTTATAGCCTGGAAGTGGCAAAGTAAACATGTAAATTGAGAAGACAAAGGGTTTGTTGTGCTTTTCAAAAAGTCAACCTTTTAAAGGTATGTCTTAAACTCATGTGCCTAAAATAAGTCTTTGATAAGTGGGAGGAACATTCTTCCCATAAGAGTGAACTTTACACTGCAATCTCTAATGTTGAGCAGAAAAGCATTTGTTAAAAGAACCTGCCGTGAGGTTCTTTCAAGAAAAGAAGACACTTTTATTTATAATCTCCGGAATTCCCAAAATGCAATGGGATACAAACATACTTGAAAGCGGACTTTATAATAATATGAGAAAAAGATGCGAATGCCTGCTGTGCTGAGCTGGTTTGATTATACCATAAAGCCCTTTAAAAACTGAGTTTAACATCTCTTTGGGGAGAAAAAGGCAAGTGAAAATAGGCCTTCATAATAGGCCTCTATGAGACAGGAAGAAGCTGGTTGCCACACATGCTACTTTGCCTGTGCTTTTTATTTTACTTTGGATGAAAATAGCTCTTGTAAATCCAGAGAGAGAATGAAATAAACACAGAGTTCAATATTTCAAATAAGATGACAAATTTCTAAATTTCCATTTACCAAGAAAAAAAAAAAAAAAAACCTGCTCCAGGCTAATTCTGTTTCCCATCTTATGTGGGGGCAAGTCCCCCATCTTCCTTCTCTCCTCCACTTTCCAGTCTTGGACCCAGGAACTAAGGATAGGTGTCAAGGGAGTCTGGGGAACCTGCATCTCTCCAGTTCCCTCTCCATGTTTCTAAGCTCCATCTGTGGGACCTGACAGAACATCTCTGCAGTGCTATCGTCAGTGGCAACCCAGATCTTCACAGAAATGCCAGCTGGCATACAGAAATACTGTTTAGCAAAGCTTTTGATGTTATTAGTTTACTAGGAAGGAGTGGGTCTATCGAAACTGAGAGACTGTTCTTAGAATTGCCACATGGCTTAGGAGAGTCAGGAGAATGTGGGGGACCAGGTACAAGTGTCTCCTCTGCATGAAGCATGAAGCTGAAGCCTTCTTATTCAGGAATTATTTAAATGAAAAACATTTGATGGATTGAAGATGTTGACTTACTGGCTTACCAAGCAAGACACTTTCCTGAAATGCAAATGACCCCGATCCAATTTTCAGTTCCAATTCTGGTTCCAATTTGGATGGAACAGGGACATGAACTCAATTCCCACGTGAGTGCCACTAACTTAAAGCTTTGTAGCTAGAAGAGCTCCCAGGATTTTTTAATTTTAATTTTGTTCCAAATCCCCATAATTGCTTTCAGCTGTAGTTTCATTGAAACAAATATATTCCTATAGAATGTGATTTAAAACAGATTGGCATTTTCTGCCAACATAACTGAATCAAGAATATTTTGGGGAGCTACACTAAAGAAAGATTATTTAAAAGAAGACAAATGGGAAGGGCAAAAAAAAAATGGCAGGCAATCAGATAAAAAGGTAGATAAGCCAAAATAAAGTCCTATTTGGAAGGGAAACAAAAACTTGCCTTCCATTTTAAAAATATCTCCAAAGCTTTCCTGGTTGGATGTCTGTCCTGCAGGCCAAAAGACTTACTGCTAACCAGTGAGAATCAGGTCAGAGTTGGAGCCTTTTATTAATTCACCAAGTTAACAAAGTCAGTTTTGAATCCTGAAAGCTGTACCTATAGCCAGAAAACCATCTCTAGAGCTCAATTTATAGTCAAGACCCTTGATACTTATTGTAGCCAGCAAGGCTTTCTTTTCTGACTTTTTCCTCACCTTTTTCTCTTTATAGTTTCTAAAATAAAGTTTACTTATGTAAGTGCCCTTTTCCTTTATATACTGCCCATAGGCAGAACAGGATTCTTTTTTATTACACTGGCATACTTTTGTCCAGAAGTTTCAAAATCATTCATCAAGGAGACAAGTGTCCTGCTTTGTTCCTTTGAGCAGATGTGTTGATGCATTTATTTTTCTCAGAAAAACTGACATATTTTTTTGAGAAAATCACCTAATTTGAGAGAAGAAATCTGCATTCTAGTAGTCTCGGAGCTAAAGAGATTAAATCTGTTAATCATTATGTAATACAATTTATTTAGAGTGAAGGATGACTACCAAAATGTACTTTCTTTCATCATTCCTTCTTTATTTGTCCACAAAATATCTAAGTGTCCAAGCTTGCCTGTATTCCAGCTCTGAAATCTCATGGGTTAGATGTCAAACTGGCTTCTTGTGAAACCTGCAGGATTGCCGCCATGCCCTGGTTCAACTGTAAATAGCACCGTGATCTATGCCACCACTGTAGGACACATTTGAAGTGTATCACTCATTGTATCACTCAGAAATGGGTAGCATCCAATCTAACTCAGACAACTTGTGACAAAGTGAAATGATTGCACAGGAAATACAAAGGCCAAGATATTAAGAACCATTATGGATATGTGCATACCTAAGGATTTGAAAATGTCTATATTCTTAGCAATTGTTTTTTACAGATTCTGCATAGACTCCTTAGAAGTGTATGAATTCTAGACCGAATTAATATGATATTAACCTAAATAACAGGTTAACAGGAATAAGAATAGGCCATTAAATGAGTAAGGAAAACCTTAAGCCAAGAAAAGCTCTGAAGTTCTAGAAGTCCAGAAAGCAGATTACAGGAAATGTATAGAAGTAAATCTTACGTGAGCAGGTATATAGCTTGATACAAACATTCAAATGGGCTTTCTGGTGTGCAATATAGAGTTAATTACTTTATCTTCTCCATTAAAACAATCACATGTGTTCAGCATAAGCCAGAATGTGTGTCATGTTCACACCAAACTAATGAAGTGCACAAAGAAGCTGCTGCACCTAAGCAAATCCAGTGCAGTTAGGTAGATGATGATGATGATACAGAGGATAAGGCACTCCCTGGGAAGGCCTCTTGGGAAATTTCCAGAATATGCAAAGTCATCCTGAAGATTATCAGATGAAATCCTCTTTCTTGGTTTTAGACAGGGATTCTGTTGAAGCCAAGGTACCTGTCCTATACTATTGGTTTTACCTGGATTTTACTGTTCAAGGCAGATGCTACTACTGCTACTACTTTCTACTAATCTCCTGTTTTGTTTAGAAGCTGTTGAAGCTTTTAATAATGATGTTAGAATAACGGCTGTTCAGTGTTTACCTTAAAATAATGAATATGAGTGCAGAAAAATGTATTATGTGTCTTTGGAACAGACATGTAAGGTCAAATGATTTTTTTGCTCATCCCTTTCTTTCTAATAAAGATTTGTTAAGAGTTTAGTACATGTAAATTTCTGTGTATTGGCATTGCAACTGGATTGCAGAGGATTTGACAATCTTTAGTATTAACAACGGAGACTATTCAAACAAAAGATATCAAATCCTAAATCCCAAAAGAGTATCTTGAAGATGAAATTTATAAAAAATATAAATAAATAAATAAATAAAGGATCATATTTGCTCATGTGTTATCTGATACCTGGGTATTGTTGTTTTTCAGGCTTTACTGTGTAATGTTTTTAAGCTAGCCACAAATGTAAAACAAGTACAAAATAAATCTGAAATGTTCATGAAATCTTGAGGCTCAGAGTGGAGCTGTAGGAAGAGTGCTGAATGTCAAGAGACACTGAGTTGACTGAAGTAAAATTTTGATTTCCACTTGATGTTTTTATTACGGGTAAATTACAACACCAATTTACACCATTTTTAAGAACTATGCATTTGAAATATGGTAAAAAAGATGTGGTATATTAATTTTAATTTGGAATGCAGTTTAAACTGCATGAGTCATTTCATATTGCATCATTCCACACAACTTGTTTTCAAAACAACTTATTTTCTGAAATGATAGTATGTATGTTTTGGGAAACAGTCACTACTAAACTGGCTTGCAAATTCTGACTGCAAAAAAGAGAACATCTGAATTCTGCAAATAAATATTCAATTTCCTAAATCTCATCTAAATTTCATTGATTCTACCATTTCTTCTTCTAATTTGAAAAAGAAAGATGTGCTTTAAAAGATAAGCAGACTGACTTTCAAACTACAAGCTATATATGATTTAAAAATAAAAACGGCAGAAGAGAAGACTGAAATCATGGTGGGAACAGAGGGTTATGCAGAATAAACATCAGAAACATATAGATGCCAATGCAAAACAGTTATGCTAAACATGTTCTAGTGATATAACATGACTGACATTTTAATAACAAAACATCTGAGTGTTAGTGCATAAGCAGGATGTTATATGGTTCTAGCCCAACCTAGCAGCTCCTGACAGCTGCTGAGAGAGGCTTCATGCAAATCAGTTTTTAAAACTGAATCTTTTCTGATTGGTATTCATGTTATATCCATTACAACAGATACTGCTTGAGGCAGGCACAGCCCTGATGTGAATGTGATTTCTGAGCCTCTTACCCAATACATTGGGTAATGGAGTGGGATCAGGCTTGCTCTTCCGGCTTGCTGTTCCAAGCCCAGAAGCAGCCCTGGAGCCCTACCTATAACCCATGATCCCAACCTCAACAAAACAGTTCCTGACTAGATGCTGTAGCACAGATGGCTACAGCACGGAAACTTGAATCTAGTGTCTTTAGTGTCCTCTTCCACCTCCCTACCATCTTGCATTTCCAGTGAAGTGTCACTGGTAATCTCCTATTTTCAGATCAACTGTCTTTCTTAAGTTATTCAGAGACAGCATCAACAAAAGCACTGCGGATCTCAATTCTTAGGTAAATTTGAACCTTTGTAATAGTGTGGCTTTGTGTCCCACTGCATGATGACCTTTCTCTAACCATGTCTTTGTGTTTGGAACACAGGTTCTAGCTCTTAGTTTTAACAGCAAACTGGTTCTGCCAAGAAAACAGACAACCTGAATACTTGAGAAGTGAAAACAAGGTAAGCATTTTTAGAAACTTAGAGCTTTTTTTCTTCCTTAAGCAGTGTTTTAGTGCTTATTATTTGAACTTCTTTGGACTTGAAGAAAGAGTGGTAAATTGACTTTAAAGCAAACTATAATAACACAAACATAACATTTCTTCTATTTTTAATATAAACATTGTTTTAAAGCTGAATTATGCATCAACAGGAAACTGTGAAGGAAATACCAAAAAAATAAATAAATATATGAAGCCAATTTCTGGAAAGGAATCTGTGATTCAGCAACTTCTGAGTAGGCATCTACGTCAACATTAAATCAGGTTGCTAGTTCAGCATGTTCAAGTGAAGAGACAATATTCTTGGGGTCAATGTGATCAAGATAATATGTAAAGAAACAGAAGCCAATTAAGGCATTTAACTAAAAGTGATGAATCTGAGAAGTTAGGATAGTCAAAGATCAAACTAGTTTCACAGTCATAAATTCGTTCTAATTGGAAAAGTACAGAGTCTATCAAACCAGCTGAGGGTCCATTAAGATGCCCAAATGGAAAACAATAAGGTATGTTCCAAAACTGTCAGTCATCTTGTAAGCAATAGATTTTTGGGGAGTTTAGTAATGGAAAATTTAGGCTAAATAACGCAAGCTGAGTGAGTCATATACAGGAAGTCTAGCTCAAATGCTACTTAAATATTACATGCAGTGTTACAGAAGGAGAAATGGAGGAAGAACTTCAGAAAACTTGTAGCAAAATGATGATGTTAAATACAAACAAGGCATGGAAATGAAATGATAATACAAAGTACTCTCTCAGCCAAATGCATCTCACACTATGAAGAACAAAGGCCAGAAAATACTTGAAGTATAAAGATACCTTCATTTACATGATAGTACCCACATCTACATAACAATTAAAAACAGACAGGGGATCAATTATGAAGAATTGAAAAGAGAACTGGTTATAAGCAGTCTCAGACTTCTGATTATCTGGGCTCTTTCACAAAGAGCTCAATTTTATAAATTCTAAATCACAAAGGTCCCAGATTTCTGACATATCTGCAAAGAGATCTTGGTACACCATTATCAGGACAGTCGCATGTCAGTGCAATTTATTACATGATTCAAATCAGAATATACTTCTGGAAAATTTCCCAGAAGTCTACAGTAGAGGATTCTGACTCTCCTACTTTAGGACTATAACATTATACAGTGCATTAGAGGCTGAAGGCACAGAGCAACACAAAAGTTTAATTACTGTTCCTGTGTGGAACATTATAAATATTATGGCAGAGATATAGAAGTCAAGATAAGAAACCAAAACGGAAAAAAATACTGATGAGAAAATCACCTTAGAAATAACATCCTGAGGCAGAGGATATTGATGATGAATAGTAATAATATCCAAACTCAGGTAGAGCTGATGGCTCCAGCAAGAGCTGCAGAGATTTCGTTTTTGATGATATTAGTCACTTTTCTGTGGCTTATTAAGAGAATTCTAATTCAGTCAACCCTTCAACTCTGTCTCAGGTGATATGATCTGAAGACAAAGATTACTCTGTTATACTTCCTTTCATGGAAGAATGCATTAAAAATAAATAAATAAATAAATAAATAAAATAAAAATATACATAACTTTCTGGGAGAAATAGGAACTATAAAAGGAACTGTTACTGAAATTATATTAAAAATATAGTTCTAGAAAGTGAAAGACTGTTGCATATTTTAAGGTTGCTTCAGGGTATTCCAGCAATCCCTTGATGTTAAAAAGAATAATATTGGAAAGAGCCTTTTTCATCTTCTTCCAGACAGCACAAAAGCCCTTCCAATTCCAAAACAATCTTCAAATTCACAGTATGTTCTCATGCCATTAGAAGTGTCTGTTCATTGCTATACTGGCTTTACTACTGCTACACTAGTTTACTACTTTGTTTACCTTAGTGTATTTATTTTACTTTATAGACAAATTTATTTTTACTAAATATACTATTTTTATTTTGCTTCTATATTAATTTAGTATTTTATTTTTTACTACTGCTCTACTAGCTTAACTGCCACAATACTAGCTTTACTACTGCTGTAGTAGAGGTAAGCATACTAGAAAGAATAATACTTCATTGTAAAAAATATAGGTACCATCCTTCCATCTCAGTATGAATTTGTGCATGACAGCTTGGAAAGGACGTTTCCAATGTATGATGAGAATGTAGACAGAAAAAGCAAGGAAGAAGAGATGCTGTGATATCTACTCCAAGGTTGGATTATTTGAATGAACATGTAAAGCGAGAGTATAAATATAGATCCATAACAAGTTATCCATCTATATATGCTTTTGCAGAGGTGATTCATGGACTAATTCTGTACTACTGTTGCAGAGGAGGACTACGAAGATGACTAGAGGACTGGAGCACCTGTCATACAAAGACAGGCTGAGAGAGCTGGGCCCGTTTAGCCTAGAAAAGAGAAGACTGAGGGGAGACCTCATCAGTGTGTATAAATATCTGAGGAGATAGTGTCAAGAGGATGGAGCCATTCTCTTTTCAGTTATGCCCAGCGACAGTACAAGAAACAATGGACACAAACTGAAGCACAGAGGGTTCTGGCTGAATATAAGGGGGGCACCTCTTTACTGTGAGTGTGAAACAGCACTGGAACAGGTTGCCCTTCCACAGAAGCTGTGGAGTCTCCTTCTCTGGAGATATTCAAAACCTGCCTGGATGCTATCCTGCACAATGTGTTCTAGGTGATCCTGCTTGGAAGGGGGGTTGGACTAGATGATCTTCAGAGGTCTCTTCCAACCTTGGCCATTCTGTGATTCTTCACATTTAATCAACCCTAGACGGTCGGTACTGTTTTCCAGGGTTGCTCTGCTGACAGCAGCAGGAGACTGTCCAACTCCAAACAAAGGTGAATCTATTGCCATTGTGGCTTCTGTAATCTATTTCAGCTCAGCCTGCAGAGTAGAGAGTGTCACAGTAAACAAGACAATAGATTGTAATTAAACTGGTAATTAAACTGTAAATAACTTCAGCAAATAACCTTTTTTTACTCAAAGAAAACTGCCAAGGTTTTTTTAGAAGTGACTGAAAGAAAAATCAAAACAAGTTCTGTTTAAATTCAAGTACAAGGGAAGGCAAGCTAATATAAATCTTTTCAAAAAAGTCAAACATGGACATTTTTATGTACCCCTGTAACCAAAAAAAAAAAAAAAAAAAAAAGGCATGACCATTTTCCTTTAAAAAATCAGTCCGGTCAGAAGTAAAGCTTAATAACATTATAACATTCAAAAGGAAAGCAAAAGTGAAGAGTTAGTTAAAAACAAATAAACAAACAAACACCTTAGCATTGAACAGGCCTTTTGTTAATTTCAGAGGAATGACTGTTGCTTTAATAAATCCCTGAGGTAATTCTGCAGATACCTTTGTATTTATGAAGGAATAATAATTACAATTCCTTTTTGTGTTTATGGGAAAGTGGGGGTCATAGATTCCAGCAGAAGGAAGAAAGTTAAGGCAAAAAGGAGCCCACTGTAAATCTCAGAATAACTTAATCTAGGCTCTCATCTTCAGAAAGAACATTTTAATTTAGAATCCCAACATCAAAGATCATATGAAATCACCATTTCTTTGAAAATCCGCACTTAAGGACAAGAAGATACTGGTCAAAATCCTTAAACTAATTAGTACCAAACATTCCTCTGGGCTGAACTTTTCCCTAGGATCAAATTACAGAGCTTAGGCTAGAAATCTCTTAGTCTGATTTCAGTGTGGGCAAGGATGAGCTTCTAGTGACGAGGATCTTTATACTTTATCATGACTGTCCTAAATTGCTTTGAGTCTACTTTTATTCTTTTCTTCTTTTTTTTTTCTTTTTTTTTCTTACCATTAAGTAACATTCCTGACTAGTTACTTCTCTTAAGGTACAAACAAGAATTAAAAATAAAACAATAGCTTAGTGAGTTTTCCATTACTCAGCATGGAGCAATATATTGTCATTCTTCAGCATCAGTCATAAGTCTGCTTTTACCTCCATCCCTAAAAGAAAGAAACCTTGCAGAAATGGGTTCAATGTCAAGGATGAAGAGAACAATTGCGATTGTCCAGATCATTTCACACTTAGGATTAGCAATGTCACCACAAAATATATTCTCAGGTGAACAGGCTGAACATAATGAAAATAATGAAAATATATTCTCAGGTGAACAGAGAAGGAAAAGTAGAGGACTGGTAACTAAAAAGGTCAAAAGCAAAAAGCTAGGAAGGTGTCAGGGGATTTTCATTCATGGATTTATGAGCACCTCAGGAAGGTGGTACTGCCCCAGACTAAGAACTACTGAGTAAGGAAGAAACTATGTCCCCAGTGTGCTAATGAAGTCTGCATTCCCTGAAAACTTCACATTTAAACTGAGGGTTTGAATTAAAATTATTCACTGCTACATTAACTTCTTTGGGTCTCTAAGATAGCTTGATTTATAGAAGATAGCAGTTGTGGAAACTGTGCTTTTAAAACAGAAAATCTACTAGAAATTTTTACCTGTGCAATTGTGAGGAGAATTAAGGTTACTGGGTAGGTTTTATATTTTATTCACCTAAGTTTTTTAAAAGGCAGAAAAAAAAATAAAAATAAAAATAAAAATAAAAAAGAAGAAAAAAGAAAAGAAGACATATTGTAATGATTAAAAAATCAGGTTTGACTTGGATAAATAACTGTCAGGATTTGCAGAAGTGACACTACCACTGACCTTAACATCTTAACAACACAATTACAGTCAGAGAGCTCTATTCCCTTCTTCTGCTCATCCGATTTGAAAGCTACAGAAAAGCAATGTGGGAAACAAAACAAGCATTTTGGTTTGCGAACAAAATGGCGCTGACAGAATTGTCAGAGGTAACTAGTTTACTGTATTGCATTTAGGCTAAAACATAGCTATGAAGAAACTGAAATTAAAAATTCTTCTCTCCTAATTATATTAATGACATATAATTTCCAGTTCATTTATCCACGTGTTTTGCAAGCTTTTACACAGAACAATAGTCTAAACATCAGAATTGTAAAGCAACTGCATTTCTGTAAGGGAAATACATACATTTTTTAAAAAGGACAGAAAATATTATGAAATGGTGACTGCAGTAAAAATATCCTGACACCTTTATGGTTTGGCATTTAAAATATAAATAATAGGATAATTTCACTGTGCCTTTGAATGAAATGACTGTGTGAGGTACATACAAACTCATTTGAGAATTTATTTATCAGAGTACTGATATTCAGAAGTACTTCTTGAAATTTAAAATATATTAACTAGTTTTGTACCCTAGTAACTCTATCCCATTTTTTCTTCACATTAATGTTTTTGCCTCCTCTGAATAGCTAGTGTAGAACTTGTCATGCTTCATGGCTAGGCCGGCTTTTTGGTGTATCTTTGCTATACATCTGCTGCATGATGAAGGTTTTGTGGAGATCTCAAATTAGAGACATCAAGTTCAGGAAGCTTGAAGTGATAAGGTTTTAAACACATTTCAATGGTATATTCTATTATGTATATTCATCCTTACTCTGCTCTCAGGGTGTTTGAACATTAAGCATATTTTGCACTTACACAGGCAACTTATTTGAGGCTTTCAGAACTGAATCAATGTCATCCCTATTTTGTACTGGAGACCGCAGAATGACAGGAATGTCTCATATATATTGTGGCAAACTGAAAAGACAAAGTTTAAATCTCGACCCTCTCTGCAGAGGTAACAATAACTGCCATTACATAGAATCCCTGAGTGGCTGAGGCTGGCAGGGGCCTCTGGAGCCCAACAGGCCCAAGCCCTGCCCAAGCAGGGCCACCTGGAGCAGGCTGCCCAGGGCCATGCCCAGGTGGCTTTTGAAGACTTCTGCCTCGCTGGGCAGCTTATTCCAGTGCTCTGTCATATGCACAGTAAAGAACTGTTTCTTGATGTTCAGATGGAACCTCTTGTGTTTCATTTTGTGACCGTTGCCTCTTGTCCTGGCACTGGGCACTACTGAGAAGAGCCCAGCTCTGTCCTCTCTGCACCCTCCCTTTGAGTATTTATAAATATTGGTAAGAAAGCCCTGAGCCTCCTCTTCTTCAGGTTGAAAACACAGCTCTTCCTTGTGCTTTGTCAGCTCCTCAGAATTAAATCAGAAATCACGCTTGCCATTCTTTTTATTACAGTCATCCATATGATGCATGTGGTCACCAGTGACTAGAAATTTCACACTGGGGAAGCCATAACACTTACCACCATTGGGTAAGATTGGATATTAATAATACCCGGACACTCTGGAAGCCACAGCTTAGTAGTTATTCATTTTATAGAGTAGACTGTACCTGAAGGGAAAACCAGGACTTCAGTCCTCTTCGTCCTACCTGCACTGAAAATGCTGTTTTTCTGGAGTACCACTCTGAACACCACTTGGGAGAAAACTGATTTTAAAAGTGCAGAAGAAGATTAGGGAAAATTAGCTGGCAACCCAAAACTGAATCCCTGAACAAGGGGCACCATCTACAGGGGAACAGACTGACACTGACTCAGATCTGTCCTTGCATTACATGGATGACATCTGCACAAAACACATGCAAGTTGGTTTGACTACCCTTGAATACTCCTTCATAAAAGAGTATTTCCATCTTCATTTATACTACTGCAGTGTCCAGAAGCCCAGGGCAGAAAGCAGGAGCTCTCTGTTTTAGCTGCTACATAAGTGCAGATCAAAAAAGACCATCTCTGCCTAAACAACTTAGAAGCAGCAGATGTGTGCAGATCAAACACAAGAAAACAATGAAATCAAAATGACACATTGAGACAAATAGTCAGTGGACTAACAAGTTATTTGATTTTACCCTTTGAATTTTAGCTATGATAAGAAAACAACAACACTTTTATCTACTCCCTCTATCCAACTCACAGTCTCACACATTGCTCCAAAAATCACCTTCATAATATATGTTATATGACACACTTGCTTTTGTTAGTAGTGTACAGCCATGAATTTACTCTAGTATTTACTTGTTTTACAGAAGGTTAATTCTCACATTTGGGACTTAGCTTTCTCACTTTGTTTTCATGTTTCATGTTCTCCTAATGCAGACTTGGCTTCCTGACTAAGAATGTGAATTCTAAATACATCATCATCACCTAGTATGTACCGTGGAAACTTCACTGAACTCAGTGGGATGACAGTGCCCTAACGTGGGATTCCAAGTTTTTAATTTTCAGCTGTATGTGCCAGCCCTTGGATTCACAGTCAACTGGGAATAAAAACAATAAAGACTGGGTGTTTCATTTGCTAAGATGAGAAGTTTAAGACATCTGTGCTTGAACTCATGCAATCAGAGAACTTCTGTTTAAATGCTGGCCCACTCCCCTAAACAAAAGCTAATTCCTTTGTCTTCAGACATACAAACTAGTCTTAAAATGAAAAACTTTAGAAAATGCCAAACCGAAAGAAAAATTGGAATAAAATAGCATGACAATGAAGAAAAAAAGTAAAAGCATCTTTCAGTTAAAAATAGGTACCTGTGATCTTGAGCAACACAAGGCTGGTGAATAATTTCGTCATGATGACACAATTCAATCAGTGTTAGTTTACAGTTCTAAATTCTGCCTGATAAGTAAATTAACATGCTATCGATATCACTGACTCATTCATCTTCTGCTGATTTGCCCTCGTGAGTTGCCTGACTCCCCACCTTGTACATCTAATTGTGGCAGTGGTGATACTTGGTCACACAATGGCTGATGTACAAAAGACAACCAATGGCAGCTTGGGCCCAAAGCCAGAGCCCTGATTGCTCTTTTTGATATGCTACAACTTCTGTTGCTCCTTAATTTGCCTCACTTCAGCGACTGTCATTCTAGTACCTGCTCTTTATATGCCATAAAAATTGCCAGGACAGGCCTGAGAATACTTCAGTTTCATTGTCTCTGGCCCAGGCTTCTTCCCTGTTTATGGAGCAAATGGGAGTCTTTTACTTTCAAAACTTAGCTTTTATGGCTCATATTGCTTTCTAATCTTGAGGTTTTATTTTGAAGCCATAGTATATAGAGAATGAAAAATAAAAATGGCAAAGGCAAACGCTGCACCATTTCTGCTCTTGCTGTTTTATTCAGATTCTTCCCAGATGCTCATGTACCTCTGGCTCAGTTGAAGTCTAAATTAAAAACAAGGAATATGAAGGATGGATCAGTGTCAGGTTCTTAATTTGTACTTATCGGGGTTCTTGATGAATCTTTTAAATTGTAGACACTACTTAATGTTCTCTTTTTATGCACATTAAAAAAAAAAAAAAAAGGATAAGACTCAGTTTTAGAACATCATTTCTTCTCTCACTGCATATTTCTTCCATTTTCTCATGACAGGACACCTTCTTCTTCCCTGAATAAAACTGTGAAAGACATAACAATAATAAATACAATGAGCTGTGTTTTGTGAGTTAGTATCTAGCACTTGGCTACCACTCCCAGTGCTCATCAAACATTTCTAAGCTCTTCTAGAATATCCTTGCCCATTCAGGATACGTACATCATCCCTCAAGTTCCACAGCATCCTTGGGTTAAATTAAAGACCACAACTCAACAGCAACTGTCTATTTCCTTGAAGATGCAGTAGTGAAATAAAACTGGCTTGCAGGACTGGAGACCTCTTTCTGCATGAAGAAGCTTTGGGGCCTGAAAGGAACCAAAGCAAGTGTGTGTGCTAGAAGGAATGAAACTTTTGCAGCAATTTCTCCAGTGCAAATTATCAAGTTCGGAAAAGATTAGGTGCAATATTTCCCACAACCTGCCAGCCCCTACCAAATTTGTCCTTAAAAAAATATATATGTATATAAGTGCGTGTGCAGATTAATTGTGTATGCTCTGTGACAGGCAGAGAGCAAGAAAGGGATGGTATACACTCTTCAGGGCTACTGCTACATAGCATTTCTTTTCCTTACTGTCTGTGAACTATGAAAAAGTCATCGGGCTTAAACGATGGTTTTTTGTCTTTGCTCAAATACAAAGACAGGATATGAAGTGTCATGCCTTGCAAACACCAGACTCCCTCAGACGTCTGGCTGTGTGGCTGTTAGGAGCACAGTATCAAGTCCATACAGTTATTAGCATTGACATTTTTTATTTTTTTATTTATTTTTTAACTGAACAGATAAATGATCCCAGAGAAAACAGTCCTTGAGATCTGCAGTACTGGGAGAGAGAAGGAGTCATATTTTTTAAATTGTACAGGGTGATCTGGGCACAGGTGACTGTATGTCTGTATGCACAGGTTAAATTATGTTGGCTTCTCCTTTAGGTAGCTCAGCAGGAGCAGTTACTCGCTTTCCTTTCCTGTCTTCTCTCTCACGACCAAATGTGCCCGTACAAGAGTCGTAACATGACTAACAGACCTAAGAGCACGTCCAACTCTGATGGTATCAGAAAATGTGTATGTGAACTGAGCTGGTAAAGGGCTGCAATTTTCAGAGGCAAATTCCACCACAAAAGTATGGCTGGGGAACAGCAGCATGATGATGGTTTGGGGAAGGCACAGTTAAATCACTCACTTCTGAGACATGCCTGGGAGCTTCTTGCCTTTCTCAGGTACCTGCTAATGATGGCATGCAAAAGGGGCTCCCCTGTTTGCCAGGATTTCCTGTTCATCAGATTAAACTATAACTTAGATGACTGTCACTCTTGTGTGTGCTAGGGGAAGCCAACTACGTGGCTGTCGGACACATCACCTCTTGCTCAAGTTTTCTGAAAATAAATGTAATTCAGCACCATACTGCACCACTGTCTATCGAGTCTGGGCTAGAACCTGCATCTTGGGTACCCATCATTAAAGGTTATGGGAAAGTCTTACCTAAATATCACCCTATTATTTTTACAGTCTTCCAACTGAGGTGAGGATTTCCTCCCGTGACACTGAGGTACAGATGCAGCAATAACAGATGCTGAAGAACAAAGAACTTTAGCCCTCCGTGACACTAAAAGCCAAACTTACATCTAAATCTATTCCCATTTCCCTCTGGAGCCCGGACAGCTCTTTATGTTGCATTAAACGCCAGATAAATAGGACAGATCTAATTAAAAGTAGAAGGAGTGCGCTTCCCTTAATTGAACGTGTCACGGTTACGTTTCGCAGCCCGGCGTTAATCAAAGCTGCGGCTCGGCGGGGACGCCCCCCGGGAATCGAGTTACCCGCTGCGGGCCCTTACCTGGGGGCGATGCGGGCTGCTCCGGGGCGAGCCCAGCACCGCTGGGTCGCCACCGCCACCGCCTCCGCTTCCCGCAGCGGTGCGCGGGGCCGCGCGGGGCCGCGCACGGCCGCGCGGCCGCGCGGGGATGCCCTCGGCGCCCGGCCCCGCCCGACGGGGCGGCCGGGGACCGGGCGGCCGCGGGATGGGCGAGGCCGGCGCGGCGGCTCCACCCATGCTGGGCGCCGCGCGGTTGGCCGGCGGCTCGGTTCTCCCCGCCCCCCAGCCAATGAGGGCGGTGGGCCGGGGGTGATGGGCTGCCTCTCGCGGGAGGGATTCCTGGAGACGCTGCAGTGTGGCGGTGCTCCCGGCGCCGCGCAGCCCCCGGGCCGCCTCCGCCTCGCCTCGCCCTGCCCGCCGGCGCCCACCGCCGCCCGAACTTAACGCCCGGCGCGCCGCCTGCCCGCCGGGGGTATAGGGACGGGGAGGGGAAGGGAAGAAGGGAAGGGAGAAGGGGGGTGTACAGCCTGCCTTGCGCGGGGGCGCACCGCTCCGCGCCGCTCCGCGCACCGGGAGGGGCCGGGGCTGAGCGCGGCCCCGCCGCGGGGGGAGCGCTGAAGGACGCGCCGGCAGCGCCCGCCCCGGTTGCCAGGTAAGGCAGCGCCCCGGGGCTGCCCGCCGCCGGGGGGGGTAGGGGGGAGTGGGAATGGGAGGGGGGGCGCACGCTGCGGGGGGGCGGGGAGCGGCTGGCACAGCGGGGGCGCCCCCCTCGCCCCCCTCTCCCACCCTCCTCCGTCTCCATCCTCTCGTCCTCCTCCCGCTCCGGCAGCGGGCGCGGCGCCCGCCGCCCTCCCGGCGCTGCCCGGGTCCGGAGGCGGCGGGGAGGCGGCCCCGGGGCGGCTTGGGGCTCCCCCGGCCGTGCCCTGCCCGCGGCCGGGCGCTCTGCCGCTGTCCGGCAGCGGCGGGGCGCGGCCGGGAGGGGCGGCGGGGGCACGGCGGGTGCCAGCGCCCGGCCCCACCTTCCCCCCCCTCCCTCTCGTAGGGGCAGCCTCTAATCACTGGCGTTACAATTAAAAATAATAATAATAATAATAAAAAAAAAACCAACCACACACAATCCTCTCATACTTAGCGATGAAGCCCATTCGTTTTCTTTCCATGCGATTTCATCTGGGGTTCCTCGGACGTTGTTGCCCTCCCCTTCGGTGTGCTGCCTGCCTTGCTGTGGTTTCTGGGGTATTGTGCCCTGCTTTGTATGCTCGCCCGCTCTGGGTACGGCATCAGCGCTCCGTTTAAAAGTTAATTTGGCTTATCAAACTCTTCGAGGTGGAGTAGTGAGGAAGTGGTGAAGAATGTTAATGTTTCTTTTGTTTCAAGGCTTCTGAAATAAAGATATCAAATGCCTATCGGTTTCTAGTAGTCCGCATAGTAAGTAAATTAAATGTAGTCATTGGAATGAGCCTTTATGGCACTTTCAACAATCTGTAATTCAATCATCTCTGATACAAGCTGCCTTTTGCTATTATTCATCAGACCCAGCTGAGTGATTTCTGTCAGATGGGAAGTGGTAGAGAGAAATCTCTAGGTAAATGTAACTGAAAAGCTTTGCAAGTGGAGTCCTAAATGAGCACAGAAAAGCACTTGGCCACAATCTGGAGACAGATGTTAGCATCCAAATAAATCATTTCTTCTGATTGTCAGGGGGATGTCAAGTCTCATTTTCCTTATTTAGTAGCCATTTGCAAGTGAAGAACAGGGAGCTCCGTGTTTATGACCTTGTAAACTCAATGCAGAATGCTGTAATTCAATAGTATTTCACTCTGAAATACTATTTTCCGTACAAAGGTCAGTACAGTAATTCTAGATGCATGTACGTGTTGTAGACCACAGCAAGGCTACTGGATCAGCAACGGCAGTATTGATCCTTTGAGCGCTATGTAATGTGCCATCCGTGTTCGGCGTTAATCTATTGCGTGCTGTTTGAACTGCTTTGTTGTCTGAGAGAGTTCTTTCGTCCTGAGAAACAGCAGACAATAGTTGGAGACGCAAGAGGAGACTCCTTTCCCTGGCGGGTAGGTATCTAGAGTTAGAGAAGCAGTTGTTGTAGAAATGACCCTGAAAAGGGGGGAGCTTTTGGGTACAAGGACAAGTGGGCAGGAAACTTAATTTGCTTTGAGTGTATGAATTGACATCTCCTGCCATGCTTAAATAAACCTGCCCAGAGAAAGTGTAAGGGAATTCCGTGTGTGCCTAGAATAGTATTTTCTTGTCACTTGTTTGTTTCTTGGAAACAAATGACCTGATTTTATGTCTTCAGAGACAAATACGTGTGTGTGTGCGTGCATGTGTGTATATATATGTATTTTTTTCTTCTTACAAGCTTTTTGGGGATTGTACTTCCATTAGTAGTGTCCGACGGGAATATACTTTAATATGGTCTATTACTTGGCTTCTGGTATAGTTGCTCAAAATTTGCATGCATGCAATTCATAAATTGAAAACTACATAGCTTAAAAACATAGTGTAGGCAGCTTGAGTGAGAAGAGATAATTTAAAAAAGAACCACAGGGCAGAAGATAATGACATACTGTAGGAAATAATCATACTCCTGCACTTGCAAAAGCATGAAATGTTCCAGTGTAGCCATTTCATACAAGACCAATTTTCCTTCACATTAAGAGTGCCTAAGTGAGCCTTATTAATGTTTGATGCAAAAGATGCTAAATCCATTTTAAGGATTGATACTGGAATTTAAAGAGGTAGCTCACAGACTAACAGTGCAGTTCTAACACTTCCACAGAACAAATGTGGAAAATAATCACTCCCCGTGTATGTCATAGCCGTGCAAATGGGATACAGCATTCCTTGTGACAATGACACACTAGAAGACGTTTCAGAACTACAGATTTAAAACAATATTTGGTTTAACAATCTGAAACTTTCCCTTACCTCAATCATAACTTGAATCAGATATAAGAACCCAGAAAATGTTCAGCTTTGGTTAGCATAGTAGCTTAGAAGGTGTAATATAAAGAAAGGTTCTGTTTGTCAGAAACCTAGGGGGGGAGGAAAAAAAAATCTATACTTTTCCAGCTGGCGTTGAGAGACCGGAAACATAAAATCAATTTTTATGGTCTTTTGGCAGGGTTTGCTGTTATACGTAAAAAAGAAGTAGTAGCAGCTAAGGGTCTTGACAGAAGTTTTTAAGCCACTCAGCCATACAGAACTCTGCTAATTGATGCTTCCTCACATGAAAACAAAGCTCTCGTTTAGCATATTGTAGGCTTTTCTTGTCCATTCTGCAGTCTGATCACAATCTTAAAAATATTTCTATGTAAACGTGTGGTCTTATATTTATCTAGGAGTTTAAATGCATATACGATTTCTTACTGGGAAGTTCCTAATTAAGAGGAAGTTCCAAATTAAGAGTGTGTGCAACCTTGTATTGCCTGTTGTGGAAGAGACATTGAAGTTTGCAATACAATTGGAAAGAAAAAGAAAATTTCTCTGCGTGATCCAGAATAGAAGCATGGAGGAGTTATTACGCATGGATACAAGGATCTCCTTCCCTCTGCTGGTGATGCCCATAAAAACGTTCAGTTTCGCAAAGAAATACTTGGTCATTTGATTTACTTTGATTCTCTACAAAATGCTTGTCTTAAACACTACTCTGTATCTAGGAAGAAGCTTAATTAGAAATACACATAAGGGAAGCTTGTTAGCCAACTATGAATTTGTGTTTACCACTGACATTTACTAAAGATACTTGAGGTTAAAATAAAAGCATTTGCCAGACTGAATAAACAAAGCATTATGTTAACAAATATTTTCAGGATCTTTATGTACAAATGTTGTCTTTGCTAGAGGAGCTTTACTCCTTCCTAATACACTCTTAAGAGGGGGGATTAGGAAATGCTGGTTACACTGCTGTATCTTTTGCAAAAATACCAGATACCAAAGCAGTTGGATTAGAAGCAGGACAACTGGCAACAGCTCTTTGTGATTTCTGTTGGTGAGAGGGTAAGAGCAGGCTACGGGCAATCTCTGTCAGGAAGTACAGGAACAAGCAGAATGGCTTGTACAAGCAATGCATGGAAAAAGTTGTCTGGCTTAAATAAGTAAGCAAAAAAATTTTTTTTGAGACATAATGCAAAAGCAAGAGATTAGCTGTAATAAAATAACTCCCTCAGCACTTTTATTATCATTACTAGTCTGAAGGCATTTTTCTGGAATTGCAGGCACTGAACACTTTGTCTCCATTGTAGAAGGAGTGATGCTGCCATTTTTTAGATTCCGAGAGATTTGCCAATTCAAGATGTCACTTTCTTTTTTAGTCATCCCTAAAGATGCTGGGAAGGATGTGTCAGAACACAAAGTAAATCCAGAATACTTCCTGTTTAGCATAATTATCTGATAAGCTACTAATACCATTATTTAAAAATGGAAGACCATAGAAATACAAAGAAGTGTTATCAGAAATTTACCGAAATTTACCGAACTGGTTGGATTTCATTAACTCTGGATAATTATGCTAATATAATAATCAAGCACAGTAAAACTTTATTTAGAAGTAGCCAAAACCAATGTGTTTATTTAATTATGCTGTCTATACTTATCAGCTATTATTCAGGATTTACAGTAGTACCCTAATGTAATTATTTTGATAATATAGCCAAGGTTATGGTGACTAGGTAGTACAGTGCCTCAGATACATGAGAATACATGCCTCAAAGCTGCTCAGTGATTTAATGAAGTTGATTATAAATCTATTTGTGAGTTCTGCTTCATACCCTTTATCTGAATGGTATTGGCTTCTTACGTGTAGCTGAAAATCAATGTAGCAGTTGCAATATGGGAAAGCTGGTAAATGTCACCCAAGCTTTGAGACAAGATTGCTAGCAAGCTGCCTCATCTTCTTGTATTTGAATAGCCTTGTGGCAATTAATAATTGGAGTGCTTTTATGGAAGGCATTGTGGAAATAAAGACCCATGTAAAAAGGTTTACCTGGTTCAGGATGCTCACTAACAGTGATAAAATTTCTAGATATACACATGCACATACGCAATTGACAGGTGGATGTTAAACCTAGTTCTTCTTGTTCTAAAAACTTAATAACTGCTTGCTACATGCAATTTTTATTTATATTTTTATTTTTATTCCCTTCTAGAGCTATGGAGAGTATTTCTTTACAATTAATCTATTTCTATTTGATTTCTATCATCAAATCTTGAAGTCTTAGAAGCTGGTATGATGGTTACAGTTGGAGTGCTACTTTGTTTTAAAAGGCTCCACACAGTAACTTGAAGAAGTCATAGAGTGGGATGGTGACATTCTGAACTAGTGTCGTAGAAGACTAAATTTGTTACCAAGTAGTGGAAGGCTAAAGATTGATAGCATCCAAATCTGCTTTGTTTAAAGGAAAATGTTTTAATTTAAATGTACAAAACAAATGTATGCTGTTGAAATTATCAGTTTTTTTTTTGATTTTAAGGCATTTGATTTAGCGTCATGTGGTGTTCTGATAGTAAGAAATAGTACTGCAGAGGATCACCATTGTCCATGTGAATGGGTTAATTTTTATTTTAACTTGATCAATCGCAGAAGAAATAGTATAGGAGGAAACACTGTCTCCGTTATGCCAACTCTATTCATTACCTTTTACAAAGATCAGGAATAAAATACTTTTTTGTGCCAATTTTATTCTCATGAATATGTAATAAAGTTGAAGCAAGTGTTATTATAGATTGTTTTCAATTTTTTTCTCATCCTACTACGTCTAAATGTGTATTTTAACAAACTGAAGTGTACTATTTTGCCTACTTCCTTTTTTTTTTTTAATCTTTTCTCCCAGAGCAGTGACTCCAAAAAGACTTAGGGATTACATCGAGGGAACATCATCTGACGTTGTCACAAAAGAGCAGAGAAGCTGTATGTGGTCATAAACACTGAACTGTTGAGGGTAGAAAAGATGCCCAACTTCAAAGGGGATGCTGGACAACTAGACAATTAGTTTAGAGAAGAGACTCGGGAGTACAGTGTCTTAGGGCAAATATGCTTCTTGGTGAGAGTTGAAAGAGATTGTATTCTCTTTGGAAAACTGTATATAACAAGAGCTTCCTTGATTCCTGCACAGTGAAAATACTGTTATTCATATTTAATACTGTAGTACTCTACAGTATGCCATGGAGCAGCCTGGGTGGGTCTGCGAGCTTGAGGAGTTTGGACTGGAAGGTATCAGATTTTATCTATTAGAATAGTAAGCATATGGGCCAGTTTACTGAGGAGATGACACTTTCTGCTCGAAGTCCCTAGATTGGTATTTTATCTCTTTTTACATACATCAAGTACAAGTTCTAGTTTTGATAAGGAAGTTGCTGGATATTTTTTTGTATTAATCCGTGAGAACAGACCAGATAATCATCTGGCCTTAAAATTGCTGACCTCTTGAACTTGCTGCCATTAACTCCTCTTGAGTGTCTTGGATGAGGTTGTTATTGTTTTTTTTTCTGTAAAAGGTCTTGTGACATGTTATTCTTGTAGTGTGAAGAGATTTGGTCTGAAATTCTCTTAAGCTGCCCTTTTATTTTATAATCCTATTTTGTCCTACCTTACTGACAAGACACTTCTGTGTATCTATCTACCTGGTATTAATCTTTGAGACCTGATTTAAAGCTCATTGAAATAAATGGAAAGAACAGTAACTTATAAAATCATGTGTTGTATTTATAATAGGATACTGTTTAAAAGGATATTGGTTCTCCCACATTTGAAAGAATAACGAGCAATATCTTGCATCTCATCAGTTTGGCCTGGGCCTGTGTAAATGTACTGTTTATTGGTTTGCAGATGCTCAAGAGAATGGTTCTACTTGAAGGTCTGCCTTCTACCAAGTCTGTTCTGGAACCAGCCTTGCATGTAGCAACACTTGGGCATGGTATTTGAGTTGGGGGACTCTGCATCCTGCACAGTACCTTGAACCAGGAGAACTTTGTGTCGCTTAGAGTCTTCCGTGTCCTCTTTCCACCTGTCTAGTTATGGGTGTTTAATTGTTGGTATTGATAGCACAATAGGTGCTCCTTCTAAGGAGGATACAGTCTTACCAAAACGGAAAGTGAGGTATCTTTGAGGGTGTCCTCCCATTGAATTGCTGAAGATATGTCCTTGCATAGTCCAGGCAAGGATGGGATACAAACGTGTACTTGACCAGAAATGGAACAATGTCTTGACTCTGCAGGATTTTGTAGAAGTTATAGGATTTCTGCATCCTGAAATTAGCATACTTTTCTGTAACAGCTGACATCTTTGATTAAAGATAAATTTGTTAAACTGTTGCATTTGATAAGCCTATCTGGGAGATATTAATAACTCCTCAGATAAAGTCTGCTTTTTTCTGTAGTTTTCCTTTTTGTCAAAGATGTTTTTTCCTATATTAAAAACAAGAAGATATTTTGCATTTGTTCTTCAGATTCAGCTTTATTGCATTAAGCTTCCTTAGCTTATTCATCTGCTACTTAGAGCAGAGAAACGACAGGAGAATGTTCGTGTGACCTTGACAGAGGTCAATTCCTATTTCACGTTCTGCTGTAGCTAGGTAAGGTCTTCAGCACTGTTGTCTTGTAAATTTGTTTCAATCCTACACAATAGGATTTAAAGGTTTTTTTCTATATTAATGTGTATGAATACTTCTTTACTGAGAAAGTTGTAAAACTGAAAACTTAAATAAAATCATCTGGGACAAAAATGCCTGAAGTCATAGGCTGTAGACTCTTTGTTATTTTCCAAATATATGTCCACTTTTGATAATAACTTGGACTTATGTTAATATTTAATATGCAAATATTGGCTTTACAAGTTGTACACTGGCTAATAATTGTGAGCTGTTTACTCTAGAGTAAATTCTTCATAAATATTGATGAAAGTTCTGTATGGTTATAGGTGAACAAGGCATTGAACTTGCTATGAAAATCATCATTCTAGAATAATAATAGTAGTTCTAATGATTCTATCCCAGTGTCAAGCAGGTAAAAACACAGAACTTTGAACTGAGTACTGTTTACCCAAGTAGTGTCATCTGGCTTTCAAGGCAGCAGCCAGACAAGTGTTCACTAAAGGTGGTGGATCAGACTTCTGCAGGCATTGTAGACACTGTCTACACTGTCAGTTACTGGAGAACTCACATATCCCTAAAGCTGATATTTACTTCTGCTTCTCCAGATAAATAAGGTCAGATGGAAATCCTGTCAATGGGATTCCAAGATGTATTGCATACAGATAAAAGAAAAAAGAATCAGCACAGTTTTAATGGGACTTGTCAGTTTTCCTGTACTTATGGCTTTGGAATTTCTATTTGGTGTGAAAATGATACTTGAATATTTAATTTGCTTTGGGTTGAAATTTGGCTCTTAGGAATGGTTGAATACTCTTATCTTAAAACATCTGAAGTGTTCAGCAGTGTTCACTGATTTCACTGAATGAAGCTAGATTTGCTGGAAGAAGTCATCACCTAGCATCTTTTAGTCAGTGGTGTTACTGGTTTCTGCCACACACAGTTCAGGCTGCTGTGATGAAGAAAAGTAATTAATTTGGTGTTGGGAAAGGGAGGGGTTAAGAAGAACAAAATCTTAGCATCATTTTCAGTGTGCTGGCTTCAGAAATTTTAAGTAGGTGAAACTGCGAAGTTGAAAGGAGTGGACAGAAGACCATAGGTGGATGTAGTGAGTACCAAGCCTAGTCAAAGATGTATTTGGTCTATTATAGTGAACAGATTATTCAGGGTTCTTTTCCCTTCCATTAGGCCAAATACTTGAATATTTTACAGGCCTTTTTAGGATAAATGCATAGACTTTTGAATAGCGAAGGAATTATGCTGATGAGGCAACATACACGTAAACACCTTTTAATCTGAGGGGAAAAATGGCTGAACTATAGCCATAGTGCTAGTAAGATGCTTAAGATAGTTGCTTCAATCAGGCTTAGAATTTATTTAAAATAATTATTTCTAAGTACAAAGTTTGAGAGGTGTATTTGTAAATTTACAACTGTTATTGTTTATCTTATGCCCTAGGGTTTAAAAAAAAAAGTAGGGGAATGTACTGAAACCGTTCTATTCTTTAAGGCCATCAGCAAGTCCATTGATTGTGATGAGTTGGGTTTGTTTTAGTTTAAAATTATTGTTTCATTATCAGTTGGTGCATGAGTACTCTGTGTGTACATGAAACCACAACAGGACTGGGAGGAACTAAAGGTAATGTTGGCTTACGGTGAAGTGTGAGAATGGAGGGACTGTATGTTGTTCAAGGACAGTCAAAATTCTGTACATGTTGGTGCTGGGATGATGATTCTGTAGTTTGAATCACTACATACCAGAGATGTAACCAAGGTCAGCTGGTTAGTCTCAACAAGGCTAGTATGCAACAAGAGCCAACATCTCACAGATATGCATTTGAAGTGTGCACAGGAGCTATCAAATGCAGTAAATGCACATTGTTGTTTCTTTTCCTCCCTTGATAAGGTGCATGGATCTAGGCTACAATGGACACAATGAAATTTTGTTTCCTGCCACAAAGCAAGCAACTGCTTCAGGCCACATTGCTTTTTCCATCGGATTTGCCTTAGTGTTGTACATCCAATTCTGTCTGGCTTAGACCAGGATTCTTGTTAATGCGTTTCTCAGTAAATCATATTTCCTTTCATTAGATGCATTGACTTACATCTCAGAAACTTGTATATACATACTTTTTTTTTTCAAAGCACTTACATATGAGTTAGAAGGTTGCATAAAAAGTCATTTATTGTCACCATCACTTAAAATAGCTATTTAGGCTTTTAAACCTATTCTGATGTCGTAGGCTACTTGCTTGCCTTGACACATAGGAAAAATCAAAAGTGGCACTTTAGTTTTTTTGGCAAACATCCTAATGTATAGTAGGCAGGCTTTTTTATGGAACAAAGAAAAAGAGCAAGGGCTGATGGAGGATGTAGAGGGGTGAGCAGTTAACACTGAATTCCAAATATGGGTTGTAACCAGTGACAGCTGTTTCATCAAGTGTTGCTCCATGTGTGCGAGAAGCAGTGTTTGCTTAGCAGTCTCTTTAGAACAGGGCCTGACATACCTTGTAATGTGTTTATACTGTGTCTAACATAATAGGATCCAGAGCTTTGTCTGAGGATGTGGCCTGTTGTGCAAAACAAATAATAATTAGCCCAAATGTTGAAAAAGTGACATTATTTAAGGCACCTAGAGATCAATAAACAATTCATTGCTGTAAACATATTGACCATCTCCTTGAAAGGAGATTTTAATTTTAATTGTCACAGAAATTTCATACATGAAAAAGTGAACAGACCTGTTAAGCATTCTGTTAGATATAATTTATGTTTTGCCGGTCATTGAGGCTGTACTGTTTGTGCTGGGGGACTTGGACACTCAGTTTACTGTTCCAATTTGAGAGCAGGCTGAGTTATTCTTTTCAACCTCCTTCATCGTGATATAACTTATGAATCTATCATTTTTAAATGGGGGGAAGGGAGGAGAGTTCCCCAGTAATGTGATTTGCCACTTTCCAGATGAAAACTGGGTAAACTGTTTGGCTTGCTCATAAAGAAAGCTGTTTTTATGCATAATGCCATGTTCACAACTGAGATTTGAATTACTTGCAGGAGGGATGGTACAAAGGGGCTGGATTTTAGCTTTGTGTGGCCAGAAGGGAATTTATCTGGCGTAAAGCAGATAAACTAGTTCCAACTCCAGTAATACTTAAGAGGCTAGCTACTTCATGCCAGAAAACAATTTCTAAAGGTTTCTGTGATAGGGGAATTAGCAGAGTTCTGCTACATCAGCTTCCCCAGTACAAGAGCCAGTTCCTCTCTCTGGAGATTGGTGTAATTGTTAGAATCTTCTGCCCCCCCTTTCAATCAGGAGTTGGTACAGGGAGAAACTCTTCACAGTCTGATATGTGATACTGTAAATGGGTGAAACAAATTGAAAGACAAGACTCTACCTAGTCTGTCTTAAAGATAGACCCAAACTGTTATCAAGAGTTCAGGTTAGGGTTAGCTTTTTGTAAATAAATACAAGTATGTGCACAACAGATAGATTAGCGGCTGCTATGTAATATAAACAAAACAACTAAGTAGCACAAGGTGGGTATGAGTTGTATTGATGTGGTGAAACATAAATCCCATTTGACAGATGGGGATCAATGGCAGAGGGAGATTAAGGATAGGATTCATCTCATTTAACTTTAAATACTTTCAGAAGGTGATTCATTTGACCTAAGTTGAGCTGTGAGATGGACTGCTCTCTGGAGGTATCAGTTCCTTTCCAGTGACTGTAAAAAGTCTGAGATCACTAGATGAGACTTAATCAGCTAATTTTTACATGCCTAACGTGGACCATTTAAATCCTAAATTATGTGCCTACGGCCTTACTGAGGAGCATAGGGCAAGGCTGAAAACTGAACCCAGGTTTTATGAATTCAAATTAATAGCACTAATTGCAATAGCATCTTTTCTGTGAAGAGAATTAGATCGTTTAAAACTAGTAATACATGGTGAATGACAAAAACTGCATTCAACAGTTACAAATAAAAAGAAATAATTGTACCTAAAAGGGGAAATATATATGAAAGTAAAATAAAATCTGGTTCAATTTCTTTATTTTGCTCAGTCTAGTATGTCATTTGTGGGAATCAAAAAAAAAAAAAAAAAAAAACAAAGTTTTATGCAAGACTCCAGATTTAAAAAGAATATACAGAGCTAAACTTGCATGTTTTGCTATATATGATAGCTGATCAGTCTTTTCAGAATCTGCAGAGCTGTCAGGAAAGAACAAGCTTTATATGCACAAATAGCATTTTTAATAGTCATTAAAACTTTCTTGTGGGGACCATGGGAAGATGGACATCTTATCAGTGACACCATAAAGGTCTGTTGTGTTGGGGGGCAGGGAGAGAATATTCTACTAATAGTTATCGGAGCTAAAGTTGGTCTTGTCCAGTCTGCACTGATAATTGGGATTGCGTGAGAGGAGACTCCTTACATTCCTATGCATTGCAACAATTGCGAGATGGTGTTTCCTGAGACCTGCATGTTAAAACCATCACAGAGTGTTACCTCCTTTGCTAAGCTTTGGATCTTGCCTGAAGTGTGCAGATCTGCACAAATAGGAGTGATGGAAATAATCAAACTTGGAAAAGTAAGGAGTGACTTGTATTGTCTCTCCTCTGATCAGAAAAGCTCTCAGGGTAGAGAAGAAAAGCAGTGTTTTTTTTCTTGTTTTGTTTTGTTTTTTGTTTTTTGCAACATTGCAACAGCATCTTTTTTTTTCCCTCTCTCAGAGCTGCAATAAGTTTTGCATCTGAATCAGATGCAGTGCTTTTGGGAGTTAGCTTGGTTCCTTCTTGTTTGACTTCCCAACTATTTACCTTTATGTACTTTAAGGCTGTGGGTTGTCATACTTTTTGACGGAAATTAAATTTTCTGAGCTGTAGTAAAGAATCTGTTTAAGTAGACTTCTGTAACTTGTACATAGAAATCTAATCAGATGATCCTCGTAATATATGACCCCCTTAAAATCATGGCATCACATCGTTTTGCATGGGAGTATACTGTGATGTTAAAGCTTCAGGGTGTAAAGTATTTGTTTCAATGAAGTGCTATAAGGAAAAAGCAGAACAGGAAAAAACTCTTCTATATTAACATAAAATTGGCAATGCAGGGAATAAAATAGGATGTATATATTAAGCTTATACGATCTTTTCCTTTAAAGAATTCAAAAATGGCTATTGCTTTCACAGGACTGTGTATAGTAAGAACTGTATTTTCATGTTATGTGTAAAGCGTTAAATTTGAATGCTTTAGAAAGAAAAATCCAATACCCTGAAAAATTACATCACAGCAAAATGGTTGTCTTGCTGATATCTTCGGTCACCAGAACTTCTTGTTCAGTTCTATCCCCCTTTGAGTTAGCAGCTAAATATCATATTTGCATAGCTAAATGAACCTTTTTAAGCTAGACAACAACTATATATGTGTACAGAACAGTAGATCTAAAATTTGTCACACTGTCAGAGTACAACTGTTTTCTTTACAAATATGGAAATTGTTAGTTATCTGCATTTTCTCTCTGCCCTACTTTCCCCCCTACACATTGATATTCACCCATGTGAAAGCGGCCAATTATACTTCGGCCATTGCATAAATAATGCAGAAGTTGTCAGTAGCAGAGGAAAATTTGTGTTAGAAACCTAGGGCAGTGAATAGAGAAATAAAAGCATCTTTTAATGAGGGCAATAATCTTTGTTTTTATATCGCTTCATGTTAAAAAGGTGTGTGTATTTTAACCTATTAGCAGTTTCTAATTCTTCACCTAAGGAGTGGCTGTAATAAGTTCCCAGTTTAGTCTTCCCTTAGGATATTTTGTTCTGCAGTATTTTTTCCAGCTGTTTTTCCCAGTACCTCCTCAGAGCAGGCACTGGTGTCTCCCTAGGTTGGGAGCAGGAGTGGAGTCTGAGATGGAGGAATGTCCTGAGATTACAGCGAGGCTCACCAAAAATATCCATCTCTTTCTCCTGGATCTGTGAAAAGCACTTGGAACATGCAGTACAACCTGGAGTTAGGCTACCTTGAAAGTAATGTAATCAGGCTCATTATAGGTAGACTCCTGAAGCTGGGGAGCATCTGGGCCAGCTCTCAGGAGCTGTTGCAGGTATGCCAGGGCCTAGGCACTTGCTGGAGTTGCCATGACGTTGCCCTAGCTAAATAGCATGTTATTAGGGTAGCTAATTGCCAGCTGACTATTCTGGGGGAAGGCCAAAATCTGATCTCAGATAACATACAAAATTTAACTTCTATTTTTTCTCCTCCAACTGCTGTTTCTCTTGAGTATTATTCAGAGAGAGACTTTGTGGCCTTCAACTTAGTTGCATGTCAACCACCATGCCTCACAGTGATCTCCAGTGAAACTTGCTGGACTATGTGCCTGCTCTGTCTGTGATGTCTCTTACTAGGTCACAGACATCAGATTAACAGTGTACTAGCCCTTGCCTCATGTAGTTGACTTTGTTTTCAAATGGTGATGCTCTAAATGTAGTCATTAAAAGGATACTTGTAAAGGGAGATAAAAATTGCATCTTCACTGAGGCTTAAAACAGGAGTAATAAACAGGAGATAAGCAAGTATCTCTTTGGTTTTTTGTTTTGTTTTGTTGGTTTTTGTTTGTTTTTTTGATCAGGGAGCTCAATTTTTCCTCGTTATCTTTACTCTTTCATGATTGAGCTGTTTGTATCCAGATGTGTGAGGGCTGGGACGTGCACTGGCCAGTTTGTTCAGCAGCATGCATCTCCTCAAGCAGAGCCTGAGGACTGCCTCTCCTGCAGCTATCGGCTTCAGTGCTTTCATTTCCCAACCCAGAGCCACTACAGCATCATCCTTCTGTGGGAGGAAGGATTTATTTTATTTTATTTTAAAAACAAATGCTGTTGTTGGATTGCTTTTACCTATGGCTTTGTTAGGGTTTGAATTCACTGGACACTTTCCCCACATCTTCAGTTATACCTTGTCTTTTCTCCCATACTTTTTTAAAAACTAAGTGGGAGGGGAATAAAAATTAATCACAGATAGGGTAATAAGCTCTGATTAGAAGACAGACAGACACATAGCATGTAGCATACTGGAAAGGCTAAAGATCTGCTATGTACATAGTCAAAAAATAACTTTTTAATATAATAGGCAAGGTGATTAGGTATCACCCTATTAACCAGGGTGGCTTATCACAGTGATTCAGGGGGTTTAATCAGCAGTTCTTCAGTGGTTAAGTCTGAATTTCTGGGTGGTGCTGTTCTGCTCTCCTGGAAAGCATGGTGGTGGTTGATGGGCAAACACTGAAGTCCGTGTGGTAAGGCACTGACCTTGTACGGTGCATGTCACTCTCTGAGCCTCTGGAAATCCCTTTGAAGTTCAAATAAAGTACACATTCACTAGTACAGTTTTTTGTTTTTGTTTTTTTTTTTTTGAGGAAAAAAAAAGTACAAAAAGCTTTTTGAAATGAAAGTATGAGATACTTCTATCATGTGGCTACGGTGTGTAGACTTGTTTTCCAGGATCTCTTAGCAGTGAAAACCTTTCACCATATGTAAGTATTTTCATAAGAAAAGCATGGCATATCTGAGCTGGAAATCTCTTCAGACAACATGTTTTTGATATGTCTGCTCGTAAAAAGTATACTGGGGATTGAGAATTTTGAAGTATCTCAATAGAAAATCATGCCCTTCCCATAATCTGTTTTCCAAACAAACTCTTTTAAGCTCCTATTACACTTGAACAGATACTTGCTGCTTTAGTCTAAGCAATTCTGTTGAGCCCTTGTACTTATTGTTATGGTTTATTAGCAAATATAGGTTCTTCTGAAAACTTAGGTTTAGTTACCAGTTCACTACTTTTTTTTTTAACCTTTGCTGTAGTATAGCTGTGTTAAAGTTTAAGTGAGTAAGTTGAGATGGCTATGACATCAAGCAAAGGAAGTAAAAGTTCCATGTGGAAAACATTACTGTTAGCATTCTCTGAAGCGTTTAGATCATGTGACTTTTTTTCAGAACAATCATCCCCACACTGAATTCTAGCAAAATAAAGCACTTCAAAATTTATGTTGCCTAAATGGTTTTATTTTCTGTTCAGCAGCAGAAAATCAGTCATTACTCAAATCACTTGGTGACATTGAACACTTTAGACATATCAATCTTTGTCAAAATGAGAAGTCATTTCTCAATTCTGTGTTACAAAGCCAAATATAACCCTCTAAATTCCTCTTGTCCATACTTCTGAAGTACAACATTGTGTGAGCTAGAGTTCATTTAAACTGCCAATTACACAAGTAATTGGGATTTAAGACTTCTATACTTACTGTAGACTAGAATATCTTAATACTTTCTGTGGACAACTGAACAAAATTGTGCTAAAAGTGTAAGTGGTTCATACTGTCAGAATGTCACGACACTCTTCCCCCCCCCCCCCCCCCCCCGCATTTTGTATTTTGACCTTCTCATTAACATTCATAGAAATGCATAACTGTTAGTTTTTTGTTTTTTGTGGAAGCAGGCTCAAACTGCAAGAAATTCAGAAGGATATAGACACCTGAAACAAATAGTATTTCCAATTTTTTATATCAGATCTTCTCAATACTGTTTCAGTTTTCAGTAGATTGTGGAGTTTTTGTTTGTTTTGCAGGGGGAAGAAAATAATTTTTCTTATGCTGACAATAGCTGTAATTACATTACAGGTAAAGGGTTCAAAGGTTATTTTTCAAAAAAAAAAAAAAAAGAAAAAAAAAGAAGGAAAACTGCACAGCAGTCCCTTTCCACCATAGAAGATAGTGACATATTATTCCTTTCAATTCCAGGTTGTGCTTCATTGCTTTTGAAATAGATATACTTGGGACATATGCCCAAACCCAAGATGTGGTCAATGTGCTCCTAGGATTATTTTGTTGCTAAAGAGCTTTTTTTGCCAGAGAAAGAATTATCCAAGACAGATGCTACTGTGATAAACAGCTTGATACTTGCTACCCTAGATGCTGAAAAGTTTAATATGATAAGAAAGTAACAGTGTCAGAATCATAAATGCGTAACAATTTGTTCACTTTAGATATATATGGGAGGTAATACTTGATAAAAGATACCTCCACACGTTTCTTGGGTGAGTGGCAGAACTAAATAGCTAAATTATTATCACTGTTTATGCAGGTCTGGATTTGTAAATGACTGGTTATATCAGCAATGCCCAGCTTGAAGCGCATTGAGAAGTGCCTTGTTTTCAGCATGTGCTGGGCATTCATCCTGCTAAAATCAGGCTGTATGCACACTTGATCCAAAGCCAAGTTTTATTTATATGTTAGAGAAACTATAAGGTGAACTTTGAGTACATTCTTGTGACTAGAGGAAAAGTTGCTGGATAGAAAGCCAGATCTTCTGTTAGAGGCCTGTCTTCCCAGCCAGGGATCTTCGGGGTGATATTCATCCCATGTAAGGTCTCTGAAATGAGCATAGCTGTACTGTGTAATATGTGATCAATAGGACAAACATGAAGTGCTGAACCAGTGTAGTGGCTTTTAAGAGGCCCTTTCAGGCTGGTACCAAGCCCATCACCTTCTCAATACCCACTGAGTATATGAAACAATTAATAAAAATTGTAGTATACCCTCACTGTCACCTGACAACCATCTTTAAGGTAGTTGTCTAGTCTAAGCTGCTAATGGTGACTTCTTATTAACAGAGAGCTGCGAAGAAAGGATACTTCATTGTTCCTATTTTAGATAGCTGATTTAGGGTGATGAGTCATACTTGGACACTGGAGCTCTTCCTCCACTGCCTGAAGTGGGAGCCATAGTAGCTATTGTTGGTCTAGTAGGATGTAATGTCTGCCTCAAAAAGATTCACTAATTCCTGCTATTTAAGGGGAAAAAAAAAAGTTGAATGGAATATGAGTTTATTTTTCAAGATTCTTCTGTCTTGGAAACAAATAGGTGGTACTGACTTCTCAGAACTAAATGTTATTTGAAGGTAGTTTTCATGATAAAAGATTTTGTGGTGACTTCTACTGAAATAAGAAATATGTAGAGAAATTAAGGAAATCCTAACTTGCACATAGGGATTTCTACTCGTAAACAGTACTTGGACTCATTTTTTTGCCACTTTTATGGATTTTGTGAACAGTCTTAAAGCATAATACTAAAGACTTTGAGTAGTGAATAAGAAAAGTTAAAATTAATTTTAGTCAGTAATAGCAGTAGGATGACAGTGCTAGTATTTGTTTTTTTTTCTATTTTGACCAACCTTTAGTGTGTGATTTTATGTATTTGCCCAGATGTAGCTTGGAAAGACTTATTTACGGATAGTGATCTAAAAAATGGACTAAATAAATTTCTACTTATCTAGTATCACAGAACACTACTGAATAAAGATGAAAAACGTGCCCATAATATTCTGTGAATCAGGATGGTGTATATTGCTTACGTCCATGTAATTTCATCTTTATTGATACTTGTACCTGATAGATGCTCCAACTGGTATTCAGGTACTGATTCTTACATGGTGTTTTGGTTCTGCAAACCTGATTGCATTTCTACATCTCCTAAAGGAACAAACAGAACACAAACTGCATCTGACATGAAATGTTACTAATAGGTTTCTGTTGAGTACCTTTCAGTACTCTGCTGTTTACATGGTCATTTAATGGGATCCAGAGAGACCAGCCATTAAGCACTGTTTTCTTCAGATCTTGGATAAAAGATACCTACTGCTACACCAAAACAGAAGAAAAGAGAATTCAGAATATATAGGATACAGTCTCTGCAGAAATATCTTGCTCGCTCTTTCTTTTTTTCTGTGTGTATGTTATTGTGAATCCCACATTCACATAAGTATTGTTACTTTAGGTGAGTTGAATGTGCACACGTGACTGTACATCCACATATGGTAGACACTGGCATCACACAACTTGCACGTCTGCCAATAATAATGATTTTAGCCTGGCATGTGTTTTTTTTCTGGCCCTGGGCAAGTCTTTGCTATTCCTAGGGGCCCATGTTTTTCCTTGTATTCTGTCACTCCCTATTTGCAGGAGAGAATTGAGAGACACTAAGTAACTGTCACTTAACCAATATTTTTCCAGAATATCTGTGAAGTCGTAAGTAGCATTTAGGTACTGTGCATGCAAATTGCCTCTCCAGTTCATCAGAACCGAGCGAGCCTTTGATTACAAAGTTTCTGTGGACATACAGACCTCAAGATGAGTGTGGAAATGTCTATAAATATGCAATGTGTATGTAAATAAAAATACTTTGTATCCTTAAGGATGTTGCGAAGATCTATAACTTTGTTCAAAATACCTGTATTAGTTGTCCATCAGTTAATTTAGGATGAAAAGGCTAGCGTAACTAATGCTTTAGAGCTGTTAGTTTCTATGTAAGACGCTCTTTTAATAAAATACAATAAAATGACCTGATTAAGGAGCAACTACAAAGCGTGCAAACTGATGGTTGTTCTATCAATATCAAACACCAGATATCCAAGAAGCTTATAAATTTGTTGTCACTTGCTATTTCTCTTTCACAATTTCCAAGCTCTAGTCCATGTTAACAAGTGTTTTTGACATCTCTGGTTGGTATTTAGGAGAGGTGGGAAGAATCTTGGATGCAGAGTTATTCCTTGGAATTTTGTCATAATCTTGCAAGAACTCTTTCTTTCCTATGCATTCCCCAAAGAAAGAAGTCCTTAGGTCTTTTTCCTAGCGGTAGAAATCCCATTTCAGAAGGCAATTTCAAAAGAATTGAGTTTTTGCTTGCAAAAGATAATGAACAGCTATAAATGAATACCTTATAATAGTCAAAGAAAGCATTAAATAGAAAGAAGGGACAAAAGTGTTGTTTTTTTAACCTGCTGCTAAGGGAACCTGGTCCCTAATAACACCTGAGTGGTGGCTAATAAGAATATTGATTTTAAGCAAACAAATAGTAAAATGTTTGGATGGCTGAAGACTGACTTTGTTGTTTTTTCAACCTTGTGTTTGAATTATTTAGTCCTTTATCCTCAAAGGATCTTAAACATTGCAATGCTGAGAATCACAGTTATCTTCCCAATGACACTTGTTAACCAGTATGGAATCTTACAAAGTTCCCATAGGAATCTTAATTTCATATAGAATAGGTTTTCCAGAAGCTGGAGCGCTAATTCTCAATGTAAAATGATGTAAAAAGAGACTTCTGTCTTGGTGCTACAATCTAGCTCTTTCCTTTGGGCTGCCTGGAAGTGTTCTCATTGGCTTGACTTTTCAGCAGCCCTGAGCCCTCTTCTGAAAATAAATGTGCATGCATCACTTCTACCAAAATCAGTCAAGATACCTTTGTCATCTTAACTTAAGGAAGCAGAAGATATTGATGAATATTCCTTTTACAAAAACTTGTTTCTTCAGATCACTCATCTCCCAGAAGGAGTTCAGAATGAAGATACTTGACTTTTCAGTCTTGCTGTTAGTATTTTTTTCTCTATTTTTACGTTGATAAGCTACTGTCTATTCAGACTATTTTTGGTTACTAAATGAAAGGGGAGAGACATCTTTGTTGCTTCCTTATTTGATTATTTGATCATGCTTTTGAATTACAAATACTGCTTACAGATGGGCATTATAGATGCTCAAAGCCCCCCCCTTGCATAAATTCAGAATGCAGGTAAGTGAATCTTTAGCATAGGTGTCCAAAACAAAGTAAGAATGCCTTATGACAAAGTTTGGTAGTCAACAGCACCTCTGTATTCACAAATTTTGCTGCCTATAAAACTTAACTGGAAAAGGTAAATGCTGAACACTTTGCAAGGATATTAGAAGTTATGTTCCTGTGCCTTCATCAATTTCTGAAGCAGTCATATGCAGAATTAAAAGTTCTTTGTGAACTTCAGGCTATTTTTACTAACAGCCCAAAAGAAATTAGTCTAGAATAGCAAGCAAGCAAAAAGAATCTGTTGTTATGCTTGTTGTTCTAAGGAAGAATAAATCTTAGCAGAAGTAGTCATAAGACTTAGTAGTTTCAGCATATAGACCAGAAGAGAGAGCTCTCTGAACCTTATTGGGGAAGGCTGAAGTAAATTGAACTGGGATTTAAGATGAACTTTCAAAACTGCAGTGTGAATGAGAAGGGGTTGAGTTCAAATGTACTCCCTGTCTTCTCTTTAGAAATAAGTGCATTACAGGTCTGCATTTATTCTAATAAAGTTTGGAAGCTTTAGACAATGTAAGTCTATGAAATAGTATGCAAAAAAAAAAAAAGTGGTTAAAACTGTGGATCATCATTATAATTTTGCAGTCAGTAGCTCTGGTGACATATGTTGTTTCTTGTCGCGTTACTCATAGTTTGAGAAATTTGATATATGTAGCTCTGCTGACTTGTTTTTATGAGATACTTAAGCCATACAGATTTAATGAATCTCTCTAGACCACACACTAGAAATAAACGTCTTTAATGTGCCTGAGACTTGTGCAGTATGATACAAGTTGAACAACTGTTTAGATTGGTAAACCTGTATTCTACCATGACCAGTATCATTCTATACTAGGTGAATATATTTTGGTGTATGACTCTCAATTTCTAAAGGATTATGTTTAACATAAGCATTATTACAACATCTTGCCTCAGTTTCTTGCTCACTATCATGAGTCCACTCTAGAGTTTCTTTCCATGAAAATTTAACAAAAGTAGATGAATATAGGGAATAGAGTTAGTGTGTTGGTATTTCAGGTATTTAGAATTTTTTATGTGTCTGGTATGCATTTGATCAAAAGTCTGTCATTTTCATTTGTTTTGGGGGACTGCTTAAGTGAGGCATATGAATCAATCTTTCAAGAAAGATGGTTGAAAAGATCTGAAATGATGTGTATCAGATAATGATCCCCAATGGCTAAAAGGCAAATGTAGTTTTCCAACGTGTGTTCTCTATGTTGTTTAGGGTAATGAGAAAATATTGTTTAAGTAGTAGAAAGAGAAGCTCAAAATGGTAATTGGAGACAAAGCTGAAACACTAAGAGGGAGGAATAAAGAAGTGCAAAAGAAATTAAGTATCTTATTAGGTGGTAGCATTGTATAAAAAGGTTTTTGTTGTTTTCAAGTTGACTGAAACCAGTATTGCACGTAAACAAATAAAGGGCCCACAAACCTGAGAAGCGGTAATTTAGTAATTTAGAGTGCAGGTATTCCAGAGTGGCATTTCAACCATTACTGGAACAGTTTAGGACAGTGGAAACATGTGGATCTGGATAATGGGAGACAACAGTTGTACTTTATACATGAGTGAGGAAATGAGCCTGCAGTATCATAACCAGGAGCACGGAGTTCCTGGAGGGTGCCCATCAGCAGTGATGTAAAAGCTACAATGCTACGAGCATTAATATGAAGAAACATAGGTGTAGTGATGAAAATACTGAAACAGAGGTGTTTTTTCCCTGTTAAAAGAAAAAAGATACTTGTCTTTCCATTATGAAAGATCCTGGTAGGGCCTTAAATTATGGGCTTGTTTTGTGACCTGGGAATAATTATAGAGATCTGAAACTTTTACATTTCTCGTATCTTTTTATCTGCAGGATAAAAAGATTTTATCTACAGTCTCAACTAACCAACCAAAGCAGCATTTACGCTTTTACTGGGATTTTGATGGATAAAAATTCTAGAAAGTTTATAACATTCTCTTATAACAAGGATAGAAGTATACCTGTGTTCATGGCACTGATTTGTTCCTTTTGTCCTTGATTACTAATGATGTATTCCTTGCTGTTTCCAGAAGTTAGTTGTGTGTGTAAGAGCATGTGTTGAGCGTCATGGAGGAAATTGAGATAAATTTCTTGATTGCCTTACCTACTTGAAGAATTGTTTATTTTAGGTATTCAAAACTCATGAACTAGACTGAAAATACAAAACTGGCAGAAAACTTTGTTTTAAAAATTACTTCAAATGTTTGTTGTTTTTTTTTTTTGATTTGAACACTAGAAACTCTTTTACATGATATAAAGTCAGACAGTCATGATTCATGAAGTTTAAAGGTTTCAGCGAAAAGGGCCCCAGCTAAGCATTATAACTATTGCACTTTATTTTGAACTTGAGAAATGTATGTAGAATAGGATTTCTTAGAAATGCAGGAATGGAGGCATAATACATTCTGTTGCTAGTCCTAAATCTGAGTGCAAGGAAACAATAACAAATTGATTTTTCAGGCTACCCAGCTGCTATTCCAGCCCACTTCAGCTGAATACAACTCTAAGGTTTATTACCGAAATACATCACACAGGAGTTCTAGCTAAACTGAGTTCAATTAATAGGAGTCACTGTATATGCTGTTCACTCCCCCAATTGCATATTGATCTGTTTGTGATCTGTTTGTGATTCTAATGTGCAGTAATGACTTCATGCTTCCCTGGCTGCCACCTACACCCTTGCAAATGCGGTGTTGTATCTGAGCATATTTAAAAAAAATATAGCTGCTACCCTATTTCTTTTTCTTGACATGGTAGGTCCAAATTGAATCAACACTTGTAAAAGCTTAAGATACTACTATTGGCAATTATTTAAATAAAAGTTATAATCAGTCATCTTGGTGGAGTCATATATAGAACTGACACTGGCCTCCAGCTACTTCTTAGCATTTATGAATTCAAAGGTCTGAATAAAAGTTGAAATAGTTATAGTATAAAGTAATGTAAATTTACTAACATTGCATTAATTATATTAATAATACATTTGAAGTATTTCTAATAAATATGCCCAGCAAGTTAGACTTCAGTTAATTTTCTCCACGAACTCTATGGTGAAGCACTTAAAGTAAAAGAAGGAGAACATACTCAGAATCTGGGAACTACAGAATCACAGAATGGAATCACAGAATGGGCGAGATTGGAAGGGCCCTCTGAAGGTCATCTTGTCCAACCCTCCTTCCAAGCAGGATCACCTAGAACACATTGTGCAGGATGGCATTCAGGCAGGTTTTGAATATCTCCAGAGAAGGAGATTCCACAGCTTCTCTAGGCAACCTGTTCCAGTGCTGTTTCACACTCACAGTAAAGAGGTGCCCCCCTTATATTCTGACAGAACTGTGCTTCAGTTTGTGCCCATTGTCTCTCATCCTGTTGCTGAGCACAACTTAAAAGATATTGGCTCCATCCTCTTGACACCCTTTCCTCAGATATTTTTACACACTGATGAGGTCTCCCCTTTTCTAGGCTAAACAGGCCCAGCTCTCTCAGCCTGTCTTTGTATGGCAGGTGCTCCATTCCTCTCATCATCTTCACAGCCCTCCCCTGGACGTATTTATACCAGTAGCTCTGTGTCCCTGTTGTACTGGGGAGCCCAGAACTGGATACAATACTCCAGGTGAGGCCTCACCAGGGCTGAGTAGAGGGGCAGAATCACTTCCTTTGACCTGATGGCTACACTCTTCTGCATGCAGTCCAGTATACTGTTGGCCTTCTTGGCCACAAGGGCACATTGCTGGCTCACGGTCAGCCAGCTGTCCACCACAACTACCAGGTCTGTCTCTTCAAGGCTGCACACTAGCAGGTCACTGCCCAGCCTGTACTGGTGCTTTAGGTTATTCCTCCTTATATCTAGGACCTTGTGCCTGCCTTTGTTGAATTTCTTGAGGTTCCTCTCAGCCCATCCCTCTGAATGGCAGCACAGCCCTCTGGGGTATCAGCCACTCCTCTGAAACTACCTTCCTCCAAAATAGTTAATAGCCACTGTTTATATATTAGATATCCCAGAATTTTGTGTTGTTTGTCAGAACTGTTCATCTCGACTAAGCCCTGAGTATGGAAACTGCATGACTTTTGTTTCTGCTGAGCCTGTGTTTTCCCATCAGCTGCCCAGATGGTGCATGAAGGGAGCCTGTCCCCATTGTTCATGTTTAGGTGGCAGCACCAACCTTGTGACAGGTGCTGTTCTGGTAGAGGACAGGTTGCAGGAAAGGAGTGAAATGCCTGGTCAAAGGCACTGCAACTTGGAGGAAGCAGACGTGAGTCAGGGAAATAGGAAGGAAAAGCAGAATGGATCTGGGAGTGAGTGATGGAAAGGAAGGGATGGAGGCACTCGTTTGCTTCATTTACTACACAGTTTTCCATTACTGCAGCAAATGAATTCTACTGACAGTCTCCTTTACTATATAACTAAATTAATCCCCAGAGCATCCTGTGTACTAAATGAAGTAGGATCCCGTGGAGAAAAATAGTAGAGCCTTAAAAAAAAAAATTAAAGACTGTATTGCACTAGGGGGCTGAATTAACTTTGCACGAGCCATCTCAGTTCTGGCTTTTCTTAACTTTAGAGTGCTCATCTTACCAACCTTAGTGTTATTTTAATGTAGGACTGGGAGAGAAGGGTTTGTGATAAATATAGGCAAATTATATGCACAAATGTGGAGTATGCAGGAAACATTCAATCTTGTATATCCTATGGAGGTGGACCTAAAACTCTTACTGACCTCATTGTGTCGTTGATTTGAGGATACAATTTGCCTATTACTTAATCACTTTTACCTTCAAAATACTATGAAAATAAAAGATTTGCAGACAAAAATCTAGGAAGGTAGTTTCTTAAGGAGTGAACTGTAGAACAGAGATGCTTGCAAAAATGCTGTTACCATGAAAACGATTTATAAATCCTAGCACGCATCTTCAACATTTTCATCTGTATTGTGTAAATAGCTATTGCTTCCAGATGTGTTGACCCACCTAGCAGTCAGAAAGTAAGCACCTTTTGTGAATTATTTAATAGTTGGATTACAAATATTAATCATAAAAGAACTGAAGCATTTTCTTAGAATATTTTTGAATCTCAAGCTTTGTTTGCAGGTCTTTCAGTGCAGCCTGGTACTGTAACTAATAGGTGTGCATGAAGAAAACCATTTCACTCTGCAGCCTTTTTCGCCCACATCTTTAGGGTTGCCAGAAATCCTATCTGTCAGCTAAAATGATGTTAAAGTTCTGCACTGCTCTAATCCAAATATGACAGAGAATAGGATTAGCAGAAGCTGTTCAAATGTGATAAAATAAATGAATAAAAATGAGTTGAAGAGGAAAGCATAATATTAGTGGAACATGACCCAATTATATATGTAAAAATATACCCAACAAAATAGGTCAGAAATACTTGGCTAGATGCATTTACATACTGTTTAGAATGTGAATTCTCTGTGTAGCTGTAATAGTATTATATAAGATTTTGATATCTGTGTATGTTTATCTATAATGAACTCCTATAAATACATGTAATTGAATCGAGACATTGCAGTCAGACTGTTTTCTAGAATATAAAACTGTATAAATAAGAACATCAGGGTCCCAAAATGATGCAATCTTCATTTCACTTTCCCTCTGTATTCCACAACTCAAACAATAAAAATTTAAGTAGGTAACTTACATAAATTGAGAAAATAAATTTGTTGACTTTGAAAGACATGCGGTATAACCAGTAGAAAAAAGTTCATGCTTGCAATAATGAATTCCCTCCAAGAAATGTTAATTCATGCTTGCAGGTTAATAAAACACTCTAAAAGGTAGGCATAGCTTCTTAAGCAGTAGTTTAATGTAGCTCTAACTTGAGAGTTAGTATTGTGATTTTTTTTTTTTTTACATTAAATAAATGTCAAATTAATCTGCTGATTTAAAGAAGCAACATGCGTAGCTTACAACTTTAAGTTAACTATTTCTCCTGGCAATATTATAGTATATTGCAGTTCACTGCTCTGTTTCTCTAAATAATGAAATTAAAGGAATTATCTGACTTGGACTGAAAAAGAGAAATGATGGTCAGAGCGGATGTTGGTATGTATTTTTGGTTTCCTCATTTTCTTATCGCATGAATGATCCACCTCTATATGTTGATTAAGAGAGATCTAACTTAAAAATATTTAAACATATATTTTTTTAATATATTATTTAGGTAACCAGAGCTACTACCATTAATTAATTGAAGAATATGATAAATTGGAAATATATGGGGCATTTGCTGGTATTTGTTTTAAAATCTGGGTTTATTTTCACTCTCCTTTAAATGAAAGTACGTTGAAGATCAGAGTCTTTAAAATAGCCGATGAACTTAAAGTCAGAATTAGTTGAAGCAAGTGACCTTTTAGTGTATTATGGAGCTAGTTGAAAATGGTCTTTAAATGCTGCTTTCTTTCTCTAGTTAAAGAAAGCTCACAATGAGAGTTTGGGTTAACTCCTTCCTCAAGAAAATTGACAGCAAATAAGACTGAGCAGTGAACACAAGAACAGCAGTAGAGAGTTTGCACATTGCAACAAGAGTTGGGGAGTGCCAAACTACAGCAGCTTGGCTTATACTGCCCTCAAACTTTCCCTTTTCCTTCAACTTTGTGGTCCAGACCCCTCTTATGCCACTTCTTGCTCTTGTATGACCAGATGGTAAGTCAGTTCAAGGAGCTGAGCCAACAGGAAAGAAAAAAGAGTAATTATTTTGCCTGGCTCAGATCACTGGACTTGCTCATAACCTGCTCATCTGAGCGTGAGTGCCAGTGCAAAGGAAGAGGCACGATTACATGGCCAAGGGCAGGGAGAAGAGCAGGAAGCCACAGGCCTTCATTTAGGTGTTGCTATGGTACTGTACAGTCCGTAGTAACTTTCTAGACAAATGGAGGGGCTAAAAGCAGTCAGGATTGATAAATATGTTCTAACAGATTTTTCTTGCCATGTGGTTAGGAAGGGGAGGGAAGTAATTGTTTTCCTTGTAAATCTGCATTTAACCCTTTCTAATGGAGTATATGTGACCTTTATTGCTAATCATGTCTGTTAAAAGGGTTGATTTGGCATTTATCTTAGGAGTGAAAGGTGTATCAGTATCCCACGTTATACTGAGAATATCACACTTTGCTATTTTGGCATCCCCAAAAGTCTTCCCCTGTATTGTTGCATCTGTGAAGAATCTTGACCATTTTTCTACTTTTGGATAGTCATTCTTCTCAGTGGAGAGACTAATAACTTATAAGTGATTATATCAATATATTCACACACAGAAGTGAAACGAGTCTATTGTTCCATGCTGTAATTTATCTTGACTACTTTATTGATCTGGGCATAAATGTAGGTCACTATGCGACTCACCATTAGTTTATACAAAAGGCTGATTTCAGGGGAGCCAAGATTTTATGCCTTGATATAGTTCCTTGTAAACTCAAATACCTGTTCATAAATATTCAGGACAATATGAAGATCTTCTTGTCTGTACTCTGTCAAATAGCACTTCAAGATTGCTGATTTCAGAGGTCCATAATAAGTGTGCTCACACAAAGTAAATGGTTGAAGTCACTTCTGTTCACTGGTCTTTCTTTTGCTTCAGTACATAGCACTGGAGAACTGGTATTCTTGGCTTCAGACCAGCGCACAAGAGGAGAAACAGGATGGATAAGATGGATAAATTTTTGTCAACTTTTGTCAACAATCTTTTTGTCAACTATTCAGTTTCCAGTCTGCATTTTCAAAAGAAATTGGTATTGGCCATATTTTTTAATTTTTTTTTTTACATTGTTGTGCAAACATCAAATATTTATTGTAGTGCCAGGAGTATCAACAGCTTTTAGTGACCTTATCAGAAGCTCTGTTGTGTCCATGTTTTAGTTGGACTTGAAATTTGTCTCATGAATAATCATTAGTGGAAAGGTTTAAAATCAATGGGAGTTGTGTTTCTAAAATACTCTTTTGCAACAGAGCCTTACAGTTAAGCAGTCAACACATTCTTAACATTTTGTTTGTGCTGTGTCTGACCCTTACCAGTATGATCAGGACTTTGCAGTTGAAATTCTAGGACTACCCCACCTTTCTGGGACTTCTAATAGAGAAAGAACAAAACTGAAAAGCAGAGAGGACAGAAGGTGGACCTGAGTGGTGGTACATGGGAATGAGTAATCCTAGATTACACTGTAAAACTGCTTTTTTCCTTGGATGTGGGAATTTAGAAATTAATTTTCTTTAAGTTTAACCTGTGGGCTTTTTTTAGTCATTACTTTGAACCTGCTGGACTGAATTGTTATACTTACTATTGCTTCACCTGGAGAAAACTAATTTACTCTTATTACAGATATTTCAAAATGGCAGGTTCTTTATGATACAGAAATAATGCTCTTCATTTATAAATAAATCTGTAAGTTTTGTATTACATCTGAGTGCCTGACAAATACATGTAACATGTAAGTACAATGTGACGAATTAAAGGTGTGATGTCTTCACTCCATCCCTGTTACAAGATAATAACTGCATTGCAAGTCAGATCCACTGGTGTATCTAGTTCTGCTCTGAAATGATGCACCCAAAATCTATTGTTTCTTATTTATCCATACCTTAAGTTGCCTTTTGAAGACCATCTGCTGAATTCTTTGCTGTGTTGGTAACAGAATCCACAAGTCCCATTTCAAAGGGATTCGCTATGTATTCCACCTAAGTTCATCTCAGTGTTGAAGAATTTAACAAATACAGTGACATAAACCTTGCAATTACCTGTCGGAGCATGCAATCCATATTTTAACAGATGGCTAATCTTAGAATATATTGTTTGTTTCCTCTTAGCTAGTGCAACAGACAGCTTTGCCAACAATAAGTCCTGTCTGGTGAAATTGGGGATGGACTTTACATCTTCAGGTTCTGTTCTTCCTCTGAAGCCAAAGGCTAACTAATTGTGGAATAAGTTTTCCTGCATGTTCAGCTAACTGTCTAATCTCCACAGTGAAGCTTAAATGAGATGCCTCAGTATTTTAAAAAAATGTTTTAAAAAATTCTGCAAAGTACCAAATGAGAACTACCAAAGTTTTTCTGAAGTTATTTTTTTTAGATTTTCTTGAAAATTTTCAAACCCGGTAGACCTGATGAAGATATTTGTGGTTTAAGATATTGTCACTCAGCAATTTATTATTCGAAGCTCTAGCCTATTTCCTCTAGGCAAGCAGCTTGTCCTTCCTAAAATAAACATGGATAATGTTACCTATCAAAAGTCCTGGCAGAGGTATTGGTTGCCTGGCAGTTAAAGTGTTGGGTCTAATAACATGTTTCTGACAAAACTAAAAGGAAAATAGCAAAATGAATACTGCTTCCAGGAAAAGCCATAAGAGCCATTTGAGGTATTCCATAGTCTTGCTTATTTCTTTGTTACCCTGTTTTCATGATTTACTAAAGCTTTAGGTACTAATTCAGACTCAGAGTCTGAAAGAGCAGAAAGCATCAATGTGCATTGAGTGAGCATGGTGGGTTTTTTTTTGTTTGTTTTGTTTTGTTGGGTTTTTTTTTGTTTAAAGGTTTCCTCTGTCTCCCTCAAGTATTTTGATGCTGAATGTTTCATCTTCTCTGTCTGGGGAGGAAATGTGGAAACTTGGAAAAAAAAACACAGGCTTTGTAAAACTAAAAAGGAAATATATGATGTAATGTGGCCCAGGGCATGAGACACGATTGAAAACTGCTTGTGGTTTTGCTTTGTCTGTATAGCTGTCAGTGTTTTGCTGTTATTATGGTGCCTTTTATCTCTTAGACCATTTGACTGAGTGCTTGCATTGAGAGTTGTTCTTTAATGGAAGATGGTGAATGTTTATCTTGCTCTGTTTGGACAGCAAATCTCAGAAAACAGATGAGAACAATACACTAGTGGCAGTGATCAATTTAAGACTTAGGATCCTTTCTTTTTTTTTCTTTTTGATAAACAGAAGATATTAACATTATTGGAGTTCCACACCTTAGACGAGGGAGGAAACAGGCTGTGTAAATCCAAACAGAAGCTTGCGTTGCATTTGCCCAAGACCCATTTTTTTCATGCAGAGGTAGAACGACTGCAAGGTGTAGCTCAGGAGGGAGCCCTCATCAGGCAAGTCAAACTGCTGGTGGGTGCCCCCACACAAAGCAGATTCATCATCACCTTGGGGGTGAAGTTATTTCTGTACAGAGCCAGCAGAAGAGTTGTCATCCAAGCACTTCATAAACTCTATTTCAGGGATTTATGCCTTGAGCTGAGTGATTTAGTTTTTACTTCATCGATGTTTTAAAATTAAAGATAGATTTTTAAGAATAGGTTAGCATGTATTGAAACTACAACCTCTGTTCATTATCTATAGCCTGTTATTTCTTTTATTCACTTTGTCAGCACTACCAGGCTGACAGACCGTACTTTAAAACTTTAGAATTATACATGGGATTTGGAAACAGTATAATTCTTTTGTATCCTTTTCTTTCTTCCTGTCTTCATTTCATTATGTCATTTCTGTCTTTTCATCAGTAAAATGGGTTTGTTAAAGCATTGTTAATAATGATGTTGTTAATGCTGCTCGTTAAAACATTTCATTCCACTCACACTGAGCTGAAACAGGTTGTAGGAGAAGATGGTAACTAGAAACATCTAATTACCATCAATGCTTCTGTTTTCTGTCACAATGAAGATGGGGACCAAGCCAAAACATAAGGATGCCTTCTCTCTCTGTGAAATCCTGAGAGGTCTGGTTGCAAGGTTCCATTGAAGGTGCAGAGGAGTGTTATACCTGGTATCAATTATTAGTTATTGTAACATGTAAAACTTGCCTGAAAGCTGATTTATGGGTACTTTATGGTTTCAGATGGCAGATTTTTAGCTCAAGGATCAGTGATTAAAATCTTAATAGGCCAGTGTTTTTAATGAGTTGTTCTGATAGTGGCTTTGCTCATGGCAACTATCAAATTTTATGCGAAGTGCTGTCCAAGCATATGTTTGTACTTATCAACACTGTAGTGGGTCAGGTGTGTAGCTCCACTGAAAACTTTTTGGGGCTTTTAATAAAAAGACAAGGGACCTTTATCATTAAAGAAAAACACGTTTCCTCAAAAGCCAGCCTCTCTTTGAATGAAGGAAATCTTACAGAATTTCATCCTGCAATTGCTATACAAATAGTGAAAGGCTTAGCCCTGACATAGATGCCAAAAGTTGTTATATCAAAGTGCTGAGAAGAGGAAAATGATAAAGAGACCATACTCTTCAGACAGCAGCTACCTGTCTCAAGGTAACAGTATTCACTGTAACCCTGATACCCATTTTAATGGGAAGGCTACTGAAATAGGCTGGCTACTTTTTTGAAATATAAATACCTTGAAAAGACATTATCAGTACGGTATCTACTTATAAGACTGTAATTTCTGTGACTCAGGTTTACAGTACAGCCCTGAAGAAAAAAAGAATGGTTATAGTTTATTAGTTCATATATCCTCATTTGATACTGTTACTGTGAGCTTTTGAACTACATTTGAGACTGTTCTATTTTAAATTCATTTATTTCCATCACATCCACCTTTATCCAAGCATCCTCTGACAACTTTATTTCAGTTAACAATGCATATTGAAATTTGGGCTGCTAACTTGCTGATGGATGTTTGGATTTATAAGATAATACTTTTATCCATATGCTTATTTCAGCCTATTTAGAACTTCTGTCTGAACACAAATGCACACCTTCATTCCACTCAGTAAATCTGTCACTCACGTGGAGTACAACCCATACTGCAGAAACCATACCATTCTTTGTAGGGAAGATAAATAAATACATATGGTTTTGTTTTGTGTATATATAATCTGTTTGTATAGACATATAAAATATTTATGAAATAACAACAGAAGCCCTCACATGCCAAGAGGAAAGTTTTGTTTGTAACACTGGAGATAGTTTAACTCCATCTTGAAGTTATTTTGAGGCATATCACTTCTCAGATATGTTTGAAATGTGTTGCATATCCTGCCCATGAAAAGAAGGATAAAGATTTGTCATAATGACACAGCCATTATAACAAAGTAATTTCTCAGATTGTATTGTGGCTGGTAAGAAGAAGGTGCAGTTGTAAGACTTTATAAACATGGGCTTTTTTAATTCTTTTCTAAAAATTGTTTATTAGGAAGGTCCTGATGATGATCACTTCAGCTTTAACAAAAACTAATTTCCATATAAAATACGTCGTAATTACATTTTTATGGAAGACTGACTTATCTGGAAAAAAGGGAAAATGAATGTTTTATGTGTTTTGTTTTTTTTTTTTTTAATTTAAATTAATTTTTCGTACTCAAATTTGAATTCTTTGACATGATTTCCAGGCTCAGTTATTTTAATTGTGTAACTTACTTGTTAAGCATTATATCAATCTAGGGAACATTAATGCGAGTTCTAATACAAAACTTATTAACTGCTACTGCTAGGTTTTACATGCTGCTACTTCTAGGTTTTACTGAAGTAATAGAAATGATCAGAACAGGAATTACCTTAGGTTTTGTATAAAATGATGACAAATATGCATTTTTCTTTAGAAAAAGTAACACGCAGAATTGCTTAATTTGCATCTTCACAGACTGTTTTTTCTTTAACCAAGATAGCTGACATGCATTAGAATTTATATTCTTTATATTGGTTTTAATAACTATTTGAAATGTTGGGTTTTTGTTTGTTTGTTTTTAAAGTTATTGATCAGAATAACTTTTTGATGGTATTGATTCATCTTGTTTTTACTTCTAGGTAGGTATTTGAAAATTGCTATCAACTTGTTTAAACAAACAAACAAAGAAAAAAAAAATCCCTTCAAAAGCAGAGCGACCAGCAGGGCATTAGTGTCTGTATGATTAACAATCAACTTGGAAAAATAACAAATGCATCACAAAGCTCATTTATGAGGAGGGAGGAAAAAGGTAGGGGTAGGGAGGAAGCCCTACAACAAAACAATTGATATGCACACCCCACAACGCTACCTAAACTGTGTTATGAGATATAAACATCTTTTCTAATCTTTCTGCCCAAGGTTGACTTTCTTCTTGAAAGTATAATAAAGTAGCAAAGTAATTAAAACTTAAAGCACAAAAGATTAAGCCACACAGGATTCTAGATTAGTTCAGGTTGTTCTGATTTCAACACCAATAACCCGAAGTAGTACCTAACTGTTCCAGTGATGAAGTATGCCCTCTGAAAATCATAACAGAATTATCCAACTAGGAAAACATTAAACTAGAGATAATTCTGGTTCCTATTTTTCACTATGGTTCAGCATGCTAATACTTCAGTTGGCAATAAGATACCAGAGCTGGTATAGTGATGCTGAGAGAGTTGCTAAGCTGTTTACATGCACAGTCGTGTTTTTCCCTTGTTAGACAAAAACTTCTTTTCATGCATTTATACTAATCAAGAAGTGCCTTTTAAAACAATTATGCCATCTACAGAATTGTTTGTAATTATGAAGTGCATTAATCAACTGTTCTGATCTGATTAGTAATTTTTAATCATGAGCAAAATGGAAGAAAACACAGATGTAAACAAAAATTGAACTCCATATTCTGGGTTGTGTTCAGGTGTACGTAAATAAACAATCAGTATGGCCTAGGTTATTAGATCAAAGATATACATGTAAGAGCACAGTGGTTTGCACGCGTTTTAAATGAGCAAAGCATGTATGAGTGAATGTCAGTCAGACACCCCTCCATGCTGCTTTATTATTGTCCATATACTGTCAGCACCGAAATAACCTCTTAAACTAGTGCCTGAATGGGTATGAGCAAGTTTCCTATTTTGATGGGTTCATTGTATTGGTTCTTCTTTTGATAATAGAAAATAACTCCTCCCCAAAACACTTGTCTTCTCCTGTTTAAAAACCCAGTTAGTCACCTTGGTCTCTTCTATAACTGGTTTCTCTCCCTTTGTGGTATGGCTGCCTCCACAGTTCAGCTTGCTTCAGTGAAAGTATGCCTTCTAGCTAGCCTTCTTGGGGGCTAGGAAGAGAAAAGTCTTTTTCAATACATTGATATAGATGGCTGACTTGGCCAATAAGTATGAAGAGGGAATATATTTACTTTTTGTTTAAGTCACTATTCCTTTTTTTTTTTCTTTTTTCCTAATTTCCTCATGCTTTCCCTTAATCATAAGCCATACACTGGCATGGAGCTCTAAGTAAAATGTGGTTTATTGGATTTTAATACTTTATTATAATGTTAGGAACTATTTAACTTTATATTACGTTTATTCGTTTTATTATGAACACTCTGAAAACAGAATTTATCCTAATCCAATGCATCTAATTTTTTCTGACAGAGAATAACTTGGCAATGCCATCGCATTAATGAACAGCAAACAAAACCAACCATTAGAATTCACATATTTAATGAAGATGTATCTATTTTATTTCTGTGATGCTGTAAACTTTTTTCAGTGAATTTTGTGCTATTTTCTGAACTGAGTAAATATCTGTTTATTTAGTTATTACTAAATACCATTCTAAAACTTAAATGATGTTAAGTAGTAGTCATGGCAATAATTCTAATAGCATTCTTGCTCAGAATGAGTTTTTACTAGCTCTGGGACATCATTCTTTAATTTATTTTCCTGTGGTTTCCTAAAAGATTATCAATGAATTTGACTTGGTGTTTGGGTGTCTTTAGAAAGTGATCTTTCTCGCCTAAAAACCAAGCATTGTTGTGTAAGAGTATGTCATCCCACAGTTTTCTGGTGCTGTGTTGTGATGATTGTATGTTTTAACCTACTTTTCCATTACGCTCAGTAGGTAAACTGCTGTTCCCAAAAAGACATGCTGTCTCTACAAGCAATCTAAGTGAAATGGTCAGCCATTTTTGAGATCCAGCTATGCAGTTGTGTGCATAAAAACAAGAGCATCTCTCCAATTACCTGATGTTTGGTTACACTGTTTTTTCCACAGTTGCAGAATAACATAATAAAGGCCTTATCTGATCCCTTTGAAGACAATGATATTTACTGTGTGAGTAGATAAACAGTATCCAAATCTTGAACAAAATAAGTGTCACACAACCACCCAGTCAGAAAACATCCTAACCAATTTTGGTCACCAAACCTCACCAAACCTTTTTGTTAGCAATTTATTCGTATAATATGTTTTGAAATATGAAGGGCAAATTTAGTTACTTTCTCTGACCATCCACTTGGCTAAGTTTAGACAAAACGGGTCAGCAGGTTGGTCAGTAGTATGAAAATGCACAAAAACAGGAAAAAGAAAGCAAAGCTATGTTTCTTTTGTAAACTGGTAGATTTCAGTGTAACTCAAATCTTCTTTTTCCCCTCAGTCTTTTATATAAACATTATTTCCTTTGCACTTTATGTAGTGCTTTTCAGGTTCAAAGCCCTTTACACAAATTATTTTAATTAGTTTTCACATCTCCTCTGAGAGAGGTAAGTAAATATCATTATCCTCCTTTTTACAGACAGGGACTCTCATCTGGAGAGGTTAAGTAACTTGCCCAAGGCCACAAGGGGAAATATGTCATAGCTAGTCCTGGAAATTCAAGAGGTGTTATCCTCACTCTTTCCCTTTGTTTGCTGGGTGGCAACTTAAATCGTTAATGGTTACTCCTGTGTTTCAGAAATATGTTCTGTGATTTTTACCTCTTTGGTCTAAGCCATAAATTCAAGCAAGGAAGAAATCAGGTTTTCTGTAGTCAGACTGTAGCATGACTGTAGCTGAAGGAAATATAGTTTCCTTCAACAGAAATGTCAAGTTACTTTCCTGTTATGTCTGTAATTAAGTAGAAAAGGTTGTAGACATAAAATTGTTCACAATTTTACCATAGGAGGCTGCACAGTCAGTAGTTCTTTTGTTGGTTCAGGTCATATTAGGGTTGTAGCTCTGGTTTACAGGAGATGCTGAAAATGCAGGTTGTGGAGATGTTTCCAAGCCATGCATTTGTAGGACCTTGGGAAAATAAAATAAAAAATAAAATACTGACTGTATGTACGTTCTAAGAGAAGTTTTCTCATACAAAGAAGATTCAGAAGCAGAGAGTGGTGGTTTTATATTTAAGAAAATTAAAATACCACACTGCTTTAATTATTGTGTTTTAGAGGCTAAAGTACCATGTCTGCAAAAATAGTTCTGTCTAGTCTTCAAGCTAGAGGGTGTTTAAGGAACTGAGTTTTCTGGTTGAATTTTATGTTTCTTGAACTTTAAGAGAAGGTTAGTCCCAACTAGTGTGGGGTTACTTCATTTGTATGTGTAGACAATTTAAAGAACTTGGTAGATTAGTCAAGATACTATTTTGAAAGGATAATGGATGGAAAAGAATAGAAATGTATTACATGTCTCTATTAACTATACCATAAAAAATAGAAATGTACTCAGACTCAGGTTGTGTATTATGTATATGATATTACTACAGCTAGTGACCCCTATTCTCCATGAAGAGCCAAGCATTACTTAGACTGTGCCAACGTAGTATTACAGTGCAGGATGTTGAGTCTCAAGTTACCAATACATGGGAAATGGGTGAATACTCGCAGCTGTCCAGTCAAGTGACGGAGGACAAATGAGAAGGAGAAGGTCTTCTGGGGAAGAATATTTCAGCAGTAGTTCTAAGGATTAGGAAGAACTCAGGCTTGGTTTTTGTCATCCCAATGGACGTAGACCTCTTATTTGGTAGCTTGAGCTTGAATTATTGTGACATTTTTCTGTTGTCACCTGAAGTTTTTCTTGTTGCTCAATTAGAAACATTGGACTTGAATCATTTGCCCATGCAGAGGCATTTTCTTCCTTCTGAGATGTCTTAGATTATGTAAGATTTCTCTGTGGGGCTGAAAGGTACTACACAAGACCTATGAGAACTCTATGCCCCACAGCAGCAGCAGGTGGGGTTCTGGGACATGTTTCATGTACCCCAGGGTACATCAGAGAGCACTGCACACCTTACTGAGGACTGTGACTGCAGTTTTGTATGTCCTGCAAAACTCTTATGAGATTGTAAACCTCATCTCAGTTACCTTGCACAGACATCTATACCAGAGTGAAAAGATTAAAACGTGGAAGGAAACCAAGCAAGATGGTGACATAACATGCTTTATGAATGCAAGTGAAAGAAAAAATACTGAGTATTTCGCCAGACATTTTGGAAGCTATGTGCACAGCATATGTGCAGCAAGAAAGAATTGATCAACTAACAGTGGGGTGGCAAAATTAGTTATCAGTGGAAGTGTCAGGTAATTCTTCACGATAATGATCAAACTAATGAGAGCTTTAGGGATAGTTAGTAGGCAAAGCTTGAAAATTGTCACTATCTAGCATTCTAGCCCCCCTTCCTTACAAAGAGACATACTCCATTTATATTGAGCTATAGATTATTTTCTCTTTAGACTCAAATAAAATCTGTCCAGGGAGAATCAGATCACATAAAACTGTTTATAATATCTGTTATCAAAAGCACTTTCTTTAACAGTGTCTCACTCATTGTTTTTAAATCATCTGTGTTTATTTAAATACTGTTTGCAAGTGTCTTATTAGTTGAAATGAAAACACATCCTTTTTATCTTTTTACAGTATGAATACGGTCAGTGAAGAAGGATTAAGTTAATCTGTTTGTGGGACCCAAAAGTAAATAGACTTTGTGTCATTAAATTTTATCAATAACAGGAATTAACTATACAAATTAATTGTTATTAAAATGTCCCTGTTTCCCAACAGTGAAGTCTCCCACTTGGTTCCTTCTAAAATATCATCTAGAAATTTTCTTAGTAAATTTTTAATGATACATAATTAATTACTATGAATATGAACTAAGGGTATCTTTCAGTCTTCTTTGCTGCAGTGATTGGCATGATCTTCTGTATGAGATCATTCAAGCAGTTCAAGACTTTTATTTACCTTTTTTTTTTTTTTCATTTGCAGATTCTTTATTGAGCATTTTTTAGGTAGTGAATATACCTCAGCTAGCAAAAAGCTGAAGATTTGTGTGTTAGTGGTGAAGAGGTGAGAATGATATCATGTTCTCTGGCTTCTGACACTCTGTCCCGGCTCCATGTCATCACTGGCTGTGGATGATGGTGTCAGCCTTGCACATCCTGTGCAAGTCATAGTATTTTAACTACTCAGAATTTTTGGAACTCTTACTGTTTGAATTGTGAACCTTTAAATGAAAAATACGTGTCCTAAAAGCACATGATAGAAATTAATAGTAAAACAAGTAGTTGCCTCATCAGTCCGGTGGCCTGTGTTACACCTGGGTACTTACAACAGCATACAGCACAAGGACAGGTTTTTCTTGGCCTACTGAAGAGATGGACGAGAAGTGGAAGTATGTGGGTAATAAAGACAAAGACTGTTTAGAAGAATGTTGAAATAATATTGATTAAATAATATTAATATTAAAATATTAAGAATATTTTGGGTGCAATAGGTCAGATGTAGCCTTCTACAGATGTTCTTCAGATCTTCAGATATTCTTCTTTAAACATAAGAGAGAACTTAGAAAAGCTGTGCTTCTCCTGTCATCTCCCAGGTTTTTGCTGCTGGTGGGCAGGCTGGAAGGCCTTAGTAGGAGAGACAGCATCCCATTGCCAAATGCACAAAGAAGATGACATGAAGAGAAGCCAGGGAGCCAGAGACAAAGAGAAAAATACTGATGTTATCAAGATCAGGAGTCCATGATAATGGATCCATATGTTAAATCAGAGCAAGAGCTAATCTAGTATCACAAGGCTGATATCTTCAGCTGGAGCAAAAACTAGAATTGTAGGGGAGTAAGGAGGGACTATCTTGCTCAGAAGTCTCCTGTGTGGCTAGCGGATGACTACTTGGGGAGGTAGGTCTGCTTCTCACAGTAGAAGTCACAACTATTTGACACCTGATTCTCCCCCAAATAGACTATTCACTATTGTGCATTAGTGTGTTACAGCCTTTAGAAGTCATAATAGCAGAAGTTACTGTAAGATTGCATAAGAGAACAATTTCTGTGCAAAACCTACTTCTGGGCTACTGCATGAAATCCCAAACAGACACTTAGACACACATGTTTTTCAGTGTTATTTCTAAGTAAATAGTATTTGAGGACAAATACCTGGGAAAGTAACAGTTAACAGCCTAAGTTGTGAAAAAAATGTTGCCATTTGCAATGTTATATTCACTTTTCACTGAAATACTGTGTTCCTGTGATTTTTTTCACTGCTGAAGTTTCAGCACTGCTCAGGAAAAAGAGACAATGCCTAGCATCTTTTGTTTGGATCTCTGATGCTTCTTTGTTATGCTTGCCAAGCAATACTAAAAATCTGGCTTTGAAGATTAATAGATTATAAATTACACACACAATAATTTAATCAGTTTTTAGTATCTGCACATTCTGAGCATGGTAAATGGTTACATCTCTCCAGGTGACATTTCCTTGCTTGGTAATACTTGAAGAAAAGGTAAATCAAGCTAACCTGACCCCATAGTTACTGTAATAATCTTTCCTTTTCTTAAGGTCATGTAGTTCTAGTTGAAACTAGTATTGTTCATCTCAGATTGGGTGCAAGAGGCCTTAACCCTTCTGTTGCCTTACTTCAGAGGAAGAAATATCTAAAAATATTTAAATGCACAGAAATGACGGACCAGCCAGTCACTTCTAAGACTTTAAGGACCAATACAGTTATTCAATTCTTATAAATGTTTTGAATCTTTCCCCTGATTTCTCTGAGAAATGGATCAAACTTCAAATTAATTGTTTCTGAGAAGAAGAAAAACTACTGAAAATTAGTCAGACATTATGCAAAATATACCAAACTTTAAAAAATGATTTGCAACAACAGGAGTGGGAGCTGTGATTACTAGGTTTGGCAAGGAAATTGCTGTTACAAGGAAGAGTCCAATTACTTGAACAGAGCTAATACATAAGTTTAAGTCTTCTTCCCCCTTATAATAGCATGGGGAAAAGTTTGGTTTCAACTTGGAGCTAGAGCGCAATTAATATTTTAAGTAATACTCTTCAATTTTCTCATATAAAAACTTAATTTGATGTGCATTATGGATGAAGTCTTACCTGCAACAGGAATTATATCCTATGGTAATATTAAATGATAATTACTCTACTGATGACTTTAAAGAATTTCAATTTGATATAGCCTTGGCTGGCAAAACTACATCTTGTGATGTGTTCTAAATTAAGGTTTGAGATGCACAGTGAAAGGGGAGACAGTTTTTGCAGTACCTTGTTTAATAGCCTTTTGCTTCAACATAGCAATCTCCATTTTTCCATAACTATTTTTTAAAACACGAGATGTATAATTTATACTTCATTTATGTAGCTAAATGTTGACAAGAACTTTGAAAATCTGATTATGTGATACATCTGGAAACTAGGCTCAATATCTTTTATTACAATTAAGGTTTTTTTTCCTTGCAAGTAAAATTTTATTTTTTTTAGAAGAAAGGGAAAGTATAGAGCAGCATACTGCTTTATTTGAAGACTGTATTTTCACTTATATTCCAACAACTAGTCTCTATACTTAGTAAAATGTGAGCTGTACTTTATTTGTGGTGGATAAACTAGGTATCATTTTGCAGAATGGAGAAGCTTATGTTGATCTAAGGTGGTTCTTCTCACCATTTAGCATGCAGATATAGGATAAAATTACATAGAGAAGATTAATGTTAAAGCTGTAAAGCCAAGCACTAAAACCTAGTCAGTGCTGATTATAAAGTTCCCCGGCGACTTTATTTCCATTATCTTTACATGTATGTTTTTCCCCCCACACACACACACTATTATACAGGAATAGAGGAAAAAAAAAAAGTTTCTTGATCAGTGTCTCTGATCAAAGACTGTCCTCAGCCTCCTTGCAGCCCTTGGCACTGTTTACTGCCCATCTCGTTGCCCAGCTGAGGCAGAGGACTGGAAACTTTATATATAATTAAAGATCCACAAGAGGCTAAACTAAGCTTGTATGTATCTTGCTCTGTATGGTACCAGTAATGTACAGTGAAGAATTGGAGGAAATGGATGTGGACTTGATGTTGTCATTGGTTTGGTGCAGGCTTTCTATTGCAAGAATAACAGGAGGTCAGACTTAGGAGCAGCCACAGCTAGCAATTTTTAATAGCTTCACCCTGACCAAGTTTGCATGTATTTTTATTGGTCAGTGCCTTTGATTCCTTTCATATATGCCCTCCTATTTCAAACAAAAGAATTGTAGTGGAAATAGGGCAGGGAGGTGAGAATGCTAGCACTTATATGTATATATGTGTGTGTGTATATATATATTCATCAGCTTAATTTTTCAAAACAAGTGTTTCAACCTAAAAGCTTGTCATATTTGCCTGCCTCCACCCCCCAACCCTCCACCCATGTCTGCCTGAGTAGGAGATGAAGCACAGATTATTCTGGTCCCATTACTCAGTCTCCCAAAGCTATATCATACATTGCTACATCTAGCAATGACTGTCTAAATAAAAACAACAACAACAACAAAAAAAAGCATTAGGTGTAATGTGGGTGTCACCAGCTCTGTATTATCAGTGGAAAAAATAAGCTTAGTTATATTTTTAAACATTTAGTTAACTGGACACCAGCAAAACTGAATACCAGATAAAGAACCCATTTCTTCTAAGAACAAACATCAGAAGGAAAAGAAGATCCATTTATAATTAATAATACTGGTTAAAGAGGGAGGGAAAAAAAAGATATTAAATGCCAGGTGTGGTCATGGGGAGTTGTTTGTGATGTTACAAATAATCAGCAAGACTAGAGAACAGTAAATGTCATTGATCAAATATTAGTAATTTAGTTTCAACATACAATGTATAGGGTCTGATTCATTGTGCACTAAAGTGGAAACTTCTCAATAACTCATGGAATTGTCTGTAATAGTTCTGGAATACCTAATTTTGTTGTAGTTTTTGCAGTATTATATAGAAACAGTGGTATTATTAAACAGATTAATTTAACTCCATTATGCTTCTTGCTCAAATGCAAAGAGAATAGTTTTAGATAGTTGGTTCTTAAGATGCAAAATGCAGTTGAGCTTTATTATATGGTCTAGCCAGATGGATTAGCAAAACAGCAAATGCTGAGGACTTATTAAGAGGCAGTGCTAGGACCATTAACATTGACAAGTCCTATCCTCTTGTTTCAGGCTAATCAGTGAATCTGATCTGGCAAACAAAGGCATAAACCACAAACCTCAAAGGTATGGAGCACCTTGCTGATTTTTAAAAGTACACAAAAGGGAAAGGGAAATAGAAAAGGAGCAGAGAACACTGGCAGTAGTTGAAGAAGGCAACCCTTACTCTGTTGCTTTAATAGGATAGACAATTCATAGTTGCACAAAAATACAGTTTTAAAAACTTTCTCTACATACTTGCCTTTTTAAAAAAAAATAAAAATAAGTAAAACAGTTTCTCCAGAGGAATGCTGTTGGTGGTGGTTTAAGAACCAGGCTCTCAAAGAGAGGTTATTTGGACCTTTGGCTCTCTCTTACAATGGGTATATACAGGTCATTTTGCCTATATTATTTTCTAAATATGGAAACAACAACGACAAAAAACACATTGCTTCCCCTCCCCCCCAGTACAAATAGTCCAACCATTGTGATAAACCTCTGGAGTCCAGGAGTTGGGTTGAGTTGGAAATTATTATTGCCTTCTAGGCAAATATTAAGCTGACTTAATTGAATTCAGACCATAACCTGTAATCACAATGCATCTGAACTTTTGAAAAGTTGGTATTCAGGTAAGAAATTCAGACCTTAGTACATCGTGGTTCCATACAGAGCAGATGAAATTGGTTACAGTATGTAGCTGGCACTTCAAAGAGCTGTTCTCTAAAACTATTTCTAGACAACATAATCCACCTGACTATGAAATGCAATAGCAGCTGTGATTTCTAATAATAATACTTTTTTCTGTACACCAGAACACATTTGTGTTGACATTTAAGTATTGCTCAGCTAAGATGTTTCACAGCTTGAGGGAGAGGAAAATTTTCTCTTCCTTGACACATCATGATTCTTTTTTCTGAGTGACTAACTTTGACAATAGAGAAGGGGAAATGACTGAGCAGCAGAAGGGTCACTGAAGGATGAACATTGTATATAACCTTCCCTCTGGTGTGTTGTTCTGCATTTGAGTTCTGTGGCTGTTCCATTCTCACTTTCTTACTAATTGGCCCCAATGTCCCATCAGAGTCCCTTGCTGTGATAATCCCTCCCACCATCCAAAATTCCTCATTTGAAAGGCTGGTGCCAGCAGACAGAACGCTTTGTCCAAATAGTGGATACCATTGCTCAGAGGGACTGGTGACTCTGGGCAAGGAGAGGAGATGGTGTAAAATCTCAGTAGATATGTCCTCTGCAGCACCACTGGCCATCTGCATCTGACATAGTGTTCCATCATATCTCCAGGTTTCAGAAGGTGTTTTGGAAGGCCAAAGGAATGACTCATGACCTTTCCACACTCATGTGACCTTACAGAAATACTTCATTCAGAAATACCAAGAAAATTTGTTGTGATCCCTACCTTTTTCTTTATGGTCAGTATTTGCCATGAAATGTGGACACCACAGATAATAAAAATGTTTGCCAGGATCTGCTTTTTTCAGCACATCCAATGGAATGTACTTCTATGTCCTTTGAGATTTTTCAACCTGGACATAATATACTTTTATCTACTCTGAGAATGCAACATTGAAATAACCTCACTTATTAATTGGGTTGCTTTAGGCTGACATCAAATACGATCAAACAGGATGTGTATACTGGAAGGATGCATCTTCTCTGAGCTATGCCTCAAGGAAAGAACAGTAGTAAAATGACTTCATTTGTTGTTTACAAGAGAAGAGTGAGTTGATGTATACCAATCACTACCATTTCTAAACCCTTTTTAAAGTTCAGATAACAGCTCTCAGTGGCATCTGGAGCTCCTCTTCATTTTCTCAGTGCAGTCATAAAATTTTTGGAGATTAACCTTCAGCAGTGTTCTGTTATGTACGTTGAACTATTTTTTTTTCCATGCTAGCAGTTGTGCAGTGTTGCAGGAACATCCCCAAGGCAGTGGCTCTTTGAGATACTAGTAAAATTACATCCTTTTTTAGTTTTAGTTTTTCAGCTGTGAGGATGTTCCTCCAAACTGAGGCAAGCAAGGATGAGTAAGGAATACTTATCTGTCCCTCTTGGTTTTGTCTCCTTCTTGCAACAAAAGCTTTGCAAAAGCTGAAAAATAAAGCTGATATTGCTGAGGCCTCAATTGTTTGAAATAATGGTAGCCTCAGGCCTAATTAACTTGCACAGAGTTTGTCAGTGACCTTGAGATAATTTATACCAAGTCCATACTTCTGGAGAGCCATCAGCAACAGCATTTTCAAACATGGATTAAATAGCTGGTTTTTATGCTGTGCTCCTCTGTATCCTGTGGACACTTAACACAGTGTAATATAAAATACAGGGGCACAAATCTCAATCTGTCAGGGGTTTGGTTAATCCAGGTCTGCCAACCCTCACTGCATCAGGGCTCCAGTTTTGTGCATTCCCAACTGAACGGCACTGATCTTCTAAGCACAGCAGAGCATTTGGCAGACTGAGCAGCTGTAAGCCCTGATTTCTGTCATGTGTCACTAGTAGATACACGTATGCAGGCATATTACGTGCCCTCAGACTGCTTCCTCTTCCTGATGCATGTGATCCTTTTAGCAGAGTCTCACGTCACCATGTGGGAAAGGGGAAGGTTCATGGAAAGGATGCACCTACTTTTCTACTTCGGGGACAAAGTGGCTAGGCGGAGTTATTGTTATAAGGGCTATGGTGACTTTCTTATTTAAAAGATATCACTTCGATATCAACTATTTTTTTTTGTCTTGTAACTCTAACTTTCTAGCGGATAGTGACAGTAATGAATACCATTTGTCAGACTATTTGTTTTCAAATATGTTCGAGTAAGATTTATAGGACTGAATTAAGATGTATTGTAAAGCTTTGCAGTTTTTGACAATTTGATGCTGAGAGAAATATAAGCAGTCTCAGGAACCTTGATTTTTTTTTTATTTTTTTTTTTTAATTTTTAAATAGCAGTTTTGTTCTTGTAGATGGATTCACCAAAAACAACAAATGCTGGAGACCTATATGTCTGCTGTATTTGAAAGAAGCCATGAACTTTTTGGGTGTGCTTTTTTGTTGTTTTTGGCTGATGGGTTGTTTTTTCTCCTTTTTGCTGTTTGAAAGCATGGAACTAATGGGAGAAGATAACAGGGTCAACACTTAAGAAGCTCACAACTATCTGGAAGTAATTCTTAAGAGTTAAACAGGGAGGTAAGGCTACCATGTGTTCTGAACTTGCCCTGTTGTGCCTAGGTAATGCAGCACATATGGCCTTCTCTCAGGAGCGGTAGGAGCAGTGGGAGAGCGTACATGCCATATGTTCTGCTATACCTAGTCACTCGCAGGAAGTTAAGGACGATGTGGCAGCTTTAACTTATAATTTCCTTTTATTGGTGTGTGTCTCAGCTTTAATGTCTTCATTTGCATAAGTTTAAATAACTATGTAAATTATAGCTTTGAAACTGACATATGGTATTTTATGTGCACATCTATCCTCTAATGTATACTTAAGGAATACAACACTTTAACTAATAGAGCCAAAATGCTGCACTAGAGACATGTTGCCTGCTTCTATCATTCCTACATTTAATGCCTGAAAGGAAAAAAAAAAGTCCTTTTATTCCAGGACAGTTGCATTATGTAGGAGGCAGTTGAGTCTATCTGGGATTCAAACTGAACACAGTATAACGTAAACAGTATGTCATGCTGGAGACTAATGATTTCAGTAAGTCCAATTTTTCAGCGTATGGACTTCTGAGGAATTTATTGATGTAAAATAAGTATTTCAGCAGTCTTGACAAGTTCCTAGTTTGTCATCTCTTTTTCACACTTGTAAAATTACAATAGAAACCAATACTAATAATTCCTGCTATAGTCTTTCAAACAACTTCTACTGTGCAAATTGTAGTAAGGTGGATTCCATGATATTTAGCTGATGCAACTGCCTTAATTCTTTTTGAAATGGCAATTTATTATATTTAGAGTTCAGAGAACAGTCTGTGTTAGTCAAAAGGGACTCATTAACATAATCCAATTGCCTTTTTAGTTATACACAACCAATATCACGGGTAGCTTATGAATACAAAGGAGAAGGCAAATACATACAACAGTTTTATTTTATGTTTTGATGTTACAGCATTCCATTTTTTGCACTTATTATGATGTTACTATTTCATTTCCTAAAAATGCAGCTGCTAAACAACTTCTTAAATAATCAGAGGAATGATGCAGGATACTTTTACAGCTTAAACTGTTGCTGGTGTCACAGTTCACAAAGTCAGTCTCTGCTCCTCTTGCTCATCCTGTGTAGGCTAAGAGACTCATCAAGCGGCCTCCCTTTACAATACAATCCAGTCGTCTGCAAAATCATAACAGGCTTTTGGTGGGACTGCAGAACATGCAGAAGATAGACTGTACATGGAAAATTTCCTGGAGACCTTCACAGGTTTGGCACAGTGCATGCCAAGGAGTCGTAAAGTTATCACCATTCTGTACCAACAATTCTTCCGGACCAGTTTGATGCCAATTCTTCACATACACTTTGCAGCGTGTGTGGGTACATGCACTCCTTTATCATTTAGCTACTTGAAGAATATAAGCTGGAGACCTGGGTGTGAAATGCTTATAAGATGTCTATAAAATATTTATAAAAGGTGTGAAAGAAGAAATGGATGATATGTGATACTAGGTCTCATTACTAAAATTAAATTGGAAAGCTCTCTTCCTCTCCTCTCCCCATTCCTCTCTACTCCCTCTCCTTCACCCCCTAACCCTTTCATCCAGCAGACTTGCTGTAGACTTCTGAGCTCCTTGCCTGGCAAGAAATGCTGTATTTCTGTAACCACAGACTGCGTCCATCTTTCTGATTAACTTCCTCCTAGAAATCCTTCAAGGGATCAATGCAGATTGATACTTTCTCCCGAAACTTGTCTGTTTCTTTTGTAATCAGCATATTTCTTAACTACAATAAAGATCCTTCTGTTCCTTTGGAGACATAAATGTCTCTTTGTTAGACACAGTGTTACTTTCTGTATTGATTAAACAGTTAACAATTCATCAACTCGATGAGAGATAATACTCTTCCCTTAGTGATTTGGGGCGTGATTCCATACAATTCACTGCCTGCATAGAGGTTTCTGTTCATCATATCTACCTCTTCTTTCCTCCCTATTTGCAGTGGGAATGGGGATGGTACTTACCAAGAACTGATTTAGCTCACTGATTGCATGTAAAACTAACTAGGCAAAGCAGCAATCCCACTTCAGCCATGTTAGGGTGGTCAGCTCAGCTTATAGAAAGAGATGGGGAAGAGAAGGTATATGGCCAGAAGGAGGGGAAGGAAAGAGACAAGACTTCTTTTCAGCCTGCACCCCCTTGTTAGATTGCTCTGTGCTCATCGAAATATTCAAGCTTTTAGTGTCTGCTGCTGTAGAATCCCCTTGTTCATTCAACTTTGATTTATATGCCTTTATACATTAATAATTTTGATTAATTCAGTAACAAATATATGTAGGTCACTACTAGTTTCTCATTGTCAGAAAGTGTGATGACGATTAACCAGTTTGGGATGACCTGGGATTTAAAATCATCTTTCATTTTTCTTCTCAGGATACCATGGCACTGGGACAAAGGCAAAGGAAGGAACAAATGAAATACCTTCTGTTCCTTCTTATACCAGCTGTAATGTAATTTGCTAAGCAGGCACAGAACTTGCGGGTAAAAATCTGGAGTGGAAAAAAATAGCTACTTGTGGCTTCTCCTATGAATGAAATATGGAGCTTTTCCCATAACTTATGTCTTAAATTCCATTGCAGTCCCAATATGGTGAAGGATATTCTAGAGACTCTTCTGTGAATTGTTTCAAATAGGAAACTGTATTTAAGTTTTTAAAATACAGACTATAATAGCAATATCAAGTCAGATCATGGTCTCCATCTGTGTTGTTGAGAAAGTAGTGCTCTCTCCCTGGTACAACGTTTTGAGATTGACTGTTGAATGCCACTGGAGAGTGAGTTACTGCTACTTAGGTATATAAGCCAACACACGCATTCCTGCCTTTTTGGAATGCTAGGTAGTATATAAATTTCCCTCAAAAATGCACTGCTTTTCTCCCCCCTCTCCCCTCCATTTTTACTCAAGACTTACCAGAGTAAATCATAACTTCAGTGTCATGTCACTAACTGTATAAAAATAGACAGAAAAATAAAATAAAAAGAAAGATTGGTATGTCAGGCCTATGGTGCATTCCTCTGTATTGTACAGCTGTATTATTTCTTCCCTCTTTTTGCCCACCAGCATTAAATGAGCATTTATGTTACTTGAAACTTTAATAAGGAGCGGGCTGGGAGGAACAAAAATGCTCAGATTTGCTTTCATTCTTACTAACAATAATATTCCTTTGCTGAGGACTGAAATGATCTCTAGCCAGTTGCGTACGCAGAAGTCTCCTCACCCTTCTTTGATGGGTGCAGTCTGCTGTACCACAGTTCCCTATGGGCAGGAATGCCAGCTGCTCTCCGTAGATGCACAAGTAGTACAGAAATACATATCCACACATTCCCATCCTCATCCCTGACCTACTTGAAGCAGCCTCCCTGGGACGTAAGTAGCTGGGTTGTTGATAAGCAGATGCTCTTTCATCCTTCTGATGCAGCAGATACAGAGTGCAAGGGACCAGTGTAGATATGGTATATTTGAGCAGGTTTTATCCAGGTTGAAATTACAACATTACTATGAATCCTGTGCTTTATTTGTTTCGATATTTTTTATAGTTACTTTTAAAATGAGTAGAACACACTTTGATTGTGAACAAGCTTGATTAGATCTGCCCATTATGAAGTAATCAAATGCTTTTAATTACTTCCATGACTATATGTTTGTTTGATAATATTATTTCAAACTGGGGCTTTTAATTGCTTCTTTAGTGGTTCATTTCTCTGGAAATGTCAACTATATTTTTCTCTCTGTTTTCCCATCTCTTTGTGCTTGTATATAAATTTATGAAGTGTGGCTTTGCTGTGACTTGTATTTATGCCTAAGTCAATATTTTTTCAGTAGCAACAGCTTCTCCTGTCTATTATCTTTCCTTGACAATGACTATAGAAGTAGACACTGAAAAAAACATCTGCAAGGCTGCAGCTAGCCTCTTTTTATCACCTGTCCACTGAAGGTCCCTTGTCTAGCACATGCTGCTGCCAAATCTGTCTCGTGTTTTTCTCTCTTTCCTCTAGGGAAAACTCCTCTGTGGAGCTACCCCTCCTTTCTGCTTCAGAAGCCAATGACTTGCTTGTAAACATTATAGTCCTTACTAGTATTGCTAGAAAAAAGCTCAACAACATCTACCAAAAAGCCCTTCAGTTTATCAGATGGTGCAGGACTGTGATCTTAGCTTCCTATTATTCCAGCCTTAGAGTCAATACAAAAGGTGCCATCAGGAAAAGAGAACATGATTAGCTGATTCTTACTGTTTTTTCACAGTGCTCAGTAAAGAACAGTTATCACATCACCATGTTGAAGTGACTGAGAAAACAAATTAACCCAACCAATAACTGCACAAAACAGAGATCTGACTTCTCCAGTATTTTGGGTAGTCTTTCAGTGAGACCGGTGTGTAATGATGCAAAATTGCTCAAAGTCATGGAGTTAGATACTTCAGAAAAGGACATCTGAATTATCTCTGTGCCAGAGAGTTCTGTATCTTGAAAGCTCAGTCAGTTTTATATAAATGCTCACCTAATTTTCAGGAGTAATATACTAACAATGTGTGTTTCAGGCTTTATTATTTTTTCACATAATCAAGTCTTCTTGGGATAGAGTCTTTTTTTTTTTTTTTTTTTTTTTTTTAAAAATAAAAAGGTACACTGTTCTCTGTATGGGTGTGTAAATTCTTCTACTTCCTTACTCACTTGCATCTTAAATAGCTGGGCTGATCATAGAATGGCTTGAGTTGAAAGCGATCTTAATGACCACCCAGTTCCAACCCCCCTTCAATGGGCAGGGACCTTGAACACTTGGAAGCCTTGAACACTTCCAACAGATGGGGCATCCACAGCTTCTCTAGGCAACCTGTGACAGTGTCTCACCACCCTCATAATGAAGAGCTTCTTCCTAACATCTAATCTAAATCTCCCCCTGTTCTAGTTTAGAGCCATTCCCCCTTGTCGAGTCATTATCTGACCAAGTAAAAAATTGCTCTCCATCTTTTTTATAAGCCTCCCTTAAGTATAGAAAGATTGCCATGAGGTCTCACCAAGGCCTTCTCTTCTTCAGGTTGAACAACCCCAGCTCTCTCAACCTCTCTTCATAAGAGAGATGCTCCAGCCACTTGATCATCTTTGTGGACCTCCTCTGGACTCATTCTAAGACGTCTATGTCCTTCTTGTGCTGGGGGTTCCAGAGCTGTATGCAGCACTCCAAGTGAGGCCTCCCAAGGGCAGAACAGAGGAGCACAGTCACCTCCCTTGACCTGCTGGCCACACCTCTGTTGATGCAGGCCAGGCTGCAATTGACCTGCTGGTTCATGTCAAGCTTTTCATACACCAGAACCCCCAAGTCTCTCCCTGTAGGGCGGCTCCCAATGTTTTTCACCCAGTCTGCCCTCATGTCTGGGATTGTTCCAACTCAGGTGCAGCACCATGCACTTCATCTTGTTAAACCTCATTGGGTTCTAGCTTCATCCTGGATATGCTATTGATTTTCACTGTTCTGTGAAGAGGTCTGAGGTCTACAACAGCCATGCTACACGTTTGAGCACGGGCAAGAAGATGCAGCCATATTCTGCTCCTACCAGTAACAACAGTGAGGTATTCCCATTCACTCTGGTTTCCCTCCAGTGTACATGTACAGAATTTGTACTTAAGAGCATGTTTTATGTTGAGTTTGTAAGCAGTAAAACGTCCTTTTATGCTTACTTGTAGAAACTTGACTAGGAGCTTAAAGGAAAGGTTGAAATACATATTTATTAAGGAGATTTCAAATATTAGCTTAAAGTCTTTCAGACTTCAGTGTGCTCTCCTTTCATATTTGACCTATCAAGACTTAATGAAATGCACAATGTTCAGAATTGTTCTAACACATTTGTCTTTTTCATTATTTTTGGTACTTGCAGAAGTTTCTACTGGATTTTTTCTTTGTGCTTGTTTTAGTGTACTGACAGGGTGGGAAATAATAGTTTATTTAAATTAGGACAATGACTACTGGTGTTTGCTTAAAACAGGTTCTGATTAGTAGTTACAGTTTATTTTTAGGCACTCAGTCTCATCTGAGACTAATTTTGACCATGATACAGGAAGATTATTTGCTACCAGTTGGTTGCACATTGGTCCCATTTTGAATATAACAGCATAAATGCCAGGAGAAGGACCATTAAGTGTTCCTTATATCTCTGTCAGGGACGTAGGGAAAACCAGCAACCATAGCTAATGTTAAGGGGCAGGGGGAAATGAGCACTTTTTTCCTATAGCAAGCACTGTATAAAAATTCCACATAAAGACACACAGCCAACATACACAACAGTTACCAAATTCAATTAATTCAAGTGTTAAAAGGAAGTTTAATGGAAAATTTGAGATGGCCAATACATTCATTTTCCACTTCTGTTGCAAAAGCATTCAAGCTATTTTAAAACCTGGAGAGTGTGAAGAGCTAGACTGAATTAGAGAAGTAGGAAGTACAAAAAAAAAAAAAAGATGATCTTGGCAGTGTCGCTCTCCTTTACAAGGTGTAACACTAGTATAGGCTAGTAGTTCAATAAGAAATTGCATTTGTGTGGTTTAGGTGTCCAGTCTAAGTAGTAAAAAGGATATGCAATTTGTCTGTAATCTATAAGGTATCATCACACAGTTGTACATAACCAAATTCCCCCCAAAGGGTGATTAGTTCCAGAATGTTTTGAATGTTTTCTTATTGTCATTTTTTACTAAGAGCTTCATTCATCTGAAACAGCAGTAGTAGTGTAAGAAGTATCTTTAAAGATACTGTGGGGCAGGAGGACTGGGAAAAAAAAGGAAACAAAGGTAAAGAAAAAATACCATAATAGGCTGAAAAGATGGAAGGAGAAATGAGAGAGAAAACAAGGATGTATAAGGAGGAGGTGTGGGTTATTGTTGAGGATTAGCGCACCTTTCCAGCACAAGAAAAGAGACAGTTAATTCCATCTACGTTGAAAAAAATGAATTGCAAAATTTCCCTGAAAAATACTACTGAGCAGATACCAAAGCGTTTACAGAATTTTCAGATAAAATAGAAAAATTTTGGAACTTGCAGAACTTTTCTGAATTTCCAGTTATAAATGCTATTTTGTTTTGGTAGGAGGGTAAGAATAGCAAATTTCTTCAGTTTATGGAAATGTGTTGACACAGAGAAAATAAGGAGAAACTAGTGTCTATCATGTCCATAGATAAGGGCTTCGCATGCTCCTAGAGCTGAGGGCACAGTCACTGACTCAAGGAGATTTGTTATCTTTTGTGAGGGTGAGGGACACAGGGAGGTAGGGAGCTACTAGTGGTGGTGAGAGCACTCCTAAGTGTTGATGTGGTTGTGGGTTGATGATCGGGGGTTGTGAAGGAGAAAGGCAGGTAAAATGCTGGCAGCAGTGGCACTGGCAGTGAACACAAGGTATTAAATCATTACTGGGACTTGGAATATGATTAGTGAAGTTAATGGAAAACTAAGCCACTGTGCCAAATGACTGTTGCTAGGTTAAAGGAGGCTAATTTGCAACACCATAATGAAATTAGGCATGCTGCCTTTGTTCCTGACACGGAACAGGGGAAAAATAATGTTGTATGTATTGTGCATTTGTGGACCCTCAACTTTTCTGCTGGAATAGTGCTACCAGGCTCAGGTGACAGTGATTCCTGGTAGCTGGTGGGCTTTTAAAAGTACCTCAGGATAGATGTGTATGCAAAACAGAAACTGAAGTGATCAGCCAGGTACCACTTTTAAGTTGGAGGGATTATTAAGAACTTTTCCATTCTGTCAACTACATGTTAAACAGGAATCATTTCCGAGAGGTGTCAAGTCTTTTAGCAAAACTTTGGGGTGTGGAGATTTCACAGGCATCTTTATGGTGTCTGTTTAGGCATTGACAACAACTGACTGACCGCTAGGAAGCCTGTCCTCAGTCTGCAAGGCTGTGTGTTCTGACTACTGTGTGTTCTGACCTGGGTGAACAGGGAAGACATTTTCTCTCTTTCCTTTTATCTTATTGCACCTAAATCTTGCTCTCTAGGCTAAGCAAGTTCTACTTATGAGATTTAACTTCTGTTGGTTTTTTTTGTTTGTTTTGTTTTCTTTTTGCTAGCATCTGAAAACTGGGTGGAATTCAGTTTATTGGCCTTCTAGATATGTACGGTTATAACTATCAGAACATTATCTAACATCTGTTTTTGTAATCAGGAGAGAGAAACATTCACTTAAAACTGATTAAAGACAGTCCATCTTAACCTAGAGTAGATTCCTGAAGTAAGCCAAAAGAGTCATCCTCTAAATTTGCTTCTTCCTTTCTGACTGGAAGGGAAACCTCAAGGACTCATGTCTACATGTTTATTTACAGATTTCTGCTCTTTACCACCCTTCCATTCTGCTTAGAAAATAGTTGTGGAGTGTTTTATTTAGTATTATTTTTTTAATAGTATGCATTATTATTTTTTTCTATTGGCTTTCCAATTTATGAAATTCTTTTTACAAAAATAGTAGAATCAGAAAAAATACAGCCTTTTCAACAGAGGTCACTGGACTGTCAAGAATGTCATATATATATTGCATTTCAAAAAAACATAAATGCAATTAGTATTTTAATGCATCAACTGCATATGCCTGTTAAGACTTGTTATAGCTAAAGTTAGATAATGGTCGGTGGTGTACATAGTTTTGTTTATTACTGAGGTTGACCTATTATATAATCTTTCTCAGATTTAAAGCTGCTTCTCTTCCCCATCATTTTCAGTCTTAAATAATAATGAAATGGCCTAAATGTTTTAAAGAATTTAAATATTTCATTAAACTTGAGTGATTATTTTGATGGAATAACAGAGGTTGAAGTAGAGTACCTTTTTTGTAACTTCTCTAAAAAGCTAATCGCTTGACCCACTTGCACATTTTGCATTAACAAGCAAGTAATGTTTGTCTAAAATATCTTGTCTTGTTAGTATATGTGAATGCTCCTGGTTTGTGCTTGTTTGCCTGCTGGGTTATATAGTCAGTGGGTATGATTCTCTTAGCAGAGACAGATTTAGGCTAACTAGATTTTAAGAAGGGATTTATATATGAGGAGTGAAGAGAATATTTCAGATAATGTTTGTTTATTGTTACATTTCATTAAGAAACTCCAGAAAAAAAGAAACACAAATTTTCCATAGCTAAGAATGGTGGTTCTCAGAGAAATTTGGGCAAGATATACATGGTATGAGACAGAGAGAACATACTGCTGTTTTTTTCAGTCTTTGTGCAAAATGTGTACCAGGGCAAGAATGACAGCCAGACCAGATTACAGCTCAACAGGAATAGTTCCAGAAACTCAGTAAACTTCACCCAACTTTGTAAATTATCCTACTTTTTTCTTACCTTTTCCAGGAAAGCTTTTTAGTTCTAACTGTGTCCTTACCCTACAGGCTATTACCTAGGCAACAATCCCACACAGAAATTATCACCAAAAATTACTTTGTATCACGAGCATATACTTAGCATAATTTTATTTATATTCTCGCTCAGATAGAAAGCATTTTAGATATTATGTATATCCCTTGCACTGAAGGTGGCATAGTATCATTTGCTTTAGGGGACTTATTCTCTCCTTCACTTTATCAGCTAGGGGAAATAGGAAAAATTGTAATTTTAGTCTCATACAGAGCCACTCAAGATGTAGATAAAAATGATACTTGCTGCCTGTGAAGATGATGGGCCTGTGCCCTCGTTGTGAGAAGCAAAGGGAGGGCCGGGAGCATGGGGCAGAGCTGTGAAAGTCTGGTTTGGGCTTCTTCCTGTTGCCAGGGGCACAAGCAGGGGGAGTAGGCCAGGGGCACCCACTTGGTATCCCGCAGCTGTTCCCAGAGCATCAGTAGAGGCCTCCTGGGGGCACGATGGCTTTCTGGGTGGATGAGGCACTTTCCAACCACAGCCATATTGGGTTGTGTCTCTCAGGGCCTCCCGCAGCATTCATGTGGCGAGCACCCACCATGGGGACCCTGCTGGTGGCACCGGGGCCATCCCCTCACTGTGCATGGTACAGGCACAGTGTGACACCGGGACATCGACCATGCTGTGCTAGATGGGCACAATTACAGCCTTCTCACGTGTAATTACTCTATAAATAGAAGTTTAACTACGTGTTTGCTCTACATACCAAAAATCTAAGCGCTAGCAATTAGTAAAACTGCTTTCTATTTGTGATATCTGGGGATATATTATTGTATAGGTGACTGATTTTTTTCTAGGTACAAAATACTCTGAAGAATATCAAGTCTGTGTTTTCTCAGTGAAAAGGGTTATTTTAATGTATACTTCACTACAATTACTGGTAACAGCAATTAGGTAGGTAGCAATGTATATTTACTTTATTAAATTCAAAATGCATCTGGATTTGAGTCTTGCAGTGGATTTTTATTGTGATTTAACTTGACGTTTTACTGTTCAATACTTGCTTTCTACTTATGTGTATTTAATATGTATATAACTTGGATGATCTACAGCTAACAAATAAACTGAATTAAGAAAAGGCCACATACTGTTCAAATAATTTCTGATGATGACTAGGTTACAATTTGTATAAGTTCCTGTAGAATATGCTTAAATTCTCTTTAAAATCTACCTAATTTGTTTTAGTCATTGTTTTGCACACTAATACAAACCACAGCTATTATTAGATAATTTCTTTGCAGTTTTCAGGGTGGCAACATGATTATCTGTTGTTTACTCATTTTAGATAAACTTCACTGTAAAACATACAGTATAAAAAGCTTCCTTGTAATCAAAAATAGTATTTATTTTAAACCCAGTTGAAGTACTAGGGAAAAAATGAGAAGGTATCCAAGTCAGTAGTTCATCTCTGGTGGTGTTTCAAAAAAAAAAAATCAAACTATTTTCATAAACACTGTTCTTGTCTTTCACATCATTTTGTTTTTGTTTTTACAATGGAGGATCATATGTGTTTCTTGAGAACTGAATAACTATACAAATGTTTAACTTCTTGAGCAGTAGAGGTTTGGACCGAGATACATCAAATTAATCCATATGGACAAACCTCTGTCACAGAGCTCTGCTGACACAAGGGATCTTCACTGGAGCAGAGTACGAAAAGGCGGGTTGTTTCTTGGGAGGGAATAAGTTATGTCGTTTGAAAATCCCTGGAAACCCTTTCTAAAACATTGAAACTTCCCTTGAAATCGTTGACTTTGTATTTGGGATTCAGTGTTTTAGTATGCTCAGCTGGAGGTATTTCAAAGAATCAGCTTATCAACAGCTTCCATTGAGAACCTGTTTTATATCCATATATGTATAAGCACTTTCATGTAAACCTGATTCCCTGCCTCCCCCCCTCCCCACCCTTCCTTCCCCCCGATTTAGAACATTAAAGAAATCACGTTTAACAGATATGGCCTATTTAAAAACTCTCCAAGTGTTACAAGGTGTAATGAGATGAAGTAGTATCAGCCTAGATGTTCCATTTTAATTTTGAAGTATCCTTTTTAGTGTTCAGTACTAAATATGCTTTCTACCATTGACTTGTGATTTAGAAAACACTATTTTTGCATATCTGAGTGGATATATCTACCTTAGGTATACATCTAATTTTGTTAATTATGTTCTGTTACCAAATGTTTTGGTGCTTATAATACTCTGGTACAAAACTTGTAAAATATTATAAAAAAAAAACAAATTTATTATTATTTTTTAAAACATCTTCTGTGTCTTTTGATCGTACTGTTATTAGGAAGTAGTATCTTCAGAATGTTTTGGGTTTTCATGAGATTAAAATCAATATTAAACTGATGATAGGACTTCAGTTGCTCATGCCATAGGATGAGAGGTACTTAGTTTGGGGTGCAAGGAAGCCTTAATCTGTGTTAGCAGCCACTTCTGGCTTGTGCCTGTAACAGCATTTGCTGTGTGTTTGCAACAGCAAGGGAACAGCTGTTCTCTTTGTGTGGTTTTGCTTCTCCCTAAACAAATGGTTGATTAGAAATTGAGCAAAAAAACATATTCAGCAGAAAACAGGAAGGTGTCTTGTGCTTCTGAAGTGTGCACATGACAGCTATGGTAAGAGGAAAAGGAGGTGCTGTAGGAAGAAACATTTTTTCCCTAAAGAGAATTGGCTTTTCAGGGCCACTGAACATCAGTCTTGTTTTTATCATGGAAAGCCAGGCACCAGCACACAGCAGCAGCTTTTTTGGAACAAAAATATCAAATCAAGATTGTAGTTGTATGGCTGAGAGACTACATTTTAGGGCCAACTGCTGTCAATTGCTTTAATTAATGCAAGCTTTCCTAAAAAATATTTTTTTGTTGTTGTGTTGGTTTTGTTTTTCTGTCATGTGACGGTACTCTTAGAGGTGAGCACTGGTAATTCAAGTTGGATGTTTCACATGAGTTCTGATGTGAACGCCACACATCAAATTCATTTGTAACAACAGAGTTAAACTTGATCTTGTTTGTTGTTTACAAACATTATCCTAGGTATTTATGGGTTCCATCTCAATTTTAGTGAAGCCATGGATAGACGTCTCTATTTACAGAGAGTGGAAGAGGATGGACGGGGTCAGGAAAATGGCTCCTTTTAGTAGAGGGCCCCTTGCCATCAATCCACCTGGGCAACTGATAATTCTTTTGGCAAGCGACATAGCAGAAAGTACCTCCTGGTTGAATAGAGAGATGTGACAGAACAAAAGCAAACTGGCTTATAAATACTAGGGATTAGTATAATACATTATCTGCTCCCCTCATGCCATCACCTTTTCCTATCCATTTCCCCTGGAAGATGGCAATAATACTTGCCTTTTATCATGGAGATGCTATGATGACTAAATTAAAAAGGCAATTTAGATTTGTTTAGAAATCTTCAGTGACCCTCAGGCCACAGACCTGCAATTAGTTGAAGCATTTTTTTCTTTGAAAACTGTTTTAATTATTGGCATTTGTGCTGTCATGCATAATCAGTGGGATCCCATTTGTGTTTCAGCTGGAGCTGCCTCTTGATGGCCAAGTAAACAGCACCTTTTTAATATGGAATAAATTGTTGGCATCAGATGCTAATTCAGAATTAACATTATTTTAAAATCCTTGATGCTGTAATTCTGATTGTGACTAGATTGGCTATTTTTGTGACAAAAAAGCTATTGTAGAAAGTCGGGTGAGTGTGGAAAACGGTTTTGCAGCCCCTCTTTTCTGCCATCCTCTTCTGTGTATGAGAAGTCCTTCCTCAAAAGCCAAACCTCAGTATGAACACAGTCCAGGCTGTTTACAATAAGAGAGTACCTCAATTCAAATAGCTGTCAGGGAGCGGGTATTAATCATGCCAATATTCAGCAAGCCATGTCCGAGAGCTTTCTTGCTCCTTTGAGCTTAATGTGGATAAAGCAGGTAGAGAAAGAGAAATTGGAAAAGGTGGCTTCACTGATAAGAAAACCTACCATAAACTTTGAATTAGTGACAGTGTACCAGATTTGCCTCTGGAGTGTTTCATTAGTATTGTGTACTGCCTCTACTGCGTGTTAGCTTTCTGCTGACATGTCACCTGAGATAACAACATCATCTATTTAACCAGCACAGGAAAAAAACAAATTAGTTTCCCACCATCCTAGGAAAAATGTGAATACTCAACACATTCGCAGTGTTTCCACACTCACTGGAAATTGTTCTACTTTTATGATCTACATATTTTTCTTAGTAAACCAGCAATTTTTAATTTTTCCCCAAAAATTATATGACAGATTGGACCAGGGAGATAAATCTTGTTCAGGAAGTGAAGCAATGTACAATAACATGATGCGAGCAGCTGCTCTCTTTGTATAGTTTGCTAGGTAGACTGCTATTGCAGAGCCTAATGACAAAACCAATTAGCTGATTAGAAACTGCTAGAAATAAAAGAGAACAGGAGAAAACACTTAAGCGATAACAAAAGTAAATGCAGTTCTCCATTAATTTTGCTCAGTGCTACTGCTCTAAGGATTTCTAGGGAAATCACTGAGTTTATTTTACTTAAGATTATAATAACCCAACACCTTTTTTTCAAGCTTATCGAAGAGATCATGATGAAACTGCAATGCTAAACAAGTACAAATCCTGCAGATGAAATGGCACATTTGAATAAATGGAACATCTGAGCATTGATCAAAGTTAATACTCAAGAGCTACATAAAAGAAGGCAAACTCTAAAACTGAACATTTTAATAGTTTTAGAGCAACATGGAATAGTTATTTTTTCAAGAAGCATCTCATTTAAATGTAAATTTGGGGTTCTGTTATCAAAGTGATTTTTTTAATCATTCTGTGTTTCTAGGGATCTAGGATCAAAGTCATATATAGCAAGCCAGCTTTTCAAGATGGCTGATGGTGAGATGTGAATTACCTTGAAGGTAGAATTCAGAGCAAATACTGAAAAAATGAACAAACAGAAAGTGAATTCTGGAAGGCTCCATGTTTTAAAAATATGATCTGTACTTTCAGCTCTCAAATGAGGTCACAGAAATGATAATTCATCAGATTTTTTCTAGATTTGTACCCCCCCAAGGGAGGGAGAAATTGGGAACGATGGTAGGTTTTGCACTTAAATAGTGCCAAAGCACAGCAATACATTCCATGACACCACTTATGTCAATGGGCACAGAGCAAGCCATATCTTGGGTGGAAGAAATGAAGCCAATTGAGTGTAAACAGGAACCTTTATGTCTCTGTCTTCACAAGTAGCACAGTGACTGCAGTGTAGCTGTTAATAGATATACTTGAACCCTGCTAGAGCAGAATGTCTTTCATTAAGCACAGCACACGCATCCTAGGCCTACATGAAGCTCTCTAGGAGGCCTCTGTAAGCCAAGTCCAAATGTTTTTTTGCAAGTTTGGTGATAAAAGAGGATGAACAACTTTTTATTCAGAGCAGGTTGAACTGAAGGCATTGAGCTGCAGTCTTTTATCCCCATAACACATATAAATCCTGTGTAACTTCACTGTAGTCAGGAAGTATTGGAAAATAGCTGTCATAATAACAATGAAAGTACAAGTTTGAATACCTGTTCGTTGCAGTGTTGGACACAGAAGATACTTGTATATAGTCAACCAGAAAATTGTTTCCTGAATGAAATTTGTACACAGTTGATTATTTTTCCTTTCCTATTTATGTAGAAAATAGGTGTTCTCTTATGTTGCTGTGAATGTTGCCTTTCCTCATGTTATACAAGTGCAGAAACAAGCTCTAAATATCACTTACTAATGGTGTATTTTCTCACCATCTATCTGTGTAGGTGGTTTCTTATGCATGTATTTAAAATAAGTTTAAATACATTATCAATAATCATTGCAATAGGCAATTAAATCTAAGCCATGTGTTCGTGCTGGGAAGTGCACTAACCCCAAGCAGAGCTACAGGCTGGGAGATGAGTGGTTGGAGAGCTGCCAGGCAGAGAAGGACCTGGGAGTGATGGTGGACAGTCGGCTGAATATGAGCCAGCAGTGTGCTCAGGTGGCCAAGAAGGCCAACAGCATCCTGGCTTGTATCAGAAACAGTGTGACCAGCAGGGCTAGGGAGGTGATCGTCCCCTTGTACTCGGCTCTGGTGAGGCCACACCTCGAGTACTGTGTTCAGTTTTGGGCCCCTTGCTACAAGAAGGACATCGAGGTGCTTGAGCGGGTCCAGAGAAGGGCAACGAAGCTGGTGAGGGGCCTGGAGAACAAGTCCTATGAGGATCAGCTGAGAGAGCTGGGCTTGTTCAGCCTGGAGAAAAGGAGGCTCAGGGGCGACCTTATTGCTCTCTACAGGTACCTTACAGGAGGCTGTAGTGAGGTGGGGGTTGGCCTGTTATCCCACGTGCCTGGTGACAGGATGAGGGGGAATGGGCTAAAGTTGCGCCAGGAGAGTTTTAGGTTAGATGTTAGGAAGAACTTCTTTACCGAAAGGGTTGTTAGACATTGGAACAGGCTGCCCAGGAAGTGGTGGAGTCACCATCCCTGGAAATCTTTAAAAGACGTTTAGATGTAGAGCTTAGGGATATGGTTTAGTGGGGACTGTTAGTGTTAGGTCAGAGGTTGGACTCAATGATCTTGAGGTCTCTTCCAACCTAGAAAATTCTGTGATTCTGTGACTTAAAAGAATAATGCCTAATGATAGTATGAAGCAGTTTACCTCCCTTTCAATCAGGCTTCTGAAGATCTGAGCAACATATTCTGGTAAACACTTCAACAATATGGCAATGCAAAACATAGAGTATGGAAAAGTGTCCTTTTCTGTAATGGCCCACATTCTGGGCAGAGGATGATTAGCTGAGATGCTGTTCAGTCAACAGCCGTATTACTAAGTACTAAGGCATCTCCTGTGATGGCTTTCCTTGGCTCTTCATTTGGCCCAGTAAAGAGTCTTGACCTTATCATAAAAGAAAGCACTGCCAGCGTCTCACTGACACATTCCTCTTTCACCGCACCCCTCTCCTTGATCCTCAGTCATTTCCTTTTAGACAAATGAAAAGGTTACTGCTCTTTAAATATCCCTTCACAAGGGTCTATGGTAATTGAACTGTCTAAATTCATGTATCTAGTTAGATTAGACTATTTCTTTACAAAAAATAAATACTTGACTTTTGTCAGTTCTTACCTCCTTAGGAATAAATTGTATATGTGAGCCTGTTCTGGAAAGTGGCTGTTAGTGGAAGAGCAGTACAGGTGCACAGTGGTGTCATGAAAGCTCCTTTTTCTATAGTCATTTGATTTGCATCAAGTAAATGCATCTTTAATACTATATCTGAAGTTGTATAAAACAAACAAACAAAGAAAAGTGCCATGCCTGCATGTATTTAAACAAGCAGGAATATATATATGTATTGAGAAGAGGGTGAGTTGTAGATTTGAGAGCTGAGAAATTGGATTTTTCATGGCTGCTACTGTATGCGATCTTTCCTAGGTATTTTGCTTTATTTAAGTCAGAGTTGATACTTAAGTATATGAAAACGTCACCTAACAGTTCGCGATCCTGTAAAAAGGTATCAGTACTTATGAAAAATCCTGGTTACTGTTCAACGAATTTCGGAAATGTAAGATCGTTAGGATTGCCAGCTGCATCTCCTTACTGTTTCAAGTAACTCTTTCTATTGGTCTATGTTATGAGCTTCCAAAGCACCATGCACCTAGTTGTTAGTCTGAGGAGAGGATAGGAGCTGCATCCATTTCTTTTATAGCAAGGCTGTTCCAGATTCTCATTGTTCTAATGTTTAAACTGTTTTATTTTTTAATTTACAGCCTAACTTTATTCATAGAGATCTTATATTCATTCTTTCTCGTGCCAGCTGTGGCCCCTAGACTGAATAATTATTTTTCTCCATCACTGTTCAGTTGCCTGGCATATTTTATCATACTTTCCATTTCACTATACCAGATATGCTTAAGCACTTTTAGTCTCTTTTTGTCAGATAGATTTTCCATTTCTCTGATCATGTTGGCAGCTCTTTTCTGCACCTCTTCCAGTTTAAGCTTATCATTCTTTAACATGAGTGAGCAGGATTCTGTGGCATATTAGAGACATCAGTGATTAGATTTCCCCCAGATCTTGTACAATAGCATCAGTATTACCTTCGCTCCAGAAAAAAATCTTGTCTGATACAGTTTAGGATTGCATTGTCCATATAACAATAACAACTCATACTTAAATCCTAGGATTGATCCTTTTCTACCGCAGTTGTTTGCGACTGATGAGCTTCTGGCTTTTAGAATAAATGTTTCTATTAGTCCTTAGGGAGATGGCCGTGCTGTATGTGTCTTTCAGTTTCATTTCATTTAATAATATTCATGTCCTCAAGGTCATCAGGTCCTAATGCTCCTCAGTATTGATTACTTCCCAAGAAATGAATTATCATAAGATTTCACCAGTATAGTACTGATACTTTTGCCAAGGTCATTATGAAAATATTTAATGAGATTGCTCCCAAGACTGGTCATTGAGAAACTCTTTTAATAGCTTCCTTCTAGCCTGAAACTTTTCAACGCTAATCACTTCCATTTTTCCTTTAGTTAGTTTCTTATTGACCTAATATTCCTGGTATTACTCCTAATTTCCTCTAGATTGAGTAATGATTTCCCATGTTGGTACTCTGTGAAAATGCTTTTCTGAACTTCAGATATGTGAGGTCTCTCACATTCCCAGTGTCTTAAAACAAACAAAAAAACCACACACACACAAAACAATCAAAAAACAACAACAAATAGAACCTTGAACAAAGCTACTGAATTATCTAGCATGATTCACCTTTTAATCCTCCCTTGACCTGCCTGTCTTTAAATGTATGTTTTCTGAAAGCTTCCTCTAAAAACACACACATTCTTGACGCTTATTGGCCATCAGTTGTTCACATCACTCTTCTCTCATACTTCACTACTCTACGTTATTCTACTTACTAATATATATAGGACATATATATATAGGACTAATATATATAGGACTTACTAATATATAGGACAAGATAGGGATCTTTCTACCTGAAATGTCATATTCTTGTTCTTTCAGAATTTGAGCTGGAGTCTGTACTGTCACTGTCAGCTGGATTTGTTTGAGCTTTTCTTCTGAGTTGTATAATTAACATAACTGAGATTACCTAATCTGTTATCCATTTTATCTTCATCCCTTCATTCAGTATTTTCAGCATAATCAAGCTGCATTATCACCTCTGTGCCATACTCACTGTATATGATCCCTTTCTCATTTTTCGTGTTTGTATTTTATTCCTACAGGTGAAAATTCTTTTATTGTTTGCTTCTGCTCAAGTACAGAGTTTTTATCTTTTTATTAACAGCTACTTTAACCGTCATGGGAACAAGACAGTGTATTTATTGTTATACCTTGTGCATATACATGTATGTATGTGTGTATATGAAGAACAAATATTTTTGAGATCTCTGGATTTTTTTTTCTTATTTCCATACACAAAACCTTGAACTTTTTACTTACAATTGATATAGATAGGGTTAGGCAGATATTCAAAGGAGCAATGTGATTTTTTAATTCAAGTTTTAATCTAGCCTAACCTATGCAAATAAAATAAAATAATACTTTTACAATTTCATATTATGATATTTCTTAAAAGAAGTCATTGGCTTCTACTTTGTTGCTTAAGTCTAGTTAGTGCTCAAATTTAATGGGTTTAAGGAAGACTGAAAGGAGGAAATGGAAAATGCCAGTCAAATTGTAGTTGGGAGAATGTTCCCCAAAGAAAAGTTGAATGCATGAAATCAATAAGGATGAACTGAAGCACTCCAGAATCACAATTTTTGAGTTCAGCACAGATACTGTAAGAGAAGAGAGAAAAAGAAGAAAAAAAAGTGATGAGCAAAGCTATTGCCAGGTAGGTATAGACAGTAAAGAAGAGAGAGCTAGACAGATAATGTGTTTTAGGTATTTCGTCGGGGTAGGAACAAGATGTCTGCAATGAGAAGATTGATGAATGGTATTTCCCACTTAAAAGAATGTGAGAAGGCAAGGTGAAAAAAATAAGAGAAAAAAGATTTTGAACCTGGAGGAGAAAGTTATATGCACACTGGAGACAGCCATAGGTTCAGTGATACACCATAATACAAGACTAATAGAAGACTATTAAGACAATGTACTAATAACATTGTAATAATTTGTTCAGCTGAGAGGAAAAAGTGGCAATGTATGATTCTAGCCCTATTTGAGTTAAGTGAAAAAGGTTAAAAGGAAAAAAAAAGAGTGAGAGGTCAAAGCTTTATTTGCATTTAGTTGCTTTGTTTGTTTACCCACCAAAACATTAGGGAAACTTCTGCTAACTTTCATAACCTCCTTTGTCTGTATGATATGATTATTAATGGGGTTATTTTTTGCCTTTTGGAAGGAGTATAGTATTTTTCAAGCTTATGAATAATTCAGGTACTCCACAATGTGTTGCATTACTTGCCAAATGCTGGGTCACTAATGTAATTCAGCTTGCTGTTAAAAAATAAATAAATAAATAAATAAATAAATAAGTTTAATTGCTGAAAGAATTCAGTACTAAGAAAAATTCCTACTGCTTTTACATGGATTTTGATAATGGATGCTAGACATAATGATGATTATGGATAATAGACATACAGTGTTAGAACTCTTCAGTATATTAATTTAGGAATACTGAGCAAAGCCCAGAAGTATGTATCTCAGGAGAATGCAGGGTTTATTTTGAGGTTTCTTTTTCTATTTCTTTTCCTTTTTTTTCCTTTGTTTTAGTTTGTTTTTGAGATATAGATGACTTCTAATTTCTAATTTTTTTTGCTTATATGTAAAACAACATTGTCTTGATTTGTTTGCAACCGGATGCTTAAAATAACAGTATTGATGATACCAATAATAATATATCTACCCCTGGGTAGTAACATAGATTAATTACATCTGCATGGCCAAGAAAGGGATCATGAAGATATCATGGGACGCTTGGGTTGCTGTGGGTTTGCGCACATGAGTTTGTTGTGTGTGTGTGCATGCATTTGTCTAAGTTCTGTTGAATAACATCTACAGTGTGAGGGAAGGATGTGGGTGTATGTTTTAGAACAGAGATAGCCAAACTTTCAGAAAGGTACAGTGGCTTTTCTGGTGTAGCTTAGAACAGTCTTTAACTTGCTCAGAACTCCATGCAGTCCACAATTCCGCAGTGTGCCTTGTTAACTATTTTGAAGTACTGGCTCCTTCCTTCAAGCAAAAGTGAAGGAGCCATGAAGGGCATATTGCTACTAGGCCATTACCTAGGTGAGGCATTTCCGTCTTACTGAGCGATAGAAAGTAATTTGGTATGTTTTAATGAAACTAGGAGTATAATCTTAGAAATAGTGCTAAGCATCTTATATTTTGAGAAGTAAGTGAATAAAAACTTCAAAACAGAAAAATACTCCTGTGCTTGTTGGAGTGCCCGGGGAAGCTCCCTTTGAACTTCATGACTATGGGACTGCTCTAATACCTAGTCAGGAAATGTAGTTCCATCATGTGAGGTGTTAACTGTATGTAATGACAAGACAACACTGACATAGAAGTCCAGTTTAAGACGAGACAGTAGCTGGATATAACAGCTGAAGAAAGTAGAAGTCCTGGAAAGCTGATCTTAAAGAATGCATAACTTTTTTGATCATAGTTTTCATCATAGTTTGAAAAAGTTTTGATTGTAGCCTGAGTTAAACAGTTCATTTCTGCAGCCTTTGTACCTAATAGCCAGATTAGCAGTACTACTGACTGCTTTAACAATTACTATACTCCTAGGCACTGTGGTTTGAGGCTCTAAAATTAGAATCAGCACTGCTTTGCTTTCTGAAATTTGGCCTCTGCATCATTGGAAAGATTCAGCAAATGTGGGTCCATTCCTCGTAAATTTTAGTTTCAGCAGCATCTGTTACTTACTCAAAATTTTGTTTGGAGCAAAAAATATCTAATGAAGGCTTAAATCACTTTCAAATATGGTGTCACAGCCTCTGTTATTAGTGAGCTTTTAATACCATTTTTATTAGTAGGCTGTATTCTCAGTAGGAGTGATTTGTTACTCTCCTGATTTTTGGTATTTAAAGAAACCTTATAAAGGTTATTTAAGATTTGTGGGGGGAAGAATCTTTGCAAAACATCTACGTTCCCAAAGGAATGAGTATAACAGGTGATAAACCCTTTTGTGTTAATAGGAAGGCTTATACCTATATGGGGCTATATGGGACTCTTACACAAATCTACTCTCTCATTAATCATTAGAGATACTAGATTTAGATGAAAGGGATGAAGATGCTCAGCTGGGTAGATTTTCAGCTGTATCAGTCGTTAAATCAGTCCTAAGGAATTTTATAGATATTAAAGGACTATGTTAAAAATACCCTTATCTTAATGGCACATCAGTTTAATGAGTAATGTTGAGTATAGTTGTAAAGAAACAGGATCTAATGAAATAAATTCTTTTTGCACAACGTTAGCAATGTATTTGGAAGCAAACATAAATAGCATTTATGGCAAAATCTGTTGGTAATAAACAATTGCAGTAGCTTGTTTTATTACATTCTTTCATTGAAAGAAAACACAGGTTGGCATTCAGTTTTCCTACTTGAAACTAAAATGTTAATTGATTTTTCTTACATGGTCATTTTGTTCTTTCTTTTTTTTTTTTTCCCACACATCTATATTTTTCACCTTTTAAGTTAAGAGCTATTTTTGCAGAAATAATCAAGTCATTTTTAATTATCTCCAGCAGTTTGTTAGTGGGACGAAAGCTTACTTTTGTTTCAGTCGCAGCTCTACTTTATAGAAGCTTACTGTATTGCATGCTACAAAATGCTTTTGTGGCAGCATAATGCCCTCTTTTCCAGTATTGCTCATTGTATATCCATGTACTCTTTCACTTAAAGGATGGTGGAAGATCCTACCCTGGGATGTTAAATTCTCATAATGTTAGTATCATTCTGTATATGTGTTTCAAATAATACATAGACTGATGTAGACATCATTGTGGATATAAGTATATCCAGGACAGCAGGTGGATCTTAAGTGATTCTTACTTTCATGAGCTGAATGGCATATACTAGAATAGCCATTAACAGAAGGGATCAATATTTTCAAAGTGATACACTTAAAAATAATATCTACACAAACATGACTTTGTGACTCATTGCTAGGCTTTTTTGTTTGTTTGGTTTTATACTTCCTCAATAGTTATTGTGTTGAGATTCTCTCTTTATTTACTGGCATTCTGTAGGATCATACCAGTAATTCACCTGAAATGACTGTGTACAGTCTTAAAGGGTCATAATGCTAAGGTTCTGTTTGATTGCTAATGTAGGTCATAATTAATCAATAGTGATTGTGGAAAACATAAATCATTTATAAGATGCTTGTAACTGACATCTAAATTCTCCACAAGAGAAAACCTAAAATAGTAGCAGAACTTGGCCTTGCATCTCTTTGTTCTAGTTCAAATGTTCAAATGTCCCGTTTGATATGCTAGAATGGATGTCTTGAAATATATTCAGAGGTAAGTTGTTTGGATGTGTCATTTGAACTGAATATAGTTCTGAATGTTCTTATAGTATATAACAGAAATAATGCGAAAACCACTAAATACATACAAGAAAAACTGAAATACTTTTATTTTTTTGCTAATCTTCCAAATTCTAAATCACAATCTACCCATAAATGTTATTTCGTGAAATACCATTCTGAGGCATTAATTAAGAAAAATCTGGGTATGTTTATTAAAGGACTCATGTTTTGCTTCCTTTCTAGGTATAATATCCAATCTTTTTTCTAAGCTTTTTCCAGCTGTCCTTTATGTTGTGTCTTTACACCATCATTTGGGTAATAATGTATAGCCTTCTTACTGAATTGGCTCTGCTTGATAGGAATTCTAGTAGATTTTCTGATAGAAATAGGAGTTATACTCATATATGGGAATTTCTGAAAGTAACCAGGTAATATGTACTGACTCCAGTATGTTACTAGCATGTTTAAACTCTTTGTTTTATTGCTATAATGTTTTTCTTTCATCTGCATATTTGCACAGTTCCCAATACGCTGAAACTCCAGTGTTTATTGAACCTCTGGATTCAGCTTGAAAAGGAATGAGTTTTAATTTTCTGGGGAAAATGTGAGAGAGTAGAAGCTGGGATCCCATAAAACCACATAAGATGAAGTAACAAATTCCCTTCTTTCTCTCCACCTTATCCCCAAAATCAACCCACCAGCAATTAGAGGAATGGTTAAAGAAATAATTAATTTAGTTCCTTAATTCCATAAAGGAATGTGTAAGACCAGGTGGTTAGCAGGCTTATTAGCATCATTTTTTGTCAGCAATGAATGACATAAATCTACAGACCCGTGACTACAAAAAACAACAACAACAACAAAAACTTCCTTATGATTCAATTGCAATTCTTAACTAAGGGTGACCCAGAAAGTGAAATCATGTGACAATGAGGAAAAAACTTAGTATATCGTAAACATTGCATAATAATATTTCATGCAGATAGAGCTAAAGCTACACATATACCAGAAGGAATAATCTTGAAGTCACAGAACCTGGAAATTGAGCCAATTCTGTAGCCTAAGATGTTTTTGCTGAAAGTTAGAACTACTAGATTTCTCATACCCTGGTTTTAAGGTTTGCTATATCACTATGAATGTTACATCTTGACAGTCACCCTTTGGGAAAAGAGATCTCTGATTAACATTATTAAGGATATTGGTAAGAAATATTTGGAGGGGAGCAAATCTGAAGGGAAACGCATAGTAGGTTTTCTAATTCCCATGAAGTTCATGGCAAAAAGGCACTTACTCATTTAGACACTTCAGTAAACTCCAATAGGTGTTTATGTGAATCTTCAGGCATCTGAATACTTCAGCCCCTTGTCTAAACAAAGGACTGCAGGCACCGACAGTATTTACAGTGGTGGAAGTCAGGTCTGATTTGTCTGAAATCAATGGTTTGTGTTCATTTATTCCTCAGTCTGAAGATATTCTAGCTGTAATCTGTTTGGTTGCCAGCTGACCAAAGAAAAAACCTCAACTGAAAAATTACATTTCAAGAGGACTAATAAATGTATTTTGAAGATGGGGAGACAAAAAGGAAAATTACTTCCATATGACACAAAGCTATTAGAGGTTTGATAAATCTGGCTTAGTTTCATCTTTAACAATGGCTGATATTAAATCCTTGGCCAAAAAAATAGATAATTGGAATCTCACAATGCACAGCTCTTCAGTTTGGCATCAATCTCGTAATACAATAAAACTTATCATTTGTAAGCTTGTCTATTTTTTAGCAAAAGACTGAGAACAATTTGGTCTGTCTTGGTACATAAGACAATACAGTGCAGGTGGTTTAAACACAAAACAGTTAATGAAACAAAATTTTACTTAAACTACCTGATGATTCATCATCCAGTCTTTGAACACTGTCAGTTGTGCCTTTCTGAGCCATTAATTATAGAATATTTAAATAGCCTGGACAGCATGTGCAACTGCTGAGAATGCTATTGTACTGTGAATTATTTCTCCAATTTGTTTCAGTTCAATATAGATGGACAACAGTGTAGAGTCAACCTTCTGTTTCCCTGAATGCAATGCAATATAATATTTATACTGGAAATTAATTTTTGCCTCCAGTAATATTTTGACCATGTTACAATATTCCTGAACTAATGTTTGAAGTGGTATGAAAATCAGATTTATTTATTTTATCATCTTTCTACTTCTTTTATACATGTGTAATCACAACCTCGAGAAGTTGTGTTTATATCAATGAGGGCTACTATTCATCTCTTATCTGCACAACTCCCTTTCAAACATGTAATTGCTTGGAAGCACCAACAGAGGATATAACAGAACAGTTCCTTAATGGGCTGGGGTCTAGCTGGAGTTTTTAGAGAAATTGAAGAAATGTGTAGAGTAGGAAGGAGCCTAGATAAGTTAAATACACAGATAATGAGATAATCCCTGCCTATGGCAGGGGGCTTGGAGTTAGATGATTTTTAAGGTCCCTTCCAACCCAAGCCATTCTATGATTCTGTGATCAAGAACTGGGCAAGTTTTGGCAGACTTCAAAATAAGAGGATGCAGTTGGATGAAGCAGAAAAGAAAAAAAAAAAAAAGGCTGGGGAGAGAGAAGGGAGGTGATACAGCTGCAGATATGAGGTGTTTACAGTGTTTCTAACATAAACCTGGAGCTGAGAGAGTTAACTATTTTTTCTTGTTGTATTGGCATTTGGAGAGTGGCCTGTCAAGGAGTCGGAAATGAGACTGATGGCAGCAGAGGTGCCATCTGGTTTGAGGACTGTGACCTTGATAGCTACATCTAGACTGCATGGCAAGCACTTTCTGGGATCCTGCCTGCCTGTTCATCAGTGTGCCTGGAAACCAGGGTGGAAATGATGAGAGAAAGAAAGTAGTGAGAGATGGGTGTTTGCAGTCAGATCCCATCTGGATCACTGGGCAGGTTGTCCAGGACCATGTCCAGGCAGGTTTTGAAGGTCTCCAAGGAGGGAGACTCCACATCCTGTCTGGGCAGCCTATGCCAGTGCAGTGACTGATCACCTGCACAGTAAAGAAGAGCTTCCTGATATTCAGGAGGAACCTCCTGTGTTTCAGTTTGTGCCCATAGCCTCTTATCCTGGCACTGGGCACCACTGAAATGAGCCTGGCACCAGCCTCCCTGCACCTTCCCTTCAGGTGTTTGTGTACATCAACAAGGTCCCTCTTGAGCCTCCTCTTTGGAGGGCTGGCAGAACAGTCTCAGCTCTCTCAGCCTCTCCTCATAGGACTTCCAATCCCCTAGCACTCCCACTCCACACAGCTTTTTGTTGAAACTTACCATAATTGACTGCTTTATGTGTGTACCTATCTCATCGCTTGATTGTAGAGTTTTAGTGTATTTTCTGACAATGAAGCTTCCTGGGTAGTGGATGAAAAAGAAGTGATGATGAAATTTTTGTTCATTCTAAATGTGAACAGCAATTTTCAAGGGAGCTAATTAAAATCTTTATCTGATCCCTAGCTGTGAGAGAGCTCTGCCTGGATGCACGTGATAAGTTCATGCCTTTTGAGATTTGTAATTTGATTGTATATTTTTTATGATTTCATGGCTACAGCATATTTTCTGTTCATAAGTCTTTGCCAGAGGAAATAGCAACCTTCCCTTTAAATGTTGCAGTTAGGAAACAACAGTTTTGCAAGTGTTTGTTTTTTTTTTCTTTGTGTGTGTGAGAGGAATGGCAAATCAACTCATGAACGTGGTTTGTAGGGAAAAAAGATAATTTCCAATCTAATTGGATAATAAACTATTGTTTTGAAGAGTATACAACCTGAAATAATGTAGATGATCTTGGTAAACTGTGAACTCCTGTTGCCAAAGCTTTGTGGAGATGGTTTTGACATCTGAAAAAGGACATGCAAAATTTTATGGGTTCAGCATGGAACACTGCATATCAGCTGGATGTCGGCAAAGAACATTAAACTCTTAATTTGATATAATTTGTCAGCTGGTCACATCAGTTGACTTTAATAATTGCCAGTTCAGCACATTCACAGATATGGAAGACAGAACCTTAAAAACTTACCCTTTCTTTGGCAGTTTGTTAGTTCTACCTGTTTGGGTTGTTTTCACTTACAGCATGAAAAGAAAAAGTTTAGTTTCTATCTACAGTGAGGTCTATACCATCAGATTGATCTTGTGTTTGATGTCTTTCATAAATTGAAGGTCACACTCATAGTTTAAGCTTGAAATTGTTCCTTAGTAGCAACTAAATGAGTTGATCAGTATGGAATTAGGTTGGTAAGAGAGGTCAGAATGAAAGTTTCAGGATAGGACTTGGCACAATATAAGGAAATCATATAAAATTGATGTGTTCAGTCTGTAGTGAACTATTGATTCATACTTTTTATTGCATCTTTCAGCATTCCTGTGGAGGAAAAAAAAAAAGTATATAGGATATCAGAACAAGATGTCTGAAACAGTCTGTTTTGGCTATAGTAGAAAAGTCCATGGTTCCTTTAACTACATCTCAGATAAGTGAAAGAATATTATTGAATAAACTCTTTACATAAGTGAAGTGGGTAATAATTATATAGAATTTTTCACACAGTCCAATAAGATAGGGCCATATTTATAATATTTTCTGACTCTTCTCAGTTAAATAACAAGATCAAGACTCTTACTTTTGTCAGTGCATACTAAAAAGGTTTTTGCATATATTTATTGCTTACTGCTTTTGATAAAGAAGTAGAAAGGGACCAAAATTTCCTTCCTTAAATGTGTTTAACTTTAACAGATATACAAGAATTTAAGATCAAATTCTCTTGGTGAAAATATTCCCAAAAGTCAGAAATTTCCAACTGAGACCAGAGAGACTAGAAAACACATATGAGCTTGAATTGTGTCATTTGTGGATGGGCACATTTTCTTGAAGGGTGATGACTCAAAGTTGTTGGCCATGTATCTCTGAGGTCAGGTTTTTATATATATGTAACTATATGCTACAGTATGGATGGCTATAACAAAGCAAAGAACAAATTTGTCTCCTTTGCATCTACCAAATCAGATGGTAACAAGTCTTTGTGTACACATGACTCTGCACTGCAGTCACTTCATGCACTGCACTTGCTTTTCCAGGTGAGATGGATTCTGTGATTACAACTGTCTGCCTCATAAGAGCATATGCTATGTTAGGATGTAAAATCTTCTTGCAGATTTTAATCCCGAGGTATTTACAGACTAATTGTTTGGAATGTCCAGATAACATGCCACTTGTGATATAGTGAAACCTTCATATGGGCTTTTTGAATTATGATTTTTTCTAGATGACAAAGAACTTGCACTCTAGGTACAGTTGTACTACTGCTAAAGGAATGATTATCATGAACATACCAAGTTTAAGACATACAATTTTGTTTGGTAGAAATGAACTTACATGCAATACTAAGGATGACTGTGTGATGCATCATGCAGTGGTTTTGCCTAATTCCTTGACTGTCATCTGTTTCCTTGCCCTTGCTTAGGCAAAAATATAGGGCAAATTCAGAGAATCTTTGTTAGAATGGAAGAATGGTCCCATCAGTTCAGACCAGGGATTCTTGTAGCCCTTGCCACAGAGTGCAGCTTCCTGTCTCCAACAAGCCATAGATTTCCTTAGAAAAGGGGAAGAGGACAAGAAAATATTACACGTTTCTTGAAAATTCTCCCAGCCTCTGACTGCTTTCAGCTCAAGGGATTTCTGGTGCGGTTTGTCTAAATATCAGTGAATTGCTCTTCTTAGTGATCATTCAGTTTCACCTTGAAATTTTTAAATTTCTTGCATCCCTAATATGTTTCTGAGAGTTTCGTAGACCTGCCACAACTGAACAAAGAACCACCTTCTTTTGTTTGTTTGAACTTTGCTCCTACCAGCTTCTTGTATGGTTGCTAGTTTTTCTGTATATAAAACATTATACTGAACTCTAAAATGGTATAAAAGTACAGTTTGAGCACTCTGTTTTGGTACAAATTATTGCAGAGCATCACAAAAACAGCTTTACGGTTGTATTTATTTAAAAACATTTCTACAGTAGAGGAATATCATTTTTACAGTAGTAACAAGGTAGAAATTATCACTTGTTACTTTAACTCACAAAATTCTATTGAATCTGTATTGACATTGTACAATATTCCATACACAATTGGTGGAAATGCTTCTGCAGATCGCATTTGATCATAAATACTAGGTACTGAGATCATAAACCCCACATATTTATTGACACTGAGATAGGTTTAACTCATGTTTAACAGAAGTTACGTTTGAAAGCTGCAGGGAAGGTGACATAAGCTGTATTTTGCTGGTAGTTTGAACAGTGGCCAAGGTTTATAATGCAAGGTCAGAGGGGACCTGATACCAGTAATATGGGCTGGAATGATATATGTGTGTTGTAGTTCTCATTGAAGGTCATTTATCGTGTAATGAATACTTCGTAACATTTCTTGAGTTGAAGCTTAAATATTGTCTTGCAGTGTAATTAAGAATTAGTTAGAGTAGAATAAAGATATCATCTAAATCTCTACATATGTCAACTGAAGAATTTAGGTCAAAGCAGATTGTAAGACTACTGGCTACAGAGGCCAGGTTTTTCGATACTCCTTTGCTTGTTGCAGAGAAGAGATAACTGTAACATGCTTCAGACTGAAAGAAATGTGTGTTTGTTTGTTTGCTTGTTTTAGTACAGGAGATAGTAATGCAGTCAGAAGTAATGGAAAAATAATAAAGAAGATCATTACTGTCTTCCAGAACTAAATTTTTTTATTTTTTTTATTTTTTTATGCTGAATAGTGATACACCATGAAATTATTCAGTATCTTTCTACAATTATAAAACTTATGAACTTTAAAAAAGGGAAGCTGGTGCAAACAGTACAGAGATATATTTTAAAAATTAACTGAAGGAATTAAAGAATGTCAATCTTAGACCACTGCCATTTGTGTTGGTAACAAAAATATTCTACACCACCAAATTGCACTTCAAGCACCAGCTAATAGGAGTGTGTAATAGTCAAAAGGTGTGATAGGTGGGCTACAGCTGTATTAATATCACCAACAGGGGAACAGACTATTATACTTACCAACAGGTGCAGATAAAATAAATTGTGTTCTTCTGACCATTGGTTAAAATTGCTTTGTTGACAATATGTCTTTATATTGCTGATCACAGGTAGCGTCTTTTTTTTTTTTTTTTTTCTCTAAAGCATTAAATAAAATTTTCTAGTGAAAAAAAAAATCTGAGCTGTCAGAAAACAAACATCGGAAAGCATTATATTCCAATCATTTGTGATTGAGAAGGCAGAAAGAAGACATTGCAAAATTGCTCAAACAGACACTTTCACTTTCCGAATCAGCTTGTTATTTATAACATAGCTGCTGGCACTTTCAGAAATTTGCAGATGTAAACAGCCAGTGCCATTATGGGTTGCATGCAGAGCAGAATTATACCCTTCAGCTAAAGAGTACCTCTTGAGGAGAAGCTACCTGGTGACCCTCATTTTAACTCAAATTGTAGAAATGAATAGTTAATCTTTTCTATGTTTATTTTGTTGTTGTTTTTTGGTGTAGGTTGTTTCTTTGTTTTGTTTCATTTTTCTCAGAAAGGAAAGAGAGCAAACTAATTTTATCTTCATGCTCCTGTGTTTCTGATAGCATCCTTCATAAGTTAGTCATTGACTTTTCTTGTTACAAAAAGCCTTTTCCCATCATCTTTTGATATTGGCACTTTTTTTTTTCTTTTTTTTTTTTTTTTTCCCAAATGTTCTTACTACTGAGGAGGTCTCTGAGAACCAGAGTTTTGGTGAAGAAAGACTGGAAGACTTGCTCATTTAAAATACATTACTAACTTAGGTATCTTCTCATACCTTTAAAAAAGCAAGATACAAAATACAAAAGGAAACTTTTTTTTCCCTTCATTTTGTTTGCGTTTGGCATCGCTGTGGAAGACGCATAAAGGTTTTCCGCAGTGATATTAGTATTCTGGCAAGCTTTCATTTTTGATACATTGACTATCAAAATGCTGACAGATGCAATATTATACAGGAATGCAAAGATTATGTTTGTGTTTCTGTATGTATGCTGAAAAAAAAATAAAAAAAATATCAGATCTCTCCTAGCTACACTGTTCCAGAATGCTCAAGCCATCTGCTTGGTTTTCCTGCTGCATTTTGTCTCATTAGTCATGTTCACATGTATTTCAGGCTGCTTAATTTCATTACACAAAGTATTATGCACTGTTCATCCAATAAGTGAGAGAGGTTCATTCTGCTACCCAAGGGACTTGTAAAAAGAAGTTTTAAACCTCTAAGAAAACCTGAAAATTCTTGTTGAAACATGGATCACGTTTCACTGTTACCTCTATTAACATACTAAAACTTACTTTATTGATTAAGTTATCCATCTTTCTCTGACTCCCAGAGGCTAACTGCTGTCTCCCTAGAAATATTTACTTCTCACTAGAATTTTTTAACACAATTAAGATCTCTACACAAAACTGTCATGTTTAAAAGTTTCCTTTTAGGTGGGGTTAGTATTGCTGCCTCATAGCAAGGTTGCCAGTTTTGAAGAGTATGTGGCTGTGGCCATCCCCGTGAACACCTAGAATTAGCAAAATTAAAAGCCCTTAAAAAGGTTTGGGATTCACACAGGCAAGAGAGATCCGTTAACACTGAAGATGCAAAACCTCGAGGAGCAGTCAATATTGGGTGTGCTTAAGCTTCTCTCAGCATCTGATAAATACGCAGCATCGCCAGAGTGACTGAGCATTCTCGCATTGCAAGACTAATGGCACTGATAAACCTTCGATGGCTTTTGGTAACTCGTCTGTGCAATGGGAAGGAGCCAGTCCCCACAGTAGGAGCTGGGCTTGCATGTACCTCCATGTTCCCAGAGGGGACCACAGTAAGAGTAACAGTAATGGACAAAAACTGTCAGCGCTGGGCTGGGAGGGGGGGTGGCCAAGGCTTAAGGGGCAAAAGCCCTAGACTACTGATGATTTGTCAACCTGGAGAATGGGAAGAAACATAAAAATTGGGCATGGAGTAGGAAACTGGGATTAACCAGGCAAAAAGAGAATTGGCAGGGATCTCTAGGGAAAACATTTTTAATAAGGAATTGAATACCCGGACAGCAAGCTAAGAGTGCCAACATACTTCCATTAGCAACAGCCAGTAATCGTAGCTGGAGAGAGCTGGGACTGGGTGAGAAATGAGCCAGGAAGGCAGCAAAAGAGACTACACTGAGAGCTGTGCTCCAGTATATAGCAACATGCAGTATATGCTGAATTTGCTCAAGAAATAAAATGAGAAAAACAAACAAACAAACAAAAAAGGATCCATTATTAGATGTAAAAAAGAGTGGATTTTTTTTTTATCTTCCAAAAAATTCACAATGAAAATCAATTTTATCTTAAGAATCTACTAATATACAAATTGTAGAGCACTCATGGAGCAGAATGGGGGGACCCTTTAAATTCCTTAATCAAGCAACATAGGTGCTGAGTAAGCATAGATCTGCCCCAAAATATGGTACTCAGAGATTGTCATAAAAGCCTCAGAAAGAGGCTGAATTAAACTTTGAGTGCATGACATTGCAATAGTGTTCTTTTATTAATGTTGTGGTTTGCATCTGATGAGTTTAATTTTACTTTGTTGTTTTGATAAATAAGTATATTCTATCCAGACAGCCACAAGGTACAAAATAATTGTCGACTCTGAGAGCTGGAACATTTTTTAACCACCTTTCCCTGATATTTATTTCCTTAAAGCCATAGATCTTGGAGTCATTTGGAGGATATCACTTTTTTTTTTTTTCTCTTTAATTTCTGATGGAAAAGACACATTGCGTGGTGGTGTAAATTCTTGTTGCCCCGTGACTTTGGTGACAATGATTCAATGCTCTTTGTTAATATAGGCTTTACTCTCTAAAAATAATAGAAGGGTAATTATACATTTATAGAAATTTCCATTGTTTTTACTCCTGTGGTTAATAATATTGATGTCTTAGTACATAAGTCATGAAAAATAAGTTTCAAAACTATTCAAAATACTTTCAATGAACTTTTGAATTATGCAATTAAGCATTTGCAATAGAAATTGCAATGTACAATAAAAACTGCAATGTGCAAATATTGCAATATGCAATAAAAATTGCAATGTGCAATAAAGTATCTTTATTTCTAAGTAGTCTTACTGTCTTAACTACTGCCAAGACCTCCAAAATGAAATAATGATTGTATTTCACAGTAAGGAAAATGACAGCAATACATGTATGAGATGGACCCTGAGAACAGCTTATATGGTGTATGATGAAGGTATTGATCAAGGATTCAAGACATTTATGGCTGAAAAGATTCCTTAAGCTAGATTCCTTGTCTGACATTCAGCATATTGGTTAATTTTGTGTACCTCAGCTTCCACTTGTAGGATAAATATGTTGATACAGCTTTTCTCCTATCCTTTGCATGTGTATAGGGGATTTGATTTACAAAAATCTTAAAGATCTCTAACAGTCTTGTTCAAACAACTTCCAGTACAGTAAGCATTCAGACTTCACTGAAGCGTGTAGACAGAGCTGTGGGGAAAAAGCTAGGTGAATTCTCTTAATTAACCTTAATAAGAGACTCTATAGAAGAAAAATAATACGGGGGCATAAGCTGAATTGTTCTACAAAATTATTTGAGTCTAAAGACTGAATTTTCTTCTGTCACTTTTGCCCTTTAATGCAAACTGTTTTGAATTGTGTATAGAAGGAAAAAATATAGAAGTACAAATCTAGGTCTCTTTAGTATCAAATGAGTTCACTGAGAATGCTAACTTAAGGAACCTTGTGGGTCACTACAATTGACTATACTTGTCTCACTGATTAAAACTACAGATACATATCTATAATATTGTAGCACACTAAGAAAACAGACCAAATGAGCCCATGATGAAGGAAACATGTATGTCTTTTTTTTCTTTTTTTCCTGTGTATCTTAACAATCTGGTTAACTCTCATGGTAATCAACTTCTGACAATCAGCAGCTGAAAGGCATTGAAGAAACCAAGTATAATTAAAAGACTTTAAGCAGCAGTTGTTTGTAAGCAAAGATGGAAAATACAGCTGCAGAGGTACAGGCAAGTGTTTACATGGAATGTTTTTCTCTTAAAGGGAGAAAAGAAAAGGGATTTTTTCTGAGCTGTGAAGAAATTAGAAACTGACTGATAGAGCCTTCATTCAAGATTTTCCTGTGAAAAGAAAACTGTGTTGACGCCAATGATATAAGGTATTTTCAACAAATGGATTCTTTTACCTTCTGTACCTGCTTAAATGCTTTAAGGCATGGCACTTTACTAGAAATAAAATGGAGGTAGTAAATGATTTTAAGTAATGGCTTTTTCAGATGTAAAGTCTATTAGATCAGTGAATGTGTAGTTCTGCAGAAATACATGATATTTGAAATTGCCATGAAAGACAGTCTATGTGCATTTGTTGACTGTTCATATAGCACTTCTATTTTTTGTCTGCTCTCACCATCAACTTGCATTTTATCAAATCCCAAGCTGTCATGGTTCATTATCCATAGATGATCTTGAGCAGCCTTACATCGTAAAAAAATATGCTGTGACATCTGCCATTGTGCACCAGTATATAGATAATTTCTGAGTAAGGTTTGTCTTTGATTTATCCATTCATTAGTGTGCATTCTTATATTTTCACATGTGAATTTCTTAAGCAACAGGAGCTGCATATACATTACTGTGGTCTTTCAGGTTGTAGATGTTTCAGCTGTGCGTATTTAGCTAATGAGTTCCATCTGAGTTAATGTTTGTACAACTCAGTCTCCACTACTAGTCACATAGCTGTTGTAGTCCAAGTCGTTACATAAGCTCCTGTATCAGTGATGTAGACAGGACAGTGAAATTGTAATAATAGTAATTGTAATAAAAGAGAGCAATAATGCCCAGAAACATATATATATATAGAGAGAGAGAGAGACTCCATTAGTGTATATATATACACTAATATACATATACATTAGTGTATATATCTATATATAGTGATATATATACATTAATATGTAATATTAATAATATGTAATAAATATATGTATAAAATATGTAATAAATGTAATAAATAATAATGTAATATATCTGTTACATTAGGGTATATATATACACACTAATGAAGTCTTTATTTCCTGTAAGCTAATTTCATTGATAGGAGGCTATTATTCTTTTTTGAAAGGCAGTAAGTGAAAATGCACAGACCTCACAGATATTAGTAAGCAAAAGTCCTCTCCATCCCTCTAATTTACATGTCTGTTTAACTACTGTGATAGGAAATGGAACATTTTATTTTATTTTATTTTATTTAAGGATGCTCCAAGGTGATTAAGGGCTATTGTTTTGGTAATAAAACGTTTGGAAATTATTATATTGCCACTGCTACTGCTTCATCTAAAAATGCGTCAACAATCAAACACTGAAAATTTATTACTATGCTATTTAGCTTTGTACTTCTTGAATTGATAACAACAGCTTCTTTGGTTAATTTCTAATAGTTAGGAAATTGCTTGGATACTTTTCTGAATATGTTACACCTAACCAGCATTGCTTGCTCTAGCCTAGATAGCCTGTCTTCACCCAATTGCTTTGATGTTTCCTCCAGGGATGAGGAGAGTAAGAGAAACAATCTTGTTCTGTTAAGATTCCTTATAATTGCCAGGCTTGATGCAATTTCAGTGAAACATTGCACTAAAACCATCCTCTTAATAGATGAAAACAGTTGCTGTATAGTCTGAAGATATTTATGGGGCTTCCATTTGCATGTCACAGTTCCCATACCAATTAATTGTTTACACTACCCCTATACAAGGGCTTCAATACTTCATTTAGGTTAGAGCTTTTTGTACTTTTTCTGTTTGTTTGTGCAGATGTTTCACAGAGAGCATGTGGAAGTGGAGATCATTCACAGGTCAAATGAAAAGCAACAACATATAAAGACAATGAAATGTCAGGGCACCTTTCAATGAAAGTTCACAAAACAAGTGAAAAGCCATAAGAAAATGCAAAGCAATATGTCCTCAAAGTAAATTGTCCCCAAGGAAAATAACTCACTTGGAAAGAATACTACAATTCTTTTGTGTTGTAAAGCAGATTGTTGTGAAACTAACTCATGATGTATGACTTTAGTGGTGGCTGTCACTTTGTCCAAAGCTTACCTTTTATTTTTGATAATAAAGCACAGTACAGCACTGTGCTGAATGTGGAAAAAGAGGGGAGAGAAATAGAGAGATTGGAGAAAAAAAAAAGATTTTATTTTCTAATTCCCCAGCATCTGTTCCTGTTCCACCAAAACTTGCAAATGAATTTTGATTGGGGTAGTAGTGTGTTCATCACAGTGATAAAATTATTTTTCATCTCAGTTCCTGCATGTCTAAATTACAAACAGTTTCTTCTGAGAATATGAGATACTGTCTATGAGTGTGTCTGGGAGTAAATCACCAATGTTTAAATCTGTTATTATAGATAACTCAAATTAATTTAAATCAATGCAAATGTTTGGGGATCTGAATTTCCATTTGAACAATAACTTCAAGGACTTGCATGCACATTGGACTGTCTTGTGCCCTGAGGTAGATTGCTACTAAAGAGATTATCCACATAGACCCAAGAGCTAAAATAGGGTTCTTAGGGATGTGAAATAGAATAAAGTTGACTATAAGGTAAATACAAAATGAAGAAGCAAATCAAAGCAAAAAATCACTAAGAATGACTCCAAGAACTTTTCAAAAAATCTACAGCAAGCACTTTAAAAAAATGCAATAAAACCTGAGGATCTGTTACACAAATTGGAACTAGAAATGCTTCTTAATCTGTCATCCAATTCATAGAACTTCTTTGGTAATGTATTATATATAGACAATACAACAATATTGAGGAAACTACAAAGTGGGTTAAAGGGAATGCTTTAATAAGCAGAGTCATGGGGAAACACCTTCTGAGACTTGCTGAGTATTGGAAAGTGTTTACTGAAACAAGAAATAATTGCAGATAGTTATACATTACAGGGGATCTTCCTATTTAAAAATCCATTAAAATATTAACAATATTCCTTCAGGTGTTTTAGAGGTAGTGTCTCTTCTTTCCTTTTATACGTATTTCTGGTCAGTTGATTTTGGTGTTATTTTGTTGCTTTTTTTTTGTTTTTTTTTTTGTTTTTTTTGACTATAGTAACCAAAATGAAAGCTGTTCTCCTATTACAGGAGCTATTACTTCCATTGTAGTTGGTTTGGCTATTCAAGAAACGTAGTGTGGGTCACCACTAAGAGAATCCCTGTAGGAAGGCTGTAAATGATGGAGGCCCCAGTCCAACTACTTTCAGTACTCTGACCCCATTTACTGCAGAAAAAAACATTCCAGTTTATAGCAAAGCTCTCACAAATTTTTCTTCTTTTCTTGCCTTAGCAGTATTTTGCTTCTAGACCATTCAGGAAAACAAGAACAAATCCTGGAATACCCATTTCACTCTCCTGCTAGTAAAACACCACTAACTATGATGGAACATGCAGAACTACAAATGAAATTTCATTTAAATCAGTGAATTTGACTGGAGGAGAGAACTGATAATTAATTTTAGGGTTTATACATAGTATACCACACTAAAAAGAAAGTATCTTATAAATTAATATTAAACTCTTCACAAGGTTCCCTGTGTTCCCTGATGTTCCCTGTGTATTCTCCAAGTTTTATTCTCTGTCCAAAAAACAGTTTCCAACTTATGCCTTATATATATATGTTTGTATTACCTTTCTAGATTTCCTGGTAACAAAGTACTATCTACTAGAAAGATGTTCACATATTATCATGGGAGTATTCAAGAAACAAGCACTAGAGCATTGTTCCAGTGAACACCAAAATTACAGGTTACACAAAGTTGCCACAGTTTGCAGACCTGTCTCAGAGAAAAGGCTGTCACACAATAAATATTATTACAATTCCTTTTTTTTTTTTCCTGTATTTTTAACTTTTGCTTGTTTGTTTATTTTTCTGATGTAATACTTAATTTCTTTTCTGGGAGCCAACATTCCACTGATAAATTAAAGTCCCTAGGCTGTAGATGGATACATCTTGTGTTCTGTAATCATTTCCATCTTAAAGGTAAACTTTTTAAGCAACGATGAAAATTGATTTTTATATAGGTCTGTGGTGCATGAATCTATTGAAAATACAGAGAACAGTAATGAAAAATTTACTTCAGTTAATCTATTGAAATTTATTTAACTGTGTATAACCTCCTTAGTTGAAAGTAGCTTACTACCTTATTCTGGCAACATAGGTTGCAATGAGATATCTGGGGTTTGGCAACTGAGGATAAATCAGACATACCAAACGATTTTTTGTGGGAAAATTAAATTTTCACAAAGTAATATAGTTAAATGCAGGTCTTACTGTTCTCTTCCCTATAAGGAAGAGAATGAAATTGCTGGTGTAAAAAAGGTTTCTTTCTTCCCACAGTGCTGCATTTATTGTGTTACAGTCTAAAACAGCAGCAATTATACATAGCAGTTAAATAAAATGAGAACAATCAAACAGTCAGCTCACTGAGCCAGAGGTGGTACTTGGAGTCCCTGCTGTTTCTCCCAGTCAACCAGCACCAGTGATGGTCAGAAAATAGACTTCATATTCCTGCTTTTTTTTGGAGGAGAGGAGTTGGCGGGGGGAACATGACTTTTCCTTACTTTTTGGCAGGCAGAAAAGAAACTAAAAACACTTGGGGGAGGGAAAGAAAAAGATTTATGGGGAAAGAATATATCTACAAGTGTACTTTATAGTGTAATTATAGTGTACTTTATACCTGGGAAGAATATTAACATTCTTAACTGTCTGGATAGAAGGTCCACCAGATTCCTACAGGAAGAAGCCTGCAGAAATGAGAATCACTTGGGATTTGCATTGTAACAAGAATTGTAACATTAATTTCTTGCAAGATTCCAGTGGAAGGAAAAAACATACATAGAGCAAAATAAGTGGATATGTGGATAGGATTTTTTTTTTCATACAGCAAAGTACGTTCCATGTAACTACTGCAGGAGGTCACACATTTTTTGAAATAATTCTTTTGAATTAATTCTGAAGATCCCCTGGAATGTATGACTATCTGCAATTATTTCTTGTTTCAGTAAACACTTTCCAAGGGCAAATATTTTCTGAGGTACATTGGAGTTATGACCTTGGAAAAGACCAAGGTTATAGTTTTACGATCATCTAAAACTGCACTTTTGCTGGAAGTGATGATCTTTGTTCCAGCACTAAACATTAACAGAGTAGTTTTCAGCCAGATCAGCCTTATTGCTGACACACAAGGAATAATGTGGTGATGTGTGGGAAGTAGGGCAGGATCTCATCTATTTTGGCAGCAGCAAAACCTTAAATATTTTTAAGTATCTCCTGAAAGCACTCCAGAACTCAGCCTTCACAGAAGAAGGATGGAGGAAATGTGTCCAGACACCATCATTTACCTTCTGTGTAGCAAATGACAGTCACGTCGCAAGCATGCTTAGCACTTTAATGAATAATGAACTCCATTCACTTTCCTGTAATTGGACTAATTTTACCCAAATTAGTAAAATCAGTTCCCAGGCTTGATTCCCCAGTGTCTTGATTGTGGCTGATCTTGGTTGAATATCAGACACCCACTCAGCCACTCTCTGACTCTACCTCAACAGCAGGACAGGAGAGAAGCTCATAGGTTGAGATAAAATCAGCAACCAATTTAATTTATTGATGATTAAAATAGATTTGGATGGTGGGAAACAAACAAAAAACAAACAAACAAAAGCAACCCACCACCACCAAGCCTCCACCCAACACTTTTTCTCATGCTCAACTTCATTCCTTCACTCACGACTCCTCCATCTCCTCGCCTCCATGTGGCCCCAAGCCTCCTCGCCCTCCTTAATCACTGAACTGTCTGTAGGGCTGTTTCTCTCACATTTTTTCCTCAATCCTCTCTACTGTTTGGGATTTTTGCCCTTTCCCAATCCATTTTCCTTTAAATGCCCCCAGGGTGGCTGCTGGGCCCAGCCAAGCTCTGTGGTGGGGCCGTTGGAGCAGGCTGGAACTGGCTGTGTCCATCATGTGCCCTTTTAAAATACACCTATTTTATGTTAGTGTAACAATACTGATTACAAGGGAACTCATCTTTCTAAATGCTTTTGTAAGTACAAATCAAATAAATCCCATAATGTATTTTAAGAAAATATTCTTTATTTTCAGCAGGGTTGTGCTTATGCTAGATACAAAGTTGTGTTTGTGTTTAATGTATTACGGATATTATGTATGTCTGAAAATCTGTGCTGAAAATGCAAACTAGTAGGTTATTCATTTTTCCCACAATACAATTTGTGGACCATCTATCACACTATGCAGAAAGTTCATTAAACAGATCACGTTGTGACAAAATTTTGCCTGTAAGCTTTCACATATGGCACTGAAAAAAATGTATTTTCCTTCCTCTAAAAGACTCAGAAATGCTTGCATTCTCTATTAGATTGAATCCAAAATCTATATGTCCAAGATGTGTTAGAAGTGAAAAAGAGACATCAGTGCCAGAAAACAGGCAAACCCCCCAGAGCTCTCTGGATGCATTTATGAAATGCAGCAGGCAGCTGGCCAGGTCTCTGCTCTGGGCTGGGAAGGTCTGCCCTATCCCTTCTAGTTCCCACCTCTCCACTTGTTGCTGTGTCTTTTGCAGACCACAGGGTAGGAAACTGACCTGAGACAAAGTTCAACCTCTGTTGTTCGCCAAGAACTTCTTTGATAAACTGGGTAAACATCGATTCCTGCTTTATTATTTATAATTGATGTCTCGTGTTATTAGAAACGCGATGGCCCAACAAAAACAGTACATTGTCCTTTATAGCATGACATATTGTTTAGAACTGTACAAACAACTAGTTTATTTTGTTCTCACATTTAAAAAAAAAAAAAAGACACGATATGAAATTTTGTCTATTTTTAAAATACAAATTCTTATCTGTGCCTGACAGATCACATCACTATGAGAGGTCCAAAATTGGTGGTTCACTGTTAAATTTAATTATCTGGCACTTTCCAACAACAGCTTGTCTACTAGTGACATGTAGAATTTCATTTTGTTCAAACATCTTTTGTGTGTATGTCTCCTTGATATTGATAACAGTGGCTCGTGGTAATGCTTATCTCCTTTTGATTCTGAAAATGTAATAAAGAAGGAAAATACAAAGTAATGGCTACATGCATTAGTTAGGCAGACATCCATCAAGGCTTGCATGAGACTTAGCTTTTCAGATATCTCAGGAAACAGAGATCATAAAAGCAGCATTAGGATGGCAAACGTGTCCACAAAACCAAATAAATCACTGTCCGAACAAGGAGTAAGCCAGGACAGATCATTCTTGTTCATTCATGGGACTATTTGTTCTATTTTTCCAGGCAGTTTTTTTTAATAAATTGTTAATTAGTAATCAACATAGTTATCTCTCTTCATAGCTACAGTAATTGGATGCGTCAAGGTATGTAAGGCTTGAGTCCATTCCACAAACTCTGGAGGATGTGACAGCATCAGGAAGCCAGTGCAAAGAGGGAACATACTCTTTATAATCTATTTTTTACAGATAAGAGTGGTCAGGTGAAAAAAAAAGTATAGAATTGGAAACACAGAACTTGATCTTGTTTGTACAACAGCCCTATCATTAAAGAACTGTGGGTATAAATAAAGCAACTGTAGACATAACTCTTACTTTAGAGTTTCTAATGTAAATGTTTGAAACTACTGGATACTTTTATGTAAGACATGTTTAAATACATGGCTTTGGTCTGTGAGATACTTGTGGATAATGAAATAAACAATAACTTCACGGTGTACTTGCAATTACACATGGGGGGTATTTGGGGTGAGACATACCCCAAGACATAGAAAAATACAAGATTTGGGTGGGTTTTATGTTCCAGTACATGCAGAGTTTAATGTGTCCAATAATTTCTGATTTTGTCTGACATAGAAAAGCCACTGTGCACTTATCAAATGTACAGTGCACTCTGCATCAAGTGTCTCAGTTGTGTAAGCCTCCTTGGCTCTGTAGTTCCACACTTTCCATGACAGTAGCTGTGGCAGCCAGAATATGTTCCTCTCTGGACTGTCGTTCAAAGAACAAGTTAGGCACCTAATAGTAATGATTTTGAAAAATGTATATTATGTTTGTTTTATTTTGTTTTGAAAAATTACAATGTCAGTTGATAAAATACTATAACTTTGAATCAGAAAAAAAGAAAAGGTAATTATTTGAGAGAGAAAAATTGGTGAAAAAAGCAAGTCTGGCACCAGGATTATAGAAGAATCACCAAAATATTTTTAAGGTATTTTTTGTTCTGTGTCCAACCCCAACATGCCAAAAGAAACTGAGTTTACAGTATTTGCTTTTCAAATTTTAAGGTATTTATGATCAGAGATTCTCAAAATAGGAATTATCTAAATCATGTAATTTAAAAAGTTACTCTTTAGTGCATCAGAAATCATTTCCATTTTCATTTTAAAAGCCTCCATTATAAGACCACATAATTGTAGAAAAACATAGTACAAAGAGATAACACTTTAGGCTAGAATGGAATTGATAAAACTTAAAATAATTTCTGAGGTTGTTGAAATCATGTTACAAACCATGGAAGAAGATTTACTCTGCATGGTATATTAGATACTCCATAAAATACAGATATATATGTTTCTTTAGAAGACACAATATCTTTTCTTTTGGAACATATGTCTTTATTGATTTTACAGTGCTATATGTGCAGAGTGGTCTTATTACAGTGTTTTGACTTTGTGGCTCCTTGCCTCGGTAGATAGATTCAGTACTGATTGGAGATTGTATGGAGAGAACTGTATGCTTCCTAAGCAGGACATCTAATCTGAACATAAGACCAGTGTCAATCTGTTCCATATTGTGAGGAAAACTAAAAATATTTTTGGCTTTCTGATAGGCTGTTGATAGGCTTTGATATATGCAATAAACAAGTTTAAGCTGTGCTGTGTGCCACAGAAGAGTCAGTTCTTGAGTATGGTGCAGCCTGTGTCTCAGGAGAAGCAGAGAGAGAAATATTTTTTTTCTGAGTTAATCACATTTAACAGCTTGTATAAAGGAAAAGGTGAGGTGGGTACAGCTGTGGATAAACCATACCCTTGATAAATTGGTCACAGGTGAGGAAGATGTATACCCAGTGACAAGGTATGATATATTTTCCCTAGACAGAGGAAACACATATTGAGTATCTACGGATTTTAGTATTTCTGTTCCCATACTAGGTCCAACTTGTGTGGTGGCTTCCAAGTGGGTTATAATGTCAACAGGGAATTTCCTGGCCAAAGCACATGACGTAGTGCAGCTTGTACTAAACTCAAAAAAACTTGGCAGCAAGCAAATGTCACTCTTTACCCCCAGATGGTGGTGTCCAGGAGAGGACATGTGATATACGCTGTACAGTGTTTTTTTTAGGTATGCATATATAGGAGAGGATGGAAAGGAGGTTCTGTTATGGTGATTGAGAGAAAAGCAAGCAAGGGGGACAATCATGGTCATCTGGTATATTGGATTTTCCATGTAAGGTTTAAAGTGTACTGAAATAATACTTTAAAAAAAATAAAAAAAAAATCTCCACTGCAGGGAGCAGGTGGAGACAGGAGAGAGCTTCCATCTTGTCATCTTGGTCCATCTCCTCTGTATTAGGAACAGATGGCTGCAGTGAAGTGGGATTCCTTTCCATTCTGCAAACCTGAATGTGGTATAAAACAAAAATAGCAGTTTTTATGGAGAAATTATAAATGTAAAAATAGGGAATGTAGCTCTGCTTTTCAGAGACAGAAGAGATACATGACAGTATGTGGGCATTCTTAGAATATGAGATTAGTTTTGGCAGAAAAGGTGGAAGGTACTCTTACTGTATTTTGTGAGAGACAGATGTTATTACTTTTATTTGACAGGAGAACTCTAACCTGCATCAGTTAGAATGTCCTTGTACTGCAGGAAATAGCAACCGTTAAATAAGATTGACAAATTGTTTCAGCACAAACTAGTTACAAATGAAGGGTGTTGGCTGCAAAATTTCATTCCACTGCTGCAAATACATAATTCATATATGAGGGTATGCCCGACATATTTGTAAGCTCAAAAATCACTTAGGAAATAAACAGTTGTTTACCCTACAGTAATGTACAAATATAAAAAATGTATCTTCTCTTTTTAATCTCTCTGCTGCTGTGCATTGTGCTACTTCTTTTTCCACCAGCAACCAAACTGTTAATTCTGTATTAATACATTCCCTTTATTCCCTGTGTTCTTGAGTGGATAATGTTACATAGTAGGTATGAGAAACTTCATGTGTGCAGCTGTGTTTGTATAATGCAGGCTTATGCTTAGGGCTGCTCAGGCATGTTTGTTCTTGAGCAGCATGAGGAAGTTGGATAGAAAATGCTAAGCTGCCAGTTTCCCAGTCTGTTTGGTTTCTGCAACTCAGCTGCTTCTGTTACTAATCAGTACATTTCCTGTCAATGGGAAGGATGTAAGAGAGGTACAGGTGCCTGGGTGGCAATTTTCTATATAACTTGTGACAGGTGGTATTCTTTTGAATCTGTAAATTCCTCAGTCAGGTGTTTCCTGAATTACAAAGTCTTTATAGGATGGGAGGATGCCTCATTCATATATAAGTAATTTTGAGTGGAATATATGAGTTCTTTTTTCTCTTCAGAAAAGATTACCAGTTACTCAATATTTCATATAGGCATCACAGCCAGGCCCTCTGATTAAACAGGTTTACAGATGGGGATATGTTTCTACAAATTAGTATCATAAAAGCATCCTAAATGAACTTTCTTAATTAAACCCAAGTGTTGTATACAGATCTCTTGAAAGGATGACACCTTGAAATACACATTGTATCCCACCTGAGAGTTGTTGAGCCAACTTTTGTATGTTTGGTTATATTTATTTCAGTGGGCCAATTTTTGGATTAAGATACTAGCCAAACGTGCTAGTCACTGTCAGCAACTAATGAACTCAGCGCTTGGCTAGGGCTAGCAATAAATCTGAATCTAGTTAAAATTACAACATGATATTCATTAGCTTCAGCATGGGTAATTTCTGAGATAAAGTGCTGCTATCATCCAATGTGTTAAATAAGCAGTTGCACTAAGCAGGTGGTGGGCAGAGATCAATGACTTTCTATTAAACAATAGGTAATTTCTCAGTGGGAAATAACTCACATTCCCCAAAAGGGTCACATACCAAATTTCTTATGCTTGTTTATAGTTGTAAGAAATTTGCCAGTGAAGTACATGAACTCTATAAACATGAAGAGGCAGAAAATTGTACAGACTTCTTGAAGGGTGTCCTTATTTGATCTTATTTGTTCTATTTATCCACCATATCTGAGAAGTTATGGCAATCAGGTAAAGTTCCCACAGACTGGAAGAGGGGAAACATAACCCCTATTTTTAAGAAGGATAAAAAGGAAGACCCAGGGAAATACAGGCCAGTCAATCTCTCCTCCATGCCCAGCAAGATCATGGAGCAGATCCTCCTGGAAACTGTGCTAAGGCACATGGAAAATAAGGAGGTGATTGGTGACAGCCAGTGTGGCTTCACTAAGGGCAGATCATGCATGACAAACCTCATGGCCTTCTACAACAGGGTTACAGCATTGGTGGAGAGGGGAAGAGCAACTGACATCATCTACTTGGTCTTGTGCAAACTATTTGCCACTGTCCCACATGATATCCTGTCTCTAAATTGGAGAGCCATGAGTGGATAGATGGAACACTCAGAGTGTAGGGAATTTTAATCGGATGGGTGGTCATACTCAAAGACTTGCAGTCAATGGCTCCATGTCCAGGTGGAGATCAGTACCAAGTGGTTTTCCTCAGGAGCCTGTATTGAGACCAGCGCTATTTAATACCTTTGTCAGTGACATGGACAGTGGGATCAAGTGCACCCCCAGCAAGTTTGCTGATGCTGCCAACCTGTGTGATGCAGTCAACATGCAGAAAGGAAGGGATGGCATCTAGAGCGACCTGGGCAGGCTTGAGAGATGGGCCTGTGTGAACCTCATGAGGTTCAACAAGGCCAAGTGCAAGGTCCTACCATCCACTTTTCCTACCTATCCAGCACAAGTATGTGAAACTGGATAAGACTTCTCTATCTTAAAACACGAATAGTCAGTTACATCTGTAAACATCTTTGTCATGATTTGTTATCTTGCACCTACCCAACCTGGTGATTTACAGAAAGCAGCAAAAATAATAGGATATGAAAGAGGGGATAAGTACAAATAATTATAATATAAATAATAATAGATAAATAGTAGAGTAGCTTATTTTATCAATTATCAATACAGTTAATTTTTTTCTGTCTTGAAGAAAAGGTATGTGTGTAACCTATTTTTTCTTTTCCTGTGCTTTTTAACAGAATTTTATTCTATTTTAAAAACTGTAATAATGTTTCATTTGTGTTGATTAAGAGGGATAGGACAAGCCAAAAGGTTAGCATTAGAAAAACTCAGCATTGTGTAATTTTTCTTTAAATCTTCTCCTTTAATGACATGCTTAATGAAAGAATTTACATGTTTATAATTCCAAGCACAGCAGAAATTTTCGAAATTATTATTTAATAAATCTTCTATACACAGTGTCTGTTATGCTACAAAAATGCTAAATTAAAAACACTTTCAAATAGTTTCACTCTAGATGTGAATTTGGGAAGAAATTATATGGAAGTGTTCAGTTTTGTGAGGGAATAAAACATGTCAGAGCGGTGTCCCAGTAGGTTAGTTTGAGTTGTAATTTAAAACTTGCCATGCCATATGCTTTCTACTCATTCTTCATAATTTACTTTCATGAATAACTTACTCTGTCTTGCAGGTATGGTTTTGGATAGCAATATGTTTCTAGCTTCAAGATGAAGGATTGAGTATGCTGCATCTGACTCAATGAGTAAAATCTATCTATGCCTATTCTTGAAAATATGTTTAGAATAATCTTTTTAGTACCTTCTTTGGTGATCTTGAAACTATGTGACTTGAGCATCAGCTTCAATATTTAGGTGACTATACTGTAAACAATCTGATTCTGTATTTATTGAATTCCCCTGAACTTTTGTCTCCACCTTATTCAGTTAATATTCCATGTCAACATTGGTAATGCATGTATTAAAGCCTTGCTGAACACTACAATTGTATTTGATGATCACAATGTCTTTGCTGCTAAATTCTTATAGGAATCGCAGAAGAATGTCCTTTGCCCATTCTAAGAAATAAGAAGGCAGTAATAACAGCTGTTAAAGTTCTTTCTAAATTATTCGCTTGTTCATTAAAATCTTGTGTGCAGATATGTGTGTATATATTGAATACCTCTACAGTTACATTTTTTCTGTCTTGCAGGAAAGGTATGTGTGTAATCTATGTATACATGTAGGCATAGATTTTTCAACCTGATCACGTGTATGTATGTGTGTACATATATATAGGCATGTGTTAATGTTTAGCAGTCTGTTGATTATATGGAGATAAATGTGGATTCAGAGATCATTTGTGAGATTATTTTTTTTCTATATTGCAAGCACAGCCATAACGTATCTCATGCCATATTTAAAGAGTCAATAATACAGAAAATAAGTAGTTCTTCATGTTTTTGGTAGGTTTTAAAAGAAGTTCAGCAACAGGAATGTCTATTTCAAATAAGTGAAATAAAAATGCTTTACGTCGTATTATAGGAGCTCAATTTTCTCTTGGGTAGGCTTCACAACATTAAATATAGGTAGTGGTAGGCTATCTAATATGGTGCTAGCATTCAAAGCACATTTTATTTCAGTCTGTAAATGTTAAACCTTTTTAAAGTTTGAAGTTGAGGTTCCTTCACCCAGTCTAGCTATTAATCAGCTATTGAATTTACATTTGACAAAAAAGTAAACATGTCAAATATGAATTCAATAATGTATCATTAATTAAAACCTCTATGAAGTAAAAAAATATTTAATATAAATTTGTTCTTTTTAATACTCTAATTTCCCTTGTTGTGGCATGAGATTTGTTTAGATTTTTATTAGCAGAAAGCTCAGGAATGTTTCCAATGGGTGGGGAACAACAAAGAGGTGATCGTCTTGTATCTACTGAGAGTTCCAGCCTCAAAAAATATATATATATTACAGTTACAAATGACTTTTCACATACTGCATGGAGCCAATGTTTTGGCAGAAGACTGCAACCTAGTATGAAATATGTATTACACACACACACACACACACATATATATATAATATACATGTATATATAAGAAATATATATATAGCAGACACTATATTACAAGGTTTGTGTATACAGAAGAATTAGAATGTGTTGCATAGATATCACCTGATCCCTAGTGGTATAGTCTGTCACACTTGTACATCACTTACTTTTAAAAGTATTTTTCTTCATTCTTGCTCTAACAGATGATATTTCTTATTAGCAGTGCTTCTCATAGGAATGTATTTCTAATCTCATTTAGTTTTTCTTTCTCATTTGTATTAATAATCTTAGTTGATGATCTGAAGATAAGGCCAAGTTTGTTTTTCTTCACTCTTCCTCTTGTGTATTTTTTTTCCTTTCACTTTAACTGACTGTGGTTAATTTTTAATTTGAGGTACCAACACCTCTGTCTCTGTTAATGTCTGGCAGCATTTGGTGTAAGGTTACAAAAGATAAGACTGTCCAAAAAGAAAGTTTTTCAAATCTCCTCAACACTTTTTTTTCTTTTTTTTTTTTTCTTTTTTTTTTTTTTTTCCTGTAGGGACAAAATTTCAGTCTTTATTTTCTCTTTGTATGGTAAACCTTATTTATCCTCCTTACCTTTGAGTATGTATGAAATACCTAAATTGGAATGTTCGAGAACAAGCATATGTAAAAATGTCCACAAATTACTTCAGGCTAGTGTTAGAAGGTTGGTTGCTATTAGTATGATGGGAATAGTCTTCTATTGTCACCAAAAGACTCACATTGGAGCATCATTAGCTTATGAGTGGAATTTCCTATTGAGATAGGAATGGTGCCTTCCAGCTGGTGCCTTCCAGATGCCGTGTATTCAGATCCATTGTGTATTAGAACCCTCAGTAGATGCAAGACAATATTGGCTCTTTCTTGCTTCCCACTCACTGAAAACAGTCTCCGGTTTCAGATCTTGCAGCTAAACAATGCACTTAGAAGTCTATGGGAAATGTTTCCTTATGGTTTAATTTTTCATTACTATACAGTGTTGCAGTAGAAATTGAGCTTAGAGTTAAGAGTTTGTGATTCGCAAAATGGATTATTTATGGTTATGTTGGGACCTGATAAAGATTTGTTTGGGAGCAGCTTGAAAGAAGTTTTAAAGTCAAGAACTAGAAGACATATGATCATTTTGATAAGCCTGTTTTTGTTGAATGAGTAAGAAACAAGATCTGAAAAATAGATCAGGAGAGGCTTGTGAGCAAGGTGAGCAAGAGCTGAGGAGAAAGGCAAGATTATAAGTACCAAGAAAGAAAGGATTTAGAGAAGGCAAAGTTTTTCTGGAGTAGGCACAGTAAGTTGCAGCTGCTAACAGGCCATTTAGAGCAATACATTGGAAAGAAAGTCAAACGTATAACAGAGAATGGTCTGGTTGTAGAGAAGGGGTGAGCCATTGACACAAATTATAGCTGAATCCACACAATTTTTGCCGGAGAGGTTAAAAAGTGAGAGAGTACAGTACAATAGAGAAAGAGAAACTGTAAGGCAAAAGTTAGGTGAGTGAATGCTAAGCCACAGGATGACCGATTCTGTAAAATATGTTAAGAAAGAGTGTAAACAGCAATATGAAAGGATCTAGAAATGTTAGGGTAGCAGGATTTAAGACATGTCTAAGAACTGATCAGTATAGTAAAAAGCACTGGTAAGGAAAGATGAACATATATATGCATTTTATAAGGAACCTGTAAAACTATGTTTAAAAATTGTTCAGAAAGGTAAGGGATGAAGATAGGACTGTGAGGTGGATAGTAAAATGGCAGGTGCAGTTGAAGGTCCTTCAATGTGGAATGCTCATGGAACAGCAAACATATTATTAAAATAGGATGCAGTAGGAGCAAGAAACAGAGTCAGTATGACAAGAATGATAGTGTCACAAACAAGTAATAGAGCTTTAGTAGGAAGGTGCTTTAGTTAGTAAACACACATACACACACACACACAAAAAAAAAGGTAAAGGAGAAAAAGAAATAAGTCTAAGCCCATTGGATTTCCTTCCCATTAAAAGTGTGAGATCCTGAACAAGTTAGAAAAAGAGATGTTACAGTAACAGGTCCTGCTTTCATCCATGAAATACCAAACGAATGTGTATGTTGTGTTGTTAAAATTTCAGGCAGGTAAAACTCTGCTTAGACAAACAATCCAAATTGCTCTGACTATATACTAGCAGATGTAAAAGTTGAGGAAAATATACAGATTCACGAACTCCATGCAGTTGCCTTTATAGATTTATATGCAGCCAGTTTAGCAGCTGGCAAAGTGATATTGAATTGAAGCAACCGTCAATCTTCTTAACATTTTTTTTTTCACTAGTTTCATATGTTCCAGTGCTTCCTGTACAACTTAGAGACTTATGATACCCCTTCTTTGGGTATATTACTTCCTTTTCTATCTTCTTATCCTATCTTTTTTTTTTTTTTTTTTCATTCTGCTGCATTTATAATCTGTGCAGTACTATTTCAGGTTCACCAGTACCTGCTATGACCATTTCACCCTTTTAAATACTGAACAGATTCAGAACTCTTGAAGTCTTTCACCATAACATAGCCTTTTAATTTCCAGGTAAGCTCTCCAGGCCCTCTCTGTTAAAGAATTTGAATGTCCTTCACTTTAGTATCCTGAACTGTTAACAGCACTTTAAGATTGGCATATAGCATATGCCTGTAGCTTGTGTTTTGTTCAGTCTTTTTTTTTTTTTTTTTTAATTACCAGTTATACTCTAAAAAGGGAATTTCCAACTTCTTGTTTTAGATTCTGATAAACAGATTTATTTTTTTTTTTTACTTCTCTTTGCCCCAACAGCAGTGTTTTCTGACTGACTCCAGTAGCGAATTCAGCTACTAGTCCAAGTCATCCATTTCAGCTTAAATAGGTGGAACATTTGGACAGCTAGCAGGGCAAAAGTTAGCAAAAGATACCTAGGTCATCTTTACAGTTTGAGCTTAGAAACCAACCCGATAATCATCAGTTACAGTAGGTCTTAAAAATATATGACTTTCTTATTACCTACTAAATGAATATGCTTTTAGAATAAGTTTGTCTTCAGAGAGATAAGTGTTTTGAGCATGTAGAAAAGTAGCTTGCATGTCAAAGGCTGACCAGTTTGGTTGTCTAAAGAAGTTTCCTTTGCAATCAGTATATTTATTTTTTCTTATTAGCTAGATAGTAGCTCATAACTTACTCACATAAATTTTAGTTGAGTTCATCAGATTTCCTTTTAATAGCTGCTACTATATTTTTCTGTCTTATGAGTATTTCAACTCATACACATTCTCCCACCCTGCAGAATAAACAAGTTTCTTTAAGTTTGATCCTCTCTTGAATGCTGTCTATTGGAAGATTGCCTTGATCACATTTTTGCCGTTGAAAAGGTAAATGGCTAAGTCACTTTTATCTGCTTTATGGAAAGCTCAAGCTCAGAGACTAAGCCTTTAAAATAATATATACAGGTATTGCAAAGATTAAAACCCAGAGAAGTTAGATATAACGTCTGACATGAGGATTTTATTTAATGGAACCATTATTTCTCTTGATTTATAAGTAATCCCTTTGCTTATGCACCGTAAGGCTGTAGTAGCCTTTGCAAACAGCTGTTACACATGACTCTGTACATGTGACCACCAGTGCTTTTTACCATGTTACCTGAATGAAGGTCTATGGTGGTCTTGGTATACTTCCACCAGAAAAACAGCACTTACTACATGAAATTTCACACTACTGTCCTCTGCCCATATTCCTGTCTTGCTTCCCCAATTTGGCAGTATTTTCTTTATTAAATTTTTCTCATATGCAAATCATATTGGCAAAGTTTATGTAATTAATTTCAGCCCATTCTAACATTAATGTGAATGATAAATAAAATTGGGTTAGAATATTAATAAAACCCAAGGCTGTGTTAAGGGAGGGTTTTTGTCAGCTGTTAACTTCACGTGGTTTGTGGGAAAATCATGTGAACAGGAGGAACAGCAACATGTTTAGTAGTCTTTTCTTTAAAACTTTTCCTGATTTTAATTATGTGTTCTGAATAAAATATTCTAAGTAAAGTTTTCCCTTAAGCATGTTAGCTACTCAAGTACTGTTGGTATTGTTCTTGCATTAGTTTGACTGATACCATTTTCAAACACATTTAATGCTTAGCATTAAGCAACTGTATATAAGCTCTGTGCTAATATCTGTGATGGTAAACATACACATTACTGATTCTAAGGAAAACTTCTAAATGGAGTTAAAACTGTGGTTTGGGGTTTAAATTTGTTCTTTTATATATATATATATATAATATCTGTCTTACAAGCAGCGTGTTCTGTATTTGAACAGCTGTGATTTTCAGCTGGGTATCTTTTATGCTGTTTGTAATTACAACGCTGTGCAAAATGGCTATTCTGCTTAATCTTGATATATGAGGGCTACTTTTAAAGTAAATAGGCAGGTTTTTCAAAATCAGAATCAATTTAAATATTAGACAACAACAGCAGTGATGGAAACACAGGCTTGTGACAGAGTCATGTATTCAAAGTAAAAACTACTTTTCTAAAATTAATGAGTACTTGAATAGGTGCATTAGTCTTTGCTAGTGTGACTTGATTTTGAATTGAAAATATTGCTCACTGGAAAAAGGGAGTGTAAAATCTTGTCTTTTGCTTATTCTGAGTTATTTTCCTTGATGGCAGCTTTTGCAATTGATTCTCAAGTTTTATATTTGAGCATGTGCTTGGTATTTTAAAGTCAATAGTCACAAGCAAAATCTGCTACTTTCTAACTCTATGAAAGCATAATCAATAACTGCCAAACCTCTGTTTGTCTAATAGCTTTCTTTTATTTTTCCACTGATTCCACTGAGGAAAACCAAAAACACAGAATTACTTTTTCTTTTTTCTTTTTTTCCAGAAAGAGGGAAATATATATATATATATATATGTATATATGCAACCTCTCCCCTTACCCTGTTCAGAAATTTTCTTTTCCTTTTGTAATATATCTCAACCTTTTCACTTTTCTGTGTTCTTCTTTGCAACTTAGTGCCATGCCTCTATCTATTAACTTATAAATTCCTAAGCTAAACTGTTTCTTCCTGCTCTAGATAGCTTTCACTTGTTCCCTTGCAATTTGGCTTCTACTTCTTCGATTCCTAAATCTTAAGACCCCAGAGAAGGACCTCTGCATTCATCCTTTGAAATGCTCCTTAAGTTGATTGAAATACAATCCATTAAAATGTACCTTTTGCTTTCAGCAAAAGAATTGGAAGCTTACAACTCACTCAGTTTTCCAAGCCCAAGTTTAACTGCACTGTGGTTGCAGTCAAATGCAGTCAAATATGTTTAAAGAGTTTGATGAATGTATGTTTTGTATAAAATGAGATTTCATGTCAAAGCCATATTTTTTCCCAGTATCCTGTTTTCTTTTTAAAATACAATCCAGCACAGGCATAGTGCTGTGGTTGTCTTGTATCAGTAATAGTGTAGCCAGGGGGAGGTAATTGCTCCCATGTGCTCTGCTCTGGTGAGACCACACCTCTAATACTATGTTCAGCTTTGGGCCCCTCACTACAAGAAGGACATCAAGGTGCTGGAACGGGTCCAGAGAAGGGCCTGGAACACAAGTACTATGAGGAGCACCTGAGGGCACTGGCGTTTAGCCTGGAGAAGAGGAGGTCCGGGGGAGACGTCATTGCTCTCTATAACTACCTGAAAGGAAGGTGTGGGGAGCTGGAGTTGTCCTCGTCTTACAGGTAACTAACTAGTGATAGGACTAGAGGGAATGGCCTCAAGTTGCGCCAGGGGAAGTTCAGGTTGAAAATTAGGAGACATTTCTTCTCAAAAAGAGTGTTTAGGCATTGGAACAGGTTGCCCAGGGAGGTGGTGGAGTCATCATCCCTGAGGGTGTTTAAGGACAGGTTGGACATGGTGCTTAGGGGCATGGTTTAGTGGGAGATATTGGTGGTAGAGGAATGGTTGGACCAGATGATCTTGGAGGTCTTTTCCAACATTAATCATTCTATGATTCTATGAAGTGAAAGTATTTTGATTCAGCAGTTTATACTGAACTTTATTCAGGTTCATTCGGATATTTATGTTATTCATGGATTCTTGGGATTGATTTATTAATAACAGATTTACCCTAAAAGTAATACCTGATGTGAAGCTTGCAGACATCTGGAAAACATTTTTTTTGTTTGCTTTGTTTTTACTTAAAATCTCTTAAGGTATGCAGAAACTTAATTAAAAAAAAAAAAAAGGCACAGGAAATACATAATGAAAACATTTCCTTTGTAGCTCAGCATTAATTCAGTTTCCATTCCCTCCTTTTCTGACTTTTTTTTTTTTTTTCAGTTTGACTAGAAATTCCCATGGGGTTAGTATACTTTCTAAGAGATTTTGTGATAAGACTGTGTGATATGAAATAACCAGTCTGCAGCAGAAGAGCTGCATAGGAATACAGCAGCAGTACATTGAGATTGCCTAGGTGCTGCTGAAGCAATCCAGCTCAAGCATGGATTCCCCATGGATTCATTCTGCTTGTCTGCTTCATGTCCACTACATGAATTCTGTAAAAGCACACTTCTGTCTCCCATCATCTGGTGGATCTTCTAGGTGGACACAGAATTCAACCTGAGCTCCTCTCAGCTGGAATACCAATTTCCATCTCTCAGCTTTGTAACTACTGCTTACAGCAGCAGTTCAAGCATATAGCAAAAAATAATCCCCTGAAGCTTTGAATGGTTCAAGCTTCAAACTGTGCTTGTGATACACACTTATTTGCCTGCTTTATGAAAAAGAAAAATGGAATGACTTCTTATAAACTGCTCTAAGCACTCAAACATATCCTCTAAAATGTTCTCCATTGTGGATATGAAATTCTGATGCGATATTAATGATTTAGCATGATGGACGGATTAACTAGGGGGCAAAATGAAGGCTGTAAAACATTTCTAAACTTTCAGCTGCTTGACTTTGCAACTTTGACACAAACACTAATTTTTTATTTAGTCTGTACAGGTGAGTCTGTAAGCAATTCTGCACATTGGTTGACTAACCTATGTACTAGATGAAAAGTGAACTCTTCCTATTGCTTCTTTATAAAATATAATTTCTTTAAGATAACTAATAAATTACTGCAGTTGAGAGCAGCTGACCTAAGTCCATTAGGTCATTAAAAAGATAGGTAAAAGAGTTACTGGAGCATGCAGTAACATAGCTCATCAGCATAAAGATTGCAAACCAAAACATGTTGCTGGCATCTGACAGTATCTGCATTAAACATCTTGATGAAAACTTACAGAATGTTGTAGTGCTTCCTCCATGTCTGCTCCCAACAGCTTTCTTCTTCCTTTCATTGCAGCAGACAGAGAATAATTGTGAGAAAGAATACAGAAAGGTTATTTGACTCTATTTGTATAAAATATTTTCCTTTTTTTTTGTATATACCTCATTTTAGTAGCAGCTGCTGCACATTGACATAAATGGAATAATCTTTTCTACCAATAATCTTACAAATTGCTTTAGAATGCCACACTTCACTGTGTAGTGACACTTAGACTCTGAGCTTCTACAAAACCTCATTTTGGGAAACAAAACCCATGTCACTTTACATGGCAAGAGAGTGAATACTACATTCGTAGCTCATACGGAATCTGACAGTTCAAAACTAAAACAAATTATTTGGAAGGTCAACTCTCTTCTTCATTGACCTTGATATTAATAATGTTTGTGCCCTGCAATGTAAATGAAACACGTTGCCAAGGTCCTCCTCCATCAAGATAAATTAACAGCGTTTTAATTTATGTATCTATGAACTCTGGTTATTTTCAAACATGTAATTTCAATCTACCTAAATCAATTTAACCAGAGACAAGGCTAGAATGTGACTCATTTGCTTCATGCCAGTGGGTAGCATTAAGCTGCTAAAAGAAGAAATTCTGACAGATTTGTGTGCCTGAGAGCCTTCTTGGCTATTTCCAGTTGACAAAATTTCCACAGCAGCTAATGTCCAAATGTGGGCTCTGGTGTTTGAAAAAGATCTCATCTGAGGGAGATGTACACATTATTCATGCAACACCAGCTATTGGGATAATTCTTTATAATAACTCTTCCTTTAACCCAAAGACTTTTTTTTTTTTTTATTTATGATGTAGCTTTACTCTGTAACAACAAGAGGAAACCAAATTATGAAATGTAGGTAACTGTAGAAACACAAGATGTCAATATTGCTGATCTTCAAGTGCCAACAGATTAAGAAATGTAATTATATGAAGTCACTACAGAGTCAAACAATGGCATCTGTTCTCGCTATGTAGCTCTGCAAAGAGCAAGTTGAAAGGGATTCAGAAATTTGGACACCGAAGGCAGTCAGCACTTCTTGTAAAGAGCTTTCAGGCTTTCAATTAGGAATATTTTTGTCTTTACCTTGTTCTGTCTCTCCTTTCATGGCAGTCAGATGAAATTCTGGAAAAAAAAAAAAAAAAAAAGATAAACCTATTACAACTCCTGTGTTTGGCATCATAAGGCAAGCTTTTCTCATGTAATGAGCTGTACACTGTGTTGTACAGATAGCAGACAAATATTAGCTGGAACATAACTACACAATGAGGTGTAAAAATGGCTAGCAAAAAGTTGCTTTTATTTCTCCTGTAATCCAATGTTGCTAAAATCAGAGGTCCTGTATTACAAGATCCATGTGTTTAACTTTACGCTCAAGTGAACAATTTCTTCTTGTGCCCACTAGTTTTTCAGTGAAATGTACATCACTTGTTTACAAGTTTGGAAATGGAAATGGTCATATCAGAAAGTAAAGGCTAATAAATTAGGAAAAGCTATTTTATTTATGTCTTGTCAATAGATTTTTGATTCATCAAAATCATGGCCAGTAGGGTGAGGGAGGTTATTCTCCCCCTCTGCTCTGCTCTCATGAGACCCCACCTGCAGTGCTGTGTTCTGCTCTGAGGCCCCCAGCACGAGATGGACACAGAAGTATTAGAACAAGTCCAGAGGAGGGCTGGAAAGATGATCAAGGGGCTGGAGCATTTTTCCTATAGGGACAAGCTGAGAGAGCTGGGGTTGTTCAGCCTGGAGAAGAGAAGGCTCCAAGGAGACCTTATAGTGGCCTTCCAGTACCTAAAGCAGCCTACAGGAAAGCTGGGGATGGACTCTTACCAGGTACTGTAGAAATAGGTTAAGGGGTAATGGCTTTGAACTAAAAGAGGGTAGATGTAGATTGGATATAAGGAAGAAATTCTTCCCTGTGAGGGTGGAGAGGCACTGGCACAGGCTGCCCAGAGAAGCTGTGGATGCCCCATCCCTGGAAGTGTTCAAGGCCAAGCTGGATGAGGGTTTGACCAACCTGACCTGGTGGAGGGTGTCCCTGCCCATGTCAGGGGGCTGGAATTAGATGGTCTTTAAGGTCCCCTCCAACCCAAACCGTTGTGTGATTCTATGATTCATGTCCATTTATTAAATAAATTCTTGAGAAAGAATGAACTATGCTCCTAGCTGGGAAGCAAAAACAACAAATGTAAATGCAGGTGCTCTTGAACTCTAGCAGATAAAATTGAGTGATACTTTGGGATGGCTTGAGATTAATGAATGTGCACTGCTCTTGATTTTAAGATATGATACTATGTTTCCACCACATCTCAATGAAAGACTGCAATCTGGATTGGGTTGTTCACCTTTTATCTTTAAGATAGAGGGACAAAATATAATTAGACATCTTGGACACCAAGGCTAAAAAACACAAAAACAAAAGAAAAAATGTATTAATATATACCTACTGAAATTTTCAAAAGTTATAGGGATTTGAGATGATGTTCTTTTCCGTGTCATACTTTAAAACAGCATTTTTTTTCCTGCTGGGGAAGGATGCTTAATATTGTGAAGCCATACATTTATAATTCATTCCTGAATATAGAAATGAACTGTGAGACACACAATGTGACTTGTCATCACTTCTGAAAATCTTGGCTATTACATGGAGAACTGCACCACTTGCAGGCTTAATAATAAATATGAACCACAAGCATTTCTGGTTTTGTAGACTGGAATCACTGACCAGAAATCTCTCAGTTAATGAACTAGGATAGTGAAGCATCCACACTACGCTGCAGTAGCTGAGACAAATATTTTCAGTAGTATGATCATAGGAAAAAAATACTGAAACAAGAAATTTCCTCATTCTTGCTTAGCAGTTGAAAACAGTGAGTCAGAAAAACAGAAGAGATCAGAAGGTCAAAGAGCAGGGGCAGAAATAGCAGGAGAATTGAGCTGGAGGAAATAATTGGGGGAGGCTGTAGAAACTGGACAGAAGAGTCAACAAGGACAATGCATTCTGCAGCACTGTCAGGGGATGAAAATTCAAGGCAAAGTGACATGGAATAGATGAAGAAATAAGAGTTTAAGAAGGGTTTGAACTGGGAGCAGGAGGAGGGAGGGAAATAGAAGAAGGTAAGTGAAGAGAAGGTACGCAGCAGATAGAAAAGCCTGAAAAAGTAGGCTGACTCCTGAACTGGTTGAAGAAATTCATGTATCACATGACTGTAGAAGAGGTTGAGGTAAAGCGAAAACTATATATAAGCAGAATGTGGGATATTCATTAGAACAGGAAAATAATTGCTTCTTGGCCAGGACAGGAACTGATCTGAAAGAGGACAGAACAGATTTGTAGTGAAAGAAATTGATTTGGTCCTGGCTTTTCACCAAAGGGCATTCAGCATGAACAGAAATAGGAAATGGAATGTGGAGGTTATAGGTCAGAAGAAGAATGGAAGAGGAGGAGGAGGGACCGCAAAATATATGTTCATTGAGCTGAAAATAGTTCTATATTGTTTTAAAAGGAATCTCATATTTCATGAAATCCATCAGCTTTTTTCTGACCTCAAAACATAAATCTCTTGTATAGGCTGACCTATCAGAAAACTAACAGGCAGTTTAGTTTTTGCAAAGTACAAGATGTCCTTTCAGACCCTGAGCCATGTTGTCACTGCTATTAACACATTTATCTCAGAACATTTATTTTCAACAATATTGAAATAGCTTTACAAGCTTTTCTTTAAAAACAATTATCCAGAGTACTTAGTTAAAATAGATATTGTTTGTTTGTTTGTTTTTTTTTTCTGTCACAATATATGCAAACTTTATTTTTTAAAAAATTCAAGAGAATTAATAGCTAAAGAGAGCATAATCTTTCATTTTTCTGTCACAAGTCTGTACGATGTTCAAGGCTAAGCATCCAAAGAAAATAGGAGGTCTTTGGGCAGTTGAGAATGGGATGGGGAGGAGGATTGTTTTATCTTAGAATGCATTACTGCTATAGCAGTGGCTAAGACCACTGCATTACGGGCCAAACTTACTTGTACAAGGGAATGTACAAAAATGAAAGAAAAGACAATCCTTCCAAAAAGTTTTCATGTGATAGGTTACATACAAAGCATTCATCAGGCTTCAACATCTCTAGAACTCCTTGTACTGGAGGTAGCTATAGAATGAAAGCATACAAGAAAATCTTGTCTGTAATGTCTGCTTTCAAATAGCAATAAATTTTATAAACCTTTCATTTAAAAAAAAATCTCTTGGAATCAGTCTAAGAGTACTGCCAGCATTACAAATGTAATATACTTTAATGGTATTGGAAAAGTCATCCTGGAAAAGTCATGGTATTGGAAAAGTCATCCTGGAGGAACTGTGTGAAGGAGACATTTTATATTAAATACATGTGTTTTTTTTGTTTGTTTGTTTGTTTTTTGTTTGTTTCTTACTAAATGTTCTCATTTTCAAGTCAGTAATTTTTAAGTTATTAAAAATGATTTTTCTTTTTTAATGTCAGTTTGTACAGCTCATCAAAAATCCTTTTGGATATCAAAATTAGTTACTTGAAATATTTTTCATTCATTTGAATATTTACCATGTACATTACTGAATATCCTTTTGAAGGATATTCATTCAAGAGAATGAGAAATGACCTGGCAGCAAAGCCAGGCTTTTTTTTTTTTTCTTCCTGTAAAGTAACTGATATGCCGAATCTGATCCTGCTAATGTTGAAATGAGCTTTAAAATTCTCATTGGCTTCTGTTGTGTAAATCGAGAATTCTTTCCAATTTAGAATTTCTACCCTCTTCTTTAATTTTAGAATAGAGTATCCCATTTAACTTCTTTTCAGCTCTTCTCCAAAACATCAAGTCAAAGAGGAATCAGTAACATTTGAGAGATAAAAAGTAACAATGCAGTTTTATAGGATTTATTTGAATATGATAAATAGGGTGCAGTTTTGTCCATATGTCGGAGAATATACAGGGACAGAGCTAGAGCTCATCAATAGATGAGGAAAGGATTGACAAATAGGTTTATTTCCTTGAAAAGAACATTCAAATATAAGTACATACATCTGAATTAATTGTTTGTATTTTATAACTCAGTTACTTTACTATTAACATACTTTTATTTTCCCTATGTTAATTTCAATGACAATAGCTATGGCTAGTTCTCAAATAAGAGAAACAGATGAATGGAGATAATTTAGAAGCGAAGGACAACACAAAGCAATTTAGGGTATTGGAATATGCTCTATATTTCCTTTTACTTGACTAAAAAAATATTTTACATTTATTTTATTCAAAAAATATACCCACATTTAAAGGTAATTGACTTGAGAATGTGGAAGACAAAGACATTCTGAGGAAAGTCCAGTTAAGTTTTTTAATTTCAAAATATACTATATATTATATTTAAAATATACTCTTTCCTTGAAATAGCAATACTGATTGTTCCAGAACTGTTCAAAATTTAACTTTTCACAACATGGGATCATTTCTAGTTGTGGAGTTAGATGACAGTTGAATGACTGCTTACAACTTTAAGAGCATTTTCAAAAGAAAGAGATTTAAATTTTGCAGTAATTTAAAAGATTTACATAATCATTGCAGACCAGTGTCAAGATAATTTGAGTCTGAGATACCAAGAAGCATAACCTAAAGTTAACAGTGAAAGTTTGTTAAGCCTAAGATGTGCATGATCACTACAAGGTCAATGATAGGGTATTTAGAGTCTCTGTAGGGAAGATCCAGGAGGTGGCCCTGGCTTCTGTTGAATGCTAGTATTACAGGAATTCTGTAATTTGTTTGTTTACCTTTTATTCACATACTACAAATTGAATTAATTTCAAGATGAGACAAAAGCATGTAGAAAGCTAATGTATTTGACTCATATGAAAACCATGTCTGATGGTGCAATATAATAATGCATGAGATATGTCTCAGGGCATGCTTGGTCCATGTACAGAATTAAATTAACATGCAGCCATCAAAAATCAAAACTGTAGGCGTCTCTGAACAGAACAACACGCCATAATTAAAATGCTGTGATTTTGTGGTTGATTTATTGTCAGAAAACGTGGGCTTTTTCCACCGAATTTTACCATTATGGCTCTCTCCAACCCTGACTAGTAGTAGTGTTCATTGATTTAGTTATATAAACATATGTTTAATTTTAAGTACAGGAGAGGTCTCAGAGGTTTTCAGACAACTAGTTGAGTATGTTCTTAAGCATCTTGCTGAGACAAGCTATAGCTATTGCTAGGGAATTTGGTATCTCACAGGAAAATGCCTTCTGATCATGTTAAACTGGCTAAATATAAAGCAAAGGCTAAATACAAAATAAATAGTTGTTTCTTGATTTGGGTAGAAGCACATATGTTTCAAACTGTAAATATAAAGCCAACTGTAAATGTAAATCCAACCATCCAAACATTAACTTTTAGTATATTAACAATGAGAGGGAATATTACCCGGGGAGAGGAACACAGGGAGTCAGTGCAAGGCAGAAAGGAAGTTTTGGGATGCAATATTATGCCATATGAAAACTGCAGAGATCAATTTTACTGAACCATGCTAGGATCTGGTGAAGTAAGTGAGCAAGGCCCTCCAGCTTTCCACTGAGCTGAATAAAAATACTCAAAAGCTATGTAGAAGCACTGTAGAAGGGCAAAACTAATGCAAAGAACTCAATTTTCCCCTCTACTCAGCAAATAGGAGAAAAAGATAGTAGAACAAGTAGAAAACTCTTGCCCATCCCCTTGTGCTACGCACTGGACATTTTCACATAAGAAATTCATGGGTTGTGGCAAAGCGTTATGACACTTTGACATGGTATTTTTGAGTTCTCCTTCATCCTTTCAGTGATTTAGAGACCTAGACAGCTTTTGTCTCTTTTGTGTGCTTTTTATTTAGCTTTTGGCATGAAAATTGTCAAGTTGTTTCAAGGTAGCAGGGAGTGTTCTGCAACTTGTCTAGGCAAAGCACAGAATGTTCCTTAAGGGCATTCTGGCCTAAGCATCTCTTCCATGGTTGTCTGGGATTGAAGATGTCTGTACTCTGTGCCTGGGGCGATCTCTTCCATGCCCTCGGGGATTTTTTTTTCCTTGTTCTAATACGGTTCTTGGTTCTTCGATAAGTACCAGAAGTCCTAGGACTTTCTTGTTTTATTCTCTGTCACTTCAAAGCAGTGCTAGCATATTGTTTCTGTCAGAAATTAGTAATCGTGAAGTTGCATAGAATTGGATGGCTTTGCTTTAAACAAGATAGGCTTAACCAAGCAGGAGGATGAATTAGGCTGTCCCAGTCAAAAAATAAAATAAATAAATAAATCAGACTCAACTTTTTGTAGTAGTCCGTCTACTGTGATTCTCAGGACAAGAATGTTTTCCATGCTGTACTAAAAATTTCAGGCCAGGTCATTCTCCAGTACTAAGGAGCAGCTAAGGCCAGCAGTCTGGCCAGCTAAGTGCTATCCCTGGAGCTTCTGAGGTAGAAATCCTTCCTGCAAGGCTCTTTACCCTGCTGAACTTGACTCCATTTTGTCTTGTCTTTTTAATCTTAAAACGGAACATGTATTTTGCCTCCCTCCTTCAAGGGGATAGGTTTAGTAGGACTCCAGTGCAGAGCCACCTGTTACCTTCAGGCAGAAATCCATGCTGTATGGTGCCCAAGTCTGACTAGATCTAACTCATGTATTGTATAGTATGTATACTGTTAGGATAGCATTACTATAGTATGTATAATGTTAGCATAGCATTGCCTCATGGATATACTCTCAGTGCACATACAATAACTAAGAGCTGATAATTGGATTTTTTGGTTCCTTTCCTTTTTTGAAATGAGCTATCCACTTTATTCAGGATACTGTAATAAAAAAAATAAAAAAAAAAAAAAAAAAAAAGAAAAGATAGTTATTATTTGTATTTATTATGTTAAATCAGAAATTTCAGAAGTGATTTTTTCTATTGATGTTTGGAAGATTAGTGTATGTAAAGTGGTGTTTTTAACAAACAGGCTTGTGATACAGAATATGCCAAATCAATATACTTAGTGCACTTCCAAAAGAGGCATTCCTGTACTCCTGCAGCACAACCTTTTCACTCCTGCCAAGGTAATTATCACTATAAATGACAGTATATTAAAATCTCTATTTTAGTTACCCTGCTAAAGACTTCAGAGGGAATCCAGGCAGAATAAAAACCTAGAACCCAGTCAAATAATGTCTCACTCTCTGTCATACCTGGTCTTGAGCACACCATCTTCCTCTGCTATTCTTATGCAGAGGAAGATAATTATATAATTATATAGTGTTTGTTAAGGTTATTATTTTGCAGTGGTACACTGACCAAACTGAAGGTTTTTACACAGCCCTGGCGTCAAAGGCCTCACTGATTTTGCACAGAGGGATATAAATCTCTTAACTGCTACCATGGAGGCTTCTAAATTGGGATCATCTCCTCTCTTCCCTTGTGTAAATCAAGTCTGTGTAGTGCAGTATCTCAGGTACGGGTGATCCTTTAACAGCATATATTTTATGCTATTCTAAAGACTATACCTTTCTATATATTGAGAAATGACAACGATTAAATTTCTAATGTGATGTTTGTTCACACAGTCAGTTACATGCAGATACTGATGTGACTGCACTGTGTGCAGTCCAAAGTATTTATGTCTCCGTATTTTAATTATAAGTAGAATATAATTTATGTCTGCCATGAGCATACATCTGAGCCTTATCCAATCATTTTATGGTGCACTTTAATTCATAACCAAAAATCCCATAAGAAATCCAGAACATCTGAATGCTGCAGGCTCGGACCGTTGTTTTCTGGGGGCTCTGGGTGTGTGTGGATACAGCTTGAGAGAGGCATACATCTGCAAATACAGACATACATAAGGCAATTTGCAAAAGAAACAGTAAGCAAAATAAAAACTTTATGAGAGTGCAACAGAACCAATCCAGTAAATACTGTCAACTGACGGAAAATACTGTTCCGTCTTGCAGTCCTTTGGCCCTGTACTTCTTTATCTTGGTTTAGACCATTCCATGAGTACGTTTACTTTCTGGTTGAATAATTCATCCACTGGTAAAGAGATACCTCTTTGGGATTTAGCAGTAATAGTAGTGGCAGGTGAACCATGCTATATTTATTAGCAAACATGTTTCTTGCTAATACAGCCCTGCCCAGAGAGTCAGATGTGATGAGCCCTCTACAGATGATTGGTGAGAAGCACTTGCATCTTCAAAGAATTTTGTGAAACAAGATGGTACAAAAAATAAACAGAGGGATAAAAATTTTATTGTTTATAAAGTTTTTTTAAAAAAAATCTATGCCTTTAGGGACAAAGAACTCAGACTGTCCTGTAATTTAATTCTTTAAATCAGACAAGGTCCCAGAAGTGCAGACATTCATTCCTCGTGGCAAACAGATGAGTAATTCAAAGGTGACATTTTTAAAAACACTCAAGGGTTGCCTTGATTCTCTCCTACTGAAGTTAGCATTTTTATAGACATAAGCTAAGGCCCAGTTCTATAGTTTGATCCTTGTAAGGACTCTAGGAAACTTAAAAGGTGTCATTGTTTATTCAAAATGCTACAGACTTTTAACTGATTAATTCTCCCAGCTCCTTCATAAGTTGATTGTTATTGTGTCTGTGTTATTAGCAGAGAAACAGAATAGTGACTTGAACATGGTATCAAAGCAATTTGGTGAGCTATCCAGGATTACAGCTCTATAATTCTCAGCCCGCATTAGCTCTGATAATTCTGCTTGTTTCCACAAGTATTCACTGAGGGGAAAGGTGGAAACAATAAAATGAATATTTAGCTCAACTACTTTCTCAGCTGATGTTTTCAACTGTCTACTTTATAATACTTTTCCTCGTCCAGCTTTAAATTTCATGCATAGCTGAACTTTACTATATCCCTTAAAGTATTATAGAACAAAAGAAGAGTTTTTGATATCCAGCCAGTGCTCTCTTTCCCTGTTCTATTCTGTTTGCTTACAGTGCTGGTCATGTGCCAAATACTGTCCAAATTTAAATCTTTCAGATGCTTCCTACTCTTTTTTCAGCCCTTTGTCTTCTACACAGAACCTGTCTGCCTTGTTTCCTCTAAATCTCCTATTTGAGAGTGCTCTTTGCTTTTCTCAACATTTTAAGTGATCTGTTCAAATGCTTTACTTCTTAATATTGACAAAGCAAAAACTGAAATCAGATGTATTTTCTCAACAGGACCAGATAGTGGAATTGTCTGTAATAAGCATGGAAGATAGCAGTTGAAAGACCAAAAAGCATATTGGACTTTTGTTGTTATATCACATTGCAAACTCATCTTTAGGAGACAGCACTGGGTAAATTACAAGACAGTAGATCTGGATTTCATATGCATATTTCTTTGAGCAGAAATTGTTTTGCAGTTGGGGTAACAACCTCTCTCTCCTTTTTTTGCTTATTCTTAGGGGTGTTGCAAGATTCAATATAAAAGTACTGTAGAGAAGTTGCTTACCGTATGCTCAGAGGAACTATCTAGGTGCAAAGCAGGGCAGTGGTCATGGCACCGAGCCTGCCAGAATTCAAGAACCATTTGGGCAACTCTCACAGATATATGGTCCAATGGTTGAGTGGTCCTGTGTGGAGCCACATGTTGGACTTGATGATCCTTGTGGATTCTTTCCAACTCAGGATATTCTATGATTCTATTCTATGCAAGTTTGCAACTTCATCTGCTGCCCATTTTAATTTAGGGAGAAGGTGGAGAAGGAGAAAAGCATATCAAGAAGGAGCAAATTAAGCCAGGGCCAGGGGACCAGACATTTGGCTTGTTTGATATTTTATTTTCTTTCTGACTCTTCCTTATCTTACACAGACTTAAATTGTCTGATGTATGGACCAAGATTTAAGAAAAAAGTAAATGAAGACGTTTCATTTATTGTTATATATCCATGTACCTAATCATAGCCCTAATATTACTGTTCTCAGCTGTCTGGTCATTCTGTTCATAAAGTAACATTTCACGTTGCATCCTAGAATCTCCATGTATCACAGAGCTTCACTAATGACTGACACTGCTGTGGGTTGTGTTATTGTATTCTAGAGGAATTCATTTAGCCTAAGAGCCCACACTTCAGCGGCTCTTAAGACAGGACTGTAACCTTATAGGCAAAATGCTGATTTTTGTCAAAAGGAAAAGAAACTGACAGTCAGCTCTGCCAGAGTTTGTTGAACATGCATATTTAATGTCACTGGAAAGCATAGATTAGAAAATTGTCTGCATACTTCATAAGTGATAGTAGAAATTGATTAAAGCAATTGATTGTACCCTGTGCAAGGAAGTATTTATGGTCATTACATTAATGCCAAAAAGCACCTGTCAGCTTCAGAAAGGGCATCTACTGATTTGTTGACAGGCAATTTCAAATTTTCTTTTTACAGAAACTCTTATTAAGGGCTTCCTTGAACTAGATGATCTTGAACAGATATTTCCTTTTTTTTTTTTTTTTTTGCCAGATGCTGAAATGCAATTTTAGATACATCATGTGGTGTTTTCTTGATTTGTTTAAAATCCATGCTGAGAGGTGTTGAAACAATCGTTCTGCTTAGTGATGTCTGTTATGCTGTTATCCTACCTATGAATTCAGTTGTGCTCTCATCTAGCTGTTTACCAAAGCCCTATTCACATGTACCTTCCTACTCACAACTTATTCCATTACATCTGGTTTGTTTAAGAAAAAAAAACAAACACCAAACTTGTTTAGCGGGACCTGTTAAATTTGTCTTTGGATCATTCAGCAGAGAACTACAGCATTTTGGTATTAAGCAGCTGCCCTCTTTTGGGGGTACTGGGAGACCTCTGGCAGTGTAGCAGTTTGCTAGAGAAAGAAGAAAGGGAAATAACGGATAAAGGGGACAGAAGAAGTCTCATAACATAACTAGATTTGCTCCCCTGAATTAGTCTGCCATACATTTTCCTTCTCTAGGCCCCTCCTCAAATGTATAACACAGCTGGTGTTAAGAATATATTGGAGTATTAGGTGTTCAGTGGCCAGGCTTGGTTTGTCAGTTAGAAAAATAGATGAGACACATTTTGGATAATGATGTTCTGTGTTGAGGTAGAGTGCGTCCCTGCCTCAAGATGATTCAGACATTTGTTATGTTTTCTAACTCTCTGCTTCTGCCTCTTCTGGGCCATGGGTAGTACAGATTGCTTTTGTTTTATAGTCTAAGCTAATGTGTTTGCAAATTGCAATGAAAGAATCTCAGAAAATTACTCTATACATCAGCTGAGACAGAACAAATGTTTTTTGTTTTTTTTTTTTCTTCCCTTCAAACTGCTCCAGTGTGCTATTTGAGTGCAAATCAGTGGTTTTTATGAAGTGGCTAAAGTTAGGTCTGAATAAGCTATATTTCAGAGAATCTAATAATCAAAAATTTAACATGTTTCCTCAAGATGCATAGGAAGCTTAAATTAACGGGTGGTTTATGTTAACATTTGGCCCTATAAAGAAGGAGAAACATTGCTGCATGAAATACTTAGCTTCATTAGCAAAAGTAGCACAATTAAAATATTTGACATGTGGGTTTTTTAGGGATTTCAAATAGACTTTTCTTGAATTTTCCTTGATTCAGAAGTGCTAACATTAAATGTGACACATGAGATGATAATTACACGGTAATTATTTGATTTTCACTAAATAGACATTTCCATTAGATTCCTTCTGGCAATATCTAGCTGAGGAAATTCATTTTATAGCCAAATACAATATCAAGATGTCTTTTCTTTACTCAACTACGTAAGGAACAATAACCATAACTACCTCCTTTAATGTTCCTAGCCATCTGTACCTAGACACTCTGCAATGCATGATGTGCGACTTTCTGATTAGACTATCAGATTTGCTGAATGTGGACTTGATGTTTTCTCTTCCTTTCATGTAGACTTGCAAAACCAGCACTTGTCTTTTATCCTGCTTTTTGTAATAGTATCTTTGCATGTAATCTGCAAGGATTGGCTGTTAAGCTCTCCTGTCACAGCTCAGGGTGACACCTGTGATTAAAAGGTCTGCCTGAATTCCCCAGTCTCTAGGTTTTTGCTTCTAGTTTAAAGATGAAAAAAGTCATGATGCTTCAAAATTTTGTCTCTGGGAGTATAAAATCAGCTGCAATTGTCAGGCATGTGCACATACTACGTAAAAAATGCTTTAAGATACTGAAATGATACCTCTGCATGAGGTAATAGCATTATGACTTTAGACCCAAATCCCAGCTGCAATAGACTAGTTAAAACTTTTACTGTGCTTCCATTGGTATGGAGAAGAATTTTAATTTATCTGCTCCGGCCAACCCTACTGAAATTATTGGTCAGGTAAGGAAAACAAGGGGGCCAGGTAGTATGTTACTGTGTGTGATAAACTCTGGGAACTGGCATCGCTTAGCCATGCTACACCAAGACACCACCTGTGCTTGGTTAGGAACTCCAACAACCGAGTTCTTCTCTCACTTCCACATTTATCTCAGGGGTATGAGGCATTTCTATTGAACTGTTCAGCCACTGCTGAATTGGCATTGAGAATCAAGGTGGCATTTGCAACCGTGGCCACTAAGTATGCAGCCAGGGCTGAAAACACAGCGTGCTTCGCTCTGGGCACTTAGGTTTTAAAAGTTTGCTCAGCAAGTTGCTGCTTGCCTGTAAACACTGGTTTGCACCGCTCTTGGAATTCATGTGTTTTATACACAGACAATGCTTTTGGTCACAGTTTGTTTGTTTGGTTGGTTGGTTTTGGTTTGGTTTAGGTTTGGTTTGGTTTATTTGTTGGTGTGTGTGTGATTGCTCACCTACGTCCAGGTAAAAGAAAAAGCACTGAAAAAGCATACAGATCTGGTTATCTCATTACTTGTGTTTGAGGATCAGTGATACTGATCAGTGCATCTCATTTTTACTTCTGTAATAGCACTATGTACTGCCCCTCCCAGGAGACAGGGCTGTCTGCTACAATGACAGTCATGGAAAAAATAATGTTATGGACGGTACTAAATAAGAATGACACTTGTCAGTGTCAGAAGTAGACTCTGACAAATGTGCATACAGCTGACAGTTTTAAAAAACAGCTCTAATTTCCAAGGGCATCTCCACAAATCCTGTTATTTTCATGCTAATCCATTTTATTTTGGTTTCTTTAGGCTTCTGTGATATAGAATCCTAACTTATCAAAACCCAGTTTTTAACAATTGCTTAAGACTTTTTGGCTAACTGTAAGGAGAGCTAATCCTCCACTTATACTCCTGCAGAGGAAGAAAAAGAAGATGGTACAAGATAAATTCATATTTTTCAACAGTCTTTGCAATGTTTATACAACAGACTCATAATAGTAATTCATTCTTGTTACTAATATGTAAAAGATATAAAAATTGTTTTAAAATAAATAATTAGAAGGCTGCAAATATTTCAGGATTTTTAACTTATTGCTCATGATTTTATCATACAAGTTCTTTAGCTATGGTGTTGTAAAGTATTTTCACTGATGATGATATAGCTGTTTATTTGCATTACGTTAACATTAATTGAATGTTAAATCATAGCAAGTGATTAGAAACAATTGTTTGGGTAAGTGAATTAAAATACATGTTGTAACTGGGAAAAGTCTTTTAAATCTGCAAGTATATTTCTTATTTAGTGATTCTATTATTAATACAATTTAGTGTTGGTATAAAAGATCACTGCTTCTAGTTTGGCTACTAAATTTTGAGTTTTTCGTTCTTTGCTGCTGCTGACCACAGAAATGCACAACTTTTTATTTTTTCTAAAGAAAAATATTCATTTAAGTTGTTGATATTACATTTTCTTATTATGGTTCAAAAATAATAATTTATTTAAAACAAAACAAAACAGTGCCCCCCACTCACTCTACCCTCCGCCAACTGTGACTATGTGAGTACTGAAATTTCACATGAAGTTTAAAAGCAGTAATCCTGGGATAAGAGATATATCTCTGATATTTTCAGGAAGACGAAAGGGAGCAGAGAGCAGTTGGCATAGAGCAAATGTTTTATGTTGGGTGTGGAGCCAGCGATGTTAAAAGGAATGTGAGGGACTGTGAGTGGCAGCTTTGGAAAATGATGTACCTGTTTTCATTGGATTTGTTTTGTTGCTTACCAGAAACCTAAGCAGTTTATAAGCCATTACGTTTTGGATTAGTAAAGGAAACAGTACACCGTAACTTGATTTTGCTTCCATTTAGGCCTGGTAGATTTTCATTTTCTTTTTAATTATTTTCTTTAGACAAATTAAAACAGCAGCATGAATAAAACTTACTTTTTGAGAGAAGGTGTAGGCTAACATTATACCCACAGTGAATTATCATCTCTTACGGCACATGTCCAAGTGAAACTCAGAATATAGGCTGTTTCTCTAAACAGCTTTCTTTGGAGGAATGCATTGAGGTGGCCAGCAAAAAATTGAAGTTGTTATCACTCTAAGTATCTTTAGGGTAGTATAGAAAGGGTATTAAAAGAACTTACCCATAGATTACATTACTTATTCTGCTGATGTGCTGATATTCGTTGTCAGGTTTCATGGGTGAATTGCTGGCTCACTTTAGAACATTTTTTTAAAGTAGAATTGAGAAATACATTAAAAAATCCTCATGCCAAACTTGCAGAACAAAAAGATCAGCAGTGTTATGTAACGTATAATCACTTCCTGCAGTGGGTATTGCAGCAGGTTCTTTCGTCCTGTGATAAAAGCAATTTTGAATCTCCAAACACTGAAATAAAGCTAAATATGTATTGAAATACTGAAGTTTTTGTAATTATACTTAGATGACTTGCGTTAGTTCCATAATATACACCAGCTATTAATATAAAAATTTATGCTATCCATCTAGGTAGGATTTGGGAGACTGATTAATAACCTTCACAACACTTATAAATCTTGATATATAGCTGAAACAAACAACCTAAATATGTCTTCTGAAATCAATTTTTACTAGGAATTATTTTCTGATCATTTCATATAATCAAAGAAATACACTATAAATAATGTTACGAAGCAACTTGTTAAGGACTGGATTTCTTTGTTCTGAGATGGTTCCTAAGATAGTGGAATTTCTTTATATTTTTTAGCCTAGGAAAACCAGAAAATATTTTGAATTAAATTTGATGAAGTGCCATGTCTGGTGTGCTGGTTGTTTCAGCTGGTCTTGAAAACTTTCATTTAGGGAAATGAAGTTACCGTCATATTAACTTCTCAGTCATTTTGTTACTTTTAAATGTTAGTGGTATTCTTGTGTGTTCATAGTTGCAAAAATGTATGCTTCAAGTAAAGTTATAAATTCCACTGTATGCTAAGATACTGGCCAAGAAAGCCAGAATAGCAGGCTATGCATGGTGAAGATTCTTCCCAGAGCAGCTCCATAAGCTACTAAGTGGCAGATGCAGCAAACTGGTTGAAGTATCTCTATATAGTGTGAACACATCCAGCTTGTCTACTTTAATGCTCTGTCACTTGCAGAGATTTCCTGGGAGCCTGTACCACATTTGGTGCACATCCATATCTCTAGCACATTTGACATCCCATTTATACAGCAAGGGTACTGTAGCTTCACTGTAAAATGGATGTTCATAGGGGAAGAGCTGTACATTGTCCTGGATAATCCTCCAGAGGGAGAGACGAACTGCCCAAAATCCCAATGATCCTTTGACATTTCCTGTGTATGGCCAAGAGCTGTCCTAGGAACACAAGCTCAAGTCAATTCAGAGACTGATTTGTCCCTATATTGTCACTGGCCATATTATCACTGTTAATAGGTGATCTTTCATGAAAAGAGAATTCTTTGATGGCCACTGATTCATATGACTATTTATTGATCATGAATTTAGGATAGTGCCCTAAGTGGGAGCGATTGAAATATCAAAGTCAATGGTTCTTATCAATCCAAGCATGAGGATAAAGCAGAAGTTTGGAATGGTTGTTGATGATGATGTCACAACCAGTTTTTCACTCCCTCTTTGTATCCCTTCATTTTTATCCCTTTTCTCTATTTATCCTTTATCATATGTGATTTTTTATTCTGTTGCCCTAAATCTCTCCCTTGTATTGAAAAAAAAAAAAAAAAAAGGCTCCTTTTCTTTGATTAGCCTCTCTTTCATTTCCCACTCCGTAGCCATTTTCTTTCCCTTAGGAAAACCGGCAGTCTGTATCCACAAACTTATTCCATGTCACGTTTTTCCCTCCTAGTTTTGAGAGGACAGAGAAGCTGGAATCAAGCTTACAGGCAGAAGTTTGCTGTCTCTTCTCTGTACACTGACACCTACTGGCAGGCATGCAGATGAGAATATTTTTTTTAAAAAGCTTTGGGTTGTTTTAAAACCCTCTGGACTGTTACTGTCCAAAATGTGAACGCTGCTGAGTTCATTTTTTTGTGGCACTCATTGACTTAATCCCATTCTGTGTACAGTCTCAGAGGATTTCCAAAAACTGTAGTTCATAGAAGTGTTTAGCTTTCCTACTACTATTTTATTCCGTAAGCAGACTGGCTAATTACCAGCTTTTTACCAAATGTGCAATAAAGATGACATTAAATACTTTTTTCCAGCTTGCTAGAAAACTTTTTGCCCTACATTTTTGATTTACAAAATATCAGACTATTGTGGCTCTGTCCATTCATTATTCCGTAACTTGTTGTTTATGCACTATCACCTCTACCATCATACATGTATTTCTTTATCGAATAACATGTGTATTGTTTTCCGCTCTCCTGTTCTGTCGTCCATCATTTCTTATGGCAATGAGTCAGGGAGATGGGTGTGAGGCAAAGAATGCTGTCATCTAATACATAGTAACTTAGATGAATGCTATTTAGCTATTTTTGTGGAGGTGTATTTAAAATTGCTTTCTGTTTAGCTATATTACAGGCCTGAATTCAGCCAGTAATGACCTCAATAGTGCCTGTTTTAATGTAATCCCTGCTTGCTGACTGCTGTTCCAAGAATAAAAATTTAAGCCAAAAGATTTAATGAAATCCTTTGGGATTAGTGCTCGCTGGGTTGGGGAAATTGCGTATGAACCTTTTCTCTGTACTCTAACCATAAGGTTTGGTATTTGAATAGGAGGGTGTCCAAGAGAGACAACTCTGAGTTCATCAATAATTTACATTTTTGTTAGTTACAAACCTGGTATTTGGGATTCTGTTGCCATAGCAATCCATCTGGGCCTGAACGGATAGTGTTTTAAGTGGTGGTTGTATAGGGATTCACAGTGTGTGCTTTAAATCCCTTCTAAACTAATCCTCAGATCTGTTCTGTGACTTATTTGAGGCTTCAACAAAATCAATGTTACTCACAGGAAAAAGTTTATGCTGAACAAATGAAGCCCATATAATATTAGAATATGCATATGATCAAGGACTTTAAAGTTCATCATGTATGACAATTTCTGTTTCAGTAGGTGCAGCAATTAATAAATGTCCACATCTCCTTTTTTTTTTTTCTCAAAATACATTTAATTTGTTGCACATTATGCAACTAGAAATTATCCAGACTCTGTACTGGTTTATTAGCTAATTTATACTTCATAATCAAATGTTAGCCTCATTTTCCCAGATGTCAGGTTTTACGTTTTACAGGATGTCAGTCTATTCATAATACTGTATAACTTACACTTTCAATTAATCTGATTTCCTCTCTTGTAAGTTATTCTAAGGCTGACAATAAAATTTGAAATTCACATTTTCATTTCTAGCACTGCTGAAGCAGTTTTGAGGCAGTGTGGCTAAAGTCAGCAGTCTAAACATCAGCTGTTCTTAGTTTGAAGCTTGTTTTATATTTTTCATTTTGCCACCCAATATTTTCAAATGGTTTATTCAAAAACTCCCAGATACACCACAAGAAGGGATCTACTTAGGTTTGAAAGACAGTCAATAAACTCCCCAGCACACCTGGACTAAGTTTCTTCTCTGTCAAAACCGAAACCCTCCTGAAACTAACTGATTTCCAGAGCATTTAGTTCTTTGTAACAAAAATATTGCCCAGTTGTCGTCCCAAATGGTCAGAAAACCATTATACCAATATTTATCATCAGCTCTTTATTACTTCAGCTTATAGAAATTGCCTGCAAAATCATTCATCAGTGTTTGAAAGGAGAAGAGAGATTCAAATAATAGCCATATGCTCTACCAATGAGGTTTTAGTCAATAATCCTAAACAGACAAAAATTGTTTCTTCATACAGTTTATAAAATATCACATGGCCATGGCTCTTCCTGGCTTTAAAAATAGGAATAGAATAAAAAAACTGCAGATGGCCTAAGAGATCTTTATTTACCATGCAGCTTCCCTTTTATCTTTTATAATATGCTTCATAGTGAATAATGAAGCATGTCGTAGAAGGGACTTATTTTTGTCACGATTCTGTGATACTGAAAATATTATTTGTCACTTGTAATAAATGTAGTTCTAGTGCTTCTGTTAAATGTGAGTTTCCTGAGAAAATGTGCAAGAAGTCCTCTCTTTTCAGTGGAGTAGGATTTCATTTCATAAGCTAAGATGTGCATGTGTGTTCTTAAATTCCATGTGGCTGACTGAACTTTATTTATTTTAGAGGTCCCATTCTTCTCTCCTGCTTTAAGGAGTTATTTCCATAATTGGTTGCCACTAAATGTAATGGGAAACAGAGAACTTAAAATTAACTAAAAAGGTTTTATTTGGATTGCTTTTGCGTATCCTTATGACTAACTGAAGTAAAAGTTGAAGATCTTTTACATGATTACTTACCCTAAAATTACATGCCCTAAAGTATCTTCTGTAGATACCATTTGTAAAATATAGATTATGCTTCAAAGGGATTTTACAAGATGTATTCAGGCATATCAAAATGTGTTTCTGTTGATATTTCCAATGGTTTTCATTAGGGAAAGTCTTCCCCTTCAAACATTACTGAAATGAAAAGTGAGCCTTGAAAGATGCTAGCAGTATGACAGATGCTATTTGTAGCTCTGGAAATACAGTTGTCACTGCAGGAGATCTCCTGCACTGAAGACCCACAGGAGTCCATAACCAAGGGTGAATGAATTAATCTTCCAACACATCTCATAAAAAATAGCCTCTATTTAATAGCAATAGAAACAGTTGAATTTCTTTGGTAATTTTATGACCTTTCTCTACACAAATCTTTGGTTTACTTTATTTCTATTTTAGCTCTGCAAACCCTTGCAAAGGGTGCTGGTATTTAGTCTCCTTGATTTTGTTTGGTTTTATTGATTGGTTTTTACTCATTTATTCCAGATCTGCTTTATGGTTTTGAATGTTTGAGAAACTCCACTTGTCAACTCCAAGCTGGCAGGCTGGCTGTTCTTTCTTACTGACACACCATAGTTACTCATGCTTTTTCTGAAATTTGCTTCTCTAATCTAGAACACAACCTGTATTTTTGTTCAGTCATTCCCAATTAATGCTCCAGTAAATATCTGTCTTTTCTTTCCTTTGCATTTTCTGTCTTTGCAGAAGAAGGAAATAGTTAATTTTCTGGAAGGCTTGGTAATAATATGACACAGCTTGACACAGACAGCTTAGAGAAACAGAGGAAGATTGAGACAGTGTGCCACAGAGCAGGTGTGACTCTGTGTATTAATTTCTCTAAGGCACTTGCAGCTACCTCTGTTCAAACGCAAGATGTACACAGGGACCTGCACGAAAGCCCTGGCTCTGAACCCTGAGAAGAGGTTGGGATTAGAGCTTTTAGCTGAAACCTGTTTGAATTTCAGATCCCTCAATTTGGGAGGGCTCAAATGACAGTGAGAGGCAAAGCTTGAGTTGAACCCCTTCAAGATGTATTTGAGTGCAGTCAAGTTTGGTCTGTCACAGCCTGTACCAGTATATTTTATACAGCTAATAAGGGGCACCAAGTTTATAAGGCCTGCTAAGACTATTTTCAGATGTATTACAAACTCTGGGAAGGAAATGAGTTTATCCCACAGCCATTTTCTACATCAGCTTCTGCATTATTATAAACCATTTCAAAATGGGGGTTTCATAGCATTAACTTTGCATTGCTTGAGTCCCCCACAGCTCTTTACTGATGTCTAGGGTATAACAATAGCAAAAGAGCTAATTCATGTTGTTTTAGCAAGTTTTAAAGTTAATATCAAAATAATACAGTATGCTTCAGATTCATGAACTCTATAGTCCTCAGCTCAAACGTGTTGCCTAACAAGTATCTTAAGCAGACTGACATGAAAATGAGTGATTTCTGGGATATCACAGATATTGAAAGAACCATACAGAAGGCAACATTAACTTGTTACTGACAAAATAGGAAAAACAGACTTTAAAATCTATTATGTTCTGAATCTTTTATTATTTGTGTCATTAGAGATGGTAGCCTGGTTAATTTAGAGTGAGTTGTCAGATGAAATCATGATTTGGCCTTTTTAAAGAGCAGGCTAAGGGTTGATGTGATGTAGTTTGACAATTTCAGGTAATAGCAATTTTGTTCTGCTCCAAAAAAGTTGATCTAAAATTAAAAGTACATTTACCTACCTTGATAACTGTTCATTTGGCTCCCTTTTTCAACAGCATCAAACAAATTGGTCATCTTTGCATTTAACGGCCTTCACAGTTTGCTTCTGCCTGCTCTTTCACATCACTGCTGCCCTTACCACAACCCTTATTGCCCATCAGTCCCAATTTTCTCCCTTCTCTCATGCAATCTTTATTCATGAAAATTGTAAATAGTAAAAATCTGCAAAGCTAGTATGCTGTGTTCCTTCAAATCCGGCCTTAAAACTCACCTCAGTTGTGATGCCTGTAAACTGCCAAAGAGAAGCTAAGCAGCTGGTGTGCTGTGATCACTGCTTATTATGCTAATTGTCTGCATGAAACAGTGGGAGTGAAGCATCAAACACCCCTCTGCTGCATGTCCCACTGTCCTTCGGAAGCTGTGGGGGAGGCTGTGTCTGTCTTTGGAGGTACACATTGTTCTTTCCTTAGCTCCTCAGTCTAATAGGGTAATGCAACCAAGGTCTAATACAGCATGAGAAATTAATTTTTAGCAGAGGATTGCCAACATGATGGGTGTGAAAGCCTCTCACCTCCCCTGAACTGGGAAGAGCCACAGGTGTCCAAATGCAAATCAGAATTTGGTATGAGGTTTTAAGAGATTTGTCCCCAGAACATGTAGATTTCCCGTCTCTGCTTCTATATATAAGACTGGCAAATTGTCTTTTAAGGAAGTAGCCCTATGTGGATTTTCTTCTTTTCCAGACTTTCACAAAAACCCAAGGCTTTATATCTTGGAGTTTAACAAACCTTAATAAAAAAAAAAAACAGTAAACTTCTTTGCTGCAAATGAAACCAGGTCATTTATTTTATGTAGATGATAAATACACTTATTTGTTTTTCTTACAGACACACGGAATCCTGAATAAACAAAGAGAAGAGAGCTAAGAACACAGTCTGTATTGTGAATAGTAAGTGAATGTTATTTGTACTTCCATTTTTGTATTTTTCCTGTTTGCAGTTCTTTTAACAAGTGTAAGAAATTAGTACAGTGAGCATTTCTGCCTTTTATCCAACTCAGTTTCATTTCACAAGAGTAGGTTATTATTAATCCTATAATCACCTTAGGTAAGAAGCCCAGATAATCCGTGCAATGTATCTGTATCACTGCCCATACAGAAAATATTGTTATTGCCTTTTTCTTCTCAGTCAAAGTGAATTGTAATGCTAGAAGGTATCAAGATAAAATAGCATTACACTAACATTGGCTCACACCTGAAATTTTGCAGAAGAGTAGTTAAGTTTTGGATCAATACAGACAGATTGTGTTGGGTGGGGACATGAGCACAAGAATGTTATGGTTATGATTTATCACTTAATCACTGATAAGTTGTTCTGAACTGCACTGGTCAGAGCTGTGCTGTTCACTTCCCAGTACAACCAATTGCCTGCAAGCTTACAATGCATGGCATCATTGTCCATTAAGACAACGAGCTATGAAAATAAGCCATGTTTGTGGTGTGGATGCTATTATCGATGTTGTCCTCTGGAAAATATCTCAGGTTCCTGGTGAAGCACCAGTTGTGATACAGCAGAGAACAGACACTGCTTTTATTGCCAGTCCTAAGTAATATGCCCTGGGAAAAGTAACAGTGTATATTGTTGTACTACATTACTGGGTAACAGAAGGTGGCAATATCCTTTAAGAACCAAAGTAGATAAATGTGTGCTAAGACATTTCTATTAACAGTTCAAACATAACAGTTCCTCTGTGTTACATGCTAATAGAGCCTGATTCTTTGTGGGAGAAGATTGTGGACAGTATGTAACATACTGAGAATATATGCTGTTCAGCACTATTCTACTTTCAGACCATATGGTTGACACTATATTATGCAGGAGAATTGAAAAAATGTATTGTCATTCATGAAATCCCTATTCATTTAGCCAAACTGATGTATGGAACAGACTAGATTTGGGTATAAATAAATCTTGGAATTTTTTTTGGCACGCATTAAAAATTAAATGCTTTAGTGGGAAAAAATATATATATATTTATAAACCTCAAAAGCTAAAAAATGTCTAGTGTCTCTCTGGGCAACCAAGATCAGCGATATGTTTTAATGTTACATTTAATCAGTCGTCATGAAAGGAAATATGTGACATTTCACTGAATCTGAGGGCAACGTGTTTGAAAAGCTGGTGCTGTATATGTATGACTATTTATACAATGTACCAAACTGTGCTACCAGTAGGCATTTTTTAGCTTATAATGAAGCATTAGGAGGAAACAAAAAACAAACAAACAACAACAAAAAAAAAAGTTTAAAGATCCCTGTCAAAACTCACCTATTTCTCTTAGCTTTCCATTGCTTCTTCTGTCAATCATACTTTCTTTCCATTCTTTCTGCTTTTTCCCTGTCACATCTTGTGGTCTATATTCCCTACATGTGTCACATCTCTCTTCTTATGTCTTTCCAGTCCTATACCTATATACCTAACCTGCTCCAACTTCATAGTTTTTCCTCGCATCTCCCAATCAGTGCCATCTCGTCTTCGTATTTGCAGAGCTGCCTTGCAGTATGTTCCCAATCTTTGGAAAATTTTGAGCTTGCTATTTCTACTATAAAACAGATGCTTTACAGACCTAGAACATTACAGGTGTTACCAATAAATAACGTACTGAATAATACCATATACCTATACATTTTGTGAAGGCTTGCAATATATTGTACTATGAATCAGCTCTAACATTTTTTATTTGTGAAAGATATGGTGAAAGTTTGGAAAGTTGTTTAACACATGGTATACCTTCAAACAAACCAGTTATGCTGTTCTCCAGGATCAGAAGTCTTGGTAGCAGTTGACTGACAGTAACATACATGTATATAAATATTAGTAATTCCAAGCAATTCATTTAACTCAAATGATGTATGCATACAAAAAATCCTAGAGCTGTGATAGACCTGTTTGTAGAAAGCAAATTTCATTATTGCAAGCACTCTGACTCTTCACTAATATTCCTCTGTCAAGTGGCCAGAACTCATAGGCAGCTGTTTCAGAATAGTGTGGATTTATTTGTGCACAGTGAGAAAAAATTAATCAACTATTATTGGTACTCCATCACATACAAATTCTCTCTTCTGCTAGCAGAATAGGTTGATGGAACCTTTTCATATTGTCCATCAGTTAATTTTATCAGTCATGGTATTATGATTATAAACTACAAATGACCTAACAATGAATATATAATTATAGAAATGAAACTGTACAGTGGTTATTTAACATTTTTAATGTGTAATTTATTTAACAGTCTCTTTGGAATATACATGGGAAATTGGAATAATAAAACAGAAAGAAAATTACTTTTAAATTTCATCCATCATTAGTGAGAAGCAATGTTACTAGCTTGAATCAAGCTATACATTGCTCCGTGTGGGAAGGTTCATGTGCGCTACCTTTGGGCCTGCTTAAAACATCCTTGTAAACATTGTTATTCATACACTAAGCTATGTCATTCTTCTGACACTGAGATCAATTAATTGTGCATCCTTGTTTTAAAGGGTTTTTCTTGACCGTTTTCTTGAATTAAAAACTAAATTTCCAAATACCCATTGCTGAATACAAAAGTATTAGATTTCAGATATAGGAACAAGATGAAATTAATATTAGTTCTTATTAAGAAAATGATAGAATAAAAAAATGGAATGTGAATTATATTTAGTGGGTTTTAATAGTTTTATTTTAAATGCAAGGGTCTTTGTCTGTCATTTGGCTTTGATGCTGCAAGAGGTGAGTCTTTTTTGGAGGGGAAAAATCTCACAGTGTGTTCCACAGAAAGCATTTGTTGACCTCGTGTATTTAGCAGCAATCAAATTTCATCTGCTACATGCTCTGGTTTTTTTTATAATTGACATCTTTGGTGGCTGCTGGTTAATGGCAGCTTCTTCACTATTCTTGGGCAATAAAGAGAAGTTTGGGTAATGTGGCATGGATTAGGAGACTACATGGCTGAAGAACTAATGCAAGGCAGGCCCAGCCTGGCTGCATTTGGCTGTCATTGGGTGAGGCAAGGCCTGGCCTGCCCACAGTGATTGCATGGGCGATTTGACTCCAGTATGTGGAGGGGAACTAACTTAGCATTAGCTCATGAGCATGTAATATTACCATTGTTTACCCTAATATCTATTTCAAAAGATTTTATATTTTATATAAAATATAAACGGCTTTTATATTTTACCATTTTCCATACTATATCCAGAGGTATGTAATGTACCAGAGACAAAGTAGCTAAATGAAGGTTCCTTGGTTTTGGAAGGGTCAGTTCTGTAAAAGTTGAATTTATGAGCCTTCGAAAGGAAATGAGCCTATGGTTTCTGAATGTTCTCTGCTAATCACAATAATCTTCCCTTACATTACAGTTTCAATCTTTCATTGCAATGCAATAATCTGGAAGCAGCACAGAGGTGCCCTCATTCCCCGTGCTCCCAGGTTTTCTCATTGCCCATTAAAATTCATGTGCATATACTGTAGGCTTGGATAAAAGAGTTCATTTGACTGTTCACACTACCTGAATTCTTTAATGAGGTCTTCCCCTAAATTAGTTTCACTTCTCAATTTTATTTTTTTTTCCACGGTGGAAGTATGAACTTCTGGCAAAGTGTATAGTAATATTTGCATAGTGTAAGGATTTTTTATTATTATTTTGTCTTGGTTACAATGTTAAGACTATTCAGAGTAGTATATTCTCTGTGACTCATCTGCTTACAAAATTTGGTGCCTCAAAAACTCATTTTTCTTTCTTTTTTTTTTTTTTATTGATCGTGTATTACAGCCACAGCTTTGCATTTTTTAATGTGAGATCTCTGACACGGATTTAGATTCTGTAGTGCTTTGAGGTATGCTAGTTATGCAACCTAATTTTGCAAAATGGCTCTGTGTATGTACTTCCCTGGGGCTTCAGTTTAGTTGTCATTTATCATTTTAGCACTGTGAGTGATTACTCTCTACTATTTAATTCGTCTTCCGCAGCTTCTCAGCTTTTTCTTCAATTGGTAAACACATAGTTTTCTAGACACATTTTCAAATGATGTGTTTTCCAAGTGCCCCAGAAGTCATGTAATCTTATTTTTCTCAGCTAGGAGTTGAACCATTTAAATAAATTATTGGCTCATATTGTGTCTATTACTTGGAAGTTTTGCATTTCAAATCTGTGTTGCATTTTTCATTTTTCAATGTCACTGTATTTATCTATTCTGAAATATGTGTATTTACTAACTGTATCTCTGTCCTTCAAAAAAACAGCAAAGTAAATGAGCACCTTTTTTAAGTGTAGGAGCCAAAAGCTTGGGCAGATGCTACTGCAGTAGACTTTAGCCACCTTTGCATGTTAGGTTTCAAATGCAAAGTCTTTGCTAGCTTAATTTGCTTGTTGGAATTTCACAAGACAGCTCCAACGAACGCTTTGTTTCTCATCTTGTGTACTGTATTTCTGTACTATAATTTGCTATTTTTAAACATTACATAGAATATCAACATGGATATGATTTAAATCAGGTTCTTTAAGATTCACATTCAGCTTTTAATTTAAAAAAATGTTGTTTTGCATTAAGTCATACTGTGTATACACATGGTGGCAGTTTTACACAATTACTATGGCAACTTCCAAGTATCTACTATAATGAACAGCTTCTGTGATCCACATGTCAAATAAGTTTTACCTTTAAATTTTCCTTTCTCACATAGTTTTATTTTGATCATTTGATTTTATTTTTTATTTTTTTACTATTTAGTCACCAGCTATACTTAAGAGTTGTGATTAAAATCTCTTAGTAGGCAGAATTATACTGCCAACATCAGCAAAGCCGCACTATGATGACACAACTGCTGCTGTAGTTCTGTCTTCAAGTGCAGTCAAACAAAATTAGTAGAAATCTGGTGTTGTATGCTTCTGGGGGACAGTTTGGCATTCTTTTTTTTGTGACAGAACTTTAATCAATACTTATCTTTTGCTTGTAATTCTTACTGTCTTTGCACAAAACTTTTCTAAAGACTACCAGGTTAGCTTTGGTAATTTATGGTAGGTGAATTCCAACCCATGTTTTGTAGAACATCAGAGATAGCCTGTTCTGTCACTGTTCTTGTAGTGAGTTAGCTTTGACAAGGAACGAAAAGGATATTGTTTCTTGTCAACTCACCTATTTGGCATTTATGATTAACTCAAAAAATAGCTAATACAATACCGGTGATAACATACAGAAAAGTTAAAGTGATTCCCACCCATGGAGTTTGTACTAGCCAAATAACATTATTTGGCAGTTCTGGATCCTCTCCAAGTGTGGTTTTGTTCTTCAGTGATGATTTTGTTTCCTTCTTTTAAAGTTTCACGCAGTAAATCTTATTTTGAAGACATATAGCCGTCATAAACATCACATTTTGACAGCTTTTCTTATGTGAATGAAACTCATTCAAGTCAGTCTATCCAGAAATAAAAAGATGCATCTTAGACCTGTTTACAATGATATCTTTAAGTTACTAGTATATTGACAGTATTTTTCTCAGAAAATGTGAAGAGAAGAATAATAGGAAATTCAGTTACTTTCCTATGTTAACAAAAATGTTTTTCAAATCCATTACCAAAGTCAGCATATCGGTTTTAGTAAAATACATGATATACACTTGATAGAATTTATACCAGATTAAAAATGTATTTTATGATAGTAATCTTACGTATTTATCTTGCTAGCTGAAGTGTATGAACATTTGCTTTGAATTTTTCTTTTTGCAATAAATACTTTTGAAAAATTACTAGTAAAATTCAAAATTAAGTGATATGAAAAGCATTATTCCTTGTTTTAGTCATGTGAAATTAAGATAGTGTTGTGTGTTTTTTTTGTTTGTTTGTTTTTTGGTTGGTTGGTTGGTTGGGTTTGTTTTGTGTTTTTTGTTTTTTGTTTCTTTTTGAGATTTTGTTGCATAAAACTACATCTAAAATTTAGGAGTACACTGGAATATATAGAATCTATTGGTAGTAGAACTGTAATGTGCATCTGCTGCTGTAGTTTCAATTTTGAACGGTAAGCTAAAGAGGCAAGGATGTGGTTTTCCTGGAAGAGAAGCCTCCGTACAAGGGTTTTTACAGCAAACTTGGTTGATATATTTACTGCTTGTGACTTTTGTAGCTACGTTAATAAATGCAACAATGATTTGAGCTGAAGGCATATGTTTTTGAGTATTGTGGTTATAACGCACATAACATATAGTTCATGTTCCCAGTCTTAACCACTAAAAAGCTTTAGTTAAGTCATTAGGCCATTCAGATTGTTTCTAAATGAGCTATATATTTGGGAGTTTTCCTCATTATTGCCTTATTTCCATGACCATGCTTCAGTTTCTCCAAAATTTAAAGGTTAAGAAGTGTATTTTTAATTGAAAGGTGAGATTTTTATGCAATCACATGGATCCAGAAGTTGGAGCTTCTAGGAATAACTCCCAAAGACTTATTGCAAAGTCTGGCAATCCTGTGTAAAATGCATGATAGCCTGGAGGTCTCTGCTAGTACTGTACAGCAGTATACTTTGATCTTTCCAATAATAGGCCTCCCAATACCTTTTCATTTCTAAGAGAAATAGTGCCCAGGCTGCTCTTATACCATAAGTCTATTTCACCCATACTTATAAGTTGTGATGGCAAGTGAGAACATTTGTTTTAGAAAGAAGGATGAGGAGAAAAAATGAGTAAGATGTCATTTAGATTGTACAACCTTAGCCGTTCTTAATGGGATTTTATTCTTAAAATTTGTCACCATGTTTGAATCTTTAGTTTAAATGAAATGCTTAACATCAACAGAGTTTATTTAAAGATCTAATTTCACTTCAGGGAAAATAATTTTAGGAACTTTAATCTGCATTAAACTATTAGTTATTTAACCACTAGCTATTTAACTGGTAATAGTTTATCCTGCAGATAACAATGATTCCTTTTGGAGAGTTATGCTCTATTGGGCAAATATGCATTGAGGGAGGTTTTAAAAGGGAATTACATCTAAACTTTATAATTATGTACTTAGACATTTCTTAAGTAGAATAGAAGCCATGGCCATTCATACATAAAGTGGTATATTCTTCAGAAAGATCTAAATGTTTGCAGAACGCAGCCATTTTTGTAACAAGGAATTGTTATGTCTCAGATGCTATATCACTATCATTTTTGTATTTTTCTCTGAAATTTGCCTATTTTCAGCCTCAGTGTCTGGAGCTATGACCTGTCATTGTAGACATTCTAGTTGCACTATGGAACCAGTCCACACTCCAGTCCTTAATGGACTAGTTCTATATCCATTTAAAAATAATAGTAAACTCTGAAAGAATTTGAAACCAGACTGCCTTTTAAGAAACAGTTGCTCAAAAGAAAGTAGGTTATATATAACGTCTATGATACCATCATTAGCACACAAAAATGTTGCAAGCTTTCTGTACAATTTTCACCTGTATTTTAAAGGCTGTTTCATTCCTAAGTAATATTTGTTGTTTATATTTGATAATCTGCTGAGTACAATCATTATAAAAAAGATGGAGAGCAACTTTTTGCTCAATCAGAGATAATGATAGGACTAAGGGCAATGGTTTTCAACTAGAAGAGAGGAGATTTAGGTTTGAGGTTAGAAAGAAATTTTTTCCTCAGTGGATGTTGAGGCACTGGAACAGGTTGCCCAGAGAAGTTGTGGATGCCTCATCCCTGGAGGTTTTCAAGGCTAGGTTGGACAAGACTCTGGGCAACCTGATGTAGTGGGTGCCCATGGCAGGGGGGTTGGAACTAGATGATCTTTGAGGTCCATTCCAACCCAATCCATTCTATGATTCTATGATCTTTAAGGGGCCTTCCAACACAAGCCATTCTATTATTCTATGATTATACTGAATCACGGCTAGATTTCCACATGTGCTAATTGCCCTTGAAGCTAAATCAGTGACTTCAAGCATGTGGAAAGCTGTGCAGTGCTATCCAGCCCCATCATGGATCTTACACAATGGCTTTCACAGCTCTCTGACATTCAAGAAGCATGACAGCTGTACTTTCTGGTTTTATTGAGGGCTGTCCTTTGTAGTTGATCAACAGAGAGACTACAGCTTGCCCCACCTATTTGTGGCAGTACTAGCAGGGATCACAAAATCATAGAATTGTCTAGGTTGGAAGAGACCTAAGATCATTGAGTCCAACTTCTGACCTAACACTAACAGGTGCTCCACTAAACCGTATCACTAAGTTCAACATCTAAATGTCTTTTAAAGACCTCCAGGGATGGTGACTCCACCACTTCCCTGGGCAGCCCATTCCAATGCCTCACAACCCTCTCAGTAAAGAAATTCTTCCTAATATCCAGCCTAAAACACCCCTGGTGCAACTTTAGCCTGTTCCCCCTCATCCTGTCACCAGGCATGTGGGAGAACAGACCAACCCCCACCTCGCTACAGCCTCCTTTAATGTACTCATAAAGAGCGATAAGGTCACCCCTGAGCCTCCTTTTCTCCAGGCTGAACAAACCCAGCTCCCTCAGCCACTCCTCATAGGACTTGTTCTCCAGACCCCTCACCAGTTTCATCGCCCTTCTCTGGACTCTTTCGAGCACCTCGATGTCCTTCTTGTAGCGAGAGGCCCAAAACTGAACACAGCACTCGAGGTGCAGCCTCACCACACCCAAGTACAGGGGGACGATCACTTCCCTAGACCTGCTGGCCACACTGCTTCTTATACAAGCCAGGATGCTGTTGGCCTTCTTGGCCACCTGAGCACACTGCTGGCTCATATTCAGCCGACTGTCAACCAATACTCCCAGGTCCTTCTCCACCAGGCAGTTTTCCAACCACTCATCTCCCAGTCTGTAGCTCTGTGCTGTGGATCATACCACTGTCCTGAATATTAAAGCCCTATCCTGAACTAGAGGGAAGGGGGTTTGTACTTCTCAGGAATTTTTTGGTGTGATTGCCAGAATTTCCTTTTTCATTAACTTGTTTCTCTTTTGTGTCACATTTTAACTATGTTTTTCCAAAAAAGAGCTTCAGTTAACTAACTTTTAGTTAATTTGAGCATTCTTTTTCCCATGACATTTTGCTTCACAGCTTGAGGAGTCTTATGTAGAAAAAAAGTACTTATGCCATTGAAAAACTCAGATGTCTGATACTGAAATTTTCCAAGGATATTAGCTAGTGGACCTGTAGAATTTGCGTAAGCCTCATGAGTCTCTTTCCTTTTAAAACTGAATGTGGTGGCACATAACTGTCCAGGGGGATTGGAATTCACTCCTGCAGCAAATCTGCTAGTATTTCTACTGCCATGAAATGAATGAGCCAATGAGCATCCAAGTATTGCAAAGACCTTGAAGAGCTACAGATGTATGTACTGCTATTACTTATTGTTACTCTTTCAGATGCAGAGGTTGTTCTGAATATTGATTTGTCTAGTAGTGCATGCTTCCTAGAAGATGCCATCATGTTGGTCTGTTCAATAAATGTGTTCATCAGTACCTGATTATTTTTGAAGGATGTTAAAAGAAACTGAGATTATATCTGTTGTTGAATAAATGTTAAATAACTATAAACAACTATTTATTTTTTCTAGTGTTTTATGAACTTGAAAATGCCCATGTAAGACAGTGAACAAATCCTACAAACATCAGACTTCCTTGCTTCATTTTTTACCCATATAAACTCTCTGCCTTCCTTACTCATTCTCCTGGGAAAACTCAGCAGACTTTACATGCCTGAATTGTGGGAAGAGGAAATTTCTGGTATAATATCCTAATCTGCTACCTGGTGCTATAACATAAAGTCCCACATCATTTCTGATTGTCCTTTTGCCTTTCATTTTTCTTTATATTCCCTTTGCGGCTGTATTATTTGCAGCTCTGTCTGAATCTTTATTCCCCTTCTAGAACTACCTTGGCCATAGTCTTCTGGAAAAGATCCCTCATTTCCCAGTGTCACCTAATTTGTCTTTTCATAGTTTCCATAGTCCTTTATCTTCTTATAACAGGGATAAAATAAGGCTTCTTTCACCTGACATCTGCTGGAGTGCAGTGGGGAAGCTGTGACTGACCTTGCAAAGAGGTACTCAAGCTGGGCCAGTACCTGTTCATGTAGCTGTGTAACTAGGCAGAGAGATAGCAGTTGCTTTTTATATATGCCTTCCTTCCTTCTGGTGCTCTTACTGTCATGCTATAGAACGGTAAGGGAACACAGGGTTTCTATTGACTCCAAGTGTTTCTTTCTTTGACGTAATCCCAGAGTTCTTTGGACATTTCTCTATCCCCATCATCAAACTGTCTTTGTAGCTTTGTTTCTGCAGCTGCTTCCTTTTCTACATTCTATGGGCACGGGGCTACAAGCTTACATTGCCCCAGTTAGAACACTTTGCTGATAGGTGATACATTAATACATTATCCGCCTTTTTGTTAGTAGTCAAACCCTTAACTTTGGCATATAGTACTTTCCCTAATTTATCTGTGTATGACACACTGGTTTTGATCTGTTTGATGAGCTGCTGTTTTCTGCCTTTTAGATATTTTAGTAAGAATTAAAAAAAGAAAAGAAAAGAAAAAAAGAAAAGAAAGAAAAGAAAGGCTTATGCTTCTTCCTTTTCTTCTCGTGTGTGTGATCATTCTGTGACCATTCTGTGTCTTTCCCTCTTGTGCTTGCTCTCTTGTGCTCTTTTTCTCTATTTCACTGGAGTGTTATGTCCTTAGTTGTCAAATAGCTCCTTCTCAGCTGAAGTTCCAGTGCTGAATCAAAAGAAATCAACCAGAAGCTCCAGAAAAATGTTTCATTTTCACAGTGAAACTGAATTTTAAGAGTCCTGAATGAACAAAAGTATATTACTAAAAGAAGAGTATGAGGTTTGTGAAAAGGGATCTCCAAGATTTAGCATACGAAACCAGAAATGTTATGATAAGATTATGAAACCTCAAGGGGTTATTTGAATGAGGGGTTATTTGGTTGTTTCTACAGAATAAATAAAGCTCTATCTTATTAATCCTAAGTGCCCTTTTATTTGTTGCAATATATTAAATCAGGGTTGCAGTATCTCTTCAGCATTAGCTTCCCAGAAACAGCAACACCAAAGTGCAACTATCAGTCAACTAGGTGATACAGATACAACGCTGAAAATACATGAGTGATAAAGCAAGTCACTATTTTTTCCAGAAACAGCACATCCATTTCTTTGCGGTACCAACAGGAGATTAAAAATAAATAAATAAATAAATAAGAATATATACAGATGTACATGTATAAAAACAGTTGAACAACCTGTTTACTGACTAATAAACCACTTTCATAGGTTAAATATTGGTAAGCAAAGGACAAAGACAGGTTAAAAGTTACAGTGTAATGAATTGCATGGTACACATAAAGCAGTTCACACTCTAAGAACTGTATGACAATTGTGAATCACAACTGCTTAAAGATGTCCTGGCTACTAGGAGACATTAAGGCATTCTCTGGGGGTTCTGTGTAAAGTTGACTGAGATCTGAGTAAAGCATTTCTATTACGCTCAACAGTGCTGTGTGGCTAAACATAACAGGTGGCTTTCAAGGTGTGAATCAGCACGCAGCATAGCTGTCCCTGTTCAGCCTTGCCTATTTGTAGACATTCTGGTTACCAAAATGTTGCTTCATCAGTTTATTAATTTAGGAATACAATATAAATGCTGTCACAACTTCTTTAGCAGAAGATGCCTATGAAAATTATGACAGGGTAATTGGACAATTCATTTAACAACTTGAAACTCACAAATTTAAAATGAACTGAGCTGTGTCAGTTGATTATATACTATACTGCTACCTGCCTTATGGGGGTTTCCTCAGAGTGGATTTAGAATGCTTTACAGGAGATTATGGTAATACAAGGTGGGTGGTTTTTTTTGCCTTTTTTTTTTTTTTTTTTTAAAGTGAATTGAAGAGCAATTACTACTTCTCATGGGACTAAGTGGGAGGAGCAGATGAACCGTGGGGTCCAGTCACAATTCTAGATGTCATAAGCAAACAAATATCAAACCAGTACCAAGAGAAAATCCCAAAAATTAGAAAATGAGAGAAGTCTGAATGTTTCTAAATAAGGGCATCTACCTTTCATGATGCTGACTTCTTTATTTCAATTTTCATGTTTTTACTTGGTGCGATGCCAGAAGAAAGAAGGATTTGTTCATTTATTTTTTCAGTGACCAGAAATTTTTCTAGGCCACTTACAGTTAGAAAATGTTACACTGTACAGGACAGAAAAAAAAAAAAAAAAGAATTAGGGACTTTCAGTGATAATACAGAGAAAAAAAGGGTGAAGAATCACAGTTATTTATCTTTAAAAGGGATCTCCATAGTAACTGCATTTATTTAGGATTCTTAATACATGTATTGTTACCTCTTCTCTGACTGAGTGAAATTTATTTCGTCACCTAGAATTTAATGTGACTTGTACCATTGATTTCTCTCAGAAAGGGCAAGAGATTGAAATTAAAGAAATAAGGGTGAGAAGGTATATCTGGAAACTATCACTGAGAAAGTGATGAGTAAATGCATGCAAGTTCATGATGTTCTTTAGTAAGATAAGAGGTAATAATATTATAGGTAAGAAAAGAAGAGGCCCAAATTATCTTCTGAAGATAAAAAAAGATAAAAAAAATCTGCTAAGATTCAGTTACCTTCCTTTTGTTGTGTATGCCTGCTACCTTATTAACTCACAAGCAACACAGTCTCCAGATTAGAGTTCTAAAAGATAACCTATGAAATCAATTAGTCTTGTACATTAAAGGCAAATGCTTGAAATGGAGGAGTCTGGCAGAAGCCTCACTGATAAAAACAGTGGCAACTGTGACAAGGGATCCTACATAAGGCTTATCTGCTAGCATAATTTACAATGTATAGAAATGTCCACCGAAAAAGTGCTAGCTGGTATGGGGAAGTTTTGTGGGTAAACATCACACTTCTATTCCCTCTTGGCTTTTTCATGAAACTCTTATTTAATTTTCCAAGAGAAGGCAGTTTCTCTTGTTCAGTGAAGTATAAAGCACATTTCCACTGAAGTTAATAGCTGTTGCTAGGTAAGATGTGACTTCTGGCTGGGTAAGCCTTACTAATAAAGAAGATGAGAGCCATTCTAGAGGCTCTTATTCCTTTCGATTATGATATTTTTTTCTTTTTTGTTTTTTTCTTTTTTTAATGATTTCTTTGATGTTTTTTGTTTTGTCTTTTTTTTTTTCTTTCTTTATTCTTGGTATTACATTATTCTTGGTGTTACTCATATTACTTTTTGAGTTCTTTACTTTTAATGGTTTATTCTTTGCTTATTGTATTTGGAGACACAGATAGATCTTGGTTAGTGTCTATATCTATATTGTCTAACTTTATGAACCTTTAAACTTGAGATCTTGAAACAGCTTCAGGAATTTTTCATGATTGTTGTATGTGCCAGGAGATCCCGTACTTTAAGGAAATTGGCTTTCTATTTCTCAGTCTTCACTACAAGATAGGCAGGTGCCAAAGCTGCCACGTCCCTTCCAGGAAGTCAGATAGCATGTTGTAGTTTACGTTTGGTTGCTCCTGTGCTCTCATGCCACTTATGCAATTGTCTTTATGCCTGGTATTGGAAACACACACAGCATTTTTTCTGGTGCTTATGGTGAATATCATGTTATCAAGACAGGCAGTCACTTCACCGCCAGGTTACAGTAATGCCCCTTTTTAAACTAGCAGCTGAGCATTATTTAAAGAGACCATTAGGTGGCCTTTTATCAGAGATTAAGCCAAAGATCCAGATCAGATCCCAAACACTCTGTGATGCCTCTGAAATATAATGACTGAAATGGATGCATTTGTGCCAGCAGAGCTGTCACGACACACGGGTAAATTTTTTAGCTTTTTAATTAAAGATACTTTTAGGTAGGACTAAATAATCTTTTCCAAACTGAATGACTGTATGATTCTATGTCTGAGATAACCTAACCAAAAGAGTTCTATTAATTAGCTTCTTACCATTTTTTCAGTTGCTGGCCATTAGTAAATATTTGGTTTCTTCAAGCCTGATTTCTCTAGGTGGGTGATTTAGGTATTTATAATTATGGGAGAAGGCATTTGTTCATTTCCATGTTTTTTCTATGATATCTTCTAGGACTTTCCAAGTCACATTGCATTTTTAAAAATAAATGAATAAATAAAGAGGAGTTGAAGGAATATAGGAACAATTCACACATCTATATGTGAAACTTTGAATTTGTCCCGAGATGATGTCTTAGCTACCGACTGTGAGAACCAAAATTGACTTTCCATACAAAAAGAGTTATATTCTGTAATTCTGTGAATTTCTCCAACTGTTGCTTGAAAAAGCATGTTTTTCTTTCTTAAATTTATGACCATGTTTTTATAAGTCTGTTTACTGTAGGGCACGTTCATGGTCTCTTGAAATGTCAGGACATAAAAAGGAGTGAATAATGGACTTCAATAGAACTGGGAATAATAGGTAAAAGCCCTATATCAGAAGTCACTAGTTGTTTTCTGGGGTGTGTATAATTATCTCTGTTTCAGTGGGGGTAACCTGCAGCTGTGAAAAAGATCAATTATTATTGCCTACACTGTTATTTTCTGTTCCACAGTAAACGTTAAATTCATTCTTTATCCCTAAATTAATATTTTATGTCAAAGCTAGGGGAAGAAAGAAAGGGCTTTGTAGGGGGAAGAGATGAAGTGTATATGTATAATTGAAAGCTGCACTGGAAAGGACATTTTGGTTAATGCTGGTTCCCATGGTTACTTGCAAATAATTATGCAATGTTAAAAACACAAAACTTTTTTTGCAATCTTACTTCCAGGCAGATAAGTGTCCAGCAGTTAATTATCGTTAGCTATGTAAGAAGTAAATTACCAGCTTTGATCTTTAAATTTTGTCTTAGCCTACATATTTTACACCTGTGCATACTGCATTTTTATCGGCTTTACTAAGATTAGATTTCCAAATTAGGCAATTTTGTCTGGCTTGAATAATCTTATCAGTTTGCTATCGGTTTATTTTTACCTCCTCAAGTTTTATAGTAAGCTATGAATGCCTGTTACTGTTTTTTCAAAACAGGATCCATTATACATTTAAGAGTTTTGGTCTTTTCTCTTAGGGCCTTTTCTTTATTATGATGTACCTAATTTTATTAAATTCATTCAGCTCATGGAAAGCACAGTGATGAAAATGGAGTCTGCCATGAAAGTTGGTCATAAGAGAACACTGTTCTTTTTTGTTTGTTTGTTTCATTAATAACAAATATAAGTTTATGTTGCTAATAATAGTAGTAAAACAATTATTATATTTTTAATACCATATTAATGTGATGTGAAAAATAAACCAATTAGATTCAACTGCCCACGTTTTCCTAAATGAAACAAAACTCTGTCGCTGTTTTGTTTGTATAGCTGCCCTACATGGCCTTGGAACTGCACAACACATGTAATTGCAGAATTAGGGGAGTGCAACAGGTAGCTTAAAACTTACATTGATCACAGTTCTGATCTTCTTTTCCATACAGATTTTTACACTTCTGATCTGTGATTCTTAAATACTACTTTAAGAATAAAATTGTACAAAGAAGCATTTTCAGATTGTTTTGTTGTTTTTTTTTTTTTTTTCTGTCTAGATATGTGTTATATTTTTATGTTTGCAGCATTAATTTAATTATTAGCCAAAAATAAGTATAAGAAGATCTTTTGTTTCATATCAGCCCCACTGGTTTCCTATGTCTATGTTTCTTTCTTGTCTCTTTTTCATCAAGGCACATCAACATCAGATCACTGTTTTTGTAATTAATGCCTGTGATAAAACATTCTATTCAACCATTTTATATAATTTTATTTTTAAAGCATAGTAATCAGTTTCTATTTAAAATGACTACTCTTTTCCAGCATAACACAGAGATCTGGAATGCAGCAGTTCTTCACATAGAACTTTGAGTATTTTCTTTTTACTTGAGTATTTTCTTTTTCAGAATCTTAGTAACAAGCTTTCCAGTTACCAAGAGATGTGGTGGTGTTGTCAGGATGAGGATAAATCATAAAACTATGAGGATGAAGAAATATTGCTTTGCCACAATACTTTTTCCTCATTTGCTTAGAAAGGCATGATGTTCAACATTTATATTTTAATCAAAGAAAGTAATTGCAACATTAGTATGAGGATTGTGGATAGAAGTGTTCTGAATAAAGTTTTGTTTTTTTTTTTAGCAGTATGCGCTTGAAGATTCTATCCAAGAAAACCAACTGAATCCAGGGATTTTCAAAGTAAAATGTACAATAGATTCATTAACAAGTATGTTAAATAACGAGGAAGGAAAAAAATTCTGTACTCATCATGTTAGAATGTGAAGTCTCAGTGACAATTGCAGGAGTCAAGAAAGCAATACCTTGTCAAAATGAAGGGCAGCTGTGTCATTGGAACTAAGATGTCATGGGAAAAGATTCAGAAGTTTCCAACTGGGCCTTCCACAATCAATGCAAAGAGGGGAGCTGGTGTCAGTAGGTGTGTCTGGCAAAGGAAGTAAGAGAAACTCCTCTTTGCTTGAGAGGGGAAACACAAGATTAGTTTAAGACAAGGAAAGAGGAAAGATTTTGGTGAAGAGTATCTTTTTAAAGTATAATCAAAACAATGCATCTCTTTTTCCATTTTGTACCTTTATGACAGTAAATCTATGTGCTTAAATCTATGTACTTTATCCTGAAGTTTCTTCTGATGATAAACCTGAATAGTTTGATACACGAAAAACATTCCATCCCATCAGGTATTGTCATGACTAAGAGGTTATTGCAATATCAACATGTACAGCTCCTGCAGCCCATTCTTGCAAGTGTCAGAGTTGCTTATGAATGGTTTGAAGAGCAGACAACACAGAGATCTAAGAGAAGATACAACAATTGGCCAATAACCAGGTAATATTCCCACTATGTGACCTGGTAGAGTTCTTTGGACTCTTAAACTGTAGAATCACATAATCACTCAGGTTGGAAGGGACCTTACGATGTCTTGCAGACTGGCCTTCTGTTCAAAGCAGAATCAGCACTTTATCCAGTCAAGTCTTGAAATACTTGTAGAGTGGAGATGCTACAATCACTGTGGGCAGGCTGTGTCAATGCTTAACTGTTGTTTTTGTAAACCTCCCTGTTTCAATTTATAATCATTGTCCCACAATGTTTTCCCATGATGTACATCATGTACAAATAAGCATCATTATGATCCAGAAATACAGCTTACTTAATAAGTCTGACATGCAATAGCAACAATGAAATAGTCTGTCATATCATGTTTTGAATTCATATACAGAATATATAAATTTAGAGATATAAAAATTAAAAATGTTTTTAAAGACAAAACCCAGTAACTTTCTGAATATAAATTTTCAATAATTTTATCTTTATTATCAAATCTTTATTTCAGGGCAGTTTCATTCAAAGTCAATATAATTTTGCAAATTTTTTTAAAATTATTTTTTTTTCTCTCTCCAGTGGAAAAGTTCCCTGGCTAAAATGTGCAAAAACAGATTCTCAGAAAGACAGCTTAAAAGCTCCCCTTACAGCTTTTCAGAGCTTATGCTTTATGACAGCACATCTGGGCTGAATTATGAAAAATATATTTGGAATTGCCATTCAAGCAAAAGGAAAATTCTTTATCACCTATAGATCCTGTATCAGTCTTGAAAGTGCCCATTCTGAAACACTGTGGGGAAAAAAAAAAAAAAGTCAAGCATGTCTGGATTTTGGTCGTATTAATGAAAGGGGATTATAAGCTTTGCTATCATGTCAGGTTTTTCAAGTAGGGGATACAAGAGTGACCATGCAGCTATGTAGAGTCAGTTCCAGAGGGGAATGTGTCATCCTTTTTCTGTCAAAAGCCATCAGTCTTACGATGTTGTTGTTACTAGAAGTAGCTAGATTCTTAATAAGCCTTAAATTCAAAAAGCTGAATAAGGCAGCTTTCACTAAAATAAATAGATAAATAAATTTCACTTTCTTTGTTCTGCATTTGGTTTTCTACATTGTGCTGCTTCCCTTCAAAACAAATTTCAACTGAGGAATCTTTTTATTCCATTTTAAGTACTCAGTTTATGATCTTCCATTTCTCTCCCCTCCTCACCCCTTCCCTCATCTGTACTTTCCCTTTACTTCTGTTCTCAGTATTTTCTCTTTCTATACTATTTTTGTTCCATTATCTTTTTGCCCCATCCCCTTCATCAGTCATGTTTCAGCTAAAGCATGAACAGAGAACATATTTTACCCCTACAGATGTAGACTGAATGAAAAAGATCTTGAGCTTTCCTGAGCGTAGGAATTACCTTATAGACTTCCACAAGCTGGCTCAGAAAAATCTTGTTGTCTGTCAGGCTGGAACAACTAAACCCAGTTTGGGTAAATGAATTTGCAAGGTACACTACACTGGGCAACAGAAACAGAATGCTCCATAACCCTCAACATATTTATTGAGTGCTACTTGTCGAACCCAAGCTGAAATGAAAATTAGCTTGCCACCTCAGTTCCCTTGTAAATGCTACTGGACATTTAAAACATGGGCTTTGTTCAACTAAGTCAGTTGCTGTCTGGTAAATTCTTATTGCTCATTCTGTAAGTAATTTGTTCCTGTTTTTACTTTGGAAAGAAGAGTAGCTCACTGTGGTTGTTGTTCCCTAGGTTTCTAAATGGACAGTAACTCTAGTTTCTTTGTATAATATATTGGGAAATCTCGAAAAATCTGGAAAACAAACCCCCTTTTTCAACCACCTTGTCAGCACAAGTAAAGGCATTCAAAGTTAACAGACTTGGGCCAGTTTGGTATATAAAGACTCAAAAACTAAACCCAGTATTCTTTTAGAACTGTTTGATGAAATGTCCATGATTCAATTTACAGTTATTTGGATTGAAATTATATTTGGACAAATTGAATGTTTAAAACGAGCTAATGGGTTACAAATCAGTATGCTTTTAGTGGCTTGAAAAAATGGTTTTAATTTTTTTATTTATATGTCTGAATAAATTTAATAATAATCTGATGACTGCTGCAGGTGAGAAAACACATAGAACAATCTCAAAAAATATCTGAATATATGATTTCAGTATTGTCTAAAAATAATGCAAGTGAATTCTGTGCTGTCATAACTTATTTCATTGTGAATTAGTATTATTCTTCATATATGAATAACAACAAAGTAGAATGGAAGGTTAGAGAATATATAATGAGTATGAAAAGACAACCAGTACAGGTAAGAAACTCATTTTATCGAAATATTCCTTGTATTGAAATATTTTTAAATATTCATCCTGAATTCTGCAGTGACATTAGAAAGAGGAGACCCTGGGTCTAACATGTCATAACAGAAGTAATGTTCTATAGGTGACTCAAGCTATGATCGTTATTATAAATACTGCTTTCATCATATTATAATTTTTCATTATTCAATATTATGTATCCAACAAGTATTCTCACTGAAAGGGACAATGGTCTTTTCAAGATAGGAAACAAAAGACATTTTCAGTACTATGCAAAGAAATTCAATGTTCAGTGAGTTATACTTGTCCTTAGAAAAAGGCTACATTTGGATTTTGTCATAGTGGTAAAACAAATACACTGTTTGTCTCACTGAGATATATTCATATAATATCATAGCTGAAGGAGGGGGGGGGGCATTAAAAATATAACATAAAAATGTTTTGGCATTAAAACACCAAATTAATAAGCTATAGTTGTACAATGATGAAAATACAGAATGAATTATTAATATTTAATGGCCACAAGATAAGTCTGGAATGGAAATAACTTGTCACTAAAAACCATCAAACAATTTTTTCATGTATTTTTCATATTTAATTTCATCACAACACAATATCATTGTTGATGCATGTAGCATGTGTAGACTAAAATCAGTAGTTTTTAAATCAAACCTTTTAAAACTAGGGATTGGTATTATTAAACAAGGCTACCACTACTAAAACGTATGCAATTTTAGTTGTATGACCATATCCTAAACTGACTGAGGCAGAACATTCCAGAATACGAACAAAATGGAGAATGTTCGGGAAAAGAGCAGGTACTCAGAGTTTTGTTTTAACCCCATTGTTTAGAGGGATATTTACATGTGTTATTCAACTCCTTCTCTGAAGATGGGGTCATTATTTTTTCCTGTGATACTTAGCTTTATTATCTGGTAAGGGTAATAGTATGGTACACAGATAGTAAGAAACTTGCAGCATGGATGTGAAAAGAGGAGGAGGTTTTGGTTCCATTTTATAAGTGGGTCAGCAAAGCATATAATGCACAAGAGTATCCGTTCATTTTGTGTGTCCAGTGAGCATAAGACCTTTAACATCTTGATTCTTCCAGACTGTTGTATTTTTTGTAGTATATAACGCATTAAAAGCCTGACTTGGAGGGACTTAAAATTGGATGGAGGCAAGACACACAGGTAGCAGGCTTCACTGTTATTTGAGGATAGCAGGAAAGTACAGAGAAGCTGAATTCAAAGCCAGATACTTGGAGGGGAGTGTATATGGTATTGCATTTTGGTTCTATTTCTGCAACTGCTGATTCTTTTCTCTAGATTTCTTCCATCTGTAATAGTTCATCTTCTACACACACACAGTCTTCCCAGAACTGTTCATGCTACCCTGTCACATTCTTGTGCACTTTTTTCTGGTCTGTATACACAAATACATGGTTCTGTCCCACCTCCTTCTCACCTTCTGTCCCTTCTTTCCTTTCTTCAGCTCACCTTTCCTTCCTGGGTTGCTGGGCTGGCTGGGTCCGTTGGCACTACCTACAGTTTCCATCTCTTTTCCCTATCTAGTCTTCTTGCCTGGTGCTGGTCCTAGGACATACAAACGTGTACATCCACCTCCTTAGAAAGATTATACTTATATTTATCTATTCCATTATTTCTGATTGAAAGCCAATCAAGTCTGTCTTGCATGCTTTTTCATACTTTCTGTTTGCCTGTAATAATTCATACAGAAGAAATTGTCCTTTTGTTCTGCGTTCCTGTATGTAGTTCCATGGCAATATTCTTATAATTTTCTTCTTCTGTACAGTAGAAATCCCTGATACTTCCAGTTCTTAGCTGGAACAAATTGATTATCAATGGAAATTTGGTGATAGGGATGCTCATCTCTAGTCTGTACTACAAATAGAAGAACTGAGGATTTATTTTATTTTTTTTCCTGAAGACTTGTCAATTAGCTGAATTTAGACATTCCACAGAAATCAGCACACCTCTGGTGCCAAGGTGAACCTTCTGCCAGAGAGGAAACAGGTGGGGAAGCAAAATTTCTTCATGAAACATTTACAGAAATTTTCCCCAAAAAATGTCTTTTTTCCCCAAATAGTATATTTTTAATCAATTTGAGGAAGATACACAGTGTGGATATTTCAATGGCAAACAGATTTGGCACAGTAACATAATCAGAAGTACTGACAGCTCTTAAGAATAGGCCTGAGGTATTTGCCTATCACATAATGTTTAAAATAGTTTCTTCTACATCTCTTCATATGACAGAATTGATAAGCTGTGGACTGGAGATAAACATCTTTCACAGTAAACTGAATTTACTTCTTTATAAAATTCAGTATATAAATCATACTCATTAAGCAGTAGAGCAAAGCAAGAAAAAAATCAATTATAGGATTTAATAGAGTATTGTGTTGAGATTTAAATGAGTGCCATGAAAGGATAAAAAAAAGTATTTGTTAGACTTTCATTAAGTGACAGTTTACTTCTATTGAAAAAGTTATGCCCATTTTCAAAAATTCATTTCATATTGTGCCATCTTCCTTTCTCAAGAAATCTGGTGAGTACTTGTTTACAGCATACTGTTTTTCTGTTTTGATTGTCAGAACCTTGGAAAATATCAAGGTCAAATATGGAATTGCAAATTAATGCAAAAGTGCATTTAATTTACTGATAGATGATCTACTCAAATGTTCCTATTTTTACACTTATAATTTTTTAATTGTAAAAGAGAGTAGTGAATTTAATGAGCTGAAACTGATGGCTTAGTGTTGTTAGTTGGAGCTGGAACATTTTACTTGGGTGATACACACATTTTCTCACAGAAAAAAAAAAAAAAAATTCTCTGCCAATATAATTCAGTCCAGAAAGAACTGCAAAACAACAAAAAAATTACTAACTAAACTAATATTTAACATTCCTAGTCCATTATTAGCTCCACAGAAGATAACTTATGTGAGACATGATAGAAGTATTGTAGGAAAGGACGAGTGAATATTAAGTTAGTATAGATCTTACCACTGTCTAGTTGGCACTGTGATAACTGTGATAAGGCTGAAGCTAGGAAACATTTTCTGAAATGCTAGATACCAACTCTAACAGCTTTCTCCATCCTAAGCAAAAACTCTTTATTTTCCAAATATCTTGAGAATTCCCATGCTGTAGAAGTGTGCTGTAGAAGACTTTTCGTTGGCTTCTTCCACATATACATTTGAATACATTTTGAGAAATAGTTCTGTCAAAAAATGTGAGGAATGTCTTTTATATTGAGGCAAAAGTATTTAAGTACATGTTCATGAGGCTTTCTTTCTTGCATATTTAAAGATATAAGTTAAAAGAAATGTATAATTAATTACTTGGTGTCTCAAGAAGAGACAAGTTATTTTAATTTATAAATTTTCAAAAATAAATCCACAGTATTAATTAGAAAGTAATTTAAAATGTATTATCCCACACTGGCAGTTGTATTTAAGGCTTACACAGTCTATTATCAAAGGTGTTGTGTAAGAAAAGCTAAACAGACATGAACTTGAGATTGATTTAGCAAAAATTCTTTTTGGAATTTACAGACTTAAATCTTCACAGCAGCACAAAAGCTGGTTGTAGAAAAGTGGGAAGTGACAAAACTGCTGATCTGCCTATTACGGACCAGTGGGAGGTTAGGAGTTAGGAGACTCAATATCAGACTTCGAACAAAGCTGACAACATTTTGCTCCTTGTATAAGCCCCTCCAGCTTTCTTTTGTACTCTAATTCCTGCAGAGAAAAAAATAAATAAATAAATAAATTGATGTGAATTGTTTGACTGTCAAGCAAATTGATATAAATGAAAACCTACAACTTAGGTTTAGCAATTTGCAGTGGTGATCTTAGGTTATCAATGATTATGGGCTCTGCAACTACAGAAGATGAACTGCTCCACACATTTCTAAAAATCCAAACAGTTAATCAGTGCAGCACTTTCATTTTAACCTCATCTTTTCATTTAAACCCTTCATCCTGTTTGCCATATGTGACAGTGAAGCTTGGAGGGAGAACTGTTTCAGAATGTCCTCATAGTGACTGAAAGTACAGACTGTCCCCAGCTAGCAGACAGAATGAGGCTGGGCTGTCAGTCAGGATACAGTTTTAAGTTAGAGACAGGGTAATTTCAGACAAAATGGAAAATGAAATCACTTGGGCACAGGTCAGATGTCTTTTCCTACTTCCCTCCCAAACAATATATGATTTCTGGGCACACCTTGTGGTCTCATCCTTCTTCTCTCCTCCCTGCGACACCCTTCTCCCACATAGCTCTTCATGCCATTTCACTGGGGGAAGCTGCACAACAGATATAAATCTTATATTGTACTTAAACACTTTGGTGCTGAATTCTAGTCAGTCTGTGCTTCGTTGTAGCTGGATGAGTTTTATTGGAAGTCCGGCTTTCAGAAATACTGTGAACCTCTGATCTCTGTCATGGACCAATGTAGTCAGCAAAAACCCAGTCAATTCTTTTGGACTGTTGATGAGCAGGTTTTAGATGTTTAGAGACCAGGGAAGAATCACAGAATGACAGAATGGTTAGGGTTGGAAGGGACCTCTGGAAGTCCTCTGGCCCAATCTCCTGACCAAGCAGGGCCTCCTACAGCAGGCTGCCCAAGACCATATCCAGATGGCTTTTGAAGATCTCCAAGGATGAAGACTCCACAACCTTTCTGGACAACCTGTACCAGTGCTCTGTCAGCCACTTCTCCCAGTTTTGTATCATCTGCAAATTTACTGAGTGCACTCTACCCCATCATGCAGGTTGTTAATGACGTTAAACCAACTATACTCAATACTGACCCCGGGGTTACTCCGCTCATTACTGGCCTCCAACTAGACATTGTACCAATGACTACTACCTCTGGGTCCAGCTGTTCAGCAAGTTTTCAGTCCACCTCATGTCTTCTCTACTTCAGCAGCTTTTCTATGAGAATCTTATGGGGGACAGTGTCCAATGCCTTGCTGAAGCCTGGGAAGACAATATCCTCTGCTCCCCTGACATCCATCAGGCTAATGTTTGCAGTACAGAACCTTACCAGGTTATTTAGGCATGACTTACCTTTGGTGAATCTATGCTGACTACTGATGGTTTTCTTCTCTTTCATGTGCCTGGAAATCGTTTCCAGGATTAGCTGTTCCATGACCTTCCCAGGGATCAAGGTGAGGCTGACCAGAAGATAGAAGTGACATTTACTTTCCTCCAGTTTTCAGGCACTTATTCCAGTTGCCACAATCAAGCAGATTGTTGACAGTGGCCTCACAATCATTACAGGTGCACATCCTTCAAAGCCCATGAACTTGAATATGTCCAGTTTGATCAAGTATTCCCTGACTTGATCCTCTTCCAGCAAAGATACATCTTCCTTGCTCCAGCCATTCAGCCTGGCCTCTGGGACCTGGGATTCATGAAGGCCAGTTTTGCTGGTAAGGACTGAGACTAAGAAAACATACAGTACCTCAGACTTTTCACTGTCCTGGGTAGGAAACTGTCCTGTTTCCTTCAGGAGAGGGGCCCCATTTGCCCTAGTCTTCCTTTTGTCACTGACGTACTTGTTGCCCTTCTTGTTGCCCTTGATGCTCTTGCCTAGATTCAATTCACTCTGGGCTTTAGCTTTCCTAACCTGATCCCTGGCTACTCAGACAATGTCTGTGTAGTCCTTTCTCCTTAACTGTTATTGATTCCACTCTCCAGAGACTTCCTTTTTATTCTTGAGTTTGTCCTGGAGCAATTTGTTCATCCATGCAGGCCTCCTAAGGCTTTTACTTGATTTCTTCTTCGTTGGGATACATCACTCCAGAGCTTGGAGAAGGTGATCCTTGAATATTAACCAGCTTTCTTGGACCCCTCTTTCCCAAAGTTAGCTCCAAATTTCTGTAGCCCTTTTTCTTATGCAGGATTCACCCTTCGTAGAACAAGAGCTTCCCTTGCACGAAAATGATGCAATCTAACTTACGTTTTAGTGATTTTTTAATAATATTGACTACCTGATGACATTTTGATGATAAGCAAATATAAATAATATTAAATATACAAGGTAATTAGAATGGAAGCAGCACAGTAGTTTAATGGTGATTATTATTTATTAAAACATGGGTTTGAAAAAGCCATGTATAGTACAACATGGTATTGTATCCATACATGAAGGAGTGAAGATGAGCAAGAAGGAAGAGGATAATCAAATGTGAAATTTGACACATGGCATAAAATATAGGTGTGCCCTGTTTGCCTCCACACATATTAACCAAACCTAGTGCAAAAGAAGACATTTATTCCATATTGTTTGCACTTAGGAGCCAGCTTTATTCTTCAGAGCTGAAGGGTGGGAGGAGCAGATCAGAGCTCCCAGGAGGGATGGAAAACAGGAGGTAGGAAGAAGCTCTGTAGTGATCTGTCACTGCAACAGTGATAGCAAACATTTGTTCTCTCCCTTCACACTTCAGGAGGACACTAGGTACTAGCTAGGGAGAAAAGGGTAACAGAGAACGGAGATGAAAAACGATTAATTTAGATGATACAAATAAGTTGGCTTTCCAAACAGTGAGACCCTCAAACACTGCATGAGTGTTAGCAGTAGTGACTGATGGTCTGCTGGCTGGAACTATTTACACCAAGCTTTTGAATCCTCCACTTTTCCAGCTGAACAGTTAGTCACCCATAAGCCATCCCATTGGTTTCAGTTGTCAGAGACATGGAAAGCCACAGATGAATTGCTTATGGATTCCTGGAGCTTGGATACTAAAGACTGGCCTATGTAAAGCTCAAGCCAGAGCGCCCCTGTGCCATGACTGGAGCTGCCTAACAGTGCTCCTGTACAAATCAATAAAGGTTTACAGGTATGGAGGCTTTCCCAAGCTATGATTGCTGAAGTGAGACTGAAGATGAATAAAGTCTCAGGGAAGACATCATTAGTTCTGAGAGTAGTTTAAGCCTTTCACTTTTTGATTAGCTCTGAAGTGGTGCAGGAGAGTTTGCACATTGTCACTATCCCCACACAATAACAGAGGCATGATAACTTCTTAAAGTTCAATCATCATTTCTCAAAGGTCGACAGAAGCTCCTGGGACTCTGCATTGATATCCCAGTTCAGTGGGAGCTCAGTCTCTGCCTGGAGTCGTAGGGCTGTGGCCTCCTGTTGCCAGCTGTTCCTAGTCAGGCTAAACAAAGTTAAATGGCTCAGGTCAAGGAGTTTGGCATGGGAGGGACAGGGCCTCAAGCCTTTGGCTCTAGGTTTAAGCCTCTGTCTAACATCGAGTATCTCCAGGCTCCTTCACGGACTCCAGTGTCAGGGCAGGAAGAAAGAAAACATGAAGTATGGACTACAAACTAAACTGTAGTGTTGCTGTAGTCCAAGATTAGAAGTATTTTTGTTGAGAAGAGACTTTGTTGAGTCTCTTTTGTTGAGTGATTCATTGTTGTGACTGTGGAAGTTATGGAAGGAGTCTGTCCCTTCCTGACTTCAGCACAGATCATTCTCATAATGCATATAAATTACACTATACAGGAAAATTATTCATGTCTGAAGCTTCCTTATTATGTTGTTACACAGCTTGGTATTTTTTCCTTACCAGCAGCTAGGAAAATGCAGCAGCCAAAATCTGTGATTTGAGCTGCAACCACTTTTGAATGTGAAGTGTAAGCCATTTTTGTTCAAACCTCTGTCCGGCTGCAGGAGCTGTACTCTGTAGTTGCTGGGGGGGAAATAAAAATAAAATAAGCACTTTGGAAGCACCGTTGAAGAAAAATAAATGCTTACTGGACATTAAAGTTGAATGTCAAGCTAACTGCTGGTAATTTTGTTTTCACATGATGTCTTTTTTGATGGCCCGAAGCTAGTAGATTTCTCTTCATCCCCTTCTTGTTATTTCATCAATTCAAACCTGAAATGTGAAGTATGTTTATTAGGAAACCAGTGTGGTCATTGCTATGAAAGGATGATGCTGACAGTGTAGCTGCTTATAAACTATTTGTGTTTTGCTTTGCCTGGAATTTGGACAAGCTAGCCACTGAAGCAGAAAAAGCACAGCCAGTGTTGTCAAATATTATTGGTGCAATGTGCCTTTATATGTGCCTGGCTGAGCAGCATCAAATGGCATTTGACATGGCTCTTTCCCAGGGCCATAGCTTGCTGCATATAGCAGACTCTCCGTGAAATCATTTTTTTTATTTTGTATTTATACACACATTGCATTTATAATCCATCAGGCTGATTTGCATGAATTTGTAAAATATTCCTCCACCTACTCTACTTAATTTTTTCATTTTGGATTAAGAAGTTACTTTCAAAAAATCATGGCATCTTTACCAAAATAGCATCCTTTAATTGAATAAGCCTCAATGCATCTAACTATGATATACAGCAGTCATAAATATGTATTTGAAGATGTAAAAAGGCCTAAAATTAGTGATTTTTCAGCTCTCAAATTATACAAGTGTCTGTTTGTTTGTTGTTATTTTTTTTCAATTATTTCTTGGGTGAAGACTTTCAGACCCATACGTTTGTTTGTTTGTTTTTTTGTTGTTTTTATTAAACACTGAGTTCTTTCTGTTAGCTATAGTTAGGAAGAAATACATAGAGCATTCATTGTCTCTGCCTTCAATGCAAATAGAAATCCAGCTCCACTGTGTAACATATTCTACGTGGAAGTCATGGGGCAATGCTACAGTATGTTCAAGTAGCATTATATTTAAATAAACTGATGCTTTAACAGTATTTTTAAACACTTTCATTATTTACAAAAGCTATATTTTTGAATGAATTTTGTTGAATGATAATTTTGGAATTCATAAAATATTTTTTCAGAGGCATAGTAACTTCGATACCTTAGCTATTCAAGTTTAAAATGTAATAGATGTTGACTTGTCATATTTCACTTTTTGAACAAGTCTCCTTCTATCCCAATAAATGATGTGAAGAATAGATGTCAGCAATGAGAACAGATAACTCGTATGTGTGAAGAGTCATTTCTATTTTAGCTGAATTTTGACTAATCTAGACCAAATAATAGTGGCATCTTTTCTGCATGCTGTTTTTATTTCTCTGTTCACTTTAGACTGAGATAAAAAACACCTGCCAATCCATATTGAAGCGCTTGTGTCTCATTGATTGATACCTGCGGGGACTATCCCAGTAATGACCATGTAACAACTTGGGGGTGAAAATGATCTCTCTGTCTAGTCTTGTGTGGGATAATTCCCTACAGAGAAGGACAAAATGGTCAAAGCCTCAGTGCTACTCTGCCCTAGACTTGTCTTTTTCACTAAGATTTTGTTCACCTTACCTCCTGCTTGCTGCTGGCTGCAAATGTTTTATTGGTGGTGGTGGCGTTTTGTTTGTTTGTTTGTTTTTGTTTTTTAACCCTGGCTTATGAAATTATGTTTTTATTAAATCCTGTGCAGTATGTTGTTAACTTGGTAAGAAAAACCTCTGCATTAACTTTTAACTCAGATAATAGCCTAGCCTGTTTTGTTTTAATTCAAAATCAAATTCCAGGGAAAGCAATATGTAGTGGATTTTTTAACAAGCTAAAATGAAGTTTAGTAGGGACATCTTGTCAAGCTATTTAGGATTTATCACCTTGTGTCACCCATTTACTGAACTGAATTATTATAAGTTGGTAGTCATAAATATACCATTAGTATATAATATGTTGCTACTTTAAATAAAGATTTGTATTCTAAACTAGTTTCAAAGAACACCACTACTTGAGTCTCCGTCCTAATTTAGGCAATATAATTAATTCATTGTTGCAGTGTTCTTTTTTTCCCTTGAAGAATGAAGGAGGAAAGGGAAGGCAGGAGAGGGGAAAGAAGATGTTAGAAAAACGATTAATCAGCTGTTGTCAAATGTACAGAATAAACCAGCTGGATCAGAAGCAAAGGAGGAAACATATAATCTTTTCCAGTTATAGCAATATTGGAACATTAGTTCTAGAATTAGCTTAAAATATTTCAGATGTGAACATCGTGTTCTCTTTAATACCATTGCACATCCTCATAAATATTGAGATAGAAATAGCTGTTGGGTACTTCAAACTTACTGTGGTTCACCATTGTTTAATACGAGCACATGCAAACCATGCTATTGCATACATTTTATATTCAGTGTTCACCTAGGAATACTTAGTTCTGGGGGTTTAAAGGAACATGATTTTCAGTGTACACTGGACGTTAGTTCTATAAAAAACAAGATTTCTTCAACGTTAGCCAAATGGTGCCAGCAGTCATCAGTTCAGAAAGTCATGGATCTAGCACATTTGTTACGGTCCAGGTGGAGAACTACAGCTTGTCAATGGTGGCTTTTTAATGACTTTTTTATATAACAGTTCTTATGTTCTTTTCTGAGCTAATATGCATTTTCCTAAGATGGATCTGATTTAAGAAAAACAAGACTTTTTATGATCTCAAAATTGATGGCTTGCCACATACAATTTCAGATTATGTGAGTAACACACTAAACAAGATATTCTGGAGAACGAATTTGAATTGGTCCAGTATATTAGTATTGATTTTTTTTGTCCTTTGGAGCTTCACTGATACAAATGTGGAAATAACTGCATGAAGCACAAACCAGAAACCAACGTCTATGTAAGTACACTACTTAGCAGTGGTCCACTTGTGTTTAACACTTGTTTGATATCCAGAAAGCAATGACATTAAATCAGGGTTAGTGTTCATTCCAGTTCACATCTTCAAAGCAGTATCTTGAACTAAATGCATTGATTTCAGGCTGTCAATTATAACCAGAGTATTGAAAAGCTGCCTTTAACAGTATAAGCATATTTTCTTGCATTTTACGGAAACCGTTTACCCTAGACAACATGCCAAGGGATATTTTATGCTGTGTTATTCAAATATTGTTATTCAAATCATTGAAAGTGCATTAAAACCAAAAATTGAAAATAATTTGACCAAAAAAAAGAATAAAGTTAAAAAAGATATTATTTGCAAGTGTGTAATTTTGAGGGGGAAAAAATAGGTTGATGGTTTTTCCTTACATAGGAACAAAAGTTTAAAGCATGTTATTTCCAAGTCTGGAAACTCCTTGTAGAATTGCCCTTTGTAAGTGCATGAAAACCTTAAATAGTCATTAAGCTAAGAATATATGTTCAGGGTATATGTTATATTAATTATAGTAAATCATTTATTGTGTCTGAACAATATGAAATTATTTTTTTTTCTGATTTTATTCCAGTTACCAAATTTACTATGATTCTAGAATACCTTTTATGAACGTAGAAATACATTAGAAAGGAATGAACTTTTAAAATTATGTTTCAGATTTGTTTTAATAAATCAGAAGAAACAAAATGGGATAAAGTAAATATCATTCTTTTTCTATTCCCAGTAAGTTAATTTTAGCACTTGTGAAATGATAAAGTGTGTTTCTTATCTATTACATCTGAATATTGCAAAGCTTTTCCATCTCTACATTTATTGGGCAGGCTTAACCTTCCCTTCTATATATTACCCTGAAATAAAAAGTAAAAATACAAGAATGTAACTATGTGAAATACTCATAATAATAGGTAGTCTTTTCTACTATTAAAATACATATGTGAGCGCATGAAGAGTGTAAAACTCAGCCAACAAGGAAATGTAATTCTTTTGGAAAGATTCTGTGAAGAAACATTATGGAATTCAGAAACCTTTTTTGTTCTTGTAATTCAGGGCTAACTTGGGTGTTGGAGAGGCCACTCAAGTGTTATGCTCTTGCACTGTCTCAGTGTCTATGAATGTGAGCACGTGGAGGACCTACAGGGCTTAAGAATCTTTTCACACATTCATTAGGGCATCTTCATATTCTCCAAGAATATTTATACCTAAAAAGGGTGTCTCAGATTATTGAGTACCAATTAACGTTAGAGGCCTAAGCATACATCTATACGTTTTGTAAATTGTATTAATATTTGTAAAACTTAAAAACAAAATGGAGGAGATCACTGTAACTAAATAAGATTAGCTGCCTTATCAGGCCTTTACTTGAGTGAAGCGTATTGTTTGACCACGACTCAGAAGTGCTCTGAGACAAAACAGACTGGCTAGTGATCTCCTTTCACATAATTACATTTGTTTTTTCTAATGATTAACAGATGATCCCGTCACTCTTATTTGAGAGTTTCTAATCTTCTTCATGTGTTTTAGGATTGTGTTGGGTGTCTACAAGTACCAAGGAAATATCTGTTGTAATGGGAAATTGTTCTGGACTAGGCAGGTCAAGAATGTTATATTCTGGAGAGAAATAGAAAGCCTTCTTGTTACCTATCTCATAATCAATACTGTATCCAGTAATGGACTAAAAAGGTTGTCTAGGATCAACAGCAGTAAGGAAGCAATGACAAGAGAAAGGATAAACCTTGTAGAGCTAATTCTGCTTGGATTGGAAATCTCCTTTGCTGTATCTCATATGTCATGTGTGAGGATTAGAATTGCAAATTTGGGGGGGTGGAGGGGTGGGGGTGAGCAGTAAGATGATATAGCCTCACAGAATAGTGAAATTTTACTCTATGGACAGTAGGTGGATTTGTAAAGAGACTAAGAGCAAGCTGAGTCATGAAATCCTCTGTCAATTAATTAATCATTTAAATAAATCCTGAAACATGTATAAACACAAAATTGCAGCATCTTACCAAATTATTGATTTAGCAACTTTCTTAGGATAAGCCTTATTTTGATGAACTGGTTTAATATTTCAGTACATGTATTTGTTGCAGTATTCCTCAGATACTCCATTAAAATGTAAAATATATATTTCATGGTGTTGTGCTGACATAAAAATCAAGTACTGATGAAGTTGTCCTTATAGTTGTTACAGAAACATGACATTCTAACTGACAAAGGATTTAGGGGTGAGTATCAAAGAGTCAGACAAACTTGAACTGAAATATATGAAACTGCTTTGATTTAAATTGCTCAGGAAAGGTTTTTTTTTTTTAATTGTATTTTCTGAGGATAGCATAGAATATTACTTAAAATAAACTGTAAGTGAACAGTATAGATGAAAGTGGTGAAAGGAGTTGGAAATGTTTCTGTTGGAAGAAAAAAGTGCAACATTCTGTATGAAACAAATGCAATTTTGCAAAAAATGATGCCTTAATGAATCTGTAGCCATTTTAAGAATGCAATGATATTCACCATTACTACTTTTGTAAATAATACTGCATTTTCACAGTAGGTAAGGTGGGGGTGTAAGGCTGTAATTCTTATTATTTCCAAATACAAATATGTTAATTCAAGTTCATTTGCTCTATACTTACCTTAAAGGAGGCTATAGCAAGGTGAGGATCACTCTCTTCTCCCAGTCACTAAGTGATAAGATGAGGAAATGGCCATAAGCTGTGCTGGAGGAAGCTTAGGTTGGATATTAGGAAAAATTTCTTCACTGAAAGGGTTGTGAAGTATTGGAACAGGCTGCCCGGGGAAGTAGTTGAGTCACCATTCCTAGAGGTCTTCAGAAAAAAAAACATGGATATGGTGCTTAGGGACATGGTTTAATGATGAACTTGGCAGTACTAGGTTTAAGGTAGGACCACATGATTTTAGAGGTCTTTTCCAACCTAAATGATTCTATGATTCTATTTTAAGTCCAAAAGTTGGTCTGCCCTTTCAGAGGGTTCAGATGAACTACATTGTGCCAAAATTACAATTCTGCAGAGAATCAAGTTTATTGGAGCCAGATAGAGCTGCTCCTCTCTCCTTTATTATTCAAGGGCAGTACTGCTCATGAGTTTCTGCCATTAGACTTGAGCAACATAACAGGTACAGTGGAAATATCCTTTCTGATGAACTACTGTAATCCACAATACTGTGGCAGTCTTCCAGTATTCAATATTTAGAGTGGTTTGTGTGTATCTGTCATGTGGCAAAATCCATTTAGATAGCAGGACCTTTCTGTGTTGTCTGTTCTTTTGCTTTCCTTTTGGAGTGAGTTACAGATGAGTGTGATACAGAACTCTCATTAAACATGATGCTCCTTTATTTACTCGGAACCCCCACTACAAAAAGGTGGAAGGCACACACATCAGGCTGGTTTTTCAAGTTTGCACTTCAGTGTGTTGATAACTAAATAATAGATCACCTGGTGGGAAACTTTGATTGCCTGTCAAGGCCAATCAGGAGTCACCGGCAGAGAAAACACTTATTCCAGCAAAGTATTCCTAGTGTAGACATGGTCAAGTAATCACAAAGACCCTCTGAGATGAAAACAGCCTCCATGCAGGGTACTGTAGCTGTTAGCAGCTGGCTTTAAAAAATATACATGGAGAGATTGCTTTTGACTCATCCACAATTCTGAGACTGCTCTCCTAAAAGGCTGAAGATGGACCTTTGTGTTATTCTTGGTCTAATGCAGTTGAAGGCAGGACAAAAAATGCATTTTAAATCAGGTTTGCCAAGAAGATAATGGTGATAATTGAGGTAAATTACCAGAAGAAGGAAATAAACATTCATCTTCATCACAAGCAAAGCAAAGAGGTCATGGACAGAGTGAGCATGGAAGAAAGTCACTGCTGGCAGTTTTCTTCAATCAGCATTGAAGAACAAAGTCACCTTTGAGTGGAGAACGTTTAAAGTTTGGATCTTCAACCATATTTATTCAGAAGGCTACAAGTCAGAAGCTTGGCATTCATTACTCCAGTGTTCAAATAATACAAAAGTCTCTTCTTTGTCACATATCGACAGATAAATTATCTCCCTATGAAGAGCATTTCACTGTGATCTTTGTTCTTTACTCATATTTAATGTAAATATATATATATATTTTTTGAGTCTTTGTGACGATGTTGTGCTTTGTTTTCAGCTTTCATCAGAAATTCAGTAGTTCAGTTGAATTTTATCTCAGCCACTGCTTAAAGGAGTCTGATTATTATTGTGAAAATGAACAGATGCCTTCATTATGGATCAAGAGACAACCCCTGTGCAAATACTGTATCAACTTGAATCACTATGTCCATATTGAAAAAAAAAAAAAAAAAAAAAAAAAAGCTGAAGTACACGTGTACTTCGCAAAGTACAGTGGACAAATGCCATATTAAAGTAAGTTGTAGGGAGACAGTGAACTGACTCCTGTGTGATAGTTCCCAGATCACAGGTAACATGAAAGGGAGGATGACTTCAGTTCTGTCAAGTTGCTGCATCACTTTGTAAAGTCATGGGCAGATAAAATGGACATGCTTGCTGCTTTATTTCTAGCCCATTCACATGGATCAAGGATGGCTTGCCTGCACTCCTGGGACTACAGTGCTAGTGTGGATATTTAATGTCATGATCTAGACCCATACAAGTATCATATAATAAGATATGGTTCCTTTGTTGTCAGTCTGTCTTTAGGATCTCTGTTATTTCATTACTATTTTCAAACACAGATAATCAATCAAAGCTTAGGTGCAGTTTCTTTTGCAGTGCTACTGCCATGCATAAAATTTACTGTTTTGTATGCTTATTGCAACCTACCTTTTTGGATGAAAAAGGAAGCAAGTACAAGAAAGCCACAGGATGCTGGGTTTTTTTTAGAAATTCTTTATTTGAATTTTCCATGTGGAAAATTGACTAGAGACTTCCTGGTCATTTTAGCAGATTATGACAGCCTGGAGGAGAGGGTGTGAGGCGGAACTTCTTAGACTTTTTCACTGCTCCAGTGCTTGTTTGGAACTAGGGGCGCTTTCTTGGTGAGACAACAGATGAGTGGAAGAACCTGAAAAGTATTTTCTATGACGAAGTGATTTCTCATGAAAGGGCAATGGTAGTTTGAAGTGTATAGACACTGTTAGAACATAAGAAGGGAATGATGTTTGTGCAGTGGATTCTGAAAACTTTTTTAAAGGTTAGTTATCTTTCTCTGACTTCTGTATGAGTTTTAGAAATATTTGTAGAATGTGGTTTTGTCTGTCTAAATAAAAAAATAAAATGTAAGCATTAGCTTTAAATCACTTTTGTTTAAGAGTAATATCTAGCTTAGATAGTCAGAGAGTAAATGAAAAGACCTATGTAAAGAAGGAAAATACAGTTGAGAAAAATGTAGATGGGGAGACAAACAACTTGGAATGGGAGAAAGATATTTATTCTTAAGAGTGGATGAGTTAGTTTGCATTTAGGTCAATCTATTTTAACTTAAGCCTTGTGTCAAAATTCAACCAGCTCTCACCCACTTTAGAGAGATTCTGACTGTTCTGAGCTAGAAGAACATTTTTGTTTTTCATTTCTATGCATAGAAACATTTTCTATGCATAGAAAAACATATGTGAAAAACACCATATAGACATTTAGAATAACAGACTGTCCCTTACTCCAATTCTATTTGTGTAATTTAGTACCTACCAACCTCAACTGGTGACAACTGAAATTATTTCTCTATTATCTGCAGAACAATTTCAGTGTAAACAGTATTAATATAATCTTCTGCTGATTGCCATAGCAATATATTTCATCTTTGCTCTTTAGGTTCAGCTCTTGATGTGAAAATAGGTCAGTTTTTGTTCTCTGCTGTCTATCAGTATGTGTGTCAATCAAGCAGGTGAAGAACATACACCCGTTAGGGGTTATATTTGAGATCATCGACTCATTTCATGTAGGCTTCTAAACAGATGGTTTCTCTTGGTCCCCAGAAACATTATGTGGATTTGAACCACTGATATGAGTGTGAAAAAATCTGTTTATACTCACCACAGTCTAGCTTACATCTATTAAAATTTTAAAGGCACAGATTTTATTCTGTATGAACAAAGCACGTGAAAAATCACTGTACTGGATTAATAAGTAATTAGTGGAATTTCCTTCAATTAAAACTGAATACACAAGCCTGCAGCCTTGCATACCGAGTATGTTCTTTAAAACAAAGTAGGCACCAGTATAACTTGAGACAGAGCTGTGATGTAAAAATTTCCAGCATGTATTAGTCTGATACATTTTAAAGGTGATTTGCTTGTTATGCCTTTCCTTTCCTGATGGTTCTGTTCAAGCCTTTCTATGTTGTACTTTATGTTGGATTTTATTAAGTTCCTGAACCATTTAGCAAATAAGGAAATAGCATTACACTCAGAACAGAAATATGCTGGTTAAATTATTTCTGGTTACGCAAGTAAAATATCAAAGTCATCTCATGCATTTTACTGGGAATGAGAAACCTTGTCTTCTGTTTATGAATACCCCTACCAGACAATGACAGATTTAAGTTGCACACCAAGGTCCTCATTTTTTATCTCCTGATTTTATTTTATTTTTGCCTCCCTTGCCCCTAGCAATGCAATACTGTTCAATATTATTACTACTGTGTGATTCGCTGTACCTCTTAAAGGCTATAGTCAGGATCAACGTGCATGATGGTTAGTCTGTATTGCAGAATGTGGTGTAATAAAAAGACACCAGAGCTAGATTTAAATTAATTATTGAGGGTACCTGAAGCAGTCTAGAAACAGAAGCATAGATCTTAATCTTTAGTTATTTATTCCTCTTAGCTTGACGTAGACATCCTATTCGTACAATTTCTATGTGTCAACATTGTAGTTTACAGCTATGTGTATTACACATACAGTAATGCAGGAGTGTTTTTAAGTTGTATATGCTGCATGTATTTATTTGATTTTATATTTATGGTAATATAATACACCATCTTGACTATCTGGGTAAGATTTAGTCTGTTTAAACATTAGCCCTGAATATCAGAACTTCTCAAGCATTCCAAGTACTAGAGGTTACTGTTACTGTTCTTATCAAAATCAAATCTTGTAATAGAAAGTAGTTACTAATGACTACAAAATTGTTATGGAAGAGCTGTGGAAAAGAGAAAATCAGTCAAAATTCATACTCCTAACTTTAGCACTTACTCAGACAGCCCTTGTTTGTGAAAAATATTGGTACTATGTCAAAGCAAAGTGATTACTCTGAGTATACAAATAAGGGATCAATACACCAAAATATTCAGAATTGAATCTTCAGAAAGTTCTATGTCGATTCTGACAGACAAAGAAGATGAGATTTCTCTGTTGATAAGCTAATGTTTGGAAAGCTCAACAACAACAACAAAAAGGAAGACAGAACCACTTGTATGTAGAGTAAGAAAATAATATTTTTAAATTACACTTAGGTGGGATTTTGTTTGGAATATTATAAGTATCAGTAAGGAAGGATTCAGCATGCGAACCATTTTCTGTTTTTCTTCAATATTGACTTAAGTGAATTGGATGACTGTTATCTGTACTGGGATGAAAATGTCCAGATATCAGTTATTGGATGCTGATAGGGTGTGAAGCTATGACTAGGGAGCTATTATACTACTAGAAGTCATGGTCAACTGATGATATCTCACCCTTTCTTTACAGCTGTGGGAGATCTTACTTTTCTTGTCACAATCTAAAAGTAAAACCTCTTTTTCCTTACACACAGTCCTGATTAGTCCTGATTCCTGACCAGATGGAATGATTTGATCTAAAATCTTGGAACAAAGAATGATCATTCTTCATCTTACCCTTCCTTTATGTCTTTGGTCAGAAGTGCAGGAAGGTATGAAAATGAGAACTCCAAGTGATTAGAGTTTTAAAAATGTTCAAAGCTATCACTGTACAGTTTGGATTGAGTGGAAAACAGGCTAACAGGCTCTTAACTCCAAACTAGAGTTCATCATCACTACAGAGACAACAAACTAGCACTTCATGAGGCTTCACAGCTGCAGGCTCTAAGGCAGACTTCTTTCAGGATATGCAATACATACACAACTTAGTTACCCTTAGTTTCTTTCATTGTCAGTGGATAGAAGCAGACAATTTAAAGGTACATCTGCTTTTGATACCTACTTTAACAAAAGAAGATAAAAAGAAAAAAAGAAAAAAAAAGGCCTAGAATTCAATGAGTTGGTCCAATGTAGTCAATACCAATTATGTTGATTGTACAGAGCCACCAGCATGACTGGCTTAGATAAAAATGCCTTCATTGTTGATATCAGTAGGGAAGATAGGAACTTGTAGATTGAATTAATCACCCTGTCTTAGATATATTCTTTACTTAAAATTAGAGGAATTGCACACTAGGAACTGTTAAATATATTGGTTAGTCACAATGTTTACCAGTTCAGTTGCAGATGTATAAATGGTAGGCATTTAAAATTAAGCAAGATGAATTGTTGACTGTTTTATTGCATACTTAAGTTCCTTTGACTTCTTTGAAAATACCCATTTCTTTAATAGATGGCTCTGTAAGAATAACATTGAATTTATTTGTTTTCATACATTCTGTGCTTAATATAGCCACTGACTGTTCCGAATTCAGGGTTTAGTTCCTGTGTTTATGTGTAGTACTGTAAGTTTGTAGTCTTAACTCACTTTTAGCCAAGCAGTTTACTTTGTGTTTATCTTAGCTTGTCTCTATGCTGCTTTCAAGTATACTTTCATGCTGGGTCCAGTACTGCATTTAAAATCTTGCTCCTAACACACCAGAAGTGAATATACTTTGGAAATGGGCTAGTATCAGGAAGTTTATGTTGAAATAAATTGTTCCTTTCTTTAGCATATTCAAAGCATATCTCTTCTTTACATCTTCAGCAAAGAAGATGTAAAGATTTCTTTGCTTGCTTTCTTCCCAAATCACAGAGCACTGATTCTCTGTCGTCACACCCAGAAAACACGTTTCTTACAGCATTTTCCTTTCATCCACATTTTGCTCTGCTTTTCTCATTTTTCTTTTTCCTTTCCCAGAAGAATTCTACAGTTTAAGGGCTTTGAGCCACAGATGTTTAATCATTATTTTTGACACACCAAGTAAAGTAACTTTGCACTTTTAGGCTTTACCTAGATATCCAGATTTTTCTGTAAGTTATCCTCAGTGTCACATTAGTGAGAAACATTTTTTGTCTCATGGTGAAAGGAAGCAAGAGTTCCTGCCTCCTTAGTTAACGTAAAGCTTAAATGGTGACATGTTACACAGCTAATGCCTTTTGATTGTCTCTCTTGATAGTACCATGTCATCAGAGCAGTAAATGAAAGAATATGCTGCTGCCTTGAGTAATGCAAGTACCTGAACCGCAGCTCACTTCCATACTAACATTTATAGTTATCTTTATTTTAAATTTCTCTGCATGTCACTCACTGTTGTTAAGTATACTTGATTGTTCAAGATGATACAAGAAGCAGTATGAAGGTACTGGTTGTGTCAATAACTGTATAGTACTCACAATTATAGTTGAGGATGTCTTTAAGTTATCTGTCTTTTGAAGAAATATATTCTATTTGGTAATCTTGTCCATTCCCATAAAAGAGATGAACTAGACTTGAGAGTCTTTCCATTAATGAGTTTTCCAGGCTGTACAGAATAGCTATTAAGATGAAAAAACTGTGACTTAGTGAGGTTAAATTTGATTTGTTACTACTCACAACTGAACTCCCTTCTGGTAGCTGGAGTGAGTTTCTAAAGCAGATGAGAAGAATAGAGCATGAGGCACACAGCAATTTTTCATTGTTATTGCAGGTGACATCTAAACTGGCAGCATGCAGGCATAAGAAGGGCATATAAATTAGAAGAATTTCTTTAGACTTTTTCAAAAGCATCGACAGAAGTGCAAAAAGGAATGAACTTCAGTGGGATGTGAGAAAGAACATCTTCATCATCTTTACCTAGCTATCTTTCAATGCCAAAAAAAAAAAAAATCTACTGGAAATAAAAGTAGTTTTGGTCCTTTGTTCTGTAGTAGGGGGGGAAAAAAAGTCTTTACTAACTTACCTTGGCTCCTAATATCATGTGCATATTACAGTCATTTTTCATTTTGGAAAGAATGAGATTACTAATGACCAATTCAAGGAAAACATTTTTCAGAGTGGGCTGGATCTTTCTGTTCTGTGGATGTTAATATATATGTGTGTGTGTGTGTGTGTCTGTGTGAATTTCCTGCCACAGTAAGAGTTTCAGTAATACTAGGTCAGTACAAAAGTTTGGCAGATGATAATAATCGCTACTTGCCACTGCAAGGTAGATTTATTTGGCATCTTAAGGGATAATGTTTGACATTACAGTACATTTGACGTTAGAGTAGAGCACTACTAGCAAAAATGGGCAATGGCTAATTTAGATACTGTAGCACTTTTTTTCAGTCTTTTCAATCTACCTAATTGTAACTGAAATGAGGCTTCTGTAGAGCAAACACCTCTACAGTACTTGATACAAAAGTGCAATTAGAACACAAATAGATCTGTACAATCTAGACAATGGCTTTTAAAAGAGTAGGGTTTTTTTGGTTTATTTTTGTTGTTGTTGTTGTTTGTTGTGTAGTGTAGTGTAAATGAAAAGATGCCTTTTTCCTTGCCCTGTTGTTCACTTGTTTTAGGTCACGAACAAGATCATGACACTCCGTCACACTTTCAAAGACCCTTCTGTCCTAATTGCCTTTTCCATGTCTTTCAAGAGGTTACAAAGGGATCTATCAAATATAGTACTACTTTATACCAGAGCATACTGTTAGTATATATGGCAATCTCCCTAACCTCATTGGTTAAATTAAATTATCCAAGAAAGGAAGAAAGCATCCCCAGCACTTGCAAGCATAAAATAGCTTGTCACAGGCTTGAATTCTTTTCCATAATATCATCCTTTCCCGTTTTTCTCATATACAAGTATTTTTGAAAACAAAAGGGGAAATATCTACCTTTGTTCTGTTACACTCTTGGCCGTATTTGAAAATGATAGCATTTGGACTGTAGCTATTCCTCATAAAGGGCAGCATTATAAATTTGTCACAGATGAGCATGGAAGTTTCACAGCAGCAGCAGTGGGGTTAGGAACACGAGACCTCCCTTCAGGTGAGCTGCCCCCACGCTGTCACAGGGCAGCCACACGCTGCTGGCTGTCACCGCTGCTTTGTCACCATGCGTTCGTGGTGCTGGAACACAGAGACGGGTTTGCAGCTTTTGATTATCTTCACTGCCTTCTGCCCACACACCGTATGCCAGATTTTGTCATGGCATACTGTGTAGGTGAGGCTGTGCCAGGGACAGAGAAAAGTTCTTGCCCAATTCAAGTATTTGTTTTATTGATGCTTACTAATAAGACAATGATGTCTAAAAATAGTCAAGCAATAATACCAATAATACTTAATACTGAAAAAAACTATACCTAAAACAGAACAATTACAAATAATAACACTTAGCAGTTACAATAATAACCTCCCAAACTCGCTCACAGCCTGCCGCAGCTGCACGCTGTTGGTAGCCCATGGCCCGGCTGTGCCCAGGGAGCCATGGTCCTTGGACCTGCCTCAACAGGTGAGGCTCCAGGCCACCTCCTGCGAGGCCATGCCTCCACACAGCTGTCACACCTACAGGAGGCTGCTGCATTGGGACCTTTAGAGGTCTCTGAGTCAAAACATATACACACAGTATTTTGTCATGCTTGCTTTATATCACTAGACTTCTGGTCTAAGCACTTTGTGGTTAGCTGAACCAAATATCTGATCATTATCCCTTTCATCTCCTACTGCCAGTTTCTTCCTCATGTTAATTCTGGGCCAAATTCACTTTGCCATGTTACTGTCTGGTCACTGTTGTCAACAGCCTCAAGGCAAAGAGTTAATGCCACCAGTTTCACTCCAGGCCAGAATTGGTCCTCGCTTCTTACAGCTCACTGCTGTTAAGGTGCATGCACCAGTCTCTCTGTGGACCACTCACAGCTCAGGACGAAGTTGTCGGGGTACCATGCCAGGCTGAAGGTGGGGCATTGGGAGCCAAATCGGGGATGTATTTGTAGAACATACAGTCCCACTGCATTTGCCAAAAAGATAGGGAGTTGAGAATGTGGATTAAATGGTTTGAAAGTGGATTTGTTGCCACTTTAGAGCCTAATGGAGGTAGAAGTGGTCTCAGCAATTAACCTTACTGGAAGAATTACAATCCATCTGTCAGTTTTTGGCCTTAACTTTGTATCTCAGGTACCCCAAGGAGAGTACGGCCTCAAAGAATTAGCCAAAGCTTCTGTCAAGTTCTGCAACCTAAAATCAATGTGATGGTTAGGTCTTGCTCTGAGTTTTTCTATTAATATAACTGGTTAAAAAAATATATATCTAATCCATCAATCCATTTAAATCCATAGTTACAGCATCAAAGTGTAGTCTTCATGTTCTTGCTTGCCGTTTTACACAAAAGTAAAACAGCCCCATAAGATTAAATAATATCACACTGCTAAAGGACTACGGCTTCCTGAGAAGAATGGCATAAATTATATATATATATATTTCAATTGCATCAGTTTTGCTGGAGAAAAGAACTTTTAAACTTGCACTGAAATGCATTATAAACAGCTTTTTTTTTCCTGCCAAATACTTGCAGCATAGTGGCAGATTGGCTGTTGATTTACAAAATATTTTTACTCTGTTTATTTTAAAATAGAACCATAATTCTTTTCCTGTTGAGTGGCACTAAAACAATATTACACGATGTAAGCAATTAAAAATAATTGCAAAGGTTTGAAAGCTAAATGCTAACATGCTAAGGACAAACTCCAAAGTTTTTGTTTTGCTTTCCACAAACAGGATTTGTACTCGTTTCATTGCAGTTTTTACCTTGACACTTCCAGATTTAAAACACACAGGACCAGATGAATAAAACACACCATTATGCTTTGTCTGCAAAATCTGCATATTTTATTGCATGTGGTTATCAGTGCCCCAGATAAGTTTTATGTGTAAAATAGCTAAGTGTGAGCCTAAAGTGTTGATGTGTGATTCCGTGTTCTGTATTCTCTATTTATCTTGCCTGGATACAGTGTGGACTCACCTGAAAAATTCTCACGCAGCATGATTAAGTTCTTTTATTAGCTGTATGCTTATGTCTGATATATCTGAAAGTTACTTTGTCACTGCAGTATGTTACAAGAAACTTCTGTCCCTTCTCCAACAGCATCACTTTCTAGAATATTTATATATTTTTGCAAGGTTTTTGCAATATTTTTTCAGCCATTTTTTTCCATAGGTTATCATCAGTTTTAAATCACCACACTTTGAGGGCACACTGACATCAGAACATGGATGTGATAAGATAGCAATGCTGGTTTGACATACATGTATTTTAATATATGAAGTGTGAAGGTGAAAACTGCAGTTATCAGTGCCAGTCAAACAGATTAATACTATTGCTGACACTGGAAAAAATGACCAAGGCAGTGTAAACTGGTCATTTGCAGTAAATGTTGCTCTCATCTTATTTAGATTTAATTTTAATGATTTGAGAACTAAGGAGTAGGATTCATTTTGTCTAGTGGTAGATACCTATAAGCCAGTTTCACAGTACTGACCTCAGCTGGTTTTACAGCCAGTGGAAGGGCAATCCATCTTATTTTATTTCAACCTCTATTATAGGATGGGATGACTCATCTTCTAAGGGAGCTGTTTCTCGCCATTGACTATGAAGGAACATAGTGTCTGTCAATTAAATTAGGGCAGATGAACTTGCCATGCAGCTTGCTGTGTCCAACTCCTGGAAATATAAATCATATCTGAAACTCAAAATACTTAAGGGAAATACACAATTACTTCAGAAAAGTGGAAACTGCAAATATTGTAGTGGATTTGTATGTGCATAGGATGTGAATTTAAACTGTAGTTTAATATTTTTGCATAAAAGTCTTGGTTTTTTTGGTGTGTGTTGGAGGGGGGGGGTGTTTGTTTATATGGTTATCTGTCTTTCCTGAAGAACAAATGTTTTTGTTGTTTGTTTTCTTTTTTCTTTTCTTTTCTTTTCTTTTCTTTTCTTTTCTTTTCTTTTCTTTTCTTTTCTTTTCTTTTCTTTTCTTTTCTTTTCTTTTCTTTTCTTTTTCTTTTCTTTTGTTTGTTTGTTTGTTTTATACCAGGAAGAAAGGAACATGAACATAAGGTACTTTTCTCCAGCTGAACAGATGAACAGATGGTTCAATGAATGGGTCAAATATGCCTTTGCCCCAAGAATGTATGGTATTCTGAAAAAAGATATGGGAAAATGGCTGAGAAGCGTAAAATGATTTTGCTTTGTGCTAATATATGACATCCTCATCTAGTGTAAACTTTAACTACTTCTGTTTCACCAAACCAAGTGGAGGTGTTACTTTAAGAAAATAAGACTTAGAAATAAAATTCCTTCAAAATTTGATTATGTGTTTGGGCAAGTTTAATATTTAGATCATGGTGAATCAATTTCTGAAAACCTAGTGCCCAGTAATTTCTAAAAATCATATCCATTTAATGTGCTTTATGTTGGAAATTTCAGACATTTAAAATTACCTTTAAAAATATTGTTTTACACATTTTGGTATCAAGAAGTCTGTCTCCACAGTATGTGGGACAATACCTTAGTCTTGTACTTCACAGGTTAACATAAAACTGTGGGTCTGAGGGGATGGTTTTATATCTATATTAGATTGGCATCATAATGAGAGTAAAAAACTTCTACAATCTGACATATCTTAAATTAACCTTTAAAAGTATTTTGTAGGCAGGCAGAGCAATCATTTGGTTTCTCAGCCATTTCTTCTCTGTGGAATTTTGATAAGGGAAGGTCATTAAATAAATACATTTAAAAAAAAAAACTATTAGGAATTGTGTATAATGTATGACAGCAGGAACAAAGACAAAACTAATATTGCTAGTAGTCTATTTATGAAATCAGTCATACATATAATTTGATTTTTTTCTCTCGCCTTCTCAAAATTATTTTACAGTCTCTTTAATTTTACTTGCTCTTTTCTCCCTTTGTTTTGTTATCACTGGACATTTTTCTCCTACCCCTTTTCTGCCTTCTCTTTTCAATTTCCTAAACAGATTAGGAATCTAGTTAGAATCAAGGTGAACTTTTGAACTTAGTGTTCCTGAGCTGATTAGAAAATGGGCATAATGGGGAATCTCATTTCTAACAATGATTTCATGACAGTAATTGAATAGCATCTTTCAGCTGGAGATCCCAAAGTGCATTGTAAATGTGAGACAGTATTATTATTGTTCAACAAATAATAGAAAAAAATGGGAACGGATAAATTTAGGCTTGCTTTTAAAAATACTTACCTTTGAAGTGGGGTTCTAAGCCCTTCTTTAGGCTCTCAAATGCTAGGTAAAGCTTTATCAAAGTAACTACCTAGAAGCTTTTTTCTGAATCTGTTGGGAGCTGTGAATGAGGAAAGAACAGTTACCAGATGAACAGATGAACTCAATACATAGGCAGCCTTCATGTTCCTGATGTACACATTCCTATTACCTTTTTAATGGTACCATACTCGCAGATACTTAACCATGACATTAGAATGGTATTTCAAACACCAATCTTTTAAGGCCTTCACCAAGGTATTTTTCCTAAGGTCCTCAGACAAGCGGGAACTTCACATCTCTATGTTTCTTTGACGGCATAATGTACAGAGCATCTTGCAGAGTTTGGAGGGTGAAAGGAAGACAGTATCTTGTTACTGAGCCATAAACGTTTTGCTTTACAGGAAAGAGAGCTAGATGATTTAATTAAAAAAATAAATAATGCTGTTATCTTTATTGGAGCTGTGATGATTCAACGGATGTGGGGTTCTATAAAAACTGGAAGCTATTCCTGTGCCCATTCTATTCAGCTTATGTTTGTATCATTCAGAGATCATTATGCTTTCAGTCAGGCCAGAAACAGAGACAATTTTAATATTATTTTGTTTTGTATTGCCACGTAACCATATTTTACCAATTTAACCAATTTTACCATTTTCCTCCATTATCAGAAGATGCAAAATGTACAGCTATATCAGCCTCTCAGATAAAAAATACAGTAAGATACAGTGCAAATATTTATAGTAATGATAATAATTCTTTCACTTCATGTTCAGAGCACTCAGGCATTTGCAATGTACCTTTCACTTCATGTTCAGAGCACTCAGGCATTTGCAATGTACCAGTTCATATTAATCTACTATTTATCACGTGTAGCAACTTACAAAATACATTTACAGTGTAGATGCGGGTGTATTACCATAGTCTCACTTACAATGCTGGCCCACCTCTCTGCCCATGTTTTTTTCCTGCATAACTCTGTCTCACCCTTTCTCTTGATGCATTAATATGGATACATTAGATGAATGTCTTTTCAATTTGATAATTCAAGTGTAAACACTCACATAAAAGTATTTGGTTTTAGGAAAAGTAAATGGAGTATAAATGCAAAGTTTAAATTCTTTATGGATAAGTTTAATGAAAACAAACTGTTTGAGGTTGATTTACTTGCTTCCTTGAAATGATGCAGAATGGTTTGTGGTGGAAAGGATCTTAAAGGGATCTTAAAGATCATCTAGTACTGGAAAAGAATGAAAGGACACCATTTCCTTAAAAACTTTATAAGACACAGCTAGTTTTTATAGATCTCTGTTTTTCCTATGGGAAAAAAAAAAAAAAAAAAAAAAAAAGTTTTGAATATCTTAATCCATTCCAGAAATATAATGTTAAATCTAAATAAAATAGAGAATTAGCAAGATATATGACGTTTTTGAGTATTGATCTCTTGGTGGTAATGCAGTGATTTTTTTTTTTTGATTTTTTTTTTTCATTTCCAAATGATATTCTTAGGCAAATAAAATATTCCCCCATCTGTCCTGGTCTGGTTTTAACTGCTGGTTTTAACTGCTGCTAGCTGTGGCAGCTTCTGAGTGTTTGTATTGGGAACATCTTTCTGCAGAACATCCCTTCAAAGGCACAAAATGTCACTTGAAGCCAAGAACAAGCAGGTGCACCTAGAAAAAGGTGTTTACTGATGTGTCTGCCTCACCACTAACAGTTGACACTCACATTGTGCGATTAAGAAGTGAACAGTTTAAAGCTCAAAAATAATCAGGTAATAAAATACTGGCAACTGGAATAATTCTCTAAGTCTGTACATTTCTATTGTTGCTGATGCCTATATAGCAGTCAGTAGTTTGTTACTAGGTAAAAATGCATTCTCTTTCGTTGACACTTTCAGTGAAAACTGAAGAATTTCAGGATCCTGCTAAAAAAGATTTTTGAACGTCAGCTTATTACAGCTAAATTACCTGTGGAACAATTTCCACTGTTTTTAATAAATTATTTTCCATTTGTATTAAAAATATATTTTTAAAATGCATGGTTGATATTTTTTTTCCATTCTTGCTGCACAACCTGAACCCAGTATTAGTCCTCAGATCTTCCTATTAAACATCCCTACCATATGTGAATGTCACCACTTCCATACAAAGGTAGTTATTTGCATGGTGTTATGTCTCTATTCTTACAGCTTATTCCTGACTGTTCATGAAGTTTGAATTTACAGACAGGGAAAATGTATGGATTATTATTTAAGGAGCTACCTTTTTCAAAGTATCCTCTCCAGCTGTGTATTGCCAGGAGATTCCTGACTTTTGAATTGCTTACTCTGCCTCTGGGACCATTTCACTTACCATTTCTTGATGTTGAAGATCTAGTATGAGGTATTATTTTGAACCTTCTATGAAATCCACTTACTTGGCTATAACTTTGCAATAAATTTACTGTTAATTTGCTAGGTAGAATCTTGCAGTATTTGCTCTTCTTGCTTTCACAGAAAATTAAGCAGGTGTTTAGCTCTTGGGAAAGAAGAGTATAATATTTTGCAAATGTAAAGAATGAATATATACATGCCTAGACTTCAGATTCCTTGAGGAAATTTTTCTTGGATACTGATTTTTGTCATGATGATTCATCTCATTATAGTCATTCTTCTTCCTTTAAAATATCTTCAATTATGTGTTTTCTGTGGTAAAACACTGCTACTTGCATGTTTTCATGTATGCATACATGTTTACTGTGTACTAAGTTTTATCTACTTTGTTCCCATCTCTGAAGGATACAAAGCAATAATAATTCAGCCAGCGTTATAGAATTGATGGCTCTGATCAAATGAATAGTCTGTGACAGACAAAGAGGAGCTAAAGCCAGGAGTGTTCATAAACGCTTGTCTTTCGTGTGTGACAGTAAGCTGTCTGTCATACTAATACAGTATTGTGATTATGAAATTCGTCCCACTCGAACAGTCACTAAGGCTACTAATGCTGGAAATCTGAAGTCAGTACATTGGGGTAACTTATATCTAAATATTTTTAAAGGATTGGCAAAAGAGCTCTCTGGATTTTTAATATCGATTTTCATTGTATCTTGAAGCACTGGGGATGTTCCAGAAGCCTGTGGGAGTTAAGATTGTGCTAACAATTTTTTTAAATGGGTGAGATAACCTAGGTAATTATAAGCCTGTCAGTCTTACATCAGTCTCAAGCCAAATAATGGAAATACAAGTGTGGGACTTGAATAAAAAAGAATTGAACTGTGCTGTTCAAAAAAACAAACAGGTATGTTTTAGCAAGCACAAGATATAAGAAAGGGAGCTCAATTTACAGAATAGGGGGTGCTATCCATGAAAAGCATTTTGTTGCCATAATGAATAGTAATAATGAGGACAGCTTAAGTTTTTTATCCAGAACAATAGCCAACAAGAGCTAATGTAATCATTGAACATACATACAGGGCAATATATTAGAAAAACTGAGAATATCATTTTATCCCTTTACCTATGTCCAGCTAGTGAATACAGAAAACATTTCCAGTTCAGTAAGGATGTTAGAAACCTGAAGAGGACATAAAGAACCACAAGACTCATTAAAAAATATTCTGTATAGTGATACATTATCTTGAAGAGTTTTATTCAATTTATTTAGTTAAAAGAGTCATTTAGGGAGGACTTGATAACACTCTATAATTTTAAAGATGGAAAACTGAAAACTGAAAACAGAAAACTTAAAACCTAGCAGACAAAGATTTAAGATTATCAATTGAAAGATAAATTCATACAATAAATACAGAATTATCACGATAGTTCTGAAAATACCTATTTTTAGGACTGAAAGTTTATAAATCAAAGTCATGATTTTTTAAGACATATTTTCTGCTACAAATCTTTTGTGGGAATCCCTACACACTTTGTAATACTGCAGGTCAGACCACATGATGACAGTAGTCCTTTCTGGCATACTAATCTATCTGTGAGTCAGAAAAGAAGGTATGACAGAGTTGCACTGACGTTAATGCTTTGCTGTAAATGAGTCTCAGAGAACTTAGTGTCTTGCTAGAACAGAACTTTATACATAGCTATTGGCCCACAAGTAGGGTGATATTCTCCAACTGGCTTTTGATCAGAACAGCAGTACTGAAAAATCATACTATTTTAGCATTCACAATAAAGACTATGCTAATTTCAGAAATTTAATTTCAGAGCTGAGAATAACACAAATAAAACTCAACATTAAGAAACAATGTGAGAAGGTCTGCTGGCTACTGATGAAGGTTTTGCAAGTATTGGTACCACCTTGTGGAGTGGCTTAGATGCCATTGGTCAGTATCTCTACATCTCTACAGGTGACCACCCTATCAAACCTTTCCATGTACTGTGTAAGGAATACTTCGTCATTTTAGAAAAAGAATTTGATCTTAGTTTGTTGTTTTTTTTTAACAGTTACCAGTGTGACATTAGAATATGCCATTTTCAGCCCTAGCTACATACATCACTTCCAGTAAATAAGTTATAGATTTTTATGAGTTCTTACAGTGTTAAATGAAAGACAATTTTTTTTTAAGAGGAAAACTGAACTAATTTTACTTCCCTTATACAAACATTTTAGATCAGTGGTATAAACATATTATAGTTGAAATATTTTAATATTTTTCATTTTTAGTTTAACATCATAATGCTTTTTCTTTACAAAAAACTCTCAAATAGTACTATTATCAAATATCTGCATATATCTCTAAAATATGTACATACACACAGAAAGATAAAGGACCCACATCAAAATTAAGAGCAAAGTATGTTTATTGTTCATGGTTTATTGTTCAGAGATTTGCAACCATTTTCTTTAAACTGCAGACTTAAAATACAGAATACATATGTCTCCTCCATATAAAAACACTCTTTTATGCTAATGTTTATTTTGTTTAATTTACCATATGACAAAAATAAATAGGCACAATGTAATGCTTGGCTGTGCCTGTTTATATTGCAGTACGTTGCAAAAGAATCAGCATATATTCCAAGGTGTGAGTCAGTATTTTTATGTATTTTCTTTTGCCCTGTCCCATTTTATAGCTTTGTAAGAATTCTGCAGGTAGTTAAGTGAGCATGATGGCGAAAAAGCTGCAATAAGTAAATGTGCTAAGTAAGAAAATATTCAAAAATGTTTTGGGTTTGTTTTGGTCTTATTTTTCCATACCCTCTCTTGTCTCTTAGATAACAGAGAGTAGTAAAATGATTTAGTATTAATGTGCCGTGCTAATTAAAAGGTATATGAGCATTTTGCAGATTATAGTTTGTCTCAAGGTGAGAAAATCTACCCAGTGTGCAAACTTGATCATCATTAATACTATTTCACTGTATTAACATTTTTAATGAAAACCTTCCACAGTTTGGGCGTTACTCTACTGATCTCACTGGAGTAACAACAGCACTCCAGTTCTAGGGCAGATCTAGGCTATGCTGAATCAGAGTGGCAGTCTGAACATCAGGGGACTATGTTAATTTATGCCACCTGGCCCTAATGCCATCACATATGTGCAAGCTGATGTGAGATTTGCTCTGGCTGCTCTGCTGATATTAAGTGGTGGGAGCTATACAAGAGTGAGAAATGTGAAGGGAATTCACACTTGTCCACATCTGGTTGCTTTTCAGCTTTTTTTATACCACTCAGACAGGTGGACCTTATGCTTGGGCAGTTTCTGGATCAATTATAAAAATTACTTCTGATCATGTGTGAGACCACTGGGATCTTTATATATTCCTGTGTACTCTGCTTATCAAACAAGAACTTAATGAAGAAGGAGCACTGAAAAAAAAAAAGAGAACCTGAAAAAGAAGGTAAAAAGATTATGTTTAAAACGTAATTCTGCAACCTCTTGCATTTTTGTACTGTCATTATTATTACTGAATCTTCCCTCCTTGATTTTGGATCTTAAGAAGACATATGTGCAGTTGCACATATCAAGCAATGCTCTTTCTGATTGCTAAAACAAAAACACTAAAAACATCTGTAGCATAATAAAAATATTCACTCATTCATCCGGCCTAGTCTGTAATAACTAACAGAGTCTCTGTGGCATAAAACAGGAAGATAGGAGTAGCAATCAGACTTTGATATTAATTGCCTGAGTATGCAGGACTTTCTCCTAGTGTTTTAACTCTTAGTGGTTCTATTGTGAAGGAGACAGATAAAAATTGTAAAATAAAGGTATTTCTGATGTTTCTGGTACTGATTCCAATTCCCAATATTGTCTGAGCAGGTAGCCTAAGACAAATTATTTAAGGGGAAAAAATTAGATATCTTAGATGTATAAAACACAAAGGAAGAAAACAATAAGAAAAGTTAATTTTCAAATTCACATAATAGCTGTTGATAAAACACTGAAATATTTGTTATTTTGTCTAAACTATGATTAGAAGTTACTGTTATGGTTAAACCATCTAATTAAACCATCTAATGTACAGCAAACAAAAAGCTTATCTGTACCCGTAGTACAGGAAAACCTTTCTCTGATACTCTCTCAGTTACCTCACTTTTCTGCACAGCTTTGGAGAGAGAAGCTGTGAGAGGTTGCTGTGGGGTGAATGTGGTAAAGTTACCTCATCTCCAACCTCCCATAATTCTGCATCTGTAGAAGATAGACTGACTTCCTTACTCCTCACAATATATGTGTTGCAAGTACACTTGCTTTTGTTTGCTTGAACTACGTCCTTCACAAAAGAGCGCCAGAATTCTGTGATATCTATGCTGTGCAAATTAAGACATGCCATTTTGTTGTATTAATTAATTTTAAAGAGCAATTACTGTAGTAATTGGTTGCTTATTTAAGTACTATTAAAAGAGAGAACATTTGTGAGAAAAAAAGCTAACTGAAAATAATAAAATGGAGGAAGCAGAATGAAATATAGTAAATGAAAAAAAAAAAATACAAAAAACCTTGAACATTGAACTAGAATCTGAGTTACTTAGAATATATCTTTGATTCACAGTGCTGGATGTCTTGCTTGAGTGATAAGAATAGCATCTGGACACCCCCTCCCCCAAAAATTTCAACAGTATGCATCACAGCTGTGAGAATAAACACCTAGCTTTCCTTTCAAATGAAGCAGCAGAGAGCAACAGTATGCCTTGCAGCTTGCTGCTCTCACATTAAGTTGCCATGTTTGCATCGCAGTTCTTCATCACCCTGTGATAAGTCCCAATGTGGTGTCATGGGCATCTTCATAGAATAGTCATAGAGTGGTTTTGGTTGGAAGAGAAAGACCATCTAATTCCAACTCCCCTGCTATGGGCAGGGACACCTTCTACTAAGTCAGGTTGCTCAAAGCCCCATCCAGTCTGTACTTGAGCACTTCCAGGGATGGGGCATCCACAGCTCTGGGCAACATGTGCCAGTGTCTCACCACCCTCCCTCATAGTAAAGAATTCTTCCTTATATCCTAAGTTTGCCCTCTTTTAGTTTAAATCCACTACCCCTTGTCCCATCACTACACTCCTTGACAAAGAGTCCCAAAGCTTTTAAGTGGGCCCTCTATAGGTACAGGAAGGCCACTATAAGGTCTCCCTGGAACCAGTCTCTTCTCCAGACTGTACCACCCCAGCTCCCTCAGCCTTTCCCCACAGGAGAGGTGCTCCAGCCCCTCAACCATCTTTGTGGCTCTGGACTCATTCTAATACATCAATGTTCTTCTTGTGCTGGGGACCCCAGAACTAAACGCAGGAATTTAAGTAGGGTCTAATGAGAGGGGAGTAGAGGGCTCCCTCAACCTGCTGGCCACGCTGCTTTTGATGCAGCCTGCTATATGGTGGGCTTTCTGAGCTGCAAGTGCACCTTGCTTGCTCATGTCAAGCTTCTCATCAACCAATACCCTCAGGTCCTTCTCCTCAGGGCTGCTCTTAATCCATTCTCCACCCAGCCTGTATTTGCGCTTGAGATTGCTCTGGCCTAGATGCAGGACCTTGCACTTGGCCAGCAATGGTTCAACAATTCATTGACAACAAAGGCCAACAATGGGTTCAACAGTGAATGTCATGGGGTTCGCACACGCCCACCTCTGAAGCCTGCCCAGCTCCCTCTGGATGGCATCCCTTCCCTCCTGCATGTCAACTGTACCACACAGCTTGGTGTCACCAGCAAACTTGCTGAGGATGCACTCCATTTCACTGTTCATGTCATCAACACAGTTGTTAAACAGCACTGGTCCCACTACCAAACCTTGAGGAACACTTGTTACTGATCTCCACCTGGACATTAAGCCATCAACTGCAACTCTGAGTATGACCATCCAGTCAATTCCTTATACACCAAGTGGTCCATCCATCAAATCTTCATTTTAGAGACAAGTGTATCATGTGGGACAGTGTCAAGGGCTTTGCACAAGTCCAGGGAGGTGATATCAGTTGCTCTTCCCCTCTCTACCAACCCTATAACCCCATTGTAGAAGGCCATGAGATTTGTCAGGCATGGTCTGCCCTTAGTGAAGCCACGTTGGCTGCCACCAATCACCTCCTTATTTTCCATGTCTTAGCATAGTTTCCAGGAGCATCTGCTCTATGATCTTGCTGAGCACAGATGTGAGACTGACTGGCCTGTAGTTCTCCAGGTCTTCTTTTCCCTTTTTATAAACGGGGGTTATGTTTCCCCTCTTCCAGTTTAGGCATCTCTCAACATCCTCGGGACCCACAGATGAACATCATCAGATCCCATGGACTTCTGCACCCTCAGGTTTCTTAGATGGTCATAAACATGATCTCCTACAGTGGGCTCTTCTTAATTCTACCAGTCCCTACCTTTGCTTTCTGGGACTTGTGCAGTGTGGCTAGAGTTCTTGCCAGTTAAGACCAAGGCAAAAGAGCTCCCTGCAATCTGAGCGTGACAGCACGGCCCTGTGAATGTGTGACTCTGAGTTAGTATCAGCTTCACCTATATTCTTACTCTGCCTTCTGACTGGAGAAAAAGGAGAAAAGAGACTTCACTGGCTTGGTGCCTGCTGTCTGTAGTCTGGCAGGGTGGCCTAAGTGATTTACGTCTTCCCTAAGAAGTGCTGAGGAGTTGCTAAGAATGACATACAACTGGAGAGCTCAGGTTTACTCTACACAGGTGACCGTGGTACATGGGATGGTGAGGTTTACAGGGCATGAATCAGAGTACACAAAGTCCAAAGACTTGACATTACTATATAATGAACCCATATTAATATATATATATGTGTGTGTGTGTGTGTATCACCATCCTTCCATCAAACATTTCCCAATAGATATAGAAGTTACTAACATTAGTTGATACTTAATGTTACTTGCCTATATATTTAGTTCTTTAGTGTGGAGCTTCATTGCTTCTGTCTGTAGTCTAACAGCTCTCTGCCACCATAATAAAGCCTATCTAGTTCCCCTGTCTGTGCATTCACCAGCTCTCATGACACTGGACTCAGGAATAGCAAATAGAATAAGGAGGAATGAAGGCAAGACCTCCCATTTTCACTGTCAGTTCCTTATGGTCTTCCCATTTTGACATTATAAATTCAAAATCATACACACTGTTGTCTGTTTCCTCAGTTTGTCTGAATAAAGATATTTACTCTCCTCTCCTTCCATTTTCTTAAACCACAGAAATACAACTCCTGGTGCTGCCTCTCAGCCACTAGGGGTCACGACCAGCACCACCATGGCGTTGAGCATATTTCCTTCTAGCAATAATTAGTTATTTTTGCTATATAGAATTCCTAACCAGATGTCTGGAAAATAATGAAATCATTAAGAATATGTGGCTGTAGCTTTCACCAGACAAAAATAATTGTTCCTTGTACAAGTGTCAGCTATGGGATTGCTAGTTATGGAGAACATTTTTTAGGACTGACCACATGGTGAGTGTTTTGCATGCAAATGACCTATGCTGCATCACTAAAGGAACAGTCTCAGTCTCCACAAGTTCTGTATCAAGTCCTTACATTTCTCTGTACTTTTCTACCCTTGTCCTAATTTGCTAGTCGATTCCTACTGCTTACAAATTTTATCCCTGCACAGAGAAATGTTTCATTTCATGAAGGAAATAATGGATAGCTTTTTTTCCATTACAAAACACCTTGTTTTACTGTCCCTTGTATTTGTGCAAATTCATATAACTGCAGCACTGTTCAATGTGTTAATATAAAGTATAGGTGAGCTTAAATATGAAGCATAGACAAACTCCAGAATAAAACAAAAACAGACAAAATAAGCTCATGGTTTACCCCAATATACTGAGGAATGATGAATTTGCTTCAGGAATATAGAAAAATCTTTAGAAAAATGCCTTTATCTGAGACTTTTTGGTATTGGAATGGTAAAATTTGTAAGTTTATAGCTTAAACAGAAGTTGTGCAGAAGAAATGAGTGCACTGAAATCAGATTTGTACTAGTTTTATAGTACACTTGTATTCCAGTTTTATACTCTCCAACATTATTTTAATTATTCATCATTAAAGCATATCCATATTTGCCTATGTATATGTGTGCATATTATATGTGATATTGTGACATGGTAATAATATATTACTTTACCAGTACTGTTCATTATGTTAAACAGTCTGTGTCATTGTTTTTAGTTTCTTTTGTTAGTGTGTTTGGGTGTGCAGCGGGACCCAGCTTAGCTAGAGATACGGAATTAGCATACTGTTTCTTGGGGAATGCCCTTGAATGTGCTTGAGTAGCTGTCTTGTGTAAGACGTGAGCAGCATTGCTTAAAGAACGGGTGGTAATGTGTTCCAAGCAGAATGCAGTAACCCTACATTGCTGTGCATACTTTGAAACCTCAGGAAAGCTCTTCAAACTGTCAGGATCATGGTTCAATGATTAGCAAGCTGCATGGTGGGCAGGTTTGTCACCTGGAATGTCAGTTCTAGGTCATTTACATGGCATTTTAATAGAGTTTCAAACAGGGCCCATGCAGGAGGCCAGGTATGAATCTGATCTCACTGTTAGTGACCTGAAGGTGTCACCAAGGAATGAAAAGTAAATCTAAGGCCTTTCTATTGCTTTTATATGGGGAGAGAGTGCAGGGTGTCATGTGCTGGGGCAACATACAATGTAACTTATCTAAATTTGGCTTTTTTTTTTTCCATACTTGCATTTATTTTCAGAAATGTATAATTTAAATAGGGATGTGACTGACAATCTCGTTAAACATTAAATGCTACCAAAAATCAACCTTGATCTGAACAACCTAGAGAGATAGGCAACATGATTTTTTATTAATATCACATGCCAAGGAACATTGTCACCTGCTAAGATAAATGGAATAAAATGTTTCTTTTTGGCACAAAAATTTGGAATGGAGAAAATTGCAATCAATCAATTACAGCAACATAAGTGAAAGTTGGGTGAAAAATCTAGGAGATAGCTAGGAATATAGCTGTGTAACTATCTTTCTTTATATCTCATTCACCTCATATGCAATCCCATTGTGAGATTTAAGTTTTATTCTCACACTGTTAATCAAGAGTTTATTGTGAGAAGCAGAATTCCATTGAAATGTCCATCAACATTGAGGGCTTTTTTTTATGTATGTCATACAATGTAGCATATTTAAATATATTTATTTATGGTAGTAACATCAAACATAGAAGGAAGTATGAAGTTTTTCTTTGACCTTGGTAATAAAGGATGACATGTTACAGATTAGCAAAGATCTCTAGTCTGTATCAGCAAGTGCCATTTTATACATAGGGTAAATCAAGCTGGTGACAACAGGTGTAAGACTTAGGGACACAAAACAAAAATCCGATCATACAGTTTGTATATATACTTCATTTTCTTTTTAAAATGACATTTATTGCTATGTAAGTTATTTGAGATACATTTCACTATATACAGACATTCACATGGCATGTGTGCTGCATTAATTTCCTAGTAAGTAATATTACAATGAGCTTTTTATTTCCCACCTAAGGAACAGCACCTGTATTTACACTTACGCCTCTCTATCTGAACTGAATGATAGTGTAACTGAATGATCACTTTCTGTTACATATTACACTGTGTTATATGCCATGTTCTCCATGTTTCTACTTGTTTAAAAATTGGCATTATGCCTGTCAAGAAAAGAAGAGCTGGCATTAAATTAAACTTTCAAATAAATAATGATATTTCATTTTACTTTTATTATTCCTTCTTATTTTATTATAATACAGTAAGTGTTTACTGACCATAGATTTTGCTTTTCTTAATGAAGAAAATATCTCTACCACTGTAATCTTCTTATGGTCAGTGGCCTTGGCCAGAAATAAAAGCAGTTGTCACTGACTGTAACCACCAATATATGGCATTTTTTTCTTGAAAATCGAAAGGACTAAGCATCAATTGGTTTTATCTTTCTCCATACCACTAAAACCAAGAATCATAAGTGCTGGGAAAACAAAATTACCCTGATGACAGAAAGCACATTGAGGTTCAAACTCACAAGGCATTTCTAAGTCTAGATACAGAAGATTTTAATAATTCCTAAAGACCTTTGTACCTATGGGTCATAGCACTCTAGGAGCAAAAATCACATCTCTAATAAAAGATCTTGACAGTCTCTGTGGAACAAATGCTGGTCAACATGACACCAGAATAATCCGAAGTTACCTATTAAATCGTTGTTGTTTGCTTCGTATACTTATTTTTTACTTAAGGTGAATTGAGGCAGTTTCAGGTCTTATACTAGCAAGTGTCATTGCAGCTATTGCTGACTTTAATTACTCCTCAAATAGAATGCAATGTTACAGAAATTTATTCATGTACAGATTAATTTCTGATTCTTCAGCAGATAATATGTACAGGGATAGATTTCACTCAGAGTTATGTAACTATAAATCTGGATTAGCTCTATTGAAGTCAATGTTATTTTTTTTTTAAGTTTATGTTTTTTATCAGTATTTCTGAGAACAGAATGTGGCCTGCGTGTTTATAGATGAAAAATATTAAAAGGACTATAGAAGCAACATCTAATAGTTGTCCCCTCATAATCTTACTTGGTTAAATTAAGCAAAGAAACATTTAGGGTTTTATTTCCTTTAAGTATCTACTTTCGTTGCAGTTAAGCTGGTTTTACAAGCACGGAGACCCAATAAAAGAGCTTGTTTACTTCTTTCCATATTACAGACTTTCTTTTTTTGTGCTACAGAATATTTATCTCATTTGGGAATTCATTTTTTATTTGCCTATTTTTTTTTTATTTTCTTGTTCATCATTACCGAGTAACTTGCAGAAGTCTTTCACTTAATTTCCTGTATGACATACCCCCAACTCCAAATCAAAGTATTTCAAATGTATTTATGATAATTTCCATCACTGTTTCATGCATTCTATTATCAAACAGCAGGAAACCCTGTTCATGGGGAAAAGGTTATAGCAAAACTAATATCCACAGATTTTATTTTATCTGTTATTTATTTTTCCCCTTCCCCTTCCATAGGAATTCTAGTTTACTTTGGTCATATTTTGTAGTTTGCTTACAACTTTGTTTACAAACTATGTAAAAGACAGCAATAGACAGGAATAGACAAAAAAAGACAGGAATGTATAGAAGTTCAGCATGAACTTCTGAGCGGTTTCCAATAACCTTACCAAATGGCACCTATTTTTTTGATCTGCGTCAGTTCAGCCAACTGTTAAACAAGTCCACCCATGAAAATTTAGAGAGAATTTTGGTCCTTGTTTATGATATCATTACTAAACACATATTTAATTAGATGTATTCTCCAAAAAATAAATAAATATACATACAGATATATAAATGCATACAGATATATAAATACAAACACACACAGACACATAAGCACATATAGTCCTTTGTCTTCAAATAACAGACTTCCAGCCACAGTGTCATTCAGCCTTCACAAGACTATAGTATATGTACTGCAGGTAGCTGAAATATTGTGAGTTACTGGTCTCAATGATGTGAATGCTGTGGCAACAAAAATTTGGAGTATGTGTCACCGGACTGCTGGGACTTCTGAGTATTTTTGACTACTTTATTGTCTGTCTCATTTATCAGTCCCCTAATGATTATATATAGTTTATTTTTCTCACTTTAAGGCCATTAATTCTGAAAAAAATCTGTTTTGCATTTTGTAATATACCACATTGTTTTATATTGAAAGATAAATTTGAAGAAAAGTATAGCAATAAAAATTATCCTTGAAATAATATTTGATCTTGTGATATGCATAAGCTGTAACAAATAACACTATTATTAAAGGCTAAGTTTTGTTTTTGTTTTTTAAATAAGATGCGAGGAATTTGAAAACGTGTAGACAAATGACAGAGAGCCTGTCTGCTTATGTCTGGTACAGATTTTGTTGAAGAAGAGCAACACAATTGTTATTCAAAATATTACATTCTATTTAGTGAGATAATAAGAATCAAAGGAATATGCACTAAACTTTATCATCTTGTGTTTTTGTTTTTGTTTTGTTTTGTTTCTGTATGTGAAGGTGTAAAGTGAAAGAAAAAGAGGTTCACTTGTAAACTAGGGCAGCCTCACTTAGTAAAAGCAATGCAAGATATCAGCATTCTGTGCATGCTGCAGGAAGAACAAAAAAAGAAAAGTTCTTCAATTGGAAAGATCTTTATGAAAATCCTTTTGGTGATGGAGGAGGAGGAGGAAAAATTAACATCAATATTAAAGTGCAATTGGGTTGGATCAGAAGTCTTGATGATGCATCTGGGAACAGAATAATGTAAATCGCTGCAGGTATAATTATGAAGGTAATTGCAATGCAGTATAAGTAGTACCAAAAAAAAAAAAATTAAAAAATTGCAAAGCAAATAAAATCATGAGCAGCCAAAAGACAAAAAGTTTGTGATAAATGGTTCATTTAGACCTGCAGTGCTGTGTGGGCAAAATTGGATTGCAATCATAGCCATTTCAAAAATGAAAACATTAAGAGAAAAGGAAATTGGACAAAAATGGCATGGAAATTACAGCCTTTGATCCGTTTTTGAAGAACCTTTTATGAGACATCATCGTGAGTGGGCAGCAAATTCTTTCCAATCTCCTCTTAAAGCATTTGTGAAAGCTTGGAGACCATGAGACTGAAATAAATGTTTAAGCATGGATTGTGGAAGCGTATCTCTCCCTGTTGACCTTTTTTAGCTTTTAAGAAGTGCAAAATTGCACCGAACATTTAGCACAGTACTATGGAATGTATATAATATATGCAATTATATAGAGCGTAGCACAATAACAATGAGGAAAATATTTTCTGTAGTAGCACTAGTCTTTCATTAATTTTTTGTTAATAATTGGGAATTATAGATGAGGGAATGGCTACATGTTGTTTTTAAGAGATATTTTTTGCAGATGTTTTTTGCAGTTTATGCTTTTGAGGGCTCACTTAGTCTGGGCTGAGTACATCCCTGTCTAAACTTGCCACGAGTTATATTCCAAAAAAAATGATGTGTCTTTTTCTTCTTAATAATGCATTGCTTTCAGCCTTCTGGGTTATCCTGCTGTCCTGAGAAAATTATGAAGTCTGAACGTAAAAATTCAGTGTATATTAATAGAAAAGAGGTAAATTGTTAACATGAATAATATACTGTAATTGCCAAAGCATAGCCCAGTTCTGTATTAGCTAAAATTAGATTAAGCTCTGAGGCTATAAAACAAAGATGATCATAGACTTGTTCAATCACTATTAAAATATCTGTAATTCTGTTGTAAAATATTAATGTATGGATGTATTTGGCAGTGCTCCTTATTAAATACCAGTAATTAAAATCAAAATACATCGGGTTAGCTGTCCCATCCTGTAAAGTCTGAGTAATTAACTTTCAGGTAATTGGTCAGATTAGTAACTGCACATAAAATGAACTTAGATTATTGGCGATGAGAAGAAATATGTTACATCCTGATTTGAAGGATCATGAATGCTGTCACATAAAAGAATAAGCACGCTATTTTACATTTCAGTAAACAACAGCTGGATTCTTCCAAGAGTGCTGCTTAAATCAAATTCAAGCTGCCTGAAGCAAAATCCCTGTTTATTTTCTTATTTTATTCAACTTGACTGGGTTCTGTTTTCATTAACATTTTCTATCTGACCTTTTGAATTAGAGAACCTTTTTATTTTGCAGAAAAAGTCAAGTTTTCTTTGAAATTGTGAAATTTAGGATCTCTTCTTTTTTTTCAACTTCCCATAGCATTGTAAAGGTGGAAAATGCTGTCAAATATATCTTAAAAAGATTATAGGAAAACTAAATATAAAAATAGTTTTTAAAAGTTTACTAATTTGTGGACTGGACTTTTTTCTTCTTCTTGGATTATTAAATAGGAGGTGGAGGCAGAGCTCTGTTTTGCTCTTATGCTGCTGCTATTATCATTATTAATCATTTATATAGTTTATATATAGCTGCTGTTCACATCTTAAGCAAATAAAAATGTCATCCATGCCCTGAAGTGTTTGCAATCTAAAATTAGACAAAAGAGCAACAAAAGATATAACAGATAATAGCAGTTGGCTGTAGGGATGGGAGGTTTGGAAGAATACGCTAGTGTTTATCTGCTGTCCTCCTACGATGTTCAGGTTGAAATGTTTGCTTTTCTCAGACTCAAATAATAGTTGCATTTGACAGAGATTGCTGGAAATCTAGTTTGGGTCTAGTCCAATACCCCTGCTCAAAGTAGGGTCAGACAGAGCAGGTGGCCCAGGCCAGTGTCCAGGTGGTTTTAAGTATCTCCAAGGATGGAAGCTCCACTGCTTCTCTGGGCAATCTGTTACAGTGCATGACCTTACTCAAAGTAAAGAAGTTTCTTGTTATATTTTAATTAAATTTGCTTAAATGTGCCCGTTTTTCTCTTGCACTGTCAATGGGCACCACTGAGAGGAGTTTGGTTCTGTCTTCTCATTCCCTCCTCCCAGTTAGTTAATTATGCACATTGGTAATATGTCTCACACACATACCTTGTCTGTCCTTACCAAGTCTTTTCTTCTGGACAGCCACAGATTCGTAGAACGGTTGATGTTACAAAGGACCTCTGCAGGTCACCTCATTCATCCCCTCTGCTCAAGTAGGGCCAACAATAGCAGGTTGCCCTGGACCATGTCCAGGAGGCTTTTGAGTATCTCCAAGTAGGGAGATATCACAACCTCTCTGGGCAACTTGTGCCAGTGCTCCATCACCTACACAATAAGAAAGTATTTCTTTATGTACAGGAGGAGCCTCCTGTGTTTCTGTTTGTGCCTTTTGTCTCTTGTCTTGGCACTGGACTCCACTGAAAAGAGCCTAGTTCCATCTTCTGTTCACCTTCTCTTGAGATAGTTTTACACATTGATAAGATCCTCTCAAACTTCTAATTTCTAGACTAAACAGTCACAGCTCTCTCAGCTTTTCCTGATAGGAGAGATGATCCCTTTATCATCATCATGGCCCTATCCATTATATCCATGTCTCTCTTGCACTGGGGAGCCCAGAACTGGACACAATTCTGAGAAGGGAAGGATCACTTCTCTTGACCTGTAGACATCACTCTTACTACATACCAGGATACACTTTGCGTTCTTTGCCACAAGGGCACACTCCTGGCTCATGTTCTACTTTACGTCCACCAGGATGCCCCAGGAACTCTTCTGCATAGCTGCTTTTCAGCCAAGCAGCCCCCAGCTTCTAATGGTGCCTAGGGTTGCTCCTTCCCAGGTGCAGGACTTTTACTTCTCTTTGCTGAAATTTGTGAGCTGAAATTTGAAATTTCTCCAGCCCGTTGAGATTCCTGTGGATGGCAGCACCACACTCTGGTGTATCTCCCATTCCCCCCAGTTTTGTGGTATCTGCACAGTTGTTGAGGCTACACTATGCCCCATCATTGACATCATTAATGAAGATGCTGGGACTGGACTCAGTACTGATCCCTGGAGTACAACCACTAGTTACTGGTCTCCAAATAGACCTTTTTCCACACATCAGCACCCTCTGAGCTCAGCCATTCAGCCAATTTTTAGTCCACCTCACTGTCTTCTCATCCAGCACATACTTCATGAGCTTCTCCATGAGGTTCTTATGAGAGGTAGTGTTGAAAACCTTACTGAAGCCAAGGTTGACAATATCCACTTCTCTACCCTCATCTACCAAACCGTTTCTTCACAGAAGGTCATCAGTTTGGTCAAGCATGTCTTCCCCTTGTTGAATCTGTGCTGACTACTCCCTCTTACCTTCTAGTCCTTCGTGTGCCTAGAAATGATTTCAAGGATTAACTGTTCAATGACCATCTGAGGGATCAAGGTGAAGCTGACTGGTTTGTAGTTGCCTTGGTCCTTGTTCCTGTCCTTCTTGATGTTAGAAATGACGTTTGCTTTACTCTTTGGGCTCTTCTCCTAATTGCCCCAGTTATTCCAAGCTCTCAAGAGTGGCTTTAAGAATCAGTCAGCTCCTTCTGCACTTGTGAGGGTATTCCATCAGGACCCATGGACTCATATGTCCAGCTTGCTTAAGTATTCCCTGACCTGATCCTCTTCAGCCAAGGGTACACCTTCCTTGCTTCAGCTCTTCTCACTGTTCTCCAGAACCTGGGGTTCCTGAAGGCTGGTCTTGCTAGTAAAGGCCAAGGCAAAGAAGTCATTCAATACTTCAGCATTTTCCATGTCCTGTGTCACCAGCTCCTCTGCCCCATTCAGCAGCAGGCCTCATTTTTCCTTAGTCTTCCTTTTGTCACCGTTGTACTTGTAGAAATCCTTCTGGCTGCCTTTGATATCCCTTGTCAGGTTCAATTCAAGGTAGGGTTTCACTTTCCAAATTGCATTTCTACATGCTTGGGCAGTGTCTCTTATTCCTCCCAGGTTGCCTCTCCCTGCTTCCACCTTCTGTATGCTTTCTTTTTTGTGTTTGAGTTTTGCTAGGAGTTCCTTGTTCAACCATGCAGACCTCCTGGCATTTTTGTCTCACTTCCAGCTCGTTGGGATGAAACAGTCATGGCTTGTACAGTGAACATTCCCAGCTCTCTCAGCCTCTCCTCATATAACAGATGCTTCAGTCCCTTAATTATCTCTGTGGCCCTTCTCTGGGCTCATTCCAGTATCTGCATGTCTTTCTTGAACTGGGAAGCAAGAACTGGACCTAGCCTTCCAGAAGTGGTCTCACCTGTGCAAGCATTCATAGCAAGAGTTTTAAGTAAGGTATGTTGCAAGAGCATACTGTGATTAACATGTGACTGGGGATGGGGAGAATTTTCATAAGGGTAATAGGGGCAAAGTTTGAAAGAAAAGGGAAGAAAAAAAGAAAAATTGAACAGTCAACAGACGAAAGTCAGTGGGAAAGAAAGCACAACTAAGTGGAAGCAGCAAAAGAGAGCAGAAGGATGATTTATATATATTGGGAAGGTGAGTGGGAGGGTGAGGATAAGAGGAAGTAGCTAAAGCTTGATTAAAAGTTAATTGAAGGCAACGGGAATTTTTTATGTTTATTTCAGCAAATTCCATTTCGGGAACAAGTTGTGTAAGTGTCAGGTTGTTAGAAAGAAGATGCACCCTTGTCTAGACATAAGATTTCCTAGAGTTCAACTATAGCAAATGTCTCTGGGGCTTTGAATTTTTTTTCTTGTTTTGATGGCTGGTGATTGCTTTGGTACCTTGGTGAGATGTGTTTGAAGAGGGAATGGGTCAAATAACAGCTGTTTCAGAATGGCATTCTAATTTGCAAAGGTGGTTCTTTTGGTGTGAAAAATAAAAATAAAAATAAAAATCTGCCTGGTTGTGGCTGAATTAGATTATTCCAATGTTCCAAAGAGTGAGTATATCTCTTAGTATATTAGTATGTCTCTTCAGAACGTAGAAAATCTGCACAAAATAAAAACAGGGCTAAAGGGATATTTTAAATGCCAAGTCCTCACTGGGAAAATGAAAGCCAAACTTTGATTTACTGCTTAAGTTATATACATTTTTATACTGAGCAACTGAGCTGTTAAGAAACTTAAATGGTTCTAATAAAGGTAGCATCAGATTTGAGCTTGCTTATAGTTTGAGAACTGCACCATTTATTTTGTGTATTTGTGAGTCCTAAACTCTGGTAGGACCATCGTTTATCCTTACTTTTGGGGTAATTGTTTGCTTGTTTTTTTGTTGTTGTTTTTTTTTTTTTTTTTAGTATTTCCATATCTTTTTGTTGTATTTTTATTGTTAATTTGAGATTTCATGTTAATGTGTAAAACATGTGCCAGTTTAGTTTTGGTGCTATAAGCTTCTTCAACCCTGTATCTCCCAAAGGTGTTTAGGTTCTCTGTTGAAATCTTTTTGTTCTCCTTGAACTATTACTGCTGTGGTCATCTCTAGGTAGGATATGGCTAACCTTATAAAATTTCCAATGCTAGCAAGTCTGTGTTTGGTCTTTGTAAAATGCTGTGATAAATATGAACCATAATTACAATTCTGCAAGTACAGACATCCATACGTGTGGGAATAGTATCTCCAGTGTAAAATGCTTTCTTCTATAACATATTAGCTGTAATAAGTATTAACATACATATCTCTTGAATGCAGGTAACAGATAAGTGGAAAAAAAGGATTCACCGATGATAGATCAATAACTAAAGCAATATTATTCAGTCAAGGATTTCATATAACTGGGAAGGATTAAGTGGCAATAGGGAATGAGGTACATTTCTTAACCATTTCTCAATTTCTTGTAGTTATATAAAGGCATTACAGCCTTTGAATACAAAATGGGGATTTGCTTCAATGGTAGCTGAAAATTCATTTTATTTTGTTTAGTTTTGGGGAGATGATGGAAACTGGGGTCAATTCCTTTTATTCCATTCTTACTAAACTGTTGTTCTAAGTTAGGGATTCTTATCTTCTTTTCAAACTTCAAGCAGGAAATATGAAAAATAGCTTTTATTACCATTCCATGATATTTGTAAGGATAGTGAAGGAGTAGCTCATGAAAAGAAATTTCTCCAGTTTTAACACACTGACTTTTTCATTACCATAGCAGGTGGTCATTTTCATATAAATGAAACTTGTAAATAGCAACCCACCTTTTTCACATGGATTCAATTACAGTGAATGCTTCCAAAGGCCAAGTGCTTGGGAAAAAAAACTTCCTTTTCATTCTCTCTCTAACCAAATAAAATGAATCTTTAAATCTTATTTTTTTATATACTGGTCATAGTCTAAATGCAAGAAAATATAAAAGAATCCTATACTTTATATTTTTCAGGTGTTTTTTTTTTCTTTTTCCATTTTTCTTCCTGTTAGTTGTTACTAAAGCTGTACATAGAATAATTTAAGCCAAAGTGAAATTTACTTTTCCTGTTTATAAGTTTGTAAAATTGTTTTAAGGTTTCTGACAAATTCATTTTAACCTATGCTATGCTTTTCCCCTTTCCTCACTTACAGTCTTGTAAGACCCACCCTTTTCTTTTGGGTGAGTCGTTATTTCCCTGGAATCATTGTTTTCCAGGCTGCTGTCTTCTGGAAAATAAATTTAAGTTCGACACATGGCACCTCATAAACTTGCCAAGAATTACATTCATCTCACCTAATTTTAGATTTATAAAAATTAGATAAAGTTAGATAGTTTAGATAGATTAAAAATACATAAAATCTGTATAAAGTATCTACTGTACATCTGTTTCTCTTTTTTCTCCTCCTAGTTTGCTGTTTGCTTCAAATGCAGTATCCAAAGCAAAGTCTAGAAAGACCTCTGTGCCCTAAGAACTGCAGTTTAAATACTAATCTACCTACAGATTATTGAAGTCAGGTGAAGAAGAAACAACATAAAGTACTGATTACTAATGATGTCACTGTCAGCTTGAAATATGTTGCAAAAGTTCACAGTATTTTATGGGATCCATAAAAATTTAAATTCTATTTCAAAGATGGAATGCTTCTTGGAAAAGCGTTGTAAGGTGCCTGAGCAACATTTTAAACAAGAATTCTTAAGCACAGTTTATGAGACAAGAAGTACATCTTATCAGCACAGAAGTACATCAGTACAGCATTTAGCCTGTATGCCACTAACACCAGCAATGAAAATAAATACTGCCCACGGTAGGATTTCCTAGCTGAACAGTGTTTAAAGGCATTATTCCCCCAAATGAATTTACAAGAATATTATTTATATAGACAAATGGAAGCACTGTTTTGTCTCAGGACTGTAGCTGCTATCTTCAACTCATGAGGTTTTACTGTAGAAAAACAGACAAAATAACATCAAGAGTTTGCACACTTGGTCAGTTTAACTGGGGGTCCTTTCAGCTCTTTGAATCTATAGTTGTCTCTAGCAACCTGCTGGCAGATAAAGGTGGCAATTTAAATCTTTGTCATTTCACATCCTTTTATTCACAGCTGATGCAGACTTTTTCCATCAATATCTGATCTGTTGCATTTATTGTGGTGGAGAAGGGCTCCAAAGAAGCACGTTCCTGTTGTTCTTTGTTAGGAGTGATTCCCAAGATGGGCAATACTTCTAGTAATTAAATTTCATTTTCTCTGTCAAATGCACTGTGCACATTGCTATGCTAAAACTCCTGAATTCTGTCTTGAGCATTAATTCTGTCCTAAGCACATGTGAAAGGATACATGAACATTGGAATTCATTAAAAAAATAAAAATAAAAGTTCATGGTAGCATAGAGATTATTTTGATATACAGTTTGTATCTTTTTAAAATTATTGTTACTAAGCTCAACTGCTGATAGAAAATATGTGTGCATTAATTAGTACAAAGACTGATGAGTATATTAAATCAGGCACATTATTTTTGCATATAAATTATGATATTAAGGAAGAAAGGTTGTTGAGCTGGACATAAAAGTGCTAATAGTGATTTGTAAAACACTTTTTCTAATGAAAAGATATTGAAGTTGATGATAATTCAACTTCTGCAGTCTCAGGCATTTCGCTTTAAGGAACCTTCCTTTCCTCTGTCCTCACCCTCTTTCTCCTTACACTATCCTCATCCTATAGCACTTCAATTTTTTGTTCTACTCTGTTTGTACCATTATAAGCAAAAGAGGTTGTGTCTACTACTCCACCCTATCTTTAAATAAAGATTCCGGAATTTCATTCCAGATAGTTTTGGGGTACAAATTTATTGTCTCCAGAGACACTAATGAGCTTGTTTCAGTGCCTGTGATAGGGAAATTTGATATTATTCTATTTTGCAAGTTCTTGCTACAAACGGAACTTGCAAATCTATTGTGTTTTCCAGTTAAATAACCCATAAATTCCTACTTTAACTACAGAGATAGTTGTAAGTTGTTCATTCCTCTCACATAAAGATTTACTGAAATCTAAGCTATTGGCAGTTTTTAATATTACATTAACACAATTTCATATAATTCTTAACTAAATTCTTGCAAATCTTTCTACAGAAGTGTAAGACAACATTGATTTGTCACTAAAGAACAGTATCACTGATTTATACGCTTTATGAGTGAATATAGTTAAACTAAAACTCATAGACAACAATGTCCATTAAATGTCTATTTATATATACCATTTTCATTTCAAACCATATCTATCAATTTTACAGGTTACTGTTTACATGTTACTGTTTACTTTATAGAAATTGTGTCTGCATAAGAATTGTTGATTCATGTTATCTATACTCAGCACGTGCTACTTTATAAAGACATGTATATTGAGTTGTTTAAGCTAAGCACACAGAAGCTACCTAAATAAGAAACCTCCTTTGAAGTTTCTAGCGGTGAGAACCCAAAATGTCCCTTTATCTCTCAGAGACGTGTGTGTTCAGCAATGCTAAATATTACGTCGCTTGCTTAAGTCTTTGTTCTTTGGCAGTCAACATGAAAACTGAGCCATTTTTAAGATACCAGTTTAGCCTTGTGTTTCATAACTACTTCCAGTAAACGTCATGAAATTCAGCTGAGAAATGAAACATTATAGTCCAGCAATTCTACATCTGAGGATCACATCCACATTTCTGCCTGACAGAAGGATTATATTAAAGAGAAATATTAATTCCACAGAAAAGCAAGATTAAGAATTAGCTATTTTATATTTTCTGGCACTTTGATATTTTAAAATTCATTTTAATAAGCAAGATAAAATAATTAAAACAGATCTTTAAAATAGTCTGATTAATGAGCAGTGATAATCAAAATAAGTTTTCAGAAATGATTTGTTGTTGTTGTTGTTGTTTGATTTATCGTGCCTATTTTCATTTCCTATTTCCTGTGTTATTTGTTGGTAGTGGTTTTTAAACTGTAAATAATTTAGAGATGTCCTAGATTTAGAAAATGGTGTTTTAAAAGCCTATGGTTTAAAGTGTGCCTGGAGAAGGCACAAAATTATTTTCTTGCTTTCATGTTAAATGATGATTTGAGCAATAATAGTCCATTAGTCTGACCTTAGTAATACGCAAGGATTTAGAAGATATTTTAATGGAAACAATGATAAGGGACACAGAGGCAATGGAAGCCTACATGAAGTTACCAAATATAGAGCATTCCAGACTAACCAATGTTCATTGATGAGATAACTATGTTTTTTTCTCAAGAAATGAAGCTTGGTAAACTTTATCTGTATGGAGTTTATATCATTTGATATGGAAACTTTTTAAAAAAAAAAAAAAAAAGAAAAAGAAAAAGTTGTGTTTTAAATATGAACAAAAGCTCTAAAATGATTAACAAAGTAGAAAAAAAAGGGGGAAGCATGATGATGAGCTGTGTTTAAAGTTACGGAAAAGGGAAGAGGTTATTAACACAGTTCTTAAAGGAGTGTAGGACTTGAGTCATTATTACTTCTTTAACAACTGTTCCCAAAAAGTCAGGGGACTGAAAAAATTTGCTCCTGATACAAGCTGGAAAGCGTTGGCAACTTGTAGAAAGAATGAGATCTCACTGAGGAAATGGGATGAGATTTAAGAGAGGACTGTTGGAAATAGATAGTTTGTAAAAATAATAAATGAAAGGTTAATAGGCATAAAAATTTCTACCCTATCTGGGTTCTCAAACCTTCAAAACAAGAAAGAAGGAGAAAATCATCTCTAGCCATGGTTGAATAGAGAAGCTGCCATTAAAAACTGGAAGATTTCTAGAAGTTATTAGTCAAGATACTCAGGAAAAATAGAGATCTGTTAATTAGTGACACTAGTAAAATTCTACCTGCAATGCTATCTACAGTTCTTGCCATCACACTTCCAAGGAGATAAATCCATATGAGAGCAGATGAAGAGAAAGTTTATTAAATAACCAGGGAATGATAAAAGAAACTCATTTTGTAAGCATGATCAATTAACGATCAGATGGCCGTTGTGGTTGTCTTAGTAGCCAGGGGTTGGACAGGGACCCTGGTGGTCAGCATAGGCAGGAAATTGATTCCAATAAACCTTAAACAGAAAATATAAATTTAATGAAGTGCTTCAATCCCTGTGCTAATTTTCCTGTGTTCCTTAATATCCAGTGTAAGAAATGTGGTATCACTTTTGACAATTTCTTAATCTTAGTTTTGTGCCATTTTTTCATAAGCCCTACATTAAACTTTGTTTGCATGTGATTAAGCAGTATTTTTATAGTGACATTTCAGTAGCTCACAGCAATGAACAGATATCTAAACAGTGAGCTGCACCAAGATATTCAGAATATACTAAAACATACTTAGGAAATAAATGCTTTATTGTCCCAACAAAGCTAATATGAGCTTTCTACCATAGATCTCTATGATCATTGCTGTGATAGAACTGAATCCAAAGTCCAAGGCTAGCATTTTGACTGCTGGATTGTTCTTCTGGTTGTATTTATGCTGGTGAAAGTTAGGTATAACTTTATTATCAAAAAGATCATAGAATCATAGAATATCCTGAGTTGGAAGGGACCCACATTGAGTCCAACTCCTGGCTCCATACAGGACCATCTGAAAATCAATGCCATCTGTCTGAGAGCATTGCCCAAACACTTGAACTCCAGCAGTGCCGTGACCACTGCCCTGGGGAGCCCGTCCACCATCTTGGTGGAGACCCTTTTCCTAACACTTTTCCCTGTCCCAGCTCCATGCTGTTCTCTCGGGTCCTGTCGCTGTCCCCAGAGAGCAGATCTCAGGGAGCTGCAGGCCGCCATGAGGCCTCCCCTCAACCTGCTCTGCTCAGCTGCTCCCTGTATATCTTACCCTCTAGACCCTTCACCATCTACTTAACCCTTGCTTGAACACTGTCTAGTAATTTTATGTCCTTCTCATATTGTGGTGCTCAATAGAGAAACCCTGGGAGTTCAGTCTTTTCCTTTCTAAGTGTTGTATTGCCAAATAGTATTATTTCAAAATTTTTGTAAAGGACTGATCAGCACAGCACTCAGTGGTAAAGGGAAAAGATGCATCAGTACTTGTTGGAATAAACACCTTTTCTACTAAATAATTTCATTTTTGAATAATATTAGGCTACTCTTACACTAGGGGCTAGATTTTGGAGATATAGGTAGTCTAGTAATTTTTTTATTTAGAAATTTACATTGAGCTGAGCCTCCTACATATTATTTGTTGTTCAGGATTGTTCCAAGACTACAAACTCAGTATGCATCACACTGTGCAGCTCTGGAAATACCAAATATGAGTCAATATTTGTGGTGTTAATCTGTGCAACTCAAGCCAAGTCTTATTCCAGCACACCAAATACTTTTGAAAAAATATTGAAATTCAGCTGGCATAAAAGGTTATGTCAGACTGAACCACTTCAGCCGGGCCTTGCCAGGGAGATGCAGCTGGATAAAAGACAAGGAAAACCAGAAAAATAAATAATTTCACACAGATTGTTGATCCTATTTCCCTGCTTCTGTATAGGAGAGGGCTTACACTGTTTAAAATGCTTGCCTTCATCTGGTAATTTGAACTTGCTTCACAGATCTAAGAAAGTTGCATTAGCTGGGGAGCTTCCCCAGTTTTAAGTGCATACAGCTAGGTCTACAAAGTCATGTGTAATAGCATAATAATTTTAATGTGCACATCATATGAAATATTCAGGGTATTCAGACGTAGCACTAAATTTTCAGCAGATGTTTAAGTCACTGAAAATTGCAAATTTGGTAATAATTGCTAATTTAAAAAAATCATCTATTATAATGACTGTCACTTCATATTTGAAGAGTTGCTGGGAGGCTTTTTTTCTGTTTTGAAAAGACTCAAGATACTTGTTTGATCTAATCACCTCTTCTCTTGTCCTAGTGTGTGTGTGGTTTTACTGTCATTACATCATTCGGGGTATGAGGTATACATGGGTAGTTATCTGCCCTTATCTAGACGTGTATCGGTATCTGAGAGAGCTCGATATTTTCCTGCTTGCCTTGAAATTTAATTCCTCCCAATTTTTCTTCTAAAATATCAAATACCGGTTTCAACACTGAAATATACTTCCAAAATGATCACCTTTGTGAGTCTTTCTAAATTCTTCATTTCCCTTCTGAACTGGATCTCTTCATTTGTTCTTTATGTGTTATGAGCTCCCTGGTAAAGTTATTTTATTAAGCTTTCAGTGTCATTGAATTTAAGAACAGCAGCTCAGGCCTTCTGCCAGCTCAGTGTTTGGGGACTGAAATTGTCACTGTTTTCCTTTGTTGTTAAAAAAAAAAAAATATGATGTTCAAAGTTGAAGCCAAAGTCTTTTTTTTTTTCGTCTTTTTTGTCTTTTTTTTTTTTTTAGGATAAATAATTATCCTGACATTATTTGCAGTTTGAACATGTAGCATAAATTTTGTGAGAACAGAGCAAGATGGGTTACAATCCTAAAGAGCCCCTGTTCTATTTTATCAGTTTATTTCATCAATAATTTCTCATTTTTCCCTTCCGGGGCACATGGTTTCTGTATTGTGAACTCACTAGTGTGATGCCATATGTAGACTGGCAAGAAGCATCTTGATTCCAGCACTGGATATTTTAATGGCTGGATGTAAAATCTTTTACCCTTGATGAAATGGTATCCTGGGTTTCTGTGTATTTAAGGACTTCTTATCTTCATGTATCTTCAGTTTACATCACTATCTGGAGTATGGCAAAAGCAGTATAGCACCCCTGTGTTCCAGCCAGCTGGCTATTTATTAATGCCTCATTTAAATGTTAAAAAATGTTATGAAGATGTTTTGCTACACTGCTAGTCATTATAGGTAACTGATACATCAAAAATGCTGAAATTTGAAGCAGGGGAAATGCACTTGCTAGGAAACTGCATCAGGCAGCATTTTAAGGTTTGTTTCAATTTCATTGTGCTGCTGATTTTCCTTATTTGTTTTTATGTTCTGACTTTATCTTTCAGTGTAACATTTTGTTTTATATTGGCAATTAGAGAGCTATGCATGGCAGCTTATTTGCAATTTTTTGATCTAAAGATAGTGGAATTGAAAATTTGGGAATAAGCTTTTCCATAACACTCTATACAATCCTGATAAAGTCCTTAATTTTCCTGAGTTTCAGTTACCCACATATGAAACTAAAATAATGTTTCCCAACTGCCTCCTATACTATTTCTCCAATACAGCAAGAGAATACTCAGAATAGCTAGGTAAGGGAACTCCAGACATTTATATTTAGCGGGTTGGAAGAGGATAATCCCTATAAATCCGAATTATAAGAAAAGGGAGCATTTGTTAATTGTTTAGAACTGATTTGTTTCAGTTACACTGTATAACAGTCTGAAAAACTCTAGCTTGGTTTGGCTTGGCATTTGGGTGTTTGTATTATCTTGTTTGTAGCTGGGCTAAAGGTACTGAGGCATTCATTTCTTGATTTGCCTGAGCATATAGTTGTGACTAGGTAAGGATTCACCTGTCATATATATCAATATGCAGAGCTGGAAAATAAGATAAAAGAATGTAGCTACATTTCTGAAAGAAAATTACTTATGCAGTAAAATTGAAAATATAAAATAATATGCATAGCTAATGTGGATTAAAAATGCACGTTCCTCAGCAAAATCATTACATTTGTTGTTGAAAATTTGCTCTAGTACAGATATACAACCAAAATAAATACATGGAATTTCAAAAGAAAACACTACCTGCAAATTAGAAATACTTCTTGTGAGTTTTTGCCTTGAAAAAATACAAGAAATATGAAGTAAACCATGTAAGTCAGTTAAATGTGAAATTAAAAAGGTGAGAAATGTGCTTGAAAATGTTGTTTTCAGTGATTCCTGTAACATAGTGAAAGCCACAGTATATCATCTACCCATTTTCCTTTCCCCATGCCCTCAGAATACACTGCCCCTTCCCACAAAATTGAAGCATCTTTCTGTTTTTACAACCAGCAGCTGCAGATTGAAGATAATCGGTTGGAATGTATGCACTGGCTTGGAAGGGCTGAGGAAGAAACAAAGATTTCCAGACCACAAGGAGGTGCAGTACTGCTTGAGTGGTCTAGACATACACAAGGGTGCAGAAACTCAGTCTTTAACTTATGCATCTTTAACTTCTTGGGTGTCCCTAGTGCCAGTTCTCATCATTGGCTATGGGATCAGGGAGTGAAAATATTTCAAACTTTGCAGGAAAGGACTTTGAAGTTTGTCAAATTCATCTCAGTATGGAATGGGAAAAAATCTGCTTGAATTATTTTTACATGAGCAGAGAATTGTTTCCTCTTCACCGCTATGCAATTTCAGATTGTGGGTCTCAAACACATACAAACACACTTTCATGGTGCTTAACTGCAAGGTTTGGGTTGGAACCACTTCAGAAGAATATTTCAGCATTCCCATTTGAATATTTGAATAATAAAGGATTAAGATTTTGTCTACGGTATATATACATATGTGTGTTTTTACAACCTAAATCTTATTAAAAATATAACTAAAAAACAACCTTTTAAAAAACAGCTACATAAAAATAAATAAGTAAATAAATAAATGTGAAATATAAATCTTGCCAATCAGTTAGGCTTTGATATCTAACATGCCTCTTTCTTTATTAATAAAAGTTAATTTTATTAATAAAAGAGGAGGCAGATAGAGCAGGAGGGTAAGAGAAGGGTAGAGCTGTGTCAGCTGTCTTTTCCCTTGTCTCTTTGAACAGTTTTGCCATCCTCAAAGCCTCTGTGCCAACTCCCTGTAACCCTGAGCAGTACCTACAGCTGAAGGATTGCTGTCTGAGCACAAATGTCTGTGCAATTTCATACACTGCAATCTGAAGATGTGTGCCTACTGGTGGATCTGTTCCTTATTGTCTAATTATATTGTCCATTGAAACAACTAAAGTATGGCAAGGGTAATTAACAAAAGACAACAAAATCTTACTCTTTTTTTTTTTTTTTTTTTTTCCTCAGCCTGCTGGGAACATCCACACACCCACGGGCTGTAGCTGACCCACTTCTTGATAAATCATACAGCAAAAATGACACTGAAGCAGCTAATGCCATCTACTGACTAAAATAACACCACCATCACAATAGTCAGCCTCAAAAGAAGCTACAGAGCTACAGGGCTGGCAGCATTAGAAATAATCAGAACGTTATGTACACCTCTCTGATTAAATATAAGCTGAGCTTGAGAAGTTAAATAAGGTGCTTCAGAAATCATGATTCATTTAAGCTTGTTCTGCAGCAAGATTGCTAAGAAAGCTAAAATAATCGTTAGAAAGGTCTTTCAATAACCTGATTTTCAAAATTGCTAAGTACCTTCTCTCCTGTTGTCTTCAATGAGATTTGTGTCTTCCCAAAATCTCTGCAAATCCATGCTGTTTTGCTAAAAATACTTTATATGCTGTAACCCATTTAACACAGAAAACAAGCATTTGCCCCATCTAATCTCCTTTCATTGTTATAATGAGTTATACCCAAATGTGTTATAAAGCTGACTGTTTTCACTTCAGAGGTGAGACTGGGCTTTTTATTTTTGTTCCCTTAATACGCTCTGAAGACATGATCAGTGCTAGGCATGTCTTTGCTTTATGACATCTGTAAATAACCATTTAATTTAAAATACCTTTTTTTCTGTGTTTATTTTAACAAAAATATTGCTTCAATGGAATATGCAAAAAAAAAAATGTGTTTGAAATAAAAGCCATATTTCCTGCTAAAAATAATTCACTGAGCAAGTTGGATTACATATAAGACATCGGCAGCCTCCAGGTTAATAACAGAGAACATTCTCTCTAATAATGAATAATCACCTCTACACAGTAAAGCAAATCAGTGTGCTCAGCTCTTTTCTTAGACAATTAAATTATAAATCAAAGTCTCATTAAAACAGACGAGGTACTTCAGTATGTTTTTAAGTGGGGTGGTGCCGCTTTAACTAGTGTCACCTTTCTTTGTGCTGAAATATTAACACTTCTGAGGCCAAATCCTCCTGGCTGTGTGTAGCTTGGCAGAGTTATAGAAAGAGATGCTAATCAAAGTGTGGTGGATCTGCTGTAGCTGTCTTTCACCCTAAAATGTTGACCGGATCAATTCACCGAAACTCTGCTCAGAGATTTAGCAACCTCTGCCCAGGTTCTGACCTTTTTTGTATTCCAAATATCCCAAACTGACTTCTGGAACAGCAACAACTTTGCAGCAACTTTGTATATTCACTCCATTAGCCAATGTAACTGCATCCACTATTCTGTATCCACAGCTTCTGTACCAATCCTTCTCTCTGTAGCTTTTAAACTGCCGTAGAAGCAGTTTAAAATTTTATGGAAATTTTCACAATTTATCCACTTTTCCATAGCTGTAGCTGGTGAAAAGCATCTTTGGTCCTTTTGAGAAAACAAGGTCTTCAGCTAAAAGGGAATGTAATGGAGGTGTCATAATGTAATGTGATGTGGACTAGTATACCAGACCTAGCATTCATGTTCATGATGTCCAGGGCATCTTCTATGGATATTATAGCCCAAAGAATAAATGAAATTAATAGAATTAATTCACAATTTCTGTTTTCACAAAGTAGTAGCTTTCTGTTCCAGAATCATTTTCATTTCACTGTGTTAAGTTTGGGTAACATTCTATGTCATCATCATTATTCTTCTTAGGTAGCATTTGCCACACCACCTCCTACATCAGATCAGAATAATTCTTGGTTTGACAAAATTTCCTCCATGGAAATATAATTACTCCTATAATCTTATTCTACCTATCATAAGTAATCCAAGCTTGAGGTCATCTTTACCATTTTAAAATAATTCTTACTCTACTTCCATGTTATTTTTTCCCTTGTCTGTTGGATATTAGATATTTAAAGTCTCCAAGAGTCTCTGTACAATTCTCAACTTTATTACAGATTTTAGTGATCCTATTTGTTTTTCCACAGTCACTGCAGATGAGAACAAATTAAGAAGATATGCAAATTTGCATTAAAACATTCTGTACTCATTGTTAAGATTTTTTTTAACCTCTTTAGATTTGATTGCTAATTGCTTGCTAAATGTACAATACATGTACATGTTATGGACAGTACATCTCAGTAGTATGCATGTTGAATAGCGGAATAATAGCAATCATTTCTGCTTTGCTTTTAATAGCTTTCAATTTGCCTGTTGCTGTGTGAGGAAGGTATGTTTTGCTTTCAAAATGTGATAGATTGCACTGTTTCACAGGTTTTTACCAACTAGTTTCTCAGTCTTGAGTTGTTTTTTGTTTTGTATGAGCAGACAACTTCTGTTGATCTTGAATTAAGATTTCCAGGACCTGTGAAGAAGCATGGTTTACCAAAGGCCAGCTAGGACAACTATAATGCTACTGCATTTTACATAGATAATTCTATAAAAATGATATATATATATTTTTTTTCTGTAGAATGTTAAATTGTTCAAATAGCTGTGTAATTTATTATTACAGACTGTCTATGAAGTACTCTGTACTTACAGCCTTCAGGAAGGGATTTTTTGTTTCCAGTTGTACTCCATGGACCCAAAGAGCAATTCCTGTAGAATTTACTGTTCATTTCTTTGCTTTTATGTTTGATTGGACCTTTCCTTGTAGAGAGTGAGGCTGCTTTTATTTTGAAGCCTGACAAATAAATCTATCTACCTACATCTATAAATGGTGTGTATATATATATGTATATATATATATATATATTATTTTTTTACTAAGATACTGTACTGTGTGTGAGTTTCACTGAACAGAAAACATTTTGGGAGACAGGTGTACAATAATCTTATTATTTTTGTATAAATTTAAAATGTTGGCTAGGAACATGAAATTTGGTGTTTTTAGCAGAGACAAGATTTGTTCCACGTTTCTTTAGGAGTTAAAGACAATAGTAAAGGGATAGGAGGGAAAGTTTTTTGATGAACTAGTTGTGCTGTTATTTCATTTGTTTTATAAAGTTATTTATATTTTCTAGTCAAGTTATCCAGAACATTTTCTTATATTCACAGAGGACATATAGGAGAAAATATTGAAGGTCTCATGGCAACAATATATGCAATGGACTGCACTGTTGTTTGCACTGTATCTAGGAATTTTTAAACATCTACATTACTGTGTAGCGTGTACAAGCAAGGGGATTTTAATAGTTGTTATAAACTAGTGTACCGATTTCTGAAAAAAAAAACATGTAACATTATGTGATAATGGCTGACTGTGAAGGATGAAGATTATGCAAGGAGCCTTCATAAAATAAGTTGTATTTATAAATAGAATGTGAAAGCCCATTTTAAATTGCTTCATAAAATTTGATGGCTTTAAACTAACCTTCATGCCAAATAAGCCAGTTTTGTATTCTGGACGCATAGATTAGAGCAGGATTACTCAGCAGATAGGAGGCACACACCTGAAGTGGTCCACAAGGATCATACCTGATAATGAGAAAAATCCAGCAAAAATCATCCCATTTTGGTGACAGAGTAGGAGCCTTGAATGGGGGGGAAAAAACTAAATATCCCTGAGAACTGACCTACTCTCACTGCTTCTACTGCATCTCCTGCTGCAAGCCATTACCTGTGTGGTACTTTCTGCATCCAGCCTGTTCAACACGTGGACCCCATTCCTGGCTGTCCACTGCTGGGGTTCATGTCACTACCTCAGTCCTTAGTCTAGTTAGTTGCATGTGATAAAAGGGGTCTGAGGAAGACAAGACTCACTGCCCCAGCTTGTGGAAGACTGTTCACCTTGCCTAAGAGCTGGTGTATCAATGGAAAGGGAAACATGTTCCATCTCACGAAGATTCAAATGAGATGCCAAGCACAGTGTTTTTTTTGGTAGCCCCTAGAGGAATTCATTCCTGTCCACTGAATCCCCCACATAGGCACCTTTGTATGGGACACTAAACAGGAAGGGGCAGGCCTTCTCCTCAGCTCTCCCTCCTCTCTGGCTCTGTTTCTGTTCTGAGAGAGAGTCTGTCTCCAGCGTACTGGGGAAATACGAGGTGCTCACCAAGAGGCCAGTTTGCGGTGCACATAGTGACTACATAGATTTAAGGCAGCCAATCCACAGGTTCCTAGCTTTGCCAGAAAATGGAAAAAAATAAAAAATAAAAATTAATTATGATTTCTCTTTCTTTCACTATTTAAAAATAAAATCCAGCATATTTAACAGAATCATGTGATACAAGGGATCAAAATAAGACTGGACAGCTTTTTTTATTCATTCCTTCCACTTTTTACTTTCCTTCTTGTGGCCTTTCTTATAATCTGTAAATCATTCCTTTGTTGCATTCTTTTCACCCTCTTCCATATTTCACTTTTTCTCTTAGATTCTGTTCTCACAGTTTGTTCTTCTTCTTTTGTTTTTCTGTTCTCCCTTTTAGATTGCACTCAACAATCACACCTCTCTGTCTGCCACCTTCTTTCATAACTATTTTACTACCTGTACCACTTTTCAAGTGATTTGTCCTTCATTTTTATCCCTTTATACATACCCCTTTCAGGATTTCCTTTTCCTTCCCATTGTAGGCATTTTAGGTTAGTGTTTTCCCTGCAGGTTTGTCTCCTTCCCTTCAGCATTAGTCCCGAATTCCCTCTGCAGCAGGAGAAAAGGGGGTGGGCAGACAGTAATTCTGTCTTCACCTGTAAAGAGGAGATGGAAGCTGCATCTGAATTCAGCCCGAACTGTTCTTTCTCCAGTTGCTATTCCTGTTATCAGGGGAGGAAGCTGACTTCAGAAGGCTGAAATGCCAGTCTGAAACATCAATTAAGGTCAAAGAGGAACACAGCACTAGTCCTTTTAAATTCTCACCAAGTTTAAATGTTAATATTGAGCTTTGTGAAATACAGAGTTGAGGGATTTACAGACTCACAGGTTTTTGAATCCATGGCCATTACTATTTAATTAGTTATTTCTCTTAACAGAAGTTGACTTCTGCTTTTGCTTTTTCTGGTGTTTGATCACTACACTCCACAATCTTCTTATCTGAAGTCTGTTAATAAATATTACATAACAACAGAAGATGGTGGGAAAAAATGGCTCTAGTGAAGTGCACTGGATATTGGAATATGGCATTAGGCTCCACTGCTTAGCTATTAGTTAGCCAAGTCTTCACTGATTTTGTATATATAATCTGAACTTTTGTGTACCTCTTATTTCTCCTCCAAAGGACAGGAAATGTGGAGAAAAATCGCTCTACTTGGCTAGAACAGACATGGTTGAAAGAGCACTGTTTGGGAACGCCACTTCTGGATACTACCAGCCCTTGTATGCAGTTCTTGAGATGCATCTATCCCCATGTGTGGTTTAACCTGTCCGGCAGCTAAGAACCACACACCCTTTTGCTCACACACACTGTCCCCCAGCCCCAGTGTGATGGGGAAGAAAATCAGAAAAACTAAAAGCCTGTGGGTTTAGATAAAGATAGTTTATTAGGACAGAAAATGAATAATAATAGCACTAATAATAATAATGTGTATAAAACAAGTGCACAATTCAATTGCTCACCACCCGCTGACCAATCCCCAGCCCAGCCCTGAAGCAAGGTTCCCTCCACCCCAGCCAGCCACCCCATATTAATTGCTCAGCATGGCGTCATATGATATGAGACATCCCTTTGGCCAATTTGGGTCAGCTGTCCTGGTTCTGTCCCCTTCCAGATCCATGTGCATCCCCAGTCTGCTCACTGGCAGGTTGGTATGAGAAGCTGAAAAGTCCTTGGCTTAGTGTAAACACTATTCTGCAACAACTAAAACATCAAAGTGTTATCAACATTATTCTCATCCTAATCCTAAACCCAAAACACAGCACCCTACCAGCTACGAGGAGGAAAATTAACTCTATCCTAGCCAAAAAAAAAAAAAAAAAAAAAAAAAAAGGACAAAATCTAAAAAGGGGGGTTTAGTTGGTTGGTTGGTTTGTTTGTTGTTGTTGTTGCGTGTGTGTGATTTGGTTTGGTTTGGTTTGGTTTGGTTTTTAATAAAGCTCATCTTCAAAAATAAAGCTGTGCTTAGGTCTGAAAAAATATTTAGCTTCAGGCAATAAAATTATTTTTGAGCTTTTAGAGCTTATTTTCTACTCTGTCTGTTCAGTGCCTTACAAATGTTTCATGAAGCCAGCTCCTAAGGTACCAGTAGCAGGAACTGGGAAGGTATTCAGTAAGTAGAGCCTAAAATAGCTCTTAAATGTAGGTGCATAATGAAGAGAGGATAAAGATGATCATAGGTAGCAGCTGCACAAGGCAAAACTACATTTCTCAGTAACTGTGGTGGCCTACTTGTGTCATTATAGGTTCAATGCAATTCAGGATGCTCTGACTCTCTTCTAAGGTTCTGTTTCTCTATCAATCTCTTGGCAATGACAGCAGATGCTCTTTGGACTAGTATGATGTGTCCATATTAAGAAGAGAATGCTAAAAAATAGGAATAAGTCTAATAAGATCACCAGGGGACTGGATAACTTGAATTTTACAAAATAAATAAATTAATTAATGAATTAAAAAGCATTTTCACTCTAGTGAAAAGACTAAAAAGAACATTGAAAAATACTGGTGATATAAATATTGGGAAGGGAAAAATATTTATGAAGCTAAGAGACATCAATGGCCATGTGTAAACTTAGACTGGAAGTTAAAGAAAGATTTCCAACTATCAGAGCAATGAGATTCAGTAAGAAAGAGCTGGAAGAGAAACAACCTGAACAGAATTCAAGAGGAATTTTGACAAAATTCTTGAAAGGCATGTATGACACTCTTAATTGCAGTAGTAGAGTACTGGAATCTAGATTTAACTGCCTTATCTCCCAGCTAAATTTCGCTTTGGACTACATTCTTCAAACACTGAAGAGTTTGAGGGCATTTTTTCTGGAATGCTTGTTTTCAACACTTGTTCTTCATCTTTTACAGAGGGTCTCCCAGGAAGCATTTTTTATAAAAGTCTGTGTGTGAAAGCACACATTTTATCCTTTTCATGTCCTCTGTTTGTTTGTTTATGGATAAGTGGGAGGTGCTCTGTTCTACCAGTTGGAATTATTTCAGAGCCAGTACAAAAATGTGCAGATTTTTCTAGAAATCAAAATGTATTTACCCATCCATGCATCTTACCAATCTGATACAATTAGACTGAATTCTCTTAACATGGGAACAATGAACTAAGCTTTCACAACTCTAAAAAAAGTCATTCCTGATAGCAGCAGTTTTCAAAAGCTTCATTCTTTTCTCTTCATTTGTTTTTCACTGTAATTGGGATGAGCACTGTTTAAGCTCATTTTAAAAAGACATGTTATGTTCCAGCAAATGAGTACTTCACTTGTAGACTGTACCTGTAACAGTCTCCAATCTGTAACTCCGGTGCTGGACCCTGTTTTGTCTGCCATTGTCACTGGCTTGCCCTTAATTTTATTGGTATATTCAAAGACTTCCTGTATATAGAAGACTAAAATGCTGCATCATATTTTGCTAGTATGTTTTCTCTTCCATTTACATTTCTTTAAATGCCTTGGAATTTTGTCACAGTGCCTTCATACATATGCATGACATGCCACTGTAGAAGACAGAACTCTTTATTTTTAGAACTTATGAAAAATGCATCCAAACTTCAAAGTTGAATTAGAAATCAAGATTTCTGATTAGATATTTTGGGATTAAAATCGTATGAGACCACAAGAATGTAGACAGTAAAAAGGGTGATATTAATGTGTCTTTAGAAAGAAAAAAAATGCCTTGCATAAATCCCAAGAAGTCTTCTAAGCATTTAGAAGACAGGAAATATGTAACTGAAGCTAAAATGACAATTTGGCTGGCTACAGTTTGTAGCTTGTGATAGTTTTAATATGATTGCATTTTTTTTTCCTACTGCATAAATAAGGATTTAAAGTGCCCTGGAATAATCCATGTTTTATATATCAGTATTCACTGAAACACAAACAGAATCAAAAAATGGTGTAGTGTAATGATTTAAAAATTCTTTAAGTATTATGTGCTAATATAGAAAAAAATGGGATTGAAATGCTTTATGAATACATTTATAATAAATGTGACATTACTACCTACTGTGTGCTGGGCATATTCATTTATACCAGCTAAATCCACTCACAGTTTCTGTAAAGTTGAAAATGTTTTATTAACTTTCAACTGCCAGAGAAGTTTAAACTCTTTACAAGTGAATGATTTTAATTAGGAATTTAAAATGTAAATCAAATAGCAAAGCCCATTGCTAATCTGCAGTTACTAAATTCTGCAGTATTACACATATTTTGCTTGAGTTCTCCAAAAAAAATTCTACAGATTCTGTTGTGAAACTTGTTTTGTTTATATATGTATTGAACTGATGTAATACATTACATAGAGGTAGTGGTATAAAACAAACAAAATACTGAATAGACATTATTCAAAATTTTGAAACATTATCTGCTTGAGATGAGTTAATAGAAATGTCAGAACTGCATACTCCAAGGAAAAATTTGCAAACAAACATTAACATGTCATCTTATTCTTGGTACCTTTAAGTCCTACATTTTATTTTCCTGTTTTCAAGGGAAAAATCCAAGGTTGTTAAATTTGTGAAGCTTGTAATGTCTTTGAACTATGTCCAATGCCTCCAGCTTGTGGAATTCATAAGCTTCACTATTTGAAAGTGATTCACCAGTTTGCCCTTCCAATGATTTTACAGTATGCCAGGGAAAGTCTCTCTTCTGTTCTTAGGAACTGAACCCACAAAAAAGCCCTGCTGTGCAGTTTGCAAGCTGTGCAGCAGAACAAAGATGTCAAAGCAGAATCTGCTTCCTTTTCTTATTTTTTTAACAATAAAAATTTTCGTGGGTCAAAACTGTCCTTCTTTATGTCCAGTTCATTAACAGATGAATGTTTGTCTGCCTAGAGCTATGCTCATTTACAAAACCTGCATATTAGATATAGTATTTAGTTCTCACACACAGATCTCAAAGCTCCTCCCAGAACAAGAGGGGTGACTGCTGCATACCTGACAAATCACATTTTAGCTACTTATATTTTATTCTCTCTGAACAGCAAAACATTTCAATCATATCTATCCTAAACATTACACATTTGTTACATTCTGCAGTTCGAGATATGCTCACAAAATATTGTCTTCAGGCATTCAAAACAGGAACTGGGATTATTGTTGTTTAGTGCGAAGAGTTTATTTTCAAAAATTAACTCTTCCTTTTTTATATCGCTGCTATATATAATATAAAAAAGTAAGCAAAATTAATTTTTAAAATTTGCACAACAGACAGTAAGAATAGAAAGTTTAAAGGAAATGATGATAAATTATTAAAAAAAAAAAGCAGCAGTTACTCCAAGAGAAGTGGATCGGGTTGTTTAACTTCTCAGCTTCTTGAGCATTATAGCCATTTTAGTATAACTAAATGAAGATGAGTTGGATGACTATTACTTTCCCATATTTACAGGGTCTAACTATGATTCATATTTTGTGTGTAAAGTATGCAACAGAAATGTAGTAGATCTTGGAATACGGCCAAGCGCTGTTCTATGTTTATGAGTACACAGAAATATAGAGATTTACTACACTAGATTAAACCTGTATTCCATCGAGTTTAATGTAGGTGAGTACCCATCCAACAGTGTCTGGCCATATTTAGAATGGGATGTTTTGAATAGACCTTCAAGAAACCCTAAAACAGCTTGTTGTGGATTAATCTGTCACATGGGAAATCACTCCTAACCCTTTACTACTCGGAGTTTGACACCTGCATAAAGAAATGAAGCTTTGTAGCTTTCCAGGGGTAGTAAATGTAGTTTCAAGAAAGAGGATTCAGTGTGTGGGAGAAGACTTTAGGTCACATTACAATTCACTTCCTAAAGGGTACATACAGTGTCTCTCTGTTTACACAAAATACGTTTTTTTTAAATCTCTAATGTGTCTCAGGGGAGAGAGGTTCTTGGTTGTGTATGCTTAGAATGTAATCGAAAAAAAAAAAAAAAAAAAAAAAACTTGTTAAAATAAAAACCCTAAAGAGTTTATGGAGATTTTTGTTAATAAAAGTTAAGTTGCTCCTGATAAGTGCCCAAGATACAGTTTCCTGTTACCTTTTTGGTACCAGTTTCTGTTGCAAGTGGCAGTAGCAGGCTTGCAATATAGCCAATTAAATTCTGTACGACATCATTAAGCTGCAATGTGCAGTGAGATGAACAGGTTTGCTAAAAACAGTCTTTTGTTTTCTAGGCTATTATAATGAATTTTTTTACACAATTCTTTTAACAGTCCCATGTTCTAATGAGACAGCTATTTTAAATTAAAATTTCCATCACTCCTAAACAGTTGTGACTTATGAAAAAAGTCTGAGGAGAATTGATTATTATTCGTTCCAGCTATATTAAGTGAATAGATCTATTTGCATCTTGTGTTGAGCAGTTGAAGTTAAACTCTGCAAACCAAACCATTTCTTTAGCCCATTAGATGCAGAGTAGAGAGACTGGTAAATACATTCTCTCAGATTTTGCACCACAACAAACGTCCTTTGTTGCTCTTTTTTGATTCTAAAGGACAGTCTCTGCATCAAGGACTGTCTGAAGTCTTGTCTTCTGTAACTGTGCTGACCCATTCCTGCATGTGTAGGTAGAACATATGCTGAAGAAGCGGCATGTTTGCCGGTGAAGTCACACTTTCATCTGAAACTGGGCAATGCAGGCTGACAAAAGCTGTTTCTGTTAAGATAACTGCATACCTTAGAAGTTTCGCTGGCATGACTGAACTGCAAAGACGTGCTGGCATAGCTGTGGTCTAACTTAGGTAAGCAAAAAAGGATACAGAGAACAGAGGAAGGAAAGGATGGTTGATGCAAGGGAGGAGAGCTAAAAGTAGAAAGGGGGTTTACTGCATAGCAAGAGAACTATGAAGCTGTAGGAGGAGATTTTTCAAAGGTATGAATGTTAGCTAAGTGTCTAGATATCCCTGTCTGCTTCTGAAAACATTTCTCATAAATATTACACAGAAACTGAGGTAAGACAGAGGGAAGGAACAGATAATAGGGCAGAGAACATGCTTGGAGGAGGGATCTAAAGAGACAGGCTGAAGGCAGTTAATGAAACCAATAAATGTGGTTCCTGGGGTAGCATAGCAGCATGAGTCACACACCAGGATAAGGAAACAGGGAGCAAAAAGGGAAGAGGAGAGGTGGCACACAGCTAAAAATACCAAATAAACAGAAGATAGTCAGCCATTTAAAAAAAAATGTTAAAAGCAACCAACTTTTATGTAAGTTGTTCCAGGAAATCTGGTGATGACAAGGAGAGTGTCTATCTAACTTCACTTGCAGTGCATCACAGATTTTCCAAACTGAAGACCCATTACAATATGTTGTGGCTTCCACTCAGGCTACAGTCATAGATCTCAGGCAGAAATGCAGCTCTAACTGCCTTTTAGGCAAGTGTGTGTATTTCCACATAATTCACAAGCTTTATTATTGACCAGATTCTCATTTCACATCATGTATCAGTTGCCCATATTGTCACAGGCTGGCTTGTCACAAGAAGTGTGAGTAGGCTTCAACAGAAAGAAGCACACTTCATTCCCTTTACTACCTTTGCCTGTCAGAAAGAATTAGATAGACGAATAAATGTGCCTGTAATGGTTCTAGCCACTGCTCTAAATGCAAAGCAATAGTTACACTTGCTAAGCAGAATACAGACACCTAAGACCCTAGTGTCCATTATTTCCTTTCCATCTCACAACTGGTTCCATAACAAGCCCAGCAAAGTGTGCGCTGTTCTTTTCCCATGTGGGCTAGGCTCAGAAACTACTGCTCTTAGTATCAAATTGAGCTGGAGTGCGGCTGCAGTGTAAATCCAAAAGTTCATGATTCAAGCACTGCAAATGACCCAGTAAAATATGTAGTAATCATATAACTATGGTTATGGTAGATGAAAAAGTAGGAATATAAAGGCTTCCAGGGTGTCTTCTGCAAATTTGAGATTATAATTTCAGTGTTCCTGTGACATATTTCACCTCCAAATTAGGCTCTGACCACAGGACTGCATGCTGTAAGACAGTTCTCATCAGCCGCAGTTTCTCACCTTGTAGGTCTCTGCTTTGAATCTGCCCAATCTGTCAGGAGGAAAAGCTGCTGTGTTGAGCTATTCCCATGCCACAGGCAATGTGGATTTCTTTGAAATGTTGTGCCATCACAACTTGATTTGTGAAGTTTTACAGAAGGGCTACATCACCATCTCCCTGAGTTTTATTCCTTAAACTGTCCCCTGCTAGTTATAAACTCATGGAAATGGGAGATAAACCAATAACGAGTGAAGCAGTCCCCAAGCTTTAGTCAGAATTTTGCAAACACAAATAAATGGTTGAGCAAGAGATGTAAAGAATATTTGCTGAATCCAAACTAACCAAAAAGTCATTTTTACACCACACAATTTTGACTGAAGTTTCATTGTGCATGTAGGCAAAGGCATACTGGTGCTTCTGCCAGCCTTCCTGACCTTTCCTTCTTCTGCTAAACTTACAGCCTCCAATTTGTTCTTGTTAGCAGTGTCCACTCTCAGCCAGTGCCTATTGCAGTGGTATTGCAGTCCTTTGCTCTTTAGCATTTCTTCTGTGAGAGCTGACTGTTCACAGAGATGACACTCTCCCTCTTTGGAGACAGCCAGCTGCCACTATATTTTCTTCTCTCCCAATGGTGTATTTTGGCAGTAGATTTCCTATGCAGCTGTGACTACAATTTGCATTTGGAGAGTATTACTTTAGAAAGAGAAGGTATTTAACAGAGCTAACAATTATTGCTTTCAAATGGTTGGAAAGGTGATGAAAATTCCAGGAATTGCTTTTGTTTGTGGATTAAAAAGAAATGCCACTGTTTGCCATAAATGCTGCTTCGCACTTTCCTACAGTGACAGCTGGTAACATCTGAAACACAGATGCCACGTTAGCCCAGATTTCGATAGGAAGGGACTTCCAGTGGATATTGACTTGCAGGTTTCTTAAAATATTCAAGGAATATCAGACTGCACAGGTGTAGGGCAAGGCAATTGTTCCTAACTTCTGAGGAAATACTTTCGCTTTTGGTCTGTAGGTACTCTGTGAACTTAAAACTGCTGGTTTTGTAATGGGCAGAAGACAAAAGTGCTGCTCTAGTGTGTGTTAAAGGCACTAGATAATACACTCTTTCAAATGCAGAAGAAGTCTTTTTCTGCCTAAGTTTAAACAATTTTAAATTATTCTGTTTAAGATTTTGGCAGCAAAAGTACAAACAGAGTGAAGCTCAGAAATATGTTGTTTCAAGCTTTTCTCTCTTCTTTTTCCTAGCAATTGTAGAAAAAAAAAAAAAAAATACAAGGTTGTAATTAAAAGTTTAATAGCAGCTGCTTGGTCTAAAATGACCTCAAGGTGGTATTCTTCTTTTCATCTTTCTCTTTTCTTTGCTAATTTACAGGAGGGCTAATTCCTCTTTTATTTTTTATTTTTTTTACTTTATTTTCCTCCAAAGGCTTTGTTGAAGTGAATGCAAAACTTTGACTTTTGTCTCTTCATATTTAGAATAATCTTTTCCTTGTCACATTCTTAACATTTTATTGCATCCACTTTCATTCCATTGTGAATGTCCCTTGTGCTCTAAGTCCAATTTTCTGCTTTTACCTCACAGTGCTTAAACTATCCATTCTATTCTGCTCTGTTTTCATCAAGAACCAGCCCTTAGCAACTAGATAACAGCCTGAAGATTTCTTCTTTTCACACACTATAATACATCTTTTCTCTTCCAAAGAGATTTCTGGAGCTCATCAAATACCTGTGTTACAGAACAATGCCTCCACGTGCTTTCTCTTTAGTATCTCTTCTCTTTAGAGAACTTTGAAATGCTAACTTATTTATTACTCCGCTAAAGAGAAAGCAAACATTTTCATCAATCATGTTGAATGCTTTTGTGCTCCTTTTTTATAATGTAGATATAATCTCTGGAAAGCTCTTGGCTGCAAATTTGTTAAAGAAAGCCAAGAATTTCTTTAATAATTAGTGCTGCATTCATTATACAGGACCAAGCTCTTGCAAGTAGTGCTGGCATTATCTTTGGATTCCAGTCCTGTGTTTACATGCTTTCATGAAGGCAAAATGCCCATACAACAAAGCAGAAACACGTGTGCTGGAAGAGTCTTAAAGACCATGCTGGCCTCCCTACATCCTGCTTCTGGTTTGGCTCAGTATCCTCATCCTTTCCAGAGCACTGCACTATGATTTACAGATTGCAGAGCACAGAGTACAGCTACCAGAGGCTGCAGATGAAGTGAAAATTACCCCTTGTCAGTCCCGGCCACTTCCTTCTCTTGAACACATGGAGCAGCAGGGAGTATGAGCGTGGTGCTACCCTGCCTGGTAGCCAAGCATACCAGCCACGCAGGGGTAGCACACAAGCTCAGTGGATGTGTGCCTTTAGTGCCAAAGCTCCCCAACTACACGTCTGCTCTGCCATGCTACTCAGCAGAGCCCCAATCTTATAATAGTAAAATTGATACTATTTTCAGCTAAAAGTTTGACAAAGACATACACCAGCTATGGTGACGTAGAAAAGTGGGAGCTCACTGTGTGTCTTTGTTCTGTGCTCTGTGACAACAGATTATTTTCCTATCCCTGTATGATCAGCAAGTTCTTTTGTTTTTATTTTAAACAGACGTGTACATGTTGAGGCTCATAACCAACAAATGGTTATAATGCCATAGCTGAACACTGAGCTTTGCAATTAAATAAATAAATAAATAAATAAGGAAAAAAGAAAAAAGAGGTGAAATAAGAAAAAAATAAACAAAAAGCATTAACACATTGAAGCATGCAATTAGACATTATGAATATGATAATAATCAAAGAAATTAAGATCTAAAAGAGATTTTTTATTTATTATATCAATAAGATGTCAATACAAAGTAGAACTTGGTTTCTCTCACATTTTTGCTCTCTTAAAACTGTTGTGTGTGGGTTTTTTTTCTGCATGAATGTTAAATGTATGGCAATTAATGTACATGCAGCCCTTCTGATGTCCCAATTGGACAGTCAGCTCAATCAAGTAAATCTACAGGAAAGCGAAGAATGTGACAATGTGTACTAGGGTGTTTAACTGCTAGACATCTAACCACAGCGGCAGTACCTGTGTTGAAAAATAGCATTCCTGTAACCATCCAGTAACCAGTGAGTGTTCGGTGCAGTCTAAGTTCAATTACTAGTAGATTATTTCTGGAAAGCATAAGTAAAATTTGCTCAAGTTTGCATCCACAAACTTGAAAAACTGAATTACCCTACTTACAGGCTTTTGATGAACAGCATTTTCCCACCAACAAGCACTGAGTCAATGGTTTAAAACAAAGAGAACTGTACTGGGCAGAAGGAAGAAGCACAGAACAAAATTGGGAAAGCCAGCAATAGAAATGAATCTGCCATGCCTATTAAGTAGGATTTCTATCTCCCCAGGTTGTTTTGGCAATAGTGCTAACCTTAGTTGCCCTCTTGCAGCAGTAAGTGGCTAATGAGGCAGAGTAGTCTATCAATCACTGCCTCCATCAGAATGCTACTGCAGACTGTTGTCCATATTTAGAGTAGATCCATCCCTCAGTCTAAAAGGGCACAATGCTCTGGGACTTTACCTGCCAGCATAGATGAGGCACACAGGAGGATGGTTTTCAGAATTCAGCCCCTGCATCTCAGTTGGCCTCAATCCAACTGAGAGCTCAGAAGGTGCAGATGACTGAAGAATTTCTTTCAAAGATGTGCTGAACTTCCAGATGGAAATGGGTGATATTCATGACCTGGAGAGGGTCATACCATCAGCTGGAGACTCCAGACTGCTTTGGTCATCTTGTATATGCAAGCAGAGGAAATACAGGTTGTAGAATTGATCAGAGGACCTTTTATGCTGTTTATATAAATATCTTTACTCTCTACAACCTTGGACTGTATCATAGCTTTAGGTCAAGCTTCCTGTATAGTTTTAAAGACATGAGTACCTCAAAACAGGATGCTCAGCAGCCAGAACGTTGAGCAAGTAGTTGCCTAATCAGCAGAGTATGTTAAATCAGGAGTGACTCATAAATGAAGCTCTTCTGAACCATCTCTACCACTTTCTTCCAGGTGAGGTGTGTGTCCTGGCAAGCACCCAAAGAGCTTTTTTTTCAAAAGCTGTACAGGGATGACTCTTCCCTTTCAGAGCACAGATGCAGCAAAACAGAGGCAGCCTTAGGCCAAGGTCTATCCAAAGGGATTCAAAGCTATGTCGCATGGCCTCTCCCTGGTCTAGAGAAGAGGTGGGAAGATGGCTACACCAAGCATTTGCGTGTGCCAAAAATCTGAAAGTTTTAAACTTATGAGAATCCCTAAATTACCATTCAATCCTTAACTATAAGTATTTTATATATTTAATATTTATATAATTATTTTAAATCCAAGGTGTTTTTTTTCTTTTCTTCTCTTACATTCCTTACCTTTATTCTGAAGTTGTTTTCTTTATTATTGCTCATGCATGAGTTAGATACAACATTCTTGTGATGGCATCCTTGCTACATTGTTCACCTACAGAAATAACTGCAGAATGAGAATTAATAGTACCATCAGCAGAGAGTAGTGCTTACCCTAATATTTTATAAAGTGCTTCAGTGTAGGTCTATAAATTGTGAAAATAATTTTAGATATTTATAAGGAAATATTTTAAAGAGATGGCTTTACAAAACACCATAGGGAATGCATAATTTTTAATCTTAAATTAGGATCTATTTTTTCTTTTCAGTAGAAAAATGTTACAAGTTAGGAATTAATTGTCTCATAATTGATTGATAATTTTGCCTCCTGCTGTGTGCAGAAAGCTATTGGATGACAGCATATCGTTCTCAACAGCAGGAAAAAATATCAGTCATTATGGGACAATTAGTTCCAATTTCCACTATTTCTCTTTCTATGTGCTGATAAGATTGCCTTCAAACAGTAAGTACAGTAATCAACCATAAATATTTTATTTTATTTTATTTTATTTTATTTTATTTTATTTTATTTTATTTTATTTTATTTTATTTCATTTCATTTCATTTCATTTCATTTCATTTCAACTTTAAAAAAATCTGAATGCAGATGCTTCCTGCACCCCTGTACTCTTCTTTCCTGGATTGGTGATATTCTTGAAAAAGTGACTTCCACATAGCTGCAGTTAGCAGAACCTGTCACAGCCAGTCAGCTTACTTTCATAGTTTTGCCAGGTTGTTCCTCATTTCAGTGCTGCGGTCATGTGGCTGAAGAAATCTCTGAAAATCTTTTTATAAAAGTTTGTAAAAACTGTGTATTTCCCTACAAAGCTGCTATCTGTTTATAAAACTGCAAAACTGTTTATTATAAAATTCTTGGACTCAGACTCACATTGTTTGCTTTGCTGACAGTCAAGTCATAATACTTTCTTAGTCACCTCATAGCAAGCATTGTAGTATGTCATTTGTGCATACATGATAAATATGTACCCATGATGTATATATACACAGGTATAGTTGTACAAGCACAAGTACTTTGCATTACCTGGTTGATATACGTGTGGTGAGCTATTGAGGTTTTTAATACTAGATTGCTTGTATCTGAAAAATCTAAATCCTTTGTCACACAGAATTTGCAAAACTTGATCTACATAATTCAGTCACATGTGAGCATTTTTCCCATTAGTACACTTAGGTGACACATTTTAGAGCTTTAATGCCAAAGACCAACTGTTTACATTTTTCTAAATGCCAGCTATGTAATTTTATCATAAGATCTCAAAAACTAAATGAGCTCTTCCCTTCTCCCACCTACCACCAGTAACACAGCCCAAATTTTATGTGCTTGCCTACAAGTATGCCTTTGGGTATAACTGCTTAACCTGCAGTAGGTTCTCAGAGATATAATCAACTGATCTTTGAAATTTAGTTAATAATAGCATTCATGATGCACAGAAAGAATAAAATCTTGCTCATGTTCTCTTAGCTTTTTATACTGAATATATAACAGAAAAAAAAAAAAAAGTATTGAAGCTGAAATGTGATACTCATTAAATTCAGCATATATGATTGAATATACATAGGGAGCAGATCTTTTTTCAGAAGGAAGGTGCCATTTTTGTATAGTAACTTGTCAGAGTAGAATCACACTCAGAGTTGCCAATTATTTCACAGCCTAAGTCCAGGATTTAACTAATCTGTGAGGTAGCAGAGAATTGTACATCTCAGGTCCCCCCTGTATTTGCTTCTTTAGTTCATGTACCATCCTGCCTGTTCCTAATTAATTTCACTAATCCCACTGTTACTGACTGCAAAAATTGGGACATATAGGAAATCTCAACAGAAGAAAAATTCAAAGATACCAAAACAGGAATATTAATAGTGTTTTTCCCTGTATTATTTTACAATCTCTGTTGTTTTGTTCCTTATGACTTTTTGACATCATAGCTAGTCTCTGTAGCACTTTCCTAGTTTATAGGCTTTATTGGAGACATTGATTGGACAGTAGCCAAATGTGTGAATATAAATTGATTTTATGCAATGTACATAACAAGGATTTTATTGATATAAAGGGCTTCATTATTTGTGAGATTACTCTAAAATGGTTTTGGAACAGCAAGAATTCTCCGTGGACTGTATTAGAATTTCATGCTTAAATGCAGCTGAACACTAATTTTTATATGAATTCTTTTGTCTTACACTGCTGTATAAAGGAAGTCTGAAAGTAAATACCTGGGGAGTAGAAATGCAGATTACAGCTTCAGGAAACAAGATGCAAGTGTGAAAGATGACAGAATGATCATGTGGGAGGAAATTGCTGTAGTTTCTTTCCCTCATTCCTATTCATAACTCTAGCTAGTATCAAGGACCTCAGTCATTTTGGAACAGCATTGCAGCAATAGAGGAAGGCAAAGGGGTTAAATTATACATATTCTGATGCTTTGACAGCTTTGGTAACCTCGCTGCTGCTGAAACATGACAACAATGTCAACATCCAGAGAGACAGGCCTGTCTCCAGCCCCATTACCCCGAAAAATCAAAAGAAATGCTCCACTAAGAAATATCATATACTTAGGGGAAAGTAATAGTTTCAGAACGCAGTCAGGGAAATACGCATTTATATAGTGAATCTGTGCACAGGGCTCGCTACTCTTGACTTGCCACATTACTCCTTCCTCTTGACTTTTATGTTTCTCTGTGAGCTATTCTGGCTCCTCTGGCTCTTGCATTGAGGAAAGTGAGTTTGAAGTGCAGTCAAAAAATTATGGCTTTTAGCTGGAAAAAAATAGCGTTAGCTTCACTGTTCTCACTTAAATTAACAGCAGGCTTATCAACTACTTAAGGGGTGTCTGAAAATATCATTTTGCATAGTTTGGTATGCAGATCACTGCATACAGTGATTAGCTGTTCATAGTTCATGTATCAGCAGACTGAGGTTCTTTCTGAAAAGAGAAGCCAAGGTTTCCCTTACAGAGACTCTGCAACATGAGATATTTCAGAGCCCTGTGTGTTGAATAGCTCCACCTTATTTAGTAAGGGTGATCAGGAAACTAAAAGAGAAACATACATATTTTACCATGTACTGAGGAGTTTGTCTTACTCCAATTTTCACCAAAATAAATCAGATGGCTATAAAAAAAAATCAGATGGCTTACCATACACTGGGCAGATCATTTTCAGTGACATTGGCTTTGAAACATGCTTAGAGGTGAAATCATACTTTCTTATCATTTCAATTAAATAAAACATATTTATTTTATCATTACAGAAAACCGTGAACTATTCTGAGCTTATTCTACATATATTTTATGTTTATTAAACATAAAATTAATTTTAAAAGTTAAGCGGGTTAAGAAAAGTACACAGAGATATGGATATTATTTAAATATAACCCATACTTAGATAACAGGCTTTCAGTGTGAATATGAGGTTGAAAATCTTACAAGATTTCATTTTCCCCTGACTTTTCAGATGCTTCACATGCATGCTTTGCCTCAATACTAGAGGAGGTCTAAGGATGACATTCATATCTAAATACATAAACTTTCCATACAGTTACACTGCCAGAAGCACCTGAAATAATAACTAAATAGATGTCTGAGAAGAGGAGCAAAACATGTTTGAGCCTACAAATAGAAAAGAAAAAAAATAAATAAAAAAGATGAGCTTGGAGTTAGCCATCACATTACTTGCTTTCAGCTGTTTTTCTAAATTGTTTTTTCCTATTTTAAGCAAATTCTGGAGACTGATACTGAGCTCATGCCTAATAATGGGAAGATTTGTTGCCTGTTCTGGGACTGTGCTGTAGATAACTCAGTCTCCTAGTTGGTTCTCAGAACTAACAGTTTTGACTAGCTGTCAAAAATTATTTCTGCCAAGCTCTCCTACTGTCTGCTACCTCGGAGTTGCAACACTTTTGTCTGATTTGGTACGTGACTCCTTTGCCACCCCCACACTTGCTTAAAACTTGGACTCAGAGGTCTCTCCCTTCCACGTATGTGAGGTCTTCATCACATCTAACTAACCATTCCTATATCACAACATGATGTTCTGGCATCCACTGCAGAATCAGTGATGCTCCTTTGACAGGACGCTACTGGCACAGACATTTCTAAAATGAAGCAATAAAGTAGCCATGGACTTCTAGGGACAGATTTAGGTGCCTTATCTTGATTGTTCAGCTAAGCCAAAAAATGTGTTGATGCGTAGCTGTAAACACCATTTTCAAGATCTAATGTAAAGTCGGGGTCTAGAAAGTTTCAGCTGAACTGATGTTTTCCATATGGCAGCAGGAGAAATATTTGTTCTCCACTAAAAGAGGTGCAGAAAAGTGAGTCGTTGAGGGTTTGCTGGGGCGTTTATTGTGCATCTGTAGCAGCACAGATAGGACATCTGAATTCTCCCACCCAAATTCTTCATCAAACCTTTTCTTCCCATGAAATGTTGGCCCTTTGTGTATCTTCACTAAAGCAGTATTAAATATGGATTGCATTGTAAGCCTCTATGGTAGTGGTGAAAAGGCTGTTTTGATATGACATCTTTACTGTGACCTTCCATTCTTCTGAAAATGTAGTTACAGACCCATCTTTACAAAAAGCCGAGAAAGTCTCTTTTTTGAGCTTGTCTTTTAAAATAAATGTCCATTACTGAAGCTAGAAAGATAGCATATTTCATTAATAGGAAGATGAATGAGTATAAAATGTATTATTAACATCCCAGAATACTTCAATCTAGGAAGAGATCGTTTATTGTAGATAGCTTTAGACATTCTGGTAATGTTCCCATCTTCTTAGTGATGAATTAATTTCATTAAAAACAGTCTAATGGAATAAGGTAAATTTTCAGTGTGGTGTCAAACCTCTCTCTGGTAACACTGACTGTACCCTGGACAAAGCAGCACTGAAAGCTGATAGTTTTTTCTCTCTCAGTGCATGGTAACTGTAAACAGGAATGCCAGAGAAACAGAAGTGATGTTTATGTGTAATTTTTTTCTTTCTTGGATAAGTGTTGTGATTATATCCCAAGCTGAATATAACTGCTGAGCTGAACATGTTTGGGATGCTGAAAAGATAAAGCTGTACAGGAAATACTATTTAGCAATCTAGATGCCAATTTACAACTTGGCATGTTTATTGGGGTTCAGTGACCAGCTCTGTCACAGTTACAGCAATAACCATTGAACAAATGGTGACAATTACTTCTGAAAACTTATAAAGTTCCTCAGAGTAACACTATATTTTTACATGTTCAATAACCGCATTTAAATATTTAGTATGGCAGAAAAATCTGAGAAGTCGCAATGTAAAATGGCACTCTCCAACTAATCTCTAATTGTGGGAGAACGATTTGGTCAGCATGGCATGTCTGATCTATTCACCATCTCACTCCACCCTGTTTGTATTCAGCAGGTAAGGGAAGAAGTTAGCAAAATTGTATTGACTGAAATCCATGCAGAAGGAATACACCAATTTTCTGTGCTTGGGATTAAGTATTCACTAAATCCTTCAGCGGATGCTATGGTATACCTGCTGTAACTTAACCAAATAGAACCCATTCAAAATCTCTGTGATGTTATTGGAGCTCCCTCCCTTCCCTTCCCTTCCCTTCCCTTCCCTTCCCTTCCCTTCCCTTCCCTTCCCTTCCCTTCCCTTCCCTTCCCTTCCCTTCCCTTCCCTTCCCTTCCCTTCCCTTCCCTTCCCTTCCCTTCCCTTCCCTTCCCTTCCCTGGCAGTCAGCCAATACTTTGTACCTCCGTGAGGAAATATATTCCTTTTTGTGAATCTCTGGGGTGCATTTGTATATTATTCAGATTCTTCCTTTTCAGAGGAAATTATGTACAAATTTTGTAGATGTCTGAGCTGATACTTGTTTTTGTCAATTTTTTTCTTGCATAGGGAATAGTAAGGTTCTAAATCCCCAACATCCTCAAGGGTTCAAATCATCATCTCTGCATTTTCAGTCAACACTTCCTACTTCTGGATATAAACAACAAGCATTACTTCCAAGCATTCCATGTATTTTTTTTCAGGGTTTTTGTTTGTTTGTTTATTTGTTTGTCTTACATCTGTTTAGTAAGGATTTTAGTCAGAATGGACAGTGTATAACAAAGAATAAGCATGCTCAAGCAATATAGTCTTTATAGAAGCATGTAAATGAAATAACAATTTTATTTATGACTACAAATGTACTCCTAGTTATGACTGCATGTTGCACATGCAACATACAGCATTTCATGCCTAGCAGTATCACCATTGTAGTGAACACTGCACTGGAAATCATAATTGAATTCTACGACATTTAATTTTTTAACCTATAAAAAATTTTTGCTTTCAACTGCCATTTCAAAAATGGCAGGTAATCTGCTAGTCTTTTGTAGATCTTTACCTTTAGCAATGCACTGCAGCATTAAAGTAACCCCTTTTTTTTGTAAAAGGCAATTTAAATCTAATTATCCAGTACTCTGCAGTCTCTAATAATATGGCAGTGTTTATACCATTATTGTGGGAAGCTGCTGCAGTGTTACAATAATAGAAGCCATCAGATGTTATCTCTTTAAGGGAGTGGGCATGTGCTCTTCAGAAAATTCTTTACTGCAGACAGCTTCTTCTGAGACAAGATGCTTTTTCAGCCCCTTCACACCTATTTAAAATATCAGGACAGTGTCATTGGCGTGTAAAGGTCGAAGGCTCTGTAGCAAGTCTCAAAGCATTTCTGCATGCCTCATTAGATGTAGTGACCTCTAACTGCACTAGGACTCTACTGAGGCTTGTTCCTGGAGATTAGAGAAATACTCTATTTTGTTATTTTTCCTTGTTTTGGATAAAGGAAAGTGTAACACTAAAAAATTTTTTTCTCCTAATATATTTTCAAAATATAGCTCCAAAACTGGAAGCAAATAAATTACATTTGCCTTAATTTTTAATTAGCTGAAAGTCATCACTGCAAATTGTGTCTTCCATTACAAAATAAAATAGTCAACTGCCAGGCCTGAAATAATTAAGCAATATATTATAATTAAGCAATTTAATTTTGATTTAATTATGATATATCATACAACTTTTCTTCTGATTTAACTGACATTCATTGACAAAATGCTATAATATAAAACAACATTGATGTTTACAGCTGATGGCTCTGCATGTTTTGCTTCATAGTATTTGGCATTCATCAGAGCATATGGAAAAAGTCTCCCAGTCTGAGAGAGCTGGCACATTATTCCATACTACACAAATTATGCACTACATGTTTTTCCCGATTGTTATTGTGGGAGGCAAGTGGGGAAATCTTTGCAGACATCAGACTTGAGCCAAAGTTCATGGCTATTAACTGGAATGTTTCCAACAGCTTTGGTCTGCTTTAGATAGTGAACTGCTCCTGTGTTGTTACAGGCAAATAGATAAGACTGCTTGCATATGAAATATTTATGTAGCTACATCACACACATATTCTGTGTCAACGTCAACACGATTTTATATTAGGCTAGAGACTGTGAGGGCAAAGGCGGGAGCAATGGGCGGGCAGGGAATACTGCTTCATTCAGTGCTGCGTCGATAAAATGGCTGCAAAATATCCATTACATTGCTTCTTCAGAATAAGGCCAATCCCCTATTTAGTTAAAATCTTTTTCATCAAATGACGGTATTAAAGGATGACTTCTGTTCCAGAATACACTTAAACACAAACCCCTGCTTAATGATGGGAATGGTCAGGGTGATTTCCAAAGGTTTGTTCTTCCTGCAGTGAGGCATGTGGTAGGAGATCTTCCTTACTGTGGGCTTACAGAAGAAAAGTTGAAGGACAAAAAGCCAATCCTCATTTGGATTTAGTGATTTGAGTACTTTTCAGCAACATCCATTGCTGCAGTCAGATTGCATGCAGTCAGATGCTCATGCTCCTTTAATTTTGATGTGTTGCCTTTTTTCATCTGATGTTTAAAATTCTCAGCACAAGGTCAAAGGCCAAGTTTCTTTTGGGACTGAGAGCAATTGTATGCTCAGAGCAATAATGAATGTTTGTTATCTTTCAAGCCCTTTCTCCCTTTGGTTTTCTGAAGGAAAACAGAGTGTGATTATTCAGATTAGTGATATTTAGGATGCAGGAGAAAATCAGAACATTGTGTTCAGAATCAATGTAAACATTTCAGCCAACCTTCTGGTGATACTGAAATTGCATTGTACGTCTCATCTCACCTTCACCCCGCAGGCCCCAAATTCTTCGCTTTGTACCATAAGCTCAAGCAGAGGTTTTGCAGAATGCCCATTAAACATTAAATGAAAAATATGCCAATGTAGGATTATGTTTGTGACAGTCTTTCAGATTCTTCAATATGGCTGCTACAGATGTCGTGGCTTCATGAATACACCAATGAGACATGTGAATAATTTAACAGAATATTGTCAGTAGCAAATGTCACACAAAATAACTGGAAGGAAAATTGCCTTCAATAAATGAAGATAAAAATGGATGCAAATCAATTTATTTTTAATATACAACTTGCTTAAGTATAAAACAATAGGTTATTACTTTGGCAAGAAAGCTTGAAGTGTTTTTATTATATTCTTATCACTTCATTTATTTTATGTAGAAACTTTGGCTATTATCTGCACTTCTGTAACTCTCCTGGATAAATAATTCTGTAAATACACTGTGAAATTTGCACATAGGGAGCACTTATTACCCCCTGTACTTATACTTTCAAAATTGAAGAGCAAAAGGTAAATCTGCATGAGAGTTTTACAGGAATTTTGAGGTTGCAATTTCAGCAGTTCAAGAATCAACGTTATTGGAAAAGAACTCTAAGCACTAAAATGATTCTGTCTGAAATTAACCCCGCAAAAGACTTCTTTCTGGTCTAATAAATATTGTATGAAGAACACGAAGCAGTATGCTGATGCAGTCATATTTACCCAGTAAGCATGAGCACCAAGTGATATTCTGCCTATTTCGTCGTTTATTGACATGAGATCCACTTTCATGATGTAAATATTATTTTTCTTTTTTTTCCCAACAGCAGCTTCCACAGGGGTTAAAATGGTGAGTGAAAGCCATCATGAGGCCCTGGCAGCACCGCCAGCTACCACAGTAGCAGCAGCTCCTCCAAGTAATGTCACTGAACCAGCCAGTCCCGGAGGAGGGGGAGGAAAAGAAGATGCATTTTCTAAATTAAAAGAGAAGTTCATGAATGAACTGAACAAAATTCCATGTAAGTAAAACTTGATTGATTAAATGCTTTTGCTGGCAGATTAGATTTAACTTGAAATTTTCATCTTTGTCATTTATTTAGAGTGCAGACTAAATGTTTTCAAACTAGAAAAATCAGAAGATAAGCTCCTCAGAATTAATTGTAGTAGAAAAGATAAGAACAAACTCATATGTGATTTGAGCCTATTCTTGATATGTCATTGTAACTTTTCCAACAAATTATTGCTGAAACTTCAGAGCTGGACTTCACAGTGGCCACAGGATTGAAGTATCTCCTAACAGTAATGCTTCTGGTTTCATGTGTATTATAAATAGTGTGGCCACAGTACCTTAAAGCAGAATTTGGCTTCAAACCATAAATACTGAGAAATAAAGTAACTGTGTATCTTTGGGGACTTTTAAAGTACCAGTGTATATTTCTGTTAGTAGCGTTATTTTGGCATTTGTTAGAAAGTGTTGATTCAAAGTTGGGGCATCAGTTTGTACACAAAGCTTTTTGCTGTCTGCTTGAACCTGTTTGGTATGTTTTCATATGCATAGACTGGCATTAAACACTCAACTAATTCAGTATTTTCAGTGTCATTTTATATAAGAAAGAAAAAATCCTCTTTTTTATTATTTTTTGTTGTTATTTAAAATTTAAAAAACACCTAAAGATACAAGCAGATAATTTTGGCATTTTGTAGAAATGAACGTGGACACCGTGTATTTCAATAGCAGGCACTATAGAGACATTCAATCTGTAATTATTTTACTTCAAAAGAATAACTGAATATAAAATATTTTCAAGAAGCTATTTTAACATATATGATAGTTTTCATTTTAGAACTTTATCATTTGTTAAAAGAAATCCTGTTTGACTGATAAAGACAGATAACAAATCAGAATATTAATTGATGTTTTTATCTCTGAAATGTATCTTGGCAATCTGGCAGATGCAGTTTTTGCAAAATTGATAGCAAACAGCTTTGCTCTGTCACTTGAAATTCTCACTTGCAAGAGTAGAGGTGTTACAGTGGTAAGAAGTCCGTCTGTCATTAGTTTGATAATCTGCACAGTCCAGTGCAGACCATACTGAAATGAAATTGCCTGCTGATATCATGGGAAAAACAAAACTGCCAAAAGTAAAAAAAAAAAAAAAAAAAGAGAGAAAAAGAAAAGACAAGATATTGAGGGAAAAATGGTGTACATTCAAAATACTTTCTCTTTTAATTTATAGCTCATCATGCTATATCAATGACGTGGATGACTTTTTTTTTTTTTTTTTTTTTTTTTTTGTAGATATTACTTTATTTTTAAGCTTTTGGTTTCAGAATAGCAAAATAGTGGATTGTTTCCACTGTGTTAGCAACTACAGTTGATAAATCTAGGAAAATACATACATAGGAACTTTGAATGCACTGCTGCATACTTTTTTAAAACAACCCTAAGGACAATTGTAAAGTCCCATTTTGAGAATCTTTCCAAATAAAACTACTCCTGTTTTCATAAAAAGAAAGAAAAAACTACCTTTATATGATGAAATTGCTTGTAAAAGAAAATATACTAGGCCATAGGACAACTCTATTTATGATGAAATACATTTTAGTAGTTATAAAACAAGATGTCTTATGCTGCGAGTAAGAACAGAACATGTTACAGATCCTTTTTCCTAACTTAGAGAAGTTCTTTGAATGTCACATTAAACAAAATAGGAATCTGCTTCCTTAGAGAATTGCAGAAAGTCTTGGTAATCCTGCCCTGGCTCAAAGAATTAATCTAAAACACTGCCTTTTTTGACTAGTTTGATTGTTGACCCGCTTGATCCATTTTCATCTTTATTATTTGTTTTAGCTTCTCCTTCTACCTGTAATAGTCTCCTTTTTGCTTGGCAGAATAGTCTCTTAAAGTTTCCATCAGATCCCTGTCTTGAAAGGCAAGAACAAAATCTTTAAAAATTAGGACTATCAGTGTGTCTTCTTATTACGTCTTGTGTTTTATGCCTCTATTTTTTCCATTCAGTAATAATAGTGCATCTGCCGTTACCCAACAAACATTTATTTGCACTAATGCCTTTCCTTCCAGTTTTAAGATAAAAGCTACTTTTAATTCTTCAAAGACAAAAAAAATAATCTTGATATATTTTTTTGTTTAGAACGTGTAGCTGCTTTATGGGAACAAATATGGTCAAGGCTGTCTGCGCTACGTTTTAAAACTTTTTTAAAAACTTACACTACTTTTACAAAGTTCATCTTAAATTATGACTGTATGAAGTGTATATTGTTGCCTTCATTTTAGACATCCCAACCCTTACCTAAGATCATGCAGGAATTCTGTAGTAGAAAACTGAACCTGGGTGATCACAAATGCCATGCCAGTCCCATGTTTACCTTCTAGAGGTTGGAGATATGATTGGATCTTCTCAGCATCTCCATCAAATAAATGCTGTGACTTTTTAACATAACATCCTGCTTCTTTATACATATATATATATTAATTTTGATGTTTCAAGAAGAAAGTTAAATGTACATTGTACTGCAAAGGGGCAAAGAGCTTGGGTGTGTTGTTTTTTTAATATTTAAATAAGAAATAGTGCTACTGAAATGTTGGCACATTTTGTATCCAAGTAACTTTTGCTTCTCCTTTGAGAACAACAAATACTACATGAATGGACTTTAGTTGGCAGGTCTAAATGTGCTTCTTGCCAATAAACAGCTGTCCTTTATAAACTAACACAAATAGACCACAAAATAAGTTTAATTAGACTGTCTCCAAAACATCATGGGGTAAGGCCAGGCCAGACCAGGCCATGCCGGCCTCATTTCCGTGTCAGAAGATTAAAGCAATTCCTTACTATTTGTTTGTTTTTTGTCAGTAAGCAGTTGTCAGTAAGGTGTTGTTAGCCCCTAACGAAGTTCAGGATTTCATTTTGGGAAGAAAAATTTACAAACCTTTACTAATACAGCTGGTTACAATTTATTTATTTATGTACTTGTGAATCTCTCTTACAACATAGCAGAAAGTAAATTTGTTCCAACAAAATCATTTTGACAGGGTCTTTCTAGGAATTTCTTGCATTGTGAGAGATAAAAAAAAAAAAAAAAAAAAAAAAAAAAAAAAAAAACCAGAAAAATGGTGTAGAAGCCTCTTTGGGATAGCACAGATACTTGAGCCTAAAAACTGTTGTGGCACGTGGACTGTGGACCAGTATGTTCTCTGGTAGATTCAGACTGGACAACCTGACCCTGAATCTTAGACATAGCAGAAAATGACATAGTCAACAAATTCTCAGATCTTTGCTGGCAGGAGACCAGCATGGACCAACATATTTTTTATCTCATGTATTTTCACATTAAAACTTCCAAAGGTCTCTTCATCCTGTCCAGGTTTTGGCTAGGACAGACATATCACCATGTGACAAGGAAGGCTTTGAAAGTTTGCTGGTTACTGGGAGAGTATTTTTCTTGCCAGTGATTTATTGTCTGTGTACAAGAGAGAAATAATTAAATGTTTTAATTGCTTCTGCCTAAGATGACTGCAAATGGAAAATAAGCCATCATGATTTAATGGAAGTATAATAAGATATAACATTGCCATATTGTGAAAAAGCTCACCTGCAATCAACTTAAAGTGATAAAAAGCCCAGCCATAGTAGGGGCTAATTTATAAATATTCTCCTCTTTCTGTCTTTACATCAAAATTCTGTAACATCAAGTCATATTTATATACCCCCCCACAAAAAAAAAAAATTAAAAAAAAAAATCAAATAATGGTGATGACAAAGGTAAAGGTACAGCAAAGTATACCCAGCTGAATAAGTAGTTGTTCCATCCATATGCCTTATATCAGAACAGACATATTTTTAAAATAGTATGTTTTGTAGAACACACAAAAGTCACGAGTTAAATAGGCTAGATATACTTAACTAACTAAAAATATGAGGATCGCCAATAAGATTTCACTCCACAAAACTCCAGGATAGGGTCTGTGCAATTTAAATGACACAGATGTTTCCTCCTGTAATACATTCACCAGAGAAGTCTTACATTTATCAAATGCAAATGCATTTAAAAAAAAAAAAAAAAGAGTAAATAAAAGTTCCAAGAAGAACAGAGGGACAATTTATATTAGTATACATTTATTACAAAAGCAGTGATGCAACATGTAAACCCAGCTGAAATTTTGATTGGTACAAGCTTTTTGTTGATTTGTATCTCTTTAAAGAACATACTCCACATTTTGTGGCAGGAGATTGTAGTCTTCCAAAAACACACAAATCATACAAAATGGTGATTTCCTACCATATATTTCACTCTGAATAATGCGAGTGAGCGAGTGGAATCATTTTATTACAATGAGTCATACAATTAAAGTGCAAGAATCCTGTAAGGTTACTGAGGCATAACTGTGAAGAATTTTGTTCTCCGTTATGTAAATCCTTGCATTTTGGTTGAGAGTGGCTGATTTGCATAATCACAGTACAGTTGTTTTTCAACTGCACTGTGTATAAAAGTCACTCTATCTTAATTGATTCTTATATTTTCTATCCTAGTTTATCTTTAATCAGCAGGATTTTTAAGCTGTTGACCAGAAGGAGAAAAAAAGGTACAGCTCCTACATAAAGGAGGTAAAACAAAGAGACAAAATGGTACTTTACACTTCTGAAAACAAAACTGCATTAAAAGTCTTTATAAGCTATATTGATTATTTCCTTCCTCTCCCTCTCTGCTTTTCCATCTGGGCTGTTCTCTACCGGATGGGAAAATACCTGCCATATACTTACAAAAAACAATTTCTAGGTTTTGCAAGACTAAATGAATGCAAGACAACAACAGCTTTTCAGTGGAGGCTTTAAATGTCAAGATACCAATAGTAACCATACAATGCTTATTAATGTTAAGTTTTATCTTTATTTTACTTAATGAGCATGTTTGTAAAATCAAAGTGAATTTAATGTGTTTCCTAAAAATACATTCTTTTATGAACAGAAGACCTTGTTCTGCTGGCAAGGTAAATAAAAGAGCAAAAACTCCACCAGTAAAATCCCACCACACATCTGACTGAATAAGTATACTCAATGTTTCTGGTATAATCCTGAATAGCGGCAATATCTGACTGCTTTCAATGCTGGATACTAACATTACCTCTTTAATAGGAAGTTACTGCTTATTGCTAATGTTCGTTGCTGTCCTACATTGTAATTGAAAAAGTTACATTTCTATACCAACCTTATTCTAAAATATTTGGCTGGCTCACAGCTCCATTTGCCCTCAAAGCCCCTAAATTTGATTTATTGTGCACAAGTGACTGATAGTGTTCCAAACCAGGAGCTCAAAGCTATGTGATGATTCAGGCTAAAAAATGATGTCCTGTTCAGGCTTGTTTCACAATCTGTTTGCAGCTGTGCAGAGAAAGGTTTGTTTACCTCTCCCTAGCTTTCTGAATAGCTCTCAAAATGAAATGGGACTGGAGGCTAGAAAAGAAACTGTAATAAAAATATAAAAATAACTCTAAGACTCAGGTCTGGGTTAATTCTAAATAACAGCTTAATAAGCTGACATACTGACTTGTAGATATATTTGGGTAAATCAGTAAATAAAATAATTCTTGATTTATATGTTTAGCCATTTTAATTAAAGTTACAGCCTTCAGTAGTCATTCTAGACACACCTCTATTTTATTTCCTAGTAGTCTCTGCTTTTCTGCCTTTCTTGATTGACCAGCTTATTATCCTCTTTAAATGGCAATGAAGTTTATTTCTTAATATTTCATTATTATTCTTCATCAAGATTCAGGTTGGAGATATTGCTGACTTTTGTCTATAATTCATTAGAAAATTAAAAATTTTGTGCATGAAGTATTTCTGAATCTTAATTTTTATCAACCTCATGGTTTGGTCATTTGCAGAAAATAAATTCACACTGTTCACTTCACAGCTTCTCCTACTGGTTTCTTGAGTATAGGTGGCACTGACATGAGAAAGAGAGGGCAGGTGTTTTGTTGTTTGTTTTTGTTTTTTTTTTTGAAGTTCATAAAAAAGAAGTAAAATGCTGCTAATAGAATGCTTTCTGATTTTAAAAGTGGATTGATAAAGAGAGGCAAATACCAAAAATCAGCCTAAAGTCAGCCATAACTATTATTTATATTTCCATAGCAGAGTTATGCTATACATTCCAATGTTAGGCATGGCCTAAGATCTTCATAGCTTAGCCAGAATAAAATAAATATAACAACAATAATAATAATATAAAAATAATAAATTCATTATTTCCTGTCTGAGTGTATGGCAAGGGACAACTGCCTGTCTGCACCTAATGACAACTATATATATGTGTGTATATAGGGAGGTAGTTGAATCACAGGTTTTTTGAAGAACCGGAGGCATGGTTTAATGGTGGACTTGGCAGTGCTAGGTTAAAGATTGGACCAGGTGATCTTAGAGGTTTTTTCCCACCTAAATGATTCTATGATTCTATGCCTATACATACATGAATTAGTGTACACATCTATATATCACTACAATAAGCAGTGATCTCAGTTTAGGAGCAGTCCTGGCAAAGTTTAGTTCGTGTCCTGGCAAAGAGGACTTGTCAGGCAAGATTTAGAGAAGAATAAAGAGAGAAGATTCTTGATGTTCCAGCAAGTCTGAAGAACTGTGCTGGAGAAAGCAGGAAGGCATAAATTTAAGTCTTCTTGTTTCTGTTCTGTCATCAAATCATTGTCAGTTGCTCATGATAGGGAAATACATGCAGCTTTACACTGGGGAAGAAACAAGGGAAATTAGAAATAAAGATTTATTTTAGAACATGGAACAGGTACAAGACAAAACTATTACAGTGCAACAGTAGAGGGAAAAAAAAAAAAAAAAAGTATTTATAAATATAGTAATTTAAATGCAAATCTCAGATTACTTTGGTTTGTCCCTGAATCTCCCAGCCCCAGAGTTCAACGATTACATGACAACTTTGGCATTCTTCTTCTTTGAATAAAAGTTTCTAGACCACCTGCAGGTAGGGAGAAGCTTGAAAACACTGCCCACACACATTTAGAAGACACAACAAACATGAGACGAGGAAAAACAATTCCAAATTGTTATTTTATAAGTTCAGAGCATGACAATAACTTCATTAATCTTAGGGACCTAACGTGTTTTGAATGCTTGAAATCAGGGGTCCTGGAAATACAGCTTTCAAATCTAAAATATCTAAATAGTTGCTGACAGGCCAGAATAATGGAAGTAAAAATCTAATGAGTGAGAACATGGATGAAAAACTGTGTGTAGAAAGAGTGGGATCTCATAGTCTGAGATCCTACTAAATTATACTCTGTTGGTATCATAATGATGAATTCTATCATAAGAAAAAAAAAAAAAAACAGATTCCTACAGCTTGACCTGGGGTACCAGATCCATCCAAATCCCGGGAGGACCCTAAATCCATGTGCATCTTGAGGATTTACCCGTGTGAAAGGAAATGTTGCCTGTTAAACAGAAGTACACTGGGAGTATAACCTCAGTGTCAAACAGAATTATATATTATTAATGACATGTCTAAAGCATCATTTTTAGAAATACTGGTTGGTTTTGAGATGTGTAATCTGAAAAAAAGGGGAAGGAGAAGCAAGTCCAGTAAAATACATAATGCTGAGAGCATTCACAAAATATAAGAAAACAACCCCCCTTTAGCTTTTGCAGATAAGCTTTTGCATCCATGGGGTTGAAAATCATCTATAACAAAAACAGAGGTGAGCATCTTCCTTTGGTTTGGTTGCAGGGTTTAACAAATAGTGCTGGAGTACCCCCAATGGTCTCCTCTTGCCCATCACTTCTATCATTATTTTATATATTACAATGACTCTGGTAGGTATTTTATTGCACTATAGATATGTCAAGTTGTGCCAGTGCCATATAAATTGAGTAGAGAATTCAATTTACAAGCAGAAAACAGAACGTGGTTACTGGCTTCCTTTCTGTACTGAGAACATATCTTAAAATTTCATTACTTTGTGTTATGGGAAGTGTGTACTAAAATTATGTTTACATACATAAACACAATATTTGCTAGTCTTTTTCTAACTTACCTACAGATGAAGTGTCTACAGAAATTACCCATTATCTGTTATAATTCGGTTTGTAATCTTGCTTTGAAAATGCTCTATAAAGAGAGTTCATGGAACAATTGTTCTCAACTTAAAATTGAGAATGCATTTAAAGATTGCTTCTCAGCAATGTACTTCATAAAAGGAAAAAAAGCACTTGGGACTACGTTTAATAGATTTTCTTTAAAAATACATGGTATAAATGGGCAATGAAAATACAGGAATTACTGGTAAGATTGATATCACATCCTTACCTCTGCTACTAGTGCCTCTGCCTAGTGCCTAGGCATTGTAGCAAGTTGTAAGATATCCTCATGCATTTTTATAAAAACAAGAGTAGATAATGAAGCCTCTGTTATTTCGAGGCACTGTTGTAAATTGGCACAGATTTAGAATGTCATTCTTTGTTGTTATTGTTAATAATTCTTCTTAGCACTGGGTGTTTGCTGCTGACAATTATCCAAACTAAAGTCTTCACTGAGGGATTATATATACATAACACCCCCGCTTATTTTGGCTGATATATGTTGTCTAAAGTATTTAAACTTTTTTAAAGAGACAAAAATCATTTTATTGTTAAATGAGGTATTTAAGTCTTCTGTTCATCAATCCCATATCACCAAGGTGGGTAAAATATTAAGCCACTGACACCAGGAGGAGCTTTCAGGAATGTTTTAGATCCATAGCATCATTTCCTGTATTCTTTTAATCTTTTTATGCTTGTCTTGTGTTTCAAGTGAGATCTTGAACTGATCTAGATGAGAAAATCTCCACCACTTCCAGAGCATGCAGCTAGTTTGCACGAGCTGTGGAGGTGGCCTCAAATCTTCAGACAGCTCTTGGTATGGGTAGATTTTGCTCTGACTACACAGAAAGAGCCTGTGCTGCTGAACTTGAATAAGTGCCTCAGGAAGGCTGAGTTCCAGCTGGCAGCTGAGCAAGCCATCTGCCTACTCCTGTGCAGGTTTCTGAATCTGCCTCTAATCTTAATTATCAACTTCAGCAAGAGCTCCCTAATTTGCTCATAGGCCCTATATCATCTGGGGGCATGTTTCAGTACTGTAGCTGGCACTGTTTCCTTATTGCAGTGAGAGCCACCAAAATAAAAGATGGGATTTGTCCTTTTGGATGGGAAAGGCATTTCAGCCCACATCTCAACAGGAGCTCCAAAAATGTTCGGGGTTTCCACATTGAACTTTGAAGAGCCAGGCTCTGGGAATCATATTCACAGATTTGAGTTAAATTCTTTAGGTCCTCTTCAGAGCAAACAAGAAACAGAAGGTCCACTTTACCCGGTATGAAAAACTGGAGGGAGATGTGCCTGAAATCATGCTGGTCTCACAGACTTCAATGTTTAGGGAGAGACCTAGGTTAGGCCTTTATAACAGGTGGATTCATAGACTGTAAACTTACAGACCTGATTTATCTCACTTTGAGACCAATAGGTTCACTCTTTTATGTCAGTGCATAATTTGATGAAGAGCAAGGAAACTCACTGGACCATAGACCTGGCTGAAGGCCAGCATATTGCATTTTGTTGCGAAATGTCAATGGACAAAATAAGCAAATGCCCTGAGTATTTAGGGCTCCATACTCTTGAACAAGTATCCTACACTAAGCTACAGAACCTGACCCCATGAATCCTGTGTTTCTTTTCCACTGTTGCTGCAGGAAAGGCAGATCTAAGTGAGTTTTCTAAGTTGACCCCCTTTAGTCTCAGGAAGATCAGGAGCTCAGGCGTTTTAGGCTGCAGCCCAAATGATATTTCCCAGCCTATGTGGGCAGTTCCCATATTGTCAGCTTGTAGCATCCACCCAAAACATCTGTTTGACATCATAGAGAAGGGGTGGCACTTCTTGACAAGGAATAGAGAAGAAATATCCTAAAGCTAGTGAACTGCATGTAGTATTGAAAGTCATTTCCACAGAAGAAACCTTCTGTCCCGTGAGCTGTGCCAGGTCCATCCCTCATATGGCAATACTCCAGAAGGGAGGAAACCTACAGAACTAGAACAGGTATTAGATGATTTTTTTTTACTGATAACAGTTTATACAGAGGCAATACATTCTTCCCCTAGACAACAAAATGCTAAAAAGCCTTATTCCTTTCTTGTAAACATTTTATTGTTCCTCCTCACCAGAATTCATTGAATTTTCTGTTTTCTTTCTGTTATATTTCATTTATAATTTTATTAACATTTTTTTTCTATCCAGAACTCACATGAAAAAATTGGCACAAGCAACATGCTTGCTAACCCAACATTCAAACTTGTTTCTTTAGGTTTTGAACCTTGCTTCCCCTCCAAGAACAGCTATTTTATCATGGTTTCTAAGACCTCAGTACCCAATTTTCAGTAAACACATGCTCTGAGCTGGATTGCAGCATTTCAGGTCTCAGTCCAGGAGTTAGCTGTTTGTTTGTAATACACCATGGGTGCAGATTTACTCACAGCATGAGCAAGGCAAGGAGGACAGAGGAAGATGAAGGCAAGCTTACTATTCATAAATTTCAGTCTAGCGTAGCATTTTAGATTACAACTCTGTGATGGTAATCGCTTCTATGAAACTCTTCCAGAATACCAATTTCCAAACTCTCTTGCCTCATGAAATATTTATTGGTGGGTTTTAAGTCATAGGACAGTGAGGTGCCCAAGCTGACAGAAAAGTGTCAGAAAGGAAGGTGAGGGCAAGAACAGTAGGCAGAAAAAACGCTTATTGTTATCTGAACTCAGGGCATACCATTAATGATAAAATAGCACCCAAAAAAATGTCAGAATTGACTTTACTGACTCCTATTCTACAACAACCTTGTGTTTATTTACCAGGGATTGTGTGGTACAAAAATTCGCTGCTTTTTTGATGTAAATATAGACATGCAGAAAGAGACAGAATGGAAGAGGGAAACTTTACAAAAATCTTTCTTCTATTCAGTTTAAACTGTGCAACACCCTTATTTGCAACAGCTTATTTTTGTTAGGCAACTATTGACAGTTGTTTTTTCATTCTGCAAAGTACATGGGCCTGTCCAACATTGCTAGTACTTCTCACTGTCACTCGGAATAAGGAGACTAGGTATAATTTTACAGTGATACTGACAAGAAGCACTTTCATTCTAATGAACTGAATATTTATCCTGGTATTTCCTGGGAAAAGAAGGAAAAAAAAAATATCCTCTTTAAAAACCAGAAAACCCCTAAATTGTGTCAATGTTAAGTAAAATTAGTTGTGATACCAAATCCCTGATGACGTAGTAGCGCTAGCTGAAGCCTGCAGTGCAGGCAGAGTGCAAACTGATGAACAATTTTTTTCTCATTTTCAAGTCATTTTCTTGACTAACATACTCCACTCCATTAAATGACATAAAAAACAACAGAAGTACGTTCTTACTTGATATAGCCAAGCAAGTATAAGCTGAATATGTAGTCTGAGTTCAGGTAATGGAATGATACACAGCAGATTGTAGAATTTCAAAGCATTTAATCCAGGGAAGTATTTAAATGTGTACTAGCCATTAAGCTCCAGAATAGTCCATTTAATTAAATTTGTTGCATGCAAATGAATGGTGGTTTGAAGGATCAAGACTATAAGGAAATTTCTCATACATGCTGCAATTTATATGTTGAACTGCTACATGAATCCATAATTTAATATAAATTAATTTTACTTTAGGTGTGTTTATTTTAAAAGTGTATAACTCTACAAATGATGTAATTTTGGAGATGTGTACTACACATGTATAGTGGTAGCAGCAAATTTATTTTCATATCTTCATAAATATCAGTGTAGTTTGTTTTTCTCCCATTTCATTTTAGCAAGCTGCTTGCTGAGATTTGTACCCTCTTTTGTTACATGGTTTATTATCACGACACACATTCTCATGATTGTTGTCAAAAAAAAGACAGCACTTAGGAAAAGTCGTTTTGTTTAAATGATCAGTAGAGTGTTACTTTGAGATCACTGGTGGGAGGGACACTGAAATTTTGCAATGGAAGCCATTGGAGGAATGTAATTGCCTCACTTGGGATTTGGGCCAACCCTGCAAACATCCAATTTCCACAGAAGTGATTGAGGTTCTTTCCATTTATTTTAATGAGAGTTGGATGGGGCCGTAAGGCATTACAATCCTTTTGGGAAAATCCCAGGGGATCTTTCATCTCCACAAAAGCTCAGGACATTGGTTTTATGCTTCCTCCAAAGCACAGCAGCTTTTGCATCAATGTGTCTCCACTGCTGTTCTTCAACATTACTGACTCAGGGGGAAGCAGGCCACCATGGTGCTGCTTTCTGTGCCTGAGAGGGATCCAGGATGCTTGCAAATGATGTTGTTTAGCGTTCTTCTGGGTTTAGGTCATCCATGTACTTCAGTGAGTTGCTCAGCTGTTTGGTGGGCGTATGGGAGTGTCTGTGGCAATAAGCAGGCAGCAAATGCAATGCCTCACTGATTCTTCCCTCCTCTCAGCAATGGTGCTAAGAAACATCTGAAAGTCAGCATCAGATTACCACAATATTCAATACTCCTTGAAGTGGTTGAACCCCAGCAGCTGATTCCTTGAAGGCCAAGGTATAAGATTGCCATCAATGCCATGGATAGCTCTGTGTTTGGGCAGGCTGCTTTAATCTTTTCCTCTTGTATCAGGGGTGACTGTAAATTAAAAATTAAAAAAAAAAAAAAAAAAGTTCTGGGAGCATTTAGCAAGTGTTACAGTGCCACTGTTTCAAAGCTGTTTTTTGTTGTTTTGTTTTGTTTTGTTTGTTTATTTTAAGTAAAAGCAACCTATAATATACTTACCTCAACATAGGACTGAAATAAAAGATGTCTGTACTTACAGTTATTGGGGAGTGTACTTACCATTCAGTTCCCAAACCTAATATGCCCATCACTCAAACTATGAGAGTGTTGAATTAGAGCAGTCTGTTACTCACTCAGCATCAATGGTTGAGAGTCATTAGGAGACTGAAGCGTCAGTGAGGATGCTTGATGTAATAAAACAATGCTGATATTGTCTGCTTTCCCACAATATTTTATGGGATAAGGAAATAAAGGGGTTTTACACCAGCTTTTGGCTTTGGGCTTTTGTTTTTTTGTTTGTTTGTTGTTTGTTTGTTTTTTTCCGCTGACAACTGGGGAGTGGAGAATGAAGAGCTGGAAAATATCTATGTTCCTGTCTTGATGCTAGGTGAACTTAAAATTGCCTTTACTAAATTAAAAGAAGAGGAAGAAAAAAATAGTTATTTCTTCTCAAAAATGCAACATTTGCCTCTACAAGACAGATGACCAATAGTGACAGTATATGTCTTCATAATCCCCATATCAATAGGTCTAATGTTATGAGAATTTCTATTACAGAGTATGTTGATAAGATGTATGACTTGCAAGCATTCGAGGTCACACCTGTGATCTGAGAGTAAATAACAACAAATTTGTGACGTAACAGCTCCAGTTCTTCCCACAGGCTTTCATCTTCCGACTCTTTTCCTTCCTTTTTCCTGGTTCCCTCATCACACAACATCTTCACCTCTCATTTACGCTTTCTACCTCTCCAGAAAAAAAGAAAAAAAAAAAAAAGTTTTGCGGTGCTATGGCTCACAGAGAATATAGCTGCGTCTGTGTCTATTGGAGGAAGAAGAGTAGAAGAGTTAGGTCTGTGAAACTTTTTTGACATATGGCTGAGAGAGACATAAGGCTCTCTGCCAGTGCAAGTCTCTGCTCCATTCTCCAGGCTGTCTGTCTGCCATAGAATGCTTCTGATGAAAAAGAATAAATATAAACCAATCTCTCTCTACTTTTCCCTCTACTTCACAAAAATCATTTTAAGAAAGTGAAAATCATTCAGCTAACTTTCTGTTGAAGCAGATGACTGAATACTGGTGTTTATTGTTCAGTAACTGTGGGCTTAGTGTACTGTAAAATATACAGCTTTTTCCTGTCACAATGGCAGAAGTAATGAGGGTAGGACTAGCTGATTTTTAGCTCAAGATTAATAGGGCTCCTGACAGTGGTTGTTCTTTACCCTGTGAATACGTTGGACATATTCCTCCACTGACCCATGAGCTGGAAAGCTCATATCTCTGCTCAAGTGTTTTCTAACTACTCCTAACTAAGCTACTAGTTGGACAAGAAACGTTTTTGGAAGGAGTGTCAGAAAAGTGCATACAGCCCTGCAATGTCAATGGCAGTTAGCAAAGTTGTGTGTGACCTCAAAGGCCAAGAATAGAGACAAGCCAGGATAAACTTCAGTATTGCCAAGTTTAGAGAGAAGCCAAAGGAAAACTGGTTCCCGTGCTGACTTCCAGAAACTTTTTTGCTGGCATGAGCTCACCTAACTTGAAGGCATGGGAGGCCAATTAAATCACTACTAGCCACTTGCAAAAGATATGCCTGTCAGAAACTGATTTCATAAAGGGATAAAAGGACTATCAGTCAAAACATAGTCTACAAGTTGGCCATACTTAAATACTTTGACTGACAAAGTAGAGAGATATCAAATAGGGTTTAGTCTGAGGTGGTATTTTTAACTCTTCAGTGGTTGGATCTGGGGAAGCCACTGCATAGACACTGGATCTCTAAGCTATCAACAGTGAAATAAATGGCATTTAGCTCTGCTCCAGGGAAGGACTTACTCTTTCATCAAGTGTCACCTCTACATGATGTGCCTGAATAAATATGAGTATCCTCTTTTTCTTTAGTGGAGTCCTCTGCGACAGCACTGCCAATGTAGGTTATTTATGGGATGAGTTGAATGCTAGTCATAGCACAAAAAGATTACGTTATAAGCTCACTGCATATTGCAGGTGATGGAAACTAAAACTTTACCCTTATTAAAGGACTATTTTGCCATAACAATATCATTTGAAGGCCTACTTTTGCCCCTACTATCTGTGCTTCTCGTACATTACATTGTCCCTGCATGTATCCATGATTCAGTTCTTCAGCTCCTCAGCTAAAGAACAGACTTCTCATCACTTAGCAGATCCAGGAGTTTGTAACAAGTCTGATTAGAAACACTCAAACTGACATTCAAAATGAGCTTGAGCAACCTACTAGTTGCTGGAAACCTCGTTTGAGATTTTACCATATCAGTCCTAATTTGGTTATACTGCAGAGCGATGTGCTAGCATCAGTGATCAGAAAGTGAGGCAAATATTTGCAGATTTGATTCCGAGAGAGTTTGAGTAAATTAATACTGATTTTGCTGCTTTCCTTTGTCCTTGGAAATACAGCAAAGGCCACATTTTAAGAGTCATAATTTATTAAGTACTGTGCAACTTTTAAGTCTGGAAGAAGAAACTTTGCACCAGTTTTACTATGTTGTTGTTAAAACTAATTAGTATCTTACTCTATCTTGTATCTTATCTGTTTTTTACAATATATAAATTACCATCTTATTTTTATGGAAGTCTGTGCTGATTTAAAGATAATTCACAGGTGGCTGAGCCATAATAAGGTCTACATACATTATAAAAGTAATTTGTCTTATGGGTGTTATATATTGAGGTAATGGAGGAGAAAAGTACTACAAAATAATACAAGAGTGATAATAAAGATAATAAATAAATTAAAATACACAAACAATAAATAATGACTAGTAAAAAAAAATATCGAAGAGTAAAACAGGACCTGGTGCTTAGGATCATGGTTTAGTGGATGACTTTGCTAGTTGGGTGATAGTTGGACCAGATGATCTTGAAGAATTAATTCACTGGAGTGAATGAATTTCCAACCTTAATCATTCTATGATTCTGAGTAAATGCAATGTCCTTAATGCAGTGCATATACAGCAACATGTTTGTACCACACTCTAAAAGCTGATAATAGCACTGAAATCAAAATGTGATGTAAAAATAACAACGTATTTTACAGTCTCCTTGTCATTGCTGAAGTAAATGTATGTTACATGGATAAAATATAACATTAAAAAAATCTAGATCTGAATAAAATTTTCCTTGTGTAAAGTTAAGTGCTTTTCCTTTCAAACTTTTCTTCATGTTGTATATTCAGGAGAAAGAAAACACAAATTCTTTCAAGTCCTTCTTACCTCAAGGCTTTTTACTGTAGTGCACAGTTCTGTTAACTATCAGTGCACTTATTCACAGAGGTGTATATTAATTCTTGTGCACGGGCCTCTGTGATAGCCCATGCAGCACATAAACCTCACATAAATGTAGGTTTTGAATTATTAAAGATGCCTTTTGCATGCTTCTACAATGGAATAAATTTTACACCATCATATAGAAAAATACCATGAAAATGACTGTTTGATTAGCAAGCTCAGGCTGACATTTCGTTTGATAATTAGTTATGACTTATCAAAATATCCCTTTTCTGTGAGTAGCTACACTTATAGCTACACTTCCTAGGTTTATGGAATGCTGTCAAAAATATCCAATGCTTTTTCCCTGTTTATTAGTAAGTTCACCTCCAAACCTAATCCTACAAACATTGTTCAGTATAGTTTTGCTGAAATTAATGGAACTATTTACAATGGAAAGGACTCAAACCAGTGCTCTGCTTCTCCAGAAATATCAGATGGCAAAGAAAATTACTTTAATGGGACAATTTTCAGAATGTTCATCATTTAGATTTCTTTTTGATAATACTACCCTCTATGTACATTTTTCAAATAACAGACCCAATTTTCAGTGCGTGATTCATCTGTCTTCTCTATTGCTCTTTTACTTGGAGGTTGTATTTTCATTCTTGGAACTAGTGGGACTGGCTAAAGAAATGCTGATAGTGTTGTCGCCCATTTTATTATGCAATAAGGACAGTTGCTGAGGCACTATCAGCAACTATACAAGAGGAGGAAGCACATGGCTTGCATCTTGCTCAGCCTAAGCAAGTTGTAACCCCTTGTATCTCACTCAGAGAAAAAAAAGCTAGGGATTAGACTGTCTGGAGGCATTACTCATGCTTCTCACCGAGGCTGAGGCTGAAGTCCTCCATGGGAGACCCAGGGAATCTAGAAGATTGTTCTGTGGGAAATCTGACATAGATTCTGGCCTAAATGGGATAAAAAGCTCACTGCGTAGCATAACATACAAGAAAAGAGATGTCCAGAACTCTACTCTCAAGCCTATTTCCTTTTTTTTTTTTTTTTTTTAAGTGAATATTACATTTAAGTAATATTACATTGAAAACAGTACAAAGAGTCACTTTGCTGGCATTTTAGGAGAGTGTCCTATCTACAGTATAATTACTGCATGCTCTCATTCCATGAATCTTGCTCTAACACGAAGTGTTTCCTGAGTTTCCCAGGCACATAGGGCCCTCCCTATCACACATACTGGAATTCACCATTTTAGCAGTCTGGTGAGCTTGAGAAAGAGAAAAAGAAGGAAAACAATGAGATCTAGAGAGCCCCTATATCTGAGTGGATTCAGACTTGTGCACATCCATTTTTACACTCAATGCCTTCATACCTGTAGCTATCTACAAACATAGCTATTTAAAGGTACAATAAGATCAAGACAGTCTGGGCTATTTCTCTAAGGGGGAAACATGCAAAGTGTCTTTGTCTACTATAATACCTTATGGAAATACTTTGTGACTAACTTTTTGTAAAGATTTGCCCTCCTGACCTTCTTTTCATTCTTGTCATCTGGTTTGAGCATTTTTAAGACAGTTTTTTAACCTAAAATGTCTTGCCTAAAATTTTGTGGGGGGAAAGAAGAAAGGTGAACTATTCATTCTTGTACATTGCTCTCAGAGCTTGTAGAGTGTGTGCTGGGTGGAGGGTCATATACATTATTTTATTGCCTCATGGCCATTTTAATTCTTAATGCTAAAGTTGCTTATGGCAGAATTTCAGTTGTGGGCTTTAATTTTTCATACTGAACACAGAGCCTGTGGAATGTTTATTTGCCAGGAAAAAAGAAGGGGAAAAAAAAGCGATTCTGTTGGAAGAATGTTTTGAAAGAAATCTCCTGACAAGACAAGGTTTTGATCATGCCTGATTTTGCTGTGGACAGCTCATGTCAGTAACATAACACATCTGCAAAAGTGTTTTTTTGTAGTTGAGTTCTGCCTTAATAAGTAAGGCTGAAGGATGACTTATGGCTTGAAGCTTTTTTCTGTTTTCAAGCTGTATCATTTTGTCTAATGAAAGGCCATTACCTCCCCCTGTCAATGTGGCCTCCATTGCTGTAGTAATGTATCTGTGGATACATTATCACTGCTTCTGCTTCTGTGAATGAACAATTCCAAAGCAGCTACATAGAATTTATTTGCTGATTACTCACCTGCTATTAAAGTAGTTCCAAATAAAGTGAAATGGCAGACACTGCCTCTTGGTAGCTTTTTCCAACTATAAAAGGAATTCTGTGTGTTATCTGCAGTGCTCAAGCTGCTTTACAGATGCACCATATTTAATTAGATTAGTTTTAATTAGACTACAGATGCAAAGTTGCATCTATGTATCACTATTAGTCTGTTTTGAGGCACTTTCAGCCAATAACAAACCACCATCTCATTTGCATTTATTTTAGTGTGTTAACCATTTGCCTGCTGGAATAATCACTGTGGAAGAACTTATATAATTTGTGTTGTTATTGCTGTGTGGCACCGTACACAGAAAGTGAAGTAGCTTAAAAGAAAATCATGCAGGGGAAGAAAAAAGGGTATTGCACTGAAGAATTAATTCACTCTTAAATAAATCTTTCTGTGAATTCCATTTGTACTCATTTAAATTCCTTTAGAGTGCTTATTTTCCAAGACAATCTTGCGAGCTTTGGACTTTATTGATTGCTCTTCTACCCTTAATGTTTGTTTTCTTTATGATCTTTTCATTTTTATTTCTTCATGCTTCACAGAGCCCATTTTCTTTTGCTGCCTTTCCCTTTCTATTCTGAGCTTAACTCAGTTCTGAGGAGACAGAGGATTAATTGTTCATTACTCATGATGCTACAGGTTTGAAACAATTGTCGATTAGCTATTGCAAAGTTTTTATTATCAGGAGAAAGCACAGATGCTTCTTTAGTTAATGACAGAATACTTGCGAGAGAAACTGGAAACTTGGGGCAGAAGCCTCACTGGGGAAAAGTCACCAAGACCATGGGCATTGGCTTCAAGAATGATTCTTTTACCCTCATTTCTAATTCCAGCAGAGATTATTTTCCTATGTTTAGATATAGCATTCCCTTTTTTTTTATTTCTCCATTTTGGCCAAGCTTCAGATTAATCACTGCATGCTCTATTCTGTTTAAACAGGGATGGAAGTAAGAACTCTGGTATGTACTTTTAATTTTAAGAGTTGATAATCTTTCAGCCTTTTTGATCAGTAGCAATGAAATGATTCCAATGAGAATAATGTAATTTAATTAAATGTTTTTAATAAACAGGATACACTTTGAGCAAGGAGGGGATGCAGGAATTGTTAAATAGCAATAAGAAAATGTGCCATCTAGAGCAGCTACTAAGGCTGACTATAAATACTAGGAACAAAATATTACTAGACTGAAAATATTCCAGTCTCAGAAGAGAAATGTACTCTAGGCATGGGGTTAGGTTGACTATGCTCAGATTTTAGTGACATTCTTTGAAATCCCTAAAGCAAGTCACAGGTCATTTTCTCCTGGCTTTCCTTCTTTAAAAGGAAAATAATACTTATCTCCCTTTATGCCAATTAGCAACTTGTCATTCAGAAGGCACTTCAAAGATAAAAACACAATGAACTTGGAGTTCTGTCATCCAGAGGACAGGACTATAGATCCAAGTTTCCTATAGAACTTTTGCGTCAGTGATGATCATTTACTGAAGCAAAAGTCAGACAAGAATGTTGAATAATCGATTTTCAGAGCTGGTGTAAGGCTCTGATTCCTGTTTTCTTCCCAGTGAATAGAAGAAGGTGGTAACATTTCAGCAGTGAGTTTTCAATATGCCCTTACAGGGATGCTTCACTTAGTGGAGAAAGTCTGGCTTGGATGTACCTGAAGGATCAATCTGTGCTGAGCACACTCAGTGTCAATAGGACACTACGTCAGGAGACAGAGGAAGAGGATGCTCATTCTGTCAGTGGAGCTTGTTCAATTAGATCCCATAAGGGATGTAAGTGCCTAGAATGTGTCTGGTTTTCATTTGAGCAGTGTAAGGCAAAACTGACACCCAGTGCAGTTAATCAAAGGTGGACTCTGATACTGAAAGAGGGGATTTATTTCTTTCTGTCATATCCAGGGGGGGGAAAAAAAAAAAAAAAAAAAAAAAAAAGGAGAGACTGACATAATTTAAGAACAGCTTGCAGCCTGCATTCAGGGTTACATGGCTGGACTTCAAACTCAGCACAGGTGGGAGTCATGGGGTCTCAGAACAATGAAAAGCCTCATAGGCTGGCTGTCCAGCAGCAAGCCAGATGCAGGGGTTAAGATGGAGGGTTTCTCAGAGCAGCAACTGGTTCATCTGTCCACTTAACACAGGGAAATGAAAATTCCCCTCTGAAAGACAGATGCCAGCAGCCCTTTTAGGGGGATAGGAATGGAAAAAGGCCGAGTCTTCTGATACACTGGTAGCACAGCTCTCTACTTCTTATATATTGATCTGAAAGTCAGAGTGCTCCTCCAGGAACTGGAGAGACTTAGATTAAATTTCTTCATCAAGCTGGAAGCTATAATGGTTGACAGTACTTTTAACTTATGTTGAAATCACGACAATGTGTACAAAATAATTCAAAATATAGGCCACACTGAGAGGGGAGAAAGTTTTCCTGTTCCTGTTCTCCACATTGCTAAATTTTAGAAGAAGCAATCACCAAACAGAACAGAGGCATTGAGGAAAAGGGTCTTTTTAATGGTTCCTGCTCGCCAAAGCTTGCACTGCCATATTTCACCTCTACTTTTGTCCAGTTTAAATAAATAAATAAATAAATAAATAAAGCAGATAAAAGTACTTGGATCAGATTTTTAGGGAGAGTCGCTATCTTATGAGACAAACTGATAGTAGTTGTTGTTTCTGATATCCAGTGATATTAACAGGACAAAGTAAGCATTGGGCAAACTGCCTGCTTTAATCCACACTGGATGCACATGTTTTATGCTGTTCTACAGGATGGTATGTGTGTGTGCTTAAAAAACAATCCTTCCTAGGCTCTTTTCAGATCCACATCATCCCCCTAAACTAATATTGTCAATATAGGGTTGCAGCTGTAACATATATTCGTAGCCTAGCTGGATATAGGAGCTGATTGAAGCTTGTGTGAATTTATTATTCAGGCTAATTAGCAGAAGACTGAAGCACAACATGAGAGAAAACATATTCCAGGCTTGCTAAATTAATAACTTATAACATTGCTAGATTGCAAAGTCAGAAGCACAGCATCAGTGATGGGTGTGTTGTACTTGTGCTTTACAGAAGATATAGTATACAAGAAACAATTTGCAGATAGTATGAAGGAAATCTGGATTAAGAGATCAAAATGCAGTTTCCAACTCTTTCCTCCCACAGACCTGAAAAACTATATCCATACGTTAGTCATATGGATTTGCTGCAGATTTCAAGATAGTAACATGAAATTCCAAACGTACAAACAAAAGTTGTGTCCTAGTTTCCTCCAGCAAACTGACCACTTTTCTAAGAAAAGCACCTTTCCTGAGCCTGGCAAAAATAACAGCTGTAGGTAACTTTCAATTCCTGCTAAGAACAACTTTAACTTGTCTCAGACCGAACAAAAAGTAAGGGCAAAATGACAGTATAGCATTTAAACAACACGTTTTGGAGAGGATTGTGACCTTACCTCAGTGGAATGAAATTTCAACTTTTGTATTTATGGAGATCAGAATAAAAAGATTCTGAGTTGCCATCCTAAAAAGGATAGCCTTCCTTCTTAGGGAGCATAACTCCAGATTTGATTAGAGCTATTAATGAGGTCAAACGATGCTTTTAGGCTGGTAGCTAATGTAAACCAAATCTATTTATCACTTTGGCAGTGGTTCCTGCAACAAAGTTAATGACCATTACCACATTGCTAGTTAGCCAATCAGGAATGGTGCTTTTTGTGCAAAAAGGCAGAAGCTAGTAATCAATCATCATCATCCTCATCATAATAGTGCTGCTAAATGAGCTTCTGAAAAAGAAGAGCAACATGGCTATTAACCTTAACTGTATCTCGAAAATAGATTTCTTCCTACGAAGGCTACTCCTGATATGTGGGTTGCAGCCTGGATAGCTTCTTGCAAAATAAAGGAGGTCGAAATACCAGTCAAGTGCTCAACCCATATTTAGATTCTTTGTTCAGTCTTTTAAAATAAAACTGAACATTTCAAGAGAAAGATCAAAGTCTACATTTTTTTAAATAGCAGGTGAAACCATTTTGCCTAATAGACTTGAGTTATATACTGTCAGTGAATAATGAAATTAAACAATCTTTTTTTTTTTTTTTTTTTTTTTTTTTTAACTTTATAAGTGTCTAATAACCTACAGGTTCCACCAAACTGTATCTTTATAATACTTTCTGATACACATCTTCATATGGATAGCCATATGCTGGTAGAACAGACTTCTGCAAAAGCTGTTGTGCATATTCACGTCAGCAGTGTTTTCTTGGGAGGTTGGCTCAGCCGGGAAGGACTGAAGGGAGTTATCTTACATGGTGCTTGTTGAGGCACAGGCGAGGAGTGCAGTGGCAATGGCTCTCTCTTGTCATCCCAAGGCTTGGGTTGGCTGGGCTGTTGGTACCAGCTCCCTCCAGATTTGCAAAACTGGTACAAATATCCTGACCAGCAACACTGACTAATAGGTGGAGATTGTGAAATTTTCTAGCAAGAATGCTTGGGGAAAGTTTGGGACCATTCATTCATTCCTTCAGCTCACACACGCCCGTGCAATCTGACAGGCTATTCACTCCAGAGTATCTCACCTAACTGCCCTCTATCCCACAATGCTGTGTCACTAATACAACATTCCCAAGAAATCTACAGAATGGCTGGTTTGCTCTCTGCCCTTTGCAGAGCTGCATGGGAGTGCCTTTCCAATGACAGAGGTGCCTGCCAGGAATGCTTTCCCACATATCCAGCACAACCTTGTCCCATGGGAAGATCAAACACAGCCACAGCCAGCCTCACTTAGTCCCACCAGGATGAGCAGGGCCAGACAGGGTGTGGAATTGCACCCGTCTTGGATGACCTCCAAAATCAGTTCTAATGTGAGCCTATGCCTGCGGTGCATCAGGGTCTCAAGCACTGGAAACACCTTATGGAAAAGAGTGGAGACACAGACTAGACTGTGTTGAAATGCTATTAAATATACCATATTTTTATTTGGGGCATTCATATTACAAACTGCCATCTGCCAACTGTTTTCATAGATGCCTGAGTGTCTGAAGAACAATTTCTGTCTTGATTTGCAACTTAATCTGAAAGACCAGAAAGGGCCACAGTTGAAACCTGGTCCTTAACAGTATGAATGTGCAACAGGGATGGTTCAGGCTGGGTGTTAGGTAAAGGTTCTTCACCAAGAGTGTGGTCAGGCACTGGGACGGATTCCCCACGGCAGTATTCATGGCACTGAGCCTGCCAGAGTTCAAGCAGCATTTGGACAATGCATTTAGAGCCAGGAGTTGGACTCAATAATCCCTGTGGGGCCCTTCCAACTTGGTATATTCTATGATTCTATGAAACCTGGGTTGTCTGGTACTAACTGCTTCTGCCTTGAGAATGCAGCCAGCTCAGGCACTCATTTTGGAGGGTCCCAGATGAAAAGTGTCTCTTGGTTTTCAGTGCCATTTGTTCAGGGCCCAGTCTTAGCCACAACCTTGGCCAATGCAATGGCAAGCTATGGAGGTGCCAGGCTGGCTGGCTGGCTGGGTGCCACCCAGAAAGAGGGCATTCATGTTGTGGGTGGACAGGATCCTAGGAGGATCTTGTTGAGACAATAAAAATGTTTATTTAGCAACGGCTGTGCACAGCAGTGTGCTGGGTGATGTGCTTGGATGGACTGTGGCTGGCAGTGTACAAGCCTGGTGCATTCTTATAGGCTGATGCGTGGTTAAGGTCCTGGCCCTTGTGAGCAATTGGTTGAACCGAGATGCCCATGTACCCGCCACAGGCTTGGAACCTTAAGCTGCAAAGCCTCTCAGGCCAGACTGCCTTCTTATTTCATCTGTGTGCGCTGCCTAATCTGGTGAGGCATTTCTTCTGAGTCAGTGCCTTTAGGCCCTACCCACACACAAATGAGTGTCTATTAATAATGATAATATTTAATGAAAGAATCTTGTTCAAAGTTATATCTGTACATTTAAAATACCAGATCACGAAATGCAGGCATTCAGTTAATTTCATTGGGTATACACTATTGCCCAGCAAAAGGAATGTGTTTTTATAGATACATTCTTGTCACAGAAGAAAATATGGTTTCTCAGACTAGCAATTACTGCTTACATATTGCAAGTGGCCTAGCATACAGAAAAAAAAAAAAAAAAAAAAAGAAAAGTATATTTAAAAACAAAGCTTTAATTCTCTGTGGAAGAAGAAGATTAGTTTGGGTTTGCTCTTGATTGTTTTTATAATCGATTCTTCAGAACTACAGGTATGAAATTATTTTTTTTAATCATTCTGGACATTGAAGATATGAAAAAGTTCCCAAACCTATTAGAAATTAGCCTTTCTCACTACTTATTTTGCTTAAGTATGCAAATGTTTTCCTGCTGAAGTGATTTACAAAAAATGAAAAACAACAGCAAAGACTTTTATATCTGAAAGTATTAATCAATTTTAGAAATAAACCATTTCCATGATTCTTGACTGCAGAATGCATATGTTTCTTGAATAAGTGGATGGCAGATGGCATGTATGTGTACACACATATATGTATATATATGTAAAGGTAGTACATTCTACACTGTGAATAAGTCTTTTTAACCTGTCTTAATCTTATACATGTATATCTGAGGGGGAAAAACAAGTCCCAGGCCTGTTCAAGGGCTTGATAAAAACAGATATATGAACCTGCTTAGCATCTGTTTAAAGTCAATAATACAGCTCTACCAGGCTGTGTGATGGATAGAGGCAAAAGATCATGTCCTAAGGGAAATTGTGTCATATTTTTATAAACAGAAAGAGTTTGCTTATTTACAAGTTAGAAATACTTTGCATTTTGACATTTTGTTCTTACTAAATGTGGAAAGGTAGTAAATTTCACTGAGAACTTCACTGTCATCCTCGTGAAGGGAATCTTTAAAAGGTGACAAATGAAAATCTGAACTAGCAACAAAGCTGAGGAACAGGAGGATTGTTTCAATGGGTAAAGTCATCAGTTTGGTATGGATGAGAAGTGAGTAAAGTCTGCTTAGCACTTGATATCCCATACTTTGGTGCTTTCTCTGAGTGTATGGATTCTGGACATATTGCTGTCTGAATAAAATGGCAGAAGTCAGGAAAAAATATTGCTTTTAAAGTTTTCAATAAGAAATGAAAATCTATTTTCAAAGTAGTACATTGTGACAAATGAAATTTCAGTCTCTATGTTTATGTTACAGCTATATAGTTATAAATAAAATTGAGTTTTAAGGGCCCAGACACCCTGCAGTCCTGGAGCAATTTCATGTCATTGCGCTTCCCTGCTAGCAAGAGCTGCTCCAAAGCTGAGTGGAAAGTGCTGTGTACCCTTCTTTCCAGCAGCTTCAGTGTTTTGTATGGACTAGCCATGCAGAAAACCTGGAAGTAGTCTTCTGGCTTGCTGCTTGAGAAGAAGCGAGGTGGAAGCGAGGTGATCTAACGGTGCAGTCAAGCTCCAGGTACCAGAGGAGGCGACATGCCAGTGAGACATGCTGGAAAGGTTGCAGCTCTGAGAGCCTGGAGCAGAGACTGAGGGCACCTGTTTTGTCACACACGGTGTGAGGCACTAGTGATTTAGTGTGCTGGAGGGCTTCCTTATAGGTGTGAGTTTGTGTTGTGTTCTAGGGAGCTGGGGCCACACGCTCCAGGGTGGTGCTTGAGGTGAATCCCAAGGCTGATGTTGTGCCCCAGGCCACTCTCTGGTGTGCCTCTCTTGCAAAGGGCACGTGGCATCCTCCAGCACATCGCTCCCCACAGCTGCCAGGTGCATGCATAGGACCTGCTCCTGACATGAGCTCCACTGCTGGAACGAGGACATGTGAACGAGGACATGTGAACGAAACACACAGCAGATGAATCTGCTGTTGCTCCCTGTGCACCACACTAGTCAGTAATGTAGATTGATGCACCCACAGTGTCTTCTATATGATGCTATCCAAAGTCATTTTATTGTCTGTGCCTTAATGTCTGTATCTCTGCAGTTCACATATTACCTACCTCATTTATAAGACAGTATGTGACCTACCTATGAAAGATGCTATAACTGAAGCATTTTTATTTGTGACCTTCTAAATGAATATTAAATCTCAGTAAGGAATAAAACTGGTAATTACTTAGGAACTTAGTGTATAACTCCAATGGTAGACAATTCTGTTATTTGTAGCTGTTCTCGTTTATACCTGCATGTAACATTTCTATGTGTTAACAGACCATTGGTATAAAGACAGATAGTTTCTATAATTTCATATTGTCAGAAATCATAGTTTTTTTATTATTTTTTTTAAGATGACATTATACCCTCATAGCATTTCCTTTGTTGGCAATAGATTTTTTATCTAATTTTGAAACTTCTAACATCAAACAGGTACTATGCATGACTAATTCTGCTATGAAAGATATGTGATTCCTCTTTTGAAAAATGAAATACAACCCTGCTCCTCATTTGCAGGGAAAGCCTTGAAAAAGTGACACAAATACATACCCAAGTACTCCAAAAAAAAAAAAAAAAAAAAAAAGAAAAATGAAACAAAAACAGTGTTCATTGCATGCAATGAAATCAGCTAGGAAAATCAAATATACATAAGCATAATTGATTTTTTCCATCAATTTCATTACTTTTGAGTCTTATTCTCTTGATTTCTGAGTCTTGAGATTGATATGACTAGAGTATTTTGTCCATTAACGAATTCTTGTTTGAAGTCAGAAGCAGTTGCATGACTTTTTTTTGCTGTTCTTTTCCTTCAAACTATCAATCAAAATTTGAAGTGCAACACGCAGTGTGTCACAGGAAAAGTCAAATACTCTTTAACCACAAAATGCCATTGTCCACATGATAGAAAACAGTCATCTCAAGCTTCTACAGATTTGTTTGTCAGTGTTGAATATTAGCCCCATGAGTTGATTTGTGCCTTCTCAGGGAAGTATTTGGCCTCAGCTGGTGTTGGTGCATACACAGTTTTTGGAACGCCTTCAGCAAACCTGTCTGGCTTCCAGGTCCAGTTTGAGGCTCCAGCTTTCTTCATCTTCCCCAGCTGCTGAGTGTGTTTAGTGCTTTCTCTGGCAATTATCTAGAGCCTGAATTCATTTATTTTATGTTAAAAGCTTTATGGCAGCAGATATAATGAACTGATAGGAAGCATCAGTCTAAAAATACTATCCACTTGATTAGAAAGCATTTTCCACCAAGGTTTTTTCTTTCCCTACTCCATTTTCTGTAGCAAGTGACCTAGAGGCTTTGCTGGACAGGTGAGGCTTGTCTGTTTGTCACACTGGCCAATGCTGCAGCCCTTCACAAGGGACATGCTGTGCAGGAGGGGGTTAGGCTGCTGGTTTCTCCTCTGGTCAGCTGCATGCCAGCTGGGGGGACACTGGGGGCACTGGGGATATGGGTCTCATGCAGAGGGTGATGGGCGAAATGGCTGTATTTTCCCAAGGAAGGGGGAGGAAGCAACCAGTGGGAGCTGTGGAAGGATGGAAGGGAGGTGACAGCACCATGTTGCGGTTCCCAAGGACTACATCCAATTGTGGCTGAGCTGAAGGCAAGCCTGGGAGAGTGGCTCAGACCAGTAGCAACACAGGCAGCAAAGGGGAAATCTGTTTTAGCTCTATTTTGCTTTTATTCCATTTCATTTTGAGTTTGAGAGGAGGTAGTCTGGTTAACAGAGGAGCTATTTTTGTTTTAGTATTTATTCATATGAAACCTGACACTTGAGCTTGAAAGCCTTTGTGATCTCTCTGAGGTACTTCTGTCAAGGAGACATCTCAGCAGCTTTGCTCCCTCACCATCCTGTCTCACCTGGAGACTCCCTGGCCTTACCTTCTCTGCCATGTACCTCAAGAGACAAGGAGCAGAGGAGCTGATGAGACTGAGCAGTGAGGAGCTGAGGGCAAGAGGGAGCAAAATGTGTAGGAAAGAGGAAGAGAGGGAGAGCAACAGAAACAAAAATAGTTCTGCTCTGCAGAAAGAAGATACACTGTTTGGTAAATGTGTTTTACCACAATGCACAACTGTCATGCATCCTAAAAGGTGAATTAATACTACCAATAATAAATTCAAGTGACCTGAAAATTCCAATAATAGGTGTGGGTTCACCTTCAGGTTAATATTTTAGTCATTTTATGTATTTTGACTTCCAGCTTAGGGAACACGCAGTTGGTACACGTGGTGTTTGAGTGACCCAAGCTCCTCAGCTAAATTTATAGCAATGTCTAGGATTACTGCTAAATTCAATGTCAGTTTATTTGCAAAGACATGAATGTTTAACCATAAGAAGTCAGAATAATTTCACATGAGGATATCTAACAAAGAAGCTATAGGCATAAGTGTATTCAGTGGGTAAAGCGCATGTAATCAGTACATTTTCACAAACTGTTTTGCACATAGGGAACTTTCACTGTCAAAACGCATATCTCTTATCTCAGTTAAAGCCTCAGTAACTTCCATAAACTATTCATAGAGATAGTATTATGTAACAGCACATTGCTCAAAAAATAGAAAAGGGGAAATGCAGCATGAGAGCATTTGTTAAGATATTTAGTAGAGGTTTCTTCTAGTGATGGGTCATAGCCATTATCTTGAACCATGTAAAAAATCTGAGATAAATTTAAGTGAAAACAGTGTTTTGCTAAGATGCTGTTAAAGCAAGGATTCATATACAAGTGTTAGGGGAGGAAATGTAGCTGTATAAGTGTGAAGGTTAGCATTTAAATCATTATTTTTCAGTATGTATTTGCAGTTTTTCCCTGCTTCCTTTACAAATCATTCTACCATGTATCAGCATTTCCCCTCCTATGCATTGATCACCTTTGTATTCCTTCTGCTATGAGTAGTGGTATCTATTATCTTGCTCTTAGTACATTTTCTTTTTTTTAAGTAACTTTTAATGAAAGTCAGATTGGTTCCCAGAATGGGCCCCTGGTTAGTTGCTATACAGAAAGTCTGAATATGGCTATATATTATTTTTCCTTCCAGATAAGAAGCAGTAAGTGGGAAAAAAAAAAAAAAAAAAAAAAAAAAAAGTACAGTTTAATAAATAAAAACTGCCAGTGCTCTCATGTTCAGGCTACCAGAGATTTAGCCTAATGTGATGTGCTTCACAAACAAACCATGTGACAGTTGCATCTTCTGGTTCAGTAGCAGGCCCCCTCTGAAACATAGATTATTAATATGTATCAATTGCAACATGCCATGGGCCTCCTTTGTACAATAATATGGGATCTGCCATCATCTAATAGTCCTTTGCTATCACAGTTTAAATGGGGCCACTTAATTGCTTAATTGCAAGTTATCACTGGACAGCATTTTTGGTATGGAAGTCCTCACTTTTTAATTCAGCTCCTCTCTTCATTTTTTTTTTCTTGACCTTCTCTCTCTTTAGATTCTTTTTTTAAGTTAATGAAATTTCCTGTGACATTACACACAGAAAGAGAGGAAAATTATTAGGATGAAGGGTTTTATTCTCTTTTATAGACTGCAGCACTTTGATTCTGTTACACATTTTGTGACTACCCTCTACTTTCTTTCCTCTGGAGTCAAATGTCCTCTGAGGCATTTGATAATTTTAGATCGCCTGATGGGAATGTCAGTTTTAGACCCAAGGCCTGTACCTCTCCAAGCATTTTGTGTAAGGCTAAGTAAGGATATCTTTGCATAAAGGGCACAATTTGTAGCTCTTAAATCAACTAACTCAGTAAAACATCTTTTCCTTTGAATCTAATATATTCAGTGGAACAAGATTTGATTACAGGTTGGGACACGAGCCATGTTTAGTGCAGTGCAATAGAAGCAAATCTGTGGCATGAAGCAGTCAGTCCCAAGGACCCAGTACCACACTGCATGCTTCACGTAATGCTTCTAACTAGGTTTGCTCCCATGGGTGTGAGTGCCTTTTGCATTAGGGCAGCTCTGGGAGCCTATATTCACATTATTTTCATCATGCCCTCCCAGACCATGCACACCATGAGTTCAAGCACGGTAAGTGGGAATGGCCTAGAGATCTGCCTCATCAATCCCTTCTGAAGTCCAAACTGAGATGATAAAATACCAGTGCATGACAGCTGCCATATATATGAAATGGTTACAGATGCATTAAGTAACCTACAATATGCATACAACACTGGCTGACCTTAATGGTAGGAAACAACACATTGAAGAAAGCCTCAGAAAAGTCCTTTAGCTGCTTACATGTCTGACTGATGCTCAGCATGACTGAAGGATGCAGTATTGGTACCAAAACCATCTCCATTATCAGCATAATCCTAGAGTTTATTCTTTTCAGTGACCCACTATTGGTCAGGAAAAACCTTTCATGTTCCCTGCAATTTCCTTGTACTCCGCTCTTGCATTTCTGAGTTAAGTCCTGGAATGTACCCTGTTGGGACTGGACTGATACTACTAATTCAAAACTTTACTCTTACTAACTGTGCCACCTTAGCTCTATTAGAGCTTTGTAGAATCACCAAATCATGTAGTGATTCATGACAGTGTCTTCAAGATAAGTATTCTGTATTTGTCTACGGGAGCAGAACAAAGAAAATAGCACTGAAATAACAAAAAGCTTATGCACATATTAATTATACTTAAACCTATAGCTTTTCCTTGATAGCTTGGTTAAGTATTGCTTGTTTCAAAGCACCCCCTTGTGTGGGTACTTGGTAAAACATCGTACAAGTCGCTTTTGGCTCTCTGATACCTACCTCTTAATCCTTTGGTCAGAATGTTTTTTGTGTCACCCACCCGTTTGTCTGCTGCAGAGTTTTTTTGTTTAATGGATTATGTCCAAAGACCCACCGAGGTTTCAAAATACACTATTGAACCTGATCAACCTGTTTTAATATAGATGGAGGTAGTATTCAAACTATAGATTCCCTTTGCTGTCCATTTAACACTAGGAAAATGAAATTATTTGAGAGTCTTGCTTATGTGTGAGGAAGTTCAACCATAATTAATCATTATGAAGCTCTAAAGTAAGCCAATCTACAACACCAAATTCATATGCTGTCCATAACATTTTTATAGATATTATTCACAGTTGGTATGCCAAAAAAATTAAGGACTGCAGATTTGAGTCTTCCAAAGCTATAGTGGTATTGGTTACTTCGTTCTGGACTGTCCACCCTGAGAACACTTTATACAAAACTAATTTTTAGAAACTTATTGCTGGAATTCAAGGTCTTCTGACAGTGTCATGAATTGAGTAGAACCTTCAAAGTCTTCAATGATTTGGGGACATAATAATAATGGATTTTTAATAATTTTGTAAAATCTTGCCTGTGTCATGTAAAAATGATTAACATTTATGTAAATAATGCTTTTGAAAGACAATGAACATCATTTCAAAGTTAACTGTATGTTTCACTTGTCTTAAATCTAGCATGTACCTCCCCTGCTAGCAGTGTTAGATTCAGCACTGTCTATTGGAGGCAATGTTCTGCTGAGCCATCTCCTTGACAGAGATAGTACACTTTTATTGGGGAAAAAATGTTCATTCCTTTTTGCTTTTTCAGTCTTGAATGCTGAAGGCATTTTTGAAAATGTCCAAATTTTGGGAAACCCCAAATTTTTATCTTTTATTATGCTTTCTATAATAAAAAGGTAGTATATTTTCTTTGAAGAGATAATGAGAAATTCAGCGTAATTTTTGGTGTCTCTGATATTAATTTGGGGTTCATTTAATTGCATCACAAGAGCTATTGGGTGACATTAAATTACAAATAGATGAGAACAGACAATACATGACAAAAAACCAAGCTGAGGTATCTGCAAGTGTATAAAATGCTCCCCAAGGAACCCTACATTGTTCATGCTCCAGAGAACCAAGGCAACAGTGCCAGAATACCACTTTGCACAATAGTTTCAGCACATAGACATCTGAACCTACACAAGCTTTTTCATATGTAGGATGTGTATGTATATATCCTATTAACACCCACATTCCCTGTCTCAATTCCTTGATTCTCCTAGCTTACCCGCATTAGCTGTGCCCCTCCTCTCTTTACTCCCACGGTGCCATCCCGCCCCAAACCTATCCCATACTCTTGCTGCTCCCCATGTTCCCTCACATCATGCTTTGAGCACTCCTGACAAGGCAGCAAAACAAATAGCTGATAAATTTAGGCACATCATTCATTTCATATTGTCAGAACTCCTAAGAATTAGCTCAGATATAAAGTACAGTGTTATATAAATACAAATTCAAAGGCCAAGTGTCTAATGCAGTCTAGGCACATGCATGAAGTTTAAATTTGAAAAGAATACACATTGCCTCTAGAAGGTAATGTTTTCACATTTGTGAGTGTTGGATGAAAAACAAAATTAGTAGGAGAGTCAGTTGTGCTACAAGGAGTTATCACACCAGATCTGAAGTAAAAATGAAATCATTAGTGCATGAAATACAGATTTTAAGATGTGATAAGTGCAGATCTAATGCAACTTTTACTGCAGAATTGCTGCTGCTGACTCCATAAAATACATCCCATAAACAGCTGTTAATCTGTTCACTCTTTATCTTTTAACATTCATTTGTTTAGTAATCAGTTCTCATTTGTTCTACATATGGTACATAGCTTCCCTTTTGTAGCAGCTGCATTTAATGAACATTTGGATGCACAAAAATTATTACAGAAATTATTGTTTAACTATTTTTCCTACATTATTTTTGTATCTGTCACTAATAACATTTGAATGAAAGTTAGAAATATGGTCATTAAACTTAGAGTAGGGAAGGTTTAGGCTTTGCCCTCTTTCTGAACTGGTAAATTCTACTGGAATTTCCAGTGACCATTCCTCACAATCTGCTTAGCTTCTTTAAGCATTTAATTTTCTCTATTTATGCTGTCCATTCCCTTCTGTGATTCACTGATGTCAACATGTCAAATTTTATTCACTCTTCAGTTTTGCTCTTGTAGTGGGTTTACGTGGCAAGGTTTTGGTAGCAGGGGTCCATAGGGGTGGTTTCTGTGAGAAAGATCTAGAAGCTGCCCCGTGTTTGGGAAGGGCCCCATTGTTTTCAGAGCTGAGCCAATAAGCGATGTTGTTTTGCACCTCTGTGAGAGCATATTTAAGACAGGGAAAAAAATGCCATGCCACACAGCAGCTGGGAGAGTGAAGGGAGTGAGGAACAGCACCAAGGTCAGTGTAGAAGGAGGGGGAGAGGTGCTCCAGGCGCCGGAGCAGAAGTCCCCTGCAGCCTGTGGTGAGGACCATGGTGAAGCAGGATGTCCCCCTGCAGCCCATGGAGTACCACGGTGGAGCAGGGCTCCACGCTGCAGCCCGTGGAGGAGACCACAGTGGAGCAGGTGGCCCTGCACCGATGGAGGCTGCCGCCTGTGGAAGACCCCTGCCTGAGCAGATTCTGGGCCAGACCTGTAGCCCGTGGAGAGGAGCCCACGCAGGAGCAGGTGACCTGGCAGGAGCTGCTGCCCGTGGGGGAGCCAGGTTGGAGCAGTTTTCTCCTGAGGGATGGACCCTGTGGTACGGACCCATATCTGGAGCAGTTCTGGAAGAGCTGCTGCCTGTGGGAAGCCCACGCCGGATCAGTTCATCAAGGACTGCATCCCGTGGGTGGGACCCCACAGCACAGGGGACGAGACTGACCGAGAAGGAGCAGCAGAGAAGAAGCGCTGTAGACTGACCATAACCCCCATTCCCCCGTTTCCCCTGCGCCGCTCGGGGGGAGGAGGTGGAAGAGGGTGAATGGGGGGAAGGTGCTTTTGGTTTCTTTCCTTTGTTTCTCACTTTTCTAGCTTGTTAGTAATGAGCAATAAATCTTACTATCTATCTTCTTATGCTGAGTCTGTTTTGCCCGTTACAATAATTATTGCGTGATTTTCTCATCCTTATCTCAACCCTTGAGCCCTTTTCACATATTTTCTCCCCATTCCTCTTTGGAGAGGGGGAGTGAGAGAGCAGCTGTTGTGGAGCTCGGCTGCCCACTCAAGCGGAACCACGACAGTTCTATATCATATTACAGACCTTTAGGTAAAACAGTGAGAAAGTAACTTAAAAACCTGGTAGAGTGAGTGTGTTTAGAGATTTTAGAAAACGACAGCTTAAAATATTTGAAGTTTCATTGGGTGTTCAGGTTAAATGTGGGCATCAGTGGTCATTAAAGCTGAGTTGAATGAAGACAATTCCCTCCTGGACTACTTGTGTTCAAGTTAATTCATTTTTTTCCAAAACTCTGATTTTTAACAAGACCATTTTATCATAGTAAGTGGTCTGTATTATTTATTCATACTACAATTGTGTCCAGCATCCTGGATTGAATGAAATATCTGAACTTTGAACTGTGCTTTTCTTGGTAGGAAACTATAGGTGAAAATACAGTTATGTACTAAAACTCTGCTAGTGTTAGGGCATGATAACTAATAACACAAACGCCCTTGGTTTGACAGTCCTGTGCCCTTGGTCAGTGTTTACTGGTGGCCTCGACATGCATCTGTTGTGAGGAGTCTCTGAGTCTGTCAGGTACAACAGTGGGCAGAGGAGAAGGGCTCTTCATCAAAACTTGACTGCTTGAAATGGATGTTGTTCTGAAAACAGGAAATTCCCTGTCAGTTCCACCCTATTCCGCCATGATACAATGCCAGGTGGGTTCTGGAAATGATTAAAGAAAGAAGCAAGTGATTGCCTAAATGTGTCAAGCATTTTACAGATTTGCACAGTGTAAATATTTTGGACATACTGTTTTCAGATGGTCAATTAATCAAAATAGCTGCAAGGTAGCTTGATCTGTGTCACCTGGCAAATAAATAGATAGATGAGTTAAATTGGCATTGTGTGTGCAAATACTTGCTTGGGAGAATATGCTGTACAAATGACAGCATATTTTAGAATGAATTTCAGGTATTTCTGCAAGGTATTTTCTTTGAAAAAGGCTTAGCTGTGAAATAAATGTTCTTGATTCTAAATTTAACCCTACTAACAGTTTACCACTTTCTTTTTGTGTGTGTTTCTTTTTCTTTTCCAGTGCCACCTTGGGCCTTAATAGCCATAGCCATAGTTGCAGTCCTATTAATCCTTACCTGCTGCTTTTGTCTCTGTAAGAAATGTTTGTTCAAAAAGAAGAACAAGAAGAAGGGAAAGGAGAAGGGAGGGAAGAATGCTATTAACATGAAAGATGTTAAAGATTTAGGGAAAACCATGAAAGACCAGGTAAAGTACCTCTCCTTTTCTTCAATTCTTGAGTTGTATTTGAAGAATGTGTCTACAAAAATGTTTTGTTTATTGCCTCAATTGTGGCTTTGTGGAGAGGGGAGTGATCGTCAGCATCTTCTCAGTAGTATCACAAACAAATGGATATGGGTATGGCATCACTGATAAAGCAGTCAACCAGTTTCTCTTCTCTGATAAAAAAATGAGCAGGCATGTAGTGACTCATCTGGAAGGGGCAAGTTTATTGACAGTATCTTGGCTGTCCCAAAAATGCAGTAAATGCGTGCAATTTTCAACTGTCCTTTTTCAGGGCTTTGACCAAGACCAAGTACAACATTTGTATATCTTTCTAGCACTGGTTCTGAGCATCAGTGATAAACAAACAGATCTGTACTCTAAATCTCTTTTTACACAAAAGCATAAGTTCAACTGAGAAACAAACAACGATACAGAGGAGAAAATGAGAAGCACAGAAACAAGGAAAAACAATCAAAAAGAAAGAGCATGGGTCATTCAGCACAGTGATGCTGGGAAAATTTATTTTGTGTTAGAGAGGATGAGATTAAAGATAGCAGAACGTACTTGTAGCTGTAAGTCAATGCAGTAACTTGGAGGAAAAGATTAGTATAATGTCCTTTGAGTAGTATCATTTTCATGAGGGCAAGAAAACTTGTCATTTAGATCTGTTTCATGCAAGAGAAGCAGAAGGTTACATGACCTAATCCTCAGTGTCACAGACTTAATTAATATGTTCCTGAAAGAAAAAATATAAATATGTGTATATATATATATATATATATATATATATATATATATATATAGCCAGTGTTTTAGTATTGTCCTTCCTGATGATTCTGCTGCTAAGAATTCATAAGGAAAACTGTTAAGAATAAACAGAAGAATGGGGAAATAAATGTGAAGAATTCATGTGTCCTTAATGTAATGCCATATTTCCTAAGCTAAGACAAAGGGCTGCATTTAAAAAAATATATATAATAAAGTTCTGAGGATAGTTAGAGAACTGCTTTGCAAAAACTCTTCAGTAGGAGACTATTGTAAAGACATTACATGTGTCTGTGCTTCCAAACCAAGCCAGAGCAAACCAGAAATGCTTATCCAGCCAAAGAAAGAAGATAAAAGCAAGGTAAGGAATGAATAGTTCCTTCAATAAGCTGGACACAATATAGTGTTTGAAGAAAGCTGGACTGAAAGCAAGTTGCTTAGTACAATAATCAACCTGGGAACCCTGGGAACCTGAGGACTAGTGTAATTAGATCAAGAACAAGGTCCAAGAAGAAAACCCTAGAGTACAGTAGCAAGGTGAACAGAGCAGACCAGAACCAGTGGTGGGATCCCACTATACAGTGATGGAGCAGCAATGGATACAGCTCATCACCCAGTCTTCAAGAGTCTTGGAACAGGTTAGCACGATTCTCCAAGTGTGTGAGATATGATAGGAGGTAAGCAAGAAAGATGGGTGCAGAGACCTTACAAGTTTGGTGTCCAACTGCAGCTGGATCACCTAAGTGGAGTGTGAAATGAGCTCAGGTAAGGGGAGGAAAACAATGAATACACTTCAAAGGTGCAGAGCTATCAGAGCTATATCAAGTTTCCAACATCACGCAAGAGGGCAGTTTTTGTTATTGTTGCTAAGTGGACAGTATGAAAAGAAAAATACTAAAAATTCAGTTGTTTCTTACCTGTTCATACTACTTAATTGCAATAGTCACTACTGAAATGTTAATGTATTAGACAGTAGTTAAATTTTCTAGGTTATACACTACACCAAACTTTGGCAAAATTCATTACTTTCAAGCTGTATGTACCAACATTTTGTAGTGGCCATTGTACGCACTGTCAACATCTGAGTGGCAAAGGAAAGAGTGAGGCTTACACTACAGCTAATAAAGGTCATACCAGTTGTAGGTTCCAGGTGTAGTCATGTGTCTACAGCCAGTAGGAAATACAAAACAGATTTCCCTACAGCCATACCAGATTGTCTTACCACAACTCACAGACTCCTACACAGGCAAAGAGCACAAGTGGCAGAGTCCCTTGCATCCACACTGCAAGTGGACCACTTCAGACAGCACCCAGGTACACAGTTTCAACCTTGGTTCCACCAGGAGGAAAGATGTTATTCATATATCACACAGGTGTATTGAAGTGCAAAACTCCCAAGTGTAGATACAAGGCAAATCCATACTTGGAAACAACCTTGTTCGAACACAAAATCACTAATGAAGATGCACCTGTTCCAAGTTCAGGAATATTAGTGAGGTTGAGCTCAGAAGACAACAGAAATTTTGGGTTCTCCTTTGAAAAAGATTTTTGTATTTTACTGATTTTGTTTTCTCTGTATGACAAATGTGAAACCTCTTTTCTTTAAGCACCTTGGTTTAGGATTCAAGAATTCCCTTTATTTGATTTATAGATATTGTTCTGGTTCTTGTTATTAAGTAATTGTGAGATATTTCCCCACAGCCACACATGGAAAATCGTATCGTCAGTTGCTGGGTCACCCTGGGTTACTGTTAGCCAACTTCTTCCCATTGAAGCAAGCATAATTTGGAAGAACTCTTTGATTATGTTTGTGGAAAAAATCGTTGTGACGTTTGCTGTGTTCTACAAATGTTACTAATGATACAAACTTAACACTTTGTTGTAGGATAAATAATGTACAATTTGTTGATTGATATTTATGTGGAGTTTTTTTTTTCATATTATTTAAGGCCACTGTTGCACCTACAGTATATTATTCAGTGTTTTTAATTATATTCGTTAGGACCTGGATAAATGACCACGGGTTCTTGGAAAATAAATATTTTAAATGCAAAATTGCATTATGCAATTAATATGGAGTTTATTTTTCATGGGAAAAAAATGATAAAAAACTGAATCATGGTTTCTTATCTTTCTTACAGGCAATCTTAAATGTGCAATATTTCAGTAAAGAGAAATGAACCACTTTAGAGGTTCTGCTATAAAATATAAAGGGTTAAAAAAAAAAAAAAAAACTTTTAGCTTTCTTTATAAAGGGCAATGTACAGTACCAAAGATCTGAAATGTTGTCAAAAACCAAAAAGCTTAGTTGTCATCGTTAGGCCTGAACGTGCAAGTGCTAATTACCTGCTGCCTTCAGCTGAGAGTACATAATAGCAGTTGATAGGCACTTGGCATCTTGCAAGATCCTAGTTCCCTAGGCACACAGAACTTGAAAGGGAGCAGCATTTGGCAAATTGAAAGTATCAGCCTCTGGAAGTATAATTTCCATCTTAGCCTGGTTTCATTTGTCAAAGAGAACTTCTCCCTTATTTGTGCCCACGCTGACCTGCACACCCTTATAGAGCCATATAGCTTGACATAAGTAAAGATACTGCAAATTTGGTTGCAGTAAAGTTGGAGAAGAGATAAAATAAAGATTAGGTTTTCAATCTTTAAATAAAATTCTACTGCAGGAAGTGGTTACTTATTCAAGTAGAGCACACAGCTCCATCAAGGGCTAGGGGGAGGGTATGATTCCTTCTGGAGAGGCAAATTATTATAAGAATGTATACTACTGTGAAAAGGTCATTTCTCCGTGGTTTTTAGTAATGTTTGTATGTGGATGTTTTAATTTTTATTTCTTCCTTCTATGTCCTCCTTGTCTATGTTGTGTCTCATGACTGTTCTGGATTGTCACTTGCGGTAGGTTTATTTCACTATTTGGACGCACCTAGAGCTCTGATACATATAGTCTTCTGACAGCGCTGGCTCCTCAGCTGAGATTTATATGTAGTAGCTTTGGTACACACATCAAGAAGCTGAACCAAACTGATTGGGTATTTTCTCGGTGGGGGGGAGGCTAGCAGAGGTATAGAGAAAAGAGGTTGTCATTTTTTCTTTAGTTAAAATATTAAATCAAACTGTACTAGAAAGCTCAAGTTTAAAATTGATGGGCACCTAAAAATAACTTGCTAGAGTTACTTCCTTCTTGTATAAATGTCACCATATCAAAAGTAGACAAAAGCAGTATATATTTTTACTGTCTTTTTCTTAGTGTCACTAAAATTATTGGTACTTCATGAAACTTATTGTGGGCTCTCCTATCATCTCAATACAGTGCACGTGCTTTAAGTTCTTTATACACCATGCACATGCTTTAAGTGATCTTACTGCAGATTTCTGTTGGTGCACCTGAGTAACCACTATCGCTAGTGTTTTTATGAAATCTTCTCTTCACAATTTTTATCTTTGTAACTTTCCAGTCTCTGCCATGCCTCCAGTAGGGCTGCCACTACTTTTTCCTTCAAACATCCAGCTCTAGACACTATTCTTGCTGCTGATTTATTGGGTCTGAATTTAATGCATTGATACATTGAGGTCTTAAGCAGCCTGTGCTGATGAAAAGGAATAGACTTAATCATTTCAGTCATGAACAGCAACACTGAAAAAATAGTAAAATTTACCCCTATTGCTTGGAGAATAATTTTTGTGGTTGTCTGTACCTTTTATTAGGTCACAAAGCATTTGTAGAGAAGGAGATTTAATATCTCAGTCATTCTTCATTGCATCAAGGTGAAACACTGTCACTAGTGAAAGATCTTTGTTTTACAGTGGATGTGTCTGTTAGGCGAAAGAGGAGAATTTGTATCAGGTATATGTACCATACCCTGGAATATATAAAGTATGTACTTGACTTACTGTGGCCTTCAGTCTATCACTGATTCCTCTGTATGCTTTTTTTCCCTCTATGTAGGCCTTCCTTTCCACTGGGGTTATGTACTAACTTCATCATAACTTCATCTGTTTAATTTTCATGTATTAATATCAGTGAAATTATGGGGCATTATAAAGTAATATGATAGTGAGTGCTGCAATTTTACTCAACCAAACTTCAGCAAGTAATGATTTTCTTTGACTACTTCACCTTTTGATTTTAGCTGTTGAGCAGTAAACACCCTTTCCCTCATAGAAACAAAATACTGAAGGGAAAATCTTTTTAAGGTGCTCTCAGAAATGTTTCAAAGTAATGTGTTGACCTGTGAACTACCAGTGAAGAAGATACCAAAAATGAAGTTGGGGAAAATCTGAAACAAATTCCAGCGAGCCTGGATTTCCTTTGAGGGAACCCAAGCCTTTATTGACAGATATAATCCAATAGGATCTTGTTGGGGGACAGGAAGTCCATTGTTGGTCTTTTTTTCTGCAATATTTGCTTGGGTGTTTATTTGTTTTTCCTGTTGAATGCCTAGAGAATAGTCAGTGTATTTATTCCACAGTGCTGTCTGCTGGTCTCACCAAGCCAATTCCCATTTCTTGTCATCTTCAGCCCATGTTGACATTAATGTTCACCATGGCTTATCCATAATGTAATGAAGTATCTCCTATTCACACTCAGAAAGACAATATGTGCTTCAGATCCAGTACAGTGCAGAAAACTAGTCAAAAATAAAGTGAACAAGACATTCGTCAAAAACAAGAACAATAACTATACTGTAATAGTCAAAATAGATTGATTGGGCCCCATTTGTGTATTAATTCAACCTCAGGCTTGAGCAATCATCCTGTTGTGTTTTTTTTCTTTCAACACTTTTTTTTTTTTTTCAACACCTGTCTCAGAAACCAACTGTGCAGGATGCATAAAACTTCCTGAAAAATGTGAAAGCAGAATGTTTATGAAGATACAGTGCTATATATGAGTGTTTGTGTTCTGCAGGTTTTCTGCAATATTCTTATTTAGCTCAGATTTATATTAGACTTCAGAACCTGGAAATTATGAAAGGAACAGCTGTAAGCCACAAGTCTGAGCTTATTTGCATTCCTATCTCTTCTTCTCAGCCATTCAAAACAAGACATAGAAGCTTGCTTTGCCTGCTTCCTTAGTTTCTTTTTCCTCCTTTTTGTCCTGTAAAATAATTAATTACTTTTATTGTAACCTATTGTAATATTAGAATTATATGAAGATATGGATCCTACTCATTTTCTTACATCTTGTTTTCTATCCTGAAGGTCTTGCTACTGGAAGCTTCCATAGTTAAGATTTTTTTTCTTGCATTCTCTTGATTAACAGACCAGGTTTTGAACTCTTTATTCAAGACCAGAGTCTGCAGGTTTCTAATGAATGGTGTCTAGGAAGTATGCAATTATTCTGTAAATTAAGTGATTTGAATCACACATTTACCTGTATCTACTGATTACATGGAGAGCTAAACTCTTACACTAAGTGCCTGAAGTTAGCAGAAATGAATAACCTACAAAAGGAACAGCAGTTCATATCAATAATGTGTATATTTCAAAACCTACTGGTGTTTTAATTCCTTTAAGCAAAGGAATTTATTGTTTACAAACAAAATAGTGGATTATAGGTATGAATAGCAGAATAACCTTAAAGCATGAGAGTATCTTGGGTCTTGACAAGGTACTGTTGAGAGGATGGTCAAAGATTATCTCTTTTTATGCAAATAAGCCAAAAGGACAGTTCTTTGCCAGCTTTTTCTTCTGTATATCAATGTGGCACCCAATAAATCATGTCTGGCTATATTTAGATTAATTTTCACTGTTAAATAGATGTAGCACTAATTATATAGTATGACAAATTTCTCAAACAGAAATAAATTTAGTACTCAGAGTGGTCCTCCCATGCCCAGGAGCCAGCTCTATCCCAAAGCATGTTTCCATCTGGCCCTTTGCCATTCATTTGGGGAGGATGAAGAACAATTGATTGAGCAGTATGCACTGGCCAAGCAGCCTAAATCTGCCTCCTACTCACAGCCTGCTGTATAGCAAAACAAACCAATGCCATATGGGAAGTGGGGGCAGAGCATGCTAGCATACTTGCAAAAATGTTTGCTTCTTTTTGTTCATGCACATGGGCCCTGTGTTCCAAGCACAGCCCTGACCCACCAGGTGACCTTCCAAAATAGGCCCCCAGGTTGAGCCTGACTGCATCTCTTTTCAGCAAATAAACACTGTCTACAAAAAAATAATAATAATAAATAAATAAATAAATAATAATAAAAAAAGATCTGGGGACTTAGTTCCAACTTTTTGCTGTATTCCTCCATTGAACCAAAGGTAGTAAGTACCAAAGGTAGTAAGTACTTCAGTACCCCAACAATTCAAGGAGCTCTTAAGCTGAATGTGATGGCCTTGTGTCATTGAGCTCCTAAAGAATGAAAGCCTTTGACTAATCCAGCAGACCATTTAAAACCTGGATAACAAGCAAGGAAATAATGTCAAAGCATCGCATCCTGGACACAGCAGGGTTGTGCTCATTTTGTGCATTGGTGTGGCCCACTGCTGATGTGTAAGGCGAACAGTCTTACAGCAGTAATGGCAAAGTAGATTTCACAGTGACCAAAGCCTGGCTCAGCCACTGGAAACCCATGCACAACATGCTCTCTAAATTAATTCATGGAGAGAAGGCAGATGCTGAAAGAATGAAATGTTGTCTTTCCTTCTGAGGCACTCTGATAGAGAATGTGTTACAATTGCAGGCTTTTCTGTTTTGTGATAGGGAATCAGCCAGGAATTTTTAAAGGCTTTTATTTTTCCCGATAAAAATTGGCCACATCAGAATTGTGGTCTACTCAAATGTGAAAATTGATAAGAGGTGAACCACCATTAGTGGAAATGCAGCCATTCCTAGGTGTGGACATCAATAGGAGGAAAAATTGCCTTTCTGATAAATTTGTTGTTAGACATGGCACAGAACATTCTCGCTACAAAATAATATTGTTTTCTTCCTTTCAACTCAGCAGGCATTGCACAAGCCTGAGGGCTGGGCATCACTCACATGTTAAGAAAAATCCTCCGCCCCACATGAACAAGAAGACTGATTGATAGGACAGATGTAAAAAGAACTCAGACTGCAGCATGCACTGTGCCACAAATAACCTTAGAGCACTCATAGTTATGCTTTCCTATCTAACATGTCTTCTGGCTTACTGGTAACTTGCTTCCTTAAAAGTGATACCACAGGTCACCCCTCAAATGTAAACAACTCTAAAACACTGCTAATGAAAGTGTTTCCATACATACAACAGTAAAACACGTTGTTTCTGCTTGCTGTCCTCAACAGATTTCAAAGTAGGCATTGACAATGAGACACAAAGATAACTGAGACCAGAATCAAAAAGCAAAATACACCTTCTCGGTGTATACACCTTCTTTGCATCCTCACAGTGACTCAGATGGAATTGTGGCCTCTGCTTTGCTGTAGAGAGGGCAAGAAAATACACTGTTGGGAGGGAGTTAATAAAAGAATATGTAAAGCTTTTTAAACGCCCAGAATATCTTGTGGTTTGTGGTGAATAGCAGTGATAGGGCACGTGGCCATTGGTGGAACTGAGCTGGAAGCAAGGGGTGTTCAAAGAATCAGAAAAGCAGTGTCATCATCAAGAGGCTTCTCTTGAGTGCTGGAGTGGAGCAGGGAGGAAGCCCAGGAAACGCAAAAACCCACTGCAAGGTCTGGAGTCTGTAGAACTGTGATCAAAATCAGTGCTTTGTTTTGTTCTTTCTAGTTTTTATGCAAAAGATTAAACTACAAAAAATTGAAAATGAAGCATTTTCTTTAACAACCCAGAAGAAAAGAGGAGACTGTAAAACCACCCTTAATTATGTTATGGAAGTGAAGAAAGAACCAGCAGATTGAACTGTGGATCTCAGATTGCTGTAATTTAGGCCTATTTGTTGTAGGAACCACTGCAGTGTAGATGAGCTTGGGAAAAATTGACTAAGCATGGCACAGAAACGAAACTCCTAATGGCATATGTAAATTTATGTCTGTACCCTTGGTTCAAACTAGTTACAGATCTCATTCAAATATGGATTAAATCAGAGGGTGCTCAAAGAATTCATTTTGTCTTCCAGCTCTAAGAAAACATATCATATATTGAATAGCTCTGGCACAGTCCTTGGCACAATGTAACTTTTCTCACTTGCTGATTTCATTAGATGTGAAAGTGTCACCTCACAATGAACCAACACTTTTTTTTGTACATTCCTACTTACGTGTAAACATGCATTTTTTAGCGACTTACATACATGTAAGAGGATGTAGATTTTTCAGTGCTGTTTATTTCTGCATACATTCACTTGAGCAAATTTCACATTCATCCCAACATAGAAAAAATACATCTGTTTACCAACATGATGTTATAACAGATTTTTGTGATGTGTATTTCACACACACATGCAGAAAATGTATTAAAATGTCATGGAATTAAAAGAAATAGAAGGAAAAGTAAGACATATTCCTCTGCATTGAAATCCAGGCTTTCTGATCACTGTCATGTCAGATGAAGAGGCTTGAGGAGAAAGTTGGCTTATAATTAAAAACATTTTACTGATTCTAAAACCAATAAAATATAGCTGCTTATTTTAATTGATTGTAGCAGTACAAAAATAAGATTCAATATAGTGTGATATAATGTATTATAAATTGTGGGTTGCAGTACTATTCCATTAAATATTGATCTTTCAGAAAATCTCAATATAAAATGAAAATCCCTGTGGATATTTCAAGTACTTTGAAGCAATCCAATTCTTCTTCCTCTTTGGAACACAGCAGCTGCATCACACATGAGAAACTTCTGTGCTTCCTTTGACTCAGCTTCTTCTTGAAGCATTGGCCTTTAGTTTGAAAGCAAATTCCTCTCCTGAAGGTAAAAACTATTATATACTGATTTCTTTAGAAATAACCATTTGTTATTTCTTCCCTCCCCTGACTCCAAAACCTTGGCCAAATCTGAACATCATCTTATTCTTAGTGTTTCTTAGTTCTTCAATGTATCTGAGTCAAGGTCAAGAACAATATAGCCACTCAGCTGATGTGAGTAATATGAAACATTTTCCATCTCTCCTGGGAAATAGCTTTCACCTTCCAATAGGACTCTGATAAGTTATGGAGAAGAGTTTCCCAATCGTGCAATGTTTTGTGCCTGCACTTCAGAACTCACTTGCAAGAAGGACATTAACTTCCCATTCTAATTTCTAGAGACATAGTAAAAAAAAAAAAATCACTCTGAGATACACACAGTTTTGGCACATCTCCCAGTTTGATCAACTATGCAGAAGAGTATGTAGTTTTTCTAGTGAGAGCAAGGATATGTATTTTTTTTCCTTGATGCAATAGTTACAGATGCCCTGTAGCTGGAAATTAACACAGAAGTTTCTCTTTGCATTCTCCATTTTATTCTTGAGGAAAGGCTTCAGGATTGTTCTGCTCAAACAAAATCCAGGTCAAAAGTAGATGTAATAGCAGAAAGGCCAGTACTTATCCTAGATACAGTGATATACTGAAGCTGTTTATCACTCCTTTATCATGGAGTCCTCTGCTAGGACAATACTGTGATGATTCAGAGCAGTGGGTCCTGGAGTTAACATCCTACTCTGAGTTATTGCTTCCTGTTGTCTCCAGGCTCAGATCAATGTGGTTGTTTCAGTTCGACTGAGTCACATCTTTTTTGTGTGTGTGTGTGCGTGATCACAGAATCTCAACCTTATTTTTATTACCAGTGAAAGCAAGATGCTTGATATAATCACGCCATTCCATATCCTGAAAGTCCGATGTATGGTCCTGAAGGGGCTGTGCCCCAGACTGGCTTTGTTCCAACATTATCCTCTTGCCATAGAACCTATTAGGTTTTTAAGTGCCATCTTGGTTGTTGTGTTAACAAAAATGTTGTTGTGCCACAGCCAGGGAACTCACTAGCAGCTCAGCAATTAAAATAACTCAAAATAACGTTAATATCAGGCAGTTCAGCCCTTCCAAACAGAATTGGCTTAGTTCAGAAGTATTACTTTTCCAACATTACAGGTGATTCTCATCTACTGTCAACCTTTCCCACCAACCTCATGCTGGTACGCTGTAATTTATGTTCCCAGTAAAGAGTCCATCACTCACTAACATTCAGGTATTTAACTGTAACCCAGCTCCTCAGCTTGCATAAATCAATGTTGTTGCATTGATTTCAGTTGAGCTATGCCAGCTAAATTTCTATCTTTTTTTTTCAAAAAGTAGAAAAATAATTACTTAATACTGTACAGTTTTCAGTCTGACCTTTTGAATTTTAGATCCGGTTTCTGAAAAATAACATTTTCTACTTCAGAGATCAATCTTTCCTCTTACCACACCCACATAACTGTTGTGTGGCTCCCACAGCTTTCATGGCTGAGTGAGAATGTTAATGCTTTTCTGCATTATTTTTTTTCTCACAAGCCACCTTCAGCTGTGGGTATTGCTACTTTCCAGCCTCGCTGCCTCTTCAGATATAGAGCTCCAGCTGCAACCTTTTGTGTCTAAATGCTGTAGATTTCTTCAGACTGCCTCACATTGTGGAAAATAAAAATAAAAAATAAATAAATAAAAAATAACAGAGCAAATCTTATTTTTGCACTTAATAGTCTGTCTGTGCAAGATATTGAAGGTACTTTTATATTGTTCACACTATAGTGTGCAAATCACAATTGTAGATGGAATGCTCTCAGTATTGATTCTTTGCTTTCACAATCTAAACTTTATTTTCACATTTTCCTCATTTTTTCACTATTTTCCTCATCACTTTTGCCCATTTTCAGTTCTTACATGGTAAAGAATCTGCTTGAATAAGAACTACATAGTTAGGTACAGTTTTTTATGGTTTAATAATGGCATAAATTCCCTTTTTCACTGTGCAAATGCTTCTGCTTTCTGGTACAGCAAAAACAATGGCATTAATTAGTATTTTCATTATGTATAAAAACTAAGATAACTGCTGCATCCTTTAAAAATAGCAGGTTTTATATAATAGGCAAAACTGTATGGAGTTCTGTATTTCTTATGTTTGTATTTCTTTCCAAGCAAAGCACAATCAGCTTTCAATCAATTTGGTTCAGCTAAGCTTTACAGCAAGAATGAATAAAAGCGAAATTGGTCTCGGGAGGGAGGGAAAAGGAGAAACATGCACTTGCTGATGGCATGGTGATACCTCTGCTTCCATATTCATTCTAAATAAACATGAGAAATGTTTGGCATATGACTGTAGGAAGAATACATCCACAACACATGCTCTTTATCATAGCAATCCTACAGAAGTATGTTGCCAATTGCAAACAATTCACAGCATGCACAACTAGGTTTCACGTTGCCAAGATATCCTTAACTTGAGTGAATGCGTGACTTTGCATATTTAATAGCATGTTTGCCTCCTTGTGCCTCTTTAAGAGACAGTGTGAGCCCAGAAGAATTCTTTGATATCAAGATGATATTTTCTTTCTACTTTCAGGTTTTATAACAGTTGTTGCTTGTAATATTTCAAGAAGCTTTCTTCCTACTTCCATTGCTTGCTTGCTGGTTTAAAACATTTTGAGCAACTTAAATAGTTTAAATATGTATGTAAACTGCATACTTGGATTTCTGCTGTCATGCTTGCTTTTAATGGCTTCAAAATAGATTTGAGGACAGTGTCTGTTTTAAACCAGTGTTTAAGAGTTAGCCTTATTTATTAACTTTACATTCCTTCTTTCTAGGCTCTTAAGGATGATGATGCTGAGACTGGGCTGACTGATGGGGAAGAGAAAGAAGAACCCAAAGAAGTGGAGAAACTAGGGAAAATCCAATATTCTTTGGATTATGACTTCCAGAACAATCAGGTTTGAAACAGCCAACCTGTAACATTTCGGTTCTCTGTGGGCAAGGGAAAATGAAGTTATACATGTAGATATGGTAAATATCGCTTGCACTGAATAAAGGGAGAAAGCAAGACTGAAGATTCATGACAGAAATATTACTAAATAGGTGTTCAATGTACTCTAAATTTGTACCTTTAATCGAAATTGAAGACAGTTTTATCTAATTGTTAATAACATATTTAAGTGTCACCAAACAATGTAAAGCCACATTCTGCTACAGCATTTACATGTAACCAATAAAAGATAGCTTCTGCCTCTGCATATTTAAAACACAAGCAAAAAGATGGGGGGGGGCAGGGAGATAGAGACATAAAAGTAAGTTGATTCATCAATGGGTCTTTTAACAAGTTTGTAAGATTACCAGAAGTAGCTTTCTTTCACTGCATCATGTCATCTTTGCCTTACTAACTAGCAATCCCAAATTCTGCTGCTCTCCATGAAAGTACAGATATTTGCTAAAGACAATTTTGTTTGGAACTAAAATCCAAATGAAAAGTTCTGTCCTCCAAAGAACAGGACAGTTGGACAGGAAGGATCTCCAGCCAAGGACAGATATTAATTTCATGCCATACTCTGAAGATATTAAGACCAAATTTTGGCATACTTCCCCAAGTTTTCAGTAGCAACAGATACTATAATGTGATTTGGATGTACAATTGACCCATTCAACCAACTAATAGACAGATATTAAAGCTCATTGTGCTTAACTTCAGACCAAAGCACACCAATACATCTTACTTTTTCACTTCTACTCCATGTCTTTCAGTGAACTTGAAAATACACAGCCTGTTTCATTTTTGACAACTTCAGTCAAAAAAACACATCATTGTTCTCTGTTTAGTGAAAAAAAAATATGCTGAACTTAAATCCTTATTAATTCTTGTTCTTCATCTGAACTGACTTCCACACATACGTGTGATTAATTTCCACATTCATATTCTTTATTTTATGCTGTTCATGGATTGCAGTGCACTTACATGTTACAACAGAAAGAAATTAAGAGAAATTTAGAAAAAAAATCTATCAGCAGCAGAATATTTGCACAAAGTTATTATAATATTTCCCTCATCTTCTGACTTTCAGCATTTGTTTTTAAACACAAGAGATAAAAAGAGTTTGAAGCTTTTCAAGAACCTGTAGTTAAAGGAGCTTTCCCTTGACTCCCAAAGAAAATTCTCTGGCCATGCACTGCAGCAAACTGATCCCCCTTGAAATCACTGTGAAATCAGCGTGAAACATTAAACCCTTCAAAAGCAGAAGATCTGAAGAGGGAAGGAAAAGAAAGTTGCAATTGTGTTCTGACAAAGTGATTTCAGTTTCTTCAGAATATGAAAAAGAACTTTCTTTTTAAAGGAAATTTTGAGATTTTGAGAACTTCATTTTACAAAATGATATAGGAGGGGAAAGCGACAAATCTCTAAAGTGTATAGTATGTAATTAATATAGTAAATTCTTTGAGTTATGGATTCCTATTTTATTTTGCTGCTCTAAAATGCATTTCAATTTGGAATTTGCCTGAGAATAGATTATATGAAAGAGTAGAATAGGGGATTTAAGTTGGCAGACTATGGTATAGTTTTGGTATTGCTTGAAACTGCAAACTAAAATTGTGATTATTAACAGGGTTAAGACCGAAGACAAGATAACCAAATTACTCTCTAGCACGATGCTTCAGTTTTACAGAGGCAATTTTTAAAGGAGAATTAATTAATTAATTAATTGAATTATGTTTCCAGCTTGTTAATTAGACGGAATAGATTTGTTTTTCACTCTCTGATGTGAAAGATTCTGAGCCTATTCTTCTATTTATAAAATACTTTGAATCTAGAATAAGAACAAGAGAGAAGAGAAAAAGTGTTTCATATAGCTAAAGGAAAATGCTTCATGGAGCTTAAGAGACCCGTAAGTAGGAAAACATGCAGGCCATATGGAGAATTTACAATTGGAAAAAGGTAGTCCAACTTTGAGAAGACTCTTAGAAGGCAGGAATTTCTTTCCTAGATTGACTATAGTGTTCTGTATTCTGTTTGTTAGGGCTTCTGATTCCAATTTTAAACAATTCATCCATGAGAGGAGACAATACATTATGACTGAAGCACTGATTTAGAAGAAAGTATTTTCAGATTTTTTTCCCAGTTTTTAATCACTTGTCTCCAAATTGACCTTGAAGACTCATTTGAATGTTTACCTTAGTTTCATGTCTATTAAATCAGCATTAAAAATATTTTCTTTCTCTTAACTCCATTATGCTGATGTAGCCTAATATACTCTGGAATATCTAGACAACGTAACATTACATATGACTTCATTTGTAACAGTAAAAAATGACCATGGCATTTACAAGTTTCAAGTGTGCTGCAGTCCTATTTTAAAAGTATGTAAAAGATTTAAGAAACTAACTTTTCTGTCTTACAGTGAGATTAAGAATTGTTATTAGGACTTAGTTACCAGATGTCAGTTTTCATGGTGGGTGTTGTTGTGTTTGTTTGTTTTTAATATGGTGTCCTTAGACTACTGCCTAAACCAATCCACATACATATCAAGAGAATTTAAATATAAGGAAGACTGCAAGACCCATTTGTTTTCAGTAAAGCTCTACCTGAGGACTTGTGTTCGACACATCACCATTTTGTGTTTTGGAGTGGGGGGGAGATTATGTATTTGGGATTTAGAATACAAATTTTGTAGTCAAAATTAGACATTCTTGATTGTTTAATAATGTGATTTCTATTCATGGTGCGCAGCATAGAAAAATAATGCACAAGAGGCGATAGCAATTGAAAGTTATTTGATTGCAGTCTTTAAAAAGATGAAGTCTGTATTTAGCTGTAATCAGCTGCCCTTTGAAAACCTCTTTTCTGCTTAAACACAGCCTTTGTACCGTCTGCATCTGCCATAATTGGTTTTCATAAGTCTATAGTGTTGCTTTGCTTGCCTTCCTTGAAGGTCGAGGGGAATAGTTTTTCATAGACCAGAAATAGAGTGTGCATGTGTACTTGTCTGTTACAGTTTTTCATTTATAAATATATATTTGAAATTTCATTCTGCTGTTTTTCTGTCTTTTCAGCTTCTGGTTGGGATTATTCAAGCAGCTGAGCTGCCTGCATTAGATATGGGTGGTACATCTGATCCTTATGTGAAAGTATTCCTGCTGCCTGATAAGAAGAAGAAATATGAGACAAAAGTCCACAGAAAGACCCTCAACCCTGTTTTCAATGAGCAATTTACATTCAAGGTATTTTTTTGAAAATTATTGAAACTTTTTATTTAGCTACTATGTGTCTCATGCTTGACCACAAAGTTAAACGTCTAAGTTAATTGGTAACTGTGACATTTTTCATGTTGTAGAAACCTCTAATATTCAATCTTATGATGAAAATGGTATAGCTCAGGGGCAGACCTCAGTAGTGTAAAAGCATGGTTTGATTTTAGGCATTTCAGTTATCCTGGTTTATGACAATCTGATCCATATTTTATGGCTAGATAAAGCTTACAAGAAGGTTGGAAAATTTTGACAACTGTCAGACGAATTTCACTGAACCAGCATTTTCTTTAAATTTCTTTGTAGTCTGATCTGTGAATTTCAGTATATCATTTTTTTTGCCTCAGAAATAGATAAAAGCTCGGGGAAGGTAAACAGATGAAGGACAGTATGGCAGATTAATCTTGCTAGTCTGTCATAGTAATCCTCTACCATGCTACTTTGTATATGAGTAGAAATCATATCTCAGGTTAATAATATACATATTAAATAAATGTAGCTATACCTTACATTGTAAAGTTTAAGTTGTTCCAACATTATCTCTCGATGGTATATTTCTTAAACTGTAGCCATACCTAAACCCCAGGTAAGTAAAATAAAAGTACACTATTCATCATGTTTCAAAGGGCTTCTTCTAATTTACATTCTTTTGCTGTTACTTTAGGCCTTTCTTTCTATGCCCAATCTTATAAAGACAGCTACAGATTGAAAACAGGAAGAGTGAAAGATTCAGGCTATGTAATCATTCAATGAGAAAGATATCCCTGGAGGCCAGAACTACTACTGAATATATAAGCTTATGTTTTCCCTTGAAAATGTCCATAAAAATAATCTTTTGTGGGGAGTTATTTTTTCTTGAGCTTCCCTAAGAGAGTATTAAAAGGAAACAGTGTTATAAATTACAGATACCCGTGCAGCTCACAAAAGAAAAGCAAGAACCAATAATGCTATCATCTAAGATGAAAACACAAAATATAAATCAGAGCATCCACTCCTGGACTATAATGTCCACTTGTTTTAAGTCACATCATAATAAGCAAATTTTACTCTACTGAAAAATGTGTGTTTTCCAAGCAAGACCTGGCAGAAGTGTTTAGGTGCATCCCAATGTGGTACTGATCGTCCCCTGAGTACTGTGGTCTGTACTCAAGAGAAAATTCATGGAGCATGCCAAGTACTATCATTGTTCTGGGATTACAGTAAAAAAAGACAAGTGACCATTTAATTAGTGCTGCAACTTTAATAAATAATTTCCCTGGGAATTACTGACAGCATCTCACTTACTTGGGCAGAGTCTTACTCCAGTGACCCACTTCAGGTGGGTCACAGCTTCTGCTGGCAGCCCTCTTACACATCTCTCAATCAGAGCTGCCCACAGGGAAACCCAGGGCTGTTTTATTACCTTCTCCGAGGACATAGCTGTGAGCTGTCTGCCTTCCTTCCAAAGAAAGGCTAATGTGGAAGAGATGAGTAGTTTTTCTTCTGTATTGCATCTTGATACCTGGACCTAGGTCCAAGATTAGGATCTTCTTCAGGTAGTTCCCTGCATTAGTCCCCTTTCTTTTTTTTTTTCCTAGACACCCATGGCGCCATTCCAGGTTTTAGGTGTTCATCAGACTACAGCTGTCTGAACTGTATATCTGCACTGAGCTAGTGAAAGGAAACTGAGAAATCCTAGCTGGGTTGTATCAGTCTGGAAAAGACAAAAGTGTTTCTCCCCAGGCCCACAATGGTGATTAAAATGATTCCCAATGAAAGGCTCCTGCATCTGTCCCAAAGCAGAGAGAGGGTTTGTGTCTGGAAGGGTGACTTGTCTGTGCCAGAAAAAGACTCCTATATGTGTCTTTTAAGCAAGGTCTCACCTGCACTAAGAGTCTGAGTACCTCTGAGCACAGCAGAAAGCAGGGAGAGAGCGAAATCCTTTACAAGAGCTGGGAACATCCTTGGTTGTCCTGAACAAAGCTGTAGGCTTAGGCTGCTTTACAGGTAGTGAATGGAGGAAGCATTGCCACTAGATCTTCTTTAAAAATGAAGCTTCACTGAGGTCAAGTTAATGATAAAAAATGAATGACAATGTATGTAGTCTTTTCCTGCATTCTGAATGACCAGAATCCATTAGGTACTATAGTTAACTGGAGGAGAAAGAAGCTTTAGAACATTTCTCTTCTGTTTTTGATGCTGTGTAAAAATAAAAGTGAAATTATTTAGAATTTTGCCTTCCACATAAATTTGTCTTCCATAGCTTTTTAGAAGCTATAAATAATTTACAGAATCAAAATAGGCTTTGCTGTAGTATTTATTTACTTTTATTATAATACACAACCCTGTACTCATTGAAATTATTGTACTCAGTAATGGAAGCTGGAGCTGGCTCTCAACTTGAAAAGCTTCTTTTAAACATTACATAAAATATTATGAAAAAGAAAAACTACTCATGTCATTCTTCAGTATTTTAAAGAGCAAGCAGAAACTAAACAGTACCAAAGGACTACAATCCTAGGGTTTAAACAGACCAGAACATATAGCGGTTAACAAGGCCAGTGACAATGCCATGCTTCTTATAGAGACAATTAATAGAGAAATGTTTGCTGAAGCCCATGGAAACCATTTATACTTGCAGAATATATTCATATTGACCAAGTGTTGAATATAAGTCCAAACAATTCCTAATTCTTTTTTTTTCCAGACAGCCACTCAAGTGTAGCTTACCTGAACTGCACATCTTCATCTGAATATTAAAAATGTGACTCATAAACATCCAAACCCACAGCATCTGTCTGAAACACATCAGAACAGCTGGAGAATTAGTCAGAAGTTGGCCTTCTGCCACCACAATTTCTAACTGTACACTGTGACTTATAGGCACCTAAGTGTCTGCAGTGTGAAAAGTATAATAATGAAAAATATGCCTTGGCAAGTAATAGGTAGTGGTACTGTAAGAAAACTATTTAGTGTCTAATTACTTTGTGTCAGATACAGTAAGGCAGATCTGTTTTTTTATCAGTCTGTGAGCTACCCATTTCTGAGTGATGACACTTGATTTATTGAGGAAAAGACACCACTGTGTGAAAAGTTCATGTGTCTTCAGTGCAAATAATTGGGCTTCCTGTTTCAGTCTCATCACCCACAATATAATTTGAAGTAAAATGAGAAAAACCTGTGGAGTGATGAGTGAGCTGCCACATTGTTCTATTGAGTGCCATAGCCTGGTCTTGAAAAATACTGCATCTGGTGACTCTGAAACAAATACACCTCATAATTTTCTCTGCTTTTCAATTTACCTGAGATGACAGCTGATAAACCAAAGAAATAGATTTGCATTGTAGTGGACTGATCTTTATTGTCTGAGATACTGAGTTTGTCATTCTCTCTTCTTTACAGGTGCCATACTCCGAGCTGGGTGGAAAAACTTTAGTGATGGCAGTTTATGACTTTGATCGTTTCTCCAAACATGATATCATAGGGGAATATAAGGTTGCAATGAACACAGTGGACTTCGGTCATGTCACTGAGGAGTGGAGGGACTTGCAAAGTGCAGAGAAAGAAGAGGTAAGAAAAATTGGCTGGTTCAGTTTTTCAGGATACTTTTTTACTCAGTGGGAGAAGCAGTCAAACTAGCAACATTTTATTTTTTTTTGCCAAGACAGTTCCCATCTGTTATCAGCATTTCTCAGACTTGCTTCGCCTGATAAATTTTGATAAGCATCTTTTAGAATACTCACTGAAAGGTACATTCTCCTTTGCTAATCCTATTTTCAATCTTTTTGATACTTTATGCAACGTATTAAGGGAAGTTTTCATGAGTTTGACTTTTTATTAAGTTAGAGCACTTTGGATACAGAAAAATTGTATTTAAATCATAATAGTGTGCATTTAGGCTTTTTGGACCACTAATTCTGAATGTTTGCATCTCGAAGCATCTTATTGCGTATAAAGATAATAGTAGGTTTTTATTGAAATACTTTACAATTTTATTGAAATTCTATGTAATAATATCCATTGATTAGAATATGGATTTGATAGGTACCTTGGAATGAATTACATTTTTCTCAAATATTAATCGCTTTTTATTATTTTCCTCTCTGTGCCAACATCCAATACATTCATTATTTAGTGTGTGTAATGGTATGTGTACACAAGATGCTTTTTGGAAATATTTCACCACTAAATTTTGTATCCTGTGAGGCTGTTCATACTGGCACATCCACCTTTCTGCTTGTTATAAGACTATTTTGTGCTCAATTTTTCATTATTTTTCCTTTTGATTGCTACGTAATGTCTGCCCACTCATATTAGTCAGATTACACAGCATGCTAGCATGCTTCAATTCTCTGGTGAGAGAAGAAGGAATCTGAGTCTGCATTCCTCGTTGTCTAATTTAGCTAATAATTTGCTCTGGATTCGAACCACAGTTTCTATAATTGAAGGGACAATCTCTGGATGAAATCTTAGTGTAATACAAGTGAAAAAAAAATATATGAATATTCTGTTGAGACTACAAGTTGTGAAAAATAACAGCAAATGCTGAATCATCCTGCCTTCTCAGATTTTCAAAATAGTAGATTTCAGTCTTGCCATTTTAAATATTTGCTTTTAAAGACTGTATTTCCAATGAATTTCTTCCACTGTGCATTGATTTGAAAGTCACTGCTACATTAAGACTATTCTGCATGGAATTATTTCATTGAGACAGCATTTGCATGGCTCTCTTACTGCAACTGACATTGGTAACCAGGCTTTATGGTACATTTTCCTTCCAAGTATAAAGCTAAAGATTAAAAGGCACAATTTGGAAAAGAAATCTCTACCAAGAACCAAGAGAGTTACCTCTGTCAGTAGTTTGGGGAACTGTATTTCACAGAAAATGTCATTCATATTTCCAGATTTGACTACCTCACCACCTTTGATGTTTCAGCCTCTTTGCTCAGCAGCAAAAATGCCAAACAAATTCCAGTAGATTTTATGCAATAACTAGCAAGGGACAGAAAGGACTGGAAGAGGCCCTATCTCTATAAACCCATTATTGGCTGCCACAGCAGACCTTGAAGAATTCATGGCAGATGTACCTCTGACCAAGCAGTACTCTGGCTCCAGAATTAACAAATACAGTACTGCACATGTAAAGGCTAACATGATTTACATGGGGTAGATGTTTAGCAACAGAAACACGTGTGTGTCTTGACAGTGACCATAAACATCATATGGCAGCCTGCCTTACTAATTGTAAGAAAACATGATAAAATTGAATTAAAACCCTAAGCAACTGGATTTCATCTAAAATTGTATGACAAATGAAATTCTATTACCAAAAAATCTTCTGTAGACTATTCTACATGTTGTAATTGCATAATGAATTCATCCCTAAAAAGCACATCTGTATGTAGTCTGCATTATTTGAAGAATGACATGATTTATTTTCTTTTTAGCCCTTACAGGATTTAGTTAGGTTTGTCTGTTCTTAAAAACCTACCACTAACTAGAATTCTAAATATGTAGGCAATTAAGGATCACATACCAAAATATCCTTAATGTCTTCATTATGACCTGAAAACAAGATTTATGCCAAAGCACATCAGTGGCAGTTGTCACCAATCACTTTGAAAGAACCATCTAGGTGACATCATTCAAACTGAGTATGAAAATCTTATTTTTATTTCACTTGATGTAGAATTCAGTTGTTGCACATCATAGAATATACAATTTAATTAACACTGTAATCATAGAGGGCAAAATCATTTTACGAGCTGTTACTCTTCTATTTGCTCATGAAGCTGTACAGTACTTTCCATCCTTTCTTCTAAATGAGCTTGAAATTGATGTCGGAGGATGAAGGTTTAATGAAATATTTGAAGCTCTACCTCTCACAGCCCAGCCATTTGAATGCTGTCTCTCTGATACTCCATTGTCTTCTGGGAAAGGTCTTCACCATATATTCACCATATTTATGTTGGTGAATCACTTTGAAGGTACAAGACTTTATGTAGGTTTTTGCTATGACTGAGATAGAGCTTTGGAAAAGTATGAGTCTGTACAATGACTGCTAAATGTTGGGGAAGCCACTATTAACAAGCTACATACCTTGAATCCTTTTTCCCTAGCTGCTTTGAGCTCCACTGTCTTTGTGAATATATGATGGTGATTTATCTAGTAGTCCTTCAGTCTCCTATGACTGAGAGCATAGGAGGGAAGAGTGGTAGATACTGAAAGATTATTCACTTTTACCAAGTCTGACATATAATGGTTTGGGCACAGAGCGTAAAAAAACAGATGATAGGAGTTTGCTCCTCTGTGTCATCTACCAGATGTCACTGCCATTAACTTTATCTGAGTACACACTGCATCCAATATCTGTTATCACTCTGGTACAGAAGGCCAGACAGACCTCTTCTTTGCTCACAGCAGTATGAATCATACCGAGAGTCATCTCCCGCATACTTCAACTGATTTTTCTCCATCCATTTTGTTATATTGGCACTTTAATTGAAAACCTGTTGCAGCAAGCATTTAAATTATTTTTTTAGGAGTAGGGGCAATACAAGGAAGAGCAGAAACAATTCTTGCTCTTGAAAGCAGTGGAGAAGCAGAACCTTATTCGATGGGAATAAGAAACTTTGACCTGCCAGTATCCACCACCAAGACTTCTGCAGACCTCTTATGACTGCCATCACATAAGACTACATGCGTTATATGACAAGAAATTCACTGTGGATGAATTACCTGATGCATGCGTGTTTGTATTACAGTGGGCTGTGATGCATATATTTTGTACGTAGCTTCTGAGGTGCGAATCTGCTAGAAAACAACCAAAGTGGACAACAGCTTCCCTCCTACATGATGCACAATCCCAATCAGGAGACATGCTACAGTACTGCCTTGCAGATGGGTGAGAAGCAGGCAGTCTGCAGCTGGGGAGTGGAAGAGCAATTCTGTGAAGCTTGACAAGTGTGTTATTCATGCGGATTATTCTTCCCTTCCTCCTCAAAAAATAAAAGTTGAAAGATGGAGATGGAAAAGTGGGCCTGAAATGGGTATATTTATTTAATACCTCTGTAAGTTTCAGAGAAGTTGGAGACTGACAAAACTAGTAAGCCATCTAGCTTATTGAATCCTCAGCACTGAAACTTGCAGAAAGTTAAGAGGAAAGGACATTTTTACAAATGTCACTGTCAAATCACAGCAGCAAATCACTGTCATTTGCCGTTATATCAGAGATGGACAGATGATCTAATGGGCCTTTTCCTATCTCTAATAATAACACTTAGCTCTTGTACAACTTTGCAGATATCATAGTGCTTTGCAAAAAGAAAGTATCATTATCCCTATGGAGATGCTGTCAGAGTGTCAAATTTTAAAATGTGAGGTCTCCATTATTTAGCTGCATATTATATTGGATCACTATGTTTTCTGTATGATGTTCAAGTTTTCTCAAATTCCCTTCACCTTACACCCAGTTAAAACTCTAAAATGTTAAATTTAAGGGTGTTTTAAGGGTGTTTCAGATTTTGTGGCAGAATTACATACTGTAAATGCAGGATGTTGAATATACAATAAGTGCAACAGCTGTCCTAAAGAACAACTGAATTTGGTAATGAGACAGGGAACAAAACTGAAGATCTTAATAAGAGGGAGATAGCTAAAATTTAAGAATAAGCAAGCCTGATATGAAATTAATCAGCAGTCAACTAGTTTTTTCTCTTTAAATTGAAGATACTGAAATCTGCACTTTTAAAGATAAAACTATGTGACTTAAGTAGAGCAGTGTCTATACTGTTTCAGACTATTAGAATTCTGCATTTCTTTTCTCACCTTTCATGTTCAAACTGCTGACAATCCCCCTGTATACATTTGTTGAGTATTATGTTTCTTTGCTCCCTCTCTGGAAAAGGCACCAAGACTTAGAGGTCAGAGGCATTCTTGTTTTATAACAAAAAGAATGTAATTGGCTTCCCCAAAATAAAAAAAGAGAACTTGTCTTGATTCACCTCAGACTCTCTGGCTTTATAGACGTTGAATTCAAGTATAGAGGACAGTAGACAAGAAGCAGGAGTTGGATAATAGTGTTAAATTCTGTCTGTGCAAGACCCCATTGATTCTGGGTAGTATTCTCTCTCAGATCAGAAAAACTTGTATTGCATAACTGTCTAAATTATGCTTACTCCATTTGACTCTCAAGTGTGGAAGGGCATCTTGAGGTTAAACTGCACTGACTCTTGGTACTCTATATCTCCTAATAATCTATACACAAAACAATATTAATAATGGTTCTAGGCAAGGCACATTCCTAACAACCTTGCCAAAAGTTATGACACAAAAGGAAGGAATACCGGGCAATTCCCTTCTTCATGTTAATGTTTGTTGTTGTGGTTTTTTTTTCTTAATTACTCAAATACATGTTATTTTAAAATGTTTAATAGAGGAGAAAAGCCAGATCAACCAAGGAGCTCAAAAGCATTTGACTTGGATGTTAAACGCACAGAAGCGTTTGGATAACAAGGTTCTGGGGAACTTTTTGAGAAATATGCTGAGAGGGATCGAAATCATCATAAGAGATCTTTTTATGAAGTCTTAAGCAGAATCTGTATTGCTTAGATGCTGAAAGCATTCTGCCAGGTACATGCAGGTGATTCATTCAGCTTGTTGAGGTATCAGTCATTTGAATGAGCTGAAGTATATTCCAAGGGGAAGAAACTAAGACTGCACCATAAAGAGATGTTTTGGTCTGAAGCATAGAAGGAATTCCAGAGAATTCAAACATAAACTCATGGTACTCCCAGTTATAAAACTCTGCAGTCTGAGAGGGTTTGTAAGCACATGTGCAGAGTCTGCTGATTGGCATGGAAGGACCACAGAACATGCCATAAATGAAATTCTCCTGTATTGTTCTCCACGCAGACTTTTATGTGCCTACTTATTTTTCTGACTACCAGCACCACTGAATGCATTATCCAGAGGCAAAAGTTGCAGTTCTCACTGGGATTATAGGCAAAAGATTTGCAGTAGTTCAAGGTGATAATTTATTTCTTTTTCTTACCTCCTTTTACAAACTGACAGAGTAAGAAAAATCATTATGTGATTGCTGCTACATTTTTAACAGGCAGAAAGAACAACCAGCTCTCTCGCAAAGAAGACATTTTTCAGGAAAAGGTTGAAGCACAGTGTGGGACTATGGTCTCCTCTCGTTGTGCCCACCCAATTTCAGACTAGAGCATCTTCGTTTCCAGAAACACCAGAGAAAGATGTATTTTTAAAAAGGTTAAAGACAAAGATTTATCAATAGCAGTCTGAGAAAGAAAAGGGTTAGTCATTTTCTTAATTTTTTTCCTCTGTCAGCTCTTAAACACCAATTTAGACCATGTCAGGGATTACCATAGTAACCATTTAACCTCTTTTCAAAGCCTGTTTATTGTGTTTCAGCTTAGTTTAACAGTGAGCTTAACTGGCATTTGAAGCACTTTGCACTGTATCTGTGACAGGCATTAGCATCAAATGCTCTTATTTTAGAGAAATCACAGTTAGAATCTAAAACATAGTACTGTATTTTCAATTTGGTGGTATTGAGCTTCTATTGGTTTTATGTTGATATTTTTAAGAAGCAGAGTATATGAATTTAGGATGTTTTACCAGGTCTTATTTCTAGGCTAAATTGATAACAGATAGTAACTCATTCCTACCTGTAGGAAATTATTCACATTGGCTGATGTGTTGTTATGTTGATATGGTACTGTTGATGTAACTGTGTGTTTTTAGTGCAATCAACCTTAAATTTCATCATTCTTTTCCAAAGTCCTCTACAGCTTACGCTGTGAATGTTATCATCATAACTATAGGACACTCGACACTCAGGACATGAGGATTTAAATTAGATTTTATAAACCTTTGGATAGCATTGCCTTTTTCTCTTGTTCATGTCTAATTCAGTCTGGGCAGAATGCTGTTGTACAAAATAATAACTTGCAGAAAAAAAATCATCATAGAATATCTCTGTTTCTGCAGTTTATGTATTCTTACCACGTAGGTTAATGGAGAAATGACATTTCCAGTTTCTAAGATCTTGCATACTGCCACATACACACAGTTCTTTCTGAAGGGCTGATTATGGCTAGTCTTTCACTTTCAATCACACAGATCAAAGCAAATATTATTATTCTTGGATGTTCATAGGTAACTCTACATCATAAGATTTAAAGAGGAAAAGAAGATAGATATAAATGCTTTTCTGTACCTTATCTGAGCATGAACATTTACAATATTGGTGCTATACAATTCATTTTTTTAATGTCTCTGTCATCTATAATTCTAAGAGTGAGGAATTTTACTCCAAGAATGATGGCACTGTCTAACTATCAAACCATTTCTCCTCGCTTCTCTGTGTCTTTCTGTAGATTTTCACATCACTGGCCACACAAAGGGAGAAAATCATAAAATGCTGTCTTGTCTCTCAGTTTCTTATTCTTTTAGGCATTTTATTTTAACCTTTACCATTGTTCTATACACCTGAGTCAGTTAATAATTAAACTGCACATTTTAGCCTCTGCAGTCTAAAGTTACTGAGTTTTTACTATCTATGTTGCCCAGAGATCAAACTTCTGTGAATCACTCCACCTCCTCACTTCTCATCATATTCTCACTCTGTGTGTGTAAGATGTGGCCTTGAGTATGGAGCAGAAATTTATCTTTCTTTGATGATGTATGTTCTGTGATGGAACCAAAAAAGCTTTGGTGAAAACTTCAGTAGTTTCACAAGCAACCTTTAATTGCATTAACTGCAACTTTTTATTTTGGATGGCTGCCTGACAGATGGATGGAGTGATACTGCAGAACAGTGGTTCTGTCCTTTCCACTGGCAGAGCTTCCACAGAATGAATTGGTTTCTGTGGAGGACCTGAGTATGTTCACTGCCACAGAATTACTACCCCTTCTGTCTACTTAGAGCAGACTACTTTCTTTGAGTTACAGTCATCAGTTCTGATTTCTTTTCTGAACCCAGGTATGCTTTTGCAAGCAGTCTGTATGTGCTTTTTGCTGGCATAGCACTAGATGAAGAGAAATACCTGCAGCTGAACCCAGTAACACGTAGGCCAAGATATTTTCCTTGAGGATTATATCTGCAATTACAACTATAGAAATAGTGCCAAAGGCAGGAGTTTCCAAACCATCAGAAAGAAAAAGAGTTCAAAGTGGTATGTTATTGCTGCTTGATCGGTTGGATGCATTCACCTATAACAGAACAGAATTAGAAATTATTGCTACTTCCACTGTCACTGATAATGGCAACTAAATTTGGGAACCCTAGTGCCTTTTTCCACTTGTAGCTGACCTTGAGATCAAATCTTTTCTTCTTAGATACAGACCTTGCCATAAAATTCTAACCTAAATCGCTCCCTATAAGATTACTGTTATGTGGGGTTTATAACTTGCTTTAGATGCCACCACTGCAGCTTCTAGCTGGTATGTACTATGCAGTAGGCAGAGCTCCCAGTTAGAAGTTTACGTGTTACTTAAATTGCTCCATGTAATCCTCAGAGCTGCTGAGTTGTCTGGAACCCAGTTATTTTACCTCTGCTTTCCTATGTCTTCTTCAGTAGCATGAAAAATTGGCAGGAGGATCTCTGTTGATGAGTGGAGTTCAGGCTTCACAACTGGCAGCAGCTTATTTTTCATGCAAGTGCCCTGAGGTCTGCAGCTGATGTCCCCTGTCTGTTAATGCCCAGCCCAGAATTAGATAGCTGTGGATTATGCTGAAAGTGTTTTCATTCATTCAGACTTTCACATTAATCAGTCAGGCCGAACATTAATTTTCTGTGATGGTTATAGCAGGCAAGTTTTCTAGGAGATGTGGGTCATTTGAATTAATTTTGATTACTCTGATTTTTTTTTTGCTTTTGTACTTATTGTACGGAAAATAGGTACAACTATTACAATTCAGTGACACAGAATAAAATCTGCAGTTCTTCCACAGCACATCTCTGTAACCCATGATTTCTATCTTGTCATAGCAGATTTTCTTTCCTGCATTTTCTTTTTCTATGACTCTCAGGCATTAACTTACATATTACAACACATCAGAGCCTTAAAAATAAATAAATAAATGATACACCTTTAAGTTCATGTGCCATCCAGAGCATGTTTCCTATCCCTTTTTTTCCACAAAAAAAAAGTCTCATTGCAATTTGATATAGAAATAATAATAATGTTTCTCTAAATACAGAATTTTCTATATACCCTTTGAATCACCGAGTTTTTAAAGTAATTTAAAAGGCATGCGTATTTCTTCAGAATATTTCTGTGATACCATACTACCAATTATTTTCAGCAGAGAATAGTGTGATTTTAGTTTTATCCATCTGCCTAAATGAAAAAAATGTGCATTTAGTGTATTAAACGTTACCTCTTTCATATTTAAAGACATGAAGTCCAAAAATAATTAATATTGCCTGATATATGATAATTGTAAATGAGAACAGATTTTAATTAAGCTCTACTAGATTTGCTGCAGCAATCGTGTTCCAGAATGACTTGAGAATATTGGCTTCCTGGTTGGATTTCAGCTCTAGAGCCCTGCATAAGTTCTTGCAAGCTCAAACACTGGTCCCATTATATGAGAATTTAAGACCCTGAAACTTTCTTGTTTATATATTCCCTATCATGAAAACTGGCTGTTTGTCAGCACAATCCCTACATAACAAGTTGTGAATATGTTGTGTATAAACACTGGGACATGCTCCTTAGATTTTTTTAGCCCACCTGTTCACTGATTACTTGGGTTTATTTCCAAAAGACACCACTATTTGAGCTCTTACAACTCGCTGAGGATGACGGGTCTTTAAATCTGATCTGTTTTCTTTGCACTAAGACTAGACTAGCTAACATTAACATTTTCTTTCTGGAACAACAACAACAACATTGTCATTTCAAGGGCCTATATTTTATTTAGAAATAGTATGGTTTCCTATCAAATTGGGTGTTTTTTCTAAATTAGATGAGGTTTTCTGCCCTAAATCTGAAGGACTCCTAAATCTTCAAGGAACATTTTAAAAAATGTAAAGAATCTCCTATAATCATACACAAACTAGGAAACCTGCTGCATCTGCAAGACAATAGTGTTACCTCTGTGCCATGCTGGGAGAGAGGGAGACACAAGGAAACACTAACAAGCTTGGAAGTTAAGTGTTTCTTGGTTTTGGAGCAAGGAGCTAGGAACCCTCTGATTCACAGCTTATGATGTTTTCTCATGGCTCCTTGGCCACAGACTACAAACTGTGAAAGCTCAGGCCTTTTGGCATTATCCTGCATGTTTATTTTAGAATTTCACCAAAATACCTCTCCCATGACACATTGTGATATTGTCTAATCAGAACTTAAAATCCTGCTGGATAATTCTGTGTGAGATCATACTGAGAAGTGTTACGAATCTAAGGCTGTTGTCAATAGGCTAGCATTTGTTATAGGCAGCTTTGCACCTCTGTTGGAAAACACTTAAAGAGTCTACACATCAAAGAAGTTAAAAACGTCAGTAATGGAGAAAGTAACATATCACTCATAACTTCGACAATTGCTCTTCTCTCTCCATTTAAAATGTGTATTTATTTCTTATGTGGATGTTTTTGGATTCTAAGTCAAGTCCCTGGTTCTTGTTATGCTCTTCTTCACTAGATTCAGGCCATTTAATCTATGATACTTCCTCTCTGTGGATGTACTTATGCACTGCAATCAAGTCACTTTCAATCATCTTTTCAAAAAGCTGAAGAAATTCGTCCTTCACATTTCTCATGATCAGGCTTTTCATCCAGTTTCCCAATAAGAGTTGTGACCTTCACATTCTTTCTACTTTTTAAAATCTTTTTAAAATAACGTACACAAGAACTGTATGCAGCATTCATGCTATTCTTGCCAGAGAAGCAAAGTCACATGCTACTTCTGCTCTTCTACTGTTGACTCTAGCATAGCATTGCACTTTCAGTTCATGGCCTATAGCTTATGACCCTAACTGCTTAGCAGGAAACTCTGCCTTGTAAGATATATTTCCTGATTCTGTATATATTTAGAAATAGTCTGAGTTCTTTTTCCTAGGATGTCAGATTTTTGCTTCTGTCTGTATAAAAATGTGATCTATGTGATTGTTTCCAGGTGACTAGGTGTTTTAGCACTTTCTGACCAACCTGTTGCATTAGTATTTATTATTATGATAATTTTGCCTACTTTATCAGTAGGAAATTTTACTTTCATATTTGTAAAAACAGCAACAGACCTTCGAGTGATTTTTTGCATGTTTCCTTCATCAGACAAACACTCAATCTTATCAAAGAATAATCTTATTTTAGTTGAAAAGGCCTGTTTTCCAGATAACCATATGACTTCACATTCATTACATTCTATATCCTTTAAACCATCATTAATGCAAACTTTTATGAATTCTTCATTGTTTTATCTGGGTTTGATAAAAGGCAATTGGCTGATAGATTCTGCCTTCATCCCATTTGGCCTTTTTTGAGTAAGATGGGCATAGCATTAGCACCGTTCCAGTCTTATGGAATTTCCCCTGTGGTCTAAGATTTATTAAAAATGAATATCATTGAGCCAGAGATCTCATGATAAGTACAGTCTTCTTTCCTAGATTTTTATAGATGACTGTGGTGACCTCGTTCTTTTTTACTGAAGAGATTAATGAAATTCAGCGTGTTGTACTGATTGCTACGATGACCTTTGATGAGCTGTCTTGTCTTCCTAAAGAATGCATTAAGAGAGTGCATTTTTCAAAGTGAAATACTGGGGAAGTGGAGTAATATAAGAGGCTTTTACACATACGTATTTATCCAAAAACTTGAATGTATTTCAGTGGATTCACAAAAATATATTTTTGAATGCAAGGTTTAAGAAGTGGCAATGAGTCTGGTAAGAGAAAGTCAATAGATCTGAATACACAGCAATAGTTAGGAGAAAATAATTTTGAACTGAGCACAAATTTTTACCAAGCTGAATTCTAAACTTTTGTTCATGGGGCATGCATTATGTTCTTAATTTCAACTGGAACCAAGACAAAAATATTGAAAGCATCCGAGAGAGTATTTTACATTTTTTTCGACTTCCCAGAAACTAGAAAGCCCTACACAAAGAGCACTTCTGAGATTTTCTGAGGGTTTTCAGCTTGCCTCTTTTTCAGCTGTGTATCCTTTACCCTATCTCATATTTTTTAGGAAGCTTGGGTGCTCTAGAAAAATCTCCAGTGCAAAAATTAGTAAAAGAGGGCAATGCAAGAAAACTTTCCAAATGAAAAACAGGGATACAGAACAAGATTTCAAAACCTGCCAGTGACTGTAGAACAGAAGCAGTGGGTGGAAATAATAGATGACATTGTGTTGGTTGAAATTATACATGAAGCAAAAAGCCTTCTTCATCTGGATAAATTACAGGTGGAGAACTGTCTTGCCTTAAGACTTCACCTACTGGTGAAGTCTCTGGCCTGCCTCTTGCTAACCAGCGGGTTTCTAGTTTCAGAACAACTACATCACATACTGCCTCTTGTCTAATGGCCATTTTAGGAGATTTCGAAGGAGGCTACTGTATTGTGTGGAGTTTGTGAATTGGGGTCATAGAAGAGAGCTAGAGGTAGTGCGGGGGGATATCATGGGGGAGCATGAAAGCTGAACTGTTGTTACAGCAAGCAAAAAATGAGAGGAAGGAGGACATATATCCACAGGAGCTGAAAGAACCAGGCTGAGTTAGTGTCACTGCAAAAAGAGCCATTTATTTATAACATATCTGTGACTGGCACAAGGTGCAAGGTCATTTTATCTTCATAGTTTTTTGCGGAGGAAAGCGAAAAAGATAGCTGCCTATGAAAGTAATCCACAGACTCCATTGAATTTCCCTTCATGGTTCTTGCAGATTGCAGATTCACAAACAGAAATATACTGTATAGCTTTAGTAATGGAGTCACTGAATTCACCTGATAGTCCTTCACTGGGGCTGTTGGATTTCAACAGAATTTACCAGCATCCATGGAGAATTACTCACGCCGTCTTGCCACTCATTCTCAGCTACTGATTCATTTAATCTGTGCATTCTGTCTTGTCATTAACTGCAAATGTATGGTCATTTTAGCAAGGACTCTGTGACAGGTTTTTGATACAGTACCGTATACGGAGCAACACTGATCCTCACCAAAATCTGCATGTGCTACTTTAATGAAAAAAGTACCTCACTCATATAAAGATGATATATTGGATACAAGTAAGAAGTCTGTAATTGATTTGATTCTTAATTACAGTTCACTGTCTGCTGACCCTATACATTTTCTGATGTATGCTGTAATTTCAATCCACGATCTAAAGCATTTGAGTCAATCACTTCTGGAAACAAGACACTCTTTTGATAGTGGAAACTGCATTAACTAAGCATTACAGTGCCCATACTTACTTCAAGAGATGTTTTCAATTCATGTGAGAGTACTGTACTGTGACTTTCTATGTCCTATCACAAGAGGACAAGGATTTTCTGTAGAGTGACTACAATGTACATGTAATTTGCTATTAATTATGGAAAAGCTTTGTGATTTGACTTCTCCTGGTGCCTGATAAGCCAAAAAGGAAAAAAAAAAAATTGTTCAACTGTATTACATTTCCTTTCAATGTTGTACTTAGACCACTCACTAGAAGACGAGCCTAGTGACATGCTATAGTTAATAAGTTTTCCATGCTGTCAAAAGTAATAATATTAATGTGCCATTCAGTTAAATTAATTTTGTTTTGCGCACTGGCCTGCATAAACGTGAGTGACATTTAGAAATATGATCAGGCGAGAGCTGAGGAGAAGCGAAGTGGCAAAATAGAGCAAGATGCAATCATTAAAGCAGAGCAGCCAGCTGCAAGCCTTTGTGGGTAGGCAAAGAGCTACTGAAAACTAGTCTGATTTTTGGTTGCATATGTTTGTTTTAATTCATTCCTCTCTTTCTCATTTGCTTAAGTTTTCTTGTTTTGGATTGTTGGTGTTTGTTTTTTTTTGTCTTCTTTAATTAAGAACTCGGTATGTGTGGTAGCATCGTCTCTCATTTGGAAATGAAAGGGTGCATTTCTTCTAATCTTTGATTTCAAGTGCCTTCAGCCACAGCTTTTCTAATTTTGGAAGAGGCAGCTGATTGTAATGCTTTTAAACTGATGACCGTGAAGTGTCATTTTCTACTAATAATAACAGTGTTTTCTCCCTCAATTTTTCTGCTTTTTAGAGAACAGCATTAGAAGTGCTTTCTCTAAACAGTTAAAAATGAAATGAAGAGGACTAAAAGAGGGAATCTGACAGAACCTGACTTGTTAATATTTTAATAACATTGACTAGTTCAAATTGTTGCCCAACTTGCTTACAAGTCTGATTTACCATTGTATTGGAGACTGTTACATTACTAGGGCAGTTAAAAGAAATGCAATCTACCACATATATATTACAATTAGAAGGCAGAGATTTGTGAAGAATTCTATGTCAAGTGATGTTCAGAGAAAAAATAAAGTAGATTTTATTTCCATAGGAAGATCTTGTCAGGCCTTGTTCCCTTTAAGCAAAGGTAAAAAGTAGAGCTGGCATACAGTAGTTGTATGACAAAGGAGTCAGAGAGTAGAACTATAGTAGGGAAAGCAATAGAAAGGAATTTGTAATTAAAGCTGTTTCTTTTGGCTCTTCCACTCACCTACTTTATACCATGACTATATCCCTACAGATACCACCTCCTGATACCTTTAATAAATGCCCTTCATTTGAAAGATTGTTCCCTGTCTGCTCTAAAACTCCCTTTTAAAACTTACCTCCTGGACCTTTGCTTCTATTTCTGTTCTCTGTTCACCTAGCATCAGCCTCCTTTCCATCTTTCCTTTAGACTGTTGTCACTGTTAATCCCTTTTTTACAGCATCCGAAACAAGCCCTTTGGATCTGTGCCTCAAGAACCCTCTGTTTCTTCTGAGATCTCCTGCTGTAACCTATTTCACTTAGCTTTGGTTCTTAATTTACTTGTTATATGGCTTGTAACTGAATACTTTACATTAACATGAGCTTCGTTTTATGGCCAAGTTTTCACATCTGAAGAGGGTATTACCTACAAAAGCACTTCTGAAATAATGCTAGTAAAAGCAAACAAGAGAGACCTTTGATCACAAGCACTGTACATCCATTTTGGAAGAAAAGTGGGTTATTCCTGTGAATAAAGGCTGATCCTTGAATAAGGAAGCATGTGGTAGGACACTTGTCTGTTCATATTTGTACTGTTTTAAAACGTTTTCTTCAAAAGTGCAGTAGGTACAGTCTTGAAGAAGGTTCTTCCTTATCTCCAGAGGCATTTAGCACTTGTTTATTTTCAGCTGTATAACAGTGTGGCTGCTCCATTCATGGGAATGAAATCCTTTTAGACTGAGAAGAAATTATTCTGCTTGTCAGATTAATGGTTTCGTTGTTAAAACCCTAAGTTTGTATTGACTGGGTTTATAGTTAACATTTCACATGTCTGAAATACCTGCTTCTGTAATCAGCATTTTGCTTGAAAAGGCTAGGGAGAATTCTGCCTTTCCTCTTCACTCTCAGCACTTTATCACCAAAGTAGTTCATAGACTTTGGGGTTCAGTGTTACATGGTGTACATGCATATTCATGTAAGAATCTCCGAAAGTGCTGTCGTAATGGGCTAACACATAAGCTCCAGCTTTTCTTTCTCTTTCCAGTTCTCCTTTTTCTTTCCCTGATGTACCACCTATTTCTAGCTTATTTATGCAAAGTGAATTTTATATCCTTCTTGTTCACTTCCCACTCCTTTGTCTAATTGTGGTAGAACTATCTTCATATTGTGGAGTCATCTGTTTGCAAGTGTTAGTGAAAAATATCTTCTTTCCTGCTTTTACCTCTTGCAGGCTTGAAATATTCTTTGTTGTTTAACAGTATATTTATCAAAAATGCAATGCCTTCAAAGCTAGTAATGTTGAAGATAGCTGTTATGGTAATAAAATTTCAGGCTTAGAGAAAGAGGGGAAACCCCCAAAAAACACAGTATTTCATTTTCCTTTTCCAGTATGATCCTTATTTAACCTGAAGGAGGAGTATTTTCCTAATTCTAGATCCCAGTTATGTATATTGGTTGCTAATTCCACCCAGTTCCTGCAGTGGCAATTGCAATTGTGGCCAGTCCATGTCATCCATTTCTGCATCTGTATGATTCTGATGCTAATATTAGTATGACTCTTTTGTGGCTAAATGCATTCGTGGTTTATGTGCCAAAACAAGGAATTTGTTGGATTTGAGATCTCTTATATGTAGACAGAATAACAATGGCTTCAAAACTGTCCAAAGCCCATGGATATGGGAACTACAATTAGAGTTCCTGTCATTACCATTTACCTGGGTTTCCTGAATTTGAAAAAAAAATAAAAAATAAAAAAAAAGCTCATTTATAACACACCTTGGTACTGTCCCAATTTTCTCCACGGAGTTTTAAAATAGTTTTGTTGGTGCACCAAAGTCCCATCCAGCCTGGCCTTGAACACCTTCAGGGTTGGGGCACCCACAGCTTCCCTGGGCAACCTGTTCCAGTGTCTCACTGCCCTCTGAATAAAGAATTTCTTTCTTACACCTAATCTAAATGTACCTGTCTTAAGTTTAAAGCCACTACTCCACGTCCTATCACTGCACTCCCTGATAAAGAGAGTCCCTCCCCAGCTTTCCTGTGGGCCCCCTTTAGGTACTGGAAAGTTGCTGTAAGGTCTCCCCGGAGCCTTCTCTTCTCCAAGCCCAACTCCCTTGCCCTGTCCTCATAGGAGAGGTGCTCCAGATCCTTGATCATCTATTATCAATACTATTAGCTTATATTTCAAATATGGATTGCTGGTGGAAGATTGTATTTTGGGTCTTCACCCACAAACAACATCCTATTTTGTTTCTTTTAGTCTCATGCAAATATCTGCAATCAAAACTGGGTATTGAATTTGAAAACCCACTGCACTGTGTTTATATCTTTCTTGTACTGACAATTTTGGAGTCTTAGATCCAATTAGGGGAAAAAAAAAAGAAAAAAAAAAGAAAGTATTGTGCTGTGGCTTGTTGTTTTGGTATTGCTTTACCAAGAGAGCTGCAATCATCAACTTTCTTGTAATATCTTACACAAAACGTGGAGAATGCTTGTATTAAGAAGATAGATATCACTGTTAGAGATTCTGCAGTGTGAATGAGAGTAATCTGCATAAATAGCATTTTTCTCTGTAGCTTATTAGGAAAGTGGGCTGTCAAGGTAAAAATGACTACTGACAAATACAAGAAAAAACATGAGACAGGCAGGAGAGGCTTACAGTCTTCTCTAGAAAGATCAGGTTCTCAATGGGACCTCAAATAGCCTTTTCTAAGCTGAAGAAGTGTTACCAGTGCTATGTCATTTATGTTCTGCTCCATTGCATCCTCTTTAAATGTAATGAAGTTATGAAGTTGCTTAGATGGAGAGAGTCTTTTGATTGGTGTTTAGGTGTTATACATGAATAGGTTAATATCTGTGAACCTCCCAGTTGGAACTTTCTAACACTAACTTACAGTTTTCATCAGAGATCAAAGTAATTTACTAACATAAATTATTTATACATAGGGCTGAAAGAAATTCATAATAACAATAAGGCACCTTCATGAGATAATCACCATACCAGAAGCACTCATCTGTACCTCATAGCCCTGCAGGGGTTTGTAATTATCTCCTGCAAACCACACCTCTAGTGATTGTTTTCTGTTGCTTCATTGCAGTGCTGCCACTTGCAGTATTTTGCCTGACAAATATTTTTAAAATAAAAAAAAAATACAAAGCAGCTTAGGAATAGAAAACTCTTGGCAGCAATGCAAAGAGGTAACGTTAAAGTACAAGAAATATTCAAGAAAACTAGTTGTTACAGATTTTAATGAGAGCAAAAAAGCTCCACATGTGATTATGTAGGGATTTAAACAGGTATCTCTGCTTTTTCTTCAAGTTATTCACTGAAATGAGCCCATCATCTGCTGTCATTTCCCATGGCTTGCTGGTGATCTATGGAAAACTGGCTGTTTACATGGTCCTGTCTTCTTCTCCATGTTTCCTGCAGCTAAAATTACATTAGATGAGGCTAAAAATGCATTGAATACTCTCATAAAATTAATCTTCTGTGTAGACAATTGCAGTATTTGCACAGAAGCATAACATGGTTACAGATGGAGAAAGGCTGGTGAGAGGTGATGGTCTCTGTGGCAATAACTGTTTGTAAAATACCTTCTCCGGCTTCTGCTGAGGCACTCTGCTATTCTAGTGCAATTTTATTGAGACACTTCAGTCTCAGTACAAACATTTAAAAAAAAAAAAAAAAAAAAACAGTAAGAACAATCAAGGAACCAATTGGAAATATGTCATTAATTCAAAAATTCCTTCCAAAATAGATGTTTAGATATTCTGTCAGTGAGGTACATTTCTGAGGAATACAAGTTCCTGTACCGCTACAACAGACATACTGCCTAGTCAATCTAGGGATGAGGGCAGAGCCCTTGAATGTTGGTTGATACTTGAGTACAAAAGCATCTGAGATGGGGGACCATGACAAGCTTTCAAATATCCCGTTTCAGTCTTACTCAGCCCATGAGTCAGCCAGGCTAATTTAAACCAAGTCTACCATGTAATAAAACAGCAACAGCAAGGAACACCACGCGGCTGGGTGAGCTGTGATCATGATAACATGAATCAATAAGCAATTGATTTCTTCCATTCTGAGCAAGCTGCAAGGGATAGATCAACTTCACCATTAGCCCAGCCAACACACACTTCCCAAACCGAATGTCAGGGTAGCAGAAACATGCTTTGCTATCACCATGTCATTGCACACTCAGAGTCAAAGGTGAACTATGCTGAAATATGTATTTCCATGATCAGAATCTTTATAAAAGCCTATGTAGACAAAGAGGAATAGGGAGTCCTTTCTTAAAAATTCAGTTCATGCAGTGAAAGCCATTTTAGGTTATTTTAGATATGAGTTAAAAATGTAAATTTTGTGGTATCAGGATGTCTTCCTTTGAACAAAGTCATAACATCATTATGGCCCTCCTGGGTCAGATCAAGGTCTTTAAGATACCCTTTCCCAATATCCCCATTCCAGCCTGAAGAGTTGTAATCTACTTAACTCTTCCTAATGCAGAAGCTATATCATATTTTTCATCATTCTTGCTGCTTTTCTGGGAATATTTCCGAGTTCTACTATATCCTTTTTGAGGTGAAAGGATAGCATAACCACACCAGTTTTCAAGATACGGGCATGTGTGCATATCTTATGCATGATACATACATTTAACATTATAAGCTTTTGTTTTGTTTCATTTTGTTCCACCTGATTGTTTACTAATTATACACAACTTCTGTGTTTGTTCTATATGTTTTCTGGCCATGGTGAGCACACAGCTGATGGTTTTCAGGGATCTATCTATTACAATCCCAAGGTCTCTTTCCTGACTTGTAATAATCCATTCAGAGTCTATCACTTTATAGGTGTTGCATTATTATTGAAGTTTCCAAGTTTTTGCACATTAAAAGGATCCATAACTACATGATGCTGAGTAATTTTTAATATATAAGGTTCAAGTCCTTGAGCAAGAAAAACACAAGCAGATTCTTGTGTCCCCAAGAAATTCTTCTGAGACAGACCTACACACCTTTTGATGGGGGAAGATGTAAACTTTGAAGTATTGCTGAGTATCTGGAATGAATCCTTCAGATGGATATATTGCAGATGCTTATCCAAGCCTGGATAAAAAAAAAGTGTTTGTGTCTAAGAGCTATTGTGAGAAGAATATAAGGAAACCACAAAAGTAGAATAGATGCTTGTTATTCGGTAGGAATTTCATTTTCAAAAATGCTTGTGCACACAGATATTTAGATACTTTGCATAAAATTCAGCAAATAAAACCTAGTTTAAAACAGCATAGGCACTTTACTCTCAGTAGAAAGTACTTGTAAAAACAGTTATTGAGCATTTGTATAGCTAGACCTCTATATCTAACTGTTACCAGTGCTGAAAATTTGGCTTGGTGGTTAAAGCTCAGATTCTCATAAATGACATTTTGGTGCATTTTCCATGGTAAAGTCCTTAGGATGTGGTCTGTCTTTTCTTTGTGACATTCCAACTACAACTGTGGACCCATGAGCAATTACTTTCGGTAGTTTTCCCACAGCTTTTTTGGTAAGGTTCTGCATTTGTATCTTTCCTCTTGACTCTTTGAACCTGGTAAATTGCCATGTCCTTCCTATATTTGTGGTATGGGGAAAAGGTGCATAATTTTTGCCAGAATTATCCAATGTCTTAACCAAAAGCCTGGATACACATCCAACACTTCTCAGCAATCAACCTTCCAATTTATCCTAACAAAACACTGGAGCCAAAGGGACTGATAAAAATGTACTTCACTGCCAGAATACACTGTGGAAAACAGATATGTGCCATAAGGTCTTTGAAAGAGAAATAGTGCTGTCTAAAATGCCTATTGGACTGTTTAGTATAACATGATTCTTCTTTTTTTTAAAGAAAACCTACTTACTCACCTAGAGATACCATCGTACCTGAAAGGAAGGAGGAAAGCAGCTCAGATCATCCTAAAGATCATTTCTAAGCAGTAGTCTGGTCTTTTATCTCCTATATCTGCAAGTTTAAATGTATTATTCCTACTTTTAAAACGAAGTTCCTGTAATCCTGCCCATAATTCAGCCTCTCCCTCTTTGCCAGGACTGTTAGGAAAGTACTAAACAATGAGTGGCAAAAGGTTGTGTTTGGCAGGATCCCAGATGATAGTCTGCAAAGGCTGAAAGCAAAACTTCCAACCACTCCTGATGTGAAGAGGGATGCACTCCCTGCCTATCTGCCTTCCTGGTTTGCCTGTCTGATAGGAAACAGGCCTTTCTTATATTTATTGTTCTGTGCTTTGTGTTTTATCTACATTTTGCTTTTGTGACAAATCATGATGAGAAAGAACCAACATTACTCTTTTGCAGAAAACACTAGTGGTTGCATGTGTGTGTTAATTGATTTCCAGTGAAACACAAACTGGAAAAAAATAATGACTTGGTTAATATTACAGAGCAAACAGTCTGGAACCCTGATTGTCCAAGGTGAAGTGGGGGGCAGTGCAGCTTGCTTTGCAGCCAGCACATCTTGTCATTTGGGTCCGTCCAGGACAGTTGCTGTGAACTCCAGTTGTTCCAATAGACTTCATGTTACCAAGGATTTAACTTGTGGCAGACACGTTGTTAATTTGAATGGTTTGTTTTGCAACAGGAGATTGAAATGTAATCCTGTTTTGATTGAAATGTAATCCTGTTTTTTCAAAATCATACTTTTAAAAGGTTCAAAACGATTTAAAAAAAAAAATAACACAATGACTTGTTTTCTTTCACAGCAAGAAAAGCTGGGTGATATCTGCTTCTCCCTTCGCTATGTGCCTACTGCTGGCAAGCTGACTGTTGTCATTCTGGAGGCAAAGAACCTGAAGAAGATGGATGTTGGTGGACTGTCAGGTATGTGCATGAAAATCTGCTTGTAGACTTTGCAGGCTTGTAAGGCAGAAAAACAATTCATTTTCCATTGGAGATCTCTTGGTTGAGAGGGTAAGGGCTCTTGTTCACTGTCTGAAAAATGCATTTTGTGTTTTCTGAAACTTAAGGCATGACTGGGTATAACAGAACTCATTCTAGATTTAAAAAAAGGAAATTCATTATACATCGCATTCCAGTCCAAGACAAGGTCTGAAGAGTTAAGCAGTCAGATAGCGCTCTCTGTACTTTCTTCCTCTCCTGTTGCCTGGAGATAAATATGGACTATTCAGGCAAGAGAAAAAGAAATCTATTCCTATTGTCTGTTTAATCTCACAAAACGTGAACATTTCCCTACAATGTTACTGATAATACATAATAGAGGAACTCATCACAGGTCACTGTGCTGACTACTGTCTGAGGTGCTAGGGTAATTGTTTCTGCATTTGAAGGACTCAGGTGTGATTGCTCCCATGCACAGATTTGGGACTGTTCTGCATTTACATGTACACCAGCAATCAAAATGACAGTCTTGCACTTGTGGGAGTCGATGAGGTTGATACCTACAAATAGTCCTCATAGTAAGGCTAAGCACGCAGTGAGTGAGGTGATGTATGCCATCTCTAAGGGAGGGCACAGTCAGCACGTGTGACACTAGAGCTGTGTCCTGGGGACCTGGCAGAGCTCCACATAGGCTTCTGTTCTCTGCTGTGTCTGGAATTCTCGGACACAAATTACTTTCTGAATTGCCAATTAGCTAAGACCAAATTAAATAACAAGAAGATGCTTCATAAGGAAAGGTCTTTGTAGGAGAAGCTTATTTTATATACCTTCTCTTAAAAACCATTGAGAATAAGGATGTTTCTATCACAGCTCCAGAACTGAACACTTTGACAGCTGTCACTAACACACATATGATATAATTGCTCGTTTTGAATAAACAAGAAATAAACAAAATGATACAAGCAAGAGTGATATACAAAGTACACATCAGAATGGGGGCATGCTTGAAGTAAGCCTGGAGGTTTTGTTTACCACTTCTGATGAACAATAACAGGAGAGCCTTCATAAAGAGAAAGGAAACAACATCTCATACCAGTAGCCAGTTATCATTATTTATTTTACTTGCTTCTAAAGTCTTCCACTGTACAACAGCAGATATCGTAAAATAGAAGACATCAAAATGTTGTTGTGGTTGTTACCTGAATCAAGTGTAACTTCTTGAACACCCATTCTAAAATGTGAACACAACACTAATTGTTTCATCAACACCTGTACTGAACCAATTGCAAATTACAGTTCTTAAGAACATTTCCTTCATAATTGTTTCCTAAAGAAAAATTACATTCTCTTAGTGAGGAAGTGTGATACTTCGTGACTTAAGTAGAGGTCTAAGAGCCAGAATGTCTATATTCTTTCACAAATTTTGAAAGACATGATGGATAATGGCTACAAAACCCCTAAGAGAAAGTGGCAGGCAAGTACCAATGAACTGAAGATCTTCTATCAACTTGAGATGAAAAATATAATGCATTGTTGGAAATGAATGTGCTTACTCTCCTTTATGTGATGAAGTGCCAGAACAGAGTAAAGGGCATTCAAATGTATTTCTAGGGGATGACAGGTTGTGTTCTTCTTTTTTAGGGCCATACCAAACTAGAAACATCTTGTACTCTCCGAGACAAACAAACCCAATGGGATACCATAGTTGTAGTAGGAATTCAAAAGTCCCTGACAGTGATAAATGGCAGTTAGTGTGGTACACCTGAGGCAGTAATTATAGATGAAATAACATTGGTTTAAAGTGGATACAGTATCTTTCATTAGGGAATTTATCTTTTGAATAAATTATGCAGAAATAACTTGAAATCCAACTGAACTTCTGTTATTATTCACACTAACTAATACCTAATCTCAGAGTAAGGTACTGTTAAGTGGTAGTGAAGGTGGCAGGATTTTATCTCGATTAGGGAACACTTTCCCCACTAGTTCGTTATTTTCTCTAGACACTAAAATTGCTTTTCACTTTGCAGAACTGAAAGTTTTGCATTGCAGTGGAGGTGGGAAAACACTAACAATCAAATGTTATCTCAGACTGACTGCTACCTATATACTCAACAGCACTTACTGTCACCAAGGAGAGACCGTTAGCAAGAGGTGAAAATTATGTAGGTGTCACAGATGAGAAAAAAAAAAAATCTTAGACATTTGTCAAAAATTGCTGAGAAGTATCTAGTTTTTGAGTTTAGCATCTTTTATGTTATTCTATCCTATATTGGAGAAGATGCTGGAAAAGGAGAAGATGGACACTTGGAAATGGCTCCTCTTTCTCCTCCATCTAGCCTTTCTGCCTCTCAGTGGAGTTTATCTGCATTGCACAAAGGAGAAACAAGGCTCTGGCTCCTGCAGGAGGTCTGACAGCACTGCCAAGCATTCACAGCAAACAGCAGGCAACTCTGCAGTCTCCTTCTGGCTGCTGCCCTGCATGTTTTAAGTATAACTGCTTCTAGTGAATATCTGCTATACCTTTGCTCCTCAGTGACGTGGAAAGCTTTAGCAATTATGCATCTGTTGTCCCAATACAAAGACCAAGTCAGTCACTGTGGTTCAGTAGTCTTCTGAACTTCTTGTTAATAATAATTTATTAAAAATTGGAATGCATCCATAATTGTGGTCAATCATACTTTAAAACATTATTGGTTTTCAACATGTATATTTATGCTGTGCTGAAACAGAGCCCAGTTAAGAAAGCATGTATCAAAAGCAAGAGAAAAATCAAAGTAGTTTTAAAATACCATCTTTCCTAGCATGGCTACAGTTGTTCTACTGGTGAAACCCTAATCCAGCTAGTCAGCCTATGTGTCCCATTTAAATGTTATGACAGTTGAAAAAGAAAAAAGAAAAAAAAAAGTCTTTATCTCCCACATTTAGAACGTTTCCATAAATTTTATTAACAGTCAAAAGCCTAGCATAAATTACTTCAGACAGATAATAAAAGACAACAAACTAATCATCAAATTCATTAGACTCCTTGTAGCAAAACCAGATCACCCATCTGAGCAATAAACTCCCAGGTCTTAAACTTAATTGCAACATCAGGCTGTGACTAAAGCAAACCTTGGCTCAAACACTGGAACTGTTCAGCCTGAGCTCATCAAGTCGCCACAACAAGTGGAAATTATTACTTCTGGTGAGGAAGGGCCTCTGGCAAACAATTATGCATGTTTTAAAATGGAATTTTAATTATTTAAATTATATTCAAATGCATTTTTAATGAAACTGACATCTGGCAGGTGATATGTAGGAATGTTAGCTATGAAGAAATTATTTTTATTTGTTGGAATTAGGTAAACCAGGGTTACATGGCTTTATAGGCATATTTCACCCAAAATTTCTAAGAGGCGTAGAACTTATGTCTTACTGAAAATCAAGGGAACTTAGACTCCCAACTCACTCTATTTTTTTAATTGCCTTTAGAGGACTTACAAAACTGAAAGATTTCAAAACCAGCTTGCCATTTAATCTCTCCAAACAGCTGACAAAGACACAGTCCAACTAATTCCTTGATAAGGGCACAGTGCAGCTCAGCAATGCATTTCAGTTTACAAGGGTTGTCTGTGAATTACAGTATGTTATTCAGGTTTACAATCCCTTCTGCTCCAGAAAGAGAGCAGAAATTATCTTTATATTATTATACCTTTTGAGATATACAATTATAACTTGCGAGGTATTCATTTAAATCAGAATGGTAGTGATTTCAGTTACTGATTTAAATGAGTATGAAACTTTTATCTACATTCATTTTAATCTTGTGTTGTATTTGTATTTTTTAGTTGTTTTATAAAGAAAAAGAAATAGTAGCTTAACCCTTAGCAGGTCTGACAGCAGATAAATGCATGCTGTAAAATAAATACAGTGTTTTTTTATTTTATAGGAAGAGTCCCAATATTAACACACGTTTATGTAGGCAATTCTATAGATATCAATGTATTTAGTTGTAGCCTGCATTTATGATCATTTTTGATCCTAATATGAAATAAAAGCTTTCATTTCAATTTTCCAGCAGCTTTCCCTGCTTTGAATGAGAAATTGAAATATATTAGCTAAGACGAGCTGGCACCTGAACAGACTGTTGTTACGAGTGTTTCACTACCCAAGGCTTAAATGCCTTTTCTTAAGAAGTTCAGTGTCTATATGTATTACTGACAAAATATTGTTCCATTTCTAAAAAGTTTCATCTCTTAGTAGCTGATAATAAGTGCAAGCTTTAACATAGCTTATTGTCTTTTTAAGATTAATTTCAGCAAGGTTTATTTCTTCAAAAAAAAAAAAAAAAAAGAAGAAGAAGACACCGCATTTTTGTTTTATGTGTTGTTTTAGTATGCTTAGCTTTTAGTCAATCTAGTTACTAGGAATGTATCCTAGGAGGAAGCTTTTTCTTCCCTTTATCTCCTTCGTGCTGCTGCCTCTCAACATGCCTGAGGTCAGACTCAGGTTACCAATGGGGAGGTGGGGACATAACTGTCATGGGCTCAGCTCCTGCTTAGGCATTGTGGGTTATAGGAATTATTCAGATTATAGAAAACTCTAAACACTATCCATTTGTGCCAAATTAATGCTTAGGAAGAAATGCAAAGACTGATTGGATCCGTGTGATCTTCCTTCTGCAGGAAGCTGCAGATACAGACACAGAAGAGAAAGCAGCCCATAATCCAGCCCATGATGTGTGAAAGCTAATCTCAATATTTATGAGTTATAAATAGAAAATACATAGCACTTCTTTGTATCTGTCAAGCAAATACTATAAATCTGAACTATCTCCAGGGACCAAATTATAAAAAAGATTATAAACGATTTGTAAAATAAAAAATTGTTTAGAGACCGTTTCTTTGAAGACAGAATGAAGGCTCATGAATTATGCAGTCAGAGCATTCACTTTAATAACTTCATTAAAACATAAGAAATCTTAAAAGCTATCTAACATGAATGTAATAATATGTGAAGAGAAATAACACTTTTAGTGCCATGGCCTTGCTATAATCCATATTGTAAGCATAACTCCATGAATATTAAGGGAAAGGAAAACAGCCTTACTAAATGACAAAATTAAAATAAAAACACAACAGCTGCATTTACATATAGCCTAATCCAAAAGAATGCAACAGAGATCAGTACCAACAAATATTTTAAGATCTCTACTTTCAGTGAGTATTTCTACAGTATCTAATATTTCAATATCTCTACTGTAGTACACTGACAGGCAGAACTTCCAACAGTAGATGGCTGCAACAATACATCTCTCTAACACTTGCAAAACAGCCTCGCTGCACAGTAAATTCACTTTGGGCTCCGACAGTGGTGATGGGATCAGTCACCAAATCTCTGTCATATAAAAATCCTTCTCTCCTGCACAGAACAACATTTCTGTCAGTGGCATCTTCCCTAGGACTAGGCAGTGATGGGGGCAGGAGGGGTTGTCCGAAATGGTCCTCTTTCAATGGCTAAAAAAGGTCTAAGCTTTCTTCTAATCACTACTCAAACCTTCAACATTAAATTGTGTGAAGTAATGAGCCTGATGAAGGTAATTCCAAAATCAAAACACAGTAAAAATTGCAACATATTCATCATAGAAACCATATTAATGGATACATGAACTCTGATATTTTAGGGCATTTTGGAGGTTCTTATGAGGAGGCTGCTAGCTAATTGTCCATTTTGGAGCAAGTACATTTCCACTAAATTTCCACTGAATCATTTGCCACAGGCTATTTCACACAACAATATATTGTATTAGATGAACCATCAAATGCAGCAGCTCCTACAAAGAAGCAAAGTCAAATTGTTCTGCTCTTTTTTTCCCTCTTACGCTTCAAATGAGGAAAAAGAGATTGTGCTATCTGATTACCAGTGAAGCTGGACAAAACCTGTAGGCATTGCTCTGAAATACCTTAGTAACCCCAGGACAAACATTGTGCCACAAAAGCTCCTGGGCTCAGGAGGTGTTTGAACAACTTCTTGATTTGAGAAAGGAAAGAAAGCTTATTGTACGTGTACATTTCCTTAATCATACATGCTGACCAAAGGTACAGGAGATCAGGACCCAGCTGTATGGACTCGGCCAGCAGTCAGAATTTTCTAGCATTGCTGTTGATTTCCCCCATCCTTCACCAAAAAAGAGAACCTGGAAACTTCTCATTCTTTTATTTGCATATCCACATCTAAATATTGCATTTTGTGTGTGTGTGTGCTTCTTTCTGATTAAATTATAGTATGTTTTTATTTAGTTATGCATTCCCAGAGCAAGTGTGAAGATGTGTGTGTTAATTACTTATATGAAAATAAGATGGTTAATACTTAGGTTTTCAAGCTCTACTAAAATTTCATAGCAATGTGAGTGGCTGTAAAATAGATGTAGAAATACTGTAGATAGATTCAGGCATCCTTAGGGAAATTAGTCAGTTCTCTTACGAGCAAGTTTAATTTATTTTTACTCTCTGAAAATGACAGTCTATTTCTTTCTTATTTTTTTTTAATGGGTTGGAAGAAAAAATTAAAATATGGTCCCAAAAAGAAAACGTCATTTTTTCATCTCTATAAATACAGTTTAGATGGGTACTTAAATGATCGCAGAAAGTGAAAAAAGTATAATCAAGGGTATTTCCTCTTCAGGACTACGTAAAGACATACACATTTTTAAGACAGCATAAGCATTATATTAGCACTGTTATGCAGCTGGAGTTTGATGAAGTTTATAGGACTTTCTGAAGAAACAAAAACAACTTTTAAATAAAATTTATATGTTACTTTAAATCACTCATGCATTTTTTCTTTGTTTAATCCCATGTGGGCAAGAAAGACAACTATTTTCTGCTAGGCCTTTATGTGGTTACTTCTTATAGGCCTCCTGACTCCATTTCCAAAGTATAGCCACTTTGTGCATCTCAACAAAAAGAAACATTTCACAAATGAGACCCTTGATCCCAATCCTGACTTATGCCTGAAGCGAGCAGGTGCCATATATTGAAAAGGGAACTGCATGTCTCCATTGTGCTGAAAATACCTCTGTGAAAGTGGAGAAACTGTGTACTTTTAGTGTAATGAGAGAGAGGAAATAGGTAGTCTGGCTTCTCTGTCAGTATCCTTATTTTACATACATGTTTTATCTGTGCTAGTTGTTCAAAGCTGCTCACATATTTGGCAACCACTGGCAGCTACGAGATTCCAATGAAAGTGGTAGAGAAGTTTTCCCATTGCCAATTCCAAAATTCACTTTCCAAAACCTTCCTACTGAAGGCAGAAGTCAAATCCTGCCTTCTTCTTTTGATGCAATCCCCTCAAAAGTTCCCATTATTCTTCTCTAAGTAACAGGAGATAAATATAACCTTGTTGCTGACTGAGATTAACATGCCAGCATTCAGTTATTCTCATCATGCCTTTCATGCATCTCAGGAGGATTCACAGATCTCAGAAGGATTCTCTTTCCAAATATTTTATCCCTCACTTTCGTTCTGTGATCCTATTGATGAGGTAGAAAAACCAGCATTTGGGCCTCATTCCAACCTGCCAGCATAGTCCCCGCTGTCTTAGAGCCACCCTACACTAGTTGTGTCAGTCACAGTGTTTTGATTAACTGCAAATTACCTGCCGACACAGTGGAAAACTGAAGCCTAGCAATGCCACTTTTCCTCCTTGCAAAGATGTTCCTATGTGACGAAGGTGGGGATTTATCTGGGTTTAATTCCTAGGTACCCTTTCTTGTGCTTGTATTTATTAGCTGCTGAAGTCAACACTGCAGGTTTTTGTATCTTCTGTATCATGAGAAAGACATCTTTACATCTTCTTTGGAAAAAAAAAAAATGAACTGAGCTCTTCAGGCATATTATTGTAAAGCGCATTTATCACTGAATTTCAAATATAATGAAGGGAAAGACATGGCTGGATATGAGTGAGAGCAACACCTCTATTTACATACATAGTTTTTTTAGGACAGCTAAGATGGTGATTGTTTTGCAAAGCTAAAGGTAAGAGGAATCTAAGGAATCTCCCCTAACAATGTGATTGTTTTTAAACTGAAAGCTGTGTTTGTTATCTATTATACAAGTGTTGTTGATAAGATGGTGCCAGATATGTTTCAGCTGATGCATGTCAGCGATAGCAAAACTGGCAATATGGAGGGAACATCTCCTGACATTTTATAGGTGTTAGTCCAGGGATTGTAGTCCTTAGTAGGAAATTAAGATTTTATTCCATTTAAGATTTTATTCCATTTTTGTTTATTATGCTGCCTTTTTTATGTCTTGTTGAAGAATAAGGCTATTGTTCATTCCCTATTTGATTTTTTTGTTGTTGTTGTTTATGCTGAACTGTGTTCACATTTACAAAAAGCAATATTTTTTTGCTCCCTTTAAATCACAATCATTCGTATGCAGGTTTTTATTTGGCATCTTATCACATTAGATAGTAAAGTAATAAATGAAAAATAAAATATATAATGATCATTCAGGAAAAACACAAATAAAGCACAGATCACATAGCAACCGTCCTGCATGTATGCCAGCAGACATAAACTTTTTAATTTGACTGCAAAATTCAAGTGTTATCTTACATAACTGACCAATGACCAATGAATAATATTTAGAAGTTTTTCTTGTAAAACATGCCCAAAAGGAAAACTGTTAAAATGAATCCCACCCATAGCAAAGGTCAGCTGTTTTCATTTTTTGTTTGTTTGTTTGTTTTTGAAGGCAAAAAGGAAGATGTGTAAGTTCTGTATTGTGGGCTTTCATAGCATATCTCTCAGATTTGAATTTGTCAATATATTTATATTGATACAAATATGTATTTTAAAACTGCTTATGATCTAATACTGATCAGAAGCAAATTTTAAAAAGCAGCACACAAGGATTTCAAGATCCACATGTAATCTCTGCAGCTCAGCAGCGTCTCTGTAGGAATTGCTTCAGGTCAGAGAAGTAAGGGTTTCTTATAATCTCAGCTATCAAACCCAATTCATGGTGCCTCTTTTTCTTTGGATTCCTGGTGGTATCATAGAATGCTTCATACCTACAGGTCTACAGGTTAAATCCACCCTTCCAGTGAAGAGAATATGATAATGTCCTCATTTAGCCTTACTGAGAAAAGCAACTTAAATTCAGTTTGAGTCTGTCCAGAAATCTTTGCAGTGCAGCTGGCTCCAGGGCCATTATCATTATAATATTGTTGCAAGGGGGCTGTGTTTCTGCAGCAGGTTCCAGGAAGCTGTTGGAGTACTCAGCTATATCAGTAGTTTCCCATCAGCAAACCATCACATGCTTGTCAACATTTGAAGGATGCTAAAAGTGGTGATTATGAGAGTATGCAACATGACAGGTTTTTTAAGTTCAGAAGCCCTGGCTATGTGGGATGTGAAGAAATGCTCATGTAACTATCTGGCAGCATCAGCAAGTCTTGCACTGCAGATTGTTTCAGCTGATTGGGAGCTGAGTTAATTCAGAATGCTCCCTCATGGCTAAAAAATAGAGGTGAATATTTTATTAAAATAAGCTGCATGGTACATAACAAAGTATTTGGGATCAGGAACTGGAAAGTGGAATTGGGTGGAGGGGAGAACCAAGGATGCTCCTGGGAGAGGTTCCTTGCTACTGTTATTCAAAGACACTTTCACTGGGGCTAAGCAAGCTTAAATGGTATCAGATCACATTTCTGCATGGACAGTGGAAGTCAGGGACTGGCTCAGCCATTCCTAGAGACCATCCATAGTGCCCCATTGCTGAGGAACATCTACTTTAGGAAGTTGCTTCCTGGCTTCTGGTCAGAAAAAACAGTACTTGGCAAGAACAATCTTTCCATTTGCAGGTCTGCTCATACTTTGTGGCTGGTAGTCCCTGCAGGAGAACAAGCAACTGATTTCCTAAATTGATCAATTTTTTTGACCTTAATTAGTCAAAAAATAGACCCAAATGTGAAATAGGTGTTGCTTTTGTCTAATCTGGGCATGTATTGCATCTTTTTGATCAGGGTTTGGGTACTTCCAGCAACAAAATGGAGAAGTCTAAGAGAGTCCATGCCAAAACATAGACAATTATATATGTTTTATAAATGGGAATTGTTCAGACAAGTGCACCTTCCATATCCACCAGTGAACACTTTCCTTTATGTAGCTAATATATCCACGATCTTTATAACATGCCAGTTGCTGTAGTCTCTAGGTATTATGGTTCTCAACTGCAGATTCCATGAGGTAGATGGGGGCATGGACTTGACAGATTTTCAATCTCTAGTTAAGTTTTACACTAATGAAATGTTCTGTTTCATTACGCGTTGTCGAAAGACCAAGGCCCACAGTAGTGCTCTAGTAATTTAAAACAGTTCTGTGAGCAGAGGAATTACAGGGCATGATTTCCTTTAAATTTTGGAGTGTGACTGGTTATTCTAACGAAACTTCCAGTCAGAATGTTCATAATATGTCTTTCACGCATGTATTTTCTGGTGAGTAATAAGAGGTGAGACCATGTTGCAGATTTCACCTCATGGAGGGATATTTAGTAGGCTTTCTCCATTCCACCTGGCTGCCTATATTCACACAGCCTGTAGGAATTTAATATCCTGGAGAGGCCTGTGATCATGTCAAGTTTGATTGACACTGACCAATATACTAGAAAGTACAGAAAGGGGGCAGTCAGTCACCAGACTGATACTTGCACATAAAGAGGACAGAATGATCACCTACACTGCTTCTTTGGGAACTCAAACAAACAAACAAACAAACAAACAAAACAACAACAACAATAACAACAATAAAAATTGTTTTATTTCAAACTCATCAAAAAACATACTTTAGTGATTCATATTTAAATCTATTCTCATTTTCTTGCTGTGAGTCTGTTTATCTTTCTGGTGTTCGAATGAAGGGAATTAGTACTTTAAAAAAAAAAAAAATCTGTATAGCTGCTCCAAATCAATCTATTACTGCCTCTCTAGTTTTAATTGCTTTTTGTGCATGTGAGACCCTGAATCTGAATAAACTAAGTCATACTCTGATTTTGGAAAGCATATTTTGGCTCTGTTGGCTGTTGGCTTCATACTTCAGCATAGAGCACAGTCCCTAAGCATTCACCGCTGTGTATTTGCATACAGGTTTGTTTTCTGTGGAGCATTCACAGGATAAGCACTTTGGCTTTTCCTGTTTACACTCTGTTTGCTGCATTTTCTCTTTGTTTACAATTCTAGCACATTTGAGCCCTGATAGGTTAAATGGAAGGGAAGACTTACATCATCCATGGTACCGATGCCTGACCTACCCAGCACATACATCTTGCTTTTAGAAAAGCCCAGTCATTTTTCACCAGCACTATGAGGTACATTCAAATCTGCTCTGGCATCTGTCCAGCCCTGCATAATATCAAGCCAGGGACATCCTGTCTGAGAGAACAGATTGTTAGTTCAATTATATTCCTGAAATCAAGTTAAATTTCCATGAAATCTGCTTCAAATGTGAAGAACCCTAGGGGAATGTGTTTTTTCTTTTGTTTGACTTATATTATAGCAATCAGGCAAACTAAATGAGATGCATTGTATAAGTGCATGTTTTGTGTGCTATTTATGGCTGTTATCTCATGTGTTTGATAAGAGTGAAGCAAGTAAATTGATAGTGCTGCCATCTATAGACAACACAAAGTTATGGTACTCAGCATGACAAGAAAGGTGGAGGAGCTTGGACTTGTCTAATTTTTTTCTAATAATGTTGCATTTCAGTGAAAAAGAATATAAAAATGCTCCAAGCTTCTTCTCAGTGTGTTTAATGACAATTCCACACTCATGAGGATTAAATTCGCACTGTCTTGGGGTCATTACTAATCTTAGTAGAATGGGTGTTTTCTTAGTCAGTCTCATGCCTGGTACACTGAAAAGAATGGTAGTCTTACTGTAACACATAACATTTCAGTCCACTTTTTGGTAAAGTGACAGATGGCGCAATTTTTCTGGCAGAGATCCAAACATCCATATGGTACAATAGCATTCTAAATTAATTCTAATGTTGTTTCATTGAAAGATATCATTCTGTTAATATGCAAAACTTTCATGCTCAGTTATACTTCTTTGCCTTTTTTTTTCCTCTGTTAATTTCTATTTATTTTCATAAGTTTAAAAGCCATATTTCTCCATCTGCCAGTTTTATCCTACAGTGACAGTATCCTATACAGTGAATGTTTATTTTCTTCCTTGCATGTCAAATTGCATACATACCTTAAGAAGTAAATCTGGTAGTAACACAGAGTAACACATCATACAAATAAGAAATACACAAATTGTCCTATTGATATCCGTCACGTGAAGTTTCTATTTTGTCATGTAAAAGGTGATAGATTTTGGATTTACTTATGTTGTCATTTTAAATATATACAGAATTAGTAAAGGCTTTGGCTATTTTTTGGAGTACTTTTTGATGACTGGATGTTTGTTCTGCTTTTATATAAATGAATGCTACCTTTTTGCCTCAATGAGACAAGAAACATTGCCATCGTCTGTGGATTTTATTTCTTGTGAACAATTTCCCAGTGAATTTTTACATGGGGATGATAAAAAGGTCTAAATAGCACATATTTCTAAATAATCTGCAAGCATTATTAAAGAGAAAAAGCACAGTGATTAGAGATTGTCTCACAATCTGATCAGAATAAAAGAACTAATGCATGTAAGAAACAAGAAATCACTTAATGATTTAATCAGGTTAGCATGATATTTAATCAGGTACCATGATAAGTAATGATGCTTAGAGAAACTGAGAAAGAAGAAGAAAAGAAAAGAAAAAAAAAAAAAAAGAAAAAAAAAAGATAAACTATTCCAGTTAACAGTATTTGAATGAAATTACATGCAAACTGTCAGGAAGGCAATAATTCTAGGTTGGTAAAAGACATAAAGGGTTGCCATCTATGCATCACCAAAAACTGAGTAAGCTGAAATACAGTCACATCATGGTTTTGACAATGGTCATAAAACACAAACTGTAGAACAATACAAACTTTTCAATAGCCACACTAAATCCACATAAAGCTTGCCTCTTCCTCTCTAAAGTCCTGGTAAGCTGAAGCATTAACATTGGTTCTAATGCATATTTTCAAGCTTTACATCAACGCATTTGACAGCACAGCATATGCTGACATCAGACTTCCAGTTCTACTCTTTGTCATAGGCATGAAGCTCAATAGATAACATGCTAATAAATTAAAGGCAATGAAGGGTATGGCGAGCCTTACTAAAATGACCAGGAATTCTGCTAACATTTTTATTTCAAACAAGTACAGTCTATGAAATTTATCTTCAGAGGGTGACTGAAGTTTTGGATTTCTTTCTTTTCCAGACATGAATAGGCTATTCGTACATCTTTATTCATCTTCTTGAACATGTAAACAACTGGCATTCAGTTCATTATGAGAGACGGATGATTTTCAAAAGACAGAAGGGATATCCACATACAAGCAGTTTTGCACTTAACTATGGAAAAAAAATACTGAGTAAAATAGTGAATTTTACAGAATGAATTTTAAAAACAAGAGTGTAGACATCTGGCTACAATTGTTAAGTAATTTATGTGGATTGAGATACAGGATTGGAGTTCAGATGGGATTTTCAGTTCTTCTCTGATAGCTGCTTAGCGATGTACTTTTGAAAATTGCATACATATTTAGGCTTTTAAGTACATTGTAAACCAACTTTTGCCAACTTTTCCTGATTTAAGTCAGTCACAGTGACCAAATTTTCACTGAATGAGAAGTTCAGGGCCAAGTCTTGTTAAACTGAAAAGAAGGATGGCTTCTCAGTTGTACTAAAAAGTCTTTTACACATCTTTCACAACACAGTGAAGCTTTTGTCGTTGCTGTTGTTGTTGTTCTTTAGGGTTTTTTGGTTGGTTGGTTGGTTTATTTTTTTAATTAATTAGAAGGCAAATTAAAAAAAAAAAGTCTAATATTTAAGGCTCCATAGATGTTTTGAGGCTTAAGCTAATGCTTACTCAAGTCTCTCAGAATCACTGTCAGTAGGGAAACAGCAGAGTTGCGTGTGTATTTAACCATCTATCAGATTACTTGAATAGCCATATCTGAAAAGGAGCACTCAGAAGAAAAATGTGCATATTGCTCACTCCCTTCAGCTCTTTTGTCCAAAAGCTGATTAAAATATTATTTAAAGGAGAGCTTAGACTATTAAGTACCCTTGGATTTCTAAGGCATCAAAACAAAACCAGAAGAAAAAAAGTTCAATTGTATTTGTCTGGATATTTGTGTATCCAAATGGTCAGATAAGGTGGAGGATTGAATTCCCTCTTATTGTGTAGGGATAGGACCAAGGTTCCTGCTTCCCAAGTGCAGGTTCTACTCATGAAGACCCGGTTCTCAGAACCACCTTCTCAGTTTCCACAGGCAGCTACATTTTTTACTGAGCATGTGAAGGCTGTGCTTTTTGCAGGGCTTGTACTTATGCTCTGTCTGTCTCTGTGCTAAGCATGAGCTAATCAGAGCACATCCCAAAGGGATCTGAAGTGTGCCATTTTCGATATCCCTAAACATTTCAGGACAGGAGGGGCATTAGACATTGTGTCACCAAACAGCTGTGTTCTGTGGGAGGTGCCGTGGACATTTAGCTAAAAAAGAAATCCTTTTCCAGAAAGCACTGATAGCTATGTCCTCTCACATGCATGTGTAAGGTATTTTTACAGTTAGTCCTTTTGATAACTAAAATGTGCCAATGTTGTCCTGTATGCATCTTAATGCTATGTTGAATCTTAAGTTTAAGTACTATTTCCAGATTTGCTATTAAGTTGGGTTTTGACCATATGAAAGGTATTTGGCTTGGCTTGATCATGAAGAGCATTTCCTTGTGCTTTTTTTTTTTTTTTTTCACTGATATCATTGCCAATGTGGGACACGCTTCTTATCATATAGAGCCAATGTCTAACTGAAAGAGGACTTTGAGTGTGCAGTGGCAGTAATAACAGTAGTAAGTCTTGAATCTTCTAAGTAAATTCACTGTTTCTTTTGTCTAGAGCTCTGAGATTCTCTCAGTTTCTTCAAGCTGTATGCAGATAGATCCCTTTCTTACCTGAGACTACATGGCCTATGAGACTGTGTATTCTTTGTATCATAACTGTACTTAATTAAGATCTCCAGTCATTTTGATCATGCAAATAACCCAAAAATAATTGCCCCAAAACCACATAGCAGAAATTTAAATATTATTCTTTCTTGCTATCACCTGAACGTGAACCAGGAACTTAATGGATGAATAGGAAATAGAAGCAGTCTTTATGAAATGTATGGAATCGGGTGTATTGTCAGGGAGGTTAACTTGTTTACAGACACCGCTTGTGATCACAAGCCTGAGAACCATTAGCCCAACACAGTATAAGAGCTCACAGCTGAAAATATACTCTCTGCAGTTTTTTATATTCACAGAAGTTGAGGTACACAATTCTCTAGTTCAAATTTGTAACACATTTTTTTTTGACTTATCTGTATACTCAGTCTCACTGGCTGAATGGAAGAGCATCTGTAGATTTCGAAGTAAATTTTGGTACATCTGTAGCTGAAACTGTCTCAAGTTCCCATTGAATCAGATAATTCTTATCAGATATCCTTGAAGATGATAAGAAGATCACTGCTGTCAGCAAGTGCAAAGCAGCACAAAAATACAGTTCAGTGAAAAGAAGCTTCATTGTAATGCAAAAAACATCTCAGTGCCCTAGCCATTCCAGGAGTGTGTGTGCAAGAGTTTGAATGATTTGAATGCAGGATTTCTGATACAATAATTTCTGTCACGAATGAGACCCACAATGATTACTTGTCCCTGCAGGGTAAATGGACCTGCTCATCATGCAGGTCTTTGTAAAGATAATGTATACACCTGTTAGGAAGATTTAATAGTTGTGGTTGAAATACCAGGTCTGCAGCTTAAGGGTTAGGAAGGACGGTTGAGCTTTAAAATCACTTGGAAGCAGCTGATTTTAAGTTGCCATGGCAAAGGATTTTCAGACAATGAGAAGCTTTTACATTAATATCTTTGTAAGCCTTGTTGTGATAGAATTGTCTGTGTGAAGAGCAGTCTCTTTCTTGCTCCTGCCGACACACACACTGATAAAATCATAAGGTAATTATAGAGTTCTCTAATGATTTTTGGGTTTCTTCTCTGAGGGTTTTGCCACAGGTTTAGAGAATATGTCTCTGGTATTTTTTATAGCAGGGAACAGTATTATTCAACATTTTGTTATCAAAAAATCATCAAGATACCTTTGTTTGCAAGAATACCTATATATGAAAATGACATTGATTTTCCATTACATTAGTCTATTGTTTTTTAGCAATAAGTGAATAAAAGCTGTCTGCTCTTTACTTGAAGTAGAAGACATTTCCTTTGTCTAATTGTCTTATAAAAAAACAAAAAACTTTGTAGCTGTGATGGCCTGAGTGGCCTGAGTACTCTCCTAGAATTTTGCAGTATATATTTTACAATTAGGTTCTGAGATGCTACAGTCTTTTTCCTTAGTACCTAAAATATAGGTCTTAAAAATGTGTAACACATCCAAGATTAGTCTGAGACAAGAAAATAAGGGTTTTTGTTTGTTTGTTTGTTTGCTTTTGTTTTGTTTTTGTTTTCTGTAGGGGGAAATTAGTGGAGTATTTTGCAGGGATTTATTCTGATTGCCTCTGGGGAGCAGAGGGTGTAGTGTTCACTCTTCTCAAGACAGTTTGGGGTCGTCCTGGTTGTTGCTGATTAAAGTTATGTTGGCTCTTAAGGCTGCTGCTGTCCTTTATCTCAGGGCCAGAACTGGGGCCATTTCAGTGCTTAGCTGGCTGTAGCTGTTTGCTCATGTGCTCATTGAATCTCAATGCAGAAAGAACTGAAGGCCAATACTATTATTGCTATTTGTCTTTGCCAGCTCCCCAGAAGCTGATGCAAACAGCGTTGGTAGCACACTGTATGCCAGGAGCAGGGAACACTTAATACCTGTGTCCATTCTCTGCCACCTCCCAGAGGCTAGCTGCACTCCTGGGGGCTTCAGAGAAGTTTCCTGAGATGCCACTTTGCCTTCCTGTTGCAGAGACAGTCAGAATGCAGAGGGGAAGTTTTCAGGCCAAAAAGGGCTTTGGGGAAAGCAGTACTGAATCTCTAGCAGCACTGAATCTCTGACATTCACGCCTAGTGGCACTTTGTCATATTGAAATTTAATGGGCTTCGGGACATAAAGTGAGGTGTATTTATTCTGACACACTTTTAATTAAGGTTTTTATCAAACGCTTTTTAATTTAATTTTTACTTGACATTGACCATTCCTTGTTTGGGATTCAGCAGGTCTGGAAAGCTTTCAGATAGAGCTTTAATTGGAGGCATTTCAATGTAATTATTAGTTGTGTATTACATGGGGATGAAGCCAATTCTTTAAGTTAGCACAGTATAAATGCTTCATACGCTGAGCCGCTATGCTAATGCTAATGCGCAGGACTGGAATCTGCATTACAATACATCATCCCCCCTGTCTGTACTGCAACGCAGACAGACTATTTACTCAGTTTAGTGACAGCACCAGTACACAAGCAATTGGGGCCTGTCAATTCTCTGTGGGTATTATCAATTTAGTGCTAGATTTTAGTTATAAGAGGTACCCAAATGCCATCACAACATACAAACATACTTAAACATGAACAAATTGATTGGATTACATCGATAGATTGACTGCATTAGTCTCAAATCTCCGATTAACTGCATTAATCTCAAATCCATGTATTTAAGAAGACTTGTGTTACTAGATACCTGTAAGCATGGAGCAAACTGATGCAGAGGTAGACAAAAGAATACTTTGTTCAACAGCACAAGATACCGGTTTTTAACTCTTTGAAATCAGCCAATATTTAAACTGAATTAAAGTGAACAATCTAGGAAAGCTTTAGAGAGGACTGAAATCATTCACAATAGTAATAAAATATTTGAAGGTACTGAAAATAAAATATCCCGAAGTTAAAAAAACTATGTAAAGAGAAGATCAGTGAAAAACAAGATATGAAATAAAGGATGTTGAATAGTGGGTGGGGATAGGCTTGCTTTATGTAACAAGTTAGAAAATGAAATACAAAAATAGATGGAAAACTAAGAAACAACTGCATTGCAGTTTCACATTTTTGCAGCTCTTCCAAACAGCTTAAAGCATAATTTAAAGCAGCTATTCACCTAGAATAGGAGCACAGCAGGGCTTAAATTCTCCAATCTTTCTCCTATCATGCAACTGAAAATATGCTCACGACATGACTAAAGTGCTGGTATCTCCTTCCTATCTGTTCACATGCTGTGGACAGAAAACGTCGCAGTCATAAGATGAATGTGCTTGTAGTCAAGCAATACAAGGAGCCTTGTAAGGCTGCAGGAGCACCAGTAACAAGAAGGATGGCAGGCAGCTCCTGCAGCCCATGCCCCATGGGACACACAGAGAAGGAGGACCTTGCAGACAAGGCTGCTGAGCTGTGGTTCTCCCTCCTGAATGGTGCAATCCAGACACTTCCCAGGCTGCAGAAAGGCTTTCTACTTTTCTTATTGATTTCATTCTGCAAAGACCTGTCTAAATACCTTGGCTTGTTTGAGCAGGAAGTGTTGGAGCTGTTGCTGATCTGAGTATGCAAGACAGCCATTTATTTGGGGGAGGGAATCCTTTCCCTTAGGGTAAGTTTAGATAACTGTAACCTTTGAAGAGTAGATAACACCACTGCTTTTTCAAATTGTGTGAGCTAGGCTTGTGTTTTGCAGAGAAGTAAGTTGCAATCTTCTTTCTTTGGTATAGGGAAGGAAAAGCAATTCCTGCTGAACTGATTCTCAGAGATAGGAAGCTGTGGATCATCCAGTAGTGGTAAAGGGTAAAGTGGTAAAACCAGTCCAGCACCTAGCCTAGTGACTAGAAAATATTGTTCAAAGGCTTTTCAGTTCGACAAAGGTTGCTGAATCGCACTATATTTTTATAAGCAAATTTGCACTGCTGAGAGAGTCCACCATGTGTGTCTGAGGATACATACAACTTCATGCAGGAAATAGAGATAATATTGTGAAGCTGAACACTTCATGACTAAACATGTAATATGTAAGATTTTTATTTTTTTTTTGGAATATGTATGTTACAGCACACCTCCTGTTGTAATGATAATAGAGGTGAAGGTAGAGGAGTAAGTATGGTAGAAAAATAATGCAAGAAGAAAACTGGAATTCATAGTTATGACAAATGAAGATGTGAACAGAGTTCCCGTTTGTTACGCTCAGTGATTTGGTCAATAATATATGGTGTACATTTATTTATATAGTAAATACAAACCTGTAAATACTGCTTTTCATTACTATGCAAATCCTATGTGTGGGAGTAGTACTCCTGCAGGAGTGGTATTGAACAGCTGTTGTCCTCCCCCATTCCCACACTGCTTCCAAATCAGAGTAATTTGAAGATCTTATAACCAAGACAGACTGAAAGAAATGAATAAACATTCCCCACATACAGCATTAAATCAACATTCTGAATTCTGAATACAACCAATCTGACCAGGCATATGCATGTAAGTATATGTATACGTAGACTTAATAAACTTTGGTACTTTGGTGCAGAGTCTTTTGTTAAGTGACAGTCTTTTAGCTTGTCAAGTACTGATGGCATTTCAACTGAATAAATGGAAAACGTTAAGATTTAAGAAAAAAAAAAAAAAAAAAAAAGGAAGACTACAACCATATTACCAAAGTGCTTTAAGATTTATGTGAGATTTATGTCAGACTTTACAGTAATGTTTAGAAATCCACAGTATTTCACTGGTCCATGGATGCTTTGGACTCATTATTTGGAGAAAAAAAAAAAAAAAAGTGGAAAAAAATCACATCTACACCCATGTACCTGGTATCATACCATACAGTTCTCCAAAATAAAATAAAAAATGGTTCCACACGGTTGCCTCTTGTGTGATAAACAACATGATTGTCTTAGAGTTAGGGAAAATGAAACTGTTCTGTGGTTCAGTATGTTATTAGGTTTATATTGGAAACCTGCTACTTCTCTGAGCAACAGTAACTTGCAACTGGTGGAAATTCTGACTGATTGTAGGTATTGGCAGGGGTACTCTAAGGGAACTATGTACTCTGGAAGTGGTATGGAGGTGTGCAGACTGCACTCAGTGGTGGCTGAACACCTTCACAGCTACAGCTCTACATGTAGCTGTGGCTAGAAGTGTTTTTTCTGCTCCAAGGGACTCAAGGGTAAGTATTTTATTCAGTGGTCAGTTCCATCATTCCTATTGCCAGTAATTGCAAATGCTTTCTTGTGTATTTTGGCCAGGTGGCATGCTTCACAAAAATTAGTACAAACCATTTTTGTAATACTTTTTGCATGTTTTTTTCCCATTTTTATGTCTTCTTCAATAATGATGCCAGTTTATACACAATTTAATTATTTTGGATGAATCCTGATCTTATCACTTTACAAATTACCTTGCAAGTGAAAGGATAAAACAAAAATTTTATATAGAGATAGTTTGATTTTGAAGAACTCTGCATCCAGCCTTTATAGTGCTAGTTTAATATACCTCACAGAATATACCATCACAGAATTGGGAGAGTGACAAATACCTTTATCATGTCTATTCTGTTTTCATGTATGAAAGAAATTTGTTACTCTTTATCTGATACACTTAAATCATAGAATCATAGAATATCCTAAGTTGGAAGGGACCCATAAGGATCATCAAGTCCAACTCTTGGCACCACACAAGTCTACCCAAAAGTTTAGACCATGTGACTATGGCACATGGCATTCTCCTGTCTTATGCAAACTATTTTTCTCGCTTTATTTGTTTGGAGGATGTTTAATACCAAAATTCTGAAATATTGTTTGGTTTTTCTCTTTTACAACTGATTATTATCTTCAGAGAGTGATTTGTAGAGAGTTTGAATTATCAGTATTGCATACCCAACTTGGACTAAGCTAGGCGTAACTCTTAAGAGCTGCTAACAAATGCCTACGTTCAAGACAGTAAAATAAAAACATTGCCTTCATTATGCAGAAAACAAAATCTTCAATACAATACTAATTGAGACTATCCTGTCAGCTTAGCCTATTCATCAACACAGCAATCATGTTGTTACTGTTTATTTGTACACAGTAGTCTTGGTCATGGATCAGGATCCAACTCTGTTAGGCTGTATAAAGAGACAGTTTATAATGGTAAACTAGCAGTGTGAATACTAGCCTCCAACTGTCAGTAAATTCTGACTTTCATGTCATGTAAATATTGCCATGTTGGTTCAAGGATCAATCAGTTGACTGTTTTGGCTAAAAGGAAAAGGCCTACTTACCTAAAATTTGTCTTTTCTGCCTCTAAATGCATTTAGTAACTAAGCAATCTCCCCCAAAAAAGTAATCAATACTTCTATTGTTTCACTTGTAATATAGTGCTGCTAACTACTGGATTTTACTTATTCCACCACTGAATAAACAAACTGCATATTGTTGAATATTTTCACAGAAATTATTTAAATTGATATTCTGATAGTAGCTTATGAGATGGAAGAGAAATGTTATATACATAAAATGTTTATAGGCTGTATTTGTATTGCTGACTGTTTGGTGCGAGGATTATATCTTCTTCTGTTTGTCTATGCATAAAAAATGAAAACAATTGAAAGAAACCTAATGACAAAGGCATTTCTATAAGTGAATGAGTAGAATTGTAATCCCTTTCTAGAACTGTATTGATCTCAGAATGAACATCCAACCAAATTTCTGAACGTCATTTGAATAGAGCAATTGCTCCATATTATCATATTCTGCAAAAGAAGTTGAAAACAAGGGAAAAAACATTTTTTTCTAGTCCTGTGTAAGGAATACTTGGGAGCTTGGTGCTGTGTTTTGGGGAAAAAAAATAAATAAAAAGGGAAAAAAAAAAAAAGAAAATAAGATCCACAGTCATTAATTGTAACATGTATATCAAGAAGATGGCCAACAGCTAAAATGGGTTCTTTTCATTATTTTCTATTCATGGGTAAGATTTCCAAGAAAAGAGAAAGACATCCTCTTCCTCTTTGAGAATTATTACAATCTTTACTTAACCTCTGAGTATAGAGAATAAGAATTTCCTATTATTACATGATTAAGAGAAATGCGATTAGGAAATAGCCAAAGATTCTTTTTGTTCAGGCGGCCCTGCTTGTTGTGCCAAGCAGATACTAGACTGCCCTCCTGGGAGTGCAAAATATGTGAGAAAATACAAGGGAGCAACATGAGGCTACAAAAGGCAGCTAGGAACAGGATAACAGCACAAGAATATCTGAGGTAACAACAGTCTTTGAGCTAATGTGCATTGAGATCCCTCATGAACTAATGACGGTTTAAACCATTCTAAAAAAGTTATCATACTCTGCCCCACATAGCCCACATAGCCATTTTAAATGGCTATGAAAATGCTCATTTTACTGTAACCAAAATATTGTGTAAATATGGAAAACAACCACTAGGTTGTCTTTTGAATGTTATTGTAAAGCTCAATTCCAACATTATTAAATATTCAAATTGAAGAGAAATGAAACATAAGATCCATAAAACATAATTAATTTAGCATAGATCGAAGTCAAGTGAGCATTATTTCTGACAAATTATATTCTAAGAAAATTAGGGCAGTATGAAAAAGTCAGTAATATATTAGCAGATTCTCTTACAAACAAAGATGTGATGCCACAGCAATTAATAAAAAGAAAATGCCTAAACAGTAAACCAGGTAAACCAGAGAAAGTGCCTTTCCTTGTGCATTTACATTATATCTCACATACTGAAAAAGATATATATCCATATACTTGAGGGTGATGCTGTCAAGGTCTCAAAAGTGTATGCAGCATCTATCATGCTTAATATGTGTGAGCAGTAGATTGCAAAAAAAGAGGTTAACAGTTTCAACAGTAAATAACTTCCCCAGTGCAAGATAATGGCAGGGTTTTTAGATGCCAGAAGGGGACTATCCTCAAGAAACAAAGAAAGAAGGAACAAGTAAAAAGTTACGCACATATAAATGAAGACAATGCATTCCTAACATATATTTTGTTGATGTTTAGACCTGAACCAGATAAATTCTCATGAGGAAAAAAAAAAACAGTTTTCATCTCCCCTCAGTCCTTGAATTGAACGTCAGATTGCAAGATGGAAAATGATTATTACAGAATTCGTCTAGGGTTGAGCGTGAACCTGATTTTCTAGTTCAACAAAAGACTTGTTCAGTCATGTAGCTGCATGTGAAAGATGATGTAAAGTGCAACCAGGCTGTAAAGGCACCACTCTATGCTCATTGAGCATGGATGTAAATAATTTAGCAAGATGCAAAGCAGTGAGACCAAGTCTAACAAAACATAATCCCATTATTTTGGACAACTAAGTATGCCATGTTACTTGTTTATGGAGGATTCTTGATGCTTACAATATTGGATAGTGCTTTGAGAGTTGACTTTTCAAGTTTCGATAAGTAAGCCTTTTCGCTTGCTGGTCTTGACATGTCTAGTGGGTCTGACTATTGATCTGAATTGAAACGGGCAGATTGATTTGAATAAATATGAATTGAGATGTCACTAGGGCATTGGTTTTGCTCTGATTAGGAAGCTGAAAGCACAGAAAATAAAACATGGAACAAAAACAATACAGGACTAAAAAAAAAAAAAAACAAAGTGTGTGAGAATTATCTTAATGTAGCAGGAAGTTGTTCAGGTCTGCTGGATATACTGTGCTACAATATCTGAAACAGTGCCCCTGTTGTGATTCATTATCACTGTATAGCACTATTGGAATTAATAATAATGAAAGACAATCATAAACTGATGATAGAAATTGTGGTGTTCCTACATGGTTTTATAACTAAAGTGGCTAAATAACTGTTTTTGTGGAGATGATTCCATTATAAAGAAAACAAAGCCAACCTTTACAGATAAGTAGTTACGTAATTTTGTCTGGTAGGGCATTATCAGCCCAATTATCTGCTTATCTGAACAGATAAAATTTCACCAAAGATGGTGATGTACCCATTTATTCTGGCAGAGATCTTCTAACAATTTTAAATTATCTGATGTAATTTGAAGTGCCTTCTTGTCTTTGCTTTGTTAGAATCACTTTCTCACTCTTTTCTCACTGGGGTTGCTTCAAAGGCAGTTTTGGGTAGCACAATTGGTTTTTGTGGCATGGGAACAGCCAGAGAGCTGAGTCTGGGATCAGGACCTAGCAGGGTGCTGGTTAGCATCTAAATATGTAACACGATGTGGTCCTTCTTCTTCTCTTGGGAGTGAGCACCACATAATTTTCACTGATCAGCGGTCTTTGTCTGTTGAGCGCTAGTTGGGGAATTGTGCTTCGATGACCATAAAAGCTGTAATTGTGCCCTGTCTTTACTTTATGTGTGTCACACTGAGCTGTTAGTCAAACAAAAGTCCCACTGGTTTACCTCTTATGGACACTGCAGAGCTCGCACAAGTGCTTGTTCTGCTGCTATTCTGCAGTCTGCAATTGACTCAGCCAATTCCTGTTTCTCAGTTTAGCCGAGTTTTTGTATGCAACATTTTTAATTGCCAGTATATCCAATCTGGGATGCCTTGTTCGTGCAAAACACAAAGTTACTTTATCATGCCAGTGGAAGACTGTTAAACAGTGCCTGTGGAAAGAAAATTTCTCTATCCATTATAGGAAAGAGTGGCATGAAAATAACAGTGTTTACAGTGAAGCATTTAGGGAATCAAGACAACAGTTTAGAAAAAGAGTTAGTTCTTGGCTTCTCTGAGTTTCTCAGAATGGTTTTAGCTCCTCAAAACTTACTGCGCAGCCTTATGGGTACCAAAGTTTCTACTCCTAGGAATAAATGCAGCCAGGAGGATTTTCAAACTCAGCATTTGGAGCATGTAAACTTCATTTGGAGCAGGGAACCATATCTTCTCCTTCCCAGGGGAATCCCCCCTGTGCTACATTACTAGATCCTAGAGATTAACTCTGCTCAATTTTTTGTTCTAAATAACTGAATATTCATTTGAGGAAAGATTTCAACTGTTTTCACACACCTCTGAGGTATCTTTCTTAACCATTATATTCAATGCACCTTCCCTACCTCTTCTTTCTGTTTCTTTCTCACTCTGTTTTTTGTAAGAAAAGGCCAAATAGGCTGTAACACCCACAGCCCCTTTTCTTTACATGATTAAAAAAAAAAAAAAATCTAGGGGGAATGATGATGCAAAGATTAGCTGGCTAGCCTCTTTCTGTTCTTAATGGGTATCTCATTTGAAACCAGTCAACTGTTTTTATTGACTCTAGGCCTGGATATGAATGGGTTGCTGTTCTCTTCTAATTCTATTTGATTAACTCTTCCAGGATGCAAATCATGATTTCATCTAGCTCTTTGGAAGACCTGTAGAGCACCACAAAGATAGAGAGAACCTTTCCAGTTCTTATTCTAATTGTTTTTATTTTGGAAAAAGTTACTGTAATCAACAGATAAAAGAGAGATGTTACTTTTAAACAAAGCTGAATATATTCAGTACTGTCACTCTTCCAAGCTGAATGTGCCATGACATAAGCAGCTTGTAATAGCTGTGAGGGCTTCTATAAGGCATTACTTTATGTAATGCAGAACAACTATAGAATTGTTCTCAATTACTAAATTTTTGTATTCTACAATAGCTGTGTTACTGTACTATTTTCACCTCTTAACATTAAATGGTGAACACCAAGTCATTACCACAAAGCTAAAACTTCCAAAATCAATACAGAATGAAGCAAAAAAAATATATATCATTTTCAGAGATACTTGTAGCTATTAAGAGATTTCTGTGTTCACTGGGTTTCTTTAAATTCTATCAAAGCACCTCAGAGCGATGTGGAAGGTTGATAATGTAGGTAATAAGAGAGTCATCCCAAGAGATACAAACTCGATGAAGTGATCATTTGGCAAAATAGTGCACGTGCATGCTAAAGATCAGGTTGGCTGGTCGCAATGTTCCTTCTTTGCTTTTAAAAGTAAAAATAAAATCCAATGAGAAATAAACAACGAGGTAGTTTGTGCACTGAATTCTGGAGGAAAAAGTCTCAATTGAGGTTGCAGTCATGGGCAACTGTCAGTGGAAGTCAGATACCCTGTGCTGTGAACTGAGGCAATAAAATTATAGTCTAAATATTTACTCCACCTTCAAAGTCACTTTTAGAGGTGGATCCACAATGTAAACAGATATGAGATAGCTACCTTCTACAGACATAAAACGAAAACAGGATAAATGTGGTTAAGGTAAGAATCTGTGGATGTCCCAACCCTGGAAGTGTTCAAGGCCAGGCTGGATTGGGCCTTGAGCAAGCTGGTCATGGCCGAGGGGTTGGACCTGGGTGATCTTTAAAGTCCTTTCCAACCCAAACCATTCTGTGATTCTATGATTCTAAGGTGATCCAAATGTTTGATCCGTGTTAATAAATCAGGGGAAGAAACCTCATTTTGATTGAGCACGACAAAACACAGAGGTCACATGAGCACTGTACATCAGGGTGAGGGATACCAGACTAGTAAGGAATCTCTAGGATAATAGTTAAACTGCAGACAAAGTCTTTTTATCCCGTTTATCTCCCTTTCTGACTAGCAGAGAAGGACAGATTCTTTCCGAGTGATTCAGAATAAGAACATAAGCCAGGTGCTGCTCTCCTGCTGACTGTATGAGAGCAGCTGCTTCGTACCCTTCTTTCACACTCACCAGAGCTCTAAGTTGGATTTTGACAAAACTGAGGCCAAATAAACAAGCACCATCTGAGAATTACATGGCATAGCTAGTTTGCTGTGGAAACTGCAGGGAGTTTTCTTGTGTCCAGCACTTCAAAACCCTACTTTTGTCTGATTAGTCAATTGCTTTATTTTCTCCCCAGGAGGAAACCTAAATAATAATTGACAAAGGAGCTTTCTATCACACTTACAGCTGGAAGAGGGCTATAGGAAATTTAGTGGTAAATGTTCTCCCAACAGTAAAAGCAGTGTAACACTGACTACAGTAGCTAGAAAAATATTTACCAAAGTTGTGAGAACACCTGTGTGGATGAGTTCATGCTGACCCGATAGTGAGTCAACCAGTACAGTTCTTGTGGTTTTCCTGTGTCTGTTTTGATGTTTTGCCCAGTTCAGTATGGGCATCAGTTGGGGATGTCACCATCCTAAGAGGACTCCTAGAATTTTCTCAAGTCCTTCTTTTGACTGATTCTGACATCACTCTGTTCTGAAAATTTCCTGGGAGAAATGTCAGGGAAAACTGCTGGTAAAAGACCTTCCTCACTATGCTTTTAAAGCTTTTATCATTACATGTTGACAATGGATGAAATGCGAAGTAAGAGAAGATGTAAGAAAAAAGGTCACAAGTGGCTCAGTTTTTATAGCATGTTGTTGGTAATTAGAGGACATTGTCATTATTGCCAAAGCCGGGTTCTTAAAATTCTTTCTCTTGGCTTAAAAATCAACACATTTTAGTAGTAATAAATAAACAATCCCTGACTTGAAGCTTTGGATTCTATGCTTTCAGACTTTTATTTCTAACCATGAGGGTTAGAGATGTTATTTTTGATTTGAAATGAAAGCTGAGAATCTCATATGATAGCATAAAGCCGAGAAACTAAAGCTTCAAGAAATACACTCTATATCTCAAGGACTGTGATAAAATCACAAGAATTGGCAGCAGTGCAATATTCTTAAAGTTTGCATACAGTTGATTTTACAGTCTCACTTCACTAATGATACAGTACTTACAGGAGCTGGTTGCTGGCATGAATATCAATACCAGAGTTCTTCAGTAGGATATCTCTGGACAGTAAATAGTCCTTAGAATAAAGTCGAGGTTCAGTTCATACTGAAAGAAAAGAAAAATGCAAAAGCAAACCTAACCCCCAGAACCAACAGTAAATAGAAAGGTTCTTAAAATATATTTTATATAAGTAAAAGCTACAGATTTATATATAAATTATATAATGTATATGGTTGTTTTGCAGACTTCTTAGCCCCTAGTTTGGCCATTACTCCAGTGTTTAATATCAGCTTTTACCTCTGACTTTAGTTTGTGAATGCCAAGATGCACCAGCAGTTGCAAGAGACTGGGAGGAGAAAGGGACCAACAAAAGGGCCAATATTTTGCTGGAGACCCTTAACTTTAAGATCAGCTGCATCTTCAACAAAAAGCTACAGAACAAAACACTTGCTTTCACTCCCATTGAAGTAGAAATTTTTTAAATTGCCTTTGACTTCTGATATATATATATTTTTTTAAATAAAAGAACTTATCATTGAAGGCAGCTAACATCCTCCCAAAGCAACTTTCATCCTAGTGTATTTGGAACATCCAAGAACTTTTGGAATTTTGCAGCAACGTAGTAGAAAATAGGTTATTTAAAGTACCCTTCATGATTTTTCCCTAAAATGTGGTAGATTTCTGGATAATAGTAACAACCTTTTTAAGGTTAGAATGCTTGCTTTCTTTCACTTACAAGATCAGCCATTTTTCAAAGCAAAGAAGTTTTAGCTAAAAGTTTCTAAGGTACCTAATACTGTATTCTGGCCCAGTCAATAACTGCAAATGATAAAAGGCTTTCTCTCAGCTTTTGTGCTCTCTGGTTGCATTAGAGACTGAACGAAGATATATGAGATGACACAGCAGGCTTTTTAATCCTTTAGAAATGGTTGGCAAAGTCACCTCTTTACTTACAAAAAGTAAAACATATGAAGTTGTGGTATATGGGTATTTTTTAAATAAATGTCAAATCTTTTCATAGTCTACTGTATTTTCACAGTCGGGCGTTGGGTGAAGGACTGTACTTTAACATGCCAAGACATGTTTATAAAAAGTTCAAAAGTTTAAGAAACAAAGGCACTGATAATTCCAGGAGAAGCAGAAAGGTACTGAGCCTTCCAAAAGCTTCTGAGCTTCTGTGGGTTTTGCTTACAGCACTGTCTGGAATTTGCCATGGTTCAAGTGAGAGGTATGCTGTGAAAAATAAATCTGAAATGCTGTGGTGCAGTGCAGTGGATAACTTGTAGGCAAATTTATACAACAGAGCTCACTTTGCAGCTTTAAAGGTACTTTAAGCCTTTATTTTGTGAAAATCTAATCAAGATACCAAACATGTGCTAGTAAGGCTCAGAGTATATCCCATCCATTCTTTTCTTCATTTCTGGTTGATTCGATGAAGTTAATTGACAGAAAATTGTAGCAGTATAAAAGCTATATTTTTTCACTTCTTTTCACTGGTTTTCTTTGTAATCTGCAAATTTTGCTGACAACATCATGTTATTCCTTATACACTAACTCTTAAACAATATTTCTCTGTGGGTGGGCAATATTTACTACAGATGATGTTATAACTGTCTTGCAAAGGAGAATCTAATTAGTTTAATGCAAAGTTGGGTCTCCTGTAAATTGTGTACCCTCTATGTCTAATTTCAATTAATAGTATAGATACAAGTCCCCTAACCTAGAATGGGAAGGAACAGGGCTTCAAGCCTCACCATACCCTATTCCTCTTAAATTCCCGCTTAGAGCCCCAGCTTTTCAAAAAAGCCACAAACACAACTGAGAAAATAGAATGCAACATCCTTGCTCACTCCAGCCAAAAAAGAAAAATGAACCCAAGCTAGCAGCAAAATCATTGTAGGCTGAGTTACTGGATTGCCACCACATTGCTTTTCAGTGAATCAGCCTGCATGTAGCTATAACCATGGGGCTGTCCCAGGCCCCAGGGTGATCAAGTGCTTGACGGTGTGACACCTTGTCTGTTTCTGACCTTCCACCACTTGTTGGTTCACAAGTTGATCTTCCCAAGGGATAAATTACCAATTTTGAGTATGGGGCAAAGGGAAAATCATGTTAAGAGTTGGCCAGCAGCAGTATGGCAGGCAGAGCAGTAATGTAAAAGATAACAGTGTGTCCTCTATTCTTGTTTGTCATTTCCTTGGATTTTTTGGGGGTGGATAGGTGTATCTTGCCATAATTTTCACTGTAATATACACAATTTTTGTTTGCTAATGTTCATATAGTTTGTGGATATTTGACTAGTTAAGATCGGCTTTTAAAAAATCAACACACTTGCAGCCGACAACAGCATGCAGCTACAAAGCCTGAGCAAGAAAGGAGAAAAGATAAGAATGAAATCAGTATGCTTGAGGGGGAGTAGTATATAATTAGGAAACTGCCGCTTTTTTCTTGTCTCAAAAGCCATAGAAATCCATGACTGCCATCCTGTTTGTGCATTCCCTCAGCCATTGTTTATTTTTATACCATGACAATATGCTGGGTGAAAAAATCCTACCGATTTCTTTCCCCTGAACAAATGAAAGGCGTATATACAATCTTCTTTTTTGTTGTTACTCTACCTCCTTCCACAAACCACCTCTTGTCTCAAAAGAAGTGGCCATATTTCCATGGTCAAAATAGAATTTCTGCCACTATCTTTACAACCCTTTCAATTAAATTCTGTGGGGAAATCTCTCTACTCGTTTTGGTTGTGTAAGATAAGGGATGCCACAATAGCCTAATGGTTGAGGGTTAGAACAACGTATGGATACAGAAAAGTTCATTACACCAAGTTTGCACTCCCAAAATATGTTACAATAGAAGTAAAGCTTTATCACGTATTACAGGCTATGCACTGTCATGGCTTTACTTCATTCATGCAGAATAGATACAAAATCTATAGATTTCAATCATATCTACATGGAATGACATCCTTTCACCAATAGTGTAATGGATTAGATATCTTACAGACCCTCTCTATTAAAGATTGTTCAAACTAAGTCCATACACACATACTGAAGTACAGTAGCATGTCCTGTATTCTGCCTGTACACACAAAGAGCTGAACCCTCAGCAAAGCTTCTACTCCAGGTGAGATTTCCAATGGACTACACGGCTGATGAGCAGTGAAAGAATTGACTACGGCCATGACAAGGGGCATGGAAGGGCCAGAATGACAGTTGCTATACACTGAAATTTATGTCAATAAAGTGAGAACAATTTATACTGGCTGCACAGCAGTATGGTGATGCGTTTCCACAAAAAAAAAAAAAAAAAAAAAAAAAGATATGATAAAAACATTTGAAGAAGCTGGTCACTGATATGCATCTAAGCATTATTTCACTTTATTTCAAATATTATTTTATTTCAAAAAAAAAAAAAAAAGTAAGGAACAGGGTTTTCTCATATCTGGAAATCTACTTTCTCGCAACACTTCAGTAGGAAGTATGATAAAAGCCAAACAGATAAAGAAGCTGTAAGTCCTACTGCTTAGGGTTTGTTTTTTAATTATTATTTATTTTGTTTCCTGAATCACTTTGCTGTACTCATTTGGCTGGAAGGCAAATGCATTCCCTGTTGATTTATCCCCACTCAGCCAGGGGCTTTTGCTGCTCTGTTTGATTCCTAATATGGTAGCAAAAGCAGATTTTGTATGACTTCCAGAGGGCTCCTCTCAGCTTGGGGAATGCAGCGAGAAAAGAGCCCTGCCGAGAAGAACAACGACAGTTGTTGCACTAATACTAATAAAGACCAGAAAATGGGCTTCCCCACACGCACTAAAATTTCCGCTTTCACTGCTCTCTAAATCACCACTTTTGTCTTACTTCATGGTAAAGCAAAAAATTGTTTTGTGTTACCTAGCTGAACAGGCTTTGTTGAAAACATCAGAAAACATTTTTTCAATAAGTGGGGAAAACACCTACTCCATCACAATGAAATTTTCATTATACTAATGCATAGCTTGAAAGCATTCTGTCACAGTATCAGTGGATTAATTAAAGCACAGAGGAATTAAATGTTTTGGGAATCAAAAAAACTTAGGATTTCCCCTTTTGTCTTATTTTCTTTGTCACTTTGATTCTAGACACTCAACTTATTTGTTGTTCATTATAGAACGAAACCAGTTTTATTTTTATTTTTTTTTGTTTATTTATTTTTCCTTTTAATAAAGTGTTCTTCAGGTGCCAAACACACAAAATCTCAAAATGGCCTTTTCTGGTGAAGTACCAAAATCCAAAGGATTAAGTTCCTCCACCAAGCAGGGTCTCTAAAAGGTTAATGTGGAGTTGGAAATTAATTTCATTCCAAATACAGAACAATAGTGTGCAGTGACATGACTTTGTGATAAGCACTTGTTAAAGCTAAATCCTCTGTAAGCCCTGCAATTGTTTTCCTTTGTGCTAATGGCAAGCTAACCGGAGGTACTCCCTCTCCCTCTCCACATTTCTCTTCTCTGAGGGTACCAGAAAGGCAAGTTTATTGTTTGCCAAATCTGGCTTTTTTAATTAAAACTTCAGTTGTCTTTAGGTCATTCTTTTTAATGTTTGTGATCTTCATTTCTGACAGGAGAATATTTTTTCTTTCTGAAATCCACAAACTTAATATTATTGCCTGCTAATTGCCTTTACTGGGATGTGCATGAAACAAAAGCAATTTTAACTATTTATTGTTGCTGTTGAGTGGCAGCCTTGGCTTCCATTATTCACAGACACACAAATGTATTCACTAGTGCAGAAAAGTGTTCGATCGGAGTTTCCACAGGAAACCTGAAGGTATAGGCTCCAGGGGAATTGATCGCTTCATACTCTTACCATTTTTAACAGGAGCTATGTACCTTTGAAAATCATGGAATCGTAGAATCATTCAGATTGCAAAAGACCTCTAAGATTATCTAGTCCAACCTTTAACCTTGTATGGACAAGTCTGCCACTGAACCATGCTACTAAGTTCTACATCTACACATTTCTTGAAGACCTCCAGAGATGGTGACTCAACCACTTCCCTGGTTTTATTCCAATGCCACAAAACTCTTTCAGTAAAGAAATGTCTCTTAATATCCAACCTAAACGTTCCCTGGAGCAACTTCAGGCCATTTCCCCTTGCCTTATCACTTGGTGCTTGATAGAAGAGCCCAATCCCCACCTTGCTACAGCCTCCTTTAAGGTAGTTGTACAGCATTATAAGGTCTTCCCTGAGCCTTCTTTTCTCCAAGATAAACAACCTCAGTTCCCTCAGCTGCTCCTAGTAAGACTTGCACTTTAGACCTTTCACTAGCTTTGTTGCCCTTCTTCAGGCATGGTCCAGCAGCTCAGTGTTCTTCTTGTAATGAGACCAAGAACTGAACACAGTATTAGAGGTGCAGCCTCAGCAAAGCCAAGTACCAGGGGGCACATAATGTCCAGTACAAGCTAGGATGCTATTGGTGTTCTCGGCCACCTGAGCATACTGATGACTCATATTCAGTCAGCTATTGACTAATACCCCCAGGTCCCTTTCCACCAGGCAGCTTTCCAGCCACTCTTCCCCTAGTCTGTAGCATTACATGGAGTTGTTGTACTCCAAGTGCAGTAACCAGCACTTGGCCTTGTTGAACTTCATACGGTTGGCCTTGGCCCATCAGCCCAGTCTATCCAGATCCCTCTGCAGAGCCCTCTTACCTTCAAGCAGATCAACACTCATGCCTATCTTGGTGTTGTCTGCAAACTAACTGAGGGAGCACTTGATCCTCTTGTCCAGCTCATTGATAAAGATATTAAAGAGAAGTGGCCCCAGTACCAGAGCCCTGGGGGACACCACTTAGTACTGGACTCCAACTGAATTTAACTTTATTCACAATTCTTTGGGCTCAGCCACCCAGCCAATATTTTAACCCAATAAAGTGTACATTTATCGAAGCTTTCAGCAGCCAATGGACCCATCTACAATTTCAAATACTTAATATCGTTGAAAATCTATTCTATATTTGACTAACATTGCCTGAAAAGAGTGTTGTTTTTCCAGCTTAGTTTTGCTGGAATTACTTATATTCTCAATTATAGACAACAAGCCCTGACTTGGCTTGGAAACAGTGTCATTCACCAGTCTCTTACTACTGTTTAAGGCTATTGATTCCAAATAATAACACTTATCCATTTCACTCCTATGTCATCCTCTTCTTCCTCCTCCTCATCTAATAACCTCACACTCAGGCTTGTCTTTTCAAATATTCCTATTTTCAGTTCTGAAGAGCCAAAGGGTTTGTGAAATTTACATGTCCTCCTTGGATCCTTGGGTTGTTTGATTATAGAACATGATCCCATGACTAGACTACATCCAGATCTTGTTTCAGTGAAGTAGCAAACAAAAATGTGAACTGCACAGATTGCACAGATGCAATCTGGCTTCTCAGTGAAGCACAAGATCCGATTGCTCCACCACTTCTGTAACAAATTGGATCGCTGCTATATAAATTTGTAGCAGGTATTCAAGCTGAAAACTATCATGTACCTTTGGATTTCTGATCATTTATGTTGCGTTTGACTGCCTTTTAAGCTAAAGTGGTGTACAGTAAGTGGTAAAACCATAACATGTCAGTCAAATATCCATTTGTAGCCATTAAATGGCTGCAAGAATTTGAAGAAGCTTGGGGTTCACTGGGGCATGAGTTACTGGTGATGTTCTCAGAAGTACTTCCATCTTTCATCTAATATTGCCATTTGTCAAGTTGTTTGGTCTCTTGTCAGCAGCAGAGCATTCGTACTGCAGATGCTGTTGGCCTTGAATGCTTGTACTATAGTCTACCTTGACAAGACAATGGCTTGTACTATAGCCTTTAAATGCCCCATGGCGTTGTGTTTGCAACACAGAGACCTCCTTGTCTTGTACTTTCTTGTAACTTTTCTAGGGCATTGTAGAAAGGTAAATTGTTTGTTCTACCAAGGACTTCATAACTTGCATAACCCTGGGCATAATCCAGATGTTACTCTTGTTTAAGTAAAAATTTGGCTTGAGTTTCAGGTCATTGCTTTTCATTACGTGGAGTAAACTGGAATGTAGTCCCCCAGCCCTTGCTCTGCAAGGGCCTGAATTCAAAATTTGACCTTCAGGCTTTTCAAAACTTTTTGTTATACTGCAAATATGTTTTCACTCAGTTGTCATTTTTTGCTAAACAGATGTAACATAATTGAACTCAATTGAAACTGCCTGTCACTTTAACCTACCTAATAGCTTCTGTTGTTGAGATTTATATGAAGATGTTGCCCTTCCCAAGGAAATCTTCTTTTGATCTGCTTTTCCTAACTATGTTTAAATTTAATCCAAGACAAAGTTAGTCTTCAGAACAATATTGGGAAACACTATCTGGAATAGCTCCTTTCATGCCCTTGGTAGACACAGTTCTTGCGTTCTTGCCTTGCAGTATTCCTGGAGTCTCCTTCTCACCACCAAGAAGCAAACTGTTGTCAGTTGGATTTTCCCTGGGCAGACAAGAGGGAATGGTTTCTGTGTCTATAAGGGCACAAATACATACACAAATACATATCTGTGTCATGGGTTGCTTTAGGTTTAGTATTTCAGATTGGTGTTGTATTTGTTGAAGCAGCAAATACTTTGATCCTGTGAATCACACTAAATTAGGTGCCAAAAATAGACTATAAGTTTATATAAGAAAATACGTACCAAAACCAGCCTGAAAAGACATGCAGTGTGTTGAGAAAAAGGGGGGGGGGGGGAGGGGGCGGGGGAAGAGAGCTATTTATTTTCTCCTAGTACTTCTAAATTGATGTTTTATAGGCTAAAAGCAGGACTGCATGTAGCTCTAATCTAACAGAAAAAAATAACGGAAGCAAAATGAGAATTGAGCTTTATAAAAATATAAATTTCTCAGGTAGAAAAAGTACTAGGAATGATATTTCAAACTGAGACTGAAAACCAGATGCTCATGGGCTCCCCTTCTATACAAACACTGATGAATGAAATGTTGGAAAGTCTTGATATCCTCTTAAAATAAATATCAGCTTTCATAAATCATAACTGGTGTTGGTTTCTCAGCTGTGAATAGTTCATACTAGCCTGCTTTGCTGGTAGTCACAGATGTTGTGAGAATTTTATTATTTTTTTTTGCTCCTTCTGTACTGCAATGTTCCCAAAGTATTAGCTCTCAATATTTCTAGTTTAATCACCTGATTTGTAAAACATCTCTTTCACATTCTCTAAGACTGTTTACCCAAATTAAAAAATATAAATAAAAATAAAAAAATGTGAAGTATCAGCAATATTCAAAATATATATATATATATTTCAGTATAATGTTTTGCATTTTTGTGATGACTTATTTGTGTGAACTGAGGGTTTCCTTATGGGTTTCCTACCCTTTCTGTAACATGCAGGTAATACATACTGCTGCTTTGCTTTCCTATTTTATATCCTCTGCTTTTTCTTCCAATTCACATAACATTATCTTTGACTGCCGCCAGGATATGGAAAATGGGGTTGTAACTGGATTTAATGCATTTGAAACAAACAAAAAAAAAAGACATGTAATTAATACCATAGTTCAGTGTTTTTTATGCGAGGCTGCCTTTATCATTGCCTTTGTCTTTTTTTGAATATGCTGCTTCTAGCCCTCTGTGGGAGAGGATATGGATTACTTCCAAGCAGTCTGTATGAGCATTTTTACTATAAAGGCGACCAGAATTCAGTGATACAGTGCTGAGGTGCAGTCAAGCCATGAAACTTTTCTGCGGAAATGCTGACATGAGGAGTCCATAACACAAAATGTAAATTCTTGCTACAATAAATAGCCAATAAACTAGCTAGAACATTTTTTATTTGTTTTTAATAGAGTTTCTCTGTATTTCAGTGTTGATTAATTCTTTTCAGTGAATACTGCCACTCACTTCAGTGACAGTAATATTAGAACTCCTATCCATCCTCTGTGCAATTTGAGATTAGGACTTGTTTTGCATCACAGCTACTGGGTTTGGGTTTGGATTTTTAGTGACGGTGCCTTTTTTTTTTTTCATGGGAGTGGGAGGAAGTAACCAAAAGAGAAATTTGTTTTCAGTCTGCTGGAAGTACACTAAAAGTGAAGGGAAAATTGTCTCAACTGTTTCCAGAGACAGGAAATGGAAATTGAAGGTTGTTCCCTACCCCACTGCAGTTCCACAATGTCTGTCCTAAGGGCATCTCAGTGCTTGGGTGTGGCAAAATATTTGTTTGGATATTATCTTTACTTCTTCCTGATGGGCATTAATTCCTTTCAGATCGTTCTTTCTATGAGCACAGCCTTCCAGTACATGAAAGAAATTGCTTTCTTTGCTTCTTTCCAGTTATTTTCAGGTGTCTTTCCTCACCCTTGTCTCTGTCTGGCACAGTAATCTTCCACAAGATGGTCATTCCACGTACTTAAGCCTGGAAGCACAGAGAAACATCTACAGACAAATAGAAATTCTTGGCTAACAAAAATTTGTAAATCCCCCTGGGCTTCTTTCAATCAAGTCTCCTAAAATGTTGATAGTCACACCATCATCCAGTGCACAGGCACGAAGCTATTTGCAGCAAATACCCACAGGGACAGATATTTGATATGACAGAGGCCCGAAGATGATGATTGCACAGGCAAGGCAAGCGAAGGCACTCACATCAAAGAAGGGAGACCTGGCACCAGCCTTTGCTCCACTGACTTATCAATAGTAGCACTCAAAATGCGACGTTCTTCTCATCAGAGCAGACTGAGAACCGGTTTCTTGTATCTTTTAGCCTCAGGTTGTTGGAAACAGGCATTCAGATTCCTTTAGCCAACAGAGGGGTCTAAAGACCCTTAGTCAGCAATTAGCAGTTCGACCTCTTGGCTATCAGCAAAAGAGGGGTGGAGAGAAAAAGACGGTTGCTTTATTCTGTAAAACAAAATAGATAAAACCAGAAAAGACTAAGCTGGCACAGCAGGAGTAAAACATCGGAGACCTGAAAAAGTGAAGTGTAATACCTCTCCTGAGCACTTTTCCAGGAATGTTGAAGCAACTTCCTACCCAGGTGCCTGGCCTGTCCAAATTCCATCCGTTCCACCTGACGCCCCTCACATGCTTACTTTTTGTTGTTGTTTTTGTGGATTCATTCCACCAGGCAGCACGTGTCTCCAAGAGAGGTACTATACTTCTGTCCCCCCACCCCAAATCTTGATACCCCTCTCTGGTTAGAGAGGCAGCCCTGTACTGCAGGTCTTCCAGGTACTCACAAACAGTCCAGCTAAATGCACCATTATACACTTTGTTCCTTTTTTTTCTGCTGAAGCATCCTATGTGACCTGTTCTTTTTCCTTGTTTTTGTTTTGTTTTCCATATTATGTGCTTCTGCTTCTCTCTTTCTCTCTTCTGTATGTCATTATTCCTCAGTCAGTGTGTGTTCCCCCATCCTCCTCCCCAGTTCACTTCAGGACAGTACTCTGAATCTCTCTAAACCTCTATGTATTATCTTCTTTCCGTTATTTTCAGTACCACCAATTTAACAAATAGAAATGTAATTAATTTTCTCTCTATAGCATCAAAAGGCATTACATAAATTCAGACTCAGCAATCTGCTGGAATTCACTGACTGAAATATTGCCAGTTTGCTTTGGTTTCTGTCTGAATTACTGTACTGGACAGTCTGCCTGTATCAGCAACCCCTTTTGATGCTAACGCCTCCCTCATCTTGGTTGTCGGCATATTCTTTCCATCTGTATATTTTTTCATACATAATGATACATATTATAACATTTTACATATTACAGTGTACTTTTTTATTTGTTATTTGTTCCCATTCCCCAGCATTTTTTTATAATAGTTTTTTATAATAGTTTTATAATGCCATGCCATATTTCATAACTAAATTCAAGCTTCAAGAGCAGTCAGGCTCCCTTTTTGGTGCAAATACAGAAGAGTTTTCATATAATCACATTTCCAAATGGTTTGGAAATCCTTTGGGTTAAGTTGCTTGGCTTTTGCACCAGGGCATTATGTGTTTACACACAGACAAAACTTAAGGTGCATTTTCCCCTTGATTCAACCCACAGTGAGCTTTCTAAAACTATTTGTTTTGCCTATGTGCAGCTATGTTGAAATGATCTGCTTGGATGCAAGAGAGACAGATCAACTGCCCTTGCTCTGGCAGTAAACTTAATCATAACCTTATAAACACTAATTTGTACTGTTTTTAAATAAGAGTTTTGGCTTTTTTTTTTTCTTTTTTTTTTTTTTTTCAGTTCTATACTACTTTCCCCATCTGGTGTTGTAACATTTGTTATATTCCAGTTGGAAGCACTAGGGGTGGAATTACAGATTCATCTGCTGGATGAATAGCCCTAAGGCCACTGTGAATGTTTCTGTTTCTTCTGTTAGCTCTACGTGTTCTGCAATCTCAGTTTGGGATTCTCAGATGAGGGAATTGCTGGCTCCGCTGTCAGTTTTACAACACCTCCGCCCTCCCATTGCACTTTGGTTCTCTGAATTCAGCATTTCAATAACTTGATACTCACTTAACTGCACAACAGTGAAGAGTTGTTATTTTGAGACTGCTTTGCTACACTCACCATTTAACTTTTTTTGTTATTGTGGGGGGCTATTGTTAGTTCTTACAAATACTGACCCCCTTTCCCCCGGTGTAAATGGATTATTGAAATCCATCATTCTTTTGAGAATCCACCTACTGTTATTGAACATGTATTTGCAAATGTTTTCGTTTATAAATGATCTAGTCTTTGAGTTTCTTCTATTAAAGATGCTTATGTAAAAACTTAACTGAAATCATACAACTGGACACATAACAGGAGCAAAAAAGGGTCCTGAGCATGTAAGTGTGCTGCATCTGGAGCAGTCCACGCATGGGGCACAGATAAATGTTAACACATGAATTCTGAGTCTTTTTAACTAAATTGTTTACAGCGATCTGTGACAACTCTTTGTAGGCTGGTTGCTATTTCTTAACTTTTTTCATGGCCAGTATGGTACTGGGTGGTGTTGGGAGAATACCCCCGGCACCTGGTTGAATCCTTAGCCCACTTACTAAACTGATTTTAAAAAATGTTTTGCTGGGGTCAGAACTGGCACAGGTGCCACCACAAGAACCTGCAGCAAATACATTTTCTACCCACTTTTCCCGTGTGCATTACTGGCTACAACTCAAGATCTGGCTGATAACATCAAGTAATCTATAGCCCAGTGGGGTTATGGAAACTATGATGAAGTCCCAAGTGTCATTAGCTGAGGATTGGATGCTGGATGTTAAGTAACAAATAAACTTTAAATAAAAATCAACATTCCTGTTTTCAGGGAAATGTGGATAAATAAAAAATTAAATAAATAAAACCTATATTTTATGCCAAGATAATTGCTCCTAATAAGAATATTTTTCAATATTTCCCTTGAGATGTCAGCTGCTGCTTAAAAATTTTGTCCCACTTTTCATGTGCACATTTGTGGAGGAAGGTAGAAGACCCACTAGCTTGCATCAATGAATATAAACCCTATATTTTATTCAATCTAGAAAGTACCCTAGCACTTGTACTCCTTCTTTGTAATTGTGCCTTACATTGTTTCTTCCTGAGATAACATATTTCCCCACCCCCCCAGCTTTCTTTCCCATTCTGCAGCATTCCATTCATCTGAAAAATATTGGCTTAGACAATCGAGGCACAATATCACTCTAAACTCATTATTTCAGAGACTTTAATTATCCTCTCTCATCCATACATGAATAAGCAGGAGAAGAAAAAAGTTAAGGCAAATTATCCATGGCCTGAAACCTACAGGCATCGTGTGAATCATCCCTCTCCCGGGAGAGAAGGGTTTATAGGCCCGCAGAGGGAATAAGTCCCATGATCCTTGGGAAAAATCAGCAAATCTGTGGGAACTACCAAGCAAGTTTGTCCTGTTTTGCTCTGTTCTCGGAAGCCCTGATGCTTTCTGTACGTAGCACTGCTGTGGCAATCACAGCTGCTTTTCTCCAAAGGCAGGATAAAACATACATACAGATACTGCTGCCCCTTGTCAGCGTTCATCCCTGGCAGAGCTGCTATAGAAAATAGAGTTGCTTGCTGCATAAAATTGCTGTTCTCCTTGCTGCCTGTTGCCATAAGCCAAAAAATAAAAAAGAAAAGAAAGGAAAAAAAAAAAAAAGAAAAAAAAAAGAAAAAAAAGGCTTTCAAGTGAGTTTGCACAGAATAGCTACAGGTTGTGGGTGCAGTACTGAATCCAGCACCCCTCTTGCTCTGGTCAAAGGCACGAGCTTGGCGTTGCTCAGCTTTCCGCCCTGCTGCACTGCTGCAAGATGAGAGTGATTACAGCTCTTTAGCATGGAACTAATGATCCGCCCTGCATGTCACCTCTGCCCTAACCATGTGTTCAGAGCCATTTCTAAGGTTGCATTTCCAAATCCGATCTTCTTTACTTATTGGATCAATTTCCAAGCTCTTTGAGAATTCGCTTTGCTTCCTGAAATGGAAACTCCACTATCTGCTGACACCTTTGCTCCAAATGTCAATGATGTTTGCTTTGGCACGGGCTTGGCATGCATTTTCTTCTGATAGGGAAAAAAATGTGCTAATTAGCATCCAGTTATCCTGAACATTTTCAAGGCAAAAATAAAGCTGAAGGCAATTCTGGCACTGTATTTCTCCTCAGTTTCTACATTGTATTTGAGAACATCTTCTTTTTACAATGTTTGTCATATGAAACTTTACTCAGCTCTATCTATGACTAGTTTGTTCTGGCTCAGGTTTTTTTCCTATTAATGATGTTAGGCTTCCTTGAGGCTTGTAGAGGGTTTTCTCTGATCCAGCTGTACAGAACTGTGTGGGATTTTTTTCTTTAAACAGTTACTCTTCCCCAGCACACAGACTGGGGACTGTAATTGCACACCTAATCAAGTCCAGTGTTTTCCCTGCAGCATTTTTCAAATTTGTCAACTTTCTAGTTGCTTGCTTTTCATATTTTTGTGAGATTACAGAAGCCTTACAAATATTTATCAAAGATCAGCACCATCCTTATGTTTGCATTCAGAATAAACCACTGTAGTAAAGCCATTCCAAGGTAAGTACTTTGTTGACATTTTTCTGCTGAAGATCCATACAAGTGGAAATTTGTATGCTGAATTCAGTGCTACCTAACTGGAAAATGATTTTTCATTAACTAATGATCCCTATAACATATTTTTCACCTTAAAACCCACTGATGGGCATTCTGAATTCCACTTTTTCCTTAGATATACTCATTAGCTGTAATTTTCTTCTTTTCTGATGTAGAATTTTATTCCAACTGCCAAGTTTGCTTCTTCTAAACCTCTAATAATTAAGAGCATCTTATCTACAACATAATAGTGGTGCAACAGTCATTATTTTAAGTGGATTCTAATTGTGTATATGGGCATCACAGCCCACATGAATCAAGATGTCTTTGCCTGATATGACATACCATTCCATTTATCCTTCAAATAACATATTAGCACCTTACTACAAACTTCAGGAAAACAAAGTATGTCAGATGGTCCCCCAGTGCTCTAAAAGCTGTTCAACTAGCCTCCCTTGAGATGTTGGTGTAAAATCTACAATGCACAAATAGTTATGAATTTTACAGCTTTTTTAGCACTCATGGATAGACCATTAATGAGGGAATAAACAGCAGAATTTTATTTAATCACACACATTGGTTAACATGAATTATTAACATATGTGGTGCCCTGGATGCAATATCCCTTCTTTCAGGTAGATTGGTAATGTAATGTTTGGGGATGTAATATGGATCTAAACTCTTGTTTACTCAAAAGGAACAAAAATGTAGGAAAAAACAAAGTGATGCTTATGTCTCCTAACTTGAAATAACTGCAGTATAACTGTTTACATCAAAGTTTACAGGCTGACCTGTATCAGTGGAGAGAAATAATATTTTGGGGTACAATCCATTTGACCAAAGACAGATATCTATTCTGGAATGACATAATTACCCAAAGTACATAATGAGATTTATTTTTTTTAATTTTCATTGGAATTGGATGTAGACATTTACACATGGTCAAAAGAATTCTGCCTTTGTGCCCATGCTATACACTCAGCATGCAAGTTATCATTGCTAGCCTGTAATATCAGTTCTGTCATCCTTACTAGTCTCACTTGTTCAATGAGACTATTTACATATTAAAGCATTATTCAGCACAAGTAATGGTGCCACAACTGAGGTTATGTTGCAAGTAGAGAGGTATTTCCATTTGCATTAAACCTTATCTCAGAAAAATCACTGGAGACTGGTGCTTCTCAGAGGTTCTGCTTTCTTTTGGTCATCCTCCCATGGTGGAACAGAATCTGTCTTTTTCAGAGGTTTGTTTGCCAAGTTGCAGGAAAGCCTGTGCTTAGGTATCAGTTTGTCTATGTAGGTTACAAACAAATAGATAACTGGAAAGTTAATGGATTTAGGGCTAATGTGGTGACGTATGGGAGGAGAGTGTAGTTGAAGATAGTGCAGTGCTGGAGAGGAGTCAGATATTAGATGTAGAAGAATAAAGAGAGGAGAGAACTAGGTAAGACCAAGATACTTCAAGATACAGAAAGTAGATGTGCAATCTAATGTGGATAAACTCAGTTAAAATCTCCACTGGCCCTTTTGCATGCTTGCGCTGGACACACCATTCTGATTTGCTCTGTTTTTGTGATGAGTATAGTTATTTAATACTTTCCCCTAAAACTAAAAAAGAAGGAACATAGTTTCAGTTAGGTGACTTTTTTAATTTTTATTTGGTTTGGCATGACAATTTCACCCTATGAAGAGAAAACCTGAAACTATATAATAATCACATGGAATGTACATGCATGGTATGTATCCTTCTGTACTCCATTTGGGACCTCTGCCACTGCACTATGAGGGCAACCTGGTACCACTTGAATCTTTCCCACTGAAAAACTGGCATTTGTCTGAGCCTAACTCAAATCCCTGGACAGACAAACATAAGGAACTGATTAGAAGATGAAAAAGAAACCACAAAACCTATCTTCTTTGCCTTCCTGTGGCCATGAGTTATCCAAGGTCAATTTTTGCTATAATAACAGCAGAAAGATAGAACATCTGTTAAAGTCAATAGAAGCAATCATTTAAAGTGAAGGTACATGTAGTTCCCAAATATTCACTTGCACTTCAATTCTAGGCTTGAAACGTTTCTTTCCAAAATATGCAATGTTTATCTAGATAGCAATGTATTTGTGTTGCTATATAAATCATTGCTATAGAGTTCCTTATAGGCATATGAATAATCATCAAATCTGTGTATATTTTCTGTGTACAAACACAGGTCAATAAATGATTTTCTTACATGGACTACATTTATTTTAATAGAATTCTTAATTTCTAATCCCCTTAATAATAATGTACTACTGAACTGTTTAGCCTCCCAGCCCAGCCTAGTTACTCAAATTATATTTTAATAGAATTATATCTCATTTCCATATCATAACATGCTACCACTGGCTCCTTGACTACTGAAATTTCTTACTATATATTAGTTATAACTAAAACATCATTTGTGCATGTCAAAACAATTGTGCACTCAGCACAGAGCCTCAGCAAAAGTAATCAGGTAGACAAGCTTTTCTCAAGAATCAGCTAATGTTGAAGGAATCCAGGTCTGCCAGCTTTCCACCTTCAAAACACAGTATGCCATGGTATTGAACCCAGTATAAAAAAAAAAAAAAAAAAAAAAAATCTGTTGTCTTTTTGCTAGCATTTCTGCTGTTCACATTTCTGCTCTGCCTTTATTCATACATTGTGCAGTCAAAAGGAACCCTTGCAATTCCCTATGTAGCCTAGAGCATAAAACTACCCAGATTTAATTTGTATTTGAACTCGTGTCATTTGAGGGAGAAGGAATCTTAACCCTCTGTGATAGAGAGTTCACCACAAACACTGAGAAGCTATTTCAGCTGTATCGGAAGCCTCATTCTATTTCTAAGCTAGAATTTGTATAATTTCTTCTCACAGCCATTGGATCTTATTATACCCTTGTCAGCTGACTTGAAGAGTCCACTATCAAAATTATACTCCCTTCAGAGGTACTGTAGACTGTGACCAAGTCACTGCAGTAACTTAACTGTCCTGAACTCCTCAGTCTTCCACAGTAAGGCACATTTCTAACAGCAGAATGCAATTACTCTCCTCAGATACTCCAAGCATGAACTTCATTGAAGTATGGTTTGCTCATAGTGGTAATATTTAATTTCAGTGTTCATTTGTGGTTCTTCTGTGCCCCATCCTTTTCTCAGGAGAAGCCCTTTCCTGTGATAGCTTGCATTCAGGCTCTCTTAGTATTTGCCACACTTGACTTGTGGGTTGATGGGTGTTTTGTACAGCTCCTACCAACTCACTAGAGGGATGGCTTGCCTCAATTCCATCGCAGTTCAGCTGCCTAAAGACAAAGGGATGCCTACCCAAATTTTCATGACTGTACCATACAGGTTGTTGAAAATGATGAGGTTGAGACTCTTCAAATGGTGCTTTATGTTAGGCTTAAACAAAAACACAAGCTCAGTGAAGGTATTGCTAATTAACACTGCCATGGAAGAACAGCTAGTTCATTCTCTAAATGGCTCTTGTAACAGATTAAAGACTGATAGCGCTGTTTTTTTAAGCAGGCAAAATTTCCATTGAAAGTATAACCACTGAGATATCACTTCACGGCAGTAACTTCAATGAGTTTTGCTTGTGTGAGGAATACCTGAATAAGTACTAAATCATTTCTGTTACTTAGCCACCAGAAGTCATACAAAATAACAATAGGATTTCAGTAGGGAGCAGCAAAACCGATTCATAATTTATGCTGATACGGCCTGAAACTTACTCTGGCTGCATGCAGCACTAAGATAGAGAAGTAGTATTGGTGGGGCAAAGTCCCTTCCTGCCTCGTGCCCTGGCCGTGTGCTCTGCGCAGCGCCCCGGGGAGCTCAGGACAGGAAAACCCACAAAACATCACAAGGGAGTGAGGGGAGGAGTAGCCAGCCCCTAGCCCCATGCATATCCTGCCTGTATTCGGCAATGCTCAGAGCTCCATGGGAAACCCTCCTCACAGCACTAAGGCCCATTGCCAAGATGTGTCAGCAGTTAGTAAATAATGTTTCAGTAAAAATGTTTCTAGGACAATTAATGAACTGCAGAACAAAGTTAGGAGGGAATTTACTTCTCCTTTGTACTGTTAAGCAGACAGCGCAATAAATATTTTGCACCTTTTCCATTGGGAACACTTTGCAATTGTATAGGAGTTTTTCTACAGTGGAAACGAAGGCTGTTAAATTGCAAATTGCTTGTTGCTATTTTTATTTTTTTTTATCAATTCTGGAATTTGTGGGATTAAAATCTGTAGAAAGTGCACTGAACTACCTTTCTTACCTCTACTTCTTCTCTTGATTACTTAGATCCCTATGTGAAAATCCATCTGATGCAGAATGGTAAGAGGCTGAAGAAGAAAAAGACCACAATTAAAAAGAATACTCTGAATCCCTACTACAATGAGTCTTTCAGCTTTGAAGTACCATTTGAGCAAATTCAGGTAATGTCAAACAGTGTTTTGTCTTCTCTCTGCATTTCATTTCTCAGCCCTTATAAATATTTAACAAGACTCGTGTTAATTATCACGTGTGCATGCCTTCATTAGCACCTAGGTGCCAGCACTGTGCTACATTAGATGAGTGTGACTGCTTCAAGAGGGAAATGATAAAATGCACAGTACTTATGAAGCTTTGATTCATCAGTGAGAAATGGATAACTGACATTTTATGTTAACAGAAATGGATTTTGGAAAAAAAAAAAAAAACACAGGGAGATAAAAAAAGAATGTGCCTGCAAAAAAAAAAAATGGGGATAGAAGAAAAGGCATATAGAGTAATTTCCTCCAAATTATTTCAAACAATGCATCAATATCATTGACCATATTTATGTTCCCTGCATTTTTTTTAGGACCTGTTTGTTGAAAGCACTGTAGCATTTCTCTTTAGTAAAATGCATTTTGTAATCACTTTTTTTTTCCAGTTACCCACCAAACAATTAGAACTTTTTCAGTGGTTCCTACATCTCTTGGAAAATAGAGATTTGAGAATCTCATGGATCAGTTTGGTTCAGTCAGGTTCAGGGATCAGTCAGAATCTGGTTTCTTGTCAGCTCGGTGGAGCTCTAGTAGTTCTCTGGGTGCTGTTACCAAGGATTTCAGTGGTTAAACCTTGGAGGCTCAGAAGCTAGCATGCTGAGCTGGAGGTTGCCTACACCAGCAGTGTCATCTTTCTTCAGGGACTCAGATAGCTACCTTTGAGCTACTGGAAATCAAATCATCTCTTGCTCATGAGAGTGAGATTCAACTTTTTCTCAAGTTACCTAACATTTTTGCACAAGAGAGATGGTCTTCTTAACCATCTCAGGAGACGTGTGGAAAACCTCACTGAGTTCAGTCCCCTCGCTAAATAAATTTGAACCTTCATCTTCAATGTCTTAAGCAAGTATTCTTGTCACCTGTGACTATGGCTTGTTCTCGGAGTGCAACACTCATTATTTTTCGTAAATAGCTAAGTATATGATTGACCACAGAGCATCAGTTCATCTGTTTGTTAGGTGGATCACTTGGAAAGGGAAAGATTGATCTCAGATCTGATCTCTGCAATGTAAGCCACATAATGATAAGTTGGTACAGGCCAGCTCCATTTTTGTTAAGCCTTACCCGCTAGTGTTAAGCTGTTTTTGTTCTTTTGCTCACTTGTTAGAGTGTTCATTGTCAGGAAAAGACGCAGTGGTTTAAATAACCTCAAAAGAGAAGAGAATTGCATGGTGGCATCCCACTCTCCCAGAGGGAACCTGGGACCATGCAGATGTTAAGCAAAATAACTTCTTTTCTGTATGGAGCTCAATATGGAAAGTCTACTCTCAGGGGCCTCCCAGGTTGAATGACAATAATTAAAACAGTCTTGGAATACATACTTTTGTGGGCTTTAAAATGAGTCTAGGTACAAGCTATGTACCTTGCTACACAAGGATTTAAATGGCATCAATGCCATTTAAATACCAACTGATGCCATTGTTGACGACAGCCAGCAGACATTTTCAGGAAAAACTGCAATGCAAATAGGGACATGCAGCCTCCTATTGATTAGATGAAAGCCTGGTAAGGGTTTTAAGAATCTATATCTTGGGTTCTGATAGCAGTTGTACCGGAGAGAAGTCCAGCAGCTAGGGCCTACATTTCAACAAAAGCTGTGTGCTTGCCTTTTATTGACTTGGTACTGACAAAGGTAATAAAGCTAGACAAGATGAGGCACTGGGACTTGGATGCATGACTGTCCCTTTCAGGAGTTTCTTCATACCCCACAGCATGTACAGATGTCTATGGACTCTAGGAATCAAAAGTGAGAAATCCACTGGGGGCTAATTCCCGCTGATTTTAATGAAAGCTGGTCATTGTGCTTGTGAAAAATCTCATAACAAGCACTGAAGAGCCAGAGGCAAAAAAGATCAATCACATCGAGCCTCTCTGGAATGTCTTGATTTCTGAATAGGGACAGGACTGGGAAACCTGAATAGATACCTCCAAGTTATCATGATTACACGCCTCCAAGTTGGCATGATTACATTCTGTGGGTACTTGGCCATTTTGTTTCTGATCCTGTCAGTTTTGTAAGGTGGACATAGACCTTTCATAAAGTGTTGTAGTTGAATTTTGCCACTTTTTTGATAAGTATATGAGAATAATTATGGCTATTTTCTTCAACATGTAGCCTCAATTTAAAATCTGTAATTATGGACTTCGATCATATATCAATGTATTTTGTAATTAGTTAGAAAATAATATATTTACAAATGATTTCAATATAGTTACTGCAGTAATTTCATCATTAGAAAAACACATTTTAAATGCTATTTAGACTTAGTACAGTAAGAATTATTTTGGATAAGTCATGTAAAAGTCATTAAGAGACTTTCAGAGACATAAAATATAATGGTTATATAAGTTTTGTGATCGTCAGAGAGCAAAGAGCTGATGGAGGGAAGGTAGCTCAATAGCAGCACATCTATGTGATTTAAAATGGGCCAAACAATTTAATAGCAAATATGGACTTTGACTCTTAAGTGAAATAAGTGTGTAAGAAAGTAGGATCTTGAAAGACAATATGAGAATACCACTGGGAAGTCAAACCCTGTTGTTACAGGGAAATCAAGCACGTGTTTTACCACTTTTGAGACAGACCACATCTGTAAGTAGCAAAGTCTACAGGCACTTTTACTCCAGAGAATGCCTAATCATGCCAAGGAAACTACGAATCCAAATGTGTATTAGCAGAGGTAGTGCTTTCTACTAGCACCTGTTGGTTTTTTGCAGTGCAGCTGTTCCTTTAATATAAAGTACAAAAGCACAGAGATGCTTACATTTCTCTGTAGGTTTAAATCAGAGACCATGAAGTGAAAATCATCCCAGCGTTAACCATCTGAGCTAGCTGCTCTTGCATCTTTATAGATCCAGAAGGAAAAAAAAAAAAAAAAAGTGTCTTTTGTTTACAATACTCACTGTTGCATTATGATTAACAACAACAACAACAAAAAAATCCAATAGTAACTTGCTCCCAAGCTTCTAGGTACAGCAGGCAACTTTTTTTTATGCTGTAAAATGATACTCGTGTCTACTTTTTATATCTGTGATTGTATCATGCATCTAAAACATAAATGTCCATTTGGGGAGGTACCATCAACATTAGAGTGAGTATATTGCAAACAGCAACACTGAAACATCATTTTGGCATCTAGAAATACTTGCTTCAGGATATTGTCATATATCATGTGTGCTCTGGGTAGAGAGAGTCTTGAGTTTGATGTACAGTTTTGTCATCAGCAACCATATAAATACTTTAGTGCCTGTTGGAGTCATTTCTTTCTCTGGATCAGAGAACTGCAGAATCTTGTAAGTGAATGGACTCCACAAAATAGACCTCATGAGTCTGGTCTTCCAGATATGCTTAAGCATCAGTTATTTTTAAAAGATAAATCCAATTACAAACAAAAAAAATTAATCATGCTAGTAAGAAATCTAGATTGTACTCATATTTAAATTTTAAAAATTTATGCTTGAGAATAAAAGATTTTTCTGGAAGAATTGTGTTTCTGTGCATTTCTTCCTCCAGTTCAGAAAGCTCACATTGGCATAAGGAGCTGTGTGTGTTTATCATGGGATGGAAAGAAGTCAGGAAAAGAATTGTATGTACATCTTTAAAAGAAAGTCCCCGAGGAGAAGCATTTATAGTTAAGTAAAATCAGCCCAAGGCTGTTTCACGTTTTAGATGCTGTTGAAAAACACCACTCCACTGAAGGAGTAGTTGTTTGTGCTGCTTCGACAAATATTAATGACCTGATGGAGAGGAATGCATGCGTGTGCACGCAAATGCATACGCAAATGCCTGGCTTGAACACCACCTCTCAGTGTGCACAGTCCAAGTGAACAAAAAATGGTCTCTGAGCTCTGACAGATGGGCTCCCACAGATTTTGTGGGCAGACTGACCCTGTTTGCCAGAGGTTACCATTCCTGCAGCAGAAGTGGCACCCCAGCACCCACCGGCTCAGCCGTAGGCCAGACTTTACTGTGCCTGGCAGCACCACTATGTCAGAGCCCTCAGACACAGCAGCTTGTCCTTCTTTCCAGCTCCCCTGAGTGAACAGCCTAATTTCCTGACTCCTTTTATAATTTATATAAATATATACTATACACAGTACATACACATACTTATGATTATGCATGCACACAGATATGTATTTATCTATGTAGCAACTGTAAGGGCTATCTTTTGAATTTCCCTGAAAGCATGCTAGCACACTAGATAGATGGGACACAATTGTTTAGAAGTATAAAAGCAAAAAATATATATATATGTATATATATATAGTACAACAGTGAAAATGATAACTTAGGGCAAAGCCATTTCTGAATTTTAACTGCTAAGTTTAACTTACTTACTTAAACAATAATGATGTGTTAAATTGAGCTACTTTTGAATTAGCTTAGCTTAAGACTTTTAGCTCTACAGATTTCTAGCAGCCTGATTCCTCAATAACAACAACTACAAAATCTATACATTGCTAATCTGTTAAAGGAGAAATGCAACCGTGTGAAGCTCTGTGATGCAAGGGTGTGAATTTCAAGTTAATGTGGAGGTTATGAACCTAAATACATTTGGAAGGCTGACAAGAAGCAAAGACAAGAGTTTGAATTTGCTTATGGCTGGGGGAACTTGTACTTGCCCACTTCTCATCCATGGAGTCTCAATTGTTTGTGTCCATGCCGAGATTCATCCCTGCCTGCCTTCCCCTTCCTGTCATTCTCACTGGTCTTTCTCTGTCTCCTTGTAGAAAGTGCAAATTGTTGTGACTGTTTTGGACTATGACAAGATTGGCAAGAACGATGCCATCGGGAAAGTCTTTGTGGGCTACAACAGCACTGGAGCGGAGCTGCGGCATTGGTCAGACATGTTGGCCAACCCCAGGCGGCCCATTGCACAGTGGCACACCTTGCAGCCTGAGGAGGAGGTAGATGCCATGCTGGCAGTCAAGAAGTAAATTAAATTAAATTACATTAAATTATGAAGAAGAAGAAGCCTTTCTGCATTTGCCCACATAGTGCTCTTTAGCCAGTATCTGTAAATACCTCAGTAATATGGGTCCTTTCATTTCCAGCCATGTGTTCCTGACACAGATCAGTTGTACTTTTAAATTCCTGTTTTAATTTGCACAACTTTAAATGTAGAGAGCCTTCTAATGGCGCTTCATTTCACCACTGCCCCCCCAGATCTACTCTTCTTTTAAGCAATATGATGTGTAGATAGAGCATGACAGAAATTATTTATTGTATCACACAGTTGTATATATACACCAGTATGCTGAGAATTTATTTCTAGTTTGTGTATTTGTATGTTGTAAGCGTTTCCTAATCTGTGTATATCTAGATGTTTTTAATAAGATGTTCTATTTTAAATTATGTAAATTGACTGAGATATAGGAGAGCTGATACTATATTATAGGGTAACTATTGTATCGTCTGCATTCCAGAAAAAAAAATTCCAACTTGTAAGGCACTAGTAGTGTTACACTGACATCTTAAAGGACAACTTAAATCTGAGCTTTCAACTGGACCATTCTAATAACACGCTATGCGTAATCTTGGAGGGGCACATCCAATTCGGTAGACCTTTCACAGGCAACTTAGCATGATCTGAGCAGCTCCATGGCTGACCTCAAGGAGATGTAGCCAGAAGCCAGGATATCATTTTTTTGTATATATTCCAAAGCAAACACATAACAGACTGAAATGGCTTTCAATTGAAAGTCAAGGAAGCAGTTCCATAGGAGGCAATGATTTCATCTAACATACAAAGTAAGAACATTGCAGAGGTTGTGCAGGGAGGGGGGGAAGGGAGGGGGGAGATGCAGCGGTCGTGAAATGCTGCTATGAAAACAAGAGTAGCTCTCCGTTATCACCTTTATACAAAATTTGCATACTGTGAATTCCATCCACAATTTCACATTATAATGAGTTTGCACATTAGACTTTGTAACAAAATATTTTATTATACTAACTCAGATTAGAAGGAATGCAGAATATTTTTTAGACACAGCCGTGTGAGTTTATTATACAAAATAGTTTCATGGTAAACAGACAGTATTGTAATCCCATCAGAAGATGACAAAATTTAGCCATAGTTCTAAATGCACTTCAAAGTAAGCCAAAAGAGAACAGCTAGTGACCTTTTATATACTATTTATACTTAAGTTTTAATTTGTCCTTTAAAAAAAAAAAGTGAAAACAAAGAACAAGTTCTAGAAAACTGAAGCAACCTCTTCTGTATACTAGATGCTCGTTTCAGGAGGAGTTTTTAAATGTTTTCAATGTTATTATGTAGTAAATGGCACTATTATGAAGCTATTAGTCATTCCATAAGAGTCTTGAAAGACTGCTCTGTGTATCACTGTGACTGCCGTGTGTGCTTAGAAATGTAGTTTTCTCAGTGGATAGCAATCAATTTATTCCGTAGTGATATTGTAATAATACTGCCATTCCCTTCTACTGCACTGCCGAAGGAATGCATAGCACAAGCAGTTCTAGTTATTACGGACCAATTTAGAACTGGAGAGCTATGCAGGGGACAAGGAGGCTATATTGAATGGGTTGACCACGCAGCATTTTGTCAAGCCCTGTGCAATATTCCACATTTCCAACCTCCTTCTCCCTCGCCCCCTGCCGCTTTACTGTAGATAATCATCTTACAGCTAGCCAGCATGTCATCTCAGCTTGTACCATCTCATCAAGTCAGTTAGGGCATCACTTCTATCTCATGTACCGTCCTTTGAGGCCTCTTGCTTATCTTTCCAAGCTGTGAATATATTTATAATGCTTTGAGAAGTTCATTATTTTCAGCCATGCAAACTACCCCAGAAATGCGGAAATGCTATACCTTTTGGAGGGAGGCATGAGACGTTAATCAGTGATGTTCTTCTCAATTGTATCTAAAAGAAAATATTGTCAAAAAAAAAAAAGAAAAAGAAAAAAAAGAAAAAAAAAAAGAATGTAATCAGGGAACTGTGTGCTGAAAACGAAATTCTTCACCCTCCCTCAAGACTCTGCTTCTGAGAGAGGTGTGACAGTCTGAGAGGTCAGTGCAGTGACAGCCAAGCTCCAACATTTTCAGTGCATGTGGAGGGCAAGAGAAGCAGCAAAGAAGTGGGAGGAGACTAAAAATCTGGATCTCTCCCCACCTCCAAAAGTAAGAATAGCAAGACCTATTTTCTTTCTTTTTTACATGAAACATGGAAAAAACACAAGTGAGACATTTTCTGATAGAAACAGGCGCATACATGCAAAGCATCAAGCTGGAATACTTAAAAATCTTGATCTTGAGGACCAAACCCTACCAAAGAGGAGAACTAGACAGTCAGCTTTCCAGTGTAACAGCAGATACTCAGCTTCATGGTCTTCAGCTTTCAGTTGTTCATTCAGGATAGCTGCAGGTTCAAACTGCCAGAACTGATTCATTGTGTTAAGGTATTCTTAATGCTTTCTCTTCCTACACTGCCAGACTGAATGTCACCGTAGAATTGGTTTGTAAGGTACTATGATTCTCAGAGACTGAACCTGCTATATGACCAAGATGACATTTTCATCCTCAAAGAAGCCACATGTACCTTTCTGACAAAGCTGTGTGAAGTATTAGAATCTGATGCTGTAGAAAGATCCTAGTTGCCTTTGTGTATATTTACTGCCTGCTTGAGTGTTTCTCTGTGTGGGTTTTCTCTGTATCTTGTAGAAATGTTTGGGGTGTTTTATCCTGCCATATCGCTCGTGGCCCGCGAGCTGACAACTTTAGCCGTATTTTACCTTCATTTTTGATGAGGTGGTTTATATTTTGTTTCACTTTGTGTAGTGACTTCCCACAGTAGAGTTTTCCAATTGTCGTTAAAATAACATACATATTACACAGATATTCAATAAAAATGTTTTATTTCCTGTTGATGTTTCAGTGTTTCTCTTTTGATCTAAAATTTTAGAAAAGACATTTCACTCTTGGACCTTAACACAATCATAAACTTGGAAGTATCACAAGTGCAGTGGCACAGCACCTTTGGAGGGGCTGTGAAAGCTGCTTTCCACTGCATGGCCCAGCCAGCAGTTCTCCAGGAGGTGAATTCTCTGTCTCAATTGTAAATGAAAGACTTCTACCCTGTTTTCCCAAGAAGTCTGATTATTTGCAACCAAAAACATCATTTCCTATCAAAACATAGATCGCCTTCTATGCCATGACCAGAACACCAAGTAGTTATCTCTGCAGTAAGTACTCCTCCAGCCAGTTGTGATTAGAGAGTTGTTTGTTTGGAGAGAGATGGTATGTTTTAACTTACATCCAAGAGCTACTTCTAATGCTGACCTTAAAGTCATGTCTCTTGTAGACTAAAGATCAGTAAATAAGAGATAAAAAAATTACATGGGAAAAAAAAAAAAAAGGTATGTGAAGTGAATCCACAGATGAAAATTGATTGAAAAGCACTGTGGTATAAAACAACTGAAGTTCCTGAGCCTACCAAGAGAAACAGTTCAAAAACAAACAAAAAATCTGTAGCTCTGTTTGTTTTATGTACCATGCAACATTTTTTACAGCAATCATCTCTACCTTTGCCTTTTCCTCTACCTCAGAAGAAGTATTGTCATTCCTGTCAGGAACCACACTGTGGTAATTACTGATATGCATCATTTTAACCGTACTTCATTTGCCATTGCCTGCACGAGGACTTACTAAGAGCTGGAGCACATTGCAGGCATTTTCATAGTTGACCTTTTTCCCTATTCCCACTTCTCAGAAATTGTTCTTTTCTCCCAGATGTTTGTTTGTTTGTTTTTCAGTCTAGGGTCAATGAGCACCAGACAGACCCATGCCACTTCAGTTGTCAGCAAGTGAGAGCAGGCTGACGTCTTCTGGTGGGCCTGGTGGGTTTGCCAGTGTTACTCTTCCAGATTGTCAATGGTTGGGGTCATCGTCTGTGGCTTGTCTGCCATGAGACACTGCCTGTTGGTCTGCAGGAGCTAAGGTAATGCTCTTGTAGTGCAGTGCAGTCCCCCAGAGATACAGGCAGGTACCCTATTATGAAGGTATGAGATGCTGCTGCTCCTTTCTTCGACATCTAAGCTGTTGCATCCTCAGACTAAGCATGTGCTTACCTAAGAGCATCACTTTGCTTAAGAGCAGACTGAAATTTATAAAAGTCGATAAAAATACTTTTGATCCAGGCTCTATATCTAACACACATTTTGGCTGATCTTGAGAATACCAAAACACTTTGTCAATCAAAAGCAGTTCTTCCAACAGGGCTAATCAGTTAAAGCCAGTTATTACAACTAATGTAAGGAAAAATGCTTCATATAATAGCTGTTATACTAAGTGAGAAAAGCAGCAAAAATTACCAATTTTATTCAGCTCATTTAACCCCTAATCAACTGTCAAGAAAAACATTCTTCCCAACTGACAGATTGTTACCAAAGCAAAGGATCTACATCTCTCGATCTCTTTTCACATCATGAGTCAATGAAAGTTAATTGCCTGTTAGTTATGCAAAGCAAGAATTAGAACATTATATTTTCTGATTAAACTAACAGTCAATTCCCTTATTTATTTATGCATTAGCATTTTCGCTCCAGGATTCCAGTTCAGTTTCTTCTATACATACTGTCCTGCCTTTCAGAACATACAAAGAATCATCAAATCATTGAGGTGGAAAAGACCTCCCAGATCACCTGGTCCAACTATCACCCTACCACCAATGTCACCCACTAAACCATGACCCTAAGCACCACATCCGACCTTTCCTTAAACACTCCCAGGGATGGTGACTCCACCACTTCCCTGGGCAACCCATTCCAATGCTTGACCACTCTTTCTGAGAAGAAACGTCTCCTCATTTCCAAGCCGAATCTCCACTGGTGCAACGTGAAGCCATTCCCTCTAGTCCTATCACTAGTTATCTGCGAGAAGAGACCAACCCCCACATCTACCACAGTCATGTCCAGCCCCTATTTTCAGTGTCAGTTCAGACACTATTGTTCATCCAGGTGTTAAAGAAAGCATGGAAAAGGCTTTTTCTATATATCCCAAAAGGACTTTTACCCAATCCTAGTTGCATTTACCTTATATGCAGTAAATCTTTCTATGCTCAATAGAGAAAATACTTGTAATACTACACCAAAAAGTAGTATTTGAAAAGCTAGTCCAGAGAAGAATTTAACTTTCTGTGGTACCTTGTGAATGATACCTACAGCAGTATTTTCAGACACAAGAGCCACACTGAGAGGTTTATTTCAAGGTTTTACTGCATTCAACATAAAAAAAGAAAGTTCTGTAAAGAGAATGACCTAGACATCCTTAATGGAGGTTATGAAGAGGCCAGATAAGCTGAGGAAATGAAGACAGTTCTTCAGACTTTTGGGGTGAAGGAGGGGGCAGGTCTTTTTGTCCTAGACATGCACTGCACCAAGGTTCTTAACAATCATTTAGAAAAAAAATAAAAAATAAAATACTTCATCTTTTGACAGAATCAGACTCACCAGTTTGATGGCTGACATTTAATTTCCGTCAACCATTTCATATCTTTGTATACTCTTTTATTACTTACAACAAGGAAAGCTCTGTAGGCAATGCACTGATGTTATACACCAAACACAGCCAACATCAGTTTTTCTCAAAAATAGAAGACTGGTGCACAAGAGCAGCAAAATATTCTCTGATCTACTACTATTCATGATTATCCCACAAAAAAAAAATGTCCCAAATTTTGTTTGTATTGTCCCAGAGTCCAGGGACAGTTCTCCCCTTGTACTTAATTGTATTTATACCTTAGAATATTTCATGACTCTTCCTAAGAAGCAGAAGCACCCACTAAAAGGTTGTTCCAAAACACTGACACGAATCTGTCATTGAAGAATTCCAGGTTGGGCTTAGGCTATATTTGTCTTCTCCCTTGGACCATTTATCACAAGGAGGAGGATCACTGGCTGTAAATCCTGATTGAAAGCCTGGCAGGTTGTAGCCTGGAATGTAATGCTGAAGTCAATTCTCTCGTGCTTAGTCAGAAACACTATCATCCCCTCATTCCAGTGAACTCTGAGGCTCAGTAACTTGCATCCTGCACAAGATGTATTTTTTCTTCATGAAACTAGCCATATTATTAAACTTATTTTTGAGATATTTTCTGTGACATTCACAGAGTCAAATGGGTTTTGTTTATTTTCTTTCTTTCGTATGAAAGGTTGCCTCTAGTGTTTAACTCAGTTAAGAATTTTTAAGCCACCTCTTCAAAATCAATAAAAAGAGGCTAAATTGGTTAATTGGCAAGTGAATAAATATGCATTGTAGCTACAGATTTCTACGATAATAGAAGCAGAGAAAAAGCATCTAGCTGCAAATTCATATCAGAGCAAAGATGATTCTTCATTAGGCTTCATACTGCCTTGAGTTTTAGAATTCCAAGTCTCCAGAATAAAATGCTGAGAAGATTCAGGTTACCATTGCTGTTTTGCATCGTGTTTCAGAAAGGTTTTTTTCCCCACACAAAGAATGACATGTCTCACTCCAGTCCAGTGATAAGAATTGTTTAATGCTCTCATTCCTTGGAATTAACACAAATAGCTGCCTGAAAGGTTTGAGCACCATGACCATAATTAAATCTGCAGTAATTAGTAATGCAACAATGGCAAGCAAGAAAAGTAAGCAAGCTTCTGCAGCTGACATTTTAAGCACAGATAACACAGGGGAATAAATGTAAAAAAGGCAGAAAGAAAAAGAAATCACTTGCAGATCAGGGGACCATATTGTTGCCTCTTGCCATTCTCCATTTCATTGTTATGTCAAAGTTACAAGATATTTTCTAACTAAAATCCTGATCCCATGTTTGATCCCCTTTGTGTTGTATTTACTGTGTTCCCTCACCCCGCTGAGCGCAAACTCCTCTATTGTTGATTCTTCTCTTGGTTTCCTTCTCATGTTCTACCTCTGTTTAGCCAACTTTCCTTTCTTTTCTAAAATTTATTAAACCACTCTGTTGCAACTGGCACCTAACCATCTTTTAGAAACATGGGTTGAGGAAAAAACACTGAGTTGCAAAAGCCTTTGCAACCAGTTGACACATGCTTCAAAGTAGAAAGTACAAAGATGCTACAATCATTTCCCACAGTACCTTCCTGTATATGTGCAGTTTAAAGTATACTTTCTTCATGGTCTTATTATATATCTTATTAGCAATGATGAGTCATACGAGCACTTCAAAGAATTGCAGTGGCACTTTTGATGGAGAAGAAATGTGATGGACGGGGCGATACTGAGGGCTTTTTTTTTTTTTTCCTGCCCTGCACCAGAATCTCAGTTCCCACCAAGACTTTCATCATCTCAAGTGCCTTCATCAAATCTCTTGTAACCCTTTCCCCAAGAGAGAGCAAACTGTGTCTGCCTAGCACCATAATGCAAGCACATTTCATTATAACTAAGGTAGCCGAACAATCAATACGAACTGCACGTTAGCCTCAGCCTGTCTCCTCCCAGCTTCGTTTGAAGTTGGCAGCACAAATACTTCACTCTGATCACATACTAGGAGGACTAGGAGGACCACTCTTGAGTCAGCTTAAGCAGCTTTGACTTACTTTCTTCTTTTAAGGCATTTCAAGGGGAACAAACTTTTGGTCACACCACTATCCCATATCCAATTCCAGTTTTCACATAAAGGAAAATTTGCATGATACAGACATCACACACAATGCCAATCCATTTAAAATAAAAGTAAAACACACTGGAATCTAGATTTTAAAATGTGTTGATAGAATTAGCAAGTTAAACAGGAACTCTGTCATTTTCCTGCTAGCCAGGCTATCTGTTTTACAGTATCTTTACTTTCTTTCATACATGTGTGCATTAGTTATCTCGTAGTTGACAGCTCCATAAATCCTCTCACACTCTTGATATGTTCAAGGATAGATGAGGACCTCCTTCATGACAGAATATTTCATGTCCCTACAAAATTACACAGCATGTTCCTTGACTAACAGCTGTTAAATACAAATATGCACTGGCACACTGCATTCCTCAGCACCTCTAAAACAGTAGGTCTCCTCCACACGTAAGCAGCAACAGACTGCTCCCTGCTGAGTATATAGAAGGCATGTACAACATTTTCCCACTTCATTTACACTCACTTTGTTGCCATATTTGACTTCTTTCCTATAATGTGCACCATGCAGAATTCTGGTCCACAATTTGGGTACCTGGGCATCCCTATACTACTAATGCTAGCTATATAAACTTCAAAGCCAAAGCAAAAGTCTTAAAGATCAGATGCTTTTAACTTTGTAGGTCTGAAATTACCACTGACATAATCTACTAAACAAGCATGTTATTTTTTGTCAAATCATCTTAATCAAAAGTCTTCTGGATTTTCATTATTCTTCAAGATTGTTGCACCAAAAGAGAGAAAAAAAAAAAAAAAAAAAGGAGGAAATAAAATAAAAAAAGAGAGAGAGAGAGAGATTAATGTCAGTTCCTGATCCGTTAACAATGTGTTTCCATAGTGTAGAACAGCCACTTACTGTGACATGGTTTTGTAGAGATAGATCTGTTTTCAAAATCCTGCAAGAACTGTACCCTTTTCATCTGAATTACTTAGCAGAACATATGAAAATATTTGATCCCATTAATAATCTAAAACAGTTATCCATGGAATACATTTGGTCTTATTAGCAGCAACATGGTCTTCTTTGACAGGCAATATAATTCAACACATGCCTCATAACACAGCCACAGAGTACTCATCAAGAAAAAAAGAATCCAAACACTTTGGAAATTACTGATCTGGATATTACCATGAAATAACCAATTCCTTATACATGGCTTCTGGAAACTGTCTGGAGAATACAGTCCAATATTAGGCCTAAAAGAAACCAAGGACTTTGTACAGAGCAGCAAGCAAGCTCTTTGCTTACTTAGTATGTGTAGGTAGGCAGGCAGGCAGTTTCTCTGTGTTTTGTAAGTAGAGTGGATGCAGCAAAGACCTAAATTCAGGTCTTCCTCTCCGCTAGAACTGGGTAAATCCAGGAAGATAAAGCTGAGGGGCAGTTAAGGACTTCAGCTTGAGCAGAACTGGGCTTCACACCATCCTTTTTGACTTCCCCTTCCTCTCTGCATAGTGTAACAGGCAAACAAGGGAGGTGGGACAGAGGTTTACAGATAAACATAACAGCAAGGAGCAGGAACATCTGTACCAGCGTGTCTCATCAGCCCAGTGACCCATCAGCCACTGCCTCTCACGCAGCAGCTGTGCCAGAGTGTTAGCTTAACCTCCCCAGGCTTCTCCCCTTCAGATCAATGAGTGCCAGTTCATACACAGACATGGACGATCCATCTTCTGGACTGTGCTGATCCTGTAAATAAAAATTGTGTGAAACACTGCCTTTCTAGGTTTCCAGCTGACACCACTGGCAGTAACAGTACCCTGCAGCTGCATGCACACTGTATTTTCTTCTCTGCTTGAAAGTCCAGGGCTACATTTCCCAAACCTTCTCTGCCTTCTCTGATTCCAGCTACAGCTACAGCTAATTTTTTTTTTTTCAGGGTTACTATCCTAGATAATTGAACTTCTTATGTGTTTAGGAGCTAATTAAGTAATCGCTGGCCTGACAGGCAGAATGTTACAGTGGGATGATCAAGTTTGCCTCCTGACTCTCATTGTGCTTTGTGTTGTGTTTTTTTTTTCATGGAATCTCATGTAATTTACTTCATGTGTCTCCTACCTCTCTTTCCACACATGTAACTAGGAAAAAAAAAAAATCTCTTTAAGAATTTGAAGAAAACAAGTTTTGTAGGTAGTATGTAACATAGTTATATAATAACAATAGCATTAATACCCTAACTAGGAGTTTTTATAACTAAGTGCTTTTTCAAGGTGAGGTATAAACCTTAATCATGATATCTCAGGAATTGTTTCAGTAAGGAGTTGGTAAGCATTATTCTTATTCTCTGTAGGTAGAAATTGAATGCCACTAATTTGACCTGAGGTTACTTATACTCCATGCAGGGCTGCAGCACTGATTAGTTTTGGTCCTGACACAGCTCCAACCTCAGGAATACCTGTAGGCTCCCACTCAGCACTAAATTATCACTGAATAGTTTTCTGAGCTTTCACAAAGCTGTTTGTGCAGTATCTTATGGGGAATCAGTGTAGAAACTATTCCCGACTAGCCATGTGCCACCACGCGTTTAGATTTTTCACAGAGAACTGAAGTATAACAGTGTATCTGAATATGCCTAGGAACAAAACTAAAACTGCAGTACACTTTCACCTTAGAGAAGAACATCGTATTGGTTGGTCTCTACTCGTAAGTGAAACTACTGGTTTGAAAACTAACCAAAGTTTCCTCCGAAAAACATTAATCCTAGACACCCTCAAACAAGATTTGTGCCAAGGTAAAGAAATGGTACACCATGTGCAAGCACTTCATCACTCATTCAGGATGGATGAAGATGAAAAGCCTAACTTCTGAATATAGAGCTAGAATCGATCAGTTAGCTGAACTGATGAATTAGCTTTCCTTCACATGCAACTGTCAAGCTTCAACTTTTTTTCAGCACAGAATATTCCTTCCTTATACTTCAAACATTTTACCATCTTATGTTCTCTCTGTGCAGCTGTAGCTCCACTTTGTGGAAGATGAAGAAAGCAGAGGGTGAGCCAGGTGTATTAACTGCATGAGTATGAAGAGGATTTCTGAAGGTAGCAGATATATAAGAAATGTGGGTTTTCAGAACCAGCCAGCAAAGATTAGTGAGCAATAAGACCATTTTTCATTCTTTTTCAATTTGAAAGGCACTCAAATATTTCCAAATGCCTTGCTGTATTTCTTCCTTCTACCCAGTTGCAAATACACAAAATCAACTGTAAAATACCACAAGCTAAAAACTGAAGGCAAATATATTTTCTACATATCTAGATATGCAGCCATGGAAACCAAACATCCGTTTTTCCTAAGGAAGAATGAAGATTTTTCAGTCTGTTCAGTATCCTGTTCTGATAGAAGTTGCTTATTTTATCTCTCAGGAAATTTACCACTTCTGTAGTTAATACTGGAGCTGAAATGGCATGGTTTGAGTGTTCAGATGCTACAGTTTTGAATGTTCTTAAAGAGATTTAATAATAGCTAAAAATATTTAAATTCTATTTGTGATTTCTTTTAAAAATCTTTAAAATGTTAAAGTCTTTAAAAATGTTTTACATACAACAGAAGACTGCCTGTCTCTAAGGGCTACTTACTGTCTGCACAGAACTTAAATGGTTTTACAAGGAAAATGATTTGGAATAGCGGTGTTTTGGTTTGGTTTGGTTTGGTTTAAAAAACAAACAACAAAAAAAAACTATTACTTTTGGATGCTGCAAAATCTAATTCAATTTGTAATGTGGGTGGGGATTTGTTACAAGACATATAACTATAGGTATTCACATACAGGTATATACAAGTGCACCTAATGTGTAACTCCCAATAGAGACAGCAGAGCTGTGGTCAATACAGACAAAGCAGATTAGATGGCAATTTCACTCACAGGAGAGGGAGTGTGTATGTTAGGGAGCATCCTCTGTCTCTCTGAGCTCCAGTGACTACCATGGAAGTTTAGGCACCCAGTGCTCATGTAGAGACTGAATGGGCATTTCAATTTAATGGCAGTGTCAAAATAAATCCCTCATAACACATCCAGAGCTACGTTCTAACAATCTGGCTTATAAAGCATTATTCTGGCACTTAGCTTTGAAGAGATTTTTGAAGCAGTTTACGAACCCTTCTCAACACAAGTCCTACTTGGGGCTTCGGCAGAGCAAGCACACTTAAATGCAAGTTCACGTCGTGTCAGGCCAGGCCAAGAATGGTAAAGCCTTCCTAAGTGCTGGTCACTTCAATTTGATCAAAACTGCAGGCCACATCACACTAATAGGAAGAGAGAGGAGATGGATTATTCTTTTAGTAGGTGAGGGTGCTATCTGAGCTTTGTATTGTAGGACAAATGCCTTTAATGCTCTGTCAGCTGTACTCCAGCCAGACCCAGCAATGATGCTTTGAAATGCTCCCTCATGATTCTGTTGTCTCAGTAATTTCATTTCAGGGATGACCTTGTCTGAGGAGAGAGGCCTAGGTCTCTAAGAGGAGGAGGAGATGGACGTGTTCTGAAGACTCTTCACAAGTAATTTCAGGACTTTCCAGAAAGGCAAACAATCAGGCAAAAAAGTTACAAGATTTTTGACATGACACCGAAAGTGCTAAGTGTACTTCAATTTCTATCGCCTACGGAGCTCTGAAGGCTACAGGTAACATCAAGGGCTGCAACAGCAATGTAGCATCCTGCTCCATCCACTCACCCTGACAAGCACAGGGAGAGCACTGAAAAATCAGCAGTATCCCAAAGGAGGACTGTAAGAAAGCCGGGTGCTGCCCTGTGCCTCACTAACCTGCGAACAACATAGGGAAAGCTCTTGAAGGCCAGTGCAAACAGACCTGAAGCCTTCCTGCTGAGGACCACACAGGGGGACTGCAGTGGCTCTGTGGGAAACAGAAGGAACCGGGCCACAAGCTCAGGCTGGAACTGTGTCCAAAGACATGTTGTTTACTTTAAAGAAATCCAAGGAGCTAACACTACTAAAAGAGGCTACAGCACATGCTGGACCCAAGGACGCTGTATCCTTGGCCAGCTCGAGAGGGAAGCAAGCACCTGGCGCGTGAGCAGCAGCCCTTGTTTCAGGAGTAGTGAAAAAAGCCCCATGCTAATGCTGACGGTTTAGGGCTCTCAGTTCCCACCAGCTCTCCACAGCAGCCATTCACCTGGGGGGAGTTTCCCAAGCAGGCCTCTTCAGAAATCAAAATGTCCTCCTCCTAGCTTTAGCTTAACTCCAGGGAAGCTGACCATGTAAACAGTCTGAGCCTCCAAATGAAAGGAATGCAGAAAGGAATGAAGATGAAGGACTAGAATGTAATTCCTGTAAACAAAACCATCAGCCTCTTTTAAATTAAACACATACCTATCTTCCAACTGCTTCGTATATGCACAGCGGCTCAGTAAATTCCTGGGAAATATGAGAGGCAGAAGTCCAGCACACTAGAAGGCAGTGCTTTAAGTTTTACTTAAGGAAATTAAATTTCTGAGAATCTAAAACCTGTACTGTCATGAGGCTTTGTGGCTACATGACAGAAGTCCCAAAGCTATGAAATGCTGAATACATTTGAAAAAAAAATCCTTAGACTCCACAGTGCAGTCAAGATAAAATTTATCTATTTGATATATGTTTCAAAAAAGTCGTGTTGTGTCATCCCCCTCCAGCCTCCTTTCTAATGGCATGAAAATCAAGAATTCTGCAAGGGAAAATTAGGAATAACTCCAAACACAGAATTTGTGTAAGATATTGTGTATGTAAATGAGATGGTGCAGAAGAAGAGAAAGAAAATAATCCTGAACGGTTATGAAACCATTGTCCTCAGTAGGACAATTTCACAAAAACTGTTCTGTTTTAAACTTTAAGGCCCTGTAATTTTCTTCTTCAACTGCCGTATAAGCTATTGTGCAGTATGGAAATGCCACCAGAAGATGTCAGGCACGGACTGTGAATGCCACCATCTCTGCACAAGGGGGTGGCAGGAGGAGAAGCCTGAACAAGCCAAACCGACAGAAATAAACACTCAACTGAAAATCACTTGACAGGCACAAATGTCATTGCTAATATTGTGTCATTACTTCATCCTTCAGAAAAATGTCAAATTGGGAAAAATAGGACAGAAGAGATTTTGATGTTGTATTGCAAATTCAAAAGTAAAAATATCTCTCATCTACTCTTACTAGCTCTTTCAATATTTCATAAGTATTATACTTTGTATATATATATTTTTGACTAAGACCAGAAAAATGTTTCAAACCAACATACTTACATGTATGCCTTTGTAAACACATGCATGCACACAGAAATCTGCACGCAACTGGGATCAAAGCATGATGTTTGTTTGATATGTGCTACAACTTTCTGAAACTAAAGTTCACATAGTAGACATTGTAAAGTCTGTAATGACTGAATAGGTTTTAAAACAAACATAGGGAGAATTGTGTTTGACTATTGCACTTTTTATTTCTGCATATTCCCTTTTGGTGTGCTCAAGAGAAGATACAGATTACTATGAATAGAACAGAGTTCAGTACATTGTAGACCTAAAGGTTTATGGTATTTAAGACTAGTGCTTACCTACTCTTTGGCTTTTGCTCTTGCTTCAAGAGAATTTATTTCAGTAGATTTTATGACGTCTTTTCTATTTCCTTACACTCATCCATAATCTTTACTGAATACTGTGATGACAAATGGAACAATAAAAACCCTATCATGTGGATTTACTTCTGCCCAGTGGCTAGTGCTAGGCAGGTAGCAACTGGTAGTTTATCTGAAAAGATTCAGAGAAAATGTAATGTTTTTGTTGTTGTTTTGTGTTTGTTTGTTTTGTTGGTTTAGTTTTTAATTATTAGTGATCCCACAGAAACAGCAAGAATCACTGGTGCTTTACCAACTTTATCTTCCTAAAAATCTGAGATGTGATGTGTGTCTTCAGCTGGTGATCATCTCCACATGGTTCAGGTTCAAATAAATTCAAGAAACAGAGAGAAAAGTTTGCATTTCAAATAAAGAGCTAGTGTCCTTTTTCAATGCCCCAGGACAGAAGGGTTTTGCTGTCCCAGCCATCAGCCAAAAATGCAGTGGGGGGTGGGGTACTGAATAGATTTTTGATTCAACTATTCTTTATGAATGTAGATCTAAAGAATTCTATCTCCAGCATTAAAAATACAATTAAAACCACTTCTACAGCAGGAAAGTAATTTACTGTCTCTAAAATGTTCACAGCATTAGCAGTAAGCAACATTTACTGTTGAGCAATCAATTATGAATTTACAAATGTATGCTAATTCAAGCATCTTGCAAATTGATGGGTAACTTTAAAGGCTAGAGCAGATGCAGCTCTAATACTGCAGCTTCATTAATCTGTTAGTTTCCTGCAACTATACATGTAACTTTGGTACTTTCTGTCTATATTTCACAGAAGTTGATCACCATTATATTGGAATTTTTTTCCTTGTCATTTTGTTTCAATTGAGTAAAATGAGGATAAACTACACATAACTTGAGTTTGACACAATCACACACCCATATCTACACCATGCCAAACCAGCCTTGAATTACTTAAAACCTCTACTCGTCTACTGACCTGGAGTACTGGAATTTTTAATGGAGCTAATAAACTAACACTGCAGGTCAAGAGAAGAATGTTGAAAATGGGAGACAGTAAACAGACTGGCCAAGAGACGTGACTTCATCAAAACTCTGGCTCTTGTGGAATTTAAAGGCTCAGAGAGCAGCACTTTGTGTCATTGTACACCTTCAGGGCTCTGCTTATAAGCAGTAGGTAAAACCGTTGAACTTTATTTTATGGAATATACTCCATAAAACTGAATTACATTAAAGCGTTCTGTATGAGAGGGAAGGCAGACTGAATTTTTATTCCCCTTTGAATTAAATTGGCATGTGACTCATCATCTGGGCAAAACAATGTAAGCCCCACCTCTTCCTTATGAGAAAAATTTCCAATGTCCTTTAATTAAAAAGCAGTCTTCTACCTTTTCATGAAGGCAGTAGGCTCCTTTGAGTTTTCTTCTGTTGTTTTGTTTTGCTATTCTCTCTTTTTACATAGCCTTTGTAGTTCTGTATGTCTGATGTTAAAATTAGAGTAGCTCTTACACCTGAAAAAATACAGATGAGATACAGGACACATGTTCCTAAACAGCAATACCAACAGACATTGCAATATATGCAATACAAAAGGAAGTAATACTTAGCTTTCCTAGACCTATGGACACCACATAGAAGTTTTCTTTCAGGATATTTTGGTTTCTTCAGGCCTTGTTAAATGATCTGGCCTCCAGCTAAAGAAGTCTTTCTTTGCCATTTCAGAACAACGGCTCAAATGGGAAACATCAATACAAATAGAGCTGGGCATTTGGATCTCATCAAGTGCTTTGGTCTCTTACCATGTAAAGTCCTTCACAAGTCCTTCACACTCAGTAAACAGCTCCCTTTTTATCTTACCTTGTACCAAGGGCAGTCAGTTTTTTGTTGAATCCCTTTTCCCTTGCTTAGGGACAGGGCTTCTAATACACAACCCCATTTAGATACATCCCTTTCAGCCCCAGAGGAGTTGGAAGTGTGGGACCTTGAATGTGGGCAGCAGTTTGCCACAAGTTTTCTTCTTTCCCCTTGTCCAGGCCTCTGTTCTGACTCATTCAGGAAGTTCTCAGCCTGCTTGTTTGCATCTTTCTGAAAAAGAGCATTGCTGAAATGGCTTGTGATTTCATTCCCAAGCAGGCTGCTTCCCATACTATAATTCTTTGATCCTAGCCTTTCCAGAAGGCCTTTTTCATAAAATTATCAGCACGTCACCCAGCAGTACTTCTACCTTGAGTAAGGTGCCAAGAACCTTGGCAGCCTCAGCCCTCATGCAACCCTACCCAAGCTGGTCTGGAAGAGCATGCAGGCAAGGTCTCTAAGAAGCAGCTGACTCCAGCAAACGGCCAATCAAAAGGGCTTGAGTGAGATATCTAAGTATTTCTGTCTAAAGAGTAACTAGGCTAATGAAAGCAAAAATGCTGATAGAGGATGGAATTCATATCACCAGTTGCACATAAGCTAGTGTGTATATATTCCAGTAATAGACTGGACAGAGATTTCCTAGCAGCAAGTCAAAGAGCAAGGGAGAGAGGGTTATTAGAAAGGGACTATTATTAATTGTGCAAAGAGGTCAGTGTTTCAACCAGAGTTTGAGTGATTTAGACAGCCTGTGGTCAAGCAAGCAATGGGGTTTCTTTCTCCCCCACTCCTTAGCACTGCATCAAGCCTGATCCCTCCTGAGAGCTGGCGTCCTTCTCCAGTCATCATGCTGCAGAAGTAGATTTCATAAACAACTTAATACCAGTGGTTTCCCAACTATGGGCCACAAATCACATGTCCTTGATCTACAGAAAGCTGGCTAGTTCTGTCAAGCTGACTTTACTCATTTCTCTTAGGAAGAGAAAAAACAAATGAGAAAAAAATGTACTAAAGAAAAAAATGGATTGCACAGTTATATCTGTATTATATTAACACAAAAGGAAAGAAAACGTTATAGAGATGAGCTAGAAACACAGATGTTTTCCTACTGCTGCTTTTCCATGTAGGCATTTTTTGTAATTGCTACAGAACTAGAAATACAACCCTGAACAGATCCTCTCCTTAACATGAGTGTACTTGGGAGGAAACTTGGGAATTAGTTTTTGTTCTTGTACAATGAAATTACTTGTGGTAAGACTACCCTTGTCCTGCCTCTCTGGTACACAGCTCTCACAAGGGGACTCCGTGGTGACAAGGGAAAGTACATGGAGAATAATTAATCTTGTATTGCATTTGGTTTTAATTCCTAATTTAGGAATGTATTAAAAACTGATTTCAGAATGGCTATCCTAAGTTCTGGGCATGCTTTCCAAAATACCCAACTCTCCAATAACACTAAAACCCATTAAATCACAGTCTTAGCAATGATCAACAAATCCACCTCTCTCCTTCTCACAAATGACAATTTCAAATGTTTTTCCTACCATTTACCCTAATTGGAAGAAAGGGAAAGGAATAAGAAGTGTTTACAGTGTCTAGATAGCTAAAACATTTGTTCTCTTGAATACTAAACATGAATTACAAAATAAAGAAAAATCCAGAGCTGAGAAGATCTTGTGGAAAACCTTAAGGCAGATCTCTCCCCTTTATCAATCAATCAAACAAAAACCCGTCTTTAAAATCTGAATCTTCCTTCAGCAGAGGAGAGAGATACAAACAGTAAACTCAGCTTCCTTCAGATGTACTTGGCCCTATGAATGAGACCATGGAATTTCTCCTTCCTTTTAAAAGATCCCTTCAAAGGACCAGACACCACCCAGTTTTTAAACATGTAGAAAACACTTCATGCTAATATCATCCTGTGCTATTCTTTAGTTTCCCTCACAGACTGGATAACCCTACTCTCCCTTTGGCTGTGATTGAAAGGAGCAGATTGTTAATGCTGGTGTATACGGTTTGCAGGGCTCTGTCCTTACTGCTGCTACCTGTTGTCAAATTCCCCTCTTCACTTAGTGCAGAAACAACAATATCTCAGCCACTCCATTCTTTCTTCATGAACTGTCTTTTATATTCGGGCTGGTTCTTGCAGAATTGGAAACTCCCAGATGTCTCTGCATCTCCACCAAACTAAATTTGCTGTCAGCAAGCATCAGAGACTCAGCCACACATTAATTTAAAAAAAAATATATATATATATATACACCAAAGAGCACCCACATTCACAGATGTTGCTCAGAATCTGCTATTGCTTCTGCTGAACCATCTTAACTACCTGTGGATACTTTCTCATTTCTCCTTTTATTGCATATCAAGAAGATTTTTAAAATTACATCTCTCAAACACACCTTCAAAATATATCTGAAATTACATAACATATTCAAGCCATGTACTGCATCATTTATCAAGGACCTTATAGGCTTAGTAACAGCATATAGATTTTTTATCAGGTGCAAACTGACTAAAGCTGTAGCCTTAAAAGATTACATGCCTGAAAAGGAAGAACCTTCCGGCTCTTACCTTTCACAGCCCATAGTCTGGATGCCTTTCTAAGTTGACTGGATGCCTTTCTGGTTGACTGGTATTATTTTGCTGAGTGCTGGGACAGGCTGTCTGCTGGCAAAAGGACCGCAGCCACCCTCCCCTCACATTTGACTTACTCTGCCCGTTTGCTTTAAAACCTCTGCCATATTCAGTTTTTACACTCTGCCCCCTCTGCGCCCCCCCCCCCCCCACCTTGTCTGTTCCTCTCTGCTTCCTCTGCATCCCAGCGCTATTGTTCTATACTGTACTGAAAAGGGAATACAAAAACCTGCATGCATGAGGACTTATTTTTAAATAAGAAATAGTAAATAATATTTTCCACAGGTCCAGCACTGCCTTGCTTCTGGGCTAACTATCTCCATGCCAACATACCAAGCAAATAGCATTGTCTTTCCCCTCCCAAGCCAAACACGGTCACCTCACACAAATGCACTTCTTGCGGGCGTGCTTAAAAGCTCCTCAGTCCCTACCTGCTCTCCAGCCCGACCTTTGCTCTAGCTGCCATCCCCAGCTGACACACCCAAATTTCTGTGACTTACAAACAAAAAAGACCTGCAGCAGAACTCCAGTGAAGTCAAGCAGCATAGAAAGTGTAGTTAGACAAAGGATAAAAGACTATATACAACACCCAGCCTTTCCCCTGACTGTATGACACTGGGTTTGAAGCAAGAGCTTGCTCTGCCTGACCTTGTGCTTCCCATCCTAGGCCTGTGACAGAGTAGCCACGTTAGCAAGAAAAGCCATCCACTTGCTTAATTTGAACATGGATTGCTATCTTGGCCACCAGCACAGGATAATGTAAACTACATCCAAAGCTCCCTTTGTTCTGTGGATTTAAGCCACATTTAACTCTAACACAAAGACAAGTCTTCCAAAACTTTCTCCTACACGTGCATTTAGTCTCCACATGTCACAAAGCAGAACATGGATTGCTAAAAACTCACACTAAATAAAAACTTTTTCTTTTCTCCTTTGGAAAAAGGCCTAATATTTAGTTACATTCTGTGCTCATTAGGATATTTTTTATAGAGATCTGGTTTCTTAAGCACTGAAAAAGATTCCTCAGAATGTCATTTTATCTCTTCTTGAAAGTGCCAAGAATGTCTAACAAGCTAAATAATGTAACATTATGCAGGGGACAGAACAGGGAAAAAAAGTTCTGTCCATGATTTCAAATTAGGATGCTTTATACAAAATGGTTTAATTATTACTTTTCGTAAGAGGTGATTAAACTTCATTAAAATCCAAAGCATCACTTGCCAAGATCTCAGAACGGTTTATTATTTTAATTTTCACATAATTACGAGGAAAAATATGTTTTGCTTCGGTCTCTTTGGTGAGGAGATATGGCACTTTGCCATATTACAAGGAGGAAAATTCTCTGTAGTGCCAACGCCTAGTAAACTGCATCCTGAGTCTCAGTGCCTCAATGCTGAACAAGTCAGCTGAGAAATCAATAGGTGACTTGCTTTAAAACCTTCCTGTTTCTTCACATCAGAACACGCTGTTATTTGCAAAAGAGCAGTGGGAAAAGTAGGCAAAACTTTCAGAGAGGAAGAACAGAGGAGGAACATGACATTTTGCCAATTTGCAAATAAATGGAAGCTGATTCATCCTGTCCGGTAGGTTTTCATATCAGCACTCAGTTAATGGTATTGCCCTGAAATATGTTGGTTCAGCTGTCTAGTCACAGAAGCTTAGCACTGTATAGTCTAGCGCATAGCCCAGGAGAGGAAAAAATCAAATCAAATAAAAACCCACCGTAGTGCTTACCTGTAACTTGTCCCCTGCATTCAGATGCTTACCCTCCATAATCACACAGGCCAGAAAAGATTGCTAATAGATTCCAATACTGAGTGTTTCAAGGGATTGACATGGGCATTTCCTGAGTTAAATGTTTTTGCCCCCATGGCATTAAAAAATCCAGCAAAATATACAGAATACTCCAACTTCAGAGGAAAACGGTAATCTGCTGGGATAACTTCCTGTAGCGTTAGAATGTAAACTGAACTGTATTCCAGCTTCAGCACTAAGTCTCAGGTGGTGTCATAAGGAGATAAAAGATAACAGAAGAAAATGAAACTACAAAAATGCACAATTACACTCCTACTTTGGAATCCTCAAGTAGCTAAATGAGATCTACTTGTCTTTAATTGTGAAAATAAAAACACGTTGAAAATCCAAGGATACGGAAGTGTAACACCTAAAAGGCTTGTGTCTTTATTTACCTACAGAACAGATGGAAGCTCCAAAGCAGAACACGTGAGAAGTCCGCATCTTTGTTTACCTACAGAACAGAAAGACCAAAGACATGAGGCCTACAAAGACAGTGATGGGTCTAGAGGGGAAGATGTACAAGGAGTGGCTGAGGTCCCTTGGTTTGTTCAGCCCAGAGCAGAGCAGGCTGAGGGGAGGCCTCATGGTGGCCTGCAGCTCCCTCATGAGGGGAATGGAGGGGCAGGCGCTGAGCTCTGCTCTCTGGGGCCTGGTGTGGAACACACTCCCACAGAAGACATCTGGTGCACTTCCATCTGCTCTCGACTGTCTCAGCTGAAGTATTAGCAGCATTCAGGAAGCCTCATAAACTCAATGGGCAGGTTATAAAATAAAAGGGACGTGAGTACTAAGCAGACAGCTTCTCAGAGTAGACTGCTGACAGCTGCTTAAAAGGAATCTGAATAAAGAACACGCTTACAGAGCTGTACCAGACTCTTTATTCAAAAGAAGAAATATCCTTCTCGAGGTGCTTACCAGTTCTGGGCTTCTACAGTCAACAGCACCCAGTGTCTTTCTCCTGCTGCTATGTGGATCAGACAAAAATATACATATAAAAACTCAGTAAAATGGATGAACAAGCCAAATAGTTTATTGAACTTCCTAAATATTAAATTAAGTCAGAAAAGGGAAATAAGGTTTCTTTACCTCGTTTTTAAGTAGTCTTAGTTTTTACTGACAATACAGTTAATAATCATTGCAGTTCTTACAGGAACTTGATTTCAAGCCATCAATTTTTGTATTGAAACATTTAGTACTAAAAAATGATTAACCAGCACCAGCAGTTATCTGCTAATTCTATTGAGCATTTCCTCTACGAAAACTTTTCAAATAGGTACAGCTGTTTAAATGGATGTACTTCAGGAAGCACCTAAATACAGTTTTTCTGTTACATAAAATGTGATTTTAACTCTGTAAACACAGAACTACAATCCATATATTTTCAATTATGCCATTTGTTTTTAAAAATCCTATAAGCAGAACAACGTTAGAAGAGGCATAGTGAATTATATTAAAATGTACTAAATGACTGCATTATACTGAGTGCTTTTTAAAAGTTTTGTTTTTTTTTTAATTATTATTTTGTTCTGTAACACGCACTAGTAGCTGGTATAACGCAAAGGCAGCTGTCTTTTGTATTTCACAAATCTCTCAGCAGTTACAGGACAAGACTTTGTTCTATTTAAATCTGCAGGATGCAGCAAAAAGGGCTTTCAGATACAAGCAAATCAGAAGTTCTCCATGAGGCCCTGGTGCTTTAGCAAGGGGCTCCCACCATATCCCGAGAATTAGCTGTACCATGGTTTTGCTAGAAATCTAAATACCTGCCCTACACATCCCTAAAAACATCAGACACACTAACTGATAATACTGTAGTACCACATTACTTGGAAAGCAATGCCCAAAATTGCTGCCTGCTCATCTACAGCCTAGGATGGTCTAGAAAAGATATGATCAAAGCTGTGATTTTAAATAGTAATTTGTATTTCTTGAAGGACTGAGAGTTTTATTCTTTTCACTTTGAAGCGTTTGTGTACAGACAAGAACATGAATGGCTGGAAATCATGTTTTCTCTTAATGATACTGGACTGTAGCGATAACATTTGTAGATCTTTACGAAGATCGGTTTGTCATCCATTCAATATTGAAAAGTGTATGAAAAAATGTTGGAGAAAACCTAGGTCTTCATTTTCACATACCTGTTCCTCTCCCTAGTATTCAGTCCAGCATAGTCTCATCCCTTACTTTTTCTCCTAATTTTCTTCCTTCTTTTAACTATCTTTGTAAATCCTATAATCTGGAGAATGAGAATTGAAAACGGTCAGTCTTTTTTAAAATGTTACTGCTTTATAGAAAGCCAGAGTGCCACTACAACAGGGTTTTGTAAGTGATATTTTATTACAAACTATAATGAAAAGAAGCAGTTAAATGGGTAGAAGGAGTGATTCAGTTGGGAACAATTAGCATTTTCTAAATAATTGCTTCACAGAGAAATATGAGAGTTATTTCTAGACAGTCTCAACTTGCAAAGCCTCAGTGGTTTTATTGTCCCCACCCATTAAATATATTTGGTAGCTGGCTGTAACTACACTTACACTGTTGCAATCAAAATTTTAAACTCTCTAAAATGCATCATTGTTATAACGAGCCTTCAGGCAAATGCAGAGATTAACATTTCTAAGGGAGAGAGAAAAAAAGATTTCATTCCACAGGCTCTTGCTCTACCAAACCTGATTTCCAGAGATAAATACTAATGGAGCTTGTGTCAAGATGCCAATTATCAAGCTGGACTTTTCTCAAATATAATCTTGTGCAAGAGAAAGAAAAAAAAATAAAAAAAATAAACTGTTTTTCTTTAAAATAATGCTTAGGGATTTTAGAAGATACCTTGGTACAAAGAAGAGTTGATACCGCTTTGTTGCATGAGATTGTGCAATAGGTTGTTGAATGTGCCTGTAATATCTAAATATCTTCAGGTTATTTCATTAAAGGAAACCGATAAAATTGTTCGAGTTCCCATCATAAGAGACTAAGCAGAGATTAACTTTTCATTTTTGCTGTCACTACATTATAAATGTGGCCTTTTACTATTTCAGAAAGCATGAACATTTTTGAATCATAACATGAAGTTAACAATGAGCAGATCAATTACAGAACCTCTTCATCTTCAACCTGTTCATCTTCTGTTTACTGGGAAAAAAGGCACGTAATTAGCTCCAATATATGTACTTTTTCATTACTTCCATTTTAATTCCAGTTCTCAAAACAGATTGATACTCATATTAGTAAAAGATGAAAGCTGTAACTATAGGTTACAATCTGTAATAGAGCTTTATCTTGTAACAAATACCTAAAAGTCAAAGATGTTAAAGACTTCTAAGAAGGAAACTTTTAATTCAAGGATTCTGTCTTACCAAACTATTACCAACCTAACTACCAACTATTACCAAAGTTTACCGTTTAATCACTCAGTGATTAATGTTAAAGAAATGTTTCTGAAGAAAGTCTAAAATAAAATGGAAAAAGCAAGAGAATCTCACTTTTCCTGTGCCATCAGCAACATCAACTACAATTCAGTTACAAGTCACTAACCATGTTTTGTACAAAGGGGGCTGAACTAGCAGAAAATGCAGTCAGTCATTTCTAGCACTCAGCAGTAATTCTTCAATGTATCAAGGTACTTGCAGGATTATGCTGTGCAGAGACAACATCAATGCCCACCAACGTAGCCACTCAGAAACACCGCTGATTTTCATCTTCAGCAAAATTTTCTTCTACGAAGGAAAAAAATACTTACAGAATTCCTTTGATACTTAACCCTCAATTCTGCTCCAAGAACTTTTCCAATTAAACTTCTACTGCTTGTGAAAAGAAGGACTGGAGTTTTTGTTTTTCTCAAGGCAAACACCCTCATAAGACTATAAAATGAGTTGTGTTTAAAAGTGTTAAGATTTAAGTCTTCTCTGAAAGCAGCAACTTTTGCTTAAAAAAAAAAAAAAAGGCCTAGAAGACTTGACATTGCCTAAAAAAATTAAGTGCTATACTTTTACGTGGTATAAGACTCTACCCATTTCCTAACTGTGCCTGCTGATTAATGTTATTTCAAATTTCTAGTGAATCTAGAAACTTTCAGTCAATTATGCTTACATAGAAAACCCTGTTGAGATATTTCCAAGAGACTATGCATACCTTCCCGCTCTAGTAATGCTAAGTAAAATGTAAGCATCAGTTTCCATATTTCAAAGGCTGTCAGCTGCTAGAGTGGAAGCTCTCAACTTCAAATGTGTCAGTGCAGGTGAAAAAAACACTAGACCTCCATACAGAACTGTCACTATTTCAGACTACTATGTGTACACAAGAATATCCCTCTTGTCAATTCCTGCCCAAATGCTTTCCATATCTGGTGACAAATCCAGTTAGAATTTTATTCAGACAACGTTAATTCTCCTGTGAACACAATAAATACTCAGCCTGGATTAAAAAGAATTTTGTTTTATTTGGACAAAGGCACACAGTCTTTATCGTTAGATTAAACGTGTTTCTTTTACCTGCAATAGTGAATCTCAACATCAAATTTAATCTGATACCACAGATAATACTACAACTAGGCAGCGTTCAAAACTAAAATGGGTATTTAGTTATTTGTAGTTTAATGATGCTTCATATTTTTTAATGCATAAAACTGATATTTAAAAAAATGACTCCTCATGAGATTATTTTCAGAGGTAAACTCAACTATCACAACTTTTGCAAAACAGAAAAACCACAACTAGCTGTAACCTTGAACAAGAACAGTTACACCAGAAATCTGGAAACAAAAACAAAAGGATAAAATTAAAAATGTAATGTACATCTGCCGCAGTACAAGCAGGAATGGAGATTTACTATAGTAAGTCACCAGACCTGTAATACCATGAATGGTACATAAAACACATATCTATGTCCTGGACATATTTAAGTAGTCCTAAAGAAATGCTTAATAACAGGAGTAGAAATGTTCCTTACACAGGTATTGACACTGGAATGACTTTCTGAAATGAACTTTTAGTAGAGATCATCCATATCAAATTAAGTGACAAGATCCAGATTCATTTTTTTTAACAGAACTTTTAAATATAATCCTTTGCTCCTCAGTCTCAGCAGATACAGGTTCCAGCACAAATTTATTTTATTGTACATATTTAAGTTACCGCTTGCAATGGAAGTTTCTCCAATGAAAATGGTTGTGTGTTGCTAAAAGTGTCAGATGTTTATGGTCATTAATACTGATGAAAATGGACCGAATTCAACTGACATCTTCAAAAAGGGTTTGAACTTAATAAATACTGACAAGCCATAGATTGATAGTACCTTTAGTGTGTTTGTTTCCCAATAATTACCTTTCCTGTTGGCTACTAACACTGATTTGTTTCAATTCAAGCTGGAAATAGAAAACAAGTGCAGAAAACTATGGAATAGCTGGAATCAATGTTCCTCTGCCTTCCTAGGAAAGAGTTAAAAAGTAATTTGATCTCCAGTATTCCTTCTGGTCCTATGGTAGAAAGTTTCCAAGTTGTAATAATACCAGGTAAATTTTAAAAAGTTTTGATGCAGATTAATCCGTTGCTTCCCATATATAGAAACCCCTGTATCTCTTGTAATGCTTGTGTCAATTGCAAGTCTTTCACAGCTAACTCTCAGTACAACTGAACAAAAATCATTAGGTTATACTTCCTAGTTTGGAATTAATTCATTTACTTCTTTTTACTCTCTTTCCTCACTCTACCTCTGAAATTCAGAGACAAGAGAAATAGCAGAAAAATAATTAATATCTAAATGTGTCAAAATAAATGGTAATTTATATTATTTAAAAAGTCTGCTAATTAATGAAGAAATGTTTTTCTTTAAAGATAGAAGAAAACACTCCTTTGCAAATACAGGCTTTTGGTTAATATATATGTATAGTAACAATGCATTTACACATGGCCACTTAATTATTTTGAAATGAAAAATACTTAGTTTTGAATTTCCTTGTAAAAATCAGCAACATTTATATATGGCAAATCTTCTAATTTAGAGAATAAATCCCACAAACATTAGTGCATGTAATCAACAATAGAAATATTTCTGCACAATTTTAACCTTCAGCTCTGGATGCACCTCTTTTCTATACGATATGGAACCACAACAGGAGCATCATTTTGCAGTCTTAAAGCGAGTATTATGTGCTGTTCATTAACTAAGTGTTTTCTCTTGTTTCTTTTAGTCAACTGGGGTACTTCTCTGTTTAGATATCCTTAGATGACTCAAGTTACACAGAAACACAGATGCTAGATCTAGGCAGTTGGGTACAAATTTAAAGATAGGAAAGTTCAGAAATCTTCATGAGTCAACTAATATTGCATAATAATGCCCTCTTTCAAAAAAAGCTCTAATTTAGCCTAGGTATGTTACTATACAGATTCATCCAGGAATCATACACGAAGCATACAGCTTTACCAAGTGAGGTGGGTTTCCATTTGCAGCAGTGTATTTATTTGATTTCAAAACGGACAATTGAAAACAACTGAGGTGTTGGATGGGAGAGCACATTGGCTCAAGTTAGTAAATTGCTGGCTAGGTAGATAATTTAACACCACATCAACTAGAATAAAAACTTATTCCATAGTTGAGCTTGATTATAAGGACATCCCATTGAAATCAAATTTTAATGGCAAGACTAGATGATTATTAACATTTTATGTCATACACCATTATTCCTAGAGTCCAGTAAACTTCTCCCGAGAAACTGATAACATAAGCAGTAATGAATTATTATTGAAATATTTCTTTACAAAAAAACATCTAAATCTTCAAAAATGTCAGAAAAAATGTGATGCTTAAAGATACAATTTGTAGGTATTTTTAGGACTATGAAACATTTTGTATTTCTATACAGAACATCTGTATACAAAACAAACAATAATGTCTAGGTACTTCTTGTGTGAGTTCCCAACAGTTCCGCTCTTCACACTTTCTGCCTGAAGGATTACAGCTTTCAAATATTTGGAAACTTCCTTTTGCCAGTACCTCCTCAAGGTAAGATATAATAAGCGCTTCTGCCAAATATTCCCATCAACTGGGTATCCATGTTAAAAAAATGAAATTCTAATTTTGGGGCTTCTGCTGCTAAACTTTACTCAATACACATGCAAACCAAGAAGAGGTAAATACGATGACAAGCAATTCTTGTTTATATACTTTGCTGTCATTGTTCTTTGGTTTAAAATGTATATGAAGTACAGACTGTGAAATACCTCATTTACAACTTTGTATTAGTATTCGTGTTTCTGCATTAAGTCCTTAAAGATGTTTCAGTATGTTTCACATCCCATGCTTAAGTCTGTATGTATATTTCCTACACAGCATACACAGAAGGAAATCAGATGTTGTTCCACATAAACTTTTGTATTTATTCAGAAGGCGTACATCTCAAATTATTCTTTTTTTTTTATGACTTTCAATTTTTAACTTTATGGAAGTGATAAATGAAGGGACTTCTTACTGTTTGACTAATGTTAAGACAAATATTCACTGGTGAATACCATAGTTTAGAGGGCCAATACAAACCCCACATACCACTTAAAACCCTAAGATAAGGTTTTAAACAGTGTCCTATGGGATATCTTTTCCATTACAAAGGAAAACTCCAAGGCATCTTGGCATATCTTGAAAAATACTTCTTGAAAAATACTTTAAAGCTCTGAAAAAATCCTCATTAGAATACACATATGTAAAATAACATATCCTATATTTATAATAATCCAAGGTATAACAATAATTCCTGAATTTGAAGTTTAAGAATCTCTTACAGTCATTAAATACGTGTTATGGAAACAATTGGCAAATCTGAAAAGATGATTGCTACTACATATTGAAGTTGCCTTTAAGTTTTAAGGTAACACAAATTATATGTATACAATGTTCTGACAATGAATTTCAAAATCATCAAAAAAAAAAAAAGCCTGGACATGTTTTCAAGTCTCTTCACTCAAGTGACCTATACATCTTTTTTTGATTGAAATGAATGAAATATATGTTGTATTAATATGAAATAAAGTACATTGAATTTCTGCCTAATAAGAATTTTAGGAATGGAATTGTCAATTAAGGCTGTGGTTTATGTAAAATGAGAATTTTGTCTACTGTCACGTTATAGAAGTATCAGTATGCACTCGTAAGTGGACTGTAACATCTAAGCAGGCACTTCCTAAACACTTTGTTAGTTTAAAATCAAGGATAAAAGTGTTTTTTTTAGCATTTGATGTTTCAAAAATTCATGAATCTCTTTTCTTCCTCTCTACTTTGCTATATACAAAATTTTTGACCCAGCTTAAAAAATGAAACATCAAAAAACTCACATTGGTTATGATCATCTTAAGACAACACCTTTAAATAAAAGTGTATTGCAAAAATGTATTTGCAAAAATGAAAGCTCCAGGCTCTGTATTCTCAACACAGCAAACAAAACTGTTTGATAGTAAAATTGCATTTCATTGCTAAAGCAAAAGCTTTAAAATAAACTGCAGTGCACAACTTCAATGTGATTCTAAGAATTCATTAATGCTGATACCACAGGTGATTTATTTTTTTTTAATAAAACCTCCCCCTCCTGCCACAATACTGCTATACAAAAAAAAAATGCTGCTACTCTACTCTGTCAGTCTTTGAGATAAAGTAAAAAAAAAAAAAATAAACAACAAAAGTCAACATACAGGAGTTTTTAGAGCAAGAAATCAATCTGCAAAATGTTATACAACAGTTAAAAGGCATCCACTTTACAGAAGTTGAAACAAAAAAGTAAATATTTCACAAAATATATATTTTGGATCTGTGTAAACAAAGCTCATATGTATGTATTGCTTCCATTCATTTCAAAAATATACATCCACATGGACTGAAAGTGATCTTGGTGCTCTGAATTTTAAATTATTGTAATATATGCAGATGTAATCTGAAAGTACAAAACCTTATTTTTTTGAATTTAGTATTTTGAAATATGTCAAAACTTTTTCTTATGAGAAATGAAAATGAAAATACACCCCAATTTTGATGCCATTTCATTGAATGAAGAAGGAAGTACTATGAAAATAAACATTCATCTGGTTTCCTAACAATAAATATAAAGACAGTTATTATAACATAATGCAACACAGGAAGTATTACTATATTGACCTTAATGTTCAATCAGTAGTTTTTAAATCTTTCCTCATTGAGGCTTGAATCTTCTACCTTGTCAGCTGTCCAACAACTTTTAAGAGGGTTTTATTTTCTTGCTTCAATTGTTCATTTTCATCTTCTATATCATCTAGGTCCTGTGAAAGGAGAAAGAAAAATACACATTTCTCAGGACATAAAATACAAACTCTCGATTAGTAGCAGCAGGAATTTACCTCTGAAATCAAGAAATTAGGGTTGGGAAGAATTTGTGTCACAGCATCCCTAAATCTGCTAAATCTGGCATTTTTCCAAGTGTTATCAGAAGTAAAAAACATTAGTATTATATTCCCACATAGAAGAACCTTGAAGTGGAAACATATATAAGCAAAACTGAAGCTGCAGTAGGAATTAAACAAGAAATCAAAACTGGATAGGTGTGATTACTTTACTAGCATGGCGTTTATTTGGCTACTGTCTCTGCTCCCTGGACTGCACTTATCTGCAACTATCCCACTTGTGTTGATGAACACATCACTGGTTATTACTGCAATAAAGTCTGCTTCGTATTTTAAATTAAGTATAAAATTTTTCAGGAAAAGAACTACATGCCCATCTTTTTCATTTTCTCTGAAAAAGAGTAAAAGGCATATTGTAAATTTTATCTAAACTGCTACTGAAAGAACAGACAAATACTAAAAAATTGTGTTTAAAATAGAATGATCCTACCTCAAATGTCTGTCTCTCTTCCACTAACTACTGTATCTAATTAGTTCTCAATTCAGTGCTTGACTTCTTACCAAGTCTTTCCAAGATTTTAAACTGAATAGTTATGAAATTGGCAGTTGCTGTAAACATTAGTTCAGTAAAAATAATTTTACTGTACAAACAACATGGAAGAAACAGAATGAGAACAAAAAAATGAGGAAATAGGAATGTGACCTCAGGGACAGCACTCTGAAGAGGAAAATGAAAGGCAGGCCAAAGAAGGAAGAACCAGGAGTCTGATCAGAGATTTTAGATGCCTTTTGATCTGTCTGCAAATTCCTACTGTTGTCATGCTTGATTAAATATAAAACAGTAATAGTGAAAAGATTTTTCTCTCTTGTTCCTTGAAGTTGTTAAGCACTGTTTGACATAAGGGGCCTATTTTCTTGTTTCTTTTCAGTGGGGTCATTCCAGAAGTGCATTCTAGAGACTGTGTGTTAATGGGCACTCTGATTTTTAAAAGCCTCTTCGGTTTGCCAAACCAAATCCATACTGCTATACCTATGCCTTTGCAAGTCATGTACTGTTTTTGTAATGTGGAATCAAGAAATCACTAGCAGAAATTGCTTTTGACCTAACAGAGGTAATACTGTGTCACAGAAGAAATGACTTCCAGGAAAAGCACTTGATCGCTCTGAAAGTAACAGATACAAGTGACTTAAAAATCTAAATATGTAAAAGTTTTGATGAACAGCTATGCAATTTTAAAAAACACACCACTTTATCTCTTTAGCAGATCAATAATCAGATGGAAAACAAAATACTTTTTCAATAAATTGATTTTTTTTTAGTTCGGCATATGTAATAGTGTATTTGATCTAGCTGTTAACAGAGACATTAGATAGCTCAATTAAAACTTACCTAAAAGCCTTCTATATAAAAATACCTGTTATTTACTCAAAATAAAATGTAAATAGTTTGTGCAAGTTCATGCTGACAAAATAACATTCCAAAGAAGTTCTTGAATATGATCCAAGAAAAATAACTAATTCAGTTTAAATATCTAGGGAAATAATGGACTGAGAGATGCAGATGGTTTTTTTGCCGCTCTGGAATTTAAAGCTTCTTATCAAAATTAAAAACTGCAATGCTAACTTACTCTTATTAGTAAATAAAATACAATAGCTGGGAAGTTTGGACTTCCAAATGAACCAATAGCTACACCATTGACACAAAGTAGATTGTGAATTCTCAGTCCAAACGTGCATTTAACTATAGGGACAGTAAGATCAGAAATGATTGAGTACAAACTAGTTGATAGTTGAACATAGCCTACAAATATCTTGAGATGCCTTTCCTTTATTTGAGGCTTGTATTAAGCAATTGCCTTTATCTTATTAAAAAAAAAAAAAGCATCAGACATACTTTTAGAGGCTAATCTACTGGAATGAAAAAATGCCATTTATGACAAAAGGCTTTTTCTGGTTCTCAATATAAATGCAGCTAATGTTCTTTAAGTATCTTTGCACTGACTGTACTCAGTAAAATCTTATTTTTACATTAAATAAATATCTTTACTTAAAATAAGAAAAAGTCTGCAAACAAGTTTTCAGGATTCTTGGAAAAACAGCTTTTCAAGTATAACACACAATCTCTGGCAATGAAGGATGTATCTGTGGTCATGAACTGACCAAAACTTCTAGAAAGAGCTCTTCTCTAAATATGAGGGCTGAGCAGTCACAAAGCTATGCAATAAAATGGCATTTAGGCTCTCTGACTTGAAATTCTTTCCAAGTCTGTACAACCTAACATGCAATGAGAGCATTTTTTGATGAATGGAGAAATATCATGAATGCATAGATGGTCGAATTTCAAGACCCCTATTCAGGTTCCCTATTAGCAAAACTTTAAAAAGATCTCTGCGTAAGCTCACTAGGTCATCAGGACGTCATCAGCTTATCCAAACAGAAGGCTGAAGATCACAACTGTTCCTCCATGTAAAGCACCCGATCCTGGTGCCAGGTCTACAGAGCAATGTTCTATGAGAAGCAGATGGATGTTTAAGTGCTGGCTCTCGTGACTGCAGTTGCAAAGACAAACCTTAGGCAAATATGATCGCATATTACCTTTCATTCCTTTCCTTTATGGGAATGATGTAATACTTCTGTAGCTCTTCTTAGCATTCTAGAGCTTTCCTCTTTCTAAATCCACATGGATAGCCAATACAAAAACAGTCATAAATCCAACAACTATTTAAAAAGAACATAAAACTACCTGTTTTAATGTAAGTATCTCTTGAGACATGCTGGCTTCAAATTGTGGCAAGATAAATTAGTAAAGTGGCCAGAAATTCAAAAGCCAGCTATTTCATTAAGAAAAGTCTGTGGAATTCAAACATAACTACTTGCTCTGCAGTAAAGCTAACAGATAATGTTATAGATACGATAAATGCTGACTTGTTGGATAACAAAAATAAGAAAGCATTCTCTTCTCCATTTAACAGAGGCTACCTAGGGACCACCACATGTATCTCACTGAATGGTACGACTTTAGTCGTTTTGTAGTGAAGAGATTTTTGGAAGGACTACATTTTATGTTTTCTTTCCACACAACAAGCAGAAATTGCCATCGTACTTCAATGCATGTAATGCCCAGGGTCTGCTTGACTTTACATGTTATAAGATACTCGATATCAAGTCAGATACCCAATGGATTTAATTTAGGACATAATCCTTCAAATACAGCAGAAAAAATGAACATTGTTTCTGGAACTCCTCTGGAAAAGCAAACCTTAGAAACTATCATGGTCCTAAAACACAGGCTGTGAGTGAATTGGGTTGTGTTGTTTTTTATGTGTTGGTTTTTTTTGTTTGTTTGTTTGTTTTTCTGACTTCTGAGACAGGAAATCAGATGTGACCAGCATTTTACGTAGCTTTGCTGCCCACTATGTAGGAGTGAACAGTTTCATTGACTAATACTCAGGTCATCAGCTCAGATGTGAGAGATGCCTTGCTGAATATAAAAGTGGCATAAAGATCAATTCCCCATTAAAGTAGAAATCTCTCCAAAACACAGACCATATTTTACTTACCCTATAATTTCCAACTTTCTTTATAAAAAGAAATGACATGTTTCAGAATATTCTCAGCTCCTTCAGTACTGTAGATTAGTTTGAGAATTTCTGAGTATGTTGTCCTCCACTGTTGCAAATGAAAGTTTAGCACTATGCACATAAAGTTCTAGTTTCCCTTCACTGTTGGATCAACCAAGTCCAGTTTTGAAATTTTTTGTCAAATTTTTATAGGAAAGCCTGCATTGGACCAATAGAAGTGTATTTCCCTAGCGCATCCTGGCTCTGCACATCAGTCAAGAGTCAAGTCCCACTAGAGATTAATGATGTTAATGATGATGAACAGAAGCCACCTGGGAAACAGAACTTATTTACATGCCTGTAGAAAAGTTACATAAATACAAACAAACAAAAACTCCCAATAACACTTAATTCTATTCAGACCTTGCCCAGTGGATATAAGTGCCTGAAACAAAGCACTGAGAATGTAGAGGCTTTTTTCCCCTATTTATATAGCACCATATAAGAAAACGTGCTTACTCTGTTTAATAAATCAATTTCTTCCTTCAGTTTCCCAATTATTTCCTCTTTGTCCTGTGTCATCTTCATTAATCTCAGATTTTCCTGTCTCTCCTTTGCAAGTTCCTAAAAACAGAATATGCACTGGTGTCAAATGTAATTGTGCATTTTAAAGACAGTTTTAAGTTACTAACATTAAAATTAATCAAAGCAACCCTCCACACACACACCACAAGAACTTACCTGTAATTTCTTTTCTATGAGCCAAACCCATATGTCTTCAAGCCTTTATATTTCAACGAGCTAATGAATCACATCTAATAAGGAATTTTACCCACATCAAACCTGTGTGCTATCTCTGGTCCCAGAGATGTTTACTTAATATCTACCTTAAGCATGAATGAGCCCAGAACTGGATAGGGGGCCCAAAAGACAAACAAGTAAATGTAAAGTCTCTGATTCCAAATTTTTATAGTTTTTTTCCTTTTCTTTTTGTTTCACATTTCAGTTAACAAAGGAAACAAAGACTCATGATATCTGTGGGCTCAAATGCAAGAGAAAATTAAAACGTCCATTCAGTAAATCAGTGTTCAGTATAGCAAAAATAAGGCCTTAAATCTCCTAATTTCTGTGTTATTGGTAGTTCAGTTATTTGTTATTACTTATTTCAGAAGAAAGTTGATTTGGAGGATTATAACACATTTCATTCAAATCTGGCTTAAGTCTTAAAAAAAAAAAAACATCATTTCTACAGAACACGCCCTATTTTCTCCTTAAAAAAAAAAAAAAGTCTATTCAAATTGCATTTACTTAGTAACTTTCATCCATATGAATTCAAGAAAATTTGGCAAGCTACCCACAAAAATACACTTCAGAGGAAGAAACAGAAGCCCGTATTACACACGACATATTTAGCCAAAATAATGTTTTAAGTGAAAAATACAGCTTTAACACTATTACACTTTCCCAAATATGTTTGCATGAAAAACATCTGAAATAATGAAAACATTATTTTAAATATATTTTAGATGCTTAAAACTTCAGTGAACAACTAGATAACAATGACATTTCATAACACTTAGAACATAAAAAAAAATCAAACTAGAAGTAGATTAGAAACAGACTTGGTTATTTTCTGAACAGCCAGTGAGCCCCTCCTCCCCATAAGTTATCTGCCCTGTGTTGGTGCGTCACAAGGTACATATGACAAATACACAGGGAACAGCTGGCTCTCTGAGTGTATTATATTTACCTTATTATTTCGCACTTCTACACCAAATGAAAACTAAACATTTATAATGATTAGAAAGTTCACATTCTTTCAGTCTGCTTGTTTCATCATACATGTTTATAGACATAAGTATCTGCACTTCAAGCACTGAGCATCATTTCTATGTATTTTTACTTGTAATATCCCCACGGAGTTTCAAAGATACTTTATTTCAGATTTATACCATGCAGATGTTAGTTAGTACTCACCCTTTCAAGTTCCTCAATTCTCTTTTCCAAAGCAGTACTTGGTACGGAGCTCCCAGAAGAGTTTGTATCCCTGCTGTATCTGCTATAAGTTGTCCTCTCTGTTCGGGAATATCTATTGAGAGCATCGTCTTCCGGAGCATTAGCTGTGCTACAAAGGCATAGAACAAAGCAGACACCTATTTAGAGATTTAACAAAATGGAAAAGGAAGAAGTAACAATAGAGTGTTTTCCAAAGCACTCAAGAGGTTAGTCTAATAAACTGCAAAGCAGATATTTCACAGCTTTGTGTTTTTGAGAACTTACTGAATTCACTGCCTCAAGATACAACCTGCACCAAGAATCTAGAGTGTATTTCCTTATGATAAAATGTTGTAATTCACAACTTACCTAGATTAGTATTTTACAGTAGCCTGCCTGTTTTGATCCCTATGGAATCTCTTCTTTTCTGGCCAGGGTTATTTAAGCAGCAGACATGAATTCACTATAGATAAGTTTTTTATCTTCTCTACTGCTGTATCCCTATGAAATGTATCCCATTTTGTTTGCCTGAAAGTTACCTAAATTCAGTAAAAAATTCAGGACACATACAGCCTGTCTGACGTCACAAAGCAAAATGTTTGGAAATTTCTCATCATTACAGCAAATAGTTGATTTGTATGTGCTTTTTTGTCTTGTTTTCAAGTCTTCAGAAAAAGGTACTAACCTGCTTTTTTTTTGAAAGGTGATTATGAAATTTTCATTAAGTCTTTGAAAAAGGAAAATCTCAATCCCTGCTTTCTCACAGAATTTTGAAGACGCTACCTGAAGGTCACCTTGAAACAGTTGTATCTCTGTATTGTGAGGAATTGACCTAGAATATAAAACTGGCCAACAGAACTTGAGCAAAGCTGGGTGTGGTGGGCTGAGCCCGACCAGCAGCCAAGCAAGCACTCACACAGTTGCTTGCTCGCTCCCTCTTCTCTTCCCCACAGCAGCACTGGGGAGAGAATGGAAAGGACAAAATAGAGAAAACTCACGGGGAGAGATGAAGTCTTTTAGACTGGTCTCTGAGCAATAGCTACTCTGGAAGTTACTCTACAACCCCCCACACACTTCTTTGTCTGCTACCCCAGTTTTACTGCTGAGCAGGGCGTTATATGGTATGGGACATCCCTTTGGCCAGCCCAGGGAAGCTGTCCCAGTTATGTCCACTCCCAATATCTTGCTCACTGCAGAGGAGCTGAAGGTAGAGGTGAAAAGGCTTTGACATTGTGCAATTCCTGTTCAGCAACAGCCAAACCACTAGTGAGTTGTCAACACTGGAACAGGTTGCCCAAAACCCCATCTAACCCGACTTTGAACACTTCCAGGGATGGGACATCCACAGCTTCTCTGGGCAATCTGTTTCAGTGCCTTACCACGCTCATAGTAAAGAATTTTTTCCTAATATCCAATCTAAATCTCCCCTTGTTCAGTTTAAGATGATTGTCCCTTACCCTGTCAATACAGGCACTGGCAAAAAGTCCTCTTCTGTCTTTCTTATAAGCTCCCTTTATATATTGAAAGGCTGCACTAAGGTCTCCCTGGAGCCTCCTTTCCTGAACAACCCCAACCTCTCCCAACCTTGCTTCAAAGGATAAACACAACACCATGCTGACTGCTATGAAGAAAGTCAACTCCATCCCAGCCAGACAAAGCACAACAGATTACAAGCACCATGGAAAAAACAAACAAACAAACAAGCAAACAAACAAACAAAAAAACAGCATAAAATATTTGGAGAGGTACTCCTCTGATTAAATATGTATATTATACATATGTGTTACCTATTTATCACATCAGGCTGGTGATAGGGTCTTGTTTGCATTAGATCATGTAACCTTAAACACACACTGCAATGGAATCTTAACAGATAATCATTGCAAATGTGCATGAGCTAGTTTATAAAAAGTTTATGGCCTCTGTATTGTGATTATGTAAAAAACCAGTGCTCATTTAGAAATATAAATATTAGAAGTCAAGCATTTTCGAAGTCACGGATTTAATGGTGTTCTTTCCACAGTTGTAACAGTTCTTCTGCTGTAAGAGCAGCAGAACAGAAGACCTTAAAGACCAGGCAGAGAGAGATTTTGCACTTTCTGATCCACCAAAACTTTGAAAATATACATCTATATGGCCAAAATAAAACTTGTTCAGCATTAACCAGAACTTGGATAGAGATATTTGAAAGTCATCCAGATATTGTCCTGGGCTAGTGGCTCTGGGTGGCCCTGCGTGAGTAGGGGTCGGACCAGCTGGGATCCAGAGGGCCCTGCCAGCCTCAGCCCTTGTGGGATTCTGTGAAACCGCACCACTCTAACATGCATAAAAAGGCTTTTGAGAGCACTCAGGGGAAGAATAAAAAGCACCATGAGTATCCCTACAACAATTCCTTAAAATGCAGGAGAGTATGTGATTAACAATTTCATTTAACAGTTTTGCATTTCATAACTCTAGAAAACCCCTGCTGACAATGTGCAAATCTAGATGGATTCGGTGCAAATCAAAAGCAGGCATATCTGGCAAAAGAATGCCTTTTCATGGATATAAATGTTGCTTTGCTCCAGTATGTGTGAAGTTTCCAAGGCACACTGACACAATTGTAAGGAATTTTGTAGCTTAATGTTATTACCATATTTAGCACTGTTTATTCTCCATCTAGAAGATTTTTTTAAAAACATTTCTAGGGACCGGATACGCATGTTGCAACATAACATAAGAGAAATATTTTAGCTTAACTCTATAAATTCTAGATTATTTAGCTTTTTGAAAGATGTGTTGTTTCATGCTGTTCATGTCACAGGGAGAGACCAGACCAAAAAAAGACTCAGTTTTTCATCACTCAGAAGTGATCCCTTTTGCCAATAGTGGAATATCTCAACTCCAGTGAATGACCTTGGCAGATGTTCCTAAAGGAAAGTTAAAAGAAAAAATAACTAGATAGGAAGAATTTCATTAATTCTGAATCTTAAGACACTTTTCTGTATTTTCCCTGAAACTGACGCTTAAAAATTTCCCCACCTATTGTTATGGGGAGAAGACCCTACTGAACTCATTCCCTATCAGTATCATAAGTATAAAGGACACATCATGAAGATTTCTAGGAAATGGGATTTAAAAAAAATAATAAAATTAAGTCATTAGTTCTTAATACAAGGAAAGTGACAGAAACAAAATTCATTATTTCACCTGTTGTAACAAACTAGCAAAGAAATGAACCCACATTGCAGTTTCTGACTATTCTTACACAAAAAGTTTTGCATTAGAATGACACTCTAGTCACTTCCTTTAAAATAAAATAAAATAAAATAAAACCTGCTATTTGCAAAGGGTCAGCATTAATAGCAGTATTACAGGAGGGTGGAAAAAATCTTGTTCCTTTCAATGTCTCTTTCAATGTTTTCATGAGGCACTGCCCAAATGACAATTTCATTCAATTAAAGTCACCTATCGTCAAAAGCAAACGTCAATGATTTCAATTATAATGCATTTATGTTCGTTTCCAGAATCGTGTAATTATACTTGATTTGGAAACTCATAATTAATTGTGTCACCTTGAAATCCAGCCAGCTGCTAGCAGCTTCTTTAGAAGAACGAGCAGAAGGCAGTGTTTCTGAACAGCCTACTTTGGACTGGTTAAACCATACTGGAGGCTGTCGGTGCTGAGCTAAGAAAGGCAGCCCTGTCGTCCCTGCAACTCACAGCCCCTTGTCCTGGCTCTGGCTGTAAAGTGACTGAGTAGGAGAGTAGGACACCTCCGACTGCCAGCCACAGCAGCTCCCTCAGACACCACCAGGCCCAGCTGCTTTGGCACAGCCAACAATGAGGAACTGCAGCGGGCCCAACCTATGCCATAATAAGCTTCTGTAGGAATACCCTAAGCTTTTCCACCACTTTGTAACATCGACAATTAGTGGAAAAGGGGATGTGACAGTCAAGAAAAGCCCTTTGGGTGATCCCTGACTATTTAAGTGCTCATTTTGGCACAGCTGAGGTCTTGCTGTGGCAGGCGTGATGAGACAGCGCTCAGCACGCAACCCAAGCCGTCAGGGCCTCGCTGCACAACTCCCAGACCGGGGCGAGTAGGCAAGTCTGGGCACAGTGTTACGAAATGGTATTTTGCAGCTGCATCCCTTCTGAAGCAGTGAGACCAAGGTTAGTAGGTTGCATGTAAATTGGTAGACTTTAAGCTTTCTCCTTACGCTTTAAGATTTTCAGTAATCAAAAAAAAAACACCGAATGAGAGAATTTCAGCTGGGCTTTAACATCTCCTTCACAGCACTTCCAACTAGGAGCTGGTGATCTCTTACACCTCATTTACTTTTCTACTCTTGCACAAATGTGAAACCAGAGTACAACGTGGTCTTTCAGAATTAGTGGGCAGGGTCCCTACCTGCTGGGTTCAGTGTGAGCATGCAGTGCTATCCTGAAAGAGGGAAAAAGCCCTCTGCCGTTTGCCTGGAAGCCATAAAGCCACACCATATTGTATTCATTTCCACTAATAAACAAACTTATAAGGGGAACACACCCTTGAACCATTAAGAGATTTTAATCTGACTCTTTCTGTAAACTGATTCAGCCTGATCTGTCTGATCCATGAACCATGTGAAATCTTCTGAATTATTTTAAACCCCAATTTGCAAGGTTTTAGTTTTAATTTAAGGCATTTATAGAAAAGAAGCTAAATGGCTTTTTAAAATAAACCAAAATATTCCTATGCCCACATGCATATCCTGCTTTGCTGTTACTTGCAAACTTCTAGTTCACAGAATGCAAGAGAAACCTAATTCATGTTTACATGTAGATTACACTTAAGCATTTCAAGAAACAATACACTTTGTCACTGACTTGTTTGAGAAATCAGTGATGACACCAACTCTGGTAATAAATCAGACCTGACTCAGAAAACCACCCTTACCAATGGCAAGGTGCTTCTTGATTTAAAAGAACTACACACAAAGCGTGCAAAAAATGCTAGTCCCAGCTATAGTTGGAACAGCCAAGCTGCAGCACATTGTATTAAGAAAAGCTTAGGGAAAAACTAAAGATGAGAAAACAGATAGGGGCTATTGCCCCAGAAGGATACCCACATGTTTTAATCCTATGAGTTAGATGCGACAGTTAGATCCCCTAACCCTAGGAGCTGTATGATTAAGGTCCCCCGAGCCATTCTTTGTAGCTCACAGTCAGCACAGATGTCTGGTCACAACTCCCAAATAAGCTCATGAGCATATCCCTCAGCCTTCATGTAAGCATGACCCTGAAGATACCGGTCATGGTTTTAAAGCATCCTACTGTGCCACTCCAGATCACAACAGAACCATCACTTTCTTTTGAAAATGTCTTATGTGGTTAACTCATGCAACTACAAATGAACCCCAATACAAAATTCTAGGGTATAAATATGGAATTAAAAAAAAAGAATCAGAAGACAGACTACAATTGTAAGAGCCTCATTCCAAACTTTTATTTACTTTATTGTATAAGGAGACAGGCTCAGTTTGTCCAAGTCAGCCGAACAACATCGCAGCCAGCAGATTTCATTTGTAAACACATCTTCCCGTCAAAGGGCACTCAGTGAAACGGGTTTCTCAGCAATGTCATATAAATGTTTAACTATGGATTCCTGCATCCATACAAGGCAAAGTAGTCAGTATGTCTGATTAAATAGGTAGTAAAATCTGAAATTCCTGGAGCCCTGAGATATATTGCGAGAGTAGAAATTCCATCACAACACACAGCACAAACCCTTCTCTGCTCTTTATTAATCTCCCATCTTCTTGGGCCCAGGACGATGGGTGTCTCAGTGTAGACGTGAAAACAGCTATATGGGAAGGGAGAGGGAGGGCACTGGAAGCCTGGAATGGCATCAGTAACTGAGGACTGAAAGTCAGAAGATGGAGACAGAACAGAAGCAAGTAAGAGATCAGAAAAATGCCAAAGACTAGCACCTCCGTAGAGGATGAGGATGTATGAGAAAGGGGAAGAGAGAGGAAAAGGTGTCTGACTCAGCCAGGAAATGGAAACCAGGGAAGTGCAGAAAAATGTTGAGATGTCACTTTTGGTGAGGAAAGAGGTAGAAAAAAAATGAGTAGGTTAGAAGCAGTAAAAATGTGGGAAAATGACTGGAAATTTTCTGACAAATAATACATTCTTCCCATGGGGGTCTACAACAGAGCCAAAGGTTTTAGGACATAATCTTTCAATTTTTGCTGTCATTTGCTGTAAAGTCTACTAACAGCCTCTCTCTTCCCCAACCCAGAAGTACTGACTGCCTGTCATCAGAGCAGTGCAAGTAACAGCTTCAAATTGGATCTCAAACAGGTTAGCCCTAGGTTGGAATTTGCTTCTCACTTCTCCTGAAAACCTAAGGAAGTACACATAAAGCTGTTAAAAGACCATTATGTTGAATACATTTGGGCCTTAATAATAATGCTTACTGTAGAATAGGGTGTTTTCTCTAGGACCTTCCTGTATTGCAGATGAAGGTAGAGGTGAAAAAGCCAAGCTTTGTCAGAAGAGGAGAGGAGTCTGGTCTTGATTCCTTTAGGATTTACACCAGAAAGTGCAGCCACTGGGAGACATATCTTGTTCAAGTGCTCTTAACTGAAAAATTACTTGGGGGAGGGTAGAAATTTTTAAATATAGAGAAAAATCGGTAGATACTTCTATCTCCAATCACAGTAGGTATTAAGTCTCTATTTGTGAAGTACTGGCTCTTGTACACCTACCGAGGTTTTGTTAGAATAAAATCCGATTAATATTTGGGTACTGGGTAGTGTGATGACCTCACAGGAAAATAATCCTTTGTTCTCAAAATGAGGTTTGAGGACTATGCAATGAGTAAGATATATGGCAACATACATAACAAAATATTGAACTGCAGCTCACAGCAAGTCAGATTCCTCCTGAAAGTGATGCAAGTCCTGAGGGGGAAAGTTCGTGAACAAAGAACGTACATCCTTCATATAACTAAAGCTGACTGAATGAAGACCACACAAACAAGTCTTATTTTAGTATTTCCTAACTTAGGAGTTTCCAATTTTTTGCAATGTTATCAGAAGAATTAGTTTATTTTCAACTAAGTTACAAATGTGTGTGATTACTCAAACTTCTCTTTATTACCACCCCAGACACAACCAAGTTTTTGCAAGTGAGTACAGGGTAAATATAAAGTTTCAGGAAAACCCACCAGGTACTTATGACACACACAACTAAGTATTTGGCAGACACTAATAGCAACACAATTCCGTACAGGTACTCAAGAGGAAGTGGAGACTCAACTAAAATGTGCTTGACTAATAAGAAAAGAAATCATGGAATTACACAGATATTAAGGCTGTGAAAGTAAATCCACCCATTCTGCTTTAACAAAGTGATTCAAAAAACTCCACAGCAATAAAAAGTATCACTTGGCCACGTTTATGGGAACCCAGTAACTTAAATATAAAAGGAAGTATCACAGTGAGAAATGAGAAAAGTGAGAAGCATAAAAGAGTACGTGTACAAGTCTGAGGATTAGAAAATACGCTAGTGAATACTAGGTAACTGCAGGTGCTCTTTGCAGTTACTTCTGCAGACATGACATATAATACAGGTGAATAAAACATATTTTACCTGAATAAAGGAAATATGTAAAAGAGAATAAATTCATGTGTGAAATAAAAATGTATTTCCAAAAATGCCTTGCTTCAGTTGACATATTTTAAACCTCATGTTAACGTTACATTTTCCTAATAATTGCAATATCTGAGTCAGTATGTTCCACATGGACGAAATTTTCACGCACTTGTCAGGTGCATCAGCAGTGTCTGACATGTTTCTGATTGATGAACTTGAGAAATTACAAGAGTAATAATTGTCTCAAAGGCAGGCAAATAACAAAACAGGACATGTTAAGTGAACAGCATCCCTTAAAACAGAGACGGTAGTACGATAAATCCATAGAAATTGCTTTCAATACTACTGTGGAGAGCAACAAAATTATCTACCTGTCAAACTTAAGAAGTTGGTGCTTCACAACCCACTAATAAGACCCAGCAAAATACTAGCTAAGATTATTTTAAAATAGTAACATAACAGAAGGGTTTGGGGTGCATCACTTTGGTCCTTATCCCCAAATCAGGCTGTATATTTGTAGCAGTAGTATAATGGCCTACACATCAAACACTCATCCTATTTAAATTGGCTTTTACGGAAGGGCTGAGGGTGGCAGGGCCCTCTGGAGCCCACCAGGCCCAGGCCCAGGCCCAGACCCTGCCCAAGCAGGGCCACCCAGAGCAGGCTGACCAGGGCCACCTTCAGGCAGCTTTTGAAGATCTCCAAGGAGGAGACTCCACGGCCTCTCAGGGCAGCCTGTGCCACTGCTCCGTCACCCACACAGAAAAGACGTGCTGCCTGGTGTTCAGGAAGAGGGAACCTATGTTCCAGTTTGTGCCCATTGCCTCTTGGCCTGGCACTGGGCACCACTGAGAAGAGCCTGGCTCTGCCCCCTCTGCACCCTCCCTTCAGGGTGCATACAGACATTGATGAGACATCTCCAGGCCTTCTTTTCTCCATGCTGAAGAGGCCCAGCTCTCTCAGCCTTTCCTCATAATTGAGATGCTCCAGTCCCTTCATCATCTTGGTGGCCCTGTGTAGGATTCTCGACATTACGTCCAAGTCTCTCTTGTACCGGGGAGCCCAGAACTCAGCACAGCACTTCAGACATAGTCTCACCACTGCCAAACAGATAAGAAGGATCAGCTCCCTCGACCTGCTGGCAATACTTTGCCTAATGCAATCCAGGCCACCACGAGCCTCCTTTGTGGCAAGGGCACACTGCTGGCTCTTGTTCAACTTGGTGTCCAAAGTTTGTATCTGGCAGAACTATGTATATGAATAAATGTGTTAAGTACAAAGATCTCATACCTTTTATATCTGCTTGAAACCATCCTGGAGGAGTCCTGAAAGAAACAGAAAGCAAAACATCATTATTAATATTTTTATTTTATTTGTATTTCCATAATACTTTACTACATCATAAAAAATGATTCCTGCAGTTAAGAGCAGGAGGTCCATGTTTCAAACAGCTACTGAACAACTCAGTTTTGCACCTTTCGGCTGTCAGGAATAGACAGAATACCAGGATTACTGCCATCAAGCTACTGTTTCTGAACACAAGCCCAGAACCCTTAATGACAATTTCTCATTTATTCTTAAAACGTGATGCACTCGCATGTTCACAACACGCAGTTTACTAAAACAGTATGCACCCTATCACAAATACGCCTTCGCTATGACTACTAATACCTGCGCATTTTGGTATCTGTTTATCAGCTATTTATTTTTTTCCAGAAGCAGAAGAGCAAAACTGCTCCAAATCTCCTGACAGCGCTGCTATCCTTCCAGACTGCTCAAAAATGGAATCTGGCAAGCAGTACAGGGTTGAGACACAAATACTGCATATCAGCTAGGCCATTGTACCTGTCCATGGGTAAGCCCTTCACCACTCTAGTGCAGGTATTGCAACCTGGCTCACCTCAGATTCAGTCAGGCTAACCCAAGTGGTGTTCTCCTGGCATTTGCTGGTAAGCAAGTAGGCTAGAAGACTGTATGTGGCTGTTTTGTGCACTCAAATATCAGGCAGTAACTTGTCAAGCTATGAGAAGTTAATTTTTAGATCATTGCTTTCTAAGTACCTGCAGAGGCTTAATGCATTCTGACTACGAACTCGAATACTCTGCCTCTCCTTTGAATGCTATTTGGAAAAGATCTTAACTGAAATAAAAACAAAACACATTTTAGACAAGAGTTCAACAGTGCAAGAACTCTGCATCTGGCCCTTCAAAGATACATACATGGGTTATTTGCAAATTTTAAGTATTTTCATTATTTTTCTAGTGCAAAGGCTTCCGTTACTTTTTAGATTCCCACAAGTGCAGTAACAACAATAATAAAATAACCCATTATGCTTTTATTCTTGCTCTGTAAAGACGGAAATGGAAATAAAAATGCAGTGGGAGAAAGTGCTCATTTATTCTTTCACACAATACCTAAAAAAAACAAACACTGATGCATTATGACAACTAAGAAAAAAACCCCGAAACAATACATTTGCATTGATAACACTATGCTCGTAGTTTCAATAACGGCCTGATCACACAGAAAAGTTAAGACTTGTTTCACTTGGATAAAAGATGGCTCAGATTAGACAGTAAATCCACAAACATTTTTTAGGATGTTGTAAGAACGTGAACCAATTATTTTATTAGTCATAGACAAAACTCCCCCCCCAGCATCAGCAAGTACTAGGTAAAAAGTCAGAAAAGAATATTTAAGGAGTTAATGAACTGAATAATTGCCTTTACTGGTTAAAAAAAAAAAGTAACGGCAAAGCATCAAATTCTGTCTATTTATGATACTAATTACACAGAAAGGAAGAAATGAGTTTTTAAAACAAGATGCAAAGAACGTTTCCACCCACTGAAAATCCTATGAATTACACTGGCTTCAATGATCAGTTTATTGATGTCTCTGTAAGTAACAATAAACTAGCTAAAATGAAGATAACAATAATTTATTTTATGATAGAAAATAAAGTGGTAAATAATTTGTATTACAGGAAAAAAAAAAAAACTTGATCTTAAGGTGCATTTTAATTTATGAAACATTTTCAACTTCTACAATATATGCTACACTCTTCCTACTATAAGTAGAAAAACAATATTGAACAAAGTTGTTTAAGTCATGAGAATTAAGTATTTAAAGAAACACACAGAGTAGTGCAAAATTGCTGTTTTAACACAGATGATTTATCTTTAACAGCATCTGAAAATTAGCAACTTACAGCTGTAAAACAGCAACCTCATTCCACCTCTAAAATGGCAAGGAAATAATTTTAAACCATACCAATGTTATTTTTAAAGTTTAGGAAAAGTACATTATCTTTAAAGGACATGGCAGTAGGGTGAGGTCTGTGAGGACTGGAAGAAAGCAAATGGCATTTTTATCTTCAAGGGCAGGAGGTAAGATCCAGGGAACTACAGGCCAGGCTGCCTCTCCTCTGTCCCTAGGAAGGCGATGAAACAAACCCATCTGTTCAGGAAAGAAGGTGATTTGAAGCACTCAGCATGGATATACAAAGCGGAAATAAAACTGACTGACCTGACAGTCTTCTATGATGAGATGACAAGGGAAAAGCTCTGCAGATAAGGGGAAAGCAGATGTTGTGTATCTTGATTTTTAGCAAGGCTTTCAACACCTTCCCCCATAGCAAACGTACAGGCAAATTGATGGAATATGGACAGTAAGGTGCACCGAAAAGTGACTGAACTGGGCTCAAGGGGTTGTGAAGAGCAGCAGCGTGACATCCAGCTGGACACCAGCCACAGGCAGCATGCCCCAGAATTGATGCAGGGCCAGAGCCATTCAACACCTTCAGTAATGTCCTGGGTGATGGGATGAAGTGCCTCCTCAGCACATTCACAGACTGCACTAAGATGGAGGGAGTGGTTAATTCATCAGATAGCTCTGCTGCCATGCAGAGGGACACTGGCAGGGTGGGGAAATGGAGGTACACAGACCTCATGAAGTTCAAAAAAGAGAAATGCAAAGTCCTGCACCTTGGGGAGGAATAATCCCAAGCATCAGTATGTGCTGTGGGACTGGTGGGCTTTGCAGAAGAGGACCCAGGGGTCCTGCTGGACACCAAGTAGCACACAAGCCAGCAGTCTGCCCAAAAAAGTCCAACAGGATCCTGAGCTGTACCAGGACGAGTGTTGCCATCAGGTCAATGGAGGTGATACTTTGCCCCTCCTCAGCCCTGAAGAGACCCCAGCAGGAATGCTGAGTCTGGTTCTGGGCTCCCCAGCACAACAAAGATGTAATGGAGTGAGTCTATCTCCATGAAGATTAGGGTTTGGAGCATCCAACATATGAGGAGAGGCTGAAAGTGAACATCCAGCTCAGAGAACAGGCCCAGGAGGAATCTTGTCCATGTGTATAAATAGCTAATGGGGTAAAGAAGAGAAGGTGGAGGCGGACTAAGTTGTGCCAGCAAAAGGACATAGCGAACACAAACTGAAATACAGAAAGCTCAAGCCTAAGAAAATCTCTTTCTACTGTCAGGTCAAGCACTGGAGCAGGATGTCTAGACAGGCTATGCAGTTTCTACCCGTGCAGATAATCAAAACCCAACTGGACACAGCCCCAAGCAATTTGCCCTAGCTGACACTGTTTTGTGCACAGGGGCTGGACTTACAGACCTCCTGACATCCCTTCCAGCCTTAGTGATTCTGTGCTCCTATAGCCCGTGCTACATCTCTATTGGTCTTTTAGCACAGATTGCAAGTGTTCTCTCAAAATCAGCCTCCTAACTGCCTCCTACTCCTGTGCTCCAGATCTTATCATGAAGCTTTCTCAGAATGTGCAAACTGGATTCCCTTTGGATGAAAGTAAAGCATGAAATGTGTTGTAAAAGTCTTCCAAACGCTCACAGGTATTCAGGCCACAAGGTCAGAAACACTGTCAGAGGAAAAATAAAAATCAAGCAGACTGAACACCTCAGCACTGGAAGTTTCACTGCAGATTTTCTTCTACAGTACTGCACTAACTTCCTACTGCAGGTGAAGTCTATGATCTTTTTACCCCTGTACTCAGTGAACCTTGTCACTCAACTTACTGGTCAAAAGATAACAAACGTATTCATAAAATTACCTTTTTTGCAGCTATGTTGTGGAAAAGTTCTTGTTAATAATTTAAAATGTCCTGCACCGCTCAATCAAGATGCTTAAAGCACTCCTCTAATATTGCCGCTAAAAATCGTCACCCCAGATTATGCTATACTTCCTCAAAGCAGTGACTCAGCCTTTTGGACCAAATGGGAACTAAGCTTCCTCAACTTTCATTTTTTAAACAGCTTCTTTTTAAGGAAAATGCTGAAGCCTCAACAGTATGGCTGTGCTCACATCAGGAAAAGCAAAAATTTTAAAAAGGGGAGAATTTGCAAAAAGGGGAGACACTGCAGTCCAGCAAAGCACATGTTTCCTTGTACAAAGAAATCCCTCGGCCTTGGTGCCTGTTCCCTACTCTAGACACCAAAAGGATGCAACGTATACATTTATAACCACAAATTTATGAGACTTTTTCATCCAGTAAGTGCAAATACAGGCTGGTAATCAATTTAAACACACAGACTTGCGCATGCACCTCCACAGAGGGCTTCTAGAAGTTTGCCTGTACTCTTCAGATATGCCAGTTATTCAGAAAGAGAAAGCTGGGAAAGCAAACAAATGCTCGGGAACAAAGTTCACAGCAAATATTCTCATTTGCTACAAACGACAGCTGGTAAAACTTTAAAAAAAAAAATCACAACAGAATACTAACTAGTCCTTTGTAACAGATGTTTCTATGGTAGGTTTTTTTGTTTTGTTTTTAGAAATACTATCAACAAAAAGTTAAAAATATACAGCAAATGATGTGTAAAAACAATTTCCTATCACCGATACTTTGATAACCAAGCTAATGTTGCAGACTTTGTAAATTGTGACTTGTTATTTTGGAATCTCCCGTGCAAATACAAACTGACCATTCTGTAAGGCGGCAATGCAAGCACCAGGGAAATCCATTTTTGGTCTCTGTTCTCACATTATGAAATTTATTTTTGTGTCTTATTTGCCCAAAGGTTGCTACAAAAACAAGTATATAAGTAGCTATATTAAAATCAACATATGTGTCTGTTAAAAAAAATTAGTTTAAGCTTTCAAACTATTTAAAAACTCATAAAATGACGCAAACATCTGTTACAACTTGTGACCTTCTCCAAAAATGGTGTAAGGAGCAAGAACAGGCTGGCAGGAAATAAGAGATGGGACAGGAAGAATATTTCTGTTCCACAAAAAAAATAAAAGCAGACCATTAGGCATGCATAAATATAGTAATTTGCAAATCTTGTTTTTGTTTTAAACTGAGTTTTCACCAGTGTTTAAAATCTACAATAATTACTACAGAAATGAATGATTTCTCAAAATAATTCCTTATTAGCAATAAAGAGATCAATTTATTTAAAAGTCTCTTAAAAAAAAAAAAAATTACTTTTCTTGCACATGATATCTGGCATCTTGTATTATCTTGTAACACCATGCTACCACTAATAATTTCTACAGTCAAGTAACCTTGCTCTCGCTCCATCTCAAGTGGGATTGCAAAGTCACTGCAGGCAGACAGAAGCCAGCACTGCTCCAGAAACCGGCCACACTCCCTTTGCCCCATGCCTACAAACCCCCTGATCATGCTCCGTTTTCCTGGTGTCTACAGTCGTGTCTGCACTGCTACAAGTTAATGCACCAGGGGCATGAAATCACAGAGAAAAAAGCACAGATTTGTCTCACTGCAGACGAGCTCCACCTGGCTCACCATGCAGCCTAACACACACCTTCACAAGAGGAAGAAGGGGTGTGAGGGCACAAATGGCAGCTGAGACCACTCCATTAACAAAACCACTTACTGCCAATTTAACTTCTGGTAAACGAGGACGTAAGCAACTTTGCTAATTCCCCTCTCTCCTCCTGGCTCATCTTGGTATTTCATCCGGCCGATGCACAGATTAGATGAACAGGCTGGTCATCGGGCTTTAAATAAATAGAGTTGTCCATGTTTATAAGTGTCTGACAAAGATTTCCAGATGTTAAGCCAACGCTATCATTACAAATCCGTTAGTTAAAATGTATTAACAAACATTGTTTTAAAACATCTACAAACCCTAGAAGTCAGCCAAACTATGAAAGTATTTCACTGGGATCCCCTGAAGACTACTTAAAAGTTTCACAAACAATTAAAGCTAATTGTCTGTATCAGAACAGGCTGCTGGGGCATGCTGATGTAAATACTGGTATGTGTAATAGGGGCAGTGTCTTAGAATTTGACAATACCGGTGTAAACTCACATTTTGACTACATAACAATATTGCTGCAACATGCAAGGTAAAATTTTGACTGAAAATGGGCCATCAAAACAACTTCAGTTTTCATATGCAATCCTAATACAGGTTTCCTTATGAAGTTTCCTAAATATTCCTCAAGATGGGAGCAGATACAACTTCACTGCCCAGAGGAAGGTTTTGTTTGTTTGTTTTTTATATATAAAAAGGATCAGATGGATTCTACTTCCACCCAGGCAATCAAGTTAACTCAAATCTCTGTCATGAATCACATCTTGATCAACTCTAATTGCTTTCTTCTCAGGTTCAGTACAATTTTTTATTGCCATTTCCTTGGAAACAGCAGTTACATACTTTCTGCAATGCAGCCTAAGTCTATTTCAGCCATTAGAAGATTACTTCTGAATGCTGGCTAACTAAAAGGCAACCCGATGCTAATACAAGCCAGAAATAACTACAGATGCGAATAGCAGGAGGAAGGAAAATGAGGTATGCCACTTTTCCCTCCCATCCAAACTCCCCACAAAAAAGCACCTCACAGGAGTAAAAGAGCCATGAGGGTACCACTTACTTTCCATTCCTGATTCTAAACCATTTGAACATTTCTAGAGAAGCTTTCCCTAGAATGTAACACCAATTTCACCCCAAATGGTAAAGCTCATTTCCACTGAAACCATTCCTTTTAGTAGCACTCCAAGGTACTTTTTAGAGGCTCAAGTTATATTACTGAACTACTTGCACCCCCTGTAGCTGTGTAGTTTCTAGATCTCTACTTGGGCAGAAGCCTTGTACATACAAAACCATCCCAGGCTTCCTCCCCTCCCGTTAGTCTCCTAGCTGCCAAGATTTTACATCTACTGCTCAGATTCATTACATTTTATTTTTTTCTGGCGTGGATTTCCTAGAGCTGACCTTAAACACTTTACACACCCAGTAAATCTCTTTTATAAGCAGCCACTGTAAAAATGAGCTTTTATTTCTAAAACTGTTAAGAAAGCATGAAGTTATCACCACCTATTAATCAGTTACAAAATAAACTGAAACAGGAACCTGGTAAGATCAAACAAAAATAAAAGCTGACCTACTGTTCTGAAATAGCCTGGCATCGTATTTTAATCTTCCTTTGATTTGTACTCTGTCAAGCAGGAACCAACACATTTTGAAAGAGCTTTGTTTAATTTACATCCAACCGATCTTTTTAAAACATGCCATAGTGAATAGAACGGTACTAGAATTAATAAATCTTTGAGCAGGAAAAAGACATTCCAGTATTCTGGAAATTCAGATGCAATTGTCAGAACTGTTTTGATAATGAAGCACCCAGAGATTTAAACCCAGGTCAGCAATAAAGAACAATCTCTTCCCTGTGAGGCAGCTGGCATAGACAACTGAGACCTAACAAAAATGTCAGAGGGGAGAAGAGGAATACAATTTCTTTATCTATGCTAAAGAGGGGAAATTTAAGGTTAACGTATCCTCTAGTCACCTATTTCTGAAATACTGTTTGATGGATTCAGGTAGGCATTCATAGAAGTGGAAAGGCAATGGCATTACAGATCTATATAAGCATAATGCTTTCTTTAGGAAGGATAGAAAATACAAGGCTAAGTTTTATAAGTAAATTGATCTATTAAAGCAACTGCCTTCAAACATCTTTATCTGCATTCAGTTCTTTTATACGTGTATGTAATTTCTTTTTTATATGTACCCATGTGCATATATCTACGTTACATGTTTAGATATACAAATACATCTAAACAACAGGAAGATATGTTGATATACATATGAAATAGTATCAAACAAGACCCAAAGAGAAGACACCACTTCTGAGGTAGTATGGTATTATACCATAACAATAAATTAGGCTAGCATCGTGAGCTAGCAGTTCCCTAGACACCTGCAATTTCCCAGACCCTTTCACCACAGCCCATATAAAACCCTTGCATCTCCGACATGTTCCAGTTCTTGTACTTCTTGACTATACAACACATTGGAGAGAAAAGCTATTCAACTTATTATTTTTTAAAAACAGACATCTTCTGCAAACATGCAGTTCCCTGTAATGTGTGTGTGGTTCTGGGCTGCAGATGAGCAATGTGCTAGGAGAACACGCTGCAGCTCACTTTGCCCGACAAAGCAGAGCCACAATTAAGTACTGCACATCCAACACGCCTGCGCACAAGTCTTGCTAACGTAGGTTTTGCTTTTCCAGAACTCAGGAGCAATGTGCAAAGCATGCCTCTTCCCAAGACCTGCCCAGATCCAGGGGCACCCTCGGGCTCTGGCTCCCGCCAGGTGACTCAAACATTCCCGCACACCCGGCTTGGGAAGCGCGGTTCAAGGATATTCAAGCGCCTTGGTGAAGAGCCAGCCAGACTGCAGCGTGGGCAGCAACGCTCACAGCTGCTGCATGCACACTTACTCTGTCCCAGCTACCAAAATGTTTGTGCACCATGCTCCCCAAAGCAGTCTGGAGCACACGCATCGCCTGTCCCAAATCACTTTGCTGGGTCAAACGTGGCTAATCCAACTATCAGTCAGCTGTCCAACTGTGAAGGAAAAAAAAAATAATCCAGTATATTGGTATACCAATTATTCAACTGCGGCACAACATGGAGGTCAGACTATCACATCACGCTACTAGAATTTTAATTTTTCTATTATCATTTTTAATCTTACATAGCTCCACAGTTATGAAGGTACAAATGTCTTCTATTAAACTCACTGTAACACATGGGTCATGGTGGTTCTGTGCCTGGAAAACATGAACTAAATTTAATGCCTAACTTTCTGGGCTACTTCTCAGTAGATAAGATTTACAAACATAGTTGCATTTTTATACAAACAAATGGAGGATTTTAAAGTTTATTAGTTCTTACAGTTCACCCGTATCTCTTCATCAGCTTTAAACCAGATGTTAATTTCACAGACTGAGAAAGAGGTTACGGTTGGAAGGCACGTTGTGTTTATATTGCATACACTTACATGGAAGTATTTTTATATGGCACCTTTTTCTGTGCAGTTGCAGCATATTGCTTTTGTGTTGATTGGCAGTTATGTGACTTAAGTAACACTATGTGATGTCTTCACTATGTCCGGGAAGTTTCAAAATTATTACACATAATTTGTAAAGCAGAATAAACAAAATTGTTAATTACAGATTTGCTCAGACAAAGGAGACACCGGGGGAAGAGAAAATGAAAGAAATACAGTGAAATTTTATTTACGGCAAGTGATCAGCCTGTACAGTCAGGTAACCCCCAAAGGAGCAAAGGGAAAAAACAGATTGTAAAAAACAGATTTCAGTAAGGGAAAAGTTAATTTTCCATAGTTCTGGATACAAGTGAGCTTTAAAATTACTTTTTACAGCCTTAACTACAGCCTTTAATTAATATATAATTAACAGGGACTTCAAACAAAAAGTAACACAGACATGCTACAACACCTGGGTGCAAGTGATAGGGATTACCGTCGTGAAGCTGAAAGAATTATGAGTCATCTCCCTGCTTACACACAGCCAGGAAGCCTCTGAGAAACTCTGGAAGAAAGTCTAGGGAATCCAATCAGATGTCTAACAAGGCAGTAAGGACCCTCAACTCCTACCCAAGAAGCAATGTATGGAGGGCATTAAGTGAGGGGAAAAAATTAAAGACACCTGCAGGTAATCAAGCAACTCCTAGGGATGTCAAGTACAATCAAGCAGAAAACAGCTTAACAAATAAGGAAGCCATAAACACTTGAATGCATGCGCAGAGTTTTTTCTTTAATCGTTTTTCTTCATTTCTCTACCCAAGCAATGTTCAACCTCAAAGAGACAGAAGAGCACAGGACATGCAGTTAGGCACTCCAACAGAGAACATGACAAGGAGAGCTGCTTAAAGCAGGCCGACAGCACCTGAAGTGACTCACTGATGGAGCAGGGCTGGAAATGTTATCAGAAAGATAGTGATTATAAGCAGTGTACAACCTTCATGGATCAGCACTGCACAGCAGTAAACTGAAGATGTGGGTTTCAAAACAAAATAGGAGCTTGGAAATACTAGAACAAAGCTCCCAAATGCAGCACATCGGCCATTCGTTAAAAAAAAAAAAAAAAAAAGAGAGAGAGGATTAATACTGCTGCCAAATACCTGAAGACCTCCAGCACATAAGGAAAAGGCACAGGTATCACACACATTACTCGTCGCTGAAATGAGAACATTTTTTAAAAGAGAGAATTCAAATAGGCATAAACCTTTACAGCTCAGAGAAATTAAGAAAGTAGTGTCAGGACCTCAAGTCACAGAAGAGCTGAATTGTGCTATAAAACCCACAGTAGAGATGACAACAGTGAAAATAGAAGCATAATTTGCTGGGGTGGTTTACAGCAGCTATAAAATCCTGCACGGAACTAGGTGCATCTCCACTTTACCATATGCTACTCTCTGTCCAGAGGCACAAAAAGACAAAATACAAGTTCCCAAAGTTCTTTTTGATGGGATTCATCTCACACTTACCAAGCATTATAAGTTTTTCCACCTATCTGTGGGCGTTGAGTTATGGGTTGACTTGTCTATGCAGTGGCTTGCACACCATGTACTAGAAATATAACTCGTCACAACCCCAGCTTCTCCAGTGGAGCCATACCCATCTGTGCTGTTTATTGGTGGTGGCAGTTTTTAGCCCCTGCAGTTAAAAGCAGCTGAAAATAATGCAAGGGCTGAGTGGCAGCCCACAGGAGTGTTTTCACAGCATGAAACCAAGGTCTGTGTTGCACACCCCCGATGTGTGGATGAAGGGCACACAGCTTTTTTTGGGAATGCAGAGGCGAGTAAGGTTCTAGTAGCACTACACAGGCAACCAAACCCCATGCTGCAACGTTCATACTGGCTGCAAGGGCTGGTTCCTGGTGCATTAGTCCTCAAACAGTCCCTGGGTACAACACAGGACAGCATTAGTTGCAAAAACCAGCACCATGCCAGAAAGTCTTGCTAATCATTAAGCCACTATCAGCAGTGCAGGAGCTGAGCTGACGCCCAGGCCTTGTGCTTTCTAGCAGCATAAACGCAGCCAGACTGGCTCCACCAAACAACTCTGGATCCTGGAGTCCTCCTCCCTCCCAGGCTGTCACGTTATTTACACTGGACGATGGTCACTGTGAGAAGGGGACCTCTACCCCATCCTCAGCCCTCTGGGGAACTGGACTAGGTAGAACCTGAATGCACAAGCCCAGACGAGCCACTACCACTGCCATCCTCTGTAACTTACTAGGAATACCTGCAGGTGCGATCCACCTCACAAAAATGTTTGACTAGTATTGCTACACCTATTTCTGTAGAGCTGCATACATTTTTGCTCATCTTTCTGCAAAACTAAGTAACTTTTTTTCCCCTCCCCTGTGCACAAGGGCATTCAGAAGGATGCCTTTGGCCCACATAGGGTCTTACAGAAGTGTCCTTCCCCCTGTGCCCACACCCCAAGCAGTGATGTATTACTGTATCTTACAGAAGCTTTTGCCATCAGTCACACGGGTCATTTATTTGCACAAGCAGATATGGCAGAAATCCAACAAACTTGTATCTACCAGAGGGCTCTTCTTCCCACAGAGACTTCAGCTACAGTGTGCTCCATGGGGTCACCTTTTTTTATTCAACGACTCTTAAGACTGGGAGGAGATACCCACTTAGACATCATCATCTCTGACAGCTGAGCAGAATTTCTACATTGACTCCTCTGGGAATAAAAGAAGCTTTCCAAACCAGCGTTCAATTATCTGAGTTAAAAGTGGTGCCAGTCCAAAAAAGCACGCATGTGGGAAAATGAATTCCTTGACATGAGGCCCCTGCTGACTGCTCAAAAGCATTAGCTGAGAAATTGAGAAACTGCTTCCTATTCCTTCTGGCCGTATAAAGGCTAATGCGCAAGCTTATGCAATTTTGGAGTATAACTTCATGAAGTCAACAGTGAAAGAAACAAACAGAGCAACCACAGAACAAAAACCTGCTCAAAACAGGCTGAGTATATGGCAGCAACATCTGGAGATAAGAAAATAGGAAAGGAAAAGCAAACAAAGCAAAAAAATCTTAATGGAGAGATCACAGCACAACTTAACAGAAACTACAAGAAAGAAATCATAATGTACACACTCTGCACAAGGATTTAGGAAGTGCCTGAAACCCCTGCCACTGCCAGGCACCATTGAGAACCCGAAGCAGCAGCCAGGAGCCTCCGCTCAGGCTTTGTTCAGCTTCGGTGTTCATGCAGGTCCTGCAACGAACCGCTGTGGGTGTGCACATAGGAACTAATACTCAACTAGAAAAGACTTCATGGGTACATTTGACTTAATTTACCGGGAGTGAAATGCGTTCCTAAAATGAGATTTGAAGTTGGAATGGCTCCTTCACTAAATTAAATGCTCCTGATGTGGCTGTGTAAAGCATTCCTCACCAGCAGCAGTGTCTGGTAGCACGCGTGTGATAGAGTTGAACCAGACTTGCTGAGCTTGTGCAGATCCTTTGGGGAATACAAAACTTACCGAATGCAGATGGCTCAGCACCACACACACACAGGCTGCTCACATGAGAGGACAGGAGGAAGATTTTGGCAAATAAACCTGTGCTGCCGCAGCCATGAAGATTATGCAGCCCATTCAACAAGGAATTCCACTGTTTTGAAACTGCCTTTCTACAAAAGCGACAATAACAACACGCACACAATTTAATTAAATTAGTTAATTATACCAGACAAGACTACCATGCAACATTATCACTCTTAAACCCAGAGAGGTGAGCTGGGTGAGTAACTTCTTAATGAAGAAGTTACTATGTTCGGTTTTTTGTCCTATTGCACAGTCTCCAACACTACAGACAAAACGCATTACAAAACAATTATTAAGAGTGCAAAGTCAACCAGTTCAGAAAGCACCAGAATGTCAATGACTTAGGCATCTTTTATTCAGATCGTTACAACTACATGCTTGATGCTGATTCTCACGGCGTCATCCCATGACACACTTTTGCACAAGACCTCTGACACACCACACAAAGCACCGTACTCTGTGAGTACTGTCCAGGGTTTGCATTTGTTGCATTTTCAAGTAGCAGCCACCATGCTGTATTTACTGCAGTTGGTGTGCTCAAACTGCTCTGGTACATGCCTGTATTACTGTAGACTGCTTGCGTGATGGATCAATCATACAGGATCGTGGAAAGATGGAATTCCTGGGTTTGTATTTTCCTTAGAGAGATCAAAGGAATAATTTGGGTGTCCCAAGTCATGCCAAGAATCTCAGTTAAACATGGGAAGTACCTGGTTTGTGTCCGGAACCGTGCAGAGCAGCAAATCCCCTGTGCCCAGTGTCACTTTAAAATCACTGCACATGGAAAACCTACTTTAGATGTAAGTGCATTAAATAAATAAGTGATGCTTCAATGTTTAAACACTGGATTTCAGTACTTTTTAATCCATCCTATGGGAATACTTTGGACATACAATAAAATTTCCTCTTGAGTCTTTCTATTGCATTCACTGTTATTGTCTAAGTGCTCTGTGAATACTAATTGTTTTTTCACCATCCCTGTCAGACAGATCATGTCATTAATCTGCAAAGAGAAAACCCAACATTATATGGTAATTTAACTGTCAAATATCAGTCCTACAATCTGATTTTGCAGAATTACACGCAACTTCATACACTCAAATACAGCCTCTCCTAATTTACATATTTTTGTATTTTAAACACGTATTATTTAAGTTTTTTTTGTTGGTTTTTTTTTTTAAGTATACCAGTATTATGATCATGTTATTATGTAAAATAACACTTGGCCTAACATCTGAACAAATATAGCATAAAAAATAAAAGCACGTCTTAATAAATTGGGGCACTCCCTGTAGCATAACTGAACAGCCTCAGTGAAAAGTAACACCATAAAAATATAGATATAAAAGGTAATAATGACTCTTAAATGCAGGCACCCAGTTCTCCTTTGCAAGAACTATGTGAAACCTAGATAGAAAGCACTGAAAAGCTGTGGTCAGGTACTAATAGATATAAACATCATTACTACATCAGATAATAGCTATTGCAAAGCGATGCTGTATGTCATTACACTGTTGTGCAAAATAAAAAGCCAGTAAACGCAAAATAGACAGGTATAAACTGCAATAATGCAAGTTAAGAGGCTTATTTGGCAGCATATCCTTGGCATAAGATTCAAGCAGAAAACTCTTGGGATGCTTGTGCCAAGCAGGTTTTCAGCTGTTTCCTAATGGAGATGCACGTAATACTTCAGTTCGCTGCATTCCTCGTGGCTTTTCACACAGCTTAGAAGCCACCAGAGACTTTCATTCCCTAACTTGATTTTATTTATTGCTTTCAGCATAGCTTGTAAGGTGCCTCTATGAAACATTTACAGCTTTGTAACACTGGCGTGCACAGCTGCTTCTGAGAATTTCAACGTGCTGAGCCACATCTGAGGCAAAAGACAGTACTTAAGCAAATACAACTGCCACAGAGTGCTTCTGTGGGAACCCCCTTGGGTTGCATTTCTTTTAGGAATCACCTGCAATGCTTTAGAGAAATGTTAAGCCTGCTTAGAACAAAAAGTTAAAAAAAGATCATACATGTTTTTCCTTCAATTTACATGTTCATGTATGGCTTATGACTAAATATGCCAGTCATAACTGTGTGGTCTCACTAATAAATCAAGTTTAGGGGATTTCACCAGACCTCTGACCTATTTGCTGCTGAAGTTGACTATGATGAACCCAATCAGCTGTGGCGTAATTTTGCAGTTTTATCATTAGGTGAATGCTGACCAAATACAAATTGCATTCTATGTAGAACCAACTTCTTGTAGAGAACAAAAATTTCATCCTATCCTCATCTCCAATCAGAAAGATTCTTCTCAAGGTATCAGGTAGTTTCTACATGAAACAGAATGATAACCCAAACACAAGCTAATCACTTGCAAAGAACAAAAATCTGAGTTACTGAGAGGAGTGACAGCAACCCAAGATGTGGCAATACTGCAGTGTATGCGGGTCTGCATTATGGGTTGAAAACTAAAGCAACTTTCCAACTTCTCCCTGAGTTGTCTTGGATTAACAGCTCTGCAGGAACACAGCACTAGGGTCAAGCTTTAGCCTGTCTAACATTGCACAGAAATTGAATTTATTTTAGGAATCTGATTCAACAGTGCATCAATAACCACAGGGTTCAGTCCTATAAATTACATGAAATCTTTTGCCTAGCAAATCTCTTTAGTGTTGTTGACTGTGCTCCTGTGGATGTTTAACTGTCTCAAATATGTCTTACAGATGTTGAATCTTCCATAAAATCATTTCTTAAGAGTGAACATCCTGAAATTTCTTGAGTTTCTTGTTGCTACACAATGTAAGAGCAATACGGGAACTCCAAGAAATGCCCATTACAATAGTACACACAAAAACAAACTTATGGTTGGAACAAGACTGTAATCTCTAAGTAGAGCCCAAGGGCCTTGAGAAAGTTCCTGGGCTCCGCAGCAGTGTGCAGTATGTGATCAGGTACAGCAGAAGAGCAGGTGTGGCTTAACAAAAAGCATGAGTCACATCTCCCACTGGAGTCCCAGACTTCAGAACCTCTGAGAAGCAGAATTCCCCTACCAGATGCATGCCAGGAATACAAACCCAAAAGCAGGTGTCTAGCAGATGACTGTGGAGACTCCTGTCAGTCACTCCTGACACAAAGGTACTGGTGCCTGTGCCAGTTATCAGCTGTGGCTCCTTAACAAGGTATTAAGAAATTAACCGGACAACTTGTGCTACTGTGTGACAGTAATGAAGAGCAACAGTCCCATTTTACGGCAGGATGTTCTAAAACATTCTGACTTTTATAGATCATTACCTTTCACTTGAAGGATTCGGAGTATTCATTTCACAGAGGTTGAACCTCATTAGCTAAGTGACTTGGAGTATCCCTTTTTCATGCTTGAATACGTGAAAATTGATATCTCACGCTATCGCTAATGTGATACCTACTTACAACTCCTTTAGAACCAAAACATTCTGACACGCTTGGCCCAAGTCTGCTAGGGAGAGGAAAGGATTCAGCCCATCTGATTTTAGATGTCTACATCTGATCTAGTCAGACTCCTTTTGTCATCACCGGAGAGAAAAACACACATCTAGAACACAGTAAACCCTACCCCAATGCCAAAGTCAAAAATAACTCTGCAGATCTCACATACCTTATTGTTTCTTGGTGCTCTTGCCAATACATATTTACTCAACTATTCCCACATCTTATACTTATATGTCAAACTGTTCGGAGCAGATGACATTTTTGTGTGTGTTCGCACGATGCCTAGCATAACAACCAGCACTCACAGACACTACAACATCTGAAATAAAACGTGAGCAGAAAGGAAGCTAACACGAAACACAGGATTTGAAACTACTATAGTGTATTGAAAATGACAGTCTGTATGATTATGGCATCATTTCCAGAAAAAAAAAAAAAAAGAATAAAAAAAAGAAACAGCCACAAGTTACTGGAAGGTTTTAAGGGATGGAGAATCTATGCATTTATACACCTAGTTTCTCATACTGATAAGACTACCCACAATGTGAAAAAAGCAAGCTTTACTTTGACGATGAGCTTGATTTCCCTTAGGAATGCTTTTTTACCCCATTTTTCTCCCTAGAGAAAAGTCTACTATATATCAGTATATCAACCCTCTGTAGTTTACTACAACCACTGTAATGCCAACTCTCACTCTCCTTTCTTAATAAATTTATTATATATATATATATATATATATATATATATATATATAAAATATATTATATATATATATATAGGCTTTGGGTTAACCTTCTCAGTTTTTTCCCAATTGGCTCTCTGGTTTTCCATGAACAGCACAAAGTAATACAGACACAATGTGGTGTCACATTCAGGTATCAGTTCTAACATGACACAAAAGCAATATTAGCACTTCCTGAACAGGATTACACCAAGAAGGGCACATATTTGTGCATCTAGTTTCCTAAAATATTCCCTGAGCCACTGTATTCCAGGAGGCAGTTGTCCATGGTATCAGCACAACCTGAATTCTTTGATACAAAAAGATAAGGCCTTGCATATAGATACGCGTGTATATATATACTTTTATATATACACCCACAAGGTTTATATATATATATAATGTTTTGACTGTTAACACAGTAGTTGAATCTTTCCACCTTCTGGAACTCATCAAGTGTTCTAAGTGGCTTTTAAAAATATCTTCATTGGACTGATCATCTTTTTCAGCCAACTCTCGTAGGGTTTTTTGATGCAAGTTATCTTTATTTGAGTAGATATCATCCCCTTCCTCAACTGAGACATTACCCTAAATATAACAACACTTCTGTCCAACTGCAAGAAAGACATTGCTATCAAATATTTTTGCACTATTTTTAATTTTACCCTCTCTGCTAAGCAAGAGATGGACCTGTATAATTGCCAGACTCTGTCAATTCCTAGCTGTAGTTACTGCTTGTCCTTAACATTATCACTCTCAGCCTGCATCCCCATACACTTCAGTCAGTATTTGGCAACAAACATTTTGACCCACAAGCTGAGAGCTGCACAATTAAATACAGTAGAAAAATTAAGCAAGATAGTCAGCACACTTGTTCTCTGTTTGGGAGTTGATATAGTTTTGATTCAGCTGGTGAGGTGAAGCTTTCCACACTATCTTTTGCTGAAGTTAAATGAGAGTTCTGATTGCACTGTATTTTCAATGTTTAGATAAAGTTGCCAGTTGCCACATCCACATTTCCAATAATAAAAAAAAAGGTAAGTTGATTTCAGCTAAAATAAGTTCTGCTTCAGGAAAAATACTCTCCTATCTATTCTTAAATAAGTCTCACATCTCTGTGCTTTGGGTCAAGGACTTCAAATTCTTCTTAGGAAGAACTTCTTTACTGAGAGGTTTGTGAGGCATTGGAATGGGCTGCCCAGAGAAATGGTGGAGTCACCATCCCTGGAGGTCTTTAAAAGACGTTTAGATGTTGAACTTAGTGACATGGTTTAGTGGAGGACTTGTTAGTGTTAGGTCAGAGGTTGCACTCGATGATCTTGAGGTCTCTTCCAACCTAGACAATTCTGTGATTCTGTGAAATTCAGCCAGAGCTAAGCCCTCAAAGCTGTTTTCAAAAACTGCATTTTGACCACAATGCTAAAATAAAACTAAAATAAAGCTAAAAGATCAGATTAAGGACTGGAAACAAGAGAATATAATTCAGCAATTTATTTGTCTATCAGACACAGAGTCATTAATATCTGTGATTCCCATGTAAACGTCACAGTAATTATTTACAAGCTTCATAAAATGTTCATAGAATGGACAAATCAGTGGAAAACTCTCTAACTGAAGAAATGCAGTTACTTTGCTTTATAGGTAGAATTATAATAAATATCGGTTAAAGCCACCTAGAGTTGACTGAGTTCTTCGATTTACAATATAACCTCAATTTTAAGAACAGAATGAGGCTCCACTGTTACACAGTGTACCATAAAAATGAAACTAATTCATCTAAGCTGAAACAACACTGTCAAATTCTGTTCAAGTTTGGGCCACTTATAGAAGTATTCTATTAAAAGCGAGTTGACAGTCAGTAATAAACTGATTAAGTCTTAGCAGCTTCAACTTGCTAAGGTTCCATCTGTTCTGTGCATGAGGCAGCCTGGGTTTTTGCCAGATCCGAGGACTGGGACACTGTATTGTCAGTGACAAGACACCCCTGCTGTGCTCTGTCAGCAAAGAAGTAGTGCCTGTTTGAATTTGGAGGTGACAAACTTGGAACTGTGCGGGGTAAAATTAATGCAGGCAGTCTGCTAAAGAGAAACTGAGACTGCTGGTCAAAAGGAATAGAATATATAGAAGAAAAAAATAAAAGGAAAATGAGAATACAGTCAAAATATTATATAACAATAACACCAGGGAAATGAAGTGACAACTTCTGGAATGCTTCTTGAAAGAGTGAAAGCAGAGCACAAAAAAAAAAGCTTGACAAGCAAATTCTAAACTGTATAAAAACATTTCAGAATGAGGAATCCTGAAAAGGACCTCTGGAGCCCACCAGGCCCAAGCCCTGCCCAAGCAGGGCCACCCAGAGCAGGCTGACCAGGGCCACGTTCAGGCAGCTTTTGAAGATCTCCAAGGAGGAGACTCTGCAGCCTCTCTAGGCAGCTTTTGCTGCTGCTCCGTCACCCACACAGAAAAGACGTGCTGCCTCGTGTTTAGGAAGAGTTCATCCTGTGTTCCAGTTTGTGCCCACTGCCTCTTGGCCTGGCACTGGGCACCACTGAGAAGAGCCTGGCTCTGCCCTCTCTGCACCCTCCCTTCAGACATTGATGAGACATCTCCAGGCCTTCTTTTCTCCATGCTGAAGAGGCCCAGCTCTCTCAGCCTTTCCTCATAATTGAGATGCTCCAGTCCCTTCATCATCTTGGTGGCCCTGTGTAGGATTCTCAACATTACGTCCAAGTCTCTCTTGTACCGGGGAGCCCAGAACTCAGCACAGCACTTCAGACATAGTCTCACCACTGCCAAACAGATAAGAAGGATCAGCTCCCTCGACCTGCTGGCAATACTTTGCCTAATGCAATCCAGGCCACCACGAGCCTCCTTTGTGGCAAGGGCACACTGCTGGCTCTTGTTCAACTTGGTGTCTACCAGGACTCCTAGGTCCTTTTCTGTAAAGCTCCTTTTCAAGTGGGTGGCCCCTAGCACGTACTGGTGCCTGGAGCTGTTCCTCCCCAAGTGCAGGACTCTGCACTTCTCCTTGTTGAACTTCATGAGACTCTTGTCAGGCCACCTCTCCAGCCTGTCAAAGTCCCTCTGGATGGCAGCACAGCCCTCTGGTGAGTCAGCCACTCCCCCCAGTTTTGTGTCATCTCCAAATTTACTGAGGGTGAAATCTACCCTCAGTTGTTATCCAGATTGTTAATGAAGATGTTAAAGAGGACTAGACCCAGTACTGACCCCTGTGATCTCCATGTACAGATTGCACCACAGCCACTTTTGGGTCTGGTTATTCAGTCATTTTTTTGATCCACCTCACTGTCTGCTCATCCAGACCCTACTTCAGCAACCTCTTTAGGAGGATCTCAGGGGGAACAGTGTCAAAGGCCTGACTGAAGTCTAGGAAGACAATATATCCCCTGCTTCACCATCATCCATCAGGCTGAGCATTCCATTATAGAACCCCATCAGGTCGGTCATGCATTACTTCCCCTTGGTAAATCCATTTGGATTTCCTCCTGATTTTCTTGTCACTTAATCTCTCACTTAAAACTGCCCTTGTAGCAGTGGTTAACACAGTCACCATCTTTAAGAAGTTTCTAGAGTAGACCAAAGAGCTACAGACCACCAAGCTTGATATTTATTCTGAATAAAGTGGTGCTAATGAGTCCAACAGAATTAGGAAGTAAATAAATAAGTATGATATAGTCTGGAAGAGTCACCAGGGCACCTATAAAATAGAAAGCTGTACGAGATTTCTTAAGTGTAACTAATTCAAAAAATGTCCAGAAGAGAAATTTGGTTGACAGTCTACTGAATTTTGGTATTTCCCCTATCCCCCTCTTTTTTTTTTTTTTTTTTTATTTTTTTTACAAAATTAAACTACACTGGAATAAGAGATGATGTCTTTCCATGAATAAATTAGCAGTGAAAAGCCATGAAACGATGGTAGGATCTGACAGCCAGCTATTGCAGTGAATGGAGTACCTGAAAGAGTTCCATGGGAACTCATTCTGGGACCTGTGCTTTTCAATACATTTGGGGAGGTCATGTCCACAGATGTTATTCAGAACAGAGTCAACTGTTGAAATATGTAGGACTTCTCTATTAGGAGTGGCTGGGAGGCAAAACAGTAGGTGAAATACTGTGTACATAAGCATCAAGTGAGGCAAAAAGATAATAATGCATCTCAACTTACATGTGCATGAATATGAGCTGGCTACGATGACTCAGGGATAAACCCAAAATGTTGAACTTGTGTAATAGACACACAAACAAATAAAGTAAACTCAGTGCTCAGCAACACTGAGAAGGAACACTAGCAGGAATTATCAGGCAAGAAGCAGAAAAAAAAATTAGAGCACATGGTTGTAGAGTGGTTTATCTGAATCTTAATCTTGAACATGCTCTTCATTTCTGTTTCCTGATCCCAAATAAAGCAGAGTCAAAGCAGAAAAAAGTACAGAATGTTATTGAATGTCTTCTGTACATGGAAGAGCTAAATAAAACAGAATTCTTTAGCTTGGAAAAGAGGCAGCTGAGAGGGGCTGTGCAAGGTATTATAGGCTGTGCTTTCTCTGCAGCATTCAGTCACATGAAAAAGAAGCAGTTGTGTTCCCCATGTCTTTCACTGGGACACCTTGGAGAAATCACATGGAAATAGATGGCAACTTATCCCAATCATCTGTGCCTCTGAAGGGACAGAGTATCACCTACTGCAAGGGGACTGGAAAATAAAAAAGGGGGGGAAGTGATTTTGTAGAGGCAAGGTGTTTTCTGTGTGTGTTTGCTTCAATACCAGAATCAGTAATTAGAAGTTTGTTAATTGACAATAAATTGTAATGACTGGATTTCCCCACCCCCACCATCAGTAGACTTTTGGGCTGTGACAGAGTGGACAAGTCGGGACTGTGCAAAGAAAGATCCTAAGAGGTACACAATAGATGAGACAAGTGATTCTGGGGAAGAGAATGAAGGACAACAAAAAGAAGCAGAATACTGAATGGAAGAAGATAATTTTACCTCTGCTTCTACCTACCAAATCCATCCTGGAAGCATGGAAAGCACCAATAATCACATATGCAGGCAGTCAATAGTTGACTATTTCATATTTTAAGGGTCTTGATCTGAAAAGCTTACTATTAACTGAACGTTCTCAACCCACGAGTATTTTTCTCTTATCTTCACATTTTTCTGTCTCATACCACCTGAGTATTTGGTGGACACTTATACCTTTATCTTAACGATCCTGTTGTTAGAGCTGAGTCTCAGCAGTGCTGAGTTTGAGGAAAGGAACCTTATGTTCTATTTCTAGATATGTTACAGCTTCTGAATTTCATGTTTGTCTTCATATATTATACAATCTACTGTTAAGTAGGAGTACAAAAAAGGAAGGCAACACCGGTTTAAGAACTGAGTAAAATACCAAAAGGAGAAAGTGTTAAGAACTCACCTGTAGTAAGTATGAGCCAGTGGTATCTGCACTGGAACTCTCATTTTGTATCGTGTTCTGCTGAGTAATAGCATCCTCCTTCTTTCTCTCTTTCTGTCCTGCTTCATCATCTTCATATTCATCAAGGCTCTAAAAACAAAAATATGCAGTTATACAATTGTCTTTTTATGTTGCTTCATGTATTTCCCACATTTCATAAAATTTATGCATCAGTGACTTACTATTTTCAAAGATTAATTTTACATTTCAGAAAAGTTTAATTTATTTCAAACAGATATTAATATCTCCAGTACAAGAATAAAGTTTGACAACTAACTGCTTTTACTTAATCACAAAAAAGAAATAATCCAACTAAGATCCAGCTTGACAAAGCCCTAGGCAACATTGTCCGAGTTCAGTGCTAATCCTGCTTTTTGAGCAGGAGCTTGGACTGTGCCTGAGGTCCCTTCCATTTGACTGATTCTATGATTTTACAATCCCATTTGTCATGAGCAATAATTTTACCTCTACATGACTGATTTGAAAGAGGTACAGAACACCACTAATGTTTCATACCAGATTTACCGAAACACTTGGTTCAAAAGATTACATTTCTAAAGTACTAACTGCTGATAGGTGAGACCCAAAAAGTACAAAATAAAATTCAGAGACACTTCTGACTTCTGAAATACACAGCAGAGATATTTAGAGCTCAACCACCTTTGGATTAAGTCAGCTGTGTCTAGATTGGTCTATACTAGCTTAACATACACAACCTTACAGAAAGAAAAACTACAATCTAGTTATTTGGAAGACTATCTTGAAGCAGATATGAAGCCCCCAAAAAATAACATCACAAGCTAGCACTCTGCACTAAAACAACGCAGAGAATGAACTATTGTAAGGCATTCAATAAAGCTTCTAGATGAGTGGGTAACAACTTGAGAAGCAGAGAGCTGGGCTACAAGAGTACGGAGGCACGTGTCAAATGACTTGAACGCCAGTTTCTAATTCACACAAAAAAATCACCATTCCAAGGCTTAGATACTGACAATCTTTGACATCATCTTTTCCAGAGGACACAAAAGTAGGAAAAAAGCATACAATGAGAATGGTGGAATGCAGTATTTTTAAAAGAAAAAACACTTATTTGCTAATTGAAAATCACAGCATTAAAAAAAATAATAATAATAATTTTGGCTGCTGCAAAGCAAACTCCACAGTGACAAGTGCTGGAAAACTGACAAACTAAAAGGGCATATGCTTCCAAAACTGAACGTAAGTGAACCCAAATAAAGGCCATTCAAATTCTTTACAGTCCCACCCACACCAGAATCCTAACGCAATTTCACCAGTATACTTTTAATCAACATGTTAACGTAGACCTGCCTACTTTTATCACAAAGGAAAGACATACTTGAAAAACGATCACATCTAAATCATTATACACTCAAAAGATGTTTTCAAGAAGTGATCTTTTCAAATTAAGTAATTATAAATCAAAAATATTTCACTTGGTTCTCTCGGGTCCATTACTAATGGAGAGTTTAAAAAACACTGTCACAGCACATTCTAGGAGCTGATCTTTAAATCAACATCCTCTACCTTTTATAAACTGTAACAGTCACAAATTTTGGTAATATAAACTTAAGTCTGTATCCTATTTTATCTCACTATCCTAATAGTCCATTCTGAAGTGACAAAATAAGAAATAAATTTACGCCTTCACTGCAACAAGAAACGAAATCATCTTCAGCTCATGTGAAGCCAGCCCTGCTCAGAAAGACCTCAGAGGCTCAGGGAAGATCTCACATAAATTCAGATTAATGTCATGCAGGTGAAGAATGACATGCTATTAGAAAAGCAGAAAAGAAAACTTTGTTCTGCTAGCCTTCAGGTTGTTCAGGTAGAGAATTAAGATCCCAGACAAACACAAAGGCAAGAGACCATCTGACTAGAATTTGGAAGAGCAGCCTTTAATAAACTGAGGAGAAAACCAAGAGGACAAAGAAGAGAACAGTTATCATCACAGACCTCAAAAAAAGCTTTGCATTTTCAAGGGTCAACATTCTTTAAAGGGAAGTGTGAAGCTCAGCTTATAATGCTGTAGGAACAATAAAATTGCTTTTGCAACAACCAAGCAGACAAGTGCTCCTTTCCTCACAAGTTCTCTCCTCCAGATATGTACTTCTAAGTTTTTCTAGTAATGAACCCCAAAAAGCTCATGCTCCCACAGTTCAAGGCTCCCTTCCCAAGCACAGAACAGTTAGCCAAGCAGTTGCTGTAAACTTCACTTGGAGAACACAGCCTCTGCACTGACGGCCAGCTCCGGGGAAGTGAACAGGGAGGGAGTGGGCCAAGGACCAGCCGGGGCAAGCATGCTTATGAGTGGTGGGACCCACAGCAGCAGTGGGTTGACATTGGGGTTACAAGGAAGGCTGACGAGCCCAGGTTGGGACATCCCTCAGGAGCTGCAGGCACTGTGACTCCAGGATGGGGCGGGCAGGGCCTCCCCTACAGGCTGCTGGGTGCCACCAGAGGCTTCCCAAAACCAAAAGCCAATTTCCTCTTTCAAGACAGAAGCCACAGCCAACTTAAACTGTGCCCTCATATGAAAGGCTTGATGAGCACCAGTTTACACCCCGACAATTATGGAATTTTAACATTTGAACACTTTTTATTAGAGTTACTAAGATTTTTGAATCTTAGTAACCATTAGCCTTAGTGAGGAAATCCATTGCTTAAGCCTCACCAAATGGTTTGGGTTGGAAGGGACTTCAAAACTCATGACAAAATTAGCTTTCTGTATCCAAAAGAATACATCCAATAGCCTGCTCATGCAATTATCCAGAAATTTCAGTTACCTCAGTAATCTTGGTGCTATTTATGTTCTAGGCTAGCCTTTAGATTAATAAAAATCAACGAAAGTCAACCTGACAGATTTTAATTTTTACTGAAAAATTAAGAACACTCTTGAACTTTTTCGTTCAAACTGCCCTACAGCTGAAACTGCCTGAACCCAAAGGCCGTTTCAGCCAGGCAGATTAGTGCTTTGCTTGCATCGCCTGCTTCCCTGTAATGCTGCACTTCGCTTCAGAAACCAGCTCCACGCCCCTGAAAGGCAATCGCTTTCTGTCAGCGGCAGCCCAGGATCAGACTGGGAACCACTGAGGTGTAATCCCAACCCATTATATCGTTCCCCTGTCCGTTCCCTTCCCCCTGCTCTTTTATTTTGCTGCTAGGCACATACCATTTCAGATGCTTATTTTCCATTAAAATCATCTGAGTTTTGTAAAGCAGACATTCAATGTGACATTCCCACATCTGATCTTAATATAAGGAATCCACAGAAATTCTTTAGGTTTTCTAGCATTTCAGTAAATGTTTGAAGCTGTAGCAATAAACATTTTTCTGTAAACCTCTAGTATGGAAAATACAAGCAGAATGAGATGCTTTCGAAAGAATCAGAAGGATGAAGGAAGCGGCCCCAAAGATAGCCCTACATTCCAGCACACCGCCGGCCTGCAGCTCAAGCAGGCGCTGCGCACAACCTCCCGCGTGATTCACTGGGGTCGCTTCCGATAAACACTTGGGCATCCTACAAACAAAAACCGGGGAGGGGCTGTCTTCTCCAAAAGACCAAGCAGCATTTCTAAATGCAAAAGGAGCGGTTTCGAAACGCACACAAGTGACTCTGGCAGCAACTGTGCTGATGCAAAATGTCCCCGTCCCCATCCCCCTTCCTGCACCAACTTGCTTTTTCGCCTTGCAGTTCTGCTGGCGGAGCACATATCTGGGAGCTTCCCAGTTCGTTTCATGAAAAATCAGTCAGGTTGATTTCAGCAGTTTTAATTAGCCCACGTATTTTGCCTCAACCAGATGCCTGCAGGTTCAAGCTCTTTCTTTCACACAGCTCCAGGGAAGGCTGTGCTACATCAGCTTTTTGAAAATGATGAGCACTTGAGACAGTAACATATTTAAAGAGTCCGGCAAGACGGGTGAGCAGATGTCTATGTATAGTCAGTAAAATTCTGTTTTCAACTTTTTTTGTTTTTCAACGTTTGGGCAATAAATTGAATCTTCACAACACAAGCACCATCAGTTATCCTGACATTTCTTCAGCTTCTTAAACACACCAACGATTTAGGAGAGGAAATAAATCTAGGTTTCTTCTCATTGCCCCAAAACAACTTTAAACAATTTTAAAAAGGACAGTGAGGTCATTTTCTCTGATTAGTAAAGGTTTAAAGTATGGTATCACAAGTTCTTACCAAGATGCTAGAAAAGCACAAAGGTTTATGTTAATTTTAACTATTTCCTAAAAACTTCCACAACAGAAATATAAGATGAGATGAAATACTCCTTCTCACTCTGCATTAAAATGTGACTAGGCAATCAACTATAATCAAGTGCGTTCTCGGAATCAACCCAGCTAACCCTTCAGAAAACCCTGGAGAAGTTATCTGCAAGTACGAGACTATTTTACACATCATTTCTTGATAATCACTTTTCTTCATGCCGCATGGGGAATCAAAGGTTTTCTGTCTTTATCACATAGAGCCCTGGTATCTGCTAAATTCCAGCTTCCTACCTCTGCATACATCCAACCTTTCTGTCATCACCCCCTCTGAATGCACACCACAAAACAAGCAAAAATCCCAAACCTCAACGATTTGAGACTACATTACCTTTCCCCTTCAGAAAGGCTGTTTTTAACCGCACATTTTAATACACTTCTTCTGAAGTGTCCAAACAGTACCCAAAATATTTAAGTAAAATGGGTTTACAGTAATATAATCCTACAGTGGAACAGCAGTAAAATTGGAAAAAAATGTCTTTTTCACTACATAAGCCTTTTATCAGGTCTAACATGTAAAGAAAAGCACTTTGGCAAGCTGAAAAACATCTCCATGGGGGTGAAAAGAGCTAATGTTATTCATAGGAATTATGTAAAACATACAGTGTTATGAATACAGATCACCCAGCAAATTAAAAAATAAAAATAAAAAAAAATCACTTAGCCTTAGTTCTCACATTAAAGGAATCCAAAAAAGGATACGGAACTTGGGTACCTTATCTGAATGATCTTTGTGCACTTCTGACAGTCTCCGTATCCAAATGGAGCACTCCAATACCAACAATTAGTGTGATCACAAGCATGGATTTTTAACCCAGAAAGGGAATAAAGACAGGAATCTTTGGTATCTAAGATCAAAAGAGACCCGAATGCAGCAATGGGTCAGCGAACAGCAGGTGGGCCAGAGCACATCTGACCGCAGCCCTAGGATGTGCTCACCCTGACCACATTGCCTACAAAGCGCAGCCAAGAGACAGCCATCACTTGGAGGACAATGAGATGCACGTCTTGCTCTACAGAGCTCATCCTATTTGTGATATGTCCCACCTACATTTTGCTTCAAGTCAATCCTTTTCTCACCCAAAATGGGACCTTTGAAGTACACGCTTTATATGCTCCATTGCATTTCCAAGCAAACGCAATTTGTGTTCTTTGTTTCAACAGGATACATTTGAAAATCCACTTAAAAATGAAGGGGATGTGAGCCATGACCTTATTTGTCTGTATTAGAGCAAAATAACAAAGTATTTTGAATTCTTTTAAAGCTAAGTAAAACATCAACTACATCAACACCAGAATGCCAATTATCCCTCTATTATAATAACAAAAAGCAGCTATGTTTGCCGTTTGTTACTCAGCAAAATACACTGTTTGGCCACCACTGTCTTCAAACATACCACAAAAATGAGTTCAAAAGTCAAATGTTTAACTTAAACTAATCGCCAAAGAATCCTTTATCACAAGGCTTGTCATGAATGATTGGTGGAAATGCTCAATTTAACTACTTAGTACGTGATATTAATATTAAAGTCACTCAGTGAAATACCAGCATACCAGAGGATAGAAGAGAAACTGGGGGGATGGGGAGGGTGTCAATCTAGCATTATTTAAATCCTTCTAGAATAGACAAAAACAGAATAGAAAATATGAATTGGCAAGCTTTCAGAATTAAACACCAAGCTCAAACAGCAGAACTAATGGAAAACCACTCTGCAAGGAAGTCAAATTGCGGACACCCGCTCCACGGGGAAATTATTATATGAATATAATAATCACTCAACTAAATGATAAAGCATTCATGCCCTGCTCTTAAAAAGAAAACAGAACTAATCTCAACAGAAAATAAAGAAGCTAGGAGAAAAGCAGCCAAATCCTCCTCTTGTTGACGGATATGATCCATTCCGTCTCACTTCAGAACTAAGAGTCCAAACTTCAAATACAGCACAGCTCTTTATACTAGGAGAGTGAAAACAAAACATCTCTCCCTTCTAAAATTTTGCACACTTCTCTTCTTATCTTCTCTAATCAGATTTTGCTGATTAGAAAAAAAATAACATATTTTTTCCCTGTTTTGCTGTTGGTTATGCCTATTAAAGAGCTATCACTAACAAATAGCATTGAACATCCAAATCTCAAAGTTACAGCAACGTTCCCAAGAAACACCAGAAACCAGAAGAAAAATCCATAATGTTTTTTCAAAGTTGAGTCGACCACCAAACCCACCACCTTAGCCTCCTGAACAACATCTTAAAGTGATACATCCAACCTAATACAAAGATCACAAACCACAGGCTGAGCCAAAAAAATCCTTGGCAAAACAAGGTTTGCCTGTTACAGACAGAAGGAACAGAGAAACACTGAAGATATTTGTACCATGCACAGAAGGACTATTTCACAGTTTGTGTTATGCCCTGTATGTTAAAAAACAATAGTTACAGGTTGCAAAACTTGAAGCGTGATCTTTGCGTGGGTATACAGAAAATAAGTGTCTATAGGCTTAGTGCCTGCCTATACTATTTTTCCTATAGAACGTCCTCCCGTATTAGATACAATTCTTAGAGATATTTGCTACTGGAGGCAATGTAAACTGTCTGACATAGGAGCAGTTTACCCACTGGAACAATGGCTAAACAAAAGCCACTCAGGGAACACATGGATAATGGAGTTAGAATGCCTGTAACCACCACTGTTTTGCCTTCAAATGCCATGCCAAAGCTAAACAAACAGAAACAATGATCCAAAAGAGAGTAAGATGCATCTTCATGTCGATGAAGACCAAACAGATCAAGCACCCTTTGTTTAAAGCCAGAACAACAGGTAGAGAAGCAAATCCTGGAGATTAGCATGCTATTTTCAAAACAGAAGTTTTTCTTTTCATGTGACAAGGTAATATGGAAGGCAGCTAACTCCTGTTTTCTTCCCTTAATTAAAGATGGTATTTCTAAAAAGAAATAAAGATGAGATCGGTATTTGAGGAATGTTCTAAAAGGAGATCAAACAGGTTAATGTGTACCGTATTTCTAACTATCCTGTCCTCTTAACCATGCACTTTGTAGCAATTTATATTGTCTGAGTATCAAGTTGCATTTAAAATGGCTTTTTAAAAATGTAGTACAGTGCTTTCATAGGTTTCTGCTCTCCTGTTTAACAGGCTAATTGTCATTTTGCTTTTTCTACCCAAGTGAATCTCATTCAGTGTTTACAGACAGTGGCTGTGGGATTGGTCAAACTAAACAAAGGGAGAGAGGCTGCTGACAAGCAAGTGAGCACGACAAGTCAGAACAATAGACTTAGAACCAGAACCAATTCCAAGGGAAAAAGAAAACTTTGGCACAATGCTTTTTTTTTTTTTTTGAGACTTGTACTGCATTTCTAATTTGGCAGTGAATCCCTAGAAAAACTGATAAAAATATCAACTAGTTTTTCATCTCTCCAACATTGTTGCCTTTTGACTCCTAAAATAACCAAATGTTTTACCAGAGACAGATGAGGATGCTACACCGCTGTGACGCAGAAAAGGAAAGAAAGTACTGAAAAATCACATTGGACAGAACAGACACATAGCTGGATAATAACTGTTAAATTTGATGTTCAGTGCAATAAATAAGCACTTTTGAAGCCTCCATCACTGGCGTCAGGAATAGAGAGAAAATATTGATAGAAGCCATGCAGGCAGACAAAGCACATCCTCAGTTGCTGAAATTTGCCAGGTTGGCAATACCCAGCTAAGATAGAAACAATTTAAAGTTGCTGCTGCGGTTAATATTGGAACTATTTCAAAAGAAATGACCTTATATCCACAACTTAATCCTAGCGACAATACTGTGAAACTGGTTCCCAACTCTGATTTCTGAGATGACCCTTTAACTATGCAGTTTGGAGTGAAGATCTCTTTCTTGGGGGCTTTGCCAACAGTTTTGGTTTTGTATAAATGCTCCAATGACTGGCCAAGGCTCCTGGTGGAAATCCAGTCCAGGTTCTCATGGTGCAATCCCGTGTCCTAGCAGTATGAAAGTCTTCAGTCACCAGCATCTGTGCTCCCACTTTGTTACAGAAACAGAGCTCAGAAATCGAGTTCCTTTGTACCCATATTTTGATTAAGTCAACAGTTGGGGGAAGGGGAACACGCATAATAATAATAGTATAATAACAGGTCAATATCTTAAAGATATGAAACTCACACAAGGCATTTTGAAAATCCAGTTTGCTTCAAGTGCAAGATGCAGCTTAGCTGCCGCCGTAATTCAGCAGACAGACCAGACAGTTTGTCAGACTCCCACCTGAGCAGACAGCACGCACACAGCCCAGCAGGTGCTCGGCTCTTCCCATTCAAAGGCCACGCGGGCAACTGAGGGAGCCAGTGGTTTATTGACTTAGGGAGGGCTGGGGTGAGGAGGAGAAAGCGTGGGACGACAGAGAGCTGTGGGAAACGATCACAGAAAGAACGTGTAGCCAATGCCTGGTGAGAGGGAACTATGCAAGCAAGCGGAGATTGCAGCAGCAAAAATAAGCAACCAAGCGAAGGACACTTCTGTGTCACTTGTTTGGAGAAGCAAATCTACATGTTCTACTTTTTCTTGATCTTTCCATGAGTGTCAGAGTGATCTGCTTTATTTTCCCTGCAGCACTCACCTCAAATCTTTACCTTTTGATTACCATGGCCAAGACAGCTCTTCCCCCAGCAGATAAGTAAAACTAGGACTTCAGGATGGGAGCATGCAGCCAGACAAGACTTTGCCACTCAAGAGCATTTCCTGAGCACACTTTAAGCCAACAAAACAGTACAAGCAGGTTCAAGTGCTTTGCTACAGCAGCATTTGCATATGGTGACCTCAGAAGAGAGAAGAACATGCAGAGACACAAAACAGCTCAATCTAGATGTGAGGAAATGTGGTGTGGGGTAGCGATGGGAAGAATGAGTCACGTCACAGAGCTGGTTCAAAACAACAGCACTCCCTGAAGCCCTGCGCTACCATTCCTCGTTACGTTGGGAGAGCTGTGGGATTCTGCAGCAAATTGAACCAGAGTAAGGCAGGAATAAATACAGCAGGGAAAAGGCTAGATAGATAAATCAAAACTTATTTGAGTGCAGAAAAATGTGTACAAAAAAAAAAAAAAAAAAGCAATTTTCCAAATTTTCCATTAGGGTTGAGGGTTTTGTTTGTTTGTTTTTCCAGATTTGTTGAGTGCCTGACAAGGTTTTTGGTTTTTAGATATACCTTTACTTGTACAAAACACAGCAGAAGTCTTTGTCAGATCTTCAGCAAATGAGAGGTTCTTTGCATGTCAACAGACTTAGTGTTTCAGACCAGACAACTCAAGCAAATCATTAAGATTTCAGCTTATAAGGCATTTGTTATCTTGATTCAAAACACCAACTGTACACGCACTGCTTAGCTGTGTAACAGGCATAAAAGGTGAAGTCCTCTTTTCTGAAGCACTCAGAGACCCATCAATTACAGATGCTTGATAAAATCTGTTATATCCTGACAGGAATCCATGAATCTGCTCTGTGCAGCACATCACTGGCAAGGGTCTGGGTCGCTGAGGCGCAGAACAAAAGGGCCCTGACAGCCTTCCCCATGTTGCTTTGAGCTCGAAGAGAGCATGAGGTGAAGGTTAAGACTGACACACCAATTAACGTGCACCATCTTCTCCATGGTAACTGCTCACACACATTGTTTTCCCTAGGCCAATCTGGGACAAACACGAGGTAATTCAGGCCTCACCATCCCCAGAAGAGGAAAGGTGGGCAGTTTTACCTCTCCCAGGAGCACTCAGGCTACCCCAGCCAGCCTACGGGGCACAGGGAACAGGGCTGGCATGGGCCCTCAGCACCACATGCAAGCTCCCACCTCAACCCACTGCCACAAGGGCAAACAGTGCCTTAAATCAGTGAAAAATCTGTTTGCAAGAATCCCAGGGACAGGAAACTTCCATGGATAAAACAATGCTCCAGTAGGGATGTTTGTGTTGTAAGCAAGGAAAACAAAAAAAATATATTAAAAAATAAAAAACATCCCAAATCTCCCAGCCACTTGCACTGAAATCTAGGGGAAGGCAAGAGAGGAAGTGTCAGCAGGGTCCGGACCCTGCTATTCCCGTTATTAAAACGTGCTTTTAATTTCTCAGACCACACGCTAAAGCCTGTAATAATGTCACTTGGAGAACAGAAGGCTGAGTGAGCATCTGAGGGTGAGGAGGAATGTTTTCACAGGCGCAGTTAGTAAATACCACCGGCTCCTGCAGACATTCTTCCTTAAATGGACATTAACATTGCTTTAGGGTAGAAAAAAGCCTCTTGGTCCAACACAAGTGATAGGCTAGCAATTGACCTTTCAGCACCTGCACTAAAAGATACTAAAATTAGTAGAAGGCTTTGCATACACAACATTACTTTTTGTTTAACAACTTAAAACCCTTACCCTCCATGCCACATGATTTTCATCTGTAGATTTGGAAGAGTAAGGAATACCAAAGTCTCTCAAACACGGTAAAAAACCAAAAAAACAAAAAAACCGTAGAATTAGAAAGTCTCCCTGCCTATCTATGACTGACTGTATTAGGACGCGAGGCAACTTAAAGAAAGGAAACTGCTCCAGCTGAAATCAGAACTGAACCTTCACCCAAAAGTTGAGCCAAACTTTATTTGGACATTGAAATAATTCTGCATTACTTTGATTTTATTTTTACTTCCTTTTTTTTTTTTTTTTCCCCACATAAAATAGGTGAACTCATGTAACTGCTTTTTTCCAGCCAAGAAAACAGGACTGCCTTCCCTCTCCAACAGTTCCCAACAAACGTGAGGGACAAGGGCTGACCCACTGTCCTAGTCTTCGTCTTTTCCACTTCTGCCAGTCCTCTGCACCACCACGCCAGGCAAGCCACGTCAGGGTAATTCACCAGAAAAAAGCTAACCCTATAAAAGTCTTTTGTATGCCTCAATCTAGCAAGCTACAGGATCAAAGAGTGCTGGAGTCAGCATGGGTGAGGCAGGCAAAAAGCAAGCAAGGATCCACAGCAGCCCTGACCTGGGAACTTCTGAACTCCCACAGAACTGAGATCTCAGCAAATCAAACCAGAGAAATGCCCATTTATTCATCTAAAGCCCGTACTAATGTGGAACATTACTCAAATCAACTACTTTGGGATTTAAGTAGTACCCTTGATAATGGTAAACACTATTTTTAAGGTGAAAAAAAACTATCGACTCGAGTTCAGAGCTCTGACACATGGTCACAGCAACTTCTTCAACCTACAGGTTGAGTGGACTTTGCCCCTTGTAACCTGCATGGCTGCTACCACTGGAAGTAGCATCAAGGGGCCTACTGCAGAGCTCACCCAACTGTTGGAAGTTTTCACATAAAAGTACAGCCCCGTATTAGGATTCCTAAAGGTAAAAATGCCAAATGAGTCACTGGGAGGGAATTAACGTACATTGTCTTACAGCTTGGCCCCTTAGCAGTGAGGCCATTACAGCTGAAAGAAAAGTAAGCTGCAACACAAATATAAATGAACAGGATTAAAAAAAAAAACAGGACAGGATGGGCTTCTTTACCTAGCTTTCCCACCACAAACAGCATGAACTTGGAAATAGCCAGAGACCGTGGCCAAACAACTTAGCCTCATCCTCTGTTCCTATTGGCACTGCCAATTCTTTTGTGCTGGCACAACTGTTTGAGTGGACAGATGATCCTGCTGAAAACTAACCTATCAGAAACAGCAAAAAAAGTTGTTTTCAGACCTGATACTTACCTTACTATAAAAAAGGTGTCCAAGCAAAACACAAGACACATCACAATGACAAGAACCAACAAATCTGGCCTAAGACCTTGTGAAATTTGTGAATTATCCCCTCTCTGAGCTCAGATATGCTACAAAAAGTTATTAACTTATATGGTGAACAAAACGCCCAACATCAGCCAGCAGTGTGCGCTTGCACCCCAGAAGGCCAACTGCATCCTGGGCTGCATCAACAGAGGAGTGGCCAGCATGTCAAGGGAGGTGATTGTGCCCCTCTGCTCTGCCCTGGTGAGGCCTCACCTGGAGTACTGTGTCCAGGTCTGGGGCCACCAGCCCAAGAAGGATGTGGAGCTGTTAGAGCAAGTCCAGAAGAGGGCCACAAAGATGGTCAGAGGGCTGGAGCACCTCTCCTACGAAGAAAGGCTGAGAGAGCTGGGGCTGTTCAGCCTGGAGAAGAGAAGGCTCCGTAGAGACCTCATTGCGACCTTTCAATACTTAACAGGGTCTCATTTTATAAGATGGAGAAGGACTTTTTACTCAGAAAATAATAGGACAAGGGAGAATGGTCTTAAGCTAAGAGGATAGATTTAGAATAGACATTAAGAAATTCTTCACTGTAAGGGTAGTTAGACACAGGAACAGGTTGCCCAGAGAAGCTGTGGATGCCCCATCTCTGGAGGTGTTCGAGGCCAGGACGGATGGGGCTTTGGGCAACCTGATCTAGTGGGTGACATCCCTGCAGGGAGGTTGGAAGCTAGATGACCTTTAAAATCCCTTCCAACCCAAGCCTTCTATGATTCTATGATACACTTTATAATAGTGTTCCTCACATGAGTAATTTCCACTGCTAACATACGCAGGCAATTGTAGGAAAGAAATATCTAATGAAATCAAGACCACAGAGATCGTAACACAGCTATTACACTATGCCCTACGTATTACGGCTTTGGCATTCTCTTATTACTGCTTTAAGCAACATTTTCCAGTGTTAAGTGGAACTCCCATTTCCTAAAACAATTAGAGCTCCATTCACACTTCTATGATATTTTATTGTACTTCTGACGCAGAGCTGCAATAAAATAAACAGAAAGTATTTTAAAATTAAGCTGTAGCAGTTTATGCCTGAAATATAAATCTGGACTAGGATCTTTTCTGGCAGTGAATCTGAAAGCATGAAACTTTGGCCATATTTATTTATAGATAACAGAGTGTCTTCTTTACTGGATTCTAGAATACTAATAGAGGATCTGACTCTCTTCACTGGCTGTTTTTTAATTTATGGTTTGTGTTTGAAGACTGTTCTTAAAATGTGTACAGAAGGAAGGAAAACTTAAGCGCATCTATGCACTGTCACATCAAACACCCATGAAGACCTCAGAGTCATTCTTCACTGATATGAAATACTGTAAGAAAGAATTTGTGCCAAATAATCCAGCTAACATTATGAACACCTTATTGAGTCATCAATAGCAGAATAATTGCAAACAGGATGAAGACTGATTCACTTATGCATCTCATCGCACCTAATAAAGTTTTGTTGCAAAAACAACAAATGCATTACACACAAAAAATGAACACACACACACAAAAAGGCATAGAGCAGTCTGTCTAGAAAAGCAATCTTTGTCACCAGAGATCTTCAAGAATGTATCAACCACACCCACATCAGATGAACCATGTCAGGGGTGACACAGACACAACAATCCTTTTGGGACAAGATGATGAGCTAGATAATCTGTCAAGGTCCCCTGCAGCTTTATTATCTAAAATTATACCATAGTAAACTCTTTGCATGAAAAGTTTCAGTGCCAACAAATATAACAAATACAGACAGTGAATTTCACAAAGAAGACCTTTCTCCCCACCAACCCACGGAGTTGTCTATGTATACATCCCACATAAACCAACTGCAGTCAGGCAGGGGACTGGAAGAAGCAAGAATGGAAGCCAGGTAATTCTGCTATAGCACCATCACACTACACAATCACAGCACTTGCTTTTCATGAGAAGACATGGATGTATGCATCAAGAATTCTTTGTGCAGATTCTTGCTCTAATCTGGGAAGGTAACAGAAATAAAGTTTGCCTTGTACCTATTTTACCCTTAAACACTTCCCTACTCATCCCTGCCAAGAAAGGATGGTCGGATGGTAGGTCTCCCTGAATGAAGACGATTGCTCTTCTGTCATTTCAGTGTTCAGATTGCTTTTTCAAGAGAGAAGCACAGAAAATTAGTTCTTAAATTACATTCTCCCCCTTGACCTTACCCAATTGTCTGCACCATACTATTAACTTCAATTAGTACTAGTCTGTCCTATCTACTGAAGGCAGTGTGATCCATGTTTCCCTGCTTTTTTCAGTCAAAATTAGTACCCTTACAACCTCTGCCTTCCTATTAACACAAGCTATTCACAAGCAGACTATAACCGACTTCTGCAATTTAGCATCCAGATAAAATCCTAGGAAAAAAAAGACCTGCTAAATTACAGTGCTTGTCCTTTAGCCAAGAGAATTAAATAAAATAGATCTCCCACTATTTTACCTAGACTGACATCTACCCAGATAACATCTGTTCATCTAGATTTATACTCCTGGATTTGCTTTTTTCTAATTATAACCCTAAATTTATATTCAAATTCTCTGAAAACTTTTCCACTGTTTCAAGGTTTCTGACAAATTAATATTTATGGGCCAGAGACTATTCTGGTCAACTACTTTGAGGTCAAGTTATCTGGACATACTCAGTTCCAAACGTTTATCCTTATTATAGAGCAAAAAACTCCTTGGAAAATCCTCTTTTGACATGAATACATAATCCTGTTTCCTCCTAGCAGAAATGTTTCTTGTACTGCTAATGGCAAACACCTGATAATATATCATAATACTCATTTAACCAGAAAGAGAAACCAACATGACTTAAGATTACGACTGAATAATTGGTTGAGGAAAAAACAAACAAGCAAACAAACAAAAGAAGGGTTACCAGACCTGTGAACTGATGAGATTCTGTTATAGTATCCAAACCGACTGAAGTAAGCCCTTCATTTTTCATTGTAATTGGATAACAGCACGCCCACTGCCAGTAACCAAACCTTCAGAAAGAAAGGTGAGTTAAAGGAGGTACCAACACCATCACAGATAATGGCTCACCACAACCTCAAGTCTGGCTCAGACTCAGATGAATGCAGCCTCTACTGCAAGTGCTGCAAGTACAACCCAAGCCACAGGACTCGCAACTCTCAGTATGGGATGCTGGCTGCGCCCTTCCAGAGTGAAGACCTGAAAGCCACTTCATCACCTGTTCATTGAGACAAATGGGGGAAAATTGGAGGATTTATCTGACTATGCTGGCTTTACAACCTTTTAAAAATAAAAGAGAGGTGACACAAGAATTGAAACTTTTTTAATCTACCCAATAGTTGTTTGCTTGTTCATTTCTTTATTACGCTCCTATAGTGATTTAATTTGTGGTTTTCTTCAAACGCCACCCTCTACTGAGCCGCACTACTGGCAAAGCCAGCCGTGCTGAGCTCTGAGTTATTCAGCCATGCAGACTAAACATTTACCTCTATTCGCTACAAAGTGTATGCATTATTATAGTCTATTCTGAAAGACAACATTTTAATTGAAGAATTTGTAAAGAATGCCTATTTTGAAACACAGCTTTCAACTGCTCTGTGAAACCCTTTGGCAAGGATATTATGCATTCCTCGGAGGATTTAAATTAGTTTGCAGCAGAACAAAACCTGGGTTACGGATAGTAACTTGGATACAGTCACACAGGCGCAAAATAGACAGCATTCGCATTCCTCCTGATCTTTTTCTTTGAAAAACACAGCCATCAACATGCAAAGTCCGTTTTAATATGATAATGTGAGGGGTTATTTTGCTAAGAGGAAAATGCTTATTGCGACGCTGTTTCTAAAATAAATTAAACATGTTTGTAGTTCTCAAAGCTACTGCAGGATCTAACCTTACACTATTTAACCCACACCATTTAAAGCTGAAGCTGCTAGTTTTAAACTGACAAGTAAGAAGGTAATTTTACATTAAGGAATGGAACTGTACGTCTTGACTTCAACTACAATTCCTACATCTTCTTCCAGGATCTGAGACATGCTTGTCTTAAAGTAATTTCTTACTTGTTCATTCCAATCTGATTTTTCCCCTCAGCCTATCAGTAGGGCATCAGAGTAAAAACAGGCCTTAACATAAAAAAGAAACTGAAAACAGCCTCATTAAATCTTCTCAGCATTCAGCTCCCATCTTCCAGGGAATCTTCATATACATGATAATTAGTTTCCTGAAAGGCTAAGGCTTAAATGTCATTTCTTTGTGTTGTAAATTCTAATTATTCGTAGTAAATAAATTAGTGATTCTGTTGTATTGCTTAAAGCAATGCAGAAGCTTGAAGTAATCATACAACTGGCAAAAATTAGGAGTTCCCAAAAAAGGAAGTAAAACCTCATTCTTAGCATTCCAGGAGACTTAAAGAGGGCTCCATTAACACTAACAGGGAAAGGGCCAGTGACCTAGAACTTTACTCGTGCACCGAAACTATTAATGAAGTCTGAAGAATAAAGAGTAGTGGGTATGCAAAATGCAGCTCCCGCGATGGAGCAGGAGGATGAATAAGCTGCGCTCTAATTTACCCGGGCACGCAGCACACCATGGCTACGGGAGCAGCGTGTTAGCACAGACCATCTTTCAGGAGTCACATTCTTGGAAACTGGCCGATTCCTGTGGATTCTCACATGACCTTTAGTTTAATAGCAAAGTAGTTAAAAATCAAACAACTCTTCTTACATACAAGTCATAAAGAAAGAAAAGGAGGTGGGGGCAGGGGAGGGGATAACAACTCATTTAGCATTACATACAAATGAGACCATATCATATGGATTTTATGGCTACCCTACCATTATTATTGAACACTACTATCAAGGCTAATCCCTTCCACAAATGTTGAATCACAGTTATGCACAGACCAATAATTCAGATATTCACTAGTGGAAGACTAGTACCAACTTGAGGGAGAAACTCTCAAATTGCCAAAGAAAAATGACTTTTAGGCACCTCAATAGCCAGCCCTCGTTCCCTAGCACATACTTTAGTGATAAATAAAAATATAATATTGGCAAGTCCTAGGATGACAAAATGGCTGTGTGAACTATCCCCACGTTGCTTTTCGGCTCCACCACTAAGTGGATCAAATATCAAGCTCTTCATATAGGAACACGCCATTCCACATCATTGCTATTAACGAAGCATGAACAGATCTCCTTTTTGCACTGCCCAAGTAAAAGTTTAATATCAGCATGACTAAAGAGTCAAATCAGAATCAAAAGATGGAGGGTTTTTTCAATTTCTGAGCAAAGGAGAACTTCACCACCAGGAAGCACATACTTGAGGATTCATGTTGTCCATTACAGGAAGCTAAAAAGAAGAAAAAATAATTTCTTTGGACACATTACTAAAAATTTGGCTTTCTGAGAGGAAACCAAAGAAATAAAACCATTCTTGGAAACACCAGGCTAAGTGATGCTTCACAAACAGCAGCGCCATTTGACTTTCAGAACCGCCCTCTAAAAATAACAATATGCAGTCCATATTATCTCTAAAGTGTTCTTAAAATTTTCAAGAAAGAAAATGTTCTTCCCAAAATTCTGGAGCATGTCTTTTTGCTTTGTTTTGTTTTTCCCTTATTAGCACAAAGAAGGCAAATAACTTCTACCAGGACAAGCACAATCAGAATGATTAAGATGCTAGGACAGACACGAAAAATTAACAAAGTTTTTTACTGGTCAGAGGAAAGAATTTGTGCTATTTCACATTCAAATTTAGATATCAGCTATCTATAACTAGAGAATAGATATATTTGTATTTGCATTCCATAATTCACTAAGATTAGGAGTCTCCTATTTGGGTGCTGCAAGCAACAGCAGAACTCTTTAAAATACCAGAAATATGTGAATACATATCTATCCAAATAAACATCAACTATTTTTGTTACTAGAAATAATTTTGGTTCTGTTAGCAATAAAAATGCTTCAGTTAAAAAAATGAAGAACAACCTAAAAAATATTTCCTACTTAGAATTACTGTGTTGTACATATCCTTTCTTGATCCATTTTGATTCCATCATTGGAAGAACAGCTAAAGTTCCCTAGGAACCAGAAAGATCTGGAGGAAAAAAAAAATGTACTGAGAAAAATCCAAACTTTTACCGAACAACTTATAAAGAATCACCTTTGTTTCAGTGCAATTTTCTTTGTTTTGTCTTTCTTAACAAAACATTTTCTGTTATGCATCCGATTACTGCAAGGAGAACCAACAAAATCAGACTTCTCTGGGATGTGCTTCTGCTCACTGATAACAAGGGTGAGGAGAAACAACAAAAATGAGGTAATTTACACTCCCCTTACTCATACTAAGAGATGACTAACGTACAAAATCAGAGCCAGTTCTGAAATGAGAGACCCAAGTGAACAGGAGAAGAAACTAGAGAGGGTATACAGAGCAAGAGCACATGGCCTAGGAGGAGAGGTTGAGGAAGATGAGTTCATTTCGTTGTTGAAGAGGAAGCCAAGGAGCGATGTAATAGCAACCTAAAGAACTACATGAAGGTTAGTTACAAAGACGATAGAGCCAGGCTGATGGAAGAAGCAGACAGACAATGGCCACAAAATACATCAGCTGGGCACTAGGATCAACAGTTCAGTGAGAGGGTAGTAGTACAGCACTGGGCCAAGCTACTCAGAGAGATGGTGGAACCTCTATCCTTAGAAGTTCTCAAGCCTCACCAAGACAAATCCATGGCTGACCTGATCTAGCACTGGTGAAAGTAATATTCTGAGACTTTAAAAAGCCCCTTTCAACCAACATTTCTATGCGTTTACTGCATCAGTGGGGTTTTCTTGATTTATTTCCTGCCATTCCCTCCCCACCCCAACCTGGAAATCTCATGGTTGGATTGGCTTTTATTTTTCTCACATTTGGGCAACATTATACATTAATACTTCCTTCTTAAGACACAGGCAAAATCTTTTGTGAATCAAATCTCTGTGCAAAGAAGGATTCAGGCACAAATCCAAAAATGTATCCAAAATATGCAGAAAAGAAAAAAAATGGAAAAAAATCAAAGTAAACAATCAGATGCATTTTTGAAGAAGAACAAGCAGTAAAGTTCTAAAAAACTCAAAGGAAAAGCTTTTAAAAGCCAAAGTTTCTGGATTGGACACAGCAAGTTGATAGGCTATCATTCATCAGGAGAAGGAAAAAGATGGATTGTTGACAATTAACACACTTAACCCAAATAGATGTGTGCTTCTTCCTGTAAAATCTGCTTTATAAATTATCCTTTGAAGAGTGAGCTGCCCTATTTGAGTGCTTTCTTTTTTTTTTTTTTTTTAATGCTTTGACTATTCCAACTCCTACACTCTTCTGGCTACATACGCACACACAGACAAGTCACAACTTCTCCAATTTATGGAAAACAAGAAATGAAAACATGAGTTAAAAGCTCTAGAGGAAAAATGACCATAGCAGATTACTTTTACCACTACTTCCCTCCCACACCTTGGTCTTAGCAAGAAGCCAAGGGACATATGGGTGAAGCTTTTAACAATGTTTCACATGTCACTGAAATAACAGCAATGAAGACCAATTTAAGAGACATACAGTATGTATAATGGGAGTCCAACTGCCATACTCAAACTCATTTTTCCCTGATTTTGAAAGGTATGCTTTTGGAGGTTCCTGAGCAAGAACTTGTGATGAGATATGAGACAAATAATGGCAATACAAATATGAATTCTACTGAATGTAATAAAATGGATTGATATTTGTCCACAAAACACATTGGTTATTGAAGTCCAAACATACCTATCGCCAGTAAAGTAAGTTATTTTTCACAATGGTTTGGTATACAACAAGGCATATGAAGCAAACTTTATTTTCATTAAAAAGTAACTTCTCAAGGTTATTCTCAAGACGATTTCCCCAAAAGCACACTTAGATAGGAAAGGACTGTTTGTTTAAAGCAAATACACCTGCAGTTAATAACTAGAGTGAGCAGTGGGATTAACGAAGTGAGATCTATACCAGAAATTAACAGATATTGAATACTTCTATCAGAGTTAAGAACTAAAGACAAAAATAATGAAAGTTTTGGGCAAACCATTACAGCATAAAACTGGTAAAAGCCTGTCTTGGGAATAGATGCTGCCTTCAAATCAAGCTCAAGGAAAAAAAGGCACACAGCTCAGTGTATTTTCATTTTATCTGGTCCTCTGGTCCTCAAAACAAGCTGCACTTAAACATCCTAGCAAAAGTAACAACTGGAAGTGGCACACCAATTTGTTACAGCACGCTACCAGCAGGTGCAGCACAGCAACTAACTGATGTGTAAGCTTCACAGCACCTTCCCCTTCACTAATATCAAAGGGCTATGCAGTTCTCCTGCTAAATGCTTCACAACAAGTTAGTGGGAATCATTTCTTCCTCAGTTATCCTTTGTCCAGGTTTTGTTGCTGATGACATACCGATGACATAAGCAAGTTTAAATATAACTTAACCACGGCGACTGAATTCCTGACAAGTTCGTGTTGGACTTCAGCTGATGGCAGCAGCAGACGTCTAGCCATGCTGCAGCAAAAACTGACTCAGCCATAGTGCTATCTTCTAGTCCAATGTTCCCTAAAAATCAAGGGATGCAATCCAACTGCTGTGTATAAAACATTCTGACTGATAGATGAAATATTTAAAGGAGAGGATTATCATCTGAACAATAAAAAGAGCCTTTGGAGATAAATGGCTTTTTACAAAGCTCTTAGAAATAAATCCACCTTTCAAGGACGGTTCCAGCTTTTGAAGAGGATTGGTCTTGAAAGTAATGCACTCATCTATAAACTCATTAAAATTATAAGCAGCAAATGCATTTAAGCAGAAAATAAGCACATTCTTGAGAAGCTTCCCAATTAAAAAAAAAAATAAATTACTAAACATTCTTGATTACAGCTCCACCTATGTATTTTGCAAACTTTCAAAGGTGGTAAAACGTTTGAGCAAAAATAAGAGCAACAAAACCCAAACAACAGTGAATGTTTTAGTACAAAATCAAAACATTTCCCCAACCAATAATAGTTTTAGAAGAAAAAATCTATGCACACACACAATTTCACCACATACACACTTCTAGGTCTGTGATCCCTTGTTACACATTGCCTGTTCTGAGTGAAAAACATTTAAATACCTCCAAAATATCCCCCTCCCTCTTGCCACATTCCCTTCTCCCCCTCCCCTTCACATTTTCAGCTAATACCTTGACATTACTGGCCTCACTAAACTCAATCCTGCAAATTCCTGACATTCATGTCTTCTTAATCTGAAACGTAACTTGAGGAGATGGTTAACATTTGACCTTTGCTCTACCTCAGACATACCTGGAGACAAAAAAAAGTCCAAGGCATGCAATATGCATTCACAGTCTGAAAGGATGTTTTATTTTAAAGTTTCCAGCTCACAGTCTTTAAAAAAACCCCAGCCCATTAAAACTTCAAAAGGTAATTTTTATTAAATTCCCCTAACAAGCATAGTTTTGCATAAACATTACAAACTCACGCTAAGAATGAGGGCCTAAAGCAATAAATACGGAACAAATTCCAAGAAGTATACATTTAAAAGTCATGATGAATTTAGGAATTAAATGGCCACCATACTAATGAAACAATCAGCCTCATTTAATTAAACTAGATACTGTGGGTAGAGAATGAACACCAGTAAATCATGAATGGATTACAGAAATAGACATGGTCATTAAGAGGCTATTAAAAATTTAGTCAGAAACAAATTACTTACAGAAATGGACAAACAGGTTACAAGATTAATCAGAAATAATAATATTTAAAAAAACAGTTTTGCAAAAAGAAAATCTATTTGCTCTAAATGAAGGTGAGCAAAGACACATACAAAAATCTTTTTCTTCCCCCTTTAAGAATTAAGTTTTAAAACAGAATCTTTAAGATTATTTTTGCTTTTTATCCACCCTCACTCTCTCTTCACTATACACATATACACACAAACAGCATGGATATTAGAAGCTCGTTAGCTGCAATTTAAACAAGTGTTTCTCTATCCCCTCCTCCCCCTTTTTTCCCTTTTTTTTTCTATTTTTTGGGGAAAAAAAAAAAGATTCACTACAAATTAAATCTTCTCAACTATCAGTGAGAGAAGTTCTACATATTTTTACCTCAAGTGAACTTGTTTGGGCATATAGGCTTCACATCCTTTCTCCTCTTAATTACTAGTGCATGCTAGTGCTGATGCACTGCAGTGCCAGAATTTTGAGGAAAGAAAGAAAAGAAAGAGCTGGAAGACAAGGGATGAACATGATTGTTTAATGAGCCAGGGTCTCTTTGCTAAGAGGCAGTCCCTGTTTGCTGTTATCTCTAGCGGCTTCAGGCATTTTGTTTGTCATGCAGTTACAGCATGACTGAACATGCCATTTTGCGATTTTTCTTGTTAAATAAAGCCTGCAGTTACAACTGATTAAGAGAATGTCCTCTTACAGACATGATGAGCGACACCTACAATTTGAATTAAGCATTAAGAAGTAAAAAGTGAAAAATAAGATGAATAATTTTGTTTTCAAGAAACTTCCACTTACAATTGCACTTCTCAAATCAATCTCTACCGACAGCTGCCAACTCACATAAACACTGGATATAAAATGTATAATTTTCTCAAAGCAATTTGTTTTAAGGTACAGATTTCCATAACTACAACGTAAACTGCAAAAACTCTTTTAAAACAAGTTTCCCCTATATCAAGGAACAGACAATGTATTATTTACATCCTTCTTTCGGAAGAATTGCCTATAGCAGAGAAAACATGCCCTTCCTTGCACCTGCAGGCAACTCAAAGCCAAGGCCCTTCCCAAGCAAACCACCTGCACTTATTTCGGTCCCAGCCTAGGTGCAGAGCAGATTTCAGAGGCAGGTCCCTGTGTCGGTGCACAGACACCTGTGGCATACCACTAAATCCCTTGGGTTTTTGAGCCCGAACAGGCCGCTTCACACCCCACCAGGCCACACTCAGCCCACCGGGTTCCCCCACCACCAGTACCCTTTCCTCTCAGCTCACTTCTTACAGCCAGGCATCTATTAAGATGAGCCAGTGTGATGTCTTAAAAATTGTTTATGCACATCAAGAGAGGCTGAAAAGCATGGGCCAGGCTAAATTTTAGATATAAAGCTGCATCTTTGATGGAAATCTCTTTAAGGTGGTACACGAGGTACTCCTGTGCAATTTCTGTAACTGTGTCTAGGTGAAGAATCAGCCTTTCCTTTGGCATTATCCATGGGACGTCAAATAAGCAACACATACGTTGAGCTTTCATTAACTAGAAGATCCCAGTATGACATTTGAGACACCTGAGAACTGAGTCTAATTTAAAGAGGAGAAACTTCAGTCTTTCCTATGAATGCAAGGCTAATTAGCAAATGCATTTCATGATTCCCCTGTCAGATACTCCTCTCAGATTTCGTTAGTGCTTTCGTTAGTCTAAGTTAGTGTTGATGACTAAAAACTACCTGCTTTTTAAGAATATATTTGCAGTGTTAATGTCCTAATGTTATTTTAATGCTGTATAGCTCCGATCTTACCAATATAATTTTCATTTATTTTTCACATTACAGTTACCTATCGTTCCTCATCATCCACTTTTGCTAACATTCTTAAAGATGCTGCTGTGATCTCTGCTGAAGTTCTGTAACATATTAAGAGAGAACTACATCTTGAATTTATTCTTCAGTTTAGCCTTATTTGCTACAACTTCAGTACATCTGTTTTTAAATTTATATTTTTAAAATTTAAAGTTAAAGAAGACTTTTACTGGCATATTTCAAATGGACAGAATCACATTTGCAGATAAACCTTTACCATTTCATTCTGCCAAAATGGTACAAAAACAGTTCTTCTTAATACCATTTCTTCCAAAATGAAGTTTGTGGAAGGGCTTATTTCCTCAGCCACATGAATCAATGAAAAATCTGCCTTGATTTAAGACCTTAGTTATATTTATGCAACATAATGGCAAGCCCACTAAACACTCTTGGAAGTGGGAAGCAATGCTGGCATCCCAAGGTCTGAGAGTTTGCTTGAACACCACTGCATCACATTTCCACATCCCCTTTTCCCAGGGCTTCTAGATGGAGCCAGGTTAGGTCGGTGAGATTTGGCAGCCCCAAGTTCAGCAGCACACACAAACCATCAGAGTGATTCCAGATCGACAACCCTAGTGGAATCTCAAAGCAGAGCAACAATCCTCAACCTAAACTAATAAACTGTACCAGCTTATAAAAAGCAAGAGGGATGTCTACCCTTATCACAGTGGAACAATTAACTGAAAGCTTACCACATCGAGAATTCAGGCTTCAGATCTCAGTTTCCAGTCTCTGTGAGCCAGCTTACAGCAAGTGCTGAAAGCTTTACAACATATAAACACACAAACAAACCTCCAAATCTTTCTAAATAAACAGAACACAAAGAAATTTATGAAGAAGCAAATGGGTAGCGGAGTGCTAGCAAGGAACATTTCATGCATGCAAAAATACATTAACATACCCATTTCTAATTTCTTCTGCTTTGATTTGCAAACATTCTTGCATCTTATAAAAAATGTAACATGCTATGAGAAGTGGTTTCTAGTGTTGAGCTGCTTAGCAACACCTGCGTTCAAATAGCCTCTGGGTAAGTTTGACAAAAACTGATCTGACATCTGACGAGCCTAATTTTTTTTAATTGAAAGAAGCAAACCCACAAAGTGGGATTATATTAAAACACCCATTTATGTTTTAGACTATACACAATGGCTGAAAACTGTCAGATAATGGGTTTCTGCCTCTGGCTAAAAGTAAGTGCTACATTTTGCTATAAAAGTTAGCTGCCTGAGGTGCCAGTATTTCATGAAAGATAATTACATTGCACATCATCTTCATCAGATTACAAGTTTATGTGTACTTACTGTATAAGTTTTCTTCATTTTTAGTTTACCTCCCTTTTGACAAAGAATTACCTTGAGGGTTTCTGTCTTTCTAGCCACAGGAGTTCATTAAGTGAGATTAAGGACTCTTTTTTTTTCTCAATTCTTTTGATTAGTAACAAATGAAAAGAGTAGAGAAATAGGCTGAATAGTAAATTCTTTCACAGATATGTTAGGACTCTAGCTATGCCATTATCCAGAAATGTCTGAATGCAGGCCCCTATATATGATTTAATTGTCAAGCATGCTCAAAACGCCCAGTCTCAGTACACTTCACTGGAACGCTTTGTTAGAGTACTTAGCACATCAAATACATGCTACTTAAACATCCAGCTGTAGATTCCCAAACCTGACAATTTATCACATTTCTGCATTTACTAAGAGCATTTAATAACTTAGCGAAAGAAACGTGACTACGCCTCATTCATGTTACAGCTTACAGTCAGACTTTCAGCAATGCTTTTCCCAAGCCTCCCCAACACCCAGTCATTTAACACCTTATTTGAGTCTGACAGTATGATGTTCCTGTCTCATTTTCCCCCAGACCAGAAGCCATTTGGTATGCTCAAACTTAAATGCCAAACACCCATTAACTTCAACACAGTATTCTGTATCAGAAATTGATATGTTTTTTGTTTGTTTGGTTGGTTTTTTAAAGAAGGTTTTTGGCATCAAATGCTAATGTAGAACATCTCAATTCAACAGCTTCACCATTCTGTTCTTAAAGGATGGACCCAAAGGACATCTCTGCAAAATCTCTGTGCACGTTCTTTAAGTTTTGTAATCATTCACCATGTGACAGTACTTTACAGATGTTTGTAGCTTTTGTCTAATTTAAATGACAATGTCATACACACATAAAAAACTAAATCTTTCATCTTGGAGTTAGTAGTTCAACTTACACAGCACTTTCCATTTATAGAACTATACATCTAAGAACTTTTATAGTAGAGAAGAAAAAGGTAACTCTAAACCTGCCTGCATAGCAGATGATCTAACCACAGAGGCTAAGCAAACTGCTTAGTGCTGAGTCTAGAACATGATCCACAGCAGGACCAAGCACTCACAGGTTCAATACCACCTCTCACATTCCAAAATATACGGATCTTCATTCAAAGCAGACTTTACAAGAAACTTGTAACATAAGTACGTAAGAAATTACATGACTGTTTACATAAAAGCCTACAACACCTAAGAAAATAATAGGAAGACAAGTTTTTGACTTTCTGTGCTAGAGACAACTCTGGTAGGTGTCAGCTTCATGAAGAGCCTGAAGATTGAGGTCATGGCATTATTTCAGACTGGATTTATTATACAAAATTTGATAAGCCATGTCAGCACAAGTGAAAAAAAAATACACATCCTGTATCCCAACTTCTTAGTAACACCCTGGGACACAGACTACAAACAGACATGTAGCCAAACTTAAAATGACTATCTTAAAAAAAATTTTTAAACTAAGATTAATAAGGCACTAGCACAGTTCTGGCTTGGTAAAGCATACTTAATCGATCGATAATAAGTAATTCCTAATTTAACCTGCAAAGACAAGGAAGTGTTTTTATCGAAGAGAGATTATACTTCACATTATCAACTGAACTGTAAATTGTACCTTGGAAGAATTCATCAGACTAAATTAGTGTCCTTAGAGCTCTTTCTAAATGACTACTCAGAGCATACTGATGTTTTAAGAGCTTCTTCAAGTTAGGCTTGTTTAATAATCTGCTTTGGGCTACCAGAACATCAATTAGCTCCTGAACTGTGTAATAAAGGTCATTTTTTCATGAGCTGAAAATAATGTATTGGATAGATTTACTTCTTAAACACAGGAAAAGCATATCAAATCAAAAAGTTTCGTATTTCTGGGCAGAAAAACAAATGTTCTAAAAAAGGGGAAGAAAAAGCTACTTTGTTAAGAAAAATATTAATTCAGCTTCGGCATAACAGCTTTCTGGTTGTTAATCTGAAAAAAAGGACCTACCTAGGCAGGCAAATACATACCCAAACACTGTAGAGAAGGAGGAAAAAACTGCAAATATCAAATTTCTTATTTGCTACCACCTACCATAGCATCCAATATCAATAACTTCTCCACCCTTTCCAACTATAAAAGATGTAGGTCAGCTTAGTTTCTGTTGGTGCCGTTGGCTTGAAGAAGGCAGTAAAACAAGACAAGAAGCACTATGTAAACAATTAAGAGGCTATTTTGAATTAATGACCCATTCAAGAATGAATATTTAATTTGTTTATTTTGCTACAACGTCAATCATTAGTAACCAGATTCCTATGTAGCATTTATACACACGCAAATTGTAAACACAGGAGCCTTGGTTTCTACACTCCCCAGTTGTTTTTGTTTGTTTGTTTGTTTTTGTTTTTGTTTTTCATACATGCAAAACAATAAAGTTCAACAGCAACCTGCAACACTCTGGTCAATTTTCCCTTGCTCTCCCCAGAACAGAACATAGAAATGAAAAGGTAAAATATACAATAAAAACAGGTGTCAACATTTTATCTGTTTATCTCGTAGAACCTGAATACTTCCAAATGTTTTAGTACACAGACTTCTTATCCAAATTACTAAATCAGTAAGAGGTTGTTTTTTGGTAACCAATGAGGACATTACAGTTTTGTACTGAACCACCACAAGCTGATTCAGCCAGCAAGATAATTAGCTTTCCTTTTTAAAGAAGGTCTTTAACAGACCTAAAGACCTTCTTTCCTTGTTAAAAAAGGTTGTTAGGTACAGTTCCTTAGTGACTTATATCAATCTAAAATTTTGGCAGAGCGTGACATGGATTGCCTCCCTCATTGAGGGACTAAAAAATAGAAAGCCTCTTAAGCATTACAACAGCTTTGCCACAGAAATAACTGGTGAGCAGGGATCATGACATGAGGCTAGCAGGTACCAGGCTGTGTTTTGTAGGCCAGCTGAGCAAAATAATGATCAGAAAAAGGTGGTTGGTTCATCATAAGTAAGAGTTGCTAGAAACATGCACCTCCTTACCCAATGATTTAACTGTATGCTAACATTTAACATACATTCAAGTTCAGACTGAAAATTACTTGGAAGAGGATTTCTGTCTATTTAGTAACCTTCATCCAATGCTGGAAGTATTCAAGCTGAAAACTGTCAAGAGGCTAGAAAATTAATTCACAGGAAATACCCGATAAGATTTCCACGTCATTTTTCCTTACTACATGTCTGTTTATGGCCATTGTAGAAGCAGAACATTGAGCTGGGTGGCTCCTTGGCCCGTCCAACTATATTTAGACTTATTTTCTTACAGAGTACTGAGAGAAAGAATCAAGCTAGAGCTTTGCAAAGTGATTAAATGAGATGAACAACCATTATTCCACAATACCTTTTCCATATCTGAATATTGCCATCATTCTGCCTGGCTATCCTGCCTCTGTGCCTCAAATCCTATTAGCACCTGTTACTTCTGCTGAGTAAAGCAGGCCTAGTTTGTTGCTCTGACAAAGAAAAAAATAAAAAAGCAGCTTTTTTTCCAGCCATCTCAGGCAGCCAGCAAGTAGAGAGCCAGGCTCGAGGCATGGCAGGAGAATGAGAGGCAACAGATATAAATCGAAACAAGCGAGGTCCTCACCAAACAGAACAGAAAACCTAAGGACAGTCACGTATTAGAAGGGCTGCCCAAAGAGGCTGTGCTGGTTTCATCCCTGGAGGTTTTCAAGACCTGACTGGATTAAGCCTTGTGCAACCAGCTCAGACTAAAGCCCTCCTAAGGTTCCTTCCCACCTCAGTGATGCTTAGACCCAAGGCCTATGCACAGAGCACTCAGTGCTGCCCCAAACCATGCTCCTCCAAGCGTCTCATCTGTTACAGACTCTGACCTAGAGAGGTTCAAAATGTCATGTACAGAGGCTTCAGATCAAGAAAATTAATGCTAATGAAAGACTGTATAACAGCTACTGTGCGAAGCCTGTGCCTAACACATACCCATTCCATGTTTGTGTTTGAAGACAGAGGAGTATGGAGATAGGCAAAGCGTGCTGCTGACAAGTTATTGTGTTTCACTGAGGCTTTTTTGTTTGGTGCGGTTTGTGTTTTTCTTTTTGAAGTGTACCTTCAACCAGGATTATGTTCTTATGTAAGGCAAAATAAAGGTTACTTTTAAGATGACATGACGATTGCACAGTTAAGACTACACGACAGAGTTGTGTATGGCATTTGCAGGCCTGGATTGAGAGATCTAAATATTCCATCCAGCCCTTCCAAGCAACATGCAAGCAGATCAAACACATTAAAATCCCGAAACAAAACATTGGGGTTGTGGTTTTTATTTTAATTTCCCATGACCTTGTAAAGCACGGGAAGTAGTCATCCACCTACGGTCTTTCACTTGAAAAGGCTTTAAATATAGAACTCCAACTTAAAAAAAATATAGCAGAGAAAAACTTTCACAATAAAAAGTTGACATATATGTAATGGATGCAAACCACATATTGTGAAGATAATATTAAGGAATCAGCACAAATCTGTGTGGAACTGAGCACTTAACAGTGACCTTTCCATAAGTCCCTGTACGCTTAGAGCTACAAGAGGATTTAGAAAACATGTAGGTTTTAAAGAGCAATGAAGTAAGAAATGTTACATTTGTGCAAATAAATACTTTGCATCAATTCATATGATTATATTTTACTTAGAGATGGGGGTGAAATTGTTTTAGATTTCTTTTGACAAGCAGAGGTTATTTCCCACCAGCTCTTACTGGGTATACAGAAAGTAAACAAAAATAATAAAAAAAAAATCTTGTCAGAATACAAAGGGACACAAAAAAGATCTGCTCAAACTCAGTTTGAAGAAGAATGAATATCCAAGTTCCATAAAACAAAACTGGAACACAGTCTGCTGAGCATAGTAGTCAAGAGGTGGATTCTTTCAGGGTGGGGGGCTACAGCGGTCTTTTTTTTGTTTGTCTGGCATGGGAGGTGGGGGATTATTTGTTTTGGAAGTTGTTTCTTGGTTTGTTTTTTTTAGCTTGCTTCTTTTCAAAGTAACACATCCGGGATGTAGTACATTCAAAGCATGAAGACTGCTGGAAGGGAAAATAATAACTGGAGAAGTAACAAAATAATTCACAAGACTTATGGTGGTTTATAAATGACTGCTGAAATCCATTCATTGTTTTCACTCTTCTGTATCCTCACATAAGTCACACCTGTGAAACACAGTCGAAGAAGGGTTGTATTTTTTTTTAATTAATGAAAAATACTGAATAAAGTCTTGTAAATAGGTCTTACAAATATATATAAATACAAATATATATATATAGTTATGAAGCCACAAATCACAAACAAAGCACACTTCCCAGTTCAGACAGAAGTCTCTCACTCTATTAAAAATACCACTACCTTTTTTTTTTTTTTTTGGGGGGGGGGGATGCACAACATTTTTCAGTCACCTGAACCTACAGTAGAAAAATACATTTAGACTAATTTACTTATAACTTTGGAAATTAAAAACTAGAATCAGCATAGTTTCACTAGAAATAGTCAAATCAAAGCATACAAATCTTAAATGTGCATCATCTATAATTCGTTCCTTCTAGTATAAAAGGAACTCAAAATTCTAAGTTTATGAACTACAAAAGATATTTTAAGTTAATTTATTCCAGATATTGTCTTCTAAATGTGTTAAATAAATAATCCTCTCAGCAATTAGCTCCAAATATTCAGATGTGGGATGAACCATGGTTCCCAAAGTCACAAAGGGATTTTGAAAACATGACAAATGCAAACAATGAGGTTTCAGAACTCTGGAGTGCTCTTTTAGCCTTTCATTGTTGCAGTCTTCATGATTTACTTATAATACTAAGCTACTATTTCCTCCACAGCTATATGAATATTATAATTTACTTTAGAAAACACTATGCAAATACTCAAGATTGCTAATTAATCCCATTACCATTGGAATACCCTTTTAAATACTGAGATATTTAAGAGACATGAGATAGCAAAGGTGATCCTCCTTAGGAATGAAGCCAAACACCAACTCATTTTTCATCATTCAGGATAGCCGCATTAGGCTACTCTCAATTTTAGGGGATTAAAACATTGTTCTTTAAACAATTAAATATCAAAATATCATAATTTTTTCAAATAAAATCTTTTTTAAATATTACTCTTCCTAAGTATTAGTCGTTTCAGATACCTGAGACAATACAATAAATAAAGGAATGGGATAGACTGACCTCTTGCCATCTTTCAAATTGCCTTTTTTTTTTTTTTTTTTGGGCCTGCTCCCTAGAAGAAAAGCAAAAATTGTGCAGCACTTCCACTACCAGTAAGAAACGAGAAAACCCTAAGGAATTTCTCTCAGGAAGTTCTCTCACACAGACGATTGTAGCAATTCAGCTGTATTAGTGTCAGCAGCTCTCATATAATGGTTTTCTGCACCAGCAATTCCAGAAACCTTCAAAGTTTCCTTCTAATACATAAGGTGAAGAAAGTCCTTTGACTCCCAATAGTATCCTTAAAGCCAAACTGGTTTAACGTGGGCCCCATAAGTGTACTGTAGGTGGTGGAAAACTGGCTGCATCTTCAGGCTGAGAAGGCTGGGCACAGTACTATGAACTTGAGCTGGCAGCCAGCTCAGGGGTTGGTATCAGGGCCAACAGCATACAAAGTGGCTGTTAACCTCAACAACGGGATGGAAAGTACTGCAAGCAGGTTTGCGGCCAATATCAAACTGGGGTGGAGTGGTGGAGAGGCCGGAAGGCACACCTGCTGTTCACACAGACCTCACCATTAAATCTAACGAGCAGACTCGGGACAGGTTGTCCATACCTGTCTCTTGTGATAAGGGGAGGTTTCGGCTATAGTCTAACCTCATTACGTCATTATTCACATTTAGGATGCAAGTCTAAATCTCTTGAAATGAACTTGAAGTTACTAGTTTTGCATTTACGTCCGAGCCACTAGTTGCCAAAAGTCAAGGAAAAAGCAGCTTCTTTTTGCTTTGTGGGAGACCATCAAGCTATCATTTATGCAAGGCATCTCCAATTCAAGGTTAGATCAAGATTTTTTATTTATTTATTTATTTTACAAAACAACAGTTATGTGTTTTCAGAACAATTACTTATTACAGAAAAGATACCTAAAGCATTTGTAAGTTTGTCAGGTATGTCATTTTTAGTTAATACTTAGCAGCGTGCTCACTGCAGTGCAGTAATTGATCACACCAACGCTTCCCTGCCTGTGATTTTCAGTGAGGCTGAAGTCACCCCATTTACAGTGCAGAGCAAGATGCTTCCTATGTTTATTTCAGGGCAGAAGTGGACAAATGCACAGCTGAGAGGCTGTATCCTCTCTTTACCCTACGATTATTTTTTTTTGTTGCTCCAGATGTATCTTGTCTTACAATTAGGCTTTAGGAACAAACAGTGACGGGACAGACATTTCACCCTTAAGTACTAGAGAAATTACCTAAAAGCAACACAAAGGAACATTTATCTTCAGCCAACCAACATCTACACTTATTTAGGGTTACTGGCTACATGACAGACCGGCAAGAAAAGGCAGTAACTGGAAAGGCAGAGCATTAAGAAGCCTTCAACCACCAATTACAACCTAAGCTAAATACTTTTCTTACTTTCTATACAATTCAGTACTCAATAGAGGAGGAAATGCTTTACTTACTCTGCGTTTATTTTCCACCTAATAACGGTATCATTTCACATGATTCATCCCAAAAACAGGAGAGTGAAAAAGCTAACTACAATAATGTTTTCCAAACGCACCTTATTATTAAAAGATCATTTTTAAAAACCAACTTTCCCAAAATTGCACTTACGAGATAAATGCAAAGTCAAAGGAATCAGAGGGGAAATTGGTGGGTTCTGATTCCTTTCCACCACTCTTTCCTATTCCAGCAGGAACTGGCACTGGATAGAGAGACATGCATAAGAGAGTCACTGCTTGCTGGTTGAGTGCTGTGAGTTCCAGCTGTAGATACTGGACTGCAATCTGACTGTCTACGAAAACAACAAACATAAAATTATCCCTATCACGTCTTGAAGAGAAATTACACTATTTGCATGTATATTTTCAGGTGGAAAACTACTGCAGTGCCCAGCCTTGTGCCAAAACAGAGCTGTTCTAGTGCCTAGAGACCACAGATTTGGAAGGTGTGCATGCAGTGACTTGGAAGCTGCTACAAGGGCTCTGGAAGTGAAAACCTTCCAGATTTCTACATCTATGATGTGACTTACTTGAGCACACAAGTTTACCTACGTAAGTGTCAGGGCTTTAAAACATGTCTTTAAACATATACAAACAAACAACAACAAAAGCAGAAAAAAATAAAGCAGTAATAGAAGCTTAAGTACTGGAAAGAGGTGGAAAAATAAAATGCCCTTGCATAGGTTGCCCGGAGGCTAAGTCAAAACGAGAATTCACAAAGGTATCAACAATGAAGCAGACTGAATGTAAGTAATTGTGATAAAATCCCTTATCAGAACCTGAGAATGCTTCTATCACTTCTTTTACCCTGACACACTTGAAGGAGGAACCATAAATAGAAAGTAGTAAAAAGCATGTGCTCACTGACAAAGCAAGCAGGAGGATGGCCTAACATGTTGTCAAAGGTCATCCAGGTCAAATAAATATATCTTAAACTTCTGTCATAATACTAACACCTCTGCACCAATGGCAAGGGTATCCGTGGCCAGGAATAGGTTTTGTTTAACCTCCCAGGATTTTCTTGAACATGTCTCATTGAGACATTTGTCTTCCAACATAAGCGAAGAGAAAGAAGTTGTTTTACACGAAAATGCTCAGAGATGCTGGACAACACAAAGCTGCTTTCCTATTAACAGGAAGAGATGAGTAGAACTGCGCTTCCAGTTACCTTAGTCCTCAGGTAGGGAATTGCTGGGAAAGATTGCTGAAGGGAGACTTCTGCCCAGGAGAATCCTATCACCAACACTGGGCTCCACTCTTCTCTCGAGTTTCCAGCCATTCGGAGAAGGTTTCAGTTGCTTCACAACTTACACGGTAATTGCTACGCTTGACACATTTGGCATTTGAAGTTTCCTTAGGTTTTTCCAACTGGAACGCAGCAGCCTTCTGTCAGCTACACAGCACAGCACGCTGGCTTCTGGTAGCAGGAACCCTTTCTTTCCCCACAGACACAGCTCATCCCTCCACTGGCAACGCTGCCGTTCAGCACGACTCCCACCGAGCACCACGCACGCAGTCCCTTCCAGGGAGAAAGGCAGCAGGACACTGGTGAGGCTGCAAGAAGTCAAACCCTTTGGGCTGCTGGTAAGATGACAACGGATGAACAGACCAGCTGCACATCCTATGCAGAGCCCACGTTTTTACCTGCTACGCTACCTTTAGGTTATTAGGATTTTCTGCAGAAAGGTCAGGAGACTGTTGTGTCTGGCATATGGCAGCTTCGTGGGCAAAATACACAGATCTGAGTTCTTTACACCTTTTTAAATCATTCATCACCCTGTTATTAGCAGAAGAACACTTTTGAATTTAGAGGACTTCCAGCTGGTCAGGTGAAATGTAAACTCTGTCCATAAGCACGTTACAGCAAAACCAGCTATCTAACTCTCCCTCCTGGCTCAACCAAGACTTTGACTCTACGTATACCTCTTAAAAAAGGTAACCACAACAACTGCTGTTATTCTGCTGGTTGGGGTTCAGAAAAAGCTTACGAGCGCAGCTTTGCCAGCAGAATCCTCCAGTGTAAACAGTTACAAAAGTAAAGCTGCACTTTCACCAGTGCTGCTTGTTTTGCTTGGAGCAGGACAGGAGAACTGCTTTAACAACACGAAACACGGCTCTCATCATCCTTGTGGGTCTTCACAGAGCACTGTCAGCGTAGCACGAAAGGAACTCTGTGTGTTTCTTGGACAGATGCGAGCACAGCTCCAAGTGGGGAAACAGTACAAGTAAACTTAACACCTGCATCAAGTGAGTATCTACCAACCGAAAAAATGCTTTCTAACAGATAACTGCGCAGTGGGCTGGAAAGCCTAATACTTAAAAAAATAAACTTAAGGAGTGATGATAATTAGATACAACTTAGTTACCTTTCACAACCTGTTGCAAGGCAACAAAGCGCAAATCCCACAGCGCTTAACACTACTCAGAGTGAAATTAAATTACTAAGATTCAACACGCTATCAAGAAACTACTTCAAAAACACTGGAAAGTAACAAAGCTGCAAGCATTTCAGCAGCTATTTTCAAAAGGCATCTGCACCCAGATAAGCACTAGTGCTGCAAAGAGAAAAACCACCCTCTAATTCCACCACAATGGCCTCTAAGCACAAAGCCTCGCCACTGCTCCCAACCTGTCACCATTAGTTTCCACAGCCTCCCCTTCGGTTTCTGGCCTCCAGCCACTTAAATACAAAATACTTTTAAGACAGTACTTTTAAGACCTAGCTCCATTCCCTTCCTATTGAACAGAAGAGGAATTAATCATTAACGAGTAACGATCTGCTAACAGTTTTCATGACCACTTCAACATAAACGAGACAACCTGAACATTTATTTTCCTTATTCCACCACTTCATAATTTACATTTTCCAACACCATTAGAACTGGAATTACATCCTGTTTCTTTGGTGGTGAAAACTGTCTTCATAATCTCTTTTGGGCCAAGAAGCTCCGGGGCATTACCTATCTTCTGCAAGTGCATTTTGTAGCCAGTTACCTGGTTTCATTTCAGAGTATCAGAAACTCCTCTTTATCGCCATTCCCCGTTGCAGATCCATGCTGATCATACAGCAACAATGCTGTTCTAGAGGGAGACTTCTCTTGAAAGCTAAGACGACAGAACAGCCAACAGATCTCTACAAGAACATCTTCCAAAAAGTAATTCTAAAGCGGAGCTCTTGAAGCTCTGCACAGTGTGAGTGATTAAATTCAGTGTGTACTGCCACCAGATCACTACACAGCACACTGAAGCTAAGCCTAGCATCTAAAGGAGGAAGACAACAAGAAACCGGAGTGTTGTAAGAGCAAGCCAGTTCAGTCTACAAGCCATAATCTACACAGCAGCAGCCTTCTTTGGTCTGAGTTCAGCTTCATAGTCACAGAGTCAAGAGAACTTAAGCTGAGCATATTGAATCAGTGCTTTAAGGCATTTCCTCATGAATAAACAGAAGGACAGCACAAGTAAATACTCTGTAAAACATTCATTAGTAAGTAGTTACTCACATTTGACACTGGACACAGTTTTTGAAGCTGTCCACCATCAGGAATGATCTAGTGTTCCCTAGTTAAATAATGCTTTGGAATGCAAGTGGTAATGATTAAAACACATTTAAGAAATGTGAAATGCTGGAAAGAAGTTCTTTTGTATAAATACATGCCAGCCAGAATGCCACACTTTACAAGTCTCCCCAGTAACACCTCGTACAACAGGTACCTGCATCTATTAAAATCTGACCCTAGAAAGGTGATGGGATGCTAATCGATACTTTTAGAAGTAAGCAGTACAAAGATGAGAGGTTTGCAAGAAATGCCAGCACATGGTGACACTCAACATAATGAGCAGGCCCTCAAAAGGATGTGAATGGGTGAGAGCTTGCTTCTCAACGCCTAAATACCTCAACCGTAATAAATAAGCCACCCTTAGCAGCGTAGCAGGTTACACTTGCAAATTGACACAGAAGAGGCTAACACTTGCTGAGCAAGGAGTGTGTGTTCCTGGAAAGCAAAGAATATTTTGAGCAATATTTGAAACAAAGAAAAAAAAAACAACAAACAAACAAGAAATCCAACCACCAGCAAACCCCAAACCACACCACCCAAAAGCCACAAGAACACAAGTTCAGAAAACCAGTTCAAAGAGGCAGGACACCAGCCTCAAGGGGAGGGGAAGACTGTGGGTAGGGGGTACAGCAGAGGGCCCTCAAATAAGATGTTTTACGATAAACACTTACTGCAATGTACAAAGCCAGTACTGAACTGGCACCACCTCACCTGGGGAAATAAAGGCACAGCATTTTTTAAGAGTTCACACAGGAGCATGGGGGCAGAGTGAGGGAGGAACATACAGAGCCAACGAAAGGCAGGCCAGGAGGGGTGCAGGCTCTAAAACCAGAGGATTAAAGAACTCGCTTGTGCCCCTTCCTTTCCAAAGCAGGAACATTCAAGACCCACACCAAAACATTTTATCTCAGAGCAGAGACTATGCAAGTAAAGAGTCTGACCAAGTGGAGGACCAGCCCCTAAAAACACAATTCTGAAAGACCTGCACTGCTCCAAAAAGGCATTCCTCACCTTCTGATACCGCCCTGTGTGAAAGTGTCTGCCCTGAACGCGTTTACGTTATCAAAAAGAAAGTGTTAATGACTGCAGGTATGGCAAACAGGACTCCTTCCTCTCCTGCTGCTCTGGAAAGAGATCTTTTTATTGTCATTTTAGCCATCTATAACTTTAACCAGAAGAACAGATAATAGAAATGCTTTCTACGGAGAGGTAGATAATCAGCATTAATGAAAAATTGGAGAGTAAAACACAGCTTTGTTTAAAGTTTCCTGTGGCCTTTCTTATTAACTGAAAAAAAAAAAAAAGGGAAAAGCTAAAGACTTAGTTATCATTCTTCTGAATTCCTCTAGGAGTATTATAAATCAATGCCAGATTTTTATACTAGTAGCAAACCACAGAGGACAGTGGTGTTGGCTGATAAAAATATCTTCCTCTGCCTTCAAGAAAAAAAAAAAAGAATGCTCTTTCAACCACCACATTTTTTCCAGCGCAGGAAATTCTTTCGGGCTCCAAACCGAGCGCTGTTTACACCTGAACATCTAACTCAGCGCCCGCCAACCCGCTTTCCCCCGCTCTGACGGCGCTGTCAGAAGGCACCCGGCTCCCTCCGGACCTGCAGCGGCCCCGGCAGCGGCTCACGGAGGAGCCGCGGGGCAGGGACGAGGGGAGGGGACCGGGAGCGGGACCGGGACCGGGGCCGGCCGCGTGTGCTCGGCGGGCCCCGCGCTCACCTCGGCGGCCGGGATGTTCACCACACCTGTCGACCTGCGCTTCTCCCGCAGCTTCCTCTTCTCGATCTGCCCCTTCCCCTTCCTGGCGCTGGGCCCCGAGCCCGAGCCCTTGCCCTTGCCCGCCGGCTTCTCCTCGCCCTCGGGGGAGCCCGGCACGGGGCTGGAGGCGGCGGCGGGCTCAGCGCCCCGGCCCCCGGCGAGGCCCTGAGGCGGCGGCGGCGGCGGCGGCTCCTTGGCGGGGGGGGCCCGGCCGAGGCTCAGGCAGTTGAGGGCCCCGCCGGCGGGGGGCGCCGGGCGGTCCGGCGGGGCGGCGGGGGGCAGGCAGCTGCCGCCGCCTCCGCCGGGCTCTGCCGGGGCGGCGGCGACCCCCGTGGGTCTGGGCTCGCTCACGGCGGCCGCCCCCGGTGGCGGCGGCGCCTGCTTGGCCCGCATCTTCTCGCGCTTGGCTTTCCACTCCTCCAGAAAGTCCGTGGTGCTGCCCCCGGCGCCCCGGTAGCCGCCGGTCGCCATGTTCCCGGCGGGGTCGGCTGGGCTCGGCTCAGCGGTGGTGGCGGTGGCGGCAGCGCCCCGGCAGCAGCACCTCCGCCGCCGCCCGCCGACGAGAGGGGCCCGGCGGGGCGGGCGAGATGGGGGCGGGGAGGGAGGCTCGGCGGACGGCGAACACCCTGCGGGGAACAAAAGGGGGGCCGTCAGGCGTCCCGCTGCCAGCCCAGCCCGTCCTCGCCCTGCCCCCCGCCCCCCCGGACCCTCCTCGCCCTCCGCCGGCCCCGACGCCCTCCCTGCCGGCAGCGGAGCCGCCCGGCGCTCACCTCCCTCCCTCCCTCCCTGCCGCCCGGCGGGGCCGCGGCTCCGTGCCTCGCTCGGTGCCTCGCTCGCTGCCGGCCCCAGGTGAGCGGCACCGCCTCCCGCCGGCCCGGAAGGCGCGGCCCCGGGGCGGCCCCGGCTCCCCCTTCCCTTCCCCTCCCCTCGGCCACAGCCCGGGCAGCGCAGGGCAGGGCCGGGCCGGGAGCTGCCGCTACGGCACCCGCGGGGCGCCGGCACCTGCCCGGGGCTCCCCCGGGGCTGCGGCCGTCGGGCCGGGGCTGTGCCTGGGAGGCGCCGCTGCCGCCGTGCGAGCGCTTCGCCCAGCCTCGTGCACCGGGCAGGTCCGCGGCAAGGTGCAGAGCCGGCAGCACGTCTCTTTTATTTTTCTTTTTTTGTGGCTGATGTGTAATGCTGAGCCCGGCCGTGCGGTTAATAAAAGTCCTTCACGAGTTTGGAGCGTGAACTTTTGGAAACGCTTTTGGTTTCTTTTTTGCAGCAACGGTACGGATGCTGTGAATGCCGGTTAAAAAGTCCTGGCGAAACGGGGCTCCAGATGGCTGCGGGAGGCTGCCCGTGCCCCACAGCACGCATACAGCAGGCTGCTCCGTCCTGCCTGAGCCTCGCAGCGCTGCGGTGGTGGGCACTGCCTCGGGGAATCGCTCACCCTGACACTCACTCACTCACTCCCCCAGTGGCTGAGGCTGGCAGGGCCTCTGGAGCCCACCAAGCCCAAGCCCTGTCCCAGCAGGGCCACCCAGCGCAGGCTGCCCAGGGCCACGTCCAGGTGGCTTTGGAAGATCTCCAAGGAGGAGACTCCGCAGCCTCTCCGGGCAGCCTGTGCCACTGCTCCGTCAACCACACAGAAAAGACGTGCTGCCTGGTGTTCAGAGGGAACCTCGGTGTCTCACCCCTCCAGCCATCAGTGCCTGGCTGGTGATCATTCATCCACTCAGACATTTCACTTAGCTCTATCAGATTTTTGCTCTGGTTCGGGCTTAGGGCTTTTAGTGGGGAGGCAGTTGATTTTGAAGGAGTTTATGTGTCTGTGTAGGTAGAAGTTCAGACATCTGCATCCCCAGCGCAGATGAAACCTCTCATCTTTCAGGTAACAGTAAAGCCCGAAACAAAACAGGTTAATGGTTCCGTGTTATGCTGGAAAGCTGTCAATAGGCACAAGAGTAGATGTTGAAAATACAGGTCTATACTAGCTCTACTTAATGCTAAAAAATTATTGATGTTGATTATATTTCTATTTGCCAATCAAGCATTTAATGAAGCGTTGACTTAATGTTGACTCAATTAGCTCTCGCCTCAAAAAACACATTCTTACCTTCACGTTCATCTAAAGAGTTTTGTTAGAAAGCTATTGAGCTGTGTTTTAGAAAACACAATTTAGAAAAATGATCCTTAGTGTGAATTCTTGCCTGCAAAGTACTTTTCCCATTCTGTCAGACTCTTCCTCTTACAGACTCTTCCTCTTACATGAAGGAGAGCTGTCCTTGAGACAAACACCAGTGTTTCGCTCCTTGACATTGCCCCCCATGAGCAGCCCATCTGGCTAAAAATGTGTAAAAATCATGTAACAAAGTAATTGTTTGTAATACTTCATGTATATGGAGAAACACTGTGATGTATTTCAGTTTGAGGGTTCCCTCTGCTCCCAGTCACCCAGGTCTTCCTGCAAGGCTTGGGCAGCATCTTACCTGCCCACATATCCCGTGGGTTGAGCACTGCAGCTGGGCTTTAGCTGCATCTGCCATTGCTGTTAGATTTATTGCTTCTATCTTCTATAAAAAACATTGGCGCTTTTTTTTTGTTGTTGTTTTGTTTTTTTCAGTGCCAAAAATGGCTTTGTGTTCCCTATGGTCTGTTATATATTAACAGGAGTTATGTTGTGGTGAGTGAGGTTGGGCTTGAGTGCCCAAAACAAAAATGCTGACTGTCAGACGTTTGCATCTCAATAAGGTTGTCTGTGCTGGAGAGCTTTCAGGGATAAAGTCCCAAATAGTTTAAGTATCACGCTGCATGTTTTCCTCAGCCACAACTGAGAACAGCTGAGTAGGTTTCAAACAGCACTTTTTTCTTACAAAAAAAAATAAAAAAAAATCTTGAGGGTATTCTTAAGGCCTAGAAATACAATTCATTTTATTAGCTACGTTTTAAGCTGGCATGATGACAAGGGTCCCTAAGCCTTAAAATATCGTTTTTTGTATATTCATTATTATGGAATGGGATTTTCCCCTAGAGGTAAAATTACCACCAGGATTTGGTAGGATGATCTTGATCTCCTTTGCCAGGCAAAAACCAAACACTTTGTCTTTTCAATTTAGATTTTTTTTTTTTAAAGGCATTTATTCCTAAAATCTTGAGGAAATGAAGTGCCTTGTGGGATTGGGCACATTAAAGCTGATTCCTTTTTATAAGGTTGTGAATTGTTTCAGATTTTTGTGACTTCTGCTAGAAATCCAACCAACTATCCAACCTTAATGAGGTTCTGTGTACAAACTTATCTGAGCCATAATCTTTTATGAAGTGACATTTTTCAAGGGCTGGAAAATAAAATACAGAACGCATTAATGTATTACCAGATGAGCAAATTAAGAAAAACATCCCAACTCCTGGCCAGTGTCTGTTTGCCTGCTGTCCCCAGGCTCCTGGTTAGTGTTTGTTGTACCCGCTGATGCCCATATGCTCTCCACAGAAACATTCCCTCTTTCTTCAGCATCTTTGGAAGCTCTCCCTAAAATCTTTGTGGAGACTGCTGCATTTCCCTGCCTGTCTTTTGAAAACATACTTTTCCTTCCATTCCCGACTTTACCCCAGCTGCGTCTGTCTTACCTGAGCATCCCCGAAGCTGCTGCTTGGTGCTCCTGCCTGGTGTGCCCTCCTCTCCTCCCTCTGAAGCTCATTCAGCCAACAGTTTTCATGCTGCTACTCCCAGAACAAACATCGTCAGTCCCCTGCTTGCTCTGCCTGCTCCATCACTCTTGCAAAATTTATTCAGCTCTCTCCAGCGCAGTCCCATTAAACCTCCCCTCTCTGCTGCTTTGCGTTTCACCTGCTGGATAATGCTCACCCACACCACTTTGTACCCCAGATAACCTATCTATTTCAGTGAAATCTTACTGCTATCTGTTCACAGAAATACCTGCTTCTTTTTTTATCCATAGAATTTCAAAAGCCTTCTCTTTAAACCTTTCCCATTAAATGACTTACTGTAACTCCTCTCTATCTTTCTGTAAAATCCCCACCTGTGCTGCATGAAATCTCTCAAGTCAAATCTTCATGTAAAAGTAAAATGATCCTATGACATAGCACTGCTGTCCTTCTTGACTCTTCCTTTTAACCTTTCCTTGCTAATGCTTTCCCAGCCAATGCCCTGGCAATGCCTGCTTTCCTGCCTCAGGTCACTCACGCTGCCACAGACCACGTCCCTAGGATGAGGCAAGATATGGTGAAGTACACTTTACCAGGACATGTCTCCCTCCTTGCACTCTCCTGCTATTCCCAGTTATATCTCTAAAAGAGGATTGTATCTCTGTCAGAAACAGTCAAAAGAGTTTAAAAACTTTGGTGGTGTTCCACAGCCTTGACTGCTGGTCTCTTCCGCCTGCTTCAGAGGATTAATTTGTGGTGGTGAAGAAGCGAAGCTGTGAAGGATAACACGGAGATACTTTCCGTTTGACTTCAGGACAGCAAAGCGATTGCATATTTTGTCTCTAGCAAATTTTCTTTTTTAGGCATGTAGAGAGACGTTTATTTCTGTTTACACCCGTACTGTTTGCTTTTCAAATTCTCTCTTAACCTTTGGTTATTCTCATCTTACCTACCAGCTTCTCTTATCACTTGGTCTTGGTTGGTTTTGCATTTTTGTCTAAATGTGGATAAGCTGCTATTCCTTGCAATGTAATACAACTTTCTGCTACTTCTGAGCTGTACACGCTATCTAAATCTGAGAGGCTTAGCCTATCAGCATGGATTTTTATTTCCTAAACTTTTCTTCCAGGTTTTAATTAAATTATTCTTCCCCTCCTTCATCCTCCCCCCCTTCACTGGAGCTTACTGCTGCAGTGCTAAACTTCTGGCAAGGTTTTCTGCTGTTAGGTTCTGACAGTTAGTGATGTTCTAGTCCCTGTGGTCAATGGTTTAGCTGTATTACTTTGTTCTGGCTTTTGTCTGGAAACTCGTACAAATCTGACATTCCCTCTTTCACTGAAATATCAACTGTGTACTATTTGTCATGTTACTGAATTAGATGCCTAAAACATATATTTTTTAAATACTAGGTCCCAATTTGAAATCTTGCATTCAATGATAACAAAGTTTTGTAAAATATTTGGATAATATTTGGATATGTAAAATGATGGATTTATCAGCAGCTATTAGCATTCAGGATCAGTCCTAGGAGCCATACCTTCTAGTGTGGTTTCTGTACGTGGCTTTACCATTCTTGAACTCTGCTATCATTTGACCATAAATACCTGAATAGTTTCTTCAAACCATGTAGTACCAGCTCTTGCAGCAAAGTTCATTCATTGAACTGGTGGAGGCATGCAGTGTGGAAAGAAAAACAAAAACTTACAGAAGGAAGTTAATGTGATTTTTGAAGTATTTCATTTTACAGTATGAGAAACTCATGCAGAGATTGCCATCTGTCTCCAGTTTGCAGTTGTTGGATAGGAACGAGGGTAGAGATGACTTCAAAGGCTTGATAAGAACATTTTCTGCCACAGTTCACAATCACTGCTTCTCGCGTTCTGCTCTGTATGCTTTTCCTGCCTTACAGGAAAAAAAGACCTATGGCTCTGTTTATCCTGCTGCTCCTTTCTATTTGTGATGAAGTTCAGTCAGCATAGCTTTGAAATAGTTTATTGAGCAACCACGCTACCTCTTTTTCACTGTCGAAATAGGTACTCTCTAGGGCCAGATCTGAATGGTGAACTGAGTGCATATGCCCTAGAGCAACTTGCTGAGGAGTGGGATGGAAAACAGACATGGAGTCAGAATGTTACACTGTGAGGTATAAGGTGGAGGAAAACCAAAGCTGACAAATCTTACAGAGTCTGGGGAAGAAGGGGGAAAAGGGTGAATGCCATTAGGCAGGCTAGGAATATGCTTTGGGACCAGTTTGCAAAAGGCATGGAAAAACTCCAAAACCCTGGCAGCGAACCAGTAGGGCCAGGATATAGGATATGAGCGTGATACAAAAGCAGCACATAGAGGAGACGGTCTTTCCATTCTGGCTCCACTTTCATGTTCCCTGTGAAGGAACCTAGGGAGGTTCTCACAGAACGCTTCGTTATGGAGGATCCGTCAAAATTAAAGGACTGAAAAGAAATAACACAATTTGATAAAGTGAAAAATCACAAATTGGCAAGCTGAGGGGTGGTGACAAAGCAGTACATGGAATTCAGTGTAGACAAACCTGAAGTGACTTAGGTTGGGAAGAATGTTCTAAGGTGCCATCTGAGCACGTACCGTCTTGGTGCTCAGGGACAGGGTCTAGTGGGTGACATTGGTGGTAGGGTGATGGTTGGACCTGATGATTTTGGAGGTCTTTTCCAACCTTAATGATTCTGTGATCTAGACATACTTGAGCAGCACTGAGTCTGTCAGACCAAAATGGTCCCCCAGAGTGCCCGTGCTCCCACACAGTGTGAATATAAGGGAGGCAGTGGGTTTGGCTGCATGCTGGCTTATTAGTCCAACCTCTACACTTGTGCTTCAGGGAACAAACAGAGGTGCTGAAGTATCCTTGCAGTCCTCTGCAGGAGAGACCATGCAGTCTTCCGGACATGAGCTACCCTTAGCTGCTTTCTGCAGTGTGTGCCTGTGCATGTTGTGCTCCGCACTGCTCAGGGAGCCAGCTGGGCTGCCACCCATACAGAGGGGCCGCCTGGTCACAAAGCTGTTGTGCCACCTCAGATAATATCTGTCACCCTGGCAATTCAGTGCTGGCTTACTTGGCCGTATGACCAAAATAATATCACGGGTTTACATTTCAGTTAAGATAACCTTAAGTTATCTGAATAACACCACCTTTGTTGCTTTTTGTGTTACGTTTGATACGTTTCCAGACTGGATGTCAACATCTGATGACCTCCATTAGTGCTTAATGGAAAACTCTTTGTACACTAAGAAGCTTTTACCTGTGCTGAAGGACTATCAGCACCAGCAGAGCCCATTCCCTCCTCTTAAAAGACTGCAAGCTGTGAACAGACTTGTCTCTATACAGCTGATGCTCAGGGTAGGTTTAAAGCATTGGTCAACAGATTCTGGTCCCTGACAAATATAATTCAGTTCCTGTCTTTCTGTTTCCCCAGAAAGCATGTAAGCATGCAAATGAATAATTAGAAACCAAATCCAGTGGTGACTGGGCTGCTGTCTGTCCGTGTCTGCTAGTTACACTTCAAAACCCTCTGGGGATTTTTCGTTTTCCTTTTTTTCAATAAACAGCCCTCTAGCTCTTATGAATTGTTTTGATCCTTTAAAGGGCCAATACAAAGCCAGTAAAAATGAAGTAGGTCTCCAGGCTGTCCCGTGTCCCTCTGGCAAACCTGTTCCACAGCTTCATCCTAATCCACCCCATGCAGGGCAGGGCTCAGTCATGCGGGGGGGCTCAGAGCCACGTCCCCCAAGGCATGCGGTTAGGATGGACTGACCAACCTCTGGGGGACCACTGGGAAACTGGGTGTTCACTGGGGTGCATGCAGAATTTAGTGCCATGGCTTTTTACAGTGCTTTGTTTGAGCTAGCTGTTTGGTGATTACTTTTCTCTTACACCACAGTATTTCTAGGACCCAGGGTTTTTCATACAACGGGCCATAAAGAAGTTGCCTTGTAGAAGGAATCAGGCAGATATTTCAGGAATTCAGTACTGGTTATTAGTAGCAATCATCTGGAAGTGTCCAAAACAAACACAAACAGCAATCAATCTATGGCCGTGACATATCAGTGAGTGTAAGCAGAGGAGGGGGAGCGGTGAAAAGAGTTCAGAGTCTTGCTAAGAAAGCAAACGAAATACAAAGGGAGAGAACAGCTTAAACAAGATAAAAATGAAATTTGCTTTCTATTGTTAAAATTATGATGGTATTTTACCAAACTTTGTTCAGTGATACCTGTCTGTGCTATAAACAGCTAGCATGAAAGCTTGGGGCTGAACATCAAAACTTATGTGCCTATATCATAACCATTTTATATAAACCAGCGTGGGCACTGCTTAAAAGCGAGTTTTGAGTTTTGTTCATAATATACATTCTTTGCTATTTCAAGGTGAAAATTGCTAAGCCATTTAAGCAAGTTTCAAATATGTATTGAAAAGAAGTTTTAAGTTAAAAAATCAGTTGGAAGAAGACAAGCTACATACTTTGTCCTGCCTGCAAGCAAGTCCACAGCCAATGCTATTTGTAAATTTTCCCCAAAGCAGCCACATTTCAATGGAAAAAGTGTAAGACTTTTAACTGCTTTCAACCTGAATCTGTTTAGAGGTACAAAGAATAGGAACAAAGCCTATGAAAAATAGTGCTGACTCCTGAGGAGGGCAGTAACTGGATTAAACAGGAACAGGTGACTTGTATGGTGCTTGGTTTATGGTAGGAGCACTCCCTTGGGTCAGAGAGAAACTGGAGTAGGTGGGAACTAAATGGCTTGGTAGAGGCATTCCTCATTCCTCCTGAGTAAAGATTAGATTATCAGGGGAAAAAAGATCCTGTGGTCAGGAAAGATTAATGGCATCTCTGAAACCATTAGGGATGTGTGCTTGTGAGAGGCTCGGGATAAGGAGGTGCAAGAAAAGGGGGAAGGGGCGGCAGGTAGCAGGGGTGGAGGGAGAGGACACCAAGTGTTGAGGCTGCAGAAGTTGTGGTCAGCAGAGAAGTTGATGGAAGATACCACAGTGGAACTATCAGCAAGAGAAGAAGTAACCCATGGTCAGCTCTGAAGAGTGAGTGAAACAACAGGGAAGCAACAAATGAGCAGAAAATGCAAGGACCAAGCAGAAGGGTGGGAGACAGCCTAGCTGGGCAGAAATTGGCAGTGACTACAAGAACTGAGGAGTGCTGGGAGCTGAATGCCCCAGGAGGGTCCCGGAGATCTGGGTGGCGTACAGGAGCAGCTGAGGAGGCTGACAGCCGAGATGAGAAGATGGAGTCAGTTTTCTCCAGAAGCTGTGGCATGTCGGTAAGCTTGTAGGGACTTGTTAGTAAAACATGAAGGGAGTTCTTACGCTGGATGTCTGTGTGTAGCAATGCTGAGTGCCACTCCCCAGAAACTGTGGAAATTCAGAGTGCTTAAGGTCTTCAGGGCAGTGGCTTCTTGGATCTTTCGGTTATTGCGGCTATCACCCTGAACTACAAATAACGTAGCTCAAAGCTCTCCCCAGCACACAGAACAGGTATAAATGGTGGCTTGGAAATAGGGGCAGAACCCTGCCAACGCAGGGCTGAGGAGAAAAGGTGGAGGAGACTGGAGAATAATGTTAAAAGGAAAGTGAGCAGTGCTTGTGATATAGTATACGTGTTTGCAAAGCAATGATCAGGGAGGAGAGACTGACTGAGGCAAAGGAAAAGGAGACTAGAGAGATACTGCAGTGTACACAGTGCTCTGGTTACAAAGCAAAGCCTGTAAGCAACACACTTGCATGGTGGTCACACTGCAATGGGGTTGGGCAAGGAGTTAATCTGCATTTGGCATTTCAGCCAAGTTCAGTGCTGCTATAAAACACAGGCTTGCCAACTCCTGATACAAAGGATTTTTTTTTCCTTTTTAAAAATTTGCCTTCCCCCCTTGTCACTGGGCTCTAGCTGAGCCTTCCTGGGGCGCTTTGCACGTGCTGGCTCCCCGGCCACAGGGCTGCTGGCACAGCGCAGGGCACCGGTGCCAGTGCCAATGCCTGTGCCAATGCCAACACCAGTATCGAGAGGCTCCAGCAGGACCATGCTAGCCAAATCTGTTCTCCCAGGCTCACCGGCCTGCCCTGAGGGGACAGTTTCAGCCCAGCAGGCTGGCCGAGAGCTCTCTGCACCGTTCATTTTTTTGGTACGCGGTGCTCGGAGGCCTTGCTGCGCTCAGCCTCCCTTCACGCCTCAATTAACTCGAGATTTCTGCTCCTCGCCCCGCTCCCTGCCTCAGCCCAGCTCCGGCTCGGCTCGCACAGAGGCAGAAGGACCTGGAGGGGCTGCCCCCAAGCAACAACAAGAGCGGGCAGTCCTGGAAACCCCCCTGCCAAACGCCTCCAGGGCGCCCGAGGGCCTGGGCTGGGCCCGGGTCGCCCCTGACAGGGCAGCGGGGCCCGGCTGCCGCGGCCCCCGGGTGCCGCCTGCTGGCTGCCGGCACGGCCCGGCCCGGGGATATAAAACGGGAGCGCATCGCTCCTCGGCGGTGCAGGGGGGAGAAACAAGCGGCAGAAGCAGGCTGGCACGGAGCTCCGGCAGCTGTAGGAAGGGGTGGCTGCGGCTGAGTTAGCGGGCAGCCCGCACGGCGTGAAGCAGCACCCGTGGCTGCAGGTTTGGTGGGAGGAAAGACTTTCGTATCCTGCCGCTTGCCATAAAAACCTGAGGGGTGAGCTGACGACAGCTGGAGAACCGCGATAAGAGCAGTTCGTGCAAATGTGGATTTTTTTTTTTTATTTTTGTTTTTTTTTTTTAAACCATTTCACTTTTCCATTAAATCTTGTGTCTGGGCAGCGAGTACGCTGTGTCCCCACACATGTATTTTGTGTACCTTTTCCCTAGACGTGTATTTAGTGCCAGCTGGCAGGATGAAGCTCCTCTCCCTTGGAAGCCTCAGGGTGCAGGGCTGGGTGAGCCCCCCAGAAAGCAGCAGCTTGATTTTAGCTGCAACGTAGCAACTCCGAGTCAGGCCTGTCCTTATTGAGGCTGAGATGCAGCCTGAAAACAAGGGTACCTGATGTAGACACTCACACAGGCAACAGGACTGGCTCCCCTGTCCGCTTTGGTAGGGGAGGGCTGGGGCTGGCATAGCCACCTGCGGGGCTGGGGGCTCTGGGGTCCAGAGATGCTCCAGCTCAAGGCCAGAGATGTCTGCAACCACTTCTCACTGTATGGTTTGCTCCAGGGGCCATTCTGCCCAGCTCATCTCCCCGCTCAAAGGACACCGTGTACTGCAACAGGTGGAGCTCCCAAAGACGGTTCCAAGGGTTCTTCTCTCCCCCCCTATTTTTTTCTTTCTGTTTTTTCCCCTTTGTTATAAAGGCTGGAAGGACCACACTGGAAGATGAATTGTGCTGCCCTGGCTAACTACTTCTGCTAAGCTTTAATAGGCTTGCGAAACAGATGGGTAGAACCCAACCAAGGAGGGTGAAATAATTAGGGTTGGAATGCGGGGCTTTTGTCCCTGCCATCATTATCCCTGGGCCAGATCAGAAACATTAGACATCCAACAGGTGATGTTTTCAGACGAAGAAACGAACAGTTCCTCCTTTCTCTAAAGGCTACATACTTTTGCTATCTAATCAGTAATACAGACCAGGGAGGTGCTGACAAAAGTAAGAATAGCTGATGACTTCATCGGTGTGGCAGCAGCTCTCCCTTTAAAGCGTCAGCAATTCATTGTGGGTTTTTGAAGCTCTTTTTTTTTTTTTTTTTTTTTTTTTTTTTTGGGGGGGGTGGGGGTGTATTAATTCTGTCTTCCATGCAGAAATCTGCAGTCACCTTTGGGACTGGTACATTTTTTAAGTCTATGCTGAGGCAGAGCACTGTCACTGGAGCAGGGTACTTGCTGTTACTGTCTAACAAACCCCAACTGCTGCTCTTGCACTCAAAACAAATGTAAAGCAAATACCTCCAGTCACCAACGTTTTTTTTCCCTTGTTATTAGTGGCTTCGACCTAAGAACCCGAGGAAGCTGAATCACCATAGCTAAATGTTAACAATGTGTACATAATCATGCAGAGTAACAACTTTGAAAAACTTCAGCAAATTGTCTCCTCTATCCCCAGCAGACAGACTGGCTATTCCTACATGGGGAAAAAATGTAATTTCACAGAGATGATTATCAGGACTGCGAGAATACTGTCCTAAGATTTAAAGCCCTGTATAGGTTTGCTGTTGTTTTTGTTTTGTTTTGTAGAATTAGAACAATGCTGTGGCAACAATTCTGTAAGCTTCTGGAGTTTTCTATTTAAGAACTCGTGGGCAGCCTGTGCTGGAAATACTACAGAAGAAGCTGCAGTAGAAATGGAGGATTAAGGTACTTCATAAGCCACTGAAATAATAAACAATTGCAAAATTTAAGGAAAAGAATAAATTGAAAAAAAAAAAAACACCAACAAAAAAACCATGGGAAAGCAACCCTCTACAAGGCAACTACAATTCTTTCTTTACCTTCTTTAAAATTAGGTTCCACAACTTACATAAAGTTCATATAGTTGTGTAGTTTTTCAAACTGTATGTTACCCAGTGATTTTGTCTGGCATTTTGCTGTGACAGTCTTCAGGATTGTAGCTGGAAATTAAATTGTATCTATAAAACATTAACCTATCAGCTGCACAGTTGAAGTGTCAAAATTATCTACTGACCACACTGCATCATGTGAAGTTGAAGCTACCACTAAAAGGGGAAAAAACCTCTCAGTGTCACTGAAAGTGGAGCTGCCCTCACCTTCCATATGCACTGCTCAACTTCTGAGGTGGTGATGCCTTACAGCACCTGGCATTGTGCTGTAGTTCCTCCTTGCTACCTGCTCCTCTTTAGCACTAGAGATCTCCCGTCTACCATCTTACTCATCTTTTTGGTGCCTTTGCTCTTGAATATAAACCTCACTGTTAAGTCCAATAGCAGATAGGAGTCATCTCATGTGGAGCCCATTTCTGTAAGATCCTGACACAGGTATCTTCAGCTCCTCAGGCGCATATTTTTCTCTCTTCTACAAGATGACCTGTATGTATTTACATTTTCTAGAAAGGAGAGAACACTTGCTCTAAGACAAGACCACCAAACAAACAGTGGCTTACAACTATTGAAGAGGGAAGATAAATATCCATTGTTTTAATGCTCATCTAAGCACAAAACAAAGTTTAGCAGGGAGAGTAACACCAAGACTCTCATGTTTTGTATTTGATGATCAACAAACAAATGCACCAATCTACACAGAAAGAACTTCTCTGACACATTTAGCAGAAGTCTTGAAGTGGTGTATGGTAGGAACTGGGAAGGTCCAAAGGAAATTGTTCATGATGAGGGAGATGCGGTGGGTAAAAACACAGTTCCATCTCCAGAGCCTCTTATTCTAGGCAATTGCTAGCATTTGGACCCAGAAAGTCCTGCAGCCCTACAGACACACTCCTTCCATCCTCCCTGCACCCAGTGCTGCTTCCCCACGTGTGCTCACCCCTCCTCTCGGGGTGACAGCTTTGCTACCAGCTGGGGGTGGTTCTGTACATTCCCATTTTCTCTTCCTCTTCAGCACCAGCTACTTAAATGCTGCCATCTGTTCTTGGTGTAAACTGTGGCACTTGAAGATCACTTTCCACACTGGGACAAGTCCCCTGAAAATGTAAGCTGCCGTTTGGAATTACCATTTAAGCCATTAGTTATTTAAGCAAGCTTGCCAGTCAGCAGCCTGTTTCTTATATGCAAACCACTGCCTAAATAATAAAGTAGTCCCCTGCTACCATTTTGCTTCTGTGGTAGCTTGATTTTTTGGGGGTGTGTTTGGTCTGCAACACAGTCAGTACAGTATGATGGTGACACAAGTTTAGCAATTGCTTTGCGAGATTCAGATAGCATTACGTAAAAAATGGTTCTCAGATTCTGCACACATACAGGTTTATGTAAAACATAGAAACATTTGTCCAAGTTGTTACAGATTGCATAAATATGGCATTTTTACTGTTGCATTTACAGATGTGCATGTACAACGATGTGCAAATAATCACAATTCGATTACAATCTTTGAAACGTACTTGAACTTGGCATCCAAGTAGCGCAATGAATGAAAAATGCCCACCGAAGAATTTAAATAGCAAACTTATAACATGGTTTAAATTCATAACAAATTTCAATGACTTCTCAGTAAAACTTTCACACATTTAAAATAGTTTGTATTCATTTTATTTGTATATGTCAAAATACATTTTTTTTTTCCAAAATAGTGGGTTTTGCAACTAGTTTCATGCAGATACAAGGTCTGCTCAGTACTACCAATAAAATCAATATAGCACAGTAGCCATTCATTTTTTAGATATAAAGAATAAATAACCTAAATATAAAACACTAAAATATTAGAAACACTTATTTAATCATTCACAGGCACCCAAACTTTACCAAATATAACCCAGAATATGCCTAACTGTCTTGTAACAGAACTCAATACGTTGCAGCCATTCAAACTGTTCAATTCTTTGCTTATTTTATGTTAGCATACGACAATGGAAGTTCCCTATGGTTCAGACCCACCTCTCATACAGATCAATTACAATAAGATATCTCAAACTATCTGTGTACCTTTAAAATCAAGAATCCTGAGCTTGGTAGTAAGAGCATAACCTTACATCTTCAAAAAACCAATCAACAGAGAGAGGACATCATGTCTTCCTTACCAAAACATATCCCACCCCCATAAAACTACCCTCCCCCCCAAGTAGGCAGTAGAACACAATGACCTTTTTAAATGAAGGGGTACAAATTCACATTTAATATAGTATACAATATAATCAATAATACAATAGCTACTACAAGCTTTACAATGTACAATTTGTTTTAATGGCTGATCTGTTCAGTGGTTTTAGGCAATAAACTATGTGCCAATAGGATGTTGTATTTTGAATGGTTTAGTGAAAATATAAAAGCTGTTTCTAACAAAAGCGATCTTCACTTAAGTACTTTTTTTTGTTTTTAAAGGCCACTGAAATGTATAAAATGGTCTGACATGATGGTGTTATCAAATTAGATGCCTTCTCACATGGCAACAACAGTGCATATAAACATTAATGTGAGTGTAATGGGTTATGTTTTTCAAATGATTTAGTAACATTACTTTGGCTAGCACAACAGTTTTGGACAGCACTCAGATAAATACAGGTATGTGAAATGTAGTGAAGCAGTTATATTTATGCAATTTTTATTATGGTGAACACTATCAAATGAAAAAAAAATGGGAAGAAAAGATAATAAAGTATTTTATATAGTTTAGACCTTTTGTAAAGATAGGGCTCCATACAATGTACAATGTCTAAATTCTTTATACCATAAAAATTAATGAACTTTGTTAAACACACTATTCTGGAGTAGCCTAATTTGCATTAACAGACATTTGCAATAGGGAAATATATTCAAGCATGCCACGTGGTGGTCTGAAAAATCAAACCAGTACACATTTATATATACAGCATCACTCAGTACCTGCTCAAATGAATGTGACGATTACAGGATCTAACATCTTTCACTACAAACTTTTTTTTTTTTAAAGTGACCAATAAAGGCAGAAAACAGGACTCTTAAAATAATTCTAGTTTCAACTGACTTTTAAAGCATTTTGTATAGGAAATAAATGCATATTGCACAAACAGTGAAAGCAAATGTTCCACCAAGCATCTCTGTTCCAGGTGGTTGGACAATACAACTCTAGGTAGCTACACAGTTATGTAATTTAAAAGGGTGTGTGGTCTCTGCAAATGGTAAAGCTGTGAAAACACTGTACAAGAAAATCTGGTACATGAATAATTAGAAGGGAAAAAAAATCCAAACTTAAGATTTAAAGAAAAACTGAGTATAGAAAAAAACCTGGGAATTGTGGCACAACAAAAACATTATTGAGTAACTGTCTTCTGTGAGAGCTGAAAGCTTTTGTTGATGTAAAAGTGTTTATGTACAACTAAGGCTTACTGGTTAAATATCTGAGGCGTATCTGGCCTTGAACACTTTCCTTATTATGCTGTAGCTGTAAACAGGATTTCTCAGTCATTTTATCTTCTCAGCAGCTGCATTTTAACAGAAACAATGATCTTGATACAAAAAACACACAGGTAAGAGGGCGTTTTGGCAGGATATCTGAAAATGACAGTCTCCAAGGGATCTTCCCACACTTCCAGTGACTGCCATACTATGGTCCACTGGAGTTACTAGTGATGTGCAATACCGTTATTTGCTGCTGTAGTAAACCCTTTATTTTGAAAGTTTGCTTATAACTCTGATCAAGGCCCCATTTTCATCTTTTAGCCTCTGGTTGTCTGCCTTCAGGTCTGGTAGCATCTATCAAAAATGAAACACAATGGTTATTTGCAATTATACACTAAGTAAAAGCAACAAGACTAGACAAGCACTAGGGATAAAAATCTTTATTTAGTTGAGGTATTTTGGCAGTTACTGTCCCCTTTTGTATCAGCAGTTCAGAAATTTCTCACCTTTTAGCACGATACAGTTAGGAGCTCTAGATTAGGATTTTCATTTGCTTGGTCTAGATACATTAAAACCAAGTAGTGCAGATGAGCAGCCTCTCCACAAAAGCATTTACAGTAGCATAAGGAAAGCAATTAAATGCTCCAGATTTCAGTGCAGAACAAAAAATGTTAATTACTGACAATTTAAAGAGGCTTGTCTATACTGCACTTGCGCGGTTTCAAAACAACATGCTGTGGCTAATTAAATCTACCACTGTGCTCTTGGATGATTTCATCCTGATCAGATACAGTGTGATTCAGCTTATTAACGCATTGCCTTTATCTTCCCATCACTGCCAAACTTGTGTTCAAGCGCACATCCTATAATTTGAGATCACATCCCTGAATAGCATGGCTCACACAAGATCAGATATTGAAACACCAGGCTGCATACTCGGGCACACAAGTTAGAAGATGGCAAGTTAAGTTTGCCACAGGAGATGGGTGACACACAAGCACAAAAGCTGGAAGGCAGAAGCCAAGTGAGGTGAGAGTTGGACAGGATCAGACAGGAAAGGAGGACAAGTCAGTGCACAGAGGCTTGTATTGGTAGAACATAACTTGTCAGAGAAGCTAGAGGTAATTTCAGAAATTTTCAGTATCTCTGTTCACACACTGATAACAAGCCACCTATAAAACTCATAGCTGCATTATGTGTATGGTTTCGAGCAGCACATTCACACATGAGCTATCAGCCTATTCTTGCAGTGTGGTTATTCAGTAACCTCAGGTCCAAGAGCATACAAGAGGTCTAAGTCCAACTGATGACCTATGTAACAACGGCTACAGAATTGTTCATGATGAAATTTCCTTGTCACTAGTTTTGTTTTTGTTTTATCCAAACAAAATTACACCTTTGACTCTGTGATATTCAGGACATTATTATGGAATAGAAGGAACTGTGAAGTTTTAAAATGTGGGGTTAATTAACCATGTGTTACGCTAGAGGCTTCCTTTACACGTCTCCAAAGGATTCCTCAGATACTCACAGAGTGGAACATGATGGTGCACTAGGGATAACTGAGGCTATAGGATATTTAGTTTCTTTAGCTGCAAATACCAGAGTATGTGAAATGAAGATTATAGGATAACATACGAGGGAAAACGATGGTCTCCACAGAATAATTTTGCTAACCTGGATTCCTACTCTATCTACTCACTGGAGTGGCTTAGGGCAAATCACCTAAACCGAGCTCTTCACAAGGAATCAAAGCACTTTAATTCTACAGCTTCCATTACAGTCAAGAGAAAGCTGTGCTTTGAACATAAAGTGCTGTAAAACACTGATTACTTTCAAAAACCACGTCAACATGTTTGAACTTGAGCAACACGAGTAATCATTTGCCATTTTTCAAACGTTATCTGTGCTTTCTACACTGTTAAATAGCCCATTATCACCACTTCTTATCACGTATATGCTATGAAGAGACATTAATTTACTTTTTGAAAAACTCACAGTGCAATGCGAAAAATCACACACACACGCAAAAACCCTGAGAGTAAGAGGAAATAATTTTGTGTTCTGTGAGTTTGGACAGTTAAATTAATGCTGCTATCGACTCAGTGAAATAGTGCCTTCAAGAGGAAAAAAGCAAAAAGCTGTTCTATTATCCAAGGCAATTCTAATATATACACATAGAGGGATCAAATGATTTGCACATTTTTCATTCTGACGCCTTGATTTTGTGATCTCAGGTCAGTGTCTTATCTTGACAGTGGAGAGGGTCTATTAGGAAAAAGAGGGCAAGAACCAACCTGGAGACTCCATCCAACCACCATACTGTGGGTTGAGATACGTATGCTATTGGTCATATGCAGGTAACAGGCAGGTGTACCATGCATTTGTGCATGCACCTGTAATATTAGGATAAGCCTACGGTTGTTCTGATGTGTATATGCAAACAATGAAATAACCATTTGTTTGGTAAAAGCAACCAACACCTTTCTTTCCTACTTTTCATTCTGTTACAGACTTCATACCAAAGATCCTGGGTGGAACCACAAAGCATTCATCTAGCTATGCACAAGGAAGCAAAGGAGTCTGACTTTGTTCTTGTTAATTGTGTATTTCTACAAGCGTCACCTTGTATGCCTTCCAGTGAAATCTCAAAGCAACTCCAGTTATTTCACAGTCCTCTTTCAACTTAGTGACTAGGGAGCTACAGTCAATAATACGTAATACAAACAGGCAGACACAGAAATTGATATATTTTCTGGTGAGCGATTTTAACAAAAAAAAACACTGTTCAAATTTAGAGCTTTAACATAATCCAGTACCATTACATGCCTGCAAATCTCTGTAGATTTTAATCCTGATTAAACTGATAGGTAGAATAAATATTAAGAAAATATTTTCTCCCTTGTTATGAGTCTGCTGAAGAATAGAGGAAGTCTGGCAGGAGACAAAAGGATTTGTAAGTAATAGGAGACTTATCAGAAAGTATAAGTTCAAGTAACATAAAATACTTATACTTCCCATCTATACTAATCCTGTACATATAAATCCACATACTAAGCCCAGCCAAAGACATTATGCAATTTTCTTGGAGCAGTGCATTCCTATGGTACTCAGACTTCTTGTGAGGTGGTACCACATGCCTTTCATGTGCAGAGGCAGAAGAAAAAGCTTTTCATGAAATTCACTAAAATTACAATCACATACTTTGTAATTCAAATTTGCTTTTCACTAAATTGAGTAGCTTGCCTTGATGAGATTCTTGAATAAGATTACAAGTGCACTATCTGTATTGTATTATATTACTTATAAGTATTATACATAATAATACTCAAAATAATTATAATACTACTTTATAATACTAATTATTATATTACTTTTGCCTATCTTTATTATATAACTAGATACTAACTTCGCGGTACTGTAGCTGATCAAATAATTTTTCAATAATCACCTGATCTATGGAGCCAACTCAGTAGTAATGACTGTGTTTGCTGGAGGATTTAAGAGTCTGTACCTATAAAACAGCTTTGTAAATTAGTATTAGAGAAAGCTCACGAGCTGTTAAGGTACCTGTTCAGATTAATCAGGCACACTGCTGTGGTTAAGCTCCAATTGTAATGTAAAGCCTCGCTGCTACATTTCCATTGCTTGTCTTTTGCTAGCCCAGATCCTCAAGCTCCACAATGATCTGCCTTTGAAAAATTCCCCTACAAAAAGGAATGCCAAATAGCTTAACATCCTGAAATGGCTTAACATAGTTAAAGGAATGCCAGTACGAAAAAAAGAAGATGGTATGGATGTGTGGCTGAGGACAGCAGTCACTAGGTTAAGCTCGGTTGTGTTGGAAACCCATGCTTAGCTGAAGCTGTTGTAAGACAAGCTGCCCCAAAGGAACAGCTCTCCCTTCTCCTGCAGCAATATGCTCCTGCTGCTTTCTGTGTGTTAGCTTGAGCAACACAGCCACGCTGGGGTGAGATGGATCAAGTCATAAAACTGATAAAGGGATTTCTTTTCAGCCAGGTCATTGAGTGGACTTGATTCACTCAGCAAGGGTTAACACAAGGGAATGCTCAGGAATGCAGGGCCTGGACCAAGAACAACCTTTCTATCTGCATCCTATTGTTAGGTGAACTTCAGGAAGACATAAAGCCAAAGGATAAACTTGCTATTTATTTCATACCTCTTAGTGGGGAAAACCTGAGATCTGACTCTGAGCAGAATGAAAAAAAGTGTATGCTCATCTCCTTGCTTCTAAGAGAGAAGGGGGGTAAGCAAAAGGAAGCAGGTTAGCATGAGCCACCGTGCAGAATAAAAAAATATTTTATTTTCATCAACAGATCTTAAAAGCTCACTGAAACGTCCACCCCATGCAGTTGTTATGTAAGAGGTGGAAGAAAGGCCAATAGATTTGGTCAATCTGACAGTCTAGGCGGGGTATTTTTGTGTCTGTGTTTGTGTCGTCCTTGCATGATAAGATTTTGGTCCACGACTGGAATGCCTACATACACAGCAACATAACTCAGTAACCTTTGACTTAGTGCTAAAATTGGGTATTTTAAGCTTAGTCTGGATAAAAATACGGATTGTCCAGAACTTCACAGCAAGTTAGTATAGAAAATATCAATTGACTTGAAAGTCTGATATGTTCTAACAGACAACACCTTTGGTCCCCTCTAAACACTACATCAGATAAATTTAAGAAACTAAGTTGTTAATGCAAGTGTTCAGAAATGCACAGTACTGCAACTGTTTCTCAAACTTTCTTTAGTTCTGACCAGATTTGTATCAGTTCTTTGCATTTTAATTTTACTGCAGTAAGAAAAGGTCACTTCTTAATTTCAATTTATTGGAAAACCAAAGGCAAATCTATCAATTTGAGCATTTACTCAAACATCAAAACAGGGAAGTGACTTTGGTTTATCCTAGTGTGAACTCAACTCCTTTCAAATTGTTGCCAGGGTTTTAACATGTGAAAGGTCTCTCAAAATCCTTGCCAACTTAGCTTCAAGTGAAAAACGACAAGCTTCAGTGCTAGTATTGGCAATACCACACCATAACAACGTATCTATGACATCTCTATTCGATACACTGGACACCATGCTTTAGCCACACTTCCATAACCGAGCAGTAAGTCAGTTTTGAACACACAAGTGTTAATAGTAAAACTCTGCTCAAGCACAAACTTATTGTCAACACCTGCCTGGCTACACAAAGGAGAAGGAAGGAATTACAAGTCCACAGAACGCAGTTGCCTACAGGACCCTGACAGTTTGGCAATCACACGGGTCAAGGCCCTATTCTCAGTCACCAGTCGCTCATTTATGTGTTTCAAAGACTGAATCTGCTTTATTTGTTGCAGGTTCTGCAGGAATCAAAGAAATAGGAGTGAAAATGGAAAAAAAACAAAACAAAAACAAAAACACATATATTATGTTGAAAAGAACTAGAGATGAACAGAATTGAAAGAAAACTTAGAAGAGACAGTCTTGTTTAAAGTAGATAAATTGTTTTGAAAATAAAGTACCAAGCAAGTGGCACATTCCTGAAAAGCAATCTAAGAACCAGCAGTGATTAGCCACAGCTTTCCAAAACAGTTCAGAATACATTAACAATGAGAGTTATTCCTGGAATTCTTTACTTAACATCCCAATTGCACAAACTAAATCTCCTATTCAGAAGTCAGTAAATAATGATACGTTTAACCTATACTTGTGCATGAGAGTGCAGCAAATGTCAGGAAGAGTATTAATCTTTAATTCAAAACCTTCACATATTGCATATTGAAAGTAAGCTTTTGACAAAGGCAAGATGTAAGCTTTTGAAAAAGGCCAACCATCCCTAACAGAAATTTACAGGTTGGTGACAGAAACACATATCCTGTCTTCTACTTTTAGAAATAATTATTTTCTTATGCCACAATTAGCTTTCTACATATTTCACTTCTAAAGACCTCTCCCCTCACGGAAACTCAGACACTGTGTTCCCCTCCTTACAGGAAAACTACCTTGGCTTGAATCCAAGGGAGCTACAGACATTGTGGTTGCCTTCTGTTTACCACTGCTGGTCAGTCTCAACTGTATCAACAAACCTTACTGCAAGTATTTTAATGAAAAGGATTTGGAAGTTAATGCAGTTTTCAAGCACCAGAGGGAGCTCAAAAATGAGCTTTAAAGGAAACTTATTAATCACTGACAGCTATCAGATGTCAAAACAGTGGTACTGCTTTAAAATTATGGGGTACAAAAATGTTTTCTATTTCATCATGGTCCACTGGTTGTCTAGTTACAGTTTAATTTTATCAGTTTGGTTGGCTCTGTCCAATATTATATCCAAAGTGAACCTGCAGGATTTCTCTGTCTTCTTAATTATATCAAAGAACTTAATGTTGATAAACCAGGGAATGAGAAGAATCATACCAAAACTTTTATTATTCGGTGTATGTGGTAAATGGGACTTAGCTGTCAACATCTGAAATCTAAATCTGCTGCTTTTTGTTAACTAAAAAATCATTACTCATTCTATACAAATGAAAGTTTTTCTTTTGATATTGATAACGTGCTGCCTAATACATAAATTAATGAGATAAAGCTTTTTGAGCAAAGCAACATTTAATGCTTTACCTATGGAACTATCTATGCTTAATCTATGGAATTATATGATACCATTGTTTTTAAATTATTAAAATATAAGAGTTTTGTATCAAAAACATAGATGGCAATTCTGTCTTGATTAGATCAAAACGTGTTTCACTGCAAACATCTCTGAATGCTTCTTGTCAGCCAATATGTTATAGAACTGTAACCCTCGGCACCTTCCTAGGAAGTAAGTCATACATGTATGACTGCTTATGCCAGGAAAACAGCTTCACTACAAACTAAATGAAACAAATGACTTTGAGATGTGGGCATAGTTTATTTTCTAATGAAATTATAGAGAGCAGTAATATTGCTAGACTAAGTGTTGTTTAATGCCAATGACATAATCATACACTGTGTTAACAACAGTTTAACAATACTTACTTTCAGTTCCTCTTCCATTTCAGATATCCTTCTTTCTAGAGCTCTTCTTTCCTAAATCAGAAAATATCTGTTAATACTGAGCAATAACATTCTTTTTTAATTAATGATTGTAAATATTGTGAAAACTGTGAAATACTTCAAGTTTCAAAGATCATACAACCAGAAGCATAGTGTAGACAGGAAACTTGTGATGGCAGTGATATATAGAAAATATTTCAATATTCAATTTCAATAACTTAGGAGGAAGAGATATAAAAATTTACATCAAGTCCTATTTTGTAATATACCCCTTCCTTTACAAAAACTTAGACAGTTTATAAGCACCGTTTGGAATTATTTTTCATAAGCTGGGTTTCCGTAAAAGCTTAATATACAAGAAATGCAGAAAATGATCAGAAACAAACAAGAATATTAAAAGAAACAAGCACAAAAGCATAAGCTTTCATAGACAAGCAAACGTAGCTGAAAAATCTGCCTCAGCTCAGTGGGATCTGTCCACACCATAAACTGCAACGTAGTGTAGATGCAACCCAAACTTACGTTATGTGAGTTCAGCTGAGTACCAAGAAATCTAGCCACGTAAGACTACCTGCTTCCTGAGTAAATGTTTCCTGAATATTTTCTGCGTTTCTAGTATAGTACAGTTGGTAGGATTTATTTATTTTTTATTTTTTTTCCTTTTTACCTGAGAAGCAGGAGGAATTAGCCTTTGTCAAGAACTTCAGGTTGTTTTGATAACACTGATCAGAGTACCCAAGCTACTTGAAAGTTAGCTTAGGGTTTTCTAAACTATGCTGCAGTCTGCAGTGCAGACACACTACCATATTTCTAGTTGATATTGTTTTGTTTAAACCTCATTTTCAACGCATCTGACAGATCAACAGCTAATGCAGTAGACTTCAGGGGTTTATAGCTTGCTTGCTTGCTTTCCTGTGTCAGACAATGCGGTGTGTCTCATGTAAAAGCAGCTGCGGTTATTCACTATTCTACATTCAGATCTTTCCAAAGTGTGAAAGGCAAAAGCAACAGATTATTGCAAAGTGTACATATGCATCTGCATACAATGGTGTTATGCAAACAGCAAGCAGCATTGACTGAGGTGTGTAAAACTTCGGTTAGATCATACCGCCCAGTAGATACTGACTCTTGCCGGTCACCTTTCAGATACAAATCATTTAATTTAGTTTAATCATAGTGCAGTTATTCCCCAACATTTTCCCATTTTAGAATACAACTTTAAAAGTTTACCAAAGTAACAGAGTACTGCAGTTGTTAGTACTTAATGTACTTAACTACTTCAAGTTACTAATTTTCCTATAAGGATAAGAACTGATAGTAATGGCATAGTAAGTACCAGTGAGTTAACTGCAGTAAGCAAGTGACTAACAAAAAACCCACACCATCTTACATTACTTAGAACATTATTAGTTACCTACTGGTTTTGTAGGACTAAAAACCATTCGTCCTTTTGATGCATTTGCTTACCTAACGTGTTGAGGTTGTTTAAGAATAACTATTAGCAATAAAAAACAGTTAAGTAAAATCCTTATTTCATCAACTTTGCATACTTCACATAATACAAAGGAAACATTTAAATGGACTGGCCTAGATATATGATTTGTTGCAAAAATATATAGTTCTACTTAGATGAAGCTATGTTTCCTGTTTTTCCTTTTTACTCTGCTAGGAAGTGGCTAAAGAAATGCCAACAAAAGAACACATCAGAGTTTCAGTAGGAAAATTTGCCAGTATTATCTGGTTAGTCCCTGGACTCAAAGATTAAGGCTTTCAAATGCCTATGCAGTGTAAAATCTTGTGATATATGTCACCATTTCTTTAATGTACACCAAGAGCATTTGTAGTTCTCAATATGAAAAAAAAGCACAAGCCAGTTTCTCATTTTATAAAAGACAACAGCTCATTTGTGTGTTTTGAAGCAACCAGAAACCACAGTCTTGGTGCAGTGAGATTGAGGTACATGGATATACACAGGTGAAAAACTGACCCCAGAGTTATAAAATTAAGTAAACCCAGATATTTGTTTATTCAGTAATATAAAAAAATAAGCTCTCCCCAAAACAAATTCACAGGTGATGAATTCCAGATTTAGGAGAAATGGGTTAAACATATCTCCAATTCAGATCCATACTGAAATCTTGCAGTGTGAGTTGCATATGACCATGTCATGAAATTCTGCAAAGAGCTTTTAACATAGTTTTCAGAGTGACAAAAACTGTATTTTTGCCTATGTACTTATTTCTAGTCCTCAAATTAAAAGTGTTGACAAAGCATCATCAAATCACATCATGGAAACCAATTAAGGCTAAGTTCAAATAAAATTAAAAATCTGTATTTTCTGAATTTTGTCACAGTGAAATTCTAGGTTTAATAAATGTTCCTATCTTCCTTACTGAGCAGGTATGCTTCAACTGGAAAATATCATAGTTCAAAGATGTCTTCAGTTTTTTTTTTTTTTTTTTTTTTTTTTTTTACTTTTGTCCTCCCTTTTTCTCTATGTACTTATATGAACATCTTTAATTCGGTATTTCATTTTACTGTAGTCTTGTAGTCTTATCCTTGGAAAAGTGTATGTAGAAAAGCTCTATAGTTTGTTTTTACCTTTTACATTTATGTGGTTACTTCACACATAGATAGATGTTTTTACAATTATTCTTAAAGACCCGCCATCTGAACTGAATTTAGTCAGCTTATTTCTAGAGATCAGCTATTGGTAAGTAGCAGCTGAGAATCTCACTTCAGTCACTTTCAAAGTGAAACCAGCTCCAGATTCTAACGAGGAAAATACACCCACAATTAAATTCCCATTTTAAATTCTTGTCTGAAAAGAGGTAGATCAAAAATTATAAGAATACACGGAACATACCCTAAAATTTGTGTAAACCATGTTTCAGCCAGGCAGCATTGTCACTATTTTATCTTTTTACCTGCTAGCTTTGGTATTAATAACTTCAGAATGAGTAACATTTCAGAAAGACATTTCTGCTATTGGAATAAGTGTCTTTATAAGAAAAAGGTGCAAGAATTCCTAATGATAGCCAATTGATGCAATGGCCTATTTTGGGGAAAAAGTAGCACAGTAATTTAGAACTGAAATGATGTCAAGATGTACACTACAGAATATTCTGCAGTATAAAACCTGCATAGTAATGCATACAGCTAAATCTATGAAATAATTAAATGTCCACTTGTGTGGCCATGATAGGAAGCAAGAAACCAATTAAAGTTGCTAATGAAACTTTTCTGCTGATGAAATCACTGCCTACAGCAGGATGTCACAAAAACAAGAAGAAATAGGCACTAAAAGGCCACTGCAATTATCTGGCGAGATTATTAAGATAAAAATAATAGAACTTCAGGAAGTGCCTGAGAGCATTTCTGCATCTCTATGTCCTCTTGTAAAATCAAGCAAGGGTTTGTTTATTTACCAGATAGGTTTGCAGAACTGAAATGTGTTTTCTAAACCACAAATACTGGAAAATAAACATATAAGGCTAATAAATGTGAAGTTTACTAGGGATAAATAAATATATACCATATCGCATATTACTGTCAAATTCCATTTAGTTTTCTTCCCACTGAAGTATCCAATGCGTCACTCCAGGGTTAGGGGAGGAGAAAGGTACATGTAACCAGGGACATAAAAGAAGCCAGGACCACAACAGAAGAAACTGAGTTTTCTTTAAGTTTCTGCAAAACTTGGGATGGGCTTTAAGCTAACATGAAACTACAGCTTAAAATTATCATGGGCACAACTTCTGAAATAATTCCTGCAGTCTATCTCACATGTGGATTTATTACATATCTCTTTTCCCTGTCAATTTAGGACTGTCTCTCACCCTAATGCCCTTTTTCCCACGCTGCTCATTCATTTGCCTCCACTCCGCCCCAATACAGTGTCATTTTCCCTCTGGAAAAGTTACAGTACAAGGAAAGAGACAGACTATGCTTAATTTTACATCATTAGCAGGTTTGAGGTCTGATGTCTGTGGGGTAGAAACAGCTACTTCATTACCAATAATAATTGGTAACATGACACACATGCCTCCAGAAAGCTCTGAGGAAATTAAAGTCTCTGAACGTTGGAAATGCATTAAAAGATGAGACGTTCCGAATCTGCTTAACTCTCTGGAGAGCCAACATTGTTTTGGATGAGATGGAACAAGCAGCAGAATCCTGGAGGGCAGTGAGGTTTAGAACTTGGTTATCACTAACCAACAGACAACCTGAAGGCATTTCTTAAGAGTAATTCCATCTCACAGTATCTCACATTCATTGCCACTTTGAAACCTAAAATCCCCAAATCTTCTAAAAAATGAAAGTTGTAAGAAAGGTTATCCCGCTAAAATACATCGAAGCCAGGGGTTGCAAAACAAACTCAAACAAAGCCTGCATTGGACTACTCAATAGATATTTGGCAGAAACTCACCCTTTTCTCCATTTCCAAGAGTGATCTGTCAGCAAATCTTTCTTGTCTCTGAAACACAGAATTAATAGAGACATTGGTACTTGTTCTCAAACAATGTAAAACTGAAGGAAAGTAATACAAAAGGCATTTCAGCTAAGGGCAACTACTACTGTATATTGTCCAAAATATGTCTTCAAAAGCACTTTAAAATATGTTCAGGGAAGTAACACTGAAATAAAAAAGAATGAGCTGGAGTTATCACGGACTTCCTCTGTGACCATCCCTAAGTAATTTAATCTTACGTAGCCTTTGGCAAATAGGAGCAATATAGTATATCTATCTAAAAGCTTTACAAAACAAATATCTTTTTAAATGCACTGTACTGATATTTACAGGTTGCATATGGAAGACAGTGAAGTACATACACAGGTAAATTGTGGCAAATGTGATCTGAGAAAGGGGAACGTTCTTTCTACAACAATTTAAGAAGAATTTCAATTTTGTGTACATATATAATATTATTGTATGCAGCACTGTTATCTGAGAGCAGTTACCTGTAAGTGAAGTGCACTATTTGCTCTCCAGTTCTAAGATAAGGCTATCTAACCAGCCAGGAAGAACTGGCAGGTTATGCCAATCTGCCAGCAGGTTTATGAATTAATTAATCAAATCAGACTGACAGTTTGAACATAGGCTTAACAGTGTAGAAAGCGTTTATCCCTACCCTGCAAAGAAGTTCCACATACATGTTGGCAAGAACCACCAGTACTTAAATAAGCAGGAGATGGTCTCACACATTTTGTTCACAGCTGAGGACCAGAATCCTGTGCTCTTTTTTCTTTAGAAACAGAGAGGTACTCTTCTTCACTCCCATCTTTGAATAAGAAACAAAGCTGATGCCTAGTAAATAGCAACCCATATACTGGGGTGCTTCTAGTTTGCTATCTACTTGTCAGCAAAGTACGGGCCTTTTGTTTTATACAAACCTGAGTGGTCTTCTCCAACTGTAGTTTAAGATCTGTAAGTTCCATGTTGGTATCATGTAACTGTGCTTTCAGCTTTTCGTTTTCAGCTAGAATCTGTTCATAAAGCTAAGAAAAAATATTCATTTAATAAGAATCGTGACATTAGCTGAACATTTTAAAACCTGTGTCTGAGTTGCATGTAAAATGAAGAAATACATTAATAGTCTGAGAAGTAAAAATCAGTTACAGAGTTTAAAAATACTTAGAATTAGCGACTATAAAGAACTGCTACCAGACATTTATAGAGAAAAGCAACTTTGCACAGGGAGCACACAACTTACCTTCCATATATCACAGATTAGACACTATGGTAAACCTTTTTTTTCTTAACAAACTCCTCCTCTATTTTGAAACAAGATCTAAATAAATTTCTGTATTATATGTTTATAAGCTACCTAAGATCAAATATAGGATTTCATGCATGTATAAAGCAGTTTTAATAATACAAACAACTACAAAAACAATCTGATAGCATTTGTCATAAAAATATACATTTTGGCTCCTTAGGTTTTCTCCTTTGCATTTGAACTTTTGCACTTCGAACTCCTTAGAACTTTTTTTCAGTGCAAAAGCCATAAACTGTTCTGTAATGTATGCATTCCCCCACTGCAATGGTTCCTCTGCTCCTCCATTAAACTGAGTTGCTCTAAGCAGCATTTGTGAAATAACGTTAGATTATTTCCAATTTATGAAAAAAACATGAAAAACATTAGTCAAACATTACTTTCACACCAAAATCACTGGACCAGATACCTTCTTAAAATCAGTGCTATCTTCTTTTTCTAGTCTACTGCAGTAAGGTTTTCGATCTTCAAGGTAACTTTGTGACCCAGATCGCCCCTGTGCTGAATCATAACGATCACCGGAAGACACGCTGAGTGATCCTGTATCATATCTGTAAAAGAAAAGTTCTTATTTTTCTTTGCTTTTGTACTCAAACTGAGACTACTCACTGTATCAGACACTGTGAGTGCACCATTACCCAACTGAACACAACCACTTGCAATAACATATTTTAGGTAAGCTGCTGCATACTAATTTAATACAAATTAAACTTTGACATTCCCTCCATATTCTTCAGTATACTTCAAGATTCTCTGAGTGAAAATGTTTTAAAACTGCCCACCATGCCAAGTAAATACCTACCTTTTATGCTGAGAAATTTTAAAAATTAAATTAAAATATTTAATTCAGGTAAATATTTAAATGTTTTAAAGGATTTTATGCTGGTTTAGATATTTTACTTCTTTATTTTTGAAGACCTATTCTTAAAAATGTATCATAGAATACTGAGGAAGGGACCCACAGGGACGTCTGAGTCCAACTTCTGGCACGGATTACTTTAATTGCAGTACTACTTTAAATGTAAATGTAAATTTTAAGTGCGACTAATGCCTTTTGAAGTTCAACCCAACTCAATACTGAGGTAAAGCTGAATTTGTACATAAACAAATTTAAATGAGAATATGTGACTAAAAAGTGTAAAAAAATTAAATTAATTTACTTAAATCACACATACCTTGAAAGGCTATCACTCTGAGGTTGGGAAGAGTAAAACGAGAGAAAAAGAAGAGATCAAATTAGTAATTTATTTAAATAAAATATATAACAATCTGTAAACAAGCATAACTCAACAATTATGTTACAGCGCACATGCTATCCAGTAGGATTGTCAAGTTGCAATGTTGTTGTCTGGAACAGAAGAGAAGCATGTGCTGGAGATGTGTTTGCCAAAATGTGGTTTACAAGGACATTAGCATTACACTTTAAAATTTTGGACTGTCCTTAACGTAACAATCAGTTCAGCAGTTGGTGCATTCTGCAACTTGACCCCCAGCTGGGGGACCCTGTTCTCTGACTTCCCTATTCCTCTTCTTCTTCTGTAACAGTAGCAATAATGTTTTTGAAAGGTCAACATAATAATGACTTCAGCTTACAATAATAATGTAAAATAAGCTAGAAGATCATTGCGTCAACATACGTCAATGGGAAACTAGCTGCTATACCAACTACATAAGGAAGCACTTACTAGACTAGATCTAAATTATGTAATTTCATTTTTTATATTAATTAATTCATTCATTACAGGTGCATCCACAGGCAGATAGTACATTCACTTTACTTGATGAGTGAAATTTAATTAAAAGTGATGACTTAAGCCTGAGGGAGTGTCCTCGAAGCATTACATCACTCACATAAGCCTTTTTCCCCTCTGGGTGGTCAATACATATTCATCATTTATTCTGATTTTTATAATAATCTTGAGTGAAGACATTTCACTCAAGAAACTCCACTGTATATTCCCCTGGATATCATCCAATGATGTTCACCTGGCAGTGGCTGGAGCTTTCTCCTGTGCTTGTTTTTTGGGGGTAGTGGAGTGGAGGTTTTTTTTTTTTTTTTTTTTATCCTACATTGAGGAAAATAGTCACATTCTCCATAACACACTCAATTTCCCCTTTGACACCTTGAAGTGGATTTACTACACATGGTTTATCAAAAGTATGAGCAACAGACTAACAACTCCTATCAAAATATTGTTATTTTCTGTAAGGGCATGAATAATGCTGAAAACTTAGGAGATTTTTGTAGAAATCATTGCAGTTAGGTGTCACATAGCTACGCCTGGTTAGTTTTTAAGCTACTGGCCACAACATTTTTAACTTCCACCTAAGTATGAATCATATGTTGCATATCTACAGATTAAGATCCATATGAGATTACCGAATATCACTCCATAATTGATGACCTACAGAAACCTTTTTCCCACTGCTTACTCCTTCCTTCTCACCTTAACAAAACAGAGGATCCTTTGTCCACAAATACTTTATGTTTTCTCTTTTTACCTTGAAGGGACACCATATGAACAAAAACACTAAGCCTTTTACCCTTTAGCTAATGTGATGACACCACTCCTGCATTATTTCTTAACAAAGAGGGTTCTAAAAGCTGTTTTTCCTTGCTTCTAGTGGGCTCCCCATGGTGTCATGGGAATGTGAAAGCCTCATGGATCTCCATTAACCTGCTGCTGTACAGCTTCCCAAATGGAAAAGCAAGTTATTAAGTCACACAGGGAACATTTTGCAAACAGAACTTTCCAGCTCTGCAGAGGAAGACCACAGGAGTGAGTGACATAAGACAGTCCTGGAGACAGGGAAGCAACGACCCAGCCCATTCTCATTCTCCCAGCTGAGATCTGGAAACTGAGCAGCAGGGCCAGGACTCCGTGATCATCAGGAAAGTGTACGTCAGCAGTTTGCATTTCCTGAAAGCTGTGAAGCCCTGCTGCTGGGCTTCAAGCAGCATCCAGCCCCCAGAGCTCATGAGGAGAGGAGCACGTTTCTCAAGCACGTGCCTGTTCTTTCCCTCACTTGTCACAAAATATGTTTTTTTGGGGAGTGGTGTTTTATTTATTTATTTCATTTTCCCCTTTGATTTCTCTTAGTTCATTCACAACTTTTCACAGTTTAATTTTTTACTTTTTTTGTTCTTTTAATTGTAACTCTAAGTCTATGGATTGTGCATAAAGTTGGTTTGAAGACAAGTAAGACCAACACTGCTATATATCTCTGCACATCCAAATTACATGAGACGGGTGCTCTTAATACATTCACAGAACTGAGCAGACTGTGAGACTGTGACAGCTGAAGTTACATAAAGCAGCACCCAAGGCGTAAGGAAAAACGAAAGCGTATGTATCCTCATCTACACCAGCTGACTTGACACTAACCCTAAGCTACCAGTTTATACAGACCATAAGAGGGTCCTTCCCCTCAAACACACTGTATTTGAAAATGTACACTGGGCTTCCAAACATACACGTCACATTTTGGTGAGGTTAGGGTAATTTCTAGTAATGGAAATAAAATATTAATTTTACAAATTGTCTACACTGGGTGAATCAGTACTTGTATAAAACTGCCACAGCCGTGAAACTAAGAAACAAGGTCTGAGTACAATGTATAACCAGTGCTAGTAATGCCAGTTTCTCATGTTTATTCCCACAGAAGTAGAAGCGCTAATGACATTCATTATTCTAATATTGCTATCTTTCAACCTTCAGAAGTCACATATCTGATTCCATATTAAATAAAATTTCAGTTAATTTAATTATAAACTAACCACTGTTGTAGTAACTATTTAAATTCGTAATTATTTTTAAATACACCATCTCAGGGGAGATTTTAGTTTTGCTGTTTTAATGTGTGTTTTTTTTTTGTTTGTTTTTTTTTATGCTGCCCCCACACTTCTATAGGTGTCTTTCTGAGTGTAGTTCAAGTGCACTCCAAGCTTCAATGCTAATGAAAACAGGACAAACTGATAATAGAGGTTATACAATTTGTATCACTGTCAATTGATATCTGTCTTTTGCCCACTTCTAAGCAGATCACTTCTCTAACAGATCATGTTCCCATTCTCATCTCCTGCCCAAGTACAAGCTATTTCTCCTTCACCACACATATTCCATATTCTTTCCCCTGCAAATATTCATACCACGAAAAGCTTAACTGTCAAATACCCTTGATTTCGTGTGCTTGACTTCTACTCCAAATTTCCTCATCTCCTAGAAGTTACTGGCTTCTTTTTCATTCATTATCTCTTATTGTGCCACGGGGGCACCATTTCCAGTAACAGAAGACATACTTCCATGAACAAAAGATGGCTAGAATGGAAAGGAATGGCAAGGTGGCTCACTGAGAAAAAAGCAGCAGTAAGAGGAATAAAATTTTAAAAAGCACAGCAAACACCACTTTCCACATCATCACAAGACTTGGCAACTCTGTTATACCTTAAGTCTTTTTGACTGTCTGGTCAGCATTCCACTAATAATAAATCAGATTTCAATATTCATATTTGAGCTATTTTTGCTTAAGGACAAATAGCTAGCCCAAATAACTTCAAAAAGCAAAGAAATCTTGCGAATCTTAATCCACAGATGAAGTTCAACTCAAAGTAAAATCTAATTATCAAAAAGGAAGAGATCATACTAATTCCTGAAGACTACATCAACAGAACTTAAATCAGTAATCTAAACACATCTTCCCCTTCAAGCCAGCCAAGAAAGAGAGCTGTTTAGGCATGTTTGACAATAATGTGAGCTGTTCCACAGATCACTTTGGTATGTACGTTCAAAGCTGTGCTTTATGGAAATTTATTACTGAACTATGTTCTGGTAAAATTGTTTTTTCACCTTCCTGGAAATTTGTTGTGCTTTTCAAAAATAGTTCTTCTTCAGTGACATAACAAATGCCTATATTGGTTAAGACTGAGCAATCCTTTACTTTCTGTTGTTCCCTATTCACTAAATTCAGGTCAGATTTACCCACACGTAAAAGGTCTATACCTATTTCTGGCACACTGGCTACCAACAGCATGGTTCCTAATTCCTATCTCTTTCTTACCCCAGAGTTCAGACATAACCGTTCCTAGAAACCAAAAGTTAGAACAAGTTGGTGCAAGTAACGTTCTCCATTTCCCAAGAATGCTACACTGGTAAAATGTATCTGTCTACAAAAACAAGTTATTTCTTCACAGTCTCAATTTCAGAATGAAATCCATGAGATGAGTGTTGGATTATAAAAGCAAAAATGTAACTGAAAAAGAGGCTTCACTGGAACAGTTTGTTATATAAAATCCCTCAGCTGCCAAAATGATCTGCAGACTTGCTTATATTTGAACTGCCTTCCTACAACGTAAGATTATCCTTCTTAGAGGAACAACAATTTCCTGTAAGTAACATGTCATTTGTTTTGCAAAGAATTTTTCATCTCTTAGCCTAAACAAAATTTCATTACAGCAGCCTCCAACTGTCATAGTGCTAGCAAAATTTGACTTCATTTTAATAGTTCTCCTTTTTGTTCTCCTTTAATGATCAACTGAGATGTCAAAAGGTAGTTCTGTATAGGGAACAAGAAAGCACAAACTGAAATCTTGTAAGACAGTTCTTTCAAAGACCACAGAAATGAAAAGCATAAGCATTTGTCAAGTTCCTTAAAGATTTCAGGCTAGAAATTATTTTGTCTAAGGCCCTTTAGTTTTCTTTGTAGCATGTGCAAGGCTTGTTTTTGACCTCCTCTAAATTCCTGAGTTACCGCCAAAGCTCTTCAGAGTTTATAGTTACCATCTTCTACTTCTGGCTTGTAGCTTCAACAAGTAAAAAAACCAACAGCAGCACCACATAAGGGAGTAACAGAGAATTTCAGTCTTTCCAAAGACTTCTGTTTTCTGAGTAGTGCATCAAATATTCAGTACAATTTAAAAAGCATAAATATTTTCTGAATGTTAGTCTCCCTTTATAATTTGAATTTATTCCATCTCTTTCCTTCTCTCAAAAATGAAAAGGATTTATAGCCAAATAATCACAAATTTTCTACAATAAAACATGCAAGATTTGTGTCAATTGTAAGTGGATTTAGCAATTGCAAAAAGAAAAGTGGAATTGATGTAGAATCAAAAAATACATTTTTTTTTGTCATAGAATTGGGAACAGATTGCCATTAGAATGCTTGAAGTCTATTCCACTTCTTTTTTTCTAGAGGCAGCAAAATACTGTACTGTAAAAAGTTAGTTATTTAGTTCTTTGTTTATCATTGAAAAACTCTAAATAGCTGTTCATCAAGGAGAGGAAACTACTTGAAATCTGCATAATGTTTTAAAGCACTGATAAGCTGTTTTGCGCCTGATTTACCACTACTTCACTGTAGTTTTATCAAGTCTAATTCTATTACAATGACTGCATTCTACCAGAACAAGTTTCTAGAGAATAGAATATGAAATAACTACAGATCTCTAATAATTAGAGATCTGACAACAGCTACTGGTGGGAGGAGAGGAAACAGGACTAAGTATTTATGTTAACATGACAGTGGAATCAAAAATAGAGCAAAACAAAAGGGGACAGAACGAATCAACATCTAAACCAGTTAAGGAAATGTAATGGAAGCTTTTACATCACTCGAGTTTTATTACTCAATAATGACCCTGATTCCCTAGTGTGTTACTCCAGGCATTAGGACAAAAGAAATACATTCTGCTACACCATTTTATAGTATAGCTTAAGTTACTACGTCCTTTTTAAGCCTACTTTATCCCACTCTTATGCATCATTTTATAAGGATTTTTTGCATCAAATAAAGCCATACTGTTTGCCATTGACTTTTTAACAAAACTAACCATACTGAATTAGGATGTTCAGAAATCTTTTTTCTTCAACATAGAAATAAGGTTCATTGTGCTCTTTAACTTTCTAAGCTTTCTTATATTAACATTTTCTCACATTAGATGTTTATTATATTATCAACACCACTTTTTAATTTAAAAAGGTTCTATTGTGTATTTGTCAGAGGACATCATTCCACTGAAAATAACAGAGCAGATGAAACAAAGATATATGGTAGAATCTGAAAACTCACTCCAGTTACTTGCTGCAACATGTCCCTGACCTATATGTCAGAAATTTCACCGAGACCTTCTGGGTTTAGTACCCAGAAATGTATTCTACATAATCAGAATGGAAGAGAAAAAGACAGTTTTACCTGTTGTTAACACATTAGAATTGTTATAAAATTCTGCAGTTTGTATATACACTAGAAGACAAGATTTTCACTATAAATCTGCAAAGGAAATGGCACTGAAACACAGAATCAAATTATGACTAAGAAAGCACTCATAAGGACTTCATCATATGCACTACTTTATTTGAATCCAACTGCACTGAAAGTTTTACAATTAGGATATATGTTATAAAGTTAGAATTTTTTGTAATTACCTGAGTTTCTTTCTTATTTGTTCCTTCTTCTGAATCCGACTGGTGCTCCTGATCATTTTCATCACTCTGGTGAAAGAGGAGGGATAAGGAAAACAGTTAAGCTGTTGAAAGCTTTCTGAGAATTTAATGTGTTCTATATTTTTAATATCAAAAGCTAAGAGTCGTAGAATTCTACCTATCTACAAGCACTTGCTTTCAGTACCAGCAGAGGAAACAGCTTTGCATTTGGCACAGAAAAATCTTACTTTTACAAAATTATATGCTGTTCCTATGACAAAGAAAAGGGAAAGGTAACCTGCTGAAACACTGGCGATATTCCTTCTAATTTGACAACAGTTCTTTCAGCCTTAAGTACATAGCTACTTGTAACATGCCAGATAATGAGCCTCATTCTTATAGCTTTTGCAACAGAAAAGAATTGTTCAATTTTTTATTATTTTTTTTAAGATTATGATTAATTTCTATTACATTAAGGTTATTACAGTATTCTAGATTTTTTTTCACCATTATCAGCATAACTTAGACTTGATTTTGAATTTGCTCCTGGAAGCTTCACAATGGAGAAACAGAATGAACGAGTACCATTTTCTCCAGAACAAATTAGTGAAATACTCTGTTATTCTAAATGGTTCTCCATGTTAAGAATGCACTATATGCATTCCATATTGCTACAAACTATGGCTATAAATCAGCAGTAGCTGATTGACGGTAGTTTGTCTTTTACTTACATCTTGAGTCCAAAAGGAAACTCCTGTAGATCGTCGTTTTTCTCTTGGTCGCCGCCTTTCCCGTATAGATTTAGGCTGTGACTTATCTTCTTCCTTTTCTTCCTCTTTTTTGCCCCCTTCTGTTAATGACAACTTTCTTGTTCATTTGAGACAATCTGATTTTCTGAAAATCTACTGAAATTTTCTCAGTCTCTAAAATGCTTAAAATTAATATTTTTACCTGAAATAAATTCGCTACAAACCTCACCACAGGGTTTGCTGTAATATGCATTCCTCAGAACATAGCTCTAAAATAAATACCATTCCAATTGTTGAACAACAATTGCAAAATACTAATTCCACCTAAACAGTTACGTAAACAAAATGCTTCAGTGTACAGTAACACACCATAAATTGCACATAAAATTCAATTTTCAAAACTTCCACATAATAATTCATTAACATTTGTGTCAGTAGTTATATAAAAGTACAAGGGATAAGATACTTCTTTATCATCCTTCAAACAAGATTTTTTTGCTTACATCAAAAATTTTTTATTAAAAATATATGTTTTAAACGTTTGTTAAGTCTTCCTTAGAGTCCCCTTTCTCATTAGTCTTCTTCATTTTCCCATCTAAGGAATAATAAAATTGGACCTCAAAGATTAAAATAACACTGTAATACAGATTTCCTTTTTCTTTAAAAGAAATGCAATTGCAGTTCAAAACTGACATAATACCTCAGAATTGTGTTTGGTGTCCTACAAGTAACTTGCACAAAAAAGAGAATTAAACAAACCTGCCCAAACAGAAGTTATTTACCTGTTAGGTAGTTTGTTCAGTTTGCTATTCCTTTATGAGAAAGAAACCATAGAGTTGAGTTCAAATCACAGCATCCCTACTAACTTAACTGTATCATCACTACTCTTCAGAGGTAAATGAATTTTTCAGCATGAAGCAAGAATTAAACAAAGAAGAAAGAAATATAAGTATTCATGCTGAACACCGACCTTTCCTAGTAATTGATGATTTACCTTTGAGCTTTCAGACAGTAATGTATTTCTCCTCCTAAAATCATAATTTGAAAAAAAAACCTGCTGTAGCTAATATTTACTTTTTTTTCTTTCTTTTTTTTTTTTTTTTTCCATAGAACAGTCTAGAAAGAGTTTTCTAAAGTAAGCATGCAGTACTGAAAATTTTTATTACAAATTTCAGTTCATGTTAGGACGGAGGGGAACAAAATCAGAAATCTTATCACTGAAGCTTAGTACTAACAACTTGTTCAGAAAATACCAATATAGAGAACCAGGTGATACTGATGCATAGTTCATGGAGATTTGATCAATGGATCATCTAATCTGAGCCTCTGTATAACAGAATTATCAATTTCAATCAGTAATCCTATATCTAATCAATAATTAGAATTAATATGTTTCTCCCAGTTTAACAGTGCCGCACCTCGGAGAGAGAACAGGGATCACAATGTATGTCAACAGCTTCATCCTTTGACAGGCAACTGATCAGGTACAGTATTTTTAAAGAATTATAGCAGATGATTCATATTTGAATAAAACTCTAGGCAAAAAATCTGTGACATCAAGGAAAAGCACCTTTCTGATCCCTGAATCGAGCATCTCATCTTCAGTGTAAAATTATATAAACCGGTTAGATATTAGTGTGGTTGCACTATGTATTATGAACTAACACCACACTACCACCAGAAGTATCTCTTTCTCTCCTGTTTTCAGATGCTCATGATACCATTAAAGCATCGTTTCATTCCTTCACTGTAAGACTAACCCTCCTCTCCAATTAGTTACCAATTATTTAATCAAGTAAAATTCCTCCTCAATATCTGCACGTTTAAACTCTGAAGCGTGAAATTCTGTGACAGTTGCTGTTTGAAAGCAGAAATGAACCCAGACTCACACGCCGTAAGACTGAAAAACACCATCAAGTCCTCAAAGTCTTTTTTCCTCTCTACATGCAAGTTTGGAATTTGTTACAAGAATCTGGAGTGATGTATATCTATGAGAGGTCTTACACATCACACCCCATTTTGAACAGTCTTTACAAACATAAATTGCCCTTTGGCAATTAAAAGAAAAAAAAAAACACAACTTCACAGACGGTAGTCCTACCTCTCTCACTTTCCTTTGTTCCACTCCGAGAATAGGCAGAAGTTATACCTATAAGGCTGTTTGGTCTGTTTAGTTGACTTGAAGTTGAAAGAGAGCTAGTGGAGGTGGAGAGCGAGGAGGTGGATGATGAAGAAGTTGAAGTTGAAGTTGGTCTATAGCGATGATATGGCTATTCAGCAGAAAAATGTCAAAATTAATTTACAAAGATTAAACAAACATAAACCACAGGATATTAAAACATTAAATATGTAAATGCTTGTTTACAGTAATACCAAAATTACAGTGTTATAGTTGGAGTTAAGATTCATATAATTTCTCTACCTAAAGAGACCCATCATGAAAATACCTCTTCAACAGTTCGGGAATATCTTTGTCTATAATCATCATCTTTAGTTTCAGATTCTTTCTTTTCTTCTTGTTTTTCTTTGTCTTGCTTTTCTTTCTCTTCCTTTTCCTTTTCTTCATTTTCTTGGTCTCTGGTTCGTGTGGGACGATTTCTTCCTATAGTTTTTTCTGCTTCTTGAAGATCTGTCAGTGTTACACCCTGTGAAAACAGCAGTCAGCAAACAACAGTACAACGTATCATTCAGCTTGTATTAATGTAGATGATCACATTATTTATTATTAAATATAAAAATCAGCTTAAGAAAATTAATTCTCTCTATTAAAAAAAATGCATTCTACCTACATATTCTACCTATAAACTTTTCTCTTGAATCCTGGAACCAAATATTCCTCTCTGATTAGCAGCAAGTGTTTGCTCTAATGTGATCTATCACAGGTTCTCTAGTAACACCATTTTAGTTGAAATAGTACATACAGATCATGTAGAAAATCACATAGAAATCATTAAAGAATACACTAGCTCCCTCAAATATCATCATAACCATCATAAACATTTTTGAAAGAACCTGAAAATACAATACTTAAAAAAATCGGAAATATTGGTACCTACAAATTCACCCACTGGAACTGGATTTTTAGGTTAACGACACATCAAATAAATACACTGAGAGCACTACAGAAAGTTGTAACTAATATCTTATCTCCTTGCTGTATCTAGCTAAATGCTAGTTTTCAAATGAAGCCAGGATGCAAGCAACTTCTTATATAAAGAGAACTTTTCTATACTGCAATTTTCAGCTTATCTATCTTATGGAGATACTGCTTAAAATTCTTTGTGACCTATTCCAAAGCAAAATTCCCAGCTCATTAGTTATTTAATTGATTGTTATGCTTTTCCACTGTAAAGATTCAAAAAGAATTGCTTTGCGGTTTAACAATCTTCCAGGATCTGGCTTACTACCAAGAAGTAGAAAAGAACTCCACTACGATAAACCCATGTCAAACAATGTGATCTCTCAATAGGAAAGGTAACCAGAAACATTTGAGGGGTTTAGAATTACAAAGGTTTGAAAGTAATGTCAGTAAATAATTTAGTTATAGATCCGACCTTAATGCAGATAAGGATGCTGGCTGAAGTATTTCTTTGTTCTGTTTTATCTAAGGACAATTTTGCTGATTATTCTCAGTTTGTCAGCAGACAAAGAGAGAAGGGTAGACATACTTTACAGAAGATAGTAGCTGGTAATTGCTCCAGGGCCCACAAAGCATTCAAGTCCTGTTTAGACATCATCTATTTTGCTACTATCACATATTTTTCTATGCAAGGATTGCAACGGCTGCAATTCAGTATGAGGTAGCTCTCACAGAAATTGGGAAAAACTTCCAAATATATCAAAATATCAAAAACCTCTTCCCCAGTACTCTTACGTGTCCATGGAAACTAGGCTGAATGTGTATTTTCTGTGTCACAGATCACATCGTATATCTATATGTTGGTCAACTCAATCACATTTTCTTCAATAGTCCATATACAGAAAAGACTTAAAAATGTATGTAAATATACATATTGTATGCCATGCCTGATTCTCAAGTAAAATCTTGACAGAGAAGCTGTTAGTTCTTGGTGAATTGAAAGCCGATATCTACATAAAAGCGATACAATTACTCAAGTAAGCCACTTTCACATAACCCAAACAAAAACTTCAGTGGAAGCATCTCTGCTTTCAAATTTCTGTTAAATTACTCTGTGGTGATCAGAAAAAGCACTTTCCAGGACATAATGAGGGCTCCTCAAGCTTTCACGGAAATAAAGGAACTAAGCGGCATTTACTTCATCTGGTAACAAGTTGTTTATACCAGGAAGATCAACTGATCACTTGGAATTTTAATGGGAAATTAAAACTTCACTGTACTCAGGGAGTTATATATGTTCCCATAAATGTAGAAGCTGTAATAAAACCATACCTGTGTAGATCTTCTAGACTGTCTTGCTTGCCTGGATCTAGCTTTTCTTTGGGACTCTGACTCTTCATCCCGTACTGGAGTGAGGTATGATCTAAAGGGTTAATTACAAATAAGTCAGCAAACGGTAATTTTTGTACAAATGCATTAAATGTCAGAAAAAAACTCACAATGTATGAAAACCAAAGCAGTTAGAAGAAAACCTTTAAAGATATTAAATGAATTACTGTATCATATATACTATATACATCATACGTACTATATCACCTAACATAATAACCTGTTCATCATGCTAGTGGCCTTACAACTCACTTAAAATACATAGTGTTTCCTATTTAATTTAGATTTGCTTTTCTCTAAATAGAACATAAAAAATTACAAACAAAATGTGTGTGTGTGATGTGAGTACCCGTGCAAGTAAACTCTTAACATAACTTTTAGGCTTTCAGAAAAATGTATGTACTGCTAATGCAGAAATCCTAATTATACCATCTATTGCACCGGAGATTAAAAATCTTTAAGGAGGTAGTTACCATATTTTCACATGAATCATCCACGATTTGGGTAATCCAACGCCCTTTAAAAACAACAGACCTTAAAAATAAATCCTCAGGAATCCCACAACAATCCTGCAGAGTAAGCAAGTAATTGTAATCAAAGCCAAAGGGCTACTACAGTAACCATGCAAGGTCAGGACTCTTTAAAGAGATTTTCCAACCCAGGCAATTTGGGTAAAAAAATCAATACGTACACATACATAAATATATATATGTATGCATGTAATATATGTGTATATGTAAAACCATTGTTAAAGACCTTAAAGTTTTTAATGCATTTGTTGGTTTTCTATTACAGAACATTCTGAGAATGCTGTTATAATTTACCATCATGTTTTTTAATCCTTAGATTAAATAGATCGGAGAAAGCTGAAAAAGTAGAAACTGAAGGTTGCTAAAGGGTTGCTTAAGACATAAAGCCCTTCTGAGATCCTTTAGATAAAATTAGCTACATTAAAAGCAGAATCAGATTCTATGATATTTTCTGACTATATTATTTCTATATTTAATTCGTTAATAATTGGCTAACGATTTCACAGAATCACAGAATGGTTGAGGTTGGAAGGGACTCCAGAGATCATCTAGTCCAACCCCCCTGCTCAAGCAGGGTCACCTAGAGCACGTTACAGAGGATGGCATCCAAGTGGGTTTTGAATATCTCCAAAGAAGACTCCACAACCTCTCTGGGCAGCGTGTTCCAGTGCTCTGTCACCCGAACTGTAAAGGAGTTCTTCCTGAAATTCCTCAGATTTAAATACTTCGTTTGGGAAGCTATCACCTATTCACACTTAAAGCATTTATCTATGGAAAAAGAATCTTTTTGGTCACGTAATTATGTATTTCTCGGGTTAAAGCATACTAAAACAGTTCTGAAATGGTTCTAAGTTTTTAAAATAAACTTCATTTACACAGATTATTATGCCTATGTTTTACCACCCATGTTCTATCTCTACTAACTGAATTATCTCCAAAATAGAGAAAAAATATAATTAGCTGTTATATTTACAAATGCAGAAATATCCCCTCTCAAGAACTATATTAATTTCATTCCTCTATCTTGTTCTCCTGCAAATAATATTGTTGATAAGATTTTCTGTTTTCCTAGACCCTTAAGGCCCTATCTATATTAGGAAAAGGGTGCCTACTAGCTGCTTTAGCTAGCCTGAAATACAATTCATCACATAAATCTGACTCCACTTTAGAGTCAGCCAATGTATTCTTCAGCCACATATGTAGACACAAGCTTTAACCTACCTAAGACAGCTTTGATTGCAGAGCAGGTGTAACCTTTACAGTTTGAAAACTGCTGCAAATTGCTCTGTAGGAATGGGTGTACATACCAATTCTACCCTCCAAAAATGTGAAAACCTTTAAACCTTGCTGAAGGAAAATGACAACTCTATAGCTACTGTCAGACTGGAAACTGCCCCAGCATCCTCTGTGTATGCCTCACGGGTCAACTGTGTATTCATGATACAAAGATTTTAAAGATTCATGTTTGTCACTCTCTTCTGTGTTTCTCTAAAGCAATCCTATAAATTAGATAAAGAATATAGCTTCTTCAGTACGTTCTGAAAGGATGCACCATTACATATTGCATTACTCAAAGTAGTTCATAACATGCTTACTTTTCATATACTATTTGAAATACTACTTCAAACATATTTTCCAATTAACATACTTCCAGTCTATATGGATTAATCAACTTCATTTCTTAAGAAAATATTTAACATATTTCATGAACAGACAAAATTTTTTTATGTGCATATAAACATACATGGATACACATACACACACACAGAGATATGTATCTGTATATATACAGATAGATATGCATGTGCCCATATTGAGGGTACTACCTTCTCACATGCACACAGGAATTATTCGGACTTTGCTGACTGTTAACACTTAATGGATATTTTAACACGCTGTCACGAATACATCTACAACAGTAAACTATACAATTGGCCCTCAGTCAGATTAAAAGAAAAGAATTTCAGGCCAATTGCAGGTATCTAAAACATATGTAGTATACGTATATTAGTATACACATGTTAGTGAGAGCAAACGAGACAGCAAAAGCCTTAATTCTAGATCTCCTTGTTTTTCTAGCTCATATGAGACTGAAATAGGATTTGCATTTTAAACTTGAAACTGTTTTTGGAAAAATGATACATTTTGTTGCTTTTGTTTTGTCAAATTGCACTACGGAAAATGCAGGTTCTGGCTATATTTGTTATGACAATGGTGGTAAGCACCTGTGGCATCTCCCTGATCATGGAAGAGACAGAAAAATCCCCATTGAAAATAAGGTTGTTCATCACAGTTTCGGATATGAAAGGAAAATGGACTACGAATATCCTAAACATAGTTAAAGGTCTGTGGAATCTATGAATGTTTTTGCTGCCTTTCTTCTCTAACAACAAATAGCTTTGTTCCCTCTGTAAACATACAGAGGGATACACGTCCACCACTGACATAGTAGCTGCATTTCAAAACTAATACAGCAGCAACACAGAAATCTGAATGTGCATTTCAGCAGAAGGGATAAGGGATAAACTTTTATAAATATCAAAAATAATCAGAACCCAGGGAAAACTAACAGGAATTAACAACCTTGTGAAATCTTATTATTTTGCTTTCACAAATAGTAGGTATCACCTGTTTATGGAAACATAAATATGCATCAATTGTAACTCATCCTCCATATAGGTGTAACAGAAAAAAAAACGCTGTATTCTTAAAATTTACATCAGCTTCTTACTCCTTCTTCATATTGAATAGCTCCTAAACCATTGCACTTACAACTGTATATAATGTTTCAAATGGAAGAGACCCTAAATGATTGCAATGAAATGAACAAAATGTGTTTGGTTCAACACTCTTGTCTTTGTAATGGCAGACATACAAAGTGACTGGAAAAAATACTACGTGGTAACTTGTCAGCGTAGTGCCTTTGGCACAACAGATGTGCCACAGTAGACAGCAGCAATGCATTTGCAATAAGTAATTATTGAATTTCTTATTTTTAATTCAGTGTTTTTTACGTAGTTCCATTATGGGTATTTTTCAGAGGACTCATGTATTAACAGAAAAACAAATATAAAAATACAGCATACCAAATGAGAACCCAAGGACAGCCAAAATACACAATATCAAAGTTTAAGTTTCATGGATGAGATTTATCAATGGATAAATTGAGGCATCTTGGTAGTTGTTTCAATAAACAGCAAGCAAATACCACTGCTTTACATACTGTACTATCCAAATTTGTGGTAACCAACACATTCCTTTAAATAAGAAAAAAAAAGATTATTTTTGTACAAGAGCAACATTACTCTTAGGACCTTTACACACCTCCGTCTCTCCCTGACCTCTGATGTTGAGGACACAGTGCCAGAAGTAGCTGTAGTCATGGCTGTGGTAGTGGCCGCAGCATTTACAACAGATGGTGCAACAGGAACCGTCACTGCTGTAGGAACATTTTCCTTTTCTTTCTCAGTACTATCCTCAGCCCACAAACGATTTGAGGTACTACAGCATAACAAGCAGCAACACAAAAAAAGAGAAAAGGAAACAGCTAAACAATGAAAGCACTTTACTAAACAACTAATAACATGTAACTTGAGGGACGGATTTTTTTTAAAAGCAAACTGAGAAATGTCTCTACAGTGAAAGCTCAATTTGAGCTATTAAATTGAATGAATTAGGAATTGAATGGTTCACAGTAATTGGATTCTTATTCTTCACCCTTTGATTTGAATATTGGATTTATTTATTTATAACAACATGGCTGTCACTTTATAGTAGAAAGCCATGCATAATTTGAGCCGAATCGTGTAAAATTAAAAGAAATTGAACAGGAAAGTGAAAAAATCCAGAGCCCCATGAACTACTAAACAAGAACGCATGCACGTACATAAGCACATAGTAGACCTGACAAAAAAAGAACAACAAAAAGTATACTGGTGGCATTACCTGCTTGGTACACCTGCTGAAGTAGAACCCGTTGTACTCTTTGTAGTAGTGTTTGCGCTGGCGGGCAGTGTTTTCTGAAGACCAGCAGACGAGGTAACTGTTGATGCAGTACTTGGAACATTAGAACTAATCAAATCATCTTGTCTTCTACCAAAGGAGCCACTGAAGGAGAGACATTTACAGTGAATACATTTGTATGACTTATCTTTCTTTGTTCATTAAAATATCACAAAGCTGTGAATGATCCATTGAACTTCTGCCTGTCTATTCTATGTTTCAGTTGAGTTCTGGAAACTTTTTGGGCAAAAGAAGCTTTTCCAAATGCCATTTTCTTCATTATTTCATCGAGAAGGACTTTTAACTTCAACTTCTGAAAGCAACAAACCTGACCATTCCTCCACAGTAATGGGAGATAAAGTAGCATCTCAGTGGTTGATACTTGTCTTGATTGCATCTACCAAAATACTCACACAGAGCCCTCAACATTCCATTTTTAAGCTGCTCTTTCACCCACACTGAAGACCTCTGAAAATACAGAACTTCACTCCACAGCTTGTCAGAAAAGAAAATGTCATTAATATCACTCCTGTAACAATTTTCAATAGACGTCCTTTTTAAAGAAACAAGCAAACAAACAAACAAAACCCTCACATCACTCCCAGAAAGATTAACCCTCCCACCCATGCTTTTCCCTTGCTCTTCTAGTTGTAACGATGATCCAGACGTTTCCAGGTTTTTATCCCACTGGTTCTGGCTGAACATATTTTACATTACCAAGACAGGATGTTTTCATGTGTAAACATTAGAACCCACAGTTAGGAGCAACAGAACATCACATCACTAACTAGAAAAGATGTAAGGAAAAATGGCTGTTTGTCATTCTGCTACTGATCCTTCTTTCTTTTGCTATCAATTCTAAAACGGCCAAGAAAAAAACATTTGTACAAGAACAACTAAGGAAATGCACAATTAAAACACCATGTACCACATTCAAGGGATATGTACATGGTGTTTGAAGTCTGGAGCATAATACTCATAAAAGCTATCATGCAACGATAGTTTTTGTAAATCAAACTGTTAATATTTTCCACCCAGAATGTGAAATCTGTGCAATATTTCTCCTACACTCAATGTTAAGAAAACTTAGTTTTCTTTTTATGGCAAGAGGTTAGCAAAGATCTAAGATGTACTGTACTGTATGAAACAGCCTGACTACATGCTACTGAAAACACATCAATGTCAGGACTGAAAAAGATAGCATCCATCACCATGTACGTCATCAGCATGTATCAGTATGCAGCTTAGCTACCTGAATGTCAAACTTTTGATCTATTCATTTAAGATATTTATTGCCCACTTCATTAATATCAATGAAGAACTTCACTCAATTAGCTTCGCTGAAACTACACAGTAAAATGAATCATGTATTAATTCCTGGATATGATCCATTCTGAGAAAATCCTGCAAGATGAGAACCATGTACACCTGAAAATTATGTTCATATTCATCATCATTTAGTTTACCTTCAAGTGAGTTTTAGTTTTACGTTTGCATTCTATGATGGCGATACTCAAGGTAGGCATGGCCTACCACTGTGGACAGCAGACCAAGACCTCTGATACTATCACTAGCAGAATTCAGCATTTTTTCCCTCTTCTTTTCAGATATCAGGCAGAACTACTATTCCAACAGTTAAAATAGTTATCTTTGGTTCCTGATCAAATCTGGATGAGTCAAAATAATCTCAAACTGAAATAAACAATAGGAATAAAAAAGCATTTAACTTTATATAGCAGTTGCTGTAACACTCTAAGCTGGTAAAATGGCGTAGCTTTAGAACAAGCACATGAGCTTGTACCTCGGCTTAAGTACATACTTTGTGATTACTATGAACGCCATTTTAACATGTCACCACTCAATTTTAAACTGTCCTTACGAAATTAAGGATTCAGGAATTATTTTTTTTTCTTTTGATTTGTAAAATTATTTTGATTTTAAAACAAGAGAAAATCCCACACCTTCTTTGATAACTTGTGTTTAATGATGTAGGACCTTCATTCAAACTGTTTTTCTTGACATCTTCCTCCCATTTTCTCCTTGCATAGGAACTACCACCACGTATTGAGCTAGCAGACGAGTCCCTGTAAATAAGATTTTAATTTAGCACACTCATATTAAAGCAGTTTGATTTTGATGCAAGCTGAAAATGAGTTTCAAATTAAAGATGAAAAACTTGTGTGTGGATAATGCATTTAATATAAACGTAACAATGCAGAACTGGAATAAAGTGATCTGATACATACAGTAATTTTCAAGCTCCTGTAGAAAAATATCAGATTCATATTAACATTGCTTGAAGTATAATATAAAAACAAGTTTCAGAAAAATACTGTTAAAGGGGATTTAATCAATAGGAAGTCAAACATCAGCTTTTATCTGTGATCATTGCTGGCTTTGTTTCCCTCCAAAAAGGATCAAGAGGCTTCTTCGTTTGCTCCTGAGATAATCCAGTGCAATCAAGGGAAAACTACTTTGTGATTTTAGAAGTTGGTTTCATAGGATTATTCATTTATGGATGTTATAATAAGAAATTCAAAAGCTGACTTCTCTTTAGAACTCATGATATTGTAGGCTAGAGTAAACAGGTCCTCAGTAGCCATTCCTGAGTGGCCTGCCACATATCACTAGCTGACATTACTTTAGTCATGAGGAATTTCCATTCTGTTGTTGCAGTTTATAGCAGCAAGAAATAACCTTGCAAAAATCTGCTTAGAAAAATGGCTCTGAAAACTGATACTAATACAAAAAACTCAGTGTCTAACATAAGCTCAAGATCTGAAGTAAAGTTCACATAGAAGGAAGAAAGAAATGTCTTGCACAAAACTATATATAAAAGGCTACTGTATATGTGAGGGAAAATAAAACGTTGTAAAGAGGTGTTTCATGTTCAAGATACTTGTGAACTTCAGAATTTACTTCCAATATATCCTTTTGCACAAAAATGTATGGCAGTGTATCTGTGGTTGCAAACAACCTCAGAAAAGGATCAAACGCAAGCCGACGCAATGCTACGTCTTACAAACAAAGGGAAACACTAATTCTGAGATATTGCCTACCATACATCCTAAGTAAGCCCGCTGCATGACAAATTTTAATAATTGCTGAAGGTTTAGCTTTGCCAAGACTCTACAGACTTCAGCACTCTTCTTGTAGCATTGGCTACACTTCTGAGGCTGGATGTCTAAGATTTGTTTATCTAAAGGCCCAACTAGGATTCATCTGGAAGTCCTTTCCATTACTCACAGTAGGAAGTTAGATGGATTACACGACATCATCTATTATCTAGACAAGCAGGTGTTCAGACAGGTGGAACAAGAACACTGCATTAAGCTATGCAACAAGGATAGGGATCTGGGACAAGGGCAGAACCCTTAGTAATTAATTAATGGATCTGTAAGGCAGAGAGTTAAATTAGTCACCATAAAAAAGGTCAGACTAAAAGTCAAAAATCTCTGATGGTTTTAAAGAAATAAGCTGGGTTGTCTGCCATGTCATACACTAGGCAAAGTACTGGTGCCTAAAAAAGGCTGGCCTAAAAGCACTCTTCACCTTTCATACACCAAGGAATGAAGAATATTCTCAGGTCAACTGCTCAGACAACACTGTCAGGACTAATGACACTGATCTCAGGTCACCCAATACATATGAGGAAGAACATAATATTGCTGGTACCCACTTTTGGAACTGTGTCTGTGAGTAAGTCATGACAGTATGCCAAAGAGACTAAATAAACCTCAACGTTGCACCAACATTTAATCCCTTTGTTACAAACAATAAAAAAAATTGAAGAAATAAAATTACAATTAAGTATTTATCCCAATCTTAAGTTATCACCTGGTCAAGACAGTTTCAGAAAGTCATTTGAGAAGCTCTTAAAAGAATAAAACATGAAATAAGAACAATCTCTGTTATAAACAAACCAAAACTGATTAATGAACTCAACTTCAAATAAGAATATAGTAGAATGATAGAATGGCTTGGGTTGAAAGAGAACTTAAAGGCCATCTGGTTCCAACCACCCTGCACAGGCAGAGACGCCACCCACTAGATCAGGTTGCCCAAGGCCTCATCCACCCTGATCTTGAACACCCCTAGGGATGGGGCATCCCTGTACTCTGTACTCCCTGTACCCAGGCCACATGTCCCTACTTCCACTGCCTGTGCATCTCCTTCTTACACCTCAGTCTGAGCCCAGGTCCTTGCTCAGCCATCCAGGCTTCTTGGCCTCCCTGCTTGCTTTCTTACACATGTGGATGGAAGACTTCTTGGTCTCTAAGGCATCCTTAACGAGTTGCCACCTCTGTTCAAATCCTTTGTCCCTTATGACAGTCTTCCAGGGGATCTCATCCACTGGAACAAACAGTTGGAAGTTTGCTCTGTGCAAGTTCAGGGTCCTGACTTTGCCATTTGCCAGGTCCGTGTTCCTTAAGATCACAAACTCAACCAGGATGTAACAAAACAGATGCCAACAAACTAAGTTGAACTTCAGGGGAGTATGAGATCTGGAATATCCCTGTTTCAAAACAGAATTTGTCACCCAGACACTGAACTTAGGCAACAGCATTCTGCAAGCTTAAGAGAAAACAGCGTTTATCTTGTGTTTTCTCCGAACTGAACCGTTCTCAACAGTAGCAACAAAAAAACTCCTCTTCAGACATACGGAGATTTGTCAGTCTTATAGATAATGATTATTGTGGAGCAATGAGAAGTATTTTCATTTCAGGTCATCCAAAATTCAGCTATCTAGACACAATCTGACAGAAACAACTCCTAACATTTTGTACTACGTATAATATATTGAAACTCAAGAAAGCAGCCAAGTAGAACCGCAACAAAAGAGAGAAGTGAAAAATTGGAAGGTTCTGACAACGTAAATATGTCATGAAAGTACTCCAAATACTAACAGGTGACAGGCCTATGCATCTGAACTTTTTATTCCCTTTATACTGAAAGCTGAATAAAAAATATCAGTAAAGAGAGTATTCCCAAAAGAAGATGAAAAGCCAACAAGCAAACAAGAAAAATAGAAGTGAAAGTTACAAAAGAACCACTATGACTTCTGCAAACAGCTGCTGACGCATGATATAGTTTTACCAAGCACTATAAGAAAAATATTTTTTTCAGCAGAATAATGAATCCCAATATCTGCACTAGATGGCTTAAGACAAATCAGTAAAATTCATTCAGTACCCTTCAATAGTTTAAAGTTTACATTTTTTTTTATTTTGCATTTATTTTCTCCCCTAAAATGACAACACTCAATGACTAGATCAGCTCCTGTAATAAAATAATTTATGATTTACAAAATCAAAAACCTTTGGGACTAGTCTACAGATTAGCATAATCTATGGATAAGTATAATGCTATAAACCAGCATTATCTTCATATCTACAAGTTTGTCAGCCACTCTAAAGTCACATAATTTTATATTTAACAGTAATTATAAATTTAGAGTCACCTGTTTTCTTTTTCATCAATGTCAGAGGTACTGGCCAGTCGTCTTGGTATTGTAGGTGCAACATATGCAAGTCTAGTTCCTTTTCCATCTTTCTCCTGAAAGACATATTTTTACTAAGTGCTACTATCATTGATTATAGCACTATAAGCTGGAAAATCATCATTACGAAAATTTCATCTGTATTTGTTGTGACCCAATTATAAAAATGAGTTTTAAGCTTTAGTTAAATATCATAAAGACTAAAACAGGTAAAGGGAACTGTTTATGTTTTCATGCTACTTATGCAAATGACTTGATTTCCGTTTAAACTGCAGGAAACAGAAAACTGCTTACTGAAAACAACTATTTCAGTATTTTTACAAGGTATAGTTTAGTATCATTCCGTATCCCCGAAACAGACTTAAACATTTGTACTTGAAAAAGAACCATATGTTATACGCATACCTGTTCCAAATTAGTCCTTTGCTAAGGACTGCAGTACATTTGTGTTTAATTATGCAATTAAAGTTTTGTAAATAAAAAAGACTACAGAATACAAAAAGAGGTTCCTTTTTCAGAAGGTGCTATCAACACTGCACTCCAAATGATGCCAAAACTGTCAACCCTCTGGTCTCCCTGAACTGTAAAAAATACTACTACTGTCAGTGAAAGTCCCAGAAACGGAAAAGCCCCAGACCCATGTACCAGGTCACCAGACAGTGAAGGTGCATATTGTACTTTTAAAATACTACACAGAAGCTGTATAATTTAACAGTTTGGAATTTTAGTAAAGAATAAATGTGCAGTAAACTCTAAAGAGAAAGTCTTCCTTTTACAATAAACACCTACGCTAAGCAAAGTTCCTCAAAATGCTGTTTCACACTGAAAAAGATTACCTTCTCTTTGTTGTCCAACGAAGAGGAAAGTCTAGGACTTGAAGCAGAACGCATAACACCTGCAGCGTCCTTTTCTTTCTGAGCTTCTTTGGAAGCAGTAATCTCTGCAAGCGCACCATAACTACCAGTTTTTCTAAGACCTAACCTCCATGAAGCAGGAGATTCATCTTTCCTCTCTTCTTCTTTGGGAGAAACCTTGCTTGTAGATGTTGGAAACTGTAAAACACAGCAGCAAATTAAAGGCTATTAATTTGCATTATCAGTGGTAATACATGATCTTTGCAGAGATTTGAGAACACAATTACTTTTAATAATCATGGAAATACTGAATTCTTAGGGGAGTTAAGGTGAAAGAAAACCTACACGCTCTTCTCTTGAATTAGTTAATGAGATAAGAAACATAAAACTGGTCAAGTAATACTAGTCCTCTAGAAGTTAGATTATAAAAACTCACACTTTGTAATAAACACTGTGGTCAGGAGATGCAAACTTAAAACCATGCAGATCTGGTATCAACACTTTGATTAAATATGTTATTTTGCAACCTGTACACAAACCTGTGCACACCAGAACCTCACCATGGATTTTTCACCCTTATTGGGCACAAGAACAATGCCAGTTTTGCGCAAGCCCTGCCTCCATGATGCAGGATCTACTGACTCCACGACAGGCATGATAGGAGGAATGAAATCATACTAAAGCCAATTAAGACAAGACAAAGATGAAGATTGAAAGAACAGAAAATAGAAACAGAAGGTTGTTTCAAAAGCACATAGTTTGTTCCCACGCTTATGTCATGTAGCTCTTCATTACACCACATAATACCAAAAAGCAGAAAGACAATTACAACTTTAGTAACAGATTCTTATTAAACACAGCACATGTTTAGCTAGCTCAGCGACAGAACTACAGTTTGCATAGAATAGGACAGCAAAGCCTGTAGACCTAACAGGTCCGTGCCTAAATCATCATATGCTGGAGAATATTACAAGATTCACACTAACATATTCATTACCTTTCTGATCTTCTTTCATATTACATTCAGATCTCTTAATATGATCACATGCTAGCTTAGCTATCAAACCCACACCTTTACTCACACACTTGCCCAAGTTTAGTGTCCTCAGACAGAAAGTAACATTACTGAATGCGACAACGATTGAGGAAAACCCAAATTCAAGCTTAGCACACTGCTGTGAGCAACATATGGTTCAGACACCTATGGTGTAAAATCAGAAGAGTAACTGAAGTAGCACAGATGTTGCAAGCCTGAAGAAGCAGGTGCAAGAGTAGGTTCAAGGCAACTTGTACCTGTACTAGTGCTGTTCTACCTTTTTTAGTAAAAACAGTTTAAATCCTGTTTGTTCATTGACATGAGCTGCAACTGCTTCTCCAAGTCATGTGCATACCATTTTACAAAATGATCACCCTCAATATAAACAGGCATTTATTTTGTAAATACAGAAGACCCAGAGTCTTTATATTTAATTGTAGAAAGATAACTGCAGTGTACTTTTAACCTGCACTTTTTGCCTCAAAGACGGAAAAATAAGATAAGCTATTAGTTACTGCACAATAAAATTAGAACAAACTAAATGCCAATATGTTGCTGATTTGCAAAAGTTTTTCAATTAGCTTAAAATCATACTTACTTCTTCTTATCAGAACTTTTTCATACATCATAATTTAATCATATACCAAGTAAAATGCTTTAATGCTTTTTTTAAGAGAAATCTTGTGGACATCAGTCATGATGATTTTTATAAAGCAGCATTTAGGATCAAGAAAGCTGGCCCAACCCTTTTACACAGTATAGCATAATATGATGCTGTTGGGAGATTTAAAATACATTCCCTTTATCTTTTACATGAAAAGGTGCTAACCATTAGGTTCTAACCTATGCTTTTTAAGATTAATTATTATTAGGTTCCATTGTGTATATGAAAGCACAACTCCAGTAAGTGCCAGGAAGCTAAATGCAATACATAATATTCCCCCTATAGTACATCTTCCCTCTCTGATGTGGATTCAGTGTATCATAGTCAAATTTTTTTGGAAACATCTGTAGAGGGTTAAGCTTTGATTATGACATGTGAAGAAAACTTGTAAGGGATGATAAAGGAAGCCCTACTGGCTTGCTATCCAGTTTGTTTATATATTCTGAATGATTGACTTGCATACAACCTAGTGACTGTATATTATCTATTGTAATTTTTTTTTCTCCAGGCATACATATCTCCCTTTTGACAAGCAATCCCAGGATTCATTCCTACTAACTTTTCAAATCAAGCTTCCTATAAGCAATATGGCTTTGATGGCTATGTTTTTGAGACAAATTATTTGCACCAATCACAAATTATGTGCTCCAATCCCCTGGTTCTTCCATTAGATCCTAACCACACTGAAATCAGGGCTAGAACCTACAGCATTTTCTTAGTTCAAATATCATTTTCCATTTCTGTGCCTATCATTTTCAACTTCCAGCACTAGCTGAATGTTTCTAAGGACTCTCAAAAGTACCTTAGTCATACCTGGCTCCTTGCCTTAGGAGTGACAGTAGATTCTAAAACTTTAGGAGGCATTTGGCGTTAAAAAAAAGACTTTTGAACAATGAAGTTTAGCTTCAGAAAAAAAAAAAAAAAAAAACAACACAAGAATTACAGTCACTGTGCAATAGGTTTTTGCTTTTTTAAATGGATCTCATGTTCAGCTACATTGTAGCTATATATTTTAGATTCCTGTTTAGAATCAAAACTGTTCACTCAAATTTAAAAATTTACAAAAATTGAACATGGTTTCTGCAGAAAAACAAAACATGTTAGGAATCTATTCATATTTTCATCACTGGATAACACAATTCAATTTTATACAAATATCAAAAAATGTATGCTTACAAAGAACAGAAATCTAAAATCACAACAAGAAAAGTATTTTATTTTACCTTCTTAATAGGTGATGTGGGTGTCCCTTGACCACCAGCTACCGAAGGTGCTGTCACAGCCACTGATGATGCTTGTGTACTTGTGGTATTTGCATTATTAGTTACACCTGCCAAGGTTTTGGTCTTATCTGAAAAATATTTACAAGATTCTCATTTTCATTTTTCACTCATAACTCCCTCACTTCTACAACACAGAGTTGAATGTCTTTTGAGCAAGTTTGTCAGTCAGCTTTCCCAACAATATTATTTATCCCTCAGTATTTTCCCTTTCCCTCCCACTGTATCTTAGGTTCATCTTCTTTCCATAATGCTCATACATATATTTTTTTACTTATTTTCCTTCTTCAGGAATAATTAAAACACTCAGAGATGCAGAGACAGAACCACACTCTTTCAGAGCGAAAGTGACCTAATTCAGCCTCCTGCTCATAGCAGGGCCAGCATTACATACAGACCAGGCTGCTCAGGGGTTTGATGAGCCAGGTCTTGAAAACCTTCAGAGGTGCCACAGCCTCTCTAGGCAAACTGTACTTTAGCAGTTCGTTAATCAGCGGGAGGTACACTGGCACGTAATAGTTAATTTGGACTACAGAAGATACTAATTCAAAGTAAAACATTTATTCTTGAATAAATGTGTACGTTGAGGATAAAGAAATAATTAACTGCATAGAGAATCTAGCCAGGGACTCTGACCAGAAGAACTTAGCTGAGGCAGGAACTTGCTCTTCCTTGGAGAAACAACCAGAGCTCTGACTTTCCATTTGCTTCCTTCCTTCTTCCTCCCTTGTTTTTCTCATGTAAGTTTCACTGCCTACCTTCTCTGACCTCTTCTGCGCAGTCTTTCCCTGCCCATGCCTTCTGCTGTGTAGCTTAATTCCTCTTATACAAACACATATGATATCCTGGTTGTCATCCAACTGTTGTCATTCACTTGCTTGAGCTTCGTAACCACAGAATCACAGCATTGTTTGTGTTGGAAGGGACCTTAAACACCACCCAGTTCCAACCCCCTGCCATGGGCAGGGACACCTCCCACCACACCAGGTTGCCCAAAGCCCCATCCAGCCTGGCCTTGAGCACCTCCAGGGATGGGGCATCCACAGCTTCTCTGGGCAACCTGAGCCAGTGCCTCACTGTCCTCTGAGCAAAGAATGTCTTCCTTATATCTAATCTAAAAACTACCCTCTTTCAGTTTAAAATCATAGCCTCTAGTCCTGTCACTACACACCTCACTTCTGTTTCACCTGCTCAAATTGTAAATTCTTCAGAGTATGTCGCTACATGCTACCTGTTCAGCACTGAGCAACATGGGGTTCAATCACTACCAGTTTGGGCCCTATTATAAGCAAGCCTTTATATCTACATGACCCATTTTAAGAGTGTGCAACATTTTTATAGTGTTCTCATATCTAGCATTCAAATTCAGAGAACTATCAATGGTATGATTTGAAATCACACACTTAAAGCTATTGCTGTTACACACTTGCTTATGGACATAGTTTAACAGATATTTTGAAGAATTAGTTACGCAGAAAACAAAAATATATAAAAAAACAGCTTGCACGACTAACTAAACTTAATAGAAAGCTCTTTTAAACACAAGGGAATTAAATGGTTTTAAACTTCTGGGTCATGGTGATAAAATGTTCAATGGGGCAACGTGGGCTGACAGTATGAACTGAAAAAGGTTTACGGATGTACAAACAGATCTGCTAGAAGTTTGTAAACAAGTAATACAGCTTTAAAATACACAGTAAAAAATAACAGGAGTGAAAGCACAAAGAAGAAAATGCATTTTTCACAACAGCATTCTGAAATTATTTCAAGGACGGCTGAGCTGATTTTGCATGGCTGAGCTAATTTTCAAGAAACAGAACAGAACTCAAAGGAAGTATGTTTAAAAACTGAATTGCTGTAAGTTTTGTTTATTTTTAGCATGTTTTCTTGTCCTTTAATAGATGCTAGTTTCGAATTCATATTTTCCTGCTTGGTCTTATGGAGTAATGTATTTGTTGTGAAGCTGTATACTCACATAATCAAAGAATCAGAACAGAATTTTTATGAAAACATTTCAAATAACCCAACAGATTAGAAACCATACAGTTTCCAATACCTCAGAATACTGAATGACATTAAAATATTTTACAGCTAGAATGTTCTTCCTAAGCTTAAGATTTTTCAACAGAAAACTACCTTAAGCTGAATAATGGGAAAAAAAGGAAAGCGCAAGCTTGGAATTTAGAGATGCAGTTCTACAGGGAAAAGCTTAAAGTCTGGCTTGCCAAATAAAGTATGATAAAGCTTTGTTGATATTAAAAAACCAAAGTTTACATAAATTAATTCTTGTGTCACAGTCAAATTTTCCTGGCACAAACTATCTACTGGTAACGAAGAGAACACAGTTACCAGAGTCATAAAGTTCAGGAGACATTACAGTTAGTCCAGTTACTGAGAAAGTACTACATGTTATGTATCGTAAGTGTTCTGAGTTTATCCAAGTTCAGTCTCTGCAAGCAAGGGATGCAAGTATACTAAGGTGACAGAATAATTACAAAGCGTGACAGACTTTTGTCCCTGCTTATTACTGAGATGTTGGTTTCTTTCAAAATACAAAAATAATTAAAGCAAACAGAATGTTTGGTTTCACAAGTCATTTTTGTTTCTGCCTACATCAAGTATTTATGATACACTGATTAGCTCTAAAATTGCTCTCTAACCTTACTATTTCAGGTGAATAAATTAGAAAAAATGCTTTAAAATGAGAACTGACAGATGATGAAAATAGGTTTACGCATTTTAACAAGCATAACTATGAAATATTAACAAGACATTTGTAATGCCATCTGCATCTGTCTATTATGTTACTGCACCGCAATTCTAAATTCTAATTCAAAAGCTATGCTGTTTTTACATCATTATTTGCTTTAAGTCTCTGATAATCTTTCAGGAAGAAAAAAAGCTAAATTCCACTGAAGAGCAAGCTGTTGACCAAGGGAATTATTTGAAATGCTCTAGAGGAAAGATTCAGCTTCCCTGAAGGTTATCGAGGAAACCTAGACAAAAGTTAAAGAAAGAGCAAAAGGTAAGCCTCATTATCCTCAGAAGGCAATGTATTTTACTTTATTGGATTTCAGATCAATACCAGATCTTCCAGGTACCAGGAAAAAAATAATCTGAAAATTGGATAGGACTGGTAAAAACCTACAAGAGTTTCCATCTCTTCTTCTACAACGGATTATTTCCTATATGGATAAAAACAATAACTACAGTATAGCAATACCCACAAATTTTTACAAATAAAGCACTGTTGAATGTGCCTGTAACTTCATGGTAAATTCAATGTACGCTCCTACCAGCTGTAACAGCGTAAGTAGCTTGCCTTTCAAAGATCCTGAGTGCAAGTCTCACGCTGCACTAGAATACGCACATCCCATAATGAAAAGAAGGAAAATAACTGTTATTTTTGAAATGTAATCAGTCACAACAGCAGTCAAGAACTGAAAACCTATACAAGCAATGGAAGGAAAAATATAGAAGGACAAATAAGAAGGAATAATAATAGAAGGAACATATATGAATAAATGCAGGAATTCTTTTTTTTTTTTATTTCAAACAAGGGTATTTTTCTATATTTAACGATAAGTATACGAAAGATTTATAAATCTGGAAAGTTATTAATGGTGAAATAAGAACACATGGTTACATTGTTTGATTATAATTCTATTCACCTCCCTGCTTCATTCTCTCTTTTTCTTCATTTTTTCCCACCTAATTTCCATACACAGACTTTGAGACTCAGACACATTTAAATACTTCCAGAGACCTATGCATAAACATGCAAATCATTTAATGTCTCCCCTCATCTAGGCTGTATGAATAAATTTAAACATTAATATTCAGCTTATTTTCAGAAGTACTGAGTAATGTGTTTCTTTGTATATAATTCCAAACTTTTCCAAGAACATTCCTCTGGAAATGAAGTTTTATATGAAGCATATGTTAAAATAACACCTTTTGAAGTTTTTTGTTTTTTTTTTTTTCCCAGCACACAATCGAGAGTAAGTCTAAACACCATTACTTTACTAATATCTAAGATTGTCATACTCATACTGGTATTTACTTCAGGATGGCAAGAACAAATAAGAATGTTTGTGCACCTGCTGTTCCAGTCTCTGTACCAGATCCATAAGCAAACGCTACTAATAAAGTCTTCATTTCTCATTTCTGCTTTGACCTTCTAACTTTGTCAATGTTTTTTTTACATGCTGCTTAAGGCTTATATATTCCAAAAATTTAATGAAAATAAACTGTTAAATAGACAGTTACCTAAGTCTAAAGCATTAACTGCTTTAACCTCAGTAGCCATCAATAAAATCACTCTTTATGATATCTCTGTCATGACTTGACTTCAGACGTACATAAACGTGCTTTAAAATGATTGGAAGCTTAGTGAAATGCATAAGTGAAACTTAATACACTTAAAGATGCATCATATGACATTAAATAAGTAAATTAATAAAGCAAAACCTTAGACAATACTCAACATACCTGTCTCTGCTTCAGATTCTGAGTCGTCATCTTCCTCCTCTTCACTAGAACAACTGGATTCATCCTTCTTTCCTTCTTCCTCTTCATCTGCTTTCTCATGCTCCAGAGATTCTATACTAGATGCATGCTTTTCTTGTTCCATAATCAATGTCTCCTTACTGAATTTGAACCAAAACAAAACAAAACACCAAACTTACTAGGTCCTGAAAAACTTATTAAAACATGTCAAGTAAAACTTGTCATAGCTCGTGAAGTTATGTGTTTCACTAAGAGCTCATAATTTTTCCTAGTTTACTTACTTTTTGAATGTTTTCTGTGTCTGATTATTATCCATGTTGGCTGTGGATTCAATTAGGGGAGATTTCTTTTCCCGTTTTTCACTATGAAGCTTCAAAACATAGAATAATGCAGTTAAATTGGTAGAACAGTAACAATGTGACAAAATTACTAGTGGAGAGAACTCTTCTTCAACTACAAAAAATGCTAGTACGTCCATACACTTTCAAAATGTCAAGTCTCAACGTTCTAAGATCTCAGAAACTGTTATTTCCATTGAGTTGCTGATTATAGAAGCAATAGATCATAAAATGCCTACTGGAGAAAGCAAGTAGGAGAGCACCTTCTATCTTCCAGAGCCTTCCGATGACTGTAACTGACCAAATAATGGACTGAAAGAAGAGCTGAGATGACTGGCATTACCTGAATTGAAGCCCCAAATCAAAACTTTGCTATGCTACTCTGAGCTAACTGTGCACCATCATCACATGTATAATAAAGTATAACATATACATATGCAAAAATCCTACCAGATTCTGCTTCTTCTGTAATTCTTCTAAATATCCTAGAATATCTTCATCTGCCACATCAAATGCTGTCTGGCCCTGGAGAAAGGGAGAAAAAAAAAACAGTTTTGTACAGTAGAAATTAAATATAACAGATTTTGATGCCTTATCACATTGATGATGTAGGTAAGAAACAGAATTGTACAGAGAAATTAGAACACATAAGCCAAGCTCTATTGCAAACTGTTAGTCTGTCAGTGACTGAAAACAATTTTGCAATATTACTTTTTTTTTTTAATTGAAACAGAAGCATCTATACCTCATGAGAGAACACTTCTTTTAAGACAGAAAAACATGACTCAATAAAATTTTATTGTCCTTTGAAGGAAAATAAATACTATAAAGGAAAATAAAACAGGCTGAAAGAATGTAATGCTCACAACATTAGTTCCGAACAACTATTCCAATAGAAATTGTATGGATGGCCACTAACTAGGTAGTACACTATCCATCTTCAGACTACCATATACAGTTGATTTTTTGAAATTTAAATTATTTAAGAAAACATAAGTCATACTTCCACATTTTTTTGCAGTAAAACTGTATTTACATTTTCCACTCTGTTTTAGAAAAGATCTTCTACAATTGTTTGCTCCTATCCCCCTTAGTGTCTGATTTTCATGGGATGTACTTGAATAAATGTCCCACTGTGATTCATTAACAGAGAGTAATGCCATTAGTTGGAATTTTTTTGGCTTGCCGTACCTCACATTTACATAGTCATTACAGTTCTTGAGTTGGCCAGATGCCCACAAGACAAGAGATTCTATCTTTAAGGTCAGAATTAGTAAAGGTTTCAAAAACTCCTTTTCTTCACCTCCACGTGAAGACAAGAAAGTCTGAAGCTCACAGTTTGACAAAGAAAGACTAGCTTACTTGCTTCAAGACTGCAATAGAATGTTTTGTATTTGTAAGTCTGCATTTAAACAAAGTGAGGTTGGGATCTAGGTTAAGTCATACATCCACTGGTACAAATGCAGCTGCATCAACACGCTGGGTGGACATGTTGAAATATGGTGAGATGACAACACTAGTCAAGTAAATACTTCTGTACAAAAAACAGCAATAAAGACAGAGCTGTCATTTTAAAGTGGTCACAGCAGCTTATAAAGATAATGAAATGTATTCATATTTATCTCATTGTCTATTTTAGTCTGTCAAAATGTTAACTATGGACAAACATGCTCCCAATTACTTTGCGAAGTCTGTCTTAAGTGGTTAGAAAGGACAAACCTTTAAACCACTAATTTTCTCATCTATAAAGCTTCTGACCATACACCAGAAGCACACACTCCTTTCAACAAGTACTACCCAAAACAGCTTGAGGTCCTCTGACACAAACTATTCCATATAGCGTAACACAGCACTAACTTGGAAACTAAACAAAATTATCTCAAGTTTATACTTGCATTGTGATTACAGCTTTTAATCTAGCTTTCTATTTTTAGGTAGCTATTAAGTGAGTTTATTTCCAAAAAACATCAAATTAGGCCTATCATGGCCATCACTCTACAAAAAATCACTTTTTTTTTTTCCCTGTTGTAGTTGGAAGGTTTTATCTAAACTCAATCCGTAGATGTCAATACCTGAAGTTACCTGAAGTCAATACCTGAAGTGCCTAAACAATAATTGCTGAGATCTCTGTGATGCTAAGCACCTAACAACTGAAACTAAATGCAGTGGAATTCTCAACTTTCATCATCTCTTAAAGCAAAAAGCTGTACTGGCTTACTTAAAAACATAACAGGTAAAATTTTCCTAGCTTACATGGACAAGCCTATACAACAAATAAAACAGCTCATATCTCTTTGAACCTCCTTTTTTCTTAATCTTGTCGTAGGTGAGCTGAACACAGGTTTATGACAGTGCTTTCAGGAATACCACCCTCCACATTTTCAAAATCCCAGTAAAAGTCTAACAGATAGCCTGCTAAACTGGCTTCAATTGCAGCAGCTTTTGATTACCTGATACAAAACACAATTATATACCTGATCTTAAGAAGCTCTGTAAGTATTATACAGAAACAGAGTTGAGACTGTGTGAAATGAAATTCCAGATTTCTTTCATTTTACTATAAGCAACCTTAACTTCTAAAAGAAGTCAACAAAGAGTAAAAATGTTAAGCTGCAGTAGTTTTGCCTTTATATAAATACTAGCAAATTCATGACCTAATTAAGAGCCTATCTCTACCTATTTCCATGATTAACTTAAAAAAGTTATGAAAAAAATCAATGTTAAAAGTTGGTTGATATACAATATTGACAGAAATTGGGAGCAGTTAAGAATCTAGCTGAACAACATGGTGCAAAGAGAAGAAAGAGAGCTTCATCACTTACACTGTTCATCAAAGAGTCTCAGCTGCCTGTGACACCTTTGTGAATCATTAATATATTTTTTTTCTGTTGGGAGCAAGACCTTTCAAAGCCAACAAACTACAAAAGCTTTCGTGTAGAGGTCGAGGAAATACAGCTTAGGTAGCATCCAAGTTATGTCCAGGGAGTCCACAGATGCCTAGAAGTTTCTTAGAGTGCACCCAAAGCAGCTTAGTGGTAACTTTTTAGTATTCCAACACAAGCTGTTTTTAAGAGTTAAAAGCAGAAGCTAATGCCCAACACTACTCAAAGGCATCATCATTGTATTCAGCAAACAAATGTTGACTGAATACACTGCCTCTATGCAGTCCATCTAGTCACTAATTTTGTACCTCTGAAATATCAGTAAAACTGTTCTATTTTGAATTTTGTTGTAAATGGTCACTTGGATCATTTAATATAGAAGTAAGTATAAACTTGGCCTAAAAACTAATTTAGACAACCAGGAAATTTAGTTTTGAACACAAACATGCTGTTTTGACAAAACATGCATTATATAAAGCTCCATGTACAGTAAACAGCAGTTTATCATCACTTTTCTTACCCTGGCTTCTAAAGTCACTTTAGAGACCAGAACTTTGTATCTTGACAAGGATTACATAAAAATCCTACCACTTTGTTGACAGCCTCCATATCACAAAGGTTTTCCACTAAAATGCGACATGCTTCTTCTTTACCCCAGTGAGCAGCAGCATGAAGTGGTGTCCAGCCATCATAATCTTTAATATTTACATCATAGCGAGCCTGTATTAAAAGCCTAAAGAAATACAAACAATTAGATCTCGACACTACTGACGTATAGCTGAACTGTCATAAAATCATTTAATTATTCTACAATAATACTCTTCTCCTTTCTCATTAATGTCAACTAAATGTATCTATTTGGGTTACTGCCATTAATTTTATTTCCCCACAGAAATATTTGCCTTCTCATTGTTCAATGGGCATTTTTACTTTTAAGGAAAAGTCAGAAAAAATATCCTTTTCTATTTTATTTGTTAATTTCTCTTTTTTTTTTTTCATTTACCCTTTTTCATTTCTTCCTAGGCATTTTTCTCTCTATGTGCAGTGATAGTGAAAAGTCTTTTCAAGAAAAAGAAGGCTGTGAAATGCCAAAAAAGTCAGATACACAGTTCTAATCTGTTAACTTATTAAAACTTCCTTCTATTTTAATATTAGCTGCTTGAAGCTTGCATCTCCTCCTGTCACTAACATTTGATGCTGTAACAGCCTAGTGTTTACATACTTCAATTGGTCTCTGAGTGGTGGCTGAGCTCCTTAAATGGAGGACCTGCTCTGCAGCATGCAAATTCAGTATGGCTCTGTCGTGCCTGTTGAACATACTCAGCCCAACAAACTGTTTTGTGTAAATGGTTTTCGACCCTCTGAGCTGAAAAATTAATTATTAATTAAAATAATTATTTAAACAATTATTTAATAATTATTAAAAAATCAAATAATCATGAAGTATTCTTTAATAAAAATCTCTCGGTTTCTTAAGAGCCAATATACTTATACTAATATCCTCCAATGAGTCAACTTTCACACAAAGTCTTGCAGTCTTACATCCTACACAGAGCAGGTTTTTTGCTATTTTGAAACCATCAAGAAAATTGCCTCAACATATATTTTTACTCCTCCTAGGAAAAGTACAGGAACGGTACTACAAAAAAGACACTAACTGCCAAAGGTTAAAAAACAACAACTACAACCCAACCTCACAGTTAAAGATATAAATCCCTTATAGATGCACACTATTTTAATGCACAAATTATTATTTCAAACGAAATTATTTCTCTTTATCATGTTGAAGCATCAGTTTTTTTGTGTGTGTGTGTGTTTTTTTTGTTTGTTTTGTTTGTTTTTGAAGCAGAACTCCTATTCTATGTAATGTGATTAAAACAATTTTCAGTCAACTTTGGTGTTGACACAGAACGACAATACTCTGCAAACCTTAATGGTAGCCATACTTAAGCATGGGTGTGTGCTCATCTTCATTAATTTTACAATATATACAATATATAACTGTTACTAGTCCTGCCAAGGCACTCAAATACATTTATAATCACAGTAAAACAATGTATTAAGTATGCTGTACTTCACTAAAAGCTGAGCTTTGATGAAAAACAAATGAAACCTCTGTTACTGCATATACTTTGTGTTGTATTGTATTACTGAAATGCTATGGGTGAATTAGGGGACATCAAAAGCCTGAAGCCTTCCATGAAAGATTTCAAGAGTCATGATTTTCAACAACAATCTCAAAAGACAAAATTAAATTCTCTATTCTTTAGATCTGAAAATCTTAACTCTGGATCACAGACTCTGCTCTATGTATGCAAATAAACCTGGTATTGTAAAAATATGCTTCACCCAGAATGCTAACTGGCATTATAAAAATAATTAAACTTGTTTATAGAGTTGACTTTAGAAACATGGAAAGGTTTTTGGTCAACTTTCTTTTGGAGCATTAAGGCTCGTTATGTACACTGTGTTCACATTTTGAATGACATCTAGAAAACCAACAGCATCATGAATTATGAGTACTTGAAAACTTAAAATCAAATTCTGAGGAAAATATGGTTTTACAGATTGTAATTTCCCAACATACAATCCCCAGCAGTCAGATATGCCCAATTCTAACAATTCCAAGTCACATTACTTCAACAAGACAATCAAATGGGAAAAATTCCCACTTAAACTATACTTACTTTAAGACTTCCGTATAGCCCTTAGCTGCAGCAACATGAAGTGCTGTACCACCAGATTTTGCATGCCTGACATCATTTATATGGCCACTGTTGAGCCACTGCCTTGCATCTCGAAGCATTATTCGTTCTTCTTCTTTTCGAGCTGCCTCTATATCAACTCCTAAAACAGATAGGGAGAAAAAGAGGGAAAGAGAAGACACAATGTTTTATTTCAAATACTTAAATGCAATTATACAACAAATCTTACATGCATATCAACCCCAAGAGCTTACGGAAACATCCATTACAGCATCAGTATGACACTTTGCATGCATTACACAGTTTTCCCCAAAGAAAAAAAAATCTACTAAAACTGGCCCTCTGCTTTTAAGAATTTCTACCATCACAGTAACAATCACTAAAAAGATGTGTTCAAAAAAGAGAGAAAATTTAAAGTTTAGCCTTATTAAGCATTAAGGTATTAATCTTGTTCATATCTGTAGAAACCAGAAAACAGCCACAATATTTTATACTAGTAGAAATCTGTGGGAAGAATAACAACCTAGCTTCTGAACATTGTCAAATACTTACAAGGTAGAACTATATTTTTCATACTCTCTAAAGAAATTTTGGTTAGAAAGATTTGTCTTCTATCACTGTGGAACAGAAACCTTAAATAGCCAAACCTTTTGAGATCTCCCTCTGGATTCTCAGGTAAATATCAACCAAACAAAAAAAAACCACCACGCTGAAACCATTTGTACAGCAGATTCTCACAAAAAAATATCTCATACACTGACGAAAGGGAGGAACACAATATAACATTTACAATTATACATAGCAGTTTCAACAGGTAGAAAAAAAGCTCAAGGCCTAAACAACGCAACAGAAAAGTGGACTTGAAGAGAACAATGCATGAGTATTGCTCCATCTATGCTAACTGAACACCAACAACTTTGCAAGGAAATGGGACCCAGGAATTGTGGTTATCAAGAGTGAAAAATGTAACTGAGTTGACCTGTAAGAGAAAACTCATCAGTAGATCAACCTTGTGCAGGGTCTTGAGAAATATACACTGTTCTTCTGAATTTTTATTTTCTCTTGGAGCAAAATATAATTTTGACATGACAAAAACAAGTGAAATCTGGAAACAGGTACTGACTTACTGGATACTATCACAAACCTCAACAGTAACCTTCACAGCCTATAAAGCAGAAATTAAACTATTTTTTTTTAACACTGAGATATGAAATCTCTCTCCCGCTCCTGGCCTCTGAACTAATTCTACCTTCTTTCATCTGTCCCCAAACTGTTTTTTTCCAGCAGTCATTTTTGTATCACGTAACTCTTCTAACTGCCCAGCTAATCAAAAAACAATATAAAGCGATCACAAACAAGCCTATGGAAACCTAGAACATCTCTTTTCAACCCTACTCTACATAATTAATTAATTTTAATTGATTTTCAAGGCCTTCATAATGAACTGCAATTTCAGGCTCTAATGTCTTCAAAGAAACTGAACTATTCATCCTTTACAAAGCAAATGAATGCTTAGAGTATGGAAACCAAAGAAAATCCAACTCGACTGTTGCCCGTTCAGACATGCAACAGGAATTGAGCTGAGGGATAAAAAGGTCTGCATTAAAGAAATTATGAATATCATAAAAGGAAAAGACAGGAATGATACGTAAATGATCGTATGTAATGTAATGCATCATTTCTACTGTAAAGCAGATATATATTGTAAAACAGACTACAATAAAGCAGATTCCTCAAGTTTTACTAATCCACTAACAACTAAAAAGCCAGACTTGGAACAACAAACTGGCAAACCAAAAGCAATTACGCTGGCACTGCTGAAATACCCTTCAGGCAGTGGATGGCAGATTGAGGCTTGTATTACATTACATATGAATTAGATTTTCCTTGATTGTTTTTTTATAGCACAAATATAATAAAATATCTTTCACTGAGAAATCCTTTGGTTAAATTAGGGTATTATAGCACATCTATTGCCATAACAAAAACTGTAATCCACCCATTATACAAGTTAAAAAAACAAACAAACAAACAAAAAAGAAGAAACAACGTGACAATGACATGCCCAAATCAAAATTTCAGTGACATCCAGACCGAATGAGTGGAAGCATTACATGCTTCTGGAAACATAAGGTGCCATTTGTTTGTTTTGTTTTGTTGCCATTTTGTTTGGGGTAGCATATGACGTTGCTAAACTCCCTTTTCACCCATGAAAAATGCCTGTGCTACAAGGAGGTTGAGGTGCTAATTTCTTCCCTTTTGGTATATACGTACAAGCAATACTAAGATCTAAATAGTCATTTCATGGAAAACTAAGAAAAGACCACCATACCTGAAAAAGTCATGGTTTTTTCATAAATAACTTCAACTTTTTCTGTTTTTAAACAATATTATATAATGCAACTTCAGAACCCGAGGCTTTCCTTTTTATTCAAATTAGCTACAAGCAAATTTACAATAGACTATTTTTTGTATTCTTCAGTCAATTCAAACCATAACAGATATTCCATAGCAACAAATATGCAAGAAGGAATTTAATTGCAAAAAAACACCCACAAAGTTGGACAAAAGATTCTGTTCAGTAAGAAGATCTGGTAAAATGTTATGTCAAGGATGAATTTAAAGACATAACTTTACTATCGTAAAATAACATAGGCATGTAATACATTAAGTGTTTTAAGCAGTCAACTGAATTTCTAGACTCATTCACTTAATCTGCTAAAATAGTCATTTCAGCCTCCGCAATTTAATAAAAAATAATAGAAACTGCTGAAAACCCATTAATCTGGGTTAAGTCTGCAAGATACAGGAAGATATGATTGTTGAAGCACTAAGCAGAGCCTATGGAGAAGCTAAAATATTGAAAGAAAGTAGGGTAAAAATTAAAGAAATGTATGTTTCTAAAACTGTCCATCTTAACCCAATGCATGACAAATAAATCTGAACAGAGATTAAATTTCACATATCTAAAAATCTTTAGAACTCTGACCGATATGAAGAATTAAACCCAGAAACTGAATCAATAATGTGTTTATAATCATGTATTCTCATTCCTCCAGAAGACTTCTACATATTGTATGTATGAACTAGTGCAAACTGTAAATTTCTGGGGCCTTTACATTTCATTTTCTTTCAGAATGACACAGCAGTGCAGATCAGCAGATCTTGGGAAAATAATTCTCTGGAGTTAAATCATTTACATTTTAGTGTTTCCTGCCAGGCACAATTATGCCAATAAGTGGTTTATATATCACGTTAGGCACACTTATGTCCATCCCCTTCTTGCATGCCAGAGTTCTAAGTGAAAATGCTCGTGGCACAAGCAACTTTCTGCAGGCGAACAATCCTACATAAATTCCTTTCAACGGAAAATTGCCCACGTGTCTGTTTGTTTTGAAGCACTTTTGAGAAAACGTTCCTCCAAAAGCCTGATCCTGAAATTCCAATGGCGAATGTTTAACCATAATTTCTACGTAGGCCTAGAGAACTAAATAATTATGACAAAATATCAGTGCTTTGGCAGAAGAAGTAATAAATGTTAAATATAATACCCTGTAAGTATCATAAATGAATGTGTCTGTGAAGCCCAAAGAAGACATAAAGGCTGTACAGGACCAACAGCTGCATCAATACGTTATTTTACAAGACAGTACATTTCTGATCGTGTTTCAACAGATGAAAGTAAGAGAATCTTGCCGGTCTAAATAAAACACCTCACGGTACTAACTGGCACGAAAATGGGTATTTCTACGAACTTTGTGTCACAGAAAAAGGGCTGTGCTCTGAGATAAGCTAAATATAGCTCCCATTATTAAATACAGCAAAGAGAACATGAAGAGCCTTTATTATACCTTATATGGACCTTCCTCCTTGCTTTTGCTTTTGCGACTCTGCCCGGAGACGCCAGGGTGAAGGATCCCGCTGCCGCACCTTTCCACCACCACTTTCTGCCTCCGGCCCGTAGATGGCAATGTGCTGCTGCCTCTCGGCTCCAGCCTGGCTTCCAACACCCCTGCGTTAACCTCTGGCAGCCCAGGCACGGCTCCGATCAGTAATAATTTACAGCGAAATGCTCTCATTTCTCCTATCAAGGCGTGTCAGTCAGCAGCTGTGAGGAGGTCCGACACGCTGGGCTGCGCGGGGAGCAGACGGCGGAGCTGAGCGGGACCTGAGGCGCTGAATCAGAGCCCGAGCGCGGCTCGGCCATATAAAGGCATGTTTCATAGATACCGCCGGCAACAGCGGCCCGCTTTTTGACTTCATCGAGTTAATGTTTATATACAAACGTAATAGTTCGCATTTCAGCCGCATAAACAAAGCTGAGTTAAGCAATACATTGGAGAGAGCCTCATTACATTTACCTATAATTAAGAATGAGGAACACTGGCTTCTGCTTGGAAATGAGAAGCGGCCTGCCTCCCGCCACAGAGGAAGTGCCGCGCTGTATCCTCACCTCCTGATTCACCTCACATCACCTCTCCCCACCAGCTCACCTCCCGAGAATGTAGCCTACCATCCAAAATAACCACTTGAGCAGTTAAAAACACTTTTTAAAAGACTTCTGATGATAAATAGCCTGCCACCACTAAAAAAATCGCTTCAGACCAATGCTTAACCCTACTGAAGACTTGAAGGAGAGGCAGCATTTAGAGCTGGCCGGCTTTAAATGTGATTAAAGTGGCAGCTAGGATTGTGGCCAGGGCCAAGCAAAACAGCTCTCAAGTCTGCCAGCTTTCACCAGTGCATACGAAAAGACTTTACTAGCAAAAGACAGCTTCCATAGCTATGGTATGCTGATATGCCACAGAGCATAAGTAAAAAGGGTCACATCAAGAAACTGGAAATAGTGCTTTTAATGTAAAGGTTAAAAATGCTGTGCATTGCAGTGGCATCTATATACATGGGACTGGTCCATGATAAAGCCATCCGACATACGGAGGAAACATCAAAAAAGGTGCTAGGAGAAGTTTTTGTATAGCACGCCAAACAGTTAAAACATATGGTGTGCAAAGACTAGTTGTTCAGCACTGCACCTACATAACTTCCATAAACCAACTACTTTTGCTACCAGTGAAGTGTTTTGTTCAGATCTGTGTCAAAAAATCTGTATATATTGCTATGGCATATTTTTAATTTACCTTCTCATGAAGTATAAAATTAAATTGTGTTTTAAGCTTAAAAATAATTAATCCATTAACTGTTCACTCTAGAAATAATGTAATAAATGTAGCTTTATTTATATAACAAAACAAATATAAAAAGAGAATGTTGCAAAATTAGTCCGAATTAGACAAAATTCAGCAAAAAATCTTAATCTTCCTTTGAAGGTTCAGGTAGAAAAATGCTTTCCCTATTATCAGAGTGCTGTGGTTTCATCTATAGGATAACAAGTCCGTTAGTTGAGAATGACTGCAGAGCCCATTATATCAACGAAGGCCTGCTGTATGCTCAGCAGAATACAAGGTGGTCGTGTTGGGGGACCTGTGGCCCACATCAGAGGACACAAGAAAAGAGAGAAGAAGCATGAACCAAGGGTCGCAGTTTAGAAGTGTTAAACACAGAGATGAGAATAACTGAAGAAGGACAATAATAACAGGCAAGGTCTGTTATTTCGTGTCCAACCAAAAGGACATGTAGAACGGGAAGCTTAATTGGGATAGTTGACCACCTCCTCTCTAGACAGTTCAGATTTTGTAATCTGAATGCTAGAACAGGATGCGCAAACACTTTGGATCCTTCTCTGTATTAAGCCTGCAATGTCACATAGAGCTGAATTGTATCCTATTCTATAATTTCTGTCTGTGAATTTAGCATCTCCAGAGGCTCCCATTTTTAGTGCTGTTGTTAGATATGTCCTTAAAATGTAAGTCAATGTTTGTGAAAATTGGTCATAAATACAAACTAATGAAGGCTGAACGGAAAGACTCTGATTTAAACTCTTCCTATATAGACTCAAGGTCTGCAGAAGCAGCAAAAAAAGGATAAGCTAGCATGGTGATTCTCCTCAGATCTCTAACAGAAACAATGTCAAACATCATCACTTCAAAATATCTGAAATCACAATGAATCAGATCAGAGTGATCCACAAAATAGCCCTGACTGCTGATGCCAATATGTAGGAAGCCATATTCATCACATTAACTAAGCAACACACACAAAAAAAAAACAACACTATAATAAATGCAGGAACACAGTAAAAAGTTGCCATAGGCAAGAATGAGACAGAAAATGTCTACATAATTGTCACGCTGCATGTTATACCTACACAGGGATAAGATTTTTGGTACCCAGATTTGTTCCTTTTAAAAATAAATTGGCTTATTTTCCACTACCAGTAACACTGAAATAGGGTTTAGTGTTCCAGAGACCCCACAGTCAATTTGGTTTATCAAAACTGCAGTACTGCTTTATTTTACACAAGGAGCAATGGTAAAGTTGGAAGCATATTTGCATTTAACCACATGTGCATTCAAAGATGAAACTGTCACAATATGTCAGTGTTAACTCCCCACTGACATAAATGATTATTTTAGAAATCTGAACTTCTCTAGCTACAACATATGTACAATTGGGCACTTTTCAAGTGACCATGATCATGGCTAAACAGTCATTCTGTATGTAATATTATTTTATGTGCAAGTTAAGGATGCCACCAAATGCACATTATTTTATGCTGGCTCCTGAGTCTTGTGATTTATTAAGATATACACTTCCATTTTATATTCAGATTCATACCCTTTCTATTCCATCCTCATTTACAATCATTAAATATTTCCTGTGATTTTATCCCTGCAAGTAAAAACCCTTAGTTTTACATTACATGCCTTCTTCCCTATTTCTACAAAACAGCAACTCCTAAGTGGTCTTGCAGTCAAAGAAGCTAGGTAGAATATATATATATGTTCTATACACACACACACATATATACACACATATCTTCCATATGAAAGAATATGTATATATAAAACAGTGAAAAGAATAATTTATATAAAACAAAGCACACGTGAAATACCTAGGTTGAAACCCTACAAAACTAGTTCTAGATAGATTTAACAGCAAAGAATATAGACTTTTCCAAGTTCTGTAACAGGCCTATAAGCAAGCATTAATACCAGTTCCAAGTATACATGCACATATATGTATATATAAATATGTGTGTGTGTACATATATATATATATACACACATATACATATTTATGTATGTAGGTTAGACTTTAGAGCACCGTTAGCACCAGGAAGGCAGAAATGCTGTCACAAATGTTCGAAGTGTGGTCACTCTTCAGGACAACACAAAGTCTCCTGTTCTCCAGAGGGCAGTCAAACCACTGCAAAGCGGAGTCCTACAAAGTTTCTCACCTTACATGGTGCCTCCCTCAACCAATATATTTCTTGAATCACCATAGAGAGACCAGTCTTCTGAAAAACCTTCAGCCAGTCCAGTAACTGGCATAAACATGTAGCAGGAATGCTTGAAAAATAGGTTTTCCCTAACAACTGAAATTCAATATTTTAAAATAGCCTGGATTATCCCTTTGGAAGCTAACAGCTACACTGTGGGAACATCTCCTTTCTTCTCAGGCTTGTAACAACAGTGCCATAGATATTCTACTGTAAGCTTTATAAAATATGTAAACTACACTGAAATTTTCAATGAATTGTGACATTTAGTTTAGGTTACCAATGCTGATTTTACAATTGGGCTGTTCCAAATAATTAAACTTGAAAAAAGAATAAAAATTAATGTTGAACCTGCACTATAAAAATGTACATAAAAAACTTATAACAATATATTATCATTAACATAAAAGGGAGGTTTTACAAGATAACTCTTTTTCTGAATGATGTCAGTTTTATGAAGAACTACAGCCAATCAATATAGCATGCCAGTAAAGTCAAACGTATCAAAAACTACCCAAAGAATTTAGGCTGAGGTACATGCCAGAAGTGACTCTCCAGCAAGGATTAACAGTATTCTTAAAGAAAAAAAAAAAAGAAAAAAAAAGAACTGTGCTTTTTTCCAAACTAATTAAAATAGACAAAAAATATTCATATCTATCTAATCCGGAGTCTTTTATGTGCTAGCTATAAGAACTATCAGTTAAAATTAAGTTAACAGCAATAAATAATTGAATCAAAGCCTTTGTTGAATCTACAGTCTGCTTCGATGTATTAGCACCCATCTCTTATTCCCTGTATATCGTGTCACCACTTTCTTTTCAACATTTCCTTTGGGCATTAAACAGGTTTAAGCGTACAAATTAAATCATGACAAAGCCTGAAGCAATTCTCATCTAATATTACATTATGTAAATCTGTTTTAGAGATATAAAATCAATGCTACAAAAAAGTAACGTAGGAGGAAGACTTAAGAGAGAGTAAGATGGCCAGAAGTAATGGAGATGCAGGTCCCTAGCACGCCCCTCACAGAGGCTCTGTCTTCACAAACTGACATCATCCTTCAGCGTACGATGTAACTCAGACTACACCATCCCTCTTCTTGTATTTAAGAGTTTTGGGATAGTAATACATGCCTATCAGATTCAGGACAATGAGTCAACAACATCTGAATGTTCTCCCATCTGTGGAATGGGAAAACCTGAAATTTTCAAAAACCCTGGAAAAACCACTAGAGGATTGCAAAATGGGAAATAGCAATGTAAGGAGTTAAAAAGGATCAGAGAAAAATGAATCAGAGAAAAATGAATCAATATGCTTCTTTAGAGGCCAGTCCCTCTTGCAAAGATGTCACTGCTAGCATTGCCCTAGCCATTATATAGAAGTAAAATGGACATATTTAGGATATATGTTTTAAAATGATACTATCAAAATTTGATACTTTTCCATTAACTGTTACATGAATGCTTACCCGCATGGTGCTCTCAGGAGGGCACACAAATTACCAGAGAGCTTAAAGTTTCCTGACTGGTTGTCAGACCTAAAACAGTTTAAGAATCCTTATCCTAACAAGTAGTTTCAGATATTTGGCATAGTAGGAGGGTGTTCGAAAGGTCAGAACTAGATGCAAAGGGTGGTTTATGTAACACAGTATAGTTGTTTACTCTTGTTTCAGTTATTCTAGGCTTTCAATGGAAAGGAGTTCCCTTTGGGCTGGATTCACTTCATGCTAACACTGACATCTGAGTCACCCTAAAAGTGCCTATTTCCCTCCCACGGTAATTTAGTTCAGTACAGATGTCTTGCTTCAGACACAGTTTAAAGCTGGGATATAGAAGTCTACATCCCAGATGGACTGTATACCACCCATACTATCTGAACACCAGTTAAATTCTGTTGAGGTGAGTGAATATAAGAATGCAATCAACACCTTAGTTCAGTGCTTCCAAGTTCTTTCTTCTCAAAAGGCTGGGATGACTTAAAATGCCTGGAACACAGGTTCAGCACTGTACATTGTATTGACAACCCTCTTTAAAAAATAATTGAATTTAAAGTTGCTAATTTAACATTTAGCATATTTAGTGTTCAACAGACAAAAACAGCTTTTCATATTCAAAATTACCTTGTCTATTTACTTCATTCTGAAGCAGCTCTTCCATTGCTTCTTCTTCAGCAATATCTAATGGAGTGTCTCCTTCACTATTTACAGCTCCTACATGTGCTCCTTGGCTAATTAAATACCTGCCAATAGAAAAACAAACTTTTTGGTAAACAAGAAGAGAACATGAACTTCAACATAATAAAGCTGATGTAAAAAATAGCAGCCACCAGGATATCACATGCAATGGATATATATACATACACATACAATTAATAGAAGCAACCATATTTGGTATAAGCAAAAAAAACCCCTCATGACTACCCTACAATCCCTGAATATCTATACATCTTTTTATCATACTACCCATTTACATGAATAGAACTTCAGTTTGCCGCAAGGATTTCCAATCATATTTAAGTACACACTTACATGAACTGAAAGAAGAAAATGGTTAGGTGATGAACAAAAGCAAACATACAAACAATGGCTGAAACACCAACACTCATGAGCTCCACATACTAAGCCATTCTTCCTAAAGAATCCATATTCAGTGGCACATCAACTTTTTATAATCATTCTTTCTATACCCGTATATTCCTTGGAATGATGACTCTCAGTCTCTAAGGCAGGTTCATAAAATTAATAAAACCAAAATCACCTCTGGTCCAAAGTATTCCCAAAGTTAGCTTTTGTTGGGGAAATGAGAGAGAGAGGAAGCAACAGTACTTTGCACTCTATTCAAGTCCCATGTGTCTAACTGGTTTGTTATTGGAAGTACTGCTATCTTAGGATGCAACAACCTGGACTCCATGGAATTGATTTCTGAATTTCATATTAAGTCAAATGGATAGATTCCAACAATAAATCAAGAAAGGATTAAGTTATTTCACAGTTTTAAACCATAAGCCTATGAAACTACTGAGAACCTACTGCATAAAATGTAGTCAGCTTCTAAGAAGAAATGAACAATACAGAACAGTCTTACACTTTGCGACCATAACATTTCTATTTCCCTAACAAATTAAACTGTTTGAGCCACAATAGCACTCAGCAAAAGCACGACATTACAAACACATCTTCTGTCCTACAGAGCTTAATTTACACCTTCCATATATTTGAGGAAAAAAAATAAAAGGAAATACTCAGACCTGGAGAACTAGTTCCCCACTTGGTAACAGGTATCGGAAATCAAAAATGCTTTTTTAGCCTCACTATGGTGGAATGTCAAATTATGCAGAAATCAATCACAAAATTAATCCACCGCTCATACAAATAATTGAAAATATTTCTATTTAACTACTGCCAGTTACTAATGACAGATTCCAGATCTAGGATAATTTTTTCCTTATCTTTATTCAACAACTTGGTGCTTCAAGTATCCTCCTTCTTTTTTTCTGATGTATGATTTTAACAGCACTTGTTATTAAACCTCTGCAATTAAGTCAAGAAAAGGTAATGACTGACAGGCCACAAAATGGAAATGAATTCCCAGAAGTGTAACTGTATCTTCTGGGACACATACCATCAGTTGACACTACTAGCTTTGATGCTGGTATGTTGTGCTGTTTTTATTCTATTCCTCTTGAAAGAACATAGCTGTGACTCTTAACCTCTCTTGAGCTTAAAGAATTAACATCTGCTTGAATGAAAAATGAATTCAAAGTAACTAAATTTCTCAACAATACTAGTTCCACTGTTTTGAGAGTTACACAGCATTTCAGGTTACATATCAGATAATTGCTATACAGGGTATTTGCTGAACAGGCAAAAACAATGGGGAAACCTAACTTTCTAGCAATGTCAAAACTTTGGACTCAAAAACAAAGTCAACCACCAACAATAATATTCTTATAAAAAAAAATCCCAAGTCAGCATTCAGGTACTTTTCAATTTCCTTTTTCTAAAATAAACATAAAATTGGTTCTTATAAAAAGTGATTTTACCTGTTTCTACCTAATGCCTGCAGGGAAAAAATAAGCTACTTTTGCAAGGAAAATACGTACCTTATTGAAGTGGTTGTATTTTGTTCAACCTGTTCATTCAGTTCTAGACATATAGATAAAAGGATACAGTGCGTAAGATACAGGGCATAAGACTGCTCCTGATAAAAGGAGCAAGCAGTGCATAAGAAAGTGCAGGGAATGAACAAAAGGCTATAGTAATACCTCAGAAAGTTATTTAGCCACGTGAACAACTTCATGGTTTTTACTTTGAAGTAAAATCCAAAAATAAAGCACCTTACACATCAAAATGAGACCAGCCAAGTTGGAGGATCAGTAGGGCTGGAGAAGTGGAGCTACTGAGTTCCCCTTTGCATGTGCTTACAGGGTTTTGGTTTTACTGGGTCAGAAAAGGAAGAACCATCTGATGAAGAAATGACTTGGTGAACCTGCTCCAAATTCACATTTGAATTGAAGGGATGGAAGAAGTAGGAGAAAGCTGGCTTGCTGGGGAAATGAGAATATCTCTGTGGTGCCTTCTCAGCCTTCCCTTGGCCACTCCATCCAGGGATCCCCCCCTGCTACCCACACTGCAGGGATGAATAATGAAATAGGAATACCCAGTCTAAAAAAATACTCAAATGCCAACTCTTCTAAAGAATCCTTCTAAACCTGCTAATGAAAACAAATGTTTGTTCTGTTTTTCACGCCATTCAATAACAGATGTCCCTAACCTGAACAAGTTTATGCATTTGTTTATTTTCCTTTACAGTAATAATAGTTTCAGCAAAGCAGTGACAAGGTTCAGATGGTGCACGAAGTTACCCTGGTGCCTACAGAATGGTAGCTTTAATTAGGAAACCTGGCACTGCCACGGGAAGGGAGCACAATCATTTCAGATGTGTAGGTGGCCTGGCTCTGCATCATGTACAGAAAACAGATTTGGTAAGTGAGATCAAGAACGATGCTCCGTGTTTTTAAGGCATAGTTGAGCAAAACTCAGTACAAAAACAGCCCTACAAATCAGATTTATTTTTTAAATCACTTTCCAACTGAACTGTACTTCAAGCTGAATGTTAATTAAAACTAATATTATGACTTTGAATATGGACATATTTGACATTTCAGTTATTCCAGTACTATATAACTGAAATTTTCAGATGCAACAGCATATTATTTTGTGTAGGTATGTATGCATATTTAAAAAGTTATCCATATTTCAAAATGAAAGCAAACAATTGCTTTTTAAAAGCTTTATCAAATAGTTATTCCTTTCAACTTGAAATTTCACCTTTCTAAAGTAAGTAAGCAAAATATAACTTTAATTTCCTCAGCTGATACGTAATCGATACATCCACATGGTATACAGTGAAAAAGAAACTGGAACAGTGCAACAAAAGTCTAAAACTGTGGCCTTTGATACCAAGTCCAGAACGAGGTGCTTTATGCAAAGTAGGATGCAATAGAAAAGTTAAAAAAAAAAAAAATATGGACCCCCACAGTCACCCACTTATAAAATATTTTGGAATGGCACTTAAATTTGCGTCTTTTGTAATTTGTTTGTTGTGCTATAGCTATGTTCAACAGATAGCTATAAAAGAATAATTCAGGAAAATATGACAATTTATACAATATTCTGGTAGGTGCTCATTCAAAATATAAGTAAATGAGAAGAGAACAGTAGTTTGATCCATACCATGCTTATTTATGGGGACAAAGCTTTCAAGTGTAGATATTCAAGCTACAGCACCTATTTTAGATACTGCTGTGGTCCAAGTATAAAGAAGCACAAGCATCCTACAAATACCAGGGAAGACAAGAGCAGGAAAACAAAATTGTCCCTGACACTTTTACCCTGAAGTTTCCACGATAAGCGTTATGCAGTCTGAGTAAGGCTGGAAGAACAAGTTTGCTTTTGTGATAGCACTGCCTTAGGAAGGTGAAAATACTTCTACCTGAAATCTCTGTTAGGAATCGTTGCTACATATTCCTCAATAACTATAAAAGTATAAGCTAATGAGTTAATAAGTTAATGACCTTAAAAAAAAAAGATGAAGTGTTTATTTAAAATCATTATTATGTAACCCAGACTCCTATCACATTATGAGAAGTACATTTTAACTTTTTTTATAAAGAGATGGGATCTCGGTATCCCTGAGACAATAAATAATAACTCTCTGAGATTACTGTATGAAAGCCAGTGAGTCCTTACTGAAACTAAGTTCAGGAACTGCAAGTTAAAAATTTTACCCTGTAACTTGGCCTACAGTCTGAATAAAAAATAAAAGGAATAATCATCTTCAATTGATGATTCTTTAGGTTGAAAATTTATTAACAAAAGGCACATAGAGACACAAAGTAAGCTGAGAGGAAGATGCCTCTCTGAAGACAGTACATACAAACTCAGGGATTTAGGAAGTATTTCCTTCTGAATCTCAAACTTTGGATTTTCTGAACTTCTTCAGTTGCAGCCAGCTTGCTATGTATGCTCAGAAAGCATTTTAATATTATTTACTTCGGCAAAAGAAAGGGGCATTCATTTACATTCAAACCTTGTCCCAGTTCACCATATCTGGAAACAAGTTTGTGAAGTAATTAGGGATATAATTAACTTTAAGTACTTGCTGAACCTGAAGGTCACAAAAACCATGGCAAGCAAGAGGCAGGGCAGAGACGTGGCTCCTGAACTGATTCAGTTCATTACAACTGCTTGCTGGACTCACCAGGAGCTCAGCAGCAGAAATGAGCACTGCCTGCTGCCTCGTCAGACCACTGGGGAGGATCCTGTAACCCCAAAAATGTGAGGAGGGACCCTCCTAAAACATCTCTTATTTTTGAAATAAGCAAGTCCAGGTTGGCCTTGCAGGGAAACAAGATTTAATGTTAGTGGGGCACCAACCAACAGCACAACTGATCTCTTGAGCTTTTAATTAATTACCCATTTCAGATAAGCCCAGCTGGTTTGTTTTTTTCTTTCTTTTTTTTTTTTTTTAATCCATAGGTGGTGGAGTTCAAGTTAATTCCACAAGAGCCTTAACTGAATGATATCATGGAGCCAAAGATGGAAAAAGTGTCACCGTGTTCACAGCAGCTGTGCAATCATTTGGAGGCACAAACAAACCAAACATCTGCCTCCCAGTTCACAGGAGGTAAAAACAAATTAAAAAGTTGCAAATCTTTGGAATATATACTTTAATTGCCTTCTTTTAGCACAGCTTGCTGATTTATTTTGCTGTATTTTTTGAATAACGTCTTGAAAAACTTTTAAAAGTACATCTTTGTAAATCATTCAAATTACTACTAAAAAGACATCAAAATCTGGCCAAACAATCAGACTTTCAAGCCACATCTAACAAGTTAAAACTATACAATTTTAATATTGCTCTTTATTTTTAAGTTAAAGTACACTAAAACTGTAACTCCTGATCCTTTTGAGACCTTCTATTGGTTGGAGAGTCTGGGATTATTTTTTCATGTAACCACTACCAGAAGAGTTTCACTCCAAATTTAAATTCTTGACAGCACTGTTATTAACTCAGAACAAAGTGGGAATGCTACCTCAAGCTGCCTAGCCCTTCTCAAAACCATTTTTGGGTTGTTTAGCTTTTTGTTTTGTTAAATTTACAGCAAAAATATATAATATGTAAGGCAGCAAAGCAGTAACTACCTGTACACAACCTGGGTAACAAGATATCGAGAGATAGGATCACAGCCTCTACCTGATTCTTGCACCGTTCAGGTGCACTGCTCAACATAATCACTCAGAACAACAGATTAAAGAAAGGCCTTTTCAAATTTAAAAACAAAACACAACTTAAATCATACAAAATTCAAGCAAATACCCAACATGAGGCAAGTGCCTCACAGGTGTCACTACAGATGGCCAAGTTCTCATTGCCCCTTGAGGTGACACAGGCCAGGCAGCAGGCTGCTCTGCACAGCCGGGGCCTCTTCACTCTCTCCAGTGACCACCTACAAATAATTTCCCTTTTTCCCCTCTCTATACAGATGAAACATTCCTGCAGTTGCCTTTTCTCCTGAGACGTATTAATCTGATGTATTTAATGTATCAGATGTATTAAAGAAGAAAATGAAGGCTCCGTGTTAAATACTGGAACCAAAACCACACACATTTCATTGGGCCTAGAATACTTTGTGCTGAATGATTTGCAGACTGATGTAGAAGAAATCAAGTGGCCTGAGAAACAAGTCAAGTTCACAGGAAGTCTTACTCAGGAACTTTGCAAACTGCCATCTTATGCTGTCAGCCACTGCTGTGTCTCAACCTGTTGTCTCTGAACATTCAGGATCACGCTGAGGCAGACTTAAGGAGACAGACCACTACGAAGCCATTTAAACTACTATTTAACCATAATAAAACTCAGGAATTTTTAAGGTTATGCTTCTTTGCAAATTCTAGAAGATTCTCGATCACATCTTTTTCATTTGGGAGAGCACTATGATCAGCGAGCACCTACACAAAGCATCAGGTTAAATACGGACAATTAGGATTATTTGGCAAAACTAGATAATTATTTCTCCTGAAATGCATGAGTGAAAGATTTTTAGACAGCTGATATATCAATCAGAGATATCAGGTGAATTTATGTTTTCTTCTTGCAAACTACAAGAATTAAGAATTTCAAGTGGGTAGAAGCATTTTGTTTTTTAAATTAGTAAGAAATGGGAAATTGGAAAATGAAAAAGAAATGGGAAACAGATGACCAAAATTGTTTAAGAAAACAGCAAGTGACAATTTCTTTTCATTTTTCACTAGTCGAATCCAAGTTTCGGAGTGTGTTTTTTCTAAATTATGGACCAATTTGAAAAGATTTTTATATCTTTCACTATACAAGAGACAGCAGCAAATCCAGCTTGTTCCGATTCTCCCTCTTGAAGCTATTGTGAAAGCATCTTGAATAGCTACACACCTTTGCTTCAAAATTACCAAATACTCCCACAGCTAACCAAGTAGTATGCCACGGAGATTTGAAAAAAAAATCCACTCAGCAAATAGCTCTTTCTATTGATTCTAAGTAACATATATGCATACAAATATATTTATGAAGACAGTACTCCAAAATGTACCAAACCAACACTGAGCTCTCTCTGCACGTAGGTGGCTGTCCCTAGCCCCCACTGTAGCTGGCACACCCAAGGAAGCGCAGTAACTAGAATCACATCTGTTTTCCTTTTCTGTATTCAGGAACATGGAAGAAACAGTGTAAATATCTAAACAGAAACTGGTTATTCTTAGTCCTGAGTTCCAAGTAACCTATGAAAAAAGCCAGCAATAAGCTCTAGAAATACTTTTATGTAGGTGGCTACCTAAATATTAACTGTGCAAAGATGGAACAGTAAAAATTCCTACCCGCAGCAAAAGAAAAGCAACTAAGCCTGCATATTTTACTGTATCCATATAGAGGAAAGACATACCAGGGGTGGCAGAGCAGTGTTTAGGTGAAAGTAAACAGTAACTGAGATGAGGGAAGTAGGAAACATGAAGAAAGCTATATAGGGAAACATGCTAGAACATATTCCTCCCCCCCTAAAAAAAAAAATGGAGCCTGGTACTGCCAGAATGAATACAGTGCAAAAACTTTAGTCGAACAGAACGAAAGTGAAACAAAAAAGTATTTTTAAAGCACATATTGAATGTTAATTTCATTATGCACTCTGTGAACAAGTGTTTCCTCTCTTTATTTTGAAGTCTTTGAAAATTCAGCCACACTTTTTATGCTAGCTAATGAGGCATGCTGATTTTTCAAGCTTGGGCATATGAAATTTTATAGCAAATACTTTCAAAATTAGCATGATTTTTTAAACAAAACAAATAATAATAAAAAAAAATCAACCAAGTTTTAAGCTAGCAGAACAACATGTTTTGAAGTCTAACATTCTCAAAAGATACGAGAAACAATGAAACATAATAACATCTGTCAGCAAAAATACATGCGGTTTTTCAACCACAGGTAACTGGTTTTCTGATTTTTTTCTCCAGAAATACTGTTTGTTATCTAAATTTGATTATTTTTCTTGTACTCTATTGTGCAAAAAATGAAGGTTAAATTTGACAAATATCTTGTTGTCCCTTCAAAAGAGTACAGTAACTTTAACTCATGATGCTCTCTGTGCTCAGGATGCTTTCCTGTAGTAAATTTGCAAGCATTTATGGTGTTCTAAGGAAGCATCACCAAGGTGAGTATCTAGGACTGAGTTATACTGGTTGAAAAGAGCCAACAACAGCATGGAAGCAGAAGAGGAGGAGGAAGAAGGAAATGTTGCTGCTGCCCACTCTCCTCAACTAACTGCTCACCAGAAAGAGGTCATCACACAGCTAGCGTGCATCATCCCTCCTGCCTTGTACTAAAAGTAGCATTGCTAGATTTGACTACAGTAGCACCACAGATACTGATTTTTAACTGTTTCTTTTTATTATAGCAGAAATTATGATGATAGGCTTAAGCTGACAACCTTATTTTCCTCCAACAGTGATGTGTTGGCATGTACATCAAAGAAATTTAAACCAAGACCAATTCTGAAAAACCCTTTTACTGCACTTAAATAGATATTAGCGCGGATATAATCACTACACCATAGAACTTACCTTGTTTATAATTATTTTATGCAATAATATAGTGACCAAACCTCTGTATGGAGCAACATTACCTTCATAGTACAGCTTTTAGCATCACCCAGAAGTACTAAATGCAGTCTGAGCCCTCACTAAGTATCAGCAATCTGCAATGCATAGCAGCTGTGCACCTGCCCTTTGAATTCCTTGAAGAAAATTTTGTCCAAAAGAAACTTATTCTTTATAAAAAGATTCGGTGAGTAGTATCTCATCTGCAATTAAGAGGTGCTGATAATTATAATTCCCTTTTTATACTTTTATCCTGTCAGACCCGCTGTTTATAAACAAAATTGCATTTCTGTATCTTCATATCTGAACTGTATCCAAGAAACTCCACTCTCACTAATGCACAGCAGCCTCATATCTCTACAGACACCACACTATATTTACACAGATTTCAAAAGAATTCAAGCTGCTTTTATCCTGCCCCAGTAAGGGATAAGAAGACTAGAAAAATACACACAGATTAAGATCACTTGCACTCGAATGACGTAGCCTAGGATATCCAACAAGAGGCACAGCTGTAAGAAAGGGTAAGTAAGTGCACAAATTGCGTTAGAGTCATTAGAAAGTGCACTGGATGCTGCAGAAGAGGGTCAAACTCACAGCAGAGAAAACATTAATCTAAAAGCTGAAAGAAAACGAGGTGCAAGAAGTGACAACCTACACCACACCCATGTTTTCTCCTAGAAAACCACATTCAAAACCAACACCTTTCCATATTTATCACTCAGCTGCTCATATTTAATTAACTTCACAAGTCATAGTTAAGGTATCTATTACAAATTGTTCTTGGGATACCAATAAAACCTATGCTGTGTGATAAACAAGTAAGATCTTTCCTATGCACATAACATCTCAAAGCAGGATGTTTTTTTAGACACCACCCACCATTTTAAATTATTTTTCAGACAAAAAAAAAAGAGTGCTCTGAGCTTTACACTGGCCCTCAGTCCCTTGACTTTTCATTTGACCCAATGAAAAGCTAAAGCATATTATAAGAAAAAAGATACCTTCTACTAAATCATATAGCCTTGAAGAAGGTATTTCCAAACTTAAAAATCTGTAAGATTTACTTCTGAAACAACAGAACTGCAACATACAATATTATCAAATACTATGGGGCACAAGTGGAGATGCATTCAGTGAGCCAAGCTGAAGAAGGCAGCTCTAGAGCACACACTGTTTTTGTGCATCCTAGAGTGACGAGTGCTCCTAGACACCCTCAATTGAACAACCAGGTATCAAATCAGGCCCTATAATTTCTTCTAACCCATCAACCATATCTCAGCATGTATTTCTGCCAGCTGGTTCTTATCCAAACATAGATCAAGTCTACACAGTAGAAAAGATTAAACTCTACCACATAATGACATGATTATAGAAAGGAGATTTCACCTTCAACCTAAACAATTCAATTGGTGTTTCATTATTCCTATGAGGAACATACATGCATCAAAACCATGTATAAAATAGCAAACACTGCAATGATACATTTCACAAAATAAATGCCAATTAATTCTAGCTCAATTATCTTCTTATCTTCTTCAATTTTCTCCATTTTTTTTCCTACTGGAATTTAACTTTATCCTTGCAGACGTCTAATAAAAGTTTGGAGGAGGAGCAACCTTTAAGTTCCTGACAAAGAATGAACATCATTCTTTGATTTAGGAAAAAGAACAAGAGAGTACCACATTAGCATATTTTCTATCACATTCCCAGAGACCTGTCTTACTCTTCTGACCAATAAACAGTCTTGCAATATCCTTAATCTTTTTTTTTTTTTTCCCCAATCACTTCTTCCAGAAAGAAACAAGGCAGCAAATAGAAATGCATTAACTGAAATAATCTTTCAAAGCCTGCAGTGACCTTTTCACAGCTCTCAAAACAAACGTCTACCAGTGTCAACTTGTACGAAGTCAGTCATTCTTTTAGAAAGTTGCTCTTCTTTGGCTGGGAACAGATTTTCTTTTCCTGCTTTTATTTTGTGGTTTGGTGAGTTTTACAATGCATCTTTCTGAAGTCCTCTTCTCATTTCCTTAGTGAGCTGTATCAAGTTTCTTTGGTCCTTTTTCTTTTCATCACAGAATGATGGGTTTGGGTTGGAGGGGACCTTGAAGACCACCCAGTTCCAACCCCAGCCATGGGCAGGGACACCTCCCACCAGACCAGGTTGCCCAAAGCCCCATCCAGCCTGGCCTTAAACACTTCCAGGGATGGGGCATCCACAGCTTCTCTGGGCAGCCTGTGCCAGTGCCTCACCACCCTCACAGTAAAGAATTTCTTCTGAATAGCTAATCAAAGCCTTTTAGCTTAAAACAGCTACCCCTTGCCCTATCACTACCCTCCCTGACAAAGAGTCCCTCCTCAGCTTTCATGTAAGCACACTTTAGGTACAGAAAAGCTTCTATAAGGTCTCCCTGGAGCCTTCTCTTCTCCAGGCTGAACAACCCCAACTCTCTCAGCTTTTCTTCACAGGAGAGGTGCTCCAGCCCCTTGATCATCTTTGCGGCCTCCTCTGGACTTGCTCCAGTCAGTCCGTGTCCTTCCTGTGCTGGAGGCCCCAGAGCTGAACACAGGCTCCAGGTGAGGTCTCAGGAAAGCAAAGCAGGGGGAAAGCCCCCTCCCTCACCCTGCTGCCCACGCTGCTTTTGGTGCAGCCCAGGACACGGTTGCCTTTCTGAGCTGCAGGCACACATTGCTGGCTCATGTTGAGCTTCTCATCAACCAGCACCCCCAGGGCCTTCTCCTCAGGGCTGCTCTCAATCCATTCCCCACCCAGCCTGTATTTGTGCTTGGGATTGCCCCAGCCCAGCTGCAGGACCTTGCACTTGGCCTTGTTGAACCTCATGAGGTTCACACAGGCCCACCTCTCAGGCCTGCACAGGTCCCTCTGGATGCCATCCCTGCCCTCCTGCGTGGGGACCGCACCACACAGCTGGGTGGCATTGGCCAACTTGCTGAGGGTGCACCCAATCCCATTGACTGTGTCACTGAGAAAGATGTCAAACAGCACTGGTCCCAACACAGAGCCCTGAGGAACACCACTTTTAATTCTGCTCTTCCAGTTAGCCTTTCCTTGTGTTCTTCCAAGTAGCACCTTATATCTGTACAAAATCGTTCACTCACCATGTAGCACTTCTATCACTCCAAACTCCACATCAGTTTGCACAGTTTGCATGTGGTTTACATCAGACCACCAACATCACTTTGGCACACACAAATCAAAACTTCCTATAATCCTCCAAAGATCCACTTATGGACGTATTACTAGTAATATCACTTCATACTCTGTTAATTAAGTCCGTAACTGAGAAGAAATCTAATGGAGAAGGGAACCATTCCCAAAAGTTTTTGTCAGTCTGCTTTGCCTAAATAATATCCTCCTCCTCTAGGATTACAATGGGTTACAGTAAAGGAGTTGATATTAAAAACTTTCCCGTAAGTGATTGCTCCAGATGATCAAGTCAGCAAACCTTAGAGAGAAATAGATTAGAAACAACTGCTCTGAAAGCTATTTTGTGGCACCACCACTCTTGTATATTGCAGAAGAACATTCAACAGCACCAGCTGGTTCAGGCTTATGACGTGGGGGAACAAGGAGAGGACTCCATCTCAGCACAGACAGTGCTCTGCAGGCAGGCTTCTGATCAGAGGTACAAGCTATGTCTGAAAAGCAGCCCAGACATTTTTTTTTTTACTGCCCACATATTTGTGCCAACTGCTGCTGGCAAGCCAGATCAGCTCACTGATCCAAAAGAGAATAAGTCCTCCCAAACCCCCCAAGGCTAGTCTTACACTAACAGTTACCACGCTGTTGGGTGATCATTAGGTACTGCAAGAGGGGGGGTAAGAGTCCCGAGCCTGTGGAAGGGGGGGGAAAGCAGGGAGAGAAAGGAATGTTTGCCTATTTCTGCAGCAGCCTCAAGTTAGATCACACTGGGTGTGTTGTGAAACTGCCCTGAATCCCCTTCACTAGGTGCTGCCAGAGGAGCACTGGGACCAAGCTGGAAGAGGCAGGGGCCACTATCACCCACCCCAGATGGCAGTCCCCACGGGGCAGTTAGTAGGTCAAGTAAAGCACCTGTCACTGAGCACCGATGTATTCAGCTGCAGGTTTGCAGGACTGTCTCACTCACTGCATGCACGACAGCAATCCCTCACGTAGTCTTAATGGGTTGTTACTAAAATAGAGAGATCTCGGGTCACTGGCTTGCGGAGGTTTCAGCAAACTCGTCTGGCTGGCTTCACTTACAGGTGGCTGGAGCCCGGAGAAACGGATGGGCGGCAGCAACAAGGCAGTGGCCGCACAAAATCTTTTTCAAGTGAGCTTGACATACTGGGGCAAGGAGGGGAGACAACACAGGAAACTCTGCGCCCTTTTATATTCTTTAAATAATGAGGCTGTCCAAACCACACACAGTACTCAAAATATGAGCAAAAGGTTATCTTCATGTTCTGTTTTTTTCCCCTTCTCTCTGGCGTTATACTTCTTAACAAGGGATCAGCATTTTTGCCGAAGAATTAGTATCTTAGGAGGTGCACAACATTACCAGATTTTCAAGAATTTAAACCATCAATGACAATCTGGGAAGCAAGGAGCGGATCTTGCAGCACTTGAATTCTGTGATCTAGTTCTGAAGAAAGAGCATTAGAAACATCACAGCAGTAATGTCTTTGGAAACAAACACAATTACAGAGTCATTCCTCGACTGGACTCCATCTAGACTACAAAGGCATGATTCACCTGCGGCTTTATTAACTAGATTTCATACATCCGTTCTGCAGAGCCCAGAAGAGAATGAATAGATGATCTCTGTAAGGTGCTGGAAACAATTTACATTCACTTCAAAGTGCTAGGAAGACTTTGAAAGTTTGCAGTATTTTGGGAATACTTATTAGCAAGCACAGATTACAAATGATTGAGGAAGCATGGCCATTAACTGCTGGCAGAGAGTCACATTTGCTAATTACACCAGAGGGCCATGGAAATGGGTAGCCACTGGCTGCCATTGAGAGGGAAAACATTTCATCATACATTTACGCAAGATCATCGCAATTTTGCGTATTTCAAACTGATGAGTTTTGAGTTTTAGCATTTAAAGAAAGAAATTTTAGGGAATTCAGAAAAATATAATATAGATGAAAATTAAGTACGAACTGGAAAAAGGTTACTGTGAACCAAACATTTCTTTCACACAACTTGACAACAAGGAAGGAAATATAAGGGCATTATTTGATGATTTCAAGTTCATCCCAGCCCTGCACATTAAGTTGGATGACACTCCTCAGTTCAAAAAGCATAAGCTATCTGTGAAGTTTCTAATACAGGAAAGCACATTATCTACTGGGTACTAATATCTATCATGATATACAATACTCATTATAAAAACCCTATTCTTACCTCGAGACATCTCCCTCCCCCTCTTTTTCTGCACAAAAGTGTAACTGTCAGTTGAAGAACTGAATTTTGTGTTATTTTTGAGAAAAACACATTTCTTACATTTCCTGAAAGATGCACTTTTTTCCATGCTGGTGAAAATGAAAGGACATTCACATTTAAGTAGTAAAACTATACGATTGCCTCTGAAAACTTACAAGCAAACTCAAAACACATCAGCTACACACTACCAGGCATGGTACACAACCACAAGAAAATGCATTTTTAACACATACTCTTTCAAAACCAAAGAAATTTATGCCATTTCAGATTTATTTTACATTAATCTGGTACAACACGAAGCATTGTAAACAGCAAGCAATTTAATATTCTGTTTCTTAAATGCCAATTTGAACTGCTTATTGCTAATCCACTACATTTTGTTGCTTTCTAAAGAGGAATTTGATTATTCCCCAACACTGAAATAACATACAGGCTTTTAAACTGAAGAGGAAATCTATCACATAAAACAATTCATTACATCGACCCATCCAGTTTTACTAGATGTGTTAATGTTTCAGTAACAGCTAAATGTAAGGGTCCTCACTGTTAAATACCATCTTAACGCACACACAAAATTTCTGTTAAAGTGCTTCTGCATTAAGATTTATTTCCCTATAACTATAATTTTTCAAAGCATTTGATGCTGATATTTTAATTTATACTAATGCATTGAAGGAAAAAAAACAACTCCATATAAAGCTTTCTGTTTATGAAAAAAAACAGAAACAAATGGAGAGAATATTCTAGACATCTAGACAAAATCCACCTGTCTTGGCAATGTTGAATAACTTTAAACCATTCATTCTACAATTACTTGTAAGCTAATTTGTATGAACATAAAACAGATGAACATATAACTTAAGGGGGAAATTCTAAAATCAAACTATTCAAAGAACTCCCGATCAGCTGAAGCAGTCCCAGCATTTGGAGATCTCAGAAACACCAGGAAGAAAAGAGCAGTTGCCTTCCATGGCAGAGTACTTGCTTATACAGCACAACCCTCCATCTGCAACCAGTTAATAATTTGTCCCACACTAAACTACATTATCTTGCTGTATTTCTACATGGCTAACCTCTTGCTTTATTTCACCTGAGGCAGGTTTCTACACAGCTAACACTTCCTAAATGCCTTTTTAAAAGGATATGGGAAGCACAGACAAGAGAAGATGTCAGGATGAAGGTTCCAAAGAAGCTGCCAACTGAAATGGGCAGGGGATGCTGCTGGGAGAAGGTGCCACAGAACAGGAAGATATGGTGCAGGATGCCAGGGACAGGGAACACACATGCAGTGAGCAGCCCATTGGAGAGAGTGCAATGACCCAAAGCAAAGGCAACAGCAATCCCTAACTCATTGGGGCCATGCTACAAATTCATGCAGCCCATTAGCTGTAGCCCATGCAACGGGACTAGAGCCGTTCAGCCACATGGCTGAAGGGATGGCTCCCTGAGATATCCAGGTGTTTGTTTTTTTCTGAGAAGCTCTCTATCACATCTCCTGTACATACATATCCCTACACACATATCCTGTACTTCTCCCAGATCTCCATCACACAGGTGCACTCACTCAGGAACACCCGAGCAGCAGCAGGGAATATTTACGAGGAATGTATGCATTGAGAGTGAGAGATGATCAGGTGTTCAGTGAAAGCACAGAGAGATGGGAAAGCTCCTGCATGGATCGAATAGGCATACACAATTCCCTATTAACCGGAGAGTGATTCTCCGTCATTCCCATTTACTGTACATAATAGGAGATGGTTGCTAGTAGCAAATGGATGGAACGTGTAGAAAGACCATCTGAACTGTAAGGTGAGGGGGCACTGATTCAATTATAGAGCTGTCTGAACAGAAACCTTTCTCACTCTGTAAGTGCATTATCCATCCCAATATAATCCTGCAGAAGTCACGTGAACATCAGGAGAAACGATTAACATTTAATGACTCTGTGTGTGTGTTCTGAAAGCAGGAGGGTTTCACACCCTATTAACAGATCTGCAAACTTCAGCCCGCCCCATCTTGGTTTTATTTCATAGATGAGCCCTGGGGATCATGCAAGAGATCACACACAATGTTAAGAGAACAACGGCTTTCCTTCCTCCACTTTTTTCCCTCCCTTAAGCCTAGGAAGTGATGCACGCACCTACACAAAGAATATTAAGGTTGCAAAGGTATACATCTTTGGAAGACAGATATAGAGCTAGAGGGTCACTTAATTACCTCATGAACAAAGAAATGCCCTTCATAGCAGAAAAGATCCCCATTTTCTAGCTCTGATGTTTATGTATGATTTTAGACTTTGAGAAATGAAATCCTGAAAAAATGAAAGTATGCTGTACTATGCTACATTTTTCTTATGAGTTGTAAAAATGTAAGCATTGTTATTCCCTTACTCTTCTATTTCCTTACTCTTCTCTTCTGCACCTTGGAAGAAAACAGGAAATGAACAGAAGCCATTCTGCACAAAAATGCCAGTCCATATCATAAAGGACAGAGATATGTCATGCTGTAATTTTTTCAGAACGTTAAATACAATCTTCGTAATTTATCCAAAAATAAAAGCACCTTTCCATGAACCAGAAAACTCAGTTCTAAAACTGCTATGTACCAAATTTATCCACAGCCACAGCCACACAAACCACACAATTTTAGGTTTTCCAGGAAAGGTGTTTTCTCAGTTTAACTGATGCTGATGCTGAACCCAGTGTGTACTGTGGGCCAAATAAAAAACAAATTCCTAATGTCTGCTAATTTCTTATATCAGCTTCTCCTCCTCTCCAAGTTTTGCCTGAGCTGCAAACTCTTGTCAATTTTGTGACTTATTTGAAGCTGAGCTCGTTCCTGGAAAAGCAACTAGAAGAAAATCTAAGCTCTACGGGCCTCACCAGATCTAAATCATGCTCCATTCAGGTCAGGTTACCCCTCCCTCTGCTCGATGTGGAAATCAGTTTCAAGAGCTTATCCTTAAAACTCCTCACATCTTAGAAACACTGAACTTCCAACAGCTTAGAGGTCCTACATCCCACAGAACTATGCTTCAATAACCTTACTTCTTTAAAGGACATCTAGGGAAGGTATGCAAACCTTCCTGTCCTGTCACAGACTGAGAGAATAAAAAACATGACAACCTTCAAAACTATTCTTGATTTCAGATACATGGGTCAAAAGTGAAAAATGTTCTTGTGGACAAGGTAATACATTCATCTTTCTTCCCTGAACATCTGCCTATTGTAGGCTGCAATGCCAAATGAAGAACATGTACTCAACATTTTCCTATTATGGAAAAATAATAGTATATTCCTAGGATAGTAGAGTTTTACCTCTACTATATTGAAGAAAGGCGTATATTATCTCGGTTTGTAGGGAAATTCTTGTCATAGTACGGCCAACAAGTCAACACTTCCAACATGCATGCAAGAGAGATTACAGCATCTGCATAGTGTAGAAAAGCAGATTACAGAAGTTAGCAGTCACACTGTCCCAATTCACAAGGATACACAAAGCACTTCAGTCTCTGAAAACTAAAAAATAAAATTTTCCCTGTGAAAGTGACAAAAAAAGTTTTTCGTTTCCCTTCAAAACTTGTTTGAAACAATCAAGCCTCTCAAACTTGCAGGACAGAACACCAATCAACCGTCCCCTAAAATAAAAATTTCCATCTTTTGCCATTGTAAGTAGTCCTCTAGCATTACTACTTGATAAAACCCTACCTCGTATTTATTTCATCTGAGTCTTACACTGGGTCAGACATCACACAATGTTTAGCAGAATTAGTGAAGTCTGTATTCCTGATGGGTCTTTGGAAAGGTGCTGTTGCTCTCTTTACTGCAAGAACTTCGTTTTGAACAAAATATGCCACCCATTTTCTCAGATCAATTGGTTCCGTTTAAGACATAAAACGTCTGGAAATAATGGATTTTCGCGTATCTTCAGTGGCCCTCTACAGGCTTAAAAGATAATACAAAACCACTCATAGAATTCAGTACCAAAGAAGCTTTAACTAATAACAGGCATCTAACTTCAACTGTAAGATTTTGGCTTATGGCCATAGTATTTAGCAGATATCCCCAGTTCACACCACACCTGAAAAACAGAAGTTTCAAGGCTGCAAATACAATTGCACTATCAATCTCCTGTATGTAGACTTATCCTGGAGTAATATTTCAGACTACAAATATAATCTAAATTTGAACTTTCTCCCCATAGCAACATTTCTAAAAAAGAAAAATATTTCTGATAAATCGTGTGACAGTCGTGAACAGTCTTAAATGTATACATCTTATACAATGCACAAATAGCTATACACACGGTACACTTCATAACCAAAACACAATAAAATGCAATATAAAAGCATTCTCTCTGACTGCATGTCCCAGGGGCAACCAAAAAGACAATTTATGAATGCTATTTGCTTCTCATACCCCTCCAACAATACATTAGCAAAATACAGGTAATTCAAATATAGAAGAAAAAGCCTTACTCTGCTATATCAAGATATCCACAGGAAGCAGCTGCATGTAGAGGTATCCAGCCTTCATTATCTGGTTGATTAATATTTGCTCCATTTTCCACCAGAAACTTCACCATATCTACGTTATCATCTATACAAGCCTATAAAAAAAAAGAAAGAAAGAAGTTCACATTAAAGCTGTTCTACAATAATACACATGTTTAAGTAGCATATTTAGGATAAAAATAAGTATTTTCATTTATGATGCAGGAGTGAGGTTTATTTGTTGGGGTTTGACAGCAAGACAGGAATATTTTGAGAAAAAAGCAATAGTTGTCACAGATTTGTCAAAAAATCCTTAAACAAAGGAATTCAGAGTTTAACAAAACCAGTAATTATGATTTCCTCAGGTAAATTTGTTCTGTTTTTCTGAAAACCCATTTACAGTCACCAGTACAACCTTGTTCTCCTGTACAAAGGGATTCACTCCCCTTGTAAAGCCCCCAGACCCTAGCTCCATCCCAAGTCCAGCTAACCAACTGGATGCTACAATTGCCAACAGGATCACCGTGCCATGGAGCAGAATTGTTGTAACCAAGAGATGGGGAGCAGTTTTGAAAACAGTATCATAACATGGTTTTAATTACGACATAGAGGAGACTAAGGAGCGTGCAAGGGGATGCGAGGCCGCACTTCAGCAATACCCTGCTGTTTTCTACTGCAGCGTGCTCTATACCACCATACATCTTGCAACAGCCTATTAATCACTGTATTTATGAACTTACTTGAGTATCACTTCAGCACATGGTAAAAATACTATCTTTTGTGCACACACTACCATCTTCTGTGCACATATCCTAATTACCAAGGCAGCAGTGCTGCACGGATGCAGACCTACTGCCGCTCTCCAGATCCCCATCGCCTGGCTGCTATTTTGTCTTTCTTCTCTGTGTTTGAGTATTTTTCTCACAGGGTGCTCAGTGCGTTTTCTTGCCAACTTCCATACTGCTGCCCTTAAAAGGGCAGAGCAACACAGAGAAAAGTCCCTCTGCATTTCAGGACGGCAAGGACTCAAAACAGCTAGACCCCACAAGACTGGCATTAATTTTTTTTAGCTTATTAAAACAACAATACTACAAAACCAGAAGGCTGAAATGAGAACTGTTATTGCCAGGCTCCTAAATCCTTCTAGAGAATTATTCCTCTAATACAAATGCAGCTAAGGTGTAAATTTTACTTTTTAGAACAGTTCTACAGAAACAAATACTGAAAATGATATATTGTTGTACTATTGCAAAACCTACAAATTTCCTTATTTAATCATCTGTGCTTTCCAAGATGAATCCTGAAGCTTTCCTCCATTCTGTAGTGCTGAGGCAACAGTTACAGTGTAAGGGAGCCGTATTGCTGGCCTGTTTAATCAGCCCAGCAAAAACAGCAAGGAATTATCCCTCTTTGACCCCATTTGCTGTAGCAGGGTATGAACTTTAAGGCTTTGTTTAGAATGCAACACAGAACTGTTTGAACAACCAGCCTCATCTGGACTAGTTCATCCATGCACTTTCAGCTGGGCTGTAACTAGACTGCAGCAGACAGCTTGCTTTATTTGTTCTTCAATTAAAAACAAAAATATACTTGTGTGTGTAAACATAACATAAACCTGAGTCCCCTTCCTACCTTTCCAGGTATTCTAGAAAAGTGCCTTCTTAAAGGATTTTAGAAATCATCTTTTTAACCATTTCCATCCCTATAATCAGCAATTCTTTTAATAACTGATGTACTAACCTACTCCAACAATAAAGACTACCAGTTCCTCTAGCATACTGTCTTCCATTTCTCCCACTTACCATCAGTGTACAACGTTTACTAACAAGGTACTAAAAAGCTCTTAAAAAAATAATTGCCTCTCTTTGCAAATCGTTCTGTTACTTAGAGGAAAAGGAACTAAAGGCAAGATGTCGTAACAGTTCAGGAAGAGAAGAAATTCAAGAAACACTGATGTTTACACTTAACAGAAGCAGTAACCCAACCATGTTTCATACACGCAATACACCTAGTATCTCTGGCAAAAATACCATTTGCCTGACCACTGATATCCTATGTATATTATAATATCCACCAGGTAATCATATGCAAAATATGCTTTTATCAGAAAAACTTAGAATTTCCTGAAGACTTTTAATACTACATTCCGATATGCTACATGCTCATGTATGTTCTGACCCTCCAAAATGCATAATACATGAAAAAGGGTATCTTAAAATTGATTAGCACTATTAAAAAAAGCCAGGCCATCTGTTAGTGACACAACCTATCACAGAACAAACCTTGCCCGTTTTTCAATTATACGTAAGAAAAACTGGCAAGACATACTCATAAAAATACTGTTGCTAAGTGAATCAAAAGCTTACATATGCAGCACATTAAAAGACATATGACTAAGTGGCTAAAAATATTTGACCAAATTTGGGCAGTTTATTGTGCCATATATGGCAAGAACCAGCAGAGCTCAGATCCCCTTCTAATGTATTATCACAGATTGCACACCCATGACAAGCAAAGATAAACAATCAGCAAGATTATATATGTTGGGATGAGAGAAGAAGAGCTATTAAGATAATAGAAGAATTTACTTGTATGTGCAAATGGGCACTGCTGGTGATCTGTGAACATCTGTGAAGTTTAAATCACGTTTCTCACACCCGATTATACAATCTGAGCAACAGTTAGAACAATTTTGTTAGTGGACAACGGGAGCCACAGAAGCTGAAGTTGATGAAATGGCAGACGGTTGTGTAATTTAAAAATCCATCGCCTTTGAGACTCTTTAAACAAAGATTACCTGAAAGTAAATCTTGTACCTGGAAATCTGTATCAGAAACCCACTGAGGCCTCCAAGAAGGCTATTACCTATTTTAAGGTGAAGAAAAGCAAATGTAATTTGTAATTGATCTCATTGCTGAAGAACGAGGATAGAGTGTGCCCTATTTCCCCTTGTCCCCTTTTTCCCTTTCATAGCACCAGAGGTGTTTGAGGGACCCAAGAGCCCTCATCACTTGCCATATGAAAGACAACTTTGATGAATGCCGAGAAACAAATGGTATAAAGGAAATTTTATCTCATTGTTTTTCCATTTCTACTCCGATTGTCGTTGTGTTATCTTCCCAGTCGCTTCTAAAAGCAGTATTTATCAAGTGCCAGGAGAGCCTCTATTGTTAGAGACTGACATCTCAACCCCAAAAGGAAAGCTTTTCAGAGCCGCACGATAAACTTAAAGCAACAGCCTCAGAAAAGTCTGCCCTTCTAAACCTCAGGAGGCCGTAACCTGAATATTATTAAAACGGAAAAAGCCACAAACAGGCCACTTGCAAGTAAGAGGAGTTCTGCTGACACGCAATGGGGCCAGAGTGCTGCCACCTCCTCCCCGCTCCCCGCGCTGCCTCGCTTCCTCACCCCAAATCGGGCAGAAACGTGGCATTTCCCAAGCCAAACCTGATGGGAATTAGCCAGCGGACCCCCAGACGAACAAGAGCTGGACCACGGACCAGCAAAGAGCAACAGCTCACTGCTCTCTGGCAAATGCACCCAGGTAGGTCTGGCTCGTCCCTGCAACAAGGTGCCCACGTTTTGGACTTCTCCCAGAAATACTTCCTGACCGCTCAATAGGGAATAACCAGAGGCCCACTCAACACACTGGATTTTAGCTGTTTCCAACATGACTTCATATCCCAATGCAAGCGGCACGTGCTCGGGCTGGCTCTCCTTACTATCAGGTGTTAAGGACAGAGGTGAAGGGTAGCCTTAAGTTAGTCAGTAATCTTAAAAATAGATAGCTTTAAAAGAGGTATCTGGGGTGTCCGGCCCCTCAGTGAGCAACCACCCTAACGATTCAGTAGACAGGGCTCCTTTCCCACAGCAACAAGAAAACAAGTGCGCTTTTAAAGAGAAGAAAACGCACAGAAATCTTGTAGGGAAAGAGACAAGCAATCAGCTAGAGAGACCACCACTGTCTCACATCCATGCACACTTCATTCCTCCTCATTTGCCCTTAGTATGGACAGGATTCAGAAACCGTCAACACAGAGCAATATAGAGACATAAAGGTCTAAACAAGCCAAGCACTTTGAATTCCCATGGAAATGCAGGAAATAGAAGAAAGACGTCATGCAACGGCCTGTAGAATAGTTTATCCCTTCCCTTGATTTACCTAGTGAACCAAGTCCAATGAGTCATTGCAACTAAGCAGGATGTTAACGTCTTTGTTAACATACCCAAGAATTAAATTAAGGGAGAGCATCCACATCCACTAGTAGAGATGCTCAGAAGAGGCTCCTGATCTTCCCCCTCAGCTGCTGGTTGCATACCACACTCGGACCATGGGGCTGACATACTTTGCTGAACTGGATCTCGAGTGCATCAGAAAGGCAATTAGAATTTAAAATTAAATAAAATAAGAAAAGTATTGTAATAAACTATTACATTTATTGGATTAAAACTGCATGATTTGTTCTGATTATATTAAAACGCTTTTTATATTCAGAGAAGGCGCGCTCTGAAATTCATCTTCACGCCCTAATTCCACTACCAGAGAAACAAGACTTTGCTTTACTGTGAAATTTCAACAATTAAAAGCCCGGTGTCAAGGCTTGTTTCAAACCGACACTTTTCTAAGAACACATTTCTCAATTTCAACCAGAATTTCTACCACTCGTTTTTTGATTTTTGCCACTGTGAGGAAAGGGTTTTGGTAGACAGAGGAAATGAAGGTTCGCTAGTCACGCTGTTTATGAGCATCTTCTATTCGTCTTCAAGTCACCTTGGGAAATAAAAGAATTAGCTTCCACATTGCAATTCTTAGTTTTATTTTTTTCTTTCAATAAGCCACTAACTGTGAAGGTACAAGAAGAAATTTGGTGAAAAGATACAAAGCAAGCTTGAGTAACACCTCCCACCTTTGGCAGGTCACATATTTATGCTTCATGTTAATTAAGAACACAGCATAAAAAAGTGAAGCAGCATTAAGATGCATGAAATGAAATCATAAAGTTGTATCTAACTCTCCAGCTAGTGCTTTGAGGTAACCTGGCAGTTATAACCACAAAAACAAAGGAGGAATACTTTTTTTGTACTTGAAATTTAGCTGTGGGTCATTAATTCGATGTTTTTGTTCAAACCATAATAGCTGAAGAGCCCAATATTAGTAATGACAGTGTCCTAACGCTCACTGAATATTTGGGAATACTTCCAGCATAAAGGGTAATAAGAATGACCAGCAAATTATGTCATAAATTATTACTGATTATTGCACTTATTTAAGGAATCGCTCTAAATGCAGGCATTTTACACTTGCTGGCTATTCTTTCTAACAAAATACAATACACACAGGGTAGAAGGGCTGCTGTTGCTCTTCACATGTATGGTAAGAAACAGGGCAGGTTTGGTGTTGTAACAGAACTTCAGGCACTAATCTACTATTAAGGATGACAAGTGTTGCTCAATTATGAAATTAAGTATAATCTTTCCAGCATTCATTTAGCCAACCCACAAGTTATAGCTTATATTTTTCAGTAAGCTGGGATAATACCGGATATCTCCACATACTGACAAAACACAGTTTTTACGATTAAGTATTTTATTTTTAATTGTGTTTCCTAGTAAAAACGGAAGAGTTTACCTGCAAGTATTCTTGATAAACTAATAATAATATATTTTTTTGGCAACACTAGCCTTATTTTGTTGAACTTGTGTGCATGTGTGCATGATGCATCCGTTATTTTCAGTTAACAAAGGCCTACTACTTTAAATCCTGGAGGGCTGATACATACAAACTTGTTAAAATGATAGTTGCCATATTAAATAACCCAAGAAACCATTCAAAAAGCATTGCTTCTGAAGTTTTGGCAGTTTGAAATTAATTGTTTGTATTTTCCTCACCCCAGAATATGAGTCAATTTTGGCACAAATTTCATTTGCAAACCCATTTAACCCACTGCAGGGCAGCAAACTATTCTCAGGAGAAATTTCTTGGAAACCTTTTGCTTCTAACTGTAGAAAACGAGGGTCCTTCCAGACACCTGCAAAAGCAGGTGGAGAAGACACTCTCTCAAGGAGAAAACATTAATTGAGGCTGATGCAATCTTTCGTGTCCATTCATGTCTTATGGGGAAGGCATGCAGAGACTATTGAAACAAAGCATCCATTAAGCATCATTACTTAAATCAAATGCTGTATAACTGTCAAGCATTGACAAAAACAGACAAATCACTCCAGAATGCAAACTTCTGTAGCTATTAATTCCACTTCATGTAAACACCCTGTCATACGCAAGAGCATATCCCAACAGACGCTCACTTAGATTATATGTGCATTCAAAGAGGTGCACATATCAGGAGCTATGTAAAACTGATTGCTTAGGGCAAATATCCAGTAAGAGCATACTGTCATTTCTATACTGACTACAGTTTTGCCCCATTTTCTCTGAATTACTATACAAATTACTTGCACTGCAGGTTTGCCAGTTTGCAGTTTACAGTTAGCATATACCTATAATTTAATGAAGGGCACAATTCATGAAAAACACTAAAATCTGTGGCTGACTGACACAATCTACATGTCACAAAACTAATTTCATAGGGATTTCCCGCTATTTAAAACCTACTGGATGCTTACACGTGGTTCTTAATCTGAACTGTAATAGAATACATATATTCGGGTGGTGGTAGTGTGTTTCAAGTAGATAGAGATGCAATTATTCTTGTCCTCTAGCCTCCTGCTGAGATAAGTAAGGGGAACGGGAGAGTTGGCCACAACTTGTTATCTGCTATAACCAGAGTTACTTCCATTGCTGCTAGGAATCCCACTAGCTATGGATCAGGGCTTTCCTATTTTTGTTCAAAAAATAAATAAAATACTGGCCGTCTAATATTACATGCAAATCTTCTTTCAAATAACTGTTTGTTTTCTTCTTTCAGCCGCATGCAAATCTGTTTTCAAGGACACTTGAAATTCTCACAGTAGAGATTATCAGTAAAAACTACCATGCTAATACCATTCTAAACATATTAAGCTTTATTGACATTCATGTATTTCAACCCAAAGAAAAACCTCAAGACAACTTGCCAACAACAACAACCAAAAAAAGAAAAAGGCATGACAAAATAAATGAACAAACGTGGAAATGAGATGTCATGGAAAAAATGCTAGCTTCTAAAATTGTTTTAGAGGAGATACTGATACTCCAGCAGATATATTTGGCTGAAAGCACTTTTGTCTCCTTGCTCGGTATTTTGGAATTAACCTGGTGAAGATACAGGATACAAAGGAGACTATGAAACAACCTTTGCCTAAACTTCACACAAATCAGGCTCTCCCTTGGTTCCAAATGGTACTGTTCCTTCTCATTTCTTTCAATTTAAAAATAAAACCAGTATGTTCTGCAGAACAACATTTGCTTTTAGAAATAGATTCAGACTTATTATCAGCTTTATAATCACAGTGCAGGTGGAAAAGCATGAGTTCACTGACAGAAACGGAGCAATGAAGATCTAACTGACAGTATGGTATTACAGCTAATGTGATGTGCGACTGAACCCTAAAGGCTTAGGTAGGTACGTATGTACAAATTACGTATGACAGATGCTCATTTGTTATACACGTTGGTGAAAGCATTCATTCAGCAGCACCAAATCTGTGAGTGTCAGAAGCTGGGAGTTCAACCCCGAAGTGACTTTCAGGCAACAGAAATTGCTGCCTGAACAGAAAGCCACCACGCAGGTGGCCTTCCCACTCTTGTGACCCCTGGCTTTGCAGTTTGCTTTCTGGGACCATTTCAACAACGTTGGCTGATGCACTGTGCTCCGTGTGGCACACACACCACAGCGCTCCACACCCACCTCCTGACAGGTACAGAAGCAGCCTTTATTAGGTTTAAAATATGTTTCTTGAATTAGAATTTAACAAAAATCCCACACTCTAAGAATACAGTGCCACTGTGCAGCTCTGTTTTTATTAAGCATTTTTTGTTATTGTCTTGGCAGATAGTGTTAGCTCTCATGATAGAAATCTGGTAACACAATCTGTAAACATTAAATTTGAGAAGGAAAAGGCTGAGTCACATAGTGTATTTATTTATGTCCCAGACAAATTTAAGAATATGCCAATCATATTTCAAATTCTTCAATTTTTTCACCAATAAAGACAATCTTCTTTTAGCATACTGGCAACTAAACGAGCTCACGTGCCAAAGCAGCTTTTCAGTTTAAAATGCCTCGCATTCTGATATCCTCTAATACACTTTCTTAACCAAATTAATCATCTAGCAAAACAAAAAGGCATCAAGAAAACTTGCTGGAAGAGTCCATTTTTATAAATAAACAGGTTTGTTCGCTTTCGTGTTTCTTGGATCTAAGTTAAGCCACATGTGCCAAGGTTCCCTTGTTACCATTGCGTCTATCACCTCCATAAAGCTCCGAGTTCTTCAGTGGGGTGAAAAGACAGAAAGAAGGCAGAACTGACCACCTTTAGGGGCTATGGCCATGATCCACAAGCCACCTGGCATCTCGATCTTTTGCTTCTGCAGGACCTCAGTGGGTTTTTCATTGCTTTCTAATTTTAGCCAAGTGAAGTGACACAACTGAGTAGAATAGAAGCTGCATGAAATTTCATAAAAGCAATGATAAGTCTGCATCCCTGATGGAAAAAAAAACACATGCTCAGATGTTGATTGGGCATACCAAGGTAAACATTCATGCTCACTTTTCTTGCCCCTTTAACAGAAGAAACCATGATTACAGGTACAAAAAGGCAGTAAGACACTCAAAATTTGAGAATACAACTGGCATCTATGCATGCTTCCTCCAGTTAACATCTGCCACATGTGGTTTTGTCCCCATCTTTATCTGAAATACTAGAAGCAAAAACATATTTTTAATAAGTTGGCTTAACTGGTATTGTTCAGCCCTGCCCCTCTTAGAGAAATCTATGTAAATAAAGAAATAATTTCTATAATCTGATTTAGCATAATATATAAAACAAGCACTCTCTCCAGTGAGATTTATATATATTTTATACATAAATAAAGAAATAAAGTAATCATGTTGCACCCAGATGAAAACAAGAATTAAATGAGAAGTGAGTAAAAGTGGCATTTTGGATTGCTTAAAATTATCTTAAATGTGTCAAATATATTAAAGTTTATCAAAACTGCTTTTGCATGTAAAACTCATTAAACAAAGCTAGCACTGCATATAAATAGGAAGCGTAACTAATTGTTTCTCATCATTCCTATTTTTAGGGAAAGAATATATTGCCATGCCTAATTTCTAATCCCAGACTGGCAAAAGAAAAGCTACCTTTCTGCAATATTATTCCCGGTAATTTTTTCAATTTATGATCAAACTTCTAAAGCACTGAATTGGCTGAATAAATTAGAAAGTTTTCTGTTCTTCAAAAACACTTCTAAGTCCTGAATTTGACTCAGGCTGCAAGTCAGCTGGTGCCAAATGAAAGCAGAGCACCCCGAGTGTTGCTAAAATTCTAGCAGAAAAGCAAGGACTGTTGAAATAACAAAAAAAATAGAGTTTTAGTGAAGTTATCCAAAAGTTTTTTTGGCAAACTTACTACAGTAAGAAGCTGCTCTTTCTGAAAACTGTAATTTTTCACAGAGACTTTGTTCAGCCAGTAACACGATGACAAGCCTTCCACATCTTGTCCCCTCAACATCAGCAGGTACCAGGTAAGAGCCTTTGTCAGGTGTAAGAGCTGCTCAGGGCAGCCCTAGCCCCGAAGCATGCCAGCACCCACGTGCCAATAAACCTCTAGATTCTGGCAGCATTTTAAATATCTAAAGACAGCACAGTACGTTTTACACTCATCTGTAATGCATACCCATTTCAACTACAATAAGAAAAAACAAGCAGCAGCTCTTCTGTTTTCCCTTACAGAATACATTGGCTGTTGTACACACTCATTTATACATAACTACATTTTTAGAATAGCCCAATTAATTTCTGACTTGAGAAATATATATGTTCATTGCAATACCTCAGTAAACTGGGACCCGGTCTGCATTTCTCATCTGTTGAAAGACTGAAGGTATTACTTGGGAGCACCACAGGCACAGACAACATTAACTGTCAAATTGATAAATTTGTGGTCAGGTAATTTCATTTTCCATATTGTATATAGACACTCAGCATCATTTTGAACAGCCTGCCCAAAGCCTTTTTTCTAAATTAATCTGCTGAAAAAAGCATCGTTGTGATCCCCAAAAGGTAAGGCACTTCCAACAGACAAACACCACCTAGACTCAAATCCTCTGCATGGATAAGATCAACTCAAACTACACCTGAAGCCAAAATTCAAGTCAGACTAGGCACTCCAGGAATCTGTTCGAAGTTAAATAAGGGTGTCCTCGTGCTGTGCCGCAGCTAAATTTGCTAAACAATCTTCTAAAATAGCTTACATGAAATACATCGCAATGTTTTAGTAGAGTTAACAAAAATGTTTGTATAAGCAAATAAGGAGATGAGTATCAAATGTACTATAATCTTTATTAAGAATAAAGAAAAAGCGCATTCAACACTCATCTCTGTTTCTCTCAAAGGCTAGTTACGCAGCTGTTCATCCACACAGATATGGTTTGCAACTTCTAAAAAAGGCATTTTTGCCACAGTGTAACTTAATACCCTAATTTCAATAGGCCAGCCCCATCATGCAACCTACTGCGCAGATCCTCCCTGGCTAGAACAAGGTCGAAGCTCCACACTCGCCCCTGCGTGCTCCCCCCAGCCCGGCAGGATCCGCCGTCCTCCTCCAACCCGTATCTGCCCAAAGCCATAACCGGCACGGGAAAACAGCCTGGGGTGCTTCTTAGCAGATGATATATAATGACTCATCTCCTGCCATAAACTTAAGACTACATCCACTTTGTGAACCTCCCCTCTCCCAAGAAAGCACAACGGAAGCACCAACTTTGACATCTGACTGCCTCAGGTATAGAGGAAGAGGAAGTACCTTGGTACACTTGCCCCACTATAAACTCTTTGTGACATTAATGAACAAACTGCAGGTAAACACAAGTGCCTAGGAAACCACCTACACCTCAATGACACTAAAAAATGGACAGGAAGACAACAGTCCACATGTGAAATAATCTAAATTTAAAGATTAACCCACCCGCAAAAGGAGACACCACCAGATATATACGTAAATGACACCTCAAAAGAGGAAGAAGAGACTCCTTTTTTTTCTTTTCTGTTTTAAATGTGTATCACATGGATGAGAAGCCATTATTCTACAAGAAAGAGCCATTTATGAGGAAAGTATACTAGTGCCAATACAGCCAAGCAATGGCAGCAATTAAAATAAAAAAAATAACAAATAAAAATGTGAAAATCACTATAAAAATTAAAAGGGTATAAATCAATATAAATTGTAAGCAATTGGCAGCAGAAATTTGGAAAGAAGAGCTATGAACATCAACCAAAAAATAGCTGGCAGGGACAGAAATACTGAGCCATTTTGTAAGTGTATTAATAATGGGGGAAAACCTACCAGTGATGTAGGGCATATATGTGAATGATACGGGGTGAGAGAATTGGTCAACAAATATCTCTATTTCATGTTTTGAAAGAAGCAAAAAGTTTAATTTGTATTGCATAATGACGATTATATACCTATCATTCTACTAGTAAAAAAAATAAATGCTAAAAACCCACAAATAACCGCGTACCTCAACAGGCCTTGGTAATATGAATCACAAGCATGCTTAGGCAGCTCTCTAGCCACTATTTAAGAACTTAGGGCAGCTTCAAGTCTGCTGATACTTATTTAAACAGATCTTGAAATACCTGGGACACAGCAAAGGACTGTTACACTGCACCAGCACCACAAAGCAGGAACATGGATGGATAAACGAGTTAGCCTGTCAGCCATACTAGATAGAAGAATTAGAAACAAAACCAAAAAAATCAGCATGACATATCAAGATAACTGGTGTCCATTAGGCTTATTACCATGCCACTGCTTACACTGCTTCAAAGGCTTGCTTAGCTTCACCAATGCTACCGCTGCTTTTTGGCACCACGCAGCTGGGCTCAACCACCACTGAAGGACCCCAACTGACGTTCCTAAAACCTGGGGCACCAGCAGACACAATTTTGAACCAGCTTGGGTCCACGGAGGCTTTTTAAACCTGTAGCCTTGCCAGGTGAAAGCTGACCCCACACAGGAAAACTGTCTCTGTTCATGGATGTTCAAGAAAGCTCATTAGTGTTCATGCAGCAAAGACACCTGAGGTGCTGAACCCAAAGAGGCTTCCCTGTCAGAGGACACCTTTAAGCATGTCCCCCAAACCGGAATTAAACAGATGCCTCAATTTTTTTAGCCATTGTAGCCCCTCACTGCAGCAAGCAGCAGAACCTAACTGCATGGTTTTGGCACACAATGCATGGAAAGCCAGCAGACAGGGGGTGTTTCTGAGAAGCAGTTCTCTAGACTGCATCTGCAACCAGTGTTATTGTGCATCTACTAACAGCACAAGTGGGAAAAGCAAACCCTTCTTCAGCTCCGTGCATATTCTGATGCAGGAGGAAAAAAAGCCACATACTGACTTTTGGTAACTGTATTAAGAGAGGCAGTATACTACGAATATTCCAACCTTTGGTCAGTATGTTAAGAAAGCAGCTTCTTTTTCTCCCAGTTGGTGCATGTACCCCACTGCTGACACCACCTCATGCCAGGCAGCTGTTTATGTGCTGCTCCACTGCCACCGCTGCCACCGCTTGCTTGTGCAGTACGTCTGCAGGACCTCACGTGGCAGGACTTAAGGACTCTCCAGGTCACAGCTGTTGTCACTGCCTATTTTGTGTGACATGTACTGCCTGGAGAAGTAGCGCCTGCCATCCCTGAATTCTCTGACAACTCCACCACACTTCCTTCAGAGATCTTCCTATTTAAGGAGAGAGATGTGGGGAGGGGAGTAGCAAACAAACTCTCTCTTCCCCCCCCACCAACACGTTCTATTTGTGCAGTACCAAATGTCTGGGGAAGAGCTTAGGAACAGGGAAAGGACACAGCTTTATTTTCCCTATCTGCAGAGCCTTAGGTCCTCACCAACCAGCACAAGGAATTCAAAGATCCATACACATGGTCAGGCGGTTTGCCTCTGCCTGCTCAGTCCCACGTGCCAGGCTTTGGAAGCACAGACATCAGTTTCAAGGAGAAAAGGCACTGAAGAAAATTTTTAGAAAATCAAAGGACATCTTAAAATGGGCACAGTACTACTATTCACTCCTTCAGCAATGATGTCACTGCAGGAAGCTTTCACCTGAGTCACAGGGACACACAGGTATTCCTGTGCCTTTAATAACACATGATGTCACTATTAAGAAGTTAGTAAAAGATAACGTTGGTAAAAGTTATTGTAGAGAAATACTGACAAAAGCAAGAACTTCATAAAATTATTCTAATTGAACTTGTAGGATCTTCTTCCCCTGCTACATTCGGTTTTAGGTAGTTATCCAAAAATGGCATCCCAGCTGATAGTAACTAAGCCCTCACGTGGAAATTCTGCATTAGCATCTCTGCCCTTCAGAAGATGACAGAGTTTCAAAGTACATATAAAATATCATTCCTATTGAAAATTTTTCTTCTCTGTGTTTGAAGATGAGTTTTAAGCAATATTCTGTTCCCTGCAGGAGGTAGTGTTATAAAACCAGCAAACCCTAACCTCTTGGAGCTAACAAATGCTATCCACCCAGGGCACGATCCTGCAAGAGCTCACTGTTGACAAACAGGGAGGTCCCAGGCTCCCTCCTCATTCTCAACCGCACACTCCCAGAAGCATTTGTCAGCCTCTCCATTAGCCAATTGAGCTCACCAACATGGCAGAAACAACCCTCTCCTCCCCCACCCATTAAAAAAAAACACACAACAAACACAACAACAGGAAAGGAAACAGCAAGGTGGGAGGAAGAAGCAAGAGCACGCCCTTTCAAGGCAGTAAGCCTATGACCTCAGTTGCACCTGGAGCCACAGCCACCTCTGACTGCTCATTCTCGTGACCAGTTTTGGAGAAAAGGTTAAAAGCCTGCATGTCGGATTATGTAGTAAGTCATCTGTGCTGACTGTTGACTTCTGAGAGACCACTGACACCTCTAAATTCGGGACACAGAGCACGCTGCCCTTCCCTTTACCAGTACTGTGTTGGCTTGAGAGAGATGACTAGGTCCTAACTAGGACCCCCGAGTCTGCCGTTTACCTGACCCTGGCAGCGTGCACGTCATCACAAAATTAATCATAAACGCTTTGAAGTCTGTTTCTTGTACATCAGGCTGCTTGTTAAAGATTATAATTATCAAAGAGCACAAAAATGAAAGCCTGGTTTAAAAGCACATTTGCTTCAAGTTTAGTCAAAGAAATGGGACTGCCTTCACTGACTGCATTTCTCTTGCAAATAGGTGAGAACAAGAGCTAAAGTAAAAAGGGGGGAGAAATGCAAAGAATGACACAGATTTGATTATATGGAGAAAGCTGCCTGAGAACAGGGAAAGCCCCTGTGCTGCAGAGCTTGGGGACAGCGGGGGACAGAGCGGCAGCAAGGGCAGGACAGGCTCAGACAGGGCCGACTTGCAAGCCTCCCATCCAGACAAGCTGACGAAGGCCCACCTGGCTTCCTCTGCTATTCCATCATCTACCACTCCTGCTGCAAACCAACAGCTCCTGCTATACAAACTGTTTTTAGGCTGGGTCCTCAATTCAGCCTCAGGAGCTATCAAGCCATCTGGCTCGGGCCTACGCTCCAAATACCTCAAAGCGCGCGCAGCAAGAAACTGCCTCCGTGTTAATCAGAAAACTGAAACTCGCCCCTGACGTGCCAGGGGACTACCTCTGCTGCCTGGAGCTTGCTTTTTCTCCTTCATGGTGCACATCTCCACAAGAATTCCTGGAGGGGAAAGCTGTTCTGCCACTTAATTTACAACATTAAATTAGCCAAAACGTGCTTAAGCTTTGTGCTTCTCTAAGGACTTATATTAAATATCGTTTATGCACAGACCTATATATAAGCAATAATAAGGCCAACCAGCCAAATACTCCAAGAGTAGGAAATGCTTTAATTAATGCTGCCTAAGCCCAATCAACTCGCCCCACAAGCATGACCCATGCACAGTCCTACGTGACCACTACTTCCCTGTGGCCAAAGGATCTTGCTTCATTCAGTCCATGAGATTATCAGTGCTTCCTTAATGCGAAGCTATTCAAAACTTTGGATTTTTCTTCACTGTTGAGTGTTTGGCCCATGCTACTCGGATCTTGTTCCAGACAGAAGTCATTTTCTCATGGGCTCTTCTGCATACCAACGCTTATCTCCATTTAGGTACATAAGCAGTATTTTTGTAAAATCTCTGGCACAAAAGTATGTTACCATTTTACAGATGGCAAACAGACAGAAAGGTCATCATAAATAGTATCCCCTGCTTCAACCATACACTTTGAAATAGCACTGAACAGAGATCTTAAGATATAAACCATCTCATATGTTTGAAGACATTTCCTTTTGTTATATTCACAGGCACACAAGTACATTGTTTCTACAAGCCTTCCTGCAGTCTCCTACTCCATATACCATTCTCTTCTTTTTTCCCCCACTGATAAAGCAGAAGTCTCTCACACAACAGCATCTTTAATCAGTTGGTCTGAATTATCCCAAGAGCAAATCCTCCATACAGGTTCTATAAGCCAGGTATTATGACAATAAATTAGAGCATTAAGAGATTTATGTGTTTAAGTCCAAGCAGATATTTCACAAGCAGCATTAACTTAACTACCTGATATCCAGTACACCACCACCCAAGTTCCATTATTTCAGTGCTCCAGGTACCATCCGTTCTTTCCTGCTTCCTTTTCCACATCACCATTTAATTTTCCCGACTCTTGGTTCATGTTGACAGCCAGCCCACATCTGACAGCTCCCTTTTGCCTCCACTCTTGTGACTCACTTGAACATCCCTACGCTGCTTCTCCATCTTATGGCTTCTTCCTCTGTGCCACTGGAGGCAAAGTGGTCACAGCACAGATAGTACCAGTGTATCTCTAGAAGAATTTCGGAAGTCTATAGCAACCTGACATCTGTACTGCTTCTGTGATCTGAACTATCATATTCAAAAGTAACTTAAATATATCACTGTACAGTGCTACAGTCTCTTTAGGTCTTGGTAAATTCTCTTGGATATCAGTTTTTCTCTGAAGCACTGTTCTCCTCTGGTGGATCTAAAAATATTTGGGAAAAAAAAATCTTCCAAAAAATACTAATACTCTCCAACATGCTGGAATATTAAAAACATGTATCCATCCAGCAAGACTTTCTCTTTGCTTCTCTCAGCCTCATTAAGTATAAAAACATCCAGCTGTCATTCTGCAGCTACAACTGCCAGAACATCTTGTTGTGGTGGCAAACCCAACACTGACTAGCTTAAGAAAAAAGGCAGTAGCATCCTTCCTTACAGTTCTTAACTACTAGTAGTTAACTACTAGTAAGAGTTAACAAATAGTAAGAGAACAGCCTTTGCAGAGACCCATGTTGTTGATCAAAGGCATGGACTATCTGCCACGAAAAGAACTCAATAGGCCAGGCCTCTTCAGCCTCGAACAAGATTACTTCAATGACCATATAATAGATGGCTACAAATCATGAATTATACAGAGACAGCAAGCAGCAATCAGCTGTTCACCCCTTCTTCTAGGACAAGGAGTAGAAGTCATTATACCAAGCCAGTGAGAGCTGGGACCAAAAGCCATTAAAAAACAAAAGCTGCTTTTTGAAAGCTGATTGGAATGCCCCGTATCAGCAGAAGCAGAGATGACTTATTACTGAGCTCAGTAGATTGGCCTTTCCTTTTAACACAAATCAGGCACTGGAACTATGTGATTAACTGAAAGAGTCCTAAAGGCCTTAGGCAGCCTGGATATAAAAAAAACAAACACTCTTCACTACAAGTCAAGTGAATACTGTAATACTTTCACTGCTCGATCTCCTCATCTCAGGAGGTAAGTAATAAAGTGCCCCGTTTTTCCCCTCTGTGATAGCACACGTCGTTGTTTCATTAATATTCCAAATAGAGGTGCTGACACTCTTGCACCTTCAATTTATTACGCTTCTTGTAAAACAGGATTCTGTGTATCTGGAGAAAGAGATGTGATTATGTGTAGTCTCTCATTCAGGAGGGTTTTCTAAAGTATAGGTATGTAAGTTACCACAGGAGAATTACAGCAAAGCCTACGTGCGCCCTAATACTTGCGAGTAAATACAGGGTAGCTCACACCTCACTGCAAACACAGTCATTTTCAATGAGTGGTGCCACCATACTCGGATGCTTTTTCCAGAGGAACCTGAACCAGATCTCTCTGAAGCAATAGCTTCATATGCAAACCTGCACAAACGCTTATTTGAAGCATTAGCATCTATTCAGGCAGCTAACAAACAGGTCAAACGCATGGAAAAAAGGGATGCCGGATTGGGTCGCCTACCTTTGTTTGTAACAGCTAGAAGAAATTATCTATCACCAGTTTACAGCAAGCTGGGGTGAAGGCACAACAGCTTATCTGAGAGCAAAAGTTCAGCAAGCAACAAAGTGGGACTATGCGTTACCAGTCTTTATTAAAATAGCCTTAAATCTTCAGTATACAGCCACTGCCACAAAAGGAATTTCTTCTACTGGCTACATAGGCTCTTGCCACACTTTTAGTTTTAATAATTAGCTACTGTGCTACTGAAGGAGGCCAAGAAAGAGGGTATTATGGACAAAGCCAAAGCCAGCTGGGCTGTTTTTTTTGTTGGATGGCTGCCTTCGTTTCCCTGAAACACTACAAAGCGAGTTGACCATATAAGGCACTGGGATTCCCATGGAAAATGCTTACACAAATCAGATCCATACCGTCTTTTTAGCCTCTATGTCACGGTTAATGCGAACGCTTGCCCTACATTTTTAAAAGATACTTCAGGATTAAATCGTAGGTATATAGCGTTACTTCTGCTTTAGCCGAGTTTATGTAAATAGCCTTCCAGAAGAATCCACAGCATAACATTCATCTGAACGCATTTCTTCTGGCAGTATTAGCCCAGATCAATTTCAAAATTGCAGGCAGCATTAATAAGCACAACATCGCTGATTTTGGTGCAAACAAGAAGTGCCAGAAGAGCCTAATTCACAATTTAGGGGGCTAACAGCGAACGAATCTCCCTGCCAACCACTGGCTGCAGCCCGCATTTATCAGAGGCAGCAACTTGCTGCATGGAAAGATTATTTGTAGCCTAGATTCCAACGAGAATAACTCTAACAAGCAAGGGCTTATAAGGAGATGGTAATACAGAGTCTACAGAGAAAGGGCAGGGAGAACTGGAGAAAGCACCATTCTTGAACAGGCGGGGGGTGAGAGACAGGCTGCGGGGAAGGGAAGGGAAGGGAAGGGAAGGGAAGGGAAGGGAAGGGAAGGGAAGGGAAGGGAAGGGAAGGGAAGGGAAGGGAAGGGAAGGGAAGGGAAGGGAAGGGAAGGGAAGGGAAGGGAAGGGAAGGGAAGGGAAGGGAAGGGAAGGGAAGGGAAGGGAAGGGAAGGGAAGGGAAGGGAAGGGAAGGGAAGGGAAGGGAAGGGAAGGGAAGGGAAGGGAAGGGAAGGGAAGGGAAGGGAAGGGAAGGGAAGGGAAGGGAAGGGAAGGGAAGGGAAGGGAAGGGAAGGGAATCTTTTGAGTCAATGCAAGGAAAATGTTGAGAATCTCAAAGAAGGGACAGTAAAGAAATACATGAGGACTTTAGACTTAGGGCAGACAAACACAGGAATACAAAAAGCCTTAGAGCTGTGTGCCTGCATGACAACTGGGTCTTCTGAAGTCTAGGATATATTATTTTGGAAGGAATCAAGCACTCAGATGTTGGGAAGCAACACTTCTAACACGGTATCAAAATTAGCAGAAAACTCTACCACTCCTCTTGTATCCCATTTTCACTTACTTTTTGTGTTTATTAAAAGTTGGGGGATCTTTTTCTTTTTAGGTATAGAATTTCACAATATGGATGAATGTTTTATGAGAACTTAATTTTGCCAGTATGTTGTACAATGTGGCGAACAAATGCTCAAACCTCACAGTATTCTGTACAGCAGACAACCCGCGCTGGTAAATTAACTAGGACGTTTGCATCTGCTATAACTGGGACTAGAAAATAATTCTTCAATAAACACAAAGTCGGTTGGCTCATAAGGACAAAAAATGCGCCTGTAGTTTAATACAATCTAAACAAAACTATTCCTTCCAATAAATGCCAGCTGCTGACAAGCCTAGCTGCCTTCTTGCAGTTCACAGAACATCCTCCATAATCTAGCATCGAGACTAACCTCTCTAGTTTTATTAAAAAGAATATTCAGCAGTTTTTGAAACCAGCCCTGCTTCCTCATTACTATATGGACTGGTGACCAACTGACTGTATGACACAGGCTTCTGTGGCGTGACGTTGGGAGTTGGTACTTCCAGTACAGTAATCTCCATCTAGAAACTCCCTTCTCCTACTGGAGATGGGAAATTTTAGATTATTGTCATGCCATCCATCATGGGAATGAGATATGTTCAGTGAAGCAACATGCATAAATACTAAGCAGTGTCAGTCAGCAACAATTCTATTAATTACCCAAAATTTAAATGTTTCTTCCATTGCATACAGCTTATGCTATCCACAGCTGTTTGGGGATTCCCTCTGCCACAATCCAACTGTTTACAAACTGAATAACTATGTCACCAATCTCTTAGCTACTATTTCAATCACATCAAAGAATATGCAAAATGTCAGGTAGTGCACTCAACTTCATATATCCGTCATAAAAATACAGGGGGTTCAATTTAACCATTCTCATTCCATTGTCTGCAAAACTTTCTGAGTTTTTCCCATATGCACACTGGAAAATTTAGCTATCAGCACTCAACCACCACCTGCCACCACAGCACCCCTACATAGAGCAATTCCTGTGCCAAAAACTAAACTTCAAATGTTTATCTTAAATTACACATCCCCTAGGATCCTTCTGATTTTTCTTTCTAACTTTCTGAGGAAAAGAGGAAGGCTATGTTACTGCTTACCTCAATGTCTGAATTTTAAATAACCTGTACCTCTCATTTTTTGTTAAGGTGACTGCCAAAAGACAGGGTTCTGATTTGGAAAAGCAAAAGCACTCACAGAAGGATGAGCCTATTCTAACTACAATGCTGATTTATGTTTGCATCCATAACCAGAATACAACAGCCATAATTTATAAACGTGAACAACTCCCTTCTCATTGAGAATTTTAAGGACAGGCCTCTAAATATTGTAAGAACACAAGTTTGGTTTTTTGTTCTTGTTTTTTTTTTTTTGTTTTGTTTTGTTTTCCTACAATGCAAATAAACAGATTCCGAATGGGATGGGCTGACAAAACAAAAAGGTAATTTAAAGGAACGGTCCTCAAGATCTGGGATAGAACAGAAAAGCAGCAAGATGCAGAAATCCACTAGTCTCTATTCCCTTAAGAAATTTATTTAAAAACAGGGACACCTTTCGGGGACGGGTGATGTTGTTGGGGTGTCTTTTCATAGTCACTAAATATAAAATGATGCCCACTACAGAAATTTCTGTTAAGATATTTTTCCTATTAAACTAAACAAACATATACATATATATCTCCTGTAGATGCCTTTTCTATTCCAGATGAAGGGCTGAGTTACTAAGAAAAATCTGAAATATCGGCTGAATCCAGATGTTCCAGGAATAATCTTTCACTTTTCTTTTCCTGGATGAACTTGGGAGTTTCTGTGACTAAGTGAAGAGTAGCTAACCACGTCACACCATTTCACACTTACTATGTTCAGTACTGAAGTTCAGCTAAGAAACTAAGGTTATCCTGGGCCAATAAAGACAAAGAAATGAACACAGAGAAAAATTTCTGTGTCAGATCACTACCAACTTTTATTTCTCAGTTTTGCCTCACAAAACAGTAAGTATGATGTTAAAGACAGCCTAAAATCTCATAGTCACTAAGATTTATGTAACGAGCAGGATAGGCAATACCACCAGTTAGAAAAAGTAGCAGAAGAAGTAGCGTGTAGCCAAACAGGACCCATAATCACTTTTATTACGGAACTTTAAGTATGTATGTGACCACGGTATAAATACAGACATGAAATGGAGAGATGCCAACTGCATTTCTGCGTAAGATGAAATTTCAGTCTGTTGTTAAATTTCACCACAAAGCTAACCACCTTTGAAACCTATGTGCCACACAAGGAATCAGAGCCTTTTCTGTGCAAGTCTGGAATTCACTTGGCTAGTGCTCCCCCAAATTAAAAAGATCCCTTAAGGAGGTCTAAAGTTTTTAGATTTATACAATTTCATCCACTGAGGAGAGCTATGACTCCATTTCTCCATGTCTTATCATTGGGTTGTCCTAAGCAGTAATTTAATGGACTGCTCAATTAGTTCTTGATACCAGTGTTTTGGGAATTACTGCATTCCTATTGCTAACCTGTCTACCACGTGATTTGCCAAGCAGACAAACTTCTCTCCGTAGAGTAAATGTGTGCAGAAACCTACAGGGGCTGCCAACAAGTACTGTGCTTAACTAGGCATTTAGTCTATAATAATGACAGCACTGAAGTTCAGTGTATCCACATCCCAACCTACCAAAAGTAAATGCACATAGTTCAGAAAAAGGTACTTCAGATAACCACAGTAACTACAACTGCATTCCTGCTCTGTAGGATATTAATTTGCTAAAAGCATGTTTTATGTGGCCTTGGACTCAAAAAGCCACATACCCTTGCAGCTTGAGATACATGGACTCTCCTTACAAGTTTCATCTCAGGAAGTGTGCTCTCATTCAGTTTCTGTGGGCACCCCAGACAGGGTATCCTCTGGGACAGCTGGGATCGTGAACACTGATCTGGAAGTGCTGCATGCAGTATGGAGACGCTTCCAGAACCCATCAAAGGTATTCTCAAAAAGTCCTGCACTTTTTATACATAATATATTTTAACTATATATTTGATATATAGTAACATGTTAACATTACGGTAGTATAGCGTTAAAATGCTGTTGGCCTTAGGAAAGGCACAGAAAATACTTCCTGTTCAGCTGAGGACTCACTCTTGTTACACTGAATTAGGTTTAACTGAAAACCACAGCACAACCGTAGCGTGCTGCAGACATCTGAACGCTATGACCATGGAAGGTCAAAGTCCCCTGCAATGTGGTAGCAAGCAAGCGGAAGAGGAAAATGAGATAGCATGTGAGATTTTATCTTTCCAAGTCAGTCTAGTCCATAGACTACTTCATTCTCATAGAAACAACGTATGCCTTAGACCGTACAGGTTGATGAAGCAGCTAAGTACTTAAATGTCCTAAGTTACAGACTGGTGTACAAGGAGGGGGGTTCTACACAGACAATAGCTGATGCTGCACGGTCACTCTGGACCTCCTTGTCCTGTCACCAGCAGTCACTGGCTACAGATTTTACAATCACAGAATGAGTGAATTAGTGAATATCTCACCCCTTTCCCCTCCCGTTGCCCAGGAACTGAGAAGAGGGCAATCGCCTACAAGCAGAATTTAGGCCAGCAGTCTTCATGATCACTTAAGAAAAGAATGGAAATTCAGGTCAGGGTAAAACAAAAGCATACACCCTTGTTAGTTTAATGAGTGACAATCTAGAATGTCTTAGGCCTTGTAAGGTGACAAAGAGTAATATGCACTCCTCTTTCAAAACCCGATCTTGATCACATGCTGGGGCACTCCTTCCTCATCCTCACGGATCTTGCGAAGGCACATCTCGCACAACTGGAGAGGACGGTTGTGAAAGATGATGTTGCAGAATGCAACCGCCACTTTCTGAGGTCACAGTGAAGAAGGATTTAGATTCAGACTAGTTGAATCCAAACCCAACTCAACAATCTTCTGACCACGAAGCCTTCAGTAACTTTGCGATCATTCCCTGTATCTTCGTACAACATGACACTGTTGAATATTCATCAATACAATAATGCGTACACATTCATCAATACAATAATGTGTACACATTTGCACTAAAATCAATGTAGGCGTAGAGTTTCAGAAGAACAGAGTTTGACTTAAGATGGTTGTAAGAATCAATTCTCTCTTCACAGCCCTAATGAAAAGCAACAGGTCATCTGGGACACCAGTGATGGCACCCTTATTAATGAGATGGTGAATGAAGAAATGGAGCTGTGTTGGGTCACTCAAAGTTCTCACACGAAGAGGACAAAAGCAAAAACAGTGAGTGGTGAGACAGAAGGCACTCTACCACCTTCCTGTTCTAGAGGTTTGAGTTCAACCACACTAAGCAGTGTGCATACTTATGGAGCAGACCAGACCAAAAAAAAAAAAAAAGAAAGAAAAAGAAAAAAAGATAAAACAGCACTTTGATACTGTCTGCAGTAAAACAGGTTTAAGTATTACCATAGATGGTTCCCTTCACTAAGCAATGTATTTAGTTAAAGCAGATGCAAAGTGGGCTTAGATAAGAGTTGTTTACTGCTCTAGAGATGGGGAAAATAATGTATTTGCAAACTGGGAAGTTACTACCACGAGCTACATTAAAATTATACCTATAGCTTTGAAGAATCAAGAAACTAGAACGTATGAATTTACATGTGAGCATTGACAAAAGAGCGCTCCAATTCTACCAAGAAATTGCTGTAGTTTAGCCCTGGCTGAGCAAACCTTATGGATGATTTTTTTAAAGCTATGGAAAGCACTTCCAGGTGCAGATGCAACATTCAGTTTTTGGGTCTATGTTCCCTCCTGAACGCAGCAGGAGCCTGTAAAGAGTTCCCAACAAATTAATCATTGTCTCAAACAAGCACCGATAATTGAGGTTTTTGGATGAAGCTGTCACACTTGGAATAACATTGTTCTTAGACTAACAACACGAAGGGCCTGGAACACAAGTCCTGTGAGGAGCAGCTGAGGGAACTGGGGTTGTTTAGTCTGGAAAAGAAGAGGCTCAGGGAAGACCTTATTGCTCTCTACAACTACCTGAAAGAAAGGTGTGGGGAGCTGGGGATCAGCCTCTTCTCGCAGGTAACTAGTGATAGGACTAGAGGGAATGGCCTTAAGTTGCACCAGGGGAGGTTCAGGCTGGAAATTAGGAGACATTTCTTCTCAGAAATAGGCATTGGGACAGGTTGTCCAGAGAGGTGGTGGAGTCGCCATCCCTGGGGGTGTTCAAGGAAAGGTTGGGTGTCATGCTCAGGGACACAGTTTAGTGGGTGACATTGGTGGTACAGGGATGGTTGGACCAGATGATCTTGGAGGTCTTTTCCAACCTTAATGATTCTGTGATTCTAAGTGTAATTTGAACCAGTTTTATCATGTGACAAGACAAAGAGGATGAATTCTAATAATTCTCCTGGTGGCTTAAGCCATCGCATTCATGATTGTAGACGTATCTCTAATAAGACTGAAAACACTGCTAGACTTCACCTTTGTAGGCACTGGCCAAGTTAACACAAAGCCCTTGCCTTGGAGCCTCACTGTTCTTACGCTGAAAGCTAATGCTATCTGCAAAGTGTGCCTATGCATGCTTGGGCCTTGAGACACCTTTATTATATAGACATCTTTCACACAGCAGAAGCCAACATAACAGATTGGATGTGGGAAGGTAAAAGCAGTGTAAGACTGAAAATTATCACACTAAGAAAGTGATTATGAAGCTTTAAGAGTAAGTTGTGCTTAATTTTCACTTCCTCTTGGGAAACCAGGTAGTCAAGCCAGTTTCCTTTTGAAACTCATGAGCATACCATAAAAAGAGGAGCTTGCTCCTCTAAGGTCCCATGTTACAAGTGTGTTTAAGGAGTAACTTTAAGGAATAACAAACGAAGTGTCTATAAAATAAATGTCTACCTAATTGCAACACACGTTACAACACAAGTTCCAGGTATTGCTTTGGCAGATACCTGCTACGTGCACAGCAGCATAGTAATATTCAGCTGTGTCATGCTCTATGTAGTTAAAGCAGAATATTCTAGTAGCTACTTTTAGTTCAGGCAAAGGTACAGTTAGACAGGAATCCACAGAAACAAGCATGTTATTGTTGATTTGATTAATGCTGTTCTTTGGGAAAGATGTCTATGAACTAACCTCACTTAACTATGAAGTAATGAATCCTTAATTACAGCAATCTTCTCTATTAATGCTTAACATTTAAAATTAACCTGTACTTGAGATCTTGAACTGAGAGGTCTAAAGGAAGGTTAAAGGCAGAACTACACTACATGATTTGTCTTGCTCTGACGGAAAGCATATTTTCTCATCTGAGATTTATTTGATCTCCATCTCAAAACCCTAGCACACAGGCACAAAACCTGAGAAACTGAACAGGCGATAGCTCTCATCCCATCAGCAACCTCCTCATCACTCCTAAGCACGTGCTTCATGACACAGCAAGTGGAAGATGAGCACACTCGCCCTGTACTTCAAGTGATGTTGTGAACTGTGCAGCATGAGTTTCCTCTGTTAAATTGTGCCTTAATCTCAGCTGACGGCACCTGCTTGAAATAAAGCAGCAATCGACCACTTCTAGAATATCAAAGCGTGAAACCTCAGCGAAACTGGGAAGTTTCAGTAAAAGTGATACAGGAACCCTTACTGAAGTAGTTGGGGAACTGGACAAAGAATAGACTGATCTACAACCTACATGTCTGAGAACAGTTTATGAAGTGCTTCTGTTGTAAGGATTACTGCGTATTTGCCTTTTAGCTAATTTCTGTTTCCAACTCATACTGAGTCATTTTTTCCATTACTGCAAGCTACTTTGTTTTTATTGGATGCTTTCAGTCTAAGCATGTTCAGAACATCACATCTTCAAAATTATGGTTAAAAGCAAGATAAAATTTGCCAAAACTAGCAATTAAAATGAGCCTGAAGTAACCAGTATGGCTATGTACTTTAGAAGAGATTTCTGTACAACACTTGAAATACAAATTTAAACAGTTCCTTCAAGTAATTCATAATAACAATTTTACCACCTTGTGGATGGATGTTTGAGACCCAACATTGTTTCATCACCAGGTATCTCATACCATCACAGTGGCTAAAAGGTGATCAACTCAACAGTTTTAACTTCTTATTTAGGATCTTGGCTTTACATAAATGAAAGCTAAATAAGAACTACAGACTGCATGATCTGCTGCTTTGTAGTACTACAAATAAGACTTCTGAACAGCAAAATGGTATATTTTTTCTTTAATAGCTATTGCATTAAGCATAAGAAAACACCATTACAAAAAAAAGTTTACAGCATATGATAACTTCATACAGTTGTGAGAATTTATGCTAGTTTTCACAGAAAATACATTTAAAACTTATAATTATTCCTTAAGGCAGTCTTGCTACACCTACCCAACTACTCAGTTTTAATTCATCAAGTACAAAAAAAATCAAAAACAGCAGTACTTGAACAGCAGACAACTTATGTTTATTACAGTTCCCCACAACTTGCAGACAGATACAAAGTAAGTACAACCCACATTTAATAGTATAAGTCAAAAAATTATTTTCCTTCAACTTGAATCTGACATAAAATTATACTAGATTGCTTTTTTTTTTTGTATTTGATTATATTAATCCACTCCAGATATCTTCTATTATAGAGAACCGTAGAGCAGGAGCCATGTCTTCAGAGGTCTGTACAGAGTCCAGCAGAAGTGAAGTCACTGTCATTAGGAGCTTCTGCTCACTCCATATGTCAGGCAGATCACGGGCTAAGAACTATTTAATAGTTAACATAGCTTCCTGGTGTCGGTATCTCTGTAACACCAAGGAGTTACAGCCATGGACCAGGATATCTAGATGAAATACATCCACATCCATGGGGCTATTCACGTTTTCTGGAAAAGGCTTCCTGCCTCAAAATCCAGAAGTCTGTTCAAGTATAACAAGAACAAGAGTCTCCAAAATGGAACAGAAAAAATGAGGATGATTATTATTAGCACACCAAAGGTCTTGAACTCCATAAACAATACTGTGGACAAACTATCTAGGGCATCTGAATTTCTGCATCCACTTCTAAGAATGACTATTCAGCACAGACAGGCTAAACTATGTTTTAATTAAAAAGATACTGCTGTTCAAACTGACTTCTCATCAAGTCAGAGACCTCATTTTTTTTTTTAAAACCTATTTACTATCTTTTAACATATTTACACAGTTGTGTCATTTTCTAGACAGAAGTCAAAAGCCACAATCTTTCTTTTGAAAAGATTAAGCCTCAGCCTTGAATAATCAAAAAGACAATCTAAGGCATAGTCTTCTGGAATATCTAGAACAATGCTGCAGGATAACCAATTTATGAACTTAATACTCACTTATACAGAACTGAGAAGTGAAGGACTGGATTTTACATTGTTGCTTTGCAGAACAAAGAATGCTTTGGTGTAATGAGATTTATTGTTCTTCTCACATCACACCTTTCATTCCATACACTGTTGCTGTTCCTCCTTTCTTCTAGTTTCTCCATTCTGCACTTCCTACACTGTGCTTTTCAGGAACTATGACCACTTAATATGAGTGCAAGTTCTACCCAGTGGGAAGATACCTACCTAGCTGCCAAAGAAACAGACTCCTAGGCTTGTGAACAGGCTGAGTGCAGACACGCCCTTCTCAACAGGGTGACACCCACATACTCGCACTCAGACTAGAGAGAGCCCCCTTGCTTGGTCTTGCTGGAACAGGACACATTGCACCACAAGCTACAGAGGTCAGTAAAATACCAACCAGTGGTCTAAAACTGTCTACTGCAAGTACATAGTTAAGAGAAGACAATCCTACTGCTTTTTGTAACCTCGAGAAAACGAGAGACCACCCAGAATACAGCAGGAAACAGAACAACCAGTACCCCACTGCAGCAAATACCTAGCCTCCATGTATTTGTGTCCCACAGCCAGGGACCTGCGGAAGCTGGAACTCCTTAGACCTCCTTGAAGTAAAAGAAATATATATAAAGATTAAAAGGTAACTTCTGAGGTAAACAGACAGCCCTCCTCCCATTTTTACTGCACCTAAGAATACTCAGAGTAAGCAAATACCCTCCAGACACTTGAATGGTAAAAGCACTGAAGGGTACAGACTTCCACTAGGGACTCAAAAGCAGAGGGGGGAGTCCTAAAGATGCTTTACACACTTTAAAAACAGCCCACCTCATAAGAGAAGGCAGTATCATGTTCACAGTACCTACTCCTTGAGCTGAATTGAGAAACCCCACACAAGGGCAGCTCCTTGTTGGCAAGGCCCAGCAGAAAACACTCCCCCTTCAAAAGAAGTTTTGAGCAAGCCACAGCTCTGCTTCATCTTTCAGCTTCTCAGTAATCCTCCAAAACAGCACTTTCTATCAAAATTAGTTACTAGTCTGACCTGCCTATTGGGAAAGATCCCAGCTATCCTGCACATGCCATTATATTAGTTCTGCTTTTTTTCAATCCCAAGGCACAACTTCAAGAGCCTTCTATCTTTAAAGGCAAGGTCGGAACACAGCTACAAGGTTTGACAGATTGCAGTTACAGGTTGCATCATTTTTCTTCCAATTTACGTAGGACATTTGGGAACATGTAAGCATACCCATTTGGTAGTTTGCCTGAATATCCTCCCAGCTCTACTTTTGCTTAGAAGTCAGAGTTGTCAAAAACAAAACCTGAAGTAGTACTAGCAGCAAGCCTCCACCAAAACCTGAAACATCCAGCAAGCTTTCCCATAGGACAAACTGTTCCCATCCCTCAGATGGTTTTGTAAGTTTAACTCAATAGTTCCCTGAGAACAGCACAGACCACTACCAACAGTGGCAGCACAATTTCATCCAGGTTCTCTTTAATTTCCAAAGCTGAGCCAAAAAAAAAAAGGCAGTAAGCCTTCCATCTAGGCAAGACCATTTAGACTGAACCACAGTGGAGCACAGATTCATGGAAAGAGCGTTCATAAATATGCTGCTTCTCACATGTTTTTATAATAGTCCTTTCTGTTCAGCAGTTCCATACCAGCCTCTCAGACTGCAGGTCACCAGTCACCACTGCATGCATAGGAAAACACGTGCACATATAAAGCTGTCAAACTATTCCAGTTTCATGCCAGTCAGCCTGAAAAAGATGATTAAAGGCTAAGAAATAAAATAGTTTCCCGAAACAGCAGCCACAGAGGTGAAGGGTGAGGGTGGATAATGAGGGCTTGGTATCTAGGGGAAGAAAAGGAGTAAAAATAGTTAGGGAGAGAAGGAATTATGAAAAAATGACTTAAAAAACAAAACTTGAAATATTAGGCAGTGTCCTCACACAACTACTATCTCGCTTCATGGAAGAGATCTTTAAGATACAGAAGGAAGCAGTAGCAAATGATGGAATCAACTGCTGTTGTTGAACACGAGTAATGTTATGAATTTGCCTCAGTATTTGTCTCCTGGAATTCACAGCTGCTTGGCTCCGATTTCCAACTGCAAAATGAATAATTTCCATTTTAGGAGACCAACTTGAAGGAGGTCAAAGCAATCCAGCTATCCTTGATTACACATCACAGTTGGTTACAACCTGATGGATCTGCTTGTACTGGTACATGCACAAAAACAAACTTCAAAGCAAGTGTACTAGATCTTAATCAGCTGAAGCAGTAGTACTAAGTTTTACTAGAGATTCTGCTACTACTGGACAACGTCACATCTGCTTCTGGCAGTTTTAGAAGTAGTGCTGGATGAAGTTAAAAAAAACCTAACAATCCCATGTAACAGTACTGGTGAATAAACATCTTGATTTCACAACATCCAAAGACTTCTCTATCTTCAAATTCAACAAGATGTACAACTCAACATATGTTTGCTGATTAGCAAGCACAGAACATCTCTCTCTCTCCTTCCCAAACTCTTGGGTTTAGAAGAACTCAGAAGATTTCTGGCTTATTGCCTTTAGTGGAAGCACAGAGTGTTATAATTCTTTCATATTATACCAGTAGTTAAAACAATGCAAAAAAAAAAAAATCACAATTCTTTCATTGTAAGTGGCACGTATATCAAAGTCATGGTAGAACCCAGCACAAACTTAGGACAAAGTTAAAGCTTTCTAATTTGAATGCTTTTCTAAACAGCAAAAGTTACTGTTAACATGGTCACTTGAATCCCCAAGCTTAAGAAGAATGTTGTCAACATTTATTACATTAAAGATACAAGATTCAGAGACATAAAGCCAGAATTTTAACTATTTGTTTTACAGCTGAGAAGTGTTACCAACCAGCTAAGCACCTGTACTGTTGGGTAATCAAGGCAGCCAAAAATATTAGTAAAAACAGTATTAAGATTTACTAACAACACAGAGATATTGCAACCACTTCACAATCCAGAGGCTCTAGCATACACCTGCCTATTCAATCCTGTACTTGCAATGCCACAGCAGTTGAAAAACTACACGATGTGGAAGTGTCTCCTCCTAATAGCTAGGAAAAGCCACTATGAACGTTAAGAATTATTAGCCATGCATGCAGCTTGCATTTGAAGTGGGAGGGAAGAAAAGCCATACACACCATAACCACCATATATATGCTACCATTCTTTGGCCTAGAAATTAAAAATCTCTAGCCAGAAGAGATCAATTAGAAACTCATACTCCAAACAACTTTAAAACTAGGTAAGTAACCAAAGCATTACAAGTTTGTTCTTATCTAGCACCTCTTAATACTTTCTTGTAAAGGACACCAAATGTAACTTTTGTTCTCCATAGTTGCTACTAGCTACAGCATCTTCTGCAACAGGTTTCCATTGAGCTTCACTTTGTATTTTAACTTCTATAGCATTCACCATAATCAGTCCAATCTGACATTTTGCTGTCTCATTGAGCAAGATGCAGCACTCCCCTTTGATTCTTGCTTTTGTGGACATGAGCTGTGAGAGCCAAAGGAACAGCAGTAGCTGATAACTAGTCAAAAGCCTCAAGATAAACATGCCTGAGAATACACATTCAAAAATGAGATAGGAAAGTAGCCATAACTACTGGATCAGCTGCAGAAATGCATGTCTTGCTGGCTGAAGAAAGGATTCTTCTGGCATGATTGACCAGTCTCTTTGGCCAATAACTTGCTGCCTAATTATAGTTCTCAGTTTGACATCGTGCCAACCCAAAGGTGTGATTTTACAAATCACGGGTTGTTCTCATCACTCCCACCCCCTCTAAAGCAGATGGGTCAGACAAATTGTACTTCCTCAGTTATTCCAACAGGCTACCAACAGCCTGCTGCTCACCTTTCATGTGTCAGCATGATCTTATAAGCAAGAAGTTCCCTTCATTCAACATCTTCTAAGTTGGCCACAATATTATTTTTGTAGGACTGAAGTGTTTTAGGAGAGAGGGGAAATTGTTTTCTTCCAAGAGACCGACCACTTTTGGCAATGTTCACCAGAGTGGCTAAGCTTTTTTCCAAGCACTGTTTACTCATGGAGTCATGCTCTGCCAGCTGATAAAACAGTCACAAGTATCTGGAACTTCAAGGCTTGTATTCAGAAATCAAGAAAGCCATGGAAAAGCCAAAACACCATGCTGTACCAAAGCAGGCAGATTATCTGCATCTTGTAAGAATTTAAAAAGAGATTTACATGTGATCGTTAAAGCCAGAGCCTTACTAGAATTGGCCTTCACCCAGAAGTATTTGAGATTAAGGCAGCAACCAGCCTACCAGAGTCATCAATATTCTCAGTGAATCAAGACTCCCTGAAAGCATCAGAGGCATTTCATGATCTACACAAAGACAGTGACAAAAGCAAGAGTTCATCAAGTTCTTTGGTTCATGCATGTGACTTAAGTGGTTCACATCCCTTTCCTCACATTTTGCCACTCTGTGCATTAAGCGAAGTCAAAAACATGCTAGAGAAACTTACAGTGAAAACAAGTAGAGCCTAAGTCATGATCTTGGGTATCCTCTTGAAGTCAAGTCATATCCTGCATCTCAGTTGTATGTATCAGTTGCTGATATCACCAAAGGAAGTAAACAAACCGGCAACAGACCTTTCTTGGAGCAAGAAAACAAAGTAGGGCACATGCCGTGTTTCAATAAGCACCAGCTCCTTGCCCAATGCTATGCAGATGCAGACTTGAATTGAGTTTGGTTTTATACCTCAAAAGCACAGCCAATACTTAGTAAACATCACTAGCTGTTTTTGTTGCCTCGTAACTTCTCATGTGTCAAGATCCAGGTTCCACAACACAAGGAGAAAGGAAAAGAGAAAAAGGAGCAGTTTATCTGGATTTAAAAACAAATAAAATCGCACCTCTGATGTTGTTTTATCTTATGATCAGGGTAATTAATATTCTCTACCCTCTCTTGCTGTGTGCCCACCTTTGTCTAGTTTGAAGGACTTCTTCCAAGAGCAGCTTATGCAACTGCAGGATGTAGTATGGGGCTCATGAATCACAGGTAGCTACAAGTAAGTTACAAGAGCATATAAAAATAGCAGTTTACTACTCATTAAGTGAAATGCAGTTTTACAGCCTATCATGTGAGCTTTGATGAATACTTGAAGCCAAACTTTAGGCCACTTTTATATAAAAAAAAAACGTAGGTTCTGTCTTAAGGTTTAGAGGGTTTTACTACCTACGCAATATTTACAGTTGAAGCTGCCACACAACAGTCCAAATCAGTGAAACGTGCTATTATGTTTTTAAACTCTATAAACAAACACCTTCCACTTATTAACAGAATGTAAAGCACATGCATGTTATCTAATACATTATCAACAATAATGGAACATGACAAGGCAAAACAGGGAAAAAAGTTAAATATGAGATAATTTTCTTATCTAATATTTTCTGCAGATAATTAGAGAAGAGTTGAAAATCCTCAAAATCCAAGAGGGGACAAATTAAGACACCAAAGGCAGCCATGAGTAAATGCTTACCTTTGTGTACAGTAACAAGCTAACAGCTACAGAGACAAAGTCCCTGGAGGAACTCCAACAGAGGGGAAATTACACATCAGCTCTTTTAAGCAAACACTTGAGTCATATCTGTGTAGTTGATGATAAACTATGTCACTGATGACTCTGTGACTCTGAAGTCAACAAAACTTCTTATTAGAAAGTTACTTTTAAGTCCTGTTAGTAGGACTTTTACTGGAATCCCCCATAGCTTGCACACCTCTACCTTTAGCCACATTTAGGTATATGCAGTATTTTGCAAAAAGCTTAAATAGAAAAACATGTTTAGTTAGACTATCACATAAGCCTTTCCACACCAGAACTTCCCCATTTGTGCTTTAATCCAGCATTTACACCTGACATGACAGATCACATATTCTAAAAGAATATTGAACAGTTAATAGCATCAAAACAACTTTTAAAAACCACTATCTTGATCAATCAAGTATTTTGTTTTAGTAGGCTCTTTGGGCTTTGGTAAAGTTTTCGTAAGTCAAACTGAGGTTGACAACCAGCACCTGACCTTCCCTTAGGAACTGCTCTACACACATCCAGAAGGACCTGCCCATTTCCATGTTCCTTATTCCAGAGGATCTGCTAAGTCAAGCTCCAAAAAGCTACAGTAACATCAATTCTCACACGTAGGTTTCTTACAGCAAAAATAGATGTCTGCGCCAAACACTTTGAAACTGATTTTAAGCCCTCCCACATCACCTACTCAATCCATTCACTATGAATAAACTACAGAACTTCACCCAGCACACCTTCCTCATTTTGAGATGCAATCGCTTTCCTCTGTTGCGCTGACCAAGGAATTGAGCATCTTCCCAGCTTACTGCAGCATTCCTGCCTTGGTGACAGAAGGGACAATTGTACTAGCATCAAGAAACACTCAGTTACCAGTAGGTAACTGTACCAGTAGGATTAGTGAATTTCAGTAGAGAAACCTATAATCTTAGGCAGAACTTGGAATGTTCTGAAAATCAGTTTTATCTAATGGCACTTTGCATAAGGGACTGACAAACACTGTACCCTCTTCAACATGACCCTGACTTCATATATACTAAACTTCAATTGGTAGATATAAAATAAGCCAATTACTTGACCAGTTGTAGTACTACAATTATCATAACAAATATAACCAGGTCATGAGTGTGGTAGCTGCTAATTATGTTTCACACTTACTTTGCGTTACTTTCATGAATTGTGAACCAAAAATGCTGATTAAGCCAGAACTCCAGTAGTCATTTTACCAAAGCACTGCCTTACACTCAAAACTATATCTGATATTTTTACTAGTCTTCAGTAAAGCTTGTTCAGGGTGGTAGTTTTTCTTGCAGGGAGAAGGGAAATGACATGTTTGAGCATGAAGTTCTTACTGAAGGTAATATGACATTCAAATACTTCAGGGGAGCCTCTAGCCTTAAACAAGACCAAAACCAACAAACTAAACCTGAATACTAGCTAACCTGTAACTAGCAAGAAGATAAATCAAGCAGTCCTTCTCAGGCATGTTAAGACAGTACCACAGAATCACCTGGCATGCCAAGCCTACAGTGCTTATTTTCTATCTATACTTCTCCAAACTTTGTCTCTATCCTATATGGAGTATACTATACATATATGTGTAGAGCTATCAATACAGTATAATTTGGCTTTTCCAGGGACTGAGAGGGAAAAGCTGTTTAAGAACTGCTAAAGTCCACTCAACATATCTAAGGTGGTTTTGTTTTTGCAATTGTAACAGGCAGCATCTCAAGCTGCCACAGATTAATTGTGACAAAAAAGGCAAAGGGACAGCTGGATTGAAATGGGGTTTCCCTCCCAGTGACATAAATAACTTATCTTGCATGTTCTCCCTCATGAAAAAGGAATGAGCTACATTTAACATGCTAATTCTTACATAAAGAAACAGAAATAGCCTAACATCTACCGCACTACCCTGTAAACAGGGTATCTGACACTAAATATTTTTCCTAGTTAATGGTTGCAAACCAGCTACAATTAGCACTATGTGAAACTTAATTCCCCCTATGGGGGGACACGGGAAAAACTTCTGGTCCAGATTTATTTAATGTAACCTCATCATAAGACTGAGGTCTTTAATACCACATAGACACCAGAACAGCACATTGACTCCAAACTCAGCCTTATGAAATGTGATTATCTTTGCTATTCATTAGTGCAAAGCTAGCCCATTAGCAAGGAATTAGTCAGGAATTACTAATTTTAAGTGAAAGACAGCTACATACTGAGGTTAGCACTAGGATAATCTAATTCAAGAACAACGCTCAAGAGCAAATTAGGGAAAGGGTAAAATTCCCTCAGATCTCTCATCCGATTTTCAGCAGCCAGAACCAGAAAAGCAAGTACTACCTCTTCTTAACAGGAATTCCTACACAGAAACTGTGAGAGGTTGCTTGTGTTTCCATGCTTCACATCAGTACCTACAGCTGTATCCAGCACCTGTATGCATTGCCAAAGCACGAATTTCTCAGGACAGCCTCTTCCTGGATCCCAACCGCAGCTCCTTGGAGATCTTTCTTTCCACAAACTATTATGACCTACAAATGATTTTAGGTTTTTCCTCCTAGTTTTACATTTGTTATATTTACACCTGGAATTATTTATATAATAACAAGAAAAAAAATCTTATTCTAGAAGCAGGAAGTAGCCAAAGAAACTGATGTTACACACAGATTGTTCTTACAAAAAGAAAGCATTGAGCTATTTTCCACAGAGTGCCAGACAAAGAGCACAGTCCTTGTGGAAAAAAAAAAAAAGGAATTATCATTAGGGCCTAAAATAATTCCAGTTGCTGAACAAGGTAAGTAGTTAAGTTTAGTAATCTTCCTAAAAAACATTGTTTTATACGGTTTGATGGAAGCAGCTTAACAACAGGAGTCCCAGTTTAGATGAGAGGCACAATACTACCATCCTGATCTCACTCTTTACTGAGTAAAACCTAAGGCAATTCACTTTTTGGGCAATTCTCAACAAATTATACACCTGAAATACCACGCCAGACTGATTTGAAAACATCTCCAAAAAAAGACACGCACTGAGATTTAAAAAAGCAAACAACTTTTAAACTTGCTTTGCTAATTAGTTTAAGAAAAGCTATGGCTGTAACAGCAATAATCAGGGTTACTTATAGTTTATAGAACCATTACAGGGAAGGCAGTCAAAATGCAGACCAATCAAGAAGATGCTACCAATAGCTTTGGGTTGTTTTAGTTCTGGCATTTGGATGAGAGAACGGGCAGGTACTTTTAAAAACTCGCCCTGATTTCATTAAGGTTACTCATGTAATTAACCCTACTCATTCAAGCATAATTGCATATATTTATAAACAAAGCTTTTGTTAAAAACTTGGCCTGATATCCACTGTAACTAAAAATAACAATTTATCCTACTTCAACAATGGAAGTATAGGTTTTAAACCAAGAATGCTGTAGCAAGTTTCAGGACATTAAGCCAAACGTTTCAGAGCCAGAAGTCCTAGATGGTATTTTGGTTTCCAAAGGGGCCCACAAGGATCCCAAATTTGACAGAGGAATGTAGCTTGTCAGCATAGGCTTCATCCACTTCAAGTATTTCAGAAGGTAGCACTGACCACACATACAGCAGTGTACATGAACAGTCAGCAGAGTTCACCTTTGTTGAAAAATGAAGACACTTGTTTTGCCTTAGAAAGGTACTCAAGTATGAAGTTTTAAGAAAAAAAAGTGTTAGGAAAGTCCTTCCTGTAAGTTTGAAGCAAAATCTGATAATGAACAGTTTTTGTGTTCCTAGTTTATCTTAGCCATTTTGTGTAGTAATCCAAAAAACTAACAGGTAAATAAGTCACACAAACATTTCAGAGCCACAACACAAGGCTAAGACTTGTATACAGTTTCCTGATGTAGAAAAAAAAAAAATCAAATACTCAAGTGTGTATAGAAGATGCTTGGGTTCCTCTTCCAGGATCACTATCAGGACAATAAAACAACAACAGCAAGAGCAAACAAACACCCCCAGAATTAAAACTTGAGTTGTAACCACTCCTGGCTGGCCAACTGATCGCTTCAAAGCGAACTGCCTCAATTTGCACTCAAGACCATGCATTACAACCATAACCTAGGAAAAATAAATAGAAGTATATTTCAGACTGACTTTAAGAAAATAATCCATGAAACTTGGCCCCGACAGAAAGTTTTAAAGCTGGAACTGTTTCTAACAACCATTGCTTACAGATATTTTGGTATTATAATAGATGGTTTTATGCTGGTTTTAGACAAAATGTAAAGCTAATGTTTGTGTGAAGTTACACTCATACCAGAATCATTTACTTGCAACCTTGAGAACAAACCTATTGCTATTTCCATGCTTGGGCCCAAAATAAGACTGTATTGGCTGGTCAAGTTTTTGTTTTTTTCTTTTTTCCCCCAGGGGGTGTTTCACCATCTTAAACTCAACTTCACTCTTCATTTAGAGTAGCAGACCTTTGGGAGCCATTACCCTAAAAAACATATTCATAGAATTGTATCACAGAATAACTTGGGTTGGAAGGGACACTGAAGATCACCCAGTTCCAACTCTATGCCATGGGCAGGGTCACCTTCCACTAGATCAGTGGATGTTAATGGGCTAAGTGCTAATGCTAACACAGTTAATGCATAAAAAGGAAACAATCTTGTTCAAGAACTTCATTGCACTGTTAATCGAATCTTTGACTACTGATTCACAAAAACAACATTTGCAGGATAAGCACAGTGGTTGAATTAGTGCTCTAGCAGAAAACAGAAGCCAGGTACCAGGTCTTGTCAAAACAAAGCATGAAAAAAAAAAAAAATCCCCCAAGTACTTCACCATACCAAGTACCCTGACCATCTTTTGTCTTCTTATTCTATCCTTATCCTCTTGAAGCTACTAGAAAGGAAACAGCTGAGGAATGCCGCCACTCTTATGCCATGCTTTCCATTGACTGTCATTTCAGGAATGCGTATAGGAAAGTAAAGCAGCTTGGAATGTCTCCACCCACCCAGCAGCATCAGGAGCTGCCCAGCTCACCAGCAGCTCCATTGCCTTGCAGCTGCATCCCAGTTTACACTCCTGTGGTCATCCAGATCAATAAAGATAGATAAATTGTTAAGAACTGATGTAGTATTTGTTACGCAAGTGTTCTCATATGCTGCGCTTTCTATATGGCATATAGTACACATTGGTAGTATGGCAGTAATGAGGTAGAGCTCACAATTTCTTGGTTGCAAGAAGTCCCAGAAGTATGTACTCGTGCTATAGTCATCCAGAACTACCACCACACTTGTACATCAAATGTATTTGAATTTGGGGATAAATTGAAGCTTGGTTTTTGAGAGAATTGCAGTGACTATCTTACTAGCCTAAGTAAGATGAGAGAGCGCGAGTGCAAGCATGCATGAAGGCATAAACAAGTACAGGACTGGCCAAGAGCCTGTCAAGCCATCTGTTCCAACTTAAGTTTAGCATGTACCCTTAAGCCTGGAATACAGAGATGTGACTTAAGACTTACAACTGAGGAGCTGCTAATGATCTATACTGGCTAGTTCTGTCTGCTAACCTCAGATCTAGCTAATAAATCAAAAATTAGTAATTTGGTAAGCAGCAACAAAATGGTAATCGAGAAGCTTGCTGCTATGATGCCAAGATCAAGAAGGCCTCAAACCAAGCACGCTCACATCAGTTTTATTCACACTTATAATTGCACTTATTATCTACTCTTAAAAGCTGCTTTTGATGATTTATCATGAAAGGAATGTTCTAAGATACTGAACATATGCCAGAATGCACACAAAACCATGGATAAAGCTTTAGTGTAAAGGCACCATTAATGCCACAGTGAAATTCACAGCTAGAGACCAGCAGAAGTTGTTCCTGAGCATCAGTGTCAGCAAACACTAAAGCCTTATCATCTGAACGTATCCTTACACTGAACGCAGAACTCTTTGTACATGACTCAATAAATGTCAAACAAGGAAATCTGCTTTAAGCGCTTCATTACTATGCGCTAGAGTTCATTTGAATTTTCTATTTATGCATAATACCCATAGTGATGAAAACTGTTACAAAACCAGAAATGAAAACCCTGGGTTTAGACTTGACAGAGTTTAAAGAGACACTTGGAGATAACAAACCTAAAAAGGCAGGAAGATTGCCACTGATTTTCTGCTTGGTATTACAGAAGTAACTATTACTTCAAAAGCAGCATTTAAAATTTCCACTACTATACTTAAAGTATATTATGAAGAATTACATCTTTTCTCTCCTCTTGCCTCCATTTCAAAGGGTAAAAAAAAAAAAAAATCTTAGATGACATGATCATTAGAAAGCTAACAAGTACATATTGTAGAATCTGAACCTAGCTACTGTAACTATGGAGAGACAGATCTATGGCCCACACAAGAACCGACTCCAATTACAAAGGGGATTTTAAACAAATATGCCTCTGTAGTCTAATCACCAAGTGAAGTCAAAATTACACTTATTTCAGGACTCATTTTTTGCTATGCTTTGTTGTACAGCTCGAGAATTAAACAAGTCAGGATAACATAATACAAGCTCAACAAATGACTCCAAAAATCTCACTTGTGTATCATCTACAAGAGCTTCTGGGGGCTGCGTGGGTGGGAAGCTGTTCCTCCTCCAGAGAGGGGGAGGTTTAGACATCAGGTTCATCGCCATGCACAAAGCCTTTCTGTGCAAAAGGAAGTTCTCCTACTTGATAATCTCAAAAAAATGAACAGGTTTACCACACACAGCAGTATTTCCACTCCCCAAAAGAAGCAGTGCAGAAGTCATAGCTGGGAGGTTACTAAGATAGCTTTGAGCTATTTCTATACCTACCTTATCCTTGGATGATGGGTGCTGCTGCTATGATGCAAACACCCTGGAGATTTAAGACTGCAGCAACCTGTTCTTTGCTCTTATGACTTGACGTGCTCTGCATGCTGTGGCCCCAGCTCAAATACATGACCTGTGTTATCATTTGTCAAAAAGGATTCCGGCAGTGCAGCCTTAATGCCCTCCATCTAGACCTAAGGCAGAGGGATCCAGTGCTGGTCAAATTTATGTCCCTTTTTCACCTTCTGTTTGAAAGGATGTCATAACAAAGACGACATTGATGCCTACCATAATGATACCCTTTACCACATCAGGTACTGTGACGATACCGCCAGGAGTCCTGAAAGAATTTTTCATGTAAAATACCAGGAAGCTCCCTTCAAGGAAGCTACTTCTTACTCACAAAATAAAACCCAAGCACAGGACTCACAGGATCACTTGTGAATAGTTTCTCTGAATGTCCTCTACTACTGACAGACCAATGCAGAGCACTATAGCAGTGGCATCAGTAAGAGTTTCTGTTCAACCCTGCATACTATCAGGCCTCTAAACTGTTGTAAAATTATAAAGTTGACTGTTTAACCTGCTTTATATGTACACTTAGTACTCGAAGAGTTACAGGAAAACACTGAAATTTTGCAACAGAAAGAGGGAACAGCCTTTGGGAGACTTTGCTTAATTAAACTCTCCTTGTCCTGAACCAAAAGGTGCACACGCTCTTCATTACGCATTAGGAACTTCTCTTGCTGTTCAGCCTTCCGCAGTGACAACACCTGGAGAACACAATGCCCCCTACGCACCAATAGCCAAAACCCATCCTTGTGCTCCCCAAGCAGAGCACCGACCAGGCCTGAGAGACATCTTCCACGCTCTGTGGTGGCACGAGGCTGCAGCACCCACCTCCCTCACGCAGACGGAAGGAGTGCAAACAGCAAGCCACCACCTCCCAGATCTGCGAAGCCTCAAAGGAAGAAGGCAGCTGAGAAGAAAGCCACACGAGTTGTCAAGGCCTGATCCCAGCTGCCTGCTGTATCAGGAGCACGCAGGTACTCACTCTGCAGAGCAGGCCTGCGCTCCCCAGGGAGCTGCACGTGCAGGAAGCGCGGCCTTCCAGGAACCCGGGCACATCCCAGCCCCTCCCCAGCACACGCAGCCTTCCCACGCTGCTGCCCAGAAAGGGTGGGCTCCTCTTTCCTGTACGAAGCTCTGTGCAGCTTTTAGGCCAGCCACTTGCAGTCGCTCAGCAGCAAGTCCCAATCGGGGCAAGCCAAACGCTTCCCCTTGCGTGGAGGGCAAGGGAAGAGCACACAAACCCCGAGGAAGGGTAGGTGCTTTGCTTTAAACAGGACAGAATTGAATCCCCCTTCTGATAAGTATGCCCCAGAAGGTTTTGCTGAAAACCACAGTCTTTTCTGATTTCAGAATATGCCACTTTTTCCCTCTCTGCAGCAGCCATTAATCTGGGAGGCCACAGCTCACCTCTGGGCCCTGTTTTTCTCCAGTCCAATTGTTACTGCAGATAAGACAAGCTGCACTATCTGTACGCTGCATCTCCTGCGTGACAGCTGTCTGGGAATGCACTATTGAACAACATTATCAACTTAGCCTCCAAGTTAATCGAACAGACCTCTGATTTCAAGTTAGACCTTATAAATTTATAAAGGTTTTCTGGTCTCACACACAATATGTGTGTAACTTAAGATACTGCAACAGGATGCATAAAAATATCCTGCTGCAACATGCTACACGATGTACATCCTCCCATAGATGGATAAATTGCATATCCAGTTTTGTCTTTTTTTTTTTTTGCTGAAGGCCTAAGCTGGATGTATGCTGAAAGAAGTTCTTAAATGAAGAAAACAACGTCCAAATCCAACATTATATACAGGAATAAAAATCACTATCTAACAACAGGGTTTTTCCACAGTTCAAGATTTAACTCAAAGCAACTTAATTGATATGCCCTCAGCTATAATGCACTGAAGTCTGCAGTGAAATAAAATGAAATCACTCACTAACACTGATGAGAGATGAATGAAATGCCTGCATATACCCTCCCTCTTCTGCCTCTGAGCAAAACCAACCCAATTGTATTTTTTCCCCCACCGTACACAGTCAGGAAAATAATTCTACACAGAGCTTTCTGAGGGTAATGACATCTTACCCCACTGAAATGGGAAGTTCAGCTAATTACTTTAGTAACAAAGCTTGATGCTCCATTAAAGACAAGATCTGAAGCTCACCAGAATTTCAGGATTAATAGTACTTCCCCCTCAGCATTTCCAGCCACCCGGGGTGTGGGAAAAAAACAAAAGCCACACAGCTTAGGCCTTTTCCTATAACTGTTATATATAACTGGGGAAAAAACAAAGGCCAAATAGGAATTAAACATTTCATATACTGTCAGACACGTGTTTGTTCTTAATAATTGTGGAAGAAAAGTTAGACGCAAGACAAAAACCTACCCAAACAAGGTAGAGTCACTTTGTCTTTGTGGACAAGTTTATTCCTGTGAAGCAGTAAAACCTACAGGGAATCTGACAAACAAAAAAAACAACAACAATGCAACAGCAGCCATGGCAGTCTTAAATACAACAGACTTCAACATTATTGACATTTGTCACTCTTCCTGACAGTTCTGACTGAGTAGTTGCTGAAGAGTTTCCATTGGGAACAGATAAAGCTTTGTTCCATTCTACAGCCAAATCTGATTAAATGAATCAATGCTATAGACTGCATAACGTACGATTTGCACCTTTTATATGGCATACTAGAGAAAACATATCGATGATAATGAAGTGAAACCATAACAACAAATCCTTGCCTGCAACTGTTTTGTTATGTCTGCCCCCCTCCACACCTTTTTTAAAAAAACATAAGATGCCTGGACTGCCTCAAGAGGATTATCGTTTCACAACTGATCTTCTTATTTGCGTTTAATATCATAAGACCAGAAAAGGCTCTTTGGTATCACTAAGAGCAGGAGAGTGAGCAAGAGTTTAAACAGTGATGTAAATCTTCACCTCCGTTCTCTTAGACTTCACCCTTCCCAACCGCAAACTGACTACAGGTAGAAGGGTAGAATAACTCCTGAGAAATTTTGCTGCAAGCTTTGCAGCCCACGGTGTCAAACATTTTGAAAACGCTATCTAAATGCCATGGAGAAAAGCAGCACCATTCGTCTCAGGGAGTTAAACCAAACGTCATCCTTCCCTACCAATCACCGGCCCACAGTAACTCGCAGACCCATCGACCTAACCAGTTAAGGAATGACTTCCAATACAGAGCTCCCCTCATGCACAAAGCAATCATAACTTGATTCAAAAAGAATAAATACAAAAAAAACATAGGCAACACACTCTGAAAGTGACAGGGTAGCCTGGAGTCAGGTAAGCCTGCTGCAGAAACATTGTGACAGAGTTAACCACAACATGCAGTCATTCTTCCAGTTCAGTTCACAACTGAAAGTAAACCAGCCCTTTCCACCGCCAAATGAGAGATGACTTACATACAGGAAACAGGGCAGAAAGTAGTAGAAAATTACATCTTATGTTCAGAATTTGGCTCTGTCCTTTCTTACTTCATTACCGTGGGGCAGCTAACGCTTGGAGAAATTCACATCCTCAAAAAATCTGTATGGGGTGGGTAAGATGCACTGAATTCGCCACCTCATTTTTGAGAAAAGCACGACATAACCGTGTCCTCACCTAACCGTTTGGGGAAGATTTCTGCTCGATCAACCTACATCCCAACCGTTTTCCTTTTCCTTGAAAGAGTGAACAACCGCTAAACTCAGGAACAAGAAGCTAGCCTGTCAAAGACTGTGTTTTTTTCTGCTTTTTGGACATCCAGCAAATGTAATATCGCGTCGAAGCTCTCGGCCTTCTAGAGAAAGAAAAACTATTCAGGCAAACCCGCATTATCTCCGGATTGCCACAGCCTTTCCTTATTTGGCTAACGTTTTGAGATTCCAATCAGACTGCTATGAACTTCAACATGCACAAAGCATCCATTTTGAGGAAACTTCACAGCCAGTTTCCCTTCCATTCCCCCCCCCACTCTGCCCCGAGCGCGAGTTCCCTCCGGGCAGCGCCCCCCACACCCCGCACCCCCTCCCTCCTTTTTATTTCCCCCCCTCCCCTTCCCCTCGCCGCAGCCCCACGGCAGAACAAAGCCATCCGGATTCCTTCGGGCTGCTCCCAGCGAACGGGCCGAGCAGCCCCGCAGCCCCGCTCGGCTCCCACACTGCGGCAGGAGCCATGGCTACGGGCAGGAGCCCTCCCGCTACGGTCACGGCTCCGCAGGGCGCAGCAGGAAGCCGCCCCCGGGACCCCGGCCCCATAGGAAGAAGGGGAGGGGAAGAGGGGGGCGAGACCCCCTCGGGGGAGGCCGCCCCGGCGCTGCGGGCCCCCGGGGGGGCACCTGCCCCGTCCCCCGTTCTCCAGCCTCGGGAGGGCCCGGCCGCTGCCCCCTGCCCCGTGTCGCCCCCCCCCCGCCCGCACGGACCTGGTGGAGCGCCGTGAGCCCGTCCACATTGGCGTAGTTGATGTCGGCGCCGCGCTCCAGCAGCCGCAGCACCTCCTCCGTGTCGCCGCTGGAGCAGGCGGCCAGGAAGACGGCGCCGTCGTCGAACTTCACCTTGGTCTTCTTGCGCTTCACCACGGGCGGCTCCAGGTCGGTCTCGGAGCCGATCCAGCGCTTGAGCTGCTCGTTCCGCTTCTGCTTGGCGTCCGCCATCTTCATGCCCCGCTCCCGCCGGGCCCCCTTGGCGGTCGCGGCGCGGCGGATAGGCTTTATACCGCCACGATCCCACAGCGCACCGCGGCCCGCGCTCGCCCTCGCTCGCTCGCGCACCCACCCAGCCGGAGGGCGCGGAGCGGGAGGGAGCCGGAGGGGAGGGGCGGGGCGGCGCCGCCGGCCTCCTTAGCATAATCCCGCGAGATTTCAGCGCCGGGGAAGGGCGGGGCGGGGCGGGGTGGGGGAGAGGAGGATGAAGGGGAGGGGAGCGCGGGGGGTGCGGCCAGTGGCGTCATGGCGGGGGGTGGGGGTTTCAAGGCAGGGCTGTGGGGGGGAAGGGGCCTGGAGCTCGCCTCTTCTGGTGGTGTGACACGAGTTAAAACACACACACACGCCCCATTTGAAGGTGCAGACCCTAAAGTGTACTTCCTCAAGACACACGGTTTCCAGGAAGCCAGCCATGCCGTGCAGTTGGCGCCCTTCCCCGTGCACAGCGTGTTTTTCTGACTGTAAACAACACACGTTTTTGCTTAAATTGAGGCATCTCTGGAGATAAAACGTGGTTTTAAGCTCACTGGGAACAAAAAGTTTTAATTTCAAGTAATTACAGGAAGCAAAGTATAGTTTGAGAGGGTCACCAAAACCTCACGCTCTTCGAATTTTGCATGGTTTGTTCTTTCCTTAATTATAATGTCTCCTTCTTTCGTTACGGTGGGCGGCCACAGAGCCCGCTCTGCCTTCTTATTTCCGCTTTTAGCCATAAGAATGTCAGTGCCTTGCATGAGAAGCGATGGTTCAGGTTATGTACCTTCAGCAGTGTGTTCTCACTCGTGCTCTTCACAGCAGATTCTCACCTGCAACTATTTGTGCGGTATCCCTCACATTTTCCTACACAGCAGTGCGTGACATGCAGCCCACCAAAAATTTGCAGGAGCAACACAATTGTGGATGTTTGAAAGTCAGTACCTGGTAGACAAGACAAGAGATTTGCCTAAGAAAGTCTTGCAGTCTAAATAGGTGGATGAACAATGACTTGGCATCTAATTAATACATTTTCATTGATGACCCGTGTGTCTACTCAAACATACAGTTTAGGTTCCTGGACCTGATTGTGCATAATCCCCTTTAGAAGTTGTCTTTGTAGTGTTTTTTACTCACACGGGTAATTGAGTGGTGCCCAACACTCACAGTTACCAGCCTGCAGCTTGGCTGCCACTCCAGACTTGTGGCAAAGGAGAGGATCTGTGCAGCATCCAGCTGCATACTGTGGTCTTGTCCTCTTGGGCATCCTTCCCTGGGGACAGACTCTCAATCCAATGACATTCTGTAAGGAAAGTACCTTCCCACAAAAACGAATGAACGTCCTCTGTCCCCAGGTGTCTCCAGTATTGTGGGTGTACCCTCCCAAGCACCCTGCAGAACTCTTTCCCTCTGAACCAGCTCAATCAGCTGTCTGAAAATTTGGCTCTTCAGAGAAATCACATACCTGAAGAATGTAGTATACTGATTTCAGCAAGGATTTAACTCAAGAATCAAGTGTTTTACTGACAGCAAAGTAATTCTAGGCAAACTGATAGGTATTTACTTGAAATGCCATCTCCGGAATTTCATTTGTAGGGAGCATTTTTTTAGGTTTCCATCTGGACTCCTGTGCCCACTCCTTGAATTTTTTCCTCAAGCTCTGCTTTTTCTTTCTGGTCATGGGTACTAAGGAGCTCCTTAAGCTCACTGTCCTTGGCTTGCTAGGGAAATGCAGAGGTTTCCTCTTGATTCCTTTCTCCAGGGCATTTTTCACGGATTCATCTCCAGCTTCACAGAGAACTTTGACAAATATCTTTTCTCACACTGCAGCTATTGGGATGTTCTACATTCTTGACTTGATTTTTTCTTGACTTTTTCATTTTCTTTTCTTTTTTGGTTGTACCTCGTTATTTGGGAGTTATGTCATGTTTGAGCCTTTTAACACACCCCACAAGCAATGTATGATTCATCTGTGCAGCTGGTTTAAATTCAGATATTCTGTGTATATAGGGGTATATGTGCCTTTCCCAGATACCTGTGTGCTGTGCAGTAAATTATTTTAATTGTACCTTGAATGTGATTTAGCAAAGCATATGATCTTTCTTAAATAAAAAAGTATATAGCTGTCACTCATGTACATTCATTCATCTCTGCAATTGTCCCCATTTTCTGTATCCAACAAAATTAAGCCACACTTCAGAGCAAGAATGATAAGAGAAATAATAATAATTCTTAATGCTTGTTTTTATTTTTCTTCCTTATTTTTCCTTTTTCATATAAGCTTATAATTTCACAAAAGCTTATATTTCCAGTAGTAAAGGCATACTGGGCCATACTCAATCATACCAGTTTGATGTCTTTGTTATCAGTGTAAAATCAGAGTACCCGAGAGATGAGACCCTCTACAGCTTCTAATTCAGTACTAATTTAGATGAACACATACAATTGAGATAAATATAGACAAGTACCTTTCTACAGAAAGGTATAGAGTACAGAAAGGTACTTGTATCGACAAAGGTATAGAGGTATAGACAAGGTATAGACAAATACTTTCTGCAGAAATCTAGTGAAATTCATCTGTACAGAGGCCGGGCCCAAACCCTGTATATTAAGGCTCACTTTGAAGACCATGTTAATACTGAGTATAAAATTTTCCCTGAAACAGGCATTACTGGTTGGTTTGATTACAAAACAATGTCACAAAATGGCATTAGATCATTGTGTGTGTGTGTGTGTTTACGACAATATCAGTGTGCTAATAAGAGTCACTTACCATTTTAGGCACATGATCTGTGTCCAACATAAGGGTACACCAAGTAGACCTAGTTTTACCAAGCTGTTTTGATATGTCCCTAGCAGACTATTTTCTGTAAAATCTTTTGTATGTATATACATAGCACTAAAAGTGATTGAATGTATAATTTTCCACATATGAATAGTAACACTGAATTCACTAGCCGTACCTTTCTCTTGAGATAACTGTGTAAATACTTGCAGAGATGGCATCTATGCATGTATATATTTGCAGTTAGTTTAATGACAGGCTTCAAATGATCAACAAAGTGATTTAACACTTGGGTTTTTATCAATGTGTTTTCTGGTTTTCCATTTTCTCTTAAAAGAATTACAGGCATTGTTCAAAGCTAATTCCTGCAGTCTTCTGTACAACAGAAGTACACAGATTAAGTTTTTGCACTCCCCGAAATAGTCAGCTTCTGGGATGTAGAATTTTTCTTCTGACCTCCTAAGGATAATTGTTGAATTGCCTTTCATTTCAAACAGCAACAGACACATTGTGGCTTCTAAAAATTTTGTCCTAATGTTTTTCTCTCCCCAGTGAAGAAAACTAATATATCAAAGTTAATTTAATCAACTCCAGCTCTGGAAAAAAATGAATAATTTGAAGGGACAGTGACAAATACTGTATATATTGACATAAAACTTCCTGATAATTCTTCCAGAATTTTATAAAGAATAATAGATTTTAAAATGAGAAATGGGATAAGAAAATATGGAAGCCTTTTTCATCATGAAAAGGCCATAATAGAGATACTTATCATAAGAATAAGACATTTCTCTCATATTTTTTGACAGTCATATTCATTTCTATAAATATGTTGTATTCTCTTCTCTGATTGTGTGACAAACCCACACAAGTAACACTGAAAACTCTCATCCATTCTTTATCCAGAAAAAAAGAGATAGAAAGAGTATGCACAAAGTGCTATCAAAGTTTTGAAGTGAATTATGTAAGAGGCAGACTTCTCATTCTTTGGTTTCTTTCAGTTCAGACTAAGGTTCTTCCCAGAAATGTCATATTTCAAGGTGGTTTAGTTTTTAATGCTGCATAATCCTGAGTCACCAAAACCAGAACTAAAACTACCATAGCAACCTAGGCACGTATTTATAGGCTGTGCAGTTCTGAATCAGATTTGCAATGGTGTATTCTCCCAGCATCTTCAGTAAGCTTTACACAGATTGCCATCTTAATATTCTTGGATGGCAATGCAAGCTAACATTTAAACTTGATTCACATACAGATTCTCTGACATTCTTCTACTTGTACCCATCTGTTAAACTGGCATGCACTCTACTGACAATTTCAATAGTGTATGGGTTAAGCTAAAAATAGTTGTTTTGGTTAGTAAAGAGTAACACCATGCCCTTTAGAAATGGGGAAATATGCTTATTTATAAAATTGACTTTAGAAAACCATTCTTACTTTCAGTTGTATTTAAGTTTTGCCTTGTCACTCCATGAAAAATATCAAGATTGAACTGTATTTTGTTTAACAGAAATAGAGGCACTCAATTTCTTTGCGGTCCCTGCAGTCCTGGGAATTCTGCACCTATGTAAGTGCAGACCTCTTGTTAGACAGTGCTGTGACAATTGTCCATTTTGGCCTTGTGCTGTTGAGAACAAGTACCTTAGCTTTATTCTAATGTAAAAAATGCCACATAATCTTACATGTACGTCTGCTTTTACCAATCTCTGGTAAGATGGCAACATGTTTCTTTTCCACTGTTCTGTGTGGTTTGAGTCAAGGAGCGTGCCACTGAAATGCACAATTTAAATACTTGGGGGAAGGGAATGACCTGTCACTCTGAAATGCATGCAAGATGTTCCCTGGGAGCTGCATTCTGAACATATCACAGCTGAGAAACGTACTTCAGGGCTGCAGGAGGACGCTTTGGATAAAGAGAAATGAAAGACATCCAAGTCTAGCTTCTCACAATGCAAATATACTTACACTAAAGGGTTATTGACAGTTGCGACACTTAGATTTCTGCCTTTGTGCTACTGGAAGGCATGTGACTTTCCTTTTTAGATACTCGTCTTGGTATGTGAAAGTGTCCTTTCTCAAACTGCAGGTTTAAAAATACTAAAATCTCAGTTTGGGCAAACAATTGGCTTGGCTTGGATTTTGGGCATCTATGAGTATGCCCTGCTGGTCATGGTGCCTACAGGCTCTATTTTTGTGAGCCAGCAGAGCATATGACATAACTGCGCACTCACATCATGACTAGTCTTAGCAATGTAGTAACATAAGTAACACACCTATATCAGTGACAAAAATAAAAATGTCGTCCTTTGGCCTCTTCAGGAAGCCATTAAAAGGAAAACCAATTGCTTTTCTTTATAAGAGAAGTGGCTGATAGTACTGTGATGCTTTTTTACAAGGATATTCATAATAACTATAAGAATATTCATGATAACTATAAGAATATTCATAATACCTTTTTTTCTCTAAATACAACAGAGAGCAAAAGTGGTTTTCTTCTCAGAAGTCACTTTTTCTAGTAGTTCAGTGTCCTAATAAACACTTCCACTCTTGTTTTTTCCCCCTGTGTTTATTATTAGCCCTGTGTTTGCTATGTAGAGTTACTTCTGTAGGTAACTCCTCAGGCTACAGCTTCACTAATCAGACTTCATCCTAAGTCATCAAGTGACTCTTCTGGTGGCCTCCTATTGTTCCTTAGCGCGAGTTCACAAGGAAATTGACTTGCTTTATCCTGTCAGTTTAAAAGAAGGGTGACTTAACTGTGACAATTAATCCGACACAACATTAATATGTGGCAACCACTAATGTAACACTAAGGTACTCCAGAAGCTTTAACTTCAATATTGTGAATACAGAGAAGCATGCTTCCAAACCTTTTAATATATCTTCCTGTTCAACAGGTTTATGATTTTCAACCCCCATCTGATAAAATTAATTTTCTTACCTATTCCTAAACTGGATTGCTGGCCTACAACTCCCCCATTCAGTCATCATGGTAACTTCAAAGGCCTGATTGAGATGGGACCCATAACAATCTTTTTTCTCTAGCAGATGCTTGAAGTAACTCAAAACCAGCTTCTTCCCACCAAAACATTATTTAGTCACTTAGTGTAAGAAGAGGAAAAGGTCATAACCTCTAGATCTTATCCAAAATTTATTACTTTCCTAGACATTTTGGATTTATGACACAGCCTTCTATTTGCTGAAAGAGAAAGCATCTCTTCCCAGCATTTTCTCAGTCTCTTCTTTAGAGACTGAGGCTGAGTTTCTCCAGTTAGCTGAGGCATCCAGGCAAGTTACTGCCAGGACAAGGGCCAGTCCTTCACCCTTTGTACTGCCCTCTCCCTACTCCCAGAGGCACAGACACTGTTTCCAGCCTTTCCGCAGGCTTTGGTGTTCATTTGACACCGCTGTGAGCAGTCAACACTGGCAGACTTTTTACTTTTTGGCTTGGTTAGTTTCCAGATGCTCTAGAAAATTGAATAGACTTGTAAAAGGGTCACAGAAGCTTTCCAGAAAAGATGTGAGTTTGTGGCCAGGACTGGAGAAAGACAGAGCTGCTCTTCTCAGAAGCAGGGAGACATTCAGTAGGCTTGACCATCACATGAAATATAACCCACAGTTCTAGCTGTGAACTTTGTTATTTTTCCTGGGAAGGGTTTTGTTTGTTTTTTTGTTTTTGTTTGGTTTGGTGTTCTTTAGTCCTAGGTTTTGTCTTGTGTAAAGTAAATCTGCAAGCTGGAGTAAGGCAAGAGAGCACAGGCGAGTCAGTTCTTTCGCCCAGCATTATGTCTTCTCAGTGGAGGTGCTGTACGTGGGAGGGCTTCGCTTCCTGTTTCCTTCTGAGAGCTGCCAAATAGGGTTTTGTACAAACACGATGAGTGGAGGGCTAGAAAATTTTCATATTAAATGATAAAACTAATGTTCTCATTCTTGACAGTCTTCATTTTAAACTGAACCCTCAGTCGTGGGAGTACAGCAACAGAAAGCCAGGACCCCAGATGAGATTAACCTAAGCGATTCTGAGGTTCATCTCCCATGTCCTCCTGCCCCTTCCTCCCAGGCGTGTTTGTGTCCCGGTCACTTCCCTGCGAGCAGTACTGGTGTAGCTACTTTTATATAACTAGGAAAGAGTCATAGGGTACTTTTACTTCAAGCACTAAGTCAGATATAAAGCTCTGAGATTGCTAAAATCAGACACCTGGCTCCAGGTTGCATTAAGTATTCCTTGATTTGTGTTTTTATTTATGTGCATTTTGTTGCTCTCTCCTTCTAATGGAACTCAAGAAAGTAAAGGCTGGTCCTCTGAAAGTTTTGCATTATGTTTATTTTAAGACAGATAGATAATTATGTATTATGAATTGCTACTATTTAAGCCAGATTAATAGGAATACAATGAACTTTCTAATTCTGTGATTAATTACAGTTTACTGATACGATTTTAAAGTTAAATTGTTTTAACTCTTTTGATTATTAACATTTTAATTATTTCTCTATGACTGTGTCCTAATGAGCAGAATAACTAACAAGAAGTTAGAACATTTCTCGCTCTGCATCTCAGTCTTGATTTTACATGGAATAAATAACTCCAAGTTCTTAATTTTCCATTCCTGACCTCATTTTGTATTTAAACCTCAGGAGCTGAATAAAGTATGTTGATCACAGTAATTAGATTCTTTCCACTCCCAGTCCTCACAATTTAAGGTTTAAAACATTTAAGTTAAAGCCTTAATAAAGATATAAAAGCTGCAGGTAAAGCCCCCAGTGCTACAGCTTCTTTTGCAGTGGGGTTTTTGATTGAGCAAGGAGTGCTCAGAAAACCCACAAATACTTTTATGTTTTAGAAAACTATACACTTATTTCTTTGATAAAATGTCTGTGCTACAGTTTTGTGGGTTCTCATATTTCAAAAACTTATTTTTCTGTATAATTTTAAAAATGGGTGTAATATTAAATCTTAGGATCTTGCTAAAATCACAGTGTCACTCCCAGGAAAATAAATGTCAAACAATTACTGCAAAATGAGAAGGGTCTGCCATACTCTCTCATCACTTTGCATTTAGATAAGATTGGAGAAGATGGGCAAATACTATAGAAAAGGAAAGACTGTAAAAAATAATAGCTTAAAGTACCTTTCTGATGTCTGCTTCCTGTAAAAAATAACTAATCCATATCAAAAATTCAAAATCTGTCCCTGCTTTTCTGTATTGCATATTTAGGAATATCCTCACTTTCAAAGGGTCATCAGGCAGTTCCCTGCACAAAACGGGAATATCCTGCAACCACATCCCGCAGTATCATCACCATCATATAACACTCACACTTCTCTGCAGCAGCATAAGCACACTGAAAAATGTATTTCTTAATATTTTATACCAAAAACATATGCAGATTTAATATCAATTTATTCTAGAAATATAGTAATTTCATAGATGATACATATATAGGTCACGTTAGATGCTTGCTCCAGCTAGTGAAAGTATAAATGCCTTAGTTTATATCTATTTAAAGTGGTCAAGGCTAGATTTGGGAACTTCTGCTCTTTTCAGTGAGTTTATACAAGCTGCCACTAATGTCCCACTGAAACCCACTGCAGCTACGTATACAAGTAAATGATTTCCAGTATAAGTATAGGTTCCAAAATCTGAAATTTAATTATATGTTAACTTATTGTGGGGTTATACACCACACAGACAATTTACAGCCCGGCTGTTTATTCAGATTAAGCATATTATGGCAGATCGGGAGTTGCATTCCCTTATTATATAACATTCCCACAGCTTTGCACTTCGGCTTTGGTAAGGAGATGAAAATCAGGCCTCAAAGCAACAATTACACTACATGGTCCTCATACATAGAGAGATAAAACTAAATATAACATAAAGAATGCCATTTGCCCATACAGTGCTAAATGAGCTCCATACCATAATCAAAACATAGTTAAACAAAAACACGCAGTTACCTAGAAACAAAGGCACAAAAGTCTGTCTCTATCACATGCCTAAAAGTGTTTATGGTCAGATCCTGCCACTGTTGCTCACATTGTACAGCTCTTGTGAGCAGTCCCATTGAGGCACTAGGGCATTGGAAATGATTTGGAAGTCAATAAATGCTTCATAGCTTTTAAAACTGCCCTGAAATGTGCGCTGTTTAGATCCAACATTTGCTTTATTGCTTCCAGCATACAGGAAACTTTGTTAGGCTTGCGTTACCTGGCATGGGTACAAGCTATAGCAGCATGGAGCTCAGCCTAAGCTGCAGAACTCTGGTGGCCTAAATCAAACCTGCAGTAGCCGACACTAGTTTCCACTGAGCTTTATGCAACCCAAGCATGCTGCTACCAGGAGCTGCACTGGTTAGTTTTAAGGTAGCTCAAGCAAATTTTTGTGGTGTACTCTGACCCTGTTGAGGTTTCATCTGTTGATGTGGAAGTTACACAGGATCAAACCAACAGCTGGTGTGAATGTATTGGATGGAGGCCTGAACTTCAAATTTTAGTACTTTACAGGTCGAAGATTTGATTTGGGGCTGAAAATGCTTCTCCCGTTCTCAAAATGAAAACAAATGCTCAAAACAGCAAAAAGCAATCCAAAGAATGGGACACTGCGAGAACTGTCTTCCCTTACCCTGTAGCTCCTACATCTTACCCAAATGTTTTGAAATGCAATTTCTATGCTTCAGCTGAGTTGCACAGTGAACATAGACCATGTTTTCAGGTAAGCTAAGAACAGCTTTTAGATGAGATGAGAGAAGTTTAGTAGAGATCTTTCTGCTTTCGCCTCTGTCCCACACAGAAGATTTCTATCTCCCTATGTGTCATGAAGGATGCTGCTCAACATCTGGGCAAACACTGAGACATTTATACATTCTGTCTCTGTTCAGCATTTACATTTACTCTGTGCCCTAAAAGTTAGTATCAGTTACTACAGGTTTTTATAGGTTTATATATATAACTGAACAAGTATAGGCAGAGATGGTTTCATTGTTTTTCTGTGCTCCTCGCTGGCGGTGTGTCTTGTCTAGAAATAAACATGCTCTTCCTTTCAGGCTCTGTGGGTATAGAGCTTCCAGACCAGAGTTAGCTTGTTTCTGCCCGGCTTGGAGCTGTAGTGGAACAAGCTGCTGTCTGCCTGCACCTGTCCGTGTAGACTGTTGTGACGGGACAAGGGTGTTGCACGCCTCATAGTGAGGCCCCGGGCTGAAGTCTGGGTGGAGGCAGGAGCCAGGTGATGTAATTAAGGCAATCTGAAATCAAGAACCAGAGACATATAATTCTCATTAGCCTAACAGAGCAAGGCAAGAATATGGTCGGAGGTAGGGTTTGGCAGCAAGAAGCCAGGGAGTTTGTATGCACTTTGACAAGAACACAGCCAAACTTCAGATGCAGTCAGGGCAGCAGAAGTGCAGGGCTTAATGTGAGGGCCAGGGGAAGGAGCACATGGAGCAGGAACAAGGACAGATAGCTCAGGCCAGAACTATGACTATGCAGGCAGCAGGCGTGAGCTGGGTCCTGAGCTGCGAAACCAAAGACAACAACATAGACCAGGCCTAGAGGCAAGGCAGAGAACAGAGTTCAAGCCTCTGTGCTTGTTCCAGGGAAATCATTTGTGCACACACCTATCTACTGACATCTAAGGACATCTGTCTGTTGGCTGTCACAGCTGTTTTGGAAGCCAGGTCCACCTCCTGAGGGCACGGCACGCAATGACTGGCCTCTTGAGGGATGAGTCTTCCTTAGCTAGCTGTTGCATAGTCATACCTAGAAGGGACTGCATTTATTAATTCTAGCAAAGTTAGAGAAGGATTGTAAGTAAATTTGTGAAGCATTTGTTCCCATGCAATATTAATCAATATAATGAGGTGCAATCATGTAATCAGTCCCTCTGAGACCTATAAGGCCTACTAGGTATGCATATATTTATATCTATATGTACTAGGTAAGCATGTGATTATTAAGGACTCTACTTCAATGTAAGCAGGAGCCTTAATTTTCTAGGGAATGAAAGGCTGCAATAAACAGTGGAACTGGGTATTTCAGTACCTGTAGGGCTGATGATGGTGCAAGAAGATAGGTTAGCTTTCTGGCATGTGTGTCAGTCAGTACAATAAAGTATTTTGATGCAGAGGCATGCACATCTTTTCAGTGTCTGTGAAATGATTGGCATGAACATGAATATTGGAATCACAGAATCATAGAATGAGATGAATGCTTATATAGGTTAATGCTATATAAATTATGATATTTAGATTAATCTAACCAAAGGGATACACCAACAATTCTGTCCACGGTGCCCATTGCTCTTGTGCAGTGCAACAGAACTGGATAAGAGCCTTTTTTGCTTGGTGCATCTGCTTCTAGCTGGAAAACAGTGAAGATTACATGCAAGTGCGAGAAGTTGGGCTTCTGCCAAAATGCCATTTGACGTGATGCCAATGTTTGGTCCTTCAAAAACAAAAAGCTTTTGGCCTTTGCCATTTAGGCACTGCACCAGTTCATTCCCAGCTTACCCTCAGACTTGCAAACTATTAGTAAGACTAATTACTCAGCAATGAGATAGGATTTTCAGGGTGGGATGTTCTTACATAACTGTAAATGTAAATGAGAAAGCTAAAGTAAAAAAAAAAAAAAGCCAGCATGCTGAACTATCCACATTTGCTTATTTCTGTCAAATACCTTCCTCAAACAGAATTTTCTTCTGGATTTGTTGACAGTTTATCCCGGGGGAAAAAATAAAATAAAAATTCCTTGATATTAAATAGGAAAAGAAAAAGGCAATATTATCCCTTATATTATGTTTAGGATATGTATCCAACTTACCCAACTCAAACATAAGGTTTCCAGTGCCATGTTCTTTGGATGAGTTTATTGTGTTCTGGTAAACAAATTGCAGTTTTGTATTATCCTTGCTCTAGCTGAATGGTTTGGGAGCAGGTCTTTACTTTTTGAAGCAGGCACTCTTCTGTTTGCTGTTTAGCAGGTAGTTTAAAAAGTAAATTTTTATAAAGCTTTAGGATTATTTTCCTCTGGTTCCACAAGGTAAAATTCTATTGCATCAGATTTAAGAATCACATGGGTTTCTCATGAAATAACCACATTTAAAAAAAATCCATGCTATATAATAATCTCTTTTTTTTCCCCATCATTTTTAATACATTAAAATACATTTATTCACTATTTTAATGCATTGTTACATTCTAGAGGTCCTAATTCAATTGCCAATAGGTTATATTGCTATGCCTTAGGGTGTGTTTCCATTGCCTGAGTTCAGTTATCTAAGTTAGCTGATCAGGGTTGTCCTCTGGAAGGTTCTTTGTCTTTCAGGTGACTACAGAATAAAAGAAGATTGCTCTCCGAAGATGGGTAACTGAAGTTTGTCAGTGTTAAGATCCCCCACTGCACACTCATTTAAATGAGCAAAACGTGAGTGCAAAGTGGACTGAAAGGACTGAGTTCTGTTACATTTTATTTGCATGCCTGTAAATGTCTGGACAGGGAATCGAGCTGTTTCAATTCCATCTCAGCCTGTAAAGACTCTCATTGACTGTATGCAGCTTAGATGAGCAAAGGAAGCAGAATCCAAAGTGAAACTTACCCCACAGAACCTGCAAGAAGCAACTGTTCGCAGCTTTCACTGTTGATCCGTGCTTTGTAGATCTGTTTTGGAAATGTGTGTTGACACAGAACCTGAATCCCTGCTCAGTACTCAGTAGTCAGCTCCACACTACCAGGTCCCTTCCAACTAATGTGTTCTATTCTAAATATTATTTGTAGGCTTCAGTATGCTTTGTGCATTGCTAGATGTTAGTGTCACGATCACGTCTACATTACCAAGTAACTCAGTGCAACAGCAGCAGATCAGCAGCTGGAGATGGCTGGCTCCAAGTTCTACATTTGTATGTTTTATGTATGGGCATTATACCTCAGATCAGATTTACTGTGATGTTTGAACTATTTCTAGGTTTGCATTGTGGTTGGTCCCTATCACAGATGTGGTTCATAGTCCTTATGCCCTAATTAGGCTTGGAGCAAAGTAGATACACTTTTGAAGTGAAGATTACTCTTTCATTTCCCCCAGAGAGAAGATATTTTGTATGCACCAAAACCACTCTGCAAAACAAACAAGCTTATAGTAAGTGGGGATGATGACTTCAAAACTTCACTGTTGTTCTCAACAGAAACACTGCTGTAGATACAGTTCTGAAGACTGCTTACTGAGACTGTTCCTGCTGCTGCACTGCAAAACAATGGCCAGGTCGGCAGTACTGCTGCCCTTAATTAAAATACAAATCACATTAGTGCACGTCTGGGTGATGAACGACATCACTGCCATTTCAGCACTGCTAACACTTCCATTTAGAACCATGGAAAACAACTGGAACATTGAATTTTTCACTTTGTTTTGTTATGTGATATTTGACTGTATTTTGTGGATATAAGCCAGCTATTGTGGGTCTTATATGCAGGAAGACGAATTTACTTTTCATATAAAGAACTGAAGATAGATGCTTGCTTTCATTTTTTTTTAATTTTTTTTTTTTTAAAGCAGGATGACATTACAGAAGCTACTGTGCATATGTGAACAATATTAGTCTAAAAGCTTGTATTTCATTAAATATGCTCATAATAAATCACCCTTAGTCTTCTTACATTTTTAGTGTTTCGAGAACAATTTGCCGCTGTCCCAAGGCATGAACTTTTCAGTCTGACAATGAGAGCATTTAATTTCAGCTCACTTTAAATAGATTCTTCCAGCTCAGAACGAAGAGGCCTGGCAGCAAAAGTATACGTTAATGCCATAGTGATGAATGATTTAAAATATGTTATTTAACTTGGCTACTAATAAAAGTTATTTTCCTGTAACTTTAACATTTCAATGTAAATAATAAAAACGGTCTTTGTTCAGCCTCTGTAATATTTGATAGCTGCTTTGCTGAAGCTAACATGTCTATCAAGTCCTTGGGAAGAGACTTGAAAATCCAGGTTATAATATATTAACTCAAAAGCTCTGTTAAAAAAAAAAAAAAAAAAAAAAAAAAAAAAAAAAAAAGCAATTTGCTGAGAACTTCTAATGAATAGTAACAAAAGTAAAATGGACACACAAAAAGACACACAAAAAGGTTAATTTTAAAATAATTTGAGTTAGTAGTATACAGTATATACACTTTATGAAGTTTTAGAAAATCAAGTGTGAACTAAGATAACCCAGACTGGCAAAAAATATTTACAAACAACATCCATATGATAAGTATAATTTAAGAACTGTTCAGAAGTACTGGGAATGTTGTAAAATGAATCACAGTCTAGTTTTCTACTCCACACTTACTATAGATAATATGTGTTTGGGGGGGTGTGGTAGGAGAAATACTGCTTTTGCTGGAAGTCAGTGTCCTAAATCTGTAAATATCCAAATGCATAGTACATAGTAGAATAGAAAGATCCTGCTTTAGACTGAAATATGCTGTACTGCATGGAGATGCTTGCTCACTGCAGAGATTTGGATATTTCTCTTTAACAGGCAGCTACTGAAGGATTTTTGGTGTCCTTGGTGTAATAAAGCCTTTCCAGCACTCCAAAGATGACACGTGTTTCAGAGGCGTCTGTTAAGGATCAAGTCATCAGCTAAAAATGAGATACTTAAAAAGAAACTACCACTGAAGAGGTATTGTATATGCCATTAGTGCAGAGAAGCCTCAGTTGGTTCCATAGAGTTATAGCAATAGTGACTCAAAGTGATTCAGCAATTGCTGTTTCACAATAAGCAAAGATTAAGGAAAATAAATAAATAAATAAATAAATAAAGCCATTATTTGATCTGGTTCCTACAGATTTAAATTTTACCAACTATTCCAGATGGATTTGTGGTATTCAGTCTGTCTCTATTGGATGATGGAGACTCAAACTAGAGAAGGATGCAAGAACTGCTTTTTAGTTGCCTTGTCTTCACTGATAATTAGTGTGGACTTTGTATTTACCCTGAAAGCCAGACATAATCACTCTTTCGACTCATCCCTCTGATGCTGAGTCTTCCAGCCTGGCCACTCTGCTGAACTGGGACATGAGCTATATTCTGCCTTTTCTTGTTTCATAACCCAGAATGGCTCCCAGGCATTCAGGGACTTAAAGAAAGGCAAAAAATTCTCTCTGACTTGAGCTGTGGAAGGAGATCCTGAGCAGTGGCTATAGAACCTAAAATATGAAAACAGATTTCCTGATAGATGAAATTAATATACCAGAGTGTAGGCTGTAGACTGCAAGCAGTAGAAGCAGAAAGAGATCTTGTCAATACGATTGTCAGCAGCCTGTCTGCATGCATAACGATAGTTTCTGTGATACAGTGATGAGTAAAGATTGGCATATTTTAGAAGATGTCTTCAGAATAATGATGAAGACTATTAACATTTAGCAAATCCAAAGTTATTACTGTTAAATATAGGTAGCCAAGGTTGAGCCACCATGATTTTATCAGTAGAACCACCCCTGTTTTGGCATTTACTTCCACATTGCAATGTGAAATCTGGTTGTTAAAATCTCAAATGTATGCTTATCAAATAAAACTAGCTGATGTATATTCACTTTTAATCCTTTTCCATTAGTGTTTCCCTGGATGCTGCATTAATCCTCAGTGGAAGCAGTCCTTTGCCAGCAATGCCTATGTTCCCACAGTTACAGTCTTGAACTCTGTGGCCTGAAGTCACAGTAATTACATCTCAAAGCCCTCCTATCCCTCCATTATAGTACCCAGTGTGTTTATATATATCTCTTCCCTGGTACTTCCACCTCTAAAGCACAGAGGTATGACTTGGTGCAGATCTAAAAGAAAAACTTGATTTAAAGCCTAGTTCCTTGACTTTCTTGTGGAAGGAGCCCTGAATTTCTCAGTCTATGTAGAGAAGAATTGGTTATGAGATTGGCTGCAGAACAACCCCAAGAGTAAAGATGAAACTCTGGCAGAATTATCACTGTGAGATATCCCACAGAACAAACACAGCCCATTTCAGCTTATTCTAGTGCGGCTTTGGCATCCTGACAAGCAAAATATCAGCCAGAATCACAAGTATTATCAGTTATCTCATCACTATCAACATCCATCAGTCCACTGGTCATGTCCTTCACATATTCGTTTCACTGGGATTTGTTGAGCTGTCCTGAATGAGCAACCTAAACCACATTAAATAATTCTAAGAATATTGTTATGGAAAAGTTGGAAGGTTTTTCTCATTTACATGTTTCTCATCAGATAATTCTCAGTGTTCTTTCTGTTCTATACTTGAATAGCTAGTATGGGAACTTAATCAGAAGAAAAAAGAAAAAAAGAGGACATGGTCTCTTTTTTATTAAATTTAAGAGTGTGGAGGCTAGCACATTGGACGCTAAGGAGTGGACTGAGTATCTTTTTAAGAGAGGGCAGGAGAACCAGAAGGCGGTTCAGCAAGTAGACAAGATGTTTTGCAGCCCTTCAGATACCAAAAGAATGTATTAGGATGCAGAAGCATTAGGATGCAGAAGAACCTGAGACATACTTGCAGAAACTACTGTACTGTATGGATGGTTTTGTGGTCTAGGTTACAGCCATCTTCTGCCTCACGGTAATATATTATGGCCAAACTAGGTCTTTCACTTGACCACAGTGTACATTAAGGGGAATTATACGCTAATATGTGATTCATATAAGAAAGGTCAGCACCTTGAACTCTCTTTCTCATAGTTTAAATCTTCATAGAAGCATCTCCATTTACTATTATTTCCTATGTGGATCATGATTTAATTTGTCTTTCAAAACTGACATATTCATTTAAAATCAACACTACAAGTCTATATGCAAGCCAACTACCACAACGCAACTTAGCAACTTAGCACAAAGCAGATATTCCTCCGATTCTGACATACTGTCAAAGTACGCCCTTAAGGCCTCCTTCAGGTGTGCATCTCTACTGTCTGCTCTGATAATTACCTTTGTGTCTGGCAGTTCTTAATCAGCAAATGTACTTCTGTCCCTAACCCCTTTTCTGGTAACATTTTCCTTCCTGCTTTACAAATATTCTCTAAAATGCAACATTCAAACATCAGAACAAAACATTTTTGGCTCACTTAGACAATCAAATTCTGAGGCATTTCCAGCATCAGTCTTTAAATACGTGTTAAACAGTCATTTTGTGTGGCAGTGCAAAATGCTCGGGTGATGCTCATATTCTTCTTTATATCCATGATGAACAGGAAAATAGGTGTTTCCTCAGAAAGCTGTTAGTCTGGCAGCAACACCAATGTTAATATGGCAGTCTGGGAAGATGGAGTTAGAATGTGCAAAAAGACTATAAAAAAATCCTCTCTGAACATAGGCCTCCCTGATCAGCTGTGTTCACACTAATATGATATGTCCCTGATGATCTAGTAACATTTTCTCAACTGTGGCAAGTTAGCTCTTTCTTTTCATTGGCAAAGTAGAGAAGATGCTGTGGGTGGCAAAGTGTTTATATTATTTCTCTCTAAAGCTCAGACTGGGAGGAAATTGCATTGTGTTCCTTTGTTATTTTCCCTCTATTGCCAATGGTCACGATAAGATGCAGCAAGGCATACTCAGTAGCTTTGCAGCCTTGGGTCTTTCAGATTCCACATAGCTGTTAAAACACATACTGTAGCCTTCAGCAGTGGAAGTGTTGTCTCTTTTTCCTCAAAAAAATCTCTCATCATTCAGTGGATGTTGGAGGGCTGGAGCTGAAATCGCCAAGAGAGCTGTCTTCCATAGCCCCTCTCCTCCAGGTGATCAACACTTGTACAACAGTTCAGCCTCACCTCTCATTACTTGTTTCACAAGCTCTGTAGCTTTCCTTTACCAAATGTAGACATTATTTTGATGCTCATAGCATTCAGGATCTAACTTATTGTCCACCTCAGTTATTCTCACTGCTCTACAACCAGGTATTTTAGTAACTGATGAAATTCTGCAAATCAAAACCAAACCAAAACAACAATGCTCCCCCTTCCCCACCCAAAAGACCAACAAACAGCAACAACAAACAAACAAATGCAAACCAAATTGATGCTCTGTGTCTCATATTCAAAACCATCTATTGACTGGTTTACCATCTGTATTTCTATGCAAGTTAAGCAAGAGAATGAATTGTAGCAGGAAAAAGATTACATACATTACAGAGAAGATATAAACAATAGGCACAAGAAGAGAAGATTAGAGGAAATATACGCCAGGAACTTTCCACCACAAGGCCCACAGCCCTGAAGAAGGGTTTCTGGAGTCCCAGGACACTGCTGAGACATCCCACAGCCCCTCAGCACACTGCCTGCTGCTGGTGCCGCAGCAGGCAGTGTGCTGAGGGGCTGTGGGACACGTTGCACTGGGAAGGCCAACCCCAGCAAAGGCCCCGGGTGCTGACCCCATCCACCCAAACTGCTGTGCTGCCAGCTGCGTGCCAAAAGGGACACCAGCAAGTAAACATCCTCCTGCTGACATGGCCCTCAATACTTGAAAATAGGCCAACTATGTGTAGCTGCCGTGTGTCTGAGAACCTGTGCTCTGCCATAGTGAAGAGAAGTGTTAAAACAAGTACTTTCCTGCAGTATTCATATGGTTTCTCTCCAAAGTGCATCTGCAACTGCAGCTTGCTCATACACGCAGCGTTGGCCCGGTAGGCCTCAGGGCAGAGCGAAGGTTGTGTTCCTGAAGTGGATGTGTTTCACCTTTGTACTTCCTACATTTTAGAAGCGTGAGTTTCTGCCATTTTAATGATTCATTTCCTACTTCTTAGAGATGTAATTCCCACAATAGAGGTATATTGCTCAGGGAGTGTTCTTCTCCCTGGCAAAGACTTCTTCAGCTGCCACTGACTGTCCCAAGTGGCAGGTGCAGTCCAGCTTCACCACCTAATGTTAATTTTTATGTGGCTTGAGATTTTTTTGTATGTGCCGAGTCTGAAGCATATGTGATCAGAATGGAAATGGAGCCAGTCTGAGCTCTAATGTGCTTAAGAACATGGTAGCAAAACCAGTGATTTTTAAACACATATTTTGAGGGAGATTATAATTCCTTAAGTCAACCTAATGTTGGTCACTTATATTCCTACAGCATTAGCTACAGTAAATGTCAAGAGCAACAGAAAACAGAAAACAGGAGAGCTCTTTATTTAGTTCAAAATTCCTGTCTTTAAACAGTAAGCACCATTCTGTCTTTACAGAGATATCAGAGCAGTGGTGCTAGTCTGAAGAGAATACACTCAGACCACAAAATGCCATCTTTAAGAGGAATTGAAGTCTTCTGAAAGCATTTAAATTATATCAATTTAAAATTGCAGCAGAAACATTCGTAACTCAAGATGATCTTTGTAAAACATTAGAATACCAACATACTTTACAATGCTTGTCCTGCAGTTAAGCAAAGTTTATGACTTTTAACCAAAAAAAAAAAAAAAAAAAAAAAAAGAAAGAAAAAAAGAAAAAGCCCATTTGCAGGACACCTTCTGCTTGTAGAGGCAAATGTGGCAGCCATTATGCACTTAGCATTAATCACACACTGTTTTAATACTACTTCTGCTAAAGACTGGGATGTTGGCCAAGGCGTTGGGGTTATTCCCCTATTCTTTCCAAAATATCCCCTGAAACCCTAGGTCAGTGTCTTGCTTGAGAGATGAAGCCACTGATCATTCAGCCTTCTGTCTGCAGCAACAGAAGATGTGAGCTTGGGCTGCACCCTGAGATCTGGGCACAACCTTTCTGCCAGGGGGCAAAGGGGCAGCAGCCCATGGCTGCTGGGGCTGCTCAGAAGTCCTGCCTGCATGCTCAGTGCCATCCTGTGATCCCCAGGACATCTTACTGAGCTCTATTCTTTATGGACCATGTCTGCCCATCCTTATACTGAATCAAGACAAGAAGAGTTTTTTGAAAGGTTAAAGACAGTGCTTCACTGTAAGCCATATGTTAAGGACCGATGAAATGAATAAATAAGTCAGAGTTAATCAAAGGGGAGGAATCAAATTTAGAGTGGATGTGGATGAAAATAAATTAGTCTTTGTTATTTTAAAATCATAAAACACAAACAAAATTCATTCCTGAATGGGTAGAGCAATGTTTTGGTACATGATTAGAGCAGCAACAAACTCTAAGAAATGAAAGGAAAAACAATTTTTTCATATTGGTGTCTAAAAAATACCTGCTTCTGATATTATATAAAGGCTCTATGGATGCTTTGTATATTTAGGATTTAAAATCCCTTCTATCTTATCCATTTCTAAAGTTTTGTTTTCCAAGGGTATCCATCTATTTCGATTTTTTTTTTTTCAGTTGACATCAACAGAAAGTAAAAAGATTGTTCAACCTACATAAATAAATGTATCATAAGATAAATGTATGGAACAGAATAGACAGGAAGATAGATAGGATGTAGGGAAGGAGAAGGGATGTGGACACACAAACACCCCATGAGTATAGCTGAAGAGAATGAATGAAGCTGGGTGCATCAGTAGGCCCTAGCAAACAGTAAATTGATAGATTTCAAAAATATGGTTAGGAATTGTGAGACAGAATATCCATAAAAGAAAATCTTTTTAAACTCTTAGGTTTGCATGTAGGGGCAAATGTTTTCCCCAGAGCACAATCTGAACAGACCAAAGATGTGCAGGTGTCAGGGTGGGGCTGCAACAATAATCCCTCAGGGTCTCTGTGTGTCTGTTCCATAAATACTGGACTGGGGTTTTAGGATAAAAGCTGGTTAAAAACTTCCACTGAGTTCACCCGAAGTGAAAATGTCCCATTGGCAGAGGGACTTCTGTGAGAAGGATCCATTTTTTATTGATTTTTTTAAAACAGAGTTTCAAAGGTACTTTCAGCTAAAAATCATTTCCTGACCATCTTCGCTCAGGAATCTGCATGGCTGCAAGCTGCCTGTGTAAGACAGAGTGACCTTTAGAGCAACATAGTCCCGGCATGAGCTGTTTCCCACCCCCTTCTGCTACAAAAAAGCCCTGTCTGAGACAATGACAGTGCAAGTCTGTCTTAGCTCTGGTTGGCACCTTGAGCTTAGATCTGTGGAGAATGCTGATTTGAATTTGAGCTATTATCCAGAGTTAGACCCCAGATTATCTTGTTCTTCCTGCTGCTTTAACCCATTAGCAGCTGTTAGCAATGTACTTCTTGGCCCCAAGAGACAGAGGGAATGGCAAGTTACCACCTCAGTGACTTCATGATCCTGTTTCAATCACATAATTGAGTACAAGGAAAATTAACATTAGGAAAGCACTTAATGTGTTTACAGGCATCTTCTAATACAGTTTTGGCATGGAAACAAGGAGAAGCCAACATCTTATAACCAGCTCTTTGCTTACATAAATGAAGTTACTAAAAACTGGGAACTACTGCTTTAATATGCCATTGAATGGTTATTCCTGCTGACCCTCCCCTTTTGGAATATAAATCTGTGTTAGAGCCATGTGGCAATACTTTTCTTTGCCACACATCTGTTCTAGAGTTTTCCTCCTCCTGGAGGTTTCTTCCTACCTGTAACCCTCCTTTTCTGAAGGACATGACTGGATCTTCTACCCAGAAATTTACCTGAATGGTAGATGAGGGGGGAATTAATTCCACTGCAGAAAGCAACAAAGTTATTGAGTACAATAATGTAAGTAGTAGTTTAAACGCTATGAGGAAACTTGGAAGTAACAGCAAGGCATCAAGAAACTGAACTCACGTTTTCCTGTAGCACTACTGAGGGTTTATGCTTCAGCTTTATGCTCTCATATGAGCAGCCTGATTTCACTTAAACATATCAGTCATATCCCTGATAAATATACATGAACAAAGAAGTTTCATAATAAAGATCGCATGCAGGTAGCCCTGCCCCTCTGTGAGAGCACAGATCTTAGCTGAAGCTGTAGAGGAATGCACAAAGTTAACAGCCTTGCTCTCAGTATTATAGGCCATCCCAGAGCAAGGTCAGACTCACAGTTATGCATTAGTATGATTTGTTATGAAAAGTGGCATTTAAATATTTAAATGTACCAGGTCCTATGTGTTTAATTTCATTGTTTAATCGTTGCATAGTTTCCCAACTAAGTAGTAGCTGGCACAGAGCAGTGGCCTGCTCTTTATTTATGCACTTCTGCAGCTTTCCAGAGCAGCTCAGTGTTGGTGAGGCATTTCGGCTATACATTATTCCTTTTTTGCTCTTGAAAGTTTACATCAAGATATATAGGATATTAGCAAGCTTTTCTTCTGTGGAAAATGGTTAAAAAAAACAGCGTCCCTGTATATATTTAGCAGTTCCTATACAGAAATCCTTGCCCTTTTAGAGAGCAGCTATGAATCCATGCATAATGTATCATGCCAAGAGTGAAACACAGGGTAGATGTATATGCTACTGATAATAGCAGGAGTTGCGTATATATAAAAGCCTTGCAGCATGTTAGAAGTGCACTTTGAGGCATTTATACAATGTTTAACAGGTTGTAGCTACTGTATAGAATAATCAACTACAGCAAAAACCATAGATGGCATCATAGCTGTCTCACTGTATACGCTAACAAACCTTTCTAATGTCACATGTTTTATACAAAATAGGCATCCTCACTGAAGGAATGGGATTGCCTGCTAAGGTCTGTAACTATGCTGATGTCCAATCTAAACACACAGACAATTGAACAATTGAGACCAAAATGCAAAACTACAATTGTTTATATTGGTTTGCTGAGCACCAAAAGCGTAATAAAGTGAAGTCATAGATGCTCCCACATTCACATTTACTACGATGTTTACAAAAAAAGTCCCAAACTGGAGGGATATAAAGGCCCAAATAAATGGAGACAGAGGGGAAAGACAAAATGGGATTCAAGACAGAGAAGAGAAAAGAAAGGATGTCAAACATCATAATGCAAACATGCAACAAGCATTGGAAGTAAGATACTAGCAAAACAGTGCAGCTAGGCTTCAAATATTTACTCAGATATTTATTTCTATTCTTTCCCTACATGCTCAGAAGGAGACTGTTCAACAGGCCTACTTCTGATGGAGCTGGGGCAATGCAGGGTGTGTGTTTCCTTGTGTTTGCAGGTGTAGGTTTCCGTATGTGTACTGATTCCCCTGAAAAAAGCTCCTAAGCAAGCCTCCTTTTCTCCCAAGAGGATTACTCTAGCTTCCCAGAGAAAAATCTGAAAAAAACAACCCTGAAATCCAACCCCCCTTGTGCCTTGTGTTTTGGATAACTGTTCATTAGCATTGTGGTGCATGCTAAATTTACTCTTGCAGCATTGGCATTTGCTCATCTTAGAACTGTTGCACGCACTTGGTTAATAAAAGGGATATTTTAAAAATCAATGGATTAATTATTTCAAATGTGCTCCTAAAACTTACAAAAAATTATATTGTAATTCTGTCTACAGCATTCCCTTAGTTTATGTCACCATAAAAGCCCCCACAAAGAATTAACGGCATCTTATGCACAGTTCACGTAAGGACAAGTCCTTTTTTTCCCTCCCAGTGAATCCTTGATTGCACTGTAAGTAATGCAGTCTGCTGCATAGTTTTCTATAAACTGCCTGCACAGGCACAAGGTTTGGGTAGGTCCAGGGGCTTGTTTTCCCTCAAAAGTTGTGGGTTTGTTAGTTGATACAAGCCAGATTAAAGCAGAGGTAAGACTGTCCACAAAGGTGTCAATTAAAAAAATCTTGACTACAATTTGTTGTTAAACTGCTATGTATCTTGACTGAACTGGTCTCCAGCTTTGGCTGTGTGAGAGAGTGTTTACGCAGATGGAGAGTTCTCTGCAAAGCTGCGCACACGGGAATTTCCATCCATATTAAAGGCATATACAAACTTACATGGAATGAAATTTATTTTTTTCTCTGGGAAGATGGAGCTGCTGCTGTGAGTGCACAGGGACGTGGTTACAGCTGCATCAGACATATCTGTAGATGGTACTGATGGGGACACATTCTCCCCCTACTTCTGTGAGAAACGTATACCTAATAAATGCACCTATGTGTATAGACGTGGATAATGAAATAGATGTTAAACTTTTTTTTTAATTAATTAATTGATTGATTGATTTTTAACAGGCTGCTGTTAAACATCTTACAAACTATGCTTGTAACTGGTATATTCAGCTATTGTGAAGACAAACTTTGTTTTGGCAGCAGCATGTTCTCTGCCAAAACAACTCAAGCGAGTAATTAAAAGTATATGGTCACAGAAAACAATGTACTCCTCCCTGAAGTCAGTAAAAGGATGCTTCATTACTATCTATGTCTTGTTCTCTTCAAAAACAGAATAAAAAGCACTAATACAATCCAACTCTCCAGCAGCTGGTGACCCAGCAGTCGCTACGTCCTGCAAGGATTGGCCCTGGAACATTCTTTCAAACACGGAGAGCTCTGCTTTAGATTAGATTGCCCAGCCCTGAAGCTCACAGCAAGCCCTACTGAAAACAATTAAGTAATTTATACTTAGAAGCAACCATGACCTTAGCCAGACAAATACCTTCCCATTATTAGGACAAAAGAGACAGCATGTTATTTAGCTTTCACTGGTATTATCTACTATACTGGTATTTTTAAAATGACGAGGAATCAACTAAAAAATGATATGCTGTCTAGCAACAAAGAAAACAGACACAAACAAAAGAGAAATGGAGCGATAATTCTACTTCTGATATCATATATTTCTACCTTCAGGTAAGCTCAGTAAAACTAAAACAACAAACTAGTTAAAATGAACTGGAAAATTAACCTCCAAACAGTGAATTGATACCAGGGCCATGGGTCAGTCCCAATTGGGTGTTTTATTTCAATTTCAGAAGCATCTGAGATTCATTAAGTTCTTCTAGGGATATTTAACTTTATAATTCAATCTTTTAAATTTAATCATTAACTTACAGAACAAACAACCATTATTTTCCCCTTCAGACATTTCTTCCCTTGAAGAAAAAGAGTTTAACTTTTCAGTTTTCTTTAAACTCCATCGTGAAAACCGCTTACCCCCAAAACAGGAATATCCTGATGAAGTATATGGCTTTTTGCAAAATTTAGTAGTAGTATATAAATATATTAGTTATGCCATGATAATATGCTAAATGGCATAATAAAGCTACTACTAATAATGTTGACATAAACAAATTCTACATTTAACTTTGCAGGATATGAACAGGAAAAAAAAGATAATGAAAGAAGGGAGAAAATGACTATGGTAAAAATAAATAAATAAATAAAAATCAGCTAAGATCCACTGAAGTCAGTGGTGGTTGTAGCCATACTTTTAAGAGAACAATGTCAAGGCTTAGCTCACTGCCCAAATGTAGTGACCAGTCATCCTGCCCACTTGCTGGTGTGCTCCTGGAGATACCTGTATGCTATGTTTGAAGAAAACCATCAGCTATGCCCCATGCTTTAAATTATACTTGAACGACCTCCAAGTGCCTGTCTGCCATTGCAGTGGCAGCACAAGGTCACTGCTGGACAGATGGGGTGGTTGAGGTTGACACCTCGGTGTGGTCTCAACACGTGCTGACTGCTGCAGCTCCAGGTGGGATTGCTGGGCAGGCTGAACTCGGGCCTGTGAGGATGGCGTGAGCACACCGGGCAGGATCTTGGCTTTCTCTGGATTGCAGAAAGCTCCTGAGACAAAGGAGAAACAAAGTAAAAATATATTAAATGTTGTCCTCAGCAAGGAGTGGATTTGAAACAGAACCCTGTTGGGTGAGGCAGCATGGTGCCAGTGTGGCCTTCCTGCTGACCTCAGGAAGGTGGCCATTTTGAAGGAACCCTGAGCTCTGGAAGTGCATGCGGGACCTGTCCGCCTTCCCTGCTCGCACACGTTCACATGTATGCATGCAGAAAACAGGAAAAATATTCCAAAAAGCATCAAGGAAGAAATCTTTTTCACATTTTCACTGAGACTTCATTAGGGGTGGAGTGAGCTTTTACAACAGGAGCACTGGAGGAGACTCGGTCTTTAATCCTGGAGCATGCCCAGCATATGAAGTGAGCAGGGTTAGCTCCTGAACTTTCATTAGTGCAGGAGTTTTGATCTGCACTGTCATTGAAACAGTTCCACCTCTCTGGGTTTTTCTAGGGTTGAACTGGAACTGAACTGTCTGAAGGAGACCATTCAGGCTAAGGGGAATGTTCAGTGCTCATACCAAGCAACTCTCACCTGCTGAATTTGGACTTAACCAAGGCTTAGCCTGCACTTCAAGTTTTAGAAAAAGAAGTGGCAAGGGATGCTAATCACCTCATATACATATATATATGTGTGTGTGTATTATTATTATTATTATTTTTTTTTTTTCGGAGAACCTTAGAATTTATCTCATGGACCTAGTCTTAGGAATTCATTATGCTTAAAGAAATTTAAGACAGCATAAAATCATATTTTCACATGATGTTTCATTTCCTTCATCTGTATATTGTGGCAACACACACATCTACAGTGTACAGACTTGGTGAAAAACTGTCAAGAAAATGGCACAGACATCTAAATAGATATTCAGAGAATTAAAAATAATTCAAAAAATGTAAATAAGATGTCACTGACCGTAACTTCTCTGAAATTCCTTATCAACCAAGGCCTTGTTAGCAGCTATGTAATCACCATATTAAATGGAACAAAATAAATTAATTGTGTCCAGCCTATTAAGAATATTACTGATGCCACATCTAAAGCAGCAGTGACAGATGTATAAATCTTGTAGCCACCTAAGCAACAGTAAGGAGAAGAACTTTGAAAACTTACCATTGTCTTTGAGTGAAAAATATATTTGACCTATGAAAGTGATTTTGTTGCAAGACCATGCCAGAAGTAATTGGTGAACAATGTAATTTGTTGTATCACTCGTACTTGTGGTGTGGGATTTGTCATCCCTGTACAACAACACCCTGCAATCGGAACTAAATCCATGACTGTTGTACAGTTTACCCTGAGCCTTGAAGTTCCCAATTTGCCTCCTGCAACTTCTAGGACAGTTGCTGAAAGCAAGAGCTATCAGAGCACTGCAGATGAACCGTGAAATTCAAACGATGAATTAAAAGATACAGCAGTGATGTTAGCAACTTCCTTTCTCTAGTGAAGGAAACTATAGTCTGCTCTACTGCGTTGTGATAGAAGCTAATGACCTATGTCATGCTGTTGCAAGCAACTAGCATAACTAACAAACTGGAATCATCTGAGACAGTTAAGAGGTGGATCATGTATATGTTTCCAATTTCACCAGTCTGTTGTATTCTAACATGCTTTTACAGCATCATTTTCATACGTATAAAATACATATGACTTTTCAATCATGTTATTTACTTTCCAAAGTAACTCATAACACATCATTTTCAGATAGGCAGCCTAACCAGGTCACTAACTGATAAGGTTCATATATATCTTTACTGAATTTAGCAAATATTTAAGCAAAAATATAGCTTTTTTTTTTTTTTTTTTTTTTTTTTTTTTTTTTTTTAATGTAGCTGCTGAACTAGAGATATTGCAAAGTCTACTAGCTCGAAAATGAAAATAAGAGGAAGTATGCAATAGTCCATATTGTAGTAATAGTCCATATCTAAAGTAAAATCTAATTTTGCTTTTGCCATAAGAAAATGAGTTTTTAGCAAAAGCAAGCCCAAATAAGAGACATCCCAGTCAATCTCTGCGCATCCTGAGAGGATAACAAAGCAAGAAGTAAGGAGTAGCAGCCCCTAAGGAATTGTCAAGAATAATTTGTCTATCTAATTTCCTTTTATAACAAGGTAATGGGCCTTGTACCCTGAAGACTGAGCCAGTGAAGTAGAAAATAAATTCATCAGAAGAACATAAGAGGAATAATGAGGCTTGGTCAGACCAAAGGTTCTGTATCCTGTCTCTGACAATGGCGAAGGCACTTGTTTATGGAAGAATATAAAAACATGGCAAACACATAGTGATGCATCCTTGGTATATTCTTAATTTTTCCAGTACTTTGTGGCTTAGGGATTACATAGGCAAGAGGTGGTCCCTTTGTTTCTTCATTTCTTTTTTTTGTTTGTTTGCTTGCATTTTGCAGAAACATATCCAATTGTTCCTTGAATCCATCTAATCCTTTGGCAATACCCTGTTGTAGATTGTGTGAAAAAGTATTTCCTTTAGTCTTCTTTGTATCTCATATTTTGAATCCTCCTTGTTTCTTGCATTATGGTGAATGATAGTTCTATGCTCAGTTTCTCCAAACCACTCATGGTTATATAGATTATTGGATTCAACCCCAGAATCTTGCATTTTATTTTTTTTCTTTTAAAACCTAACCGGCTTCTTCCTGTATAGAAACTGTTCAATACCTTTCATCTTTCTTTTGGGTCAGCATGTAACTGTTCCCATTCTAAAATATTCTTCCTGAAATACAAGAAGACCATTTAAGAGGTGGATGCACCATGGATTTAAAATATAACATAACAGCATTTTATTTATTTTTTTAGCTTCCTTTCCTTGATTTCCTTTTCTGCCCTCATTTGCCTGACTGCCACTGAGCTGTGTTTTCATAGAACCATGTAATATAACTCCCAGACCCCTAGAGATTGCTAAGCCATAATATTGGGTCACTGTGCATATAAACTGTCCTTCTGTGTGTGCATCATTCTGCATTTATTATCATCTACCATTTTATTATCCAAGAATACAGTATCACTATATCCTTTGCAACTCTTTGCTGATTGTTTTTTCTTTTACTGCCCTGAATAATTTTAGTCCGCAAACTTCGTCACCATATTTGCTTCCCTTTTCAAGGTTACATATAAATGTTTCACAACAGAAGTCCTAGCACAGATCCCTGTGGAAAACCATCGGTGATCCTCCTCCACCACCCCCCCCCCCCCCCCATTGTAAAAACTGGGCATTTATTTCTAATCAGTTTCCTATCTTCTAACCAGTTACATAGGATATAGAGAGTTTAGTTTTATTAAGAGATTTTGGTGAGGAAAAATACATTTTGTAACAAATTTGAGACCCTCCTAGACACATACAGAGTGAGGCCTTCAGGGAACACTAAAAAGTTTCTGAGGCAAGAATTCACTCTGTGAAGGTTGTTATATTTGTCCATATGCCTGTTAGCTTTGTTCTAATGATTTTCTTTTCATTCTTATGCGGTTCAGGGATGAGACAGGAATGCATAGGAGTGGCCTCATGGTACCTGCTGAAAATCATTTGTTTTCAGTGCTGTCAGAGCCCGCTGCTCTGGCTGCCCTCCGTGAAGAACAACTCATTGCTGTAAATGGATTCAGTAGTGCAAAGATGGGAATTGGTATCCTTTTGGTTTTAATTTCCCCCCTAAGGGCAATTTGTTCCAATTAGTTCCTTGGCTAGCAATTATTGTAGCACAGTGCTCTGACTTTGTTCCATCTGAACCAGCTGAATCAAAATCAGGGAGTCTCACATGCAACATAATATGGATCCTGGCCTAGTGCACCGTCCCTAGAGAAGATCTCTTGCTTGGACTGGTTGAAGTGTTTTCTGGAAGAGGTCTTCTCTCGCTGTCAGTCTTGGTCTTCTCTTCCATGGGTCTGTGGGAGTTGTATTATAAACCTTAAGGCAGCCTTTCTTTGCTGCAAGGGCACGTGTTGCTAATGGGTAAGGACAAAACAACCCATCCACACCTGCGTGAGTGACCTTGTTGCTGACCTCCTCTTTTGGCTGGTGAATGCTCTGCTGACTTGGGCCCCTCACTGGGCAGAGGGGCCGCGATCCACAGGTCATTACCAAGGCAATGTGGGGTGGCAAGACGCTTGCTCACAGCACTTATCAGATCTGTATATCATGTCCTCTTTTCATAAGGACAATCCCACATCGGATGGTTATGTAAAGGCTGGTTTTGTCACATATCTAGAAATCAAGATTCATCAGTAAATGCAGCTGACTTATTTCATTCAAAGGGCTTCCTCTGACTATAAAACTTTAATGGTGAAGGAAGAATTTTGACAGAACTTTAATTGTTGGGTTGCACTTTTAGGACACTGAACAATTTATTTAAAGGAAGAGCTAATGGAGAGATAATCATGATTAGTAATCTATTTTCCATACTAAAAATTATGAAAAAAAAAAAAAAAAAGAGAGAGACTGCATAAATTCAGCTACTCATCTTCTGTTATCCTCTGAAACTAAGCAAAATTAAATTTTCTGGAGGTACATTTGCCTATACTGTCTTCAGCTACTGGATATCTTTGAACATTATCAAGCAATGAGGAAACCCCATTATCTGAATTACAGTGTGTTCATTTTCCTACCATTCTCGAAAATACTTGCTAGGAAAAGTTATTAAAGAAGACACATCTGACTGAATCTTAAATCCTTCATTTATGAAAAGGTAAATGATGTTCACTTAGTGCTCTATACAAAAAAAATAAATAAATAAAATAAAATAAAATAAAAAAATATAAAAATTTGGGGGGAGGAGTCCACTTTTTTTTTTTTTTCTTTCCATTGGAGCTAGACTTTCTGATGTGAGCTACTGACAAGCACTCACTTAATCCCTTCGGGTTATTAGCAATCAAGTCTCCAAATGCAAAGTGCAGCCCAGCACTCTCTGAGGTCAGTAGAGAGACTGCCATTAAATTCAAAAAGGCTTTGAACCAATTAATGCAAAAAATAAGTCACAATATGCTGTCTGCCCTAGGATAGATTTGGATTTGAATTCCTCAGTCTGTGTTTGGAATGAAAAGACCATAGGCTTCCATTACGTGAATGGCTTCCACCAGCACAAAATTCAACAGCAGCAAAGGATTCCTGTGATCTGTTTTCAGGGGACTAAAGAGTCTTAAAGGTTAAATTCTATTCTGGTATGGTCATAAATGATCATATAATATGCAAAGGATATAGCAGGTTTTGTGTATTTCCTAATAATTGCTGTTAAACCGCCTGATCCTAAATGTTCCCTATGTGATTATATCTGCATCTACATCTTCTAAGACTTCATGATGCCTACAGTCGTAGTTAAAGCAGTACATTACCTAAATAGGCATCACATTGCTCACCGCTTAAATTTAGCCATTTCTGGGATAATATCTGGCAAGTAGTTAAAAGGCTACACAAAAATTTAGAGTAGGAAATAAATAGCAGGTCCATTAGAAGAGACAGCACCTCGAACGGCACACTGCCTCCTAGCAACTGGCCTGAGAATTTGTTTAATAATGAGTCAGAAGGAAGGGTCCAATATACACCAACACTGCTTTCCATGGCGCTGCATATTTTTCTTGGAGGATTTCCAGCTAAGCACAGGCTTAGCTCAACCTTGCTCAGCTCAGGAGCAGCGAAGAAGGCATAGGTCATTATGATAGCAATTCAGGATAAATTTGTGAAAATATAATACCTTTCTCTGCTGTTTACCTCAGTCAAATGGCAACACCTCTGACACTGTTTATCTCTGCCTTAACTAAAGTCAAGAACTGATAAAATATTTTCTTTCTCTATTACGTTAGTAATGTTGATGGACTGGGGGACGCAATGAAGGTGCAACAATGCTCCTTCCCAAAACGCCATGTAATAGTTTAGAGAAAAAGATTTCTGAAAGCCATTGCTATGTTACACTAAAAATCAGCAGGTTTAATCAAGACAGGATTGCTTTCAATGATTTTGATATGCAAAATGTATAAAATGAATATAATACGTATTTCTAATTCATTTTTCTTACATTTATTTCCTGTGCCTGTTTCTGTGATCAGATCTTACACTTATCACTGGAATTTCACAGAAAATGCTGTAACAGCATTTAAATATGGAGGTGATGAGTCCCATCAGCAGCTCTTGCTACTGCATAAAGAATAAACATTACTACATACTCTAAACATTATGAAACACAAAATTATAAAACATGATAATAAATGCTGTAATAAACACCGTTCTTTATTTTTAAAATTGTATATACCTTGTACCAAAAATAAAGCAAGAATAATATGCCATATTGGAGCATCATTTACCGTTCTATATTCTTTACAAATCCAAACCTAAGAAATGGTAGAGCATCTGTAATCTGCAGCTTTATTGAGAAGTGAGTACTTGAGAGATCTATGGAATACAGTCAAATCTCCAACTCTGTTATGCAATTGGAAATTTTCACTTGGTCTCCTCACTGCAAAGCACCAACAATGATTGTCCTCTGAATAGAGACTTCTTAGCAGCCGAGAAGACAAAGCTGGATCGTGTATCCTAACCACACCCCACCTCAACACAGGAGTTTCCATATCACAAGTATGTCAGCCACTTCAGTGAGGCTATCTGTGGAGTAATACAGTTCATGTGGTGTGTAAATACAGGATGATATGGACCTCTGTTCAGCTACAGAAAAGAGCCAATCAAATGGAAAACAGGAATCTAATAAACAACCTCCTCAACATTCTCTTTGTGAGGCTTAATACACAATATTCTGGTCCCAGGGGAGGCACCAACTAAACTCTCAAAAGAAATCAGGTTGTTATCACATAGCTTGTTTGTTGTGGCAAGTGAGCAGATGCTAGTCAACAACCAGAATAATAAGGCTTTGATATAATTATCTGATACAGACCTGCACGAGACATAAGGAATGCTGAAAAGGTGGTTTACCACAGATTCAGTCCAGGGATACAAAGAGAAATCTGAGGTTTTTGTTCCAGAGCTCTAGTAAATTCATTGTGCACCATGCATTTGGGGTTGTTTAGACTTACATGACTTACTGTTGGAGTGTTTGTATACATGTTAGTTTATAATGTCACCTTCCATGCTGAAAATATTTTGCAGCAACTGTTTTAACATCATACTGTGTCAACCTTAGTGGGGATCTGGTGGCTTAGGTTCCAGCCAGTCTGCTTTCCTGGAGGGTTTTCTGATTGGAAAGTGTTTCCTGCTTGGAAATGCCCACTACAGTGAAGGTGTAGTTTGAGAACATCCTCTTAGATTACAGGAAACCCCAAAACAGAGCTTTTTCCTAATGGAGCATTCCCTAATGGGAACGCTACAAGGTAGATTTAGCTACACTATTCCTGTCATTGCACTAATGCCTCCTGAAACAGGCATTAGATTTTGGGTGTCTGCTAGTCAAATATTAAACAAAAGAAAAAAGGACATTATTGAAGGTGCAAGTTGCCCAACCAACATTTGAGGCATATTTGGTGATAGTACACTCACATAGGTTAAATTAGGTCTTTAGGTTGGTTCAAGTTCGTAAGAGGAACATTTCAGCTCATATAATTATGCAGGGATCAAAACCAGCTCTTAGTTCTCTGCTGGTTAATGGAATAAATGGCATGAGGCACAAGACTCCAAAGTAAATGGGAACACCAGTATCACAGTGTACATTAGTAAGTTCCTGTAGTCTCTGCATTTGTGGGGGACATTTTGAAGATCAGTTCTCTGACCTCTGTGTCAGAGAATATTCAGGTCAGATACTATTCCCAAAATTGCACTTAAAGTCCTCAGCAAACTGTTGATTATAAACAATGGTCCGAGGAGATATGACTCTCTTTGACTTCATTATAAAGTGAGCAGGTTCGTAGTTTATAGCTGAAGTTTGATCCTGACTAGCAAAAAGATGTAAATGTGAATTACTCTTTAATCTGGTTGGTTCCCCAGCAGCACAATTGTTTTGATCACCTGGCCAAAAGTGGGAGAAGAGTCTCATATACAAAAGTGTGAATTATCTCATATGTTCCTGGAGAAGATTAACACAGAAACAAAGAGAAGCAAACTGTACTTAAAAACTATTTGGTACTACACTTAATAAGTGGTATGCCTTAAAATAGATCCTTGTCATTTTCCATTAATTTTCTTAAATTGGAAACAGCGGACAAAAATTAAAAAAAAAAAAAAAAATAGCCCAAACTAGGCATATAATTTTCCTCAAAGAGGGTGGTTCTGTTCAAACTCGAGAAGCCTGGCACCATTATTGACTGATAGAAAAACATATTGCGTTGGGAGGATGGGTTCCTTAGAACTGTGAAGTATCCACACAACCCTCTGGGCTCATTTGTTTACTTATTTGGATAGTTCTGTTTACGGCCATGCAGCAAAAGCCCTAAATAAAAAGCAACATATGTAGTCAATCGTATACAACATTAAAATCAAACAGATGTATACAAAATACATCTTACAAACTTAATACAAACTTAAACATATATAATCACCTTTACCAAACACAACAAATAACAGGAGATACAATCCAGGCTAGAATTATCTGGCCCAGTTAAATTATAAAGTATAGCAGCTTCAGATTTCTTTAAACTAATTACAAAGGTGATGATATAATATGCCTGTGATGCTGCTGTCAGTAAAGATAGCTTTTGCAATAATAAATATAACTTTCTTGTTCCTCTCTTTCATTTTTTAAATGTGAGGTAGCGAAGAGTAAATAATTTCTCTAGGTAATACACAGCTTGTGGAAAAATTTGGTTTACTTCTCTGATGCTGGCATAACATAATAATAAGTAAATGTTATTATGCAAAGTATGTTGTTAAATTAATTGTTTCTGCCATGAGAAAAAAAAATAAAACCTGCTTAAATGAGAGAAATACTACCCATCCTATTTCTTCAATAACATATGCAATAATATAAAAGGTTTTGATGTGACAAAATGAAGAATAAAAAAACTCACACCTGTGAATACTGGTAAATGTCTAAACAGGAATGCATCTTAAAGGCCCAGATCCCTTAGATTATGGAGACCTTTCCTTAGTTTTATGCTGGTGTCTGCTTTGGGGCTGCACAACAACTGTACTGAATGCCTAGGAAGCTAAAAAGAGTTGCCTTGATTTGTATGGTACCAAGATAGTTTGTCTAGACTGTAAAACCTGCACTAATCTAACTAAACTTACAGCGTTTGCCTAGTTACAAACAGAAAGTCCTTACGAACATGTTCAGAAGGCTGAAACCACGCAAAAGCCAGTTATGTTTGTATCAATAAATTACCATATAAAGCTAAGCTAAAATTTGGTTTGGTCAGAACCCTATCCACTCCAGTAAAACAGTGTGAAGCAAATTACCATCCCCCAGTTAGGTGATCCCTAACTGCTTGAGCAATCCTTGTCAGTAGCATACAAAGTAAATCACTCATGATTTGTTTAAACAAATGCATTTGCTTTGTGTTGAAACATATCAGGGATACATGGTTTCAACTCCTCTCCTGCAGATGTGGCCTAAATCGTAAAAACCCTATAAACCTTGTTAAACCGTCACGATCCTTCCAGCGATTCTGCAGTGTTTGTCATTTGAATACATGGCCTGAGATGCCAACCTCCTACCCAGGTAGGTTTGAGCCAGCTTGAATCTAAGTTTTGTTTTCATCCTGTAAAAGCAAGGAGAGGTTACAGAGTTGTCACTGGGATATGAAGTTTCCAAAATATGAGGCTGCCCATGCATGCTGTCAACAATCAGACGCACGTAAGCATTTAATTTACAATCACGAACAAAGAATATGCCGTGAGGTGCAAAACTGAATCTCTCTCGTGGTTGTGCAAGCTGCTGACAGTTCAGAGGAAATCCAGATGCATTTGCATGGAGTAAACTTCTGTAAACATGTTCTGCACTCCAGCAAAGAAATAAATGTCAAGGTAAGCTTGGCAAGCAACAAAAAAGGATGAGTCATATTTCTCCAGTTTCATTCCAAAGATGCTATCTTTTACCTTCCTCAGTCCTGTAGTCACAAGACTGACAGTGTTTCTGCTCCTTTATGGGAAACAGTATTCAAACACCGCGGGTAAATGATTTAGTGGAGCCCCATACTCATTTTTCACACATACTTTGTTTTCATTACCAAAATCTGGAAGGAATAAGTTTCCATATGCAGCGATCGATGTGAAATTACCTATCTAAAATGTTTATAAGTCACTCCTCATCCATTCTTGTAGCTGATGTATTTACATTGAAATATATAAGATGAAGTCATTTTATGAAAGATCTGTCAAGTAATGTAAAATGCTATTGCAGATTTTGCAAAAGAAACTGAGGTGGCATCCCTAAGACTGGGCTTCCAAGCAGTCATTAGATTAGGGGTGTTTAAGTTCGGATTAACCACGTTGACATGCCTTGGAAACTTATTTTCAAGAGTGCTATGCATTGTAATTTTCAATTAACATCAACAGGGTCTATATACATCTACTGCATCTGAAATTCAGGTCAAGTACTCAGAAATTAAGGAATTGTGAAGGAAAGGCCACTTTGGAAAAGATCTGCACAAGATTACATGTGATGTCTGGGACACAGCCCAGAACTAAACTCTGTCCCATAGTCTCAGACCAGAGAATTAACAGAGTAATTATTGTTCCTGCTAATGCTACTGATTAGCAAGTCCTTTCCTAACACCGACGGTTAAAAGATGAATAAAAAGTACTTTCTGTCTAGCTCATCCCTATTCCCTACAGGTTTGCTAATCTGACTGTGCCTAATTAACATTTTTTTTTTTTCCAGAATGCTTGACTATTTTCACTTTGGTGAACAAAAGTCAGTACATGATACAAATATTATGTATCCTTGAAAATGCAGTGGAAATGTTCTAATGACTTTGTGTTACTCTGCATGATTAGCATTGCAGAACACAGCCATGCTCTTTTTTTTTTCTTTCTTTTTTTTTTTTTTTTTTTTTTTTTTGGTAGATTTCTATCTAACAGAGATAATAAAATCTGGATTATAAAACCATTTGTGATCTGTTGAATTCATCATATTTCTACGCATATCAACTCAAGATGAAATAAGTTTAATATATATAAAGCTCAGCATTTACAAAGGAGTTGGAAGTTAGGCTTTAAGGACTTGATTCGTGCTTACGTACATCGATATGCATGCTGATGCATAGAGAAGACATTTATTTGGGTGCCAGTGAACAACACCATGACTATTTTAAAAAGCAAAGTCACCACATTTTCATTCAGTTCTGCCTAATGTCATTAGCTAAGTGCAAGAAAGAGCAGTATCCAGAAAATCCATTCTGAAACCTTACAACAATTATCTCTAACAAAGCAATAGAAACATTTCTAAGACATGCATCTTCCTGTTATTGTTTTATAAACCTCTCAAAAGCAGGTTTCTGTATTTTTAAGATATTTCTGGTTCCTCTTGGTTATGAAGAAATCAGAAAGAGTTCTTACAGCACTGGCTCTGGAAGCTTAAGTTTTGCCATTTCCAGGCTACAGAAATAAGCACAGATGTGCAGGAGAGAAACACTAAAAGCAAGAGAGATGCAAGGCTGGTTCAGGGAAGCTCTGACCTTATCTGTGTGATGGATTCGTTCAGCTTTGCTTTAACCACATTTAGTGATGTGATTCCCCCAGCTGTGCCGGTGCATATCCCTTGTCACTGGGGTGGCAGGAGTACAGCTGAGGAAGCTATCTGCCCCTCTGTGAGAGCAGCCAAGCAAGATCTTCCTTTACACCCCCTGTCCCAGCTCAGCTCTCACATATCTCTCCCTTTGCATTTCCATGTGTCAATGCTGTCACTTACCTGCTTCCTGCTACTTTCTCATGGTATCTTTATCTTTGTTTTTTCAACATTGGAAGAAAAAGATTAAAGTTAAACCTGTCAAATGATACGCGTAGTCATGCATATTATGCTCTGTAACAACAAGATGTATTTACTGTGCCCTTCCACTGTACCTTTTCCCCTGTTACTGAGCCTCAGATCAGAGTTTCAAGGTGAAATTCATCTCTCCTGAATTCGGACATCAGCCCCTGAGCCAGTCTCTTGTGGGTCTGATGTATGATCATGGAAATAAATAGATGCTTAGAAACATGATTCATCCCCTGTGTTTTAGATCCCTGCGTGATGAAACATGTGCATTTTAAAGACCCTCTTTCTTTCTGCTCATAATAAGGGTAGCCCAGAAGATTAGCTCAACCACAGATAGCCCTGTTTCAGATAGTTACATTTGGTCAGACAGGTCCTAGTAATACTTAGGAGGCTATGTCAATTATTTTGTGTTTTTCTGACTCCCAGAAACTGTGAAATTTCCAATTCTACATGTAGAGTACAGTGGCAAGTTGTTCTGACATAGGACTGCAACACTTTAATTGTCCTACCACATATGGACTGGAAGAAGCCAAAGAGAATTAGAAACTGGGTGACAGATGAACACCACAGTTTCAGCTGTAAGAAAAATGAATATTTAGAATTGGCAGTACTAAATAACCCTTTACTTATGAAGGTTTTTCCATACAATTGCTGTTTGCAAGTGTTCAATTCCTATGTTATAAATAAAATAAAGTTTCAACAAAATCCGAATCAACAGAAAGTGTAACCCCCAAGATGATCTTGTAAAAATACCCTTTTACACTACAGGTTTGGCTTGATGCTTTACGTATTACGGCTGCCACTCTTCAACTGGTTTCTAGACATGAAAGATTGGATTTATGGCCCTACGAGCATGGAGGTGAGGAATCATAAGAAAAATAAGCACATTGATTCACATGAAAAGTATGTGCCAAATAAAGCCTTAAATCATTTTATGTAGCCTGTCACTCAAACATATTTGACTGTCATCCAAATTGTTGGAATTGTCTTTCATACTGAAAAAAAAATCTGTTTATTTTTAGGCTAATTGGAAAAACAACAGATTATCTTTAAATTAATGAATAAGTCAACTTGTTTTTATAAGCTTAGTAATATTTTCCATTGTCACTCCCTCCTTAACACCTATCTTTATTGCCTAATCATTCACATACTTTATCTTTTTGCATTTAGATGAGTCATGAAGAGCACATTACGATGATAAATATATCATCTGCTTCCTCTTAGTGTTAACTCAGCTGCATGATTCACGCCGTAAACCTATTTTACTCATTCTATCCTTTGTTGTTCATAACCTCGACTGTTCACATCAAAAGTATTGCTAGAATCACGTTCTTACTTAAAAACTAACATAAAGGTGTTATCTGCTTTGCATATAATAAATTCAGTCTGACACTTTTTTTTTTAATATATATAAATTCTTCTATGCTAACTATTCACATGAAATAAATGTAATTGTAATGCAAGCTGAAGAAGATAGCCTTATACATGAAGGTGGTATTTCTGCATTGTGATGCTATCTAACTGCTTTGTTTGATTTAATTAATTTTTGTAAAGGATGTTTTCTTTTACAGCTTAGACCACTTTTTGAAGCTCAGCTGGGACTGCTTCCCAGTGATGTGTTACAAAATTGATGCACCCCCTGTGTGGGGCCCACACAGAATCCCACTCAGGGCTTTCTTGCCTGACCCCAAGGGCTACACTTAAATTCTCAACATCCCTGAAACCCAGAGTACATGCCTTGCTTCTCTGAATTCACGTGAGTAACAAATGAATTTGTAATAGTTCTTAGACTGTATTGTTTGATGATCCCGACTGAGAGCAATTACATGTGTCATTAAAGCAACATGTAGCTGATATGAAATGTTCTAAAGATAGTAATACAGCCTTACGTGTCTGTGTGACTGAGGAGCAAGGTAACATAAGCTCTTCCTTAATAGGAAGTTATTGGAAAACTAAAAAAAAAAAAAAAAGCAGCACAGCACAAGTTGTTTTCTGAACAATTCTCTCTGAGCAATAGGAGGCTTCATCTTGAAATTAAATTGCTGGTTCACCCGGTTCATGAGCCTGGAGGTCAAAGGCGCACAGGACAATTAGAAGTCACTGGCTAATGATGAGGTGGAGAGCAAATTGAGAGATCTTCTGGAAGTGAACATAAGGACACACACACCTGCTGTGGGAGTCTCTGGATGCAAAAAGAATATTTTTCAGTTTTCAGGCTCCCAGCCTTAGAAAAAGACAAAGAAGTATGGAGATTTTTTTTTTATTATTATTATTTTTTACTCCTGAAAACAAAAAAAAATAAATAAAAGTGTTCCCTATTCCCTCTTCCCACCCAGCAATACCCAATAACAAGTGGTCTGTCTTTCCATTCAGGGCTGAACGTATGCCAGATTTATTTGGAAGGGGCTTTGCAGGGGCGTGATGTGGGAGTATGTGCTATGAAGCTCCATGTTAAGAGATAAGGGGAGCAAGCAGGGGCAGGGTGTGTGTGAAGGAGACTGGAAAACTTCTTTAGCTGGCTTATTCCTGGTAAATTTTTATCTGTTGCTTCAAAGGATCAAGAGCTACTGAATACAAATCTGCTATGGTTTGCACTGAATAGCCCTAGCCCAGTTCTTGGTCCAGCCCTATACCAGGAAATTGTGTGGCAAATTGGCCAAAGGATGTATTTTTCACTGATGCAAATGAAAATCTTGCTATTAACTTCAGTGGGTCAACTAAAGCTCCTACTCGAACTTGCTTTTAAAATGCCTTGACCATGGATCTTTGAACACCTTTGGTAGCCATTTCATTCCAGACATTTAAACAGCAATTAAACTCCAATTGCCATTTTCATTCAAGGATGAAAGTCAGAGTAAGTTTTTACATAACTCATATTTTCATGGTTAATTTTAATATGTAGATTAAACAAAAAACATGATGTGCTACTAGAAAAGTTCCTTTCCTTGGAAATCGCCTCACCAGCTTTTCCCCCATCCACTCATTTGGTGGCAGGCTGCAGGCCACCTTCCCTCTCCAGGTGGGATTTCAACATCCTCCCACCCACAGCCCTGCCTCCTCCGGTGCTCAACAGCATCTCCCCAGCAGGTCCAACTGGCTCTGACATCTGCAAGAGCCCTTCAGAAGCTGGGTCCAGGAAATAAAACACGGTGACTGAAAGAGGCTTCTCCCAAGAAAAACAGGACATACATAGGAGCAGTATCACACTCGAGGAGGAAAACATTCAACGTCCTTCTGTGTTCTGTGTCTACAATCTGCTCTCGCCAAACTCATCTGATGAAGAAACAAATTGACACTGGAAACATTACACTGACCACCGTGCTTCACGTACTGCGTGTGGCACATCAGCACGGGAGGACTCCCTGTTTCTAAAATTGAGCTGTCTCTTTATTAACAGATTCACTTACCAGGACACTGAGCCAGCAAATCAGATGCACACAGCTCGCCTGTCTGTGCTGCCTTCAAGCTCTGCCTTCCTGCAACATGTGCTCTTCTCTCCAAGGTCAGAGCAGGTAATTTAGTGTGTAAGTCCCTGCAGGTGGCTGACTATCTGCTTTCATGCTGTTTATTGCACTGGTAATCTGTGAAGAGCTCTTAAAATGATTTATTTATGCTATGACAAAGGCACATGTAATATTCAAAAAAGATAATGAATTGTCTCCCAAGATTTCTATAGTTGATTTTAAAACTGCTTAGAAATCTACTTGTTTTGTGTTTCATCTCATTATTATTTGAAACAGATGAATTATTCTAGAATTTATAGTCACACAGTAATCAGAAAAGTATTAATGAATACAGATAATACTTTTCAAAATAGCATATGTATATACAGAAATTCCTACTTATTTTGTGTGTTTTAAAATTATTCACATTAAATATGAATTGCCTTATCTAAAGACATAATCAAGGGATTTCTTTTTCTTATGAGCAGTGACTATTATCTTGATTCAGGAAGTAAATTAAATACTTCAGAATATAGACTATCTTTCCAAATATAGAAAAAAAAATGGGTGGGACAAATATTTGCTGCATCTTATATTACTTGCAAGGAGTAGTAGCTTTCCTTGTGTCATTGCAAATGATATAAACATGTTATTGCTTGATTGCTGGCATACAGGCTGGAAATAAACTTATTATCTATTTATTATATGCCCTTTCTACTAGATCTCAGGTTTCTATTCAATTGATTAAAAAGTTACTCTTAACTTTCATGAGTTAAATCTCAGCCCCACAAACATCAGTGGGAGCTTTGCCATTAAATTAATTAGGACCAGGAATTCATTCAATCAGTGTTTCTTGGAGAAGACCTTAAATACTGTGTTAAAAATCAAATGAGAGAAATCTCAACCTACAAATATGTATGGCATTCATTTCTATCCTAATGTTAAATGACTTAAGTCAATACCCAGAGGCAGTTAAATTAAGCTTGGTTAGAGCTTTTACTTTCAGCTAAAAATTCAGCAACTCACATCCAGAATAGATTTTGTTTTCGCTAAGACAGAAACAGACTCCAGATATTTAGCCTGTGACATAGCTATGATAGTTATTTTAGACCATGCATCAGTCTACCGTCGATGGCTTAAGCTGTCAATGTCAAAGTCTTAAGGTTGTCTTAGAAGCCCTTCTTACTGTGCTGGAAAATACATACAGGTCTGTGGAAGGCACAGCGTGCAGGCATGTTTCCTGACAAAACAAGCAAATACCTTAGCCAAGGATTTCTGTCTTAAAAAGCTGTCGCTTCAGTGACAGCTGATCAGTAGTGCCCTTCCAGCTGAAGAAATTCAGTTGCCCCTTGACAGCATGAGTATTAGTAACTTCTTAATATACAACAGCGTTTTGAATTTGGAAATTACATCAGTGATACTATAGCCTCTATGTACCACCCAATAATATGCAACATTTTCACAGATGCTAGCCTCCCAACCATTTGGCTTTCAATTGGAGCAGGAGGAAAATACTACAAACACACTACCTAAAAATACAGCCTTGCCATTTCTGCGAAAACCTCAATACAAACGCAAACTGGGATCATCAGAGTGAGGACGAGAGTGTTCAGTGCAGCACCCAGGCTGTGCAAACACGGCGTTGAGCCAACTTTATTTTCTCCTGGTTGGAAGCCTGTCAGGGCCAGTGTATAGCAGGGTTTAAAGGCTAGTGTAGATGCCAGCAGTCTCAAAGGGCTATTTGAGTAGCCAGGATTATTGGGGCATAAAGGAACCACAAAGCCCCTGCTCTCTGACTGCCATGTGCCAATAGCACGCAGCAAGGGAGCAACAGGAGATGCTTCCAGCAGATAAAGATTTTATTTTTCCAAGGGAATTTCTTCATAACCAGCTCCTGTGGGATCCCAGACTCATGCAGATATGCCTCAGTTTACCAGGGCAATGATTCTGTAGTTTTGGGGAGACAGCTGAAGTGCTGCAGATTGCATTTTAGAGACGTGATGCTGACAAATTAAGTTCAAAGTCTTAGCAGGGCCCTTCCAAATGGCAGCTCTCCAGGGCTAGACAGTTATAGCAGTAAGTTCTATAAATCTTTTCAGAAGCTCCTTGGGCTTCAAATACTTCCAACATTTCGTCATACCCTTTAAACAGGGAAAATTGCCCAATCCCTTTTTGGAGGCCAGCATAATTATACTCTTGGAAAATAATAATAATAATAAAGTTTAAAAACCAGAGCACTGTAGTTCATACCACGTGATAGAATTAGTTAATTCACACAGTAAATACTGGCAAAAATGTTAATACAATGGCTGTCTTAGATGCAGTCCTGAAAATGTATGTTGATGCAAAGAAGTGCAAAAAGAGCTTTTAAGAGATTTGTTTGGGGCTTTTCATTGTAGCTTGGGAGAAGTTTAATTCCAGATATAAAACTTCTGTCAAGCTATTGTACATATCTCACACTGCAATGTGCATTTCGTAATTTAAACATGTCCCAAACAAAACCAACTGGACAAAACTCTTGTGTTTCTTTCAATCTATTGCTTTTTCGTACTTCATATTTGCTTGCTACAGCTGTCCAGGTTAATTAGCATTCTGGAATATTTTGGAGGAAATACATGTGAATGCAAGTGTCAGAGAACTCCCTTTTCTTCTACAGCAATAAAGCTGATCAAATTATTACAGCTAAATGCCTACAGGAGAGCTCACAGGACAGTATAAGCTATGTATCTGCAATTGGCTAACTCCTTGAACAATTCAAATACAGCATCACTTCTTTAAAAATGAAAACTCTTGTGTGAATTTGCACTCTACAATAACACTCTAAAGAAGACTTCCTTTACTTCTGTTGTGACTGAAGCAATCCTGGTAAAATTTAGCATCCATCCTCACATGCTGTGTGTTTTTCTTACAATTTTTTCTCAGACAAACATAAAACAAAATAAATCAGATAGAACCTGGGACAGTTTTACATGGCTTCAAAAGAAGAAAATAATCAAACTAAAGAAGATTAAAAAAAGAAAGGAAATAATGATCTGACAGATTGAAAAAATGTGATGCACTGCATTTGGACCCTGTTATATTTCAGACTCTCACAATACCTTCACTTGGCAAGACATTAATCATTCTTCATTTATTTTTTACACTGATGGATGATGAAGGTGATTTTGGTGTTCACAAAATACTCTAATTAAATTAATTCATCTGACACAAAGTGCTGTCCTATTCTTACATGAAAAATGGGAGACAGATTTAGTGCCATTTATATCATCTTAATTGAATACTCACATAAATGAGTTGCTGGATTTGTGCCAAAATTTCAGGAAGGTAGAGAGCACAAAAAGAGTAGACCCAGAGGAATGCTGGACATGTGAGACTTTTCCTCAAGTATATGTTGTTGACAGTTCATAATTTCAGGTCAAGCAAATTCTTCTCTGGATTTCCTCTTATGGGTGTGATCTAAAAGAGAAAGTTTGGGATGATGAAGACGAGAAACAACTTATCTGGGGATAAAGGGGTAGTAACTGGAAGAAACCCATAGGTGTGGCTGCGATGCTGGTGTGTTTGCCATTTCAGCATTAGATGGTAGGACTGATGAAGCCAAAAGGCCAGCAGAGGTGAGGCCATTCCAGGCAAGTATATGCAAGCCAGAGGATGGAGCTGAGGAAGAGGACATCTCTGTGAAGCAACAACTTCTCCTCACAGGGAGAAGAGCAGCAATAGCACAGAGTAACGCCAAACCTGAAGAGATCAAATTGCCTCAATTTCAACAAGTAGCTAATCATATATATATACAGTCAGTAAAGAAATTGTATATTCTCCTGTGAATTAAAAAATGCATACTTTCAACAAAATCTCAGCAAGGCTTGCATAGCACCTTAAAAAAAAACAAAGCCTATATTTAAATGAGGAATACTCACAGAGCCAAGGTACGTGGACTGTGAGGAAAAAGGAGCTTAGCCTGTTACAGTACTTAAATACTGAATCATTTCCAGTATTCTGTGCCAGATAATCATTCAAATGTAAGTTGTACCAGTATGATCTGATACGTCAAGAAACAAGCAAGTTACATCAGTAGTCTTGATCTTATCTGAACACAAAACCTGTGTCTCTTTTTTTTTGTGTTCACTGTATCATTTCCCAAAGTTTTTTCTCATGTTCCCTTCCCAGATGAACTTCTCCATTCATTGTCTCCTAATTCCTCTATACAATTAGCATGCCCCAGTATAATTCCTTTAGTTCATTGTTTGCTGCCTGAGCCGCAACCCCAGAATTTGTTTAGTTGTCCTTCTAGTAGCCTGAAGGCTATTTCAGTCACTAAGAGAGTGATTCGATTGCTTAACTTAGGTACCTGATGCTATTTGAGAAGCTCTGGGGTATCTAAGCCACCCATCAGAGACTGATAACACAGGATCTGTGGGAGTCCTACACACTTGGCAGGTAGAGATGAGGATGGGTGACCTTTGCTTCATTTGAAGTTATGCAAGATGCCTATATTTGGGTAACTGAGCTGAGCCTCAACAGCTGATTCTTATGTGTATTATTGTACTTTTCAGTTTAACTATAAACCAATGTTTTCATGCCTAATGCTGTAAATTTCTTCTTGCAATCTGTTTTCTGAAAAGCAATTAACAGGTAATTATACTCTACTTCATCTTTAGCTTATGTATGGGAAACTCAAGCACAGGGAATTAGAATAACATTCAGAAATAAACTGTTATTTACACATTTATTCATTTACCATATTTAACATGCATCATTCAGTTTCTAAGCTTGGCTTTCTGTATCCATAGAAACTGAAGAACACTAAAAATGGCATCACTTATTTCCTTTTTTGTTTACTGATCTTGAAAAGATTTTCTGAATCTGCAGTGCTGTATCGTATCTCACGGGTATTGCTTTCAATCTACTTTTATTTCAAGTGCTGTATATGACTTAAAAAACATATAACATACTTCATATTTTAGCAATAAAACTGCACCAATGGTTCATTGTGGTACTATTGTTTCATGTCATTGCATTAAAAAAAAATTGCTCTCCTTGGTTATTCTGTCCACCCTATGAGTAGATGTTTTGTGCGTTCTTGTTCCATAGTTTTACCATTTTTCATAGCTTGCTACATACCTTTCTTTCTTGACTGCTACTGAGAATGATATTTGCAGGAGGAAATAGATGGTAAAGACCTGATGTTAGAAAAATACTTGGCACCTCAAAGCAGTTCCTATGGCAACTGAGGCCTACAGTGGTACTAGAACATCTATGAATCCTTATGTCATTTTTAAATATGGTGTTTTTGCAAGTGCAGTTAATTTTGAAAATACCACATCATACCAATTTTTCTCTGTTGAATTTCATAGACATACATGAACATATGTTCAGTGTTTCTAGAAGCAGACTTCTTTTGATACCATGTCATTAGATGACAATTGTCATACCTTATTACTGCCAGATTTACAAAATTTAATCCTGTTAATATTAAAAAAGGGAGAGAGTGGTCAAATATGTTCAAGTATTTTATCTTGAATGATTTATTTATTTATTCATTTTAAATGAAGCATGGTTGTAACTATACCTAAGACTAAAAACTCCTTATTCTTCTTCACTGCCTTGTATATAAATACATGCCCAGTTAAAAAAATAACTGTGTATGTATTTTCCTGTGTGAGTTGCCTCCACTTTCTGAAACAGTCCCTGGACTAGGTTAGAAAACAGTGGTCTTGCCTAGGAGCCTGAGGTCAATTTTGAGATTTGTCGCTGGTGCTGGAGTTTGCCTGGCCAAGGTCACACCTCTGGCTAGTGCTGAGATTGAGCTTCTGCACATCCTTGGTACCAGCATCCAGCCTGCCCCTGCTTCTGGGTCCCACCTGGGGCAGAAGGGATAAAACAGGGACAGTAGGGTAGTCAGTGGAGAGTCATTTGTCTTACAGGCTGGGTGAAGGGAATTTTCCACATCAATTCATCTCTAGAAGTGTATTTCCTCTTGCTCTCACAAGAATTGCTTTTTTTTTTTTTTTCTACAGAAGTTTCTCTTATGCTTCAATTGGTTTCTTGTTCCAGGCTGTTTCCACCTCAACAGTTGACTACAGAAATTTTACATTCAAATTCTTTTGTCAGGGAAATACAGGAGCAAGAGTCTTGTCAGAAAAATGAATATCCATGCAAGGGGTTTCATGATACAATGTTTTTTAAAGTAATAATTGCTTTCTAGTGTTCTTTCTCAGCCATTGTGTCTTTTGTGCTTTCCCCTAAGATGGTCTTTTAATAATATAATGCAAATACAGCAAAGTAATTGAAGAATCTATTATCGTATACCATTAGGATCCTTAAAAAGACATTTCAGGTTGTGTTTATGTCCTGCTTCCTACTTGAGCCTAGGTGGGGGACTACAGTCACCTCTACTGTGATCAAAGAAGTCATGTGCATACCATTCTTCACTGTATACTGCACAGAAAGGGGCCTGGATTAGTGTCTCTCACAGAACCTTCACTGCTTTTAGATTATATTTTTATTACAAGTTGTTTTCCTTCTATTGTCCTCATTTAGCATGACACAGAAGAAAGAGTAATCGCCTGGGAGATTTGTCTGGAAGTAGAGAAGTAGAAGACACCAGGTGACATCCTTTTCCACCACAGGCACTGCATCAGAAATATGTGTCCACATAAAAAGCTAAAGGCCTTATAATTCAAGGTTTTGTTCTATCAGTGTAAAGCAAAAGTGACATCCAGTGGTCTGCAAATCCAGACTGTTTGGAGTTCATATTACAAAAGCACTGCAGAATGTTTCAAAGAAAATTTCATCTTCTTTGCTGACTTCTGTGAATTTGTTATACAAATTATATATTTTGTATATGTTCAAAAGAGACTTCATTTGTCTCTTTTATAAAGTTATAATTTGACTTAAAAAAATAAATCATATTGCTAAAGTTGTGAACAAATTTGGTGTGAACATATAAGGTCCTCAACTGTAGTAAATAAAACATATCAAATTTGCATGGAAGTCAAAAAGGAGAAAGGTTAACTTTACAAAGACTTGAATGCTTCGTTCTTGACACAGAATTTATGCAATGTTTTGGAATAGTTTTCTAAAGTTACTTTAACACAAATGTAGACATTTTGTAGAAAATTTTGTAAATGTGAGTAAATAATGAGCCTGTTTAGCCTTCTGGCTAAACATTTCCCAGACTGTTCTGCAAAGCAAACCAACAGTTCTGAGCAAAACTGGGCTAGCCACTCATACAAATGCCGCGATGGGAGGGAACATAACCCCCCACATGAAAGAGTTAAGAGCCTGAAATCAGGGCACACAGAGATGCACTAGACAATGACATTTTGTACACCAAAACTATTTTGTACTCTGTGCTTCTGTACTGCCTTCTTAACCAAGACTGATTTCAGATAGATAAACCTGCCCATATAACTCTGCTAATGCATTTCTGTCCAGAACTGCTGAAAGGGTTTTTATTCTATGAAGAGCCCACAGCTTTCAACTGCTGGACTTCTGCCTTTTGATACTAAAGGCTATCATTACATAGAGTAAATTTCAGAAAATAAATGGGAGAAGACAAAAAAAATAAAAGCAATCCCATCACTCTCCACTTGTGATTCAGATGTACCTAAATAAATAGGCCTTTCTGTATTCAATAAATTTTAATAATAGTTGAAGAAAAATTAGTAAAACACTAACTTTTTTGACTTCTTTTCATGGCAAGAGTGGCTCCCATCCTGACTCAGGGATAATGGGACTGAGATGGTACTGACTCTTCTACTGCCACCACTGCAGTTACATCTGCTGGACTAGAGGTACATTTCATAAGGGGTTGGTACTTTTCCAATTAAAAAATAAATAAATAACAGATCCCTGTCCGTTTGATGTACCAATCAGGCAACTCTGTAATCAACCTTTCTGCAGATGGACATTCTTGTTTGGGTGACTTTCATTTGCAGCACAAAGCTAAAAGAGGAAAGAGAGTTTAACTAGGACACAGCCACCAAATTTGGCAGTGTTCCCTTTGAATATTTTTCTAAGGATTTTGTCCATATGAGTTCTGAGAGCAAATGCCAAATGACATGCAGGAGAAAAAGATTAAGCTGATAAAACTGCAGCAGTTTTTTCCTACTATTTTGGCTGTCTGTGGTACACAAATTACATTTTTTTTTTCTTGATTAAAATGAAAGGAAGTAAAAGTAGGTACTAGCCTTCCTTTTAATTAAACTGATTAAAATAGACCATCTGCATGTCTTTCCTTTTTATTTCATATTTCACTAGCCAAATGGGATCCCAAAAGCACTATGTTGCAAGATAGGATATCTCTAATGAGATAGCAATTTTTTTTGCAGGTATCTGCTCATTTTATCTGGACGCCGTATTGTTAATAGTCTCCTCTGCCCAGGCAGCTGTGCCTGTGACAGCAGAACAACATGTTCCCTCCAGTACAGCCTGTGGAGTTATTTCATGTCCGACAAGAGATAAAATGTAAGCTACTTAAAAGGAACCTCCAAATCACCCTGTAAAAGGAAACTGCAGAGAGACAGGCTGCTGGCAAGAAGAGAGATCAAAGGGCTATGTTAAGGACTTATAGACCATATTTCTCTTTCATCGGGCCAGATTATGCAACCTGCCAGGTGCAGAATACTTGCAGTTTCTAAGGGGTGAGCAAATATTGTAGATATGCGAGGAGTGAATACCTTCATTTCAATGACACACTCGGAAAACAAAGTCATTTTGCATGGAGGTCAGGATGTGGAGGGAACAGGTGCCAGACGCAGATATTTCAGATGGTTCTTCCACACTTTGTAGCAGGCGAGGGAAAAGATTTAATCTTCATTGTTACAGGGGTCGGTGGATATTTCCCTTCCCTGTTTAGCTAATATTTACTAAAAAGGGAGGGGGACAACCTGGTAATATATTTTTCAGTTTAAGTATTCCTGCAGAGCAGGGCCATGGGGAGTTGGAGCCCAGCCCTGCTGCGGCCTTGCTGAGGCCGTGGCAGACAGGCCCAGGGCTGATGCGGGGTCCTGGGCCTGGGGCACGTGGGGGAACTGTGAGGCAAGGGACAGAGACACAGCAGGGGGTGCCCTCCTGGCCCTGATGCCTCTTAAGGGTGGGTTTAAATGGAGAAAGCCACTCATCCCACCCTAAAGTAGATTAATGGTTTCCACTGGGTGCCTAACTTTCAGTCAGCTACATTCACATGAGGTTAATCCCCCACAGCAGATCTCGGCTTAGTCTGTCTAATGCTTCAGGACGAATTTTATCAGGCTTCATTCTCACTAGCAGATTTGGGAATCTTAAAACTTAAGTGCTTATGTTTTCTTTCCTCCAGCCCTTTGTCACTTGTGTGACTCGTGTGAGCCATCTGGTAGCAGATGTCCTTTGAGGAGAGTTTGGCTGCAAAAAGGCATTAAACACTTTGGCCTTCTCAGCATCTTCTGTTTATATCTTTCCTCCCCTCAGAGCAGCAGACCAAAGCTTTCTCAGCCTTCCTCTTACCAGTAGTGCAATTACAGAAGGATTTCCTGTTACCCCTTACAGTCACAGCCTTTCTGCTTTTCTCCTCCATAACAATGTGTTACTTTTACTGTTGCAGCTATGGTGGCTTTTTAAGCTGCCATCCTCTGCATCTGGATGGGTAGCAGAACCTTCCCCAGCAGTGGCTTGCTTATCCAGCCTCTGTTCTCCCAGCCTATTTGTTTCCCTGTGGCTTTACCTATCACCGTTTGGGGATGGTGAAATCTGCTTTTTTGAGTATCTATTGCCTCATACTTTTCCTCTTTTCACAAAATAGCGAACTCCACAACTACAGAAGCAGAAGGCTGCTCCCATCATGAACTCTACACTTGTTGAACAGTTAACGCCATGGTAATATTTTTCCAAATACTTGAAGTACTTCATTACCAACAAGTCCTTTGGATGTAGAAATATAAGAACATTCAGAAATCAAAATTAACTTCATAGAAGTTAATTCTATTAACTTTCAGAATAGAAAAGGTTCTTGCTTTTAAGTGTTTAAAATGTAAGTCACCCTTGGAACAGTAGACTCAGTTCAAAGATAAAGGTAAATACAAATCTTAGGTCTTTTGTTCTAATTGAGCGAGCTGTTGGAAATGTGAAAACCATACACAGCTTTTTAATATGTTTTGTACTTAATTAAACTCTTTTTTTTTTTCCCCTAAAAAATAAATAATAATTTAAATCTATAGGATCTCAACTGCAGCCCAATGAAACCAACGGATAATTACTTGCATTTGCTGATGGGTTTTCACTATGTCTGAGGTATGGAGCAAGATTCAATGTAGAATGCTCTATCTTTTATGTTAAATCTCAATGAACAAATTTGAGAGGGATAATTTTATTTCTTGCTTATATACATAATACTATTATCTTCATGATTACCATGTCATATTTTATTGGTTTTACAAGAAGCATAGAGTATTCCTAAAATACACCACACATTATTAATGATCTTGAACACAGATCTTGTAAAATATAGACTAAAATACCACTCTAAAGTAAAAATAATAGTTTCTTGAGATTGTCTTTAGCTTTGCTGTCTTTCTGAGTAATTTATACTGCTTTAAAGTGTTAACAAACAAATAAATATTATGATAATTTACCAAAATATTGACGCAATTCTTTACAAGCACAGTTCAGTGCTAGGAACATAAGAAAAAAGAAAGAAGGCAAGAAGGCAGGAAAAAAAGAAAGAAAGATGAAGAGAGAAAGAGAGAAAGAAGGTAGAGCAGTGTTTTGTCTTATTTATTTTTCTTTCTTTGCACAAAGTGCAAAACCCTAAAAAGCTGTTTAGAAAAGGAGACAAAGCACTATTTTATCTTCTGCTCTTCATTTTCTCAGTAGTAGCAAAACAAGGATAACAAAAGTTTGAGCTAACATCCCCAAAGCTCTAAACAAAATTTGGGTGAGTATTTCTAAGTGAAAAAGCATGCATGTCAAAATGAATCTTTTGATGAAAAGAAAGTATATCTATATTTTTATGAAAATAAGACCTTTGAAATTAAAAAAAAAAAAAAAAAAAAAAGAAAGACCAGAACCAAAAGATTATTTCTAATAACATAAAATGTTTGCATCCATTTGTGTGAAATGACTACATTCAGTATTTACGGATTTTTGTTTCTTTATTCCAGGGAATACTTTGCAAATGAAGCTTGTACCATTCTGGACAAAGCTGGGACAATGTATGGTTCTGGGATGCCAAAAGAATGTTTTATCCTTCATTGGAAATAGACACTATTTATAAAGGAGAACTAACAGGTTGATAAGGATTTTGCTTAGAAAGTGATGAAGTATTTGAGAGAGGTGTGCATATTTCAGCAGATCTTGATTTAAAGCAGATCAAAATCTTTGGCTGAGCAGCCCAGCACCTAACCACACACAAGCTGAGGAAGCTGCATGCCGCATGGGTACTGTGTGTGTTAGCATTCCAGCTCCTGCTCCCAGACAAAAGCAGCCTTCATTTAAACTGAGAGGTATTGAGTAACAAGCATCTGCATAGCACAACAAACTGAACACAACTGTCTCAAGTGAGACTCTATTAAAGCATGGGAAATTTGCCACCTCCCCAGGATTTATCATTTTAATTGGAACAAGACAGATTCCATCAATGATGACTGAACAGAGCATCAAGAAGTATTTTTTCTTTAGCAGCTGTTATTATGCAGGAGAGACAGAGAGCTGAAGTAGGGGCAGAAACCCTTTTCAGTGTAAACAGATAGCCATCTAATCTGCAGAAGACGGGCAGGAGAAGAAGGGAAACAGGATCTTTCAGATATAATTAATACTGAAAAAGCAAAATAATGTCTTTTCCAAAGACCTTATATGGCCACATCAAGCTTTGGTTACCTTTTACAAATCTTTCTGTTAGTACTTCAGTAACTTCCAATTCTTGTTGGCATATTTGAACAAGAGTCTTCAAAGATTCATTCTTTGACCTTCCCAGGTGCTGCTCTTTTAGAGTTTCTTTTTATAAGCAGTAAGTTAAGTAGGGATCAAAGAGGACCACCATCAAGAAGGAAAAAACAGTATGCCTTGTTATATATATGGTATTTTCATGTTGCTAAATTAAAGTAATTCAATATTTCACCCTCAAGATTGATATAAGAGACCACAACAATTAAGTTTAAGGTTATAATTTTAATCATAGATGAAGCTTAATGGCCTTTTTTTCCAATGTCTCATAGTCTTTGTGGAAATTATATTATTGAGCAGAGCAACACAGTACTTAAAGCAGGTTAACTTTTAATGCAAACCTGTTTTCTGCTGTCCAAAAGATCTCTAATAACCCACTGCTTACTAAACTGAAAATCACTATTCCATTCTCTGAATACATACTGATTTCAGAGCAGACAATATAAGATTAAGGACCTAGCCATCAGAGTGCAATAAACAAAACAAAACATGTCTGGAACATAGGCTTCCACTTCAGGACACAGGGACATGGACATGTAGAGGTAATCTAAAAAATACTTATCAGACATTCATCTTGAAATCCACCATAGAACAGCAATGGTCAGCAATGACTGAAAGACAAATAATAAAAAATAAAATAAAATCACAAGATGACTGTGCCACTGTGATCCACATCTGAATACTGTGATCAGTTTTGGAAAGCAGTGGTAGAAAAATCTTAGAGATGAGCAATACATATGACCATTTGAGAACACTTTATGGATCAAAATTTTCACCTTGAGAAAGATACACATGAAGAAGACATGCTAGGGACCTACAAGAACATGATTGGGATCAAGAACAGAATAATGATTCATTATTTCATAGAATCATAGAATGGCTTGGGTTGGAGGGAACCTTAAACATTACCTAGTTTCAACCCCCCTGCCATAGGCAGTGATGCCACACCCTAGATCAGGTTGCCCAGGGCCTCATCCATCCTGGTCTTGAATGCCTCCAGGGATGGGGCATCCACAACCTCTCTGGGCAACCTGTTCCAGTGCCTCACCACCTTCTGAGGGAAGAATTTCCTCCTAATCTCTAATCTAAATCTCCCCTCTTTTAGTTTAAAACCATTCCCCTTTGTCCTGTCATTATCCAATTGAGCAAAGAGTCTCTCTCAGTCTTTTTTATAAGTTCCCTTTAAGTACTGAAATGTTGCAATGAGGTCCCACCAGAGCTTTCTCTTCTTTAGGCTGAACAGCCCCAGCTCTCTCAGCCTTTCTTCATAGGAGAAGAAATTTCTTTATTACAATAGCGGACACCCAATGAAATTGGTAGACAGCAAACTGAAAACAAAATGAGTTTTCATTGCTGTTTTACTTAATGTAAAGTAATTGAACTGTAGAAATTATAAGTCAAAGTACAAATAAATTTAAAAGAGGTGTGATGAATTCAGGGAGTGGTGATCTAAAGCTGCCTACTAAACAGGATAATCCATGTGCAGTTTCCACTGGAGGAAGAGCTAATTGCTAGCTTTTCACTGGATAAGTGAGAAAAGAAAGAAAGAAAGAGGTGTATTGGTTCATGTGCCTCTCCTTCACCCCCCCCCCCTTTTTTTTTTTTTGTCTCAAGCAACCACTGTAGGAAATAGGATACTGAGATACTTCATTAGCTACACATGACTTGAAAATAAGAAATAAAATGAAGGCGTTTAAATCACTACAGAAAAAAAAAAAAAAAAAAAAAAAAAAAAAACATTTGTATTTTCATTACAGTAAGGACTCTTGCACAATTAATCTGACAAGCAGTCATTTTTGAGTGATGCACCATGTCTACATCTCATATCCTTCATTGTCAATCATTAGGAGGTTAGTGCAAGAAAGAGTATGTTTTAGTTCTCAAAGCTAAACTTGTTCCCATGTCCTCATTTATTGTAAAAGCATAATGAAGACTGATTCAATGCAACAAATGGGTTTTGATTAAATAACGTCATACAGAAACACCAGACAAGCCAAAACACCATCTTGTAGAGTTGTATTCCCCTCCAGTCCTGGTAGAGATTGAAACTATCTGTGTAATATATCATAATTAAATCAATTTCTGCTAATCACTTCAGCAAAAATACTCAGTCCGTGGTAAGTAGTAGGCTAAAGGGTAGGATGCTGACAGTTGCTGTCATGGGTTTGCAGGAGTACAATGCAGGAAATTGCCAGACCTCCCGTTTTCACATCTCCCAGTGCACAAGGAACTGAAAAGAGGTATAGTTTTCCCATGGAAATAATAAATAAAAACAAAAACAAACTTAAATTCTCCTACTCATGAAACTTAAATTCTCACTGCCTCCTACACTTTCCTGTGAGTTAAAACGCCAGTTGCATCCTGACTGGCTCTTGGCTTCTCGCAGTTACCCACTGTCAGCTCCGAAATCTGCAGCATATTAAAAAACACAAGCTGAGGACAGCCCAAAGTAAAGTGAATTAAATGATGATAAATATTGCAAGAAATACACTTATAACTCAGTAAATCCATACCGTTTTTATTCACTTCTTTAGTAGAATTTCTACTTTGAGATACCAGAGGGGGAAAAAAAAAAAAAAAGGTCAGGGAGAATTTAGATAAAAATATAATGCGCCTTGGTTTGAGCATTTATGATCATCTGAAAACCTAGCTCCACAAACTACATGCAAGTGTAACATGGTTCAAGAGAAAAGCAGAATAAAAATAAAAATCTATCATATCAGCCAATCTCTATTTCAGGAAGTGATGCAAACACAGTCCGCAGCTAAGTTGTACCTCCCAAAATATTCTGCCACCCACAACATTGTGTAACTTTCTTCTAACATGAAACAAAGTTGTGCTTAGCTACTGTCAGCACCAGCTAATTGCACCACATGTAACCTCACCAAACGTTAAAAAACAACTAACAGATGATGTTATTTCCCTCCCTCTGCAAAATCGTGTCTGATTAAGCTCGTGTTACAAAGCCCTACTATATCAGAAACACGCCCTGCAGCTCCTGGTAGGAAAGCTGCCTGCTCCACACTTCACTGAAGGGAAGGGAAAGGTTGATTTGCTCAAGAGCTGTTAGTGTTCGTGATCCTGCTTCTTTTGCACTGCTGGTGCTTCTCTAATTTTAACTCTGTTGTTTTTGTTTCATTTCTCTTATATTTCTCTCCCATCAGCTAGTTTTCTTTTTATTCCTGTCTAGCCACAATTTCCAAAACTGAATAAACAACGGAAACGTATGGTCAAGTGACAACACTCAACACCTGACACTTAATTTGAGGCAACACTTAGTCGCAACTGACAAATGGCTCTATTGCATCATTTTTAATTTGTCTACTGCCACAGTAAGGTTCGTATATAATATCCAACTGCTTTACCTTAAAACTGGTACTTATTTTCAATATGCCTCTACACAAACTGCTTCCCTGGCAGAGTGATGGCTGCCTCGAAACTCTTGTACCAGAGAGGTGGGCCTACAACCAGGCATAGAGCCGGGGGCTACTTATCCTGCTCTTGGGACAGCCATTTTGTGTTTTTCGGTTGCCCCATGGCTGCGAGGCCGCAGCTTCCCACCGCCGCTGCAGCAGCGGTTCATCTGTTCTTGCTTTCCTGCTCGCTGAGCGGGGCTGGTGGCAGGAAGCCACAACTGCTCTGTGTGTTTATCTCTCCCCATCTCACAGCCCTGACAGAGCAAGGCTATTTGGATAGCAAGAGGCTATGGTAACCAAGCAGCCACAAAATCTAAAAGGGACGTTTCCCAGCTACTGACACTGCTAAGAGTAACTGCAAAAACAAGTTTTGTAACACAACAAATATATATGTATACACGTATATATATATATCTAAACGTGAATGAAGTGAGAAAAAGCAATAGCAGCTTTTGAGTAGTTGCTTTACTTACATAATCTTAAAATAAATCTTCCTGCTTTAGAATAAAAATCTGCTTTTCCTAGGGACTGGGTGTGACTGACAAGGATATCAGCAGCAACTTCAAATTTCAACATCTTCAAAGTTCATCTTGAGCCCTCATGCCTTTACATGGCTAGTTCAGGCTCCTCTCTCTAGCAAGGAGCTCCCATTCCCATGGGTAATCACCAGATGATGGCCTTCACGAAGCAGCCAGAGCCACTGGACCCTTCTGGCCTGTTTAACACCTCCGCTCTGGAAGAGGCATTTCAATCAAACACCACTGGGCAGTTACAGAAGACTTGTCAGGGGCAGGCTCATGGTGTGAGCTCCACACCTAGGTCCCAGCCTTCCCAAAGGATTTTGGTCTGTGGTAGCCTGTGGGGTCAGGAGCAGGCTTGCAGCACAGGCCAGGACCTGCAGGCACCACAGGGCAGCCTGAGCTCTCAGTTCCCTTCTCTTATTTTCATTTATTAAACAAACAACGCTGCTGACCGCAACAGGCTCCAAGTACGACTAACAAATGGTCATGAGACAACAAAAAGGGCATTTCAAAGATGAAAGGGGTATGCTGGCGTTCCTGCAGAGGTGAACTCCTGCTGCTGCGCGCACGACTGCCCTCCTCAGCCCTGCAGCCCATGTGGCCAGGGGCCAACCATGGGGCTTGCACAGCTCGGGGTCTGCTCTGAGGAGGTGTTTGTGCATACGTGGCTTTTTCAGTTGATGGGTGAGATTTCCTGGCTGCCTTTTACCACTTCAGTGGTGCAGAGCAGTCATAAAGTTTAATTGCCCAATTAAGCAGGGTTTACAGTTGCTTTGCATTGCTAGAGTGCCACAGCACAGATTGAATAAACCAGGGAATCAGTCCCATATATTATTATTTTTTTTTTGATCAGGAAAAAAACACATGGGCTAAAGTAACTTAAATAGAGAGGTGGGTTTAGCTTGGAGTGAAAGGTATGGATTTGAGCATTGTGGGACAAGTTGAAAGCGAAGATCCCTGATCTCTCCTGTTGTGGTTGCAGCACAGCCAGGAGGGAGCAATGGGTGCACAAGCACAGTGCCTTAAGGGCTGTGGGATGGGGAGGGAGGAGCACAGACTGAAGGTGGCTCCCAAATGAAGAGAAACAACTTTTTAGGAGGGAGTCATGGGAAAAGGCAACAAACAAACAAACAGAAACCAAAACCCAACCCAGCATACAGGCAGCAATGACACTTTTCAAATGGAGACTTTAAGGGGGAGTGGCATTCAGTGAAAGCCACAACAGATCATGGCTCAGACAGCCTCAGCCCACAGCTCTGCCTCCCACCACCTGCCTGTTCTCCAGGTCCCTGTCCCATCTCTACACCCACTCCTCGTGGGTTCCTGCTTCTTTCCAAGCCTCCTGACTGGGGGGGTGATGCCAATGCGTAAGCCCAAGTACAACGAACTCTTTAGGATACTGGAGGCCTCTAGAGAAAATTTGACTAGACATAAATAGCACAGTTACCTAAATACTAGTAGGCACCTCAGTAAAAGTGGCTTCATAATTCCCAGAAAGCTGCTTCATTACTATCAGGCTAATATATATTTATATTATTTATTTAACTTAGCAGGTTGCTGACAATGTAAGCTATTGGCTAGAGCATAATTTCTCCAGCTGCCCATTGCAGCTACCAGAGGATGAGCCATGGGAATGTTCAAAAGTCCAGAAACTCACAAAAAATGATCAGTTCACAATATCTTATATTGTACTGCCAGGACTTTAAGGCATAAGCATTCTTCTTGACACGTAGGTAGTATCCAGGGATTGCAGGATTTTCAGAAAAAGAAAAATCAAAAAGAAAACTTGAAAAAAAAAAAAACACACAGAGGAGAGGAGAGGAGAGGAGAGGAGAGGAGAGGAGAGGAGAGGAGAGGAGAGGAGAGGAGAGGAGAGGAGAGGAGAGGAGAGGAGAGGAGAGGAGAGGAGAGGAGAGGAGAGGAGAGGAGAGGAGAGGAGAGGAGAGGAGAGGAGAGGAGAGGAGAGGAGAGGAGAGGAGAGGAGAGGAGAGGAGAGGAGAGGAGAGGAGAGGAGAGGAGAGGAGAGGAGAGGAGAGGAGAGGAGAGGAGAGGAGAGGAGAGGAGAGGAGAGGAGAGGAGAGGAGAGGAGAGGAGAGGAGAGGAGAGGAGAGGAGAGGAGAGGAGAGGAGAGGAGAGGAGAGGAGAGGAGAGGAGAGGAGAGGAGAGGAAAGGAAAGGAAAGGAAAGGAAAGGAAAGGAAAGGAAAGGAAAGGAAAGGAAAGGAAAGGAAAGGAAAGGAAAGGAAAGGAAAGGAAAGGAAAGGAAAGGAAAGGAAAGGAAAGGAAAGGAAAGGAAAGGAAAGGAAAGGAAAGGAAAGGAAAGGAAAGGAAAGGAAAGGAAAGGGACACTGCACTGGAGCGATAAAAAAAAAAAAAAAGCAAATGTGGAACCTAAGTTATTAAAGGAAAATATTGAACATTAGAAAGCTTGAATTTGTTTATAACCTTTATGAAGATTTTACAAATGTTGCAGTTTTGTATAGGTCCCAAGCAACATAATGCACACTATTATATGCCTGTTAGGGACCTGAGGGCTCCCATGATCCCTGAAGCCACTGCCCAGCCTCCCCTGGGGCTCCCCTGCCATGATCCAGGACCCCATCTCAGCCCCCAGGCCATCTGCCTGTCCCCACCTGAGCTATGTAGCTTCTGCAGCTCTGTCTCTGGCCCTATCTCTTGCATGGACCCTGGACCTGCTTCACCTCTTGCCAAGTCTGTGGTTGAGGGACCCTGTTACCAGCCCCAGCTCAGCCCCCATGGGGTGATGCCCATTTAGGGGAGCACTGCAAGTGCTGGCTCACCCTCAGCTCCCGGCTCATCCCACTGTGACAAGCAGCCCCCCTCCTGCTGCTCCCAGACACAGGTTGTTTGAAGGTTGTTGTGTTTTGGATCCTCTTCAAGCACATTTAGATCAAACACACTTCTGTTTAATATGCCCACCATGTAAAGATGGGGTTTGACGTGTAGATCTCCCTAGGGGGTGATGGAAAAGTTGAGGGAGCTTTCGCCCCATTGTAGCTGGTAGTAACACCAACCTCTCAGCTGCAGCTGAGAAGCCATGCAGCTTCCCAGTTTCTCCCTTCTTATCCCCTGCCACCCACATGGACTTAGATCAGTGTTGAGACTGCTCCAGAGTTGTCACAACACTCTGGTAAAGTAACAAGACAAAGAGAAAAAGAATAAGGAGAGAAATAGCAGGAGTTGCAAGAAGGGAAGAGATGGAAAGCATCCACATGCTTTGGGAAACAGATATATAGGCGATGGGCTGAAAAAAAAAGCCATCCTACTGTGTTTTTCAGTTATGTTGTGTTTAATAAGAACTCAGTAATAACCACTTGCATAGGAGCCCAGGAAGATGACAGGAGCTGCAAAGGTGAGACTTGGAGTATAACTTCCCCAGCCTTCAGGTTACCAATGGCCTCACTTCATTCTGTTAGATTGTGCTTTTCACAAATATGGCACAGTGACTGGGCTGGAAGTTCTCTCCAATTCTATTAGAATTTAAAATGAGCTTAAAGGGAATCCAAAACTGTTAATTTTAAAGCTTAGGAGTGGGAAGTGCTGAATAGGTCTGCTAAAGCACATGGAGACATCCACTTCAAGTAAGCTGATTTAAAATCTGGCATAAATTAGAAGGGTCTTGAGGTATGATCACTAGAAAGTTATGCAACAGTCACATGTAAAACCATCAGCTGGTCCTTGTGATCTGGTTCGAGTGATATGAGCCAGCACTGCAAAAGATCTAAACTCTGTCTTATCCAAACTCTCTGTCCAGTCTTTCCTCTTGAGAGTTAATGCAGGAGTAGCAGAAAGAAAGTGCCTTTAGTCACTGCTCTCTTGTTGTCAGAACAGAACAGACTGTAAAGCAGTTGTTTCTTTTTGATGTTTGGGAAAGAATAACTAAATATATTCTTTAGAGCAGAGTTATATTGTTTAGAGCAGAGCTACCTATTGAACAGTTGTCACATCACTACTTACTACACACATACTTTGAAATCCAAAGATGCAGAGGTTAACAGCTTCAACTAGGAAACTAAAGAATTTTGTGCATGGCAAACACTCAGCAGAGAAGTCTGCACTGATGTTGCTTTATAGAAAGTACGATTTCAGTTGCTAGGGTTTCCAAATGGCCACATTTTGTAAGGAAGCAATAATGACACTGAATTAAAATTAAATCAGGAAGACTGACAGGGACTCTGCAGCTTCTGATGCCGAAGGCAAGGCTCTGTGCATGGTCAGTCATTGGTTAGTTTGCTTAAGTCTTTGTATTCAGAGGATTGGATAACAGCATAAAGGAAACTCATGCATGTACACACATGGAGATGAAAGAAGATGGAACTTTTTTCTTTTTGCACAAATGGTGGTTCAAGTCTTTGTGCTTTTGAAAGGCAAGCAATCTGTCAAACTCATTGAGATACTACTAACTGCAAAAAATTCTCTTTGACATGAAAAATCAATATATCACATTTGAATATTTTGTTGAAGCATGCATAAATTCATCTCTATTAAATGTGAATTGTATGAATGATATTTTAAAAACTGATGTAATATAGAAAATCTCATGTATTCTATTCTTTTTACTTAAAAGATTTAAACAACAAAAGCATTTGAAAGATTTGAAAGATCTGAAATCTGTTGCTGTTTATGGATAAAAAAATACTGATATCAGCTCCATATGATGTGTCAGAAATTCATAATTATTACCAAACTGATTTAGAATGATGAAAGATTGTAAAAAGGTTTGTTGATAGTTTATCTATCTGTATGCTTAAGCAGGATTTCAACTAAAGCCTGAAACGTAAAATGTCACTGACCATGGAATGGAATTACATGGTAGAGATAATATGAGACTTTTTTGTCAAAATACTTTGACTCTTAAAACAAACAGCCAGCATCTGAATCCAGAATGCACAATAAACAGACTCAAAGAGCTTTTAACTCCATTCTTAACAAAAAAAAAAAAAAAAAAAAAAAAAAAAAAAAAAAAAAGAAAGTAAGAAAATAAAAAGAGAAAAGAGAAAAGCCAGAGAGAGTATTAAAATTCAGAGTATTAAAGAGTAACAAAGAATGACAATTCAGAGTATCTTTAATCCAATGGATTAAATCTAATCCTTTTGGTCCTTAATGTCGTACTGCATTTGTCCAAAGGCACAACCTTAGACCGTCTGTGAGATACTTGACTTATTTGCTTTTACTTCCTACCAAGTAATGGATATGCTAGAACTGAGAGGGCTACTCCACTTGATACAGGGAGCATGTTGGACATAAAATAAATGTTCCAAACATTTCCAGTGATCAGAAGTCCTATATTCAAAAGTTACAGATATTATAAAAGTCTATTCTAATTAATTTTCAATTAGAAGAATCCATGTCGTTTTCAGGCTCCTAATTTACTGAAAGGGAGGGTTTTTGTTTTCCTTTGGGAGTTGGGCACCTAAATGTCACAAACATTTCACACATTTTTGACACCTGGGGTTCATTTCTGAGGTAACTACTAATTTCTCTGCTGTATAAAATCGCCATCGGTTGTATTTCAGTACTTTGTATTTTCAGTACTTACATTACTCTCCAAACTCCATTTGACAAGACTTTACAAGCTTGTATCAACAGTGTCTTCTACTGGGTAAGACCACATGCAACACTAATCAGGGTGGAAAGATTGTTGCTAATTGTTCTGAGTAATGCCTTTGTTTGTTGCTATGTAGTGAATATGCCTTATTTTTATTCTTCATTAAAAAAAAAAAAAAAAGTGCTTGACCTGTGGAAGTGAAACAGTGTCTAAGGTGCCAGTGCTGGTGCCATCATTCCTATGATATTATTTTGGAAAGATAATACTTTCCAGTAAAAATTATGAAGTGGTCTTTGTAATGTCTGTATCAGCTTAACACGTTTGCTACCAGTAAAAAAGAAAACTGCTCTGTATTTTCTGAATTTCAACAACTCTACTGAGAAGTTATAACACTTAACAAGCAATTTTGTAAAGCCAATAGCTGAGCAAGAATATGGATAAAATGAAATTTCAGCAAAACTGACATCTGGATTGAATATAAGTGTAAATAGGAACAGAGTCCGGAACAGAACTCCGTTGAAGATGTGTTAAAACATTTATGTGAGATCCTTCATAAGGAATAGATTGAAAAAGTCTATCTATTGTATTTAAACTACAATAAGAAAGTCACCAAAGCAATTTCTTACTTCTCAATCGGTTGATTCTAATAGATGTATCACTATATGCCACACCTACATGAGACTGTGGAAATACATTTTCCAAAAATAGTTTTATCAAGCATCAATAAGAAGTAGGATCAGCAAGAGAGGGGAAAAAAAAAAAAAAAAAAAGGTCTAAAAGCTCCTGTGAAATAATGACATATATATAGACTAGACACTCAAAAAAGAGCCCTGCTAAGACATTATATATCATCAGCTGCCTATGACTACTGTGTTGCTGGATGCTACTGCCTAAGCAGTAGAGCTAGCATCAGGTTTATAACCTAACATATTCACTTTACATTGAAATAATCTAGAATCAACCTATTGTTTGCCATTTGTCAGAAAACTGATCTCCACCTGACAGGCAACTGTTTTTTGGAGTGGCTGGAGCACATCTGAGTGAGTAGAGATGAAAATTTACAAAACAGGACATTTCAAGACACCTTGAGGTTTTAACTGGTTTAGATGGAGCAGCTTTTAGAAGAGAAGGAAAAATAGGTTTGCCTAGATTTTATGGTTAAGACAAATGTACTATCTGTGTTTATAGCGAAACTAAAGGTAAAGGTCTGGAAGGCCAGCTTGGCTAGTTTCAAGGCTGTTTTTCTGTCCCTTTCAGGGATACTGAAAAGGAGAGTTATTTTGTAGCAGACACCCATCAAATTCTGTCAGTAACAGACTATTACCTCCCTCTTACTTTCCTCTATAGTAGGTCAACTTCTGTAATACTTTTCACCTTCCTTAGACTCTAAACTCTTCTGAACAAGGTCTGTATCTTCTTAAATAATTTTAAAACACTTGCCAAAAGCTGGTCATAATCCTCACTAAAGTCTTTGGAGACAACTGCAGTAAAAAGAAGCAACACCACCTCAAGAGCAGCCAATGAGCACCCCAATGACGTAATTATGATATTTCTATTGAAAAGACAACTGTCTACTTGATGAAACTTAAATTTGTATGAATGGTCCAGTCCATCACCATTTGCCATGTATATAACTCTTCTACTTTGTGTGTGAAACCTTCTCTAGAAGAACAAAGTACCTCACTAAATGTGAACTTTGTCTGCATAAATAAAACCATCTGGTTTGCTGTCTGACCATCTGGTTTGTCTAAAGTTTATAGTCTCCTGAGTGTTATTCACAGGCCCACATATGATCAAGCCTCCAAAGACATTTTTATTTGGTAAAAGCTTTCCCACAGCACTTTATTTTTTCTATTTGTTTTTGATCTTGTAAAAAAAAAAAAAAAAGTCATTTTAATACGTGTGTTGTAATACTGCATGTGTTTGTGTTTCTGTGAACTGCTTGTAGTTCTGCTAGTGGGTAGATATTACAGGCTAGATTCCCTTGGGAACAGGGGAGGAACGTACTGCAGAAGAGAAACTTGGAGATAGCAGATCCTAAGACTTCTTAACCACTGTCCCTGAACAAAATGCTAGCTTAGGGTGGACAGCTCACTTAAAATGCATCAGCTATTAACATGTGACTAGATATCGAGAACCGAACTGTCTCAGCTCAAGAGCTACAGCTGGCAGCAGGTAACCAACACCTTGTCAGATCTACACCAGGCAGGGAGTCTGCTGGCTTTGATGATTCCAAGACTCCTAGCAGCATGCAGTGTCCAGATAACCCACCAGTTTTCATCCCTGTGTGAATAAAATGAATAATTATGCTCCCTTAATACTACAAGCTGAACGGTCACTACGTTTCTGCTTGCTCTCTCTGCTTCATAAACACAAGATTTTCCATACAGAGCCTTTACAAAGCCTTGCCAAAAGGGTTCATTCTCCTTCAGAGTTCAACTGCTCCCGTTTCTGGAGAAAATGCCTCAGTTCTCCGCAGGTCAGTAAGTATACGACAGTTCATAAGCTCTGATACTTCTGCCTTATCTGCCCTCTTACCACAGGCAATGGAAAATGTTTCACTTGAAACAACAAACAGATTCAAAATCAGAAATAGAAATGACCTAAGTAAAGATCAATATAACTTAACAGAATCTACCTCGTTCTGTTCTAAGCCATCACTGATGTTTCAGCAGATTAAGCCTATGCATAATTAACTGTATTTACACAATCACTAACAATAATCACACCTTTTCATCTACCTAGAATACATATTCTCTATGCATCACATCTAAAGTGAGATTTAAGGTTAAATGTAGACATACACCATGGAGTATGATCATGTATTTGTAATGTGAACATAACTAAAGCAACTGGGGCAAGAAGTCTGTATTTTGAAAATGTGCAAAATAGATGTCCTTTTCTATAGTCACTCTTCCCTGAATTCCTTCAACACAGAAAAACAGAAAGGATGTCAACAGGCTTGTGGAAGCTAAGACCCAGGACAATTCCTCTCTCTGCAGAAGAGTTGAGAGAGGGCAGCTGGATCCCACTGGACCCTGCTGTGTTTAGTTTCTAAAAAAGGGAACTAAAATGAGAGGCAGCCTCCAGGGGCAGCAAAATACAGCAGGAAGCTTGGAGATGCAACTCTGTTCTATAAAAATAAATTGTTTCATGTACGTGATTCTATTTACTTGTTAGTTTATTTGTGTAGCTTGGGGGTACTGGGTTGTTTCCCAGTCAGCTTCTTACAACTCTAATTCCTGTTGATATATAAAAGTGTGAGTGTACAACCTCAAGCACACATACTTAAGTGCAGCTTCTGTGGATGTACAAAAGAATTTAATAATTTTAATTTACTGTCAATAAATTCCACTAAAGCTTTGGAGACTTTAAGAGAGATCATACATAGACAATGTCATATTCCAAACATAAGGCCTTGACTTTTAGACTTTGGCCTTGAATATATCGACGTGTTCTAAAATAAGCAGTGAATACACTACTGCTTTTCAGCTAAACTATGTTCATTGAATATATGCATTTTCCATCTATTGTAAATGGGACACGTGTTATAAGTTTAATTCACATATCAGATGCTAGCAACAAGTCAGGCACCACAGCTGAAACAGTGCCTTAGTGACTGTCTATATGTTCAGATGCAAGATGGGCTTTGTTTCAAACTTTCTTTTGTTTATTGTACTGAAACAGCTTTCCTATTCATTCAAAACTATAGTCAAGACAATCACTACTAGTCATTTTTCCCAAGTAGCAATGCTGAGTGGGTCCCGAGTGATCTATTATTGAACTGGTAATTATTTACATGCAGTAAGTTTTAGTTTTAATATGCTTGTCACTTGTCAACTTCTACATTAAAAATTGTCTTGAGTTTTCAATCTCAGTGTGCCATAAATGTTTATAATCTGTGAATGGGAGTCAGTATTCTCACCAGTCAGGATAATGCTTATCCTATTTTCCAGAGCTTCTGATACAGAGCTTCCTTAGAGAAAAATAATTAAACTAAACTAAAAACAAACAAACAAATAAATAAAAGAAAATAAGAAAAAAAAAAAAAAAAGCTTTTGATTTTAAATATTTTCTTAGAAAATAATATTTATTAATATGAAAATCTTGTGTGTTCCTTATTTGTTTTCAGAACACTATTTCCAAGAGCTGGGAAGATTTGTTTTCTGGCAAGCATCAAACATTTTTCCATTGGTCACAGCATTCTTGTACTAATTGAGTTTAGAAAACTCTTCAGCTGCTGCTTGGATGAACATGATCTGTGAAAAGCAAGCATCAGAAATAATGGGATCCATTAGCTAATTATACTTTATCATCAAACATGCATCAGTTGCAAAATATAATATGAGAACTGTACTCTGGTCCCCAGATCTTTCAGATTGTATGAACTGCCAAAAAAAAAAAAAAAGCATCTTCTTTCCCAAAATACTTCATATTTCTCAGTTAAGGCAACCACTGATTTTCAAAATGTATAAATCTGTACCAGACATAATCCCTCTGAAACTTATAGTGATGATTTTGCTGTCTGAAGCAAAAACTGTGGAGAACATGCTATGTTTATTTCAACACTTACATGCATGCAATATCCCTGGTTAAAACTATCCATTCTAATGGGAAAAAACAAAAACAAAACAAACAAACAAACAAACAAACAAACAAAAAAACCACCAACACTACAATATACAATTCAATTGCTAACTGGGACATTGGATAGAAGGCATGAATGTGATTACAGACTACATAGAATAAATATTTCTTTGTGTTTCACTTAAATGCTCCTTTATTTCTACAATTTTATTTTATTTTATATTATTTATACTCCTATGACATAGGAGTAACTGACCATATTTTGCTGTAGTTCTCACCTTTCTAGTAATATTTTGGATATTACACGAGGAAGACAATTTCACTAGTTCTCACGCTAATTTTCCACGGAGAAAATGTACATGTACCTTCTTTCTCTTAAATATGAGGAAATTTAGAGTCACAATACAGGTGGCCTTGTTAACATATTGACCTTGAAATGGTCACAGAAATATGTGGCTACTGTAAGTGCAAGTTAAAAAACTGTCCTCCTGGAATGTTTACCTTTTGAACTTATATATGAATTTGACTTACAAGACGACAAGGTCCAAGTGGAGAGCCAACATCATGATTTCACATAGAAGTCCAATCACTTAATGCTTGAAACTAAATACAATCTTATTTAAAGTGTAAAAAGCTAAAATCTTCAGTATGTTTACTCCTGTGCGAGGACACCAAATAAAATCTCCATTAGCATTCAGGTAATTAACATATATGAATCTGAGGTGCATGAGTTGCACTACTTCAGACTCACAGTACCGGTGGATAGTGGATTGACACCCAGGTTGCGTACTGCAGTTTTCCACATGCTCCACCCTGGCCAAATTCCAAACAAACAGACGCAATGCTGCTCTGGTCAGCCCAGCTCATGGACTCTGCTCGGGCCACCCTTGCCCATCCCTTGCTATTCCCTTCTTTTCTCCTCCTCCCGGAGCCCTGTTACTTACACAACCTTTGTGCACAGTGAGGAAACAACCGGAGACAAGCTGTATTACCCTGTAGTGCTACACCCTGCAAGGAGCTCTTTTCAGCAGACTGTCAGAGCAGAAGAACCTGTGCCTGGTCTGTGGGAGGACTGTTGGTCTTATGCTACATCTCATGCCCACAATGAGGTCAGAGAAGCTCCAGTAGAGGAGGTCAGTCAGCGAGAGACTTTCAATCCTTTAAAGCCTCACGAAAATCCTATGTAAAAGATCTAATAGTAGCAGTAGGATACTTGTTGGTATAAAAATACACGAGATATCATCTGTTAGTACAATGCAGAATCACTGTGAAATCAAGGACATAGACTGCAGCCAAATTCAAATATTTTTCCTCCTATTAGGAAATAATAAAAATGCCTTGGCAAGACGGGTTCAAGCCTTCCGACTTTCTCTTGAAATGCTCGTTCTGATAAAAGTGTCTTACCAGCAAATACACTTTAATTTCTGTTGGCCTTAGCTTTTGCATACTCTGTGCCTCTTCACACCTGTGCAAAGGAAAGTAAAAAAGGGTACCAAACAAGTGCCTGACATTCCACGGGTATAATTATTTTACAAGTATAAAGGAAGTGAAAACAAGAGTCTGTAGGGGGTGCTTGGAGGTACTTATGATTTTATTTTTTTTTTTAAAGTTAGAGATATGTTACAATTTTAGAGTGTTCTGTGCTCACTAGTTAAGTAGAGATATTGTTAGTGCTTGGACTTTTTTCAGAAGTATAGTACCTTACCTGAAATTACCCCCTCTCCTCCCTTTTAGAGTCTTTCTTCTCAGTACTTTTGTGTATGGTGGTATTTATGATCTAATTCTCTCTTCCCACAATGCAGTGTAATTCCTGCAGTAGGTACTTAGGAAATATGTTTTGGTTCCTATTCCTATTATTATGCTAGAAAGCAAAGGAAGTAAGCAGCACAAAGGATTTAACCTTTTTGTTTGTTTGTTTCTAGACTATGCTACCAATATATGCTGGTTAACTTATTTTTCTAATGGAAAGGTATATATTTGTAGACACATTACCAGCTTTGTAAACAGACTTCTGGGATTAATGTTTTTTTTAGTTCTAGGTAGAATGTACAGCAGACTAGTACCCAAATGAGAATGAATTTTACAGGACCTAAGAAAGCATTCCTACAAAAGTTGAGCTTTATACAGCAGGTATTTGAATCCCCCCGCCCCCCCCCCCCCCCCCAACACACACACTTTTTAAAGGTGCATTTAGTATTAAAACATGGCTTTTCATTAGCAGACCTCAGATAATACCCACAAAAGGAACTGATTTAGATTTGCTTTCTGTTCCTTTAAAATACTGAATACCAAACAAAGCTCAGTTGGTAATGGCTCACCTTTGGGTTGATCATAAGTGTTAGCTGAACATTTTGGTCTACCTGGGTAAATAGGTAATACATTTTCTTCTTCATCTGAATACAGGTTTTGTTACGTCTAATACCTCAGCTCCTGCAGCTGCTTTCATTATGCAAGTAAAAGATCTCTTATACAGAGCCACCTATTTTCACCAAATATGCACAAACTAAGTTGGTTTCAAAATTTCCGTTCTTTGGTGAAAGCTAACTGAAATTGGCTAACAAGCTGGCTACCATTTCCCTCCCCCTGATGATGGTGAGAGAATGGATGATAGATGTGTGTGACTGCAAAAACACTTTTCCTTAAGAAACGGCTTTAAAAAAACAGAACACCAACTTTTCAGGTCACATGTTGAAGCTTTGTACAATTGAGGGTTTGAGATGTGCTAAATCTTACATGCTCTGTACAGCACTATTCACTTGGAGAGAACTAATCACTCAAATTGCATAAAGCTAAGTGCTTGTTTAAATCCTCACATGACTGATGACTAATGTTCAGTATTTAAAATTCTGTCCAAAGACAGAAGAACCGATTGTTTCATTTGAGCAGTCAACTTTCACATTAATCACAGTAATCTAAATCTCTATTGTTTAAAATACCTAAGAAGCGTGACCTCGCTTAATTGATAGCTTCGGCTTTTGTCTTTCTGGAGAATTTCACATACTGAATACAAACTGTAGAAGAAAAATATTACAGCCTGAAAATGACTTAAATTCCGTGTTTTATGACATAGTGAAAAGGAAAACGGAGATAAAAGGTCAATTTGACAATGCTCTGTGTGCTTGGATCCCTGAGTGTAAGCAGAACTCTGATTTCAGACGTAATGGTTGGCGAGTATTTACGAGGGTACGAGGAACTGCCTGGACGTGACTCAGCGTGTGATGTGACTGCAGCGTACAAAGTTTAATGGTTTATGTTCCCCAGCATTTTAACAGATTTGGAGGACCAACAACGCTGCTTTTGCGTGTGGCTCACACTCGGCGCAGAAAGCGAGTGACCCCACCACACCCCTCCCAGGGCACGGTCTGCGCAGCTCCCCCCGGGGACAAATCCTCTCTGAACTGAGCGTTCTCACAAAGGAATTTTGTTTCTATTTCATATTTATTTAAAAAAAACACCAGCGCCCCCCTCCCCCCCCCCCCGGCTGCCGTAAAGCACAGCCTGGCGGAGGCTTGGCGTTGCGTCGCGCGGCCGGAAGCGCGGCGCACTTTGCGGCGGGGCCGCCCCTGAGGCGCGGCCGGGCGGCCCCGTGCGCCCTTTCCGCCGCGCCGCCGCCGAGGCAGGGTGAGCGCTGCCGGGCTCCCCCCGCCGCCGGGCCCCCCCCGCCGCCGGGCCCCGCTGTCCCCCCCCCGCTCCCCACAGCGCTAACCCCGCGCCCCTCTCTCTTGCAGGAGTCATCATGCCGGCCAAGGGGCCCCTGCAGAGCGTCCAGGTCTTCGGGAGGAAGGTGAGGGCCGCCCCCGCCGCCTCCCCCCCAGGACTAGGCCGCGGCCTCCGGGTGCTCGGCGCCCACCCGGGCCCTGCTTGGGGGTGGCGGAGCCCGGCGCGGCCCCGGGGGTGGTGCCCTGGAGCTGCCGTGCGGCAGGGCCGGCGCTGGAGAGGCCTGCTCAGCATCCACGTGTCGTGGGGCGGCGGGCCTGCTGGAGATGGTGCCGCCAGGGAGCAGGCCCGGCCTCGCTGGTTCAGGGAGCCTCGTGGGGGCTCCCCGCAAAAGGGCCCGGATCATTTGCTGTGGTGCCCGGGAGTCGCGTTAAATAGATTGGGAAATAAAGCTTTTGGTGGGGGGATCCCATCGCCCCACAAGTCGTAGGTAGCAAGCTTTTATGAAGAATTAGGTCGCAAAATTATCGTTTTGATGAACGGATTGGGTATTTCTCCCACACTCAGATAAATATAATATTGTTAAGATGGTGCTGTAATACTCTAATATGTTGGAACGTAAAAAATTGTACTATCTTGTTTTTTGAGGGGTGCTAATATTCAGCACGAAACTAAAGATTTTAGATTGTTAAATTTTCAGAAGGTTTTACTTTATGTTGCTATTGTGAAAAATGAAGTGCTTCACTAACATGTGTTTGGACTTCTAGAAAACAGCAACTGCTGTTGCCCACTGCAAAAGAGGAAATGGCCTCATTAAGGTGAATGGAAGACCTCTGGAAATGATTGAGCCCAGAACTCTGCAGTATAAAGTAAGCATCTGCCTAGCCTCCCTACCTGCTTGGATATTAAAATACCTTTATCTACTCAATCGCTTGAGGATTGAAAAGAGTCGATTGCCTTATTGACAGTACTAAATATTTGTTGTGTGTAGAAACATAAACACTGCAGAAAATGCAGAAAACTCCTGTCATAATTGTGCTGTTGGCAGAGGGATTCTTGCTTAATTGGGTTAACATACCTTATTTACACTGTATAAGGTGACTTAACTTTGATACATGCAAACATACATATGTACACACAAAGAGTCTCAAATGAGCATGAATGATACGAAGTGCTGTGGAACAAAACTATGTAAAATCAGTTACCATGCGTTTTGTTGTCAGAAGTATTTTCAGGAGATAATCATTTTTTTACATTGAAACGGGAAACTTCAAAGCCTCCTGTTCAAAAGATTCATTAAAACTTAATAAAATAGTTGGTTGGCCTTTTCACAGAATCACAGAATTGTCTAGGTTGGAAGAGACCTCAAGATCATCGAGTCCAATCTTTTGAAACTTAAATAAAAAACCCAACCACTTAGTTTTACAACAGCATTAGTAAATGTCAAAGAACGTTGCAAGAGATGTACAAGTCCCATTTACATGGGACATGTACTTGTAAAATTAAGGCTGTGCTTTTCAGAATGTTTAGTAACTTCACATTTCGTAAATGTGCTACAAGCTCTAGTCCTTGCTGTCTCTGATCACAAATTAACTTTTTCATTGTTTTGTTTCCTAGCTGCTTGAACCTGTCCTGCTCCTGGGGAAGGAAAGATTTGCTGGTGTTGACATCAGAGTCCGTGTGAAAGGTGGTGGCCACGTAGCGCAAATCTACGGTAAGGCTTTCTGTGGAACCTTCTTTGTGGGATAGAACAGGTCAAATCGCACATGTGAGAGGCCTGAGTTGAGAGTAGCAGCTTGTGCATCTCGGTTTCACTACTCATGAAGTTTTTTGTATGGGCATAGTGGTTATATTTTATTTGCAGAGTTGTAACATCTGGAATAAGTTGAACTAAGGAAATTTGTGAAATTGTGAGGAGATTTGAGGAATGGATCTTGCATGTTGCACCATGATAATTGGAAGTGTGCCTCTATGCAAAAAGTTTTGGAAGGCAGAGAATGGGACTTACCATTAGAAATTGTCTTTAATCCTAAATTTTTAGGTTGTCCAGAATCATCTTTAATCTGACTTGCAGGGCTAGGTGGTGGTTCTTACAGAGTAGGTTGAGAATATACCTGCATTAGATAGGGTTGCTCTTTACCTGTGATAGATTTGTTTTGCTGTTACAGTTTGGATGTAGATCAGTGGAGTTGAAGCTGCTTAAAGAGCAGGGACATGTTTCAGTCTCTTAAGTAGATTGCATTAATATTTCAGAAAATTCAGTTTTTCATCAAAATACTGATCCTAAACAAAATGTTTACAGTAACTCCCATAGCCCTGTTTTGAGTTCTGATGGGTACGTTACAGGCTTGTTTTACAGAGGAAAGCTGACAACTACACAAGCCATCCTGTTGTGCGTTTTGCCTCTTTAGTATTTAAACTCACCAAAAACTTCTATTCTTGTTGGAAATTATAGACATTTTAGAGAGCTGTGTTTTTAAGAATTTGAAAATCATGCCTGGTAGAAGATAAACTGAAGTTTCTAAAGAAGGTGATCAGGACTGCCCATGTACCTTGGCTAGTTAGCAGTTGTTGAATCAGAAAATGAACTGTGGGTGGCCTCTTGGCACACGTTTCTTCAGATTTGCCAAAATAAAGGTCACATGGAGTATGTGGGAGGGGAGATGAAGGAGGGGAAGGACAATTTGGCAGAGAACAAGACAGCAAGTTTCTCAGATAATTGGCACTTTGTGTTTATTTTGAGTTTTAAATATATTTGCAATCCTTACTGATCCATCTTCTTTCTTAACAGCTATCCGTCAAGCTATTTCCAAAGCATTGGTGGCTTACTATCAAAAATGTGAGTTTGTTGTTTTGATTGTTATATTAGCCTGAAGTGGAAATGTATTACTTCTGATAGGTGTGAAAATGCCACGATTTTGTTCCTTGTGAAGTTTCTAAAACTGAAATCTTTTTTTTTTCTAAACAGATGTTGATGAAGCTTCCAAGAAAGAGATCAAGGATATCCTAATCCAGTACGATAGGACTCTGCTGGTTGCAGATCCTCGCCGTTGTGAATCCAAGAAATTTGGAGGACCTGGAGCTCGTGCGCGCTACCAGAAGTCTTACCGTTAAAATTGGTCAACAGTTATGTGACAGTCAATAAAAAATAAGAATTTGATAAATTCCGTGTTTATAAGTTGTTTTTTTTTTTTCCTGTATGGGTAGATAGATTTTCAGTTCAGATTGATTCACCAATCCATTGATATTAAAGTAAAATGAGAGGGCTTTCGGCAGTTCTCTTAGATCCTTTCATGGTAAGTCTTGATAGACTTCAGGGTCTTGGAAAAGAAGAGCAGTTTTCTGCTGTGGATGTATTTCAGAACATAAATTACCAGAACATAAAAGGCTTACATCCCTTTTTTTTTTTTTTTTTTTTTTTTTGGGAGGGGGGGCAGGGTGGCTGGTGGGGTGGGTACATGCAACGGCTTGTTGAAGTGGACTTTGCATTTCTGCTAAGTCTAAACAAATGCAGACCTTTTCAGGGATCTGGATGGTCCTGGTGTTATGAGGGGAGATGAGTACCCTTGTTCTTCCCATGTGAAAATGTCTGTTAAAGCCTAGTTGCAGACAGCATGCAATGTGTAGGAGTGGGTCTGACTCCTAGCTGGTAATGCATATCTTACGTGACCTTAGTATGCCGTTCTAGAGTAATACTGCATTAAGTATCTCCGAATGCTTTGGGGTTGGCACTTAGTGTTCTTGCAAAGGAATTTTATTGCCATTATATATTAATGTGAAATAACCACTTTTTTAAAGTCCCAAATGTGGACATGGAATATTAAGTGACAGCACTGTGCATTTGCACGTACTGCTTATGTTGATGCATGCGTGAGACAAATAATTCACCACCTTGAGGGCAACTCCCTCAGCATAGTCTAAAGTGTATATTCAGACACTATTTTAAAATTTCTATTTAAAGTTTACATCGTCAAAACCAAAGTAATTATATATGTTCATGTATGAAGAGAATGACCTCTTGCCCTATGAGCTGTTACCAGACAGTAAGAGGCAGTTTTCTGGATTAGTATGTCTAAATATAGGAAACTTTTGAAGTAAACACAACTTACTTTCTTTCAAAAATAGCTTTTTTGTAACTGTAAAACATAAAAAGGGCTTTGTTTTACAAAACACATTGGGGCTCACTTCATCTTTTGGCCATGTTTGCTCATTACAAACACAGGTGGATATAGACATGGAGAACTGTATCTAATGATAATAAAATCCATTTGGTAGCCAGACTGCTCATGTCATGAGCTAGGTGAGGTGATTGAAGTCCTTAGGGAAATATGTGTGAAAAATTCAGAGCTGAAAATCTGACAGTAGTTTGGAAGAGCATAACTAGTGTGTGTGTTTATGAAACATAAAATGTTGGAGAAGTTCCAGTTTCTCATCTCTTGAAGCTTTGAGGATTTTCATTTTGGAAGTGGTCTGGTTAGGAAGAGGAAGAGTTAAGTTCCGAGTAAAGCTTGGGATGTGTCAAGGCTGTTGGAAAGGCTAATTCTGTCCTTTGGAAGAGTTGTAAGTGATTGAATGAGACCTTGGAAATGAGCTGACCCCACAGGCATGAAAACAGCCCCATGCTGTTGTTCGCTGTTTGGAAACCAATCTGGAGAGGGACTGGAAGAAACATTGAGGACAAATCAACCAATAGCCTAGCTTCTGCCCTACTGCTCCCTTCTAGCCGGATATTTTTTTTTGTCTGCTGTATGCTTGTATGACAATACTGAAATTGTTATATGAGCATCTTGATGCTCCAGATTTTTGTCCAGATTTCTATGAAAAGTGGTATTTCTTCTCTCGTTTAACATTGTTATTTCAGTGTAAGTCTATACAAAGTTAAACTGACTTCCTTGAGTTGAGTTGGGGAACTGGAGATATTGTCCTTTTGCTCTAGTTTAGGAAAATGATTATTCATAGATATATTTTATTTTATTTTTTATATAATCATTGGCACTTGTTATGTTATCTTTTTGCCTTTTCTGGATAAAGCTTTTATTTAAAGTACTCTCACTGAAGTGTAGTTACTCAAGAGTTAAACATGTAACTTGAACAAATTCCTTCTGAAAAAGAATTCTTCATCCATCTCTCATTTTAGCTGTCAAGTGTCTGCCACAAAATCCTGCAATACATGACCTGAATAGAAGTAGAAAACTTATTCAAACCTTTCACACTTTCATTGGAGGGGATTGTTGCCTATTCTATTGCCAATTGAAATACCAGGATTTTTTGTCTTATGCTAAGTGAATGATATATTAAATCCCAGACACTTGCTGTCTCTTTGGCAAGATGAATAGTTTGCTTTCCTCAGTCCCTTCCTTCTGCATCCTCAGTGTGACCCATTTCTTGTCCAGCAAGTTGCTCAGAGTCTGTACCTTGTAAGAGTTGCTCACAAAGTACTCTGGCTCTTGGACTGCTGAGAACTCCAGTGTTCTGACTTGCAGCCTGGCTTTCTAAGGAAAAGATGCTATGTAGGGATAACTTCAAATTTGATTACTGAATTCCCGTGAGTTTTGTGAAAACTGGCATCTTGATAGATGTTAATTAGTTTCAGCTGAGGAAAAATAAGCCTTTTAGTTGTTTGGCTTGTGTGGTGACTGACAAGCAATGGCTCACTCAGTGCTTAGGAAATGTGTACTAGCCTGCCAGTTGGCACATACGTACCTTATGCTGTGGCTTGTCCAAAACTGATTCTTGCCGAGCTCTTAGACCAGTCAGATGCAGGGGAAAAGGGGGGGCATACAGAGATCCTGGGATGTGAAACTCAGGGGCAGGGGAAATGGAATACTCAGTGCCAGTAACCTTAGAGGTGTTTTCACAGTTATGGGGAAACCTGATTTATCAGTTTGCTGCCCACAGAGCAGCTTGTAGCAACTGGGGGGTTTTGTTTTGTTGTTCTTTTATGGAAAGGCTGAAAATAAAACTTGCATTGCTACTAATATATCCAGAGATGATATCTGTGTGTTATTTCTTCAGACAAAAAGCTCTTAACATAATAAAAATGCTTTCTGATCTGAACTCTGATCCTACGAAAATGCCCTATTAATCCTGGAGGGTGATGTCATTCCCACAAACTTGTTTTTTACATGAGAAATGTTTGCGGAATTGGACTAGTGTCTGCCTGGGTGGTGGAAGGCTGGAGATCTTTATTCTAAATGGTTGTTGGCCGATTAACCACTAGAGGGCTTAACTTCATTGCAGAAGGGTAATTAACATGAAGTTTTAAACTGTGGGAATATGCTAGGAGAAAACATTTTCATAAAAATCTTCCTTCCCCTTTTCTGTCCCCTTTTCCCTTTTCTTCTTTCCCTCTTTCCCTCCCTTTTCCTGATGTCAGTCAAGCTCTGATGATTAAGCATTAGCTCTGGCCAAGGACACCCTTCCACAAAGAAATACAAACAATCTGATTTCAAGCACCTAGTGAGGTTTTTGGGCAGCTGTGGAGGTAGTTCTTGGAACAGAAGAAATGCCCCTAACCTTGTATCACCCAGCTCTTTCATGAGCTTCACTGATATACATTCTTAGGAAGATCAGACACACACATTGGAATGTGTCCCCACTTGAATTATTTATTGAAAATACCATTGAATCATAGAATATCACGAGTTGGAAGGGACCCATAAAGATCATCGAGTCCAATTCCTGGCACCGCACAGGTCTACCCAAAAATTTAGACCATATGACTAAGTGCACAGTCCAAACGCTTCTTAAACTCTGACAGGCTCGTTGCAGTGACTGCTTCCCTGGGGAGCCTGTTCCAGTGTGTGACAAACCTCTTCCTGATGTCTAGCCTAAACCTCCCCTGTCACAGCTTGACAGTATTCCCGTGGGTCCTATCACTGGTGACTAAAGAGAATAGATTAGCGCCTGCCCCTTTGCTCCCTTTCGTGAGGAAGCTGTAGGCTGCAATGAGGCCTCCTCTCAGCCTCCTCTTTTCCAGGCTGAACAGGCCAAATGACCTCAGTCTTCTCATACATCTTCCCCTCTAGGCCCCTCACCATCTTTGTAGCCCTTCTCTGGATGCTCTCCATTAGTTTTATGTCCTTTTTGTACTTTGGTGCCCCAAACTGCACACAGTGCTCAATTATCACTTCAATTAAGGCTGGAGTGTGAGCTCTAAAAAGTACCATGTTTTGTTACTGATGATAATGGATCCAAATCCAAAACAGGGCAACCTTGAACCCAAGATGACTGAAGGCTGTTATTTCTTCAGCCGTTATTTATAATCCTGATAAAATGCATAAGCTGTATATAAAATTAAGTCATCTCAAATGTTATGTTAGAAAGTCTTGAGCAAATTTATTTTGATGATAATAAGCAAATAGTAGTGTTGAAAACTTCTAACTTAATTTTGAAAGAAAAATCTATAACTTGAAAAATGACACTAGATTTTTTTGAGCGTAGGCCAACATGTGTTCTGTACTGTGTTCTTTTTCTCACTAAAGTGATTGTTTTCTAAGGTGTTGTTTCTGATCACAATGTCCAGAAGTCCCAATCTGCGAGTATTCCACTACTTGTGTAGATAATTTGTCATTGCTTGAATATAATTTGATTTTTTTTCTTTTTCTTTTTCTTTTTTTTTTTCTTTCTTAATATAGTTCTATGAGCTACAGTTCAGTATACTTGGATGAATAATTCTTTTTCCTTATTAGCTAATGTCCTTCATGTGCTTGGGACCGTGCTATTTCCTACCCTGCCTTGAGCAGAGATATCCAGACCTAATGAAACCTATTGCTCTAACTCTTAAAAAGACCCTTTACAGCTGCAGAGGCTTGGTCTACTTTTAAGACATTAGAAGTCAAACAACAATGAAATACTAACACTCTATATTACCTCAACTTTACTATAGAAAAATTGAAAACAAACAATCAATCATTTTAATGGCTTCTGTTAAATTAAAAGAATTAATTTATATTAATGGAAAAATTTATTATTTTTGATGCCACATATGAAACACAGTGTGAAATATCATCTTGAGTGGAAGAATCCCAGATCAGATTTCTTACAAGAGTTTGAAATGTTTTCTACATCAGACATAGTTACAGAGGAAAATAACTCAGAGACTGGTAATGGAAATTGGAAACTCTAATGCTGTATTGGGTTCATCTCAGCTTGACAGCAACCTCAAGGCATCATCCTCTAACAGGAGATTTATGAGAGCATGAAATGTTGATTAGCCCCTGCCACCTTCTACAGGGTAGGTGCCCCCATTAAATGTTTGCAATCTGTGACTATGACTACATTAGTGTGTTAATTTGGATAAGGAGCTCAATCCTTTTACTTCAGTCTGCAGACTGGAGCGGTTTGGGATCTTTTGGAGCAGATTAAAATAAGCTGGAAAACGAAGACTGGCTGCATATTCAGTGAGTGGGAGCAGCCTGGAATTAGTCAAAAATAAAAACAAGGCAAAAATCTCCTTGAAATGTGAATTGTGTAAATAAGTTTCCTTTAGGATTTACAGAATAATGAAACACAAGATGGACACATAACCCATTTCAATGGCTGTTTGGTAAATATTTTGTGCATGTATGTATTTGTAGAAAACTGCATCCAGAGTCACTTAAATACAGTCAGTAATAAAACTAAATCTTAAGAAATAGTGGAACTACAGTGTACTGTAATAATGTATATCAGTTTGCAATAATTGTCCTTAGGCCACCAGTGATCCTGAACCTGCATGGGTACTGCTGTGTGGACTTGTCTTTGACTATGGTTGAAAAGGTTGTGTGTTTTCCTTTGCCCTCTCTTCCAGTCCATCAGGGGAGAGGGGAAGAGAAAGGGCTAAAGGAGTTGATGGGAGAAATTTTTACCTGAGAGAGACACAAAACTTCTGAATTTTATTTTGTTCCACAACCACCTTGTGCAGAATGCTCCCAGCATCCTACAAAGTGCTAGGAGGAATGAAATATAAGGCAAAAGATAGGCTTTGCAAATGAAAGTGAATTGCAGTAATTTCAATTACCGTTATATGTGTCATTAAAACTGCACTTTTTAGTGATTCTATTAATGTTTAGAGTAAAGTGGGTAAGGTTTTTCCATTTTAATATATGTTCACGTTAAATTTTGGTTAATTTACACTTTTCCATTTTAATGAAAATTAGAAACAAAGCCCCTTAGCTCCATTGACTTCTTTCTCCTTTTTGGTAGTATGAAAATTTCCAAAAAAGTTTTTTAATGAAAGTGAAATACAATTATCTTCCTGGAAGTTTTATTTTGTGACAGGAGCAAACTAAATACAAGAATGTATCTCAAATATTCTTAAGAATCCAAGTGTGTTGTTTGATAGAATTTTGTGTCTCTCCTTTTGGAACAGATGAGGAACATTCATATGTTAATCTCCGAAATAATCTGGTTATATTTTATGCATTAACATAACTGGAGGTTCTTGCTAAAATTTTTCACTATAAGAAGCAAAGGGCAGAGATCAACGCAACCTGCAAAGCACACAAAGGTGTAATGACAACTGAAGGATCTCTCAAACCATCATGACATGGCAAAATTTCTTTCTGTCATTGTCTTCTGTGTTATAAAGGGCTGATTGAGCTCAACAGAGGAGTAATACTTGCAGGTCTAGCGAAAGTGTAACTAATACAGACTCTGCTGAGGAGTTATCATGCATTACTAATGAGAGACATGCAGCCGGAAAGTTGTATGCAACATTTGCAAAGCTCCTGAAGCTGTATGTATCTACCAAGCTTGATGTCTTCTTTTTTCCTTTTTGTGTTGTATTATTTCGAATAATGCATCCAACTGTTTATCTTTGAAAGGATTTAAACACACTGTAGGAATACGTAGTTATAAGATGCCATCATAATCAAAGCCATCAATTTGGATAAATTTCCTATTACCAAATTATACTGAAATGAACATTGTGGGAAAGCTGAATTTAATGATACCGTGGAGTATATTTTTGCTTCATTCACTGCTGTCCTCTTTGCAAGGTAAGAACTTTACTCCATTTCTGAAGAAATACTAACTTTTAAAATGAGTTCTCTAAATATTTTATTAATACAGCTCCTTCTTTTTCTATCATTATCAAACAATATTTTTAACCCTTTTTGGAATTCATGAAACAATAACATAGGTAAAATAACCCATTTTACATATCTCCTTTCTCTCTGACAGGTGTTGAAGCTAAAATATAGCTCTTGTTTTTTAAAAAGACACATTTTCTATGTCTGAATTTTGTTACAAAATAATTATAAAGGAACTATGTTTAAGTTTCTTTTATTTCTTGCCACTACTGTCAGATGAGTAAGCAGGTAATGAATTTCAACGAGGTATGACTTTATTTCATCAGACTGCACCTGCACTTTGTTTAAGCATTTTTGGAATGCTAGAATAAATAATTGCTCTTCTGGTTATAGAAACAATCCTATTTTTAACCAGTATATTCACTTCAGATGGGTCTTGCAGATAGTTTCTTTGCAGCCATTATGAAGATTTCTAAGATAATCTGAGAAAGAGTGTAACCTGATTACAACTGAATTTTGCAAGTAATATTCAGAAAATGATTGCACCTAACTGCTGAAGGAGCTTGATTCTGGATAGCTCTGAGTATCCCTTGTACTTATAATTACCTTCCGTAATTTTATCAGATTTGGTCTGAGCCTCTGAACAACTAAGAACTCTTCTCTCTTTTTGGTGGTAGTATTTACCAGAGTTGAGACCATGGAAAACTGGGGTTGATAAGCCCTTGAAGGAATCAAGCTATCAGGAAGGAAAGCATCTGTTGCTAGGTCCCTTAGGAAGAGAAAAAAGTTAATGTAAAAGTGCTCTGGAAAACTCAGGATCATTAGCTATTTTTTAAAGAATAAATTTCAGTAGTGTTGTTTGCCAAATGCAGAGTGAGTTTGTAGAAAAACATTTAACTTAATGACTTTTTAATCTACAGGATCTTATTGCAAGCTTTCTCTTTTGAGAAGAACTTCAAGGTAAGTTTTTATTCCATATTTGTCAAGTTCTACAAATAAAACAAAAACATATAAGACTTATCTGATATAGCATAAGTTAGAAAGTAAAATATAGCCTTAAATTTGACATGTAAGATGTCAAGTACATGTGCATTGGATGTAAAACACACTTTCAGAATGTTTACATCTCTTTTCAAAGAATTTACACAACAGGCATGGATCCTCTATTTGAAAAATGAAGGCACTTATGAAAAATGATACTTCTATGGTCTCAAGAAAGCTTAGTGGAATAATGGAATGAAACCAGGATGAGATCATTATTTTATGTCTGGAAAAATACATTAAATGAGTATCCTTCTACAATTTTAATTGCATGATAAAATCCTAGCTGCTATTTGAAGCACAGAAAACTAAGTGCTATACAGCCATAAAATAAACATTTTCAATACAAGTTTTCATGTAGAAGCTGAAATCCAAACAAAACCCAAACTAGGGAATGTTCCTGATCCCATTGAATTAAATGGGAACTATGCCATCAATTTTAGTAGAAGTGTCCAGTTGGACATAGCTTTGGATGTCTAGTGACCTCTGTATCTAGTGAGCACACATGTATATCAAATGATATGCCATCTTGGACTGTTGATAAAACTAAGTATGTTTTATAGCCTGTTGCCCTTGTTTCTAAACTTAATTGCAAATTTAAGTCAGCTATAGCTGGCAAGCCGTCTTTTGCTATTTAAAGCCCTATCACAATATATTCAAATCATACTTGGGGGAACTTGCTGCCACACACACTGCCAGGTACCTATGAAACTGCTTTGCAATTTTGTATCCTGTCATAAAAGCTTATTTTGCCTGCTTACCTCTCCCTCATAAGACCTATGTACCTCCCTAATAAAGCATCCCATGTTTGAGAGCAGAGATTGGAGCACTATTGAATTCTGTAAAATGAGACCATGAAAAAAATCACCATTTTAAATGTTAAGCCAAGAAAGACCTCTTTGATAAAGTGATGGTAATCAGAGAGAAACACTTCTCTCTGGGGAGCTGCTTATTCAGGCTGTTCCAGGGACCTTTGATTAAACAGGTTCCTTTTTGTTTTCTTCCAGAAATGAGTTTAATGCAACTCGACAGAAAAGAGATCTCTTAACAGCAGAGGTAGGTTATACCTCTGAAAGGGGGATGGTGGGGAAAGCCTCCCCCTTTTCTGCTCTGGGGCTTTGCTGATGTTACAATGGGGCCTTTGTAAGGAGCAAGGCTGTGGTAACAGGAGGACAGTGAGGAGGAGCCGCTGTTCCCTACCTGCTCGCCTTCAGCCAAGACCCATGGCCTCACACATTCATTCGTTCTTGGTGAAATGCTCTCTGAATCACCCACCCTGATAGACCGACTGACGCACACCATGGGAAATAACACCGTGGTTCTTCTGCCTTTTGTGAAGGCAAACAGAAAGCCCTAGAAAGCTGTTGGTGTTTGATGCAAAGCACAATGATGGCTGTAGACAAGGAGCCTGCATGTGGTGTGGTGATGGTGGCAGTTCCATCCCAGGCCTGGGTCCTACCACCGCAGCCTAATGTCTGTCCCTCCTCACTCCATGCTCTGTACTGCTGCCTTATGCTGCACAGAGGTGATGTTTGACTAAAATTTAATAGTATAAGGGGAAACTCATTCCCCTGTGGGTAGACATCTTGGGCTACAGAGCCCAAGCAGCTGTTATAGCCCTCTTCTACATGGGCAGGCATGGAGCCCAAAGCCTCTTCTCAGGGTCTTGCAGGCAGGCTGCAACAGAACCACAAATCATTTTCTCTATGTCCCTTGGAGAATTTTGTGTCTCCTCACCAAGTTAGAAGGTAGCCAGTATGAAACATAACACTGAGGTGAGTCATACCTCTTCTCCTCACTAGGAAGACACCTTCTGAGGGAAATGGGCTCTGGGAACTCATGGTGGTCCAGAGGTGTGCTCAATAGGAGAGCAAATAAGCTCTATCTCCCCAAAATAGCACAAAAGCAAAAAGCTGCTTTTCTGAGAGGCCTGGCTCAGGGTAACCAAGAGAGAATATGGAGAGGGGTGTTTTTGTGCAGGGGTGGTGGGGAACATCTCTGGCTAATGATGGACCCTGGAAAGAGCTTTCTGGTGAGCTGGTGAAGTCCATTTCAGATTGATTTTAGACAAATTGTGCTACTTGGGTGCATCAAAGTATTTCCAGTTGGAGGAGGGAAGTATTTATGTCACTGCATGAGGCATTGGTGGGACTTCACCTGAACCATTTACTGTACAGTTGTGTTTATGCCGAGATCCATTAGTTTAAGCTCCAGACATGGAGAAGGACTAGCAGAAGGAGTGAAAAAAAGAGTATCTTGCAAGTGAAGGCTTAAACAAGTTGCTTTGCTCTGTTGTACTGCTGAAGGCTGGTGTTAGACATGCGGGGAGCATGGAAGGGTAACTGCTTTCTTGTAATATATCAGAGAGGGAATTTTTAAAAACCAAAACAAATCAACAAAACAAAGCAGGGATGAAGAACTATTTAAGAAAAAGAGCAAAGCTTTGTAAAACAAAAAGATTTTAAATGGCCATGAATAAATGTACAGGGGAAATATTTAACTGCCCGGCACTTCATCCTGGTAAACTTCCCAACCGTACTTGTCGGGGCAAAAACCCCAGAGTGCTTGTCATGTGGAACTTGATTAGTTCTTGGAAGAGATGATGCGACGAGACAAACTGCAATAGCAGAGTGTTGGGTCAGATCCAGGACTTCCTTACAGTCCCAAGTCCCCCTGTTCCTATACAAGACAGGATGCAGATCAGGCAGACCTCTTCTCTCCCCCCCTCCCCCCCTTTTGTTTGAGACCAGCTGAAATGAGTTCTGAAGGATCTCAAGGGGGATGTGAAATCCATCACAGCTGAAGTGGCCACAGTTGGATGACTGGGGAGTGGCACAGGGCATGAGTTAGGGGAGAAACATTTGGTATTTGACGGAAGCAAAAAAGGCAAGAGTCTTGTCTGAGCCCTCACTCTTCCTCCCAAATGTAAACACAAATCTCTCCCAGTGGAGCCCTGCTGGTTTGTTGCCTTTGGTGAAGCAGAAGACATGGAGAGGAGGCCAGCAGTGACCCCAGGGCACAGCTGTATCCTTCCCCATCCCCCAGAAACCATGCTTCCCTTCCCCACAGTGCCAGGTGCTGCAGTCGCTGCCTTTCCTGCTAGTCTGGGCTGCCAATCACAGCACTTGAGGCCATGCCCTGTGCTGGACCAGCCACAAGTGTCTCTCCTGTGCTAAAATAACCCTCAAAGTCCTCACTCAATGCTGCTGCAAGTCCCTGGGCTCATAGTGGTGCATTCATAAAGCAGAAACACTGATTTTCCTTTTGTGTTTCTGTCAGGTTCGAGCTGCCTCTCCTCGGTCACACCTGCACGGGTCCTTGACGCGCAGCCCACCAGGAGGTCAGTGCTGCTCGTCCCAGGAGGAGATGCCCCTGAACATGCTGCCTTCCTGTCACCTTCCCATGTTGCCAGTGGTTTTGTCCCCTAAAAAAAACCCAACACACTAACTCATTACTTCATTTTATCCGTGTTAAATAGCATATGGTTCCCACTGAAATTAGACTTTCAAAATAATGATTTATGACCAAATCTGAACAGCTAATTAAGCTAATCCTTTGATTTTTTTTTTTTTTAAGTTTATTTCTAGTACAATTTTCTTACTACCACTTTTTCTGTCCTTGTGAGAGGATGTAATTTTGTCTGAGAGGCACGAACTGATTATGTGTATGTACAGTTGTGCCCAGACAATGAGCACAGGGTTACTCCTAGAGGGGTTCAGGCACTGTCCAAACACCTACAGCAGGTCCAAGTTATTTTGCAGAAATGTTTTTTGTATGCAACTGAACTTCAATATCCTTGGAAAATATGTATGCCTGGGTAGGCGTGTTTTTCCATGTCAATGAATATATATAATTCATAGTTCATAGTTGTAACAGCAAAAAAGTTTTCCACATTAATACTGTTCTATAAACAGTATTTTTGCCTTGTACTTTCAGGGTATCTGTGCATATTTGGAAAGCAATTCTTAAATGGGAAAAATTCAAAACTAAGCATTCAAAAGTAAGCTTTACTGTAAAGGTCCAGTTTTGTTCCCATTTAGCATCACTAGTAGCTTACAGTAGCTTCCATTAGGTGCGGAAGAGCCTATTTATTTCATTGCCTTCCTGCTTTCTGGAATGTTTTTTAAATCTCTGTAAGCAACTTTGTAAATATTTGTATCTAGGGTTTTAATTCCTCCCCAACAAGGAAATCAACTATCTGCAAACCCTGAGATTTGAAATTTCCTTTCTCCTTCACTTTTGGGGAACTATGATTTAGACCCACCTCAGTGAATGGTTAGTAGACAGTGAAGTCTTAGCATCCAAGCAGACCACATAACTCTTTAATGAAACTGCATTTAGAAACAATTACTAATTATAACATAAAACAAGCCATTCCCATGGAATCTTAAGTCTCTGACTCCAGTCACCTCTTAAGCAGAAATAACCTTTTAAAAGTTTTAGCATGCGTGGAGGGTTATTTTTAACTGTTTTTGACTTTGTAAATTATGCATTCCAGACTGTTCATAAGCTGAATATACCCTTTGCTGTAAAGCCTTGGAGGGAGGAGTTGAACATATGCATAAATTGTGCTGAATTTGGTCAATTAGAATAATCTGTGTCCTGTGTATTTCAAGATCAGGAGGACTGGGATTTGGTTTCTTTACATGGGAACTTGACCTTTTGTTTGCTGGGAGGAGGTTGACCTTTTGCTCCTTTGTTAGTGTACAAGCCTCAGACCAAAAGAGAACCTTGTCTTTTAACCAAGAAACACAAAGGATAAATTTAAGTAAATGTTAAAAACTGGAGATTTTTGTTGGTTAATTTTCTTAGCTAATACAGCTGCTAATGATTTTACAATAAACAAATTCAACGTGAGTCTCAATTTGTTTGCAGAATGCTGTATCTGCTAAAAGGCTGCTGTCCTTGCTTACAGGTTCATGTTCTCCAGAGTGCCTTAATGGAGCAGGTTGCACAGAGGCAGGTGACTGTGATTGTCAGTTATTTCAGGCTCAAGGAAGCAGGTGCCAAATTGGTAAGTCTGGGACCAAAAGAGTCAAGTTTTGGGTTCACGTAAGATTTAAGAGGAAAGTTTTTAAAACAATATTGTTAACAGCACTTTTGTGATTCCTTTGTAGTAGGGGTGTTATCCGCTAGAAGACACAGGGGTTAAAATTATATGTTAGGGAAATATACAGAGCACTGTCACAAATGCCTACGTTTTAACATTTGGTGTATGGTGATTCATAGATGCCATAAGAGACAGATCACTGTCTAGCTGGCCAGCTTTTTTATAGTTAACTGAACAACTAAAAAGTCACTGCATTTTTCTAGCAGTGACCTACTGTAAATAAAATAATTAACTCTTTCAATGCACTGGTTTCTGGAATCTCCTTTAGCAAGAATCATCTTTCTGGATCTTCAGTAGACTTTAATCTCTTGCTTCTACTTAGAATTAAAATGCCTCTACCAAGCAAATCCAAAACTTGCAATGATTTCATGTGACTAAAACTGCATTCTAAAGATAAAAAAAAAAAAAAAAAAAAAAAAGTACTGACTTTAAATAAAGTTGAAGAAGTGAGGTTATCTTTCATCCTTGTCCATTTTGTTTATAAGCTCTTATTTCCCTTCTAAGCATTTACTTCTGTGGACACCTTTGCCACCTGTCAATTTTTGAATACTGTGCTTGTTGTAAACTCAGTGTGTTCTCTCCAGTTCCTAACACTGGTAAGGACCGAGATGGGATTTGCAAGTCATGGGGACAGTATCACTTTGAAACATTTGATGGCATCTACTACTACTTTCCGGGAAATTGCTCCTATATTTTTGCAAAAGACTGCGGTACTCCAGAACCCCAGTACACTGTTTGGGTAAGTATGTGAGCATACATTAGAAATAACATACTGCGTATACGTGTATTTCATAAGTAAAGTAAGTAGAGAGAAAATAAATAGATCAAACTGTAGCGTTACTTACTTAAATACAAAACTATGCTGCTGGAAAATGTCTAAGCATGTGTGCAGCAACTCAAAACACCGATGAAATGATAATCAGCAGAGTCAGTATATTAAAAATAGTGTTTCTTACTCCCTCTCTCCTAAAAAGGATCTCTGTTCTCTCCTCTCTGGGAAATCCTGTGTAGCAAAATTGGGTCTTAAGGCAGACCTTGGAAACTTCAATAAACTTTAGCTGTCGGATTGTAGAAAAAATTGAGTTGCCAAGTAAAGTGCAAACAGCTGTCACCTGCCTGGTAGCTGGGCACCCAAGTGTACCAAGCTCCAATTTGCAGCCATTGGCATGCAAGGATATGGAGCTACCTCCTCTGGCCCATGAAAAAGTTTGTCCCCGCTGTGGATTTCTGTTCTAATTTTGGATTACCCCTGCGTCATGCAGAGAAGGTTAACAGCTCAAAAGCCTTCATCTTGACCTATGTATAGGGGGCATTCGTTTTAGTAATTTCCTCAGATTTATGGGTATCCATGGTTAATGATTTTGAGATCAGGCAGAGTTCAAACCTATATCCTCTTTGAAGGAACGTGCCCTAACTACCAGGCTGTAGATTACTGTGGGGAGAGAACATAAGCTCATTATGGTATTTTTTTCAATGGTTGGGATTTGCTGCTGATTGGGCAGGGGAGGGGGAACAAGAGAGGTCCTAACTGTAATGCAACCATGGTGGCCACAGTGATCACAGGGGCAAAGGTAGATCTAGGTTCTGATTCCTGCTCCAAGAACAAGTTTTCATTTATAAACGTATGATTTCCTGTCCCCCCAAATACTAGCATCTTGAGAAGATTAATCTGCCCTTTCTACTCACTCAGATCATAGGCTGTTTCATCTGCCTTCCATTATTTCATTTTAATTCTTTGTATGCAGCTATTATCTCTTAGGAGATTTCAGAAAATGCTATAGCAAACCCCGAGATTATATTAAAAATCTAGAATCTTTATTTCAGTGTATTCCAGTTGCTCTGGAAAGGGAGAAATTACCTTTCAGTTGCTGGAACAAATGCCATACTTTGTTAAAAACTTAAAATGTTTATTCAGAAAAGTCACAAGTAATGCTGAAGCAATACAGTCACAATCAGCTGGGCAGTGGAGAGCTGAAAGTCTTGCCAAGTGCTCACATTATGGTCCTTCTGGTTTTAATAATCCACCTCTCTAGAGCAGAATAAAACACAAGACCTATTTTGATTTTCCTTGATTGTGTTTCTGTCTTAGGACAGGCTTACATAGAAACCATCTGTCAATACTAGTAACATTTATTATGTCTTTAATTATAACTTTCTTTATACATGTAAAAACCCTAATGCTTTTACTGGCTTGGTTTATTTCACTCAGAGAAGCAGTAACTGTTTTTTACTTCCAGCATTAACTGTCAACCTAGGAAGATTAGTTAGTGTATGTGTGAGTGCTGTATGTGTTTACCAATAAATCTTTTCTACAAAAGTGATAGCTCTAGTTACTAGTTACAGCCCCCATTACTATGCTGGCAAAATGTTTCACAGTTACTCATCTATTTAGCTTCACAGCACTGTCAAGTAAATTGGTAACGTGGCTCAAATCCTTCTCACAGAAAGCTGACGCACATGGTCAGAGGAGTCACGCTTGAGCTGTCTAAACTCTGTCTACATTTTAATTTAGGTAATGGTAGCTAAGATTCACAGCGTATTCCCATGCCTCCTCAGTTGTTACTAAAACCAGCACATATGCTTTTGAAGCATAGTAGCCTAGAGCATCACACCAGTTTGGGTATTCCTGCTCCGCTGAGATTAGCATAGCATAGATTAGCGGGAGCTTTGCATAGGCCCTTGGACGAGGTATATTCTTCAGACTCACCTAGACTACTGTCAAAGTAATTCAAAACTGTGTCGTAGTGATTAACTGGGTAAAGCATACACACAGAAAGTTGGAGACCTACATTCTTATCATCAGTCAGAGTAAACCTGAACCAATGTTTTTCATGTCCTGAGAGTGCACCCTGGCCAACAAAAGCCCTGTTGTCTCTGGGGATACAGACATTACTACAAGGCAGGAGTCACACTCTGCCATGGCTAATGACTGGGAATGGAAAGGAAGCCTGACTGCAAAGGTAGCATCCTTTCTGCAAACTATAAAAAGGATGCATGCTGGCATATCATGCCTATTCCAAGTTCTGATAAAACATTATTTTTGTTTTGAGATTACTTCATTGCCATAAATCTGTACGCACACTAAGATAAGAATTGCACATTTTTCTTTTCTAGAAGTACACATCTGGGATCTGTTTAACACCTCTGGTAGTGGGCAGTCATGGAAATGTTGCCATATAGTTGTGAGACCCTATTTTTCAGATCTCTCTCTGGCTGAGTGATGCTTTCTGTGCTGAAACTGGGGAAGCTGATGTCAGATTCAAGGCAGCACCCTGACTCACTACCCTATCTATGTACAATGGGGACGGGCAGACTTTGGAAGAGCCTACACTTCTCCATTGACAATGCTGAGAAACTAATGCAAAATGGGTTTTAACAGATGTGTTTATGTTAGATGCCTGCAGGAATCTGTGGGAGTACTCCAAAATCTCAACAAACCCTGAGTGGTTCAGGAGGGCATGCTGGATCAGGTGGTGCCAGTCTCAGCTGGCTCGGAGAATGCTGGCACTATGCTGAGGTTTTGTATTGCACAGTAGTCCTTTCTAGACCTCTAGAAAATGAGCAGTAGGGGTGTCTCAGTGCAAATAACAAGCTCTTACACTGGCAGTGATAAAACAGCACACTATGGTGTCTATGAAGTTCATCTGTGTAAACTACCTATTTCACACAGTGTTTAAGCCACTAACTTGTGATGCTTTGTGCTGTTAGGCACTTGCTCTATTTCTTAGTAGTACTGGGTAGCATGAACTTCTGTTTTTGCATATGTTTGTAAATATGACCTTTTTACGTTTTAAATATTTCTCTCTAAAACTCTTTCAGTGATTCATGTACAGAAAAATAAATTATCATATATGACTTTATGAAAACTTGCACGAAATTGTTCAGAAAAAACATTTATTCTAACTGTGTGTGTATTGTTCCTTTCTAAGGTTCATAACAGTCCTGACTGTTATGGTTCAGTATATTCTTGTCAGAGGTCAGTCAGCTTATTTTTTTCAAACCAAGAAGAAATAATTATTTCAGGACATGAAGTAAGAAAAGAAGGAAAAAGGTAAGCGCTCTAATGATGGTTTCAAATATTTTATTGCAGAAAGACAAAGTGAAGATGCTTTTGACATCAACCAGAGAAAATAATTCGCTATATATTTTTACTGATCCCTGGATATTCTATATTGGGACTGATAGAGTGCTAGTGTGAGAAGATGTAATGCTGCTCATGTAATACGTGAATGAAGTGAATACGTGAATACATGAATGAGCATGTGCTCCCCATGAGCCTTGTGTTCAACTTCCCAGCTCTGACATCGGGATTAACCATACAAATTTTTTATAGACAAGGTCTACATCACCATAATCTAGCTAATCTTTGGTGCATCCTGATAACATTTTGAACAAGGTAGTCTTTATTTATGCTTGGTGTGCAGCTATACTGAATTCAACACATAACCTTCATATAAATAAGCCTGAACTAATTGAATCAAAGATCTTAAGTCTTCTTTGGCCCTTTTAGGCAAAAACTCCACATTTCTGAGGTACATCAAACCCTCAAATGTACTTTTTTTTTTTTTCTAAATAAATAAATGAGTACAAGGCTATCATAAGTATTTTTACTATTAGATAAAGTACAGAAAATTTCAAAGACTTGTAAAGACGTGTTTTTTTGTATCACTTTGAAGGTGATTATATTAGATTTCCTTTGAAGTAACAATGCTATTAACATCTGAGACTGATGGCTACTGTGCCATCTGTCTTCACCACAACAGAGGCAATTTTTGAAGATTACGATTAAATCATACTCAAATATTATTTTCCAGTGGTCAATGGCTGAAGGAGGAGGATATACTTTTTTTTGGTCAAGGGTATTTTCTGTACTGTAAGTTTCTTTATTGGCATACGTCTAATCTGATGATCCATCTTCTGCCCAGAAGGGCTTCTGGTGTTCACCACACCAGGAACAATGGTAGTAGTTTCACAGTGCTCCTTGTGCAACACAGCATGCTCATGAAGTCATGTGCTCTTTAATATGCCTCTTCTGGTCTTTTAAAAGAAGATTCTTTCAGGCTTAGAATAGTACAACTGATAGATGTATACAGTAGAAAAGCATTCACTTTTGATGATCAATACAGAGAAGCAAATAGAAAAGAACATGGTAAAAATGTAACGAAGAATCATAGAATCATTAAGGTTGGAAAAGACCTCCAAGAGCATCTGGTCTAACCACCCCCCTACCACCAATGTCACCCACTAAACCACATCCCTAAGCACAACATCCAACCTTTCCTTAAACACCCCCAGGGATGGTGACTCCACTGCCTCCCTGGGCAACCCACTCCAATGCTTAACTACTCTTTCTGAGAAGAAATGTCTCCTAATTTCTAACATGAACCTCTCCTGGTGCAACTTGAGGCCTTTAAGTGACTGTATACAACTGGAAAAAAGAGTGTAGTGAGTTAGAAGGTGATGTTTTATGTGGTATTTTTCTATCACTAACTTCATCTCATCTGAGCTCTTTGAAGTAGGCTGTTTATTTTTGCAGATTAATGTTGCCTCAGACAGTTGGAAATGTTTTCGTTGAGAGATTGGCTGACTATATTCTGGTGAAAACTACCTTTGGTTTTTCTCTTGCTTGGGATGGAAACTCTGGTATTTATATTAAGCTGACAGAAGATCATAAAGGGAAACCTTGTGGCCTCTGTGGAAATTTTAATGGCAATAAATATGATGACCTGATACTGCAAAATAGTAAGTAAATGGCTTAGAAATGCACCCTTACCTTTGTTTAAACAGGTTCAATGTTCACTTTAAAACGATTATGTAAAAAGACAGAGTCCTTATTTCAGTAGAAAATAGAATATCTCTACTCTTCAATGCCATTAAAAATGTTAAGGGGGAAAAAACAGTTCAAGAAAGTATTTATATGTATGCTTAAGCCTTTCTTGCTCAGCAAAGCACTCAGGGTATGTTTATCTTAGCTGATGAAAGTGTCTTCAAATTATAAATAAATAAACAAATGCTTGTGGTTTTCTCTATGTTTAAGGATGGAGGGAGAAGGAGCAAAAAGCCAAAATATTAATATTTGGAAAAAAACACAATCTTGAGTCATTCGTTTACATTACCATCATAAAAATATGAGTTGAAATATGCATTTTTAAAGCTCTTTCCAGAAAGTTCCTCATATCTCTCTGTTGATATGTTGTGCTATGGGTCTCTTACTACCCTGTAGGATTAGGAGTTGCCCAATGCTGAATCTGAGGAAGAGGTGATTTGCCAAGTTGATAAAGTGTTCTGTAGTCTTTGTAGTTCTATATAGGGAGTATTCTATAGAGACTTTGTCCTACTCATGACTAATATGAAAAAAGAGCAAGTTTGGAAATATGAGAGATCCTTTACTTAGTCTGGTAGAAATAAAGATAGGACTGTCTTGTTTTTACTGTTAATTACCGAGAAAATCAAGTCCCACGTCCCTGCAGATCGTTAAATCACAAAGGTTATCTCACAGTAACTGTTTTCCCTCCACTGTTTTGCACTGTTCATTGTGGTTAATGGGTAGGAGGTTTTTGACTTTCTTACTAAGGGAAGAAGCAGACTACATATCTTCGCATAGTCTTTAAAAATCTTCCCAATATAAATTCCTCTTGTCTTCAACCATGACAGAAGTATGTTCCTTGTTTCATACATTAACTTCTGCACACCAGGGTATAGTATTTTTAATAATTAATTGAAAGGGTTGATCTAAAATAATGAATAAAAATGGACTTCAGAGAAGATTTACAAGTCACATGAATTCATACAATCTCTTCAAAAGTAATCATTTCAGTGTCTTTAAATATATTTTATAAAAGATTTGAAGTAGGGCAGCTGTTAGCTTTCTTTATTTACAGAACCACATTTTTTTTTCTGTTGTCATGTCTTTAGTATTTTTCATTGTCAGAAATTATAGCATTATTGCAGTGTACCATCCAGAGCACTGTGAATCACTTAAACCTTGAACCAGTTGCATAACATGGTGCCATGATTCTGTACAAATACAAAGCAAGAAGTTCTGCTATCTTCACAAGAATATACTGCTAATTCAAGTTGCTTCTAAGCAGCAACTTTTTTCTAAGTGTTTCCAAATGTCATTAATCACCCAGGATGATCACCTATCCTGAGTCTTACAGTCAGAATGCCCTGTATTTGCATTGCTGCAAATAAAGAAGGTGCTGAGATGTGATATACTCCATTTCAAAGTATATTTTTAAAAAATCAGCTCATTTTTTGTTTCCTTAATCATCATCTTTAATGGTATCTTTGCATTGCTTTAATATATGAGACTATATCTGAGCATAAAGCTATTAAAAAGACAAATATTTTATTTTGTGGCATTTTTTTTAAGACTTAGAACTGATTTTTCAAGCTATTTTGAAATGAAAATAAAATATTTTAAAATGTGCTTGCAGAACCAGAATTATGTCAACAGGTTTACTTCTTGATAAAAACGAACAAACAAACAAACAAAAAACAACAGCCTTTTATGTTTGCAAAGTGTTTTCTGTGTAAAATGAGCTCTTTTGTCAGAGAGGAAGAAAAGTTTTAACTCTCCCTGCTTCTTAAGTAAATCAGATTGGTGGTTAGGGTATTGGCTTTGTTTATTTGTGGATATCCAAGTACAAACATCTGATTATTATGTTTTGGGGTTTTCCACTTTCTAGAGTGTCAAACTTTGTACTTGTCCTGGAAGAAGTTAGATTAAGTTTTGGATAATACAGCCCTGTGAAAACAAAACAATACAAAACAAACCATAGCTAATTTCTTTCCAATATCTCATCTCCTAACCATGCATTGGTACCCATGGTATAGATACTAATTACAGTAAGGCTCTTCAAAGTGGAGGCCATACACCCTTTTTATCATATCTAAGAACATACAGAAAATGTAATATTTATTTCTTGCTGCAAAAATATGGAAATTTGGGGTCTGTTCCTCTACTGCCAACTTTCTTGTATGTTTTTGTGTGTATGTTCTTTGCTTGTTACTGTGACTTCCAATTATGCGTTACATTCATTCATTCATTCATTCATTCTCCCTTGCTCATGCTATGAGGAGAACTGGGCATGTAGCATTGTGTTTGTCATAGGACTTTTCTGCACAAGGGGATAGGGAGTGAGATAATAGTGCTAACTGAGCTTTGTTAAATATGATTGTTATAAATGAATGATGAAAGCTTTAAATTATTTTAAATAAATGCATTTTTTCTCAAGTATTCATTGCAGTCCTTCTTTGAATTTTTATTACAAAAATGTCAGTAATTGTATTAAATTTTTTTTTTGGGGGGGTTTCATTTAAATGTGGTATAAAATATCACTTGTAGTTAAAAAGGAAAAATAACCTTTTTCTACACTCCCATTACTCTGAACATATCTGTATCTGAAGTAATTAATATATTTTAAAACTTTCAGAAATTTCCAAGATACCTTTTGTGATTGTGTTGACAACCTTTTTTTCTGGGTGTTCTTTTCATGCAGTAGGTGAACATACAGAAGACATTGCTGAATTTGCAAATAGCTGGGCTGTGCAAACCCCAGATGATGCAGCTTGTGTACCTACTGCCTCAGATTTTTCCAGTCCTTGCTCAGCTGATGAAAAATCCACTGAGGTAAATTAATCATGTAGTGATTTTTTTTTCATCTTCACTGCATAGTGACAGTACAAGAATCTAGCCATATACACCATACTGAAAAAAAAAACCAACTCAAATTCATTGAGGCTTTGTGAAGATTCAGATCAGGACTGTTGCTAGGGAATATCTGAAGATCTTCTGAAGTTTAGCTTAAGAGTACAAATGTTCAGATAGGATGTGCCAAGTGGTACAAGTCCACTGGCAGAGCTCTTTATTGCTGCATTATTCCTGGGTTCAGTTACCAGTTCTGGCATCTTACACCTCATTATTTTAGAAATTGTGAAATATTGCAGAAGTACCATATTCCTGGATTGACATGAAAAGCTTTTTTTTTTTTTTTTTTCTGTTAGTTTTCACTTTGCCATCTCAGCTCTATGCAGGAGCAGTTTGCAATCAAGACACTGCAAACAGAGAGGACAAATCTTAGGAAGTACAGTAAAGGAGACATAATAAAATGAGACTGTGAGATTCTCAGGTTTTAATGGGAATATAAGGGATCCTGGATTAGCTCAACAAATCAAAACAATTATGCTCACTCAGAAAATATCTGCTAACTATTGTTTCCTGTTTCTTCTTAATGTGTAGGACATATTCTTCAAGTGCCAAATATTCCTACAGTTTCCTTTTTTCAGCTGTCATGAAAGCATAGATCCATATTCTTATATTTCTAGCTGTATGAATGATCTTTGCAGGTAAGAATGGAGTTCTTGTGTATTTATTTTTGATGCATGAAATGAATGCTCACTCTCTCTATTCAGACAAGAATTGAGCAGTACTGAGTGAAGTTAGTAGGAAATGAGTTCAAAGCGAAAGAGATGGGGTTTCGCTTAGTGGGTGGTTTACTGTGGAACCAGAGGACACACAACCTTTGTCTCTGCCAAGGAATAGTTTGATTGCTAAAGATTTACATAGATTCAAGGAAAAACTAGACAAATGCTTGGGAAAGAAATCTGTGGAAAATCACTAATGATAGAAGAGAGAACTGCTAACCACTCACACACAATATACCTACATCTGGAAGTCTTGAATCAAAAATAGATGGAGATTGGGAAAATCTACTGGGGGAAATGTCAATGATACTGGAAGAGTAGGTCCATTTGTCTGACACAGTTGTACTATTCTTCTGATAAAAATATAGCAGAGTAACCTTTCAACTACTAAGTCATTCAACTTAGTAGGCTTTTTTCAAAATTGTTTTATTTGTATAAATTCAGAGGTGTTAGAAGAACAGCACTCACTGGCTTTGGTGGGAGTTATATTACCTCAGTTGCTTGTGTTTTATGCAACTTGGTATTCTTCCCTTAGCTCCAGACTCCCATTTAGTTAATACCAGTTGTTCAAGCTAAACAGGTTCTCCAGAGCATAACTGAACAGAAAACTGAGCAATGTATAACTTCCTTTTAGAAAAGGTTTTATAACTAAGAAGTAATAGCAGATACTATGATGGCCTTCTCAGAGTATCATCAATTTAATCAAGAGCGTACAGAAAAATTCACAAGACTAAAAGTAAGAACCATTTAGAAGCATCCATTACAACTTTTTAGTTCATTTTCAATGAATTTTTGACTTTCTGTTTTGCTACCAAATCAGTATGGAAGAATATGGGTTTGTAAGCAAGTCTCCAAAGCGTGCTTCCTGAAGTTGATGATCTGTACATTGATTTTGCTAAGAGAAGAGCTGAGCTGCCACTTCATAATTCAGGAGTTTATTGTGCCTCTTCTTTAGCAAAAGATGAATAATGAAAAGGAAATTTTCAAATGTGGCATTGAATCAGTGTCATGATGCTAAGGAGGATTTGATTTTTGTCAAATTGCATGTGTGTGTTGATATGAATTGTGTGAATGTTAAAAACCTTGAAGAAAGTTTCTGTGCCTGAGAACCTCATTAATTTAGGCTTATTTTGTTTATAAAAGAGACCTCTCTTCTTGTGTCTTAGTGTAAGTCTATAATGCCACTTGGCCACTGTATATGCCAAGTATTCTTTTTATTAAGACCCATTTAATTGGATTAGGTAAGGAGAACTGGAAGAGATTCTGATCACTGTCATGAAGAATATAGTGCTGTTTGATTTGATAATGTGTTGAAAGCAGAATACAAACACTATTTATTGTATTCTCAAGAACATTAATTTTGGAAGCTCGATCTTTTGTGCTGAAAGACAAACTCAGCTAATCTGTCCTGGTCATGCTTTACTAGAAATGTCTTGTTGTGACTAGTTCATTTTGTCATCAGGTTCACAGTGAGTGACAAGAGTTGTTGAACTTTCACAGCAAAAAAAAAACAAACGGTGTCTTGCCTTATGTGGTTTGAATCTGAATATAATTTGAGGTTACCTAAATATTGATGAATGTCTCTTTACTTGACCCTGGCAAAAGTGCACTGTCTGGTTTCTTCTGTACAGACTAAGGTGGAGATAATTACTTTGTTCAAGGTTGCACTGTCTTGAAATTGTCTACAATAACTGGTTGATTATGCTTCTAGTGCCAAGCACTTCAGCACAAGGTCAGGAGGTTACCAACAGGGTTCTCCTCACCTAAGTTCAAGGACTAACTATAAATCAGAAACTTTAACTTGTTACTTGGCTCAGAATGTCTCTTATCAGTGTAGGTCAGAGTTTCCACGTCATACAGGAAGGAGAGAGACCAAGACATAGATCTTGACATCTTCATGACAAGGTCATGTTTCTCTTTCATCAAAAGCATATATTTTTTTCTTATTTTGTAATAAATTACTATTTTTGTTCATTGTGGTAATATTAACATGAAAAAAAGTTTTTGTGAGATCAACTGATAAAAACACAGCACTGTATTCAGTATAGTTTATCCCTCTTCACAGTATTTTCAATAAGTATGCCTCTATAGCTGAGCAGCCTCAGCTGACTGAACTATCCTGAGCAGTGTTTGGTGGCAGAAATTTGTAGATGGGATTTGAGTTTGGTAATTGCTCCCTCGTTTTATCATTTCAGAGTGGATGATGATGAAACGTACTGCAGAGCCGTGACAGAGTACGCTCGAGCATGCTCTCATGCTGGGTCCCCTGTGAGGGATTGGAGGGATGATTTTCCTGCCTGTAGTAAGACTCTTTAATAAAGCATATCATGTGAGCTTTGAAAAACCCCACATATCCGTTTCAAATAATTCCATCCTGACATTTGTTACTATAGGACTCAAACCTGATACCAAAGTAGATCATCCAGCTTCACTATTGCTGGTGAAAAATGAGGTAAATGATTTCCTAGAGGAATATTTTAATTACATTGTGATCTGATGCAGATCCATTCAAAATTCATGTTTGTGCAGATTGCTTGAAACTTCATGTATGCTGATCATATTCTAAGGGGAAGAAAAAACATCTGTGGAGATCTGATGTTTCCCCTCTTCCCAGCTGACCTTTCAGCCTCTACTGGCTCTATAGCAGAATGAATACAGTGAAACCAGCTCCTTCTAGTCATCACCACCACCCATGAAAAGCAGTTCAGTCTCATCCACAGAACTCTGAACTAGTTGAGATATGAGCACATGTTCCCCTGTCACAGAAATTATAACTTCTAGTGGAGAAGTGATGTAAGAACTTGATAAATAGATTTCAATACTATGACGTTGTCATAGTATACTATGAAATACTAGAATACATAGAAATACCGTGATGAGAGATTTGTCACAGTTCATCTGCTACAGTTTCTCCAAACAAACACTGTACCTGATCTGAATAATTACCTATACCAGAAGTGTTGCACAACTGTTCGTTCAGATAAATAGGAGTTCTCCAGTACGGGAAGAGAAATTACACTAATGTGCAATGTAATAATGTTCTTTTTTTTTTTTTTCCTAGCTGAGACGTGTGAAGACAGCTTTGTACACCGTGATTGTATCAGTTGTTGTCCACCAACCTGCACCTTTGAAAAAGATTGTCTTGGCAGCAACTTGCACTGCTTAGATGGCTGTTACTGTCCAGATGGTAAGTACTGTTAATTTTAGGTGAAAAACATGTTTAAAGATACCATGCAGCATAATAATAAAGTTGTGTAAATAGACTGTGCTTAAAGTTAAAACCAAAAAATATGAATATTGTAACTTCTGCTTTAGCTGTTGTTACTCTCACTGTGATTCTGCCTTTTGCTGTGTTCTAAACATTTATCTAGTCGTTGTGGTTTAGGATGAAATATCAATTAAAACCTGGAGCCATAACTAATGCTCTCTACAACGAGGGATAGCATAAATTTAATCCACTTTATCTGAATGACTCCTAAACTGACTGAGGTTTTCTTTAAACAGAATGTATCTTACACTCTGTACAAGAAACCTTCTTTTGATCTGTACTAAACAAAAAGTAGGGACTGGACTATGAACAGTCCTATTCTGGGAGGATTGAAGATTATCTGTTCTCAGAATCTTTGTATTTTTGACTCTACAGTTTTACACACTTCAGGCATGTATTTTTCATAAAGCAACCATTCAGAGTGAAAACTGCTTTCAGAGAGTTGTATTGTTGATTGCTCTGGGCCATCTGCATTCACTAGGTGACTCTTCATGTTGGTCCCTGGCTAAGACTGATGAGCTCACCTTCTGGCATATTTGAATATTTGAGTCAGATGGGGGAACAGCAGTGATCTGGAGTCCATTAACTTGTTTTTAATCTCAAATATGAACTTCCATCCCAATAGGTCTCATTATGGAAAATGGAACTTGTATCTCCGTGTCAAATTGTCCTTGTACTTATCATGGAACTGCCTTCTCTGTAGGCTCAAAAATTGAACAAGAATGTAGTAATTGGTATGTAAAAGCCTCATGTTTGTGTTTCCTCTGTCTGTGACTCTAGTCTGTAGTTAGTTTAACATGATAGTCACACTCAAAATTTAAAGAATAGTTAGTGTTTATGCTTTACAGTCTGAGCTCTGTGTATCACCAAAATACACAGACTATTTTATGGAAACTGTGAATTCAAGACCTGTTAACTATCTCAAAGCTTCTCTTTTTGATAAATGTCAAAACAGTGAATTTCTATATTTTGTGATTTTTCTTTTTAGTATTTGTACTGGTGGCATTTGGAACTGTACCGATCATGATTGCCCAGGTATATATTTAAAGATTCCTTTCTCTCCTCAGTAAACATAAGAGATAAACTTTTCAAAAGACAACAGATTCAAATACAGTCTAAGAGTTTGGGATGTGATTTTAAGAAAGATTTAGCAGATGCATGCCCAGCAGCATTGGGCAAGCTGAGGCAAAGCTGTTAACTGTCTGACAGTGCTAACTGTGCTTTTTCCTATTTGGTTCCATAACTCAGTGTGTTACATTCACCTTTTCTCTTCTATCTCTTACTTGCACACTAAGTGCTTGGGGACAGGCACCTTATTCCACAGACCGGCACCACACTATCTGTACGGTGGGCCATGTTTAAGGATGTCCTCAATTCTAGATACTGCTGTAATGCAGAGAACAAGAGCATTATTCTAATGCTCAGAATGCTATCTTGTCTCCCTTGTAACAACAGTTCATGTCTCGATCATCATCTTTTAAGATTGCATGCCTCTGTAATGAGTTACTCAGACAAATATCTATTAGTCAAGTAGAGGAACTCCCTTGTCAGTTCTGTACTTTACACAAGATTATGCTATGAAACTTCTGAAATATATATATATATATATATTTTACAAATTAAGGAAACCCTTTTGAATGAGGTAGTAAACAAGACTTAGCTGGTGCTAAAAAAACAAACAAACAAACAAACAAAAAAAAACCCTTAACTGGGTGGATCTGTAGAGTAAAAAAGCTGACACGGAACCACACCATATGTGTCTCGTATTTGTTGTGTGTGCCTGTGAGGGGTTGGTTATGATTAGTCTTATCCTAGGGACTGAATGCTTATTAACATTGGGAGAGGGTTAGTTGTGCTCTGCTGTGGCCTCATGAACTGAACCAAGGTTGGCATGTATGTGCTGGAGACTTGCTTCAACAGTGCACTCCTGATCTGAACTGAAGCATGAATATAGATGCATCCTGAGGACAGAGAGTGTCCTCTGCTCACCTGGAATTCAGGACAGCCCCCATATTCGGACACGGCATCTCCATGCCTGCAGTAACAGGCTCCCTGTGAGGGAGGAGAAAGAAGCTTGTTCTCTCCTTTACATTCAATCATGTCAAAAGATGAAGATGATTCCAGGAAACTTCAGTTGTAACAAAGAAAAAGCTCTGTTTTTTTAATTATCTCTTTCATGTATTCTAGAGAATGTGTGACTCATATCTCACTCTAGTTAGAACCAAAGCTGCAAATGGGTACGTGCAACATACCTAAAATAGAAATAAGTGTCTATAATATATTTCACTTCCAAATGCTGTAACAGCCATAAAGATTAAAGCTAGACTGGATTATGTGCCAAAAAAAAATAAGGGGAGATTTATTTTTTTTTTTAAATTATATTATATTTCTCATTTACAGAATGACAGTAACTTCTTATGTCAGTGAACATTCTTATTTATCCTTTTTCTCTCAAGCCGAATGCTCCATCACAGGTAACTCTCATTTCACAACATTTGATGGACGCCATTTTACCTTTCTTGGGATTTGCCAGTACATTTTGGTAAAAGGCACTGGGAAAAACAAATTCACAATCACTTTACAGAAAGCATCTTGTGGACAGGTAAGTCACACTGTTATTGAACTTCCATAACAAACACATGGTTATATATTTCATATGTATTTACTTTTGTAAAGGTGCTACTGTAAGCTAGCAGATTATGGTAACAGAAAAATATCATAAATTGAAACCTTTTCACATTTTTTTTTTAAGTTGTCAAATTACTACATGTTTTACTGTCCTTTGTAAAAGCAATGACAACTTTTGAAGGATTAAGTCTAAAGAGTTATTAATTTACACACATTAAATAAATATATGTTTCTATGTTTACAGTACAAACAGTTGCATAAAGCTTTAGAACAGCTTTTGCTGACTGTATGGAGCATGCTTAATACATTGAAAATTAGGCAAGAGATTTTTTTTATAGCTTTTGATATGTATTTGTTATGTTATAGCATATTTACATTGTTGGAACCATTCCTTTTAGAAAATTATTGAAAAGACTAAGCACTATACATATTTGTTTGAAAGTATTTTGGCCGATATTCAATGACAGGTCATATGAATAGATGTGCTTATAAAAAGTACTTATTTGTTAGACTTGATTTAAAGACATTTTTAATCAACTAGGCTGTTGGGGAAAGGACTCTGAGACTGCCTCACAGCAGCCTGTGTGCTGGTGTCTCTACTTTTCTGTACATATCTTCTTCTGCATAGGTGTTGAGATTCCTTTTTCTGCATGTCAGGTTGGCCTCAAGCATGATTGTCGCGTTAAAGGGGTGTAGCTGATTAACCGTTACGGGCCCGGTTGGATTCAGAGTACTGAACCAGTCGGACATTCACCAAAACTGGGGGTCCGTTCGGACATTCACCAAAAACATAATAACCACCTGGGGGTCCGCTCAGACATTCACCAAAAACGTATTAACCACCTGGGGGTCCGTTCAGACATTCACCAACAATGCATTAACCGTCTGGGGGTCTGGTTAGATTCAGAACACTGAACTATCACGGATAACCACCCTCACCCTAGTTGCATTAATGAGAGCTATCACAATGCAATCAAGTATGGTTTATTACAGCAACAGATAATCAGGTTCTTTTGGATTGCCGGTGATAGTGACTATCTGCAAAAGCAAGCTAGTATGCATGAAATACACAGGTGTTACAGGTGTTCTAGGTGTGGGTTCTAGGTGTGGGTTCTAGGTGTGGGTTCTAGGTGTGGGTTCTAGGTGTTGGTTCTAGGTGTGGGTTCTAGGTGTTGGGTTCTAGGTGTGGGTTCTAGGTGTTGGGTTCTAGGTGCGGGTTCTAGGTGCGGGTTCTAGGTGCGGGTTCTAGGTGTGGGTTCTAGGTGTGGGTTCTAGGTGTTGGGTTCTAGGTGTGGGTTCTAGGTGTTGGGTTCTAGGTGTTGGGTTCTAGGTGTGGGTTCTAGGTGTTGGGTTCTAGGTGCGGGTTCTAGGTGTGGGTTCTAGGTGTGGGTTCTAGGTGTGGGTTCTAGGTGTGGGTTCTAGGTGTTGGGTTCTAGGTGTGGGTTCTAGGTGTGGGTTCTAGGTGTTGGGTTCTAGGTGCGGGTTCTAGGTGCGGGTTCTAGGTGTTACAGGTGTTCTAGGTGTTACAGGTGTTCTAGGTGTTACAGGTGTTATAGGTGCGCAGCCTAGAAATAAACGCGTTAAAAGGATCAAAGACTCTATAGAGATTTATAAGCAAATATTCAGATCTCACCCAAAGGCGTCCCAATGGGGGGGGAAGAGAGGCTCAGCCCGTCGACTGATCCCAGGAGTCAGGAGGTCCTAAGGATGTTGTATGTCCTTGGGATGGTATCTCCCCTGACAATGGTATCTTCCCTAACATCCCCTCTCTCTTGGGCCAATTTATATTATTTTCTATCTTTTAGGTGGAGCTTGAGTGGCTCTAGTCAAGCATATCTTAGTTATGATTGGTGTAAAGTTTTCCCGTCTCCGTTTAAAGTAATAGGCTCCAAGAAATTCAGAGCGCATGCTCAGTGAGGGGTGGTCGCACCTTGGAGGCGGGTAGCTTTGGGGATGGAGGTGTGTTTTGGTATTATAATGATATTATAATGAGCAAAAAGAACACTAGGGTACAGCATTTGTCAAAACATGACAGGTCTTTGGCTTAGGGTGGCAAAAAGTGCAGCTTTGTGCACAAGAACAATTGAGGCCCCACCTGATTACAGAGCCTAGCTGTGGTGTCTCCACTCCACTCCACGCTCCGTGGTGTTCCTTAGAGCTAGCACACCAAGTTTCCCCAGCGCGATAGCATCTAAGGTTGGGAGCCTAGGGAACGCTCAGATAATGCAGTTATGCCCTACCCTGAAAGCCTCTTCAATGCTGTACCTTTTCCTTAAAAGTGTGAATGTTAATTTTATTTTCCTAGTTACTTCAGGCATTTACACCACAATGATACAGTTGGTTAGGTAGCCACTGAGAGATAAGGCTGCTACTGAAAATGACCCTTAGCACAACTCTAAGCAACTTAAAAAGTACTTGTGTGAAAACATAGAGGCCCGGGGGGGGGAACATAGGTTGGTTTTAGTTGGCTATGTGTCACCATTTGTCCTGTAAATGTTTTCATAAATTCTGCTTGAACAGCACTTTACAATGATGGATGTTAGTTTACATGCCATCATTTTTTGATAGTCACACATTTATAAATTATTTTAGTATAATTCTAGAGAAATTATATCCTTTTGTTTGCAGTCAGAGGTCATGACTGTGTTTCAAGGAGGAAGAGAAGCACCTCCAGAACTGCAATAGTTTCTTTCTACTGCAGTACTATGTTTGGGCTCTGGTTGCACCAGCTTAGCCCAGATGTCAGAATTTTGCTGACACTGGATAATCCAGCAATGAAGAGAGCCCAGGGTGGATGTGCAAGTATGATCTTGTGAACCCAGTATCAATTCTTGGGGATCTCTGTCTGCTTACTATTAGACTGCCATAATAGCTAAAATGCATTCACCTCATTCTTACATCCATAAGCAATGTTTTATTAAGTCCTGCATTTAATTTTGGGTACTCAGTTTATTGCTTTGAATAATAGTTTACACCTGATTTACCTGATGACAGTTCTCTCATTTTCTTTTTCTGTTCTCTCCCAGTTTGCTTTTGCTTTCCATGCTAATATTGCCTTTGTTCTCTTTCTGATGGTGAAATTTGTTTCTCCTTAGAACTTTGATCATGCCTGCATTGAGTCTATAACACTAGTTCTTGAAGATGATATGAGCAAACAAGTGACTCTTACAAGAAATGGTCAAGTCCAAACTGGTCCTAATCAAGCTTTTAATCTTAATGGTAAGAAATAAATTGAGTAGAGTTTTACCAGGATTCACATTTTTTCTTTTATATTCTCCAAAGCTTTTTAATTATATCTGTTTATCAGAAAAGGAATTTCTTCAAAGATAACATATGAAAACTACAATCACTTACTTTTAATAACCTTTGTATTGGTTCCAGAAATATACCATTTCACCTCATGAAACTACGCCCTCCTTTCTTTGCATTTCTTATCTTGTAGAGTACCTTGAAATTCCACTCATCTCGTTTGTGTCTGTTTAGGGGGGAGGAGGTAAGAAAAAAAAAATAACACACACACACACACAAAACAGAAGTTAAGAGAGGTTGAAAGTTGAAAGGTTGATGTTAAGGTAGATCTTGACTGAAGTTTTTTAGAATGAATTGCATGGAATAGAATCCATGCACTCAGTGGGGTCTATGTTGCTTTCAAGGCTGACTGATGATCTTGGGCAGGTATCTTCACATTTTTGAAAAGGATAGTAAGATAAATTTACCTTGAAAGGATGTTATAAAATCAAGCACTGAAGGTGGGAATGATATAGCTAAATTTTGTATCTCAAAATGATCAGTAATAATTTCTTACTGGTGATACTATACCAGTCCTTTCCCAGCCTCTGGCAGTCAGGAGCTTAGGGAGTTCTGAGCTATTGGCTGCAACTATTTCTTTACTTCATCGGATTTTACTAGTCATAGTTTTGCTTTTGGCATTCACGGCATCCTATGACAAAGAGTTTCACAGCTCAGTTATACTTTTAATCATATCAAAATTCTGCTTCATAATTTTTCTGGTAATTTAATTTCTTCTGAATCAGACCTTATTGACTTGTCCCTTTTCACAGTCTATGACAAATACTACCTATGACAAACGTTTTAGTGTCACATTCTTGATAATTAGCTGTATCTGTTAAGTCTTATCAGCTCACATAAGCATTTTATCTTCACTGTCTGTATATCTCTGTGTGTAGAGGCTGCTGTGAAGACAGACCTGATTTAAGTCTGCAGCTGCAAGTAGCCAAACAATGTGTAGCACATGAATGCTGTGACTGTGAAATTTCCATTTCCTCGCATTATGGATGTGCTAGGAAGGGGAGCTGGGAATTTGATAGGGCCTTAGTTCACATACAATCTAAGTATGTATGTGTATGTATGAGATATGCTGATGTCATATCAATAGCAGTAAGAGAGAACCTTCTATCTGAAATCTGAAGATTGCAATGAACTTTACAGACATCTGTTAATTTATCTTATAACATCCCTGAAGGCTAAGGAACAAGTGGTTTCTTGTCTTGTCTTCTTGTTACCAGAGGCATGCTGTTGCATTGCTTTTTGTAAAAAAAAAAAAAAAAAAAAAAAAAGTGCATGTGGTTTCTGGATAACTCACAGGTACAGAAAGGTGAGATTTTTTTTACTGTTGACAGTAGCTGCAATACCTGATTTGTTTTGTTAATGAAAAAGATTTGTAGTCTTACAATTTTTGATAATAGAATAGAATGTGCAAGGTTATTTGGCTACAGGTGAGGTTGTACATAATCTATTTTATTTTAGGGATGAATGTAGAATCTGGAAATGGATTTCAGTGACCACTTTTCTTTTCTTTTGCTATTTGCAGGGGCTATTGAAATTCGGAATATATCTTCCTTGTTTGTTCAACTAAAAACTACGTTTGGTTTGAAGATACTGTTTGCTAAAGATGGAGAGAGAATCTATGTTCAAGTTGATGTCAGCTGGAAGAGAAGAACATTGGGACTATGTGGAACTTACAATGGCAATTTAAGAGATGATTTTCTGTAAGTTACATACAGTACATTTAGACTGTTTTTAAAAACAAGTGAAAAGTTTTGTTGAATGTAATCACCTCATATTTTTATGTCATTAATTCTGTTGTACTTTATTAAAATAACCAATACAAAATATCTTAATTAAAACTTAGGCACTTCTAAATATAAAGCTCATCAGCTAAGTCATTCTAAGACATTTAACTAAGTTGTTACAGAAAGCTTGAAGATAGGTTATTGGATCATGATATTGCTTGAATGCACGCTTTTCCCTCCCTGCTGCTCCCTAAGCATCAGAGCAAATAAATGAGCACTGATAAAAGGAGTGGATGACACTACTAGTAGAATCCTCACCTAATTAACACCTACTACTGTTTGATTTTGTTTTCCCTATATCAAGTTCTAATGGAAAAATGTATTCCTGAGCCACAGGAATAGTTTAATTAGAAGGGTACATTTTCTTTATTCTTTGACTTCATTTTCACCAGAGTTCTCCAAGCTATTATATCATGAAACTTCTCTAGCAATAATGAATTATTTTGAAATATGTAGTGAAAAACATAATCAAAATGCAAACTGCCCCCTTCTAGAATGCTGAAATAAGCTAAAGGGTTGATTTTCTGACATTCCACTGAAAAAAGACTCTTCTTCTCTCATTAATGCCTCATCCAACTTATTTCAGAGTAATTGCATAAAGTGTAAAGGAGGGCAGACTTTGAGTGTTAAGAGTATTTTTGCATGAGCAAAATATTGAGAAAAATCTTCACATATTCTCTCTTCTAAAAGAAACTGTCTTAACAGTTTCTGTCTGTACTTAACAGACAGAAATTCTTTTGACATGTTGAATGTTGAATGTCTCTATGCATCTAAGGCTTTTTGATGTACCTTGTACACATGTCCTCATGTGTAGTCTGTGAGGGGAGCAGGATGCTTGCAGCGTTGATCTTTTCATTTTCAGTTCTCCAGCAGGGATGATAGAAGGGACCCCACAACTTCATGCCAATGCATGGAAGGTTTCCTCAGCTTGTTCTGTGCCTATCAACATTCCCGTGGTTGATCCCTGCAACATTAATCAGCAAAATGGTATGATTTCACAGGGCAATCTGGAATTATTTGTATCTTATTGCTACGGGACATTTTTGTTTTATCTGTGAGTGAGTTTCACTGTTACTATTCATTGATGAATATGTATATGAATATAAAACTCATATAAAACTTAAGTTTTAAATGCACATGCTTCATTTTCCTTTTCTGTTTTGGTAAAGATGATTTTTTTTCCACACATTTAGCAAGTAAACTAAAATAAGTAAGTTGATCATTTTATGCTGGGCATACTGGCCACAAGCCCTAAATTTTGCTGTCCAGAATATGTGCAGAACGTTAGGCAGAATGGTGCAGTAGTCTTGTACTGTAGTCTTGCAAGTTGTGTTCAGATCAAAAGTCCTGTCTCTGGCTTCTCCATGCTTTTCTAAGCTGTATTTAAAGGTTTCCTTATCCTCCATCTATGGTCTCTCACACAAACCAAGACAAACAATTTGAGATCTGCAGATTTGTTCAAATTCCTGACTGAAGATTTACTTTTGGCTTGTTGACATGCCCACATTTTATGTTTAACTTTCACTGTCTCCTTTCCATGTTGCTGTTCTTTCCAATTAATGAAGACAATAGAGCAGAGAGCAGTTGCCAATTCTGACAGAATTTAGTTTGATGTTTTTAATGTTTCAGAAGTAAGGATGTGGGATTTGGCCATATTTAATGGGAGTGAGCCCAGAATAACCGTAAACCTTTAAGAATCTGGGGCATTATAAGACTGTTTATGCCTCCAGCATTGTCTGTCTTCTAAAGCAGTATATGTCAGCCAAGTTAGCTCTATACGAGATACTTTATGCCTTACCTTCAGTTCTGTGTTTCCTCAGAGGAGGTGGAGTTTGACGTATAACTAAGCTGCTTACAGCAGGAAGGTGGACTAGATAACCTTCTGAGGTCCCTTCTAACCTGCATTTTCCTGTGATTATGGAAAAAACATTCCTCAGCTACATGGTGCTGTTGCATGTTATCACCTGTGCTGAGCCAGCAGAAGCATCTTTTCAGTCCTGCCACGATCTGTTTGTTTACTTATATTGTCAGGCTAATTTTCAGTCAAGTCACATACATTCACTCCTTGAATCTTGTTTATGGATGGACTCCAGAAACCCTTGTGTCAGTGTGTAATATAGGAATGAACAGAGAGGAGGAAGGTTAGGGACACTCTTTTAGCAGCAAAATTGGTTTAAATATGACCCACTCTGTGGTGTTCCTGAGACATTCCACCATTGTAATGATAGCATGTTCCAGGGGCAACAGTAGGGTCTGTTGGTACTAGAAGGTATATGGCTAGCTTGGGGCTTGTATGCTCCTGAGTTCCATTTTGCAATGCTTGCTGAGTTGACATGCCAAGAACAATATGGATGTTACCAATTTCAAAGCTAAATGAAACATTAAGTGGGAAAAAACATATTCCAAGCTTTGGAGGACTTTGTCAACTCCCTTGAAATATATTATATTGCCATTTACATTTCCTTCATTGCTATAGGAAGATTTTTTAATTATATTTTTTTTAATAATTAACTGTTTTAAGTGGAGTTTGTTGAAATAACATAACAATCTTAAACCATAGAACTTTTCAGAAATACATTGATACATTGTATAGAAGATTTTGTTGTACAACTGGCTGATTATGTTTGGTGTTAATATTCTGTGCTATTAATTTGATTAATTGCTATTTTAACATGGATCTGGCTAAAACAATGTCACTTTATTTTAGTTGGGTATGCTTCTCACTGTGATATCATAAATCAAGAAGTTTTTGCTCCCTGTCATGCCTACATCAGTCCAGCATTATACTACCAACTATGCCGCTTTGATGCCTGCAAATGCGGAAGCAGCTGTTTGTGTAATGCTCTTGCACACTATGCTTATGTCTGTGGAAAGCACGGCATTGCCGTGGACTTCAGATCTCATATTTCTTACTGTGGTGAGTAATGTTTGCGAAGTAGACACTCTTTTAAAATGTGTTAAATTTTAGAAATGTCACTGGCTTCATGAAACATAGCAATTGATAATTTTTTGGTGGAAGCTAGAATTGTGCCAAGGGCTAAAATTTTGCTCATGGGGAGAATGCTGGTAGCCTTATGTTAGGCATTTGAGTAAGGGACCCTGAGCTGACTCACAGAGGTGTCTGTCCCTTTCTGCTGCACACATTAGGCTACAGCCAGTAGTAAACAGTGTCAGGAAGCAGCAGAAGCAGGGCTGTTCCCTAAGGGGAGGTGAAACAGGGTGGTGAGAACTGCCCCAGCATGGGCATGGATTTTCCAAATGGGATACAGCATATTTGTGGCAGAACAGGGATTTGAAAGAGGACATTTCCAAATCATAGAGTGATGCCTTAGTTTTAACTGGACCATTGTTCCTCGATGAATGGAGATACACACCACTCACACATACACACACACAGAAATAGAAAATAGACTTAATTCCAGCCAAGGATTTTTCTAACATAAGGCCATCCTGAACATTTCTAACTTTAGAAATCAATTAACTAGTTTATTTTTCTCATGCATTTTAACTCACTCCAGAACAGCAAAGGACCATTTTGCACTGCTGTTTTGGTGTCCCATGATATACTGTTTTGTTTTTTATTTTTCACATTTTAAGAGTATGCTGTTTTCCCTTCTCTCTCCCTCTCTCTCTCCCCCAGCTGTGATGTGTCACAGTGGTATGCTTTATCATCAGTGCTCTTCTTTTTGTAAACACTCCTGTGCTTCACTTTCTACGGCAAATATCTGTGGTGATGACTGTGCAGAAGGATGCAATTGTCCTGATGGGAAATACTTTGAAGAGTCGGTCAACTTTTGTGTATCAATGTAAGTCATACTAAAATAGAATATGTGCGTAGGCACATTTTTCTCTTTCCAGCAAGACTGAAAATAGTTTTTCTGCTGTTTCTCTCAATATGTGGACTGCCTAAGAAATGGAATAGCAAGCAATACATGAATAGTTTTTACTAGGACCTGTAGTGAAAGGACAAGGGGCAACATAAAGAGGGAAGATTTAGATTGGATATAAGGAAAAAAATCACAATGAGGGTGCTAAGACACAGGAACAGGTTGCCAAGAGGGATTGTGGATGCTCTGTTATTGCAAGTGTTTGAAGTTGGGTTGGATGGGGCTTTGCATAACCTGATCTGGTGGAAGATATCCCCAGGCAGCAGGAGGCTTGGACTAGGGGATCTTTAACCATTCAATGATTCTGATTCTAAGATTTCATACACTGCTATGTACTAATCAATAGTGGAGCTTCTTCCACTATGTACACCCTATTGTCTGTAAAGCCATCTAGGGAACATCAGAGAAAATATGTCATACTGATTTAAAGAAGGGTGATGAAACTTTTTTTAATTCATGGGGAAGTATTTTCACATGAAACGCTTGTTTTTAACACTTAAGAAAAAATTGGAAGGGATGCACATAGCAGCAATCCATGAAGTCATAGTATGGAGAAAGTGGCTAGAGGTATTTTTACTTTCTCACAATGCAAGCATTTCCAGTTAGATGGAAGGAAATAGTCAATGCAAGGATATAGTTTCTGTAATTGTGTACCTACAGCTTGCAGCTTACAACTGTGGGTAGTTACTGAGTTCAGGTACTGAGTTAAAACTAGAATGAATATTTATACAAATTTCAAGATTATTCAGAGATATTGCTGTTCATTGTGACATATATTTTGGAAAGATCTGTAAAGTTCATACTATTGGGATGAAGACTGCTTCAAACAACTGCAGAGTGTGAGGTAACCAGGTTTTGCTATATTACTGGGTGGCTTCTAGGAAATTCTGTCCCATCTGGCTGGAACCCTGTCAAGGTCAGGGTTAATGGATTTTGCTATGACAATTCCTCTCTCCTATGATTTTTAAACTACTTTGAACAGGAACTGCATGTTGCCATACTACTCCCATAACTAGGGAGGAACGCTTCTTTCTATAAGACTGTAATGCACAGAAATAGCAAATACATAATATAGAGATTGAGGAAAGGCCTGGCTTTTTTGAAGATGGTGGGGGTATTGCCATTAACTTCAATACAGCTAGAGTGTTATCCTTTAATGTTAGAAGTATGTTGTAAATATAAATTAAAAGCATAGTATGGAATGGAATGGAATGGAATGGAATGGAATGGAATGGAATGGAATGGAATGGAATGGAATGGAATAGTCCAGATGAAGGGACCTTCAAAGAGATTGAATTAGTGAATTACAAAGCCCTCTTATCATAATAGCTTGATAATTGCCCTTAAATCCCATTTCATTTCGCTTTTGTATCTATATGTATAAATATTTTTTTAACAGATCTGCATGTCGCTGTCATTACAAAGGCAAAGCCCTACAGCCTGGAGAAATCCTCCCTACACCAACAGGATCCTGGTAGGTTTCAGTGCCAAGGGTTTTATCTTTTGTGTATTACAGCTCAGATGCTACTCAAGAGTCCTGAGATTTGTTTGTTTGTTTTTTCTTCACATAGAATGAAAGTCTCTTGTATCAAGATTTGATTTCTTTTAGACACTTATTAATAGGTAGCTTAATATAAATTGTATTGTATACTCAGTTATTTTAAGAAGAAGATACCATAAATATTCTGTAAGCCAGGGACTAAAGAGTATCTCAAAATACACGCATCAAGATTGCAGTGCTGTTCTTAGACTTGGGGCATTATGATAGCAAAGTGAGGCTGGTATCCAAAGAATAAACAATGTGATTCTATCTTGGGAAGTCTTTCAAACAAAGGCCTGTAGGGAGCTATATTTGTGTCATTTTGTATTATGAATTTGTGATGGAATCATGACCTCACTGAAATGAGTGAGGAAACCTCCCAGGTTTCCCAGTCAAACTTGTTCATTTTACAAGGAGTGCTCTCAATCTGCTAATTAAAAAACATGTCTGGGACCTGAGTGTCAAGACTGGCTCTTGGTGAGGTCTCATATATTGCAGTTGTTATAATTGAAGCTTTGTAATCATGCAGTTGAAGAGGTGAGAGTGGGGGTTTCACTTTCTGTTATTCCTATGCTCTGTTTTTTACATTTTATTTAATGAGGAAAAAAAAAAAAAAAAGTAAACTAGTTCTATTGTCTAATGTGTTTTTCTGCTATTCTGCATTTTACTAGCAAAAGAATAAAGCTGTGTATCCTACCTTCTCTGCAACAAGCAATTTTGCATGCTGTAGCCTTCTGTATTCACGAGGGCAGATAAGTTTTTGTGTTACACTGCCAGCATCCTGAACCACCTGGTCCTATGTTCCCAGAGAGACTTAAGTACCCACTTTATTTTTTATTTTGGTGAAACTTAGATAGTTAAATAGTACCTAAGCACCTTTGTGAATCTGGGCCTTCATTACACATCGGTATTTAGAAGAGCCAAGAAAATGTTGGTCAGAACTTGCACTTTCAGATTTTAGTCACTGTTCTCCTCCTGATTTCTGTTGTTTAAGTCAGGGGTAAATTGTATTTTTTTATTATTATTATTATTATTTTTTAAACGTGGTGGCTATGTACATTTTCCCATAGAATAAAGATGGTTTCGCTTTTCTTTTAATCAGCCAGTGTTTGAATGGAACAGTGAGATGTATGGAAGCTACTACAGACAATACAGGTAAATCATCTTGTCTATTCTTACAGTTGCACAGAGGAAGTTTTTGACACTGAATAATCATTTTTTACCCTCATGTATACGATAATTTTGATACACTTAATGTCCTGACATATTTAAAATAGGAGATTAGTAGCACACACAACTTGCTTTTTTTTTTTTTTTTTTTCCGCTTGTATAGTAAAAATTGTACTGCTTTGTCACTTGGGATTTTTTTTTTTTTAAATGCGAGGTGTAGGTCAGGATGTTTAGGAATACCTAAGTTAAGGCTTGGTATCCGAATTTTAGGACCTTGATTTCTAACAAGTAAATTTTAAAGAAATTTCTAGTGAATTCAGAAGGGATTTCAGTATACTGAAAACTGCCACTTCTAAAGAACCTGCCCACCCTGAGGCATAATGAGGCATTAATTCCTTTAAGAATGGACTGTGTATTAGATCCAGGGTGCATAGATACAGATGCTTAACATTAAATATTTTATTGTTTTACATTAAAACATATATCGTTATATATTCCTGTAAAATAAAATGAAGCTATAGACTTACTCAGAATGTATTCCTGTATGCACTATGTTGTATGCTAACAGTGCACTAAAATAGATAAATTTTGAACTAAAACATGTAGAAAGTAGTCAGTGTAAGGGAGCAGTTAATCTCATTTAACCTGTATTTTACAGTTGAAGTTCACACATGCCCAGAAGGGAAAATCTACTATGACTGCAGATCTCCTGCACCTGGATTACCGGCAGCAGGTGTGAATTGCGGGATCTCCTGTGCAAACCTTGCCATGAACTTCTCCTGTGTCCCCTCACCACCCTGTGCCAGTGGCTGTATTTGCCCCCCTGGGTAAGCTTCAGCAGCACATTATGTGCATATTTTTTACAGTTTGACTCTGTGTATTCCTCTTTTCAAATTCCACTGGCATCACACCTCTAATTTTGAAACTTTATCAGTTGCTCTATCTATTTTTGAAAATATAGTTACATTTAAAAGACCGTCTCTTTTGTCTCTCACAGTCCTTTTCTCCTTCCTGCTGATATGAGGCTCCATGCTTTCATGGAGTCCCATGGTATTTCCATCCTGATACCATGATTCCAGTATCTCATGAGATACCCAGCTTACACAAACAGTCTGATTAACTGGTATTTGGGACTGTCTGGACAGGGGACGATTCCCAACATTTGCTCAGTACAGGTTATTATGAGTGTAGAAGCAAACATGACATAAATCATAAAGTAAACTATCTGTGTTCCTGCCTACTGCACAAGTAATTGTCTCACCCAGACTTCTAGTCAGGGTTATGGTATTGATGGGGGGAGGGAGGGAGGGAGGGGGTATGAGCTGTATCCTGCACACTTCCTCTTCATTCACTCTCTGCTCTTTTGAACTCAGCCAAAGTTTTTGTTCTCTCCACTCACATATTTTTATTTGCTGCCCAGAAACAGTCTGCTGAGCTCTGTAGGGGTCAAATCAAAGCATGAAAGCTAAAAACACTTGTTGTGAAGTCTCTGTCAGGATCTACTACCACTCCCTCCTTCCCCCGCCTGTCCCCCCTCCAATACCTCCTGTGTGCACTTTCAGATTTGAGTCTTGCTGCAATTTGACCTCAAGTAGATTGCTCACCATTTTTTTTTTAAATCAACATTTGATTTTATTTCCCTGAATAGTAGTCAATGGTCCCCTGACAGTATACTGGTTGTGCACAAGATCACAGTGTAGTGAGACTGCTAGAATTGCCCTTCCAAAAACTTGTAATGTTCCCAGATGACTAAGCACTACTGTGAATGGTAGTGAAACCCTTTCCTTTGGAAACACATGGCAGGACAAACTCTGTTATGCAAAGAATGGTCCTCTTAAAACAAAAGTGCTTTAAATTTCCTATTCTTAAAGCTCTTACACAACTTGTTTTTCTTTTAGCTAGTAATTAAGGAGGTGGCAAAGAAAAAGAAATGCTGAAGCTCTCTGGAATGTTCTATAAAACCTGAATAGCACAGCTCAAAATTTCATGAGGAAGTGAGCTGAGAATCCCAGTAATTTCATCATCCAAAGCTGTCCTTAAACTTAACCTAACACTGAGATAGAGTTACAAGGGTATTGTCGAATCACAGAAGCAGAGTAATATGGAAAGGACCTCATGGGGCCGCCTAAATCATTCTCCTGCCTTCAGGTAGTGTCAGAAGTACCTATATTCTTGGCAGATTTTAAATTCACTTCCATTCATGGAAACTCTAAATGACCTTCCTAAGGCATTCATTCTAGTGCTTTCCCATTTTAATCATATTTATGAATATTTAAGTTGACTTTCCTTAAAACCAATTATCTTTAACAAACCTTTAATAATGTGGAGAAGAAAACTCTAATCTGTGTATTCCTTTTAATTTCAGCTTTAGCTTCAAGTGAAGCAATCTCCAGATCATATTTGAGGAAAAAAAACCCTCTGCTTCTACTTTTAACAGTTGCAGTGACAACTGCAGAAAGTGCTCCCCTCCAGAGCAACACCAGCAGTGTATCATTTTAAAAAAGTTAATGCTGCCAAATAGTAGGAAAGTCGGAGACAGCAAAAAGTAGTTAGCCACATCTCTGGGTCACTTATTCATGATCTAGTTGGAATTGCAACTTTTTGCATTAAATGGTCTAACCTTGCCAGATGTTTAAATTTCCCTGGTGTAGGCAAGTAACCTTCAGCACTGCCCTTGTAAGCAGTATTTTGTTGATTCTGCCAACTCTGCAACAGCTAGCATAGCCCGACTCGCTCCCCTGTGCTTAGAACAGGGTGAGTGCTGCTCTGGACAGAGGAGCAGGCATGCCAGTCCGACTGTTTCTCTGGTACATGAGAACGATGGAGCAGCACAGAGGGAAGGGCAGCCTGGCTGTAGTCTCAGCAGCGTGCATAACACAAGGATGCTGTATAGTTAGGTGGGGCACTGCCCTTGAAAGATACTTGATTTTGCAGTTGCAGTTTGCAGGGAGGAGCATCTACACTACCTGTGCTCTTGCAGAGGAGCTGCCGCCTCACACCAACATCCTGTCTTTGAGGTAGAAGGAGGAGCCATACCTGTGAGCTTTGCGAGGTCTCCAGTGGTGCACAGAGGACACTTTTTGATCTGGGCAGCTTTTGCTACTGGAAAAATTGTCCCTGGCTGGATGCAAGGCCAGTTGCCCTTGATGTGATTTGGGCATTGATCTATGTTGATATACTTAAGAATTTACTTTTTCATCTTAATAATTTTTTTATTTCAAAGAATGGCTGAACACAGAGGGAAATGTTATATTCCTGACAGTTGTCCATGCACCTGGAAAGACAGGGAATTTTTGTCAGGAGAAGTCATAGCTACGCCTTGTTACACTTGGTGAGTGGCATGCATTTTACATATTTCCAAATTATCCCAGTCTAGTCACGCAATGAAACTGGCATAGAAAATGTGTTGAGTAAATTGAAAATCAAAAATGTATACGCTTGTTTATAGACAGTTGCAAGAAATATCTGTTATTAGGCTCAATAACAGTCTTGGAAGAATAGACAGACTCGGGTGAGTGCTTCTTCAGGTCTGAAAAGGAAGCAGTTGATAAGAAAGTTGAAAAGGCATCAAGAACAAATGTTTGGTTACACACATATCAGGTAATCTCTAGAGAAAAGACATCTGGTGTCTTGTGAATAGATTATCAGGAAAGAGAACCAGAGAGAAAAAAAGGGAAATTAAATGTCTAACTGGTAAATAGGCTGCACCTTGGAAATGGGACTGTTTGCACTGTGAGTTTACCATTCAGCATGAGGGACTATAAAGGAAGTAAATGGGCAATAAAAATAGAAAGAAAATTAAAAACAAACAACAACAAAAAAACCACATTAATACTGGAAAATGGGATAGTGCCCAGCATCTTTTCTGAAAAACCTGACTCATGTTGGCACAAAACAATTTTTCATCCTTTATAATTTGCTAGCCAAAATAGCTGTCTTTACTTCAATATTCATTGAATTATCAAAATACTAAGAGTTTGACCTATCCATTTTTAATTAGCTGAATGCATTATTGACAAGTTGATTGAGCTTATAAATTTAGACACGCACAACCAGAAGTTCTCATAATTTTTTGTACTGCTACCTTTGAACAAATTCAAGCATGTCTCTTAATATAGCTGGCAGGAAAGGTAATCCCTCAAAGTATAAGCATTTATTTTTTAAACTCATTCCATACTTGTATGATACCCTGAAATCTTACAGGCAGCTACTGAAGGTCCTTTGCACTGAATATGTGTCATTTATATCTTAGTAAATGTAACAAAATTTCTTAAGAAAAAATATAATATTGATGTTTTATGAATGAGCATGTTATGATATAGTGTTTTAGCTCTACTGGAGGCAGTGATAGAAAATATTTGCGTAAGTCATAAAATTTTTAAGATTTTGTATTAATTTCTTATGGATCCTTGTGTCTATGTGTGCTGATGGCCAAATACTCAACACTGTGTCTCCAAGACATTCCATAGAATATTTCTGTGTTTCAAGGTCTGAAAAACAGAAAAGAAAATGCTATGAGAAGATACTGATTGTTGCTCTTCCTTACAGTGTTTGTCGGAGAGGGATATTCAATTGCACTAGTTACCCTTGTCCAGCTGTATGCACTATTTATGGTGATCGACATTATTATACCTTTGATGGACTGGAGTATGATTATGTCAGTGACTGCCAAGCTTACTTGCTAAAGGTAGGAAGATTGTTCATATATTTTCATATGTCCAACTGAAAGTTTCCATGAGAGGGCAAATATTTGGGTCATCAGAAGATGATACAGAGAAACAAACATCAAGAAAACAGGTGTAAAACAGATGTGTCTAAAGGAAGATTCCATAAATGACATTTTGTGCTAATTCATTTGAAAATGGTAGATGGGTGTGTAGCTATGTGGTCTAGAGAAGAACAGAAATCAAAATTTTCTATTCCACCTTAACCATGTTTTCATCACAATGAGGGAAGAATAATATTATAGAACTGGTCTACAGCTAGATACAATCTTTACATTTATTTAAAAATTATCTGTGAACTCTGCTTGGCAGAGGGTTAATGAGGACCTCAGAGGCTGCTTGGAATCTCTCAAATGTACTCTGCATCGGATCTGGAGTTTATGTAATAATATCAAGCATCATGATTTCATAATTGAATAATGAAATACTTCATTGACATTGTCTGGCAGCTACATGCTAATGTTCCTCATAGCACATATTTACAGTACATTGCTAGCCTTTTTTGTTTAAAAATACCATTACTGACATTTAGAAATATATTCTATTTCTAACAACACTATTGTTTATTATTGTTGCTATTATTAAGATTAAGAGTCTGTTTTCTGAGTTACAGTGATGTGTTTAGAAGAATATTCATTTTCTGTCAACCCTAAATGTTGAACTTTAAGAACAAGAATGGTTTCTCAACAAGGACTACTGAAAATAGTTTATTTCATGTACACTTTGGCAGAGTATTCACAGCTGCAAAATAAAATGTAATGGTCCCAGAATTTTTTTTTCTGTAAGAATACCTCATTACAAACTCCTGGCATGTATCATATTGTCTCAAAACAGAGCTCTTGCTCTTAGAGGAATATGAGTATTTGCACAAACCTGCCTCCTTTAAGATGCAAAAAAATAGAGATTACTTTAACTGTGAAACAATGTTGGCCATATGACGAGGCAGAAAAGTGGGTTGCTATTTCTTATTTTATATGCCATCCAGCTAGAGAGATGTATAAGGCAAATCTTGGCTGCTTTTTCAAATTTTCATATGATACTTGAATGTTTTGCTTTTACAATCAAATGTCACCTGCCACTCTACTACATATGAAAACACCTATTTGGAAACAAACCATGGGGAGCATTTGGAGATCAAGAATAGCACTGGCAGTGACATCATTAAGGCACATGGCACCCTGCCAACAGTCTTTTCATCAGGTGAACATGGTAACTGGAGTGCCTATGTGTAGTTCTGTTTTTCAGACTTTTCAGATCTCACCTCCTCCCAACTTAGCTAATGTGAGAAAATATGGCCTAATTTGTTCATGATCTTTCATTTCTCTTTAGTATATGGAAAACTTGATCTATATTGAAGGAATGTTTTTCACAAATTAGGCACTACGTAATTGTGTCTAGAATAGATGATATATCTGTGGGCTCATTTTTAAACGCGAAAAGTTTGGAGAAGTTTTAGGGGAAAAAAAGAAACAAAGGATGGGATCATATGGCAGATACACAAGAACTTTGAAGGAACTAAAATATAGAATTGATGAACTATGTGATTTGTAATCCTGGAATCAGAGGAATGGAAGATTGTAGTATAACTAAATATTTTAAGAGGACTCCTCAGCTGAATTTGGCAGAAATAGACTAATACATCTGATTTCCATATGAAGGAAATTAATTGAAATCATAATAAAGAGAAATGACATGATATTGGGGAAGAACTGAACTCCTTTTTGTAAAAGAATGTCACACATGATGAATCTTCTGACTTATTCAGTGAAGACAAACATATGGATAAGAATGATCAGGTCAATATGTGTATATCTTAGACATAAAGACATTTTGGAGACAGATTTCAACAAATATTTTTTATAGACTAGTCTCTAAGAGGATGAGAATGAAGATTCTTTCAAAAATAACTTAAAAGTTAGAATGTAAAGGATTGGAATAAATGGCCTTTTTTACTTTTTTTTTTTTTTTCTTGTTCTCTGAATGGGGAGAACTTGGTGATATCCCATGAAGATTCTGAAACCTCTATTTAACATTTTCAGTAACAATTTTGAAAATGTTTTGCTGGGACTGAGCAAACAGAGTGCTGATCATATAGTAACAGTCTGAACAGCTGAAACAGGAATGGACCACCAAAAAGTTCAGAATATCTTACAGCAGAAAACACTGCAAGATAAAATGGAAGATAAAATTCTACAATGAAAAATACAGATCAGTGCACGCTTAGAAAAAATAACTGTGACTGTGCTACCATGAAGATAGACTCTAAATTGCCTATTAATATGCAGGAATTAAATTTTATGTGACAAAAGTATAAGAAAGAGTTGTAATAGGTGTCTTACTAGCAGCAACCTAAGTGATAATACAAGGCATCATCCATTCTCCAGTTTCATATATGCTTTTATTTCCATGTACATGCTTCCACTGCAGCTGTGTACCACACAGTGATGTGGTTAAAGTACATTATATGAGCAGACATGTTTGCGTGATGAGACTGCTCTTTCAAAACAGGCTTTGTTGTTCAAAGATCAGAGGATTCCATGCCTGTATTTTCATCATTGCCCTACTCTATATAATGACCATGTGCAGCATTGTTTTTTTATAGTAGTCTCACATTAATATAATGAGTCCCCTTGAGCATCTTTTTGTGTAGAATGTATGCTAGAGAGCCCTGTCTCTTATAGTCTGTTCTCCAGATCACAGAATCACAGAATTTCTAGGTTGAGATAAACAAGCCAGATGAAAGGTGGGAAAGAAGATGTAGTTGCCAAAGTTTCATCTTTGCTATCTTAAATACTTTAAACAAGGGTACTGTAGCAGTGCAATAAGGGAAACCATAACTACAATTAATTTGTCAGCACACTAATTCATCCCTGAGACAGAACCAGGTCTAAGAGTTATCACATGAATCCCATGTCCCCAGTTTCAGGATAACGCTCTGTTCCAACATGCTTTACAAACATACACCTTTTGATTTGGCTGTTAGACTCTATGAATCTAATATATTTGAACTAATCTTTAATTTGCCACTATATTGCGCTCTACCGAACAAAACAGTCCTCCTTAATTTTTAATAAGGAACTCCTGTGCTCTGATGGGGGGAAAATCAAGTATTATCTTTCAGCCAATTATGAAACTTTAAACTTTGTTTTCAACAAGAGTATCATCTGTCAGATCTTTTTGTTTAAGGTGGCAGTAGGTGAACGAAAAAGCCCTTTATAATTAGTTCAGCAGATATATACATCAGTCAAATAATGACCAAAAAAAATTAATGCAATCAAGAAAATTAGGCCACTAATGTTTCATGACATGATAACAAGGAATTAGGAGATACCACGCACACTGAGGTGTAAAGTTTCTGTATGAATAGATGACATTCACAGAGAAGATATCAATATTTTTGCTTCTTAAAACCCGACTCAGTAATTTCAAAGGAAAAAAAAGAAAACCCTAGGAGACCAATAAATTTCTCTTTTATCAGTATGGATCATGTAAATACTTCATTGATTTAGTTATTCCAACCAATTTCCTAATTAAAAATATGTAAATACCTTGTTTTATTACATTTTCCTTCTTGTCTTCTGTCTTCAGTGATCCTACATTTTTTCCCTAACAAAATGATCTTATTTTCTAGCAAACTTTTACTGAGCATTATTTGTGCTTGCTATCTATTTCTTCCAGTTGTGTTTCATAGAGTTTCTGCTTTTACAGTAATATTGTGGTCTTTCTATTATACACATTGGTCTTTTTCTTGTTTTGTGTTGGTTTCCAGTCCTGCATTTCAGTATATTCTTTATTGAGGCTTGTAGGGTCAGCATGTTTGTACTTCGGAGCCCCTCAGAATTGTTCTCTTCTGAGGAGCAGATTTATATTTTCTCTGGTTTGGTGAAATCTGCAAGGGGAATTTAGAGGGACCATGGGTTTGGCCATGTTAGTCACTTTCTAAATCACTTTGATGTGACCATGAAGTCTCTTTTAAAGACAAAGTTGCCACTGGTTTTAATGTGTTGGAGGATTATGAAAACAACAACCAGACATTTGATCAAATAATTGGCATGTTGTACCAATTAGAAGGTTCAAGAGTCACCATATGGGAGCCCATTTGTTGAGAAAGAATTTCATTTAACAAAACATACGTGATCAACTAAACCAGTATCCCAGTTTTCCAAATGATTGTCCTGTGTCCCTTGTGTTAGATAGTGTGTCTGCCCTCAGGAATACAGTAAGGAAGCTCCTTTTTTACATATCCCTTCTTTTATAAATTGAGACAACTATGAAGCTCCTAGTTTATGCTCTCTTTATTAGAATGCTTAATACAGAAGTTGTTTGATGCAGTGATAATCTTTTACCTGTTACTTGCTGATATATATGGTTACTAAATTTGTTAAATGACTGTATATAAACTGCAGCAACCACACACAAAGCAACCACTTTTCAATTATTCATTTGTCACATCTGAGGAGGCAGAAGTAGCCTTTATCCCACTTCCCCTTATTGAATATTTATGTGTATATATATTTTTGGTGTGGCTTTTTTCAACATCATTTGTGTCAGACAGTCTGTAGACCCATTAAATTAGCAAACTTATAGAATGTAGTAGTATCTTCATGATCTCTCTCATAGCCTGCTGGTAAAATTAACACATTCTGCTTGCTGTTGGTCACCCCATGGAGGATTACAGCTGCAGATTCAGTTAACCAACATTGTGAAATGAACTGTTCATAGTTAAGAAAATAATTTTCTTTTAACAGGCTGGGGGTTTTAAAGGGAAAGTAAACAATATTGAATTTGAAATCACAGGTGTTTTAAATTGGAAACCTGACTCTAAAAGTTCTTTTATTCAGGGAATAAAATTGTAACATGGGATTGTAATCAGAACATCTTTATTTTTTTAATTAACCTATATAATCCTCAAAGCTACTTTCCATCAAAGGCTTTCACGAGTAAGTGATATACCAAAATATATCCACCTAAACCACTTTTCAAGTAATTTATATCAACAGTAACTGCATAGAAATAACAATGTGTTTCTTGACAGTTTCTGTGCCAATTAGTGTCCAAAAAAGGACATTACTATTCCGGGAAAATATTATTTATTGTAAGTTATTTGCCTTGCTCTAGTTGCAAAGAACACCAACAGTTTGCTTTTCATCAGTCCTATTATTTTAGAGGAAACCATTCTGGATGCCCCCTTTTTTTCTGGGTCTATGGAAATCCTGCAAAAGACAGTAGCCAGGTCCCTGTGGGAGACATCCCTTTCCATCCTACTCTTCAGCTGGGCAACACAGAGCTCAGATAATGTTTGCTTGTTTGTGTTTTTCCATTTGTTTTATCCCTTCTGTGAGCAGAAGATTTGATTACACTTGGCAATGGATTTATGCTCTGGTTCCATTTTCTCCAGATCAATGATTTCAGACTCAATTACCTCTACATGCCTTTCTGTCTCCAACACCTGATTCTTCAGACCATTAAATTATGCAGTGAATGAATCACTTTTATTCTCCAACAAAGGGAAGATTTCTTTCAATTTGTGCAGATTAGCGTGGAAGGTTTCCAGGAAAGGCTTGGGGAAAAGTTTCTTGCCATGAGTTTGGCAATTCGGAGGAGCATGGTATGACTCATAAGTTAGATACTCTTTCTGTGGGTCTTGCCATGTAGTAACCACCCAGCTTGAAGAAAGTGACCTTTTCACCTTGGATTTCTGTTTATATTCAGCATCCATCAGCTCTTTGGTCATACCAAGTCTAAAATATTATCATCTGATAGTTGCCCGAAAAGTCAGATCACTGTAAGAATGGCTGTCTCAGTTGGGACACCTCTGGTGGGTAAAGCTTTGTGGACTGTTGCTGCCCACATCCTATTGTTAGAGCAGTAAAAGTTGAGGAAAAAATAGCACCATGTGCTGCTGTTTCAGGAAGCTCTATGGTACGTTGTCAGCAGTGCAATGGAAGCCTGTTGCCATCTTTGAAGTAGGAGGTGCTCAGGCTTGTCACCCATAGGTGCTGCTTAGCATTTTATGGCCTCTGATGCTCGCTGTTGTCAGTGAGAGATGTGAACTAAATTTACTTTGGTTTAGTTCAGGATATGAGTATTTTTGTATGGATATAAGACTTAAGCCTATAGCAGTGTAAGTAAGCACATTTAACATTCCTTATATTAAAAATAAATAAGTAAAAAGTTTTCTTGCAATTTCCAGTTTTCTAGTTCCTGCCATAGTTTGCTAGAGGTCAGAAAGGCGAATTTATCACCACTATGTCCTGTCCTTTTCTGTTTTCTGTTCCATTATGTTTTATCATTGCAAATGAATAGTGATAAAATATTTACATTTATTGTGCACTTATTAATAAAACAATACCAGTACAATACAAATAAGTCTCATATAAATAGTTATGTAGATATGTAAAAATAACATCACCAACTGTGCTGCTGGTTTATATATCAGAACAGCTTATGCTGCAGACTGTGTCACTTGGAAATAAATATTTGAATGTTCCCAAATCCTCAATCTTCAGAATATCTAATTTTTAATTAGAAAAGGATTGCAGTAATGTGACCTGTGCAAAAGCAGGTCTGCCGGCATAAACATGCAAAGCTAAATAAGTGGAACAAAAGAAAATCTGTTTTTTAAAGGATCTTTTCTTAAACCTCTTTAGTGCATTTATCTTAAAATATCAAAAAGAAAAACCAAACCCATTCTAGCTATCTCTACTTGATTTCATCAATTTTTTAAAAATTCAGAAGCGCTGTCTTAGAAGAAAAGGTTATGAAGTGTATCAAGTAAAATTTTCCCCGTTACGTACTTTACATTATTAGCAGAAGAATTATGAAATTTATTTGGATTTAAAAAGTGTTACTGATTAAATGCAAGAACACCCAACAACTCTAGACTGCCATAAAATTACAACTAAATATCTCTATAATAAATAAAAACTGATATGATGATCTATTTTTTCTGTTGCTTGTATACATGTACGCATACTTGTAATGATCTTTCTCAAGAGTTGTTGAGAGTTCATGTTGCCTGAGGTTTATAATTTTAGGAAGTCTCTTTTAAAGAAATAGAAAGGAGTTATCATGAATGCATTAGCAGACATCTGGAAGTAGTTTGAGAGTGAGTCAGTAGCTGGGATAATCTCTCTCCCTTTGAATTTTCTTCAGTGATTCTATTTAGTGTTGCTCTCCTCCATCTTTACTCAATTGTATGACAGTAACAGGAATGTGTCATATCGCACAGACTCATTGCAAATTTCTTTGCCATATTTTAAGTGCAAATAATCACATAGTCTGCCACTGTAGAAGACACTGATGGAATTAAAAAAATTTTGGATGTATATGAGCAATTTATCTCTTTTAGGTTCATAGTTCCTAAGTGTGTTTTTGTATACTTATATAGAAATAACATAAGTGGGAAAATAAATAATATTACTATTCCTTTTCTCTCTCCTGTGAGAGGACAACTTCTCTCTTTCCTATAATATTGTATCCAAAATCTCATGCAGGTTTTCTCCTAAACTGAGACAGTGTGTATCAGTGCCATCTGCTGACTTTGAATAATATTGCTCCAATATTTGAATACCTATAGGGAAAACTGATGGTACAAATTTGTTCAGGATAAGCAGGTATTATATAGTTATACAGAATGTATGTGTATCATTTTGGAATGGTATAGGAGAAATTATCATAAAAGCAAAACAAAAAGAAGCCTTTCAATTAGAGATGCTTCTTGGTGTCATCTGTGAATGAATTTTGAATAACTAATGTATTTTTAAAGATTATCTGGATATGAACCACCCTAGAAAATGGTACAATAAACTAACAGAAAGATCACGTCAGGTGCCAAATCATATGGCTGGTCTCCAAAGCCACTTTAATATTTATGCTGAAGTGCTCACTAAACCTAGGATAAGATGCTTTACTCCCCCTTGCATCAAGCCTGCTGAAGCAATGTTTTTGAATGTTAAATTCATTCAGAAGGAATTCAGAACACTCTAAACGACCATCAGAATAATTCTGAGTTTCCTGAAAGCTTGTCTGAACAGAACTAATAGCATTTCTCTTAAAATATGCAGGAAGGAGAAATATATATATATATATATATATATATATATATATATATATATATATACTTTTAAGAATAATGTGTATTTTTTTTTCATTGTTTTGGAGCTTTTGGCATGTATTTGTGTTTGCAGCTATATATGAAAAATCTCCAATGAGTCATGAAAATAAAAGGAAAATGGGGCCGATCTATCTCTGTCTAGTTTACAGTATGTCCCTAGATGCTTTTGTGGGCAACTTAGTTTGCAAGTTAGCATATTGTAGGAAACAAACAAACAACGACAACAAAGGAAGGCAGCATATCAATAACAGAAAAGAAGTCTTCATACTGACAAATTAGAGAGATTTTAATGAACCTTTGAAAGAAATAAATACAGCCCCCGTAAATCATCTCATCCCAGGCTTCAGTTTCATTATGTAAGTATGCTGCACAGTGCTGTTGTTGGTTGATAGAAATTTCTGCTGGGATATTGAAATAGAAAGTTTCTAACAAAAATAAGCCCTAGCATTCCCAAGCACTACTAAAAAAATGGAAAGGACCATGTTTTTTTGGATAGGAAGAAATATGGAAAAAAGTGCAGTGAAGTCTAGAAAAAGAATGTTCTGAGAAGCAGGACTGACAATGAGCGCTTGACTGACTGCCCAGATCTGTGACTCTGTCTTCCTTGTTGCTTGGCAACTCCATGTTATCACAAAGAAACTGATATTAAGTTGGAACAGGCTGGATATGGTAATTTACGTGGGAAGATACTCTTGCAGTGGGAAAACCATTTTATTTCTAGTTTCTGTCAGCGTAAGTAGGTTTCACATGATGAACTGTAGTACATCCCCTGTCGGGTGCATTTTACCTAAAAAGGTAAAGAGCAACTCTGCCTTGGAAAGGCTGTGGAAAAAAAAAAAAAAAAAAAAAAAAAAAAAAAAAGAGGAGAGAAGGAGAGAGAAAGAGAGAAAAAGAGAAAGAGAAGGAGAGAAAGAGAGAGAGAAAGAGAAAGAGAGAGAAGGAGAGAGAGAGAAAGAGAGAGAAAGAAAGAAAGAGAGAGAGAGAGAAAGAAAGGAGGAAATAACACCTTGTTATTTATTAGACTCCAAGTGCCTACTCAGACATTTCTTCCAACAGCATTGACAAAAGCTGGTTTTCATACCTGTGTGTGGATCCAGCACAGATTAGAGAGATAGAAATCGATCATTATCACTTATGTCACGGTCCCTAAGAGCTCCAGTGGTTTCCCCAAGACCTCACTGTCTTAAATAGTAAAAGACAATCCTCACTTTATCTAAATAGTCCTTGTTCTTTCTTCTGCGTTGGCAATAGTTAAACACTATATTTCAACCGTACTTTTCTTCCTTGCTGATAGCAGAGGCTGCTCATACAGCAGCTACAGACTAATTTGAAGCCCATTGTAGCCATGGTGTAATCAGCTTTGAATTTAGATGGTATTGCATGGGTGGGAAAAGAACCATTTTTACTGAGTTGTATGCAGAGAATGGCAAAGGTGCGTAAGTAAAGGAAATCTTGTCTTGAAAGTTTTCATCCATAAGAGATATCTGTTCTTAAATTTGTTTTAGGTCTAAGATTTAATTGGAAAGAGACAAAGTACAGAAGATTCAGTATTTAATGTAAACCTTTTTTTTTTTTTTTCTTAAATGTCTGTTTACGCATAGTTCTATTGAACTGCATTTCCATCCTGCACCATTTCCAGTAATTTAACACCAACATGAAGTCCTACAAGTAAGGAAGTACTTCACATGTCTTCAGGACTCCCTGTTCTGGCTTTGGTCAGCAAAACACTCCCTGTCTCCAGGCTTCTCTCTGCTGCAGAGTTAACTTGAAATATAACTCAACTTTTGCCCTTGGCTCAAATCCCAACCATACACAAAAACTTCTGTCTCGAGTATGTTGATGCTGTTCTGCTGAAGGGATTGGCCTGGACTGTCAGAAGGCACAGGCAGCAGTTTTGATTAGCATAGCTAGTACAGTTACCCAATGCTGCTCCAAGAACTTGTCTTCATTGCCAAAAAAGGTGTATTTTTACTGTGGGATAATTAGCCTGAATTAACAATCCTTATTTAAAATAAAACCCTCCATCTCTTTCCTTACAGCGAAGACATTGCTTCCCCATTAACTCAGAGTACCCCCTTTTGCTGAGGCTAAGCTAACTGAAGAGGAATGAACTTTGCAATGAAAACAGCCCGTAATGTTCCAGGCATCAATTAGATCTGCAGACTGCAAGCTAAGCCCCTTTCTGAACTGACTCATGGCAGGGGGGTAGCTTCCTTGCTCACTTTTCCCTTGGCCAGCATAGAAGGTATCGACTTGCATCCTATCTACCAAACTAATGAGTTTGTCTCCTTTTTAATTTACCACATCACCTCCAATAAATCCCAAAATGCTCTGGGCTGTTATCTGACTCGGAGGGGAATAATTACTGGATGGGCTCCAGCAGTAAGCCTGGCTTAATTAAAACATAGTGCATTTCCCAAAAAGGTAGCGACCAATTTTATTCCGAGTGCAACCTAAAACAACTTTACTGCAGGACAGGACAGATGAACCTCGCTCTACCCCAAAGCTTCCAGTACTTTTGAACTGTGTTCCCCTGCTAAATGGTGAGGAGCAGAGCTGCTTTCCTGCGGCCCCTCACCACTGGCTTCTAGACCCTGCTTAGCCCACCTTAACCACTGTGTTCCCAGCTGATTGCTGGCACACACCACCCACTTGTTTCTTACACCCTGGTGTTAGGGTAAAAAAGCTTGCTGGCATCTACTGGATCTCATATTCATCGCATCCACTCACACTTGTAGTCTTGTAGTCTTCTCTGTGCCAAGCAGCATCATTCTCTGGTTTGTGGATCATGCTAGACTCAGGGCTGCAAAGCTGTAGAGCACCTCCTCTGTGTGGCAACAAAAATACCTCTACATGTACCATCATCTAGGATTTTTTTTTTTTTTTTTTGTGGTTTTGGATTGAAAGTGTTCTTTAAAACACCTTGATTTTTATTAAAGGAAAAAAAGAAAAAAAGCTGCTTCCTGCAGCAGGAATATTTTCTCTATGCAGTTTCTCACTGGTAAGGAAAAATTGCTGATATGGTTTTTATTTTTGAACTTTGATGAATGCAGAATGAATATGGGTAAGACAGGCAGGGAGTAGTTAGGGGTATGCTCCCTGCACATTTTGGGGTACACTGCTGAAGGGAGGGAGCAAAGCTCTGGGGAGAGGTGCTGAGGGTACAGACCAGGGGAGGGGCAGGGTTCCCTCCCCTTGTGGCTGAGTGGAGCTCTCCAAGAACATCACTGGGAGCCAAGAGTTCCCAGCACTGGCAAGCTGCTGAGAGCCACCATTCCCATCTTGCCCACTATGCTCATTAGCATCTGCAATTAGTTCTAGCTAGTTGTGTTCTCAGAGAGAGGTTAAAGGAGGGTGGGAGTGAGAAGAGAAGTTTAAACATCTTTTTGTTTGCAGCACTACCCAAGTGTCTCATATGTGACTGAATGACTAAGTGCCCTTATATAGAACTTGCCACCTCCAAGATTTTTATTTCACGTCTGTCACAGGTCTGTAATGACTATAGGACTCAATGTGATCATAAATTGAGCTGATTTCAGAAGCACTGTTACTGGCTTTTATGGTTAATGGTTATATGTTTTTTATGGATAACCCTCTTGAGTCTGTCCTACAGCTACTGTTTCTTGTTGTCCTGCAAGGGTTGGTACAGAATTGAAATAAAAGAAAAAAAAATAGTAACAGTAATAATAACTTGATTTTTATTTGTGGCAGTTTTATCAACACTGATAATATCACTGGTCTCTGGACAATAGCTCTAAATGTTAAAAAATAATAATAATTAAAAAAATGTCATCAGAAATGATTCCCCACTCTAGTAATGTTGAGTATGACTCACAGCTTCGTACATTTTTATAGATGGTTGTATGAAAATTGTTTTATCTACTACTGACTGATGGTAGGTTTCTTGGCTTTAAAAATATGAACAGCTTGATCTCAAGTACCTTGGTTTAAAAATACAGCTCTTTTTATAGCATGTCTCAATTATGACAACCAGACTGTGCAGTAAGTATTGGATTCCACGTATGAGCACATTTTGCAAGACTAAACTAGATTCTTAGTTTAGGGATAGTTTGATCCTATGAGTTCCTGAGGTCCTCAGAAAGAGGACTCATAGCTGAACAAAATGGTTCTTTGTGCTTAAATCCAAAGTCCAAGTTTCTTGAAGGTTCAGCTTTGAATTTAAAAATGAAGTTCCTTGATTGGTGTTTTTTTCTTGAATTTAATTTCAAAGATGTGAAAACACTAACATATTCAACTTTTTTGTTTGTTTGTTTGTTTTTGTTTTTGTGATTATGAGACTGGAATAAATCTGCAGGAATTAAATGCAACTGTATCTATAAGTAAAATGATTTCTTCTTCATGTTGCAGAGCACAGATAACTCAAACATATCTATAATTGCTCAGAACAAAAAGTGCTTTGATAACGATATTGTTTGCTCTAAGAATATTTTCATCACTGTTGGAGACATTGAGATTTATTTCAGCGAACCTTCTGAGAAGCAGGTTAGTTATTTTCTTTCCTTTTTGGGTTGCTTTTTAAGATAGAAGTTACAACTCTAAAGGAGCATATTTTTGGAAAGTATCTCAGTCTGGGTTAATGCAGCACAAATGCCTAGGCCTCAAATACACAGCAGCTCCCAGGAAAAATCTTACTTTATCATTTTTTTTCTCTGAGTTTTATTTGTCTCACAAAGAAGACTGCTCAAAAGCCTCAAGGAGTCAAACCATACTGGCATTTGTTTGTTTCTCTCTGTTTTTTTGTTTTTTGTTTTTTTTTGTTTTTTTGAAGAGAAACCAAAGTATCTAATAAAAACAAACTTGAATGATCCAAAAGGCATAATATCGAAGAAGGCAGAATACATGTATCAAAGTATTAAACAACCTTTATAGTAATAGTATTGATTCTGTTATATGCTACAGGTACAATATTATTCACTATACACTTTACATTCTTAATTGGCTGCATACCTTGGTAGAGTTACTTTATTAGATATTAAAAAATATTCATTTCTGTCAGAATGTCTTAAAGGGACAGGAAAACAAATCTAACTATCAGCTGTGGAAGGCTGGATATTATACTGTGATACACTTTCCAGAACAGGACATTACAATTCTGTGGGATAAGAAGACCATGATGCATATTAAAGTTGGACCTCGATGGAAGGTGAGCCAAAAAAAAAAATCAAAAAAATCAACTGAGATTTTGTGTAGTTCTCAATGTTACTAGTGTGATATCTTCTTGTATTACTGTGATTGCCTTTTCTTCATGACTAACTTTCCTAGTGATATAGGTGTTCAACTGCTAGCATTTCACAGGTGAGAAGTGCCTGAGGATACAATTTAATGACTGAAGTCCTGAAGAGAAGGGGTTGTTCCTATACGCATGTTTACTCTGATGCTCCACACATTGCAGCCTTGCAATGCAAGTGATTCAGCTCTGACTCAAAGTTAATTTGGGGTGGGAAAAGAGGATTTGTTTTGAGTTACCTAGTTAAGTGTATGTTTTTGTAATTGCTGAAAATAGTGGAAAAGAAATGCAGGAAATGCTTAGCTAGCAACATGGAAGAAAGCAGTTTTTTACCACAGATTGTGTTAGGTTGATGGTGGAACTGCACCCTGAGATATAGTGAACAGATGGTGTCTCGTCTTGGGTATCAAGGGTATCAATTAAATAAAAAAAAAAGAAAAAAAAAGAGAGAGAGAGATGGGAAAGGATCTAGACAAGAACTTGCACTTAAACCTCATAAGCATCCTGTGACACAGTTAGGTAATGATGCAGGGAAGAATGAGGCTCTTTCCAGTTGTTCTTCTCTAGTCCTTTTCTACATCGTCATCTGTATGCCTTGGTGCATCTGCAGCTCAATCCATGAATTCTAATGGAGTAACTTAATCTGCACTTTCAATAATTACATCCCTGCTCCATTTTAGCTATGAGTGCATGTACTGAGAGAGAACAGTTTACAGTAAAAGAAGAGAAAGTGCACCATGCTAGAAAACAGCATCAGGTATTTTGAAGTGTAGGTCAAAGTTATAATAACCATCTAATCTTATTTTAAAGCAACATTATTGTAGGCTTTTTTCTCAATAGCCATAAGATTCTTGCTTGCAGATTTATCAACCATCAATACACATAATAATGATGATGAAAAATTCTTTTCCTATTTTACAGTAAGCTAACAAGAGGCTAAGATCTAAAAGTTGCATGCAGATGCAGCAATACTTCAAGTTCCTTCTGTTTCTAGCAGCTGTTTTTTCCTTAGGCTCCAGTTTAGTAAGATAAGGTCTGCAGCATTCATTATGAAAAAAATGATTAGAGTGAGCTGGAGCACCACAGAAACCCAGCTCTACATTGTATTATCATGCAGAAGTATCTTTTCCTGTATGTATCTATATGTGCATGTATGCATATATGTATGTTCATCAGCAGCACTTCCCTAAACACAAGAATGTTGCAGCTGCCTCTTTCATAACTGCTGTTATGAATGTTCTTGCTATGTGATCTAAAATTAGAGGCAGTGAGTTTTAATCATAACAACTAGACAGGCTGCAAAATTACAAGGTAATTCACCTGAACTTTTGACTTCTGGATTGTATGTAGTACTAAGCTTTCAGAAGAAAATATTACTAAGTTCTTACTTCGTAGTTAGAGCAAGTTCTGGGAAACATGAAGAAATTTCTATTGAAAGTTATTTGCAATTGGTTACTGTAAGCATCACATAATATCAGATATTTTCCAAGTCTAAGTCAGAGTTGCATTCACCTTTTACAGTTTAAGAATATTTTACTTTACAAATCTAGTCCATACTGATTATTGACTATCAGTATATGTAAAAAATAAATCCTTCTTGTTTAGGGTAAACTGGCAGGTTTGTGTGGAAATTTTGACAAATACACTTCAAATGATCTGACTACATCCAACAACATGGAGGTGAGAAATGCACAGGTATTTGGAGACAGCTGGGTATTAGGACAGGTAAGTTCCATGTCTAGTTAAAATTTAGAAAAAAAAAAAGTCATTAATTTTAATTTATAAATGAATAGATTATTAGTACATGAAGTACAGGGATTTTCTAAACTGCTGGTCAGAATGCACGAGGATATTTGAATTTTTATGTCTGTAGGTATGAGATGTGTTAATGATGTCTTATATTATAAGAAACGTATACTGAATTTAAATGAAAGAAACATAAACTGAATTTAAATGAAACAATCCAATCTTTTTAGGTAAGGATACACTGATCCCTGTATCAATGATAACTAATTATCATTGAATAACTAATGATGCTGTCTGGATTTCAGTTTTCTACAAATTTAGATAAAATGCTTTTGATATTTAGATTCATACCAATTTTAAAAGCAATTGTAATTTTTTGGATGTTGAATACTGAAGCAAATAGGATTTGAAAGAATAAACTGGAGAAGGAGGTGTCATCAGCCCTCCAAGGCTGCCTGCATACAAGTGAATGCAGAAGGGGCTTTCTCCACAGCACAAGACAGAAATTCAAAGGAGGAGCTATGCCAAGGAAGCTATAAAATGTACATTCACGTTCAGTCAGTGATCTTTTTTGATTGTAGTTTGTAATCAGAAAGCAAACTGATGAAGCAGCAGTGGTGAAGTGGTGGGAGAGAAAAGGCAAGAACAGCATCAGGCACAACCCATTAGCTTTCAGAGGAGGAGGGAAGAGGCTGGAGAGAGCAACTGTGCAACTGTGTTTTATAACACAGAAGAATAGGTATTTTATTCATTTGTGCTGAGGAGAAAGGTTTTATAGCATTGTGAACCTCCTGATAAATCAATATTTGTTAAACACTCCCTTAGGATCCCTGCAAGACCCAGTTTTTAATCTGTTCTCTCCCTGACTCAGAGAAGGAAATTGAACCAGAATCTCTCACCTCATGAAAGAATATGATCTCTTCTGCTTTGGAAGAAAGCCTTTGAGGTTTTTCTCCCTCAATCTCTCCTTTTGGATCTATATTACACCACATAAAATCTTTTAATCCTGTGACCAAGCAAGGGAAATGTGTTGGCTCCTACACAGTGAACACTGAAAGTGTTCATCTTGGCTGAGCACTGAGTGTTGATGACTCAGAGCCAGGGTTAGCAGGGTACGAGGAGGGGTCCCAGAGACTAGCTCTCCATTTGCTCTCTTCCCTTTGAAAAAAATACTTGAAGAAGCAAGTGTAACTGGGAGGCTTTGGGTTTTATTCCATAAAAAAAATAAAGATATGTTTTTGGTTCCAATCCCGTATATATATATATATATATTTTTTTTTTTTTTTCAAATTATCTGTTCAGTGGGTTCAGTGGTTGCTTTAATAAACGGCACAGTGTTTGCACAATTTGAACCTAACATGAACTTCTGGAGTTTTATGACCTTTGCTTAACCAACCCAAACTTGCACTTGCCTTTTTGAGGCCATATATTTTTGTAAAATCTCATATAATCTTCCAGTCTCTGTGGCTGCCAAAGCACGGAGGACCTGAATTCATTACTGGCCTAGTAGGCAGCCTGTGCTCAGGCAGCCTTGGCACTGCATCTGCCTTCTCAGTAGGCATCATTAGGACATTTTTCAGAAAGGAGCTCTGGCCTTTGCAGAGAGGTATCCTGGTCATCCTTCCAGTGTAATCTAAACACTGGAAAGGCGTATTTGGTAACTGGAGGCCTACAACCCAACTCTGCTACTGGCAAACATGCCGGCATTGGCACGGTGAGGCGTGTGGGATGCTTCCAGGGTTTCTCCCTCTGGGGAGTGGCAGCACATCCCCACACAGCACTATCGGAGCACCCGCACAGGAGGGCAGTGTGCTGGGCGACTGCTCTGCAGCTGAGGCTGTGCCACAACACCCCAACTCTGCCTATAGATCCATCACTGCCGTCTCCTGGGCTTCTCTGCTGCACCAAGGGAGTATGCTTTTGGATGAACTTGTGTTTTCTGAGCTGAGTGTCATTTTGGTTATATTTTTCTGTTCATTTTGTTTTTCTTCTTGAAGAGAGACTTAAAGAGAGGGAGCTGTATCTCAGCCCTTTTGAGTTATCATGATAATCTTTGACTCTATTTTTTATGTGTTGCTCTCTTCCTACCGCTGCTTCTTTATTTGAACTTACAGGGCTAAAGCCATCTGTAGTGTGCCTCCATTTAAAGTCAGTGCAAAACCACCAGAGATGGATTTGGACCATGTATTTGTTTGTGATGTTACAGTTGGTTGCTCTGGTAATGATTATAGTGTGTCACAAAGAAAACATTTTGTCTTCATACACTGAGCAGACAGCAGGAACATTTTAGTACTTCAGAACAAAACACAAAGATTCTGTTTTGTTCAAATGTTTTCAATTATAACAACAAATCAGGGGAAGAAGAAGATGGAGAAAATAGCATGTAAACATTATATGAGTTTTCTGAGTATGCAAGTATTGAAATGTACATGTAGGATGCATATAGTGTACCTGAGTCCATGGTAAACACATCTTTGTGTAAAATGTTTGTAATGGTTTTGTTTGCTTTTAAGTGCAAGAGCCCAAATGAAACACTAAGACCATGTGAGGTACATCAGAGCAAGTTCCCTTATGCGAAAAAGGAATGCTCAATTTTATACAGTGATGTTTTCGCACCTTGTCGCAATGTGGTAAGTTCATTAAATAACCCAGATTTGCTCTCAAATAGGAAAACATTAAAATTCCAGTAATTAATTTCTTTTTGCCATTCCCCTCTGCCTGAATGCCATGGAGGATACTTAGTAGAGCTCTGCTACTATGTGGGTGGGCTATGTTTGAGCAGACCTCCTTGTTCCTATCAAAACTGGAGCCTAAACATTATGGTGGTAACTGGGAGTCATGAGTTAGTAGACAGGACAATCAGAGTTCTGTTCTCTTTAGGCTTTATTTATATATTTTATTTATATAGGTAACTGCACTTTAAAGGCTTTTGTGTATATTGTAGGCTTCTAAAATAAACATTTGTTTAATGTGCCTCCAGCTTATCTAAAATGGTTTTATTTTGTTAACTGTTCTGCTCAATATGGTAAGAAATATGAGAGAGCAAGATTTTAACTTCAGAGCTATCAGTATTTTTAATTGGCTGACAGGTTATCATCTGCTTTTTATCAAAACTCCCTGGTATGGTGTCCTTGTTTCCCCAATACCTGGCTGAGCTTGGAACTTGAGTTACAAGAATGTCCTTAAGATCAGTCTAAATGAGATGGGGATGACAACAGTTTGTGTGGGAATCTTTTATTCCATCATAATTCACCCTTTATCAACGCATGATGTGCTCATTACATTTATACCTCTTTCTGATTTTAGCCTCCCAAAGGTATTCAGTAATTGGAGCTGCTTCTTAACACCTGTGCAGGCAAGACTCACTATGACATTTTGTTTCAGTCTCTGTTTTTCTTTATGACTATTAATATTAAATGAGATTGTTAGATGTCTCAGCTGAACCTCCTGACTTTCAGGACTGAAGTTTGATATCAACATGGTGAGGAATTTGCCTGAAGAGGAGGTTGCAGAAGCTTAACCCAGGAAATTTATTAATGTTGACTTTGGTTACTATGTGAAGAATTTTTTGAGCATGTGCCTGAGAACAGTGATGAGTGTATTTTCAAAGTGGAAAGCAATAAATAAAAATGGAACTTTTGAGAGTTTTTGAGGACCTGTATTATAATAACTCTTAAAGAAAGACATTTTCTCTTGAACATTCGTTTCCCGTATCTTACCCATGTTGTGATTAACATTTTCAATTATTATTCCAAGAATTTAGCATACTGATATTAAGAAATTCATGTCAGGTGCAAAACATGGCATTTAATCAGTTGTCAGGTATTTTCATATGCACATCCATCTTGTATGAGACAGCTTTTAAAGTAAACATCTTTCGGGTGTTTTTACAACCTCTTCATTAGCATGTGAAAAATACTGCTCTTTTGAAAGGTACTGTGACTTCCTATCAAAGATACCTGCCTAACTACTGGCAGCACAGGCAGGGAAAGTGGTTCCAAGGAAAAAAAACATACAAGCCAAGACAGACACTGGAGGCCTGGGAGGAACAGAAGGTGTAGTTGTGAGTCTCAGGAGGTGCATGGAGCTGTGCTCTTGCAGTGCTCCTGTTGTGCGGGCAGTGGAGGATACTACTGTGCATGGGGGCAAGATCCTTCCCTAGGACAGGCAGCCTGTGTGTTCAGCGTAGGCTGGAAAACCCCATTTTAAGGGAGACAAAATCTCGCATCTCTGGCTGGCAGTGACTGATGGATTGCAATTGCCTGGCTGAGCACTGAGCTCCCTGAGGGGAGCCCTGACACTTGCAGAAAGAAAGGTCTTCCTCATAACTCCTGAACTCAGCAGGAGCTTTGACCTTAGCCTCCCAGCTTGTCACAAAAGTGGAGAGATGCTGTTCTGCGAATGGGAGACAGGCTGAACTCTGGAGCCACTCTGCTAATTTGTGATTCCTGCTAAGTTACTACATCCATTTTCAACGGAGCTAATGCTCATGTCCCTGACCCACTGGTTTTCAAAACAAGAAAAAGATTGAAAGCAAAATGGCATCTCTCTCCAAGCACTAAAGGCAGAAAAATGATCATCTTATCTCTGCCAGTGTCTAGCAGCTGCCAGCTGAGAAGTTGTCTCAATGTTACATAAGTGCTGCCTTGTTGCTGTGGCGGTATTTGGGTAATCTGAAATCTGATGAGTGCCATTGGAGTGCTCTACAACTGAGCTAGATTAGAGTCTATAAATGATTCTAAACTGAAGAAATGCATTGTTTTAAAGTTCCTATGTGTTGAGTAAGAATGTTTTTTTTTGTTGTTGTTGTTGTTTTTTTGTTTGTTTGTTTGTTTTTGAGATCAACTCGATATTACAAAAAAGGTGATTTAAATCCAAGAAATACTGTATCAGTATCATGCTATTAAATTTGGGACTACAGTAAGATTTTAGAGCAGCAAAGTGAGTGCCTGAGCTAATGAAGATTTTTGGACAAATTATATTAAAACTTGATAAATGCAGAATATATTTTTTTTTCTGCAAAATTTCACCAAGTGCTCAAGCTTTCTTTTCCTGACCAAAAGCCCCTCTAAACACTAGTACTTTAATTACTCAATCATCAGTTGCAGCTCTGGTTTTGCTATTCTTCATGCAAAACTAACAGGATGGCTATAGGTGGCAGCATTTGCTTTATGAAAACACAGAACTGTCACATTCAACATGCTCTTCAGAATGAACAAACAGAAAGTGTAGACAGTCATACTTGTTAATAGTCACCAGTTAAATTTTTCTTTTGATCTGTAAGGTAGGTACAAAATGGTCATTCACAGTCCACTTTTTATAAAGAATTGTATCCAAAACTTAGAAAATGCCTTATATTTGTGGTAAATTACTTCAGAGACTCCTTCCAGAAGTAGTACTCCTGCTGAAAATTGTGCAACAGGAATTTGTACAGCTCATGCAATAAAGTCACTTGCTCTCTCTTCCCACCTCCCCCTTTTATTTTCCAGATTGATGTGACTTCCTTTGTCAAAAACTGTCATACAGATACATGTAACTGCAATCTTGGCGGGGACTGTGAATGTTTGTGTACCAGTATTGCAGCTTATGCCCACAAGTGCTGCCAGCAGGGAGCAGTGATACACTGGCGATCTCCCTCTCTCTGTGGTATGTATCTGGGCTGGCCTCACACCAGAACCCACTCAGAGAAAAGGACATCTTTGGTTTTTCTCTTCCCAAAAATAAAAATCTGACAGAAGCAGGTGGATAATAGATACACTTTACATTTTTTATTTTTTTTTTTCAAGCAGCCTGTGTGTTAACTGCTAAACACCTGAATATACCGTCTTCCTTAAGAGGACTGGTTTTCTGAGAGGCTGTTGGAAAGACACAGGCACACCATTGTGGGGGATGCCCAGGATTCTGTGTGGGGTAGCAAAGAGATTCAATCTGTTCTACTTTTCACTGGCAGTGGGAAGAGTTCTTAGCTATAGAATAATTAGTGCTTCTGGTCTGCTATCCTGGCACATCTATTCAAATATAGCTCTATGTCACTGAATAAAAGCCAGAAGAAATAAAGTCACTAGTTGAAATACATTACAGAAAATGAAACTTCCTCTGATAAAAGTGAATTTTACATTTTTAGGGTGAAGGTAAGCATGAACTCTATTGTTACTTTATAGTAATAATTCATTTTCTTTTTGTTTTAGCTTTTGACTGTGAATATTACAATCAAGGTATGTAGTACTTAATATTACTCTCTTTGATTCATCCTGGTTTTTATATACCTTGTTGAAAACACTTAGGCTTCATGTTTGCTAGTATAACACCTAGCTATATGCTAGAAACAAATCTGTATTCCTTAATTACAACATCAAATCTGTTTTTATAAAGCACTCAGTTGCAGGCCATTGATTAAAAACCAGTGATTTCTCACACTGACCGCTCTAGAATATGGAAGGTGTTTTTGACATACTATCATCTTTCTTTCTGTACTATGCTATTTTGAAATACTTTTTTCCCCACCTATTATTTTGTTTCTCTTTAAAACAAACAAACAAACAAACAAACAAACAAAAAAAAACAAGACACACTTGTCTTATATTGGTTCACTCAGAATAAACCTGAAAAAAACATTTAATTTGGTAATATCTCTCTTTAGCTGTTATGATTTAGTTTATATCTCTATATCTCTTTAGTTGTTATGATTTATCTATTGGTTTATTTATTTATTTGTTTGGATTCTTGATTTGAGTATATGAGTTCAGTGAGCTCAGCAAGTTAGCAAAGCAAGTCTCCATGAGTCTTTCTGCTGTATGTCCAGAGACAGTGGGAGCATGGAAACAACTTACTTGTAAGTAAAAACACACATCTGGAATCTCAGATGAAATATAATACACTGCACACAGAAAACAAAACCAGTTATAGCTTGTGCTGGGAAGAGTCTCTATAAGCTGCAGCAGTGTTGGAGGTTATCTCATTTCTGTGCTCCCTGTTCCCTAGGGTAGGGTTACATAGTCACAATCACTCGAGCTCTCTGGACCTTCAGATCCATTAGATAGGATAGGTGACAAATATGTAATTTGCCACATATTCCTTGCTCATTTAATGTCATTATGTCACTATACTGACTATATTTTGCAACATAACCATTGATTTGTAACAAAGGCGTTTTCCTCTGCTTAGGCAGATACAGTAAAGTGTCACTGGAAACAAGTACTTGAACACATGCCTTGTATTCTTGAGTTTCACAGGATGAATCTGTACAAAATTACTTTTTGACACTGTCTGTTTACTGGTGTTGTGCTACAATATCTGTAAGAACAAAATAAAATATATGGAAACTGGATATGGCATGTGGGATGTTAAAACATGAAAGATTTGGTTGATGATTAAGGAAACCCACCATTCCTGTTATTTTTTGGGGTTTCTTCCATTCAGTTCTGCTATTGGTATCTAAAAATGCTGCGTTTGTTTGTTTGTTTTCTGTGCAATATCTGATATATTATTTGGGTATTGTCTGGTGTGAATTAAAACAGATAATCTCACATTATTAAGGGATTCAGATATTGACACATTGTTGTGCATCTAACAATGTTATATATGGTTATTACCATTTGAATTTTCACCCCACTGAACTAATTGCCTTTGGTGTTGTAAAATTTAAGTCTTTTTATCCAGAAAGGAATGGTGTAGACATAATGCATCTCTGATGATACTGAGTTAAGATTAACCATCATCATCATAATTAATCTGATAGGATTTTTAGGGGAAAAAAAAAAAAAAGAAAAGAAAAGATAAAGAAAACCCTCATAATTTATGAATATTTGTCACACTTATTAAGTTATGCTATTGAGTTTTATTCTAAATTGGCTTGTTTTCTTTTGATTTTCCTTCTTATTTCCTTCTTATTTTTTCCTTCTTATATTGTCACATAAAAGAGTTTGCACTAATTCAATCAAGAATTTGGTTGGACCAACTGATGGGATGATTCTTTGACTTAGCATGTGTAGTTATAACTGGTTTGTTTCTACTTTTAATGGGTGAAGGTCAGTGACCCAGCTGTGTTAAATAATCTCAGTGTTTCCTAATGTCTCAATTCATAACTTCAACATTTTCAGCATGTGGGTGGATTGCTATGCCATGCAGCACATTTTTGAAGTCAGGGAGAAGCTCTAGAAGGAAGTTAGCTTGTTCTTGTGCTCCAGAATTCAGAAATGAGACCTATTACATTTTGAAATTGGTAAGATACATGATTTTCTACACTGGTCTCACAAGTACTCTACCGTAAAGTAACTAACTCCTGTACTGTAAAGTAATTAACGCCTTAGAATGAGAGTAGTATTCATTCAATAAACTTCTTGTGGCATCCTGTCATAGATTTGGATACTGTGCAAGCATTTGTAGGAAGTGAGATATTAAAAAAGAAGGGAAAACTGGCTAACTGCAATCACACAAATGTGACTTTCGATACATCCTTTTTAGCAATTTGCAGCCTGTAATGAGCATCATACAGTAGACAATACTTTTCTGCTGTAGAGCAGTCCAACCCTCTACTTTAGCAGAATTTAGATATCGCTAGGTATACCTGGCTTTCTACAATATTCCTTGCAATGTGGAATTTTGTCTTACTTAAAAAGTAGTAAGAAAATCAAGGGCAGTATGTGTTGACCATTTAATGCCATCAAAACACCTTCTGGTGTGTGGCATGGCTCTTCCTCTGATTTCTTTTTTGTTCTGCATGATGTCAAACTGTTGAACATTTGTGGAAACTTTCTCAGTAACAGCTCAGTCCTGCTTTTGCTGAAGTCACAGGCAAAATGTCTGTTAGTACGCGGGGATGAACATCCCATGATTTAGGGTAGAGTCAGTAATTGACTTGCCACTTCCATAAAAGGGATCACATTGTGGCAAGTTTGTGAGCTTCCAGTGTATACAAACTCTAGCATAGCTTCATTATAAAAACACTGGTTATTTTCTTGCAGTTCTCTTCAGAAAATGGTGTTTAACTTCTAGCAAAGCCAAATCTCATTATTAAGATAAGTTCTTCCCTCTTAGAAGAGTCATATCAGAGAGCAGATGTTCTAGGTTAGGATAGGGGTTCAGTCTTCTCACTGGTATTAAAGGATTAAAAGCTTTCTCAAAATTTACAAAGCTTGTTTATTACTCACAAAGCAAGGTCTTAGAAGTATGCTGCTCTTGGTTCTTTCAGTGGGGTATAGTGACAAAGACTGATGCTGTTATATCTCAGTGTATCCCCGTGAGCCTTTCCAGCCCCGCAGAAATAGCTTTAGGGGTATGTTATAGGATGTCTGGGGCATAGTTGGGACAGCAGCATTTTGGCAGCAGTACCAGCTGAAGTTGTTGTCACCACTATATTGGCATGAACTTTTGGATGACTACGTGCTGAACCAGACTGGAAAATTTAGCTGGTCATTTTTCAGTGGGATTAGTTTACTGATGAAGTACTTAGGATGGCATAATAAATGGGGTTGTAGGGGGACAGAAGCAAGTGGTCTGTGGGAGAAGATGAACTAGACAACTGCTTAAGCAAGGGTGCTGCCAAAAGTTCAATTACAGACTTCTTTTTTAATTGCCTTGTAGATATTGGAGTAGTTTCAGTGTCTATTTGGGGAATAATATTAAAGTTACTCTGTTGATATTACAAAATATGGAAATAAGGACACATGAAAGACAAAATACTACACAAAGGCAACCCAGATTGCTTTCTTGCATGTGCCATTTTATGAGGATCGCTTCCCACACTTTATGCTCACTTTGTATCAATTCTGTTCTGGAAAGCAAGCAAAGAGGAACAGAGTACCTTGAACAGATAGATACAGACCTACTCCAGCATAATACCTTGAGGCGTTGAGCTGTAGTTCATAAAATATTTGATTCCAGGTAAGGTGAAACATTTAAGGCAATATATGATGTCAGCTAAGGCTTAAGTTTTGTATGTTATGCAAGTAGGATTGTTTTTTCTTTTAAAATTTGATTTTTCTTTCCTTAGGGCTTGGTGAAGGACCCTATATTTTGGCAAGTTCTGGAGAAAATGACACAATTATAGGAGCTAATGTATCTAGTAGAAGGATATTTCCCCTGCCTAGAACTGGAGCGTATGGAAATGTATTTTTCAGTTTCATGATAACTCCAGGTCTTTTCAAAGATAAAGATTTATGTAAGTGTTCTCAACATTACTGTGAATGTCAATACATATTTTTCAAACTATATGAATGTTTTTTGCTGCACCTTCTAAACCTAAAATAGTCTAGTTATTTTTAGTTATTAGAGTAATAACAATGAAGTGAGGACTTTTGAGGACAAATACTGACTTTTTGGAAAAAAATATTGAAAAACATACCTGCCAGCTCTAAAGCTGACTTTTTGGAAATCGTTTTAGATATGCTGCAAAATGTGAGTGAAGAATTCCTTCTTGAGAAAAAATGTAATTAGACTGTATAACTGTAAAATAGAAAAATTTGCATATGTATCTAAAAAATAACAATTCTGAAGATCAGTGAAGAAAATTTTGTCTCCAGTAAAATAATTTATTTTCTATCTATTCTTTTTTTGTGACTATTAATGCACCATAAAGCATGCAAATTAGAACAACAGATTTGGCTCCTGCATTATTAGTGAACAGTATCTCAATATAATGTAGAAGGAAGTTTCTTAGGTCAACAGCTATTCCTAAAGTCTATTCTTCATTTATCAGAGACAGACCCAACCAATATATACAAAAATAGATGTTTTAATATTTTACCTTCTGCCTTCTGCATATGTTTTCTTTTCTTCATGTACACTGAGTTTGTGCCAATGAAGTCAATACTGACTTTTTCATTGCTTTCTGTATTTACAGAATTTAATTTTTTGACAAAATTCTAAACCCTCAAAAGTCAACATGGAGAAGGGCTGTATTTACTATAAAATTTGAAACTATAGGCACAAGCTGTGGACAATTTTCCATGTAGGTTTTTAGCTACAATTTTAAAAACAGAAAGTGTATAAAATAGAAGAATTAGTTCAGTCTTGTCCAATTTTCCAACCAGTGTCAAGTATAAGTAAAATATTCATTATGTCTGTGTAGTACACAGTTATCATATTTGTGAGGGATGAGGTAGTGCTAATCTAGATTAAAGATACTATTAGATTGTATTCAAGGTGACAAACAGATCTGAAGTCAGCCTTATTCTAAGTTCTTAAACTCTCAGAGAATATTCGTCACATTCCATTTTCGGGAGGAGTAGAAAAAACAGAAGGTTAAGTCTTTTATTTGCCCATGAGTTGAGTTTTCTTACTGTATTTCTGGATATGACTGCATGTAAAAAGAGCTTGACATGAAGATGATCTTACAGAATTTGCGATGTTACTTACTAAACAAATTTCATTGCAGTTGAACAGTTGGATGTCCAAAGCTTAGGAAAAACTATCTCCATTTGAGCATATCCCAAGCTGAGACTGCTTATGAATTATTTTGAAGGCTGGTAGTAGTAGGCAGAATGTAGTTTTATCTGATTAGCTCTTTGGTGAGCTCTGCATTATGTGATCACTTGAAGTTTCTTTTTGACCTGCATTTCTACCTTTTCCATACCATAGATTATTTATTTATTTTTCTATAAAGCAGGTGTTTGAAAGGAGCCACTTAGCCAATGTATAGATTGAATCTCACTTTCAGACTGTTTTCTATGAAAAGTTTGCTATTAATTTACTTTTATTTATTTATTTATTTATTTATTTTGTCAAAGCTCTCTCCCTTGTTTCCCTTGAATCTGCTGAAAGGCCAAACTACTTTCTGTACATACATGCTAATGAAACCATTGGGCTGGAACAGTGGCAGGCAAGTGCCTCCTTTCGGAGACGAGCCACGTTTTTCCACCACCATGGCCTCTGGAGTCCAGGGCTCAGCGCCTTCGAACTGCACAGTAAAAAAGGCTTTTTCATCATTCTCACATCATCTGGTGTTAAAGTGGCAAAGTATGATGACTCGGAAGAATTCAAACGTCTAAGTAGCTTTAGTATTGAAGGTAAATTTTGCATAACCCGCAGGGATAAGTTTGATTTCTTCTGCTTGCCTTCAGAGCATTTCTCATGCATTAGCAATAATAACAAGTATTTTTATCCTATTCTTAATTACTATTCTGTCTTTGTCTTCCATTCTACATCCAAATGTTATTATTATTATTATTATTTTCAGATACAAAGAACACTTTATCTTTTGATTATATTGTCATTGTTTTGTTCTTTCAAAATAAATGTGGCATGTCACAAAAAGTGCATGTTAGTGTCTTGTTATTGAGCCACAGATATCTTTTTTTTTTTTTCTTAAACAAATTGAGTAACAGTATCACATCTGAAACAAATAATACATTCACTGTATTTGACTATGTTTAACTGATCTTTTTAAACAGAATATGTTGTGAAAAATGAATAGTTGTTTGTAACTTTGATGTTTCAGTGTCTTTTACCTTGACTGAATTTAAAATACTTATTCAAATGACATAAATGAACAAAATCTCACCTGTTAAAGTTCTTGAATATTTCCATACCGGGTTGTCCTTTTTTACATTTTTCTGAAAATTCCAAGGATATAAAAAATACTATAAATTTATAGTATTTTTTTTTCACTACTAAACCAATAAATAATACCTTCTTCTTTCTCAGAACTCAGTGCCTCTGTGCCTTATAGAAGGATGTGTGAATGGAGATATGAACCTTGTGCTAATCCTTGTTTTAAAACATGTAGTGATCCTGAAGGAATAGCATGTAAATTTCTTCCTCCGTAAGTCAAATTAAGCTCAATATTACTGCTATATTTTTTGATTTAATGTTCATACAGTATGTTTTCTGAAAATTACTTCAGCTGCAATGTCCATTAATTTTTAGTCATCCAAATTTCAATAGCAACTCTCACAATTAGTGTGAAAACATTTGCAACAAGCCACTTGTTTTCCATGTTATATATTCTTGTTTACATGTGATCTTTTGTCATAAGGAACAAAGAATAAAAGGGTTTGTATTTAGCCTAGGGGATTAGCTTCTTGTAGTGCTAGGTTGACATATATTGAATGAAATGAACTCTGTTCCCTTCAATGGATATTATATATTCAAATCCTAAACTAGTGTCTCATGATACTGTAACTGATTTAATCCTTCTGGTGGTTAAAAGTTTGAGACCAAAAGCTAGAGGAATAGTTAGGGTGAATGACGCCCTCTCCTGTGAGAGGATGGAACTTTATACTAAAAGATGGTCTTTGGCATGACAGGAGGGATTTTACCCTGCTGGTGTTAGTTTGTTAGTCTTAGTAAAAAGCTTTCCTGTTTCCATGGATCTCCCCAGCATCTATGGAAAGTGAATTTTTATAAATAAACCAAAAGAAAATATGTCTAAAAACTCAAGACACAAAATCCGGTGGAAAAGAAATGATATTTTGAATTTCAGATTATCTCCATGGGCCTACTCAATCTGTAGTTAGGGTTATTTCTAATATAACTAATTTCCTGTCTTGCTATTTTTACATTTTTTCTGTATTGGCACACTGGTTGTTTATTGAATAATTTTATTATTAAAATTCCCCCCATAATTAAAAGGTAAGATAATATATAGACTTGAATGAGACTTTTTATAGAGTCAGTCTAAATATCTTTATATCTGAAATGAACATATCTGGGCAAAACAGCACTCTTGCAAGTTAGGTTCTTGGTCCTGTTGGAATCTGTTCAGCTTAGGCACCTGAACTTCCACCTGTTTGTGGAAGCAGAGTGCTCCAAAGCCATCACATCCATCAGTATATGCAAATAATTGATTATTAACAATTTAGAAACAGAATTGTGCTGTCTCATTGACCTTAATATAACTCATAATTCTGTGTTCATCTTTACACTGGAAAGTTCTCAGAACTCTGATGTGGAAGACATTCAAATGTCTCATTTTACCAAAATAAAATAATTTAAAATTGATTTGTATTTCTGCCGTGGCTTTAGAAGTAACTATACAATATTTTAAAGGGTTGAAGGATGCTTGCCATACTGTCCCAAAAACATGATCCTTGATGAGGTCACACTTAAATGTGTTTACCCAGAAGACTGTAAGTATATTTTATGATATTAATCTAATCTTAGAAAGTGTTTTACAGATAATGAGAAGTGATTTAATCAGATGTATTTTGATTTTATTATTATTTTTATTATTATTTATTTTTATTAAATGTTTTAACAAAATATCTTTCTGTTGAAGAGCTTCTCTCGGGGACCTAGGCTCCATTCCCAGTCATCCAAAATAAATCTTCTACATTCATATGAATATTTACATTGAATACCTTCATTTATCGAATACTGTGAAATTCAACATTTCTGGTGTTTTTAGACTTATTATAACCGTGATTTGACTATATAATGCTAGAGTGTCATATGTATATGAAAGATCTCAAATGCAAAAAATATTGTTGCGGTGAAAAATCCAGACTTTTCAGTAGGTGAACCATCCCTAACAGCTTCCTTATATCAATTTAACAACTTCTGGTGTGAAGATACCACTATTTGCTTATTTTTGGAATACTGCATTCTTTTAACACAACTATTGCATTTTAATACTTAATTTTTTCCTTTACAAATTTAAATTAATTGCATTTTGATATTTGCTAGTACAAAGTTATCTCATATATTACACCGCCTTCCAAAGATATAAAAGAAGATAGCATACTCTATAATCTACTTATGCCAATTTTCTTTACTATTTTAGATTTACTGAATTTTCCATAGAGTTCCCTTATTGCTTCAAAACTGCTCTGCAAATTCAAGGTTTTCAGTAATAATAAAAATTGGCTACTCCATTTGCAAAGAAAATTAGAATCTTCTTGAAAGTGAGTTGAGTTCCTCAAAGCCATCAGGCAACCTGGAACCATTGGTAACTTATCTTTTCAGCAAAATTATGCTCTGATTTGTTAGTATTTAAATGGACTTGAGTATACATAGATGTTGCTATCTTGCTTTACCAATAATCCACAAAAGACAGTGAAATCTGCATTTTCATTTTAGGTATACCTGTGACACCTGTGGAATCAGCAATTGAAACAAAACCTTCAATGTTATACCCTCACATGATTACTACCAGAGCGACATTTCCTCAGAAACATCCTATTCTTGTTACTTCAGGGACTGAGTCAACTCATACCCATATGACAACCGAAATTACCATGAAAGCAAACACAACTTCAGCAGGAATGAATATGTCAGCGCAGTCCATTACAGACTTTTACTCACTGGAAGCATCTAATGCAGCCACCTATTCGACATTTTCATTATCAAGTACAGTGGAGCCTTCTGGTGTACCTCACAGCACAGCAAGCCCTTCTGTCCTTTCCAAACTCATATCTTCAACACATTTTCTAACTGCTTTCCAAACTTAGCAGCCACATCATATACTGTCAGTTCTACCCCATCTATAACTTTACCTATTCCAATAACAACTTCAACAACCTTACTCAGTGCCAGTCCTCTTCCAACAGGTTCTACATTTTTAATACACAATTCACTGGGGGTAGTTCCACTTCCACTTGAAGCATCAACCACCCAGACAGGAACTGTTCCCTCTACCTCAACAAATTTGATCTCCAAACCATCATCTGTCACTTCTGAGCTGCCAGCAGGGAATGTGAGGAGTAGGAGTCCTTCAGTAAGTCATTCTAAGGGAACAGGAGTATCTTCTGAAGTGTCTTTGCCTGCTTTGCTGGCTGGCAGAGCAACTTTCACAAGATCCATATTTCTTCTAGGTTCACAGCTGACATTAAGTACACCTACTTCTCCTGTATCCACTTTGTTAGAACTATGTCTGGTTTTGGCCAACCTGTAGTTCATTCAACACCCATTTCTGCATTGAATTCAGCAGCTTCTCAAATTCCTAAAACAACTAGATTTGAGAAAATTAATCACAGCTTCATCTTTGGAAGCAACCAAACCCTCGTCTAAAACTTCTCTGGTACCATTAAATACAAGTTCTTTAGCTAGGTTTTCTCCAAAGCCATTTTTATCTTCAGAGGAAATTTCAGTGACTGTTTCTAAGCAGACATCTCCATTAATGAAATGCAGTATTTCTACTGCTTTGCCCATAGTGAAATGCCCATAGAGATCTTCACCTCAAGTTGCTTCTCAAATCCCTATAAAAACTTCTTCAAGTCCTTCTATAACACACACAGTCTCAATACCAGTGCATTCTCTGACTACTTCCCTGAAGCCCAAAGCTATGAGAGATGTCACTGTTGTCGCAAAAAGTATTTATAAAGAACCTTCAATTTCTCTAGTCTCTACTAGCCAATCCTACAATCTCTGATATGTTTCTAGCAAGCTTAGCCTCAACAGAAAATAAATACATAATGCTCACCGATTCCTTTTCACTGTCATTCATTTCTAAAAAGCCAAAGAAAATCTTTAGTTCTACAGTCTTCCCTATTAGGACATTGGTATTACCTTCAAATGCAACATTACCACTGAAAAAATTACAGAGTACCTAATAAGTCCTCGCACAGAGATGAAAGTCATGCCTGTTGCACAGAGTGCAAGCATTTTCTTTCCTAAAGATCTTTCTTTCACAATACCATCATCTCTACTTAAAATCTTATCAACATCACTACCATCCTCTGTAATATCTCATACAAGTTTTTCAGTGATTCCCACCTCTGTAATATCTCATACAAGTTTTTCAGTGATTCCCATATTCAGCAGGACATCTTCATTAACACAAAATATAACTGCTACCCAGATACCAGTTTCATCTCTAGATGCACAAGGATCCTCAAAAGGTCCAGTTACAGATTTTGCAGCTTCTGCAGATTTTCCTACATTTGCTTTAAACATTAGCTGTTGTACTTGCCTTTCAGCAGCACTAAACACATCCAGTATAATGCCCTCTTTACTAATGCCTAAAACTCCTAAGGTCACTTCAGAAAGCCAGTCTGGTAGGGTCTCCATGTCTTCACCTCCTCCTAAGACTACTCATATCTCTACTGTTTCTCTAGGAAAACAGAGTTCTTCGGTAAGTTCTTCAGCAGAAGATGGAAGAATATCAGTTATGTCAGCTGGAATCATCACTCAATCCACTACACCAATGATAATGAACACAACAATGAATGCTACATCCCTAAAAGCATCTTATACTTTTGTAAAAATACCACCTAGCTCTTCAGCCAGTTTATTAATTGCTTCTGACACTACTGTAGCCCCTAGGATTACTACAAAAACATCTGATTCTTTTGTTGCTGATTTGAAGTTTCATATGGCTTCATCTTCAGTTTCTACTACCATAGAAACACCTATGTATGTATCATGGAAGTCTTTATTTACATCTCCAGCATCTCACATTTCAGAGAGCAGTACAGAAACTCCAAAAATGACAATCACGAAAACAACTGGTACTACAAACCCATTATCACAGACAAAGAGTTCGTCATTTACAGCTTCAGAATTTAAGTATGCAACCTTATTTGAAGGAACTTCAGATACTTTAGAAAGCAGCCAGACTTCACATTTGCAAAGAAATGTAACCAAGACAAAGTCAACCACAACAGAGAAATCTTCCCTGCCTTATTTGACAGTACCTGTAGGTCAGAGTTCACCCTTTTCAAGAGAAAGAAATATAACCTTAGCAAAAAATCTCTCTGAAGTTCCAGATGTAGTAACATCAGATTGGTCTAAAATCCTAACACAGAAAACAGGTAAACCTTATTTCAATTTAACAAAGGCCAGAGTTGGAGAACTGAACTATAATAGATTTATCCCATTCTATTGGTGAAATGGTGCTTTCTTCCCCTTCAGAGACTGTGGAAACACAAACTTCTCTGGCAAGCACAGAAACACTGACAGCTATAGCTGACAAGGCTTCTTCTGCCACAATGATGCATGCACTGTCGTATACATCTTCTGAATGCGTGGTATGATAAGTTTTACTTGCCTTGATGTGTTAATGTATGGATATCTATACTGCTATTCAGCATGTTATACCAGAGATTTTAAGTATCTCTCTTTTTTTTTTTTTTTTTCTCTATTGTGTAAAAATGAATTATTCTTAGAGGATTGTTGTATCACTGCACTTTTACTGCCCTGCTATATTTTGCAACTTAGATATCACAGAATCACAGAATCACAGAATTGTCTAGGTTGGAAGAGACCTCAAGATCATTGAATCCAACCTCTGACCTAACACTAACAGGTCCTCCACTAAACCATATCACTAAGTTCAGCATCTAAACGTCTTTTAAAGACCTCCAGGGATGGTGACTCCACCACTTCCCTGGGCAACCGATTCCAATGCCTAACAACCCTTTCGGTAAAGAAGTTCTTCCTAATATCCAACCTAAAACACCCCTGGCGCAACTTTAGCCCGTTCCCCCTCGTCCTGTCACCAGGCACGTGGGAGAATAGACCAACCCCCCCACACCAATATGTTGCTCAGGAAAAAAAAAAAAAAAAGTCTAAAGCTATGTGCTGATTCTAGACAGCAAAATATATTTCTGAGGTGCAGAAAAAAGCCATAGTCCATGGAATTGGGAGTTTTGTCCATAATCAGACCTTTCTGTTTTCCATTTCTTTCTTTCTGATAGGGTATAAAATGATGGGAATGCATGATTCTGTATTTTTTAAAAATGTGTTTGTATTATAATGGTTTATGTAGAGTATTCCACTGTCACTAGATGGAACAGGAGGGGTGTAGGTGAATTGACATTCATCACTGTCATATGTGACAAATAAGCAATTTTTTCCAAAATAACTGATGCAAATAACAACTGCACAATAATTAAGTCTGTACAGCAAAGTTAGACACTCAGTATTTAAATTGGAGGACATTTTTGCCTCACCCAAGCCTCCTTGGCTTGTCAACCTGAAGAATTTAACTGTATTCAGAATTCTGCTTATTTTAATGCAATTTATTTTATTGTTTTTGTTGTTGTTGTTGTTGTTGTTGTTTGTTTGTTTGTGGGTATGTATTTATTCTCTCTGAGGAAGTGCTACATTTTTGTTCCCAGTGTTCTGGTTACTTAGGGGTCTTTTACTTTCTAGTACTAGCAGTGCAGAATATTAATTTAATTCTCTCTCTCTCTCTCTCTCTCTCTCTTTTTTTTTTTTTTTTTTTAACCTGTGACCAGGTTGCCTGGGAGAGATCTAAAGGCTTAGCTTGCTGATATCCTATGCATCTCATGGTAGTCAAATGCAAGATCAGGTGTTTGTACTGTATCTAGAGTTGCATGACAAAAGAATATTTTAGTCCAACTTCCACACCCAAAGTCAAATATATAGGAAGTGTCACATAGATATGTTAATTCTGTCTCAGAGTAGGGCAATAAACTAGCGATCACCTAGACTTCATAAGTACAATGAGTGTAAAGTTGACTCTGGTTGTTTTTTCCATATATGACAGCCAAGATATCTTGAACCTGTCGACAAATGTAGCCAGTACATATGTGTTAATATGGGTTGGATGTTATACAACCTTTCAAGGAACTGTCCTAAGGATGTGAAGAAGCCAGATTGTGGATTTCGAGGAATGCCAGTTCAAGTTAACAATGATAGTTGTTGCCCAGAATGGGAATGTCCCTGTAAGTCACCGTTTTACTATTATATACTTACAACACAGAGACTTAATATGGAAATTTCAAGTGATAAATTAAGGGATTAATACAGTGGGAAGATTAATTTGAACACTGAAATGAGTTTAAAGGAGATTGTTTTGGGCCTCATCAGCAAAACAATGAAATATATTAAATGCTTTGTTATATTTAAATTAGCATTCAGGACAGTCAAAAAGACTGTTGAACTGAAAACATTGCAATTAGATCTGCAAATCAAATGTCAACATTTTCAACTGAAAATCTTCAGAATTTCTATCATTAGAAAACATTGAGATGTCTACACTTTGGGGAAGAAAAATTAAATTCTTGTTTTTTCTGAAAGAACCCCCCTCCCCCCCCAAACTTCACTTAGCTCTAAAAGGAGTACTTAATTATATTTAGAAACTGTAGAAATGGGCAGCAGACTGTCTATCAAGGGAACCAGAAGGTTGAAGAGAAGTCATATTAAAAGCCTTGCATCATTTCTGAAACACAGATCACATTTTTATATATTTATTTCAAGATAGAATGGATGTGTATCTTGCTATCAGCATGTCAAATATTTGTATACATTAATGTATATATTTCATCTAACAATGTACAGATTCATTAATCTTACTTGTAAAACCTTGTTGTAAGTGAAAATCTTTACCATTTTAAAATAATTTTCTGGGCATATAGCACTTGGTTAAGCTATGTCCACTGAATAATACAAGGTGCTTCTTCTTGTGGCTCAATATGCTATCTACAGAAAAATGCCACCAATATATACATGAATGTACCTCATATGAAAGCAACTACTGCTCAAACTAATAATGTTTTTAGAAATTCCTAGTATTCTGTTTCATGGTAACCTCAATAAATGACAGTTCTTTTTTAGGTCAATGTTCTGTACTGTCTGAACTGAGTGTTATTACATTCGATGGAAACAACATAGCCCTCTGTAATATGGCTTCCTACATTCTAGTCAAGCTACCAGGAGAAATTATTGTTGCTCATATAGAAAAATGTCCTTCTAATCAGGTAAGATACTTGCTTTTCCTCAATAATTTGTCTTGAATGTTGGTGTTATAGGTATGAAAAAGCGCAAAAATGCATCACTAAAAACTTTCATTTTTCATAAATTCAACTGAATTTATACTTTACAGTATTGTCAAAATGAAGAAATATTTGGAAAAATCTTTTGTCTTTATTTAAGGAAGGTAGTAGAAGTTCAGGATTAGTATGATGAGATACTTTGCAATTGTCTACCTCTCTGCATTGCCTGCAGAGGGAGTCCAGACATTTCATTTTTGGACTGCCATTTTTCATCAGGTCGGTCTCATCCTTAGAGTCTGCACAAATGTTTCTTTTGCATTGCAATGTTTTAGATGTGTTCTTTTGAATTACTCTTTTCACTGTTTATTGGATGAAGACTAAAGGTGTGATTGTAGCTTACATAGGCAAATGAGGAGTCTGTAGTTGTATTTATTTAATAAATATTTTCTAAAAGGGTTTTATAACATATGCTGAGATTCATGAGGCTATTAATGAGTCACTCTCAATGTTAAAGGTGATTCCTTGGAAGCCAGCTGAACTATGGTATACATGAGTTGCAATCGTGTGTGGAAAGATGTCTTGGTAAAATTGTTTTATCAAAGTTAAGGCAGGGGATTTTATTGGAATGACCATTATATCCCTAAGTATTCTTTTTTTAATCAACTTGTCTAGGTTGTTGGGTTGTCTTTTCTGTATTATTTGCCATATAAACCCCTTTTATTTAACTTTTTAATAAGTAAAGAAAGTTTCTAAAATTAGTTAATTGAAAGGTGCAGTGTATTACTGGGAAATGTGTATTATTTTTTATTATTTATTATCATTATTATTTATTATTATTTATAAGGAATATATTGGATGATTTAAATTAGGAAGCTGATTGTAGAAGAAATTTTAAACACAAAGAGAACATTCAATTTATTCTTGCCAAATAAGAATTCTGCTGATTATCATTGCACTTCTAATCTACTTTTTTTTTTCAGAGTGCAAATTCAATAAGAAATCTAGTAAGTAGTTTTTTTCCTTTATTAATTATAAATTGTACAAGTATTACATATATTGAAATAATTGTTCTACTCCTTATAACTTTTTATCACTTTTTTTTTTTCTTTCAAGGTTTCCCCTGCAAGCACTTCAGGGCTCTGTTTTAAGAAGTTGAATGTAACAACACATAGATCTAAATTACTTATTAATCGTTTAGCAAGAAAAGTAAGTATATATCATCAACATATATGTGTACATTTAAGAGATAACTGGAGAGCTATTCTGTTATAGAATGCAGTAGGTCTGGCTTATAATGAATGTAGTACAGGACTAGGATTACTTCTGCAGTTCATGTTCCTGGTAATTCATGGTATGCTAGAAGAAGAAAAAATTACATTTCTGATACTATGCCTCACTTGCCTGTCATTTATACAACACTTTAAAGTGATTTGAGATTTTAAAGAAGCTACAAAAGGCATTTATATTTGAGACAATATTTCCAGAAAACCTAGAACAGAATACTTTTGCAAGATTTGATAAATATTTAGGCTGTCATTTCTGCTAGACAATAACAGATTAGAACAGATAACTTTAAATAATCAGAATAATCTTTTTTTTTTTTTTTTTTTTTTTTTTTTTTTTACCAGATGATATAGGATAAATAATATTTATTGCTTCCTTAATTAGAAAAGACTTCGATGTCATTATTTTTTCTCATGCCTACTTCATCTGCAGTTAGAGAGTTGCTAACAGGAAGCACTGTGATATAAAGACAGTGACTACTGCTATTGTATGTGGCAGACACTGTAAAATTATCTTTTGCTTTAAGATGCAAATAAATATAAAATACATCCTTGCAAGCTGTTTTTGTCCCTAAAATGTATTTGGTTTATTGTAGGTAGTAGTGGATTCTGTAATTCCATCATTACCATTTTCAAAAGAAGGACTGAGTATTCAGGATACTGGTGCAATGTATGTCATTAATACCCCAGCTGGTATTAGCATCAAGTGGACTCATGTTACAGGCATCATAGATATACAGTATGGATTACACTCTAACACATCAATGAAGACAGAAGGACTTTGTGGTGAGGCTATGATCACAATTATTTACTTTCATTTTTACAATTTACGCCTTCCATTTGTGTCTGTGATCTGTTATCCCTGTAGCTTTCCTTGTGACTCACATTAGTTACACTGACAATCATATTTGAGGTAGGCTTGTGAATTTCTATTAACAGTAATAAATCAATAATCCTGTTTGAAAGCAATGCTTGATAACAGCAGTTTTCAGAACAATTAATGATCAATACACTGTATATAACTTCTTTTTTTTTTTTTTTTTAAATGTACTCATCTCTTCCTGTGCTAAGAATATCATTGAAGCCAAGCAAAGAAAAGAGCAAAACTTTATATGGAAAAGTGACTGCGTTCAAATACGGAGAGTATGTTTCAATGATTATAGGAGAAAAGGATAACTATAGGATGCTGGCAGTGTCAGCTAGTACTATGCAAACACTGATAAAAGGTGTAACTTGGGAAGGGTCTGAGTTCTCTAAGGATGGTGAATCCAAATCCAGACATGTTACAGTTGGATCTAGGGTCAAAGACTGTTTGATGTATCTCAGACTTAAATTACAATGACACTAAATTTTGCATGTTCCAAGCTTCCCTAATAATATCTTTATAACTCTGCCAGTATGAATTTTATGGAAAAACGTAAGCAGGTATTCTAGAATAACACTAATTGCATCATAAATGTTCATTTTCTAGTGCATTTATTTTACTGAAACCTATCCCGTATTGATCAGAAAAAATTTTTTTTTGAAATATTTCAATCTGCTTTTAGTTTTAAAAGCAAACAAAATAATTCAAGTATGGTTTACATTTGCATTCTAAGCAGATTAAGTATTTAAAATCAATTTCTGTATTCTGCTTGAACAAAAGGAAAGTTCTCCTACATCTTGTGAGGGAAGGGGAATGCTGGCTGTGGCAGATACTGCACCTTTTCCCAGTATCATGCCCAGTATCTTTTCTATTCAAACCGTAAAGGTTGGGATGAGATGAGATTGCAGGTAGAAAGTATTATAGAATAGTTGCTCTTTATGTCATGAAAAGACAGGAGGAAGATGAATATGCACAAAAATCCAATTTCAACTTAACAGTGCTGCTCTACCTGGTGTTTTGCAAAAAATATGAAGCCTCAGTTAGTGTTTTGTTTTGTTTTGTTGTTGTTGTTGTTGTTGTTGTTTTTTTTGTTATCTTATGTTTGTTTCCATCTGGAATTCTGTCCTCTCCCCTTCATACTGAATAAAATGTTGGACTATGTGGTAAATTGGTTTTATTTTTACATCTGTATTGCTGCTGATGGTCTGTAGGGTGATCTTACAGAATTCTAATGCCAGTACTGACTGTGGGGGGGCATTGGGACAAGAAGAAGCAGTGCTACCATCAAGTGCTTCTTATCATGCAAATACCATCTCCTGTATTTCCCAATGCTGTCAGAGAGAATAGCAGGGCCTATCACACCAGCCTAGCCCACCGCGTTCCCTGGAAGCTATATATATACAGGGCTGGAAGCATGAAGACTTGGGCTGTAGAAGCAAAGTGGAGAAAGGATACAGAAACATTGGGTATTCTGTCTCTGGGATTTAAAACACTATTATGAAAATTAAAAAGGCGTTAGAAAGAAGTTATTGACTTCTTGTATGTTCGTAGCAAATACATATTTCAATTGATAAATTAACTAAATACACTATTTCCAAACTAACTAACCAAATACACTCTATTTGCACTCTAATTCAAGTAGCCAATGGATGTTTGGGGCTTGGGGAGTGCTTTTTTGAATGCTTTTGTAAATCAGTTAGGAAAAATATTTTCAATTAAGAATGCAATTTGTTCTTTCACAACTTCTTGCATTTAGAATGTCCAATTAAATTTCAATAAAGTGTCAGATTGTCAGCGATGTGCAATTAATTTGAAAATCATTTACACTTACTCCCATGCAGATGATTGCTATTCAGTGGAACAGAAAAGAATTTGGTGCCATGTCAATGAATTTTCCCCCCTCAACAGCATATTTCAGTGACAGTTTTTCTTAAAAGTTCATTCTTGGTTGGGAAAAGCATTATTACTTGTATTATATGACCTGCTTGCCTTGCTAAGGTAATGATAAAATATCTAGACAGTTGGACCTACAGTTGACACGTAGCTGCTCTGATTTATTAATTCAAATGTCTGTCTCACACATGAACTTGTTGCAATGTTAATCTTACTATGTGCACTTTTCTTTCTCAAAGGAAGTAACACACCTTTTTGTTTGTTTGTTTGTTTTTACTTTGAATGTGATGCTCTGACTCCAGGGGTGTGTAATGGAGACCCTTCTGATGACCTGAAAATGCAAAACAGGACCATAATTACAAATATGGAGGAAATTGAAATGTTCATTAAGAGTTGGGCAATTGAGAAATCACATGATGTAACAACTAGGAGGCCAGTAAGAAACTGTACTGAAGATAACTGCACATACTGCATAGAACTGTTAAACAGAAGTGTTTTCATTCCTTGTCACAAGAAAGTGAGTACAATTTTCAAAGAAATTCCAGGTGCAAATTAAATGAAATTTGCACTGTTAAGAAAAGAGTAAGAGAGATGCAGATTTTTTATATTTTACTTATTTTCATGAGTTCGTAACAGGGTGGCTCTAATGCTTTTGTCATCTTGTCTACTGTAAATAATTCCTCAGATGATGTTACATAAAAAGAAAAGTGCATCTGTATGGATCTTTGTGCCTTAACTCTGTTTCTTAAATTACTGATTAGTCAAAGCTCAAAGAAGTAGCACCAGGTCATCATCCCAACACAGGTGTATTACTGAAAAGTGATAGCTTTTTAATAAAAGCTTGACAACAGTCACTACAAATGAAAGCCTCATGCTTCTGTATACAACAGCAACTCATGTAGTCTAAGACTGGTTGGACTAATGAAATTTCCTGTTAAACAGCTTTTGATGTTGTTACTATTATGTTGACAGTTTGGTAGCTTTTCTTACAGAAATCACGATAATTTATTTCTGGAAACTGTGCTTTCAAACAGAGATGTATCTCTAGCATGCAGACTACCACTAGAGCAGCACAGCTGCTTCCCACAATGGGAAATGAAAAAGCCTATCTCTCTCAGCATTGACTTTCCCCACTTAATTCAATATAAAAAGGATTAATTATTCAAGTGCCCCTATCTTTCTCAGAGATGGACATGTCTAGATTCCTGATTCAATTCTAGCTCTTCTGCCTTTCCAACCTGGATTTGCTTTGCATGACTCTGTGTGGTCATCATAGACAAATGCCATTACAGGGATTGTAGACAGCTGAACCCCTTCCTTCAAAATCCCAAGTCCTCTCCTCATTTTTCCCAGGTAGAAAAAATGGAGGAAAGTCTTCCTAAAGACATGGCTTAAAGAGATTTTATAGCTATCTGCCACAGATGCTGAAGGGCAAGGAATGAACAGTGGAATCAAGAAGGGAGAATAGCATCAGTGGGCAGCAATAGATTTTTCATAATTGTTTTACCATATCTGATTTTGAAATAATTTAATCTGAATAGTCAGAACTCTTACTCCATATATGTTTCTAGGAGAACTGTCATATCCTCAGGTGCAATGCAATTGCATATCTTCCTGGCTTATATCAAAATCTGACATAGCGTGTTCATCCATTACGAAGTTTGGATGAACATGAGTTTCTTTCATGTACGCTACGGTAGTAGAGTGAGACTGGATGGTGCATATTGTGTGCTTCACAGACATGAAGCAACTGGACAAGGATAGGTAACAATCGTCTGTGTAACAAACTCTAAGTCAGGAGTGAACAACAGCTTGAAGATTGGCTGAAATCACCAGGAGAGCTAGGCTGTTGCACAGTAGTGGATAGGCAGAATAAAACAAATTCTGACTTCTCCCACCTCTTTTGTAAACTTAGGCAAAGAAAAACAATGCAAATAAGATAGGTTGGAACCTGCATTTAGACTCAGTAACATAGGCAATCAGGCCCTATACACACACAAAAGGAGTACTCAGTAATAGTTCATTCACAGCAGGAATTTATGGAAGATATATCAGCAATGTTTAATTGAGATTGTTGATTTTTAGCTGATCAGACAGTACTGCAAAAGTTCTTGTAAGTAGCATTACAGTCTCATGCCTACTAATCAGAATAAGTTTCTGGCAATTTGAGTTTTGCAAAATGATTGTTCTGGAAAAAAAAAAAAAAAAAAAAAAAAGATATTTTCTACTTTGGAGAATGCTTGTGATTTTATTTCCCCTGCAGCTGTTATTTCTTGTAATTAATGATTAATTTTAACTACAGAAAACTCTTCTACTTGTTAATTCTCACTTACAATGTGTTCCTAGGTTTCACCACAGGAGTTTTGTGAAAAGATGTGGATCAACAGCACTCATTTTTGGAATTATGAGTGTGATGCACTTTCTGCGTACGTGGCGTTATGCAACAAGCATAATATCTGCATTAAATGGAGGACATCTGATTATTGCTGTAAGCAAATAACAATGTTCTATATTCTAATGTGACTTTATCTTGCTGCAGTGTTTAGATGAGTTAAAAAATACATTTCTTCCTATTGCTATTGGACGTGCTGTCTCATTTTATCACAGCATTAGTAAGCCACAGTCCAAGTTCTTGAAATGTACCGCCAGTTAGTGTCATGAAAGAATTTTGATCTTGATTGAACAAGAAGCTTATTTAAAGAACCACTAACAATATAAATATATGCTTTCTGTGATATACTTTATTGTTCCTACTACCTGTTTACCTAATGAAATTCTGAAAGAATGATACCAGCACTCAGTTTCCTCTTTTTATGACTTGCAGCATTGAGTTGTCCAGAGGGCAAGGAATACCAGCCTTGTGTGCAACCCTGTGAAGCAAAGACATGCTTGAATAAGTGGTTGTATGAAGATTCTCCCTGCTCCTATTTAAGGGAAGACTGTGTGTGTAAAAATGGAACTATTCTACATAGAACAGACTCTGACCTCTGTATTCCAGAAGAAAAATGTAGTAAGTACAGCAGGACAGAAGAGCTTGGCAAATATTTGCTAATATTGACCACCTACCAGTGTAAGAGATGTTTAAGTTCTATTTCAGTCCTCAGTAGGTGTGAATCTGGTATAGTTTCCTTCTGCAGAACCTATCTTTAATCTCAAGCTATAGCAGTCTATACTTTAACTCCACTTGCTGTGGTCACCCTGCACAGGAAAAATGATGATCATTCTTCCTTCTATAGTTCCCAGGCTTTCTTTCCTAGAGTACTCAGGAATGAGTAGAATGGACAGCTTCTTTCTCCTGCATCAACTGATTATTCCCAGCCCTAACAGATCATTTGTTCATTTGGGGTTTTTAATGTCATAATTTTTTGGGGGGGACTCCTTCATTGTAATGTTCTGCAGCATTCTTATTTTATGCAGTATGGCTACCTAGATGACAAACTAATAGTTGCTTGCAGGAAATCTGTGCTCTCTTCTTGTCAAAGGGATATGATATTTTTCTCTCAGCATGTACAGATAACAGAGGCCAACCCCACTCTGCTGGGGAGATCTGGAATGAGTCCATGAGAGGTTGTTGCATGTACAACTGCTTAGAAAATGGAAGTGTTGTTGCTGTAGAACCTGAATGTAATGATGATCCACCACCAGCTTGTGAAAGAGAAGGAGAAGTTATCATCCATGTCATTGAAGAAAGGGCTTGCTGTCCCAAGAAAGTTTGTGGTATGTACCCAGCTGCACACATATTCAGTAACATAAGTGTAAGTTAAGTGCTTGGTATTTGTTGGCAGAGGTTTATTTTTAGACAAGGTTCAAGGTGACATTTTTGAGAAGTGATCTTTAGGTAATTGTGGCTGGTTGGGTCAGCAAAGCAGTTCTCTTCTATGTAAGATGTGATTCACTGAAATACGTATTTATTTATTTTGTATTCCACATCCATTAGTGAAACAAACCTTCTGTTAAAAAATGATTTTTTAAGCTCTTCAGTAGAAATTCAAAAGAAATTAACAAATACTCAATGAAAGAAGTAGGTTGGTAGTTGGGGCAGTTACCCAAGCCTATCTGCATTTCTTATGAGTGTCTTGGTGCTAAATGAAATATCCTCTGACCTCATGCCATTTCAAAGAAAACATTATATATACGAACGAATAAAGGGGATGTCGTTGTGGGAGTCTATTACAGACCGCCTGGCCAGGACGACAGCGCTGATAAATTATTCTTTACAGAACTAAGAGAGGCCTCGAGATTAACTCCCCTTGTCCTTACGGGGGACTTCAACCTGCCAGACGTTAACTGGGAGTGCCACACGGCTGACACGAGCAAGTCCAGGAGGTTCATGAAGCACCTAGATGATAACTTCTTGGTGCAGGTGCTAACGGAACCAACTAGGAAAGGTGCCCTCCTAGACCTGTTGCTAGAAAACAGAGAGGGTCTGGTGGGAGATGTGGTGATTGGTGGCCGCCTCGGTCATAGAGACCATGAAGTGGTTGAGTTCAAAATTTATGGTGACAGAAGGAAAAGTGCCACCAAAACCTCATCCCTAGATATGGGGAAAGTGGACTTCAGGCTGCTCAGGGAACTAGTCAGCAAGGTCCCCTGGGAAACTGCTCTTGAAGGCCTCGATGTCCACCAGTGCTGGTCATTCTTTAAGCGATGCCTCCTAGAAGCACAAGATCAGGCGATTCCTAAATATTGCAAGTCAGGCAGGCGGGGCAGGAGGCCGGCATGGCTGACCAGGAACATTCTTATGGAGATTAGGCGGAAACAGAGAGTGTTTCGCTACTGGAAGGAGGGCCGGGTGTCATGGAAAGAATACAGGGATGCTGTTCGTGTTTGCAGGGAGAAAATTTGTGTGGCTAAAGCACACCTAGAGTTGAAGCTGGCTGTGTCTATGAGAGAAAATAAAAAGGGTTTTTTTAGATATGTGAATGGAAAAAGGAGAACTAAAGAATACATAGGGCCGCTCCTTGATAGGGAAGGTCTCCTCACAGACAATGACATAGGCAAAGCAAAGACGCTTAACGCCTTCTTTGCCTCTGTCTTCGATGCCGATGATGGGCTTCGGGACCCAGGGTGCCCTGAGCTGGAGGACCGGGACGGTGGGGATGACAAACTCCCAACAGACCCTGAACGTGTGCGGGATTTGCTACTCCACCTGGATCCCTACAAGTCCATGGGTCCGGATGGGATTCATCCCCGGGTGCTGAAAGAGCTGGCGGACGTCATCGCGGAACCTCTCTCAATTATTTTTCAACGATCCTGGGAATCTGGAGAGGTCCCGGTAGACTGGAAGCTGGCAAATGTTGTGCCGATTTTCAAGAAGGGTCAGAAAGAAGACCCTAGCAATTACAGGCCTGTCAGTCTCATGTCAGTGCCTGGTAAAATCATGGAGAAGATGGTTCTCGAACTTATTGAGGCGCACCTGGGGGACAAAGCAGTCATTGGTCCCAGCCAGCATGGGTTTGTGAAGGGTAGGTCCTGCCTAACTAACCTGATTTCCTTTTATGATAAGATCACCCGTATGGTGGACCAAGGGAAACCAGCTGATGTGATTTTTTTGGACTTCAGCAAGGCTTTTGACACGGTTTCCCATAGGATCCTACTGGACAAAATGTCCACCATACAGCTAAATAAAAACATCATACGATGGGTGAGCAATTGGCTAACGGGCAGGGCCCAAAGGGTTATGGTAAATGGGGCTGCGTCAGGCTGGCGGGCGGTCACCAGTCGGGTCCCTCAAGGCTCCATTTTAGGGCCGGTACTTTTCAATATTTTTATAAATGATCTGGATGTAGGAATAGAAGGTATTTTGAACAAGTTTGCTGATGACACCAAACTTGGAGGAGTTGTGGACTCTGTTGAGGGTGGAAAGGCCTTGCAGAGGGATCTGGATAGGTTGGAGAGCTGGGCGATCACCAACCGCATGAAGTTCAATAAGAACAAGTGCCGGATCCTGCACCTGGGACGGGGAAACCCTGGCTGCACGTACAGACTGGGCGATGAGACGCTGGAGAGCAGCCTAGAAGAGAGGGATCTGGGGGTCGTGGTAGACAGCAAGTTGAATATGAGCCAGCAGTGTGCCCTGGCAGCCAGGAGGGCCAACCGTGTCCTGGGGTGCATCAAGCACGGCATCGCTAGTAGGTCAAGGGAGGTGATTGTCCCGCTCTACTCTGCGCTGGTGCGGCCTCACCTCGAGTACTGTGTGCAGTTCTGGGCACCACAGTATAAAAAGGACATGAAACTGTTGGAGAGTGTCCAGAGGAGGGCTACGAAGATGGTGAAAGGCCTGGAGGGGAAGACGTACGAGGAACGGCTGAGGGCACTGGGCCTGTTCAGCCTGGAGAAGAGGAGGCTGAGGGGAGACCTCATCGCAGTCTACAACTTCCTCGTAAGGGGGTGTCGAGAGGCAGGAGACCTTTTCTCCATTAACACCAGCGACAGGACCCGCGGGAACGGGGTTAAGCTGAGGCAGGGGAAGTTTAGGCTTGACATCAGGAGGAAGTTCTTCACAGAGAGAGTGGTTGCACACTGGAACAGGCTCCCCAGGGAAGTGGTCACTGCACCGAGCCTGTCTGAATTTAAGAAGAGATTGGACTGTGCGCTTAGTCACATGGTCTGAACTTTTGGGTAGACCTGTGCGGTGTCAAGAGCTGGACTTGATGATCCTTAAGGGTCCCTTCCAACTCAGGATATTCTATGATTCTATGATTACTCCATGATATGATCATTGACTGTATTCTACCCAGCCCTGGTTTGTAGCAAAATGAATGTAGTTATTGCTGCTAAAAATGTTAAGCAGAAGACACTTCCTTCTTCATAACATCTTCAGGGAAAAAGAGAACAAATGGTCTAGCAGATCTGGTGATTTTGTTCCTTAGCTACCTGTAAATAACACTGTGTTGTTGATTTGTTTAAGGAACATTTTCACTGGGACACTTTAGCTGGCTCCATTTGTAGGAAGCAGGGCAAAGTAAGTACCTGCTTTAGGTACACTGTGCTTGCACAGTGCTACATGAACAGAGCTATACCAGCTCTGGGTTGAGCTGGGAGGCTTACGTGCTGATGTGCAGTGCACTGCAAGCTGCCTTGGACTGTTGTTAGTATGTGGTCTCCTAGTAAATGGTATAAATAGCTTGAACTGTAGGATTTACACTTGTATTTGTTTGTAAATGTTAAAACAGGCTGTTTTTTATCCCACAGAATGTAACATGTCATTATGTGATGCCATTATTCCAACATGCAAAACCAATGAAAAATTGGTTGTAGGCTACAACCCTCTGTCCTGCTGTCCACAATACCGATGTGGTAAGGGAAATACAAAAACACAATTACTGGGACACTTTCCAGGCTTCTACTGTCTGTAGTAAGAAAGTTTGCCTTACAGGCTGTTTTGATTTTTAGTAGAATGGAACACTGTAAATAACTCCAGGCAATGGTATATCTATTTCAAATTCTCAATATTATTTTGTATTTGTGTTTTGTGCCAGTTTTGATTTACTGTCTTTTTTTTTTTTTTTTTTTTTTTTTTTTTTAATAAGCAAGAGAAGATTTCATTTTATTTATCTTTTTAGCATTGTTTCTTTGACTCTTTTTAAAATACTGGTTATTTCATATCCTACAGAATGTGATCCTTCAGTTTGTTTCAATGCTTCTCAGCTGGACTGCAGAGAAGACCAGTTTATTGTTGAAGCAAAACAGGAAGATCCCTGTTGTTTCTCTTATGTCTGTGGTAAAAAAAGCTCTGTTATTTTTGTGGGTAACTGAGGAATAGTTAAGTATTTACAAAAGTAGTATATATTTTTAAACCTTATAACTTAATCCAGGAATTCCTGAAGATGTCAGTGGGATTTCACACAGGCCAGGCTGACTGGAGCATGAATTACACTTGGGTTTGGGGACCTTTCATTTCAAACATAATTTTATCATACAGTGATCTTCACCATTGAATTATATGATCTGTGTTGTCAGTGTGCCATATCATGGATCACAGCTGAGCCTCAGTAGTTCCTTACCACCAAGCTGTCTATGACTTAGTGTAAGTCCTGACACTTAAGTGTATGTACAACTACATGCACTGCATCTTTCTGGATTTGAATACCAGTCCATAAAAGTTCTGTTATCCAAGTAAGAGGCATAAGACTTGTAGTAATAAATAAAATGTGCACGTTAACTTTCTATTATCTAAAAACTGTAAATATTTGTTTTGTTTTTCATTTAGTTTGTGAATCCTGTATTGATCCTGTTCCCTTGTGTAATGAAGGGGAAATTCTCACTGTAGACCTTAATACCATACATTACTGTTGTCCTCATTACTACTGTGGTGAGTATAAATGTTAGTTCAATATGTTACCAAATTTAATAAAAATGACAGGAATTGTGTGTGGAGGTTTCTTTGATGCAGCATTTAGGATGTGCTTCAGCTAGAGATTAAGGGCTCTAAGTGAGGGTGTCTACATTTGAGATAGGCTCAAAGTTCTTGGTATACTCGATGGTGGTCTAACCAGAACAGCCAGTGGAGTCTGAAGAGTTTATTTAGTTCACCAAACACTAAAGAGCTACTTTCAGGGCTATCTAGATACCAATACACTAATCTGGATCCAGATCTGATCCTTAGTGTTTAAATATACAATTGTTCGTATACATCCATACATTTAAAACATCTATAATAAAATAGACAGCATTTATGTCATTGTACCTCTGTTGTACTCTTCATTAGTACTCTGATACCTGTCTCTTTTTCCCATTTAGTTTGTGATGAAAACCTTTGTTCTGATCCTCCTATTAATTGTACAGATGACATGAAACTTGTGAAGGAAAAAATACCTGGGCGGTGTTGTCCAGAGTGGCACTGTGGTAATTATTACTTTATTCCTTAGTCACTGTAGTTAATAAAAGCAATTAGGTAACTGACTGATATGCTTTTCTTGTTCTCTTTTCAGAATGTAGCTGTGAAAATGCTACTATGGTGACTTGCAAATTGGTAAGAGCTGCCCTTTAAATATTTTTATTAATCATGGACTGCACTCTTACTCCTCCCTTTCCATTCTTTGTTTAATTTGTTGTAAAGGGTGATAAGTCTGAACCTGGACAAGCTAGGACTCTGCCTTTCAGCTCCCAGCTCAAGCATGTAACTCGATCAAATTTCTGTATGGTGTTGTCAGCTGTTCCCTGGGGAAATTTCATTCTGTGTGTTTTAGGATGACAAAAGAAGAAAAGCAACTGTAATATTATTCTGTTCAATGTTGACTCAAAACAAAATGCTAGAAGTTTCCCCACTTAAATAATTCCTAGTTGTTAATAATTAATGAGTGATGACCCTTACAATCGTATGTATCATCCGGAGAAATGTGTTATTTTGTTAAGCATTTATGCTTTCAATTAGGATGATTTAACATTATTGAACTTAGCTATATCTTAGCTTAGATATGAAAAGTCATAAATACTTTGCTCCTTGTATGCTCCCACAGCAAGGACAGTGAGCTGGAAAATAATGATAAGCGAATGTTCAAACTTCTAATATCAGGGACATTTTCCCTATTAAATGCTTGTAGTTTGTCCCCCTTTTCCTCTTATGTGAAGAAAGATAATGTAATATGTAAGCAGGAGTTGCAAATTTTAATAGCTTTTACCTATCTTTGGGAAGAAAATTCATAGCAGGCATTTTTTTGCTGATATGTTTGTTATTGAAATAACTTTTTATCTCAGGAAAAACTGCTGTTACAACTACTCTGGTGTTTATATTCATTCCTAGAGAAAATGAAGTATTTTGCGCTTATTGAAAGAGATAAATACATTGAATATTTTTGAATGTGCTATTGTTTCTTGAGGACACTGCATTTTTACTCTTTTATGGAATGTGGGTGAAAGTGATGAAAGCAATAATTTATATTTTTAGAGAAATTTAGAGAAATACATTTGTGTATGACTGCAAATTCTTTTATCTTTTTACACGCAGGGAGAAGTTAAAAAAATAGACAGTAACATTTACAGTGCTTGTGGATGCACTCACTACATTTGTGGTAACTTTTTATTCATGTCTGCTTGATTTTAAGTTTTACTAAAAAGGGCATACAAAGAAAAAAGAAATAGGCTGATAATCGCTTTCTCAATTTTAACGATCTTCTGTTATGGATGTCTACCAAGATACAGAATTATGCTGTCATTACTTAATATTATATTTCATCTGCAAACTCATCAACTTTGTGTTTGGTCTTGAGAGGCATAGGGAGTGTATTAAAACTGTCCATACTCCCTCCCTCCCTCCCTCCCTCCCTCCCTCCCTCTTTTTCTTTCTTTCTTTCTTTCTTTCTGCACACTATTAATCTCAAATGAGCCAGCATGAAAGTAGGAGCCCAATTTTAAGATCAGACTTCTGCTCCCTTCCGTAACTCATTTACCTTATGCAAACTAGATTACAGCCCACTGTCTATGGGAGTTCATGAGGCATCCCATAATCCTGACAGGAGCCCAGGCTAAACTGCCTCTGGTAGCAAAGCACAAATTTACGGTACAGATTGAACGTGTTAATGTCCCACATTTAATTGTAGGAATGCTTTATTAATTGACAAAAAAAAGCTACATTTTATGATGTGCAGTATAATTCATGTAATTTAATTGTCCCAATGTCAAAAAACAGAATTCTTTAAAAAAGAACAATAGATTATTATTATTAAAAAAAAAAAAAAAATCCACAGTATCAATATTGTCAATTTTAGTCAGTTACGCACTTTTTAGCATTTTTTTTATTATTATTTTTGAGCTGAATTATACCCCCTCCCTCTTTTGTTTGATAACTAAATGCATAAACTGATCAAATCTAAAACTTGGAAGACTTTTGCAGTGAATAGGACTTTGCCCTACTTTTGTCCTCACAGAGATCCTCTTAACTTGCTTGATGATTTTTTTTTTTTTTCACTTGTAACATGTTTTTCTTTTGGTGTCAGAAAAGGATGATGTGTGCATCTTCCAAGAAGTAACAGTACTGAATCCTGGACAATCAGTGATTCAGTACTTGGATGGAGACCTTTGTTATACTGTACAGTGTTTACAAGAAAAAGATCACAACACAGGATACAATGCCATGCATTTTACAACAGTGAACTGTTCCCAGCAATGTGAAGCTGTAAGTATACTTTAAACAATGAAATGATGCAATTTTAAGCACAACTTCACAATTAGTACAAAAATCAAAGGGCAGATTTTTATTAGTCTAGTTTACTCAGAAAGAATTTGAAAACTTAAGAGTGATGATGTATATCTTCTGTGACTCCAGGCTTCTTTTAAGAGGTGATATTTCGTAGTGTTTGTGAATATATTCATCCATACATACATATTGTTTGTCTTGGTATTTTTATTTTCAGAATTCAATGAACTTTTGTAAGTTGTATGTTTAAAAAAAAAAAAAAGTCTTTTTCTTTCTTTTTTCCCTTTTCCTCTAGCATCAAATATATATTCCTTCCCCCAGTCGCCATAGTTGCTGTGGTACCTGTCTAAACGTGTCCTGTTTTTTTCACACTGAGAATGGCACACAAATTGTATATGAGGTAAGTGCCTCTGGAGAGGGACAGAAGTATAATGACATGATAAGCACAGATGTCTGATGGTCACTTAGTAAACTCATGCAGTGAGTCTTGCTTCATACTTCCTTATTGTTGCTAATGCACTTGGGGGCTCTTTATGGTAAATGATATAACAGGGAAAAATTATGTTTATTTATAGACTTGCCATTTCACAGCAGATAAATACTGTGTTTCATTTTATTGGTTGTAATATTATTGGTTGTAATATCCCCCACAAAGACGGGTAAATGTAGTCATTTACTTAAGGCTGGATATGTTCTAAGTGCAAGTTAGAGGTTGAATTGTAACTCTAAGTCATATGCTGTGATTGAGAAGAGTTGGCAGTACTTTTGTGCTTCTGGGTCCACATCAGAACTCCTGTGTCCCCCACTTCTCAGGGTCACTCTTTTCTCCATTCTGGTTCCTACAGCATGCAAGTGTGCAAACAGAATGACCGGGTTTCGGAATCTGACTGTTGCATTCCAGCAGCCACATACAAGAAAATGTAGACGTGGCCATGGCTTGGTTCATGCTTTCCATTGCTTTTAGAGCAAAAGAATTACTCCCTTTTTCTGGCACAGACCCCCTTCATTTTGCTCTAGTACACCCAGTACCTCCAGGGAGGAGCCGCCACTGCAGTTAGAGGATGGTCTTTGCTGGTGTGGGTAAGCGTGCAACAAACTATCCACTCCAGTAGATACTGCAGCGTGAAGGCAAGATTTGTACAGACATCTGGGAGTTGAGATATAGCCGAAATGTGTTTCTTTGCTGACAACGGTTTTGTATTACATGTTCAGGAAGGAAGCACTTGGAGCTCCAACTGCACAAACTACAAGTGTACAAAGACTGCTGCAGGGGCTATGATACTGGGCTCTGGTGTAGTTTGCCCCCCTTTCAATGACACTGAGTGTACAAAGGTTTGTACTTTGGGTGAGGTAAGTAACAATAACTCATCTGTCAGTATGGAGTTTCGCCTACACTTGAAAATGCACACATACTTTGTGTGCTTTCTTTAAACTTAAAAAAAGTGGTAAGTTACAAGATGTAAGTGATCAATGTGATCAGTGTTGTTTGCTATTTTTCTGTTTGCATTTTGACTAACAATATCTGTGAGGAGCACAGAAACTCCTTTTGGGCTTTAATAATGACTGCTTTTGAAATATTCTTGAATTTGTGTTGCGCTTGAGATACTGCTATATAAAGCGTTAAACACTAGTTCTTACTTTGTTCAGAATAATACTTTTAAGTTTATAGTGCATATATATTAAATAAATTGGATGAAGCAGTTCAGAAATCTTGCATATAAATGCAAACTATATTAAAAATTACTTAAGCAATGCAAGGATTAGAAGGATGACCATGTGTATACAAACTTAATTATCTCTTAAACTAAACTTTGTATGACATAACAGAAAGTATTTATCATACTTGAAAGGTTATCTACCTACACCATATATCTAAAAAGGTAATTTTGGCATGCCCAATAAGCTGTTTTAAAGAATGTAGATGCTTCATGTACATTACAAATTTGTTTGAAAAATTTATATTTGCAATTTGGTACTTCCCTAATTTTATAATACTTCTCATATTTCTAGTTCTTGCACTTGTGGTATACCAAACCATATATAAGCTATCAAAAAAACAAACAAAAAAACACGTAGAGAGGGTAAGTACCATCACTGTCTTGACTACACATTACAAATTTAGCCCAATTCTTATGTGTCCATTGCATTTGTTTAAAGTTCCTTATTTCTTCCAGTCATGAAGAAGGCATTCAATCTAAAATTAATGCCTGTTCCACTTTAACTTTATCCTTGAGTTTCTTCCTTGGAATCCTTTTGTCACTACCTATTAGGATCTTTCCTTAATAATTCTAGTTGAGATTGTAATGAACAGAGCACTAAAATTAACTTCCTGACTGACCTATTTTTTCAGAGATGCTAAATGTAGACTTGAGCCAGGAGAAAGCTCTTCTGACAGTCTGCTAAGGATAACTTTGAAACAAATACAGATTTAAGAGGCTGAGTTTAAGCACTCATCTAAGAAGTTCTTGAACAACTTAGTATTTTTTCTGTAATGAGATAAAAAATGCATGTATGCATGAAACAATGGAACCTTACAAATGGAAGCTTTTGTCTTTTGTTATAAAAGTGTTGTTGATGTTCAGTTGTCTGCTTTACACACAGTTCTGGGCTGTGCAATAAAACTGTGGGCACATGTTTCTTCCTTGCACACATTCTGATAGACAGCAGGCTCTCTTTCTGTCTTTCTTTCCTTCGTGCTCTCTTTTAATTTCACAAAGAAATTTTCTCCACTTTGATACATTTTTACTTTCTGGCTGACAAGTGACTTTAGAAAATAGAATAGCAAAGACTATTATTGTTTGAGAAAAAATAATTGAGCACATCAACATATATGAAATTCTGCAATTCATGTTCTGTTTCAAAAGTGTGTGTATATGTATATATACGTACTTTCACATACATGTATATCTCTAATGTTGTAAATAGCTCCTTATTAGGTACTAATTTTCTGCTAGGTATATAAGCAGTGTAAACCTTTTTACATCATCCACAAAGTTACATAAATGAATTTTTTAAACTTTCCTGCTAAATCTCACTGGTGGTGAAATAGATGATAATGGGCAATATAAAAAACCGGTTATAGAAATCAAGTGGCTTATTCAAAGGATACTAGTTGAGGTCAGATAACCAGGGACATGTTCATTTTCAGTGTTAACGACTAAATAATTTATGACCCAAACATTTGATGCATATTTGTGCAATTCTCTTGATTTAGATATTACTTTTTATTAGTTGGACATCTTTAAAACATGGAATCTCTTGAGATACAATATACCTTTGCATTGGGCACAGTCTTTTTTGATATATTCTTCTTTTATTTCTCTAGAACGGAGGAATTGTGCAGACATATAATGATGGCTGCTGCAAGACCTGTAAGTGATGAAGGCTGCAGTAAATGCTAGTTTGGCTTTGGTTTTGGAGGGCTGTGTTTTTTAACCTGTTGCTGGGACACAAAGAAGGAAAAAGCATGCTGTCCCTACACAAATCAAAATTGTTATAGTTACTTAACTACTCTTATTAAATGGTCTCGCTTCATTTGGCTGCTGACATGGTGGTTTTTAATGTTAATATTCTGGAGTATAACCAAATCTCTCCAAATATAACCTGTAGAAGATAAAAAGTTATCTCAATTAAAATAATTAAAAGATTGTCTTTATTACTAAGCAGACCCTAAAATATTGCCTAAATTATGTTCAACATAAAATATAATAATTTTCCATCTAAAATTGATACTTAATTTGATGTTAAGTTTCCAAACATACTTACTTATTCTGTTTCCCTGCTGTATATTTTCCAGGGCCAAAATGCTGAAATAATTTTTTTTACTTGAAAATTATTTCTTTCCACTGTAGAAAATATATTTCAATCCCAAATGAGGAAAAGTCATTGGGAGTTGAGTAGTATTGATGTTAACAATTCTTATATAAAATTGACTTTTTAATATCTGGAAATACATCCACATTTTCTGTGTGTGTAACTTTAAAATATGATGAATGTATTGTGATGCATGTTTACGTACGTTTACATAAGTTTATGAATACATGAAGTCTTCATTATTTAAAGTTTAAAAGCAGGCTGAAAACAATCTTTGATTTGCTCTGTAGTTTTGTTTAGGAAAGGTTTTCTGATCAAGTTCAATAATCACCTAGACATAAAAATTAAGCACTGTTCTGTGAAATTAATTACATAGAGCAAGAACGTGTTGAATGCTACAGAAATTACTACCTCCCTTTTTTGATTTTTTGGTGTTCAATATCAGAGTTAAAATGTACAGAAAAAGTAGTCTTTGGATTTTATTATTTTTTTTTAAACAAGGCTTTAATAATGTTGAATAGAAAGTCACAGGCTTTATACTGCACTGGTATTAAGTAAAATTCAGCAATGTATTAGCTACACATGTGTTTGTATGCTAAATGATTTGGCTATATAAGGGGAAATATTCATATTTATAAAATATAGCACAATACTTCATTTTCCAAATTATGTAAAGCTTTGAAAGTTATCTGCAAATATTGTTGCTCTATACCATGCATAGCATAGAAAATAGAAGCTATTTTAATATAACAAAATACTTTTTTTTTTTGACTGAGAATCAGCAGAGAAAAGTAACACACCAGAATTTGCTAAAATCTTATGAATCAATATTTTTTCTCCAATGCAATAAGCTATGTTGAAAAATTGTTAACTAAAATGAGAAAAAATGGGTTGGCTTTATTTAGAAAAATATCTTAAAGAATTAATGGCTACTGACTTTCTGTTGAGTAGGAAGATTTATAATTTTGGCCATATTCTGTGGCCTCAGGAAAGGTGTTGTTATACTTCAGAAATTCTTACTCAGGTGGCTGCTAAAAATATATATGATCCATACACTTATATGCTATTTTAATTTTGTTTTTGCTTTGTTTTTAACTAAAAGCATGTGCCCAGTGGTGAAGCAGATAAAAAGAGTATGTGTAAATAGAGCTTGCAAAACCTTGGGGTTTTAATGGGAACAAATAGTCTTTTTGGAAGAGCTTGATTCAGTGCATGCAAAGTGAGTGCATATATTTAATTCTTACCTTGCCATAGAGAGACTCGTTGCAAAACTTTGGTCTACAAGGAAGCATCATTCCAGTTTTGTGTTAATCAGGAGAGTAATAAAGTTTAGGACATCTTTAGTGAGACTTGAAGCAGCTACAGTTTCTAAATTTCGAATACTAACAGGAAAGCTCATCATCTTTTGCTAAAAGAAAAATTGCAATTGGCAGTGTAAGAATTAATGAAATGTCATTTATATAAATATGTTTTTATTTCATGAGAAACTTACATTCCTAATGGTTCTGCCAGGTTCTGGATTGGGTCTATTACCCTTTGCCATTAGTCCAGTAGTGCCTACTGATAGTATTAATTGTGAACCAGGTATTATTTTTAATAATGTATTTTCTTATTTTAATAATAGTGTAAGCACTGCTTGTATATATGCATAGAGCTGTCATCACCATTAAATGTATTTAATGGTATTGGCCTGATGCTGAGAGACGGTGAACCCCTGCTGGCCTCCCAAATCAGTGACTTTTTTAAACCTGGTTAGGGTTCACTGCTCAACACCTGTCAGAATTAGGTTCATTCATTTATGTTATATGCTGAAGATGGTTCTTCCTCCTGTTTGTTTCTAAAATTGGTTTTATTACATGGACCTACTCTGCAGGGTACAATACATAATAAGAAATAATTATATCATATACAGTTATAATAAGAAATGATTTTACTTTTTAAAATATCATCATCCCTTATACTGCTACTAAAAGATTCTGATCTCATGTTTATGTCTCTGAAGTTAATGACTCAACTGTTTTTGCCTTAAAATAGATCAAAGGTGCACATTACTGCCCTATCTCATCTTTGTAGATATGGATTTGTACAGTACTTCTTCTTTGTCACAAATAGCATGTTTTGCAAAGTTATGAAAATGTTGGGGAAAAAAGCATACAATCCTCAAAGTAAAATCATGCATTAATAAACACTCTGCAGCAGTAATTGTGGGAGGTTACAGAAGTGTCACATTATTGTCATAACTCTGCTTTTAATGATAAGTCACAGAAATTTTAGTAAGATTCCTTACTCAAATAAGGAGCAAGTGAAACAAGTACACCCAATACTGAATGAAGACCTTTTTGACAGTTGAAAGTGGAAGAAAGAAAATATAGCAGCAGGGAAGTTTTCATTAGACATAAGCACCTTATATGCTGAAATGTATGAGTTCATGATGGCAAATGCTTTCCAATGGAAAAATAATAGGAATACTTTTTGTCTAGTGTTGCTGATGAAAGAAAAGCAAGATACTGTAGGAATTTGCAGTTTTGGTCCTACAGTCATCTTCCAGCTCCACAAGAGAATACTGTTTGATTCTGCAATGCTTAGAATAAAAACTAGATGTATTACGGAGCCAGACTAATTTTCAGATACCCACTGGAGCTATGGTTGCAGAATATCTTGGTTACTCAGAGCTCATTAATTTATAAAAAATCTCAGAAGAAAACTTATGCTTTTTGTGTATACCTGGCCATGCAGGCATGTGCTAAAGGTGAAGAGACTCTGCTGAATAGTGGTTATTATTTTATAAACTGGACGCCTAGAATGTCCACGTAGAAAAACAAATAGATGATTTTGATGCTTACTGGAACTGGAAAGCTAAATAATTTCTATTACACAAATAGTAATAGCAAACTGTCTGGTATGGAGTGCAGCATGGAAGATTTTATGTTTAATTATTTCAGTATTATATTACGATTTTTATTATGTTAAAAAAAAATGGCTTTGCACTGTACAGCTTTATTTTTCAAATAAAAGCTCTCCTATCAATATCTCCCAGACCATACTGATAAAATGCAGTATTTCCATAATCCTAGATCTATATGCTGACCAGGTTCAGTTCTGGACGGTAAAAGCTGCACCGTATTTAGGAAATATATGCATCTTTCTCTTTCAAAGCTTCATTCAAGGACCTCTTTGTCAGAAAAATATTGGATATTATTCTATTTAAATTCTAAGCAGTCATAGTAGCATCAAAGTTGTAATCACATTCACAGCTTTATCTTTTCAAATGTCAAGTTTTGAATATCTTCTAAAATGAAGAAAAAAAATCATATTTTTCATATTCCCATTAAAAAGAGAATTAATTCTATCACTATTCAAAATTACTTTATCTTTCTCTTAGTTACTGGTATTATGCTTATCTTGCCATATAGGCAATTTTAAACCACATTAATATTTTTGTATTTATAAAATCTGTATAGATTAATGCACAGGTTGATGCCTCATATGTGCCAGCTAAAAAATCAATAATTCCTGAAATTATTTTTTAATATATGAGTTTTTTTATAAAAAAAATAATAATTATAAAACTAATAGTTTCATTGTGTACATTAATGAAGCTAATGTGTAATCATTGAATTTATTTTAATAAATTAACATTTTATTTAAAAAAATGTCATGCAAAAAGTATATTGATTCAATATGCCTTATTTTTGTATTTTATCAGGTAAAAAGGAAGAAAGAATTTGCCAGAAAATGACAATCAGGACAACTATAAGAAAAAATGACTGTATAAGTCAAAGCCCGGTAAGCATAAAAAAAATCGTTTTATGCTGGGCCTATGGCATACCAAACCAAGTATTTAGAAATGTGTTATGCCTATCAACATGCAACAAAAAATGCTGCTATCTTCTCAAAAGCAGACCTTTGACCCCAGGAATGTTATTCTACTCGTAAATGGAATAGTTAGCTGTTCCTATCGCTGAAAGACTGAGTCCTCCTACCTGGAAAAACATCTGTCTTCAAATGAAAAGTACACACCATAATTGCTTATAACTAGCAAAGGCACTGAACTCTTCACCATGAAATAACATCCCACTCTTCAAGAGTAGAAAGGCTTCCACTTAGGATGTGATGGAAACACTGCTATATTTCTCCTTGAAGACCTTTACTCTGTGTGTCCTCTCCTCCACACAACATGTCTCTATATCATAAATTCATGATCCCATTTATTTATGAGTCTGCTTCATATATCTTATTTCTCAGCTTTGATGTAGCCCCATCTATAAAACCCAGGATATGTCTGAGGAGCAAATGGGCTTCTCATGTATCACTTAAAGGAGAAGCAATTGACACCATATCTTGAGCCTTCTGTAATGGCTCTGATAAGATTCTGCTGAAGAACTAGTCATAAGGGAAGATGTGAAACAGCGTCACAGATTGAAAGATGGGCAGGTTAATTTCTAGCCTGTCAGAAGTACAACAGCGACATACCTAAGGTTTAACTGGACGAATAAGCGTGTGTGGTGTATTTATTTAGTTTTAGAAAAAAACGTAGGTAATGAGGGAGTATACGTCTGTATGTAGATGAAATTAAAATTGTTTGCCATAGTTGAGAGCAGAGAAGATTGTAGAGATCTTCACAGTTACTTTAGCAAGCCAGGTTAGGGGACACCAATATGACAGAACAAATACATGGTGTTGACTAAAGCAAATAATATTAAAAAGAAAGATGTAGTCAAAACTCATAGGTTTTTAAAGTGGCTGAAAAGGACCTTGCTCCTGCAACATTTAATGAATAGGACAGGGAATGGCAACAAACTCATTCTAGTGTCTCTTATGAGCCAATGGTGCAATAAAAGAGTCCAATAATGGTGCAAAAAAAGAGTCCTCTACAATTACGGTCTCCCTACATTGCTGTAGAACTAAAGAGGGTTCAGGGAAGGACAATGAGAATGTTCACTGAGTCATTCCATAAATGACAGAAGTAATTAAGCCTTGCTTCTTCTGACTTGCTACCATACATGTAGGTTCTTTATCTTTCCTTCTACCTTTATGCACCTTCTAATAAACATTGTCTAGAAAGAAGCCCTATCTCACTTCCATCCATCTTACAAGCCCCTTTCCACAGTATCTTCTTTCCCATTTAATTTATTGCTGCTAGCTCAGATCCATCCCCTTCCAGTTCCCCTACCACAAAAACACCTGGGACCTTATTTCATTGCAAGACTTTGGTCTATCAAATGGCAGTATCTGCTGTGGCTGTTGCTGGTTTGGAGCTACATCTGTGTTCTTTGAGCAGATTAATGCTGTCAAACTTCTGATATGGCTAAGCATGATTACATTTAATTAATTAGTAACTGAGATTATTAATGATTTGGACAAGATCTTATATATATATATACAAATATATTAAATTATATATATAATATATATATAATATATACATATTATGTATTTTATATATAATGTATATATATTGTTATAGTATATATGATTTTTTCCCTGTCAAATTTCATGAAAGTCTTAAGATTAACCTTTTGATCTAATTTGTTTGGATATATCTCACTTGTTCAGACACTGTTTAGAGGGTGTGGATCACTGTACCTTTCACAGGCTTCACTTGAATAAGAAATCAGATTGAAACACTACCATGAAAAAACAAAACAAAACAAAAAAACTAGGTATAATATGGCCTTCTTCCAATTTCCTGCTATATCAATGTAGTTTGAAGTTTTAATTAAAAAATACTAATTTGTTTTCTCTTACAATATTACCTAAGAAGACTTCACATAATATAATAGTGAAAGACTAGCTTGGATGAAGTCTACAGAAAAAATAATTTTATAGCCTGTTTCTCTCCTTGCTGTTTGATCCTAAATCTGCTTTGCAAATATATTTGTTACAGTGATGACACATCTAATATTGTTGGGCTCTTAGTTGTGAGCAGTATGAGTGAGAAAGGAAAAGCTTTAGCACTGATACACTTCTCCTCTTGAACTTTCAAAAGGAATGATAGACTATCCTTTGTTTTGCTTAGAATGTAACTTTTCAGCAGTGAACATGAAACAGGCATGAATTTTGTTTTGCTGCTTTGAAATTATTCATTTGTAAACTAGGGATACAATTTTGGTATCCACAGCACAAAGTATTGCTCCATGTTAAGACAGAATACAACCAAAATGCTTTATTTAAAAAATGTATCTCCGTTTGGAATGAATGAATTTTAGAAGATAACTTTTAAAACCAGAGTTCTTTTCAAGTATAAAAATGGATTTTAATCAGAAAGAAGATTGAAATTTGGAAAAAAAAAAAAAAACAAAAAACTGAGACGTCTAACTACAGTTCTTTATTTACTCATAGATAAATGTGGCTTCTTGTGATGGAAAATGCCCGTCTGCAACAATTTTCAATGTCAATATTGATAGCCATTTAAGATTCTGTAAATGTTGTCGAGAAAACGGAACACGTAATCTGACTGTGCCACTACACTGTGCAGGAAATGGCACTGAAATTATGTATGTCATTCAAGAACCTATAGAATGTTCATGCCAATGGAACTGAGCATTGCATGGATATGATTTCATCTGAAGAATTGAAATGTGTTTCATTTCACCACACTATTTTTTCACCTTGGATGGATATACTACTCTGAAGAAAAAAAAAAAAAAGAAAAAAAAAAGACACCAATTATGTTTTATAATGTAACTTTTCAAATTTAGTAGACATTATGTTGTTGTTCAGATATTTCCTTTTTAAATATTGGCATGTACATGTATAGAGAGAAATCCTTTTTAGCAAGGTGTAATTTAGTCATCGTTTACTTTTAAATGGCTTTCCAATGAGTTGTTGATGTCTATGTTTCCACTATTTTAAAATTTGGGATTATGGCTCCCTGTCAAAACTTGGAATTTATGAGTGGTTCTTTTCCTTTTGATTAGAAAATTTCATCTGAGGAATTTTCATCATTGGAATTAATGTTTAAATAGAAAAGATGCATATTGTGGTTTTGAGAATGACTGAATTACTTAAAAAAAAAAAAAGTCAGTCCAACTGAAACATTTTTTATCTCACTTAAAGGCCTATCTTTTGTCCATTAAGCAGTAGTCAGTGACTGGACTCTGCTTAAACTGAAAGTCGTTGAGAAACACCATGACTGTGGACTGTAAGTACATGTATCACCTGATTGTATAGAAGAAGAATGCCCTTAAACCTTTGACATTTGTTTAATTTTGGTATATATTATAAGCATGAAGCATGACTAGGCAAAGGTTGAAGAGTTCAGGCATTTGTGCCTTTTTTTACAAATATCTAAAAGCCGTTTCTGATGTGAAGGGTTCTATTTTATATCCACTTTTCAGATTTCACAAATAAGAAATTGGCTGTCTACCAGTTGTAGAATAAGATTCTATGCATGCATATATTTATAAAAAAAGGGGGGGGACTAGACATTTAAACTATTCAAAATGAGTTTCTTCCTTTGACAGTTTGAAATTTTGTGTTCAGTATATTTTAATAAATACATATACTTATATATATATATATATGCAGAGATTTGGGCTATTGACTGAATCTAGGTTTCACAATTTTTCTATACAGGAAAAAAAAAAAAAAAATCCATGTAAAATATGCTTTGAAGGGCCTAGGTGAGCTATGAGTGTTCAATCAGGTTGCAAATCTCCATGATTCAGCACCTTAAGCTGAATATGTTCTCTCACTTGTATTAAGCATACTATGTAATCGTATCTTAAAAACTGAGGATACAATTTTCGGCTTGTTTTTAGAAGACTATTTTGCTTTATAAAGTTACCAAACTAGGCTTAAATGACGACAGTGAGAGTTTTGCCACTGACCCAGTGGGGTCAGTATGATCCTGAACACATAAATTATTTCAGAATTAAAATGTTTTTTTAAAACTCTGACAACTCTTTGGTGGACAGTGTTTATTGCAGACTGTCATCATTTAATTACAAAATGTTAGATTATTACATTGTTTTATACAAAGAAAAATAAGCAATATAAAATTCAAAAAAAAATCTAAAGCTATTTTGATAGTTTTTGTGAAAAATCTTGAAACTTTTGCTGTGTACAATTTGATTGCTTATTAAGAAAAATAGGATACACACTGAAATTTGTCTTTACTAAGAAGACTCTCCTCTACACAGCCATCTCCTTAAAAATAGTGACTTGGTTTAAGAATGAAAGAAAAATCCATTGTATTATTTAAAATGTTTAGCTATTATAAAGAAATAGTTATCACCTAGCGATCAAGACAAAGTACTTTTTTTTGAGAAAGTATATGCTTTATTTGCACTATTTTATGACTCCATGGTGGATATTTCAAGAAAATATACAAGGGCCTAGAACCAAAACGTTCTTTGACATAATTGTTGGAATTTGTGTACAGAAAATTTCCACACAGGCCAGAAATGGAAATTAAATAATTGTCATAGCTATAAAGTTTGAGTACTTGTACAGCAAAATAAAAGGACAACTATTCAAAGAAAAATATATCTCTAGGATCTCTTGATTTATTAACATGGAGATAGGAATTCTACATTTACTTCAAGAGATTTTGCCCCCAAACTTCTTAATGAATTTAGCATTTGAAAAATGACTTCAGAAAGCTCCTGCAAGATAGCACTATTACACATGGTGACTGAACACTTACAGTGTTTTGATTGAACAGCTCTGCTTTTTGTAAACAATATGCTTTTGTAAGATTTAGAACTGTATTTGTAATTAAAGAGAAATTAATAAACATTATTTTGCAGAATCTTATATATGTTAACAAGTCAGTGTTGATGTGTTTAATTTACCTTTGTCACTGATGATAATGCAGAACCTTAGATTAACCTGGAATTAAAAACAGGCAAACTTAAAATTAAATCCATGATATCATGTGTCACTTAGCCTTTTTTTTTTTTTTTTTTAAAGTGCTACAATCGGTAGTAACTGGGCCTTCCTGAACCATACAAAAAATTATTTATGTGTTTGGTGGAGCTGAACAGAGTCTAAGATTCATTTTACAGCTAAACATCAAATTCATACTTCAAATAGAACTCAGATTCTATTTGGCCTAGACAGAGAATGAATGTCTATTAAAACTCATTAATCATTTTCTAGACAGATTTCCACCCATACTATCTCCATGATGAAATTAGTATTATGTGGTATATTATACGTACATGAACTAACCATTGCAGCCTTCAGAATGGATATCAGGTTTTCATGAGCCTGCAGTGTGGTAGGACTGTTCTGCTCCACATACCTTCTAAGTCTGTAACTTATATAAGTGTAGATACAGTTCCACAGTTGTTTAGGTTTCCCCATCTCCAACTCTGCATTCCTGCTTCAATCTTCCCCACCCAGGAATTACACATAACCTGGTTTGTGCAAGTATCTTGTGAACTGGTTTTGACAGCTGATCCAAATCAAATCTAAGCTTGTGAAATACCAAAATTAATTAGTTTGTTTATTATTGACTAAAAGAACTTTAATATCCACAGAGTTCCCTCCCTTCTACCCCTTCTGAAACTAAGACTTGAACAATTTCTACTCCCCTAAGAGAAAGTCTGGGAATGCATGCCTTTCTTTGACTCCCACACTTCCACCAGAAGACACAAGGAACTGAGAGAAGCTTTGTGCGTGACCTACCGTATGCCTTACTCTGCTGTCCTGGTGTGCCATGTCATTGCTCCCCTCTGTAGCTGCTTGAAACCTTCCTTCTTCCCTAGGTTTTTGTGGTTCTGTACTATTTGTGCTTACAAATGGAATTACACCATGTAAAGTGTTTACCATTAAACTATGCAATCTTTTTTTAGGTATTTAGATAAATATTCTCAACACTTAGAACCAAATTGTAAGTGAATACGCTTCTACTAAACAGTAAGACTTTTCACACATTATTTGTAATGTGTTTTTTTATAATACCATTGTCTTATTATCAGCTCGTTCATTAGGACCAATTTTTGCCCAACTAAACAATTAGAATTAAAAGCACAACTTCTAATACTCCGTTTAAGTCATGTATTGATTTCATTAATAAAATAAAAGACCTAGAATGTAGATAACTGTGTACTAAAAATGAAAGTAAAACAATGCATTTACATGAGTTATTACTTCTCCACATTGCAGGCATCTTTCTAAATACATCTGTGTACCAGTGGTGAAAAAGCACTGAGGTCTTTATAGATAGTTTCTTTTGAGAGCAGGATCATGCCTGAAATATATTGTTTAAAAAGAGTTACAAACAAAATAATTCAGTAAAAGATGGAGACATTTACAAGAAACCACTCCAGAAAAACAAATTCTTAAGCAGTCACAAAATGCTGCTACAAGTAAGAATCTCCTCCTTTTGCACTTAGTTCTGTCTAACACAAATCCATTTTTTTTTCTCTTGACCTTCTATACTGCTGGATATATTTTTTTTATTGGGCATCAATTCTGTGCAGCTTTTTCCACCTCTCTCTCTCTTTTCTCCCCTTCTTTCTTTTTATAAGAATTTAAAAGACAAGACCAATGTACAGATCTAGAGGTTAGCCTTTGTGTAAAAAATTACTGCCAAATAAATGTGAGAAAAAGGTGCCAAATAAATCAGAGAAACTCTGATTGGTAACTACAATCTGACAGTGGGAAACACCGACTCACACTGAATTTTTCAAGTTCTGTCCCATCAAATCCTTTTCCAGAAATTAGTTTGAGGTTATGCTGCCGATGTAATCATTCACAGGTTTATGTCCTATGGTAAAATCCCACAGATGTATGTGGGACAAAACATAAATTAACTGGAACATATAATCATGGAAGTTCTCAAGTAGTTTTTGTATGAAAAACAGGAGGAACATAGGAAGCATCTGATCTGCACTGATACTGTGTTCTGGGTAAAACCAGTAGTTAATGATGGTAAAACTTAATCACTAGAAATGCTGAATAAAAGGAAATGTTTACATTTTGGGGAGTGTTCATTTGATTGAGGTAGAATGTGCCACACACTTGATTTAGTAAGTTTATAAAAAGAGAGTACTCTTACAGTTGTCTGAAAATCACCACATTAATAAAGCCTCCTCATCTGCTTGGTGATTACAAAAGTGCTCTGGAAAATAGCTCAGTATGTCTGCTTTGTAAAACAGCTGAGTGTGCAGCAGCTTCCTTGTGGCATTCATAGCTGAAGCAGCATTCAAGTGTTATGCCCATGCATGCTCTCTATGTGTGTGTGTCTCAGAATGACTCAATGTTTGGAGATAAGGGGTTTCTTTGCAGCCACTTCTGAATTACTGTGACCTTCTCTGAACCTGGGTTACATAAAAAGCTATCGGGGGAGGTCCCAGCTGACTGGCGACTAGCAAATGTGACGCCCATCTACAAGAAGGGCCGGAGGGCAGACCCGGGGAACTACAGGCCGGTCAGTTTGACCTCAGTACCAGGAAAGCTCATGGAGCAGATCCTCTTGGGAGTCATCATGCGGCACTTGAAGGGCAAGCAGGCGATCAGGCCCAGCCAGCATGGGTTTATGGAAGGCAGGTCCTGCTTGACGAACCTGATCTCCTTCTACAACAAAGTGACGCGCTGGGTGGATGAGGGAAAGGCTGTGGATGTGGTCTACCTTGACTTCAGCAAGGCTTTTGACACCGTTTCCCACAGCATTCTCCTCAAGAAACTGGCTGCTCTTGGCTTGGACTGGCGCACGCTTCGTTGGGTTAGAAACTGGCTGGATAGCCGGGCCCAAAGAGTTGTGGTGAATGGAGTCAAGTCCAGTTGGAGGCCAGTCACTAGTGGCGTACCCCAGGGCTCGGTGCTGGGGCCGGTCCTCTTTAACATCTACATCAATGATCTGGATGACGGCATTGAGTGCACCCTCAGTAAGTTTGCAGATGACACCAAGCTAGGTGCATGTGTCGATCTGCTCGAGGGTAGGAAGGCTCTGCAGGAGGATCTGGATAGGCTGCACCGATGGGCTGAGGTCAACTGTATGAAGTTCAACAAGGCCAAGTGCCGGGTCCTGCACCTGGGGCGCAATAACCCCAAGCAGAACTACAGGCTGGGAGAGGAATGGTTGGAGAGCTGCCAGGCAGAGAAGGACCTGGGAGTGATGGTGGACAGTCGGCTGAATATGAGCCAGCAGTGTGCTCAGGTGGCCAAGAAGGCCAACAGCATCCTGGCTTGTATCAGAAACACTGTGACCAGCAGGGCTAGGGAGGTGATCGTCCCCCTGTACTCGGCTCTGGTGAGGCCGCACCTCGAGTACTGTGTTCAGTTTTGGGCCCCTCGCTACAAGAAGGACATCGAGGTGCTTGAGCGGGTCCAGAGAAGGGCGACGAAGCTGGTGAGGGGCCTGGAGAGCAAGTCCTATGAGGAGCGGCTGAAGGAGCTGGGCTTGTTCAGCCTAGAGAAGAGGAGGCTCAGGGGTGACCTTATTGCTCTGTATAAGTACATTAAAGGAGGCTGTAGAGAGGTGGGGGTTGGCCTGTTCTCCCATGTGCCTGGTGACAGGACGAGGGGGAATGGGCTAAAGTTACGCCAGGGGAGTTTTAGGTTAGATGTTAGGAAGAATTTCTTTACTGAAAGGGTTGTGAGGCACTGGAACGGGCTGCCCAGGGAGGTGGTGGAGTCACCATCCCTGGAAGTCTGCAAAAGACGTTTAGATGTGGAGCTTAGGGATATGGTTTAGTGGGGACTGTTAGTGTTAGGTTAGAGGTTGGACTCGATGATCTTGAGGTCTCTTCCAACCTAGAAATTCTGTGATTCTGTGATTCTGTGATTCTCTGAACCTGGGTTACATAAAAAGTTATTGTTATTATTATTATTATATACTTTTATTTATTTATTTATTTATTTTGGTGTGATTCAGCCTGCCTTTTTTACTAGAAGTTCTAAATAAAGCTCCAATCAAAAAATTTATTCCTTATTTCACAATTCAAAGTTCAGCTGCACACAGGTTTTAGGAAAAACGAAGAGCAGCCCACTGAAGAACAAGATACTATCTCAAGAAAAAGAATATATTGTGCCATGATACCACCTAAAAGTGCACAGTAAAAATATGATGGTCATTGCTCATTTTTTTATGGTCCAAATTCACAATGGCACTAATTTTTGTGTATTCTATGACTACTTTGTCTGGAAGTAGTTTATAAACATTTTTATCAGCTTATTAAATCAATTTAATTTCAAAGGACAGAGCAGAGAGCTAGTTTTCTATTAAAAAGGTTAATCTGGGGAAGGTTAGGGCACTGAGATCTATACTGAGTGGTTTGCCTCTGAATTCACTGCTTCAGATTTGATCAAGAGCTTTCACCATCCAGTTTTTGTCTGAGCTGTCCTTGCTTAGTAGCTTTTTGAAAATAAAGCAGTGGTCCTGCTGTTATGTACTCCTGTCTATTGGGCCTTCTGCTGTATATTTACATTTGCAGATGCTTGCTGTGATATCTTCACTCAGGATCTCAGTACAGAGGTCAACAACTTGGTATGGAGAAAAGAAATTCTGCCCCATGGAGCTCAATTAGGATCTTTACAGAGGGTACAACAGGTACAACAGTGACAAGGTTTCGGTGTCTAGCTCTCCTCTGGAGAACTCTGCATCTGTGTTTTCCAGTCAGGATGATGTAGGAAGCCAGTGTTATATTGAGGAGAAATGTGTGGGTTCTGACAGCAACTTTATTTCTAAGTTGTCTGATTTAACCCTTTTCAAGTACCACCTAGAAGTTAAAATTGTTAGAGCCCAGCCAGCTGAAAAGATAAAACTCAGGAATTAGTAATAGTTGTTTTGATTGTATTTGTTACTAATACTTTCCACAGATGTACTCTGAAACTTTATAATACTGAACTGGGAAGTAACTTCTCAAAGCAAATGAAAGCCAGAACTGGTGTAAGCAAGCATCACACCTCGCAGGTGCTTATTTACAAACCCCCAAACACTGCTGTAGCATAGAAGGAGAGTTGAAGAACGCCTGCTGGTGGCGAATTTAAGAAGGGTCCGTATTCCAGGGCAGCGGATAACGGAACCATGACAGGAATGACAAAGGATGAGCGCCCGGCTGGAGGCCGGGGCAGCAGAGCCGCAGAGCGGGGAGCGGGGCAGGGACGGGCGGGCAACCACCACCCCGCCGCGGGGAGCAGCGTGAGGAGAGCCACGGGGGACCTCTCGGCTCCAGGCTCCTCTCGGCTGCCGAGGGCAGGAATGGCCGGCATCAGGGGTAGGGGTATGGGACGGAGAAGAAGGCAGCTGGCGCGGCGGCAGGGCCAGCCGAGGCTGCTTGTCCTCCCCAGGGGCACCGGGGGATGCGCTCCCCTCCCGCCTGAGGCAACGGGCGCGGTAAAATGACCCGGAGGGTCCCCGGCTGATGCGGGGGGGAGCAGTGACATCTCACTGATTTGCCTCTCCTGCCTATGTCTTTTTGATGTTTCACGGATTTCTCTCAGTTGTGCGTTCCTGAGCCGAAATTTAAGACGTCCTCTAATAAACAGGTAGGTTATGTGGGAGGTAGCAGATCTGTGAGCTCTGCTTCTGTGTTTCTCAAAAGTAGGATTTGTGGTTTTCCATAGGGAATTTCATAAGTGCTCATGCAATTCCCCAGGAAATATTAGTGTACACCTGTCTTTTGATGAACAGATTTAACAGAAGTTGTCATGAATGTATAATGTTTATATTAATTCTTCTTGAACATCCTAGGAATGTACTGCTAGAGGGTTGTGCAGGGCTGCTTGGTACTTCCATTGAAAATGGATCTAGGACTTAGGGGCTTATTTTGCGTGCTGTCAGAGGGATAACTTGTTAGAAATAGGTACTATCGATAATAGTTTCTTTTGAAGAAAGTGTAAGGGCTTCTATGGGTTTAAATGTATTGAAATCAGTAGTTTAAAAAAAAAAAAAAAGTAGCAAAAAAAGAAAAAAGAAAAAGACATATTTGACTCAGGGATTTTTTACTGATAAAACAACAGGCCCACCTGGAATTTACTAATGTTAAAGGAAACCCTTTTGCTGATTGCAGTAGGCTTTGCATCAGGCCATGGAAGAAGAGGCAGGGCCAGAGTGTAGAAACAAATCTAGGGCACAGCATTGGCTGCAGTTACACCTATGTGCAATATAAATGCATGTTAGTTTTCTCATGTTGTTTTGAAACTGTTGTGATTGGAACACAAATTAGACACTGGGACTATATGATTTCTTTATGGATCAAGTAATTTTTCTTCTGCTTTTGTTAAAATATGTATTTCAGGTAAGAAAACTATTCTTTTTTTTTGAAGGTAACTAATTGAATGTTGATTTGGATTGTTTTTTTGTCATTCTGACAGTTGCAGGGAGCTCTCATTTATTGTTGCTGAATATTCCCAGTCTACTTTCTTCCCAATTTGTTGGAAGCAATTTGGAAGCCTTATTCTGCTCTGTTGTCTGCTGCTTCTGGCATAATATTGATCCCCAGAAGAAGTAACATGTCCCAGCATCTTCAAGTCCTCAACTAACTCATGATGCTTTTGGACACTAAGATGGTGGAAATTCAGGATAGTTCTGGTACACAGGGTTATGCTCCAGCTACTGCTTTAAGAAACATTAATATGAGAACTGTATATGTAAGGACCACATTACTATCTTTCTGCTTCCCTCTGTAGTACACTTTGCAGTAGTTTTATTCATGTTTATCTATGTTTAGGTTTTGTGTCTGTAATCTTTCTCTTACATTTAGATTACTGTGTTTTGTGGCAAAAGTGATTTTGAAGTTCTGTCAGCTTCTCATACGAATACCACTCATTCCTTTAGGGAAGAGAGCAGTGTATTTGGGGTGGTGAGATGCCTGTACTGTACTTAGCCTCCTGGTATATTCCTCTAGATTGTGCTGGATACCTCCTGGTATCCAGATTGTGCTGGCCAGTTTTGAGCTCAAGAAGACGTGTTTTTAGTGGAGTCCATAATGCAGCAGTCTGTGATCCACAGCAATTGGGGAAGTTTCAAGAGGAGAAGTTGAGAATGCCAGCCTCTTAAGGATGGTAATATGGGGTGAAATCAAAGCTTCAGTTAGCTTGGTATCAACTCTCCAGCAGCAATGAAAAGCAGGTCTTTGGCAAGGACTGTAAGAACAGCATAATATGAGAGTGACCTGTACTATGTTACTTTCCCACTATTTGTAGCTTAAAGATTTCCTGAGATGGATGTAGTTTCAGTGCATTTACTGAGCTTTAGCGTAGTTCTCTTGTATTAACTATTCCAGCCTCCTCTGAAGCTCATACAAGCTTTTAGTACTTGTTTTAGACTTTGGCAAGGAGTTCTACAAATAAGCTATCCTATGAAGTTGCTTTGTTTGATTTGGATCTGGACCCTACCAGCTACGTTTGGTCTTTCACACTTCTTGTACTGAAAGAGACAACTAAAAGGCAATCCTTTCTCACTTCTGACTACTTGAGATTTTATAGACCTCTTTTATATTTCCCCTTGTGCCTCTTTTTCAGACACATAAGCTTACTTCAGTCATTTGTCAAGAAATGGTCTACAGAACAGGTTGATGGATATTTGCTTAACCTTAGTTCTTTGTGGTCAACTTAAGATCTTTTTTTTTTTTTTTTAATTTTATTCTTATTTTTTTTGTATTTCTGCATTCTTTGCACGGGGACCTGGCAACACCTGGCAAGGTGTTGTCAAGAAAAAGGGGCATTCTTAATCCTCTCCTCATATTTGATAAACTGAAAATGCAATGTACACTTGCAGATTTTTTAGTTTTAGGTCTAGCAATATGTATGTATAATAAAAAATGGCATACAATAATCCCGATAGTGGAAAATTATTAAAAATATCTTAAGTCAATTATTGGTAATCGCACATTTCTTTTATTAACTTTAAAAGCAGATTTTCCTGCCCTTTGGATTGCATTGTCTTGACCAGATTATTTTAGAGGAATGGAAGCCAGCTATGCATCCATCAATTAACAGCCTGTTACTTTTCCTGGAAACATCTATTATGTTTAAGCACTTTTATGTATGCCATCAGTATTAGTCTAGTATGTGACTTCAGGGGCTTCCACAAAGTAGTATGTATCCTTTTAAAAGGGCCTTATAAAGTTTATAGAGGTTAAACGCTATATACATTTTATAAATTTTATACTTTAAAAAGTATGAACTGAACATTAAGATCCTCTGCTTTTTTATTATTATTATTATTTTCCCACAGTGTGTGTTTTGTTTTTTTTTGACTACATTTTGGGTTCATTGCTAAGTGATGGTGTTTATTTGTCTTCCTAATTCATAAAGAAAATGAAAATGGAACTTAAAAGGACTTAAAAGACAGAAAAGACTACAATGTTTAAATAATTGTTATGTGGTAGGGATTGGCATCACATGCCCAACGAAATTTCTGTTAATTTTAGAGGTGTGATTCAGAAATTTGTATTGCCATTTCTAAATTGGATAGGTAAGGAGGTGTAGGATGAATTATTTTATTACCCCTTGTATGTTGTTTTTTCTTTTTCTGTGATGTATGGCAGTTGTTAAAGTGATGCCACTAAACTATATTCTTGACTGTGGAACATGAGAGTAGGGCTGAGGCCTCATACTCCCAACTGACAAGTAACTGTGATTGCAACATGGACATTGAAAGTGAACTCTCTAGCCTTGTTCCTAAAATGATGATAGATTTCTTTCTTTCTAGTAGAACGTGTTTGGGTCCCAGCTGACATGGTTTGGCCACCTCTGAAGACAGAATGAAAATATCACCTGTAGCCGCAGAGTGTGTAAAAATCATGAAGCCCTTCTGTGTCACATAGTAGGGCTGGTAATATTGGTCCATATAAAATCTAAAACTAGCTGACAAATTTTAGGTAAAAGTAGTTAATATGGACAATGAAGTAATTAAAAGTTTTTGTTTTTTTTTTTTTTTGCATTATCTGTTAAGTTGCACTCATGCATATTTCTGTTGCAGGGCTCAGAGACTCTAGACTGTGACCAAGTGAAAAAGCCTGATAGAGTAGTTTTGATGGAGTGGACTGAATTTCCCAAAGGAGAAGATCCAGACTATTATATTGTAACCTATCAGCTCACAGATGCTTTCAATCAAAAAGTAAATGTCATCAATATACACAAGAAGTAGTTACAAATGTATTTAAGCTGTAGATATGTAATTAATAGTATTTTTTAAGATCAATATGAAATGGCAAATAAAGAGAAACTTTGGAGAAATTACACTGAATTCAGTTATTCGTGTAGTCTAAGTGAACTTTTACAGAGTCCTTTTGAAGCCAGTGGGACTTAAAATACCCTTGTGTATTTTGAATAAGGATAGATAACCATATGTTCAAAGTTCAGAATATGTAAAATTTTCAAAGTTCTCTGGTTTGATGAGGAGTCCAGCTTCTCTAGGAGAAGCACAAAACTACCCCCAGATCTTTGTGTTCTTATTATTATATTGTTCTTATTTTGCGCACAAGATGTCCTGGAACTTAAAGAAAATAAGGATTTTCATGCGGAGGTGTTTCTTAATAGCTTGAACAATCTCTAAAAGGTTGTGTTACAAATGCATTGGCTATTTTGCAGCTTAAATGTAGCCTTAAGTGTGACATGCTGCAATATCAGATGTCCATTTCAAAACCTTTACAATTTATCATCATTTTATCATCAAACGTTTAGATCATTTATGAATTGTATTTTTATTACTTTCACCTTATCTAGATTTTTTTTTAAATTACAGAATGTAAGAAACATTTCTAAACTTGAACAAAAACCTGTCAGTACTACAATTCTTCTGGAGGAAAATAAGACATATGATGTTACAATAGAATCTTTAAAAAATGGACATATCCGAGGTGTAAAATCATTTAAAACACGTAAGTAGTGTAGCACAAAAATAATTTTGGTGTAATTATAGTTAGTCTTATACTGAAGATTGAAGGAAAACAGATTGAAATCCTGAGATTATTGAATTATTTAGAAACCTTACATGTTTTTGAGCATGAAGAGTGGAATAATTTTACTATTACTTGTTTGGTTAGCATAATAATTCTGTAATATGGGACTGATGTAAATGTTTGGGAGACTTTTAAATGTTATAAGCTTTGATATACTACAGTAATTTTGGGAGAAATATATAAAAGAAGACCATCAGGAAAGTTAATTACAGCCTGGCAATTTCATATCAGTTTAGGATTGTGATTGCTTGTCTTACTTATAGAAGTTAAATATATTAATTACATAATTAATATTTTTGTTTCCATGTTATGACAATCCCTCTAGTAGCTTGAAGATCTAAGTATTGTGATTGACTAGGGCAAACTTGTTAGTATAAGAACTTGTGATTGTAGCCACTGATACTGTAAAAACTTCTTTTATACCTGTAGAGCTGTTTAGGATGAGAAGTCATTATGATAACTGGATTGAAAGGGCTTTCTAATCTTTTTGAATTGCTTTGAAATAGTTTTATAGTATTACCTTTGTACACATCAGAAGCCATATTCAGAATCCTAGTCTAGGATCTGAATACAAACTTGCATCATCAGGAAAAATATGTAGCAAGTTGAAAACATTGCAGCACCCACTGACTCTGCTGAAATAGTACATTCAGCAATCTAGAGGGAATTCATGTTTATGTTACTAAAGTGTTACTGCTCTTGATCAATGTCTATTACTTGACTAATATTCTAGTAAACTGTGTGCTTTTGTGCAATCCTTAATCTAAGTTATGATTGCTTCAGACATATTTACATAGCATCACAGTAAAAAAAGAGCACAACTTTCTTAATTGCTCAGTAAGACATTTTCCATTTTGACATAATTTTTATACTTTTTATTTTACCTATTGTGTGTATCTCTGACAAATCTTAAAAGAAAAAAAAATAGTAATGGATTAAAGATTTGGGTTAATTACTGTGTTGCGGTAATGCACGTTTTTGGTTTTGTTTTTGTTTTTTCCTTGTCTGCTAGGTGGAATTTCAGAAAACGATATCAAAACATTTGTGACAGCTACTACTGTGTCTTTTAACTGGACTGCAATGATCAAAGATTTTTCAGTTTCAGTTTCACTGAATGATTCTTCTCAGTTTATACAAAAAAACAATGGATTCTTTGTGTGGACTGATTTGACACCTGCAACTTTATATACATTTGAGTTTATATTTCACCAATTACATCTTGAATTTATAAATGTGTCTCAATCATTGGATGTTCAAGCTGAAACAGGTATATATTAGTTTGCTGTAGTCACAATGAATGCAAGGAAGTACTATCTGTTTTCTAGAAGAGTTAATAGTAAATTACAAAAAGTCTATATATACTTACACATTTTTTAATAGATATAGGTTGTTTATTTTCTAGAAAGCAGAAATAAATTGAATGATAATGACTTTGAAAGGGCATTTCTTGCTAATTTGTTTTTTGCAGAGCAAGACTTCAATTTTGTATGTACAAATACTTTAAGCTAACTATATGTTTTGCAGTCAAATGAGAGTCAAATGAATTCTAGTTTAGATGAAAGTAGACTGCAAACACAGGACATTTTGGATTGCAATTACTTGAAGGATATCAACTGAATTTGTTATATACTTTCAATGAAAGGCAGAGAAAATCCTGCATGTTGTAAGGATTTGGAATACTTTTTGCCAGTGTTCGAAGCAGTGCTTTTGCACTGATAGGTGCCTAACCAACCTGTGCTGTTTTGTAAGAAATGCTTTGAAGGATGTAGAATTCTGAGGCTGGTACACTTGATTCTGTACACTTTTCAATGCAATACACAGATAATGTAACTTAAAAACTTTAAAACTAGGAACACAAAAGAAAGGATGATATAGGTTCAAATTTAGCAAGATAATTGTTTTCCTATAATCAGGAAACTATTAGAAACAAATGACTTGTTAATTTCAAAATTTTAAATTTGAAAAATGAACCAGAAAATAATGGAGAATGAAAAAAAATAAAAAATAAAAAATAATGGATCTCTCTCTCTCTCTCTCTCTTTTTTTTTTCCCCTTTAGTAAGTTTTAGTAAGCTATATTTTCTTTTAATTAAATCAATCAGACTTTTTAAGACACTTGGGATTTTGAATGAGGGATGATTCATAATTAAAGACTTCTTGTATTTTGTAGTCATGATTTAATTAAATGCTATCATCTTCAAATGAATATGGAATTAAAACAAAATAATAATAATTAAATGTAACACCGCCATAAACAGTACAGGAAGTCATGAAAATACTGTTCTTGTTCACCTACAGGCACCTGTTCCCAGGGGTGGCTGGCATTCCAAAGCAGCTGCTATAGAATGAGTAAGGAGAGTAAGCCATGGAAGATGGCACAACAAGTTTGTGAAATGTCTTCGCAAGGGGCACATCTTGTAGACATAGGGAGTGAAGGAGAACGTGATTTTATTTTATCTTATCTCCAGACAATTAGTCAAATAGTCATGTTATGGACAGGTCTTAATGACCTAAAGGTCAGTCTGTTTTGTCTTCTTTGCTATACATAGAAACAGAAGAATTTTAATGTGTAGAACCTAATTTTTAAAAATAAGTGCTAAATAGTCTTTTTTTTTTGACTTTAAATAGTCATTTTTTTGTGAAGTTATTAGTAGCTGTAAGAGGAATCATTAATTCTGCATAATTTGAAATACTGAAAATATTTAGCATTGCGGAGGGAAAAAAAAAGGCTGTAGCTTTTTTTTTTTTTTTTTTTAAGTGCTTCATAGGGATTTTATTTCTCCTGTAGGTGGTGCTGCTTTACCAGTTTTAAAATATGATATCATACTTTACCATGCTTTACCAGTTTTAAAATATGATATTATACTTTGTGTCCATTACATATTAATATCAAAGTCTCGGGTTGACTTTCATAAATTTGGTGCAAAACTAAGATACTGACTACTGGTTTAGCAGAGTCCATTCAGTATGGATGGCCAGTGGAAGAAGGGACTGAAGCAAGGTATTTAATATAAAAAGTTTAATTTCCTCCTATTGGTGATATGAGGGTTCTTAATGCCAGCTCTGCTGTTATTATGACCATTATGACTCACTGTGGTGTGTAATTTGGGAATAGCTACAGCGATAAATAAAATTATTGGGAAAACTCTAACAATGATGGAGGCACTCTGCCAGATAATTGGGATTCAATTTTCCCATGACTAAGTTTAGTGAAAATGTCTTTTGTCCTAAGTATCAGAAGGTTTAGAGAAAACCTGCTTTGTAATAAAAGTGTTTCATTGTAGAAAAGAAACTTGCAGTTGTGTTTAGTACGAGAAACACAAACCTGTCTAGATTTGTGGTTAGAGAGGCATTCTAGCCTTCCTTGTTAGAGAAGCACCTGTACTATATGTATTTTACATGTAATATTGTTTCATGCATAAGATTTTAGAATTTCTGTAATTTTTACAGCATATTGATATTAATCTTAGCCAACTTGGTATTTTAGGAATAAGGTAGTATTTGTAAGAGGCTGCCAAAAATAGATATCTAATGAAAACATATTATTATTGAAGATCGATAAGAAAACTATTAAGTTTTTTTTTATTATTTTCTTTTCTTTTTTCTTTTAAATTTTTGATTACACAGGGAAGAGCTGATGGCCAGGCTGGAATTTGAATGTTAGTCTATTGTTTAATATTGATCATGACATTCATTTTTACTTTAGTGGAATCTAGTCAGTTTAATGAACAAGATAAACACCTTATTTTAAGAATGGCAAGGGATAATTATAAAAGTATTTTTCTAGCACTTCTTTCTTAAATATTTGTCTTTAATTAGCATATTCAAGTACTATATGTTTCAAGTACTGTATGAGTGTGTTGCAGTCCTGTCACTGTCGTCATTTGCTCATCCTATAAGAACTCCAAATTGTAACTCCAAATTCCCACATTAGGAATGGTGGGACTTGTTTAGAATCATGAGATTAAAAAATACAGATTCAGTTATGTTTTTCTTTGGTGTTTGAGTTAATAAGTTATGAGTTAAATTTCTGTTTGCAATATTTTTCTCTCAATACCCATGGGAGTTTAAGTACTCTATGAAATTAAATTAAAGTTTAGTTTATAACACACTCGGAGGATTTCATCAGCCTTAGGAAAACTGTGGAACACTATGACACTGATAAAAGTTAGTAACACTGCAAGCCATGATATTTCTGTAACATTTGAATTCTCAGTTTCTCCTTCTTTAACTCTATTTGGATATGTAACTGCATTAAAATCTTTACTGACATGGGTGAGCATTCCTGTGAAAGACAATTGGGTACCCTGGTCGTTTAGGTCTCTGTGCTGCGTAAGAAAGATGGGAGCACTTGGGTGATGTCCTTACATCTGTCCTGACACTCTGTGGAGGTCTTCAGATTTAGAAAGTGAAAATGGTAGGCAAAGACTAAGGTTTCTCTTACAAGCCCAGCTACAAAGGTTTCTAAGACCACTATAAGAAAAAAATATGCATTGAGGTACACGGTATTTTTGAAATACTAGGCTAGACACACAAGTCCTTCTAAAAGTCAAGCTGAGTTAGATATTTAATTTTTTTACCACCTGAAATCTTCACACTCTTGTGGAAATGAAAGACATCATACGATTTTGATTTCTTTCAAAACAACAGAAGAATTGAATAAAACTGGCTTAGTCTAAACCAACATTTGGTTGGTTGGTTGGTTTTCTCAGAGAAATGAAAACCGTGTTTTCTGGTGGAGTGCAGACTGAAGCCTACCTCCCTCTAGAGAGGGAGGTCTATATTACAATACTGTGAGCATATTTATAGGCACCTTTCTCCCAAATTATCAGACTGTCTTAGTCTAGTGTATGGACTATTCTGCTGTAGAAATGGGAAGTATTTCAAAGGTTAGGAACTTTGAATTAGGTGTGATTGTCCTAACTACTGAGCTACTGCCATGTGGGACAATGAGGAAAAGGTAGCATTTCCCTGTTTGACTGTGAATCAAACCCTGGGTTTTGCTTAAGCTAAACTTTTTGCTTTCAGACCAAATTTATGAATATTTGATAGCTGACTGAATTTTTTTCTTTTCCATTACTAACATTTTTAGAAAATTATCCATCCATGATTATTTGATAATTAGTGTTTTTAAAAGGATTGTCTGTAATGATCAAACAGTCTACATTATTCCTATACAGATTTTATTAAAATGTTGTATCTACTACTTTATTTTAATTGAGGGGGGAAGAATTTTACACTGAAATATTTTTCATTCAAAATGTTCCCATGCAATTAATTTTAGAAATCAAACATGTAAATTTTGGATGTTTAGGAGATACCCTTGCAATGAGAAAAGCTTCAATAATTCGTTAATGTAATGTAAAAATATATGTATTTCCTTCATTTTTTCCACATAGGACGAAGGTCAGCTGTTGTGGACAGATGGATCTCCTTATCTTCTAAAGGCTGGTATCTCATCTTTGTCGATGATACCAGAAAATGAAACAGACTGTTTTGCTCTTCAGAGAGATCACAGTGGTCCAGACTACTTCTTCACAGGATTTTTCTGCTATATACAGCTACCATATATTTGTGAATATGAATGTAACTATATTTCTTCCAATCTTTTGCATTTATTTTAACAACCCCAACCCCCCATATTTGTCTTTGAATATACAAACGTAAAAAGAACAAAGTTTTCATGATTTTGAATGACTTCATTTTTGATGTTCTTTTTCAGTACCCCTCGTACCAGAAAACTTCACGTTTAGTGTGCATGATGTCAAGACAACTGAAGCTGTGTTTATATGGAGTGATACGGACATCTGGCTTAAGTCAGGCTTTGCCCTCATAATTAAGTATTATTTTGATCATATGAAACCATACATTGTGAGCTTGCCTGTGAATACAACACAGAGAAAAATCATGCAGTTGTCTCCTGGCCTTTGCTACAGTTTTTTACTAGCAGCAAGGAACTCAGATGGGGCACAGACTGTCTTAAGTCCAATTCTGAAGGTAGAAACAAGTAAGTTACAAAAATAGATAATAATAAGAACCACATGATTATATATTTTTCATGCTTTTCTTTTGATTATGTTATTCATTTTGTTGCTATTTAGTCTGAAATCAGAAATAAATTTGAACATGACTTCTGAATCCAGGATTCACCTGCTTGTAGAGCTGATTCCAAAATCTTCGTTTTGCTTTTGTGCTAAATTGCTTATGAGAATAATGAGGAAGGGTAAGGTGTTTTCACTGGCCACAAGCAGAATGCCAGCTGCAACTTCAACTTCTGTGAAGTGCATTTTAAAAACTCATTGTTGCTTTGATTTTAGTCACAGAATTCCTACTGATGTGTAAAGATAAAGCTAGATATCAGAGTAGTAGCAAGATGGTTTTTAGCCATGCTGATGAAACAGAGTAGCAGACTTTCCAATCTAAAGTAAAAGTTTTTGTTGAAATAGAGTTAACCTGCAGTAAAGATTAGAACAAATTTTATGGCTTAAAAATACATTGAGTTTTGACCCACTACATGATGCTGTGTGGTGTAAGAAAAAAATATGAAGCAATTAACTTATGTTCTAGTAAAATTTAGCTAGCTGTCATTTGGATGAAGTCAAATGAAATGGGCCTGTGGGTAAAGATGAAAAATACCTTTGAATACAAAGGTGAACAAATAGATATTCTTCAAGGAAAAATTACTTCATGGACACAAATATAATGCTAGAGGTGCTCCATCTACCAAAGACTGACACTATAGAAGAGCTATCTATTTTACAACTTGGTTGGCTTTTGGGTGAATCTAATAATTTTGTACTTTGATTTGAACAATGCTAACTGTAAATTTATATGTAATTATTTAGCGATGTGCCTGGTATTTTATACACTTAATATTTTTATTGTTTATATACCTATAAATACCCACACATAACTGCAAAAAAAAATTGTTTGTCAACAAATGTATAACCAGTTAACTCTAAATGTATGTGAGGAAGAAAATACATATTATTATTATTATTATTATTATTATTATTATTATTATTATTATTATTAAAATCAGCAAGAAGCTGTTAGACAAGGGATTTACAAGTTTTGATCTGCTGCCTGAAAATTAATTTTAGGTGCAGAGTTTCTTCAGCTTCTATTTCTGTGGTACTGGGAAAATGTTCTGATTTGTAGAAGTTAGAGAAAGCATACTCCCTTAAATTTTTTGCCAATTTTGTAAAGGCAATCCAAATATGATACGGAAGTCTTTTGTCTTAAGGTCAGAACAAAATGCAGGGTTTTCTTTAGGGGAAAGAAACTGTTCCTTTTTTATAGACAGTTTGATATATTTTGCTTCTTCACCCTCTGGGCTACTTGAAAGTCCCCCCATCTTCTTGGCCTACCTGCCTCTCTGGCCCCTAGTCAGGTGGCTTGTTTTCTATTTATTAGGTGTTGTACTGCAAGTTCCCTCTACAGTGGTGTAAAGATATTCCTGCTTTCTCCTATCAAAAGCAAATATGTGTTTTACCTCAGAGATCAGCTTTACAGTTGCAAAAATGCTATATATAGAAAAATGATTGTCCAGGCAAGAAAAAAGACCAGTTTACGGCTTATTAGACTAGTGACTGAATTGTTGGAAGAGATGTAGAAGGATGAGGAGGAGGACTGATAAAAACTGCGTGCATTCAACACTTTCTGAAATTCTGTAGATTCTGCCATTTAATTCATTAGGATCGTGTTTACTTAGGTAATATATACCATTTATCTGAGATGATATTTCTGGTCTAAATATAAGGGAAGAAGGCCTAACTGAGAAGAGTGAGTTCTGCATAGAGAGCAGGGCAATTCAGAAAACCTAAATTACACAGAGTATTCCTCTACATATAAATATTAGTTATATTATCAAGGTTGCTTTGTTTGTTTTGCTTTAATGCTATTTTGTATTTATGTCAGTGTGTAGTGTTAGCTTTTCAGGCTTTATTTAACAAAATAAATCTTTGTTTTTGATAAAAGACAACAGACGCTTTTACCCCATTTTCTATTTCTAATCTTATTCAATAGGGCCATTGCACTCCCAGAAGTTAGAGACTACGTACGTTTCATCTGCAGAAATACATTTAAAGTGGAAGCCTCCACAGCATTTATCCAGTGCTTATTTTCATTATTACCTTATTAACATTTTGGATACTGAAACCAATGTCTGGGAACAGTTACCAGCTGAAAAAAGCAAGACTTCAATAGTTATAAGAAATGTAAAACCTTATCATCAGTATCAGATATACTTACAGAACGTAGCAAAGAAGGGAACTCTAAGCTGCCATGAAAAGCCTATATTAATCACAACAGGTGATATATCTTTTATTTTTTTCTTCTTTTTTTTTTTTTTCTTTTTGTAAGATAATTTGCAGGGAATAGTTTGTTGGTATGTACTGAGGGAAAATCAGGGCAATTGTATTTTATATTTTCTGTTTAGTGATGTAAACAGAACTTTTCAAAAAAATAATTATATTATTATAGAATCTATAGAATCTAAATCTAAATCTAAATATAGATTTATATTTATATATTCTAGAATCTTTAGAATCTAAATTATCTATTAAGAGAATAATTCTATTCTCTTATTTATTTTCTTGCTTATAATACACTTCTATTTGCTAAAGCAATGGAATCGTATTTGATAAATACTGTTTTATGTTTCATACATTTAATTTCAGCAAAGTAGAGACATTACTATGATATCTCAAATTATGAAGGTGAAGGCAGACTAGTTTTTGTTTGTTTGTTTTTCTAATTATTGATACTGTGACTCCAGTTACACTATCTTTTTTATCTGTATATATTAAATGGAATGGAACATGGTTGGAAAATAAGGCACTATTTTATGAGTGTCTGTAAGAGGTAGTTGTCTACAAACTACTGTAAGGAATAATTAAATGGATAAGTAAATTTAAAATCATAAGATATTTAGAAGAAAAAATATACCAAAAGACGTTGGGAATGCTTTGTAAAGTGATTGTATGTTTGATCTGTGGTTTTATACTGAAATTCTTTTTCTTTGATTAAGCTGTCAGTCCACCTATAGCTGTTTTTATTTACCCTGAGGATGTACAAGAAGAGAGTGTAATTCTTCACTGGAAGCTGTTGCAAGAGGGTCAGGGATCCTACATTCAGGTGAAACCTAGTGCAGACATCGGTGAAACTATGAAGTTTTTAGTAAACAATACAGAAGCATTTAAGATTGATCATCTAATACCTGGAGTGTCATATGAAATAGCAGTGGCAAGTGTGAATAATGGAAATTTGAGTGAACTGAAGACCATACAATGCACTTTAAGTAAGATATCTTTAAATGTTGGAAACTACGGACTCTAGTCTAGTCTATTGTCTAACAGATTTTGTCTAACAATCTATTGTCATTACTATTGTCTAAAAGATATGGCATATCAAAATGACTTGCTTAATAGCCAAGGATCAAAACTAGAATATGGAATACATTCATCTGATCTTAAAGGCAGAGCAGATGCTGTTAACTTTCAAAGACATGCAGCCTTGGTAAACATGTTAGTAGTACTGAATGTTGTTTAACTGTGATGAGGACCAGAGCAGGAAATGCTCTTTCCCCTGACAGAAGAAATTGATTGAATCATTCATTTGAAATAGCAGAATGGTTGAAACATTATTATTATTATTTTGGTGGAAAAGCATTAGGTGTTCTGAGAATAACCCTACTACTCGTGAGAGGGTGCTGTTAAAGGATTTAGAGTTAGAAGTAGTAGAAGCTCAAAGGTAAAAGCTGTAAATTATTTATTGAAAGGTCTTTTGTATTAGCCTTAGTTTACCAAGATGTTGAAATGCTTTTGGAGTAGTATAATATTATTTTTTTTTGGATATATGGAAGGAATGGACAGGATTCAGTCATGATATATATGTGATATGTAAAGGCTGCAGCTGTCAGATTATAGACATAAAATGCCATGTTGTCATTTTTTTCCTAAATGGTAACTGTTCTGGGGAGTAGATGGCTTAGCCTTTTGAGATTTATTTATTTATTTATTTATTTATTTATTTATTTATTTATTTATTTTACTATGTAACATTAGATTGAATACCTCATTCAGGACATAGATGACAGAAAAGTACAAATGGGATTTTTCACAGCTGTAAGAACCAGCTGTATGGGAAGAAAACTGAACAGGTCAATATTGCATCTGTCAAACATATCTCATTCTCCATGCTTAATTCCACGTCCACATATATACATGTGTTTGTGTCTATCGTTTCAGCTATCCTTACTGACTTACCTTTCTTGGTGCAGTGATGTTTGAAAAGGTAATTCACCTTTGGAAGCCTAACTTGCTTTGATGCTAAATCACTGGCCAAGTGTTTCAGGATTGTAGTAATAAATACCTAAAAAAATCAGGTTGTTTATTGTTTCTGAGCAATGACATGTTTTATTATATCTATTCACCATGCAAGCATAGTTTCAGGGCAGTTGCTTCTGGTTTGTTGTGTGCTTCTCATTATTTTCAGCTAATTTTAACATGTTGCAATTTCATTTTCTTCTTTTAGAGCCCAAGCCAGTTCAAATTGTAGTTCCTTATGTGGTTTATACCAATGCTGTAGTATTATTTGTTCGCATGCCTGATACTGGAGTATTTGATGGCATATATGTTACAACTAATGGAGGGCCTAATGCAACTTTCGTTTTGAAACGTGATGGTAAAATAACAATTGAAAACCTTACTCCAGGAACAGAATATGATTTCTGTGTCTCCACAAAAAGCGGAAAAATGTTGAGCTCCTTTTACCATGTAACAGGTGTAAAAACATGTGAGTATTTTAAGTTGATTCCTATAAAATTTTACAATATTAAATTCTGATTTATATTATCTGTTTTCATTTCAGTACAGTAGAAAAGACAGATTATTTAAAAATCACCCTGATATATTTGTGTAAGAGGTTAATAATTATAATAACTAGCTGTTTTCTAAACAAAATTATAACTGTCCCTTTTCATTATTAAACTTTCTAAACTCTGTTTTTTATATTGAGTCTATAAAATGTACAGCAAGTATTTCAGGAAATCAGTCTGTATTAGATTGTTTTGGGGAAACAAGACCTGGTTTGACCATTTATTTTAGCCAAGGCAATAAGCATAAATGGAGTTGTTTCTATCTCTTGAAACTAACAATCTAATTACTCCCACTGCATTTTTAAGCAAGAGCTTAAGCTGAGTTAAGCAAGTGTTAAGCACCCGAACTACCCAAGTTTTAAGATAATAAATTCAACATCAAACAAAAACATTAAAAAGTATTATGGTATTATGGGAAGGGGACTTCTTCTATAAAAGTCTTTTTTTTTTTTTAAAAAAAAAAAGAAGTTTAAAATTGTTTAAAATACCTACGGAAATTCTGTGTTTTGACTTTTCTATTTTTTATGATAATTGTAATTCCGGGACTTTCTCTTTTCCTGTTTTACCATTTTCCTTTGCAATCCTTTTCTACTCAGAGTGGAAGCATTATAAAAGGAACCACCAATATAGGATAAAAGAAGCAAAGAAGAAAGAAGAAAGAAGAAAATGAGGGGGGGGAAAGAAAAATTATTTACCAAATAGTGAAAACTTTGAAAACTGATTTTTCTTAGAATATAGTTTTAAAAAAATGGGATTTTGATTGCTTGTGTGAGAGCAATCCCTAAACTTAGCATGACATTTCCTTAGAAAAAAGTTTTGATTTGTCCCTCCTGTGCCCCAAAAAACTTGGAAGAAAGAAAAAATCTGAGTTTCTATTAGAAAATGTGTAAATTTTGGTACATTCCAGCCAGAAGCAGCTGGGATTGGATGAAAGAAACGCAGACAAAAGTAGAAGCTCCTCCGTAGTGTGATCTGTAATATATTATACAAAGCTATACTAATTAGGGATAAAGAGTATTTGCTTTGCCTAGTCTACCCAGTTTTGCTGATCTTTCTGGCAAAATTTAGGTCAACTGTGACCATTATTGCAGTAGTATTGGAGGGATTAACTTCATTCTGGAGGATTTTCCTGCCTAGGATTGTTGGCATGTTCAGCCCCATGTGATTTTAAGATAAGCAAAAAAGCAATTTTCTTTGAGTAGTGTCAATATTATCTCCTTGCTCTTTCACCATTTTTCTGTTTTGGAACATCTCTGTGTTTGCATGTCTGAGATCAGATTTTGCCCTCTACTTGTTTGAGTATGTTACTGATTGTCTTCACTTTTATGTCACCATAGGAAACACAAAACGCGTTGGATTAACAGTAATGGATTTTATTTTTTTCTTGTAGGTCTGGCAGCTCCTCTCAATGTACGAGAAGGTAATGTTACAGACACTTCAATAGAAATTGCTTGGGACCGTGCTGATGGAGATTTTCAGCGATATGAAGTCACATGTACAAATTGTGCAAGTGCATTCAGGGTATGCTTTTTAAATAACCACTTGTGTGTAGACAATACAGTTATATTTTTTAAAATCTTACATAAAGTAATCAGAGGTTAAATTAAAAGCTATGTCTCCCACTAAAATAGGTGGAGGTGTAATTAGCATAATTAAAGCAAATTTTGCAAGCAGTTCTGTGAAAACTTTATTTGGCTTTTTAGGTCCAGAAGGTCAGGCAAGAAACAGCAACATTTTCTGATCTTATTCCTGGTAAGCTGTACAATTTTACAATTCGAACAGAAAAGGAAGGTTTCAGAGACAGCATTTTTGTCACAAAGGAAATAGAAACAGGTGAGACCTGTGTCATATTTAGCATTGTTTACATATATCTCTTTTCTATCACAGTTCCTGGAATTTTGTTTCAAGTACAGAAAAGTAAATAAATAACTTTCCTTATTTCTTCCTCATTCTCTTTCATTGTTACTTATTTGACTGTGTCCTTTGAAAGTAAATGCAGTTGAATATGGTTGTAGTGTACAATTAACTTCTGATGTTAACATAATGACTCAAGCACGTGGATACTCCAGGTGTACAAGTGGTACTTCCAGACAGTCTGTCTACCAGCATTACAAAAAGTAATCTTTTCACATAGATTTCTGTTTAGTATTTGATTTTTCACTTCACTGCTGAGTTTGAACACAGTTATGTGTTTAGAACTGAATTGTTTTCTGATATTCTCTCATTGGCCTCCTCTTACATCAGGACTAAATATGGGGCTTTCTACATTTATTTTTACTTTGGGTTAGGACATATGCTTCTCAGACACACAGTTCTGTTTTAGTTCTCCGATGTTAATAATAAGTCCCATTGTCATTCTCCTTGCTGCTAGAGCTTTCCTTCAGTTGCGTATCTATCTTGAGATTAGGATGAGTAGTTCCATGAAAAAATAAGCATTAAAATTAGCACAGCAGCAGATTAAAATGCATCCAAGGTGATTAGGAGAAGATAGGAGAGATTATAAAACAAAACAGAAAACATTCTTGTCTTGTTGAAATCGAAGTACTCTTGCCTCCTGAACACACTGTGCAGTTCTGGTCCTGTAAGAACATGCTAAAAGCTTGTCTGCACACCCACAGTAGAGCTGAGAGAAAGCCAGTGACAGGAGGGGGAGCCTAAATAATAGCCTGCCAGGCTACTCTAGGCCCATCCAGGAGCCACCAGCCCATCAAAGGCCAAATTCCACAAGCCCAGAGGAGCACAGTGCCAGGTAGAAACCCAAATTTAGGACTCACAAGGAACAAAAACCCTGTCAAGACCCTTTCCAGGGCCGTCCAAGGAGAGCCACAGCCCCATTTGCCCAGGCATACAGCCCATCAAGACAAGTCATGGAGAGCAGCTATCCAGATCAGCTTTTGGACTACGGGAGGTTGTTGCCTAAGGATGTAGGACATGTAATGGGGTGCAGGAGAAAGGCAGCTCAGGACTGCACAGGACTTAATATGGAATGTTTAAGGGAGGAACCAAAGAGGAGGAGCAAATGTAGAAATTAGAGGGTTAAGGGGGTAAAAACAACCAGTCATATGGAAATGATTTGCTGTTCAGTATCTTGGCTGGCTATGCTGTTTCTAACTCTTTCTGGGTGCATGTTGTGTGTACCAGGGTGGGAGTGTAGCAGCTGGGGTCAGACCACTGGTCTGTGGTAGAAGCGAGTGGTGTGAGGGTGGGTGTGTGAGTGAGTGTGTGGCTGCTGTTGAGGATCAAGCTGGATGAGGTGAGGAATAGGCAAAGTGGCCTGGGAGCAAGGTGGTGAGTGGATCTCTCAGGGCCGGCTCCAGCTGTGAGAGTATCTGTGCTTTTCTGAGTGTGTGAGCACAGGCAGTCAGCTCTTGGGATCTGGGAAATCCTGGCCAGCTGTGTGATTGTGAGAGGGTGTGATAGTCCAGATAAGAGAGGGGCTGTAACCTTGGGAGCTTGTGTGTCCTGGTGCCAGCAGCTGGAGAGACTGGGTCCAGGGGCAGCTACTTGGCAGACTGAGTGTCTGAGCCCAGCTGCTGGAGGCACGCACCTTGTACATCTGTATATAAGTATTCTCACTAATGGACATCCATTCTCAGCCAGTAGGAGAGCAGGATGAGGCCATTAGTGCTGTTTGTATTTGTGTGAGTGCTCTGAGTGTCTGTGATCATTGTAGCTGTCCAAAAATGTATACGTTGTGCATGTGTGCTCTGTATGCGTGTGCCTAGTGGGAGTATATCAGCCTGGTTGGACCTGGGGACATAGTTGTTTATTAAATTTGTAGATAAATTGCAGAGCTCTTGGCCAGAGGACATTTGGTGTTATGATTGTGGTTTGGCTCAAGAAATCCTTCAGCTGCACAGTAGGAGATGGTAGCTTGGGAAGTTATTGAAGATGGTTATCATGTGCAAGATTTGCTTTTCTGTAGACATCTGCTTTTGGCCACCACTGAATACAAGATATTTAGGTCTTGGCTCAGTATGTTAGCCCTTATGCTGACATTTCTTTTTCTGAGAAACTGTAGGGTTTTGAGGAACTTCACATCAGTGATGTTCAAACTACACTAAGCAGTATTACAGTGAAGCAATCAGTTTGGCTTTGGATCTAATGGTATTGAAAGTCCCTATGCATGTTACTGCAGTTGCATTATTCTTTGTGTGGTTTAGATAAACAAGGACATGACATATTTATTTTTGGGGGGGAGGGGGAGAGTTTTCATCACAGCCTGTTGAAGTAAGCCCTGCCATAAAGTAATATAGCTGAAATGTATTTTAAAAATAATGTTTTGTTTTATTTTTACACAGTACCAAATGCAGTTAAATATATGAACTATAGCAGAGAGACTGAATCAATAACTGTTACTTGGCCACCAGCCCAAAATAAATTTGAGGGATATGTTCTTTCAATAAACAGCAAGATCTTCAACAAAGAGAAAATATTATCTTCCAGTGTAAGGTATGAAGACAACATTTTAATATTCAGCTATATAAAAAGTAACTAACATGAACTGAAAATAGATGTTGCACAGTATATCTAAAATAAGTAGTATGCAGTTATTTACATGGGATTTATGTTTGATTTTTCAGTTGATATACATTGCTACACCCATGTGAAAAAAGGCCATTTTGGGAATTGCATTTTTTAACAAATGACTTCTCATATGGTATCTCTGTATAAAAAAGAACAAATGAAATACTGCATTGGAGTGAATGCCTATAGAACCTGTGTGTCGTTCTAGATGTTTAATTTAATCTTTTAAGAATTTCTGGTACTTGAACTTGCTATCATGGAGTGATGTATACTAATTAAGATTTTATCATGCTGGATAAGATTTTATCATGTTAGATAGTTGTATCACAGCAAAATAATTTGTTGACTGACAGCATATGTATGTATATCCACACATCATGTGTAAATAATATTCAAAATGCTATAATGAATTAAACTTATGAAGACACGTGCATTTAAAAAACCTAAAGAACAGAATATCTTTTCTTTTTTATGTTTGTAGAATATACAGATTTGAGAATCTTCAGCCAGGCACTGATTTCTTAATCAGTATTGTGACAACCAATGGACTAAAAAGAAGTCGTCCCACCATACTCAAGATTAGCACCTGTATGTTCACAATTTATTAATAACTTTTAGTGATATCAGATATGTAGGATTGTTACATTTTAATGTATTGTCCAAGAAAAGCTATTTCTTATTAAATCAGTGCATGGTTTTATTCAAATCAGCGCATGAAGTAACATCTTTCTTTTCAAGCTAAACATCCTTGAAAGTTATAAATAAAAGCTTTTTAAGCACAAATAAGTTTCCTTTGTGTTCAATGGAAATATGCCAATAGGTGAAACAGTATATTATTAGGATGATACAACTTTTCTATAAAAATTTACAAACATTGCTTTTATTTTGGATTCTGTTGCTAATATGTAGATGTGAATTGAATTTTTCAGATTTTTCTTAAGTACAAAATGAAATCTGTAACTGCACTGAACTGCAGTTCAAAATAATGAATTACAGCAGAGTCTTCTGTAGATGTTAATTTACTTCAAATTAGTATAGAACATCTTGATACTAAATTTTGCATCTACTCTTATCTTTACCTCAGATCCTGATCCACCATCAGATTTACAGGTGTTTGGGCAAGAAGAAAATGCAGTCTATTTGTCTTGGAAACTGCCAAGAGGAGGATTTGATATGTTTCAGGTGAGATACTGCAAACCCAACAATAGTTATTAGTCTTTATAAACCATGAAACTACACGGGCAAATACCATTTCTAGAGAAGGTTAGCTAAATACGTATTTCATATTGCATAACAGTTTTGTAAAAGATTATAAAATTAAGCTTTTAAAAGCTTTCAAAATGATTTTTCAGCAAACGTGCAACAGTGAAGAAAATTACAAGTTGAAGTTTAATGCAATTGTAATGCAATAACTTATTTTCTTAGCTTTGTGAATTTGTAATACAAATTAAACTGCAAAATAAAAATTTCCTTTTATATACAAGGATCTAAATGTGTTGGTTTGAAAGTTCTAGAGTAAAACATTTTGATTTTTTTCTTAATGTAGCCATTTACAAGGCAAAATTGCTAATATTTAATACCTCCCAGGCCTTCCCAGCCTTAAGCACTAAGTAATTTAGGGATTTCCTGAGTTACAGGTTAAATCTGAACATACATGAGAAAAACAGTGATTACCTTTCCTGAAATTGTTTAATTGTTCATACTACACAATTTCATTATGCCCTATTTGAAACTGGACACTTTTATTTTAATGTGGATATTCTTTTCCTTTGAGTGGTTCACAGAGAGGGTGGTTGCACACTGGAACAGGCTCCCCAGGGAAGTGGTCACTGCACCGAGCCTGTCTGAATTTAAGAAGAGATTGGACTGTGCACTTAGTCACATGGTCTGAACTTTTGGGTAGACCTGTGCGGTGTCAAGAGTTGGACTTGATGATCCTTAAGGGTCCCTTCCAACTCAGGATATTCTATGATTCTATCGTTTAAGAAATAGCAAAGACTGGATATTCACTATATCCATCCCTTTCACTGTTTTATAGGCTTTAATTTCTCAATTGTCTTTTGTGCACCATTCTTATGTGGATGTCATTCTACAGTTCATGTAATATTTTTCTTTGTCTTTGATAGCTTTCTTGAGACTGGACTTTCACTTAGGATGTGGATGCAGAACGGTGTTATCAAAACTATAGTGGTGTTTACCCGTTTTTCTTTATATACCTTTCATTGGCAATTACTTCTCTTATGAATACTGTCAAATGTTTTTAAAACCTCTTCAGTGGGTATTTCAATTTTCAACAACAGAATTTGACTTAAACTTATACTTGATAATGGTTCTGGTGTGGGAAAATCATTGACCATCTAAAAAATTCAGTTACAATTTCTTCTATGGGCTTGTCTTTACTGAGTGATTCCTTTGCATTTTCATCAGCTAGTAGCAGCCCCATAGAATCATAGAAACATAGAATGGTTTGGGTTAGATGGGACCTTAAAGATCATCCAATTTAATTAAAGATCATCTAATTCAATTCTAAGCTTAATTTCTAAATTATTTTAAAAATATTTTCATAATATATATATATTATTTCTTATGCCATTTTTAATTTGCTCCTCTGACTTATTTGGCCTGCTGACCCGTGTTTCTGCTCTGCCTTGCCCTTTCCTACGCTTCTTAGGTTAGCTTGCATGAATTAGACAAGTTAGTAGTTCTTATTTTTATTGTTTGAGCACGATCTCAGTTTTTTAAGGATGACTTTTCTTAAAGTAATCCTCTTCAAGGTTCATATACCTTGGCTATTTCTACATGCCTTCTGCAACCTGTTTGTGTGTTATGTATATGAACCTTTAATGTAGCCTTTTGTTGTTTTTCATACTATGACGAACATTTGCAAACTTAACTGCTCACCATGATTTTCTTTAAATTTCCTTTTAAATTTCCCCTTTTCTATTTAAATGTGCTAGACATTTTTTATTCTGTCAAAGAAGGTAAGTTCTAATATTTCAGGGTTAGTATTACAGTGCTCTTCATCATTTGTATTTTGAACCATATCCTTTGCAAAGCTTAGCACAAAATCTAGAGTAGTTTCTGTTCTTCCAGTCCTCTGGTCAGAAACAATCCACTAGGACATCTACACACTTAGTTTGTGGATCATGTTTCACCAAGGCATTCAACCAGTCTCTTTTGTATCCTGTCTTTTGCAGCCTGTCTTGTATATCCTTTGCCATTTGCAGTCGCTGTTTGGACACGGTCAAACGGTCAAAAAACCTCTTCTACAGTAAACTGTTCTACTGTTATTTAAATGTTTCATTTGAATCAATAAAGAGTTCAAGGTGTAGCCCTGTACCCTTAACTCACTGACTAGGATATCCTTGATTTTGTAGCACTACCATACAACAAAGTACTTTGCTGTAATGGTCTTACACAGTTTATACCCTGATATTACAGTGTCTAATTCCCCCTCTCCTCCTGACTCCTATTATATCCTTACCTAAAACTTGAAATCTGAGTATTCTTAGTACCGTTCCTTAGTGTTTCTTCTCTCTTCATTAGTGTACTGCTGCATTGATCTGAATGAGTAAGACTAGCTAGTTAATCTGCCACAGCACCATTTGCTAATGTAGGCTGGAGTACTTTTACAAATTTCAAAATTTAATTTAATATTCTTGTTTGTGTTGTGAACCAGTTCAGATATACTTTTGTATGTGGTCAGGTTATTTTTACCATCCTGTGGAAAGTAATTGTCATCTGTAATATTGATCTTTATGGCACAGTATTATTGTTTGGTATTGGTATCTCTCGAGCAAGCAGCCACATTGCACAGTGCTTTATCTGAATAAATGAGCTTGTCTATAAATCTTTAATGAGGAAGGCTTCAGTAGACTGGTTGCTTAGTAAGGTGCACCTGCATAAAAGGGATCATTTTACTAGTCATTTAAAATTTATTATCCCAGCTCACCAACTTTCTAAGCAATATATTGTAGTTTGTGGAGTGAAGAGTACACAAAAGGTAGTTTCCTAACTTGTTTATGCAAGATGTAAATCTTTAATTTATAGCTTTGCTTCTAGCATTTTGCAGTGCCATAATTCTAATGAGTTGATGTCAGTCTCCAAGATTTAGTATGTATTAACAGGTGCTGTGCTGGTACAACATGTAGATACCAAGGGGAACTGCATCATTCCTCCCCAAATAACAGCAGCTGAACCAAAGTCTTTTCAGATCACAACCACGGTCCTCTTCTCTTGGTGACAGGACAGCACACACTGGTGTAAGCAGCTGCAGATCTTCTTGATCTCTTGGTACTGTCTGCCATGGCTGAGAAATCTATGCATGTATGAGTGCTGGAAATGTTTGTCTAGAGCCCTCCTCTAAGGATAGACACAGTGTGCATCTCGCTTTCCATTAGTGCAAATGTGAAAACAGTGAAAACTCTTGCAACACTTTTATTCTTTTCAGTGGTTCAAAGCAGTGAATTTTCAAGGTATCCCAGTGAACAGAGTTGAGTGACTGATTCTTTCAGGCTCTTTTCAGGATCTCAGCTCTAACCAATGCGCAGTTGTTTATTTTTATTTTATTCTATTTATTTATTGCCAGAAACGTACTAAGATTTCTGAGGTGTCTTTCTAAATTTCAGTATTGAAAACTATTTTTCCCATCCTGTTGATTAATTCGTGGGTTGCTTTTACCAAGTGACTGTTCTTACTCTATCTTGTAGTTAATTGCAAAGCCTATTAGTACAGCTGTATGACTCAGCAGTCAGAGTACACTTTATTATCCTCCCTCCAAGAGCAAAGCCATGTAAGTCTTGACTTAACTTCACTTTCCTTGCCAATTTTTAAAGATTAAGGTCACTGCTTTAGGTCATAACTTTTAAGGAACCTCGAGTAAGCAGTGGATCAGTGTTGTGGAACATAACATAAAATTTAAGCCATATTTCTGATCATTATTTTTTTATCTTTAAAGTATTTGGGGATATTGTAAATATTTTTACATAAACAGGTAGTTGGAATTGCTAAACATTAATTTTATGAAGTGAAATAATAAATGACATGAGAAATTACTTATGATCATATATTTTTTACTTATAATTACTTATGTAATAGATAATAGATGTTTATATAATAATACAAGTGTATACATATATTCAAATGTAATAACATATATTATACTTAATTAAATTGGATATAAAAATTACTCTTCTTCCATAGGTTTCATATTGTCTGATGAATAATGAAAAGTTGCTTACCACAACTGTTTATGATAGCAGAGCTGTAGTGAAAAATCTGGTCCCTGGGATGGAATACTTGTTTCAGCTAAGGACAGTTAAAGGCTTGGATTCCTCTGTGGCTGTGGAGAAAAGTGTCATCACAAGTAAGGACACCTCATAACTTGTCTCTTTGAATAATGGTAAATGTGGATGCAGAAGCATTTGAATCATTGTATGTAAGTGACTCAAAAGGGTCAGAGTTCAAAATGAAGTTTAACTATGGTGGGAAATTTCTCCTCCTCTTGTGATAGTTGCTTAAGCAGGAGTCTTGTCTGTAATGCAGTGGGTTGAATTTAAAGTTTAGACATAGCTGTAGATACCCATTTGAAAAAAAGAAGTGGACTCTCAAAATTTTTACAGCTTCATCAGGAATAAATAGTGCCAGAATATCGTTCTATACTTTAAAAAAAAATACTTTGCATTTTGTTTACGAATGTTTCTGCATCTGGTAAATTCTTGCAACCCTATAGTGGATTTGATGATTGCTCCAGTACAAGACCACAAAAGACTTAAAGTGAGAAGAGAAATTGTGCATCAGATTGCATAACAAAGTCCAGAGTATTAACCCTGAATCCTGCACTCATTTTCTATCTGTGAGCAACTGTTTTCCAATGCTCCTGTGATACTGCATAAAAAAGGAGAGTTTGTATGTGTCAGAAATCCGTAGAAAGGGATTTATATTTGTTTTTGACCTGCCAAAGGAGATAGAATAGCTAAGTGTAATCAAAATATAAATCAATGCCCAGTTTTATACACATGCATGTTATAGTCCTCCTCCCTTTGATGGGTTTTCTGTGGCTTGTTGGAACTAGAACTCCTTAACTGTCAAGGAGGCTGTGCAGTTAGTTATTCAAAGGTTGGTGAATCACAGAAAAAACAAACAAACAAACAAACAAAAAAAACAGAACTAGTTTTTGCATTCTCATTAATGCAAAATGCAGCAGAATGACCATCATCTTGATTCTGAAGGTGTTCGCTTTGTCTTTGGCAAGTGTTTTAAAAACTGCTGTCAGTGAGTTCAGTATATGGATAGAGCATACAGAAAGTATTCTCATCATTGTAATGGCAAACCTTTAGGGTTTTTTCATGCTTAATAATCCATACCTTAATGGGTATATGTTAATTAGCATTTTAAATTTAAAGAAAGCTTATGGAAATATAATAATCATGGTAGGTTCATTTTTTTTAGGAGGGCTGCAAACGTTTATTTTCTAACAGCAGCTATACTTCACATATTAATAGAGATGCTATTTGTAAATAAATATCTGCTATTTTAGAAGGCTTAATATAACCAAAACAAATAATTAACAAGGAAAAAATTGTTGAACACTGTTTCTATGCAACTTCCTGTGTCCCTATGTGAACCAATGAACAATTTTTTTAAATCTTCTTTTCTGTGAAGCATGTTAGAAAACATTTAATTGAATAAAATCACTACTTCTATATGTTAAAATTTTCTCTAATTATTCAAATGAATTTACTGTAGAACCAGCTGGGATCTGCGGTCTTACATTAAAAACGGTAAATACTTCATCAGCAACTTTAATGTGGAATCCAACCAAGACTAACTTCACTTCTTATAAAGCATCTTTATCAAACAACACCTTTATAAACAAATTTAGGATTCCAGGAGCAGTGTCTAACTTCAGTGTTACAAATCTTACTGCTGGTGGCATTTATAATTTCACTCTGCGAAGACTACAAGGCAATATTGAAGGAGCTTCTGCTTTCATTGAAATTGTAACAGGTCTGTATGGTTTCTTTTTCTCCTTGTTGGTGAATGGTAGCTGTCGATACCAGTTTTACACACTTTTAGCTTTGTGTGTATCACCTTGTTCAATAACACGGGAATTTCAAGGGAGACTGCATGTAATATGTTACTGTGGTCATGGACATACATTATTTATACCCTATGCAACATGTGTCAAGTGATACACTACCAGAAACGGTATTCTTTGTCTGCACTGCATGTCTTTTGACCATTTTTACTATCTTCATTATTTCACAGGTCTTCATCCTGTAAAGAGTTATGCACAAATTGAGCTCTACCTCATCTGATTTCAGTAGTTTTTTCACTGTAAATTAAGTAAAGTAGTTTTACAAATGCTTGTAGAGTTAAGGGTTTAGATTGTAAACAGTTCCATTCAAGGACTGTTTCTTACTAGAACTGTGATTAAAGCACAAATGCTTGTAGAGTTAAGGCTTTAGATTGTAAACAGTTCCATTCAAGGACTGTTTCTTACTAGAACTGTGATTAAAGCACCAGGGTAAAAACTCAATCTTGACCAGTGTGTCTACAGTTTAATGTAATGTAATAATATGAAATAAAGATGAACTTTAAAAGACAGAAAAATGCTCCAGAACTACCTTAATAGATTTCTTTTACTACTTTCTTATGATATGTTTTATAGTTTTTCTTTTGGCAATTATATGGTGGTATTAGAGAGACCTGAGTAGTGTTGGAAGTTCTCATTGGCTGACTACTTTGTCCAAATGTCACGATGTTTGTATGTCTGCATATGGGATCAGTGCTTGATAAATTTGTTGCTTCTGCCATAATAAAGGGGACTGAAGAAATAGGTCAAATAGAATGTTTGAAATACAGTGACATAGAGGTGGAAATACTTATATTTACTATGAGTTGATATATCGCGGGAAGAAGAATCACGAAGTTTTTTTAAGTTTGAAATAAGACCTCAATGCTATAATACTTTGATCACATTTTATTTTTTTTTCTAATGAAAGGAAGATTTAAGTCAGCTTGGTTGGCCTAATTGTATTTTTTCTTAAATTTATTGAAATTCCATCTCAATGGAATGAAGTTTGATGCTGAGCCTGCTGGTTCAGCATTAATAAATATTGATTAATTTTTGGAAAAAATGACATGTATTTTGAATTCCATGCTTACTGATGTATCTACTCAACCTCAACTAGTTCTGTGGGTGAAATCTACAGGAAATTGTTCTAACCATGCTTTACACAAATAAACTGGCTATACACGTATACTTTATTCAACTATACTGGCCACTACTGGTAAGAAGTGTATGTGTGCATGGAATGGAGAAGAGTACTGTAGAAGAGCAGGTGCAGTGAGGCTCAAGTGAACTACATGCATGTATGTATCTCCTCATATGGTTAAATCTTTAAGAGGGGAGAACTGAAACTTCTTTCCAGCATCAGTGGAAATGGTAATTCTCAGTCACAAGATAATGGTAGTAATAGCACTGGCTTCATGGCACTAAATTTCTCTTTCCATGAGGATGTTTCTAGGCTGTCCACTATTGCTGGGTCAGAAGTAATTCAACTGAAGTAAAGAGATTGATTCAAGTACTGTGATAACTGTATACTGATGGAATAGCCATGGGTTTGTATAAAACACCTGTACAAGCATAATAACATCAGTGGTAATAGTAGTGCTGATGACAACAGTAGGACTTTAAAGTTTCATAGAAGGAAGAAGTTATGTTCTCAGTTACACTTGCACTCCTGCATATAGATTATTGTTGTTGTTGTTCTGCTAGTATTAAAATAAAGCGATAAAGTAAAAGTCATATCCATGTGACAGATATAAATTGAATATGAAATATAATAGTAATATTTGGAGAGATGAATATTTCAGACCCTTTGATGGCAAAGCTGGAGCTGAAAATTCAGGGAAAAAAGTTCAAAAAGTATACATAATCTCAACAGATTCACAGTAAATAAAAATAAGTGGATCTCTTTCAGGATAGAAGTATATGATATTTAGACTGGAAAGAATGTTATTAATATATTAACAATACTAAAAGACTTAGTTTGAATTCTGGAGAAACATGTTAGTAAGGGAGTTAGAAGGCTGAGTGCAAAAGTAGTGGCAGATCTGAAATGTGACAAACTATTTGACTGGGCTTGCTCTGGCAGGTATGCTTAGCTATCAGTACTATACAAAGCAGAGAGGAGACTTGCGCATGGCTATGGATTGTGAAGCTAGCTTAATTATACAATATTAAAGATATATAATGCTTTAATGAGCTATCAAAGAATCTATATCTGATTATTTGCTATACCTTGAATCATTGATGCACATTTAAAGGTGCATATATGGGCAGAAAAAAGAAGAAAGTGAGATGGTGTTGCAGGAGTGTGTGAAAACTTGGCCTTAATAAAAGGAGTAAAACAACCAAATTTCATAGACTTAACTCATTAGACTTCCTGGAATTACTGGGATTCCAAATATATGAAAAGTAAAAAAGAAGAGTTAACTACTCTGTAACAAGCAACAGAACAAACACAGTTTCAACAGTAACAGTAGTTATTATAGCAGCAGTGCTACCTTTAAGCTTTAGTACAGCAGAAACATCAAGACTTTGCAGAGATTCTTTGTTAACCAAACACTGGACAGAGATACCTGAGCTTGCTCTCCACGATACCTACACAGCATAGTTCAGAGATTATCAACCAAGTCTCAGAAGTAGTATAGCAGCTGTACTGTAAAATGCTTCTGTATCTGGACTAGTTAGCAGTTGTCCTTCATATACTCAATAAACTGTTCTTGGATGCTTTGATATTCAGGTGTAACTACTGATATATTTGTAGATCCTTTACTCATTCTCTTTCAGAACCTGCAAAGCCAGAAGGACTAAAGTTCTTCAATGTTTCATCATACTCTTTTTCATTGTATTGGAGACTACCATACGGACATGTGGACAGATTTCATGTGAATCTTATTCCTGATCATGGATCTATTGTTATCCTAGATCTTGGAGCTAGGGATTATCAAGTATGTGCTTTTATTACTTGGATGGCCAGCTTTTCCTTATGTACTTTGCTGATGAGGGATGCAAGTTGCTTCCTTAGCTATTTAATGCAATTATGAATGTGAAAATGTTAATGACAAATTGGTGAAAGCAAATTTCAGCATCCAGAGTTTGGTACCTTTACAGCAGATGGTGAATTTCGTCCCCTCTACCCCTGCACCTTTTTTTTTTTTTTTTTGTCTGCTATAAAGATACAGCCAGTCATCCAAGGGTTCATGAATAGTTTAACAAAGGAAGGGCAGAGCTATTGAGTAATACAGGCTCATTAATTGTGTACTTGCCAGGAAGATCTGTGCTTAAATCATTAATGCAGGCAACATTTTGCTGCTGAGGCATCGAAAAGAAATAGGAGCAATTTTTCTTTCTTCTGTCTGGAAAATATAATAATATTGACAGAAATTATGGCCATTCTTGTTGGTTTGGTTTTGTTTTATATTGGAGCTGCAAAGATACAGGTATTTTGTATAAATAATTGCTTATAAGTTTTTAAAGTATGTTTATCTTGAAAGATGGATTAGCTTAACAATCAGAAACCTGGAAGTTTTTCAGATTAGCTTTGTGTTTATTCTCTCAAGAAGTGATTTTAAAATGTTTCATGTATACTTAGATAACTAGGGTGATGCAGAATCACCTCTATAGATACACTGATAGGTGATTCTGTGATAAAATTAATAGTTAATTTTGTTGTTCTTTAATATTGAATGTTATACAAATGTTATGGAGGTTAGTTAAATAAGTTAGCAAAATGCTGTGCTGTAGCTAACAAATATGAATTGCTATTTTTACTGTTGCAAATGCTGCTGTATTTCTAAAAGCTTATTAACAGCTCACTTTCAGTAATGCAATGCTTACAATTTTGAGGTTGTGTTGTTGTTTTGTTGTTGATGGGTTTTGTTTCTTTCTAAAAGACTTGAATCCATGTTATATTTTAGGCTGACTTTTCTAATACTCTACCTGGAACAACATACAATGTTACTGTTTCAGCAGTTTCTTCTTCACTGTACAGTTCTCCTGCCAGTAGAACAGTGACAACAAACGTGACAAGTGAGTTAATAATGACTGGTTACGTTTTTATTTGTATTCTTTTCATTAACTATGCTTTTTTTGAATAATCATCAGAATTTTTAATCTTCTTTAACTGTAAAAAAAGGTACTGAATTGAAGGTTTTCTATGGGAGCATGAAAGTTTCTCTGATGGGTACTTTAGGAGAAACTGGATGTGAGCAGTAATTGTATTCATCCATTACCTTGGTTATTTATAAAGAAAGAGAGAGAGAAAGAAAGAAAAGGCAATAAAACAAAACATAAAGAAGAACAACTTTTGTAAGCTTTTGAAAAATTTGTTAGCATCACACAGTAATATCCGTAGTTCAATTTATACATATAGTAGTAGGCTTCTGAGATGTGTCAGAAAAATGTAGCCATATTAGACATGAATTGCAAGAGAATGCGTTTTAAAAAAAAAAAATAATTAAAGAACTGTAATGAAACTTTCTAGATTGTCTGAAATATTAAATTGGCATTAAACTCTACTTTTCCCATTAAGATATTGAGCACTACATTTTTTCCATTCTAACAAAAGAATGTTCTTGGTGTTCCAAAATTCATTTAATCATTTTTGTAACAGTACCCTAGCTTGAAAAAAAAGGTTCTTTTTAAACCATACATTAGTCTTCTGTAGTTTATCTTATTTATTCTAGCAAATTATTTATTTTCTCTATAGTAGCTTGAAGGTATCTTTATTATCTGGAAGCTTAATTAATTACTTTTTTTCTACATATTATTTATTTTGTTTTATTTTATTTTAGATCCTGGGCCCCCTGTATTTCTTGCAGGTGAAAGAGTAGGCTCTGCTGGAATTCTGCTGTCATGGAATACACCACTGCGTCCAAATGGGAGAATTCTTTCCTATACTGTTAAATATAAAGAGGTCTGCCCATGGATGCAAACAGCATATACACAGGTCACAACAAAACCAGATAGTCTGGAAGTTCTTCTTACCAATCTTAACCCTGGGACAACTTATGAAATTACGGTAAAAGCTTTATAAATGTCATTTATTATTATTGAATTATGTCTAGTTTTATAGCGTGTGAGGCTATGCTGCCTGCATACAGTGTTTTCTGAAGTGCATTGCTAATTACTGTTGCCATATAACAAAATATATTAGTCAGGTATTTGTTTACTGTAGTGTTTTTTAAGTACGCTTTAAATAATTTCCAGCAAAAACTGTTCTAAAACTGTTTATTCTGTTAATATATTCTTAACATACAACATTATGTGGTAAAGAGCAAAGGTTAGAATTTTCAAAAATGTCTAAATCTTTCATTTTCATTGAGATTTAATCTTCCAAACCACTGATGCATTTTGGATGTTATGCATAGATTTCCAAAACACCTCAACCAGATCCAGAAAAGCATGTTGGTATGTAATTCACAGAATCACAGAACTGAAGGGGTTGGAAGGGACCTCGAAAGATCATCAGGTCCAAACCCCCTGCCAAAGCAGGTTCCTTAGAGCAGACTGCCCAGATAGGCGTCCAGACTTTCTTTGATTTTAGAATTAAGGAAATAAGAAGGTGTTTTCTTGCCTGAATATGTATTTATATGTGGCCTGTAGACACCTTAGCCTGCTTTCCTTAAGCCCAAGTGTTTTACCTAGTGTCATGTCCTAAAATAAAGAAAGTGTCATACTTTTCCATTTCCTTTCCATAGATTTTATTGCCTAGATATTCATGTGGAATATCTACTGTGAAAATCAGTACATGTATTTTCATGAGTTCTTTATGTGGAATTTGTTTACATTGAGAATAGGGACTCCTGATCCATCTCTGAATTCTTCAAGAACAAATGACTTCAGATGGACAGAAATGAACTACTATTCTCATGGCAATATTAGCCATGCACTTCTTCACCTGACTTCCTCTTTCATAAGAACCTTGGATAGGTGCTTCTTTTTAGTGTAAAAGATGGAAAGAAATAACGTGTTTTGATATAACCTTGTGATGCCAGTGATCCTTTGTAAAGGTGGTGTACATGTGTAAGAAAGTAGGTATCTAATGGTGGCTTGCTATGGTAGGAAGGTTCTCAGGCTCACTGTGAATCTAGTAGTGATGACCATGTTGATAAAAGCTTCTATATCCACAGCTGCAGGAATATTTATTCTTTGATCTCCTGCCTCTGATCATCTAGAAAATAAAAAAATAAATAAAATAAAAAATAAAATAAAATAAAATTCAGCTACTATTAAATATGTAGTATTTAGAATATAATTTAGACTGTAAGCAAATTAATTCATCCAGATAAATAAGGCTATTAAGAGTTCAGTTTACAATTCTGAGTGCCTCAGTAGCACTTATGTGGGATTCACTATTAAAGGTTTTGCAAATTCATTTCTTTGCTTTGTATGATTTTTTTTTCTAGAAAAAAATGTACATTTTAAATCACACACTTAGCAATAATTTGGCTTCGTTTGATATGTATGGGAGGCTTTTCTTCTAATTGCTCATGCTTTAAACATTGATCTTAAAGCAGAATTTGACTCATGAAAGTGAGTTGTGACCCAACAACATCTGCCTAGCAGTGACCACATGGCTTTTGTCATGAGTAAGTGAAAGTCTGTAAGCCGAAGACCATTGCATTATCTGCTGCTTTGGTGGGCTTCCTGAATGGCTGACCTGCTAGCAAGCTCACAGAGTCAATAACTCAGGTGGAAACATTTTTTCTACCTCAAAGATGTAGCCAAAAAGAACTATTGCATTTTCCTTGTCTACAGTAATTGTTGTTTTGGGGTTTTTTAATTATTATTTTTTATTTTTGGTAGGCGAGGTGGAGAGATGGTTGGTTGTGTAAAAATCAAAAGTGCCTCTTGATTTTCACTTAGGTGAAAATTCTTATTGTTTTAGGGTACCTGGTTTGGTCTTGTTAAATTCCTTCTGGTAAATACTATGGCAGTAAAATTGAATGTAGTCAGCTTCTTATGATCTTTGAACATTCCAATCTGTTTGTGACCGTGCAGTCTTAATTTTGTTTCTTTATATCTGAAGAAGAATCATTTGTAGAGAAATAGCAGATAAAAGTGATGATTTGTTAAATGTTTGAGGGTTACAGATAATTTTGAACACCTTATTGATCATTTTGTGAAAATGTACAGTCGTGAGATGTTTCCTAAACTTCAAATAATTACTGGCAGCATTATGCTTCAAAGCATGGACATTAATATTCCTTTAAAATGTGAATTACCGCTACTTGAACTTTGTAGAGTACTTGCGTTATTCACATAATAAAATTTGTCCTTTTTAAACGTTTTCGAAAATTTTGATATAATGTCACTGTGTGTCAGTGATCTCTAAAAGCTAATGGTGCAATTTTATTTTCAAAGCTAATCAGTGTGTGTAGCTAACATATGCAAACTTTTGTATGTTTGGTCCATGACACTATACATCCTATAGGTTCTCTACTTAGACTTCTTTTTTTTTCTTTTTTTTTTTTTCTTCTTTAGGTTGCTGCTGAGAACAGTGCTGGTCTTGGAGTATTTAGTGACCCTTTTCTTTTTCAGACTGCAGAAAGTGGTAATTTTAATAGACTTGTTCATTAAATAGAGCTGCTCTAATTTGTTCAAATAAAATATCCCTGACATTCCATAATTTATACTTGAACAAATTTTGATACATTTTGAAGAAAATCACAATTCTTTCCATATTTCCTTACTCTCTAGAAAAGGTGCATTTTGTCTTATTTTCTAGTAACAGCATTTAGGGTGTGCACATATGAGGGTTTCTCATATGCAAAGCCTCTTTCTTTCTTTCTTTCTTTCTTTCTTTCTTTCTTTCTTTCTTTCTTTCTTTCTTTCTTTCTTTCTTTCTTCCTTCCTTCCTTCCTTCCTTCCTTCCTTCCTTCCTTCCTTCCTTCCTTCCTTCCTTCCTTCCTTCCTTCCTTCCTTCCTTCCTTCCTTCCTTCCTTCCTTCCTTCCTTCCTTCCTTCCTTCCTTCCTTCCTTCCTTCCTTCCTTCCTTCCTTCCTTCCTTTCTTTCCTATGCAAATTTCTAGGTAGGCTGTTCCCAGAAAGCAGGATCACAGGAGAGCAGAACGATCTATGAAGCCGATCCATCAGCTGTTGCCTGCAGCAGTACTAGGAGACTGGGAGTACTTATATTGACTCCTTGTGTCAAGCTGTTATTTGGTTAGTGCTGGAATCGAGTACCTTTTCTAAGCCCAGCACAGAATATATTCTACTAAGTTTATACTTATTTGTTCTGAAGGAAAAAATAATAATAAAAGGCATAACTGAAATGAAAATTTGATTTGATGCATTTGAAGACTAAAAAGAGATACAGTTCTAGTCTAAATTTCCATAATTAATTTAGTATTTGTGGTCTTGCTTTTTGGAGCACTCCAGGAACAGCAGAACCTTGGCCAAAGAGCTGGCTCCAGGCCAATTATGTTGGGATGAACGAGTCTCAGTGAAATATAGAATTTGTGCTGCCATGGTGGTGACTGTCCCTCTGTCTTTAGGACTCACATTTGGTTCTGTAGCAGGGCAAACTACGCACTGTCAAACCTCAGTTAATGGCAGAAAATTACTACTCTGCAAGAGATTTCACAATGAATTATGAAACTGAATATGAGAAGGGGTAGCGAGCTTACCTGGTGGAGCTATGCAAATCATTTTTCTTCACTACTCTTTGTAATTCATTGGTCATAGAAAACCAGATTTCAGTGGGCTCTATTTACTCATTTGACAGAGGACAACACTAGCATTTTTCCATATGAAAACATAAGCTTTTAACTCTTTTCTGCTTTCTGCTCACATTTTTAATAAGGGTAAAAATGTTTGTTTTTAATGTAATTGGATGGTCTGTTAAAATTGTAGGTGAAAGTTATGTGTCACTGATACTATTTTTTTGTTGTTTAATTCTCCCTGTGATGGTTAAAGAAACCCCAACATCGTAATCAAAATAAACATATGCAGTTTAAAATAGTAAAATTAACCAGAAGATAAAACTTTGTTTAAAACTCTTTGAATAAAAAGGCTGTAGTCCAGGGGAGTAAAAAACAAGATCTAGAAAAGAACTCTAGAAATAAGACCCTAATTCGACAGGGCCTAAGCAAGAGCAAAACACGAAGCATGGAGGATTTGTCTCAGTTAAGCAGTGGAAGATCTGTAATTTTGAACATTTGTGTATGTATATATTTTTAAGGCAGCATAACCCTTTTCTTCACAGTAGTAAGGCTGGCTGTCACAGGACCTGTTACTGCCAATGCCATCTAAACAGGGCTAAGACACCTGCATTACTTTAATTCAAAGGAAAGCTCAGACAGCATGTACATGTAAAAATCTTGTTTAGATTCCAAATCTCATTCCTTTGTGCTGTGCTTAATAAAAAAGTTCTGAAACAAGGTCCTGGAAACTGTCATTGATACAAAGAACACAATTTTTGTGGTAATAGTGAATACTCAAATTAAATTGAACTTTTTAAAGCTACCAAAAATCTGTATCCAGCTGAAAAGATCATGCAGGTAAAGTAAAATAGAACACCCAATACTGTCATATGCTCTTAAACTGAGAAAAAGAGGTCAGTATTTATACTTTAATTTCTTTCAGATAGAATAAAATTGTTTGCTAGTTCTGACACAGTAGATCAGTTACTTCTGCAAAGAATATTTTTAAGTTTACTATAATTATATTAATCACTTAAACTAGAAAGAAAAGTACTTGTTTGCATATCACCTACTTTAAGTATGTTTGTGAAGAATTGGTATTTCTTTGCTCTAGAGTAAAGAGCCTAGAAATGGCATAATAAAAATGGCTATTTTTTTCTAGTGCTTGGAAGTGGAGTTGAATAGATGATAGTAGAGTGGATAGTTGAGTGAAAAACATATTCAAACAGACCTTTCTTTCATTTGTTTAGCTTAAATGATTATTTAGAAGTTACTTAATGAAAACAGGAAAGCAGAAATCTTTGAAATATAATAGGTTCCTTGGATACTATAGTACTAAATGATAATGAAATTCATTTTAGATCATGGTAGATTTGTTTCTGAAATAAGTATTTCCTGAGAAGAAAAGTATGTCTCACTGCTTTTGTTTGTTTTGTTTTCAAGCTCCAGGTAAAGTAGTGAATCTCACAGTTGAAGCCTTAAATTATTCAGCTGTAAATCTGATCTGGTTTCTCCCTCGGCAACCAAATGGAAAGATAACTAGTTTCAAGATTAGTGTGAAACATGCAAGAAGTGGAATTGTAGTGAAAGATGTCTTGGTTAAAGTAGAGGACCTTCTGTCTGGGAGGTTACCAGAATGTAATGTAAGTGCTATAAACCTTTTAAATTAGAAATAGACTCAAGCTATAGGAAATAGTTTTAAATTTGCATTTTGAGACCTAACAATTTTTGGAGGCTTGCTTTTCAAAGCAATTCCAACTTTTTTACAAAGTTAGGCCCAAGGCAGGATATAATGGGTAAAGGAAAACCTTTTCACTTTGGAAAGTCAAGAATTCATTGTTTTGGTCAGGGAGGACACATAGAACTGTTAATATTTTATTGTTATAAATAATTTGATAATGCTTTGTATAAGTTGTGCTCTATTTTGTGTATCAAATTTCAACGTTATTTAAATCCTCTTCATAACAATATAAAAAGAACTAGAATTAGCAAAGTGATTTTCTAAAAATGTTTGTAGATCAAGTTGTTCAGAAATTGTCAATGAATGTTTATTTTAAGAATTCTGTCTATCCATTGGATTTCAACCTGAATTTCAATCAGTGCATACCTTTCAGAATTTCTTGAAGAAAATTCTTCTTTCCAGCCCTTATTCTCCTTTTCTCCTTTATGTGGAACAAAGTGTTGTGATTAGTAGGATGTTAAATTGTCTATTTTATTTTTATTTTTTGGGATGCTAGACTTAGTACTTATTGAAAAGTGCAGTTTTAAATGACAAAAATTATCAGGACTTGGGTTTCAGATTTTATTTTCAAGATCATTTTAAGCATTGTGAAAGCTCACAACATTTTGCTGATTTTATTTAACACTGAAAGAGAGACTACCAACTACTGAATCATAAACATTGATTATTGTAATGTCTATCAATTTTTCAGAGCTGTCAGAGCTGGCAGTATGGATCAGGAAACCCCTGTCTGGTCTTATCTGTTACATATATGTGGTTTGTATATATATACACACATATATATGCACTATATATATATGTATACACAAACAACATATATGATACATATATACATAGAAATGTATATATACGTAGAAAGACCTTGCTAGGGGGGCTTTTTTTTTTTTTGGAGAGACAGAGTCTGAATGCTAAAACTTGAATCTGTGAATAATTAAATAGAGCCTAAAGAGTTGCTTCTGTTCAATCATGTTTGAAATATTTTGGAATAAGGGCAGAAACTATAATATTGTCACTAACAAGATGTACTAGCAATATCACCTAATGAAATGATAAACTAATTTGGGTATTGAAGTATAAAAATAAGAACCAGTTACAATAGATTTTGTTTCAAAGAGTGTCTGCTTTTCTTGATCTATATTTATTAACAATTGTATAATTTCTGTTTATCATATTTCATATTTTGTCTTATTAGGATAACAGTGAATCATTTTTGTGGAGTACTACTACTCCTTCAACTACTTTTGGCAAATCCACAATTCCTTCAAGGACTACAGTTGTGTCAAGTACAGAGGCATCTAGTCAAATGAGCTCTGTTTGGAATGAACCGATCAGTTTTGTTATAACTAACCTGAGGCCATATACCACCTATCTTTTTGAAGTCTCTGCAGTTACCACTGAAGCAGGTTACATTGATAGTGCAATTGTCCGGACACCAGAATCAGGTATATATTGCTTTCAAAATGAAAGGAAGTTCTCAGATTTGTAGGAAAACATGCAAAATATCAACTTGAACTTATGTTACAATATACTTCAGTCTGCATCTTTCTTTATCTGTATCACACACTTAGATGCATGCAGTTACCTAATTTTTAAGTTGATGAAATCAACAGAAAGAGTACATAATGTATTTAACACTATACAGTGGGTAGGAGTTCAGTTACTGTGAAAAGTTAGATCAAATATGCCTAGGATAGCTATTGTTTTTTTTCCTTAATTTTATGAAAACTAAGGATAATTCAGGAACTGCAGTTATTAATGGTACAATGGAAGGGGAATTAAAAATTAAGGGAACAGGTATCAGGTATAGTATTCAAAAAGCATATGTGTTGTATACATAGCAATGAAATGTTTTTTTGGTTTTGTGGAAAAACAAGCAGTATAGAGAAAACTCCTTTCCCATGGTTCCTCAGTCTGGATCTGTTGCGGAACGTTGTTCAGTGCTGAAGAAATCTCTAATCACTAGGAAAGTTGGTTTTTGGAATATTCACAATACTCAGAAGTTAGAATTGAAAGCGAAGGTCATCCAGAAGAAGTTTTGTAATTGCCCCTACGTAGTGGGCAACACTATTAATACAGCCATACCAAAAATGTATGTTTCTAAAGGAATGCTGTTCTGGCTTTCTTTTTACTTTTTTTTTTTTTTTTTTACTTTTTTTTTTACTTTCTTTACATCCTGCTTTTGCCTGATTCAGTTTGATATTACTGTTACTCTTTCATACATCCAAAATTCGTAGTACTGTTCAGACGAAAATGTAATTCTCTTCTAGCACTGTTCATTTGAATGGCTTTGCTAGAATTAAAATATCCTTTGTTTTCAGTTCTGTCTGGGGATAATGAAGTTTTGGATTGTTTCTGTTCTAACATTAGCAGGGCTGCTGTCCAGTTCATTTTTCATCCTATCAGCTTCCTAAGATAGGTGCACTGGTAATAACTAAATGTTGGGAAGTACTGGAAAGCTTATGCTGTAGGGCTTGGTTCTGCCAAATACACAGAAATACACAGAAAGGTGTCAACCGAAGAGATCTTTGGACCTTATCAGTACTTATCCTTACAACCAGAGTTCAACCATTAATGCATGGTCTGGGAAAAGGGAAGTTGGTTACTGGTCTATGTGGGTGGTGGTGACCCACCAGCACCCCTGCCACCAGCTTAGTAAGTCTTTCCTCTTAGAAGCACGCAAGTTTCTGAATCCACCTGTATTGGGTCTTTACCTCATGAACATTCAGGTGCTTGCTAAAATCTTTCCCTGTGAGTTCTGCATGCGTGCATGCTAAGGATAATTTTCTGAAGCTGATTATAACATTGGCTGGTGATTTGTTAGGAAGACATTATGAAATAATAGATGTTTTGCCTCATGATTTTTACAGACTTAACTTTCCTTTGTTTTGGTGTGAAAGATATCTTTATATGTTGGAATGGATATTGATCTATATAGCCTACATAGTAAAACTATGATTTAGGAATGCTGTTTTGCAATTATTGTAACAGCCCACCACCTCCTCCAATATCAAGCACCATCATCCAGTCTCTCTGCAATTACTGAAATCCACTTCCATTTTTTCAAATGTCTTATTCTTTTGAGAATCTCTTTAGAGTCTCACCAGCTAGCACCCCAAGTTGCCAGTTTCTCCTATGGCCAAAACCTTGCATCTCAGTACATGACTTGATTGTTTGAGGTGAGGCTGAAGGAAGAGGAATTGATGGGTTCGTGTTAGCAGGTGGTGGGATGGAGAGTGCATTTGTTTCAAATACCACTTTGCTCACACAAGAAAATGGCATTGATTTGTTGTCATACCTATCTGGCAGCACAAGAAAAATGATATATCCCTATAGTATAGTATAGTATAGTATAGTATAGTATAGTATAGTATAGTATAGTATAGTATAGTATAGTATAGTATAGCATAGCTCAGTGATGTTTTCTTTTAAAATGCTGAAAATTGTTTTTGTCCCTTCCAACCAGAATTTTCAGAGCCATGCTGAAGCTCTCCTATGTTCTTGACAAAGATGGTACCTTTCTGGCTTTGATTTTATAATAATACATTTTAAAATGCTTTAAAGAAGTTGCTTTTCTTTTAAATATGAATTACATTACAGCATGTTCTCTGAAAACCCAGCTGTGATGGCTGTCAAGGGAGGATGTTTCTACAAAGAGAAAAATGTTTAGAACTTGAAAAAATGGTCTACAATTGAAAAAATGGTCTAAATTAACTTTTCCATCTGTACAGAAAAATCAAAATGTGTCGGCCATCTCTAATGTGGTCAATATTTTAGGAAATTTGTTTTTACAAAACATACAAACAAACAAACAAAAAAAAAAAAAAAACAGAACTTTTTAATGGAATTGTGTGAATATTTTTTGAAGGATCAGTTTGTATATCCACATATATCCATATATCCAATCTCATATATGACATATGAAGACCAGATTTTCATAGTAATTTGTATCAAGCAGTTTCGGTAATTTTTTTATTTTTTTTGGGGGGGGGGGTATGCAGCATTTTTGCAAATCAGGTTTATTTTAACTCTATATGGATTAAAAGAATTGCACCTCCTTTAGTTGTCTTTGGATTTGGTTTTCCATCTCAGTGATAATCTCTCTTTAGCTTGTGAAGGTATGCTTTAGAAAGGAAGGTATGCCTTAGAAAGGACAGGGATTGAATTCCATAATCACTTGAGTTTATGATTCATGTAATTTATGTGAATAATTCCATTAAAAGATAATGTGAAATGCTTTTGCAGTCTTAATCATTACTGGGTTTGCATTTTTGGATAATACGGTATTACGGTATAATAGTGCTGTCAGAAATCTATGTGATGTACTCTATATGGGGTTAAAAAATGTTCAGGGAAGAAAATCTTACCAATGTGATCTCTACAGTGCTGAGCATCAAGATACTATTTGAGCATCTTCTGTATATAATCTGTTTCATGATAAAGTCCATGTTAAACCTGATAGAATCCCTTTATCTTTTAACGATTATTTGCATACTACCAGCTCTCTTGATATCTTTCACAAGCATAAGCCTAAAAATAAATGAAATAAAAAATAGCCATTTAAATGAGCTGTGCTTTTAATGTAACTTTCCTTCAGCACATTATTGTTTATGTTTAAAATGAATTGTCTGATATGTGGTTCTTGGAAAACCTAATCTCAATTATTTTATGTTCAAAGACTTTTTCCAATATTGTTTAAGTTCCAGAAGATCCACCACAAAATTTTGCCAAGAGCAACATTACAGCAAAGTCTTTCTCAGTGACATGGGACCCACCAACCATTGTAACAGGAAAATTTGGTTACAGAGTTGAGCTGCATGGGCCATCTGGTAAGTTTGAATTGATGTTTTTGTTTCATTTATATTTTTGTGATTTTTTCCTTACATTGTCACTCTTATTGTCACTACCAGTCAATAATGAATATTTGAAAGCATTTTTATCTATGCTTTTCATTATTCAAATTGTTAGGAATTCTTAGATAACTTATAATGGGCAGGCTTTTCCCTTAAAAGGATAGGTACACAATTAAATTTGCTTTAGATATTCTTAAGAGTGGAGAAAATCAGCTTTCCTCAGTCTTTCAGAGAAATGACAGGCTAAGCTCACAGCTTAATTAGGAGGCTTATATATTCAAAATATTCTTTAACTTATGTTTACTCTTTCCTCTTTCTGTTAAATATTTCTGGAGGATTTTCATCCTTGTGTAATATACAATCAACTATATGAGTCTGTTTTGGTGTTTTTATATTTTTTTGTAACTCAGACATAGTTAAGATCTTACATAACTACGTATAGTTAAAGAAGTCAACGAGCTATATACTAATGCTTTTATGGGATCATACAGGAAAAGCAAGTTGAATTAATTTATAAACAAACAAAAACCCTCCTCTTAAAACCTATACCTCTTTGATTACTTTTTCTTCAGGCAATCAGTCTTATTTCCAATGAGGCTGATACCAAATTTTCTTTTCCAGAAACAAACTTCACTTTTCATCATCCTAGACAGTAGCTATATTCAGTAAAAGCAAAAAAAAAAAATAAAATATAATAAAATAAAATAAAAATATATATATATACATATATTTGAGCTAGATTATTTTTATTTTTCATTCCAGGACATATTCTGGATAACAGCACAAAAGATCATAAGTTTGTATTCCGTAACCTTGTACCATTTACAACATACAATGTGTATGTTGGTGCAGAGACAAGTGCAGGGGTGGGACCAAAGACTAGCCTTACAGTTTTCACTCCTGCAGATGGTAAGTTTGAATAAATCAAGTAAATAGACTGTAAATAACAGATGTCAGTTTTTCATTTAAAGCTCTTTAGGTACCGTTCAAAAGAAAGAATGGGCGTGTTATTGTAAAAGAAAAGTATTTTCTACCTGAATGGAAGTAGTGTTTTTTAATTTGGTAATTAAATTGCAGGTCACCCTTCTAGTCGTTAGATGGCAGCAAGTGGTAGGGAAATAACTACGGAAATCCACCACGGCTGCTTTCTTCAACCCTGAATATCTTGTTTGACTAATTTTCTCTAAATCCAGTGTCTCATACCAGTTTCGAAGGTAACCACCTTCACAGAGTGCAGCTCTGAGGCAGATGCAACACTGAGATCCTTTCTTGGGACAGCCAAGTGGTTAGCTCTGTTAGCTCTGCCCCAGAGCCATCTACGCAATGATTTGGGTGTTTTGGCTCCCAGTAGTTCACTCATTAGGAGACAGTCCTTTGCTCAGTAGAAACGCTGTTTTGTCTTATATACATGTGAGATTGTACAGAAGTACTGCTCTGCAGCTGAGGATTCAACCAGAAAAATTTGAGAGTCGCTATGCGATACATTGTTGACTTCAACATTGTTATCTTTATGTTTATGTTACAGAGCACAAGTTTAGAAAATCTCTTCGTCAGTGCTTGCTGCAAAGCTTGCTATTAAGGTGTAACAGCAGGAGTAACACCTGTCATTATCTGATGCATTTGTTCCTGAAGTATCTGCTTTAGTCAGGTCTTAGAGTCACTTTCCTGAGATGACCCAGCTCAGTACAGAAATGCTTATCTTCTGTCTAAAATCACTGTCAGAAGCCAAATTTTTTGTTTTGTTTTGAGTGACATGGATTGTCTAATGTCTAAATTAACATGGAATATGCAAACCTTCAATATGCAAATAATTTCAATTTTATCTTTTTCTGTGGTGTATTTGGGGGATTTTTTTATCATTATATAAATACAATAAAAACTTTTCTGAAACTCTGGCAGTCCTTTGTAAAGTACTGCATAGTTAAAGAAGAAATTGAACCTAAAGTCATTATAAACCTGAAATGAACAAGACATATCACATGCATTATGTTTTCTTTTCAGATTTTAACTTCATTCTTGGTATGGTATTGAATTTAGAATTAAGTTTTCATTGTTGATATACTCAAGATTCCATACTTAGTAAGCAAGTAAAGGCCTGCTTACTTCCAGTGCACTGACTTGAGTAGAGCTACCCTGATTTAAATTTAAAAGATTTTATTAATATGCATATCATACCATAACTTATCATATATGTGGAAAAAAAGTGTGCATATTTTTAGAAATATAACTTGCTTGACAAAACAAACATGTGAAGTAACTTTCTACCTGTACAGGAGCAACTCAGAAGATAGGGACATAAAATTTGACGAAATCCGTATTGTACTTTGCTTACAGTGCTGAGAAAGCTTGTACTAATCAGAGAAATCCCTATTGTACTTTGCTTACAGTGCTGAGAAAGCTTGTACTAATCAGAGATGTTTAATTAAATCATTTTTCCTCTTGAATATTTAGTCCCAGGTGCTGTATCAGATTTACATTTAGTGGAAGTGGAAGCCACATATATAAAAATTGCTTGGAGGAAGCCACAACAACCAAATGGGATCATTACCCAGTACAGAGTTAAAGTGCATGTGCAAGAAACAGAGGTGACTCTGGAAAACACTATTCTCAATGGAAAAAATAAGGTATTTAGTGTTTGTTTGTTTGTCTGATTTTATATATATATATATATATATATATATATATATATATATATATATATTGATACAGATTTCCTTGCTAGATTGAATTTGGTCCTCTGCCTTATTCTTATTCCACTAAGAATGTGGAATTTACCACCACAGATGAGTTCTCAATGCATTTAAATTTCACCTTCACCTTCTCCATGCCACCCTCTTCCTCTGTCTGTTTTTTGTTTGTTTGTTTTATCAACACTGCTATTTGTACTACATGAAAAACAAATAATTTCTGGAGAAATATATCCAGAATTTCTTGGCTATTGAAGGCAGGTTGCAATAGCCATCAATCTTATTTTCCCTTCTAGCCCTTTAGTTCTTTGCAGCATAATAGTTCTTAGCAGATCTAAAAGTAGGAGTATGGATGTAGGTGCCTAGATCAATATATAGCCACCCAAGCACAGATCTAACACATAATCTAAGTTCTTAATGCAGAGCTCAGTGAAGGAGTTTGCTTTCAAGTTGAACGGTATACATTAAATAGAGCCCTGGAGCCAAACATTAAAAAAGGAGTAGGGGGAAAAAAATGAGGATAAAGATCCATTCATTAAATCAGGCTGGGGTCCTTGGAAAGTGAAAGTATATGACTCTACTGTGATACAATCTTTAATTATACAGACACAGAAAAGATGAAAATTATCTGCACAGACATGTTTTAATGCTGGGATTTCCTTATTTTTGAGTTCTTAGTTCAGAATCACATGTGCTTTATTGAATATAATTTTCTAATTAAAGGAAAAAAAAAATCATAACAAACATTACCTCATTTGGAACTCCGTTGACCACACTTTAGAGCATCTACAGGATTTCAGCTGTTGGAAACACACTGATAATAGCACTCAACAATGCTTAGGAACGAAAGGCTGTTATCTCAAATGGAAAAGCCTCAGAGGCAAATGATATTTCCATGGGGGTTACTATTTTCCTATAAAATGTATGTGAAAATGAGGTGCATAGAGGTTTTACCTGTTGGTACTTAGGTGAGATTGTTGCTGTGTGTCTGCCTGTGGTCAATCCCACCTAGTTACAGTGGTTAAAAAAGCTGCTTTGCCATCTTTCCACCTGGGGTCTGTAGGGAGAGGGCTAATGTGTATTAATTACATCACTGTAAAAGCATCTCTTTCTGGCAGTGAATTTGGCCATATGTGCAAGTGGGGAGTATTCACAGATGACAGCAGAACAATTTAGAGACACTATAGTCCTGGATTAGGTCCCAGATTCTGAAGGGGCATAATGATCTAGTGCTTACACACCATTTTGTACCTACATGTATGTTCTAGCCTCTGTCTTTTCAGCTTTCTTTGTTCCTCTCATATTAGTTGTTGCTCCCTTTATATCTACTCCCATCCCTTTCTAACTTTGTCTTTTGTCCATGCTGTCCTACTGACTTTGCCTTCCTTTCATTCTCCCTTTCCTCATATTTACTCACTTATTTTCCCTCACCTCTTTATTTCATTGGCTTCTATTTTTCTCCTTATCTCCTTCTCATCTCTCCCTCACTCAAAGGCCACACAGGAATATTTTTTCCTCTGATCAGCCTAATCAACCTGTTATTCTTTTTCTTCAGGAACATTTGAAACCTTCTTCTTGTCTGTATCTTCAACCTTGTTTTGGAATATGTATAGTAGAAAACTCCCAAACCCAAATATGTCTTTTCATTGTATCTCTAAGGATAATAACATTAAATTTAAAGGCCTTGCTCTAAAACATGGGAGAATTGCAGTTTTACTGCAATGTAAACCCATAAATTAAGAAATATTAAGAAATTAAAAAATGCATTTGGTGTTGTGTTTTGTTGTTTTTTTGTGTGTTTTTTTTGTTTTGTTGTTGTTTTTTAATTTTTAAAATGAACAGAAATGTTAAGCTACTAGCAACTGTAGCTCAATTTTTCATGAGAAATATTGTTTTGCAAAATTCATTACAATATAGTGTATAAATATTGCAAAGTTGACAAATACACAATTATATACTATATATAACATGGATTAAATAATATATTGTTGACAAGACTTGTGATTTTTTTTATATCTTTCTAATTTTTAGTATTTGATCGATACTTTGGAACCATACATGATAAATGAAAACATTAAGCCTTCTGCCATTTCTAATTCAGTGGAAACAGCCAATGAATTATACGAAGGTTCTGCTGAAATGTTTTCCAGTATCCAGACAGCTTCCCCAGTAGTATTTACTAGTGTATCTGGTGATAATTTGCCTACTATAAATGGAGCTGTGGAATTACATTCTGCTTTGGGTAAGGTATTTTAATATATTTTTCTGCCTGCTCCTTTTCTCTAAAGGACCCCCCATCACTGTCCCAAATATGATCTTTAGCACATGGTTCAAGCAAATTATGAATGGGTCATTTGCTGGAGTCAGATTTTTTTACTACTGAATAACTTTCTGAAGCAAATGGGAAGGCCACACAGGCAGGAACTAGCCCCTTGTCACCCAGCTGACCTTCTTCCTAGTGAAAGGAGCACCCGAAAGCCATCAGCCAAGCTGCATAGACAATCAGTTATTACAGTTGCCAAAGCAGGTGTGATTGTCAGGGATTAACATATCTCCAAGCCCTTCAGAGACCTTGATTTCTCTAAGCCTTTTGACTAATAGGTTTTCAAATGTCAGTGAAGGTAAATAGGTCAAAAAGTTACAACTTTGCTATATGGGTGACAAACAGGTGGAGATGACCCCATGACATGGTGATGTCATTAGCCTGTACACTTGTTCTGTATTATCAATGGAACAGTGTTTCTTTTCTAAGTATGGATATTTACAAATCATTAAGCAGGCCACAGTTGACAAGCAGGAGCTTAAGATACTACTGCCATTTTTTACAATAAGAGTTTTGAACAGTAGACAGTCAATTTTTTATATTCTGAATGCACTTTTAAAATCATTGAATTTCTCCATATATACCACCATCAAAGACCAGAGTTATATCCATTAATGTAAACTAAAGTGGAATTTTTCTTTACTATTTTAATCCTAAAGGATCTCCTCTGTCATACAAAGTGTATGGTGCTTAAAATGTGAGTGTTCTTTTTACCACCTCATTCAGCTTGAGCTAGTCAGTTGCTAAAATATGTCTATATTGCTGAAAAATTGATTTCAGACAGCATCTGTTGTAATCTAGTATACAACTATTATAGTAGTTACAGTAAAGTTGTTGACAGCCAAGTTTTCAACAGTGCTTGCTGATTTTTAGATGCCTCCATTTTAATGCTGATCTTGCAAAACTTTTAACTTGATGCTCAGATATGTGTACCCAGACTTTGTCACATTGCAGTGGTGTAATGGCTCCTTGCACTGGAGGATTTTGGCTAGCACAGCTGGGTTGCTGCCAACTTTGAACTTTATCACAGATACACTGAAAACTCTTTGTGGACATATGCATAATTTCTTCATTTTGCTGATCCCAACTCTTCTGCTAAAAATACCAGAGTGAAGGTATATGTGATGGGAGCCATTTCAAGTATAGCTGTTACAGCACAACTGAGAGGGTAAAGAGGAAAGAATTTGTCTTTCCTAATTTATTTTTTTTTCCTAAATTATAAAATAAATAAATAAATAAATACAAAAACATCAACAACTTAGGAGCCAGTGTTCGGAACTATGTTCCAGTGTCCTTGGAAGTATAGGAAGATTGCTTTTTCCTAGTTCCTAGACATTTCTCTCTTTTTTTAGTATTATTTTTTTTGAGATATTTCTCAATGTGCACATCATGTTTTTAGTTCACTCCCATTTGTTCTTTCACATAGGCCAATCTATCTATTCTTACTTCACAGAAGACCTCTGAAAAGCAGAAAGGATTGCACACATGAAAGTGGACCTATAATAACCACTCCTTGATTATGAGATGCTGTGTAACATTTTCTTTGTATTTTTGTAATTGCCATGAAAGTTGATTCTTTTTGCAGTAAAATAGTTCAAGGATATCATGTCAAACTGAGTTTAGAATGCAAAAACAAAAAAAAAAAGGTTTTCAGGTAAGTAACTATTTCTCTCCATTTGATTGCAGATAATCAGTATGCCATTAACATTTTGGCTGAAGAGCTGTCATATGTTATAAAGGGCCTTGTACCTTTCACGGACTACACAATCAGTGTGTCTGCTTTCACTGCTATTGGAGAAGGGCCACCATCTGTTCTCACAGTCAGGACACACGAGCAAGGTAATGTGTAACTTAGAAATAAGTTAACATACGTAACTTCTTTCATTGAAATTTTATTCTATTTTTAATAATTTATTTTACTTACTGTTTTTTTCTTTTTTGTGTGTTTTTGTTGAAGTTCCAAGTTCAGTGCAAAATATATCATATAAGAATCTTAGCTCCTCCTCTGTTTTGCTGTGTTGGGACCCTCCAGCAAATCCCAATGGGAAAATTATTCATTATACCATTTATGCAATGGAGCTGGATACAAAAAGAGCATTCCACACAACAACTTCAAACAACAGCTTAATTATGACAGGTACAGTGCCATTTGATAAAAAATAATTGCAAATATATTATGCAAAATCATTTATGCAACCTTTATGTAACGTAGCCATTTGTAAGACAGATAGATCAAATCTCCCCCATCCACACACAACACATCTGCATGTGAAAACAAAGCTGGGACACTACTGTCAGACTTGTCTGCTGTGGAGAGGTATACAGGGAATGTGAGAATGGAGGAGAGGACTACATAAGGCACATAATGTAGCAAGTAGTAATTTGTGAAATGGATTTTCCATTATTTTTTTCCTCAGCCTCTTCTTTCCATACAGGAAAATGTTTCTAAATTGATAATACTTTTTCAGACTTGATTTCCCCTTCCCAGCCAGTATTTGTATGCTGTTAATAATATTTTTTGTCTTTTTAGGTGAAAATTTTGATAATAATTGAAGAAAATGCATGCTTAATGGGGTTTGGGGAGTTTATTTGTGCTAAACAGAGTAATGCATATAGAATAAAAACACGTATGTACACATACACATCCCTTGTTTTCACAACTAAATTAAAGCTATTTACAGGGTCGAAGCTAGTTGACTTATTTCAAAATTTATTGATTTGACTAAGTGCTTTATCTCCCCAGATAAATGGTATTATACTTTTAGATGGCAAATATATATCAAAAAGTCTTAGAACAGCATCCATTTTAATAGTTTTATAAATAAGCTATGAAATGTTCAAGGAGGATCATCAGCAATAATTTGGTTTTTACTTATTTTTTTAGGTTTAAAAAAATACACAAATTATAAAATGAGAGTTGCAGCCTCTACCATGGTTGGAGAAAGTGCTTTGTCTGAAGAGAATGATGTTTTTGTGAGAACTCCTGAAGATGGTAAATACACTGATTGCAATGATGATTTGATTTCTGTATTGAAGTTTGTACTTCTTCATAAGTCTGGACACATAACTAAGGAGGGGAAAAAAGCATACAAACAAAATCAATGTTTCTTGAAATTGTTATTTTATCAGTCAGTGACTTTATTCAGCTTATTTTCAGGTAAGTGCTAGAAATAATTATAAAACCTGCAGCATGACCAAGAATCCACTAATTTCAACTCTGATAGGCCAAGAGGTGAGGTAGGAAAGCTGCAGAGCTGAGGTTCCTTCACTGAAAACAGTGTGTTCCTAGACCCCATCTAAATTATAATAATTTATCTTTGGAACTTGAAATCACCCCCCCCTCCCCCTTGGTTGTCATATGGAAATTAGGTTGGTTTCTGAAGCATCTAGAAACCACAGCTTTCAACAATTCAGAAGCCATATTGATGTCTATAAACAGAGCTCCTGATAAAGTGAGCTTTTAATGGTATTATATGTTCTTGTTTTTATACAGGTTTGGGGCTTTAGCCCTCTTAAGACTGATCAATAGTTTTAATGTAAGGTATAATACTACCTTACAAAGATTTCTGAGGCTTGCTTCTTTGCAAGACATTATCCACACATGAAGGTGCAGTAGCTGGAGTTGCCATTGGCAAAGAGAACTTGGGAATTTGATTTACAAAGCAGCAATACGAGTTTAATACTTAATCTTTCCTCATTTATATCAGGCTTTTACTTTCACTGGTCTGAACAGAGTTATTTCCAACTTTTATCAAAGTAATAAAGAAGGTAATTGTCAAATTGTCATTTATCTCTCACAGCTGCCAAATATGCTACATACAGGAGGAATAATTAAGTGGGTATAAAACAGAGCAAAGGATTGAAGGATTAAAAATTATAGAGATTTATGAGGTTTAAATGATATGAGTAACCGGCCAACCGAAATATCAAATTAAACAGTGAAGTTTAAAGTGCTACTAATTTTTTTTAAAGGTTGCATCCTTCTACACTGTTAGTTTTTCCAGAAGAAAGGCATATCACAAGAACAGAAAATTACCTATTTATGTATCTTTTTTTCTCAGAAATAAATTTTAAGTTTTCAATTCCCTGCCTCTGAACATAACAGAAAGTTGTTCAAAGCTGAATATCAGGACAACAGTTCATCCATTGGTAAGAGATACATGCAAACCTAGGGGAAGTCAGAGAGAGAATCCCTGATAATTCTTACCTTTTATAAAACTCTGTGTAATTACTCTTATCTTGTTCTTTGTTTTCCTTAGTTTTCCTGAGGTAATTTGTGTTGAGATTCATGTCTCTTAACTTTAACCAACCTAGCAATTACAACTTGTTTGACTCCTGAAAAGAGAGAGATACTTCCAAATAAGACTCATTACATCTGTCTTTGATGATATGACATATTAGAATTGAAGATAATATGCTGTGGTGTTTAAATATTTTTAACATGCCAGATAAATTGAAAATGCATTTCAGTTGAAAATTAAGCTTCTTCACATCGGAGTTATCCATGTGGGCAGTCCTGTCATCCAGAGAATAGTGATCTATTACAGTTAATGTTTTTCATTCAGAGGCTCAGAAATCAGGAATGAAATGGGTTTGTGAGACCTTTACACAAAAACCTTTCAAGATAAATTCTGAAATGCCTGTGTACATGTACACAAAGTATAATCCTAAGTTCTTACTACATTTTGTTGTTGTTGTTATTTTATAGAGAGGTTATTTCAGGGGTGAAGCGATGAAGCCTTCAGAGGAATCAAGGTTGACATTCAGAGCTGATCTTATTCATAAGTGCAGCCCACTCACTCCTTCAACACTTCAATGTGTTATGAGCTCACTGGAGTCACATGAGTACATTGCCAGTAGATTTAGCCAACACATTGCCCTGGTGCTGGAATTGTTTTGTGCCTGACCTTCTCACCAGTGTATGCAAGATTTACACTGGGGTCTTTGGGGTTATCAATTAACAACTGTTAAACTAAAAGGGAATTCAGTTACGCTGCATACAGTCCCTTTCCCTTGTTCAATTGTTGGTTGAGTGAAGTAAGATGAGTGGTTATTTAAGAAGAAAGCAGAAAGATAACATTCAAAGTTAAAGAACTTGAATTAGAGGAAGCCAATAAAAGATTTAAGAATGAATCTGAATGAAAGCAATAGACAAGAGGTTGAATTTTTTGTTTGTTTGTTTTGTTTCTTTGTTTTTTAAGCTGAACTTTTGGATACATTTGTAAGTGAATGAAAGGAAAAAAGATCCAGAAAAGCTAGTGTCTGGGATGCAAAAAGATGTCTAGTTTTATTAGTGGAAAAAAAAAAAAAAAGTAAAGGCACAGAAATTAACTAAGTTAAAAAGTGGTAAAACTTTGAGAAGGAATGTGAGTAAGTAAATTATTGCCTTTTTGCTGCAGTTAGCTATGCATTTTGTTACAGTATCAGGATATCTCAGTGTGTTAGAATCCAATAGGTTTATTAGATCAGTCCTATATTCAATTAACTGAACTTCTCAGACTTGTTTTTTTTTTTGTTTTGTTTTGTTTTGTTTTTCTCTTTGATTTCTGTATTGCAGAACCAGACTCCCCCCCCCAAAATGTAGAGTTAGTAAATGTGACTGCAACAGAGATATATCTGAGATGGTTACCACCTGAACAACCCAATGGTCTCATAACTCACTATGAAGTTCTGTACAGTGATTCCAATGATTTATTTATTAAAAATGCCTCTTCTACAAGCATATCACTTACTGAACTGAGTCCATATACTCTCTACAACATCACTGTAAGGGCATTCACCAGACTTGGCCATGGGAATCAGTCATCTTTCCCACTTCTGGTGAGAACTTCTGAAACTGGTGAGTATATGGCTTTTAAAAAAATACTGTACTTTTTTCAGTCAACTGCTTTATGGTGATGTTTGATAACCAAAACATCTTCTGAGATGAGAAGAATGAAAATAAGGGAGGATCTGAAGGGTGGAGCATTTTGAGTGAACTACAACCTCTTAATGGGCTGATGTATCCAAGAGCTCTTGGGAGTTCTGTTACCATTCTGCCATGAACTTAGGCAGAGTTGTGGGCTTATTTCACTGGGTCTCATGGTATTTATTCAATTTCTTGATGTTGCTTAAGCAGAAATGATTTATCCTAATGAATGCAAAGTTTTTTCAAATGTCCTTACTTTGATAAGAATGTTTTGGGCATTCCAAACGTCTGTCCATGCCTTATGTGATCTTTGGAGCAAATTGTGCTGTCATTGTATGATTATAAGTTGCTGGAATCAGATATATTATTATATCAGACAAAATTTGGATAACAGAAAACACTTGTGTATTTCTGTGAGGACAGAAATACACATGTACACAAAAAACATTTGCCATGATAAAGCAATTGCCAGCTGCTCCCTAAGGGACAGGGATTCAAGACCCAGGGAGGGTCCCTGGGCTTGCAGGGCAGGAGCTTCACTAGCCAGGGCCTGTCCCACCAACCCTCAGTGCGAGGGGCAGCCAGGAGCAGCCAAGTCCAGGTTGCCAAACGAGTCCATGGTGATGAGGCAGGTCAAGTGAGGAAAGTGAGTCAGCAAGTCAGGGTCAGGATCAGTTTCAGTGACAGTAACTAAGTCAGACACAGCCCAGTGATAGCTGAGCAGGCCCATGGTGGTGGGGCCAAGTGGAGGCCAGCCTGAGATGTCTGTCTGCAAGTCGGAGCTAGGTCAGTGGTACTTCAGCAATGCAGCAGGAGCTGTAGCTCAACCAAGGACACAGCAAGAGAGTCCTGATTGAAAGTATCTCCCAGAGGACAGTGGTCAGCCCTGGCTGTGGCCTCACTGATGCATTGTCTGTGAGTGTGTCTCCAGCGAGGAGGTGAAAAAAAGATAGAGCAGCTCAGCTGCTCTATCGCTGAGCTGGCCCCAAGACCCCACAGCCAAAGCCGCAGGAGGCAAATTGATCTCAGGGTCCTCACAGCATAAAGTTAGGGTTCCTTCCCTCTCCACCCCCCCCCCCCCTTTTTTCCCCTTAATACAGGCATTCATGCAGTTTGCATATTTCACCTTGACAGAAGGAATACAAAGGCTGTTCCTGATATGAAGAGTAAATTACGGCAGCACATGAAAAATCTAATAACAGCTAGTTTAGAGGATAGCAGTAATAGTTATGGGATAGCAGAGGGAAAGTTTAGTACCATGCTCTGGTAGCTTTTTTATCTGGCATGTTAAGATGATTTTAATTTTTTTTTAAAAAAAGTATGACCTCTCCTTTATCAATGCAGTGCATGTCTGTCATATATTTTTGATTTTCCAATTTAGCCTCCTGAAATTTATTTCGTACAACAAACAGACAATATTGCACCCCAAAGTCCCCCCCCCAAAAAAAAAACAAACAAACAAAAACCAGAAAACCATCACCAAGATAAAAATCAAAATGTTCACAGTGTGTTTCCTTGTAGCCAGTTAAAAAAAAAAAAAAAAAAAAAAAAAGTTTAAGAAATCAATGAAACTAACTGTGGTCTTTTACAAGTCTAAATTTCATCTTCTAGTTCCTGATTCTGCACCGGAAAGCATAACCTATAGGAACATCTCATCTGTGGAAATTGAATTATCATTTTTTCCACCATCCATTCCCAATGGAATCATACAGACATACACAATCTATCTCAAGAGGACTGGTGGAACTGAGCAAAGAGTCATAAACACTACTCATCTGGTACTACGTATTACAGGCTAGTATATAATGATCTGGAACTTAAGGCAACTGTAACTTATTCTGAGAAGGGTTTAACTAATCCACTGGTTCATATCAATTAATTCCCTGAAAGGACAGAATCATTCTTGTCCTTACATAACTATATGCTGCCTCTGCTGAGAGGCAGCCAGTTGTGTCCTGCAGTAATGTGGTGGAATGGGCCATGCTTGGTACAGAATCTAACATGCCTCTTATTGTGTTGTAGACGTTTAAAGTATAAAGAACTTCATTAATATTTTTCATGTATCTATCATTGTAACAAAGTAAACACTGAGGTCACCTATGTATCTTTCTGATCTTTTTATTTATTCTGTCATTATAACTGCAGCATAATTCAGCAGCTAATACTGGCAGCTCAATACTTCAACTAGTATATTTTCAGAGTATCACTAAGCATAAGCTTTAAGGCATTCCAGGAATATGAGATATAAAGTGGTCTAGAGGGCAAGATGTATGAGGTGCAGCTGAAGTCACTTTTTTTTTTTTTTTCAGTCTCTAAAGGCACCAATCAGAGTAAATGATGGGCCCGTTCAGCTCTTCAGAATTTCTACTTGTGGAATAGGATCTCAATATATTTTTTTTTCCATTAAAAGAAAAAACTTTCCCTACTGAATGGTTGATTTTCTGAATTGTTCTTCTTTATTTAGATTTAAAGAAATATACAGAATATACTATAGAAGTGTCTGCTAGTACCATGATGGGAGAGGGCCTTTGTAGTGCACCTCTGCATGTACTGACTGATGAGGACGGTAAGTCAGAACTGAAGTTGTGATGTGTCATTGCTTGTAGTCTTAATCTAATCTTATGCTTCATATCAGCTATGCATAGGTTTTATACACATTTTTGTAATCTCTATATCTATTTATCTACACATTCAATGATATGCATCCATGTTTGCATCTTTGTGTGCGCGTGTTTATAGATACTATGTAATATGTTAACCAATACAATTTCTGTGAATCATAGGATTGCTGTGCATGGGCATTTGGTCTTAACATATTCTGCATTTGAAGGATCTTAATTTACTAGTATTATTCTAATTAAACACTAGAATTGAATGTTGCGTTTTGTTCTGCAGACTTGTGAGAGCTTGAGAAAAGGAAAATCAAAACCATCTTAAATGGTCCAGGGACATTTCTGGTTCTTTTACTTGGAGATTTTGGGGCTCTTCTAAACAGAGGCACACATGCACACATAGATGCAAAATTATTAATATTATGAAAATACTCAAAGTCCATTTTCAGTAGTACTAGACTTTGAAATTTAGCAGGGGAGTGTTCTATGGGCTCACAGTAGAACATAGTCATTGCATTCCCTGCTAATTTGTACAACTTGTAAATCAGCAGAGGGACCATAAAATGATATTTGCACTTTCAGTAGCCAATGCAGTTGTATGAAGTTGTCACTGATCTCCTCTATAGATCCTCTATAGAGTAAGGGACTCCTGAAAAAAATTCAAAGCAGAATCTCAATTAAGTGCTGTGACTTGCATTTGAAGAAGCCTGTCTGTCCCTCTCCATTGCTTAGGGAGGACATTTCTGAAAACCTAGATTAAAGCTGCATTGACGCAAACATCCCGTGAGGCATTCCCAAATTAAGTCTCTTTCCATCTATTAGGAAGCGTTGACTTGCCCAAGATCCAATTTTTGATGATAATAGATCTTTGCAAATCTCCAAGGCGTTGATGAGCTTACGTTCACACTGAACAAAAGTAATAAACTTTTGTTCAATAGTAATGTTATTGGAGCATACTGGGAACAGCTAATTTGGATAAAACTATCTTTTACATAGTGTGTTTTCAGTTAGAACAATGTTAATTCTATTCTTTAGCAAAAAAAATATCCCCTGAACAAGAATTGTACCATAAACTGGACATGCCAAGAAGATACAACATTCGGTGTTTCATAGATCTTTTATTGTATAGTCTCTGAGGACAGTGTAACAAGAAAAACACTAAATACATCTGTCACCATTTTTTTTGTTACTAAATGCAGATGCTTACTGAATTCAGTGAACCTTTGTTCATGAAAAATATTTTTTTCTTGAATGTACAGAGTTGTAAAACCTTTATGCCAACTTTTAAGATAGTAATAGAAGGAACAACAACTGAGAAACAAAAATATTTATAATACACCACATGTACTTTTTTCACAGGAACACAGTGTTCCAAGTTTCGGACCAAATGTTTCATAGATTTGCTAATAGCTATGCTCATATTCTCAATTTCCATGCATGACTACAACTATGACCTGAATTTTTAGTACATGATGCTATTTGGATTAATTTGAGAAAAACAGAAGTAATTCTAAAAGTACCACATAGTGATGCATATATACATGAATCAAGAAGACGGTTTGCTTCTCAATAACATGCTAATACAAAGCAATATCACTTATACATACATAGGTATGTTTTTCTTCAGTAATATTTATATGAACTTCAGAGTAATTCAATTAAAATGAATTCAAACATGGTGTAACACTTTCCCTTACTTATGATGTTTCCCTGCACAGTTGTAACATGGTGTCATGTAAAGTTCATGTAACATGAATTTTAATGGTCTCAGTCAATGCCTATCTTTATAGTTGCCCTTGTGACATGCTAAGTGTATGAATGTGGTCCTTATTTGATGGAGTGCATAGATTTTACTGCTGCCTAGTATCCCACATTTTTATCATCTCTCAGTGCCATGCTTGTGCATTTTTCCACATTTTGGTGCTTCATATAATTATTTCCAGCACCTCTTTTTCCTCAGGGGAACTATTTGGCTGTATTTTACACGTGTTCATACCTATAAAGCTCTTGCTTTTATTAGAAGAAAAAACATTACGGCAACATACTTGGACAGTAGGTGAATCACTGTGACCTACCCATTGCCCTGTTTTCTCATGAAGTACTTTTTCCATTGAATCACAGAAACAGATGTTCTAACACCACCATGCAAAATCTTCTTTTATCATCTGTCAGAAAAAGGAAAAGAAGCTGTGCTATAACATTAGTTGATGGATACTGTACCTGTGTAGCACAAAGTTCACTTTCCATCACAAATAATTAAAATCCTATTTAAGGATGCTGCATATCCCATCGATCTTAGCTGTTTAACAAGATGTTGTGTCCTGTTCTCTCATTTCATAGCTCCTAGTTCTCCTCCAGAATCCCTCTCAGTAAAACAGTTGTTGGGTGTCACTGTGAAGTTGTCATGGAAACCTCCACTGGAGCCAAATGGAATTATCCTCTATTACACAGTTTACATCTGGTAAGATTTTCTGGAAATAGTTCTGAGGATAAATATTAATCTGTAACCTAGCAGGAATGTTAGGTTTTTCTTACACAATGTGTTGATTACATGTTTTTGGAGAATACATATTCATCCAGCACTTAGAATACTAGCCTTTTGTGTGTACAAATTCAAATATAATGTGGCAATTGAAAACTGAGGTATTAAATATTTTGCAAGTGGTTTCAATGTTTCTTTTTTCTTTTTTCTTTTTCTTTTTTTTTCTGAGGGTTTTATTTTTGTAAATTAATTCAAATTTTAATTAGAGCATGATGACTTTCATTCTATACTGATTGGGCCTATTTTAAGGCAGGGCACTGGATAATCCTAAAACATAAAGGAAATGTGACATTGACATGAAGTAGATTTATTTTGTAGAAAGTGTGTAAAAACAATTTGAGATCTCTACTAGCTACCACCCATATGGCATAAGAGCTCAAGATTTGCAATTTTAGTCTTTGTATGTGCTATTAGTTATGCTTGATGTTTTATTTTGTATATATTTATAACAAACAAATATTTCTTTCATATATAATTTTCACTTGCTATATAGTTTTTTCTCCTTTTCTTCTTCCCTGCATTTGTTTCCTGTCCTTGCTCCTGGGATTTTTTACTTTTTTAATCTTTCAAAAGGAATTTGGGCATTTTTAAACTTGCAGCTTCTATCCTGTTCTCCGTACAATGTTGTTCACTCTGGTGCTGTGCCGTTTCTTCATAGAACTATTTATAACTTCTTCTGGGATTGAAAAGATTTTGTTGATGATTACTTTTAATAGCTGTATTTATGCTGTACCATTTTATTGCCAATACAAAAGCATGGCAAGCAAAGGAATTCCACCTTATGAGATGTGAACCAAGTGTGCAAATTAAGTCTTTATAAATGCAATATTATCGAGCTTACATTTATTATTTTAATGTAACTTCACAGTTTTGGGGTAAGATTTGTACTCAGTTCCTCAGCAGAAATTATAATTTCTAGTTAAGTTTGTGATCAAATGAATAGGAGTGTGCTCTTCTTTCCAGAAGAGTTACATTTAACTTGTCTTGTTAATTCTGCTGTGTTGGCAAGGTCTGGTAGTCCTTAATCACAAACAATAAATTTAATACTGTCTTCTATCTAGGAAGGAGCTGCTTCATGATACAGATTACTGTTTTGGAGGACTTGAGGTTATAGAACTTTTCATCCTTATATTGCCTAAAAGCTTACTGCTTTTGTTACGACAAGTGAGTTAGTAAGAATTAGTTTTTAAAAACTGTTAATTGATCCATCCTTCCAAACATTTGAATTAAACAAACACATAACTTTTTGCAGTAACCCTTGTTCTTTTTCAGTCCATATTCTCCTTGCTGTGTCTTATCTGTCCTTACTGTGCCATATCTAAAATTAGACAGGGATTAGGTATCATCCTGAGGCAAGGACATTGGAGGAAAACTCCCTTTGCCTTCCAAGGGGTCACAGCTTCACTCTTTTTTTTTTTTTCTTTTTTTTTTTTTCCTTTTTTTAATTTATGTATTTAACAGAATTGGCTGTATAATTTCATCCAGTGTGTTTCAGGGTGATATATGACAAGGCAAACTGCCATGCCATAGCTTCTGCTTTTGGAGAGGCATTCTCTGTGTTACTGGGGAGATTGTTATTCCCAGAGCTTCTTGATAAAGCAGGAAAAGGAAATCTAATACAGATTATATATATATTTAAATAATTGTTCATTCTCTTAAATATATCATGGCAATTACAGAAAATTTGGTAAGATTTCTTTAATGATTTGGGAACAAGAATCCACAACTTTTGTAAAGAGCAACGTTCTCTTTGATATCGTCCTTCATGAATTTGTCACAGGACACGGTGGTTTTGGGTACAAGTAAGTAACAAAGGAACTTTCTGGGTACCTTGAGTCTATGAATTCATATTGCGAGTCAGCAGTTCCATAGTACCAAGGCATATTAATGAAACTGCTCAACTTGCCAACAGCTATTGACTTTTTGCTGTACTTGCACAGCAACCCATACCACTGTTCTTTTAAAGAAAATATTTCAGGCTCAAAAATTATCATTATCCCATTGAGCTTTTCTTTTTTTTTTTCTGAGGTAATTACTGAATAGATCTACTTAGAGGTGCAATTTTTTAATGAAACTATAGTGCCTGTCTTTGTCTAGTACGCAATTTCTTAGGACCTCCTTTGTCTAGGTTTTTGAAAAATCTCATTTAAAACTTAATATTATTGTTCCTCATTGGAATTCCTCAGGTTAGTGTATTTTGCTAGACCTCTTTCTCATTGTCTGTGAAGACTAAATTCACCTTGATCATTCTATTCTTATTATTTTGATTGCAGCCTCAGTTGTTTTCTGAACAGAAAATCAACTTTTCTTGAAAAACTCTAAGCTTTAGTTCTTCTTTGTAACGATGGCCTAATTGTGGAGATGTTCTTTGGCAAATAAGACATTATGAGAATGCAATTACTCAGCATGGAAATGTTTGCAGCAGTGAGCTGTACGTTTTCTTCTTAAATTACAACCAGCTACCTTTTTCTGTACTAAGAATATATTGGACAAAGATCAAAGAAAATATGTTTTCTTTGTATAGAATTTAATAATTGTGACAGCAGCCTTTTGTTTTTCTTTATACACTACTCAAAATATCAAAACTTTGAGAAAAATGTAATGTTGGTGGCACTGTGTTACAAAGGCTGCTTCCCTGAAAAGGATCACCCTTCATTATTTTGCTTTTTTTTAACGTATTGTAAAATTATCATCCCTCTATGAAATCCCATTAGAAACACAGAGTATCCATTCATACAGAATTATTTGCAGAATGGAATGTTAGCCAGATTTTTATTTTTCTTCTGTAAAATAATAAATTAATTTCTTGAGGAATAACAGACTTTTAAAATTCAAATTAGTTATTTCTGTATCTTACTTTACTTTCTTATAATCATTTCATACCTATGCTAATACCAGCATTTTATTAATGTTACATCTTATAGTCATTCTAGGCTGGTTTTGGCCTGACTAGAGTTCCATTCTGATCCCTTGCTACATTCCACCAGAATTAACTCAGCACCAGCTAATTCCTGCTCCATATCATCTTCTATTATTCCATTTATAACTTCAGCCTTCTGACCAATTTCACAGAGTCACAGTAGGGCATGCTCCCTGCTATAATCTTTTTATATTTCGCTATTCCTGTCCAGGGAGACAGTTTAGTTATGCCCTCCTGTGTCCTTCCCAAGGGTACCATATAACCATTTGATAGCAGTTACAAGATGGACCTACTCCTCCTCAGTATTCAATATAATAATCTCCTTTGCTGATGAATTAATATACATTTTTCTGTTGATGTTTTTTGTTGTTGTTGTTGTTTTGTTTTGTTGTTGTTTTGTTGTTGTTGTTTTAATAAATAAATAAATAAAGAGCCCTGTTGTGATGCAAAAGTACAAAAGTGAGCTTGTCAATATATGATAAAATATGATAATAATAATAAATGAAAATAAAATTAAATATGATAAAATATTTGTGTTTACCACAATATAACATTTTTTCAATTTAATATCATACTCCAGAGTTGTATACATAGAGAAATGGCATGCATATATAATTAATAAAATATTTTTCTTTAGGAATAAAATATCAAAAAGGAGTGTGAATGTAACAGAAACATCACTGCAGTTCACAGATCTGGAAAATAACTCTGAGTATAGTGCATATGTTACAGCAAGTACAAGATTTGGAGATGGCAACATAAAAAGCGATACTATAATATTCAGAACTTCTGAAGGAGGTAAGCTTATATGTTATATGTAGTAGGAATCTTTGATTTCATGTAGCCTTGAATTTCTGTTAGGCTCATATAATTTAATAATGCTGCTGAAGGAGAATGGCATTTGACTGGTCAAGAAGAGATGTTCTACTTGTATATATGTGTGTGTGGATGTGTGTCTGCGTGTGTACACTATATCTATGGTTCTATAAAATTATGTTTGGAATTTCTGTTGTTCTACTGAGCAGAATGTGTTTCCCTTCAAGACAGGTAAGATTAAAATAATTTAGTTTTAAATTTTGAAATAAACCTAATTAATATTATAATATACGTAATAGCTCTTTGCTCTGTCTTGCTCTGCCATAATTTCTGAGAAGGAAAATACTCTCTAGAGTCTCTCTCACAATCCTGAAATGGATTTAATTTGAAAGTTAAATCTGTAAGTGTGCAATGATTTAATTGTTTGTTTTTTAATGATTTTCAAAGTTGTAGTTAACTTCTATAAATGATCATACTGTATACTGTGCTTTTAAAGGTTTTCAGTTACATTAATATTTCGGTTTTTCCCACTAATTATATTGCTGCAATATGTTCCAAAATGGATTGTGTGCAGACATATTTTAGAATCATCATGCACAGATAAACTCAACAATCAGTAGCAAGATTAGTGTCTATCCAAAGCATCTCTCAAAAGACTGAAACACCAAATTTTAGGTATTCCCAGTCTTTGCTAATAAAGCTTGAAACGGACTTTTTAAGGCAGGATTTTTAGGCATCGATCTTAGAGTTCTCCTTCCAATATTTTAGTATGTTATACGAACTAGAACAACACAAAACAAGAGTCTTAATATCACCTACAGTGTTCAGTACTCTATGGCACTTGTGTAGAGCACTTTCTTGAATGGCCAGAATGTAGACTTAAGTTCTCTTCAACTGACATAATCAAATTAAGGAGTTTGAGTTTCCTGCATCCCTGTGCTACTGAGAAGGACTATATGCTTTACAGGATAGGAGGACGGATTAATTGAAGAATACTTACACAGTCCTTCCTGTATATTCAGTAGGCTGAGGAAAGAGATTAAAAAGCAGAGAAAATCATGCTGTCCAAGCTTAGGTATCTGGTTAACATAAAAGAGTTGGAAGCCTAAACTCTGTTTATAATCATCAAAGACAGAAACAGGCTTTTAATTTAGATATTCTGAAGTCCTTTTTTTGTTTGCAAATTGTGATAACTCTGTCACTTATTTGTGTACATACACAGCGTAGACTATGCACACAAAACATAGTAAATAAAGGACAAATTCTATAAGAAAATAGTTTTTGTGTGCCAGTGTGGCAAAATAAAAATGTGTCTGAAAAAAAAAAAAAAGTTTAAAAAAATTGTTTACAGTTACTATTTTATCATTTACAGAAGCAATTTTTATACCACATTCAGAAATGTATTCAATTTGACATAGGCTGTTGTGAAATCAATAGTGGCTATGTCTTGGGCACAATAATGTACTAAGCCTTCTGTTAGGCATGCTAAAACTTAACATTTTTTCAGCACCAGGTGATCCTCCGAAAAATGTTATATACAGAAACATTACTTCTACATCAGTAATGCTGTTCTGGTCTCCTCCTCAAAAGCCTAATGGAAATATACTGTACTACTCAGTTTATTTCAAAAATAATTCAGGGATATTCATACAGGTAAGCTTCTCTTTATGTTCTTCATTTGTATGATTCAGTGTACTGTTCTAATACTTAATTCATTAAAGATTCATTGCACATCCTTGAGACTGTTATTCTAATCTATCAAGTTGAATTAATTTCTGTAACAGCTCTGTTTAAACATTTTAATGCATGCTTGTATAGAATGCATGCTTGAAAATAAGGTAATACAGTCAAATTAGAGAATAGATTCTCTCATAGTTTTGTTACTCTGAGAAGGACATATTTGTTTAGCATCTTGAAACAAAACTATTGAGAATCCTGAATTAAAGCATAAAAGACAAATAATATTTATTATTTTTTGGTGATCTGGACATTTCTATTTTTTCTGTTGTTGATACTTTCATCCTTAATTATGGATCACATGTATTAATTTACATATAGTTTTTCTGCTCTTCTTTCGAATAATGTATTCTGATAGAGAAGTGTAATAAGAAGAAGTAAGCTTCTTTTACAGGTTTTTGTTTACAAGTTTTACACATGGGGAGGAAAAGGAAGAAAAGAAAAAATGCTCACAGATTTTACAAATACCTGTGGTTGAGTCATTGCTGACATGGTTCTGTGTATACATATCTCTGACTTCTCTGAAGCTGTGTGGTTTTTAGGCTCTGTATGCATATTTTGAGATGCAAGCAGGACCATGCCATGTGTTCACATGTTGATGAGATTAAAATTAGGGCTGGTTTTCAGAGTGTTAGCCTCTGCTTGCACACAGTTCTGTACCAACAACATTTTTCTTAGCCTAACAAATTCCTGGAGAAACCTTTACACCAGTGCATTGCCTGAACAAGCTCATCCTATGAGAAGTGACTGCATTTGTCTAATTCTTGTACAACTGAAGGGATGTTAGAGGAGGACTACAGACTTGGCCTAATTTCTGCCTTTAGGAAGGTGGAACTCTGAGGTGAAAGAGTATGGTGAAACTGATACAACAAGAACTATAATCCCTCTGGACTTGCCCAGGACTCTGGAAATGAAGGAGCAAGATAGGGAAGATGGAACATAGTAGCATTGGCCCAACAAGGTGAGGGTCCAGTTTCATTGTCACATGATGTAGTTGTGCAAGTGAAGGATGGTGGCATGGGTAGTAGTTACTGCTGCTTTGGCATATAATGTGTTTGACAGAAGAATACTGACAGTTGCTCCACTTACAGATGTGGAACCCATCATCTTCACCCATTCAGATTTGATTTTTAACTCATCCCACTGTAGAAAACTACCAGAAGATAAACTTCACCTGCTATTGCATCTGTCTCTTACTGGCCTTGGGAGAACACCATTAATCTCTCAAATCATGATCCACTCCTAATCTGTCTGTTCCCCTTAACTCTCTCTGCCTTTCACATACATCTGTGTTCACTGTTTAGCATGGAAACCACCAAGCCTACATTACGCTCCTACTCTGTTCCTTGTCATTCCTGTGTATGCAAGACATTTCAAACAGGAGTTTAAAAACATCTCTCCCCAACTTCTTTCTGACAGATAATTTATATTTACAGAGAAATGCCTGTGTGAAAGCCAGCCTCATTTTTGTGTATAAACATCTGTAATATATACATACAGGTGTACATATACGTACATATACACACACAGGGCAGGGCTTAGAACTGTCTGTAACTTAGAAGCATATTTATATAGTTTCAGGGTATCCTGGTAAGTTTTGTATTGCACACATATGAAAAGGCATAATACTCGTTTGGATGCTCCTGCATCTAGGTCACCATTACTCATATATATCAAACTCTATTTTCAGTTTTGAGAATGATAATAGAGGAATAGAAAATATAGATGATCTTTTCACACTTCTATGAACCCTCCATTCTTAGACACTCTGTTGTTCCCTGCTAGTTTTTCTGCTTCTTTGTCAGGACATAATAGGAAACAAGAGGTCCAAGCCTTAAAGTCTGTCTTACAAGCACCTGAAAACTGTCCCAGTTGAAGAACTTCAAGCAAATTAACATATTCTAATGTTTTCGTAATCTGAAATAGATACAAACATCATACTAAAACTATTACTATTTTGTTGTCTCAGGTTCTCATGTCTCCACATATTCTCAGACTCATCAGATATATTAATGAATAGAAATCTGTTATTGTAAACAACATTGTTAAGGTCAGGAAATTGGTAGCTGCAGAGCAAAGTAATTTGTTCAGGAAAAAAAGTAAAAGACCTGAGATAAAGGGTGCATTTTATTCCTTGACATGAGGCAGAAACTTAGAGGAAAAAGAGTTTCCCCCCACCTTTTTTTTTCCCTTTTTTTTTTCTTTTTGTAGGGCAGAAAAATAATTTATAGTTTCTTTGCTTTACAGGTCTACATGAAAAATAACACTGTGACTGTCCATTCAGAAGGCCTGCGCGATGCTCAGACCTGGGATTCAGAACAGAACAGCAGAAGGAAAAATTTAGTGATGGAGATTAGATTTGAGGATTTTGATAGATGAGTAGGCTGTTTCTGTGGGATACTGACAGGCTGTAAAAGAAAGTGTCAGAGAGGGATGACTGGTAGCCAAATACATTGTTCATTATCAAATAAAGACAAAGATCCACAGAAATACAGTGAGACAAAATGGTAGTCTGCAGAGATAACTTGAATGTCTTCCAGGCAGAGCTGCTAGAAGGTAGCAGAACAAACCAACGCTTGCACTAGTTTCAAGTTCAGCTGTATTTTTCAGATTCTGTCATAGATCTAGGGAAAATACTACCTTTTGGTTTATGTTCGTGACTCTGCACCAGTCCAGTAAAGAGATGATGCACATTCTGACCAAGAACACTCCCTACACAGACTATATGGCACTGTAGCTCTTGCTCTTGTCACTTCTATGTCATGCTGCTGGATTCCTGCAGTTCAAGCTTTTACTGTTTGCAGCAGCAGCTTTGCAAGCTTTGTTTAGTGGTTCCTTGCATGATACTTGAAGCAGATACTTCCCATATTCTAAATCTTACCATGGAAAAACAGACAAAGAATTTATGGAAATAATTGTCTTATTGTTAAATATTGATCTATAATCAGTAATATTGACTTGAATAAACTCTTCTATTCAATCTCTCTATATCTGTGTTTTGATTAACAAGAAAGTGGGAAAGGTGCTAATTACTAATATAAATGTATGCTTGGAGAAACCTCTCCAACATAGGAATTTCAGAACAGATGAAAACTGTCCTGCTCTGCCAGACTAGGCAGGGGAACCAGGAACTAAGAAGAGAAAGAAAGCCCGCTGCTCTTCTGAGTATTAGACCCGAAATCATCCAGATCCCATACCACCAGGTTTTTGTTGAAGCCAAGTTAAGTGAACGTGACTGGACACAGTTCAGAATGGAATTTGGCTTGGTCTACCTTGGAATGAAGACAAGGGTTGCAAGGAATGCTGTGTATTAACTTAACAAGCAAAAATTTTCTCTCACTAGTATGACCAAAATAAGGGAAAAAGGGAGACTCCCTAAAGTACACTGGAGATTTTTGAAAAGATGGTCTTAGTACAGTACAGACCACAAAAAGCAAGTATCTTCACTTAGATAAGTACTGGAACAGTGTACATTACATTGACGGATGGCTTGGATTAGCCCTCATGGTGTCAGTGCTCTCCTAATTACCAGAGTCAAGTATGTAATATTCTAACTCAAAATAGCCCTACAGTACAATGAACAAATGTGCAAAGAAAGAAACAATGGGGGGAAATGGTTAACAGTGAAGAAGAGCAACACTATATTGTCTGTATACAACTAATTACAGCTTTATGCCACTGGAAATTTCTGCTGATTCCTAGAGTGAAGAAGATACTACTTTCTTCTGACACTTTCATTGCTTGTATTGCTTACACTTAGCTGCTTTTAATAATCTGATACTTTGCTATGTCAAAACTTCTTTCATGTATGGATGAAGAAGGGGATAGAAGGAAGAATTTCTTCAGCTGTAGCCAAAGATCCTAAGCTGTTTGCTTTCATCTACAGCCACAGTTAATTCTAAAACTTCCTATAGTGTTCTGTCCCCAGGGTACAATTAGTACAAGTTTCATCTTTTCTCAGTTTGTACCCACACAGCTCTTCCTGTTCACCCTTACTCTTAATTATGTGTTCATTCTTTGCTAATATTATGTCATATCGGAAGTTTGAGGTAGTTCTCTCTTATCAGTCCTTGGGCTCCTCATTGTAAGGAGACTTTCTCTTAAAAAAGTGTTTGTTGAACCACCAAAACTTCTGTTGTTACAGCCTTCACATTGGTTCACTGAGTGTGTAACTGGCAGGCAGCTGACTAAATTGTAAAGGTATGCCTTTTAAACTAAGGCTTGGGTTTTCAGCTGTTCATACCAGTAAACTCTCTATAAAGCTAGAATCAAAACTTTGTCTTGTATCTTTGACATTTTAACCTTGAAAACTCAGGAAAATAGTTTAAGTCTTTGTTAGATCTTAGTAGATACTATTACTGTCAATCACTAATTATTACTCATAATACATAGCAATAATAACATGAGAGTAGTAGAACGATACATTTGGTTCAGAAAGCATTTTATGTTACGTGCTTGAGCATCAGATGATTTAATTAAATTCCTCAGAATTCAGTCCTTGTTTTCCAGTATCTTTCCCCACCCAAGTATAAAGCAAAACTTTTCCCAATATTTTTCAGTTAGTGACATGAAGACAGTGTTAACTTCCATCTATATTTAGACAAAAGTCTAAGTTAAGGTGGAATTCCTTTGTATTTCATTTGATGTTGACCTAACCAGATCTTTCAGACAAGCTTGTGAGTGTGTTTTAAGTCTGTGGTTCTAGGATTCTGTTTCTCTACTCCAAGTCTGTCAGTAGGAGTGGATATAAAAATGTATACCATCAATTGGAGCAGCTTCTGTTCTGCATTCAATAAAACTAAACAAAACAAAACAAAACAAATGGTTTATTTGCTTATTTACTTTATTTACTTACCTATTTTATGTGAGCATTGGTAACCATAGGCAAAAATAGGTCTGCAGATATTGGTGTGAAAATCTCAGGGAAATCAATGAGTATGGCCTTTTTTTTTTTTTTTTTTTTTTCCCTGCAGAAATAGTTTTGACTGTATGAAAAAACAAAGAAATTGGTCATGCCATGTTACATACAGAAATCAGTACATTTCAGTGACAGACATGAAGATTGCATACCAAACTATCAACATTCAAGATATTGAATCAACTGTTTAGCAGAGCGTATCACACTGATTTCTTCAGTAGGAAATTTCCTCAAGAGAAATACAACCTATTTTTTAGTATATGGTTTTAATATGCCTGTGTTTATATACAGTATTTCTGAATTTAGATATGCAAACATTACAGTCATCTTGGCTGCTGATGCCACGTGCTCAATGGAGCAAGTGGCTGCTAGAGAGGAATGATGCTGATAATTCAAAGCTGGAACACAAGTGTGACTTCCTACCACATACAGGTGCTGACTTTCCTTATGGGGCCTGTGACCTCTCAATAGTTTTCAAATCATGAGCCAAACTGCTGTGGGCCTTCTAAGTCAAGTTCCTTTAAAACATTGGGATAATAATACAGATTCGGTTATGTGGTATAGCTTTGGTATAATCTGAGTTAATTTTTTTCTTTTCAGTTTCCAAAATTGCTCATTCCAAACAAGAACAGACTCCTTATAGGGTCTGAAGCAGTAACATATTGCAGCAGTCACAGTTTTAGTGAAAATTTTTATATAGTTTGAAAGAAAGTAGGATGTGGTCCTTATGCGGTTGTCTTTTGTTAACAAGTAACTGCACAAGGAAAAGAATTCTGGTGGTCCATTCAATTCAAAACAATCCATTGGAGATATTTGTTTGTAATAGAAACAATGACATGTTTTTAATGAAAACTAGAGGAATGGTTTATCAAGTGTTCCAGTGAGATCTCTGCCTCTGGAAATTTTTAATTCAAAGTTAGCCAAGTAGACAAATATAAGGTCTACTCTCATTAAAAAAAAAAAAAAAAAAAAAAAAAAGCAAAGTGGGAGAAGTGCTTTGATGCAGATCACTTTATGCAGATCAGACAAGACAATCAAGTGCGCTCATGTAATCTATGAACAATTAGCAGATTTTTTGTTGTTGTTTTCCTGTTGCGGTATGGATAAACCCATTGCAATATTACATATTTGTAATATTTGTAACATTTGTCAATGTGTATAAAAGAGGTCAATTGTCATTCAACAGCTACAAATGACAGGATGAGTCAATTAGGTTGTGTGTACTAGGAGTAATAGACAACATACAATAAATAACTTGATTATTTTGGAAAAATCAGTACCTACTACTAGTCAAAGTATATATTTATGTCTCTTGAATGATCTGGTGAATCATCTGTCTTGGTGGTGGTGATGGCTGAATGAGAAGTCAATGAATAAGTAACATTTATGTTCAGAGACAATACATGTTTTTTTTTTTATTATTATTATTATTTTATTTATTTTTTTCCTTCAGAATTTCACAAGTTCTGGTAACTACAGCGATGTCAATATGTCCCAGTCTGCAGTTCTGGATGACTTGGCCAAATACAGCCATTATACTCTGTGGGTAACTGCAAGCACAGCTTTTGGAGATGGAAACAAAACCAGTGAAATTATAGATGTATATACAGATCAGGATAGTAAGTGAATAACTTTTTTTAATGTTACAATGTATATCAATGCTTCTATTTATTAAATATTCTCTAACTTTAAAATGATTTTTACTGTTAAGATGGCAAAGCTAAAAAAAATCTAGTAAATATTTTTTTTTCATGTTCCCTTGCATGAAAGACATTTTGATTTCTCTGCTTTGTAATACAGAGAATATAGTTCACAAGCTTCTTCTTTGGATGCAAGCAATAAGTATATTATATTAAACCATCATTAAGGCTCTTTCAAAAATCAAATGTAACATAGATGGTTATTCATATATACCATCAAAATATTTTGGTTTTGATAGTAAAAAAAAAAAATCATTAAAAAAAATTATACAAAATATTTAGTGTTTTACAAATAAGGTTTATAAAACAATCATACTTAGGGCATGTATATCTGTTTTGGTTTTGGATTCTTTAGTATTGTAATCCATGCATTTGTTTTGTTTATCTCTCATAGTCCCAGATGGTTCTGTTGAAAATCTGGTGTATCAAAACATTTCCTCATCTTCTGTAAATGTAAGCTGGCTTCCACCATCCCAGCCAAATGGTTTAGTCTTCTTTCATGTTTCTCTAAGTTTATTGCAACTGGGAACCAATAAGATATTGTCTTTCCTTACTTACAACACAAGTATCATTTTTGACAATCTGGAGAAATACACTGACTACATTCTGAAAATCATACCAGCCACTGATAAAGGGTCTTCTGAACTGCATGCTCTAAGTCTGCATATAAGAACTGATGAAGATGGTAAGTTTAAGAATAGTTTTTATTCATTCCTAAGGAAATGTAGAAAAAGTAGAATGCTTCTCTTTCTAAAAGAAAAAAAATAGTTTATCTTTTTCATTTTACTTAAAACTTTGTGTGTGTGTGTGTGTGAGATACAGTAACACAAAAACCTGCTACACATTTCTGTGTTGAGACCGTGAAATAGAATTTTCTGCTCAGAGCACAATTTCAGCTAAGACTAAACTAGCTAATACAAGTAAAACACATTTTTCATTATAACTCATATTTTTCTGAGGTTATCCTTGTTTTTCTCTTTCTTATTTCTTTGTGTAGTCCCAGAATCAGCACCTATAATCAAAAAATTTTCAAATCTCTCAACTACCTCAGTTATGCTTTCATGGGACCCTCCTGTTAAGCCAAGTGGTGTTATAATAAGTTATGATTTAAATTTGTTTGGGCCAGAAAGGAACATCTCGTTCTCTACCACTAATAATTTCATCATTTTAGAAGACCTTGTACCATTCACATTATACAGTATTTACACAGCTGCAAGAACTATAAAAGGATCTGGTCCATCTTCCATGCTTCTGTTCTACACAGATGAGTCAGGTGAGCAAACGCAATTGTAACAAACTGAAATTTTATCCCTGTGATATGGCGTCTGATTTAAATCTGAACATCACACGTTGAAAGAGTCAAGGTGAAGAATTCATTTTCCATTGGTCTTGTGTGAAGAACTCTCAGAAGAAAGAAACACTTTTCTGAGTTCTTTCTGAGTCTTTTCTGAGTTCTCCTCCTCCCATCACAGTGTGCCAGAGGTGGTCATATTCTGCGAAGGATTACAAAACTCCAAGAAAGATTTTTTTTTCCTTTGGAATTTACCATTTGTCAAAGTGTCAGGGATTTTTAAGCAAACAGCAATACCTTCTTTTTTTTTTTTTTTTTTTTTTCTCTCATATGTACAAAATTAAAAAAATACAAGCATGAAAACATTTTTGACACTCTTTCAGGTCTCTCTTACATGGACCTCCTTCCACCTGTGTGGTAAATGATGTTCTCTTGTAGATATATGAGTTGTGCTCACTATAAGCTTTAGGAAGTGAAATATATTTCATTCCAAGATATATGTACTATGACTTTTTAAGTGTCCTAGCTCTGACAATGAGCCTGTTTAAGTGACAAATAGCTTTCTTAGGTATCTGAGAAGATCCCTTGCTGACCAAACATATTCCTGGTTAATGGAATTTGTTTTCTTTTCAAAAAGAAATAAACAAACAAAAAGATAGAAATGAAGTGCTGTTTTCTTGAGTTCAGATTGAAATGGTAACAGATGTTCATATGTTCTGCTGCTTCTCTGAAATATTTGGTTTTGCCTGGTTTATTTGTAATTTGTAAGTCAAGACCATTTCTCTTTTGCAGTGCCATTAGCTCCACCCCAGAATTTGACCATTACCAATTACACTTCAGATTCTGTGTGGCTAAAATGGGATCCAAGTCCTCAGCCAAATGGTGTTATTATGAGATATAATTTTAAGATTTATCAAAACAACACTGAAAAAATATTTTATCAGGTATGTTTCTAATATTTGTGTTTAATTTCTTCAGATGATAAATGCTTTTTTAATGTTTTACAAACAACACAAATAATTTAAATGTCTCTTTTACTCCTACATTTATGGAGCTCCTATAAATTATTTTTTGTTAAGACAGCTTACTTACTCTCCCACAATGTCTATAACTCAATTTTAAAAATTAGATAGAAAAATATATCTACATCTTAATTTGTTTTCAGCTTCTAATATTCCATTAATGATGAGCTTTATTAATCTTTAGTTCATAGTTCATTGTAAGTTTGTTGTTAGAAAATGACAGAAGTTACTTGTATCTGCATGTGTGTGCCATGTAGTATCTGTGGGCTTCCAAGATTAAAAAAGGAAAGAAATTTCTTGTAATCTTGAAAAATAGTTTTAAAATGTTTAGAGGTTTGTGGTTTTAGTTAGTTTGTTTGTTTTTTTAAAGAGTAACAGAATAAATTTTAACTGAAATAGAAGCTATAAAATTAGATGTAGAAATTGGTCAAGGCATTTATGTGTGGTTGCTGGCATGGCATCAAATATGTGCCATAAACTGTAAGGGCAGCAAGTGAGACCAGGACTGTATCTCAGGTTTAGAAACTAAATAGTGAGTTCTGTTCACCTGAGACATGGCTAAAAGTTACTGTTCAAAGGCATTGCTGCAGTCAGCTATGAGCTTAAGACATACAGTGTGAGGTACACCATGATACTGTGCTGACAAACTCCCTCAGCACTTCCAGAGACTTAGCATGCAAGGGAAGTGCTTGTGCTGTTGTTAAGCTTATCCATTGCAGCAGTCATTCCCCATGAGGTGGCCTGCTGTGCAGTCTTTGCAATCTGTTCCCTGTGGTGAATGAAGGGCTATCATGATCCAGTTTCTTCCATGGTCTTTGGACGAGGGGAGGCAGAATGCAGATACGGAAGAAAGCTCTCTATAGAGAGTTGCCTTTGGAATCATGTTCTTTGAGAGCTCATGAAGGCCACCAAAGGAGGCCATAGTCTATCTGTGGCAGACTTAAACCCAACTAGATTACAGAAACTGGCAGCAGTTTCTGCTTTGCTCCATATTTCTTTGTGTTACATAAAGTAATGTTTCTTCATGTTATGTGATGTAGTGGACAAGAAACTGGATTTAGATTGTGGCAGAGAGACAAGCAGAGCAATTTATTTTGAAATATTGAAGTTAGGCACCATAATTCCCTGATGATATGAATTCCACAAAATGCTCACCAGGTTTTCTTGCTGAAGTTTAGCTCTCTCCCTGCTGCCATTAGAGTCCTTTCAAAATATACACAAAATATGACTTGCATGCTCTGTGTCCCCCATAAGACCCTGTTAGAGAAGCCATAGAAGTAAAGGCTGGATAAGCAGACAGTGAAGGGGATTGAAAACTGACTGAACTGCTGGACCAGGAGGATAGGCTTCAGTGGTGCAAAGTCTAGTTGGTGGCCCATAAGCAGAGTGCCCTAAGGGTCAGTACTGGGTTCAGTCCTGCTTATCTTCATTAACAATCTGGACGATGGGATACCTTCAGTAAATTTGTGAATGACATGAAAGTGGAGGGAATGGCTGACTCACCAGAGGGCTGTGCTGCCATGCAGAGGGACTTTGACAGGGTGGAGAGGTGGCCTGACAAGAGTCTCATGAAGTTCAACAAGGAGAAGTGCAGAGTCCTGCACCTGGAGAGGAACAACTCTAGGCACCAGGACATTCTGGGGACCACCCACTTGCAAAGGAGCATTACAGGAAAGGACTTAGGAGTCCCGGCAGACACCAAGTTTTACATGAGTCAGCAGTGTACCCTTGCTGCAAAATAACCTAACAGGGGCCAAAAGTATTGCCAGCAGGTTGAGGGAGGTGATCCTTCTTGTCTGTTTGGAACTGGTGAGGCCACACCTGGAGTGTTGTGTTCAGCTCTGGGTTCCCCAGTACAAGGGAGAATTGGACTTACTGGAAAAAGTCCAGCAGAGGGCCACCAAGATGACAAAGGGACTGGAGCATTTCTCCTATGAAGAGAGGATGAGAGAGCTGGGACTCAGCGTGGAGGAGCCTCACAGGGGATATTGTCAATGTGTATAAGTACCAGAAGGGAGGGTGCAAAAAGGACAGAACCAAGCTCTTATCAGTGGTGCCCAGTGCAAGGACAAGCAGCAATGGGCACAAACGGGAACACAGGAGGTTCCGTCTAAACATTAGGAAGCATGTCTTCACTGTGCAGGTGACGGAGCACTGGCACAGGCTGCCCAGAGAGGTATCTCTTTCCTTGGAGAGCTTCAAAAAGACATGGCATGGACAACCTGCTGTAGGTGGCTCTGCTTGAGCAGGGGGATTGGACCAGATGACCTCCGGAGGTCCCTTCCAACTTTAACCATTCTGTGATTCTGTGATTCTCTGAAAAATTGCTATGAGGAACCAAACTTTGGGTTTTAGCTCTTCATCAGTCTGTGTGTCTGACTCAGGTAAAGTGAGGGAAATATTGAGCTATGACCCATGACCTTTTTCGTTGAAGACATGTAGTAAGAAAGTAGAAGAAGTAGAGGGTGAGAGGAGGTTGATAAGGTGGAGCAGAGGTAACAAGAGTTCTCAGTATTGGTGAAAAAAAAAAAAAAAAAAAAAAGGAAAAAAGAAAGACATACATGGAGTTAATCTGTTCTAAAAGTGCTATGTAATTATGATACCATCCTTTGGCATATCTTCCTCACAAGCTACATTGAAAGAGGGAGAGGAGAAAGGGAAGGAAGAATTTGACCCTGCATTCCTTTTAGTTGAGCTCAGGGACTACTTTGTCTGACTGAAAGCTACTGAGAGTAGAAGAGGAAAGACTATAGCTCTAAATAACCTGTAGCAAAACTATAGCAAGACTCTAGCTCTAAATCTCTTTGTTTCAGCATGTTCGAGGTGAGGCCAACAATGTTCACAAAGATTAATCATGTACTAATATTTTTTCCTCTTTAAGAATGTTTCAGGTTCAGACAATGAGGCAAACCTTGTTGGATTAGAACCATTCAGCACTTACCTTATCAGTGTATCTGCATTTACCAGACTTGGGAATGGCAATCAGTTCAGCAATGCTGTCCAATTTACAACGATGGAATCAGGTTAGATGTAACATTTTGTGAGCTGCAGTTTTGTTTGTGTGGATTTTCCTTGTATTACTGAACAGCAGCCTTCCTCTTCTCTCCAAATAAAGTGTAACGTAACACTATCTCATTGTCTTCTGCTTCTGTAACACCAATTCCCATTCCTATTGTACTGGGTAGACTGGGCTTGAAGTTTGATGTTGGAAGTGTAGAATTAGAAATGTCCTCATCTGAAATGAGAAGCTTATATAGCTACTATAAATCTTTTAATAGCATCACAGATAAAGGGAGGAAAATTAGATAGATATCAGACTTTGCAGATCAAAGCAATAGTTCAGATCCCTGTGGAAATAACTGAAACTTTAGCAGTACTAAAAGCAACTGGACAAAAGATTGGCAAATGAACTGGAAAATCTATTAAACATATAATTTTTTACAATTTTTGGTTATTTATTTTAGGAAGGGTAACAATTCTCTAATTAAACACATAATTTGTTACATCTTTTTCTTCCTTACAACTGGAGAGGGCTGTGCGATGTAACTGATTTAGTTAATTAATTACACGGAATTTTGTCATGTGCCATGCTGTTCTACTGTACAAGTGCTGTCAAAACTGGAGGACTGGGTCATGTCATAGGGGGCCATGTCTGATCTCCCAAGTTCCTTTACACTGATAGCAGAGGAAGTAGAGGAAATATCAAAAGGTTCCAAATGGTGACTACGATTTTTCAAGATCATACTTCCAGTGAAATATTATTTCCAGAGTTGACAAAACATCAGTTTTGGAAAAAGAAAAAATGCTGTTTATTGTAGTCAGCTTTTAGAACACCATGAAAAATCTGGACCATCACTAAACTGGTTCATGTTGGCTGTTGGATCCCTGCAGCTGGAGTCTGTGCTACCTAAGAGCCACAGTCACCCCTCAGTTGTCTCATTCCATCACTGACAATCCATTCCCCTGGTACTTTCTTCAGGAGTGCTGGAGAGACATTGCCCATGGAAGTGTGGTCTAGCCATTTTTAATCTTTTTCTCAGATTTTGTGAAAAGACTATTCTTCAAAGGGAAAAGACAATAGTTTTAAAGAGATTCATCTACCTTTGTGCAGTGATAGTTAACATGTTTCCCTTTATATCTGTTTCCTCAGTAACAGTCCTTTCACTATTTTATGGATTCCTGGACGTGTTTCAGTAGAGGAGATAAGCAGGGCCACCCCAGATTATATATTCACTTTTTCTTAGCTGGTACAGCCAGCAATTTAGCCTTTTCTGAGATACAATACATTGTTCTATTTAATCAATTGTTCACATGTAAATGTTCTATTTTAAGCATGAGTTTAATATTTGATATATTTTATTAAATTTTTATAAGCATTAAAAATTTCTCCTACTAGAACCAGCAAGGAGGTGGGGAGCATTGGGTAATAGCTTTGGTAACGGAAGCTCTAAAGCCTGCATAGTGACTTATGTGCAGGTCATGCCTCAGCTGAAAGGACAGTGAGAGATGATTCAGTGTCTAAAAGAAACAGAGCTAAGAGACAAAAAGAAATTTCTGCTGTTGATGCTATTGTGGAGTGTATGAGTTTCACACTACTGTGTATGTTCTACTACATTTTGATTACAAAAACGTAGGGAAATATAAGATGAGAAAACAAAACTGGAGTACACAACAAGGAAAAAGACAGATAGATGGCCTCTTCTATGCCAAGTACTTGCATCACTCATGTTCATGCTATTCAGAAATGAACCATATAATAAGAACAAAGACATATTTTTGTTTTTTCAACACATTTCTATTACAATACCTATTTGTTTGCCTCTGGAATGTTTAACCCTGTCTTTGATATTATGGCTGCTTCTCCAATTATATTGTTCTGTGAGTACAATTTAAATTGTGTCTGAGTATTAACCTCTAGTGTATGTATATCTTTTAAGTCCCAGATGTTGTCCAGAATGTTCGCTGTATTGCAATGAGTTGGCAATCGATCCTAGTGCAATGGGACCCTCCTGCTTCATCCAACGGTGTGATTACTCATTACATCGTAACTGTTGAAGGAAGTTCTACAAATTTTTCATCTTATGATACGCTGCATATTTTTAGAAATCTGCTTTCTAATATTTCTTACCATTTTAAAATAAAAGCTGCAACATCTGCTGGTGATGGTGAAGAACAGATATGCAATGCCAGTACACTTCCAGAAAGAGGTAACAAATTACTAAAGCTAATTCTTTTGTTTAATTTAAATGATAACCAAGAGGCAAGCAGACCCAAAATACCTGCTTCACTACAGGCAGGTAAATCCTCCTTTTTTTTTTTCTTTTTTTTTTTTTTCTAAACTTGATTCTAATAGTGGAAGGGAAGAAACAGGCCTTCCTCTTTCTCCTTTTTTAGAATACAATGAGTCCCATCCTTTCTGTCTTATTGGAGATTTATGAACTCTATCTGGGTCATCTTTCCACTTGTTGGTTCAGAAACTTCTGTCCATTGACAGGGTTCAAAATCCTCTTTTGAAGGAAGCATTTTTAAATATTAGAGATAACCATGCTTATATCTTACAGCAGTGGCTGGAAATATGTACTGAGGTTAACTGCTGTGCTGAACATGGATGTATGTGAGCATGCACCTAAGAACACTTCTGAGTTGCAGTTGTAACTCTCCACCCTTTAGATGGTGAAAAATCAGTCCTGACTCAGAGCTACAGTAAGACTGAAACTGAGGATGGGTGCCCAGACTAGCAAGCCAATGACTGATTAAAACTGGACTCATCCAAAACCAGAAAGTTTTGGAGACAGGTTTATAGGAGACATTTTCCCTCTGGTACAGATGAGAACAGGAGGCTTCCTGGGTTGCCTACTTCATGGAAGGCAGAGAAAGGCTGCTGCTAGTGTCAAAGAAGCCTGGCACCTGTGAAAGCTGATGCAATTTCTGAGGAATTTGGGGTTGGATGTTAATTAGTGCTTGAGGAAAGCCTGGAAAAAACCTGTGGATGTGGTATTAGTCATGAGCTTGAAAGACAAACTACTAGCCTGTTGTGGTCTACATTATGTAGAGTTGTACTAGCAGGAGAAAATAAAACAAAAACAGTCTTATTTTCTAACAACACGTGGCTGATGTATCTTATCACTAAGAGTTGTCTGAGTGAAGGGTTTATACTACAACACTTTTTTTTTTTTTCTTTTTTTTGGTACATACACTGCACAAACTCTTTCTTGCTGTTTTAGTATTTGGCTTACAGGTTGTTGCTTAGTCATATTTACAGCAAACTAGTTATTATTAGGACATTTCCTTTACTGTGTGTTTGCATGAATTGTTTTCTGGTGACTGGATACTAGGAACTAGAGATTCATGGTTGGGAATGGAAACAGTTTTATAGCTGTTGTCAGCTTCTTATTTATGGTGGTCTAAGATTAGTCACAGAATATGTAGCCAGCACTGAGTCACTGACAATGCATTTATTTCTGACATAAAGTGAAATCGAATTTGGCTCAGTGTCTCACTGCATAGTGTTTGACCTTTACATTCTTACCAAGATTATTTGACTTTTTTTTTTTTTTTTTTTTTTTAGGTAATCTTGTTCATAAATGGGTAAAATTAAACTTGAATCATGAAGATTAAATTTATGAGGAGATTAGTAGTGTTTTGTGTCTAATCTAGCTCCATTGTCATGGTAAACCACTTCTGCCAGGCTGCAGTATGTTACAAAAACTGTCAACTTTGTAGTGGTAATACTACTTTGAGTTTAAAAATACTATGCGATATATGAAAGACAATATAGCAAGCACACATGAAAAAATGATTTGGAATATTATGACTGAATAGCTACCCTTGGATTATTTTCAAGAAAATGCATACATTAAAATTAAATTTCATTAGGGTTGAATTTTTAGAAGGGAAAAAGATCTATAAATTAGTAGGATAGTTCTCAGAAAGACTTAGTAAAGCTGTGCAGCTTCAGGTAGCTCAGAATTACACTAGTCTGGGGCTAGTGTAATTGCCATTCAGTTAAGAAGAAAAATAAAAGAACTAAAAAGCCACTTGGGGGTTGAAGTATAAACAACCAAAAGAAAACTGCAGCTGCTGTCAATTTTTTTAAATTTAGATTTTTCTTGTACTTATTATTATTCTCTGGAAATATTAACCATGTTGAGCATACAATTAACATGTGCAGAGTACTTTTTCTTTCATTACTACTGGTCCTACTTAATATTATAACTGAACACAGAATCTTGGAACAGGTTGAGGACCACATTGTACTATGGTTACAGTCCTTACTATTTGTTTTCTGCTAAACAGAGATTCATTCATAACTTCCATTTAAATGAAATATTGCTAGGAAATTGTCCAAGAGACATTTTTTAATTTAATCTGAGCTTAATTTTGCTGGCCTATGTTAAATTGCAGCTGTACACAGAAGTATGCTTTGTGGGTGAAAAAGAGGAGTGCCTAAAAGGATTGTTAATAGGAAAGTTTCTTAGGTCATCTGATGTGGAGCTGGCAAGTTAACATAATCTGTTGTTACTTGTGCTAAAACATGTTTATTCTCTAATAAGTCCCTGAATAAGTGAACCTATAAATATTCCGGTTTTGTACCTCTGAGTTGGAAATGCTTACTAGAAAATGTGGTCAGCTTTCTCATTTAGGCTTGTGAGGAATGCAAAATGTAGCATGGGCTTAAAACCTTCTTCATACCCAAAGAAATGGTCTGTTTCTACCACCATATATTCTTTTCATAGAACATGGCAGCTCTAGGAGTTGGGGTTGCATTAATTTCTTCATTAGCTTGTAAAAAGAACTACAGATGTCCCTAATGCACTGAAAAAATCATTTAATTTAGTACTTTAAAGCAGTCCTGAGGGTCCCAAGCATGATGTGGAAGTGCAGTGTTTTGGCCTGGTTATCCAGAGGAATCACTTGTTGTAGAGTCTCAGTATGGAAAATGGAAGAACTTTGTTCTATATCACTACTACAGATAAGTATGTTTCACATGTTCAAATCAACTCACATTTCCAATATGTATTAAAGCAGAAGCATCACAAAAACAAGGGGTGAATCATGACTAAGAATCTTCGAAACACTTCTTTCCAAGATGACTGGAACTGCTTTCTTTTCCAGACTTTACTTTCTTAATAGCGTGGAGCTTTTTTTAGATTTTCTCATTAGTTGATATGTCCAAATGTAAGTTAATGGCTTTGATGTTGATGTCAGGTCTTCTCTAGACAAATGAAACAATCAGTTGGTGGCTGCCAATGAAATTGCATTGATGTTATTTTTATAAGAAGTTGGATAAGAATAGAAAAATCATATAGCGTAGGGTGAAGGAACTTTTTTTGTAAGGACTAGGTCAACTCAGAACATAAAAAAAATGGTGGGAAGATATACATACAAAGCTGATGTTGAAAGCATTTTGAGGTCAAATATGTTGTTTACTGAAAAGTAAACAGTAGTCCACTTTGTTGGTAAGCTGGGCATTCTTTATTTAATTTAAGACTCAAGAATACTGATAGTTATTCACTACTTTTCTAAGCTTAGCTTTGAGGTGTGCATTTATCCTTAGATATGTAAGACTTGGTCTTTCATTCCTTAGACCCCACAGTTAGATATTGAATTTTCTAATGTGCTAGGGACTCAGAGATCTAGTTCAAGGAGGCTTTTTAAATACATGTTCTCAACTGTGCAATTTCCTTTAAAGCATGTCTGATAGTATCAGTCCCAAGTCATGGGAAAAATAGTCTACAGTTTTTTACATTTTTATGTTAGTAAAATCATCTGGGACCTATTTTCAATGTCCTTGTTCATACCAAGCAGGACCTTATCTCACAAGGAGTTAGCAGTCCATACTAGAGTAGTATTTAGTATCATTAGGGATATCAGCTTAACTCAGGAAACTCCTTGGGGTAACAAAGCTTTCAAAAATTAATAGAGATAAGCAATATGGAATATTAATCTGCTTTTCCAATACCTCAATTTTCTGAAGATTATTTCATTGTGTGCCCACTGCTCTCTGTTCTACTTTGTTCTTCACTTTCCTCATGTTGATGCTCTTAATACCACCTAACAGACTTCTAGGCTGCCGCTGTTCTTTTAATCCAAACTCCAGCTACAAGCAGCTGTTCTGTAGGCAGAGTTTTTTTATTAGCTTCGTTAGGAACTATGCCATATCATATTACTGTCTTCTGTTCCCGGCCCGCGCAGCTGTAGTCATTGCTTTCCACAGAAGTCTTTATGGAAAGCCATAACTGCTCGCTTTTCTCAGTAGATTTTTTTGTGTGTCCTTTGCTGCCCTTAGGTTATCTTTGCAATGCAAATAAGATTTTTTCTACCAAGTGTTTCTGTTGCTTTAAACTAGTTCCACTGGCCAAGTTCAACTTTATCTGAGTTTTTGTGCAATCAGGTGCCCTTTCTACCAGGAATTTCCTTTCATTTAGGTTCTCAAATAAAAAGTTAATCTCAGAGCAGTCTGCCAACTTTGGAAGGGCTGATTAGCATTGCAGCCAGACGAGCATAGGGAAACGGGGCCAAGATCTGTGAAAGTAACTTCTATTTAGGTGCTTAACTTCCTGTCAACTTCAGTAGGAGTTCAGGCACGTAAATAGGTTTTAGGAGCTTAAAATCCCATGTAGATATGGCTCCAGGCACTTTTCCTTGGAGTTTGGCCATCATGTGAACAATGGTGGATGAACCTGAAAACACCTCGTTCCTCCTCCTGTCCAGAAACAGAATTACCAGCATTTCACAGCCAGCCTCTCTGCCTGCATCCTGGCTGGCTTTCAGAAGCTGAATTAAAAGCTATTAAATTGAAAACTATAGAGTACATTGCACCAAAAATTACAGACTTTGAAAACCTCCTCACACCCAAAGGTAAATGAATTAGAGGAAATGCAATATAAGTGGATAGGGAAAGACTCTTGGTTGAATGATGATGAACTTAAGGGATCCTACCCGTGATTCACAGGGAATTTAAATATGCGATTAGCACTAGAATTCCCACAAAGTAATCAGGATACAGATATGGACAATTTGTGACCTAGACAACCCCAAGCACATCTTTTCAAGTTTTTTTTTTTTCTTTAAATGCACTTTTCTGGAAGTCAGGAAGAATAATAGTTTCTTTTAGGCTTATAACAAAGTAGGAGTATCTTTGAGCAGATAGATAAGTCTTTGTTACAGTTCCAATTTAATCTGAAAGAATAATTCACAGATACAATTTTTGGCTTCAGATGCTTTTAGTGTGAACAGTGATCACTTCATCATAGTTGAGTCATGTTTAGAAAATTTAAACAAGCTGCATGATTACTCTAGGAAGCATGGAATGGTTTGTTCAAATCAGTACCATCTGTGGAGAGAAGAAGTTGGGGGAATTTTAGTCATTCTTGAGGAATGGAAATCTGATTCTCCATGCTGGAGTAATTGTAATCCTCTTTGTATCTGTAACCCAATAGCATAGTTGTCTTGAAATTGTCTCGTAGAACACAGTCATCAAGTGCAAGAGAGACTGCGCCACTGGGTGTCACTGCTCCTCGCTGTGGCCCTCTCAGCACCCTTGAGATTTACTCCAGATTCAGATCTCAGCTTTTCATTTGCTCTAACAAAAAACACATTTACAGTTCATTTTTCTATTCAAGAAATGAGATAAAATGAACTAGATTTTAAGCTGATTTTAAGGCTCTGATTCCATTTTAAAGATCTGTCTAGGTGCTGACACAGAAAACTTTCCTGTGTCTTCTACTGAGTATACTGAGTAGGTTTTTTGTAGAAATATTTAGAAATAGTTTGCAAATATGTGTCTTAATAAACTGGAAAATAAAAAAAAAAGGGGGGGGGATGACATAAAATAGAAATAAATGATTTTGTATGTAAGTTGTCTCTGTCTAATATATCTGTTGTGTTTATACCTGCAATCTTATCTTTCAAAATGGTGGGTTTGCTGTAGTATTACTCACTGGGATAATCACAGAGATTATCTCCAGCCTTGTGAGAGTAGTTTTTATGGGCTCCCCCTGTAGTCAGTGGGAAAAAGAACCCTTCTCTAGGTAACAGATGGAAAGAGAAACAGTTTTTCTTCCCTCCCTTCTTTCCCCTGCTCTATGGGAGTTTGTCTCTTCCCACCAGGTACATGGAGAGCTTGAAGAGGCTGGCATTATTAGACCATAGTGGTGTGTGAGAACCCACAAATCACAGCCACTGTTATTTTTCCTGAAACAATTTGTAGTTCTATTAAACAGCCAAGCATCTTTTCTGCCTTTACTACAGCATTGTTAGCTCTCAGGTCTTCAAAATAGCATCAACCCTGTTGAAACTGGGAGACCAGGATACTCTCCTTGAGAAGGAAAGCCCACCATGCTGGCTAGCACATGACTTCTACCAGCAACTCACATCTTCAACCTGTCTAGTTTTAGATGCACAGAGACTGTAGTTGTGCCAGACGTGGATTTACCAGCTGTACATTGGTAATGGGTATATATTTCCACCTTCCTTTTGGCACTCAGCAATTAAGCAGTTGTTATGTACTTTATCCCAAACCCCTGTTTGTAAGTTTTCCCTTTATTATATTCAGACAGACACTTGTGGTTCTGCTTTTCTACCAGAATCCTTGATTATGGTAAGATCTATGTTGCTCTTTAAAACCTGCTCTGCTTAAAATCTTGTGGTGAAGAGGCATCAGAATATCACAGAATCATTTTTCCTATCCCCAGGCAGAAAGCTTTAAGCTCCATGCAGGGTGTTTTTTTCAGTATTTAATCCTGTCTTCCATTTAAATGGGAGTCTTGTTCAATAATCAGTTTTCAGCAGATGGAAGTTAATGGTGGTAGACTAAGAGGTATTAGGGCCAGTTGTTTTGATCTCCATGTTGTTTCCTTTCACATTTTTATTCCAAGTCATCCAATGATGGGTGTTCCCATCAAAACAGAAGCTCCTAGTCATGTGCCCAGGATGATTAGGTCATATTCCTTAAAAAAAAAAAAAAAAAAAAAAAGGAGTAATCTCTTCTGACTGAGGAGGAGGATGAAATTTTCTTCAATTATCTTAGTTTGGATCTGATCTGATGTCTTTGAATATCTGACTCTTGATTTTTCACTTCCTGGAATGTATAGCATTGGGTCTTAAATATATTTTAATTCAAGTTCAGGGTAAGACTTGGTGATAACTTTTATTTCAGTCAAATGACTTCATCCATTCTATATCAAATTTTATTGCCATCATAATGGAGTGTGTACAATTAATATTCTCTGCAGTATCTGAACAGATATTAACAGCCTATATTCTAATAGAGTACATGATTTTTTAAAGAAGGATACAAAATTTTCATAAAAATTATTGAACATTTCTGTGCCTTTATCTTCCAACAACTAGTGGATAAACTAAACCTTTCCATGTAATTTGCATAAGTAGAAAATATAGTTTATAGAACTATTAAGAAAATATTGCAGTGCTTATGTCTCTTCCAAAGTGAATAAATTGAATATTGCCTCTCCAAAACTGTGATTAAGCAAAAAGGTTTCTACCTGGTTTTATTTACTACTTCCTGTACTTTGCTTCTCTACATGGTAATAACAACAGAGCAAAACAATTTTGATTTTGATATTATGGAGAATTATGATGAAAGTTGGAAGTGACAGAGACTTTTTTTGACAGTTAGCTTTTGGTCTGTGTCTACTTAGTAGGCTGCTCAGTAGGCTGGGAGCGTCTGGGGCTACTATGCACTGTGACAGAGGAAGTCCCCACAGCTACTGTGTCTGCCCTCTGTCCTGTAGGCTCCACCTTCTTTGGGCTCATTTGAAGGGGTTTGGATTTCTCAACTTTTTCATTGTTAGAACTTGGTTTGACTCTGAATCTACATCTCTTTCTTGTTAAATATTCACATTTAGTGACAAGGCTTCAGCTTGTTACATTATGATGATGTTTTATGAACAAATTGTTGCGGATGGAAGCTGAGGTCAGACATTACCATAAGGCTGAAAAAAAAAAAAAAAGAAAGAAAAAAAAAACTTTTCTCTTTCTTCCCCAGTAACATGGGCTTTGGATCCTTTTATTCTTTATGTAAGCCTTGGGGCTTCTTCAGTTTCAGTTTGAGGATATATCATGTGTTTTCTTTTACCAGAGATACTTCTTCCTCCCAAAAGGCTAAAGCACTCTTTAAAGCTAAGTGTGCAAAATGATTTCTGAGCTGATTTCTCTGCACAGTTTTTGCCATAGAGTATTAGTATTATCTTACAGAGGGTCTTAGAGATAATATTAGCTTACTGTATGACTATTTGATATAGCACAAAACCATATGTTGCATCCAGTCTGCAAGAGCTGAGAGTACACTGTTGTCTTAATATAGATATGGATAAATGTGTGTGTGTGTATCTATACCCTACTTCTGTCTCCATGCACATGAATATAAATCTGTGCATACCCATGTATACATATGCATTTAAATACATGGAAGCAAACTTTATGTGCAAGTTAGTTTGGTTTTTGCCTTGTATTGCCGTGTTATTTAATTGTTCCTGCTTTTTTTTTTAAAAAATATATTTTTTATTTTTTATTTTTAGTTTACTGAACAGTTTGCAAAACACCTACATTATGTATGTATTGATACTTTTCATTCAGAAGGTGAAATAGGACTCGAAATGAAACCTGGAGGTGTTGTTTGAGGACTTCATTTGTTACAAAGAGAGAGGGTTATAAATGAGTATTTCTAAGTGAGAGGTGAGGAATCTCAGTTAGCAAGAGCAGTAAGATGCTGTGCGTAGGTCAAAAATAACTTCGCTTGATGCTCCCTCCACAAGTTGAGACATAACCCCAAATGTAGTAACAGCAATGTCACACCTCTCAAAGCTTGCCTTGCATGCCACATTTAAAAGTATTTGCCTTTTTCAAAAGCTATAGTACACGTTTCCCATCTATATATGTTTGGTGTAGGTTACACCAATGGAATTGCTCCTTATTAACTATAGGAACTTGAATCTGGTTCACCAGATGTGCTTATTAAAATATTTTAAAAACACTGGTTAAAAGGGTTATAGTTGAAAAAAAAAATAAAAAATCATTCAAATGAAGATATCATATAATCACAGAATATTCTGAGTTGGAAGAAAACCACAAGGATCACTGAGTCCAACTCCTGGCTCTACACAGGACCACCAAAAATCAGACCCGATGTCTGAGAGCCTTGTCCAAGCACTACTTGAACTCCAGCAGCTCGGTGCCATGACCATTTATCTGGCAATCCTGTTCCAGACTACACTCTCGGTAGAGAAACTTTTCCTAACATCCAGCCTAAACCTCCCCTGTCCCTGTTGTATATCTTACATGTGTTTTAATTTGTAGTTCCTAGTGCTCCCAGGGATATTGTTTTTTCCAATGTGCAATCAACAAGTGTGACCTTGAACTGGAGATCACCAAAATCTATCTTTGGCTACTTTCAAAACTACAAGATTACCACACAGCTACAGTCCATCCACTGCAGCGACTGGGAAATTAAGGGATGTATTGAATATGAGATGCATCAATATTTATATGAAAACGTGATGGATGACAAGATAGAAGAGACTGTGTATGGACTAAAAAAATACAGATGGTACAGATTTGCAGTTGCTGCCAGTACGAATGTTGGTTATGGCAGTTCTTCACCTTGGATTTCTACACAAACACTTCCTGGCTGTAAGTAAGGATGTTTGTCATATGTAATATTGCTATTACAATATGTATAACAATGTGGTCATGTAAATAATCAAGAACACTTATTAGAAGTTATTTCTTCATAGACCTATAATACTGGTTTTCTTGCAACTCTTCAAGTACAAAATATGATTTAAATCATTTGGTAGGTATGTGTTCTTCACACTACTTCAGATTTTAATACCTTTTACTTGCTATATTATATATACTGTTTGCTCAGCAGCAATTTAATTTCTCAGCCCTCGTCTGCGTCTAGAGTTGGTAAATCTGATTTTTTTTCTACTTTGGGTTGATCTGCTGTTTTCAATTCATCTTCATATGTGGGAATGAAGTTATTCATTATTAAGTAAGTGGGAATGAAATAACACTTTTCTGAAGTTCTGCTGTACATTCCTGTCAGAAGAATATAAAGAGTATTTTCAGAGGAATTCAGATTTCTTTTCAATACCATTGTCTACCTAACGAGATTGCAGATCAGAGTAGCCATGGGGCTGACATGCCTCAGCTGAGGTTTCAGTTTCCAAAGAGGAGTTAATTGTCACAGATATGTTGTCACTAGATATTTGAGACAAAAGGACATGAAACATAAATTATTTAGGTCGTTGACATGGGGACATATAACCTTTCCTACCAGTCCACAGCCTGCCTAGGTCAGAGCACATTTGAGATCTGGCCTTTGGTCTGTGTGGAGCAAAAGAGATCCACCATGAGTGGCCTGACTAAATCACAGCTCCTTCACTCCATTCCTCTTTCACTTAGTAATCTTAGTAGAGACCAAAGAATTAAATAGCTGTGTACCAAGGACTATTCAGTGGTCTACCAACTTACTTTGTTCTGTTCATGTTTTAACAATCATGTTATCTGAATGCAGAAAGCTTTTTTATTTGTTCCTCATGGTATCTGTCCACTCTCTGTGCAGTAAGATTGTATTTAAATACATCTGTCCTTAAATACCTCATAATTTTTCTGCCAGGTAAAGAAAATTGTCATCTTCATTTGCAGATGAGAAAATACAATAGAGAAATTCTAAGCCCAAACATACAGAGATTCTGACACCATAAAAGTGAACTTCACAACAACCCATTTTTCATACAGAGCGCAGAAGCAGTCCTTTGGACTGAAATGTACTGGAATCAGCTATGGAGTCATTCTCATGTGTGCTGACTCTTTGTCCAGTGTTTTTTGGAAGGATGTAAATAAATACAATATTATAAATGAAAGATAAAAAAAAAAAAAAAGAAACGTATGACTCCAGGTGGAACAAAAAAATAACTAACAGAAGCTGTGCAACTTGTGAGCCAGAAGTTCTGAGAGATTTTGTACTATAGATCTCAGCTGCTGAGATGTCGTGGAATGAATCATGGAATGGTTTGGGTTGGAAGGGACCTTAAAGACCATCTGGTTCCAACGCTCCTGCCATGGGCAAGGACACCTCCCTCAAGATCAGATTGCTGTAAGCCCCATCCAGCCTGGCCTTGAACACTTCCAGGGATGGGGCATCCACAGTTTCTCTGGGCAACCTGTGCCAGTGCCTCACCACTCTTTGAGAGAAGAATTTCTTCCTAATGCCTAATCTAAATCAAGCTTTTTCAGTTCAGAGCCATTAGCTCCTGTCCTATCACTACATGAGCTTTTAAAAAGTTCCTCCCCAGCTTTTCTGTAGGCCCCCTTTAAGTACTGGAAGGCCACTATAAGTTCTCCTTGGAGCCTTCTCTTCTCCAGGCTGAACATCCCCACCTCTCTCCACCTGTCCCCAAAGGAGAGGTGCTCCAGCCCCCTGAGAATCCTTGTGGCCCTCCTGTGGACTCAGTCCAACAGGTCCATGTCCATGCAAATACTTTTCTTCCAAAAAATATTGCTGAACTTAGGAAAGGTAGGGATTTAAAGCAGACAGAGAGGCAGATAATCAAAACATACGTGATCACATAAAGATAGGATCATCTTTATGATTTCCTGTCCAGACAGTGCCAGTTTGGTTTGTAATAATTAGTTTATAATAATTAGTTTAGTTTCTTATCAGTCTCACTGAGGAGTTGGAAGTTAAAAGCAGGAAAGCCTCACTTGACTGCACAAACCATTTCCATGCGGATGCGGTGTTGTTCTCAGCACTAGGTTTCCAGTGTGCTCTATTAGCCTGTTTAAACACATTTCTAGAAGTTAAGTTTCACCAGCCCAGATGTGAGTGGCCCCTGGCCTGTGTCTATAGTGAGAGAAGAGAGCAGCAACACATTACCTGTGAACTAAATCAATGACACATAGAGAGATGAACTGCCTATAAAACATACTGCCCCAGAGTCAAGGGAGCATGGGCAGTATTCCAGATATGTCTGGGTGCTGGTCTTTTTCCTGGGGCAATGGCAATCAGCTGAGGAGGAAAAAAGAGGAACAAGGCATGTCACAGCTGGGTAGCCAGCTGGCAGCTTCAGCAGTGCCAAGAGCCTCCCTGAGCAGTGGTTGGACTTCATGAAAGGCAGGTTTTGAGCTACCTGACCTTATGCACCCCACAGACTCATCTGTAAAAGTATCATTAAATAGACTAAGAAATTTTACTTCTTTTTCCTTTGCAAAGGTTACTGTCTGTAACAGAGAAGAGAAATTTGGGGAGTGAACAAAAAAAACTTGTCCAGTGCTCTGGGAAGCCCTGTAGAGTGCATCCACAGAACAGGTGTAGCTCCCCCTCTCCTCTCTCTCTGTAGCTCCCCCTCTCCTCTCCCTCATGGGCTGAGCCAAGCATCCCCTGGATTAGTCTGCTGGTACCCAGCCAATATACATGGTCTGTTAGGGCTTAAGGGTGCTTAGATGCTATGTAAAATAGCCTGAGTACTTAGCCCCTAAAATCAATGGGAGTTGTGTTTGCAGATTTGAGGGCAGAAGTTAGCCACCATTCTGATTTTATAGAAATGCCTCTGTAAGACATTGCTTCCAAAAATAAATAAATAAATAAATAAAACCCACAAACAAACCACACATGTTACCTTGGTTCTAAAATAATACTCAAATGTTTTTGCTTCAGAAATAATTGGGAACTCAGAAATTTTTTGTTTTTCTCAAGCCTATAGTTATATTCAGGAATTTACAACATTTAAGCAAAAAACTGTTAGACTCGGTTCCAAGAATATAAAGAGATGAAATATTGACAACAACAACAAAAAATACATAACAGAAACTGTAAAAATATTCTTTACATTTTCAAGTGTTGAGTATTGGACTGTTGTGCCACAGCAGCAAAAGCTAATAATTGTTAATATCCAATGACAAAGGTGAAGATCTTTAATTCTTCAGTTCAGTTGTTCATTATGAAGGTAAACTTAAGGCTAATGGAATTATTTTTAAGATTCTTCAACTCACTTTCACGTTTCAAACAAAAAATAATGGCAGCGTTCTGTACTGAAGAAAGTTATAGTGTTATGCCATGGAAAATGTTACAGGTTATGCGGTACAGTCCAGTTCTCACAGTCAGATAAACTATTCAGTCTTCTGTCTTGCAGATTATTCTCACAGGAACTGTCCTACTGCCTCATAAACTAGTTTGATGGCACTGTTATGGCTTAGCTGATGGATTACCTAAGAGCCAAATCTACTTTGCAAGATGAAATATTTTCAACATAACTTAGATTTATATAGTTACCAGTACAGAAGATCATAGTGCTGTGTCACAGTAAGGGAAAGGGCAACAAATGTTTTCCATAGCTAAGGAAACTTTGTTCCCTCATACCTGCACTTCCACTAAGTTTCATCTTTGTATTTATAAGGAGAATAATATTGGCTGAATTCATACTTTCTAAGAGAAAAATCACTTTGAAGGATGGATGTTAGCTGGTAAACGAAGGACAGTGAGATCATTGAACTTATTTTGGATCTCATACAGTTACACAATGCAATGCTTTTTGGTAAACTTCCAAGTCTCCTAATGCCAGAATATACTGAGATACAAGGGAAAATCCCAGATGTTAGAATGTCCCATGAAGGATAGGACAAAGACGCATGGGGCAGAGAGTTATGCTACCTTCTTTCCCAATCCCTGCTGATACCCAGTTGCTTGGTACACTTCAAAAAATATTTCTGTGTGGTGAAAAGCTTTGGCTGTATACCAGATAGATTTTGCCTGGGAGAACTTGGTTTTCTGCGTTCCTTTCATTCTCTCAGAACTCAGTATTGGAGAGTAAGTATGGTCTAGTATAAGATATAAATGTTTCAATTTATGTAAAAGTAACCTAGGTAATTATAAAATGATATAAATTAGCTTCACATTTAAATTTTGTTGGGAAAAAGGGCTGGTCTTAGTCAAACTGGCAAGCATGAATTCATGAATTTCTGTTAGAAGATTGGACTATTCAGACTTATTTTTGAGGGTTATCCTAAATGATGGGCTATCCAGACTTATGTTTAAGCTAACACACTTAACTGCTGCCTTAGCATCAGGACACAGATGGATGGGAAAGATGACCCTGACCTCCATAAGACCCACATTCCTCTGCAAGGATAGAAGCATGATAATCAGGAAATGATGGTTATTAGTTACAGAAAATGCATTATTGTGAAAACCAGGAGAAAAGTGCTTATGAGAGGAAGTGATTGGATTATGGCGGAATGAGAGAATAAGTCTAGGTCATTTCTACTGAGTAAATTGCTGTGATTTATAAGAGAAAGGGTATAGTGATACCATGGACTTGTATTGACTGGATTCATTTCACAAACAAACCTAAATCAGAATATGGCAGCTACCTACTGAAGCAAAACATTTTTTGGAAAGATGCTTTTTGTAAAACATGAGGCACTTCAGACACATTTCGTTTGCTAGTTGCCTAAGTATGTAGCTAATTTCAGAAAATATTTAATTTTAGTATCATTCAGTTGATGTCTGATATATTACTTTTCATGGTGAAAATAAATCAGGTATTAATGCTTACGTGTATTTTAGATCAGTGCCCTAAGTACAGTATGCTCAATTAGAATTTTCTTGGAAGTATCTCAAAATGTGTCAAATAGAACATGCATATGGAAATAAAATAATTTGGATTGGATAATTTGTACATTACATTATGCTTAAAGTCATTTCATGCCATCATCATCTAATGAATAAGTGCAAATTGGCTTTGGGGGAAAAAAAGGAAAAAAAAAAAAGAAAGAAAGAAAGATTAAACACTCCATTAATGCTATAAAAGAGTAATGGAAGTTTATCTATGGAAACCAGGCAGGTTTGGAAATGAACTAAGGCTTGAGAAACTATATACAGTTTTATACTGTTTTTCAGAAAGTTCAGTTGGAGATGAAGATATGAGCACTACCACAGTTACCGAAAGCACTATTCACAGTAAAAGTTACTGTTTGAACAAGTCTCATATGTATTACCTGAAAAATAACCTTAATTTGCTCTAATTCTATTTTTTAGGGGAACAGTATTTTCACCACCCCTTATGTACTTTCATACATAGTTCACTCAGTTACAGTCTTCATTCAGTTGTTTGATCCCATTAATTATTTTAGAGGACTGCTTCCAATGGCTGAATTTGATCCTCCCTACAAAGTCTAGTATATTCCTGCTAATCCCGGCACACAACTCTACCTCCTATATCCAATATCCTGAACTCTTCACAGCACCTTCTCAACTCCCAGTTTTTCCCATTTTATTCTGCCAACATGGTGAAAAATGTGCACCTTCACAGTGCAAAATCTCTCCTCATGAGGCTTTACAACTAATTTCAATAGTTACATACCTTCTGTGCTATTTTTCATTTTCCTAATATTTACTACCTGACAAGCCAAGTAACTTTGTATACACTAAAATTTTCCTCATAAAACTCTCTGACAGACTGTTTGCTGATATGTGTTAATCATTGTTGTAATTTTTTTTCAGGTAGATTAAAAAAAAAAAAAAAAAAAAAAAAGCACCATGAAGCCAAGGAATTATGTACAAATCTGTTGTGCCTTCTATAACACACTGTTCACTGTTATATGTCGCAGTTGTTTTTTTTTTGTAGTAGACAAAAAAAGAAGGCACCATGGAGCAAATTTATGGCATTATATACAAATCTGTTGTCCATTGTATTCCAAATTTTAGCTTCCCCAAATTTACCACAGGCATTAAGAAAAAGTAACACCACTTACTCTGAGAGTTGCTGTATTGTTATATGAATTCAAGAACATAATAAATTTATCATTTATGAGTAAGAAATAACTAGGTGAATTCACATGGCACCACGACAAAAGTAAATTTTAGGAAACATTATTTTTTAATGTGATCATTCTTCCCTTCTTACAATTCCTGCTAGTTTTTGGTATGTATTTTCCAGAGTTTCTCAACATGTTAAGAGTAAGTGAAAATGAAACAGATTTTTTTTTCTGTATATATTTTTTGAACCAGTACTGTCCAACATTGTTGGAAATCTTTTCCAGCTCGCAGAAGACCTTGTATTTTGATAATTTCTTGTTCTTTGCATGATTAGTCTGACATAAACTTTCTCCTGTATATTATGCATGCCTTTTCATGTAAATAGCTATATATATATATATATTGTTTGTGATGCAAAATGCATGTAATCAACCTGTAATTAAAGAAAAAAAAAAAAAGACAACAACAAAAAAACCTGTAGTTTCCAGTTACAATGATGTAGACATTTAAGACACTATACATGCTGTGATATGTTTAACAAAAGCTGTGTTTCTAAATCCCAGTGTATACTTCATAAATGAGAACAAATATATATATATATATATATATATATATATATATATATATATAATTATTTAAGCAATCTACAATTGTAAATTTGTGAGAAAGTTTTATTTTCAAATAGAAAAATAAGCTCTACTGGCTGCTAAAATTGCTGGTTTATTTGTTGTGAACTTCTCTGGCTGTGATTCACATAAGTATTTTTTTTCTGTAGCTCCAGATGGTCCTCCAGAAAATGTGACGGTGTTAGCTACATCTCCTCACAGTATTAATATCAGCTGGAGTGAACCTGTCGTCATTACTGGACCAACATGCTATCTTATAGACATTGCCTCAGTAAGACAACTCTGTTCTACTTTTTATAATAATACAGATGCTTAGTGATATAAAAACTCACAACAGATTTTTTTTTTAATGGAAGTTATAGCATAGACATAAACTGGAGTGAAAAATTATATGACCGAAGCATCCATTTTCACATCAACTCCAAAAAAGAATTCATTACACATTTATAAATTTCTTAATGGGAGATAGATTAATTAATTGATATGAAAGAATGTGTGCTAATAGATATTGCACAATAAAGGTTTAGCTATAATTGTATGCAGCAAAACAATAGCTGAGCTTTGCAGAGGTGTACCTTCTTCCAACAATAATGATATTGTTTACCAGTAAAAATGATAATGACATATTTAATCCAAAGAAAAAGGTCATTGTCATAATTTTACAGATGAGTGAAGAGCCTAGCAATCAGAATTGACTTGTACAAAGCTACACAGTGCATCAGAGGGCCAATTTTAAAGTCAAACCAGATTTTTCACTTTCCACTTGGTGCTCTGTCCATCAAATTAACTGTATTTTGGTAGCACAGCAATAACACTTCTTTCTTCTTGATCTTTATAAGCAAAAAAAAGCATAAGAGAAAATCTCTAATGGCTTTTTTGTTTTCATCCTGTACTGCCCTTAAAACAACCATTAATAAACCACAAGTTGTTTTTGTTTTTGAAAAGTAGTACTTTTTTGCCCAAGAGTATTTCGAGTAAGCCATTTTATCTTTAGGGATTCCTTGTTACCTGATGTTATCTTTCTAATGATCAGTAGCTACAGGTGTCAGTTCTGTAAATAATTCTCATAATAGACAAATCTTCTACTTCCTAAAGGCCAATATACCTGTCACAATATGTTTGTAATGAAAATTTGGATGTATGTTTTATTTTCCCAATGGGAATTTTGTGAAGACTCCAAATTCCACAAAATTCTGTATGTACAAATTCATTCATTTTAGTTCTCAACTGAGTGTTTTTAAGGATTTACAAAAATTGGCTCACAGAACAGAATAATTTCAGATTTCTACTCTGACATATTTATTCTTAAAAGGCCTTAATTAGGCCTTATTTTTTAATAATGTATTTGGATTTTATAAGGCAAATGGAACCAAACCATACAACTTTAGAAAGAATATAAATATAATGATGCATTGTTGTGATTGTATTTTAGCTCTGGTATAAATATTTATATGCCAAATTTTTGATAGTCAGATAGGAAAAGCCCTTGATGGCCATCCCAGGAAATGAATGTCTGTTTAGTCCATCAGAAAGTTTAGTTCAGGTTAATTCTCAGTGGGGATAGATGCATATCTGTCAAATAAAAGGTATGATTGAACTATTCTAATGTTTTAGCAGCTGTGTTTAATACAGATTGCATCCAGTGGGAAAACTACTGTACAGCTTCCTAATCCTCTTTTCAAATAACATACTGAAGAAACAATAATGAAAACATCGTTAACTGAAGTAGTGGGAATAGACATAAAAAGAATTTTGAAAATGATACTTGATCATACTCTAGAAAAAAAAAACATTTTATCTTTCTCCTTTTTTTAACTTATGATTAGATTGGATATAAAGCTCAACATTGTATAATTTTCTACAGAACTACAGATTACTTTAGATGTAGGGATCTCAATAAGTAATCTTGTGCATATACTTGCTGTAATGCAGAAACAAGCATACCTGGAATCTTCCTGACCAGCAATTCATTATCTTGTTTTTAAAAATGTCCAGTGTGGAAAGCTGCTCAGCAACCTTCCATAGATTATTCTTAGATTATTTTTTATTAATTTTATTTAATTTATTTTATTTATTCATAGATTATTTTTAACTAACATTACAGTCACAGCCTTAGTTATATGGTTAGGTATATTGTTGCAATTTTTGTAATATTTTATAATTATCTTTTTTAGTGAAAATATCATTTTTATTTGTATTTTCTCAAACACCAAAACCAATGGATTATCCTCAGTTCAGTAATATCCTTCTTCTATTTTGAAGTTATTACTGTCTTCTGCCACCTTTCCCTTTCTAGATTAATCCCCAATTATTTAAACCTTCCAGCTCTTCTTGTGATAGAATTACCCCATTCTACTGTCTTAGCAGTAGTGTTGTTATTAATGAATCCCAAGAAGAATTGCTTTCTCTGTGGTGCTATCAACATCGTACATTGCTACCCGATTTTCTTTTTGTTTTTGTATTCCAAAACATTTAAAACTATATAGCTGATCATCTTCTGGATCTCTGCCTAGTTTGTTTCCCATTTCAGATTAGTACTGCTCTCTTGACCCACCGTCTGCCAATTGGTCTATGTTTGCTCTGTGGAAGAGGGCACCAATTTCCTTCCAACCCATTACATCCATATTACACAAAGTGTTTAAGAACCAACATGAGTGGGGTGGATGTATACCCCCTTGTGCAGCTTTCTAGCCGTGCAGCAGTTAGGAAAGGAGTGAGATACAAGTTAAATATGGTGTTCAAATAGTAATGCCCTGCTGTTGGCTGTTTGAAATCTTGTAAATATTTTATTATATTTTTTAATTATTATTTTGCAGGTAGATAATGACAATTATAAAGCCCAGTTCCTGAAGACAAATGATGAGGGTAAAATCCTAGAAATTTCTGATTTGAAGGCATTTACAAGGTATTCTGTAGTAATCATTGCCTTTACGGGTGACGTTAATGCTGCAGCCATTGAAGGCAAGGCTAGTTCTCCAGTAATTGTCTCCACTTTTGAAGCAGGTTTGTATTTTTCTCCACTTCATCTGGATCAAAGTTTGCTGTTTTTCTTTCATCTGATAAATGACAGTTTTGAAGAAATGGTGTGCTTTTAATGCAGATTTGTTCTCACAATATTTTTTTCTTTAATGTTTAGAAGGTGCCAATCAGCAAGAAAACTATGGTGAGAATAAATAATAAGATTTACCTTTAAGTGAATTGGATCACACTGCTTATAAATGGCACCTGTACTGACCTTAGAACATAATTTGTGTATTATTAGTGGAAGGAGGTTGGTAGCCCAGAAGTGCTGTGCTAAAGTCAGCTCTACATTTTCAAAACAATCTGGAGAAGGAGGTAGATATTAAGGTGAAAAACCTGCTGATGCTATTAAGTTTTTCAGAGAAATATAATTGAGCGCTGAATGTGAGGAACTATATGAGGACTCATGACACCAAGAGGCTTTACAGTAAAGTAGACAACATTTGCTTAGGAAAATATAAACATGTACATGGGAAAGATATAGTTCTATCTTAATATACATAGTTCATGGTTGTGCTCCATCTGTTACTTCTGCAAGTTTTGAGTGGTTCACTAAGGATATTTAAAAAAAAAAAAAAAACAATCTGAAAAAACATTGAAGTTTTGTTTCATTCAAACTAATTATCAACTCCATCTAAAGTACAATTTCCTTATCTATAGTGAGGTTAGCCCCAAGTCAACTAGTTTATCTATATATTCAAATTAATTTCAGATTAGCATATACTATATAGTGATTGTATTTATCATTTATCATTTATCATTTAGATTTTCATGTATGAAAATCTAATGTCCCTAGTGATATGATGTGTGTGCATATATGTAAGTATATATATAATGCCTTTAATATGTCAAATTCTAAGGTTTTCATGACCTGTTTATATCCCCAGGCATTTTTATTGTGGAAAAATGAATGAAGATTAAATTTGTCTTGTGAGCTATCTTTTTTGGTTTGTGAGCCACCTTTTTTGGTAGCCTTTTCCTTCATGTGAAAATGTGATACATTAGAAGGTTGGGTAACCACAGTGAAGAACAGTTGTTTTTTCCATCTCATCTCATCTGGTTTGCACAGTCTAGCACACAGTTGAGTATCTGAGGAAGATAGGACTAATTTACATAGACTTTACTCCTCCAGAGAAATCTGAGTTATCATACTCATACATTGGCTAGGGTAAAAATAATAAAAAATAAATAAATAAATAAATAAATAAAAATAAAGGAATATTGACAACTGCATCTAAATCCTTGTCTGAGGGAATGTTTTTACTCTCAGTTACTTCATTTCACTGTTTAGAGGTCATGCTACATATTTCTTGCTCAGGTAGAGCAGTAAATATTCAGCTGCCTGGAAAGAATGTTACAGCCTTTTTCTTTCAGACAGAGACATTGGGAAAATGATTTATACCTCTGCTGTCTTGACAATAAACTACTGGAATAAAAGTTTGACAAATAACTGTCTTTGGCAAAAGTTCATGTTGTGTTTGTGTGGTTGTTGGCTTCTGATACATTTTTGGACAGAAGCGGAAACACTTGTTTGACCCATTGTAATTCCCTGCATATGTCTGGGCATCAGCTAGTGGAAGACTTTTTTCTTAGAGTTAGCTGTGATAAGCATGATGGTTTGTTTATATGTTGGGAGGGAGCTCACTGTTGACAGAAGGCTTTCAAGAAAGGATACTCAAGACTAACACTTGCTTCTTGCATGTCAGTCCATGAGAGGATTTGTTTACCTCAGGATATATTTCAAGGTACAGTGGTGCCTTTAGGCTCTCTGAGTAGAAAATCAGAAGAAACTTTTCTGAGTAGAAACTAATGAGGGTTATCTAACAATTATTTTTAATATTTATAGCATTAAATGCTATCATCAAGAATAATACTTAAATTTAACTTTCAATTGTCTTTGTAAATATTTACATAAGAAATAAAATTGAGATTTTTTTGGTAAAAGCAGTAAATACAAATGAAATATAGATAATGTGAAAGTATAATTTGTAATTTTTCAGGTTTTACTCTAATAGTCATAGTAGTGAACTGATTTAAGTGGATCGCTAAATGTTTGTTTCAGTGCCTGAAGACCCACCTAACAACATAACATTTCAGAAGATACCTGATGAGGTAACAAAGTTCCAAGTGACATTTGTGCCACCATCTGAACCAAATGGGAATATTCAGGTGTATCAAGCTATGGTGTACAATGAAGATGACCCTGCTGCTATCCAGATCCACAACCTTAGTGTCATTGATAAAACAGATCAGTCGGTCACTGCAATGATAGAAGGACTGAAAGGAGGACATACCTATAATGTCAGCGTAAGAATTAATACTTTTTCTTTGGTGTGATTGAGAGATTAGCCTGGATACAGAACACAGAACTAAGCCAAATCAAAACTGTCATACAAAGAATGTTAGCTGGGTTGTGAAGAATGTGAAGTCTGAGGAAAGGGGGGAACAATGAGGAGGGAGGAGTGAATGGGAGCCCAAAACATCACTAGTGGTAGCTGTGCACAAGTTCATGTCCTACTGAAGCAGCCTGTGACACATTGTCACAGGCACAAGACTAAATTTCTCTCTTAATTCCAGCACTTGCATTGCAAATTTGGTTCAGATGAAAGGTCCAGTTCTGCAAGGGGAGCTGACTAGAAGAATATGCTTGTAGTTATATAATCACAGAATGGTTTGGGTTGCAAGGGACCTTAAAGGTCTTCTACTTCCAAACATTCTGCCATGGGCAGGGACACTTCCCATCAGACCAGGTTGCTCAAAACCCCATCCAACCTGGCCTTGAACACTTCCTGGAATGGGGCATCCACAGTTTCTCTGGGAAATCTGTTCCAGTGCCTCCCCACCCTTTGAGTAAAGAATTTCTTCCTAATATCTAACCTAAACCTACCCTCTTTCAGCTTAAAGCTGTTACCCTTTTTCCTGTCACTGTACTCCCTGACAGAGTCCCTTTCTATGTGAAAGAATCCTTTCATATAATCAGAGAATCATACATGAGAGGTGGCAACATAACTGTTCAAGTAGGTTTCTTTTTCTCCTTTTTGTAAGAGCTACATTACAAGTGATAAAGTATCACTGTACTTAGGATTGTAAAGAAATATGAGGTAAGATCTATCAAAGTGTGAATGACATAAAAGGAGTGTTTCAGCATTCATTTTTGCTTCAGATATATCTAGATTTGGATGATTTGAAGCTAGTACAAATACTCATTAACAAGTGTTTGTTTTTTTAAGGTGTATGCAATTAATGGTGCTGGTGCAGGACCAAAAATTCAATTGAAAATAACCATGGATATCAAAGGTATATCTCAAAAAGTGCACTTTTTCTGACATCTCTATAAATGCTGAAGAAATTGCTTTTCTACCTGTGACTACATAGTTGTGTGCCATTGTGTACTTTTAGAGGAAGTAGGAATGGGAGCACATAGCTGATAGCCTGGAATTGCAGTGCTCAGTTTTGCTATGTGTCACTAATCATTTGCTAAACCATGTGCAGCACAGTAAAGCAGGCATATTTTAGTTACCATCAGCAAACAGCTTAGAAGAATATAATGGAGGTATAGCTAGGTATACGGTGTCATATTCATGAAAATAAATACAGTTGTTGACTGAAATTCCTCTGAAAATCTAAGACAATGTTTTTTGTTTTTTGTTTTTTTAATGGAAAACTGATATGCAGAGGCATTTAAGAGAGTACATTTTTTTGAGGCTTAGAGCATGAATTAGGACATTAAATTGTCCCTGAAAATATGGCGATGATTTGTCTTCCATAACACAGCCATGTGCCTGAACAAAGTACTTGCAGTGGAAAACAAAACTCTGTGGTATATCTTTGTTTAAAAACAGAACCACCACGGCCTAAAAAGAAACCAGCACCTGTTTATGATACCAATGGGGCCTTACTTGTCACAGCCACAACAATTACAATCAGAATGCCAATATGCTATTACAGTGATGATCATGGACCTATCAAGAAGATACAGGTTCTTGTTGCGGAAGCTGGAGGTAGAATTTTATATATTCTCTTGAAAATTGTTTTCTGTTTTTTATAGATTTATTTTCAGCTTTTTTGGAGGGGGAGGAGGGTTGTCAGAAACTTGTCAGAAAACAGCTGACAAAATTACTTTAGCTGTGACAGCAGTACTAACAGCAAAGAGTCTTCCACAATACCTGTGGGCTGGGTTTTGAGAACACTTGCCAATGAAGCCCTACTGTTATCATTATATTTTCTTTATATTTTCTTCATCTTCTTGAAGAAATAAACACATTTGGCTTTTGTGAAGGATGAATAAATATAATACTTTTTTTTTCAATTTTTTTTTTACTATTGCTATTAGTGTTGCCTGTAACAGCAAGTCATGTGCAGTTGATATTTCCATTTCATAATGGGGGCAGAGGGATTTATATAAATCCCTTCTGTAGACTGTGGGGTTAGAATACGTATTCCCTTGTATGGGCTGATGAACACTTATGCATGTGACCAGTCTCATGATACTCTTTTGAGTAATTGCCTACCAATGTGCGTGGGAGTTTCATGAGTGGATATCATACGGTCAGGCTTACTTTACCTAAGAAGGAAAAATTCCAGGTATTTACTTTGCTTGGTTTGCTATCTTTAAAAGTGTGGAGGTAAAGTATTCACATTAAGTGGTACAGTCTCTCACCTTTTTCTGAATGATGTATTTCAGCACTAATCCTAGAGACATTTACTTCATAGCTATTTCTGTGAAGTTTCTCTTGAACTGAACTAAATACCATGTTAAGAGATATTTTGAAGATATTTCTCCTGTGCGAGTTGCTCAGTACTGACCAAAAGTAGTCATTTCATTTATGAAACTGTATTTAGTGTAAACAATTCTTACTGTCTTTGCTAGACATTCCCAGTTTCAAAGTAAATGGCTTGTATGAGTGATGTCTTCTTCAGGCACATCTTATGTGTGAAACTGACACTGAAGTTTTCTATCTGTGATTCAGTTGACTTACTCTTAGTTAGCAAAATACAGGTGGTGTGGGGTCTTTAGAACATTTGGGCTCAAGTAAAAAGAGAGCTACAGCCTTAGTTGTATAAATGGCACTAATAGCATGCTAAGTCCTTAAAAAATAATCTTTTATTTAACTTATTTACAATCTGATTAGAATGTAAATTATTTCTGATTATTTCTTTTCTTGACAATAGCTCAGCATGATGGGAATGTTACTAAGTGGTATGATGCCTACTTCAACAGACCAAGACCATATTTTACAAATGAAGGCTTTCCAAACCCACCATGTATAGAAGGAAAAGAAGATCTGAGTGGCAAAGAAGAGATATATGTCATAGGCGCTGATACTACATGTATGATACCAGGCAGTCAAGATAAAATATGTAACGGCCCACTGAAACCAAGAAAACAGTACCTGTAAGTATGTTTGCCTGTATGTTCGTCCAAGAGAAACATTTAAGTGAAATATATATTTACACAAGCATGTATAAATACATAAATAAATAAACAAAACAAATAGTTCAATAATGAAAAATTGGAGCTTGAAATATCACTGTGTGTTTTAATTTCAAGTTTTTGTCTGAAGTGGAAGTATGGGAGACAATTATTTTTTATTTTTTAGTGCTTACTGAGTTCCTAAATTAAATAAGCCCAAATTCAAGATATATAGCCTGCTTCATATAGTTTCATTATACATTTAACATATTGACACTGAGTCCTAGATGTCTGTCATAATGCCACTTTTGCAGGTGGATAAGGATACCAGGTTATATTATACTAAAACTTCAATAATTCTAAATTAAATATTTTTAAGAAAATATACAAAAAATTTAAGTTAATTAGTAAACTTTAAGTTAATTAGTTTTCTTTGTTTTATTTTACAGATTTAAGTTCAGAGCAACTAATGTTAAAGGACAGTTTACAGATTCTGACTTTTCTGATCCTGTCAAAACTTTAGGTAAGGACAGTGTTATTTATTAAAGTATTTCTCTATTTCCAAATAATTTAGGCAATTTATTGTGCCTTTTTAGTAGACTTATTTCACTGTAGTACATAGTATCTATTTTTGTTGGACCAGATTAACCAGGATGGTTGTTGCCTGGTGAGGAAATGCATCCATTCTTTCCTATGTCCTTTTCAGGATGTCTTGCCTTAGCCTGAACCATTAAATGAAAAAGAAATATTGTCAAAGTTCATTAGCAGAGATTCAGTTGTATCAATGACAATACTATGTTGCCAGGATTGCTTATCTTGATTAGGTGGACTATAGTCAGAAGTTACGCTGTTTGTTCAATGTCCCTCTCTGTTCGACTTACTATTACAGCTATTCTAGTGAGTGTGGTGTAGTAAACCTCTCAGCTGCTGATCATTTCTTCAACTGGTAGGTCATTTGAGGACATGACCCTGTAGCCCTTCAGCTTTTATATACAGACAAAGCTCTGTATTAATAAATTAATATTGTCTAATAGAAACCATCTGGTTCTGATGTCACTGGCCAATAAGGCAGCTGTTACAGGGTCTCAAATCCAGCATGAATTCTTCCATGGAGGTGTTGATATACCACCAAAATTGGGAATGAAGATTCTCTTCTGAGATCGCAATAAGATCTCTAGGTTCTTTTTATACATTGGTAAGCCAAAACTTACTTAGCTAAGCTTTAGCCCTGACTTTCTGAAAAGGGATCCCAAGACAACTGGATGAGTACCCAGAAGAATTTTAGTGGGCACATATTTTTCATTTGGCATTCATCTTCTGTGATATGAGCTCCCTTATTCATCTAATCCATGTTAGAAATTTGTTACATGATCTGATATCGAAGATCACGAAATGCTAATTCACTACCTGAATATTCTGAAAGGATCTGGCACTGTTTCTCCAGTCCTGAATGTTTCAGAAAGTGAAAGACAAAAGTAGTTTTTATTGGTTCTGAGTTAAAAATTTCTAATCCAATGAAGCAAATAGCTTGACCAGTGAGGAAGAGACTTTATGTCTGATCAGAGAAAAAAAGTCTGATGGAAATGGGTCAGACTTTATCCAGTCAGATGGACATATCTGGGCACCTTTCTAACAGGAAACTCTGAAATGCTTAAAGAAATCAAGACAAATAGAGAAATTATGTTGTAGTAGCAGGCAGATATGGTAATTCATGCTATTCTTTTTTGTTACTGAAAACTTGTGACATTGTCTCCTGTGGTGTAAATCATAAAAAAAGCAAGAGCTGTTTGTATGCTGAATAAAATGTAGTGGGATAAAAAATAGCCCTGATAAATTCCTCAAATATCTATGGCTCCTAGTATCCATATTCTATTGCCTTCTATGCTAATGTTTAACATCAAGTATTGCTTACAAAACTTAAGTGGACTAGGTAATTAAGAGTTCCTTCTGTGCTTTCATATAAAACTGTTGTGAAATCAACATCAAATTCATATATCACAAGTGTGACAGGTACTGCAGTTAAGTAGCCTTGGTACAGCACCAGAACTGCTGTTGTCAGCCCCAGCACAGCAATTGCTGCATGTTAACTGAATAAAGAAAGTTAGATTTTTTCAGACACATTTCCTCTTGAGACTCATAATTTGAGGAACCTTGCCTAAGTGTTTCTTTATAGAACATGCTTTGGCAATATGAACTTCAGACTTGCTCTAGAAGCATAACTCAGAAAACATGCTAAAAAGATCAGTAGCTGTTGGATATCTCTGTGACCAATGACTTCTATTTCACTGTTAACAACACTACATTTTCAGAAGAAATTTATGCTGCCTGAAATCAGAAATGCAATTCCATTTTGAATCAATAATTATCTTTTTTAATAATCACTGAAATCTGTGCTTTGCTAACACAACACTTTTGTTTTAGGAGATAAAACAATAACTTGAATTTTGTCATAGGTATTCATTACAGCTCAGAAAACTTCCTTGATTATTTTGGTTTCTAAGTCTACTTATACTTTTGATCTGGAAAACCAGAGAACTGACCTTGTATCTGAGCAATTTAATACTGCATGTTAAATAGGTTTGAAGAAGAAAAAATATGGAAATCTATAAGAAGAAAAAATATGGAAATCTATAAGAGAGCTCTCTGTCACAGATTTCTGATGCTCTTGTTGAGCAACAGCAATTTTACTAGAGAGGAACAATGAAACAGAAACTCTTGTGATACAGAGCTGCAATAATGATTTTTTAACAGTAACGAAGAATGCATTTTAGTATCGCCTTCCCACTCAGCCATACTTCGAGTACCACAACTCTCTTCTTGAGCTGGAGAAGTAGGGTTTCTTCCATATAACTCATGTCTAGGATTGCAAAAATAATGTCCACACTACAAGGAAAGATCAGGATTTTACCATGAGATAGTTAAGATGTGGTGGCAAATACTGTTTAAAACTGTAGTACATCAAGACAGATTATAACCTTTCTATAAATTGTAATAGCTGGTTCAGCAAATCATTGCAGGCAACTCAGTAGTCCTGTGCAAGTGTGGTCTTTTTCCATATGAAATAAAAATCCATTGAAACTGGAAATAATCAAAATTTTGTTGTGGTTGTTGATGCTGTCTTATGCATAGATCAATCACAGAAATCAGGGACTTATTCGTTCCTTTTCCCCTTGCAACTTTTTTTTAATATACTCACTTTTTTTCTGTGTCGTCTGGGCCTGATCTAAATTGTTTTGACCTTGTAGTGCCCTGTGTTGCACCTGAGGCTTTACTAATTCAGTGGAGGAATTATGTCAGGTGTTTAGAAAACTACACTTAATTCTCTGTACTATAAGGCTATGTCTGTCATTTCATACAGGCATGATATCGCATATTCATGTTGCTTGTGGTCTACAATAATCTCAAATTTCTGATAAATTGCTACCTAACCTACTGTTTACTGTGTCGTATTATTGTAACTGATTATTCCTGTCTACATGTAGAACTATGTACTTGGTCGTACAAAATTGTATCCTATTGTTTTAAGACAATTTATTCAGCTAAGTCAAGATCATTGAATTTTAATCATTCTCTGTAGTGTACATAAAGTCTGCGATATGCTCTCTAAGTCTTTTGAGAGAAGTGAAATCAGGACTTCACTGTTTTCCACTGTGTCCTTGGGAGGATGTTGTTCCATGAGTGGGAAATCGGTTTCATACAATAGGAAGGCAGTATATTTTTCTGTCCTTCCTCAAAGCTGGACAGAAGCTAGGTTTCCTATTTTGGATCAGAAAGCGGAGATGTATACCAGCACAAGCAAAGAATATCAGCAGTAGTAATACCTTGTTATTCTTACTTTCACTGTGTGCCTAAGGAGAAAAGAGACTAAGGTTTCTGAGATAGGGACAGTATTACCGGGAAGAATGGGAAATTAAAGGACTTAGCAACAAAGAAGCTGGAAAAGAGGTTTCAAAAATACTAAAAAACAGGTTTATCAGTTTTTAAATGAACCTTCATTCTCACCTGCAGGGACTGATAAGAATACCAGCCCCTTTAACTTAATATCATCAAGCTCTTTAAGATACCTTCAGACCCACTAATGGCTATTCTAACAGTATCACCAATTTCCACATGAATAAAGAGCATGAGTTAATCATCCATGAGGCAGATTATTCCAGACTGTTCAGATCCAGTCACTAGGTGCATTCCTTCAATAACATGAGGAGGGGATCTCCAAAAAGTATCTTTTATTTCCGTCTGTAAGTGATGGCCAAAAACATCATAGCTTTAGATTATTGCTCTTTCTTTTCTGCTTTTGGTGCTTGGTTATTCCTAACTGATAGAGCAGTGTGTCTGTTCTTGGCTGCACTGAGGCTGAAGCAGGAGCTCAACTAAGGTTAGTGTTATACACACTCCAACTGATGTGAGTGAAGTGTAGATCTACCATAACCTGCTTAGCAGGTAAACCTGAAAAGCACTACTGGATGGTTGCACAAATAACTGTGGACATGTACTGTTAGCATATGTATTACATAGATCAGAAATGCTTAGGAACTTCTAAATAAATTGCTCCTGTTTTTCTTTTTTGTTTTGTTTTGGTTTTTAGCACCTCTGCAACTGATAAAAAACACATGCAGCTCTTTTGAGATAGAAGCGTCTGTCTTTCATCTGTACCTGATTCCTTCCTGTTAGAAATGTAGAAATGATAATGAATCTATTAAATATTAGATTTCCACTTTCTGTTGCAGGTGAAGGACTGTCAGGAAGATCTGTAGAAGTTATCCTTGCAGTTACTTTGTGCATACTTTCAGTTGTTCTTCTGGTGGCTGCAGTCTATGCTTTTGCAAGGTAAGATTTATACGTTCTTTTCATACCGTGTTTGCAAACACTCAAAAATGTTTTAATGAAGAGCTGAAATAATTCTATAAATGGAACTAACCTGTCATTTCAAAATGTACTGTTTTCTTTTTTTTTTTAATCTTTTTATCTAGAAACTTAGGAAGGGACTCACAGAGGCTAACTTTAGTCTTGTAGGGCTAATCTCCATAACTGAAGGAGAAAAACAAGCTTCTCCAGAGGGTGAATCAGAGCAGACATCTATCTTACCATTTTAGAGTCACTTCTCCATTCACTTGAGTGGAAGGTACAGCTTAGTGTCAGCTGGTAAAGTTAGCATGATGGCTAAACCTATTTACTGTCAGCTCTGTGGGGAAACAGATTGATATGAAGTAAATATTCCAAATGCTATTTTCTGCCTTACTGATAAATTTAACAATTAAATACTTTAAAGTCTTACCTGTGAAAGAGAAATGAACCTCTAATTTGAACTGTGAACAAATGCCCACGTAAAGAAGCAGGCTAGGTAATGCATAAATGATGTTAGCTTGCTCATTCCAGCACAAGTTCTGTTCTTCCTCAGCTGCATCATTCAGGCATTGCTGAAGAATGTATGTAGGAAAACTAAAAGAATGAGTAGGCTAGATTGTTAGCTGGATTTGACTAAATTGGAAGTGAGAGCGAAATAAAGGTTAAGGAAGGACTTCTTGCAGCCATTTTTAAGTTCCATCCTGTCTAATTAATGTATTGAATATGTTTTTCTTTAAATTGTTTGCATATTTATTTTTCCACTAATATTTTATCACTATGTTTAGAATTCGGCAAAAGCAAAAAGAGGGAGGCACATACTCACCACGAGATGCTGAAATTATTGACACTAAATTCAAATTGGATCAGTTGATTACAGTGGCAGACCTGGAGCTGAAGGATGAGAGATTTACACGGTAAGCATACTCCTTAGGCAAAATAGTAGTCCAAAGGGGCTGTAGCCGTGACCTCTTTCTGACCTTTGCTTGTTTGGAAGTGTTTGTGGTGTTCTTATTTACACAGGTCACTGAGATCCTTTTTCAAAGAATGACCTCCTTCCTCAAGACACTTCTCACTAGCTTTTAGAAAATCACTTAATCTTCAGCTCTTTTTACAACAAGATAAAGATCTAAGTGCAAATCACTGTTTAATTGTGTTGGCAAAAAAAAAAAAAAAGGCAACATATTTTTAAACATACAGAATTTAAACACAGTATTTTTGGTGGCCCAGTGTTTTGTATAGGTTGCAAACCTATCTAAGCATTTTGAAATAGTCAACCCCTGCAGAAGTCCTGGTTAGCTAATTCAATAACAAATCCATCATTGTTTAATTGACATTTAGAAAGTTTTTTTGTGATTTTTTTTTTGTGTGTGTGTGTGTGTGTGTTTTGGTTTTTTTTCACAAAAAGTTTTGAATAGTGTCTGAGTTTCTGAGGAGTTCAGCACACTGATTATGTAGCAAGTCCAGGCAACTCACTTTTTCTGTCCAACAGAGAATCTTGTCATGGGTACATATCTAAAGGAAAACAGATTGTTTTTTCTGACTGCTGGAAAATTTGATATTATTCACCATTTAAATAAAATATAATGATGATTCTCAACAATCTATGGCATCCAACCGAGTTAGAAATGTTTGGTGAACATTCTTTACCTACCTGCATTTTCCCTGCTGTGTCACAGATGAAACACTGTGGTAGGCAATCTCCTTAAAGATGAGAAGCCTAAAATAGTCTTGCCCTAGCAGTCAGACATCCTACTGTTGCAGACTAGGAATAGCTGGAAGATGAAAGGTTGTAGCTGTTGACCTGTTTTGTTTGAATGTGTACATGTCTATGTGTGTGGTACAGAGTAAGCCAATTGCATGTACAAACGTGTTCAAAATAGTGCACACAGGAATGGCTGCTTGTAATAGATGAGAAATCGTAGTAGGAATCATCTGGAAGTCATTGATATAGTGCACGTGATATGTTCTGTGTGGGGCACATGCCATTCAGATAACAGTGTTTTTACCTGCTAATAACAGTGGAATACATTCTCTGGAGACAGAATTATTTTCTATGCACTATGATAACTGTAACTTGTATAAATGACCATGACAGATCTTCAAAATGGCATTGTTTCCAAACTGTTAACTGAATAAGAATAGTACTAGTTTTGTTTATATACTAAAGTGTTGATGGGTTTTACTTCCAGATACTCCTCGTTTTTCTTTAGACGCAAGGAGATTTTTGTCATCCAGTAAGTTTTTGTCTTACTGAAGCAAAGTGGTGTGTTTTCCATTCTGTTCTCTTAATCTGTGTGCTACCATACTATATTGAATGATATAGTTAATCAATGTGAAATATCAACCTTTGCAGCTATACTTATGGCAACCAGTGGTATCTTTCATCATGAAATCCTGTTTATTTTTAGTCCCTAGTGTTCGTGTACAACAGTTCCACAACTTTTTTGAAATAAATCAGGACAATTTTTACATGCAATTGTAAGTTATAATAATATAGCACTCATGTATACTATCTATTCCTGAAACAAATATAGTGCAAATGTGACATATGAAATATTCTGTTTCTTTCCTTTGACAGTTAGAAGATGTGCATTTAAGAGAAGTAGTTTTTGTGCTTGTTTGTTTGCTTGCTTTTTTTTTTTTCTCAACTGCTTTTTTACTTATACTACAGATGTTTTGTTACCATTCCACTACAATCACAGCAATATGTGGCCAAATCCTTTTTCAGTTTGAGTAGTGCCATTGTGCCACTTCTCTGTCTTAATTATGTGCAGTTTTTGATTTGTACAGTATGATATTTCATGCTCAAATGCACTTCATTATGTGATTTATGTACAGCAAGGCTTTCACTGCACAGTGCTTCAGCAGTTTAATTACATCACCCTTTATTTTAATGAGTCAGTTTCACATTTTGGTGTGGAGTTTATTTCCTTCCATCTGTATTTTCATCTTTCCTCCTTCCCCATGCCACTAATGGGCTTAAGCAAAGACTTGCTCCCAGGCCATTCTTGTAAGTTACAGGATGCAGCTGTTACATTTTGGACTATTATTTTTCAAACAGTAGCTGTACTACAGCTACAGCAGGCTCCTTACCCAGGCTCTTTGTTGAACATTATGTCAAATTGTGGAAGATTGAAGTGGAGGTATTAACTGAGCACTCCTCACAGACAGAATTCATGCAATATTTTCAACTAGAAGGCAGTAAACATACTGAGTGACCCTACTAGATTACATATATACAATAATGAGAGGACAGGATACCTTTGATCTGCCCAAAACCTTTGAGTTTATTAGGGCTCCTTTCAAGCTTTAAAGAATGTTTCAGTGTATGCAAGATTCTGCTCTAGTAATGTCAGTAGCCAAGAGACTGTTTTCAGGTATCTGACTTAGGCTGTCTTTTGTATAGATAAATCCTCCTAGTAGTGAAGAGATATTTCAAGTAGTTGGCAGAAGCAAACAGTATGCATGGAGGTGGCTTACTTTAAAACCTGATGTCTAAGCTATTTTTGCTGTGTGTTTCCCACAGTATACACTGAAAGATCTTTTGTACCTGTTGCATTCAGGGAACAACTATGTAGAAGTCAATCTACATAGTTAGACTGACTTTTAGTTCATGTATTGTTCTTATCATTCTCATGGTATATGGTTAAAGCAGTGTCATGTCAGCATGGTAAATTATTGTATTACAAGTTGATGACTGCACTGTAACCTTAGCAAATTTCCTATGCATTTAGAATGGTATTGTGTATTACTACATCTGCATAAGCTACCCAGATATATTGGCTGTGTTTAGGCAGCTATCTCACCTATGTTTGAAAAGCTTGCTGTGTTGCAGAATGCCAGGTGCAATTCATGGCATCTTATTTTTTTCAAATCAAGAAATTCATGGTAAATCAGAATTCCCTATAATAACTGTGCGATCGTGGTCATCAGAAAAAAAAATACTTGAAAAATTTCAGTGTCTGAAAATACTGGCTGCTGAATATACACCTTCTCTCACCAAGTCTTTGTTAGACAATTAATTAATTAGATGTATCTTCAGAGGGCATTCAGGGAATTATATTCTACCGTATTCAGCAGAATATTGGGTCCATGATATGAAACCAAAATGTTGACTTTGGAAGTTTGGGAAATACATTGGTCTCCATGGTAGTAGACATGATATGAGACAGGCAATAACAGAAAAAATCTAATCCTTTAAAACATGTATAGCCCATCAGTCTAGGCTGAATTAAACATTGATTCATTTAGTGCACTAAATATTTATATACTTGGTCCTCTCATCTCTTACTTTTTTTTTTTTTTTTTTGTCCATAGTGTTTGTCAATTCAATTTTCAAAGCAGATATTCATCTGCTGTGAATGGTTTCCAGTAAATTTTCAGGGCCCACCAGGCTTAGCCAGAGACAAGTAACTCCTCCATCTTCAAGGTGCTCACCTAGGAGAGAACTTCTCTGGCACCTACTTTCACAGTGATTTCTGTCGAAGGGGTAAAGCCATGTAGGTCCCTGTTTCTTAAAATCTTTCCATGAAATTTACACTTTGTGGTGGATACTTTTACGCTTTTGTTCATTCCATATGAGACAGATTGACAAGCAAAAGGGCACATATTTAGAAGAAATATTTCTTAATTACAGACGCTGTAACCCTTACAAATAAATAACAGGCAATTAGAACTCTTTATGGAAAATTCTCATATTGTCTCACTTTTCCTGAATATTCTGCACTCAATATGTGTCTATATTCAAAGTAATAGTTCTGCATAGACTTTCTCCAGACCAGCCTGTTTCTTCTTTCTTTGAGGGAGGATAGCCATAGCTCCTGCCTTACCTTTTCCTTCAACATGTTTCCCTTTAGTAATCAGCTATCACTCATAGGGTTCCCAGGAGTACAAGGTTTATAACTATTTGTGTCCTGGTACAACGGAAGAAATGACCATGTGTTCTCTTTCCCTAGGCCTTTAATATTCAGGAAGGGTTAAGCTCCATATTGCTTTCAATTAACTTGCTAAAAATTAGTTCCTCCGTTATTCCTAGGAAGTGTCAATGGTGCTTATGAGTTAAGCCTTTTGCCTACATTCTCATTTCTGTTGTTTTCTATTTGGACAAAGTTTTAATTCTCTGTGGATTTTAGATGATTGACCCAGAAAGAAAGCTGAGTCTGTGTGACAATATGGTCTTCAGTTATCACTGCCAACACAAATAAATGGCTTCTTTCTAGCTCTATCATAAGTAATCTGAGTGGGATTCAGATTTTTGATAGACTTCAAAAAAAAATCCCACACATGAAACAATACACTGTTTTAAAAGAAAATCAGATTTAAGGCAATAAAGCATTCTTTATCTTAGAGAATGTTTTTCTTTCCTGGTTTCAAAGACGGACAACTGGGTACATGGAATTGTCCTGCTGAAATAGGGAAACTGGCAACTTCATAGTTTGATTCTAAATTGTGCTCATCAAAATCTAACGATATCTAAGTTCTTGTGCTTTATACAAAAGACTGGGAAATGTGGAGAATGAGATTACAGGTAGATGGGTTCATTGAGCAAAAAATGTAAGATTATCACTATATATGTCATTCTCAAGAGACTTGGGAAAAAATGCTGTTTTCTAATGCCTGAGGATGCTAAAGCTGAGCATAGCCATCTCTTATAAACCTGTAGTGAAGGTACAAAGCTCTTTCCTTCTGAAGATTCTTATCCAGAAAAGCCAGTATCTTTGCCAGTCTTACTTTCCAAGTTGCCAAGCTACTGCAATGTGCACTTGCTACCAACAGAAGTGTGAGTTCAGTAGTTCTAACAACCAAATTCTTTACTACAATATCTAAAGATAGGTTAAAGTGTCAAAGTGTAGGTGTCTTCTTTAAAATTTAGTGCTTCTTAAAGACAATATATGATTATGCCTATAAAAAAAATTACCTGTCAGTTACACTTAAAAAAATGAACAAGAAAGTACCATCTGTAGCCTTGTTTAGCTCATTTTCTATGCTTTTTCAGTGCTTTACTTCACTGCTTTGAGTGAGAGTAGAGTATTGAGGAGGTTGTATTACGGTGCTGCTTATCCCTGTGTTCTTTGTTGTTGGATCCATGTACCTTCAACAATGAAGCACTAAATGTCATATTCAGGTTGCTTATGCATTTTTATTACCTAATGACAAAACTATGGTGCAGTAGGCCCCTATTTGCTATCAGTTTGAGAAGAGGAAAGACAATAGTATTCCAAAAATTTATAGAATGTCAGCCGGGAGATTACTTGTATTCTGTTGTTCTATGGTGAAGATAGATGAATTCAAAGGAAAAGCAAATACATTTTCTTTGTATGGACTGCTTAGAATTTTGTCCTAAAAAAGGCCTAAAACCAGTGTTTACTTTCTGCTCGATGGCAACTGTATGTGTGCAACACATGGGCACACGTATTAAGAATACTTTCCCTTCTGAAAACTGTAGCCCTATAATGTTGCCAATATTACTAGACCATAATTACAGCTGATGTGTAATGCAAACAACATAAGTGATACCATAACAATAGCTAGATGTCTAAAGATTCTGAATAAATAGAGTTGCTTGCTTTATTGTCTTATTGCCTTCTTATTTTCTGTTTAAAGTTCTCCTTCTGTTGTCCTAGTAAGTGCATGAGTTCAAGCAAAGAGTTTGAGCCTTTTTCTGTGAATTCTTACACTTCTTTTCACTCCAGTGAAAGTGACCCAGATGTTTCATAGCCAGTTTGATTAGTTTGTCATAACGGCATATGTACCATGAAGGCATCTTCAGTAGCTTTGACATTAACTTTTTAGATGCTTAATATTAAATGGTACGACAATTGTACTAGTCTAATTTTGTTATCTAATTTAAAAAGTAAATATTTAAGAACAACGTCACAAAACCAAGTATTTTTAAAGGATATTTTTGTCTTTTCTACTGAATTTCTGGCAGTAGTAGGCATTTATATTTATATCATAGAATATTTTTATAAGATTTGTTTTTAAGCATGTATGAATATTGGAGAGAGCAACACTCAAAATTTATACTTAGAGGTTTTTGAAGAGGCAACTTATCTTTCAAGTTGTATTTCTTCAAATGTTTTCATTTAGTCCTTTAGACAATCTTTCTGAGTCCGAGTGCCTGACATTTGTCTTCTAAATCCATAATGCTGAGACATTCTTACATTCAGAGGTGATGATGATGACTAGGTTACAAGACTATCTGAAAAGTTGCTGGGGTTGTATGCTTATGTAACATCTACATGAATCCTGCTGTGGAATTAAGTTAAAGATAAAATATGTTGCACAGTTTTTAAAATAACAGTGTTCCAGAAACAGAATTAAACATGTAAAAAATGAGCATGAAAACAGATACTAATTTTAAAAACAAAACAGCTCTTGCTGTTGTTTCCTTCTGTAGAGGCACACTGGTAGCATAATTCACCTGTGACTCATTTTAGATACGTGCTTAAAATGAGATGAAATCACAGCTATTTGTCTTCATTGATTATAAAAAGAATCTAGAGCGACTAGCTCAGATACAGGTGTCTGTATTCAGTCAGAATAATCCAATCTCTTTCTCTGAAATGTCCCTCAGAAGAACAACATTGAGTACATAGTGTAAAATGAAGCCTGTCAATGTATATGAAGTGGTGTGCTAGAGGTATGGATTTCTCAGGTCCATATGAGCCCAGAACATTGTAAAATGATCTGAAGGGAATGATAGAAACTGCAGCTACCATACCTGCCAATACTGGAGATAAGAACTAAGTGAGAGTATCCCTCAAGATATCTGACGTATTTGAATTCATGAGAGAAATAAATCTGTTTATTTAGCTAATTGAATAGTTCATCTAAAATCTATTAACATGCACAATATTGGTTAATTCACAACTTACCATATTTAACAAAAATCTCTGTTGCAGGTTACTTAGTTATAGAAAATCCATCAAGTAAGTAGATTAAAGATTATTATTTTTTGTGGTCATTGGTCAATGTGTGGTTCCCTCTTCCATGTTTATTAGGAAAAAAAAAAAAACAAAAACAAAAGCCAACAACAGAAAAAAAAAAAACTCCAAGCTGCGTATAAATCATAAAAGCGTGACTAATTGCATGGTAACTGGAGAAATGCTTTCTCTCTCTCTGGGGTGAAGCCTGCATGTCTGTGTTTTAGCTTGGGAAGTAATACAGGGATATTTAAACTCCTTGGGGTTTAAAAACCATGTCATTATGAGAATGAGGTCACTGCAATATTTTATATGTCTAAAACTTTGCAATGTATAAAATGTTTTCGGTGCGACAAAGAAGTATTATGTACTTTAGAATGCAATGGTAACTTTACAAACATCCATTAATGTCAAAACCTTGCTTTGGAATGTTGTTACCTATAAAAAACAATCCTACCCAACAGTAGCATTAACATTAGCAACTGAAAAAATTGGTGAGGGGAAACAATAGGAGAAAATGCTTCTATTTCAAGTGACTGAAAAGAAACCAATTAAGTGGACCGTAAACAATTTATAATTTTCTGTCTGTTAATATGAATTGCTATTGAAGTGGAAAATGTTATTAATAAAAGTGCAGTTAAATACAAATTGAAAGAATGATAAAGAAATCCCCTGTAGGTCTCTAATTCTTCTGTCATTACTTGCAGGCCAATAAGCAAGAAATCCTTCCTACAACATGTCGAAGAGCTTTGTACAAACAACAACCTAAAGTTTCAGGAAGAATTTTCGGTATGTTGCTAGCAGTTGTCACAACATTGCAAGACCTTCTGTCATTTCATGTGTCACATTTCATGTCCATTTTAAGCAGGCAAGGCCATGAAGGACTCTGGCCTTGATAATCAATACCCAATTACCAGGTTGATTGTTTAGAAAGTAATATTACCTGATTTGAATTCTGTAGTCTACACTGCAACCTGATCAGAATTATTCACCTAAGTGTCAGCAAAAGATGATCTTCTTTAGACTCCAATCTTTGCAAGAACACCACAATATTTATGTTTTTGCATATGTAGTAATGCATATGTTGCTTAATTGAGAACAAATTATTTAGGAATAGTTTCTACATATATACAGATATATTTAACTGCTAAGTTGATTTTCCTCACCAAAAACACAGCCGACATTAATTTTCTGAAACGTTCAGGGCCCAGTCATATTGCCATGGAGTTTCAAAATGCTTTTCTTTCATAGGTTTCAGTCCAGACAGTAAAAAGTGTACACACAGTAGTGTTACTTTGCATTTCTTTACAAATAATAGGTCATACCTGTCATGCTTTTGAGAACAGTGTCCATGTGAAGAGCCAGTTTCATGTATGAGACGAAGAACTCAGCAAGCCTGTGTTTCCTTCTGAAAAGAGACCAGCTTTCAAAATATACATTATATATACATATATAATGCGTATGCATTTACACATTTAAACCTCAAAGTTTTCACCATTTTCATTAAGTAACATTTTTATGGCTATCAAATTTTTGTTCTCAACAATATCTTTTCTCCTCGTTATTTCAGAATCTTTATCATCATCATCATCATTTTTAACACATACAGTCATTTGCCCTCACAAAAATAATTTGTCATTCTCCAGTGACTTTATTGTTTTGGATTTATAGATTTACCATGCATTGCTTACCATTTGGATTAACAGAAGTGAAGACTAAACAATTGGCTTTTCTTCTGCTAGATTATAATATTTCAGTCTCTTAGGGAATGCCAACAAAAGTGTGAAAAGATTAATGGTATTTCCTACAGCTTTTTGTTATGCTCCTTAGGTAAAACTGGTCTGGATTTAATAATAAAAAGCACCATAAAATTCTCTGAGCAGTAAAGCAAGGAAAACATTTTCTTCCAAGAGTAGAACTGTTATTTCACTTGAACAAGAGTGATTATAGTTATATTATGCATGACTTAGCAGATGAAAAGTTTTACTAGCAATAACATTTTCACATGTCAACTAATGTTCATCACCGGAAAGTTTTTAATACTACTTTCTTTAGGTGTGACCCAAATTAGGTAACCCTTAAGGTATTGCAATGCCTTAAGACTTAAAATAAACAAGTGTTTTATCAAGTAAAAATGTTGGCAATGCAATTGAAACATAATCAAATTCAAGTAGCTGAAGCCTTCTTCAACTAAACTATATAGTCAATTCATAATAACAGCTTTATGTTATTTGGGCTTCCATTTCATTTCATGGAAGCTTCAGCTTCCATGTACCAGAGTGTAGTGATGTCTTAAAATCACAGAAGCATAGAATTAGAGAATAGTTTGGATCGGAAGGGACCTTAAACATTACCTGGTTACAGTCCCCCTGCCATGGACAGGGACACCTTCCACTAGACCAGGTTGCTCAAATCTGTATCTAATCTGGCCTTGAACGCTCTGAGGCTTGGGGCATCCACAGCTTCTCTGGGCAACCTGTGCCAGTGCCTCACCACCCTCAGAGTAAATAATTTCTTCTTAATATCTAATTAAATCTACACTTTTTGTAGTGTGAAACCATTACTCCTTGCCCTATCACTACACTCCCTGACAAAGAGTCCCTCCACGGCTTTCCAGTAGCCTTCTTTAGGTACTGGAAAGTCTCTATAAGATCTCCCTGGAGCCTTCCCTTCTCCAGGCTGAACAACCCCAACTCCACCAGACTGTCTTCCTAGGAGAGGTGCTTCAGTCCTTTAGTCATCCTCATGGCCTTCCTCTGGACTCATCCTAATAGGTCCATGTCCTTGTTGTGCTGGTGGCCCCAAAGCTGAATGTAGTGCTCCAGGTGAGGTTTCGCAAGAACAGAGTAGAAAGGGAGAATCACCTCCTCGAACTGCTGGCCACACTGCTTTTGATGCAACACAGGATATGGTTGGCTTTCTGGGCTGCAAGCACCCATTGCCTGTTCATGTCAAACTTCTCATTAACTAACACCCCCAGGTCCTTCTCGTTAGGGCTGCTTTCAATCCATTCTCTCTGCCCGGTCTGTATTGGGATTGCCCTGGCCCAGCTGCAGGACTTTGTTGAACTTTATAGGTTTGCGCGGGCCCATCTCTTGAGCTTGTCAAGGTCCTTCTGGATGGCCTCCCATCCCTCCAGTGTGCTGACCACACCACACAGCTTGGTGTCATCGGCAGACTTGCTGAGGGTACACTCTATTTCACTGCCCATGTCTGCATGGTCTGCCTTTAGTGAAGCCATGTTGGGTGTCACCAATCATTGTGTTATTTTCCATGAGCCTTACTGTAGTTTCCAGGAGGATCTGCTCCATGATCATGCCAGCCACAGAGGTGAGATTGACTGGCCTGTAGTTCCTCTGGTCTTCTTTTTTAGCCCTTTCAAAAGTGGGGGTTATGTTTCCCCTCTTCCAGTCAGTGGGAACCTCACTGGTTTGTCATTCTCCCAGTCCCCACCTTTGCCTTATGGGGCCTGGGTTTTGTGGCTGGAGCTCTTTTTGGTGAAGACTCAGGCAAAAAAAAAAAATAGTCATTGAGTACATCAGCCTTCTCCATGTCCTGTGTAACCAGCTTTTCCATTTCCTTCTGGAGAGGGTCCACAATTTCCCTAGTCTTCCTTTTATCAATGATGTACCTATAGAATATTTTCATATTGCTCTTGATGTCCCTGGCCAAATTTAATTCTAACAGGGCTTTGGCTTTCCTAACCTGATTACTGGATACTCTGGCAGTTATTCTGGATTCCTCTCAGGCTATCTGTCCTTGCTTTCACCTTTGGTAGGCCTCCTTTTTCTGTCTGAGTTTAGCCAGGAGCTTCATGTTCATCTTTGAAGGCCCCTGGCTTTTTGCCTGACTTTCTCTTTGTTGGGATACATCAATCCTGAGTTTGTAGGAGCCTTCACAGAAGGCTTGTCCAAGAGCAAGCAGAACTAAACAGTAGGTGCAGTGTTTGTCTGAGAGTGTATCTACACCATCTGTAGCACCTATCTTATCAGATGAGAAACAGGACTGACAATGCACTTGAATGACATCAGAAATGACAATGCATAGAAGCAAACAGTGCACAAAGCAAGCAAACAGACCCCATGACCTGTATTGTTTCCATCTGCAGGCAAAACTTTAGTTTGAAGTACATGACTCAAGGCTCATACAATGTGTGTAGGAGAGCTGAATTGAGGCTATAAACCCATGGACCATTATATTTAAAGCATGCAGCCTGTTCCTGAGCTTTCTTGGGTTCTCTGGCTGGCTATTAGTAAATCCGAGCACACTAGAAACTGGCTGTAAGAATATGGTAATTTATACTGATAAACTGTTAGTATATTCCCTGCCTTGAATTTGGACTGTTCCAGCAAGAAGTTATCCTGGTCAACTCCATGGTACATTTTGGTAGGTAAAGTAGTCTAGGGATCATTTCCAACAGGCAGTTTGTAGACAACATACCTGTTACACAGTTTTGTTAGCATAAATTAGCTTTCGTCCTTACATGTAGTCTTGGAATCCAAGGACATTCTTGGGCTCATTTAATTTACTGGATTGACCCAGCTGCTGTGCTTAGAGATCTCTGGGGTTCAGTCTTGGACCATGTATGAACATTGCCTTTGTGTATAATGATGAGTAGAGGATCTGGACCTAAGAATGGATCTGGATTCATGTTGTATCAGAAAAAACAAGTTTAAAGAAACCATAGGGAACCACAGGAACTGATGGCACTGCCTAACTGATATTCAAACTTCCAGCTTTCCAGAAGATTAACGTATCTCTTAATACCTTTGGAAAATCAAGTTTTTCTAGTAGCTGAAAAATTACTGAAACAGAAATATTTCGAACACTGTTTTACAATAATGTCTGTTCATGAATAAAAAAGTGAAATGCCTTTGAATGCCACCACAAAAGTACTACAGTAAACAAAGTTCAAATGAATTATTTGAAAGCTTTATGAGTCTGCAATGAAATGTGGTTTCTGTGACAAATTGTTATTGAATCTGGGAATCCAAATAGTCTTTCCCCAGTTCTGAAAACAATCATTGACTGAAATCCACACTGAAGCAGAGAATTAGTACAAGGCTTTTAAGCTCTCATTCAGATATGGTAGCATCATTACAAAAGCAATATAATTTACTTCTGTATTTCCTCTTTAGTACGGAATACTGTATAACAGTACTACTATTGTAATAGTTACCTGGCAAGCTAAGACTCAGAGGAGTGAGGCAAATGAGGCAAGTAAAAGATCACATGACGTGCACTTGATATGAGATCCCATAGCCCATAACACCTGCAAAACACCCCAGACATTTCATCTTTTTTTTTTTTTCCTTAATGCAAACTTCAAGGACAAAAGTTCTGTGGAAGAGTTTCAGCTTTTCGAATGAGAGGAATTTTGACCCCTTAGGTGTGTTTCACTGTTCTTATCAAATCCTAACAATAATTCACAGAAGTCATTCTGTTCTGAGAACAGGGATCTTTCTTTAGGTTCAGTCACAGGACTGAGGCTTTAGTTCTTTAAGGGATTGTTGAGAAGAAACAATGAGACAACTCAAAGATAAAAGAAATGTACTTTGAGTATGACAGAGGTTGATTCAAATGCAAGATTGTAAAGCAACGAATGCTTTGAGAAATGAGAATTATGTTTTTCTATAATATATTACAGTCCTTCATTTAATTTTATATTTACTTCATGTCTATTAACCATGTTATCTAATTATTTGACATAAGGATATAATTAAATTTATATCCAGACATTCTTTATATTGTAAGATTTTAAGTCACAAACTTTCTTTTTAGAAGAACAGGCAAATCATAGACTTTTCATCCCTAGATGAAACAGATATTCAGCAACATTTTGAAGGGCATGGATAGGATCTAGTCCCTTGTTAATATTCAAAGGTAGTTGAGCATCTAGTTGTTCTCTGCAGTTCTTCCCCTAATTCTTTTCCCAAGGAAATATGTTTCAGAGCTAGAAAGAGGTCAAGTCTCTTGTTGGAAAGTCCTTTACTTTCATTGTAAAACTTTCCCTTTGTGATCAGAAACACCTGCAGTTATACATTATTGAGGATATAATTATAGAAGTGAAATAGTCTTCATGCTTTTTACAATAGGCTTTTTGTGAGTTGGTGAAATAAACAAATTGCCCAGGGGTTAATATTGCATGTAATACAGTTGAAGGGTTTTGAGCTCTCTTACATGTCAGGCACCATCCATTGGAAGAAATAGTATATCAAATTAGATGGATTATTGGTTTAGTTCATTATGTCACATTTTTAAATTGTGCCATTTTGATAATGCTTATATCAAATTATTAATATCGAAAGCCATTGAATAAGACTGACAAAATATTTGATTTAGCAATGAGATGAAAATCACTGGAATATAAAATACTCTTTAAAATACTCTTGCTTTTTAAATTTTTTCATTATTTTATTTATTTATTTGCTAAGAGTTTCCCATTAAATTTTGTTTATAGAATACAACTCTCTCAATACTTGGGTGAACGAGCACTTGAACATGATTGACATGGAGTCTGATTATATGGCTCTCTGTCCCACTAGAGAGTAACTAAAAGAGAAATTTGAAGGGATTACTCAGCACAAGCAACAGAAGTGTGTATAGTACACATTCAGAGCAATAGGTAGATTTCATTTGAATCTTCAATTAGATGTTTAAATATATCTACATATAAAATTTGTCAAAGAAAGGGAAAATCTATTAAAGTTAATGTAGTTAACTGAGAAATAAATAGTCTGAATTCTGTTTTTTCTAGGAGTTAACTGTCTCTTCACCACCATGAGATTATCACTTTAATGTATTTATTGCATTAAAAAGTCATGAATTTGTCTCCCCTCTTTTACTCAGCTTTAGAAATTACAAATATCTATGTACAGAAACACCCTCATCAAATAAGTTCTTCAATGTGAATGATTTATTCATCTCTGCCCTTCTGTAACAGAACTAATGACCAGTTATGAAACTGGTATGACCAAAAATAACTCTTCCCACCCTTTTCATGAACAGTCCTGTGAACAATAACTAATTGACAGTTGTCTCAACTTAATTAAATTCTCATCAGTTTTCATGCTATGGCAAAAGCTCTCCCAAGCTACAGGAGTCAGGGAGAGGCATTAATCAAAAAGAAAATTGAGGGCACGGCTAACAAGTATGTGATTTCATGAAGAGACAGAAAAGAACTACAGAAGGTAATAGGCTGACTTTATCTGGATTTGGAAAGGTGAATGTTCATGCAAGTTTCAATTCTTCAACTCAACAGGATTTTTTGCCATGCTTCATCTAATGTAGCTGGTAACTAGGGTTGACAGGAAACTGGGATGCTCCATAATTTTTCCAGTTTTTCTCAGAAACACAATGTTACAGAACTAAAGAATTCTCACTCTTACTGGAGTGATTGTATCAGGGGAAATTGCTATTAATCCATTCCTTATATTTACTGCAGGTGAAATGCAAAATTTTGTTAACAAATATTTATGATTCATTCTGTGATTCTACATTTTATTCCTTTACAGGAACTTCCCAAGTTTCTTGAAGACCTTGCTTCAACTGATGCCGATCTGCCTTGGAACAGGTCTAAGAATCGTTTCCCAAACATAAAGCCATGTATGTGTGTTTACTAATCAACTCCTCAGTTTTGCTCTCTACCTCAATAGCACAACATATATTTGAAATACAGCTGTGGTTTTATTTGATCTGTCTTTGGTATGGCAGTACAATCATGTCCACATTATGAAATAATTTTGTCAAGTAGTTGGTCTTTCCTTTTTTTTTTTTTAATTTTTTTTTTAAAGACAGGTTTATTTGCAAGTAGCTTTTAACTTGCTCTCACAAGCTTTAATATGCAGGTGCAAGAAACTGTAGCCTCAGTAGTTTCTTAGCTTTGTAATTCAACCCATGTAGCAAACTCTTTAACATTCTTCCTGTTTTTTCTTTTTTTTTTTCCTTTAGTGAGAAGTAATTTTTTTAAAACATATAAAATCCACATGTTTGTGCATTCAGCTACCACTGGAGCTTGGGTATGCTTTCTTGTGGATATGTGTAAATGTGCTGCAAAGGTTCCATAGAAGATCAGAGTAACTGTATGATAACTTATAAGCCAAGGCTAGATTTTATCACAGGAGACAGAAGTCTGTCTCTCTGTACTCAACACTGCTTCATTTTTCAGTTAATAAGACAAGAAATGTCATTATTATTTTAAGCATTAGCTGTGATGTGAGATGGGCAGAATGGCATTCCTTGGTTAATAATGCTACATTCTGTGCTATTAACTTTTCACAGCAGCTGTTACTGCTATCTACTGCCTTGTTCAAGCCATGCTTTAAATTACAGTTACTAAAAATTGATATTCATGACACAATAAAATATAAACACAATAAAATATAAACAGACGAGTTTTGCAATTTTTTAACTTTGTGTTCTAGTTTTTCTAATAAGGTGTGGACCAAACATCAGAATTTGGAATGTTTGGTTCCAACATTTACTTACATGTATCTTTCCTGTTTTTCACCATTTCTGAATACACACTGCGGGCCCAAATTGGAAACCCTCAATCACTTTTTATTTAGTCTTCTTTGAAACAAACTTTTCTGTAACAATGAGCTTATGTTATATAAAAGAAGTTTGAAAAATGCTAACGTCTGACTCAAATCTGTCACCTGATAAAAAGACTGTCAGTTCCTTGTCCCTGCTCTCTGACTTGTATGGAGGTTGCCTATACCAGAACAGCGTGGTTTAAAGTACAGTGGCTACCATTAGTCAGAGGATTCTCCTACATACACCTAACTTGAAGATTTGGAGCATCCACCATTTTAATATTAAAATATTTCTGGAACAAGAATGACCATGCAATAGTGGAGATTCATTAAATTGCCTTTGTTATGAGTTTTCTACTATGTCAAGTGTTGTTATATTAAAAATAATAATATTTTTTAATTCTTAGTACGCCATTTGTTATATGCAGCTATGTTTTTGAACAAATCTTCTAGTTAACTAGATTTTATTTTCATGATAGATAATAACAACAGAGTAAAGCTGATGCCTGATGCTGGTATTCCCGGATCTGACTACATTAATGCCAGCTATGTATCTGTAAGTAGAAAGTCTCTCACGTTGTTACTATTTCTATTTTCTAGTACAAGAATGGATCAAAAAAATAACTTCCAAGAAGACTAGTATTCTAACCTTTCTTTCATTCACTACAGCTACTGTTTCTGTGGCATTGTTCACGTAATTTCTGTGGCATTGAAAATGCCATAGTTAAAATATAAATTCTCCCGTTTTCATTGCTCACCAATGATTTTCAGTACTAATTGAAACTGAGTTCATCAAATTACTTTCTTTAAATCATCTCATATCACTATTGTTAAAGGCAAGAATGAAACTCGCACTAAGGTCACTTGTTTAGAGATGAACATTATTTTCTCTCTTGGTATAAGAGTTGGAACTGTTGTATACAAACAGAATAATTCAAAGATAACCAAACAGTTTTATAGAAATGGCTAGTAATTTGGGTGGTCAGGGTTTGTATGGCTGTATTATTTTGTGAAAAATATGTTGGTGGAAAATGCAAATATGCTTTTTGAAAAAGAAAACAATACTGTATTTCTCATTGTCAACTTTCTTCCTAGACCTTGCATTTTCTAGTTGTGTTCTCAGTAAATTCTCTGACTATATTTTTCTGTCTTCAGTCTTGCCTATATCATTTTTGTCCTCCTGAAGCTCAAAGTATCACTCATAATTACGCATTTATTTTGTTGTAGCAGTGGATGGTGGTCTCAGGTGAGGTCAAGACTTGATTTACACTAAGGGCTGTTCATATGCATAGCCAGACATGCAGACTGTAGTCTAAATAGATGACACAGTGGCAAATAGAGATAGTTATTTCCAGGCAACTAGAACACATTCACAGGGAATCAGCCATAGAGCTGAGTATGGGTTTCATACCTCAATCACATCTTCCCTTCTCACTAGCAAAAGCATGTAATTTCCCGATTCTGACAAGCAGTAGAAAGAGCCACACCATGCTGTTACCTGTCTACATGGCTCTGGGACACACAACCACTGAGAAGGAGATGAGATGGAGCATGATCTAGACTTTACCCTTCTTGTCACTAGCTAACATGCCAAGGGAATGCCAAGGAAAGGAAAACTAACAGTGGAAGCCAGCTGCAGAGAGTATTCCCTGCTGAAATGATTGTGTATCTTTACTGCATGCAGGCATCACACTTTAGATGACCATTCATCAGGGAATAGACCACTTTTTCAAGGCTAAAGCTTTACCCTTTATATGTTCTCACTTAATATATTTGTGGACGTGTAAATAAATACATAAACATATAGGAGTAAATATGTGTTTGTGTGTATTTACCTACTTTTTTATCTAGGTGTATATAGATATGCATATGTATAAAGAGAAGGAAATAGACATCTTTAACAAATAGAAACTTGGATGTTACTTTTATTTCCACCGTTTAAACAAGAAAATGTCAGTAACTGATGTGTGAATTTTGTATCCCTGAACTACAGTTCCTCACCTCACTCTTAAACTAGGGAGGATTAACATGGTTTCCCACTGTTGCCTGTACTGTATATTATAGATAGAGTAAATAAGAGGCATCTGTGAATTATAGGGCTATATTCCAACAAAGAACTTTGATGGTACTATAAATCACTGTGTCAAGTTTTTTGAACAATAAGCAGAACTCTGTGATATCACAGACTGCTTGTTCTATAGCCTAAACATATTCTTCTTATTGCTATTGCTGTTATTTTAAATGTTCTGTAGTACGTAGAGTTCTGCAGGGTATGTTTGGTTTATTGGAGAAAACAGATCCATGAGAACCCATCCTCACACATTTACACAGATTTTTTAACTTTCTTTTCACTAAATTTTGTATCAATTTATAAATGAACTAAACAGACAAAGCCAACACTGGGAAAAAAAAAAAAATCAACCTCTACAGAAAGGTTTCTTAAAGACCTTCTATCAAAGATCATTTGTTTAAGTATGTTCCATCCCTCACTTAGAACAGATCCAGTCTGGATGGCCAGGCCCAAAGGGTTTTTGCAAATGTAGCTATATCTGATCGGCAGCCAGTCCCAATGGTATTCCCTAGCACATAGTACTGGGGCTCGTTTTGTTTAATCTCTTTACTGCTTATATTGATGAGGGGATCAGGGATCAAATGCACCCTCAGTAAGTTTGTGGATGACATCAAATTGTTTGGGAGTTCTTGTTGATCTGCTTGAGGGCAGGAAGGCTTTGCAAAGGGATCTGGATAGGTTGTATCGACAGGCCATGTCCAGACACGACATTCAACAAGGCTAAATGCTGGTCCTGCACTTGCATCATAACAACCCCGTGCAGTGGTGTAGGCTTAGGGAAGAGCAGCTGGGAAGTTGCCTGTCAGAAAAGGACCAAGGAGTGCTGGTTGACAGCCTGCAGATTATGAGCCAGTAGTGTGTCAAGGGAGTCAAGAAGGCCAATGGCATCCTGGCTTTCATCAGAAATAGTGTGGCCAGCAGGACTGGAGAAGTAATTATCCCCCTGTACTCGGCACTGGTGAGGCTGGAACCCAAGTACTTTTTGAGACTGCACCTCAAGTATTGTTCAGTTTCTGGCCCCTCACTGCAAGAAGGACATCAAAGTGCTCAAGTGTACATAGAGAAGAGCAACAAAGCTGGTGAAAGGACTAGAAAACAAGATTTTCTGAGGAGCGATCTAGAGAATTGGGACTGTTTAGCCTGGAGAAGAGGAGTCTGAGGGGGAAACCTCATCATTCTCTATAACTACCTGAAAGGACTTTGGAGCAAGGTGTGTGTTGGTCTTTTTTCTCAGGTGACAAGCAACAGAATGTGAAGCAACAGCCTCAGGTTGCACCAGGGAGGTTTAGATTGGATATCATGAAGCATTTCTTCATGGAAAGAGTGGTTAGGCATTGGAATGGGCTGCTTACGGAGGTGGTGGCATCCCCATCCCTGGAGATATTTAAGAGATGTATGGGCATGGCACTTATGGACATGGTTAAGCAGTGGACTTGTAGAATTAGATTGATGGTTAGACTTGATGATTTTAAAGGTCTTTTCCAACCTAAATGATTCTGTGGTTCTTGATGATCACTGGAAAAACGTCAGTGTTGTGTATAGCTTGCATTAGCTCTCACACAGCTCCTCAGTTTTTTTCTCTGGCTTTGCTGCTCCTTAGCACTGCTTTAATTCTGCTGTGCTGGCCTTCTCCTAACACCTGTCTTTGTAACTGGATCTGCAGTAAGGTTAATATGAAAACTTAGGTATTTTTTAAAGGGAACTACTAGCCTGATATCCTTTCAATATTTCTGCTAAAAGCATTTCTGTTAGGATGGTATTTCCAAAACTTTGTTAGGGCATTGGTTCATATCTAATCTATACAGTGGAGAAAATGCCTTACATCCTTAGGTCTCCATGGCCATCTGCCATGCAATGATTAGTCAGGCCTACACCAATTATTTTAACATGTCTGACAAGGTTCTAGCCTTAGGCATGTTAACTACAGGCACAGCTATGAGTCACATTCAAACTCTTTTTTCCTTACCAACCATTATGCATTAAACATTTTCTCTTTCTTAGGGCTATTTGTGTCCAAATGAATTTATCGCAACTCAGGGACCATTACCAGGAACAGTAGGTGATTTCTGGAGAATGGTGTGGGAGACTAGAGCAAAAACCCTTGTGATGCTTACACAGTGTTTTGAAAAAGGACGGGTAAGTTATCAGTGTACAACATTGCTATAACTGAAAACTCTGTATGTAGTTTTTGTCAAATTTATAATATAATTATTGCTAATTAGTAATCATCTCCCTGCAGATAAGATGCCATCAATACTGGCCAGAAGATAATAAACCAGTGACTGTGTTTGGGGATATAGTAATTACTAAATTGATGGAAGATACTCAAATAGACTGGACCATCAGAGATCTAAAAATTGAAAGGGTAAGTCAGAAATGGAAACTGGTTGAATTAAATCTATCCAACAACTCAAACATCAGACGTTCTCCATCCCACCCAACTACCTCTCAGTGTTCTTTTAATCTTTTAATATGTATGTACTCTACAGGCTGGTTTTTCTGAGCATTTTGTTTTCATTCCTGGTTGTTTTTCGTGGTGATGGTGGTTTTGTTGTTGTTTTCATTTTTCCTGAAAATTTTCTCCAGTTTCTGTCACAAAGAACTCAGATATATGGCTGACATGCTATGAAGGACCAATCAAGGTTACTGAACATCTCTGATCTGGTGGGAGGTGAAGTTTCTATTTGGACACCTCAGTTGTCTCTTCTAAAAAGGAGTAATCCTAACCATTCTGTTACCAGACAAAGCCCTTTGAATGTATCCCTCTCAGATTAAAGGGCAAGATTCTCTGGTGCAGCGCAGCTGTTTTGCATTGTACTACCAGCTCTATTGGCCTCCACCCCCAGGAAATTCACCCAATATAAATGAGAATCATCAGTACTCCCACTCTGTGCTGGGAATGGAGGTGTGGGGGGTACAGCATAGATGTTCATCTTTGCCATGATCCACCTCTGTAGTTTCCACACTTTGGAAAAATTAGCACTCAACATTAAGACAGACCAGAAAGTGGTCTTGGAAAGGAATCTGGACATAATGACCCAAGATGAAGTCAGCCTTCTTTTGCATTCCCAACATTGACCTGTGTTATATGTAGTAAAGCCAATTCTGAGGACCTGAACTCAGCTATCCAAATACAAAGATGCACTACCATCCCACGGTGTGTGCCATATTGCTGTCTTTAAGATTGCACTTCACCTTCCGTCCAAATGGATGGATTCTTGATGATCTTCCTGTGCAGGTAAAAGGCATGTATACACTAAATCATTCACAATTTTTACCATATTGCATCCAAAATCACTTCTCTTTTGTTTTTTTGTTGATCAGTTTTAGTATTATAGACCTTAAGTAGTTGCACATAATTGTTCACAGCTGCTCAGTGTTTCTTGCAATATGAAAAGAGCTAGTGGTTGGTTCAAAACAAAGACAACAGAAATTAATTCATTGCACGAGAGTTGATTAAGCTGCAGAACTCCTTGCTGCAAGGTATTGTGAATGTTGAAAATGTTCAGGACTTCAAAAAATCTGAAGAAATTAATGGAATAAAAGTCTGTTGAGTGCTATCAAATTTTTAGATACCATCTCTGACTGAGGAGGTTCGTGGCTTGCAAACTGTTAGAATGGAAGGGATATACTATGGGACTACAGATACATCGTTGTCTTGTATTATAATTTTCATTAATATTTTTCACTACTGTTGGAAGCATAATATTGAGCTAGACAGACCTTTGGCCTGACCCAGTGCTTTTATTGTTATGTCCTTCGTAGTTAATTTAGATATCAGAACATAATCAGCTGTTTGTGTTGAGTTACTATTACTGCTGCTCTGATTGAGAGGGCACCAAATACATAGAAAACATGTTTGTATTGACCAACATATTTGTTTGCCTTAACTATACTAGAACAGTTGCCTTCCCCTAAATAAATTTGCCAGACCAGTTCACTGAACTTCTAGAAAAGCCATAGAAATGTCAACACATAATCTACTAATTACACTGGTACAGTGACTGAAGTCAAAGGTAGAGTGATTGCTGAAGTCATTAATACTTCATGAAAAGTTAATTTGATGCCATTTCTCCCCCCAAAAAAACTTGCAATTAGACCTGCACTCAACAAATTATCCCTTGATACAAGTACCATCCTATGGTTATGCTATTCTGACTTTCTTTCTTAAATAAAATTGCTGAGAAGTTTACAAGTAGCTTACTGGATAATCTTTCACATTTGTTTTGTAAAAACTGCCTTATTTTATATTTTACAGCATGGAGATTGCATGATGGTGCGCCAGTGTAACTTTACTTCTTGGCCAGAACATGGAGTCCCTGAAACTACTGCACCAATTATCCATTTTGTAAAACTTATCCGTGCAAGTCGAGCAGGTGATAATACACCAATGGTGGTTCACTGCAGGTAAGTGTATTCACCGGGTCATGATGTAGTATCTTATCATTCCAAGTGCATATTAATGCTCAGGGAAGTTGACAAAGAACAATAATGAGTGCCCAGGTATGGCTTTTGTATGGATAGCTGTGAAGTTTTCTCCAGCAGGGCTCCTTAGTCCTTTATAGGAGGCAAAATACCGAAGTAGGCCTGTTCTTCCATTCTCAGAAACCCCATTGAGGTGACATCTTTGAAAGAGTTATTTCAAAGTTACCATAAAGTACTGCTAGATGTATCTCAAGTTTTCTCTTTATCTTAAGAAGAGGAATAGCAACAATTGACATGCTTTTAATGACTTCTGTTATAGTTATAGCTTTTCTTAAGAATTAATTCCCTAAAATTGTGTTTAAAATGTGTATGTCATTATCATGAGGAAGAAACTATTTGTGAGCCACAGAGAATGACAAATATATGTAGGGGTTTGCATATGCTAAATTTCAAGTTTGTATGCCTGTAAACAGCTAAGATCTAAACTTAGACTTTTAAATAAATGGTCTGATGCTTATTTGGTCCAAATGATACGAACTGAGATGTCTAGGCTTGATTCTTTGCCTCATTGTCACTTAGTGTGAGTCTGGAAATATGTGGAAGAAAAAGCTAAACTTTTTGCTACAAATTCCTTCTCTGTCCAGTGAGTTTATCATGCACTGGGTTTCTTTTTATTTGTCCTCAATGTCCTACAGGTGCCATCCACAATGTGAGATAAAACTTCCTTATTTTATTTGACATTGTTATCATTGATAGCTTGACATTTTCCTCTACAAAAGGGGTCATAGAAACTTCTACAGGAGATAACTACAGAGTCTTCATGTTTTGAGGACATTTATATACTTTTGGGCCCTTCTGCAATGAATGCTATCCCATTTTCACAACACAGATACATGAAGGGTTCAGCATGGGCCAGATAAACTGCCCACTGTCCCAGTGATTGTAAACACAAACAAAAGTAGTGCAAACGAGTTCAAATTTTCAGGTTTTCTTCTCACAATCAGCATACTTTAACCAAAATGTTCTGAGAAAATATTCTGTAATGAGAAAACAAAAACAAACTTAATTTTATCTTGTGTATTATGTTTGCAGTGCTGGTGTTGGAAGAACAGGTGTTTATATTGCACTAGACCATTTAACGCAACATGTAAATGACCACGATTTTGTGGATATCTATGGCCTTGTAGCTGAGTTAAGAAGTGAAAGAATGTGTATGGTACAGAATCTGGTAAGATGAGTATTTGAATTCTGTTCTTCTGCTGTTAAAAAGTAAGTCATCAGATCTACAAAACTAGACTAGAAAGCTAATGGCATTCAGCTACCTAATGTATTTCCTATTAACTCCTACTAATATTTGGATTACAAATTTGGTACGATCAGTGTACATTTTTAAAACTTGAATCAGTTTTTCTTATCTCTGCATTTGCATATTTAGGCAGATGCCATGAAAAGACCTACCAAAATGTAATAGAAGATGCTTTCATAATTCTGATTTCCAAACAAAACAAATATAGATCTGTATACTAGTTTCAAAATCCTGAGACAGGTTGTTCTCCATCCAGATCATTTCTACCTCATGTCTGAAAGCCTACAAAATGCAGATCAGTGCTAAAACTTGACCAAAGTGAACTGAACCTTGTTAAGCTTTATGGCAGATTCAGTAATCAAGCTATTCTGAAAGCTCAGTTACAAACCACTACTTAGTAGTCTACAAATCAGATTTTATGTGATCAGTGCAGAAGGTGTGAGAAGAGCAGTTTCTTTCCAGAACTCAGTTTAGAGATCCCTCAGTGAAACTGTAGGATCAATGAGTAAAATAAGTTAAAAAATCAGTTGCTGTCAGACCTAATTTTTTCCTTCTTATAACTTCAAAATTGTTTTCATTTTGCCAGCAATCATTGTCTGTTACCAACAGGCACAGAATGGCCCATATTTGTACAATTAAACATCTCTGCAGTTACCACACTCCCCCCAAAAAACTGGCTGCATGCAAGCTCTTTACAGGGATTGACCCATAGTCTGTTATAATTCCTGAAACATACCTGGGAATTATTTGGGATAGTGGTGGTTGGTGTGGATTAAAACTATGTGAAAGACTATTCAAACATTTTCAAGGAGTTTGGCTGATCAAATTCCACCATCTGACAATGTACCCAGGCAGTGTTTAATTCACTAGTATAGGTATAATCTCAGTATCAGGGTATTTTGCCTGATGGCCTGTACATTATAAAGGTCTGCCCTTGGACTCCAGCTCATAAACTAATCCCTAGCAATTTTTTTGGTCTCTCTCACTTCCAACCATAAAAATACCTCCAAATAATTAAAAATGTCATACCTGGGAAATACCATATATTCTCATATCCTGCTTCGCTCTCCCCTGGCAAACCTAGAAAGATTTTCATTGCTACATGCCCAAAGCTAACTGTATGAATGTGAGAAATTATGAAGCTTTCAAAGTTCTAAACTCTGAATTCTAAACTCCACTGAAACTTAACAATTAGCAATTATTGAGCAGAGAAATTACACTAATATATTTACCCATGCAAAAATGAAGGAAGCTAACCTTATTTTGGTCATCTTCATCAGTGGAGATATTCAAAACCCATCTGAACAAGAACCTGGGCAACATGATCTAGCTGACTCAGCATGTTACACTAGCTCATCTCAAAAGGTCCCTTCTAGCCTAAATGAATCTGTGCCTCTGTGATCTAGCTCATTTTCTGCATCTACTTCTGTGTGAAGACTTAATCCATTTATTTTTCTGTCTGCTTTCATTCTTTTATTTCATTATTTATTTCATCCTGACATTGCCCTTTTTTATTTTTCTCTTTTCAGTGATTATTACCCAGAGTTACTTTATACCCTTGGAAATGTCAAAGTAACTTTAGTTTTCTGCTCTTCACATTATAGTCTGCTAAAAATGATGCCACAGTCCAAGAAGTATCACTAAAAATAATGTGGTTTGGTTTTGTTTTGTTTTTTTTATCTTAGCATGGTGCATCCTCCCAGAACATTTTGCATCCTCCTTGAACTTTTGCATTTGAGTGCACCCTGCTGGTTTTCTCTATGCTATAAGGAGGGAAATTTTCTCACCGAAATATTAAATTCATGTACAGTTTGTTCAGTCTTACTAGTAACAAAAAGTAGTCATTCATCTCTTCATAGAACAAAACTTTACAGAAAAAATGTGATTCAGCCTGTAATTCTCAGTAATTATAATAATAATTTCATGTATTTTACTAACTATATGAAATAACATCTTTTGACAAATTTTAATGCTTTATGCTTTGTAATGAATGAAATCAGGTCAGGCATGTATAATGTCACCAAAGTCCTGAGATTACTGAGTTAATCTGCAGTTACTTTGATAATATCTTTATGTTATATAAAATTCAAAAAGGTTTTTTGTTTGTTTGTTTGTTTGTTTTGTTTTGGAAGTATATTTTTTGTCTAATCAAACATCTTCAAATTCACATCTCACAGGCACAATATATATTTTTGCATCAGTGTGTATTGGATCTATTGACAAGCAAGGGAAGTACTCAACCCATATGTTTTGTAAATTATTCAGCACTTCAAAAGATGGACTCTCTGGATGCCATGGAAGGTAAGCAGATACGGATTTTTTTTTTTTTTCATTGCAGGTGCATCGACTTGCCCAGTGTTAAAAACATAAACAAATACTTTCACAAGCTTTTTTTTTTTGATCCAGAAGTGTAAAATGTTAGCATTTTTCTCCCCTTTAGTCTCCTTCACAGTAACAGTCGTTGCTCAAGCTTTCCACTTTTTTCCCTGTGAGAACTTTTAACTTCAGCCTATACAGTTATCTGCCATTAGTTACTATTTGATGGCAAAGGAGGTTAATGTTATATATCTGTTTTTCTTTTGTAGGTGATGTGGAGCTTGAATGGGAAGAAACTACAATGTAAACATTAAGACTAGGTGTTAAAAATAATCAGGTTTTGAAAATCAGTTATATTTTTCTAAGCAAAAGGGCCAAAGCGAACTCCCCTATTTTGATGATTAAAACATACAGCAATGGTTGAAACAGCTTTTCTTCTATCAATGTGCCTTCGTAAATATGTTAAAGTATTTTATTCAGATCACAGAGCAATAATGATATGAAGTACTTTTGCACAGACTGCATCTCTGCTATTATATGAACACCGCATTCAGTATGTATTTAAATATAAAGTGTGTTTGAACATGCTCCTTTTTTCCATTTATCTTTGTAAAGAGGAACAATGAGCCAAATAAGATGTAAAAAGTTCTTATTCCCAGTGAACTTATTTTTGTGTGAATTTGCTGTGTTCAGTGTGTTTTGGTTTTAAGTAAAAACTACAATTTCTGGAACCGTTCTTGCTAGATTGGTTTTAATGTTGCTGTCAGTTCTTGCAGATTACCATCACAGTGATCTTTACCTAAATGTATGTTCTTGTGTTTTGAATCTTTTTTTATGAGTAGTAGCATATCAGCTTGTGATCCTGAACAGCTGAAGAGTCACCTTCTGACATGGGGAGGATTATTCAGCTTTTACACAACACACAGTAGCTCTTCAGGGACACTTGGGGCTATTTAAGCTATCCTATAATCAGAGATGTTGTTTTTTTTTTTTAAATATGCAATGGTGATTACATATGTTCAGTGCTGAAGAAAGTATTTGACGTTCCTGCTACTTTTTAAAACATATAAAATAATAATAATAATAAGTTTATAAATTTATTACCTATTATGATGCATATTATGTTGACTTCAGTAATAGAAAGTTTATAATTCATTCACGTTTCTTGTATATGGCACTGTTCAGTATTTTAAAAGGATACTCAAAATTTATTAACAGTATTTTTTATAACGCAGTGTTGTCAAGTAAGAAAAATGTTGCTTCTTTCTCTGGTTTGTTGAATCACTGTAGACATTAGAAAGTACAGGAAGTAATATTGGGGGATTTAATAAAAGGAAACATCTCCTACTGGTTATCTTTATCAGAGCTAGATCTGAAACAGGAATGAGAGAAGCAGGAAGCTCTTATCTGAGAAGCAAAACAAAAACTGGAAGAATAGGAAGACTGCAGAGAGAGTACTAAACTGTGTACCCTGTTTTTACATGGGAGTATTGAATTTTTGGGTGGGGGGACTGGTTGCTCAGTTTATCTCTGCATAAAGAAATGTATCGTTCTAAATAATACTAAAGTTGTAACCTTAATCTAAAATGAAGAACACAGTAGCAAGGAGACTTTGGAGTTGCCATCTTGTATTCTGTTCAACAGAAGAAATCCGTAGCCTTCTGGAGGCATCAAGCTCAGGAAAGTCAGATGAGCCTCTTTAGAAAGATACTCTCTTAGAAAGATGCAAGTGTGGGTGGTGTGTTTATGTGCATCCACTCTGAAAAGAACAGTAAATGAAAAAAACTTTCCATCTCTTAACAGTAGCTATCAGGCAGAAAATACTGTACAGTATGTAATCTGATACTTATTCATAAGTAAACGGCAGTAGGTGTTTGATATCTTTTTTGATATGCACCACCTGGCAAGGGTGGTGCATATTACAAATCAGTGAGGGTCCTTTGTAAATTAGCAGAAAGTGCCAAATATCTAAATGAAAATTAAAAGGCAGCATTTAAGGATATGGACTGCAGACATATATGTCTGCAGACATATTTTGGGCAATCTGTCTTTCATGAAGACTGACGGTATTGTAAACATCACCTGTCAAGCTAAAAGGAAAACAATGCCTTTTAAAGCTGGATAGAGGGAGAGAGAGGTGATGTCCACAGCTGTTCAAGTCTCTGGCAAAGCATTCGGTACAGCTCTTGTTTCATTTGGTTCTTATGAAACATGTGTTCTTCATTTATTATACATGTACTTTAAAGTATTCTGACAAATCACTTATAGGGGCTTACAGATGTTTTTCATGATTTGTATTTGTACTTGGTAGCAGTACATGCAGCACTGTGATAAATGAATATTATAAAGTCATAATCTTTTATAATCTTGCAGCTACAATGGTGGAATATATGTGTGTGTGTCATTACTCGTTTCTCTGTAGAAAACAACTAAGAAGCCTTGGGCAACTTATAGATGAACTCCAGAAGTACCAAATGTGTTTAAATGTTTTTCTGGTTTATAGAATATTTAGCATGAAGATTCCTACATCTCCTTGTAGACGACCTGTCGGTAGTCGAACTACATTCAGTAGCATACTTGCCTGACATCTCAATAAGACATTAGAATATTTGTCTCTCTTTTCTGTGGATCAAAGTGAAAAACTGAATAGTAATTTAAATGTATTATTGTTAATTTTGGTGTAAGCAATCTGACATATGTTTCTTTGACACATTTTGCATTGTATTTAGGATAAAAAGCCAATATTCGGGCTGCCCAGGGAGGTGGTGGAGTCACCATCCCTGGAAGTCTTCAAAAGACGTTTAGATGTAGAACTTAGGGATATGGTTTAGTGGGTACTGTTAGTGTTAGGTTAGAGGTTGGACTCGATGATCTTGAGGTCTCTTCCAACCTAGAGATTCTGTGATTCTGTGATTCAACATAAACTGGCCACAACTCATAGAACATATACCAAGGGGGAGAAAAATCTACAAGCAATTCTCTGCAATAGCTATTTTTCAGTATAAGTGGAGCAGTAGTTCACTGACCTCTTCATGTGCCCACCAGTGATTTGCAGGGGGAGGAGAGCATCTATATATCATGAGATCCCCCAGACTTCTGTCCAGTCATGAAGAAAAAATTTCCACATGGTCTCTTGTTTTCCAGCCCTCCTTCCCATTTGCAATAGCTCCTGTGCTAGTTCTGCTGACATAACTAGAGATCTGGAGGTGAAATATAGGATAGGTGTGGTGTGTACTTGCTTTTTCCATACCAAAATCACACTTCACAGTTAGTGTCTTCTTTACCAAAATGAACCTTAGAAGTGCCTTAATGTAAATTATTTGGAATTTTCAAAGCACATTCAGAACCAAACCTGGAAAAACAGTGATGGAATTGGAGATAGAAAGTGACAAAAAGTGCTGATCAATATGTACCATACCTGGTAGTCACAACTTTTTTAACAGAATCTTAAACAAAACAGGTGCAACAAAAGAGGTGCCGAAATAAAGTGAAACAAATATTCCTTCAGTTACCTTAAATAAATAAATAAAAATCTATGAAAAGTATCCATTTAGCTGTCAGTTTTAGGAGATACACATAGGGTAATAATGAATTCAGTGTATGTATATAATTAAGATGCCTGTTCATTCACTGCTGCAAAGACTGCAATGCATTGAGTGCAGTAGCCTGCAGTTGGAGAACATTGACATGTAGTTTTGGGCATATCTTTGTCAATTTTTGATTTTAAGGAACTAGGTCAAAGAAAATATACTGAAACTGGTACACTGTTCCCCTAGTTTTCCACAACTGCTGTGTCACCACTATGCATGATACTGAAAAGACAATTCCTCCCAATATTGTTCTTCATGTGTTCTGTTTTCTATTTTTCATTGCTTCTGTATTTGTTTCTGTTTTGTGTTGTTTGTCTATATGTGACATGTCATAAGGTACTGTAAACAAATACGGGTCATCTAAGTCAGATACTACAGGCTCAATCATATGTCATTCTCAGGTGAGGAGTGTAGTGGTCTTCAAACTTTCTCTATTCCCTTCCCTCTAAGTTGGTTTGCAGATGACATCACAGAATATCCGCTGCATTTCTGCACTGGCCCTTCCCCAGAATACGTTTTCTTTCCTGTCCTGTGTGTGGCTACAGTTATGAGCTATAAGACAAGTGCAGACCTACTATAGCGCAGACCTCAGAGCTGACCAGCAGTATCAGTTGCATGTCTTTGCAGCATAGGCACTGCATACAGTTGTAAGGATAAACTAAATTACTGGCTTCCTATCCCCAGGTTCCCTCTACTGCTATCACAAATTCTGGTATAAATTTTAGTGCTTTTCACTGTTCAGTCAGTTGAAAACAGCAAGATGGATCCAATGTTTGGTATTTTGCATAGCAATTCTCTTTTCCCAAACAATGCCGAACAAATTACTGATTTTAATTCCTTTTTCTCCCAGCTCACTTATCCTGTAGTCCCTTTCTCATATTCTTTCTCATATTCAACTGTGTAAATAAAACTGCAAATCAATGACTTTTTAGCAGTGAATAACAATGTCCATGGCACATTTCACAGATCTCACTTCACCAGGGAAAGTCTGTGATGAAGTTGTGCCTCTATATTTGAGTTGAAAGACAACATTTAGAAGGTTTCAATTATATTTGGATCATCTTACTCTGCTTGTTGATTGGTGTTACCAGGGTGATCTTTTTGTAGGATGACAGCTGCACACAGCTATCCACTATAATAATGAATAAACCATCCTGGTACTCTTCATAGTCAATAATAAGCTGAAGGAAGTTTTACAAGGATATTCCTAAAATATTTTGCAGGAGATGGAGTTGTGGATGATCGGAGAAGAATATTTGGATAATGGAAATCTAATACACAGCTAAAGCTTTACCGTTCATAGTTACATTCCCCGAAGCCTGCTGAGCAGGAAGTGTCCTGGAACACAGAGCATATTTGAGACAACATAATGCAACCTTTGAGATGAGTTCTGCAACATACCAAACACTCTTGTCAGTCATGCAGGAATGCACTTAATAAGCTTTATTATAAATGTCCCCAGCTCATTTGAAAAACACAAATACGGGAAATACATATTATGACAGCTGATAACAACCTTTGTGATTCGGGTTAGTACTGGGAACCAAGGGACTCTGTTCAGCCAATGCTTTCACTAATCTGAAATATAAAAACAAATATTTTTTCTTCACAAGTGCAGAACGTGGACTGACAGAGTGTAGACAGAGGAGAGGGTTTTATTCCTCTAATGAAGGCATAAGCATAAAAGTAAGCCTGTATATGTATCTCTCTCCCTCAATCTGATGTCTGCATGTGCTCTCCAGTTGGGAATAACTGCAGATAGATTAAATTTATCCACTTCTAATGCAAACCATATATCAGTAATCCCATTCTCAGAATCCACTATAGAACAGTTCAGTGCCTTTTTGTTTATCACTTTTCCATTGGCATTCACAATAGTTCCTCTTAACTGTTTTTCTTACAGAATTCTACTACTCCTCTGTAAGTATTGCAAAGACAAAGCACATAGTGTGGATCTGAGCTTGCGTATTGGGCACAGAATTCTTAAATGAGCTGCAACAACACAGCACTACTCACTAGGCATGGGCAAGGATCGACCTGAGGAGATCCTGGCTCTCCAGTGTGTAATCTTACTCCCTTTTGAGAACAAGGTAGTTGTCTGACAGTCCAGTTCTGTCCAAGCTGGGGTATCCAGAAAACATTCCTGAAGCAGACTGACTTTGGGATGTGTGGAATTTAGTCTGGATATCTCTCTGCTAAACAAGAAAATTCAGAATTAACATTATCAGTGAAAGGTACCATTCTGCAATTAGCTAAAGTCTTATACAACAGTGCAATAAGGCAAACAGATGCACTGGACATTTCCAACCTGAACATTATACCTTGAACTCTAAGGACCACTGACTACCTGTGGTTAGTCTTATGTTCTGCTTTGGTGTAATACCTTGGTAAGGCTAGGCCAGAACTTTAATCTTCCTCTGTGTTAGAGTTGAATTAATCTTGCCTAGTTTCACCTCTGTGTTAGAGTTGAATTAATCTTGCCTAGTTTCACCCATATAGTAGTTACAATTTAAGCTAACCTTCTCCTATTGTCAGTGGTGAGACATGGGCATGCATAGAGGGCAGTTCATGCCAGGTCTAGAACAGATCTGGCACACCTAGACGGAAGTGAATTTACTTTGTGTCTCTCACCTATGGCTATAGGAGCTTAGCCAACTTGGGTATCTGCCAAATGCTATATTCAGTGAATTTCATCAAAGGAGCACTTCTAAACAAAATGTACCCTTTATACCAACTGTACAGTTTTGTTTAGCTTTAGGAAGGTCTTCAGTAGGAAATGGAGCATCTATGCAAATACACCACATAATTCCATATCCAAAGCCCTATGCAGAGAAGATTAAGTCACAGGAACTCATCTTCATGACACTGAACAGCAAAACCTCTCACTTCCTTGGTATTAACAGTGCCTTAGACTTGTAAAGACATACTGTCTTCCTTGTGGTTCACACTCAAAGTTTTGACACATTTCTTTGCTTTATATATATATATATATACGTATATATATACATGCATATATATAAATATAAAAATAAATAATATAAAAATAAATAATATAAAAATAAATAATATATAAATATATATATATATAAATAATATACATGCATATATATATATATGTATATATATACATGTGTATATATATATATATATTTTTTCCTTCATTCAGAATTGAAATTTGGAAATACTGACCTTGGAATAGTTACAGATTATCATAGGAAAATACTGAGCTGTCCTGATAAAACAGCTATAAGGAAGATGCTTTCATTAAAAATGTTCTAGAATTCCATATTATCGTAGTTCCTCAAAATATGTCTACTCCTGTGAAGTGGTTGTTGTAAGAACATTACTAAATATACAGTACACAAAGACCGTGACTGCATGGTCAAGGTGGTGGATACATTTATCACTTCTTGATTTTCCCTTCTTTTGCCCTTCCAATTTTTCCTTTTCCTTTCTGGCACCCCTAAACAGATTAGGGGACATATCAGGTTGCTGGTTAATGGAGATTAATTGTGTGAGCTATACTAACTATGTACAAAACTTAATGAGACAAACATTCCTCTCCTGTATACTGACATGCTCTCTGAAACAAGAAGGGATCCCTGACATCACTACTAGTGCTGAATGTCAGAGAAAGGTGGTCTAGCAAGATGGTCATGTGCTACCATGGGATAAAATCATAAAATCTGTTTTCAGAGACTTTGCACAAATCACTTAATTTCTTTGTCTCTCAGTTTCTTGGGGAGGGAAATATTAAACCTGTTTTCCCAACTTTTATCCATCCTATCTGTTCATATTTGGAATCTCTGTGGGGAAAGTGATTTCTCCCAAAATGTCTTTGTACACTTGGTATCACAACTACGATGTTGTCCAAGGAATAAATTCTTTCTCCTGTCAGCGTTATCCCAGTACAAACAAAAGGCATAGATATTGTCAAGATACTGTAGACACTATCACTGCCACACAGTGCTCATGCTTTACTTTGTGTTCATCATCCTGTCAGTTCTTGCATCTTGATAGTACAGAACTTGTGGTAAGCAGCAGCTTTTGGTGTGGAAAGTGGGCATTAGCTAAAACAATATTTGCAGAGAGTTTAATTTCTGGAAAGGTTCAAATGAGTACCCCTGGAGCACAGCAGGCTACTTGTGACAGAAAGCACCTTGCTTCTTACTCAGCCTCTGGACACAAATCTCTTGTCTCTGTGTTTAGAACAATAGCAAAATGTCAAGAATTAACTTATTTGAGATGCCAACATTTTTTTTTAACTTGTGGTCACTATTATGATATACTACATCCACATGTAGTTTATCCCATGCACACACATAAACACATACTCAAGCTCTTAAAGGGACATCTGAATTTGTCAAGTATAACTATCTTCCTTCAGGCTAACAGAGGGACGTATGACTTGCATTAATAGTTGTTATGACCATTAAGTCTTGGTCTACAGAAATAATCGATTTTGATTTTAACAGATTGCAAGGGGTTAGAATGAAGCTTCATTTTCTTGAATGACCACTGGAACAAGTGGAAAATTATTCTGATAGAGCTGTGAAATACTTTGTGCCATCATATTATATGGTTCTCCAAAACCAGGAAAATGTTGTGAGGTCTTGTAAGGAGGCGTTGTAAAATATAAAATTGCTACAACAGCTGAAAGACAGAGAATGATTCCATTGAGAGAAAACTAATGAGCAAGTGTCAAAATGGACAGTTGGTGTCAGCTCCAGAAGGATTTAAAACCTAGACATAAGCTTGAAGAAACCATGTTAACAGAGCCAATGTCTGTATGAAAAGAACTTTGTACTTAACAAAAATCCATTGTAAACAACATATTTGACAAAGCCTTTATTAAAGTGCTTAGGAGAAAAGAATGGTCCATTAATGAAATACTTAAGTACTATATTCCACTGATATTCAACATTATACAACGTTATCCTTTTTTCTGAAAAAATAAATTCCAAACATAGAGTGAGAGCTTGGTATATTGATAAATTTTGGTAAGAAGTTCATCTTTCCAAAAAGGAAAATCTATGAGAAAATTCTTAATGTTTCATTTATAATGAAATTAAGGTTACATATCAAATGAAACAAGATTTTCTGCTACCATTTTAAAACAGTTCTTTATGATCTATATAGAATAGTCTCAATAACATTTAGGAAATCAATTGTATATACTGTAGAACTATTTATAATTAATCTCAGAGTACTGCAAAAATAATTTTAGGCTTTATATTTCAGCAGAGGCTAACCTTGTGTTGCACATGGCTTGCACACAATTCAAATAAAGTTTCCTTGCCAAAGATGTATCACATGGCTGGTCTGCTGGCATGGCTGCGTAATCCAAACCCCTGACTCTGGGAGGAAGTGAGCCAGTGGAAGTCGTTGAGGCCAACACCTTCAAAATAGCCTGGACGCTCAGCCCAGTCCTGGTCACAAAGGGGCAGTGAGATATTAGGGCAACCATTGCCATATCCTGCATGCGAGCCTTTCCAAATGTAAGCTTCTCTCTGGCTTGTCTGCATACTCGAAGCACTTGTGGCTCTTGGGCATATTAATTTTTCAGTAAAATAGACCACACTGATTACCATCCACCCCGTGTTCCATGAAGCTGGAAGTGTGTGAAATTCTGTTGTTTTTTGTTGTTATTGGTGGATTTTTTCTTCTTCTTTCCTGAAGGTCAAAGAGGGAGAGGCATTGAGAAAGGAGTAATGACACTGAACAGGAGTTGGCTTGTGCTCAAGGATCTCAAGGACATTTAAGCATTACAATGCTTAACTCTGGGACATCCTGCTGTGCAGCAGAATCCTTAGTTGGCAAGTGCCCAACCTCAAAGCACACAGAAAAACCGTCACTAAGGAAAGGAACTCTCAGAAATTATGAGTGGAATCTGGGAGACAGCAAGCATTGACAATGGAGACAAAAACTGGCAAATTACACATGCCCATATAGCTCTGACTGTAGCTTGCACTGGCTTGGGAGTTATCATCTCATTATCATTGTTGTCAAAAAATAGGGAATTGCCAATTTTGATTTACCCTCTAAAAAGGATCCAGAACTACATCTCTACACTCGTATTTTAAACATTTAAATAACACACAGGAGACACTGATTTATTTTCATCCTCTGCTTGGTTCAGAACAGGGATCTGTTTATCTGCATTTATCACATCAAATATGCTGGTCCCTGGAGTAAGGCTGCTGAGGAATCACTGTCTATCTGCCACACTCCAGTAGTGCAACTTTCAACAATATTTGAATGTCCATTCAGAAAGTGATGTAGCCTGAGGGGGGCAGGCTCTCACATGAAATATGGAAGGCACAGTTTACACACCCAAGTACAGTATTCAAAAAAAATGTTGGGAGCCTGGCTGGATCTCATCCCATCTTACAAGAGTTCTGATACCTAGACCATCTTCCTTTTTTCCATCTTAATTTTCCTTAGTTAATATTGTAGAATCCATTCTAGTATGAAATAATGATAGCATAGATCATAGGAAAATAAGGCAAAAAACAAATCTTAGGAAGTTCCAGATGCTATCATATTCTGCTTGAAGGTGACATCGTTGCTGGCAGAGGTCTATATAGCTGTTGCTCCGCAGGCAAACCAGTCTAGTATTTATCCTTCCATCAGAAGACAGACAAAACTGCCTTGTTATAACTAATTGTATAATTTATTTTCAGTCCACATAACCACGAGCATCAGTTTACTACATTCTCAATCACGGACAGTATTACAGTATTACTATTAACATCTCTGTTCTCTAGTCTATACAACATTCATTCAGCATTTATTCAGCTAATGTTTCTAAGCCTCCCAGTTGCTCCTTTTAGCATTCTACATTTTCTCTAGTTGTACCAGTTGTATCTGTTTTGAGATACAATGCCTGAAAATGGGCACAGGATTGCAGCTAAAGCCTTATTAGCCTACAACAGAACAGAAGGATAACCTCGTGTGCCTCCTGCCTGCTTGTGAGTCCCAGTCCATTCCTTCTTTTGAAGAATTACCATTTACCTAGTTAGCCTATAGTTCATTAGGCTTTCCAACATGCTCAGTTTTGTCTTTGCTCTCATCAAAATGGAATCTATTAAAAACCGTATTTCTGATTTTTCACAATCAGCTTAAAATCTAAGCATGCCCTCCAACAAGCTCAGAATCCATACTGTTTGGGATACCTGCAAATTTGATGGGCTCTATACCTTCATCTGAGATATTAATTAAGACATGAGTTCCCAGAGCAGAACCGTTTGAGAGTTCTTCTTTGAGCAGTTTCCAAACAGTTGAATACACAAAGGGGGTTCATTTCCCCGTTTTTCATATGAAAATGTCATGTGAAGCTATAAAAAACTACATTAAAATCAAGATAAGTGGTTTCTCCTGATCCTATAACCACAAGAATTGTTGACTTGCTACAGAAGATTAAATTGATTTGGCACAGCTCCTTCTTGAAGATTTTGTAATGAGAATAAGACTGCTCCAAGTTAGTGTTATTTACTCCTTTGTATTCTTCCAGGAACATATAAATATTCTATTATTTTCCCAGCATTTTTAGAGAAACTTAGGTTGAACTACTCATCTAAAAGAACCTTTTTTTTTTTTTTTTTTCTGTTTAAGAATATGCATTCCATTTGCTCATCTATAATATTCTGCAATCTCATCATCCGTGATCTCTCAAAGATATCAGGAAATGGCACTGAGATAAATTCAGTCAATTTTCTAAGTATGCTGAGGTTGAACCAGTTTTAATAGATACAATAATCTGATTACTTTTACCTCTTGGTTTTCCTGTCCTGACCCCTTATCTTTTTGTCACTAATGTTAATTGTGTTAACTAGTTAAACCCACTTAACTTCTTGTTGTAATTTGAATTGACAGGGGCATTAAGCACAGCTTCATCAGTTAAAGACTTTCTCTCTATTCGGGATCCTTTAGTTTTCTTGCTACTATAATATTTGTTGAAAGTTTCTTCTTACTTTTTGTGTCATTTGATAGTTGTTTTTTTTATTTGTCCTTTGCCTTTCTGATTTTGTCTTAAGATGACTATGCCATTTTTTCTTTCGCAGCCTTAGGTCTGTCTTCTGGTTTTTGTTTGTTTGCTTTGGTTTGGTTTGGTTTTCTTTGGTTCTGTTTGGTTTGGTTGGTTGTTTTTTTTTCCTCTTCTTACTTCAGCAACATGACTTTAAGAACAGCTTAAAACTTCCCCAAAACACTCAGCAAGTTCTCTGTTTTAACCCAACATCAGGACATAATCACAGTATTGAATGGTTAGAATTCTGAAAAATATTTTACATAAAGTGTTACTAAATTCCTGGAACCGTGGAAACCTCAAATTTGAGATGCTTGCCTGAGAAAGCTCCCAATAAGATGTGATAATCTGAGCTTCTGCAGACTCTTGTTTATAAACTGTTGCTGCTGCCTGTGTAAAATCAAATTCTGCAAAGACACATCCTCTGACCAAGAGACAACTAATTATAAGAAGCCATTGGTCATTGATGTTGCTTGATTTTGCTCATACATTACTTTTCAGCTTGTATAATGAATGATATAGTTGGCAAAGAATGTCAGTCATGTGATCACTTGTTCCAGAAAACACGAAGCCTTAGCATCTGTTGCCAAAAGATACATACATACCTAGTCAATTTACTATTAACTTCACTTTTGGATCCAAATGGAGCAACACTGATGATCCAGAACCTTCAGGGACCTCTCTTCTCCAGAAACAAGTTCAATTAGTTAGTTCTTAATTAGTTGGCAATCCTTCTTGTTCATTCTTCACTAATGGCACTGATGACATCAATACTTTGAATGCTGATAATGCTAATTCTCTTATAATAATGAAAACGGATTTCCTTGATAAGAACTGTAGAAGTCCACGTAAGGTTTCTCACACTGTCAATTTCTTTACCATAATGACCTTGACTGTTAGTAGACTGCAGGATGGATTTTTCATCTTGAAAGAAATACAAAAAGAAAATCTTGACTGTTCATGGACAATCAATATCACAGACAACTTCTGCCTTACCCACGTCACTGTTAATGATCAATCTGTAAACATTTCAAAGATTTATATTCTTCACTGGGAACCCTCTAAATATGACAAACTTTCTTTACCCTGTTGTTAAATACTTGTTTGATGCCTACATATGAGAATCTTTGTTAGGTTGTTCTCTTTTATATTGTTACATTATTTTAGTTTATAATGTATAATATAATAGTAATATATACATACACATACATACTGTGTGCTTAACTGATTTTTGGAACACTACTCTGAAACTTTAATTTGTTTTGAAAAATGCTAATGTTGTCCTCCACAAACACAGTTTACAGATTGGTATTCAGTTCTGAAATACAGGTTCTGCCCTGTGTAGCTATTATTTATTTCTAGTGATCCTGATCCCTCAAAGCAAGACATCTCTTACTGATGACACCAAAGTGAGTGCAAGATGAAAATATTCTGTGATTGGACTTGTACCCTGAAGACTGCTTTCCTGCTATACACACAACTGCTCTCATTATCTCCACTCGCTATTGAATTTGCAACTTGCTAATTAACATGGCTGCAAGTAACCAATTCTGAAGGAAAAGAAAGATAGGTGCTCTAACATGAACTGGCAAGTGCCATGCTGTGAACTTACCTGTCCCTTACACTACCATCCCTTTTCAGAAACTGCCTGCAGACATTGCTAGTTGCTTTTTAGTGCTGCTCCAATGTTGCTGTCCCAAACTGAAGACAGTAGTTCCAGTACAAAGCTTTTAAAAGAAGTGTATTCTCATAAAATGGCATCTATAATATATAATTAGTCATCTAATTCAAGCAATGGGCTTTTTAGAAGTAAAAAGTACTCAGTAGCTCCCACTGAACATAATGTGACTAGGCTACTACATGTGGACATATCTAAAATAGATTGATTATTTGTCACTTGGAGCTCGCAGCGTACATAGCATCTGCTTATTATTCATGGTGCACAGTTACTTCTGTTCTGTCTATTTTTCAGCTATTATAGTAGTCAATTATACTACAAAATGATAATTACACTGCTTAGCACTTCCAGCCAAACATTTCTGTTAGCCTGCTGTAATGCACAAATGTTGTTTAAAAATACTAGCACTGCAGGTCAACAGATTCTGTTATAAGCCAGCTGTTTCACACTTCACAAGAAAAATATTTCCTCACTATTTTCTTTAAGTCTAAACATAGCTAGAAGTTGTCTAGATACAAATTTCAGAATGCAGATCTAGGATTGGTCTTCCAGGGATTCTCTATATAATCAGAATACATTCTTAAGTTATTTCTTTCTTATAAGATTTTCCTCAATGTTTAATTATCAATATTTATTTTCTAAGAAACATAATTAGTATAACTTCTATAAAAATCCAAACATTTCTATCGAATCAGTTTAAGCCATATTTTGGTGATTTTTTTTCTTTCAGGCAGAGTGCACTTCTGGCAATCTTTTAGTCTATGCAGTTTCTCTGAAATGTTCTCCAGCATGGTCTGGTGAAATACAGATATTTTTTGAGTATGATTGTGTAAAGTGTGACTAGAATGAAAAGGGTAAGAATCATTTTGTCAGGTAGAATTTCTAAATACTGATCCTTTTTCATTCCTGTATTGTTTCCTACATGTGAGATGAACTTCATGGGGAAGAAAGAATGTCAACTAAGACAAGGCTCTTCCTGACCGAGAAATTTCATGTTTTCTTTTAGGGTGACCATAAGACTCCTCTGTACTGTTGGAGCATCACAGAGGTGACTTAACATTGTACAGAAAAAGTGGCCAGGAACAGTTACTTATTTCAAAAATCTCACATGAAAAAACTGCAGATTTTCTTTGTGCCACAAACCCACAGCACGTTCAAGAGACTGTTGCAACCCCTAGGTCCTGTTGTACTTAAAAAAAATACATTTCTGAGCCTAAGGAATCTCAAAGCAAGCGTAACCTTGCATGTAAACATGCAGAAGTTATGAAGTGACATGAAATAAACAGAACAGATGAAGGAATATGAGATAGACTGTTGTATTTCTTACACTGACAGGTAACCTTATTTACAAAGCATGTACCTTAAATGACATACAGTCAAAAAACATAATGACCTTCACAGCCTAAAAGAGTTTTGCAGCTGTGCAACAGATTCTGATAACAACATGATACAATATATGCTAGATTCAAGGTCATTATTGCTATTTAATTCAGAGCAAAATTATTTTCAGAAGCCTTTCTCTTAATGGCTTCTATTTTCCAAAAGAAGCAGATATTTTCCTTTTGAAAACCGGTGTAGATAAGATACATGGGGATTCTGCATCAACATCTTCTCAAGTCCCAGATATGTTATACAGAATTTAAGTTTGCAAGAGATTCTGTCTATCACGTTTGAAGATGGATATCACAGTAACTACAGAAATTAGAAAGAAACTTTCCTGTTCAAACCTACAGAGCATGCTGTATCTGAAGCATCTGATACACATCGTTCTCAGAAAATACAGATGACGGATTTGGTGGACAGCAGTGAGACAAGTCATTCCTGGCACCTTGAACACATCTTCCCTATATTTGGTGGGAGACAAAACTTTAAGGACTTTTGAGGTATTTTCCAGGTGGACTACTGACTAGGTTATAGCCAGGAAGGGACAGACATATATTTGTCTTTTAATGAGTAAAAGAAACCAGCAGATGCAGGATACTGTGAGTGACACAAAACGGCCCCAAAATACACCAACTAATGTATCAGCTCCATCCTAGTGGAGACAGTAAGAAGATAGCAGAATGAATAATGAAAATGTTTGAAGATCTGTATATTCTTCAGAGATAAAGGTAGGTCTGTGAAAACATTTTTTTTTCTTGCTATACTACAGAAAGAGAGGGAGAAAGTGAGATATATATATATATATTTAAGAATGAATATACAAACCCAGTTGTTTTATTTTTGGATTAAAGCCCAGTAAAGCCCAAGGATTTTGGATATGCAGGAAGCAAAAGACTTGTGAAAAGATACACAGAGAACAGAATCTGACCAGTGCATAGAAAGGAATGGTCACATCAGACTACCCCAAGTTCATGTTGTGAACATTACATTCAAATCAGTCAGCAACATATTTATGGAAATTCAGATGATGGCAGTACTATGACAATAACAGGAGTATAAAAATATCCAGCACCAAATATGAGTTAAAAGAAAAAAAAAAAAAAAGTACTAAATATCTAAATGATAAATAAACAAAGATGTAAACTAAAACTTCGTTCCTCTGATGGTGGGAAAGAGCTCTTTATAAACACAAAAAACAAAAGTAATCCAAATGTCTACATTAAAGGGTTAAAGAGAACAATAGCTATGCCTTGAAATTGACTGGTTCACAGAAGGATTCAAAGGTAAAATTGAAATCACCTGGAGGGACAAAATTCCAGTCCTAGAAAACATTTTATATCTAAGTATACATGAACATACATGTATATTTGTTGCAGGAAGAACATCCAAAAATCTCTCAACATATATTCAAAGTTGAGTCTGACTTAGCAAAGCCAATTGTACCTAACCAAGTACTTGGAAGAGAACACTTGAGATGTAGCATTTATGTCTGCTAAGGCTGAAAACATGGCAGGACAGAAAAACATCATTCTATATTTACCATATATTATGGAAAGATTGATGACATGTCACCCAAAGGATCTCAAGCAAGCCATAACAATGTATATGAGACAAGCTTTATTTGTTCAGTTGGCTGTAATGTGGGTAGTGGAAAGAAAAAGAGATAATGATGATTCACAGAGAAAAAATCTCAAAGTATAAATCATGCAGAATGTTCAAAATACAAATCATGGATAAATCAACAATTCTTCCAAATTATGAGCTAAATTGTTTGTCCACAAAAGCAGAACAATGTTGAAAATATAATGGAAAAAAAAAATTGAAATTATAGACAACAGAGAAAATGTATACTGTAGGAGTTGGACTTGATGATCCTTATGGGTCCTTTCCAACTCGGGGTATTCTATGATTCTATGATGAACAAGGAAATCTATGGGACAATGAAAGGATTGCATTACTTCCAATACATTATTTACATTTTAGAAAGGGATCTCAGGAGATTCTCATATCAGTTGTTTCTGCATTTTAAATCCACAAGTGCATGGAATAACTGAGTATATTAATGCAGCACCAGGAAATAAGTCAAGACCCAGTAATGCCTGCATGTGACTATAGCTTACTAACTTCATCTTAGTTATCCAGTGCTATGTATCTCTAATCAAATGGCTCATTGTACTGGCACATCCATATGTCAAAGGGTTTATACCAGGAACCCAAAAAATATTTGGCGATAGATAATGAAACTGTTTAATGTAATTTGTGTATAGAAGGTGATCATTCAGCATAAACACTTGGTGGCTTTGTGATGTACTGTTTTAAACAATCCCTATGTTATTGCTGGGAAGAGAGCTCTGTACATCCATAACTTCCATTGTACCTTCATGGTTTCCAGACTCCAGGGCACTGTCATCCCATTTTACCACGAAGTGCTGTGGTTCTGCCAAAATCTCTTATGAGCTTCAGAAAAGAAAGCTGCTTTTTTCCACTGCCTGAACACTAAGCTCTCTTTCTGTCCATAGGCAGCAGGGATATGATTAGTCTAAGTGCTGGACTGCAGACACTGATTCTCCTACAAGCTTTTCTTTACTTTCACTTACAGAATTAAAAATTGTATTTATTTTAATTAGCTGTGGTTTAATTATTGTCCTTTTGACTGAGTCGGGTTTAGATATCATTGTCATTACATTCTGAAACTGTATAGTATGAAAATGCACTTTCTGCTTATAGTCTAAACAAATAAATAAGTATATAACTATAAAATGATCTTTCCTGTACTTACAAAAAAAAATGTGATAGCAAAAAATATGATTATAAAGCACATGATGTGTCTTGGACTCTTGTCAAATTTCAAGTCCCCCCCCTCCCCTCCTTTTTTTTTTTTTTTCTTCCTAATCAAAAGTAGAAGATGACTGTAATTTTTATCGCTTTCTTTCCTGTAAAGAATCCCAGGATAGAACCACGGAAAATGCCTGTCCCAGCCAGCAACAGTGCAATGGGCTTCTGGTTTCTGATTGGCAATGCCTCCTCCCCAGGAAAACGTCTTGTAGTAAAATAAATGTGTTTGTGCAGTGGTGACTATTTGTCACTGTAGACCCTGACACAGGCATTAAAGCATCTGCCATTTAGAACTGTGTCTCATAACTGCCCAACATGAGAGCTGTAATGAAATCCTACCTTACCATCTTGAACCAGAGGAGTCTGTTTAGTTAGCAAGGTTGCACCTCTCAGATACTAACAGGACTGTAACTGATATGAACACTAAAGTCCATATCCAATCAAAGGAAAACAGCAGTGATTTGGAACAGCAATAGAGCCAAGGCCACTGTGAATAAGACTTTTTTTTTTTTTTTTAAATCTTCCCCTACAGAGACTGTATAATTATATGAAGTAGTCTTTTTCATATCTCTATCTTACTGACTTTCTAGCCCCACAGCATGCATTACGATTCACTACTCCACTTGCCAAACTTGCATTTCAGGGATGCTTGTTTACATGTTCTCTGAAATGGCCATATACTTACGCACAAGCACCAGCATGCAGACTACACGCACTTCCTCTAGTCAGTTCCCAAATTTGCAGTGAGTACACGTGACATTGTGGATATCCAAATAATATAATTTCCTTGGAAAAATAGAATTTGAAGAGAATACAGTAAATAATAGAATCTAAGTAAGCAAAAGTCAGCTGGAAGTATAACAACATATATAAATGAAAATCGGGACTTAAAGCTGCTCCATGTTCCATGCTGCTGCAGACCACTCTGGAGTTCATATAACTTAGAAAATTGAGTTCAGAAAAGCAGTGTGCCTACATACCACAGGCCATGGAGTCTGGCATGCTTCATTCCAGCAGCAGGAGTTATTTTTCCATGAATGACAGTCAAGTTCCTTTGCTTAAATTTCCCACAGGCCATTGTCAGCATAATAAAATCTGGTCTCCCATAGGGTCACCATTGCTCAGACTTTCAAGAAAATTCATGGAAATTATCTAATCTCTCTTCAACAAACATTTGTCTGGCAAATTGTAGATTTGGGATAAATACATGTTCTTTACCAGATTGCATGCCTTTTGTGCACTAGCTTTGCCCTTATGATGTCCACATCACTCAGACATTTGAAACATCTCTAGAAAAGAAAGATGTCTTAGTCCTTCTCATCTGCTTAAAACTTCTTTCCATGTTTCATTCTTTAGGCTTTTGCAATCCTTGGCATAATGTACTATTTCAGCAGTGAGTTTCATAGTGCAGCAACACATCAAATTTTTCTGTAGTTCTTACCAGTGAACTGTGACTATCAGTAGATTAACAGATAGTATAGGTACATCAGGATCAGATCTGTAGAAATTGGTAGTGCTGATGACCTAGCATCCACTTCACTTTTTAGGGTACCTTCCCGCTTAGTTTCCTTGGAACAAAATCCAGATGACGCATGCTGAGAGCACCCTGTAATGAGTATCAAAATGCAGTAAGTGTGGGCTATTCAGAGATTGGCTCCATAAGGGCATTCCTGACAAATGAAAATGAGAATGTAAACACACCCTATATGGGTATTTGAGTGCACCTCTTGACACTTCAGGAGGAAAGGCAAAAAATTAACCCTAGAAAAACTTTGACTGGTGTCGTAATTATACAACATACAGGTAATAATAGACCAAAAAAAAAAAAAAAATGTTAACTGATATCCCCAGATATGCTGTTGAGCCCAGTCTGAATATACTAAAAAACTCAGGTGAGAAGGTCTATGTGAATGGGAAGTGACTGAGAACAGGACAGGAGAACAAGCTTGGACTTTGTGGCAAAATTACTCTAAGTGGTTGCCTTGAGACTATAATGACAGTGTATGAATTTTCCTGTTGAGAAGCTAGATTAAAAATTGTAAAATTGAAACAGGAGGTGATACAATTCACACTAAAAAATAAAAGTAAAAAAAATAAATCATCCTTACCTAGGTGCCCATTCAGAGTGCTAAACAGGAACAGATATGCCTGATCCCCACTGGTTATTGATACTGCTGTGAAGAGTCAAAGGGATAAAAGGTTAAAATTCCATCATGCCTGTGGCTGAAGTAAGTGAAGAAGAAAAAGGAAGCATTTGGAGTGGTACACAGGGCCCTGTGGGTCCAAGATAAGAAAATATTTCTCTGTAATTCCAGACTATAAACTTCTGCTCAAGCCATAAGATGTCAAGAGTGACCTGATCAGTTATGAACTCACTATTCAACCCTAATTATACAGAATATTTTAGAATTAATTTGGAGGAAAGGGTGATTGAAGTTCTAGAGATCAGCTGTGACGTAAAAGCAAATTGATTACAGGTAGAGTTTTGCAGTGGTCCTCCTTCCAATTCCATGTCCACTTTTTTCTTGTTTTTACTTCCTTTTAGATCCTTCTGCTTATATCTAGCAAGATCTGGCATGTAAGGTGTGAAGAGAAAAAGACAAGCATCAACTTATGAATCCTCCACTTGGCCCACTATTGTAATGGAGAACATTACTAACAGCATTTTCTTCACATATGTTCTGGTTGCTTGCTAACTGTATTGTTTTATGACATTGGTTATGATCAAGGAGCAGAAACGGGTCACGCAGTGTGATGGCTATAGCACAATCAAAGTTGCTTGTGTGGAGGGGGAATGGACAACTTCATCAAACTAAAAATCAGTTGCAGTTGATGAAAGTTCTGCTCAATAAAGAACTATGTTACGCCTACATTACTATGAGGAACTAGGTCTGTTTACTCCAGCTCTTAATGAATAAATGTTTGAAAGAAATAAGATTTTATTTTGTTTCCTGCTTAAAGCAAAAATGCTATTGATAGCTGAAGGAACATGTGGCTCCTAAACTTCCACTTTTGAAACTCCCAAAGTCAAGCTAAAACTCTCTGAGAGGACAACCACGTTTTGGTAGTGTTTCTCCCACAACCTAAGTTTTTATTTGTGCACCTCACCGGTAGATTTATCTTTTCTGTCTTGTTCCAAACACCACCAGAGCAGCAGCAAAGAAACTAATGATTAAAAGAAAAAAAAAAAATAACTGTAGTAAAGGTGAGAAGTTTTAAGCAATCAGCAGACATTATTATTTTTTTATTACCACTGTCATTACCAGTATGGGGAAAACATCCCTTTGGTACTGAAAAGCACATAATGGCAAGGGGCAACATGAGAAATGCAAGGGATGGGTAAAGGCTGACATATCCCTTTTTAAAGGCAGAAAATTAAATCACAGGGAAATTAAATGACTGGTCAAAGGTCAAACAGCAAACTAAGTACAGAGCGAGGAAACTGTGTCTTATGTTCAGCTCCTTAACTGTAAGGCTACTACAAAGTGAAAAAAATACCTCAGTTCTGGAATATTAATATCAAAATTAGTTTCACTGAAAACAGGTTGAATTTCTCTGTCTTGTTCAAAAATGGATTGTGTACTGCCTAATTAAAACTGAAATGAGATCCATTTCAGCAATACTGATTTGGTCAAAACAAAATTTCAGCTAGTCCATAATATATTTGTACTCATAAAAACTGGTTTGCAATCAGTTTTGGAGAAAGTCATGCCATTAATCAAGGTAACTGCAGCTTTTAAGAATGGAACAAGAATGCCACAGTTCCTTTCAGAAAGAAGTCAGAAGCTAGCTTTGAGAGATGCCCTGGTATTCCAGGGCTATATATGTTTTATATATATATATATATATATATATAAGCAGAGAGAAATTGCATGGGATTAAGGAAAGCAAGGCAGCCCAGGGAAAGAAGCAGACAGGACCTTTTCCCATAGCTTACCTTCCATGAGGTGAGAGAGGCCTAGACATGATGTGACATTACAGTATATGCTAACAGAGAGTGATCACAAGCTGCGTTTCTGTCTCCGGGGCCAGGAAGCCCTGGAAGTCTTGCCAGGCCCTGGGGATTAAACTGCAATTAGAACAGATGCCTGAGCTTTGATTGCCCTAAACACTGTCAAGGACAGGGGCTGTCCGGAGAGCCACATCGGACCGTAACCCAGTCACCTGGAGTCACTTCTGTCACCTCAGGGGCAACATGGGAAAGTTCAAATGAAAACGCCACACTGAGGTGCACTAACTGGGTGCTTCGACACCGCAGCAAGACTCTGCCTTGGCAGAGGCACTCCGTGTGTGGAGGAATAGTGATCTTGGCTCCTAACCTTGGGCTGGCCGGGCAGCGTGGGTCACAGGAATGGCATGCCTCAAGGCGGGGAGGAGGGGGGAGAGAGAGGAGGGGGAATAGCAGGGGCTTCTTCTCAAAATATTAACCCTTCTATTTGGAGAGCTGTGGCTGCCTTTGAAACCTCTCCTTGTAGACCTATACTTAGCACTGGGTAAGAAGCGTGCAGTGCGTATCTGTGTGTGCATGTTTGTGTGTGTGTGCATGAGTGTGTGTGTGTGTGTGTGTGTGAGCCAGGGAGGGCTGGGGGCGGGCTCCACCCGCAGCCCCCCGCCTTTGTCCTGCGGCCGAGCCCCTTGAGCTCTGCAGCCGGGCCTCCCGCTGCACCCGGACATGGCCCCACGAGCCCCCTCCACATGTTTCCTCACACATCCCACACTCACCAGTTTTGGGGTATATTTTTCTATTTCATTTGTTTTCTTTTTTTTAAAAAAAATATATTTTTTTATTTGCCAGTGTCCCCTTGTTCTGCCCCCTTTCCTCCCCCCTTCTAAATTGGAGATGTTCTCAGGACAGCGCCCAGGAGACTGGCTGGAATCAGTTTTGGAGGGTGATGCACCGCGACAGCTAAAAGTTGGATAGGGTTTCAGCAGCTCCTATATATAAAGCAGGGGGGACTTATGTCACTGCACTAATTAAATTCCATCTGGGTTGTTCCTCGGGGTGTTTTCGAGCCTGCCACCCAACTCGAGCAGGCAGAGGGGCCGAGGGACAGCATGATGATGGACCTTTTCGAAACTGGCTCCTATTTCTTCTACTTGGACGGGGAGAATGGAGCCCTGCAGCAGCTGGAGATGGCGGAGGGTTCCCCGCTGTACCCAGGCAGCGACGGCACTTTGTCCCCCTGTCAGGACCAAATGCCGCCAGAGGCCGGCAGCGACAGCAGCGGCGAGGAGCATGTGCTGGCCCCCCCGGGCCTGCAGCCCCCTCACTGCCCCGGCCAGTGTTTGATCTGGGCTTGTAAAACCTGCAAGAGAAAGTCGGCCCCCACGGACAGGCGGAAAGCGGCCACCCTGCGGGAGAGGAGGCGGCTGAAGAAGATCAACGAAGCCTTCGAGGCGCTGAAAAGGCGGACTGTGGCCAACCCCAACCAGCGGCTGCCCAAGGTGGAGATCCTGAGGAGCGCCATCAGCTACATCGAGAGGCTGCAGGACCTCCTGCACAGGCTGGATCAGCAAGAGAAAATGCAGGAGGTCGGGGGGGACGCCTTCAGCTTCAGCCCCAAGCAGGCAAATGTAAGCACGGCCGCCCGGCACCCGGCTGCGGGGCCGCCGCTCCCCTCCCTCCCCGCCCGCCTCCCTCCTTCCCCCGCAGCCCCGGGGCACGGGGGGGCTGCCCCCCGCTAACGCAGGCACCTTCCCCTCTCCCCGCGTCCCCCCCTGCCGCAGGGCTCGGACTTCCTCGGCACCTGCGGCTCCGACTGGAGAAACCTCTCCGACCATTCCCGGGCGCTGGGAGCCAGCCCCAGAGCAGGTAACACCCCACTGTGTCCCCCCACCCCCCCCCTCCAGCCCCACCGGCCGCAGCCGCCGTCCCCACGAGGCACCCCCCCCGTCTCTCTTTTTCTCTCGCCTGGCAGGAGGCTCCGCCGTCGAGTCGTCGGCTTCCAGCAGCCTGCGCTGCCTCTCCTCCATAGTGGACAGTATTTCCTCCGACGAGCCCAAGCTGCCCGGCGTGGAGGAAGCGGTGGAGAAATGAGGCAGGGCCGGCGGGGCTCGGGCCGAGGTCCCGCGGCCCCCCCAAGCCTGACGGAGCGGCCCCCGCCGACCCGAGCCCGAAGGACTCCTCCTGACCCCCTTTTCACCCCGAGTTTTGTTTTCTTTACGCCTCGTCGCATAGACCAGCCTCCCCCCCCCCCCAAATTTTCCGTTTTTAATTTAAGAGACTTACTCGCGTGCCGGTGATCCGCTTTGCCCGAGGCTCACCGAAACGTCCATTCCTGTCTGAGTGGAGCTGCCGCCTGCCTTCCGTGTTAGCGGCGTTCAGAGAGGTCCCGCCTCGTCGCGTTTCTGTAAATACTTTTAGTACTGTCTTTTCTTTTGTAAACACGAAAAAAAAAAAAAAAAAAAAAAAAAAAAAGAATATATATATATTTAAATGGTGGGATGTGATATTGTATATAAGGACGGACGGATCTCCCGGGTTGTAAAATAAAGCCCTTTGTGTTACAGTGTCTCTCCTCCCGCTCAGTCAGTACTAACCCGAGCCTGGAGCCCGAGCCCGCCGTGCCCTCAGCCGGACGACCCCGCAGAGCCGGACCCGTGTGGCGGAGGCAGCTGCGGGGACACATTTCCCTCTGCTCCCTCCTCTAAGGACCGTCTCTCCTCGCCCAGGCCCGCCCCGGCGGTGCTAATTACCCCCTCCTCCCCTGCCGTCTCCCCGGGGAAGCGGGGTCGGGCACTGGGAGCCGGGGGGAAGGAGCCCCCCAGCCGCGCCGTGTGCCCCTAAACAGGCAGGGAGAGGGCACCGCTGGCTGAGAAATGAGGGTCTGCAGCACGCTTTATGGGCCCCGAGGGGCAGCGGCAGGCTGTGACGGTACCCGGCTCCCCGCGGGGCCGGAGGGCCGTGATTTCTCCCGAGGAAAGGCGACTCCCCTTGGCTTCCCTGCTACTTGAGGGAGAAGAGAGAGGGGTCCCTCGGGGAGGAAGGAGTTAAGCGGCGAGAGGAGGGGGGCAGCAGCAGACGAAGCCTTTCACTCAGTGATGTGAAAAAAAAAAAAAAAAAAAAAAAAAAACACAACACAGCCTGTCCGAGGATGGCGGAGCGGCAGCTCCTCGCGGCCAGGACGTTCCGGTTTGTAGGGGATTGTTTGTAATCCCAGGAAGGGGCGACCACCGGGAAACCAGCGCGCCCTGCCCTGCGCGCACACACACAGCGCGCTGCGGGACAGCTGACAGAGGCACCGGCTTCAGCTCAAAGGCTCTGCTGCAACTCTTTGCCCGTGGGCGCTCTCCTCGGCAGCTCTAACCCCTGATTTATTTTTTGTTTTTGTTTTTGAAAGGTCACAGCCACGTTTCTGGAAGGTCTCACCCTTCCCGGCCACACTGGCACGGCTGCGCTCGCCCGAAGGGGAAGCCCTTGCAGGAGACGCGCGATGCCGGTGCCGTCCTTCCTCCCTTTTTGTTCGCCGTGGCCTGCCTGGTTTTAAACCTGTTAAGTAATTGCTCTCCGCTGAGAGCGAAATGAGTTGTATCCGTTGGTAACAACTCATTGCGGGGGTACGGTGCGATGGGCATGTGGTGACAGAGGACACACGCTTGCCCCCCTTTTCTGGTTCCAAATAAACCCTTTGCTTTGGGGAACTCACGGCCTGCTAAGAAAGCGGCGCCTCGGGGAGCTCGGGCTCCTTTCTGCGCGTAATTTGGAGCTCTGGAGAAAGACCGACGAGTCCCGGGGTCCCGTCCCAGCGCCCAGCACCGCGGCCCGGCGGGGCAGGACCCCGGCAGGACCCCCCCGCAGCGCCTCCTTCGTCGGCTGGGCAACTCGAGCGGAATAGATTTGCCCCAAGGAAGTTTTTTCATTAAATAAAGAAAATACCTCCCGAAGAGACGCTCCGTGACCCCCGTGCGGCCGGCGTGCCAGGCTTCCCGGCGAACTTCTCGGTGTGTTTGCAATTAAACTGTTTGCGTTTGATATTAATAACGATAATCTTCGCCTAAATCCGAAGCCAAAGCAAACAGGGCCGTGGAATCACAGAACCAGAGGGCGGTCACCGGGGGAGGCTGGGGATTTAACCCAGCCTTTCTCCCCAGGCGCCCCGCAGGGAGCCAGCGGGGCGGACACGGGGTGCCGGCGGGCACTGCGGGGCGCTCCCGCAGCTCGCCACCTGCCCCGCGCCCCTCTCCAGCCCTCCCCGCAGCCAGCCACCTGCTCACGCACCCGGGGAACCCGCACGGAGCTGCCACTGCCCTCTCCCGAGGGGAACCCGCACTTTTTTTTTTTCCAGAGCTTTCACCTTCCTGCAGAAAACGAGCTGCGGGAACGGGAGCGGGGGGCAGGGGAGAGAGGGGGGTGAGTAATTGAGCCATGTGCTCGCCGGGCCGCCCCTTCGGTAGCAGGAACTAGCAACTTTTCCCAGTCTCAAGGCTGCTAAAAATCCCCCTCGCGTCCCTTTGATCTCTCCTGGGAGTCCCAGAGTGCCAGCAGAGGCCAATGCCTTCTTCAGCTGTCTTCCATACAAATCCCTCTGGCAGGTACTAATGTGTTTACTTAGGTGTGCGCCGTTCCCAGCGCTGGGGGGAACCAAACGTTTCGCACCCTCCTGCAAGCGCCCGTCCACACGAGCCCAACTGGGAAACCGCTTTGCGGGGAGCCCCGAGGGGTCCCCGCCGCCCCCTGCCCCAGCGCTGCGGTTCCCGCAGGCTCAGGGCACAAAAATCGCCCCCGCAGCGCCGAGCCCCGGCCGTGCGGGCCCCCGGTGCGCCCCAGCCCCCCGGCACCGTGCCCGTGCTCCGGGTCCGATGCTCCGGTTTCGGCTCGGTTTGTTCCAGTAGCAACTCTCTGGGTGTGAAAAAGGATTGGAAGCGCTGCAAACGGGCCGAAGCCATGCAGAAATGCGTGCAGCGCGGCAGCGGGGAGGAAAACCTCCCGAAGAGCTCCTGGGCACCATTTCCTCCCCGCCGGTGCCCGGTTGCTCCTGCCTTGCAGGCTTGAGGCTCCCGTCTCCTAAAACGCAGCGCTGTCACACACCCGCACCCCCCCCACACACACACACACACCACGACCAGCAGCCTCTTAGCTGCTGTTTTCTCTCCCCTGTCTTCAGTTCCGCTCGCCTACCGCACTTTTGCAAATTTGTTTTGAGATCACTTTACCAGAGGAGCTGGGGGCTCTTCAGGGATACTAATTGCAGATTTTTTTTTCTTCCTGAGTGACAGGCTGTTCCATCCTTTCTTCTTCTCTCCCCCACCCCCATATACTCAAGGAAAAGGAAACCAATTTTCCTGGGTCCTCCAGGACTTTGGGGAAAAGGCACGTTTCTTCCCAGCCCCAGCCCCGCGGGATTAAGCGTTAAACTACGAGCTAAAGCCCTGCCCGCAAGGAGAGCTCAGCGGCTGGCATTGTGCTCCACGGGGCAAGCCTGGAGAGAAACCGCTGAAAGGTGATCGGAACTCTGCAACCGGCACGGCAAAGAGCAAGTTTATTTGTGCACAAAGCATAAATCTGTAAACAGGTCTATTTTAGCCGGCGCAAACGTGGTAAATCAAAGTGTGTGTGTGCGTGTGGCACAGCCCAGGAAAGAGTTCAAGTTACCGCCGAGCAGAGCCCTCCTGACTGGCGGCTTCTTGGGAAAACAATAGGGCACCGCCGTGTTTCAGATGTGGCCCAGCTCGGCATCAACCTGCACCTCGGAGCGGCAGAAGCCTGACATTCTGAGCTTTCCCCTTTCTGTAACTTTACTCCTTTTATCAACTTTCTGCTTTTCCTACAGTATTCATTTCAAAGGGGGCTCCCCCCGTTTATGGCCCCAAATAAACCAAAGCAGCGCAGATGTAGCCTTCCCAACCCCTCAGATAATCAGGCATCCTTTCTGCCGAAGCAGGGTGTGCTGCCGCTTGCATTTTCCTTCAGGCTGCCCGAGTTGATGCGAGGGCTCCTCGGCGGCGTGATCCCCTCTGGGGAGGTCCCCCCATCGCGCTGCTGTCTGCAAGGCTCCTTGAGCTGAATTTCCCAGGGCTGGAAATGCCCCGCATCACCTCCTCCCAGTCCCAGACGCCTTTCCCTGGGCGCACACCGGGCTTTTGAACCATCTCTGGGTCACGCTCCCTCTCCGTTTGAGTTAACCCAGGGTGCAGGGTTATATTCCCAGGTAGGGAAAGTTTCCTTTGCCCTCTCGTAGTGTTTTCCTCAGCTACAAAAGCCACCTGGATGAAACCAAAGGATTCCTGCGCGTTAGCAAATGCCTGTTAAATGGCTTCATTACCACTCTAATGACCCTTGCACAGCTCCACTCGGCTACTGCTGCGGCTGGGTCTCTGCAAAGCTTTTGTCCCTGACTTGTGTAAAGTTACTTAGGGATTGCGGGGTTAGAAATTTTACACTTCCAGGAGGGGTTTGTTGCGCTGGCAGCTGGGACGCATCTGTAACGGTACAAGATTGCCTGAAAGCAGAAAATTAGCAAGCTCAGGGCGCTGCTCGACTGTTGTGTCTCTTGCAGCACCGGGTCACACGAGTAGGAGAAGGAATGGGAAGGGGATTTGTCTCGGGGAAAACGCGTACATTTTCCTTTGTGAGTACTTTTCCGTGTGACCCGATCCCAGAGCACCCAAATCTATGTTCCCCCCACCTCGCCTCACGCAGTCATGCATTTTTGTCCCCCTTGGCGAACCTAAACAGTTAGTGACACCACTTTAACTACACGACAAAGCACCCGAGGGCCAAAGAGAGGAGCAAACCCTTTCGGCTTAGTACAGGGCTGCTGGGACCATTTTCCCCTTTTCACCCCCAAACCGCACGCCCCCAAGACTTGGCCGAAACGTCGCCAGCAGCTTCACTTCCCTCCCCCCCCCCCCCCCCCTAGAAGCGGCCTGCCCAGCCGGCGGCCAGAGGCGCGGTGCGGAGCGAATTTGTCCCTTGGGGGCTGGAGGGGGCTTGCCCAGCCAGCCGCGGCAGGGGATGCGGGGGGATATGCTAATGCCGGCCGGCCGCCGCGGACCAGCCCCCCGGAACGTGGAGATATAAGGGCCCCCCGCATAGGGGAAAGGACACTTCGGCTTAGGTCGCTAATTAGGCAGGAAACCTCCCCGGCCAGCTCGCTTGCCCGAGCTCGGTGGCTGCCGCCCCGGGCTGCAGGGATGGAGGTGATGGACAGCTGCCAGTTCTCCCCGTCCGAGCTCTTCTACGACAGCTCCTGCCTCTCCTCTCCGGAGGGCGAGTTCCCCGAGGATTTCGAGCCCAGGGACCTGCCTCCCTTCGGCGCCCACCAGCCCGCCGAGCCCGCCTGCTCCGAGGAAGAGGAGCACGTCCGAGCCCCCAGCGGCCACCACCAGGCCGGCCACTGCCTGATGTGGGCTTGCAAAGCCTGCAAGAGAAAGTCCACCACGATGGACCGGCGGAAGGCGGCCACCATGAGGGAGAGGAGGAGGCTGAAGAAAGTGAACCAGGCGTTTGAGACCCTGAAGAGGTGCACCACGGCCAACCCCAACCAAAGACTCCCCAAAGTAGAGATCCTGAGGAACGCCATCAGATACATCGAGAGCCTCCAGGAGCTCTTGAGGGAGCAGGTAGAAAACTACTATCACCTGCCGGGACAGAGCTGCTCCGAGCCGACCAGCCCCACCTCCAGCTGCTCCGACGGCATGGTAAGAGAGGGGCAGGAGCTTGGGGCCGCAGGCAGGGCCCCCTCGGCAGCAGGACGTCAGGGAAAGGTGGCCGCTTTGGGTTAAAACAGGCCCTTTCCTCGGAGATAACGCCGAGTGTGCCCGGGGGCCGTCGGGGCAGAGAGGGGGCCACCGCCCCGCCAGCTCCCCAAGCCCCTGAGGCTGTCCTGTGTGTGCCCCCTCCCCGCTCACTGCAGCCGGGGGGCCGTGCATGGGGTCTGGGGACGGGGGGCGGCCGGGGGGAGCGCGGCGGGGCCGGCACTCGCCCCTCGCTGTCTTGCAGGCTGACTGCGGCAGCCCGGTGTGGCCGGCGAGAGGCAGCAGCTTCGAGGCCGGTTACTGCTCCGAGATGCCCCACGGTAAGGCCGGCAGCGGCGGGCGGGGGGGGGGCAGCGGGCAGGGGCGGACCGGGGGCCCTGTCGGGCCGGGGTCGCGGCGCGGGGGGCTCCGGTAACGAGCTCCTCGCCTCGCCCCGGCCGCAGGGTACGGCGCGGAGCCCAGCAGCACCCTGTCCAGCCTGGACTGCCTCTCCAGCATCGTGGACCGCCTCTCCCCGGGGGGGGAGCCCCTCCGACACCCCGGCTCCCTCTCGCCGGGCGCCAGCATCGACTCGGGGCCCGGGACGCCCGGGACGCCGCCGCCCCGACGGACCTACCAGGCGCTATGAGGGACGCCAGCTCTACCCTGCAAACCCCGCTGCAAATAAAGCGTGCTACAACACGGCCGGCTCGCCTGGTGCTTCTTTGAACGCATCCCCCGGCGTTACGGGGGGCGGCGGGGGGCCCGCAGCCTGCGCGGGGACGGGGCCGCATCCTGCCGGGCTGCGGGGGCTGTGCGGGGTGGCCCAAATCTGCCCCCGCTCCCCTCCAGCTGCGGGCACTTTCCTTTGTCTCCTGTGGGAGTGAAAATAACATTTCCTAGTCATCATCTGTATTATTATCGTTATTACTACTACTACTACTACAACCACCCCTACTACTACTACTACTTCTACTACTACTATTACTATTTCTTGCAAAGCCCTCGTTTCTTTCCATGAACACAAAGACCAAATAAGTATGTCAAAATTTGGCCCTAATATTGCCTGGTCACTCCGCTCTGTAAAAGAACTGCACGATCCAGGTCTGATACCCTGTAGGGGAATTTTGATCCCAGTCACTCTCGGTGTTCTTGAAGAGACAAATTTAGTAGATTTGGTAAGAACAAACCACAGCTATCTCTTTCGCAACCCGCAAGGTACATTTCACAATATTCAGAAAGCAATGTAGAAGTATTTGTTCCTAACGCCTCTTGGTCTCACTGTGCAGGATGAAAATTCATGACTTAGTATTTGCAGTTGTGTGGATCTAGAAACAACCAGATCAAGTCTTTGTGAGTTTCAGGGTTAACAAATACTTCCTTCCAGACACTATGGTTAACTATTTCTACCACAAAAAAAAATCCAAACTTTTACATTTTTTACATCTGTAATCGAAAACTTTTGTAACTCCCACAAAACAGGCAGGGATGGGAGGGAGAAACAGGCTCCTTCGGTGCATCCAGAAATGTCTTCTCTGGTAAATACTCCGAGGGGGAAGGGACGTACACTTGCGTGTTTGCCATTTGTGTTTATGCTGCTATCAATGGGTGGCCAAGGGGCCTGGAAGCAGTAATTCACCTCTGATAAACCTTCCACTTGAAGCCAGCGCAGCTCAGCCACGTCACCGAGAGTTGCCACCCGCCTGCTCTTTGGCAGCGTCTGCAAAATATGGGTGAGGGGAGCGCAGCTTGGGATGGCCCTGTCCTCACAGCACACCCCTGGCAGGCTGCAGGAGGCGAGGTGGCACCTGCCTGCCCCACTGAAGTGGCTGGGCTGCTGGCCAGGGCCCCTCCAGCACGGCTCCCCCCAGAAAGGCCTTTTGCCTGTGCTATGTCACCTCGAGGTAGGTGTTCCCTTTCCTGCAGCGTAATTCAGGAAGAGCTCTTTCCTGAATAGGCTTCCGGCCTGTGTGGGTAGGTCCCAAATAGTCAGCAAGCAGGGAAGGTGGTTTGACAGCCCTGGACTTAGGCTACGCAGAGGCACAAACGAGGCGTTAGCACACTCTGGTTATCAGGAGTACACAAGTGCCTAACTCTCATACAGTCTTTCTTGGTTATGGGTGGTAACATCCCAAGCCCTCTGTTCATAGAAATCCTTACACAAGACCTTGAGCGTCACTGGTTTTATTCACAATCTCTCACGCATTGCTGCATTGGTGCAGTGCTTGCTCCTTTCAAGCAAAATCCTGTCTCAGGGACTCATCTTGCGGCTAGGATACAGTGCAAAGCATTTTAAAGGATGGTTTAAAATGAGCCAAGTGGGGAACTTTCTGCATTTCATTCTGCGCAGTGCTGACCTTGGCAAGCAATCTCCTGTGAAGCATGCAGAGCAACACCAGCAAATCACATGTTGGTAATGTACACCTCTCTTTGGCTGGCAGACATTTTGAGAGTTGCAAAAAGGTCAATACTTCTGAGAACTGGCTTTTAAGAGAGTGAGCAGAAGTATCCAGCCTGTGGGATGTTTGTCCATAGCCTCCCCAGCCCCGCCAGACTCAGTTACGATCTCAGACACTGTTACACACAGCAAGAAGATCGCCTTTTGGTTATAGGACATCTATAAACAAAGCTCCTATGAACCTAACCATGTGGTAATCCTTGGAAGGAGTGGAAGTTAGCACTGTGAAAACACCTTTGGCCTGTGGATTGGGAAAAACAAGGTGTAAAAAGCTGCTGTCTTGGGAGATAGGCTGTTGTGGTCAAATTTTGCGTGGTCAATAATAATGACAAGTGCAAATGAAAAGAAAGATTAATGTTCTATGTGAATCAGGCTCACTTAAGGAAGGAAGGCTGTCCCCACAAATACTTAAGAAGATGATGGTCTCGAGAACCTAAGCTCCATCTCTCCCAGCTCCTGCTGCCAGCTGAGTGTTGCAGCCTCGGGGAAGACATGCAGCAACCTCACCCACAAGCAGGCAGGTGGAGTGATGCCTCATGGCCTCGGGTTAATGTAACACAGAAGTTAGAAGTTTTCTGTCTGTCACTTACTGCAATGAAAGGCATAATTCTGTGCGTACTTTTTTTTTTTTTTTAATAAAATTCATGTTATATTTTAACTTTACCTCTGAAAGTCATGTTTTCTTGGATTATATTCTGACTGAAGGAGGCAGCTGGGTTTATATTTGGTGATGAGTTTCTTGTATCTTTCATTAAGAAACCAAGCAGAGGTCTTCAGAGAATACTTATTGTAATCTCAGATCAAAAGGCCTGCTGTACACTACAAAGCTACTACAGGAACCTAGCAAAGATCTCCTAAATATAACTCAGGAAAATTTCAGCTCAAGGGAGTAAGAGATGTAAGGAACACTGACTGTGAATGCACTTCATGTGAAGATCTCCTCATATGAAATTACAGATATCCAACAAATAAAATTGTCATATATTACTTTTTTAACATCAGAAAAGATGTAAAACTGAGCTTTACGCTTAGTGTTAGGAAACTCTGCCTTGTAGGGCCTGTGTATTCAGGCCCTCCTCCCTCTCTTTAGTGTGCTTGCAAGTTTCTAGAACTTTTTTGTCATTGTTATTGGTTTTGTTTGTTTGTTTTTGCTTTGTTTTCTGTGTGATGTCCACGTGTTACTTGTGCGTAGATGGCTGATAATCTGCCTGTGCTTTTTATACCTTATGTGTTATGAGTGTGTGAATCACTGGGTGTCAGAAGTGCTTGTGCATGCCTCCCAGAATTTCTAGCTGCTGATTGTGTAGCTGTGTGCCTATTTCTGGAAATCTTTTCTACCTGATATAAATCTTTGTTTTTCTAGGAATGCTTTCTGAGGCATGCGTCAGTGTATTTGTGAGAATCCATTCTGTGCATCTGTGTGTTCTGTAATGAGCTCTTGCAGAGCTTCTTATAGCAAAGGTTGAAAAACAAGTGTAATCACGATGTTTTTAGTCACTTGCATCTTTTTAAAATGCAGATCACTTGAGTTTATGCATTTCATGCTTGTCTCCAAGTAGGAAAAATCCTGCTTGCTCTATGCTTGTATTTCTGAAAGAAAAGATCAAATCTTCTCCTTCTGTGATGAGGCTTGAAAGTGATTAACTTTTAGTAATTAAGGAAAAGGATGAAAGGATCTTAATTTATAATATTTGTTAAAATGCATATTTTTATGGAACTGCATATTTTCCAGGAATACCCTGAACTCACAGCAGCAGGCAGCTCTCCTCTTCCCACCCCAGGCCTGCTCCCTCCCTTTCTCCTCCTTTGCAGAGCCCCTGGCTCGCTCATCACTTCTCCTTACTCCTTTCAGCTGGACCTTGGTGTGCCCCAGGAGGACCTGCAGCTGGCCAGCTGATGACTGCTGACCTTTGGCAGGCTCTGCCTGGGGTATCAGCCTTACAGCTGGCCACAACTGCCTTCCTGGCAACCAGAGTCCTAATGAGCGTGGCCAGATGGAGCCAGGGCTGGGATCCTGCTGGCTAATTGCACCTTGTGTGAGGAATGGAAGAGCTCACCCCCAGCCGTGGAGGGGTCGAGCAATGCATCCAGGCACGTGCTAGGCTCCTCCTGCAGGCAACTGGATGAGTGAAAAAATGGACAAATAAAACAAGGACTTCAGAGCTGTTTTTCTTGTGATCTGTTTGAGTTTTCCCTTGGGTATTAGTTTAGGTTTCAGTAGTGGCCTTCTTTTCCCTCCCTCATTTCACAGTCTTCTCATCATTCAGTCCAGGAGAAACATTCATCTACCAGGACAGGACAGGATGGCAGGAATTATTCCCCTTCCCAGATACAGCGTGATACGCTTTCTCTTCAGTCCGCTGGTGTCCCACTTTCCTTCCTCCAGGAGCTTACACATCCCAGATGCTCACGGATCTCATGCCAAACCCACTATACCAAAGAGTCCAGATACTTTCTGAAAGGTCTTTTGCTTTCTGCTCCCCAGGCCAGCTGACCAGGACCATCTAGTGCTGGAGGCTGGCTGTGTTTTGAGCATTAGTAACATTTATGGACTGCCTGGCAATCTGCTGGAAGATGTTAGTGGCTATGATGCCAAAGGCATTGCTGAGCTATGCTTGAAGAAGGTGATAGAGGGCATGATATATGAGGGTCAGCAAGCTCAGTGAGAGATCACAAAGGTAGCTCAATGTCTGCATTAAATTAAGTGCATTTGAATCTTATACTCTCTTAGACTCTCCAAGAGGCCTTCAGAGCTGGAGCAGCAGCAGAGAATAATTGTGCAGTTTTTCTCTTTATTTCTCTGACCTTCCTCTATTAGTGTAAACTTTTTAGCTGATATTATTTTCTGCTTTAAAAATCCATAAAAAACGTATGCTGAGCAAAAGGTAAAAACAAAAAAGAAGCACTAAAATCTCAAGCTCTGATTTTTTTATATATATATTTTTAATAGTGCCAAATTCTACTGCTTGCACTGGGACTCAACCACCTAGCAGAGACTCCAGTACCCAGCAAAAGCTCAAGCTGGTGTGCCTGTCATACATTACAGGGAGACAAAATGTGGATTTGATCAAGTCTGAATCCAGCCTATTGGCTTTAATTGTTTGATTTCACACAATTTATTAAATTAAAAATGAATAACTCTGTAATTAATGGTAAGCAAACAATGATTATAGCTTCAATTACACCTGGGTATGGTTCAGTGCAAAGACCTCATTAGCAAACGCACCACTGCTCCAGCAAGAAAATCTGCCCTGCTCCCCTCATTTCCACCTTTTAACTAACCATATATGCAATCTGTGGTCATGCATTGTTTTTGTTTGTTTGTTTGTTTTAGCATGGGAAAATATTGTTTGATTGTTTTCCTTTCCACTTCATAATGTTTTGAGGAAATAGACAAACAGTATTTTGAATTTCAAGAGTATTTCTTTCTACAACTGCTCTTTTGGAGCATCTTCCAGTTGAGCTTATAGTACAATTCTGAGTCTTGCTGTCTGAGTATGTTGAAAAGCAGAGGGGGAAATGTCTCTGCTGGACATGGTGAAGGTATATAAAAAGTATATATCTGAAATCCCTTCCACAAATGCAAGGCTTACGTATAGAGCTGTGGCAAATACAGGCAGCAATGACCATAGCAAAAATTCTTATATTTAGCTGTTATTTCGTTGAAAAAGTAGCTTTAAAAACATCACAGGCCTGTAGAGATAGTGAGCCAGTCAGGCACCTGGGAGGTGGGTGCCTCTGCTCTGGTCCTCACTCATCTGATTCTCTCTTTTTGGGTAATATTGACTTGCTGTTAGGAGCAGACCACCAGGCTCCATTCACCCTTGTGTATGCCTCTCAAAGATTGTCTTTCTGGTCATATGACTCCCACATTTCGTTAAAGGTGTGTCTTAAGCAGCTAGGGTCCTTCTTTTTCAGGCATGTGTAATGCTGTGCATTCCCCAAAGTGCAGGAAATGGCTTATCTGCAAAGCTTCTGCAAATGGGTGAGGACCATCCTCTCAGGCACCTGCAGGAGTGAGCAGTATCTAAGGAGTAAGATGAGTTCATAATCCATGCATGAAAATATAGTGTTTTGGGGGGCTTCATCCTGAACTTTAAGCATCCGCTCTTGTTTCTTTGCAAAACACTAAGAGCCTGTCTACCTGGTCACAGCAGAAGGCAGGAGCTTGTCCCTCCCATAGGAGTAGCCAAGGAAGACACAACCCATGGCTGGGATGGTGTCTCATGTGCTGGGAAAGGAGGCACCTCAGTTGTCTGAAGCTTTTTGACTGCTGGAAATGTAGGTGGCTTAACACTCAGTGCCTGTCTCATAACTTGGGAATTACCTTTGGAAGATGTGCCTAGTGACAAGAAAAAGGGCTTCTGCAAAAGCTGGAAAGGTAAGCACTGAAAGCTGAGAGAGCTGTTGTTGGACACATGGCTGCTCATAGGGTGTGAAGGACTTGTGACTCCAGGCAACTGGGAAAAAGTTTAATAACTCTAAAATCCCCCATGCCGAGCATGAAGTAGAGGAGAAACCAAGTAAACAAGGGCAAAGACAGCTGTATCCTACTGGTGTCTGAAATGCACATTTTTCACAGGGTACAAATTTCTCACATGGTTATCGCCCGGGTGAAATCCAAAAATGACTGAACTCTGAAATATGAAACTTATTATTTCTGAAATTCCTAATAAGTAGGGCAGCGAAACCTTGTTTTAGGAAACTGCGCATGAAGTAGATCTTCTCCAGCAGAGGCGGTCTGCTCTAGGGGCTCTCCTGACTGCATCTGATTGTCACAGCCCATGTCCCCACCTCTCACAGGGCTTATCTCACCTGCCAGACAGAGGGATCGGATGCACACCTTTGCTCTCCTACCTCCCGACACCAAGCCTCCTCCTCCTGTACTCCCACTCCCACAGGATGCCTGTTCTATGTCCCCACTTTCTATGTCCTCCCACAAATGTTGCTCCAACTTGCTGCTGGCGTGTTCTCAGCCCAAATTTCAGCACCGCTACTGCCAAAATTCGGAGTGGGGAATGTGCCGAATCCCTCGCCAGCTGCAGCAATGCCTGCATCAACTCCGGCCCTTGGCGACAGTGGTGGCCACGGCCTTGCAGCCCACCTGCACAGTCCCTCTCTTCCCAGGCAGGGGTTTTGAAAGACCAAAGGCAGAACCAGCTTCTGTGGGAGCATTTCTGCAGCAAAACAGAAAGAGCTGGGTGTTGTGGGGGAGAGAAAATTCCAGAAGAAAAAAATCTCTGCACTCTCTCTTGTTTAACATTCATCCTAAGGGTACAGATGTCTATTCTGCAGTTTATAACACTGGCTTTTAGTGGTTAAACTGCATGTGTGGAAGTGGCTAAATTCCACATTTACAGTGGAAGATAAGAATTCTGAGAAAAATATGTATGTATTTTGCTGTACAGTCTTGCTTTAATGCATTGTTACACTAATAACATACATCCTGACATTTACATTTATAAAATAAATAGTACTATTGTTATAACTTCTCTTTATTCTCATATTTTTCAATCTATAAAATGCCTTCATTGTTCATAAATGATGAAGTCAGTTACATGAAAAAGATCTAATGCCGTTTTGGTTTCATATTTATGGAAACAAATCTTTATCTTCATGTATATCCCCTTTTAATCAGAAATAGTGCATTATAAAGTACAGCTAGGCAGTGAAGTTTATTTCTGACGTAACTCTACTGAAACCCCTGGAGTTTCACCAGGAACAGATTCAGGCCAGAAGGCCTAGAATATAGTTACAATATATTCATTTTCTCATGCCTCAGAAATGGACTGTTTATGTGCCAAGCTGTAAAGTGATATCCATGATGACTGAAGCCCGAACAACATTAAAATATCCAGATCCCCCGCTCCAAATCCTCTGGTATCCGAAACTGTTCCTTTCCTTCCAAAAGGAGGGGGTTCGGCTGCCGAGGGCAAGCGAGGGCAGAGCGCGGCCCGGCCATGGGCAGCGCTGGCTGGCGTGGCCTGCTGGCGCCTGCCGCCCAGCTTGGTGGGCTCAGCCTCCCCGCTCCACTGCCCCTCACACAGCCACCCCAAAACCTGGCCTGAGCACCTGAATCGTGCTTGAAATGACAAGTGTTGTGGAAAATTGCTTTTCACTGCAATTGCAGTAGTTCACACAACAAGCTGGTGCACTTGAGAGCCAGGGCCTGCTCTTGGTTCACATATGCTGGAATATCAAGTACAGTCATGTTTGCTGCTTTATTTGGCTGGGCTTTCCACAAGTATGAGCTTGAAACTGCACTTGCAATAACTGCAGTAATTTTTGAACAGTCTTCAATGCCAGGCAGCCCCTACTGAGTACCAGGACAGGTAGCAAATGCAAGGAATTCATGAAGAACTCTTGTTTTGGAAACTAGTTTTGTTGTTGTTGTTGTTGTTGTTGTTTGTTTGTTTAATTCCATCCCTCTGTGTAGGTAAGAACAGAGTGTAGTCAGAGGGAAAGTTTTGCTGAATGTATGATAAAACCATTCACTTTTTTAAAAGACATTTTAGAACCATTAAAAAGAAATCAGCGTATGAGATCTTAAAGGAAGATGTAGACAAGCCTCATTTTCTTTGTCCTTTTGAAACAATGAAGCTGGAGTCCTGCATTCAGCTCCCTTATGGGCAGGGATGCCACCCACTAGCTCAGGCTGACCAAGACATTGTCCAACCTGGCCTTGAACACCTACAGGGATGGGGCATCCACAACTTCTCTGGGCAACCTGTTTTGGTGCACTGGCAGAGGTTTCCCAGAGAAGCAGTGGATGTCCCATCCCTGGAAGTGTTCAAGACCAAGGTTGGATGGCGCTTTGAGCAACCTGGTCCCTCTGCCATGGCAGAGGGGTTGGAACTGAGTAGTTTTTAAAGTCTCTTCCAACCCAAAGCATTCTGTGATTCTATGATTAGATGGAACACCTATGCATGGGCATATTTATACATGCAAGTTTTAGCAAGTTCAAGGCTTAAAAATAGAGGAGAGGTCTTTCTTTATGACTACAGTGATTTGGAGGAGGAAGAAAAGCAGTATATAGGGATCACCAGATTATTTATATGAGCTGACATAGGACACCTCTGGTGGAGATTGGTCACTCTATGCCTGACTGACTCTTCAATGCCCAATTCATTATGATGATAAATAATCCTGACATGTCGGGAGCCAATGACCAGAGCACCTCTGGCAAAACCTTCATACAGCAGCAACCTTATCATACTGCTGTGGGCAATTGTCTTGGAAAGCTCAGGAGCTCCACTGGAGGAGCTAGGGGCACATGGCACACCCCTGAGCTAGGAGATGTTCTGTGTGTTTTAGGCACACAGAAGGTGTGCCTAAATGAAGGGCTCCATTTGATCTTGAAAGTTGGCCTAAAGCTGTGGGCAACACCTACAGCTCTTTGGCTAATTCCAGAAAGAAATGTGCCTGGTGAATATTTTCTGTTTTATGGATGCTTTTAGGTTCCCGTTTCTTGTTTCCTTGAGAAAAAAGGAGAAAAGCAGTCCACAACCCAGTTGAAAACATGGGTTATGTGGGTTATGTGAGAGAATTAGAGCAGCAGAAGGGTGTTTCTTCAACTTTAAACAACTCTGGGGCTGGTCCAGCCCCTGGTCACACACAGTTGGAAGTTGCTGAGCATCTGCATGCCACACAGGCTTCCCCACTGCCGTGCTGTCAGCGGGCGCTTACCATTATGCTACTAACCATCACTGGGGAGTATCTGGAAGTGGTAAATCTACTCTGGGCCCAGTAGCAGCTCTAATCATGGCAAACACTTTTTTAATCTGAATAAAAATATAGAAGTTTGGTAATAGGCCTATTTGGTCAAGAGTTTTGAAGTTCAAGGGACAGATTTTCTGAAGAATGTAGGATTTGGAAAATCCTATTTTTCAAAATGTTGCAGCACAGAATTTTCAATATGTGACTTTTAGTTTTTATTTTTATTTTTTAAATCAACCATGTTATTTAAAGCCTTGTAATCTATTGGACTGGCACAGTTTTCAAAATCCTACAGCAGGCAAAGTTTCCAACCCTCCAGTGGCATTATATGTTCAAATATATTTGAGAATCAGACTCTAGATCCACAGTGGGGATTTAGAGATCCCCAATGCCGAGTGTGTTGCATAACTTTACAGAACATTGTAAATAAGGGAAATTTAGAGTGTACACAGAGGCTCCTGAGCTCCCCGTGTAGTGTCTGGGAACACATTATGTAAAGCAGGACTCTGCCTAAGTACAAGAACATGATGAAGCACATGTCTTAACTTAAATGTCTTAATCTGGCTGGAATACAATGTCTTCCCCCAGTCAAGATTTATATTTCTTTCATTTACCTGAGCCCTTCATTTCATGGTCTAAGCAGGAATCAATACTTCATGTGACCAGCAAAAGGGGTGTGTGTGTAGTTTCTCCCCTTCTTTTAAACAGGTTACTACTTAACAGCTCTCACCCATGGTGCATAAGACAAGTCATGGCCCTTTTCTGCCTGTATCAGATGTAGTGCCTTAATTAGGGGGGGAGAGGGTGTCAACAGCAGTGACAGGGAGATCTCAAACCAGCACTGCTGCCTGCCAGTGACTTTGGCCTCCTTGCTTTGTAGAGGAGGTCTCCTTGCCAGACCTGATTCCCCTGGGGCAAGCTGGAGCTCTAGGATGACCGTGGCAAGGCTCCTGATAAATATCAAGCATATATACTGGAATGGCGATGCATGACAACTTATTCTCTGCCTTTGCCTAGTAATGGAGGAGGTATCTTTCCAACAGTGACCAGTGGTGTTTGCTTATTACACATAGTATTTGCTGCTGCAGCCCAGACCACTGAATGAGAAATCTGTGTTACCTCCAGGTATTTGTAGTGTCTGCTGTTGAATCAAATAGCAGCTATATGAGAAGCAGATCAATGAACCGAGGGTAAAGTGGTATCAGTGGTTGGCTCAGGCAGACACGCTGGAGCACATTGTGTTATGTCTGCTACACCACTGGGAGAATGCAGCTGCAGGCTGGAGTGCTGCTGGGGCTTGCTGTAAGGACTGGGGTGCGCCCTGTGATCCTGCAGCAGAGCACAGCATGCATCAGTCTTTTCCCAGTGTTCAAGCTGCTTTGAACACCCTCAGGATAAACATGTGTGGGCAGCTGTTCACAGGGTATAGCTGAAGGGAAAAGCAATGTCCAGGCAGAGCGTTTGTCCTCTCTCTGCACCACACAGATAATTTGGCATGATTCCCTGTATGCCTGTATTTTCCTGGTGCCAGCAGTTGTCTTTTTATTATTATTACTATTATTTATTTAGCCTGTATCCTTTAAAATCCTGTGATGCAATGATGAAGAGACTCAAAGCAATGGCAGTCACCCACATCAGATTCCTGGCATGCTCAAGGATGCTAACGCAGCGTGGTTCCTCTTGCAGTACACAGGATGCTTCAGATGCTTGTAACTGCCTAGCCTGTTTCTACCTGCATATCTCTCTCTTTGGAGGAAAAACTGTTTGAAAAGTGTACGCTGCCTTAATAAATCCATCTTCCATTACTAACTCCTGATAAAAAGCCAGGCTTCTGTTCATACCTTTCAGAAGCTGTTGTGATGTGGAGTGGCAGCAAAATGCCCAGAACAATTTTCTGCCTGAGTCACTGAGGAAACAGTCTAATGAATGTGGATGCTGTCCTCGTGTTTTAACTGAGCCCTTATTTCTGCTGTTCTCAGTCTTCTCAATTATGAATAATACTAATACACCAAATGGCGCCATATCTCCAAATTATGGTTCCATTCACGATCTTATTTTGAAATTTTGGATCTCATTGGGTGGAAATGTCCCTTAATCTCATTCTCACATTTTCCAGGACTTTGTTCTGCAAGCATTAGGAATTACACTGGAGTAAAGAAGGGCAGAACCAAGTTCATTACATGGATCCATTCTCATTAGGAAATGTCAGCATCTACAAATAACAGTCAACCCCCCAGATGACAGGAATAGTTGAAAGAACAACCAACAACAACAAAAATCTCACCAACCCTGGCTGTTTATATATATATACACTACAAAAAAGAAAACAGTTAATAAGGGACACTTTTCAGGGAACTAAAGTCACAGATTTTTTTTGACTGGTGAATTAAAGGGCATTTGGTGTCCAATCCCATCTCCAGATTGTTCTAACCATCTGGCTTGCTGCAGCCCATTGAACTATAATTGACCAATTTAAGAATTCATATTTGCAATTTCAATCGTTGCCTCGGTAAATCTCCGGTCAGTTCTTCTGATATTGTCATCTACAACTTGACTTTGCATCCAAACTTCCAAAAATTGTCTTTTCCCATGCCCTTTACATTTACTGATTTCATGCCAGGCTTTTAAATACTCATCTTGGTAAGAGGTAGAGCAGTTGTCCACAATAAAATTGCCTAAATGAGAGCTCCTTTAGCCAACCAACCTTTTCCTGGACTGCGTAGTAGTAGCACAGGGTAAATCATGCCACACTTTACAGGTGACTCTGTTGCCCAAAGGGTAAAAGGGCCATACAAAGTGGATATGAACACAGGCTGAAGTGGCCACTTGTTTCTTTCAGGGAGGTGGGTGATGTGGGGGTATCTGTGGTTGGCATTCAGGGTCACCAGAGAGAGTGCAGCAATGCTGAGATGAGACACTGTGCTGTTAGAAGAGCAGGCTTTCAGGAGTGTCCTTGTGGAAACTGAGATACTGGTAAATGCTGGTGCCCTCAGGGTTATCAGCAGCTGGATCGTTATTCTGAAAAATCTAATTTCGGGTCTTAGATTATTCAAAGGAAGGATTTTCCTATCTCCTGTAGGGATTTAGTCCTTGGATCTTGCCTCTACTTACAGACAGATGAATGTCTTAGAAAATCTGTAAGACCTCAGCTCAGTAAGATATCATGGTCAGCTTCTATTGGCATGCACTCCCTGAAGCTTGCATTATACATCCAGGTGCGTGGTTGTGTGTTTTGGGCTACAGATGGCAATCGTTTCTTCTTTTTTTTGTGCTGATCATTGTAATGAAGATTTGGTCTGTGATTGTGCCTTTAAGAGATAATCAGCACTTAATAAATAAGAGCATTTTAAAAGTGCTAAAAAGCACAGTTAGTCATATGCTGGTTGCATAAGTGTAATTTTGCTACCTTTTTTAGAGTACCTTAAAATCTGTACATAAGGGTTTCTGTGATAATTTGCTATTGTATCTGGTTTTATGCTGGTAAACATTCAGCAGAATAATTTATGACGCTATGTGCCATCTGCTGTAAGCTGTCATAAAATTAATTTATTCTGCCTAGTTATGGATATTGTCTTCTGTATGAAGTTGGTTTCTGGAGTGCCTTCTCCTAACAAGAGGCAGGTGGTGCTTCCACCATCCAGGTAGTGGATTTCAGATAGGGATGTCTTTAGAGGATTTCAGGATTTAGTTGCAACATATAACGGGTTGCCATTTCATGAACAAATAGTTCTCCAGGCACAAACCCTACTCACCTGTGATTTTCTTAGAAACATCACAAATTCCTCAGCTTAAAAATACAATGTATGGTGACTGCAGGTGTCCTGGAGAGCAAGCAGTGCCCTCTGCCTGTTGCAGTGGCATCGGGGTGAGTCTATGGGACAGAAAGGAGGAGGCTGATGCTGCAGCAGTATCGGGTAGTACATGTGCACATGCTGTAGCACAGCACATAGATCACCATGGGGACAGCACTGCTTTGGTGGCTGCCAAGGGGACACCTTCCAGGGGACTGGGACATGGTAGCAAGGGTGCTCCCAGGCTCCCAGGTGACACAGTGACAGGGAACAAAGGCAGCCCTGAGAGACACCGGGTGCAGCAACACATTGATGACAGTGTGCTGTGGTCTCACGCTGCTTGTGCTGGTTGCAGTTTTTCATCATTCCTGTCGGTTCTTCTCCAAGCAACTGCTGGAAGGCACCACACAAGTGTTTAAAGTAAATCAAGTATTTTTGGCAATAAAAACATTTGTTTTGCTGAAGTTTTAATGAAAGAATTTCTTATTTCTTTTGGCCATATGTCTCTGATTTCGGTCTGTTAGTAAGACTAAGCACTGCTTGTTGTGTTTGTGTTGTGTTGCTGTGTTGCAAATAACAGAGGGAAATGCCCATTACACAAAGCAAAACACATGTAAAATGCAGAGAGCTATTTTGTTTACTACAGGGATTGCCTTTGTTTTAACAAATCTTCCTTTCCATATTGTTTGGGAAACTGCCAGGTAGCCCAGTGACACGCAGGGGCCTCTGAAGAAGGAGCAGGAGCACAGCGGCAGTGCCTGCCAGAGGGGGCAAAAATTGTTCTGCCCAGTAAGTGAGCAAAGGAGGTATTTTCCCAGCTTCTTCAAAAGCAGAATTAATTTGACATTAAGCAGTTGGTATCTTAATTAGGAATAAGGCCTGAGGAGAAGAACACCTCCCTGGAGGTGTCGATGACCAGGTTGGACAAGGACAAACTGGTCTAGTGGGTGGCATCGCTGCCTGGCAGAGGGTTGGAACCAGATGGTCTTTTAGGTCCCTTCCAACGCAAGCATTTCTGTGATTGTATGATTCTGAATTGGAGACTGAAGCCTCCCACTTGAAGCAGAGCAAGATGAGAGTAACCAAGATGGGAGGTACAAGCCATTCTCCCCACATAAAAGTGGGAGGAATTCAATGTCCTGCACATCTCCTGGGGTGTTCAGATCTTCAGCCAAGCTTCAGTGCCTCTGGAAGCTTCGCTAAAGAAGCCCTGCAGGCACCTGCACTGTGTAACATATTCACAAGTGATCTGTACTGGCAAAGAAACAGTATTTATTGATGTTAACAAATAAGGATAGTAAAAACAAGGCCTGGCTGTACGAATTGCAGGAAGATTTCATGAGACTCGGCGACTGTGTGTTAAAATGGCAGATGGAAGTCGGTTTTGATAAATGGAAAATGAGGCACACAGGGAAAAAACACCCCTAACTTCACACATAAAATCATGGGTTGTCTTACCATTTACCACTTGGGGAAGAGATCTGAGAGTTGTAATAAATGGTTTTCTGCAAAATTCAGCTCAATTCTCAGAGTGGTCAGAAAGGCAAATTAGATTTTATGTATTATAAAGCAGGAGATAACGAAGAGTCAGAAAATATCATTATGCTATTATGCAAATCCCAGTGTGCCATCAGACTGCATAGGCACCTCCAGTAATCCCATCTGAAAACTTATGTAGCAGAATGGGAAAAGATTCATGGAAAGGCAACAAAATGTGATCAAAGATTCCCAAATGGCTTACTCTACTACAAGCAAGGTAGCTTGCAGAGTAACCTAGAACTTTTGTTTAATTTTTAATTCTTACAATTTTTCTAACATCAGAAGAGTGATAACTCAAGGAAAATGTGGTTTTACATCAAAAGCCCTAGATAAAAGATAAAGTGTCATGAATGGCACAGGAAGGTATAGAGGGAATGATTGTTCAATGTCTGCTCTAGTAGGACAACCAGAGGGCACCAAATTAATTATTTAATAAAAAAAAAAAAATAATGTAAGTTCAAGCTTTTTACACTTAATGAGCAATTCCTTTCTGTTCTGAATATACTGTGTAACTCTGCTGCAGGACAGGTGGACGCTGAAAAGAACTGGCTTCAAAAAACATCTAGAAAAATTAACAAAAGAGAAACTCATCAAGGGCTCCCAAATATAGTGACACCAATTTTTGGTTCAAGAAGCTTCTGGGGAATCTCCAAGTTGCTGGAAGCTGGAAGAGTGTTGTGGAGGGACCTCATTGCAATGCTTGCCCCATCGTTTGCTCTTCAGAGGTGGATTACAGGTCTCCCCAGCCCTCTGGTTGCACCCTGTGTGCTCCTCTTTCTCTCTTTATGTTCTGTTCTCTTGAAACCAATGGAAGACCTATCACTGGATGTTTTTATGGCCAGGTAGCATGCTATTTCTTAGAATTATATCCATAGCAGTTGTTGATTCAATAATGTCTTCGTGTTATAGAAAATGTGCAGACATAGTTCTTTGTCTTAGTTATTGCCCATTGGCTTCACACAGTCTATCAGTTTCCTTGGCTTCTGTGCTCTAATCCCTGGCATTTACTACTTTGGCAATAAGCATTTTTTGTGCTATTTGTCAGCTAGATTGTTGCATTATGCAGCATTTTAAATGTAGGCTTCTTATCTGGCCTATTCATCTAGGTTCCTTCTGTAGTGAATAATCATAAAAAAAAAATAGTCATTTCCCACAAACAACTTTATTCTGAGGCAGGAGAGATGTAATAACCCAATATATTTTCTTCAGTGACAAGTTGGGAACAGTACATTCCTACAAAGGAAAGAAGAAACCGTGGTACTTCCTATGGGGAAGGTGAAAATTTTTATGCTGCTTCCATGGACCTAGCAGAAAATCTGCAAAGCTGGGGTGGGAATAAAGCCTGGCATTACAGAGGGGAGAAGGGTGGAGGAGGATGATTAGAAAATTCTTCTAGTGTCTTCACTGAAAAAAAAAAAAAAAAAAAAAAAAAACAAAAACTATTATATTGCATCACTAACCTTTACACAGATGAGATGAATCACCCTTTGGAGATAATTGTCTCTCCATTAACTGCAGAGGTTTACACTTGGATTAGACCAGAAACCTCAATTTCAGACAGCTAATGTTAGCTGGGATGAGTATCAACTTCACTGACACTGGCCTCTGAAAACAAAGTCAGGTGTTCTGACTGACTCCTGAGTCACTTCGGTCACTTCAATAGTTACTGTTACAGTCAGAGAAATCTGACAAATCTTCATCTAGCCTGACATTTGGAAGTATCCTTTTTTTCCTCTTGTTTCTCCAGCCTTGAGGATTGCCATCTTTGATTCCTGGCTTACAGAGCAAATTTGTGTTGATTGCACTACTCTCCATAGTAAGACAGATCAGTATTACCCCCGAGTAGCTGAATAATAAGCTGAGTGAGCTACATAATTAACTAACTGCAAGATAAGTGCTTCAAAACCATGGCTCTGAGGTGTACTCATCGTTATGCAGATAGCTGCTAAAGGTTCCTTAATTCAGCAAAGAATCTGATTGGAAACTCTTCAGCATCTCATGAAAGTCACTTGGCCCTATATATAAATATATATATGTATATTTATTGACTGTCCAGAAATGGAGAAATAAAATGTCTCTACAGATAGTAGATGCAGCAGCTAAATCTAATGATCTGTGACTGTCTGGGTGTCACTCTGAGGAAGGCAGTACCAGGCAGTGGTAGAGACCACAAGCATCATTGAGAAAATCACAGCCACAGGGAAACCCACTTTGATGCCTGTTTTTGGCAACTTTCCCCCTGAAAGCAGAGCAGCTGCTGCAGTGTGGAAGCCCTTACTTGCATCAAACTGCAACTACACCTGGTTGACGTGGCTCCCTTCAGCAAGGCACAAAGGTTCGTGCTTGATGTTTCATTTACTTCTAGTGCTTAGCACTCCTTTGCGGTATTGCTCATCAGCACAAGTATGAACTGAGGAGCAGCTGGTGAGGTATGATCAGACGTTGACTGTGTGCAGCCCACTGATCATACTAAGCAATTCTTATATTACCAGAGAATTCTTAACCAGGTAAGAATATTGCTGCTAGCAGTAGTGCTATTCACCATTTGGAGGGCACAGAGGGTTTGCTTATTGGTGTAATGGTAAATAGAGCCTTTTCTGAACTGTCCATTCACGGTGAAATGTGTGGAAATGTTCTGAATAAGCATCGCATATGTCTGTGCACATCTGCATTTTTAATGCTAGCAGAAAGCCAACTCTAGCAGTGGTAGGGACAGCCAAAGATGCTACGCACATCGTTAAACACTAGGCGTCTCCCTTGGTGTATTTATTCAGCTCGGAACTGTAGGGTGTCACGGTCCAAGGGAAATGGAGTAGTTGTGAAAGCCAGTTCGTAAATCTATGCAAAATATGTGTAATGATAACTAGATTTGTCCATACAACAGACTTCCAAGCTTGCTGTGCATACAGAGGAATCAAATGCGATGTGTCTGAAATCAAATTAGTGATATTGCAATATTTGGTGCAAAACAAAACAGTGGAGATAAATACTGCTACATAAGAAGTTGCCAGCACCCACCTGTTAGTCTGAGTTAATTGATGCTCAGGTCCCCTCCCTGTAAAAGAGTGCTCCAAGAGGTGGACCTGGCTAAGTTTGAATGCGGCAGCTGGCTGAGGAGATTGTACATGCAGGAGATGTATGTGGGCAAGCGTCAGTGCTCAGCTGAAAGAAAATTCATGTGAAGGAAGGAGAGAGGCTTGGGCCTGGTGGTCCCCAGAGGCCCTGCCAGCCTCAGCCACTCAAGGATTCTGTGAACTGTAATTTGACTAACGAAGAAACTTTCTCTAGCACTGGGACGTGTTTGGGTGTTACTTTCTTGCAGACAGAACCCAACCTGATGTAAGCTTCAGAGAAAGAAAGGAGGAAGGAAGAGAAGTATTCATCTACTCTTTACTCATCTACTCAGCTCTTTATAGTTTAGACAAAAGTAAGTGCAACTGCTGAACCTTTTAGTCACATGAGTTGATAATAATAAAACTAACTGTAAGAAAATAAATTAAAGCAGAATGGGGGTTAAATCCCTATAGTTTTGGTTTTTGTTTTTTTTGTTTTTTCGCTGCTCCTTATAGACATCTTTCCTTTTGTCACCTTTTTAATTTACCCCAAATTAATACAGGTTTCTAAATTTCAAAACTGGTTATGTTTTGCTATGAATTTTGGTATAACAAATTCCTGCATTGGAAGATTGATGGATTTGATTTTTGTGCATCTCTGTCTGTAACCAAAAATCAAAAGCAATTGTTCATCTTCCAGACTACAGCTATTTTAAAATACTAGCCAAGTGCTACTGGTGGCAGCATAGACTTCTGTTATTAACACTCACAGACTGGATTTTGGTAGTCTGCTCCTGGATATAACACAGACCAAAACAATTGCTAAGGATAGCCCTGAGCTCTCAAATTTATTTTAGAATTATTGCATATTGTTATGTTGGGAATTACATGAAACATTTCCGAACGTTTCAGAACAGACAACTGCATCAACAGGAACCTGCCTGCAAATCAGATCATGTGTAAGGCGTATTAGTCATCTCAGCTACGCAGGTAGAAATTTTAGACTAGGGAATTCAACACAGGCAGCTTGCTTGCTTATTTATTTATTTATTACATGAAGCTGTGCGTGAGCAGAGCAGCAAGAAAACAAAAGACACTGCTTACTCCAACCTAGTCAGTCATTTAGGCTCTCTGTTCAGTCAGGGGCTCTGCTTGTAAGCCCTTTCACAGGGCACATTATCCTGTTTTAAGATAGATGTCAGAGACAGGTGGAATTAATCACATTCTAGGGATGCCTCTAACTCACCACTGACCAAAGAAACAGTCGGCTTAAGCTCTGCAGATTGCTTTTAGACAGCTGGAGGTAGAGGCAATGAATCCATCAAGCATATATCTAAATCTTTCTGCTGGTTCAGAGCACCAGATTACATTTCCTTCATGGAGAAGTGGGGTGAGCTTGGGCCTGCTGGCAAGACTGTCTGAACGCATCCCTAATTCGTCTTGACCTTCTCCTGGTTAAGCGTAATGGACTGTGTTTCTCACAAGATATGTATCATAGCATGCAGCACATTCTTGCAAACCATTCCTGAATGCTCTCTGCTTTTGAAACCTGTAGTTCTGTTTTCTTCAACGCTAGACACAGAAATGGTTTTACTAATGCTTATGCAGGGACAGTACTACTTCTAGCTGATAATCCTCTGCTTATATATGCACAAATTCCCTTAGCTCTTCTAGACACAATTCTGCATTAGAAGAGTGCTTGGTCCCACCTTTTTATTTTTTTTTTCAATCTCATACTTTTTAACATAGCTGCTACTTTCTGAAACAGTCTCTCATCTTGTAATGAAATACATCTTGTATGCACACAATAACTATTTTTAATTCTGTAATTATATTTAAAATCCTGTATTATTTCAAGCACAGGCAAAAACAACGTTCTTCTTGTGTGGAATTTTTTATTCTAGAAACCTTGTTTGCTTATAAGATCTTAGATTTCATATAGAACTCTAAAATCTCTAAAATCAGTAGCTGAATAAACAGTTTCTTATCCAGCAAATGTGGCATATATTTTTGTGCCTTCTGCAAGAGTTCCCAAAGGTCAGGTTTGTCACATTGGCTGTGACAAATTTGTACAAAAGGTACAATACATAGGACTAAGAGGTCTGCAGTATTATTCACCAAGGAACTGCAGACAGGTTTTTATGTCATTGCTTCCACTCATGTGCGTTCATTGACCTTTCATCTATGATTTGTCACTGTAGAAGGAGAAGAGGAAAATGCAACCTGGTGAGCTTTTCACTTTGTCAAGGGATATAAAATCATTAAATCCCCAATAAACTGCCAGTCAGATCAAATGGCACAAATAGAAAAACTATGGCTAGAACAGCAGATCCATCAGCTTCCGTAAGTAAATGACACTGTCCCTCAATGCCTATTATCATCAATTTTTACATCTGAATCTTTGGCATAGGTGAACATAATGCAACAGCTTGTAAAAATCACAACACCCCTTTGGTTACTGTAGTACGAGACAGAAAAGACTTCTTGGATCTCCTAGTTCGATTTGCTGCCACTGCAGGGAAGCACAGGGAAGCACCAAGGGTAAATGTGAGCAATAAAAGTCACTAAGTTGCCTGAAGGAATGTCAGCCTGTGTCGTGAAACAGTAAACTCCATGTAGTGAAACAGCAAATGTCAGAAGACCTGTCAGTTAAAATGTGATGCACAAGTACCTTCAGACCTGCATGTGGTAAATAAATGTTGTCCTTCCTGCACTACTTTTAGGGCCTAATTCAGCAGTGCCTATGTGGAAATGCCTTACTGCATCAGGACCAAAGGCACTGAAATCACAAACAGTAAGACTGTTTATAACAAAATGCAACGATAGTTTTAAGAGACACAGATTACTCTGTGATGAAGTGGCTATATGTTTTATTGATCAGTAGGGGGCATGAAAAGTAACCCTTAAGGAGTTTTTTCTCCCTGCTTCTACTTCACATTTGTTAATGGTTATATTTTACTTGTATTTGTCTTTCATCTTATTTTTAAATGCTGGCAAAGACTGGAGTGTTAATATCAGTGTGCATTAATAATTTATTGAATAATAATATATGAAAATGAATTTGATATGCTTCTCTATATGAATGACATTCTATTATTGAAATTTATTAATCAGCACATTCCACTCCATCAAACCTAAATTTTTTGAGGAAGAGGAGGGGAGGAGGTGGAGAGGCAGTCTGGAAAAATGCAGTACAGTGGGCTGACTAAATCTGAATAGTATTTGGTCTCTGAAAATGCACAAATATCAGTGTAACTCAAATCATACTGATGAGATACAGAACAGTTTTATGTAGTCATAATAACAAGTTATATACCGTCAATATTAACAGCAATGTCTGTTTGAGAAAACAGCTTTAAAATAGGTACATACAATTTTATTAAGTATAAAAAGACACTGGGCAGAGCACAATACAATATATTTCATCTTTAATTCTGGCAGTGCTCAAGCTCCACTGTCTTAATTCGTATTGTCACCAACAGCCACTGGATAGAATTACTTTTCTGTATAAAATGAGCTTTTTCTGCACGTATTCATGATGTCTGGCTTTAAAAATACAGTAATTTCTTTTCAATTGCTACTTACACTAATAAAACACTGTCAAGACTGGTGGCCAGCCTCCATCTGTTTTTTAACATACATATGATACTGCCCATTACCCCTGCTTTGCTTTGCCTCCCTCTGAGAGTAGATCCTTCAAAATAAAATCTGTTGCTGACTTTTTTCCAAGTTCAGAACAAAAACACTTGTTCAGACTATTTCTACTTTCCTTGCATTGCTAAAATTTCACTAACATCAGCTAGAGTTTTCAATATGCAAGGGCTGTAGGGCTCTGCCCTAAGCTCTTTTTCTTCCCCAGGCATTTCCTAATGTAGCACAGAAGGCATGCTTTAAATGATCATTTATTAGAATATGGGGATTCCACTTTCTTAATTTCTTGAAAGTAGATGACATTTAAAGCCTTCCAGCTTTGACTATTTTCTTTGGAAAAGCAGACATGTAAACTTAAGAACTTAATTATGTGTTTTGTTTGTGCATTCCAATTTGGTTTGATTTAAAAAAAAAAAAAAAGTCAGAACCATTAACTTCAAATTGATTTAAACAATAACGTGAAGGTTTTAAAAGAAACAACTTACACTTCCTCCTCTCTAAAATATATTAACATTAGACTGGAAAATAAATTAAATAATACAAAAAAAGCTTAGATTATGCTATCACAGGAATATCTGCCAAACAAAGCTTGGTCTTTTGCTAACATTAGCTTACTACATTTGCAATACATGCTAAGCAAAGACCCTACTTCTCTAACAGGTACATTCAGACAATATATATTTTATGGAATAAATATATAATATATCCAGTTATAGATTTCTGAATCGTAGCTATAATAGATACAAGCAATGCCTACATTTAAAAATACAGTTCTAGGATTCCCTAACTTTACTACTAATAAAATTAAAATTGACCTAAAACTTTCTCACTCTGTTGATGCATAATAAAATATATGGAAACACCAAGAGTAAAAAGCTAATTGCTTCTACAAATGGAATACTTTATAAATATAGTAAATTGCTATTTTCAGAGGGAAAATTGAAAATTATAAACAGGAAGTTAGGTTAAAACTGCTCTACAATATAAATTACAAAGTGGCTATGAAGCGCAACGTGTGAGTTTGATGTCTGTGGCAAAATTCTGAAATGATGTAGTTTATTTCTGGAGATAACTGTAGAGAAAGATTTTGTCCCCCAAACCAGCCAATCTTGATCTCCTTAAACCAAAACTTTCACTGACTAGAGAAAGCCAACTGGCCAATTTGTAAGAGTAAGGAGTGCAAGATTAGAACAAACAGAATTATTTGGAAGCCCTGGACTTCTCTGTCTCATGTTGTTTACTTACCATGCTGTTCTCATTAGGCATAGAGTCACAGAAGTAGTATGTACCTGTGACTGCCATGTTCTGAAAAGCCTTATAATGAAAGTACCCCCTATATGGCTGTCTTAACTACATTATGCTTGAACTGTACATTCTCCAGATGAATTCTGTTTTGTGTTCCTGTAGTTGTTCCCTTTTGCTGGAATACTGAAGTACAGCTCTGGTTGCTTGATTACTGCACTCTTGATCGAGGCTTTTTTTTTCTTGAGAATAACCTAGAATTAAAGAAACACATTGCTCAGAGCAAGCACAAGGAATTGAGGAATTAAATTGCTGGCTGTTTCTGCCTGCCTTCCTTCCCTTTCAGTTAAAAAAAAAAAAAAAGTAAAATCAGGAAAAATATCTTGCTAAAAAAAATTTAAGTAATTGGAAAGACTTTATGTGAGACTGTGCTGTTTTGGCTCCTGCAACGGGCCTATTTTATACAGAAACCCAAAATTTACATCACTAAACGCTACTATTTATAGCTCCTTCCTGAGTTAGGGCCCTGAAGTAGTATTGAGATCCCACTCAGAATCTTCATAGACACTTCAGCGTCTGTTTGCATCAACAAAACAAATTCTAACAGTCACAGAACAGCCTGTCTACGTGGTTGTTTGTTTTCCACCCTAAATATCAGCAGAGGTCAGTGTCACCATGAGTAACAACACCACCATCACTTGGAGCTTCAGTTTCTCATCATTTAATCATACAATGGTTTGGGTTGGAAGGTACCTTAAATATCATTCAATTCTAACCCCCTTGCCATGGACACTTTCCACTAGACCAGGTTACTCAAACCTGTATCCAATCTGGCCTTGAACACTTCTTAGGATGGGGCATCCACAACTTCTCTGGGCAACCTGCTCCCATGCCTTATCACCTTCAGAGTAAAGAATTTCTTCCTAAAATCTAATTAAATCTACCTTTCTTTAGCTTAAAGCCATTACTCCCTGTCCTATCACTACACTCCTTGACAGAGTCCCTCCCCAGCTTTCCCATAGGCCTCCTTTAGGTACGGGAAGGCCGCTATAAGGTCTCGCTGGAGCCTTCTTTTCTTCAGGACAAACAACCCCAGATCCCTCAGCCTGTCTTCACATGAGAGGTGCTCCAGCCCTTTGATCATCCTTGTGGCCCTCCTCTAGATTCTTTCTAATACGTCCATGTCCTTCTTGTGCTGGGAGCCTCAGAGCTGAATGTAGCACTCCAGGTGACATTTTACGAGAGCAGAGCAGACGGGGAGAATCACTTCCCTTGACCTGCTGGCCACAATTCTTTTGGTGCAGCCCAGGATACAATTGGCTTTCTGGGCTGCAAGCATGCATTAACAAGAACACATGTTGAGCTTTTCATTAACAAGCAATGTAGGGATTTTATGAGTTACCTGTAGACTACTGCTGACACAACTGATACAAATGTCCTGTTTAGGGAACAGCTGGTATAAGATGTGGAAGATTAGGATTTAAGTCCTTGCTTTACCACGTGCTTCCTATTTGATTTCATTTGGGAAAATTGAGCGGATCTGTAAATGTGTTCATGACACAAGCTCTCACTGATTTCAGAAACCATGCATCTATGGAGAATCTGGGTTTTGATGTGTCTGAACCTCACAAGCTACCTGTTTTGACTACACTGGAAAACGTGCAAGCCTTTTGGAAGCTACTGTAATACTGAATGTCAGTCATGAATAAATACTTCTCACCAAACTGTACATAAGTAAGCACTTGTAGGTTCCCTGCAGAGGAACCATGGACTCAAGTTTGGGGTTCCTGCAGCAGGATAAGGATTAGAAAGACTTTTCTTCACATATCAGCAGAAAATACTGGTGCTCTGTTGCCCAGTAGTAAAGGAACGATTGAAAATATGTTAAACTATGTCTAAATCTGGTAGCATTTTCTTACTTGTCACAAATGTTCCCCAGAAACACAGATTTTGTATGCACTCTTCCTTGCACAGAAGCCCATGCTGCGTAGTGGGTATCGATCCATGGGTTATTAATAGGAAATTGGCTCCAGAATTTGTTGTTTTCAAAATACATTTCTAATGGGACAGACCACGTGGAAATGTACCAAAGAGCAACCTCTTCTCATTGTCACTGTGCTAAGTGCTTGCGGGGCCTCAAAGGCACAACCAGCCCTGCCCCGGCCCACCCCCATGGCTCCCCCACCCACCCCATGCCCAGAACTCCTCATCACCCCCAGGGCTGCCAGCCCCTGCCCTGCCAGGCCACGGGCTCTGCTCATCTGGGCCCACCCATGGGCCACGGCCCTGCCTGGCCTTGTCCTGTTCCTGTCCCCAGAGAGGTGCCCTGTGCCCAGGCTGGGGCTGCCCCGGTGCCCCTGGCTGGTCGTGGGACAGGCCCTGCTGTGAGGCCCTGCCCTGCCAGAGGGCCTTAAGGAAGACAATGAATACTCTCACCTACGACATGTGATTTTGCTGTGTAGTTTGCTGCTGTTGCTGCTGCTGAATGAGCAATTGCTGCTGTTGCCGGCGCCGCGCTGTTCTCAGTTTTTCGAAACGAGCCTCCATCTCCTCCAGCACCTTGGGAGTGTAGCGCACCACCAGCTTGACGCTGTCCTTAGCCGCCTTCAGCAGCTCCACTGCCTTCTCGTGGTGCTCCCCTTCCACGCTCTGGAGGCAAGGAGCACAGATTTAACAGCGAAAATGCTGCTTTGATCTAGAGCTCTGCTCTTTATTTTATACATGGTGCCATGGAAAGACTGCCAGTGTTTTAGGAAATTTACAGACCATACAGTTTTCAAGGAGCCATTAAGGCAAAGTGTGGAATTAAGTAAGATTTCTGCGCTATTGTGAAATGTATTCATTTTCAAACATTAAATAACCCAAATCTGTTTTAGGTTGCTTTACAAACCTAACCTATGATCTATGTGAAAAGGAGGGTAAATACTCTGCATGTTTTATGCAAACAATGTCAAAAAAACAAAGCAAAACAAAACAACAACCCCTGCAGTAAAAACCCAACCAATCTATTTGCAAGGTAGAAAAATAAAATGTAATAGAGCGAACACGGAATCTTATTTACATGTTGGTAAGAAATGAAGAAATTGCAAGTCTGAAATTAGGATGTCTTTCTCACATCCTGGTCCTGCCTGGATCCTGCTGTGAATTGCACGTGGTGATTTGGCAGTCACATAGCTGCAGGAAAAGGAGCACGGCCACCGCTCCTAGGGACATCCCGTGTGCTAGGAAGTTAATGGGACTGCTCACACATTCAACATAGATATAACACTGGTTCTGTTGGAAATAAACCAGTCTTTATCTAGTTAGTTGTATGCAATCAAACACTAACAACTGAAACATTTCAAGTCCTTGCTTAAGGAACATATATATTTTCCCTCCCTTGCTGGAACATGTTTTGTAGCAACATGGTATCTGCTGTGAAGTCAAACCTACACCCAAAGGGGCACAAGCTCTGATTTCTGTGCCAGCATTGTTTGAAACAGTAAATTTCCAAAAGGGGGAGGTGATTTGGCTGTGAAAAGAATATATAATTTCTACCATTAAATGGATTGACTGGAGTGCTTTTCAGGCATGCTGATTGTTCCACACCTTAGGAGCAAGGGTGACATTTTCTAGTGGTCTGTGATTGCCCACGTGTCGTAGGATGTATTCCAACAAACAAAAGTATCTCTGCACAGAAAAAAGCCTGCACAACAGAGATCTTCAAATGGATTTTAGACCATTTAAAAAATAAGCCAATTTCTTCCCACATAAAATAAGAAATCAAAGTTTTACTGCATGCTGTTTTAAAACTTCTATGTATACCATGCTATTTAAAATGAAACTATACCCATAAGCCTCCAAAGAGAAGCAGCAGCGTTCAAAATATTTGATGCTCAATTCATGCTAAAAGAATAACTTAGCATTGTTATAGCAACTGTCAGATGTTAGAAGAAAATTCTATTTTCATCTCACCTATTTGACTGAGTAACATTGTGCAAGAACAGAATGAATAAAAATTACTTCTGCTGTGGCACATTATGAGCTAGCAATAATGATTTAAAAGTTTCAAAAAACAGACACAATGCACTTCTACATAAATAATATAAACAACACCATTCAAGCTTATCACTTTGCTGTTTATCTTCCTGGCCCTTGTTAAATGTCCTTCAACATACTCATCCAAATAATTATTTCATATGTCGGTCAACTCACTGGAACCACGTTTCTACAGAAATGTAAGATGCTTTAAGAACAACTCAACTTAGAAAAATAGACTTAGGCAATGTGCTCTAGGGGACCCTTCTTGAAAAGCGAGGTTGTACTAGATGATCTCCAAAGGTCCCTCTGAATTTCAGATAATCTGTGATTCTGTGATAATGAATGTTATTTTAAGTGCCGAAATGACTACCAGAAACAGAGGAAACCCTGAAATAAATATCCATTGATCACTGAGAGAAATAAATGGCTTTATGATTTTCAACTGTATGCTCATGAAATTCCTCCAGTAGGTCTCCTATTAAAAGATCTTAAAGAGAATTCATTATTTGTGATAACCCGATGTGTTACAAAATGTGATTGGGATAAATCTGCTCAACAAACTCTGCCACCCATAACTAATTTGGTGAAAAAATAATTTTGTCAAAAATATTTGAAGAAGAAATTGTTGCTGCATAAGAAACAGTGAGTGTATCTGATGCTCCAAAAAGAGCAGAAATAGGAAGTTATAGATGCACAACTCGTTACTTTGTGACATGGTAATACTGGCTTTTGTAAACCCACTTCTCACCATTAAAAGAACTGTATAAAACTGCATTATTCTGCATTTCATTTTTCTCTTGTAAATCACAGCCAGTATGATGTGGCATGGACATTCGAAGAAAATGACACTATTCAGTGTTGCTGTGATCAGTTTTGTTGTGGAACAATATGGACTTACAACAGGCTATGACAAAAAAAATAAGTTCCCCAAGCTAGGCAGAGAAGCTAAAATATTCATTGGCTTTCCAAGATTTGGATGGTTTTAACTGACATCAATAAGCAACTGTGATTGTGTCTGTTCTTTAAAGGAATTACAAGATGGTGTACTTTAACACTTCATCCAAATTAGTAATCTGTATTTAATTTAATTCCTGATTGCCTGTTTTATTTTCCACTCGCCTCCGGCCTTGTTCTTCCAGTTTACAGGCAGTACTTTTTAATTAGAATGAAGGATTTGATTTTGTTGCTATTCAGGTCAATGGAAAACTCCCATTGATTTGAACAGTAATGATAAAGAATTGAGCCTAAAGCTCTGAACCATAACGAAAATGGGGAAACTAACAAAGCCAAAGTAAAAGACTGTGTTGCTAAATATGAATCCTACTTACCAAACTTACCCAGCTCAGATCTTAACAGCTATTTTTCAGCTGCTTTTAAATATCGTTGCTGTACTTGCTATTAGCATCTTCACCATTGCTTCTACTCATATTTTCAAGGCCTCTGAAATGCTTTGTGTAGCTGTAGCTGCACAACTAAAAGAGCGCCTTGGAGTAGGGAAAAGAGCTTATACCAGCAAAGAAAGTTGTTTTGCTGCTTGACTTTTCCCACCTCTGCAAATTCTGCTGACAAAGGACTCCTGCTGGGTTCAGTCACAGCTGCACAAGGGATTTTGCTGCCTGGATTACAGTGGCTGGGGACATGGCAAGGATATGACTCTCATGGTACTCTAGACCTGCCCACCAAACATGGGATTTAATACATTTGTTTCAGAATATATATTTTAATACATAATTTTTGGTTATATATATATTTATTTATATTCATGTTATTCATGTATTTATTTTCCCTTACTGCATTGGCAGATTGTATCAAAAGGAATGACAAAAGGTTTCAGAGACAGGAAGAGCTAAAAGAACTGCAGACATGGTGCAGGAAAACACCAATCTTTAAAGTATCCAGGCATGCATATCTGTCATACACATAAACAAAACAAAAACCCATTCCTTTGCAGACAAAAAAGAGAAATCTGGTTGTTATCCAAAAGTTGAGAAACAGAGAAGAATTTTCTATTAGGTAACTGCAAGAAAATGCTTGGGTGAGAAATTTGCCATTACAAATCTATTTTGCATCCCTGTCTATATCTGACTCACACCAGGTACTTGATAAACATAGAATCTTTGCCAGGTATGAACAGTCACCAGCAAGAGCCTTTGCTGAGCCATCTGCAGGGCTTACTGCTTTCAATTTCCTTTACTTTTAGGGGGTGTGGGACAAAAGTATGCAACAAAATCCCCAGTGTAATGAGAAGTCATTTTTTTTAATATCCGGTGAAACAGCTCAAGGAACAGTCGTCCCAGTCATGCTGGGATATCAAATCTGGATTCTGAACACACAGCTCTAATTTTACGTTGATAATTATAAAGTTGGATAACCACCAACTTCTGAGTGTAAACAAGTTACAGATATTTCATTTTCATTCCATGTTCCACTGCTGAGCCGTCTGTTGTATTGTACATACTGTGTATTATTTGCTTTTCTCCAGTTAAATTGAGAGAAGCACAGAGTGAACTAGTCCCACTGAACAATGTTAAATTTAGACCTTTTTCCTCCTGTCTCAAGCTGTCTGCAAACAAATTGTTACTTCTATAATTTTTGTCTTTTATCTTGTATGGGCTTAAATAAGCCCAATATTGGTTTATGAACAGTTGCTCATAGGCATTATTTCAAGTATGCAATTGTAATTCAAACTTCAAATTCTGTTATTTAGACTTCAAACACAAAAATAGCTCTGTTGTAACTCAGAATTGACTTTCTTGCATGCCTACATGCAACAGGAAATTTTATGGTGTTTTCTGCTATATTAGCTTAATCCATATTGTAGAGCACATTTGTGAATTTTTTTGAAGCTTATCACGGAATAGAGGTGACAATAGAGCCAAAGTCAATATATCTAGATGTTCGAAGGTTCACCACTTTCCTGCCCGGTATCTGCCTACATGTTGTTGAAAGTAAAAGGGCTTTTTGAGAATCATACATCAGTTAGAGTATATAAACTCTTTTCACCTGCATCTTTAGTCACCTACAGAAAGCTGAACAATCACGAAATTATTTGATCTACTTCCAGAAAGTGAAGTTCAGGCAATTTACTTATTAAATGTTCACTTGATTTCATTTTCCCTGAGACTAAATAATCTTTGTAGTGACTTGTCTTTGTTTTCTGTCTTCTTCTCATTGTGTACTGGGGCTAGCAAGCTTGCAGAATTATTGTTTCTTTTTTGAGAATAAGATTGTTGATAATGAAATGGTAGAAAGTCTGTCTGAAGTGTTGCTCTGATACTGTTTCAAGATAAGGGGAAAACCTATTGTTTGAAAGAAACAGATGACAACATGAAAGCGTATAAAATACGGCATTTTCTTCATTCTTTACAAGCTTGCAAGAAGCAGAAAATTTAAGTTGGAAAGTCTTATATTTATGACTGGATTTGGAAATTGCTCATAACTCCCCTTGGTGTATTTAAATACGAGGTTTAGATGTAGGTTTTGCATGAAAAACTATTATGTTTTCATTAAGAGAATTGTGGGGTTATATGAATGAATATGCTTACATTTTTAGTATTTACGTTCCCTTGTAAAAGGGAATAAAAGGCAAAGTGAAAGGTAAAATGTGACCCACATTATATAGGTGGAACCTGCTTTTCCTCTGTTCCAGCAGCCTTTTTATTTTTACCTCCATACTGACATTCATTTCATTGTAGTGAAACTACAGCAAAACACTCCATCTTGCAGTACTGACTTAAGTGCAGAATGACTATGTAAAAATTTACCTTTTTACTGACCATACAGGCTCCCTGTATTTGTTCATCTGTACAGCTGATTCTCTTATAAAGGTTTCATAGATGGATGAATGTCATTGAAAGAAATCCAGAATGTACTTTCCACAGGAAATCAGCAGCAAATGTGCATATCAAATTTCTTTTATTTTATGTTTTCGAATTCTCTGAAGGTCACAAGACTACTGCCACTGAGGCATCATTGTACTTAGAAAGATCTGTGTGCCTCAGAGGATATGGAGTGCAAAAATGACAAAGCCCGTTTTAATGCTCTTACCACAGAAGAAATTTGCAGAATTAACAATTAGAAAGACATAGCTTCCCTGTAAATTCAGCATGTGGTGTGAATTTAAAATAAAGTTCTTCAAGCAACCTCCACTCCAACAGAAATTGTAGTGGCACAAAGTTGTCCATGTAGCTTTGCCTCACTGCACCACAAATGCACACTGAAGGTCTCTCACAGAGCTATTTCTTTTTATTTCATGTATTGCATTTTCTATCATGGTATCAGAACAATTGTGAAAAATTAAAATCCAGATGAAAATGAAATGTCTATCAAACTTCAACATACCACTCCATTAACTGAAAGCAGCTGGTCCCCTCGTTTGAGCCCTCCATGCCTTTCTGCCACTCCTCCAGGAATGATGCGAGAAATATAAATAGGTGAATTTTGTTCCTTTCCTCCCATCACATTAAAGCCCAGGCCTTCATCAGTCTTTGGCAGCTCCACCACTCGCGGGTGTGAATGGCCTTCACTTGCAGCAAAAGCAGCAACTGTTGCCTGGAAGAAAAAAAGAGCCATTTGGCTATGCAGAGAGAACACTTATACACTCTGTTGATCATTTTGCAGGAAGAATTAAGTCCAGTGAAAACATTCAAGTATCTTATTCTGCCTTTTTTCTGATTGTCTGAAAGCACTTTGCAAAAATTAAGTTCCATGCCAATGCTTTTGAAATAAAGGAATAAGCAGAGGAACAGAGAATTTAAGTGACTTATCAAAGATAACGCAGAAAGTTAGCAGCAGAGCCAGAAGGAGACACCAGGAAGCCTGACTGCGCGGTGGTGAACATTTATGATCACTAGTGAGCTGCTTCTTTGCCTTTTCACATGGAAAAAGTGTTACTGTTGGATAAGATGATGTGATCTGTACTGTGTTCCTAGTTGAAATATCAAGTGGATGAACTGAATTCTTTACTCTCTGCTCTGCTTTTGGAGGTGCGTAATTGGTTACTTTATTCTGTGAGAACAGAAAAATTCCTAAAAGAGTATTATTTTTTTAAAGTTTAATTTTAATCTTCATGAAATCTCAGTAACTAAATAACTCCTGGAACAGGAATATGATTTTTTATAATATAATCAGATCAAAACTTTTATTGAAAAATTACACCTTAAGACAATAGATTTGTAAATCAATTTTAAAAACAGATTGTTATTATGGAAAAAAAAAACATACAACTGTAAAGCTTGCACTCAGAAAATTATGACACATTGTATTTCATTTTTCACTGTGTTTTCCTACTTTAATTATAGATCTCAGTAAATCATTAAATAAACATTAGGAAATTCTTTTATCCTTTTCAACGTGTGTTTGTAGCCCAACCTGCTAGTACAATTCTGCATTACGCTAATACTTTCTGAGCATCCTAATAATGCTTATGCTTAATAGAAGCTAGTGGATGATGTGACATAATGGATCATTCTCAGTTACATGTTTTTGCACATGCAGACCTTGTCATCATGCACACATTTTATGTCAGACATGAATGCACTAGGAGAATGCAATGCAGACAGCCCAGAAATAACCAGGAAATTGCGATATTGAAACATTGCTCTGTAACCCTGCTGTTCTATATGAATAAGAAATGAGAATGGCAAACACTAATTGGATATTTCCCCATTTACTATACAACATAGTAATAATTTCTATGTTTACCTGCAGTGTAGACAAATCAGGATCTCCTATACACATTTCTCTGTATAGTAGCATAGACCTAAAAATTTACATTGTCCATTAAGCTTCTCTCAGAACAAGGTTAAAATCAGAACAGCCTTCAGAAAGGAATGTTCTACTTAGAAAGGAAAACATACTGCAATTTTGTGTGTAATAGGTTATTTGCTGGCTCCTATTGGGCTTGCTTCTATAAAACACTGTAGAAATCTTTTTATAACATACTCCCGATCTTCATCTTCCGATACAGCTTTAAATGAAAATCCCTAATGCAAATACATAATGGTAAGATCTTAGTTCCATTAAGATTTCTGGCAGTTTTGTCACTAAATTCACAGGATTGGGACCAACATGAAATATTTCTAATACGGATTTATGGCTTTTGCAGGTTTAACTGTTTTGCATAGTACCTGCTTTACCATCCAGAAGATAGTCTTGAGCACAAAATGATAATGGGAAAAAGAAAGCCATGGTGGGTGGACGTCCCTGTTTGAAAGCATCTCTCTTTGTGCATGTTATGAAAATATAGAGCACGCTACATGCCAGCACACAGAACGTATTCCTCCATAGTTGTGTGAATTTCCTTAGAAGATTATCATTTTAACAGTTGCAATAAGGTAACTGTCATGGTCTAAGGATATGAGAAAGGCAGGTTCATATGGATAGAGAGACAAAATACTTTATTAAAACAGGCAATGCATTAGAAGAAGTGGGCTTGCTTTTGGCTGTGGAGTCTCTTGATCTGGTCATTTCTGTCAACATTCATCCTCACTACTTGCTCAGCACCTATAGTTCCTGTTAGTTGAAGTGGAATTTTGACTGCATACTTGCTACCTCCTAAATCATTGTGTTCTCACTGGATGAGCTGTACGGGAAAATAGTCCATTAAAATATAGGTTGTTGCAGGCAGACTTCCATAGAACGAACCAGTAGATTTGCTTTTGCAAAGCGGCTTTTCAAAAAACATCAAATTCCATAAAATCATTCTCTTTTCTTAAGCTACAGAAGCAGCATAAAGGTTTAAATTTTCCATTATGATTGTTACCTGGGAAGTAGCACTGGTTCTAGACTCTGGGCTGCCACTGATGTCTAAATTTTCTTACAGTGTACACACGAATACCTGAAACACACACGCGCACAGTCAATTACTAGGTCACTTTGGTACCACGTACTTCAACAGTTGCACGTATCCTACCTTTGCAGTGGCCCTGGCTCGGAACTCGGGGCAGCCATTAACAGTTATGGTTTCATGCATGTATTGATACACCTAAAATGTTCATGAAAACAAAATGAAATTAATTATAGAAACAAAACAAGGACTTTATATTAACTGAGACAGGACAGTCCCTTTCCCTCATCAGACAATGTTAATGCTGAATTCATGCAATCCACACAGTTGAATGTCTGCTAAACATGTTCATGCTTAAGTTTACAGAAAACATCAATCTATATTTCTCAAGACACTTTTCAGTCTTAACTGTTCATCTGCCAATGCTTTTCCCTTCACTTCTCTAGCACACCATTTCACAAAACTGAGACAACTGAGTTCGGTGTTATCCAGAAACCAGGGTCTCCCTGCAACTGATCCAAATTCAAATGATCTGAATTGGTCAGAGAGGTATCTTACCCTCCACCCCTGGCTTCTTTGTTCTGTCACCTTTCCGGTGAAATAAAGAGGTACCAGTTTTCATCAACCACAGCTGTGAGTAGGCAAAAGTGCTGGCAGTCTGTTAGGTCAGACATGGAAAATGGGTAACGTAATCCTTTACAACATAATTGTACATTCATATAAAGGGCATAAAGCCAACACTGCCAACATACATAACTTTCCCTGTGTTGTCTTTTCTGATATACACTTTTTGGCTCCTGTCTCCGGTCCTTAACTCTCCCTTTTAAACATTTTCAGTAAGGAAAAAGGAAAAGTCTCTCTGCAGGCAGGAAAACTGGTATTGTTCTATAGATTTGTCTTACCCTTAAATGAAAAATATAAAAAAGTGCCTTGATACTAGCTTGATACTAGTTGTTTTGAAATCAGCCTTAAAAATAATAATATTTATATAAGACATATGGACAATTTTTTGAAAGACAAAGGTGAATGCATTCAAACAAAATCTCTTATTTAATCCTCCCATAAAACCAGCAAACTGTATGTCATTGATTTACTCTGGGCATTGTCTTGACCTACTTCATCAGGAATTTCATCTTTTCATGTGCTGTATGTCATAGGTTTTATTCCTCATAGAGAACCTTTGCAGGTAAAGTATGTTAGCATTTACAGCAATCTCTTGTTTGGGGTCCTTGAGGACTGCAGATTCAATTGTACTTTACACACTATATTTACCTTTCACTGGTCTGGTGATACTTTAGCAGGAGTTCCAAAACATCCCTATTTGGTAATGTCAGTGCTACTTTGGCAGACAGGGTGTCAGATCCTGTATTGAATTGACCTATAAGCAACAGCTTGTCCCATTGATAGGCAAAACTTCCCCATCACACTAGTCTGATGATGTGTCATACACTATCATATTTATTAATCTCTCCCCATTTCTATATTTGAAATGAAATTTTTCTTGCATTGGTAGAATTGACCTTGCTTTCAGTTGAGGCCAGGATTTTGCCCTTAATTAAAAATATGGAAAAAGATATTTTACAGCTTCTAAAGGGTCTCTGGTTTGCTTTAGCTTTTTACTGGGTTATGCCATCATAAAATGGGTTGAGTCTACATTCTCAGTATAACCTTGCAAAGATTAGTTCAACATTTATTGTAAGTATTATGGTTTAGGAACAAATAATTCATTATATAAAACAACTACTGTGCAACTGCAGTTATGAATCATTAAATACTTCTTGCTTCAAAACCCATACTGCATTGAACCACTGGTAATGCTCTATTTTATCAATACTTGCAGGTTCCCCTTTATCTTAAATCATGAGAGTAGGCTGTCCATATCATTTTTTCTTGCACAGCCATAAATGTTGTGGCTGGCTAGAACGTCTAAAAGCATGTATTTAATTATCAAATAATTATGACCTTAAATTGTTTTGAAAACAGGTCACAACATTTCATATATAAGAACAGTTACTGACATGATATTCATTACTAGGTAGAAGCTTACACAAAGGCGAGCTGATGACACTTTATGTGATTATTAGCTAGGTTTGATGTCATGTAACTACATATTGCCTACATCCTACTAATAGGTAACTAACAGGTAACTAACAGGCTTCGTAACACCCAATATCCTGGTAGATAACTTGTGTTCTGGTGAAAGAACAAACTCATTATTGCTCTTAAAAAAATAAACCTTCCGTGTTAAATCTCACTCTCTGTAAGACTACAGGTGCTACTAGTCTCGAATATCTGCTTGAGAATATAGCTCACCTAACTCTCCTACATAATGATTGTTGCATAATGCTTAACATAATTTGAGATAAATAAGCATAAAACATACACCTAAATGACTTTTTTTTTTTATTAACTGTGTTTAACAACCAAGCACAGACTGGTTATTCCGCCAAGTCCCTTAAATTTCTGCTAAGGTTCATACTGCTCATTCTAGCAATGCACAAAAAGCATACTGAAGCCTACACATAATATTTAGAATAGAACAGATCAGTTGAAAGGGACCTTCAAAGATCATCAAGTCCAACTACCTGACCTGCTCAGCGCTAACCAAAAGTTAAAGCATGTTATTGAGGACATTATCCAAAGACCCACTGAACACTGGCAGGCATGAAGTAACAACCACCTCTAGGAAACCTCTTCCACTGTTTGACTGCTCACGGTAAAGAAATCTTTCCTTATGTCCAGTCTGAACCTCCCCTGGTGCAGCTTTATGCCATTTCCACCTGTCCTGTCATTGGTTATCAGGGAGAAGGGACCAGCACCTTTGTCACTGCTTCCTCTCCTCGAGAAGCTGCAGAGAGCAATGAGGTTGACTCTCAGCTGTTCCTCGTAAGACACGCCTGCCAGCCCTTTTACCAGCTTTGTTGTCCTCAGGATGTTTTCAAGGACCTTAACATCCTTTTCATATTGTGGAGACCAGAACTGCAAGCAATATTCAAGGTGAGGATGCACCAACACTAAATGTAGTGGGAGAATTACCTCTTTTGACCAGCTGACTATGCTGTTCAGCACACCCAAAATGTAGTTTACCCTCTTGGCTGCCAGGGCACACTGCTGGCTTCTGCTGAGCCTGCTGCTGACCGGCACCCCACGTCCCTCTATGCTGAGCTGCTCTCCAGCCACTCGTCTCCCTCTCTGTGCTTGTGTATGGCATTACTCTGTCCCAGGTGCAGAACCCAGCATTTTCCTTCGCTTAACTTCATGCTGTTGATGATTGCCCAATGCTCCAATGCATCTAGATCCCTCTGCAAGACCTCTCATCCCTGCAGGGAGTCAGCAGCACCTCCCAGTTCATCATCAGCAAACTTCCTGAGGATGCATTCCACTCCAGATCACTGATAAAAATGTTCAACAGGACTGGCTCTAGACTTGAGTCCTGGGGAACACTACTGGTGACTGTCTGCCAGCCAGATGAAACACCATTCACTATTTTGAGCTCTACCATCAAACCAGTTCATCACCTAGTGTAGCATGAACCTGTTTGCCACATGGCTGGACAATTTGTTCATAAATATGCTATGACAGATAGTATCAAAGGCTCTACTGAAATTCAGAAAGATTACATCCACTGCCTTCCCTTCATCCACCAAGCCAGCGACCTCATCATAGAAGGAAGTCATCCCATTTGTTCCTCATACTGTGTGCACTGGTATATCACAGAATCACAGAATCACAGAATTTCTAGGTTGGAAGAGACCTCAAGATCATCGAGTCCAACCTCTAACCTAACACTAACAGTCCCCACTAAACCATATCCCTAAGCTCTACATCTAAACGTCTTTTGAAGACTTCCAGGGATGGTGACTCCACCACCTCCCTGGGCAGCTTGTTCCAATGCCTCACAACCCTTTCAGTAAAGAAGCTCTTCCTAACATCTAACCTAAAACTCCCCTGGCGCAACTTTAGCCCGTTCCCCCTTGTCCTGTCACCAGGCACGTGGGAGAACAGGCCAACCCCCACCTCTCTACAGCCTCCTTTAAGGTATCTGTAGAGAGCGATAAGGTCGCCCCTGAGCCTCCTCTTCTCCAGGCTGAACAACCCCAGCTCCCTCAGCCGCTCCTCGTAGGACTTGTTCTCCAGGCCCCTCACCAGCTTCGTCGCCCTTCTTTGGACCCGCTCAAGCACCTCGATGTCCTTCTTGTAGCGAGGGGCCCAAAACTGAACACAGTACTCGAGGTGCGGCCTCACCAGAGCCGAGTACAGGGGGACGATCACCTCCCTAGCCCTGCTGGTCACACTGTTTCTGATACAAGCCAGGATGCCGTTGGCCTTCTTGGCCACCTGAGCACACTGCTGGCTCATATTCAGCCGACTGTCCACCATCACTCCCAGGTCCTTCTCTGCCTGGCATACAGGCAGAGAAGGACCTGGTATACAAACATCTTAGAGGTGCTCCTGAATCCATTGCACTCCCTGGAGTGGCATATGCTCCCATTAACCTTGTCTCCCTCAGACAGCACCATCCTTTGGCATAACTTCAGTGTTCCTAATGGCATCGCCCACCCCAGTCAATCCTAGCTATAAAGCCATCTCAAATCAGTTTCAGCAGGTTATGGGCCAAGAAACATTTCCCCCATTGAGATAGATGGGTCCTGTCCATAATTATAAAACCCAAAATTCTGGTGGAGGAACCAGGCTTGGAGCCAGGCATTGATGACCAGGGCTTGCCTATTTCTTTCCCTGTCTCTCCCCATTACTGTGAGGACTGAAGAAAACAGTGTGCACTCCAGAATCTTTTAGTTGCCTCCCCAGGGCCATTAAATCTTTCTTGATTGACCTCAGGCTTTCTGTAGCCACGTTGTTGGTACCCATTTGAAAGAGGAGGCACACATAATGGTCTAAAGGCATTATGCTTGAAAGCTTCCTGGTAACGTCCCTCATCTGGGACCAAGGGAGGCAGCAAACTTCTGTGAAAAAGCTCTGGTCTGCAGATGAGAGCCTCCATTCCCTTGACAAGGAGTCAACTTTGAATACAACTCAATACTGTTTTATCCCAGTAGTGGTCTTGATGTTGCCCTTGCTACAAGGCCTCAGATGACTTGACCTTGGATGGAGAACTTGCATGGATGCCTTTTTCCCTCTTTTCACATCCCTCACCTGCCACAGCCAAGGCTTTGTACCTACCCAGTAGTGGAAGGTGAGCAGATAGACAGGTGCTCCTCTCTTGGTTCCATGCAGTAACTTCCATCAGGGCTGCAACCCACAGCTGCTGGAGAGCAAAGCAGGCATGCAGAGCAGGCTGCCCACTGACAGAGCATGCTGCCCTCCTCGCACACCCTTCCACACCAACTGATGCACAAACAGCCCTGGCCCTGGCCCTGTCTGTGGCTGCCCCTGCTCTGTGGTGCTCCCTGAGGGCAGGCACCATGTGGCTTCCCACCATTTTGAACTGGCCACATCCTCAGCCACCTCCACACAACACTTGGCAGGCCTTCTTGCCTTCTGTGCCTCCACACACACAGCCCCAGGGAGTTGGGGCTCAGAAACCCTCAGACAGCCCTGGGACCTCACCAGCTTTGTGATCTGCCTCACGTGTGGTGCTTACTGCTGCCGTCACCACCACTGGGAGTGAGAGCACTCATAACGCACCTGTAGTCCCACTGACTGACCCCCTTATCCAGGGTGATCTCAGTGACACCTTAGGCATGTTTTGTGCACGAAGAATCCATTCTGTTCCCTTGGTATGTACACGGAACAGATAAACTGAAAGTGCTCTTTGTTCTCCAACTAAATGAGGTGGTGTTTGAATTCTCCTGGCATGAGTACAGCTTGTTGTTCAATCCATAGTACATGCCAACTAATAGACATGGTTTTATAAAATCTCTTATTTTGGTGCCTACTATTACCTGTACACTTGATGTCTTCCTTATGTCCTGTCACATCTGTAGATTTGCTTATTTGGACAAATATCACTCAGCATGGAAGATGATAAAGGTGCAGAATCTACTCCTTTGGAAAAACTCCTTTAGGATATTTACTAAAGAAGATTGAAAACAGTGACCTCTGTTGACCATGAAAGATGAATCATTCGGAAAGACATCATCATGTAATATTAATGAGTTGAAGAAAGAAAAGTAACATATATGTCACTAATTTAGAAAAGAGTTACAGTTCTAATTTTGACACTTTTTGCAGTGTCTGAAAGTCTACATGGGTGTTTAGCAACATTTGCTGATAATACATAGTCTGACTGTCTAGTGCTTAGAAAGAAGATTTTCCACAATTTGTTAATAACAGAGATGAAATTACAGGTGAAACATCAACATTTCAAGATGAAAAGCTGCAATGCTACGGTAAATAGTGACTTTTCGAATAATTTTCCCTCACAGCACATTGTACCCAGACTGTCAGCTTCTGTATGCTGTATGTTCATTAGGTAAAAGCATGCTGCATATGGGGGTTTGTTTGTACAGCTCTGATTTGTGCTGTGGAGCTAGAAATTCTCATCACTGTTTTCCTTCATGAAGCACTGAGATTACAGCACTCTCATCAATACTAAAAGCACACATATAGATCTCAGACTTTTTCAGCTGCTGCAGGTCATCTTCTCAGAGACCATAATCTAAAGTTCCTCTCCCTCGGTACTAAAAAAATACAAGAGAACCGAGGGAGGAAAATTAAAACTAGAAAAATTGAAGTTGGAAATGAATCCTCCTTGTGCTGTGGCAGCTTGTGCTGGCACAGAGAAGCGCACTTTTTATTACTTCTCCCAGCAGGCGCTGTAGCAAGTCAGATGCAGCAGGTATTATTGTCATGACGATGGTCCTCATCCCCACGCATTCAGCTGGGAGGCAAAGCAGCTGGTTTAGCGTTACTGAAGCACAGGAACGGGGGCTGCTTTACAGGTACTTTAGGAGCTGGCTTCTTAACAGAAATTACTCCATATGGACTCATAACAAAACAGCGTGTTCTGGGCTGGCCTATTTACAGCGATGCGAAGCTTTAGTAAGAGGTTCAGGGGTAACAGGGCACTTAGCAGCCTGCTTTATAAAGGTGGCTAGAGGAAGCATTCTGAAAAAACCTGCATGACGCAGCATATATTCTGCTGGATTCTAGAAGTTACAATTTAATTAAAGAGATTCTATTCCACTAACTTCTGTAAGAGGTATTCAGTGTTTCCCCTCCTGATGCAATACTATATAATTCTGTGTTCAGCTGTACCTACAGTGATAATGCTCAACAGATTTTAGCACAACCTGGTCTAAACAGGAAGGAAAAGGCAAGAGGCAGAAATCATTCTGCAGCAATGAACAAATATTCAAACAAACCAAAACAAAACAAAACTAAACAACCCAAGACAGAGTAAATTGTAATTTAGATCTGTGAAGTAGCAGGCCCAGATAAACTTTGCTCAGATTTGCAAGTGAGGAAATAACCTCTTTGAAAACGCTGGGGCTTTCTCAGCACATAAGGTAACGTAAGTGTAGGAGGTAGAAATCAGCTCTGTTTCTATAATGCCTGAAGTATCATGCTATATAAATAAAGACGCAAAAGCCTTCCTTCAAGAAGTCACAACCTAAGTGTGTGCCATATGTAAGCAGGGTAAAGGGTATAATGAAGAAACCTGCAAAAAAGATTGGTGAGTGATGTTTAGCACATAGATTGACATTGTTTGTATTTAGTTTCTTTAGTTTGTCTGCCATTTTTGTTATTGCTTCAGTGTGGAAGGGAATTTCATATATTTTTTTGGAAGAGGTCTTTCAAGGAAGGGAATACAGGAGCCTGACAGGCTGCATAGATGTGAGAAATAGCATGAAAATAACCAGTGCAAGGCAGACCTAATTAGTTTCACTGCATTTATGTAGTCACGTCAATGGAACAGTATACCTGTGCACCCTTGCAGAACTGAAGGTAAGTTATACAAGAGAAATTATTATCTACTTACACCTCAGTATGATCCTTCTGCCATATACCCATATCACCTGATGGGTGTGGGCCAGTCCTTGGGGCAGAAAGCTAGCTGCTTTTGTGACAGGGAGAAGTTGCAGTGCAAAGCTGCACAGGGGAGCTGCTGACTTCCACTGCAGTGCCTGTGAATGCCTTGCTTCTGACAGAAAACTTCCACCTGCAGTCAAAACCATCCTGTCTTTTTTCCGCTCTACTTGGTTTTAGTTTTTACCTCTTCGGGTTCTATTCTGTGTATATTTTTCCTTCCCCATAACCTCTTCCTCATGTTTTCCATTCTTAACCCAATATATTTGTATGTCTGTGGAGGTGGATGCATTAGTTCTACCTGAACAGACACCTCTAGAGCTGTACATTAGCACTCAATTCAGAGTGTAAGCCTACCATGGAAATGGACAAAGATGTTTTAAATACTACAAAGACCAGGAGAGACTCTGGTCTCCCTTAAACCTCTTGTTCCATAAACCATGGAACCTCATTTGGTAATTTCTTCAACAATTTATAACTTTTGGTTGAACTACAGAGTCATTAGAAAGGCCTGTGAATTCAAAGCCTCCTGCTTGTTTAGGAAACTGGTCTTCTAGTTGACAGCGTTACCATTAAAATGGATGATTTCTAAGCCAAATTTGTCCAATTTCAAGTTATAATTGTTGGACATAGTTAGGTCACTTTCATCTCTTTCAATTACCTTTCCTTCTCCACCAGAAGTGTTTGAGGGTATTAGTCTCATCTTGTATCTATATCCTTTATGACAGGCTTGTCAGGACTTCAAATAACATTTTCTTTTACAGAAAAACCACAAACCCATCTAACTATCCATTTAAGTTGATGCCTGAACAGATGAACACATAAAATAATGACAAAAGAGAAAAATCAAACACAGCCAGAAGAGTATGCAAGCAATGTGGAAGTAAGCAGCTTACCAGACTACCCTTCCACTCTGATAATGACTTTTTACGTCTGTAACCTTACCCAAGCTCAATACTAATGTAATGGAGCACTGCCATTCAGCCATAAAACTGTGATAGCTCAACGAAAATGGAAAATCTCTAATGATGGTGTGTTACTTTATAGTTTTCTCTCTGAGTACCATGTGGAATTCCTAGTTTTTGCCTGTGTTTTGCTTCTTTAAATTACCGCATATGATAAGCATGCTCAGGAAAGCACGACTACATCTTAGAAGTGTATTTCTTCATGAGAGCTGCAGCCTCTTGCTACGATGCTGTACTAAACACGGTCACACACCACAGTGCGGAACACAGCAGTTCCATCTGAAAGTTTAATGCAGGCTTACTTTCTTTTTCAGCTACCAAGCTGACCCAAACCAAATTTGTTTATATTGATTTATTTGCTGCTGATAGTTACTTTTATCTTTAGTAGTTAATAAAAAAATGGGGAAGTGAGTATTCTGGGTAATTGAAAAGAATGAGAATTTGACATATTATTGGCAATCTCACAGAACCACTGGCTGTGGATGCCATGTACACATGGGACATCTGGCTAACAATAAACTTAGATTATTCTTAAGCACAATTATTTGAGCAAATGAATCACAAGGGCCCATTTTGCGATAGGCTAATGCCACACATTTGAAGAATTAGACACACACATATTTGCACTGTACAGTTTACGTCATCTTCATTGTGACAAAAGGTCCTCTTAACGATGGACAAGCAAATGGATGACTGTGAGCACTGTGATGTTAAAAAGGTTGACAAATACTTTGAGGGGAAGACTTGATATATTACAAGGCTTACTGGAAGTACCAAAAAGTCTACATTATGTAAGTTATCTCCTGCAGCTACCTCATTTGGACAACTTGCAGAAAAAAAAAACTCTTTGTGACAATTTGTCTGTATTTATGAGCTATTTATATCTGATAGAGCATGGTCATTCAAGGTTGCTGGCATTTTGAACATGGTGACATTATAAGCTTTCATTAGCCTATAAGCAGTTAGATGTTTACATCATGAAAACTTGGTGTTTATTTTCAAAATTAAGTATCTGTATCATTTTCACAATTGTCATAACAATCCTTCTCCATGAAGTAACACTGTATGCACACGCCACAGGCAGTAGGGAGGATATGCTTTAGAAAGCTCAAAATTGTAAATGAGCTCAGTCTCATTTAACAAACTGAGGAGATGGGACAGTTTTAATTTCAGAATGTGTGGGAGAAATATTGCAAATGTTGGCTTTTACATTTTCATAGAGGATATTTTATTTAAAATTTTCTTTGTTTGGGGTGCAGGGTTATGGAGAAAACTATAGGTCAGTTTTATTAAAGTGTAAAAAAAAAAAAAAAAAAACACAATCCAGATCTTGATGCATTATTAAGCTGTCCTAAGCTGTCCTTAGGGCTAATTAGGAAGAAAAAAAAAAAAAAAAGAAAAAAAAAAACTTCACAGGGCTGAAACACTGTAAAAAATAAATGAAGAATAGTCACTGTAAGGGTATAGTATTTTAACTTAGAGTAGAACACTGTATGGAGGCTCTATCTGAAATGCCAGAATACTACTTGCTCCAGGTTTTCTCCTTTTTTTTTTTTTTGTCTGTGTAGCTCTCTGAAAGCTGAACACAGTTTTGGTCCGCGAGTTCTGGCCATATGAGTGCTGTGCCTGTCCAAGGAACAACCCAACAGGGGTTACGGGCTAGGGCCAGAATCCCTTTCCCTCCTTCAGTGCTAGCAGAAGAACACAGCAGATGTACCAGCGGGAAACGCATGCTGTCACATCCTCTGCTCTGGTGGAAGCACTGACATGTAGTGGATCATCCCGCTGACACACTCCCAGTGCTGCTGTTAGGACACACAAGACCTCTCTGTGCCCTCTCTCTTTCCCTCCAACATTAGTTCTGTCTGAAAATGCCATTCTGACACCGTGAAGTCTATAGGAATTTGCTTGGCATCTGTAGTGGGTTTACGTGGCAAGGCTTTGGTAGCAGGGGGCCATAGGGGTGGTTTCTGTGAGAAAGATCTAGAAGCCGCCCCATGTTTGGGAAGGGCCCCATTGTTTTCCAAATCTGAGCCAATAAGCGATGTTGTTTTGCGCCTCTGTGAGAGCATATTTAAGACAGGGAAAAAACTGCTGCGCCACACAGCAGCCGGGAGAGTCAAGGGAGTGAGAAACAGCCTTGCAGGTGCCAAGGTCAGTGTAGAAGGAGGGGGAGAGGTGCTCCAGGCGCCGGAGCAGAAGTCCCCTGTGGCCTGTGGTGAGGACCATGGTGAAGCAGGATGTCCCCCTGCAGCCCATGGAGTACCACGGTGGAGCAGGGTTCCACGCTGCAGCCCGTGGAGGAGACCACGGTGGAGCAGGTGGCCCTGCACCGACGGAGGCTGCCGCCTGTGGAAGACCCCTGCCGGAGCAGATTCCGGGCCGGACCTGTAGCCCGTGGAGAGGAGACCACGCAGGAGCAGGTGATCTGGCAGGAGCTGCTGCCCGTAGGGGAGCCAGGTTGGAGCAGTTTTCTCCTGAGGGATGGACCCCGTGGTACGGACCCATATCTGGAGCAGTTCTGGAAGAGCTGCTGCCTGTGGGAAGCCCACGCCGGATCAGTTCGTCAAGGACTGCATCCCGTGGGTGGGACCCCACAGCACAGGGGACGAGAGTGACCGAGAAGGAGCGGCAGAGAAGAAGTGCTGTAGACTGACCATAACCCCCATTCCCCCGTTCCCCTGCGCCGCTCGGGGGGAGGAGGTGGAAGAGGGTGGATGGGGGGGAGGTGCTTTTGGTTTCTTTCCTTTGTTTCTCACTTCTCTAGCTTGTTAGTAATGAGCAATAAATCTTACTATCTGTCTTCTTATGCTGAGTCTGGTTTGCCCGTTACACTAATTATTGCGTGATTTTCTCGTCCTTATCTCAATCCTTGAGCCCCTTTCACATATTTTCTCCCCATTCCTCTTTGAGGAGGGGGAGTGAGAGAGCGGCTGTGGTGGAGCTCGGCTGCCCACTCGAGCGGAACCACGACAGTCCTTTTTGGCGCCCAACGTGGGGCTCGAGGAATTTGAGATAAGGATGATAGTTGGTAGAAGTAACGGGCAAAATATGCGCAAGATGATTGTTAAGAATGTACAAGTTGTGAAGAATTTAAGAAAGCAGTAACTGTGAGATGTTAGTGTGGTGAATTTTGTTTTCTTTTTGATTTAAGTGAAATTTGTGAAAGTTGTTGTGATAATTGTAAAGTAAGAGTATATTGTGAGTAATCTTAAATATGCTTTTCACAGAGGCGAGGGGTGGAATGTAGTGGGTTTACGTGGCAAGGCTTTGGTAGCAGGGGGCCATAGGGGTGGTTTCTGTGAGAAAGATCTAGAAGCCGCCCCATGTTTGGGAAGGGCCCCATTGTTTTCCAAATCTGAGCCAATAAGCGATGTTGTTTTGCGCCTCTGTGAGAGCATATTTAAGACAGGGAAAAAACTGCTGCGCCACACAGCAGCCGGGAGAGTCAAGGGAGTGAGAAACAGCCTTGCAGGTGCCAAGGTCAGTGTAGAAGGAGGGGGAGAGGTGCTCCAGGCGCCGGAGCAGAAGTCCCCTGTGGCCTGTGGTGAGGACCATGGTGAAGCAGGATGTCCCCCTGCAGCCCATGGAGTACCACGGTGGAGCAGGGTTCCACGCTGCAGCCCGTGGAGGAGACCACGGTGGAGCAGGTGGCCCTGCACCGACGGAGGCTGCCGCCTGTGGAAGACCCCTGCCGGAGCAGATTCCGGGCCGGACCTGTAGCCCGTGGAGAGGAGACCACGCAGGAGCAGGTGATCTGGCAGGAGCTGCTGCCCGTAGGGGAGCCAGGTTGGAGCAGTTTTCTCCTGAGGGATGGACCCCGTGGTACGGACCCATATCTGGAGCAGTTCTGGAAGAGCTGCTGCCTGTGGGAAGCCCACGCCGGATCAGTTCGTCAAGGACTGCATCCCGTGGGTGGGACCCCACAGCACAGGGGACGAGAGTGACCGAGAAGGAGCGGCAGAGAAGAAGTGCTGTAGACTGACCATAACCCCCATTCCCCCGTTCCCCTGCGCCGCTCGGGGGGAGGAGGTGGAAGAGGGTGGATGGGGGGGAGGTGCTTTTGGTTTCTTTCCTTTGTTTCTCACTTCTCTAGCTTGTTAGTAATGAGCAATAAATCTTACTATCTGTCTTCTTATGCTGAGTCTGGTTTGCCCGTTACACTAATTATTGCGTGATTTTCTCGTCCTTATCTCAATCCTTGAGCCCCTTTCACATATTTTCTCCCCATTCCTCTTTGAGGAGGGGGAGTGAGAGAGCGGCTGTGGTGGAGCTCGGCTGCCCACTCGAGCGGAACCACGACAGCATCCTCTTCAGAATAATGAAAAATGGACTTTCATACACAACCAGGAAATACTAGGAGCAATAAAAATATGGTTGGGTCATATAGTTTATTTTATGTCCTTTACACACTGTTCTGTACTGGCTCGAAGTCTGGGACAGCTATGATCTGACACCTTTGAAGACAATGCTGTATGTCTCTTTGAAGTTGTAAGCTTCACAGTCACTGAGCTACTGTCATGAAAGTCTTTTTTGCTGCTTCTACTTCTACTGCACTGGGATCAAAGGAAATAACAACGTGTGTCATTAGATAATTCCCATAAGGCTACTTGGAAGTGATGGGTCATCATTTAAATCTCTATTTTAGACCTTACTGGCAGTTACCTTCGAGCTCAAAAATATGCCAAGCAACAATAAACACTCATTTCCTTCACTTTATCCATAAGTTTGCGTATGTTGTTGGGTATACAGTATGCAATAGCCATATTCCCAAAATTAAGGGCTTTGGCAAAGCCATGTCAAAATCAGCACCTGGACAAAAGATGACCTAATGTGAGCCACTCCTGCAAGTTTATCCCAAATGTTCCTGTTGAGCTGAGAAGGCAAGGAGAATGAAGGAAACTGCTGATGTTTCTTGTTTTAAATACTAACAAAAATGTACCTAAATGGAGTTTTCAAATAGTTTTATAGTATCTTTTCTTTTCTGAAGGCATATTGAAAAACGGAGATTGAGGAGCATTACTCCAGAGCCTCATCAACAACTTCTGTTAAGTAGAAGCGGGGGGATGCTGAGGCTCCATCAAGGCAGAAATGAGAGCTTATGCAGATGCTACAGGGGCTTCCAACAAACTGTCAGCATAAATATTCCTCGGTAGTTCACCTAGCTGCTGATTTCTCTCAAGAGGAAGAAGCAGGCTTCAGATGAACTGCAGCAGAGGCTATGCTGTTTAGCTCTAAGAGCGTTATGTAATGAAATTCAATACTGCAAAAATAAACTAAAATGACAATGCGAAGAAAACAAAAAAGATGCTGAGATGCATCGCCACCGAGCCATGAGAGTGACCTTCTGCAAGACATATGACCACCGCTCTGTATGGTACTAAGAACCACTCATCAGCACCACTCATCTAAAAGGTTTAGTAAACATGAACCAGCAACCCAGATAAACTAGAACATGGACAAGATATGTCATTGCTTTGATTTTATCTATTGCAGGACTCTTGTTGCACTCAAACATTCCTCTTTTGTGAAAAGCACAACTAAGCAAGCAGAGTGCAAATCCAAGTAGATACACAGCCATCAGCTGACTCGGAAAATTGATCTTTAATCAAAGCCAATGGGAAAAAGCACTGATTAAAGATTAGTGGTATGGTATGGACCCAGATTCTGGGGTACTACATCTGTGAAATCAATGTACTTAGCTCTAGGCGGCTAAAAGAAAAAGTGACAACAGCAGCTGTTTTAAATCTCCTGCAGTGAAGTCATGGAACTCATAGGGACTTAGTAATTGCATAGAGACTTAATAATGCCTTCTCTCAGATAATGCTTGGGCTGCCTGGTAAATTCATATAATTGCCATTAATGAAGGCCATCTGCTGAGTGACAAGGTAATCATTCCAAAAGTTCTCATTCATGCCATCCAGGGCTTGCAAGCAACTGAGTAAAGCTTCAATCATTTATGGCAAAGTGGTAATTGCAACTTCATTGTTTTTCAAAATTTGTGTAATTTCTGGTTACATTCATAGTTTAAAAAAAAAGCACATATTTGAACACAGTGGGGTAATTTTATATAAAAATATATTTTCTGTACTTACTGCTAACTTCAGCTTTTCAAACTGCTGAACTTTCTAAATGCCTAAATACAGCATGGCGACATGACAAAAAACAGTCAGCCCTTAATGTTTTTTTTCTGCCCTAATTTACATACTTTACAAATCTCTTCCTCAACTCATCATTATAGATATAACACTTGTAACCAGGAGAGGGAAAGCAAAACTTGGGAAAACATGAAAGTGTTACCATTTTGCTATACCATCACCTTTGAATGAAACTAAGTAATAACCTTTCCAAACAGGGATGGATGTATTTAAATTATTTTTATCGTTATTTTATGTGGCTTTTCATTGCTGGGATGCTGGTCATGCAAAAAGGACACAATGGTGCAGCAGAAGATTCTTGCAAATGTTACCCAGCCCCAGAATTCAGGTAAGCTGGACTGGTTCAGCTGACAATAGAACCTACCTCAGTATTTTTAAAAAGTAAAACACTGAAACTTTACAATTAGCAACCAGGAATGCTGTTTTTAATGAAAAGCACAAATCTATCAATGTTTAAGCATGTGAAAATCTGAGTGAATTTGGTCTATTTGGACAAATCCGTATTTCCTACAGCATGAATGCTACTGCTAAATTATCAGTGCAGCAATTCTAAGTAAGCTATCTGTAATACCAAAACCAGGTATCAGATTAGCCTAAGGAGAACTTTGCTTCCCTGCCAGTCTAATAGGGCATCATGCTAATATAACTATACTGCTGTTGTGACCTGAGTTACAAATCTGAGCTTACAAATCTCACTTGCTTCACTCCTATGAGTTGTCCTATTGGCCTTTTGCTTACTAATTGCCTTATTAGTAAGTCCAATATAGCACTTTTGCTTAATCCTGACTAATACCACCATTTGCATGGGTAAATGTGACAGTAGGGGACCTTGGATGTCAGGTTTCATACTGAACCAATGTCACAGTTCTGTGCTGTGAATGATAGCATCTCTAAAGGTAACTCTTTTCAATATGTATGTGTAGAAGTTTCACTTTCTATTTAAAAACATATTTTTTAAAGCTGTGCTTGCCCTGTGGAGGTGAGAGACTGCAAGACTTCTGTTCCTCCTCCTGTAACAAATACTCATCTCCCAATGAAAAGAAAGAGTAACAGAGGGCAGGACTTCTACTCCAGGGCTGCCCTCACTGCCAGCCAAGAGTTTGGCCTAAGGAACCTCTATTTTTACTGGGAATGGGATTCACCAGGCAGAAAACAATTAAACTCTGCTTTCAGAGGCTATGTTTGGGAGGTAGAGGAAATGCATTGTGTTATAAATAGAATAAACCAACCTCGGAATTCTTGAAACACAACAAAACAAAGACTTCCAATGGCACCTGTAGTTCTACATTAAAATTCTAAATGGGTAATTTTAATAAAAGCATGAATGAAAAGTTTTGCCTGAGTCCCGCTGACAGCATTACTGTTACATTTAGTACAGCCCTTTAAAATGGAGTAAACCAGCATGCTGGATTACCTGAAGTGAACAGCCAAGGCTTCTGGGTGTCATAAATAGTAAAGTAATAAACATAGGATGTTTAGGTTGGAAATTAGGAGAAATTTCTTCTTAGAAAGAGTAGTCAGGCATTGCCACGGGTTGCCCAGGGAAGTGGCGGAGTCACTGTCCCTGGGGCCGTTCAAGGAAAGGTTGGATGTGGTACTTAGGGACATGGTTTAGTGGGTGATACTGGTGGCAGGGGGATGGTTGGACTAGGTGATCTTGAAGATTTTTTCCAACCCTAATGATTCTATGATAGTATTGCTAGACTCTGCTTTCACCAACTAGCACTCTTCTTCTAGTTCTTTAATACTTGCAAAAATGTGTATCAGGGTTAGTTACAAAAAGCACACACAGCTTGAGAAAATGACCAGATAGTAACACATTGTGGGATTCCAGTCATTCAGATTGCTAAAGCATGAAAATGACAATCATTAATTACAGAAAATCATTAAAGAAAATCATGCCAACTTGGCTTGCAGAACTGTATTACATAGCATATAGTGAAGCTATGTTTTTAATACAATAAAATGTAATCAAATATATCTCAGAAGTAATTTTGGGGGGAAATATCCAGATCCTCCTCAGAAATGGGTTAGAGTTCTGCCACTGCCATGTTTTTGCCTGGAAGTCACTAGTGGTCTCCAAATTTTTATGATGCTCCATCCTTAAGATAATTTTATAATAAGTATAAAAGGTTTAAATTAACAAAGTTTAAACCAAACTATCTTCAAAAACAAAATACTGTTCCACAGACTGTTTTCATACAAAACACACAACAGTAGAGTATTTTGTCTTGACTGTTCCTCCTTTTAAGAAACGATTGTCATTGATCCAATCTTGCAGAAGTGCTGATGTGCAATGACCTGGTATTTTGGTGGGAGTCATAAGATAACAGAGTAAAATAATGGCGACTGTTGTGCTTCTGGCTGCCACACAGCATTTTATAAAGGCCTTCTGAACAGATTATGTTTGGTATTGATAAATGTTTCACTATTGGGATATATCAGTCAGATTTATTTTAAATAATATCCACAGAGAAATACATTTGATTTAATCTTGAAATGAAAATGGAGAAGAGAAGGATGGGTAGCAGGAAAGCCGGATATTCCTGAACATTACACTACTGTTGAACATACAGAAATAGAAACTTCAGAAACAACCTGAAAGAAAACTTCAGCTCATAAGGAGATGCATGGGCTTATCAACCTGTATCATTACTCTCCTGGCATTTCAGTACTGATTACCAAGTGTTAACAGTAAATAAAATTCTCATAATCTCTTAAGGCATGCCATACTTTCTGTTGATGATTTAGTGTGTTTTGCTCCGTTGTTCAGCCTAACTTCTGTGCCTACAGCTCTCTTCATGGTTTATTGCCATACCAGAAGTTCATCATATTTTACAGTTCGCCTAACATCCTTTTCACTGACTTACAACAATTAAAGACACTTTATCAATTCAGGTTGCCTAGTTTTTGTTTGTTTGTTTTGTTGGTTGTTTTTTTTTTTGGTTGGTTGTTTTTTTCTGTTGTTGTTTTGTTGTTGTTGTTCTACATGAATATACCTTCTTAGTATTTCAGTTATGTATTCACTCTTTGTGCCTTGCAGTTCATCTCTTTCAGTAATCCCCCAGGAATCAGAAGAATACAACACAGCAACAACTTTGAATAAATAGCAAAAACACATAGAAGAAAGGACTTAATAGTATAGTGGACGAGATTCATGCGTATTTTGCTGGGTGACAAGGCTATAGAAGCTTAATTAATTTTCATAAAGCTGGAGAGCTTTTGAAACAAATAATTTTAAAATGCAATTACTTTTAAAAAAAAAAATCAATTTGCCTGTGACCAAATTTGTGTTACCTTGTCTTCTGGACTATGTGGTACAGCTAGGGGTCTTCAGACAAAAAAGGAAATACTAAGGCCATTACATACTTCAGTTATTTCCATTATTTCCAGAGCTAATACGAATTCCTTCCTAGTGCCAGACAGAATATTTCAGCTGCTGGTACTTATATTTAGCTAATTGAGAACCATTAATCACCATTTCCTGACATAGTATCCTAGAAAAATGCCAAAGTACTTCTATTTAAATTTCATTCACTCAGACGCTTTAAAAATATTTTATTTCTGTGGAATATCAGTTTGGGGATTTGAATTTGTGGGTTGATTTACCAAATAAGTTCCCATAAATACAATTCATTAGAGCTATTTAATAGATTCCCACATATTAGACTGGAACGTATATCATTAATAAAGTATCTCATACTTTTAAAGGCTAATTGATCATAAAGGTGACCTACTGCTTCTGTAGTTAAATAATTCCTAGTTACAGAGGGACGAGTCACAGCCAATCAATATTGCATGGATTATAATTTATCTTCAATCATTTCATCTGCACTCAGCACAATATTAAGTCTCTCTGGGACATCCTTTAGCAGTCAAACTCACTGGATAGTTAAGTTTCCATAATTTCTTAGACTGGAAAAGAAAATGTTTATTTTCCTAAGCTCGCTTATTATGGAATTTATAGGACTACAGGCATCTGCGTTAACCTGCTTTATTAGATTTTCTGATGAAAGAAAGTTAGGCTCAGACCTTGCATTATATAATGTACACACCACAATGCAAATCTGAATCTCTGCATATATCTAATAAGCAGCCTCTTCCAGAATTTGCATACTAATACACAGCCTGCCACTGCTCCTCATTCCATTTCAATTACTCCTACCTACTGCTGACACCCTGCCTACTGCACTGCTTTCACCAGGAAGGCTTCTGTGCTCCTCACAACTTTTCACATTACTTCCTGTCATACTTTCTCTTGTATGCTCAACAACTCTTCTCCCTTTATTTTTGTAGGTGGGTAAGACAGGGAATAAAAAGCTAGTCTCCACACTCTCACAGCTTGCACTCAGGCTAAGAGAAGATAAACAATGGGAAGGAGCATTTGCAGGGGAATTTCTGTCCATCCTCAGCTATCTTAGGCTCAAATATGCTTGGGGAAGACTTCTCGATAAAATAGCTACCAGTCTCTCATGAGCTCCAGTGCACACAAAGGACATGCAAGACGGACATCCCTGATTAATTGCAAGGCACAGGACAAACATTCTGCAAGCCCTTGCTGCAGAGCTTGGAGATGTCTAACAATTCAACAAGGCCAAAACACTCCATGCTTTTAAAATATTATTTTTTAAATGGAAGAAATTATTTTGCTGGAATTTTCCAACATCTTTTCATCTGGCGAAAAAAAAAGAGCTACAGTCTAAACTTTTGCCAAAGGTAAGTAACTGAAAAGAAGAGTCACATTTTGAACAACCTTAAGTATTGCCAATACATATATGTCAATTCCTCTGCCCTCCTTGGATAAAAGGTTTTGCTACTGGACATTTTATATTGAATTTTTTCCTCTAAGAAAATATTCTTACATGTCATTCTGACTGGCTTTAATATTTTTTTCTTGTAGAATTTTGTTCTCCAATAGTGATATATTAGATAGATAGTCTATATGCATGTAATATATGCTAAATATTTAAAAAGAAATAAACTATTTTGTTTACGAAGTTGATAACAATGACCGAACTGCTCATTCATCATACTCAACTCTTGTGTAACACCTAGCTGCAGGCTTATCAAATCAGCCATTACCTGGCCAGTAAGACTCTAATAGCAATCAGATTGCCTGCCATTTGCAGATTGTCTTTACAGGACAGTCTATAAAGACCTTTCATGCCATTGAGATGGTTTTGTCAAAATCCACTTTCAGTTTGCTGAACTGACAGTGCATTTGTCTAAGCCACTTTCCAACCTCCTAGGCTCTGTATCCATTCCAAAAAGCTTCTTGTCTGTTTCTGTTACAAGTATTTTCCAGAGATGAATGTAAATTTGATAAGATTTAACTGATGATGAGAGATTGAAAATTCCTGTAACAATTGGAGTGCCAAACTCTGCTATATGAAGAAAACTAACTTTTCAATGCTCTGTGGTCAATTAAGGAAGCATTTAGTTAGTTAAATGAAAGGACTAGTCAAAATATCAGCTTTTCAGGGTACGTAGTGACTTTATTGTCATTGAACACTACTCCCATTAAAAAGCCTTGAAAACAGCCATTCATTTTAGTGGAAACCTCTCTCTGTTTCTCACACTGAAGAATATATTCCATAAAACAAAGAGCGTGATTGCATTCTGCTTATTAAACTGATGTCTGTTCTTCTCTTTCTTCCTTCCAGCCACCCAGCAGTCCACTCAATCAATGTGCTGCTGTTGCCTAGTTATCAGGAATTCAATCCTGCTGCCACTGAGGTAACATTAGATTTCCCATTGATTCAGTGCGGGAGGACTGGTTCCAGGCAGTAGATAGACAAACTGAAACACAATTTCTTACAGATTTTCTGGAAGAAAAAAAAAAAAATGTTGCCTTCATCGGGGCATTTAGAGCTGCTTCAGACAGGCAGACTAAAAACATCCAGTTTAGTAGGTAAGAAATGTGACACGAAATTTATTTTTTTTTGTCTAAGAAACTTCTTTTAGAAGTATTTATAATGTAACTGCTTTAAAGATACTACTAGTATGTGTGTAGGAAGGGAGGTGCTTCTTTATCTTGCCTTGAAGAAATCATCATTTATCTACTGCTAGGCAGAGCTTAGGAAGGACCCTGACCATGCCTTGCAGTGTAATGATCACAGTTCTTAGCAATCTAACAAAAATTTCTGACATGTGGAGCAATATCCACTGGGACCTGACCACTGACTTCAAATGCAAGATTCCTGTTAGCTCCAGTTAGCTTCCATGCTCTGATTATATCTCACACCTGAGTTCAAAGAAAAGGCATTTAAGCTTGGACTGACCCAACTTGGCTTGTCCCCATGTGCTGTACGGGTTAGTGTAGACACTGAAACAGCACCAGCAGAATACTAAAGTACTAGTTAATCACCCTTTCTCCTCAGCAAGGCTAATTGCCTCAGGCTTGATGCTGACGCAACTGTTCCGTGTCTGCTCTTCAGTAACTTCAGCTTCCTGCACAGTACAGGCAGCTACAGACACATCTCGGATCCATTGTCTTATATATAAGGTACTCCTGCTTCTCCAGCACTGAAAGGCACGTGGACTTTTATTTTTATGATAGGAATGTTACTCTGAGAAATAACTAAAAATCGCACTTCCATACCTCTCTGATAGCTGTACAAAACTCACTCTGCAGCACCTTCTTTAGAGACTGTAGCTTGTGTACCGGTACTTCTCCAGATTCTTGCAGTTTCTCCAGTAACTCAATTGCTCTTGCAACATCTGAGTGGAAAAAGAAAAGGAGTACAAGTCAGTATAAACAGAGGTTGTAAATGGAACAGCAACTAGTAAGTGACTAAACCGGGGCACAGTGACGGTGAATTTAAATCCACTTTAGCAATAACTATAGTACTAATCTCGTGTTATACCAGCCTCAGGCACCAGCACTGCAGTCCCAAGATCCAAATCCCAAAGCATGGACAAACAGTGTATTTACTTGTACAACAAACACGCACACACAATGCTACATTCTCAATTGCAGAACTTTTCTGGAACAAAGCTAACAGTTCAAAGCAGCTAATCCGCATCAGCAGATCTAAAATATTTCTTACTTTTCTGCATACAAGAAAGCAGCACTGAAACATTGGGGTCTACTTTCACAAAGTCTGAAAGAATGAGGCTGAAAGTACACTAACAACAATGTGCAAGAAAAGTATTTTATCTTCCCTTCTCTTAAATCTAAACATAAATTATGGATAAAGAAAATCTTCTAGAGACAAGTAAGAGTCTGCTAGTGAAGAATGAGAAGCCTGCTAATGAAGAGTAAATGAGAGTGTATGGGTAAGGCTCTTATCTAAGTCTCCAAAGACCTATGCTAAGTTTGCTGATTTGCCATGTAAAAATCCTTATTACCAACAGAAGTGCAGGAATACTGCTTTTGGTGGCCTAAATCCTTCTTAAACCTGTGTGTATCATCAAGGGCAAAATCTAGGTGTTTCTGAAGAGCAGTCCAGAGGGCTTAAGTGAGTAACCATTCAGAGTGGTGAGCAGGACTCTGGTCCAGCTGAACACAGTCCATAACCTCACTCACAACATTTTTCATCTTTAACACAAGTTCCTAATTCACACACTAATTACTAAGATACTTTAAAAAATTTGAAATAAAACCACACACACACAAAAAAAACTGTCCATGAGATGTCCAACAATCCTTTATGGCTGGGGACACAGGAGCAGAAGAAATACAAGCCTGTCTGACGGAGGCTAGCCTTATAAAGAAAGAGACATTGACTCATTTGGAGGAGTGAGCTGAGCAATACACATCCCAGTCAGCCTTCAAAATGGTAGAGCTTAATAGAGGGTTTTCTCCTCCTGTGCCATTTAATGCTGCCTTGAGGCTCATCCTGTACATTTGCAGATATAGCTGAACCTGGCAATGCTGTTGCCTTGACTGTGTGGTCACTCTCACATCTTCTGGTGTATTTTGCATAGCTACCAGAGCCACTATTGGTGAACTGCACTACTCTACTAAAAATAGGTCTGTATCCTAGCAATTAAATGAATTTATAGTACTAAATGATAAATGAATAATTGAAGTATTTTAATTCTGTGCGTTAACTGCGCTATAAAGAAATAAGCTCCCTCCCCCTTGCCACACCACTCCAAAACATCTACAATGACTGGATGCATCCTTGTATAATTCTCCCAGCTGATGACAAGGATTTTACTGTTTGTGACTGGGAGATTATGCTAATTGAAAGAGTTCTTACAATCCTTGGCTTGTAGCTGAGCTATACTGACCAGATGTCTTAGACATAAAAGACATGAGAAATTTTCTGGAAATAGAAAAGAGATAACACTAGATGAGCTGTAATGGGAATAAAACTATAATAACGTATTTGCATTTGTAACACAATAATTATTATCCATCTGCATCGGTGTTAGGAAAAGAGAAGATGATGCCTCAAAGAATTTACAAGTAAGGTGATTTACACAGGAGGTAAGCAACCGGTTAGTGTGGTAGGTTATGCCACAGCACCTCAACACCCAAATAATTCCCAAGCTCTTTTACAGACCCAAATATGAGAGGAAACATGGCAGAAAGCATGCAGTGTTTATTTAAGAAGGAAGTTTCCCCTTACCAGGCTTCAGTTTACATTGCAGAGCAGTCTTAGTGTGCATGAAATTTCAGATGAAACTAAACCTAAACCCATGCTCAAAGACTGCACCCATGCATTTACTCCAAGCTGTGCTTCAACTGCTAGTGGGTATCCAGTCCATGTCACTAGGCCACGGCCAGTCTGAAATAACCTCTCCATACAACACACGCGATGTGGGCTCAGCACCACCTGCCCTACTTTGCTGATCTGCCCATTGTTCCACTGCACACTATCTGCTAGTAGCCAATGTCATCCATAAAGGGTCATCTGAGACCCCCGAGACCTTGGTGTGATGGGAAATAGGTTGTATTTCCTTCCTTTAATAACCCTAACGAGAAGCTTAAGGTACACTTAAAAAATGAAATTGCTCAAAGCACAGGAATTTAAATGCAGCAAACGCTTTTTGCAGATCCTTTATACAAGGTGAATTCCAGCTAAAACCGAAGTAAGCGCTTATTCAAAGAAGTGATGTCACTGGCAATGAAGCAGATTTCAAAGTCACATTGAAGGAAAAGCATATAGCATGGAATCCACCCCGGTGAAGTCAGATACGTCACTGCCATATGTTTCAGAAGTACTGGTATTCACCTGCTGGGATATTTTTCTTGTCTCAAACCCTCCTGTGATTACAAATGTAATCAGCTTTGCTTGCAAAAGTTATCATCAAGTAATTGTTCTTAAATACCATTTTCTTACATACTTGTGGAAAGCACAAATTTATGAAAAGTGTGGGTGTAAGAAATACTCCAGGAATTATGTTAAAACCAGTTAAACTTTATGTAAATAAAATACTCTTGCTTTTCATTTCTGATTTGTACTTTCTTTAATCAAAGGTATTTTTGAAACACAACAGAAAATAATCTCTTGCCTACTATATTATAAAATATGAACTCCATTATATTAACATTAAGCTGATGGTAATGTCACTGAGATCCATCCTCATTTCCCATATTTACATTCCTCATAAATTATCAGGAATTTTGAGTAATGATGTGGGTAGAATTATTCCTCTGTATTCTATGATGCGTACACTTTGAAAGGACTATGCACTTATTTGCCCTCTTTTTATTATCCAATGCTCTTTTTTATTATTTTTTATCTCTTTCTTCTTACTTCCTCCTACGTACACAAAACTCCTTTCTTTCCCATTCTCCTTAACATTCACTTCCCTTTTTGTCTTCTCATCGTGATGCTTGCCTACAGCCTTTCAGGAAATAATAACGTTTCAGTGTGGTGGGTCACGTTATCAGTGAAACACAGAGGAAGGCAGGGGGCTGTGGGTGGAACACATTTTATCAAGTGCGCTCATCAAAAGAAAAGCATGGCTCTCAGAAAAAAAAAAAATATCTCATTTCAAGTGTTCTTTCTGCTTCCATTTGAATGAATTTTCATTTGCAATGCTAGTGGGACAGAAGCAGGAGGTTACTATATAGACATTATGAAAGAGAAGTATCACTAGAACATAGAACCAGCAAGATATCTACAGTGATATAAGAGGAACATTTCCATGCAATACTAAATGAATTCTGTAGACGTAGAAATATATCACAGTGCAATTGATAAAAAGGTCTTCCTGCTTAGTTACCACTTTTTTCTTCATGCTTTTGTTCTGGTATTACAAGCTGTTTTCACTAGCTGATTTTCTTCACATAGCTAAGCAATAAACAATGTAGACTGATCTGTTTAATTAGCTGGATGTTTTGAAAAGTAAATGTTATTTCCAATGTTTTGCAATCCAGCTTTTACGACTTGATAATTACGAATCCATGCATTACAGAAAGAATCCTGGCTGGTCTCCACTCGGTGGTCCTTCCACAGGACTGTTAGCTTTGGGCAGATGAGATCCAGCATTCTGTGAAAGTTGAGTGTGGTTTCATGCTGGTATATTTTGTGCAGGCTAAGTTTGTTTCAATTTCACCGAATCATAAAATCATAGAATCATTCAGGTTAGAAAAGACCTCTAAGATCATCTAGTCCAACCCTAATTTAGTCAGATACGTTACACATTACTAGGAAAAAACATAGAAAATGATTTTAGCTTGTTAAATGCTCCCCATCTAACACCAGAGTGACTCTTCAAAAAGAACGTACTTGCATGCTTTGTAATGCAAAATATGGAAACTGGTGTGTATCTACCAGCGTTCATCCTTCCTCTCGTGCTCCTCCTCTGTGAGCAAGTCAAACGTCAGTATGCAGTCCTTAAAATAAATATATTATCCTCTGACTTAAGAGACAATTAAGCAGAAAATAGTATGCTCTGTAATACTAGCTTGGGTTCAAACAGTAATTACTCAGAAACATAGTATTTCTATACTCTGGTAAATATTCTAGAATCATATTGTTGGGTTGCTCCTGAAGCAAAAATATGGTGATCGCTTGCTTGTTAACAAGACATGAGGAAACAGACTTCTCACATTCTCGAGGTCATTCTGCTGCCTCATTCATGTTAATTGTGGAGAACTTCAATGACTTAGTATGCCAGTTATTAAGAAAAGTAAATGTGCTGAATAAACACCATGCTTTGGTACCTCACAAATTGATAGCAAGGACACTCAGTAAACCTCCGATACGTTCACTAACTTCACTGTGGCATTACAAAAAAATAATCCTGGCAATTTACAAGCTATATACCGTTGTGTCCAAAGACCTTTAATTAGGCTGAGGGTGAAGAATTTGCATGACATAACAGGTCTTTATAATTGTCAGCTTTTGTTTCTCCAATACTTTTGTTAAGGTTTAGTTGTTCCTCTACAGCTCATGAAAACATATTCCCGAATTCTGTTATTCTGTCATTTTTTTTTTTATCAACATTTCCAAAGCCTATGTAGGATGCTTACTTAGCAAACTTCTTCAAATACCATCAAATGACAGTAGGTGATCAATGGTCAGGCAATTAGAGTTCCATAGTGATTAGCAAAGTTCATTCATGATTCATAGCCAGTAGCCCTAATGCATTATATCAGACTCTCTCTGTGACTTCTTCGTTAAAGCACAAGCTTTAGAAGACTTCCAGTGTGTATCTTTTGAAAATTTTCTGAATTACCAGAGCTCTGCTGTCAGTTGCTGCTTTGCATAACATGACAATTCCCACCCTGGTATCAAAGAGCAGAGTGTCCCATGTCCCTTCATTCGGCTCTTTGGTTCCTTGCTAACGGCACAGTGCTCTCCTGAAATACAACTTAATACATTTAATCTAACCTAGAGAGTTCAGGAAAATTGAGGCAGAAAGCAGACTTTTTTGCCAATTTGAGTTGCTGTGTTTGTCTTGCCCAGAATTTCATGGCAATCAGTAAGCGTAAAGGTGTACTTCACCACGGTAAATCAGACTTGATGTGCAGGGAGCAACAAGCCAAGCTGTTAGGATACAGCAATACTATTCAACATTTGATCGTGTATATCTGTGAGGTCTGCTCAAAATAATTATAGCAAGAATAATAATATCAATGCATTCATACTCAAGTTTAGATGACATGGGTAGCAGTTAGAGATTTACTGCAGTGTCACTTCATACTCCTGTGGTTAAACATCACTATGAATGCACAAATAAATGTAACAAAGAACAACCAAACAGAGCTCTCATGATTCATCTCGTGGTGAGGGTTGCAACTCACCACACTTCTGATGCAGACATCTACAGCTCAGCTTCTCACCCTAGACTGTCGCTACTTTTGATGAAGAAAAACAGACACTTTCAGGCTACAATTCATCTGGCCTAATTTAGATGAGATGAATCATGCTCTGGGAGTGCCTGTTCTCTTTGTTGACTACAAAGGGAGAATAGATGATTAACTCAGATGTACATGCCTACATCCTACATATTAAATGGTATGATGAAACCCACTCTTATTGTCCAGATACATTGTGAATGACTCAAGCAAATTTACCTCCGTGTGGTCCGGGTGACACCACATTTGATAAGAACAGTGTTGTCAGCAGGCAGGCCAATATGCATTTTAGTTAAAGCTTTTAAAAATGTCTTAATCAAAGATTTTATTGATTTCTTTTCTTGACGTATCAACCATGAAATAAGATTGAGCACACTTGCGTGTGTCTCATTTTGCCTGATGTGATGTGATTGCTCCCAGGGACAGTGGTGCAATTTCCCTACAGGTTCCTACATACATTCCTCCACTGCCTCGGTCACAGAAGCATAGAATCATTCAGGTTGGAAAAGACCTCTAAGATCATCAAGTCCAAGCGCCAGTCTAGCACATTCATTTTTTGTGGCCACTCATCAGACTCTGTTTGGGTTTAAATTGATCTATTTCTGCATTTTTGTGCTACACTCAGGCTTTATCTGGCTCTAGATTCTCGGACACACCACAGCCACCCAAAATCCTCAGCTTCACTTGGTCTCCCAGAAGTAAAGCCTGTGACCCAGCTGCTGCACCCCCCAAGGCAGTGCTAAGTACCACGAGACTTCCCAGCAGCTTTGGCAGGAGAACTGGAATATGACAGTAAAGGTCTGAAATGTTTTGCTAAATAACTTATAGAAAGGACAGAGTTTATTTGCAGGGAAAGCACAGTCACCTTTAATCCAAAATACAGACAGAAACTGTGTGGAGATCTCTCCATCCAGCATCCTCAGCATTACAGAAGACCCTTAAGGTTCTCTTCAGCAATTTCAGTCACTTTTGCTGTTGCAGGCATACTGCCTTAAACACTGCCATTTCAGGCATGCTGCTCCTGAATACTCTGCTTAGCTTGTTCAGATTGAGCACTCAAAAGGTTCCTTTAAATGAAAAAAATATGCTCTTTATATTCTCTGAACCTCACAACGTCTACAATGACCAAGTAATCTTCCCTACTCTCAAACTCCTAAGTTTTATCTAGTGATTTCCATTCTTCAGCTAGGCATTTTTCATAGCCTTAACCTACCACGAAGGCCACCTGGGAGAACTGGATTTGCTTCACCTTGGGCAATCTTCTTAACCTATTCATTGCTGTATAAGGGCAAAGCCATTCCTCTAACTGTTTGAGATTGTTAGATGCTTTGAGAGAGTGGCTTGGTACTGTCACATTTCCACTACTGCTTTTTAAAGGAATAATAATAAATCATGAAACAGAAGAAATTGAATTAACAGGTAATTCAAGATTGTTCCAAGATGATGGGTTTCACTGGCTTAGCTCTAGGCCTGAAGAGCAATAATACAATTCAGAATTTTCAAAGATGGGGATATAAAACTAACCTTAAAACCAAACGATTTTACAACAGTGAAGTAATTTTTATTCTTCCAAACCATTAGTTTCATTACAATTTCTAAAGAAAGGCAGGTGACGAGGTGCATAAATGTGAGTTTGAAGATTTTCACCACATGATTTTACCATCTGTGAGTAAGCAAGACATTAAAGATAACACCAGCCCTTTACATTTGACAGCACCCACTACTTTTGTATAGAAGACATTCAACACAGCAGCAGTATGAAAACAAGTTCCCACATTATCCTTCAAGAGAGAGGGTTAAAAAATAAAGCTGAAAATGCAAAGAATAGAGAAGAACTGAAGACACTGATATTTCCTAACACATTACTTAAACAAGAATGACATTTTTTCCCCTGCATTAGCTATGGAGAAAAGAGAAGGGAGGGTAAAATTTCTTTTTTTTTTTTTCTTTCTCTGCATATAGATTCAATTTTATATTGTTCAATCATGCCTGCTCTTTGTGATCAGAACTATGATTTATAGCTAGCCACTAACTGCTGAATAGAACAGATGAGACATGATTCTGGTGCTTTTTCTGAGTAGGGACAGTTAGTTATGAATATGACACAAAAAGAACAAGGTTTGTTAGACTTTAAAAAAATGTATTCAAGTAAATATATATTGTATGTATTTCGAATATATGTGTACATATTAATTTATTAAGTAAAATAATTAAATCCTCATTTCCTGCGGGAAGCATAATATGTACATATTTATTTAAAATAAAAAAGAAAAGTAACAGTGTTTAAAACAGTTATTTGCCTACCCAGAAGTGTAAAATAGCGTTCCGTCTTGGCTTCCTGAAACTACGAAATAATGGCAAAAAAAAAGAGCCCTCTGAAGCTAAGCTATAAATCCCTGAGAAATTGTGAAATTCAGTAGGGTAAGGACCTGGCTGTAATAAATAAGTTCTTGCAAGTTGAACTCTGTGGAAACAGGAAAACTGTATATTCTCTCCTGTAGCCATTGGTATCTTGTAAAGAGATGTCTTGAGAACTCCGCCAGCCTCAGCTGTCTCCTGATCACATAGCTTGGTTTTGCAAGAACAGTTCAGCAGAACCCCTCTCATGCTGGAGTGGAGCTGTTTAAAACAGCAGGCAGAAGTATGCTGGACACCTAGCTGAAACTGCAAATGTGAACGCTTTACAGGTTCTGATCCCAAATTAAGAAAAATAAAATGCTGCTACATTAAAATACCCCAAGGAAGGGTCCTTAATCGAAACTTAATAGAATGCTTGCTTTTGTGTTTTAGTCTGCAAGCATACAGAGAAAACCATTACAATCAGTGAAGGAATTAAATGTTTGACTAACCTAGAGAAGCAGAAAACAGAAACAATTACAATGAATAGGCTTGTGCGAACAACAAAAAACAGGATGAAAAACAACACTATTTCTAATTGCCATATACTTTTCTCTTAGCTGAATTCCATTCTCTCACTCCCCTCCCTATGCAAAAGCATGTATTTACGTGTCCTACATGTGCACTGCAAAACAAAAGCATTGGCCATATGGGCAACCTCATGCATTACCCACACGGATGCTTGCAGCCTGTCTTTAGTTTGCAGCTGAGAGATTTTTCTTGGCAGGGAAGCCGACAGGAAGAGGTGAAAAAGGCACCAAGAGGTGTCTCGCAAAGGGAGGCAAGGTTAACTTAGGGATGCTAATTCTCTGTCACAACAGGCACCGTGCGTTGGAGCCAAGGCAGTTGCTCCCCCTTCTCCTCCCTGCTCATGTGTCATTACCAGTCTCCTGCTGCCTCTCCTCAGTTCTTACCTCACCAGCTAATCTTAACCTTAAATCTTTTTCTGTTATTACCAGAAAGATGGCTGTGGGCTACTGGCAGTTGTACCTAGCAGCAATGCAAATCATCACTGGAAGTCAAGCATTATGATTTTATCTTCTGTTGTTTGATGTGTTTTCTTAGGTGATTTGAGATGACAGAGAAAAGATGACATTTGCGCAATACAATGGATGTGATGCAGTCATTACAGACACACATCTAACACAACTTTTTCCCTGTAGGGTCAGGTAACAAGAAGAAAGTTAATATTCTCTCTTCAATTTTAGTGGATTTAAGGATATTACTTCTTGCAGATCGAATCCCTCTGGTAGCTGGCTACATCCTAGTCATTTCTCAGAAAAGGGAAAAAAAACAACTTTCTTTGAAGACATGTATGCGAAAAGCTACAACAGCAGAAGGCAGTATAAATAAAATCCTCTGGCAGTACAGCTAGGTGGTACAGATATCTGCTGATAGATCTCAACAACTGCTCGCTGCTGACTTTCAGCTCTGAGATGGCTATGACCTCAGAAGAAAATCGTGACTCTTGAATTGCTGCTGCAAGGTACACACAAAACTTTGAAACTGAAAACCCCTGTGAGAAACAGAGCTCACAGCCACCTTTGTGCCATTGCTTGGTGTTGTATGTGTGCTACAACGCTGAGAACAGGGGCAGGGGGAACTGGAACTCATCTCAGGTTGCAGCCTTATTTCACAAGGTAAGTTATCTGCCTAAGATACAAGGAGCATACCTGGCATCTTCTGACATGGCCATACTATTAGGAAGCAAAAGGCACTTTATAAATGAGCATAAGCTCCACTGATGGATTACAAGTCAATCAGGCTACAGAGGGGACCAGATGTACAACCACCTCTTTTTCCAAAGAGCGCTTCATGGATTTTAAAGTCATCATGCCCTCTTAAAGCTTCTCTGGTCTGGCTCTGTATAACAAAGAACTGATACATTATCCTTTTATTCCTGTGATGATTCAGTAAATAGCATTTGACAGAAACACTACTGCCAAATCTACTGAAAAGTGAAGAGATGATGGTAAATAAATTTCTGAAGGTTAAAACTGCTGCTGATGGCCACAATGATCCACCTAAGCTATTTCAAGTACACTCTTCCCCAATACTTAACTGGTTCCAGAGGGACTGATACCTTACGGTCTAGGAGATTTATTATTTTTCAGAAAACATGGTTGAAAAAGAAAATTAAGGAGTTAGTGAAATTGGAGGATTAGTGCTTAAACTTGAGCTCTCATTAAAAAGAAACAGTAAAAATGTAATTTAGGTTCAGAAGAAATAAATTAAGAGTCTATTTTGGGCCACATTCTTCCTTATTTGATTACCCATGTTTACACAGAAACAATTAAAATCAAGCTTTGATGCTCTGTGCATTCATGGATACTTCATTGTTCTATCTTTTAAATGGTAACAGTTTTCCAATCCCTTCTGGAAATCAACTTTTCTAATATATATATTTTAACTATTACTAGTAAAGTAGCACTAAGGTAATAACTCATTGTAAGAAGCATTTTCTGGTGACTTTGGGGAATTGCATTTGCGAAGTTTGGGGTTTATTTAACCATTCTGTTTTGGACCTCAGAAAATCACATTCTCAAATATATACATACATCTCCTTCTGTATTTAACTTAACTGAGACCTGAGCTTGTGGTTTAAATACTCATTATTAAAAGAAAACTGCTAGTATGCAAATGTTCATTTCTGAATCAAACCATCTTATCTGAATAGAGAATTAACCATTAAATGTTTGTCATTCAGAGGGTAACTCTCCAGCAAATATCACAAAAGAAGATTAAACTGACTTAGATTAACTTTGAAAATCCTTGGATTTATACATACGTGCAGTTTCCAGCACATTAGTATTATTTTTAAATGTCAAAAATACATCATGTGAAACAAATTAATTGTGCATGATGGAAAGCAGATTTACAAATTTACAGTTAAGTGCTCTCAAAATGCTATCTATCCGCCTTTCCTTGGTTTCCTCTTAAATCCTCAACTTCTAATTATTTGTGCTTCTGAGTAAGTAAAATCAACAGTTTTACATAATTAATATTTTAAATTCTATAGCTTTACCTACAAGAACCTCGTTTTGTATCAGAATGACACAAGTCACCAAAGGCTTGTATTTCTTTTTTTGCATGTGCATGACTGTCATCCATGTTAAGGAGAGATGTGAATATACGTGTTCTGAAATGGGGAACAAAAAGGACAAATTATCCTCGGCACAAAGCTGAGAACTTCAGTAATTTGTCACTTTTTAAATTTTTCTCTGTGATAACATTATCAGGGGAGTCCAACTGGAGCTTCAGGATGGAATTAAGCAAATTGTTTACTTACAATTACATTAAGAGGTTAATCCTTTTTTCATTAGTTACACAAATGTTTCTTGGACACCAGCATGCAACTGAAGTGTGTACAAACCAGCATAGGGATATTATTTACAAAAACAAATCTTTCATTTTCAACATTATCTATAGACAGACAGCATACATTTGCTATACACACACACACACACAAAAAAAAAAAAAGCATCCCGTGTTCTTTCTGATCATTAACACTCTCATATTGCAACCTGCTGCAAATGGTGAATTCTGCACCCGCCCAGGGGCTTGTCAGAGGCTCCGTCCACTTCACCAAGTTTCAGGAGCAAGCCCCTTCTGGAGAACAAGCAGAAGAATGTACACATATTAGTTGTGTTTACCACTTTGTTCTACCTAGGGTAAATTCAGGTAGATTACAATGGTTATTTCATTGCTACCACCATCTCAGAATTTTTTTTTCAGCCTGACAGACCAGAGGGAATGGTAGGAACAGCTGCTCTCACAGAGGTGTCTCTCAAAAATCCCCTGACTTTGAACACAGCTTCTGATCAGTTACATGTTTCAGAAGTAAACACAGCTGGAAATTAAAGATATTCCCCCTCTACGCCCCACAAAGGTGGCCTAGTGTTAAGACTACCACTACTTTTTGGAAGACGTTTCTGTGTCCGCGTAGCGCCAGCCATGAAGGCGCAGCTCTCTGAAGAAAGGCAGCGCCAGAGGGCCTGCCGTGCCTGGTGCACACAGAAGATGATGCAATGAACTTGGATTCGTTTCCATCCCCTGAGACCATGCTCAGTTTCAATGGCCACATCATCACAAGCTGTTTCAGGCCCGAGGACAGAGCCTTGTCCCTCAGCACGCGGCCGGCTGAACCCAAGCCACCTCGTGAGGCAGAGCCCCCCTTTCCTCAGCAAACCCTGGCACCTCTTCCAGTTCAGGCTTCTACTGCCAGGGGTGTTTAAGTTGGACGTCAGCATTTAACTTTTCAAACTGTCTATTTTTGCATCCCTGACTGAAATCAAAGATGACATTTGGGTTGGGACTTCCTCTTGTTCTTGCTACAGAGCTCCAGGAGACTCAACTGAAATGCATACTTAGCTAAAAAAAAAAACTCTTAAACTGCTCGGATCTTCAGAAAACATCCTTATACGTAAAACATCAATCGCTGGTGCAGTCTGCTTACCTGAAACCATCCCTTCATATAAATACATTGGGGAAAAAAATCAAATAAATGTTGACACACTGATGTAGAACAAAAGAAAAAAAATACATTTTGATCTGTCACCAGAATTGTCAATTGTTTCTGGTCCTACACATAACAGGCCCCCTTTTTTTCCCTTGGAAGAATGAATTTGGTTATTTATATGTCATCATCTGGCATACCAAATAGAGTAATATTAGACTTAAAGCGTGTGGCACTTGCAGAAATATTTTTCTGCTTTAACATGCTAGGCTGAAGAGCTCTACAAGAAATCTCTATGACAGATAGAAACGCTTTGTTGAAAGCCATGCAGGGAGCAGCATAACCGCTTAACACTGTTTTGAAGGGCTTAACCGCAGCGTAAAAGATATCTGGCCTTATGTTGCACCTCTGCCAAGGAGCGTATTTCACACTTTATGACTCTGATTTTCTCTTCCTGATGAGTATGCTGCATTTTTTTCCCCAAAGATAATATACAGAAACTTCTATTCAAAACAATTTCTATTACATACAAATGAATGGGCACCGATGGGGAAAAATCCCTATTTATGTAGGATTTGAGAATGAAAAGAGAAATGACAAGATGAGAGAAGGAAAGAAGGAAGAACACTCCAGCAAGCAACAATGCATACTAATGGTCAAACACCATTCAGTAGCACATTTCATAGAGTATGTCTACCACTGCTATCAGCTGATGGCAATACCAAGCCTGTTTGAATTCTTATTCATTTTCACTAAACACAGTGTTTTATAAAGGATTTTCTGGAAGTTATGGGACACCTACTCCACTAGAAAAATATCTGATTGAATTGTTAAAAAGACAATAGAGATTAGCTATGTGTTACAGCTCAAGAGCAAGAAGTCTCTCCAGTTGCCTAGGATATATTTGAAAGAAGGAGAAATTTGGTTGTCAACAGCCAATAGCTATGACCTTGTTGTGAAACTTCACAGGGATTAAAATATCAGCACTGGATATTCAGTCTATTCAAATTTCTTCTTTCATCCTTAATCACATGAAGAAGTGCAACCATCAGTGGCATGAGTGGTAGCTATATAAGGAAAAATGTAGCGGGACCTGGATTATTAATAAGAAGTCCCCCTTCACATGAAAAGATATTTCCATGCTCTTGATCATGAGATGGTCTTTGCACAGGCTAATTGTATAATATCTTCAAAAGCAAGAAGAACAATCAAGAAGTGCTCTTTTAAAGCTACTCTTCCCATGGAGAAAAGGAAGAGGGACTGAAGTTTCACAGAACTCCAAGTAAATAAATGGTCAGTTTCCTGTCCGAGCAGATTTTCATCTTGGAAGGAAGAGCACGGGTAAAATTTTATGTAAAAAATTTTATGCAAAACTTGCCAGACTTTTAGCAAAACAAAAAAGTTCAGATGGAGAACATCTGTTAAGCCTTACCAGGACAATGCCTGCTACAAACTGCGTGCCTTCATAGGGCCGCTCCTAAAATGAGTGCTGAAGGAAGCACAGAAACCTACTCCTCCCGGCGTGTATCTGGGAGCACAGTGCCATTTGCAAAAAATGCTTCCACCAGACTGTGCTAATGCACACTTTGCGTGCTTCACACCCATGAAGAGCTTCCTATCGCTGTGCAACACAATGGGCATTGTAAGGAGAGGCACATGCAGTGCTGCCGGCCCAACACAGAGAACAGCAAGGCGCAAGGTGCGACAAGTGGTACGCAGTTAAAAAAAAATAAAAATAAAAAAAATAGTATGGGCATTTTTAAGCATTTCCCTTTTGGTTTGGACTGCCTGTTTTGTTCTTTTAAATGGAGGCAAATTAAACTGGGAGCATAATTTAAAATCCATAACCTGGAACACAAAATGAAAAAAAAAAATCCCAACCTTACTCTTTTTGTTTGTCCGTTTATGAAACATAGCATTGTAGCTGTTCATCTCAACATGGAACCAAGTAATGCTTTCAAAGTTTCTAACATCATCCCTGAATCGGCCTAAAATATTCCCACAGTGAGCTCTGATGGGCACTGGGGGTTACTGATGGGGTGCTTCCAATACGTCTTACATGCTGAAAAGACAGGAAGGTGCACGTTTTTTTTTTTTTTTCTTTTTAAGTAAGAGATTTACATGGCTGTTAGAAGGTGCCTGGCAGAAGGCTCTTCCCTGTCACAAAGCTCTCAACCACTGGGCCCGTGTGCCCGCAGCAGCCCCCACGTGTAGCTCCACTGCTATATGCTTCTACCCTGCAGCAGTTGCTGATTCCTTCCCCTCCTCCCAGCAGAGCACCACGCAAAGGTCAGGCAAAAGCCTTGGAGATTAAATTGTAAGTGATTAAAATTTCCATTATTTTGTGAACTTGTTCCACATATTAAAAAGCCCTAATGGAACTTGCACACATTTGTGCAGGTAGAAAGGCACATGATGACAGGAATTAAGGAAATTAATTCCTGTGCTTTGGACTGAAGTAATCTCCCAGAATGTAATTGGCTTTCAATCATTCACACACAACATGCCCTTCACCTTTAAATGGTAATTCATTTTACCATACAGATTTTGAATTCTGTTTGTGTCAGGCTTTAGGAAAGCTCCATCGCCATACTGGAACACAGCACATGTTTTGTCCAGGAGCAGACTACGTCAGAGCGTAACTTAGATTTCTGATGTATGCATCCGTATGGTGTTTTACCATTTCTGTGCCCTTTAGCAGGAGGAAACGCAAACAGTCCCTGACCAGAGATCAAGCAGCCATTCAAGGCTCCGCAGTGCAATGTTATTAGTGCTGCCGCTCATGGAATGCTCTTTATTTTTCCGCTGCGCTGCGCTCTCTGTGGGACATGGAAAAGTGGTTACAAGTCTACAAGACTCTCCTGGGCTATGTCTAGATCACAGCAGAGCTGCGCAAAGCACAGTGACAGTAAACATAGCCGTGTCTGCTTTAATAAAAGCAACAGAAATGTGCAAAACCTCACTACATAGCACTTTCCTTCTTCCGCGGCTGAGAGAGAAAGACTACAGAGGAAGTATCTGGAAGCACTAGGGTTGGAGTTGCTTCTGGAGTGTCAGCCCACCCACTCCACTTGACGTAGCAGCAACCTGTTACGGGTGATGAAGTACACCTCACTGACGAAACAGCCTTCTCGGGCCAGGTGCAGTATTTAAATCTATTTCTCCTTGCCTGTATTTTCCTTTTGCACGTCACATCCTATCATTCCGTGATGTTGCATCTCCCTCACACTACTGTCAGCCCTGGCTGACGACCAGGGAGACCGTAACATTGGCACCCCTGCCAAATGGTTAGGCATATCCAGGACACAGCAGACAACAGATATATATTATATTTAAATAGGGACTAATTTGCATTTTTTGTGTACTGTGGATTTTTTAAAGTGTTGTTTTCGTGATTTAGAGGAATGTGTAATTCTGAAATAGTAATACTTGCCTCAGAAAAGCCAGGTTTGCTAATGGATTGCCATCTGTTCAGCCCTTTGCCAGGAAATAGATTTGTCCTGCTTACTGAAAACAGTATTAGGGTGAAACTGTAGATTACACAGTGGATTTCTGAGCAGTTTAATTTAAAGTGCGTGCTAGCACTTTGTTATTTCAGTAAGAATAATTTTAGATTCTCCTTTTCTACTGATGTTTGAATTTAAGCCGTCTAGCAAAGTGTATTTAGAGTACTTTGGATATTAGGAAAATGCTGTTCACCAAAAGGGTTGTTGGGCACTAGGACAGGCTCCCCAGGGAAGTGGTCACGGCACTGAGACTACTGGAGTCCAAAAAGCGTTTGGACAATGCTCTTGGACATAAGGTCTGATTTTTGGGTGGTCCTGTGTGGAGCCAGAAGTTGGACTAGTTGATCCTTGTGGGTCCCGTCCAGGTCAGGATATTGTGTGATTCTATGATATTTTGTGGGCTGTTCTGCTCTCAGTTGAGTTCCAGGAAAGCTGCCCACATCACCTTTATCGTTTTGAAACTGTGCTCATCAGGCTTCTTTTGCCCAAGATTTACAGAAGGCACTCTATATCTTGCTTTGAAAGCACATCTTAACCCTCTAGAAAGAACATGTTAAAAAAACACAAGGCAAGAGAAAAAACAACAAACAACACTGGCCTAAATCACACCTTCAAGGGTAGAAGATCCATCTTCACATGCTGGGAGCCTCTCAGAGCTCCTCGATGCAAGTCAGGAAGAAAAATACATCAGCAACTCACAATGCTGTTTTGGGAACTGTTTGACCTCTTTAGCTCACGAAGCCCAAGAAGCAAAACCACTCCGGCACCAGGTGAGTTATTCTCCCCGGCAACCCGCAGAAACCCAGCGGCTGAGCCTTGCTAAGGGCACAAACGCGCGGCGAGGGAGAGGTCCAATTTTTACATCCCGCGGGCGAAGGACGAATTGAAACCCAACTTCCAGACTCCGGCACCCCCTCGGCGAGGCTGCCGACACCAACTCGAAGCAGCCGGCGGGGTGACAGGGCTCCGCGGGGCAGGCAGCACCCCGCCACCCGCAGCAGCAGCCAGGCCGGGCTCGGGGCCAGGCGGCGGGGGCGAGCCGGGCGGAGGCGGCGGCGGCACGGCCGCGGAGCCCCAGCCCGGGGGCTGGCAGCGCTGCCGGTGGCCGCTCAGCCGCTCGCCGCCGGCGGACAAAGTTTTCTCGCCCGCCCGGCAGCCCCGCTCCTCCCGCCCGCCGCGGGGCCGCGCCGAGCCGCGCCGAGCCGCGCTTACCTCTGTCCAGCGTGAGCGGCTGCACGGCGGCCAGCGTCGCCATGTCTGCGGCGGGGCTGGAGCCCGAGTGACGCGCGGCTCCGGCAGCGGCGTGGGGAGCGGGGAAGGGCGGGGAGGAGGCTGGCAGGGAGAGGGGGCGGAGGACGAGGGTGGCTCCGTGGGAGGAGGAGGAGGAGGAGGAGAAGGTGGAGGAGGAGGAGGACGAGGAGGAGGAGGCAGACAGCGTGCCCAGGGGAGCGCGGCTGGCTGTAGCCGGGGCGCCGCGATGCAGCGGGCGCAGGGCGGCCCGGCGGGGCCCGGCGCGGGCTGCGGGCATGGCTGCGCCGCCGGGCCCGGGGCTGCCGGGGGGCTGCAGCCGCGCCGCGCCGGGCTCGCCTCGGGGCTGAGTGCCGGGGCCCTGCGGGCCGGGGGCGGCGGAGGGGAGGCGGAGGGGCGGGCCGGCTCTGGCCCCGCCGCCCGGGGGTGCCGCAGCGGAGGGAGGGATGGAGGGAGGGAGGGAGCGGGGCGAGGACGGGGCCGGGGCCGGGCAGCTCCGCAGCGCCACGGGGTGGGCAGGACGGGCCCGGCCGGCCTCGGCTGGGGCTGGGGGCGAGGAGCCCGGGTGCCTGTCAGAAACGGGGGGAGAGGTGGCCTGGCAGGGCGCTGCGGTGGTGCCGCCTTCCCCTCTGTGGGTAGCGGTGCAGGGAAATGGCTGGGTGGAAGCTGTGCCTTCTCCGGCTGCTCCATGTGCAGCACCGGCATTTCTGCGTTTGGCCAAGAAGCGCTGAAACTGGGGGATGTTATTGGGGAGCACGGTGCTGTCTTCCTTCCCCATACCCACAGGGGAGCTGGCAAAACAGGATGAGAAAGTGCAGCAGCAGCAGCAGGCTGCACCTCAGCAAAAGCCTTAACTGCGAGGCTATTTAAGCGCTGGTATGGATAATTAGGGGAGCTGTGGAAATTCTGTCATTAAAAGTTTTAAGAGGAGATTAAAAATGCATTCAGCGGTTTTAAAGCTAAAGAAGCTTAAATAATAAATACGAGCCACCCACTTCTGATGAACTCAAATCAGCACAAATTTCTCTAATTAGTAAACAATAAACAGTGGACCATTCAGGTATCTTGACAAGAAAATGTTTCATTTGGCTAAAACGCTGAAGTCGAGAAATCGGTTCCTGGCGAGCAGTCAGTTTTTAAAAGTGAAATTAACGTAAGGATTTTTATTATGCAGATTTTACGTACTTGCAGAGCAGCTGGATTGACATAAAGCCTAACAGCGCCTCTAAAGTAGTCACATTACTGTATATTGGATTCAGTCCTGAGCAGGGAAGAAGTACGCATTTGGAGCTATAACAACCTAATGTGACAACTCTCAAACTGTTATGACACTTTAAAAAATCTACTACAGATATTAAAGTATGTTTAAATAATAGAAAAAGCATGGCGCCTAGTTAATGAGCCAATCGGGTTGTTTTTCACAGAGGACTTCGTAAGCCTCAGGCTTGCTCTTTTAAACTGCCATATTGCAAACCGACATCTTGAAGCAAAGTGCAGTTATGACAATAACTTTTCTATTAATATCTATGTAATGTTAATGCCAAATATATAGCTTCTCAGAAATATCCAACTTTAGAAATTGCAATGTTTGGGCTTGAGCTGGGTGCCTGTGGAAAGCAATAAGCTTATTCTGACTTTATCCTTTTTTATCTACCGCTGGTCAGATTTCATGTGCTCTGCCACAGGGGCTAATTGGCACTTGGAGGAGAGACTTGAATGTGAGTATTATCTGCATTCAAGGAAGATGAAAAGCAGCATTTGCTGAAATTAAACATTTCCTAATCAGCATAGCTGCACAGCTAATGCTCAAGGACATTAAAGAATTAGCCGAAGAATACTTTAAGCAACTGAACTGAGAAAATTTCATAAATTGTCCAGCAGAATTCTTCTATTGCAGAAGGGGAGGTGGAATGAATCAGAGATTTGTGAAATGGCTCTCACTTTCCAGTGTCAATTCCCAGTAGAAATAGCGGACTCTAATAGCACAAGTTAGCAAAGAGAAGTGGAACCACTTTCTTAGAAGGTGGATCATTTTAGGAAGAAGCGAAGGGTCTGCTTCCCAGCCTGCTTGCTGATTCCTTGGGCTACACTGCACCTTTTAATTCAGTAATGTGTGATGTTTACTGAACCAACAAAACTAGACTGAATTAACAGAAACTAGGTTGTATGGACTGCAAACTGGCTTAGTGCCAGACTTTCAACGTGTAGTCAGCAGTCAGATGCCAGCAAACAAGACTATTTCTAATAGGATGCTTGACAACTTTGTCAATTTAGTATTTTATTCAAGGATCTAAAATGTAGATATAGAGGCTTTGGTCACTATGCTTTTAGATGACACAAGTTTTGTTTTGTTTTTTAAAAAAGGATCACTGTGACAGTGAGTAAATATTAAAAGAAGTTGTCCTGGAAAGAAGGAATCTCTGCCCTTCAAGATTTTCCAACCTGATTGGGCAAGGACTTGGGCAACCTGCTTTTGCTGCAGTGTTAGCCCTGCTTTGAGCAAGAGGTCAGACTGGATGTACTTCAAGTCCTTTTCAACCAAAATCATTAGAATCATAGGATCATAGAAAAATTAAGGTTGGAAAAGACCTTCGAGATCATCTGGTCCAACCATCACCCTACTATCAATGTCACCCACTAAGCCATGTCCCTAAGCACCACGTCCAGCCTTTCCTTGAACACCCCCAGGGATGATGATTGTATGATTTTGTAATCAAGTGTCCAAATTGCTGGTAAGAATTATCTGAATAACTGTACTGAATTATTACATTCCCAAAGTAGTGTGTTTTAATGCCACTGCGAGCAAGTAACGAAGAATGCAATGGATACTTGCAGGACTGGAGATTGTCTTGGGGAGGGGTGTTCTCACATAGCAGTCTCAACATACGTTCTTGGTGTGATGTTGCCTAGAGGGCTCGTATGATCCTTGAATGTATAGAAAAAGGAGTGGCACATAGAACTAGGAAATGAGCACTGAGAAAGCACCTTACTGGAATGCTGTGTCCAGACCTGGTGTTTGTCTTTCAAGGTGGGAAATCAGCTTTGACGTGAGATTTAAGAAACTCAGTCCAAGCTTACTGAAGAAAAGGGTAAGAAGGAACTAAATCACTGTGTGTAGGTAGGCCAATGTATATGGAAGAGGCGTAATGGTGAAGGGATTTATAGCCTTAAAATTTATTGTTTTATGACATAAGGTGGCCCCATGGCTGGAAGTTTAACAAATTCAACCTTGAATAAGATGTACTATTCTGGCAGTAAGGATAACATAGGGACCAATTACTCACTGTTGCTCGTAATCTGAACAAAATTAGGTGCCTTTCTAAAAGGCTTGCTTTGATCTAACTTCTAAAGAAAAGTAGAATGGCTGAGGTATTCAGGAGGTTAGATGAGATAATGATAGTGATCTATTACTCTCAGGACTTTTACGACCTTTTGCCTTCCCTCATGAGTTGGTGTTGCAAGGGCCAGAAAATTATTTCTACACAGCACGGTGCAATGGAACATGGAAAAAAAAATACAGCACAGCTCCAAATAGTCTTGCTGGCTGCCTGAGTATCACACCTCCACCTGTCCTAAGCTTTGCGTGGGATAATTAACTCCCTGGAACTAAGATCCTGCTGCATGACTGGAATAATGCAGTAAATGCAGCTATTTGCTTCAATGCCAGAGCCACCTCTAACAGACAGAATCCCTGCTCTCTGGTGGTGTCAGAGGCCATACCACACTGGCATAGTTAAATCTGTTTGGGTTCTACAGCACTGTATTATGCCTTCTAGCCAAGTTCTAAATGTTAGTCACTGGATTAAATGTCTTGTCATGACTGAATTTCACCTTGGGTACTTGCACGTGGGTTCCTACCTACCTCTCCCATGAAATTTCAGCTTGCTGCAGGACTCTTCACGTCCAAGTTTACATTGGAAAATTTGTTGGGCAGCTGCTTTATTTCACCAGAGGCTACAAAAATGATTATTTTTATTATATAATATAGTTTTATCCTGCTTATGCCCCTTTTTCTTAAAGCAATATGTTACTCCATCTCTTGTTATCGACTTGACAGCACTGGGGAATGCTGCACACTCTATTTGCAGGATGATCAGCTGTATCAGGCATTCCCCCATCAAACATAGTTTGATTATATTTGCATATTGTGTGAAACTTCGGGTTATTTCAGTGAAGATCCCAGGTACAAGAAGCTTTCAAAATCATAGATCACACCTTAGAACTGAGTCACAACACACAAATGCAATTGCAATAGCAATAGCCTTTTCTCTTTTTCTGTGCTGACCAGTGGTTTCACTTGTACATTGCACTTCCGTACAACTAAAAGCAGATTCCGGTAATGTAATATGGACTGTGAATTCTCAAAAGACTGAGGATTTTTTTCATCATTCAAATTTGCTTTTTGAGTGGCATTTTGCCTCTATGGGGGAAAGAATCCTTCCTTTTTTAAAACCCATCAGTTATTTCCATGCAGTTTCCATGGCAGAACTTGCTATATGAGACGTCTAATGGTTTAACAGCAGTTTGTTTATTGGGCAAAAAACTGCATAAGTTTCCCATAAGAAGTGTAATTTAGTGCTTTCTGAGAATTATAAGCATTACTCACATGTACATTCTAATATCATGTAATGGATTGCTTTTTGTAGATAACACAGTGGCTGTTTTCCCAGACACTGAAACTAATCTGGCCTTTAGAAATACTTCACAGAATCACACAGAATCACAGAATTTCTAGGTTGGAAGAGACCTCAAGATCATCGAGTCCAACCTCTGACCTAACACTAATTATTTTTTTTCTTTTTCATTTGTTGTTTAAGACTCAACTCCAGTTGACAACAGGGATAACAGGATCACGCTTTGCTGAAAGATTCTGTATGGACCCCGCTGAACTTCAGATGTAGGGTCTATTCCTCAGTGCAGTGAGGTTCAACATGCGGTCTATAGCAGCCTGTAAGTCTATGTACTCTCTAAAAATAACTGCTGCAAAAGAAGAGCAAGCCTGCTGGGCAGGGCCCACCCCTTCTTTTAGGCCTGGAGGCAGTTTAAAAGCACCTACAAATCAGACCTTTTATCCTTGATCACCTTTGGATATCCTTGGTATCTGAAACTTGAATCTCGTTCTCTTTGTTACCGTGACTTATTATGGCTGCTTTAAGGACTGAGTCTCTATGTGAAGTTTTGTCTGTACAGAGGCTCTTTGAGAAGAGGGCAAATTGCCCTCCGTAAGGCCACAAGCAACTTCATCTGGCTAATTCAGTGCCAGTTCAGGTTTCATCTACAAGCACCATATCGGTAACGTCAGCATATTGACAATACATGAATTCACACAGATCATAGCTAGTGTTTTTAGTTATTTGAAGAACTGAACAAAAGCATTATCCACCTACCTTCTTTGTCCAGTGTATTAATATATACTTTAGATTGAATTTTTGGATCAACATGATTTATTTTAGAAGAACTCTATGAATGAAAAGAAAAAAGAGGAAAAATGTAGACTTTTCTGTGGAAACATGTTTATTGATTATGTTTTACTGGGTTTCTTACTGTTTACATCAAAAGATTTCTATACAAAATAAAGGAGGAGAAATAATGTGTTGTCATGAAATAGACAAACTTGACCTTAAAGGATGTTAAAACAGCAGAACATATTTTAAATTGTTCCAGAATTATCAGTGGTGAGCTAATATGCAGTGACTATGCAATGGTGCATAGTCAAATGCGTAGGCGTAGAGAAAAAAAAAAGTGCAAGGGCAAATCATGATTCCATGAAATTGCAGCAGCTAATTAATTTGGGGGTGTGAACAGTGCAACAGATAACACTGGCTTCAACCTTATATTTACTGAAGCTGTTAGCCCTGTGTTCATTTTCAGGTGAGATCAGTGACATTATGATATGCATCTGAAAATGGGTGGGACCTTGATTACAAGGAGTTATTGTAATTAACTCTGATTTTAGTATACTCTGTAAGTATCTTTCTGAGCCCTAAAAATTAAAATATGATTGAAAAGCCCTTTTGGAATCTAAAGTGCATTTTCAAATTTTAATTAGGAAGTTGAGAAAAGCAAGCTGTTTACTAAGCTAATGTGTTTATTAAGCTAATGTGGGACATATGAGGTTGAAGTTAAGCTTAAGTCTGATCTGAAATCATCAATGACATGATGGGGCTACACAGATAACCAGTTTTGTCAGGCTAAGCATGGAAAAGTGGAAACAAGCCAGTGAAGAATAAAAAACTTCACCATTTGGAGAAACGGTGTTGTGACTGAAATGAAACTCAGCAGTATTTCTGTTTTAGGCCTGCTTACTTTAAATAAACAAATAAATAGTTTTCAGAAGGCAGGTTGTGATGGTACTGAAGCTTTCCCCTGCTTTTTTATTGACATGCTCATAATAAATGCACTGATGTGGGCCAGAATATGAGGAGTGCTTAATGATTGTTGTAAATAATACTTTGTCTTCGGAAGGAGAGACAGACAATGGGAAATATGACTAAGTTGTCTTGAGCGAAGAAGCAGTTTAATAGTTGTCTCTACATCTCCAATCAATGTCACTTCAGGGCTGATCTGCATGACACTGCGAACAATTAAATCACATCTGGTCACTGCAATGCAGTCACGCTCATTTGCCAAGTTATTCTCTTTCCTTGTGCATCCCAGTGGCAAAACCAGCTTCAGGGTACGTGTGCAAATGCTGGTGTGTCGGTGCATAGTCCCAGTATTTCAGTAAACTTTCTTTTCTACAGGCAGTTTGAAGTCCTGCTTCCTGAGCTGGAGAGTCTGCAGAACTAATCCTGCAAGCATCTGGACATAAGTCTCTCTGCTGTCATGGTAAACTTACTTGCTTCAGTGCTGTTAGCTTGTGAGAACAAGTGACTGAGTCAGTTCAGAATCTAATTAAATGGCGTATACAATATTTACTTTGTGGAAGACCTTCAGGGAAACCTGAAATATACAGATTAAAGGTTCCTGGCTGATTTCTGGATAACTTATTTTTAATAGTCAGAGGAACATTTCCTCTTGGCGCTACAGGAACAGCATTTTCCAACACATGCTGTTGTCCATCTGCTCAGAGCCCTCAGATGACACCATTCTGGTAAATTTGTTCTTCATTCACATTTAGAGCCATCAAATTTGCCTTCAAGTTGACCCATGTTCCATTCCAGGCCAGAGAACAAATTCTCATTTTTTTCCACGCTAATGACTGCAGCACTGTCAACACTTTATATCTAACTTTTTCTTTAAATAGACAGATAACAGCTGGGATTAACTGCAGGGATTAACACCAGGCCGTAGGGGTCTTGTGACCTGCACTGTCCCTGGCCACTGATGATGATCAATGCCCCCTGAAGCAGCATTCCAGCACCATTAACAGCTATCATCAAGCAACCATGAGCCTCCAATTTTTCTGTAAGGCTGTGTTAGTTTCTACAGTGACAGTCAGGACCATCTCATCTAGTCAGTGACTCCAGTGAGCTTGTAAGCACAGAGAGTTCTCTCTGCTCATGCTGAAGCTCTGTTCTCTGGTGCCATCTCCCAGTGTTGGCACCAGAAACCATTTCTTGTTGCATCCCTTTGCTTAGTCACACAAACTCCCTTATGGAAATGTAGTTGTGCTCTATTAGCAGCCCTTGGAGATAGTGGCTGTGATCACAGTGACCACTACAGCTGCCAGACTGTGCCTGACAATAATTCATGTGAAGGAACCCCAGACAGCACCCTGCTTGCGCCTCCCCCAGGAACAAGCTCAGTGTGTCAGCGATTCACAGGCCTCTTTAGCATCTTTCCAGTAATGCCCTTCTGCTGAGCAACGCTGTGAGGCTAGATTATGGACATGCGCTGTGTAGAGGTGTATGAGACCAGGTAGTCACTCCCAGCCAACTGGGTGATTCTTACTTGAGTTGGGGAACTGCAGTGGACTCAGTGGACTCAAGTGCAGGCCTAGGGACAGACCTGGCTTCACCTCATGGTCTGATCACTACAGTAGTACGGGACAGTGGACCATAAGATTATCCCTAACCAAGACCTTCTGCTTTGTCAGAGATGGAGGTGGCAGGGTAGGGGAGAGAAGTTGCAGAAGAGAAATCATGCCCTGGTTTGATTCTGCTCTGCCTATTTTTGTTGAATCCAGCTGTGTCCTTTGACTTACATAATCCTTTTTTATAACAACGATTGACCCAATCTGCTGCCCTCCAGTGAGTACTGGATATACTGTAGTGCAACGCTGAAATGTGGCAGAATGAAACCATTTAAATTAAATGCATCTGGAAGACAATTGGACCCCCTACAGCTTATTACTGCAATGTTGCTGTTGTCCTGTGAGCTCCTCTTTTCATCACCTTGTGATATCTCATGTGCTGGAAAAGAAGGAAGAATGTGAGAAGTTTGGGTAATGAGAAGACGTTTGGGTTCAGCAGCTTTACATCCTGGCTAAAAGCCAGCCCTTCCAGACCCAGTTCTGCCTTGCCAGCTGGGGAGAGTCCTCTGACCTGCCCTGCCAGCCCATGTTACTAACCGGCATGGAGCATGAGCCCTGCACAATGTCAGTGATTTACCAAGACAGATATAATAAATGTTGCAGAACACAGTGCACTTTACAGGGCTGAATGTCTCTGTGTTGCACACCCCAGTGCTGTGTGAAACCTGCATGGGCAGCTAGGGCTTTATTTGATTATGCATGACTAAGATAATGTCCTTGGATTTCAGTCGCAACACTGGACAGTCCAGAAACTAAGCAAGAACAATAGCAAGAGAAGGGCACTGCTATTGGCAGGCTGTGGGATGGGAATTTGCTCAACTTATCATTTTTTCTTTTGCTCTCTGTCCTCAAAAGGTCTCAATTTTGCATTTTTTTTTCTCTTTTTTTTTTTTTTCTCCTCCTGAAATGAGACTGAAGAGACTATTTTGAGCTTGAGTTCTCTGGCAGCAAGAAGGGAAACTCTTTATCTCACAGATGTGCCAGTAAGAGATTTAAAGGCTGTTTTCTTTTTTCCCTCTAGAGATACCTGTAGGTTCTTATTACCCCTGTGAAAGAAAAGCTGTGTCTGTTTTCCTTGCTTGTGAGGGATTTAGGAACTCTCTTTATGTAAAACTGCTAAACCTGGCTGTACACCTGGGCATTTCCAGGAAAAAGAACTATTATTATAAATAGATAACAATTTCAGAAGAGCATAGAATTTCAGGATCTTGGTTCACGTTCATCTTCTAGTATGGTGATTAGAGCCAGTAGATATGGAGCTGGAAGGATTTCCCCTCTGCATCCAGACCTTACAAAACCATCCCCCACCAATTACGTGTGCTTTACATTTTCACCCAGTGCAGCTGCTAAAAAAGAAGCTTTTCCCACAGCACAGCGTTCATCCTTCAGGGCTGATAATGTACAAGCAGAGCTGGCTTCAGTCACAAGCGACGTGGGGAGCAACACACTGAGAGCATCACAGTGTGTCGGTGCCCCAGGGCTGCCCTCCTGAGCTCTGCTGCCAGGCCAGAGGTGAGCACTCCCTGCTTGCAGGGAACACTGCCTCATGGCAAGACACAGCAGTGCTGGGGGAGCTCTGCCTGCCCATGGCTTTGCTACACGACAAAGTGCTGTCTGCTGGCAGGGTAGATAGACTGTTCCTGCATTTCGGAGCAGGAGGAGGTGTGGGCATCACCTCCTACCCACAGCCCCCAGAAATGTTCCTGGCCACTTGGACCTGTGCTGGGCCCCTCCACTTCAACAGCTGCTGCTCTGCTGTAAAACTGAATTTTGTTGCAACGCTGAGGGCCGGAGACATCAAAATTGAAACGTTTTCAGCTGTCAGCAAGCTCTGCACTGAAGGTAACGGGTTGATCTAGCGTACCATGGCATGGTCAGGCTGTAGGGCTGTATGCACAAGGGGGCAGAGCTGAGCTGCAGTGGGACTCCTTGCTTGTGGTTCTCACTAGGAACATCCTAAAATTAAAGGAGAATGTTTACAAGGTTTTGGAAGAGCTTTCAGGGGTAATGAAGCAAGAAGAAACGCTCTGTTATAGGCCACAGAGGCTCCTCAGCCAGGACCCAGCTGTGGAGCCTGAGAAGCAGTAATAGCCTCTTTGCTCTGTGAGATTCCACATTTTCGTTTCCTGGGAGCATAATGTTCAAAATGGATGTGCTGACTGGCCTTCCCCTCCAAATGGGATTCCCACAGGGAAGGAAAAGAGCTATTAGCTTTCTCCCGTTTCTGCTGAACCACCTTTCAGGGCTGAGGAGTGAGATGGTTTACGGTTGCTCTTGGTGTTTGATACAAGGGTTGAGAAAACAGGTGGGAAACTTGAAACATTTGGAGGCTGGAATGTAGCTATGGCTCAAAAAGTCTGGCAATAACCAGTGAGCTTAAAAATAAATGCTTCTTATTAAAAAAGCCATTAAGTCTTTGTATTATTATTATTATTTGTCACAATTAATATCACTTGGCTATTTCTGTCAGGTCTGACAGCTTGACACAGTAAGACTGTATCACTGCAGACAGACTCTAAAAGCTTGATTCCCTCCTCCAGTTTCATGATAGTCATGCTATTATTCCTTGCTCCCCCCTCCCCTTTCTGTTAAAATACCATGTTTGATGTACCGAGAGGTCCCAACACTACAGCTCTTCATGCCTGTGTTAGTATTTCTGATAACAGCTTAAGGGTATTTACATCCATGAATCAACTACAGTGTATTCAATAGAGTATTTAAGTGAATTTTGTACTGTGAGACTGGCATGCTAAGGGACTTTGTTAATAATAATGCAGAAAATGCTTTTTAACTGTGTTTCTATGGCATTCAAGCCCTGAGAAATGGTCTAAAACCAGTTTCACTGATACGTACAGGAACAGAGTCTCTGCATATATGTATAAGCACCCAATGAACTGCAGTGAGGCATGAAGGCTATTTTAGGATACAGTGCTGCAAGATATTGAGCTGTGCTAATTCCCTGGAAAGTTGAGCAGGGGAATACTGTGGAAAAGTCCCAGGCTTTTGACTTTGCTTTATTCAAAGCCACTCCCCTGTGCCCCCATGCAAATACAGATGACATGGAGTGCAGCTAAAGACAACACAACAGGCATTATTCTACAGGCTAGCTAAACAAAACAGCATTGTGGACAAGCTAAGAAGAACAGTCAAGTGTTATGCTGAGCATAGCAAGCACTCTCTGAGATAATTTATCACTTGCATTCATTAGTGTATAGGGCTGTCATTATTGTAACAGGTTAGATTGTCAACACCACAAGGACAGCAGAAGAACTGAGGAAACCCAAGGAAATGGGCAAAGCAGAGAGATGTGTTTTGCCAACTGGTGGCTCAGAAAACATTTCAATACAGAGATGGTCAGCTCTCTAGGGCAAAGCTGAACTGCAGGTGTTCAGAGCCTCCTGGATGATGCCTCCATCACCAGCTGTTAGACATTTTAAAGAGATTACTTCATTTTTAACTAACCCCTAAGCAAAATGTAAGGCACTGGAAGGCATCTTAGCTTTGTGTCACTGAGAATTTAAAAAAGAGAAAAAATATTGTTTTGTTCAGACCAAAATGATTGTTTTGGAGCCTGTTTCAGTCAAGCTTCAGCTATCTTAAAAGTGGGAACGTAAATGTTTCTACCAGTGCAGTCTTGGGACACTGCAGGCATTAAACTGCATTCACCAGTACTTGGGTTTGGTCATATAGAGCCCTGTAAACAAAGATGGGCATGTTCCAGATGTTAAATGTAGCAATTTAAAAGGGAAAGGGATCCTACCCCCATTTTTAGGAAGACTACTTTCCTAATATAAATGAAGCAATTTCAGAGAGTGGGATTATGAGTCAGCTACAAAGCTGGCCTTGTTTAGACATCTACAGAATATAAATATCATAAAGCTTTAGAGAACAGATGGCAAGAGATTTCAGAAATGATGAACAACTGCTTTCTCCTTTGGACTGGTCAGTTTTAGGTACAGTTCGCATGTGTTTGTGACCTTCTGTTTGCTCATTATATTTTTTTTTTTCTTCTGAGTGATCTTTGGGGATCGAGAAACACTGAATGAATCAAAAAGGATTCTTTGGGTGCAGACAGACTTAAAACATGACAGGAGCGATCATCAATAGTGGATGATGTTTTACAGGAAGCAAACTGTTCAGAATGATTCCCTCTGTACACTGCAGAGCTCAAGCTTTAGCCAACTGCTGTAACATTTGAGGTTGTCAGATTTTGGGAAGCATCAAGATATATGAATTGTACTGCTGTCTTCACATAGCTTATGGGAAGTGAGGAAAGTCTATGTGAACTCCTATGTGTTTTATGCTGTCAGCAGTCTGACTAGGTTCCAAAAATGTGGGACAGATTGGGGCAAAATTGAGCAAAGACTTAGGGAGCTCTGAAAATAAAAGGATCACTTGGTGTTTGTCCCAAAAGGATCTGAGTCATTTCTGAAGCTTCCCAGGGGAAAAAAAAAAAAAAAAAAAAAAAAAAAAAAAAAAGCATTTGTGACCTGTCATAGCAAAAAATAATAATAATAATAAAAAAAAAATCAGTAAATCATTGTGGGGCTTTTTCTAATTATCTTTGGACTGTCTATTAGCAACATGTGCATGTTCATAATTTCAGGCAATAGTATACTGATTGGGGATATGCACCTTTAAAACATATTTTGCATTTGTCACCTGCTGTCAGAGGATGATGTCATCTTACATGTGGCTTGTGACAACAGCTACTCGAATTGGAGTATTTTCTTTCATGCCCAGCTCTGCTCTCACAGGCAAGAGAGGTTCATCATAATTAGAAATCTAAGTCACTGCTCTCACCAACCACTCACGGGATTAGAAAAGACACCAACAAAGACATCAGTTATTTAACTGCAATTTACTTGATTGTGTCCAGAGTAGCTGGTTATAAAGAAAATGCCATTTATTTTTCAGTAGCGCCCAGAATAATTTATGCATTGCAGTCAAAGTATGTGAACTGCAATGATAATTTAGCATAAATATGCAGCATTTGAGGAGCCAGGAATCTCAGGGAAGGAACAAACTCTTTGTCCTTACCTTTCACTGCCTGTAATCAGTTCTCCTTGCTGGGCAAGTGCTGCTATTCTTGGTGATTGGCAGAGCAGGCTGTGAAGCTGACTGTCAGCAAAATGACGCAAATTATGTTATCACCTCTGTCTTTCTTACAGACCCCTTCATAGTTTATCTCTTAGTTTTTAATGTTGTTATTAGGTCTGATGTTTTTCTTCTCTACAGTTCCTGGAGGAAAAGGTACATTTTCTTCAGTACTTGTTACTTTGGCACAGTGTATAACACCTTCCTCCTTAATATAGGTGTATATATACACAAATATTCTTACATATTAAAATGAGCAACATAAGTTAGTATTTTGCATTTGAAAATGGCAGCTCTACTTTCTTCCTGTAACTCTGTGGCAGTGCATTGATGCAATTTATCTTTCTTCCAGCCACTCACCCCTTTGCAATCTCAGACTGTCTCAATCTGTTCCCGATCTGTTGCATCTGAGTTACAGAATATGTGGCTTGAAGTCCCACCAGTTTGTTACACTCAAAATCTTGTTATGGGAAAAAGGAAGGACCACATAGGCAAAGCCAAGAAGAACTTATGGTTAATCTAACTGAAGTCCTAACAGTCTAATCAGTCTCATCAGCAAGGTATCAGCATCCCAAGTCTTTTCCTAGGATAAATATGATGCTAATGGCATATTGTATCAGATGTTAATGGCATCTTTCTCCTAACTCCTGGGCTTGTTTTCATATTTGCTAACACATGCTACACCTTGTTTTACTTCATTGATCTGCAATGCATTATTACATCTGGATTTGCTATATATGTTGTGTTACGTATGCTCGATATGCATGTGTTTGGTTAAGCCTAACACTGGTTTTATACAGCTTCCAAGGCTGCATTCCTTGGATAACCAGAAATTGACTGTTGGTGAGTTGTTTATAGCCCTGTTACTCTAGTGTTAACCTGTGCTGTCATCTCACTCTTGCACTCTTCCATGCTACATTGTTTTAGTATAAAAAGATAAAAAGTAGTTTATCCCATATGTGTTTCACCTCAGATCTGTCTAAATCCTAGCAAAAACTAAGAGAATAGTAGCCACATGGTTATTCAATAATTGCTGCTACAGAAACAAAGTAAACCATAGGTCCATACAGGCCTGGACAAGACCAGACAAATCCTCACAAGACCTGAGGTCTGTGTTGGTAGCTGTGTGATGCCTTCTGGTCTGCTACAAGCAGGGACATCCCATATCTTCTGGACTGCAAGGCTGCAGATCTGTAGCAGGAGATCGAGAACAGAGTCACTAGATGTCATGTCCTACTCCAGGAAGTTAAAAGTTGTATTTTAGCACTGTGAAATGCTCAAAGTCCCAGCTCTGTTGAACCTTGCAGGTGCCCAAGCCATCCTGACATCAGCCACATCCAGCACATCCTGACATCCAGCAAGGTCATCCTGACATCAGCCACAAGTGTGCTGGTACTGCATTGCTTCTTAGAACACATCTTAGGCTGAACAAGTCTCCCAGGTCAGGTGTGGGCTGGCCTCTCACCTTTAGGGGTTCAGCTGTGCACGTATTTTGAGAATACCTACCAGGCTGAGTGTTGGGCCAAAGACAGGTGAGAATGTGCAGTTTGGGATTTGGGGAGAACGGATTGTATAGATCTCTCTGTGTTAAAATATTGGATACCCAGCTCCTGCATAATTTTGTCTTGTTTAATATGCCTTTTGTAAAACTCTTCCCTTATTGTGGAAGTTTTTAATAACAAAGATCACAGCTATTCAAAAATGCCAAGATAAATAAATGTTATATATGTATATATATGCGTGTGTGTGTAGCAACTTGATCTCTTCCACAATGGATTGTGTTGTTATTTCATAGTTTAATGCAGATCTTGTATGGCATTTAAAATAGAAGGTCAGTGGCCGTGGTTGTGCAGATAGCAACTAGTAAAGCAAACTTGTCTAGTAAAGCGAAGGTCTGGAATTGGTTCTAATTTTCTTCCAGATGCCATGCCATTTCACTAATATATATATATGATCAATAAGTTGTTACTTCTGAGCTATTTAATTTTTTTACTGCTTGATAACTTTTACTCAGCTTTCAATATGATTTACTTTTTGGGTCAAAGTTATTGGAAATAGAAACTTGGTAGATTTACCTTCTCTATGCTCACTGAATATAGGTCTCTCTAAGTCCTGACCCACAGGACTTGTTCTTCAGTTCTTGTTAGAAGAGAACAAAATATCACTTCCTTATTGGTCCTGTTTATATTATTTCCTCATAACAAGTAGCTGTATTAATTATTGTGGTGTTTTTAGTCTTGGGTATTTCATTGAACTATTCCATCATCAAAGTATTTAATTTTTCAAAGCGAGAGAACTTGAAATATAAAACCTGTGTGCTGCCTCTGGTTAAGATTCAGATCCTGCATGATCCTTTCCTGACATAATTTATTATAACACTAAAAATGAGTGAGTTTGTTTGTTTTAATATAGTCAAAGCAGTGTAGCAAACATCTGAAGAAAACTTTCTGATAGCAGGGAGTTTTCTGGTAAGAGAATGAGTCTGATGTATGCTTACATGGCTCTGAAATCAATATGAATAAACTGCTACTAAGCTTGTCTCTTAAACATATCCAAATTTATTGTTGTAGCAAATATTTCTCTCATAAAATTGATGCAATAAAGAATATCACTTCACCACAGATAGGTTGATGCCGTAGGTATTTAAACGTAAAACATTGACAGATCTAATCTGAAATGCATGAAATTCCAGTTTCACTCATTGCTATATTTACTGACACATTGCTGACAAAGTTTTGTCTCAGTGATCTAAATGTGATAAAAATCAGCCAGGCATTATTGAGCATTCGTGGGGTACAAGGCAGATTAGATATTCACAGCTGGCAGGAGATTACTGAAACCTTGACAAATCATTTGAGGATGATTTCCTGTAAGCACATATCATGGCCGTTTGCCTAGGCATTTATTAAATAACATAGATGCCCAACAGCAGTCCTCAAAGAAGAAAATTCCACTATGGTTTGCTTTTCAGATCACTTGTTTCCTGAGAGTTGCATAATACTCATAGGGCTTCGTTTGGTGGCTTTTAATGGAAAGGATTTCTTTGTACACAAGATGTATCTTACTTGTTTATTTACATGTTAATTTTGCAACCCTTTTTTAATTGTGTCCAAGAATAAGAGTTCTCTGCTGTGATGCGCAAGTGTGAACCAGGAGCTAGTCAAACTCAAGTAAGTACACAATTTTCTGGATAAGTAGAAAAAAAAGAAAAGAAAAGAGAAGAGAAGAGAAGAGAAGAGAAGAGAAGAGAAGAGAAGAGAAGAGAAGAGAAGAGAAGAGAAGAGAAGAGAAGAGAAGAGAAGAGAAGAGAAGAGAAGAGAAGAGAAGAGAAGAGAAGAGAAGAGAAGAGAAGAGAAGAGAAGAGAAGAGAAGAGAAGAGAAGAGAAGAGAAGAGAAGAGAAGAGAAGAGAAGAGAAGAGAAGAGAAGAGAAGAGAAGAGAAGAGAAGAGAAGAGAAGAGAAGAGAAGAGAAGAGAAGAGAAGAGAAGAGAAGAGAGAAGAGAAGAAAGAAAAGAAAAGAAAAGAAAAGAAAAGAAAAGAAAAGAAAAGAAAAGAAAAGAAAAGAAAAGAAAAGAAAAGAAAAGAAAAGAAAAGAAAAGAAAAGAAAAGAAAAGAAAAGAAAAGAAAAGAAAAGAAAAGAAAAGAAAAGAAAAGGAAAAAAAAAATTACAGGTTTCACATAGACCATTTCTCAGAGTTCAAAAGGCTAAACAGAAACAGTTGCTAGAGAATTTATATACCTGAAGATGATTGAAGTAGTCATTGACGTGAATCTTCTATAAAATTAGGAAATCCAAGAGGTAAATGTCTGGAAAAAATGTCTTTACAGAAGGAGCTACAAGGGAAATGATAGGAATGGTTGGCATGACCAATAGGTAAGAAAATAAAATTACTTTTCCTGATAGGAAGAGACTTACAAAGACCATAGCTGTCCAGATGAGAACCTTACAGAAGCATAAATGAAAGTTCCAGCAGTGAAAAATACAGTATTGAATTATTCAGCAAAAGCTTAAACCCAATGGTAGCACAGAGCATGCTGACACTGCATAAAATGACACTAAATTCAGCCTAACTGGGGTCTTCTATCTCTTTTCTGTATGAAATATACATATGTACATACATTTTGTACATATATATATATGTACAAAATTACAGGCGATGGGTGAATATACCACACAGTCTATTTTATTAAAATTATTGCTGTCAGTATATCGAGTACAGTAAATAATAAATAAATAAAGATTGAAAGAGAAATTTTAAAACACTGGTCCTAAGATCCAGAAGCAACAAATCAGTTTCTTATCTATACTACATCTGCAGAAGATGCTGGTATATGTTTAAAGTGCAAAATACTTTTTCGCACTTTTTTGAGTGGCTCACTTCTCTACTTAGCAATGGTGAGGCCACACCTGGAGTACTGTGTCCAGATTTATTAATAAATAATTTATAAATCTCCAGATAAATATTTATAAATTTATAAATCTCCAGATTTATTTTCCTGCCAATAATAATAATAATAATAATAATAATAATAATAATAATAATAAAGTAGAAATGCTGAGACAGTTGATGATTACAGAACATAAACTCAGAGGGTTTATGCAGCAAGGAGAGTTATCAAAGTAGAGGTATTCAGACCTCAAATGATTGAGTTCACCTCACACTTTGATTGGATCCTAGATAAATATGAAACTTTGTAGAACACAGTACATTAAGAAGCAGGACAAGTAATTTTGTGCTTTAATATACCAAAGCTCCTCATTATTTGGCATAGGAAGCCTAACAAGATAGCAGAACATCTCTATAGAAAGATCAGCATGGCTTATAGAGAACATTTATTTTAAAATCAGTTATTAAAACTAAAAGAATTGAATATATTCTTTCCAAATACATACAAGGTAGAGAAGCTCACCAAAACCATGGAAGGATAAATTTTTTCACCTATTTAACATGTTTAAACTTCAGATTACTGAAAGACATGGAGAAATGTTTCTCTGATAATTAATTAGCAGGATTAATGCTAGTTTTGTCACAAACAGTAATCATTACTCAATGAAATTGTTTTACTAATGAATATATAGGAGAAACTTAGTTAAACCAAGTGTTTTGCACAATTTTGGTAAGACATCAGTGCAGTTAACATTGGCAACATGAGGCCTCAAAGTTGGCTAGCTGGAAAAAAGTCACCTAGTATGTATGTCATTTATGTAAGACTTGCTCAGCAACAGCAAAAAAAAAAAAAAAAAAAAAGAAATAGAAAAAGAAAAAGAAAAATGGTTCTTTTGATGAAATCAAAGCTACCTGCTTCTTCGCTTCTTCTTTGCACAGCTGTTCACTTTTTGGCTAGCTGCATTTAAAGACAAAGGCCAAGAAACTAAACTTTAAATAAGTATTTTGCTCAGTCTCCCAGTAGTTGTTATATTAATAAGGAGAATAAAACTGCAGACACCTTTGTTCAGTATTATACAAAAGCTTTACAAATTAGAATCAGCTCTAGATCCTCATGCCATCCCTAGCTCCCTTGACATTCTTCTCTGAAAAAAGTACAGAAAATTCAATTTTGTTATACCGCTTTTCTATCACAGAAGGAGCTATAATATAGACAACTGCACCACAAAAATCCCAAAAGCATGAGGTCTAAATATCTTCAGTAAGGAATCTTATATCCAATTAAGAAGTTTCAAAACAGAATGATTTACAAGTTGTAAAGCTCATTTCTTTAAAAGTGAGTGATATATAATTTCATTTTAATTGATGCTACGGTCTGAATCATAAGTTTAGTCTGGAGCCATTGCAGAAGGCAGAGAAATGGTTGTATGCAGTCTTATTCCCCCTTTTTTCTCTGGTTTGCTGTTCTGGAACAAAGATGCCAGGCAAAGTACAAAGGAAAACCAATCATTGTGCTAATAGGATCTGCTTTATAAGAGTAACAACCAAGTTACCCAGTAGGTTCTGGCGAGAAGGGAGAGTGGAAAGGGAGGGTTTCAGAGCGGACTGAGCTACAGCATTTCTTGAAGTCTGTCCTAGCCATACCTTCCTGTGGACCCTTATAATTGAAAAAATCTAGAGGCAGTATGAAAGATGGAAATAGACAATGCTTGTCAAATTCACAGCAAATTAATGGCACATTCAGAGCTAATTACTCTCCTGTGAGGAAATTCAAGCTAAGGTTAATTGGTACAGAGCATAAAACAGAATTTTACATTTTTGAGGAACAGATCACCCCACAGTTCCATCTCGTATGGATAAAATTGTGGCAAGGACATAGTCAATTTCCAGTCTGGCTTTTCAGGTGCTTCAGCAGCTAACTGGATTGTAGTGTGTTTGATGATATACTCCCCACATCAGAAGAATGGCAAAACACTTAAACAGGTTGCCAAATTGATGAGAGTCCTTATTTTCACACCTAGGATGAACCATTTTTGCAGGAATTTGCCACTTCCTTCTGTTTTCCTAGTTCATGTCTCAGTTAAATCTATCTCATGATCAAACTTAGTGATTTATATGAGTAGATTGGTATCGTGTTCCCACAAAATAGCTATCTGATCATTCAGATTTTTTTTTCTCATTACAGAATTAATGAAAGTGAAATATTTTTCCTAACAGGTTCGTAATTGTGCCTCAGTATTTGCTTAATTTTCCTTTAAAAAAAGTAGTTCTGTAGGATATGAATGCCAAGTATATTCCAAGCCTCAGAGAAGGAGTTGCAAAATAATAATAAAATTCTCTGTTGTTGTTGTTTTTGTTTTCTTTTCTGTACAGTCTTAAAATGAAGGTCCCATTTTCTAGCCTTGGGCACACTGTAAGCATGCCGGAACACTTCACATTACATAGATCATATTTGTCTGAAATTATATCATACCTATAGTCTGCTGCAGGCTGAAAAGTAGCCTATGCCTCAGGTACTATTTTATGCCTTTGTTTTTGTTACTACATCCTTGTAAGTCTTCAAAAGGGAAATGAAATTATCATATTCACAAGAAACAACATACAGAAGAAACTTCAGATGTGAGGACCTGAATTCTCGCTGAAACCATAGAATCATAGAATAGCCTGAGTTGGAATGGTCCTGTAAGGATCACGGAGTCCAACTTCTGGCACCACACAGGTCTACCCAAAAATTCAGACCATATGACTAAGTGCACAACCCAAATCATAGAATCATAGAATATCCTGAGTTGGAAGGGACCCTTAAGGATCATCAAGTCCAACTCTTGACACCGCACAGGTCTACCCAAGTTCAGACCATGTGACTAAGTGCACAGTCCAATCTCTTCTTAAATTCAGACAGGCTCGGTGCAGTGACCACTTCCCTGGGGAGCCTGTTCCAGTGTGCAACCACCCTCTCTGTGAAGAACCCCTTCCTGATGTCCAGCCTAAACTTCCCCTGCCTCAGCTTAACTCCATTCCCGCGGGTCCTGTCGCTGGTGTTAAAGGAGAAAAGGTCTCCTGCCTCTCGACACCCCCTTACGAGGAAGTTGTAGACTGCGATGAGGTCTCCCCTCAGCCTCCTCTTCTCCAGGCTGAACAGGCCCAGTGCCCTCAGCCGTTCCTCGTACGTCTTCCCCTCCAGGCCTTTCACCATCTTCGTAGCCCTCCTCTGGACACTCTCCAACAGTTTCATGTCCTTTTTATACTGTGGTGCCCAGAACTGCACACAGTACTCGAGGTGAGGCCGCACCAGCGCAGAGTAGAGCGGGACAATCACCTCCCTTGACCTACTAGCGATGCCGTGCTTGATGCACCCCAGGACACGGTTGGCCCTCCTGGCTGCCAGGGCACACTGCCGGCTCATATTCAACTTGTTGTCTACCACGACCCCCAGATCCCTCTCTTCTAGGCTGCTCTCCAGCGTCTCATCGCCCAGTCTGTACGTGCAGCCAGGGTTTCCCCGTCCCAGGTGCAGGACCCGGCACTTGCTCTTATTGAACTTCATGCGGTTGGCGATCGCCCAGCTCTCCAACCTATCCAGATCCCTCTGCAAGGCCTTTCCACCCTCATTCGAGTCCACAACTCCTCCAAGTTTGGTGTCATCAGCAAACTTGCTCAAAATGCCTTCTATTCCTACATCCAGATCGTTTATAAAAATATTGAAAAGTACCGGCCCTAAAATGGAGCCTTGAGGGACCCCACTGGTGACCGCCCGCCAGCCTGACGCAGCGCCATTCACCATAACCCTTTGGGCCCTGCCCGTTAGCCAATTGCTCACCCATCGTATGATGTTTTTATTTAGCTGTATGGTGGACATTTTGTCCAGTAGGATCCTATGGGAAACCGTGTCAAAAGCCTTGCTGAAGTCCAAAAAAATCACATCAGCTGGTTTCCCTTGGTCTACCATACGGGTGATCTTATCATAAAAGGAAATCAGGTTAGTTAGGCAGGACCTACCCTTCACAAACCCATGCTGGCTGGGACCAATGACTGCTTTGTCCCCCAGGTGCGCCTCAATACGTTCGAGAACCATGCTTCTTAAACTCCTACCTGTCTTTATTGTTAATAGGAATTTGCACGTCTAATCTGTCTTGCACTGTGCTGAGATTTCAGTACTAGAGTGGCAAAACATAAAAACTACTTAACTGTATTTTGAAAAAAAAAAAAAAAAAAAAAAAAAAAAACTGAGTCTGGTCTGGTAACTCAACAAAATTCGAAGTTCTCTCAGCTTCTGAGTAATAGGCTCAGCCTGATCCCAAAGGCTGCATTTCAGTCTTTTGATTAGCAGAGCTTGAGAGCGCTTCTTGGCTGGCAAATTAAGTCACTGTGGAGCAAACTTTACATTCTGACTCATAAATGCTCTTTGCAAATATCATTAACAGGCATTGGAATAAATCCTGCCTTTGGTTTTTCATTGCATTTTTTAACCCCCAAAAAGGATCAAACATATCAAGATAGTTTGTACATGTTACCAGTTTTTTGATGTGAATAATTTCCTGTGGGACACAACTGTCATGCTATATCTGATCAGCTCTTCTGAATAGATTTAGAAAATCCGTATAGTCTAGAAAGGTTAGCTTTCAATATATCTTTTTCTTTTGTGATGCAAAACAACTGCAAATCTGCTGATTTGGAATAGTACGAGACCTGTTCCATGGACAACACCATTTACAGCACACACTAAGTTTAGAAGCCTAACGATGTCAAACACAATCAAGCTATATAATGAAAGCAGTTAAAGGTGAATGCTGTAGGACTCACAGATTGGTAGACTTAATTAAATAGATTTAGGTTATTGCCTGCTTCGTTATCTTCTATACGATAATGGTTAAGTCATATGGAAGAAAATAGAATTCTGTGTAAAACACTCCTCTTCATACAAATCCGAGGATAACTTTGCAATTTCTGGGTAATACAGAATGAAGTACTTGTATAAATAAATACCATAATTAATATTTATTTAATGGAGAAAATGTCAAGTAGTAAATGAAATTTAAAAAAAGATAATCTTGAAAATAAAACGCCAGTTTTGCTCTAGGAGTTATGAATTTCATTAATTTCCTGTCAGTATTTTATTTCTGTAGTACTCATTTTTACTTCTGAGTGGGTGGCTCTTAAGATGAACAGCTGAAACAATTTAACTGAGTGCCTTGAGTTGGAAATTACAAATGTAAACTATGAAAGAGGTTCATAGGGAGCCAAAGTTCAGCAGAAGTGCTGCTTTGACACACAATCCCTTTGAATTCCAGATAATCAAGTTTTCTATCTATGGTGTTTCCTTTTGTTTCTAAAGGAAAGGTTTAAAAAAAAAAAATCACATGGAGATGGTAGCTACCTGCAGGTCAGGTCTCTCACTTGCCTCTGATAGTGTAATCATTTGAATTGGCTTTGTTATCCTGTGCAGTAAGGAAGATAGGGTTAGCATCAATCATGGGTAGTACTGTGAACCATTTTGTTGCGTGCTTAAGTTTCATGAGTATAATGTGAAAATCTCAGTCCTAATCAGTAACTGAAAATCAAAATACATGCATAAAATGCTACTGTTAGATAAACAGATGCTGATCATAAGACTGTAGACCACCCTGGTGATACTAAACAGATTGGTCTGGTGCCAAACTTAATGAAGAAGTGTAGGAAAGAGAAAGAGGAAGGAACATGTTCAGTCAGCTGTTGTCATTTCTCATCTTGCATGTATTCAATCTCCCTTTTGATGGGTTTCTACTTCCAAATCACAATTAGTTTTAAAATCTATCTGATAATTTTAAAATTCTCGTCATGGAAGAAATCCCAGACGAAATTATTATTATTATTGTTCTCATCATCATCCCCCTCAAAGTTCAGCATCTGCAATGTCTTTCTTGTCTCATTTTATCAGTCACTCATGCTTTTGTTTTACATTGCCTGAAACCTATTAATGGTTCACTGCAATAGTAATCAAGGTTTGACTACATTTGTATTGACTTGGAAAAGGTAGTAAAGAGAGAATTTAGTATATTATCTGTTCATTGCACTAAATGGTGTTACCTTGGCTATCAATAGAAAATGCAGCTTCTTTCTAGCCTTTAAGTGTCATTTTCCTTTCCCTTAACATCTCTGCTTTGCTCTCTGAATGAGAGACCAGAGGCATTTCTTTCTCTACTAGAAATTCATTCCAGGGATGCTCAGACATAGCAAGGGCCTTTTTGTCCAGTCGATTGCCATGTTATTTTATATGTTATTCAAGTTATAATACTGTGCTCTCCTTTACATGTTTATTCTCTATGAATAGAGAGGTTCCTTCTGTAATGTATGTGATCACTAATATAGTGTTGGCTATGTCACCTGGAACAGCTAAAGACATGTCTCACACAAGATTTTAGGTTTATGAGACAGAACAGCACTCAAACTAATATGGAAGTGCCTGAAAATAAAAGGCAAAGAAGAGTTAGAAGTTTCTAAGAGGTGATAAAGAATGGTGTGATTTTTTTTTAACATAAGGCAGAGAAAATCTCTGGCACAAAATTCTTCTGAAAATACAAACCAGGATCCCAAAACAGAGGGAAGAAATGCATTATTTGAAAAATTTCTGCACTCAAGGAATATGGCAAATCTTTGCTTAGTGGACATTTTTGAATGCTTGAAATTTTTTGAAAGAGTGATAGGTTGTCATACAGGAATCATTGCACTGATACAAATCTTTAAATGTTTTCTATATTGGCAGTCAGAGGAATAAAGTGAAAGTTACCACATATGGTTCTCAGAAGTGAAAAGTAAGATAGAGAGCATTTTCTGAAAGTATTGTGGGCATTGTTGACCTAGCAGCACAAGTATTAATAATTGACTTAAAAACAAAGTTGTAATTTTCCATCCTTGAAAATGGTCCCAAACAATCAGATATTTCATGCATAAGGGGAGTATATATGGTCACTACCTGAGGCAAACACTGGCATGTTTGCATACAATATGATTGTATTTCTATTTTTTTTTAATTAGAAAGGAAATCATGAAAAGTTATTGTAGTGAAAAAAATAAAAATCTTACATTTCCTACATTTATACATTTTTAATGGCCACAGGAAAGTTTTCCAGCCTGTATCACAGTAGATTTGTCTAGACAAATGGATGAGTAAGTGTGTGCTGTGAAGTACTGAGTTATCTAGCACCTGTCAGCACCAGTGAGACTTCTCCCATTAGTACATTAACAAGGAGTATGACTTGTTGCTCATCATGAATATACTTCCTGCCTAGGCTGACAAACCTTGTAACCATAGCCAAGACTGAAAGTATTCCCTGAACAGTTGGAGAAAGGTAAACTTTGCTGCTCTGAATTGCTTAAAATGTTTCTCTTCCACATGCAGGCTGAAGAAGCAGGCATAACTGAGCTTGATGAGTTTTTCCAAGAGTAGTCTCTTCAAGCTGAAAAAAGCTTGTAATGGAAATTTTAGGAAATGGGATACACTCTTCCCAGTGGCCTCCTCAAATCTTCATTTTTATCTTTTATTCACCTACATACTTCCCTTTTCCTTTCTTGGTTCAATGATAAAACAGAAGGGTCTAGATTGTGTTATAAAACCTTGTGACTTCATATCTGTGTGGCAGGGTTTGAGTGCTTTAAAAGAAGATTTAATGTTACTTCTAGATTCTTGAAGTGGAAACACCAATACTTAGGGAGAAAAGGTTTCATTTTCTTTTAATTTCAAAACAAATGAATGTCATTTAGTCAGTCCCCTTTCAACACCCCTTATATCATTACCACAACATATTGCTTTCTGTGACTGAGATTCTTTTGGCTGGATATTGTGATGTCTGAAATTCTTTCAATGACTGAATGAAAATTCAGTGTTTTTTCATGTTTGGTTGGTTTTGTTGTGGTTGGTTGGTTTGCATGAACTTGTTGTCCTGGTAGCCTTCTAATATCATCTTAATGCCAGAAATTATCCAAGGGTTATCTTAGTACTGTAAAAATATTTAGGAGATTCAAAAGTTTGGGTATTAGTAAGATGATCTGACCAAATAGAAATAGCAGAATAATGGAACTCAGCTGGCTGTGCTTTTCATTTGAAAAACTATTTTATTTTTAAAAGTAGACAGTCTGTATGAATCGGTCTGTCTCATAAATTCCACATAATATTAACAACAGCAAATACATTAGCCTCCCATTCCAGCCTACATCTCATGTTAGGCACCAAAATCCTTTTGTGTGTTTGTCTTACTGCTCCTGTCTAAATGTTCTCTTTCACTCACTCTGGTTTTGATTCTTACATGCTCAAACAGAGCTAAAACTGTTCATAGAAATCCCCCACAATGAAACATGTATTGCTGTGTTTTGAGGAGAGAAAATCTGTGTTAACGATTTCATTTTCTCTTTTTCCAGCTGAGAATATCTATTAACAATACTTGTGCTGTTGTTTACCACCAACAGATACCTAGGTTCAAAACAACCTGTCTTGCTTGTCCTGTTTTTCTTTCTTGTGCTTTTAATTTTAATAAATCGTACTACTGCACAAGCAGTAGTGATACTGAGGTTGCAAAGTGTATTTTGCTTAAAAAAAAATGATTTCAAATAATGAATTTGTGACTCATTAGTATTCAGATTGTAATTTTCTATTTCTGGTTTCTGACCAAAGAAGAATCTTGTCAGTCTGCATTGAAGCAGCTCAATTACTTTTGACTCAAGACCATGCAGGGAAAAATGCTGTCCCCAAATATAAAAATCCTTCTACCATTCAACAGGTGCTACCTGGGGAGACCAATGTGCTATCACATTGTGAAGATGTTAACTGTTGATGACACTGCTGAAAAATACAGAAAAGAGCTTTCTTTGAGGGTTACCTTTTTGCAGTTCTTTAACAAAACTGGAGATGCCCACCTAAAGAATGTTATGTTTGAAAGGTACATGAATCAGGGTGAACAGTGAAATGCCAAGTCCTCAGGCCAGTTGTAATCTGATCATGCTACTCAACAGAACTGGATGAAAGGGTTCCTTGTGCCATTTCAAGGCCCTTTTACTGCTAAATCTTTCACTGTAGTCATGGAGCTAATGGCAATGTATAGGTGTGTGGATAGGCACAGCAGAGACCAGGCATCAAGGCACTGGCTTTGCAAGAGCATGTGAAAAATTGATGCATCATAGGAGTTTTTCTGTCTAGAAAGACAGTTCTTGTGAAGGGGGTGAGAATAAAATGAATCCTTAACAAGATAGTTGTTTTCTTTCATTTTCAACACCTATTACTTACACTTATGGTGTGAAAGCATGTATAGGAGTATCTAAGTAATCTACTTACAATATCCATTCTCTTTTATACTTCTAACATTTTTTTTCCTCTTTGACTTATAAAATTCACATTTATTTATAGCACACTGCATCCATTTCTAGTGTCCTTTGATGCTGATGATATTGCAGGTGAAAGTATATGTTTTAATTTATATAATGTAATTTCTTTCTTACTATCTTATACGCTCTTCTTAGTATTTTCTATCTATATACATGCTTATACATTGCCCTAGTGATTTTCTTTTAACTATAAAATTGCAATGCATAATAGTGTTCTTTCATTTTATATTGTGTGGATATTATGATGGATTTGCTGACATCAAATTTACCTATCATTATTTTCTTGTACACTAGAGTTAATATTTGTTGGAAATTCTGTCATTTTCTTATTACTTATTTGTTTTTCCTAAGAAATTAAGAAACTCAGGTATTCTTGTTTCTCTTCTGAAGGAAGACAAGGACTCTTCTGTCAAGACAGAAGTGAGACAGTATGTGCGAGTTCCAGACAGCTAATACCATAGTTATCCAAATAAGGAACAAGTCCCAGTATTTGTGTCTGTGCCACTAAATAATAGGAGCAGAGAATTAATTTTATCTCTGAGCAGTCCTCACTGCTAAATTGTTGGCAAAGTTCACCATACACTTTTTCCCTCTGCCAACTAACAATCTACAAGATAATGCCCAGGCATGGATGGTGCAGGGGATAACCCTTGCTGTGGACTGATCTTTGCAGGTAGAAAGTACAAGATGCCTCCCTGCATCCTTCCCACTCTCCCACAGTATCTGTTTTTCATCCTCCAATATGCCCTTTTGCCCATATCCTAAGACCTGCCACACATTCTCCAAGGTTCATGCTTTGAATTTATTACTCTGATAGGCTGTAACACAGCCCCCACAATATTTAACATACATTGAGCCAAGAAGACATCTACAGAAAATTCTTAAAGCAAAAGAAATATCGCATGGATCCCAGAACTAAGAGCTTAGTGTGGACTTGGCCAGATTGTGCCACTTAGCCTTAAGGTATTGTACCAGCCCCCTTTACTTTGTAAGTATATACACAGGTATGGCCTCTCTGTCCTAGGATGGTGAGAATTGTGAGGTTCCTTTCTTTGAGGAGTCTCCTTACTACAGCTCATTTTTATTCACTTACTTGATGCATAATTTAATGAGCTGATCCCCTTTCTCTACCAGTAATTTTGCTGACCTTGTTTCCTGATTCAGCTAAATATGTGTTAAGATTCAATTTGTAGGATGCTTGCCACTAGATTCAAGCAACACACACACACACATGCACACCAAAAAACAAACAAACAAAAAAAACAAACAAACAAAACCACCCTGTTAATCCATTCTGTATTTCACATTGCAGTTGGTTATTGAATAGCACATGCTGCTTTTCCATTTTCTGTTTGTGTAAGTTTTTTGACATCTTTTTAAACAACAGAAGCTCAATGGCTATTGCACAAATATATACCCAATAAGAACAAACACTTTTTGCAACTTTTTTCTGTAATGCTTATCTTCTCTGGAGTAGTTCAGAATTTGCTGGAAAGAAAAACACATTTTCTCTGACATAAAGATAGCCCTTGTATTTTGCAAAATCCTGAAAATTTTGCAAAATTTCATTTTTTATGTATTTATTTATTACAGTACCTCATGATCTTTAAGAGGTCATGTTAAAGATTATCTGTTGGACCTTGTTTTTAAGGCTTGAGCAGTCATGATGAAGCCTTGAGCAGCTGCTCTAAGGGAACATGCTTGAGGGCCCCGTGCCATCCTGTGCTGTGCTTGGTGGACAGTGACAGGGAAAACATAGTGCAGCCTGTCAGGAGAAGAAATGTGGTTTTGCTTGTTACAGAAAAATAAAAGGTACAACATCATGGGGCAAGGGAGGGACGAGAAGCCCCTCCATGTATGTGTGTCAGGGAAAAATCTATCTGGTGTCTGTCTGAAGCTGTGGCATTCTCAGCATTTAAAGGGATGTAAAATTACTCACTGTCTACATTACTCTTTTTATTCTGTCTTGTTAAACCAGCTGTTTTATTATGCCAGTTGTTGTTGCTTGGTCTTTCCTCTTGGGGTCCCCAAAACCCACCTGCACCATCACCCTCTTCCCTCTGCACTCCCTGGAGCAGAACATTCACATTTGTAAAGGACTTCTCTAAAACTAAGTCCTATTTTGGCACAGGTAATGGGAAATAAGTGCAGTACAAAAGAATAAGATTATTAAATGCCATATGATATTGGTGCAAATGAGAAGGGGAAAAAAGACATGGATGATAAATATCTTACTATGCTTGATACAAAGAAGCCCTCCTCACCTCTTCATCTGAAACACCATAACTATTTTGGACACAAAGACAAACATGTAGACAAAATGAAGAGTTCTAAACAGGGCAACAAGAATAAAAGTCTTATAAAACATGAAAGCAGGTTGAAAGAGTTGGACTTGTTCAATCTTGAAACCATAAACCTGTGAGAGGACCTAAGAGCTGTCTTCACACGTGGAAAGCTGTTGCCATGAAGGTGGCAATCATATGGTCTGTATGTCAGCTAGCATGGTGCAGAATAATATCTTAAAATATATTTTTTAAATGGTTATAGTTCAGCAAATTAAATAGAGTGAGGATGAACATTAAAATAGGTTAGTTTTGAATGGAAAAAAAAGTATGTTTGAATTGCCTGAGTTCTGGTAAATTTATCCTTGATGGAGAGATTCAGTTATTATATTTGCATTTCAAGGCTCTGTGTTTCTATTTTAGTAGGTTTTTCCAAAGCAAGACCATCCAACATTTTGCCTAAATAAAATAAAAAAAAAAAAAATACCCCATACAACAACAATAAAGAAAACCAACTCAACCTAAACCCAAACTGAAAGAACCCCACATATACACCAACAAGAGAATTGTAAGGAAACTTGAAAATAAGACTAACAAAAGTTAGCAGGGTCATTTTTTGTCCATGAGAGTTTAGGCATCCCAAGTGAATCAGAAGACATGAAAAACTGCATCTGTATTCCAGGGATATTTAGAGAAAATCTGGTTTAGGTCTGTGAAATATTTATACTATGCTGTATTTATAAAACAAAGAAAAGAACAAAAATATCTAGAAAGTGACAAACAATAAAACATATTTGTATTTTTATGATGACCTTAAATAAAACTTCTCTGTAAAAATAACATAGAGTGCAACATGGAAATTTATAATTGAGTGAAATACGTCACCAGTGAAACATAACACACAAGACTTAGAAAAAACATCAGAAGAAAACAAATACAAAATTGTCCTATACCACTAAATAGAAATTAAGTACAGTATTATGAAATCAGTTTACGTTGACTTTTCTTTAATAATTTCAGAAAATAGATACATTTCTATGTTAATTCTTGTTGTATGTCTTGATGGATAATACAACATATTTTACAAATAAGCAAGTCTACTTTTTTTATTTTTCTACTTTATTGCTCTACTATATTAAAAGATTTTCTGCTGCATTAAATTAAGATCAGAATATTTTTCAAAAAAAAAAAGTTGTTATTCTTTAGAAAAAAATAAGTTTTTACGGCTTGAGTTCTTTGCTTTATTCTCTGAATAAGTAACAACATTACCAAAGCAGCAGGCCAGTCCATCCTTAGAAACACTTCAAGAATTTCAAATGAGAAAAACACTATCTCAGAAGTTTTTATTCTTTTTAAATGCAAATACATGAACAATCTAATTAAAGATGTATGGTTTGTTGACACTACTTTTTTCAAAGTTAGATTTTATGCCATTTTTAAATGGAAGTCTTAAATAATGCCTGGTCTTTATGAAACCTTCATTTTTTTCATAAGGAAAATGTTGATTATTCTTCTATTGATTTAGTATAAACAACACTGTCATAAAGTACATGACAGCATTCTGTTTAAAATAGGAAAGGATAAGTATGTTTTTTCTATCATTCTAAATGTAAATTAATTTTGATAGAAGTTTGTATATTTTTCTTTCTTTCTTTTTTTTTTTTTAAGGAACTACAAACATACAACTTACACTTTTAAAAGTAGAAGTTCCGTTCCTATATCCTGACTACCCTGAATAGCAAGGATTAAAGGGTTTCTGGCAGAGAAAACACAACTGTTTTTTCCACTCCACTCTGTCCACTAGGCTTGCATCCTGTTCTTGTGCCAAACCCGATCTAATATAGCTCGCTGATTTGAAAACAGACCCTTTGGAACATCATTGGTATGGGATGGTCATACGTTTCTTCTGCAGGCAAGAAATTCATTGATGTACATGAGCAACACAAAAATCACAGATGACCCTTCTGTGTGTCTTTCGTATGTCTACAAATAGATCAAATGCAGCTCCAGTAACTGCCAGTAGTACTGTGATAACTAGAAAGATGCTGAACCCTGTGAACCCCCAGCTGTAGGAGGAAGTGAACCAGCTGAGCATCCAACATTTGACACTGGTTGCCCTGAGACACTACTGCTCAGCTCTGACCTAGCCTTCAGTAGAGTGATGGGCACTAAAGACCTCGCTCGCTCATGGATAACTCATGAATTTTCTTACCTAAGTCCTTTGGCATAGGATGTATGCATTTTATGATTATTTGTGCATGTTCTTTTTTTTTTTTTCTTTTTTTCTTTTTTTTTTTGGTTTGTTGTTCAGAAAGGCTCATCACATTCTTCTGAAGTTCTCAGATCACAATTGTGATATCAGTATCATGGGAATCAGTAATTTGTAACTGAGACAATGCAATTTATTGCTGTGAAATGACGCAGAGTGCTCAGTGAGGAATTGATGGGAGACCTCATTTGGTGAGAAAAGCACAATAACATCTCATTTTCGCACTGGCTGAACTCCACAAAGCAGTATCCTATATCCTGATAGTGTCTTGGCCATAAAAGAGTTAGCTGGAATGCATAAACAGTTGTGACCAATATTAATGAGTGTTAGAAAGCTGAGCTCTTTTGGCTAGCATAGTGCCCCCTAGGTCTTGCTGGGGAAGTGAGCTAGTGCCTTGGAAAGTGCCCAACTTCTAAGTCAGGCCTGAAATATGAGAGGAAAGATTATGACATCTGATTCCTTATGTTGTACATAAATGTGTACTTTTTGCAGCTTTGGGCTCCACAGAAGTCCTGTGTTTACTCACTACAAGGATTTGTCTTATAATTGAATGTCACATCTAAAGTGAGGAAAAAAAAAAGAGAGAGAGAGAGAGATTACTTTTTGTAGATGTACGGGCTTCACATTACTTACATTTGGATTAAGTGAGATCTTGCAGATATTAGCCATAGGAAGCCTGATTAGATAAGAATTCTCCTGGTCACATCACTTCATCAGGACTTTTTTAGGAATAAAAAATACTTCAAATATAGCCTATAAAATGTCAGGGATAAAAAAACAGCAGCAGATGATTTAATGTGAGTGAAATAATTGCTATGATTGGCTATAAAGCTATCTTAATATAACATTCAATTTTGCAGTTAAGCATTTTCTTCACAAATAGGAATCAAATTGCATCAGTTTAGATACTGAAGTCATTGATTGCAACAAAAAAAAAAAAAAAAGCCATTTGTACAAAAAGCCTTTTGAAGTTTATCTTTCTATTTGAAAATGCATTTCAGGAAAAAGAAAAAGCCTATTTCTGATTGTGCTAATTTTCATTGTGGTTGGACATATTTTTATGGTACTTGCTGAAGGGTGGATAAATGAGTATTTCATTTCTTCTTTTTTTTTTTTTTTTTTTTTGCTCTTTGGAAGGGTAGTCAGATGTACTCTTGTTTGCAACCACACAAGATTCACTAAGTTTTTCTTCCGTTTCAGTACAACTAAATACATGCAATTATCCATTCTCTTAATTAATGACTTCTCAAGCTTTAGCTGCCTGCATTGTCAGGAAAAGTTCTGGTTCTTGCTTCTTTGTCACTTTCTTTTGTTATTCCATCAGAACTAAGAGGGATCAACGTATCTCTTGGTTCTTGCACTGCTTAAAAGAGAATGTATCAAAACTAGGGCAGCTATCAAATAAATGCTCTGTTACCACATACAGCTGCTGGTTTATATAAAACCAGCTCAGTATTAGCAAACGTGAGGAAAGTGGGTGATAAAATAAACTGCAGGAACAAACTGCCTTTTGTTATCAGTCTCCTTTTAAAGAATTGCACTGAAATAGATTTATTTACTAACATCATAGCTCATGTTAAACACATGAACAGAAAAGGTACTCTAAAATTAATAGCTTTTTTTAACTTTTTTTTTGCTTGTTTGTTTTTGTTTTTTTGTTTTTTGTACAACCAGAAGAGTATTTCTGAAGAAACCAGAAAACAATTCAGTACATTTAAGTCCTTAAACTATTTTGGCAGTGTGCCTTTTGATGTTGCGCACTTGAGCAGTGACTAAGCACAAGTAGGTCAATAGTGTATTTAGCAACTGTGCTTGGCCTTGGACAGCATGTCTGTTCTGTTAGAGAGAAGAAGGCTGCTACCACAAAACCTTTCAAGACCTTATTCTAACGTATTTTGCAAAGCCACAAGCTGAAGTTCAGAACACCTGTAACATTTTCATAAAGAAACTCAGTGCGGCCTGTTCCATGACAAACAGTTCCTGGAAGTGCACAGAACAGAGTAGACCTTGAACACACAAGTGGAATTCTTCAGGTGGTGCTGGAGTAGAAGACACAGTCACAGCTGTACATGTACATAATACATCTCAATTGTTAACAGCAATTTGGATCAGTGTAAAGACAATCAAAATAAGAGTTCTGTATATTTTAGCCATTAATGTTCTCAGTGCTGAATTTTTCCTTCTATATATCCAGTCCTGTTATGCCCTATGACTTGCTGATTTAAGTAAAGCCTCTATTGCCTGAGACAGGTTGTCCTAATAACCATTGTTAACAACGTATTACATGTTGGAATACTTGTTTGCATTGCCCTGCACACATCTTTTAACTTTTTGCTCCTAAAATTAAAACACTTGTAATTGCAGATTGTGTTTATATTTTCTCACATCACTTACATGGATATTGGTAATATCTATTAAAACTTCCTGAATCCCAGACAAGAAATAGAACATAATTTTGGAGTCAAGCTTCCTGTAGAGAATACTCAGCTGTGTAAGCAGAAGGCTGGGTTCCTGTCATACTCAATGTATTTTGATGCTTTTCCACTTCATGTTATTTAATGCAGCTGGTTCTAGGGAAAGTGATGGATCTGTCATCTAGTTTGTGACTGAATTTTCTTGGCTTCAATTATTTGTCAATTGCACTAAATGCTTGCAGAAGCAAAAGCCAGTTAATATGATAGCTGAGAAGTCCTTTTGTCATTACGGTTATCCCCGAGTCTGGCTACATTGGTATGAATAGGGTGGAAAGAAGGGGAAAATGGTATATCAGAAAGCACCATTAATGTAAAAACAGCACGAAGACAGAAAGCCAAGCAGACAGAGAGGTATCTCAGCTTGTAGTGTTATCTTATTCATAGTCTTAAAATAAGTGGCCCCTGGTAACTTTTAGCTAGGGGAACCAGGAAAGATAAGAAACTTAGGATCATGGCTTGAAACCTGTAGATGGAGGGCACAATGACTGCCATGCAGCTGTATAGAGCTGACAGTTAATAACTCAGATTTTACCAATTGCTCTGAAAAACAAACAAACAAACAAAACCACAGAAAAAAAAAAAAAAAAATCAAGAGAAATTACTGTCAAGACAGCATTTTATAGAGGAAGAAGCAAAAGCATAGAGTTTAAATGACTTGCAAGCATCTCTGTGGTAAACATTGGTCCCCTGAGTCCTATCAATTGTCTGTTTGTTATACCACTGACACTGCTGTGTCTTGTCTGGAGCTCTCCCAAGGCTTACCCCAGTGCAGGAAGCCATGACAGTTATTATGACATAGGCCTGGTAATGAAAAGCCTGTGCATAGCACACAGGTCTTTTCATAACCACTTCCACCAATGGTAAGGTGTTCTGGGGCTAAAAACCTTCCTGCATGCTCTGCATGCAATGTAGGCACTCCTTCAGCTTGTAAATTACAAAAACCTGACAAGGTCTCCAGGATATGGGGGTGATACAGAGGACTCTCCATGTTGTGCTTTTCTAAGGCTGTGGTGCCTCTCCTATCCTTTTGTCTACAGACACATGAGCTGTTCCAGTTTTATCTACATAAAACAGAAGGTGACATTCTATGACACGTATGTCATTGTTTCAGTTGTTCTTTCTGTTCACTTACGTTAGCTACTTTTGTTGGATCAGTGTGTGGATGATGTGGAATAAAGGTCTTTCTTTCCTGCCTCTAAATGCATAAATATGCAAACCCTTGTTATTGATCTGAAAGGATGTAGTGAAAGTTGCACACTAGATCTTACATCTGGCTTGAGTAATATCCAAAGCTTCCATTTGTCCTTCATAACATTGTTTATTCAGATGCACAGTACCTGCCTTCACTGTGCAAAGGAGAAAGAAGTATTCAGTAACCCAGGACAAGGGGCAGAATAGCTTCAGTTTTACACTGGTTTACTGAAGGATTAGAGAATGTGAGAAAGACCCTTCAGCAATACGAAGAGGTAAACCATGAAAGGAGTAGGTGACAGAATATTGTATAGTTGATTTCATTCCATTCATTTTCAAAACTGTGTGTCAGAAGGAAACAGGAGAAGCTGTAATAAATTTAAGAAAAGCTGAAGATACAGCATGAACAATGAAACTTTTTGTCTAGTGGAGATAAACTATAAATTTCAAAGGCAGCAGGATGAGAGGCTAGATTAACAGTGGAGGAAGTGTTTGGGTTTTTTGTTTTGTTTTTTTTTTTTTTTTTTTTGAGCTTTCAGTAATGCAGAATCAGAGGAATTTGCTTTGATAAAATATTTAGCCTACTTTAGAAGCCAATAGCACAAGCCAGATCAGAGAGGAATTCAGGAATCCTAGAGGAGAGTAGAAATAGAGAAAACTCTAAGACATATTGTCTCAAAATCTATTTCGGTTAGTGGGAGAAGGACTTCAATATGAAGTCTGAACAACCTGTGTGAAGATGTAGATTTTAATTTTGTGGCAGACTGGACATTCTCATTTTGCATTTTTTAGTCAAAAAAAAAAAAAAAGTTATTGATCTCTGTGCAAACACAGTTAGATAAAATGCTGTGAAGAAATTAGAAAAGAATTACAAATTTAGCACTGGGAGAAATGATCAACATATTTTACCAAAAGAAATAAGTAGACAAGAGAAACCTGTGTTTCCCTGAATAAAAACAATTGAAGGAGATTCATTCAATTCAAATTATGATACTACGCATCCAATTCAAAAATGAATATGGTAATATTGGGTTTCATTATGTCAATTGTCCATAGGAGTTACCATGACAAAACAGCTGAATTTTCTGAAACTCAAAAACATGCCAATACATGGAGCTGTTACACATATAAGATGCAGGGTAGGGGCAACCATTGCAGTTTTGGGGTTTGTTTTATTGAAAAGTTTAGCTACAGCATGGTTCATTTAGAGACATTAGGTAAGGAGATTGTGTAGAATTAGGAATAAAAGTATCTCACTCAAAAATGAGGCACATCATGGCAGGACTATCCATTATCATATGCTTGGAAAATAGGTTTTAGCAAGTGGCTTACATTAGTATTCAGACACTTGTTTTATATTTTTCCTGTTTTTACAGTGCTATCCCCTTGAAACTCATTAAACCTTTTTCTGCAGCAGGCTAGCCACTCAGGCATGAATAATCTAAGGGGTAAACAGAATATTGTTATAAATACACAAGTGTCCATGATAAGAAGTAGCAAATATAAAGATGATTAAAAAGCAACAACAAAGCACAAACACACTCTCAAGCACATACAGCTATCACATAAGCAGTATGTGTTTTTGTTGTAAGGGATTTATTAGAACATAAGTCTTAGAATTGAGTGAAATAAAGAATTTCCTGATCAGTGGGTGAACATTAATCATCTCTATATCACACCCTCAGAAATAACAACAACAAGAAAAGAGGATTGATTTGTTATTGCTTTGTGCTTTATTTAACCACAAGAGACCCATGCAAAGTAGGTGTACAAATGCTGTACTGTTTATAAATGAGGACACATTCTTACCTGATAGTGTTGTGTGCCTTCTTACAGGTCTACTGAGAGCTCCAGTTCAACAGACCATCTCAACAGTCACCCTTCTATTTACAAGTCCTTAAGTTGAACTGTCTTAAGTGCAACTATATGTGGTCTATATAAGTTTTAAATAATAATAATAATAATAATAATAATAATAATAATAATAATAATAATAATAATAATAATAAAAGGTTGAGATGTCTGAATCAGACGTCTGAATCTAGGCAGATGAGGTAATTAATTCCAAACCTGCAGTCTTAACTTCTTCCACTTCAAAGCTGGGGAAACGCAGGAAGTGTTGCAAAGGAAACCAATGCGTCTCCAGCACTGTGTCTCACAAGCATGAGTGTGCCTTTTGTGGGCAAAGGAGTAGGTGGGGAATGGCTTTGTCCCTCCTGCCTGTAGTGGCTTTTATATAAAGATCATATTTGTTATCCAACCCTTGGAGAGCAAAAGCAGGGTTCTTTTTCCTCCGGTCATGTCTCCTGTCTGCAGTGCGCAGGTCAGTATTAGCAACCAGGATGCTCTCCTAGGAGAGAGGAGGTATGGGCTGGAGCCCATGGCAAGGGACTGACTTATTAATTTTTGATTTACAGAAAAACAGGCTTCTTTAATGGAAAGTATTTAATTGCCTTTGTCCTAATGTCTTTCCTTTCTTCAGACAACCACCAAAACAAAATAGGTTCCAACAGAAAGCCAAAAGGAAATAATGAGTAGCAAAATATGCCTGAAATCCCTTTCCCTTCATGTTCTTGAAATTTAGACACCCAGGTCAAGGTTGTAGGCTGATGCTGACATTGTTTTTTGACCCTCAAATCCTGTCGTCAAAATCAGCATGTGCAGAAGTTATTTCAAGTAACTGAACAGGTTACCTAGAGCCTTTGAGAAGGGTGTAGGTCTCTTATATATATGGTGTCATTAGTAACCGTGCTGGGCAATATGACAGCACAGTTTACAGACCTTCAGGGTTTTCTTTGGTTGATCTCTTGAGCTGAGATGCAGAGATTCCACTTAAATATTTATTTGGATACACACATAAATGCTTTCTTAGACATAATCCTTCCTGTTTGATTTCAGCTAAGGAGAAGTGCCTGATTTGATTTAGTTTGTGATGGTTATAAATTGGGAAAAAATAGTGATGCCCAGTGAAGCTATATTCATATAACACCACAGTATTTCATATTTTACTTTACCCTAGAGTAAATGTGTTTCTAATACATATTTCCTAACTCATAGGGTTACTGAGAAAATAAATTCATTATTGTTTATAGGTTGGTTATGGTCCTCAAATGGAAGGCATTCAGAATGGAATGTTACTATTTAAGATAACCTTGACATTTAAAATTCAATATTTTGGTGTGTTAAATAGGCAGTTAATTTTGAATATATGGAAAGCATTCAGAGACATATTCAAGCTTATGCATTTTTCTCTGCACTGCAATGGTGACCATTTGCAACACATAAAAAAAAAATAAAAATGATTCTGTATAACTGAAGGGGTGAAATTTGATCATGAACAAGTCTGTCGTATGGAGCTTTCTCTTTGTAGCTTCAGATGTGTAAGGATTATGAGAAGTAGAAGTGGCATGTCTTTGCTTTAATGGTAAGTTTGTGACACAGAACAAGATTTCATGTTTGGATTAATTGTTAGATTGAAGTTTTACTAGAGTCTGCTTTTTATTCTTTCATTGTTGCATGACACTAGCTAATCATTATGATATAGAAGTACCCTGAAAGAAACCATAATCTCGTTGGCCAATATGTGTGAAGACATGTAACAGTGGAGTAATTTTTCGTTTGGCTAAGGCAAAAACAAGGTACTAAGAAAGCTATTCCTTGTGATTTTTCAACTTCTTTTTATGCAACATATTACAAAGCCTTTTTTTCCTCATTAGAATGTGCTTTTGTAAAATGTTCATAGATCTGGAGGTAGCCTTGCAAAAATTCTAAAAGCCTTGAAAATGCATGCAAAATATTGAGGAAGGATTTTTTTTCCAAACTATCATCACTGAAATTACAATAGAATTATCATGAGCCTTTATACTGGGGAGTAGGGCTGAGGATATTGACCATTTCTCAGCTATTTTGCATAGGCCAGCCTGCTGCTTGAACTGGCTTTACAGGTATTGTGACATAAATCAGAGGTAATTGATCCTTACCCCATCAAACTCTTGATCTGACAACTGGAAATAAATCTGTTGTTTGACACTGAGATTGCAAGGTTGTTCTTATGTTTGGAGCTACTGTGAGTATGACTGTTACCACAAATCGTTAAGCAAAGTTTATGAAGAAGTATTTCTTTCTCTGTTTTTTGTTTGTTTGTTTGTTCTTATAGATTTAGTTTTTTAAATTATTTCATATATTTTACTGTCCTTTTGTTCAGTCAGACTGATTACTAAAATGTAAAGAAATGTGTATAATTGGAATGATTTCCCATACCTAGGGTTTCTTGGATCTGAGGACTTTTATGGGTAAAACCCATAACCAAGTAGGTAGTGATTGTCCAGAAAACCACCCTCTACTTGTCCTATAAAAGATAACTTATACATGCATGTTCTGGGAGAGAATATGATTTGGTATTCATCGTTTTTTTCTAGTCTTCAAATGGAGATGATGGAATGATCAAATTAGACTCAGAAAATATCCATAATAATTTCATCTTCTCTATAATGTTTACTCTTACAATTTAAAAGGTAGTTTAGGCTGTTCAGTGTGTAGCTCACGGTGTTCTTGACTGTTTGTATAGGTACTAGTACTGAAACTTTTGACATTTGATTATGGTCAGTTAGCAATCAGAAATTAACAAATTTTTCTATTTATTTTATTCATGATATTTTACCTACTGTCACTTCCGTCACTTAGTGCCAGAATGAGGAGACAGGTTTTTATCTCTTGTTTTCCAGATTTACCTACACTTAAAAAAATGCAAAGAGGACATTTGGTAGCAGACCACAAATGGTGTAAAAAGTGACTAATTACTGTTATTGGGAAAACAATCCCATTATTTCATTTTTCATTAACTATGTTATCTGTTCAGAAAATCAGTCAACTTTGGGGGAAATTAATTTTCTAGAAGATGCTATCTGGCTTCTCCAGTTGTTACAAAGCAGGGTGCTTTTTTTGCCTTTTTTTTTTGTGTGTGTGTGTGTGTGTGTGTGTGTATGCTTTTTTTTTTTTAATTAAATCATAATTTTCTCTATTGGGATAGCTATACTTCAGAGTGGATCTTTAAAAGAAAAGAGACATTTTATAATATCAAAAAAAAAGTATTAACTGCATCTGAAAATGTTTTTCTGCTGTCAGTGAGACATGTGGAATTTTAATGTGAGATGAAAAACAAATGCATATCAAAAGAAAGAAGAAAGCTTTCACTCAAATATTTATTTTCATTTTCACCTGGCACAAGTATAAAGAATGGACATTGGTTTTGCTTGTCTAATGTTCTCCCAGTCCAAGAAGTCAATCTTTGGACTCTGGTTTCTAGAGACCATTATACACAGGCACCATGATTTAAATGTGCTGTTTGGGTTTAACAGCTGATAAAGTAATTTGTTTTGCTGTAGCCTGTAAGACTTGGCTCTAAAATTCTAACAAAATCCCCACATCACATTAGATGCTGAAGCTGCTCTCTGTAATGCATATCTGAATATTTCACATAAATATTCATGAATTTGGTCTTCACAAAGGCTGAGGTAACAAATATAGCACTTAGAAGTCCACTAGAGATTTATACCTTCAAAATGAATGAGAAACTTACTCTGTGTTATTAAATTACACAGTTATAATATAAATTGTATATATAATTCCAAGTACATATATGGGATAATTGAGCAAGAACCAGCTGAAGGCCCTTAAGGTTTATAAATAAACCAGTTATTCCAGTGAACAGAAATAAAGTGTAAACCTCCCAAAGTTTTTACTGAAAATTAAATACTGGAGATCCACTATTGTACACAATTTAAAACACATACCTAGAAGTCATTCACCACTTTCCCTTAATAAGAGTAAGCAAATATTTGAACATGCAGAGTATATGTTGAAATTCTTTCCTTTGACCCTGAAAAAGCAGAACTGTATAGATACTTCCAGTAAATTTCAGGGTGCTTGGAGAAAAAAAAAAAAACAATAGGACATCAAGGATAAGGCAAATGACTAGGTTTTAATTTGGGGTGTCTGCCTCATTGATTTCTACTCATTTGATATTTATTTGACAGAGAATTTTTTCAACTTAAGTTGATTATCTGATGTCCTTCTTCGTTGCCTTTTGCCTTGTGCTTCTCCTCAAAGTTTGAGAAGTAGATATAAGCATTAATGAAACAGCTTTATTCATTATAGACTAGTATAAAGAACTATGGAGGCTGAAATTAATAAAAAACATTATCTTGAAGGTGGGCATGCAGCCTCATCTCTATCAATGCCTCATCAATTACTTTTGGCCTCTAGCTTTAGTGAGTATAAATTTTTACTCTACAGTCTAAAATGTACTGAGCTTTTCTAGAATTATATTTCCATGGGTGAAAGCATACATGTAAGTGTCTGGCAGCACCATAAGAGAGTGAGGTGAATCTGAATGCATAATGGAATTTATTTGGATATATGGTTTTGCTACTTGCTTACCAGTAAGAGTTTTTCTGCTTCTCATTATGATTCTTGAGCCTGAATCCATACCTATTTTTCATATTTAGATTCTCACAGAATCCTATGACATGCTAATTTGCAGTATGAGCTATAGAAAAAGCTATTTCTGGAGTTTATTACTGATGTTATTTGGGGCAATCTGAGTGACCAGCTACTATTTCTTCCCAAAGCTGCTGTGAAATTTCATCCATTCTCTGCCAGTCTGAGCTTCTCAAGACTGGGATCATTCAAGACATCCACAGAATTGTTTGTCATAGAGCTACAGATGAACTCGCATTCTTAAAAATAAAGCACACATTAATAAATGACAGCTGTTATGAAGTACATTATTGACTTTGTACTGAGTCAACTTAGGTGTTCATTTCTGTTTTGCTTGCAAGATAATTCTGCGGTTGAACTTAAACAGCACATTGTCACAATGTTTGAACATTAGCTTTCCTTGTCATGTAGTGAGTATAGTCATGTAGTGGAATAAGGATCACAAAATACATCACAACTGCTAAGAATGGGATTGCAAGAATGAAACTTTGGAATATAACGAGAAATGGAACAGACTTAAGCAAATGTCAGTTATGTAAAAATAGGCCTTTCAGTATACATTAAGATGCTGAGCCATAATTTGCCATTGATCAGGTTCATATGCAAGTTTGCTAGTCTTGCAGTACAACTGATAATTTCTTGCAGAGGGATGTGACAGGAGCCTAGATAAATACTAAGGCTGTGCCAGCTCCTTGCTCCTATGTCTGCCTCACAGGAGTCCTTAGCCCAGCCAATACCAATAGCACAGCTCTGCATTCCTCATGTGCTCAGAGCTCTTGGAAGAGAGAGCACAGCGAGTGCACAAGCAGTTCATGATGAGATTTGAGGTATTGTTTTCAAAATATCAAGCATATGTTTTTGTTTTTGTTTTTTCTTCCCATCTCTAGCTATGTAAAACTCATTCCCACCTCACTCCCCCAAAAACCCATCAAGAGAGGATACAGAATCCCTTTACCTTAGGCCCAGATAAATCTGGATGTTCTGGGGAGAAAAAAAGAAAAAAAAAAAAAAAAAAAGCTTTACTGTTTAATCTTAGGCAAGGAAGGTTGAAAATGCAATTCAGAGTACTTGCAATTTTAAGTATAGAGTTTCTCCAGTAGCAGCTAACTGCCATATGCTTCTTGATCTGTATTCTCAGTTTGAGAAAGTATAATGAATGTGCTGATAACAGAGATCAATATTATAGATAATTTTAAAATGACTTTATTTTCATGCCAATAGTGATATTAACACTTAGATTGAGTGTTAGAGGACCTTTTCTTAGTTCTGTGAAAATGAAAATATTCTGAGTAAAAATATGGTTGCAAAATCCATGGTTATTTCTGTTACCAAGTTCAAAAGTAATGTCTACAAGAATGCCAGTCCTTATGTCCTCTTCAAAGAACACATATACTGAATGCTGACTATTTTTTAACAATAGTGCTTGTGCTTGTGGTCGTTCTGATGCAATGATCTGGAAAACAATGGTAGAGGCATATAAAAGAAAAGGGAATAGGTTTGGAAAGAACAGCAAATTTTACTCATGTAGAGATGATCAATAACCTGCTATTTCAGGAACCTGGGGGGCTCTGGGACATGGATTCCATCAGAATCAAAGTTCAATGCCAGTCTTTATAAAATTACGTCATCTAGTTTGTAAATTAAATCCACGTCAGCAGAAACTCAAAGCAGTAGCTAAAATGCTTCCTGTCCCCCATTAAGTTTACCACAAATTCTGTTGTTTTTTTGGTTCTGTTGCTGTTAGGTTGTTTTGCTGTTGTTGTTGCTGTTTTAAGAAGATCCCCATAATCTCTCTGGTTTTGTTTCTCTCATTTTCAAAGTCTTCTTAGAACTTAAAAATATGAAAGTTTATTGCCCAGAAGAATTTTATCAAAGCTATCTGAACATTTGACTCAGATTTAGCAGAGTCTCATGTGAGTACAACTACTCAATTGAATAAAGCTAAGCACATGACCAAGAAGCTGTCTGAAACTGCACTTAAATCTGGAAAAATATGGATGAAATACAGGTCGTCCTGAACTGTAAGACCTCCTCGGGGAGGAATCAAATGATAACATCAGTAATAATTGATACTAAAATTTCATTTTCATCCCATAGGATCTCTAAGTCATGTTATGCCTCATTCTCACCTGGATTGAATCACAGGCTTTCATTTCAGCACTTTCCACAAGCATGTGAAAAGTGGCTTTTCCCTGAGGAGACAAATGCTTTAGCATTTTTATAAGTTCTCCTCTGTCTACCAGCATACTGCATACAATCATTTCTGGAAGACAGAAATAAACAGAAAGTTGTGAATTCGGTGGACAGACAGGTGACCCACATCGATGTACATGTAGATGTTGATTTCAGCACTGATCTGAGTGCTGCAAAAAACTAAGCATACCTAGGACCTATGACATAAAGGCAGCTTTAGGCTAGAAGACAGCAATCAAGCAGTGTGGTGAGTACAGGTATTTCTATGGGCTGTTGTGTTTTTTTTCTCTTCTATGGCCAAATCTTATTATTGTAGAACAATATTGTAGAACACTAGCCGCTGTTATATTCACTAAAAATAGCCAAAATGTCTACTTGAAGAGTTCTGTCCAAATAGGTATTTTTTTCAAGCCATATCTTAATTATTTTCTGTGCAATCATTCTGTGCAAGATTTTTGGTTCATTTCAAGTAAAGCTGCGATATGTTTTAGATTCTAAGATGGCTAGAAACCTGGAAGAATAACTGTATGCATTTATGTACATAAGAAGGTGCCTGCTTCCATCACCTTACAGGAAAATGAAAAAGTTTATTCTGACTTAAAGTTAATTCTGTGGACTACTGCATATTATAGAAACCTGACTGCCTCTATTTGTTAGATATTTACGGCATGTAGGACTTTGAAATGATTCATGGTCTTGTTCACATTAGAGTGTCAGTTCTTTGGGAGAGATGCTGCCTAAAAGTTGGACAAAAGGTGCTATAAAACCTTAGCAAAGTGGTTTAACTTATGTCCTAATTCTTTTAATTCTTTTACAGTATTGCTCCATGCTTCTGAAAGGACTCTTGACCTGCGATTCGAATTAGCAAGGTCTTGTACACTACAATGTACAAGACATTTCAGATACAAGAAATGATATAATATTTTTTCTGCTAGAAATGATATTTATAATACTTTTTCTGCAAATCTTTTTTTCAACATATATATAATCTTCAAGCTTGCACACCTTGCTTGAAAGGATACAGTTGTGGAGAATGTTATTTTTAAGCAAAAGAAAGGCTTCAGATAAATTATGTTATAGCAGCATAATTACCTAGGCCAAGATTCATAGTTTGTTAGTTACATCTATGCCTAGAAATAAGCATGTGTTTTACTATGAAGTCTGCAGCTACAAGGGTAATTGCTACACACATCACTAGATATCATTTCAAAATTCTGCATTGAATGTGAGTTTCAGAAGCATCAACTTTTGCAAAAAAAGAAAAAAATCCTTGGAGGGAAAATTCAACAGCTCAGAAATCTGCTATAATGGCATTTGTAAGTGAATCTTAAATTACTAGCATACAATTGGGAGAGTTTGCAATCCCTTCTTTGCCCTTCAAATATCAGTATGGGCTGTGAGTAGTTTAATTAATGAAGTATATTCCACAGATACTCATTGGAAACATTCCTTTAGGAAACAGATATTAGTATGTTACCTAAAATAGGAATTTAATGCACTTCATGTTCAGATTAAATTCATTTGTCTCCTCTACATCTCTGGTGTATTATTTCTAGTAGGCCATATAATAAAAATGAATAACAGAGCACTTACTGTTGCAATACTAATTCCTTTGCCAAGTGCTTATACCTTGATATTAAACATATAAAATGGGCAGAGTGGAAACATGGTTAGCATTGCTTTTCAACACCGTAAGAAATGTTAGGCATCACCACACACTACCCATGAGGTGTTTAAATCTAGGGATACTTCTTTCAGTGTTAGCCCCTACAACTAGCACGTTATAGAACACACATAATTAAATATTTCAGATAGTCTTTGTCCTTGATAGTTTAATTTACAGTAGAAAAAAAGGAAATTTGTTCTGGCTTACAGACAGTTTTCTATCACCACTCAGAGGTTGGCTACATTCAATTGTTACAGATTTCTTGCAAACCATATGAGCATCAAAGTGTCAATGATCTGAAGAATGTTGCTTGTAAGGTAATTAATAAGAAAGGTTATTCCTTGGGAGTGGATATAATGTACAGCTCTAACTGTCTGATTTGGGGAGAATGGGCTTCACAAATTGTGCAGAAGCAAAAAAATAAAAAAAATAAAAAATCCACTGGCAGTGCACCACAGGTAGGGAGGTCACTGCACAGCCATGTGGTGGACTTATGGACAGCCACAGGTCTAAGGCCTGTTCGTTAGGTCTGAACAGGTGTCCCCAAAGGGGGAAAAAAACATATTTCCGTGTTTCCATGTTTCTATAACTGCTTTCAGCCAGAATTTTCAGTCACAATGAGGCTAGTCATCTTAAAAGTATGAAATACAAGATAAAACTCTGGGAATATTTTTAGAATGCTACGAGCAACTACGTTTTCTTTCTCTTTCTTTTCCTTCCTTCCTTCCTTCCTTCCTTCCTTCCTTCCTTCCTTCCTTCCTTCCTTCCTTCCTTTCTTCCTTCCTTCCTTCCTTCCTCAAATGTATTTTTGATTTTCCAGCTTTGTTGGCATGCTGTAGGGAAATTTTCATAACTTGTCTGCTTAGTCCTTTAGGTGTTTCAGGCTTCTGGGGAGGATGAACTTACTATAAATGAGTCTCTGATGCTAACATGCTACCTCAGTGCTTTGTGTTACTACAGCTCTGGTGGGGAGGAGAGCAAGCTGAACTGCAGTGCAGTGTGGCTCAGGTAGTTCACACAGCACTGGGCAGTACCGATAGCTCCTTCAAGCCATGGGAAACTGTCAGAGTGATCATTATTTTATTTGCCTCAGAAACAGAAGCAGCAACCCATCTTTTTGCTGAAAGTCTGTTAATGATTTTGGATTTCTGAAAGTTCTGATGAATAGGAACTCTATAGGTCAAATCCTTCATGCCTTTTTTCTTTTCTTTTCTTTTCTTTTCTTTTCTTTTCTTTTCTTTTCTTTTCTTTTCTTTTCTTTTCTTTTCTTTTCTTTTCTTTTCTTTTCTTTTCTTTTCTTTTCTGCAGGATAAGAAATTGATTTAATGTATTAAACCTATTAGTAAACAGACTAATTCTTCTCATCCCTGTATTCTTTTGCCAGTAATGTGATACACCATTATGTTCTCATTGTACTAATTCATCAGTAGTCAGGTAACAGATGCCTAAATCAACTATGAGTACAAAACGTATCTTCTTTGAATTACAGAGTTCCTCTTAACCATATAACATCTTTTATAATGTGATAGCAGGAAGAATTTCCTGAGAGACTGGTGTCTCTTTGAAGCTGGTGTATGTCTTAGCTGACTTGTGCATTACGATATTCTGAAACATTACCATTGAAACTTAGGAAGGGTTTCTAAATATATGCCAAGATATGCAAAACAAAAGACCCACTACAGATGATGGAGGTCTTCTGGAATATGGAACAGATTTTTTTCCGTGGTACTAATAATATGCCTTATTTTTTCATAGGCAGTTTTTCTCAAAGTAAAAGTGTATTTCAAAATAAATACTTGAGGAGTATTGTGGCTATATATCATGTAAGTCATTAAGCCAAACATAATTTCAGTTTCTCCGTCTCTCCTTTTTCTGTCTTCACTTTCTCTCTCTGATGACATTTGATTATAGTAAATTCCTCTCCATTCATGTCATTACATTCTGCTACCTCAGGCTGACAGTCAACATATGGACATATGTATGCAATAGCTTAAAGAACTGTTGTGGAGTCTTGAGTGCAGTATTCAAGGGGACAAAGCTTAGTGGTGGTCTTCATTTATTATTATTATTAATCCATTTGTGGATAGGGTTTAGGAGCTGGTGTTTGATTTAGGACATGGAATTTGGTGTAATGATGATGATCTGCAACCATGACTTACTTTTCTCAGGGAAAGAAAAAAACATAAAGCAGGAAAATCTTCAAATTGCAATTGCTTTCTGGAGAAGAATTTTACCAGGAGAAAAAGCATCTGGACGTGGAAAAAACAGGCAACACTTGCACCAGCCGCTCAGGAACCTGGACTGCCTGTGGTTTTGAGGGAAAAGAGTAACATCTCCAGGGTTCGTCTCTTCTCCTGCTGTCCCTGCAAGCCCACAGCAGTGCTGTGGAACCTGCCCTCACCTGTGCCCTTCCCTCACCTAGCAGCCACCGCACGCCCACGGGACTCCAGGCCTGTCCCTCGGTGGCCGCCAGGGCAGGGCTGTGGTGTAAATGCCTGAAGTAACTAGGAAAATAAAACTAACATTCACACTTTTAAGGAAAAGGTACAGCATTGAAGAGGCTTTCAGGGTAGGGCATAACTGCATTATCTGAGCATTCCCTAGGCTCCCAACCTTAGATGCTATCGCGCTGGGGAAACTTGGTGTGCTAGCTCTAAGGAACACCACGGAGCGTGGAGTGGAGTGGAGACACCACGGCTAGGCTCTGTAATCAGGTGGGGCCTCGATTGTTCTTGTGCACAAAGCTGCACTTTTTGCCACCCTAAGCCAAAGACCTGTCATGTTTTGACAAATGCTGTACCCTAGTGTACTTTTTGCTCATTATAATATCATTATAATACCAAAACACACCTCCATCCCAAAAGCTACCCGCCTCCAAGGTGCGACCACCCCTCACTGAGCATGCGCTCTGAATTTCTCGGAGCCTATTACTTTAAACGGAGACGGGAAAACTTTACACCAATCATAACTAAGATATGCTTGACTAGAGCCACTCAAGCTCCACCTAAAAGATAGAAAATAATATAAATTGGCCCAAGAGAGCGGGGATGTTAGGGAAGATACCATCGTCAGGGGAGATACCATCCCGAGGACATACAACATCCTTAGGACCTCCTGACTCCTGGGATCAGTCGACGGGCTGAGCCTCTCTTCCCCCCCCATTGGGACGCCTTTGGGTGAGATCTGAATACTTGCTTATAAATCTCTATAGAGTCTTTGATCCTTTTAACGTGTTTATTTCTAGGCTGCGCACCTGTAACACCTGTAACACCTGTAACACCTATAACATCTGTAACATCTATAACACTGTAACATCTATAACACCTCTAACACCTGTATAACATCTGTAACACCTATAACACCTGTGTATTTCATGCATACTAGCTTGCTTTTGCAGACAGTCACTATCGCCGGCAATTCAAAAGAACCTGATTATCTGTTGCTGTAATAAACCATACTTGATTGCATTGTGATAGCTCTCATTAATGCGACTTGGGTGAGGGTGATTATCCGTGATAATTCAGTGTTCTGAATCTAACCAGACCCCCAGACGGTTAATGCATTGTTGGTGAATGTCTGAACGGACCCCCAGGTGGTTAATACGTTTTTGGTGAATGTCTGAGTGGACCCCCAGGTGGTTATTACGTTTTTGGTGATTGTCCGAACGGACCCCCAGTTTTGGTGAATGTCCGACTGGTTCAGTACTCTGAATCCAAACGGGCCCGTGACGGTTAATCAGCTACACCCCTTTAACGCGACAAGGGCGGAGGGCGGCAGTGCCTGACCCCAACCCTAACCCCGACCCCAAGATGGGGCTGGTCTCAGTGGAGCTGCTGCCATCTGAGGGGGTTTCCGAGGGCTATCTGGCATCAGGGGACAGAAGATTGCCTATGGGAATGCAGAGACACTGGATTTCATTTTTTTAATCTTAAAAATTAGCTGAGTAGGTCATAGCTTCAAGGGCATGATAAGGTAATGTTTAGCAAAAGCGTTAGCCTGGTATGTGCATCCATGTGGTGAGTGGTGACTGCTCAGACAGAATGGACATCCTTTTTACAAATTTCAGGAAAAGATTTTCAGTACTTCTTCGAAGGCAATTTGCCTGTTAAAGTTTTGTCATGAGCACCGTCATCTCTTTTTCAGCAAATTTACATCATTCTCTTTGAACTATTCTCAAAGAGAAACTAATCCAGGATAAAAAAGGCAAGGCAGGATGGGGGGCGTCTTTGGCACATTGATGTTCTTTGCCTTTTAATGTTTTTTTTCTGGCTTGATTTTAATTTAAAAATACTAAGCATTCTCAAAATATAATTAAAAATACTCATCACTCAAATCTGTCAGAGTGAGACACAGAACCAGCAGTGTGGAAACTTACTTTCTTATTGGTGTCTGTGATTGCTGCTTGGCAGCTCTCACAGTGAAAATTGTTTTTATCTCTTAAGCTGAATGTTAAGCAGCACCAAGCCAGCATAAATCTCTTTAAGGCATTGTGGCTGTATAATAGTCAGGAGTCTTAAAGTGGATTGATAAGGAGACCTGTGGTCCACTGACCTTGGATTTTAAGGTCATGGCACTGGTCAGAAAGGACAAGTAGGATTGCCTGCACAATTAAGGACCACTGAAGCTCCTTGGCTTTCCTGAACAAAATAATGAAAAATTTGATACGATGGTTACTTTTTAAAAGTTAAGGGATAAAAATCTGATACACACTAGCAAGCATGTTTTTTTCTATCAGATCCTGTCAAACAAATGTGATTTGATTTGATGAGTGTGATAAGCTTGCTAGCTGCAAGTGATGCGGTTTTGTCTTTTTAAAGCATTTTGTCTTCTTAGATGAAGTCATTTGGGCTTATGACGGGGATGGCTGGATAAAGTTTCATGCTAAGGTCAGATTTATCTTTCAGTGGTCTTTTCTGACCTTTGACCACTGTCATCTTTACCCTTCTCTGGATGCAGATTGCCATGGACTGAAGTTATCTCATCAGTGTGTGCAAGTAGGAGGGCAGGTGTAAGCAAGATGGAGCCAGGCTCTTTCCAGTGGTGCCCAGCGCCAGGACAAGAGGCAGTGGGCACCTTCTGAGAGATCTTCAAAAGCCTCCTGGACATGGTCATGGGCAACCTGTTCAAGTGGCCCCCTCTAGGGGGCCCTTCCAACCTCAACCATTCTTAGATTCAGTGGGATTATACATGGGTGCAAGTCTCTGAAGACTCAACATCAGGCCCTAATTATTGTTTGGTTGTCAGGTGTCTGTTGCTCTGTTATGGATAAAAAAGCTTCAATTCAAATTTGTTTAGTGCTATTTATTGCCTTAATGTACAATGTATTGGGTTTTGTTTGTTTGCTTTTAAATATTCATGTTAAGAGATACCAGTCTGTATTGGATACTGGTGTAGTGTAGCTGCCTCTGAAGTCCCAGATGATTGCCACCATTCTCTGTGCCTAGCAGAACAACAGACGGATGAACTTTTTGAGGATAAGACTAAATTTAAGAAAGAAAGAAGGTACAGGAGGCTCTTTCAGAATATGTTCTGAACAAGCAGGACAGAACAGATCTGAACATGAGACCAGACTTCCAAGAAAAACACAGTTTGCTGGTCTAACACTTTAAAGGTGGTTCTGGTTCTGAAGTTTGCCTAGGAAGCAGTTTATTATTTTAAAATAGTGTTAAGAAATTCATATATGTGCTTCTTGAGTTAGAAAATGTGTTGGAGACATATTGTTAGGTCAATTAACAAACATTATTTTCAGTGTCATTGTTTTTGGTTGCCAAACCTGAGACCTGCAGAAACAGAGACTTTATGTCTGTTTTCTGGTCCCATTTACTTCACCTGAAAAAGGTTTTTAGCATATCTGAAACTTCAGTTTATAAGGCTAATCCTATTTCTGCCTTTCTAACTACTATAGGAGCATAAAAGAAATGTGCAGCATGCCCTAGTGCCCTTTCTTTAGTCTCTTCTATTGGAAATACCAACATTATGTTAGTGGGATACAAAATGCTTTCCAAAAGGTATGCAATCAGTGCCACTGTTTTCTCTTTTGCTGAAGCAGTAATCTCAGGCACCATTAGCTATTCTGACTTGCATCAGTGGCTGGTGTGGGGGAAAAATTAATGAGAATAGTAAAGAAGAATGATTAGTCAAAGAAAGTATGAAGGAACTGAAATTGTTTGGTAGAGAAGACTAAAAGAAGACATGTTTTGAAATCTGTCAATTTTGGCTACAAAGCTCAAGGAGAAATTCAAGTCTGTTTTGAAGTGGTCAGAAAATAGGGATCTTAAATTGCAACAGGGGAGATGTAAATTTTAGACCTTGGAAAGGAAAAATCTTTTTAATGCTAACGGTAGTAAAACACTTGAACAAATTATTTGGGGATCTTGTAGGATCCTGATTAGGAAGGGTAAGCATTTTTTTTTTTGTTAGGAATGGTAGTAAAGTGTTTGTTTTTTTTCCTAACTGATGCAGGTAGAGGCCAATTTTGCAGGCTGTGTTCTTGATAACTCTAAGACATAAACATTATGTAAAATCACCTTTGAGCTTCAGGAATGTTACCCTGATTGCTATTTAAGTGTTACTGACACTTTTAAAAAATGTGGCTGGATCAGTTAATGTACATTTATCTTAAAATATCTAATACTGTAGTAGTTTTGTTTAATGCTTTGTTCAACTTCTGTTCTAACTTCATCTAACCAAATTTAAAAAAAAAGAGATTGATTCATGGGAACTCAGGCTGGAGAAATGTTTGTACCCTTCATGGCATTACGGGAATTAGTGAAACATTTTTTTTTTCAGTTAAAGTGCAAAATAATTGTACAGTTGTTTTTTCTTTTGCATACATGCTGAGTTTATTCAGAACATTTGCCATCCTTCTTTTTTCTTAATTATCTTTGCTTCTGAGCCACTAACTGAAGACTAAAAATTGTCTCTGAACACAGATACTTTGATTTTGAAGATAGCAGATATTGTTGGAAATTACAACATAATCTTTGAATATTTGAATTTAGGCTTAATTATGTGTTGCCTTCATCATGATTATACATATTTTATTACTAGCAAGTAGGCTGTTGACTGATTGAAAAAAATTCTGAATGCAATAAGAAACATTTCTGTGCCACAGACAGTAGATGTTACACTGTATGTAACTGGAGTCCTGCTATGGAAGACCTAACTACCTGACTTGTCATGAGTAGGAGAATGTGAACAGTGCTTCCTTGCCCTCTTCTGCTTCCCCTTGAAGATTAAGTCATTTTAAAGAATGGTTAAAGAAAAGTCAGTGCCTGTACTTGAGATTCCTGGTTGTGCAACAAGACCAGCTCTGCCAGACGTGCAGGAGATGGGAGGCACCGGCCCCAAACCAGGGAGTCAGGAATTCCTGCTGACAGATGGAGGCAGCTTTAAAGGGGCTTAGGCTTTAAAGGGGCTTATGTATTGGCGTTGTTACTGTTCAGTCTTTTTGTTTCTCTTTTTCTCCTCCTCTGCTCCATTTGTTTAATGTTATTCCTTTCCCAGCCTTAGGAACTTAGCCTAAAGAAAGGATCTTCAGGCTGAAATTCAGTCCATAAGCTGTATTGAGGTAAAAAATGTTTTAATGCTGCTGTTGTTTTCCAGACAAAGCTTATCCAAGCAAATTGATGTTCTTCAGAGATGTTCAACTCTTTGGCAAAAAGATGAATACACAAAAACTTTTAGCAGCACTGGGCAGCTTTTCAAAGCCAGGTGTTTTTTAATTTGTCAGCCAAAATGGGGTATTTCAGCACGTTCTTGAGTGAGAAGCAAGAGACTTGCACTTCTGTCCAGAGTAGGTGCCTCTCTGCTTTCTCCACTTTGTGGCAGCCTGTGCACCCTCCCTCCCTCTGACCTGGGCACCATAGCTCTTGGTGCAGAGCCTTGGATTTTGCTTCAGCCTGCAGTCACATGATTTTTTTGCTTGTTCACAAGCAGTAGTTAAAAAATGTCTTTGATAATGTTGATCTTACTTCATAACTTAATGGGAATCCAAGCTCTGCTACTCACTCATGTTTCCACCATTCTTAAGTAAGCAATGCATGGGAACCCAGATACTGTGCTCTGCTGTCCCTTGTTCACATCGTCCTACAGAGATATGATATAAAAATCAGTGGATGACCTAAGCCTACACAGCTTTTATGACAATAATACAGAGTTTATCTGTATTACTTGAAGCAACTGGCAAGCCTTTATTGTTCATATAACTCTTTTATGGGAAGAGGTTTATAGCACAGAATGTTATGGTTTTGTTTTGTTTTGGTTTTTTGCTTTCTTGGTCTCCCACTTTCTCCTTATTAATGGCATTGTAAAGGAGTCACAGGAAAAGTTTGCTACATCCTAACATCCTAATTGGTTTTGCTTTAATAATTGCAATTCTTTGACAATAGGGAATATTCAATGGCCTGTGTTCATATAGATATATGAATAATACATCAAATATCCTAATTTAGAACAGTCCTGTACAACACAGGAAGGAAAGAAGGAAATGCTCTCTTTTAACTGGTAGTGGGTTACTTCAGGCCATCTATTTTTTTATTTTTTTTACGTTACAATAAGACATTATGACAGTGAGCATCCCCACAGAATTTTTGGAAACGCTCAATTCTATTTTTTCTGTGTGTTGCTCTTCTTATGCTGTAGATAGATCTGTGCAGATAGAAAAACACAAAGAAAAGCATTATTTTGAGTAAGGTAATTCTTAGGTTCTGTGTCATCTTTGAGCTAATTGTCATTGTAGCATCTGGTGCCTTCTTTGTTTTCTTACTTGAGGATTATGCTACACTTGAATTTTCTTTTTCTGTATACAATTACAATAAAAATGAAACCCACGTTTGTGCAGATTATTTTTTTTTTAATTAAAAGATAAGATTCTTCTGTAAATGTCTGACTGTTGAAGAGACTATGACTCACACTACTTTACAGGGGCTTTTGAGTCACTGATGTAGAACATGGTAATGTCAAATGCATTATGAGTATCAGATGAATTTATAAGGTTTTATGACTGTTGGGGTCAGTTTCAGTTAGATACAGATGCGTGTATGCTTAACTGTTACTGCCAAGATGTGAATGAGAGAACATTTTGAGTCCTGAACCTTTTCTTCTTAGAATATAAGTTTACATGCCAGAAATAAAGAGTAATAAGATATTTTCATAATGTCAAAATTATTTTACATAAATGCATGTCTTGTTCCCTGAAATCATAGCTATAAAAATCAGAATGATTGATGCAAAGTAAGTTAAATCAAGTCCTAGTTTAGCACATTCTTAGTTAAGTCAATTAAGGTATAAGTACTTTACTTCTTTTACTTATCTTGGTTTATGTAGCTCTTTGACTAAATTGTGGGATTATAGAATAAAAAATGACTCCCCAAATGCAGTGTAAAGTTTTATGGACTATACTAAGCTCTCATTCCTTAAAAAGAGAAAAAAAGAAAAAGAAAAACAAAAACAAAAACAAAAACAATCAACCATGTCTTAGTCAGTAGAAAGGTTGACTGTAATGTACTTTCAACTTCTCTTTTTGGCGGAGAGCTGAATATTTGTTACAATGCTGTAGATTGTCACATTGAGAATCCACAAGGAGACCACATTGCTGTTATTTATGACAGTTCTGTAACAAATATCAAAGAGAAAATAACATATAAGGGACTCCTTGGGCAGGTAAGTTTGAGAATAACTTTGTTACTGGAAATAGATTGGAAATACTGCACAGCAGGTAGATATTAGGGAGGCAGAAGTAGTCTGCCTTGGTAGTTTATTCCTTTTGCTGCGCTCAGTATTGATTTATAAGCTTTACTACTTTTATCTGATAATAGAGCATCTAAGAAGTTTTGATCTTCCTCTAATTATCTTTTTTCTTCAGTTTATTATTTTTTGTCCTGGTCAGTTAAATTCTGAACTTTTCTCTCTTGAATTTCTTTTTTCCCCCTCTCCTAACAGTTCTTATTTCCTATATAACAGATAAAGCAAAATATTAGTCAAGCCACTCAACACTGAGTTGCTACAAAGAACAACAATGCTGCCTTAGTAGAAACAAAGGTGCACACCTTGGCTATTGCTGCAGATAATGGAGTGTAAAGACAAATGCCAACTTAACAGGAAGCAGGTCTAGGCAGAGCTGCATCACATGCCTGGTATAAATATAGAGGGTGCCAATGGCCTGAACTAGTTCTCTGTCTGGGAAGCCTGTGGATTTTGACTGTCGGCTGCGGTGGCTGATGCAGCTTACCTCTAGCTTGCCCCTGGCTGGGGTGATGAATACATCATCAGTCCCAAGTACCAGGCTCTTTGTGTGCCCATCTCACTGCCAGCAGCTGCCTGTGGGCCTCACACTGCTCCTCTGTGCCGATAATTTTGCAGCCTCATTACCTGATGTTGTCATTTACCAAAGGTCGCCTGCTGATGCAACCCTCAACCAGGCCCAATGCATGCCGGTTTCTATAATTGGTAGTTAAATTGAATTTCCTGCTCAACTGCTGTATTTTAACTTTTTTTTGCTCTGTTTTTCTGTTCTAGTTATATATAGCAGTTGCACTTAACACTGAATACAAAGAAATTTTGGAGTCAGACTCCTATTCTTGCTTAAAGAATTTCAGAGTGCAAGATGCATTACAGAGGATGGAACACACTCACTGCACTGCAGATACATGTAATACTTTTAAAATGTTAAATGAACTTCACAATACACTAGTTTGGTGTGTGAGGTTTGTATTGCACTGTTGGAAGAGTAATCACACAGATACAAAAACTGATACATCTCTGCTCTACCATACCTTGTAATAAAAATATAGAAAATATTTACTCCTCACTGTTTTTTTGTTGATTTACCAAGTCCAAAACCAAACTTTAAAGTTACCATGCAGTATGCTGGATCTAAAGCCACTATTTCAGAGTTTTAAGAAATCAGGCAGCTTTAAAAGGGCACAGCTTCTCATCTAATTTTGTTTTTTATGTCTATCTATATATAAATAAATTGTATTTATATGCAATTTTATTTGTCATGTGCCATATATAAATGTACATGTATAAATGAAAAAAATATAGATATGTAAATACCTAATAATTTATTTTAATAAATACATCATTTTGATATAAATTATCTTCTGTGGGCTTCCTTTTCAGAAATTTCCTCTAAACAGCACTTGAAAAGTAGCCTTGGTTCACTTTTTGGGGTGGACGTTGGTGTCTGTCTCCTAAGTTTGTGCATCTTTGTTTTCTGAAAGCACATTAAATATGTTACAGCATGGAACATTTATGCAGAATGAGAAAGTTTTGCTAATGTACATATACATACTTTCTTCCATATTTCCTCTTACTGAGCATAATAAACCAAATGGGATAACTGAAGTTTTCTGAGGCTAAGTAACAGAACTTATTCAAAAGTTCATTGTAATCTTGCTGGTAGCTGAGTCCTATCTTAATATTATTTTTGAATTCTGTACTTTTTGTTATTCTCTTTAATCAAAAGGGCATATGATCATGAAAGGCAGGGTTTGAGATTAATAACTTCTCGTTTGCATCTTTCTAGTCCACTCTTGTGGAATAAATTTAACTTGGTTCATCTAGTAACTGTTGAACACCTGGTAACAAACATACTCACAGAGAGGTTGGCTGAAAATTGCAGATACATGGGCTGCTGTGTTTTGTGTCATAGATCTCATAAAGACTAGGAAAGATTTTGGAAAAAGGCCTACTAAACCACTATGAAGCATGCCTTACAGTGTTTGGCTCACATCCCGCTGTCATTGCTTGTTGCTGTGTTCTCAGGCTGCTCAATGTAAGCCAAAAGTACTATATGCTGTAGTTTTGAAATAGACTGTCACTGCTTTGCATGCTTCATTACAGACTGGTATGAGTGTAGACCAGACATATGAACAAAGTTGACAAATAGGCTTAGTAATACCCCAGAGGCAAAAGAAACCTTCTGCTTCCTTTCTGGAGTTCCTTTCCCTGTTTAAAATAACCTTCAATGGGAATCCATGTGCAGACTGTAGTTTGAACTATACCCTCCCAATGGATGTTTAGTAGCCTGTCGGGCCAATAAGCTGTTATTTCACTGAGAATGTCTTTTCAGAGAAGCTGCCTGTTCAAAATGTCTCTACAGGAGATCAGGGTTTGAGGTGATGGATTTCTTTCTGGTTTTTGGTAACAAAAGAGGACTTGATAGGTGGATTAACTAAAAGTTACATAGAATAACTGTGGGTTGCAAGATGGGGAGATGCAGAATTTTGTAGCAGGTTGAATCATTTATCCAAGGATCAAACACATGGTAAGGATGAAAAAAATGACATAGGTGCTTGGTTGGAGATAATACAATTCCTTAGGGAGGGTGGGATAGCTTGAACTACAACCTCAGGAAGCCTGAGGCTTTCAGGTTACCTCTATCATTTTTACTCATTGCACTGCTGTTCAGATCTAAGAGCTACAATGATGCTGCAATTTTAAGGTTAAGCACCACTAAATTGTAAATAATTGAGAGAAATGTTGGAAGCTTGTGGATGTTTAGTGTCCAACCTGTGAGGAACAATTTTTTTTTATTATTATTATTTTCAGAATTGAAGTAGAAGGATTGCAGGACAATTTCAACAGTTTATTGATACAAATAATGACAAGATTTATCTGTGCTGATACTCTATGGAACTATATTTGGAAAGTCTTGAGACTCTTAAAGTGAAATTTTACATAGTGCGTATGATTGCTTTGTATTAATTAGATGCTGTTACGTATGGAATGCTGCAAATGTGGAGAGTGGGGCTCTGATGAAACTTAAGACATGACAGTCTTCCAGAATGTACCTATTGGATTTATTTTATTTACTGATGCCTCTTATAGGCTTTTAAATGTGCATTACATAATTGAACTGGTTACAGTGAAAGGGGAATGTAGCTGCAAGCTTTGTGTATGCCTTGGGATAGTCTCGAATTCCAGTAGTGAGATGCCAGGAAAAGATAACGGAAGCATGAATTATTTTAGAAATGTTACTGAATCTCTGTAGTGTTAGGGAAAAATAGATATACCCAGAAAAAAAAAAATAGGGAGCAATGGCTCCTGTTCATTTAAAAACAATCTTTCTGATTGTGTTGGAAAGTAGTACCATTTTCAGATTAAGACCTGGTTGGTTAGATGGGTGAAAAAAACTCTCTGTTTACATTACTGGGTGATTTTCTGTAGGCTGCTTCCATTGCTAAAAATAAAAAATAAAAAAAAAATCTCAAGAATTTGAATGCCATTGCAGCTGTTGACACTTGACAGATACTGTACGTGAAAACAGTATGATTTCTCTTGGTCATTATTTCAGAAACAATGCACAGTTAATGTGCTGAATTCAGTGCTGTAATAAATAATTTCTGAGTGCAATAACCTGACAAGAGTACTAAAATCCAGCCCTCCTTCCCCCCAAGCTGAGTCTCTGACAGCATTGAATGTTGCAAAAATATGAATGAGAGAGAAGGGCTTGCGGGTTATCAGCATTGGGTTATGATGTAATTTCTTTGTTAGGATGTTTGTTGTTGTTTGTTTTTTTTTATTTCCATAATTACCCACCCTAAAGGCATCTTCTTCTGAAATAGCTGTATTAGGAATTGTCAGGTTGCATTTATGTGTCTTGTCTGTCTGTCTTGCACTGCATTTATCTCCTGGATATATATGACTGAAGAATCGCCCAGGTTGTTTTGCTTCTAGTAGTCTTTTTCATTCTACATGCTTTACTCCATCTTCTTTCTTTGCCTTCTCCCTTGAAAAATGGCCAATTGCTTCTTAGCTAGAAATAGTGACTTTCATTTCAAGATATTCATTCTCAGAAGTGCTATAAAATCAAAACTAAAGTACAGACAGAAAATCCTACAGAAACTGACAATCAAACTTTTTATTCTGTTTGTCTGATAAAGCAAAATTACCTTGCTAGAACTATGTATTAGGTTTCTTGTTTAATGCTGTTTTTCATTGTCCTATTTAAATTTCAAAATTCATTCTTCAACGGATGTGCTAGAAAGATTTAACTATGATGTACAAGAGTAGCTCTTCAAAAATATCAATATTAGTATTCTGGAAAGGATGAGACTAATCAGGAGTTTACAAAGAGTGGTGCCTTGGGTTTTTCACATTCCACACAAAAGACTTCCAAACCACCTTAGAAATCTGAAGTAGCAGGAACTTGATCTAACTTGACTTAAGTGTTATACTACTCCCTTGACTTAAGTGTTATTCTGCAGCATGTCAACAGCAGTGATATCTGCAATAATGTATAATGTGGTGCAGTATTGGCAGAGTGAAGCAAAGCCATGTTGAATTAATTGCTGAGGCTCCTGACATTTCCACTATATGTGATTTGCAGGTTTTTCTTTGGAATAGGTTTATTTTGATCCTTTGAAGCAAATGCCCCATAACTCACTTCAAAGCTGTCAGAACATAGCTGTTCCACAAATCTCTGCTTTCTTGACTTGTGGATGCCTTTAGGAAATGCCATGCTTTTCTTTGATCAGTCTCACTGCTACTTGATTACTCTCCCAACTCTGAATGGAGGTTGTTCAAATAATAGCATGTAAGGGAAATAGGTGCTGTAGGAGTTTTGCAGAACGCTACAGTCTATCACTTACAACTACCTGAAATTTCTTCTGTGGCAAATGCTTGTCTGGAACTCAACTCTTCTGCAGAGCGAATGCTGTTGCATTGCTTCTGACCAAACATGAAATCCAAGCCAAGCTGGTGAGTGTTACAGAATCCCTATCTCATTCCAGGCCCTTCCATCAGGCACATGCTCCACAGCTGGTCTCCCAAACCAGAAAGGAAAAAGGACCAGTATTTGTGCCCTACCCCCAGGCCCCAGTTTTCCCTCAATCCAAAGAGCATGTTGGCACATGAAAGAAGGAAGGAGAAATTACTGCAATTAACCACAATCCCAGCAGCTGTCTGCCTGCATTAGAAAGAAATACAAATCATCCCAACTTACATTTTTTTCTTGTTATTTGTGAAGCGGTATATGTGCACCACTACAACCACTAGGTAGGTCCCTCATATACTGCATCTGAGGAGAAGAAAAGACAGTGCAATGGAATTTTGTGCAGAAACCTACAGGGACTGTGCTATCAAGGCATGCCATGTGCATGGCTTATGGAGTTGCCAGGACCGTGCCTGGCACATAGGCAGAGAAGGGTCAAGGCAGGTGGTCTCTGATGGAGCTTCTTGCCCCACTGAACTTCCTTCACAGCCCCTGGGGAATCATCTCAAGACATTACAGCTCTCACAGGCAGACTTGCATTGCATCTTCACTGCCCTGACTGGACCAGAAAGCTAAACACAATCCTAACCTGAATACATCTAGGAAATGAGTACAAGTTTTTACTCAGGCAGGCATCTGGACCACTGAATTTTACAGTTCCCAGAGCCTGGTGTGGCAAAGAGTGGGTCAAGGGGATGTTCCTGCATGTCATCTCCTGAAGTTCCTCAGGGGATTGTGCAATGTAGACGTGTGTACACTTGGCAGGTGTGTGTGGCACTCTTTTCCCTGGACTGGGGGGCACGTGCACCAAGACACTTCTGAAGCATGACTGTCCCATGTGTTTAAGAATGTGGTCTTCATCTGCTTGAAATGAATGCAATACCACGTGTCCATCCTTTCCCAGCTGGCAGCAGGCTTGACATTAGCAACATGATGGTGCATCTGCTGAAGAAACTCTTTGCAGCAGTAGGAAAAGGAGGAAGTAATAATTAAAAGGAGTAATGGAAGAGTGAAGAGGTTGATCAGTGCATGGGGGGCAGCAGCAAGGACTACTTTCTTTAGTAGCCTTCCAAGAATGGCATGAAGCTGAAGAGGAGAGGAAGGCTTGCTGCCTTTGGTTTAGAGGAATGCTTATGTGGCGTGACTATTTTTACAGCATGAGATGAGCTTCAGGGTCTTTCAGGAACTCTCAATATTTGAAAAATCTTTTTGTATGTAGCTTGTGTTGAGGGACTTGACACTGTTGAAATCCACACTGTTCAAGACGGTCAGGTTTGGAATTCATTTTTTGAGCATTTGGAGTGGAATTTCTGTTTTAATATCTTCTAAACAGAATTCTTATGGCATGGACCAAAACTGAACTGCATTTTAAACCACTAGGGACAGATGGGTGATTTATCTCAGAACTGCACTACTTCTCCAAACCTGAACTGCTAATAGAGATATAGTATTTGTTTGGTGGCAGGGTAAAAACAAAACTGTGCTCACTAAGGCTTGTATTTGACGTAACTGTAATGTAAGTCCAGATCTTCAAATCTGAAAACCTACTTCAGCCTCCTGTTATATCATTTTGTCTCAGGTCATTTTATTACTGAAGTGTCAAATATATTAAGGCAATAGAGCAGTCTTAAACTTTAAAGAAGTGCAGAGAAATAGCATGCTGGTAGGAAAATAGCAACTGTAAAATCTTGAGTGATAAAGTATGCTGTCTTAATGTAAACCATAAATGACAACTCACTGTAACAAACTGGATGGTTTCATGGCTTTTAACATTTTAATGAAATGTCACTACTCACTTTTTTTTTTCTTTTAGGAAGAATGATTGCTTGAATGTTTTGGGGTTTCCACATAAATCTTAGGGGAAAGTAAAACTGCTTTATGATGTTCCACAATCTTCCAAATAGTTGCAGATGGAGATAGTGTTTTATTCAGTAGGGCAAATGCTCACTGTCTGTGAGAAGGATGAAGGACAAGACAAAAGGAAAATCATAGCTATCCACGTATTGTATTGGGTTAATGCCTTTGGTGACATTGAACTCTGTAGAGTGGGGAGGTTAAGTACAGTCAAGTAACTAGTGAGCTTGCCTGGAAGATGTGCTTTCTGCCTGCAAAATGCTACATATATTCTGCTTGAAATCTACCATGAATAAATTTTACTTAAAGAAAACTTCCGTATATGCAGTTCTCTTCACTGTCTCTAGCATACAGCCAAGTACCAAAGTTATGTAGCTCCTACACCTTTTTGGTGCCCTGCTAGACCTTCTCTTCACAAACAGAGAAGGACTGGTGGAGGATGTGATTGTCGGGAGCTGTCTTGGGCAGAGTGACCACGAAATGGTGGAGTTCACTATTCTTGGCGGGGCCAGGAAGGGAACCAGTAAAACCACTGTATTGGACTTTCGGAGGGCTGACTTTGGGCTGCTCAGGACACTAGTTGATGGAGTCCCATGGGAGGCGGTTCTGAAGGGCAGAGGGGTCCAGAAAGGCTGGGCGCTCTTTAAGAGGCAAATCCTAATGGCGCAGGAGCGGTCTGTCCCCATGTGCCCAAAGATGAGCCAGCGGGGAAGAAGACCAGCCTGGCTCAACAGAGAATTGTGGCTTGAGCTTAGGAGGAAAAAGAGGGTTTATAATCTTTGGAAAATTGGGCAGGCCACTAAGGAGGACTATAAGGATGTAGCGAGGCTGTGCAGGGACAAGATTAGGAAGGCCAAAGCTCATCTGGAGCTCAATCTGGCTACTGCTGTTAAAGATAACAAAAAACGCTTTTATAAATACATCAACACCAAAAGGAGGAGTAGGGAGAATCTCCATCCTTTACTGGATGCGGGGGGAAACTTAGTTACAAGAGATGAGGAAAAGGCAGAGGTGCTTAATGCCTTCTTTGCCTCTGTCTTTAGCGGCAAAACCGGTTGCTCTCTGGATACCCAGTACCCAGAACTGGTGGAAGGGGACGGGGAGCAGGATGTGGCCCTCACCATCCACGAAAAACTGGTTGGTGACCTGCTACGGCACTTGGATGTGCACAAATCGATGGGGCCGGATGGGATCCACCCAAGGGTACTGAGAGAACTGGCAGAGGAGCTGGCCAAGCCCCTATCCATCATTTATCAGCAGTCCTGGCTATCGGGGGAGGTCCCAGCTGACTGGCGACTAGCAAATGTGACGCCCATCTACAAGAAGGGCCGGAGGGCAGACCCGGGGAACTACAGGCCGGTCAGTTTGACCTCAGTACCAGGGAAGCTCATGGAGCAGATCCTCTTGGGAGTCATCATGCGGCATTTGAAGGGCAAGCAGGCGATCAGGCCCAGCCAGCATGGGTTTATGGAAGGCAGGTCCTGCTTGACGAACCTGATCTCCTTCTACGACAAAGTGACGCGCTGGGTGGACGAGGGAAAGGCTGTGGATGTGGTCTATCTTGACTTCAGCAAGGCTTTTGACACCGTCTCCCACAGCATTCTCCTCAAGAAACTGGCTGCTCTTGGCTTGGACTGGCGCACGCTTCGTTGGGTTAGAAACTGGCTGGATAGCCGGGCCCAAAGAGTTGTGGTGAATGGAGCCAAGTCCAGTTGGAGGCCAGTCACTAGTGGCGTCCCCCAGGGCTCGGTGCTGGGGCCGGTCCTCTTTAACATCTTCATCAATGATCTGGATGATGGCATTGAGTGCACCCTCAGTAAGTTTGCAGATGACACCAAGCTAGGTGCGTGTGTCGATCTGCTCGAGGGTAGGAAGGCTCTGCAGGAGGATCTGGATAGGCTGCACCGATGGGCTGAGGTCAACTGTATGAAGTTCAACAAGGCCAAGTGCCGGGTCCTGCACCTGGGGCACAATAACCCCAAGCAGAACTACAGGCTGGGAGAGGAATGGTTGGAGAGCTGCCAGGCAGAGAAGGACCTGGGAGTGATGGTGGACAGTCGGCTGAATATGAGCCAGCAGTGTGCTCAGGTGGCCAAGAAGGACAACGGCATCCTGGCTTGTATCAGAAACAGTGTGACCAGCAGGGCTAGGGAGGTGATCGTCCCCCTGTACTCGGCTCTGGTGAGGCCGCACCTCGAGTACTGTGTTCAGTTTTGGGCCCCTCGCTACAAGAAGGACATCGAGGTGCTTGAGCGGGTCCAAAGAAGGGCGACGAAGCTGGTGAGGGGCCTGGAGAGCAAGTCCTATGAGGAGCGGCTGAAGGAGCTGGGCTTGTTCAGCCTAGAGAAGAGGAGGCTCAGGGGTGACCTTATTGCTCTGTATAAGTACCTTAAAGGAGGCTGTAGAGAGGTGGGGGTTGGCCTGTTCTCCCATGTGCCTGGTGACAGGACGAGGGGGAATGGGCTAAAGTTACGCCAGGGGAGTTTTAGGTTAGATGTTAGGAAGAATTTCTTTACTGAAAGGGTTGTGAGGCACTGGAACGGGCTGCCCAGGGAGGTGGTGGAGTCACCATCCCTGGAAGTCTTCAAAAGACGTTTAGATGTAGAGCTTAGGGATATGGTTTAGTGGGGACTGTTAGTGTTAGGTTAGAGGTTGGACTCGATGATCTTGAGGTCTCTTCCAACCTAGAAATTCTGTGATTCTGTGATACACAGGCACTGGGAGTCTTCCATTACAAAATTACTAATTATCATCTTTAATTGATGCCTTTTCCATCCACAGGCAAACACTGCCTTTTTTCAGCATCAGTAATAATTATAAAAATAATGAATGTGTTGTCCATTGGGTTTAATTATTTATTTCTTACTATCTTACTATTACTTATATGGGATATAGAATTACTAATTAAATATTAGTTTTGTTTCCTCTGGCCTTTTTGTCTACATGCTTAAGAGTCTCACAATCAGCAAAGATGAGGATTAGGTTTCTAAATCTTTTGAGATCAGTTGATATTTTCTCTCTGTTAAAATGATTTTTCAGATTTTAATGTTTTCACAGTGGGAAGTGGAAAAAGGAATTTGCCTTTGGAAGCAGAGTTGTTATCCATACCTACAGTTATTTTCACTGATCTTATCTAGAAATGAGTAAAGGACAGTGGTATGGCTATAAATTATAGCTGTATAGATGTCCAAGCCATGTTGATTTGTATTGGCACTTGACAGCACATTGATAGATAATAATAGGTCTAGAATTAAAAGATATTTTCTTCTGATAATCAATAATGTTTAATATGAGAGCTCTGTTATGAATGAATTGCATACATTATGTGTGTTTGAATCTTGGTATGTTGATGACTTTGCCTTATAAACATATTCTTTGTCTTGTGGCTGCAAATAACAGCAGGAATTTATGCATTGTTTATAAAAAAGGGAAGCTGTTCTTACCTTCTGATGGAAGCACGCATGCCTGGGGCTCCTATGTTTCCATTTTCTTAAATCCTCAGGCAGAGGTGTAGAAATATTATATGCATGGTTTGATTGTGAATGGGCTGTGCATTTAATGCAAACACAGCTCAGATGCATCTGGAGCTCTTGGGTGTTACTGTCTCATGTTGCAGAAAGTCTGGATGTGTGGTCCCACTAAGAGAGAAGCAGTGAAGTAATGCCATGCCACTCAGTAGTACATGCATGGGCTGGGTTCAAGGGATGGATGTACTTGCCCCATGATTTCTTGAGTGCGATCATAGAAGAAGGCGTATAAATGCCTGAAAATTACTGAAAGTAACATTGCTATTAGGATTTGAAATATCAAACTGGGATAAGGTTTTAAACAGAGAAAATGCAAATTTGATGAATAATATAAATTAAAATATTTCATAACTGATCTACCCTGCTGACTGGTGTATCCTTGAAAAAGAAGGTCCTTCCCTCCTGTCCTATTTACACAAGAGTGCCATAGGCTGTTCCCATTGCTTGCATTATTTTCTGGGTCACTGCAAACATCTCTTTTTGATTCGGCGGCTTGGAAGTGGTTATTTTCTGTTCTACAGGCAACATCCTCCTGCTGCTCTCAGAAGCTTGTCTCCCCTTTCCTTTCTCATCAGTCTGGTAGGAACCAAAGGGAAGAGTCTTTCACAAGTCTCAACTTTACTTAAAACCTATGTGATATAATGAATAAATAAAAAATAACACAGTGTAGGTAAGGTGTGACATACTCATATATGAGTAGATTCACATAGCATCAATAGTGAAAGAAATCAGAATCTCAAAATTTCTATTACTTACTGTGGTATTTTCTAGTGAGTGGCAACCTATCAAAGAAAGTGTTTTACTGGTGTGGATAAGAAGAGTTCCCATGAAAAACAGAGCAACTCCTTTACTCTGAACTTAGATTTATATGTGAATTTAGCTATCCCAAGAACTTCCCAGAGAATTTAACATTTTAGTCTTATCGTTACTGTAGAACTATGCAAACAAAGCACCAGCTCTTGTTACTTCTGATTGGACTCTGTAACCCTGCTTGTGGAATTCTCCAGCTTGTGACTTCCTGGGATGTTTCTACTTCTGTCCTGTTTTGTAACAGTTTTTTAACCTACTCTGTGTCTTCTCAGTCTACAGTTTTTCCTGTTAACCTATTAGCCAGTGTTTTGTACACAGCTCCATGCAGTTGTACCTCTTTACTTATACTCACAGAATCACGGAATGCCTGAGGTTGGAAGGGACCTCTGGAGGTCATCTCATCCAACTTCCCTGCTTAAGCAGGCCTCTTAGAGCAGGTTGCCTCTCTAAACTCTGATGTTTATTTAAAAAATTAAATGAGGTTGGCAAGTTTAGGTATTATCTGAGTGTCACACAACTGTCAGCCTCTTGAACTCCAGAAACCTCTGACAGTAAGTTAATTTGTTTGCTCTTGGGGAATTAGTAATTTGATTTTCCTTCAGAAGATGCCATATTCTATGCTGCTACAAGTGCACAGTGCTTGTCACAGGCTTCCCAGTTCACATTCTAAAAGAACTTACTAGGCACTGTCCTGGTGTACTAATGAAATAGTACATTATCACAAAAGTAGTATTGACTATACACTCTTGAGGTAATGAATATTTACCTCACAGTGATACGGATGACTGACATTGCTTCTGAGCTTCCAGATTTGTTTGTCAGTTCTTTGTTCCCATACACAGTCTATCTTCAGGCTTTTACATACAAGAAATTTGAAAATGAGAGGGAAAACATTTTCCTAAATCTAATTGTGTTTCTTTGAATTTGTACCTGCATTTGGCTCAGGGTATAAGACTTCTTGTCGTAAGTTCTGGGAAGTTTACTGCACTGCACTGGAGAAAATTGGAAAATTTATTTCACATTGATTTGTGTTCCAAATGTAGGTAGAACAGAAGTTGTGTGATGAAATGATTTGTTTATGCATATTTTTAAAAATTAAAATTTAGAAACGTGAGCTGGATAAAGGAATGTATGGTTAGAGTGGCATTTAAAATTTGCAAAACTTTGCTATTAATTTTGGCTATAATTTTATAATAATAATAATTCACATATGTGAATTCAAAAAAAATGTGTTTCAAAACACATTGTTTCAAAAATATAAATTGTGTTTCAAAAAATATATATTGTCCTAAATGTATTGAACCTTGATTACATTGTTCATCAACTTTCTTTATCTTACTGGCTTGTTTCCTTAATGTCCTGCATCTATTGATTGTGTGAAGGTTGTTTTTCATGAGGCAATGTCAGATCTTGATAAGTTTTTAATATGTTGTAAACGTTTTGCCAGTACAGGTGTCCAAGCTAGCAGATGTCATGGTCAGACATGGTGTGAAGAAAGGAGGTCATGTTGTCATCTACATGCCCATGATTCCACAGAGTATACTGTAAGCTGGCTTGTGCAACAATAGGAGCCATCCATAGCCTGATTTTCGGTGGATTTGCCTCTAAAGAGCTTGTTGTTCACATAATCACACAAAGGTAATACATATTTAGAACAAATGCCATTGCATTAGTTATTTATTTAAACCAATGTCAAAAACATTTTTTTCCCTGAAAGGATAGCATTTCCTTTTGTGTGGCGCATACTCTCAATTTGCTTGTAACATGTAACATTGAAATGTGAACGAAGTACTTACTACTTGTGTGCTAAAGGTCGTATTTTGATAGCAGACATTGAAGTCCAGTTTTTCATTTCTTAAAAAATCATGAGTATTTTACATACTGTTGTCTGTTTAGACTTTCTTCTTTTTTGTCAGTCAGTCTCTACTAAGCATCTCTTTAAAATTTTGGCTTCTCACCCAACATTTTTCTCAAGTGTCAACAGTCTACATCATGCCAACCCTGTGACTTCATTGGTTTACCTGATGTTTGTACATGTTAAGTAGTAAGTTTTTCAGCTGTATCTACTTCTTCTAATTCATACAGGAATCAAGGCAGCCAGTGAGCTAATTGTCTGAAGTTAATGGCTCTGTAGAGAACACAGATAATAGAGGTGAATGCTTTAAAGGCTTCCAAGTTAGCACAAGTTAAACATGTTTATGAAGCATTATGTAAGTCTTTTTAAGTGAAAACACATATAATACTTTTAATAACCTGCTTAGTAACTTTTATTGACATATTAATAGCTTGTGTATGTATATGTATACAGTGTTTGTACTTTAAGTTTTTGTTCTTGTTTTCTACCAATGAGCAAAACTCTGACATCTTGATCAGTCACTTGGATCATTCAGACCTTCTGCAGTAGCCATAACCACTGAATCATTTTGGCTAGACTTAGAATCCTTAGCTTAGAAGAAATGCTATACAGGGTAAAGTCTGCAGGATTTGTGGAACTTTTGCTGAGATTTTTTGTGTATAAGTGCTCTTCAGATCCCTAAAGTTTGAATTTTATGAATATCTGTAAATTGAAAGCACTTCTTTTAAAAAGTTGAATGCATTCCCCCTTTCCTGCAACCCCTGTTTTGTGTCTTAACAAAGCAGAAGTTAATAGAAGAGCTGAAGCACTTTGCTGGATTTATGAAAAGTAGCTGGAAGGAGACTAATGGAAGGTCCATTTTTTCCATGTCTTTCTTCCTGCTCCCTGACTTTTTCAACAAGCTGTAAAAATTAATTTTAACTCATAGAAGTTTTTGATTAGAAAAGTAATAGATTAGATTTTGATTAGAAAAAAAAATAAACTTTTAAAATGAAGGTTGTTACAATATGAATCATCTAGCATGTTTACTTTTAGACTATTTAGCAATTGCTAACTATTTAATCTCAGTAGAATTTCTCTGAGGGACAAAAAGAGACAGCACTGTAATCATAGTCTTTGCTTCATGCATTAAAATGAAAACAGAGAAAATTTAAGTTATTTACAAAAGGTCACATAGCAGATCTTTTTAATGGTCAGCTATAGGATTGCTACCTGCAGGCCATGGATTAAATCTTAATTTATGTTGCCTTTTTTTCCTTTAAAAGGCAGAGCTAAATATTTTGTTTTATTTTTTGATCCATCTGATGAAAATGTAAGAAAAGAGGAGAGGCACATTATCAATCTAAATTTCAAGCCTTTCCCTGGTTGTGCAATACTGTAAAACTTTCTTGATAAGTGAATTGCACACTACTGGATTATCTTTCAGATATGAATATAAGTAGCTGTGATAGAAAGTGTTCTCCTGAACTCAGATATTAATTGAAGCAGTCTCAGAACCCCCAGTATTTGTATCAGGCTTTTGTATGAATTAGGTACCACAGTACAGGGCTTAATTTTGGAAAGATTAACTAGAAAGAGTTAAAGACGTGAAATGGAAAGCTGGCTTTGAGGTGCTTTTTTGGAAGAAAGGTCAAACTTCAAGTTTTGTCAGAAGAGCTAAATAACAGACACTTTCTAGTGACTATGAAAAGCTACATATACTTTAACAGCTTGCCTTAATTTAACTTGAATTTTAAATAGGACTGGGAATGCTGCAGTGTCCTGCAGCTGATAATTTCTACTCTTGTCAGGTATTGGCAATGTTATAGACCTTCTATGGTGAATTGTGATGAAGTGATACAGTGTATGAGAAGAGGCATTTCTTCTAATCATTTATTTCATCTGAATTTGAGAATATGTAGTTTTCAATATCAAAACAGTATATACTTTTGAAGAATGTTAATTATATTTTGAGAAATTAACATGACATTTATTTAAGCACTTTATCTTAATACACTAGGAAGGCTGAGAAGGATGTTTTAAGAACAGTGCTTCTATGTTTATTTAATAAGGTAGTTGCTGTGCCTTTGACAGATTCTTTTTTTTTTTTTTTTTTTTTTTGAATCACAATAATTATATAGCAATTCCAGAGGGCTTTTTAGACTTTAAGTCCTAACCCTGCAAGATAAATATGAGTAATGGAGTTTTTCAGACATGATTTTTGAAAGTTCTTCAGGCTAAAGCAGAATTATGATTTTCACATGAACAACAGTTCTTTGAAATGCAAAATATGAGAGACACCCAAGTTATTCAAAACTATCTTTTATTATCTTCCATTGAGGTCAGAAATACTGTATTCTTCACTTATTTACAGTTGATACAGTCAGGGATTTTAATAAGGCGTCCTTGAAAAAATGAGTTAATATTTTGTAATAGTTTATTCTGAATAAGACATAGTTCCTCTGCACAGATGTGGCTATAAATGGTTAAACCTACTTCTTGTCATAATGAGCACATACGGGACCATGGAGTGATCAAAAGCAGCCAGCACGGGTTTATGAAGGGTAGGTCTTGGATGACCAACTTGGTCTCCTTCTAAGATAAGGTGACCTGCTTAGTAGATGTGGGAAAGGTGGGAAAGGCTATGGATGTTGTTTACCTTGATTTTAGTGAGGCATTTGATGCCATTTTTCACAGTATTCTCCCGGAGAAATGCAGCCCACGTGTACAGTTTGCTGGGTGAAGGATTGGCTGGAGAGTCATAGTGAACAGAGTTCTGTCCAGATGGTGACTGGTCACCAGTGGCGTTCCCCAGGGCTCAGTACTGGGGCCAGTTTTGTTTAATATTTTTATCAATGTGTATGAGCGAATTGAGTGCACCCTCAGTACGTTTGTAAATGACACCAAGGTAGGCAGGAGTGTTGATCTGCTTGAGGGTAGGAAGGCTCTGCAGAGGGATCTGGATAGGCTGGACTGATGGGCTGAGTCCAATCACAAGATATTCAACAAGGCTAAGTGCTGGGTCCTGCACTTGGGTCATAACAACCCCATGCAGTGCTATAGGCTGGGGGAAGAGTGGTTAGGAAGTTGCCTGGAAGAAAAGGACCTGGGAGTGCTGGCTGACAGATAGCTGAACATGAGCCACCAGTTGCCCCAGGTGTCCAAGAAGGCCAATGGCATCCTGGCCTCAGAAATAGTGTGGCCAGCTGGACTGGGGAAGAGATTTTCCCTTTGTGCTTGGCACTGGTGGCGCTACAGCTCAAGTACTGTGTTCAGTTCTGGGCCCCTCACTACAAGAAGGACATTGAGGTGCTAGAGTGTGTGTAGAGAAGAGCAATGAAGCTGGTGAAGGGACTAGAAAATAGGGTTTATGTGGAGCAGCTGAAGGAACTGGGGAGTTTGGAGAAGAGAAGGCTGAGGGGAGACCTCATTGCTCTCTACAACTGCCTGAAAGGAGGTTGCAGTGAGGAGGGTGTCCATCTCTTTTCACAGATGAAAAGTGGTTGGATGTGAGGAAATGGACTTAAGTGGCATTAGGGGAGGTTTAGATTGGATATTAGGAAGAATTTTTTCATGGAGAGGGTGGTTATGTGTTGCAACGGGCTGCCCAGGGAAGTGGTGGAATCCCAGTTCCTGATGGTATTTAAGAGACATGGGGATGTGGCATTAAGGAACATGGTTTAGTGATGGGACTCAGTAGGTCATGTTAATGGTTGGTTGGACTTCGTGGTCTTGAAGGTCTTTTCCAGCCTAGATAATTGTATGATTAAGACTGCAGGCTCAGCTGCTAAAACTTAATTTCCTTATAATATTGGCAGTCCTGTCTTGTCTTGAAGCACTATTTATTTTTGTAATATGTTTTTAGAAATGTATTATAGATTAGAAGGCATTATCTTACTCTTTATTTTTTACTTGTATGGTATGATTGAGGTCTCTTTGTAGAGCAGTGTATACCTGATGGAAATAAATGTTCATGGCAGTCTGAAATGAATCATGTAACAACATAGCCAGAGCAGTATCAGCAGGTGCAGCAGAGTTATATAATGGTTGTATGAGCACTGGATTTCTTTAAAATGTGTGTCACTTTTCTTAAAGAGGAGGGAGGTGCAATGAAAGTGCAAGAAGTTTGAAGACAGGCTTGTAATCAGATGTGTGGCTGGGGCAAGAAATGGAAAGAGCTTTGTGTTGAATGGTTGGTTCGGTGCTTGAGTGCAGGATCTCTCTTTATATGTCTTCTTGTGTTTGCTTGTTTTCAGTTTAGGATTTCTGCAGCTTTCTGAGTTGGCCCACTAAAAGCATTTGTTGCTTCTTCTAAACCTTGCTTTGCATGCTGCTAGACACTATGGAAGAATTTGTAGAAGAAGCCTTTACAGAAGAATAAAATCATTGGTCTAGTACTATTGGACTTTGCTTTATCTCACTTCTATTCCTTCATATTTTTTTTCTATAGCTCACTATTTCTGGCATTCCTTCTCCAGCAAATCTCAGAGCTTCTCTGCTTTTCCATCGTACTAGTTGTATTTCTATGTAATCTATCATGCAGGATTACATGGGGCATGGAAGAGGTGGGAAATGGATGTATAAAAACAATATGGGAGTGGAGGTACAGGGAAAATAATATTAGTAGACAGAGAGGTAAAACACTAGAAAACAACCAGTGATGAACCTTTGATTTGCACAGAGTGATCCATGATGTTTACAAGCATCACTTGGGAAATACATCAGCTTAGTCAATATAGTACTGGCTATATTTAGATTTCCTTGCTGCTTACAAAGTAGTTGATGAGCAGAGGGGTCACAATTTACAAATGACTGTAAACCTGGCATTGATAACAGTAATTCATTGTAACAATTGAATACAAACATGTTAATAACATATTAATTATATCTAATTCCAGGGTAACCTGATGATGAATTTTCATTTTAACTGCATTGTACTTTATCATCTTTTATCAAAATTGTTGCATCTCAAAAGGGAAAGATGACAAATGCTGAAATTTTAAAGCTCATCAGAAACCGTTACTTTGAGTATAAGCTAATTAGCAAACTCCTGAGTGGCAGATTTAAACAGGAAATATTTTGTTATTATTCAAAATAATCTTAAGAATAAATTGTAAGAAAACAGTCTGTGCTTTCTGTGTAAAGCTTAATACAACCTTAACTGTGGCATTGTGGTTTGTGCCTACCTAATGAGATTTATGCTAATGCATACATTTACTAAACTAGCTGGATCAAACTGAGATACACAAGATAAATATAATTCTAAAACTCCAAAAGCAAGGAGATTGAAGGCTTATTCTTCTAAAATTAAAATGTGTTCTAACATACTTTGGTGCTTTTTGTTTCCTGAAATACAAGAAATAAAAATACTGATCTTGGGACTTAAATCAGAATTGTTTGTATGCAGTGAAGTGACTTTTTTGCCATAGGAAATCTTACATCAGCATCTTACTGAGGTTGATTTAATGAAAAATGTAATGGAAAAGCTGGAAATCTTCTAAATCCACATCTGGAAATAGAAATTATTCTAAAAAAAAAAAAAAAAAAAAAAAAAAAAGCCAACAACAAAGCAGAACTACAGAAATTTGATTTTAACGGGATTTGCATCCTGAATCCTGCAGCCATCACTTGAAAGACTCTACATGTAGCTTAAATTCCCTTATGTGCTTTGTGACTTTAGCTTATTCTTTTCTGGTATTTCTAGTTTCTTGTCATCTCTTGTTTGTTTTCTTTTTCCTTTTTTCCCCCATTATTCCCATGTCATTAAACTGCAGGCTGAAAAAGAGCCACCAAAGTGCAATAGTTAGTTGGGTTCAGACAGGTAATTAGGAAGCAGGCTAACTAGGATAAATGATTGTTGGCATTGCTGTAGAGCTTTTCCTTAGTGGTGGGCTACATGGAGATGGCATTTTCTGTCTGATCTGTAAATTTTGTACAATTTACAAGATATTAATATTGTTGCTCGAATTTGGTTGAAAATGGTGAAGAGTGTCACTGTTATTAGAGTGCTGCAGAACAAAAAACAGATGCACAGACAGCAAGATCACACAAGCTTTGTTTCCTTAGAAAACTGGTCTAACCACTGGTTCTAATTATAAAAATATAGATTTTCTATATTGTGTTTCATCAACCAACTAATTGCATGGAAAACATGTTATTAGGTTACATATACTTTATAAAAATATATTGCAAATTGCAAATTAACAGTCTAACTTCTTCATTTTAGCCCAAACATATTGTAACAGCAAGTTTGGGATTTGAACCAAAAAGGAAAGTGGAATATATATCAATTCTAGGAGTTGCACTTGCAAGAGTACAGAACAAACCTGAGAAAGTTCTCGTTTACCAGCGACCTAACTTGCTGAGTGTACAGTTGCAGTGCCTTACTGTTAACTTGCAGATATATAAGTAGTCCATGTTTCTTCTGTCTTCTACAAGTAAAAATTTTTTATGTATGTGTTCTAGTTTGGTTTTGTATTTTATGGGGGAAACTTAAATGCTTAATATTTACATAGTAAATGGAACTAATTCTACTGTACAGAAAATTGAGTAGTTTTTTTTTTTGACCCATTTACATTTTATTCCATCTGTTTTTCTTTGAACTTTTTTCTGTTTTTCAATGGGCAGTGACATGTTCCTCTTTCCCCAGGTTGTGATCTTGACTGGGAAGAAGAGCTTTCAAAAGCACAATGTTATAAGTGTGTCTGTTCCTTCAGACCATCCATTTTATATTTTGAATACCGCTGGAACAACAGGCTTGCCCATGGTAAAGGACTATCTGTAGTCTAACTGTCTGTAACCTATTTGCAGTTCCACTTGAGGAAAATATTTAATTAAAAAGGTTGAAAATGTTTACCGGAGCTCACTGCTATAAATGATTAGCATTGGTAGGTATGCTTTAATCTCATTTATTCATATTTTTCTACTTCAAAGTCCAGGAGTAAATTGTGTTTGTTTATTTAAATAGTAGTAATATAAAAATATACTTCATTTAATCCCAAATATTCATACAATAAAAACTTGTGAGGATAGCAGAATGTCTTCCAACCATGAATATCTTCCGTACTTTAACTGTTTGAGATAAGCATAGGATAGTCCTTTAATGGCAAGATTAGTTAATATATCACTTCTACGATAGCAGTTATAGCTGAATAGCTTTGCTTATTTGTTATTTATATTTTAGCTAATGTTGTCATAGATGAGATGTAATGGATGACATCACAGATTAAATGGAATTAGGCATCTTCTAAAGGCTTGCGTTGCTGAAGAGTTCTGAGACTATAAATTCCATAAAAATGAAAGTTAAGGTTGAGTAAGGCTGAAAATCAACATAGGGCATTCTTTGGAAATGTTTGCTTTCAAGCATCAATTAGTCTCAATGATCTGTTTCTAAAGTATTTTATTTTATAAGCAAACTCTTTGTGGTTGCTTGGTTCTTACAATTCTTACAAACTTTCTGGCAGTGCCTACTGGTGGTGTGTGAAATGACATGCTACTGTCATCTGGAAGAGACAGATGATAGGGACAGCTTGACACTTCCGAGCACTTTCAGCCAACGGAGCAAAGATCTCTAGGATAACTCTCCATCAGAATGTTTTGAACTGCATTTTTGGTCCAATGAGCAAGGCTTAATCTGGTCTAAAATAACCTTCGAATGACATCTAATGGAAGATGTAAAGAGCATTGGCATTGAATGGTTTAATCTACTAATCTGCTCTAATTCACCTCACTATCTGCTTTGTGAACCATATATTTGACACAGTGTGTGCTCACATTCATGTTTCATGTTACTATTTCACATGATACTACGTTTATTTTTGTCAATGTGTGTAGTAAGAAGAAGATTGGTAATCTCTCAAAGAACAGCAGACTGTCTCCGACTGACAGCTGTGTATGTTGCTTTCTGCTTTTGTTTATCATCTTTGTAATGGAAAAAATGTGAAATAAAATAAAAAATAAAATAAAATAAAATAAAATAAAATAAAATGTTTAAAAGCATAGCAAACTTTGAGGTCTTAAAAATATGGTATGGAATTTGGTCTCGCCTTCATAGTTTAACTGATTTCTTCTCTTCACTGGAAGACTCCAGGTAAAGTGTTAAACTGTTATATGAAACAGAAAGTGATCTTTTGTTAGGGTGTTTTTCTTCTACATGTTGTGATCTGTAAGGTCTGAGGCAAATAACTTTGGTTTTTTTAGCATCTAGGCCTTGAATTGATTTTTCAATAATCTCTCAGGAAAGCAGGCCTGGAAAACAAGTATTTTATATTAAATATTAAAGTACACAGAGTGATAACAATAAGTGGTTTGTTATTCTTTTCCTAAACAGCTAAGACATAGAGAATCTCACATACTGTAATATTCCCAGCCAGTGACTGCAGCAACTGGAGGAAACTTAAACAAATGGTTATTATTAATTTCAAACTCAGTTTCCCTTCTGTAAAGATGAAGTTTACTGACTTGCTTAATGCTTCATCATTCAGCATGAAAGCTTTAAATGAATGCATAATTTTCCTGTGAATATGACAAACAGTCCGGACACTCCTTTTAGCACAATGGGTTGGCAGAAGAGATGACTGTGAACTAGCTTTGGCTCTGAAAAATTAACTAAAGCTAAAATTTTGCATACGAATATATTCGGTATCCAGTTTTCACCTGTGTTTTTCTGAGGTGGAGAGATGAAGAAAAACAGTCCGTGTTTTGCACACAATGTCCCACAAGATTCCATTTGTCCTTCTCCTTTAAGTGGTAATGATCTTCGCTGTTACACCTGTATGCTATGTAAAAGCTCTGCAAGATCTTTGGAAAAAAAATATCTCTGGAAATTCAGTATCTTTAAGCAAAAATCTGTTACTTATTTTGACCTTGTCCTGTTTTCTGGAAATGAAGGCTTAAAAGTATGTGTGGCCATCACTGCAGGCTATGTTTAAGTACTAAGAAGCCATCCCTCAATCTTGAACCTATTTTCCCAGCAACTTAAATGATTTGTATAGGTGATAAGAGTTAATGTTAGGTATGTTCAAAATTCAAGAAGTGAAATACACTCTAGGAAATACTTCTATTATTTGCTGAACTTCGGTTGATGACAATTTGTGTGTGTGTGTGTGTGTGTGTGTGTGTGTGTGTGTGTGTGTGTTGGAAAGAATAGGTTAATAAATGAGGTTAAATTTCTGGTATATGGTCTCCACACAAGCTAGAAATCTTTATTTTCTTCCTTCACTTGGATTTACTCACATGGGGTAGAACTGGGCAAATTTAGGAGATAGACAAACAAATTGCAGGGAATGCTTGAAGCACTGGTGCTAGCATTTAATATGTGCTCCCTGTAAGTAAGGCGTATGTTATTGATTAAAATACCATTTACTCAAGCTAACACTAGGAGGAAAGGGGACAGATAATTTTATGTCCCTTCTGATGCTGCTCACTGTGCAGCATTGTAAAATAAAATCTCTTCATTATTGCTGCTGTTAAACAAAAATATGTTCACATGAGAACATGCTGCTTCACTGTAAAATAATGACAAGACCTCTCTGGTAGCCAGGGCCAAGAGGGCTACAGACAAGCTCCTCCATTAGGATTAGCTGGCAAAGTTTGTCCTGCAGCCAAGGGTTATGTGCAACACAACCCAGCCTTTAGGACCAAATTTTATGTGCAGCACAGCACAGGCCTCAGGTCAACTGTTAAATGGATTGCTAACTTTGTGATGTGCAATAGGCTTCCAGTTCAGATCACTTCTGGGTTTGGAGTACATGAAGGAGTGAACCATTGACTGCTTTGACTAAAGAATCTGTAGACTGAATTCTTATTTTTATGTGTATGAATTTGATAAATCTCAGCATATGGTGCTAGAAGCTGGTGCTTGCAGTGTCAGCATGTCGTGCATGTGCATTCTCAGATGCAGGTGTACGTGTATGTCCATCAAGGTAAACATAAATGCCATGTAAATATACCTATATAGATACTAATCTCTTTTCTCACCTTTGTGTTTGTGTTTTTTACATTTCTAAGTGTATTTAGTTATCCAGAGTTTTTAGTTGATTTGTTCATCTGTTCCATCCACTAGTCAAAATGTTGTGTTTTGTGTTTTGTTTTGTTGTGTGTTTTTTTTTGTTTGTTTGTTTGTTTTTTTATTTTTAGAAATCTAGTTTATGAATAATAGAGTCATAGAGTCATAGAATCATTAGGGTTGGAAAAGACCTTCAAGATCGTGTGGTCCAACCATCCCCCTACCACCAATAACACCCACTAAATCATGTCCCTAAGCACCATGTCCAACCTTTCCATGAACACCCACAGGGTGACTCAGGCTCCTTTGCTGTTTAATTAAGATATTTTGGAGAAGATGTGAATACATAACATACCTATTTGGAGTATATTGACACTAAATGTGTGAGCTCAACTGAAGTTCAGAAAAGAAATAAATTAAGCATTTTTCTATGTTGATTTGGTGATTTGGATAATTTACCTAATGTTGCGTACCTTCCAAACCCATCTTCATCTTTATTTTATTTCAAGGTGCTCAGTGTAGTTCTGGTCTACAATTTGGGGGGCTTCAGTGGCTTAAGGATCTCTACAAATAATTAAACAGAGAATTCCAGTAATAAATGTCTTTCATTAGAAAAACAAAGAAAAAAGAGGAAAGAAAAAAAGAAATAGTTGTTACTCCTTTTCAAGTTTAATTCTTTTATTAAATAGTTCCATTTTCTAGTATGGAAAAAAAAAAAAAAAAAAGAAGAAAAGAAAAAAAAAAACACACACAATGGTTTCACAGTGGACTGGTAGAATTTTAAGGCTGGAGACCACCATGATTGACTTTTCTGACATTCTGAATAACACAGAGCAAAAACTTCAGCCAGTAGCAGAAGTACACATTCATAGAATCAAATATTATATTAGCTTGAGTATTAAATTATTATACTCTAATTAATGTTTAAGCACATAATAGTGTTAATTGGATTCTTTATTCCAGAGAGATTAACTCATCACCACTGCTCTAGTTAAGTAGAAGAGGAAAGTGTTGTGGATAAATGACATTTTCCCAGACCTAAAAAAAAGACTTTGATAGTTTTATAGTATCTATTCTTTACCACTGAGAACGTTAAAATTGTTGCATGCATTTTTCAGAAGAGAATCACTAAAATGAATACTGAAATGAAGATGTTCTCATTCCAGAAGGTATGAAGTAACACAAGAAAAAATGATGAGGAAAGAATGTGTTCCTTCAGTAGACTCTTACATGATTGTCTTACAGAGGAGCTTTATCTCTGTGCGAATGTGTGAAGATCAGAACGGTTACTGTAAAAAAAAAAAAAAAAAAAAAAAAAAAAAAAAAAAAAAAACTCTAAACCTCTGAATTTAAAGCGTGTTGTTTTTGGAAAATATGTAAAAATCATATTTCTTCAATAATAAATATTAAAGAAGAAGCAAAATTGGTCTCTGGTTGACCTATGTGCCTGGTTTGTGGTTTTGCTCTCAGTGAGATCATTATTAAACAGTACTAGTACATTTCCCATCTTTCTGTCTCTAAGATGCCAGCAATGGAGCTTTCAGACAATATTCATGACATCAGTGACTTCTTTTTGAGGACTAAAAATGGGAAGAAAAGAATTCTGTACACATAGGGAGGAAAATGATATTTATGAAAGGGAATAGCATATAATTTTTCCTCTGGTCAGAAGATTCCCTTAACAGTGAATATTCATAAATTTGTAGTCAATTTTTCTTGAAGATAGCCTAATTTGTAGTCAATTCTTCTTGAAGATAGCCTAATGGCAAGTTTTGGTTAGGGAGGATCAGCAATGTTCTTCAGGTAAGAGAAAAGAAGAACTCATCACATTTGCCCACAGGTAAATATCACAGAATCACAGAATCACAGAATTTCTAGGTTGGAAGAGACCTCAAGATCATCGAGTCCAACCTCTAACCTAACACGAACAGTCCCCACTAAACCATATCCCTAAGCTCTACATCTAAACGTCTTTTGAAGACTTCCAGGGATGGTGACTCTACCACTTCCTTGGGCAGCCTGTTCCAATGCCTAACAATCCCCTCTCAGTAAAGAAGTTCTTCCTAATACCCAACCTAAAACTCCCCTGGCGCAACTTTAGCCCGTTCCCCCTCGTCCTGTCACCAGGCACGTGGGAGAACAGGCCAACCCCCACCTCGCTACAGCCTCCTTTGAGGTACCTGTAGAGAGCGATAAGGTCGCCCCTGAGCCTCCTCTTCTCTAGGCTGAACAAGCCCAGCTCCCTCAGCCGCTCCTCGTAGGACTTGTTCTCCAGGCCCCTCACCAGCTTCGTCGCCCTTCTCTGGACCCGCTCAAGCACCTCGATGTCCTTCTTGTAGCGAGGGGCCCAAAACTGAACACAGTACTCGAGGTGCGGCCTCACCAGAGCCGAGTACAGGGGGACGATCACCTCCCTAGCCCTGCTGGTCACAGTGTTTCTGATACAAGCCAGGATGCCGTTGGCCTTCTTGGCCACCTGAGCACACTGCTGGCTCATATTCAGCTGACTGTCCACCATCACTCCCAGGTCCTTCTCTGCCTGGCAGCTCTGCAACCACTCATCTCCCAGCCTGTAGCTCTGCTTGGGGTTATTGCGCCCCAGGTGCAGGACCCGGCACTTGGCCTTGTTAAACTTCATGCAGTTGACCTCAGCCCATCTGTGCAGCCTATCCAGATCCTCCTGCAGAGCCTTCCTACCCTCGAGCAGATCGACACACGCACCTAACTTGGTGTCATCTGCAAACTTACTGAGGGTGCACTCAATGCCCTCATCCAGATCATTGATGAAGATGTTGAAGAGGACCAGCCCCAGCACCGAGCCCTGGGGGACGCCACTAGTGACTGGCCTCCAACTGGACTTGACTCCATTTACCACAACTCTTTGGGCCCAGCTATCCAGCCAGTTTCTAACCCAACGAAGCGTGTGCCAGTCCAAGCCAAGAGCAGCCAGTTTCTTGAGGAGAATGCTGTGGGAGACGGTGTCAAAAGCCTATAGACTGGACTGACTTCTTAGTGACACTTCTTAGAATGATTTGTTTATTTTTAAATGACGTCTTGTCATTTGACAACTTGTTGTTTTAATAATTGCTATGGAAACCACATGCTTTCAGTTTTTACTTGCTACCAAACCATTGTCAGGAATGTGACAACAGTAATGAATTCCTTTGAATACAACAAGTATGTTTTTTATCTGTCCTGGATTGTTTTTCTCTAAAGAATGACAGACTTCAGCTATAAATACGCTACCTGAAGTCTCACAGCTCACTGTAGATTGTTTGTGAGGATTGGATCCCAAGCAAAAGGGCAGCAGGAAGAAAAAGTCTAGTTTCTTCTTGTGATCTGAAGTGCCAGGAAAAAGGCAGCATTGTCATTACTGCAATGCTCTGGACATGGAATGAGAGCTGGGGAAATAGGATGATGCCCGTACCTGACAAGGAGTTGTGCCTTGAGGACTTCATTTGATTGATGTAGGACAGAGAAGGAGCTGTAGTCCCACACAGAGCTATAGTGAGACGTTTCTGTGCTTGGGGAGATTTCCTCACAGCTCTCACAAGGGTCCTTCCAGTCACTGCTCTTGCAACAAGCCTACAGCCTACACAGCAGCCGCAGCAACAGAAGGGTCCAGGTTTACAATTACTCTACTTTGCCACATTTCTTAGCTACTTAGGGGCGTCCAGCCTTGCTACAGTTCTTGTAAGCCATTATCAGCTTCCAAAGAAAGCACTGTCCCTGGAGTTTGCCAGTTCTGCCATTGCCCATGTTGGTCATATTTGCGGAATGAATTCAGTAAGATGTGTCATCTCAAGTCCATAGTGAGGGGTTGGCAGCAGGGCTGGCAGCAGAAGGAGGAATACCTCTATGAATATTTTCTTTTGAATCCTGACACCTCTTTGGTGTCAGCAGAGTTTAGTGGCATTGAGCTTCGTGTATAATATTTGCTATGCAGAGAGAATTTCTTCATCATGAGTTGAAGTTTATGTTTAATTGAATAGCCCCATGTTGTTAGGAGTCAGGCAGAAAAGGAATTGGTGAGCTGTTACTGCTGCGTAGTTGGTTATTTTATTATAGCTTTTCTAACACGTCTTTTTTCTCAAGTAATCCATCCCAATGGCTTCAGACTTTCTCCACAGGAGAAGTTTTCTATCCCCTTGATCATCCTTGCTGCCTATGAATTTTCTTTCATAATCATGCATTATCCATCAGCACATTCTGCCTGAAGATGTCTGCTCAGTTGGTAGACATTTGATAAATTACATGTTCAGCCTAGGTACTTCCAAAGAGAAAGACGTTCCTATCTGTCTGTCATTCTGAGTCTCTTGGTAGGTTATTAAAAGAAAGTCTTTTCTACCTGAATCCCCCTATCTGATTCAAGAAGTGTCTGCTCCTATGTCTCTTTTTTAACACTGGATGATGCAGATCACTCTCTTCCTGACTGCCTCGTTCTTGATCACCACCATCTCAATTCCTGCCAACCACGGATACTACTGACAGTGATTTTTTTAATAAGTTTTCATCTGCAGTATTGATGCAAATATTGCATCAGGTCTTGAGCTGATCTCTGCAGAAACGCAGTGGAGTCATCTCATTTGCTAACGTTCCCCACTTGACTCAGCAACCTGTCAGCATATTTTCAATTCAATTACCTTGCGCTGTACTTTTTATAGCAGTGACTTTTTAAAAATCAAAACTGCATGTGATAATAGGCCTCTCATGGCATCTTTCAGTACTCTTTACCATTTTTTGTATGATAAATGATAACACAATTTGGTGATTTTATTTGTAGTTTTTTTGTGATCTGAAATTAATTTGCTCTGTCTCAGATTTGTTTTGCCTACGTCAGTTTTTGTTTATGCATTTGCTAAACTGTGAACATCTGCCAAGGCACTGGAGAGCATTTTCTGCAGAATCAGTAAGAATATTTTGCAGCTAGGCCAGATTTTTTTTTCCCTAAATGAAACTTTTAAGTGTTGCCTTATTGGGAACTATTTCCAATTGACTGTCAGGAGAAATTTCTATTCCTTTACTTCCACAGTTCTTTGTTGTTTTACTTGTTTTTCTCCTCTATCTGAGAATTGCACTTCTCCAAAGTGAAGCTGAGGTCGGAGTTTGGGCTAGCTGGAGCTTGCTGGAGGTGCAAGGCCCAAGCAGTGCTGCTGCATGGCTTGGCCAGGCACCAAGGGCCCAGGCCTGAGCGTGCGTTGCCTCTGAAACGAAGGAAGCTCCTCGCAGCTCTTTGCAGCTCTCTCACCACAGGTTACACAGCCCCACCATAGCAATCCTGGCCTGGAACACGTGCATCCAAGCCCAGAGGGGGGAGTTGGGTGTACTAGAGGCCAGACACAGCATTTGTAGGGGCTCTGGAAATTTTCATTTGCTTAAGAATTGCAAGCTACGTTATTATAGGCAAAGTAATCAATTTCAGTTTGCCTCACAGTTAGGTTTTTGTTTGCTGTCCAAGAGGACTACAAGTGGTACTAGTTCAATTCCTTAATTAGTTAATGAGAATTTTATGGAAATTTGGAATTTTTTGCTCAAAGTCCATTTGTTTTAGTGATGCAATGTTTAACTCCTTCAGAGATTATTGCAGGTATAGTGAATATTATATGGAGATAACATGAACTTGAATAAAGAGGTTCATCCACAAATACTGATGAACACTTGGATGACATCGTAACATGAAAGTTACAATGAAGATGTGTGTGAGAAATCTTAAGGACAGAAAATCTGATGAAGGGTTTTTCTTTGGAACTGTGTGTTATATGGAACAAACAAAAAAAAATCAGTACACAAATCTTTTGCATGCCTCTTTGGGAATCTAGGACAGGTTATTAGTAAAAAGAAAGTTTTTGGCATTAACGATACTCCTCCCTACTTCTTTGGCTGTGAATTCTTTTTTTGTTGTTGGTTGGTTGGTTGGTTGGTTGGTTTTGTTTTGTTTTTGTTTATACTCTCTTCATTTGCTTCTCATCACTCATCACCTCCTCTATCCTTTTTTTTTTTTTTAAAAAAAAGAGACTCTTCAGTTGTGCCTTCTGGTTTGCCCTGCTTTTTTTCCTTTTGTGGCCAACCTCCGCTGTGGCACTGCTCTCAGCAGCAGTAGCTCACTGTAGGGCTGCAAAGCCAGCAGTAGGTATCCATCCTTGGCCGGGCATCCTGCACTCTGGAAATTGCCAGCTGATCATTGTTGCTCTTGCAGCTGGAAAGGGACAAAGTCCTGGAAGCCAGCAGGCAGTTTGCTGTTTTGGAATGGGGCAACAAACCTGATTTGTGTGTGTTTTGGTAAAGGCATTTACTATTAGTGCCTTCTTACTGCAATGAAAATACGGGATTTAGTAAACTCTTCAAGGTATTCAAATGCCTGTGTTCCATTTGCATCTTAGCAAATTGAAAAGTATTAATTAGAGTTTTGCATGTTACTTTCTTTTTCACTGAACCTATTAACCTATCTGTTGTATTGTGTTTTTCTTATTGCAAATGTGCTGCTTTAGAGGAAAAAAGTAAAAAAATAAATGTTTCTTGAACGTTACTGGCAGATCTCCAGACCGTACTGCCTGTAGCTGGTAAAGAATTCAAAGTTGTGCCTGCAGCTCTTGAAAGTAATAAAATACATGAACATGGGTGACACTTGTTGGGAAGGACACGCTCCAAATTTGCATTTACACAAAGTTGGTGGAGGTATAAATTTGTTTTGTGAATGGTAAACTGCTGTAAAATTGGTGACATTTTCAGTGGTGAAACTTTCTCTTTATTCATGGCTTCCTGCATAACGCATTGACAAAGCTGTTTTGCATTATGAAAAGCGTTTGTCTCTCCTATCTTGTTTGTGTGCTTTGTCAAAGTTCATCTTCCAAGCTTGGCCTTTCTAGTGAAAAGGTTATATAACAATACCTGTACAGCTAAAGATCATTCCACTTTAACAACATCTTTTCATCATTTTGATATACGTATGGAGCAATTCGTTCATTCCAGTAACACATACAGAAAGACTATTGTTAGGTGATCCTGTGCTGACTGCTTTTCATATTTGCAGCACCACAGAAAAATATTTTTGATTATTTTTTGTTAATATTATTATTTACCAGTGGACAATTTGTCATGTCCAATTACTTCTGTTTACAATTTTCCTGACTATACCCTGTAGCTCAAGACAATGTTTAGTTTTCTAAAACCAAACCAAACAAAAAATAACAGATACCACACTAACACAGTTAAAGGGGTCTTTGGGTTCTCTCCAGTTTTCGCATGCGGTAGCAGCACAACGATGTCAATAAGCCAATTGTAAGCAGCTGAGTGGGAATTTTTCCAGAAACGAGAGACAAATTCTAAGTGACAAAAAGCTGGTGTTACGAGCTGCAGCCCTGTGCAAGGGGTATATGGTTGAAGTACCACTGTATCCGGAGACTCTTAGTTCTGTGGGACTCTGAACGTTTTACAGCCCGTTTCACAGTACGGACAAATGAAGGAATGCCTCCCTCTGCTGGCAGTGTAATAAAAGCTGTTTGAGGCTGTCTTTTCATTTGCTTGTCCATTTGTCCTATTTTTCTCAGTAGCAGCTAGTTTGTCCTTTGGTCATTCAAGAGATTGTGCCCAAAGCTTGTGAAATTTATTCCTGCAAGTGAGTACACTTACTGTATAATTATTTTTAACAAATCCTTCTTTAAAGTCTTACTTGAAATTACTTCAGTTGCTGTGTTACTGCTACTATTACATGTGCAAGCCTTGGACTGTCAAGGAATTATGAAATATTTTTATCCTGTGACATTTTAAATTATTCTCTCCATAGGGGAAGCCTGTGGGAATGCCAGATGCTGGTGCCTATTTCCGCGTGCTAGCAGAGCATGAAGTAGCTGCCCTCTTTACTTCACCAACTGCAATTAGAGCAATCCATCAGCAGGACCCTGAGGCAGCCCTGGGAAAGCAGTAGTCTCTGAAAAGGTGAACTAAGGATACACTGGAAGCGGTTTCTTACAGAAGCAGACTGGATGAGCTAAGAATAGCAATGTCTGGGGCTTTGCCCACCTCTGTATAGCAGAATTCAAATATAGTCTAAGTGTACGTGTATTTGCTTGTGAATTTATATTGATAGTTTGGAGGAAAGGCAAGCTATTAAAAAGATGATTCTTTAATTGCTCATTAAAAAGAAGACTCTAAGGTTAAGAATTCTTAGTGGGTTAAGATTGCTTACTCAACCTTCATTTTACTCCACTGTGCTCATACCCTGTAATACAGACTTGGATTACATGATCCCGTACTGTTTTCCCACATGACCTCCCACTTCTCTGAGTTCACAGGATCTTCAGTGTTCATTTAATCAGCAGCTAGTCAATATTTATCTCCCTAAAATTTAGTTACTGCTTATGGTTATATGTTGCTATTTCATGCTGTTTTTAAAGTGTTTATCACTGTGCTACCTCATGCTTCAACGTCATGACTGAGTTCATCCTCACAAATCCCTTGTGAGACGAGAGAGTGGTATTATCCGTGTTTTGCAGATGAGAAGCTGAGGCACAGAGAGATTAAGGTCAAAGTCTTCTATTAATTTTGCATACTCAGACTGAGCCATTGAACTACCACTATTTCTGAGTTTTTAGAATCATATGGTTAACATACATTATTAGTATTTTGTGGTTAAAATGCCTCTCACACTGACTTGATACATCTGTGAGTGTTTAGTACTTCTATAAATCACATTTCAGCACGGTATGCCAAATATTCTAAAAAAGAAAAATATGTGGTTTTAGACCAGATACAGTCTTGGACCTGAATAATTTGCTCAACATCAAACAAGGGCCATGTCAGATTGTAGGCAGTATTCAGTCGTGAACATCTTTTATCACACTTCTCCAAAGAGAAAAGGAAGATGTAAAGCCATGTAGCTTAATTAGACATCCACTCTCATAATTGCTCTGGGAAGTTTTGTTTATCAATAAGTTGGATTTATTCCTCAGGTATTCATTACAAGTTCATCATTACTTTCTTCCATCTATGTTGAGTGTTGTCATCAATCGTTTCCCTTCCATGAAATGGGGAACAAACTCATTTGGGACCCTAATGCCCTATTCTTCTATGATGTTTAGTGACAAGAAAATGATACAGATGCTAGAAAATTTAATTGCTATTCCTCAGCATTTTTTTAGGCAGTGGCTAAAATGAGTCAGTGTGTAATTAGAGTAATAATTGACTAGAAAATCTGCTAACCTGCTCTGTAAGTTATTGCATTTTCTGACCAAAGAATTACAGGCAAGTTAGAGTCCCTATGCTGATAGCAGTTGCCCCAGAGGTATTTCATCAGTCCTACTCAGTGTGTAGTTCATGAGCTTCCCCATTTGTGCACAGATTTATTCATCTCATAATTAATGCAGCTTTGGGCTGTGCAATCCCTTGGTATGCAACTTCTCCTCTAGTGAAGCAGTTAGTATCTAGTATTCTTGTGGATTGTCTTTAGTCAGTTTTATTCAACATCCAAAGCCTTTTGCACCTGTGGGTAAAAAAGGCAAGTCTGGTGACTGTTCTCTGAATCCCAGTGTAGTGCTATAAGTCTTCTTAGTGTAGTGCTGACAGTCTTCTACATGCCTTTCCTTCCACGTTAGATAAGGATTATCTTACTGTAAACATCTAGTCATGGCTCTAACTTCCTGGCTATGTGTGATACTGTGGTGTATATTATTGAACTGGGAAAGGTGCTTAAATTAGACTGGCTATCCTATAATGATTTCAATACTAATGTCCAGCTAGTTACAGTGAGTGTTATTTTATAGGTTAAGCTTCAGTTCTTAAAAAATCAAATCGAGCAGATGATTGAAATTTTCTTTCTAGGAAAATTCTTGCTTTTGGGTTTTATTTAGATGGACTTTTCCATCCAAGGTCAAGATAATTTTCTGTTTCAGTTTGGATTAAGACTTACTTTTACTTGATACTCTCGATCTATGATACATCCTTCTCCATTATTTGGTGCAGACTCTGTGAAGTGGGATGTCTTTCTCCCACCTGGGGTAAAATGTATTCCTATTTACTCTAGAGACTCTAAGTCAAATGGTTAGGAATGCATTCCTGAAAGAGGGTACCACCATGTTACTTTTAATTCCTGAAAACTTCTATTAAAAACTGAAATAGGTTAAGGCGATTTATTTTTAAATCCGATTTAAAAAAAAAAAAAAAAAAAAAAAAAAGACTACTGCTGTTAAGGTACAGGGGTGGTGGACAATGCCAGCTTCCAGCATACAAGGGAGTATTTGATTTACAGGAGTAAATTGAATGATGGACAGATTTTTGTTCTTTTGAAATAAGTTAAATAAGTCCCTGTTAAAAACTAATGTTGACAACTGCACAAAATTATGTGTGATGTTTCCAAAGGTGTGCCTGCTTCAAAATCCTTGTTGGCTTTTGGAATCAAATCTTGAAATTTGTTTGCTTTCAAAACATCACCTGAGTCTTAAACATGACTTATGCTAAACACCAAAAGAGATTTGTAATTTGTATTACTACAGGATAAAAGCCCTGTTCAACCACATATTGCTACAGGATCTGTAGCAGGCCTGTTTTTTTGATAACTCACAGTGCTGTTAAGCTGGCCATCTAATCATATTGCTGCCTGTTGTGTTTGAAAAGCAGCGAACACCCAAATTCCATGACCTGAGTGTATTCTGGTTGGCTTGTGGAATCTGTTCTCATCTTCACAAGGTAACTCTGTAACGTCGACCTATTGACTCTTCCCGTTTGGAATCACACTTCATCTTTTAATTGACTTAATTCTTATGAACTGTTTAGGTCTGATTTCCAAATGACTGACAACTGACAGTTGTGCACGAAATGAGGCAATAACACTGCAGATTAGATTAAGATACAAGTAAAAATTTGTAGCTTGTGTTCCATAGTGTAATTGGCTTTCTTTGCCTTAGGTCAGTTGTGAATGTTCTGCCATTTTATACTGAGAGAGTCTGGAGACTGAAGCATGTTCATCTGATAACAGATATTAATGTGCTTGCTTTAGAAAGAAATACAAGGCTGCCTAAAATCTGTTCAGAAATAATGGATATACAGTCAATTAGTAACTGCTAGTTTCTATCTCACACAGAAACATAACACAGGAACAAGGGGATGTGAAATTAAAGTAGCAAATTCAAAGCTGTTAGAAAGAAATGCTTTCTCACATAATTCATGTCTCGCACGTGCTGCTAGAGATGTGATTAAGACTCAGAATCTAGGACAATTGAAGTACAGTATGCAGTGCTCTCTGCTACCCCCTACTCTGTGCTATTAAAGTTTATGTATGGCCATTCCTATTGGAGTCTTGAGCTGAATTCATGAAGAGTCTTTGTGGAGCTCCCCTTCACCTGCATTGGGAGAAGGAGCTGAGCTGCTCTTAATGTTCTGCATTTCTGGCTCTGTCACCCAAACCTCAAGTGCTTGGATTGTCACGAACAAGGTAAAATCTGTTCAGTGGAAAAGAACAAACAAAGACACCAAAGGAGAGAAAATAAAATATCTCAATTTATTTAATTATTTATTTATTACATATGTAAGTGTCTACAGTCTCCGGGTGCATTAAGAATTAGTAAGAGTTCTTTATTTCCAGTTTCTCTAAAGAAGTACAAATTAACCTCCTCATTTTTTTTTTTCAGGAAAAAAAGAAAAAGGTGGGGGCAGGGAGAGGGGAAGCTTATTTAATGTGATGCAGAGATTTTCTTTGCCAGTAAAAACTGGTATATATATTTCAGAGTTAAAAACACTTTTATTGTCTTTTAATCTTGAATAATGTAACTGAGATCATTACCCATGTGAACGCTCCTGCTCTGGGGTAATGTGGTTTCTTCTGTGCTTGGAATATGAAAAGGTACGTACTGTGATGAACATCTTAGGTTGTGCTAGGGCCACTAGGGACCTTGATCTGTCCCCTGCATTAGGGGGGTACTTCACATCCAGTCCACTGGACTCTTGAATAAGGTCGAAAATCTGGATTGAACTGAAATATATGTTAGGAGTGTAGGTTTTCAAAATGACAACATAGAACATGTTTACTTAGAGAGGTTTTAAGATCCTTCTTCCCCATTAAATGTGTTGCAGTGATAGACAATTGCAATAATAGGTACATTGACATGCTGTGAAGTTTTAAGTGGATTGTAAAGATTTGTTCACAGCAGGACATTTTATAACCATTGCTATCTCTCTCATTATAGTGTTTGATAGGAGAAAATAATTTCATATTCTCAGACTTTGTTAGGCTTATGGCACTTTGCTCTTGTATCCTTTTTGATGGATTTGAACCATAAGTTGCCCAAAGAGCTGGTCCCTGTCCTTCCCACAACATAGGATTGCTCTAGAGCCTGCAGATCCAGGCCTGATTATTAAAGCAGGGAATTCAAAAGGAGGAATTCTGGTTTTGGTCTAGAGGAAAACACATTGATTTAACTTTTTGGCAAGCCTTTTAAGATATTAGGGTATTGCTAGCCCTGTTTTTAAAACAAGAACACTTAACAGAGTTTTTCAACAGTTTATAAAGTCAATAAGTTCATAAATTTAATTTTTAAATCAAAGCTGAAATTTTGTGTTTAGCATGCCTAGTTACAGGATATACAATGCAATGTAAATTTAACAGTGCTTAACAGGAGTGTCCTGAATGTAAACATGAGTCTTAAAAAACTTTGGAAAAATACAGTTTTTGGTTTTTACTTATACAATATTTTGCTTTCTTCCATCATAAACTTTTATCTGTTCTGTAACTCCCACTTAGCTATTAGCTGTTATTGTCAGCAATGGCTTGTGCTTTCAAAGAAAATGCATTTGTGTGCAAGATACTAATTGGAGACACACTCATTATCTTCTAATTATCTTTGAATATTTTCACTGTGCTTCTTTGATGTAAAAGCTGCTTGCTTACACATTTGCTTTAAGGTTTTGTATATTTTATCTGTACCTCGTATGAAAATACATACTCCAGAGTAACCTGGAAGTTCCAACAGGAAGTGCAAGGGCAATCAAGAAAGACTTCAGGGCTTTGGGACAACTCAAGGGATCAGGACTACGAGTAGCTTTGTCCTCTCTCTCTTCAGTTGCAGGGAATGATGAGAGGAGAAGCAGGAAATGACAGCAGATCAATCCCTGGCTCCAAGCTTGGTGTTGTTGGCAGAACTTTGTTTTGTTTTTTGATCACAAGTTGTTTTACATGACCCCAGGCCTGCTCGCAACAGTGGGGTTCACCAATCTCAAAGGTGGAAAGGGGTTTTGCTCAGGAGTTAGCAGGGCTCACTGAGAGATCTTTAAACTAGATTTGAAGGAGGAAAGGGATAAAAATAGGCTCACTAGAGATAATCCAGAGCGTGATATGACAGTGGCTGCAGGACAGTGTGCTAGCAAGGCCCTTCAGTCTGCTGTCCCAGGCCAGGTAGGGGATGGAGAGCCATGTGACAGCAAAGACACAAGGGATATTGATGGGTTAGAAATCATGGAAGGGCCTGAGAAAAGGTCATGTAGCAATTAGAGCTTCTCCCCCTAGAAAGGTGATGGAATCACTAAACCAACTGAAACACCAATGCACACAGCATGGGAAACAAACAGGAGGATCTGGAAGCCATTGTGCAGCAGGAAAATGGATATAGCTGCCATCACAGAAACATGGTGGGATGACTTGCACAACTGGAGTGCTGTAATGGGTGGCTGTAGGCTCTTCAGAAGAGATAGGCTCAGAAGGGGAGGTGGTGGCCTAGCACTGTGTGTTAGGGAGTGTTTTGACTGTCTTGAGCTTAATGATGGTGACAATCAGGTTGAGTGTTTATGGGTAAGAATGGGGGAGGGCCAACCAGGCAGGTGTCATGGGAGTCTGCTACAGACTGCCCAACCAGGATGAAAAGGCAGTTGAAATAGAGAAGAGGAGGCTGAGGAGAATCCTTATTGTGATCTACACCTTCCTCACAAGGGGGAATGGAGAGGCAGCTTTTCCCTGGTGACCAGCAATACGACCCGAGAGAACGGCTTGAAGCTGCTACAGGGGACGGTCAGGCTGGACATCAGGAAAAGTTTTTTCACCAAACAGGTGGTCAGGCACTGGAACAGTCTACTCAGGGAAGTGGTCATGGCACAGAGCCTGCCAAATTTCAGGAAGTGTTTGGACAATACGCTCAGACACATGGTCTGATTTTATTTTTTTTTTTTTTTTTTTTTTGATGGAGGTGGTCCTTTGGAGGAGTGTGTTGCAAAGAAAGGTAAGGGGTATTTTGGAGTAGTTTTTATGCCAGGGTCAGTTGTTGGGCTACTTGAAGCTCCAAAAGTAAATTACTCTCTAAAGTTGCCTCTTACTCTTTTTGTGGACTATAGAAGCCTAGAGAACTAGTTCAGCTTAGACTTTTTTTTTTTTTTTTGGTGATAAGAATCAAATAAGATAAATAGTACGCATTGCTGTCACAAACTCTATTATAAAACCAGACATATACTATTGATACTGTACTGAATATAAACGACTGGTTCACCTCAGCATAGTTGGCCATTTTTATTTCTTGTTCATCTGTACTTCATGAACCTGAATTCAAAGTTCTGTGTTTCTACCTGAAGATGACTGCTTATTTTTTTGTTGGAGGTGTGGGGGCAAGATTATAAATCATTCTTCACTTTAGTACCTTCTTATTAGATGATGATATTTGGTCATGAGTATCCATGAGTTTAAATGCAATTTTAAGTTGCTTGTTAGGAAATTAGAAGTGCAAAAAATCTGCTATGACAAGAATAAAGTTACTGTACAACTGTTACAGAGATCAAAACCTTGGCAGCATGCAGTAATATACTGTAAAGTCTCACTTCTAAGTACAAATAGTCATGTTTAAGAAAGCTACAGTTGACACAGAGGACCTTGCCATACTAAACAGGGCATGAAGTGAATTTGTGATGTTTAAGGAGGGACAACAAAGCGTGACAGGACATCCAATAAAAGGTGATGAAGACTGAGACTGTTGGGGGTTTTATTGCTCAGGTGTATATCGCTGTATAATTTAGATACGGAGATTGTATCAGTTGTTACTGCCAGGTGTTGCATTTCTTTTCTGCCAAAATTGGCTCCAGAGTATCCAGCCAAATAAGCTGAATTCCAGTACTATTGTTATAAGATTGTCATTATCTGATAGAATTGCATTATTTATTTATTTTTTTATAAGTAAATAGCTTCTGTCTATGCAGGAAAAGGGCTTTAGCTGCCATTATTTCTCCACAAAAATCATTTCCAAAGACTTATAAAAAGAACAATGTGGGGAGCTAGTTAGCAGTGTCCCCTGGGAGTCTACTCTAGAGAATTTTGGGAGGTCCATGAAAGCTAGTCAGTTTTCGAGAACCACTTTTTAAAAGTCCCAAGATTGAAACCTAATGGCTTATTTCTTTATATGAAAATGCTTTTTACCTCTAATAATCTAGCAAATTATTACATATTCCCAAATTTGATATTTGTCTGTATTCTTCCAAAGCAAGAACAAAACTGTGAGAAATATTGGCATCTTAATTTTACCTGAATACTGTAGTCTTATTCATGTAAGTCTTAGATGTTGACATTCATGCAAGTCTTAGATGTTGACTCTTTCAAATAAGGCTAAGGCAGAAGATGGTGGAGGAGAGAAGTCTAGTATCTGTGTTATCAGTATTTCTTGTAAGATGGAGTAATTTCTATTACTTTGCTTATGACTGAGCTAAGTAAGGAAGAAATCAGCTTTGCAGAATAGAGGTGACCGAGTCACTATTTGGAGGCAGAAATGAGTGAGAGGAAGTAAAAGTTTAACATGCTAAATTATTAAAAAAAAAAAAAAAAAAAAAGATGAAAAAAAAAAGAGAGAGAAAAGGAAATGTAAAACAGCTATTCAGAAATTGTAGGTTAAGACTTTCATTTTGTCTTTGGAAGATTTATGGAGTATATGAAACCGTTGTGAATTAAAGCAGTTGAAATGAAAGGAAGCTTTCATTAGAGGTCTTCAAGGTGTTTATACCAGAAAAACCCAATTGATTACAGCTTTGATTTGTGTCAATGTCTTCATCAATAACATTTTTTTATTTGAATATTTTTGTTGCAAATATAGTAAGCACACCTTAAAAGATGTGCAATGCATGTCACAAGATCAATAAATGGCATGTAGGATTTTAGGAAATAAGGACTGCTAAGCATTTGCTGTTTTCTTTGGAAACATGGCAGTGAATGAAAGAATAGCCCTTTCAGATCCTGTACACATCTGTACATAGGGAGAGGATAATTTTGTTTTGGATTTGTACAGGTGTTTTGTTTTTGCTTATATATACAAAATGGCACTTAATATTTAAATAGTAATTTTCATCTTCAAAGTAATTGTGCAAACACAAGTAAATTAATTCCTTTAACACCCTGGTGAAGTAACTAAAGTTGTTCCAGTCTGACAGACGTTAAATTGAGAAAGACAAGTATCTTGACTACCCCAAGCTTTTCAGGAAGCCACTGCAAATTTCGTGTTAGAAATCAGTTTTCTGTGCTCAGAGATAGATTTTTTTATCATATTTACATATGTTTTGTGGTATTTTGAGTCTTTGTGAAGGAAAACAGAAAAGTGTTTTTCAGACCTTGTTCTAAGTCTCTGTGTGTGATGATGTTTATAGAGAATGATGCTACATTTCAGTATTCCTGCTAGGAGCTTCACGAGGAACTTTGCCAAATCTATTTGAAATAACCTAAACAATGTTTAAGTTGTACTCACTGTGTCAAATTCTTTGGAGCAGTCTCAGTACACAAAGAAATGTGGGTTACCTTCGTTTTGGATCTAGCTTTCAAATCAAAACAAACAAACAAACAAACAAACAAAAAAAAAAAACAGCAATGAAGGTGTGAAGGTGTGAAGAGCTGCAGAAGCACAGACACTCTGAAAGTTTGTGTTAAACATTCCTAGCCGCTTCCATGGTAGCTATTCACTATTTGTAGCAGAAGGAAATAAAATGAGTCTTCTACACCTTTTTTGACATTTTCAGAAGTTAGCAAGATTTCCATTTCTTCTAAACAAATACAGGATGCAAATAAAAAATTCAGATATAAATTTGCAGTGTATAAAATGCCAGTCAAGAGACATATTCTGGGGGGAGATTTTTTTATTTATTCTTGGTTGTGTACTTTTTATACTACAGGAATCTATGTTACAGAGCATGCAAGCATAGGGGGTTCAAGTTGGAGAATCAACTGTTTCATGTTGTGATACAATTGCCTTAAGTTTTCTGACTGTCAGCTCACTAACAGGCAGAACTAAGAAGATTGTGCATGTTTTCAGTTTTCATGGAGTCACTGAATGGCTTGGGTTGAAAGTGACTTTAAAGATCATCTAGTTCCAACACACCTGCCATGGGCAGGAATACCTCCCACTTGACCAGGTTGGCCAAGGCCTCATCCAGCGTAGCCTTGAACACCTCCAGGGATGAAGCATCCACAGCTTCTCTGGGCAACCCGTGCCAGTGCTATTTCCACAGGACTACTGGTCATACTGATATTTTATTAGGACTATACAAGCAGAAACCTGTACCATTTAATTCAGTTTAAAAATATACGCAGTGTAATATATTTCAATGAATTGTTTCCTACTACAATTATTTAAGCAGAAGAGTTTATTAATGTGGTCTCCAAGCAGCATGGTCTGGTCCCCTGTCTTCAGTTTCCATCGTGTTGTCTTGGCAACATTGTACACAACGTTCTTGTGAGCATCCAGAAAGACGGATCTTGCAGCTGAATTCTGTTAGGTAATCTATGCAGGTGTCTGCTACAGAACTGTTCCTCAGATGAGTTACCTTGCCAGTTTAGACCTCCATCTCCCCCCATTTGACAGTTGGGTTCCACATTTTGTTCTTCAGTCATCTCTGCTTTGCCTGGGTCAAAACTGTGCAGATGTGCATTTCAGTCCATTGAATATGATGAAATTTCCAGAGAAAGAGGCAACAGGAAAGGCAAATTAAACAAAAGGTAACCGTTCATTCACAGTGAAAGAGTCAGTTCTTGGATATATTTTTTTAAATTATTTATTTTTTTGTCAGAGTTGCAGTTGTGGAGTTACATAACCAAAGCATCTAGAGCTCAGATGGAAGATGGTGCTCAGATCTAGGTACTCAGATGGCTGGCAGAGATTTCTTTCAGAGTTCAGACTATTGTTTTAAGTTATCAGATAGTTCCTCAGTACACATTCTGTTCTTGCTTTTAAAGACATTTGTATCCTGTAAACCAGTATCATATTTTGCTTTTCGTGGAAACTAATCTACAAAACAGTTCTTTAAAACTGGGAATTACTCTGTGGAAAATTCTGCAGCCATGTAGCCCTGAATTGCAGAGGCCTCAGAGCATAATGTTGTGGATAACTGAACTTGTAACAGGTGTTCATGTTGAGGGAGAAATGCAGTCATTCTCCCAGTCATAGTGAACTATTCTATTCTATTCTATTCTATTCTATTCTATTCTATTCTATTCTATTCTATTCTATTCTATTCTATTCTATTCTAAATTTAGCGTAATTTCGAAGAGCCAATATAATTTAATGTAATTTCAGTTTTTTAATGAGCCAAGTAAAAAGCTTTGGGCAAGCCAACCAATCTCCTAAACCTGTGAAGAACAGTCAGTGCCTCTCTTTCTCAGTATTTAAGTAATGCTAGCATTCAGACATTGAGGGAGAGAGAGAGAGAGAGGAAACAGCTCCTTTTCAGCATGGGATGTGGGAGACCTGAATTCACATGTACATCCCATGTTGCAAAGATTGTACTGGTTCAGTGAGAGGAAGAGTGTTGTGGCTTGGAAGGGGGGAGGGGAGATCTCTTGTTTTTATGTATGGAATTGACTGTACTTTGAGTATGTTAGCCAGTAACCACACCAGGCCCTTCTAGTAAAAATAAAAAAATAAAAATAAAAATAATAAAAAAAATGCACCTCTTGTCTTTAAATTCCTGGGAATTCTCTTTTCTCCCTTTTCCACCTGGGTGTTCTGTCTTTTTTCCTCCCACTGGTGAGCACCTCTTCTGTGTTGATTAAAAATTCAGTATCAAACGTGCTGTCTCATGTACAATTTCAGTTTTCTGTCTTATGTATACTGACATTTTCTAATTTAAAATAATTAGAAAGTACCTTAAGCTTTTCTGTTCCCATTTGACTTCAGTTTCTCTGTGCTTATTAATCTTAATCACTTCTGATTGCCTTTCCACATGCAGCCAGGGGCATCCATTAATATGAATGAAGCATTATTCATGTTTTTCTGCTTTTAAAGAAATTATTTGTATGATTGAGATGACTGAGAATAAAAGAACTGTAAAGCAAACTTAAGTTACAGAGTTCATCCATGAACAACATAACATTTAGAGTGCCCTGGATAGGCAGATAAAGAAGAGCAGACACCTTTAGGAGCTACTGTGTTAAGTGAGAGTAGAGCAGCCTCAAGTGCCCAAAGGAGACAAGCTGTGGCAGCACCTCCAGTTTGTGTGTGTGAAGATGTTACAGGTTGCTGATCTTGTTCTTGTTGCGTGGCAACTGTTTTGTGGTTTTGTTTTGTTTTGTTTTTTTTTGTAGCTCAGAGATTGAAGCCCTCATTAGTGTAAAGTAGATGATTTTTTTCTGATGATTTGAGAACAGAAATGCTAGTAGTAAGCTGCATGAGTCTACTGCTTGTAAGAAATAATCCTTTACAAGATTTAGAGCTGCCCAGTGAAAGTAGAGAGAGAACAAGAGTTTCTAAGACGTTAAACCCAGATACAGAAAAAAAATCTTGTGAATTGCACAGTAGTAATTTTATCTATCTTTTCTATCTTGGTAGTATTACTATGCATACGATATATTAAGATTTCCCCAAACGATTAAACGGTAAACTATTAGCACTGAGATGTGTAATTATTTTTTATAATCTCCATTTATCTCTTAGTACTTCATCATGTATCAGTTATGATATTACAGTAGGAAGGAAATAAAAATCTGAAATTCATTTACCGTCTGGAAGCATATTATAATTCAGTGCATTTCCTGACATCTTCAAACATGCTATTGGATTTCCTCATATTATGACCACAAAACCACATTTTGCTACAGTTATAAGTTATAGACAAGTTATAAGACATACATTAAAAATTACCATTTGATAGCAAAGGACCCAGGTATGTTTATTACAAAATGAATGCATAAACTTCAGATGCTTTGTGACTAGCTTGCCAGTTCATGATGACTGAAGTTATTTTATTTTGATAATTGCCACAGTCTACCAACATTTAACCAAGTTAAATGATATATATATATAGCTAACTAAACTGTATTGTGTATGTTTATTCTGTTAATTTTGATTGGATGTGCTTTGAAATCTTCATAGGCCTTGTATGTATGTATTATTCCACTCCACACAGCACGGTTTGTAAATATGTTCTGTATTTGGATAGAATCATGAAAGGGAGCCTTGAGGGAATTCTAATGTTCTGGGGGGTTGATTTTATTTTTAAATGAATGGATCAAATACAGCAATAGAATCATTATACAAGAAGTATTTGGCCTTCAAAAGTGTAATATGTATTCATGGTAATTGACGCATTATGCCTACAAGTGCTTTGAAACATTTAGAAATACTTCAAAAATTACTTGTTTCTTATCTGACTTTCAATTCTAAAAATAAGCATGGAAACTCAGGCACTTCAGGCACTTCAGAAAATATATTACTTTATAAACAAATGGATTTTTTTGAGAAACAGGCTTCAGATTTTCAAATAGCTTTAGCTTATTTTGTGGTTTTCCTAAGCTTCTGTACGTCTGCAAGAAATGAGGCAAATACTCTGCTTTTGGCTAGCTGTGCACAGCTGTTGTACAGGTATTAACATGGTTCCACAGTCAAGTTGATATTAATATAATTCCTAGATTGTGCAAACAAGCTTGAAGTTGTCACACTCAGCATAGTGTGCATGCCTAATAATATGGGAATGCCTGCCCATTCATTTAAAAAATTAAAATATATTTAATTCATGCAACTTGCAACATAATGCAGTATTCATTTCTAAAGGTGGGGGATCGTGTCCCAGCTGAGGTGGGAGGGGGAGGCATTCATCAACAGAGCTGAAGGTTAGAATCTGAAATAAAGTGAAACCAATGGAATAACTACCTAGATGAGCTTTGAGCAAGCTAGTGGTTGCTAAAGCTCTGCTCCAGAAAAATGGAAGTACTTAAATGTGTACCCGTGTTACATTTGTCATGTAAGGTGATATTCTGAATAAGGGACAAATGGACAAATGGATTGTGGGGGAAACAATACTTATGATCCTATTCCTGCTTTGATGAAACATACTGAAATAAATAGCTTTGCACTGTAGGTGTGTGATATTGTGAATGGAAAGTGCAAACCAGCCATGAGAAAGGGAGATCATCTCTGGCAATTTGTTTGTACCCCTTCTTTTAAGCCAGTCCTAGCACGCATGTGGCTGTGTGGTGAGCAGTATCAGCCAAAAACTAAGCTACCTAAAAGGAGGAATATTTTTTTAAATCTTTGTCAGTTCATCCAGTTGCATATAAAAGTATGGGAGTGTTCATGCTGAAAAAAAAAAAATGGAATTTACTGCCAAGGTGCAGAATGATAATGAGAACCAATTTTGTTTTTCCATAATCTGTGCTGATGTGTATTTAAATCAACTCAAGTCAGCTGTGCAACTGATTGTCCGGTTGTGCATTTTAATTGCAAAATTAGCCTTCTTCATATGTTGGATAATTAAAATGAATATGGCTGTCACATCTTTGTCCCTCTATGCTTTTGTTTGTGCTGCATTTCAGACAGTAAACACTTTTTCTGTGGTGTCTGTACTCTATGGCCCTGTTCTTTAAGCATTCTTGATGCTACTGTACATTAAAGAATATGGAGAATAAGGAAAACTTGAAATGGAAGTGAATAAGGAACAGTAAGTAGCCATAACCAGAAGGAATGCAAATTTTTGTGCCAGGCACAGTTTGTATCATACAAATGCACAAGTACTGGATGGTCTGCTTAATTAACAGGTCTTTCTGATTTCCTTAGTCACCCTTTTAGAAATGGGTTCATTTCCTCTTTATGTCTCTTTGCCATGCATTTTTTCTGGTAGTTAATATATCACAGTTTCAGAGTAGAGAAAATTAAGCAATTCAGCATTTTTTAAGGTACTGTATACAAATTAACATGGTGAGAAAGGCTGGATTTATTTTCACTTGGATGTGAAGAATAAGGTGAGCAAAACAGTTGTTTTTCTGTGAGGCTTACAGTTAATTTGTTACACTGCTTTGTAGAGTAATAGTGAGAGTAATAAGCATGTTTTACTTCTGTCCCACCACAAGGTAACAAATAGTCTGTTCTGATCTGCTGAATGAATGCAATCTAAATGGTAGGCAGCCTGAAGGAAAAATCATGCTTTAGGTATAATAGCGTCTCTTTAGGCTGGTGCAAGAAAGTCTTCGCTGACTTTTTCTTTCCAGTTGGTTTCCTGCACATGCTTTACACTAGCTTTACATATTTTTGTAAGGCATTTCACAACTCCCTATAAAACATGTATGAAAAGGAGTACCTATGGAAGTCCTGATTACAAATCGTTCAGCCTGTGTACCTCACCTAAAATTGGGTATTTCTTTTGGGTTTTGCCATTATGAAAGACCCCTACTATTTACTGTATTTTGACATTCTGTATGTACCTTGTATGTATTGTGTTGATTCTGTATGAGTTTAATTCACAAGAGGAGGAAGTTAAGAATAAAGTCAGATAGAGGAAAAATAAATGGTAATTGCTATCACTGTTCAAGAATTTATCTGCTGCATCCATCACACTCCTCAAAATAAGGGTTGAAATGAAATACAAAATGATGCATGACAGAGTTTTTGAAGTTTTGCTATTATTCAGCAAAGCCTTTCACAGTTTAGGATGACAGATTGTCTTTACTCTACCCTAATTGTGCATAATGTGTGAATTGGATTTAATTTCACACTTTCTTTCTGACAGTATTAGTAAAACTGAATCAGGGAATCCTTAAGAATTTACAGGTCTCCAGATTCTTCATTGTTGTCCTCTTGTGGCTTTTCTCATTTCTCTCTTATAATTCGTTGCAGTACCCTGCTAAATATGTTAGGAAGAAGATTAAAATTTCAGTAAATAAAAGCTCTGTCATAAAATTTCACTTCATTTGATGGCAGGCTTAAGCATATTTAAGAGGGAGTAGGTAAAAGGAATGGAGAATTTCTTGATATGATTATCATATATGTTAAAAAACAATTTTCATTAGCCTTTAATCTTAGAAGGCTGTAGAAATCATTGCATATCAGTGTACACTGACAATATGGGTTCATCTGTACTGTACTTTTTTGGCAGTCTTCCATCTGACAGCCCAGCATCACATCCCACTCCCATAGCCAACCTGTGTACCTCTTTGCCGTGTGTGGTGTCATCTTGTTTTAATTTTGACGGATAATTAGGGTCAGACTATTTGTAGTGAAATGCCCAACACTAGCCAAGTGTACTTGGTATATCTGCACATTAATACTTCATTAGGTGTCAGCCTGGAGCTCTGCAGAGAATATAGATATCTTCTAGGGAAAAGATGCAGAAAACTATGGCAACATTTTGCAGTTGATGTTTTTGAGTGTCTGTTGAAGGCATGGCTGAGCTATACCGTAAAAAGATTATCTGAAATTCTCTTCCAAGACCAGTGAGCATAAGACTAAAGTGGTGCTTGGGCTACCAGCCCAGCAATATGCCTATCTATAATTTATCATGGCTTAACAGTGATAAATCCGAAGTTGTGAGTGAGGCCACCTACAGCTAGTGCAGTCAGAGACTTGGAAGCTAGCTTGGGTTTTAATGACAGAGAATCACCTGGGAAACTGACAAATGTGCACAGTTGTATGCTGAAGGATGAAGAACACAAGGGCTGTATGAACACTTGATGAGCTGGTCCCTGAATGTCAGAGTCCTCCCCAGTACATATTCCTTTGATGTGTTAGGTTTAGTTTTATTATAAGGAAGCAGCATGGCATGCTGTGATGTGGATTTTGAGTGCTAGAACTTATCTGGTACTGTGGTTTTCTGTTTCTGGGTGCCCATTAGTTGTTGCCATGCTGAGAATACATGTTCCTGGTACATTATTGATTTCTTCATTCCGTCCTTCCTGGCATAACTAAAATGACTGCTGTGTGGAGGGAGCATGTGCAGGGAGTTTTCAGAGCTGTCTTCTTGCTGTGTGGATGGATACTGCATGTTAATGTGTACTGCCTAAGCGTCCTCCCTTCTGTAAACCCTTGTCTCCATTTCATCTGTGCTGTCTTCTGCTGTAGTAATCCCTTTAATTCCCCTTTACCAAAATTGCAATTTTACCAGGAAAATGTCTGAAAACAGCACTGCCACAGTAAGAATTTAGTTTATTACATTTGTTGTATATGTTAATGTGTTAATGTATGACGATTGTTCCTTTTTCTTTTGTCTTCTGCTACATAAGAACTCGCCACCTCTTCTGCATGCTTCAAGCATCTATATGTGGCATCCTGACAAATTCAGCTGTATGTTAGTCACTTAGTGCAGCCCAAACCCAAAAATTAATGTTGGAGTGCAGTGTATTTTCCCTAGGTATATCCTACCAGAAAATAAAATATTTTAGCAGTCTAACAGTTTATTATATTGAAGAACATAAGACAGTTTAGAAATTGTAAGTGGTACAGGGCATTTTTCATCTTGAAAATTGTGAGTTAATTCAAAACTGTTTATTTTGATTGAACTTGAATGTGTACTGTGAATGAGCAAGACGGTTTGGGGCACAGAACTACTAGCTGTTGCTCTGCATCATTTAGCAAAGCCCAGCTTCTTCAAGTCAGGCATGCGGGCAGATGGAGGAATTGTGATGAATAAAGTCAGGCATACAGACTTCCCGTAGTACTCATAAGTAAATGCACACTTTGCTTCTGCATCAGCAGCACTTTCTGTAATGTAAGAATTGCTTTCAGAGACACCAATGCAACAAAAATGCCTGTATTAGACTATCCATTAAGTGTCCAATAGAGCACAATAATATTGAAGTCTCTTTGAAATAATATCTTTCTCTTACATGTAGAGAGAGGCACATCTTTGAAATTCGAGGGTGATTTTCTTTAGATCAGCCCCTATCCTGAAAGTAGAGATGTTAGGAGGGATTTGGGACATTTATCTGCTGTGATTTTAAGACAATCTCTCGGTTATTCTGTCTTGCAAGTCTCAGTAAAGTGCTTTTCATTATTCTCAGAGGTATATATATTCCCTCCATTGTAACTCAAAGCAGATGTTGAATGTACTTCAACGTCTGAACTGTAGTTCAGACTGGTTGTGAAACATTGCTCTTCTAAATAGCTGTTTCATTGTCACATTATAAGGTGTGAGGCAAGAAGTAAATAGGGTTTATGATCCAGTTGTCCCTGAAAAGCCTTGCACAGCCGGAGGGCTGCTGACTTGCTCACATAGGGAGTGGAAGGCTAGCACCTTAGATGTGTGCAGAAGGGATTGATAAAAGACAGATCTACTCTTCTATTTGTTACAATAAAAATATGCAAGTTCCTAAAGATTGCGTTATTGGGAATCTGTCTAGACACTGCACATTAATTTCAGAGAATCTCCAACTATAAACAAATTAATCAAGCAAGGGATATCTGTGTGCACATTTAGACACCTGGTGGAAGGGGTGGGTAGAATACAACGTCCATTTGATAAATGTTATCCTACTTCAAACTGCTGCTGTTTTTACTTTCTGACCCGTGTCTTGTAATCTTCATATAAATCCTGAATTTAATTGTAAATAAACCAAATTTAATTTAAACAGAGAAGCAGCTTTGCTTATTAGAAATATAAAAAATGGCCACACAGAACTTGTAGTATACATAATTGGTAAGGAAAATTTCTCATCAGTGGTTGTTTTTCTGTATTCTTCTGAACAGTGTTGATTTCTTTTCAGCAGGATTTTCTATTCAATTCTTTCAAGTCAGGCTGTTTTTTTCTTGATGAAAAATGCTGTCCTGGAAAGCACTTGCTGTTTTCTGATTGGCTTGGGAAATTGATATTTCAATCCAGCAACCTGTTTGAAAGATACACATTGATTTCCTAAGAAATGTACAGCACAAAGATGCATGCAATCCTTTGGCAGTACTCCTTGATGCTTATATTTTGTAAGAGAATCTTTAGCATTCAGGAACTGTTAACCTAGCATAAAGAGTGGATGCTTCTGGGATTCTCTCTCCTAATTGGTCCAAATACCAACAAGCAATATTTTTTTCATGTATTTAAAAAGTCTTATTGACCCATGGGAATTGAATGCATAGCCAAGAGATTAGAGCACTGGCTAAATATGAAAGTGATATATTTCTACTGGTAATTGAGAAGACAATAGAAGAAGCAGCAGCAATTTTAAAGACTTACTCAGAAAGTTTTAGAACTTGTGATTCTTGTTTAGAATAAATGGGCTTACATTCGGTCTTATTCACTGTTTTCCAAAAATCAGAAACACAAACTAGTATGACCATGTTTCCTTTCTAGTTTGTATTCTTTTAATTAGCAGTGTATTAAAGAGCCAAACAAATCCAAACTAGTTTTCAGAAATTTCACATATACCCCTTCTTCCCCAAGGGTTTTTTGATGGAGAGCTCTGCAGTTAGAAATCTCTGTCAGTTCCTGAGTCATACTAAATCTTACTGGTGCATCCAGTTACGGTGGTGCTGCGTTCCTTCTCTCTCAACAGTGAATCTAATGTCTACATTTTGTTGATGAGTACCTTTCTCATCTGATCTGTTACAGCATGGTTTTTAGCTCTTACCTTGCAATATGTAAAGCAAGATATTATCTGTGCTATCACTTCTTCTCCTGCCTATGCAGTTAAAAAGAAATTGTCCCTTCCACTGTCAGTGAAAGTTAGTGAAAAATTAGAAAATCAGTGAAAGTGAAATGTTCCAATTCACCTTTCTCTAAGGTGAATTGGAACTCTTTTTCATTCTGCTCTAAGGAAAAAAAAGGAAAAAGTTGAGGTCAGTAACTTACATATTGTGTAGAATATGGAGCTCTGAAACTGCTGAATAAATTGTGGGTTTTTCTTCCTTCAGCTTTCAATATGATCACTTGCTGGCTACATTAGGTCGTGTTGATGTTGTGTCGTCTCTATAATTGCAGCTTGGATGTTGTGCTTTTTTGGGGAAAAAAAAAAAAAAAAAAAAAGATCAGTTTTTGTGTGGGAAATGTGCATTATGTAGAAAAGATAGAACAATAATAAATGGGAAGCAACCAAGCAAACTTTTCAGCATTCTTTTTAGCATTGAGGGTTGATTATTCTTGGTCTGTGCTCTGCAGCTGGAGTTAGGCCCTAGCATAACTGTGTGATGTCAATGATAATTTTCAGCTATTTACTGACGCCTAACTTAATATTACACAAACTTGTGGTGGTTTTGTTCTTGCTCTTGCTTCTTTAAGCAATTGAGTAGTCATTTGACTACTTCTGAAGTGGCAGATAAATGCTGTGGAAGCTGAGAAAATTCACAGCAAAAACAACTCTAGTGAGCTAATGTGAGAGAACTGAAGACAAATTTGGGCTTACTGATCAGAGTCCAAACACACAGTTGAACACAAACCTGCTTAGCTGTGTGGAAACTTGAGCACGATGTGGACTATGACTGCCAGGTCAAATGACCTGAGACCTGGGACATCTCCAGAATGATAAAACTTCATTTTTATAGTACTAGCTCCATATTGTGTCCCTGCTAAAATCTATAGCCACCTACACTTTTTTTTCCCCTTACAGCTCAGAGTTATAGCAGCATTATAAAATAAAATAAATATAATAAATATAAATATTATATTATTATATTATATATTATTATATTATATATAATATATATAATATATTATATATATTATATATATTATATTTTATATGGTATTATATATAATAGTATATTATATAATATATTATATATAAATATTATATATAATATTATATATAAATAAGTATAATAAATAAATAAATAGATAAAATAAATTTATCTATTTTTCTTACAGGGAAAGGAAGGAGAAGTGGTCTTTTTTCAAACTTAGACTCTGCTATATGATTTAATATATTTTTTTATTCTTCTTTCTTAATAATAGCTCTTGTAGTCTAAAAGCATTATGTGAAATTGAACTTTCTTAAGGGGAAAAAACAGGGGGCGGGTGAGAAGGGAGGACTTTGTAGCTGCCTAACTGTGGGTATAATTAGGAAGGTGTAGGCACTACAGGGGATATTCATGCTGTCTGAAGAAGGTATTTTATGTTACCAGTGCAGCAGGGATTCCAGACCTACTTCCCTTCGGTGAGCTCCACAGAGGGAGCAAAGGCACGCAGTGCAAGTGTTTAAGTTACTTGTCTGCAGTTAGATGAATGCATTTCTTCCTAAGATTCAAAAACCAGAAAATATTTGTCTTCCAGCAAAATAAACAAATAAGAAACACAACACAACTCTAATATGCTGTCATTAGTAAAACTTTAATGTTTGTAGATGTGCTTGTAGGTGGAGGAGAAAACAGCTGGATTATGATCACAAAATCTTGGAACCGTTTGATTCCCATTCCTTACAGGATTCCTTTCAAGTTCATTTTGGCAACATGAAATTTAGGTCTGACTTTTCTACCTTATTTCTTCTTGAATCTTTTTATTGTCTGAAATAGTTCTCACCAAGAAATACTAGTGAGACCTCCAGGATTATAAAAGAGGTATCCCTGAATTTTCTGCATTATTTATAACAAATGTTGTGAAGTTTTTCCTTTTTATGATTTTGCTGACTGATATTGTTGTGGAGATTTTGTGTTTATTTACCTTCCAAACCTCAGAATATGTAGAATTTTTCAGCTCCACAGTAGAACAACAGATACTTTGATATCACTGCCCTGCATCAATAAGATAATCAACCAAGAGTGGATCGACGTTTTTTCTGGAATTCATTCTTTCCAAAGATATTGATTTGTAAAACAACCCCTGAAATACACCTGCCATACACATTATTTCTGTCATGGCTTTGCTGTAGGCCATTTCCTACTGGTATGGAATAACATCATACCCATAGCAGAATAAGCTAAAGGTGTAATGCAGAATGTTTGTATTTTTGATTGTCTCCTATGGAATGGAAAACCTCCCTTGTGAAGAATGCAGATTTCTTTGATGAACTGACATTTATTAGGTAACAGATATGAAGCTCCTGAATTCTAAATCTTCCGTGATGCATATCTGGTATTTTTATTTATTTAATTATTTTAATTGTGATACGCTGAGCTAGAAGCAAAACTTAGAAACAATAAATGCTCAATGACACAAGACGCAGTCTTGGATTATGTATTTGTGTTCTTTTACCAGAATCTGGTTCTGCAATTACCGCTTCCTGTATTGGTTTGGGAAACTCTACAACGCCTCCACTTGGACAAGCAGGAAAACCAGTGCTGTGATACAATGGGAAGACTGTGCTAGCATGCTGCTAGAAAAGGATATTGCTTATATTCCTGTGTAAGTGTGCTTTAATCTAAGACTTCATAGGGAAAGCAAATTACAGTCTTGCTAACACATTTTCCTCCTTCTTGTAACAGGAAGCTGCCTTTTTGTGTGTTGTGGAATATGGCTGTGCTTAAGAAATTCAGAGTAATTCTCCAAAACATTGAGAAACTACTCCCACCTTTGTTACATAAAAGGGCTACCACATACTTCTAAACGGGATATAACAACGGTATGAAAAAAAACATTGTGCTTTAATGCTTTACCTACAATTGCACAGAATTAAATGAGAAGCAGCAGTAAAACTGTATTGGCACAGCGGGAAGAAAAATGTTAGTCATAACCATCAACAGAAGAGGAAATGATAACTAGACAAATAATTGCTGTAACTTGCACTTTGAGTGTTTTGTCATACCTGTGTTTTCAATTTTCAGAGCCTAAATAGTATTGTTTTTGAAGATGTACATCAAATAACTATGTCTCAGAGACTTATTGATTAGATTCTCTTTTGGTGCTACAGTTTTCTATGAGAAGTATCCTAAAGTGCACAAAGAGGATTCTTACTGTGAGGTCCATGTCTTCCACAAATGTGTCACGCGTGAACTAACAAGCAACCTGGCAAGGATATGAATCTTTTTTCTTTCATTCTTTATTAATCAAAAGTGGTTTACTGACTGTATGTACAGGTGTATGGACTCATATTTGAGAGAGATGTTAAGCATCTTTGAGTACTTGTAGAGAGTTTTTATTTCCAGCTGGGAAAATGGTAGGTTATGAACCAGCAGTAAAAGGGAGAGCACTCATTGTCTGGAAGCTATTTCTTTGTAGAGGGTACAGCTACAGGATTAAGAATGCAAAAATATTTTCGTACTTGGGAAGCCTGATCTTAACACAGTTCTCAAGAGTTTCTCCAAGTCCAAATAATAATTACATTTCTTAAAGATCAAACTGTCTTCAGAAAAGGTTCTCACATTCTTAGGCAGAAAAAAAGATTAGCTATTTTTTCTCCTAATAGATGGAAGAAATGGAAATGAACATTAAAGAAAATACTTGCAGCAGTTCTGAGTTCTAGCACTTACAGCATGAAGAAAAACACCATGTTAAAAACAGCATTAAAACCAAGCTGTGTAGTTCATCTACACTTGTAATAAATAGGGAAGAGTGGAAGAAGATATGACACATGCTAGAAAATGTCCTGCCCCAAAATGTATGAGTAGTAAGAATATAAAAATTTCACATGATTTTTTTGAAATATGACACCGAGTGTAAGTAAGGAATTCCTTCAAATAGAACAGAGTAAATATCTTAAACATGCAATAAAAAAGAAAAATAAAATGAATACTGAAATTCATTAAAGATTTAGGAAAGAACCGTACCTTTTTTACTTACTGGTTTGAGGCCAATTATGTCCTGTAATGCAGCCATTCATTAAGTAGCGGATCTTTTGAAATTACTCTGTGCAGACAGCTGTCTTGCTGTCACCCACATCTGTTTTGATGTTGTTTTGGCTGCTGTTACCATATTAATTAGAAGAGTTCCTTACGCCTTATGCATTAGAAGGTAGAATTTATATTCTTAGATCATATAACTGGTAATGATTTTTGGACATTGCTAAAATTTTGTTTTATTTATGCTACTTTGTAAACAGAAAGTTACAATGTCTCCTTAAGTGGACTTCTTTCCTGTCATACTGCTGAAATAAATTGATTAATTTGAATCTTTTCAGATAATTTCATTGCATTGTTCACAGAGTGAAGCAAGTCCTGCATTTAGAAGTAGTGTCACTTTTTCAGTAATTCAGAAGTAATCCGTGTAGTACCCACATTCCCCAGATTTTTGTACATTGGAATAAACTGCTTGCAAGGAGGAGAATAAATGCTGGAATTCCTACCCTAATAAAATAAACTTTTTACATGTAGATTTTACTTTAATATAATAAAAAACGTGAAAAATAAGCTGGGGGTTAGGGAAGCATTGAAGGATACAGGTAAGTGGGTCTTTGTCTTTCTGTGTTCTAAGTCCAAATTCTCCAAATGTACCATTACCATGTTCTCACAACTTCTAAAAAGATACAAGATTCCAAGTCACTGAATTGTAAAACCAGTGTGGTTGATTTGCCTGTGTCTGTGTGCTGAGCTATTGCTTTCAGCAGGCTCTTCAGTTACTTAAAAAATACTATTCTCTGTGAAGGAGTGGCTTCATCCAGAAATAGTAAATTACAGACTTTTCTGTTCTTTGGACAGATCAAATATGATATTACTCATAAGACTCTTAGCGGGGTTTTAGTCAGAAGTCTGTCATCCTCTTTTCCCCATTTCCTCTGTAACTTTTTAATACAGAATGTAAGATTATTTGTATTAGTTTAATTCCAGCTGAACATAGCTTTCTTTGCTTGGGCAGACTTCAAAAAGCATGTTTTTAAATCTGTGTCAGCTTAGTCTGTCAAAACCATTCCTCCCTGTTTTTCCATAGTGTAGTCATTTCATTTTGTTTAATTCCATTTATCATAGGCCAAGTTGATACTCTAGTTAAGAAGTACTGTGGCATATCTACCATCCTTCCTTATCCCTATGCCTTCAGATGAAAAGGGTGGTTGTAGTGGATTTCCCAGCTGACTGCCCTGGGGAGGCCATTTCAGGTGGTTTTCCTCAGAAGCCTACATACTTCATACCAAAATACGATCTGAAGGTGATGGGTCATTGTCATCTGGGGAAAAGTCTTCTGTTCAAAGGTCCGGATTTTTTGGTGTTCTCTAGCATTACACTGCTGCACAGCTTTGGATAATTCACAAGTTAAAATACATCTTTGCGTTAGAGCTTGTATAACCTTGTATAACCTTGATAACCTTGTCAGTTGGGGATCATCTTTCTGAGTCTCCTGAGAGCCTTTGAAAACCAGGCATATTTATTTACTGCTAATAGCACTTCTCACATCAGCTAGATGAGCCTCCAGTAATCTTAGTTATTATTTCTTACTCATGTTATCTGAACACTTTTTCTTGTAATATATCTGAAAAATCCTTTGTTGTTTATAAGCTTAGAATTTCCAATATGAAGGTGTCTTCGTTTTTGGTTCTATATTTTTCCCTTTTTGACTTTGTGTTGTCTACTCCCATAGCACAAGTGTTATTCAAGACTTCTTGGACTTAAGGCTGAATGTTAATAAGGTCATAGGATTATCCAGTTTTGTACACTCAAATTACTTAATACCTTTTGTTGCTTGGTGAATTGCTGTTCTCAACTATGACATAAATTGATATCCTTGAACAAAAACACTGTCCTCCACCTAAAAATGCTCTACTTAACAGGAGTTCTCTTTCTATATATATATATATATATATTTTTTTTTTTTTACAGTGATGATTCTGGATGAAAATAAGGAACCAGTCTTAACTTCAGGAAATATTGTGGTAAAGTAAGCAAACTAAATATTTTTGAAACTTCTGCCTCTTTAGTGCATAACTGCTACCATAATAAAATTGAGCTTTGTAATTAATGGATAGACAAATGTATTTTGAAAGAAAATTGCCCCTAGCTATTGTAGGCGTTCAGCTAGGATGGAAGAAATCACCTTCCAAATGTGCTTATGTCTCTTCACTGGCTGTAGGGGTGACACAGACAGCTTAGAATAGATGCTTAACATTAACTACCTAAAGCTAAGCAAAATTAATTTCATCCTTAGTAACACTCTGCCAAATGATCTGAATTATATCTACAAACAGGTAGATAGCATTTCTGAGTCAGAACTATCTTGGCATTTACATGCCTGTCAGAAGTGGATATTGTCGTTAGGAGATCTGTTGGGGCTGTTGTCAAAGTTTTAAAGCCAAGATTTATCTTCCCTAACACTGCCCCATATTTAAGCCTTTTTCTTAAGGGATTACAAGTATGTTTATGTATTGATTTGTTGTTTTATCTTTCCCAGCATGATTTTTGCTGCAGCCAAATAAACTGATAGGGAAATAGTGGAGAGATTTTCCTCCTTTTATATTTTTATTTTTTTTATTGGATTACTCAATGAGTAGTGTCCCTGTACCATTCCTATTAATTTATTATCATGTCCTTATTTATTATAATATCCATTCTGAAATAGGGGAAAGAGTAGTAAGGGCAAAATTAAACTGTTTCAAAGAAAGTCATTATGAAACCAATTTCGTGTAGGTTAATTGTCACACATCTTTCTGTTTCCGTGTCTTTTCTGACAATGTTTCAAGACACTAGGACCTCTTAAAATTCCTTCTGCAGCTTAACTGTAAAATACAAACAAACAAACAAACCAAAAAAAAAAAAAAAAAAAGCAAAGGTTTTGATGAACTTTAGGAGACCTATTCTGAGTGTTTTTAACATGGCCTATGTTTGAATCTATAGACTGTTAACAGAAGTTGTTTTTAGGATATTTAGGATATTATGGTTTGGAGTGTCTTAATAATTTTGTTCCGGGTTTTATTCTAATAAGTGACAATTTCCTGACAGTGTTTCATTGGTTATTTTGTTCATAAAAATCTGTGGCTGTTAGGTTAAGATATCACATTTTGTATCTTCTGTTGTATTCAGCTCAATTGTTGTTTTTTTATCTGTAAAACTTTTTCCTTTCTCTTTTTTTTTCCTTAATTATTAGATTAGGACCAGTTTTCATAAAGCCCTCCTGCAAAGGAAGCCTTTCCCGTCTTTGTTTCTTTAGCAGACCTCTACACATACAGACCCTTTAAAAATAGTGGCGATGATCCTTGTTACTAGCAGGGTTTGTTTATCACCCCAGGATCCTCAGGCATCTAGAGGTGATGAAGTGGGGGGATCAGAATAGTTTTGACTCTTACTCTGTCATACAGTCAGCAGCAAAATATGGTCTACTGCTTTAGAAAAACAAAACAAAACACAACAAAACACAGGTATTTGCTTTATCTGCAGCATACGTGAATTGAGAAATATTCTTCAGTATTTCTGGGAATGGAGTATGACCACACACTGCCTACAATATAAGCTGTGCAAAAGTGGTATGATGCAGCTCTTGGTTATTTTTAGCCTACTCTAACTGCTAGTAAGGACTGTTGGGGGCTGCTTGAGGCCTGCAGTGCTCAAAAGTATAGTATTTAAAATACCTGTTCTTTAAATAGAGTTTTAAAATTTAATTTTATCCTGCAGGAGTCAAATAGTTTAGAAAGGTCATTCTTACACCTCATTGCTCCATCTCCCTGCACCAAGTATGTTATTTTCTTTACTCATACCTACCAGATGTTTTTTCATATAATCATTATCTTTGTGCCCTTTGGAAAGATTTTTTACTGATGAGAACTCTCACAGAGGATAATTTACCTGGATATGCAATAATATTTTTGACTTCACAAGTCTTTTGGGATAGAGTAATCAAATGCAGTGTCACAACATTTATGATGAAAGGGCAAAGGAAAATAAAGATTACTGCAGCTCATGAGAGTGGGTTTATATGAATTGTTTCCACGTTTACATTTTTTTGAGCTAGAATCTTGGGACATGAAGGGTAATTAACCAAGAATTCATTCTGAAGTGAAAATCATAGCAGCGATGACCTCCACTTCCTTTAGCAAGACCAGTCTGATCTAGTGACACACTTGTGCTTGCTTTGTTCTGACCTGCCTATAATTAATACCAAAACAGAGAAGCTGTGTGTGTATATACATGTAATCGTGATTAGCAATGAGAATTTTCAAAGGAATGTTAGCAAAGAGAAATACCATTTAAATTCCAGTGCAGTGGGAAATTCAATTTTGCTCTTTTTCATTATGGACATTTCAGACCTATTATTTTTATTTAATGAGACAGTTGTCAGCGTTGTCTCATTCTTTACGATCATTCACAAAAGAAAGAGGACTACATTTGCAATATATTCATTCTATCCAGAGAGTAATGTCTACCAGTAAATTCCACTCTAGATCCTTTTAGGAATGCCCATAACCATGTTACACTTCCTCTAGTGTTTTGTTTAGTTAATTTTGTTCCACTGTAATGGGGCTTTATGTGATAAGTATTTAAAACTTAGCTTTACCATTCTCCACTGCATAGAATCACAGAAGTATTTCTGTTCCCTATTCAGAAAGAGGAGAGACAATGCATTACACGTATAGTGATTCTGAAATGTTTTTTAAGTTGGAGTGGACAACTGATAAGTGTTACATTAGTTAAACTGCATTTAAGATTAGAATCATAGAATATCCGAGTCAGAAGGGACCCACAAGGATCATCAAGTCCAACTCTTGAGTCTCCAAAGGACCACCCCCCAAAAAAAAACACCCCAAACCACCAGACCATGTGTCTGAGAGTGTTCTCCAAACACTTCCTGAAGACTGATGCAGAGACAAAAGTGTTGCTTTTAGAACCCTTTAAAGAAAGTGTGTCATCCTGCTTAGACTACTCACAATGCATTTTTGTAATTAACAGCCATACACCTAAGAACAATTTGCTAAATCTGTAAAATGAAAGACTGTATAATGATTCTGGTTTTGGTTTTGTTTGGTTTATCAGATTTGTATTTTTTCTTTATAAGTGAAACAATGAGTAGGAGTAATTTGTACAAAAATGAGCTGAATAGGTAGCATTTGAACTTTTTTACTTTTACTCTTTCCAGTAATTTTAACAATTTTTGATGCTTTTTCTCTTCCCCATTAAACGGTAGGGTTTTTTTCCTGCAAGATCCACACTGAAGCCAACTCCTTCTGTGACCTTTTTCAATTAGCTAAGGGGGCACTTCATGCAGAATCGTAAATTCTCGAGATCCTTCTCTTACCCCTTCTCCACCCTTGTTCCAGTACTGTTGTTCTTTGTGTCTGAAAAAGCTTCAAGATTGGAGATGTTTTTCAAACTTGCAATCAAAAAAACACTTTCTGTGTTTACACACAGCACCACATAAATGCTGAGTAATAATATAGCTGCCAATCAGCATGACTTAGTTCCATTCACAGGCCTAACTCACGTAACAATGGCTTATCCTTGCTTTGACTGGCTGTAATGAACAGCCTGTGACTGCCATTGTCTACCATAAAATGAAGGGATGACTTTTCTCTTTTCTGAAAGTCAGCAAGGTAGCACCTCTAATAGTTTCGACTTTCAGTTGTACTTTCAGAAAGCTGTTGTGTTTGTGGGTTGGTTTTTTTTTTCTATAAATTATCTTCTGAGGGCTGTGTCAATAATTTGTTCCAGCAGCAAGAAATCTTGCATCCTTTTGCCAAGTGGCATCCTGAAAGGATGTGACACAGTCAGCTTTTCCTGGGCTGTGGGTTGGCCCAGGTGGGTCAGCCACTGTTGCATGAAAAACAAATGAACTGTGAAACAATGCTCAAAAAACAGCTAATGATTGTAGTTTAAAATTGGCTACCAGAAAACAGTTATTATGAGAGTACTTCAGAGGCTTTTGTTATGCTGCCAAACTCACCTAATCTTAATATCTCTCTTTGTAATAAAATTACCTTATTTTTATAAAATGCAACCAGAGTGTTACATTTCAGCCTTCTGTCTCCTCTCACATCATTATGTTTTAGCACTGCTCCCTTTAGGATTCATAGCAGCATTCCCATGGACAGCAGCAGGATGGAGATACTTTTGGCTCTGGATATTTTAATCCTGATGTCTTGGCAAAATTCCAGTACACTGAATTATTTTCTGGCAAGCTGCATTCCACCTTTTATTAATTTTATTAGCAATTTGTGTTTTCCCAGCACCTACAAATTCTAGTCAGTTGTGATCCTAAGCACTTTGTTATCACTGAAGAATTGTATGTGCCCATCACTGTGTAATTATTTTGCCCGAAAGACCGATATAGAAGATGGCATTTGGTTTTTGCAGAGGAAGATGGAATGGAGTCCTAACTACAAATAGTGTTTTATAGAAAACAAAGGAGGAGTATTTTCAGATTGTGTCTGTATTGTGCTATGTTTTGTGCTGTGGAAATAGCTGTGGTAGCCAATAGTTTAGCAGCCTGGTTTCCATAGACTGAGGAAGATTATTTCTCTTGCTTCTCAGCAATATGCACTGTGGATGTACTAATCATTGCAGTTTTCCTTAACACAAAACAAACTAACTGACCAGGCAAACAAAAACGTTGGAGACAGGGATTATATTTTTGATGATATGTTCCACAGTTCTTGGTTTAGATTTCTAAACAATTGTAATTACAGAAAGCAAAATGTTTTTCTGGTTTCTGCAATAAAATTGGTTCTTCTATTTAATGGCTAACTGGAAACCACTGAATAGAGCCTTGGGAAATTTATTAAGGATTTTGTCGATGTGAATTGTCCTTCCTTTCCCATCACAAGAATGTTTAAGACTGTTAAATAAATTGAAAGTTCAGAATTTGCAATGATTCAGGCCGTTATGAACTGCTACGCTATTTGCAACCAAGCAACAACCATAGTAACTACCATTCTCAGGTGATTTTTCTTTAATCTGAACAAGAGGTTTTTCATTTTAAATTCATACATACACAAACATGGGGATTGATATATTGCTTTTCTAATTTATTTCTTTCAAGGCAAATACTCTGTCATGTTTGTGTATCGTAAGGGTGCTTACTAAGCTGGTAGGTCTCATGGTAGGCCAGTGAATTCCTGCCAGAGGGGCAGAAGCCAGCCTGCTCTCCTGAAACCTGGGTGCCTAACTGGGAAGTGTCTGGCATTTGCGGCCTTGCCTTAACCATACTTTCAGGAAATGTGATTTAAAGGATGTGTTGAGCCAAAACACTTAGAATTAACAGTAGTATTTATAGTAGTATATTCTATTATGCTACTTGAGCTGAATTAGCCTGGAGATGCCTGGAATTGTTAAAAGTCATTAATTTAAATCATTGTTATATGATGTGGCCTTAGCAGCATTATGCCTTTTAGATAAAAATAATTATATATATATATATATATGTATATATATGTATATATATATATATATATATATATATATATATATATACATATATATATAATTTTTATGACTGTAACATTAGAATTGTACATGTATCAACATAGATGGTAGCATCTGTTCCTGGAACCTGAACATCATAGGAGACTCGTAATGATATCAGTGTTGCTGCCATACAGAGGGGTGTTTTGCTGCTAGAGATGTTGCCTTTTGGGCTCATAGGGACACTACCATTGTTAAAAAATAAAATGCCCTGGATAAAGATTTTTTTGTAAGGAATGCAGGCATATGCATTCTGTAGGAGGCATTTACAGTTTTACCAGTATAAATATGCCTGATCATTCGCTCTCTGCTACTTAGGGGTAAGCTTTATAAAATTTGCGTTGGATGTCCTGTGCCTGAATATGTGTCTTTTAGGGTTAAACATAGCTTCCTGCCTTTGAAGAACAAAAATGACCACTTCTCTGTTAGCTGTCTTGTCTAGCTTCTCCTATTCTGGCAGATAGGTGCAATGTTCTGTCTTTTGTCATGTCCCTATTCTGGACTGAAGAATGGATATATAGTATGCATTAAAAACTCAAGTAATAAATCATTCCAGAATTTTGCAGCTTTACTTCTTAAAATGCATACATATAACTCCAGTTATTTTAAAAAAGTTTTAAAATTGACTTTTTTTTATAATATTATGTGGAAAATAAAATAAAAAATAAATTTAAAAAAAAAGGAAAACATTTTTATTAGGATTATTGTGACTGAAATCGTTATATCTTTTTACAGAAAATGAAGATTTGTGTGCCTGATAATCTGTTTGCCTATACACGAGCTTGTATGTGTTTAGATAAATAGACAGCTATAATAATGAAGTTGTCTGAATCACAACATATATGCACACTTTTTTGAGAGATACTTAATTCATCAAAATGTTGAAAGCTGAATGCCAATAACATATTTGTAGTGTAGCATGTAGTACATACAGACCAAACATCATTTTGTTGAATGTTAGACACACTTGTATTATATACAAGGTATGGACTGGATACAGTACAGAGACATATGCATGTGATCACAACAAATGCACAGTCTTGTTGATCTGTTATCAACATATTATTAAACAAACTGTTTTCTTATTCCTACTCAATGACTGTTATCTGAATATAAAGTATGAATGCAGAGCATGAGCTGTACTTGTTATATTTGTGTTTCTAACTACTTTGCTCTTTTTAATTTAAGGTTGTCTTTGCCTCCTGGAGAATTTTTATTTTGGGTGCTGTTGTGTTTAGGGATATTATGATACTATGAATGCAGGTTATACGGATGAAAATGGCAATTTATATGTCCTGTCTCAAGCTGAGTTCATGAAGACTAAAAATCTCCCAAAAATCTATTTTCATTCTGCTTACCTTGCTTGCATTTGCACTGGTACTTTTAGGAAAAACATTAATTGTTTAAGGTGCTTCCTATTAAGGTGTGTTCCAGGACAATAATAAGCAATTTGTATCATAGGCTTGGGAAAACAGGCATGATTTGACATATGCAGATGGAGGTAAGGGGCAGTGTGGTAGCATGGAAAGCATTCCTGAAGCTCTAACATATTTACTTGGGAATACTTCAAGGTAATGTAGGCTCAGTGTGTCAAGTCATTGCATTAGCTACTGAAATCACTTAGAAGTAGAAACTTTTTATTAGTGTTTTTTTGTTGTTGTTGTTTTGTTTGTTTGTTTGTTTTTAGTGTTCGGTGTTATCTGAATTCTTTTTGCATAGATTCACATTTGGTGCTTTTTCTTGTTTTGAAGAATGTCCTTCTCAGTTCCTCGAGGCCTGTTTTTGGTCTCTCTCTTACTGTAAGAGCAGTGCTAAATGAACAATAACATTTTATTTAAAAAAAAATCCTCCTGCTAAATTGAAAATTATTAATGTAATTCCCATGAAACTCAAAAAGTTGCAAATACTGCAGTTCATAATAGTATCTTAATTTCATGTCTTTGCTCACTTACCCCTTCACAACTGCTGTGATTGCCTGTTATAAATTTCCCTGATCAGCTGCTTACTCAGGGAGGCTTGGAAAAGGTGTGCTAGGTAAGTACAAGGGAAAAATACATTTAAAATTCTGAATTTAACTGTTCACCAAATCACAAACTAATTTGTCTTTTTTTTTCCTTTCTAATATTTGTATTAGCAATATGTTAAGTAGTATGTTTTAGTGACTGTATTTTCTTAAAGACTTTAAAAAAATAAAATAGAAGAAACTCTGGTTTCACGCAAGTGAACAAATCCTGATAAATGTAGGCAGTCCTTCAAGGATCAGTCAGCCAGGAAGTTGGATCCACTGCTGTACTGACAGGTCTGTGAAGACATTAGGGTGTCTTTCAGTCTGCTTAAACCTATTTCCCCTTTGAAGTGAGTGTCTTGTGTTGCTCTACAACAGGGAAACTCATCCCCACCCATTATTGCTCTGCTACTACAAGGGCACTGTTTCCTGGCATCAAGCTAGATCTGAAGCTAGCACAACAAATAAAGAACTGAATTATCTCAAAGATGACATTCGTATCATCTTTGTATCCATCTGAAACAGGTCAGGAGCTCAGTGTTGCTGTTTTTCTCCCTGTTAGAGCTTTCCCAAGAAATTTCGTCACTACAGACTTCTAGATGCTTCTCTATTCACTTTCTGAACAAAGCTAAAAAACAGGGTTCTTAATACATGCACAGCAAATTGCTAGTTAAATGGGAAAGCATTAACAAGAACACAATTAGCTTTTCAGTAAGATCAGTAAATACAGAATTAGAGGTTCATTGAATAGCCTTCTAATTAAGTGACAGTCACCTTGTTGAGCAAGTATATTAACTGCATTTACATTATAGCTGCATTACAAGCTTAACAAGTTTTTCCTTAGTGCTTTGGCATTTCAGTTTCATTATGTTCCAAACAATTAGTTTCTTTGTCTATTAGTATCATCAGGGCTCCATCTTTACTGAGATGCAGTAGGAGTTACTGTTTACCTTGCCAATCACTGAATGTTAGCCATTTTGGTAACCTCAGCTTGTGTTGAACCATCTATCTCTGTACGTCAATGGTTCAGTGCTTGGCTAGACTTTTTTGCTCTGATGTTAAGGAATTTAACATGAAAAATTCCCCTAATGACAATGGGGTTTCTGTCTGCTGCTACATTAGAAGTCCATCCTTGTGCCCACTGATCACAGTCAAGGAATTTCCCTTCACTTTCTCTGTTTCTTACTTGTAAGCAGTTTTTAGATGGCTAGTATTGATTCTGTTCTCTGATCATCTTTTCAGCCTGTCTTACAAAGTTTGATAACCTTTAACTTAGTATTTACATTTTCAGTCATATGAAACTAGCTCTTCAAATGTCAAAGGCATGCTTTTGAGATTTTTTTTTTGATAGATTAGTGAAGGAAAATATTGCAGTGATTGGAATATTCCAGCTCAACGTAAGACTTTTCTGAACAAGTGACAGACTGGAATAATGCAAACAAGCTTCTACAAAATGAAGCTGGGTACACTTTACATCTTCACCTTAGGGGTCCTGTTGGATCCTGATGGATAATTATTGAATTGATGGTAATGTCACATTACTGAAGATATTATTCCTATGATTTTGAGGAAAGGCCTCAGCACCACTGGTCATAGACCTTACTAGTCTACTTCTGTATAATTCATTGAAAAGTAAATGAAAAATAGTCCCATCTTTTTCTTTCTTTCTTAATTCTATGACAATCAAGTTGCTGTGGCCAGGATCAAGAAGTCCGAGCAGTAAATAATGGGTATTTAAGCATAATGGGTATTTAAGCATGAAATGGAATGCATTACTGCTCTCTGGACTAGAGGTGACCCAAGCTCATAAGTATATGTGGTGCAGACAAATATCACCAAGATTTGAAGTTGCATGAAAATAGCTAGGTGCTTTGGAAGAGGCTTCACAACTGCTGGTTTCTTAAGTCCAACTTTGTCCCAGATTTCGTGATGCATATCTCAGTATGTATTGAGACATCTTGGTCATTTTTCTTCCAGGAAGTAAGAACCTCAGCTGGCTAATTGGAAACAAGAGAGTCGAGTCTCTCACATTGTGTTTTCCTGAAAGAGATTTTGAGGTAGTGCCCATCACTTGTGTAATTGTGTACGTGTGCAATAGGAAAGAAAGGACTTTGGTTTAACTCCATTTTTTGTCTAAGAATGTTGAGACCTCACATTTCCAAGAGGATCAGCTGAACGCTAGGTTGGCTGCAAGCTGAGCCAGGGCTTGTATTTGGCAAAGAATGAAAAAGATACAAGGCATCAGAGAGAATAAGAATGAATAAATACAACTTGATAGCCCTGTAATAGAAGTGCTTCTGTGGTTTTGGTCCTTACTCACTTAGCTCCACAATATTTGTAGTGTTAGACTAGCATTATTTGTCCCAGCAAAATATCAAACTAACAAAAACAGATGTGACAGTCTTGTTTTCCCAAAACTATAAGGAAATCACCTTTGCTTTGTTCAAACCTCGATAATTCTTTTTTATTATTTTTATTGTTTTAAATTAGTTTTCTCTATTCCACAGATTTTTCCTAAATCTTGATGCTATAAATTCCTCTAATTGCTTTATTCAGTGACTTTTGAAGTGCCTTTTTTTTTTTTTTGTAAAATAATAGGTGATTTCTGTCTTTCAAGTCTGTTAAAAGCTTAATTTATCTATAATAATGTTGAATAGAAAATAAGTATTTTAAATAAATGCAAGCATTTACGTCTTGCATTTTCTGATAATTTTGTTGTGTTTTTTTATCACTCTTATGAAAAGGATAAACCAGGATGTGCTTTCACTGACATAATTAGATGTTTCAGCCTTGCTGAGATACATATCACTAAGAAATACATACTAGGCAACTCCTCTTTGAGGGTGTAGGCATTTTCAAAACACTTTCAGGGTTCTTAACATATCAGAAAGTGGAGGATCTAAATGCTTTACTCTAAAAGCATTACTTCTTAAGCCACAGATTTTGGCTGTACAAGAAATGTAAAAATCCTGAAATGTAAAAATATATGAAATACATTGAAATACATGTAAAAAATAAATGAAAAGTTTAAAAGAAGAAAGGTTACTCAAATGCAGCATTGATATTCAGAGGAATAAACAATAAGCAATTGGAAAATTCAGAAGTTGTGAGCATATTTTAAGATTTTTTTTTTCCTGTCTGCTGGAAAATATTCAAGATAAAAACAGAGATAAGAGAGGGGCAGAGTGGTCAGGTGCACTCCCTGCTACTGCCATGATAATGTGGAGGATTCCAGAAAAGCCAAAGGGCTCATTCATCAGCACTGAGAAAACCCAGATAAAGAGAGCCACATCATAGCAGTGATGCAGTATGGAAAAACAGGTGTGGGTTGTTTTGTTTTGTTTTCATGCGTATTGCTTTTGTTTCCCAAAAAAGCCTTTTTCTGAGGACCTGCGATTGCAGAATTTTTTGGTTACAGCTTCAGGTTTGTGCCAAGCTGTGGAAAGGGAAAGAGAGGTAATTATTCTTGTACCCAGGTCCATTGCTGCACTGCAACCTGGTTGTACAATCAAGAAAGAACAATCCTATTTAACAAGTGATAGGAGAGCACTTGCTGGTTTTTTTTGTTTGTTTGTTTTGTGTGTGTGGTTTTTGTGGTTTTTTTTTAATAGAGAAGAAGAATGTGGGTAATGTGGGTAGATCTGAATGGCCAGTGAGATACTGAAATTTGGCTGGAAGAGGTTGATACAATAATTATTCACCAATTGTGGATCGTAACCTAGCATAGCCACAATTTCTATCTGTTGAGAGTAGAGCTGTGGCTTTTACTACGAGTTTTGATATGTTAGCCTGAGATCAAAAATGAAGTCACAGTAGCACTTTTTATTATTATCATTATTATTCAATATATTTTTAACCCTTCTGGCCTGTTTTTTCCACTGTGGAAGTAAATAGGGGGTACTCCCAAGGCAGTATTCCTAGAGCTTCATTTGCAGATCTTGCTTGCTCTTTTCCCTAACACAGCTCATTTCCTTCTGGCCCCTATCCCCCACACCACCAAATTTGAGTGTGGGCTGTGACTGGAAATGTATGCTGGAAAAGAAATTCTGGAAAATTGGAGCTTGAGTTTATGAGAAGTGTATATGATGTAAATGATACTACAAACATGCAAAGGGTGTTTGCATTGTTTTACTTGGGGAAATCCTGGCATAAACTAATCCAAAGTAGGGCTGAGGGTGGAAAAGAAGGAGCATCAGCAGCAAGGTCAGGTAAGCCTCAGAAGCTGTAGGTAGAAGAGCTGTGTCTGGTATCTCTGTACAGCTCTATTCTACCCAAAGCTATCCGATCGGATCCATCAGCAAGTTCCGTGCTCCCTCTCGTGGCAAATTCTGACCAGAAAATTCATCGTAACTCGTACCTGTTAGTGGCAAAACGTGCTTCTGCTTAGCTATGGCAAGTACATGACATCCAAACTATTTTAATGCTACTACGTACCAAGCTTAATAGACTTATAAACACAAATAGCACTGAATTCTTTTTTATTGACATTGGGGGAGAAAAATCTTTCACCATCTGATTGACTGAAGTTTGCCAAATGAAAATAGACAAAACAAATGTTTATGTACGTGCAAACATGGCAGGTCAAACTGCTAAAAGAAATGACTAAAAGAGAGGTCTTGAGCTAAGATCAAGCAACAGAAAAATAGCAAATAGGTAAATAACTATTAAGTAGGTCTTACTTTGAAACTTCACATTTAAAGAAATAAACAATAACACCACTAAATAAAGCCTCAGCAGGTAATATTTGCTCCTCTAAACTTTTATACACTATATATTAAACACTCTGTCTTTCAGTTATTTCCTCTGATAAAACAGACTTGTGCGAAGTCTCAGCAAGGCCCTCTTGGCTAAAAGCAGAACATGAGACAGGAGCCTGTCTAATGCCCTGTTACGATGAAGTGGTGGGGTTTGGCTTCTCTTTTCTTTCATTTTCTTTGTGGAATATATTTTGGAACTTGAGAATCTCACTCTATTCATTCTATCACTCTATTCTATTCATGCAACTATTAGATTTAATTTTCCAATGCTGGCTGGTGTCTGAAGATCTTGGAACAAAAAGGTGGCTCTTGGTAAACCAAGATTCTTCTTGGTCTGCAGGTAAGATGGAAGAAAGTTTTTGGGTTTTTGTGTGTTTTTGTTTGTTTGTTTGTTTTTGTATAAATCCTGTTGTATTAAATTGCACTTTTTTGTTTGTTTGTTGTTCGTAAACAGTTCTGGGTTTATTTGTGTGTTTTTAAGAGGTAAGCCTGAGCCATCATCGTGCTTCTCTATAGATATCTAACATTTCCATTTTGTCTTTAGAGGTCCATTTTGGCTCCAGTTCCAGGTTACATCATTCTATTATACATCATCAGAGGCAGGTGTTCAGCTTTCAGTATTGACAGATTTTACAATAGGAACATGTTGAAGCTTCTACCTCTACTAAACATATTCATTTCACTGTTACAATCCAAAAACTGTAAAAATGGTGGAATGGAAAGTTACACACAGTATTTTTGATACTGTATTGTCAAATGTTTGCACTGAAACCCCATGTACCATAGATTTTATTTGTAAAAAATCATATTTATATCCATTTACATAAGACATACACATTTTAAAAGAAATACATACACAATAAATGCATAGCTGTCTAGTATTTTACAATAAAACAGATGAAACAATGTAAAAATGAGTAGTCTCATTTGATAAAAGCTTTGGATGTGCACTACTGCCAAATTTCTGATGACAGAGATGCTGGGAGGAAAGGGGGAAGTTGTTTTGTCTTTTTTTTTTTTTTTAAGCAACATTTTTTTTAATTTTTATTCTTATTTTAAGTTAACAAATACATGAAAAAAAAATCAGACCTGTTTGTATGATAAACCTTTTGTGTTCTCTTCCCTATTACCCTGTTCATGCAGAGAGTTTTAATGCTCTTTTTCATAAGTAGTGGTAGTGCACTTCAGGTAAAGTAGAAGAAAGAGATGACATCTAGAGGAAAAAATAGACATTAATTAGTAAGGTTTTTTCATTGCAATTGGATCCAGGATGCAAGGACACTAGAAAATATTATAGCACTAAGCTGTTGCATATTTTACTGAAAATTGAGCATCTGAGGGAGACATGTATTTGTTCTTTAATTTTAGATCTATAATATAAATCTATTAGTTATGCATCTTGATTTTTTAGTAATGTATACTAATTATTAGTCAAAACAAACTCTTGTATATGTTCATTTTACAGCTGTTTTCTTTTTGTTTTGATTTTGTTTTCTTTATGTTTTTGTTGATTCTCTGTTGGTGGTTAGATTTTCCTGCATCTTTAGACCTTTACCTCTTTGGCACAAGGTCAAACACACATTTTAAGTGTGTAGACTGTATTGATATACTCTGTGATTCTCCTTGTTCACTGCAGCTTGACAGCATTTACCTTTTTTACCCTGATGATTTCTTTGCTGTGGACTAGCTGTTTCCAGATTACCATTCACATCTTTTTGAAACACTTCCCCATCTGTCTTTACAAATCCTCTTTGGAATCCTTCATTGATGAAGTACACGGTTGATTTACCAAATCGCCCTTGACATTTCATTAGAAGAAATGTGAAACTGTAGCATGTGCTATTGCACCAGCCCATGGCAATGAAATTGTCCTGGTTGAGCCTTCTGATGTGTTGGTGACAAGTATTTCGTAAGACAAGTGAGAAGTAAGAAGCCACCGCAACAGAAAGCTGGACCATCCAATGTGTGCTGCCTTAAACTTCTTTGCAAAATTAAATGGCTAGGCAACAGTGACATTGAGTGTTCTTATATTTATGATCTTGAGAGTATACTCAAACTGGGCTGCGTGGACTATGTTCATATAACTGTTCTGAAAATGTCAGTTCATGTTTTATGTAAACTCATCAGGGTGGTTTCAACAGATGTTTAAAAAATACATGAAATATGACCTTAAAGCATGTGGATTGAAACCAGTTGTTGTGAAGAAACATCCCGAGACACTGTAAGATTGTACCTGGTTGGTATTGTTGGAATAAGCTATTTTGAAATATGAAGCTTTGACATTTTCTGCAGGAAATGTGAGTAGCAAAATATAAGAATTCTGCAGCCTGTCATCATAGACGATCTAATTTGTTTAACATGCAACCCATTTGCAGCTCTCTTTTTAATCTTCTCTACACGTGCATGTGTTTTTTTTTTACTCTTCTAAGAGTTCCTTTTTATTGCTATTGTGCAACAGCTCATCACACTAGCCATCTCCTCTGCTGCCTGGTTAGAATCAGTCCCACATGCAAATACTTCAGTCACAGTAGTAACAGGCCTACTGATGTATTTTAGGCGAGATGTTGCAAACCTGCATCTCGCTCTGACCTGGATCTGAAAAATTTCAGGAGATGTTATAATGAATGATCTCTTTTCTACAAGTATTAATCAGTTCCTTCCCTGAAGAAACTGTTGCTCAGGAAATGTGATTACAAATTCTGAAAAGACTTCTGTGGTCCTTCACCAATTTCAGATAAATTCAGGCCATTGGTTTTAATATCTGATATAATAACAAACGAAATATTTTCCCTGTATAATTTTTATATAATTTACTGAAATTCCAAGCTATTTTAACTTGGTATCCAACCTAGGTGATATCTTCAAATTGCACTGATAAACAGTGCATGTACTAAAGTTCTAGTTGAAACCATCTACGGAATCTAGGACTCTACGGGAAGTTAAAAGAAATAGCAGTACACTAGTTTCAGTCATCCTTATATATTAACCTTTACAATTTATATCTAACTTAGCTCTAAATTCTGATAGAGCTCTCAAGTGTTTAAGATCAGGATGTAATCAGCACGGTGGCCAAGCTACAAGCACCAATGTGATACATACATCATTCATACTTGAAATACTTCATTTGCTCCTATAAAATTTGAATTTGTATAGCTTGTATAACTTTGTAAACATCTTTTTGCTCAAAATACCTAACTCCCATATGCGTACAGTGCCAACAATGTTTCGCCACTTTACTTCGGTTTGTGGATTACTATTTTTAGACAATTACTGAAGAATAAACCAGGAATAAACATCTTAGAAAACCGTAAGTTAATTTTTATTAATATATACATTTCCAATTTCTGCCTTTGTTGCACTATTCACACCTGTTGGAAAATATTGTCTTATGTGCTTGGCCTTTTTTTGGCCTATTAGATTGCTTGGCATTCAAACTTACTTTCTTGGTCATGATGTATTTCTTTCAACATTCCAGGTTTGAAACATATAGGAGAAAAGATGCACATCTCTGCTATCAGTTTCTGCCTCCACCCAACCTATTGGGAGTATTGTCATTGACTTTATTGACATAACATAAAGTAAGCCCTAATCTATACACACATATATTTAAATATATACGTGTATATATATTTATATAGTTTGTGCTCCATCATCAGCTTTGTAGGACCAGCTTTTTTTTCCTATTTTAGGAAAAAAATAAAAATAAAAAATCTGTGCTTATTTTTTAGTGGTGGCTTGAAGTTTCTTTATTAACTACATGTCGATTTTATACACCTGAAGTCTTCTGAGATCTATGAAGTAAGGCTGACACCATCAGAAGAATTCCTGAGCAATCTACATTTTCCAATGGAAATATTTGCTGTTCATTAGTGGTCTTTGAATATGCCCAGAATTAGTAAAATCATAATGGTACCAAGCCTCTCCAGACTGAAGATATAAAAATGGACTTTGCTGGGTAAAAACTAGGAATAGCAATTCCTTTCTTGCAGATCCTGGCATGTCTTGTCTATAATATGCAATAGATATCAACGCACGTTTAATGTAGGGTTTTGGTGATGTCCAAAAGCACTTTCCAACTCCTCTGAGTAACTAAATGGAAGAAAGAAGAAGAAAGGAAAAAAAAAAAAAAAAAAAAAAAAAGCCTCTGTTATTGAGAAAATATTAGCATGAAATGGTGCCATATTGATGAAAGTGCTCATCATGTTAGTCTTTTCTGCAAAACTTGTGATGCAGCAACAAACAGTATTTTTCTGCAGAACTCTGGAAGGATAACAGATTCATGGCCATATTTAAAAGAGAAGTGGTGAGAAATGAAACCTGAACTTTGGTACTAGATTTGATCTAAACCTGCATCCAGCTCAGAATATCTTTTCTTTACCACTGGTCATTTCTCAATGATTTGGAAAGCATGAGATTCTCTGTAATGGATAACTCTGGGAGATTTTCTGTATCAGGGACGTTCCTTCCTAGTTTTATTCAGCTACCTGATGTTCTAAAATGATCCATATCTCTTATTAAAATAAAAATAAATAAATAAATGTCTTCTGCTTTACTAGTTTTTTTTTCCCTCTCTTGAGCTCCTTGTAAATCTATTTCAAGTTCTCATAAAGTAAATTCAGAGCCTATTCTCTCTCTCTCTCTCCCGTTCTAGCTCTAAGTTTGAGAGCACACAAGTGTGTTATGCTTGGTAAGCTATCATCTGAAGAGAAGTTGTCTGTAAACTATCTCATCTGCTAAGGTGGCACCAGCAGAGTGAGCCTGCTACTTGAGATGGGGAGGGAATGGCATAGTATCTCCTGGTCTGAGCTTGAGGCTGTTGTCTTGATCAAATGGCCACCTTAGTGAGTCTATAAGTTAGGTCCTCTGCTCCTAGCTGGCTCTTGCTTGAATAATACAAAAGAAATACTGGGTGTATTTTTTATGAAACATCATAAAGATGTTTCATGATGGCCTCTTATGAATACTCACAACAATTCAGTGCTGGCTTCTTTGCTAGGCCTTGTCAGCATGTGTATGTGTGAACTGTTGAGCTGTCTAACATCTGCAGTTGCGATGAAGCAACTGCAAATTGAATTGCAAGAAAAAAAAAAAAAAAAAAAAAAAAAAAAAAGAACACCTTTAAAATCATGAAGAAAATAAATTAGTTTGTCTAGTTTGTTTCCCACTGGAAGGATGGCTGTTAAACTACTCTGTGACTCTCTCTGACATTATCTGGGCATGGTGCAGTGCAGAACTCATTCAAAGTCTCTTCATGTCTGGTCTACTATTGAATCTGCCTTCCTTAAGTACAGTTTAAAATTTTATTTTATCAGAAGTCCTAACAATGTACTTGTCACGATGTTTAAACACCACAGTGTTCTCATCACTGGAAGATAGGAAGCCAAATTCTGGATGAAGATGTATGTCTTCAAAGCTACCTACTTTTAAGTCTACTGAGTACTGGACGCAGCTCAATAATAAACCGTCTGGAAGATCTGCAGTAAATCACTAAATCTCATCTGCGCCTTAGTTCCCCATCTGTAAAATGGGAATAGTACTTTCTACTTTATAGTAAGGCTAAAAGATGAAGTCTATAAATGTTTGTAATGTTCTTAGCTACTACAGTAATGTGGGCCATGGAAATGCCAAGGAAGCTTGCACCTTTATTTGTGCATGGATTCTGCCTTGGAATGGGTTCTTGTCTTATGACTTCAAAACTGCCAAAAAGTGCAGGATTAAGAGCAAAGTGTGCACATGAGCAGTGGAGTCAATGGAATATAGTGATGTAGTAAATATAGTAAATAATTCAATCTGTATCTGCAATTATAAATTAATATTTTTTAAAAGGCAGGATGCTTTAATGGAATTTAGATGGTTGTATTTTTCTGCCAAGTTTGTTAACAAATTACAAAATGTAATCACTATTGTGCATTACGTTACTGTAATATAAATTTATTCATAGACCTAAACTCTCTCATGAAGCAGTGTACACCACTTTCTAGAATATTATTTGTATATTCTCACAGGCCAGTAGCTTGTACCCAGCGTATAACTCAATCATTGCTCCACGCCAGCACATCTGAAAGGACACAACACTGGTCACTGGTCTCCTGGTCACTGACAGCGTCCAAAATATACACGTGCATGCATTCATACTGCTTTAACTTAATATGAGGAATACCAGGAAACTACTAATATAGTTTTAATGGCTTCCCAAGAGTGGGAGTAACTGTGGTTTTAGCTACCTTCATGTTGAACGTTTATTCTGAATTGGTTCCAAGGTGCCACCAGAGGGCATCTGAAGAACACAATTCCTCCCACCTCTTATAGATACTTCGTCTCCGTTTGTTTATCAGGTGTAAGATAGCCTCTGCCACTTGCTGAGAAAAGCACCTCACTTTCAGGCAGACGAACTTAAGGCAAAAGAGTAACAGAAAGTAAGAAGCCTGAGAATTGACAGTGGTGAAATTAACACCCCCCAAACTCTTTTCAATTCTTAGGTAAGATTTTACAGTTTAACAGTGCAAGGGCACAGGAGAAATAATTCCTCAAGGCTTCACTTGAGAGTTTTGTATTAAACTTTTTGAGAGTTAGGTCAGCACCTACCATTTTATAACTTGCCAGAAAGCAAACGAGGAGTTCACAATTTTAGATACTAAAACTCTTTTTAGTTTTGAAAGCTGGTAGAGCTGTTCAGGTCCATGCCAATTATAAAGCTAAGGCAACAAAATGAGCTTGGAAATTATTTTTGAGGATTTTTCTCTTAAAAAAAAAAAAAAAAAAAAAAAAAAAAAAAAAAAAAAAAAGGACACCCTGTTTGTTAGATTGAAAGAAAATCACTCACACTCTCTCTCTACTGGTGAGTGGGAAATGCAGTGCTGTGTTTTGTGTTGGTAAGTGATGGGGATTGTTCCTGAACCCTTTGCAGAAGTACAGCTAAGGTAGCATTTCCTGGGAGCAGCATTCTCCATCGCTTGGCCAAGAGCATCCCAAACTTTGGGGTCAGGATGTGCTGAAACACAGTGTGGCAGCCAGGGACCAGCGAGAACAAATCTTGTTTGGGACCACGTCTAGCTGACTGATGCCTGGCAGGGTGGACTAGATGGGGGTTATTACCCTTCTCCTGAAGCAACTGAGGCACCACCAGGACCCGAGACCAATAACCAAATCCCCACAGGAGCCTCCAGCCCCGCCTGCTCCTGCAGCCATTCACCCATTCACCCTTCTATTTTCTCTTTTTTTTTTTTTTTTTTAAGCTCTTCTAACCTTCTAATCATTGTGCCTGAAAGGTGTTAACTGTCAGTCTCGAGAGCTGGAAATGCTTAAAGGAATCAAAGGATTTGTTTCTGACGGTGGGAGAAAACAACCCTAATTGCTACATTAAAAATGAACAGTGCAGTGACGCTGCAACTGCTTTAGGGAGCTTTGCACAGAACATACTTTTAACCCAGCTGCTAGATTTTCCAATAAGGTCAGTTCTGTTAGGAGCTATTCCTAAATTGCTCTGGCTGACCAGTTAAACAGGATCAACTCTACTCCTGGCTGACTGAGTGTTGTTATATTTGTTTTTTACCAGCAACAACAAAACTGACACGTACCTTGGTTGTAAAAAAAAAAAAAAAAAAAAAAAAAAAAAAAAAAAATCTACTTCATGAATGTTCATGAGAAAATACAGAAGGAAAAAGAAAATACAGCAAGCATACATTTCTACGAAGTAGTCTTTACTTCAGCAGAATTTAGCGTTAGTACCTCTCTCACTGTTTATGGGTTAGGTTGACTGTCAAGTTTTCCAAATTAAAGATTTTTTTCAAACAGCTAATTTTTGGATTACATTGCATCGTGTTTTATAAACACTATTATGTAGTTGTTATGGACTAATGGACTGCTAAAAACGAGACCTAAAATAACGTATATTTCAAGGAAAAGAAAAAAGAACAATCAAATAGAATGTATTCATATTTGTGTGTCCCCTGAAGCAGAGATATGTTTGATAAAACTAAATAAAGAAATTACACCTCCATGCACCCTCAATAAAAGACCACAACTATATTAATATGGACGTGGAAGACTCGGCGTTCGTGAAAACTCCAAGTTGTGTTATGCACCCTTCTCAAGACTTTTCTTATTTGTTCTGGTTCATCGGATACAAAATTATGTTTAGAAGGGGTACCAGGGAAATGTTGCACCTGAAACTGCGATGATTTCATTTCACTAAATGAGGTTTCACATTGGCAGGAAAAAGCAATGTAAAACTCCAAAGCTGTTTTTACTTTCATACAACATTTGCGATTGTAACACGGTTTGTAATTTCTTTTTCTGAGAAATGGTGGAATTGTTCTTTCTAATGTCACGCTTGGGAAGCGGCCTACAGAGGCATCTGTGTTAAAGCAGATACATCCTAGTTCTTTTCTGAGCACTGAAACGACAAATAAATGTGAATGGAAAGACTAACAGTTTTACCTGGAGCAGCAAGATTTTCCATTTCTTCATGGGTTACCCAAACATTGCCTAAGGGCTATGAACAAGGCCCACAGGGAGGCAGGAGGGATCCACATTAGGTAAGCAGTGGTAAAGAAGAAAGGCAGCACCACTGCAAGTTAACAGCGTATAGCATCACCATCAGCACAACCATGATCTTGCCTCTACTGAGCTGCAACTAGAGACAACTTTAGACAACTCATTTTGCATCTTTGTTAGAGAACACACCTGAGCCTGAACAGACATGATGGAATATTTCAGCTAGGACTGATGGATGAATGCAGTCCCAAGGGAAAGAAGAATTAAAGCTGCATTTCACATGCAAGGGGCAAATACAACCTTTAGGTCATAGCTGTCTGGAGATAAGCTTCATTTCTCAAAGATTTTCCAGCCTAAATATTCTGCACACATCACATGCTCATATTGTAATCTAGATAATGATTGCTTCCCCCACATTTCGGTGAATCAAAAGCATCGAGAGAATACATTTGTTAGACTGTTTTTCCTCATTGTATTGTTTTCAGTCAGATCATTACTAGGGCAATGACATGAGGCAGGGAGGGGGTGTGGAAGCCTACTGTGCATAAGGTGAAATGTGCTGCGCTTTCTTGAGAGCTGTAGTAAATTAACTCCTTTCCTGAGAAAGAAGAGAGGCTGAAAGACTTGGGATTCAGAAATGCACAGTCCAGGGCAGTGCAGCATCATGCTGCCAATTACTTAATGAGAAGTCAAGAGCAAAGCAAAATTATTCCCAGTGCTTCTAGCTCAAATGTTCTGTATTCTTATGAAATAAGTGACAATTCTCTTATGCTTTGAAATAACATAAAGTCAAAATGGACTTTAGTCAAAATCCATTTTTTGATTTTTTAGTAATTCAACACTGTGTTGAGTCTATTATATACATCTGCATTACAGTTCATGATATTAGCATGGTTAGGATATATATACTATATATATATATATATACTATACTATATACTATAGAACAGTATAGCTGTTCTGTGCAGAGAACTGACGGGTTAGGGTTAGGGTTAGGGTTAGGGTTAGGGTTAGGGTTAGGGTTAGGGTTAGGGTTAGGGTTAGGGTTAGGGTTACTTCTAGGGTTCTAGGTTCTAGGGTTCTAGGTTCTAGGGTTCTAGGTTTCAAGGGTTCTAGGTTCTAGGGTTCTAGGTTCTAGGGTTCTAGGTTCTAGGTTCTACTGTTCTAGGTTTCAAGGGTTCTAGGTTCTAGTGTTCTAGGTTTCAAGGGTTCTAGGTTCTACTGTTCTAGGTTCTAGGGTTCTAGGTTCTAGTGTTCTAGGTTTCAAGGGTTCTAGGTTCTAGGGTTCTAGGTTCTAGGGTTTTAGGTTCTAGGGTTCTAGGTTTCACCATAACTGACGGGTTAGGGTTAGGGTTAGGGTTAGGG